>NC_090937.1:274289639-279289639 GCF_040938575.1 Ambystoma mexicanum
CCTATGGGGCTCGTCCGCATGCAGAGTCTCCCCATCCGCCACAATGAAATCATCATCCTCATCGGTACCAGTAGCCGTGGTAGCTGTGTTAGTGCCCGTGTGCAGATCCGGGGCTCTGGTAGGAGTCTTGTGACGAGGTGGCTGTGGGGTCAGATGATGCCGAGGACCCGCGCCCCCCTTGGACTTTCTCTTCGACAGGGGAGAGTTTACCCTCAGAGGTTCTGGAGGTGAAGGCCCCGATGGCAGCATCATTTGCTTGATTTCGGTGACTAAGTGTGTGTGTGGGGTTGATAGAATGTCCAGAGACACCTCCCAAGGTCTAGTGGTAAACAGAGCCAGCTGAGTAGGATCTGGGCTAATACGTCTCCTCTTGCGCACAGGGGACTGAGGTCCTCCCCCTATGTGGTATGAGCAGAATCCATCTTGCGGATCATTGTCTTCGTCAGTACTTGAGTAGATCTGCTCCGATCTATCCTCAGTAGCCTGTGGGTCCACCCGCGCGGTGGCCGCCACTTCTTTTCTGTATCCACTCTCTTTCAGAGCCGCGGTGGACATCGTTGACTTAGACGACAAAGTGATTTTGGCTGCATCAGCCGCGAACCCAGCGGAGCTAGCGTCGCAGAGCTTGGCCTTCTCATGGACCATTGCACGCAGGGCGTCCTCAAGAGGATCTCGACCTCCTCCTGGAGGGAGAACGCTCCTCGGACTGGCCGGTCCTGGAGGAGGCTTGTCCGTGCCCCAAAGCTGCGTCAGAGGCCTTGCTCGACTTGAGCCAAGCTGACAGTCTGCTGTATCAGTCTTTTTTGGTTTTCTTCAAGAAACCATGGCACACCTCGCATCCCTCCTCATCGTGGTTCGGATGCAGGCAGTATAAGCATTTATGGTGTCGATCTTCCACGAAAACGGTTCTTAAACCACAGTTTGTGCAGAGTTTGAAGAGGCTGCAACTTTCCTTCTACTCCTCCGCGATGCGCGAAGTAGGCTCCCAGGCTGGGCCTTCTCTAAACTTCGATAATCCAATGGTGGATGAAGATATTCACCGGTAGCAGAGCCCCGCTGCTGATCTCCATCCTTTGTCGAAGACAAAGCAGGTCAAATTCTAACTACTTTGCAAAAAACTTACCAAAAATACAAAATTAACGAGTACAGCAACTTGAGGACTGAAGCATGCAGAAAAAATCTGAAGATGTCCACCAGGGGTGGAAATTAGGGAGAGGGCTGTCATTGGATGGGGCAGTATGACCCAGTGTGCAATGATTGGTTAGAGGAGAAGAACAAGTTACTTACCAACTGTAACGTTCTTTTGACTGGATGTTCCTCCCACGTATTCCTCATCTTTGATATAAGTTTCGCTGCGTCGGAAAATGTTTCTTGGCAGAGGGCGCTGTGCACGATGTCGTGGGATCAATGTCCCTCGAGGGCCGCGGTAGCAGGTCGACGTCACCAGTAGTATACGTAGCTCGTGCCGTGCCCGTTGGCTTCAGTTCTGTGTTTTCATTTCATTATTCAAGGAACTATTCAGCAAGCTGCAAGCTCTCTGAAAACACAAAGTGTAATTCACGTAAATTGTACGGTGCGGTAGGCTGGGGTGGGGAATGAGGAATACGTGGTTGGAACATCCAGTCGAAAGAACGTTACAGTTGCTAAGTAACTTGTTCTTCGAATGGATTGTGTCGTCCCATGTATTCCTCATCTTTGATAGTCTCCCAAAGCAGTGGCAATTTGGAGGAGGGAGTACTATTTACTTTTATCATGAATGGAATGAAGGACTGCCTTAGCAAAAAGGCCTTCTTGAGAAAAGGAGGAGTCTAAGCAGTAGTGCTTAACAAAGGTATGCATTGACGCCCAAGTTGCAGCTGAGCAAATGTCAATCACCGGGACACCCCTTTGAAGATCCGCGGAAGTAGCCATACCCCTGATGGAATAGGCTCAAAGCCCTTCGGGGGTCTATTCCAGTAAGTCTGTAACACTCCCCAATAGCCAGTGTAATCCACCGGGAAATAGTTTGTTTAGTCACCGATGGTCCTAATTTAGGGCCAGTATGACCTACAAAAAGTTGGTCATCAAGGGGAAATCTCTTAATGTAAAAACTCAAGAGCCCTTTTTGGGCCTAGTCTATGCACTCTCTCTTCCTCTTTGCCCAAATGAGGAGGAGGGTAGAAAGTTGGGAGTGTTATTTTTTGTGACAAATGAAAATCAGAAACTACTTTCCGCAAGAAAGATAGTTTAACTCTCAGGACTACTTTATCCTTATGAAAGGTAGTATAAGGAGGTTTGCATGAAAAGCCTGCAACTCACTTACCCTGCGGGCTGATGTTAGTGCTACAAGAAGAGCAGTTTTCAGTGTTAATAGCCTCAATGGGCATGTATGTAAGGGCTCGAAGGGTATACATGTTAGAAACTTTAACACAAGGTTTAAATCCCAAGCCGGGACATGAAATGGTACTGGAGGGTACACATTAGTGAGTTCCTTCAGAAACTGGACAATTAACAGTATTTTGAAATAAGAAACCTCACAATTCTTATCCTTGCACCAGTTACTTAACTTATTCCAACGACACCAGTGCAAGGATTTTGTTGCTGGCCTTCTGGCCGAAAGCAAAATCTCCATTACATCTTTCGAGAGGTCCCAATACTTATATCTCAGCCTCTCGGAAACCATGCATGAAGGCAGAGTGTCTTGACCTTTGGATGGAGAACTCGACCTTCCTCTTTCGAGAGAAGATCCTCTCTTTGTGGAAGACTGTAAGGGAGAATTCTAAGAATATGCTAATTCCATCCACATTAGGGACCCCCAGCAACTTTGCTGGATTTTGAGGACTTGATTTTTTTTAACCTGGAGTGTTTGTGACCCTTTTCCCCACACTCATGTATTTTTGTGTGAATTTTACCTCTGTGTTTCTTTTGTGGTTATGGATCCTAACAAACTCTATAGGCATCATCTTTTACAATTGTGTCACACAGCAGTATTTTAGAATTTCCAAGGTTTAAATACCTTCTCTGGGATAAACTACTGTTTCCCAGAGCAGTAGAGTGAAATTGACTCTACTTAGCATTGTACTTGCTAGCCTCAGCACACCCTATGTTACAATAGAGTGCTGGAGGGGTTACTTAGTATCCTCTGTGTCTAAATGCTCATATAACATTTTAATGTTACCCTTTCCTCAATTGACTGGCTGGTGGCAGTGGTTTCGTTTTGAACTACCAAGGTTTGCATTTACTGTGACCGTTCGCGGACCCGGTAACGTTAACCGCAGGAGCCATTTTTTTCAAAATGGGATCCAGCCATCCTTGTTAAAATGGTGCCCGATCTTATTTTAGCAAATGTCTTTGCGGAAAGGTCCTTCTAGAGATTTTCTCTGCGCACCAAACCAGGTTTGGTCTCTTTGTTCATTCGCCTTTGGCAGGCTTCAGGAGTGAAACCCGCCTCTGGCTCCAGAGTGTCTGGGGTAGGAAGTGAGGGAGGTGCCCGGTACTCCCTGTGCTTGGTCTCCTAGGACACCCAAATGCACTCTGTCGTGATTGGCTGGCTGACTATCCGGCAAGGACAGCCACTCTGCTGGGTGAGTGACAGCTAGGCTGGAATGAATGGGAAGAGAACTGAATAAAAGGCGAGTTACATGTCTTGGAAGGCAGAGTCGACCACTGGACGAAGGAACCGAAGAAGAGCTTGAAGAGGACATCTGCTGCAACTCCTGGACCGTTGGTTTGCCTGGTGAAGCCCTGCTGAAGGTCCGAATCGCCAAGTTCGCATCGACAGAGAAGCCCTGCAAGGACGACTTCTCCCTTTGAGTTGGTGGGACCAATCAACTCCCAAGTAAGCCACCTGGACACTCAGAGTTGCTGCAAGAAACCGTAAAGCCAGGGAGAAGGACACCAGATTGTGTGCGTTGCTTGTAAGCTGGCCTAAAGCTTTTGGAAGATCCTCTGGACTCCCACAAAGTAAAACTGACCAAGCCTTCCCCCCTCAGTTGAGTGCGGGACTTAGATGTGAGGAAAATCCACCTCGACAGCCAGGAACCACGCATATTGCTATTTGCTGTACTGCAAGGAGCTGAAACGCAAAACAGCCACTGAAAGTAAAGTTTGCCGGTTGCCAGCTTTGCCAGTGCAGTGCAGGAGTCCCCCGACGTCCTCCCTCTTATCCCCACGACTGAGGCCCAGGAACAGTGAGATCTGCAGAGCTGCACAGGAACAGAGGCCTTCAGCTGCATCTTTTTCTTCTTTACTAAGGTACTGTAAAACTAGCCTAAGAGAACTTACCTCTTACTGTGGAAGTGCTGGTAACTTCTACAACTCACAAGTCTAATCAGCTTGTGTCCCTACATTTGTTTCTTCTTTTTCTCGAAGACTCCTAAGAACTTGTGCAAAGACTTTTCCATTTACTTACCTGAAGTGCTGCATCCTATACAAAGACTTTGTCTTAGCCTATTGAATTGAATGACTCTTCTAAATGCTATCTGAAAGTATTTGCCCTGCTTATGAATATTTGTACATTCTTATGTTCTAATAACTTTTGCCTTTAACTTACTTTTTAAGAATATTCTGAATGCCAACAGTAAGGTATTAATGTCTCCAGCACCCTTGTTACTGAAGTCACCTGTGGGTGTAGGTTGTGTCTGTGGGCCACCCCAAAAGGGCTTTGTCTGATTCAGAAATTCAGAGTGTACAGTATTGAAGTACATGTGTGTGTTACTATTCTATTGCTCCCTTCTGAAGAAGGCTTTATAACTGACTGATAAATTATTAATTGTTTATGCAAGACACCTTTAGTGTAAGAGTTTATTTGAATACCTGTAACCTGTAAAGTGTAACTCCACTACAGGTCACATTTCCCTTCTTGAGCTAAGCCCGGCTGCTCAACACGCTACCAAAACTGTGCAGTATGATATGATATGGCATTTATAACGCGCCTATACACAAGTGTTTCGAGGCGCGACGAGGCAAGGGAGGGGGAAACAGAGGGAAGACAGACAACGATCTTACTAGGCCAGGTGTCATTCAGATCGCACAAGTGCATGGGAAGGGGGAAGGGGAAAAGTGCGAGGGGGAAGGGAGAGGGGAAAGTGCAGTACATGGGAGAGGGGAAAGTGTAGTACATGGGATAGTGGAATAAATAAGATAAATAAATGGCCGGATGCTGGCAAGTGCAAGGTAAGAGCAGACATAAGTGCTGGTGGGGGACTGTAGGGATACAGAATACAGTCCCCAGGTGCGGGGGTTGTCAGGGAGGCAGTGCAGGTGTGCAAATGGCGGGGGCTGGGCCCAAGGTCACAAAGGGTGGCCAGGTAGCCAGTGCAGTTTCAGCCAGGAATTCAGCAGGGGAGAGGGGGAGAGAAAGCAGAAGCAAAGAGGAAGGTTTTGAGGTGCTTCCGGAACCGGAGATGGTTCTCCTCATGTTTCAGGGAGGCAGGAAGGCTGTTCCAGAGGGAGGCCCCTGCTGAGGAGAGAGATTTAACACCAACACGTTGCTTGGAGAAGCGACGGACCCTGAGGGAGTTGGAGGCGGATGAGCGAAGAGCTCGAGAAAGAAGATATTTGGGAAGAGAGAGTTGAAGGTATTGCGGCCCCAGGCCCCAGAAGGCCTTATGGACAAAGCAGAGGGTTTTGAACTTAATCCTTGCAGCCACTGGGAGCCAGTGCAGATATTTCAGTCCTGGGCTTGAGGTCAAGGACAAGTCTTGCAGTCCTGTTCTGGATAGGTTGCAGAGGGCGGAGAGTTGAGGCAGGCAGATTTAGAAAGAGACTGTTGCAATAGTCCAGCCTAGAGAGAACCAGGGCTCTGGAGACGGTGAGCTTCTGGGGGAAGGAGAGGAAAGGAAGATACCTCTGAGGAGGTGCAGCTGATAGTGTGACTTCTTAGAGACATCAGAGAAGTAAGGAGAGAAGGAGAGTGTGGAGTCGAAGATGACCCCCGAGGTTTTTAGACTTGCAGGTGGGAGCAGGAAGAGGGCCAAGAGAGGCCAGCCAGAGAGCTGCAGGGAAGGAGGGAGCGGGTGTGCCAATGAGTAAAATCTCAGTCTTACTGGCATTAAGGCAGGGGTCATTGGCGGAACACCATTCCTGGATAGCAGATAGACAGTCAGAGATGAGGGAAGGAGAGGGGGAGGCCGAGGGTAGTCTGAAAATGAGCTGAGTATCATCCGCATAGCACAGAAAATTGGGGCAGAGAGCGGCGATGCGGTAGGCATGGAGTGCCAGGTATTGGTTGAAAAGCCTGGGAGAGAGGTTAGATCCCTGGGGGACACCAGAGGTAGAGAAAAAGATATCGGAGAGGAAGGACCCGAGTTGGACCTGGGAGGGTCGGTCGGAGAGGAAAGAGGTCAGCCATGCCAGAGCCTGACCAGTGATACCCAGTTATCACGGAGACGGTTGAGCAGGATGGTATGGTTGACATTGTCAAAGGCAGAAGAGAAATCAAGCAGTATGTACAAGCTTATACCAGTGTTCCCAGAGGATACGGCATTCAAACTTTGCCTAACAAAGACGTATTGGAGGGCAGATGGACATGTCCAGCAGGTCCGGGTACCAAGTCCTCCTGGCCTAATCTGGAGCAACTAGGATCATGGTTTTCCTGAACTTTCTCAACCTCCTGATTACGTGAGGAATCGCGCCGGGCTGGAGGGAATGCATACAGGAGAGGAAATTACCAGTCCAAACCGAATGCGTCTCCTAGAGCTCCTCTCGGAGGAAATTCCCTTTCGCACTTCCGATTGACCTCGGTCACAAACAAATCCACTTCAGGGGTTCCCCAAAGGGTGAAGATCTCTTGAAGGACTTCCTGAGCTAGTTTCCACTTGTGGGAGACTGTGATCTGCCTGCTCAGAGCATCCGCCGCTGTGTTCTTCTCTCCGGCTAAGTGAACTGCCGATAGAGAGATTCCTTCTTGAATTGCCCAAAACCAGAGCTGCATTGCCTCTCTGCACAGTGGAAGTGACCTACGCCTCCTCTCTTGTTAAGATAGTACATGGCCACTGTGTTGTCCATCATTATCAGGGCATTCTTTCCCCGTACAAAAGGCAGGAAGGCCTTCAGCGCTAATCTGATTGCCCTCAGCTTCAAAAGGTTGATGTGTAGTTTGGACTCTGTTGGAGACCAACGACCGCTGATTCGTTGGTGTGGGCTCCCCACACCGTGAGTGAGGTGTCTGTCACTACAATTATCTCCAGCCATGGTTGCCAAAAAGATTGTCCCTTGAGAACGTTGTCTTCGCAAGTCCACCACATCAGGTCCTGAGCAACTCTGCTCGGAACTTGCAGAAGATCCGACATGTTCCCCGAAAAATTGGGACCATTGGGTCCTGAGGGCCCATTGAAGGGATCTCATTCTCAATCTGGCACCAGAAAAATGCAGGATGCCATGAGGCCAAGCAACCTCAAAAAACCGTAGGCCGGAAGACGTTGGGCATTCTGGAATTTTGCTACCATCTGCTGAATGTGTTGAGCTCTCACTTCAGGGGGCGAGGCTTTCCCTGAGGAAGTGTCCAAGACTGCTCCAATGAACTGGAGTCTCTGGAATGGTATCATATGGGACTTCTTGTATTTGAGGTAGAAGCCCAGCATGTGTAGGGAGTGTCAGGTGATGCTGAGATCTTCCTGGGTCTGTTCAGGAGAACGTATCCTGATCAGCCAATCGTCCAGGTAGGGGTAGACGTGAATCCCCTCCCTCCCCTGAGGCTTGCTGCCACTACCGCCATCAGTTTGGTGAAAGCCCTCGGGCGGAGGTCAGCCCGAAAGTCAGAACTCGAAACTGATAATGAGAACCGCCAACCGCGAACCTCAGGTACTTTCTGTGCTTTAGATGGATTGCCACATGAAAGTAAGCATCCTGAAGGTCCAATGATAACAACCAGTCTTGGAGTTGGAGAGCCTGAAGGATCTGAGAAAGGGTGACCATCTTGAACTTGAACTTAAGAAACTTGAACAAGTACCTCGGGAAGGACAAGATGGGTCTCAGTCCTCTGTCCTTCTTGGAAATGAGAAAATAGGGGGAGTACCAACCTTTGTTCCTCTCCGCTACAGGTACATGTTCTATTGCACCTTTCTCTAGCGGGGTTAAGATTTCCTGCAAAAGGAGTAGATCTGGACTTTTGACACAGCTGATTCCCGGTGGATGATCCCTAGGCCTTTCTAGAAAAGGAAGGCAGTAATCTTGGTATACTGTTCCAGTGCCCAAGCATCTTAAGTAATACCCCGCCAATTGTTCAGATGCCGAGAGATTCTGCCTCCCACCGGGGTCTTGTGGGTCAAGGCCTCAGAGTGGCTTAGAGGCGGCTGCAGCAGCGGCTGAAGGTAAAGATGCCGCTGCTGAGGCTGCTTTTGCACCCTTACCTCATCCACTGCGCGGGAATCTTCTTTGCACCCTTTGCACGGCATGTCCTCTTCCTCTACCAACTGATGAATAATACTGAAAAGGACAACCTCTCCAGGAAGATGAGCCCGAATAAGGTCGTTGAGGTTGCTGAATAGAGGCGCTAAGGGACTTAGCCGCTGCTTTGGAGGTCTGCAGCTTCTCTAGACTCATCTGCTTTGCTCCCGAACAACCACGAGCCGTCGAAGGGCATGTTGAGAAGTCTGGCATCCATATCCGGTGCAAACCCTGACTTTCTCAACCATGCAAATCTGCATAGCACAGTGCTTGCAGCCATGAATCTGCTAATGCTGTCAGCAGTATCCAGTCCTGATTGGAGACATTCTCCCATCGCCTGCTTGCCATCCTTAACTAGACTCAGAAAGCCATCCCTTTCATAGCCTTCTAGAGTATGTTCTGCCGCCATACTGACGCAGTCCCACGGGGTATGAGAAAACCTGGCCAGAGTACCTCGGGCAGTATGGCCCTAAAGTCCACTAATGTCATATGTAAATACCTTGCGTGCCCATGCGTCTACTTTTTTATCATCTCTATCTGGGGGTTAAGGTAGGCAGACTGCCTGGTGGAAGTAGAAGACTGGACTATCAGACTCAGGCATAGGGTGTTTGCTGAGATAATCCGGGTCACTGGATGATGGTCTATATTTTCTAGGGAAACTCCTGTTTCCAGACTCGGGGGCTTCCCAGTTAGCCACCATCCTCCTTTGAAGGGCCTTATGAAAAGGCAAGACAGGGTATTTTTGGGGACCTAGGTCCAGGATGTCTGTCATGTCATCCTGTTCAGAATTTGGTGAAGCCCATGTACTCAGTGACCCTGTTCGTCAGATTTCTATAACCTGAATCAGCATGGTCTGATGGGTCAGGTTTACCAAACTCCAGCTCTGGGGATGTATCCAGACCGCTGGCAGAGTGGAAGGAGTCATAGAGGTCTTTCAACTTAGACTCAGGATCAATTAGCTCTTCGGGAACTTCTCTAGTGCCAAACCTCACTCCTAATGGAGAAACATCAACATCTGAAACGCTATCCTCCTCATAAATAGAGGACATTGACTTAAAAAAAGTCCTCCTTCAGTACAGGTTTGGATATTTTTTCTTCTACAGTTAAATGCTTCAATGGAATCGAAGACACTGTCGATGTCATCGAAGGTGTCTTTGAGAAATCTCTCTACTTCGGAGTCGACGCAAATGGCGTCGACAAAATCGGCGAAGACTTCGACGGTTTTTATTTCTTCGCTGGTATCGGAGGTTGTGTCGACTCACGCGTAGATGCCTTCGACACCTTTTTGTCGCGTCGAACGCATCGAGCCTCCGGTTTACTACTCTTGTTGCTCGAAGTGGATTCTGACCTTCCTGCATCATCCAAAGGAGCGACCGGGGTCTGGCTCTTGCAAGAATCTTTTGAGGGGGTCATGGTCACGTTCTCAAAGATCTGCATCATTTCTTGCCTAAAGTCATTCCATTTACTGGGAGAATCCGACCTAGTCGGACATCGTATAACCTCAGGAGAGGTACCCGATGACGAAGAGGGAGACCCGTGGCGTCTCTTTTTAGCCTTCTTGGAAGAAGACTATGAGGACTGTCTGGATCGACTCCTTGATCAGGACATCTTCGAATGTTTATTGTTATGTTGGACTCTCTGGACTTTTTATATCTCGTTGAAGAAACCTTCAAAGCTTCCCTCCCCACCACCAATTTACCTTTGCGTTCACAGAGAGCTTTTTCAGCCATGGACTGACAGGAGACGCAGTCTTCGGTTCTGTGATCGGAACCCAAACACTAAAAGGCAGTTTCGGTGAGGATCAGTTATTGACATTTTTGCACCGCAGTCGTGACATTTCTTAAAACCTGACTTTGGGGTCGAAGTGGTCGAACAAGAAGACATTTTTTCAGAAGAAAAAATAAAGTGAGTCATTAACTCAAAGCAAAGCTATCGGAAAAACAGAACTGAAGCCAACGGGCACGGCACAGGCTACTTATACTACTGGTGACGTCGACACGCTACGGCGGCTCTCGAGGGACATCGACGCCAAAACATTGTGCACTGCGCCCTCTGCCAAGAGCATCTTTCCGAAGCAGCGAAGCTGGCGAAACGTTTATCAAAGGTGAGGAAAACGTGGGATGACACAATCCATTCAAAATAAAGTTTTAAAGTGAAACTGTATTTTCTTTTACCAACCTGACAGCAGGGAATATTCATGAGAATGTAAATCCATGCCAGACCCCAGCCTGGAGAAGTGAATGTTGGAGCAGGTTGGGAATCTTGGTGAGGGGGAGTGTTTGTGAGCCGACCTCGTAGAAAGGGGGCCTCTGTTGCCGCAGATGGAAGCAAGCCCCAACTGTCGAATAGACTAGTCGACGCAGCAGTATGAGGACTTTATGATACGACTGTCCCCATTCCTTGTGTGCGCAGAGGGAGGGTGGTGGGGATCAGTTTGTTCAAACATTACTGTAAAATTTTTAAATCTTTTGTGATTTACGTACTGTACTATTGGAATTGTGCACATGGTTTGGCATTGTACTGACTGCAAATAAAGTTAATTCACAAAAAGAAAATGCTTAATTGAGAGAACAGGGACAGGGGGAGGCAACGTGTTAAAGACAATTGTGGAAGGGGGAATCCCTTGACATCCCAAAAGAAAAGGTGGAAGGAGAAAAACCAAAAGTTTCCTACCCTCACCACTTGTGATCTCCCCCAGAGGAGGCCCTGGCATCAAAGGATGGATCTTACATCGCATCTGCCCACTGTGCTCATTCGTCCTAACGATAGTGGCGCGGGCAGACCCAGAAGAAATCAGAGTTCTGGCGAGCCCTCATCCACACAATATGGTGCCACATATGAATTGGGGCTGTTTATATCCCCATGACAAAGAAAGAAACCCAGATGAAATGAGGACTAGCAGTCATAACTCCAGGAATTATTGCAAGTGCTTGTCCACAACATTTTCAATAACATTAGAAATAATAGTAGGTTAGTGATTGGTCTGAAATGGTCCATTACTTTGATGTCCACAGAAGGTTCATCAACAGAGACCCACCACCTCTGCTTTTACAACTGGTTAGCATTATGTTTTCTCTCAGGGAGCAATTCAAAATATTTCCAGAGCAGAACCATGTATAGTACGGAACCAGTCTCAAATGGGACCCTGAGAGCTACTTGTGAATTTTTGTTATGTGTTGAAAAGGAAATCTTCAGAGCTGTGATGTGATGCAGTGACTGCTTTAAAGTCCAACCGTATTTCCGACGACTCCATGTAGACATAAGGAAAGGTTACGCCCTTCCATGGTGTCGCTTGAAAAATAAAATAAAAAAATAAAAACAAAAACCTATTAGGGGAAGGAAAGGCAAAGAGGGTTTCTTCATCATAGGTAGGTTGGCAGTCCACATGTTCCAGCAACCCATCACATCTGTCCTCTCTCTCTATTCCTCCATCTGGATTGGCCTGCTCCCTGGAGCCACATTCCATCCACCGATGCATGTCGAAAAACTGCAAGAAGCATG
This sequence comes from Ambystoma mexicanum, assembly GCF_040938575.1. Taxonomy (NCBI): domain Eukaryota; kingdom Metazoa; phylum Chordata; class Amphibia; order Caudata; family Ambystomatidae; genus Ambystoma; species Ambystoma mexicanum. Next base: position 274,301,508 of record NC_090937.1, read on the forward strand.
TTGGCACAGCAAGCCAGGACCACAACCTGGGCTTACAAGGGAGGAACAAATGTTTGAGTTACACTCCAAGGAAAAGGCCAACACTTGGAGAAAAGTCAAGACTGCACAAAGACTACGGAATACACAGTTACATAAAAGGAGACAGGGAAAAAAGTGTCAGACAAACAAGGACGGATAGCAACGAGGGGATAACCGCAAGTCAGCCACAAATGAATACATTCAAATATAACAAATATTCAGCAGACAACTTGGTAAGAGAATGCTATGTCAATATAAAGTGACTGCATTTGCAAAATTCTGCTTTCTTCTCCTTGGTTAAGGCACTGAAGCATTGAAAAATATTTTGTTTGATCCAAATAGCATTCAAAAAGGGAACTGTCAAGTTATCTTTACCTACAAGCTTAGCTTCCCAGAGTGATATATATTTTAGAAAGAAATATGTAGGAATCAGTTTAATTGCACTGCGAGATAAGCCTATGTTTGTGGTTCATTAAACAATGCATATACTCTATGATATATTAAAAAAACCTAAACCAACTTTGTTTCTGGAGGACTACTTGTAGTTTTGCTGATTTGTATTAATCAAAGCATGGTCCAGTAAGATAAACGAGAAATAATCTGAAATTTACAAAGATAGTATAATGTGTTTTACTGTATCAATGTTTTTAATTTTTAAGGCCAATATTGAATAATACATTTAATATGTACACAAACCTGGTTACCCAGAACCTTATTAACAGGAACACTACAATAACTGGCACCTTCACTGACTGTAATCGTTCTGTTTAATGCCGGATAACACATTTTTGGCACTAGAAAACACAGCAATCAGTCCAGAAAGTATGGGTAACCACCCTTTTTGTTTTGTTTTCCAGCAAAGACAGCCAACATTGAGTTGACCAGAATGTTTGATTACCTGGTACCATTAAGTTCCAATGGAGACAGATAATCAAGCTTTTACTGTATAACGTGTAGGTCTTTCCCCTGCTCAGTGTTATTTTACCTACGTCTAAAAACGTCAAAAAACACAGAAGAACTATTTATCTGGAGTCCAGCTTAGGGAAGAAAATGTGCTCCCGCAAAGCTGCGAGCTAAGATTGGAGGCAGAGCCATTTGGTCTTCTCAACTGGGTCATCTTTGCCTAGCATTTATTCATCTGCATATTCACTGCTAAACTGTATGGTGATCAGGTTGGAATCAATAAAAATTGTTTAAAAAAAAAAAAGAAAACGCATCTTTGCCTAGCATTTTTTTCTGATTGAACAGCAGTGGCTTGTTAGCCCATAGTGTTTTCAACATACAAATGTGGAAGGTTGGATAAGGACACTCCTGATGACAGACCAGTTCACAACTCAATCGACTACAGTCAAATACAGTTAAGGCAGCGATTAATATATTTCATCAACAATGGTAAAATGCTTAAGCAAATTAACTGACAGCCCGTGCGTTCCTGCCAATTTATATTTCAACCATTTTAGAAGACGGGTTAATGCTGGTTCTGATGGTTGGCCGGTGCTGTGTTTTATTTGCTTTTTGGTACTTTTGTAGTTATAAATGAATGGCTGCAGGAACCAGAATAAGGAATGGGGAAGAACTGGATTGACTATTACACCAGATAGGGAATGTCTCTCTGGAGTAAACTGATCATTTCATACATTTTAGAGACTGCATTTGGTACTTATTGGGTTACCAGACCTCAATCTCAGATGCAGTGCTACTCAGCATTTATCTTGTTTAAAACAGAAACAGCATCTTTATTGCCCTCTGCAGTTGTAAATATCATGCTGAATTTGTCAGTATTTCAGTGAACATGGCAATCAGACGATGCATGAATACCGCTTGGACTCCTTGATATAAAGTTAAGGTGTAGCAGAGTAAGCTCCCCTTCATTAAATTGGCACAGTGAAAAACCAGAGGGTGTTTCACTGCCAGGCCCCAGGGATCCCTTCCTGAGGTGGCCAGGGCAGCATGGCCATCGCCTTTGGATCCAGACCGTGGCGGTAGACAAGTGCAGGATAATCACTTGGGTGAGGGGTCCTCGGGGAGTGGGGGAGGGGCACCCGATGGCGAGACGCAGTGTCCCCCCTTTTCAATATTCAAAACCCCTATCCAATCCAATTTTATGAGATATTCCAACTTCCCAGCCCCCTGCCCTTTCCTACACAAACACTGAGCCGAGGAAGAGGAGTTCTAAGGCTGAAAGGATGACCACCCATACAATACATTAGAGATGTTCCTCTAACGAGATCAGGCAGGGTCAGGCACTTGATTAATCATGCACACCTAATACATATTAACTCTCTCCACATGGTTAAAAGGTGGAACACAGAGACACACTTGGAGCAAGGCTGTGCACGAGAAGGAGCAGTGCCTCCAGGGCTATGGCGAACCAGGAGAAGGAGAGCGACAAACCAAGGAGTTAATCCGAAGGGCAAGGAAGTCGGAGACCACCCCGGCGAGAGATTATTTCCGAAAGGCCGCGAGGTTCGCACACAAAAGCCCAGCTGAAAGGAAGAAAGAGTCTTCTGAGTGCTACAAGGTTACCAACCACCCTCCTGAGTGAATGACAGAGTTGGGGAGGCGCAGAAGCCGCAGTGGTAACAACCTTGACTCCTACAGCAAAGGCACGAAAGGTGGAAAGCATCTTAACACGACTGGTGAGTTGAAGGAAGCAAAGAAAGCCTGGTCTGTGTTTAATTTAAATGCTTGCGACAGTATCCAAGGATGAAGGTTACACAAGTGCCGATAAGCTGCGAGCGAAAGTGAATCCATTGTTAAGAGCTGTGAATACTAAATACAAAGTAGCAGAGTGATCTGGCAAAGTGAGATTGCCCAATCGAAAGTCTCTGTGAAATGTTTTAAAGCTTTAGAGGCAGCGCGAAGTGAGAGATGAGCGTTAAGTGAAAATCTCACAAACTGTTGAACTTTGCTTTGTTGAATTTGGAAAGAAAACGAAAGGAGGGTACGAGCCCGACCAAGAGAGACCCGTGAGTGAAAGTAAAAGGAGGATTCCGAGCAAGACTCTGGAAGACCAGTTTGAAAAGACATTGGAACTGAAGTGAAATATGTAAAGTGGAAGAAAAGAAAGAAAGGAGGGTCTAAGTCGTCATGTGGAGGTGAGAGTGAAAGTTCTCCCAGTTTCAAAAGTCTTCAACAGTGAAATTAAAATACAAAAGGAGGTTTGGCCGACTGAGAGAACCTATAGGGTGGAATGTAAAGAAAGCTTTGGGAAGGGAACCCCACCAAGGAGAAAAGGTTTTAGCCAGATTGAGGGAAAGCCATAGTGAACTGTGATCAAACTATACTTAGAAACTGTTTTGCTGAAACTGTGTAGAAGCTTGAAAGATGACCTGGACTTGAGAGAGGAAACGGAGGTCAAACCCGTGAACTTGTGACTCAGACTTGAAGGGCCAAAAAGGCTCTGCAGGGCAGAGTAGCCACCAATGTGGTCGCAGGCAAAAGTGTGTTCATCCATCACGTGTTCTACCTAACCCCGTGCTGTACAACGTGGGGACGAGAATTAATACTGATTTTATGCCATTCTGACATTTTGTTTCATCACTGATTTTTCCTTTTGTAGTTACATATCCCTATATCACATTAAGAATGAGGGCAGGCATTAGGTTTTAGTTAGTATAGACCTTTCTTGTTTGACTGACTAGGGCTGTTTCTTTATTATTTGATGGTCGAGATTACTCCTATCTTAGTTATAGGGCCAGACAGGAGTTTTTCCAAAACCCTTGAATTTAACAACAAAGGTTTTGAAACTCTTGTGTTAGTGTTTACTTGTGATACCATGCCTTCCTATAAGGAACTCATGGTGGCAACAGTAAAGACTGACAAGTGACACAGTTCAAGGGAGTTTATTTTTTTTAAATTAATTTATGCAAACCTTTAAAACAGCAAAACAAAAAAACACAGAACATTCTCCTCTCTCGTCAGGTCCAAAGCCTTTCATCGTCAGACCTTGAGTTTAGGTAACACACGCTGTAAGTAGTGTTTGGTGTCCGATCAGATAATACTAGTATTCCTGAGGGGTCATTCCTTGCTAGGCAATCTTTTATTTCTTTCAGGAGAGTTATGAGTCCAGACGTAAGTTTCTGATCTGACCCCTCAAACATGAGTTTCCACCAATCGTCAGCGCAGTATGTTTGGTGTTCCCATATGATTGGGCCAAGTAACCGAGTTTGTGTGCTCCATAACTTTGGGCAGAATAAAGTCAGGTGTTTGAGTGACTCCACACATTGATCACAGTTGAGTTTTGCGCCCAGGTTCCAGTACGTTCTTTAGTGGGAAAAAGGTTAAGTCTGAATTGTGTAAATAGCAGTCTCGAGTTTTGATCTGAGGATTGTAGTAAGTAAGGTTGCAGTTCGTCATAGGCTCTTGCCTCTGGTGGAGCATCTCTCAACAGAAGAGATCTTAGTCGTCGTTCACAGGTTTTTTGCCAATCTAGTCTCCATAGCTTTTTTTTAGCTTGTTCAGGATTGTCTAATAAGGTAGAGACGAGGATATCGTTCTCCTTAAGCACTTCGAGACATTGTATGCCCCACATAAAAAAGACTGTGTATTCAAAGTCTTTGTCCGGATTATGTAGAATTTTAAACTAACAACAACTCCTGTGCCACAGTCTTACTGAAAGGATTTAGTAGATTCCAGCACACTCTGGCGTGAATGGATATAAGTCCTAATTCATACCTTATGTTCCCTGTTGGGCATCCTTTGGGTAGATGTAGGGCTCTGGTCCAAAAACATTTCTACAAAATGCTCCAGAGGTCGTGTGAACATCCGAACATATTTTCGGCTCCATAAATGAGCGCCGGAACGACTTTCTGGCAGTAGAAGACTACCATTGGCATTAAGGAAAATTTCCCCAATTTTTTGTTAATGATTGCAGCTTGACAAACTAGTTGTCGACATTTCCTTTTTGTCGATTCGACCGAGGGCGCGTCATTTATGTTGGAACCTATCTGCATGCCTAGGTATTTGATGTTAGAAGTTGTTTTTAAAGTTGTTTTTTCTAGATGCCAGACATATTTTTTGTGTCCAGGTTTTTGGGATTTCACATTTTGAAGGGTTAGTGTTTCACATTTCTGTTTGTTGATGTGCAGGCTATTGATTGCCACATATGATTCCAGAGCATCAAGCTTACGTTGAAGCCCAGTGGGCGTGGTAGCTAGAAGAATTAGATCATCGGCATAGATAAGCCAACTGACGTGCGATCCATGAATCGTAGGAGCAAATGCAGCAACGTCGTCTAGTTTCATGCCAATGTCAGATATGAAAAGATTGAAAATAACTGCTGCCAGCGGACAGCCATGTTTCACACCTTTGAAGGTGTTTATTGCAGTAGACAAAGTCCTGCTGCGATCCAGTCTGATTTTAATATTTGTGTTGGAGTGAAGTTCCTTGATAGCTTCAAGTAAACTTGGTGGACATTTCCAAACTTTTAGTTTGTTCCACAGGATCGCACGGTCTACACTGTCGAAGGCATGGGAAAAATCTATGGCTGGTACGTAGATTTTAGTGTTAGTTCTGATGGTTTCCATTTTTATAAGATTCAGCAGTAGAGTATCGAGACCACAGCCCACACCTTTCACAAACCCTGCTTGTCTAGGGTCTAGGTGATTACTTTCAGTTGACCATTTAAGCAGCATTTGTTGTGGTTTACTTGGCGTAAATTTTGTCAAAAAACATTGAGAAGGGCAACGGGTCTGTAATTTGTCGGGTTAGCCCGGTTGCCCTTTTTGAAGATGGGGAAGGATATTTGCGCTTTTCCATGAAATGGGAGTTGCGCATTTTATTATAATTCTGTCAAATAGAATGGTACAAAAGTCCTCCCATGTTTCCGTTTTTTTTTGATGGTTTAGTTGGTGAGTCCATCGGGTCCAGGGGCTCTTGATGCGCGAGTTTTGTTTATAGAACTCAGAATGTCGGCTCGATCGAATTTCAAATCCCAGTGATCTAGTTCAGAATCTCTCGGGTCATTAGTGCTCTCGTTCTTGCTGAACATCTCGGTGTAATATTTCACCCAAGTCGCTTTAAAAATAATCGAAGATTGTAACGCGTCCTGCGTTGCAGATATGTTATTAATGAGACTCCAAAACTCAGGAATTTTTGTTCTTTAGCTTTGCCAACATTTTCTCTGAGTCATTCTGGCGTAGAACTGAGTTGTGCGCCTTACTCCAGTTTTTATATTTCTATGTAGCATTGTTTCTTTTGTGCGCAATAAAGAATGGGGTCCCCTCTTGGTATCGTTCTTATCTTGCGTCTCATCTCAATGGTGTTTATTGAACAATTAATGCAGGGTGGAAAAACACCCAAGTTAAACCTAAATTTAAGATGGGAGCAAGCGTCGACCATCAAATGAAAAATAAGGCAGTCCTAGTGGCGCCATCTCAAAATAAAAATAAAGAACAAGTTACTTACAAACTGGTAACGTTCTTTCGATTGGATGTTCCTCCAACGTATTCCTCATCTTAGATGTATTCCATCCAGCTTTAGCTGCTTCGGAATTTTTTTCTCGCCAGAGGGTGTCGTGCATCAATGTTGTGGAGTCGATGGTCCCTCGAAGGCCTCCGTCGAGGGTGACGTCATCGGGTATACAAGTAGCGCGCGCGGCGCCTTTTGGCCTCAGTTCTGTTTTTTCTCCTCTTGCTCTACTGTGTAGATTGTTCCGGTAGTCAGTTATCAGCCGTGCGAGAGTTGAAGTGGCAATAACGCAGAAAATCTACAGAGGGATAGGATGGGAGGGCGATGAGGAATACGGTGGAGGAACATCCAAGCGAAAGAACGTTACCAGCTGGTAAGTAACTTGTTCTTCGAATGGATTGTGTACTCCAATGTATTCCTCATCTTAGATAGACTCCCAAAGCAGTATGGAACACTGTCTTAAGGAGGGAGTAGATTTTGTATACCATTATGTGGTTGAATATAGCACTGCTTTACCAAAAGCAAGCTCCTTAGACTGGGAAGCATCCAGACTATAGAATTTTGAAAAAGTGTGCAGCAATGACCAAGTTGCTGCTTCACAAATGGATTTTATGGGAACACCTCTTTGAAGGGCTGTCGAAGAGGCAATGCCTCTGGTGGAATGGGCCCTTAAGCCTTCTGGTGGGTCTATACCCGCCAATCTGTAGCAATCTGAAATGCAAAGCACAATCCAACGTGATATGGTTTGTTTTGACACCAATTGACCCAATTTCCTTCCAGTGTAGCCAATGAAAAGTTGATTATCCACTCTAAGCTTGTAAAGCCTAGAAATGTAAAAGCTTAAAGCTCTTTTCGGGTCCAACCTGCGCAATCTTTCCTCCTCCTTACAAGGATGAGGTGGAGGATAGAATGCGGGTAGAACAATTTTCTGATTTAAATGAAAATCGGACACAACTTTAGGTAAAAATGAGGGTTTAACCCTTAATACTACTCTGTCCCTATGGAACACAGTATAGGTTGGCCCAGAAGACAGTGCCTGCAATTCGCTCACTCTTCTTGCAGATGTTAAAGCAACTAGGAAAACGTTTTTCAATGTTAGTAATCTTAAGGGACAAGTGTGCAGGGGTTGAAAAGGGGCACACATTAAGAATTTCAGAACCAGATTAAGATCCCAAATTGGTACTTGGAAGGGATAAGGAGGAAACACATTGTTGAGTCCCTTTAAGAATTGTACTATTAAGGGAATTTTGAAATAGGAGCATTCTTCCGAAGAGCGCTTGAAAATGGAAAGCGCTGCAAGATAACCTTTAATGGTCCCAACATTTAGCCCTCTATGTGATAGGGACAAGAGGAAGGACAACATTTCCGGAATGGAACACAGAAAAGGATCAACATTCTTTTCTCTGTACCAGTTGCAAAACTTTTTCCATCGGCAACGGTATTGAGATTTTCTTGCTGGCCTTCTTGCCGAAAGCAACACCTCCATGACGTCATCTGGAAGGTCCCAATCCTTGTATCTCAGCCTTTCAGATACCAAGCATGAAGGTTGAGAGTTTTGACCTCTGGATGGAGAACATGGACCTCCATTTGAGGGAGAAGGTCCTCTCTCTGAGGAAGACGTAACAGAGGACAGATGGAGATGTCTAGAAGGTCCGGGTACCACGTTCTCCTGGCCCAATCCGGGGCAATTAGGATCATGCGGTTTCCGAACCATCTCAATCTCCTGATGACCTAAGAAATGACAGGAATCGGAGGGAACGCTTATAATAGTGGGAAGTTCCACTCCACCACGAACGCATCCCCTAGGGCTCCTCTCAGGGGAAATTCCCTTGAGCAATACCTTTCGCACTTCCGGGTTGATTCCGGCCGTAAACAGGTCTACTTGAGGGGTTCCCCAAAGGGCGAAGATCTCTTGAAGGACTTCCTGAGCCAGTTCCTACTCGGGGGACACTGTGCTCTGCCAGCTCAAAGCGTTGCCGTCATATTCTCCTCCCCGGCTAGATGAACCGCTGTTAAGGAGATTCCATCTTGAATTGCCCAATACCAGAGCCTCATTGCCTCTCTGCGCAGAGGTAGTGACCCTTAACCTCCTCTTTTGTTTAGATAATGCATGGCCATTGTGTTGTCCGTCATTATCAGGAAATATTTTCCTCTGACATAGACCAGCGCTGAAGGCTTTTCTGCCATGATTGCTCTCAGCTCTAAAAGGTTGATGTGTAGTTTGGACTCCAATGGAGGCCAACGACCGCTGATTGTCAGATAGTTGGCATGAGCTCCCCACCCCATGAGTGAGGCGTCCGTCATACTGTAATCTCCAGCCATGGTTGCCAAAACTGTTCTCTTTTTAGGATATTATCTGTGCAAGTCCACCACAGAAGATCCTGCCGAACCTTGTTCGGAATCCGAAGAAAATCCGTCATTTGACCTGAGAACTGGGACCACTGAGTCTTTAGAGCCCATTGTAGGGATCTCATCCTCAGGTGTGCCTCTGGCACTAGGAAGATGCAGGATGCCACGAGGCCGAGCAAACTTAAGAAGTCGTAGGCCTGGAGATTTTGGGCATTTTGGAATTTGGAAACCATCTGAAGAATGTCTTGAGCCCTCGACTTGGGAGGCAAGCTCTTTCCCAAGCATGTGTCCAATACAGCCCCTATGTACTGGAGCTGTTGGGAAGGTGTCATTTGTGACTTCTTGAAATTGAGGGAGAAGCCCAGTCTGTGGAGGAAGTGGCAGGTGACTTTCAAATGATCCAGTGCTTGTTCGGCAGAACGTGCCCTGATCAACCAATCGTCCAGGAAGGGGTAGACGTGAATCCCCCCTCTCCTGAGGTGCGCTGCCACCACTACCATTAACTTGGTGAAGACCCTCAGGGAGGAGGTCAATCCGAATGGCAGGACTCGAAACTGATAGTGTGAGTCGCCAACTACCAGCCTCAGGTATTATCTGTGCTTGAGATGAATTGGCACATGAAAATAAGCATCCTGGAGGTCCAATGACACCAACCAATCCTGAAGTTGAAGGGCCTGAAGGATCCGAGAAAGAGTGACCATCTTGAACTTGTCCTTCCTGAGGAACTTGTTCAAGCTTCTGAAGCCCAAGATGGGTCTCAGTCCTCCATCCTTTTTGGGAATCAAAAAATACGGGGAGTACCATCCCTTGTTCCTCTCAGCTACAGATACTGGCTCTATAGCACCTTTCTCCAGCAGGGTTAGAACTTCCTGCTGTAGGAACGGGTCTGAAAAGGGTATCTCCCTGGTGGATTGTTTTGAGGTTGCGTTAGAAAAGGAAGGCAGTAACCTAGGGCTATTATTTCTAGAGCCCAAACATCTGAAGTAATGGCTCGCCATTCTTGCAGATGCTGCGACAGCCTGCCTCCCATAGGTGTCTTGTGATGCAAGTCCTCAGAGGTTTTGTAGCGGTTGCTGAGGCCACTGATGGCAAAGAGGCTGCAGCTGGAGCTTACTTTGCACGTTTTCCTCGTCCACCACGAGTGGCCTTTCTCTGGCCCCTTTGACTAGCCATTCCTCTCGCCTTTCCATATGAGGAGTAGTAACGATAGGATCGTCCCCTCCAAGATTGTCCTAACGCATGAAAAGGCTGAGGTTGTCTAATAGCAGCTCCTAAAGACTTGGCAGCTGCTTTTGAGGCCTGCAACCTCCCAAGGCTCTCATCAGCCTTGTTGCCAAAAAGGTGAGACCCTTCAAAGGGCATGTTCAGAAGACGATTTTGCACGTCTGGTGCAAAATCCGAATTCCGTAACCACGCAAATTTGCGCATTACTTTGCTAGTGCCCATGGACCTGCTCACACTATCTGCAGTGTCCTGAAGGAATGCCTGTATGGCCTCCTTTCCACCTTTAACAATGGCTAGGCATCCTTCCCTTTCATCCCCTTCTGGTATGTGCTCTGCCACCATTGCAAAGCACTCCCGCAGAGTGTAAGAAAATTTTGCCAAGGCACATGTGGAGTTGGCCAGTTTTAACCTCATACACCCAGCTGAAAATACCTTGCGTGCCCAACCATCCACACGCTTGTCGTCCCTATCCGGAGGGATAGAAGGGTACACCACCTTATTTGAAGCTGTGGCTGCCTGGACCACCAGACTCTCGGGAGTAAGGTGTTTAGACAGACAGCTGGGGTCGCTACTGGAAGGACGGTATTTTGAAGGGATTTATTCACCGGAGGAATAGAATCAGGAGTCTCCCAATTTTTTGCCACCCTATTTTGCAAGGCTACATGGAAGGGTAAAATCGGATCTTCGGTGGGACCATGATCCAATATATCGGTCAGATCATCCTGGATGAACTGAGTTGGTGGTCCAGCCCATCCTAAATATTCGACCACCTTTGTCATTAGTTGACGGTATGAGGGCCTGGCATGTTCCCCTGGTTCTGGCCTGCCAAAATTTGTTTCAGGCGAAGTATCAATACCACTTGCATTAATCAAGGTTTCCACCAGGTCCCTCATCCTGCTTTCCTCAGAAATCAGGCATTATAGGACATTTGCGGTGCCATATTCCAGTCCAAAACGAATATTCTCATCAGACCTCTCCTGTTCTTCAAAAATTGAAATTAAGGATTTGAAAAATTCTTTCTTTGGAAGGGGTTTAAAAACCTTTTCTGGGAGAGGTGTATCAGTGGAACCTGAAGGCAATACAGCCTTCCCTTTTGCTGTTATTTTTACAGCTTCTGGCTGAACTGGAGCCTTTGGAATATTTGGCGCCGAGGGTTTCGGGGTCGACGTCGACAAAGGCGTCGATGGCGCCGACGAAATAGTGGTCATCGACGGAGCTGGCTTTGAGGGTGTCGAGGCGCTCTTCGAAGACTTGCCCTTTGAGGTGCGTCAGGTTTCAGATGGTGTCGGTGACCTCGAGCGGTCTTTTTCGCTCGGCATCCTGGAAGGTTCCCGATCCTTCCTCCTTCGATCACCCGGGCTCGAGGGCGTGCGAGTGTCGGAACAATGACGCTCTCGGCCGGCTTCCGAAGAAGGCGCGGACCGAGGCTTAGCTTTTTCTTTTTTTTTCCACTTTATTTTTGTTAAAAGGTTTCAACAAAAGAAAAACAAGTTCCCCAAAAAACATTAAACAGAGACCAAAAAGAGGATCCACCCAACAACTTATCCCCTCACCCTATCCCTCTCGCTACTCCCCCCCCCAAAACTACGGGTTGACTAAGCTTCTGAAAATCCTCGAAAATCCTCCTTGCTCTTAGGAATCCTCGATTCCTAAGAGCAAGGATTGAACACAGAACGCATCTATACTTTTAGGCCAAGCTAGCGGCAGAGTCTCCGCGCACACCCAAGCACATTTCCACTGGTAAAAGCATCAACAATCCCTCCCTGGTGACATAATATATAAAACCACAAAACAGTTCATAATTTCAAGGCTTCACAGTCCGCACTGAGTATAACCACAGTCCATTCATGCAAAAAACATGACATAGAATCATTGACAATAGCAGAGAGTTTCTCGTACTCAAAAATAGCGATTAACTTGGTAAACCATTCTGTCTTGGAGGGCGCTAGGGGACTCTTCCACTTCTGAGCCAGAGCCAATCTTCCCGCTTTCAACATGGCCCCTTATTACCCTCGAGAAGGAACCCACCTCTTTATCGGGCAAGGGAGTGCCCAGAAGAACCTCGAGTGGGTGCAGGGAGGGACATGTTCCCAGAATATCTTTAATCCAGCTAAGAACCTCTACCCAGTATGAGCGAATAACCGGGCACTCCCACCACATGTGAAACCAGGTACCTTTGTTGGAACACAATCTGGGACACCATGGGGATGCTTCCACAAACATCTTGGAAAAGGCCACCGGAGGACGATGCCAAGAGTGCAAAATCTTAAAATTATGCTCCATAGCCACCGTATACAGCCCCTCAGGAAGCACTGACCGAAACACCAACTGCCAAGTTCGGTCATCTAAGGACAAGCCCAACCACTCCTCCCAGATATGTTTGAAAGACTGCCTTCCTGTTAAATTAGAAGAAATAAGTACATTATAGATCTTAGAAAGGGATCCCTTCCTAGACTTGGCTTCTGCAAAAACCCTCTCAAACAGGGTTAGGGGGCGCGACAAGTCAGCCACCCACCGCGCCTGTGTGAAGATACCCTTTAGCCTCAAATACTCAAAGACCATGAGGGGCTTGCTCTCGAACACCTCTGCCATTCGGTCGTATTCCAAGAAGGACCCTTTGTTAAACAGCTGAGCGGGCATCTCCAACCCTGATCAGACCAGGACTGCGTTTCCCGGAATCCCTTCCTGTCCAGGTCAATCGGGGGACCCCACAAGGATGACGGGGAAGAAAGCCAGGAAGAAACCTATTGTCTTTAGAGGGCTTCCAAACCGACCACAAGACAGCAAGAACCGGGTGTGACTTAACAGGCCCTGGAATAGAGTTCGGGGGAGCCCACAAAAGGTCCCTAACTTTTCTTGGATGAACTTGAACATCCTCCACATACGTCCAGTATGTTCATAGATCATCCCTCAAATGCTCCAACATAACTCGCAGCTGAGCTGCTTTAAAATACCCTCTAAAGTCCGGGAAACCAAAACCCTCTAAGGACTTGGGGAGGGTCAAGGTAGTCAAGCTTACTCTGGGTCTCTTCCCATCCCAAATAAATCGGAAGGACACGAGATTGCAAAGAGGCAAAGAAGGAATCTGGCACCAGACAGGGAAGGGACATGAAAAGATAGAGGAGCTGCGGGATAATATTCATCTTAACCACCACCATTCGCCCAAACCATGAAAGGGTCAAGGGGGCCCACCTTAAGAGATCGCCCTGGAGTTTTGCCTGAAGGGGCGGGAAGTTTAGCTCAAACACCTTGCCTAGGTCCCTGGGAATGCTAACACCCAAATATCTGGTAGATTCCCGCTCCACAAGTACCCCATATACTTCCTTTCTTCCCTCAATTTTAAGATCCACCCCCCCATTGGCATAATACATGACTTAGACAAATTAACCTTTAACCCGGAGAAAGACCCAAAACGACAAATAAGACTCAACAGTCGTGGGAGAGCCACGCAGAGATTTGTCAGATACACTAAAATATCATCTGCAAACAAGGACACTTTGAATTCATGGTCCCCACAATGTAAGTCCCCCATCCGCCCTGATTGCAATGGAAAAAGGCTCCATTGCCAACGCATATAACAAAGGAGAGAGGGGACACCCTTGCCGAGTGCCCCGGGAGAGCGAGAACCCCATGGACATGCAGCCATTAACCAACACCCTAGCAGAGGGACCATTGTACAACGCAGCAATCCACTTACAAAAATTGTCCCTAAAGCCCATTTTCCGCAATACCCTCCCCATGTAAAGACATTCAACACGGTCGAAGGCCTTCTAAGAGTCCAACGACACGAGATCAGCCTCCAAATCTCGCTTCGATGCCTCATACATAAGCCCCATAGTCTTTCTTACATTATACAACCCCCGGCAACCAGGGATGAATCCGACCTGGTCGCCATGGACCAGCGAAGGAAGAAACCTAGACAGCCTATTCGCCAAAAGTTTAGCCAAAATCTTAACATCTACTTTAAGAAGAGAAATGGGTCTATAGGACTGCCTCGCTCGGGATCCTTCCCATCTTTCGTTAACACTACAATGAGAGCTGACATCATGGAGGGGGGTAGGGAACCAGAGTCCAAAGCAGCGTTAAACACCTTAGCCAGAAGTGGGGCTACCACAGAGCGAAACGTCTTATAAAACCAGACTGTGAAGCCATCGTCTCCCGGAGCTGTGCCGCTCTTTAAGGTGGTGATAGTGTCCACCACCTCCTGGGGAGAAACTGGGAACTCCAGCACTTCGACACCCTCAGCGGCAAGGCGAGGGATGTGCAGTGACTCTAAAAATAGGTCCACATCAGCCCCATCCCCAGAATATTCTGACGAGTAAAGACCCTCATAATAATGCCCAAACTCCGATGCTATATCATCATGCAGAACTCCCTCCCCCGTCCGACCCACAATCCGATTCACCCTCCTGCTGTTTCGAAGCTCCCTCAGGCGCCACGCCAGGATCCTGTCCGCCTTTTACCCCCGCTCCATATACTGCTGTTTCAAAAATGTCAGCTTTCTCTCTGTTTGTCCCACAAGTAAGGCCGACAATTTAGCCTTAAGATTCTGAAGCTCCTCCCACTTTCCCGGAGAAATCTGAGATTTCAGCTTTCATCCCGGCTGAATGGCAGCAATTCGCTCCCTCAACTTCAATTCCTCCCTGCCCCTCTCCCTCTTTCTTCTTGCGCCCATCTCTATGAGAACACCCCCGATTGTGGCCTTAAATGCATCCCACTCCCCCTGGACATTCACCTCCCCTGTGTCATTAAGCTGGAAATATTCATTAATTGAACGCATTAGAGATTCCTTAAGCTCCTTATCTTGCAGCAGCGTATCATTGCATATTCACCGAGCCCTAGCCGGCGTCATCGGGTGAATCCCCAACGTGACCCAAACTAGAACATGGTCGGACCACGGGACAACCTCCACACCAAAGTTCGAGATACTACCCTGAAGCGTAGAGTCCACCAAGACAAGATCTATCCTCGAGAACGCCCTGTGTACCGCTGAGTAAAAAGTGAAGAAGGGGTGGCAGGTCCCCTCGACAGAATGCACATCCACCAAACCCAGCACCTCATTAGACCGCCAAAATGAGTTCACCAACTTCCTCTGAACCCGCTGGTCGGAGCAAGGAGAAAGGGACTTCCTATCCTTATCCGGCGAGAGAACCATGTTAAAATCCCCACCCACTATCAGTGCACTCTCCGCAAAGCCCCGAATAGTCTCCCCCACCTTTTCCCAAAAGAGATCCTGCGCCTCGGTTGGGGCATAAACCCATACCAGGGTAAACAACACTGCCTTTCACTGACCCCTTAACCATAATGTAGCGCCCCTCAGTGTCGGATTTATGAGCCTTTGGGACAAAAAGAGCCTTGGGGGAAACCAACACAGCAACACCCCGCTTCTTCGCCACATATGGGGAGTGGAACAAATACTGGATAGCTTTAGATCGAAGCGGCGGTTCCTTCCCCCTCACCCAGTGTGTTTCCTGGACAAAAAAGAAGTGCAGCTTAAGCCTGGAGAGTTCCCTCGCCACCAGGGACCTTTTCATAGGAGAATTCAACCCCCGCACATTCAGGGACCCCACCAGCAACCTCTGCAGAGAGTCATTAATTTGATAGGCCATAAGATGCATTCCCCACCTCTTGGAGACCACACTTGAACGTCTGCACCCCCAGCTCACACGCACCAAAAGAGACCAAAAAAGGACCTAGAACACCCCTCCTCCTCAGAAACCCCAGCAACCCTAAACACACCCCCATAACCATGAGAACAACAAACAGACCCCCCCTTTCCCACCCAAAACCATCCCAAAAACACCAGCACCATCTCACCCCCACCCCCGGACGCCTGGATAGACTGACATTTCACCGCCACACCACCAGACCGCCAGAGAACGCCTCCACCCGGGCGCCACCCTCATCGTGCGAGCAAATAACATTTTGAGCCCACCATCCCTAAACCGGAAACAAGCCCCAAACACCCCCGCCTGTACTCACCACCCTCCCGACCCCATGACCTCACATAAGCTTGGAACAAAGTAAAGAACAATCAGCCCAGGGGGCAGCTATGACCAGAACAAGACCAACCAGATGGCCCCACAAATCCCCCCTCAACAACCAGCACAAAAAACTACACCAACAAAGTCAGGGCGTAGGCTGTTTTGGGAAAGGAGGCGCCACCTTCCTGAACTTCCTGTGTCCTCGCACCCGCACCAACCCATAAATTCTGAAGGGCTAGGGCGATCTCCGTCCGACCCCTTCCCCCTCCCTGCATCGTCCTTAGAAGGGGGGTCTCCCAACAGCTCGTGAGAGACTCGTTGAATATCAGTTTCTGAGGAGAGGGAATATTTGTAGCCATCCAGTTCAAAGGCAAGTGAAAACAAATGTCCCCATCTATAGCGGACCCCGTTTGACTGCAACCACCTCGTCAGAGGTCCACAAAGGCGCCGTCGAGCAAGGGTGAGCGCTGAAAGATCCTGATAGATTTTAATTTGAGCGCCTTTCCAGTCGATGGGACCCTGCGTGCTAAATCCAAGATCTTGGCTTTTTCAGTATAATAGTGAAATTTCACAAGGACCGTACGGGGCTCACCCGCACGTCCCCAGCTCTATGGGCCCTGTCAATTGTGGGTTTGGTAGTATTTTCACCATCAAAGAGGCTACTCACAATCACTTGACCCCTTTCACAATGTCCGCCCGAGACTCCACCTCTAGTTCCGGCATACCAAAAAACCTCAGATTAGAGCGCCGTTCCCTATTTTCCAAGTCGTCCAGCTTGAGGGTGACCTTCTCCTCCCACCTCTCAAGCTCAGCCAACCTCATATCAAATCGAGTCTCAAAAAGGTCTGCCGAGGACTGGTTGGCCTCAAGTGGCTTAGCTTTTTCAAACACCTCCATAATTTTTACCCTGAATGCTTCCCACTCTTCGGGGGAAGAATGTTTTGTGGGGCATTTCATCCTTTTTGGGGATTCGTCCGAGGACAAGGTAGAAGGGGACCGCTTTTTTCGTCAAAGACAAAGAGCAATGAGAATCGCTTCGGGACCTAGACCGATGCCTTTCGCGTCAAGGAGATTTCTCCACACGGGTCCTTGACCCGGCGCTAGAGGCTTTTCAGTCGGGTTTACAACCTACCTGCAGTTTTCCCTACCTCTCTCGCAAGGCCTTCCCCGTCATCACCTGACACTTCGTACAGGCCTCCATGTCGTGGCCTTCCCCGAGGCACCACAGACATCCACGGTGCGGGTCCGTGATGGACATTTTCGAACCACAGGATTTACACTTTTTGAATCCCGATCGCAGGGTCGTAGTCAGGGTCGACGTCAAGGACATATATCGAATATCTTCAGTTATTTACTGCGTCACAGAACTACTCGAGGCGCACCAAGTCTCTGAAGCAACACGTACTGCGGAAAAACGGAACTGAGGCAAACGGGCGCCGCACACGCTACTTGTATACCCGATGACGTCATCCTCGACTGAGGCCTTCGAGGGACCATCGACTCGACAACATCAACGCACGGCGCCCTCTGTCGAGAAAACATTTCCGAAGCAGCTAAAGCTGGATGGAATACATCTAAGATGAGGAATACGTTGGAGGACACAATCCATTCGAAAGGGCCTATACTAAAGAAAAACCTATTGCCAATTCCTTAAAACAAATTATCGAAAGAGTGTGGGATAGGGTTTCAATAAAGAAAAGAAGTGTTCCAAATAATAAGTCACGATCTGATTGCCAGGGCTCTCCCTTCCCCACGTTTTCAGCACGGGACAAGATGGGACCTTGGAGCACAGCACACGCTCAAGCTTTCTTGGCACGAGCCGACAGTTCCGTTCAGCCATTAGGTTCTTCGATGGTAAAGTGTCATTTCATTAAAAAGTCTCTTGCCTTCGAGGCCTGATGTATCCAACAAACAAACAAAAAGTTATTTTCCACAGTTCACGTTGGGTGATGGTGTCACCTCTGGGTGCCCCTCTTCCGGCGTCGACTCCTCACATATTGTATTAAACCAATCAAAGAACAGTTCCTTTTTCAATGAACTTTGGTGATGACTTTTTACCCCTGGATCTCCCTCGACCGGGCTCGGACCCATTTGACAAGGGGGACAATTCACTTCCCCTGGTCTTCCAATACCTCTTACTTTCATGAGTGTTAATGTCTTTTGAAACAGTTCTTCAGGCTTTGCCCCTTTTTGTTGGCTTCCCTCTGCTGGGTTCACTCTCGTCAGCTATTACCGCACACTGTTCATGCACTCGTTTCACCAAGTGGGATTCATTTCCCTTAGCTTCGCAATCTTCTGTCGGTCAAAGACTTTCGATGGTACAGAGGACTTTACAAGACCCCTGTATGACCAGACTTCCCTGATTGTTAGATCCCTCTCTGAATTCATTCTAAGCTCCCGTCAGTTTTAGAACTCCTGAGGTTAGGAAATTCTTGAAAATGTACTCTTATCAGCATTTTACCCCGAACAGTAAATGCGTAGTAGCGTTTTATTTCTAGGTGTTGAACATGCATCGTTTTTTGAAGGAAACATAATCCAACTATGTCAAGGTTGGTCAGAAAGGATGAGCACCAAAACACAGATTTTTACATGTTTTTGGAAACACCACAGACAGGAAGTGATGAGTACGAGTTACAACTTTTCATACCACAACTCAGTTAGAAGATCTAAAACCATGTTAAGAACATAATGCTTCATCAGGCAAGTAACATTCAGCTGCGGTATGGCAAAGCTAGTAGGCCATTTTCCTACTAATGCGGTGCTGTTACAGAAAATATATTTACTATGTGAATGATTTATTTTGTTATTGAAAAATTGTATATAACTCTTGCTTATCACAGTCACATCTGGATTCAGATATTCTAATGATTAATCACGCAATATACTATAGTATGCCTTCATGAGCAAACAATTCATCAACAGAATGACAAAACAATGCAGCAACTGACCTTTACTGTGATGATTCTAGTCACCTCTTTGCATAATTCTTCTTTCTCCACTGTATGACCAGATTCAAAAAAGGTATTGTAGTCTGCCAACAGTTTAGCCATTATCTTGTTGCATATTCCCTGTTCTTTAATTCCTTCAAATCCAGGGGGAACACTACAAAATAGGGGAGAGTCTTTTAAGGAGGCCAACAAAAGCATCAAAGTTAAACAATATCAAGACAGAAAAAACATGAAATATATTGATACACTATAAAGTTTACTGTTCTGGGTGATAAAATTAAACACCGCATACGACCACATCAGAACAAAGGGGAAATGCATACCATGCCGTCTCTAGGTGCAATCTTGCAGTCAATCACACATTGGTAAATTGGACTGCTAAATGATTTACTTGACTACTGCACTGCTTTGAAATCTAAGACTTTGTATGTAGGCTCTCTGCTTCCAGCCTGAAGATTTCTTTTAGGCATTCAGTTCTCTGGTGTCAATTCCAGTATGAAACCCCGGGCTCAAAGATGTTTTGGGTGGTGTTGGCTCCAACATTCCATACTTCATCACACTTTCATATTTCCAGTTTGTAGGTACAATAACAAATATTTTGCTTGTTGTGATTATCAATAGCCCTCCTCCAGTGTCATGGTATTTAGACCATTTAGTTTTCCCTCTTCTTAAAGCAAATGTGTGTGCTCTAGATGTCGATCACTTTTTAGTGTTAACATACATCAACAAAATTGCAGTCTAGGTTCCCAGCTCATTAGTTGTATGCTTAGTTGCAGAATGAGATAGATCTCTGCTTCCTATTTCCTGCTTGTTGTGTCCTTTCCTTCTCATGCCCTTTTTCCTGTATTTTCTGCCTCTTTTAGTTTCTTTTGTCACATTTACCAAGATTGAGTGCAGCTTTTCCTTAGGTCTCTTTCATAAATTCCCTATAGCCCTTTCCCTGCTTCACGATACATGTTCAACCATCTCCGGTGCTCCAGATAAGATTTTAAGGTGGGGGTATTTTACTCCCTAGTTTTCAACTTTGAGAGCAAATGTGATTTTAAGAGAGTAACAATGACTTTTCTCCTTTGCAAGAGAGTAAAATGTATGTGACATCCAGCCGACGTGTGCAATAACTGTATGGAAATCATTACTATGCGGCAGCTTTCTGCATTGTGACAGAATACACCTTTCATTATTTCTCTAAGGTCTGGCCATTTGGTCTCTCCTGTATATATTTAAATGTTGTAAACACAAAATCCTAGCCAATTACAAAATAAAGCAAGCATGAATTATATTGTTTGTTTTGAGGTTCGATAGCAGAATTGTCTTTTGATGTTTAATGAAAGTCTTCGTTTCCTGGAGCTATTACTACCTAATGGTATGCCAATGTTTGATACAACAGTGCAGAGAGGCAAGTACTCCATGCTAAATTCTATATCTAATCTCATTGTTAAATGGTTATTTATATAGCGCTTTTGGCAAAGGGCTGTACATAGAACATACGTATCACAATTATCACCAAACCGAAGTCGGTACTGCTTTATCGACCTTGAAAGGATGAAGGGCTGAGTTGGCCTTGCCGGGATTCGAACCTGCAACCTACTTATCACGCAGAGATCACAGCAAAGAGTGCTCAACCGGCTGAGCTATCTTACTGGCTAACATCCTTCAAAGGTCGGTTAACTGAGTATCGACAGTGTCTAGATGTTGGACGAACCATGTATGAAGCGCTACATAAAGTTAAATACCTATCTGGATTATCACAGGGACCAGTTTTGCTGAGTTTCTATTCCAAATGTAACTTTCATTTTGAACAGCACCTGCACTTGCACTTCCTGTATAGTCAGGTTTTGGATGTTTTAAATGTCTTGAAGATTTGAGAGGCTAGAACACATGTGATTGGTATCATGACACTCACCCTTGAACCAAGACTCTGCTGCCACTGACCATTTATAGTAATGTACCCTATTGATTGCAAGATTGAATGGATGTAAACTAGACCGTGCAGTCATAATTTTACACACTGTTTTTATAATTAGAGTGTAAATTATATTATAAGTGTAAAAATAATCTGCCTCCGCATGATTATGCACACAGCACAGGAACTCTGAAAAATACAATTGTGCAATATTGGTTTGCTTTCACTGGAGAAAAAAAAGCATAATTTGTTACAAAATATTAATTCGCTATTGCAACCTAGTTTTCCATCTTATTAATTTTACAATCCTAAAATGCTAGGAAAATAAATATGCACAGTGATTCTGATTGCTCCATGAGCATCAACAAAGCAGAAGCTGAATGGAAAGAAACCATTCCTTTTATCAGTGTGCAGTTTCTTTTTTTGAAAGGCTTCAGAGAAATACATTCTGTTTCAGAGGCATTTATCCATGGCTTGCACACAGAGACCTGATCTCCGTTAGCCCCATATAGATGCTTTGTCACACTGTAAGAGCAAACTGCTGTAATAGGATTTGGTGAGCTCTCTGCAAGGTTCAAGTCTGCTCACATTCACGCAGCAAACATGCTATAATGACATGCATTACTTACTGTAAAAGCATTTCTGATGGTTGTATCTGCTTAGATCCACATGCTGTGCATAGTCCGACATTCAGTGGTCACTGCAGAGTATTGCATCTTGTTTTTCGAAAGTCAAAAAGGGGACGTCAACATAGGCGTGTCTGTAACACTATCCCTATAGTGACGTGTAGTGTACCCAAAATGCCTCACGCGTCGAGGTCCCTCTGTTCGTATTTTTTCTGCCATGAGGGAGCCTTATGACTAACGCGAGTGAGTACAGAAAAGAGAGAAAGTAATAAGAAGTCTATGTTCCTTCCATCCGAGCAGGGAGCAAGGGTGGGCGCATGTGAATCTAAGCAGATACAACCATCAGAAATGCTTTTACGGTAAGTAATACATATCTGCTGATGTTTGTTAATCTGCTTAGAATCACATGCTGTGCATAGACTAGCGAGCAGTACCCAGAGTTGGAGGTGGGTTGTGAGAAGGAACAGTAGAAAAAAGGTGTCTCAGTACTGCTTGTCCCACCTGGGAATCAGATCTAGAGTGAGCATCTAGACAATATTGTTTTGTAAAAGTGTGTACAGAACTCCAGGTTGCCACTTTGCAAATGGACTCTAGGGGACCATTTGCAATGAACGCTATGGATGCCCCAGTGCCTCGAGTAGTGTGCGCTCTAGGCTTGAAGGGCAGTTCTCTCTTAGCAACAGAGAGTGCGTCACTGGACAATTCATCTAGAGATAGTGGATTTGGAAACTGCATCTCCTTCTCTTCCTGCCACCACTGAGACAAAGAACTGATTAGTCTTTCTTTTTTTTTTTATTATTAAGTTTATTGAATTTTATAGAAAACATACAAGCAACAAACTTATCTTAGTGGACGAGTTCTTTCCATATAAAACATGACCGCCCTGCGCACATCCAGTGTGTGCAGGCTCTTCTCCCCCAAGTTTGAAGGGTTTTGAAAGAACGTTGGTAGTTCTATAGACTGGATCACGTGAAACTTTGAAATTAATTTCGGTGCAAACCTAGGGTGTGTGCGTAGAACCACCATCTTTGTGAACTGTTACAAAGGGATCTAATATAGAAAGCGCTTGTAGTTCACTCACTCTCCGAATGGAGGTGATCGCTATCAAGAAAGCAGTCTTAAGAGTGAGATCCTTAAGGCTCGCTATATGCATGGGCTCGAAGGGGGAGCCCATTAGCCTGGTTAGCACGATGTTCAGATACCATCCGGGAGCTGGGTTAGATATAGAAGGGTGAATTCTTTTCACTCCCTCCATGAAGGCTTTAATAACTGGAAACTTCCACCATGACACCTTATGTTGTGACGTAGTGTATGGCGGAGAGTGCAGCTAGGTGAACTTTAACTCTATTAAAGACTAAACCGGAGTCCAGCAAGTGAGTCAGATATAAAAAATATGTGCGGGAGAGCAGTCAACGGGGTGCTTTTTGAGTTACACCAGATGACGAACCGTTTCCACTTACTAGAGTAGCAGTAACGAGTGTTCGGTTTCCTAGCCTCTTTGAGAATGTCCATGCATCTCCGAGGGAGCTGCAAATGTCCAAACTCTATGACCTCAGTGTCATGCTGGAAATGCATCGGAGGGACAGGGCCTCCGTATCCATGTCCTTTACTGCTTTTTATTGTGTGTTCTATTGTGTTTTCCGCGCAGTAATTTGTGTGGGACTCCTGGCGGTGCAGCTCTCTCTTTGGTTTGGTGAACAGACCCATGGGATACCCTTATGGCACCCATGGGTAGGGGTGCAACACTGTTCCCCTTGTGTATGTTTTTGGGCACCTGTGTGTGACCCACAGAGAAGTGTACGGGCTGGTGGCAGCTCCGTGCTGAAATGATTGGTGCCCTGAGCGTCCTCCATTTTGGGATGCCCAGGCCCTGTCATTGGAATCGGTAGATTCCGGATGGAGACAAAATGGCCCCTGTGGCCTCTTGCCTTCCCGAAGTCCCGGGAAGCCCTGCCTCTGTCCCTTCCCCCTGACTGGCTGTTGGGTGGAAGTTTCATATATGGTAGTGTGGGGAAGTGCCGACCAGACTGGCTGTAGCCTTCTCAACGACCGTATGTTGTGGGTACGCCTGTGGGTGGGACCTGGGTGAATGGAGTGTGTGACGAATACGCATTCTATGTTGTGGGTGTCTTGTATCTAGTGTTTGACACAATGACTGAGACGGCCCTGCCTGAAACCGGTATGAATGCAGTATGGACTGTTGAATGGCTCGGTACTTGTCCAGATACACATAACTTGTTGTGAGTGTCTGGAGAGAAGTGAATGGCCTGAATGCACTGTGTGCCAGATTGGCTGCCTGAATGCCCTTAGTCGTGATTGGATGCTCGAGTGTGACCCAGCGGAATGAATGGGAGATCAACAGTATATCTGGGGACCTCTCACTGCTAGAAATCGTGTTCAGAAGCTGAAGTCCACTACGAGTAACTGGAGTAATTGAAGCTTGACCTTGAACCCCTGCTGGACGAGAAGAATTGCTGTTGCTCTCCTTCACAATCTGAAAGCTGCTTTGCCTCCAAGGACTGACCCAGAGAGGACCTGGTAAGGCGCCCTCTTCCCAAGCTACGAGGGACCATTGTGCACCAGCTGATCTTTGCCAAAGCTCCCTGGTAGACAGACCTTCGACAGGCTGCCGACCTGAGACGGGGACTGCTGCGGAACTCCAAGGAGAAGTGCCCGGACTGTTGTCCGCCACGGTCGACGACCGCCGTCGCTGACCGGAGCCGCCGTGCTCCCGCTTGCCTAAGAACTTTCGAATCCAAGGACGCTCTCTTCCACATCATCGCTGCTGTATCGTGCTGGAGAGGCCTGACCATTGACGCGCCGAGGAGCATCCACCAGTGGGTTTCCAGCCACCCAAAGACGACTCAACGCCCTTGCTGGGCCACATTTCTTCAAACTCTTTGCGGTCCAGAACTATCGACACCGAGGTGCCCCGCACACCTCTTCCTTGCAGGACGTTTATGCTTCCGAGTCAACGAGCACCGCTAGGAACGAAGCTGACACTTCACCGTCGTAGCTCACCCTGTTCTCTGTCGGATGTTCGACGACCCGTGACTCCTGCCTTAAAGGGAGGACACTCAAGAAGGGCCGTCGATTCCCCGACAAGGAACGCTACAACACCAGGTACGTAGGGGGTTGCAGAACTATTGGGAAGTCTCTTGTGAACAATATATGGACTGGGCTTGTATCTTTATCCTACAGGTTGCCAAGGTGGGGTGGGATCTCCACACAGAGCTGTGTTTAACGGTAGTGACCAGTATTTCTGGCAATTGTTCTGATCAACTGCTTCCCTCTCTTCTCTACTGTTGGTTTCTTTTATCACTTGACTTGTGTGGCATTTAACCCTATTGTTGATGCACTGTAAAGAGGTTTAATAGTAATTGTGGTACCACGTAGAAACTGTATATATTTGCCATTATAGATAACCGAGTACAAAGTGCATTATTGTGATATTGTATATAACCCTGAATATTAATTATATAAAGACTGTGTTTTAACCAATACAGTGTGCAGACATTCCTTTGTGGGTGCTTGGGGACCACACTGTACTTAAGAACCAGCCTGCATCACCTCCCGAGAAGCTAGGCCTTGATTGCTCGACCATAGCTACCGCATAGAGAATCTTGGCTGGGGTCCTCTGTGTCTCTCCTCTACCATATAGAGAGCAGAAGTACAGACCATCCCCTCTGGTCTTTACACTCAGGAGCCAGGCTGCTAAGTTCAGGGTCTTTGGGCATGGATGCAGCGTTCGGCCCCTGTCCTGTGACATGTTGTACGGGCAGGGCAGTTTCACTGGAGGAGACAGTGATATCTCCATAAGAGGAGCGAACCAGGGTTGGCGACCCACATGGGGGTCACCAGAATCATGGTAACTGGTTCCTGGTGCATCTTGTGAACTATCTTGTTGAAAAGGGGATTTGGGGGAAAAGCGTAGACAAATTTCCCTGACCATGTTATCCAGAGGCCGTTCCCCTTGCAGCGGTTCTGGGGGTACCTGGAGGCGTAATCTTGGCATTGGGTGTTCTCCAGAGTTGCGAACAGGTCGATCTCTGGGAAGCCCCATTCTGCGAAAACGTTGAAGAGGATGTCTTCGTGTACTCACCATTCGGACTCTGCGAGTAGAGGGAAGTCTCTGCTGAGTCCGTCTGCCAGAAGATTGAGTAACCCTGGTACATGTTGTGACAACAGAAACATGTTGTGTTTGAGAGCCCATTTCCAGATGTTCTGGGACAGCTTGGACAGTCCTGGAGATAGTTCTCCCCTGCTTGTTCAGGTAGTACATGGCCGTGATGCTGTCTGTGAGGATCAGCACTGTCTTTCCTTGTAGTTGTGCCTGGAAGGCTTTCAGTGCTTTGAAGACCGCCAACAATTCCAGCAGGTTAATTTGTTTGGACGCCATACTTGGAGTCCAAACTCTGTGCACAGTCTGATGGGACAGGTGAGCTCCCCATCCTGTGAGGGATGCGTCTGTGGTTAGAGTGGCTTCCACTGCGGGGGTGGTGAAGGATTTCCCCATCACAAGGTTCTCCCCACCGCAGCGAGAGAACCAGGGCTTGCGAGATAACCAATAGATCGTCCCACTGTCCGCTGGCCTGACACCACTGGCTGTTGAGCCACTCTTGCATTGGGCGCATGCGCAGGGGTGCGTGAGGAACCAAATAAATACATGACGCCATCATTCCTAGCAATCACATCGCTTTGCGTACCGTCACCTCTCGACCGGCTACATATTGAGGGATCTGAAACAGCATGTTTTGGACCCTCTCGTTGGAGGGGAAGACAAGGCCGTCCCTTGTTCGAATTAGAGCCCCTAGGAACTGCTTGACTTGGCTGGGGTCTAGACTGGACTTCTTTCGTTGATGGAGAAGGCCAGGTGGAACAAGAGGTCTGTAGTCTTTTGGGTATTTGAGAAGCATGTTTCGTAAGAATCCCCTGTTATGAGCCAGTCGTCGAGGTAAGGATAAACTGGAATGGACAACCTGCGCAGGTGTGCCGCTGCCAATGCCAGTACCTTCGTGAATACCCTTGGCGCTGAGGCTATGCCGAAGGGTAGCACTTTGAACTGATAGTGTTTGCCTTCTATCATGAACCTGAGGTATTTCCTGTGCGCTGGCAACACTGAAATATGAAAGCATGCATCTTTCATGTCTAGTGTTGCCATGTAATCCTCCTGTGTGAGCAGGGGGATTACTTCCTGCACAGTCACCATACAAAATTTTTGAGGTTTTACAAATTTGTTTGCTGGGCGTAGATCTAATACAGGGCGCATGGTTAGATCCTTTTTGGGTACAAGGATGTACACTGAATAAATACCCTCCTTTACCTGTGATAGAGGCACAACCTCTATGGCTCCTTTTTGCAGCAGCGATTCCACTTCCTTAAGAAGGATGAGAAGATGTTCTGGTGTGAGACGTCTTCTCTTTGGAGGTCTGAATGTCGGGGACCGGCTGAACTCAATACAGTAACCATGGGCTATTGTTGACAGTACCCAACAGTCTGTGGTAATCCCCTCCCATGCCTGGAGAAAAGATGTTAACCGGCCCCCGACCGGGAATGCATGGGAGGGGACCCGAATTATCGGGTCATTTAGTGGCGGGGGCCGGGGAGCCTCTAGGAGTAGGGCCCTTTCCTTTGCCACAACGTTGGCCTCTCTGAGCGTACGCTGTGTGGTAACCACTAGTTCCTTGAGGGGAGGACCAGTTGCTGGCTGAGGTATACTGTTGCTGCGCTTGTCGATGGCCACAAAAAAAGCGCCTATTGCCATATCCACGCTTACTGGGGGGTCTCGTGATCTGGTCCAGGGTTTTCAAGGTCTCATGTTCCTTTTTTGCAGTTTCCAGTGCATCGTCAACCCTCTTTCCAAACAGGTTGGAGTCCTCCAGGGGTTTGTTAATGAGGGACGCCTGTGTCTCTGGCTTGAACCCCGAGTTCCTAAGCCATGCATGCCTTTTCAGGAGTACGCCCTGGACTAAGGAACAGCGGGTCGTTTCTGCAGCATCTAAAGTATTTTTAATGATGCTCTAGTTCACTTGAGTGCCTTCTGTAACAGTGGCCAAAAGATGGGTGCAAAGAGGTTCAGGGACTTCCTGTAGGCCTTCGCGCTACATGCCCCATTGGGCATCGGCGAAACTAGCCAACAGAGTGCTATTGTTGGCAATACGCGTAGCGAATGCCGATGAGGCTGTAATCCTCTTACCGAGAGCATAGAGCGTTTTCCCCTCTTTATCAGGGGGTGCTTCACTGGTGGACAGAGGAGCGCCTGCCCTTTTCCTCATGGTGGTCACCACCAGGGAATCTGGGATGGAATGACCCCTAATGTATAAAGGATCCGAGGGTGAGGGGCTAAAGAGCTTATCAATCCGTGGGTTAACACCCCTGACTAAGGCTGGTGTAGACAAAGAGGGAATGAGGCGCCTCTTGATGGAGGCGAGGAGAGGAATGGCCTGGCTCGTAGGTGGCTTTTCTTTGATGATTCTTTTCAACAAAATCAACCTCTGGGGTAGTCTCCCCCCGTATCGATTTGAAAATGTACAGCCGCCTTGCGTAGCATGGCATTAAAAGTGGGCTGATCGTCCACAGGTGAAGGCTCCTTGACAGGAGTAGTCTGTGGAGAGGCCAGATCTAATGCATCAGGGTCAGTTGACACCCCAGGAGACTGCCATAGCTGTGGGTCACACATGTCAGGGTCTTCCTCAAAGCCCCCTACAGGATCTTGTAAGTCCTCAGTGTCCATGAATTCATCATCTTCCTGAGTGTCAACATGAGGGTCCTCCTCAGTGAGGTCATATGTATACAATTCCTCTTCCTGGGGGTCAAAAAGTCTAGGATCCTTGGCTAGAGGGTCTTGAGGGATTACCTCCCTTGGTCTTTTAGGTGGGATGTGCTCAGAAATGGACACAAACCTATCCAACCTGTTCATACAGGTCTCAAATCTCTCCCTGGCCCAGTGGGAGGACCCAGAACGGTCTAGGGGTGGAAAGGCTTGCTCCTCCGCCTCCAGGTGTCGAGATCTTTCCCACAAAGTGGAGGAAATCCCCCCCGTCGCCCTCCGAGAAGCTGTCCTGTGGGCCAGATGGTGGAGTAGTGTCTTTGGGTCTGTCCTTCGACCTAGGGGAGGGTTCCGGCGCTCCCGTCGCACCTTCGCTAGGTCTCGGCGTCTCCTTGACCTTTTCAGTAGGCTTTGGTGAATCCTTCACCTGCCGTTTCTGGGAGTTTTCGGAGACAATCCTCGCGATGCTTTCAACGACAATCCTCGCATCCAGGAGCTGATCGTGAGGAGTTGTTTTCGGCGGAGCCGGAACCCTGCTGTCGACCGACGCTTTCTTGCGATGCGTCTCGGCAGATTATATTTTAGGGGTAGCGCCCTTTGTATTCGACGGCCCGGTCGCTAGGCGCAAATGCGGCTGCTGGGAGGGCTGCCGACCCTTACGGACAGTGGGGATAGCCGGCTGCGTCGGCATCCCCATTGGCACTGAGGCCTTCTTCGATTTACTCGAAGAATGGCTGGGGGTTGTGTGTTTTGTGACGTGTAATCGTTCATCAGCGTTGCCAGGGTGTACATCCCCCAAAGCAGGGCCAGAGCCGTGCCTGTCGGTGCCAGGGACAGATGCCACGGAGTGAGAGCGCTCCGTTTGGGGGTCAACAACCTCCGTTACGGAGGTCGAGTCATCACTATCCCCCTTGTCGCACTCAGCGGCAGCAGGCGAGGAATCAGCCTTCGACATCCTGTAGGCTGCCCACCTTTTAATTCTGCGCTCCTTCAGAGTTTTCTGGCGAAGGAGCTTGCAGGCCACGCAACTAGCTTTGTCGTGTTCGAGGGGCAAGCAGCGGTTACACCACTTATGCTTGTCCTTTTACAGAAATTTGGCTTTACAATTTGGGCAAAATCTAAAAGGAGTCCTCTCCATAGCTGAGGACGTAACCAGTGATAACGACCTGGAAGGAAAGGGGGAAGAAAGGGAAAGGCATTCTATTATGAGACAGAAATGTCCACCCTAACCCCACTCTCCCTACTGTGTAGGCTGGCGAGGCCGGGCCACGTGGTCGGCAGCGCCGATAGGATCACCGTCCGTCGAAAACCACTGTCCGTCGAAGATCTGGTCTCGGCAGGGATGTGGAATGGCCGCCGAAAGAGGGCTGGAGGTGATGTGAGTTAACAATAATTAACAAAAACGACCAAGGGTCCAGTCAATGGCAATGTCTGTTACGAGCTCAGCTTAAGGCGACCAGTATTCTCGGCGGAAAAACACAATCTGAGGGACCTCGACGCGTGAGGGATTTTGGGTACACTACACGTCACTATAGGGATAGTGTTACAGACATCCCCTTTTCGACTTTCAAAAAACAAGATGCAATACTCTGCAGTGACCACTGGATGTCTGACTATGCACAGCATGCGATTCTAAGCAGATTAACAAACATCAGAAATAGCTTTATAGAGCTGCAGTGAGGGCCGTACCAGCGCTACGGGCCCTGAAGACCGAGTTTAACGGGGTATGAAGGACCATAACACCCATTACGGCCTGAGCTGCAGGTCTATAAAGCTATTAGAACACCCGCACTGTTTAAGTAGAATAAATGAGACATGTTTAATTGAAGTACAAAAAAATTGCAAAATGGTAAATAAATGTTGCAGACATTTATTGACCATTTTGCAATTTTTTGTGCTTCAATTAAACATGTCTAATTTGGTTTTATAGGGTGGCTGAAGGTGATTGGATGGGAGGAGTATGCTATTAAACATAAATCAGGTGTGGGTATGCCTGCCCAGTGTTTCACTTAAGGTAATTTCTGTCGCCCCCCCACACAAACGTACACTTCCAATTACTGCATTCTTAAACACACTAACAAAACGTTCCCTAGCAAACTGTGCATGTACATTTACTTAGAGTGTAATTAACTTACATTTCTCTGCTCTGCTTTTCCATTAGCCTTCCCATAGTATGGTGCAGGAAACAACCAAGCATTGTGAGGAGGCGAGGGCAAGGTTCCCCCTGACTTCATTGCGCCGAACAATCATATATACCACGTTTCATTTTAAACAAACAAGCCGCTCTTCCTTCTCGCGATTTAACACTTGTTTAAACGCTTTCCTGGCAAAGGGAAAGCAGAAAGCCTTTCTTCCACCTTGATTCCAGTGGGCGGGGCTCTGTTGCACACGTTGATCTTGCAACATGTAATTCGAAACAGAAAGTTAACTCTTTACGTTCCGAAGTTACACTGAGACCAACGCGGCAATTTTCCATGCTTCAGTGGGAGCCGGCAGCGCAGCGGGAACCGGTAATCAATTACAACAGTAATTGCGGGCTATAATCAATCTGCGGGCTATACCAGTTCGTATAGGCCGCAGATTGACCAATCACAGCCGTCAAACATCCTCTAGGGCGTTATAATTTCATTTAGCACTCTTTTTGGAATATATTCAGAACAAGGATTTCTGGGAACTTACAGGCACTATGTAAGAAAGGCTTGGTATCAACAGTTAAGAGACACAAGTGACCACAGTTTAAGGGTGATTATTGAACTTCAAAAAAGGTTTGAAAAACGCTTATCTAATCCTAAATCTACAGATGGGAGCAAGCTACGACCATCAAAAAATGATAACGCAGTCCTAGTGGTGTCTTGTAAAAATAAAAGGGCCTATACTAATAAACCTATTGCCAAACCTTACTTCTAAATACAAATAGTGTGGGAAAAAGAAAGATGTGTTCACAGAATGATAAGTCAGGATTTTCAGGCCTCCCTTCCCCACGTTTTCAGCATGGGACAAGGCGGTTCACTCGAGCGCAGCACAGTCTCTGGCATCTTTAGCACAAGGATACAGTTCAATCATTAGCATCATGGCTTTCTGTGCTCTAGTTTCTTTGCTTATCAAAGTCTATTTATTCAGAGGGCCTGATGTGACCAAATAAATAATAAGTTCTTTTTCGCTTTCAGATTTTCACAAGTACTCAATTTAGGTGATTCGCTATTCACCTTGGATCCCACTCCGCTGGGCTCCAATCCCTTTAACACAATGTTCGTCACCTTGGATCCCCCTCATCTGGGCTCAGATCCCTTTAAACACAATCAGTCTCCTTCGACCGGGCTCGGTCCCATTTCAATTAACATCAACTATCAGAGACTTTCGAATGTGCACAGGGTTTGGCTTGAGCCGCTGCAGGACCACTTGAATTTCACATTTCCTTTCCTTTTAACAATTGGCACCTTTCAGTTGGATACCTAACAGAGACTTTCGAATGAGCACCCAGGCAGTGCCGGATCACTCTGTCTATGGTATCATATCCTGGCTTCTGTCACTCATCTGTTTTAATTTTATTCATGTAGCTTCCCACATACGCTTCATACCCTGTTCTCTTCAGTTTTCTCTATACAATGTTGCCATTGGAACCTTGGCTTCAACACAGACAGGTCTGGTATCAGTCTCCCCAACTGACCGGCTGTGTTGACTTCACTGGTGCTGCTTTGTTGTAGGAGCCAAGGACAGTACCACAGCGCCAAATGATTCTCCCCACCTTGACTATCGATGCAGGAGAGCTTCGGGTACCTCGGACACACAATGCAGGATTCTTCAGCTTTGATTCCGGGTCTTACGTTTCCTATTCTCGAAGGCTCCTGAAAGATATAGTCTTTTCGGTGAAAAGATCAAGGGCACTTCCATCCTTGCAATCCTCCACGGTATTGCTTTGCATTGCCCAGAGTGTGCTTTCGCGCTCCTCCTTTTATCCGTGTGGGGAAGTGTGATGAAGTCAGATGTGTGTAATGATCAGTAATTGCCTGACCCTGCCTGTCCATTGTAGTGGGACACGTCATTTATACAGCTCAGGTATTAGTCCGTTTTTGTGTCCGTGAGAAAGTGTTCATGTTGGAAAAGGGGTGGGGTTGAGTTCCTACATATCCTACCTGGTAGGATGGGGTAAAGGTGTTATAGGGAAGGGGCTACTGCGTCTCGCCCTCCGGTGTCCCACTTCCACTCCCCGAAGAACCCTCATCAAGGTGATCCTCCTGCACTGGTCCAACCCCAGGAACTGGATCCAAAAGAGATGGCTGTGTCCTGGCCACCTGGATGACAGATCCCAGGGGACTAGCGGGTGGGACACCTTCAGGTTTCTCACAACTAATAGCCAGAAAAATGCCAGGAATTACTGGATTCTGCATGGCTGGACCAAGATGAAATGCCCCCATTCCTGCACCCTTTCTCTTTCCCTCTCACCCAGTGCTCAGTCTTCACCCTCCCACTCCTCCTCCTCCACCATCCACTATCTGTGTTAATACAGCTATGGCACCATCACCCTTGTTGGTGCGCACCAGGACCTGTCACATCCAGCACCCATGATCTGTTCATCCTTGCAAAGCAGCATCCGCTCACCCTCTCCCACCATAATGTCCTGTCACCTGATCATCTGGCACATACTGCTCCTAGCCTCCCATTTAGCTAGCCTTATTGGTCTGCCCCTCATCCTTATCAGAACCGTTTCCTGAGATTCGCTAGACGCCATTGCATTCACCCACTTCGATCTGTCGGCTGGTCGCGAATTTGCCATAGCAACACACCATAACACTCCACTGGACTCAGCAAATGTTTTTTTCGGAACCAAACTGCTTTCCCCTATTTCTCTGCCAGGCCCTGCTGTGAAAAGCCTTAACACCCTTTAGGGGAAAGATTCCTGACAGTTACGTGAGTTGCAGCCCTTCCAAGTGGTACTTGCTTCATTCAGTCAAAGTCCGAATTCAGGGTGTCTAGTGGCCAGGAAGCCTTGTACCCGCCTCCTCACGAGAGCCCATGCTTAATCATGGTGCTTTATTTAATCTTATATGCTCTTCCTTCAGAGTTTTTTTCTTTCACCGTATTCATTGTCTATTGCCTAGGCCGCCATCCCTTGCTTTGTATGTTGGCTTCTCTATAACCATAGTTGTACCTACATTGACGGTAAGTAATAACAGATTTGTATTCCCCCCCCCCCTCCTGTTTTCTTTACACTGCATGTTCCCCTGCTACAGAAACAAATTCCAACCTGTTTTTTTTACCTCAATCAAATCTTGTCAAACTGCTTTACCTGTTGGCTTACTGAACTGCTAATATTGCCCTTAGTCTGGCATTAGCTAAACTATCATTCTCCAGAGTTAGCTCGTTTAAACTCAGTAGGGAGGCATCTCTGACCCAGTATAACCCTTGGGTTCTGTCATAGCAAAACTGAAGAGCTATGATGGCAAAGCTTTGAACCATGTAAAGTGCTCAGCTCAGCCTTTCAAACTATCATTTCAGAGTCTGTTATGCTATTACTGAAGGGAAAACACATGCAAATCAGGCTCTAAAGGGGCAGTACAGCCACAACTTTACACCTGTTCTGGCCAACACCTAACAAACCCAGCCATTTTTGGAACAGATTACTAGGAATACTCTTTCCACTTAAGGCAACTTTGCAACACTAAAGAAAAACAGATGGAAAAGCTCTGACTTTATCATAACCTCTGGCAATTATTCCAGGCAGCCTTCCATGCCATTGTTTTTCAACCTGCTATACCTTTACAGAAGGAAAGTGTGAACGTATATCCTACTTACATGAGGGCCCACTCAGGAGGCTGGACCCCACCACCTGGTACATGATGTGGGACACGAGTGAAGGGGACAGCCACATTGGATCTTCTCTACATTCTGCATGGAATTTCCCAGAGGGCCAGTAGTGAGAAACTACCACTGCGGCCAGTGCCTATGTGGATCCATGGAAATTATGTAGCAATAATAAAGTGCAAATTACCAACTTGCGGTTGCAACATAACCTTTTTTCCAGGTGATGCATAGAGCTACTAGCTAATTGAACAGCTGCAGGCCCTGGCTCTCTACCTCCCAGAATACAGTGAGTCTCTACCACAGTGCATGGTATCAAAGGCTCGGTCTGCGGAAAGGAGTGGCTATTGGGAAACTAGAAAACACACCTGAGCTCTTACAACACAGTCAATCCCAGGCTACAAACAATTACCAAGAACAGTTCAAGTCCTAGTGGGACGATAAAAGCCCAGCCAGAGTTCGGGGAAGTGGGGGTGTGAGTCTTTGGAGTAATGGAGTAGAAGATGTAGAGAGGAGCTGGAGGAGGTGGAGGAGAAGAGAGCCGAAGGTGCAAGAGAAAGTGTAGGTGCAGAGGGTGGTGAAGATGCAGGAGGAGGTTAAAGTGCAGATAGAGCAGAAGGTGTAGGAGAGAGTGATGGTGCAGAGGTGTGAATACAGAAAAGGTTGAGGGGGTTATCAAGGAGGATAAGAGAAGAGAATAAGTCAAAGCAGAACAGGAGAGGAACCAAAAAAGGTGGAAAGAGAATGAGTTAGAATATCAGGATGAAGAAAAGAGGAGAATGGGCCAGGGGGAAAGGCCCCTAGTTGGCAAAAAAGAGAAGCAACAATCGAAATGTATGATAATGGGGGTCATTACATATTCCCCGATCTGTAAAAATTGGCAGTATAATTGCTGGTAATTCCGGCGCTGGCAATCTTTTCCAGACCGGGGAAACACACGTTTGCCAGTGGGGGCACTGACTTACCACCAGGCCTGACCATCCAGTAAATCAGGCCCCCACCATCAAATAAATGCCGGAAAGTCCAATGGGACTCCATGTAATGGGGATTTACTGCCCTTTCGGCCGCTTGTAATACCGGGATATCAGGTGGCAGAAAAGGTAGGGGCAGTTTGCCAGTATACTGCCGGACTTACCAGCGGGATACCTGCAAACTTGTAATGAACCCCAAAGTCTGTCAACTTTTGTCGGGGAGAAGTGGGTGGTGGAAGAAGCTTTTGACACACCCGGAAAGACGCCAGCCAACAGATAGCCCAAGGGACAGACATGAAAATTAGACAATGGGTCCTAAGCACAAGTGAGTGTCAGAGTTGGCAAGGAGGAAAGTAAGATGGGCCTGGGTGACAGGATCACCATAGACATGAACAGGCACCTAGAGATCCTCCGTGATACGCTGACGAACATACAACAAACCTTTGGTCTGAAACAAGAGTGCTGGCTTTAGCCGAGACCCATGGATGCGTAGAGAAACCGACCAGGAAGTACAATATTGTCCAGTCAAGAAGCGTCATGCATAAGAGACTCAGTAACTCCGGGAAGAGAAGCCCTGCCAGCTTTTGGACTTTCCGATATAACACAGGAACAAATGTCAGCCGGCAGCAACCTTCCCCCTCCCACTTCGCAAAAACTCCCTCAGAAGATATCTGCATGGCCAGACCCGACTCACTCCCCTTCCTGACTCATCTCAACAGGAGCAGGATTCTTCTCTCAAGGATATGGAGTGGTGGCAGGAAGGGCTCTAATGGCTAGGTGCATAGTGGCCAGGAAGAGATGTAAGTAAACAGTACCCAAATGTGCCCATTGCAATCTCCACTGCTCCGATGGTTGAGCATCTCTGCCGAACCCCAAACTCTCCAAGGCGTTTGGCTATCACTGGCAGAGGAAAACTGGTGATGAGCAGAAAAGACTTAACAGACGATGTGAGGACCTGCTCAGAAGTGTCAGAACAAACAAGTTACTGAGACAAACCATAGCAAACGATGCCTGGGTTGTCTGAGCCATACATTAGAGGATTATTGGGGTACAAATC
Organism: Ambystoma mexicanum; assembly: GCF_040938575.1. Taxonomy (NCBI): domain Eukaryota; kingdom Metazoa; phylum Chordata; class Amphibia; order Caudata; family Ambystomatidae; genus Ambystoma; species Ambystoma mexicanum. Next base: position 274,337,567 of record NC_090937.1, read on the forward strand.
CCTAGGGATCTTAGTTTGTTTAACTCTTAAAATAACCCCTTTATAATATTGAGACCCTTTTTCTTTTAAGCTTCAAATATAGAACCAAGTTCTACTTGTCTGATCGCATTTTATTCTTGTCCACATGACACAGTAGTGTGATGAAGACCCGTGCATGTCCTTTGGGTGATAGTTGGAGAGGTCAATGTAGTCAGAGGGCACCAACCACAGCATGATGCTGGGTCCAGGGCTGGAGTGGGGAACATCCCATGGCCAACCGCACCATGCCCTGATCGGGGGTGTGTGCTCACCACATGATGCCAGAATACGGTGCTGCCTCTTTATGGGATCTTGACAAATCAAATCCTTGGTACACTTTTGCACCAACTCAGAGGACCTCACAAACCCCAGTCAGCATGTAGGTACAGTCAATGCAAGTGTCAAAAATACTTCAGAAAGACCAAATAGAAGCTCTTCAGAATGCATATTTGATCACCAGACACATCTTGGTTGCAGGATCAGATGTACGAATGAGCAAAAGAATGAATCTGAAACATGTAGCTCTAATGTGCTTGGCCCTCCTCGTGCATGTGTGATAAGATGCAAAATGGTGGTAAGATCCTTTATCTGCTCGCCGTAGAGAGACATGCAAAGTGCAAAGAAGGCAGGGCTGAATATGCGGCAGGAGGGCATTGGGGTTCATCTAGTAAACCAATCATATTCCAGAAAATATTAAGCACTCCTAAACTGTGTTGGACCAGGGCTGTACTAGGAGGCAAGGATATGGCCCTTATCATTACGGTTGAGCAAAGGGTATGGGTGTTTGAAGGTGAGTGCATTTGGAGGCTGCTTGTGGAGAAAAAGTGCAGGAGGCAATATTCTGGAGAAAGTTAGAGTGGAGGAGAGGTGGAACATCAGTTGGAAAGAGGAGGGTGAAAGGAGAGGGGGGAATCAGTGGGGAATGGGAAAGAGCCATATTGTTGGAGGAAGTATTCAGGAAGGAGAGCAGGTAATACTGGAGGATGAGTTTGGAGGAAAGGGCATGTCAGTCCCAAACCTCCAATAAAAGGCTAGTCACAGGTGACAACCCCAGAAACACCCCAAACCAAGTTTACTCTTCAACCTCGTTACTGAAAATTACACACAAAGATGGGGTTGGATGAAAGCCTATGTGGCATGTAAAACTCAATGGGAAAGACATCCAAAAAAACCTCAGTGAAAGGTAATGGGTTAAAGAAAACCTTTGGGCTGCTGGTTGTTTTTAGAGTTGATATCTCTTCAAAGTCTACCCTTGTGCTTGAAAGCAAAAGGTCCCTAGGCATCCAGGACAGTGTTGAGAGAGTTGTGCAGCCACAGGGAGCGGTGTGCCCCAGAACAATTGACGAGATGGTTGATTACTTGGCATGGCCGGGTTGTCCTTGCTTGGACGATCGGTGATGTTCGCCTTTTGGGACTAGATGACCACCTCTGGCAGCTTCTAGATAGGTCCCTACTCCCTCTTGTCATACAGGTGATAAAATCACAGGAAAAGTGCATACATATTCGTCCCCAGCCCCTATGTTTAGGCAGCATTGCCCTCTACCTTGATTTAACAAGGCTAGTGTTGTATATGTAAGTATATGTAAGTATGTACATATGTAGATATGTTTTAATTATAATAGTAGTTAATGTTGGACAATGGAATGGAAAGTAAGTTGTTCCAATGAAGTGTAGAACGTTTAGGAAAATAATATTAGTATTCAAAAGAGAAAAGGAGTTGGTGAAGCGAAGGAGCTGAAAGCAGCCAAGGCTAGGGCTGCTGCAGTAAACTAGACTTTGAATACATTCTTGTGACATTCACCGGAGTCTGGATCTTAATACTGGCGACAAGGTAAACTTGAAGGACCTATCCCGACATACAGAAACAGCCCTTTCAATTCTGTTTGCCTTCAGAAGAGAAGATCGCGCTCCAAAGCCTTGACCACATTGGATCGGCAGGGAAACTAACTTTGGAGTTATCCGCGGGACGGTGATATCATTGCGGTGAAGAGTCATTGGAGCTAGTCCCCTGGCCCCACGACTCACGGGCCATGTGCAAGCAATGCTTACACACAAGGTGAGCAGCTCCGACGCTGAGAGCTAGTGTGCCGCGTATCGACCAGGCCAGCGCTCTAATACACATTTGCAGTTGCCTACCAACTGGACGCCTCAAGGGGTGAACACTAGAAACAGCAACCTGCATCGGCACGGCATCAATACCACATACGCTGCATAATGAGCAGGCGTGCATGCTCTGATACACGCTGGCGCTTGCTTAGCAACTGGACACCTTTCACGAAGTGAGCATTGGAAACAAACTGGCATTGAGGAGGATTTGCCCTCATTTAACATGATACTGGCTAGAGTACAGATACCGCCACACAGTGAAGTTTAAAGACTGACTTAGTATGCGGTTGAATATGGGAACACACTGAAGCGCTCCTTTACACAGCTCCACCGTTTTAGTGATTGAATTGAAAGTTGCATACTGAGAACCTGGGAGCCAGATACATGGCTAACATAACGGGCCACCATTGTTTTTTCAAGCGCCTGCGATCCATTAATAACCAAATTGCTGGACTGTAGGCGGAGTATGTGAGGAATATAACGGAAGGCTTCCTCCGCTACATTCATGGAGTATATGGAGCCAACATTGCAGCAGATAGAAAGATCTTCCTACTATACCACTGCCTGGAACATGAGGGGCAAATAATATATAAAAGGCTGCCCCAAGCCCACTAATGAGGAACAAGGAGACCTCAGCACATTTGATGTAAGCCTCTTAAAACTAGACGAGCAGGGATTCCAAGATGGCGGACGGTAGGGAGTAGACGTATCGTCTGCAGCTCCCGACTCTGAAGCGGTCACAGCGCGGTCTACCACCCCGACAGCTGTGTTGAACTTTCGAACGGCGTGATAGAGGTCCCGGCACCTGCGGGAGAGCATTGCGAGGCGTGGAGAGGAAGGGACCCTTGGATATAGAGAGCCGGGCTGTGTGGCGGCCCAGTGCCGACTCGGCAGACCAGCGCTGAGGAAGGTCAGGACGCCCGCCACGCGGCTGACGCGGGGGGCCATCACGGACGAAGGAGGTGCCGGGCGGCCCCTGGGACGGCGTTTGCCGCGGGGGCTGTTGGAGGCGGGTGGCCGGGATAGACGGCCGGTGGAGGCTCGCGGTCGACGAGCCCGAAGTGGAGTGGCCCTCCGGCGCCGTCCGAGCACCCGCCCCGCTGGAGGAGCCGAGGGGGGGGCGCCACCGTGGGAGGCGACCGTCTGAGGCCCCGCGGCCTCAGGTGGGTTTCCCTTCCCACCAACGCTCAGACAGGGGCGGTCCAGGAGGACGACGGGCAGAGGCCCAAGCTTGTAGAGGTGGAGCGGGGCGACCTGGAGCTCCGGTAAGCAGAAACCACAGCGGGAGGCTGGCGGGGGGGCGCGAGGGACCCTGGACCAACGCTACTGAAAAGAAGGAGCAAGAGAAGGGGGCTGCCCAGGCTGCCCCTAGGGAGGTGGCGGCCCACGAAGAGGAGGGAGTGAGGGCCCTTGGAACTTGTGGACTGGGGTGGCTTCCGGTGCCTTAGCGACTGCTTCTTCAAATGTGCTGGCGCACGGGGGCATTCAGCATGTCAGTGCTACATCTTGCTGTTGGCCCTACTGCAGACTCACACCCGGGTGGAGAGGTTCCTGGGGCCACTTTTTTTTTTTTTTCTCTTCTCCTCCTGGCTTTTGCAGATCGTTGCCACTGAGCCCATCCCGTGGCCACCTTTGGAGCGCGACTGTTTCGTGGCACGCCGGGAGGCAGGAGGCCCGAGTTGGGGGTGCTGAGCGGGAGGATCGGTGTGGAAGGGCCGACGTACGGAGCCTCACCTGGTGAAGGGATCACACCAGAGAGGGGACAGGAGAGACAAGCACAAGGCGGAATCAGCCCCCACGTGGCGGCCCATGGCTTGGACAAATGGCAACGTGCCACAAGGGGAAGAGTGGGAAGCCCCCACAGCACCTGCGGGAGTCACAGGGCACCCTCCGCTCACTGTGGTCGGTGCAGGATGCAGGTGAGGGCTCAGATGGGGAACTGGCGACTCGGAAAATGGAGGTATGATGGGGGAGACATGGCAGGAGCTGCCTCCAGTGGCTGGACAGGACGTACTGGGCGAGATCCAGGTGATTCACACCAACTTGGCAAAGACATTCCAAGATCAGTTTCAGTTGATGAGGGCAGATCTTAATGAGGCTCTCGGGGAGATTAAGCGGGATCTGCGGCAACTGGGTGAAAGGACTGATCTTTTGGAAATGGGACTCCAGGAAATGGAAAAAGACACAACCGCTAATAGTGAAGCCATACAGCGCCTTGATGTAGCGACCCGGAATCTTAAGATTCAGATGGAGGATGTCGAAAACAGGTCACGCAGAAATAACATAAGGGTGAAGCTACTACCAGAGTCAGTCTCGGATAGGGAACTGAAACGGGAAATCCAGGGCATCTTCGCAGATATTATAGGAGCAGCGGACCCGGACATCATTGAACTGGATCGCGTCCACAGGGTTGGCAGGCCTGCTGGGGGGCCCGCCCCAAGGCCGAGAGATGTACTCGCCGCCTTTGCTAGATACACACAAAAGGAGGCTGTTCTCCAAGCAGCACGGAAGCAGGAACCAATAGTGTACAAAGGCCAACAGATAGCTCTATACCAGGACCTGGCAAGTATCACCCTAGTCAAGAGGAGGCAGATGGCGCCAGTACTGAAGGTACTGAAAGAGCGCGGTATCCGCTACAAGTGGACATTTCCATTTGGCCTTTTATTCGATTGGGAAGGCGCACAGAAGCGGATAACGACTGTCCAGGAGGGGGCCACTTTGCTACGTCTCAACCTTGATGGGGATCCCCTGAGCGGGGCAGGGCGAGCCGGAGACAAGAGGCCATGGCAAAAGCCGTGGGAGTGGTCCACAGTAGAGGGCAAGAGGAGGAGGGGCCCGAGAGCGAACATCGGCTCCCCGCAGGAAAGGGGGGGAGTAGGGCGGAGGACGGAGTTGGCAGTGGGGGAGCTCTTGATTGGACTCTTGAAGCTTGAGGGGCGGTGGACCTCTAAGGGGGTCAGAGGAGCTCGGGGGAAGGAGACGCAACATTTTGGGATCAGTAAGGGCAATGTGGCCCGGAAGGGGGAAGGAGAGGAGCAGAGGTGACATCTGCTCTGTTTTAGTGGGGGGGGGTAGGGGGGAGTCCTAGTCCTAGGGTGGGGAGGGGCGGCAGGACTGGTAGAGGGGGCAGGGAGGGCTGGGTGGGGGGAGGAGAGGAGGGGACGATCTCACCCACAGTTGGGGATTATGGGTGGAGAGAGGGGGAGGACAGGGGGGTGGGGGATCGCCTTGGTTGCCAATGGAGGAAGGTGGGGTGCAGAGCTGGGCAGTACGGCAAGGATAGGAAGGAAGGGGTGGAGGAGGGTATTCTTCCCAAGAAGCGGAGAGGAGCTGCGGTAAGGATAAAATGGGGAAGCGGCTGGCGAACTGCTTCACAACGCTGTCTTTAAGTGGTTAACACATAATGTGAGGGGACTGAACTCCCACCTCAAACGCACAAAGCTGGAGCTCTTCACTAAATCTCAGAAGCCGGACGTGCTGGCGCTGCAGGAGACACATTTATTAAAGTGAGATCAGGGTCGTCTGCGCCTGAGGGGCTTCCACTGATATTGTTTGCGTCGGGCCCCACGAAAAGGGGAGGAGTCGCCCTGGCTTTTGGGAAGGGTATCAACTTTAGACTCCATGATATCCTCAGGGACAGAAATGGGAGATACATTATGGTTAGAGGGGAGATATTAGGGTCTCAATATACTATTGTCTCGGTGTATGCCCCCAATGTGGGCCAAGAACAATTCTTGCGTGACACTTTGGGGACCTTAGAGAATTTTGCCAGGGGGCAGGTGATAGTGATGGGCGACTTTAACCTCGCCTGGGATAGAAAGGGGGACCGGTCCCGGCTCGAAAGGGAAAGAGGCGGCGCCGCTGCGTCTCCTCAGCTGAGGGTGAAATGGGAGGAGGCTGGGATGCGTGATGCCTGGCGCGAAATTCGGGGCGAAGAGGAGGGTTTTACTTTTCTATCAGACGTTCATAGAATGCAATCCCGCATTGATTATATTTGGGTCTCTGCCAGTCTAGTGGAGCAGGTAGAATGTGGAGGTGGGCCCCCTTGGGATTGCTGACCACAAGGTCGTGCAAATGCATATGCGGCTGGGGAGGCGCAAGCCTGGGGTATGGAATTGGAGGTTCCCGGGTGAGCTGAGGGACCAGGTGTTGCGAGAGGAGCTCGCAGACAAGATCCGGGAATTCTTTGCGAGAATAACAGTGGGGACACAAGTCCGAGTGTGAGGTGGGATGCCTTTAAAGCGGCCTTAAGGGGGGACATCATCGCTATGAAAGCGGAGAGAAGCGGATTACTGAGAGGCCTGGAAACCCAGCTGGAGAATGAAGTTGAAGAGGCCAGGGCGAGCGTTCAGGAGACCCCAACTAGGAAGGCACATAGGAGGTATAGGCTGGCGGAGGGGCAGTTGGGGATCTTGCGCACTAAAAAGGCAGAGGAGGCTATGCTCAGGGTCCGGCAAACATTTTACGCCAAGGCCAATAAGGCAGACTCACTCTTAGCTCGTCTCCTGAGGGGTCAAAGGGAGCAGAAGGCAATATCAGCAATTAAAGATGCGGAGGGAAAGAGACTTACCCAGACTGAAGGGATGAAGGGGAGGCTAGTAGAATTCTATGAGGCGTTATATTCCTCACAGACTCCGCCCACTCAGCCGCAGAGAGAGTTCCTGGAGGCGCTCCCTCTTCCGAGACTATCCAGAGAGGAAGGCGAGGATTTGGGCTGCCCAATCACAGAAGATGATGTTAGGGCCACAATAGCTATGCTTCCCCTCGGCAAGGCCCCTGGGCCAGATGGCTATTATCACTCCCTCGATGGAGGAGGCCAAAATTTCTCTCATCCACAAAGCGGGGAAGGACCCGGAGGAATGTACCGCATACCGTCCAATTGCCCTTATAAACACGGAGGCAAAGATTTTTACTAAAATCTTGGCGAAACGCCTGGAGAGGTACCTCCCTTTCTTGATCGATCAGGACCAGTCAGGCTTTGTTGTGGGGAGGCAAACCGCGGATAACATTAGAAGGGTGGCCCACCTGGTGGAGAAATCGCGCAAAACGTCCACTCCGGCGGTACCTTTGGCGCTCGACGCCGAAAAGGCATTTGACCGAGTGGAGTGGTCGTTCCCATTTTAGGTGATGGAAAGGATGGGCCCGGGTACGGGATTTATACAAATGGTTTCCGCGAATTATAGAAACCCCACGTCACGGATCTTGGTGAATGGGGAATGTCCCAGCCGTTCAGATTGGGGCAGGGGACGAAACAGGGATGCCCCCTCCCCCCTTACTCTACGCAATATATTTGGAGCCACTGCTTTTGGCTATTCGGGAGGCGGAGGAGATTCAGGGCATACCATTTGGTGGGAGGCAGCATAAGGTGGTGGCTTTTGCCGACGATATGTTGCTTACCCTCACAAACCTGAAGGTCTCCATTAGAGCAAGCTTAGACCTGCTGACCAGATTTGGGGAACTATCGGATCTGCAAATTAGTCTCCTAAAATCTGAACTAATGAATATATCCCTGGGAAAGCAGGAGGCGGCAGAGACGTAGGCGACCTCCCCATTCAAGTGGAGCCCAAATGGACTGCAGTACTTGGGAGTCCAGATTACACCCTCTTTGGCGGGATGGTGTGGAGCAAACTATGAGCCCCTATTGTCAAATATCAAGAAACTCTTGCGAAAGTGGGGGGCCCTGCGACTGTCCTGGCTGGGAAGGGGGGGCTGTCCTCAAAATGGTGGTGCTGCCCCGAATAATGTATCTGTTCCAGGCCAGCCCCCTTCCGGTCCCAGAAAGTTTTTTCAGGAGACTGAATGGGGCGGCCAAAGAGTTTATCTGGGAGAGGAAGAGGCTGCGTTTGGCCAGGCAGCTGCTAGTGGCCCCACAAGAGAGGGGGGGCCTGGTTTTCCCCAACTTTCGCCGCTACCACGAAGCAGTTCAATTGAGGGCGATCAGGGAATGGTTTTCTGACACCTATCTTAAGCACTGGGTGAAAATGATAGGGCTGTGGTTCGGCATCATCTGAGGGAAGTACTGTGGCTCCCTCGAACCTTTGCATCTATATTTAAGTTCGGAGCCTCACGCAGTTTGAGCGATTTCTCCCCACTCATGAGGGCTCCAAAGGGCTAATTTCAGACCTATATAGACAACTAGAGCAGGCAGGCCCAGCACCTACATGGGCGTACATGAAGAGCTGGCAACAGCAACCGGGACTCAGCATGGGACAGGAGGATTGGGAAAGGCTTTGGAAGTTGATCCCAAAGGTGGCGAGAGCGACTCAACTGCAGGATGCATGGTATAAATATTTGTATGGCTGGCATTACACTCCAGCCCGCCTCCATGCGATGTACCCGACGACTGAGGAGAAATGTTGGAGGGGTTGTGGGGAAAGGGGATCCGCGGCCCACATATGGTGGGATTGTCCCGCCATCAGACCATTCTGGAGTGGGGTCGCGCAGGCCCCCTCTCAGACATTGGGGGAAGAGGCCAATCAGGACCCACGGGAAATTCTGCTGGTGAAGAGAGGATTGGGGGGAGAAGTGGAGGGGAAGGGTAGAACCAAGGCAAAAGTCATCTTCACGTTGGCTGCGATGGCCCTTATTGCTCAGAGGTGGAAAAGCCCCACAATCCCGACGGAACAAGATTGGTTACGGAAAATCTGACACAGTCTCGATGGAATGGGCATCTAATGCAGTAAATAACAGGCTCGGGGACTTTTCGGCAGACTGGTGAGAGACACTGGCATATTTGAAAGGGGACTTCAGGGAGCAATGGTGCCCCCAGAGACTTAAGCTTTTGGACATTCATGGATAATCGGGAACGGGGGGACGGGGCTGGGGGGAGGATCCATTGGCGCTATGGTGGGAGGAGGGGGGTTGGGGTTACGGATGTTCTTGATAAGAGTTTGTTTTGCGGTTTGTATTATTCTTGTTTTTGATATAAGGATGAAAACAATAAAAAGAATTTAAAAAAAAACTAGACAAGCACTTTGTCATCAAGGAAAATAAAATACTAGCTAGTTACCATTTTGCCACAAAAGAGCCAAAACAAAATGAAAGCATTGATGAATTTGTTATGGCGCTGCATGGGCTGGTGATAAAGTGTGGCTTCGAAAACTGCAGAGAAGAACAGTTATGGGATTTACTAATGAGCAAATGTACCAATCACAAAATGTGGGGGGCTTTGTGGGGGGAAGGAGATACAACCTTGGAAAGGGCGATAAAAGTAGCAAAAATAGTGGAGAACACAGTCCTGCATCAAGGAGCTGGACAGCGAGCTGGACTGACAATCTCAATGTGGTGGAAATGCTTGAAGCGCCTACCAAGAAGGGTGGAAAGAATTTAAATAAACCTGCACCAAAACAAAGGTGGAGCAAAAGCCGATGGAAGATATAATGGCACCGAGAGATGTTACAGATGTGGAAGTCCAGATCACCTGGCTAGTGACAAAGATTGCTTTGCGATACAGTCTGTAGAGAATGTGGTAGAAATGAATAGTGAGTATGTTATTCACTACAGCAAGTTAGTTAATAGTCCCCTTTCCTCTATACTGTATCGGCGTCCCTCGCGAGGGACGAGAGACAGGACCTTTTCCACCAGAAAAAATCTTCCCCTTTAAATTTAGAGGCGCACAGGGGCCCAGCCCTGTGAACATGCGCTTGCCTGACTCCGCCCACCGGCACTACTCCTCAGTCCCCACTGACGCGTCGACAATCATCAGCATTGCCTACTGACACCAGTTTTGTTAGGGGGGGATGATGCGACGTATGGAGGAAAGGTGACTATGGACTAACTCACTGTAGTGACTAACATACACTCACTATTAATTTCTACCACATTCTCTACAGACTGTATCACAGGTCACTACGGTGAGTAACTATGCATTACTCTTACGTCTCGTCCCCTTTCCTCCATACTGTATGGGCGATTACAACTGAATGTAGCTCCAAGGTGGAGAGGTGCCTTAAAACCGACTGCCCGAGTGCCGCGTCTGACTATAGGCGGCATTCAAACAGTAGTGTTTACAGAAAGCCGAAGGGGTGGCCCAGGTAGCCGCCCTGCTGATGGCCTGCCACAGCACATGCCGTTGGAACGCGATGGCCGTGGTTCTGACCGCATGGGCATGTAAGTTAGCTGGCACTGGTTTGTGCTGCCCCTCATAGGCCTCCTTGATGGCCGCGGCCATCCACCTTGCTATGGAGGCCTGATAACCGGGCCTTGATCCACCGAAAGTGAAAAACAAGACGTACGATTTACGGAAGATTTTAGTTCTGTACAGGTAGTATTTCAGCGCGCGTCTGACATCCAGACGGTGCAAGACCCTGTGATGCTTGTCCTTGGGGGTCGGCAAAGAAAGTGGGTTAGACTATTTACTCATTGAGATGGAAGGAGGAGGTCACTTTGGGTAGGAAAGCAGGGTGCGTCCACAGGACGACCTTGTCCCTCTGAAAAGTGGTATAGGGTTCTGATGGCAGTAGAGCCTGGATCTCGCTGACTCTGCAAGCTGAAGTGAGACCCATGAGCAGAGCTGTCTTAATGGTGACCAGCCTGATGTCCACGGACGCTATAGGCTCAAAAGGTTTGTGTGCCAAGACGCCCAACACTACATTAAGGTCCCAGACCGGGTGTGACTTCTTTATAGGCAGGTAAATCCTGTGGTGGCCTGCCAGATCTCGCTTGACCACCGGGTTGGAGGAGAAGAGGCCCTCCCCAGAGTACCTGTAAGCCCCTATGGCTGCAGATAGGTGCGGCATGTATCCACCTGCACACCGGAGTGGGCGAGGTGTGCTGAAAAGGAGAGCACGTCGTCCAAGGTTTATTTAAGAGGGTCGATCTCACTAGAGTCGGCCCAGAGACAGGGCTACTAGGAGCCAATATGAGTAAATGGTCTAGATTCTGCTTCTAGCGCCCTGGATGATCTCTAGATTATCCTGAGATAGGCTTAAGTGTTTCAGCGTGACCTGCTCAGGAACCACGCTGCAAGGGCTAGTTTGTGAGCAGCAGGGGGTGAGTACCCTGCCCCCCTGCTGGGCCAGGAGAGGAGCTGGGCCTAGCAGTAGGTGAATGGGTGTCTGTCCGATAGGCTGAGAAGCTTGCAGAACCCCGGTCTGGCCGGCCACCAGGGAGCTATCAAAATGATGCTGTGGTGCTGGGATTCCTTTATCTTGCAGATCATCCTGTGAACTAGGAGTGTGGGCGGGAAGGCATATGCAGTCATGTCGATCCATTGTATCTGGAATGCGTCCCCCAGGGAGCCGGAGCCCTGCCCCTGCCAGGAGGCAAACTGTTGGGATTTCCTGTTGTCCCGGGAAGCAAAAAGATCCACCTGGGGTTTCCCCCACCTGAGGAAGAACTCCTTCAGTACCAGGTCGTTCAATTGCCACTCGTAATTGTGCGCCCCCAGTCTGCTGAGCCTGTCCGCTTCCAGGTTGGATTCCCCCGCGAGGTGGACCGCCATGAGGTAAATGTCGTTCTCCAGAGCCCATTCCCACATGCCGACTGCTACGATGCACAGCGGAGGGGATCTGGTGCCCCCCTGCTTGTTGACATAGTACATGCTGGTGGAGTTGTCTGTCTCGATAAGAACTGTCTTGCCATCAATAAGAAAGGCCTTGAGAGCCAACCATATGGCCTTCAATTCTAGCCAATTGATGTGTGACTCCTGCTCCTGCCGAGTCCAGACTCCATGGACGCTGCGATTGTCCAGGGTGGCTCCCCAGCCCTCTAAGGACAAGTCTGTAGTAACTGTGACCTGAGGGGCCGGCTGTCGAAAGGGCTTGCCGTGCCTCAGGTTGAAGTCCGCGGACCACCAGTTGAGGTCCGAGAGGAGAAAGGGAGGAATGTTGACTGGCTCCTCTTGGGAGCCCTTCTCCTGGTTCCATGAGGCTTCGAAGTGCAGCTGTAATCGCCTCATCCCGAGTGTTGTGTGGGGCACGGCCAAAAGGACCGCTGTCATGAGCCCCAGTAGGTGCTGTTACCACAAGGCCGAGGTCACGTGCCTGGAGAGGAAGTGAGTTTTAGCTCTCTTGAAGGCCCCAATCTTGTCCTCCGAGGGAAAGACTCTCATGGAGCGCGTGTCCCAGATGAAGCCCAAGAAGGTCAGGCTCTGCGTGGGCTGCAACTGAGACTTCTTGAGATTGATAGTGAACCCCAGGTCGTGGAGTGTGTTCATCAGTGCAGAGGCAGTATGCTGAACCGCTTCCAGAGAGGTGGCCCGGACGAGCCAGTCGTCCAGGTATGGGTAGACGTGGTGGCCCTGGGCCCTGAGGAGGGCTGCCACTGCATTCATTAACCTGGAAAATACCATGGGCACTGAGATGAGGCTGAAGGGTAGCACCTTGTATTGGAAATGGAAGCCCATGATCCTGAGGCGCAGTAAGGAACGATGCGGCTGCCAAATCGGGACCTGTAGATGAGCGTCCTCCAGATCCAGGGAGCACATCCAGTCTAAATGTCCAGTGTTTCCACAATAAAAATGTAAGATGGTTACGACCGGATCTCCGCCAGCAGAGTTATTTTCCCAGTCTGTGGGAGAGGAAGAGATGTGAGGAAGGTACTTGTAAACCGTACCCCGTGGAGCCTACCCAGAAGATCCAGGGGTCAGAAAAAAAATTCTGGTGGCAAAAATTACATGTGAAAGGCAAGCCTGCCCCCCACCGGAGACACGGGGACCCGAAGGGTCGTGTCATGCCTTCTTTCCCTCTGAGGCTGTTGCGGAGGAGGGGGATTGGAAAAAGCCCTTGCCCTCACACCCCCTTTTGTTGTTTCCTCCGATGCTGACTCAGAGGACGGTAAGGTTCTCTCGACCTCTGTTCTTGGAAGCCTCAGAACCCGCAAAACGCCCGCCCCTTGTCAGAGCGTTGCTGCGACTGGGTGTAAGCCTTGGCCGCGGCCTTCGTAAGAATAGATAAAGACTTTGTGGTTTGCGTGCTGTTCTTTTTATCTAAATTCCTCATCCGTGGTGGAGTGGAAAAGGTCACTACCCTCGAAGGGAAGGTCCAATATGCATTCCTGGATATCAGGATTAAACTTAGTAGCCCGGAGCCAGGCCGTCCTTCTCATGTCCGTGGCAATGCAGATGGCCCGGGCAGAGGTATCGATGTGGGCCACGGTGGACTCTATTATGTCCTGCGTTACCAGCCTGGATTCTCCTAGCCCCGCCTTGAAGCGCGCTTGGCTCTGAGTCGCAAGTTCTGGGAGGAAGTCTGCAATTTCCCGCCAGAGCCTTTGGTTAGCAGCTGCCAGCATGGCCTCTGCATTGGCCTAACGCAGGTGCAAGGAGGCGATGGAGTACAGATTTTTCCCGTATGCCCCCAAGATCTTCTCCTCCTTGCCTAGCAGCATCGAGAATGCCGAGGAAGACTAAGGCTCGCAATAGAGTGACGCTGCAGCCATCACGGAAGAGTGCGGTTGAGGATGCGCCAAAAGCAAGAGTGTGTCCCCCTCCATCTGCCTGTACTTGGCGTCTAGGAGCCGATTGACAGGCTGGCCCGAGTGCGGCTTGAGCCACCCCTTCTTGGCCAGGGAACCTACGTATTTCTGCATCGGAATCCCCGTTTTGATAGGAGGTCTTAGGGTGAGGGTTGTATACGAATTGATCGTTTTGCAACTGCTCGAATGACAATTGACCTTTTCACAATTGACCGAATTGTGAAGGTCAATTGTACCATATATGTGGGGGGAAACCCCCCACAACCCCCACCCAACGCCAAACCCCCCAAAACCTATATATATATATATATATAATATATATATATATATTAGGTCAATTGCGACCCTTTAAATTCGGTCAATTGTTCATTCGAACAATTGTAAAGGACCAATTTGGTAATACCAGGGTGAGCACCTCTGCCAAGACCCCCTCTCCTCAGGCTGCTCTACCTTGGTCTGATGAAGGCCCAAATACTCTGCCAACCTGCAAGAAGTTTGTGGAAGGCCCTGGCTGAAGAAGGCATGTCGGGGTCGTCCTCCTCGTCAGTGTTTACCAGGGTGCTCGGTGGTCCAGAGCTTTTGGAGGAGGGCTGGGCGCAGTGGGCTGCGGTGTGGAGACCAGAGCAGGTGACTGCTGCAGAGGCTGGTGTGGGACCGCCTGTACTGTGGGAGGCAGGGAAGCCGGAATCGAAGGAGCTGGCTGGGGCAGCGGTGGCTGCACTGGGGCCTGAGGCACCTGAGCCATAGGAAGAATGACTATGGGTGCCGGTGGGATTACCTGGGGTAGCATGTCCCCGATGGCATCCTATAGGATGGCCCCCATCTGGGGAGTTCACATCAGCCCTAGGAACCTTTTGAAGAACCTGTCTTCGGACGCTGTAGAGGTAGCAGGTGATATTGATGGAGTGGCTGAGGGCAACTGGGGCTGGGCACACACTGCCCCAGGTGCAGGGGAAACCTGCTCTGCGCTGCTGATGGATAAACTGTAGTCCACGCACCTGGTTGTCACCAGTCCCACCTTGTGACTCTTTCCTCCACCTGCTCCGCAAGAGGTGGTATTGGAAGAGCGGCCACCTTGTCTGGCGCAGCGGGCATTTTGACAAGCTGTGTGCCAAGTGCCTAAGCCGTGGTGCCTGGCTCGCTGGAACCAGCCCCGTCCAAGACGCTTGGTGCTTGAACACAAGGCCTATCCCGCACCTCAGGCCGTGATCTGGAAGGCGTATTGCCCTCGGCAGAGCAGCCATTAGTGCTGCGTGAAGGCACCCCCTCAGACATGATGCTGGTACTAGGGCGTTGCCCCTCGGGAGTAACCCCGGTAATAGAACCTTGCGGTCCCTCAGCACTGAACCCGGAAGGATCCAAAGATCCCTCGGCCATGAGGCCAGTAGCTGGACTAGCCTTGGTACGTGAGCTGGTGCTAGAACCCAACAGGTTCCTCTCGATCAGGCGCTTACCTGGGAAGGAGTCGCCTTTACGGGGTGCGATGTTCAATAGAGGCCTTTCCTTCGGCCTCGAGCGATGTTTGACGAAGTCTGTTAGGTCCTCCGGAGGTGACTTCTGGAAGAGCTGCCTTCACCTAGCTAGCCTGTTCTTCAGTGCCCATGGAGTCTGTGCATCGCACGCAGAACAACCTTCCCAGCCGTGGTTGGGGCCAAGGCAGCTGAGGCAAAGGGCATGGGGGTCGGATGTAGGGAAGAGCCGCTCGCAGGCTGGACACCTACTCAAGCCAGCTGAATTCGACATGCGCCGGGGAGGAGCGTGGCGTCGGAGGACCAAGTATCTCATTGAAAAGAAAAAGACAAAGCTAGAATATTATCCGGGGAAGAGCGCGTGGTATTACATGGCCGAAGCCAAACCCAGGAGCGTTGGTGAATTCGGCCCGTTCTAGTCGACGCGGAAAAAGGGGACTGAGGAGTGGTGCCAGTGGGCGGAGTCAGACGAGTGCATGCTCCCAGGGCCACGCAGAGGGGCGCCCAGCTGGTGGTGGTTTGCGGCTGTGAGCCGTTGAAGCGGTGCGGCCGGGGGACTCCTGGGCGGCGGCTGCGCTGAGTGGAGGTGGCCCTTCAGGACCGCAGAGACAACAGGGGATTGCACAACAAAGCTGAAGATCCTGCTGTGCGGCTGTCCCCGGCGGAGCTGATGTGCGGGCGGATGCTCCCGTCCCCATTGGCGATCACTAAGGAAAATTTAACGGATCTTATCCCGGCACAGCGCTTCAGCTGACACGATCCTTGAGGCACGAAAACAAGTAAGTGCACGGGAGGAAACACAAGAGGAAGGGGAGATATACAAAAGGAGAAAGTTGCAGGGAGGAAAACGCCAAGTGCAGAATATCCCCGCCTGACAACTATACACGTGGGCAAGAGGGTCGGCAATCGGAGACTCTGTGGTGGGACGTGCACCCCATAATTAATCCGTGGTGGTGATACCCGTGGTGCTAGCAGATACCCCGCACAAGCAGCGTAGTCGACGGGCTGCACGGCCCCTGTCCTAATTGGCCTAAACTGGGGCGCCCTGCTGGTGACTGCACATGGCTACGTGCCGTTGGAACGCTATGGTGGTGGTAGCACCCACGCTACTGACAGGGAATCCCGATCACAACCCTGGATTTACAGTAACGCCCTTGCGAAGTAAACTGGGTTAATATACGCGGCGGACCAACGCAATCCGCACGAAGCGGTGCTGCACAAGACACTAATTGCTATCTGAGAGATGGGTTCCCATCCATATACCTTGGATCCAAGATCATCCCTTGTGGAGGCCACTGAAAAGTGTAGAAACAACCACACAAGGTGGAGGAGGATCTGCGGGACTGTGGGGCTGTTCGAGTCCACGCTGTCCCGATCACGGACATTGTTCATAACTGTCATGACCACCGGGTTTCCCCTCACAAAACCTACTAAAATGTCTTGGCGAACTGCATATAGATCCTGGGCTCTGGGAAGGTAGGACCTTGGCTATGTAGTTTTGACACTTCCTTATCCTGCAAACATAGCCCCCGGTGAAATTCCTGGTATGGGGGCTGTGCAGTCTAGTTGTTGTCACGCCTTCAGTATTTAAGCCCCTCCCCCATAGCGTTCCGCGCTTCGCGTCTGTTTGTTTTCAAAGGACGCTTACCGCGGATCCTGTCAAGATTCTCCTCAGAACCCCGTTCTTTCATAGTTCCTGGTTCCGTGCTTCCGTTATTCATAGCATTCCTTACCTTGCCCCTTACGCTCCTTGCCTTTGGTGTTCGTTACACGTTTGGGGGCGAATCTTTCTAATTGAAGTTAGTTAGCGGCAACGCTTAAGCTCTGCTCGCGCCTTCCACCAGTATTGTTTCTGGTATATTTATTGTGGTGGATAGTGCGCATAGCGCTTGAACAGTTCCAGTCAGGTGTCGAGTGTCGGGGCTCCGGCACTCAAAACGTGTGTGAGGAGTCTGTCACTAGTGACACGCAGACTCTTGCCTCAGGTTTCCTGTTGCTATGTCTTCTCTGTGAAGTACTTTTAACTTGTGACTCTTCATTGAACTCGCAATAGTTAAATAATTCTCTCCGTTCATTTAGTCATTGTTTATATTTGGACAACGTCATTAGGATATTCTGTGGCATTCCATATTGAACCCCTGTTACTGTGCTCCTCAGGTTTTATTGTCATTCGTGCACATCACCTCAGGGTCCTGTTTCAATCCAGTCCAAGGGTTTGGGAGTCACTGCAGTGTGATAGGTGGTCTTTATACAGTGGCTATTTGGTTCCTTCCTGTGCCTTATTTGCCTTCCCTCCAATCACCCTTCTACAGTAAGATCCTGATTGCCATCCCTTCCATCTTCAGGACAAGCGCCCCTGCGCAGAAGCAGGATGGATAGCCCACAATATACTAATCAAAGGTAAGAGTAGAGAGATTGAAAGGGAAGATAGATACGGAGATTAGTTAGTGCAAGTTACCTTGGGAAAGTTACATTTATCTATGTTCTTGTGTTTCCTCATAGATTTCTAGTCTATTGGAGCTTAAGATTTCGGGAAATAAAAACTAAGAGTTAGAACAACGCACTGAGAAGAAAGTTACATTATAAAGAGTGGTGTCCCCGCAGAGTCAGGTAAGCGTTACAGAACGCGAAGCCGCCATACTGAAAAGTACTCTGCCTGGACATCATGGGATCTTCTGAGATAGATCAGCTCACCCAATTATTGGGTGAATTAAGAACCGAAGTCCTTGCAGCCAGGTCAGAAACTAGTGCTCTTAGAAGAGAACTAGGAATAAATAGAGAAAGAACTGAAGAACTGGCTCGTCAACTGCTGCGGAAGCAAGCAGGGCAGGTGCCTTTACCCCATGGAAGTGGTCAGGCTTCTTCCCCTGTGTCGCCCCCAGTTCCTGTTCAAGTGGTCATTCCAGGGAATATACCTTTGGCTCCTCCGGAGCGCTTTACAGGGGACCCAAAAAGGTTTGCAGTGTTTCTAAATCAGTGCAGGTTACACTTTCTGTGTAGGCCAGGAGTTTTTCCAAATGACCAATCTAAGGTAGCCTTTGTGTTGTCCTATCTGGGAGGTGTTGCTGCGGATTGGTCCATTCCCTTGGTAAACAGGGATGATCCAGTATTACAAAACTTCACAGAATTTCAGCGAGAATTAGAGAAACTATTTGCTCGTCACACGCAGGGACAAGCTCTGGACAATGAGTTGCTGTCCTTAAAGCAAGGTAACCAGGAGCTCCTTGCATACGTTGCTACTTTTAATAGACTGGTGGCAGAAACCAATTGGCCTGCAGAAAAGAGAACAACACTGTTCTATCGTGGTCTACGCAGTGAACTGAAAGATGTTTTGGCTCAAGTAGTAAACCCACCAGAAGTTATTACAGATTTCATAGATTTAACAATCCAATTGGATCATCGTCTTCAGGACAGGAGAACAGATCGTGCTCGTCAAGACAATCGGCCCCTTCTGATCCGTCCCAGAGAACCAGTGGTTAAGCCTGGAGTGGATGCTTATTCAGAACCAATGCAGTTGGGTGGAATCCGAGGCCCAATATCTCAAGCTGAGCGAGAAAAGAGACGACAACTGCAGTTGTGTCTTTATTGTGGCAAGGCTGGTCATTTTTTGAAAGAGTGCCCTGTGAAACCTGCTCGGAAACCCCTAGGAGGAGTTAATCAGGACAAAAAAGTACAGATGGCGGAAAACTCCAGTGCCCGACAAGTCTAGAGGTCCGCTTGTCGAGCATGGAAAAGGTTGCAGCGACCTCACACTTTGTGTTTCCTATAGTCCTTTTTAATCCTGAAACTCCCACCGAAAGACATGCCTTAATGGCATACATTGACTGTGGGGCAGTTGGCAATTATATGGATCAGCATCTGGCAAGCAAATTGGGATTCTCTTTGAGGAACAAGTTGGAAGCCGAGAATGATTCCGGGGTCGATGGCACACCATTGGTGTCAGGACCTGTTACACAGTGCACCAACCCACTCACTATGCTGTGCCAGGAAGGACACAAGGAGAGGATCTCTTTTGACCTAATTCGAGCTCCACAATTCCGAATCCTCTTGGGAATACCTTGGCTGGAGAAGCATAACCCGATCATCGATTGGTGCGCCCGGACCCTGACCTTCCCCACCAAGTGTCTGAGCGTGTGTTTCTCAACTGAAGGTTCCAAAATTACAAAACAGCCTGATGCATCTACTCAATCTACCTTGGGTCTAATGGGTTCATTGCCAGGAGAATATCAAAGATTCCAGGAAATATTTCAAGAAGAAAAACAGGCTGAAGTATTACCTCCACATAGACCTTATGACTGCCATATTGACCTCATTCCAGGAGCTCAGCTTCCGTGCAGTAGAATTTATGCTCTCACAGAAAAAGAGAATGCGCACTTGAAGTCTTATTTGGACCAGTATTTAGCTAATGGTTTTATCAGGCCATCCAAGTCACCAGTGGCATCCCCTCTTTTTTTTGTGCCCAAGAAAGAAGGTGATTTAAGAACATGTATAGATTACAGAGCCCTAAACCAAATTACTGTGAAGAATCGATATCCTCTCCCCCTTATTTCAACTTTACTGGAACAGGTGAAACAGGCACGAGTATTCACCAAGCTTGATTTGAGAGGCGCCTATCATCTTATCCGTATTAAGGAGGGGGAGGAGTAGAAAACTGCCTTTCGAACGCGGTTTGGGCTCTTTGAATATCAGGTTATGCCTTTTGGGCTTTGTAATGCTCCAGCAGCCTTTCAGTCATTTATGAATGATATCCTTAGAGAATATTTGGACATCTGTGTGGTGGTTTATGTGGATGACATTCTCATCTTCTCCGCAAACCATTCGGATCATGTGAAAGATGTAACATCAGTGCTGCAAATTCTGAAGGATAACTCTTTGTACGTTAAATTAGAGAAATGTCAGTTCCATGTCCCGGAAGTGGAGTTTTTGGGTTTTATCCTGTCTGCACGAGGCATTCAGATGGATAACAGGAAGGTTGATGCCATTACGTCTTGGCCCGCCCCTACTTCAGTCAAAGGAATTCAGAGCTTTCTTGGATTTGCCAATTTTTATAGGCGATTTGTTTCTGATTTTTCTCGCCTGGTTCATCCCATTACCTTGTTACTCAGGAAAAATAGAAAATTTGATTGGACTAAGGAAGCTGATGAAGCCTTTAAAAAATTGAAAGAGATTCACCACCGCACCTGTTCTCCAACATCCAAGACCTGACCTTCCATTTGTGGTTGAAACGGATGCCTCAAATGTTGCCATGGGAGCAGTTTTGTCTCAGCGCAATCCTAACACCCAAGAACTGCACCCAGTGGCCTTTTGGTCTAAGAAATTCTCTGCTGCTGAACTGAATTATACCATCACAGATAAAGAGCTTTTGGCTATAAAGTGCGCACTCAAAGAATGGAGGCACCATCTGCTCGGAGCAAGACACACTGTGACCATTTTTACTGACCATCGCAACTTGCAATATTTGCGCTCTGCAAAGGCACAATCCTCGAGGCAGTTGCGATGGGCCCTCTTTTTTGCCGAATATGATTTCATCATTACCTTCAGACCAGGAGTGCGAAATGGTAAGGCGGATGCCTTATCCCGTATCGGAAAAGGTGATGGAGCTTATGTTCCTGTGAACCCAGTGGAAATTGTTTCGGGGGAGAAGGTACTTGGAGTAATGGACACTGCTGATTCAACATTTGAAGAACTACGAAATGAGATTAAAACCAGCATGACTAGAGATGAGTTGGCGAGGTGGGAATCGAAGGGGGAACGTTTCACGATTTTGGATGACTTACCTTTCTATCAGGATCGTCTGTACTTACCCACACCAAAACTGCAAGAACAAGTAATGGCTAATTATCATGGAGCCCTGTTGGAAGGTCATCCCGGAATCACGAAAACCTTGGAAAAAGTGAAGAGATCGTATTGGTGGCCAACTTGGAGAAAAGATGTCATTCAGTATTTGAGAACATGTGGCAACTGTGCTCAAAATAAGACTCAAAAAAGGAAACCAGCTGGTCTTCTCCAACCTCTGAGTGTGCCCCCTGTTCCCTGGCACACAATTTCAATGGACTTCATCACAGATTTACCAAATTGTGGAGGTTGTGATACCATTTTAGTGGTAGTGGACTTATTCTCAAAGATGGCGCATTTTATCGTATTGAAAGGTCTTCCCACAGCGGCTGTTCTGGCAAGAACCTTTCTGGAGAATATTGTGAAATTGTATGGTTTCCCCACAATAGTGGTTTCGGATCGGGGAAGTCAATTTGTTTCTAAATTTTGGAAGAAGTGTTGTGAATTGGCAAAGATTGATGTACGCCTGTCCACGAGCCATCAGCCCCAAACTGATGGCCAAACTGAGCGAACCAACCAAACTCTGGAACAGTATATCAGATGCATGCTACATCAACTCGAAGACACCTGGTTAAATGTTTTATGGGTTGTGGAGTATGCATATAATAACTCAGTGCATGCCTCCACTGGATTGAGTCCTTTTTATACCCTACACGGCCGGCATCCTTGTACATCAGCCTACGACCCACCAGAACCTTTGGAAATGCCAGCGGTTAAATGTCTGCATGAAAAAATCACAACATCCATTGCTCAAGCAAAGGAACACTTATCTTTGGCTAAAGAGTCCCAGAAGAAATTTGCGGACAGCAAAAGATGCGATGCTCCAGAGTATAAAGTGGGGGATTTGGTGTGGTTATCCACTCGGAATTTGGCCTTAAAAGGATCACGAAAATTCCTTCCGCGATTCCTGGGACCTTTTGCCATTGAGAAGATAATCAATCCTGTAGCCATGAAGCTCATCCTTCCAAAAACCATGAAGATCCACTCTGTGTTTCACGTGTCCCTTTTGAAACCAGTCTATCCAAACACCCGAATCCAAGAGGCGCCAGCTCCCGTGGAAGTGGAGAATGATCAGTTGGAGTATGAGGTCAAGGCCATCTTGGACTCTAAGATTGTGCGTAATAAACTGTACTACTTAGTGGATTGGAAAGGCTATGGTCCTCAGGACAGAACATGGGAACCTGTTGAAAACCTTCACGCCCCTAGGTTGCTAAAGGCTTTTCACGTAAATAACCCGTGCAAACCTGGGAGGGGGAGTTCCAGTCTTGGAGGGGCTTTGGGGGGGGGGGGAGTACTGTCATGACCACCGGGTTTCCCCTCACAAAACCTACTAAAATGTCTTGGCGAACTGCATATAGATCCTGGGCTCTGGGAAGGTAGGACCTTGGCTATGTAGTTTTGACACTTCCTTATCCTGCAAACATGGCCCCCGGTGAAATTCCTGGTATGGGGGCTGTGCAGTATAGTTGTTGTCACGCCTTCAGTATTTAAGCCCCTCCCCCTTAGCGGTCCGCGCTTCGCGTCTGTTTGTTTTCAAAGGACGCTTACCGCGGATCCTGTCAAGATTCTCCTCAGAACCCCGTTCTTTCATAGTTCCTGGTTCCGTGCTTCCGTTATTCATAGCATTCCTTACCTTGCCCCTTACGCTCCTTGCCTTTGGTGTTCGTTACACGTTTGGGGGCGAATCTTTCTAATTGAAGTAAGTTAGCGGCAACGCTTAGCTGTGCTCGCGCCTTCCGCTAGTATTGTTTCTGGTATATTTACTGTGGAGGATAGTGCGCATAGCGCTTGAACAGTTCCAGTCAGGTGTCGAGTGTCGGGGCTCCGGCACTCAAAACGTGTGTGAGGAGTCTGTCACTAGTGACACGCAGACTCTTGCCTCAGGTTTCCTGTTGCTATGTCTTCTCTGTGAAGTACTTTTAACTTGTGACTCTTCATTGAACTCGCAATAGTTAAATAATTCTCTCCGTTCATTTAGTCATTGTTTATATTTGGACAACGTCATTAGGATATTCTGTGGCATTCCATATTGAACCCCTGTTACTGTGCTCCTCAGGTTTTATTGTCATTCGTGCACATCACCTCAGGGTCCTGTTTCAATCCAGTCCAAGGGTTTGGGAGTCACTCCAGTGTGATAGGTGGTCTTTATACAGTGGCTATTTGGTTCCTTCCTGTGCCTTATTTGCCTTCCCTCCAATCACCCTTCTACAGTAAGATCCTAATTGCCACCCCTTCCATCTTCAGGACAAGCGCCCCTGCGCAGAAGCAGGATGGATAGCCCACAATATACTAATCAAAGGTAAGAGTAGAGAGATTGAAAGGGAAGATAGATAGGGAGATTAGTTAGTGCAAGTTACCTTGGGAAAGTTACATTTATCTATGTTCTTGTGTTTCCTCATAGATTTCTAGTCTATTGGAGCTTAAGATTTCGGGAAATAAAAACTAAGGGTTAGAACAACGCACTCAGAGAAGAAAGTTACATTATAAAGAGTGGTGTCCCCGCAGAGTCAGGTAAGCGTTACAATAACCCCGAGTATAGGGTTGCGCTAGAACCTCTGTCCTTGGCAAAAAGACCGCATTAGGGCATCTATGAGAAACATTGGAAACACGAAACCTCAGCAATGCCAGCAATGCCTGAACAGACGCCTGGAGCTCGTCCGGCAGTTCTCCCTTCGAACTTGAACTTTGAGATAATACCAGCACCTTCATCACATTTTGGTTGAACTGTGCAAGCTTGTTCTGGGAGGTAAGAGCAATCGATATCAGGGTGCATGGACATTATATGCCTTATAAAGGAAAAATAACAAATATACCGCTATAGAAAACAGGGAGACGTGGGAGGACACAAGCCACTCGACTCATCATATGGGCCGCCACAAGCAGAAAGGGGTGCGCTCCAAGAAAAAAGGCCCAATGGACTCCTTTGCCAGCTCCCAACCCAGTGGGTCCACTACACCACCATCAAAACAAATGGACAGCCAATTGGAACCCCCGATGGATGAGAGAGTGGACCGACTAATGGCAATGGTTCAAAACGGCTTGCTAGCGTTCAACAGCAAACTGGACGACATTGGGGCAACAATCAGCTCCCTGAAGGCAAGGGTAGATAAGGAAAGCACACGTATCACTGAGGCTGAAAATAGGATCGGCACTAATGAGGATTCGATAATACAGCACAGTCGCGACATCACCCAACTGAAAGGTGACCTCCAAAAAACCCTAAATAAATGCGAAGACCTTGAATCCCGGCCCAGGAGGAACAACATCCGTCTGGTCGGGGTGGCCGAAACCTTCGGCAGGGGGTCCATGGAACACCAAGTGGAGTCTCTCTTGAAAGACCTTCTGGGTTCGGACTCCTTCTCAGACCACTTCCTTGTAGAACGTGTCCACCGTACTTTACACCTCCGCCCAGACCTGGAGCACCACCTCGTACGATAATCGCCCGTCTCCTCAATTATAGGGACAGAGACGCTATCCTGCGGATGTCCAGGGAAAAAGGCACTCTATTCTACGAGAACAGGATACATATATATCCGGACTTTTCAACAAATGTACAAAGACTGAGAAGGTCTTAGGAACCAGTCAAGAAACAATTGAGATTGCGTCAGGTTCCCTACTCGCTCGTCTTCCCAGCAAAAATGAGGATTCAACATGGAGGCCGGGCGCATTTCTTTGAAAATCCTACTGAGGCCATGTCATATGTTGAAGCCTCCATCCCCCTGCCTGCCTGGGTTCGGGCCATAAATCAGAATTTACCACCCCAGCCGGCTGGAGAGCCAGACGACCCCGCCGGCTGATGCGCTTCCGTTCTTGCCACACTGATATAATGCTTAAAACCAAGGGCGGCAAGGTGGCCCTGATTGTTACTACTTGTTGAAGTAGGGCCGTGAGGCCCCCCTGGGATAACTGCCATGTGAGTACAGCTTACACCCCCAGGAGTGTTGCTAAATTATGGTTCAAGGGATACATCATAGGGTTGGGGTTGATGATGCAGGTGGAGGTTGGTGGGGAGATCGAGTAAGGGTTATGCCGGGGATATGCCAGGTGTGTTTGGGAAGTTACTGTTCCGGGAAGTTATGTCCGTACCACTTGCGACAGGGGCAAGGCTATGGGCAGATGACTATCCCAAGGTACGATTATGACACAGGCTAATAGGGGCTTAAATATTAAGCTGCTCTCCTGGAACATCCGTGGGCTCAATAACCCGGTTAAAGCAAGGAAGATTGCAGCGTACATTGCACGCCACAACCCTCACATCCTTTTTATACAAGAGACACACACACTAGGGAATGTCAATACCAAATTCCTACCGCGGTGGGGCCCCCATAGATACTATATGGAATACTCAGCGCAATCTAGGGGAGTGTTGACTCTCATACACCCCAAGCTGTGCTTTAAATACCACTCTAGTAAAATAGACCCGCAAGGCAGATCTGCACTGGTATGGGGGGAATTGGCGGGGCACCAAATAATTTTGATCAATACATATGGACCCAATGTGGACGATCCGCAATTCTACTGTACAATACTCGATATGCTGACCACATCAGGGGAGGCACAAATAATTTGGGGAGGAGATTTTAACACAATATTAGATCAATCCCTAGATCTGTCCTCAGCCATCCCTAGAACCCCGTCCAAAGCTGCACTGGTTGTGAAACAGTTGATGGAACAGACAGGCATGATAGATGCATGGCATACACTACATCCATACAAGAAGAAATTCACCTTTTATTAGTCCGTGCACGATTCCCACTCGCGCATAGACTACTGGCTTATCAGTCAGTCCCTAGACGCAACGGTTTCTGGCTGTGAAATACACCCCCGTACCCTTTCAGATCACTCACCAGTAACACCCGATATCAACCTAGGCGACGTTCCACCTCTGGCTAGAAGATGGAGAATGCCCCCCGCGATCCTGAGAGACACCAACATCTGTGAATCATTACATACGGAGATCGCAGAATTTCTGGAACGAAATGAGGGTTCGGTGACCACCTATGCTTCCCTGTGGGAGGCATTCAAGGTCTGGATTTGGGGAACTATCCTGGGCAAGTCTACGGGTATGTTGAAATCTGTGCGAAGGGAACTGGGTATAGCCGAAGCCAAAATAGATTTGCTACAAACCGAATATAGTGTCACGCACGACAAGGAAACCCTATCGAAAATTCATCACACTAAAGGAATTCCATGAGTTGGCCAATAGGGAAGTCCTTTACATGGCCGCACCGGCCAAAGCCCGCAGATACGGGGAAAGTAACAAGGCCGGAAAATTCTTAGCCAATATGCTTAAAACCGATAGGCACCATAACCCGATTCCTAGTATACAGACACCGGTTGGGGTAATGGTTAATAAAGAGCAGGACATTCATTCCGCCTTTGCTGAGTTCTAATCCTCCCTCTATTCCAATCATGATAAAAAAAACTAAGGAGGACACGTTCCGGTACTTAGACAATCTAGACCTCCCTACATTAACCACTGAGACCCGCAACATACTAGATCAGCCTATTACAGTCGAAGAGATGATAGAAGCCATTAAATCCTTATCAGGTGGCAGTGCAGAATTATACAAAATTCCAGAGCGAACTGGCCCGCTACTATTGAAAGTGTGGGAAGAGGCGATGAACCGAGGTGTCCTTCCGGAATCGATGCGCAAAGCAATAATCACTGTCCTCTTAAAACTCTGTAGACCGGCACAAGACATGGCATCCTATAGACCCCTCTCCTTGATAAACACCGACGCGAAGATTTTCGCTAAGGTACTAACCACCAGACTCCTGCCGTACCAGGCTGGCTTTTTACCAACCAGATCTACGGCCCTCAACCTGAGGCGCCTATTCAATGTAATGGCACAGATAGATCCAGAAGCGAAGGCGGGCGTGGTAGCCCTAGATGCCGAAAAGGCTTTGACTCTGTGTCCTGGACGTACCTCTTCCTGGTGCTCGAACGGTTTTTCCTCGGCCAATACTTTAGCAGACGGCTGGCTGTACAGTAGCTGTACGCATTTGATAAAGTCTTAACTAACACCACTTTATCCCCTAAATTTCAATTACACAGAGGGACCAGGCAAGGCTGTCCCTTCTCACCTATACTTTTTGCACTTACCACTGAGCCAATGGCAGAATATATACGTCAGAACCATTCACATAGAGGTCTTAGAATGACTGATCCCCCACAGATCATATCACTATATGCAGACGACACCCTGTTGTATGTCCGAGACCCAAAGGAGAATGTGCAACACATTATGTTAGACATACATGAGTTCTCAGAGCACTCGGGATACAGAATCAACGTCCCTAAATCCGAAATATTAACTTTGACTGATAGTACGTGTGACCTATCCGAGATAGCAGGGTTTAGGCCCGCTCCTACTCGGGTACGCTACTTGGGAATCATGGTTGCTAAAGATAAACAACTTCTATATACACATAGCCACGGGGAACTGTTACTAAACCTCCCACTGCCCCTGTATGGCCGAGTGGCGCTACTCAAGATGGTAGTTCTCCCCAAGCTCCTATACTACTTCAACAACATCCCGATCTGGCCCAGTAAACCCTTTTTTACGAAACTCAAGTCACTCGCCTCCTCTTTTATCTGGAACGGGAAAACAGCCAGGCTGGGATGGGATAAGATGGTGGAACCATTCGCACAGGGCGGTATTGCTGTACCAGATTTCGAACTGTATTACTTAACTGCACAAGCACAATTTGCGAAACATTGGTTCGATCCCAAAGACACAGCTCCAGACATACCCATTGAAAAACACGCTGTCCGTACCAACGACATACGTTCAGTAAAAAGCCAGGTTTGAGATATCCAAGTTTGCCATTTTCAGTTTATGCTAGCCAGGAAACTTGCCTTTAATGTGTGGCTGAAAGGATAGCAGAAAAGTGCTTGAATAAGTAAGGGATAGTAGGAGGTTCGATTTTCAATATGGGTGACTTTTGTCCCTTGGCAGATGGGCTTTCTTTTTGCATGCCTTTGATGTGCGGTTGGCACCCACTACCCCCAATGTGTTTCCATAACATGTATATGCCGTCAACCTCTGTGCTGAAGCCATTGATTTGGCCTTCCTTAAGGAACACTGTGGGACTATAGGGTGGATATCCGATGGATAAACTGTAGACCATGTACCTGGTTGTCCCGCGTCCCACCTTGTAACTTGTTCACCCACCTGCGCCGTTCCTCGGGGAGGTATCAGAAGAGCGGCCATCTTGTCGAGCTGCATGCCACGTGCCGAAGTCATGGTGCTTGGCTCACTGGGCCCAGCCTACTCCAGGACTCTTGATGGTGGAGCATGAGGCCTGCCCTGTACCTCAGGCCGAGACCTGGTAGGCATATCGCCCTCGGCAAAGTCACCGGTACTGCTGCGTGCAGGCGCCCACTCGGTCATAATGCTGGTACAAGGGTGTAGCCCCTCAGATGTTCACCCGGTAAAAGGACCTTGCGGTCCCTCAGCACTATCTTCGGGAGAGTCTATGGCGGCCGGTAGCTGAATTAGCCTTGGTATTCGTGCTGGTATTAGAAGCTGAAAGGTTCCTCCCACTCGGGCACTTCCTTGGAAAGGAGTCTCCCTTTCGGGGTGCATTGGAAAAGAGCAGCCCTACCTTGGCCTTTGATGGATGTTTGACGAAGTCCTTCAGGTCCTCTGGAGGCGATCTCTCTAAGAGCTCCCTCCACCTAGCCAGTCTATTCTTCAGGGCACACAAGGAGAGTGCGTCACAGGCGGTACAACCTTCCCATCCGTAGTCGAGGCCAAGGCAGCGGAGGCAAAGGGTGTGGGGGTCTGATGTAGGCTGGACACCCGCTGAAGCCTGCTGAAGTCGACATGCACCAGGGAGAAGTGTGGCATCAGAGCCCCAAGTACCTGATTGAGTAAAAGAAGACAAAAAGACAGAAAATATCCAGGTAAGAGCGCTTGGTATTACATGGCCGAAGCCAAACCCAGGAGCGCTGGTGAAATCGGCCTGTTCCCGTCAACGCGGAAAAGGGGACTGGCACCGGAGAGCGGAGTCAGGGCAGCGTATGCTCCCAGGGCCGCTCCCGCCGCACCCCCTGCGCCTCTAAATCTAAAGGGGCACCCATGCAGTATGGTGGAAAGGGGACGGGACCTAAGATTAAGCCCGTTGAACCAGGCAGCGGGCCTTGAACTTAATGCGCTTGGCCACTGGGAGCCAGTGAAGTTTAAACAGAATCTGAGTTTGGCGGCACCTGTAGCTTCTGGAGCAGATAGCCTGGCAGAGCCAGATAAAGAGCATTGCAGTAGTCAAGGGAATCTGATATTAAAGAGGACACCACAAGAGCACAAAGGTGAGCAGGGAGGTAAGGAAGAACCTTCCGCAGTATCCGCAGCTTAAAATGAACTGACTGGCGCACTGCACTAATCTAAGATTTCATCGAGAGAGCGTTAGAAAATGCTACCCCTAAGTTGTTAACAACCGTTGACAGCACAGGACCCAGCTCAAGAGGCGAAAAGGCCGAAGACAACACTGAAGTGGCCGGGGGGGGACCAACCACCAGCACCTCAGTTTTCTCACCGTTCAGGTACAACCAGTTCCTGCCCATCCAGAGATGAATTGCCAGAAGGCAGGACCAGCAGCGTTTCAGTGGGGCCGGGAGAGAGAAATCGAGCCGACCAAGATCTGTGTGTCGTCGGCATAGGAGAAACAAAGGAAACCAAAAGAATGAATCAAAAGAACAAAAGGATGAATGGACAAATTGAAAAGAGGAGACAGAGCCGAACCCTGGGGAACACCACATGATGAAACTTTGCAGCCGAGGTAAAAGGAGGCAGGGAGAGGGACTGGGTCCGCCCTGAGAGTAAAGAGGTGAACCAATCCAGGACTTGGCCAGAGAAGCCAGCCGATGGCAATCTCCCCAGCAGGATAGCATGGTCCACAGTGTCAAATGCGGCCGAGAGATCCAACAGGATCAGAGTTGCAGTACCGCTCTGATCCATGACTTGGCCCAAATCATCGGTCACTGCCACAAAAAACCGACTCCGTTCCCCGGCTAGGCCGGAATCCTGATTAAAAAGGTTATAGACAACCAGAGTCCTCCAAAAAAGCACAGAGAAGTGGAGTCACCAGGGCTTCTAGCAACTTCATAGGGAAAGTAAGGTGAGGGATTGGACGGAAATTGGAAGGAACAGCTGGATCAAGAATAGGTTTCTTTAATAAAGGACAAATCACAACATGCTTTAGAGGGGAGGGAATGTAAGCTGATGCAAAAGAGGCAATTACTACTGCCGTAAGAAGATGTGAAATGCTGGGGCAGATGTCCTTCAGGGTTTTGAGCAGGATAGGATCAATCGGGGAGGCTGATTTTAAAGCAAGAGCCGCTGAGGCCACAGTGGCCTCTGAGAAATCTGGGGAAATGGACCAGCTAGACACGCCCTTGGGTAATAATAATGATAATAATAATAATTTCGTATTTATATAGCGCTATGAACCCTCAGGTATCTGAGCGCTGCTTTTTATTAAACACGGCGTGCAGTGCTCGTTTATCGACCTCGGAAGAATGAAAGGCTGAGTTTGGCCCTGCCGGGATTCGAACCTGCATCAGCAGGCTCTGCACAGAGATCAAAATGAGCGCTCTACTCGCTGTGCTATCGGACCAGTACTGGAAGTTGGGGCTGGATGAGATGTGACTGAAATCTGACGGATGGCCAAGATTTTCTCCTCAAAGAAAGTAGACAGTCACATAGCCTTTGGGAAGAGGCCACCACTGTAGTAGAAGGGGAGGAGAGAGAGCAAACAACCTTAAAAAGCTCCTTTGCAGAGTTAATAGAAGCTTCCACACGGGAGGGGAAAACAAAAAAAAAAACATATTTAGCCTGTGTGATGGCCAGCTGGTAAGAAGATGTCGCCTGCCGAATAGCAAGGCGGGATGGGGCGCAATAGATGTGCCATTTGCGTTCGGCCTGTCTACGGGCCAGCTGCAACTTAGCCAAATCGGACGAGAACCACGGCTCAGAAGGCCGGGCACAAGGTTTGCAAGTTGTAAGGCGGCCAATGCAACCGCTGCTGAAGACATAGCCAGAGAAAGTCTGGAAATTGAATGCGGCTCCACCTTGTTGCTGCCGAGTGATGGCTTGAATAACGTCAAGGTGCTTGACCTTTCCCCACAGCCTTTTAGCGACACACGGGGCAGCGCTGAAGAGAATTAGGTTAAAAAAAATGGGTAAAGTGATCGGACCATAACACCGGAAATGGTGTAACTGAAGAAACAAACGGGTGGGAGGAGAAAATGAGATCCAGAGTGTTTCCTGAGTGGTGGGTAGAACCCACTACTAACTGGGAAAGGCCCATCTCCAAAAAAGTGGAGATGAGGCAGGCTGCCTGTGTATCCCTTGGATTATTAGGAAGAAAATTAAAATCTCTCAGGACCACCAGCATCACAAACCATAGTCTGAGATCAGCCACCTATTCGGATAGAGTGTCAACATTGTCAGATTCTTCCTGTTCGTCACTTAATGCAGCAAAGTTTCCTCCTCCTCACCCATTTCTTCTGACGAGGAAAGCTGCTTCTTGCCCTAGTTTCTCCAGTCAATCTGCTTTTTACGGCCTCCCTCGGGTGGAAGCCACTATGCCGCCTTAAGTAACCAGGCAGGCAAAGGACCCCCTCCCGAGGACACCTGAAAAGAGGAAAAAGCCTGTAGCTGAAAAAACCTTTTGTGTGACTGTTTCTTGAAGGATGTCCTTGTAAGTGGTGATTAAGGTGGTTAGAAGGGTGCCGGTCCGGTACACCTTGACTCAGTATGGAGACGAGGGAAGACTAATCCAAAAGAGGCAGTTCCCACCAGGATGCAGGCAGTGGAGAGCAGCAAACTCCCCGCAATCAGACGGGGCAGGCAGGAAGGTGGAGTTTGCTGAAGTAACTTGCACCAGTGTTGGAGCGGGAAGGAGCTCCGTGGACAGGCAAGTCAGAGCAGAAAGAAGCTCTGTGGAAAGACACAAGAGAGGAAAGAAACCACAAGCAGAACGAATACGAACACTAGAGGGCAAAGGTAAGTAAGATGGGAAGCAGAGTCTGAAGACGAAAGAAAAAGCACGGAACAAGACGGGAGGCTCGAGAGGAGGGCAGAGCGAGAGACGCCGCCAAGATAGAAAATAAGACGAAATAGAACGGGATGAGACCCTCGTGGGGGATTTGACCGGTTCCGAGAGTAACTAGAATAAGCAGGACCGATAGGCAGAGAGAGGAAAAAGTAATAAAAGAGCAAAGCGGGGGGTGGGAGGGCATGGCTTAACAGCCATGGGATAGGACGCTTCTCTGCGAGGCTCCCGTGGATCCAACAATATCCCTAGCACAAGCAACTTAAAGGACAACAAAACCGCACCAGAAATGAATATCCTTTTGGGGGAACACGCGGAGCACATCAAGACCGTCTTTTCGGAGGCCCCATGAAGCTGGAAGCAACGGTATAGACGTGACAACTGAAGGAGCACGACGGCAACATAGAGGAAAAAATGGTGCCGTACAAAGAACCGACGATGGCTACATTGTGTCATGACTGTAGCACTCCACGGTTTACTACCGCGCGGCCTCACTGATGGAATGAGCGAACAGAGGCGGCTCGATAACAGATTTTGCAGTGCAGAAGGGGCGAGGACTGCGCGGCCCCCACCGTCGGATGAGTGAGGAGGTGCGGCTTGAAGGCAGCCACTGAAGAGCGACACGGATGGGGACCGCGCGACCTCACTGCTGAGACAAAGGAGCAAGAGCGGCCCAACAGCTGACCGGGGGCGCACTACGAACAGGGACCGTGCGGCCCCATTGCCAGAACCAAGAGGGCTGGAGCAGCTTGGAAGCGGACAACGCAGCGCAGCACAAATGATAGCCGCGGGGCCCCAGCATTAGAACGGAACAGCAGGAGCAGCCCGGAGGCTGGCATCCATGCGGTCCTGTCTCACCTGCAGCGAGCGGGCGGAATCCGTTGAATTGAAAAGGCAACGCCGCTATACCGGACCCACCCTGAGGTGCGCAGCCCCCCTGGCGGAGCGACAACTCAGACTAGCGGTCGCCTGCCGGGGGAAACTACAGTGTGCCCGCAAGAGAACTACTGCTCCCCAGAACAGACCGGAGCACGGGGACGCTGGGGGCGCGGCAGAGTGGATGGCCCAGGAGAGGGGCTGATGAGGACAAAGCAGCACCCGAACTGCTCGAAGAGCTCAACCAGCTGAGTGCGTGAGCTCCGCACTGTCACATGGGCAAGTAAGGAAACCCCATGCATGCCAACTGAGCAAGAACGGATTGCAAGACCCTGAAAGAGCCCATACACTCTAAACCACTAGGAACAGTACCCTAAAGCACTAGAAATGGATGCATGAATGACAAGACCTACTGAGTGTTAGGCAGAAACCTGTGCAGTTCCCTTAGGGACCACTGCAAAAGATTTAAGACTACAGGTGTTGGCAGTAAACCCACTTGGTAGCAGTCTGCACCACCCAGATTTACCTGGTAGCTGTGGCTGAGCAGTCAGACTTCCCTCAAGAAGAGTTAGGCAGTATGCAAAGTATACTCAATAGGCACTCAGATACAATAATACAAGCAAACACTGACCAGAGCTTTGGTATCAAGGTATATAATTATTTATTTAAAAACACACAGTTGAAACACACCAGCACTCTTATTGTAAAATATTCTAAACACAGTTACTATTATGATATATACACCCCTTTTGCCCTTATTAGAAAATCACAGTAAGACACCACTTATTTCCATACAGAGGTGAGCGCTTAACTAGATTGCACTCTACTAAGGTTGTGAAAAAGGGAGGGGAAAAAGACAGAATATGCAGGATTACACCACTCTACGATTCAGGAACACTATTAGCAAGGCAGAGAGCAAAAAGTCACTGGTGAGCCAAAGTCCAAAGGCTGGGCCCACTCTTAGAGAGAGCAGAGCACCAATGTGCCCAAGATCACACAGTTACACTAGGCTTAGAAAGTCTTGCAGAGGGTTCAGTAAAGAGTTTAGAGAGGCTTTAGAAAAGTTTAGCCAGGGTGTCCCAGGCTAACCCAGGTTCGAAAGCCGGGGGCTAAATCTACCCCGTACAGTCGGTTTCAAGGGAAGCCAGGCGGGACACGGTACCTTAAATGGGAAGGATCCTCCAGCGGTGGCAGTAGTTCCTTGTAGTGGTTGCAAGTTGCGTCGTCGTCCAGGGGAAGAGAGGATCTCGACGTGGAGGAAAGATGCAGGTCGTTGCACTACCAGGGCAGAAACCAGCCGCAGAGTTTTCCGGTAAAAGGTGGTACCTTTATCTCGCGGTCGTGGTAAAACGTGGTATCCCGGTTGCCGGGGTGCTTAGCACGGGCGAGGCGGCCACGAAATACGTCGGGAAAGCGAAAAGACGGTGAAACTGGTTATCCCCACCAGTCAAAGGAAGAAGACTCTCCGGCGGGAGATCTCCTCTGTCGTTGGGAAAAGTGGTGAGATGGTCCAGCAGGGCTCCACCGGTCGTGGTGTCGTGGCAGGTCGGCTCAGCTTCTCCCTCGTCGGATTCTTAGGTCCTGTGGCGACTTCTGAAGTTCCAGTCCCCAAAGCCCTGCTTTTATGCAGCAAACCCCCATTCACTCAGCCTAGCTGTCACTCAAACATGCTAAGTGGTGAGCCGGCCGGCTCACCACTTGGGCCAATCAGGACGGAGTGCGACTTGAGTTGCCTAGGCAACTCAGTCCAGGGTGCCTAAATTCCCCTCCACCCCTCCTAAGTACCCCAGACATAGTGGCACCACTTTGGAGGACTTCTGTGGAGAAGCCTGCCAAAAAGTGGAACAAAGGGCTCGACTTGGATTGGAGTCACAGAAGAGAACACAAATGCCATTTTAGAATCAAGTTTTGGCAAAAAATACCAACCGGAGAATTATTAATTATTAAATAAACCGGCGGTATGTTCGAGGCTACCTTAAATAATTAAATAAAGATAGTAGCCTAAAACAATGGGAAATCCCATAGGAAAATATTCGCGGTTGAATATAAAAAGTAGTATCCACTGCCACCAGCCAAAACTCGATCAGGGGGGACGGAGACGTGCCCCCTCTACTGACAGACCCTGGGGCAATCGAATTGCCCCAGCCAGTACGTCCACAATATGATGGTTTGTACTGGTTCTGTTCAGAATTTAAGACTAGTAAAGTCAATGGTGACTTTACATGCCCTGGGAGACAGTAGTCAGTCCCAGGGTATGGAGTCTATACTGGGGGGGTCACTATGACACCCCTGTGTTACTGCACGGAGGGTGCTGTGTAACACACATCACAAAAACACATGAAACCCTATGGAGTAAAAGACCCCATAGCCCATCAAACACATCTAGATTCAAAGAAACACACTCAAATCATGTCCAAGAGTGAGGGTAAGAGAGTCTCACTCTTGGCAGGAGAAAAAAATAAACCCCAAAAAATCCAGCAAAGCTGCTGGGGGACTCACTAGGTTAGGAAATTCAGCCTAAACAGAGAATTCTCCCTAACACTGAGGGACACAAGCGCCACTACCTACAGACGCATAATACTAGCTGCGCCCAAGATCAACCAGCTTGCAAAAATATCCGTGCTCCAGAACTGGGAGACGTGTGCACGCGCTAAGCAAAGGCCCACATAGACACGGGCCTGAGGGCTAAGGGAGATGCGAGCAACATAAGTTTACCCTGAGAAGGGCTGAGTAGAAGAGAGCACCAGGACGCAGGACCAGTACAACACAAGAAGGAGGAGCAGCGACCAGCATCACAGCCCAGCGCCAATACAAGGCCCCGGACTGCAGGACTGAAACTGGGGCGACACTAAATAGGCATGTCAAGAGTCAGGGGGAGAACCGGGTGAGAGCAATAAGCCCACTATTGAGACCCTACAACCGATCTACGCACCTCCACCTGCTCTGAGCCCTGTGACCCTCCCTCGGACTCCGTGGGTGTGAAAGACAGCCCCGCAACAACATCAAATACCAGACGAACTGGAAAACTGATTGACCCACAATTCAGGCCCCAATCAAAGTGAAACAGAACTCCAGGAGGCACCACAATGGCGTTTAAGCTACCCAAAACCAAAGGGAAGCAGCCAACAATGGAAGAGTATTCAAAAACACCACTACCAGCTGACAATCCCAGGAACAAGGAGAAGAACCCGCAAATAGACTCCACACCAGGGCGTAATGACCAGCATATCCTAGATGTGATTGCGGATCTGGAAATCACATGGGAAACCAAACTGGAGGCAGCCATGGCGGAACTCAAGACATCACTGGATCTAAAAATCGGGGCAGTGCAAGAAGATGTCAACCTGCTGAGACAAGATGTCAAGAAAAAATCAGAGCGCACTGGCGAACTGGTGAAAAAAGTGACCTCGCACGAGGCGGCTTGTACTACACACGCCACGGAGATCCACATACTTAAGCAACAAGTGACCAATCTAGAAAACAGGGTGGAGGAAGCGGAAGGACTGGCCCGAAGGAACAGTATTCGGATTGCAGGGCTCCTGGAAGGAGAAGGAGGACAGAACCCTATGGACTACATTGAGACCATGCTGCTACAGGAAATTGGAGGCGGGGCGCTCACCCAAGGGTTTGTGGTGGAAAGAGCACACAGAGCCCTTACAAGGAAACTCCTGCCAGGAGCCCCCCCGCCCCTTGGCCGATAATCGCCAACATTTTGAATTACCGAGACAGGGAGAAGATCCTGGAATTTTCCCGGAAAGGGGGCATGATACAGAGAGCATCCGTGTCTATTACGGCGTACCCGGACTATACACTCCTATTGCAAAGAAGGCGACTGAAATACGGGACAGTGAAGAAGAGGCTGAGAGAAGCGGGCTTTAAGTACATGCTGATGTACCCTGCGAAACTCAAAGTGCTCCATGGGAAAAGAGCACTGTTCTTTGAAACCCCGGAAAATATGACAGAGTGGCTGGATGCACAGAATTGCCCGTCGAGGAGCGACAAACAAATAGAGGATGGAACATAGAAGGGTGGCCGCGGAACCTACGACTGAGGTGCCGTATAATTTCACACACTGGGACTTGAACATAGGTTAGAACAATATAAGGTATATATAAGTCTGGTGCTACAAAGAATATAAGGGTGTGCATAGTACATTATGACATAATTAACGGGAGGTACACCGGACCTCATCCCATACCCCCATAGATAGTTTAGATAGGTTACCGATAGGGTGGTAACCTCCTGCTGAGTTCCTAGTACCGACTAGCCGAGAAAGGACTAAATGCAGGATCGCCTGAGATCCAGGGATGGAGCTGGCCAAAAGTTGGGAAGGGGAAGGGTGGAGGGAGGGAGGGTAGTTGGAGGATTTGGGGTGTTAGTAGTCAGAGAACAAGCCTACACACGCGTGCAGCCAAGTTTGAAGTGGACAATGAGGGGAGTGAGAGGGGGGATGGGGTATGGCTGAAACAAGGGAGACCTCAAGATAATGACCTGGAACGTCAGGGGACTCAATAGTTACCTAAAGAGAAACAAGATCATGATGTATTTAAAGAGACAGAAAATATATATCGCCCTAATGCAAGAAACATACCTCATGAAAGAGAAACTAGAGGTGCTAAAGAGGAAATGGAAAGGCACCCTCATAGGTGCAACGTACTCGGCTTATGCCAGGGGGTGGTCACTTGGGTGGCACCACACGTCCCCTTCCAGCTGCTACAGTTCATGGCCGAAGCAGATGGGAGGATGGTAATATTACAGGGACAACAGAGAAGTATGCATTGTTAATACATGCGCCCAGAACCAAGATACAGTGACCTACTTCAAGACCTTATATAGCAAAATGAGCCCGTACCTAGGGTGCAAGGTCATTTGGGGTGGTGATTTCAATTGCACGCTGGACCCAAGGGTGGACAGGTAGATATGAAATTTGATAAACCCACCCCTGCTGCCAGAGCCTTAAGGACGCTACTACGAGACCTTCAGTTGGAAGATATATGGAGGCTGCACCACCCACATGATAGGCACTACTCACATTACTCGGCCCACTAAACTTGTATACACGGCTGGATTACGTGTTCGCCACGCAAGAGATTACGGGGGAAATAGTGCATTCAGAATATAAAGCGAGGGCCCTCTCGGACCATTCGCCATTGGCCTTAACATGGCAATATATAGCTCCGAGAGCCAAGATACCTACTTGGCCACTTAGAGCAAAGGTATTAAAGGATACAGTGTTTACAGAAGACCTCAGAGGCGAAATTATAGAATATTTTGAAAATAATACGGGGAGTGTAGAGTCGGATGGAACCCTATGGGAAGCATTCAAGGTGGTAGTGAGAGGAGCAGCTATAGCCAAATCTAAAGGATTGCAGGGAGGTATACTACTGCAACTACAGAGCACAGAGGAGAAACTAGAGACAATACTAAGCAGTGGAGGTAACTCCCGGGAGGACGCTAGAAACATCACCCAACTGCAGCAGGAATGTATGAGACACTGGGAGAGATTATGCAACTTAAACTATAAAAAATACATAGCAAGGCAACACGCTGAGGGGGACAAGCCGGGGAGATTGCTAGCAGGGCTATATAAAAGTGAGACCCCCAGACAAAAGATCAGAGTGATACGGGGAGGGGGTGGACAAATACTAGATACCCAAGAGGGTGTGAATAAAGGGTTCCTCGAATTCTATAAACGATTGTATGGTAATGCAGGATGTGAGGAAGAGAGTGAGATGATAGAAACGTTGGAGGATATCGGCTTCTCGAAAATAAGCGCTGAAGAACGAGAAAGCCTAGAAGCCCCAATCACACTAGAAGAGCTAGAGGCGGTGGTGGAACAACTATCTACCAGTAAGACCCCGGGAGCAGATGGACTCCCTAGTGGATTCTACAAAATGCACAAGAAAGAAGTGTTCCCCCCACTGCTGACAATGTTAAATGAAGCATTTGAAATAGGGACACTGCCAGAATCCCTTGGAGAAGCGATCATCATCCCACTCCTCAAACCCCACAAGCCAAGCACAGACTGTGGATCGTACAGACCACTATCTATGCTGAACCAATACAGCAAAATACTCACGGCTGTGTTGGCAAATAGAATGAAGCGAGTCATTGGCAGATTAATCCACCCTAATCAGACTGGATATGTTCCACATAGAAGCATATCCAACAACCTCAGACGGCTCCGCTACGTCATAGAACAAACAGAAGGGGCCTTGGGCAAGTTGGCCATTGTGTCATTAGATGCGGTAAAGGCCTTTGACTCAGTCAAATGGCCTTGGCTGCAGGCAGCCCTAAGGGAATATGGGTTGGGACCGGGGTACCTGAAGTGGGTGAAATTACTGTACAGCTCACCATTAGCCAGAGTCAGAATGGGAGCGATTATTTCAGAGAGATGGCAACTCAGCAGGGGCACCAGACAGGGATACCCCTGGTCCCCGATGTTGTACATTCTTGCATTAGAACCTCTAGCGATATACCTGAGACAACAATATGAGGAAGTGGGGATTTACACAAAAGGGGGACCGCACCTAATATTGTTGAATGCAGGTCATATGTTACTATATCTGAGGTACCCAGAAGAATATCTACAATATATCCTAAAAGTGATAGAGTGATTCGCATCGCTCTCAGGCATTGCAGTCAATCCCAAAAAGTCCTGCATATTCCCCCTGGGACGGTATATAGGGGTCCTGCGCGTAAAAGCTACCAGTACTACCAATACCCTGGGTGACCAATACCTTCAGATACCTGGGGATTGACATCTACCACACGGCAGAGGCAGAACACACATACAACACCGAAAAAGCACTGACAAATGTCGAGAATAGGATGAAGTTTTGGACTAAACTCCCCCTGGCCATGATGGGGTGGGGGGCACTACTGAAGATGGTTGTATTACCCAGACTATTACACTTTTTCGGGAACATGCCATATATAATACCTAGGCGCTTCTTCGTTAAACTTCAAAGCATATGCAGAGGCTTTCCATGGGCTAAAACAAGGAATAGGAAACTACAGAACACATATGACAAAGGGGGTATTAGGCTGCCTAACTTTGAGATCTATTACCTGGCCAGCCAACTACGATATGTTACCAAGTGGTTAGCAGAAGACTCTACATCAGAGTCCAGATTGTTGAAATCTGACTGTGCCCCGTTCTTCCTAAAAGAATGGATTTGGCTTCCTAAACGAGAGATAAAAAGGGGCACATGGATGCTGGAACTAGGATGGAAAATATGGCACAAGGTTTGCCAGACCATAAAGAATCCGACCCAATGCTCCCCTCAAGTGGCGCTAGTGACTCTAACCGGAGGAGACACACAGCTTTGGGAACCGGTGGGGATAGCAACGATGGGAGACATATGGCAAGAGGGGGGAATAAAGGAATTCAACGTGCTGGTGGATGAAACGGGTTTACACTCGGAGCAATACATAACCTATACCAGACTGGTGTGGAGAGTCAAGGAGACATGGTCGGAAATAATGCTAGACGAACAACCAGACACGGCCA
Source organism: Ambystoma mexicanum (assembly GCF_040938575.1). Taxonomy (NCBI): domain Eukaryota; kingdom Metazoa; phylum Chordata; class Amphibia; order Caudata; family Ambystomatidae; genus Ambystoma; species Ambystoma mexicanum. The sequence continues at coordinate 274,377,860 of NC_090937.1, forward strand.
TCGAAACACTGTATGATATTGCGGAGGGGGGGCACGAAGTTTACAGAATGTACGAATTACAGATGTCCAGGGTGGGAAAGGAAGTGACCAGACTAAGGCAAGACTGGGAGGAGGAGGCAGGGGAACTGATGACGGATGGGTTATGGGAGCGGGTACAAGGGTATCACAAAAAAGTGTGTAGAAACGCGAGACTACAACAAATACAGCTATATACAACCCACATAGCATACATGACCCACCTGAGAATCTCTTGATTTAAAAGTGCGGAACGACAAACATGCCCCAAATGTGGTGAAGAAAATGCAGGGCTGATACACATGTTTTGGGCATGCCCTGAAATAAGCAGGTACTGGGGAGAAGAGGCCCAACGATTGAACGAGAAAGAGATCAATTTGAATGTAGATTCAATTTGGGCATGCATGGGGGGGGTTCCCTAGATCTCGACAATTGAAATATGTCAGTAAACTCAAAGACTTGGCCTATATACTTGCCAAGCGCAGGATTGCTATGGGGTGGAAAGCTACTAACAGACCCAAGATGGAAGTCTGGTGGACCGACCACCATAAATGGTCCGATGCCGAAACAGTAGAATGGAGTGAGGCGGCCAACAGAGGGGGGAGGAAGAGGCTGAAACTCTGACGGCCTAGAAACACCTAGTGGCCACACTATGGGGGCCCACTCATGGTGGCCCAAGTGATGAGTCCTGTGAGAACACAGATGGGAAGATACCTCCAATGGATAAAGAGCAGGGGGGCGGAGCGGGGTAGGCTTGAGTTGGAGGTTGGGACAAGGGTAAGCAGTAGACACTAAAAACATGTCCGCAACGATGTAATGATAAGACAAAGTACTGCTGGGGTTGTTTGTTTATTGTTGATTGTATTAGTTTTTACAACAAACAATGAACAAATTGTTTTAAAAAAAAAATGTAAAAAAAGAGAAAAGCCGAAAAGCTAAGAGTAGCACAACTTAGCGTCGGACCCGGAAGAAAAGAAACGGTGTGGGTTGCAACACTTCGAAGGAAGAAAGAGGAGGCGGTATAAAGAGGAAATGCAGCCAAAGCGGCGAATGACTAGAACGGCGCTGAGGGCGACGTAAACAGCGTGAAGGAACAGTTTAATGGCAGTGACATCTCCAAGAGTCCCATAAACGCCAGGACGGTAGGCGCGTGACAGAGCTCCAGCAAATAATGGATCAGCACCGGGGGGACCGTAAAGTAGTAAGAAGTGAAGCGTCTGAGTGGCTGAGAACATGACCCGAACCAGCGAGTCCTCCATAGCAACACTGTGCTGAAGAGGCAACATAGAGCACACCCAATTAGTGCGATATATCAAGGCAATCCCGCCGCTAGCCCTAGGTGGCGCCCTGTCCAAATGAGTGCTATATTGAGCAGGCAAGGCGTGGGCCAGGGCTGAAACCGATGAGGCTTTAAGCCATGTTTAAGTTACAAATGCTAAATCAGGGCGATGATCCTTCAAAAAAGAATAGCGATCATGCGTTAAAGAGCAGACACTTTCGCTGGGTGCTTCCATCAGCAGGCACAGGATGCACATCGGCAGTGTCATGCTGCCAGCCAGAGTGAAACAGTATTTAATGGAGCCATCCTAGTAATTGAGTTACGTGAGTGCAACTAACTAGGACCACCAGGAGGGCTTGCCCACATCCCATCTGAAGCGCCGATGGGCCAAACTTCCTATGCGAGAGAGAGAGAGAGAGAGAGAGCCGTGCGAGTGAAGAGGTCAGGCAGCCTCACGCCGGCTGTAACAAGGACGCTGCAGTCAATACAAGGAAAGTAACATAGTTAAGTAAATGTGTCGTCGGGGTTCAGCATTAATAAAGAGAAATCTTTACTGTGGACCCAATCTACATACCATCCTGGATTGGGGGATAAGATGGGAGGGGGAAGGGTTTACATATTTGGGTTATTACAGTTTGTCTACAACATTGCTAGAGCGCTGTCCGGATCGAATACTCGATCCAATTTTTGAAAAAAGTTACCAATATCATTGATCGGAAGGGTAGACTCAAGGCTTCTCTACTACTTCACTAACTTACCGCATGGTATTAAGAATGTTTTTTTTTTTATGTTCGATGGGAAGGTGGGGGAGCTGCTTTTGGGTACAACTGGGTGGTGGACTCAGGACTTCGTTTGGAGATGAGGAGGATAGGGAGATCTGGTTAGGGAAATAAGGGATGCAAGAAAATAAGGGGACCTGTTAGAGGATGGATGGTTGAAGTCCTTTGAGGAATGGAGGACGACTCACTAGGGGGTGGCGAAGGGCATTTCATAACATATGGTATGGTGACCAGACGGCTCGCTTCCATGTGGAGGGGGATTCCGGAAGAATTGCAGACAAGTTCACTGATGCAGGTGCTCCTTACACAGGAAGGTGGTGGGGCCAGAGTTTCTCTTATCTACCAGGCATTGCGGAGTGCACTCCCCACAAAAGGAACTGATGGCTCAGGGTAAATGGGTGAGGGATAAGGACGGCCGATTTCAGAAGGAGAATGGACGAAAATCTGGGAGCAGGTCTGCAAAGTATTGTGGAACTCAAGGTTTCAGCTTATCCAGTTTAACATCCTACATAGGGCGTACGTGACTCTGGTCAAACTACATGCAATGAACAGGACTCCGAGTTGTGACTGTGTGCGACGGGGCCAGTAGGGATATGGCATATGCTCTGGGGATGTATGGTTCTGGCACGTTACTGACCGGCAGTGATAGCAAAGATTAATGGACTGGTTGGCTCTAATTTTGAATGCTCTCCAAAGGTGTGTTTATGGGGTTTGCTCCCAAGGGGGAAACAGAAAACGAGAAATCCAATGGCCCAGTTTATGCTGGTACTAGCAAAAAGCCGAGTGGCCATTGCCTGGAAGAAACCTCATGGTCCATCAGTTGCGCACTGGAAGGAGGATATTTGTAGATGGGGGATGGCGGAGTTGGACATACTGCACAAAACCACGAACACTAGGGGCGACGGTGGAATGGGGCCAGTTGTTGGAGGAGCTATGGTTCTCTGTGGACTTCAAACCCCCCTCAGAGGGAGGAATGAGCGAACAAAGCATTTGTGGTGAGGATTATGCTGATAGGGGGGTGGGAGGCAATTTCTGTAGGGTGGGGAGGCGTCTGAAGTTACATCACTGGAATTAATGAAACACAATCTTTCACCCCTTGACAAAACAGTAAGTGGCATCACTTTGCATTGTTCCCAAGTAAACTACGAAAAATATGGTTACGATATCACTATAATGTGATATACATTTCATACAAGAACAGATCACCATATGCATAGTTATTATCAGTGTGCATAGGCCCATATTACCAAATTATTGTGAATGCAAGCAGATGTCCAAGGCCAAATGATAATGATGCATTATATACCACTTACGTGCTTTATATTGAACAAATATACATACAATATCACCCAACCTGTGTTGGTACTCATTTATCGACCTCAGAAGGATGAAAGGCTGACTTGAGGTGTTTAAGAACAGACTAATTCAGTGACTCACCCCCGGAAGTGTGCCTGAAATAAACCTTTAATGAGTTTAGAATTTTTGTATAGAATTCCAGAAAGACAAATTATTTGTTATTCCTAGTCTTTCTAATTTAGGGTCACTGCTCAAAGTGTTACTCTTGAGGAACCCCCTACTTTTTTTTAGGAGCCCTTAACAAGAAAGCAAGCCAAACCAGAAACAAAGAGCCACATGGCACTGGCCACAGCGCAGGAGCTTACATTTTAAAAACAAAACATTTTTTTAGGGGTAGCAAGAGAGCACTCAGGGGGGTCACACCTGCGACCCCTGATGACCCCCAAATGACATCCCTGGCAGCTGCGCTCAAGCGTCAGGGTTCCAAGAGGCAAAATTAGAAAAAAGAAAAAAATCATGTCAGGATTCAGAGTGGTAAAGTTCATGGAGGAAGGAATTTAAACCAGCAGGTTTAAAGTGGCTACATTAAAAAGCAGCATTAAAGTTTTAGGGTTCAACGAGTCAAAAATCAAAATCAGTAAGGGTGCAGGAAGACAAAATTCTAAGCAGCAGAGATTCAAACCAGCAACATTTAGAGTGGCCAAGTTCAAAGCAGCAGCATTCAAGTGTCGGGGTTCAAAGGGGCAAAATTCAAAAGTAGCAAAATATATGTCAGCGTTCAGAGTAGCAAAATTCATAAGTAGCGGGATACAAACTAGCACTTTAAAGTGGATCAAGTGCAAAATGAAGCATAATTCAAATGTCAGGGATGAGAGTGGCAACCTCAGAAGCAGTAGAGTTCATACCAGTAGAGTTAAAATTGTATTGCAACGTTCCTTACTGTACATTTCCGCGATGCCCTGGGTTGGTGGAGGGCTGCAGCGCATTACTGGTGGTGAACAGGCACAGAGGTTATTGCCCTTCTCCACTGCCCTTCGCCAGCTGCTCAGTCAACACAGGAGGGTCCATGAATGGTGCTGTTTGGGTCACGTGACCCCCCAACAGTACCAATCAGGGCCTGTGGAAGGGAAGGGGGGGGGGGGTCGTGAGGTTGGCTTGGCATGGCATGATGGCTTTAATTTGTCAATGTGTCACTCTCCTCTTCTCCTGTTTCATTACCTGTTACCACCACCCCCGGAGGCTTGAATTGTCTAAACATGGGTCAGGCATCAGACTGTTTAGATCGCATTGGAATGGCTGTTGGTAGCGTCCTTGGGTGCTGTTATGCAGCTAAGGGGTTGCCTCCATGATCTTAGGTCTTCACCAAACCTTTCTCTCGCTGCCTTTCTTGGCATCTCTACCTTCTGCGTAATTTACTACTTCCTCCCTTCAGGTCTTCACCTCTTCTCTCCTCTACTGATGCACACGTTTTCTCTCAATGTACTGAACTGTTTCTCATCCACCCCTTTCTCTCTCATACTATTTTGGGTTTCTCTCCCTCCTCTCTCGTGTAAACTCCCTCCTCCTCCTTCCTTCTCAAACCTCTCACCCTCCTTCTCAATGCTTCTCTGCTCCTCTTCCTCCTCTACTCTTATCTTTCTCGCCTCCTCCTCCTCCCCTTACTTAATTTTCCACTGTTTCTCCTCTGCGGTTTTAGCTCTCCCCTTCTCTTTTGGCCTCAGCTCTCTCCCATTATATTAAATACTTCACTCATTCCCCACCTCTGGTCCTTTCTCTCTGCAGCATTCCTTATCACACTGCCTCACACTCTCCTTTGCCTCACACTCCAAATGCCGGACTCCCACAGGCACCCAATGACTCCAGCTCCATTTATCCTCCTGACATATGGCCCTCCTGTGCATAATTGTTAGAGGGGATTAAGGTTTTTGAACACTATGGGCGAGCTCTGTGACTGGTGCTCATAACGTGGTACTAGAAATCTCATCTGTGACCAGTTTTCTAGCAGAGCCTGATGCAGTTTTCCTGGCCATGGCTACTTTAAGGGCACTCCCATCTTGTATTTAGAATGCACTGCAGCAGCCACTGCCACCCAGCAGCACCAAATCCTCCTTTACCCTCAAACTGATTAAGCAATAGAGTACCTGACGTGTGTGGGGCTCCATGAAAAAATCCATCATGTTCACAACTTGCGTCTACTGTAAAACCAATCCTCTGTTGTAATGGAAATTGCTAACTGTAAAGGATGCACATTGGCACACATGAGACAAAGGCATGGTTTGAGCAGGATTTACTAGAGCCAAGCTCCCCCTCTGTTGGAAACGACTCTGGTTAAGTAGCTCCATGGGAGTTATCCTCCAATTCAGACAAGTTCTCATTCGTCAGGGGTGGTTGGGGATCTTGGAGTGAGCAATATATAGGAGGCTGGTGATGGACTGGGCAGCTTGAGGTAGCTTATCTCCTCTGGGTTCTGCATCACAGAGCAGGTAGAGGCTTCAGGCACCAAGGTCACCCCATCTCTCAGCCCCCAACATATGAATGTGTGGTAAATGTTTTGTTACATACCAGTTTGTTTCCTAGACTTGTTAGCTGCATGAAATCAAGCTTAGCCTGAGGCCAACTACACAGCAAGGCATTTTAAGGCCTACACTGTTTTGGATGATCCGGGGCATATGTTAAATAAAGAACAGTCAGACACGCTGCTGTAATACCGTGCTAGACCTCCTTTTGGGAAATATTGCTATGTTCCTCTGCTGTGCTGTTAACCATTCCTGCACAAAGTATGGCCCGGTACTTCAACATCTCAGAACTCCAGTACGTGATGCGAGGGGAAAAGGGGAACAGCAGAGAGTGGAGAGTTCTGGCGGTCTGAGTGCCTGCTCTGGTGGGCTTCTGGGGGTGTATGGTATGGACCGCAGGGTTTTCTCTCTTTAAGATACACACAATGCGCGAGGGCCTTAATTGCTCTGTCCTTCCTTGTTTGCCTTGCACTTCCCATTGGTGATGTCCGTGTAATGTTTGCATGGTTGGCAAGTTCACTTTTTGGAATAGGCACAAGCCCATTCGCAGTGTTTACTTCACATGTATAATCAAGTCTCCTAGCTCACAAGCATGCTTCCTGACATGCTGATATGGACCTTCCTTTAGCACGTATGCCCTAAGCAGGTTTTCCCTCAGAGGCGGATGATTCTACATGCCAAACCTGTTTCCCATTAAGCAGAGAATTACCAGCACTTCCCCACCTTAGTCCATGATGTTCTTGCTTCTCAACCTCTCCCTTGAGTGTTGTGAAGGTATCATCAAGCAGGACACAGACAACAGATTCACAGTTCAAAATAAAATACTTTGTTAACTTAGATTTCAGGATGGTTGAAAGCCTAACTTGCCTTATACTAAGGTGGGATTCCCCTTCTTAAACCAAACTAAGGGAAGTCCGAGTCAAAGAGTTCAACTTAAAAGTCTGTGTCCAAAACCTATCCTTGCCCTCACAACTACAGTTAACAAATGTGTAGGGATGTCAAAGTCAAAAGAAATCTTATTCACCTTAAGTTCCGAGATTCTTCCAGCTCACAGCTTACTTTCAGCTCCCTTCCCCAAGCAGAAAACTGTTCCACAAAGCAACTTAGTTATCTTCTCTGGACACAAGGTAATATAGCGTCAATCAAGATTCAGGGTACCCTTCCCCCAAGCACTACATTTCAAACACAAGGGAACCTTCCCCAATGGTTAAATGTTGTTGAGCACCACAATCCAAAAAGCAAAGTATGGTTTAAGTTACTTACCTGTAACTATTGTTCTCCAGCATGGGTCTGGCATAGATTCACATGCTCATGAATATACCCGTCGTCAGGCTGGGAATCCTTGGTAAAAGAAAAAACAGTTTCACTTTAAAACTATATTTCTCCTCTAAATCAATCACTGTCCTCGGGGTCATACTGCCCCCATCCAATGACTGTCCTCTCCCTAAGCCCCTCCTCCTGCAGCCATCTTCAGATTTGTTAAGCATGTAAAGAGTCGCAGAGGGTTCGGAGGGAGAGTTTGCATGTGAAGCCATGCCAGATCCATACTGGAGAACAATAGTTACAGGTACGTAACTTAAACCTTCTCCAGCATGGGGTCTGGCATGGATTCACATGCTCATGAATAACGAATACGCAGCAGTACCACATTTCACAACCACGGGAGGTGGCAAGGCTCAACAGAAGCAATTAACACTCACCCCTGGAAAAGACTCACCTCAAGCGAACAGGTTGCGTAGCACTGCCTGGCCGACTCTGGACTCCTCCCTGGAATCCCTGTTGACGCAGTAGAACTTTGTGAAGGTATGCGTGGACCTGAACATTGCAGCCCTGCAGATGTCAAGCAGCGCCACACCAGAAAGGAACGCTGTTAGATGACGGCCCGGCAGAGGACGGTTCACCAGCCGATGACAGTGCATGATGCAGCCGGAGAGCCACCTTGAAATGGAAGCCTTGGATAAGGCCTTCCCATGGTTCACAGGACCAAAGTTCAGAAATAATTGCGACGTCTTCCGAAAACTCTTCGTACGTGTTACGTAGAAGTTCAAGGCACGAGCAACGTCCAGCGAATGCAAGGCCCTCTCCGCCAGCAACAAAGGTTTTGGGAAGAAAACAGGCAACACACTAAGGGCTTGTTTAGGTGGAATTCGGACTGAACTTTTGGCATGAAAGAGGGGTCAGTATGCAGTACCACTCATCGTGGAAAATCAGATATGGTTGCAAGCATGATAGGGTCTGGATGTCATCCACACGTCTGGCAGAGGTGATGGCCACAAGGAAAGTCATTTTCCACGTCAGGACCACGTTGAGATCCCATGCCGGGGTAAAAAGCTTCACCGGCGGGAAAGATCAGAAAATCTCCTTGAGGAACTCCTTGACAAGGCTGTGGGACCACAGCCAAGATATACCTGGGGATCTGGTGTAGCGTGTGATGGCCACCAGGCGTACCTTGATGGATGCGAGAGCCAGTCCAGCTTTTGCCAAGGACAGAAAGTTTGGAAGTATCTGTGGAGCCGTGACCCTGTGAGGCATAATCTTCTGCGTCCGGCACCACGTAGCAAAACGCTTCACTTGTGGCCGTAGCACTTTAGAGTCGACAACGCCTTGGCTCTGGTGAGAACTTCTGTGCAGTCTGCTGGCAACTTATAACCTCCAAACTCTAAGGCTGCAGGAGCCATGCCCTCGGGCTGAGAGGTCCTGGGTCGTGATAAAGGATTGCGCCTCCATCTCTGGTGAGCAGATCCGGAAGTACTGGCAACTTGACTAGAGGCTATGCCGAAAGGCTAAGTAGGTCCGGATACCAAATTTGCCTCAGCCACGCCGAAGCGATGACTATCATTTTGCATCGACACTGTCTGAGTGTGTTGATGAGTGTGTTGATGACGCGTACCAGGAGAGGAAACAGGGGAAAAGCATACAGAAACAGACCTTCCGACAGGAAGGAGAAGGAGTCCCCCAAGCTCCACGGTTGGTGGAATCTGATGGCAAATTTCTGGCAAAAAATTCAAACAGGCGTCTGCCCGATTTGGCTAACAGGCGACCCACCTGATCCTGACTAAGTTCCCACTCCTGGCAGGAGCGCAATGGTGTTCTTGACGCCTCTCAGGTAGAGAGGGACAAGGAACATTCACTGTCCGATGGCCCAGTGCCACAAGTCTTGAGCTTCCTTGGAGAGCACTGGGGATTGAGTGCCCCCTTGCTTCCGATGTAGAACATGGTGGTGGTGTTGTCCGTGAGGATCCTCAGCACCTTGCCCTTCAGAAACAGTAGGAAAGAGTTGAGGACCCAGAACATTGCCTGTAGTTCCAGGATGTTGATGTGTAGATCCTTCTCCTCCGATAGCCACAGACGTCTGGCATGTAGACGTCTGGTGTGAACCCCCCAACCTTCCATTGAGGCGTCCGTGGTGACCGTCTCCTGGTATGGAGGGGTTTGAAATCCAGTTCCCTGGGCATTGTAGGAGCGCACCCCCCACCGCTCTATCGCCCGTTGAAACTCCTCGTTGATAGGGATCTTGTCTGCAAAACTCCTGGACACTTGCATCCAATGTGCATACAGGAATTCCTGTAGGGGTCACATCTGCAACCTGCAGAGACAGAAGAGGGAGATGCAAGACGACATCATGCCCATGGCCCGCACTGTAGCCGTCTTCGCCGACGACAGTCTCTGCACCTTCCCTTGAATGGCTGCAAGCCTCTCCTCTGAGGGTGATGCCAGGCAAGCCACTGTGTTGAGTTGTGTGCCAAGGAACAGCGGGATGTATGCGGTTTGGCTGTGGCACAATTGTTCGCGGCCGTATTGACCGTGGTCAATTCGGCCACAAAGCCAATTTTGCTGCGGCCAAATGTGGCCAAACTGAAACCCTCCCATATACTCCCCCATCCACCACCTACTTACCTTTTAGGCGTCCGCTCATCTTCTGACCCTGCAGCGTCCCAACGGGGTGCACAAGTGGGGGCCCGACCTATTGGCCAGTTCAGGCTTGATTGGGCACCGATACCCTGCCCTGCGGCAACGCTAACCTCCGCTACCGTAGGCCTGAGAGCGACCCCTGTAGGCCTCCTGCATGGAGGATCAGGGAGGTTGCCGTAAGAAGTGGAGAATTCCTTGGATGACCTGCTCAATTTCCCATTGTGGGGCGAAAAGTGCCAAGGGAACGTACCGTCTCTGTATCAGTCTTTATGGCTTGAAGGAATTCGTTGACCGCCTTTCCGAACAGACTTTCTCTGCCGAAGGGCATGTCCAACACCGTCGTATGAATGTCCTGATAAAAATGTGTGGTCTTCAACCATCCCTGCTGACAAAAAGGCAGACTCTGTTTCCCATCTGCCAGAAACCCGTGTTGGCGATGGCCACTGCCACCGTAATGGTCCGACACCAGCTCCCCTTCCTGAAAGATGGCGAGAGCTTCCATTTTCTTGTCGTCACTGAGGAATTCCAGGATCGGGCCCGGCTTGTACCAAAGCTCCCTGTCGTATTGGGCCAAGATAGCCAGAGAATTAAACACCTTGATTGTGGATGCCGCTGTGTAAATGACTCTCTTTCTCATGATGTCCATCTTCTTCCCGTCGTTGTCCAGGGGAACTGATGATGAAGCCAGGTTAGCAGAACGTTTCCTTGCAGCAGCCGACACTACCGAGTTCGGCGAGGGTTGTGACCTCAAGCACTTGGGCGCAGAGACTGGCACCCTATATTTCTTCTCCAACCTGTCCCGTTTGGTTGGAGCAGTGCATGGGTTGTTGATGAGGATAGGTTATTTATAACATGCTTAATATCCAGAGGTTTCTAAGCGCGGACCCGGGGGTTTCGAACCTGAGGTGCTCCGTGTCGTCTTTCTTCCAAGGCCAGCAAGTTGCCCCTGAGATATTCTCCCGAGACATTCTTCCCGAGGGCTAGGCCTTCCTCACAAATGTCGTCCAGAAAGGGTACTGCCATGATAGTCGTCCTCTTGGACTCTCGTTGCTGATACAAGTAGCCCGCTTTCCTGGTTTCCTTTCGGGCACCAGCTGGAACCGCTAGGAGGCCCTGGAGATCGAGTAGAATGATCCCACCTTGTCTGGTGGAGAGACTATGAGGGGCGTCCAGGTGCAGTGATTCATTTATTTATTTTAATTCTTGTTACGCGCCACATGCCCATGGGCCTCAGGCCGCACAGAAAATGAAAACAAGACAAACAAAACATTAAAAGACTGAAGCAGAGGAAGTGTGAATAAGTCGTAAGATTACTATATGGTCTTTATAGCTCTTTTAAAAAGAGGGTAGTTTTGAACCTGGCGTATTGCAGGTGGAAGTACATTCTATAGGAGAGGACCCTGGAAATCGAGAGTGGTACCTCCAAATTTAGCGATTTTGAATCTGGGGTAAGCAAGTACTGTAGCAGTAGAGGAGCGAAAGTTCCTGCTGGTTGTCTTGACTTTGATGCGTTCTGACAAATGAGGGACTGCTTAAGGACACACACTTGTGTGTCATTGTTAACACTTTATGTGTTATTCTGTGTTTTACCGGAAGCCAATGTAGCTTCTTTCTGTAGGTGGAAATGTGAGTGCAGCGCGATTGGTTAAAGATGGTGCGCACAGCCTTATTCTGAGCCACCTGCAAAGATAGTATGTTGGCAGCGGTGGTGCCGGATAGTAGGCTGTTACAATAATCTAATCTAGAATGTATCAACGCGGTGGACAGAAGTGCACAGTTTTCAGTTGTAATGAATGGGCGAATATAGTGTATTTGCTTATTAATCAGTCCGCAGCTAGATCGAATGCTGGAGACGTGGGGTTTCATGGATAGGTTGTCATCTAGAACGACGCCTAATGTTTTTCCTTTCCTTTGGACCATGATGACATTTTCTACGATAATGAAGTTGGCATAGTCTGTGGCTAGCTTGTTTCGGGTGTTCTTAGAGGATACTATCATGAGCTCCGTTTTATTTTTATTCAGGGCCAAGGAGTTGTAAGCCATCCAGTCCTGCATGGCTTTATAGATGGTATTGATAGTTTCAGCATCATTTTTAAAGTGACCGCTCAGCTGGATGACAATCCGCGTAGTTTGTATATTGAACACCTAATTCATTTAGGAGATCCAGTAGTGGTTGTATATACAAATTGAAAAGCAGAGGCTACAGGCCTGAGCCCTGTGGAACACTGCAGGTTTGAGAGATTGGGATTTGGGGTGATTATTACTCACACAGACCCTTACCATGCGAGGGCCCAAGAAGGACGCTATCCATTTGGATGCCAATCTGGAGCCATTCGCGACCTCTGCGAGCCTCGTCACTAACAAGCTATGATCAACAAGATCGAAGGCTGCAGAGAGGTCGAGCAGCATCAACAATGCAGCTTGATTTTTATCCGCTATGCCAGCTAGAGTAGACTAAGTCGAGCATGGCGATTTCTGTTCCGTGACGAGCCCTGTAGCCTGACTGTTGAGTGCCTAAGATGTTGTGCTCTTCGACATGGGCCTGAATTTGGATGCATGCAAGTTTTTCCAAAATCTTCAATATCAAGGGTACATTCGTTATTGGTCTGAAATTGTCTTTATTGGTGGGATCTAAATTCTCTTTTTTCAACAAGGGGGTTATGCAGGCGGATTTAAGTTCAACCGGTACCGTGCCTTCATCAAAAGATAAGTTTATTAATTTAATAATCCGAGGGACAAGTAGATCTGTCGATTCCTTGAAAATATTGGTGGGGCAGTCGTCTCCAGGGCAAGAGGTGGCTTTTAAATCCTGTATCACTTTGAGCACATCCTTTTCCGAGTAATGAGAGAAGGAGAATTGTGATATATTGCTCTGAGCATTGGTGGGATGCGTTATAGTTTTTGTGGTAAGCGACGGGGCCACGTTGTTAAGGGATTTCTTATTTTTTTCCTTATGGGAATTGATTTTAGACAGAAAGCCATCATGGATGTCTTGGCACCATTCTGAATCCTTTGTTATGTTGTTAGATGGTGGAGACTGGTCTTGAAATTCTGCCAGAATCTTAAACAGCTCTCCAACATTAGATTGGGCGTTAATGATTCATTTGTTATAGTGTGTCGCTTTAGCGTTGGTAATGAGTTTTTTAAATTTTTGTTTGGATTTTTTGTAGGCGGATAAAGTATTAGCGTTGGGGTTCTTCCTCCACGTTCTTTCTAGGGCCCTTTTGGATTGTCTGGCAGTGACAAATTCTTCAGAGACAGGTGTTTCTAATGACTTCCGATTTAATTACTTTCATCTTCAAAGGGGCTAATTAATTCACAACTTGCTTGATAGCAAGAGTCAAATGATCAACTAGAGCGGAAGAGTCAGCAAAGTTGACTAAAGGCTGCAGTTTGGATGATAGCAGAGTTGAGAACTTGGGGGCAGTTATGTTTTCCAGGTTACGCGTTAGTTTGCGTAGGCGTGGTTAGGAGTTGAGTTTCAGTGGAGGACTGGGCAGGAAGATTTTCGCCTGGATAAGAGCACAATCTGAACAGATACATGGTGTTACTGTAAGTTGGGAAATGTCTACATTTTGGTATAGGAGCCAATCAAGTGTATGCCCACTTTTTGTGAAGGAGTTTTAATCCATTGTTTTAGTCCTATTGAGCTCATTGTCTGTGGGACGTGAGCCTCATCTTCATCTGTTTTCCCATCTCTGTACCAGTGTTTGTGTGCGTATCTAGTTCCACTGCTGGAGTCAGGACCCGATGTGGTGGAGGAGGCGGATGTGGAGGCGTCAGATGACGCTTTCTCTTCTTACGCAGAGGCCGATTAGGGGCCTGGAGCACCACAGGTGTAGGTGCTGGGGTCAACCTCTGCTGGATCTCTGTCACCAGTGTGTGGAGAGTCGACAGGATGTCCATGGATATGTCCCTCGACTGCGCAGGGAACAATGGAGCGCTAGGCTCTGCGCCGCCATCCTTGTGGACCATATGGGCGGAATCTTGGTTCTCGTCGTCCGTAGATGAGATGTCGATTGGTTGAACGCAAACCTTGGAGGGATGTTTTGGTGCCTCCACCCCCCCCCCCTTTTACTTCCCTGAGGGTTTTGTACCAGGATCTGGACTGGTGTCATCGCCCCACTGGGGGTGCTTGCAACTTTCGCTGATGCCTCGGCAGCTGTGTCGTACTTTGGAGGCAGAGATACCCTTTGCGCCGTAGGAACCACCATCGTCGGATTGGCACCTACCGCCGCTGTGGTCTTCACAGCAGTTGTCGACAAGGACTTTGGCTGCGCCGGTTGAGCATACTTGGGCTGCATGGCTGCCTTTCTCTTCCTCCAGCCTAGGCTTTTCTGATTTCTTCAGTAAGTTGACCGGGGTGGATGACTTCCTCTTTGAGGAGGAGCTCTATGGCAGGCTGGCTATGGAGGCAGATGGCAATCATCGGATGGCGATGGTGATTGCGGCCTATCAGCGGCGAACCAGGTGGAATCGAACTTGCGGTTCTTGGCCTCATCTTGGACCCCCACGAATGGGGCGACCTTAAAGGACTTTGACCTCTTACCAAAGGAGCCTGCTCCTCGGACCGCCTGGTCTTGGGCGAGACAAGACCCTGCTCGGAGCACGGGGCAGAGACCTTGTTCGAATTGAGCCATGCCGCCAACCTGCTATGCCTTTCTTTCTTTGTCTTCTTTAAGAAAGCCAGGCATATCTGGAAACCGATTCCTCGTTGTGGTCTGGGTGCAGGCAGTAAAGACATTGTAGATGCTTGTCCTCCACGAAGACGTTCGGTAGCCCGCATTTGGTACAGGGCCCGAAGAGAGTCCCTTCCCTGCTTTTTCTCCTCCGTCATGGTCGGAGAGCGCAAAGTAGGCCCAAGATGGCCTTCCAAAAACTTTGACGAATCTTTGCCATTGAGGGTCGCAAAACTTCACCAACAACGGGTCCCCATTGCCGGCAGATGAGGAAAGAGCAGATGTGCTCTGGTAGAAACAAAAATCAAACTATTCAGCAAATAAATGTGTAAAAATCATACAAATAGCTTGGAAAGCAACTCGAAGACTCCCAACACTGAAGCGTGCAGTAAAAATCTGAAGATGGCTGCCAGAGGCGGGCCTTAGTGAGAGGACTGTCAGTGGATGGGGGCAGTATGACCCAGAGGACAGTGATTGGCTTAGAGGTGAAATACAGTTTTAAAGTGAAAGTGTTTTTTCTTTTACCGAGGATTCCCAGCCTGGCGACAGGGAATATTCATGAGGATGTGAATCCATGCCAGGTTTACCTAGAATAGTGGGACACCATCCTTGTGGTGACTGTGTAATGGGCCCTTTAACTCGCAAAATGACCTCTGTTAATCTAGATTTGAAGTCAGAACGGACATTGAAAGAACATACCAATTGTCAAACAGAGAATGTCATTTATATGATTAGATGTCAGTGTGCATTGTTGTACATAGGAAAGACCAACAAAAAGTGTAAGACACACATGAATGAGCATAAGAGCTGTCTCAAGAACCATACTGATGAAGCTCCATTAGTTAAACATTACGACGAGAAGGGTCATTCCTTCATTGAATTTGAGTGGTGCATTTTGAAGAAGGTTAAAGGGAGAACGCAGGAAGAGATTAATAGGAAACTGTTAAAAAATGAGTTTCTGCTCCAAATTAATTATCAGCCATGTAACAGGGCTTAATGAAACTATTGAGTGGCACAATATCAAATAAGAATTGCTTTCCAATAGCCCGATGGTTCGAGTTTTGCACTTCCAGTTGGTATTTCCGGGTGTAGTTACAATCTTTGTGCTGCCATTAACAAATGCAAATGAACAGCTCATTGTAAAGACACAGTCTTGATCTACATCCAATTCTCTTGAGAGATATTTGTTATATCCATCTGTGTTTTCTTCAATGTACATGGTACATATAATTGATTTACTTCCTATCTTCCTGTGGAGTAATTGATATGTCCATTTGTGTTTTTCTTCATCTAATTATTGAACGTGAAACATAGAAACAAGGGTCATATGTGACATTGCCTCTCAACCTTTTCGAATAGAGGAGGACTCTTGTGTCTGTATATGCCTTGTGGCATTTGGCATATAAAGATATAAAAATTAAGCCCACATAGACTGGCTATACATAATGACGTAGGCATTAGATGCTGTTTCTTAGACTCAGTAATGCATGTACATTGATTTTGGAGAGAGCTTCTATGCCGTGGGGTTGGTAGGACAATGGCCGCATCGATGGACGGCACGTTGTGATGTCATTGCGTTACGCGTTGTGCGTTGCGCTATGATGTCATTGCGCCACACGTAATTGCAATGCGATGCACACGCTGCTTTTTGTTTAGCGGCCGCGGCCGGATTTCATCTAGGCTGCAGAGGAGTAGGATGGATGGATGCTTAAAACATGTTATCCACCATTGAGAGGTAAGAAGGAGGCTCAATTCGATAGGCATTTTTCAGTAGTAGAAGCCAGTCGAGTGACTGTGAGTATGGCTAATGGTGGGTCTGTTTTTATTACAGACTAGTTGGTGAGAGTTGATACTCGAATTGTCCATTGAGTGGAAAGGCACGATCTGGAATGGAATTGGACTTGAATAGTGTGACTACTAGGACCAATTTTTTTTAAAAAAGTATTTTATTTATTGTATATGGTTTACAAAAGAAACCTTTACAATTACATTTGATAAGAAAAGAACAATAAAATGCATATATACAAACACTACAATAGATTTGATTAGAGATACAGTACAGCCCCGGGATCCTTCTTCTAAAAGTAGGAAACATAGAACAAACAAATAAAATCAGTGCAGAATTAAAACCAATACACAATTCCAAGTCATTCTTCCCTCTACATACAGAAATAGCAATAAAATATCATATTTATATACATATACAGTACATTAGATGGTATAAAAGGTTTAGAATTTCATCATAAATGTAGATCATAGAGAAGGCGCATACAAATTTAATGACTCCTAGGTCCAATTAAAATTAAGCAGTCGGCATGTATTAAGGTAAGGGCCATTGTGAAATTTAGAGTTTTTTTAGGTGCATTACCCTGCCCAACTTGAAGACTCATTGAGTCTTTTTGTTTTGCCAGACCCATGTATGTTGAGAAATCCAACGTGTGACCCTTATTTGTGGAGGTGTATATTTGAAGGACTCCTTCTCAATCTGTTTTCAAGAGTGAAATAGAAGTCTCTCGCAAAAGAGAGGCAACCAGTCCCCTTGACAAAGGGTGAGGATTAAATTCATGTCTATGTATTTATTTATCTTGGTTTGAATTGGTGGAGGAAGGTAGTAATTACTTACCATAGTGTATATTGAAGTCAGGTCTTGCAAATTGGTTCTAGGAATTGGTTTAGTAGAAGTGAACTCTCCCTGCCACTATCGAGGTGTATAACAAGAATTGGAACTGCTAATTAACTTGAAGACATTTATTGCTACAAGTTGTTTTGCTCAGGTATATTATTAAATGTATACTTGTTGCACCCTATTGTTGATTAGGGATGGCTAGGTTTAGTAACTAAACCCAAAATGCCCATTTAGTAATGTGTTTATGTTTGTATGTACCCTTAGATATAGGAAAGGGGCTTATAGAGGAACAAAAAAAGACCTACAGACAGCACAAGACAAATTTCTGCCTCTGAAGAATGTCCAGTTATGTACAACATCAAGGACAGAAACTTATATGAGTTGGGCTATGTTGACAAATTAGGAAGCAAGAGAAATTAAGTTGCTACTGTGTTGTTTCAAGTATTTGTGAACTTGATTCTGTGAGGTGGAATAATTCTTTCTATCACTGTATACTGATATGTTGTGTATATGTGTTTTTTAATGTTTTTTGATACTTGTGCTGTGAATAAGCAAATGAATTCAAATATGACATTTTAGGAAATTTCGTATATGTTATTAATTATACTATACGCAGCCCACATTTTCTAACTGGTTGCTTATAGTTTCTTGATATCTGAGGGCTAGCATGTTGTGTTATTGATTATGTATGTGTCCCTTCTTTTGGTTGAATAGATATATTGTATCCTCACTTGGTAGGAGGGATCATCACCACAATGTGGGGCAACCCTGGAATGAAATAACAAATCCATGCCAGACCCCATGCTGGAGAACTTTGTCTTCTTAATTTTAATATCCACCATTCAATTATTTCTGCTTCCAAATATTTCTTTTTGTAGCTTTCACAGAAGTTGGTATCAATGTTCCTTTCTGTGATTTACATTTTAAAGTTCCACTGTAAACAAGTCTCAACACCTTTGCTTTGTTTTATACTTTGAAGTTGCATTCACTCCAGAGCTCCACATACTTTAAGTGTTCTTTAAAGAATGCCCAAAGAAAAGAATATAACCTTAAAAATGTATTCATTTCAAAATTTGACATGTAAAGATTATCTTTTTTTTGATATTCCGTTCTCTTTTTGGATTCACAAGGTCTTAATTCTCGTTGTTTATAAAGCTTTGTTTCAGTTCGGTATTTAATAATGACAGATTTCATTTGTAGTTCAATATCACTTTATCCATTGTTTAATATTGGTTTGTTTCACCTAAATTGACTTGCTTGGTGTTCGGAGACCTTTGAAAACATGTTTCTTGACACACGTGACCACTCTGATACAAAGTATTCTTAATAGTTTGGTAATTGACAACAAAAGGATCAGAGACTTTCGAAAAAAAGGGGTTCGGTTGAGACATGCAACCACTCCAATACAAAGTATTTCTGATTAACAGACTTCACGCACTCGCGTAACGGGTTTCATTTTCATTAGAAACTCACTGGTCGCTTTGACAGTTCGGGCTGCAGCGCAGATCACACAGCCTTCTGTATTCAGTGTCAGAGCTCCACCTCCTGCCCCTCAGACACACCGGTGTTGCTCCTACAACACCGGGGAGTAAGCACCTCAAGCAGAAAGGAAGGGGACAGCCTTCCTGCCCGGCTCCCTTCAGCTCGCTCAGTCCGCTCTGGGGATTCGCAGCTTTCACGCTACGCTTCCATGAACCACCTGTCTCTGTGGTTCCCAGCGTCTCAGCGTCCTGCTCCCATCAGGTTCCCCACTGCTTGCGCCAGCCTCATTGCTGCTTCTGTTCTGACTCCTCACACTCTCACTGTGTTGTTGTCTTCTCCCTTCATGCACCTGCAGCCCTCCAACAGGGTGCAGGTGTGCTTCAATTAAGTTTGCCTGACCCTGGTTAAGGGGACATGCCTGACCCTCACATGACCCTCACAGCTCCAAACAGTCACCTTCCTCGTCCCAGAACCAGAGTGATAAAAGAGCATAGTCTTCATTGCTCTTGGTTGCCTCTACATCCCAAGTACTGTCAAATGTCAATTGGGGAGAAATTAGGGGAACTGGCTTACAGCCCATGAACGTTGGGGAAGAGTTGGGTTGGTTCTTAATAGGGAAAGGGGGATACCATATCTCGCCAATGGGCATCTCATTCCCAGTCCCCAAGGACCGTCCCTCGCTTCTCCACCCCCAGGGTCGGGACGCAATAGCGATGGTCTTTCCCTGGCCACCTGCACAGAGGATCCAAGGGGGTTAGGAGTGAGAATACCCTCAGGTTTCTCACAATGTGGAAACCATAATTAATAGGTGTACTGCATGCACATGCAGATATTTGTGAAGCGCCTACTGCACTCTAACAGCAATTTCCCTAAATACCTTGTCTTCTCTATATTGAAGCTGCTGCTAAGGTTGTGGTGGGAGAGCATGGAAAAGACTGTAAGCAGGGAAAGTGGCAGATCAGCAACGCTGAAGCTGCGCTGAGTGCCCTAGCATGCTTTGAATGATCAACGCAGAGACTCGGTAACTATGGTAAGACGGCTAAACACTGATCACCAGATGCTTGTGGCCATTTCTAGTCTCACGGAACAAGATGGCAAATTAATATCTTCTAATGAATACCGTGAGATTTCGGTCTCTCTCCAAGGTTTTGCAATCCTGAGTTTTTGCTCTTGCCTAAGCCGGTGTCTGTGGGTACCATGCCCTCTGTTCCCCAAACTCTGCGCTTACACCCCAAAACATTGGAATAAGACTATGGATCAAACCTTCTGCCAGCATCTGACTGTTCCCTGATGTTGTGCGTACATATGATGTACTTGTGTGCTGGGTAGCACTGTGAGGTGTGTGCCTTTTGTGATGACTGCACTTAGAAGGCAAGGACTGGACAGATACTTTGGCATGTTGCAATCCTGTCCAGTAGTACAGGTTACCGATATAAGCTAACCTAAGTACTATGAAGAAATGATTGGTGTTAAAGTGTGCCAAAAGAGGGGGTCAATTCTGAGAAAGAAAGGGTGATTACAAGAGCTGCTAATGATCTGAAATGGTATTTGTGCAGTCAAGTATTTTCATCACATTGTTCTCTGTGGCGTCTCACACAGTCAGTGGGTAGGTTAAGACATTGCGCCTAAAGACTCAAACTACACAACACTGCCAAATTTCTAATAAGAAAGAAAATCATGTGGGCTGTTTGCTATTTTATACACAGTGGAAATCGCTAGCAGATTGGGTCAGGTTACATTTTTCAGCGGGAAGTGCAAATGCCAAGATAGATCGCCTTCTATAATGGCACTAATGAGTGAAAAGCTAAAACATAATAGAATACTTTATGGGACTTAGACATTTCAGCAGAAACATTTGCATTATGTGTACGTTTTTGTTGTGCCCAGAAAATCACAATAAATGACACCTAAACAAAAATAGGGCATGCCTGATGGCTGTTCTTAAACATGGCCTGGAAAAGAAGGCCTTGTTATTTGCAGATGATACTAAGATAAGAAGGTTAGTTGGACTAGTAGATAAATGCAAATAAAAAAAGGCAAGGGATAAAAAAGTGGAAGGTAGTCTTGGGATATTATTTATTTTCAACCCCTGCCATTAGAATGCAGAACACTAGTGCAATGCTGAATATAGAATGAGGTTCTAAAGTTCGAAGAGAATAGGCATCCATTCGGCATTATACACCACACAATTCCAAAGAAGGGAACATACCTTTTGGGAGTGATGAGTGAATGGCAAGAGAGGGAGAGAGAAAACTGATTTCACAAGGCACAAGTCCCTGATGAGCACTGTCTTTTCCCTCCCCCTGCTGCTTCCCTTGATTGTCATTATTAAGAGGGTATTCAGTACAATCGGAGATTTAACAATACATGGTGTGAATTATCAATGCTAAAGGCTAAACTATGTGGTGACTTGTGGGGGTAGAGAAGATGTCAAGAGAAAAAGAACTGTTAGAACAAGAGGGACATTGATCTGTCTCGGATGCTGCGAGAAATCAAACATGAGGAGCTGGGAGGAGAAGAAGTTACTTACCAACTGGTAACGTTCTTTCAACTGGATGTTCCTCCAACGTATTCCACATCTTGACATGTAATGTCCACAGCTGTGCACTTCGGAAAATTTTTCAGCATAGGGCTTCCTGCGTCGAAGACGTCGGGTCGATGTCCCTCGAAGGCCTCTGTCGAGGGCGACGTCACCGGATGTTATAAATAGGACGCACAACGTACGTAGCCTCAGTTTAAGTTTTTTCCCTCAGAACGTGTGGCACCAGTCTCATGTCTGCTTGACTGCACATAGCCTTGCGGAAATGGAAGCTGCAATCGCATAGGAAATTCTCCAGAGGGGCAGGCTGGGAGGGCTATGTGGAATACGTTGGAGGAACATCCAGTCGAAAGAACGTTACCAGTTGGTAAGGATCTTGTTCTTCGAATGGATTGTGTCCTCCAACGTATTCCACATCTTTGACAGACTCCCAAAGCAGTACCAGTAAATGGAGGAGGGAAAAGAATTTAGAGTACCCAATCAGATTGCAGAATAAAGAACCGCCTTACCAAAGACCATATCTTGACCATGGATTGTATCCAAGGAATAATGCTTAACAACGGTGTGAAGCGTAGCCCACATAGCAGCATCACAAATATTCCTAATAGGAACACCCCGCTGGAGGACGGTGGAAGCAGCCACGCCCCTAGTGGAATGAGCTCGCAACCCTTCCAGAGAGTCCTTACCTGCCAATCGGTAACACTCCGTAATAGTGAGGATAATCCACCTGGGCAAGGTCTGTTTGGTAACTGCCTGGCCCGATCGGTGTCCAGCATATCCTACAAAGAGTTGATCGTCCACTCTGACCCTGGACATCCTAGAAATGTAAAAGCTCAGAGCTCTCCTAGGATTCAACCGATGGAGTCGCTCCTCTTCATTACCAGGATGAGGAGGAGGATAGAAAGATGGGAGAACCGCTTTCTGACTCAAATGAAATTCAGAAACTACCTTAGGTAGAAAGGACGGACGTACCCTAAGTACTACCCTGTCCTTGTGGAACACAGTAAAGGGTGGCTTAGAGGAAAGTGCCTGCAATTCACTCACTCTGCGAGCGGAAGTAACCGCAACCAAGAACACTGTCTTGAAGGACAATGATCTCAAAGGACAAGCGTGCAAAGGTTCAAACGGAACACCAATGAGAAATTTTAAAACCAAAATTAAATCTCAAACCGGCACCTGGAAAGGAGACGGCCGTAACACATTAGTCAGTCCTTTAAGAAATTGAGAAATCAAAGGAATCTTAAAGTAAGAACATTCTTCAGACGAGCGCTTAAATATAGACATTGCCGCCAGGTAACCCTTAATGGTACCAACTTGAAGGCCCCTGTGGGCCAAAGAAAGCAAAAAAGACAAAACCATAGGAATGGAGCACTGAAAAGGATCCACATTGTGACCTCTGCACCAGTCGCAGAATTTACGGCAACGGTACAGGGATTTTGTTGCAGGCCGCCTGGCCGAAAGCAACACCTCCATCACGTCATCCAGGAGATCCCAATCCTTATACCTCAACCTTTCAGATACCAAGCATGAAGGTTGAGTGTCTTGACTCTGGATGGAGAACCTGAACCCCCCCCTGCACCTCCCTTTTGCGCGAGAGCAGATCCTCTAGTTAGGGAAGACGGTGTGGAGGGCAGATGTATATTTCTATAAGGTCCGGGTACCACACTCTCCTTGCCCAATGGGGAGCAATGAGGATCATGTGGGAACCGAACCTCCGTAACCGCTGCAACACTTGAGAAATGACGGGGACTGGAGGAAACACGTACAGCAGTGGGAATGACCAATCCACTATGAACGCGTCTCCTAAGGCTCCTCTTGGAGAAAATTCCCTTGAGCAGAATCTCTCGCACTTCTGGTTGACACTGGTGGCAAAGAGATACACTGGTGGGGTTCCCCTATGGGCAAAGATCTCCTGAAGGACTTCCTGAGCCAACTCCCACTTGTGAGAGATCGTGCTCTGCCTGCTCAGAGAGTCCACCGCTGCATTTTCTTCTCCGGCCAGATGAACTGCCCAGATCGAAATTCCCTGCTGGATGGCCCAGAATCAGATCTGCATCGCCTCTCTGCCCAACGGGAGTGACCCTAGCCCCCTTTTTTTGTTGAGGTAATGCTTGGCCACTGTGTTGTCCGTCATGATCAGGACACTCTTCCCCCATACAGCCGGCAGAAAAGCCTTCAGGGCTAGCCTGATGGCCCTCTGCTTCAACAGGTTGATGTGGAGTTTGGACTCCGACGGAGACCAACGACCGCTGGCGGTCAAGTCGTCGGCATGAGCGCCCCAACCTGTGATGGAAGTAGCCATCACTACAGTCACCTCCTGCCATGCTTGCCATAACAGCTCCCCCCTTCATCAGGTTCCCGTTGTTGGCCCACCACAGAAGATCTAGGGAGACCAAGAGTGGAATCTGAACACGATCCGACATCTTGCCCGACAACTGCGACCACTGCATCTTGAGGACCCATTGCAGGGATCTCATCCTCAGCCTGGCCTCTGGCACCAGAAAAATGCAGGATGCCATGAGGCTGAGCAACCTTAAGAATTCGAAAGTCGGGAGACTCTGGGCATGTTGAAACTTGGCCACCATCTGCACAATGTGATGATCCCTCACCTTGGGAGGTGAGCACTTCCCCAAGGACGTGTCTAACACAGCCCCGATGTACTGGAGCTGTTGGGAAGGTGTCAGATGCGACATCTTGAAATTGAGGGAGATGCCCAGCCTGTGGAGGTAGCGGCAGTTGTGACCCAGGTGATCCAATGCTTGCTCGGGAGAGCGCGCCCGGATCAACCGGTCGTCCAGGTAGGGGTAGACATGAATCACCCCCTCGCATGAGGTACGCTGCCACCACCACCATTAGCTTGGTGGGCAGAGATCAATACGAAGGGCAGGACCCGAAACTGAAAGTGCGAGTCGCCATCCGCAAACCTCAGGTACTTCCTGTGCTTTGGATGAATCGGCACATGAAAGTAAGCATCCTGTAGGTCCAGAGACACCAACCAATCCTGAAGTTGAAGGGCCTGGAGGACTTGAGAAAGAGTAACCATCTTGAACCTGTCCTTCCTGAGAAGCTTGTTCAACCAACGCAAGTCCAGGATGGGTCTCAATCCCCCGTCTTTCTTTGGGATAAAAAAAAAGGGGGAATACCATCCCTTGGTCCTCTCTGCTACAGGCACCAGTTCTATAGCGCTTTTCTCCAGCAGGGTCAAGATTTCCTGCACAAGGAGCGGATCTGGAAGCTTCAAAGAGTTTCCCAGATGGATTGTCGTGAGACCGCTGTAGGAAGGGAAGGCAGTAGCTGTGGGCTATGGTATCCAGAACCCACGCATCTGAAGTAATGGTTCGCCACTCTTCGAGATGCTGAGACAGTCTGCCCCCAACCGGTGAACCATAGGACATAGCCTCATGACTGTTTGGAAGTGGCTGCGGCAGTGCCTGAATGCAAAAAAGCAGTTGCCTGTGTGGCTTTGGCACCTCTATTTCCCTGACCACCACAGGTACTTTTTCGCTGGACCCTTTGACTGGCAGCCCCTCTCGTTCTACCAAAGGAGGAGTAGTAACAAAAAGAACCTCCCCTCCACTGCTGTCCCCTAGGACGTAAAGGCGGAGGTTGACGCACAGCTGCGCTTAAAGATTTTGCTGCAACTTTCGAGGTCTGCAACCTCTCAAGCCTCTCGTCAACCTTGTTGCCAAACAAATGTGCGCCATCAAAGGCATGTTCAGAAGACGGCTTTGCACGTCCGGAGCAAAATCAGACTTCCGCAACCACGCAAATCTGCGTATAACGGGTGCTCGCAAGCAATGGACCGGCTAACACAGTCTGCCATATCCAAACCCGACTGAAGGGATTCGCACATGGCATCCTTGCCATCCTGCACGAGAGCCAGGAAGCCATACCTTTCCTCCCCCTCAGGAATATGCTCAGGAGCTAAAGAAACAGTTCCACAGAGTGTGTGAGAACCTTGCTAAGGCACAAGTGGAGTTGGCCAATTTCAATGCCATGCTCCCCGCAGAAAATACCTTCTGAGCCCAACCGGCGAAGCGCTTGTCGTCCCTATCAGGAGGGATGGTAGGGTACGCCGCCTGAACCACCAAACTCTCGGGAGTGGGGTGAATGGATAAATAGCTGGGGTCGCTAACGGAAGGGCAGTACTTTTTTGTCAAAGAATTATTAACAGCTGGAAGAGATTCTGGGGACTGCCAAGCAGCTGCCACCCTTTTCTGTAAGGTGAGATGAAACGGTAACACCGGGTCAGACAACGGACCTTGATCTAAGATGTCCATTAGATCATCCTATACAAAGTCTTCAGGAGGACTGGACCAGCCCAGATACTCCGAGACCGTAGCCATGAGCCTCCTGTATGAAGACTCAGCATGAGCCCCAGGGTCAGGCCTACCAAATTCCACTTCTGGAGAAGTGTCCATCCCACTGGCATCATGAAGGGTTTGCCTCAACTCCTCCAATTGACGGTCTCCAGAAAAAATTGGAGCCACACCAATTTCACCAGGGTCCTCAAAATCAGATGGCCTGGGGACAGAAGAGGGCCTGGAGTCCAATACTGGCCTCACGGACCTCACAGTAGCCTTCCTAGGAGGATCCACAACATTGGGGTACTCCAATGGCAAATTTCGGCCAAAAATCCCCAAAGGCGACGAGGGTGCCGAAGGCTTCGACGCCGAGAGCGTTGACAACCTCAGCGTTGTGAGCGCCGAAGGCATCAACGTCGACACTGGTGCCTGATAAGACGCAAAGCGTCGATGTCTGAGTCGGACGTACACGGCGCCGACAGAGTCAGCGTCGGTTTTGAGCCCTTAGTAGGTTGCTGCAGTGTCGCTGGGGACGAGGACCGAGACCTAGAAGCACGGCTCTGGCGACATTCCGAAATCTTGTCCGAACGGGACCTCGAAGCCTCCCGATGTGAGTCGCGTTGCGGACCCAAGCCCGAAGGCGTGCGAGCCACGGTATGAGACCGATCCTGGCCGGCTTCGTTAGAAGGCACGACCGGACCCGTGCCCTGCGATTGAAATATTGCTAACATTTGCTCCTTAAAGGCAGCCCATTCCTCCAGAGTCGAGGACTTCGTCAGGCATGCTACCTTCCTTGCGGCTCCATCCTCTGAGGACGACGGGGAAGGCGACCGGTGATGGCGCTTCCGTGAATGGCGCGACAAAGAAGAAGAATGGCGGTAACCACTCCGGGACCGAGAACCCTGGGCCTCCTCCCGACGCAGAGAGTCGCTCCTCAAGTCGTCGGTGGACACCCTTCTGGATTTCAACTTGGATTTACGGGACTTACTGGGCTTAGAACTCCTACCTGCCTGGAACTCCTACCTGCCTGGAGCTTCCCCTTCCACTCCCGCAAGGCCTTGGCAGCTAGCGACTGGCATTTTGAACAGTCGTCGATGTCACCCAACCACCACAAACAAATGCGGGTCAGTGACTTACATTTTCGACTTGCAGTCCTGGCAGGTCTTGAAGCCAGATCGCGAAGTCGGAGGGGTTGAAAAAAAAAAAGACATCTCAAAGATGAAACACACGAGGCGCGACGAGTTTCACGAAGCAACACGTTCGCAGAAAAAAATGGAACTGAGGCTACGGGCGCCGTGCATCCTATTTATAACACCCGGTGACGTCGCCCTCGACGGAGGCCTTCGAGGGACATCGACCCGACGTCATAGACACAGAACGCCCTCTGCTTTAAAAGTTTCAGAAGTGCACAGCTGTGGACATTACATGTCAAAGATGTGGAATACGTTGGAGGACACAATCCATTCAAACCAATACTTGGGTTAGTGGGACAGCACAAGGGCATTTAGTCCTGAAAATGTAAAGCAATGATGGAATGGTGTGAAAGCAGCAGCAGAGTTACAAAGTCAAAAAGCAAGTTAAAACCAAGTTACTGACATAAGGAAGCAAATCGAAACAATTGCAAACAGGTAGGAACAGCTACAAACAATGCTGTGTTTAAATGTACAAATCTAAAAAAATGTATATTGAAAGCATTATAAGCATTATTTCCAAACACATGTGTGCATCCTCTACCATACAACATTGGACTGCAGCCCACCTTCTTGGACACATTGTGGATTTAAACGACGACAGTGAATGCAAATTATTCTTGGTAAACATGCCCTTCACAGAGCCCATACCTCCCGCTACAAGATTCCTATAAACACTTGAGAGCATTTCAGAGAAAATCGGGCTTGGGCCAGAATGCTTTACTATCTCACAGCAGGCAGTCATATTTGTATGTAAGCGTTCATGTACTGAATGTAATAAAACATATTTTTTGTCCAATACCGTTAAACAGCAGTGTTTTTTTCGAAGGTAAAGGGAATTGGCTATACTAGTAAATAGTATCAAGTAATGTATTCCATTCATTCCACATTAAAGCTGCAATTTGAAACAGTGTTCTTTTCTAAGTGATACTTAAACACAGATTTTAGTATTCAGGCTTCATTACAATTAACACTGGCTCAAATTTTGATAAGATATCAGCAACAAGAAACATTTAGTTGGAAAGGTAATATTTCTGATCCGAAAATAAACCACTGTCTGCAGAGCACTAACGATTGCTACATACGAGTATGACGTTTTGAAGTGTCCTCTACAGAATAGCTTCTTCTTGGGTTAAAACAAAAATATTGGGATTAAACAAAAGGCCCTGCATTTTCTTCTACCTCCATTAGAAATCCCCTCCCATTATATAGTCTCCCTACGCTGTCCTCCTCCTGCATTTGAAGTTTGTCACTTCTCCCTAGAGACCTCCTTCGTCTAGGTCACAGGGCCCACTGTGCACCAGCATGTCAGGCCTGGCAGTGGCAAGAACATGGGCTAGGGCTAGAAGAGCAAAGTCCTCCCAGAGTCAAAAAGCAAGTTAAAACCAAGTTACTGACATAAGGAAGCAAATCGAAACAATTGCAAACAGGTAGGAACAGCTACAAACAATGCTGTGTTTAAATGTACAAATCTAAAAAAATGTATATTGAAAGCATTATAAGCATTATTTCCAAACACATGTGTGCATCCTCTACCATACAACATTGGACTGCAGCCCACCTTCTTGGACACATTGTGGATTTAAACGACGACAGTGAATGCAAATTATTCTTGGTAAACATGCCCTTCACAGAGCCCATACCTCCCGCTACAAGATTCCTATAAACACTTGAGAGCATTTCAGAGAAAATCGGGCTTGGGCCAGAATGCTTTACTATCTCACAGCAGGCAGTCATATTTGTATGTAAGCGTTCATGTACTGAATGTAATAAAACATATTTTTTGTCCAATACCGTTAAACAGCAGTGTTTTTTTCGAAGGTAAAGGGAATTGGCTATACTAGTAAATAGTATCAAGTAATGTATTCCATTCATTCCACATTAAAGCTGCAATTTGAAACAGTGTTCTTTTCTAAGTGATACTTAAACACAGATTTTAGTATTCAGGCTTCATTACAATTAACACTGGCTCAAATTTTGATAAGATATCAGCAACAAGAAACATTTAGTTGGAAAGGTAATATTTCTGATCCGAAAATAAACCACTGTCTGCAGAGCACTAACGATTGCTACATACGAGTATGACGTTTTGAAGTGTCCTCTACAGAATAGCTTCTTCTTGGGTTAAAACAAAAATATTGGGATTAAACAAAAGGCCCTGCATTTTCTTCTACCTCCATTAGAAATCCCCTCCCATTATATAGTCTCCCTACGCTGTCCTCCTCCTGCATTTGAAGTTTGTCACTTCTCCCTAGAGACCTCCTTCGTCTAGGTCACAGGGCCCACTGTGCACCAGCATGTCAGGCCTGGCAGTGGCAAGAACATGGGCTAGGGCTAGAAGAGCAAAGTCCTCCCAGATTCACCACAGGGTTGGGCACCTAGGCTTCACGATCAATGTATTTGGGAGTCCTCTTCACTTTCCTGGCTTGTGGCCCGACTCTATTCCTAACAAACACAGCCTTTTCTACCTCCTCAATGAGTCACAACTTTCTCATGCCTAAATGGGACACACTGCAGAAATTCAGACTCCTTTGTTTGGCCACCTCTTTGGCACTTCGAAACATGCTCATTTCTCTGCACTCCCTCCTTTCAAATCCCTTTGGCATAAGTGAAATTCCATCTATTGCTGTACTTGTTTCTTCTCCTTCAGCATCTTGAACCCAAGACCAGTGAAAACTCCTCAACCGCTCAACTTCTCCTCCATTGCAACTCCCCCATCACTCCCCCACCTCTTCTTTCCGGGTATCTCTACCAAATTTCCCTTCACTCCTGTCACTTTCCTCTTCGCTCCACTTGCTGTTCCTCTTAACCACTCAAGTCACCCATCTCCTCTGTTGTATAGGTCTTTAATCTTCCTCACCACCCCTTTTCACCACCCTCGCCTTTACTTGTTTTCCCCCTAAGCACTACTTTAACCATTCGCTATTCTTTTACTGATCCCTCTGCTTAACATCTTTTCTTCTCTTTTAACTCCTCAACACTCCTCCAGATATCTCTCCTTAACAGCATTGCATTCTTCACCACTTACAAACTCTCTTCTGTCCCTCTGGCCACCTCGCTCAAATGCCCTTCCTATTACTCCAACTCCTTCTGTCCTCTCCTCCAGCGCTGCTCCTCCATCTCCAAAAGTCAACTCCGGAAATCCCTCTCCCATCTGTGCTGGGAGCTGATTCTAATGTAGGGCTTGTGTTGAATGGCGAGCAGGCTCAGATCATGTGATTCCCTCCAGCCAACCATGTTAGTCTAAAGGATGCCCCTGAAGTTCTGATCTCTGGGAGGAAGTCTTTAACTAGAATAGCCAGCATCTTGAGTTCCATTCCAGAAAGTGCTCACCAGAGAACGGGCTGCAGCAGCTGCTCTCGCTTTCTCTGCTGTTGCTGTGAGAGCCTGCGCCTTGGAGATCTCGCCTGCGGCCAGCAGGTCAGTCTGGGTGTTGTGACCGCTTCTCAGACCATGGGTGGTCCAACAACAGCTCCGTTTTAAAGTTGCTTGCTGTCTGGGTTTCTTTCCTTTAGAGTTGGGAAAGACTGCACTTTACTTGCCCCTTTTGCAACCAGTGAGACAGAAGAAAGCCACCTTTTTTTATTTTTTATTTCAGTTTATTCGGTTTCCAGGAGCAGTACGTAGACAAACAAAACAGACGTGCATCAGTCTCCCAACAACAAACCTCCCTCCAGTCCCCCACCTCCTCACAACAAGCACAAACAACGTAGTGTGGGCAGGACCTGCGCCCTCCATTTGGTACAAGTTAAATTCAAGTCCAGGAGTTTTAAATGAACGCTGCAGGCACCATTGCACTCTGAAGTCTTCCTTGAGAAAAAAGTGAACACATCTTTCCATTTGTTGGCAAAGCGGGGCATCTTGTCATTTACGGCATACGATGCCCATTCGAGCACAACAAAGTCCCACACCTTACGGATCCAGTCCAGGAAGTTCTGGACCTCCACCCCTTGCTCCTTTGTGCTAATGGTAACATTGCAGCGCATGTGAGGACTATACGGACCTTCCGTTGGGATCTTGTCGTACCACACAGGTTCCCCCCCATCCAAACCCAACAGAACTTCCTCCAGCGATATTGCTGGACCCCCCCCCCCCCAAACCCCCAAAAACCTGGATCTGAGCTTCCTGTACCTCCCTCCAGAAGGGCTCAATGCTGGGGCAGTTCCAACAAATGTGGGACCAGGACCTGTCCCCTGCACCTCCGCCAGCACTCTTGAAAGGAATCTGGGAATAACCTTTGAAGCCTAGTCGAGGTGTAGTGCCATCTATAAATAAGTTTGTACCACACTTCTTAAAGTTGCAAGAATTCGCCAGTTTCGGCACATTCCTCTCAGTTTTTCCAGGGTATTCCCCACCCAGGGTTTGTTCCCCATTATTCCATGTATGCCCACTTCCTCTGAGGGGTGGCCTCAAGTGGCACCCTGTACAAACCCGAAATCAAGCCCATAGAGCCATCCTGAGTAGTAATATACTTTTCAAAAGTTGTAATAGGATGGAGTGCTGCTTTTTTTACCTCTTGGTTAGTTAGCCAGTGTCTAATCTGGAAATATCTCAACCTCTCCTTTTTCACTACTCCGAAGCACTGCTTACAGTCCACGAATGTGCGGATTGTTTGTCCGATATATGTCTCGTAATTTTGGCAGCCCCCTGCCCGCAGGAAACATGTGGGGCGGTCTGTCTGGCTTTTGGGAGCCAGAGGACAGCCTTCAGTTTTGCTTGGAATACAGACTGATCCATTCCCACCCAAAGATTCCTGTAAACCACACTCTAATGATTCTAATCTGGGCAGCGTTGTAGTAAATTTGAAAGTTCGGAAGAGACAGGCCTCCCTCTTTCTTAAGTTCTGTCAGGAGGTTGAGTAGGCAAGAGGCCTGAATCAGCCACAAAGCTACCGGGGAGTCTTCACAGGTCTGCAAAGCAGCTTTTGGGAATGGCCACTGCACTGGGAGAGCCTGAAGAGGTAGAGAAGCCTAGCAAAGGTGACCATTTTGATGGCGGCCAGTCTCTCCAGCCAAGATACCCTGAGGGCACTCCATTTATGAGGTTCGGTCTTGATAGATTACAACTTTGGGGGGGAAATTTGTGTTAAACCAATCTGACAATGTTGGAGGAATAGTTATACCCAGATATCAGATCCCCATGAGGCTCCATAAATAAGATGAGCACTCTTTCAAAGCAGCCACCTCCCTTCCCCTCAATGTTGTGTCAAGCAGCTCAGATTTCCCTAAATTGATCCTTAGTCCAGAAACAGTCCCAAACTCATTGCAGTCTCCACGCGAATCAGAGTAGGTTCACAGGATTCCCTTTGGGGGAACCCAACATAAGGTGGCAGCATTCGCTGATGACATGCTGCTCACGCTGGGGGATGGGCTGCATGAGGGTCCTGAATAACTGCTCCAAATAGAGTGCTTATAACAGGGGAGAGAGGACACTCCTGTTTGGTGCCTCTACTCAAACAAAAACCCCTGGACAGGGAGGGATCCGTTCACTAGTATCCTGGTTGAGGTGGTTTTGTAGTTGGCCCCAACCATCTCAATGAAGCCCTCCCCTAGACCCATCCTTTCCATTACCTTGAACATAAATGACCATTCCACCCGGTTGAAAGCTTTTTGTGCGTCAAGGGACAGAAGGACTGCAGGAGTGGATGTTTGATGTGCTTTCTCTATCCAGTGGGCTAATCTGCGTATATTGTCAAAGATTTGGAGACCTTGGTCAAGGTGGGATGGAAGCCTTCTATCCTGTTGGCCCGAATGTTTGCATACATTTTAGCATCAATGTTGATAAAGGCAATCAGCCAGTAGGAGCCACATTTTCGTAAGATCTTTATTGGGCTTAGGGATAAGTATAATCTTAGCCTCCTCCATTGATGCAGTTATTCGGCCAGTTGAACAGAAGTGATTGTAAAGCCTCGGGAGTTGTGGGATGAGGACCCTAGCAAAGGTTTTGTAAAAGCTGATCGTTAAACCGTCCAGGCCAGGTGACTTATTTGGGGGTAGCAATTTAATTGTCTTCCGGACCCCTTTCTCTGTAACTTCTACTCCTAGTGTCTCGGCTGCCTTCTCCTCTAGGTTCAGTAGCTGGATCTTGCCCAAGAATGCCTTCTGTAACTTATCCTGAGGGTCTTGGGATGAAGAGATCCAAGTAGAATCTCGCTAAACAGTCCTGGATGTCCCCTGAATGAGAATGTCGAACCACCGCCGTGATAGTTTTGGAGCTGGTTGCCCCACGAAGGAGCCTAGCCAGCAGCTTGTCTGCCTTATTGGCTCTGGCGTAGTAGCATTGCCTCACAAAAAGCAAGGCCATTTCTGCCCTCTTAGATCTAAGTAAATTCAGTTGGCCCACAGCCTGTCGGTACTCACTGAGCTCTTTCCTAGACAGGGCTGGCAGGGACCTCTTACGGCAGGCTTCCACCTCAGCCTCCAGTTGGGATTTCAGTTGCTTGTCCCGCGTTGCCTTGGCGGCACTGAGCTCCCCCTCATGGTAGCCTTAAATGCGTCCCAACTGATAATCTCCCCGATATCCTCCGGTTTGTTTAAATTGAAAAAAATCATGAGATCTTCTCTTACAATTCCTCCCTAATAACAGAGTCTCTTTTTAATTCTTCCAGAGTCGTCCACCTCCACACCCCCCTTACGTTTGGGGATCTGGAGTTCCATTTGAACCACTGCATGGTCGGCTATCCCCATGGGCCCACCTCAATCCTCTTGATCTCCTCCTAATAGGGGGGTGAGACCCACACGTAATCAATCCGGGACTGGGAGCCGTGAATGCTTGAGAAAAAGGTGAACTCCTCTTCCCCACCTTGCACCTCTCGCCATGGATCCCTCAAACCCAGATCCTCACATTTGTCCAGCAATGACTTAGAGGCTACCGCACCCTTGTGTGAGGATCCCTGCAGCTCCTATCCAGATCTCGGGATCAGGCCAGGTTGAAGTCACCCCTCATAAAAATATTGCCCCTCGCAAATCCTACCTAGGTGACCAACAGGTCCTTCAAAAAGGCCTCTTGGCCCAGTTTGGGGTCATAAACTGACACCAACTTGTAGGCCAAACCTTCGATCTTCCCCTTTGCCATAATAAATCTACCTGCCATATCTACCTTTGTTCCTGTAATCCTCAAGCCACAACCATATGTGATGGCGAGCACCACCCCAACTGTTTTGTTGGGTCCCGAAGCATGAACGATCTGGGAGAAACCTGTGAGTCACAGCCACCCTGATCCCTTTCCAGGAGATGGGTTACCTATATGGCCATCACGCCTGGTTTAGCTGATCTAGTGAACTGCTGTAATTCTTTCCTCTTGAGAGAGGAGTTTAGACACCTTGCATCATGCGTTACCCACTTGAACTTGTGTGACCCGGTGCCCCTCCTCTCCTACTGGGGAGCCAATGCCTCCCCCCTGTCCTGTTGGTGCTCCACGTACTCCTACACATGTGTCTAGTTTCCCACAACTCCCTCAACCAAACCCAACCTTCAACCCCAGACTCCAACCTCTGTGATTTCCCCCTGCACATTTCTGCCCCCACTCAAATTCCCCTGTTGGGTGTCCTGACCCACGTTTGAGCTATCATGCTGCAACATTTGGTGCTGTGGGCTTAGAAATCCAGGATGGCCAAAAAGCCCACATGTGCGCCAGAATCCAGGAGAACCACGCAGTTTGTGCGCACACCAAGATGGTCACCCAAGGTGCCACCCATTTTTGCCTATGTTGTGAGCACAGAAGGGCACAGATCCTAAAAACATTGTAAAAGGGGCAATGCTGATTGCCAAAAGCAACCCATAACTGTTGGGAATTCGTTTTCTTCAGGTCAAACATGGCTAATTTATGGGCACAAAATTATTTTACTGCAGAACTACACCAATGCCATTTGTTGAACCTGGACAATATACTTCCATGTAATATCTCTTGTTTGAAATGCTTGAATTCAAGACTGATCCAAAAAAATGCATGCAGTACCCGCTTTTGACTGAGGGCGGCGCTAGCGGTCTAAACTCTGACAGGGAAACTGCATGTCACGAGTTGCAGGAGAGGCCTTTACATCAAAGGCTGGGAGTTAATTAAAATCTTAACCACATGCTGTTCCCAGAAGACAATCTGATTTAATTAGGCCAAAGGCTGGGAAACCTCTCACCTCCAGAGATTCACACCAGGAGTCAGAATCTCACATGACCTCTTGATTGATAGAAGGCAGACTGGCTGGCAGCCTCCTGGAGACCACACAATAGGCTCTTGCACTTGAATAGAATATGCTGATGTTGACTGTTGACTGTACACAAAGAGCTCCCAGCAGAAGACACATGTGATCACTGACCCACCCAAGTCTTGGAGGCGGACTCCAACACTCTGAGAACTGAATTGAAAGCAAAATATATATTTTACAGAAACACTGATAACTCTTTGTAATCAAATGACAGGAATGTATAACTTTGAGAGCCTTAATTTAAAAAATGTACCTTCGATTCAAGCCCAAACTCCAATTTGTGTGATGTTCTGGGGCAAAACCCCGCTATTTATGGATACTACAGACTCTGTGTTTAAGCTAGAGACATGGGAATTTACTGGAGTATGTATGGACAGGCCGTGTATAATTTTTAATGAAAAAACAATATTGCAAAACCAGTTAAAAAACGCAAAATGTTGCCGTTTCTGAATGCAAGCTCTTAGAAACATCAGAGTTTGAACAGAGTATACTTCATGTGATACGTGATGGGTACATGTAATTTCAAACCACTGTGTATCTATGAAATATGTCTTTAGGTCAAATATAGATTTGTGGGCAAACTGACCCGGGGAGGATCCTCTGACCCATAAAACCTACAGCATCACTCTGACTCACGTTTCCTTCCCCCAATCATGGGAGAGGGGAGAACTGGGCCAATGACAAGTAGAAAGGGGCAGGCTTAGCTAGGCCCAGGCACACAGCCACTTTCAAAACACATAAGAAGAGACTGCTGGGACAGGTAGACATTCAATTCCATTTGCTGCAGAGCATGCTGACCGACGACTTCACATCCAGAGATCCTACACTTAGACTTCCAAGCTAAACAGACACTACAGAACTTTGAACCAAGAAGCAAAAGTATTGGTCAGCAGGCCAAAAGTATTGGTCAGCAGGCCCAAAAATCATTTGCAGACTATTCACAGCCGGACCCAGCTGTTGATTCTGGCCTAAAACCCTGTGCCAGAAAAATCCAGAAGCAGTGCTGTACCCAGAGAAAGCAGAGCAGTATCCAGAACCAGAGGCCAGAGATCCAGAGTGACCCAGACCGCTGTTAGCAGAACCTGACCAGATCCATGGCGTGGCCTATTTCAAAAATATATTGCGAGTACCTAGCAGAACTGTGCAGAACCAATCTCTTAGTTAAAATAATCTAATCCAAACTATTTTAATCTAACCAGAACTGCCTCCTAGAAGTTGTCACTTGTTATTTTGCAAAGCTGTCACCTGTCATTTTCTAGCTGCAAGCTGTAACCTGTCGCTTTGAACTTTTAAAATTTCAAATCCGAAAAACAACCTTCACAAAATCGTTCATAACTCCGTAACCGTTTGGGCTAGGAACTTGGTTTAACTTTCCTCTGAAAGCTTAGAATCTTACCTTTCCAACAAGCCTAGATCCTTATACTTCTGCCGTAATTACGATTCACGCATTTGCGAATTTTGCCGCGATTTGCGATTTGGCCCGATTTATTTACTTGTAAAAAGATAGCTGCTTTTGCCTGAACTGCTAAATTTCGTTTGCCTCTTAAGAACCATCCCTGAATCATTGCTAGAGTGAGCCTGAACTCATATTAACTAGATACACTCACCCTGAACCTCCTGAAGGGAATTAAAACCATTTTCAGCATATTCCTCACTTCATTGCCAGCACATATAAAAGCATTTTGGGCCTGTGTTTCAAACTTCTGTAGTCTAAGCTTGCTGGGCTGAACTGAATTACATTTGATTGCATTTCTAAGAACTGTGTGCTCTCCTCTTCATTTCCTTACATTGCATAAAGGGGGGCGGGGGGTGGATTGCCAGAGAAAAGTGATTACATTGTTTTGTTGAAATCATATTGAGTATTTTCTGTATTGCATTTTCATTCAACATTGCATCCATCTGAAACTAGATAAAGCATTCTCTACCACCTTATTCTTCTGTTCCTATTCCCAAGCGTGCTACCTCACCCTTTATACTACTTCTGAGTAACCCAATCAGTTTGTTAGTAGAACATTACCCATTGTTGTTAACTGCTCATGTTCTGAAGTGTGATATTAATTATTAATTTATCATAAAAGTGTGATATATATATATTGTTTAATTTTTCTCAAATAAACCTTTTAAACTTGCAAAACAGAACTGCTTCTTGGCTCAGTGGGGTCAGGGGGATTCCAAGAGAGGGGTGTTATATAGGGGTAGTCATCCAGAACTCATGAACTGGACATAAAGATATATCAATAAGGGTTTCCATTCAGTATCCCAGAATAGGCATTGACTTAGCTGTAGTGTTGAATTGAATCCTCTTACACCCCATTTCGGGCCCATCCGCCCTTACGGTATACAAAATGGAACATGCCATGCTCCTCCTGCTCACCTCCGGCTAGTAAGAAATCCCCCTTCTTCTGCCACCACTTCTTTCATAATGCCATCCCCAGTCACCTCTGCCACCCTAATATTCAGGTTACTTTTGGGGGTCCTGACCCTCCCGCTTCACCCCCACCTCTTAAGTCAGGCCCTCGTGGCATGGGCCTCTTTCTTCTGCAGTTTCCCGCTGTCAAACATTCCCAGGATCTTGTACGGGTCTCAGGGGTTGCACCCTGCTCCTCCAAATCCAAGTCAAGCTGAAGAAGGGCACTGGATGGACGCAATTAGTCTGAGTTCCTTCGCAGTCAAACACCAAACCAAAGGGAAATGTCCATTTGTTCCTAATGTTCCTATATGACAATTCAAGAATTACCGGACCCATGAGTCTCCTTTTAAGCAAGGTACTCCATGCAAGGTCTTGATACAGTTGGATCAGCGTACCGTGATAGGATAAAGGTTCCTTTAATACCTCTTCTGGTGGTGTCCCCCCAAGATGTTCGCAAATATTCCCTGGACCCGCTTTTTGATCTGTGGCTTCCTCTGGGAGGTTTTTGATACCAATGCTAATTCTCCTAGGCCTGTTCTCTAGGTCTTCCGCCTGCAGTTCCAGATTTTGTGTGGCAGTGTTCAGCCTCTCAATGGCCACAATATGATCCCTTGAGTCTGTCGTCACCTCCTGCAGGCCCCTTTCCAGAAGGTCCATTCTTTCGCCGAGCTGGCCCATCTCTGGCTTTATCTCTGTCAGTACCGTGCTGAGGTCCGAACACATCAGCTGGAAGTCATCTTGAAAGGCCTTAGTTAAGGAGCACTGCATATCTTTCAGGCCATTGTGTAGGTCTTACCTCTAGAGTACTTCTCCGGGCTTAAAGACCACTGGTTCCCCTGCCCCTGCATCAATGCCCCCTCTCTGCAGGCAGGTCTGGTATAGGTGGGTCTAGAATCACCCGGACCCCATAGGGTAGGAAGAGTGCCCAGGGGGTTAGGGGGTGGAGTCTGCTTCTGTGATTTTGAGCAGCCTTTCCACATTCCAAAGGTACGGCCCAGGGCCTGGGCCACTTACTGCAGGTGTACGTTACCAGGCTTGGCTCCTTTGGTAATGATATGGTGCCCACGGGATTGAGATAGCCCGCCCAGAAGTGGCTTGTGCCCAGTACTCACAAGGATCCCATCCAGCTCCGGGACAGTCTAGTTGAATGTAGGCACAGTCTGCTGCCTGGGGCACCCCTTTGTTGTTCGGTTCCTCTCTCCTCCTCTTGCACTTAAGTGCAGGTTTTTGAAGGAGGTGCCCTGTTTTTAGCATTTCTCGAGGGGGGTAGGGGGGTTTCACCCTTCCCTCAGCTCCAGTTAGCCCACTCCTGGGCCTCACAGTCACCATTGTACTGCCATAGGAAGGCTGGTCGCTGCTTCCTTGCTGGGGCTGACTATACTATGTGAGCCCCCATACCGCACACAACCCCTCCATACCCTTGGTCAAATATGCTCTAGCAGGAGCGTACACTTGTTGGCTAGGCACTGGGTGGCTGGTCCCCCTCGGGTGCGGGTATGCCTTTCCTTCCGCTGACACTTGCGCCAAGATCCTCCATGTGCCGACCTGGCCTGTTGACCCAGGGTGCCAGCTGCTCCATTCACTAATCAGACGCATTCCCGTTGACACCAGGAGCGCTTCTCCAGCAGCGATGTCTGCGTTGCACGACAGCGGCCGGGTCCCTTCGTGCGAGCGTGAGAAGCCTGTCGATCGCAGCACTGAGCGGTGGGGGGGTCTCGGTCTGTTGGCCGGTGTATCCGGTTAGGCCCTCGCTTTGCCCTAGCTCTGAGTGTGGCCGCATCCGGCCCGTTTGACAGACTGTTCAGGCCTCACGCCATGCTCTGTGGGGCACACCCCATGAGGCGCCACTGACATGTTGTAGCCGGTCAATTCATGGAACCGTGGCCTATCTGCCACTGGAAGGCTATTAATGGCAGCTCAAGGCTCGGGTTGGCAGGAAAGCCTATGAATTTCCAGAGGGTGTGCAGAGCTCTGCCGACACGTCTGCCTGCTGATGGCAGCCATCTTGGAATCCCCAGAAAGTCATCTTCTACAGGGTTAATCGCGTCATCCCATAGTTTTCCTACCCCAAATCCTATAAAGGTCCTTTCTCAACCTGATCTTTGTTTTCCCATTCAGAAGAGTGGACACGTTTTTACATTTTCAAACACTATTAGAAGAAAATAGAAGAGTGGGACCATGGGAGATGTAGAGCTTCTCCATTCAGTTTACAAGTTGAGTCTTGACAACTTGGGATTGCGAGATACCCTTTAGTAGTCGCCTTGCCCTTGGGGACCTTGCCAGGATTCCACCATGGTCTGACTCCTTCCAGATCTATGGCTAACTCTCTGGGATACAGTCAAGTATTTTCTTCTGATACGGAGGGGATTTCTGGCAGGTCTAATCATTGAACGCTGGCTTTGAGGAGCTGGGGATGTCATGCCCAAGACTATGTGACGAGGGCCACAAGGTCACTTCGATAGAGCTAAAAAGAATGTGGGAGCCCCTCTATTAAGGACGAACATGGCTTGCGGCAAGCAACACGTATTTTTTATTTTTATTTATTTGTAGTGCGCCACAGCCTGCAGGCATCAGGGAGCGAACATATAACAGTGGGTACAAACAGGACAGATCATGGCCGGCATTTGGTAATGTTCTAAGTAACTACTTGAAAAGAAGCGTTTTTAGTTTCTTTTTAAATGCCGTAAAGTTTGGTTCAAGTCTGAGCATGGCAGAAACATTATTCCAGCTAGCAGCAGCTCTAACTGGAAAGGATCTTCTTAGGCCATTGGTTTTTTTGGTGCAATGGGTTTATTGAACGTAGGAATCGTCCTGGTTGGTACAATCATATTTGTATTTGTTCTTTTAGGTATGCTCGGGCAGTGCCGTAGATGCAGTGGTGAACTATTGAAACTGACTTAAAGGTGATCCGATCTTCGATAGCCAGCCAATGTATGGATTTTCTGTCTTCTCTGACATGATCCTTTCTCGATTTGTTCTTAATGATTCTCACTGAATCATTTTGTATGACTTGACATTTGGATATGCTGCTTTTGTTTGCTCCCAGAAGTAGGGTGTTTCCATCATCGAGTCTTGATAAAATAATGACTCCGACTATGGTTGTACTATTTTTCTCATTTAGGACCAGTCTTAAGTGCCTAAGGAGTCTTTGGTAGTATCTGCAGTTTTTCTTTAGGTAGGCTACGTATGCTTTTGCTCCTAGTGTAGATTCCATGTATACTCCAAATGTTTTTACTTTATCAGACACTGGGATACTGGAGTTTTTTTATGTTAAATTTAGCATAATCTGGGCTAAGTTTAGCCCTGGCCTGGAGAGATCCGAATATCATGAGGTCAGTTTTACTGCTGTTTAATCAGAGCCAGTTTGTTTTCATCCAAGCTTTGATTATGTTGTAAATATTTCTAATGGCGGAGCAGTCTATGTTGTGACACCCATTCAGTTCTATTATTAGCTGGGTGTCATCAGTGAAGTTGGTAAATTGCACACCCAAGTTGGTTAGGAGGGTGCACAGGCAGAGAAGATATAAGTTGAAAAGAAGCGGCAAAAAGTTGACCCCCTGTGGAACACCACAGTTTAGGTATATGGGTTTTGAAAGTTTGCCGCCCCAGTGTATTTTGGAACTACGGTCTGGGAACAGTTGCCTGATGATGCCAGGGCTTCTTGGAGTTTGCAGTGGTCCAGCAGGTCAAACGCTGCTGACAGATCCAACAGCATCAGCATGCCATTCTTTCCCTTTTCCAAGATGTTTAACTTTCTGGTTTAGAGGTCAAGTAACGCAATCTCTGTACTGTGAGAGCCTCTGAACCCGGATTGTTGTTCATGGAGTAAATTTTGATTGTTCACATGTGTTTGTAGCTGTTTGGTTGCTACTTTATCAAGAACTTTTAGTAGGAGGTTACAATTAGTAAGGATCTTTTTGATCTAGCCCTGGTTTTTTAACCAATGTTTTCTAGCACGATTTTCGGGGGTAGAATGTTCTCCGAACAAGATGTCTGTCTCAAAGTGGAAAGAAGTTTCTTCATTTCTTCCATGGTGAGGGGAGTACACTTAAATGTATTCTCTCGTGAAGCAGAGGTTTCAAGGTTGTTCAAAGCTAGTTTTACTTCATTAGATATCTGGCAGATGAGAAGTAATTTATAATGTGCCTGTAAACATCATATCAAATAACCTGTTCTACGGAATTTCATCCATCTACGACCACCTTTTAGATCACTACATCCTTCACAGAGAAGAAATATGCATTTGCATATCAGTTTGGTCCCACCAACTGGGGCAGTCCAGCATCGAGATGCTAGGCAATTCCCCTCTGAACAAGAGTACCAACAGCAACCCCAGACATGTGTTTCGGCATTGTTGAGGCTACTCAGTGAGGTGAAGCTGAGCCTCTCAACAGCAGGTCAAAGGTTTTAAACTGTAGGTGTTATATCGAAGTGAGAACATGTTTAGTCAAGGTCCCAACAAAAAAGTCCAACAATGTAGAAAAATAAATGTGTACAGCTGGCTTTCACTCTGTTCAGAGTGTAGCTCCAAAATCTTAGTTGCCTCCATTTAATTTTGATTATTATTATAGGAAGGTGACAGAACCTAGAATAAGAAACAATGCCCAAAATCAGAGGTCAAGTCCTAAAAAAAAAGTGTGACACATCACCAGAAATTAGCACATCAAGGTGAAAGATATGCAAATTTCATTCAATTGTCTTTGCATAACCATACAAATTGCACAAGACAAATAGGCATTTGCCATTCATAAAATCAACACAAACAAAAAACCAAGGAAGTATATTTTCTTCTAATAGTGTTTAAAAATGTAAAAACGTGTGCACGTTTTAAACCCCATAAATCAATGGCAATGTTTTCCTTGGCAAGTGCACTCCCAAAATGTGACATTTCACCTTTAGTAGTTCATTATACTCCTACGTCCGGACCCCTATCCTTCATACTGTATGGGCAACCCTCGCTAAAGACTTGAACAGAACCCTTTTCACCAGGAAAAATGTATTTCGCCTTTAAATTTAGTTGCACACAGGGCCGTGACCCGGGGAGCAAGCGCTCCCTTGACTCTGCCCTCCGGTGCCACACCTCAGTCCTCTTTTCCGCGTCAACGGGAGCGGATCTGTTTCACCAACGCGGTTGTTGAGGCCCCTTTCTCCCCTCGTAATTCCATGCGTGTCTAGCATCTTCCCCTGGAATCTCTGTGCCAGTATTTTCTTTTTAATTTGTAGATACTTTAATTTCAATTGGCCTTCATTGCCTCACCCCTCCATGGCACATGACAGCCCTGGCAGGCTTTAGGAGGTACCCTTCCTGCAAGAGATCTTTCCCGACGTCGGACCCGCAGCTGCCTCGGCACGACCATGGCTGGGACGGCTGATTGGGATGCAACGCCCTTACTCCCCAGCCACTCAAGAACCGGCTTGCGTGGTGGAGGGGGCTGTTCTCCACAGCATATCAAGGAGTATGTGTGCAGGAAAATGAAGGCCAAGTTAAGTATTCTGTTCACCATAGCAGCCCGCAAAGGCGATTCCTTCCCAAGGAAGCAACCTAGCGGGAGGAGCCACTCAGGTCATCTCACCAGCCAGGACACCGAGGATCTTTGAGCTAACGGCCGAGGGGTCCACGGATCCTCCTGATCCAACTGCTGAGGCGTCAGTGGGCTATTGTACCGGGAAATCTCCTGAGGGGCTCGGCCCTACTGCCAGGCCTATGCCCGAGGGGGCGCCTACACGAAGTAGCACTACCGGCTCCATGTCCGAGGGCAATCAGCCTACCAGGCCCACGCCTGAGGTTCAGAGGAGGGCCGAATCTGCACGGCCCAGCAAACAGGTAGAGGCCAAATCCAGTTCCGTGCCAGGCTTGCAACCCGTGTGCTTCGGACCAGGACCAGATGGCAGTGCAGCATGACAAAAATGCGGCGCGTGAGAACACGGCCACCCCAACAAAATCATAGGCCAGACTTCATTCTCAGGGTGGAATGCTCCCCATGGTCACCCCTCAGGTAAACTGTGTGATGCACTTCATACCCGGGGACCTCAGGGGGCGCTATGCCGAGGCAAATTACATGCAGGGCAGGCAATGTGCAGGTACAGTGTAGCCCTACACGCCGGCCGTGGTTCCGGGGCCCACGTAGGAACGCACGTCACCAGAGTGTGAGGAACGATTCTTTGAGAAATTCCACATGTTGATGAAGTCGCCTCAAATGGGTATCATCCTGAAGGGGCATATTAAAGAGATGCTTCCACCCATACTCGCACAGGCGTTAGCCCCACTGCAGCTGCAGCCAGCACCACCAGTGGTGGCAGCGAGTTCCCCGCCTCCACAGACACCATCACCCGTGCAGCCAAGTGTTGAGGCTCTGTCCACACTGCCCGCAGATCCAGCAGACCCCCAGGTGGCCACTGATCAAGCGGACATGGACGAAGATGCTGATCCGGATATCTCGTCCTCAGCGAGGGCCTTCCACGATCGGCTGGCAGGCTTGGCAGGGTACCTAGGCATTCCTCAACCTCAAAAGGAACAGCCAGAGGCGGGGGTCCTGGCAGAGGTCCTAACTGTCAGATCATCATGTGGAGAAAACAACACACTGAGCCTGCAGCCCCTCTGATTGGGCAGCCCTTGCCTTGCCCATTTCTTCCATTCCAAGGCACCGGCAGGCGGAAGCTGGCCCACACCACAAAGGCCCACCCATGGCCACTGCACCCTCGTGGGTAGAAAACACTCTGTGAGCCTGTATCTTCCAATCCAGGGTGCCAGCAGCCGTAAGCCGGCCCACACCACAAAAGCCCACACAGTAAGGCTCCCATCTGTGCCTGAATCCCACTCACTCCAGCACAAGAGGCAAGACAGCAATGTTGCGTGCTTACAACAAGCACCTTTGGAAGCTACCTTTGCTGTATGGAATTGCCCATAGTTCTCATTTGCAGGTTAATCACTTCAAAATGGCTGCTGCCTACTCATGGGGAGAAAATAACACTCTGTGAGCCTGTATTTTCCAATCCAGGGTGCCAGCAGCCGTAAGCCGGCCCACACCACAAAAGCCCACACAGTAAGGCTCCCATCTGTGCCTGAATCCCACTCACTCCAGCACAAGAGGCAAGACAGCAACATCGCGTGCTTACAACATCCAACGAGCACCTTTGGAAGCTGAAAGAGCAGCGTTCCACCTGCATGCTAAAGATAAGCCCTGATGGGCTTTTGTGAAGCTTTTCTGAAAATAAATCAGAATATTTTTGAAAAATGTGTGAAGCTTGAAGCGAGCGCTCCTACACTCGCTACTTTGTGGGCCGATTCTAGTCACCTTTTTCTGTACATTCTTGAGGCATCTCACTGTAAAGGTGCTACCTTTGCTCTATGGAATTGGCCCTAGTTCTCATTTGCCGATAAATCACTTCAAAATGGCCAC
Organism: Ambystoma mexicanum; assembly: GCF_040938575.1. Lineage (NCBI taxonomy): Eukaryota > Metazoa > Chordata > Amphibia > Caudata > Ambystomatidae > Ambystoma > Ambystoma mexicanum. Next base: position 274,422,487 of record NC_090937.1, read on the forward strand.
TGCCTCCTCATGGCGAAAGAACACACTGTGAGCCTGCTTGCCCTCTGAATGGGCAGCCCTTGCCTTGCCTATTTCTTCCGATCCAAGGCATCAGCAGGCAGAAGTCGGACCACACCACAAAGGCCCACCCAGTAAGGCTCCTGTTTGTGCCAGTCCGGGCCGAGGAGGACTCGGAGGGCCCCCACCTTTTTTCCCCCCTCATCAAACTCTGAAGCAGCCTCCCAATTTACAGCCTGCTACCCCACGAACTTGGGCCCCCTGCACCTCTACGCTCTCTGCAGATCTACCAGTGAGTGATGGCTGAACTTTTCACTGCCTCCTCCACTACAAAAATTGTGCCCATCTCACTCTGCCTGCCTTCCTTGCCATACCTAATCTACTTCTAAATTCGAATTTCAAAAGTGACACAAAAATGCAGTGAAAGGTGTGTGTTATAACATCTTTGCACCCCATTTTGCATTGCATTTTTTGTAATTTTGCAACTACTAGGCCGCCTGGTGTGTTTGTGTTAGAACTGTGCTGTCCAGCCACTCCTCTTTCCTTCAACTACCCTCTGCCGCCCCTATGGCACTCACCATCTCCCTTATCTTCTCTAACTTCTACACTATCACCTATCCTCCCTCTCTCCCGAAGATCTCCTGAGCACGAACCCTTACCTACCCATCGCTGACACCTATGTCAGCTCAACTTCCAGACAGGTCTTCACTGATATCCTCTTCTCTGTCCCCTCCCCAGATCTATGGACTCCTCATCTCATCTCATCTCTACACTCTCGGCTTACACATCCTCTCCCATTAATGGGAGCACCAAATGGGAAGTCTTCTCTGCGTGCCTCACATCATCCTGGTGCATCATTAATGTCTATCACACTGGCACTGTCTTGGTTCAGGGCTCTCAACCCAACCTCCTTCTCTTTGACTGGCGCCTGCCATCCTTCCTCAACTTCCTTCCCACACCTGCTACTCCTTCCTCACCCTCTCTATTCCCCCTCCGCCGACTGGTGTACCACATGCCCCTGTACCCCACCTCAGAAAACATTCGATGGTGGAGACTTCTTGCATCTTGTCACGTTTAATGCTCACTCAGTCATCAAACACTCTACCGACATCTATCTCCTTCTTGAAGACATTGACCTTGATATCCTTGCTCTTACTGAGACGTGGTTCAATGCCAGCTCAGTCACTGCTTTTGACTCCCCCTCTCCCTGATGGTTATAAGATCAACTCCAAGCCTCAGCCTACCCATGCTGGTGGTGGAGTGGCTGTGATCTTCCCTGAGTGGGTCCCTTCTTCCCCCATACCCACCCAGACCTGCTCCTCATTTGAGAGCCTGGTCTGCAAACTGGTTCCTTCTCTCTGAACATTGCCACCATCTACAGGCTTCTCTTTCCTCCTCTCTTCTCGCAACCACTTCTAGACTTCTTTGTATGGACGATTTCAACATCCACCTTGAGTCCTCCATCATGGCATCCACTCTCTTCTGTGACCTTTGCACCTCGCTCTCCCTCTCCATCCTCGATTCCGGTCCTACCCACTCAGCTGGACACACTCTTGATGCCCTTATCCACACTGATCTTTCACTCTCCTCCCCACTGGCCACCCCAATCTCCTGGTCAGACCACACTCTCCTCTCACCTGGGTCCCATCTGCCTTCTAACCGCACTCCTCCACCAGCCCTGCCAATCTCATTCATGAACATCCATCTGATGAAACGAGTGTCAGCTGCTGCCTTTGCATCTAACTTCATTCCTCTTTCTCGCCCCACTATTGACTCAACCTCTGACTCTGCTCTCAGCAACCTCCACCTTGCAATTACCAATACAATCAACACTCTTGCCCCAGTCATGAGGATCCACCTGAAATATGCCTTCAAGCGAAACACCTGGTACGACTTCGAACTTGCAGCCTTGAAACGCAAGTGCAGAGCTGAGGAACAGAAGTGCAAGAACTCGGGCTCACCCTCTGACAAACTGGCCTGTTGCCTGCCCAAAGGCAATACAGACTTTCCATCAGCACCAAGAAAAGAGCCCACATCCAGGCTTGTCTCTCCGGTGCATCCAACAACACAGCTGACCTCTAAAATCTGCAGGGAACTAGCCAACCCTTCTGCAGTATTCTCCTCACCTCGTCAGCCCCAGGCCCTTTGTAACGTACTGGCCACTCACTTCGCTGTAAAAACGAAGGATATCCTGAGCACGCACCCTTCCTTTCCTCTCCCCATCTCCTTACCCCACCCCCTGCCTCTACAGCCCCCCTTCCGCCCCCTGCCTTTCTCTCCTCCTCCTCCCCTATCACGCCTGATGAGGTCATTAGAGTTGTCAGCTCTAAGAAGAACTCTTCCAAACAGGTTTCCCCCTGCTCTTCCAAAACTATTAAGGACAATATTGGCTCTCTAGCCCCTGCACATGCTGATCTCTGCAACCACTCCTTTACTACTGGATCTTTCCCCTCCTACATCAAGCACTCCCTTGTGTGCCCGTCCTGAAAAAACCTTCTGCAGACCCGTCTTGTCCAGCCAACTACCGCCCCATATCTATCAGCCCCTTCCTTGGGAAACTCTTCGACAAGCTGGTCTTTTCCCAAATGAAACAAAATGGGTGAGTGGGCACCGCTTACTGTAGGTACATGAAACCAGTTAACTAAGTGAGTTGAAATTTTCATAAATCAGGTTTGGGGTGCATACCCTTTAAAGAATGCCTCTGCACAGGGCATTTATTTCATAACAGAATTGTGGACCTAAATTGAATGCCAGAGGTGAGGGTTGCACACCCTTCGTCTAGCTAAACCAGCTAGACCTACATTAATAATGATTGTCTATGTAACCGTTATTAATTTTCTGTAGTTCAAAGAAAATGATATCCAAAATTGATATTCACACAAGACCAAGCTATATTTGGTTAAAATGACAATTTTGAGCAGCCTCTGCCGAAATGCTATGTTGCCAATGAATTTCAGACAATGTCCATCATCAGGGCTAATAGCTGTACATGCAGTATATAAACATTAAAGAGCCAAGGAGAAAGTTAGCCGACCAGTTTATAACTATCTTGCCCCGCTTGCATAACTCATTTCCACCGTCTCCCCAAACTTCCAGTGTTATGCAGATGACACACAGCTCTTCTTCAAACTTCCCTGCGATCCTCTTGTCACTTCATCTATCATTCCTGACGGTCTACCTGCCATCCAGTCCTGGTGTACTTCTAATGACCTCTGCCTCAATGCAAGCAAGACTAAGATCCTTCCTATTGGGACTCCAGCTCCCTATTTCCCTCCGTCACTCTGGGCATCTTCTATGGGCTCTCCCTCCTCTCCTTCATCTGAAGCCAGAAACCTTGGAGCCATCTTTGACTCCTCTCTCCTTCATCCTTCACATTAACATTCAGGACATTCAACTAAGAAGTACTGTTAGGGAGACTTCTCTGTAAAGGCTAATTTCCCAAACCTAGTGAGTCCCCCAGCAGCTTTGCTGGACTTTTGGGGTTTAATTTTTTCTCCTGCTAACAGTGAGACTCTTTTTCTCCCACACTTAGGCATGATTTGAGAATGTCCTTTGACTTTGTAATGTGTTTTATGGGCTATGGGGTCTTTTACTCCATAGGGCTTCATGTGTTTTTGTTAAGTGTGTTACACAGCACCCTCAGTGCAGTAACACAGGGTGTCATAGTGACCCCCCAACATAGACTCCATACCCTGGGACTGACTACTGTCTCCCAGGGCATGTAAAGTCACCATTGACTGTACTGGTTCTGTTCACAATTTAAGACTAGTAAAAACCATCATATTGTGGAAGTACTGGTAGGGGTAATTCGATTGCCCCTGGGTCTGTTTTTCAAGGGGGCACTGTCCCGACCCCCCTTGTCGAGTTTCTGGCTGGTGGCAGTGGTTACCACGCGGAATATTCCACCAGAATATTTCCTATGGGATTTTCCCTTTCATTTTAAACACACCACTTTTTTTGGTGCAATGTTAAAGATACCGCCGGGTTATTTATTTAATATTTATTCCCCGGTTGGGTCTTTTTGCCAGGACTCGGTTTTAAAATGGAGTTTGTGTTCGCCTCTGTAACTCCAACCCAAGTCGAGCACTTAGTTCCACTTTTGGCAGGCTTCTACACAGAATCCTCCAAAAGTGGTGCCACTCTGTCTGGGTCTACAGTATGTGTGGGAGGGGGGGAATAGGCACCCTGGACTGAGTTGCCTTGGCAACTCAAGTCACACTCTTGTGTGATTGGCCCAGTGGTGAGCCGCCCGGCTCACCACATAGCATGTTTGATTGACAGCTAGGCTGATGAATGGGGGTTTTTCTGCGTAAAAGCAGGGCTTTGGGGACTGGAACTTCAGAAGTCGCCAGAGGACCTAAAGAATCCGAAGAGGGGAGAAGCTGAGCCATCTACGACGACACCACGGTGGAGCCCTGCTGTACGAAACTCACCGCTTTCCCGACGACAGAGAAGATCTTCTTCCAGGAGAGTCTTCTTCCCTTTGAGCTGGTGGGACCAACCAGTTCGCCTCTTTCGCCTTCCTGGATCGTCTCGTGGTCGAACCGCCCGTGCCAAGCACCCCGGCAGCCGGATAGCCACGCTTCACCACTACCGCGAATAAAAGGGTAGTACCTTTTAACCGGGAAACTCTGCGGCTGGTTTCTTCCCTGGCAGTGCAACGACCTCCAGCTTTCCTCCACATCGAGATCTTCTCTTCCCCTGGACGAAGCACCAACTTGCACCCGCTGCCAGGAACAACTGCTCCCGCTGGAGCTTTCTCACCATTTCAGGTACTGTGTCCCGCCTGGTCTCCCTTGCAACAGACCGTCCAAGGTGTCCCATAAATCCTCGACTCTCTATCCTGGGGCGACCTCAGACCTGTTAACATTACCTTTCTATCTTGATCCAACCTCTTTTTGACTTTCCTGCAAAGACTTTTAGTGCATTTCCACTGTGTGATCTTGGGCACATTCCGCCTTGCTCTCTTCAAGAGTGGGCCTGGCCTATGAACTTTTTGCTCTACAGTAGACCCTGCCTTTCTTGACTTGCTGTGGTTCTTTAAAAGTGTTGGTATTTCCTATTTCTGCCTTTTCTCTCCCTTTTTAAATAATTATTGGAGTGCCATCTATGGTTAAGCGCTCACCTCTGTTTTGCTAAATAAGTGGTGTACTAACCTAGACTTGTCAAATAATTAATTAGGGAGGTGTATATATCTGTAGTGACTGTGTTTGAACTTGCTTGACATATTAATGCCAGTGTATTTTTACAAATGTGTTTTTAAATAAACAATTATATACTTTTATACCAAAGCTCTGGTCAGTGTTTGCTTGTACTACTGTATTTTTAGCCCTATTGTGTATACTCTATATACTGCCTAACTCTTCTTGAGAGAAGTCTGACTGCTCAGCCACAGCTACCAGGTAAATCTGGGTGGTGCAGACTGCTACCAATTGGGTTTACTGCTAACACCTGTAGTCTTAAACTTTTTGCAGTGGTCCCTAAGGGAACTGCACAGGTTTCTGCCTTACAAGTACCACTTCCAACTCCACCTCCTCAAAGGAATTCTTCCTTTCCTCACTTTCCCCCCAGAAGCTCAATGTCTCTAGAGCTCCGGTTCTCTCTAAGCTAGACTACTGCAATAGCCTTTTCCTTAATCTACCCTCTCCCTTTCTACGACCCCTCCAGCTAATCCAGAATATGGCTGTAAGATTTATCCTTGGCCTCAATCCCAGGGACCATATCTCTCCTGCGCTAATAACTCTCCACTGGCTCCCAGTTGCTGCAAGGATCAAATTCAAATCCCTCTGCATCATTCACAAGGCTGTCTGGGTCCGGGGACCACGCTGTCTGCAAATTGCTCACTAAACACTCTCCCTCCAGATCTTTACGTTCCTCCGGCACCAACTCTGTGTGTTAAATACTTTGCTAAACAGCAAGCTGGAGGCCAATCTCTTTCCTTAGCATGCTCCCTCCTATGGAGCATTTTCTCCCTTCCTCTTCGTCTTGAGCCAGATCTCCTCAGATTCTGGACGCTCCTCAAAACTTTTCTTTTCACCTCCTCCTTCCTCCCTCCTCTGCCAAACCTCACAGCTGCCTAGATTGGTGACCAGGGCCCGTATGTGTCCTCCTGGGTCCAGGCCTCCCACACCCAATCACCTACAGCCTCCGCGCCTCCCAGCATTTTGCCTTGGCACCCACTGGCTTGTGCCACCAAAGGCCTGCACTTACCTATTCATTGGTGGTTGTCCACTTACAGCTGCTCATTCCCTAGCACTTCCCACTTGTTACACCTAGCACTTACCCCCTACTCCCCCACCCTTTCTCTCTCTCTGTGCACTTGCACATTCTGAATGCTCACAAGGCCTAGTAGGTCTGCCTCTATCTTACAGTGTTATATCTAATTACTCCCAGGTTCCCTTCCTGTTGCCCTGTGGGCACTTTGACGTGGAAACCCTGGGAAAAAAGGGCTGGGCCAAGCCACACTACGCAGCCCACCATCAAACGGCTGGACGCAAAGTACAGGCAGGTGGAAGGGGATACTCTCCTCTTATCAGTGCACCATCAGCCTCATTCATCGGTGATAGCGGCGGCTTCCATGTACGCCTAACCCAAAGCATTGACAGTCATCCGCGACATCTGCCTTGTTGGGCAAAGAAATTAATAATAACTCACTGTAGTAACTAACGTACTCCTAGTCCACAGTGCCCTTTCCTCCATATTGCATGGGGCATCCCTCGCAAAGGACAGGAGTCGGAACCTTTTTCACCAGAAAAAACATTCTTCCCCTTTCAATTTAGTGGTGCGCAGGGGCGCGGCCCTGTGTGCATGCGTTCCTGAATCCACCCACCAGCGCCACTCCTCAGTCCCCATTGACGCGTCAACAATATTATCATTGTCTAATAACGCCATTATTATTAGAGGGGAGGATGGTTGATGTATGGAGGAAAGGGGACTATGGACTAGGAGGGCGTTAGTCACTACAGTGAGTAACTATTAATTACTCCTATGTCCCGTCCCCTTTACTTCATATTGCATGGACGATTACAACTGAATTTAGCCCCAGGGTGGAGAGGTCTCCTTAAGCGAACAAGTTCCTTAGAACCGCATATCCGAAAGCCGCATCTGATTTAGACAGAAAGCAGAAGGGGTGGGCCAGGTGGCGGCCCTGCTGATGACCTGCCACGGAAACTGCCGCTGGAAGGCGATGGCAGTAGCCTTGGCTCTGACAGCGTGGGCGTGCATGTTAGCTGAAGTGGTTTGTGCTGCCCTTCATAGGCCTCCTTGATGGCTGAAACCATCCACCTTGCTATAGAGGCCTTGGATGCTTTATAACCCGGCCTTGACCCCCCGAAGGTGACAAACGGAGCGTCTGACTTGCGGAAGCTCTTTGTCCTGTCCAGAGAATTTCAGAGCACGTCTGACATACAGACAGTGTAAGACCCTCTGAGCATCGTCAAAAAACATAAGTAAAACTATCGATGGAAAGCAGAGACTACCTTAGGTAGGAATACGGGGTGCGTTCTCAGGATTACCTTTATCTTTGTGAAAAGTAGTACAGGGTTCTGATGACATCAATGCCTGGATCTCGCTGACTCTGCAAGCAGAGAGGAGAACCACCAACTAAGCTGTTTTAATTGTGACCAATCTGATGTCCGCGGACGCCATTGGTTCGAAGGGGACGCCGCACACTACTTTGAGATACCACAGGGGGTGTGGCTTAATGATGGGCGAGTAGAGCCGGGTGAGGTCTGTCAGATGCCGCTTAACCACCGGGTTGGAGGAGAAGACCTCCTCCTCAGAATTCCTGTAGGCCCCTATGGCTGCCAAGATAGTCATGCCTGTGTGCCCACTGCCCCCATGGTTAATCCTGATATTGCTACTGATAGCCATGCCTGTGTGCCCACTGCCCCTATGGTTAACCCTGATATTGCTGCCGATTGTCATGCCTGTGTGCCTACTGCCTCTGATATTGCTACTGATAGCCATGCCTGTGTGCCCACTGCCCCTATGGTTAACCCTGATATTGCTGCCGATTGTCATGCCTGTGTGCCTACTGCCTCTGATATTGCTACTGATAGCCATGCCTGTGTGCCTACTGCCCCCATGGTTAACCCTGATATTGCTGCTGATTGTCATGCCTGTGTGCCTACTGCCCCCATGGTTAACCCTGATATTGCTGCTGATTGTTATGCCTGTGTGCCTACTGCCTCTGATTTTGCTACTGATAGTCATGCCTGTGTGCCTACTGCCTCTGATATTGCTATTGATTGCCTTGCCTATGTGCCCATTGCCCTCTCCACTACACAAAAGGAACCTACAGGGATTAAGCTTGCAAACCCACCAGCCTCAAACAGCAGCAGCACACCTGCCCTGAAATGTGCCCTGGACAACGCCAGGTCCATCCCTGCGCACACTCTGTATGTTCACGATCTGATTATCTGTGATCACCTAGATCTTCTCTTCATCTGTGAAACCTGGCTCCAAGAATCATCCGGCCCTGCCCTCTCCCTGGCCATCCCCAACGGATACCCCATCTTTAGACAGGATAGGGTCGGCCAAAGAGGAGGAGATGTCGCCATTATTGCCAGAGGCACTCTTAACATTAGAAGAATTCAAAATGACTTCGGGTCCAACGCTGAATATCTCCTAATCAAACTCCAAACCTTGCCTACATCCACCATAGCCTTCCATCTAGTGTACCGCCCTCCTGGCCCCTCTTCTGAGTTCCAAGAGGCTCTCTTACATGCTCTGTCCAACAACATCAAAAAAAACTCCAAGATAGTGCTACTAGGTGACCTTAATCTTGGCCTCAACGACAGGAACGATGTCCAAGCCTCTACTCTACATAAAGCCCTGTCCACCTTAGGGTTTATCCAGTCCATTACTGAGCCTACCCGCACAAAAGGTCAGACGCTTGACTGGGTAGCGCATCACAACTGCCCCATCCTTATCCCCGTGATCTCACCCATTCCCTGGTCAGATCATTTCTGCATCAAATTCAACATTGCCACCACCACAGGGCCCACCAGACCCAACCCAGCTTTGCCAGGAGCCCTCTCTAGAAGCTCGCGCAAACTCACCACTGAAAACCTCCTTCCTCACCACCTAGTTCCTGCCCTCCAGCATCCCTTCCCAAATGATCCAAACCTCCTCGCTAACACCTTTAAGCAAGACATCACCTGCGCCGTAGACACCATAGCACCGATCACTCTTAAGAAAGCGAAGAAATCTAAGCACTCGAACGCCTGGTTCACCCAAGATCTTATAGAATTACGGTCCTCAAAAAGGCGCCTGCTTGCAACAGGGAGAAAAAACCCTGACGATAAAACCAAAACAGCTTTCAAAATTGTTCTAAACAGTACAAAACAGTCATCACTCAGGCTAAAGCTGCATCATTTAACTCTAGAATCAACAATGCCAAATCTGGAACCAAAGAGATATTTGCAATCTTCAGGGAACTTGAGACTCCTACCACCCCTCCTTCAACCATCATCAAGGATGAGTCCTGGTGCAACACTATTCAAACCGCCATGCTAGACAAGCTTGACACGCTGCACGCTAAACTTATAGTGCACCAAAAAGCTTTACCATCCATTTTAGAAACACAGCACTCCTCCCCCCCCACCCACCGCACCCACCGCAGCCAAGGAATTACCCACCTTTGACTTCTCTGACCTGACTGAAGCAGAAGTTATAGATCTTATCAAATCCATTAAGCCTTCCAACTGCAAAGGGGATGCCTGCCCGGCACACATCATTAAAGAATGTGCCCACTCCCTGGCTCCCCTTATCACCACCTTCATTAATTCATCCTTCCACTCAGCTCAGGTACCTACCTCACTGAAGGAGGCCTGGGTCCACCCACTCCTAAAGAAAACTTCCCTTCACCCAATGGTCCCAGGGAACTACAGACCAATCACTACTGTCCCCTTCCTGCTAAAGATTCTTGATAAAGCAGCTTACCTGCAAGTTCAAAAATTATTGGAAGAAAACCAGCTCTTAGGGCTACGCCAATCTGGCTTCAGACCACGGCACGGCACAGAAACTGCCCTACTGGATCTCAAAAATCAAATCGATGACTTAAGAGATGCCGGCAGGCCTGCTCTCCTTCTCTTGTTAGACCTGTCAGCCGCATTCGATTTGGTAGATCACAAGACCCTATGTCATCATCTGTCCTCCACTGCCAACTTCTCCCCAATGGATATCATCCTGCCTCAAAGAGAGAGTGATGAAGGTATTCTCCGACTCCTCAAGTGCTGTCCCTAACCCTATCAAATATGGTGTCCCTCAAGGGTCCTGCATATCACCAACTCTCTACAACCTCTTCACGAGGCCACTGATCCAACTTCTTGACGCCAGGGGCATCGCATATACCAACTATGCAGATGACACACAGGTGCTCATACCTCTGACTGGTGACTACCAGACAGACACGAATACTCTCAATCGCATCTACCCCACAATCCAGTCCTGGATGGCTGAAAACTGGCTGTGCCTAAACAGCGAGAAAACAGAACTCTTGCTTATTAGATCCACAACCACACTCAGTAAACTTGATGCGCAATACAGCACATTTACAATAGACAACATCCCCATTACCGTTTCCCAAGCCATCAAGATTCTAGGCGTATACCTGGAACCTAGCATGACCATGGACAGACAGGTTAATGCCATCGCTTCCTCAGCTGCTTACCACTCCAAACTAATTAATGCAGTGAGCCCTTTCTTATCACAAGACAACTGCATCACCATTGCAAGGGCCATTATAGGATCTAGGCTAGATTACTGTAACGTACTCTATGCCGGCACCTCCCAAAAAAACATGTCAAAACTTCAAGTTGCTCAAAATAATGCCTTGAGGGCCGCAACGGGTATAGATCGCAGAGAGCACATGTCTGGGGTGAGAAGGCAGGTCCATTGGCAGCCCGTCAAAGAAAAGATCATTTTTAAAACACTGGCCATTGCACACAAATGCATCCATGGACTGGCACCTACATACTTAGCTCAGAGGAGCACCATAAAAACACCCGCCAGACCGTCCAGGTCTGCGTATGCCAATCGCCTCACTGTTCCCCACACACGAAGTGTCAGAGCCGGTGGCTCCAGTTTCCCTACCTTGGCTGCAAGTCACTGGAACACCCTCCCTGCCCAACTCAGGATGATCGAATCACACACAACCTTCCGTAAAGCCCTGAAGACTAAACTTTTTGTCTAAAAAGCCTCCCCCTATTGTCTCAGTTTACGACTGTCTATGCTTACTGCACCTGACTTGTAACCTACTGTATTCAATGTAACTGTTTTATTAATTGTAATGGGCCGCTATCTTGTAACCCTCAAGCAAGCCTGCATACGTATTATTCTCAGCGCCTCTATGCCCACGGGTTGCAGCGCGCTATACAAATACTAAAATAAAATAAAAAGTAGGTTTGGCAGGTGTCTATTTGCACCCCTGAGTGAGTGAGATGTGCCGAGAATAAGAGCACATCGTCCAATGTGCAAGTAAGGGGTCAACCTCCTTAGCGTCTGCCCAGTGACAGAAGCTGGTCCATTTACTCTTGTACTGGCTCCTAGTAGCCTTGCTCCTTGCGCCCTGAATGAAGAATCTGAGCCTGTCTCAGGTTAACCTGGACATCAGTGTGACCTGCTCAGGAACCACGCTGAGAGGGATAATTTCTGTTGAGCGGGGTGTATGACTCTGCCCCCCTGCAGCGAGAGGAGGTGAGCTGGGCCCAGCGGCAAGTGAATGGGTGGACTGTCCAAGAGGCTGAGGAGCTCTGAGAACCAAGGTCTTGCCGGCCACCACGGAGCTACCAGAATGATGCAGCGGTGACACGATTCTCTTATCTAGCAGATCACCCTGTGGATCTGGGGTGTGGGAGGGAATGCATACGCTGTCATGCCTTTCCACTGTATCTGGAATGCGTCGTCCAGGAAGCCGGGGCCTTGCCCCTGTCAGGACGCAAACTGCTGGCCCTTACAAGAGGCAAAGTAGGGGCACTACGAGATGCGAACAAGTCCAGATCTTGAAACAACCATCTCTGGAATAGGGGCAACAAGGAGTTGATGCTGCTCCCACTCGTAGGTGTTGAACCCTAAGCGGATGAGCTGGTCCGCTTCCGTGTTGCGGTTACTCGTGAGGTGGACCGCTGAAATCTCAATCGCTTCCGTAAGGGCCCTTTCTCAGATCACCACCGCCCTCCATGCACAGGACAGGAGGGGGGAGGGGGGGTGAGGGTTGGGAACGGGTGCCGCCCTGCTTGTTCAGGTAAAACATTGTAGTTGGAGTTGTCTGCCCTGACCAGAACTGCAGCTTCCTGATGAGAGGCAGAAAAGCCTTGAATGCCAGGCCCACAGCCCTGAGCTCACGCAGATTGATATGCAGGAGGGCCTCCTTCCTGGCCATGCACCATGAATGGAGTAGCCCCCCCCCCCAGCCCGACAGGGAGGAATCTGTTGTCCCCACCAGAGTGGGCTCCGACCGGGACAAGGGGTCTCCCACTGCCACATTGCAGTCCTTCAGCCACCAGTGAAGATCCGGGATGAGGAGCATGGGAATTGGAATCCTGAGACCCCATCTCCTGGTTCCAGTTGGCCGCCAGGCGGAGCTGGAGGCACCTCATCGTGAGGCGGGCGTGCTGGACTTAGTTTAGTTTGTTATTTGTATAGCGCTGCCTGGCCCTGGGGCATCCAGGCACTTGAATTGATTACAGCATATCAATATAAAACAACATGGTCCGTAGGTGGACTATACAGAACATTTAGAACATTATCAAGCAGTTACTGGTAATGTAAAAGGTATGGCAAAACAAGGCATAATTTACCCGGGTTGCAGGCAGTAGGTACGATAAAAAGGTAGTGTTGGGAGTTCTAGGCTTCTTTGGTCAGTAGCCAGGTTGTGGCACTGTGTCTGAAACAGTGAAAGGACGTTTCAGATCTAAGACCGAGTTGTAGCGATTTCCAGAGTTTAGTGGCAAGCACAGGGAAGCTTGAGCCTCCTGCTTTTTGGAGTTTGTATCTAGGGATATTTAAGCAGTGTGTTTGAGCTGATCTGGTTGGACGAGATGGGGTGTGGTGTGTGAAGTTGTCTGCTAGGTATCTGGGTGCTTGGTTGGATAGGCATTTGAGAGTGAGCGAGAGAGTTTTATATTAAATTCTCTGAGGTATAGATAGCCATTGGCAGGAACGTCTGACGTCGGAGATGTGTTCATGTTTCGGTATGTTCAGAGCTGCTCGAAACGCGTTATTTTGGATAACTTGCAGCTTGTTAATGTTTTTTTGGCTGGCACCCAGGTATAGAGCGTTACAATAGTCTACTTTGGAAAGAACTAGTGCTCTAGTGTTAGGCAGAAACCTGTGCAGTTCACTTAGGGTCCACTGCAAAAGATTTAAGACTACAGGTGTTGGCAGTAAACCCACTTGGTAGCAGTCTGCACCACCCAGATTTACCTGGTAGCTATGGCTGAGCAGTCAGACTTCCCTCAAGAACAGTTAGGCAGTATGCAAAGTATACACAATAGGCACTCAGATACAACAATACAAGCAAACACTGACCAGAGCTTTGGTATCAAAGTATATAATTATTTATTTAAAAACACACAGTTTGAAAACACTCCAGCACTCTTGTTGTAAAATATTCTAAACACAGTTACTATTGTAATATATACACCCCTTTTTCCTTATCAGATAAGTCACAGTAAAACACCACTTATTTTCATACAGAGGTGAGCGCTTAACTAGATTGCACTCCAATACGTTTGTGAGAAAGGGAGGGAAAAAGACAGAATATGGAAAGGTACACCACTCTAAGATTCAGGAACATTATTAGCAAGGCAGAAGAGCAAATGTCACTGGTGAGCCAAAGTCCAAAGGCTGGGCCCCCTCTTAGAGAGAGCAGAGTACAAATGCGCCCAAGATCACACAGTTACACTAGGCTTAGAAAGTCTAGCAGAGGGGCTTAGGAAAGTTTAGCCAGGGTGTCCCAGGCTAACACAGGTTCGAAAGCCGGGGGCTAAATCTACCCCATACAGTCGGTAGCAAGGGAAGCCAGGCGGGACACGGTACCTTAAGTGGGAAGGATCCTCCAGCGGTGCCAGTTGTTCCTGGTAGTGGGTACAAGTTGCGTCGTCGTCCAGGGGAAGAGAAGATCTCGACTTGGAGGAAAGATGAAGGTCGTTGCACTACCAGGGCAGAAACCAGCCGCGGAGTTTTCCGGTTAAAGGTGGTACCTTTGTTTCGCAGTCATGGTAAAACGTGGTATCCCGGTCGCCGGGGTGCTTGGCACGGGCAAGGCGGCCACGAGGTACGTCGGTAAAGCGAAAAGACGATGAAACTGGTTATCCCCACCAGTCAAAGGAAGAAGACTCTCCGGCGGGAGATCTCCTCTGTCGTTGGGAAAAGTGGTGAGGCAGTCCAGCAGGGCTCCACCGGTGGTGGTGTCGTGGCAGGTCGCCTCAGCTTCTCCCTCGTCGGATTCTTAGGTCCTGTGGTGACTTTTGAAGTTCCAGTCCCCAAAGCCCTGCTTTTATGCAGCAAACCCCCATTCACTCAGCCTAGCTGTCACTCAAACATGCTAAGTGGTGAGCCGGCCGGCTCACCACTTGGGCCAATCAGGATGGAGTGCGACTTGAGTTGCCTAGGCAACTCAGTCCAGGGTGCCTAAATTTCCCTCCACCCCTCCTAAGTACCCCAGACAGAGTGGCACCACTTTGGAGGGCTTCTGTGGAGAAGCCCGCCAAAAAGTGGAACAAAGGGCTCGACTTGGGTTGGAGTCACAGAAGAGAACACAAACGCCATTTTAGAATCAAGTTTTGGCAAAAAATCCCAACCGGAGAATTAATATTAATTAAATAAACCGGCGGTATGTTCGAGGCTACCGTAAATAATTAAATAAAGATAGTAGCCTAAAACAATGGGAAATCCCATAGGAAAATATTCGCGGTTGAATATAAAAAGTAGTATCCACTGCCACCAGCCAAAACTCGATCAGGGGGGACGGAGACGTGCCCCCTCGACTAACAGACCCCGGGGCAATTGAATTGCCCCAGCCAGTATGTCCACAATATGATGGTTTGTACTGGTTCTGTTCAGAATTTAAGACTAGTAAAGTCAATGGTGACTTTACATGCCCTGGGAGACAGTAGTCAGTCCCAGGGTATGGAGTCTATACTGGGGGGTCACTATGACACCCCTGTGTTACTGCACGGAGGGTGCTGTGTAACACACATCACAAAAACACATGAAGCCCTATGGAGTAAAAGACCCCATAGCCCATTAAACACATCTAGATTCAAAGAAACACACTCAAATCATGCCCAAGAGTGAGGGTAAAAGAGTCTCACTCTTGGCAAAAAATAAACCCCAAAAATCCAGCAAAGCTGCTGGGGGACTCACTAGGTTAGGAAATTCAGCCTAAACAGAGAATTCTCCCTAACATCTAGCTAAGGTGATACAGTTGGAGGGTGAGAGGTAAGGTCTACTGGCGGTGGCGGATGAGATGGCGTTGATCTGTCTTGCCAGTGTGAGGGAGGAGTCCAGGTAAATTAACAAGGGTTTTGACGCTGTTGGAGACGGATATGTTGTTTCCGTCGATAGTGAATGTCTGGTAGTTTTTCAAGTTTGATGAGTCTGGGTTGGGAGCCTAGGAGAAGAAGCTCAGTCTTGTCATTGAGACAAAGGCCGTGCTTGGCCATCCATTCTTGGATAATGGAATAAATGTTATTGAGTGCTGTATTGTCTGTGGAATAGTCGCCTGTAATTGGGATAAGTATTTGAGTGTCATCTGCATAATTCGTGTAGATGACACACAAATGGTCCAGTATGTCGAAGAGGGGTTTTGTAAACACATTGTATAGTGTAGGGTAAACGCAGGAGCCCTGAGGGACCCCTCATGTGACTGTGGCTGATTTGAAAGAGGCTGTAGGTGCAAAGACCTTAATGGATCTGTTGTTCAAGAAGGACTGGATCCAAGCATTGGCTTTGTCCAAGAATTTGGCTGCTGAGGTTAGATGTTTGACCTCAAGACACAAATGAACAACATCAAAGACAATGGCAAACTTCTTCTCCTCGACTTGTCAGCCACCTTTGACCTGGTCAACCATGACATCCTCTGCAATCAGAGCAGTCTTGGTGCAGTGTTAAGGGCGGAAGCCTTATTGTCTTAGTCCTAGCAAGTTTTTTTTCTCAAGGTGGTTCAAGCTCTGTCAAGGATTTTGAGGAGGAAGGGCACAGTCGTGATAGGTCTGTAATTGGTAGGGACACTAGGGTCTAGGGTGGGTTTCTTGAGTAAAGGTAGAACCCAAGAGTCCTTGAGGTTGTTAGGCACTATGCTGGATGTGAAAGATGAGTTAATGAGGGATGTGATAAAAGGAGCAAGATGTTTGGCTGCGTCTTTGATGACTGGCGCAGGGCAGATATCGCCTTGGCATTTGGAAGGTTTCAGCAAGTTAATTATGTCTTCAACCTCTTTGGTAGTTATGGTGGAAAATTCAAATAGGTTGTTGTCATCCATTTGTAGGGTGTGGGTGGAGGGGGTGGGGTATCAGCGAAGGTGAGACTTTCTTTGACTCGATTTTGGCTTGTAACATGGCAATTTTGCCTAGGAGTGCTTCTTGTATGTTCGAACACCAAGAAATGTCTTTGGTACATGTATCTGGAATGGGGGAGGGGGATTCGAGGTCTTTTAGGATGTTGAAAAGCTCTTTGGTATTGGATTTGGTGTTACAGATTCTTAAATTATACATTTTTTTTAGTCTGGATGATTGCTGACTTGTAGATATTGGAGGCAAGTGCGTAGGATGTCTTATTGTTAGTGGATGGCGACTGTTTCCATGCTGATTCAGCTTGTCTTTTGGTTTTACGGAGCGCTTTTAGTTCAGGAGTGAACCAAGAGTTGAGATGCGCGCGTGGTTTGGCTTTCCGTAGTTTAAGTGGTGCTGCACTGTTTATGGCCTTGAGGATGGTTGTATTGTAGAGCTCTACTAGTTCAGTGGGGTTAGTAGTGGTGGGTGAGAAGTCGATAGGTTGGAGTAGAGGGAGGAGTTTCTCTACTGTGATGTTTTTGCTATTTCTTGTGAATGTAGGTGGAGCATTAGGAGGACCACCAGGTGTTTGAGTGCCTTTTTTGATGGTGGTCAGTCCAGGCGCATGGTGTGTTGGAGAGGATGGTGGTGTTGCAGTTGAGATCAGCTATCCAATCAAGGATACGGCCTTTGTTGTGTGTGGGTTGCGAGATGTGGTGAGTGAGTCCTAATTCTGAGATGGTGTTGGCGATGGTGTTTGCTTTGTCGTCTTTCTCGTCGTTGAAACCTAGATTAAAGTCGCCTAGGATGAGTAGTCGTGAGTTGGGTTTGGTGTTGTTGGAGAGCAGGAGAGTTATGTCGTCTTTGAAGGATAGTATGGGGCCTAGTGGTCTGTAGATGAGGTGGGTTGTGATGGTGCTTGTGTGTGTTGTGGATAGTTTAATGGTGAGTAATTCTGCGGATGGGAGAGATTGGTTTTTTATGTGCCTTATGTTGAGGGAGCTTTTTGCAATAATGGCTACTCCGCCGCCTTTGGCTGTTTGTCTGTCTGTGCGGTAGATTATATAGTAGTTGGGTATAGCTAGCGCTAGTGCAGGGCCAGAGACTGGGTGGAGCCAGGTCTCGGTAATAGCTATGAAATCAGGTTAATTGAGGGAGATGATGTCGGCTATATCTAAGGCGTGGGCGACTAAGGATCTCGCGTTAATGAGTGCGCCTTTGATTGTTTCGGTGGTATGGCATGTTTTCTGATGAGAGTGCGAGGGGAGGAGGCGTTAGGGCAGGGACTGATCTGGTCAGTAGGTAGTATATGGTGTGTGAGATGAGTGGCTGGTTTGGGTTTGGTGCTGTTTTTTGTTGATGCCTGGATTGGGAAGGGTGAAACAGGTATGTGTTCTAGATCTGAGGCGGTCGAGTCTTGATGTGCCTATGCTAGGGTAAGAGTTACTAGTAGTGAGGTTCTTGAGGGTAGGAATGCCAGGGAGGGTGGTCTGTATTACTTTTTGGGAGCTGGAAGTATCTGCTGTACGATGAGACTCAGTGAAGGCAGCCTGGAAAGGGTTTATATTGGGTAGGAATGGGGTGGGGCAGGGGAAAGGTATGGTGTCTTGGGCATGCTGGTCTGCTAAGGCCATTGGGGTGGGACAAGAAGTGCAGCCCTGTGCATGGGATGTCGTGAGGGACCAAGCAGAATGGAAACAGATGAAATGCTAATGCGCAATCATATAAAAAGCTAATGCGAGCTAACAGAAGCGTTGAGCATGCAAGATGCCATCAGTCCCAGAAGGTGCTGGAACCACCGAGTTGGTTGAGTTGGCCAGCAAGTGCCCTACTTGCAGAGGGAGAGGAGCCTCTCCGGCGTGGGGAACACCCGCTGTGCCACAGTGTCCCAGCGCACTCTAAGAAAAACCAGATCCTAGGTGGGAGTTAGCTGCAGCTTCCGCCGGTTGAAGGAAAAGCCCTGCAGAACATCCACCTGCCGTTGGCAGGCGTGCACCGCCTCTCAGGAGAGCAGGCCCTTACTAGCCAGTCGTCCAGATAAGGGTATAAGTGATGGCCCTCCAGGCAGAGGAGGCCCCCCACCGCATTTATCAGTTTTGTGAACACACGAGGAGCCGAATTGAGGTTGAAGGGAAGGACAGCACCTTGTACTGGAAGTAGTACGACAATCATGAACCGCAAAAACCTATGATGTGTCTGGTAAATGGGGACATGAAGGTACACATCTTTGAGGTCTAGGGAACAAATCCAGTCCCCTGCACACAGGGATTCCGCTATGTGTGCGAGAGTAATCATCTTGAAGCGTTCAAGCGGTAAAGACAAGTTGAGAAATTACAGTGCCAGTACTACCCTCGTTCTTGGGTACCACAAAAATCCTGGAGTAGAAACCAGAGCCCCCGTCTGACTGAGGAACCGGTTACAACGCCTGCATTTCCAAAAGAGAAAGGATCTCCTGTAAAAGTGCCGGGGACCCTATATGATGTAGAGGAGGAGGGTAGAGGAAGACTCAAGTCTGTGGAGACTATAGAGGATCCAAGGACTCTTGAAATAACACTTGCAGCTGTCCTGGAATAGAGCCAGCTGGTCCCCCACTGATGTCACTGCTTCTTGGCATATGATGCATGAGCAGAGGAGGGGGATCGGAAAAAATGTGCAAAGTCCTCTGCTGCTTCCTCCTGTTGTCGCTGGGTGACCCGTCAGGCCTCCGCGTACGGCGGTCCAGAAACCCCTTGAAGACAGTGAAAGGGCAGGGTTTGAAGTCGGTCCTGCCCTGAAACGGAGGGAAGGACTTCTGCCCAGGCTTAATGAGGATGGCCAAGGACTTGGTGATTTGTGTTGAGGTTTTCTTTGTCAACTCGTCATTGGTTGACGAATGAAAGAGGTCCACGCCCTCGAAGGGCAGATCTAGCATCCGCTCTTGCACATCAGATGAAAATGTAGTGGCATACATCCACGCCGTCCTTCTCATCTCGACTCCCAGGAACCGGCCTCTGCTGGCTGTTGCGATGTGGGAGACCGAAGACACCATGAGGTCCTGCGCAACGGTCTGGGTATACGCCAGACCAGCCTTGAAGGGCTGCTGGAAATGCAGCCCAGTCAGTTATGGCGTACCATCGTTTGCCCAAAGTCTCAAGTGTCCCCCTTGGAAAGACAACTAGAGGCAGCTCCCAAGGAGGAAGACGATAAAGACGATGGTTTAGAATAGAGCGAGGACGTAGCCACCATTGAAGAGTGCAGCTAAGGATGGGAGGACAGGATGACTGGCTCCCCGTCTGTCAGCCTCAACCTGCTATCCAACTTCTTGTTCATCTGGGCGTTAGCTCTGAGCTTCTCCCAGACCAATCTCGCCACTTGCAGGACATCTTTCTGGAGAGGAATGCCAGAACGGATCATGGTGCGCGTGCCCAAAACCTCTGCTAGCACTCCCGACTCCTGGGGGGCCTCCTCAGGCATGGGGAGCCCCAAGAACTCCGCAAGGCCCTGAAGGCTGTCATGAAAGGCTTTAACAGATGCAAATGGTTGATCATCATAGTCATCATTGCCCCCCCCTTTTTAAAAGACTGATGGGAGTCTGGGCCCGGGGACACAGGTGCCAGAGGGGTTCCCCCTAGCTCCTGAACCGAAGACGGGTCCAACGGTTGTTGAGAGGGAGGCGTTGGTGGTACAGGAGGAGGCGGAGGGCTTTCGACAACCAGCAAGGCCTGGACTGAGGGACAGACAGGCACTGGCACTGGCAGAGCTGGAGGAACAGGCGCAGGGCCCGCAGGAGGCCGTGGAGGCACAACCTGCAGGATCACCTCCTTCACTATGTCCTTGAAGAGCCCCGTCATCTGTGGGGAACACATGAGGAGGAATAAGCGCTCGAAGAAGCGGTCCTCGCAAGCCACTGGGTGCCTAGGGTGCCGGCCCTCTGCAACGCTTCTGATCAAAGCACTGAGGCTGCGGAGGGTAGATGTACCACTGCAGAGACCAGCCACTAGGTACCACACAGTCTGCCTCCGGATGGAAGGGGACTAGAACCTTCTTGCAAGGCCCACTTCAACTGGACCGGGCAGGCCCCAAGATGAATCCAAGATGGCTGCCAGCTAGTAGGCTCCACCATGTGTTTATCCGCCATCTTACCACGTGCTGGCTCACATCAGAGGACACTCCTTGGGCCTTGAACCTGAAACAGAAGCGTCGACGTCAGAGATCCCTCTAGTAGGCGCTGAGCCCTCGGGCCAGTAGTCTAATCGCCCTGGCCCATGACCTCCGAGCGAGCTCTGGTCGGCTGCACGCCCTTGCCACCTGTGACACAGAGTCGTGAGTCGTGTGTAGAATGGATGAGTGCACAGAGTGGATGTGAGTACAGAGCGGATGAGCGTACAGAGCGGATGAGCGTACAGAGCGGATGAGTGAAACCCCTGATCTCGAACGCCTGAAACGAATAAAAGTGCATAGAACGGACTTGAACGCATAGAATTAGATAACGTACATAATATGCCTTGGAATGCAGGGAACATTTGAAAGAGCATATATCCCATCATACCACACCCCACGCTTACTCTCTTCTTTACACCACCACTCAACTAGAACACAGAGATACTATGACACCATTTGGTATAACTGTTCTCATATCAACATCTCCCGCTCACTCCCCATCAATCTATGTAAACACTGCTGGTTACACACCGCCCAACCAGGCGATCTCCTCAGGCCTAATGCAGCCACACTCGGTCTGGATAAATCCTGCCAGAGCAAACACATACTCCTGATCTCTCAACCACCACACCTACCGCTATGAAGCAGCTACTACACGAATTCCGCACCAGCTGCACACATACCTGGTGCGCACACGCACCTTTGGACTCTCTCGACTCTCTCTACTGACCGGAACTTCGGTTCCCAAGGGCGTTCAACCTACCAGCGCCTTCAGACCATACCAATGGTATATAAGGCGCTATATAAATGCAAAATAACATAACATAAAACCGAGCTCATCACCCTGGACACCACCACTAGCCTAAAGAAACTAGGCCCTGCCTACTCTTCCTTCTTGATCGATGGCAACAATATCAAGGTGGGCCAAGAAGTGAAAACGCTAGGCGTATACCTGGACTCTAACCTCGCTTTCACTAAACAGGTGAATTCCCTGGCCTCCTCCACGGCCTACACGTGTAAATTGATCCGTGCAGCCAAACCCTTTCTGTCTGACACTAGCTGCTTGACCCTTGCTAGAGCCCTCATATTGTCCCGCCTGGACTATTGCAACGCCCTCTATCTAGGGTCCTCCAAAGTCATCACCAACAAATTAAAAACTCTTCAGAACAACGCTCTTAGAGCAGCACTGTGCATCTCTAGAACAGAGCATATCACAGCACATAGCCAACAGAATAAATGGCTCTCTATTAAAGATAAAATTCTTTTAAAAACTGCGTCACTTACTCATAAGTCACTCAACAACGCTGCTCCAATCTACTTAATTGATAGATTTCATAGACAGACCTCCCTGAGACCTACAAGAACAGCCTACAAAGACTGCCTTTCCGTCCCCAACTTTAAACGTTCCACCATAGGGGGCAATAGCTTCCCAGTGAAAGCGGCTAAATTGTGGAACTCCCTACCGCCTACTCTTAGAACGGACCTATCCTATCAAAACATCTGATTAAAGTTTGTTGCATGACTGACAACGTAAGCCTTCAAACATTCCAGTCATTAAGTCTTGATACTCCTGCCAATTAATTATTCGGTACCAACATATGCCTACCTGTATCTTTGTATATAATCTTGCAATTACTATTATTGTGTGCACATACTTGTATATATTATTTTTGTTGTAACTAAGCTTCGCAAATTCATGTTACTGCTGCGCCTTGTTACCTGAGGGTATTTTGGCGCATTACAAATAAACAAACAAACCGCGGCGAAAAGATGCATGCCCGATGTCCCCCAAATGGCGAATATTGCTGACAGTTTTCTTTTTTAATTCCCACTCATGACCTTGCTGCCTTTTAGGGAAAGCTTTTCTTTGTGCAGCTTTCCCATATCTTTCTGCAGATATGATCCCGGACTAACTTTTGGAAGCAAGATGTTTTTCAACTTCACTCCCTGGCTTAATATGTTTTGGTTTGGGGGAACTGGTCAGTCCCTAATGCTCACAGTGCAGGGGGAGGGGGCTGAAGAGGTGGTCAATCCCATTTGTGTCTATGGTAAAGCATTACTACCCCTATAAGTGTAGTAGGGCAGGAGAATATTTTGTCCACGGCTTTCTTTAACCTTAGCCCAGCCAGGCTGGTGGCATTTTGGTTGGGCACATCTTTGTTACCTTGTGGCAACATAACCGGTACTACAGTGCCCATGTTTTTGGAGCCCCATCCTTGTGCTCATCTGCCCTTTTGGCCATCTTCCTCTTAAGGAAGGGTGTAGCATGGGGCCCATCTTTTATGTGAATGCCACAGATATTGACTGGGTTAGGGGGCCACTGGCTGCCCCCAATACACATTCCAAATCTTGAGTAATAGCTGTACCTGAGCTGGATGTCCATGATTGGACAGCTGCTCAGAGTTTGATTATTGTAGGTCTTTACACTGGTGGGCTACTCTGGCTCACATGGGATGTATCCCCTGCAAAATAGTGGCTTAGCTCTTTATTGTGCTCAACATACATTCTGGTCCTGCAGATATTATTTGTATATTGCTGTCAGGTGGTAGCCTGGCTGTGAAAAAGCCGCTGATATCCTGCACCCTATGCTCAATACAGTCTTTAAGCTTTTGGGGCACCTCTCCTATTATAGAACGTTACAGCAATCACCTCCCGCAACCTAGCGGTCTCATATTCTTTCTTGGCCCTCTCCAGCATTTCATCCACCAAGGAGGCCAAAAAGATTTTCTCCATCATATAGCATATTAATTATTCTGGCTTGGGTTTCCAATTTAAAGTTGTCCACCCTGAACCGAGTATAACATTTTATCACTAATGCATAAGCAGTTTGTCTGGCTGTAGTCTTGGCTGAGTCCAGGCTGGATTTAATTAAGGTCTTTCAAACAATTGTACCCTCTGGAAGGATTGCCTGTGCCTGGAACTGCGCTACTTCTGGCAATTGTTTCAGATTGGGTTCCAATTCTTCCCTTTTAGCTGTGTCATGTCATGTAAGCGGGGGAGCAGAATTGGCTTTGGGTACAGGTATGGTGCTGTTGTAGCAATTTTCCTGCCCAAATCATGTATGGGCTTTGTGAGGAGCCATGAATGAGACATGGACACAGTTTATAATTGTGGTCATAAACCTTTATTTAAATGATAAAGGGGTTGGAAAATGCCTCACCATCGCTAATCTGGGAGGTATTTCTCAAATGTGTCTGTCCTTTGTCAAGATGTCCAAAGCAAAACATATGTCCTGTGTCTGTAATCCGATTCTGGCCCTGACACACTAAAACTAATTCTAAATTGTGAAAGATATTGTCTCTGGTTCTCAAAGTGTACAAAACCTCTGATCCAGTGTTAGGGAGAATTCTCTGGTTAGGCTGAATTTCCCTACCTAGTGAGTCCCCCAGCGGCTTTGCTGGATTTCTGGGGTTTAATTTTTTTCTCCTGCCAAGAGTGAGACTCTTTTACCCTCACTCTTGGACATGTTGAAGTGTGTTTTCTTGGTTAAACCTTGTGTTGAATGGGCTATGGGGTCTCTTACTCCATAGGGCCTCATGTATTTTTGTGATGTGGGTCACACAGCACCCTCTGTGCCGTGACCCAGGGGTGTCCTAGGGACTCCCCAACATAGACTCCATACCCTGGGACTGACTACTGTCTCCCAGGGCATGTAAAGTCACCAAAGACTTTGCTAGTCTTGAATCCTGAACAGAACCAGTACAAACCATCATATTGTGGACGTACTGGCTGGGGCAATTCGATTGCCCCAGGGTCTGTTAGTCGAGGGGGCACGTCTCCGTCCCCCCTGATCGAGTTTTGGCTGGTGGCAGTGGAAACTACTTTTTATATTCGACCGCGAATATTTCCCTATGGGATTTCCCATTGTTTTAGGCTAACACATTTAATTATTTATTTACGGTAGCCTTAAACATACCGCCGGTTTATATATTTATTTTTATAACTCCGGTTGGGACTTTTTGCCAAAACTTGATTCTAAAATGGCGTTGGTGTTCGCCTCTGTAACTCTGACCCAAAGTGGAGCCCTTTGTTCCACTTTTGGCGGGCTTCTCCACAGAAGCCCTCCAAAGTGGTGCCACTCTGTCTGGGGTACTTAGGAGGGGTGGAGGGGGATTTAGGCACCCTGGACTGAGTTACCTTGGTAACTCAAGTCGCACTCCGTCCTGATTGGCCCAAGTGGTGAGCCGCCCGGCTCACCACTTAGCATGTTTGAGTGACAGCTAGGCTGGGTGAATGGGGGTTTGCTGCATAAAAGCAGGGCTTTGGGGACTGGGACTTCAGAAGTCGCCACAGGACCAAGAATCCGACGAGGGAAGAGCTGAGCCGACCTGCTTCGACGACACCACCCGGTGGAGCCCTGCTGAACCGTCTCACCACTTTTTCCCGACGACCGAGGAGAACTCTTAACGGAGTGGCTCCTTCCCTTGACTGGTGGGGACAACCAGTTTTCGCCTTCTTTCCGTCCTTTTGAGGTATCTCGTGGCCGCCTTGCCTGTGCCAAGCACCCCGGCATCCGGAATACCACACTTTACCCCCATACCGCGAAAGTCGGTACCAACCCTTTAACCGGAGGACTCCGCGGCTGGTTTCTTCCCGGGCAGTGCTACGACCTTTCTCTTCTGCTCTTCAGCGAGATATTCTTCTCCCCTGACCGACGTCGAGCCTTGCTGTCGCTGCCTGGAACAACTGCCCCCGCTGGAGGATCCTTTCCGCTTAAGGTACTGTGTTCCGCCTGGCTTCCCTTGCTACCGACTGTACGGGGTAGATTTAGTCCCCGGCTTTCGAACCTGGGAGTGCCTGGGACACTTTGGCTAAACTTTCTGAGCCACTCTAAACTCTTTTTGACTCTTTGCAAGACTTTGAATCTCTAACTAACAGTGTGATCTTGGGCACATTTTCGCTCCGGCTACTCTAAGAGTGGGCCCTGCCTAGTGACTTTTGCTCACCTGTGACTTTATTCTTCTTTAAGCCTATTGCAAGTGTTCTGGACCTTAGAGTGGTGTGTCTAACCTATTTCTGTTTTTTTCTCTCCCTTTCTTGGAAACTACTAGAGTGTCATCTAACGTTAAGCACTCACCTCTGTTTTAATTAAGTGGTGTTAACCTAGAGTTGTCTAGATAGGAGAAAGGATTGAATTTACTTTCAGTATAACTGTGTTGAAGTGCTTTTACTATATTTTTGCTAGAGTGTTTTTAACTTATGTGTATTTTAAATAAATAACTATATACTTTTGAAACCAAGCTCTGGTCAGTGTTTGCTTGTGCTATTGTGTTTTGGTACATATTGTGTATACTTTACATACTGCCTAACTCTTCTTGAGAGAAGTCTGACTGCTCAGCCACAGCTACCAGGTAAATCTGGGTGGTACAGACTGCTACCAAAGGGGTTTACTGCTCTACCTGTAGTCTTAAATCTTTTGCAGTGTTCCCCAAGGGAACTGCACAGGTTTCTGCCTAACACTGGTGTACAGCGGTGGGATTTGTATTGAGTATACATTTTATTGTGCTTTAGATACCTTAGTGCAACTAACCACAAAGCTTAGCACTGAAAAAGTAAAACCTCTAACATGTCAGTTATAGAAAGCTATAGTCAAGAGTCCCTTGCAGCCAAAACTGCTGATTGTTTAAGAATGCTCTGTAAACATAAGGATCTCCTGACTAAGGGCAAGAAAATGGAGCTGATTGAAAGATTGTTAGCTAACCAAAGTCTGGGTGATGGTTCAGAGGAGCCTACCACTCCAGCAACTGTAGATGACAGTATTGAAGTTAACATGGAGCAAAATGTTGATGTTTCTGAGGAAGAGTCAGAAGAGGAGGGTGAGGCTGTTGTAACTGTCCCCCCTAGGCCTCTGCCTGCTCTACCTGCTGTGCCTACTGGACCTTTACCAGGTCCCACATTTAGTCCTCAGTACTTTGAACTGGAGAAAATGAAGCTAGAATTGGAGTATAAGAAACTTAATGCTCAAACTGACAAAGAACTAAGGCTAAGGGAAATGGAGCTCAAGTATGACTTAGAAATGAAGAAATTATCTGTTGAGAATGGTTCTCTCTCTGGCTCCTCTAGAAGTTCCAGTCCTAAAAGACCCCGGATGCCTAAAGAATTGGTTGGTATGTATGAGCCTAAGTTGGATGTGTTGGATTGGTTGTCTCTGTTTGAATATAATCATGGGCTCCAGAACATCACAGGAAATGACTTACTCACCTGGTTGTTCTCTAGGCTTCCCCCTGTTGCAACTGATGTGGTAATGGAGATGGGGGAGGAGGATAGGAAGGACTATGAATGTGTGAAACTAGCTTTGATAGCTAGGTTTGGGAAGACCCCTTCCCAGTATCTTAAGAGGTTTAGGAGCCTCAAAAAGCATGATGGTACCCCTTGGGCTACCTGGGTGAGTGAATGTTTGAAAAACTTAGAGGGATGGATTAAGGGTTACAAGGTGAACACTTATGAAGGTATGAAGAATTTGTTTATGTTGGAGACTATTTATGATGCCTGCTCTCCTGAGCTCAGACAACACTTGGCTGATTCCCAGGAATTAGATTCCCGGAAACTAGCTAAGGCTGCTGACTTGTGGGTTGCCAACAGGGCCACTCACAAGGATTCTGGGGTAACTCAGAAGAAGGATGGGGAGAAACAGCCTAAAAAAGACTCCAAAGAGAATTCTAATAATTCCTATCCCAAAGAGGGCCCCAAACCACAAAATAACCAGGGTAAGCCCCATGGGAAACCTAGTCAGGCTACTGTACCTTCTGGCCACAAGCCAGAAGGAGGTCAGAACAAGCCACCCTTCCAGAGAGCATTTGGACAATGCTATGTCTGTCAGGGTACTGATCATATCAAAGGAGATCCCAAGTGCAAGGGTAAACCTGCAGGGATCAGCACAGTCTCCTTAGCCTTCACTCCTGAGGATGAAGTACAGATGGCTAGTGCCCACTTTGAACTCTTTGCTGAAGAACCCTTGGGTCTTCAAGCAACTGTAAACTTAGAGCCTATGGGTCTGGTTAGTCCCCAGAATAGGGTTGTGTATAACTCCCTACCTGTTAACTCTAAGGTGTATTATGTGGACAGTGTTCTTGTCAATGGCCAGGATACTCCTGCCAGGAGAGACACTGGGGCCAGCAGAACAGTAGTGGATGAAAGCTTCTTTCAACCTGAGGATGTGGCCAAAGCACCCAAAGGTCCCACTAAAATGTCTGGAGGCCCTGTCCAAATGGTTCCTATTCTACCAGCCCTCATTCAGTGTAACAACATGACAGTGAGGATCCCTGTCAGTGTTCAGACTGAGGTACCTGGGAAGGTCCTGTTGGGGAATGACCTAAGAACTCTAGGAGTAGTGTCACATACCCCCAGGCCTCCCAGTATGGAGAAGCAGAACTTAACCAAATTGGCTAGACAGGCTACCTTGAAGGACCCTTCTAAGCCTGTGGGACCCTCTACTGAGAACCCCACTACAAGCCCTGGGTTTAGTAAGTTGACCTCTGACCCAGGCACCTTTCCGGATAGTATGCTAGGAACATGGGAGCCCCAACCAAGCTCCATCATTGTTCCCCTAGTCTCAGAGTCTCTGACTCCCCCTGCTTCTGAGGAAGAGGTGGATAGACCAACTAGGCCCCTATCTGGACCTGAGAGAACTGGTAATTCTCAGTGCTGGTGGAAAACCAGAAAAGAAAAGTCTAAGGCCAAAAACCTTCGGACTGTTGGACCTTCTACTGAAGACCCCAACTCCAATCCTAATATTAGGGGGGAAACTCCTAAAATAGGTAAAGGTAGATCTAAGAGGAAGGGGAAGCAGGTACATTGCCTAACCCCAACCCCTCCAACCAAGAGGCCTAAGACCCAACCTGCTCCCACAAGAGAGGTGGTGAGGAACCTTGGAGGCCCCTCTAGATCTAAGGGAATCCTTTATAAGGACCCCTTGAAAAAGCCTAACATAGGTTCAGAAGTTGTACCAACTTCTGAGGGACTGGTCAACCAGATCCCCTATAACAAAAAGACTGATGTTCCTCAAAGGGTCTGTAGGTCCGTTAGCTTGCAAAAGAAAACCTTTGAGTTCTCCATTGAACATAGGTCAAGGTGTCACCATCAAAATGCTGATGGACTCTCTAGGATGTATATCATCGACTAGAGGTATGAGGTTCATCCAGGAGTGGATTAAATCCTCCTGTCCCTTAGTCTGGGGGGGGCGAGTGTTAGGGAGAATTCTCTGGTTAGGCTGAATTTCCCTACCTAGTGAGTCCCCCAGCGGCTTTGCTGGATTTCTGGGGTTTAATTTTTTTCTCCTGCCAAGAGTGAGACTCTTTTACCCTCACTCTTGGACATGTTGAAGTGTGTTTTCTTGGTTAAACCTTGTGTTGAATGGGCTATGGGGTCTCTTACTCCATAGGGCCTCATGTATTTTTGTGATGTGGGTCACACAGCACCCTCTGTGCCGTGACCCAGGGGTGTCCTAGGGACTCCCCAACATAGACTCCATACCCTGGGACTGACTACTGTCTCCCAGGGCATGTAAAGTCACCAAAGACTTTGCTAGTCTTGAATCCTGAACAGAACCAGTACAAACCATCATATTGTGGACGTACTGGCTGGGGCAATTCGATTGCCCCAGGGTCTGTTAGTCGAGGGGGCACGTCTCCGTCCCCCCTGATCGAGTTTTGGCTGGTGGCAGTGGAAACTACTTTTTATATTCGACCGCGAATATTTCCCTATGGGATTTCCCATTGTTTTAGGCTAACACATTTAATTATTTATTTACGGTAGCCTTAAACATACCGCCGGTTTATATATTTATTTTTATAACTCCGGTTGGGACTTTTTGCCAAAACTTGATTCTAAAATGGCGTTGGTGTTCGCCTCTGTAACTCTGACCCAAAGTGGAGCCCTTTGTTCCACTTTTGGCGGGCTTCTCCACAGAAGCCCTCCAAAGTGGTGCCACTCTGTCTGGGGTACTTAGGAGGGGTGGAGGGGGATTTAGGCACCCTGGACTGAGTTACCTTGGTAACTCAAGTCGCACTCCGTCCTGATTGGCCCAAGTGGTGAGCCGCCCGGCTCACCACTTAGCATGTTTGAGTGACAGCTAGGCTGGGTGAATGGGGGTTTGCTGCATAAAAGCAGGGCTTTGGGGACTGGGACTTCAGAAGTCGCCACAGGACCAAGAATCCGACGAGGGAAGAGCTGAGCCGACCTGCTTCGACGACACCACCCGGTGGAGCCCTGCTGAACCGTCTCACCACTTTTTCCCGACGACCGAGGAGAACTCTTAACGGAGTGGCTCCTTCCCTTGACTGGTGGGGACAACCAGTTTTCGCCTTCTTTCCGTCCTTTTGAGGTATCTCGTGGCCGCCTTGCCTGTGCCAAGCACCCCGGCATCCGGAATACCACACTTTACCCCCATACCGCGAAAGTCGGTACCAACCCTTTAACCGGAGGACTCCGCGGCTGGTTTCTTCCCGGGCAGTGCTACGACCTTTCTCTTCTGCTCTTCAGCGAGATATTCTTCTCCCCTGACCGACGTCGAGCCTTGCTGTCGCTGCCTGGAACAACTGCCCCCGCTGGAGGATCCTTTCCGCTTAAGGTACTGTGTTCCGCCTGGCTTCCCTTGCTACCGACTGTACGGGGTAGATTTAGTCCCCGGCTTTCGAACCTGGGAGTGCCTGGGACACTTTGGCTAAACTTTCTGAGCCACTCTAAACTCTTTTTGACTCTTTGCAAGACTTTGAATCTCTAACTAACAGTGTGATCTTGGGCACATTTTCGCTCCGGCTACTCTAAGAGTGGGCCCTGCCTAGTGACTTTTGCTCACCTGTGACTTTATTCTTCTTTAAGCCTATTGCAAGTGTTCTGGACCTTAGAGTGGTGTGTCTAACCTATTTCTGTTTTTTTCTCTCCCTTTCTTGGAAACTACTAGAGTGTCATCTAACGTTAAGCACTCACCTCTGTTTTAATTAAGTGGTGTTAACCTAGAGTTGTCTAGATAGGAGAAAGGATTGAATTTACTTTCAGTATAACTGTGTTGAAGTGCTTTTACTATATTTTTGCTAGAGTGTTTTTAACTTATGTGTATTTTAAATAAATAACTATATACTTTTGAAACCAAGCTCTGGTCAGTGTTTGCTTGTGCTATTGTGTTTTGGTACATATTGTGTATACTTTACATACTGCCTAACTCTTCTTGAGAGAAGTCTGACTGCTCAGCCACAGCTACCAGGTAAATCTGGGTGGTACAGACTGCTACCAAAGGGGTTTACTGCTCTACCTGTAGTCTTAAATCTTTTGCAGTGTTCCCCAAGGGAACTGCACAGGTTTCTGCCTAACATCCAACACAAAAAGATACATCTAACTGAAAGGTTCCAAGTGGACAGCGTTCACAGTTCCAGATTCCTTTTAACTAAACAAAAAAAGTTCCAACAAAGAATAATGTTTTTGTGAAAGGGTATTCAAGTACCTTTGCAAGCAATTCAATAAGAGTAACTATCTTGTTTAGGATAAACCTGAAACTTTCAATTGATAAAGTGCACATTGATTCAGAAGGTAAATGTGTGGCGTTAAAGTTGTTGGTGGCGATTATAAGTCTTATAATAATTAATATCTAGGCCCCTAATGTTGGGCAGTGTCATTTTTTTGGTTTGGTAAATTGGTTGTTTTGATGGAAATGGGGGTGGTACAATTTGAATAGGTGGTGATTTTAACACCATTCTAGATAAAGTATTAGATAAGTCATAATTATCACGTTCTTATGCAGAAGAAAAGGCCATAAAGGGAATGTTGCACTTTATGCAAATTTGGGATCTTCATGATATATGGCGTGATCTAAACTCAGATAAGAGGCAATACAGTTTTTATTCTATTCCACATAAAACTTCATCTCAAATTGATTGTTTTTTAGTAGGGACCTTTATGGGGCTGTGAAATCTTTAGGAATGAGAGATGCAGTAATTTCTGATCATGCTTGCCTTCTTTTAGAGTTGGGTGAATCTGTGGGTGATGTTAGAAAGAGTAAACAATGGAGGTTTGGTCTGCTGTCGGATATATGTTTTAAACAATTAAACACTGAAATTTCACTCAGTGATAATGTTGGCTGAGTAAGTAAATTGAGAACTGTTTGGGACGCAATAAAGGCGCATTTATGTGGTAAGATTATTAGCTATGCCCCGTACAAAAAAAGGAAATTTGAGGCAGAGTGTGCTTATAAGCCTAGCGTGGAAACTCATAGTGTATCCCCCTGTGACGTGTCCTTATCTGCTATGTTGGGAGCCAAACCTGTGCTGGAGTATATAATTCATAAAAAAGCAGAGAGTGATGTATACTTTACTGGCCAGGCCTATTGGGAAAGAGGGGATAGGGCTGGTGCTCTTTTGGCAAGTAGATTAAGGAGGTAGGGATAGTGGAAGACAGGTGTTATTTATATCAGAGGGAAATGGACTGCCTGTGAGGAGAAATGAGGAGATTTGTGAGGCGTTTAAGAAGTACCATGAGTCCATATATTGATGAGGGATATGTGAAAGAAGAAGAAATATTGAGTTTTTTAGACCAGTTTTCTGTTCCAAAATGAAGTAATGAGGATAAGATCTTATTGGATATAGAAATTACGGTACAGCAAGTTGCAGGGGCTATGAATCTTTTAGCCGCTGGTAAGTGTCCAGGGCCGGCTGGCTTTCCGGTTGAATTTTATGTAACGTCTTGTACCCCATTGACACCATTCCTAGTGGATCTTTTTAAAGAGATCATTGATACAGATACAGTAGCTGAATCCATGCAGGCTGCAGTTATATCAATAATCCCCAAGCCAGGTAAAAGTCTTTCAAGTTGCAGTAATTACAGACCAATTTCCCTTCTAAATGCTGACATTAAACTTTTGGCCAAGGTATTGGTGATAAAAATCAACCCCATGGCTTCTGAAAATAGTTAATCAAAACCAAACGGGATTCATTGTGGGTAGGAACAGCTATGATAATTTAAGGGAACTTTGTGATGTTATCGCGTTGAAATGCGACTCTTTGGAACCCTATACTGCTGTCCGCATTGAAGCGGAAAAGGCGGTTGATAGTGTTATTTAAGACAGGTGCTGATTAGACTTAATTGTGTTCCTTGTTGTCTGAAATTATTTGCTCCCCTTTTTAAGGACGCTTCAGCTAGAGTTACAGTGAATGGATGCCCGTCGAACAGTTTTCCAATTAGCCGGGGAACTAGACACGGGTGCCCCTTATCTCCCCTTTGTTTTGCCCTTTTCATAGAGCCTTTGGCAATTGCAATCAGGGAAAATGCTGATATCCGGGGAGTCCATGTAGGTGATAGTATTTCTAAAGTCCTTCTTTTTGCAGACAATCTTCTTGTTTGGAGGTCAGACCCAGCATCTTCATTTAAGGAACTAATCTCAGTTTTCCCAATCTCAAATTCATGTCACAGAGGCCTCTTTGAGGTCGGACGAGAGAGCTACGCAGGTAAAGAATTCCAATATTTGGGTATACAAAGATCTAGACAAATAAATTGTTTATTAGCAACAAATATTCGGTGTGAGATTGAGGAGATAAGAACATTATGCTTAAAGTGGAGAAAACTGAATCTTACATTGTGGGGGGGAAGATAAATGTTATCAAGATGACTCTGCTGCCGAAGCTTCTCTATGTTTTTAGTATGCTGCCTTTGCCCCTTACAGGAAATCTAGTCGGGCCATAAACAAAGTTCTAAGAAATTTCTTGTGGGGAGAGGGAGAAAAAGCGAGGATTCCAATGGATGTGCTTATAAGGCCATTATGTTTGGTTTCCCCGACATTGTTTCTTATCACAGATCTTTCTCATTATGAACCTTACATTTTTGGCTGAGAGAGGATGAAGTGGGGTCCCCTAACTGGGAAAGCATAGAGAATAGTGTGTTTTGTCCAACCCACTTGGACTGTTTACTCAGCATAGAAAGGAGAATACCATTAAATAAAACTACTCCGTTCATTAGACATTTCTCGAAAGATTGAAGAAAGTGTTGTGTTGATTCTGGAGTTAATTGTTTGCTGAATCCTGCTTCCTCAATTTGGTGGAGCCCTAAGCTCTGCTTCAATAATCACCCTCTTTCGTGGTTTGCCTGGTGATCTGCGGGCATCTGGCGCCTGAGGCAAATACATGATGGTATATCTATGATCTTGTTTGATTTTCTTAAGTTCAAATACAAGCTGGGAGCCTCTGAGGTTGGTCGCTATCAAATTATCTGTGATGTGGTTATAAATGCATTGGCACCATCGAATGCTTTGTTGCAAGATCTCGCGCCGTTGATTAATTTTGCTAGAAACTTCCCACTTTCAGCCTCCGCCATATACAAACTGCTGACGCAAACGCGTAGTGCGACTCCTTCGGAGCGTGGTAGGGCTTTAAATAATTGGAATTGAATTTGGAATGACTGGATAGAGATTGGAGTAGAATCTGCGCAGGGCCCTCGAGGTATAAGGTTGACCTGAACTTGCGGTTCACCCAACAGAATTAATCACGGTCTTTATTGGACGCCATTAAGAATGAAGCAATGTAGACTGATACAGATTGATACATGTTGGAACTGCAAGATGGAGGTTGGCAATTACTTGCATATGTTTTGGTCTTGTATTAAGGTCGCAAACTTTTGGGAGGAGATCTTAAGGCGAATGGAATTGGTAGTGGGTCAGTCACTTCCTCGTTCCCCTCTTATGTGTGTATTAGGGTTGTTTCTCATTAAGTGTCCCGTTGTCTGTTGATCAAATCTACTGGGCTTACAGAGCGTTATTGATAGCAAAAAAGAATGGTTTTAAAGTATTGGAAAAGTAAAACAAAACCAACAATTGATGGCTGGTTACAAGATCTGATTATCCTATCACGCAGAGAGAAAACAAGTTATCAACATATGAAGAGAATGAATAAATATCATGCAGTCTGGAATATATTTAATGACTTATATGTGTGATATCTCTAAAGTTCCCCATTACCTCCCTTACCCCTTTCCTCCCTTGTTTCCTTATTCATTGTAGTCCCCGCTTTGATTTATTTATTTTTTCATTTATTTTATTTTTTATTGTGAGTACCGTTAAAGAATTAGGAAGTGATTTGTTTTCTTTACACAGTTCCTGTTCTGCTTATTAATGGTTGTGTTGTAATGTTATTTTGTTCACGTTAAAATTTCAATAAAGAATGTACAAAAAGAAAAATAATGCAAGTTCCTTGTAACCCCAAGAGGATGACTCTCTCCTCTTGGTGTGCTCACAGTACTCGGGAGGGGAGGAGCGGGGGAGAAATGGCTCCCTTCACCAGGATTCTCTTTACATATAAGACAGGACAAAATCCTAAAGGCACTCCTTGGGATTCTCTTTTTACTGTGTTATAATTTGGGTGCAGGCACCAGACTCGCAGATCACCCGGTATACTCTCCTGCCAGGCTCTCCAATTTTTTTATTTTGTATTCATGTTCGCTGCTTCCAGTCAGCTTACCATCTTTCTTACAGTCACAGTTGACATCACAGTTTCAGCGCACATGACATTTTATATGTTAACAAACCCCACAACCACCACCCCCCACCCCATTTTCCTCCTCCCTGTCCCCAACCTATATGGTTCATTTCCATTGTTCTCTTGCCAGGCTCTTTTACACCTTTAGAACTATTCACAATCTCAAGGGCATGGCTCTTCTTTGAGATTATTTTCTTACTGTAATTTATTGCACACACTTGACTTTACCTGGTATATTTTCCTGCCAGGTCTAAGATGCCGTCTCTTTCACTTTCTTACATATACTTGGCTTTACCTGATATACTCTCCTGCCAGAACTTTTATGCAGTTTTTCAAACACTTGTTTTGCAATTTCTTTGCAACCATTTGACTTTGCCCGATCTACTCTCCTGCCATGACTTGTTAGCAGTTACTTTCTTTTTTATCCACAAAATATTTGGCAAATGTTGGCTTATCGACCCTCGTTTAACAAAGTCTGTTTCAATATTTGCTCCTTCATTTATTGATTCATACACTGGGTCTCTGCCCCTTCCTCCAGACCATTCACATTTACTTTGTAGTTTATTTTGGGATATGGACTCAGTGGTTTGTTCGTGGCATGATTCACAAATATGTTTTCTCTTCACAGGCTTCTCCTTTTCCTCTCTCGTGTTCCTTTCATGTAACGGCACACACTTTTAGGCAACCCGGTAACCAGTATGTCTTACCTGGGCTTACCGGGTGCTCTAAGGTTCTCTCCCATTCGCTTCGCCACCTCCACCTTTTCACTCTGCTGGCTTGGGGTGCGTCCCGTTAGCTGTTGTGTCTTTGCTGTGTCCTTCCTTTCTATGCACGGCTCCCGCTGCCTCGTAATCTCAGACAGCGGGGCTTCCTGCATGCTGGTTCCTCTTCACGCGGTCTGCATTTGCCTTTACGTCGCTTCCCGCAGCACAATTTCCTTCAGCGTCCTGCCTGGTGTCAGCACAGCCCACGGTACAACACAGCCCCTGGAAGTTAATCATGCAGTTTAAAACTGCAATAGCGGATACCAAGGAGAGAGAGCCACAAAGACTAGACTGCATTGCTAGTTTACCGGTTTTAGTCATCTTCATTGCTCCGTCTCTCTTTCTCGCTTCAGTTGTCATGTTTTTCCTTGTAGGATATTGAGGAAGCTGATGTTGGACCCTATTGAGAGTAATCATCACTGCTTCCTGAATCTTCCTCGTCCCAATTGTTAGCATATTGTTCCCTGGTAAGTGGTTGAAAGAGAGTATTCCTTATGCCATGATGGGATATTGCAACAGAGGGAACATCCCTGAAAAGTATTGTGGGGTCTGTGACTTTCTCTGATGAAATTGTGTCATCCTTCTGAGGGTCGCATCCTTTCATGTGGTCCTTCCTCATACAGCCGCCCCAAGGATCAGGTTCAGGTAGCTGCTGCCGTCCCCTGGACACATGGGGAGAAGCTACTGCCGGGAAAGGAGGGATGATGACATCAGATTTATCACATTATGCTATCCCAGACGGTTGGTGCCTCTGCATTTGATGTGTGCCTTCGACACCTCTTTTGCAATTGTGATTAGTGTATCAACCTTAGGGCGGCTTTTTATAAAAATAGAACCTGATGGAGATGGGTGATATTTCATTTCTATGCAAACATTGACATGCCTCACAGAGCCGGGATCTGCATGGCTAGTATCCATTGTTTCTTAAATTAGTCCATGACTGGAAATGTATGGGGTATTGTCCTTTGCTCATGTTCCTCCTTGTTTACTAGGAGTAT
Organism: Ambystoma mexicanum; assembly: GCF_040938575.1. NCBI lineage: Eukaryota > Metazoa > Chordata > Amphibia > Caudata > Ambystomatidae > Ambystoma > Ambystoma mexicanum. The sequence goes on from NC_090937.1 coordinate 274,459,338, forward strand.
GAGCTCAAACATGTAAGCTGCTTTTTGCATCACAGTGTGACATTTTTCATGGTCTTAACTTGTTGAAGATGATAAAGGTGGCTCCTTATCAGGAGGTGGGAGGCATCCACGCTGTAATTGCACTAAACACCCCCCCATCCCTTAGCTGCTGTTCCTCGTCTGGGAGGTATGGCTCGTTAACATCCTCTCACTGAGTGTCAGCAGGTCTAAGAGCCCATGGGATTTTAAAGAGGGTGGATCTTCTTGTCACCTCCTTGTGTTTTATCTGTATCTTGACTTTCATTATAGTGTTTATTTTTGTAAGGCTTGCTGAAAAATGATCGTATGTCCCTAATCCCATACCGCCCCCCTTGGTTTGTCTCTCTTAATGCTATAGAGACATCGATACATTTTTCTGTGTCCCCCAATACACATTTACTGATTGCAGGTCTCCTTCCCATAGAACTCATTATCATCCAAATCTATGTCCTCCAGCATCACAGTTTACTTCTGTGCCATATCAGGATAACTTTGGGCTTCAGTATCAAAACCTTGACTGCATTTCCTTCATCCGAGGAAATGTCTGGTCTATGCCCTGGTTTACCAGAAACACAAGGTTTTTCTGTACTGAAACATATTTCTGTGTCAAAAGGACCTTAAGCGCTGTAAGCTCTTTTATGATATGATAGAAATCATTTATAACGTGCCTGTACACACGTGTTTCTAGGTGCAACAAGACAAGGGAGGGAAGACAGGGCAGACAAGACAAACAATCTTACTAGGCCTTGTGTCATTCAGATTATGCAAGTGCGAGAACGAGAACAACAAGGGGAAAGGGGGGGTGCAAGGGAGAGGGGAGGGGAAAACAGGTCAGGAATGCTCTGAGAGTGCAGCGCAGCTCTGGGTAGTGCAAGGAGAACAAGGGACTGTAAGGTAACAGTTACAGCTCCTATGTGCGTGGTAGGCCCGGAGGCAGTGCAAGGATGACTGATCAAGAAAGAGCCAGGTCCCTGTTAGGCAGAATCCTATGCAGTTCCCTTAGGGAGCACTACAGAAGATTAAGACTACAGGTATATGCAAGAAATCCCCTTTGGTGTCAGTCTGGACCACAAAGATTTAGTTGGTAGCTGTGGCTAAGCAGTCAGACTTATCGCAAGAGGGAGATGAGCAGTATTCAGGGTTTACACAATAGGGCTACAATACTATGGAACAAGGAAACACTGACCAAAGCTTTGTATCAAAAAGAATATATATATTTATTTTACACATGCCGAAGTTAACACACATCACTATTATTAAAGAAAGTTAAAACAGTCAAGAAAAGTATACGCAACTCCCTATTTAAATTGTAGACAAGTTTGAGCAAGAGTGAAAACTGAGCAAAACGGCACAGTGTAAACTAAGCAGAAATGGCACTCTAACAATTTCTTCATAGGGAGGGAAAGAACAAGTTTTACAGGTTTAGACTCCTAGACACACCAGCAACACTTCCCAATTGGAGTGTGAACAAGTTAAGCAAGGTAGCACGTTAGCATCAACAATACTTTTGTGAAAACTGAGCAAAATGGCACTTCAGCAATATATAAAGGGGAAGGAAAGGTGGTTATAAGAGTTTTAGGTGCACCAACACATTTCTTGATGAAAAACAATCTAGAGAAGGCAGTTGTAACAGATTTAGAAAGAGTCAATAGGCTTATGCCAGAGTCAGTGGTACAAGGCAAAGTGCCTAGGTTCAAAATGTTCTAGTAGCTGCAGTCAAGTCTTTGTTAAACGATTGAAAAGGCGGTTGCAGGACGTAGAAAGATAATGTTAGACGAAAAGGCGGCCAGCCCAGAAAGTAAGTAAAGGATTTAAAACACCTTTAGCAATACCCAACGAAACCGGAGGCCTGGTGGAACAATGTACCTTGAAAGTGGAAGAGGCTCCTGCGGTGGCAGTAGTTCCTGGCAATTCCTGCAGTTCGGGAGATCCAGCAGAGGAAGAGAGGCTCTCGTCGTGGAGAAAGGTTACTGCACTGCCCAGGGATGAAACCAGCCGCGGTCCTGCCAAAACGGAATAAAAAATACGCTCCTTTAAATCGCGGTCGTGGTGGACGGGTGCCTGGCTATCCGGTCTCCTAGTGCTTGGCACTGGCTATTCGACCAATGCAGATCCTGGAAGGCGATTGGAGAACTGGTTCACCCCACCAGCTCAAGGGAAGAAGACTCTTGCAGGTGAAGATATTCTCGAGTCGTTGGAGAAAAGTGGTGAGGATCTGCAGCAGAGCTTCACTGGTGGTTCAGTCGTTGCAGACATCTTTAGCTTCTCTCCTCTTCGGCTTCTTAGTTCCAGCGGCGACGTCTTGTCCTCCAGTCCTCAGGACCCTGGTTTTATGCAGTAAGACCCCCATTCATACAGCCTAGCCGTCACTCACACAGTGGGGTGGCCATCTGGGCGGGATAACCCCCCAGCCTATCAGGGCAGAGAGATACTTGGGTTGCCTAGGTAACCCTGTCTAGGGTGTCTATTCCCCCTCCCACACATCCCGTCTACCCCAGACTCAGTGGCGCCAAAAGGAGGACGAACAAAGGATCCCGACCTGGGTTGGGATTTCAGAGAAAGACACGAGAAAGAAATATCAAAGTTCTGGCAATAAAAACCTACAGGAGTAAATTTAATATTAAAATCAACTGGCGCTATGTTAGAGGCTGTCAGTAAAAGTGGTAGCCTCGAACAATGGGAAAATCCCATAGGAAAATATTTGCGGTCGAATATTTACAGTAGTAACCACTGCCACCAGCCAGAAACTTTGGAGAGAGGGACTGGACGGTACCCTCTCAAAAATGAACACTAGGGAAAAACTATTAACCCTTTTCAGTACTTCCATAGTAAGATGGGTTGTACTGGTTTAATTCATAATTATTGCCTAGTAAAGTCAATGGGGACTTTACTGTCTCCCAGGGCATGTAGTCAGTCCCGGGGTATGGAGTCTGTGTTTGGGGATCACTATGACACCCCAGTGTTACGGCACTGAGGGTGCTGTGTACCACACATGTTAAAAAGATGATTCCTATGAGGGTGAGACAAACCCCATAGGCCATAAGCACACAAGATAGCCTAAAAAACACACTAGCAATCTGTCTAAGAGTGGGAAAAAAGGGTCTCACTCTTAGCAGGAGAAAAAAATAAACCCTTCAAATCCAGCAAAGCTGCTGGGGACTCTATAGGTAAGGGAAATTAGCCTTAGAATAGAATTCTCACTAACAGTCCCCAGTGAGACTCTGAGGGTAGCTAAGCAACCAGTCGGTACAGCAGACAGGTAGGGCAGCAGGGGAGGGAGAGAGAGAAAGCAGAGGAGAAGTGGAACGTGTTGAGCTGCCTCCGGAACTTCAGGTAGTCCGGCTCAAGTTGGAGAGGGGCAGAGGGAGGCACCTGCAGAGGGGAGAGATCTACCCCCCACTCTCTGCCTGGAAAAGCGTCTAAACATTAGAGAGTTGGAGTTAGCTGAGCGAAGGGCTCGAGAAAGAAGATATTTTGAAAGAGAGTGTTGGATGAAGTGCGGGCCCCGGCCCCAAAAAGCCTTGTGGACAATGCAAAGGGTCTTGAACTTGATCCCTGCAGCCACCGGGACACAGTGGAGAGATTTCAGGGCTGTAGAGATATGGTCCCTGGTCTTGAGGCCAAGGATAAGTCTTGCAGTTCTGTTCTGGATTAGTTGCAGAGGGCGGAGAGTAAAGGAAGGCAGACTGAGAAAGGGCTGTTGCAGTAGTCCATCCTAGAGAGAACCAGGGCTCTGGAGACAGTGAGCTTCTGCGGGAAAGTGAGAAAGGGAAGAGTCCCATTGAATGGCTGCAGCTGATAGTGGGACTTCTTGGCGACGTCCAGGATGTGAGGAGAGAAGAACAAGTTACTTACCAACTGTAACTTTCTTTCGACAGGATGTTCCTCCCACGTATTCCTCATCTTGTGATAATTCGTTATCGCCAGCTTCGTTGTTTCGGAATTATTTTTTCGGTAGAGGGTGCTGTGCTCGAGGTTGTGGCGTTGATTGTCCCTCTACGGGCTCCGTTCCGTGTCATCGTCACTGTTGGTATAAGTAGCTCGAGCCGCGCCCGTTGGCTTCAGTTCTGTTTTTTCGAGGAAATACTCATGGAACATCCAGGCGTATGCTGTGACTGATGAGCCCATCGTGAGAGGAAAGTGTAAGAAAACAAACTGCACTGCGGGGTAGGCTGGGAGGGTCGATGACCAATACGTGGGAGGAACATCCAGTCGAAAGAACGTTACAGTTGGTAAGTAACTTGTTGTTCGAATGGATTGTGTCCTCCCACGTATTCCTCATCTTCTGATAGACTCCAATAGCAGTGATCAATTCGGAGGTGGGAGTGTTAGTTTTTGTTTTCATGGACGGAGTGAAGTACCGCCCAGGCAAATAACCCCTCATTGGAGGAGGAGGCATCTAAGCAGTAATGCTTGATAAAGGTATGCATTGATGCCCATGTTGCAGCCGAGCAAATGTCTTTTGCAGGAACTCCCCTCTTCAAAGCCGCACAAGTAGCCATTCCCCTAGTGAAATGAGCACGTAGTCCATCCGGTGGGTCTTTTCCTGCTAATCTGAGGCATTCCAATATAGCCAGAATGATCCAGCGGGATATAGTTTGTTTTGTCACTGCTAACCCCAATTTACGACCTGTGTAACCTACAAAGAGTTGGTCATCTTGACGTAATTTTGTCATTCTTGAAATGCAAAAACTGAGGGCCCACTATGCAATCTCTCCTCTTCTTTTCCCAAATGAGGAGGAGGATACAATGTTGGTAAGATCATTCTCTGTGACAAAAGGAAGTCGGAAACTACTTTCGGTAAGAAAAATGGTTTAACCTCAAGAACTACCTTGTCCTTGTAAAAGATGGTATATGGAGGTTTACATGAGAGAGCCTGAAGTTCACTAACCCTGCGGGCTAATGTTAATGCCACAAGAAGGACAGTTTTTAATGTTAAAAGCCTCAATGGACAGGAGTGCAGAGGCTCAAATGGTATACAAGTTAGGAATTTAAGAACCAAGTTTAAATCCCAAGTTGGAACAGGAAACTGTATTGGTGGATATACATTGTTAAGTCCTTTCAGGAACTGTATGATTAATGGAATTTTAAAGTAAGAAACCTCTTCCGAGGAATGCTTAAAAATGGACAGCGCAGCAATATATCCTTTGATTGTTCTGATCTGGAGCTCCAGATTGGCTGGATGTAACAGGAAAGAAAGCACCATTGGGGTGCCACATTGAAAAGGGTCCACATCCCTATCTTTGCACCAGTTACTGAACTTGTTCCAACGACACCGGTACAAGGATTTTGTTGCTGGCCTTCTGGCCGAAAGCACAATCTCCATTACGTCATCTGGAAGATCCCAACCTCTCAGAAACCATGCATGTAGGTTGAGTGTCTTGGCCTCTGGATGGAGAACCCCACCTTCCTCTTGCGAGAGAAGATCCTCTCTTTGTGGAAGACGTATTGGAGGGCAGATCAACATGTCCAGAAGGTCAGAAGGTCCGGGTACCACGCCCTCCTGGCCCAGTCCAGGGCAATTAGGATCATGGTTTTCCTGAACTTTCTCAACCTCCTGATTACTTGAGGAATCACAGGGACTGAGGAAACGCGTACAGCAGGGGGAAATACCAGTCCACCACGAACATGTCTCCTAGAGTTCCTCTCGGGGGAAATTCCCTTGAGCAATACTGATCGCACTTCCGGTTTACCGTGGTTGCGAACAGATCCACTTGAGGGGTTCCCCAAAGGGCGAAGATCTCCAGAAGGACTTCCTGCGCTAGCTCCCACTCGAGCCCAAGCATCAACCTTCTTATCATCCCTATCCGGAGGTATGGTTGGGTATGCTGGTGGGTATGCTGTCTGTCTCGAAGTAGTAGCAGCCTGAATATGTTGACTTGCAACCCATCAGCGTTGCAAGTCAACAGGGCCGCAATGCCAGACTGCCCAATGCACCATGCTGAGGGAGAACAGCGAGAATGCTGCAGAGCTCACATGTGGAGGAGGGAGTGGTAGTGTTGTATAGCGAGTAGGAACATCAAAGGGTGGAGGTCAAGGCTTCAAAAGAGTGAGTGGCATTGGAGGGACAGAGACGGAAAGCAAAGTGAGTAGACAAAAAAAAAGAGGTGAGGGGTTGGAGAAGAGTAGTGGGAGAAGAACATCTAGGAAGAGAGAAAGGAAAGGAATACATGGGCATGGAAGAAAGGAGACCAAGTTGGGCAGAATGCCTGTAAGGCACAATTCCAATACACCTTTAGATTACCAACCACTGTATAGTGTAGGGGCAGTCTAGGAAGTCCCTGAGGGATTTTAGACAGAAAAGGCAACCTACCTTTAGCTTCACATTCAGCATATGGTAGAACATGGACTGTAGGGGGTCAATAATCAATATCTACTAACCTGGGTTCAGGGATGCCAGTGTTAGCGAGGAGGAGATTTGCTAGAGAAGTAAGAGGGACTTCCATAAAAATCTTAATGAAAACCCTACAACCGTCAGAGGGCTAGAGTGTTTCTTGTGCCATCTGAGAGACGTAGTGTCAGAAGTAGGATACACCAGGCCACGATACAGAGGCTGCCTAAATCTGATAGAAAAGAAGGAGAATCTGAGGCAGGAGATTCCTGGACAATGGCCAGCACTGAGCCCATCGATCAAGAGGTTTGGAACATGGGAGTGGAGCTAGAGTGTCTAACCCTCAATCCAGTGTCAGAAGAAGCAGAGTACTCACTCGTGATCCTCACCTGATGAGGAGGAGTTGTCCTCTTTTTGTGAAATTCTTCCCTTCTCCTCCTTCTTGGCCTCGGTCTTGTAGGCGTTCCTTGAAGAGGTAGGGTCTATCCGCTCCAGCCGCCACCACGGCTTCCTATGTAACACTCTACGGGAGCTTGGTGTGGCGGTCTGGGAGGACAGCTCCAAGATAAAGAGGGAAAAGCACAATGATACAAAAACCCTCTTGGGGGGTGTCTTTCGGGACATTCTTGAGTGGATCCGGAATCTGGAGTATAGTGGGAGTGCTTCCTTTGAGCAGGAGATCCGTGGGAGTCCAAGGGGAAGATGACAACTAAAAGGCTGTCCCGAGTGCCGTAGAAAGCAATGTGAGATAGCAAAGAACAAGTTACTCTCTTACCTGGTAACGTTCTTTCTATGGGATGGTCCGACGACGTATTCCATATCTATGACAGTAATCACCACAGCTGTGCTGCTTCGGAAAATGTACGGCGTCTGCGTCCTGCGTCGATGACGTCGAAGCGCCATCCTCGAGGACCTCCTCCGACGGCCGACGTCATAAGATGTGATAAGTAGGACGCACGACGCCCGTAGCCTCAGTTGTAGTTTTTTCTCAGAACGTGTGCCACCAGTCTTCTGCCAGTCCGACACACAAAGCCTTGCGGAAACGTAAGCTGCAATTGCATTAGAAATTCTGTAGCGAGGAAGGTAGGGAGGGAGCGATATGGAATACATCGTCGAACCATCCCATCGAAAGAACGTTACCAGGTAAGAGAGTAACTTGTTCTTCGAGGGGTTTGGGTCCTCTGACGTATTCCATATCTATGACAGACTCCCAAAGCAGTACCAATGCAAGGAGGTGGGAAAAGAATTTAGAAAACAGAAATTTAGAATGCCCAATCAAATTGCGGAGTAAAGGACCGCCTTGCCAAAGGCCAGATCCTGCCCCCGGATAGAATTGAGGGAATAGTGACGTACAAAAGTATGTACCTAAGCCCAGGTGGCTGCATCACAGATGTTGCGAATAGGAACATCCCTCTGCAGGCCAGTAGAGGCAGCCATACCCCTGGTAGAATGGTTCCGTAAGCCGACCGTTGGGTCCATACCCGCCAAGCGGTAACACTCAGAGATAGCCAAAATAATCCAGCGAGACAAAGTATGTTTCGTCACAGCCTGTCCCCAACGCTTTCCAGCGTAACCAATAAAGAGCTGATCGTCCACTCTGACCCGGGACATGTGGGAAATATAAAAGCTTAACGCTCTCCTAGGATCAAGCCTATGGAGCCTCTCCTCTTCCTTACCAGGATGTGGAGGAGGAGAAAATGCAGGTGGAACAACCTTCTGGCCTAAATGAAATTCTGACACCACCTTTGGAAGAAAAGAAGGACGAACTCCAAGGACAACCCTGTCCTTATGAAACACAGTGAAGGGTGGCTTAACTGAAAGTGCCTATAACTCACTCGCTCTGCGAGCGGAAGTGACCGCAACTAAAAATACCATTTTCAGAGTTAACAGTCTCAAAGGGCATGAATGCAAAGTCTCAAACGGAGCACCCATCAGATACTTGAGAACAAGGTTCAAATCCCAACCGGGCACCTGGAAAGGTGACGGAGGAAACACATTAGTGTGCCCTTTCAGAAACTGAGAAATTAAAGGAATTTTAAAATAGGAACACTCTTCAGACGAGCGCTTGAATAAATACAGCGGCGCCAGGTAACCTTTAATGGTACCCACTTGAAGGCCCCTGTGGGCCAAAGAAAGCAAAAAAGACAGAACCATGGGGATTTCACATGCAAAAGGATCCACATTCTTAACCCCGCACCAGCCGCAGAACTTCCTCCAACGGCAACGGTACAGGGACTTTGTTGCGGGCCTTCTGGCCGAAAGCAACACCTCCATCACGTCTTCAGGGAGGTCCCAATCCTCATACCTCAACCTTTCAGAAACCAAGCGTGAAGGTTGAGGGACCCGACCTCTGGATGGAGAACCTGACCCCCCCTCCCTTGAGAGCAGATCGTCTCGGTAGGGAAGACGACGTGGAGGGCAGATGGACAAGTCGAGAAGGTCTGGGCACCACGTCCTCTGTCCCACGCCGGAGCAATGAGGATCATCCGGGAACCGAACCTCCGTAACCTCTGCAGTACTTGCGGGATGACGGGACTGGAGGAAACGCGTACAGCAGTGGGAAGGACCACTCCACCACAAACGCGTCTCCTAAGGCTCCGTTTGGAGGAAATTCCCGCGAGCAGAACCTCTCGCACTTCCGATTGACACTGGAGGCGAAGAGATCCACTTGAGGGGTCCCCCAAAGGGCAAAGATCTCCATGAGAATCTCCTGAGCCAACTCCCACTCGTGAGAGATCGCGCTCTGCCTGCTCAGAGCGTCCGCCGTCTCGTATTCGTCGCCTGCCAGATGAACTGCTGAGATCGAAACTTCCTGCTGGATTGCCCAGAACCAGAGCTGCATCGCCTCCCTGCAAAGAGGAAGTGACCCTGCCCCCCCTTTTTGTTGAGGTAGTGCATGGCCACCGTGTTGTCCGTCAGGATCACGACATTCTTTCCTCGCACAGTCGGCAGAAAAGCCTTCAGGGCTAGCCTGACGGCCCTCAGCTCCAGCAGATTGATATGGAGTCTGGACTCCGACGGAGACCAACGACCGCTGACTGTCAACTCGTTGGCATGAGCTCCCCATCCCGTGAGGGATGCGTCCATCATCATGAGCCCCCCTCATCAGATTGCCTTCATCGGCCCACCACAGAAGGTCCTGGGCGACCGAAGACGGCACCTAAACAGGGTCCGACATCCTGTCGGAGGACTGAGACCACTGGAGCTTGAGTGCCCATTGCAAAGATCTCATCCGCAACCTGGCCTCTGGCACCAGAAGAATGTAGGATGCCATGAGGCTGAGCAGTCTCAAGAACTCAAACGCTGGGAGAGTCTGGGCAAGTTAAAACTTGTGCACCATCTGCTGAATGTGATGAGCCCTCACCTGGGGAGGAAAACACTGCCCCAGGGACGTGTCGAGCACTGCTCCGATGTACTGGAGCCTCTGAGTTGGTGTCAAATGGGACTTCTTTAAGTTGAGGGAGAAGCCCAGCTTGTGGAGGGAGTGGAAGGTGACTGACAGATGATCCAGGACTTGCTCGGGAGAGCGCGCCCGGATAAACCTATCGTCCAGGTAGGGGTAGACGTGAATCCCCCTTTCCTGAGGTGCGCTGCCACCACTACCATGAGCTTGGTGAAGACCCTCGGGGCGGAGGTCAAGCCGAACGGCAGGACCCGAAACTGAAAGTACGAGTCGCCAACCGCAAACCTCAGGTACTTCTTGTGCTTTGGATGGATAGGCACATGAAAATAAGCGTCCTTGAGGTCAAGAGACACCAACCAGTCCTGAAGTTGAAGGGCCTGGAGGACTTGAGAAATAGTAACCATCTTGAACTTGCCCTTCCTGAGGAGTTTGTTCAAACCGCGCAAGTCCATGATGGGTCTCAATCCCCCGTCTTTCTTGGAAATCAAAAAATAAGGGGAATACCATCCCTTGTTCCTCTCTGCTACAACCACCAGTTCTATGGCGCCTTTCTCCAGCAGGGATTGAATTTCCTGCGCATGGAGCGGATCCAGACTCTTCAAAGAGAGATTCCCCGGTGTATTTTCTTGATGCCTCTGCCGGAAAGGAAGACAGTAGCCGTGGGTTATGATCTCCAGAACCCACACACCTGTAGTAATGGTGCGCCACTCTGCAAGATGCTGCGCCAGCCTTCCCCCAACCAGTGAACCATGGGACATGGCCTCATGACTGAGCTGAAGCGGCTGCGGCGGTGCCTGAGGGCAAAGTGGCAACAGCCCGAGCGGCCTTGGCACCTGAAGTACCTTATTTTCCACCTCTGGCACTCCTACGGTGGCCCCTTTGACTGGCAGCTCCTCTCGCTTTACCAAAGGAGGAGTAATAACGAAAGGAACCTCCCCTCCATTGCTGTCCCCTAGAACGAAAAGGCGGAGGTTGGCGAACTAAAGCGCCCAACGACTTCGCTGCAGCTTTGGAGGTCTGCAACCTCTCAAGGCTCTCGTCAGCCTTGCTGCCAAAAAGATGTTCCCCGTCAAATGGCATGTTGAGGAGCCGGGCCTGCACATCAGGAGCAAACCCCGACTTCCGCAACCACGCAAACCTGCGTATCACGGTGCTCGCCGCCATGGACCGGCTGACGCAATCTGCCATGTCCAAACCTGACTGAACGGCCTCACACATAGCATCCTTGCCATCCTGAAACATGGCAAGGAAACCATCCCGTTCATCCCCTTCGGGAATATGTTCAGCCGCCAAGGAAAAACAGTTCCACAGAGTGTGCGTGAAACAAGACAAGGCACAAATGGAGTTGGCCGCCTGAAGCGCCATACCCCCTGCAGAAAACACTTTCTTCGCCCAGCCGTCTAAACGCTTGTCGTCCCTATCAGGAGGGATGGTAGGGTACGACGCCTGCTTTGCCGGGGCCGTAGCCGCCTGCACCACCAAACTCTCCGGAGTAGGGTGCTTGGACAAGTAGCAGGGGTCATTACTGGCTGGGCGGTATTTTCGTGGCAAAGACTTGCTCACTGCCGGGAGACTCTCCGGAGCAGTCCAAGCCGTTGCCACCCTTCTTTGCAGAGCCATATGGAATGGCAGTACCGGGTCAGTTGGTGGACCAATGTCGAGGATATCCGTAAGGTCATCCTGAACAAACTCCCCTGGGGGAGCAGACCAACCTAAGTACTCGGTGACCTGTGACATAAGTCGCCGGTACGAAGAATCGGCATGAGTGCCAGGCTCAGGCCTACAAAACTCCACCTCCGGAGAGGTGTCCAGTCCACTAGCATCAAGCAGGCACCGTGTCAGGCACCATGCCATCATCAGAGCCCTCATCCACCTCTGAAATGAATTCCAGATGGCGGTAAGAAGGCACAGAACTGGAACCAAAGCCATGCTTGACCTTGGCCAGAGCCTTCCTGGGTGGTTCCCCTGAGCCATGGGGTACCCCCGTCAACACAGCCCCGAAAGGCGCCGAGTGAATTGGCGCCGACGTCGAGAGAATCGGAGTCGACGACAGACGCGGCGTCAACACAGGCCTCGAGGGAGTAGCCCCGAGCGTGTCCCTCGACATCCTGGGCATCGATGACTTCCTCGGAGGCAGAGCCTCGAGAGAGTCCGTCGACCACCTTGGCGCCACAGGCGTCGATGTCTTCCTCAAAGACTTCACAGGTTCATGTGGTCTCGAGCGCGTCGAGGACCGGGCATGCCGAGAACGATTCCCCTTGTCCGAGCGGGACCTTTCCCGCGGATCGTGACGGCCACCCGAGCCCGAAGGCGTGCGAGCGGCGTCTCTCGACTGATCACGACCGACCCCACTCGGAGGCGCGGACGGACCAGTGCCCTGCGATTCGAGAATCACCAACATTTGCTTCCCGAAGGAAGCCCATTCCTGCAGTGTTGCATGCTTGGTGGGGTAAGCGACCCGCCAACGGGCGGAGTCCTCGGATGAGGACGGGGAAGGCGACCGATGATGGCGCTTCCGGGAGTGCCTCGAAGAGGCAGAGGAGTGGCGAGACCAACTCCGGGACCGAGACCCACTGGACTTCCGACGACGACGCGGAGAGTCGCCCCTCGAGTCGTCCGTCGAAAGCCCTGCAGACCTCGACTTCCAGGGGCTTGGACACCTTACCTAACGATAACTTCTTCTTGCACTCCCACAAGGCTTTCGACGTGAGCGACTGGCAGTCGACACAGTCATCCGTGTCATGGGCCTCCCCGAGGCATCAAAGGCAGGCGTCGTGCGAGTCCGTGACCGACATCTTGGACCCACAGTCCCTGCACGTCTTAACGCGGTGTGGAAGACGAGGTAGATATCTGCACGAAGAATAACTTCACAAACGAACAGGTTCGAAGAACCAAGATGAACAACAGAAACTCCAAAGAGTCGAGGCGTACCGAGATTCACGAAGCGAACACGTTCGTGGAAAAAACGGAACTGAGGCTACGGGCGTCGTGCGTCCTACTTATCACATCGGATGACGTCGGAGGAGGTCCTCGAGGACGGCGCATCGACGCAGGAAATTTTCCGAAGCAGCACAGCTGTGGGGATTACTGTCATAGATATGGAATAGGTCGGCGGACCCAATCCCCTCGAAACAACTCCCTTCATAAGTATGATGAAAAAGAGCTGTAAGCACGCAAAGAAGACATGCACGCGTATGGGAGAGCCAGTAGTAACAAACACGTTCCTTGAGAAGGGAACGGAGGAAAGCACAGAGCACAAATCCCAGCAACAGAGTTGGCTGCCCACACGGGAAAAAGGAACTAGGTACAGCGAAAGGAAGACGTCTGACGACAAGGCGCCGGTCGTGAAAAGGCTGCGCGGAGAAATAATATGCAGGGAGACACAGAGACAGTAATGCAGATAGAGTGGAAAAGCAACAGGCATGCAAAGGTGGCTTAGCGTCTTACCCGTGGAACAATACTACAAGGGTTGCAACGCACCCGGCTCCCGGCGGAAGACGCTTATAAGCATTTCGTCATTACAGGCGGCGGCCATCTTGAATAAAGACTAGACCGTAGCCCGAGGAAACCTAGTGGCACGATTTTACGTGAAGATATGACAAAATGGTGTTCCAATGTAGAGAAAAAATTAAGTAGTTAATAGGTTTGTTACATTTACTAGTACATCTAGCAGTGATTGAATCACTTAGTTTGTAATAGCATGATACCTGTGGTTACTAACATGACTATATTTTTCATGGAAACCAAAATTATGAAACAAGAAAAAGAATTAGGTATATTCATTATTTAAAAAAATGGATTTCAAAAAAGGAAATGTCTCAAAATAAATTAACACACTTGTTAATATGTCAGTAAGCATACAATATGATTTTGCATGTGAAAAAATTATTGACAAACAAAAAGGTGAAAGAGGTAAATTCATTTATACACACACTTGTCTGAAGAGGCACCGATAGGGAGCTGATTGTTAGAAAAAAGTCAATTCTTCAAATACAAATTCGACAAAAGCTATGTGACTTTTGAAAGCATGCATTTAACGGATATGCACATACATTATGAAACAAAACTAACAAAAATAGAATTATTGAGTTAGCACCAAACAGCATGCTTCCAGAAAGTGTTTTTTTTTTAAACGTTGGTATCAGTGCTGGGGCACCATTAAATTAACTCGCTGTCCCTGGCTAATTCATATGTAGTTTAGTCTCAGCATCATGATATGCCAACAAACAAAAAAAGGTCCTCATTAAACTGTGTTTACAGCACATAAATAGCACTATCAACAAATGTCCTCCTGGTTATTATGTACCAGGGGAGGCTGATAAAAAGAAGAAGCCTACGCTGTCCGCTTTTGTGAATTAGTGTAAGCGTGGTGGGCCACAGGCTATTGTTCTGGCTGTACATTAAAGTACCCAAGCAAAAAAGTGGCACTGTTGGCGTTTCGGTGGAGAAAGAGGGATGCACCACCTTCATCAGGAAGAGCTTTATTTATCTATTCAGCCCCTAGAGGAAGTGGTAAAAACTAAATATTTAGAAAAAAAATAGTAATAACCCGGCATTGCCAGTTTGGAAAACTTTAAAAAGGAAGGGAGTGGATGACTATATTACAGGTACCATGTTAGGAACAGAGAGGATTATTTATTCCGTGGCGCTAGATAATCGTGCCCAGAATCAGAGGCCCAAGGGCTGTCTCTTGTATCTGAAAGTTATGAGACCTACCACCAGTTGTATTAAGTAGAATGAGGTGTATTGGCCTGAAAAAAGTCAGTGTAAAAAATGATGAACTGTGTTGACCTAAAGGGAGCGCAGGTCCAAGTGGTTTATGAAAACCGGTTGAGGAGTGAGTTAGAGAGGGAAAGCTGGAAAACTAAAAGTTGAAAAGTACAGGGACTGCTTACCGCAATGCATTATAGTACTGTAAAAAACTAGTGATTTGTCAGAGGATATCACTAGATGGGCAGTGGAATGGAAAGTAAGAAATTTTGCCACAGGATCAGGTCTGACTTCATTAAAAATATTCAGATTGTGGTCTCACATATTTGAATCAGTCCAGCTAGTAGCGGAGACAAATGGCAGAGGCAAAGGCGCCGCATTAGGGCACTTAAACGAATTTTGTGTGGTGAGCTATGCCGTAGTAATGAAGCCAAGCTTCCCAAAATGCTGTTAAAAAAATTGCGCGTCTTTTTAAGTGAAGTTGTAGTGATCTGGTCCTTGGTCCGAGCTTCTGCGCCCACCAGGGGGCGTAGAAACTCGGCTGCCTGATCCGTCGTCACCTCACTTCAGGCTGATTCAAACCTTACGAATCTGTATATATTACAATTTTACTAGCCCTTCTTCGCAGTACCTGCCCCTAACTCCAGTACACCTATAACTCAAGGTTTTTTTTTTTTTTGGAACACTTTTTATTGATTTTTATTTCAACAAACAATACAAACCGTACTTACAGTGCATATTTTAATATTGAATATACATTGCTACGTCCAAGTCCCCCCCTTCCGAGCCTACTCTACCTCATGTTCCGTTTCTCCGTCTTGCAATAGGGATTCCTTTTCAATGATGGTTTCTGTTGGATCCCGGTCACTTGACCCATCATACATGGGCCCAAATAATTCAGCTATTAGTTGTCTCCAAGCTATCAAGGTTCCAGCCTCTTCCTCCCCCCCACCATTGCATGCTTCCTGCCATAGTGTAGTTTCTGCCTCTGCCCATTTCTGTAGATCTTTCCACCATATTTCTATTCTTGGTCTATACCATGCCTTCCACCTCATAGCGATTCTTCTCTTTGCTAGTACATCCGCCAGGTCTTTCAATTTACTCAAATGCATGAGTTTACGTGGTCTAGGAAACCCTCCTATCAGGCAAGCCCATGCTGTATCCACCTCTATTTTTATCCCTTTTTCTTCCATCCTATGTGCTATTTCTCCCCAAAATCTCTCTATTATTGGGCATGACCAGAACATGTGTACCATTCCGGCGTTTTCTTCGTCATATTTGGGGCATGATTGTCGTCCTGCGTTTTTGAATTTGGCTATCCCTTGGGGTGTCATATACACCCTGTGAGTTATATATAATTGTATCTGTTGTAATCTAGCATTTCTTGACACGTTTTTGTGATATACTTGGGCCCGCTCTCACATCCCATCATTCATTGGGGCACCCACTTCCTCTTCCCAGTCCTGTCTTGAGTTGTACCACTTCCTTCCCCACTTTGGTCATCATCAGCTCATATTCTAGATGTTTCATGTCCCCACTCTGCTATGTCTATGGTGGCGTCTGGTTCATCTGCTAGTACTACTTCGGACCAGGTCTCTTTATCGCGTACCATAGGGTGGTGCAGCGAATTATACTGCCCCGTGTGTAACCCCGTTTCCACCACCAGCCCCTCAAAATCCTGTATACTCCCCTCTTGCCACATGTCGCCCATTGTTGCTATCCCCACCGGTTCCCAGTGCTTCCTAATCATTAGTCTTAGTTGCTTTCCTTTTCCCGCCAGAGCGACTAATGGAACCTGCAGGGAACACAGGGATGGATTCTCCATTAACTGACAGGCTCTCCGCCATATCTCCCACCCAAGTGTCATCATCCTTGGGCGTCCTTCCATATCCGATCTGGGCAGCCACATCATTTCTTTTAAGAAGAATGGGACGCAGTTCAATCGGAATAGCCTGGATTCCGAGGTCGGCTCCTCAGAGAGCCATTTAGCTACATATTGTAGTTGACTTGCTAGGTAATACATTTCATAGTTTGGTAGTTTTATACCCCCTTTCTCATATGAGTTCTGTAGCTTCCATAGAGCCACTTTGTTACTTGTCCCATGCCAGAGGAATTCCCTGCATATGCTGTCCAGCCTGGCAAACAGTCGTCTAGGTATCAAGTATGGGATGTTCGCAAAATAGTACAACAGTCTTGGCAGGACCACCATTTTAAGCATTGCCCCCCGTCCCATCATCGCCAAAGGGGAGCTTCACCCAGAACTTCATACTATTTTCAATATTCTTGATGGCTTTCTCAGTGTTGTGTTGATGCTCTGCTTCCACCGTGTGATGTCTACCCCAAGATATCAGAACGTGTTGACCTCCCAGGGTATCTGCAGGATCAGTAACTGCTCTAATGGGATATCCTTATGCCTGCCCAGTGGAAATACACAAGATTTTTTGGGGTTCACAGCTATGCCTGAAAGCTTTGCAAATCGCTCCATCACTTCCAGGACATACTGGAGTTTCTCTTCCAGGTAGCGTAAATACAACAACATATCATCAGCATACAAGGAAATTAAATGCGGTTCCCCCTTTATGGTGATGCCTATTACGTCATACTAAGGCCAAAATATACAGCATGGGGGACCACGGGCATCCCTGCCTAGTACCTCTGCTGAGCTGACACCTCTCTGATATTACTGCTCCTGTCTTAACCCTGGCCAGCGGCGCGCTGTATAATAGCTTAGCCCATTTGAGATACCCCCTTCCTATTCCATAATTGGTCAGGGCCGCAATCAGCCATGGCCATTTGACCAAGTCAAAGGCCTTTATTGCCTCTAGCGAAACTAACTTCTTATTGCACCTCCTTAGAGGTACTCTTCCTTTCCTCACTTTCCCTCAGAAGCTCACGGTCTCCCAAGCTCTGATTCTCTAAGTTGGACTACTGTAACAGCCTCTTTCTAAATCTACCTGCCTCTACTCTCCGCCCTTCACAACTAATCCAGAACAGGACTGCGAGACTTGTCCTTGGCCTCAAGCCCTGGGATCGTATCTCTCCAGCTCTGAAATCTTTCTGGGGCCTGGGTCCAAAATTCCTTCAACTATCCCTCCGTAAATACCTCCCCTTTCGAGCCCTTCGCTCCTCTACCTCTAACTCCCTCAGGGTCAGTCATTTTTCAAAGAAACGAGCTGGAGGTAGAGGTAGATCTCTGTCTTCGGCCGGGGCCTCCCTTTGGAACTGCCTCTCTGCCACCTTGAAACTTGAGGAGAACCATCTACGGTTCCGGAAGCACCTAAAGACCTTCCTCTTCGCTTCTGCCTTCGCCCCTCTTCTCCCCTTTTGATCTGCCTTTTTCCCTCGGCACTCTGCACCTGGCCACCTTCTGCCCTTCGGGCCCAGGTACCTGCTCACCCTGCCATCCTCCTGCACTGCCTCCGGGCCACCCCTTGCACTCGGGCCTGTGTCTGTACCCATACAGTTCCCCACCTACTCTTCTTCTGCACTTATCAGATACTCCCTATCTGACTAACCTAGCACCTTTGCCTCTTACAGGCTGCACTACCACTGCTAACACTCTAATTATTTATGTACTTACTATTTATTTTGTTTCTCTCCTATGCTCTGCACTTTCCCCCTTTTTCCCTTCCCCATGCACTTGCGCGTTCTCAATGTCACTGGAACTATTAAGATCATTGTTTTTGTTTCTCCCCTGTTCCCCTCCCTTTGCCTGGTCGCGCTCTGAAACACCTGTGTAAGAGCGCGATATAAATAAAATATCATATCATATAATATATCGCCATCTCACCGGCGTCCCTGTTTGCATGTTCAATGACTCGGTGGAGCCGCCTGAGGTTGTTGGATATGTTCCTATTGGGGACATAGCAGGTCTGGTCGGGGTGTAATAATTTATTGATGACCCTCCTCATTCTGTTTGCCAAGACCGCTGTTAATATTTTACTGTCCTGGTTCAACATTGACAGGGGTCTGTAAGAGCCACACTCACAGCCAGGCTTATTGGGTTTGGGAAGCGGTATAATAATCAACTCTCTTAGGGACTCTGGTAGTCTTCCGACTTCATATGCCTCATTTAGCATCTCTAAGAGCGGGGGAAGTACCTCATTTTTGTACGTTTTATAAAATTCGCTAGGGAGTCCATCAGTCCCCGAGCTCTTACTAGTGGGTAGTTGCCTAACTACCTCTTCCAATTCCTCTAGGGTGATCGGTGCGTCCAGCTCCTCTCTCTCTTCCGCGCTAATCTGCGGCAATCCAATATCCTCTAGTGTTTCTCCTTTTTCCTTGCTGTCACTTTATTACCGACCCATGTACGGAGACAAGGAGGAATCTGCAAATTCCTGATAACTATGCATCCATCATCCTTCGCTATCGTTCTAATTGTAGGTCTAGGAGCCTTGTTTTTATATAGCCATGCCAGGAGTCTACCTGGTTTGTCCCCCCCTTCATGCTGACTCTCTATATACTTTTTGTAGTTAAGGTTGCATAACCTTTCCCAGTATCCCACGCATTTCTGTTGCAGCCTAAGTACTGCTTCATTATCTTCCTTGGTATTAACTCCCCTTTTCAACGTTATTTCTAGCTCTGTTTCCGCTTCTTGTAGTTCGACCAAAATCCCTCCTTGTAGTACCTTGGACTTGGCTATGGCTATCCCCCTCACTACCACTTTAAAGGCTTCCCAGAGCGTGCCCGCTGTCTCAACACTGCCAGTGTTGATCTCGAAATAACTTATTATTTCCTCTCTCATGTCCTCTCTAAAGATATTGTCTTTCTACGTCTCTGCTCGGAGGCGCCATGTCGGTATCTTTGCTCTCGGGGGTCGGTATTTCCATACTAGTATCAGCGGCGAGTGGTCGGAAAGGACCCTCGCTTTATATTCTGCCTGCGCCATTTCTGTCATTAGTTCATGTGTGACAAACACATAGTCCAGCCTAGTGTGTGGGTTCTGGGGGGCTGAATAGTGCAAATATTGTCTATCCTGCGGATGGTGTGACCTCCATGAGTCGTCTAACCCAAAATCCGCTAACAATGACTGCAGTGTCCTGGCAGCTGGGGTGGGTCTATCTATTTTGGGATCCGATTTATTTATTTTCGGGTTTAGTACACAATTAAAGTCTCCTCCCCAAATCACCGCCCCCCCCCCTAAGCTCACACTGAGTTTGTTATATAGGGTTCAAAAGTATGCCGCTGTGTCCTGATTTGGGGCATATGTGTTTATGATACATATTTTCTCGTTTTTCACCAGCCCCTTTATTATGACCATCCTCCCATCTGGCTCCACTGTAGATTGCAATAGCTGGAACGGGACATGCAGTGCCACCCAAGTAATTACCCCTCTGGCATAGGCCGAGTATGCTGCTCCCACAACAGTCTCCCCTTGTCAAGATGTGCGTCCCTGGGACGTGGCGTACCTGATCTTTCAGAGGATGCGCATTGTGGAGATGCCAGGCTGTCAATCGACGTTGATCCGAAGAATGGTAACGCCAGAAGCCAGCTCCACTTCCGCCCTACGAGCACAGGGTTGAAGGGGAACTAACTCCTGACGCCAGTGTCAAGGCACTTCCCCGGGGATTAATGTGGCGCCAGAACAGTGCAAGCACTGATAGGGAAGGCCGTCCAGATGTCCACTTGAGCAGGTAGAAATTGGTCCAGCTTCTGATGCAGTAGTTGGAGGAAAACTGATGCTGGCAACAGGAAGGACGAATAATCCAACCAGGGAAGGTTCTGGCCAGGAGGAAGCAGACGGGATCAGGCATTGAAGAACAGAGGGCCCCTTGGTGGGTCAACAGAGGAGGGGACAGGACCCAGGCAGGGAACCAAGGGGAGAACTGGCAAAAAGATCAGGGCAGAAAGGAGACAAGGACAGGAGGAACAAGGCAGATCAAGGCAGGGAGGAACAGGAGCAGAACAGGGCCTTCCCCGAGGCTACGGGGAAGGACACGAACAGGCAGGCAGGTAAGGACAAGGTTCTGACAGGTAGAAACTTCAGGAGCGAAGCGGTGGGTCGGGAACCAAGCCGTGTTGAGACGCGACTGGCTCCCGACCCGACCGCTAATGAAGTCCTTGCGAAAGCGAGGCCAGACAGGCAACGCCATCTGGAACGTGCCCCCGGTGCGAAAGCGAAGATTGCAACGCAAGCCTCGCGCCGTCACCCGACGGCGCATGCGCGGAAGCCGGAAGCGAGGCCTGCAACGCAAGCCTCGCGCCATTGCTCAACCGCGCATGTGCGCCAGTCAGGGCCCGGCGAAAAGATGCCCCATATCCCTGCAGACCCCACCAACGGTAGCAGGGATACAATCCCCAGTGGCGCCTGGCGCCAAGGCAGCCCCCCAAGGACCGCCCAACGGTAAGTGAAGGTGGTGTCCTAACACCCCTCCACTTCTTTCGGATAACTTCCAGCTTTTCTTGCGTTAATTGAGTCTCTTGTAGCAAGGCTATGTCCATTTTCTGCCTTTGCAAATACATCATAACCTTATTACTTTTTAAATAGCTGTTGAGCCCCCTACATTCCAAGTAACTATTTTAAGGTCTCCCATAACATATTAGATTCCCGCTCTTCCCTCCGTAAGTACAATCCAGGTCCAAGGTCTTCCCTCCTTTCATGTAGGCTTCTTCCCCAGTTTAAACATCCCTCAACTATGAACTCTTCCCCTTCACCCCACTCCCTCCCACCCTCCTCCCTTCTCAACCTCACCACACTCCCCCACACTTCTCTAACTCTCCCCCTCCCTTCCCCGCCCCAACTCACACTGAAACATGCACCCCCCCCCCCGTTCCCTCCCAACTGTTGCCCAGCTCCATCCCTGGATCTCAGGCTCCCCCACATCTAGCCATTTTCTTGGCACTGCCTGTACTTGGGACTCAGTGGGGAGATGTTGCCCTATCAGCGCACCTACTACTTCTACTGAAGGGGGCAAAGCGCATGTATCCTGTGGCTCCGATATATATATAAGGCGCAGTGCTATGCTTCACATATCCAGAATGTTTATCACTATATTCCAGTCCACAGTGTTCATTTGGCAAGCATATATGGCAGGAGGCTTCTGCCCTACTACCATTCAACTCTAACTAACCCATCCCCCTAACCCCTATGCAACGTCACTCCCACCTCCTTGGCCCCCATATCGTCGGATCACTTATCCTCTCCGTTTCGGTCCTGGTCCCCCTCCGACTCTGGACATCCATGCGTCTCCAGCCAACATGTTGCTTCCTACGGGGTCTCAAAGAAGTGGGCTTTGCCCTTATGCAGAACTTTTAATTTCACTGGGTAGAGTAACATGTATTTCATCCCTGAGGTGCGTAACCTCCTCTTGAATGCCACATAGCTGTAACGTTGCCTCTGCACCAGCATAGTATAATCCGGGTAAGCCGTGATCGTTGCTGACGCTCTAGTTATAGAACCACCTTTCCAGAAGAATTGCAGGATCTTTTCACGATCTCTGTAGTTCAAACTTTTTGCAATTATAGCTCTGGGCGGCGCCCATGGTTGTGGTCTTCTCGTCTGGGCCTGATGCGCTCGCTCCACCGCAAATCCCTGGGAGAGTTTACCAGCTCCTACTGCACGGAGTAACATATTCTCGACATAGTCCGTGGGGTCTGTGCCTTCTTCCCCTTCCGGCAGGCCGACCACACGTATGTTGCTTCGTCTAGCTCGTCCTTCAGCTTCCTCTGCCTGGTTTTCCAAATTAGCCACTTGTTGCTTCAGTACATGGACCTCTTTTGCATTTGTGGTGCTTAGTTCCTCATTCTTCTTCATGGCACTTTCCAAGCTACTAGTTCAGTCCGCCAGCGCCCTCACATCTTGCCACAGTAAGTTTACATCTATTCCCACCGTGTCTATCTTCCTTTCCAGCGCTTCTTTGAGCTTGGCCATCGCCACACGAGGATTTCAGTTCCGTAATGGCTTCCAGTATCCATTGGTCGTCTCTCGGTGCACTCTCAGTCTCTTGCACCTTCGTCCCGGACTGTGCTGGGGGGGTTGCAGGCAGCTGCGCTTTAGTAAATATGTCCAGGGTCGGCTGCTTCACTTTACCCTTGAGTCCCTTTTGGGCCATTTTGCGGGCACCCTCTTGTACTCTATCAGCTCACTCCTTGTGGTGGTGCGCCGTTTCACCGCTTTCCTCCCCGTGGGCCCTCGGCGATGGTATTCCTTGCTTCAATACTTGCTCACAACGTGGGTCTGTCTCTCCCTAGAAGGAGCACTGTGCCTTATGTGCTTAACGTTTGTTTCTCAAATCCGCTGTTCTGCTGCACGGCTGTACTGAAAGGTCCAACATAGGTCACCGTGCCAGCCAGCCCTTCACGTGTGTCTCCTCTCCTCGTGGGGCTGCGCGTTTCACTGTTTTGCTGTCCACTGCGGACTCCACTTGCTACGTCCAGCTCGTGTCTGTGGTTCCCTGGGGTTGTCCCCCTGGTCACTTCGCACCTTCACGGTGTTGCCAACCTTATGCATGTGCCGTGGCGTATGTTTGTGATACACGCTTGGTTGGTCACACTTGTCTTGCATTCTAGGTGTAGCGAGCTGTGCAGCTCTCTTGCCTCCCCAGTGTTAAGTTGCACTTGCAGCTTTCACTGTGCTCTCCATGTGTTGCATGACAGTTCGTGGGGCAGCTTATAAGTCTCTGCAGTGTTGCCCACTGCGGACTCCAACACACTTCCTCCGCTCTGTGCTTCCTGTGTTTAGGGGGTTAGTTTCGGGCTCTGCTATTGCTGTCACAGTGTTGCCAGCATCATGTCACATGCTCGGATGCCTATTTACTTAGTCCTGTGTTGTGCATGTTGCGGGCTGTTGCGCTACTTTAACACCTCTGTGTCACAGTGTACTTGCCGCCATCGTGTTCCTGCACGTGCAGTACCCCCTGTGGATGCTGCTGCTTGGGGCTGCTTCTACCCCTCTGCAGTTGTATTCAGTGGTCTCCTTGGGGCCCCCAGCCGCTCCGTATCCCAGGCGCTGCTCGCTCTGCGTTGTGTGTGCACCACAGCATGCTGTTCATAAGTTTGTGGCAGCCCTTACTGTGTGCCTTATTGTCACACTCGGACCACAGGGTTCAGGCCCTCAGCTGATTTGGGCTGTGCAGTGAGCTCCCAGCAGCGCACGTTGCTGCTCGAGCGGGGGCTCCCGGCTGTCCCCTGCCACCGGAGCTCTTCCCGTAATATTATTAATCAGTTCGCAGCCTTCGCTGCGCGTGTTCAGTGCCTCCGGCAGCAGCGGTCATCATCGGTGCAGCTCGGGCTCCCAGTTGACCGGAGATTCCGAGCTGCGCACTCCCCATCCAGAGCGGCGTCGCCGCCCACGCCGCTCTTTATGGCTAGAACGGTGGCGGTCCTTTGTAGTGTTCCCAGGGGTTCCTGGACTCCTCGTTCCTCCAGAGCTACACGCTCCGAGTCAAATGTTACACGCTCCGAGTCAAATGTTACAACTTTGCTCCTTGCGTCCCTGCTGTTCACTCCTGGGTTAATGCCAGCTTTTCGCAACAGTGGCAAAGCAACAGTGGCAAACCTCCGGCATGCCAGCCTCTTCTTTCACAGGACGCGCCCCTCTAATGTTCCTTGTTCTGCACCACCGCCATCTTAGTGCCAGTTTCGGGGCCCGGGTCCTTGAGACACAAAGTAGCAATACAGTTGCTACAGTGTCTCGCACTTTTCACCAGCCCGCTCATCTTCTTCCCTGCATATTCCCACGCATATTCTGTAGTTTTGAGGCTGCAGTCAGGTGTCAGACTGCACGCGCTTCGTCGGATCTGTGTGGCGGATCACGGAGCTTCCAGGACTTGCAGCCTACTCCATGGCTGCCTGGCCACGCCCCCACCTACGTTTATCCTGAATCATACTCTCCTTCTTCCCAAACTCAGCACCAGAGCCTCCTGTGCATCGCCAACTGCAGGCCTCTTCCCGCTCTTACTGCAACCGGGAGCGCTGGATCTCCATCGACTGCTCCCTGTCCTCCCCCATCGGCACTCTACTGCCTGCAGACTATCCGTCGCCTTCCTCGCTCTCAACCTACGAGCGAGCGGGTAGGCACATCAACTACAACTCCCAGACCTCCCCACTGACTCTCTCCACTGCCTGTGGACGACCCAGCACCTACCTGGCTGCCCTCCGGTGCGGGCCTCCTGCTTCCACCGACGTCAGCTGGACCTCCCTCTTGTCTCCGCCCTTTTCGGCTGCACCGAACTCCAGCTCCTCTGAACACCTCTTCATCGGTCAGCGTGCCTTTGGTCTGCCTTCAATCCTCTGACTGTTGGAGCCCCCGACAGTACTTGCAGCGGGCCGCCTCCTCCAGTCCGGACACTCCACTGGCTGGCGCCGCTCCTCCTATCCAGTGCCTCTGCCTTCACAGGCCCTGCACACCAACTGCCGCCGCCTCCTACAGCCCGGGCATTCTACTGGCTGCGCCCCCGCTGCTGTAGGCTTGAAGAGGCTCTGCATCCACGTCCTTCTGTCTCCTGCCCACAACGGACCTCCTTCTTCAGCCCTCTGCCACCGCTGCCCCTCCTACCATGGGCCTCTTCCATTGCTGGCCCTCCCATCCAGCTGGATGCGTGAAGGCTGCAAGCGGCCGTCGGATTAACTGTCCAATGGGTTCTCCGCTCCACCATTACCACAGAGCACGCCAGATTGAAGTCGCTGCGCCGTGTCCGCACAGGCCCCTGCTGATCTCTACCAACTGCCTCTTTAACAGAGGGCCTCTTAAGGTAGCCTGTTCTCTCCATTGCTGGCTCCGTTCTTCCTCTCCAGGACCTCTCACTACCGCCAATTGTCTGTCTGCCTTGACACAGACCTTTTCAACCAACCGGCCCTTTGCACCCGTTTTTGACCATCCAGTCCTCTACCTCCTGGTCACTGGCTGGTTTCTCCATCACCGGAGCCTTCCTTGCCATTGACGTCTGCCTGTCCACCACTGCCAGACTTCGCTTCTCCCTCATCACCTGGAAAACCCTCATCCACCAGCAACTGGACGCTATCCTGAGACGGCCTGCCCTCCCCTGCTTCATCCACCAGCAACAGGACGCTATCCTGCCAAGACTGCCTGCCGTGTCCTGCTCTTAGACTGCTTATCTTCTCCTGTCTCATCTGGGCCCTCTCCTGGTTTACCCTCTTCTGCCTCACCACTACTGGGCCATTCACTAACTTAACCTGCCTTCACCTCCCCTACCCTCCAGTTTCCCGCCTCCTGGACGTCTGCTACAGCTTCTTCCTCACTGCAGGAGCCCTACGCCACCATCACCGGATGCTCTGCTGCTGTGGCTGCCTTCACCTCATCTTTTACCTGAGCTTTCAGTATTCCCCCATGACGACGTTACAGAGACCACCAGCTTCTTCCTCACAACAGGAGCCCTCCTCCACTAGCCACTGGTCTTTCGGCTGCTGTGGCTGTCTGCCCTGTCTCGCCCTTGGACTGTCTACTTTCGCTAGTCCCTCTCTTAACCCCCCAGAACTATATACCTCTTCCTCAATGAAGTACCTCCTGACCCTGTCTCCTCTCTCTTCCTCTGTGAAGTACCTCCAGACCCTGTCTCCTCTCCCTCCCCTTGTCCTTGCCACCTAGCAACTTTCACACCCTCACTTTCTTCTCAAAAATAATCACTCTCTCTTCACCCTCTGTTTTGAGTGCTGCTAGACTCTCCTCTCCTCAATCTCCTTCCTCTCCCCTCCCCCTTCTCCTTCTCCTTTCTCTTCCTCTCATCCTCATGTCTACCCCCACGACCTACCCCTTTCCCGGTTCACCCTTTCCCCCTCCAACTGTCCCCCTTCATCCTAACCTCCTCTACCCCCATATTGTCGAACCCTCCAGTCTCTAACATTGACCTCTGGAACACCAGATCCCTCTGTAATAAGACTGCTGCAGCTCTAGATATGTTCTTCCGACTTAAACTCCACTTCTTCTGCATAACTGAAACCTGGATTCCCCTTACCAATTCTACTCTCACAGCTTATCTCACCACCCCCCCCCCTCCTCCTCTATTGTTTCACACCCCTCTGGCCGCGGAGGCGGCATTGGTCTCCTCTACCACCCCAAATGCCTCTCCTCCACCCCTTCTGCATCTCTCCCTGCCTTTCCATCCTTTGAATACCTTTTCAAATCCTTCACTTTCCTTCACGCTATCTCCTTCCTAATTATCTACAGACCTCCTGGCCCCCTTTCTTCCTTCTAAAATGACCTGGATCATATCTTCTCTCATATCTCTCCTTCCCTTACTCCCCTCTCAGTTCCCGGCAATTTCAACCTTCCCCTCTTCAATTCCTCTCATCCTTCCCCTCTCCTCTCTATACTTACCTACTCTCTCCCCTCCCGACCCCTCCTACTCACTCCTCTGGCTCCATTCTTGATCTCATCTTTTTCTCAACCTTCTCCTCCTCACCCGTTTCTTCTCTTCCCAACTACCTCTCTGATCATGCTTTACTCTCCTTTTCCCTTACTCCCCTCCCTCAACATCACCCACCCCCTCTCCTTCCCCCTCCTTCTCTCGACGGGATCTCCGCAACTTTAGCCCTTCCCTCTTTCTCGACTCTTGCTCCTCTTCCCTTCCCCCTCTTTCAGTCTTCCCTTCGCTCTCGGCCAACGACGCCCTCTCCTCCCTGTCCTCCTCCATCTCCTCCAGTCTCTTTCCCCCCTTCTGCTTGCATTTCAAACTTCTCTCCCGTCACTCCCTCCAGTGTTTCCCTTCTCCTGTCCAAAATCCATCCTACTGCTGCCCCCTCCGATCCCCTTCCCACCCTCCTTATTCCCAAGATTTACCCTCTCCTCATCCCCTACTTAACCACCTTCCTCAACATTTGTCTCTCCTCAGCAACCTTTCCTTCAGCCTTCAAACACGCTACTATAATCAGCATCCTGAAGAAACTTTCTGCTAACCCTCTCCTTGCTTCCAACTTTCGTCCTATCTTGCTCCTTCCATTCCTCTCTAAGCTTCGTGAACGACTAGTTTACTCTCAACTTTTGTATCACTCATTCTTTCCTTCCCCCCTCTCAATCTGGATTCCGTCCTAAACACTCTACTGAGAATGCTCTCACTTACGATCTCAACTCCATCCTTAACGCTCACTACGCTAAGCAATCCTCTGTCCTTATACTCCTCGACCTTTCTGCCGCCTTTGATACCGTTGATCACCCCTTACTTCTCAACACTCTTTCTTCCTTTCCTTTGGCTTCAAAGGCTCTGTTCTTAATTGGCTCTCCTCTTACCTCTCCAATCATTCTTTTGCTGTCTCTTGGGGCGGCCACACCTCCTCCAACTTCCCCTTGGTCTACGGGGTCCCCCAAGGCTCTGTACTTGGCCCTTTTCTTTTCTCACTATACAGCTCTCTTCTCGCTCCCGTTATCGCCTCATTCGGTATCTCTGACCATTTCTATGCAGACGTCACCCAGCTTTTCCTCTCCTTCTCTTCTTTCACTCCTGATCTCCATCTCAATGTATCTTCCTGTCTTACTGCTAAAAAAACTATGTCATCCCACTTTCTCTCCCTCAATACCGACAAACCAGAAGCCCTTTTCTTTCCTTCCAACACACTTCCTCCTCCTCCACCCTCATCCACTTCCACCCTTCCAATTCCCCCCATCTCTGCTCACGCTCGTAATCTAGGTCTCCACTTTGACTCCTCCCTCTCCTTTTCCCACCATATTTCTCTCACCTCTCACACCTGTCGCTACCATCTCTTCAATATTCGCAAGATCCGCTCCTCCCTCACCTTCCATGACTCTAAACTCTTAACCTCCTCCCTCATCTTCTCTCGTATGTTTTACTGCTTTCCCCTTCTTTCTGGTCTACCTACCTCTCATCTTGCCCCCCTCAAATCCATCTACCACTCCTCTATCCGTACACTTTGTCTTCTTGCTCCCCGCGACTCCATTTCCTCTTTGCTCTCTTACCTTGGCTGGCTTCCCTTTCACTCACAACTTAAATTCCAATTCCTCTGTCTTGTATTCAAATCTCTCTACGACCTTGCCCTCCCCCTCCCATCTCATTCTATGCTCCTTCCCGGCCTCTCCGCTCTGCTGAACTCTTCTTACTTACTGTTCCCCCATCCCCATGTGCCTCGTCATGATTCCGTTCCTTTCAGATCTTGGCCCCCCCTACATTGGAACTCTCTACCTTTCTCTGTCCGCTCCATTCCCACATACTCCGCCTTCCGCACCTCCCTGAAATTTCTTCTTTTCCATTCCCCCTGATCTCCCCTCCTACCCCCCTACTCTCCTACTTCCCTATTCTCTCTCCTACCCATTTCCCTTCCCTCCCTTTCCCTTGTCCCTCCTACTCATCATTCCCTTATCCCTTCCCTCACCTCCCGTCTCTAGCGAAGGGCAGACTAAGAAAAGGGCAATTCCTGTTTGGACCTGTTCGGACCAAGAGGACCCACGGCCCGACCCCCTGGCCAGACAGCAGGTAAGCATGCACCAACATGTGTTACTCCCTCTGTCCCCACAGGCCATCCCCACCCCCTCTGGACCCCCCATGATGTGCCCTTGTGCCCCTACCATTCTCGCACACAGGTGTTGCCTGTTTTGCTTGATTCTTCTACCCTGTTACCCCCTCAAGCCTACTTCTGCAGGAGTCTGTCCTGATAAATTCTGGTTTCACCATCACCGTCTTGTGGGCAATGCTGGATTTGACTTTTATGGACTTCATTCATTCACGGTGCGTCACCCTTTATCAACTCTCATGCTGAACTTCCTTTGCATCTTGTACTGGTGGCCCTGAATCATGCTGTTCCCATCTTCATCTTGTATCCTGGCTTGCAACATTATGTGTTACTACTGACTTTTGCAATTGTATTCACTCTCCCCTCTTGCTTCTCCACTCTTTTGACTGCTAACTCTCTGTTCTCTCCTCCTCTCCCTTTACCTATCTCCTCCCCTCCTCCCGTTACTTTCTTCTACGCACTTACTCTATCAGAATTGTCCCTGGACCTAGTATGGTAGCAACCTCATCTGTCTCCTCCCCTTACTGGTTTTTTCCTCCCCAAGACCCTTCCAGCACTATCTGAAATGTCGTCAGGCCTAGTATGAAAGTCGCTTGTTTTGTTCTGCACCCCTCTCCCTCATCTTTTGTTTTTCTCCAGCACTATCTGAAATGTCATCAGGCTGAGTACGATAGTTAATTTCACATCCTTATTGTTCATGGCCTGTAAGAATGTCATTGTATTTTCCCTTGGTCCCTCCTTTGCTTGAAGCGCTTTGAAACACATTGTGTATAGGCAATTTATAAACTATCATATCATATCATAACCTAGGTAAATTGTTCTATATATTCTCTCGCTGGTTTGTTTCATGATTGTATTATGCTTCATTCATTATTCTTGTATCCTGTTGTTCTATTGTAAAGCGCTTTGGATTAAAGCGCTATATAAACCCACTAAAATAAATAAATAAATAAATAAAGGCTTTAGTCCCAGCAAATAGTGTGATGCTGAAGGGGGAACAAAATGAAGGAAAAAGTGTAAGCAACTAAGTATCAACCACATAGTTATGCAGAGAGCTATGTGGTTGCTAAGCGAGATGGGAACCGTGCCGTGCCAGGCAGAGCGCAAAGCATTTGATATTATAGTCTCACCTGGAAACGTACACAGTCAAGCAGCGTGCAGTGCAATGATCCTGCACGGGCCGCTGCAGTTGAAACTCTGAAAAGCATTCCAACTAAGGGGAGACATACAGGCGTGTTACCGTACAGTGTATATACGGAAGCGACTCCGGCAATGGAGAAAGAAAGAGGACTGCATCTGATGTCGGGCTGTTACACTGGCTTGCATATGAGTCAATGAAGTAAATGCCTCTGTATATTGACTCTGCTAAAGCTTCTTGAATAAGAGAAAATCCGGGGCCGAAGTGAAGCTATGTTTTGTAGTGTTATGAATTGTCTGACACTATAGGTACCACTGTTGTGCCCAAATCCAACTGAATGGGCGTACAATGCATGTATGAGATGACTCCGGTAGTAGAAGGAGAAAGAGAACTGAGTCTATTGACAGTGTCATTGCGAAGAATTGCATATATGTAAATAAAATAGAATATAGTAGATGAAGAGCCTCCAGAAATGGAGTCCGCTTTAATTTCTAGGTAAATGAAAAGGAGGTGAAGAGACTGAGGTGGGGCAGCATTATGTAGAAATGTCTACAATCTAACATTGTAGATAGCAGTGTTAAGTGCAGGAAAAGCAAAATCAAATGGTAATTTATGCCATTGTATCTCACTATCTGACAGGACAAGGATACTTCACAAGAAGTGTTGGGGAAGATAAAAATTCAAAAGAAAAGTTTAAGACAGTAGTGTATATCATAATGGATTGAGCACTATAATGACATAGTCCGGTTTGGGTTAGACAATCTAGGTCCTCCTATGTAGTAATATCCAATACTAACGGTCTAGTGGCCTACCATAATGAACAGAGAGAATGCCTACCAGATAGGGAATTCAGGCCTCGGTCGATGGTATCTAACCGGAAGAGCTAACAGGCTTCCTTGTTTGCCAATGTTAGCTGTGGCTTTGAGGCATCCTTGACCACATCAATGACCCACCATAGTATGCCTTCCGTGGAGTGGCCTTTTTCCATATAATGGCTAACCAGTGGCGGAGTGCTGGATTTACATCTAATCCGGGACCAGTGTTCAGTTATTCGAGTGTGCACAGGGCGAGCTGTTTTGACAATGTATTTTAAACCGCAGGGGTATTCAATGCAGTAGATAGCCCAAGGTGTTTTGCAATAAGTATGATGCTGGAGTTTGGGGGCCCCGATGGCGGATGGGCAGTGGGAGCGCGCCCTGGGGTACCACAAAAAAGTATCGAGGAATGCCAGGTTTAAACAGATACAACTATATATCACGCATAGGGCATACATGACCCCCCTGAGAATTTCCAGATTTCGAGACACTGGGCGCCAGGCGTGTCCCAAGTGTAACACAGAGAACGCTGATATGATTCACATGTTCTGGGCCTGCCCTGTGATTGCAACCTACTGGAGTGAAGTAGCGCAGAAGCTGGCAGGGAGGGGCATTGTACTTAAGATAGATTCGGCCTGGGCCTGTTTGCTTGGAGGGTACCCCAGGGCGCGCAAGCTTCGGCACGTGGAGAAGCTTAAAGATTTGGCTTATGTACTCGCCAAACGCAGAATAGCCATGGGATGGAAGAATTGTCAGAGGCCACGGGTGGAGGTATGGTGGCGTGACCTCCAGAAATGGGCTGCCGCCGAGACGACAGCATGGTGGGAGGCCAGCAGGGCGGGAGGGGAGGAAGAGGTGAGCTCCCTCACGGCATGGAAGGTGCTATTGGCTGAACTGTTTAGTACGGGGTCGACCTCGGCTGGATCTGAGAGCGACGGAACCCCACCACACGGAACGGACAATGATGGTGGACACCCTACAGGCTCATAGGGGGAAGGGAAGGGGATTGTTAAGTTAATTCTGTTCTGTTTTTTTCTTTTTTTTTCTTTTTCATATCTGTTGTTTGGCCTTTGTTGTGGCTTGATGTGTTCTATTTATGTTCTGTTGCACTGTGTGGTCGTTATAAAATAAAATACATTTTAAAAAAAAAAAAAGTATGATGCTGGAGTTCCCATGTTTTGCCATTGATAATAAATGATTTAGTTCTGTACACAAATTTACAGACCGAACACGAACCGCAAAGGAAATGGCCTACGAGTGGCCGCAAATCCCAACTGCTGGTTGTGGATCTGGTAAGTTTCTTAGGAGAAGTGTGAACTAGTTGGTCCCTCAAATGTTGTTGTCTCTTCATAGCAAAGATGGGTAAAGGCTCATTCGGCAGAGTTAATTGAGCCACTGACCAACATTTTTTGATGTTTTTTTTAATCAAAAGTGTGTGGGGACTGGCCACCAGGGGGCGCACAGACAGGCATGCTCTGCGCGTGAGCACCGCTGCCATGGCCTCCAAAGTGGACTGAGCCCCCACTAGTGGTCCACCCCCCCCCTGACAAAAATGGATGTAACGCTGTCGGAAGGTCCCCCCCTGCCCTCCCATGTGGTGAAAATCCGGACCAAAAACAGTGGACGATTCGTAGAGAAATCACCTTGTGAAGACACGGCCAAATCGAACCTAACATACGCGTGCTGAGGAGTCTGGTGGGCCCTCTGGCAACGGCGACGCTGCGGACAGTGAAGAGGCTGGAGAAGAGCCTGCAACTGGGACCCCTCAAGAGGAGGGCACCGCTCGCTGGGAACGTGCGGCTCTCCACGGCTAGTGAGCGGGGTGCCTGCGGCGGGACGGACCCGAAGGTTGGTGACGCGTGGTACGAGGTGGCGCGGCTGTTGGAACCTGGCCTCTGCGCGCCGCGGCCTGCTGGGACAGCCCACTGGCACAAAGACTCTCTGGCCCCCCAAACCCCAGTGAAACTGGTGACACAGGGCAAAAGCGGATCCGCGGGCCCCTCACCCCACAAAAGATCTGCCAAACAAAGCCCTCAGCACCCCCATGAGACTGCTCGCCTTACCGCAGCCTGAGAGGGGGAACAGAGCGGATATTGCTAGTTGCGGCCACCGTGGTAATGAGGAGACCCATAGCGGGTTACACGCTGTGGCCCTCCGTGGATCCTGTGCCCGACCCTTGCCCACCGCGGTGCTTGTGAGAGGTGCGCAGCGAACAGGAACCCGACTGCCCCAAGCCCTGATGGAATCACAGATTCACAACACATAACGGAGCGGCACAAAGAGCCCCCTGTCAAGACCCAGCTTCATTAGCCAATAGGTATCAGAGGACGCAGCCTCACCTACCCGACAAGACATCAGTACATAGAGAACCTGCAACGTGAACCAAGGGGGGAAACAGAGCTGTCCCTTGCGAAGCAGAGCGCCTCCAAGTCGGTGGAGAACCCCGAGCAGGATAATAATCTTTCCGCGCTACACCCTGCCCGGCACGCATCCACCGGACCCAGCTGATTCCCAGGAGTCCCATCACTGACAGTGAACCCAGGCTCACCATCAGGGAGACAAAAGCCTACAAACAAGGTGAGGGGCTACTGTAGAAATAGCTGCTTCAAACCAACAGCTACACCACATGCTGAAAGGAAACACCTAGATATTTTAACAGCACCTATCCTTTGAGCCCAGACAACCCGCAGCAACGCATAGCTCCAAGCAACCGCCAGCAGACAGTCCAAATCTATCTTGATCCCAAGTGAGTAGGTCTCGTCAAAGATCCTGAACCAAGACCAGGCCTAGGAATCAACACGAAACCACCCTCTGAGACGCCCATCCAACACGACCCCGCAAACTGGCCTCACCTAGCGTAAGTGGAGCAGAGGAAGGAGGGTCCCGCCACACAGAGAGCACAACAGGAAAGTAATTGAAGAGACACTGAGTTACGGTTCCTGTCTCAAGGTATTTGAGCACACAACAGTACACCTCCCAAGCTACTACTGCGGTGCACAAAGAAAAGCGGAACCAAGGAACCAGGCCAGTAGAACGCTGTGAGACATAACGCCTCCCACACAAGACCTATAATACTGGCCCCGATCTGAACACACATCTTGGGCCCGCCTCATAGCATCAACACCACCCCCGAGTTTCCCGAGATCCCATGAGCATAAAAGAGAAACTAGCTCCATTCGCCTACACTTCTTTGTCCTCTGAGACCAGCGACCCCAACATGGCAAACACAGACACTATAGCAAGTGAATCAGCGGCCACCAAAGGGGACATTGCCGCTCTACTAGGAGAAATAAAGAATATGGGGGCCAACATTGGATGTAAAATAGACAAGATTACAAATCGCCTGGATAGCATGGAAGAAATGCGGGAAGGGGTAGAGATTAACCAAGCTTCCATAGATACCCTGGAGGCACAGCTTGCTCAGAGGATGACGGAACTAGAACGACGGGAAGAAGACTTCAAACTTAAGCTCGACGACTTGGAAAACCGGGAAAGACGGAACAACCTACACATTTTCGGCATCCCAGAATGAGAAGCGGAGACAGAGAGCGACCTGAGGAATACCTTACATGACATCATCAAACTTCTAGTCGCCGATGATGCGATTGACAAACCTAAAACGGAGAGAATTCACAGAGCCGGAGGCCCCCTGGGTGGACCATGATATGTGCTTGCTCGATTCCCCCGCTTTCAGGATAGGACCATGGTCCTTGAAAGGGCAAGGAGCAGCGGCACAATCACTCTGGGAGGTGCCCAGATCTCAATACACCAAGATCTATTGTCTATGACGCTTGCACTCCGGCGGATGTGCGGACCCCTTACAAAGCATCTGAAAGTAAAGAATATAAGATACAGGTGGGGCTATCCCTTCTCCCTCTCCTTCGAATACGAAGGCAACAAAACGAAGCTGAGCTCGGAAAAAGAAATCAAGGCATGCATCTCCAACCTACTTGGACCGCGCACAAAGGAAGACAACCGGGAAGGACCAAGACGAGAAGACAGAGGATGGTGTATACAGGGTCGCAGGAGAAGACGTGTGAAGGGCTTGAGGAAATACCGAAGAGGTAATACCTCCCCGGAAGGAGACAACTGACCATCCACAAATTCGGTAACATGGCAATTATTCCAATGTAAAAGATAGTGACCTGATTGGAGAAACATGTTTTGGTCTACAACAAGGTCAGGACACGGACATGAGAGGGGAGGACAGAGAGGGCTCAATTAAGATTGAAATTTTATATTAAGTAAAGGGGCGTGAAGTAACGGTCCCCAAAGGTGGTTCGATGCAGGACCAGTGTTTATCATCCAGGTTCGATCGAACACCACCAACTTGGGAAGGGATGGGAATGGGAGGGAAGGGGGGGACAGAAGTTGGGGAAAGGTTGCAGCAACATCTGTGTTAATTAAAAACACTTGAGACACTGTGGGACTCAATGAGCAGACAATCTATTGGTCATGGAACATAAACAACTACCCAGCAAGTACTAACAATGGCATCGTCTGATGAGCTGAAAGGAAGGGACTCCCTTAGAGTAGGGACACTTAACCCTTTAAGTGCCAAGGGCGAGGTATCTCGTCCTTGGCAGTGCACACGCAGTGCCAAGGACGAGATAGCTCGTCCTTTTCGGCACCTTGTTTTGAGCGATTCCCTGCAAAGCAGGGATCGCTCAAAACTGTAATCCAACCCCCGGGCTATGTGAGGGGGAGGTCCCCCCTCACTGCCAGGGGGCTGGATTACCTTCAGTTTCACCGTCGGCGTGCGTAAAGCAGAGCGCTCGATCCGTGACCAGCAACCAACTAGATCACCATGGATCCATTTGTGAGTTGGGGGGCAAGGGGGCTGCTTCAAGTAAGCAGCCCCCAAAGCTTGGGGGCACATGCATGTGAACCCTGGGGCAGATGGCTGACCATCTGCCCTAAGGGAATGTAAAAAAAAAAATGAAATGATGGGAAAAGGGGGTAGGGGTGGGGGGCCACTAGCCACCATGGATTTTTTACTGAATGAAAGGGGGGGTGCCCCCCCAACCGAAGTAGAAAAGGGGCACCCCTTGTAACCCTTCCTGGGGGCAGATATCTTCTCCTAGGAAGGGGCATCTGACCCCAGGGAGGGATGCATGAAGTGCCCCCCCCAAGCTGCCCCCAAGAGGGTTGCATGAGGTGGGGGCCTCCATTTGCGGTGGGGGGGTGAGAGCCACCCCCCGTTGCAGTACATCATTTGCTGCCAATTTAGGGTGCCCCTCAGCCCCCCCTAAAAAGCAGCCTATGATTTTGTATTTTTTTTTTGTTTACCCAACTTCGGTTTGTGCAAATGGCCACATTAGTGTGGCAATCTGCCCCCAGGGTGCCCAAACCCTACTGCCCCATCTATTGGGGGTCCTGCCCCACCTTTTGTGGTGGCCCTCTTCCCCCCCCCCACCCCAAATGGCTGGGGGGGACACCTCATGCAGCCCTCTCTGAGCCTCCTAGGAAGGGCTGCATGATGTGCCCCCCCCCCCTCCGTTCGGTGTGGGTGAGGAAAGGGCCACCACAAATGGTGGGACAGGCCCCCCAATAGATGGGGCAGTAGGGCTTGGGCACCCTGGGGGCAGATTGCCACACTAATGTGGCCATCTGCGCCAAGCGAACTTGGGTAAACAAAAAAAAAATACAAAATCGTAGGCTGCATTTTAGGGGGGGCTGAGGGGCACCCTAAATTGGCAGAGAATGATGTACTGCAACGGGGGGGTGGCCCTCACCCCCCCTCACCCCAAATGTGAGGGCCCCACCTCATGCAACCCTCCATGGGGGCTATCTGCTCCTAGGAAGGGGCATCTGCCCCCAGGGAGGGTTGCATGAGGTGGGACCCTCCATTTGGGGGGAGGGGGGTGCCACCCCCCGTTGCAGTACATCATTCGCTGCCAATTTAGGGTGCCCCTCAGCCCCCCCTAAAAAGCAGCCTATGATTTAGTATTTTATTTTTACCCAACTTCGCTTGGTGCAGATGGCCACATTAGTGTGGCAATCTGCCCCCAGGGTGCCAAACCCTACTGCCCCATCTATTGGGGGTCCTGCCCCCCATTTTGTGGTGGCCCTCTTCCCCCCACCCCAAATGGCTGAGGGGGACACCTCATCCAGCCCTCCCTGAGCCTCCTAGGAAGGGCTGCATGATGTGCCCCCCCTCTGTTCGGTCTGGGTGAGGAGAGGGCCACCACAAATGCCATTTTGAATTGTGTTCTTTGTTTACTATACCTGTCTTGGCGCAGAGGGGCACATTGGTGTGCTAATCTGGCGCCGGGGTGGCCAAAACGTACTGGCCAATGCAATGGGGGGGGGGGGTCAGTATGGGTGGTTTGGTGTATGGGTGGGCTGACACAGATAATTTATGTTTTGTTTTTCCCTTTACAGGTCTTGAGCAGTTCAAGCATCTCCCTTGTTATGTAAGTATGACATTTTGGTTATTGCAACATTGTATAGTGGGTGGAGGGCACACTGCTATTGGGATGGATGGGAACTGGGCCTGTAGTGTTGGTGTTGTGAAGGGAAGTGGGTGCTCTGGGGAGGTATTGTGGTGGCCAGTAACACACTTGCCGGGGTAGCACACAAAATGCCCCCCAGTCCAGCTGAACAGTGCTTTTTCCCTGGGAGGGAACTTTGCCACTCAGCCATCTGTGCAATGTTTTTTTTTGTGCTGGGGGTTGTCATATGCCCATTGGTCCTATTCCAATTTCCTATCATTATGCAGTCCAGGCTTCCATGGTGATAGATTACTGAGAAGTGTGGTGGAAGGAGCTGAAAAATGTACAGATAGTTGCCAGACAGTTTGGATGTGTTATTGGTAGGCAATTCTTTTATGTTTCCTTTGCAGTTGTGGCTACTGAAAAGCTTTCGCTGACTTATGTAAGTACAACATATATTGCTTGGTAATGTGGGGGTGGAGGGTTACTGGGGTGGAAGAAAATGTGGCTGCATTGTCAGTGATATGGGTGGGAAAGGGTAGTGGGGAGGTTCGGGGGCCAGTGATGGTTGTGGCTTGCATTGAGGAAGTTGGCTGCTTTGCAGAAGGAAAGGTTTGGCCGACATAAGTAGCAGCACATTTTCAATTTTTTTTCCTGTAGTTATGCAGATGGTCATTTTTTCTTAGTATGCTATGCACACTTGGTACAGAGCTCATTCATTTTACTGCAACGTTCACCATTTCTGTGGTCCAATTCCAGCAGTGGGCCCCGCCATAGGGTCCCCATCCTTTTGCAGGGGGAAAAGCTGTAACGCAGGGTAGCTGGAGGGGCAGGACGTGGGGGGGGGGGGGTGTGGGGATCTCATTGGTCTTGGGAGTCCGCCCCCTGGTGGATATTTTGTCCCCCAAATTCAGCATTGGGGGCAGGGTGCCTTGACATGGTCCCCATGCCTTCCTGAAGGGGAAAGCTGTAGTGCTGACCAGGCAGCGATGTAGGGTGGTGGTGGTTGATGTGTGTGACCCTGCCCGTCTCTCTGCCTTGGTAGTTGAGTGCCCCCAAGTTCACCAGTGGTCCTGGAGCTGTGGCCGAAACACTCACAATGAAAGTGTCTGAAGGTGCATCCATTTGTGGTGATTGTGGTACATTCTGTCAGGGTACCTGTATTCAGAGAGCGTACAATGCACACTTCCTGTGAACTTCATATCCTCTGGCAGACTAGTCACCCTGCCAAAGTATAGTGGTGTAGAATGTGCAAGTCACCTTAACACCGTTCAGTGCAGTCGGTGGCCCACAGGAGTAGAAACCTTCACCGATTGCAATTGTGCCAGCACAACTGTGTTATTGGCACAAGGTGACATACTATCTTCTTCACCTCTTTTCCCCTGAAAATATTGTGGCAATTATGTGTCGACCTACTGTTATCTCAAGTGAGAGGTGCGTTCCGAGTGGGTGAAGTATGTGTCTGGGATTGTTACAAGAGCCATGTGATGACGCAATCGTTGTGTTATTTGGTAAACTGTATAGCCATAATCATGTTTTTTTTTTCCTGTTTCCATTTCCTAGTGAGGATGAGGGTTGTGCGGATTTTCGGCCACTCTTATATCCAAAGGGCTGCACGACTTTTCCGAGGGCCACCTACATCTGGGTCTGGAAGGGATGGCCTTGCAGTGCATTGGTTTGGGGTCGGGGGGATGCGCCTTCACCAGCTCAGAGGACCCATCATCGATGACCAAGCAAAAGGAGAGCCCCCCCCCCCTGACCATATAGTGGTGCACCTGGGAGGAAATGATTTTGTGTTTGTGGGACGGAAGGGGGTACGGGAGCAGCTCATGATGGACCTTGAATGGATTGCACAGAGGTTTCCAAACACTGTGGTGGCCTGATCCCAGATGATTCCCAGGATGGATTGGAGAACTCAAGGGAATACAAGGGCCATCAACCGCTCGGTGTGGAAACTGAATGGCGAGTTCACT
The DNA here is from genome assembly GCF_040938575.1 of Ambystoma mexicanum. Taxonomy (NCBI): domain Eukaryota; kingdom Metazoa; phylum Chordata; class Amphibia; order Caudata; family Ambystomatidae; genus Ambystoma; species Ambystoma mexicanum. The sequence goes on from NC_090937.1 coordinate 274,498,578, forward strand.
AGACTCACAGAGGGCAACAAGAGAATACGGACCATTCACCTTGGCATTATCAAAGGTGCTGTGATGTTTCACAGAGATGGGGTGCACCTTTCCAGAACAGGCATGGAGCTGTTCATTGGAGACATCATGGAATTTTCCCAGACACTATTCTACGGGGGCTGGGGGGGGGGGGGGGTGCCCAGTAACTGATGGACGTACTGGAATATGTGAAATGTGACTAAAAATGGTAGCAAGTATGTTGGCAGTGAGACTCCCACTTCCTAGCAATTGTCTGCGTTCATGGCATGTCAATGCATTCAGTAGGTCTGTGCTGCTTATTTCTTAGCTACCCATCACCGCTTGCATCAGCCTAAAAATTTTGCTTGGCCTTGCATTAATTTCGTCCTTGTGACCTTTCTCCTTACAACAGACACCCCTATGTGAATGAGCAGGTGTTTTTGTCAAAAGTGTGCCAGCAGTTGCCTGGAAGGGGCTGCCGTGTACTTTAGTTATCTTCCCTTTCTGCTTCTTCATTGCCTATGGCTTTTCAACTCACCCAATCACTAATACGTTGCATGATTGCTTCTCACCTTGATTTTCCATCCACAAGCATCCCATGGAGGAGGGCATGGTGCAAAGCATGTTGGCTGTTTCTGAATAGATAGTGTGGCTGAAATCCTCGTCCCCACGCTTGTATTTCTGTAAAGTTTAGCGGAAGAGGACATCGTCCATAGATTATTTGTTATCTTTCTTTTAGGTGCAGGTGTGTTGTAGCTGTCTACCCACTTGTAGGAAGGAAGTCAGCTGGTCCTTTGCACACACTCACGTGAAATGCTAAGTAGTACTCTGTTTATTGTAGCGTGCAGGGAGTACGTCATATTGCAGAGGGCTGCTACAGTTTGTGAGCAAAGTCTGGACCTTTTGGTGTACTTGTGTGGAGTAGGTTTGTGGCACTGAATACCACTTACTCTGCTACGTTCCATACTTTGAGAAGCACACATACTTATTGTTTCAGTCCTCATCTGGTTTTTGGGCAGTGAAGGGTTCCATAGCAAAGGTGCTCATGGCTTCTCGGCGATCAATGTCTGGTGCGGAGGCATTAGCTGTAGTGATGGAGTCTGGCTCAGAGCAAGGCACAGATGTGGACATGCATTCTGAAACAGATAGTGCTTCTGAGGGGCAGGAGGGAAGTGATTGGGGAAGTGAGATGGCCATTGACGAAAGTCCCTCCTCCCAGTCATCATCGTCATCATCTGATGACGAAGAGGAAGGAAGAGTGCGTCCACCTTTTCGCACACTTCCCACACGCAGGGAACCTGTAAGGGGGAGGGGACGTGCAAGACGGCTATGCAATGTGGCAGTTCCTGACATGGCTCAAGAGTCACTCTGGGTGCCTCCAGCAATGGCTCAGCATGTTGTGCCCCCTTTCACTGGGATATCAGGGTGCACAGTTAATACAGATGGGTTTTAGCCTATTGAATTGTTCAACCTTTTTGTTGATGATGGGTTCATTGCAGATGTGGTTCAGCAAACCAATTTATACGCTGCACAGTTCATGAGGTCAAGGGGTCCCACTCTGAAACCCCACTCCAGAGCACAAGCATGGGTACCCACAAATGATGTTGAAATTAGACAGTTTTGGGGTCTCATTCTGCTCATGGGAATTTGACACAAGCCGGCTGTCGCGATATACTGGTCTACTATAGCACTACTTTATTGCCCGTTTTGTTCAGCTACAATGAGCAGAAATCGCTTTCAAGCACTGCACCGTATGTTGCACTTCAATGACAACTGGGCAGCATTACCCAGAACGGACCCAAACTTTGATAGGCTCTTCAAACTGAAGCCATTTCTGGACCACTTCACTCAGCGATTTGCAGAGGTGTATGTTCCTAGCCAGCACATATCCTTTGATGAATCGTTGGTGTTGTTCAAAGGTCGCCTAGTGTTCGATATGGGATTAAAATGTACATGTTGTGTGAAAGTACCAATGGGTATGTCAGCAGCATGAGAGTCTACACCGGTAAAGACTCTACCCTAAACTCTCCGGGCTGCCCAGCCCATTTAGGGACAAGTGAGAAGATAGTTTGGGATCTTCTCACACCATGGCTCCACAAGGGACATCATTTGTATGTAGACAATTTCTACACTGGAATTCAACTGTTCAAGGAATTGTTCAATGTGGGCACACTGGCATGCGGTACAATCCACAGTAACCGCAAAGGCTTCCCCAGACAACTTGTGTGTAAGAGGTTGGCCAAGGGACAATGTATGGCATTGCGGCAGGATGAATTGTTGGCAGTGAAATTCTGCGACAAAAGGGACGTGTACATGCTAAGTACTATTCATGATGAAAGTACTTCAGCTGTCCCTCTGCGCACGCAGACTCAGCAAGTGTTGAAGCCCAATTGCATTCTGGAGTACAACAAGTACATGGGTGGAGTAGACAAAAATGACCAAGTGCTTGAGTCATACCACGCTGAACGGAAGTCGCGTTTCTGGTACAAAAAGTTAGCCACACACATTGTGCATATGGCAACGTACAATGCTTATGTGGTGTACCGTGCAGCTACTCCAGAAAACAAACTCTCCTTTTTGGAATTTGAATTAGCAATTGTTCAATCTCTGGCTAATGTTCAGGTACAAATTCCCTCCTTTCAAGAGGTCGAAGATGTGGCCAGATTGCAAGAGCGACACTTTGGTGATTATGTTCCTCCCACTGCCACAAAGGCACAACCGTACCGAAAATGTAAGGTGTGTACAAAACAAGGAAAGAGGAAGGATACTCAGGTGTACTGTACCCAATGCCCTTCCCAGCCTGCCCTCTGCTTTCAGCCTTGTTTCCTTTTGTATCATACAAATGAAAAATATCGGGAGATCGACTGATTTCCGAAAATGCCCATCATTCCTTGAAAGGGACCCTTAGCCACAGGAATCGTGCATGTCTTATAAAGGAATGGCACTCTTGCACCCTGCCCTGGAGGTGTACCTTCAATGAAAATGCAACAGGATGTCAACTCACTTCACTTGATTTAGCGTGCATTCACGAGCATTGCTAGTCCTGCTTCCTCCACTTGAGGCCTGCCTTGGAAAGGCAACCACAGCCGTAGCTTTCCCTTGAGGCCTGCCTACGAAATTTACATCAGTCTAGATCCCTCAGCTCAAAGCATGACTTGCAAAGGAACGCTAATCAGGCTCCTTCCATTGGAGGCGTGCCAGCAAAATAGTAATCATTACGGGTCCCTGTACTTGAGTTGTGCCATGCGGGTCATTCCCCTTTGGCGTGCTTTGGCAAGCAATGCTAGTCCTGCCCCCTCCACTTGAGGCCTGCCCGGGAAAGAGACATCACCCCCGGTACCTTTCACTTCAGGTCTGCCGCAAAAGGAAAAGGCAGTGTAGCTCCTTCTGCGTGTGGTGTGCCTTGCAAAGTAGCGCAATTTAGGCTCCTTCCACTTCAGGCACACCTTGGAAAGGAATGCCACTCGACCGCATCTAGTTGAGGCGGGCCATGGAGAAGAAGGGTGGAGCACTCTGGGTCACTCCCCTTTGGGGTGTCTTGGAAAGGCACGCTAGTGCAGCTTGCTCCTGTTCGGGATTGCCGTAAAAAAAAAACGTCTGGAAAGCCCCATCCGCTGAGGCGGGCCATGGAGAAGAAAGGTGGAGCACTCTGGGTCACTCCCCTTTGGGGTGTCTTGGCAAGGCACGCTAGTGCAGCTTGCTCCTGTTCGGGATTGCCGTAAAAAAACGTCTGGAAAGCCCCATCCGCTTCCGGCGTACTTTGGAAAGGAACCCGAATCTGGCTCCTTCCGCCTAAGGTTTGGCATGCAAAGAAAGGCCAGTCCCGCTCCCTCTACTCAAGCGGTGCGTTGTGGAAGACCAGAACACCATTCAGGTTCCCTCCACTAAAGGGGTGTCTTTTCAAAATAATACACGCCACTTTGGCTCTCTCCCTTGAGGTCTAAGTGTCATGAAAGTGGTACTTGGACACCAACTATATGGCAGCGGTGTCTTGCGTACCTCGTAACATCCTGCCTTGTTTATTGTTTTACTGCGAGTAATGTTATGTGTGGTGTAAGTGACATGTCTTCTGTAAGAATGAATTGGATATGATTGGTATGTGAATTAGGTAAATATACAAAAAACATGCAGATACAATTTCGGTGAATGCACTTTTCCAACACTGCAGAAATGATTGTCATGTTGCAGCGTGGGTGTTTTGTGTGGGTACGGTTGAACATATGAATATTTGCCCTTAGTTGCTATGGGCATAATCGAAGTTGGTGTGAAAGATAGCGCCTGTAGGGCAGGGTAGCCAAGTGAGCCAGTATGCACTTGCTATCAGTGTCCACATGTGATTGCAGGCACAAAGTTTGAATGCAGACACAGTTGCTATACAATTGCTGCCAAATGATAGTTAAGATATTGCTAGAGACACAGTTGAATTGTAAGCACATGTCCACGTGGTATAAGTGTGTAGATATGCTCATGTATAGATACACTTGCTCTGGTGCTAGTGATTTGGTAGAAGTGCAACTGCTGAAATGGATGCCAATTGACTGCAGAGACGAAAGGGATATGAATGGCCAGTGATCCGGTGGGTGCCTTGTCGTGGCATCACTGCTCACAAGGACGATCCTTCTTGTGCTACACAAGGAGGTTTCTCCTTGTGCTAAATCCCACCTTGCGTGTCCAATTGCATTGTGACTGCTATGTATGGGAAGTGTGAGGAAAGGTGCATGTGAAATGGCTTACAAGCAGTACTTTAATGTTTCCTGAGCGCACTACAGAGAAGTTACTATACAAAAGATGTACCCATTGTCACTCAGGTACGACACCTGCACTCAAGAGGTCTGCCTCTCATTGGGACACGTGTGGGGACGCGGGAAGGTAGGCCACGTGTTGTTGGCGGTGTGTTTCGGTGGGTGGCCAAAGCAAAATGTATGAAAATTGTCTGCATTTCCAGCCAATTTCAGAGACATTTCCCTATGTCCACTCACCGAAACACGTCGCCAACAACAGATATCATACCTTCTCGCGTTCCCACAGGTGTCCCGACGAAAAAGGTACCTCACATGTGTGGGTGCACCTACCGGGGGCGCAAAAGAAAAAGGGTAACCTGCTGGTTACCCCAAGCCTTTCGCCACAGCACAATTTGTTCATGTGGGCAACCTACAGATTTGGCCCTAGGGTGTCAAAGCCAGCAAGGAAAACAGGGAACCCCATGCATTTCCCAAAAGAGGACACCCGTGCGAATGCACCTGCACAAGTCACATACCCTTGAAAAGGTCTGCCTGTGCTCTTTCAACAAATGTATGCTTGCCGTTCCTCACCACATTGGTTTTCCCGATTTACACATGCTAAGTGCGTCTGTTCAGGCCGTGAGCGTAAAACTCCTGTGTACCATGGCTCAGTGTTTGGCTTGTGGAAAAAACCACAGGCTTCTTTGTACATCATTTTATTGGCATTTTTTGAAAAAACCCAAAATGTTCGTCCTTTTTGTCTATTTCCTCTCACCCCCCTAGAACAACCTAGGATTCCTGGGTGGCGTTACGACCGCCTACATGTGGGGAAAAAAGGAGCCAAATTTGGCCAACATATCTCATGTAACAATAAAGTTACAAGCCATTGAATGGCCACATACCGAAATCACCAAAAAAGGCCCTGGCACTGGGGAGAAATACCCATGGCACTTAAAGGGTTAATGTGAAAGGCCTGAACTCACCAACCAAGAGGTCGCTGGTAGCTAGAGAATTTCGTAGATCCTCTTACAGGAGACGAAGTTTGCTAAGGGGCGAGGAACGATGCATTCTCGGGAAGCTGTGGGGACTGGAGTTCTGGGATTCTGGGCCACTCAGGAAAGGAGGTGTGGGAATCCGAATTAAGAAGGAAATTAACTTTGAGGTGGACAAGACATGGTCTGATGTCGGGGGGCGTGCTCTTTTGATAACGGGAAAAGTTGCAAAGGTAAATGTAACGATTGCCGCGATATACTCACCCAACACCGGACAGGCTAAATTCCTTGAGAAAAGATTTCCTAAAATAATGTTAGAAGCCTCAGGTCATATTGTTCTGGGAGGTGACTTTAACCAGTGGGCAGACCCGGACGAAGACTGGAAACCAGGTAATCCCGAAACGAGAAACCAGAATAAAGGCGACCGCACTGAATTATTAGACATGATGGACATGTACGAAAATAAGGATGTGTGGAGAATCATGCACCCCAATGATAGAAGCTACACTTTTTACTCTAACCCGCACAACACATTCACCCGAATCAACTACATATACCTTACAAAGGATCTCCTTGATACCATATCGCACTCAGAAATTATTCCGATAACATGGTCAGATCACGACATGGTCCTGGTAGACATTAATTGGGTAGACCTACCTGTCATGGGAGGGAAATGGCGGTGTAATGAGAGTCTTTGGAAAGATGCTGTTTTTAAGACAGAAATGGAGACTGAAATTAATTAATATTTCAAATTGAACATCAATGGTGAGGTATCCAAGCAAACAATCTGGCAAGCGGGGAAAGCCACTTGGAGGGGCATCTTAATACGTGAAGGGTCCTCTAAGTAGAGGGAGCAAAAGATCATAGAACACAGACTCAGACTGAAATATGTCAATTGGAAGGGGACATAAGAAAGAATCCGGAGGTAGATCCTGATAAAATGGACGCAGAAAGGCGGAAAAGTGAAGAATTACGACTGTTGGAACATGAACAAGTAGTGCATAAACTACGACTCCTCAATCAGAAATGCTACGAAAAAGAGGACAAGGCCGACGCACTATTAGCCGCAAGACTTGGAGAACAAAGGGCAGAGTGAAAGGTAGAAGAAATAATTGAAATGTTTATCAAAAAAGGGCACCTGGTTGATGTCTTGCTCTACCCAGGTGGGTAGTCACGTATTAAAGAGCAAAATTGAGCAAGGTCATAGAATACCTGGCTGATTAACGAAGGGTGAACACACACCTATGGGGGTTACACCTTAGTAAGTGTGTACAAGTAAATGTGAATGACTTCTGACAAAAATATATCAGGACAGTCCTGGGTGCTGCAGTTAGATTTTTAATAAAACGGCAGTTTACATGTTTTTAGATACACTTGATAGAGAGTAACTCAAGATACAACAGTATTTACACATTTTGAAGGTATAATAACCATTTTGTGCGTGACAAATTTCAAATATTTGTAACGTCTTTTAAATGCTTACACATCCACTGAGTGGTCCTTGGGAAGGAAACCAGTGGATTTAGTGAGGTGATAGCATGTGATAGTCAGTACATATACATCAAAACAATGAGGGGTTGAACAAGGACAACACAAACAATATAACAGTCAACACGACAGTGTTTCGGCCAGAAAGTGAGCTTGGATGAGCTCTGATGGTGTGGCCTTCATCAGGACGAGATATTCCAAAGTGGGAAGTATCTTGTGAGGTCTGTTGAAATAAACAGACGGGTGTTATAGGAGTGGGCACATTCGTTAAAAACTAGCACAGGTAGAGGTAACCAAACATGAAGGACCGGTGCTTACCGGAACTTCGGAGCGCAGTGGCTCAGGGAGAGGCAGTGTCAGCTGTACACTGGAGGATTTTCGAGGTCCTAGAAATGGCCTTTAGTACGCAGCTAACACAATTTATAACAGAATTATTTAATGAGATACTAGAGACAGGGGAAGCCCCAGACTCCTTTACAAGAGCACTGATAACTGTGATTCCCAAAGAAGGGAGAAACCCTAAATACTGCGGATCATACCGCCCTATCTCCCTATTCAACCGTGATTCCAAAATTTACACTAGAGTGTTAGCGGCCAGGTTAGAAACACTAATGCCCCATCTTATACACTCTGACCAAGTTGGGTTTATATTGGGAAGGCAAGGGGTGGACACTATGCGCAAAACACTCCACCTCGTCCATACATCTCATACCCTGCCCGGTGACCCTGCCCTTTTATCGATAGATGCAGATTAAGCTTTTGACAGAGTGGAGTGGGAATTCCTGAGTTCGGTCTTGCGAAAGTTAGGAATAAGGCCAAGATTTAGAAAGGGAATACAGGCGGTATATACCATCCCCCAAAGAATCAATATTCATACATGGAGAATATTCCAGATGGTTCGAATTGGAACGCGGAACCCGACCAGGTTGTCTCCTCTCCGCAATTCTCTTTGCACTTTCCCTAGAACCCCTGGCCCAAAGAATGAGAACCGACCCTGTGGTAGAAGGTATGCGGCTGAGAGCAAAGGAATATAAGGTAGCACTCTATACAGATGATATACTGCTACACATAACTAACCCTTCCGTATACATCCTCCGTGACCTTCATCTATTAGAAGAATATGGTCAACTCTCCAGGTTCAAAGTGAATAGGACTAAATCGATTCTATTTCCCCTTCAGGGATCGAAAGAAGAAAACAAAACCAAATTCCTCCCACTAAGCCTCAAGATCGAGCATACCACATTGAAATATTTAGGTATACAGATCACCAAAACTCTGGCTGACCTATATGAGGCTAATCTCCCTCCCCTCCTCCAGCGATTCTCTGCAGATCTAAACAAGTGGAACAAGCTCACGATTTCCTGGTTAGGACGAATCAACGCTATTAAACTGGTATGTCTCCCCCGGTTCCTGTATCCCTTCCAAATGCTACCTGTTGAGATACCAAAAGGGTTTTTATTGAGGCCAAAAAAATTATGGTATGGTTCCTCTGGCAGGGGAATAAGGCGAGAATTCCATATAGCACTCTAACACTTCCCAAAGACAAAGGTGGAGTAGGGCGTCCTGACCTACAAAAATACTACAAAGCCACTGAACTACGCATTCTAATCCCTCACCTATTTGACCACAAAATCCTCCAATGGATCCACATGGATAACCATTACTTATCACCAGCTGCAGTATCAGAGTATAGGCAAAGAGATGAGCAAGATTACCACCTGGCCATCTCCGCTCAGCCATCTATGGTGCCCGGCATAAACTACCACATACCCAACGTAGGAAGGGTCCAATCTTGGTATGAGGCGGGCCTGGAAAGGGTGGGGCAACTGCAGAAGAAAAGACTCTTTCTTCCAACTCCCGGAATTGACGGAGGCCCTAGGAATAGGCCCACTGTCCATCTTCCAATACATCCAGATAAAAGGTGTCCTAACGAAACCTGAATGGAAGGAAAAACTGAAAAGAGACCTTACCCCGTTTGAAAAACTCCTAGACACCAGGTCTGAAATGAAGGTCCTGATATCTGCTATGTATAAAGAACTAATAGAAGCAGGAAATGGGTCAACGGAACTTCTGAGAAGTAGATGGGAAAGAGACATAGGAGATGAGATAAGCCCTGATCAGTGGGAAACAATGTGTAAACCGGCATCCAAAACGTCCATATCTAGCCAATATGACATGCATAACTTACCGTAAAAGCATTTCTGATGATTGTATCTGCTTAGATTCACATGCTGTGCTGTGCATATGTGTCACGACGCATCCGTCCTGGAAGTTGTGGACTCGATGGAAGAAACACTAACGGAACCATTCGCTGCGGTCTAGTGTCCGGACTGCCGTGCCACGCCCATTGAGGCTCAATGTTATCTACGCACCGGACAGCTACGCCGGTGCGTTGCAACCCTCTGTTTCCGCTTCGGGTTTACACGCTGAAGTTTCTTCCTTCGCGCTCTTCGTGTGAGTATTCTCTGCCCTCCAGCTGTTTCCCCGCTGGGTTTCTGTTTCCTGCTTTCCTCCGCTATAACTCCCGCTTGACGCCTGCTTACCTTGTTTGTCTGCATTCCCCGCTCTGCGCAACTCATCTCTGGTCCATTTACTTCAACCTTCGTTTCCCGCTCCTCTTCGTGTGCGGATCCTGCTTCCACTCAGCTGCATTCACTCTCTTCCCGCTACCGCCTTGTTGTGCCTGGATTTCGCTTTGTTTGAATTTTGGAAGAGACTTCTGGGAATCGTAGTCTACGCTCTCCTGCATTCCATCCTGCAGCAGTTAACCATCACGCCAGGGTTTTTTCCGGCCTACGCCTTTTTCCCTGGAATTAGGGGCGGACTCCCTGAGGGTCCCACTGCCGAGCAATCTGCGAACTGGCAAGGTGGCCTCCAGACGAGTCCGTCCCAAAACCTACAAAGAGAGACTAGAGGGAACTTGGAGAAATAGAAGGACGATATCTACAGAGAGCTCCGCTGAGGAACAAGATACAGGTGAGAAGGAAGAGAGGGAGGATCCTGGTATTTACCTTGACATAGAACCCCCCATATCTGAGAGATTGCAACGCCAAAAGATGGCCAGTTTGGAGCAATATCAGGAACTTGTCAATGCGATTCAGGGAATTACAGCTGAACTACAGGCAGTAAAGGCCGATAATAATACATTAAAGGCGGATAATGCTGCTCTACGCCTACAAGTTACACAAAGGGAGGAGGTACGAGATGACCTTCCTCCTATGCCCTTGCCATGTGGCAAGTACGAAGGAAATCCCAAAGGAATGAAAGAATTTATTGACGCCTGTCAGGTCTACTTTACCTTTCGCCCAAGGATGTTCGTATCTGACAAAGCCAAAGTCGGTTTTCTTATCTCCAAACTAGGAGGTAATGCCCTAGCTTGGGCAACTCCGTTGGTGACTAATTCCGACCCAATTCTAGCTGATTATGGAGCCTTTGTTCAACAGTTGCACACAAGATTCGAAAGACCCGAAGTTCTATTCACCTCATATGAGAACCTAGTGGATACTAAAAAGGGTTCTCAAGATGTACAGACGTACGTACTTGTCAACCTTTCAAAGGATTGCAGCAGAAACGGGAAGGCCGGATTCCGCCAAACAAACCCTCTTCAGACGGGGATTACTTGATGAGATTAAAGACGAACTCTCGAGGGTAGCTAGACCAGAATCCTTCCAGGAACTCGTTACTCTGGCTCTTCAGATAGAATACCGCATGGCCGAGAGACGCACCAAAAGACGAAGATACAAGTCTGGAATATCACCCTCCTCATCCTTCTCCTTTATTCCTACACCACCTGAAAGAACTGTGCAACAAACAGAAGAACCCATGCAAGTCGGAACTGCACGAGGGCCCCTAACTGCAATCGAGAGAAAGAGACGTAAAGACTTGAACTTATCTATGTATTGTGGTTCTGAGAAACACCTCCTGCGAGATTGTCCAAATGTACCTCCCAGGAGATCGGGAAACGAAAGACCCCGACCCTGAACAGGGACAAGGAAGGGGTCAAACGGCAGGTCCCTGTATCACTAATACACCCCAAGTATCAGATGCCTCACATCAGTTGATGGTTTTACCGGTGGTTCTAGATTGGAAAGGAGGACACTCTGTAGAATGTCTGGCCATGTTGGATTGTGGAGCGGCAGGGAACTTCATGGACGATCAATGGGCTTTAGATCATGCTATCCCCAGAAGAGCGAAACCTCTCCCAATCCCTGTAGAAGGGGTGGATGGTAACCCTTTGTCCTCGGGCCTTATCAGGCAGGAGACTCAAGAACTGGGAGTAAAGATGAAATTTCATTAGGAAGTAATGGTGTTCGATCTCATAAGAGCAGCTCACTTTCAAATTATCCTAGGCATCCCATGGTTAAGGAACAAGTTACTTACCTGTAACTGTTGTTCTCCAGCATGGGGTCTGGCATGGATTCACATGCTCATGAATATTCCCCGTCGTCAGGCTGGGAATCCTCGGTAAAGAAAAAAACCAGTATCAGTTTCGTTTCTGATCTGTCTTTCGTAGTAATAACCAATCACTGGTCTCTTCGTCATACTGACCACAGCCAATGACTGCCCTCTACCTAAGCACCGCCTCTGGCAGCCATCTTCAGATTTGGAAGCACGTGAAGTGGCAGTATGACCAAGTGAAGAGCCGCAGAGGGGTAGGCGGGAGGGTTCGCATGTGAATCCATGCCAGACCCATGCTGGAGAACAACAGTTACAGGTAAGTAACTTGTTCCTTCTCCAGCATGGGGTCTGGCATGGATTCACATGCTCATGAATAAAGAATACATAGCAGTACACACATGCACAACCACGGGAGGTGGCCAAGGCTCAACATTAAGCATTGCATCAAACTCAACATTAAGCATCTTACCTCCTCACCAGGCTCACCTCAGGCGAACAGGTTGCGCAGCACTGCTTGGCCGACCCTGGACTCCTCCCTGGAATCCCGATCGACGCAGTAGAATTTCGTGAAGGTGTGCGTCGACCTCCACGTAGCAGCCCTGCATATGTCCAGCAGGGGCACACCAGAAAGGAACGCCGTGGTAGCTGCGATCGCTCTGGTGGAATGGGCTCTCGGACGGCCAGGCAGCGGTCGGTTTGCCAACCGATGACAGTACATGATACAGCCGGAGAGCCATCTGGAAATGGAAGCCTTCGAGAGAGCCTTCCCCTGATTGACAGGTCCAAAGTTCACAAAGAGTTGTGACGTCTTCCGAAAACACATTGTGCGGTCCACGTAGAACTTCAGCGCTCTAGCCACATCCAGCGAGTGCAAAGTCCTCTCAGCCGGCGACGAAGGCGATGGGAAGAACACAGGCAACACCAAGGGTTCGTTGAGATGGAAGTCCGACGGTACCTTGGGCATGAAGGAGGGGTGCGTCCTGAGCACAACCGTCGTGTCGTGAAAAGTCAAGTACGGGGCCTTGCAGGAAAGGGCCTGGATCTCTCCCACCCGTCGTGCGGAGGTGATGGCCACAAGAAACGCTGTTTTCCACGACAGAAACTTCAACGGGGCCGAGTGCAGAGGCTCGAACGGCGCCTTCACTGGCGGGAACGATCTGAACAGTCCCTTCATGAACTCTTTCACCAGACGATGAGACCACAAGGACGTCCGGCCCGTGGTTCTGGTGTATCGGGAGATCGCAGCAAGATGAATCTTGATGGACGCGTGTGCCAGTCCAGCTTTGGCCAGCGTCAGCAGGTACGGCAGTACCTGGGGAGCCGTAATCCGTAGAGGGTTAATCTTCTGTGCGTGGCACCAGACAGAGAACCTCTTCCATTTCTGTCCGTAGCATTTAAGAGTCGAGGACGCCCTGGCCTTTGCAAGAACCTCTCTGCAGTCGGCCGGTATGTTGTATCCTCCAAACTCTAGCGCTGCAGGAGCCAGGCCTGCAAGTTCAGCGATTTCGGGTCGTGGTGGAGGATGGCGCCTCCTTCCCTGGAGAGTAGATCCGCGTCCACCGGCAGCTTGATTGGCGGGGACGCTGACAAGTCCAGAAGGTCCGGGAACCATATCTGCCTCGGCCACGCAGGTGCGACGAGGATCATCCTGCACCGTGACCTCTTGAGCTGGTTGACGAGCCGGATTAGCAGTGGCAAAGGAGGGAACGCGTAGAGGAACAGGCCCTCCCAGGGGAACGAGAAAGCATCGCCCATGCTCCTCGCCTGGGGAAACCTGCTGGCGAACCTCCGGCACTTGGAGTTCGTCGCCGTCGCGAACAGGACGATCTGGGGTGTGCCCCACCGTCGGAAGAGGCGATCCACTAGATCCTGCCGTAGTTCCCACTCGTGGCACGAGCGCAGCTCCCTGCTGAGTGAGTCGGTGATGGTGTTTTTTATCCCTGCCAGATGAAACGGCACCAGAAACATCCTTTGGGCGACGGCCCAATGCCACAGGTCCTGCGCCTCCTTGGACAGTGCTGGGGACCTGGTTCCGCCCTGTTTCCTGATGTAAAACATGGTGGTGGTGTTGTCGGTGAAGATCCTCACCACCTTGCCCTTGAGGGACGGAAGGAAGGACCTGAGGGCCCAGAACACTGCACGGAGCTCCAGGACGTTGATATGGAGGGACTTCTCCGTCGGGAGCCAAAGGCCTCTCGCATGCAGTTTTTCGGTGTGCGCTCCCCACCCCTCCAGGGAGGCATCCGTGGTCACTGTCTCCTGGTGGTCTGGGGTCTGGAAGTCCATGCCCGCCGTCAGATGCGCGCGGGTGCCCCACCACCGGACCGCTCGGCGGAAACTCTCGTCGAGTGTGATCCTCTCCTCGAAGCCGCCCGTCGTTTGGATCCAGCGCGCGTCCAGGAACTCCTGCAACGGGCGCATCCGGAGCCTGCACATGGGAATGAGGTAGATGCAAGAAGACATCATTCCGAGGAGGGACTTGATGGACCTCACCTTGGCCGCGTCGGAAACCAACATCCGCTGTACCTTGCCCAGGATGGACCTGGTCCTTTCCTCCGACGGGGAGGCCAGAAGGGACACTGTGTCGAGCTTCGCTCCCAGAAACAGTGCGTTTTGCGCGGGTACCAGGTGGGACTTGGCGTAGTTCACGGAGAATCCCAGGTCCGTGAGAAGTTGGACGGTCCTTGCCGTGTGCTCCACGGCGAGCTCCCTCGTCTTGGCTCGGATGAGCCAGTCGTCCAGGTAGGGGTAGACGTGGATCCCCTCGCGGCGCAGCTGCGCCGCCACCGGTGCGAGGCACTTGGTGAATACCCTGGGTGCCGACCGTAGTCCGAAGGGGAGGGCTTTGAACTGGTAGTGACGCCCTTGGACCACAAACCTGAGGAATTTTCGGTGCCCCTTTAGGATGGGAATATGGAAGTAGGCATCCTCCAAATCCAACGACGACAGGAAGTCTCCTTCCTCCAGCTGACCCAGGACATGCTGGAGGGTGACCATCCGGAACTTCTGCGCCTTGATGAACTTGTTCAGACGTCGCAGGTCTAGGATGGGGCGCCATCCTCCCGTCTTCTTCTTCACAAGGAAGTATCTCGAGTAAACTCCGGAGCCCCGAAGCCTCTTTGGGACGAGTTCGATGGCGCCCTTCCTGAGCATCGCCTTTACCTCCAGGAGAAGCTGAGGGACGTGAAGCTCTTTCCTGGCCACGGGGGGGACGCGCGGGCACCTTCTTTGAAACTCGAGCGCGTGGCCCCGGGCTAAGGCGTCCAGCACCCAACTGTCGGAGATGGACTCCCACACGCTGACAAAGCTCGCCAGCCGGCCTCCCACCGGGGTGCTTCGGTGGGGGCCCGACCCCACGGCCGGTTCAATCCTGTTTCGACGAGGCTTTGCCGCCTTGACCTCCTTGGCGACGACGGCGGGGTCCGCCAGACTTGTCTCGTCCTCTGTAGGCCTCCTGAGACGACGAGCGGGCCGTTTGACGGTAGGTGGAGAAACCGCCGCCGGAACCTTTGGAGGCGCCCTTGCCTCCGCTGCTCCGAAAGGGCGTCCGTCGTTGCTGCAGAACCCCAAGGGCCCGGGCCGTCTCAGTGTCCGCTTTAATGGTCTGAAGGGAATCGTCCACTGTTTTCCCAAACAGGTTGTTCCCATCGAACGGCATGTCCAGGACTCTGGTCTGTACGTCTTGACGGAAGTCCGTAGCCTTGAGCCATCCACGCCGCCTAAGGCACACGCCGTTGCCCAACTGGCGAAACCCAGTGTCGGCGATGTCCGTCGCAATAGTGATGGCGTGGTCCGACGCCACCTCACCTTCCTGTAGGATCTCCAGGGCATCCGCCCTCTTGTCGTCCGGTAGGAAGTCCAGCAGGGGATCCAGTTTGTACCATAGCTCCCTGTCGTAGCGGGCCACGATAGCCAAGGCGTTGGCCGCTTTAATCGTCGTCGCTGCAGACGAGATGACCCTGCGTCCCATAGCATCCAATTTCTTTCCCTCGCCGTCCGGTGGGGAAGTCGATGTGGAGGCCGCACCCCCCCCCCCGCTTTCTTCCTGGCCGCCGCGGAGACGACCGAGTCCGGGGTAGGCTGCGCCCGGAGGCACAGGGGGGCCGCGTCCGGGACCCGGTACTTCTTCTCGTACCGGTCTCTTCTAGTTGGCGTCGTGGAAAAGTTCTTGAGGAGGGCGAGGCCCTCATCCCAAATGTCGTCCAGTAGAGGCACCGCGAGGACCGTCTTCCTTTTTCTTCTCCTCAGGGCAGAGTTGGAAAAGCTCGGATGCCCTGGCGATCATGGAGTGGAACGATCCAATCTCGTCGGGCGGAGAAGCCCTGGTGGGAGGTGACGACGACAGATCCTCGTCGTATACCTCGTCATCCGTACCCGTCGCTGCCGTGTCAGTCCCCGTATCATCCCCTCGGGTGGACGGGGAGGAGGGCTGGACGGGTCGCGACGGCTGAAAAGGAGGTGGAGGGTGAATCCTTCTTTTCTTGGGCGGGGGAACACCCGAAGGTCCCGGTTCAGGATCCCCCGACGGGAGAGGTTCCTCCGTCTGCAACGGTAGTCTCGTCCTTATCTCTGAGCATAAGGACTGTATAGCCAACAAAATGGCCGCCGAGTTGTCTTGCGGCGCTGGCAGAGGGGAATCCGACGGGCGATCAGGGGCCCCGTCGGCACCCTCGACGATGTCGTCACCTGCGTCGGGATCCATCCCGACGGGCCGGTCTTCATCCACGCCAAGGCCGTGGCTTAAGACCTCGATCAGCTCTTCCTCCGAGGTTGGAGCCGAATCTACGACGACGCCCTGCCCCCCCTTTTTCTTCCCCGCCGGGGATTTCACGGGGGTCCTATCGATGGGCACAAAAGAGGACTCGCTCCGAGGTGGCAGGGAGACTCTGAGCCCCGAGATCGCCACCACTGGTGTAGCCTCCACAGGCTGAGCCAGGGCCGCCGCGACAGTATCGATAGAGGGCTTGGCCGGATGGATTAAGGCCTTCACCACCTTAGGTGCGCTCACCGCCTTATCCTTGAGGGGGGGGGGACACTGCCTCACTCCCCCTCCGATGGGGACTTCGAGCTCGACCGGGGCCTCTCCAGGAGCCTCGCCGGGTGCTCGCCCTTCCTCTTACCCGACCCAGAGCGTTGGCTCGTGGCTGAAGGTGCCGGGGAGGGTGCGCCCTGCATGGCGCCCGTAGAGCCCGACCGTTCGGCGCTCCCGGTGCCAGCGGACTCGCGGTGCTTGGCCTTGTGTTGGACCCCCCTCGCCGGGGCGTCCTCAAAGGTCTTAGAAGACCGCTCGGATTTCTTCCTCTTCTCGCCTGACGGGCTCTTCCCTTCCAGCCAGTTGGCGAGGCGTTGATGGCGGTCCTTCATGGTCCGCTCCGACATATTGCCGCAAAACGCACAGTCCTTCTCCACGTGCGTCTTGTCCTCCAAAAACGTAGCTCGACGAAATCTTCACCCCTGAGGGGCGCAGACGAATCCGACACGGGTCCCCGTTGATCGGATGGAGAGTCGGTGGAGCTTGAGGCTCTTTTGACCGAAAACGTGAAAAAATAGCACTAACGCTCGAGAGCAATAGCACGAGGATCCCAACACATGAACGTGCGGTAAAAATCTGAAGATGGCTGCCAGAGGCGGTGCTTAGGTAGAGGGCAGTCATTGGCTGTGGTCAGTATGACGCAGAGACCAGTGATTGGTTATTACTACGAAAGACAGATCAGAAACTAAACTGATACTTGTTTTTTTCTTTACCGAGGATTCCCAGCCTGACGACGGGGAATATTCATGAGCATGTGAATCCATGCCAGACCCCATGCTGGAGAAAGAAGGTTTTCTTTTTGGTTTCGTGGGTGGAAGCTGTCAAACCAGTATTGCGGCTGGAAATGCTCTAGGGCTCCGGCACCAGCGTTGCCACAGTGACCACCTCTGTGCTGTGACGCACTCCTGGGAGCCTGCTGGGTCAGAATTTAACCCAGCTGAGACCAACTGACAAGAATCTACGATCCTGGTAGACAAGATCAAGAAAGGTCTGCAGGATCAAATAAGAGGCATGAGAGAGGGCCAGCCATTGGAAAAAGACCCAAGGAAGTGGGCATCAAGACCTTCCACCTCACCACACTTTCCAGCAGAGGAGCCCCCCACTAGCTCAGATGAAAAAGAGGAAAACGTACTCCAGACCGGAAAAGTTCCCAGTTCCCAGAAAGGCCATTCGTACATCAATGGTAGACCTGTTGAGGGGCCTGGTGGATTGCCAACTGGTCATTAGTCATCAACACCAAGAAACAATCACTGCACTATAGGATGTGATTGCTGAGAGAAGAGAGCAACCCACAGCACCAACAACCATCCTACAAAAACTTAATACAGGAGAATAGAGTTGTTGAAAAAGTGGGTGGCACCAGGATCGTTGTGCCATATATGTTGCCTAAATGCTAACTGGCAAAGCACAACAAGCCTTTCATGCCCTCAATCCTGATTGAGAACTTTACGGATGACTTGGAGAGGCATCCTACAAATATTGGGACAATACCGCAACCATTACAGATTTCACCTTCTGCATCTAGGTTTATTGAAGGAGAAACATCCCGAGAACTGGCCCATCAAGTAAGGGATCTCCTCAATAAATAGTTGGCAGAAAATAACTATGACGACATGAAAGGCAACCTAGTCCTTAAACAGTTCATAGGACCACAACTTCTTTATTTTCAGACGGTTACCTGGCAATTACATTAAACCAAATCAAAAGCAGCCATACAAACAGCTAATGCCAACCAAAGAGCCATGTAGGTCAGGGAAATAAGGGGGGGTACCCAAGAAACCAAGTGACACAAAACTAGTGGTGGGTGGGAGAGAAGAGAGACCAACCGTGAGGAGACCCAGTTCAAACATTCCAATCTCAGAACCAAAGCCAAAGATAAGACTAGCTAAAACCTGGACGTTCACACCATCCAGAGATTAGAAGATGTCATGCCTGCGGGAAACCGTATCAACTGTAACGTTCTTTCGACTGGATGTTCCTCCCACGTATTCCTCATCTTATGATAAATCGTTATCTCCAGCTTCGCTGCTTCGGAAAAAAAAATTCTCAGCAGAGGGCATGTGCTTGAGGTCGTGGCGTCGATTGTCCCTCGACGGACTCCGTACTCTGTCGATGTCACCGATGGTATAAATAGCTCGAGCCGCGCCCGTTGCTTCAGTTCTTTTTTTTCGATGAACATATAGGAGGAACACCCAGGCGTGCCCTATGACAGATACATTCTTCGTGAGAGGAAAGTGTAAGAAAACGTAAACTGTACTGCGGGGTAGGATGGGAGGGTCGATGAGGAATACGTGGGAGGAACATCCAGTCGAAAGAACGTTACAGTTGGTTAGTAACTTGTTCTTCGAATGGATTGTGTCCTCCTACGTATTCCTCATCTTATGATAGACTCCCATAGCAGTGGCAATTTTGGAGGTGGGAGTACTAATTACAGTTTTCATGGACAGAATGCAGAACTGCCTTGGCAAGTAACCCCTCATTGGAGGAGGCAGTATCCAAGCAGTAATGCTTGATAAAAGTATGCATTGTTTTCCAAGTTGCAGCTGAACAAATATCTACTGCCGGAACTCACCTCTTTAGAGCCACAGAAGTAGCCATTCCCCTTGTAGAATGGGCTTGAAGCCCATCTGGTGGGTCTTTTCCCGCCAATCTGTAGCATTCAATTATGGCCAAAATGATCCAGCGGGATATGGTCTGTTTTGTTACTGATAAACCCAGTTTATGACCAGTATACCCTACAAACAGTTGGTCATCTTGTCGTAATTTAGACATCCTTGCGATGTAAAAACTAAGAGCCCTCTTGGGATCTAGTCTGTGCAGTCTCTCCTCTTCCTTGCCCAAATGAGGAGGATAAAATGTTGGTGGTATTTTTTGTGACAAATGAAAGTCCGAAACTACCTTTGGTAAAAAGGAAGGTTTAACCTTATCCTTATAAAAAACAGTATATGGTGGTTTGCATGAGAGAGCCTGAAGTTCACTAACCCTGCGGGCTGATGATAGGGCCACAAGAAGGACAGTTTTTAGTGTTAGAAGTGCTCAAAAGGTATGCAAGTCAAAAATGTTAGTACTAAATTTAAATCCTAAATTGGGACATGAAAAGGTACTGGAGGGTATACGTTAGTAAGCCCTTTTAAGAATTGCATGATTAATGGTATTTTGAAATATGAAACCTCTTCCGAAGGGCGCTTGAAAATGGACAGCGCAGCAAGGTATCCTTTTATTGTTCTGATCTGGAGCCCCAGATTGGCTAGATGTAACAGAAAAGAGAGCACTACTGGAGTGCCACATTGAAAAGGGTCCACATCATTATCTTTGCACCAGTTACTAAACCTGTTCCAGCGACATCTGTACAAAGATTTTGTTGCTGGCCTTCTGGCAGAAAGCAAGACTTCCATTACGTCATTTGGAAGATCCCAATCCTTGTATATCAACCTCTCAGAAACCATGCGTGAAGGTTGAGTGTCTTGACCTCTGGATGGAGAACCCGACCTTCCTCTTGCGAGAGATGATCCTCTCTTTGTGGAAGACGTATTGGAGAGCAGATGGACATGTCTAGAAGGTCCGGGTACCACGTCCTCCTGGCCCAATCCGGAGCAATTAGGATCATGGTTTTCCTGAACTTTCTCAACCTCCTGATTACTTGAGGAATCGCGGGGACTGGGGGAAACGCGTACAGCAGTGGAAACTTCCACTCCACTACGAATGCATCTCCCAGAGCTCCTCTTTGAGGAAATTCCCTTGAGCAGTACTGATCGCACTTCCTGTTCGCGGTGGCGAACAGATCCACTTGAGAGGTTCCCCAAAGGGCGAAGATCTCCAGAAGGGCTTCCTGAGCCAGCTCGCACTCGTGAGAGACCATGCACTGCCTGCTTAGAGCGTCTGCCGCCGTGTTCTTCTCTCCGGCTAGGTGAATTGCCGATAGAGAGATTCCTTCTCGTATTGCCCAGAACCATAGCTGCATTGCCTCTCTGCACAGTGGTAGTGACCCTACTCCTCCTCCTTTGTTGAGGTAGTACATGGCCACCGTGTTGTCCGTCATTAACAGGACATTTTTTCCCTGTACAGAGGGCAGAAAGGCCTTCAGTGCTAATCTGATTGCCCTCAGCTCCAAAAGGTTGATGTTAAGTTTGGACTCCGATGGAGACCAACGACCGCTGATTGTCAGATCGTTGGTGTGTGCTCCCCACCCCTTGAGTGAGGCGTCCGTCACTACTGTTATCTCCGGCCATGGTTGCCAAAAAGATTCTCCCTTGAGAATGTTGTCATTGCAAGCCCACCATAGAAGATCCTGAGCAACTGCGCTCAGGACTTGCAGAAGATCCGACATATTCCCTGAGAACTGGGACCACTGAGTTCTGAGTGCCCATTGAAGGGATCACATTCTCAACCTGGCCTCTGGTACTAGGAAAATGCACGATGCCATGAGGCGGAGCAACCTGAGAAAATCGAAGGCCGGTAGATGTTGGGCATTCTGGAACTTCGTTACCATCTGCTGGATGTGGAGAGCTCTCACTTCGGGAGGTGAGGCTTTTCCCGAGGAAGTATCCAAGACTGCTCCGATAAACTGGAGCTTTTGGGATGGTATCATATGGGACTTCTTGAAATTGAGGGAGAAGCCCAATTTGTGGAGGAAGTGGCAAGTGATCGAAAGATGTTCCTGAGCTTGTTTTGGAGAACTTGCTCTGATCAACCAGTCGTCCAGGTAGGGGTAGATGTGAATACCCCCTCTCCTGAGACTCTCTGCCACAACTGCCAACAGTTTGGTGAAAACCTTCGGGCGGAGGTCAACCCGAATGGCAGAACCCGAAACTGATAATGAGAGTTGCCAATCGTGAAGCTCAGGTACTTTCTGTGCTTTGGATGGATTGGCACATGAAAGTAAGCATCCTGAAGGTCCAATGATACCAACCAATCTTGGAGTTGGAGAGCCTGAAGGATCTGAGAAAGAGTGACCATCTTGAACTTGTCCTTCCTGAGGAACTTGTTCAAGTTTCTCAAGTCCAAGATGGGTCTCAGTCCTCTGTCCTTTTTTGGGATGAGAAAATATGGGGAGTACCAACCCCTGTTCCTCTCCGCTACAGGTACCTGTTCTATGACACCTTTCTCTAGAAGGGTTAAAATTTCCTGCAACAGGAGCGGGTCTTGAGTTTTTACGGAGTTGGCTCCCGGTGGATGATTCTGAGGCCTTTTTTGGAAGGGGAGACAGTAACCTTGAGCTACTGTTTCCAGTGCCCAAGCATCTGAGGTAATGCCCCTCCATTCCTTCAGATGCTGAGAGATCCTGCCTCCCACTGGTGTTTTGTGCAACAAGGTCTCAAAGGGATTTTGGAGGCGGCTGCAGGAGTGGCTGAGGGTACAGATGCCGCTCCTGAGGCTGATTTGGCACCTCTTCCTCGTGCTCCACGAGGGAAGTTTCTTTTGCCCCTTTGAGAAGCCTGTCCTTTTCCTCTACCAAATGAGGAGTAGTAACGAAAAGAACGACCCCTCCAGGAAGATGAGCCGGAATAGGGTTTTAGAGGCTGGCGCATGGAGGCACTAAGCGATTTAGCTGCCTCTTTCGAGGTCTGAAGTTTTTCTAGGCTTTCATCAGCCTTACTGCCAAACAGCCTCGAGCCATCAAAGGGCATGTTGAGGAGTCTGGCTTGCACATCTGGTGCAAACCCCGACTTCCTCAACCATGCAAATCTGCATAGCACAATGCTTGCAGCCATGGATCTGCTGATACTATCAGCAGTATCCAGTCCAGACTGGAGACATTCCCCCATTGCCTCCTTCCCGTCTTTGACTATATTCAGGAAGCCTTCCCTCTCCTCGCCTTCCGGAATATGCTCAGCCGCCGCCAAAATACATTCCCACAGGATATGGGTAAACCTGGCCAGGGTACAGGTGACATTTGTCAATTTCAGGGCATACTGCCTGAAGTGAAAACTTTACGTGCCCAGGCATCAACTTTTGATCCTCTCTATCTGGAGGGATAGGGGGATATGCAGTTTGCTTTGATGTGGATGCTGCTTGAATAACTAGACTTTCTGGAGTCGGATGCCTGTTTAAGTTTTCAGGATCCGTACCAGCTGGTCTGTATTTCTTGGGGACATTACTATCTGCAGCAGCAATGCTCTCAGGCTTTTCCCAGTTTTTCTCCACCCTCCTCTGAAGAGCCCTGTGAAAGGGGAGAACTGGATCTTTTTGAGGACCTCTGACAATTATATCCGTCAAGTCATCTTGTTCAAAAATGGGTGAAGTGTTACCCCAACCCATATACTCAATTACTCTGGTCATAAGACTCCTGTACCCTGAGTCTGCATGTTCTGCAGGATCAGGTCTGGCAAACTCTAATTCTGGGGAGGTGTCAATTCCACTGGCAGAATGTAGAGTGTCACTCAGGTCTCTCATTTTGGACTCTTGATCAATGAGTTCCTCAGGAACTTGTTTTGTGCCATATGAAAATCCAAAGGGAGTGACTTCCTCTTCCTCCGAGCCAGATTCCTCATAATATGGGGACATGGATTTAAAGTCTGACCTGGGCAACGGAGTAAATCTTCTTTCTTCCTCTACCATACGCATCAAATGAATGGAAAAATCCTTCGAAGTTGTCGAAGGAATCTTCGATGACTTCGAAGAGGACTTCGATACAGGCGTCAAGGTTATTTTTGGTTTCGATGCCGAAACGGTTGACGCCGATGGCGTTGATGAAGTCGTCAAAGCCTTCGACGACTTATGGTTTTTATATGGCACCGGAGAGGTACTTGACGCTCGAAGAGTCCTCGACGACTTGTTGTCGACTCGAGTTTTGAGTATCCTCGACACTACCGGTTTTTACCAAGGTAGTCTTAGACTTCCCTTTGTCGTCCAACGGAGCGACCTTAGGGGTATGGCTCTTCCGAGGTTCATTCGAGGGGGTCGGGCCGCATTCTCGAATACCTCCATCATCTTTTTACGAAATTCTTCCCATTTTCTGGGAGAATCCGATTTTGTCGGACATCGAATTTCTTCGGTCGACTCAGAAGATCTATGTCTCCTCTTCATTTTTTTGGACGAGGAAGAAGAGTGTCTCGATCTACTCCTAGATCGAGATATCTTTGAATGCCTATGGCGATCCGATTCCTTCGAATCAGTTGCTTTCTTATGTTTTTTGGCCTTCTTAGAGGCATCCCTCCCCACCGACAGTTTAACTCTCCTCTCACGAAGAGCTTTCTCTGTCATGGATTGCCAGGAACCACAGTCGTCGGTCCGGTGACTGGAACCGAGACACCAGAGACAAACTCGGTGGGGATCCATGATCGACATTTTCGATCCACAATCTACGCACTTCTTGAACCCAGTCTTGTGTGTCGAAGGAGTCGAAGAAGACATTTTCTTCACTGAAAATCTCTAGCGTGCCGTTCTCGATAACGAAGCGATCGAAAAACGGAACTGAAGCAACGGGCGCGGCTCCATCTATTTATGCCATCGGTGACGTCGACAGAGTACGGAGTCCGTCGAGGGACAATCAACGCCACGACCTCGAGCACAGCACCCTCTGCCGAGAATATTTTTTTCCGAAGCAGCGAAGCTGGAGATAACGATTTATCATAAAATGAGGAATACGTGGGAGGACACAATCCATTCGAAATAGGGCTTCTCCATACTGGACCCAACCCCTATCCTGAGGCAGAAGACCAACTCAGGTGGACAGAAGAGGAAGAACCTCAATACCTGGTGCATCTGTTCCAAAAATAAGATGAGTGTCCAGACTCAGGGGCCTGGACAGTGGTTTGGACGAAGGGAGAAACGGACAGAACATGTTGCCTCCCCATAGCCGTTCACGGTCTCCTAGCAAAGCACTCAGGATAGTAAGAAAACAGCAATCCGTGCTGACCTCTTGTACACCGAGAAGCTCCACCACAATTCCCTGACGCAACTTGTGTGTTCACGGAGATCCCAACCTCTACCTGAAAGCAACTATTAACATCTGCATCATGGGGAGAGTGATACCAGTACCAAAGATAGTAATGCCAGGGCTCTCAGAGTCGATATCCCCCTTTTTGACCTCTGCCCCCAGAAGGTAAAATGGATAAAAACTCTCCCCAGTGGTGGGGATATAAATCGCCCACGGGACATGGAGAGAAGGAGGAGTTAGAGGAAGGGGCAGAGGCGAGTGACCAAGTCAATACCCTAACTTTATCAAGAGGAGGTGGGAAACACTTGCAGCCTGCAGTGGGAGGATTCTCAGCAAGTAATACAGTGCCAGTGGGAAATAGATGCAAGTAATGGCGCTTGGTCCTTAAAAATGACACTCGCAACTTGGCAGTGGTGGGTTACCGGTCAGTACGGCCAGCCACCTCAAGCTTCATCAATATATTAGAACAGCAACATATTGATCAATAGTCAGCTAAAGTGAATGCAAAGATTTTGGCCAGTAATTTCCTTGAGAGGCGATAACTGCTAAATAGCGTTAGTGATCCGGTGAGCACTCAATGCATAAGACCATAACTCGTTGGTTGGTATCCAGTGATAATTACTGATGCCATGGACAATAACACTATATTAGACTAGAACACAACCCTTTCAAAATCTTAATAAAAGGACGGACTGGGAATATCTTGAACCACTGAATAAAACAGAGGTATGGAAAAATTTAAAACGGCTCATCCTCCACCCCCCCAGAAAATAAAAAAGAATATAACTTACTGAAAACAGTTTGGTCCAAAAACAGTGGCAAGATTAAATATATTCATTCGATTCTGAAAGTGGTGCTTTGCTACTTGTTTCAAGAACTGACAGAGATATTTCAGCAGGTGACGATGTAAATCGGGTAGTTCCTGCAGCAATTCCATTAATCCTTTCTCACACTCTGCTTCATTTCCACTGTCTAAACAGAAAAACACACAAATTAAGGTATGAAGAAGTCTAATATTCTCAAAGCATAATATACAACACAAGCTAGCTATAAAACTAAATGGACCCAATTCCAATCCGTCCCCCAAGAAACAGGCACACTCAGCCCTATAGATGAGCATCATACTAGTCACTTTTACTCCCTGACAAGAAAACAATACCAACAAAAAAATAGCAGTAATAGAATACTCACATTAAAAAGGGAACAACCGACACATAGCAGTAGTCTGCCCTCTGCTTCCACCCAGAGAGCTCCATGGATACGTTCAGACCAACGGTACCAGCAAAGCAATGGCACAAGAAGAAGCTTTAATATTATTGTCTAATTATAGGCGGAACTGTTAGGTAAACGTGCATCTTTTCATTTGTGTGAATTACTAGATGCAATGTAGTGGGGCTTAGAAAAAGATATACGTTTTACAGTTAGAATATATGTTTACTTGCCTAAAAAATAATACCACTATTAGGAAAGGAAATTAAAGTGCAGGACATCACACCAAATTTTAAAAAGAAATCTTGCCAATCCACACTCCTCTCGCCTATTTTAGAAGTGCTCTTTAATTTTTAGCCTCTTTCTCCTGTTTGAGCTATTTGTATTGACCTTCTTTAAGATAAGGCGTAAGGTACACTCAAGTGCATTTGAAAATCTAATTGCACCTATTAAGGGATGCTTCTGGGGGTTTTCCGATATGTACACAAAGTATGCGCTGCTATTCTGAAACCACAATAAATACTCTATATATCAAAGTGCATGACGGAAATCACCAAACTGAATATGCTGACCTTTTTGTATTAAAGTAATTCTGCAACTCAAATTTCAAATCAATGAGAAAAAAGCAGAAGGGGGCCTCACTACCTTAAACCTAGGCACACTCGCACCATGACTGATCCGGATCACACCTACAATCATAGGTGTGAGTCAATTTCCAAAGATATTAACTTGTGTCACAATGTTACAATAGCACAGGGCATTAGCTACATCTATGGAATTTATGACAAAAAAAAAGAAAAGTTATTTACCATTCAAACTCAAGATCTGCATTACTATGGGGATACTTTATGAAATGATGCCCTATAGTTCCGCTGATGGAGCTAGCCAGTTAGAGATTATCTTGCCTCCATATGCAGCTAGGAAGAAGGGGAGGGTTGGCATTGTGAATCGACTAAGGTTACAGGCATAACTATAGTACGGAGTACCACTAATTTTATTTTTAACTGTTAATAGTTCTGCTACTTTTTTACCACCATTTTCACCATTCTAGAATGATTATTTTCGTTAATTAAAGCATACCCATGAATGTATCACTCTATAGCTGTTAAAGCTGAATTTAAATCTGATTGATCAAATAGTCACAAATTCGGGTAGACATCTCAATCTGGATAGACTCTAGTGGGGAAGATGGAGGAGGTTGCGCTAACACTAAGAAGGAACCCCCCTCCCCACATGCCATCTTTTCCTGATTTTGGAGAAACGTGTCAAGTTGTCATCTCAAAGTAAATGGTAGACGTTATATTTGATAAAGGTCCTGGGCATTCATATACAGGATGCTATCATATCAGGTGGTTATGTGGGATGTTTCTCTTCATGCCACTGGACCAGTGTGCAGTTGTGCTAAGAGCCTTAAATAGTTGCTTTGACTATTGTAATGCACTCCTTGAGGGCTGGTGGATACTTCAATTACACTCATTAGAGAATTCAGTTAAGAACAAACCTGCATCACCTCCAAATGTATCAATGGAGCTGCTCCTGCCTACTTTAGGATTAGCATCAAGTGGTAAATCCCAAGATAGAACCTTGGCCTATGGAAGATTACAGACCCTTCCCTCTCTAGGACTCACTTTCAGACGAGAGGAGTTAAAAGACTTTCTGTCTTGGCAACCAGGCTTTAGAATACATTGCCAAATTCAGTTAATGACAGAGGAAGTTGTTCTAGTTTCAAGCCACGTTGAAGCAGCTCATGGAGGTGTTAGATGAAACATTTATATATCGCCATACCTGACGGTCACCAGGAAAAAATTAAACACATACAGGGGGACCTCCTTTTGGGGGTTGCACCCACCTGGCTGGCAACCTGCAATAGCTGAAACCCTCCACACGTGTTGCATCATGCTTCCGCCTCCACAGTGCCCCACCGGAGCCACAGTCTCACTGCTTTTTTGGTATAATTCTAGCACTTCTAGCACTGACTATAGAAGGCTGTTAGGGAGAATTCTCTGAAAAGATTAATTTGCGAAACCTAGTGAGTCCCCCAGCAACTTTGCTGGATTTATGGGGTTTATTTGTTTTCTCCTGCTAAGAGTGAGACTCTTTTCTCCCACTCTTAGGCATGATTTGAGAATGTCCTTTGGCTTTGTAATGTGTTTTATGGGCTATGGTGGTCTTTTACTCCCTAGGGGCTTCATGTGTCTTTGGTAAGTGTGTTACACAGCACCCTCAGTGCAGTAACACAGGGGTGTCATAGTGGTCCCCAATCATAGACTCCATACCCTGGGACGGACTACTGTCTCCCAGGGCATGTAAAGTCACCACTGACTTTACTAGTCTTAAATTATGAACAGAACCAGTACAAACCATCATATTGTGTAAGTACTGGTAGGGTTAATTCGATTGCCCCTGGGTCTATTTTTCAAGGGGGCACTGTCCAGTCCCCCCTTGTCGAGTTTCTGGCTGGTGGCAGCTGTTCCATGCGAAATATTCCAAAGGAATATTTCTTATGGGATTTTCCCATTCATTTTAAACGCACCATTTTTTTTGGTGCAATGTTAAAGATACCGCCGGGTTATTTATTTAATATTTATTCCCCGGTTGGGTCTTTTTGCCAGGACTCGGTTTTAAAATGGCATTTGGGTTCGCCTCTGTAACTCCAACCCAAGTCGAGCCCTTTGTTCCACTTTTGGAGGGCTTCTGCAGAGAAGCCTCCAAAAGTGGTGCCACTCTGTCTGGGTCTACAGGCTGTGTGGGAGGGGGGAATAGGCACCCTGGACTGAGTTGCCTCGGCAACTCAAGTCGCACTCTTGTGTGATTGGCCCAGCATGTTTGAGTGACAGCTAGGACTGATGAATGGGGGTTTTCTGCATTAAAGCAGGGCTTTGGGGACTGGAACTTCAGAAGTCGCCACAGGACCTAAAGAATCCGAAGAGGGAGAAGCTGAGCCGACCTGCAACGACGACACCACCGGTGGAGCCCTGCTGAACCGACTCACCACTTACCAACGACAGAGAAGATCTTCTTCGAGGAGAGTCTTCTTTCTTTGAGCTGGTGGGGTTAACCAATTCGCCCTTTTTTCACCTTCTTGGATCGTCTCGTGGTCGAATCGCCCGTGTCAAGCACCCCGGCGGCCCGATCGCCACGCTTCACCACTACCGCGAATAAAAGGGTAGTACCTTTTAATCGGGAAACTCCGCGGCTGGTTTCTTCCCTGGCAGTGCAACGACCTCCAGCTTTCCTCCACGTCGAGATCTTCTCTTCCCCTGGACGAAGCACCGACTTGCACCCGCTGCAAGGAACAACTGACCTGCTGGAGCTTCCTCACC
Organism: Ambystoma mexicanum; assembly: GCF_040938575.1. Taxonomy (NCBI): domain Eukaryota; kingdom Metazoa; phylum Chordata; class Amphibia; order Caudata; family Ambystomatidae; genus Ambystoma; species Ambystoma mexicanum. The sequence goes on from NC_090937.1 coordinate 274,527,620, forward strand.
ATTTCAGGTACTGTGTCCCGCCTGGTCTCCTTTGCAACAGACCGTCCAAGGTGTCCCGTAAATCCTTGACTCTCTATCCTGGGGTGACCTCGGACCTGTTAACTAACTTTTCTGAACTGATCTGACTCCTTTTGGAACTATCTGCAAAGACTTTTAAAGTGTACTTCAACTGTGTGATCTTGGGCACATTCCGCCTTGCTCTCTCCGAGTGTGGGCCTGGCCTATGAACTTTTTGCTCTACAGTAAACCCTGCCTTTCTTGACTTGGTGTGGTTCTTTAAAAAGTGTTGGTATTGTGTGTTTTCCTATTTCTGCCTTTTCCCTCCCTTATTAAATAATTATTGGAGTGCCATCTTGGTTGAGCGCTCACTTCTGTGTTGATAATAAGTGGTGTTCTTTTCCTAAGACTTGTCGAATAATTAATCAGGGAGGTGCATATATTTCTAGTGACTGTGTTTGAACTTGCTTGACATATTAGTGCCAGTGTATTTTTACAAGTGAGTTTTTAAATAAATAATTATATACTTTTATACCAAAGCTCTGGTCAGTGTTTGCTTGTGCTACTGTATTTTTGTACCTAATGTGTATACTCTATATGCTGCCTAACTCTTCTTGAGAGAAGTTTGACTGCTCAGCCACAGCTACCAGGTAAATCTGGGTGGTATATACTGCTACCAATTGGGTTTACTGCTAACACCTATAGTCTTAAACGTTTTGCAGTGGTCCCTAAGGGAACTGCACAGGTTTCTGCCTAACAAAGGCAACTTCTCTTTCCAACTTCTACACATTCGCAACCCTAATGGACTGGGAAGAGCTCATAAGAAGAACTAGATGGCAAACTTTAAATGAACAGGCTGCAAGAGCAGCTTGACAAAAAATTACATTTTCTTTGGAATCTGCATCTAAAGGGGGGACATTTGTGAAGTGGCCCACATAAGTTATATAGACATTCTTGATAAGGACATGTGTTTGGGAAGCCAATTAAAACAACACTGGCAGAGATAGGTGGTGTATAAAAAACACCTTTTGGGCACTAGACCAAAAGCCAATGCATGGTACAATCCAGTAAGATAATGAAGTAGCAAGACAAACATTCCTGCTTGTTGTATTGACTATATAGACACAAGAGAGACTGGTTAATTAAGTTAAAACCAAGGAGAATCTAATACCAAATAGTCAAGCTCCTTTCATAACCAGAATGTTACGGGACTTATTTTACACCACATGTCAAGACTACTAGAGAATTAATGTTCTAGTGACCTCAAAAATTGCACAAGCCCTTAAAGCAGTTTATGGCCTTGCTTCCAAGATTAAAACCTAGTGGGGGTAGACATCAGGACACAGACTAAAGGGATGACAGATCACAGTGGAAGATATAGTGGAACCCCAGTTTATACTGCATTTACTGGTGTCACTTCTATTAAATAAATAAATAACCCCATATATTTGGTCAAAGCACATTTATATTTAAGAGCACAATGCAACTGTTACTCTGAGTATTGTGTTGCACTGTTTTGCATCAGTGTGTTCGATGTGAGGAAGGAGGCTGTTCAGACTGCCATTAGGGTGGTAGCTCATTTATAGGCCTTGGGTTGTCCCAGGATGGGGGGTTAACTGGCAAACGATCTTAGGATAACAACAGAGATGCCTCCTCCCATGGTCTCCTGGACTGTGGAACTGGTCGCCTGGACTGTGGAATGGGTCAGCTGTAACTGTTACACGGTACAGCTGATGAGAAAAAGGAGGGGGCACGGTCCCTGCAAGGAAGCTGCTCTTTGGGGGGGAATCCAGAAGACCACCCACGGCTTTTGTCTGCTTCCAGATGCCTATCCAGGCTCACCTACCTTGCAATTAGTTGAGATTCTCCACCGGAGAATCTATGGACATGGCTGAAGGAAAAGCCCTTGCTTTCTGCATTGCAGCTTGTGTGAAGCCGAGGCGAGAGATACAGGAAACTGCTGCTCTTGTGTGTGCGGCAGGAAAGTGGAAGGCGAAGATGCCCGGGTGGTCCGGTGATGTCCCGGGCTGTATGCCGCAGCCCACACCCTTATGCTCATGGAGATCAGAGCACGTGGCTCCCAATCGTGGTGATGAACAAGTTACTTATCAACTGGTAACGTTCTTTTAACTGGATGTTCCTCCAACGTATTCCTCATCTAGGACATGTGATGTCCACAGCTGTGCTGCTTCGGAATTTCGTTTGGTAGAGGGCGCCTTGCATCGATGGCGTTGGGTTGATGTCCCTAGAAGGCCTCAATCGAGGGTGACATCAGATGTTACAAGTAGCACGCACAGCACCCGTAGCCTCAGATCATGTATTTCCCCCTCACAACGTGTGGCACATGTGCCTAAAATACAGCATTGACTGCACTTAGCCTTGGTGGAACAAAAGCTGTAATGGCATGGGAAATTCTTGAGAGGGCTAGGCTGGGAGGGCGAAGATGAATACATTGGAGGAACATCCAGTCGAAAGAACGTTACCAGTTGGTAAGTAACTTGCTCTTCGAATGGATTGTGTCCTCCAACTTATTCCTCATCTATAACAGACTCCCAAAGCAGTATCCATGAGTGGAGGAGGGATAAGAATTCAGACATACCCAATTAAATGGCAGAATAGAGCACTGCCTTCCCAAAGGCAACAGGCTGAGCATGGGAAGTATCGAGGGTATAATGCTTAACAAACACGTGTATGGAGGACCATGTTGCAGCATCACAGATGTTCTTTACCGGTACACCCCTCTGCAGAGCTGTCGATGTAGCTATGCCCCTGGTGGAATGAGCCCGCAAGTCCTCAGGAGGGTCCTTGCGAGCCAACCTATATCATTCAGAAATAGTGAGGATGATCCACCTAGGTCTGCTTAGAAACAGCCTGGCCTAATCAGTGTGCAGTATATGATATGATATGGCATTTATAACGCGACTATACACAAGTGTTTCGTATACCCCATAAAGAGCTGGTCGTCCACTCTGAGCTTTTATCTTTCTAGAATGTCCAGAGTCAATGCTCCCCTAGGATCCAACCTATGGAGACTCTCCTTGTCCTTACTAGGTTGAGGAGTTTAGAAGGCAAGTAGCACCACCTTCGGACTTAAATGAAATTCTGACAACCTTAGGTAGGAAGGACAGACGTACTCTCAATACAACCCTGTCCTTATGGAACAAAGTAAAGGGTGGCTTCGAAGAAAGTGCCTGCACCTCCCTCACTCTTCGAGCGGAGGTAACTGCAACCAAGAATACAGTCTAAAATGTTAACAATCTCAACGAACAAGAGTGCAAAGGTTCAAAAGGAGCACCCATAAGAAACTTCAAGACCAAATTAAAGTCTCAGACTGGCACCTGAAAAGGCGACGGCCGGAACACGTTTGTGAGCCCTTTCAGAAACTGAGTGATCAGTGGAATCTTAAAATAAAACCATTCCTCTGACGAGCGCTTAAAAGATAGAAAGCGCCGCCAGGTAACCTTTAATGGTTCCCATCTGAAGATCCCTGTGGGCCAAAGAAAGCAAGAAGGAAAGCACCTTTGGAAATGGGCGCTGAAAAGGATCAACATTCTTTCCTCTGCGTCAGTCGCAAAACTTCCGTCAACGGTACAGGGACTTACTTGCTGGCCACCTGGCCGAAAGCAACACCTCCATCACGTCATCCGGAAGGTCCCAATCTCAACCTTTCAGAAAACATGCATGAAGGTTGAGTGTCTTGACCTCTGGGTGGAGAACACGATCTTCCTCTTGCGAGAGAAGATCCTCTCTTTGGGGAAGACGTATTGGAGGACAGATGGACATGTCTAGAAGGTCCGGGTATCACGCTCTCCTGGCCCAATCCGGAGCAATGAGGATCATGCGGGTCCCGAACCGTCGTAACCTCCTGAGAACTTGAGGAATGATGGGGATGGGAGGAAATGTGTAAAGTAGTCGAAAAAAACCAATCCACGATGAATGCGTCTCCTAGAGCTCCTCTCGGAGGAAATTCCCTCGAGCAGTACCTTTCGCACTTCCGGTTGGGCAAAGATCTCTTGAAGGTCTTCCTGTGCTAGTGCCCACACGTGGGAGACTGCTCTGCCTGCTCAGAGCATCCGCCGCCACGTTCTCCGCTCCAGCCAGATGAACCGCCGCTAGGGAGATGCCCTCTTGAATTGGCCAGAACCAGAGCTGCATTGCCTCCCTGCACAGAGGTAGTGACCCTAGACGACCTCTCTTGTTGAGGTAATGCATGGCCACTGTGTTGTCCGGCATTATCAGGACATTCTTCCCCCGCACAGACGAGTACTAGCCTGATTGCTCTCAGCTCCAAAAGATTGATGTATAGTTTGGACTCCGATGGAGACCAACGACCGCTGATGGTCAGATCGTTGGCATGAACTCCCTGCCCTGTGAGAGAAGAGTCCGTCACTACCGTTACCTCCGGCCGCGGTTGCCAAAAAGGCTCTCCTTTCATTAGATTGTCCTCGCTGGCCCACCACAGAAGATCCTGTGAGACCTTGACTGGACCATGAAGGAGATCCGACATCCGGCCAGAGAACTTGGACCATTGAGTCCGGAGAGCCCACTGAAGGGATCGCATTCTCAGTCGGACCTCTGGCACCAGAAAAATGCAGGAAGACATGACGCCGAGCAACCTTAAGAATTCAAAAGCCGGGGAGGGGTCGGGGGGGGATAGAGAGCCTGACTAAGATGGCCCTGTGAGCTCTCCTCACCACGAGTATTATCCGTTCAAAATCCAGCCGTCATACTGCCCTGTAGACAGAATTGGCACACAAGACATTGTATATGAAGTCCTTCGGCTCATACTGTGAAAACTTGAAACTCTCGGGGTCCTGCACAACAGAGAAACGAGTGAGGCAGCTCCAGTGTGGAAGCCATAAGGATCGTACCACGGAGTGAGGGGGGAGGAGCTGCAGCACCTGTGTCGGAGAGAGCGATCTGAACACGTATCCTGACCAACTCGAGAGCTGCTGTCTTGGTGAGAAGAGCAGGGCTGGGAGCCTCACGCGAGTCCCTGACCGTACACCGGGAGGACCCGGCCCGAGCCCAACGGCCGGCGGAGAGATGCCGCCACATCGCCATGCCGCGTGAGAGTCGGCAGCAAACAGACCCAGCACACGGGTGGCAGGCAGGGCGTCACACCACGTCGCCACGGCCGATCCTCCTGGCTGGAGCCCCGCTCGGCTGAATGGGAGCAGGCTGAGCCCACTCACGCGCCAAGTGAAAGTTGAGAGACTCGGCTTGCAGTGACGCAGCCAGCCAGGTAATGCGCAGCAGGACTGGAGCCTGCTATACAAGCAGCCACGGGAAGCTGAAAGCTCCGTCACTAGTCAGCCCCCATACCGGGACGTGCAGGGAGATCAAGGGGACCCCACTCCACCGCCAACTTAGCCACGAGAGCGTGCTACTGCTGGGAGATGCACCCTCCACACTCGTGGAGGCTATATAACCGGTATATTGCCTTCAATACTGTAAAACAGCTCACTTTTGCAGCGCATTGCGCTGGTCCGTGGCCAACATCACAAGTTGTACTGAGGCACCACGGGGGGGGGGGGCAAGAAGGGGACCACCCTCCGACCCCGCAGCCAACCTGCTCCCCAGCCAGACCTCAATGCATGAAAACCTACCACCTTACTGGGTCAAGGAAGCATCACGGTGGGCAACCATCACAGACCCCTGAGGGGGCCGACAGGGGGCGCAAGCAGGTCATCAGCGCAAACTCACCAGACCACCCGAAAATCAGTGCACACCTCCGGCAGCACACCACATCCAGTTTCTCCGGGGGCTCCACCTCTCAATGCAAGGGTCCGGCGACCGGATGGTATGTGCCAAATCTCTTTGACTGTTCAAGCATTGGGGAGCCCAACGCCAGGCACCACTGGGAGTGGCAGCACAGACCACGAACAGTATAAAAGGAACACCCATGAGGTGGGCCCCACTTTTTCACACAGGGGCATCTTGCGGGAAGCATCTGCACTAATATAGCAGAAGAACGTGACTGCAAGGAAGAACGAGACAGAGGCCAGCTGGAACAGCAGTAGGGCTCTCCACGCACCACTGTATACCCCTACTGCACCACCCCCTTCGGATGCCATTCGATCCCTTTGGATGTCCACACACAATTAATCCAAACAGCGCAGGCACTGGGAGCGAACCCCCCAGATAAATGACTGAGCACGAACTTGGAACAGACGGCAGACTAGCAGTGCGCATTCTAAGCAGAAAGCTAAGGCTCAAAGTGACACGCACCACGAGGCTAGACGGTTGTCTCTTTGACCCGAATTGCTGCAGATTCTTATAATCACCAAAGGCTGACCCAGAGATCGACTCACAAGCAGTGCTCCAACTTGAATAGGTGGAACATAAGATCACCCCCAAAAGACTGTGACCCAGGCTCAAGACAGGACTACTGGAGCAACATCTGAACTGGGCACAAAGACTTTACACCCAAGAGCCACGTAATCAGCGCTCGCGCCTGCAAGTCTGGGAACGCCATTCACGCAGAAGAATTGCCTGTGGAAAGTGACCCTGACTGACAGTGGCACATCAGAGGATGACCAAAGCAAATACGAGTTGCAAACAACAGACCAAGCTCCACTTTGAGGCTGCTTCACAGCCTCGGCACGTCGAAACAACACAGTTAACGGAGAGCAGCAACCCACAGGTCGCCCACGATACCTCGACCTATTTCCACGATATAAAGGAAATGTTCAGCTAGCTGCAAAGCAGTATACAATCCCCGAACGGGAAGATGGGCACGCTGACCTGCAAAGTGGACCACGTGCAAGTCCGCCTGGATAAGCATGGTGAGAGACTAGATGAGGCGGAGGGAAGGATCTCAGTGGTTGAAGACGGGGCAACCACAACCTCTAGAGACCTGTAACAAATAAAGAGGGCATTAAAAGCGCTGGTGGACAAGCAGGAAGACTTAGAGTCAAGGTCTAGAGGAAACAATTTGCGCATAATTGGCATCTCCGAGGCAGCTGACCAACGGAACATGGAAGCAATGGTGGAGGAGATCATAGGGACCACCCTAGGGCGGGAGGACCTCTCTGTCATGTTTGTGGTGGGAAGGGCTTACAGGGTTCCCAGCAGCAGGCAACCAGTCCACGGAGCCCCATCACAACCAATCAACGCATGAATGCTGAATTACCGGGATCGGGATACGGCACTGCAGAAAACCTGGGAGAAAGTACCCCTCACATACAAAGGAGGCACAATAAAGATCTTCCCGGACTTCTCTGATAAGGTTCAGGCATCCCGACGAACGTACATTGATGTGAAGAGGCTGCGTGACCGAGGCATTTACTCTGCCATGATGTTTGAGTTGGTCGCAATCATGGGAATTTAAAGTTGGCGAAAGCAGAGCTGGAACAGAGGGGTCAGTGACGGACCTTATCGCGAACTGTGGAGGAGCGGTCGGGGCACTAGCTGCCACCCAAGCAGAAGCAAGTTGACTGTCTACAAGCTGGCAAGTTGGGGATACCAGCTGGCAAGTTGGGGATGCCAGCCAAGGGTGGGGGGGAATGTTCATTACTGACAGGTTGGGATTGTCGGTGGGGACGGGGGGGGGTGAGGGCAGGATGGGATGTGCAGGACAGGGATAGGGCTAGGGGGGTATCTATCACTGATGAGTTGGGGTTGTTGGTGGGGGAGGTGGGTGGTGTGATTACTGGCGCAGGCGAAGCTAACAATATAAAAAGGGGAAGGAGGTCAACGCACATTCATCGGTGTACGGCAATACTTGCGCCTCGGACGGTTCGACTGTCCGTAGGGGATCACTTCGACTTAACCCCTCATGGCAACACTTAATCTTATTACCCGGAACGTAAGGGGGCTTAACTGTCCTTCCAAATGCTGAAAAGTCCTACAATACATGAGACGCCACCAAGTAGGGGGTGCCTTCCTACAAGAGACTCATTTAACAGCAGAAGCAGAGGCCAAATTTGGGAAGGGCTGGGGCTGTCACAGATATGTTTCCTCATACGCAAGTGGGATTTCAACAGACCAAGGTATTTAAGGATCAAGAGGGCAGGGCACTAGTGGTGCAAGGGATCATCCAAGGGAAACTGTATACCTTGGTCAACTATTATGGCCCAAACCAAGACACAACAGAATCCCTGGAATGGATAGAAAGGCAACTGGGGGGCATACCTGAAGGAGAAATATTATGGGCAGGGGACTTCAATGCAATGTTGGATCCGATCCGTGACCATACAGGTGGGACCCAGCGCCCAAACAGCATGGGTACTAGCAAACTCTGAGGCATGCTTTTGGTCTGGGGGATCGAAAACGTGTGGAGGGTAAGAAATCTGGAAAACGTCAATATACACACCACTCTGCCCCTCACAACTCTGCATCAAGGCTGGACTTCTTTCTGACGTCCCAGACTACAAGAAATACTAGCTTGTACACTGTCCCATCACGTCCCTGTCCCGTGGGTCATTAACCTAGTCGGGCAAGACCACTCTGGAGGTTCAAGAGCAAAGGACTCACGGACATGGTTTCAGAGACGGGCTGACAACAGCCATAGACTCATATTTTGAGATCAATGAGGGCAAAGTAGACTTAGTGGGGACACTGTGGGAGGGATCTAAGTGCGTAATTAGAGGGGAATGCATAGCTAGATAATCTGGGATTATAAAGCAGATCAGGAAAGAACTGGCCGATAAGGAGAATGCTATCCGTGCCTTACAAGAAACCACCCCCACCCCAACAAATGCCGAACAAGCAGAAATACTGCAGTAGTTCCAGGAGTTTCATACCCTGGCACAGAGAGAAAGTACCTATGGGATAAGACGGCACCTCAACAATACGGTGATGGGCAGGCGCCCGGACGGTCGCTTGCCAGAGCAACTGGGATGAGCGGTCATGAGGGTAGAATTACAGCGATAACTGATGAGTGGGGTAGATCAATTTGAAGACCTGAAAATAATCCATGACTTTCACAAGTTCTACACACGCTTATACTCCACTCAGACACAGGCCTCCCAAGTAGACAAACGTGTACCTAGATCAGGTGGGGCTATACTGGTGTACAGGGGAACAAAGGGAGTGGCTGAATCGCCTGCTGTCTTTAGAGGTTGTTATTGGAGCAATTAAAGCTTTGCCATCTGGTAAATCCCCCGGACCAGACGGGTTCATAGCTGAATTTTATTAACATTACGTTGATAAACTGGCCCCTATCTGCTACGAATATATCAACAGGCCGTAGGTGCGGGACGGCTGCCAGACTCTCTCAGAGAGGTGGTAGTGGTGGTGCTGCTGAAGCCAGATAAAGTAGCTAATGACTGCTCATCCTATCGGCCAGTATCGCTCGTTAATCTCGATAAAATTCTGGTGACCCGGCTGTCGCTGTTAATGTCAACAATGGTTAGGGCGGATCAAGCAGGCTTTATTCCAGGACGGTCGACGTCTTATGGGCTCAGGAGAATGTTTGGCCTGGTAGCGGCGTTGTCGCCGAATGAGCACGCAATAGCAGCACTTCTTGACACCACAAAGGCGTTCGATTCGGTTGAATGGCTAGACCTGTTCACGATGCTTCGCCGACTGAGCATGGGAGTTGTTGATCTCCCTAATATCCTTGCTGTATAAACATCTGGTGGCTAAGGTGAGAGTGAACGGGCAGGCAACAAGGCTGATAGCACTTGAGCGCGGGACACACCAGGGATGCTCACTCTCTCCCCTAATATTTGCCTGGCGATAGAGCCGCTGGCTGAACGGTTAAGGGAACTGCACATTCACTGAGGGCTCCAATTATACACCCATAAGGTGGTGATATCATTATACGCAGATGATATGGTGCTATTCATACGGGATCCCAGCACCAACCTAGACCCAATTATGCTAGAAGTCCAGCAGTATGGAGATCTATCAGGGCTTAAAGTGAACGCCAGTAAATCGATCATATTCCCTCTGATAGATGCAGAAAACCAGTTCTAAGATAACTGGGGATTTCAATGGGACTTACTTAATTCAGACTCGCTACTGAGGGGGTGGTGTATCGCAGCAACTATGTTAAAGTCTTCGAATCGGCTAAAGCAGCTATGGCTAGATGGAATTCTCTCCCTCTTATCCTCTATGGCAGAATATCAGTGATTAAGATGACTTTGCTCCCTAGATTTCTTTACGTATTTCTGAATGCACCCACGGCTGACCCAGAGGATACCTCCGAGAATTAAAATCAGCTGTGACGCGATTCATTTGGGCAGGTAAACAAGGAAGGGTTTCCTGGGATAAACTCAAGGCACCAGTGCGTGAGGGTGGCCAGGCACTGCCAGAATTCGAACTGTACTACAATGCGGCACAAGCCAGTTTTCTCCTATAGTGGTACGGGGTGAGAGGGGACTGGAGGCGGAGAGAGCAATCGCGGCCCCGGCGCTGCTGAGATCGATAATCATCAATGCCCCGAGCCGAACATACAAAGTTAGCAATATGGTAGATCTAACATACAGAGCATGGTCCCACTTGGAACGTAAAATCGGGGGGGATATACTCTACTCACCTGAACTCCCAGTCATACACATCCCAGATGTTCCGCTTTCGAGTGAAACGGGATTTGTATCTCTGATGAAAAGACTCAGGTTGGCACACTTTGGGCAGCTATTTCCTAACGGGACATTCATAACGATTGAACTGTTGAAAGAGGGGGGGTAATTATCTGCACTAGACGTGTTCTTGTACTACAGGTTGCGTGTAACACTGCAACAGTTGTTCCCATCCTTCCCCAAGCAACTCCAAACTTCAAACACACTGGATAAAATGGTACAGGCTGTGGGATGTATTAACCCACTTAGGGATGCCGCGGGGCAGAGCATGTGTACTAGTGGTGCCAGAATTATCAAAATGGCCGCAAAACCCCTGTGCATGCCAAAACCTATGGAAAACACGCTTTGCAACACGAAAAGATGGCTGCCAAATCTACCATGCATGTTGTCAGTGGTGGAACAGAGAGCACACTCCTGAAACATGTCACGGGGCTTCACAACAAGTAAAAATGGAGCCTGCATGAAAAGCAATGCTTTGCTCAAAGAAATCCAGAATCTTGTTTGTAAATCTTTTTCTTGGTTGCTGAAATTGCAGAATGCTGGTCCAAAACACCATCAAACACCCAATATTCTTGCTGGGTGCTACAATTCACTTGGTGCAAGAAATCATTATGAACATACAATGTCCTGGAAAGCTGAATTTGTCATCAAAACATTCAGAGCAAAAAGTTGCCTGCCTGTGAAATCTGTCAAAATCTGGGCACAGTACCTGTGGCCGCCTGTATGACATCTGTCAGTAGCTTACACCATAAGATTTAAACTTCTACACTGAAATCTAATGTCTGAAAACTAAGTGACCTGTTATTGAGAGTAACCTAGGTTGTAACTATTTGAATCCCATGGTTTAGAAGCTGGAATAAGTGTTCTAGCTGCTTGTTTTGAAAAGTTTGTTTTAAACCAAGAAAACATGTAACAATGACATTTAAATTAAGCCTGCCTAAAAGCAATCAAAGCAGTCCCACAGCTTCCCCCCACGGAGGCCAGGCATTTCCCTTCTGCTTCACTCCACCAAGAAATCACACCTCTGTAATGATTAGATCAGGGGAGGAGAACTTGGGCTGCAGGGGAAGGGGACAATGGACTTCCTCTGGCTGAAAGGATATGCAGAGTGTGAAGAGTCATAAACGTCGTCTCCCAGAAGGAGCTGGGCGGAGATTGCTTCTGAGCTGCCAGGAGAAGGAGGCGGAGACAAATCGCCATTTGCTGCTTAACAAAGGCAAAAGTCCATTTTTAAAAGGACTGATAAATTAGTGTGTAAAATTGTGAAAAATATGTCAACAACAGATTTGTGAATGTGGTTTCCAGATGCACGGTTTAAGAGACGCCAGAACTCTGTGAGGTGTTCTGGGAAGTAGTAGCAGAAAATATGGTTTTACACCAAATGTATTTATGCCAAAAGCACGAAATTTCATACTCTTATGCCCATATGTAATGCGCACATTTGTACAAATCTTCAGATAAACTGGATATTGTGTTCCGGACAAAAAGGGCAAAATTCTGTCAAAAGCAGATACAAGATCCTACAGCGACGAGGGTCGGAGAAGTATCTGCTACACAACATATGTGATTTATATATGTTATTGTGATAAAGATTGCACACGTGTAAACAAGTATTGTACCAAAAGTAGATTTTATGTTCAATGGGACAAGGGGAAGATTCTCTGACTCAAACTCACATCATCATGATGACACCCTGTTTTCTTCTCCAATCAAGGGAGAAGAAGAGACTCTAGCCAATTGCCTGCCTAGGGGGCGCGCTTAGGATAAACCAGCACACACCCGCTTTATCATATGCATAAATAGAGAAAGCTGAGAACTTAGAAACACACACAGATTCACCCACTATCCTGATCCTGGCAAAGCACCCTGAAGCAGAGCTATCCATATTCCTTGCTCCAGACTCCAGAAACTTGGCAAGCAGAAAGGCCCATTCCATTAGTTGAACCATTTTCAACTAGGCCTTGAGTTTCCAGAACCAGAAAGAATCCCCCAAAACCTAAGGGGAACAAAAGAAACAGCCGGCCTATGCTGTCACTGCTTTCCTGCTAAAAGAATTATTACCAGAACCAAAAGATCCAATCCAGTTGTGCTGTGACCAGAGAACCATTGCAGGCCCGATCCAGTCCTGTGCCGAGCTGTGACCAAAGAACCATTGCAGATCCAGTCCAATCCAGTGTGCCCAGCAGTCTGTCCCAGAACCAGAATCCCTGACGGTTCCGTTTGAAACCCACCCAGACAGTGAGTATCTATGGATAGAACTGTGTCACTAGCATATGTACTGTCCATTGTAATCTCTGTCTTAAACCCATCCTCTCTTGTATTCAGAACCGGTAGTGTTAGGAGTATTGTTGAATTGTCAGAGCTTTTCTTGCGTTAAGTTTCTCTCATTTGTTTTCTAAAATCATAAATCATTAGTGTTGTGAATAAATGAGTTGAATCCCAGAAAGAAATTGATTATCCACCAAATGAAGGGTCCCTGGCCAGGATTGATGGAGATTCATGTGTGGCATTCTCTTTTTCTATAGTCATAATCTAGTATAAATAAAATCCCATTTATCTTTTAAAAGCGCTTCCCTGTTTTCTCATTCTTGCGCCTATCTCAGAAAAACGATCTCCACTAAAAATGTTATGCTAGACAAAAATGTCAACTTCTGCTTGTAGCTAACATACACAGCTTTAAATAGAACCAAAAACTGCATCTCAAATCAATACAGTACTCCTGCATTTGCGATTAACGCACACGCAAAAGTTTGCCGTGAATTATGTTTTAGGAAATTTCTATCACGTGTAAAACAGCTTTTGATTGCACCCGACCTCAGTTTTAAGTTTTCACATTGCTTATTAGTGTCAAACCATTGCTAGTGTTTGTCTATAACTATCTAAAAGCGGCTCCCATTACAATTTAAACAATTTCAGCAATTTAAACCATATTTAGGGTTTTACCCAATACTTTCTCAAATATAACTTAAAACCATTTGACAGTTTGCCAATCAATTCTGGTTCTCTCGTGTTTTCTCGGGGGAAATTGGGATTGACATTTTGTTTGTATTCTGCATTCCTGAAACCTGTTCTCTCTCTCCTCCTATCTCTTTACATTGCTTGTTGGGGGTTTGAGGGGTGTGCAGGGGGAAATAGTAACAACATTGCTATTTGATTTGAACACACACAAAAGTATTATTTCTGTGCTGAATTGTTTTGCTCACTATTACTCCTTGTGATTAAAGAGATTGCTTAGTGTTACCTCACCCCATTGCTGATTATTGTATAACCATTAAACATAGTGTGATTATATTGTGAACTACATAAATAAATTGCCATGATCTCTGCTTCCAAAAGGTCAGGGTTTTCCCAACTCCCTTGGAAGCAGATCCATAACCCAGGTTCCGAGTGCCAACCAGTCCCAATTGGGACCTTTTGGACCCAGTCCTGGCGCCAGTGGCACCAGGCTCATAAATATGCCCAGTCCCAGCGCTGGAAGCGCCGGGCTCATAATGCTTGGGTGGACTTACCTGCAGCAGACCATGCTGCTTACTTGCCTGCCAGTTGAGCCTCTGATCCTCTTCTGTTTGGAACTACTTTTCCTGTTGGGTGGGGCAGGAGCCACTCCCTAGATTCAGAACACTGGAACTCTTCTGGAAAGCAGGAACTCTTTTCTTACCTAGGCGTGGCTGTGGAAGGAGACACCTAAGCACTACAGGAGGCTATTTAAACCACACCCGATGGATGAATCTTGCTTTGCATTATTCTGCATCCTCTGCAGCAGAACGCTCATCGTGTCTTCTGCATCTGATCCTGGGCCTAAGGAAAAAGGCTTACCATCCTGAATCCAGTCTTCAGCAACACCTATAAAGACAAGAAAGAACAGGTTAGCATTACGGTCTTCAGTGACAGCTCTTCACTTACCTGGTCCATCGGCTGTCACCAACGCCTCGCTCTGCATTCCGGCATCTGAAAGACAAAGGCTTACCTACTCTTCGTGCGCTCCGGAGGTCTTCACACTGCATTCCGGCATCTGAAAGACAAAAGCTTACCAACTCTTCGTACGCTCCGGAGGCCTTCGGCGCTGCATCCCGCATCTGAAAGACAAAACAAGGTGCGTTTAAAGACATTGGGGAACTTTAATACTCACGTGCCATTACTCCTTTCCACATCTAACCCAGTGGGTATTCCGGCACCCTGCAGCCGCTCCGAACTTGTACCTGCAAAATAAAAAGACAGTTAGAGCGCATCGTGAAGCAGGCAACAAGCGCTTACTTACGTGCTTCCAGGCGCTTCTATTCATCACACGGGCTCCATCTTCAACTCACTTCAGCCCGTCATCCGCCATCGCCGGAACCCTACAAAACAAGAAACATCATTACATAGGCTGGAATGGGGCTCCCATGAGCCTGGTCAGCACCACATTAAGTTCCCACGCCGGGGCAGGGGCCTTCACCGGCGGGAATGATCGGAATAGTCCCTTCATAAATTCCTTAACCAGGCGATGAGATCACAAGGACGCCCGTCCCGTAGTCCTGGTATATCGTGAGATGGCAGCCAGATGTATTTTTATGGAGGCGTGAGCCAGTCCAGCTTTGGCCAGCGACAGTAAGTACGGCAGCACTTGAGGGGCCGTAATCCGCAGAGGGTTAATCTTCTGTGCACGGCACCAGACAGAGAACCTCTTCCATTTATGACCGTAACACTTGAGAGTTGAGGACGCCCTGGCCTTTGCAAGAACCTCTCTGCAATCAGCCGGGATATCGTACTCTCCAAACTCTAGTGCTGCAGGAGCCAGGCCTGCAAGTTCAGCGACTGTGGGTTGTGGTGTAGAATGGCGCCTCCTTCTCTGGAGAGAAGATCCGCATCCGCTGGCAGCCTGACTGGCGGGGACGTTGACAAGTCCAGAAGGTCCGGGAACCAGACCTGCCTCGGCCACACCGGTGCGACGAGGATCATCCTGCGCCTGGACTTCTTCAACTGGTTGATGAGGCAGACGGCAATGGAGGGAACGTGTATAGAAACAGGCCGTCCCAAGGGAACGAGAAAGCATCGCCCATGCTCCTCGGCTGTGGGAACCTGCTGGCGAACCTCTGGCACTTGGAGTTTGTCGCCGTCGCTGTCACTAATGTCTGTTATGTTTTCTTCTTCTGATGAAAAGTCGAGTTCTCCCCCTTCCCCCAACTCCTCACCTTCCTCTTTCTGCTTGATCTTTCCGTCCTTATGTCGTGGAGGCTTCTCTTTTTTCTTGTGAAGATAAGGACGCCCTCGATAGGATGCCACCGTGCCACTAAATAGGGGCAACGGGGGTTATCCTACCGAGAACGCCTCACAGGGGGAAAAAAGCCTGAAGGCACAAAAAACCCCTAGATGTAGTATTTCAGGTGGATGATCACAGGAGGTGAGTTCGCTGATGGGAGAGCAATCCGAAAAGCAGGCACAGAATCTGGTAAGCAGAGATACCAATAATGGAACCAAGGATTGAACCAAAGGCAGTCCGGTAAACAGGCACAGGTCTGGCAGGAGGTAGATCCAAAATAGGCACAAGGGATAATACACAGGCAGTCCGATAGACAGGCACAGGTCTGGCAGGAGGTAGATCCAAAATAGGCACAAGGGATAATACACAGGCAGTCCGATAGACAGGCACAGGTCTGGCAGGAGGTAGATCCAATTGAGAGAAAAAAGGAAGAAACAGAAGGAAGAAGGGAAACAGGGAAGGGAAGAGGCAGGGGTAAGCTGAAGCAAAAAGAAAAGGAACTAAGGAGAGGAGATGGCTAGGCAAGGACGAGGCAATGCACAAGGCTGAGAACAAGGGTGGAACACAGCTGTGTGGAACCAGCGAAAATGAAAGGCAGAAAGGCAGGAATATCACCAGGTACGGGAGCGGCAGTAACTCAGGAGGGAATCCGGAAACGTTGCAACGCGTATGCGACCCGGAAGTGAAGTGATTTATACTTCCGGGTCACGAACGCGTACAATGACTAGAGCGGTAAGCAGAAGACGAGGAGGGGAATGCTACGGCGGACAGAACCGCCAGCGGTTCCACTTCCGCCATCCCCGCCGCGGCATGACAGTATGCCCCCTCCTAGGGAGGCCTCCACCCGGTTTACCCGGATGAGAGTGAAAAAACCTTCGGACCAAGAGTGGGGCATGCACATGAGAGGCTGGTTCCCAAGAGTTTTCCGACCAGTGATACCCCTTCTACCGCATTAGGAATTCCAGCCTTCCCCGGCGGTACCGGGAGTCACAGATCTGGGCTACTTCAAATTCCTCCTGGGTCGCAGTAGCAGGCAAGGGAGTCTTCTTCTCTTTACGGGACCAGGTATCTGCATGAAATGGTTTAAGTTGTGAGGCATGAAACACCGGGTGGACCCTCTGAAGGCTTTTGGGTAGTTTTAGACGAAAGGCCACCGGGTTTATGACTTGGGTGACTTCGTATGGACCCAGAAATTTAGGGGAGAGTTTGAAAGGGTGTGCCCATCTCGGTAGGTACCTGGTGGACAACATGACCCGAGATCCTACCCCCCAATCAGGTACAGTTTTCCGAAGTTTGTCGGCCTGGTCCTTATATCTCATTTGAGCCTCGCTAAGGTTGTGTTTAGCCTGCAGGTGAACGTCTTTCAGCAAGGCGAGAGTGGAATCAACTGTGGGTAAAGAGGTGGAGATATTAGAGACCGGTAGTATAGACCGGGGATGGTAGCCATAGCTGCAGAAAAAAGGAGTGAAACCAAGAGTAGTCTGAAAAGAATTATTGTAGGAGAACTCTGCCAGGGGTAGTAGAGTAACCCAGTTGTCCTGTTGAAGGTTCACATAACACCGTAGGTACTGTTCTAAAGTGGCATTTAGACGTTCCGTCTGTCCGTTGAACTGAGGGTGGAAACCGGACGTTAGAGCTCTTTCTATACCCAAACGGCTGCAGAGAATTTTCCAGAAACGAGAGGTTTATTGGCTACCTCGATCTGAGATGATCTTCTTTGGTATCCCGTGGAGACGAAAGACATCCTTGATGAATGTTTCAGCCATGGCTACAGCAGTCGGTACCCTTGTTAATGGGGAAAAGTGAGCCATTTTAGTGAAGAAATCGATCACCACCATGATGCATGTGCACCCTTCAGAAGGAGGCAAGTCCACGATGAAATCGGTCGAAATCACTTCCCAAGGACCGTCGGGAACAGGATTAGGTTTAAAAGTCCCAAAGGTCTAAGACGAGAACTCTTGCTGCGAAGACAGGTCACGCAGGATTGTACGTAACTGGCCACATCTTGTCGCATCTCCGGCCAATAAAAGTGCCTCTGTAGATAATCCAACGTGCCCTTGATACCTCGATGACCTGCCAACTTGGAGTCGTGACACCACTTTAACGCCAATCTCCGAAATTCTGGAGTAGGTAGATATAATTTGCCTTCCACAAAGTAGAGTCCTTCCTTGACGTCGTAGACGAGGTTTTGTGGGTGTCTCTCAGATTCAAAACCCCCTTTTGAAGCTTCTTTCACTTGTCTCAAGAAAGTGGACAGAACTCCTATTCGCCTTGTCAAGGGGAACATAAGATCCGGTGTCCTGTCGGATTCGGTCACATAGTCTCCTCTGCGAGACAGAGCGTCCGCGACTAAATTCTGTTGCCCTGGGATGTAGGAAAAGTCGAAATCGAACTGGGCAAAGAAGTGAGCCCAGCGGGCTTGTCGTGTGTTGTAGCACTCGTACTGTCGCAGGACTTGTAGATTTCTGTGATCGGTTCTGATGGAGAAGGGGTGTTTACCTCCTTGCAGGAGGTGACGCCACTCCAAACAGGCTGACTTCATGGCCAATAATTCACGCTCTATAACTGAGTAGTTCCTTTGGCTGTCGTTGAGTGTCTTGGAGAAATAGGAGACTGGATGTTCCACTCCTTGATGTTCCTGCAAAAGAACTGCCCCCATAGCTGATGAAGAAGCATCTGTCTCGACAATGAAAGGCCGGTCTTGATCTGGCTGCTGAAGGATGGGGGCGATACAGAAGGCTTCCTTGAGATTGTGGAAACTATCCTCAGCTTCTCTGGACCAGAAAAATGGTTTGGAGCTTTTCTTAAGTAGAGTGGTAATAGGTCCAATCCGGTGGGAAAAGTTGGATATAAAGGACGAGGCAAGGACGAGGCAATGCACAAGGCTGAGAACAAGGGTGGAACACAGCTGTGTGGAACCAGCGAAAATGAAAGGCAGAAAGGCAGGAATATCACCAGGTACGGGAGCGGCAGCAACTCAGGAGGGAATCCGGAAACGTTGCAACGCGTATGCGACCCGGAAGTGAAGTGATTTATACTTCCGGGTCACAAACGCGTACAATGACTAGAGCGGTAAGCAGAAGACGAGGAGGGGAATGCTACGGCGGACAGAACCGCCAGCGGTTCCACTTCCGCCATCCCCGCCGCGGCATGACAGTCGCGAACAGGTCGATCTGGGGTTTACCCCATCGTTGGAAGAGTCGATCCACTTGACCCTGGCACAGTTTCCACTCGTGGCACGAGCGCAGCTCCATGCTGAGTGAGTCGGCGATGGTGTTTCTGGTTCCCTTCCACCTGGCAGGAATAAAAAACATCCCCTGGGCGACGGCCCAGTGCCACAGATCCTGGGCCTCCTTGGATAGGGCTGGGGATCTGGTGCCCCCCTGCTTCCGTATGTAGAACATCGTGGTGGTGTTGTCGGTGAAGATCCTCACCACTTTGTCCTTGAGGGACGGGAGGAACGACTTGAGTGCCCACAACACTGCACGGAGCTCCAAGATGTTGATGTGAAGAGACCTCTCCACCGGGAGCCAAAGGCCTCTTGCATGGAGATCTCCGGTGTGGGCCCCCCAACCCTCCTGAGAGGCGTCCGTAGTCACTGTCTCCTGAACACCGGGGTTTGAAAGTCCGTGCCCGTCGTGAGGTGAGCCCGGGTGCCCCACCATAGGATCGCCCGACGGAACTCCTCGTCGAGGGGGATCCTGTCCTCGAAGCAGCCCCCCGCCTGAAACCAGCGGGCGTCGAGGAACTCCTGTAGCGGACGCATGTGAAGTCTGCAAAGGGGTACAAGGTAGATGCATGAGGACATCATCCCGAGAAGGGACTTGATGGACCTCACCCTGGTCATGTCCGTGGCTAACAGTCGACGTACCTTGCCCAGGATGGTTTTGGTCCTCTCCTCTGAAGGGGAGGCCAATTGCTCCACTGTATCGAGCTTCGCTACTTGCGACGGAACCAGGTGGGATTTGGGGTAGTGGATGGAGAACCCCAGCTCCGTGAGCAACCGGACGGTCCTCGCTGTATGATCGACGGCGAGTTCCCTTAACCTTGCCCGGATTAGCCAGTCGTCCAGGTAGGGGTAGACATGGATCCCCTGCAGGCGCAGCCACGCCGCCACTGGTGCCAGGCACTTGGTGAAAACCCTGGATGCTGACTTTAATCCGAATGGTAGGGCTCTGAATTGGTAGTGGCGTCCTTGAACCACAAACCTGAGGAACTTCCTGTGCCTTTTTAGAATTGGGATGTGGAAGTAAGCATCCTCCAGGTCCAGCGACAATAGGAAGTCGCCTTCCTCCAGCTGTCCCAGCACGTGCTGGAGGGTGACCATCCTGAACATCTGCGCCTTGATGTATTTGTTTAACCGACGCAGGTCTAGGATGGGGCGCCAACCGCCTGTCTTCTTTCTGACAAGGAAGTACCTTGAGTATACTCCGGAGCCCCGGAGCCTCCTGGGAACGTGCTCGATGGCACCTTTCTTGAGCATCGCCTTTACCTCCAACAGCAGTTGAGGGACGTGATTCTCCTTCCTGGCCACGGGAGGAATGCGAGGGCACTTATTTAGGAATTCCAGCGAGTGCCCATTGGCCAGGGTGTCCAACACCCAACGATCGGTGGAGATGGACTCCCACACCCTGACGAACTTTGCCAGTAGGCCTCCCACTGGGGTGCTTCGGTGGCGGCCCGACCACCCGACCGGGTCAGTCTTGCGTGGAAGCAGCCTTGCCGCCTTGGCCTCCTTGGCGACGACAGCGGAACCCCCCTTGCTTGCCACGACCTTTGTAGGCCTCCTGGGAAGAGGAGCGGGCCGCCTGGCGGTAGGTGGAGGAGCCACCGCTGGATCCATTGGAGGCACCCTGTCTGCCTCCAGGGCTCCGAAAGGGCCGTCGCTGCTGAAGCACCCCAAGGGCCCGGCCGTCTCCGAGTCGGTCTTGATGGCCTGTAGAGACTCATCCACCGCCTTACCAAAGAGGTTGTTGCCTTCGAACGGCATGTCCAACACTCTGGTCTGGACCTCCTGGCAAAAGTCTGTCGCCTTGAGCCATCCTCGTCGTCGGAGGCAAACTCTGTTGCCCAGTTGGCGAAATCCAGTATCGGCAATGTCCGTTGCCACCGTAATGGCGTGATCCGACGCCACCTCGCCTTCCTGCAGAACTTCTAGGGCCTCCGCCCTTTGTCATCAGGCAGGAAATCTAGCAGGGGAGCTACCTTGAACCAGAGCTAAGGCATTGGCCGCCTTAATCGTCGTCGCCGACGAGATGACTGAGGCACAAGGGGACTCGGTACTTCTTCTTGTACCTGTCCCTCTTGGCGGGTGTCCTGGCAGGGTTCTTGAGGACAGCAAGCCCCTCGTCCCAGATGTCGTCGAGTAAAGGCACCGCGAGGACCGTCTTCCTCTTAGCCTCTCGTCGTTGGTACAGAAACCCCTCCTTTTTCTGTTCTTCAGGGCAGAGCTGGAAGAGCTCGGATGACCTGGTTATCATTGCGTGCAAAGAGCCAACCTCGTCTACTGGGGACGCCAGCGGTGGGCGGGGGGGCTGGGGGGCGGAGACAACGGGGTGTCCGCTGTGTCATCGCCGCCGTATCCGTATCCTCTCTAGGGTCCGGCGAGGAGGAAGAGGGGTCCACCGGTCTCGCAGGCACGGAGCGGAGCGGGGTGGACTCTCTCTTGTTCGGAGGGCTTCCCGACAGGCCTGGTTCTGGCTCCTCCGTCGGGGTGCATGGTAATCTTGTCCTTATCTCGGTACATAAGGATTGGATTGCCAACAAAATGGCCGCCGAGCTATCCTGTGGCCCGGGCAATGACTGCGACGGACGGGATGGCTGCTATAGTGGGCCCTGTTCGTCGTCCTTGTCGCTATCTTCGATCACGTCAGCAGGGACCGTCCCCTGGGATCGAACCTTCTCCAACCTTTAGTTGAGGTTTATGAACCTCTCGTTGAGGTTTATGAACCTCTCGTTGAGGCCTATGGACCTTTCGTTGAGGCCCCTCTCGGTCCTCACCAGTTCCTCCTCAGAGACTGATTCCGAGTCTGTAACAGCCACCGCCCCCCCCACATCTTTTTCAGCCGGGGGCTTCACGGGGGTCTTAGCGATTGGCTGGAAAGAGGATTCCCTCCACGGCGGCGGGGATACTCTGGGCCCAGAGGCCGTTTCCATTGGCGTAGTCTCAGCCGGCTCCGCCAGGGTCGCAGAGACCACTTCGGTAGAGGCCTTAGCCGGATATATCAAGGCCCTCACCACCTTAGGTGCGTCCTGGGCCTTCGCCTTGGGGGGAGGGTCAACGCCTCACCCCCCCTTCGAGATCGACTGGGTCCGCTCCAGCGGCCTACCCGGGTTCTCGGACTTCCTCTTCCCCGACCCAGAGCGCTGGCTCGTGGTCAAACGTGCCGGGGAAGTAGCGCCCTGCTTGGCAACCGAAGAGCCTGACCTTTCGGCGCTCCCAGAGCCCGTGGACTCGCGGTGCTTGGCCTTCTGTTGGGCCCCCGTCGCCGGGGCGCCCTCAAAGGACTTAGAAGCCCGCTCAGACTACTTGTTCGCCTTCTCAATTGCTGTGCCCTTCTCCAGCCAGGTGGCGAGGCGGGAACGACGATCTTGTTTTGTCCGTTACAAAAGGTTCTTGCAGAACGCACAGTCCTTCTCCATGTGCGTCTTGTCCCCATGGAAGCAGTAGAGACATCGCAAATGCTTGTCCTCCTTGAAAACGTTATATAATCCGCATCCAGGACAGTTCCTGAACAGCTTGGATCCGGGCGTCGAGCTCCCTTTGTCCTGGGCCATGTCCTTGAGGTAGGCCGCAGATCTTCCGGAATCCTCCAAGAAGTGTAAACTCGACGAAAACTTCATCCTCGAGGGGCGGAGAAGAATTCCGAAACGGGTCCCTGTTATCGGAAGTAGAAACGGTGGAGCTTGAGGCTCGATTAAACCGAAAAAATGAGAAATCTCCTGGAAAAAAAAGAGAAAATGCAGTAAAAAACTCGAGAGCTAAACACGAGGACTCCCAACACTTGAGCGTGCAGTAAAAATCTGAGGATGGTTGCCAGAGGCGGGGCTTAGGGAGAGGGCAGTCATTGGCTGGGGCAGTATGACCCAGAGATCAGTGATTGGTTATTACTAAGAAAGACAGATCAGAAACGAAACTGATACTGATTTTTTCTTTACCGAGGATTCCCAGCCTGACGACGGGGAATGTTCATGAGCATGTGAATCCATGCCAGACCCCATGCTGGAGAAAAAGAGGGACCATCTTGAACTTGTCCCTCCTGAGGAACTTGTTCAAGTATCATAAGTCCAAGATGAGTGTCAGTCCTCCGTCCTTCTTTGGAATATAAAAATACGGGGAATAACAACCTCCGCCACAGGCACTGGTTCTATAGCACCTTTCTCTAGCAGGGTCAAAATTTCCTGCACAAGGAGGGGATCCGAACCCTGAAAGAGTGCTTTCCCGGTGGATTGTCGTGAGGCCGTCGTAGAAAAGGAAGGCAGTAGCCGTGGGAAATTGTTTCCAGAGCCCACACATCTGAAGTAATGGCTCACCATTCTTGTAGATGCTGAGACAGCCTGCCCCTACCGGTGAACAATGAGTCAAGGCCTCAGAGCGGTTTTGAAGCGGCTGGGGCGGCGCCTGATGGTAAAGAGGTTGCTGCTTGAGCGGCTATGGCACCTCTACCTCGTCCACCACGAGGAAACTTAACGTTGGCCCCTTTGACTGGCCATCCCACTCGCCATTCCAAATGAGGAATAGTAGCGAAAGGAACCACCCCTCCATTGCTGTACCCTAAGATAAAAAGGCTGAGGTTGTCGAACAGCTGCGCCCAAAGATTTGGCAGCTGCTTTGGAGGTCTGCAACTTCTCAATGTTCTCGTCAGCCTTGCTGCCACGGTACACCCCCTTTTGGCGCGGCCGTTTCGCCGCGGGCCGGTTCGACGCGGGTAGTTGTTCGCCGTGCCCATTTCGGCGCGGGAGCCATTCTGGCGCCGCATATTTGGCGCGAGGGACGTTTGGACGTGGCTGACATTGCAGCCACATCTAAACTCCCTCACGCCAAATTTAAAAGCATAATTAGTTTCAAATGCAGCACGTTGACAGGAACTGTGCCTGACAACGTGTTGCATTTGAAAATAATTTGGGGCCAAGTGACTGGTGTGAAGTTTTAGTATTTTTTATTGTGAATTGCCCAAATGCTTTATTATTATTTTTTTTTTGATTAGACTGTTCAATTATACGAGTTAAATATGCAACAAGGCCTGCAAGATTGTGAGGCTTTGAACTTAACCACAAGACCAAACTGTCCTTGTGCCTGGGCAGCAAAAGTTTTATATTTAAGTCCCATGATTGAACAAATAATAAAGAAAAAAAAATAAAGTATTCGGGCAATTCACAATAAAAAATACTCTAAAGCATGTGCTTTAAAATAAATACTATAAAAAAAATACTGTAA
Organism: Ambystoma mexicanum; assembly: GCF_040938575.1. NCBI lineage: Eukaryota > Metazoa > Chordata > Amphibia > Caudata > Ambystomatidae > Ambystoma > Ambystoma mexicanum. Next base: position 274,551,822 of record NC_090937.1, read on the forward strand.
CCCCCTCCCCGCGCCAAAACATCATTTGCGCAAATCACATAAAAAAATACTGTAACCCCCACCCCGCGCCAAAACATCCCCGCGGCCAAACGTCGCAGCGCCAAATTGGGCGCGCCAAAATGGGCACGCCCAATTGGCTCCAGCGCCGAATCGGTCGCGGCGAATCGGCCCGCGCCGAACTGGCAGCAGCGAATCGTCCTGCTCCGTGCTGCCAAACAATGAAACCCCGTCAAAGGGCATGATGAGAAGACGGGCCTGCACATCAGGTCCAAACCCGATCTTCCGCAACCATGCAAACCTGCGCATCACGGTGCTTGTAGCCATGGACCTGCTGACACTATCTGCAGTGTCCAACCCACACTGAAGGGATTCACACATGGCATCCTTGCCATTGCCATCCTTCACAATAGCTAGAAAGCCATCCCTTTCTTCCCCTTTCGGAATATGCTCAGCCACTAAAGAGATGCAATTCCACAGTGTGTGTGAAAACTTTGCTAAGGCACAGGTGGAGTTGGCCGATTTCAACGCCATGCTCCCAGAAAAAAATACCTTGTGTGCCCATCCATCCATGCGCTTATCGTACCTATCAGGAGGGATGGTAGGGTACGCTGCCTGTTTCGAGGTGGCTGTAGCTGCCTGAACCACCAAACACTCCGGACTGGGGTGTGTGGACAGGTAGCCGGGGTCGCTACTGGATGGGGGGTATTTCTTCGTTAACGACTTGTTCACTGCCGGAATAGTCTCCGGGGTGTTCCAAGTAGCAGCCACCCTCTTTTGCAAAGCCACATGAAATGGCAACAACGGGTCAGTGGACGGACCCTGGTCCAAAATATCTGTAAGATCATCTTGATCAAACTGCACCAGAGGCCTGGCCCAGCAAAGGTACACCACAACTCTCGACATTAGTCTCCAATAAGAGGAGTCGGCATGATCCCCCCAGATCCGGCTGCCGAACTCCATCTCAGGGGAAGTGTCAAGGCAACCGGCATCATGCAAACATTGACACAGATCCTCTGACACTCTTCAGAAATGGAGTCCGGAACACCAGGAGTCCCATACGGAAGATCAAACGACCAACATCCTCCTTGGACCTTTCTTCATCCTCATAAATGTCCTGGAGGGACTTAAAGAAGTCCTTCCTTGGGCGAGGAGTACACCTCTTCTAAGCTACAGGCTTCACAGACTTAGCAGTATCCTTCCTCGGAAGGTCCACAGTCACAGGGACCTCCACCGGTAAATTCGGCCCATAAGGCATCAATGGCGCTGACGGCGACAACGGCCTGACCAGGGGCAAAGACCTGACTGGTGCACCCGACGGGCATGGCAGTGATGGTGTTGACACCTTCAAGGGCTTCGATTATTTTGCAGGTCTCGACGGTTTCGCCGGAGACGAAGACCGCAACCTGGAACGTCTCTGGTGATCACCCGAAGCTTTGTCCGAACAGGGCATCGAAGGCTCCCGATGTTTTTCACGCCGTCCACCCGAGCCCGAAGGCGCACAAGTATCCGGCCGATACCATTCCCTGCCGGCTTCGTCAGAAGGCGCAGATAGAACTGTGCCCTGGGACTGAAATAGCTGCAACATCGGCACCCGGAAAGCATCCCACTCCTCCGGGGTCGAGGATTTCGTGGAGCAGGTCACCTTTTTCGGGGAGGCGTCATCCGAAAAGGACGAGGAAGGCGAACTATGACACCGCTTCCTGGACCGCCTTGACGAAGAGGACGAGTGGCAGGAACCACTGCGGGACCTGCAGCGCTTGGACTTCTTCCGATGAGGGGCATCCCCTCTCGACTCGTCGGTAGAAAGACCAGCCGACTTAAATTTACAGGGCTTGGACACCCTGCCTACCTTCAATTTCCCCTTTCATTCCCGCAAGGCCTTTGCAGTCAGCGACTGGCACTTCGAACAGTCATCCGTAGCGTGGCCCTCCCCAAGGCACCACAGACCAATTTGATGTCGGTAAGTGATCGACATCTTGGAGCCGCAGTCCCGACATTTCTTGAAGCCAGACCGCGGGGTCGCCGGGGTAGAAGAAGACATGGCGCGCCTCGTGGTTACTGTTAAGTGTCAGGATCGGCCAGAAACACTCATTGCCTTCTATGTCAAGAGGCAGTATCTCCGGCAGAACCCTTGCAAAACTCACGTCACGTTCGGATTCCTGTTACATCTACAACCATTTCAGGACACATACAGCTTCGTTGCCATGGCGATTGTAGCGTCCCCTCCACAAGCGCAACGCTATCGCGTTCCGCAGGGGAGGAGTCAAGCAGAAACGAGGCTGCGCTCACCCGCTATAATCCTTTCCGGGTTACCGCAGTCGTTGCTTCTGATTCGGATTCAAGGCTAGTTAGTTTGTTCCTTGTTCTTGACCCCCCTTTTGCCCTCTTTTTCCTGGTTAGCTCTGCTCCTGGCCCACGACCCCAGACTGTCCTCTGACCTGCATTGTGGATACGTCTTACCTCTTGTTGATTACACGCTGCTGAATCCGGACCGTCCAACGACCTGCCTCCTCTTTCCGGATTATACCTGCATTGCCCGCACGCTGCTTGACCTCGGATTGTTCAACGACCTGCCTCCTCTTTTCGGACATTATCTGTATTGCTCACCCGCTGCCGACCCGGAACGTCCAACGACCTACCTCTTTGGACATCATCTGCATCTGCCACACGCCGTCAACTGGGGAGCGGCTCCCAACCTGCTACGGCTGATTGGGCGGCCGTGTTTGCTTGTCTCCACTACTGTCTGGAGTGAACCTACACCATCCCTTTTCTCGCGCCTCGACTAGAGACTGTGAACATTGGCGCATAAGGCGTTAGGCGTCCTCGTTTCGTCGGGATAGTATCTTGGACTAGAGATTATTTCCGCTTAGGCGTCCTCTTGTCGGCGAGGTGTTAGGGTTAGGTTGGATGGTGTACGAGTTCCTCAGTAGTATTCTCACCATAGACCCCAGTGGTAAGTGAACTACATTCCATCTCCTCGTTTCTTCCTGCTCCTTGCTGTTCAATGTTCTTGTCTGGTTCTAATATTCATGGTCTTGTATAGTTCTTGGGGATACCTTGTTTGAACTCAGGTCTTTTCATTTAGGCAGTCATCAGTATTGGAGTTTCCAACCAAATGCTAACAACGGTGTCTGAACTTGCCTAACTACGGATACAGTGATCTCCATCTTTCGGCTAATTGATCCCTTTGTATTTATAATCAAAACTACAAAGGGGTACATTGGTAGGAAGAACTCTACAGCGACGCTTCCAGTTCTTCTACCGGATTATTCTCAGGACCAGCAGCCTGACAGTTAAGTTACAGTATTAAGTTTTACGAAGCAAACACGTTTGCGGAAAAAACTGAACTTAGGCGCCGTGCGTGCTACTTATAACATCCGATGACATCCCCCTCGACGAAAGCCTTCTAGGGACATCGACCCGATGCCATCGACACAGGGCGCCCTCTGCCGAAAAGAATTTCCGAAGCAGCACAGCTGTGGACATCACATGTTATATATAGTTGAAGAATACGTTGAAGGACACAATCCATTCGAAAGTGCTGCATGCAGTAGCAGCCATCAAGCTAGTGTGACAAGGGGAGAACCCATTCCAGCTAAGAAGGGGAAGCATACAAGAAAACGTATACCCTAGTAGGGTCTTAAAGGCAACAGTGAAAAACAGAACAACAGCCAATACCCCATTACAATGTGCTGAAATGTTTTTCTGCAGCCCCTTATGGCCAACCTTGCTTCTGAACCTCGAGTCTGGTCCATGTTTCTCTTTCAGAAACCCAGGGCCGGAGGAGAAACATCACCACCTTAGAAGTAAATGAAGGAGCAGCAGTATCCCCGATGTGCACCAACAATAAGGGAGAGTCACAAAAAGCCACATCTCCAGAACTGCCAGACCACTGGCTTGAGAGAGAGAGATGCTGAAGCCATGGGCAGCTCCCGCCCATGGCTACATAAAGCAAGACCTGCAGTGAGTACCATGAGACTTGCAGATTTAAACTCTATGCCATAAACCTACAAGGGAAAAACTGGGGAGAGGAAACTCTTCTCCTAAAAACATACTGAGGCAGGAACCCAGCGCTCACTCTGGTTTAATGAACATCTTAAGTCGTTGTGGAGCATTAAGGGGAGGGAGGGGCTGGGAACAGACCGAACTGATGGCATCGGATAATCTTCGCATAGCGACCTGGAACGTACGAGGCCTCAATAGCCATCTAAAACGGAACAAAGTGATGCTATACCTGAAAAGGATGCGTGTAGACATAGCCCTGCTACAAGAGACTCACCTCACCAGGGAGAAATTGGAGGTGGTCAAGAGAAAGTGGAAGGGTAATGTGATGGGCGCCACGTACTCGGCGTACGCTAGAGGGGTTATCACCTGGGTGGCGCCGCATGTGCCGTTCCGGGTGCTTAACTCAACAGTAGACCCGGAGGGCAGAATGGTGGCGGTAACAGGGCTCCTGGAAAACAGGGAAGTGCACATCCTCAATCTGTACGCCCCCAATCATGACACTGCAGCTTATTTCAGGTCCCTCTATAGCAAGCTAGGCCCCCTGGCTGGGGGTGCGATGTTGTGGAGTGGGGATTTCAACTGCACCCTGAATCCCAGTATGGATCGGTCCGTTGATAGAACTGGGAAAATGTCGCCGGCGGCCAAGGCACTCGGGACATTGCTGGGTGACCTGGGTCTAGTAGATGTGTGGAGAAGACTCCACCCCACAGATAGGCAGTACTTGCATTATACGGCGCCACATGATTCGTACACGAGACTAGACTATGTGTTCGCGACTGCTGAGATAGCGGGAGAAATGGTGGGAGCGGAATACAAAGCCCGGGTATTATCGGACCATTCGCCCCTGGTGGTGGAATGGCGACACCAACCCCCTAGGCCTCGGATCCCTACATGGAGGCTCCGGTCAGAGGCATTGCAAGATGAGGGGTTCCGGGAGGACCTGAGAGATGCCATCGGGGAATACTTTGAGATAAACACGGGCAGCGTGCGCTCTGTGGGAACGCTGTGGGAGGCCTTTAAGGTGGTGGTGCGTGGAGTAGCCATTTCTAAATCTAAAGGGCTCCAAGGGGGTATCGAAAGGGAACTCCAGGATACCGAAAGGGAGCTGGAGAGCCTAGCTCGCCTCGAGAACGCCACCCAAGATGACAAAACTAAGGCGAGAGACCTTCAGGTAGCGTGTGGCGCTCTCTAGGATCGACTGTGTAGACTAAACTACAAGAAATACACAGAGCGGCTACACGCTGTGGGCGACAAACCAGGCAGATTGCTGGCCTGGCTGTACAAGAGTGAGGCCCCCCGGGTGGTGATCCATGAGATAAGCGGTGAGGAAGGTTGTATCCGCAACACCCAGGACGGGGTAAATGAGGAGTTCCTCATGTTTTACAAATGCTTGTATGAGGATACTGGGGAGGACATGAGTCAGGACATTCTGAACACACTCGAAGACATTGGCCTGCCCACCCTAGATGACCTAGAGCGGGAGGAGTTGGACGCCCCTGTCACTTCAGACGAGATAGAGGTGGTGATTCGGAGTCTCCCCACGTGTAAAGCACCCGGATCGGACGGACTGCCCAGTGAGTTTTATAAGGTATACATGCAGGAACTGCTCCAGCCACTACTTGCCATGTTTAACGAGGCATATGAGCAGGGAGAACTTCCATTGTCCCTCCGCGAGGCCGTGATTGTTCCATTACTGAAACCAGGTAAGCTGGCCGCTGAATGCGGATCTTACAGACCTCTGTCCATGCTTAATCAGGACAGTAAAATACTCACGGCGGTGCTGGCCAATAGGTTGAAGAAGGTGATCGGTAAGTTGATCCACCCAGATCAGACGGGTTATGTCCCAGGCAGGAACATTACCGATAACCATAGGAGGCTGCACCATGTTATCAACCAAACTGAGGACGACATGGGCGAGATAGCTGTGGTGTCGCTAGACGCGGTCAAGGCCTTTGACTCGGTGAGATGGCCTTGGCTCAAAGCGACCCTGCAGGGATACGGTATGGGTCCTGGGTATATCAGGTGGGTCCAGTTGTTGTATAGCACCCCGGTGGCGAGAGTCAAGACAGGAGCCATAGTCTCAGACGCCTGGCAACTCAGCAGGGGGACCAGGCAGGGATGCCCCTGGTCACCCATGTTATACATACTCGCGCTGGAGCCGTTGGCGATATGCCTGCGGCAACAGTACGAAGAGGTGGGCATTAGTACGGCCAGCGGCAGTCACCTGATATCTCTGTATGCGGATGATATGCTCCTCTACTTGCGCTACCCGGAGGAGAACCTGCAGCATGTACTGGAGGTGCTGGACCACTACGCCGTTCTCTCAGGCATATCAGTGAACCCTAGAAAGTCTAGCTTGTTCCCCCTGGGCGGGTATAGGGATGTCCCGCTGGAAAGGCTGCCTGTCTTGCCAATACCATGGCAGACCGAAACGTTCAGGTATTTTGGTGTAAACATCTACCACAAGATTGAGGCGGTGCACAAGCATAATACAGAGAGAGCCATAGAGGGCGTCAGGAACAGCATGGTATTCTGGTCTAGATTGCCCCTGTCCATGATGGGGAGGGCGGCCTTGCTCAAAATGGTGGTCCTTCCCAGACTCTTGCATTTCTTTGTGAACGTCCCGTATCTGATTCCTAGGAGCCTATTTGTGCAACTTCACAGCATGTGTAGGGGCTTCGTGTGGGGCAACTCCAGGAACAGGGTGGCCCTGTGGAAGCTTCAGAACCCGTGTGAGAAGGGGGGTATAGGCCTGCCAAACTTCGAACTATATTACCTGGCGGGGCAGCTGCTGTATGTGGCCAGGTGGCTGTCAGATGAAGATTCGGCGGAATCTAGGCTGCTAGGGGAGGACACGGCCCCATACTTCCTTAGAGAGGTGGTGTGGCTACAAAAAGATAAACTGACGGGGAGGGGGCGGCTATTGAGGTTGGGATGGGAGGTTTGGCACAGAACATGGAAATTGATGGGGGAGTCGGAGCCGCTCTCCCAGCAGGCCCCATTGGTGGCGCTGTGCGGAAACGACTCCCAACTGTTTGAGCCCACTGGTTCCCAATGTCTGTGGACATTGGGAACCAGTGGGCCTGGCCACGCTCGGGAACATATAGCAGGAAGGGGAGGCATTGGACTTCCAGAGGCTACAGGACGAGACAGGGGTGCATGGAGGCCAATACATAACCTATGCCAGGCTTGTGAAACGGGTAAGAGAGAGATGGCCCGAGACGGCACTGGCAGATGACCCTGATGCCTCCTTGGAAACCATGTATGATGTCTCAGAGGGCGGGCATGAGATATCAAGGATATACGAACTCCTTAGAGCGAAGGCTGGGAAAGAGTTGCTCCAACTGAGACATGATTGGGAGGAGGAGGTGGGCGGATCTGTGACGGAGGGTCAGTGGGAGAGGGTCCTGAGGTATCATAAAAAGGTGTCCCGAAACGCACGACTCCAACAACTCCAGCTGTATATTACTCACAGGGCCTATTTGACTCCCCAGAAGATTGCAAGGTTTGGAGGCTCGGTCACTCAGAGATGCCCCAGGTGTGGGGAGGTGGAAGCAGGGTTACTACACATGTTTTGGGCCTGCCCGGAAGTGTGCAGGTTTTGGGAGGAGGTTAAGATGAAACTAGCTGGTGGTGGAGTGGTGTTGGACGTAGGATCAGCCTGGTCATGTATGCTTGGGATCTTTCCCAGGCCCAGAAACTCAAGGCACATAAGCAAGATGAAGGACTTGGCCTATGTTCTGGCCAAATGCAGGATTGCTATGAATTGGAAAGCGGCCCGCAGGCCAAGGGTGGAATTGTGGTGGGCGGACCTTTTGAAGTGGGCGGAAGCGGAATCCGTGGTATGGTTTGAAGCGGCCACTAGAGGGGGCGAGGAGGAAATAGGGCCCCTGCTGGCCTGGCGACAACTGGTGGCCTCTATGACTAATCCACAACAAGGTCTTGACGAATCTGAGAACTCAGATGATGAGCGTATAGACAATGTACCACCCGATGGTGCTCCGGCTGATGACATAGGGGAGCCGGCTCTGGCTTGATGGGGGGAGGGGGAAGTTGTGGATTTATGTTATATCATATGGTGCGTTGATGACGACATGCTGTAACAGTCGTATTGTGTTGTGTGTTTGGTTTTTTAAAAATATAAAATCAATAAAATGTTTTTAAAAAAAAAAAAAAATCTTAAGTCGTTGTGATGGAGGATCGAGGAGCCGCGTGGAGGAAGGGGCCATGGCATAGCCCCTGGCATTCTGCATTCTTACCCATACACACGCACCCGAGGAGAGGACGACTTGACAAGGAAAGAGGACCAATCAGGACAGGGGGTGGGATACATAAGCAGGGTATAGGAAATAGGAAGGGGGGGTTCAAGTGAGGTCAGCAGTGGAGCTGGACCAAGAGCCCACCAGGAGAAAGGAGAATATGGTGATGTGTGGAAGAGATTTGTGCAGCAGGAGAGGTATTGGTTTAGGAGGGAAAGTTGTTCTGTTGTGTAACAGGTGAATAGAAGTAAATGGAAGGAGTAAATATGAATGGAATGGTACTAGGTGAAATTAGGGTGTTTGTGTAGTGGAGTGAGAAGGGGAGAGTAGTAATAGTGAGAGGAGGATATGGGTAGTAGGAGAGAGGTACTGGTAGGAGGGGGAGTAGCATATGTACTGTGAATGAGGAGCAGTAGTGTGGGAGAAGAAGCAACAGTGTAGTAATAATCATAATAGAGTGGGAGGAGTTGTAGAAAAGTGGGAGGAGAGAGGAGTAATACCATCAATGGGTGAAGGTGAGAGCTATGAGCAGTGAACCCTCAGAGGGCCAGACAGGTGGAGTAAGGTGGAAGGGGAGACAGTAAGAGTATAAAGGGAAGAGGTAATCGTGGATGTGAGTGAACAAGCCTGTGTCCAACTGAGAAACTGCAAGGCACTTTCCATAGCCCCTTCGAAGACTTAAAACTGGCTAGAGTAAGGACAGGTAGGAGGCCCCGGAGGGAGCTTAGAGAGCATCTTTTAGGGAGACCACCCTAAGGCTAGGCCAGGAACCAGTCCCTAGGAGTTACTGATCAGTACATGGTAGCACTCCCCAGGAGCAGGGGACACCATTGTAGACCCACTCGAGTCAGGGAAGAAAGAAGTTGTATCCCACCTGGGGCTCGCAAAGTGGCTGCGTGTGCTTGACTGTTCATTTCATCACAGAGATCCCAATTCCTGCCTGCCCTACTGGATTACCACCTGTTGGCCAGACATTAGCCACCTGTATGTTATGCTTGCCTGGTAGGGGCATCGAGAGCCAACATGGGAAAGCAAGTTATTCCAACTCTCCTTTTCACAACCTCACCCTTTCAATTTGTTATTAATTGCAGCAGCAGTCCCTTTGATTTCTAAAGCAAGGTGGCAGAATTGTAGTGGACAGACCATAATAAACACACAGCGTTTACTCTTAGGGTAATCACCATGACATATGAGTGATCATAATTCTAAAAAGCACTTACTTGGTGATGCAGAATCATTATTCATGACCCAGCTTTATAGTGACCCAAAATATATGAGACCCATCATAGACAATAGCTAGGTCTTTCGCTTTTCCATCAGTTCTTTACAAAATAAATTGTCTGAAGTGGTCACTGGCAGCAGTACTTCTTAACCCCTCAACTCCTGAGGGTTTTCGCTCCCAGTGCTGAACCCTTTTTTGGACATTTCAGTATGTCGCATTGAATCCCTTGTTACTTTTTTGTTATAAATGATATCCTGGTCGAATTTGCACCCTTTTCTACCCACATATACGCGGTTATAACACCCCAGCGATTGGTCGTTTGCTGTAGGTGGGTGTGAGATAGTAACAAAAAAGTGACCACATTTTGCATTTTTCAGATAATGCCAATATTATTATGTTAATGTTAAAGGACATTTGTACCGCGCACTATCACCACCGGAGGGGTCCCCTGGCGCTCTGGCGGCTCTGAAAGAGGATGGGGGGGGGGTTTAGTTAGTGGTTCGATGCACGAAAACTTGCAAGAGAGCAATGATGTGCTGTTGGCGGCCTCAGCCCGGTGGGTCCGTTGGCTGGGCCTGGGGTGTTTGCAGCCGGTAGTCGTCGTGTACTGTTGTGCGAGTCTGTGTGTGTTTTTGTTTTGTTGTTGCAATGTAGTGAAGTTTGTGCGGTTTGTTGTGCTGTAGGTTTTGGTTTGGAGTTTGAGAGGTGTATGCAGAAAGGGAAATTGTTAGTGGGGTTGGTTAGTTTGCATCTCTGTCCTGAATTGAGGTGCTCGGCTTGCGTAGTCTTCATTGTTGCGCCTCTGTCCTGATCTGGGTCCGGCTGGCAAACAAGGTTCCTTACTCCTCTCACCCCCACCTCTATCACTTTCCCTCATAGCCCCCCCTGTCCTCCCTTCATGGTCCTGTGGCCAGTGCACCCGCTGATGTCAACATCTCAGGTAGTGTGGTGATTGCCTCTTGGTTGGCTTTCCTTTCACTCCCAACTCAAATTCAACTTCCTCAGTCTTGTCTTTAAATCTCTTCATGATCTTGCCCCTCCTTACATTTCCTCCCTCCTCTCTTTCTACTCTCCCTCTCGCCCCCTCAGTTATGCTCATTATGTAAAAAGAAGCCTGTGGTTATTTTTCTTGTAAGAGCTAGGAACAAATGGTTTGCAGTTCTGAATTCTCAATTTTCCAGGCTTTCAATAACAGGTTGAGTGGAAACAAAAAAAACATTTTTCATAAGGTTATGCAAGGGATGCATGGTATCACAAGTATGACACTGACACAAAAAGTACAATTTGTAAAACCTTTATTGAAGTTTCAATGGGGTTGGAAATACTCCTACTTTGCCCTATCGGTAAGATGGGAGTATCTCGACCATCAAATAATAAAACAGTCCTAGTTGAGTCCGTCAAATCGAAATGGCCTATACGAACAGAAACGTAATGCCGGCCCTATCTCTTGAACAAAAGTGTGAAAAGGAGATTATGTATGGAAATGAAAGTTAGTGTAAAAATATAAAGAATAAAGATGGCTCTCCTCCCCACGTTGGACAGCATGGGTTAGGGCGATCCCTGTAGGCGAGAAGACACACTGGCTCAGGCACTTAACACAAAGGCAGTTCAAGACGTGGATCGAGGCCCGCCTGGCCTTCTAGGTTAAAGTCTTGCTTCCAATTTTCATACAGTTCACCAAATGTTCACATCGGTCTCCCTCAATCGGGGTTGGACCTTTCACAGTATAAGTTCTCAGACCTTTTTAAAGCAAACAGTTCAAAAGAAAACACTTGCAGGGGTTCCCTTCCCCAAGCTTAATTCAGCTCCTTTAGGGGACACCTTCCCCTAACTTATTACACCTTCGGTGTCCCTCAGTCTGGCTCGGACCAATTCCTGATGTCAAAGATTTTCCAATGTGCGTGACTTTTTTTCTAGATACCTCTGCAGAACCACTTTGACTTTCCAGCATTCAAATTACACTCTTTTGTTATTTGCCCCAGTGCTTTCTGGTCTGGTTAACTCACTGTATTATGTACCAGAGTTCAACGTTCACGGTTTACTTTCCCTTTTCCCCAGGGTCAATTTCAATCACTTTGCTTTTTACAGTTCATTCACTTTATCGCTACAAACTTTTCACCTTTCACAGAGACTTTTGAGTGGGCTACTTTCTTTCACAGGAACACTCCATTACTCAGTATCGCTGACTTTACCGCTATCGCTATTCCAAGGTTCATTCGCAGGTCTGCCTTTCTTTGCGTCTCATCCACATGCGTGCAGCCTTCAATTGTGCGATATAACGTTGTCACTTCAATCTTTCTTTAGCACACACTGGTCTCTCATGACGCTTACAAACTCACCGGCTGTGTGCGTTTCTTTCTTTTCTTTACTGTCTTCCAGTTTATGAGTCAAGGTTGGCACCACAAGCTTGCCTTGTATACCCAACTTTGCACACTCACCCGGGAGGGTCGCTGGCGTCCTTGAAACACAATGCAGCCTTCTAGTTTAGGGCTCAGCCTTCTCCATGTATCTTTCGCAGCCTTTTGGAGGCAACAACCTCCTGCAAGGAACTCCCGGGGTTCTCCACCCATGGCTCTCTTCCATTGGTCCGTTGCTCTGCTCTAGTAGGTACGCCTTCGTCCTGGACGTTCTGCTCTTACTCGTGTTTCACCTTGCCCAGAGTGTATCTCTATGTTCTGCCTTTTATCAGTGTGAGGAGAGCCAATTGGTATCAGATGTATGCACTTACAGTCAAGTGCCTGACTTTGCCTGACCCAATTAGCGGGACAAGTCCAATGTGATGTGTAAGAGATCGCATTTTTACTCAGTTGCCCTCTTCCTCGGCCCAGTGTTAGTGTGGAAAGGTGGGGGGTAGGGGGGTTGGGACCCCCGGAAAATCTTATCAAATAGGAGGGATCACAGCCACTGGCTGTCCCACCCCCACTCCACAAAGACCCCTCACCCAGGTGATCCTTCCACAATAGTCCACCCCCAGGAACTGGATCCAAAAGTGATGCCGTGTCCTGGCCACCTGGATGGCAAGTACCAGAGGACTAGCGGATGAGGCACCCTTTGGTTTCTCACAGTTACTATCAGTTTTGTGAGAGGTAGGCAAATTTTCCCTTTTTTCTTTAATAGGACATGCTTTTGATTGATTGATTATTTGTATAGTGCCTATACACAATGTGTTTCAAAGCGCTTCAAGGAGGGAGGGAACATGGGAGAATACAGTTACATTCTTACAAGTTCTTGAAACAGTACAGAATGCAAAAATTGACTATCAAATCATAACAGATAGTATAAGTGCATGGAACAGTAAAGGGAGAGGATAGGGAGGAAAAAAAGGAGACAAAACTAGCAGTAGCATTACTATGTCTGACAATTGTTGCAGTGCAAGAGTGACAAGAAGAGGGGGAGGGACGGGAGATGAGAGAAAGGGTAAGGTGAGGAAAAAAACACTATCCATTAGAGGTCAACGACTGTTCAAGATAGTGCTGGGGAGGGAGTGGGAGGAGAAAAACAAAAAGGGAAAGGGGGGACAGACAGCACTTACTCTTAACGGTCCCTTGACCTCTGATAACAGTTTACGATATAATCAAGAGGGGGGTGGCAAGATGGTTGACAAGACTGGCGGCTACAAATTACTATGCCTGAACGGCAATTGGGTTAGTGCCCGAAAATTGACAGAGGGAGGGAAGGAAAAGGGAAGGAGGAGAGAAAAGGAGGAGAAGAGGATGGAGGGGGGCGAGAGGTGTAAAGGCAAGAATAAGGGAGGGAGGTGGGTAAGAGATCATAGCAGGGAGTAAGGAGTGAGGGGTGGGAAGACACACTGACAAAAAAGGGGGGATATGGAGACAATGCTTGGACAGAATGTAAGTAGGGTAGGGAAGCACAATGGGAACACAAAAAGGCATACATTTCTGAAAAGTAGACCATTCCAAGTTCAGGAAGGGGTCATTTGCGCAGGTCAGGCAACAACTATGTACCTAAAATCCCATAGTTTGAGAAAAAAATTGGGAAAGTGACAGAAAAAAAAGTATGTGTTGGACATGTTTGCATCTGTAAAGTAATGGCTTCTGTGAATATTGGGAAAAGCAATGCACCGCTATATCCCCCCCACCCGACTCATCTAGTTAGGAAATCACATTATTCGTAATGTTTCACAAAACAAGCATTACACCATGAGCCAAAAACAGAGCAATTGTACACAGAATTGTTATGCCGACTGCCTAAACAGACGTACTTATCATTTGAAAATAAGGAAAAACAAAATGTGGTGAAGAATGGCAAGGATACTTTTTTGAAAGAGCACAGGCAACCCTTTTGAAGGATAGGTGACTTTTGCAGGCTACAAAAGTGTAGAGTGCCTAAAGCAGCGAGTAAATGTAGGTCACAACTACAAATGTCCTACCTTCCCACAGGTATCCCAATAAAAATGGTACCTCACATGTGTGGGTGCGCTTACCCGGGGGAAAAAGAAAAAGGGTTGACCGCCCCAAACTCCAGCTGCAGTCCCAGGAAGCCCTGGAGGGAAAAGCTATACTGCAGGACGGCCAGAGCTCCAGGACGGCTGGGGATGATGTCACTGACCTTGGCGATGGTCGACCCACGTGGGAGACACGCATCCAAGTCCAGCAGCGTTGCCAGTAAGCCTTGGCAGGGTACCCATCCCTCGCTGGATGGGAAACCTGTAAAGCAGCCAGGCCAGAGCTCCAGGATGGTCGGGGATGATGTCCCAGGCTTTGGTCGCCTGTCTCCAATGTGGGTTGATCGGCCCCAAATCCAGCGGCAGTCCCAAGAAGCCCCTGCCGGGCCCCCATCTTTCACTGGAGGGAAAAGCTGTAACGCAGTGCAGCCAGAGCTCTAGGCCTGCTGGAGATGCTGCCCCCGGCCTTGGGAACCTGTCTCATGTGGGTCACCCGTCCGCATGCCCAGCAGCGGTCCCAGGGAGCCCCAGCAAGGTCCACATCCCTCCCCGGAGGGAAAACCTGTAACGCAGCCAGGCCAGAGCTCCATGATGGTCGGGGGGGGAATGTCCCTGGCCTTGGGTGCGCATCTACAATGTGGGTCTACAGTCCACAAGTCCAGCCGCGGTCCCAGGGAGCCCCGGCACGGTCCCCATCCCTCCTTTGAAGGAAGCTGTAACAGCGCAGCCAGAGCTCCAGGAGGGTCGGGGGTGCTGCCTCTGGGCTTGGCACCCGTCTCCCATGTGGGTCGACCATTCTAGAGCCCAGCGGTGGCCCCAGGGAGCCCTGGCAGGATCCCCATCCCTCCCCAGAGGGAAAAGCTCCAATGCACCCCAGCCAGAGTTCTAGGATGGCCGGGGTGCTGCCCGAGGCCTTGGTAGTCTGCATCATACGTCGGTGAACTGCCGCACAACTCAGCTGCGTGCCCAGGGAGCTCCCGCAGGGTCCCCCATCCCTCCCCGGAGGGAAAAGATCTAACCTGGCCCGGCTAGAGATCCTGGACGGCTGAGGGTACTGCGACAGGCAACAGGCGAAAGAGCCCCCCCAAGCCCTTAATCTTTTCCTTGGTGGCTTAGTGCTCCTTACTGCTTCCCAGGGTTAGCGAAATGGGACCACACCCTCAAGAAAGGATCTGCCCCTCCATGGGGGGGGATTCCTGAGGGGTCTGGCCCTACAGGCATAGGGCCAGCCCCCTGATGCCCCCAAATGTGCCTATGGCAAAATTGCTCTATGTTGTTTTGCCTTCCCGGGGGCTTGGGGGGGTTGCAAAACAAGTTGAAACATTATGCCACCTTCTTGCCATTTTTTGGGGGTGGATTGGCCTGGGGGGGGGGGGGCGCAGGGAGCCCACCCCCAAGATCCTATTGCTGGTGGCCTAGTGGTCCTCGCTGCTTCCCATGGATGGCAAAATGGGTCCAGAACCCCAATGTTGCCCATCCTTGAGGGGGAATCCTAAGGGGGCTGGCCCAAGGGCACAAACCCATACCCTGACACCCGCAAGTGTTCCGTTATATGTGGAGTGTAATGATATTTTGCCTTCCTTGAGGGAAAAATCGGTACCAATTTGCCCCTAAAGAAGGCAAAACAACATTATGCCATCTGGTTGCCATTTTATGGGGTTTGGGGGGGCTAATTGGCCTGCCCCCCCTCCACCCCAAGATCATATCCCTGGTGGCCTAGTGGTCCTTGCTGCTTCCCTGGGGTGGCAAAATGGGGTCAGACCCTCAATTTTGCCACCCCCCCCAGGCAAGAATCTGCCCCTCCCTGGGGAGATTTCTGGGGGGGGGGGTTGACCCCAAAGCACAGGGACAGCCCCCAATGCTCCCAATTGTGCCTTTTTGGCAATTACTTATTTTTGTTGCCTTCCTTGGGGGCAACTGGGTGCAAAACAGCACCTGTCTGCCCCCAAAGAAGGCAAAACATTGTGCCATTATTTATTTTCTTTTTTTTGGTGTGGGGCTGTCCTGGTGGCCTAGTGGTAATTGATGGTCGGGAATTGAATGATCCTCGACCAGCAATTTCCTTCAGTTAGTGCACGTTGGAAAGGGGAGAGTCTGCCAGATTTCCTTGAGTGAGGGCTCCTTGGAAAGGGGAAACAATGCCCTTGCAGCACACAAAAGAAAATCTACATGCTGAAACGTTTTGGCTTCAGCAAGAAAATGTCATTTCCGGATGACGCTGGTGAACGTAGCATGCACAGACGTCATCACGGCTGCACCCCGACCCCCAGGCACGGAACAGGAGGTCTTCTGCTTCACAGCCCGGGGGTCGGGGACATTAGCGCAGAAACGGGTGTGGGGGGGCACGATACACTCCATCAGGAGGTGGAAAGTGCGGAGGACGAGCCATCTCATCCTCCGCACTGTGAACGTAGTGTAGATGACAAGATAGCTTGCCCTCCACACTGTGAACGTAGTGTAGATGACGAGATAGCCCGTCCTCCACACTGTGAACGTAGTGTAGATGACAAGATAGCTCGCCCTCCACACTGTGAACGTAGTGTAGATGACAAGATAGGTCGCCCTCCACACTGTGAACGTAGTGTAGATGACAATATAGCTCGCCCTCCACACTTAGAAAAAACCACTAGATATTGGTTTAACCCCCAAAAAAGCTCAGTAGCTTAGTGAGTCAATCCCAGTACTTGCACCGTAGGAGTTTCAATGAGTTAGAATCACAGTACTGAATCCATGTTATATATATTTTTTTAGGAAGACAGAATATACCCACCTAAAGAAGAGAGCAGTTGACTACCGAAACGAGTACATCATACACTTGCGCGACATCAAATTTCTGCAAGGATTTCATACTGTCAAATGTATTCTATTAGAGTTATACATGCATTTGTTGAAACTCTTGATATACCAATCATGAGTCTATTCAAAACAATGTTTGTATATATTTTAACGATGTAATAAAGCAACTGACCGCAAATGCTTGTTTACACACATTGTCTTTATTAACTATTTTTTCTATTATCTTTGTATTAAATAAATACATTAATCCTACTTCTCACTGAGTAAAGTATCTTTAAATCAAGTTTGGGATTCATTCCCGGGAGGGCCGAGGTATTTCTTTGAGTCAGCTCATAGAACAAACCTATTGCTTCATTTTGAAATTTTGATACCATCTGCAAGTTATGTTGAGCCCTCAACTCGGGAGGCAAAGCGTTCACGCAGGAAGAATCCAAGACTGCTGCAATGAGTTGCAGTTTTTGGGAAGGTGTCATCTGGGACTTCTTGAAATTGAGGGAGAATCCCAGTTTGTGGCTAGAGTGTGCTACTGAGACATTCCAGAGACCTTTTCCGGAGAACGAGCTCTGATCAGCCAATCATCTAGGTAGGGAAAGATGTGGATCCCTCCCCACCTTAGATTCGCTGCTACCACCACCACCATTAACTTTGTGAAGACCCTCTGGGCAGAGGTCAGCCTGAAAGCCAGTACCCGATAGTGAGAACTGCCAATGGCAAGTCTTAGGCACTCCATGTGCTTTGGATGTATAGGCACATGAAAGTAAGCATCCTGAGGAACCTGTTCAAGCATCTCAGGTCCAAGATGGGCCACAGTCCTCCGGTTTTCTTGAGAACCAACAGGTACCCTTTCCACTGCATTTTTCTCCAGCAGGGAAAGAATTTACTGCAGAAGGAGGGGGACTGGTTCCCGTAGAGATTGCTCGCTCAGGGGGACAATCTTGGAGCCTTTTTAAAAATGGGAGACAATACCAGTGAGCCATTATCTACAGCACCCAAAGTAATGTTTTGCCATTCTCTGAGATACTGAGTTAAGTCTGCCCACCACCTGGGACTTGTGAGTGAAGCACTCAAAATGTTTTTGGAGCTGTGGCTGAGGGTAATGAGGAAGCGACTGTCTGAGCTGTTCTTCCTCCACGGCTTCTTGTGTCATGTGGAAAACTCCTTTGGCCCCTCTGGGCAGTCTGTCCTCTACCACTCTGTCCAAATGAGGAGTAGAAACAAAAAGGGATGTCCTTTCCAACTCTGGGAAGACGGTGGCTGCTGCCGACAGATGGATGCACCCTAGGATTTAGCAGCCACCTTAAAAGCTTGCAGCTTCTCAAGACTTTTGTTAGCCTTTGCCGTCAAAGAGGTTTGACCCACCGAGCGACATCTCAGAGTCTCGATTGGTTTGTGCAACCATGCAAACATTCTGGTAACCGCACTTGCTGCCATGGAGTGACCAACACAGTCTGAAGCATCCACTCCTGATGGCAGAGATTGACATGCCACGTCCTTACCATCCTGAATGATGTTCATAAAGCCATCTCTCTTTCCCCCCCACTCAGGAATATTCACGGCCGCTTGGGAGGCCACATCCCACAAGGTGTAGGATAGTGTGCAAGATGCATTAATGGCCTTATGCTCCATACTCCCAGCTGCTTTGGATGAAGAAGTAGCTGCTTAAACCAGAACGCTCTCAGGGGTAGGGTGCCTGGAGAGACAATTGGGATCAATAGCTGTTGGCTTGTATTTTTGTTCTTACCAGCTCCTTATTGACAGCAGAAGCGGTATCTGCACTGAAGAACAATATCTTGGAAAATTGGCAGATGCCAGAGTTAAAAGGCAGCACGGGTTCTGTGGGTGGGGGATGAGGGGGGGTGGGTGCCTTGTCCAGGATATCCGTGAGATCAGTATCCTGTGTAGGACATCCCCAACCCAAATATTCAGTGACCTTATTCATCACTGACCTGTACACCGCACTGGGATGAGCAGCCATATCAGGAGTGGCACATTCCACTTCTGGTTAAGTGTACAACCCACTGGCTTCCTTTAGGCAAGTAGCCAAGTCCTCCATTGGAGACTCCTCTGAAATGAGATCCTCAGGGACATTGGGCATGCCAAAACATTCAAATCAAAAAGGTGGAAACGCCATCTTCTCCGTCCTCCTCAAAAGACTTTAAAAAATGTTTTTGTCAACAAGAGTTTAAAACCGGTTGATGGATCGGAGGATGACATTGATGGCCTTGCTGTTGAGTCCTTCGATGAAGAAGTGGAGCCTTTGGCTTCAATGCCTCTCGAACGGTAGACACCAATCAAGTGGGCACCTCAGGCTTTTGACCCAGGCACTTGGCCGTGAGAGTCAGGGCCTTAGATGACTCCCTTTCGGCTTAAGGAGGCGCAGTGGGGTCGGTAGATGTACAAGGAGGAGCTGCCTTCGAAAACACATCCATCATTTTGAGACCGAACTCTGTCCAGACTTTTTTTAAAAAACATTTTCAATGATTTTTAAACAATGTAACTTACAGACTTTTATATATACGTTTCCATGACAATGTCCAACCAATTGCATCTGAGTATTCCACACGGCCCCTAGCTCCCCAACAACCCCCCACCGCCAACCCATCCTATTCCACATACATTGTTATGACACCTTACATCAACCTGTATTCGGTATACACGTTTACATCAGTCCGTGGTCTGTAGCAGGACCTTTGTGGTTATCCGGGTATCATTGTACGGCAAGGCCACCAGTTCTTGCACCATGTGCTTCCAGGAATCTAGGTCTACATTTTGTACTCGAAGACCTCGGCAGGCCACTTCCTGCCACACTGAGGTTTCTGCAAGCATCCATTTCTGGAGATCACTCCACCACAGATGCACTTCTGGACTCTTGTGCGCTTTCCACCCCATTGCTATTCTACGCTTCGCTAGGATATATGCCAAGTCTTTCAGCTTGCTGACATGTCTAGCCTGTTGCGGTCGCACAAACATTCCGAGCATGCAGGCCGCAGGGGTACTTGTGTCCAATGTTACACCTGGCGTGGCTAAGGCTTGCACTATCACTTCCAAATATTGCCAGATCTTCGAACAAGCCCAGAATATATGCACCAGGTCTGCATGACAGTCTGCATTTCGGGCAGGTCTGTTCCGTTGCCTTGCTAAATTTTGCAATCTCCTTCAGGATTAGGTATGCCCTATGGGTTACATACAGCTGTATTAACTAGAGATTTGCGTTCCTCTACACTTTTATGATAGAATAGTAATCTACCCGAGGCTGCATCTGTTATTTTCTCTTGTAAATCTGCCTCCCACCGCCGCCTGGTCTGCACCAGCATGTCCCCCTTCTGTGACATAAATAGCTCATATATTATCGACACTGTGTGCCTGCCCTCCGAAATATCGTAAAGTGTTTCTATTGTATCGTCTTCCTGTAGTACTCCATCTGTCCCCGGCCATTTCTGTTTTAATCTAGTGAGGAGTGAAGCATGCATTGTGTGTTGCCCTTGGTGTATGCCTATTTCTGAGGTAAGTATGCTGAAATCCATCGCTCTGCCTTCACGTAGTAAGTCTCCCACTGTCGCCACCCCCATTGGTTCCCAATACTTCCTCACATTTAACCTGAATTGTGAATCCTCTGCCTTTAGTGTCACTAATGGGATATGGGGGGGGAGGGGTGGGGGGTTTAGTTGGGTGACTGCTTCCCCAGAAAGCGACAGACCCTGTGCCATAACGTCTTACCCAGCGTCAGCAGCAGCGGGGGGTGGGGCGGGGTTTCGGGGCTTGCCGTGCTGCAGTCCATATCGCCTCCTTCAAATAAAACGGGGTGCATGTTGGCTGCAGCATCAAGGTGTCTTGGGTCTGTTCATCAGACAGTCAGTTTGTGACAAATTGCAGCTGGCTTGCCACAAAATATGCGGTCTGAATTGTGCCATAAGAAGCTGTGGCATATACTGTTGAGTCTATTGAAAAAGCCTTTGGGGATGTTGTTCGGAACATTGGTAAAGAAACAGAGAAGCCGCTGGAGCACCACCATTTTTAAACAGTGCTGCCCTCGGCATCAGGGAGAGTGGCAATCTGGCCCAGAAAGCCATGGAGTTTTCTACTTTCTCGACCGCCTTTAGCGTGTTCTGTCTTGGGGTCATGGAGAATGTCCACTCCCAGGTATCTGAATGTGTGCAGCTCCAATTTGATGGTAGCACAGGTAATGTGCTCAGAGATTTCCCCCTGTACCCTGCTAAAGGGAACAAACACGATTTCTGTGCATTAATCGGGATGCCAGATAGGTCTGCTTAGCACTCCAGCAGGTCCAAAATATACTGTAAATTGGTTTCTGTCATGATTCCAGTCAGTGAGCATAGTCCTCATTCAGGCATTCAGGCTATGCAGGGAACATTAAAGCAATCAGCAGGCCAAAGGTGGGTGTTCGCCTGGCACATATGGCATTTACACCATTCACAGCATTCACTTCCATAGACTCACATGATGTTCAACAGTAATTTCCTACACTTAACATGGCCGCCGCAAAACCCATTTACAAGTAGCAGCACGGTTCTATCCATATTTGCAGAGGGAGCTACCTAAGTCCCGCCTCCGCTGGAACGCGTGCTTCGCATCTGCTCTGCTGACAGTGGGTAACGCTACCAGCATTTTCTCCTCACAGAACCTGTCAAAGAAAGGAGAAATTAGAGACATTAGTTTACGAATAGAGTACCATAATTCCATAGAATAGACTTACCTGACGGAAGTTATTCTCCGACGTGGTTTTCCTCAGTAAGAACATTTATTCGCTCATAGGCGCAGCTTCTTCCGTCAGCAGTTTTTCGCTCGCAGCCACAGGATTTTCATTGAGCCGTTTTTCGCTCACGGCCACAGCATCTTCAGTCAGCAGTTTCTTCTGCAACAACTGCATCTTCCAATGGTTTTTTCCTCAGCTTTCCAAAAACGTGCAGACAATACAAAAGGTATTTAAGTTAAAAAAAAAAAACTTAACAGTTTTACAGAGAAGATGTTTTATAAGCGTTTACGTACCTGAAAGTTCTTCAAGTTTTCACCTTACAGTTGTAGCGCGCTTCACCTTGAAGGCTGCAGTTAACTCCATATTGGCGAACTTCCGTTCTTTAAAGACGTTTTCTCATCCTGAGTAACTCTGCAGCCATCCGCAGCCTTAATTCTTTCCTGAATTCCTAGAACCTGCAAAAAAGAGAAAGAAGACAAGAGTAATTAGTAAGAGAGAGATCTCCAGCGTAGGAATTAATTCAAGCCCATAAGGATTATAGTTTTTTTTTTACCTGTGTACTTACCCAAAGACTCATTCTCCAAAGAATAGACATTTCAAGGCAAATAAGCTATAGAGTTCATCAGCAACCCAAGTAACCACTGTTTCTCCATCTCATTGTGCCCCTGTAGAAAAGCAGGATGGAGAGCTCCATAAATATAAAACACAGGTGAGAAGGGAATTCAGCCATAGAGTTCAAACAGAAAAAGAATCCTAAAGGCTCCAAGGTATCAGGTCCACAGGCTGGGAAAGTATTACGCTCCTGAGGAGTCCAGGTAAGCGTTACAGTTTCTGGGTGTCGTAAGTATAAGAGCATGTCGTCAGCATATAGGGAGATCAAGTTATTATTGCTCTGTAGGACTATGCCTGCTGCCTGATATTCCTTCTGAAGGTACAATGCCAATGGCTCCAAGGCCAGTATAAATAGAGTAGGAGACCATGGACAGCCCGGTCTGGTTCTTTTACCCAACTGCCATTGATCTGAAAAGTGGGTGACTATCTTAACTCTCGCTATTGACCTGCTATACAGTAGCCATACCCATTTTATGTATGTTGGCCCCATATCGAAACCCCCTCAGCACTGCTAGTAGCCACGGTAATCTGACCAATTCAAAGGCTTTGACCGCGTCAAGCGAGGCCACAGCATATTCATGTGTACTGGTGTGGGTATGATCAATTACATGGTGTAACCTCCTCAGTTACACGTTATATTTCTGTCTGGTACGTATCCCAACTGATCTGGGTGTATAAGTTTGGATATTACCGGCTTGAGCCTATTGGCCATTAAGGTTGTAAGAATTATCCCGTCTTGATTGAGCAACGACAGGGGTCTATAAAATCTGCACTCAGAGTCCGGCTTGGTGGGCTTCAATAATGGGACAATAAACGACTCTCTCAACGACCCTTGTAGTATGCCAGTGTCCAGTGCTTCATTCAACATAGCCAACAACGGGGGTGCCACATCTGTAATTAATTCCTTGTAAAATTCACTGGGCAATCCGTCTGTGCCCGGGGCTTTTCCAGGTGGCAACCCTCTTATTGTGGCTTCTAACTCCTTGATGGTTATAGGAGCATCCAGCCTGTCCACTGCATCTGCATCCATCTCTGACGATGGTGTTGCAGATGTTTCTGAATATAAATCCAAATAATAATCATAAAAGCACTTAATGCTTTCTTGCATCACATAAGCCTCCCCACCTCCATCTACGATCTCCCGTATCACCTCCCGCTTAGATTCACTTTTGTATAACCAGGCCAACAAGCGTCCCGGCTTATCCCCTTCAGCGTGTTGTCTTTCTACATATTTCTTATAGTTCAGCTTGCCTAATCTTTCCCAGTGTACCAAACATTCCTGCTGGAGGCAGATGACTTCTTGAGCCCCATCTCTGGACAAGTCTCCGGAGCAATCTATAGCCTCCATTATGGTTTCCGCCTTACATAAATCATTTTCTATCATAGCTTGCATACCCTTCACCTTAACTATTGCTGTCCCCCGAATCACCACCATGAAGGCTTCCAACAGTGTGCCTGCTGAGTCTACACTTCCTGTATTGTTTTTGAAGAAGTCTTTCACTCCTTCTCTCAAATGTTCCCGAACACCGCATCTCTGAGGGATTCGCTTCTAAGCTTCCAGGTAGGGATGCGTGCCCTAGGAGTGTGGTTCTGCCATGTGACCACTGGGGGGAGCATGATCTGATCGCACCCGTGCTCTCTATTCCGCCGCCTTAAATTCCCCTATTGTCTCTTCACCTGTGAATACATAGTCTAGCCTAGTATACAGATCTTTTGGAGCGGTGTAATGAGAATATCCCCGGGCCTGCGGGTGTAGAGTTCTCCATACATCAGACAATTTGAATGCTTACAACAACGTATTCAAGGCTTTGGCTGACGTGCCTGGATGTACACATTTCTCATCTGACCTGTCTAGTACCGGGTTCGGCATGCAGTTAAAGTCTCTTCCCCATGCTACTGCACCACCCCTATATGTGCCAATTAAGGGATATAGTGAATGAAAATAGGCAGCTGTATCGTGGTTCGGTGCATATGTATTGATGATACAGAGCACTCTCTGTTCCACAAGCCCCTGAATTATAAACATCCTACCATCATCATCTCTAAAGGTCTTAAGGTCTTTAAACGGTACAGACAGCGCCACCCATGTCAAAACGCCTCTTGCAAACTCAGAGTATGGCGAGCCTAGAGTTATGCCACTCCATTTTCTAGCTAGGGCAGTTTGTCTTTCCTTCGTCAGGTGCGTCTCCTGAAGGAGTGCTATGCCAATTTTCTGGCGCTTCAAATATGACATTATTTATTTTACGTTTGATATAACTATTGAGCCCCCTGACATTCCACAAGGCTATTCTAAGGTCCCCCATCTACAATAAGCATTTCCACATAACTCAACAGTCTGATGGACATATTGTAAATTCCCTGTGTGATCTATAGGTTAACTTCCCTTTAACTAGCCCAAATGGCCTTCCCACCCCCTCCCCAACTGTTGCCCAACTCAATACCTTGGGCTCAAGCATCCCTGCTTCTCACGCCTGAACCAGTTGCTTGTCCTGGTGTCTGGAGTGTGGCATGTGGATACTCAACAACTGGTATCCGAAAACAAATCCACTCTTAAGTGAAGAACGCCTCTCTGCAGTGCGTTTACAGATGGAGTGCACGCTGTTGGCTCCTGCTATACATAATTGTTGGTGCCTGAATCAAGGGCAGAAGTACTCTTGCCCTGGTTGTCTGCCGTTCCTGTCCGGTCTCCTTCCCGCTGGACCCTGCAGGCCATTCAGCGTGCCCCCTTCTCCTGTTGTCTGTTGGACTACTTCTGATGGCAAGTTTTCCATGTCCATCCATGTTTGCAAGTCTTCAGGGGATTCAAAGAAGATTGCTCTGCCTTTATTTAACACCTTCAGCCTGGCTGGATATGGTAGCATATACTTAAGCTTCGCCGCTCGCAGCCTCCTCCTGACAGATGTAAAGTGCATCCTTTGTTTCTGCACCTGCAAGGTGTAATCCGGGTATGCAGTAACATAGGCCGACGCTCGCTTTATTGTGCCACCTCTCCGAAAATACTCATGGATCTTTCCCCTATCTTTGTAAATTAGTATCTGGGCGATGATGGGGTGTGGAGGGGCACCTGGTGGCAGTTTCTTCATCAGTGATCTTTGAGCCCTTTCAACTGTGAAGCCCTGTGTGAGGGTGCCTGGGCTGATTTCTTGTAACAGCATGTTCTCTATAAAGTTGGTGGGGTTTGCACCCTTTTCCCCTTCAGGAAGTCCAATGGTTCTTACATTATTGCATCTGGCCCGCCGTTCTGCATCTTCAACTCTACCCTCCAGGTTCCGCAATTGCTGCAGCAATATTGACACGTCCCTCGAGGTGTCTTTCAGGCTGGCACTGTTCACTGCAAAATCTTTTTCCAGAGTTCCTGTGCATTCTGCGAGAGCTCAAACATCTTGCTTCAGCAGATTAAAATCTAGACTGATGGCATCCATTTTGGATGCCAGTGCAAACGTAAAGGCTACTATTGCCTCCAGGACCCGCTGGTCTCCTTTCATTTGGTTTTGCTCTCCTAGTGAGGATAAAGTCACTGGTGCAGTGCTCTCTGCCAAGTTCGTGGATTTCGTGAAAGTGTCCAATGTAGGCTGCTTAGACTTGGTTTTTTGGGACTTGGACACCATGGATGGTTCTCTCGGTGCCGGCTATTCTGCTCCCTTTTTAATACGCTCTTGCCACTAGTTGTTCTGTAGGTCGCCAGCTGGTATTAAGGGAGGGCTGTTCGCTGTGTTCAAGGGCAGCTGTACTGCCTTCTAGGTGTCCCTGATGTGTTTCGCTGTTGGGTGGCGTCACTTATATCCCGTATTAGTAGCGTTGGTGTGTCGCTACAGGAAGTGGCCATGTGCCCCACATGTGTTATACCTGTGATTTTGCTTATTGTGGTCCTCCTTCCACAGGTTGGCGTTTGCCTGAAAACATCACTCTGTATATGTATCCGCTGGTGCATGTGTCTATGCAGGCCCCTCTTGGGATCTTCTACGTCTAATGGAGGCCAACTGTTGTCACACACACACTACTGTGATGTCTCTGCTTAGGTTTATCCTCCGGTTTTTATGGCTGATATGTGCTCAAGTGTCAACAATGTGCAATCACCCACAATACTCGAAGCACTGCGTCCTGCTGATCCCTGTTTCACTGGGATAGCTAGTCTTTATTTGTAACTTGTCCTGATTCCAGGGGTATGCTGTCTAATATGATGCATTTATGTGTCTAGTTTAAGTCCCCTTTTATTTATACTTATGTTTATGTTTATTGAGTTTATATAGCGCTTTAAGCCAAAGCGATTTACAGTATAACAGGTACAATAGTGAGAGAACAACAAGTTACTTACCAACTGTAACGTTCTTTCGACTGGATGTTCCTCCCACGTATTCCTCATCTTGTGATAAATCGTTCTCTCCAGGTTCGCTGCTTCGGAAAAAAAGAATTCTCGGCAGAGGGCGCTGTGCTCGAGGTCGTGGCGTCGATTGTCCCTCGACGTACTCCGTACTCTGTCGACGTCACTGATGGTATAAATAGCTCGAGCCGCGCCCGTTGATTCAGTTCTGTTTTTTCGATGAAATATATATATATATATATATATATATATATATATAGGAGGAACACCCAGGCGTGTTCCATGACCGATACATTCTTCCTGAGAGGAAAGTGTAAGAAAACGTAAACTGTACTGTGGGGTAGGATGGGAGGGTCGATGAGGAATACGTGGGAGGAACATCCAGTTGAAAGAACGTTACAGTTGGTAAGTAACTTGTTCTTCAAATGGATTGTGTCCTCCCACGTATTCCTCATCTTGTGATAGGCTCCCATAGCAGTATCAATTTTTGGAGGTGGGAGTACTAATTTCAGTTTTCGTGGACAGAATGCAGAACTGCCTTTGCAAATAAACCCTTGTTAGAGGAGGCAGTGTCCAAACAATAATGTTTAACAAAAGTATGCATTGTTTTCCAGGTTGCAGCTGCACAAATATCTGCTGCCGGGACTCCCCTCTTTAGAGCCGCAGCAGTATTCCCCTTGTAGAATGGGCACAAAGCCCATCTGGTGGTTCTTTTCCCGCTAATCTGTAGCACTCAACTATGGCTAATATGATCCAGCGGGAAATGGTCTGTTTTGTTACAGATAAGCCTAATTTATGACCAGTATAACCCACAAACAGTTGGTCATCTTGTCTCAATTTAGCCATCCTTGAGATGTAAAAACTAAGAGCCCTCTTGGGATCTAATCTGTGTAATCTCTCCTCTTCTTTGCCCAGATGAGGAGGAGGATAAAACGTTGGTAGTACTATTTTTTGTGACAAATGGAAGTCCGAGACTACTTTTGGCAAGAACGAAGGTTTAACTTTAAGGACTACCTTATCTTTATAAAAAATAGTATATGGTGGTTTGCATGAGAGAGCCTGAAGTTCACTAACCCTGCGGGCTGATGATAGGGCCACAAGGAGGACACTTTTTAGAGTCAAAAGCCTCAATGGACATGAGTGCAGAGGCTCAAAAGGTATGCAAGTCAAGAATTGTAATACTAAATTTAAGTCCCAAGTTGGTACATGAAAAGGTACTGGAGGGTATACATTAGTAAGCCCCTTTAAGAATTGAATTATTAACGGTATTTTGAAATATGAAACCTCTTCCGAGGAGCGCTTGAAAATGGACAGCGCAGCAAGGTATCCTTTGATTGTTCCTATCTAGAGCCCCAGATTAGCTAGATGTAGTAGAAAAGAGTATCATTGGGGTGCCACACTGAAAAGGGTCCACATCCTTGTCTTTGCACCAGTTACTAAACCTGTTCCAGCGACATCGGTACAAAGACTTTGTTGTTGGTCTTCTGGCCGAAAGCAAGATTTCCATTACGTCATCCGGAAGATCCCAATCCTTGTATCTCAACCTCTCAGAAACCATGCGTGAAGGTTGAGTGTCTTGACCTCTGGATGGAGAACCCGACCTTCCTCTTGCGAGAGAAGATCCTCTCTTTGCGGAAGACGTATGGGAGGGCAGATGGACATGTCTAGAAGGTCCGGGTACCACGTTCTCCTGGCCCAATCCGGGGCAATTAGGATCATGGTTTTCCTGAACTTTCTCAACCTCCTGATTACTTGAGGAATCACAGGGACTGGGGGAAACGCGTACAGCAGTGGAAACTTCCACTCCACTACGAATGCGTCTCCCAGAGCTCCTCTTTGAGGAAATTCCCTTGAGCAGTACTGATCGCACTTCCGGTTGATCGCGGTGGCAAACAGATCAACTTGAGGAGTTCCCCAAAGGGCGAAGATCTCCAGAAAGACTTCCTGAGCCAGCTCCCACTCGTGAGAGACCGTACTCTGTCTGTTCAGAACATCTGCCGCCGTGTTCTTCTCTCCGGCTAGGTGAATTGCCGACAGAGAGATTCCTTCTCGTATTGCCCAGAACCAGAGCTGCATTGCTTCTCTGCACAGTGGCAGTGACCCTACACCACCTCTCTTGTTGAGATAGTACATGGCCACTGTATTGTCCGTCATTATCAGGACATTCTTTCCCTGTACAGAGGGCAGAAAGGCCTTCAGAGCTAGTCTGATTGCCCTCAGCTCCAATAGGTTGATGTGTAGTCGGGACTCCGATGGAGACGAACGACCGCTGATTGTCAGATCGTTGGTGTGTGCTCCCCACCCCGTGAGTGAGGCATCCGTCACTACCGTTATCTCCGGCCATGGTTGCCAAAAAGACTCTCCCTTGAGAATGTTGTTGTTGCAAGCCCACCATAGAAGATCCTGAGTAACTGCGCTCGGGACTTGCAGAAGATCCGACATATTCCCTGAGAACTGGGACCACTGAGTTCTGAGTGTCCATTGAAGGGATCTCATTCTCAACCTGGCCTCTGGTACTAGGAAAATGCAGGATGCCATGAGGCCGAGCAACCTGAGAAAATCGAAGGCCGGTAGATGTTAGGCAATCTGAAACTTCGTTACCATCTGCTGGATGTGGAGAGCTCTCACTTCGGGAGGCGAGGCTTTTCCCGATGAAGTGTCCAAGACCGCTCCGATAAACTGGAGTTTCTGGGATGGTATCATGTGGGACTTCTTCAAATTGAGGGAGAAGCCCAGTTTGTGGAGGAAGTGGCAGGTGATCGAAAGATGTTCCTGAGCTTGTTCTGGAGAACTTGCTCTGATCAACCAGTCGTCCAGGTAGGGATATATGTGAATACCTCCTCTCCTGAGACTTGCTGCCACAACCGCCAACAGTTTGGTGAAAACCCTCGGGCGGAGGTCAACCCGAATGGCAAAACTCGAAACTGATAATGAGAATTGCCAATCGCGAACCTCGGGTACTTTCTGTGCTTTGGATGGATTGGCACATGAAAGTAAGCATCCTGAAGGTCCAAGGATACCAACCAATCTTGGAGTTGGAGAGCCTGAAGGATCTGAGAAAGAGTCACCATCTTGAACTTGTCCTTCCTGAGGAACTTGTTCAAGTTTCTCAAGTCCAAGATGGGTCTCAGTCCCCCGTCCTTTTTTGGGATGAGAAAATATGGGGAGTACCAACCCCTGTTCCTCTCCGCTACAGGTACCAGTTCTATGGCACCTTTCTCTAGCAGGGTTAAAGTTTCCTGCAACAGGAGCGGATCCAAAATGTTGGCGGAGTTGGCTCCCGGTGAATGATTCTGAGGCCTTTTTAGAAAGGGGAGACAGTAACCTTGGGCTACTGTTTCCAGTGCCCAAGCATCTGAGGTAATGCCCCGCCATTCCTTCAGATGTTGAGAGATCCTGCCTCCCACTGGTGTTTTGTGTAACAAGATCTCAGAGGGATTTGGAGGCGGCTGCAGGAGTGGCTGAGGGTACAGATGCCGCTCCTGAGGCTGATTTTGCACATCTTCCTCGTGCTCCACGAGGGAAGTTTCTTTTGCCCCTTTGAGAAGCCTGTCCTCTTTCTCTACCAAAAGAGGAGTAGTATCGAAAAGAACGAACCCTCCAGGAAGATGAGCCAGAATAGGGTTTTAGAGGCTGGCGCAAAGAAGCGCTAAGTGATTTAGCTGCCGCTTTCGAGGTCTGAAGTTTTTCTAGGCTTTCATCAGCCTTTCTGCCAAAGAGCCTCGAGCCTTCAAAGGGCATGTTGAGGAGTCTTGCTTGCACGTCTGGTGCAAATCCCGACTTCCTCAACCACGCAAATCTGCGTAGCACAACGCTTGCAGCCATGGATCTGCTGATACTATCAGCAGTATCCAGTCCAGACTGGAGACATTCCCCCATTGCCTCCTTCCTGTCTTTGACTATATTCAGGAAGCCTTCCCTTTCCTCGCCTTCCGGAATATGATCAGCCGCCGCCGAAATACAGTCCCACAGGGTATGGGTAAACCTGGCTAGGGTACAGGTGACATTTGCCAACTTAAGCGCCATACTGCCTGACGTGAAAACTTTACGTGCCCAGGCATCAATTTTTTTATCCTCTCTATCTGGAGGGATAGTTGGATAAGCAGTTTGTTTTGAAGTAGGTGCTGCCTGAATGACTAAACTCTCTGGAGTCGGATGTTTATTCAAATATTCAGGATCCGTTCCAGCTGGTCTATATTTTCTTGGAAAAGTGCTATCTGCAGCACCAATAGTTTCTGGTTTCTCCCAGTTTTTCTACACAGTCCTTTGAAGGGCCCTGTGAAAAGGGAGAACAGGATCTTTCTGAGGTCCCTTGACGATTATATCCGTCATGTCATCTTGTTCAAAAATGGGTGAAGTATTACCCCAACCCATATATTCAACTACCCTGGTCATAAGACCCCTGTACCCAGCATCTGCATGCTCTGCAGGATCAGGTTTGGCAAACTCTAATTCTGGGGATGTGTCAACTCCACTGGCAGAATGTAGAGTATCACTGTCTCTCATTCTAGATTCCTGGTCAATAAGTTCCTCAGGAACTTGTCTTGTACCATAAGTAACTCCCAAAGGAGTAACCTCGTCTTCTTCTGAAGCAGACTCTAGATTGCTGACATAGATTTGAAAAAGTCTGGACTGGGCAAAGGAGTGAATCTCCTTTCTTCCATCTGCTTTGAAGGAAATGGCAAATCCCTCGAAGTTTTCGAGGGTGTCTTCGAAGTTTTCGAAGATGACTTCGATAATGGCGTCGATGACGCATTTGGCTTTGGTGTAGAAATTATCAACGTCGAGGGCGTCGACGAAGTTGTCGAAGTCTTCGACGACTTGTGTTTCTTGCATGGCACTGGAGAGGTGCTCCACTCTCGAAGTGTCTTCGACGGTTTTACGTCAACTCAAGGTTTTTTGGATTCCTCGACGCTACCGGCCATGGTAGCCTTGGACTTCCCGACAAATCCGGTGGGGATTGGTGATCGACATCTTAGATCCACAATCTGCACACTTTTTAAACCCAGTTCTGGGTGTCGAAGTTGTCGAAGATGACATTTTCTTCACAGAAAATAGAAGCGCGCCGTTCTCGATAGCGAAGCGATCGGAAAAACGGAACTGAAGCAACGGGCGCGGCTCGAGCTATTTATACCATCAGTGACGTCGACAGAGTACGTCGAGGGACAATCGACGCCACGACCTCGAGCACAGCACCCTCTGCCGAGAATTTTTTTTTCCGAAGCAGCGAAGCTGGAGATAACGATTTATCACAAGATGAGGAATACGTGGAAGGACACAATCCATTCAAAGCATATTTACAAACATGAAACAAATCATTTGAACAACAATATGTAGAACAATTTACTAAAAGGAGGGGGAGAGTGGGGGAAGGGGAAGGGATGGGGGTTATAATGTCTGTTTTGAGGTCAGGGGAGTGGGAGCAAGAGGGGAGGGGAAGGGGGAATGTTCTGGGGACCTCCAACGCCCCCAAGTGGTTTCAGTGACCAATTGGAGGTCGTTGTGGAAGGGGGGGAAGGAGGGAGGGGAAGGGGGCAGGGGTTAGAAGGGGAGAGGGGTAGGGAAGGGTAGTCGGGGGGTTAGGGGGAGTGAAAAAGAAGGGCTTTCAGGGAGGAGCGAAAGGATGAGTAGGTAGGGGTGGAGCAGATGGAGAGCGGTAGGGAGTTCCAGTGTAGGGGGGCCAAGAGTTGGAAGGAGCAGAAGCGTGAGGAGGCACATGGGGCTGGGGGTACAGTGAGAAGGTAGAGATCTGCTAAGCGGAGAGAGCGGGAGGGGGAGTTAAATGAGAGGAGGGAAGAAAGGTAGGGGGGCAGGTCATGGAGAGATTTGTAGACAAGACAGGAATTGAAATTTCAGTTGTGAGAGGAAGGGAAGCCAGCCAAGTTGAGAGAGAGAGGAAGAAATAAGAGTCTCGAGGGTTGAGAAGCCAGAGTACGGATAGAGGAGTGGTAGATGGATTTTAGGGGAGTCAGGTGAGAGACAGGGAGTCCAAAGAGGAGAGAGGAGCAGTAGAAGAGGCAGGAGAAAATAAGGGAGGAGATATGACGATATGTGCATTGTATTCCAGCATGCCTTTCATGTTTTGGCCATGCCTCCGTGTCGATTGCATTGCATTAGACAGTGCCATCTGCGGCTTGTTTAAGTGTGTATGCCCCTTTAAGTGCCACTGTAGTCTGGGCCAGCCACCGTTCTTATCCGCCTGCTGCGTTCTGTCGCAGGCGGCTACAGTTACTTATGTACGGCCTGTAATCTGATGGTGGAGTGTCCCGCCCCCTCTATACACACTAGGGCTTGCAAGCGTTTATAATGTGCTCGCCCGTGCTAGCTTGCACCAGGCAGCTTGTCCGTCTGATGAACGCTTCCGCACTCTGCCGTATTGCTTACTTGCGGTCCCTCCGCAGCTAGGGTGGCCGCCGTTGCTGTTCTCCTTCTGGTCGGGCTCCCGGGCTTCGTTGTCCTCTCAGTGCGGTACAGCCTATCTATGACCCACCGCTACACATGGGGTCCCTGCAGCAGCCACAGCGGCTGCCGATGGCGCTTCGCCTCTGGCCCGGCTGCCGGGCTCCTTTGTCTTCGAATACCAGCGGGTGCACCTGCTCACTCCGCGGCTGGTATACTC
The DNA here is from genome assembly GCF_040938575.1 of Ambystoma mexicanum. Lineage (NCBI taxonomy): Eukaryota > Metazoa > Chordata > Amphibia > Caudata > Ambystomatidae > Ambystoma > Ambystoma mexicanum. Next base: position 274,584,775 of record NC_090937.1, read on the forward strand.
ACACTTCCAGCCCCCACCTGACAGCCCGGACTCAACCGTGGGCGCACAGCGGGATCCAGCCAGCCACTGGGGTATCAGGTATCTGCCGCCGCCTCGTGATGTTGCTTTGTGCTATGCAAACACAGGCTACTGCCTCGCGTCCACCATCTTGCTGTCGCCTCCGCCGATTGGGTCACTTTCTTCGCACGGCCGCGTTCTGCAATCTGCACATCACCAGCATTCTATTTGCACTCGATTATGCCCACATTGCCCATCCATCTGATGAAGCGTTAATAGGGATCCACACACACCGGGGCCGGTGCTGCAGGCCAGGATCATTACGGATCGACAGGAGCTCCAAGAAAAGAGTCCCTACTAAATGGCTCTCTAGCCACGCCGCCAACTCTGTCCAGACTTATCAGGGAAACATACTTTTCTCTTGTCAGCGAAGAATGCGATGACCAAGTATGGCATCTCTTCTTGGATTTTCTCCGCGAAGGTGAAGAGTGATGCAAATCCCTCCTTGACCTCGACTGCTTTGAATGCTTGGTGCGTTCTTTAGATCTCTGAGGACACTGATCTCTCAAACTCCTGTCTTCGGGAAATGTCCTATTCGAACGAGTAGAGGAAGGGGATTAAGACACTGACTGACCCAAGCTGAGTTTTGACTTTCTCCTCTTCAAAGCCTTGCTAGTAATGGACTGAAAATAACCAGTCTCATTGACCTTGTGCTCCTCCCGAGGCACCAGAAATATATCCTGTGCCGATCTGTGATCGACATCTTTGAATCATAGTCCTCACACCTCTTGAAACCAGTCTTAGGAGTGGACTTACTCAAAGAAATGTGAACAACGCAATAGAAATGAATCACTGAGGCGAGTCGAACCGTTACGAAGAAAGCTAATCTTCGACTCCACGCTTTCCTTTTCTCCACACATCTCTCAAAAAAGTCAAACTACCAACTGCACCTCCTCAGAAGTATTCTTCCTTTCCTCTCCCTCCCCCAGAAGCTCACTGTCACTAGAGCTCTGGTTCTCTCTAGGCTGGACTATTGCAACAGCTTCTTTCTAAATCTACCTGCAACCACTCTTCGCCCTCTGCAGCTCATCCAGAACAGGACAGCGAGACTAGTGCTTGGCCTCAAGCCTTGGGATCGTATCCCTCCAGCCCTGAAATCTCTTTATTGGCTCCCAGTGGCTGCAAGGATTACAATCAAGACCCTTTGCATTGTCCAGAAGGCTTTCTGGGGCCTGGGTCCACAATACCTTCAACTCTCCATCCGTAAATACCTTCCTACTCGAATTCTTTGCTCCTCCACCTCCAACTTCTTCAGTGTCAGTGGCTTCTCCAAGCAACAAGTTGGGGGTAGTTCTCTTTCCTCGGCTAGAGCCTCCCTCTGGAACAGGCTCCCGGCCTCTTTCTAACTTGAGGAGAACCATCTTCGGTTTTGGAAGCACCCCAAGACCTTCCTCTTTGCTTCTGCCTTTGCTCTTCCTCTCCCCTTCTGATCTGTCTGCTTTGGCACTGGGCACCTGGTTACCCTCTGATTTCGGGCCCAGATCCCTGCCCATTAGCCACACACACGGACTGCCTCCTGGCAACCCTTGCACTTGGGTCTGAATCTGCCACCCTACAGTTCCCTTCCTGCACTTGACACCCGTTGTCTACATCTTATTCTTGCACTTACCACATGCTGGCCGCACTACCTGTAGTTCTTTGTTCAGCTCTTTCCAATCCTCCCCTGCCCCTCCCACTTTCCCCTTTCCCTCTCCCCGGCACTTTCTGAATGTCACTGGGCCTAGTAAGATCGTTGTTTTGTCCTCCCTTGCTTCATCATGCTCTGAAACACTTGTGTATGGGCGCAATACAAAAGAATATAATATCATATTCAAGCTGTAAATGTAGAAAACACGGAATTGAGGCAACGGGCGCAGTACGTGCTATTTAAACCAACGTCAACGTTGCTTCCGAGCGTAGGAATGGAAGCCGCTGAAGGACATTGACTCATGGCGCCCTCGGCTGTCGAAAATGTTTCCAAAACTGCAAGCAGGATATTGGTATAATCAAAGATGAGAAATCCGTGGGAGGAGACAATCCATTAGAAATTAACGATTTATCTATATCAGATGCATGCGCAATGACAACCAACTTTTTCACTAAAAAGAATACAAACTAAGTCAAAAATACACACCAACCATACACTGCAACCACAGCAAATATGCACACAGTAGCTATGACTGCATGCAATATACGCGCCCAACCCCGGTGCATACACATTACAACAATCTTCAAGCAACAATATCTACATATGACACATGCGCAATGACGAACAATGTACAAAATACACTCCAATCACACACAACCTATGTACTCACCCCTCCGCCCCAACCCCACTGCGTACATTACAAACATATACTCAAGCAAGGAAATACATAATTCAAGCATTAAGAACACACAAAACACATGCACTCACACTTCCACGGTGTACACATTATAACATACAGTAAAGCAAGGAAATACATATTCAAGCAACAATATGCAGCCAACATTATTATACCTACACACAACACACTCACCCCGACTGCATACACATTACAACGTACACTAAAGAAAGGAAATACATACAATAAAGCAAGGAAATGCATAACAATTTAATAGCAAAGAGTAATAGCTATACAGTATACAAAAACAAAAGCATAGCAGCCCCTTAATGCAAACCATAACGTAGGCCTTCAATGATATTGCCTAAAAATAAACCATTCCCCTCATTACTTTAATGAAGTCCATCCACCCTAACAATACTTTCAATGTGACTTAATGATCCAGTGAAAAATGAAATGTACGCTATGAACTGAAAATGTATATGCACATCTATTTACATTTATGCACGCACGATTGATCTTATGATTCGCAGTGACACGCATTCAAGTTTCAAAATCCAAGAACTGTCAAACTTGAAGAGGATTTTTGTTTCAGGAAATGATTCTGCTAGGCGTATTAAGTCACTTTTCAGTTTCTCTTTGGTAACCCAAATTATTCCCTGCAGCTTGTATTAAAATAAATTTGTTTATTTACTCCTTTCCTAATACACAACAAGGTTGTGTGAGGGTTCAGTAATATGAAGCGAACAACTGTTAGTTGATTTACCAACATTTGCCATTTTATTAACCCCTTAAGTGCTAAGGACGAGGTACTCAAGACTACGTTTACAGTGCTGAGGACTAGATACCTCATCCTTTTTAGCACTATTATTTGAGGGGGCAGATCGCCGCCCCCATCCCCCTGTTGCAGCTCCCATCTCCAAGACCCCCAGGCAGTGAATGGGAGGACTTTGCCTTCTGTGCCTGGGGCCCAGGGGGTGGCCGTGATGACGTCGGGCACGTGCTGTGTGGGCATTTTCTGCCAGATTTGCAAGGTGGAGGGCTCGTTGGAAAGGGGAGACTCTCCCCTCTCCAACATGCCCCCCCACAAGTAGATTGCTCCTCGACCAGCAATCCAACCGGACCACCAGGGAATTGATTTTGGGGGTGGCATAATGTCGCGTTGCCTTCTCCGGGGTCAAATTGGTGCAGTTTTGCAACAATTTGCCCCCAAGGAAGGCAAAAAAACATTACACAACACATATAGTGGAACACATGGGGGCATCAGGGGGCTGGCCCTGTGCCTGTGGGCCAGCCCCCTTAGGATACCCCCCAGGATGGGCTGACCCTTGCTGCTTCCCTGGGGGGGCTAAATAGGGATTCTGGTCCGATTTTGCCACCAGAAATATGATTTTGGGGTTAGGGCTCCCAGTCTTCCCAGCCCCCAGGCCAATCCGCCCTACCCTCACCCCCTAAAAATTGCAACAAGATGGCATAACATTGGTTTACCTTCTTTGAGGGGGAAATTGGTGCTGTTTTGCACCCATCTGCCCCCAAGGAAGGCAAAACAATATAGGGCAATTTTGCCAGAGGCACACTAAGGGTACCAGGGGGCTGGCCTTATGCCTATAGGAGCAGCCCCTCAGGAATCTCCCCATGGAGGGGCAGATCCTTTCTGCTTCCCTGGGGGCATGATTGAGGGTCTAGTCTCATTTTGCCAACCCTGGGAAGCAGTAATGAGCACTAAACCAACAGGGAAAATATTTTGGGGTGGGAGGCTGTTTCGCCCTTTGCCCGCCGGCAGCACACCCGACCGTCTTGGATCTCTGGCCATGCCGCGTGACAGCTTATCCCTCCAGGGAAGGATGGGAACACTGCCGGGACGTACCATGACCACCTATCAGATAAGGGGCGGTCAAACTATGTGCGAAGCAGACTCACAAGGCAGGAGGCTGCACCCCTGGTTGTCCAAGTGCTCTGGCTAAATGCCTTACAGCCTTTCCCTCTGGGGAAGGATGGGGACCCTGCAGGGGCTCCCTGGGACTGTCGCTGGTCTTGTGGACAGTCAACCCACACTGGAGACAAGCACCCAAGGCCGGGGGCAGTACCCCCAGCCATCTTGGAGATCAGTCTTGGCTGCCTTACAGCTTTCCCCCCAGGGAGGGATGGGTACACTGTCGGGGCTCCCTGGGACAGCCAATGGACATGTGGATGGTTGACCCACATTGGACAAAAGGGCCCAAAGTTGGGGACATCAACCCAGACCACCCTGGAGCTCGCTGCATTGCAGTTTTTCCCTCAAGGGATGGATGGTGACCCTGCCAGGGGTTCCTGGGACTGCCGCTGGACTTGGGTACGGTCAATCCACATGGAGACAGCGCCCAAGGCTGGGTACATCACCACCAGCCGTCCTAGAGCTCTGGCTGGGCAGCGTTACAGCTTTTCCCTGCCGGGGCTCCCAGGGACCGCTGCTGGGCTTGGGGACAGTTAACCCACATGGGACACAGTCGCCCAAGGCCGGGGGCAGCACCCCCGACCATCCTGGACCTCTGGCTAGCCTGTTGTACAGATGTTCCCAACCAGGGACCCCCGGCAGTGTGCCAATACCTACCGGAGGGAAAAGCTATAATGCAAGCCAGCCAGAACTCCAGAGGTGATGTCACCAGCCTTAGGCATCCGTCTCCCATGTGGGTCTATTGTCTCCAAGCACAGCAGCAGTCCCAGGGAGTCGTGGCAGGGTCCTCATCCTTTCCTGGAGGGAGAAGCTGTAACGCAGGCCAGCCCGAACTGCAGGATAGTCAGGGGGTGATGCACCTGGCCTGGGGCGGCTGTCTCCCATGTGGGTCAACCATCCCCCAAGTGCAGCAGCAGTGTCAGGGAGCCCCGGCAGGGTCCCCATCTCTCCCTGGAGGGAAAAGCTTTAATGCAGTATGGCCAGAAGCCATTACCTTAAAGGTGAAAACATGTCCAGCACATACCGTTTTTTCTGTCATTTTTCCAAATTATGGGAATTTTACCCACATAGTTGTTGCCTGAAATGCGCAAATGAACCCTTCCAAAACATTACGTTTTGTCTACTTTTCAGAAATGTATGTTTTTTGAAAACTTTGCTCTTTTTGCCTTATCAAGCAAATAATAATCGAATCAGACCAATGTACAAGTTCACATAAATGTGTCACATCACAGTGTTTATCGTTGAATACGGCATTAGTTCACAAGGCTCTGGCTGGATTCCGTCACCACTAAGAGTCTGAGGGACATGGAGGGCCAGGTGAATCTGTGTCATCCCCTCTCTCAGCAGCCAGCCTTTTCAGGTATGCCCGGAAAGGTGGCCATATGTCAAGGGGCATGCAGCCGGAAGGTTGCAGGGAGGTCCAACGCTCCTCCGTGTCTGACGCCCAAGTTACATCACACAGCGATTGCTCTACAGTGGGGGCAGCAGGCCGAAGTTACAACAATAGTATACATCACACTGCAAGGAGCATACAGAGACTGGCAAGCTTACGGCTGCCACCATTAAGCAATGAGAACTCATGGAATAAGCAATTCATGGGGTCCGGATCAATAGTTTGTTCAAGCATCACAGATATAGCCGTACAGACACTCACCCAGTACTCAGAAATTTAGGGGCAGGCCCAAACCATGTGGAGATGACCTGCATTATCAATGTGGCACCTGGGACAAATGGGTGAATGGTCCTGAGACATGATGTGAAGCCTGGCAGGAGTGTAGTGAAACCTGTGTAATACCTTGAACTGGATTAGGAGAAAAAGGGACACCTCACGGGCGCGCTCACACATGACCTCCCAACTTTCTGAAGTTATATTGGTTCCAAGGTCCCTACCCCAAGCCTCACGGAGTCTAGTGAGGGGTTTGTTAATCCGGTCTTGGAGCTGCCTATACAAATTGGACACCCACGAATACAGTTGTTACCATCACTAGCGTTAGCAGAGGTTCGACGAGGGGCTGGGCAGGAAATTCGGGCCACACCTTCCTAACAGCATGCCGCAACCCAGCATATTGTAGCCATCTGGAGGGCAACCCACTCAGATGCCTTCGCAGATCAGACCAGTTCACAAATGAAGCCTGTTCGTACATATGACCAAGGGTGGAGTAGCTGTCAGCAGTCCATTTGGCCACTGCAGCTCTGCTTATCGTGGGGAACTCAGGAATGGGATTCCATACCAGCAACTCTTTGAGGAATGGATGGGGAGCACCGGTTTGCCTCCTTATTTTATCCCAAGCCAGTGCAGTAGTGGCCGCTGGGTTGGGCACTCCAGAGTCCCTCCACAGAGGGGGTAGGTTGAGAGAGATGAGTACTCTGGGTCCATTAGCAAGTTGTTCGATTTTCATATGTGGAAGCAATGGGCCCTCTGCAGACCAGTATGTCGCATAGTGGGCATGAGCCGCAAGCCAGTATATATCTCGAAGTCGCGGGCCGCAAGGCCACCTTGACTATGTGATCTCACAAGGGTGGACCACTTTAATCTTACCGCTCCCAAGTGCCATAGGAAACAATTTATAACACTTCTAAGCTCAGTGAACAATGCTGCACCGGGCCATAGAGGAACATTTAAGAATCAATACAGTATTTGGGGCAATACAACGCTCTTGAGGAGAGACACCTTACCAGAGAGGGTGATGGGCAATTTAGCCCAAGAGAGCAGTTTCGGCCTGAGTTGTTGCAGATAGGTCCCGAGTTTCGTTCATATAACGAATCTTGGCACCTTGTGATATTAACTCCGAGGTATTTTATTTCCATAGGGGTCCACGCGAATCCCATAAGGTCTGCTGAGGCTGTAGTAGCATTGGTCAAAGGAAAAAGTCAGAATTAGCCCGGCTAACCCGGAGACCAGATAAAAAGCCAAAGTAAGAGACATCACGCATAACGGGTTCGAGATTCCATTCAGGTTCTCGGACGTATAGTAATGCATCGTCTGCATTGAGGGAAATCATCAGGGGTGACGCAGACAGCCGTATCCCCCATGCGAGTGTTTATGCCGTAGTAAATCGGCTAGGGGGTTCCATAACTATTGCAAAAAAAGTGGGGAAAGAAGAGGGCATCCCTGTCTGGTCCCCTTGCAAATATCAAACCGTTGTGAGAGGCGGCCGTTAGCGCATACACTGGGTACAGAGTTGCCATATAGCAGATGTATCCAAGACACAAAGCGGGGGTCCGAAATTGCACCTCTCAAGGACCTCCCAGAGGAAGCGCCAAGAAACAGGATCAAAGCCCTTCAGCACATCCAGCATAGCAGTCACTGCATGCACCCCAGGGTCAATTTGGGCCAGGACATTGAATATTCGCCACAGATAAAGAGCAGTGGAGCGGCCAGGGACGAATTCGGATTTGTCAGTACGAATTAGCTGTACCATATATGGGGCAAGTCGGAGGGCGAGCACCTTAGGGAATTTCTTAACAATGCAGTTGATCCGTGATAGAGCGGCAGTGATAACGGTCCTTGAACTCGGTAAACCTGCCACACACTGTGGCTCATATCGCCCCCTAAGTGTCGGGGCAGTTCCTTTTTAGTACAAGATTCATCCCATAGGGCAGCCAATTGGGGAGCAAGGAGGGATTTCTAGCTTTTATAGACATAGATGGTGAGTCCATCAGGACCCAGGGCCTTAGTGGGAGGCAGGGCATCAATGGCACAGGATATCTCTTCGATCTCCATGGGGCAGTGAAGGACGTCTCTAGTCTCATCAGATAGTACCGACAAAGGTAACCCATCCAAGAATGTGTCTTTGGCAGCATCTGGGGCCTCATCACTGTTGGTATACAGTGCTGCATAAAAGGAACGGAATGGCTCATTCACGTCAATTTCTGTCTGAACAAGTATCCCATCAGGATCCTCAATGTAAGGAATGTGACGTCCATCCCCCTCCTGGCGCACCAACCTAGCCAGCAGGCTACCCGGTTGCTCACCCTCGCCATATTGCCTTGCAGCTATTGGGTTATCTAGGAATTTCCGCTGCCTCTCTGAAACTGTCAGGCGACTACTTCTTCGCGCCCAGGGATGTGGAGCCGGGTCTGCGGCGTATATTGCCTCCAGCTGCTTAAGAGTGGCCTCACACTTCTGGATGTTCCTGCGTATTGCCTTAAGGAGCCCGCTTCTTTGGCCAGGGCGTACCTCGGATATATGCATTAAAAGTGTCCCAGAGGAGAGCCTTAGAGTCCACAGTGCCTTTATTAATATTAAAGTAGTCACTCACGCATTCCCCCAGTTCGGCCCTGAAAACTGGATCCAATAAAGCATGTGGCTTAAGCTTCCAGGAGCCTCTGGGGGTCTGCCATTCATTCCAGGTGAGGTTCAAGGTGATCGGGGAGTGGTCTGAGTATGCCCTCGGGAGTATGTCTGCATCTGCTATACTGTTGATTAGTTTCCCAGATATTAGCCACAGGTCTATTCTAGAATGTGAATCATGCACAGTTGAGTAAAAAGTATAACCCCGGGACTGAGGATGTAGTAGTCTCCAGGCATCCACCACCCGAGTCTGGTCTGCTTATCTAGGACAGTACAGGCAGCTCGGGACATCACGCGAGCCCTGTTCCCAGATATGTCCAGGTTGAGGTCAAAGATGGTATTAAAATCCTGCCACCCACAAGACCGGGACCAGAAGAAATCTACCAAGCATGTTGTTACCTGCGTGTAAAACTCAGGTTCGTCTGTGTTGGGCCCATATATGTGGAGTACTACCACTTCCAGTCCAGCCAATATACCGTGCGTCAGCACGTATTGCCGTAGGTGTTTATATGTGCGTTTTTAGGTATTTATAGGAGCGATTTATGAATTAGGGTCATCACCCCTCAGCTTTGGGTCGAGTATTGTATAAAAGTGATGTGCGCCCCAACTCCTGGCAAAACTTTTGCATCCTGCCGCCTGCGCGTATGCTTTGTGCTCCTCCACATGTAGCTGCAGTCTACGCATCTTAGAGTAATTACCCAGACCTCTAATATTCCAACTCATGCATCTCAGTACATCAGCCCTCATTTGACCAATGTAGGTAAAAATAGCAAGACCCAAAACCAGGCCCCCATACGGTACCCCGTAAGAGCGTTACACAATGTTGCCATCGTCTGATAGCCTTGCAACCCAGATCAAGCATTTTTTTTACCATGTTGCCTAACCAGTCACACACCACACCGACCCACCCTCACCCTCCCAATCAGGGGGATGAAAACCCCATAACAGATACAACAAAAACCGTTGAAAATTAGCATGGGGGGGGGGCTGATTGCACCATGCAGCCCATTTCGCACCACAGCAATGAGTGCTGCGGTAAGTAATAAGGCACCTAGGGAGATGAATTATACAAACACATTTACGGAAGATCGTGGCCGCGAGGACCCATTAAGGGAATATCATAATGAGTTCTGTCTCAGTGAGGGAGTTGCAGCCATCGATAACAGGAATATGGCAGTAGAACAAACAATGTCACCCAGGGAAATGCTGGTCGAGGAACTTAATCGCTTCTTCTGGTATAGTGAAGAAGAAAACTTTTCGGAATGTTCCACGCAGAGTCTGGCAGGGAACATCTGGCATAGCGGAATCCCAGATCATTGAGCCTCTTTTTCACCGCAAGGAAGGATTTACGCTCCTGCTGTACCGCAACGGAAAAGTCGGGATAAAGATGGATTTTATTCGAGCCGAGTAGTAGCTCCCAGTTAGCTCTGGTGGCCCGCAACAGCGCATCCCTGTCACAGTAGTTTAAGACTCTGGCAATGGTCAGGAGAAGGGGGGAACCAGGTTTGGGCTTCATCGGCGGCGAGAGGTGGGCTCCCTCTATCGCGAAGTGGGGCGATAGCTTGGGGCCATCGAGCAAGGAGAGGAGAGTGCGTTCCACAAAGTCTTCCATGGGGCCAGAAACATTGTCCTCCAGGGACCCCGATAATGAGTATATTGGGAACTGGACTCTAAGTCGTCGCTCTTCTTACTGATCTCCTGCACCTGCTTGGTGGGTGCTGTGAGGTCCATTCTGAGCAAAGTGATACAATCTTCTGCAGCGCCAACTCTGGTCTCGACCGATGCGTCACGAGTGCTAGTTTTCTCCATGCGGGACTTTATGAAGCTAATCGTGACGCTCATATCGTCTAACTTGGTATTAAGAGTAGTGAGCCCCTCCTGAATGTAGTCGATCTTCTGTATCTCTGTGGGTTCACTATTGTCATTGGGGAATGGGCCTGTCGCTGACTCGCCGGGGGTAGTTTTGGCGAACATATTCATAGAACTCAGTTTCTTGCCCCCTTCTTTAGTCATGGTAGTACCTCTGCTCAGGAGTAGGGGGGATGTAGAGAAGGATGTAGCAAGGTAGCGTGCTACAGGATGGAAGAGGGAGAAGCCGCGTGCAAAGGATGTGCTCACTCGACCAATGCAACCTATTGCAAAACCCCAGGAGGAAGCCCACAAGAGCAGTGCCCAATCTGCTGGACAACACACAGCAGCTGCGCCTGGAAGCTCCGAGGAGCCTAGCAAGGGAAGATTGTAGGGCTTGTGTTACACTGCAGACCCCTGCAGAAAACTGCAGGTCTGGTTCTCGCACAGGTGTTTTGCGATGTAAGGAATTCACACTACAGGATATGGGGTCAGATTATAGGCAGCCAGTGACACCTCGAGCGGGGATGAGTAAGAGCCCCACAGGCAAAGCTGTGCAAGGTGAATCGAGGCCTAGGGCCTCGCAGTCACTGACCTGGTATCCGGTGAGTGGGACAATAGCTCAAGCACTGACTCGTAGAACCTGGGGAGCGCAGCTCAGGTGCTGCAGTTATTCAGATCAGCAAGTGTTGAATGCAGAAAACAGAGAGCCAGGTCCGGGCCAGCAGCGGTCCACCGTAAGAGCGCCACCAACCCAGCATAGGGAAACAACTCGCCACCAGGTCCAAGGAAGCGCCGGTGCAGGCACAGGCTTAATGTCAAAACGATGACCATGTCCCATGCCGCAGCACAGTCAGTTGAGGTGTGCCAGTGTATGTCAGGGTAGTTGGCTACACCGGCTCCAATCCCAGCAGAGCATATGGTGGTTAAATGCAGCGCGTGCAGCAAGAATAGGGGCCCTGTTTATCCAGACAAGAGTGATACCATGTGCCCTCAAAGCCACTGCAGGGAATGTAGAGTGGGTTGGGGAGGGCAGAGAGCAGTACTCGATCCCCGACTCACCTGCTGAAATGGAAGTCTAGAGACCTCCCTGTGTCAACAGTACAAATCTGGGAAGCTCATTGTTTACATCCTCACAGAGATTCCTCTGCGGCGGCCCACACATATCAGCAGATTATCACTGTGAAGCTGGACCGGTGTACCTCCGCAGACCAGGCACACACCGTGCAGCGCTGGTAGGGCGTCCCTCGCTGTCCCCCAGTGCAGAAATCCAAGACTGCGTGAGATCCTGGGCAGCCCAAGAAGCAGACGTGCAGCCTCAGCAGTAGACACTGTCAAGGAAAGTGCCCCAAGGAGTGGCAGCCTAGGAAGCCGATCAAGTTGGTGACCAAAGACGCTGCGTCCCGCTGTCCCACGAAGAGTTTGCTGCAATACGAGACAGCCGCAGTCACAGGCCTGGAGGTGAGTAGATGTTGCCTTAAAGGAGCCGCAAGGTAGTAGCAGCGTTTCACTGTGCCGTGTGGCCAGACCGGCAGTCACAGCTCATGGGATGCCTCAGTCGGTCTCCGGAATGGACTGGTGTCATACGCAGCATCCCGCGTACAATAGTTTGTCTAGGCTGCGCAGGCGGCGTTAGAATTGCACCGCACCAGAGCACTCGGTCAAGACCAAAGTGGGCCACACTGGAGCCGTGTCAGGATACTTCTGCGGCCTATCCTGCTTGGAAGCGTGCTGGGGAAGGATGAATGGATTGTGTGCTCCCACGTATTCCTCATCTTTGATAGACTCCCATAGCAGTAAGATGCAGGAGGTGGTAACAAAGAATGTATCAGCAGAACAGCTTTCACAAACTTCACCTCCTGACCCGATGCAGAGTCCAGGCAATAATGTTTTGTGAAGGTATGGAGAGAGGACCACGCTACAGCACTACAGATGGCCAGCACTGGTACCCCTCTGTGTAAGGCCGATGAAGCAACCACACCCCTGGTCAAATGAGCTCGTAAACCTACAGGGACATTGTTACCCGCTAAATTGTAGTATTCAGATATGCATAGGATAATCCAGCGGTACATGGTCTGCTTGATTACAGCTAAGCCCAGCCTGTGACCAGCATATTCTCTAAAAAGCTGGTTGTCTTGTCTAAGTTTCGCCATTCTATTGATGGAGAAGCTCAAGGCCCTCTTAGGATCAAGACAATGAAGTCTCTTCCTCCTCCTTGGAGTGATGCGGCGGCGGGTAAAACTTGAGGACAATTTTTTGCGACAGGTGAAATTCGGAGATCAACTTTAGTAAAGAAAGAAGAGCGGACCCTCAACACAACCTCCTTGTAAAGGGTGGTAAATGGAGGATTACAAGACAGGGTCTGTAGTTCTCGGACTACGGGCAGAGGTAATGGCCGTTTAAGAGACAGTTTTAAGGGTAAGCAGGAACTTTAGCACAAGGTTCAAATCCCATACGAGTACAATGTAGAGAACTGGAGGGAAAATGATAGTTAAGCCATTCAGAAATTGTATCACAATAAGAATCTTAAAATACGGTCCCTGCTCTGGCGAGTGCTTACAAATAGATAGCGCTGCCAGATTGCCTTTTGCAGTAACAACTGTGAGAAACCTGAAGGTGTCTCACCCACTAGTCCTCTGGGATCTGTCATCCAGGTGGACCAGCACACGTCCACCCCCAGGAACTGGATCCAAAAGCGATGGCTAAGTGGGGGAAGATCACCTGGGTGAGGGTTCTTCGGGGAGTGGAAGTGGGACACTGGATGGCGAAATGCGGTATCCCCTTCCCTGTAACACCTTTACCCCATCCTATCAGGTAGGATACTTAAGAACTCAACCCGCCACCCCCTTTTCCAATATGAACACTTTCTCACAGACAGCTCACTGTGAGAGAACACAAACTAACACCCGAGCTGTATACCTGACATGTCCCAATACAATAGTCAGGCAATTACTGGTCATTACACACACCCGACTTCCATCACACTTCCCCACATTGATAAAAGGCGGAACATGAAAACACACTCAGAGAGGCAAATCAAATGAGGAAGCAGCAGTTCCAAGATGAAAATTTAATACAAGGTGAAAGACGGCAAGACAGAAGAAGACTGCAAGGAGGGAAGTGCCCTTGACCAAGACTGTTACTTTCATGAACCTTCGAGAATAGGAAAGTTAAGAGCAGGAATCAAGGCTGAAGAATCCTGTATTGTGTGTCGGAGGTACGTAGGGCTCTACCGCGTCGATAGTCAAGGCGGGGAGAATCGTTTACCGCTGTGGTACTGTCCTTGGCTCCTACAACAAAGCAGCACCAGTGAAGTCAGCACAGCCAGTGAGGTGCGGAGACTGATACCAGACCGGTCTGGGTTGAAGCCAAAGTTGCAAGCGGCAGCATTGTATAGTGAAAACTGAAGAGAACGGTGTATGAAGCGTGTGTGGCAAACAAAACGAATTAAACAGCAGAGGAGGGATTGAACATTGAAGCCAAGATAATATAACGTAGACAGTGTGATCCGGAACCACATGGGTGCTCATTCAAAAGTCTCTGTTAGGTTTCCAGTTGAATAGTGTCAATTGTAAAAGGGATAAAGAATTGTGAAATCGAAGTGGCTCTGCAACGGGTCAAGCAAAACCCTGTGCACATTCAAAAGTCTTTGATAATTCATGAAAAAGGATATAAAGTTGATCTGAGCCCTGCTGAGGGGCATATGAGCCCAATTGAGGGGGATCCGGGACCTGAGCCCGGCTGGGGGATCCGAGGTGAATAGTGAATTGCCTAAGAAATGAAGTACTTACGAAAATCTGAAAGAGGAAAATAACTCATTGTTTATTTGTTGCATCAGGCCCTCAGAATGAAGAGACTTTTAAAGATAAAGTGTTGGGCATAGAAGGCCATATTGCTAATGTTTGAACTGTATCCTTGTGCTAGAGAAGCCAGAGACTGTGCTAAGCCCCAGTGTACCGCCTTATCCCGTGCTAAAAAAGTGGGTAGGGAGACCAACGGCCGGAACATGCTGACATATTTTGTGAATACTTTTCCTTATCGTAACATTGTTTCCCACACTATTTGTATTTAGAGGTAAGGATTGGCATTAAGTTTATTAGTATAGGCCCTTTTATTTTGACAAGACACCACTAAAACAGCGTTATTATTTGATGGCCGTAGCTTGCCCCAATCTGTAGATACAGGATAAAATGGACATTTTTCGAAACCTTTTCAAGTTCAACAAACACCCTTGAACTGTGGTCATTTGTCTCTGTTTTACTGTTAATACCAAGCATTCCTTACACAACCATCAGCCCCCGATGGGCCAAGTGAAAAAGGACACCACCACTGGTGTGTCACATTCTCAGCCCTGCATCAGCTGTAAAACTTGTTCCAACGGCAGCGGTACACAAACTTCTGGCCAAAAGTAATACCTCCGTTACGTCTTCCAGGAGGTCCCAATCCATTGTATACTGAGCAATAGGGATCATCGTTTCCTGATCTTTCTCAACCTCCTGATAACATGAGGAATGACTGAGTTCCTCTCAGAGGAAATTCCCTGGAGCAGAACAGATTGCTCTTCCTGTTAACACTGGACACGAAGAGATCCACTTGAGGGGGTTCCCCAAAGGGCGAAGATCTCTTGACCTTCCTGAGCTAACTCCAGCTCCTGGGAGACTGTGCTCTGCCTGCACAGAGCGCCCGCCGCAGTGTCCTCCTCTTCGGGTAGATGAACAGCCGTGAGAGAAATTCCTTCTTGCAGTGCCCGAAACCAAAGCTGCATTGCCTCTCTGCACAGTGGTATTGACCTGTCATGTCGTCTACCCCCAGGCATCCGGACCAAGCCCATCAGCCCCGGGAGCAGGCATCTAGATATTTATTAAAACCTCAGCAGCCCCGGTAGGAATCAGTCCTGGCGCCTAAGGCGCCAGGCTCATAGTCATTACTTACCTCAGGCAGACCATGCTACAAATAACTCAAATCCTACATGAAGCCTGAAAAGGACTATTTTTCTACAGGGACTATTTTTTAATCGGGTGTGGTTCTAGGGACTTCTTACCTGGGACTACTTTTGAGGCTATTTAAACCACACCTGACCAGCAACACACGCTTCGCGTTATTCTGCAACCAGCAGCGTAACACTCACTGTGCCTGCAGCCTGCATCCAGTCTTCTGCCACGCCCGCCTCGAACCCGGAGCTCTTAAAACAAAGAGGAAAGAAAGGGACAAGGTTACAAAACAAACTTATTTCTATTCCACACCTGATTCTGGATCCATCTGGTCTCCGGACCTGTAAAGAACATCATTTCTGCACGCGCCGCACCTCCAGCTGCAGCGCCGCGCCATACTCACCAGTCTTCACAGCATCCTTCGGGTCGGCGCTGCCTCCATCATTTCTTCCCCGAACTTCGGCACCTAGGAGACAAAAGAAAACCACAAGGTGAGCCGAGGGAACCAACAAATATAATTCTTACCACCATAGACTTACCTGATTTACCACCGGAGCCATCCTTTTGTGACTCTCCATATTTTCACGTGCCGCATCTGTAAAGAGAGACAAAACACGTTTTCCTCGTGCAACATTTACCGGACAGCGCCGGGTAACACAGACTCTTACCTGAGCGCCACCAGCTGCCACAAGAGCATCTTTTCACGAGCCAGCTGCAAGACAAGAAAGGAAGGGGGGAACAAGAGTGAACATTGGACATATTGAACTCTATGAACTTAATACTTACTGGTCCTCACCAGGAACCTCAGAGTCGATACTCTCCGGAACTCTCCCGAGCCTTCAAACCAGTGAAGTAACTGGAATCGACGCGCCCCTGCAAATCCACGCAGGATGGAGAGCTCATCTTTCATGAATATGAGGTGAGATTGCTGTGAGGGCATTTCGGAGGTGATTAGTTGGGGAGGACTGTGGGGGTGCCATCACTTGAATCCACAAATGGCTAAATCCATCTCTCCACTTGCAGGAGAATATTTCTACGGGTTAATCAGACAAGATTAGGACGGCAGATCCAGTCAGTCATCGCTGCACTACGCATCACGTGGGTGGAGACCGCAGCTGTCTGGGTCCGACCGACGCCCCTGTGGGAGCCAGGTGAACGTAACATGACCCTACACCACCTCTCTTGTTGAGGTAATGCACGGGCACCGTGTTGTACGTCATTATCAGGACATTCTTTCCCCACACGGAGGGCAGAAAGGCAATCAGCGCTAGTCTGCGCTCCAAAAGATAGATGTGTAGTTTGGAGACCAACGTCCGCTGATTGTCAGATCGTTGGCATGGTCTCCCCAACCTGTGAGGGAGTCGTCCATAACTACAGTTATCTCCGGCCTTGGTCGTCAAAAGGGTTCCCCCCTTCAACACGTTCTCCTCGCAGACCCATCACAGGAGATCCTGCACGCGACCTTGCTCAGGAACTGAAGTAGATTATTCTGCCGGAGAACTGTGACCACTGGGATCTCAGGGCCCATTGAAGAGACCTCATTTTCAGATGGGCCTCTGGCACCATAAAAATGTAGGATGCTAAGAAACTGAGCCACCTTAAAAAGTCGAAGGCCGGTAGACATTGGGCATTCTGAAACTTCATGACCATCTGCTGAATGTGTTGAGCCCTCACCTCGGGTGGCAAGGCTTTCCCTGAGGAAGCATCCAAGCTAGCTCCAATGAAATTAAGCTTCTGAGAACGTATCATGTGAAACCTCTAGAAATTGAGGGAGAAATCCAGCTTGTGAAGAGCTTGGAAGATGATACTCAGATGTTCCAGGACCTGTTCAGGAGAATGTGCCCTGACCAGCCAATTGTACAAGTATGGGTAGATGTGAATCCCTATCCTCCACAGACTTGCTGCCACTACCGCCATCAAATTGGTTTAGACCCTCGGTGCTGAGGTGAGCCGGAATGGCAGAACCCAAAACAGAAAATGAGAACTGCCAATGGTGAACCTCAGGTACTTCCTGTGTCTGTGACGAATAGGTACATGGAAGTAAGCATCCTGAAGGTCTAATTATACCATCCAATTCTGGATCTGAAGGGCCTAGATCTGATAAAGAGTAACCATCTGGAACTTTAAGTATCTCAATTCCAAGATGGGCCTCACTCCTCCATCCTTCTTGGGAATAAAGAAGTAGGGGGAGTAATATCCCTGGTTCTTCTCTGCCACAGGCGCTGGCTTTATATCGCCTTTCTCCAGCAGGGTGGAAATCTCCTGCAGAAGGATTGGATCCTGAAACCTGACGGAATGGCTCCTTGGTGAACAATTGGAAGGCCTTCTCGGAAAAGGGAGGCAGTAACCCTGGGCTGCAGTTTGCAAAGCCCACGCATCTGAAGTATTGGCGCACCATTCTTTCAAATGCTTAGTCAGCCTGCCGCCCACCATGGTCCTGTGGACCATGGCCTCAGAGAGGTTTTCATGTAACAGTAGCGGCAGCAGATGGCAAGAAGGTTGCAGCTGCTTGGGCAGACTTGACACCTCGTCCACAATGAGGAAATCTTCTCTGGCCCCTTTGTGTGGCCTGACCCCTTGACCTTCTGACGGATGAATAAAATTGAAAGGGCCGCCCCTCCAACCTTCAGTATCCGAGTGGGTCTGCTGTGGCTGCCGAATTGCTGCATCAAGCAATTTTGTCGCCACCTTTGATGATTGAAGCTTTTCCAAGCTCTCATCAGCTTTTCTGGCAAACAAATGGGGCATAGTCAACAATCTCGCCTGGACATCTGACGCAAAGCCAGACTTTCGCAGTCAAGCAAACCTGTGCGAAACAGTGCAGGCTGCCATAGCCCAGCTGACACTGTCTCCTTGCCATCCTTAATGATCTCCAAAAAGCCATCCCTTTACCCCCCTTCCGGTAACATGGTCTGCAGCCATAGCTATGACATGCCATAGTGTAAATGAGAACTTGTCTAAAACACAAGTAGCATCGATAGATTTTAAAGCCATGCTACTGGTATAGAAGACTCTCTTGGCCAAGTTGACAAACCTTTTGTCATCCCTGTCAAGGAGTATGGTAGGGTAGGCAGCAACCCTCGAAGATGAAGTGGTAGTTTGCAGGAGACGGATACCTGAATAAAAAATTTGCATCCACACTAGAAGGTCTATATTTCATTGTGAGATCCTTACTAACCGTGGGACTAGTATCTGGAGCTTCCCAGTTGGCATTGCCCTTCTGCTTAGAGCAACATGAAAGGGAAGAATTGAATCGTTAGGGGGGCCCTTGTCCAAAATATCAGTGAGGTTGTCGTGCTCAAACTGCAGCAGGCCTTACCCACCCCAAATATTCTGTTCCCTACTCATGAGGGCCCTGCAAGAAGAATGTGCATGAACTGGCAAACTCCACCTCAAGAGAGGTGTCAGGGCAATTTACATCCCTCAATGAGTCGACTAGTTGTTGCAAAAGTCTTGGTAGAGGTTTATAAACCTTTGAAGGTTCCCTAGATGATGCTGACTGCTTCGAAGATGTCAACTTCGAGGCACTCGACCCTCTACTGCCTCGATGGGACTTGAGTCAAGGAGTAGGCCTTGCCTTATCTTGAGCCTTGGAGGGATCGAAGGTTTTGTGCCCGGCCACGAGGGCGTGCAAGCAGGAACCTTTATGGACACCTTCACAGCCTTACGAGGCTTGACAGGGTCATGGGCTTTCTTTTGCTCTCTCGAAGGGGCATGGGAAGCCTCCTTCTTGAATATTTTTAGCATTTGGACTCGAAAGTCCCCCCATTCGGCTTTAGAAGCAGACTTACCTTGGCAACTAACTCTGCTATTGGGCAAGGAATTGGAGGATTAAGAGCTCGATCGATGAGGCCGAGGATGAGTTGCGAGACCCCACTCCTAAATTGAGAGCGCTTCCGAGGTGGCGTTTCGCCCCTCGAGCTTCTCTCATCCGAGGATCTCTTGAAGGAGTGGTCGATGGGGATTTTGACAGGGGCATACCCACGGCGAGTTTCCCCTTCCTCTCCTTCCAGGCCTTTCCTGTCATGGACTGACAGGAACCGCAGTTGACTTTGTGCTCGATTTCAAGGCACCACAGGCAGATACGTTGTGGGTCTGTGATTGACAGCTTCAACACACAATCAACACACCTCTTGAAGCCAGTCTTAGGAGTCGACATTTCAACAAATAACCATTGGCACAGTCAAAGAACCACCGAAGCGTATTGTGCAGCAGAACAATTTAACTGAATCAACAGGCACAGTGCGTGCTATATATACAGTCAGTGACGACATGCTCGAGAGTGGACAGACGGCAATGAGGGGCACAAGTCGATGACCATGGCACGTCTACTGAGGAAAAGTTTGCGAAGCAGCTTTCGCTGGATGGAATATATCAAAGATGAGGAACATGTGAGAGGACACAATCCATCCCAAGAATATGCTTGGACGTTAATGAATTTCACAGTGAATAAAGTTTCTTGCAAAATAGGATGTCCGCGATCTGTGGTTGAATAAGCTCAACGAAAAGCTATGTTAAAAACACAAGAGGATCTATTACAGTACAATATCAGACACCCCGAAGAATTAAAGAATTTTCCCCATCACATATGGGGCTGGGGCTAATTAGGTTGTTAAACTAAACTGGACACATTGGAGCATATTGCAAAGAGAATCCTTGCTACAAAGGATCTTTAAATCAGTTCCTAAAATTACATACAGAAGCCACAAACATCTGAAAAAATACTTGGCACAAGCAGACTTTTAAAAAATGTGGATTCTCAGACATATCTGCAACCGCCTAAAATGAGAACTTTTCCATGTCTTGTTTGTTTTATTTTATTTCTAGAGCACCTTCGCCAAGGCGCCTTGCAAAATTAGTGACTTGATACATAGAGTGAAATGATGACAATACCAGAGGCGGGACTACTGCAACAGCCTCTTTCTCAACCTTCTACTTCTACTCTCCGTCCTCTACAACTCATCCAGAACAGAACCGCAAGACTTATCCTTGGCCTCAATCCTAGGGACCACATCTATGCGCCACTGAAATCCCTCCCCTGACTCTCCGTGGCTGCAAGGATCAGAAAGACACTCAGCATAATCCACAAGGCTTTCTGGGGCCGGAGCCTGTACTATTTACAACGCGCTCTTCCTAAATACTCTTGGGACACTTTCACAAACAGAGATTTGGAGGTAAAGATTTGGAGGTAGATCTTTATCCTCTGCAGGTGCCTGCCTCTGGAACAGCCTCCCTGCCTCTCTCCATCTTGAGCCGGAGCACCTTAAGTTTCAGAAACTCCTCAAGACCTTCCTCTTCTCTTCCTCTTTCTCCTCCTCCTCCTCAGTCTCTCTCCCTCCACCCTGCTAATCTGTTATTTTTCCTCCACCCTCCTTCCTAACTTCGCTCAGTTTTTGTGACTGGCTGCCTGGTTCGCCTCCAGAGCCTTACAGGTCCCAGGCCCCCACCCCCTGCCAGTCTTTGCACTTGCCTCCAGGCCATTGCACTATGTTTAGCATTACTGCACTTTCAGCACACGCTCCATGAGCAAGGCAACCTGTCTGCACTGAACCCAGGGCCCTGTTGGACGGGACGTGTTTGTTCCCCCCCCCCCACTCCCTCTTCCTCGCGCCTCTGTCTGTACGCATGCATTACCTAAATGTACTAGGACTAGTACGTTTGTCTATCCTGCCCCCCACCCTTTTCTGTCCCCCCCTCCCTAGTTGAGTCGAAACTGCACTTGCACTAGGAGAAATGCCGTCAGGCCTAGTATGCTAGTTTTTCTGTTCAGATCATTCGGAAACTTCAAGGCCTAAGAATGATTACTGTATTCCTTTGATCCCTTCACTTTGTTCCCTTCCCTTCTTGAAGTGCATTGAAGCACTCCACCTGTGTATAAGTGCTGTATAAATAATCAATTACAATTACATAAGAAACCAACAAGAAAGAAATGGCATTGATAGTCCATAATACAATCAAGGAGAGGGTCAAGCAATGTAATGAATAAAAAGTTGCTGGACAAAATACAAGCATTCTTCCAGCACATCATTAAGACACTAAAAACAAACCAGTTAGAACCAAAAAACCCAGGCTGGTCAATGTCAAAACATGCCAACGGAGCGGATAGTGCATAAGTGCAGGTGCAGGCAATGGCCTGTAGCTGCAAACAAGCAGGAAACTCCAGCGAGGCACCAGCAGACAATCGAGAGAAATCCACACCATGGGCAGCAGTTGGAACATACCAAGAGATAGTCACAGTCCACAACCCTGCTGTGAAAGGACGCATTCAATGTATACACTGTGACAATGTAATACCAGGAAACATAGTACACCATCCGTAAACTGAATAAAAATACCTCTAACAATATGCAACCTGCAACTCCAAATATACAGTGTACAATTTAAAATGCCCATGTGGAATGGTTTATGTTGGTAGACCACAGGATCCACAAAGAAACAGATCAGTGAAAATAAAAGATATCATGAACAACAATTTAAAACCTCTGGGAGCCCAGCATGTCTTTGAAGAACACAAGTTGCACAGCTAAAATTCTAAGTGTTACAAACCATAACAAACATCCACAGGTATTGACAGACAAGAGGCATTTTTGATTCATAAGCTTCAATGTATGTACCCCGCTGGAATGAATGAAGTATGGAATCTGACTTGCTTTGAATAGAAATATTGTGGTTTGATGACCATGATATGGGGCTAAGAAATGGGTCGACTTAGGAAGCCACTGGATGCATGATATAATGGGATTTTGCATAATATCTATCACCTATGAAGTTATTCTGTAAAATATACAAAGTAGATTGAGTGTCCATGAGGTAAATGTTAAGCATTTGTTTAGAGCGTATGTCACAACAAACATTAGTAGAAATAATGTCCTTTTAAGTACCTCAATTTAAATGGTGACACAATAGTGACCGATATTGTCCAATATTTGACATTTTCAAAAGATGTGTATTGGCAGATTTGCTGTAGTTCAACCGTTGGATACTGCATTAGAACAGCAATGAGTCCAATCCAAGATGGCCATCTGCAGTACGTAACATGGAATAAGAAGTAATCAATGAAGTCAGCCATTGTTACACTTCGGCAGACAAAAACTTCCCTGCGGCGTACCTCCCATTCACAGGCTTCTTTGTGGAGCAGGTACAGGTTGCCATGGCGTCTGTACAAGCTACGGCGGAACCCGTGTCAGCTGACACAGCTCGTACGTTAAGGACATACAAGAAGGCACGCCCCCCTTACGGGGTTAAAACCAGCGTCTTCCAGCGGGCTTGTTGCTGCTAATTAGTGTTTCTTACTATTTGCGGTTGCGTCCGTTTTCCTTTGTTAATTCCTGTCACGAAATCACAACTTGACCTCCTGGTTTTGACCCACGTCTGAACTTTTGGACTGTTACGTTTCCTATTCCATTTACACTTCAAAGACCACTACAGTATCGACCCGGACTGCCCCTGGACTGCCTTCTCTACACCCTTATCATTGTTATGATCTTCTGATATTGACACGGAACGTTACTTGGATTATTCTTCCCTCCTCCTTCTCCTGCTGTCTTCGCAACACCTTCGTCAGCAGTTATTCGGAACACTTCAGTTGCTCCAACTATCATTTGGGAAGTCTGAGTTGCAGTTCAATAAATGTCCCAAATCCAGTAGTGAGGAATACCAGCAGAGCAGTAGTAGTCAAAGTGCATATTGACGCTCTCCTGCACCAACCCGGCTCTAGCGCGACCCTCGCGCCGCCCGGGTTAACTTCCCTGTACTAACTTCCCTGTTTATTATTTTTTCCTGTCGTTTTGTTCAATCCTGGAATTCATTAACCCTTGACAGTCCCACAATTCAGGTCTGTAGTTTTTTTTACTAAAACCCTCTATAGGAAGAATCCATTAGATTAATTCACTCAATTGGGTTTACTTCTTTACTTGTAGGTCCATTCCTGGGGAAAGTTCCACTCCAATCACTGCCTAGGTATTTCCTGTCCTATACTGTGCTCAATTGCTTACTTGGTTCCTCAGCACTGTCTAAACTCTTTGTATTCCTTTGCAGCTTGGGTATTGGCGGTGTGTGTTCTCCCCGCTCTTTTATTCAACTGACACCTCTGCCTGTTCCAATTGAAACAGCAGAGAGGTACGTTGTAAAGAAGAGCCCCGCTCTTGAGGAAGCCCGAGTCTTGAACTCAGGGGAGCTGGAGTTGAAGGCTGGATATCGATTCTTGTGAACATATCGTCTCCAAGGTCATCTATCTATCTTCCTGACCTATTTACGGAGTGGTGAGTAACAGCCATTGACATTCATGACACGACGCAAGAAATTAAGGTTAAATGGTTGAGGGGGCATGGCTTACCAGCCATGGATTAGGACGTGTCGGCGAGAGCTGCTCCAATGATCCGACGCTGATCCTTATGGAAACGCATTCAAATTCATCAAATTACTCCAAAAATAGAAACGCGTGCGAGGGAACGTATGCACTACCAGGTCTATGGAAACGGAAGCCCGCTGTGCAAGCATCAGAAAGATAAATGATTTTGAAGTACCCAGCTGCACCGATACATTGTATCCAAGATGGCGGCGAACTAAGGATGAACGGCCGTGGCAGTGAGAGCGGCCATACGGACTCGAGCGCGATGCGAACAACGAGACCTTGTCCCTGAGAAGAGGTGCTGATCTTCAGTGCCTTCGGTGAAGGCACTGAAGACGTGGTGTGTGAGGGGCAAAGACACGAGTAGACACAGTGTGTGGATAATAGCCACGTGTGAGGCTGGGGGAAACGGAGTTCGGAGGCAAGGTAGCCCCCCAGCCACACCAGACGATTGAGCGAGCGGCTCCCGCTGCCTGCGGGAGATGATACAGTAGCAGCGCGGGGCTGCGGAAGTGAAGTGCCACGCTAGTCGAGCGAGTGGGTGGCTTCCGCTGCCTGCAGGGAAGATACTGTTGCAGCGCGGGGCTGCACACGACAACTGAAGGAGCGGCAGAGGACCCTGCCTGCAGACGGTCGCCGGGCACAGAGCCGGATTGAAGGCCGTGCGCGTCGGCGCCTCAGCATATGGATAGGCACCCGGGCAGGGAGAACTACTGGTTGCAGGCTCACGGCCTTGCAGCAAGCATCGGAAAGCTGATCATAGTAACGGTGGATCAGAGCGGCCAACTGAGCATTGCACCTGTGCTGTGGCCCATCATAACGCCAGCAAATATATAAAACACGCATTCCCGCAAGGTGCCCCCCGTCATACAAGTCCAATGGGGGTGTGCATCAGTTGGGGCTGATGAGCTCTTGAGCCAAGCACTGGTTAGGTGTGGGAGCAGCTAGAAGGCGGTGCAGCCTTGAACTATCACTGTGCACTCACTAAGCACATAGCTGCAGCTGCCTGAGGAACACTTACGCAAACCACAGTCTTGGCGCAATCTAATGCCTGGCATGCTGTGCTTGAAGCTGAAAATGTGAGCCGGGCACAGCATAGTTTCAAAAATAACGAACAAGACTCAGGAACACTGGTAAACAGTCCATGGTCTCGGCGAATAACTAATGGCTGGCGAGCTGAGCTAAGAGAAGACTGGGCGAGACTGGCACAGAGCAACTTAAAGTAAGTGACAAAACATATAGAACACTGTAAAGCAGATCCGAGCCTGGCAAGCCGCGCGGTGACGGGTATGGATGAGATTAGCACAGCGCAAATGTAAAATAATCAATAAAATCGACTTGACACCTGGGGGGACATAACCCACTCAAAGACAAAGCACAACGCACATGTTCCATACGGGCACTCCAAGAGTACCAATCTGAACCTGGGGGGACTCACTGGAGAAAAGAAGGGATATAGAATCAGTATTGCCACACTAACGATAAGCTATATCGGACATCAGACTAATATTGCAGGTACTGAGGGAGTTACCAAAAACATTGCTTAAAGGAGGAACGTGGGAGGATACAGCCCACTCCGAGATGGACCTTGTCCGCTGCCTTGCAGTTGGCCCACAGGGGACACCCGAAGACTGATTGATACTGGTGAAGCCACAGCGGCACAGGGAAGCTGCTATAAGACATAGTGAGAGTGCAAGATGTCGGTGAAAGGACTGAAGTCCAGAAGTAAGCAACCCACTATGGACGCCTTTGCAAAAGTGCAACAAACCCCTTCGCCCCCAGTACAAAAGACGGGGAGGCATCGGGGAATGACACCCCTCGAGGAGAAAACCAGCAAGTCCTAGCGGCCATAACGGACTTGAGTACTAAATGGGGCACGGCGATGGCGGAGCTGCGGACGGCGCTAGAAAATAAAATAGATGCCGTGGGGATTGAAGTTACTTTGCTGCGGCAGGATGTTAGAGCGCTAGCAGAGAGAACTAGTGGCTTGCAAAGTGCAGTAAAGACCAACACGGATGTAAGCACGAACAATTCGAAGGAGGTCCATGGCCTCAAACAGCAGGTTGCCAACCTCGAAAACAGGGTGGAGGAAGCAGAAGGACGGGCGAGACGGAACAACATCCGAGTAGTCGGCCTGCCAGAAGGAGAAGAAGGCCTGGACCCCACAGATTACGTGGAGAATATGATCCTGCAGGAGGTGGGAGCAGACAAACTCTCGCAGGGATTCACAGTGGAACGAGCACATCGGGCCCTCATGAGGAAACCACGGCCTGGAGCTCCACCGCGGCCGATCATTGCGAAAATCCTGAATTACTAAGACAGGGAAAAGATCCTGGAGTATTTCCGTAAGGGCAGAACGATAGAGAGAGCCTCCTCCAGGGTTACGGCATACCCCGACTATACTATTTTAGTGCAAAGGCAACAATATAGTTATGTTGCGGTTAAGAGAAGACTGCGTGCGGCGGACATCAGGTTCATGTTGTTGTACCGAGCAAAGTTGAAAGTTCTGCACAAAGGCAGAGCGCTGTTCTTTGACACCCCAGAGGATGTGGCGTTGTGGTTGGATCTACAGGGCTGCCCGGTGCAAAACGAAGAACAAGATCCACAGGACCACGATAAGTGAAGACATTATGTCATGTACCCTGCGAGGGTGGGAGAGTGGGGAATCCGGCTATAGAGCCTTGAATTACTTGATAGACATGGCGTAGCCCTTGAACTTTATGACTCTATGGGACTGGAATATAGTGTGTTAAAACGCGAATGAGAACGAACGTATTGGGCGTAGCAACTCTAAGCAAATAGGAGCGGCTGGACCGCACTCACCTACCCCCAAGATCTAGTAAAAAGGAGGCCAATAGGGCGGCCTCACCCTGCTGAGCCGCGAGTACGGGTTATACCAGAAAGGGCTAGATGCGGGGGTGCCTGAGATCCAGGGATGGAGCTGGGCAACAGTTGGGGAGGGTGAAGTTGGGGAAGGGAAGGGAGGAGGAGGATGGGAGGGGGAGAGTGAGTTTGGGGTGTTTGTAGTTGGGGGGGAGGCTTGTGGTGTTTGTAGTTTTGGGGAGTTTTAGTTTGTGTAAGAGCCCATATAGAAATGCCAAACAAACCAATGGCATCGGGTAATCTCAGAATTGTGACCTGGAATGTGCTGGGCCTTAATAGTTATCTAAAACGTAATAAGGTAATGATGTACCTAAAGAGGATGCGGATTGACATAGCTCTGCTACAAGAAACCCACCTCAACAAGGAGAAATTGGAGGTGAGTAAGAGAAAATGGAGGGGTAATGTCATAGGGGCCACGTATTCGGCATATGCAAGAGGAGTGATTACATGGGTGTCACCGCAGGGGCAATTCAGCTACTTAGCTCAACAATAGACCCAGAAGGTAGAATGGTGGTAGTGGCGGGACTCCTGGAGAACAGAGCAGTGAATATCCTAAATTTGTATGCCCCTAACCATGATACGGCGGCATATATTAGGTCTTTGTATAGTGAAATTAGCCCCCTGGTGGGTGGCGCGATGATATGGGGAGGGGACTTTAATTGCACCCTGAAACCCAAGATGGACAGGTCAGATGGCAAATTAGAAAAGCCGGTGCCAGCAGCTAGGGTGCTGAGGACACTGTTGATGGACCTCGGCCTAGAGGATGTGTGGAGAAGGCTACACCCAATGGAAAGGCAATATTCGCATTATGCGGCGCCACATGACCTGCACACAAGGCTAGATTATGTGTTTGCATCTGCCGGGATAGTGGGAGAAATGGTGGGGGCAGAATACAAAGCCTGGGTACTCTCCGACCACTTGCCTTTGGTTATAGAGTGGCGACACCAACCCCCCAAAGCGCGGTTCCCAACGTGGAGGCTCAGAATAGATTTGAGGGAGGCCATCGAGGAATACTTTGAAATTAAGACGGGCAGTGTGCGTTCTGTGGGGACAGTATGGGAGGCATTTAAGGTAGTGGTGCAGGGAGTAGCTATATCTAAATTCAAGGGGCTCCAAGGGGGTATTGAGCGGGAACTGCAAGAGACAGAAAAAGAGCTAGAGGGCCTTATACAAAATGAGGGAACCACCCATGTGAATAGCGTCAAAATGAAAGACTTACAGCTAGCTTGTAGTGAACATTGGGATAGATTATGCAAACTAAACTATAAGAAATACACAGAGAGACTGCATGCAGGGGGGGATAAACTCGGTAGCTTACTGGCTTGGTTATACAAGAACAGAGAGATCAAGGACGCGGAAGGACAAATTCATAATACCCAGGAGGGTGTAAATGAAGAGTTCCTCAAGTATTACAGATGCTTATATGAGGACACAGGAGAGGACATGAGTCAAGAAATATTGGAGACAATAGAGGATATAGGGCTACCCACCTTGGATGACCTAGAACGAGCAGACCTAGACGCCCCCATCACCGCAGACGAACTGGAGGCAGTGATCCAGCACCTGCCTATGTGTAAAGCGCCTGGGTCGGGTGGGCTACCCAGTGAGTTTTATAAAGCATATAAGCAGGAGCTACTCCAGCCGCTGCTAGCCATGTTTAACGAAGCCTATGAGCGGGGTGAACTGCCGGCGTCCCTCCGCGAGGCAGTGATCATCCCGCTCCTGAAACCAGGCAAACCGGACGCGGAATGCGGATCCTACAGGCCCTTGTCTATGCTCAATCATGACAGTAAGATACTTACAGCAGTGCTGGCAAATAGGCTAAAGAGGGTAATTGGCAAGCTGATACACCCAGACCAAACGGGTTATGTCCCCGGTAGAAATATCACAGACAACCATAGGAGGCTACACCATATTATTGATCAAACTGAGGGACACTCGAGCGAGCTGGATATTGTGTCGCCGGATGCGATTTAAGCTTTTGATTCAGTGCGGTGGCCGTGGTTGAAAGCGACCCTGGAAGGATACGGGATGGGACCAGGGTATACTAGATGGGTTCAGATGCTATTTAGTACTCCGACGGCGAGAGTTAAAACCGGAACCATAATTTCAGAGAAATGGCAACTTGGCAGGGGGACCAGACAGGGATGCCCCAGGTCACCCATGTTATATATCCTGGCATTAGAGCCTGGCATTAGAGCCTGCAGCAACAATACGGGGAGGTGGGGATCCGCACCACAGGGGGCACACACTTGATATCATTGTATGCAGATGATGTGCTCCTCTACGTGCGCTACCCGGAGGAGAACCTGCAATTCGTGTTGGATCGTTACGCCACCCTCTCGGGCATATCAGTAAACCCCGGGAAGTCTAGTTTGTTCCCCTTGGGAAGGCATAAGAGTAACCCACTGGAGAGACTCCCCGTCTTGCAGATACCCTGGCAGATCGTGACATTCAGGTACCTGGGCGTAAACATTTATCACAAAATAGAGACAGAGCACAAACATAATACATCGAAAGTGATGGAGGGAGTTAAAAACAGCATGGTGTTCTGGTCTAGGTTACCCCTGGCCATGATGGGAAGAGCAGCTCTACTTAAAATGGTGGTATTGCCCAGACTCTTGCACTTTTTTGTGAATGTCCGGTACCTGATCCCCAGACGTTTTTTTGTTAAACTTCATAGTATGTATAGGGGCTTCATATGGAGCAACTCCAGGAATAGGGTGGCCATGTGGAAACTACAGAACACATGTGATAAGGGGGGCATGAACCTACCAAATTTTGAGCTGTATTACTTAGCGGGACAGCTGTTGTATGTGGCTAGGTGGTTGTCTGCGGAAGACTCAGCAGAAGCTAGGCTTTTGCAAGGTGAATCAGCTCCTTACTTTCTGAGGGAGACAATATGGCTACATAAAACTAAAATAGCGAGGATGGGGAGACTATTGAGGCTAGGCTGGGAAGTCTTGTGCAGGACATGGTGAGTGGTGGGTGACCCAGATCCGGTTTCTCAGCAGGTTCCGCTGGTGGTCCTATGTGGCGACGACTCACAATTGTTTGAAGCAGTCCGTAGATACTGGGAACCAGTGGGGTTGGCCACCCTTGGAGACATATGGCAGGAGGGGGCGGCGTTGGGGTTCCAGAGGCTGCAGGAGGAGACAGGGGTGCATAGTGGCCAATTCATTACTTATACTAGGCTCATGAAACGCGTGAGAGAGAGGTGGCCTGAGACTGTGCTAGAGGAAGAACCCGTGCCTCCCTAGAAACGATGTATGATGTCTCGGAGGGTGGACATGAAATATCAAGAATATACGAGCTCCTGGGGGTGAAGGCGGAGACGGAGCTGCTCCAACTGAGGCGGGATTGGGAGGAGGAGGTTGGGGAACCCATGACAGAGGGACAATGGGATAGAGCCCAAAGATACCATAAAAAGGTGTCCCGGAATGCGAGACTCCAGCAGATTCAGTTGTATGTCACCCATAGGGCTTATCTGACCCCCCCAGTAGAAAAGCTAGGTTTGGGGGCTCGACTGTACAAAAATGCCCTAGGTGCAAGGAGGAGGATGCAGGACTACTGCACATGTTTTGGGCTTGCCCTGAGGTGCACAGATTCTGGGAAGAAATAAAGACAAAAATGGCTGGTGGGGGAGTGGCACTGGATGTGGGGCCGCTTGGGCTTGCATGCTTGGGAATTTTCCCAGGCCACGTCATTCAAAGCATATCAGCAAGATGAAGGACCTGGCCTATATCCTAGCTAAAGGTAGAATCGCAATGTGTTGGAAGGCGGCACATAGGCCCAGAGTGGAGTTATGGTGGGCGGACCTCTTGAGATGGGCGGAAGCGGAGACTCCGGTATGGTTTGAAGCTGCCACCAAAGGGGGAGAGGAGGAAGTGGGCCCCCTGATAGCCTGGAGGCAGCTGGGGATCTCAGTGGCAAACCCCCACCAGGTCAATCATGATACAGGAGACTCAAATAAGTCAACAAACAGAGATTCCGAAAATGCTCATGTAGATGATGGGGCTGAGATGGCTCGAGTTTGTGGGGAGGGAGGTGGGAGGACAGAAAATGACACTGTTTAATGTGATGTTTTGATATCGCTCATGTATGTCCTAAAAAGTTATTGTGTTTGGTGTGTGTGCTATAAAATAATACAATTTCTTTAAAAAAAAAGGTTAAATGGTTGAGTTTGTATAGCCACTCAGCGTGGCATTTAGAACACAAGCGGGTTGCAGTGCAAAAGGGAAAATTACCGCAACAACCATTATGGACTGTTTAGAGGTATAGATGAGGAAATTCATACAAGGAAAAGGAGTCAACATGGGGACCCAAGATGCGTATACATCCACATATAGGTATAACAGATAACAGCCAAGGACTGTATAAGAGCTAGAGCTTTTGGTTTTGAATAACAAGCAGTTGAGGAACAGATTTCTTTTAGTGAAAGGGATCGAATTGAAGTATGTTTTTGCTGGTAATAGAGAATAGACAGATTTTGATCTGAGATCAGTTATTTTGGGGTCACTAGGCAGGAGATAGTTATCTCATTCATTCATTGTAATTCCCACTGCCAATATCCAAATAAAATAAATGTTCATAGTAGCTTTGACTGCTTTTTTTTTTAACAAGAAGCAAAAAGACCGCTGAAATGTTCTAGAGCTACGATATTAGATTGAAGAATTGCATTTTTCTTCTTTATGTATATTGATTTGACATGTTTTGTATTGTAAGTTTCATTTTATGTCCTTCAGCCACCTGATGATGACCCCCAGGGGTTGAAACATGTACATGATGTGACGCGGAGTTCACGCTGGCCGTTTCCCTGAATAATACATAATGGTGTAAAAATCCCTACAATCAAAAACATGAAAAGAGTAAAAAAAAAATGTTTATTCAAATCAGTATTTTATTGATTTTCCACTAACCATGGGAGTGACACCATTCACATGAATACAGCACAGAGTCAACGGTTTAAGGAACAGGAAAGACAATTAGACAAAACAACCATTTCTCTTTTCCTTTGCTTGAGTTTTCATAGTCAATATGCAGCTTCACTAAGGAAGCATTTCTTATCAACAAACATTAACCAGAACTGTTTCAAATAGGGGTCTTTCTGCACTGGCAGCTTCAGATTCCTTTCCCTCCCCCCAAACACACCTCGGGAGGATAACTCAGGGGCAACGTACTCGCCTTGGAAGCAAGACAACACTGAGCAACACAGGTTCGATCCCCGGGTCCGCGCTGAGAAACCTCTGGTTATTAAAGGGATGGTCTAGTAAAAAATTTTATTTCAAAAATAGATAGGCAACATAAAAATAAAAATACTAGCATTCTGTTTTAAAACTTCCTATGTAAAATTTTGAGCTATTCAAGCTCAAAATTCGCAAAAGCAAGCACATGGGCGCATCCATTTTGTGAAATGGAGGCCCTCCTGTGCTGGCTTTTGCGGCACTAATGAAGGAAAAGCCAGCCAGCTGTAGTAAACAAAAGCTACCGCTGGGTGGCTTTCCCTTCATTAGTGCTGTAGGCGGAGGACGGGGACCGGAGACCAGAGCAGGAAAGCTGCAGCTGAATATCGGTAAGTGCTATTTATTTATTTTTTAAAATAAGCACTAGCTGCGGGTTTTTTTCTAAGTTTTCCGGGCTGGAGGAGCCCGGAAAACTTAGAAATAAAACCGCAGCTTTAAAAACGTTGTATTTATGTTTGCGGTCGCTTTTGAAGTGACCGCAAACATAAATACAACGTTATTGTGTTGGAAAACGCTGCGGTTTTTCTTTCCAAGTTTCTCAGGCTCCTCCGGCTCGGAGGAGCCTGAGAAACTCGGAAAGAAAAACCACAGTGTTTTTCCAACACAACCGCGTTGTTTCTGCCTGAATCTGCTTTCCCATTTGGGGTTCTCGGGCTCCCCGCGGGGAGCCCGAGAGCCCCAAATGGGAAAGCAGATTTAGGCAGACACAACGCAGCATTTAGCATTTCCGGAGACCCAAAGTGATAGCCACAGCAGGCAGAAACACACGCGGTTGTGTTGGAAAACGCTGCAGTTTTTCTTTCCAAGTTTCTCAGGCTCCTCCGAGCCGGAGGAGCCTGAGAAACTTGGAAAGAAAAACCACAGCGTTTTCCAACACAATAACGTTGTATTTATGTTTGCGTTCGCTTCAAAAGCGACCGCAAACATAAATACAACGTTTTTAAAGCTGCGGTTTTATTTCTAAGTTTTCCGGGCTCCTCCAGCTAGTGCTTATTTTTTTAAAATAAATAAATAGCACTTACCGAGATTCAGCTGCAGCTTTCCCGCTCTGGTCTCCGGTCCCTGTCCTCCGCCTAAAGCACTAATGAAGGGAAAGCCACCCAGCAGTAGCCTTTGTTTACTACAGCTGGCTGGCTTTTCCTTCATTAGTGCTGCAAAAGCAAAAGCCAGCACAGGAGGGCCTCCATTTCACAAAATGGATGCGCCCATGTGCTTGCTTTTGCGAATTTTGAGCTTGAATAGCTCAAAATTTTACATAGGAAGTTTTAAAACAGAGAATGCTAGTATTTTTTTTTATGTTGCCTATTTTTTTAAATAAAAAAAGTTACTAGACCATCCCTTTAAGCGTGTTATAAATAACAAATCATATTATAACAACTTAAGTCATTTAAACCATTTTTGTCAACTTTGGCACATTTCAGCATTGTTCAACCTTTTTTAGAGGTTTTTTTTTCTGCTCGCCACCTTTTCAGAGTCAATGTGTTTGAATAATAGTTGTAGCATTACTGTCCATGTTGGGTACCCTCTCATTTGCCTCTACACTGCCTGATTTTAACGCGTCCCTATGTTCAGCAAAATATTCCAAAAAGGGAATCCAGATCGCATCTATGTGAGAGTGTGATTCTAACAGGGCATGCGTAATGCTTTCCATTTGGTATATTGTGTGCGTCTTGTTGAGCCATTCCCCCCTCATTCGTAGTGCACTGCTTTTCCATTTGACCATTAGAGAGACACTCTTGCTGCCAACAACAGGTTCCTAGGCATGTGAGAAAGGACTGCATTTGTTCCTTTTGTGTCTGTCTCTATTCCGAACAAGACTAATAATGGGGACACGTTCCTATGGATACCATCTATGGCTTGTATCCAGCTCAGGATTTCTTTCCAGAACTTCTGCACAACTCCACCACTGGTGCCAATAATCACATGTTTCACCACAACCCCTCCAACAGTATGGAGCTACCCCTGAGAACATTTTCGACAGCTGTTGCGGGTTCAGGCGCCACCTCATCAATAGCCTTCTGTTGTGCATCTTGTACTGCATGGATATAGATGAGTTCCATACCGCCTTTTATATCAGTTCCCATGTGTCTGGTTGATCTTGTAGCCCTAGCTCTGCCTCCCACTTGGTCTGAGTGCTTGGTTGCGTCAGGTGGTAAGTAATGCAATTTATAACTGAGCTATCACCCCTCTAGAGTCACAGTGTTCACTCAAAATGTGCTCAAAGGCTGTAAGCGGTCTTCGGAGGGAGTCAACCCAGTGCGGCTCTCGCAGTACACTCCTCAGCTGCAGATAGTGTAGTGGCGATATTGTGGTTCCGTGCTGTGCCTCCTCTAATTCTGATTTTGATATGTAGGTACCTTCTTTCGACATCTGCCCTGCTTTCACCAGGCCTCCCTTGTACTGGGGCTGAAAGAGGCTTGCATCTATTAGCCAATCTCTAATGGGGGGGCCCATATGTAACTGAGGGGGGGCCAGGACGTCACCCCTTTCATGGTTTGTGTGGGGCACCAATGAGACCACAATACTGCCAAGACTGGGTGTTCTCAGATTCTATGCGGTATGATATGATATGGGACCAACAACCATTCGCCCAATTCGGTGCAAATAGGTCATTTTCAAGGTCGACCCACTGTTTCTCAGTGTTTTCCCAAAAGTGGACCGCTAGGACATGAATTTGTGAAGCTCTATAATATTCAAAGAGATCTGGGTAGCCCATGCCCCCCTTATCCTTTGGTGTAATCAAAGTTCTGTATGATACCCGGGGCTTCAGGTCCGCCCACAAATATACAAGGAGAGTGTGCTTTACTTCTACATGTAATGCTTCCGGGATGGTCATGGGGAGTGATTGGAAGAGAAATAGAAATCTGGGAAGTATATACATTTTAATCAAAGTAAATATAGCCGTTCAGATAGCACTATTTTGGACCACCTCTCCAAGTCATATTTGATGTCGTTCCACAGGGGTGTGCAATTTGCATGGAACAAACTTGCTAAGTCTTTCGTGAACATCACGCCCAAATGCTTTATTCCTGCTGCCTGCAGTTGGAAACCCCACTCTGCTACTAAATGTCTTGAAAGGGCTCAGTTTGGTTGCAGTGTTAACGCAACAGTTTTATCTAGGTTCACTCGAAATCCTGATGGTGTCCCATATTCCGCCAATGTGGCAAAAATGGCAGGCACCGACTCCAACGGTCGAGAGATATAAACTAAGATACCATCAGCGAATAGTGCTAACTTGTGTTCCCTCCCCTCTCTTACGAACCCCTGTATCTGAGCGTTTGTACTAATCGCTCTGGTGTGAGAGCCGTTAGCACAGGCAAACAATATGGGGGACAGAGGGCAGCCCCGTTGTGTGCCTTGCGTCAAGTTGAAAAGCTCTGATGCAACACCATTAACTAGGACTTTAGCAGTGGCGTTCCGGTATAATGCCAGTGCTCCCGACAACCATTGTTGACCCACACCTGCACACTTCATAACTGTGCACAGAAAAGGCCATTCGACTGTCGAACGCCTTCTCTGCATCGATAGACATTAAGGTGAGACAGTCCTCCTTCCCATCAATGCCGGCAATAAGGTCTAGGGTTTTTACGGACGTTGTCCGTGCCCTGCCTGCCCCTCACAAGGCCGACCTGATCTGTATGAACTAATTGGGGCAATATTTGAGCTAAACGGCCAGTGACGACGCTTGCATAAACCTTCGCGTCAACATTTATGAGAGATATTGGGCGGTAGGATGCGCATCCGGTGACATCTTTGCCTTCTTTTGGCATCACTATAATCCTTGACTCAGTGAATGAGGAAGGAGCCTGACTGGTTTCTAAGATACAATTAAAGAGTTTCACCAAAAAGGGAGTTAGTGAGTTAATGTTAGCTTTATAGAAGGCTGGTGTGTAACCAATCTTGCCCTGGCGCAGAGCCTGCCTTCAATTCGGAGATGGCGCTCTGAATTTCCTTGGTTGCGATTGAACCGTTCAGCTTGTCTTGATTATCTTGTGATATTGGCGCACGGGGGAAAATAAAAAGTGTTTTAAAAAAAAAAGTATTGTGCAATTTCGTTCTCCGTGCCACCCTCCTCTGCTGTATAGAGTGGTGTAAAATCTAGAAAAGCACTTTGTGATTTCACTCGGATTTAACAGCTCATTTCCACTTCGTCCTTAATTTTGGGAATTGCGCTTTCAGCCCTCTGTTTTCTTAGTCGAGCGGCCAACATAGTGTGGGCTTTGTCTCATCCGTCATAAAATGTCTGCTTTAAGTAATGCAGCTGAGTCAACGCCTTGCCAAATGTCCCTGTAAACCTGTGGTTTCGGAGGAAGGGCTCAATTTAGACAACATACCAGGTGAATGCCGGTCAACCGTGGGCATGGAGACTGGGGTGAAAGAGGACGCGGAAGACGCTTGGTGGGGCAAGAACATGTCCTCGAGTAACTACCCACTAAAGGAACCTAGGACACCTAGAAAGAACAGCGGAGGCAAACGCGTTCCCCCAAACTGCAGCAAGACGCTTGCTGCAGTGCTATCATTTGAACACAGCAGACTTCTCTTTTCAGCCCCTGCCGCAGGGAATGAATGGACATTAAGGAGATATGGCGAGAACAGCCGTGGCGACTGCATTCAGCACATTGGCAGTAAGACGCCGGCTGCAGTGCTAGCAGTAGAACATAGCAGATTCCCACTCTCAGCCCCTGCCGCGGGGAGTGAAGGAACGTTCAGGCAGCATACTAACAAGAGGGGGTGGGTTGACCGAACTGGATGCCGCACCCACAAGCTGGGAGAGTAACCCCATATAAAATGCTGCCAGAAAATATTCTTTTACAACAAAGGCAATCAGAGTTTAAAAACACTGTAGAGCAACAGAACCACCGAAGGGTGCAACATCAGAAGGCAGTCCCATCGAGCCACCCGTGAATAATCCATTATGACGGCCGGCATTCGGAAAGGAAGGGGGTGGGGTTTAGGGGGGCTTATTGAGGTTTCAAAGTGTTGTGAGCTCTGATTGGACTGGGCATCTCCTGCCCCTATTTAAAGCAAACAGCAAGGAAGGACTAATGGAGATTTCTCCTTTCTGTTTCAGAACAGAGTCGGATGAGCAGAAGAAGGTACAGAGTTCCGTTGGGCCTACGAGGATTAAACACAGATACTTCCTCTGAGGGCACAAAGACCAAGCTAACTCTGATTTTTAGTAAGAAGAGTTGACATCCTGCTGTTTTTTTCCCTTATTTTTCTTTACCTCAATTTGGTTTAGTCAATAAAGACTAACTTTAATTTTGAAAACTCCAGTGTACTGAGTATTCCCTTACAAATTTTGGTGGCAGCGGTGGTATTGGAGAACGCCATGGAGGCCATCATAAAAGCTCTAACGGATGGACAGCAACAGCTACAACAACTAATGCAGGTCCAGTCCCATCAGGCACAGACTGACCGGCAGGCCCTGCAGCAGGCTTTACAGTTGCAGGCAGCAACACAAGATGCCATCAAACAAATCACTGAAAACATGGCTGTTACAAGGGGTGCAAGCATGGCCCAAACCAATGTCCTACAGAAATTTCAGCAAGGAGAAGATCCGGGATACTTCTTCACAAATTTTAAAAGAGTGGCCCGAAATTCCCAATGGTCAGTGGAAAAATGGAGACACTTCATTGCTCCCTTTTTGACAGGTCCCATGCAAGGGTCTTACCAGGCGGCCAATCCAGCAGGTGATGCATCCTACGCAGACATTAAGAAAACCATCCTAGAAAGGATGGGCGTAGGTGAAGAAGCATACAGAACCAGGCTACGGGAAAGCAGACTATGTAATGGAGAAACGCCAAGACAGCTATACTATAGAATCCATGATCTAAGAGATAAGTGGCTGAAGCCAGCATCCGGGTCAGTACAGGAAATCATGGACAAAATCAAACAGTTTGTTGAGGCTCTACCAGCAGCAATGCAAAGATGGGTTATACAACATAACCGACCCACGTTGGCTGAGGCCATCGACATTACTTCGGCCTTCCAAAAAGCAGGGCCCGCTCGTCCAGCTACCATAGAAACACCCAAGCCGATGCCACGGGGAGCAGAGCCCGCAGAGACCAAAACCATACGTCCGGAGGCAAAGGGACCTGGATGGCCCACGCTCAATCGACAACCACAATGCTTTGATTGCAGGGAATGGCGGCATATAGCCCGGTATAGCCCAAGCAAACCAAAACCAGAACCAATGGAAATAGGATGGGCCCAACCAAGAGAGTTCCGAAGAAGAAAAGAGCCATATCTGGTGGAAGTCAGGGTGGATGGAAACCATGTCAAGGTCTTCTCGATTCCGGAAGTGAGCAGACCGCCATAAGATCCTAAGTAAGTGGGGTTGGAGGGGTTGGGAACCGTCCAATTCCTATTAAATGTGTGCATGGGGACACAAAGGCCTACCCATCCAAAGAGGTAGACATAAAAGTAAATGGGGTTCATTTGAGAAAGAGGATCGCCATAATGCCACACTTGCTGACACCGGTACTTGTGGGAACTGATCTACCTTCGTTTGGGGAATGTGTTAAGGACAATGATTGGCTCAAAACTGCCCAATATTCCCAAACTGATATTGAACCACAACTGAAGAAAACTATAAAGAAAACCAGGGGAGAGGTGAGAGAAGGAAAAAAAAAAATGGGCTGAACTCAGCCAATGCGTGGGACTGATAGATTGGCTACCTAAAGACAGCAAGAAAAGATTCCGGAACGATCAGTTAACAGATCCGACATTAAGAAGTGCCAGAGAGCAGGCCTCAGCTAGCCCGGTTACCGGTACCGGATACCCATGCTTCAGGACCAAGAAAGGACTAGTATACCGCATAACAGTGGAGTCACAACAAAGAGAAACAGAACAGTTGCTGGTCCCTATAAGCTACAGACCCATTGTGTTAAGGTTGGCTCATGACGATGTGGTTGGGGGACATCTTGGAAAAGACAAAACCCAAGAGAAACTGTTAAAGCGCTTCTTTTGGCCAGGAGTATATAAGGAAGTGGCCAAGTACTGAGGTATGCCCGGTTTGTCAGAAGACCAGTCCGTACAAACCACAGAAAGCCCCACTGCATACTATGCTGCTTATAAAGGAACCTTTTTATAGAATTGGTATGGATCTGGTGGGGCCACTTGAACCTAACAACCATGGACACCAATACATACTTGTGATAGTAGATTATGCAACTAGATACCCGCAGGCTTTACCAATGAGGGGTATAAGTTCCACACAAGTATGTAACCTACTGGTTCCATTTTTTACCAGCGTAGGATTACCAACGGAGATTATGACAGACCAGGGACGTCATTTTGTGTCAGGGGTAATGCACAAAGTGTGCCAACAATTACGCATTAAACAAATACGTACCTCGATTTATCACCTGCAGACTGATGGGCTGGTCGTGCGGTACAATAAAATAATTAAATTGATGCTCAAACGGGTCACTGCACCAACTGGTAAAAATTGGCATTGAGTATTGCCATGGGTGTTGATGGTGTTAAAAGACACCCCACAGTCTTCCACAGGGTTTTCACCTTTTGAGTTATTTTTCGGGCATAGACCCAAAACAATACTTGATATAACAAAAACCGAATGGCAAGAAAAGGAGGAAGAGACCCCTCACGGACTATCTTTTAGAAGTGAAAACACATCTTACCAAACTGAGGGAACTGGCATGAGAGAACCTGGGGAGAGCACAATCCTCTCAAGAAAGATATTACAACAGGAATGCCAGGGCACAGTCTTTTCAAGTGGGAGACAAAGTGCTAGTTTTGTTGCCCACATCTCAGAACAAGATGCTGGCCCAATGGCGAGGACCTTACAAAATCTCAGCTATCTTAGGCCCAGTGAGCTATCTAGTGGAGCAACGGGATAGAAGGGAAAAAACACAGAATTACCATATTAACCTCTTGAAGCAATGGAGGGAAACCAGCATGGATGTACAAAGCATAAACCAATTACAGGTGGAAGAATCAGCTTTCACAGTGGTACAGCGGGGGGCACAACTAAGCCCTAACGAAATAACAGAACTGAAGAGACACCGCCAACCGATGGAACATGTGTTTTCTTTCTTCCCTGGAAGGAACAAATCTGGTTGAACACGAGATACATACCGATCCTACTCAATCAGTACGGATAAGACCATACAGACTGCTGGAGTCAAAAAGCTACCATTCAAACTTAGGTAGAAGCAATGTTATGCCTGGGATTGATAGAACCGTCAACTAGTCACTGGTCGTCACCTATAGTGTTGGTGCCCAAACCAGACGGCTCCTCTAGGTTTTGTATGGATTATAGAAAGTTAAACGCCATCTCTATATATAAAGCCTACCCAATGCCACAGATTGATGAACTATTAGAACAACCGTATACAGCCCAATACATTAGCACAATCGATCTAACAAAAGGTTATTGGTGTCGAAAAAGCAGTTTTCAGCTTGTCCTCCTGTCTTAAAGGCATGGTCTAGTAAACATTTTTATTGTCCCTACGGATCGGCCATGTTTTTTTAAGCCTAAGTGGCTCGATTTTAGAAAACGTTCCTATGGACCTTACCCGAGTTTACGTCCATTAAACGCACGCGAAAACAAGCACCAGGGAGCCGCCATTTTCTGATAATCCTATCATTCCCCCCATCGCCCTGGCTGACCTGCTTTTGCGGCACTAAATCAAATCCACCGCCCCTGAGCCTGTCATCAGCAGACTCGTACCGCCCATTTCCCAACGCCAAAGCACATCTTGTGTCAACATTCGCTGCGCTTCTGCTAATGACGTGTCGCCATGGAAATGGCAGGACGCCTCTTTCCTCAATAAGTATAAACAGACCATTTCACAACACACAGCAGCAGATTTTCGATTCCATTCCTCTCTCTATGTGACTGAGTATTCTGTGACTCGTTTCAGTGCTCTGGTCAGCTACCTTCGCCGCTTGTAGCCTGTGTGAACAGATACCAGTACCACCGCAATAAATTATTTTAGTTTAACACACAATGGCTACAATAATGCCCTACATGTACGAGCCCGAGTATACCGAGGAGGAACTACTGGAAAGGGAAGCGCGCGAAAACGATGGGGATTCGGACGGCAGTTGGCAGGACGAATCAACAGATGAAGAGCCTGGGCCTAGTCGAATGGATGGCGTCTCCACCTGGTGCACATGCAATCGGTGCGAGCTAATGCCAACTGAGGACGAGAACTGCTGCTGCCGAGAAAACTCGGGATGCCTGGCCTACATTTCGGAAGGCGAGCCACGACCGCATTGCATCACCGAGCTGCCAGACTTCAGGGCAGCCTGCCTCACATGGGCCGTGTTGAGAATAATGATGGTGCTTATGCACGAACTTCGCGCAACTGTTCGTCCTCGTAATCCGAGTGACGAGTAAGTATACTCTGCTTGTCATTCCACTCCTATTTCATGTTCTTCTACTATATCCAAAATTACATCTGCATATCATTGTAACGCATGTAAGTCGTTCAATAGTGTGCATTGTCTAGATAGCATTTGTCCATGCAGAATGCCATTAGTTACAAGAATTGTCATTGACAACAAACGTTTATTAAACTTATCTTGGTCATTTAAAACAGTTTGTTTCATTCCTTTTCACAGGTGGTACAGGCTGGTGGCCTATCGTTCCTTTACATGGTGGCTCCACAGGAGGCTTGGACACCGCGTTCGAAGAGTGATACCCGCCTGTGCCGTTCGTGCCATTAGAGAAACGTTCCCGAGTGACAGCGGTCAGTACAGGGGATTTTCTGTCGCTGTGCTGCAACCTGACCGGTTTAATCTTTAAAGTCTTGTATTTTTGTGTCATGAAAATAAGATACAAAATAAAACCACATATATTTTAACAACGGTTGTTTCGATTTTTTAAATGAATCAAGTGTGTCTCCATTCAAGGATGGACGTCAGACATCAGTGCTCCGAATGGGTGAAGGTCTGGTCGCTGTGAAGCAGGGTGGTCACTATCTATCTAAGCTAACATAACATATTCTCGATAATGCATGCACTAAATAACACTTGTTCAAAGTCTTTCAGTGTGTTATGTCTCTATAAAAGTCACACATATATCTATACTAACAATTACCATTGGATTATACAGGCCTTAGGGTCTTGACCACTATAATACACCGGTTGAAGTGTGGGTGTGTGCTCACAAGAATCTCCGGTATGTGGCATTTGTTATTGATAAGCAACGATATACTATCATTGATATAAAGACGATATACTATATATTGATATAAAGGCGGTTCGCGCCAGTGGATGAGCGCTGGCATGGGGTGCTGTCAGGGGCGCGAAAGGCCAAGGTGCCAAACTACATGTACACTTCAAAAGGTATCCCACGCCAAGGGGCCATCGGTCACATGGCCTCCTCAGACCCCGTGTCTCCAGCCAGGCCTCCCCTTGAAGCAGGCCGCCCCCCTAAAACCACGACATACATACGTCATTCATTCACAAACACACCCCTGTTTCTAATACTTTATAAACCACTTGATATGTCTCATGAGAACATCTTTGTGCTTTGCAAGTCAACTCCTGAACGTGTTACCTGGCAACCACTGAGATCTAGGCTAATCTGCTCGTCGTTGTGCTATCCGTGAACTTCTGTGACCGCTTAGAGCAAACCCATCAGTGTGC
Source organism: Ambystoma mexicanum (assembly GCF_040938575.1). Taxonomy (NCBI): domain Eukaryota; kingdom Metazoa; phylum Chordata; class Amphibia; order Caudata; family Ambystomatidae; genus Ambystoma; species Ambystoma mexicanum. The sequence goes on from NC_090937.1 coordinate 274,627,240, forward strand.
TACCGGTGGCCACCCACCTATTCTCCTGCAACATACTGCTCTGCTTGCTGAATCCAACTGTTTGTTGGTCAAAGTAAGGCCATGGATCCTAGTCATATTTCGCAGATTTTTAAATTTCTATCTATTTGCGAGTTGAGTACACAATAGTGCTAGGTTCATTGGTCTCATTGCTATTGACTTGAGTTTCCATTGCTATGCTATCAATAGATCTATTTATTTTCATCTGTGTCTATTGTCATCGAATTGCATCCTTCGGGGTTCCAGTCTATAATGTAAGCATGTTTCCTTCTCGTGCAATACAGAACATCCAAGGGATGAGTCATGTTCAGTTTTTAGTCACATCATTTATACATTTCTGCAACTTATGCAAATACTAAGCCGCACATAATGAACTGGTATAGTTCCTGCGACCAAAACAAACCTTGCATTGATCATTGTATGATTCATTTACTTTTGTATCAAATCTTTATTCTTGAAGATTGTATAATAATGTCGATATTTACTTTTCAGATTTATCAACAATGCCTGCCTGTTCGATTAGCGGTTGCCCTTCGAAGACCCATGCGAAATCTGAAGGCACTACAATGCATGTATTCCCGAAAACTGTTGATCGAATAAGAGAATGGGTCAGACATTGCGGATATCCACTGGATGAGCTGGAAAGTAGAGTCCAACAAGTCTTACAGGACAAGAGGGGTGATCGATACCGCATCTGCAGCCAGCACTTTTCCTTGGACATGTACACAACATCTTGGGTAACAAAGAAGAATAAACGGCAAACGACATGGAAATTGCTCGAAAACGCTATTCCCACTCTATTCGTCCACATTCCGCCACCGGTGAGTCAAGTGTCCGGATTTAGCTTTAGGCCTTGCGGTAGTGTGTAGGTATCCGAACGGATTAATTGATATTGCAGGTGTTCTATCCCTTGTAATAATTTCGATATTGATATGAGTGTATAGTTTTTTGAATAATGACATTTATCAATATATTCTTTTTCGATTTCATAACCCACAAACGGAATGTATATATATGGGAACAGAGAACTGTGCTGTATTGAGCATTTTTCAAGTATTCTGTCGCCTTACATGGCTATTTTTAATATTGCCATTTCATTATCAATCATTAATTTACCTTTACAACTTCTTGACTATCCCTTGAATCTGAAGCAAGAACATTCTACATCCTTGACGTGGTCGCAGTTATCAACCACTTCTAGCGCGTATCAGGTAATCTTACTAGGCTAATCCGCTACAGACTTGTTTTATGCATGTCAAGTAATAGTTTTATTTTATCGTGTAATTATTTTACCGAATGTTTGGTTAGTGCTTTCCAATTGATATACACCTTAGTTATCGTCCACTGGTGTTTGTTTTCAGTTATAATTAGTGTTATCCATACTAATGCAAGTACTGTCTTTCAGGGAGATGCTGAAGCGTCTGCCACATCTACAACATTTCTAGATGTTCTTCACCAGCAGGAGGTATGGATACTGACAGCTCTATCGAGCGTCGTCATCAGAGCTGGAATTCTTGTCGTTTGATTGTTCTACACAATGTTTCATTCGTGGTTAGCCGTTGATATGTACCTGTGCTGTCGACCCCAGGTGTGTGTTATGTTTTCACTATTGTAATCCTCACTAATGCAAGTACTATGTTTCAGGCAGTTGATGGAGGGTCAACCCCTGCACTTGATGCAGAGCCTGACATTCAAGTAATTCCAGGGGAAGTGGAAGCGGGACCATGCGTATACGAATCGGCGCAACAGCTTTCGGAAGTGCGCACTACATTTGCAACATCCATAGATATTCTTCAGCAGCACGAGGTATGGATAAATACAGCTCCATCATGCGTGATCATATAACGTGATTCCATTTGCTATACTTTCTTCCCTATTAACGCAAGTGCTGTGTTTCAGGGAGACGACGAAGCTTCCACTACAATCACAACATCTCATTTAGATGATGCAGATGTAAAGGAATCAGAGAAATAAGTTGATGAAATGTGATCATATTTAGATTTTCCTTGATTCTTTTGGACAATGCATCATTTGTGGTTATCTCTTTATATGTACCTGTGCCGTCGACCCCAAGTCTGTGTTGTGTTTCCAATATTGAAAAGCATACTAATGCAAGTACTGTGTTTCAGGGAGATGCGAATGCCTCCTCTCCAATACAACCATTCATGGCAGTCCATGCAGAGCCAGAGGTATGGATACTGACAGTTCCATCGAAATAGATCATCACTGGTCGAATACTTGTCGTTTGATTGTTGCACACAATGTTTAAATCGTGTTTGGCTATTGAGATGTACCTGTGTGTTCGTCCTCACGTGTGTTTTATGCTAACAATATTTTGATACATAGTAATGAAAGTACTATGTTTCAGGGAGACGATGGAGCCTCATTCCGTGCTGTCTATGCGGATACAGAAAATATAGTCGTTGCAGCGCAAGAGGAAGGGAGGACATGCGGAAACGAATCGGAGCTACAGCGTGCAGATGTTGAAGGTCGAGTCAAAAAAGTTGCAAAGAAAAAAAAACAAAAAAAGGTTAGTTACAAACAGTTCATAACTTTAAAAAAATGTTTGTGCTGGGGACTATTTTATGTTTTTTTCCAGTCAATTCTACTACACTCCATCTTGTGTTTAAACTGAACATCCCTTTTCCAATCTCTCCTCCAGTTACCCGTGGGTGTCAGAACTATACATACACAGACAGTGAAGCGAATGAGAGATGTGGCTTGCCAGACCGTGTTCACTATGGAGGAACTATTAATTGAGGCGAGGCGTGTTCAGGGTCGAGATGCTCATGTCCAATGGCCAGAACATGAATTAACTGTGTTTGGAGACTACAGCAAAGTTGCATTGGACCATAGCTACAGTGCGACCGCACCACCACAAGAAGATGTTATTGAATGTATTGAAGATAGCTCTGAAGTAGTTGCAGATCAATTCCCACAATCATCACCCGCCAAAAATTTGCCACCAAAAAACCTGTCGACATTGTTGTGTTCTCCCATCAATGTTGAAGTAATAGATGTCGAAATGACAGAGAATGAACCAGCCGCAGCATCCATAGACGCATCAGAACTTGATATCAGCGATATTACTTTCCAATGTGTTGAAATCTCCACAACGTCACAGGCCGAAACAATGTTGACGCAGGATGACAGTCTAATGAAAGAGAGCAAATACATTGTATTCGACAGTTGTTTGATGGAAATTATAAGTATGCTGAAATGTGTGCATTCCATTAGAGGGAAAGTTGTGGGAAGCCATTGATTAATGTGACTCGTCAAATAAAAGGCAGTAACGTCAAAATAAATGCCGCCTGTAGATTAAATCATAGGTTCTCATGGTCTGCACAACCAATGCTGGGGAAACTGCCAGCAGGCAATCTACTGTGTGCAGCTGCATCACTTTTTAGTGGCTCCCGTTTTAGAAAATTAGAGGCTTTCTTTCAGTTTGTGGGACTCCATTTCATTTCTAAAGCGCTGTACTAAATATACCAATGTGATTATCTGTTTCCGGCCATTAGTGATGCTTGGAAAATTGAACAATTGTCCCTAGCAAGTACATTCGAAGGCAAACGATTCAGGCTAGCCGGCGATGGACAGTGCGACAGCCCTGGATTTTCTGCCAAGTACTGCACCTACCACTTTCAGGACATGGATAGTAAGAAAATTGTGAGTTCGGTGGTCGTGCAGGTAACACAATGTACATCGTCAGTGGCCATGGAGAAACTAGGATTTATAAAATCAGTGGAATATCTACAATCAAGGGGAATGCACATCGACCTCATAGCCACGGATAGACACGTTTCAATTGCCAATACAATGAGAGAGCAGTTCCCACATATTAAACATCAATTTGACGTATGGCATCTTGCTAAATCAATCAATAAGAAAATCTCGGCTGCAGGGAAAAAAAAAGGTTTTGAAAGTATTTTGCAGTGGTCACATTCTATCACCAACCATCTTTGGTGGAGCTCAAAAACTTGTGAAGGGTCAGTGGAAATACTACTTGAAAAATGGCGGTCACTGATGCACCACTGTACCAACGTTCACCGCTGGACAGCAAATCAACATTTCCACCAATGTGAACATGGCCCTTTGTCCCCAGAGGAGGCACGGAAGAAGAAGTGGTTGATTCCATCTTCACCGACACACAAAGCCATTGAGAAGATTGTTTTCGACAAAACTCTATCAAGAGATTTGAGAGGACTGACAGAATTCTGTCACACAGGAGATTTGGAGGTGTTCCACAATATGTGCCTAAAGTACAGGCCAAAGCGCTTGCATTTTAGCTTTCGGGGCATGAAACATCGCACTCTACTAGCGGTCTTGGCCCATAACAGCTATGTCGGACGTGAACAATCTAGGACTAGGGGTAAAGTAAGGATGCCTCGCTACATTAAGGTGTTTTCAAAACGAAGTAAGCAATGGGTGATCAAACCAGTCTATGATGAAATGCAGTTCGACTTTGTGAAAGGCCTTATTGTTGCTGTGTTAGAGAAGCACAGATATGGAATTTTGGACGTTTCTGTTCAGAGCAGTGATCCATTGCCACCGAACATTGCGACTGTGCCATGCCCACCCGAAGCACAGCTGATTGTGAAGTACAAATCCCGGTTTAAATAATTGCAATACGATTGTCTTTTTGTAAATAAATGTTATTGTACAGTGTTCCTGTAAACCTAACCCCTACCTTCACCATCATGGGTGGCGAACAAGCTGGGTGTCATCTTTGAATTCTCTCTATTCACCTCATATTTGTGTATGTATATATTTTTCTCATGTCTCATCTCATGTAAATGTAAATGCTGCGCACTGTTAACGGAGGGGAGGCTTGCGTATTGCAAATAATAAAACAAACAAACAATAAAACTCACTTTTAACTCAACTCCTGTGGTACTTTATACTTTCCCTGACCTTCCGCCAAAAATTAAATGTCTCAATTTGGGCTGCAAAGCTCGCAGACAACGGGGACAAAATTGGGGCACTTAGAACGCACCAGCCAAGCGGGCCGTGGCATTTGGGAGAGAAGCCAGTTCGCATTTGCACATTGAGGCGCACTACATATACGGATTCTAAACTTCAACTTCTCACAGATGCCTATACTACGTGATGTTGCAAATAAAGAATGCGAAGGACAGCGGCTTTGATTTTCAGCTCGCGCCCAGATGAGGCCCACAAGTCGCACTGGAAGTATAAGGGTCTATTGTTTTTTGACCTTGAGACAGGGACCATGCCGAAAGAACTACATTTGAAGGGGGTGCGCAATAACTTAAGAGACGATAAGGCAGAAAATTCAGAAACTAGACCGAGTTTCATTTTAGTTCAGTATACGAAAAATCGTTGTCAAGAGCACGGTCCGTTTTACAGACTGCATTACGAAGAGAGACAATGGAAATTTCAAATATAATGCTTTTATACCGGAATGAAGATTTAATGAATGGATGCATGAATAAATGAATGAATGAAGAGCTAGGAAAAGCAAGGAAAACGTGTTCGTAGTGGTCACATGGGCATGCAGGTCCACTGGTCTCGCCGATCTCGGTCCTGGGCTCAGCCACTTTTCCCTGCACTGCCTACCTGCACTACGGGACTGTCTCTGTATCCTTCAGCCCCTTCTCCCGGCATTTACCTTGCACTTGCCACCAGCTGGCCCTATTATTTAATTTGTATTCAACTAACCATGTACATCACTTTTACCTCCTCTCCCCCCTTCCCCATGCGCGATCAGAAAGACACCTGGCCTAGTAGGATCGTTGTCTGTCTGCCCTTGTTCCCCATCTGCCTCGTCGCGCCTAGAAACACTTGAGTATAGGCGTGTTACAAATGCCATATCATATATCATATCATTCCTCACGCATGTAGACTAACTGTCGTTTATCATTTGTGTGGCCTCGATTTATTTCGTTACTTTTCGCATTGATTTTAGAGCCGAACATACTCCATTGAACTATCCTTGTAAGCAAATAGTTTCTGATCGGCTGTAATAAATAAAATAAGTAATATTAATGAAGATCGGCTGGCGAGACTAATTATAATTGTTTTGTTTTCATAACAGGTTTTTGCTCCCCTTCTTCTACTGCCATCGGTTTGAGACACCAGCAGATGGCTTTTACAGTAGACACCTGCAGCTTCGTGTGAACAACTGGAGCACACTGACAATTTTATGGGACGATCGCCAAGGGCCCACATGCCCTTACGCTGTACTAATGGCTAGAAGCAACATATCAACCTTTACGATGGACTAGTGCCTAGTTGATGGAACAGCCTTGCGGTTCACCGTGCTTCCGAAGTGCTTCTTTTAATGAAAAGCAACACCCTGTGTACCATGGCGGATACAGATAAAAGAAAATAAAAGGCTTTCGGAGTTCATATGGCAATTGCAGAATATTCTCTAAACATTTAATGTAAAATAAATGTACTTTACCAAATGTACCGTGTTGCTGTTTGATTTTAAAGTACAGTTTCATATTCCGAATTGTGGCGCGCTGTGTTGTGAGATGGTCTGTGTTGGTTTCCGGGTTCTGTGTCGAGTCGCGTAGAAGACGACTGGGCACGTTTGCCTACGCAGCACAGTAATGTCACGGAGAGAGGCGGGGAATATGAATGTTTTGATAATGTCAGGCTCAGGGGCGGGGGATTTGATTTAGTGCCCAAAAGCAGGTCAGCCAGGGCGATGGGGGAAATGATAGGATTATCAGAAAATGGCGGCTCCCTGGTGCTTGTTTTCGCGTGCGTTTAATGGACGAAAACTCGGGTAAGGTCCATAGGAAAGTTTTCTAAAATCGAGCCACTTAGGCTTAAAAAAAACATGGCCGACCCGTAAGGACAATAAAAATTTTTACTAGACAATGCCTTTAAAGGAATCCTCCATCTGGCCTTTACCAATTTACTATGCTGCCTTTTGGCTTACACGGGGCACCAGCAACTTTCCAGGTATTGATGAACAATGTGTTAGCCCCACACGCACAGTACAGTTCAGCATATTTGGATGATATAATTGTTTTCAGACGAACTTGGGAAGAACACATAAATCACCTGGAAAAAGTGCTTTCAGCACTAGATGAAGCCGGGCTCCATATCAACCCAAAGAAAATTAAACTAGCAGAACAAGAGACAAAGTATTTGGGTTATCTGGTTGGGGGTGGAGTTTTAAAACCGTAATTGGACAAAGTAGAGGCAATCATGCGGTTGTCCATGCCAAGTAACAGAAAACAGATACAGGCATTTTTTGGTTTTATCGGTTATTACAGAAGAATCATACCCATGTTCTCCAGCCTTGCCAGCCCACTAACGGAGGCACTCAAATCTTCCTATAAAGAAAATATCTTACAGGAAGCCTCTGCCCAGACAGCCTTCCAAACCTTAAAAAACCACATGTCAGCCCTTCCGGTTCTGCGGTGTCCGGACTTTGAAAAACAATTCTTTGTACAGGCAGATGCATCTGGTACAGGATTGGGTGCGGTACTGTCGCAAGGCACGGACGAGGACCTGTACCCAGTGGCATAAGTCGAAAACTCCTACCACATGAGATGTCATATTCAACCTTGGAAAAAGTGTGTGTGGTCATAAAATGGGCCATTGAATCCGTCAGATATTATTTACTGGGACGGGCCTTCACTGTTTTTTCCGACCACGCTCCTCTACAATGGTTGGCGATGCACAAAGACTCAAACCAGAGAGTTTTGAGGTGGTTTCTTACGCTACAGGAGTTCTGTTTCGTTACCATACACAAACCAGCGTCATTTCAGGTTGTTCCTCACTATCTGTCATGGAGCTTAGATTCGCCCGAACGGCTCGATTCCTCGGGGAGGGAGGGAGGGGTGGTTTTTGGGGAGGGGTGAAAACCTGTGGTTTCTGAAGAGGGCCTCAATTTAGACAACATACCGGGTGAATGGCGGTCAACGTGGGCATGGAGACTGGGGTCAAAGAGGACGTGGAAGACGCTTGGTGGGGCGAGAACATGTCCTCGAGTAACTACCCACTAAAGGAACCTAGGACACCTAGAAAGAATGGCGGAGGCGAACGCGTTCACCCAAACTGCAGCAAGATTCCGGCTGCAGTGCTATCAGTTCAACACAGCAGACTTCTCTTTTCAGCCCCTTCCACGGGGAATGAATGGACGTTAAGGAGATATGGCGAGAACAGCAGAGGCGACCGCGTTCACCCCATTGGCAGTAAGACACCGGCTGCAGTGCTAGCAGTAGAACACAGCAGATTCCCGCTCTCAGCCCCTGCCGCGGGGAGTGAAGGAAGGTTCAGGCAACATACTAACAAGAGGGGGTGGGTTGACCGAACGGGGTGCCGCACCCACAAGCTGAGAAGAGTAATCCCATATAAAATGCTGTCAGAAAAAAATATTTTACAACAAAGGAGCACACAAAACCATGGACCTCAATCAGAGTTTAAAAACACTTACTGTAGAGCAACAGCACCACCGAAGGGTGCAACATCAGAAGGCAGTCCCATTGAGTCACCTGTGAATAATCCATAATGGCGGCCGGCATTGAAAGGAAGGGGCGGGGCTTGGGGGGATTATTAAGGTTTCAAAGTGTTGTGACGTTTGATTGGACTGGGGATCTCCTGGCCCTATTTAAAGCGAACAGCAAGGAATGACTAATGGAGATTTCTCCTTTCTATTTCAGAACAGAGTCGGGGGAGCAGAAGAAGGTACAGAGTTCCGTTGGGCCTATGAGCATTAAACACAGATACTTGCCGTATCCTCTGAGGGCACAAAGACCAAGCTAACTCTGGTTTTCATTAAGAAGAATTGACATCCTGCTGTTTTCTTTTCTCCTTATTTATCTTTACCTCAATTTGGTTTAGTCAATAAAGACCAACTTTAATTCTGAAAACTCCAGTGTCCAGCGTATTCACTTACAGTCCCCTCCACTTTTTCCAGAGCATTCCGATCTGCACTAAAATTCCCTCGCTGTCTACGGGTGGGTTCGGAGCGACAGTTGATTGCGTGTAATTTCATTTTTTAGCTCCTTTTCCCTTTTTACTCTAATCCGGTTTCTATGGGCCCCTTCAGCAATCATAACCCGAATTTTGGCTTTTACCGCTTCCCAAACCGTGTTTAGTGATAGCTCTCCCGTGTAGTTTTTGGTGAAGTGGTCTTTTATTGCGTCTGCTAGGGTTTCTCTAAATAATGGGTCTTTATAGAGGGTATCATTGAAGATTAATCTTCGCTCCATCTGTAAGGACGGGCCTAGGTCCAGTTCCAGAAGCATAATTCATGATCTGTCCAGGCTACTATCTCAATGGCTGCAGTCAGTATTGTGCCTACGTTCACAGCTTCAATCAATATGTAATCTATTCGAGAGTAGGTGAGTTGGGGGGGAGGGGAGAGGGGGACAAAAAGTAAATGCTCTCTCTTGTGGGTGTATCGTGTGCTATGTGTCAATTAAGTGGTTAGCTTTTAATAGGCCTGGGAATCCTTCCCTTGTCGAGCAGCACAGGGGATGTGCTCCCTGTCTCATTGAATCCCAATCCATTCTGGGGTCAGATATGATGTTGAAATTGCCCCCACATAATAATGTGCCCTCTTTCCAACTTTCCAGGAAGTCGAAGAAGGACTCGCTGAATTGTAACCGAATCTGGATGGGTGCATAGGCAGAGCAGATAGTAACTATTCGGGACCTTACTTTTCCCTTTAATGCGAGGTATCTCCCCTCCTCATCTCTATATATTTGCACTATTTGAAGGCCTAAGGATTTCCTATATATGATTCCCACTCCACTCCCTATTGTGACCTCCCGAGGCCCACTGGGTACCTCCTATTTCCCTGTTTACGACCTTGAATACTTTCCCTTGCGCAAATATTGTTTCCTGCACAAATAACACATCCAGTTTTGAAATTTTAAATTCCCTTGCCAGCATAGAGCGCTTTTGCACCGAGTTTAAGCCTTTAACGTTAAGGGACCCAAACTTTATCTCATCAGGTAATTCCATTGTGGTATTCTAATGAATGCATTTTGACCCTTATAGGGTGGCATGCCCAAATGAACGCCATCACTATTGGCACACAGCTTCTGTGATTCGCTTGGGCATTAGACTGATTGTGTATGACTTTAGTGGTGTCGGGATGTTTCTCGTTACCTTTCTGATGCGTATCCTTCCCTCCCGCCGCCCCCCCCCCCACAACCCCGTGGAAAAATGCCATCCTTGGCACTTCTCTTCAACTGAGACGCCCTTAAAGAAGAAGGGTCACTCTCCAGGGACCCCTCTCCAGGCTGAAAAATATAATGAAACATATTGGGAACTTAATGGCAGAAACGGCCTGCACCGCAACTCAAAATGATCAGTATCCAAACCCTTATGGCTGTGTGAGCACTTCTTTGTTATTTATTTCAAGCTTAAAAACAATTTCGCTCAAATTAATAGATCAAGCACTTCTCTCGTGACCGGGTAACATATGTACAAATAAAAACACTACTTTTGACTTTAAACTCATCTTTGCGGACCTAGTTTTCAAGGTGTATTGTACTGCTTGTACTTCCTGGTGCCCTGGGCTCTACCTCTCCGCGGTGAGGGGGGTGCAGCATTTTGGAAACGTCCCCTGGGTTTCCGAATTTAGTCTCTGTCGACTCCTTGCACGCCAGCTTGGAGACTCTCCAAGACTCCTCGGGCCTCTTCCTCTGAAGTGACACGATAGCCCTCTCCCTAGTGTTCGAAGCTTAATGAAAAGGGGAACCCCCATTGGTAACGAATTTCCTGCTCCTGTTGACAAGTTGTCAGTGGGCGGTAGCTTCTTCGTTTAAGTTTAGTAGCCAACAGGTCTTGAAATATTTCGACGCTGGATCCTTCGAAGACAATAGGTTCTTTCTCTCTCGCCTTCTGTAAAATATCTTGTTTTTGCCTAAAATAATGACATTTAGCGAGGACCGATCTTGGGCCATTCGGTGGGTCTCTGGCTCTGTGTATCCTATCAAATTCGAAGTTGGGGGGGTGGGGGGGCACTGTTGAGCAACCCAAAGATGGCTGCCGAGCACCGGAGCTCCGTGTGGACCTGACGGAAATACACCGGCATCTGCGATCTGCTGTGTCGCCATTGCCTAACGTTTCACAGGTCTGCTGCTAAAGCCCTGCTGCACACATACTGGCAGTTTCAAGCAAAATCAGAATTCAGAAGCCAGCCTACACTGACTGAAGAGGCAGCCCTGCCGCGTGTGTGACTCCCGACTTGGACGCAGACACAGCCTTCTACGTCCTTACCCCTGCGGCTGTGAAGGCCACTGTGGCCGCTGGTGGTGCGTCCGGGACCCGGGCCCCCGGGACTGAGGTGGGCGTCATCAGGGCTGGAGCACCGTGCGCCGGCCCGGGAGGCGGGCAGTGTCCCGGGCTGGCGTTGGTGGCTTCGCCGGTGAGGCCTGCACTGCAGGTGCGCTCTGGCCCCGCTGCGCCAGAGGGTGTGTTCGACCCGGCATTGTGGGGAGGCGGCCCCGGAGGCGGCCCCCTTGGATTGAGTCCCCCCGAGGCCCGGGCTGACCCCCCCCCGGCCTGGCGCTGCCTGGCTGTGACTGCGCGCTGCGGGGCGGGCGCATGGAGGTGTCCCCGGGGCTGCCCACTGCAAGCCTGAGCCGGCGCGCTCGCAGATCAGGTGAGGAGCTAGGGGGCCTGCTCTAAAGCGCTCTCATTGCCTGCACCATAAGCCCCCCCGTAAGAATTACACAGCGCCTCACAGCACGCTGCCCAATACCTCCTCAGAAGGTGCCTGTACACAATGTGTAACTGAAATTGGGCCACATGAGCCCCCACCTCCCCATCTGGTGAAATTTGCCATTTTCTGCCGGAGCTGGCCGGCGATTGGAACATTATCACCTGGTATTACAGAGCCAGATACACTTTTGCTCTGGTGCGGTCTTGGGGCCCCTTGGTCTACGCATTCGCTGGACGGGGCACCCCCCAACCTCCTCCTCCTACAGCCTGGAACTGGTGGCCACGTGCTCAACTCGCCTCAATCAATACAGCACTTACTAACCCCGGGTGAGGGTGCAGCATCACATCACAACTCCGATAGGTTTGCCACCTCCTGGCCCCCCTGTGGCTCCTACCAGCACCTCACTTTGGGACCCCGCCATTGCTACCTCCTGGTGCCCCCACTCTCCTTCCCACTGCCATTGGGCAACACCAATCTGATCTGCGCCTCTCCCATCTTTAGCACCTCTAGTTCCACCTGCGTGGACACAACGGCGCCCTGACCTACACCAGAAATGTCCAACCGATCCCGAGGAACTGGCATGGGAGGAGCTATGGGTAAGTTCTCTAAGGCTGTGCCAAGGGCTGAAGCAGGAAACATACCGTCAACTCAGGAAGAACCTGAGACTGAATCACATTCCAGCGCACTTGCCCCAGATCTCACCACGATGATGGAATCCATGGCAAAGATCTTTGCCTCCTTCCATGAGAAGCTAGACGATATTAACGCCAACGCCGCTTCACCCAGCTGTGAAGTTCATTGAGTCACAGATATCCCTCCATAATCCAGGAGGGGGCCACATAGACAATGATTGACCACGAACTGGCTTAACTTCTTGGTGACCAAATCTGTCTGATGAGGTTTGATTTCTAATGTGATGATGGCAATGTCGTTTCACTAACCTAACCGCGCGGGGTTCCCTGATACGCGCAATAGAGCGCCTAGTCGGTTCCCATCTCCCCGACATTATTTACCCCTCATCCTAGTACCGGGAGCCGACTACACGCGCCGCCCACTTCTCTGGCCAAATCCTGGTTTGTTACATTAGCCGGTATCAGGCGCCATGCAATTGATATGTGTACCGCAGACGCTCGTGCTGCTTACAGCACTTGACGTCTCTTCCTTTGTTTAAATGTCAACCACACAGCAATAGCACGCCCCGCTGCAGTTGCAATGGTTCTCTTCAATTGGGTATTTGGTGACTGTTGGCCCCTGTTGGGCCAGTAGCAGCGGGAACCCACGTTATTTTATTTCTTTTTTTTAATTTTTAAATTGTTTTGCATTTTTAAAGCACTCACACAGCCCGCGGGCATCGAGGTGCTGTTAGTTTTTTTTTTTTTTGTTGGTAATTGTTTTTTTTTCTTAGTTGCGTATTTATAACGCGCTTAAATACCCATAGGTATAAGCGCAGACCCGGGGATCGAACCTGTGTTGCTTTGTGTCGTCTTGCTTCCAAGGAAGGCACGTTGCCACTTAGCTATCCTCCTGGGACAGTGGGTCTCTTTTTCCGACCCCTGTTTCGGGGGAATCTTTAGAGTATTGGGGTGGGGAAGGGGAAGGGAACACTGCCCAGTTGGGGAAGGTGGTGAGGGAGGGGGGAGGATTTGGTTGGGGGGGGGATCATGTTGGAAATGGCAGAGGCGGACCGGTACACCACGCTACACTGGGGTGTCCTCGGAATGACAGCACTGACTGCAAACAAGGGCCACGACGACAAAGCTGGGATGTACCCTAGACTTTTGAAATGCCCACTACCATAATGTCCTTGAATGTCCGGGGCTTGAGCAATCACACCAAAGCCCGTAAAATCATGGCTTATGCCCAAAGACACGGTTGTAAGATACTACTTTTGCAAGAAACACACTGGGAGTGCCCGCTGGCAAACAACATGGCGACATCTTGGGGACCTAATAGATACTACACCTCCTACTCCACCTGGGCCAGGGGTGTGCTAACAATGATCCATAAATCCATCTAATTCGTATTACACAAGAGTTATATTGACCCTGATGGTAGATATGTTGTTTTGCACTGCACAATCGCCAATAGGGAACATCTTCTGGTAAACACATATGGTCCCAATGTGGATACCCCTGACTTTGTGGACAGGGTGGTATCTATACTCCTGGGGTATGTGGGAATCCAAATCATCTGTGGGGTGGGGGGACATGAACTTCATATTAGATACAAACCTGGACAGAACTGGGAACGCATCCAGGTCCCTGTCCAGCGCAGAGCGCAGTCTACAGACACATTGTTTAACACTCACCATTCTGGATACTTGGAGACTCTTGCATCCACAATCACGCAAATATACCCGTTATTCATCGGTACATGATAGCTCCTAAAGAATCAACCTATTTCTAGTGTCCAGCGAAGTAATGGGGAGAATTGAGGGAGCGCAGATACTGGCCCGCACCCTCTCTGATCATGCCCCGATCACCCTATCAGTCGAATTGGGAATGCCCGCCCCAACATTCAATACATGGCGATTCAAATCTGCTGCGCTTCGGGACATCGTCTTCAAGGCTGATATCCTAGCAGACATCGAGTCCTTTTTTAAGCACAAAGAACCCCAGGCCACTACCAATGGGATCCGGTGGGATGCCTTCAAGGCCTACATTAGAGGAATGTCCACATCCAAGGAGGCCGGGGTACTGAAGAATATAAGAGCAGACCTCAGCCGCTCCGAGTCCAGATTGCGTGAACTAGAGCAGAAATGTGCAACATTGGCTAACCCTGCCACACTCGCCCTTATTAGCGAGGAACTTCAGTTATTCAACACACACGCTGCCAGGGAAGTTCGATATTTTAGCCGCCCACTTGCGGCGCGGAAGTATGGGCAGGGCGATAGACCCGGCAGAACACTGGCCACCCTGACGAGGGGGGAGTGGGGGCAGGCCCAGATTGCCTGCATCAAAGATGGACAAGGCGCTACACAATGGTCGGACCAGCAGATTCTCGACAACTTTACCGAGTTCTACACAAACCTCTACTCCCAACCCCCCGAATACAGCGAACAGCAAATGGGGGAGCTCCTTGACAAAATACCCACGACATGCATCTCCCCAGCAACTAGGGACCAACTAGACAGCCCGCTCTGACTTGACGAGATAGTCACTGCCATCTCGGATCTCCCCAAGGGTAAGGCTCCTGGTCCTGATGGGCTCACGGACGAATTTTATCAAGAACACTTAGTCCTATTGGCCCCCAAGTTATTGGAGGTATGGGAGGAGTTGCTTTGCGTGTCTGCCCTCCCCCCACCTTGCGCGAAGCCACAATCACAGTGTTACTTAAACCCGGCAAGCCCAGTGAGGAATGTGGTTCCTATAGGCTTTGTACCTGGGAGATCCACCTCTCACAACATCAGGCGGCTATGTCACGGATAGATCTGGGCTCTAATGCGGTTGCGGTCACGCTAGACGCTCAAAAGGTGTTTGACATGGTATCCTGGAAATATATGTGGGTGGTGCTGGAGACGATGGGCACTGGCTCGAATATGATTAAATACATCAAACTACTATACACCTCCCCAGTGGCCAGGGTACAAGTCAATTCCTTAACGTCCGCTCTGTTCACGCTCTCCAGGGAAACCCGCCAGGGCTGCCAATTCTCCCCTATCCTTTTTGCCCTAGCAATGGAGCCCATGGCAGACAACATTAGAACATATCCTCCCACAGGGGGATTCAATTAAAAGGAACTCCTGAGATTAGATCCCTGTACGCTGACGATGTACTATTATACGTCAGGGACCCGTCCGTCCACCTAGATCCGATACTACGGGATATCACTCGCATTGGCACCCACTCAGGATTCACAATTAACTATACCAAATCCGAGATCTTCCCACTCACTAGTTGTAACTCTCACCTGATTCCCGTAGAGGCGCCGGTCTTGACTGGGCGTATACCGTATCTTCAAAGGTGATGTGTAACACACGGCTGGCTCTTTGGGCTGGACCTCTGTGCACTGTATGTTTGACTCGAAGGGCAAGATGTCTGCAGATAGAAAATATGGGATTAATGAACTGGGTTATTGAATGTCTCTCTCTTCTTCCCTTTCTCTTCTCCTGTAGAACCCCGAAGGTTAACGCTCTCACCTTAGGTAAGTGAACGCCGTGCTCTCCATCTGCCTCGGGGCAGGGTGCTGTAACCAGTTTCTTCACTGGATAAGGGGAGCAGGCCTCTTGACTTCAGAGGACTGCTGTCCGTTGTTTACTGCACGAACGGTAAATTTCGAGTAATTCTAATGTCTTTAAAGTCTTTAGTAATGATGTCTCTTGTTTTGCAGGGTTCCGGCGATGGTGGATGACGGGCTGAAGTGAGTTGAAGATGGAGCCCGTGTGATGAATGGAAGCGCCTGGAAGCACGTAAGTAAGCGCTTGTTGCCTGCTTCACGATGCGCTCTAACTGTCTTTTTATTTTGCAGGTACAAGTTCGGAGCGGCTGCAGGGTGCCGGAATACCCACTGGGTTAGATGTGGAAAGGAGTAATGACACGTGAGTATTAAAGTTCCCCAATGTCTTTAAACGCACCTTGTTTTGTCTTTCAGATGCGGGATGCAGCGCCGAAGGCCTCCGGAGCGTGCGAAGAGTTGGTAAACTTTTGTCTTTCAGATGCCGGAATGCAGTGTGAAGACCTCCGGAGCGCACGAAGAGTAGGTAAGTCTTTGTCTTTCAGAATGCAGCGCGAGGCGTTGGTGACAGCCGATGGCCCAGGTAAGTGAAGAGCTGTCACTTAAGAACGTAATGCTAACCTGTTCTTTCTTGTCTTTATAGGTGTTGCTGAAGACTGGATTTAGGATGGTAAGCCTTTTTCCTTAGGCCCAGGATCAGATGCAGAAGACACGATGAGCGTTCTGCTGCAGAGGATGCAGAATAACGCAAAGCAAGATTCATCCATCGGGTGTGGTTTAAATAGCCTCCTGTAGTGCTTAGGTATCTCCTTACACAGCCACGCCTAGGTAAGAAAAGAGTTCCTGCTTTCCAGAAGAGTTCCAGTGTTCTGAACCTAGGGAGTGGCTCCTGCCCCACCCAACAGGAAAAGTAGTTCCAAACAGAAGAGGATCAGAGGCTCAACTGGCAGGCAAGTAAGCAGCATGGTCTGCTGCAGGTAAGTCCACCCAACCATTATGAGCCCGGCGCTTCCAGCGCTGGGACTGGGCATATTTATGAGCCTGGTGCCACTGGTGCCAGGACTGGGTCCAAAAGGTCCCAATTGGGACTGGTTGGCACTCGGAACCTGGGTTATGAATCTGCTTCCAAGGGAGTTGGGAAAACCCTGACCTTTTGGAAGCAGAGATCATGACACTAGTTCCACTCAACAACCAGCCACCGAATATCCGCTTCGCTGGTCGCCCACTGGGATCAAATACCTGGGGGTTCATGTGTCCCTCACTAAAGACACTCTGCTCGCCGACAACTACCTGGCAGTGGCACAGCTCACTGAAACCAAAATGGCACGCTGGCGCTCTCTCCAGTTGTCGCTCGCTGGAAAGCTCTCATTAAAAAAGATGGTACTCCTCCCCAAGTTTTTGTACACATTCTGCAACATACCCATCTGGCCAGGGGGGACATACTTTGCACGCAGTTTCTGTGGCATTCTGACATGGTACGCAAGAAATGGACAGCCATGACCCTCCCATACGAGAGAGGGGGATTTACCACCCCCGACCTGACACTATAATGGTTGGAGGTACAGGTGCAATACACTTCCCACTGGTAACCTGGCACCCCCGCCCCGCCCGCACGTCAAGCTGGAAACCCTTGCGGCACCCGGTGTTAATGTAATGTCAATCATATTGCACCGACAGTACATAGCAGACCCGCTCATAGATCCAGTCGGCACCACCGTGCGTGCATGGGGCAGATTGTTCGGAATGACAGCAGATCAGCACCCTTACTACAGGTGGCTCCCTGGGTGGGGGTTCCCCGGCGCTTTCACAACACTGAAGTACTCTGGGTTACCAAGCACTGACTTTTACCCTGACGGGCAGTTCATAACACCACAGACATGGAAGCCGGACCACTCTGGGTCGCGCTAGAATTTTTGCAATACTATAGGCTCCGTGCTGCCTTTCGCGCCGCATGGCCCGACTTTCCTGATGAGCCCCCAACTCCCCGGGGATTGCATATATAGCTAACGCAGGAGGTGCCCGTGGCGCGGTCTCGTCATTATATAAGTTACTACTAGCGAACGCCCCAGCTCAGCCCTCCAGGGCACGTGACGAATGGGCCGAGGAGCTGGGCTGCGAGGTCTCCAACCACTTATGGGGGAAAATGTGCTCACACACTAACAGAGTCTCCCTCAATTTTCGCTACCGCGCCATGCAATTCAAACTGTTGAATAGGCTGTATTACACCCCCCTCAGGATCTCCAAATTCGTTCATAGTGGCTTACATTCCTGCCCCTGCTGTAAGGTGGAGCGAGCAGATCATCTACACTTAGTCTGGACATGTCACAAACTGGGGGAATTCTGGGACAGAATACTAGCAACATTGTCAGAGATCACTGAAGGTGACCCGGACCCCCTGGGTGTGCCGTTTGGGGTATGTAAAGCCAAGAACACTAAGTGCATGGCTACATTTCTAAATATTAGTTGTATGGTGGCCAACAAATGCATACTCCAAAATTGGAAGAATCCCTCCCCCCCAACATTTCAGAAATGGCTGAACTTGCTTATCTGGTCCCGGAACTGTGAGGAGGAATACCTGGATATGCTCCCTACTCACTCACACCCCAAGAACATATGGGCTGCATTCAACAGTTATCTTAACAACCAGGAGGAGAGCGTGTCTGAGAGCTGCTCTTCCCTGGTGCCGTAGTGCTGTAGCTCTGCGAAGTGGTGCTTTTTGTGATTTTCCTGTTTATTGGCCCTGTACCTGGTATAATGGTATTATTGCAGTCCAAGTGCTATTCTATGTATATTTCAAATGTAAATGATTACCCCCATGTGTGTGTTTGCTGTATGCCTCTGCCAACAAAAATAAAATATAAAAAAAAAAAAAAAATCGAAGTTGGGGGCGTCTGTGGGGTGGAACAATGATATCACCAAGGCTTTTTTTTCCAAAACGGTTGGGGTTTCTCCCTGTTTCTCACTTAGACCCATAATACGTATGTTTGATCTTCGTTCTCGGCTCTCTAGATCATCCAGCTTCAATTCAATGCCCCTCTCTCTCTTTGTTTCTTTGTTTTAAGTCCAGGAACCTGGCTTCACTGTTCATTACTGCAAGGTCGCCTGACAGTTGGTTGTTCTCTATGGCCTCGATCCGTTCTTCCACTTTGACCATTCTGGTCTGCAAGTCAGTGACTTTTTCAGTCAGGCTGTATTCTATTGATCAAATTTCTCCTAGGAGGAGTCGAATGTCTGCCTTGGTTGAACTGTTGAGATCGTCCCCTGGTATTTCTGGCAAGCTCGGCTCCTGCTCCTTCTCCATAGTTGCTGAGTTTTAATAGAATTTACGTAGCTTGAGGGCTGTGCTCGGATCCAGGGCACTAGTAGGCAAAGGGATTAATCTTTGCTTATGCAATTGATGGCCTCTGAGATTTCCGCCCTAGTAGTGCTCTGCCCAGAATGCTTGTTCTGCTCTTGAGGGCAAATAGGGGTTCCTGTGGTCAATGCCTCCTTTTCTCCTCTGTTTGAACACTTTTGCGTTTCCAAGGAGTTTCACTGCTCACAGTGCCTCCCTGTGGGCGCACTGTGCCATATTAAAGTTTTTTGTATTTGCCGTCTCTTTCCTTATGATGGTGGATTATGCCGTGCAGCAGTGTAGTCAGCCTTTCTCTAGAGAGCCGTGCAAACTGCAGGTAGCCTGGGTGCATCGGAGCGTGTTCGCTCGCTGTGTCTGCTGATCTGCGAGAGCTATGTTTTTTCGAAGCTCTCTGCGTTGCACCGACACTTACGCAAGCGTATATGTGCAGTCTTTTAGGGCCCGACGGGGGTGGCGCGTAGCGGAGTAATTATATGCTTTTTCTACCAGCTCAGTATCGCGGCTTCAGTGTCTCCCCGCTCTTCGCAGAATGTTTTTCATGTGCGCTTTATGCGCTGCCTGTGAGGGTGGGTGAATTATATTTATTGTGGTCGGGAGCTAGGCTTGGGCTGAAGCATGCTTTGCTTACCAGCCTCAGTTTGTCCCTCATTTTCTTTCGGTTCCATGTAATAATGTCCCCTCAAAAATATCGCCATGCAAAAATAGAAATCACTGAAAAATTGCTGTTCTTTGAGGGGATATTATTAGATGGCTCCCCCCTGTACCTATATATATGGTCACCTATATAATGTTGGCACAACCTTTTCCCTGCAACATTATAAATGGCGACCATATATATATGGATATTATTACCCGATACCTTTCTTTCCGGCTCTCTGTGTTTGCATTCTCCTGAAGTCAGCCTTCTACTTTCGCAATGCCGGCAGGCTGAAGGCTCTTCATTTGATGTAACAGTGGTGGGTCCTCTTCTCCCGCTGAGCTTAGCTTAAGCGTTGCAGAAGCTCCTGACCTGCCTGTGTCCACCATGGTGTTTGCTTTCTGTTTCAGGGTCCCTGCAGCGTTCTCTTTGAGGTTGTTGTTCACAGCGAATGCAGGCACTGTTTCTTCTGGCATTCAACCACGATGTACTCCAAAAGATTGGTGTTCAGCACACATTTAAAATGCCTTGGGATTTAGCATTTATTGGACGTTTGGACCTTTCTCAGTGCCTGAAGAGGGAGACGACAGTTCAAGCAGCCATTACGCCTGCGCCCCTGGTCGTCTCCTGAATAAACATTTTTGAAAAGTCAAGCGGTTGACTCTTTCTTTGTGCAAAAAGTGCCCCATTGTTCAGGAAGTAGTTTCCGTTGAATATTTCCATATAGCTTGATTATCCCTGACCAGGATCAATGATGGAGACAGAAAATTGGGTGCGTGTAATCATTTGGGTAATTGATAACCAGCCTCCCAACAGAGACATCTGAGAAGACAGTGCAGGAGGCGGGCCATGGCTCCAGCTAGAACTGTCAGAGAAAATGTTTCATCAGTGGCTGGTGCAGGAGACTGCCAGACTCACAAAAGGAATGAAGCAAGCAGAGGCAGAGTGTGGGAAGCCTGAAACATTAGTTAGTGATGAAACTATTACACCAGATCTCTCAAGACTTTGGTTTAAGAGACAGTGTGTTCATTTTTTGTGAAAAAATAAAAACCATTTGATCATGTGTCCAGAGCACTTTGTTTATGCATTCCATCCGGCTATCCCTGCAGCAACATCTTACTTTTCCTTCCCACTCTACTCCTACTATTGCCTACCCCACCATCCCCAACAAACTCCAACCCTACCCATGATTGGCATGTTCCAAAGTGCCACAAGACCATGAAAAAAGGAGAAATCAGGCTATATAAGACCCAACAACATAACAAAACTGAAACAAGACCAGTCACATAAGGTTAATTTAAATTGCTAGACAAACTGGCACTCAGTGGCAAATATGATTAGAACATAACATAACCTGGCCAAAGACACAGAGGATGAGCAGTCCACACATCTGTGGAGAATCACATTTTGCAGCCAATGCATGTCCATGGGCTGGTTAGGCTTCTGCATCACCAGTGCTCACAAAGACATTATATCATGTTCTATGCTATGCTTGCAACTCGCATTCGTAATCTTGCTCATTAGGGGCTGCAATTATTTCCTGATGCCAACTCTATAGCTACCCTTCGCACTACCCACCTGCTTCATAGAATTTAACCACTCAATGATCCCATCGCTGATCAACATGACAGGCCTAATTGGTAAATACTGCAGCCATCTTCACTCTTCAATCCATCTGCCATTACTCTTGCTTGCGTATCAGTACACACATATTAAATATGTGTCAATAAGTGGATCCAAAGTAAGGGATTTAAATCATCAGCTCATAAAGATGTACTGTCTCTGAAATATTTCCAAATATGGAAAAGTAAACAAATGGAAGCATTCCATTCATTCACTATCTGCTTCTAGACCTCTTTTTAAAATGAAGGCAGCATGTTTCCTTCGCATGAAGGCAGCATGTTTCCTTCGCATTACTTTGTGCAGAGGTGGAAAATAATAGGTATTTTCTTCTATGGACAAAAACTGGGTCCCACCGTTGTGATTGTGACCTATCACATTGCATCTTTAAAGCATTGGGCAGAGGTTTTCTGGTATTTTACCATTTTGGCAGGGAAAAAATGTGATCTGTACGATTGGCTAGATTATTTATCTGGGCAAATTTTGTTTTCCTACTTATTTCAGTCTAGAGTATACAGCTGTATTTGTGACACTGTCGACTAACCAAAGATAGTTCTATTGTAAAAATAAAATTGCCAGTCTGTTCATTGCGCAAGTTTGTTTTAAAGCTTGACATTAAGTTCAGCACCACACAGAGGAAACGCGTATTTTACTATTCAGTGAATGTAGTAGAGCGTTATATATGCCTCCAAGCGGGAAGGGAATTTGCTACAAAACAAGACACAAGCCCTTAACTGCCCCATAATCCAACGCTATACAAAAATGATATTTTTATTTCATAATGGTATATCATTTCTAAAAAACAGTGGTTAATTTAACTACCCTACTTTCTGCCACAGGCAGTCAGTTAACATGCAGAATTCTAATTGGAAAACCAAAGGTGGGGTTGTCACACTTACCCTGGAAAAGCTGAAGAAACCTGGGTTGTAAAGCAGAGGTAACCACTCCATCCGGAAGTTCCCGCAGAAACAACTTCAGAAGGCTTGCTGCAGAGAACACATCTCCATCTATGTCCAGGTCTACATCTTCCCCACTGTCATACTTCAGGCGCAGTTGCTCCACCACTTTGACACTACCATTCACTCTAAAGATGCCTTCCTGTGTCAGCCCTGTCATTTAAAACCGGTAAATGTTAGGGCTACAGGAAGGGTTGATGGTTCAAAAAACGTCAACAGATTAGAGGAAATCCAAGATAATGCAGCAATAGAATTTCTTTTATTTCAAGGAGTCACTTCCCAAAAGGGCTAGTTGCACCACAAGCAGCTGCATTGTAATGTGAATGGGCACTTGTTTGCCACCCCCTCCCCATCCAACATAGGCCCCACCTTCCACAAGCGCCAGCATTGGAACTTTACTACATTGTGCTGGTGACATCCGCACCATCTAAGCCCTATGTGGTCTAAAGGACATTTAGGCACACAAGAAAATCTCAGTGCAAACTGTGTGCACTCTGTTTATCCTTTAAATAGGTAATTCTTAATGTATTTGTGACCACTTCTAGTAGATTTAGGATCAACAGTTCTCTAGGCCTAAAATCCCAGATCCAAAGAGAAGACGCTAACTAATCAGTATTAATGTAGCGTTTTGTGCCAACTATTTCTTCACTGCTAATTGGCGGTAGTTAGCTAATTGTTTAAGGCACCTTGAATTATCACAAGCTACTGGTACGTTACATTGCTACTTTGGTCCGTACAGACGTGTTTTTCGATGTATTGTATAGTGCTTGCTCGAGTATTTCAGTTTAGGGCATTTTAGTTTTTCCCGTTTTAGTGAATGTGCATTTTGCACAATTTGTAATTGCTTGATTTTTCAATGTTGAATGAATTTTAGAATAGGGATAGAAATGTACTGCCCAACTAAGGCACTTCATTTCCAAGACTACCTTGGGTCACTGAGGTTTAAACCTTAATTTTCCATGCCGAGCAGGCATTACTGGTCTGTGCTGACGCAAAGCCGGTTTTGCCTTTTGACCCTGAAACACGTTGTGTTCATTCGTATTGGTGATTTTGGATGTGCCTTTGTGCCATGGGCTGTAGCACAGGTTGTTTTTTTCTACTGAATTACTCATTGATTCGATTGTGTTACTTGTGATGGATTTGCACTTCCCACAATTGCGGGTCTGACGAATGTGATCAAAATATATTGATTTGGCACACAGGGACCCTTACAGGCTTGTTCAGCAGACCTGCAGCAGCTATGTCTAGCTCAATGAGAAATGGGCAAGTGAATCCCATTTTCTCTGAACAGGTTAATGGCCATCTAAAATTGGACCACCCCTGTAAATTGTGTGTAGTGCCCTATTGTGAAAGCTTATGTGCAATCCCTCTCAAGTCATTCTAGGGCAAATACACCCAATATACACACTCCTATTAATTACCAATAAGCTGCTTCTTGGAATTGTTTCAACTACTACCTGATCATATAGGCTCTTGGCTTCCGCTTGGTCATGTTGGGGGTAGTAACTGTTCTGTAATTAACTATTACTAATAATCAAGTTTTACACAAGGAGTGTGATTATTTCATCTTCAGCCCCAGAGGTGTTGCTAGGAAAGGCCTGAGGGGGCTAGCCCCAGGTCTTTTGGTTGTAGCCCCGGATAAAACCTCAGGGGCAACAACCAAAAGGCTGGCTAGCCCCGGGCCCCGACATCAGTCTAGCCCCAGATCTATTCCAGTCCTAGCAACACCCCTGTTCAGCCCTGAACGTAAATAATTTGCATTTATCTTACTGGAAAGCCCTCGATTCCATAACTGCTCCTTAATGCCCACTGACTGGCAAAAAAAACAGGTGACAATCCACAACCTTAGTATTTCACTTAATTTGCATTACTGAAAAAGGGCTGGTGGATCACACTCAATGACATTGCTCCTCTGGGCTACTACCAAGTAATCAGGTAGAATTGCTCATTACATAAAGGAGGATTTGCTGCTATTATATATAAAGACATTAAAAAAGCTAAATCAGTTTATGCTGCCAAAATTTACAAAGACTGTCCACTTGCACTGCGAAAAAAATATATCATGAACTCTTAAATTTTTCTAATAAATATTTTTACTTCATTATTCAAATTATACATAATTTTACACATGAACCAATTTACAATTCAATCAATGGAATGGTTTCCAATTGAATATTAACACATTTTGAGGTCAGCAATTATTTTCTCAAAATGCCAACTATAAACAGTATATAACGTTATCAGATTCCAATTTAAATGTTTTTCTTTGTTGTTTGGAACTCTTACGATTAGCTTTTCCAACACGCGGATGAAATTTCGCCAGTACAAGAAACAAACACGTACAGGTGTAGCGTTTTTTGAACCAATCCCCTGCGGCAGAGTTATATTTAAAATTAAAAGTTGTGTATAAATGGTGCTGCAACAGGAATCTGATTTACTTCACCACAAAAACAGTTGCCTAATTAATGTACATTATTAGTTAAAGAGGAATCCCGGTAGTTAGTTATCCACTAGAGCGTGGAATTAAAGAACTACTCTGTCTATACCCGGCAGGAGAAAACATTAATATATACTAGGAGACAGAGTTCAATAACAGGTTGAACACCACCATCAGGTATCTAAAATACTTAATATATCTTTAATACACAAAAGTTCTAAATCACATCACTAATATCAAAGCATAAATTCCTATACATAAACACTATTAAGATCAACATCTAAAAAAGAAAGGATTTCGTCAATTTCCAACAAATGGTATGGTAACACATAGATATACATTACATTCAGCAAATCAATAGCTATGTAGTACAGTTAGTACAGTTTCTGATTATTATTTGATAACATCAGTTGGTCTAGTCCTGTAAACATCCAGAACTTTGGCTCAACATGTTTCTGTTCTTGGTAGGTTTACTCAGAGAACTTTCATCAGGAGAGTTAATAAAAATAACAAAAATCCAAATTAAAAGCATACACTGTTATGTCAGTGGGACAGTATAGAGTACGCGTGCAACCTGTAGATAAAACAGAATGAGAAGGACAGTTAAGGAGGTTGGAACTAGCTAGAGAGTATCTGTCAAATTCCCCTAAGTGGGAAAATAGAGTACCAAGTGATAGGTTATCATTACCTTTCGCGGTGCTAGTGGGGGCTCACACCATAAGTCAATCAGGTTGTAGTCAGCTAAAAATAGCCTGAACTCTGTAATAAATACAAGAGAAACCTAAATCAGTGTTTCTCGAAGGAGCTAAAAAACTGGGCTTGAGAGGTTAAATAGTTTCAGTCAAAAAGTAGTTTAAAATGGTGCTCACCTGACAAAAGAAATCAGAAAATGAGCTGTGCGATGAGTCGTGGCAGAAAGAGTGTGGTGGAGCTCTTGAAATGGCTCTACACGTGAAGAGCTGTGGTCATTACTAAGCAAAGCATTGTTAGAAGAAAAACCAAAGAAACCCAAGGATGAAAGAATTGTATGTGTGAACACATTCACGGATCTCAGTCTCAAAATTAAGAATGTGATTACCAAAGAGTGGAAAATCTTTAAAACAACGAGGACAACGTTACCGACACCAATGTTTGCCTATAAAAGTACCACCACCATTGGCAACAGAATAAGTGGCAGTAGACTCAAACCACTCGTTCAGAACCCTGTGAATCTGACCACACTGTGGGGCTTGCCACCGGTAAGCGGCCATTACAAAAGTAAAGAGATTGATGTAGGACTCTCCAAACCATGGACACAAAAAACCCTAACTAATTGCAACACCAATTATGTAGTTTACCTAATAAAATGTAGATGTGGCCTGATGTATGTGGGCAAAACCATACGTAAAATTAAAGTACGGATCATGAACACCGGAGCGGTCTTAAAAACAAAACTGACAATGCACCAATGGTTAAGCACTTTATCCAGGCCAAACATGAATATGAAGACTTTACCTGGACTATACTTTTATCACTAACAGGTGGCAACCCACAAACATTAGAGAATAGACTTCTAAGGAAAGAACAAGAAATTCTTTTCTGATTACAAAGAGATACTAGAGGTCTGAACGACTCTGTAGAATGGCATAAAATTCGCCAATGATTATGTACTATGTGCTTCCTAAAATCAAATACCAAATTCAATCTAATACTTATTTACTTCTGTTAGATATGAGGTCTCATTTTGTAGCAAACTTATGCCATGTAAACTTAGAATCGAGGTACATTAGTGTTACAAAATCTATGTGAATCAGAATATGTCTTCTAGCTAACAGGCATTGTGTCTTGGACTATACGGAACCCAAATGTTTGATTATGAAGTTATCATATGCCATGTAATGTTAATATTGAATATAACTAATGACAATAGGTCTAGTCCTCCATTGGGTCCCATAATATGTATAACTAACCATCAATCGCTTCATATATGGTACCGTACCCCTGAGATTAACGGATATTTAAGTTGATTTGTACAACATGATGGGATTTACATTTTACCAATGGGCATTTTATAGGTGGTTGATAATGTTTCAGTGTGACATACTATTGAGGGATGAGCCATATTTATACCATCTCGTTTGTTGCACACTAGCCCTATACCTATACACTATGTTATTATAGACCAGTAACCCTAGTATCCTAAAGACACCAGCTGGCATCTGTAGGCAAGCGACACACCTAATGAAGATCCCCCCTTTCCTGTACTATATTACTAAGAGGGCTTCATGCGTCACCCTGTTCTCCCGTGCATATTTGCCTTGTTTTTCTCATTGACTCCCTTGAGGTGTGGCCAGTATGATAATAATGGAGATCATTTAGCCCGACTCCAATGTTTTGTGTGTTCTTTTACCAGACACATCCGATTCTGGCAGATCGTTTCTTCCTAACTTGCAGTTTCACTTTCAGACTCTCGAGCGCTGATACACTAGAGCACCTTCGTGATCAACATTAACATAATGTCACTTTAAGGACTCGAGTTATTTGTATTTACAATGATTGGACTTGTTCCAATATGGCCGTCCTATTTTCTGACCACGTAGCATGACGTTCAGAGCTCCGAGCACAACCACGCATGATCACCATAGTAACCAATATACACACTGTGCTACTGTAACGCGCCCCTGTTAGAGACGCTGGCGAAGAGCAAAAGCACTGCACTAGAAGAGTTTACATTATCCACGATCGGGAAGAAAGCCGTCGAGGTATGTACACGCCGCACCACGCCAACACCTGTCTGCAGCTGTTATTGACAGTTACTGAACTCTGTCTCCTAGTATATATTAGCCTAATTAATGTATCCCAGGACTTGACTCAACATTGCATTTTAAATGAAGCATTTCTGCTAATGCTTCAAATACAACTGATTTTTTCACCTTATGCCTGGCATTTCCTGCATTCTTTTGAGGACGTGATATCCAGGGTTCTTTTTTGTTATCGCCATGCAATTTTAGAAGATCTTAGCTTCTGGATAAAGGATTCTAATAATATCAGTTCTAATCTTGTCTTGACACAACTTGTGCTATCCCCTCCCCATAGAGCAGGGCATAATTCAGGTATAGTAAAAGCCGGTATTCCTTTCTTTCTTCCATAGTCGGACCATGCTAATATTCCTTTTTAAAAAGACTCACTTGATATTGTTTCTGTCTGCCATCATAGGATGGTCATATTTGACAAAATTGGGACAACATCCAGTTAGAAAATCTAGCTCTTTTGCACATTCATCTTCCTTAGAGGATAAAAAGGTCTTTGTGTCTGATCCCTCTAAATTGTTAAAAAAATACTATCAAAAAATGTCAGCTAGCTCCTGCATTCGTTTGAACTATCAAGAAAATAAGTGGGAGTGGAACAACCTGGTATCTCCAGCACTTAGTCTAAATGGCTGTATTGTTACAGGTGGAATCATTCAAGTTCCAATATAATTAAAGAGCTGTTTGAAATGGAGTGAAAGAGTTCAGAGCTATCGGACAACAGAGCTCATCAAGCATTTTAAGCGTTTGTAAAAATCTGCCTAATTTTTTCCTCGATCAAAAACCTCAGAGTGAATTAGGTTCTATCTCCCCAATACATTTTTCAGTAATAAGGATACTTTCTGGGAAATACGCTTCTCCTTAATTAATTCTCTAAACAGATTTGCATGCTTAATTACAACATAACATTGTTATTGGTTATTTTTCCCATTGATTGCACTGTGCCGACACGGGTTTCGGCCGCTGGTCGTTTTCAAGGCTTTACAATATACAAATAATTTACAAAAATCAGAAAATACAAAATCATCACTTGTATAATATCCATGAAATTTGATATGAGATTAGGATAATGAGAGATGAAATTTCATAACCTCATAAGCATATATCAACAATATTCAAGCCAGTAGCAGCATGGTTTTTCATTTAGGAATACATAGAATAGAGAGTTAAGGAGAAGCCCATAGCCCAGAAAGTATCATTACAGTTTAACTTGTAGAGGCAAAGGGGTGAGTCTCTGCATTGAAGGATGTGCAGCTATCCATTTGTTGACAAATATGTAGTGTACTTTTTACCCTCAAACACCCAAGTGCGCCAACTATCCGGTATACCCAAACTTCTGTATCACTATACATTTTTCATTTGCTTTAATCTTTGTCAGATGACACTATTTCGACCAAAATCTCTGCCTCAGGTCTACCTCCTCATTGTTAGCGATTATGGCAGTACATCGTCCAAATGGCTCCCCTCATGAACCCTGGTATCTAGGATTAAGAAGGTTAAATCCCTGGTGGCGTAGGACCTTTGTCAAGTGATTAACAGCTCTTTTGTCATGAGCACAGCTCCAGACTACCAGAAGTTGGCCAGTCACAACCTTATTGAAGAAGGCTTCCCCGGATCCTACAGATCTGGCAAAATGTTCCCGTATCTCACCAATTCCATATCCTAACAAACTGATGCAAGTGGCGAGAACAGCTCAAATACAATCTTTTTGAAGAACCTGACCTTCTAGGCAACATTGAAGTTGGGCTTAATCCTGGCCAGAGTGGAGGATAAGGTGTTTCAGCTGCAATGGATGAAGGCAGGGTGTGGATTGGTCAGTGGTGTTGAATAAGGCATAGCGGTCCAATAAAATCATTCTGTTCTGCTAACATGTTGTCATTGTGACCCGCTGGTCTTTCTGGCACCTTTGGAGAAGGGAACGTTGAGTAGTCCCATTGCGCTAAAACGGTAACCACTGTTACCTGTCTAGTGTTTATTCCAAGATGGAGGGCACCACAAATGCTCAGATTCCTCATTACACCAGAGAACGTGAAGCGCTCTGCATCACAACCATCATATTCTGCCAGTCCTTCAGCGGGTGAGATGCTTTTCAAATTGTTTACTCTCTTTACCAGTTTTTGTTCTCCTTTCTTTCTGCCTCACTATCCTTTCTACAAATGTGTCTTCTGATTCTCCATGGGGGTCCTACCTGGAATACTGCCAGTATACTTAATTTCTGCACTGGATATCACCAGGCTTTTTTCTGCATTTTGGCCTTCCCTCAACCCCGATTGCTGGCACGACCCTCAGGTTCCCCCTTTGACTTGACCTGTTACTAGCAGTTAGGCACGGTGGAGACCGGTAAGGAACATCTATATCTGTTCTCAGATTTGACTACACTCAAGAAGGTCAAACTGACTCGGAGCATGCTTTCTCCAGAAGAAGGCACAAGGAAGGAGCCATCCCAAGTCAAAGGTGAGCACGTCTGCACTATTAGCTTCAGAGAAAACATTTTGGCTTGGTTATCCTCTTTACTAGAGGTTCTACTCTGTAATAGTGCCCATTTAAAATTTTCAAAAATACCAATTACTTGTGAGGTTCCACAGGGCTCTTCACTCAACCCACTACATTTTAACCTCTATTTGCTGCCTTTGACCAATATAATTCAGACTTCTGAGGCCTCCATTCTATCTACGATAATGATACTCGGCTAGTTTTTTGCTTGCAGTACTAAAAGTTCACCAGAACATTTTTTCAAGGCCGCTTGGAACAGGTTAGTCTCTGGATGAAGTGCAATATTCAGAAAACAGAAATAATCTTATGCTCAAATTCCTCTGACTGCTCTCAAATGAACCTCTCTCATAATTCAGCAGCAAAGTCCTAATGCAGCATTGATGGTTCGATAAATATTGGCCATCTTCTCTTGTATCCTGACCCACTCAATCGCAGAAAGTAAGTGATCTTGGAACTGGCTGACCCCCTCACTTTCACTGGGTTTTCACATTAGCAGAGTCTTTTGCACTTATTTTTCCATCTGTGCACTCTAAAAAAGGTTCCCGATTATGCAAGCTTTTTTGCACAAATCTCATTTGGTCAACACATTCATAGCTAGCCGGCTGGACTACTGTAATGCATTTTATTTCGGGTTGCCCAAGATGGATATACAGAGATTGCAAATTGTCCAGAAATCTGCTACAAGCTTGATCTTTAATCTGAGATGTGGAGTGCACACATCTCGTCAGTACTGTGAACACTTCACTGGTTATCTATAGAAAAGCGTATTCAGTTTAAGGAATTGTGTCTGGCACATGATTTGATTTGATTATTTGTAGAACGCACATCCATATGGAATCCAAGCAAAGAATTTCAACTGGGCGCAGATGAAACAAAGACAACCAGAAAGCCAGATTTATCAAGCACATTTAATCAAAGAGATCGGTCTTCAGTTTTTTCCTATGGGCAGGCCTCCAGAAGGTGCGTACTAGGCCTTTTTCCGCATGAAAATCTTGTAAATACGACAGCTTTATTATTTTCCTGTGTACATTTACACACAGGTTTAGAGCAGAGGGCAGTGCAACGGTCAGGTTACTTGACAGAAACTAGAAGGCTTCTTTTGATTTTTATCTACATGGATGTAATTGCAAGCCACCTCTGAAACAGAATGTATTTCTCTGAAGCCTTTCAAAAAAAGAAACTGCACACTGTGATAAAAGGAATGGTTTCTTTCCATTCAGCTTCAGAAGCACTGTGCATATTTTCCTAGAATTTTAGGATTGTATAATTAATAAGATGGAAAACTAAGTTACAATTGAGAATTAATATTTTGTAGAAAAGTATGCTTTTTTTTACGGTGAAAGCAAACCAGTATTGCACAATTGTATTTTTCAGAGTTCCGGTGCTATGTGCATAATCATGCAGAGGCAGATCATTTTTACACTTATAATTTAATTTACACTCTAAAAACAGTGTGTAAAATGATGGCTATGCACAGTATAGTTTACATCCATTCAACCTTGCTGTCAGTGGGGTACATTACTATAAATGGTCAGTGGCAGCAGAGTCTTTGCTCAAGGGTGAGTGATCGTCATTACACCAATCACAGGTGTTCAAGCCTCTCAAATCTTCAAGACTACAATTAAATATAAATAGAAAGTCAGCAAAACATGTTCCTGTGATATAATCCACATAGGTATTTAACTTTATATAGTGCTTCATTAATGGTTCATCCAACATCTAGGTACTGTGATTATTATACCTCAGTCGATACTCAGTTAACCGACCTATGAAGGGTGTTAGCCAATAAGATAGCTCAGCCGGTTGAGTACTTGTTGCTGCAATCTGTGCATGATCTGTAGGTTGCAGGTTTGAATCCCGGCAAGGCCAACTCAGCGTTTCATCCTTTCGAGGTTGATAAAGACATACCAACATTGGTTTGGTGATGATTGTGACAAATATGTTCCATGTACAGTGATTTGCCAAAAGCGCTATATAAATAACCATTTGACCATTAGATTAGATAAAGAATTTAGCATGGAGTCTGTGCCTCGCTGCACTGTTGTATCATAACATTGGCATACCATTAGGTACTAATAACTCCAGGAAATGAGGACTTTCATTAAACATCAAAAGACAATTCTGCTATCGAACCTCAAAACACACAATACAATTCATGTTTGCTTTACTATGTAATTGGCTAGGTTTTTGATTTCAACATTTAAGTATATACAGGAGAGATCAAATAGCCAAACCTTAGATAAATATTGAAAGGTGTATTCTGTCACAATGCAGAAAGCTGCCGCATACTAATGATTTCCATATACTTTTTGCACACGTCAGCTGGATGTCACATACATTTTACTCTCTTGCAAAGGAGAATAGTCATTTTTACTCTCTTAAAATCACATTTACTCTCAAAGTTTAAAAATAGGGAGTAAAATACTCCCACCTCAAAATCTTATCTGGAGCACTGCCTATGGGTGAACGTCTGGGCAACGAATGAGAAAACCAGCCTAACGGCTGAGTTTTGAGCAACCTGCAGATATTGGATTTGACATTTTGGAATTCCCATTTGTAGGGCAATGCAGTAATCTAACCAGGAGTTCACCAGTACACCGACTACCAGTGCAGTGGACAGTCTGTGTGAAATCAGCGGTAGTAGAGATTTTACCAATTTAAGATAGTAATAAGCTGCAATCTGCAGGTAAATTAAAATGTAAAATCTGTTTAACTTTGTCTACCAGATACATCCAAGATTCTTTACCTTAGCTCCAAATGATGTGGAGACCTCAGTGTGTTCTGGACATGACAGAGGGTGTGAGACTTCAGCCAATTTTGTCTTGGAACGTCGTCAGTTTTATTTGGATCCAGTTGAAGCTTATTAGCCACCATCCAGCTCTTTATTTTGCTAGTACAGGCCAACACTATATATTGCTTCCATAGGTTCGTTTAGCCGAACATAAATCTGTGTGTCATCGTCATAGGAATGGTAATGCAAGCCGAGTTCCCAGAGGATATCCAGCAAAGGGCGAATGTAAATGTTAACAACGGGGACAGGGCAGAGCCCTGAGGCAGAAGATAAAGAATCAGAGATAAATGTCCCCAATTTAACTTGCTAAGTTTGATTAAAGGATGTGAACCATTGCAATGACTCATTGGATAACTGAGCCACTGTAAAATGTTTTCAGATAAGAATATCAAAGTCAACTGTGTCAAAGGCTACTGAGAGGTCTAGCATGCTGATTTCACCCTCATCGGCACCCTTCAAAATATCGTCCCAAAATGACACAAGTGCTGTCTCGGTCTTACGTCCTGGCCTAAATCCTGATTGGTGCAAATCCAGTATCACCTGATCTTCCAGGTATTCTTGTAGTTGCACCGTGACGATATTTTCCAGGATTTTGGATGGCCAGGATAAACCTGCAATGAGACGATAATTAGCAAATACCTTATGGTCCAATATGTTTTTCTTTATTAGGGGGGGTAAGATCAGACTTTTTCAGCTCCATTGGGAAAAGCCCCTGAGTTAATGAGGTATTCATGACAGATAAAACAGGCCCACTTAGAGCTGCCACATGTCGTTTAGCTAAATAGACAGGAATGGGATCCTAATTATGATTAGTGAGCTTTAGCTTAGACGTGAGGTTGTGGACTGTCTCCAGATCCACAGTTTTAAACATAAACTTGGGGCATGTCTGATCTTCTTTAGCCTTCATATTATTATTAGATATGGTTACTGGTAAATACGAGAACTCAAGATTGAAATTTTTCCTAATCTGATCAATTTTATATGTAAATAACAAATTAAATTAATTTGCCAGGGACAAGGATGGAGTGAAATACCGAATTGTACACGGCGGGCAAGATTTTTTTTACAGTTTTAAATATAGCTTTTGGTCTGTTCTGAGCAAGATCAATCTGTTTCTGAAGGCTCGAGTCTTTGGCTAAAGCAATACTCTCCTTATACACTTTCAAGGCTATTTTTTAGTCTAAAAGGTTTGCAGGAGACCTGGTCTTTAGCCACAGCTATTCCTTACGACAGTAATGATATGATGTGATAATAGGCGTGTTATAAATGCCATATCATAAGGTTCAGAAATGTCCTCTTCCTCTGAGGAAAACTCTGTCTCCTCTTCTTCCCCTTCCTCCTCACCTTTAATCTGTGGCTTGGGGTCTCTTTTCTTCTTTCCTCTTAGGGTTGGTTTCTCCTTTTTTTTAAGAAGGTAAGGACGGCCACGGAAGGACGCCACAGTGCCACTAGAATAGTAGGCTGTGGTCGATTCCCTGTGACTGTCAGGAATGGGGAAAAAGCCCGAGGCATAAAAAACCCCAACCACAAGGATGGAAGACAGCTGTTGATCGACTCCACGGAAGGCAGAATGGTATGAAGGATCCAATGGCGGGAAGCACTCAGAACGGGAGGTAACAGCAAATGATGGAACAAGAAGTGCACGAGCAGACAGGCGGGAAGAAGAACGGAAAGAAGACAAGCGAACAGAAACAGGTAGGTAAAGTGAAGGGCAGGGAAGAAAACAAGAAGTCTGGAGGACCGAAGAAGGAGGAGGAGCCAGGCGGCAGGAGTTCTGGAGGTAAGCGGGGAAGAATCCACACGAAAGCAGCGGAAGACAGAAAGCAGACGTGTATCGCAAGGGAAAACTCACGGAGCGTAACAACAAAGGGAAACCAAAAGTTGCAACGCGTCTGAAAACCCGGATGAGATGGGCTAAATACTTCCGGCAGGACGTGAAGACGAACAACTAGATCGGCAAGGCACGGAAGGAAAACACGTGCTGGCACAACTTAACGGTGGCCCCTTTTCCAGCGATCCCAGATCAGCCATGGCATGACACCTATACACAAGTGTTTCAAGGCGCGATATACGATATGCTATGATATGGCCTTTATAACGCGTCAAATCTTTTTATAGCATTCTCAATGGTTAATTACACCACCGATTGTTCCTGCATCTGGGTTTATTGATGCTAGTATTGGGGCTAAGGTGTCCGATTATTTTGAAGACAGAACATGAGAGTCAGATATAACTCTGAACATTTTGAGTCGACCGGGAGGCAATTGGACCCTTAAGTAATTGTGCACTTGTAAAAGTAACCATTCTCTTTTTAATGCGTGTCAGCTGAACACAGACATGTCGCATCTGTCCCATTGGGATAGCAAACTTCACCATAAATCTTACTATAAGCAAGCCCCCTCCAATTATTAACAAGAGGTTTGTCCATTATAGCCCCTCTTGTGTTCTTCGCTCTTCCTCTGCTGTGTTGGGTGTCCTGACCCACGTTTGAGCTATCATGCTGCAACATTTGGTGCTGTGGGCTTAGAAAATCCAAGATGGCCAAAAAGCCCACATGTGCGCCAGAATCCAGGAGAACCACGCAGTTTGTGCACACTAAAATGGTTGCCTAACTTGCCACCCACCAGTGCGAGCAGGATGGGCCGGGGTGCCATGAGTGAAATGTGTGCCAAAGGAAAAAACGCACTTTAAAATCACCTTTTGTTTCCCTGAATGCCAGCTCAAAATGCCTATTTTCAAACATTGCAACACATCCAAAAATCTCACTGAACACCAGTGGACATCTGGCAGAATGAAGTATGTGTGCATACTAAATCTGGGAAGTTGAAGAGCCCCAAAACAATGTTCATAACAAGACTGGCTGAGCTCTGCAGGTCTGCAGCAGCCTAACTGAAACTGGATTTAAAACTACCAAAAATCAAAAATGTTTAAATGAACTGAGTGACCTACTTTGAGTGTCACATAGTTTGTCACTGTTGAAATGTCATAGTTTTGAACTTAGAATCAGCATTCTAGCTGCATATGTAAAAATTGTCTTGACTTAAACTGGGGAACAAAAAGTGACATTTTATCTGAAACCTGGCTTAATGAAACTGAATTCTGCCTGACATCTACCCCCACAGGAGTTAAAACCTGCTCAGCCACTCATCCCCTTGCCAAAAGGAGTTGTCACCTCTCTGATTAGATTAGGGGTGGAGCAGCTACAGGGAGTTCAACAAAGGCCTGTCCTGGGCCCAGGCAGATGGTTTATTAGGGTGGCCGTAAAATAGCTTCCTCTTGGCAGAAGCTGGGAGGGGCAGGGTCTCTGAGCTTGGCAGAAACTGGATAAACTGGTTTCTACACCATGTGACCTGAAAAGACACACCCCTGTTGGCCAGAATATGATTCTAAGAAAGATGTATAACTCACAGTGCGGACTTGTCAAAATTATTTAAATGATACCATAATTCTTGTGAATTTTTTGTGCACGTTTTAAGACGCGTTGGGAATTTGTGTGATGTTCTGGGGTAAAACCCCGCTATTTATGGATACTACAGACTCTGTGTTTAAGCTAGAGACATGGGAATTTACTGGAATATGTATCGACAGGCCGTGTATATGTGTATAATTTTTAATGAAGAACCAAGGTTGCATAACCCACTAAAATCGAAAATGTTGCAGTTTCTGAATGCAAGCCCTCAGGAAGAGCAGATTTGGGACAGAGACTACTTCGTGTGATAGGTAATATGTACATGCAATGACAAACCACTATGTATTTGAGAAATGTGTATTTTGATCAAATATAGATTTGTGGGCAAACTGACTAGGGGAGGATCCTCTGACCCATAAAACCTACAGCATCACTCTGACTCACAGTTCCTTCCCCAATCATGGGAGAGGGGAGAATTGGGCCAATGACAAGTTGAAAGAAGGGCTGGCTAGTGATGCTGCACACACACCCACTTTCAAAAGACATAAAAAGAGCCACTGGAAGCTAGAGAGGGGATTCAATTTCATTTGCTGCAACGCGCTCTGCCGGACCATACAACATCCAGAAGATACCAGATTCAACACTTAGACTTTAAAACTCCAAAGAACTTGATTCAGAACTAAAAGCAAGGGCTTAAACCCACAAACTGAGAACTCTTCTCAGTAGGCCTCAGCATCCAGCAAACCTAACAGCGGTAGCAGCATCCAGGAGCCGTGCAGATCAGCGCTGGGTCCAGAGAAAGCTGTGCAGAAAGATCCAGAAGCAGTGCTGTACCCAGAGAAAGCAGAGCAGTATCCAGAACCAGAGGCCAGAGATCCAGAGTGACCCAGACCGCTGTTAGCAGAACCAGAGTCCAGTCCAAAACCTGACCAGATCCGTGGTGAAGCCTAATTCAAAAATATATTGCGAGTACCTAGCAGAACTGTGCAGAACCAATCTCTTAATTAAAATAATCTAATCCAAACTATTTTAATCTAACCAGAACTGCCGCCTGTCACCTGTCATTTTCTAGCTGCAAGCTGTAACCTATCGCTTTGAACTTTTAAAATTTCAAATCCGAAAAACTACCTTTATTTAATCGTCCGTATCTCTGGAACCGACAAGCTTAGAACCGACTTGCTACTCCTTATACTTTTGCCGTAATCGTGATTCACGCATCTGCAAATTTTACCGCGATTTGGTTAAAAATCCAGCCACGTGTAACCATCAGCAGTCATCTCTTTCCTTGCTAAAAATTCGTTTGCCTCTTAAGAACCATCCCTGAATCATTGCTAGAGTGAGCCTGAACTCATATTAACTAGATACCTGAACCTCCTGAAGGGAATTAAAAGCATTTCTCAGCATATTTCTCACTGCATTGACACCATATTCAAAGCACTTTTGCCTGCATTTCAAACTCATACCTGTTTTCTCTAAGCTTGCTGGGGTGAACTGAATTACATTTGATTGCATTTCTGAGAACTGTGTGCTTTCCTTCCATTTCCTTGCATTGCTTAAAGGGGGGGGAGTGAATTGCCAGAGAAAAGTGATTACATTGTCTTTTGCTGAAACCCTATCAAGTTATTTTCTGTACTGCATTTTCAATCCACCTTGCATCCATTTGAAACCATAAAAGTATTGTTGCTATCTTATCCATCCTATAACCACTCATCATTGATTATAAAGAAGTGTGCTAGTGCCAGACTATCATTATTGATTACTGCTCAGATTAAGTGTGATATTCAATTATTAATTTATTATAAGTGTGATATATATATATATATATTGTTTAAATTCGCAAATAAACCTTTTAACTTGCAAACCAGAACTACTTCTTGGGTCAGGGGGCTTCCAAGAGAGGGGTGTTATATAGGGGTAGTCATCCAGAACTCATGAACTGGACATAAAGATATATCAATAAGGGTTTCCATTCAGTATCCCAGACTAGGCATTGACTTAGCTGTAGTGCTGAATTGAATCCTCTTACAGCTGGGCTTTTAACTGTTCCTAAGTTTAAGCTTTCTAGTGGGGGTTTCAGAGAGGGGCCAATAGGTAACTTCTTTGAATCACTGGAGACATATTTAACATTAACTGGTAGTAAATATAGCGAGCTCCTTTGTATTGATGATTGGAATTTTTGGCTGGACAGTACTACTGACCCATATTCAGTTGCTCTTGCAGAGACTCTTGACAACCATGGCCTGAATATTTTTACCACCTTGTCCTCTCACAATAAAGGACACTGTCTAGACCTGTTGGCCTCAAGGGGCAAGCCAGTTTGTTTTTTAGAGACACTCCCTATTTTATGGTCAGACCTTTGCGTCCAGCTATTTGAATTAACAAGGAATGAGCGACAGATGGGAAAAGGTTGGGAAATGCCCCAAATGTGGAGGCGCTCAGTCGCTGACATGGATAAAATATTGGGGGCAGAAATACAGGCTAAATTAGCAAATATTGACCCCTCTCTAAGTTGTGAAGAATTTTTTAACATGGGGATGGATATCATGGAGGGCATTTGCTCCAAATACGCCCCACTGAAATTGAAAACAAATAGGAAATCTAAAACATGGTTTGGTCCTGCCTTTGTCCTGCTATGGAAACAACTATGGCAAATCAATAAATCCTGGAGACTTAACAAATCTAATAACAATGCTGCTAGAGCAAATCTAATAACAATGCTGCTAGAGCAAATCTAATAACAATGCTGCTAGAGCAAACAAAGTTTTAAAAACATATAAAGTGGCCCTATTTACGCCAAAAGGGATTTCTTACATGAGGAGATTAAATAAGCAGGGAACCAGGCTAACTAAGGCAGTATTTCAGGCTGTCTCGAGATTTAGTAAACCTGCGTGTATGCGCTCAATTCCTTCATCAAAGGAACAAGCCAATAAATTCAATTATTTCTTTAAGGAAAAGATAGCTATAATTCAAAGGAATATAGCGATGGCCAGGAGTCTAAAGCCGTATGCAGAGTTGGCTGAAGAAGAACAAATGGAGAAGAAAGGGGATGAAGAGGATTTCCACTTCCAAAAGGTGGAGGAGGAAACGGTTCTCTCTCTGATGTCATTTGTAGGCTTCAATTGTGACATGTCATGTCATGTCCAATGCCAGCATATTCAGCTAAACGGCTGGCAATTAACATCACGTCCATCACTAAATTTGTGAATAAATCATTACAGAGGGGCAGTTCCCAAATGCCCTGAAAAAAGCATTGGTGAAGCCCCAGTTAAAAAAAGCTAACCTGGATCTAAAAAACTACCGACCAGTGGCTAATCTTACATGGCCAACAAAAATTCTGGAGAAGGTCATCTGTAGTCTATTTCAGGCGTTTGTGGCTAAGGTGAAGCTGTTAGATAGGCTACAATCAGGATTCCGTCCAAAATATGGTACAGAGATAGCCCTTGTAGCAGTACACAATTTGCTGAAAGAGGCGGATGGTGGGGGGTCCACAGTGCTGCTGATGCTGGATCTTGTCGCAGCTTTTGACACTGTGGACCACCCCATTATGCTGCAACATATTAAGCATGAGGGGAAAGCTTCGAAAGTGGTGGTCAAGTGGTTTCAATCTTTCCTAAAAGACAGAACGCAAAGGGTTATACTGGAGGCCTTTACTTCAGAGTGTGTGGAGTTGGACTGTGGGGTGCCACAGGGCTCATCCCTATCGCCACTAATCTTTAGTATATACTTTCGCCCAATATTTAACATATTTAAGAAGTACGGTTTGCAGTATCATTCATACGCAGATGACACTCAGATTTACATCGAGATTCAGAATATCGCTGATGGTTTTAAGAAGATCAATCTGTGTATGGGGGAGATTGACGAGTGGATGATGCTCAATCATCTGCAGTTGAACACAACAAAAACGGAGATTGCTCTATTTGGCCCAAAGAACAAAATGCTGGTGGAGAGACAAGGGTCCTCTTCCCCTGATTTTAGGGGAACAACTCAACTACTCAAAAAAATTAAGAACCTACGTTGGTTCTGGCATGAGAACCTGGGTAGTGAAGCTCAGGTGGGGGCAAAGGTAAAGACAGTTTTCAACTCACTACGTCTTAAGGAATGTACGTCCCTTTATCCCAATAGAGGATAAGGCAGTGGTGGTGGGAGCAATGACTAACCCCCACCTAGATTACTGCAACAGTCTCCTTGCAGGTATTCAAGCGAAACAGATTGCCAGACTGCAAAAGGCACATAATGCTGCAATTAGGATGGTTGGTCACCTTACGGGACCATGTCGCAACAATGCAGAGATCCCTCCACTGGCTTTTGGTGGAGGACAGAATTAAGTTCAAGGTAGCCTGCTTGGTTTATAAATGCCTGCAGGGACTTTCCCCGGACTACCTTGTAGAGAAAGTCAAGCATTACCGTCCAACTAGAAAGCTCTGCTCGGATGACAAATTTTTAATCTGCGTCCCACGGTCTAATTGTGTCTCCAGAGGAGATATAAGATTTGAAGTTTTTGGACCTAGAATCTGGAACCAACTTCCACTGGCGATTAGAACGAGTAAGAGCTAGGACATGTTTAGAAAAAGACTGAAAACCTCAGATAAACCCAGAAGTCAACAGTGTCAAGTTCTGTCTGTCTCATGCCCAGTCTCTTTTAGTCATCATCTGCGCCTGAATATGGTTTAATCTGTCCGGTGCGCGTACGAAATGTTTCAAAATCAATAAGAACAAGTTAATTACCAACTGTAACATTCTTTCGATTGGATGTTCCTACCACGTATTCCTCATCTTTAGATATTCCTATCGCCAGCTTTGCTGCTTCGGAAAACAAATGTTCACACCAGAGGGCGCTGTGCTTGATGTCATGGCGTTGATGTCCCTCGAGGGCTACCGTATAGTGCCGACGTCATCCGTAGTATAAATAGCTCGAGCGGCGCCCGTTGGCTTCAGTTCTATTTTTTCGATATCCTCAACTGAGGAGTTGATAAGGCGTACCCTTAGACCGTAAGCTCTTAAGGAACATTGAGTGTAAAATACGTAAATTGTATGGTGGGGTAGGTTGGAGGGTCGATGAGGAATACGTGGGAGGAACAACCAATTGAAAGAACGTTACAGTTGGTAAGTAACTTGTTCTTCGAATGGATTGTGTCCTCCCACATATTCCTCATCTTAGATAGTACTCCCTCCTCCAAATTTTCACTGCTTTGGGAGTGTAATTAACTCTACTCATGGACCGTATGTATAACAGCCTTAGCAAAAAAGACCTCTTGGTATTAGGTGGAATCATTAACAATAGTGTTTCACAAAGTGTGCATTGACGACCAGGTGGCCGCTGCACAAATATCCTGCCCCGGGACACCCCTCTGAAGAGCAGTCGAAGTCGCCATGCCCCTAGTAGAATGAGCCCTTATAGGCCATCTGGAGGTTCTTTACCTGCCAGCCTGTAACATTATCCAATTTCTAAAATGATCCATCTGTATAAGGTCTGTTTTGTTACTGCCAGGCCCAATTTGTGGCCGGTATATCCAATGAAAAGTTGGTCACTTTGCCGAAATTCTGCCAGTCTAGAAATATAAAAGCTGAGAGCCCTTTTTGGGTCCAGCTTGTTGAGCCTTTCTTCCTCCTTACTTGCATGAGGGGGAGAAAGAAAGATGGCAATGTGATCTTTTGAGACAAGCGAATGTCCAGACTATTTTTGGTAGAAATGAAGGTTTGACTTTAAGTATAACTTTGTCTTTATGGAAGATGGTGTGAAGAGGCTTACAAGAGAGAGCTTGTAACTCACTCACCCTGTGGGCTGATGTAATAGCCACTAGTAGGATTGTCTTCAAGTGAGAAGCCTTAGCGGACAAGAATGCAAAGGCTCGAAAGGAATGCATGTAAGGAATTTTAATACTAAATTTAGATCCCAAACAGGGACTTGAAATGGGACTGGAAGGTGCACGTTAGTGAGACCCTTTAAAAACTGCACAATCAATGGAATTTTGAAGTAAGATACCTCTTTCGAGGAGCGCTTAAAATAGAAAGCGCAGCTAGGTATCCTATTATTGTACCAATCTGGAGCCCCCGATTGGCCAACATAGGTGTACTACATAGGTATGGATCCACATTCTTATCTTTGTACCAGTTACTGAACTTGTTCCAACGACACCGGTACAAGGATTTTGTTGCTGGCCTTCTGGCCGAAAGCAAAATCCGACCTCCTACTTGCGAGAGAAGATCCTGTCTTAGGGGAAGACGTATTGGAGGGCAGATGGACATGTTCAGAAGGTCCGGG
The DNA here is from genome assembly GCF_040938575.1 of Ambystoma mexicanum. Lineage (NCBI taxonomy): Eukaryota > Metazoa > Chordata > Amphibia > Caudata > Ambystomatidae > Ambystoma > Ambystoma mexicanum. The sequence continues at coordinate 274,669,836 of NC_090937.1, forward strand.
TACCACGTCCGCCTGGACAAATCCGGGGCAATTAGGATCATGGTTTTCCTGAACTTTCTCAACCTCCTGATTACATGAGAAATCACAGGGACTGGAGGAAACGCGTATAGGAGTGGAAGTTCCCAGTCCACTACGAACGCGTCCCCTAGAGCTCCTCTTGGAGGGCACTTCCAGTTGACACTGGTCGCAAACAGATCCACTTGTGGGGTTCCATAAAGGGTGAAGATCTCTTGAAGGACTTCCCGAGGTAGCTCCCACTCTTGGGACACTGCTCTGCCTGCTCAGAGTGTCCACTGCTGTGCTCTGCTCTCCGGCTAGGTGAACTAGAGACAAAGAGGTTCCTTCTTGCATTGCCCAGAACCAGAGCTGCATTGCCTCTCTGCACAGTGGTAGTGACACTACATCTCCTCTCTTGTTGAGAAAGTACATAGCCACTGTGTTGTTTGTCATTATCCGGACATTCTTTCTCGGTACAGAGGGCAGAAAGGCCTTCAGCGCTAGTCTGATTGCTGTCAGCTCCAAAAAGTTGATGTGTAGTTTGGACTCCGATGGAGACCAATGACCGCTGATTGTTAGTTCGTTGATGTGAGCTCCCCACCCTGTGAGTGAGGCATCCGTCACTACTGCTATCTCCGGCCATGGTTACCAAAAAGATTCTCCCTTGAGAATATTGTCCTTGCAAGCCCACCATAGAAGATCCTGAGCCACCCTGGCCAGAACTTGCAAAAGATCTGACATATTCCCTGAAAATTGGGACCATTGAGTCCTGAGGGGCCTTTGAAGGGATCTCATTCGCAATCTGGCCTCTGGCACCAGAAAAATACAGGATGCCATGAGGCTAAGCAACCTCAGAAAATCGAAGGCCGGCAGATGCTGGGCATTCTGGAATTTTGTCACCATCTGCAGAATGTGATGAGCTCTCACCTCGGGAGGCAAGGCTTTCCCTGAGGAAGTATCCAGGACTGCTCCGATGAATTAGAATCTTTGGGCTTCTCCCTCAATTTTATAAGAAGTCAAATATGATACGATTCCAGTCTGTGTAAGAAGTGGCAGGTCATGCTTATATGTTCCTGGAATTGTTCGGGTGAACGTGCCATGATTAACCAATCGTCCAGGTAAGGGTAGACATGAATTCCCCTTCTCCTGAGACTCGCTGCCACTACCGCCATCAGCTTGGTGAAAACCCTCAGGGCGGAGGTCAGTCTGAATGGCAGAACTCGAAACTGATAGTGAGAACTGCCAACCGCGAACCTCAGGTACTTCCTGTGCTTGCGATGGATAGGCACATGAAAGTAAGCATCCTAAAGGTCCAATGATATCAACCAGTCTTGGAGTTGGAGAGCATGAAGGATCTGAGAAAGCGTTACTGTAATAATGGTACCTCTGTAGTCTTCTTGAGCTTCTTACATATAGTTTATTACAGAGTTACATTAAGCTACATAAAAGGATAACCACTGGGTCCCATCACTCAGGCTCAACTGACGGATTAGAACCTTCATGCAGAATTCATCATCAAACATTCCACATGACATCACAGGCACTGACATACACAGACAAGCACTTCATAACACATCTCCTCCCTTTCCAATAATACACACACACCTGACGCACACCAACAAGCACTTCACAACAGTTACCATCTTGAACGTGTCCTTCCTGAGCAACTTGTTCAAGTTTCTTAAGTCCAAGATGGGTCTCAATCCTACGTCCTTCTTTGGGATGAGAAAGTATGGGGACTACCAACCCATGTTCTATTGCACCTTTCTCTAGCAGGGTTAAAATTTCCTGCAACAGGAGCGGATCTGGAATTTTGACAGAGTTGTATCCCAATGGATGGTCCGGAGGCCTTTTCTGAAAAGGTAGGCAGTAATCTTGAGCTACTGTTTCCAGTGCCCAAGCATCTGAAATAACACCTGCCATTCTTTCAAATGCTGAGAGATCCTGCCTCCCACCGGGGTCTTGTGGGTCAAGGCCTCAGAGTGGCTTAGAGGCGGCTCCAGCAGCAACTGAGGGGACAGTTCCATCACACTTCCCCACACGGATAAAAAGGTGGAGCACACACTGAGCAAGGCAAAGCACACGAGGAAGCAGAAGTTCCAAGATGGCAGTTTAATACAAGGCGGAGACAGCAAGACCGAAGAGGAGTGAAAGGAGGGAAATGCCCTTGAACTTTTCACCGAAAGCCAGTATCTTTCATGAGCCTTTGAGAATAGGAACCCTAAGACCTGGAATTACAGCTAAAGAATCCTGACTTTTATATCAAAGGTACCCGGGGCTCTCCCGCGTCAACAGTCAAGGCATGGAGAAGCGATTGCCGCGTGGTACTGTCCTTGGCTCCTACAACAAAGCAGCACCGGTGAAGTCAGCAAAGCCGGCGAGTTGGGGAGACCGATTCCAAACCGGTCTGTATGGAAACCAAGGTTGCAAGCGGCAATGTTGTATGAAGAATATTGAAGAGAACAGTGCATGAAGCGGATGTGGCAAGCGTTATGAATATAATCAGAAATAGCAGATGAGTGATGGAACTTTGAAACTAAAGTACAATACCATAGACCGTGTGTTCCGGCACAACGTAGGTGCTCATTCGAAGGTCCATTAGATATTCAACGAAAAGGTGACAAAGGTTAAAACAAGTGGAATTGTGAAATCGATCTGGCCCTACAGCGGGTCAAACCAAACCCTGTGCAAATTCGAAAGTATTCAATCTATGAAGTTAATTGAAATTGGTCCAAGCCTGGCTGGGGGATACTAATTGTAGAAAAGGCATCTGAGCCCGGCAGAGGGGGATCCGGGGTGAACCGTTAGTCGCCCAAGAAAATGAAATACTACGAACATTTTGCCAACGGGATCTGGCCTATTAGGCAGAAACCTGTGCAGTTCCCTCTGGGACCACTGCAAAAGATTTAAGACTACAGGTGTTTGGCAGTAAACCCACTTGGTAGCAGTCTGTACCACACAGATTCACTTGGTAGCTGTGGCTGAGCAGTCAGACTTCCCTCAAGAAGAGTTAGGCAGTATGCAAAGTATACACAATAGGCACTCAGATACAATAGCACAAGCAAACACTGACCAGAGCTTTGGTATGAAGGTATATAATTATTTATTTTAAAACACACTGATTGAAACACTCCAGCACTATTATTGTAAATCACTCTCAACACAATTTCTATTATTATATATACAGCCCTTATTACTTATCAGACAAGTGTTAGTTAACACCACTTATTTCCAGACAGAGGTGAGCGCTTAACTATAGATGGCACTCCAATAAGTTAACGAAAAAGGGAGTGGAAAAAGGCAGAATGTAGGAAAATACACTACACTAATCGTTAGGAACTCTTAAGCAAGGCAGGAAAGTCAAAGGTTACTTGTGAGCCTAAGTCCATAGGCCGGGCCCACTCTTGGAGAGAGCAGGACACAAATGCATCCAAGATCACATAATGACAACAGGCTTAAAAGTCTTGCAGGGAGTTCAGAAAGGTTTTAGTTAGGCTCAGAAAAGTTTAGCCAGGGTGTCCCAGGCTAACCCAGGTTCGAAAGCCGGGGGCTAAATCTATCCCGTACAGTCGGTTGCAAGGGAAGCCAGGCGGAACACGGTACCTTATGTGGAAAGGATCATCCAGCGGGGGCAGTTGTTCCTGGCAGCGGGTGCAAGTCGCGGCGTCGTCCAGAGGAAGAGAAGATCTCGACGTGGAGGAAAGATGAAGGTTGTTGCACTGCCAGGGAAGAAACCAGCCGCTGAGTTTTCCGGTTAAAGGTACTACCCTTTGATTCGCGGTAGTGGTAAAACATGGTATCCCGGTTGCCGGGGTGCTTGGCACAGGCAAGGCGGCCACGAGATGCTCCAGGAAGCGAAAAAGGAAGCAGACTGGTTATCCCCACCAGTCGAAGGAAGAAGACTCTCCGGGCTGGAGATTTCCTCTGTCGTTGGGAAAAGTGGTGAGACGGTCCAGCAGGGCTCCACTGGTGGTGTCGTCGTAGCAGGTCGGCTCAGCTTCTCCCTCGTCGGATTCTTAGGTCCTGTGGCGACTTCTGAAGTTCCAGTCTCCAAAGCCCTGCTTTTATGCAGCATACCCCCATTCAATCAGCCTAGCTGTCAATCAAACATGCTAAGTGGTGAGCGGGCCGGCTCACCACTTGGGCCAATCACACAAGAGTGCGACTTGAGTTACCAAGGTAACTCAGTCCAGGGTGCCTAAACCCCCCTCCCACACCCCTTGTGGTACCCAGACAGAGTGGCACCACTTTTGAAGGCTTCTGTGGAGAAGCCTGCCAAAAAGTGGAACAAAGGGCTCAACTTGGGTTGGAGTCACAGAAGCGAACACAAACGCCATTTTAGAACCGAGTTCTGGCGAAAAATACCAACCAGAGAATATTAAATAAATAAACCGGCGGTATGTTCGAGGCTATAGGAATTAAATAATTAAAGTTGGTAGCCTCGAACAATGGGAAATCTCATAGAGATATATTCGCGGTCGAATATAAAAAGTAGTATCCACTGCCACCAGCCAAAACTCCATCAGGGGGAGGGAGACGTGCCCCCTCGACTAACAGACCCCGGGGCAATCAAATTGCCCCGGCCAGAACGTCCACAATATGATGGTTTGTACTGGTTCTGTTCAGAATTTGAGACTGGTAAAGTCAATGGTGACTTTACATTCCCTGGGAGACAGTAGTCAGTCCCAGGGTATGGAGTCTATATTGGGGGGTCACTATGACACCCCTGTGTTACTGCACTGAGGGTGCTGTGTAACACACATCACAAAAACACATGAAGCCCTATGGAGTAAAAGACCCCAATGCTCATTAAACACATCTAGAGTCAAAGAAACACACTCAAATCATGCCCAAGAGTGAGGGTAAAAGAGTCTCACTCTTGCCAGGAGAAAAAAATAAACCCCAAAAATCCAGCAAAGCTGCTGGGGGACTCACTAGGTTAGGAAATTCAGCATAAACAGAGAATTCTCCCTAACAGAGCCCGGATGAGGGGGATCCTGAGTGAATGATTAATCACCAGAAGGGAATACTTGTTATTTAGTTGATTGCATCAGGCCCTCTGAGCGAAGAGACTTTTAAAAGCAAGGAGACTTGCGCACCGAAGGCCCCGATGCAAACTGAAACTGTATCCTTGTGCTAAAGAAGCCAGACATTGTGCTATGTTCGAGTGGGCCGCCTTGTTTCGTGCTGAAAACGGGGGGAGGGGAGGCCAACGGCCTGAACAACCTGACATATCATTTTGAACACTTCTTTCTTTACATAACATTGTTCCCTCACATTGTCGAAATAAAAGGGCATATAGAACCACTGTGGCCGGCTCACTTGTTTGGTGCACCCCTTCGGAACGGGGAGCGCTGCGCCTTTCGCAGCTGCTTCCTAATGGGCTGCTTGTTTTACAAGGTTCTCCGTAGGAGAAGGATGGGAGCACTATGTGACTGGTGCTGTCCCACACTCTGAATCCCCAGGTCACTGCTGTCAGACACGGCCCAGATGAAAAGACTATCCTGGGCCACCCCGCTGCTACAATCAACACCAGGCCGCTTATGACATACTCAGCCCAGCCAGGATTCCTCTCCAGGGATGCCCATGCTGCTTCCATCATGCCAGGCTGCCCACAGCATAGACAGCCTGGATTGAAAGAACGTTGGGACCCATTCCCCACTGCTGCTGCTGCCCTATCTGCATGTGCAACTGGAAAGACCTGCAGCACCTTGGACCTTGCGACAGCCCTGGCAAGGCTGTCTCACTAGTAAGGTTTTTGAATATATTTTAAAGTTACATAAAGTGTACTTCATAAGGACCTTTTTCAAATATAGTTTTAAAGGACTCTTTTCTAATGCAGTAAGTTTAGGATTAGTTATAGTGTTGTATTATTTGAAATGTGTTGCCCCGTTTTTATATAAAAGCTAGAAAACTGGCCGTGTTCTGTGGCGTAGTCAAAATATATATTCCAACCAATAACTAGCATTCCGTTGTCTGCATTTTCTTGTTTTGTGCATTTACTGTAATGTAACCTAGTGTTTCTTCAAACAGGTTTGAGGAATCCTTATACCCATTGCTTTTCCTGACCAAAGCATTTTCCTAGAGCAGCACACCCGGGGTGATCCATAAACTCGGGTAAACTGGGAACATCGGAGACGGGTAAGAAGCGGGTTAAGTATTTATAAGTCCAGAAAAGCAATGCACGCCTACACGTGCCTTCCACCAAGTACGAATAGATCCATCGCCCTGCTACAAATAGTAGAAAGAAAAGTACCTTGTAATAAAGGTGCCAATTTTCAGACAGACATTTTGACAGGGAATACATAGTGAATCCAATTTCAGACCAACAAGAAGAATAAGAAGGAAAACTGCAATTGGACATGTTTTATTGAATTGAGATAAAAAATGAAAATTAAGGAATTTCAAGTTATCTCCATCAATATCGAACCTTTTGCCATTGTACACAAAGATCGAACACCACAACATAGACAGCCCAGTCTTAAAAAACAGAGAACCCTAGGAGCTTTTTTGAGTAACAAACCCCTTTTACCTTAATACACCCTCAGTTATAGCACAACAGTTAAGGATAAAGTTATGCTATTGCACTGAAAATGAAATACAATTAAATGGATAGATACACGAAAAACATTGTAGCTGTCATGACCTACTCTTTGATCACACGCTTTCATTTCTAAAGCAAGGTTGACCATTTTTGGAATGTATAGATAGAACATATAATATCAGTGAAAAGAAACCTAGATCGCATAACGGCTGTACAACTGGAATATATTCAGTATGTTCCTAGAAGCCCAACACGTTTCAGCCCTTCATCATTTTCTGGACCTTCTTCAGGTGTATACTTTAATTTTACTAAGGGGGAGGGCATATGATTAACAAAGTTACTCACCGTAGTGACTACCTTACTCCTAGCCCATAGTCCCCTTTCCTCCTTACTTGTGGGATATTCCGTCCTTCGGGACGGGCCCGGAGCACTTTTGTAAAAAGCATCAAACATTTTAGATTTTTGTCCTTTTATTTTTACGCACTGTACCGCACGTGGCCGTGACCCCACCTTCCCGAGCTCTGCCTGGCACATCGCCCTTCAGTCCTTTTCCATTGCCAGGTCTGAGACCATTTAAGCAATAACAGAGGATACTTTTTAGAGGGAACGGCGGGCAGCGTATGGAGGAAAGGGGACTATGTACTAGGGGTAAGGTAGTCACTACAGTGAGTAACTTTGTTATACTTGTTCGTCCCGTCCCCTTTCCTCCATACTTGTGGAAGATTCCCAAGCATGCACCACAGTTAGTTCGGGTGGAGGGAAAAAAAACTTTTGCTAGAATAAGTTCTTAAGAACAGCCTGGCCAAATTGAGCATCAGCCCTGGAGCTCAGGTCCAAGCAGTAATGCTTTCAAAAAGCTGATGGGGAAGCCCACATAACCGTCTTGGCGTTGGTTTCCAAAGGGACATACTTTTGGAAGGCAACAGCGGCCGCTTTGCCATGTACAAGATGAGCATGGATGCCTTTCAGAGGTTGAAGGCTATAGGCCGCTGAAATACAGGAGGCAATCCTTCGGGAGATAGTTGCTTTGAAAGCCGGTTTTCTTTTCGGGTCTCTGAATGTGACAAAAAGTTGTGAGGAGACCCTGAGTTAACTCGTTCCATCCAGGTAAAATTTCAAGGGTCGCCTGACGTCCAGGTTGTGCAAGACTCTCTCGGCATCCGATGCCGGATTAGGAAAAAAGACAGGTAAGGAGATCGATTGGTTCAAATGAACATTGGTAACCACCTTAGACAGGGAGGAAGGATGAGTGCGAAGCACAACCTTATCCTCATGGAAAGTGAGGAACGGATGTTCCACAGAAAGAGCTTGGAGTTCACTTACTCGCCTCGCCGATTTCACTGCGATCAGAAAAGCGACCTTCCAAGCAAGGTATTTAAGATCGGTAGTGGCTATGGGTTCAAATGGATTATGGGATAACACGGTGAGAACCACATTCAAATCCCATTTGGGATGAGGGGTACGCACCGGCAAAAGAGATGAAGACCACCCGCAAAATGTCTTAATGACCGGATTAGTCAATGAAAAGGAACAGTTGTCTGTGGATAGGTAGGCCGCAATGGCAGATAAATAAGTCCTGCAAGACAAGACATGAATGCCCGAAGCTGCGAGGCGAGACACAAATGATAGAACAGTGTCAACCGTAACATGCCTGCGGTCAAGCTGTTTAGCTAAGCACCAGTGGCAAAAACAGAGCCATTTGCTCCTATAGAGTCTTCGTAGAATTAAACTGCGCTAAAGATCTGAATTCAGGCAGCAGGCAGCCAAGCTGAATGATTGTGGGGAGGGGTGCCACAGCTGGTGATTGCTCTGCTGAAGGAGGTTGGTAATCCGCAGCAATCTGATCAAAGGATGCCGAAGTTCCGAAAACCAGAAACTGGCTGACCACCAAGGAGCTATGAAAAGGAGAGTGCAATTCGATGCATTCCTGAGCTTGCAGAGTGACCGATGAATCAGAGGTAGTGGAGGAAAGGCATAAGCCTTTATGTTGTGCACAGAATCTCGAGAGCGTCTCACAGGGAAGACACCCTGAGGCCGTCTCGGGATGCATACAGAGGAAGTTTCCTGTTTGTAAAAGACGCAAAGAGGTCTACTTCTGGAGTGTCCCATTGGTGAAAAATGTTGGAGAGAACATTGCTGTTCAATTCCCACTCGTAACTGGCTGATGACTGGCAGCTGAGTGAGTCTGCAGTTACATTGATGTGACCCAGGATGTGTACAGCCAGGAGCCAAACCTTGTGTTGGATGGCCCATTCCCAAATCTCTATAGCTAGGTCCACAAGGAGAGGTGACTTGGTGCCACCCTGCTTGTTGATGTAAAACATCGCCACAGAATTGTCTGTGGGAATACGGACTACCTTGTTCATGATAGACAGTTGAAAATCTTTGAGCGCCAGAAAAACAGCCAGGAGTTCTAGATAATTGATATGAAACTGCCTGTCCTGAAGTGTCCAAAGGTTGAATACTTTGAGGTGAGACAGCGTCGTGCCCCACCCTAGAAGGGAGGAGTCTGTGGTAACTACCACTTGTGGGCAAGGCTCCTGAAAGGAGGCCCCCACTGAAAGGTTGCTGATCGAGGACCACCATTGTAGATCCAACGTCATGCAGGATGGAACTGGGATTATCTTGGAATCTGGGTCCGAAGCCTGAGACCAAGAGCTCCGAAGAGCCAGCGGAGTACACCTCATCTTCAGACGTGCAAGAGGAAGGGCTAGCACGCAAGAAACCATGAGGCCCAGAAGTCTTTGGAACCACCAAGCCATCATGTGCGAAGACTGGAGGAAGAGCTGACACGTGGTTCATAGGTCCGCAATCCTGTCTGCCGTTAAGAACACCTTGGTACTGACCATTTTCCAACGGAAACCCAGGAAAAATCAGGTCTTGAGAGACCGTCATGCAAGATTTCCGCCAGTTCTCTGACAGCCCAAGGTGGAACACGAGCTGGAGCAGAGACTGGAGATTGATCAAAGCCGTCTGTGGGCAAGGACTGTGCAGGATCCAATCGTCCAAATATGGATATACATGAAGGCCCTATAGCCTGAGGAAAGCAGCGATGACCGACATCTTCGTAAAGACACGCGGCACCGAGCTGAGACCAAAAGGGAGCACACGTAACTAGAAGTGTTCCTCTCCCAGGGAGAACCGCAGATATTTCCGATGCAGGCTCCATATCAAGATGTGCATGCATGCGTCCTGAAGGTCCACTACACTGAGCCAGTCGCCCTTCCGAAGAGAGGACTTTATTTGGCAAGGTGTGATCATCTAGAATTTCTCTTGGGGAAGAGCAAGATTGAACTAGGAAAGATCGAGGATAGTGCGCAGGCCACCCTGGTTGGGTTTGGGCACAGCGAACAGACGGAGTAGAAGCCCCCCCCTTGCTCCCTGAGGGGAACAGGTTCCACCGCTCTGAGGTCTAAAAGTTTCTGTTAGGGAGAATTCTCCGTTTAGGCTGAATTTCCTAACCTAGTGAGTCCCCCAGCAGCTTTGCTGGATTTCTGGAGTTTGTTTTTTTCTCCTGCCAAGAGTGAGACTCTTTTTTTTCCCACTCTTGGACATGATTTATGGTGTTACTTTGAATGTTAATGTGTTTCATGGGCTATTTATTTTTAAATGTTTTTATTAGCATTTTGGGGTCTTTTACTCCATAAGGTCTCATATGTTTTCCTATGTGTGTTACACAGCACCCTCCGTTCCGTAACACCGGGGTGTCATAGTGACCCCCCACCATAGACTCCATTCCCTGGGACTGACTACTGTCTCCCAGGCCTTGTAAAGTCACCATTGGCTTTACTAGTCCCAAATTACTAACAGAACCAGTACAAACCATCATATTGTGGACGTACTGGTAGGGGCAATTCGATTGCCCCCTGGGTCTGTTATTCGAGGGGGCACTGTCCCGTCCTCCCTCGTCGAGTTTTGGCTGGTGGCAGTGGATACTACTTTTTATATTCAACCGCGAATATATCTCTATGGGATTTTCCATGGGATATAGCCTCTAACATACCGCCGGTTTATTTATTTAATATTAATTCACTGGTTGGTATTTTCTGCCAGAACTCTGTTTTAAAATGGCGTTTGTGTTCGCCTCTGTAACTCCAAACCAAAGGTCGAGCCCTTTGTTCCACTTTCTGGCGGGCTTCTCCACAGAAGCCTCCAAAAGTGGTGCCACTCTGTCTGGGTACCACAGGGGGTGTGGGAGGGTGTTTAGGCACCCTGGACTGAGTTACCTTGGTAACTCAAGTCGCACTCTTGTGTGATTGGCCCAAGTGGTGAGCCGGACGGCTCACCACTTAGCATGTTTGATTGACAGGTAGGCTGAGTGAATGGGGGTGTGCTGCATAAAAGCAGGGCTTTTGGGACTGGATCTTCAGAAGTTGCCACAGGACTTGAAAATCCGACGAGGGAGAAGCTGAGCCGGCCTGCTACGACGACACCACCGGTGGAGCCCTGCTGAACCGACTCACCACTTCCCAACGATAGAGGAGATCTCCCGGCTGGAGAGTCTTCTTCCCCTGACTGGTGGGCACAACCAGTTTACCTTCCTTTCTCGCATCCCAGGACGTCTTGTGGTCGAATTGCCCGTGCCAAGCACCCCGGCAACCGGATAGCCACTTACCACTGGACCGTGAATAAAAGGACCGCTCCTTTTAATTAAGAACTCCGCGGCTGGTTTCTTCCCTGGCAGTGCAACGGACTCCTGTTTTCCTCCCCGACGAGATCCTCTCTTCCCCGAACAAAGCACCGACTTGCACCCGCTGCCAGGAACAACTGCCCCCGCTGGAGCGTTCTCACCATTTTAAGGTACCGTGTCCGCCAGGCCTCCCTTTCTAAAGATTGCTACAAGGTAACAATAATCCCTTAACCTTCTGGACTGGGCAGGCCGCCTTGACCATCTAACTGGTCCCTTTCTGTTTGGTCCAACTCTTTCTGAACTTATTGCGAGACTTTTGGGCACTTTGAACCGTGTGACCTTGGACACATTTCGACCGGAGCCTCTTAAAGTGGGTCCGGCCTTGTTAACTTTGACTTTACGGTTTTAACCTGCCTTCTTCTCCTACTGTGTTCTTCCGAAAGTGTTGGGATCTGTTTCTACCTTTGCTCTGCCTTTCTCTCCCTTTTAAACCGATTGATTAGAGTGCCATCTTTGTTAAGCGCTCACCGCTGTCTGAAAATAAGTGTTGCTTTACTTAAGACTTTTCTAACTAATCATTGAAGGGAGTGTATATCTTTTATTGACCGTGTTTTTGAACTGCTTGATATTAGTGCCAGTGTGTTTTACTAGATGTGTTTTTAAATAAATAATTATTTCTCTTTTACACCAAGCTCTGGTCAGTGTTTGCTTGTTCTACTATGTTCTTTTGACCTATTGTGAATACTCTGTATACTGCCTAACTCTTCTTGAGAGAAGTCTGACTGCTCAGCCACAGCTACCAGGTAAATCTGGGTGGTACAGACTGCTACCAATTGGGTTTACTGCCAACCACCTGTAGTCTTAAATCTTTTGCAGTGGTCCCAGAGGGAACTGCACAGATTTCTGCCTAACAGCTCTGAGGGAGGGCCACACGATCTGCTGGAAGGGAGGGTTGAAGGGTGGGGTAGGAGGAAGGGGCAAGCGAAAGCCAGTCCGAGCGATGGACAAAACCCACCAGTCTTCGGTGATGGTCTGCCACGCCTCCAGATGAGACTAGCTTCATCCTCACACGGAGTTTCATGCCACCGACAAAAAATATAATTTTGAGGCTTTGTCAGCAGGGAGACTACCTGTCCCTGGAGAGGAGGCTGATGGCTGAGAGAAAAACCAACCACCTTGCCGTTGTTACTTTCGTCAGGGCCCGCCAACCGGAACTTCAGTTCAATGCACACAGCGATCCTGAAACCCCCTGAATTCAGAGAAGGATCGAGTTTGGGACCCTGACCTCTGTGCAAAAGAGGCCTTAGCTGGAGCTTTCGCCAGTACTGATAAAGATTTGGCAGTTTGGGAACTCGCTTTAGTCTTTGTGAGTTCCTGATCTGTAGAAGAATGGAACAATTCCTTGCCATCAAAAGGAAGGTGTAGCACTTTGTCCTGCACTTCCTTTCAGAACTTCGTCGTGTGGCGCCACGCCTGGCGGAAGATGTCAACTGCGACCATAATGCCTCGATCAGTGGTATCTACATGGTGCGCCGCAGCTTCCAGTAAATCCTGTACCAACACTTTGGCGTCCGACAAACCGGCTTTAAAGTTGTCTAACCTATCCGCAGGAATACACTCCTGGAAATTGGCTAGCTCCTTCCACAGCCTCAGATTGGCTGATGCCAGGATGAGCTCGGTGGTAGCTTGACGAAGTTGGAGCGCCGAATTGGAAAAGACTATCTTTACAAAGGCGTCCAGGAGCTTGTCGTCTTTATAGAGGATTTGGGCCGCTGCCGTGGAAGATGCAGAGGCCCGTTTGGACTGGAGGGTGACTGCAGCCACCAGAGGGAGCGGACAAGTCGATAAGGCTATCTCTTCCGAGGTGTGAAGCTTGTAGCGAGCATCAATCTTCTTGTTGAGATGCAGCCCGGTATGGGGTTTATCCCAAACCTTACGGGCCTCAACCAAGACGTCCTTCTGGAGGAACAGTCTGGTGCTCTCCTAAGGTGACAGAGTAAATTCTCCAGAAAGCACTCCTTCCTGTGGAGTGGGGGCCTCAGGTACTGGAATATCAAGCAAGGCCATCATATCCAGGACCCAGTCATGGAATGCTCGAACAGAGCGGGGCTGCTCATCGCTGTCCTGGTCCGCTTGAGGCTCATGCAGCAAAGCGGGAACAGAAGACTAAAACCTGCGGCGTTATGCGCAGTGGACCAAAGTGTTATCCCGCGCTGCCGGCGTCTTCTCTATGGGAGAAAGCGGGGGCAGAGGAGGGAGTGATGGAGGAGGCCCGACAGGAAGAGGTGGAGGAACTGGCACCATCAGGACCTGTGTAGGACAACCGGGACAGGAGGCTCAGGGTACATTTCCCTGAAAAGACCCTTAAAATACGCCCTCATGGGGTCAGAGTGCATGAGCGTCTGAAACTTCCCAAAAACACATCCTCAGACGAAGGTCTAGGCGCTAGAACAGACAGAGGCAGCTCATGAGGCGCAATGGGTTTTTGTTGTCCACATAGCGTGGAAAAGGCTGCAGGGCCCCAAAAGAAATGCTCCCAGCATCAGACGTCGTGAACGCTGATGTAAGAGAGGTATCCAAAATGGCCGCTCTGGAGGATGGAGGTTTGGCCACCATTGTTCGACACCTGAGAACTGCATCACAGGAGAAAGTGAGGCAATTGTCTCCTCAGGGGAGTCAGGGGACTTGAGTAACACTTTAACCTTGACACAGGCTCCTCGGACCAACCGGTGCTGGCAGCTCTTGGATATTTACTGGACATCTTAGGAACTGTCCCAAAATTAACCTCCAGTGGAGGAACCTCAGCAGAGCCGGTAGCAGAGGCATGTGGTCCGTGACCACCTTCTTTGCCACCTCGACAGAACCATTACCACCACAAGCCTGAGCGTGGGATGGTTGAGCGACGTAGCTCCCCGACAAGACCCTCAAAGAGGAACTCTCGATTTTGTCAGTGCAGACTTTAGCCTCAAAAAGAGGAACCTTGGGTTTTGACCCGGTACATATAGTTCCCTCAAGAGGGGCCTCAAGCCATGACTCGGTGTGGAAAGATCCAGAAACTGAGACCACAGGGCGAATCCCGGTATCAGTGTGGAAAGCTCCAGAAATGGAGACGTCAGGGCAGACCCCGGTACCCAGAGCCACAGAAAAACTGGGTTGAACTTTAGCACCCAAACGGTGAACCTCAGAACAGTTTCTGGTTTTGGCAGGTCCACTGCAGGAACCCTCGGAGAACACTCTGGTGCGCCTATTAGACCCTTTATAGGGCACCTCAGGGGAACCACTGGTAACAGATCTGCTAGAGCCCCTCCCGGTCCTGGAAGACCCCGGGAAGGAGGCCCCTGGCCGGGGCACTCTAAAAAGTAAAGAACTTACCAGCCGTTTCTTCTTTTCGTCGATGAAGAGCTGAAAATGCGGTGGAGGAACACGATGAACCACCTCCTCCCACCGAAGAAGCCGACGTTTGGGGTGCCCGGACGGAGAGGGAATCACAATAGAAGCACGAGTCCCAGCGATGGTCCTGGCCTAGACACTCTAAGCAAAGAGAATGGGTATCCGCCCTCGCGAAACAATGTTCGCATAAAGAACAGGACATGAATCCCAGACGCTGCGGCATAGACCGAGGATTAGATGACCGTGGAACTGGAACAGGAAGGACGGACAAAGGGAATAAAAAGAAAAAATTCCCGGTGATGCTAGTGCGTTCAGCCACGACCGTGCGGAGAAAAGGACTGAAGGGGGATGCGCGGAGCAGAGCTCAGGAGGGTGCGGTCACCGCCACGTGCGGTACCCCGCGTAAAAATAAAAGGACAAAAATCAAACATTTTTTATGCTTTTTACAAAAGTGCTCCAGTCCCGTCCCGAAGGACGGAATGTCCCACAAGTATGGAGGAAAGGAGATGGGACGTAGGAATTAAATCTATTGCGGATTACAAAACTTAAATTTTCACACTTGGGGAATTCATCATTAAAAAAAAATATACATACTGCACGATGTAGCATACATTACCTTAAGATTCATTTACAGACGGTTACGCATCACCTTGAAATTAACTCCTAAAACCCTCTATTAATGTGGGTAGACATGTGGGAGACATATATAGCACCAAAGACTTCAAGTTAAATAATTTCTTAACGCACAAGGTACCCCCGAATGAGCGAGCGCTCTACAGGCACCTGCCTTGGTGATGTGGTTCGCCAATTGAAGATTGGCGCATGTTTTATATAGTAATCATGTCTCTGGTTTGGGGTACAGGATCTGTAGGACTCCTGTAGGGAACAGGGTGGAATTAATGCCCAACAGCAACTTCTATGTCACCATTCTAACAAGACACCCGCTGTCATGACCCACAGAATGCGCCCCTTTTGGAATTCATGGTCCTTATCACAACGGGGCTTGCACTCCTTGATACTTCCAACATGGCCGTCTAACGTGGAACGCCTTCCTCTGTCTTACGTCAGACGTAGCGTATTTTACAAATAGGCCGCGCCCCAGCGGCCCCACGCGTCTCAATGCTATTGCAAGCAGCGACTAGACGTGTGCTCCGTAGTTCGCTACTCTGTTATCCTTGTTCCTGGACCTCCTAATTCCATTCCCATACCCCTCTTCCTTCTTCCTTGTTTCCTGGACTCGTGCGCCGTGTGCGCACCTTCATCTTTCCTGGATCCCGGAGTATCTGAATCCCGGAACTCTGAACGCACGCTGGAGTCAGAAGAGGCTCGCGCGGGCTTATACAAGACCAGGTCCGTGCGAAAGAAGACACCGCCCAAGAAATCCTGCAAGGATCGCTCCCAGGTGAGAAAGGGGGAATTCCATGACAGCCCACCCACTAGAGAAACAGTCTTGGGTGTATCTTTACTTTGTGATGCAACCTCTAATGTACCATCTGGAGCAGTCGGCACTGGCGTGCTGGCTGGGATAGTGGGTCCCCGTCTAATCTGGCACCCTACTTGTCACCTAAAAATTGAGAATCCTACATCTGGAAAATGGAATTACAAACCTCAATCTGCATCATCGCTAAATAGAGTGCCTACTCTAAAAGATCAACTGTACTGGCTTGTTCCCTTTGAAGGAACACAGATGACTCTGAGGAAGTCACATCTGTGACTCAGTCACAAGGCCTTGAGGGTAAGGAAAGCAGGCCTAACAGGGCATTATGGTGGATCTGTGAGAAACCTGGAGGTGTCCAACATGGTAGCTGCAGCCCTCCTCCTTAGCCCTGGCTTAAGTGATATGGTCACTGATGAGAGAAGACTTAGGTCATAGCGGTGCACTCTTTTTGATATATGCATAACGCGGTCCCGGACTCTTGTATTCAAATGGGAGAAGATGAGGCCCACTATGGTACCCCCAATGGTTTAGACAACACCAGTGCAGTGCCATCCAGAGTTCCTTTTGTGTTAAGCCCCATGACTCCAGAGACTCCAGTAAAAAAAGTTGCATACTGTGACTAACAACTTTGATGGAGTGGCCGGGCTCTGAGAACCAAACCCATGAGACACACTGTATGCCAGAAAGGGACTTAACAGCAAGATGGAAACTGGAGGTCAAAGTAGCAAAGTGTGATGAATCCGATGGGGTCATCACTCCTTAACCGGCGGTCACATCTCTCATTGTGGCCAGGGGACGGCAGCCACTACCTGATCCTGACCCTGGCGGTGGCTATATGAGGGAGGATTACATGGGGGAAGCCAACTTCCGGGAGAGTGGCAGTGCACCATCGGACAAGGCATGGTATATTCCCCTTCCTTTCTCAAGGATACCCAGTCCATACCCAATGCTTTAATGTCATGTTGTTACACCTCCCCTCATCCACCTAGGAAGGGTACTAAAAACCATCTGATAAAATCTGTGTGAGCCATCAAGATTTGGCTTGCCCTCGAAGACTCATGAACAGGTCTTCTCAGACTCTACCTACAAGTTATCAAGAGCTAACTTGCCTTTAACCCCTTAACTGCCAATGGTTTTCCCTCCCAGTGCCAAGCCCTTCTATGGTGATTTTGGTATGTCACCATTCAATCCCTTGTAACTTATTTGTTACATGTGATATCTCAGCAAAATGTGTCTCCTTTTCTTCCCACGTGTAGGCGGTCGTAACGCCACCAAGGAATCCTAGTTTGCTGTATGGGGGTGAGAGAAAATAAACAAATAGGGAGCATATTTTGTGCTTTTTCTGAAAATGGCAATAACATGATGTACAAAGAAGTCTGTGGTTTTTTCCTTGAAAGAAATAGGAACAAATGGTTTGCTGTTCTGAATTCACCATGTTCCAAGCTTTCAAGAACAGGGTGAGTGGAAACCAAAAAACATGTTTATAAGGTTACCATCAGTATTGTGAGAGATAGGCGATTTTACCCTTTTTTCCAATAGGACATGCGTGGATGGAATGGAAGGGTAGGAAAGCTAAAGGGGAAGACAGAAAGGCATACATTTCTGAAAAGTAGACAACATTTCAAGTTTACGAAGGAGTCATTTGTGCAGGTCAGGCAACAACTATGTAGGTAACATTTCCATAGTTTGGGTAAAATGTGGAAAATGACAGAAAAAAGGTATGTGCTGGACATGGTTGGACCTGTAAGGTAATGGCTTCTGTGAATATTGAGAAAAGCAATGCACCGTTACATTCCCCCCGGCTTCTCTAGTTAGGAAGTCACACATTTTCGTAATGTTTCACAAAACCAGCAATACCACAAGCCAAAAACTGAGCCATGGTACACAGGATTTTTATGCTGGCAGCCTAAACAGACCTACTTAGCATGTGTAAATAAGGGAAACAAATGTGGTGAGAAATGGCAAGAATACATTTTTTTGAAAGAGCACAGGCATACCTTTTGAAGGGTAGGTGACTTGTGCAAGTTACTAAAGCGTACATTGCCTAAAAGCAGCGACTAAATGTAGGTTACATTTGGGAAATGAAAGGGTTGTGTAACAAAGTGCAGTAGCAAAAGAATTAAAATATTATGGAAACCAAGAGAAGAAAACAAATGTTCTACCTTCCCACTATCCCACAGGTGTCCCGACCAAAACGGTACCTCACATGTGGGTGTGTACCTACATGGGCACAAAGGGAGAAGACCAAACCACTGGTACATCAAATGCCCTGGGGAAGACTATTTGGCTTTGTGGACAACCCACAGATTTGGGTTTTAGGTGTCGCAGCCACCAAGGAAAATGGGGAACCCCATGCAATTCTGAAAAGAAGACACCCGTGGGAATCCACAGACGTCTGACATGCGCGAATCACCATGGAATTTATTACTCACAAGCCCTGGCAAATTATGAAAATTAGGAGGAAAAAAAACACAATTTTCAGACATTAGCCACTCGGAAGCCATCAAAACACTCCACCAACAGCACATGTCCTACCTGCCCGCATTCCTACAGGAGTGGCGATGAAAACGGTACCCAACATGTGTGGGTCCACCTACGTGGGCGCAAAGGGTAAAGGTTAAACCACTGGTATCCCAAAGCGTTTCGGGAGAGCAGATTTGCTCTTGTGCACAAACTACAGATTTGGGCCTTGAATGTGTCGCAGCCACAAGGAAAACAGGAAACCACATGCATTTCTGAAAAGAAGACACCCGTGTGAATCCACAGAGGTCTGACTTGCGCAAATCGCCCTAGAATGTATTACCCACAAGCCCCGGCAAAGTCCAAAATTTAGGGGGGGGGAAGCAATTTTCAGACATTACCCACCTGTAAACCGCTGAAACAAGCCGCCAACAACACATGTCCTACCTTCCCGCGTTCCCACAGCAGTCCTGACGAAAACGGTACCTCACATGTGTGGGTGTATCTACCTGTGTGCAAAGGGAAAGGGTGTCTCCCCATAAGTATGCCCATCTGCCCCCAGGGTGGCCAAAACATACTGCCTCATGCTTTGGGGGCTTGGGGCCACTTACATAGTAAGCAGCCCCGTCACCGCCCACTTTAAAAACCGATCCCTGGACTTCACGATGGCCACCGACACGAGATAGACTAGTCTACGGCACTCCCATCCCCTGCAGCCTTACAACACGAACCCACCACCCCGTAAAGGCGATACAGGCTCGGAGGAGAAGGATACGCTCCACAGAATACCCCCGATGAAGGTTTAGACCCAAAAGAGGGCACGGAGCGGGTCTACCAGTGGTGGCGTGGGAAAGAGCTAAGCCGGCCCAGGACTCCGGAGGGCACCCTCACAGGCTGTGGGCCCAGGAAAGAAGAGCGGTGGCGCTGCGGGAGAAAGGACTTAGCCAGTCCAGAAACAAAGTGGCAGCACCCCAACATGGCCACGGAAGCAGGGTAACCGGACCAAGGAGGGAATACGGGCCAGAGTCCACCCCGTAGGGCGAGAGGAGCGGCCTGCCAGAGGAGGCAGCAGCCTAGAGGACAGGGCGGCTAACAGAGGGGTGACAGACTAAACCAAGGAGCCGAGGGTGATTGGCAAATCCGCAGGAGGCTCCAGCAAGGAAGAGGGCAAGGATCGCGGGGGCCTTCTAGGCTCAGGAAGACGCACGCCCCAGAGGAAGAGGGGAAGAAGCCCAGCGGGGGAAAATGACAGTGGAGGCCAGGTAGAAGCGGCACCCCAGAGGAAGAGGCGAGAGAGCCCGGCGGGGAGAACTGCACCAGAGGCCACATAGTGATTGAGCTGCAGAGGAAGAGGCAAGGGAGTCCAGCGTGGGAGAGCAGCGCCGGAGCCCGGACAGATGACCCGGGCCTGAGGAGGAGCCCGGGCAGCAGCACCGGAGGGTGTAAAATCAGGTGAGCCCCCCTTGCCCGCACTGGAGGCCCTGGGCATACCTAAGTGTGCAGGCATAGGGGGGCACGCACAGAGGAGGAGCGGTGCCCCCACCCCGACAACATGGGAAGCGGGGGACCCAGCAAGATGTGTTGCCCTGAGAGTAGTCCCCCAGGACCCCTCAGGGACAGGCACTTCGGAGCCCGGGGCCGCCTCACCAAGAAGCAGAGGAGACACCAGGCCGCTGAGGGGAGGGAGAAAAAAAAGAACAAAAGAACACAGAGGGAGAAGTGCAAGCTCATCCCTCCTTAACACACACAGGCGGGAGAGGGAACTCTGTGCTCATCCCCCAGTAAGGCTACCCCAACGCTAATAACCACAGCAAGGACCAAGACAGAGGCCTGAGCAGGGAAGGTCTGCAGTTGAGAGAGGAGGGGGTGGCATCGGCAAGACAGGATGTTGTACATGGGCCCAGAGCCCAAATCTTGCCCTGCAGGGAGGACACTCGGCTCAAAGGACACAGAGGGGGCAAAGGATACCTGTCAACAGTCCTCCGCCTAGGGCGGGTGATCCTCCCAAGGCAGAGACAGTTCTCAAGGATAAGAAGGGAAACAGAAGCCTGGGGGGACCTGGAGAAGCCCCCTCCCCGGATTGGGAGGCGAAACCTCACTAAAGAGGCGAAAAAGAAGTGGCACAACGTTGTATACCAAGGAGAACCCCCCACACACAAGCCAAGGGGCAGGAGAGCTATAACAGTCCCATAGGCCAAGCCCAGTCCGAAAGAAGCAGGAAGCAGCGAGGCCCCAGCCCACGAAGGGGGCCTCACTGGAACAAAAAGATTGGGAGCCAGACTCAAAAACGGGGCCACCGCCCAGGTACATCTCCAACCAACAGAAGACCTAGCTGACACAACTGACCCGTCAATCCGAAGATCTGACCTCCTGGCACTGCTTCAAGAACTAAATAAGGACATCAAAGAAAGCGCCACAGACTTGGCTAAATCGATTGCCGATTTCAATAAGAGGGTCATGGCAGCTGAGCGCAGAACAGACAAGGTGGAAACCACAATGGCTGAACAGGGGCAGGAACAGAAGAATTAGCCAAAAGAGTCCAAGAACTTGAACAGCAGATGGAACTGGTTCAAAATAGGCAGGAAGATGCCGAAAATAGATCTAGAGGAAAAACATTCGGATCCGAGGGGTCCTGAGGTCTGTGACAGATCCTGATCTACAACAATACGTAACAGACCTGTTTCGACACATCCTAAACACTGAGGATGGGAAGGACATAGTTCTAGACCGTACACACAGAGTCTACTCGACAAACCAGTTTAACAAAAACCAAACTCCAGATGTCCTTACAAGGGTATACCTATTTCAATTAAAAGAAAACATCATGCGCGCCGCAAGGAAGAAAGAACCCGTCCACTTCAGATCTGCAACTATCCAGCTATACCAAGACCTGGCGCAGGCAACCCTTCTCAAGAGAAAACCGCTGAGAGTTGTGACAAACTGGCTGCGGGCTAAAGGAGTCCGCTACCGATGGGCATATCCTACGGGACTTCGTTTTGAATAGGAAGGTCAACGCTACACGATCACCAAAGAAGAAGAAATGGAAAGCCTAATGGGAAATAAAGACGACAGTCGAAAACGCCGGTGCAAGTGGCACCTCACCCAGGGACAAAAGGAGAGTGGACTCACCTGAAAGGGAACAACAGAAGCCAGTAGGCCCCACCCCAAGGTGGCCGTACCAAGGATATCAACGCCATAGACCTGACATGAGGGCTTCTCGAGTTCAAGCCCCAAATGTCGCGTTTGAAATTCAGGAGACGGGGTTCTGACCTAGGTCAATCACTAGCAAAAAGAGGTGAAAACGTGACACGAAAATAGAGATGGAATCTGGGAAAGATATGTTAAAGACTGAAATATGTTGGAACCGAAACAAGGGGGGAGAGGAAAGGGGGGTGAATCAGACCTCAGTTTTTCCAGAAAGTTTATACCTGATGACTTTTGTGGTAAAGCCACCAACTGTGTTTGTACAAGAAGTTGGAATTCAAGAGTTTAGGGGCTTAATGGGAAAGTTTTGTTTAAGGATGACGGTAAGGCATCAAATACTAAGAACCCTCGAGGCAGTGATGAGATTCCTGGATCTTATGAGAAGCGGAAATGCAAGACATGGAAATGGCTAAACTAACATTTGTTACTCTAAACGTCCAGGGGCTCAACTCCCCTATTAAATGCAAATCTATGCTATCTAGACTGAGAGGTATGCAAGCCTCAGTGGTGTGGATGCAAGAGACACACCTACTCAAGGAAGACGAACACAGACTGCGGCACAGAGCATTCCCCACGCAATTTTTCGCCACCAGTGGTACAAAAAGACGAGGGGTGGGCATCCTGATAGCCAAAGGGATCATCTTTGAAAAACAATTTCTGAAGAAGGACCCAGAGGGCCGCTACCTGTGGTGGGAGGGAAACTGATAGGGCAACAAGTAACAAAGGTATCAATCTATGCTCCTAATGAAGGACAAGATCGTTTCTTGATGCAGACACTCCCGATCATTGTGCAATGGGGGAAAGGTCAGATACTAATGGGAGGAGATTTTAACGGGGTGATGGACGATGAAATGGATAAAACGCTCCCAGCTTCCTCCAATGACCACATGTTCCGGCAGGCCTTAGCTAAATTTCTCAGGGAACTACATCCAATTGAAACATGGCACTTCTTTAATCCACAAGAAAAGGCATACACTCATTACTGTGCGGTACACAGCGGCCACTCCCGGATTGACATGGTGCTGATCTCAGACTCCCTAATCCCACAAGTTACGGGATTGGAGATTGGAGTTCGGTGCCTGTCAGATCACACCCCAGTCCTTTTAAAGCTAAAACCTCTGAGCCCACAATACCAACCCGCAAACCATGGCGCCTAAATGAAATAATCCTGAAAGACTTAGCCCTCCGAGCAGACATTGAATGCACTGTGAAGAACTATTTCCAAGAAAAGATCACCCCTGGGTTCACTGGGATACCATATGGGACGCAAGTAAAGCTGTAATTAGAAGGGAATTTATAGCACGCACAACAACCTACATTAAAAGAAACGACAAGGTGAGGCGGGATATGGAGACACAAGTGGCCGAAGCAGAGTATAAAAATAAAGGCTTGCAAAGAACATGGAGAGCACTGAAAAAGGCTAGGGCGGCCTTAGAGACTCACCTGGCGGATGAAGCTGCGCTTCTCCTAGTTCGTACCAAACAATTTTATCACACTAAATGGGACAAAGCTAATTGACTCCTCGCAGCTAAATTGAAGCAGCGAAGAGACCGGAACCGCATAATCCAACTCCGAAATGTAGAAGGAGACTTAATATGGGGAGAAAAAGCAGTAGAAGAAGTGATCCACTCATACGTCACTAAAAATTTAAAAAAGGAGGACTTGCTGAGAGAAAAACAAACCTCATTCCTCAACCAAATGAGTCTCCCACAAATTAGCGATTCAGACAGACAGATGTTGGAAGCCCCCATAACAGAAGAAGAGGTGGGTGAAGTAATGAAAACACTAAAGACGAATAAGACCCCTGGCCCAGATGTGCTTAGTAAAGCATACTATAAAATGTTCAGAACCACCCTGATTAGCCCCCTAACGAAACAGTTTAACTTTATTCGCGACTCCGGTAAGATTTCTGAAGATATGAGCCGAGCGTCCACAGTGTTACTACTAAAACCAGATGGAGACCCCAAATAATGTGTCAGTTACCGCCCCATTTCATTATTAAACGGAGATGCAAAAATGTACTCGATGGTCCTAGCCCGTAGACTAGCCGAGGTATTGCCTAGGATAATTCATCCCGATCAAAAGGGCTTTATACGGGGGCGAAACACACATGACAATATCTGCAGAGCCATAAATACGATCGAATGGGGCCGGAGAACAGGACAACGATTTTCAGTGTTAGCATTAGAAGCTTCCCGCGCGTTCGACAGTCTAAATTGGCGGTATCTACAGATGACACTGGAAAGGTTCGAGTGTAGCCTGATCTTCATACGCATGGTCATGGCCAATTTCACAAAGCCATCCACACGACTGATGGCCAATGGACGGCTCACGGATAGTATTCATATTCAAAGGGCACAAGACAAGAGTGCCCGCTATCACCTTTACTATTCGCCATGGCCATGGAGCCAGTAGCACAAAAGACCCGCAACGACCCAGAGATTCAAGGGGTAGAAGCAGGCACGAGTGGCCCTCAAAAAATAGCTCTTTACGTGGATGATATCCTCATGTTCCTCAAAGACACAAAACACTTGCTACCAAAAACATTAAACCTACTAACAGAATTCGCGAGAGTTTCTGGATTCCATATCAACTACAGCAAATCCTGTGGACTCAATATTACTGAGAGAGTAGGGCAGATGACAGAATGGGCAGACATGTATTCGCTGAAATGGGAACAAAAAGCATTAAAATTCTTAGGAATACAATTGACCCCCAAATATGAGAAATTATATGGAGCTAATATCCCAGAATTGTTGAAAGAGCTAGCAGGGGATCTAAAATGCTGGGAGATGCAGGAACTGTCATGGATGTCAAGAATATTAGCGGTAAAGATGACCCTGCTCCCCCGGTTCCTTTATGTAGTGAGAGCCCTACCAATATGCATCCCAATCCCGGCAATCCAAAAACTGCAAAAGGAGATAATGGCATTTAGCTGGAAAAGGAAAAAACCAAGAGTCCCCAGAAAGGTCCTGTTCAGACCCCAAGGGCTGGGAGGGCTGGGAGTCCCTGAAATCCGCAGATGCTTATGGGCAGCACAATTAGCTCCAATACTACAGTGGTCAACCAGAAATGGCCAAACGGGTTGGACGGCCCTTGAAAAGGAAACAACTAGAGCCCCCTTGGATAGCCTGCCCTTCCTTCCTGACCGACAAAAATAGACAGGGCGTGTTACTTGAATCCACTAAAGCCACCATATGCTATTGGGACAAGGCACTACGGAGTAGAGGGGTGAAAATCAGAGGGGGACCCTTGACACCAGTAGCCCATAACCCAAACATTTCCACAGGAATGCGGTCTGACTTCTGGACACAATGGGGTGGAAATGAGAAATCACTAACAATGGGGGACCTCTAGGAAGAAGGTATACCCTTGACCTTCGAGAGATGCAAAGCTAAGTTTAATATACCTGAGACCGAGAGGTTCCATTACGTCCAGTTAAGGCACTGGATTTCTAATAGGAAGGTCCGTGAAGAAGCAACCCGGGAACCAGTGGGTCTAGAACTCACAATAAAAGAGGGCCAACCCAAGAAAGGGGTGTCGAAATTATATGGCTTAATGGGAGCAGTAGACTGAGGAATCTCTCCTATATATGCAGCAGTGGGAGGCGGATGTGGCGAAACCTATCCCTAGTGAAACTTGGAGCAAAATGTGGCTAAAACCCGCTAAAAGCTCCAGATGTACCTCCATTAAAGAAGCAGCATACAAAATGTACTTAAGATTGTACATGACTCCTGTACGCATACACTCCATTAACCCAGACTACCCCATATCCTGTTGGAGAGGCTGTGGACAAGTAGGTGATTTGATACACATGTGGTGGTCTTGTCCACTTGCTGAAATGTATTGGAAAGAAATCCTAAATCACATCAAGGAGATAACAGGGACACAATTACCTTTCGACCCGATGGTCCTACTACTGGGGGAGGCTGTGGAAGGAAGCTATCTCAAATCTGGACCAAAAGCCCACCTCATTACCCACATGCCAAGCGCTGCGAGAATAAATCTGGCTCATACTTGGAAAAATAAACAAGGACCGATAGTGGCCATGTGGTGGATGAGGCTATGGGGGGTAATGGCTATGGAAAAGACCACAGCTTTAGCCCATGTATCCTATACATATTTGAACACATGGATGCCATTACACAAATTCACAAACGATAGCCAACAAATGTACTTTAAGCGGAAATTATTGCGCAAAATTTCTGTTTAAAACACATACTCTGAACTGAAAAATCTGCAACCCAGGTGTCTCAATTATTGATATATGCTTTACCGTATCCAATGTTGGGGATGTTGAGGGGTGGGAGGAGTGAATATCATGGTTGTTTGTATTCATACTTTGAAAAACCGAAATAAAGTTGTTAAAAAAAAAAAAAGGTTGGGAGCCAAGATCCTGAGCCAGGGGGGAGCACCAACACATACACCAATAAGGCAACCCAGCCATGGCGTCCAAAAACAAAAACAGAACAAACAAAGGAGGGCCGCCCCAGGGGGACACCCCCCAGAACACTCCGGACATTGTGCCGTCCAGAGAAGTTAACGAAACAAATAAGAGTTCCCAAGAAGGGGCGGCAGAACGCAGCACCCTAGAAGAGGCAGACCCAACGGCTCCAATGTCACGTCAGGACCTCCAAAGAGAAATGCTCTCTCTGCAGACCAATCTAGCAAGGACTTTCCAGGACCAATTTCAGCTGATGAGATCGGACATTAACATGGCCCTGGTGGAAATGAAACAAGAAGTGGGTCAGCTGGGAGAGAGGACAGATCTTATGGAAAAGGGCCGTCAGGTGGTCGACAAAGAAACAATGGCAAACAGTGAGGCGATTGGACACATGTAATGAGGAACCAATAGCGGCCAATACGGAACAATACAAGAGGGAGGGGGATGAGTCTATGATCACACCAGACCATATAATGACAAGTTTAAGAGAGACGCGGGAACAAGTAAAAGCCCAGACTACATGTCCCAGAATGCCCCACCAATCAACTATCACACCGGACAATACAAATATAAGAGACACAAGAGAAAAGACACAAACTACATATCCCAGAATGCTCCAACGGATACATAATCAAAACAAAAGTCAGAAAATGGGAATAGAAATCAGACAAGGAAGACGGAAAACCACGTTTCCATATAATGGGGGCTCCGGGCAGGCGGGGGTTAAATGCAAAGCTAACTCCGTGAAGTTGAAGCTGGGAAGAGGTGAATTAGCCTCAGGTGTAAGGAGCCCAGGGCTGGGAACGCCTAACGCTAATTACTGGGGAGGAGACTCACTGGGGTTAAAAGCATCAGAAAACAGGTCAACTTGTCTCTCGTTTTGCAGGAGTGGAAGGAGGCTGACCGAGTGGACTCAGAATGGTACGAGGACAGTACCCCATTACGGTGGGCGTATTAGAGAGAAAATGAAAACTCACCGGAGTGTACCATATCGGACCTGTAGTCAAATCCGACTGCACAGCAGATGAAGACGCCCGAGTCCCAACGGCGGAAAAAGGAAGGTTTGGTTATTTACTGAAGTCCAGCCGAGGCCAGTGTGGAACGGCTGGCTCCGAGCACCGGCTGCAGAGCTTGAACAGAAAGGCTCGGAACCATTCGGAAATGTTGAGTAAACGCTCGGGGCTGAATATTGCTGCTTTGAACAAAGAAAGACTGCCATTCCTGTGTTATCCGTATTTTGAACTGCATTCATTTGTGAACAAGCAATATTGCAATCCTTGAGTTTTGTCTTGTGAGCAACATAGAAGACCCTTTAGTTTGGTTTTGTTGATATGAACGCTAAAGTGAAGTTAATTGGATAAAGAGAAGTCCGGGTGCACAACCATTTAACCTCTGGTGAGCTGTAATAAATAAATACTATTGGGTAACTTACCTCCTTGTCTCTGGCTCACTACTTTACAACACGGCAACGCAGAATCTAGAGCTCAGGATGGAGAACATGGAAAATAGATTCAGGAGAGTCAACATCAGGCTGAAACTATTATCGGAAACGGTGGAGGACAGAGAGCTGAAAGGGGCTATACAGAGTATCTTCGCCGAGCTACTAGGAGATACGACCCCGGACACAGTAGAACTGGACAAAGTCCATAGAGTGGGACGTCTCAACAAGAATCCGAATGTCAGACCAAGGGACGTACTAGCAGCATTCACAAGGTATGACCAAAAAGAAGCAGTCCTGAAGGCTGCCAGACAACAAGAACCAGTCGTATACAAAGGCAATCGAATTGAACTATACCAGGATCTAGCCTACAGCACCCTAGTTAAGCGCTGCCAAATGGGCCCAGTCCTGGCAATACTCAAGGAGCGAGGGATCAAGTACAAGTGGACCTTTCCCTTCTGCCTCCTTTTTGAATGGGCAGGCTCACAGAAACGAATAACCACGCTACAAGAAGGGGCGGACATCCTGCACTTAGAAGTGGAGCAGGAGCACCAAGCAGACAGACCAGAGAGATCGCCTGAGACAGAGACTAGCCCGAGACCCAGACCTTGGGAATGGACCACGGTAGGAGACGGACGGAAGAGGAGACCCACGCTACGGGGTCCACCCGGGAAGGAGAGAGGCGAAGAGGCAAATGCAGCAGAGGGAGAGGAAGCTGATGTGTGGAAGCCCTGATTAGGTAAATCGACGATGGGGTGGTGGGCACAAAGCAGAACACTTAAGCAGTGGGACGAAGGGAGCAAACATCATGAAGTTAGTAGGGGGGTTAGGGCCCGCGGGGAGGGAAGGGAAGGAGAGAGGAGAGTGGAGAGATTCCCTATTAAGGGGGGTAAGGGTACAGGGGTTGCGGGGAGGGGAGCGGGGTAAGACAAGTAAGAGAGGCAGGCAGGCAAGGAGGGGAGAACGGAGCAAGGAGAAGGGAGACACGGGAAAGGGCACTAAGGAGGTTCGCATTGACATGGGAAGACGGGGAACGCGGTGGGGAGGGAACAAAGAGAGGGGGGCCATCCGGAACTCCAGCTGCCAGACACATAACGCTAAGACATATTATTCAAGTGGGTGACTCACAATGTTAGGGGACGCAACTCCCCCTTGAAAAGGAAAAAGTTTGAGAGATTCACGAGGAAGGAGGGGCCAGACATCCTGGGGTTACAGGAAACACATCTCATACCCAAAGATCAGGCACGGCTACGACTGCACGGCTTTGATCAAATATAAATAAAAGGTTATACACAAGGGAAGATACCAGATGGGACGCATTTAAAGCCACACTGAGGGGGGAGTTTATAGCGGCCAAGACACAGAGGGAGAGGCACCTGAGGGCGCTAGAGACACAGCTGGAGGCAGAGGTGGAGGAGACGAGGAAGAAGGCGGGGGAGACACCCAACAGATCCGTCCTGAGGGAATACAGATGGACGATAGGTCAGCTGGGGATCCTACGAACAAAGGGGCATTACTCCTTGTCCGTCAAAAATATTACGCAAAGGCAAACAAGATGGACGCCCTGTTGGTGCACCTTTTTGAGGGGGGCAAGGGCCAAAAATATGATCATGGCACTAAAAACAGAATCAGGGGAGCACATTACACGCACCGAGGATATCCAAGAAAGCTTAGCAAAATTCTACGAGACACTATACACATTGCAGAACCCCCAACCCCACTTGCAGGAGGACTTCCTGCAGAGGGTCAGCATGCACAAAATAAGTATATAAGCCCAATACATCTTAAACCAAGAGATCATAGAGGCTAAGGTGAGGAGAGTTATCGGAAGCTTGCCGTCGGGCAAGGCTCCGGGCCCAGATGGCTACACAGCTGCATTTTATAAAACCTTTATAACTACTTTGGTACCGCAACTGACTCACCTATTCAACACCTTCAAATATACAGGCCGCATAGCCCCCTCCATAGAAGAGGCCAAAATGACCCTAATTCTCAAACCAAATAAGGACCCTACGGAACGATCATCATATAGGCCAATCGCGCTAATTAATGTGGACGCGAAAATGTATACAAAAATTCTGGTGAAATAGATTGGAGGCGATACTCCCAGAACTGATACGCCAGGATCAGGTGGGATTCATAAGAGGTAGACAGACAGCACATAACATACGAAGGGTGGCACACCTGCTAGAAAAGGTGCAGAAAACGGACACTCCCGCAGTACTCCTATCTCTTGATGCCGAAAAAGCGTTCAACAGCGTGGAGTGGCCCTTTCTGTTCAAGGTCATGGGGAAGATGGGCGTGGGGGAAACTTTCTAAAAATGATGCAGGCCAATTATCAGGGGCCAATGACACGGGTGGCAGTAAATGGAGCTATGTCACGTCCCTTTACACTGGGCAGGGGAATGAAACAAGAATGTCCTCTGCGTAAAGCAACAGGGACAATCTACTTGCAGGCAATACGGGAGGCAGACGAGATCCAAGGCTTTCAATTCAGGGAAAAACACAAGGTGGCGGCATTCGCAGACGATATGCTGTTCACGCGGACCAAACTATAGGTGTCGGGCCTGCAAATCAATATCTGTAAATACAAGCTAATGAGTCTCTTGCTGGGGGCAGAGGACCGTAAGGAACTGAAAGCAGCTACACCGTTTGTGTGGAGCCTAGGGGGGGGGATCAGATACCAGGGGGTGCAGATCACCCCAGATCTTACAGGGTGGCATGCAGCAAACTACCCGCCCATACTGAAATGAGTAAAGAAGGACCTCCACAAATGGAGGAACCTCAGAATCTCATGGACGGGGAGATTAGCTGCATTGCAAATGGTCACGCTGCCACGCTTACTATATCTATTACTGACAATCCCACAGGTAGTGCCAGCCACCTTCTTCAGGGAGTTGCAGACTCTAACCAAAAAATGTATATGGGAAGGTAGGAGAGCAAGGATGAACAGGCAACTACTCATGGCCCCCAGGAGGGAGAGTGGGCTGGCCCTCCCCAATTTTCAGCAGTACTTTGAAGATACCCAGCTGAGGGTGATCAGGGAATGGCTCCAGGAGGGAGAGGAGAAACTGTGGGTCAGGATGGACAGGACAGTGACAAAACACTACCTGAGAGAAGTACTGTGGCTGCCGAAACAGCACAGACCAAAACACATGTATGAAAGCTCCATCACGGAACTGGTGGCAGATAACTGGGAGAGGCTAGTGGAAACCCGGGCAATTATGACCTTCCTGTCCCCCTTCACACCGATCTTCAATAATAGGGACTTCACACATGGGACAGAGAAGGGTGCCTTCAAGAAATGGGAGCGAGGTTGCAGGACACTGATGGACATGTTCCGAGGAGAGGAGATCCTTTCCTTTACGGAGTGTAAAAGTGAATTTGCAATACGGGAGGCGTAGAGGTTTAGGTATGCACAACTACGTCACTGGTTGCTACACCCAGTAAACAAGGAAGCGGCCACAAGGAAAGTAATGCCGTTCGAAAAAATTTCTGCTGTCAAATGATGTGGCCAAGGGGCTGATCTCCAACTTGTATAAGATATTGGACGACACCACACCTAGGCAGCAATGGCCGTACATTCATAGATGGGAGCAGATACTGGGGAGGACATAGATAAGGAAGAGTGGGGGAAGCTGTGGGGTAAGATTCCTAGACTAGCAAGAGCCTCCCAGTTACAAGAGGCCTGGTATAAAATACTTTTCGGCTGGCACAAATGTATCCGGGACATCAGGGGAGTGCTGGAGGGGATGCGGGAAGGAGGGCACAGTGGAGCACATATGGTGGAGATGCTCAAAAATACACCCCTTCTGAAGAGAAATACAGCAAACACAGGAACAGGTTTAAGGGGGAGGTGGAAGCAGACCTCCAGAACAGATCTTGCTGGGGCTTGCGGGAGGGGAGGCAGCGGAGGAACCAAGAACCCGGGAGAAAGCGAGAGTGGTACTAACCCTAGCTGCAATGGCTATAATTGAACAAAGATGGAAAAGCCTGAGTGTACCCACATTTCAGGACTGGCTGCTTAAAGTCTAGGAAATAGTAGCCATGGAGTGGACTACCTATGCCATGAATGGCAATGTACATACGTTTGCAAAATACTGGGGAGAGACTCTGGTCTTCCTCAAAGACGACTTCAGGGCCGTATGGTGCCTTCAGCGTCTCAAACTCCTCGACTTGCAATGAACACTTCGGACCGAACAAACTGATGCGAACTAGGGAGGGACTAGAGATTGCCTATCGGGGGAGCAGGGAGGGTGGGGTGAATGTTTGGGGGATTGCTTAAATTATTGTAAACTCAATAAAAAGAAGTTAAAAAAAATAAAACTATCCCTGGTGGTCTAGTGGCATTGCTGGGCGCGGATCGCTCAATCCACCCCCAGCAATGCTTCAAGGAAGGTATCGTTGGAAAGGGGAGAGTCTTCCCCTTTCCAACTACACCTCCCTTGATCAAAACAGCAGAGAAATGCCAGAGATCGCTGGAGGAACTTAACTTCTATTTCACTGCTGCAGCCATTTCTGGCTGCAGAGGTGAAATTTACATTCAGTGTCACGTGAAACTGAAGGAAATCCAACCCCTCCTCACATAGCCCGGGGGTTGGATTCTACATTTGTGCAATCGCTGCCAGAAGTATCAAAAAGGACGAGGTATCTCGTCCTTGGCACCGCAAACGTAGTTGGCACTAAAGGGGTTAAAGAGTTCTGAGAACACTTACACAGATTGTACATATAAATCATCAAAAATGGACTTCCATTCCCATAACTGCAAGAATACTGGGAAGAAGATGGACCGAGTAATGCAGAGCAGAAAAGACCAAGAGTACAGGCTGCGCTCTAGTTGTTGTGAGCACAGACTTGTAGGCGGGAGATTTAAATCGCAGCAACAGCTGAATAGGGTGAGCTCCAGGAAGAAGAATGCTGCTTCTCTCAGGAAGGACCGAGAGACAGTGGGGCGGCAGAGATTGTCGTGGAGCCATCTGGCTCAAGAAGACAGAAGTGAAATGCTGACCGCGAGAGGAGAGACACTGTGAGAACGCTACAAGCCAACAAAGGGCTCCTGGACCTTTGCAGGTGTGGAGGGGCAGAGTTTCCATTGCTGAAGCCAAACTGCAAGCAGAAGAGCCCAGCAGGAACAGAGAGGGACGTATTGGCTGAGGAACGACGGCAACAAGACAGGAAGAGCAGCCGAACAACCACCACCGGCTAACCAGAGGTAGAGTGAAGTGCACCAGCAAGAGTCGGAGAGTGCCCGAAATGGAACCAGGGACACCGGGGCGTATTGGCAGACATGCCTAAAGCGAATAAATGTAAAGGATACAAATGAAATACTTGAACGAAAAAGGAACTACTGAACTTTGTTAAAATGGAAAGCGAACAAGAAGAGACTAAGTTCTGTAAGTGGATGCAATACACAGTGAAGAAAAGCCCAGGCAAGATAGTGTACCAGGCAGGTTGTTACTCACCGACTAGGATGAGCAAAGGTACGCAATCGGGTCTGGTATTCGCAGGGTTTTGATTGAAGAGCTCGGATGGGGCCTCCAACCGAGCCTCCTCTCTGTGAGGGTAAAAGATCTTTAAAATGATATGACCCTCTACTGAGTAAACAGTACAAAGAGCCTGATCACTCAAAAGAGCGGGGAGAACATACCGCCACAAAATACCAGCTGCAAAATAAAGAAGAAGGGATGAGTTTTATGCGACAAATATACAGATAGAAATAGTTAAACTGCTATGGATTATACCTGATTTTCTATCTTGCTACCGAGGCACAGATATTCCTACCTAAAAAACAGATATCAATATCAGGGCTGTTCTGGGCACTTTAAAATGGATTAGAATAGAAATTAACACTCCTTACCACTAGTAGTATTGGGATTAATCCAAGGGTGAACAAAACAACAGTATAAAATAATAAACAGTAAGGTTAGTGAGGGTTCTAACCCGAACGGCACAAGGAGCGCACTAGGTCCGGGTTGGTGCACACCCTGCGCAGTGTCCACTTGTGCACTTGTTGGAGAGAGGTAGAAGAAGTTCCAATATCTTATGGTTCAGAAGTGGTAGCAATATCAATGGATCCCCAGATGGTAGTTTCCACAAAAGTCGGTTGGGGTACTGTTAGAGGTGGTGTCCGGGGCTAGGCGGCAAGAACCAGTGCAGTTACGAAGTGCTGGGTATAAGCTGGGAAGCCCGAAAGCAGCTGAGCAGTATTTGGAAAGAATGTTGCAAAGAAGAAAGCAACCCGAAAATACAAGGACAGTTTTCTTTTTACAGGCTGGCAATAGCCGAGACAAAATGTTAGGCAAAGGAAGGAAGGAAAGAAGGAAGGAAGGAAGGAAGGAAGGAAGGAAGGAAGGAAGGAAGGAAGGAAGGAAGGAAGGAAGGAAGGAAGGAAGGAAGGAAGGAAGGAAGGAAGGAAGGAAGGAAGGAAGGAAGGAAGGAAGGAAGGAAGGAAGGAAGGTCCTGTTAACGGGCGGGCAGCAGGAGTACAAAATCGTTCAGCAAGGCAGGCCGTGAAAGCAAGATAAGAGTCCTGGTACACTAACCTGACAAGAGGTGACAAGAGCAGCAAACAAGATGGTCCGTTAGGCAGGCAAAGGTCAGGAATACTGAGAGATCAAAAGGATGATGAAGACGTAACTTCAAAGGTGATCGCAACTTCAATCAGAAGCGGCAAGCTGAAGGAAAATGCTGCAGTTATCAAAACCGAAAGCAAGACGTCAGAGCACGTTGATTGGAGGAGCAGGGCACATGACAGTGCAGCGGAGCGGAATGGGAAATGTAGTCCGTTAGATTCCCCGCCGCAATCTCCATTGCGAAATGAACGGGGAATGAAGCGCCGCACACCATAAAGAAGGGAAACAGGTATGCGCGAGTCCTTTGATGTATGAGGCCGTCTTCTGGGATGAGGTGCACAGCGAGGTGTAACACAGGTACTGTGTTCGATAAAGCAAACCCATGAAAATATTATGTTTAAAAGTGTGTGCAAAGCATACACGAAAAAAAGCAATGGAATCAGAGTACACCAGGCAAAGTAAAGCTGCAAGTGTGTTTAAAGAAATTCCTGGCAGGATAGCATGCCAGGCAAGTGCAAATGTGTTTATTTGGGAAATTCCTGGTAGGACAACCCACCAGGCAAGGACAAACTGAACAGCGTATAACAAATACATCAGCTACGAGGATCTGCGAAGGATTTATCGGGACTAGCCAAAGGCTGTGTGAAACAAGGAGACAAGGAATGAAATCCTGGCAGGGGAGTACACCAATTATCCTAACAAAATAAAGAGACACGTTTTGTGGAACAGTTGCATTGTGGATTAGGAGAAATTCAAGGAACTGATATTTTTGAACAGAGAAATCCAGGGGAAAACAACCACACTCTGTAATAATTAACTCTGTCCTTCTGGTACATTTGTGTTGGAGCTATGCATTTTCTGTCTGAACATTTATAAACCACTCAAGGCGATAGACATAATCCCTTTCACATTCAATTTTTATTTTGTTAGTGTTTAAGGGTCAGAATAATACTTTGGACACAGTATGGTTTTTGCTTTGAACATTCAGGTATTGACAGATCCTTAGTTTTGGTTTTAACTTAGGGAAACATCTCCAGTGAAGGGACAGAGAGGCATTTCCCCATCCACTTTTATTTTAATAAAAGTCTTTGACCAAAACTATTAATCCCTTGTGTCCGAGTCTCATTCCTGGCTCATCCCAAAAGGGAACACCAGAGACTGTCCGGCTACTGTGTGAACTCATAGGAGCCCACCCATAACCTAGGAGTCCTGCAGGCTTACGTCCCTTGCCGGAAGATGCGTCATAAGTTTGAATGAGAAGCCACAGTAACCCAGATACACCATGTGGTATCTATCGCCATGAGCACAAATGATGGACCAATGTTTTTTTTTTTTGTTAACAATGAGAGATATTATTTTAGGCAGGAGGCGGGAAAGCCCAGAAAGGGCCTCTAGAATGTTTGGTGGTCATGTGCCCCAAACAGGATAAATGTGGCGGAGCGGGTTATTTGGATGGGAATGGGTTACAGGCTGGGATGCTGTTAGCTTGTCTTGCAACCAAACCAATAAACCCTTTTGCTTAATTCATTATCTGAAATTTAAGACAATTCTTTTTGAATTTCACAGATTAGCGACGCAACTCAGACAGCTTGTGCAAGGCAGTATGGTACGGCACTGATGCACGGCTTCCTCTAGAAGACACCACACGCACGACAAGAAAAGGTACAAGTCCTAATTAAAAACTCCAAGGGGTTGGTTTATCAGGAGGATGCCTATGTTTGATGGTGCTGTGCGTGCGTAGTCGCTCAGGGGAGCCAAGGGCTTTTATTACTAAGAATAAATCAAAGGAGGAACTGTTTAGGAGAGATGCGACATGGGTTTGAAATTCGGGGTTGGGAACTATATCCTAACAATTGCTTTTGCTGTCTTTAGTATGGTGTCTTGGCAATAGCCAGTTTCATTTCAGGGTAGAAGAAATAAACTAAATACTAGAAATGATGATTTATTAAGGCTGGTGTGGTGACAAACCCTGCAGGTTTCAAATATATGTGTCTGAATTTAAACTGAATCCCTTTAAATCCTGGTAAAAGCAAGCGCTCTCAAGAGGCCTTTCGATTATCCATTCTTCTGTCTTTGAAATGGAAAATAAAAATGGAAATGCAAGAGAAAAAAAAAAAAATGGGATCTGGTAGGACAGTAACGTCCAAAACTTGAATATAGAGAGATGGATGCTTGCAGGCTCTGCGTCACATAGTCCTTTCAGGACCGCTTTGTTGAGTCTCTGGTAAAATATCCTCCCTTCAGAGGACTGCAAAGGAGTTCAGTAAAAGAGTGATACAGGGGCCTAAGCAGGGCACTTAAAGATAAAACTAGGGACAGAAAAAGAGCAGCGGGTAGGCGAGACAGGCAGAAGCACCTCCCTAATGGATCGCCTGCACATAATATGTTAACCAACTTAAACAGCACTACTTGTGACTTTTTACATTCTTGCCATTATTTGACACCACTTAATAGGCACATTCAATTCCCCATAGAGGGAACATTTAATTTGGACAAATTAGGAGTGCTCAGATGAGCTTCCAGTTTTAGAGGAACGGAGGGGTAAAATAAGCCACCGCCAGTTGCGGGCATTTGCGACTTGGTTGGAGGTAGTAACAGTATGGTGCAACAACTAAGATTAGGGGACTGAGAGGTTAATAATAACAGGTTGTGGGGACAGGTAAAAAAAAAATTCAACTTGTTTTTATTCGTTTTCACAACAAAAAAACCAACAGACCAGTGGTTCGTCAGGAAAATCGATGCACCTGCGTGTGCCCCAGAGCATAAGGGAAAGACAGAATCTACACAAGATGATCAAGGCACTGAGAATACAGAAGAGATTATAGGCGTTTTCACCAATGTGCACATCACAGCGAGAGCATGCCAGTGGCAGGCATGGCAAGGGCTGCAAGCGCCCCGAGTTGTCCAGCGTCCTTCTGCTGCCCCAAATCAACCCACTGGACCCTCAGACTAAGCCATTTGGGTGCCCAAGAGGGCCCCCTTATCTGACTCACCTCCCTCTTACATTCTGGAGATGAGGTGAGGCAAGATGAACGGGGAAGACTCTACAGTCGTCAAAGCAACCCTTAGATGGATGCCGGCAGGGAACGAGGAGAGGGGTCAGCAACAGCCCATACCATGGACACCAGGTGACTTGCAGAGCCTTGCTAGGGGACTCCCAAATATTAGAGAGGAACCACAATGGCTGATAGAAGAGCTGCACACAGGTCATTCAGTGCTACAACCCCAGACATTAATCAGCTCATGAGGATGATAAAGACACCCGAAATGAGAGAACGACTTATTGAACGCGCTACTTGGCCCGATGTACACTCAGGAAAGGGGGTTGTCCTTGTTCAAGACAGAAAGAATAATCAGTGCTATCCCACGAAATGTGCCACTCTAAAGACTGATTGGTCCAGGACAGGGAATTAGCGACAAAGGATAATCACTGGCAGATTATCTAGACAGACACAAAAAGGGTTTGTCCAACACTCTGGTATCATTAAACAACAGAAGACCACAAAGGAAACTAGAGCCAGCTCCTATGTAGCCAGTCTGCTACCTAAGGTGCGAGCATCGTTAAAGAACCTGTACATCAGATGGCAGACCGAACCCCTAGTAGAGCTAGTGAGGTTGTGAATCATTGTTAGGACTGCCTTTTCTTGTTGCCTCCTGCGGTGGGCAGGCAGACTCTATGGAAGTTGCTCCAACGGCCCAGCCTTGAGCTCCAGGA
The DNA here is from genome assembly GCF_040938575.1 of Ambystoma mexicanum. NCBI lineage: Eukaryota > Metazoa > Chordata > Amphibia > Caudata > Ambystomatidae > Ambystoma > Ambystoma mexicanum. Next base: position 274,707,668 of record NC_090937.1, read on the forward strand.
AAATAACGCTGTAGTTTTATTGGCAAGCCTTGATTATCGGCAGCCATCGATTTACTTAAGCATCGATTGAATTGCCCATGATTAAAATGATGGAAGGGTTCAATTTTTTTGTGAACCTGCTAGTAACCGTCTAAAAATCTAATTTATTGTGATCTACCGCTGGCACGGCCCATATATCTATATTCCTGGATTCATTTACAGGACGTTGGGACCAGCCTTTATGGTTGAGATAACAGTGTGATTATTACCTGTAATGTGCACGTTTTTATTGTTGGTTCTAGTCATTTTTGCAACAAAGGCACAGATGAAACAACAAGGGACCATGATCCTGAAGAGAGTGCTTCGTCCTGAAGAAGATGGACATCAACTGCAATAAAGTTAGATGCGCTTTTACCATCGAAACTACTATTTATAATCAGTGCCAGGCCTATTGAATGCACTTTATTGCCTTGACACCCCAGTAGTTGGCGCACGGCACCCCATGGTTAGCTTTTGTGTGTTTTTTGACTATTGTGAGAGTGTTGAATTTTTTGTCTAAAACATCACACATGATTGCTGGCTCTCCGTTTTAGTGATCACCTTCACGGACTTGGGGTACCCGTTTATTCACCTGCGAATCAGCGGTACGGACCAGTTAGCTGGCCCTTTCCGCTTTTTTCTTTTCTCAAATAAGCACTTTATTAGGATGCACTTTAATAATTTTTTTGATATATCAGGTTTATATTAAATATGAGCTCTTGATGATTTAATATGTATTTTAATATTGATATATTATTTTAAAAAATATATATATAAAAAAGTTTTTTACAATGAACTTTGATCTTGTCTAGGGTGGATCTGTGGTGTGAATCTGGGGGTTCTTCCTCTTTCATTTTTTGTCAGTTATGTCTTGTTGACTTAGTATTTTTCGCATTCCGCTGACATGATTCCTGTTTGAATATTCCTTGTTGCTTCCCCTCTGCCAGCGATGAAGGGGTAACCCATCCATTGTGTTGTTGTGAATCATTGCACAGCATGCCTGGAGCGAAGGAAAGATACCTTTGAGAATAAATTGATGTCCTTCCAAATGGAGAATTTACAGGGACAGGTTGAGAACACATAGAACAATACCCCAAAGGGGGCAAACCATTCACTAGGGAAAGAGGTTGTCTGTGGGAAAAGTGAGACAGACGTGAAGCTACCCAGGCCAGCACAACTAGTAGAGGCAATGGGGACAACAGGGACCGTGAGGAGCACCGACAAATCTGTGTGTGATAGTGTAAATAGGTTGAGCATTGAAAGACTGAGTGGCCATATAGACTGCAAAGAAATAATTTTGAGTAATCTGCTGAAAACCTTACACCAAGGGCCCTCTGTGGACAATCCTGTCCCTTTCCTGGGTAAAAACCAAAAAGCCTCAACTCCTTACCTAAATCTTATTGCCCCAGCATTTGTTCCCAGACCTCCTCTCATCCCTCACGGTGACCAAAACCCTTTCTGACTAAAGCAGGAGAGAGGTCCCAATGGATCTCCTAATCCCAATAGGTCAGGACGAATCGTATGTACAATGTAGTGTGGAAGAAATATTTTTACCTTGCCTAGTATACACATGGGCCAGTAATCAGCTATGCATATAGACGCCTTTACCTGATGTGCCAGCATCAACTGATACTGTAAAAGTGGTAGAGAAATCAAATATACCAGTCATATACTGATACCAAGCCCTTTCCGAGCCTAAACACGATTCGTGTATAGGCCATCTTAGATTGGAGTGCCATCTTGGTTGATGGATTCCCCATCACACTTCTCACTAAATGAAAGCTGAAAAAAGCTGGGTCTCCTTGCGCACGCCACTGAGGAACGCAACTGCATAAGTGCCTGAATCAGGGTTCCTACGTGTATCGATGAACAGCATCTTTTAAAAAAAAATAAGCCCTGCTACAATGCCTGCTTTTATAAGGTTATTAGGGATGACCATTGTATGCCATCATTCAGACCTACCTGCAGAGGCGTAGACAGGGTAGGGCCAGAGCGGGCAAGGTCCACCCAAAATCTGTAAATGGCTTGTGAGCAGCACTGTGTGGGCATTTACAGATGCTAATGTCACTGTGGTGGGCCCAACTACATTATGTTGAGGTCCCACTTGTTAAGACAATACTTGCAACACCTATGCCTACCTCGTGTGTCTTCAGACGGTGGCTCAATTTCGGTTCAGGGTAAGCAGGCAGTTTTATATTGGTAAACCAGGAATATCAGGTTTGAGTTGATCCATTACAAACCAAGTCGGGTCATCTGGTCCGTGGCCTTCTATAAAATGTTGAACCAAGTAGAAAACACAGTGGCTCAAAGTGGACTTATTCCCTGCTTAGGAACAGGGTCTGAAGCCAAACAAAGGATGGGTGGAAGGTTTTGAATTAATCTGAACCACTGGCATTGCTCTGGTTAACCTTCCACACCACTGTTTTTTATCCCGTATGTGCCATTGCAAAAGGGGTCCAGCAATATGCAAATCAGTCAGGTACTGCCACTAATGGGAGTAAGCACTGCTTGAACTGCTAGGCCAGGTCCCCTCTGCACGAAAACACAAGCAACCACAGACATGTTTTGGCCTTGTTGGGCCTCCTTAGTGAGGTGCAGCTTGATTAACTATGGCGCAGCGAGCAAGGGGCCCACGTCTGGGCAAACCCTTTCTCACATAGGGAGACAAATGAAACCAAAAAAGTGATGGGTGGAAGGTTTTGAAATAATCTGAACCACTGGCATTGCTCTGAGCAACCTCCCACACCACTGCTTTTTTAGCCTGTCTACACCATTGCAAAAGTGATCCAGCCATATCTGAACATTGATTTATCATAATCACAACGCTGAAGGGCGGACCATCGATATTCAGCGCTGGTCGCTCTCGGTGTGCTCTGTGTTCAAACTATGGTTTGACGAGGCACCACGAAGAGCTGAAGCCACACGTCCGCGCAGAGAGGCTGCAAGGCCATGTTCAGTATGCGTGTACCGGAGTAGAAACCCTATATATTCAACGAGAAGGGACAGAAGCAATCCCATGCTTTGTTCGGTAAGCACAGAGATAGTTTACGCAATGGGTGTGCCTTTCACATGGGGCGAGGCGGACATTGGCAATGATATTTCCTACTCCACGAGAAATGGCATTTATTTTCTCCACAGAAAATGACATAGGAAAAGGAAAACAAGTAAAGGTGGAACACAAGGCACCGGATGCACACTGGCAGGCCAGTTAGCTGCCTAGAAGTGGTAAGGCTCAATTGAGCCAACGGTGTGGTTTTGATTCCACCGATTGTCACAGTGTGTGTTTGGAAATGCATTTAGGGAATACCACCACTGGTGAAGGCTGCAGGTTCACGGTGCTGGCATGCTCGCACCCTTAATGTATGCCAGTTTAAGGGCATGGCATGCAGTAGTTCACCTGCATGCACCGGTGTGGATGATGCAGAACATGTATTATTGGACATCCCGGGTGGCATTACGCAATTTCCTTTTTTGACAGAATCCACTCTTGCATGAAGTCGCTTGTTGTGGCCCCGATAAAGGCAGAGGTCCCATGAAATTGAAACGACCTAGCCGAAACACGAGTGGGCAAATTTCAAGTGTTTTGTTTAACTCAATACGTGTTGTAAGAACTGACGTTCCCCCTATAGGTGAATTGTTAAACATGGGTAGTTACTTTTATTTGGCGTTGGGGATGAGACTGAAAGCCAATGCTAGGCAGGATTCATTAGTGCTATATTATGTCAATATGAATTGTTGATTTTCTATGTTCAGTTACATGCGTGTGAGTGTGTACAGGTATGATTGAGAAGGGGGTGATGCATACAAGGAGAGGGTTTGGTAAGAAAAATATAGATTTATACTTGAACCTTGTATGTTTTTGTCTTGTGGACCAAATCGGTTATTCAGTATTTTTGTCTACTGTGATGCACTTTGCACAGTTGTCTTTATTCATTATTAATCAAACAAAACTAGGTGAACAGGGTCAGTCCAACCAATCCGCCATTGAGACAATACAAAGTTTTATATTGCATAATCATGAACAGTGTGAGTTCTTGGGCACTGTAATTTAAGAATTAGGAGTCTACACAATAGTGTTTTGGCCCCGTTGGGCTATGGTATGAGCCATTCTTGTGCGGGCCTTCATCAGGACGGGTTGACTGGGATGTCTGAGTGTCCTATGTGTGCACTGCCTGAAAGAGTAGATATGGCAGTATGAGTGATTGGGTACATGAAATAGGTAGGAAGGGCGTCATATTGCTCATTTATTAACATTCAATGTGTTATTGTATCTTACAGTGTCTGAAAAGTGACTCTGCACGGATTGAAAAAGGGTGGTCACCCTGAATGACTTGGGTATCCACTGGAGGACATTAAAGGTCCGAGGAGTAGTCCATTCTGTAAGAAAGGACTTGCATCAGAGACAAGGTGCACAGTGTTCAAAGTACCAGGCACATGAATATTCAATGTCTCAGGTCCAGTTACATGCTTGCTGCTTGCTGCTTATCTGTGCAGCCGTGGCATAAGTGTTAGTCTGGTCTCACAGTTGGGTATACTTGTGGCCTGTGAAGAATCGGGCGAGAATCAGGCTAAAATATGGCAGGTATATCCTATAATTGGGTTTTGCGGCTTAAACTGTATACACCTACAAAAAAAGTATTTTTACCTTGTGCCAAAGGAATGTTGGATGCGGGCGCTTCCGAGACTCAGGCTGGAAGGGGGCGTGCAAGAAGTGCTTGCTGGCGATCAGTGCAGTATCTCGCAGAATGAGCAGAGGTCCCGGACTGTTCGAACCTGCTGAGAGCGATAGGGGAGAAAGAACCCTTAAGTACGTGCATGGGATGTGTACTAACTATACATCAGACTCTGCAAAGCAGTCCTGTAGTGGAGCGATTAGTGTTCGGGCAGAATGAATCCGAGTAGGGCAGCCACGAGACAGCTCTGCAAAAATGGACACCGTCACCATGGCTACCATCATTTAAATACTGGAGTCCATGTCACTGTCTACGTGGCAGCTGGATGATCAAACTCGTGCAGGCATAATGTGAAGCAGTACATGTCAATACAACTAATTATGGTGTATGTACGCACCGACTCCCGAATAGTAAAAAGATTAAACCGTGTTGTTTGGGGGGGGTTGTCATAGCAACGGCCAGGTCATGATCCACGCATCGCTTCTCTCTAAGCTACTTATCTAGAGATTATTGCCTCACTTCCTTGTTCGCGTGGTGCACCCGTAGGGTGCAACATGAAACCCTTCGGCAGTCGCGCAGGGTGAAATTAAACATGCTGTAAAATAGAGATTCTGCACAGGACGGTACGTGTCTACGCTGGTGGGCCGCCTGGGGATGTAGATAGGGTGCCTAAAACTGAAAAACTTGCATTCTGGGGCCGATGTTACAAAATGCCAACGTCACCTAGTAAAGTAGCACGGACACAGTATTGGACAAAAATATGGATACCGGCACGGCGATCACACATGTGTCAGGAATACACCAGTGGTATCGACAACACAAATAGGTCGGTTTGACAAAGTACATATGCATAGGAAAAAATTATACGAAGTCCTTTCATTGCGGGATGTTTCTGGGTTTTTTACCGCAATTTTTTTTTTAAAAAAACCATCAAATTTTTTAGCAAATGGTGGATATTTTTGGTTACAAACATTGATAGTCTCATACACAGAGTACAAGTTCATGTCATCTTGGTGTGCTAGCGAGAACAGTATTTATTCTCGGACACTGTTGGTAAGATGTCATGAAAGTAGGATTACTTCTAATGTGCCCTCCAGGGGAATAACACACCAAAGAGTGTGTTAAACTATGTGGCTGCATGTAAGCACGGCCCCTGCTGATAGTGTGCGCGAAGAAGCCAAAAACCATCATTAAGTCACCTGTGGGGTGTCACATGAAGGATTTCCACTCTACTGAAACGTTAAGGCCCTCCTTTACGGTGTTCAACTTGTGGACCCACCTTTGTTCTAGTTGACGGAGTGTCCTGTTAATGTCGCCACCCCTCACTGTGGGTTTTAGTTTTTGCAAAGCAAACCATTTGATATCCATGTCGCTATGCTGTTTCTGAACAAAATGGTCTACTAGTGGTTTGTCCGGTGTTCTGTTTCTGATGAATGAACGATGCTCGGAGATCCTCATCTTGATGGCCCTGATGGTCTTCCCTACGTAGAGTAGCCCACACGGGCATTCGATTATGTAGATCACTAATTTGCTGTTGCAATTAGTGTGATCTCATAGGGTCCACTTGATGTCCTTGTATTTGAAGACTTGTTTTTGTGCTGTGAAATTGCAGGCTAAGCATTGCCCGCATTTGTAGTGGCACTGTACTGGAGGTAGATTCCACAGTGTTTTGATGGGTGTTGAAGGTTCTACAAACGTATGGGCTAATGACTCCTTCAGGTTCTTCTTCTTGAAGGCAAAACAATGCTTTTTGTGTAGCGTTCTGGGATGCTTCACTAGATGCCAGTGTTTCTTGATAGTCTTCTGGATCAGGTCGCTTAGGGGACTTAATGTGGTCACGCACACAATTTATTTATTTATTCGCATTTGTTTAGCGCACAGGCAGCCCCAAAGGGCATCGTGGCGCTTGTTACGGATAAGAAAATGACTTGTTGTACATACATTGAAGTCATTACTTAGTTGCAAGAGAAAAGTACAGATAGGAAAATGAATTGTCGTACATACATTGAAGTCATTACTTAGTTGCAAGAGAAGAGTAGTAGCTACAGAAGAGGAAGAGAGGAGGAGGAGAGAATAAACGACGTGAAGGAAGGGGAATTAGTTAAACAAGGTGGTTTTCAGTTTATTTCGGAAGGCAGTGAGAGAGGTTTCTGCTCTGAGCGTGCTAGGTAGTGCGTTCCATAGCTTAGGGGCAATGTAAGGGAAACTTATTCCACCTGCTCTAGCTCGTTTGATGCGTGGGACCCTAAGTTGGTTGGTGTGGCATTGCCTAGTTGGTCTGGTGGAGTGAGATCTGGCTAGCGTATCAGACAGGTATGAGGGTGCAGACAGGTTGATACATTTGTGTGCAGTGGTAAGTATTTTGAATGTAATGCGCTCTTTGACAGGTAGCCAGTGTGCTGCCTTTCTGGCTTGCGCGATGTGCACAATGCGGTTTAGGTCGTTCTTGGTTTTGGTTTCAAGGCACAAATCCCTGCTGGTGTAGGCCGCTCTTTTTTTGGCATCCTTAATGGCTCTGCGCGGATACCCTCTACAGGACAACCTCTTTGGTAGTTCCCGGCTTCAATACAGTACCTCCTAAGGCGCAGAAATTGGCCATAGGGTAAGTTGTGCTTAAGTCCATCGGGATGGTAGCTGTTGAAGCAGACTGTTGCTGTTTGTTGGTTTTCGGTATAACTCTGTCAGTAGGCGATCACCCGACCTGTAAATATGGAGATCCAAGAAGTCGATGCTATGGTGATCCCACTGTATCGTGAGGTTGATGTGTTGGTTGCGTTGGTTTAACCACTGAAATTGTAGAAGATCCACAGAGGTTCCTTTCCAGATCAGGAAAACATCGTCTATATAACGCTTCCATATTGTAATATTGCCACGGTATGGATTATCGACTGAGTAGATGTTGTCGGTTTCTTATTTGGCCATGCATAAATTGGCGACATCTGGGGCAAAAGTGGCCCCCATGCTGACCCCTTTTGTCTGCTTATAATCTGGCTCTTAAAGAGGAAAAGGTTTTCTGACATCGCTAGTCGGACGCATTCAAGAATGAAATTCATCAGTGTTGAGTGGGTGTCCTCTCTCTGTTCCAGGAACATCTTAAGAGCCTTGAGGCCTTCCTGCTGAGGTATGGAGGTGTAAACAGCCTCGACATCCATAGTAACCAGTATGAGATCATCTTGTATCTCAATTCTCTCGAGTATGATGATGGTGCTGGTGGTGGCCTTAAAACCATTTGTCAATCAAATGCCATCATATCTTAACAACCAGTCAGTATATAAGGATAGAGGTTCGAGTAGAGAATCGCATGCAGAGACAATCGGTCTCCCAGGAGACCTAGTGCCGTTTTTGTGCACCTTAGGCAGGATGTAGAATGCCGGTATCCGTGGGTGCAGTTTGTTCAGAAAGATGCATTCGTCCTCGCATATCCACCCTTCTTCAGTGGCATGTTGGGTTAGACTTTTGATCTCCTGTAGATTTTTAGTGGGGTCGTGGTTAAAGATCCTATATGCTTGGTGGTCGCTGAGAAGACGTAGACACTCATTATCATAGTCCGTGACGTCCATTAAGATGATGCCACCGCCTTTAATTGCCGGCTTGATGATGGTAGATTTGTCTCCTTGCAGTGACCTTAGTGCACTTTCTTCTGTGTCGAGGGTCTCGGGGGTAGTAATTATTTCTTTTGAAGCCATCCATCACTGTTCTTGTGACGAATTTATCTACGGTCTCTATCTCGCACGGGATAGTGTGTGGAGGAGGGCAGAAGAACAAGTTACTTACCAACTGTAATGTTCTTTCGATTGGATGTTCCTCCCACGTATTCCTTATCTTATGATATTCGTATCCTGCCAGCTTTGCTGCTTCGGAAAACATTTTTCGGCAGAGGGTGCTGTGCACGAGATCGTGGCGTTGATGTCCCTCGACGGGCTTTGTATCGTGTCGACGTCACAATCAGTATAAATAGCTTGTGCCTCTCCCGTTGGCTTCAGTTCTGTTTTTTCGAGGAAATATTCGAGGAACACCCAGGCGTGCCTCATGATTGATAGACTCTTCGTGAGAGGAAAGTGTAAGAAACGTAAACTGTACTGCGGGGTAGGATGAAAGGGGCGATGAGGAGTATGTGGGAGGAACATCCAATCCAAAGAACATTACAGTTGATAAGTAACTTGTTCTTCGAATGGGTTGTATCCTCCCACGTATTCCTCATCTTCTGATAGACTCCCATAGCAGTGGTAATTTTGGAGGTGGGTGTACTAGTTATTGTTCTCATGGACGGAATGAAGTACCGCCTTGGCAAAAAAACCCTCATTGGAGGAAGAGGCATCTAAACAATAATGCTTGATGAAGGAATGCATCGATGCCCATGTTGCAGCAGAACAAATATCTGCTGCAGGGACTCCCCTCTTCAGAGCCGCAGAAGTAGCCATCCCCCTAGTGGACTGGGCCCGAGATCCATCTGGGGGATCCTTCCCCGCCAATCTGTAGCACTCAATTATATCCAGAATGATCCAACGGGATATGGTTTGTTTTGTCACTTCTAAACCCAATTTATGACCCAAATAACCTACAAAAAGTTGATCATCTTGACGTAATCTTAACATTCATGAAATCTAAAAACTGTGAGCCCTTTTAGGGTCCAGTCTATGAAACCTCTCCTCTTCTTTGCCCAAATGAGGAGGAGGATAGAATGTTGGTAGTACTATTTTTTGTGACAAATGGAAGTCAGAAACTACCTTTGGTAAGAAAGACCTTGTCCTTGTAAAACGTAGTATATGAGGGTTTACATGAGAGAGCCTGTAGTTCACTAACCCTGCGGGCTGATGTCAAGGCTACAAGAAGGACAGTCTTCAATGTTAGAAGCCTGAAGGGACAAGAATGCAGAGGCTCAAGTTAGAAACTTAAGCACTAGATTTAAATCCCAAGTTGGGACATGAAAAGGTACTGGAGGGTATACGTTAGTAAGCCCTTTCAGGAACTGAATTATCAATGGAATTTTGAAGTAAGATACCTCTTCCGAGGAGTGCTTTAAAACGGACAGCGCAGCTAGATATCCTTTAATTGTTCCCATCTGGAGCCCCAGATTGGCTAGATGCAATAGGAAAGTGAACCATTGGGGTGCCACATTGAAAAGGGTCCACATCCTTATCTTTCCACCAGTCACTGAACTTGTTCCAGCGACATCGGTACAAGGATTTTGTTGCTGGCCTTCTGGCCGAAAGCAAAATCTCCATTACGTCATCCGGAAGATCCCAATCCTTGTATCTCAACCTCTCAGAAACCATGCGTGAAGGTTGAGTGTCTTGACCTCTGGATGGAGAACGCGACCTTCCTCTTGCGAGAGAAGATCCTCTCTTTGCGGAAGACATATCGGAGGGCAGATGGACATGTCCATAAGGTCTGGGTACCATGCCCTCCTGGCCCAATCCGGGGCAATTAGGATCATGGTTTTCCTGAACTTTCTCAACCTCCTGATTACTTGACGAATCACGGGGACTGGTGGAAACGCGTACAGAAGTGGAATCTTCCAGTCCACCACGAATGCGTCTCCTAGAGCTCCTCTTGGGGGAATTCCCTGCAGCAGAAGAGTTTGCACTTCCCGTTGACACTGGTCGCGAACAGATCTACATGAGGGGTACCCCAAAGGGCGAAGATCTCCAGAATGACTTCCTGAGCTAGCTCCCACTCGTGTGAGACTATGCTCTGCCTGCTCAGACCGTCTGCCACTGTGTTCTGCTCTCCGGCTAGGTGAACTGCCAATAGAGAGATTCCTTCTCGTCTTGCCCAGAACCAGAGCTGCATTGCCTCTCTGCACAGTGGTAGTGACCCTACGCCTCCTCTCTTGTTGAGGTAGTACATGGCCACCGTGTTGTCCGTCATTATCAGAACATTCTTTCCCTGTACAGAGGGCAGGAAGGCCTTCAGCACTAGTCTGATTGCCCTCAGCTCCAATAGGTTGATGTGTAGTTTGGACTCCAATGGAGACGAACGACCGCTGATTGTCAGATCGTTGGTATGGGCTCCCCAGCCTGTGAGTGAGGCGTCCGTTACTACTGTTATCTCCGGCCATGGTTGCCAAAAAGATTCTCCCTTGAGGATTTTGTTGTTGCAAGCCCACCATAGTAGATCCTGAGCAACTGCGCTTGGGACTTGCAGAAGATCCGACATACTCCCCGATAACTGGGACCACTGAGTTCTGAGGGCCCATTGAAGGGATCTCATTCTCAATCTGGCCTCTGACACCAGAAAAATGCAGGATGCCATGAGGCCGAGCAACCTGAGAAAATCGAAGGCCGGCAGATGCTGGGCATTCTGGAACTTTGATACCATCTGCAGAATGTGTAGAGCTCTCACCTCGGGAGGTGAGGCTTTGCCTGAGGAAGTATCCAAAACTGCTCCTATAAACTGGAGCTTTTGGGATGGTATCATGTGAGACTTCTTGAAATTGAGGGAGAAGCCCAGTTTGTGAAGGAAGTGACAGGTGATCGACAGATGTTTCTGAGCTTATTCGGGAGAACGTGCTCTGATCAACCAATCGTCCAGGTAGGGGTAGACGTGAATCCCCCCTATGCTGAGACTCGCTGCCACAACCGCCATCCGTTTGGTGAAAACCCTTGGGCAGAGGTCAGCCCGAATGGCAGAACTCGAAACTGATAGTGAGAACTACCAACTGTGAACCTCAGGTACTTTCTGTGCCTAGGATGGATTGGCACATGAAAGTAAGCATCCTGAAGCTCCAATGATACCAACCAGTCTTGGAGTTGGAGAGCCTGAAGGATCTGAGAAGGGTTACGATCTTGAACTTGTCCTTCCTGAGGCACTTGTTCAAGTTTCTTAAGTCCAAGATGGGTCTCAATCCTCAGTCTATCTTTGGGATGAGAAAGTAAGGGGAGTACCAACCCTTGTTCCTCTCCGCTACAGGTACATGTTCTATTGCACCTTTCTCTAGCAGGGTTAGAAATTCCTGCAACAGGAGCCGGTCTGGAATTTTGACAGATTTGGTTCCCGGTGGATGGTCCCGAGGCCTTTTTAGGAAGGGAAGGCAGTAACCTTGAGCTACTGTCTCCAGTGCCCAAGCGTCTGAAGTAATGCCCTGCCATTCTTTCAGATGCTGAGAGATTCTGCCTCCCACCGGGGTTTTGTCGGGGAAACACTCGATTCTCGAGGAATCTTCGACAACCTGGCATCGAGTCGAGTTCTTCGAGTTTCACCCATACTGCTGGGTTTTCCCACAGTAGTTCCTGACTTCCCTGTGTCGTCTGATGGAGCGAAGGGGTCTGGCTCTTTTGAGGCTTCTTTGAGGGGGTCGAGGCCGCATTCTCAAAGAACTCCATCATCTTACTTCTAAAATCTTCCCATTTTCTTGGGGAATCCGACTTAGTCGGGCATCGTACCAATTCGGTAGATGTATCGGATGAAGAGGGAGATCTACGTCTCCTTTTAACTCTTTTTGAAGATGAAGAGCGCCTCGATCTACTACGAGATCAGGACCTCTTAGAGGGTCTATGACGATCCGATTCTTTCGAATCGCTCGATTTTTTATGTCTTTTAGACAAGGTCTTCCCACCACCAGTTTACCTTTCCTGTCACGAAGGGCCTTCTCAGTCATCGACTGACAGGAGCCACAGTCGCCGGTTCGATGGTCTGAACCTAGGCACCAGAGACAAATGCGGTGAGGATCTGTGATCAACATCTTCGAACCGCAGTCGATATACATTTTTTTAACCCCGTCTTGGGTGTAGAAGGGGTAGATGAAGACATTTTCTGATGGAAATTTCAAATTGCGCCGTTCTCGAGAGCGAAGCAATCGGAAAAACAGAACTGAAGCCAACGGGCGCGGCACAAGCTATTTGTACTGATGGTAACGTCGACGCGGTACAGAGCCTGTCGAGGGACATCAACGACACGACCTCGTGCACAGCGCCCTCTGCCGAAAAAAAAATTCCGAAGCTGGCAGGATACGAATATCATAAGATGAGGAATACGTGGGAGGACACCATCCATTCGAATGTGGATTTTGTTTTCAGGCCGGTGGTGTTCTCTCGGTCGCGTGGTCTATCTTGGACTGTGAAGGAATCTGTGGTCCGTTGTTCAGGAAGATGTACCTCGAAGTATTTCAACCAAATATTTTTCTAAAAAATCTTCTCAGTTCTAGCTATGTGTCAAAAGGTTTAGCTCTCGTTGCAGGCACAAAAGATAGGCCTTTTTCCAGGAGTCTCTGTTCTGCCAGTGTTACTAGGTGTTTGGATAAATTGAAGATGGGTATCCGGTCACTTGTCCCTGGTTTGAGTACCATTGGTGCATTTTCATCTGGGGTCCTGATGGTGCGGATCTCCTTTTCGGGCGTCCCGCTGTCTGCCCCTTTTAAAAAAAGGCTGCTGTGGAGATGGTCCCGATGTTCCTGCTAGGTTAGGGTCACTCCCGCTGCTGGAAGATGTGCCTAAGAAGGTGACTCCTACATTCCTTCTCTTATATCCTTGCCCCTGTTGTATATCTATGTAGTATGTGGGGCGAAGATATGGGTAGGTGTTTTCTTCGGTGTAGTTCTGAAGGTCTTTTTTTAACTTCTGTACCTTCCTATCAATGGTAATATTCTTGAACTTCTCAATCTCGATTTCTAGTTTCTCGAGCTTGTCTTTAGCTTCTTGTATTGTTTGGTCTTCTAAGAATTTTTTCTCTAGATCTTGTAGTTCAGCGCCCTGCTTCTTGCATTCTTGCATTCTTCGTCAATGGTGTCAATCACCAGGATCAACCAATCCCGGCTACATTTGTTGCCCACACCGCTGAGGGTTTTGGTAAATTTGGGGTTATCCGTGAAAACCCACGGTACATTTCTCATTTCTACATGATACCAGCCTTTAAATACTCTAGCATGAATTTGTCGTGCATTTCAGTTCAAATTAGTTTCTTTTTTTTCTGGTTTAAGATTTCCAACTCGTCCTTAGACAGACCCCTGGTGAGTACCCGTGAGTACCCCTTCTTCATTACAAAGGGTAGATGTTGTCTCTAGTAACTTCTTAAAATAGTCGCCGGTGTACGAGACTATATTGACCTTATCAAAACTGGTGTCAGGATATTATAGTCGAAGGTCACGTAGCCACAGGTGACTTGGTGTGTGGCTTCTTCGGGCACACACTATCATTATCAGCAGGGGCCGTGCTTATATGCAGCCACATAGTTTAACACACTCTTTGGTGCGTTTTTCCCCCTGGAGGGCACAGTAGAAGTAATCCTACATTTTATGACATCTTACCAACAGTGTCCGAGAATAAATACTGTTCTCTCTAGCACATCAGGATGACATGCACGTGTACTCTGTGTATGAAACTATCAATGTTTGTAACCAAAAATAGCACATATCTCGCCCCATGACTCACTGATGTTTGCTTCACACGGGAGTGCAATAATGTACATGTGAACATTTGTTGTTGGGATTTGCATATATAATTTTTCCTATGCATATGTACTTTATTGTCAAGCCGACCTATTTGTGTTGTCGATACCACTGGTTTATTCCCTGACACATGCATGATCGCCATGCTGGTATCCATATTTTTGTCCAATACTGTGTCCGTGCTACTTTACTGTGTCCGTGCTACTTTACTTGGTGACTTTGACATTTTGTAACATCAGCCTCGGAATGCTACATCCCCAGGCGGCCAACCAGCTTAGACACATATCGTCCTGTGCAGAATCTCTATTTTACAGCATGTTTAATTTCACCCTGCGCGACTGTGGGAGGGTTAATATTATAGAAATCAGGTTGCACCCCACGGGAGCACTGCGCGAATGAGGAAGTGAGGCAATCTCTAGATAAGCAGCTTAGAGAGAAGCGACACGCGGATCATGACCTGGCCGTTGCTATGACAACCCCCCCCAAACAACATGGTTTAATCATTTTACTATTCGGGAGTCTGTGCGTACATGCACCATAATTAGTTGTATTGACATGTAGTGCTCCACATTATGCCCGCACAAGTTTGATCATCCAGCTGCCACGTAGACAGTGACAAAATGGACTCCAGTATTTAAATGATGGTAGCCATGGTGACGGTGTCCATTTTTGCAGAGCTGTCTCGCGTCTGCCCTACTCGGATTCATTCTGCCCGAACAGGTAATCGCTCCACTACAGGACCGCTTTGCACAGTCTGATGTATAGTTAGTACACATTCCATGCACGTACTTCAGGGTTCTTTCTCCCCCATCGTTCTCTGCAGGTTCAAACAGATCGGGACCTCGCTCGGCTCATTCTGAGAGATACTGCAATGATCGCCAGCAAGCACTTCTTAGACGGCGCCATCCAGCCTTAGTCTCAGAGGCGCCCCGCATCTAAAACCAACATTCCTTTGGCACAAGGTAAAAAAAAATACTTTCTTGTAGCTACATACAGAATAAGCCGCAAAACCCAATTATAGGATATACCTGCCATATTTTAGCCTGATTCTCGCTCGCTTCTTCAGAGGCCACAAGTATATCCAACTGTGAGACCAGACTAATGCTTATGCCACGGCTACACAGGTAAGCAGCAAGCATGTAACTGGACCTGAGACATTGAATGTTCATGTGCCCGGTACTTTGAACACTGTGCACCTTGTCTCTGATGCAAGTCCTTTCTTACAGAATGGACTACTCCTCGGACCTTTAATGTCTCCCAGTGGATACCCAAGTCATTCAGGGTGACCACCCTTTTTCAATCCGTGCCGAGTTACTTTTCAGACACGGTAAGATACAATAACACATTGAATGTTAATAAATAATCAATATGACGCCCTTCCTACCTAGTCACTGATACTGCCATATCTACTCTTTCAGGCAGTGCACACACATGACACTCAGACATCCCAGTCAACTTGTTCTGATGAAGGCCCACACAAGAATGGCTCATACCATACCCCTAGCGGGGCCGAAACACTATTGTGTAGACTCCTAATTCTCAAGTTACAGTGCCCAAAAACTCACACTGTTCATGATTATCCAATATAAAGCTTTGTATTGTCTCGATGTCTTTGTTATGACCCCTGTTGCGCTTTGACGTGACAGTAGGAAATGTATTGTTTTGAGCATATGTATTGAAATCCAAGCCAAACCTTCTTGGAGTGTTTGTTACAGTATCAATTGTTGTCTGTATTTTTGTATCAAATGGGTTCCTCTGTGTTGTGCTTAAAAGGAAGACAACTATGTCTTTTTTCTTTGACTAAAAAATCATTTGTGAAATCAAGAAGTCTATCTCTCATTTTATGAAGTAGACCAGTGGGATCAAGTGGATTGGTAGGACTGACCCTGTTCACCTAGTTTTGTTTGATCATTGAGCCCTCCTGGGCAGAAGAGGGTCCCAACCAGGAGCCCTGCGGAGTGATCATTTATTTATTAATAATACATGTATATGAAATGGACAGGGTTGCTCCATTTATGTAACATGGGACATTGTTGATCTTGGATTTTTTTGGCCCATGTGTACTCTAAAAATGGAAGGGGGAGAACTTGCGTATGTGGTGTTTGGGTACCTGGCTCTGTTGCTACACTCTCACCAGAAGTTAGATGCCTAAAAAGTTGATCGGCTTCAATGGAAGCTTCTAGGTCTGTTGAGCCATGCGTTGCTGATATCACACCACACACTTAGCCGACCAATTAATGAATAAGGATTGCACTTGTTGAAGGATCCCGATCATTGGTGACTGGTACCTCATAACTGGTCACTGCTGGGAGCCATACGGCTATTTCAGGATGTGAAATGTGGGTTTTCGCTATGCATGTCTATTTGGTTTGGGGTGCTAGTTCATAGAGGTGGCATTACGATTTGAAGCTGTCCACTCCCTTTCAGAAGACGTAGGCTTTTGCATGCGTATGCACTTCCTGTATTGCTAGAAAGGAAGCATTTTTTTTTAATTATCAGCGTGACTGCCAGCCAGCATCATTCCCATTTAACAAATGAAGTGGGGCAGTTTTAACGCAGGGTGTTCTGCCGGATCTGCCTGCTATATCAATACAGCTGAGGTCAATCAATAGGAAATCGTAGAAAAGCCTGGAGTGGATTAGGTTTTTACCATCCTTTTACACGGGGCGTGTGAGCACTAGAATTTAAAAGATCATCCACAGCCATATTTGTTTTTCACTCTTCCTCACAATTCTGTTAGTAAGCAAACACCCTCCACCAGAAAAGGCAAAGGAAGTTATTGATGAGGGGCAATTGCTCCAGTTAGTGCGATAATGGTGTGGATGGATGTTTCAGGTCACACAGGAGGAGCGAGGGGCACAACCAAGCCCCCCACCATTCCCTTTTCGATCACCCTGCTGTTTTCTGCAGCATCTTAATTGTCCTAATCTCTGGGGTCAAAGTGAGTTCCAACCAAATGTCTCAGCTTCTCAAAAAAAAGTCTCTAACGTTTATACTCCTCTGCTCTGGGAGCGCTACAGTGCATCTTCTGCATTCTCTATCGCATACTCTTCGGCTCAAGTAGACAATCTAACATTTTTACACCACAGTTTCTTCTCTGGTTCTCCTTTACTTCATTACACTGTCTTTTCTTGCCTATTTGCTGTGAAGTCTTGGATGGCCTCACAGTTTCTTCATCTTAACCCATCCATCTAAAACAGGGGTTCTTTTCTTTCCTTCTCCTTCCCTTGTCTCGCCTCCTTCTGGTCTTTTTCCTCCGATGCTTCTCCCTTTCTCTCCCTCCGCTCAAAATCTTGGTTTCATTTTTGACCTCTCTTTCTTTTTCTCTACATATTAACAATACTGCTCGCTCTGCACGTTTCCATCTTTATAATCGTCGGCGTGCTCGTCCTTTTCGATCATTTCAGGTGACCAAGCTCCTTATTTATTCTCTTGTCTTTTCTCACTTAAACTATTGCTCATTGTTTTTACTAGGCCTTCCAAAGTCTCATCTTACCCCCGTAGACACTATTTTTAATTCTGCCATTCATCTTCTCTTCAAGCATCCTTTTCGTTCTTCTATTACTCCTTCCCATCGCCCTGCCTCCTTACTTTCTTTTGATCTCTATCTTGTTTTTCATTTTCTTTGCTTGGCCTACGGCCTTGCTCCTTCCTATCTCTGAGGAGGAGATTAAAAAATAAAAAGAGAACACTCTCTTCGTTCTCAATCACCATTTCTTTTGTCATTCCCAAACCACCTTGTCATTCTAGTAGACTCTGTTCTTTCACACTTCTTGCACCTAAGCATTGGAATCCTTTCCCACTCTCCCCTTAAGCACTTCCTTGTGCACCCCCTCCTCAAGAAGCATCTGCCGATCCTACCTGGCCAGTTAACTATTGCCCAATCTCCATCACCCCTTTCCTGGGTAAACTCTTGGAAAAACTGGCCATCTCCCAGCTTACTCTCCACACTGAATCTGTTGGTTGTCTCCATGATCATCAGTCTGGCTTCAGAGCTGACAGAGGCATGGAAACTGCTCTCCTGAACACCTGTGAAAATCTGTTCTCTAACCTTGATTCCAGCATTCCTTTTATCCTCATCCTCCTTGATCTTTCCTCTGCTTTCAACAGGGTCAACCATGCCACCCTGATCAATCAACTCTGTGAGAACCTGGGCATCACGGATCAGGCCCTGGAGTGGCTGACCTCCTTCCTCTTGGACCGTCCACTCCCAGGTCCAGCCTGGCCCCTTTCTCTCCACCACCTCTCTCTCTCTACCTGTGGCGTTCCCCAGGGCTCGATCATCTCATCCTGGTTTTTCAACCTCTACTTGGCCCCTTTGGCCCACCTGATCTCTACCTTCTCCTCTAACTTTCAGTGTTATGCGGATGACACTCCGCTTTCCTTCAGGCTCCCCTCAGTCTCCTCTCCTCTCGCACTCATTCCTGACCGTCTATCTGTGACTCAGAATTGGTGTGCCTCCTAAGATCTCTGCCTTAATGCCAGTAAGACTGAGATCGTTCTCATTGGGACCCCTGCGCCTGCTATCCCTCGCTCATTCTAGCCGCCCGCCTCGGACCGTCTTCCTTTGCCTTCCTGCTAGGAAAAAAACCTTGGTACCATCTTCATCTCCACTCTCTCTTTCTCTCCTTACATCTCGGATGACCTCTTGAAAGGGACTCATCATTCTCAGTTTCCCCCAGAAGCTCGCTGTCTCCAGAGCCCTGCTTCTCCTCAATCTGACTTTCTCTTCTCTCCGCCCACTGCAACTAATCCAGAACAGGACTGCAAGACTTATCCTTGGCCTCAAGCCTAGGGACCGTATCTTTCCAGTCCTGAAATCTCGCAACTGGCTCCAGGGGGCTGCAAGGATCAAGTTCAAGACTCTTTGCATCTGGCCAGGGGCCCGCACTACATCCAATGCTCTCTTCCTTCTCAAGCCAATCGCTAAGATACCGCCAACTCTCTAAGGTTAGACGCTTCTCCAGGCAGAGAGTGGGGGGTAGATCTCTCTCCTCTGCAGGTGCCTCCCTGCCCCTCTCAAACTTGAGCCGGACCACCTGAAGTTCTGGAAGCAGCTCAAAATGTTCCTCTTCTTCTCTGCTTTCTCTCTCTCCCTCCCCTGCTGACCTACCTGTCTGCTGTACCGACTGGTTGCTTGGCTACCCTCAGTCTCACTGGGTACCAGGCTTGTTCTTGATCAGTCACCCTTGCACTGCTTCTGGGCCTACCACGCACTTAGGGGCTGTAACTACAACCCTACAGCCCCTTGCTCTCCTTGCACTACCCAGAGCCTCGCTGCCCTAACTGCACTTACTCAGAGGATTTTTGCCAAGTTTTCCCCTCCCCTCTCCCTTGCACTGCCCCCACCCCCTCCATTTCCCCTAGCACGTCTTGTTCTCGCACGATCTGAATGACACAAGGCATAGTGAGATCGTTTGTCTTGTCCTCCCTCTGTCTTCTCTCCCTTGTCGTGCCTAGAAACACTTGTGAACAGGCGCATTATAAATTATCATATAATATATCTATCTGTGCCTCTTCTAACTAAAATATTTTCCGTTCCCAATTGAAAACACATCTCCTTTCTCTTTCTTCTAATCAGTGTTGATTGTTGATCGTTCTGCTTCATTTTTACTGTACCTATGTTCTAAAGAATTTTGTAAAGCGCTTTGACAAAAGCACTAAATAATTAAAATAAATACAAATAAGTACAAATGAAGCAGTGCTATATAGCAGGCGTCTACAACCTTCGACTCTCCAGCGGTTTTGGACTACAATTCCCATAATCCCTCACCACCGACTATGTGGTGAAGTGCAATGGTAGTTGTAGTCCAAAACATCTGGCAAGCCAAAGGTTGCAGACGTCTGCCCTATAGAGTAGCAGCTTCTGCTTGCAACCCTCCTTTCTAAGCGTCCTGAATCTAGGCACACACATCCTTTCTTCATCTACCTCCTTGATAAGTTAACAATGTTGTTCCTATGGAGTCCTCTTCTTCCACTCCCCGACTTCTCTCCTCTCTTTTTTTCCTTAACAGCTCTTTGGCACTCCACTACACGCTCAAAACTCCAATCAACATTCTGCCACATCGCCCTGGCTCAGAGTACGATTTCCTCTTTCTCAGCTCTTGGTTCTCCTCTACCTCAGAAATTCACTCTCAGTCTCCTATTCGCCAACTGTTATTCCAACCCCCTTGCTGGCGCACTCCTCGGTCTCTCCTTCAAGGTCTTCTGTAATCAACTAACTACACTTGTCGGCTCTGCTTCCAACCTTCTCCATACCACATTCCTCACCCCCCCATTCTCCTCTGCAAAGACCTCCAACCTCCTGCTGAACAAGTTATATTGGAGATGCGGACATAAGGACCAGGAAAGACTATCATGAATCTGCTGGCCCTTTGTGCTTTCGTTTTTTTTTATAATGCTTATTCAGATTTTCAAATAAAGCAACTTGAAACCAACAAACAAGCTTCCCCCCCACACCCTCCCCAAGGCCCCCTGTCCTACTGGAACCAGATACACTGTTTAGTCCATCCTTTAATTTCTTCTGAGATCCTAGTCAATTCCCAATATCCGTAGCCTCTGTGGACACAATGATTCCCTATAATCATCTTGTAGAACGGAGTGCACCGGCCACAGGTCCGTCCTAAACGATGCATAGTAATCCTGTATTGCATATGTGACCCACTCTAGGTCTACTAAATTCCAAATTTTGCTGATCCAGTCTTGTTCCACTGGTGGGTATTTGCGATACTGAACTTATCAGCGCTGCTGGTAATAGCACAAAAATGGAAACAAAGGCCTTCTGCAGTATTTCGGCCGTACGCTAAAGTATGAATCTTGTATTGCTAATAGGCTTTCCTTTCTAGGTGCTAAACATCTCTTTCATACTTTCATTTACAATTCCCAGAATCTTTCGATGCCCGGACAGGACCACCATATATTATTATTATTATTTATTTGTTATATAGCGCAGTACGCCTATAGGCCTCAGTGCACATACAAAACAGACAATACAAACACAAATAAACCATAATTTAAAACAGAAGCAATATAAACAAAACCCAACACAGGAATAAATAAAAGCTATTCCCAATCTACAATCAATTTCAGTTCAGAAGACATGTTTATAAAACGATTGCAATTAGCTAAAAAACTGGGAAGATTGGTGCAACCACATCCAATAATTATACAATCCATATTAGCTTAAGAGCACCATCCATCAATCGTTGTCCTCCACAAGACCTTAAGGTCAAAGTTTTATTTCTTTTTCCCCAAGATTTTATTTATTCATTTAGTACATTACATAAATAAAAAAACATAATACAATAATACAAATGTACAGAGTGATACTTATTATTTTAAAGATTGGGCTACTGTGTTGTATTTGAATAACAGAGGAAGATAGAAATTGAGGTGAACAAAAAAGCCAGAGGAAAAACAATAGAGAGCGAAAGAAACTAAAATAGAAAAGTACAATTACAAAATCAAGAGAAAGAAGCCTAGAATGTGAATAAATAACTAAGCACAAAGACCATTAAATGCACCCCAAATCCTACCATATTTATCAAGTTGATCCTTTGCGTTAAAGGATACTTTCTCTCTCCTAGACAGAAGGGACACACGCTGCAACCAATCATCAACACTGGGGGAAGTGTCTCTTTTTCCAAAATTTCAGAATTTGCTTCTTAGCTAGGAGAAGGGCTCTATATGCCCAGAATATTTTACTGTTAGACAATACTTAACGGAATTCAACCCAACAACCCAAAAAGTGGATCTCTAGGTATAGATAAATCCATAACTAGTTCCATTCTCTGAAAAACACCATGCCAGAACAATTGCATCTTGCCACACAACCACAACATATGGAGCATTGTGCCCACCTCTTTTACAGTTCCAACAAACGTCCGCGTTACACAGCTTGCACGATCTCATCTTCCATGGAGAACAGTATAGATATATAGATGACATGAGGTATTTATAACGTGCCTATACACAAGTGTTTCAAGGCGCGACGAGGCAAGGGATGGGGAACAGAGGGAAGACAGACAACGATCCTACTAGGCCAGATGTCATTCAGATCATGCAAGTGCATGGGAAGGGGGCAGGTGCAGGGGGGATGGGGGAAGGGACAGTGCAGTACATGGGATAATAGAATACATAACAATAAGTAAAGTATGATCAGCAAATAGCAAGTGCAGGGGTAAATGGTAAGTGCAAGCATCAGGTGTCAAGTGCTGGTAGAAGGCCTGTAGGGATCCAGAAAACAGTCCCCAAGTTCGGGGGTTGCCAAGAAGGCAGTGCGGGTGTGCGACTGACGGGGGAGGGGACCTGAGCCCAAGATCAGAGGGTGGCTAGGTAACCAGTGCAGTTTCAGTTTCGGCCAAGAAATCAGTAGGGGAGAGGAGGAGAAAAATCAGAAGCAAAGTGAAAGGTTTTAAGGTGCCTCCGGAACCAGAGATGGTTCTCCTAAAGTTTCAGGGGGGCAGAGAGGCTGCTCCAGCCGAAGAGAGAGATCACCACCAACTCTTTGCTTGGAGAAGCGACTGACCCTGAGGGAGTTAGAGGCGGATGAGCGAAGAGCTCAAGAAGGAAGATATTTCAGAAGAGAGAGTTGAAGGTATTTAGGCCCTAGGCCCCAGAAGGCCTTGTGGACAATGCAGAGGGTTTTGAACTTAATCCTAGCAGCCACTGGGAGCCAGTGCAGAGATTTCAGTCCTGGAGAGATACAATTCCTCAGCTTGAGGCCAAGGACAAGTCTCGCAGTCCTGTTCTGGATGAGTTGCAGAGGGCAGAGAGTAGAAGCAGGCAGATTTAGAAAGAGGCTGTTGCAATCGTCCAGCCTAGAGAGAACCAGAGGTCTGGGGGAAGTAGAGGAAAGGAATACCACCTCAGAGGAGGTGCAGCTGGTAGTGTGACTTCTTAGACACGTCAGAGATGTGAGGATAGAGGGAGAGTGTGGAGTCGAAGATGACCCCAAGGTTTTTAGCCTCACAGGTGGGAGCAGGAGGATTAATTCTTTGTTGTGTATACCTCCAGTCTAAATCCACTTTGTACTTAATTGGACCTGTACATATGCGATTCCATTTAATAAAAAAAGCACATCAAAAAGTTCCCGTAAAGCATTATAAAGACAAATCTCTGTTGCTTTCAGCTTATATTTAAAGCGCAGGAACTCAAAATCAACCATATTCTGATGGTCATGGACCTGTCCAACTCTCCAAATACCTGCTCTTTGCCATGAAGTCAATGACAAAAGTTATTTTTTTTTTAAATGTATTTTTATTTTCAATAAAACCAAACAAAATAACACACATTACAACTGTTTAGGACGTACATAATCAGCATCAAACCATCACCATTATACAGTATAATTCTCCGTCCTCCCCCCTCCCACCCCACAAACTAGAGCCGGCTCACTCATGTCATCTATGGGAGCATTATCAGGTATCGCAGTGCTTGTGCACTCATCAGAGTCCTCTGATTCGCTATTGTCTTGGTGAGGGTTTGCCATAGAGGTCACCAATTGCCGCCAGGCCAACAAGGGCCGTACTTCCTCCTCTCCCCCCCCTAGTAACCGCTTCAAACCAAACTACGGATTCCGCCTCCGCCCATCTGAGGAGGTCCGTCCACCATAGCTCCACCTTGGGTCTGTGGGCCGCCTTCCAACCCATTGCGATCCTGCGCTTGGCCAGGATGTAGGCTAAATCCTTCATTTTGCTTATGTGCTTTAAATCCCGTGGCCTGGGAAAAATCCCGAGCATGCATGGCCAGGCCTATCCCACGTCCAGCTCCACTCCCCCACCAGCCAATTTAGTTTTAATCTCGTCCCAAAATCTGTGCACCTCTGGGCAAGTCCAGAACATGTGTAGCAGCCCCGCTTCCACCTCCCCACACCTGGGGCATTTCTGCGTAGCAGAGCCTCCAAACCTTGCAATTTTCCCGGGAGTCAAATAAGCCCTGTGAGTGACATACAACTGGAGTTGTTGGAGTCTCGCATTCCGTTATACCTTTTTATGGTACCTTTGGGCTCTCTCCCATTGCCCATCTGTCATGGGTCCTCCTCCCAGTCTTGCCTCAATTGAAGCAGCTCCTTCCCTACCTTTGCTCTTAGAAGCTCGTATATTCTAGATATCTTGTGCCCGCCCTCCAAAACATCATACATCATTTCCAGGGAGGCATCAGGGTCATCCGCTAGCACCGTCTCCGGCCATCTCTCCCTTACCCGTTTCATGAGCCTAGCATAGGTTATATACTGGCCTCTATGCACCCCTGTCTCTTCTTGCAACCTCTGAAATTCCAATGCCTCCCCTTCCTGCCATATGTCCCCAAGGGTGGCCAGGCCCACCGGTTCCCAATATCTACGGACCGCTTCGAACAGTTGTGAGTCGTGCCCGCATAGTGCCACTAGCGGGGCCTGCTGAGAGAACGGCTCTATGTCACCCATCATTCTCCACATTCTGCGCCAAAACTCCCAGCCCAGCCTCAACAGCCGCCCTCTTCCCACCAGTTTGTTCTTTTGTAACCACACCACCTCATTCAAAAAGTATGGGGCAGAGTCTTCCCGCAGAAGCCTGTCTTCCGCCGAGTCTTCAGTCGACAGCCACCTGGCCACATACAGCAGCTGCCCCGCCAGGTAATAAAGCTCAAAATTTGCAGGCCTATGCCCCCCATGTCACATGGGTTCTGGAGTTTCCACAGGGCCACTCTGTTCCTGGAGTTACCCCATATGAAGGCCCTGCACACGCTATGAAGTCTCACAAATAGGCTCCTGGGAATCAAAAACGGGACATTCACAAAGAAGTGCAGGAGTCTGGGCAGGACCACCATCTTAAGCAAGGGCGCTCTCCCCATCATGGTCAGGGGCAATCTGGACCAAAACACCATGCTGTCAACCCCCTCTATTGCTTTCTCTGTATTATGTTGGTGCTCCGCCTCGATCCAGTGGTAAATATTTACTCCCAAATACCTAAATGTCTCCGTCTGCCATGGTATCGGCAGGCTAGGCAGCCTCTGTAACGGGACATTCTTGTATCTACCCAAGGGGAACAGACTAGACTTCCTAGGGTTCACCGATATGCCCGAGGGCGGATAGCGCAGATAAAGGAGCATGTCATCTGCGTACAGCGATACCAGGTGTCTACCACTTACTGTACTAATCCCCACCTCCCCGTATTGTTGCCTCAGACATATTACCAGCGGCTCTAATGCCAGAATGTATAGCATGGGCGACCAGAGGCATCCCTGTCTGGTCCCCCTGCTGAGTTGCCAAGTATCTGAGATTATGGATCCTGTTTTAACTCTCGCCACCGGGGTGCTGTATAACAACTGAACCCACCTGATATACCCAGGTCCCATTCCGTATCCCCTCAGGGCTGCTTTCAACCACGGCCATCGCACCGAGTCAAAGGCTTTGACCGCGTCTAGCGACACAATGGCCATCTCACCTGTATCTGTGATGTTCCTGCCGCGGACATATCCCATCTGGTCTGGGTGTATCAGCTTACTGATCACCCTCTTCAGCCTATTGGCCAGCACTGCTGTAAGTATTTTGCTGTCCTGATTCAGCATAGACAAGGGTCTGTAAGGCTGGCTTGCCTGGTTTTAGGAGTGGGATGATCATCGCCTCGCGAAGGGACAATGGCAGTTCCCCCTGCTCATAGGCCTCGTTGAACATAGCAAGCAGTGGCCGAAGCACCTCCTGTTTGTATGTCTTGTAAAACTCGCTAGGCAACCTGTCCGTCCTGGGTGCCTTACACGTGGGCAAATGTTGGATCGCTACCTCCAGCTCTTCCGAGGTGATAGGGGCGTCAACTTCTGCGCGTTCGAGGTCGTCCAGGGTGGGCAGCTCTATGTCCTCTAACGTGTCCAGTATGTCTTGGCTCCTATCCTCCCCTGCGTCCTCATATAAGTGTCTGTAAAACTTGAGGAACTCCTCGTTCACCCCCTCCTGGGTATTACAGATGCGACCTTCCTCATCCCTTATCTCACTGATCACTGTGCGGGGGGTCTCACTCTTATACAGCCAGGCCAGCAATCTGCCCGGCTTATGGCCCCCTGCGTGTAGCCTCGCCATGTATTTCTTGTAATTTAGTCTACATAGCCTATCCCAGAGTCCACTGCAGGTTAACTGTAGGTCTTTTATCTTATCGCTATTCTTCCGGGCGGTATCCTCATGTCGCGTGAGGCCCTCCAGCTCCCTTTCCGTTTCCTGAAGTTCCCTTTCAATGCCCCCCTGGAGCCCTTTAGATTTCGAAATGGCTACTCCACGCACCACCACCTTGAACGCCTCCCATAGTATTCCAACCGAGCGCACACTGCCCATGTTTATATCAAAATATTCCTCGATGGCTTTCCTCAAATCCTCCCAGAACCCCTCATCTTGTAATGCCTCAGTCCTAAGTATCCATGTCGGGATCCACGCTCTGGGGGGTTGGTGTCGCCACTCTACCACCAATGGCGAGTGGTCAGATAGTACCCGGGCCTTGTATTCCGCTCCCACCATTTTTCCCGCTATCTCATCCGCTACGAACACATAATCTAGCCTCGTGTGCAGGTCATGTGGTGCTGCATAGTGCGAGTATTGTCTATCCATTGGATGCAACCTTCTCCACACGTCTTCTAGGCCTAGATCTTTTAACAATGTCCCCAGTGCTTTGGCCGCCGGCTTCCCCGCTTTGTCGACTGACCTATCCATTTTGGGATTCAGGGTGCAATTAAAGTCCCCTCCCCACACCACCGCACCCCCAACCAGGGGGCTAATTTAGCTGTAAAGGGATCTAAAATAAGCCGCTGTATCATGGTTGGGGGCGTACAGATTTATGATATGCACTTCCCTGTTCTCCAGGAGTCCTGTCACCGCCACCATTCTGCTCTCTGGGTCTACCGTTGAGCTAAGCACCTGGAGCAGCACGTGCGGCGCCACCCAAGTGATAACCCCTCTAGCATACGAAGAATACGTAGCCCCCACAACATGTCCCCTCCATTTTCGCCTGACAACCTCCAACTTCTCCCTTGTGAGATGAGTCTCCTGCAGCAGGGCCACATCAATGTGCATCCTTTTTAGATACAGCATCACTGTTACATTTCAGATAGCTATTAAGGCCCCGTACATTCCAGGTCACAATTCTGAGGTTACCCGATGCCATCTACTCGGTTTGTTCCCAACCCACCTCTCCATTCAATGCTTCCCTTGATGGTTTGTTTTCCGGCTCTCCCCATTCCCCCCTCAACAGTTTCCCCCCTCCCTGCATGACAAAACATAGTTATTCTGTTTCACAGCCTGGTTCTTCCATAGACTAGAAGCTGCACACAATAGATATTTCTCATCCCGAATCTCGCTACATTCACGCCATTCCTTCACAACATGTTTTATAAAAGGTGGAGTTGTACCAACCGGCAACCTTTTATCCATGAACAAAAGAACATCTAGGGGGGTGGGCGAAATTGATTCTTTCTCAATTTTAATCCAACCTGCACTGTTAGTTTGATCAGCCGCCAACCAATGGTTTAGTGTGCTTAACATGAATGCAGCGTGGAAGCGTTTTACACCGGGATAAAAAAAGCCACCCAGATGCACTGTTTTATGAAGGACATCTTTTGGGATTCGTGCCCGGCTTCCTTCCGCCCCACACAAACTTATTCATGAACTTATTAATACCCAATAATTGATTATATTTTGGAAGAAAGGACATCTTCACTACATTAACTTTACCCCATAGGGTCGATTTTTACTTTTCCAATTTACAGCAGAGTCCATCTATTTCTGTAATTTTCAGACAGATATTGTATGCAAGCAAAGCCTCAATATCTCCATTTACGTGAATACCCAAATATTTAAGACCCGAATCAGCCAACATTTCCCTACCTCTATCAAACAACCCCCTATGACATGAAATGGAAATTGGAAAAATCAGAGTCTTTGCAACATAAACTTTATAGTTTGAGAATTTACCAAATTCCAGTAGCGTCAATAGAAGCTCTGGGTATGATCGCTCTGGTTTTGAGATTAGGAAAAGGACTTCTAACACATAGTCCCCAAACAGAATACCCATTCTATCTGCATGATTTCTAAGCATAACAGAGAGAGGCTCAATAAATAAATCAAAACAAAAGCGGGACAAAGGGCAACCCTGCCTAGTTCCTTTCAGAATCCGAAAACACACTGAATGACAGCTATGGCCGACTTTGCACCTCCATATAAGGCTCTAAAAAGTTTAAGAAATAGTGGTTCACAATTTACTTTCAGCAAAACCGGATGTAAAAAAAAAAATCAACTTACCCTATCAAAATCCTTTTCTAAATCTATACTGATTGCTGCATACGCCTCTGCAGAGTGTCTTTTTAGTGTCTTTTTAGCCTAGCTAACCTTCTAGCAGACAGCATATGTACTCCCTGACCATAAGGTACACCTGCTCCTATAATGTGCCAAATAACAGACCCTTACTACATTAACTGGTTATCACACAAACATTTGGTAAACACACTAATGTTGGACTAGCCTATTTTTGTGAACATTTCTAAGCTGAACTGCTAATTAACGTTGGACTTGCCTATTTTTGTGAACATTTTTATGCTGAACTGCTGATTAATGTTGGACTCTTACAACCTTGAACTCTAACCTCCTGCAATTTACTCCAACTTTACCTCTTAACTATGTATGGGCTACATCACATTTACTGTGTACTCCTCCTAACCACATCCTCAATCCCTAAACTCACCATAAACACTAGCACGCACCTCAAATCTCTACAACCTGCATGCAGACATCACCACATCCCAACCTGGCATACTAACTCCGGCTGCGCACAGCCTTTCTCACTAAATTGCATTCCTATGTTCACAACACCGCACACTCCCACCCTGCATAGCCTCCAGCCAAAGCACATAATGCCTTGCATCAATCCATATCTGAACTAACCAGCCCTATGGCTCGAAAACTTTGCGTGCAAACCTACGCCCAACCAACAACAGGAACCTGAGACTAGGCTCCAGATTTAGCAAAAAAAAGCCAACCCTCTCCTCTACCTTGAAAACAAAAACCCCTTGATTACAATCCTACCCAAAGGAACAGGTACCTCCACCTCCACTCTAAAAAACACACCAACCATCCACTAGCAGCTTGCCCATGGTAACAGATACCACAATTAAAGGGGCCCTTATCAACGACAGATCGCTCACGGCGCACAACAATGCCGACTTTATTGTAACAGAGGATCTCGACTTCCTAGCCGTCACCGAGACATGGCTACATGCAGCATCCGGACCATCGCTGGCTTTGGCAATACCTGAGAACTATACTATCATTAGATGCGACAGGGACCCTAACCAGTCAAAAGACAAAGGCGTTGCCCTCATCTTTAAAAAATCCTTAGAACTTAGACACATCCCTAATGACCAGATTCCCTCGGCCGAATTAGTATCAGTTAAATTACCTCTATCTCCTAATCAAACCGCCACAGTGCATCTCATTTATCGCCCACCAGGACCCACCTCATCCTTTGCCGAAGATTTATCTACCCTCCTCACAGTTAACACCAAACCTAATTCTAAAATCATACTTCTTGGGGACCTCAACCTTGGTTTCCAAGAGCCGAATGACCTTAAAGCCCTAGACCTCGCCAGTACTCAGTGATTTAGGATTTAATCACCACATCCAGGAGCCTGCACACATCAAAGGGAGAACCCTCGATTGGCTTATCGATCTCAACTGCAGCATCAACCTGATGTCTGTCACACTCTGCATATGGTCCGATCACCATAAAATAACCTTCACAGTCAAAGCCTCACCTCCTAATCTTAAACCCAGTATTGCACCCTCCATCCAAACCCGCAATAAGAAGGATATTACGAAGGAGAAGAACAAGTTACTTTCTTACCTGGTAACGTTCTTTCGATGGGATGGTCCGACGACGTATTCCATATCTATGACAGGTAATGTCCACAGCTGTGCTGCTTCGGAAAATCTTTGGCGTCTGCGTCGATGACGTTGATGCGCCGTCCTCGAGGACCTCCTCCGACGGCCGACGTCACCCGATGTGATAAGTAGGACGCACGACGCCCATAGCCTCAGTTACAGTTTTTTCCCAGAACGTGTGCCACCAGTTTTCTGCCAATCAGACACACAAGGCCTTGCGGAACGCAAGCTGCAATCGCAAAAGAAATTCTGCAGCGGGGAAGGCAGGGAGGGAGCGATATGGAATACGTCGTCGGACCATCCCATTGAAAGAACGTTACCAGGTAAGAAAGTAACTTGTTCTTTGAGGGGATTGGGTCCTCCGACGTATTCCATATCTATGACAGACTCCCAAAGCAGTACCAAGCAAGGAGGTGGGAAAGAATTAAGAATACAAATTTAGCATGCCCATTCAAATTGCGGAATATAGAACTGCCTTGCCAAAGGCCAGATCTTGCCCTCTGATGGAATCAAGGGAATAGTGACGTACAAAAGTATGTACTGAAGCCCAGGTGGTTGCATCACAGTTGTGACGAATAGGAACTCCCCTCTGCAGGGCAGTAGACGCAGCCACTCCTCTGGTAGAATGGGCCCGCAAGCCAGCCAGAGGGTCCTTACCCGCCAAGCGGTAACACTTGGAAATAGCTAAAATAATCCAACGAGACAAAGTCTGTTTCGTCACAGCTTGTCCCAAACGCTTTGCAGCATAACCAATGAAAAGTTGATCTTCCACTCTGACCCGGGACATGCGCGAGATATAAAAGCTCAAGGCTCTCCTAGGATCAAGCCTATGGAGCCTCTCCTCTTCCTTACCTGGATGTGGAGGAGGATAGAACGCCGGAAGAACAACCTTCTGGCTCAAATGAAATTCCGAAACCACCTTCGGAAGAAAAGGACGACGAACTCTAAGGACAACTCTGTCCTTGTGAAACACAGTGAAGGGTGGGTTAACTGAAAGTGCCTGTAACTTACTCACTCTGCGAGCGGAGGTAACCGCAACTAAAAACACAGTTTACAGAGTTAAAAGCCTCAAAGGGGAAGAATGTAAAGGCTCAAACGGAGCACCCATAAGAAACTTAAGAACAAGGTTCAAATCCCAACCTGGCATCAGAAAAGGTGACGGAGGGAACACATTAGTGAGCCCTTTCAAAAACTGCGAAATTAAAGGAATTTTAAAATAGGAACACTCTTCAGATGAGCGCTTAAATATGGACAGTGCCGCCAGGTAACCTTTAATGGTCCCCACTTGCAAGCCCCTGTGGGCCAAAGAAAGCAAAAAAGACAGAACCATGGGAATGTCACATTCAAAAGGATCCACATTCTGAACTCCGCACCAGTCGCAGAACTTTCTCCAACGGCAACGGTACAGAGACTTAGTTGCCGGCTGCCTGGCCGAGAGCAACACCTCCATCACGTCTTCAGGGAGGTCCCAATCCTCATACCTCAATCTTTCAGAAACCAAGCGTGAAGATTGAGGGATCTGACCTCTGGATGGAGAACCTGACCCCCCTCCCGTGAGAGCAGATCGTCTCGGTAGGGAAGACGACGTGGAGGGCAGATGGACAAGTCTAGAAGGTCCGGGTACCACGTCCTCCGGGCCCACGCCGGAGCAATGAGGATCATCCGGGAACCGAACCTCTGTAACCTCCGCAGCACTTGCGGGATGACGGGGACTGGAGGAAACGCGTACAGCAGTGGGAACGACCACTCCACCACGAACGCGTCTCCTAAGGCTCCTTTTGGAGGAAATTCCCGCGAGCAAAAACTTTCGCACTTCCGGTTGACACTGGAGGCGAAGAGATCCACTTGAGGGGTCCCCCAAAGAGCGAAGATCTACAGGAGAATCTCCTGAGCCAGCTCCCACTCGTGAGAGATCGTGCTCTGCCTGCTCAGAGCGTCCGCCGTCTCGTCGTCTCCGGCCAGATGAACTGCCGAGATCGAAACTTCCTGCTGGATGGCCCAGAACTCGAGCTGCATCGCCTCCCTGCACAGCGGAAGTGACCCTGCCCCCCCCCCCTTTTTGTTGAGGTAGTGCATGGCCACCGTGTTGTCCGTCAGAATCAGGACACTCTTCCCGCGCACAGTCGGCAGAAAAGCCTTCAGGGCTAGCCTGACGGCCCTCAGCTCCAACAGATTGATATGGAGTCTCGACTCCGACGGAGACCAACGACCGCTAACTGTCAACTCGTTGGCATGAGCTCCCCATCCCGTGAGGGATGCGTCCGTCACGATCGTCACCTCCGGCCAGGGCAGCCAAAATGGGGCCCCCTTCATCAGATTGCCCTCGACGGCCCACCACAGAAGGTCCCGGGCTACCGAGGGCGGCACCTGAACAGGGTCCGACAGCCTGCCGGAGGACTGAGACCACTGGAGCTTGAGTGCCCACTGCAAAGACCTCATCCGCAGATGAGCCTCTGGCACCAGAAGAATGCAGGATGCCATGAGGCCGAGCAGTCTCAAGAACTCGGACGCTGGGAGATTCTTGGCAAACTGAAACTTGTGCACCATCTGCTGAATGTGAAGAGCCCTCACCTGAGGAGGAAAACACTGCCCCAGGGACGTGTCGAGCAGTGCTGCGATGTACTGGAGCCGCTGCGTTGGTGTCAAATGGGACTTCTTTAAATTGAGGGAGAAGCCCAGCCTGTGAAGGGAGTGGCAGGTGACGGACAGATGATCCAGGACTTGCTCGGGAGAGCTCCCCCTGATCGACCAATCATCCAGGTAGGGGCAGAGGTGAATCCCCCCTTTCCTGAGATGCGCTGCCAAGGGCGAGTCGCCAACCGCGAACCTCAGGTACTTCTTGTGCTTGGGATGGATTGGCACGTGGAAGTAATCATCCTTGAGGTCGAGAGACACCAACCAGTCCTGAAGTTGAAGGGCCTGGAGGACTTGAGAAAGAGTCACCATCTTGAACTTGTCCTTACTGAGGAGATTGTTCAAACCGCGCAAGTCCATGATGGGTCTCAATCCCCCGTCTTTCTTTGAAATCAAAAAATAAGGGGAATACCATCCCTTGTTCCTCTCCGCTACAGGCATCAGTTCTATGGCGCCTTTCTCCAGCAGGGCTTGAATTTCCTGCGCAAGGAGCGGATCCGGACTCTTCAAAGAGAGGTTCCCTGGTGGATTGTCGTGAGGCCTCTGCCGAAAAGGAAGACAGTAGCCGTGGGTTATGATCTCCAGAACCCACACATCCGAAGTAATGGCTTGCCACTCTACAAGATGCTGCGCCAGCCTTCCCCCCAACCGGCGAACCATGGGACCTGGCCTCATGACTGAGTGGTAGCGGCTGCGGCGTTGCCTGAAGGTAAAGAGGCAACTGCCCGAGCGGCCTTGGCACCTCGAGTACCTTTGTTTCCACCTCTGGCACTCTTACGGTGGCCTCTTTGACTGCTAGCTCCTCTCGCTTTACTGAAGGACGAGTAATAGCGAAAGGAACCTCCCCTCCATTGCTGTCCCCTAGGACGAAAAGGCGGAGGTTGGCGAACTGCAGCGCCCAACGATTTTGCTGCAGCTTTGGAGGTCTGCAACCTCTCAAGGCTCTCGTCATCCTTGCTGCCAAAAAGGTGTTCACCGTCCAAAGGCATGTTGAGGAGCCGGGACTGCACATCAGGAGCGAACCCAGACTTCCGCAACCACGCAAACCTGCGCATTACAGTGCTTGCCGCCATGGACCGGCTGACACAATCCGCCAAGTCCAAATCCGAATGAACGGCCCGACACATAGCATCCTTGCCATCCTGAACCATAGCAAGGAAACCATCCCGTTCGTCCCCTTCGGGAATATGATCAGCCACTAATGCAACACAGTTCCACAGAGTGTGTGTGAAACGAGACAAGGCACATATGGAGTTGGCCGTCTGAAGCGCCATACCCCCCGAAGAAAACACTTTCTTCGCCCAGCCGTCAAAACGTTTGTCGTCCCTATCCCGAGGGATGGCAGGATACGACGCCTGCTTTGCTGGGGGCGTAGCCACCTGCACGACCAAACTCTCCGGGGTGGGGTGCCTACACAAGTAGCAGGGGTCGCTACTGGCTGGATGGTATTTTCGCGACAAAGACTTGCCCACTGCCGGAAGACTCTCCGGAGCAATCCAAGCAGCCACCACCCTTCTCTGCAAAGCCATATGAAAAGGCAAGACCGAGTCAGTGGGTGGACCGAGATCAAGGATGTCCATGAGATCATCCTGAACGAACTCCCCCGGGGGTGCTGACCAACCCAAGTACTCCGTAACCAGAGACATAAGGCGCCGATATGACGAATCGGCATGAGTGCCAGGCTCCGGCCGACAAAACTCCACCTCCGGAGAGTTGTCTAGACCACTGGCATCATGCAGCGACTGCCTCAGGTCATCAAACTGGCTATAGCCCGAGATAAGGTCATCTGGAACCGTAACCGGAACCAGGCCGCCATCAGAGCCTTCATCACCCTCTGAAATGTACTCCAGGCGGCGAGAGGAAGACCTCTGCGGACCAAAGCCAAAGCCTTTCTAGGGGCAAACCCCGTGCCACGGGGCCCCTCCGACACCACCGCCTCGAAAGGCGTCGAGGGCGCCGAACGAGTCAGCGCCGGCGTCGACAGAAAAGGCGTTGAGGGTGCCAAACGAGTCGGTGTCGACAGAAAAGGCGTCAACGTCGAGCGAATCGGCGTCGACGTCAGCTGCAACGCCTCCAGCATCTGCGGCGTCAACACAGTCCTCGAAGCCGGAGCTCGGAGCGTGTCTCTCGACAACCTGGTCGCCGACGGTGTCGACGACCCCCTCGGAGGCGGAGCCTCGAGATAAATCGTCGACGACCTCGGCACCACAGGCGTCGACGTCTTCTTCAAAGACGGCACAGGATCACGCGGTCTCGAGCGCGTCGAGGACCGGGACCTGGAACGGGCATGGCGAGAACGGCTACCCTTGTCCGAGCGGGACCTCTCCCGCGAGCCGTGCGGACCACCCAAGCCCGAAGGCGTACGGGCGGTGTCTCTCGACCGGTGCCGACCGACCCCACTCGGAGGCGCGGACTGACCGGTGCCCTGCGATTCCAGAATCACTAGCATCTGCTTCCCGAAGGAAGCCCATTCCTCTGGTGTCGCTTGCATGGAGGGATAAGCGACCTGCCGACGGGCGGAGTCCTCGGAAGAAGACCGGGAATGCGAGCTATGCCGGCGCTTCCTGGAATGCCTAGAAGAGGAGGAGGAGGAGTGGCGAGACCGACTCCTGGAAGGAGACCCACCGGACTTCCGAAGACGCGGAGAGTCACCCCTCGAGTCATCGGTCGAAAGCCCCGCAGACCTCGACTTCCGGGACTTAGACACCCAGCCTACGGACAGCTTCTTCTTGCGTTCCCGCAAGGCCTTCGCAGTGAGCGACTGGCAGTCGACCCAGTCCTCCATATCGTGGGCCTCCCCGAGGCACCAGAGGCAGGCGTCGTGCGAGTCTTCGACCGACATCTTGGACCCACAGTCCCCGCAGTCCTTGAAACCCGGACGCGGGGTCGAAGATGAGAAAGACATTGCCACGAACAGGTCTTCACAACAAACCGAACAGGTTCAACAAACCGAGAATAGAAAACAGCAAACTCCAACGAGTCGAGGCGTACCGAGATTCACGAAGCGAACACGTTCGCGGAAAAAACGGAACTGAGGCTATGGGCGTCGTGCGTCCTACTTATCACATCGGGTGACGTCGGCCTTCGGTGGAGGTCCTCGGGGACGGTGCATCGACGTCATCGATGCAGGACGCAGACGCCAAAGATTTTCCGAAGCAGCACAGCTGTGGACATTACCTGTCATAGATATGGAATACGTCGGAGGACCCAATCCCCTCGAAACTACTACAGCTAATTCTTCCCCTTCTCAACAATGCCGTGTATCCTGCTCTGATCCGACAGCATTAATTGATATCTACAACCAAACGATCCAAAAAGCATTAAATTCTATAGCCCCTCTAAAACTGCGGAAACCGAAACCACGTGCCCACCTTAACTTGTGGTTCACACCACAGCTGAGAGACTTGCGTAAAGCAAAAAGAAATGCAGAATCTCATTGGAAAAGTAATCAAACAGACGCCAACAAAAGTATACTAATCACTGCCTCTACCAACTACAAGGAAGCGATACAGCAAAAAAGGACGACTACAATAAACGCATCCTGCAGGCACAATTTAATACTAAAGAGCTCTTCAAGATTCTGAAAGAACTTGAATCTCCCATAACCCCCATTGACAAGTGCACCACAGACACTCTATGGTGCACTGATATCCAAAAGACACTTCTTGAGAAAATAACCACACTGAAGACTAAAATCAATAACAAAAATGTAGTCTGCTTACAGACCCACCCTCCACCACACCCAATCTCAACCACCCTGTTCCCACCCATCCTGGCAAACCATTCAGCCTCTCCCCCTTTGTCTATTTGGGAAGTGGAAAACATCATTAAAAAACTCAAACCCAACAACTGTCAAGGCGACTCCTTTCCTGCGACGGTCATCAAGGAAGCTGCCCAGGATCTAGACCCATTCATCACCACCGCCATCAACGCCTCATTCAAATCAGGTACTGTCCCAGATAATCTCAAAGATGCCTGTGTCACCCCTCTCATTAAACCTTGACCCAAGCAACCCCTCAAACTACAGGCCCATTACCACGGTGCCATTTCTCCTAAACATTTTAGACCAAGCAGCTTACTTACAAATCCAGGACTACCTCGAATCTAACAAACTCCTCGGCCGCCGACAATCGGGCTTCTTCCCTAGACAAGGAACAGAGACCGCCCTCATAGAACTTAAAACACAAATTGAGGACTTAAAAAGACAAGGGTAAGCTAGCGTTACTACTCTTACTGAACCTCTCTACAGCATTCGACCTGGTTAACCATCAAATTATCTGCCATCACCTAAAAACTGCTGCCCACTTCTCAGACGAAGCCACCTCATGGATCAGTTCCTTCTTGGCAAACAGAACCATGCGGGTATTCTCCCCGTCTGCATCCGCCGATCCGTCACCAGTCACATGTGGTGTCCCGCAAGGATCTTGTATTTCACCCACATTGTATAATGTATTGACAAAACCACTATTCGATATTCGACTATCTGGGTGTCACCTACACTAACTACGCGGATGACACCCAGATACTCATCCCCATCACTGGAGACCATGAAACTGATTCTAAAGCTCTTAACAACGTCTACTCAGTCATTCAGGCCTAGATGGAACACCACAAACTATGCTTAAACGATGATAAGACTGAGCTACTTATCCTGGGCTCCCACCTTAAACTCAACAAACTGGACCCCGCCTTTAAAGCTTTTAGCATTGACAGGAATGTCATTAAGGTCTCTAATGATACGGAATGTCATTAAGGTCTCTAATGATACCAAAACCCTTGGCTTTTATCTGGACTCAACCCGCTCACTGACTAGACAAGTAAATGCGGTGGTCTCAACATCTGCATACACATGCAAACTCCTAACAGCCTGCAGACCGTTCCTCACCGCATCTAATTGTATCATCCTTGCAAGAACACTCATCATGGTTAAAGTTGACTACTGTAATGCCCTTTACCTGGGGACCAGCCTTAAAAACATCAACAAGCTACAAGTAACTCAGAATAACGCCATCAGAGCAGCCCTTAATATTCCCAGAAAATCCCACATCTCTGATACAAGACTGAGTCTTCACTGGCTCCCAGTTACATCCAGAATCTCAGTCAAAACTCTTGCACTTAATCATAAGTGCTTAGCCAACCAAGCACCTGATTAGCTGGCCAACTGCCTTACAGCACACACTGCCACTCGACCACTCAGATCGGCACAAGCCCATTCACTCACCATTCCTCGATTTAAACTACAGAAAGCTGGGAGGTCCTGCTTCCCAGTCCTCGCTTCCAAACTATGGAACACACTCCCTACACACTCAGAACTGAACTTCATTACCTTGCCTTTAAGAACAAAGCCAAACTAGATCTCACTGAGCAGGATTGAGCCTCCTGCCTAATATAAAGTTACCTTAAATCCCTGTAAATGCTAGTAAATACTTCTGCAAATGGGGACCCGATGTTATAATCCCTTCACTGTGTTGGCAACTTATTTTTTTTTAAATACCGTACTTTCTAATTTTATTCTCAGTAAACATTACAGACAAATTGTCTGCATAATGTATGTATGTAATCTATGTACCACTATGCACTCCAGTTCCGTATTATGATCTTTGATGTTATCTGCAACTGTGTAAGAAATGCGCCCAGATGCCTCCGGGCCTGGCGCGCAATATAAATAAAATAAATACAAATACAAAATAGGTAAATAAGATCAAGCAATTCTCGCAAGTTGTCATTACTACTCCTTCCACTTACAAAACCGGTCTGATTTTTATGAACTAGTTTCGAAAGTAGGTCATTTAATCTTCTAGTGAATATTTTCGCCAGGAGTTTCACATCAACATTCAAGCGCGAAATAGGCCGGTAATTTTGACATAGTGAAGGATTTTTACCTGGTTTAGGAATTACCGTTATTAATGCAACCTGCATTGATTCTGCAACTGCCTCATTATCCAGAATCTCGGCATATAATTTTACAAGGAATGGTGACAGGACCTGTGTCGGACTGGCATGGCCCGGTGTGTGTGGCATGTTTTTTGGTGGGTCCAGCTGCAGTGGCGTGGGTGGGTGTCGTTTGGGTGCTTGCCAGTTTGCTTATGTTGCAGGCGGTGGGACGCGGCGCACAGGGGATTTGGCTAGCAGATATGGTGTGTGCTTTGTTTCGCAGGTTGAGCACTGTTCAGGAGTGGCCGTCCACCGTTGGGGTCGGTGTCTGGTGTGGGTGGGTGCAGGAAGTTGGTTGGCGTTTGTTGCATTGTGTGATCGTGGAAAGGGGTTGGTAGTGCAGTGATTTGTTGTTCATGGTGGGCGCGCAGGGGGACATGTGGATGCGGGTGTCCGTTGTGTGGGGGGGGGTCGGCTCTGGGGCCCTGGGGATGGGTTTTGTGGATCCGGGGCGCATCGGCAACTGTTTTGAGTTGGCTGTTTGGTGGTGGCAGTGGGAAGGGTGTTGTGTTTTGTGTCAGGGTGGGGTTGTGTGTGTCTTTTTCTTTGAATTTGGTGAAATATTCATTTATAGTAACCGGATAGATGTACTATTTAATCTAACACACACTTTTCGGGTGTGACAGAATACAGAAAATAAATTGTAATTCAAATTTCTTGCAGTTGTTTTCAGTATTAAACTCCTTTTTCAACAAGAAAAGTGACAGTTCCTGACTAAAGGTCTTATAAAACTTGATTGGAAAGCCATCAAGGCAAAGACATTTACTGTTTGCCGATGTACTGAGTTTTCAATTTCCTCTACTGTTATTGGTGCATCTAGACCCAATCTTTCTTGTTCATTTAGGCTTGGCATTTCTAATCTATTGAGAAGAGTATTAATTTCCAGCTTGGAAACTGCTGCATCACCCTTGTATAGAGAGGCATAATATTGCCTCAATTTGTCACAAATTTCTACATTCTTTCTCCTCATCATTCCTTTTTTATCTACAATAAAAAGTACTTGCCTATTATTCTCTTTCTGCTGTATATGGCTTGCTAGCAAGGACCCTGACTTTTCCCCCCTTTCCCAGAAATCCTGTCTGGAATAGAATATATATGTCTCTGCCTTATGATGAAGTTCACTAACCAAAGCATGTTTCGCATGAGTCAAAGCCAACATATTCTCCTTATTTGGGCATTCACAATAGTGTATCCAACATGCCTTATAATCATCCTCTAATTTAACCATAACCTTTTCCCGTTGATGTTTCCGATATGACGCAAAACTAATAATTTTACCATGTAGTGTTGCCTTTAATGCATCCCAAATAACTGATATAGAGTCTACAGAGTGCAAATTATCCATAATAAACAGTGAAGTTCCTGCTGCTATATGCTTGATAAATTCTGAATCTGAGTGCAACTGTATATTCAAACGCCATTGCTTACTAGACCTCAAACCACCCGCAGTCTTGTCCAATGCCAACATAGTAGGAGCATGATCAGAAAGTACTACATCTCCAATTGAAGCAATACAAATGTCCCCACACAAGCTTTAACTAGCAAGGAAGAAATCAATACGTGAAGTCGTACCATGCGCTATTGAATGAAAAGAACAAGTTACTTACCAACTGTTAATGTTCTTTCGATTGGATGTTCCTCCAACGTATTCCTCGTTTTAGATGTATTCCATCCAGCTTTAGCTGCTTCCGAAAAAAAATTCTTGCCAGAGGGCGCCGTGCGTCGATGTCGTTGAGTCGATGTCGTTGAGTCGATGGTCCCTCGAAGTCCTCTGTCGAGGGTGACGTCATCGGGTGTATAAGAATTCTCTGTTTAGGCTGAATTTCCTAACCTAGTGAGTCCCCCAGCAGCTTTGCTGGATTTTTGGGGTTTATTTTCTTCTCCTGCCAAGAGTGAGACTCTTTTACCCTCACTCTTGGACATGATTTGAGTGTGTTCCTTTGACTCTAAATGTGTTTAATGGGCTATGGGGTCTTTTACTCCATAGGGCTTCATGTGTTTTTGTGATGTGTGTTACACAGCACCCTCAGTGCAGTAACACAGGGGTGTCATAGTGACTTACCAGTATAGACTCCATACCCTGGGACTGACTACTGTCTCCCAGGGTCTGTAAAGTCACCATTGACTTTACTAGTCTTAAATTCTGAACAGAACCAGTACAAACCATCATATTGTGGACGTACTGGCTGGGGCAATTCGATTGCCCCGGGGTCTGTTAGTCGAGGGGGCACGTCTCCGTCCCCCCTGATCGAGTTTTGGCTGGTGGCAGTGGATACTACTTTTTATATTCAACCGCAAATATTTCTCTATAGGATTTTCCCATTGTTCGAGGCTACTATCTTTATTTATTTAATTACGTTAGCCTCGAACATACCGCCGGTTTATTTAATTAATATTATTTCACCGGTTGGTGTTTTTTGCCAAAACTCGGTTCTAAAATGGCGTTTGTGTTCTCTTCTGTGACTCCAACCCAAGTCGAGCCCTTTGTTCCACTTTTTGGCGGGCTTCTCCACAGAAGCCCTCCAAAGTGGTGCCACTCTGTCTGGGGTACTTAGGAGGGGTGGAGGGGGATTTAGGCACCCTGGACTGAGTTGCCTAGGCAACTCAATTCGCACTCCGTCCTGATTGGCCCAAGTGGTGAGCCGGCCGGCTCACCACTTAGCATGTTTGAGTGACAGCTAGGCTGAGTGAATGGGGGTTTTCTGCATAAAAGTAGGGCTTTGGGGACTGGAACTTCAGAAGTCGCCACAGGACCTAAGAATCTGACGAGGGAGAAGCTGAGCCGACCTGCCACGACACCACCGGTGAAGCCCTGCTGGACCGTCTCACCACTTTTCCCAACGACAGAGGAGATCTCCCGCCGGAGAGTCTTCTTCCTTTGACTGGTGGGGATAACCAGTTTCACCGTCTTTTCACCTTCCCGACGTATCTCGTGGCCGCCTTGCCTGTGCCAAGCACCCCGGCAACCAGGATACCACGTTTTACCACGATCGCGAATTAAAGGGTAATACCTTTAACTGGAAAACTCTGCGACTGGTTTCTTCCCTGGCAGTGCAACGACCTTCATCTTTCCTCCAAGTTGAGATCTTCTCTTCCCTGGACGGCGACGAGACTTGCACCCACTGTCAGGAACAACTGCCACCGCTGGAGGATCCTTCCCACTTAAGGTACCGTGTCCCGCCCTTGCCGACTGTACGGGGTAGATTTAGCCCCTGGTTTTCGAACCTGGGTTAGCCTGGGACACCCTGGCTAAACTTTTCAGAGCCTCTCTCAACACTTTTCGAACTCTCTGCAAGACTTTCTAAGCCTAGGGTAACTGTGTGATCTTGGGCGCATTTGTGCTCTGCTCTCTCCAAGAGTGGGCCTAGCCTATGGACTTTGGCTCACAAGTGACTTTTGCTCTTCTGCCTTGCTAATAGTGTTCCTAAAGCTTAGAGTGGTGTACCTTCCCATATTCTGTCTTATTCCCTCCCTTCTTCATGAACTTGTTGGAGTGCCATCTATAGTTAAGCACTCACCTCTGTATGAAAATAAGTGGTGTTAACTAAGACTTAACTGATAAGGAACAAGGGTTGTATATATTATAATAGTAACTGTGTTTAGAGTATTTTTACGATAAGAGTGCTGGGGTGTTTCAAACTGTGTTTTTAAATAAATAATTATATACTTAGATACAACAACACAAGCAAACACTGACCAGAGCTTTGGTATCAGAGTGCCTATTGTTTATACTCTGCATACTGCCTAACTCTTCTTGAGGGAAGTCTGACTGCTCAGCCACAGCTACCAGGTAAATCTGGGTGGTACAGACTGCTACCAAGTGGGTTTACTGCTAACACCTGTAGTCCTAAATCTTTTGCAGTGTTCCCAAAGGGAGCTGCACAGGTTTCTGCATAACACGGCACCCTTGGTCTCAGTTCTGTTTTTCCCACCTTCTTATTGGTTTCTCATTGTGTAGACTGTGCCGGCAGATAGGTATTTGCCTTGCGAGTTATAGCCCAGAAAAATCTACAGAGGTGTAGTTTGGGAGGGCGATGAGGAATACGTTGGAGGAACATCCAATCGAAAGAACGTTACCAGTTGGTAAGTAACTTGTTCTTCGAGTGGATTGTGTCCTCCAACGTATTCCTCATCTTACAAAAAAGGTAGCAGGCGCCTCTCTCTCGAAAGAACACAGCATGATAACCTGTTCAGCGGTTATTAACCACTTTGACAGTTCGCAATCATCTGCTTTTTGCTCACTGTCCCTTTCACAGATGGGAAATATCCATTTGCTTATCAGTCTTTGTCCCACCCACATGGTCAGTCCAGCACC
Source organism: Ambystoma mexicanum (assembly GCF_040938575.1). Taxonomy (NCBI): domain Eukaryota; kingdom Metazoa; phylum Chordata; class Amphibia; order Caudata; family Ambystomatidae; genus Ambystoma; species Ambystoma mexicanum. Next base: position 274,750,519 of record NC_090937.1, read on the forward strand.
TAAATGCTATGGCAATCCCTCTCTGAACAAGAGTACCAACAGCAACTCCATACACATGTTTCAGCCTTGTTGGGCCTCATCAATGAGGTGAAGCTGTGCCTCTCTGGTCCCGCAGATCGAATATTCGCATAAACATGCCGCAATCGGTCTTGGACAGGGACCTAAGGAAAGCGGTGCAGGAAGTCTTTAGGGATATCATAGAAACACAAGACACGGAGGTTATCGGGATTGACCGCATCCATAGAGTGGGCCCTAAATGCACAGGGGCACCAGGGGAGAGACCCAGAGATGTGCTGGCAGCCCTACGGAGAGCGAGGCAGCTAGATCAAATCAGGATGAAAACGGGGTGGATATTCAGCTATTGCAAGACCTGTCAGCTGTAACACTCCTAAAGAGAAGAGATATGGCCCCACTCATAAGGGAACTGGTCGCGAGAGAGATAAAATACAAATGGACATTCCCTTTTGGTCTACTGTTCGACTGGGAAGGAAAGCAAAGGAGGGTGACCACCAGGGAAGAGGGGCTTAGCATCATGGACATCCAGACAGGGGAGTCATCGACCAGAAATGAAAAGATGAAGGGGGAACAGCAAAGCAGACCAAGGGGGTGGGAAAGGGTCCGCCAGAAAAGGAAACGGTATGGAAGGGGAAACGATATGTCAAATTCAACAGAATAGATGACTCGACTCTGCAAAGCTTAAAGGGTCCAGGGTCCTGTGGCTGAACATTGTTTGCGGAACGGTACCCAATGAAAGGATTCGTACTTAACACATTTTGTTGGCCCGGTGAGGATTAGGAACGACTCGCATCAAGGCCAGTGGATGACGCAGGGTTTAGGACTCCCCGCAAAGTTAGCCTCGAGTCTACAGAGGGCAGGGAGCGATAGGCGGAACGCTAGAGCTACCTTAGGTACCCGGGCCCTCCTCGGGAGCAAAGTTGGAAGAAGGTTAATGGTTGGGGGACAGTTTGGCAATTTGGGGCGTAGGGAGGGGGTGGGAGGACTATCCGGAAGAAAGAGGGGAATATACTGCTCGGGCAAAAGGAGCACCCAGAAAGGCTAGATGAAATGGGGAAGATAAGAATCGTAACCTTGAATTTTAGGGGCCTGAACTCCCCTGTGAAAAGAAAAAAGTGGAGAACATGTTATGGAAGGAAAAGGCTGAAGTGCTACTGTTCCAGGAGACCCACATTAAAGCCCTGGATAGGGGGAAAATACGCCTTAGAGGCTACGATATAATTGCACAATCCAATGCAGCAGAGAAACGGGCAGGGGTGATGATAGCAGTGAAGGGGGGATTGGAAGCAATTGTGGTAGACAAACAATCTGACAAGGAAGGAAGATACGCTTTTGCCAATATTAAATTACACAACGCCATGCTGACGTTGGCATCTATTTATGCCCCAAACACGGGCCAAGATAGCTTCTTGAGAGACACAATGGGGAGGCTGGAGGGGTACGCGAAAGGAGAGATAATCATAGGGGGAGACTTTAATATGGCCTGGCACCCACAGATAGACCGGAGCGTGGGGGGACCCCACCACCAGTGTGCCCCGTCAGAGCGCCTTAAACGACGGATGGAAGGTATGGCATTATGTGATGCATGGAGGGAACATAAAGGTCAAACCAAGGCAAACACTTATTGCTCGCACGTACACAATACGATGTCGAGAATTGACTACTTCTGGGTTTCAGTGGGGATCCTGGGTAAAATTCAAGACATGGAGGTAGGCCCCATTTCTCTGTCAGACTATGCAACCCTCTGGATGGAACTGTCGACCCCAAGGAAAGAGAGGGGCTTATGGAGATGGAAGCTCCCGCAGGATGTACTATCAGACCCAGTGATGGGAGAATCTATAAGAGACAAGATCACTAAATTCTTCAAACACAATGACACAGGAGAGGTCTCCCTGGGCACAGTATGGGAGGCGTTTAAGGCGGTAATCAGGGGTCACATGATCTCCCTGAAAGCTACGAGGGACAAACAAAGACAACAATGGGAAAGTGAACTGGAAAAGAAACTCTCGGATATCCGTGAAGAACTAGTGGCAAACCCCACCAGAGATTTAAAGAGGACCTTGAAACACACAGAAGGGCAACTCGAACTCCTCCGTAACAAAAAGGCATAGAGATCCCTCCTATACCTCAAACAAAGATACTACATCAAAGCCTACAAGGCCGATCGACATCTAGCTAGATTACTCTACTTGAAACAAAAATCAATGACCATCTGGAACATTAAAAATGCACAGGGTGACACGCTGACATGTACCAAAGATATAGGGAACTCATTGAGGGCATTTTATCAGAATTTATATGCAACAGAGCACCCAGACGAAGCAGACCAAGATAGATTTCTGGAATCGATCCCCTTCCCAAAAATATCACAAGAAGCCAGAACAGGGGAGCGCTGTTGAGCGCCGAGCAAGATGGCCGCCTGAAGTTAGTGCTCCGTGGCAGGCAGATCGAGCGATCCTGTTTTTGGCACTTTAAGCCTCCGATACGCTACTTTGGCGGATACGACCTTGTTGCCGCTGACTTTGGAAACCTGTAGCCCAAACCCTGACGAGAAACGGAGCCGGGGATCCCCAGATCCGAACGACGCCATTACCATCCCCCATCGGCTGTGCTCCTTCGCGCCAATACTTAACTCCGGCGGCCGGGCGTACTGTGCAGCTTGACGTCCCGGCCCCTCCTGCCTGCTGCTACGGTGACTCCCAGCGCTCCTACGCCCCTTCGAAGCTCCGGATGGTGGAGGCATGGTGGATGACCGCTCCCGCCCCTTTGCCGGCTTGCAGGGGATTTGCTGCTGCCGCCGAGCATCTTGGACTTCCTGCTCCAGCCCTCGGCACCGTTGCTGCCTTGCCCCCCTCCCCGGACCGCTGTCGCGCTGCCTGGTGTGGCCAGCCATCTGTGGACCTCCCCCCCCATTCAAGGAGGCTCCGACACCCGGGGTTGAGCTGCGGCGCACCTTCAGATGTCCGGTGCTGCGCTCCCCCGCTGGCGCAGGCGGCCCCACAGGACCCACAAGGTACGTCTTCGGTGTGAGCCCCGTGAGTACGGCGCCACCTCGCCTCCCCCATTTCGTGGCCCTGTGCTTTGTCCGCCCCTGAGGCACGAAGCCACGGGCACATCTGGAATCTCAGCGCTGTATATAGTGGGCCCCCACGCTCACCCCTGGAGACAACCTGAGGCTTGATCTTCTCCCTGGCTTCACTTCTCCCTGTCCGGGGACCCTCTATGATATGCTCCGCTCACTCTACATACAACGGTTTCAACAATACTCTAAGGGACTCCTTACCCCTGATCACAGCGCAGCGGACCTGTAATCACCCTCACCACCAACTTATGAGCCAGAGCCTACTGTGAACCTCATCACCCACTTGAAAACCACGGCCTGTCTGCCCCACTTGCAAATACCACCTAGCTGGATGAGTCCCACACCCACCCTCCTTGCGCACTTAATTGGTCTGCGGTGCTTGAGCTCCTCACTCCCGGAGGGTTTGTGTGGTAACATCACGCACAACCCCTGCTGAACTGTGTTCAGAGCCTTTTGTATTGTGCATTGGTGGAGTGTCCCTACTTCCTGTATTGGTATTCGCCGGGCCCCCGGAGCATCACCCTGTTTTACCTACTGCATACCATCTCATCCAAGCCTGTGATGCCTGACCTCGTGGCACAACATTAAATTCGGGCTTCTCCCCCCTGAGCGTCACTATACAGTCACTCCGGGGCCCCGTGCTCGCTCCCGGGGACGCACTGGGGCAGAGACCCTGATCTGCTCCGCTTTATCCTTCTCATGGGTCCCCCGAGGTGTGGACCCGCCGTTACCTCTCGCTCTACTGGAGTGGGCTCTGCGCTGCACTGGTCGCCTACAACAGAGCCCGCATGGACCTCTAACCCCTGATCCCGCCACTGTGGAACCGCAATCACTTCGTTCACATGTTCCGTTTCTGCACTGGATCCCTTTGCGAATGGCGCCGCTCTCGTCTGATTCATAGGCAAATACTGCAAGGCTGGGAGTTATTCACCCCTACACCTCCTGTGAATATATTGGGTCAACTGTGCTCCTAACTACTGTGTATGCTGCATGGTATCATCACACCCATCCCCCCGGCGACCTACAAGTGCCCTTGGACTACATGCTGCATTGATAGTTGCAAACATCGTGGGAACAAGATCACGAACGCTTGAACCTCTGAGTGTCAACCCGATACTTCTCCTTGCATACCAACCTACCCAGCTGCATAGCTGGAGCTCCCCCCTTCCCCCTACCAGGCTCGAGTATGGTGGTCTATTGCCATCCGGGGGCGGGGGCTGGTGACTTGGTTCCCTCCACGAGCTGCTGCACCAACCAGGTGTTTTTCTTCACGATTCCGGAGGAGGCCTCCAGATTCATTGACGAACACTTTCTAGGCTGACCCTCCTTACCAAACAACCTCCTTGCAATGGTTCAGCTGTCCCGGAGAGAGGGACCCCGGCTCCGGCCGCCCTTCTGCACCGAGGGTACATTGGGTTTATTTCCCCCCTAATGTCTCTAGCTTGTTTTATCTCTACAAATGTGTGCCACATCACTATGTGCAAAGACTCCGTTCAAGTTACGTGTGAAACCTCATTGTTGGCACTATGCTTTAATCGGATCTGCCATTGGCCCGGAGCGCCGCCACAAGTCCGGCCTACAGGCCCCCAGGCGTTGATGCCACTGGATTGTTTTTGTTTAAAGGGTTTTGGGAGTGTCATCCCTCTGGTTGGGGGAGGGCTATGGGTGGGGGTGGGTTGTGATGGGTGTTCTGTTATAACAAATGTTTGGCGCTGGCAGCGAGGGCGGACCGAAGGGCAATGCTGAGTCACTGGGGCTACAGAGCTTCTACACTGGCCCATTGGACATTATCATACCGGCGATACGAACGCTACCGCTCCCTCGACGGAGAATATACTGTCTTTCATGAGTTGGAATGTGCAGGGGCTGGTCAATTTTAAGAAAATGAGAGAGCTACAGCTGCAAGCCGTACGGCATGGGTCCAAGATCCTATTCTTGCAAGAGACGCATGCCCATTCGGAACAATGTATGAGGTTTGCTAAAACATGGGGCCCCCAGAGATACTTTACCAACTTCTCTACTCAAAGTCATGGGGTCATGACTATTATTCATAGGAGTCTTAAATTTGCACTTATTTCTTCACAAATAGACCCCCAGGGTAGATATGTTCTGCTCCATGCCTCACTCCAGAACAGGGAGGTGATTTTACTGAATATCTATGGCCCCAATATGGACGACCCAGAGTTTTTCACGCACCTCACGTCCCTTTTAGATGGCTTTCCTATGGTTCCTATCCTCTGGGGAGGGGACTTCAACACCATTTTTGATATAGACCTTGATAGATCCGGGTCCAGGCCCCGCCAACTTACCAGGGCAGCCTATGCTACACTGTCGTCCCTTCCCCGCCTTGCTATGGTCGACGCATGGAGATTACTCTACCCTGATTCCCGTGTCTATTCCTTTTACTCTTCGGTGCACGATTCCTATTCCCGAATCGATAGATGGGTGATCTCGGATGTACTGATTAAGAATGTGATACATTTGTTGATCCTCCCTAGGACCCTATCTGACCACTCGCCAGTGACCATCACCATGGGGTGGGGCCCTGATGGTGACCGTACCAGACGCTGGAGGTTGAAACCTCATTCTCTCCTTGATCCCCTGTTCAGTTCTGAGCTTGAGGTGGCTATTGAGGAGTTCTTTGACATAAATAAGGACTCAGTGTCTTCGCAGGCCACCCTATGGGAGGCCTTCAAGGCGTATATTAGGGGCATAGCGATATCCAAGGAGAGTGGCATTCTTAGAACAATTCGAAGGGATATTGCTGTTAGCGAAACCAAGCTATCGTCCCTGGAGGCCTTGTGTTCGCTGCCCGCGACCCTGGCAGCTATAGGAGTGGAGCTGGACATATTTCGTTCTCTGGCAGACGAGAACAGAAATTCCTAGATAGACCTGGCCTGGCGAGGAGATACGGTGAGGGCGAGCGCCCCGGCCGCTTCCTTGCTAGACTCATTCGTCATGAGCTGGGTGCTCCACATATCCCAAGGATCGTTCGACATGATGGCTCCTTGGCTACCACGTCACAGGCCATCAACTCTGAGTTCTTTGCCTTCTATGAAGCGCTATACTTCAATTCGGACGAGGCCACGGAAACGGAGGTGGACTCCTATCTCGACGCTCTCCCCTTATCGGCCCTCTCTCCTGAGACTGTTGGCTCCCTCGAATCCCCGCTCACCCCGGAGGAGTTCTCGGAGGCCATAGATTCCCTTTCCTCTGGGAAGGCTCCTGGTTCCGATGGCATCCCGGTTGAATTTTATAAACGCTATAAAGCTCTCCGACTACCTCACTTAATAGCTCTCTGGGAGGAGTCTGTGGAGGCGGGCATACTCCCACCATCTCTCCGCGAAGCCAAAATCACTGTTTTGCTCAAACCTGGCAAACCTTCCACCCAGTGTGGCTCGTATCGTCCACTCTCCCTCATAAATTGTGATACAAAAATGTTTGCCAAAATGTTAGATGGCATACAGGGGGGGCAAGTCTGGTCGCTATTATACATCTGGACCAGGCGGGATTCATCCCAGGACGTTCCACTTCTCTGAACCTGAGACGGCTTTTCAATATAATTAGCAGGATTAGCCCCAATGTGCAAGCAGTGGCCGCAACTCTCGACATGCAGAAGGTGTTCGATTCGGTCTCCTGGAGATACCTTTGGCGGGTGCTCGAGCAATGCTAGTTTGGGCCTGTTTTTCACTCTTGGGTCAGGGTACTCCACGCAGGCCCGGTGGCCTGTGTCCACACGGAAGACAGATGCTCCCCGTTCTTTAATGTAGCAAGGGGGACGAGACAGGGTTGTCCGTTCTCTCCCCTGATCTTCGCTATAGCGATGGAACCTTTTGCCGATATGCTCCGACAACTCCACTCACAGAGGGCTTCGCTCGGCGGGTCAAGCCGACATTGTGTCTTTGTACGCGGATGATGCACTTCTTATCGTGCGGTGTCCCGCCACTAGTCTACCTCCGATACTGAAAGATGTTATCCACTTTGGGCGCATCTCAGGCCTCAAGGTGAACTGCACAGAATCTACGCTCTTCCCACTCACGGAATGTACCCTCCCCCCTCCGGACACCCTGGGGTTTACGTGGGCGCAATCGAAATTCACTTACCTGGGGATAGAAATAACACGTGAATTCAAGTCGACTTTCAACGAGAACTATCAAAGCTATCTCACGCACCTAGCGGCTAAGACCCTGGCATGGAGCAAACTGCCGATCTCCCTTGCAGGTAGAATAGGGATATTGAAAATGATAGTCCTGCCCCAATTACTCTACAGGTTCACCAACATCCCCCTATGGCCGGGTGAGAGCTTCTTCCAAGTATTGGCACGCAGTATCAACTCCTTCTTGTGGCACTCAGGGGCAGTCGGGCTCAAACTAGGTACCTTATCTACCCCTATGGCGGACGGCGGCTTTGGGGCCCCTGATTTTCTTAAATACTGGCTGGTCTCTTAAATACTGGCTGGTCTCTCAAATCCAATACACATCCTTACTGGTTTAACACGGCTGACCCTCCACCACATGTTAAACTTGAAAAACTAGCGGTTAGTGATCGGGACATCCGCTCCCTGGTGATACAACCCGTTCCCTCGGCACAGGATACACTGAACCCGGTGGTATGTACTTCCCTGGCGCTAACGAAAACGTGGAAACTACTGGACACTCCCCGTCCATTTCATGGCAATCTCCCTCTATGGAACTTTCTCCCGGGGGTCCCACGTGTACCGCCATCAATCGTGCGCAGATGGGCTGAGGCGGGATACGAGCTGCTCAGTGATGTATTTGTTCAGGGTAACTTTGTTGAGTGGCCTGACCTACCGCTACCCTTGAGGGGTGGTCCGAGCACATGGCTCCAATATTCGTCACTACGTAGAACCCTTAAACAAAACTACCCCATGTTTCCAGCGGTGCCACCGGACGACCCCGCTATTGAACTAACCTCCCCCATATCTACCAGAGGTAAAATATCTAGGCTAAACACTATGGTACAACCCAGATCCACTCCGAAATTCACTGGGCTAAGGCAGGTGTGGGAGGAAGACCTCGGGGTGGAGGTGACAGACGAGCGCTGGGCCCACATGTGCGCTCGTATACATCAGGTGTCCTTCAATTCCCGCTTCAAATTGATTCAACTAAAGGTGTTGCATAGGCTTCATTATACCCCGAGAAGGTTAAACCGTATGCTTATCGATCACTCCCCAAGTTGCCCCAGATGCGGTCAGGATGTTGCCGACTATATACACATGATATGGGCTTGCCCCCGCCACTCCCAATTTTGGGTTATGGTATTCTCAACCGTATCCGCTATACTTGATCAACCTATCGACCCCTCCCCAACGAAGGGCCTATTCCATGACTTCCCCGGGCTACCCCGAGATTCCAAGAAACTGGCCGGCCTATGCATGCTGCTAGCGGTACGAGCCATTCTGCTCTGTTGGCTACGCCCCGCACCACCCAGGCACGCTCAATGGCTCTGGACACTGACATGGGCCTCAGACACTGAGGAGACCTGGTCCTGCCTACAACCAACTCACTCGAGTCCCAGGGATGTCTGGCTTAAATTCCGCTCCTATATGTCAGAACTAAATGCGACACCGGATGCATCTTCCCCAACTAATACACCCATTCACACAGGTTCTTCACACTGAGCTAAGGGATCCGTCTCCCTGCGCTTGCTCAGTATTTGGTATTGTTGTAAGCTAATTGCTCCTGATGCAGTAACTGTATGCCTGTATTGTTTTAACTGTACCTACCTTGTACTTGCCCTGAGTTGTGTTCGCCTATGTTTTGCAGCCAAGCTGATTAATAAAAAAAAGTTTTTTAAAAAAAGAAGCCAGAACAGAACTAGATGCCCAGATAACGGAAAGTGAAGTGAAGAAGGCTATAAAGGATCTCCCACTCAACAAAGCACCAGGCCCGGACAGCTTCACAGCCTCATTTTATAAAAATATGAAGACCTCCTCACACCCATCCTTACTAGACTGCTAAACTCCTTTAGAGACAGTGGGAATGTTACCACATTCATGAATGAGGCTAAGGTTCTGGTATTTTACAAACAAGGGAAAGACCCCTCCCTCCCGGGCTCGTACAGGACAATTGCCCTGATAAACTTAGACTCAAAAATCTATACGGAAATCCTCGCAGCCAGGCTTTCCCCACTGCTACTCTCCCTAATTAACCTGGATCAGTCAGGATTCATTCCAGGCAGGCAGACACATGACAACATGAGAAGGCTAATACACCTTATAGAAAAAATAAACATGTCCCACACCCCAGCAGTGTTACTATCACTGGATGCCGAAAAGGCTTTCGACCGGGTAGAATGGTCCATGCTCTTTAAAACCCTGGCACACATGGGATTTGGGAACCAATATATTAACATGATCAAGGCCAATTACCCCTCCCCTTCGGTAAAGATAGCGGTAAATGGGGAAGTCACGGAGAGGGTGAAGATCTCTAGGGGAACGAAACAGGGGTGCCCGCTCTCCCCGCTCCATTACGCATTATTCCTGGAACCACTATTAATTAAAATAAGGGAAACAAACCAAATTAGGGGGATTGAGATGGTGGGTAGACAACATAAGGTAATCGCCTATGCGGAGGACATGTTATTAGCACTTGAAGACCCAAGACACTATCCCCGGGGCTATTCAACTGCTTCAGTCATTTGGGAATATATCGGGTCTAAAAATAAACAAGAAGAAATCGGAAATCTTACACCTAGCCGGGAGCAGAGATATACTGAACAGGGAAGCAGGGCTATGGGGCTTAAAAATAGCAGAGGAAGGTATTAAATACTTGGGCATAACTCTCACGCATAAGGTAGATTCAATTACCCCCGACTCCTGTCCAGAGTAAAAAAAGACCTTGAGCGGTGGTGCCCCCTTAATATCTCCTGGTGGGGAAGAATCCAATCAGTAAAAATGAACACTCCCCCCTAAATTGCTGTATTGCTTTCAAGCCCTCCCGATAACAATCCCCAAGTCATTCTTCAAAACTCTGGCAAAGACAGTCTCCTCATTCATATGGAACGGGAAACCCCCAAGAGTAGCCAGAACAGTTCTCACTTCTCACATCAGGGAGGGGGGCCTAGCGCTCCCGCACTTTAGGAATTACTACCATGCGGCGCAATTATGGATCCTGAAAGAATGGCTGGGGGACAATCGGCGAACGATCTGGGTGACCCAGGACAGGGCGGTTGCAAGAACTCTGCTAGAAGATCTCTTATGGAAACTAAAGCAGCACATACATCCAAACCTGCGCATTAGCGAGATCATGAAAGCCACACTGAATGCCTGGGACGAGCAGACACGGAAAGGGAACATTACCACGGCAACGGCCCCGTTCACTCCAATATGCAGGAATCTGCAATTTCCACCAGGGCTAGAGCACGGCGCCTACGAGAACTGGGAGGAAGCTGGATGTAGGAAAATTGGGGAAATGTTCATGGATAAGGAAGTGAGATCTTTCGCTGACTGCAAGTCATTTTGGAACCTCACAAACACGGATAGATACAAATATGAACAGCTCAGGCATTGGCTGACAACGCCCGAGATAACACAGGCGGCGACCAGGGAACTGACCGCCTTGCAAAAATTTCTTCTTACCAACTCAAGAGACAGAAAGCTATTCTCCACTCTCTACAGTTTCATAAATACACAGGAAGAGGACCTAAAATGGGCATACATGAAAAAAATGGGAAAAAACACTGGGAGAAAATATCACGACCCAACAGTGGCAGGCGCTATGGGCTGACATCCCCAAACTAACACGAGTGGCCCAGACCAGAGAAATGTGGATCAAAATAGTTACACAATGGCACTATACCCCAGAGAGGCTAAACAGCATGTACCCGCATACGTCAAACCATTGCTGGAGAGGCTGTACAGATGCTGGCACATGGAGACACTGCCCAAAGATCAAAGGCTTCTGGTCTGAAGTGATATGCGAAATGAAAAAGATATTTCCAGAGGCGGACCAATTCAAAGCGAAGGTCTGGCTCTGCGGTCTGAAAGGGCAACAAGCCAAAACATTCACCAAGGCGCAATGGAGATGTCTCATGTGCCTGGTCATTGCGGCCTGGCCCACAATTGCACAGGGCTGGAAGAAACAGGACCCACCATTGCTATTTACATGGTTACAAAAGGTCTTGTCGCAAATGACCATGGAAAAGATCACATAATCTTCAAGGAACGCAAGACTCCTTCACAAAAGAATGTGGAGGAGTACTAGACTATCTACAATCAGACTATATGGCTCAATGGTGCCCCCACTCCATCAGAATTAAGGAATTATTCACTTCATAGTCGATCCCGAGAACAATAGAACACTGAGATCTCTTCCGGAAGGGGGTGGGTTGGGGAGGCGGGATGGGATGTTGGGGGGAAAAAGTTGGTCTCTAACTTGGTTAATTTGTGAAAACAATAAAAATAAGTTTAAAAAAAAAAATTCTGGTGGGTCTTTTTGTGCTAATCTGTAGCATACTGAAATACAAAACACAATCCAGCGTGATATTGTTTGTTTTGTCACTGACTGACCCAATCTTTTTACTGTGTAGCCAATAAACAGTTGATTAACCACTCTAGGCTTAGAAAGCCTAGAAATGTAAAAGCTTAAAGCTCTTTTCGGATCCAACCTGTGTAACCTTTCTTCCTCCTTAATAGGATGAGGTGGAGGATAGAATGCAGGTAAAACAATTCTCCGACTTAAATGAAAATCAGATACCACTTTTGGCAAAAATGAGGGTTTAACCTTCAACACAACACTGTCCTTATGGAACACAGCATAGGGTGGCCCAGAAGACAGTGCATGCAATTCGCTCACTCTTCTTGCAGATGTTAAAACAACTAGGAAAGCAGTTTTCCATGTCAGTAATCTTAATGGACAAGTGTGCAAAGGCTCAAAAGGAGCACACATTAAGAATTCTAGTACTAGATTGAGATCCCAAATTGGCACTTGAAATGGATAAGGAGGAAACACATTAGTGAGTCCTTTTAAGAATTGCACTATCAGAGGAATTTTGAAATAGGAGCATTCCTCCGACGAGCGCTTGAAGATGGAAAGCGCCGCAAGATAACCTTTAATGGTTCCAACACTTAGACCTCTGTGTGCTAGGGTCCGGAGGAAGGACAGTACTTCCGGAATAGAACACAGAAAAGGATCGACATTCTTTTCTCTGCACCAGTTGCAAAACTTTTTCCAACGGCAACGGTATAGAGACTTTGTTGTTGGCCTTCTTGCCGAAAACAACACCTCCATGACGTCATCTGGAAGGTTCCAATCCTTGTATCTCAGCCTTTCAGATACCAAGTGTGAAGGTTGAGCGTTTTGACCTCTGGATGGAGAACCCGACCCTCCATTTGAGAGAGAAGGTTCTCTCTCTGAGGAAGACTTATTGGAGGACAGATGGACATGTCTAGAAGGTTCGGGTATCACGTTCTCCTGGCCCAATCCGGGGCAATTAGGATCCTGTGGTTTCCGAAGCGTCTCAGTCTCCTGATGACCTGAGGAATGACAGGAATCGGAGGGAACGCGTACAATAGTTGGAAATTCCACTCCACCACGAGCGCGTCCCCCAGGGCTCCTCTCGGGGTGAATTCCCTTGAGCAATACCTTTCGCACTTCCGGTTGATTCCGGTCGCAAATAGGTCCACTTGAGGGGTTCCCCAAAGGGCGACGATCTCTTGAATGACTTCCTGAGCCAGTTCCCATTCGTGGGACACAGTGCTCTGCCTGCTCAGAGCGTCTGCCGTCATATTCTCTTCCCCGGCTAGGTGAACTGCTGTTAAAGAGATTCCTTCTTGGATTGCCCAATACCAGAGCTGCATTGCCTCTCTGCACAGAGGTAGTGACCCCATACCTTCTCTTTTGTTTAGATAATGCATGGCCACTGTGTTGTCTGTCATTATCAGGACATTTTTTTCCCTGACAGATGGCAGGAAAGCTTTCAGCGCTAGCCTGATTGCTCTCAGCTGCAGAAGGTTGATGTGCAGTTTGGACTCCGATGGAGACCAACGACCGCTGATTTTCAGATCGTTGGCATGAGCTTCCCACCCTTTGTGTGAGGCATCCGTCACTAATGTGATCTCCGGCCATGGTTGCCAAAAAAGTTCTCCCTTCAGGATATTCTCTGAACAAGTCCACCATAGAAGATCTTGACGCACCTTGTTCGGAATTTGGAGAAGATCCGTCATTCGACCTGAGAACTGGGACCACTGAGTCTTTAGAGCCCATTGAAGGGATCTCATTCTCAGACGTACCTCTGGCACTAGGAAAATTCAGGATGCCATGAGGCCGAGCAACCTTAAGAAGTCGTAGGCCTGAAGATTTTGGGCATTTTGGAATTTGGAAACCATCTGAAGAATGTCTTGAGCCCTCGACCTGGGAGGCGAGCTCTTTCCCAGGGATGTGTCTAATACTGCTCTTATGTATTGGAGCCGTTGAGAAGTTGTCATTTGTGACTTCTTGAAATTGAGGGAGAAGCCCAGTCTGTGGAGGAAGTGGCAAGTGACGTTCAGGTGATCTAGTGTCCGTTTGGCTGATCAGAGCACGTTCTGCCGATCGTCCAGGTAGGGGTAGACGTGAATCCCCCCTCTCCTGAGGTGCGCTGCCACCACTACCATCAGTTTGGTGAAGACCCTAGGGGCGGATGTCAATCCGAATGGCAGGACTCGAAACTGATAGTGTGAGTCGCCAACTACGAACCTCAGGTATTTTCTGTGCTTGAGATGAATCGGAACATGAACATAAGCATCCTGGAGGTCCAACGACACCAACCAATCCTGGAGTTGGAGAGCCTGAAGGATCTGAGAAAGAGTAACCATCTTGAACGTGTCCTTCCGAAGGAACTTGTTCAAGTTTCTTAAGTCCAGGATGGGCCTCAGTCCTCCGTCCTTTTTGGGGGATCAAAAAATACAGGAAGTACCATCCCTCGTTCCTCTCTGCTGCAGGTACCAGTTCTATAGCACCTTTCTCCAGCAGGGTTAAAACTTCCTGCTGTAGGAGCGGGTCTGAAAACTTCAAAAGGTGTCTCCTTGGTGGATTGCTATGAGGTTGCGTTAGAAAAGGAAGGCAGTACCCTTGGGCTATTTCTAGAGCACAAACATCTGAATTAATGGCTTGCCATTCTTGCAGATGCTGTGACAGCCTGCCTCCTACAGGTGTCTTGTGATACAAGTCCTCAAAGTGGTTTTGAGGCGGTTGCTGAAGCCGCTGATGGCAGAGAGGCTGTAAGCTGTAGCTTGCTTTGCACGTTTTCCTCGCCCACCGCGAGTGCCCTTTCTCTGGCCCCTTTGACTGACCATTCCTCTCGCCTTTCCACATGAGGAGTAGTAACGATAGGATCGTCCCCTCCACGATTGACCTGGTGCACGAAAAGGCTGAGGTTGCCTGATGGCAGCTCCCAAAGACTTGGCAGCTGCTTTTGAGGTCTGCAACCTCTCAAGGCTCTCGTCAGCCTTGCTGCGAAAAAGGTGAGACCCGTCAAAGGACATATTCAGGAGACGGTTCTGCACGTCTGGTGCGAAACCCGACTTGCGTAACCATGCAAATCTGAGCATTATCATGCTAGCGCCCATGGACCTGCTCACACTATCTACAGTGTCCAATCCAGATTCAAGGGATTCCTGCATAGCCTCCTTTCCATCTCTAACGATGGCTAGGAATCCTTCCCTCTTGTCCCCTTCTGGTATGTGCTCCGCCACTATCGCAATGCACTCCCACAGAGTGTACGAAAACTTTGCCAAGGCACATGTGGAGTTGGCTGATTTTAACGCCATACTCCCAGCTGAAAATACCTTCCGTGCCCAGCCATCCCCACGCTTATTGTCCCTGTCCGGTGGGATAGAAGGGTACTCCAGTTTTTTAGAAGCTGTGGCCGCCTGTATGACCAAACTCTCAGGAGTGGGATGTTTAGACAGATAGCCAGGGTCGCTACTGGCAGGGTGGTATTTTTAGGCAAGAGATTTATTCACTGGTGGAATAGAATACGGAGTCTCCCAATTTTTGGCCACCCTATTTTGCAAGGCTACGTGAAAAGGTAGTATTGCGTCTTCAGTAGGACCATGATCCAATATATCTGTTAGATCATCTTGGATAAATTGGGCTGGAGGTCTGGCCCATCCTAAATAATCTATTACCTTTGTCATTAGCTGTTGGTATGACGGACTGGCATGTTCTCCTGGTTCTGGCCTACCAAAGTCATTTTCAGGAGATGTATCAATACCACTCGCATTGTGCAGTGATTCAACCAAATCCCTCATCCAGCTTTCCTCTGAAATCACGCATTCTGGGACATTTGGGGTGCCATATTCTAGCCCAAAAGGTACATTCTCCTCATAAGATTTCTCGTGTTCCTCAAAAACTGAGGTCAGGGACTTGAAAAACTCCTTCCTAGGAAGAGGTTTAAAAACTTTTTCTGGGAGAGGTGGAGGAGGAGTATTAAAGGGTCCTGAAGGCATTACAGTTCTTGCAGCCTTCTCTTTCCCTTTTTCTGGTTGATTTTGCCGAACTGGAGGTTTCGGCGTTGAGGGCTTCGGGGTCGACGTCGACAGAGGCGTCAATGGCGTCGCCGTAATACCCGTCTTCGAGGGCGCCGGCTTCGAGGGTGTCGAGGCGCTCTTCGAAGACTTGCCCTTCGAGGTGTGTTTGGTCTCGGACGGCGTCGGTGACCTCGAGCGGTCGACTCGACACGAGCAGCTTTTCTCGCCCAGCGTCCTGGAAGGTTCTCTATCCTTCCTCTTTCGATCACCCGGGCTCGAGGGCGCGCGAGTGTCGGAGTCAGGATGCTCCCGGCCCGCTTCCGAGGAAGGCGCAGACCGAGGCTTCACTTTCTCGAACACCTCCATCATTTTGACCCTGAATGCTTCCCATTTTTCGGATGATGAATGTTTAGTAGGACATTTCATCCTTTTTGGGGATTCGTCCGAGGACGAGGTGGAGGGGGACCTGTGGCGTCATTTCTTCGATTTGTTTTGTCGAAGACTACGAGCGATGAGAATCGCTTCGGGATCTAGACCGATGCCTTTCGCGTCAAGGAGATTTCTCCTCACGGGACCTCGACTTGAGGCTTTACGGTCGGATTTACGACCTACCTGTAGTTTTCCCCTCCTCTCTCGCAAGGCCTTCCCAGTCATCGCCTGACACTTCGTACAAGCCTCCATGTCGTGGCCTTCTCCGAGGCACCACTAACACTCTCGGTGCAGGTCTGTAATCGACATTTTCGAACCGCACGACTTGCACTTTTTGAAACCCTATCTCGGGGTCATGGTCGGCGTTGATGACGAGGACATATTAGTTTATTTACTATTCTTCACGGAACTCGAGGTGCGCGAATCTCCGAAGCAACGTATACTGCGGAAAAACGGAACCGAGGCCAACGGGCGCCGCGCATGCTACTTATACACCCGATGACGTCACCCTCGACGGAGGCCTTCGAGGGACCATTGACTCGACGACAATGACGCACGGCGCCCCCTGCCGAGACTTTTTTCCGAAGCAGCTAAAGCTGGATGGAATACATCTAAAATGAGGAATTCGAAGTGTATTTTCTACTTTTTACATTAAGATCTCACCAAATGTCATGCAAATCCCACTTATAAAATAATCTTAGAAGTCCCTTTCTTGCTTTCAACTCAACATAAGAATTAGCCTGAGTGGTCTTATCCATTTCCATATTAATTGTGGTATTGAAGTCTCCTCCAACTATAATTTCTGTACATCTCAGTTGGTCCAGTACATCAGCCAGCGTTTAAAAAAAAACATCACATTGGGCGCATAAATTTTCAAAATGGTCATGTATCTATTTTAAATGTGCAGTTTTAGCACAACAAATGTCCCTTCCAGAACTACACATACACAATCAGTTCTATATCTCAAGCCTTTTCTTAAAAGAATAGATACTCCACGGGAATTACTTGCAAAGTAACTCGAAAACTTTTTTTTACATATAAACCATTAAAAATATATCCCACTTGGTCTACTCTCAAATGAGTCTCCTGTAAGAATACTATATCTGGCCTGTGCCTACCTATCATTGATAATATTTCCCTCAGCTTAACTGGATTATTCACACCCATAACATTCCAGCTCATAATTGTTATGTTTGCAGACATTATCTCCAATGAAACAGGATCTCAGTGCTGGACAAACCGCACCCATTGGCAATCTCTTTCACCATTGAGCTCATCTTTGCTCTTATTTTCTTCTCTCCCTCCCACCTTTTTCCTCCCTTCTTTTCCTCCAGTTTTGCCAAATAGTGACACTTAATCGTGTTTCACCCGAGGAACATCCCAAATAAATCATATTCTAAGAAAATAAACAAAATCATAACTGATTAAGCTTGAAACCAAAGGCAGATAGAATGAAAGTGAAGAAATAAACCCAAAAAAAACACCACCACCACAGGAAAGAGCATATGCATCAAGATATTAAACATTATAAAACAGAATCAAACTTATATATTTGCTCGGTATGAAAACATAACTCCAACTAATATTACCTATAGAACAATGAGACCGCAACCACTAAACCAAATTTGAATGACAATCCCAGATAATCTGTCAGACTGAGACCTAATAAACAAATCCTTAACACTCTGTGCCACTATATATAAAATGCTTTATAAAATGGCACATCCGATGTTCAATTCGAATAAAGTACATTTAGAAGATCCTAGTTCCAAAGCAATGTATCTGTTCATATTCACCCACAAACAGGTTCATTCATCCATCCATATGCCCACATACCTACAACCTATGCATATCCGCATACGCACACAATGTATCTATTTCTTCATGTCCATATCCAACAACCATGTAATTGCTACAAGCAACCATACTTTTATGCTGCCAGGCAACAACCATCTCAAAATGTCTGGATACCTAGCAATCCTGCACACCTCATTTACACAACAGACAAGCGGCATTACTCAAAGGATGTTGCCCTCTTCACAGAACTCAGAGCTATCATAACAATTCAAATAATACCCCACTCGCATTGTATGTCAATGAAAACAGACAGAGTATAAACACAGCAAAATCAGAAATATTAGTCCTTAAGGATTTGCGAGGAAAAAAACGGCCACTTTTCCACTGGCACATAGACAAATTACAGCTAAAAGCAACAATCCACATGAGGTACGTAGGAATGCAAATCAGTTGAAGCCTAAACGATGCCCCATGGGTTGAAGGCTTCAAATCAAAATGTCAACAGCTCTCCACTCAGGCAATAGTGCTAAATAAAGAATATGGGAAATACTCATTACTCCCAGTAGTGGCCTTCTTTAAACAGAAGGCAACCCCAGCACTAACATATGGAGCAGAATGTGCATTAGGATGCAAGTCTAGTTTATGGAATATGTGGGATAACATTTTCTGGACTAATGTACTTGGATTACCCAGGGGTACCCGACAGAGTGTCTGCGCTATGAACTTAGTTTAACTTCTACTAATGCGTGAGTATGCTGGAACACATTAGATCTTTACCGGAAAATGACTCTGAAAGACAGCCCACGCAGTATAAAATCTTGGCAAATCCTGGATAGAACGACGAGTCCTCTGTGTTCGCCCTATGGGTAGAACGCTGTAACGCTTTACTTGTGGAACTAGATATCACCCTTGATATGTTGCACAATAACCCAGACCATGTAAAAAAAAAGATTATGGAGAAAAGACTGGTGTGAGACAAGTGACAGAAGAAGGACATACACTCTTATGGAAACAGTCTCCAGTGAAAAAAGGGGCTTAAATGAGATCCACAGCGCCTGGAAACTATTTCCTGACCTCCATGGAAGACGATGCTACATGTTTTGCTTAAACCTGTTTAAAGCGCTAAAAAGGACAAACTTTCGGTCAAGTGAAAAAACACTGTCAGAACAATGCAGGTTGTGTAAAATCTCTAAAGAAACATTAAAACATCTCACGTTACATTGTGCAGCACTCAACGAAGAAAGGAAACTTCGCTTTGGGAAATGTATTGCGCAAAGGACTACAATGAACGTCGAAGATTGGTGGCAGTTAATGTTCGACGAGTCAGATCGCAAACTAACCATAGCATTGACCTTCGTTTTAGAAGCGATGATCATTCGTCTTGAGAGTCCTGCCGCCACTGCAGACTACCGTTAAATTTTTAGGTTTACTTGACGCTACACAATGCATGTACAAGTTTTTAAAGGAAAAACAAGAGTCGCCTTTCATATGATCTAGATGTATGAATGTGTATGTATTTTATTTTCTTTTGTGCTTCTTTTTAAAGGTTTGTAATAAATAAAATTAAAAAAAAATAATAATAATACCCCACTCCTGAAAAACATATTTAAAAAAACACATGGTCCCTTTTTAGCCAAAACTCATAACTTGCATAAAATATTAGCAGATCATTACCAATCCTATCTATTAGCAACATATTCACAGCAGAGGTCACATAGCGCAAAGCTGCTAACACAGCACAATGCAATACAATAATAATATAGCAAGTTGTATCTTCCATCATATGAGCATCCATGGAAACAGCGGCTCCAAAGATCTGCTGTAGCAGTTTGAGCTCTCGGACATAAATGTAATTATCTGTTAAAAGTAGCAACAATTCCAGATTCAGTTCTTTGTCACAGCCAAGCCAGTACCTTCTTTCTAAGAGCATCCCTAGGTTCACGTCCTGATGGTGATGTAACGTTGGTGATAACAAGATTTCTTTGGTCAAAGACAGTCTCTCACACTCTTATCTGAGATGTGTGGCATCTGTGAATTGTCAAGGTGTGAGACCTTAAACAAAGTCGGTTAAGTTTTCATAAAAATAACACACAGTGGACGACAAAGACGGACCAGGCTCTATTGGCAAAGCCACACAGGGTTGCCTTGCAGTAATTCGAGCAGCCAATGAATCCCCAGGGCTTAGATTTTCGGAGATCAAATTATCAGATTTCAATGGAGACACATATTAGCAGGAATTGGCATGGTCGGACTAGCTTTCTCTTCCAACCCTAAACTGGGTCCTTGCAGATCACCCACTTCGGCTTTAGTAATGGCAGAGGAATCCACGCACTGCTGGGGGCTTTGAGAGCTCATATTCATGTCTTCCAACTCCAACATTGGATCTGTTTGACATAGATGTCTACCATAACAGGGCATAATATTTTCACCACTTTATCCGCTAAGTCCAGCCATAAGCCAAAATCGTATACATTCCCACATCGAAGGTGTTCAGCAATGATTGCCTCCCTTACTTGCAGCCATTGGTTACAACTGTACTAGTCCATCGCAAAGGACTGCTCACTATTTGGCTCTGGAACATCTCCTGACACAGTAGCAACTGTCTCCCCTTTGTAGATTTAAGGCTGTAGGGGTAAAGTCACCAGAGGTGCTACAGATGCACCATCAGATGCTCAACCTCTAGGCACTTCATGCTCTAATTGTTCAAAGTCTCCTTCATTGGCAAGATCCTCAGGGCTTCCCCCACCTTTTTCATCCTCAGAAGTATTTAGTTTGATCTCTTGGAGGTGTCTTTTCCTATGAGCGCTGGCAGCCTCCACTTCAGAAATGTGATTCTTGCAAGTCTTAATAAAACTGCCCTATCTAGTTATCACAATTTGTATGCAACAGGTGGACAAAGTAAGGTCACAAGTGCCCACAATGGGTTATCATATACCCAAGGAGTAAAAAAAAAAAAACAGGAAGTAAGAGGCAGCAGCGGGAGGCGGGTGGGGAATAAACAGTCTAACCGCAGGAGGGAAGTAGCTAGGTAGCAATCGGTAGCCTTTGCACTGACTACCAAACAGCTCCCGACCACATTCAATTCAACCCTTGTTTTCATAGGTTTATCTGGTACACAGTGCTGTCTCAATACACCCGGCAAATACCGTTGGTGGCAGCTCTTCCAATCTGATACAGCTAACCTAGCCATTGAAACACCAACACTGATCACCAAACTTCTGGCAGCACGGCAACTTTTTAAAAAAAATATGTTTATTTTAAACAGGCAGGTTATGACAATACAAGTTTCAATCATACATGACATGCATCGTAGGAGCCATATGGTTTGTTGCCCTCCCCCGCCCTCCCTCTGGTTGTTAAGTCCCCCAAGGCTACTCCCCCTCCTCCCGCCCCTGCGGGAAGTCCCCATCATTTAAAGTCCTACGAGCCAATTTGGGCTTGTAGGTCAGGGCTGGAAAGTCTCGGTCAAAGTCCAGGACCGGGCCCAAAATGTTTTGAAAGCGATGAAGGAGACCTGCCCTGGCTGCCATCACCTTTTCTGCGATTAGTACATCCCAGACTTTCACCCACCAGAAGGGCATGAGAGGGCCCTCAACAGTTTTCCGTGTGCAGGCTACCACGATTCTGCCCGCCAGTAGACATTGAGATAATAGTTTGGCTTTGGGTCCAGATCCTGGGTAGATTCTGGAAATTGGGACTCCAAGAAGAATGGGTTCGGGGTCTAAGGGCAGCCTTGTCTGGGTAACGTCTGCAATGGTCACCAGGCACTGTTTCCAGAAGGTTTGGGCTTTAGGGCAGGACCACCACAAATGAAAGAAGGACCCTATTTGGCCACATCGTCTCCAGCATTTTGGGTCGAGCGTAGGATTCATGTGGTGGAGTCTTAGGGAGGGGGGGATAGTACCAGCGCAGGAGGATCTTATATATGCACATTCTCTATTTGTGATGCATGCTGAGTGGGACTGGGACCAGATGTCTACCCATGATTGGTCCTCTATGGGGTGACCCAGATCCGCTTCCCATTGGGCCATGTACAGGGTTTTGGAGATTAGAAAGTCCTTTTCGAGACGTTTGTATAGAGTAGAAATTCTTCCTCGGGCCGGGAGCTCCTTAAGAGTTAGTTCATTGGCTGTAGGGGGGCGGGTAGCTGCTTGGCGAGTCTGTGGATGGGAGCACCAGTGGCGCAGCTGTATGTACGTGAATCTGTCCTTTTCCTGGAGCTGAAAGATTTCTTTACATCGTTCAAAGGTGTAGGGTTGTCCTCCTTCAAAGAGTTGTCCAAGGGTCTCCAGACCTCCTGCAATCCAAGTTTTGAAGTTATGGGTGGACAACCCAGGCAAGAAGGTTGGGTTCAGAAACACCGGGGAGGAGGGGCTGAGTCCCACCGGGATCCCTTTTTGCTTCAGGGCTTTGTTCCAGACAGAGATGATGTGTTTGGTGGCCGCTAGTAGCTTCCGCCACCGCGCTGGAGGTGGGATGTGTGGAAGGAAGCGCAGCGGAAGAGGTAGTTGCGCCTGTTTGAGGTCCACCCGCTGGGGCGATTAGTATGCGTTTGCCATGTCTGGACGCAAACCAATTGGGCCGCCATCTGGTATTTCTGTAGGTCTGGGACCCCGAGGCCGCCAAGCTTTGCATTACCTAGCATCGTAGCTTTAGGGATTCTGGCTTTTTTCCCCCTCCAGATGAACTGGAGCATTTTCCTCTGTATGTTTCAAAGGGCTGGTGCTGCGATTGGCACTGGAAGTGATAAGCAAGCGTACAGGAATCTCAGTAGCAGGTTCATTTAGCACAGCAACTTTCAAGAAGAATGGTACAGCGGATGCTCATGGATTATTCAGTGTGATGCTCGTATTTTGAGCTGTTCAGAAAAAGTGCTTGGTGGGCCTACAGGAATAAGTGCCTGTTGGGAGGTGTGTGCTGCCCTACCTGTATGACAATGTGTGGACAAGAAGAGCACAGGAGGATTAGATACACTAAGGGCATTCAAATCTCTCATAACACCCGTGGGCATATCTCTAGAGCATAAAACAATGGGACCACTAACTACAGTGACATTCCTGGGTATTGGGATAGACCTTAAGGGGGGTTAACAACACTTCCACAGAACAAAGTGGTAGTGTTTTGCCAAGCTTGCACAGCTTTGCTAGCTAAGGATATATAGTTACTGATGAGGAAAGGTAATACGAGCAGTGAGCTTTTACAACAGATTACATGCCTTAAAAACAGGAAGGCCACAGCCTGGGCACCAATCTGACACCAAAGCAAACTAGCAGCAGCCGAGAGCAGGCATAAGATTTTCAAATGTGGAAGGAGAATCAGGAAGTTTAATGGGATCTTACTATGGAAGGAACCACCTTTGGACAGCAACAAGATAGAACTGTTCACTGAGGCTTCAGAAAGGAAGGGCTTAGGAGCAGCATTTTAGGCAGGGAGTGGTGTGCAATCCCTTGGCCAGAAGTCTGACATACAGCATAGCATTATTGAAGTTATGCCCTATTGTGATTGCATTTCACTTGTGGGTTCATAAGCCAACAAACAAAAAGGTGACCCTTTGGACAGATAACCAGGCTATTCTTTCTGTGGGAATTGACAGTGACACTGCCTATAGAAAACACTGAAGGGAGAGCTAGACACTTACCGATGGTAAAAAGAACAAGTTACTCTCTTACCTGGTAACGTTGTTTCGATGGGATGGTCCGACGACGTATTCCATATCTATGACAGGTAATCACCACAGCTGTGCTGCTTCGGAAAACTTTCGGCTTCTGCGTCGATGACGTTGATACGCTGTCCTCGAGGGCCTCCGTCGAGCCGACGTCAACAGATGTTATAAGTAGGACGCACGACGCCCGTAGCCTCAGTTGTAGTTTTTCCCAGAACGTGTGGCACCAATCTTCTGCCAGTATGAGCACAGAAAGCCTTGCGGAAACATAAGCTGCAATTGCATATGAAATTCTGTAGCGGGGCAGGTAGGGAGCGATATGGAATACGTTGTCGGACCATCCAATTGAAAGAACGTTACCAGGTAAGAGAGTAACTTGTTCTTCGAGGGGATTTGGTCTTCCGACGTATTCCATATCTATGACAGACTCCCAAAGCAGTACCAACGAATGGAGGAGGGAAAAAGAATTTAGAATATAGAAAATTAGAATGTCCAATCAAATTGCAGAGTAAAGGACCGCCTTGCCAAAGGCCAGATCCTGCCCATAGATGGAATCTAGGGAGTAGTGTCGTACAAAAGAATGGACCAAAGCCCAAGTGGCTGCTTCACAGATGTTTCAAACAGGACTGTCCCTCTGCAGGGGAGTAGAGGCAGTCATACCCCAGTAGAATTGGCCCATAAGCCAACCGGAGGGTCCTTACCCGCCAAGCGGTAACATTCAGAATTTGCCAAGATAATCCATCTAGATAAGTCTGCTTAGTAACAGCTTGTCCCAAACGCCTTCCAGCGTAACCTATAAAGAGCTGATCGTCCACTCTGACTCGGGACAGGCGTGAAATGTAGGAACTTAAAGCTCTCCTAGTATCCAACCTATGGAGCCTCTCCTCTTCCTTACCAGGATGCGGAGGAGGATAAAATGCCGGAAGAATGACCTTCTGGCTTAAATGAAATTCCGAGACAACTTTCGGAAGAAAGGAAGGGCAAACTCTAAGGACAACCCTGTCCTTATGAAACACAGTGAAGGGTGGCTTAACTGAAAGTGCCTGCAACTCACTCACTCTGCTAGCGGAAGTGACCGCAACTAAAAATACGGTTTTAAGGGTCAACAGTCTCAGAGGACAAGAATGTAAAGGCTCAAATGGAGCACCCATTAGGAATTTTAGAACAAGGTTCAAATCCCAACCAGGCACCTGGAAAGGTGATGGCAGAAACACATTAGTGAGCCCTTTGAGAAACTCAGAAATTAAAGGAATTTTGAAATAAGAACACTCCTCCGACGAGCGCTTAAATATGGACAGCGCCGCGAGGTAACCTTTAATGGTACCCACTTGCAGGCCCTTGTGGGCTCACGAAAGCAAAAAAGACTGAACCACAGAAATGTCACATGAAAAAGGATCCACATTCTTAACCCTGCACCAGTCTCAGAACTTTCTCCAACGGCAACGGTACAGGGACTTGGTTGCAGGCCATCTGGCCGAAAGCAACACCTCCATCACGTCTTCAGGGAGGTCCCAATCCTTATCCCTCAATCTTTCAGAAGCAAAGCGTTAAGGTTGAGGGATCTGACCTCTGGATGGAGAACCTGACCCCCTCCCGTGAGAGCAGATCGTCTCGGTAGAGATGACATGGAGGGCAGACGGACAAGTCGAGGAGGTCCGGGTACCACATTCTCCGAGCCCATGCCGGAGCAATGAGGATCATCCGGGAACCGAACCTCTGTAACCTCTGCAGCACTTACGAGATGACGGGGACTGGAGGAAACGAGTACAGCAGTGGGAAGGACCACTCCACCACGAACGCATCTCCTAAGGCTCCTCTTGGAGGAAATTCCCAGAAGCAGAACCTTTCGCACTTCCGGTCGACACTGGAGGCGAAGAGATCCACTTGAGGGGTCCCCCAAAAGGCGAAGATCTCCAGGAGAATCTCCTGAGCCAGCTCCCACTCGTGAGAGATCGCGCTCTGCCTCCTCAGAGCGTCCGCCGTCTTGTTTTCGTCTCCGGCCAGATGAACTGCCGAGATCGAAATTTCCTGCTGGATGGCCCAGAACCAGTGCTGCATCGCCTCCCTGCACAGAGGAAGTGACCCTGCCCACCCCTTTTTGTTGAGGTAGTGCATGGGCACTGTGTTGTCCGTCAGAATCAGGACATTCTTTCCTCGCACAGTCGGCAGAAAAACCTTCAGGGCAAGCCTGATGGCCCTCAGCTCCAACAGATTGATATGGGGTCTGGACTCCGAAAGAGACCAACGACCGCTGACTGTTAACTCGTTGGCATGAGCTCCCCATCCCGTGAGGGATGTGTCCGTCACGATCATCACCTCTGGCCAGGGTAGCCAAAATAGAACCCGCCTCATCATATTGCCATCAAAGGCCCACCACAGAAGGTCCTGGGCGACCGGGGGCGGCACCTGAACGGGGTCCGACATCCTGCCGGAGGACTGTGACCACTGCATCTTGAGAGCCCATTGCAGAGATCTCATCCGGAACCTGCCCTCTGGCACCAGAAGAATGCAGGATGCCATGAGGCCGAGCAACCTCAAGAACTCGAACGCCGGGAGACTCTGGGCATGCTGAAACTTGTGGATCATCTGCTGAATGTGATGAGCCCTCACCTGGGGAGGAAAACAGTGCCCCAGGGATGTGTCGAGCACTGCTCCGATGTACTGGAGCCGCTGAGTTGGCGTCAAGTGGGACTACTTTAAGTTGAGGGAGAAGCCCAGCTTGTGAAGGGAGTGGCAGGTGACGGACAGATGATCCAGGACTTGCAGCGGAGAGCGCGCCCTGATCAACCAATTGTCCAGTTAGGGGTAGACGTGAATCCCCCCCCCTTTCCTGAGATACGCTGCCACCACCACGATGAGCTTGGTGAAGACCCTCGGGGCGGAGGTCAATCTGAACGGCAGGACCCGAAACTGAAAGTGCGAGTCACCAACCGCGAACCTCAGGTACTTCTTGTGCTTGGGATGGATCGGCACATGAAAGTAAGCATCCTTGAGGTCGAGAGACACCAACCAGTCCTGAAGTTGAAGGGCCTGGAGGACTTGAGAAAGAGTAACCATCTTGAACTTGTCCTTCCTTAGGAGTTTGTTCAAACTGCGCAAGTCCGTGATGGGTCTCAATCCCCCGTCTTTCTTCGAAATCAAAAAATAAGGGGAATACTATCCCTTCTTCCTCTCCGCTACAGGCACCAGTTCTATGGCGGCTTTCTCCAGCAGGGATTGTATTTCCTGCGCAAGGAGCGGATCCAGACTCTTCAAAGAGAGATTTCCTGGTGGATTGTCGTGAGGCCTCTACCGGAAAGGAAGACAGTAGCCGTGGGCTATGATCTCCAGAACCCACACATCTGAAGTAACCTCTACCGGAAAGGAAGACAGTAGCCGTGGGCTATGATCTCCAGAACCCAAACATCTGAAGTAATGGCACGCCACTCTACAAGATGCTGCGCCAGCCTTCCTCCAACCGGCGAACCATGGGACATGGCCTCATGACAGAGCTGAAGCGGCTGCGGCAGTGCCTGAGGGCAAAGAGGCAACTGCCCGAGCGGCTTTGGCACCTCGAGTACCCTGTTTCCCACCTCTGCCACTCCTACGGTGGCCCCTTTGACTTGCACCTCCTCTCGATTTACCAAAGGATGATTAATATCGAAAGGAACCTCCCCTCCATTGCTGTCCCCTAGGGCGAAAGGCGGAGGTTGATGGACTGCAGCGCTCAACGACTTCACTGCAACTTTGGAGGTCTGCAACCTCTCAAGGCTCTCGTCAGCCTTGCTGCCAAAAAGATGCTCACCATCAAAGGGCATGTTGAGGAGCCGGGCTTGCACATCCAGAGCAAACCCCGACTTCCACAACCACGCAAACCTGCGTATTATGGTGCTCGCCGCCATGGACCAGCTGACACAATCTGCCATGTCCAGACCTGACTGAACGGACTCACACATGGCATCCTTGCCATACTGCACAATAGCAAGAAAACCATCCCGTTCCTCCCTTCGAGAATATGTTCAGCCGCTAACGAAATACAGTTCCACAGAGTGTGCATGAAACGTGACAAGGCACACACGGAGTTGGCTGCCTGCAAAGCCATGCCCCCTGAAGAAAACACTTTCTTCGCCCAGCCATCAAAACGCTTGTCGTCCCCATCAGGAGGGATGGTAGGGTACGACGCCTGCTTTGCTGGGGCCGTCGCCGCCTGAACCACCAAACTCTCTGGAGTGGGGTGCGTGGTCAAGTAGCAGGGGTCGCTACTGGCAGGGCGGTATTTCCACGGCAAAGACTTGCTCACTGCCGGGAGACTCTCCGGAGCAGTCCAAGCTGCTGCCACCCTTCTCTGCAAGGCCATATGAAATGGGAGTACCGGGTCAGTCGGTGGACCTTGGTCGAGGATATCCGTCAGGTCATCCTGCAGAAAAACCACAGGTGGCGCTGACCACCCCAAGTATTCCGTGACCCCCAACATAAGGCACCGGTACGAGGACTCGACATGGGTGCCAGGCTCAGGCCTACAGAACTCTACCTCTGGAGAGGTGTCCAGACCACTGGCGTCGTGCAACGACTGATGCAGGTCTCCAATCTGGCTATGACCAGACAAAATCTCGTCAGGTACCTCCTCAGGAACCATACCTTCCTCAGACCTTTCATCCACCTCAGAAATATAATCCAGAGGCTGGAATGAGGGCCCAGAAAAAGGGACAAAGACCTTCTTAGCCTTGGCCAGAGCCTTTCTAGGGGGTTCAACCATGCCACGGGGTACCTCCGACAAAGCAGCCTCGAAGGGCGTCGATGGGATCGGTGTCGACATTGTGCGTGGCGCCGACGGCTTTGACACAGTCCGAGGGCGGAGCCCCGAGCGTGTCCTTCGACAGCCTGAGCGCTGATGGCATTGACGGCTTCCTCGGAGGCAGAGCCTCGAGAGTCCCTCGACGACCTCAGTGCCGAAGGCATCGATGTCTTCTTCAAAGACCTCACAGGCTCCGACGGTCTCGAGGGCGTCGAGGACCAGGACCTGGAACGGGCATGTCTAGAGCAACCATCCTTGTCCGACCGGGACCTCGAAGGTGCCCGGTGATCGCGACTACCGCTCAAGCCCGAAGACGTGCGAGCGGAGTCTCTAGCACAGTCACGGCCGGTGTCTTTCGACGGCGCGGACAGACCGGAGCCCTGCGACTTAAAAATCGCCATCATCTCCTGACGAAATGAATCCCATTCCGCAGGTGTGGAATGCTTGTTGGGACAAGCTACCAGCCGACGGGCGAAGTCATCGGACGAGGAAGGCGACCGATGTCGGCGCTCCGTGAGTGCCTCGACGAGGCAGAGGAATGGCGGGACCTACTCCTGGACCAAGACCCCCCCCGGATTTATGCCGACGATGCGGAGAGTCGCCCCTCGAATCGTCAGTCGAAAGCCCAGTGGATCTTGACTTCCGGGGCTTGGCCACCTTACCTACAGAAAGCTTCTTCTTACGCTCCCGCAAGGCCTTCGATGTAAGCGACTGGCAGTCTACACAGTCATCCGTGTCGTGGTCCTCACTGAGGCACCAGAGGCAGGTGTTGTGCGAATCCGTCAACGACATCTTGGACCCGCAGTCCCGACACTTCTTAAAACCCGGCTGCGGGGTGGAAGACGACAAAGACATCAAGGAAATCTTCACAACAGGTTCGAAGAACCGAAAGAACAGAACTCAGAAGAACCGAGGCACGTCAAGATCTCCGAAGCGAACACGTTTGCGGAAAAAACTGAACTGAGGCTAAGGGGGTCGTGCGTCCTACTTATAACATCCGGAGATCGCCGGCTCGACGGAGGCTCTCGAGGACAGCGTATCGACGTCATCGACACAGAAAATTTTCCGAAGCAGCACAGCTGTGGTGATTACTTGTCATAGATATGGAATATGGCAGAGGACCCAATCCCCTCGAAATGCTTAGCTGATGCTTTTAATAGTTTTCAGTGGCAGGTTTCACAGTTGTAGCACCTGGTGAGCAAGCAGAGACATAATTGGGAGGATTATCAACCAGACACTGACATTTGTTTAGTTATTAGGACTACTAGGGGTACAGGTACTCATGCCAAAGGGTCACCGGGAGGGGGTTCCAACAAAGAAAGGCATCCCCAAGACAGCTGACTGATTGTCTGGGCATTTGCCACCAAAACATCCAAAAGCTGGACAGCTATGAACAGTATGTAGTGATTAAATTGAATATAAAATAACGAATGAAATTACAACGAATACAAAAACAACGAAAATAACTAATCTGGGAAAAAACTAAAAATGGAGTTGAGAGTCAGAATAGTGGTTTTGAGGGTGGGGAAAGTATTAGTAAAAAAAATAATAATAAAAGCGGGTGCTTTGGGAGGGGGGGCTGGCGACCCCCCCAAAGTAACGAAAAAGAAATACGTTATTTTGGCATTAGTTGTATTGTATTAGTTGAAATCACATGTAACCCTATGAACTTATTAGATATAGCCCTCTGAACCAAAGTGGCAGGTGACGAGAAGCCCCCAAAAAGTGTCACTAAGAATGGCCATGAAGCAGTGAAGAATTGCGGAACCACAGATTGATGCCAGGTACCCTCATTGATTATAAGAACCTAAGCAGGTTAATTGAAATACTGGCTCCAAATAAGAGTATCGACTATTTCAACCAGTATTTGCAGTGGCCTTCTTTGGCGCATTCAAAGCAGGCGACACTGATATGATGTGCGACACAGATGAAAGCGTGCATGTTGAATGCATATTTGATCTCAAGGCTGGACAATGGCCTCACCTTATTAATACATCTAAATGGCACTAGCTAGAGCTGCCATTAGTTCCAGGCATTAATAAGGATGGCAGTGAACAAGGCAGATTTAGGTAAAGAACAGTTTGATAGGCGTTCCTATAGAACAGAAGTTGCAAAATCAGCGGACATAGGGTGTCTGGATAATTAGGAACGTGCAAATGGAAATCCAAAGGTTTGGAAAGTTATGTGCAACTTCATACAATTTGAATACCAGGAATTCCCCTTCCACCCAACCCCAACCACGCATGGCTTACTTGATTCACGCAGCAGGGAAGAGAACACGTCGTTTGGGTGGTTACCACGGTTACGTGACAAGCACCGAGAAAGAAATGGCATCTTGTGTAAGGAATGACACATTTATTTGGCAAAACAGTAGTATAAAGTGGTGTTGCCAAACCTGCATGCTACAAGAACTACAGCCCAAAGTCACATCACTCCTAAAAACCACATAGTAAATCAGACATCATGATACATGTTGGGGGCTGAGGGCAACAACGTCAAAGGGCTAGGCAAGCATTGCCCCACCGGGTTATGGGGAAATCAAGAAACCAAATCAACAAGGCAAGGGCAACATTTTGCAAAGTGCAAGATTTTTCCACCTGAGACCTGGGCTAAAAAAACTTGGAGGTACCGGGATACGATGCAAGCAATGGGGTACACCTCAAGGAGGTTGGCATGCCCTCTTCCTGCTTACCATCTCAGTATCCTATGAATTGCACAATTGTATATAGAACTGAAAAGGGGGAGCCACTAAGGGTGTAGCTTTCCCTTTGTGATTTTGTGGTTAAACAAGCAATCATTCATGCTGATCACATAATAACTAATACGAAGGACTTAAAAAAAGGGGCTTGGTGCCTCCACCAAACACTCCCCATATACCAAATAGCAGAGGCACAGAGTGCAGACAACAATGCACCCTCCCACTTAAAACAACCAGTAACGGCAGCTCTTTCTGAGCGACTCTGGCAAACGATTGGAGAGTTGACGTCTGGGCAAGGCAAAAGAGAAAAGAAGGATATAGCAAATAAGGGCAAGGAGGAGCTTGAGAAACATAGATCAGTTGGCAGCGTGTAGTGTAATGTCAAAATAACGTTCTTTCCGTGTACACAGTTGTACATTGTAACACCGTTTTTAAAATTTCTAGATAAAATACTGAATACTCCGTTATTTATCTTGGAAATGTATGTGTGTATATATAGGGCAATGGTAGTAACCACACCAATGGAGTGCTAATATTATGTTGCGGCTAACAAAGTGAAAACAGGCACTGGACTTGTTCTATAGCCATGCAATACAAGGTCGCCCTATTTTGCAACATCTGCAGACCCATAAAACAATTGGTCTGACCTCATTGCCAGAGGAGGGTAACAAACAGAAATGCTATCTAAATTGTGAACAATACTTGTACTGTGTACAGCCCAGCAACCCCAACTTCACACTGAGTATTATGGTCTGTGAGCGTCGTATAAAAACGTATTTCCACACGATAGTTTGAAAATGGTTCCACTGCCAAACACAATGGGATCCCAAAGAAAATAAAAGGCTAAACTTACCATCCTTCTTCAAGTACTCCACGATATTCCAGACCACGTGGGGAACACCATTCATTAGGCGACCCTGCTTCTGCAGCTCCAGGAGTGGCACACCAAACATCCGGCCTTGTGAAGCAGCTGTCTGCCTGCTCATTGGCTGATTTACAATCTTCTTCATGTCTTCTCTCAGCTTCACAGCTGCCTTAGATTGCTTGAAGAAATCCAAGAAGAGAGAACAGTCAGTCGCGTTAACAACCGTAGGCTGCATGATTAAAACGTGAGTATTTGAACTCAACCAAAGCTTCTAATACTGCAGATGGCCTTTATTTTTAAATCGAGTGAACGTAGCATAAAGCTGCAGCCATCACAGACACTGCGCGACAGTTAGACTCATGCTTTTTTTCTCATTGTAAATACAAGGATACATACTGAGGAGGAGCACTAAAACCCGAGCCTGCTAATAGCTGCTAAACAAAAGCGTGGGTTACATGTGGCCATGCAACTATATCCAAGGAGTGATTACTATAGTAACTGGAGGGTGTGACTCAGCAGACACCGTGCAAGCAGCTCAGAAAGCAAAACCTGCTGAAGCCTACAGCCATACAGTACTAGTAGCTGAGAAGTCTCAGAATCAGAAATAGGGCGTTGTAGGTTCACTGTAAACCCATGAACAATGTAATAGAATTCAAGGGACTTTTGCCCTGAAAATTCTGATTTTATAAAATGTGTTTAAACTGCAAAGGTTTTTCTGAATTTGGTAAACGAAAACTCAAACCTTCTCCATATGGCAAATAACCAAGTCTGATGGGTTTACTGGAATACATGTATCTTAGTTTTTAGCAGCGTTCATGGTTGCATTACAAGTAGTGCACCCTTGAAAAGTTGCTCACAGTAGCAGTAAAGTTTTGTAAAAATATTTCCAAGGTTGAGAAGTCTCCAATTCCAATATTCCTCGCAGTTAAGCCCATAATGCCCATCAGTGACAGTGCCCAGAACTAACATGGTTTCTAGGGCCCACAGTCCCAGCCCTGTTCATGTAACTCCATGTCTTCACAGATCTACTTCCGCAAAACTAAACCCACGTTTGTGTCTTACTACATCAACACCTGGGAATACGAAAGAAGCAAACAAGTATGGAACCATGTGCCCTGCAGTCAGCTATAGATACGACAGGTAAAATGCTGGTTTCAAGGCGGACATCCTTTCCCATCCACACTCAAAAATACAGGGTTAACCAAAGGGGTAGGGTAGATGGGAGGCACAGACAAAATACTTTCTTAAAGTCCCTCAAAAGACATAGGTCAAGCCAGGAAGAAACAAAAGCATTCGTTAAGAGCAGAGGTTTAGAAGTGCCACCCCCCCCTTCTCGCTCTCTCTATCCAGGTAGCAGCCATTCCCTAATCTTTTGGCTATACGTCCATTCACATGTACCAGCACATTATAGAACTTTACACAGAGAGCGTCCTCCCCGCCCCTTCCTTTTACCCGTCTGTGACACACTAGGTCTCAGTATGGACCTCTGCGCTCATGTAAACTAAGGAAAGAACCATCCAGACTATCTGGATGTCGTTTACTAAGACTGTTTGCACTGGCATAATGGTAAACCAATTAATTTACAAGCCTTAAGACTCCTGTGCTCTGCAACAATGCATTACCTTTCAAAGCCGTAGCAAGTTTTTCTTGAAACATGTCAGATAAACCATATGGGTCTGCGTGTGCGCGCGCGCACACACAAAAATACAGATGCACAGAAAAAGACAAAACAGATCCAATCCATCTGATCATCTACCACCTGGTTGACAAGGTTACTTTAGCAAAATCATGGAGAGAGAAGCAACTAAACAGAAACAAGGCTTTGTTGAATAGAAGTCCATTCTCTAGGAACACAGTTAGGCTTCAGAACCTCAAAAGGTACAAAAACTGCATGCGCGATGAAGGTTAATTGACGGCCCAAAGCTGCCTCTATTTCTACGCTACCTATGGCACAGTGGACCACCACATTCCAGTGAAAAGACTAGGCAGGAGTACTCGGGAATGAATCCACACATACCTCTTCAACCACAGCCAAAACTAATTAATTGTACTTGTGGGATCGTCCACTCGAAGAGTAATGTTCATCTATCATGTGTGATACTCCATAGCTGTTCATCTATCTGGCGCGTTGGCCAAAGCCTCCGAACAGAATCGGTACACTAAAACGCAAAGTGATTGACTTTACAGATTATTTTCCATGCATCAGGCTACTAGACTAGAAGATGCCCGATCAACACAACCAAACAATCTACCAACAAACATTTAAAAGCCAAAAACATGAGGTGGGGATTTGGCTGTCCACGATACTAAACAC
Source organism: Ambystoma mexicanum (assembly GCF_040938575.1). Lineage (NCBI taxonomy): Eukaryota > Metazoa > Chordata > Amphibia > Caudata > Ambystomatidae > Ambystoma > Ambystoma mexicanum. The sequence goes on from NC_090937.1 coordinate 274,784,627, forward strand.
TGTAATACCTGCACTTAAGAGCAGAGCCCAGCTATTGTCACAGATGGCCTCAAAAATCCAAAGTCAAAGATGGTGGGTTTAACGTGCTTTATTTAATCTTTAAGCAAATAGATTGGGAAGGCTGGGACAGTTGAAAATAGGGTGTTCCCTAAGACTACCTCTACCTTCACATGGGCTTTCTCCACCCTATCCCAGACCTCTCCAACGCCCACAACATTTTCGGTGCATCCTAAAGCAAGGTAACCCCTACTGCCCTTGTCTTCTCTATTCTGGGAGGGAAACCTAAAAGTTGTGGCCTTCTCTAACTCAGTCAGGGATTTTCTAAGCAATCTTCTCCCTTTGGTTGCCAGACTGATTTCACCAAGGTTTCTCCACCAGTCTCTCTGCCTCACACCCCCCTCGCCTCGATTTCTCCCTCTACATGTTCTCCCTCCATCTCTTCCTTTCTTGATCTTCCTAGTCTACCTCTTTTACCGCCTGCATAGTTCCTTTATCTCTCACTTCTCTCCCTTAACCCCTCTCATATCTGCTCTCCTCTACTCCCATATCTTCTACCACATTTGCACTACCTGCATCTTTCACCTTTCTCTTTCTCGTCTATTGTACCCCTCTACTCTCGCGTCTCTCCCTTACTAACGCCGGTCTCCTGATTTTACATTCGCACTGCCTGTCCCTCTCCACTAATTTCCTCCTTCGCTGCGTCTTCCACACTATTACTGCCATCAGCTTTACATTTCCCACCACTCTCCTGCCACACACACTCCATTACTTATACTCTCTCACATCCTCTCTAAATTCCGCTTCACTTGTGCCCCCTCCCTCTTTCCCACTCACCTTTCGCACCCCCCTCACCACACTCAACCGGTGCCACTTTCTCAGACACATAGTACTTTACCTGCCCTCTCTCAGAACACTACCACTCCTAGGCACTCCACTCCACCTGGTCTCTTTAACCACCCACCACTCCAGCTGATCTCACCCGAATACTTTTTAATCTCCTACGTGCTGGCTGGGTTTTTTAGCCTAGCCTTCCCTCTTTTTTTTATTGGCATTTCAAAATGTTATAACCAAACAACAACCCCTCCCCTCTTACCCACAATCCCCTCACAAATCCTCCCCCCCAACCGCAGGATCAAAGTCTATGCAATGCCTAAAACCTGCAGTTTGTGTGGGCATAGTGCAACATTACAGTCATCTCGCAGGAATTTCAGTACCAGTGCCCATTCTTTCGTAAATGCCTGTTGCGCTCCCTGGATAGTGCAAGTCAACCACTCCAGAGCAACAACATTCCATATCTTCACAAACCAATCCTGAATATGTGGAGGATCTTTGCCCTTCCAGTGATGTGCAATTACCACTAAGGCTGCCACCCTTGGGATTGTCTGCGCTTTTCGTTTATGTTTAGGCCATTTTCTTTCCTCAGTAGCAGCAATTCCCAGCCAAATGTCTTTTGAATGAACCTGTAACCGCTTACCAAATATACTTTGCATATGCTTATTAATGGCTCCCCAATAGCTAGCCAAATTTAGGACATTCTAACCAAGTATGTATTCAGTCCACTTTCCCATTCCATTCCCTCCAACAGTTATCGGAGCTGATTAATTTCATTTTACATAACCTGTGTGTGCTATAGTGCCATTGTACCTTCTACCATGGTTCTCTAATTTGTAGGAAACATGTTAATTTTGGAATATCTTTCCACAGCACTTGCCATTTGTCTGCAGATATCGATATTCCAGGTATCTGTTACCAGTTTTGAAAATATTTCAGACTCCCTTCTTGAAACTCCTCTTATAATAGGCGATAAAGATTAGATATAAGGGTTTTCTCACCTGTATTTGAGATAAAAAATATTCTCAAATGCTGTTAACGATCTAAGGTCCGCTGCTTTATTCGGGGGGGCGGGGGGTGTGGGGGCAACAGCCAATATTGTACCTGAAAATATTGATACCTGTCTGATACCTTTAACACCCCCCGCCTCTCCCAAATCTTTCTTACATTGTTCAAACTAAACAAATTCCGTTCACCGAAACATGTCTATGGTTTTATTGCAATTCTTATCTTTCCATTTAGGAAAGGATCCCATTTCCAAACCAGGTTTAAATTGCGGGTTATTAAATATAGGAGAGAAGGGGCAGGGGTATGTTTTAATTTTGTACTGACTAACTGCTCTATCCCAAATTTTTTCAATCAAATTCGTAATTTGGCTGGCATGCATGTTTTTTGGGCGATCTTGTTTAGGAAGCCAGAGCAGATCTGCGATATGCAGGGTACATATTGCTTTCTCCATTCTGGCCCAATTTATTTCAGTTGATGGAGAAAACCATTCTCTCAGTACCCGTAGGTGTGCTGCTTGGTAATATTTTACAAAATTAGGACGTCAGCATCATTAGAGTTTTCATTGCTACACGTAGGTTTTTGTGTTCCAAATAAATTTCAATGATATACTTGGTAGCTCCCGATTATTTCTTTGTGGTACAAGTATTGGGAGAGTCTGTAACCAATATAGCACCCTGGGTGATATTGAAATTTTCACGTCATTTATCCGCCCCAACCAAGAAATCGTTAACAGGCCCCACTGTGTCAATAACCATCCGAGTTCTAAAAGAATAGGGGGGAAGTTTACTTTATATATTCATTGTAGCGAATTGGTCAGGTACACTCCTAATAATCTAATTTTATCTTTTGCCCATGCAAATTTAGTGTTTTTGTAGACAGCTGAGCTACTTGGGGAGGTGTGAGGGATAAATTCAATATTTCAGATTTTGTAATATTTATTTTTAGGCCCGCCACCTTTCCGCCAATTCCTGTGTAACCCCAATCAGTGATTCAACTGGTTCTGTAACCGTGACCAACATATCGTCAGCATATGCCATTTTTTTATGATGTTCAGACCCAAATGGTATCCCTTTAATTTGGTGTGATTGTCTGATTCTAGCTAAAAAGGGTTCCAGATGTATTTCATAAAGAAGAGGGGAAAGAGGATATCCCTGCTTCGTTATGCGGTGTAATGTGATCGGGGTAGATATCTGACCATTAATTGATAATCTTATCTTGGGATCCATATAGTGAACTTGCATCATAATTATAAAATTAGAACCAAATCCCATAGTCTCTAGGGTTTTAAACAATAAAGACGGTTCCACCCTATCAAACGCTTTCTCTGCGTCTAATGATAAGAAATGCACTGACTGACGCTTCTTGCTAGTTTTTTCGATCAAATGACAAGCCCTTCTGATGTTCTCATGGGTTTGTCGATGTTTAATAAACCCAGATTTATCCGGATGGATCAATGACAGTAAAATATCTACCAATCTGTTGGGGAGAATTTTCGGATACATTTTTGCGTCAAGGTTAATCAGCGCAATGGGTCAGTATGACCCGCATAATGCAGGATCATTATTCAGTTTTGGAAAAAGGATCATTTTAGCTTCCTCCATAGAAGGGGTTATATATCCAGTTTCTTGAAAAAATTAAATAATTTTACCAATTTTGGGGACAGTATCGAATGATCTGTTTTGTAGAACAAGGAGGACTATCCATCCGGGCCAGGGACCTTATTCAAAGGGAGATTTCTAATTACCTGGGATATTTCTTCAATAGTTACTTCTTGTTCCAAACATTCACGTTCCAGGGATGTGATCGTTGGAAGCTTAACAGGACATAAATATGTATATTGAGCTATACTGTCGGGATCATCCGATTGATATAATGTGGAGTAGAACTTCAAAAATTGTGTGAGCTGCAAGGAGCTGGCCAACCGTGCTGCAGTCTCTACCCCTCCTGTTGCCTCCCAGGCTCTTTGCAATGCCCTTGCTTCTCACTTTATCTCAAAAACCCAGGACATCCTGTCCCTCCTCCTCCCCCCTCCGTTCCTCCTCCCTCCTCCATCTGTGCTTGCTGGACCTCTCTCAGCCACCCTCCCACCCCCCTTCTAATCCTTTCCTCTTTTCTCTCCCTATGAGGTCGCTAGACAAGTCCGATATATGAAAGGCTCGTCAAAACAGGTTCATCCCTGTTCCTCTAAAACCATCAAGGACCACATTGACACACTCGCTCTGGCCCTTGACTATCTTTGCAACCACTCCTTTACCTCAGGACCCTTCCCCTCCCCTCTGAAGCATTCCCCTGTGCATCCTCTTCTCAAGAAAGCCACAGCTGATCCTTCCTGTCCAGCTAACTGTCGCCCAATTTCCATTACTCCCTTTCTGGGCAAACTCCTGGAAAAGCAGGCCATCTACCAGCTTAACCTTCCTTCCGATTCTGTTGGCTGTCTCCATGACCACCAGTCTGGCTTCAGAGCTACCAGAAGCACCGAAACTGCTCTCCTGAACATCCGTGAAGATCTGCTCTCCAACCATGACTAACATTCCCTCTGTCCTCATCCTAATCAATCTCTCTTTTGCCTTTGACACATTGTCAACTATACCATTCTGCTCAACCGTCTCCGTGATAACCTGAGTATCGCTGATCAGGCTCTGGCCTGGCTGACGACCTTCCTCTCTGATCGACCATCCCAGGTCATACTGGGGTCCTTACTATCATCTATCTCTCGGTCTACCTGTGGTGTTCCCCAGGGGTCTAACCTCTGGCCCTGGCTTTTCTACCAATACCTGGCAACTCTCGCCCACTGCATTGCCATTTTCTGCTCAAATTTCCAGTGCTACGCTGACGACGACAACGCTGCCTTCGCCCACTTCCTCTCCTGTCTCATCTGTGATTACCGTACTGCCATTCAAGATTGGTGTTCCGCCAATGATCTTTGTCTGAATGTCAACCAGACGGAGACCCTCCTCATCGGCATACCTTCTCCATCCTTTCCCCTCACTCTCTGGCTGGCCTCCCTTGGCCCTCCTCCTACCCCCACCTGCGGGGCTAAGAACCTCAGGGTCGTCTTTGACTCCACACTTTCCTTCTCCACCCACATCTCTGATGTCTCTAAAAAAATCAAACTTCCTACTGCACCACCTCAGAGGTACTCTGCCTTTCCTCTCTTTCCCCCAGAAGCTCACTATCTCCCAAGCTCTGGTAGTCTCTAGGCTGGACTATTTTAACAGCCTCTTTCTAAATCTACCTGCCTCTACTCTCCACCCTCTGCAACTAATCCAGAACATGACTGCGAGACTTGTCCTTGGCCTCAAGGGCTCGTATCTCTCCAGCTCTGAAAGGCTCCGAATGGATGCAAAGATTCAATTCAAAAACCTCTACATTGTCCACAAGGCTTTCTGGGTCTTGGGTCCAAAATACCTTTGGCTACCCCACCGCAAATACCTCATCTCTCAAGTTCTTCGCTCCTCTACGTCCAACTCCCTCAGGGTCAGTTGTTTTTCAAAGAAACGAGCTGGGGGGAGATCTCTGTCTTGGGCAGGGACCTCACTCTGGAACAGCCTCCCTGCCACTCTAAAACTTGAGAACCATCTCCGGTTCGGGAAGCACCTCAAGACATTGCTCTTTGCTTCTGCCTTCACCCCCCCCTCTCCCCTGCTGATCTATTCTCTCTTGGCACCGTGCACCTGGCCACCCTCTGTCCTCCGGGCCCAGGTTGTTGCTCACCCTGCCACCCTCCTGCACTGTCTCCGGGCCACCCCTTGCACTGGGGTCTGTATCTGTACCCATACAGTCCCGACCCCTCTTTTTCTTCCTGCACTTATCCGACCTACCCGGTCTGCTGCCTTAAACTCAGCACTTATTACTTGCTGGCTGCACTACCATTTTAGTTGTTTTTATTATTAATTTTATTTATTCTGTTCTCCTTTTGCTCTGCAATTTCCACTCCTCCCCCTTCCTTGCACTTTTCCCCTCCTCCTACCCCATAGCACTTGGGCGTTCTTAATGTCACCTGGCCTAGTAAGATTGTTGTTTTGTTCTCCCCTATTCCCCTCCCTTGCCTTGTTGCGCTCTGAAACACTTGTATATGAGCGCAATAGAAATAGAAAATCAATTCAATCCAACTCGTTAATGCACCATGGGCCCGACACTGGCACGGAATTCACGCGAGGCGGACAGGTGAAAAGCCTACCTTGAAGTGACACGCCTGAAGGGCAGTCCTAGAGCCTGCCACGGGCTGGGATGGACTGATAATAACAAACTGCAGAAGATTAAGGAGACAGTGCAGAACAGGGGGAGATCTCAATATATGAGCACTTCAAAAAGATTAGAAGGGATACGCAGAGCTGGAAGAAGTAATATGACGTGGGGGGAAAAGTGTCAAATTTCTGCGTTCAGGAAACAAAGAAAAGCCCAGCAGCAAATCGCCTCCCTGGAGGAGAAAGGCACATACTGAAGGAAGGGAGGAGGATGGAACCCCTTCGAAGGACGAACGCACAACGGGGCAACTTACAACCCTAAGAGAAGACACATAAGGCTTGACAGTCTCGACAGGAAGGAACCTCCCACCTCCTCAGCACTTAGCTCCCTTGGAAAACTCCTCTGGAAGAAGGAGGTGGTGAACCAAAACCACTAACCAAATAAATAAAGTGGGGGCCAGGAGGAGGTGTGAGCCTCGGAAGGCCAGAATGGCAAAACACCTGAACAAGCTGAAAGGTCCTCCCTCGGGTGACAGGCCATGACGAATGGACAGGAACCTGGTAAGAAACAACAGATTGCTGCGAAAATCCACGTGCCCGAGAGCCCCGGGACGAGCCTAAAGGGTGAAGACCCTCCCACGAGGCGTTCGGACTTGCAAGAAATGCACGTTGAGATTAAGAAGGAAATAAAGGACCGCGCCGTCAGCCTCACAAAATCCATCATGGAACTGACTAGGCAAGTCTCAGCAATTGAGAACAGGGAAGAGGAGAAGGAGACGACACTCTGTGAGCAAAGATATGAACAAGGATACTGGCTAAACTCATGGACTCCCTCGAACAACAAATGTAATGGGTCGCAGCTAGACAGGAGGATAGGGAAATCGATCCTAAAGGAACAATATAAGACTCAGGGACATACCAACGACTGTCCCGGAGGCTGAACTTCATGATTATGTTCAAGCATTATTCCAACAGATCTTGGGTGAACCAGTGACTCTGAAAGTAGTGTTGGACAGAACACACAGAATATATAATGCCTACCAAAAAAAGAAGGAACTGGTGCCGGATGTGCTCACAAGAGTGCATTTCTTTCAGGTGAAGGAACAGATCATGAGGGCCTCACGAGGAATAGAACCAATCATGTTTCGAGACTCCCATATCACCCTCTACCAGGATATGGCCCAATATACATTGATGAGACGAAAGAGGCTGTGCATAGTCACAAGCTGGTTACAAGACCAAAGGATCCGCTACAGATGTACCTTCCTGTGTGGTCTCCATTTCGAGTACCAAGGTGCAGCATATCATAACAAAAGAGGAGGAAATGACAGGTCTTTTGAGCTCGGGCTGTCTTCTTTAGTCATCAGGCGCCGCTCAGCTAAAAAAGAAGTGTGGCGACAGGGGCATCCATTTCCAAAAGGAAAAGGGAAGGGCCTAAAGCATAGCAAGGTCACTTGAAAAGGACTCAAGAGGAGATGTAAAGACATCGAAACTTGGCAGAGAGGGCTTAATTTGGAGGGAAGGGAAGAAGAAATGGAGGGAATCTGGGAGAAAAGTTCATAGGAACAGGCTCTGGGAGATACTGGTTGGCAGGGAAGGGGGGTGGGAAGTCGGGCGCAGGGACGGATGCAGTCCCAGATTAGTTTATCCATTAGGATTAGTTGTTACAATTTCTGGAACATGCAAATGATTGATATGTTGGGGAGGCTTGGGGTGAAACATGTTATTTTCAGGGAGTAGTTATATGGCTCAGATCTTGCTGGGCAGCTGGAATGTAGACATAATGAAATGGCAAATGGGGGGGGCTTCCAAACCTTTGACAATGGCTGAGATAAAAATAGTAACACTGAATGTCCAGGGGCTAAACTCCCCAATGAAACGTTGCTCTATATTAAGAAGGCTAGTGGACCTGTAGACAGTGGTGGTATTCATGCAAGAAATACACCTTCTATGTGAAGACGAAAGGAGGATGACACTTCGCTCCTTTCCTCAACAATATTATGCAACAAGTGGGACTAAAACTAAAGGGGAGGCGATTCTACTAGGAACCTCTGTGGTATTCCGGAAACAGTTCTGCTATGGGGACCCTGAAGGGAGATACCTGGTACTCAAAGGCACCATGGGGAATCAAACATACACCTTGATAGCACTTGTTAGGCAGAAACATGTGCAGTTCCCTTAGGGACCACTGCAAAAGATTTAGGACTACAGGTAGTCCGCAGTAAATCCAATTGGTAGCAGTCTGTACCACCCAGATTTGCCTGGTAGCTGTGGCTGAGCAGTCAGACCTCTCTCAAGATGAGTTAGGCAGTATATAGAGTATACACAATAGGTACAGAGATACAGTAGCACAAGCAAACACTGACCAGAACTTTGGTGTAAAAGTATATCATTATTTATTTAAAGACACACTTGTAAATTACACTAGCACAAAAAGAGGTAAGTAATTTCAACACACAGTCACTATTATATATATACAACCCTGATTACCTATTAGACAAGTCTTAATGAGAAACACCACTTATTTTCAGACAGAGGTGAGCGCTTAACATAAGATGGCACTCTAATAAGTTATAGAAAAAGGGAGGGAAAAGGCAAAGTTATGAAAGCACAATACTTTTCAAAGAACCACAGTGAGGCAGGTTAGGCAAAGTCTACTGGAGAGCAAGGAAGTTCAAATGCCATGCCCACTCAGAGAGAGCAAGTGAAATGTGTCCACGATCACACAGTGGGGTTATGCCCAAAGAGTCTTTGTAGATAGTCCATAAAAGATTGAGATCAAGTCAGGAAAAGTTAGTTAACAGGCCCCAGGCTAACCCAGGTTAGAAAGTTGAGGATTTACTGTCACCCCGAACGATCTGTCGCAAGGGAAGCCAGGCGGGACACAGTACCTGAAAATGGGAAGAACGCTCCAGCGGGGGCAGTTGTCCCTGGCAGCGGGTGCAAGTCGGTGTTTCGTCCAGAGGAAGAGGAAGTCTCGACGTGGAGGAAAGATGAAGGTCGTTGCACTGCCAGGGAAGAAACCAGCCGCAGAATTTTCCGGTTACAAGGTACTACCCTTTTCTTCGCGGTAGTGGTAAACCGTGGTATTCCGGTTGCCGGGGTGCTTGGCACGGGCAAGGCGGCCACGAGATGGTCCAGGAAGGCGAAAAGACGGGCAAACTGGTTATCCCCACCAGTCAAAGGAAGAAGACTCTCCGGGTTGGAGATCTCCTCTGTCGTCGGGAAAAGTGGTGAGATGGTTCAGCAGGGCTCCACCGGTGGTGTCGTCGTTGCAGGTCGGCTCGGCTTCTCCCTCCTCGGATTCTTTAGGTCCTGTTGCGACTTCTGAAGTTCCAGTCCCCAAAGCCCTGCTTTTATGCAGAAAACCCCCATTCATTCAGCCCAGCTGTCACTCAAACATGCTACGTGGTGAGCCAGGCGGCTCACCACTTGGGCCAATCACACAAGAGTGCGACTTGAGTTGCCGAGGCAACTCAGTCCAGGGTGCCTAAACCCCTTCCCACACTCCCTGTGGGACCCAGACAGAGTGGCACCACTTTTGGAGGCTTCTGTGGAGAAGCCCGCCAAAAAGTGGAACAAAGGGCTCGACTTGGGTTGGAGTCACAGAAGCGAACACAAATGCCATTTTGGAACCAAGTTTCAGCAAAAAATACCAACCGGTGAATTTATATTAATTTAATAAACCGGCGGTAGGTTTGCGGCTATTTTAAAAAGTGGTAGCCTCGAACAATGGGAACATCCCATAGGAATATATTCGAATGTAAAAAGTAGCATCCACTGCCACCAGCCAAAACTCGGTCGGAGGGACTGGACAGTGCCCCCTCGAACAACAGACCCCGGGGCAATCGAATCGCCCCGACCAGTACGTCCACAATATGATGGTTTGTACTGGTTCTGTTCACAATTTAAGACTAGTAAAGCCAATGGTGACTTTACATGCCCTGGGAGACAGTAGTCAGTCCCAGGGTATGGAGTCTATGTTTGGGGGTCGCTACGACACCCCTGGGTTACGGCACGGAGGGTGCAGTGTAACCCACATACCAAAAACACATGAAGCCCTATGGGGTAAAGGACCCCATAGCCCATAAAACACATACAAAGTCAAAGGAACACCTCAAATCATGTCTAAGAGTGGGAGGAAAAGAGTCTCACTCTTAGCAGGAAAAAATATAAACCCCAAAAATCCAGCAAAGCTGCTGGGGGACTCACTAGTTTTGGGAAATTAGCCTTTACAGAGAATTATCCCTAACAGCACTTTACAGGCCAAATGAAAAACAGGATCTCTTTCTGGGCACCGTACTTCAGAAAATAGCGAGCTGATAATCAGGGCAGGTAGTAATCGGAGGGGACTTTAACTGCGTCATGGAACCCATGCTAGACAAAACACTACTCCCCACTACTAACGATAATAGGAACCACCAGGCCCCGGGGAAGTTCTTCCGAGACCTAGATTTAATAGAAGCATGGAGAGTCTTTAACAACACTGAAAGGGACTACACACATTACTCAGATGTACACAATGGGTACCCGAGGATAGATATATGGGGAATTGGAGTTGACGACACTAGGACCATACCGGAAATTGATATTGGGGTCAAATATCTCACGGACCATGCTCCGGTGATGATACACATCGAGACGCATGGGGGTAAAAATGCACACAAAAAACAATGCAGATTAAACAAAATAATGCTAAGCAATATTCCTCTCAGGGCCCACATGGAGGAAGTAATTTCAAAATACTTTACAGAGAACGATACCGGGGAAGTAGACTGGCATACGGTATGGGATAGAGGCAAAGCGGTGATACGAGGGGAGTTTATTTCATGAGCCGCAGCACACATAAAGCGGAAAGAGGTAGTGCAGGAAACACTGGAAAGAGGTTCAAGCAGCAGAAGCACAACACAAATTCAGGCAGTCACAGAGATCGCTATGAACACTGCACGAACACGTGCTTAGGGCGCAGCTAGAAGCACATATGGCAGATGGCTCTGCACAAACCTTGCTGAATACCAAGCAAATATATTACACCCAAGTGGGTAACGCTAACCGCCTGCTAGCAGCTAAAATGCGGAAATACAAAACCTGCAACTATATCACCCAATTACAAGATACGCAAGGCACCCTGCACACTGCGGAAGCAAATAAAATACCCTGGCTATCCAGGGAAAACAGAGAAGACTTTGAAAGCTCCATTACGGTAGACAAAATCAACGAGGGCATAACTTACTTGCCGAATAATAAAACTCCCGGACCGGGCAGCTTCCGGAACGGTTATTATAAAACGTTCAACTGATAGGCCCTATGATAAGACTATTTAATAGAATTAGAGAACAAGGGACAGTCACAGAGGACATGGGTAAACCCACAACTGTGCTGATTCCAAAACCCGTGAAAAATAAAACTGATTGTGCCAATTACCGCCCCATATCCCTGCTGAATAGTGATGCAAAAATCTATGCAAAGGTTCTGGCAGGTAGACTGGCAAGAGTACTACCCGGGATAATTCATGAAGACCAAACTGGCTTAATACAGGGGAGATGCACAAAAGATAACATAAGAAGGGCGATAGAAATAATAGACCTGGGCACAAGAATGGGGCAGAAGTTTACTATAGCGGTCCTGGATGCGAGGTGAGCATTCGACCGTCTCGACTGGGGGTTCCTAGAACGAGTGTTGATAACATTTGTGTGTGGACCAGCATTTAGGCGGATGGTGCTTGCTAATTTCCAACTTCCGATGACACACAAAGTGGGCGTGTCACGAAAGCAACTACCTGCACCACCTCTGACCCTACAGTACCTTGTGAGATGGGACAAGTGTCCACAATAGGTAGAACTTACACTTGGTCATAATTAATAAAGCAAAACCTGCAGACTGAAAGTGAGGCAGTGCAGCTAGGATTTAATTCACAAGATTCCAATAATCAAGCACTAGAGCAGAGCTTCTACGTGCTAAGAGATGTCATTACAGATGTAGTGGGATTGGTTCTAAATGACCTGTCTTTGATTAGAAGCGACCAAGAAGCCACAGGAAGTCTTTCTGTGGCAACAGATTTCTTGGACACTTAGCAGAGGAGTCCCAGATTGGAATGTAATTTCATGTCCAGATCAAATAAATGCACTTTTCTTGGCGAAGGTTGCAGTACACCAGACGATGTCAGACTCCACATTCTTGTTGCTCAATGTACTTACAAAGATTTTTACGGCATCATCTGCCTGGGCACCAGGCTTGACTAATTGGATTTTGCATGGTGTGTGTCAGATGACACCTTCCATGGTATGTCAGGAACTGCATTCCTGGGGTAATGGCAACTTGGTCAAAGACACTTGGATCAGGGAAGACTATGTTGTGCCGTATTCACATGCATGTGTCACCAAATCCCGAAATAAGACTGTACTCATTACGTGAATGCAGATGCTCTACATGAATAGTTTGCGCGCATGCTGAAACAGTAAATTCCTGTGACAGTAACACTAAATGCACACTTCATGTTGCACCAATTGTATCTTTTCACAGTGCAGTACACAGCCTATCTAATGGCTCATATGTGATGCAATTCAGTGAGTCCTGTTTCAAGTTAAGTGCTATGGGTTTATTCTAAATCCACCTAGGCCATCCCAATTGCGATTCCTTCACTGGCCAAGTTCCAAATTAAGACAATTAGAATATCCAAAAACATGCGTCTAAAAGTGTGCAGCAGTTAAGAGTCTTATCTTGAGGCACACTCTGCAGTGGTCAAACAGATTGCATCTCTACTGGCCTCCGAAGATACAATGGAAGAGGCCATGCACTTTTTAATTGACAGCTCACAGTTGACTGGGCTCAATACTGGTTTTTCAGTGGTTGCACAGCTGCCACAAAAGCTCTTTGAAAAGGGCTCTCCACGCTGGACACGTTCATTAGAACGCTGACCTATTCACCAAGGTCTTGGGGTTGTGGACTGCTGCTAATATTTGGAACCTGTCATTTGTGTTGCTGTAGAAACTGAATCATGAATGGTCGCAACATGAAGAGCCTTGAAGCAACTAGTTTTCGGTTCAGAGCTTAGCTATGCTGACGCCTTGGGTACCAGCAATGTGCTCAATTTCAAAAACATTTCATTTCTCATTGATCTGGAAGAAGTCGACGGTATCAGCTATTGCCAGATGCAGGGTGTGTGCCAAGGAATCACTTCTTACCAAGAATGTGGGGTCAAAGACTTGCATTGTGGCATACCAGACTGGCCAAAACATCATCCGTGCACAGAGACGTGTGTCATCCAGAGATTCTTCCCTAAAGTGTTCTACTGGGATTTAATTGAACCCCGGAAGCCACGCCTCACCTTGGGGGCATGTCAAGGAAAAGGAAACCGCTCAAAGAATGGCAAAAGCGGCGACTATGTCCAGATGTCTTCCGTAAGACCAACACCCCAGCAAAGGAAACAGCCGAGCCTCCAGTCGCAAAGCCTGATTCAAGCCAGACACAAGAGGAAACATGCCTATTCCCAAGCCCTGAATCCCAGGGAGTTTACACAGGCGAGGCAAGTTATGGATACCTCTGGTTCCAGGAGTGCATGGCATAATGAGCCAATGCCCATGTCCTTGCAGACATCGGACATGCACATTTTGTTTCCTTCACCACTTTGCTTCCTAACGCACATCAACAGAAGGTTAGCAGCAAACCCAGAATTCAGAAAGCCTGAAATTCTGCGCAATCCGCCACTGCTGGCATCACAATCACGGTCCACAGAACTGAAAATATACTGCATTATACCTCAAGGTACACGTTTGTGCACACAGCATATGTACATATTGGATGACCTCCACTTGCAAATCATTGTGGGTAACAAAGGCACTCACATATTGGTCTACTTCAAAGAACACGATTTAAACTGTGGATGGTTTACACGTGTGATCACATGCTCAGGATCACGCAGTCTAAAGCGCATTAGTTCAGAAAGTCAAGAGCCAAGCTATGCTGGTTAATTGCTAATGGGTTCTCAAAGAATCCCTTGTCTTACCTTGAAACTATTGCCAGTAAGGAGTTTGAATTAACCTAAATACCTCATATTGAATACATGCATTCATTCATGCATCCTTAGCTAGGTCCAATTACAATATATTGGACTCATCCTGAATACCTCTCTTAAATACATGTATTCATTTATGCTTGCATTTGCATCACACTTCAATCAGCGGTTATTGCCGTCATTTATGTGATTTTTTTGTTGCAGCGACAATATGTTTCTAGGCGCTCATACATTTATCAAGCAACTCATTTACTTGTGCATGCAGTAATTTAGCCGAAGAATGGTCGTCAAACATACAGCACATGTTTTAGACAGAAAACTAGTGTGCACGCATGTTGGACGAATATGTCTTCGACTAACCAAAGTACAGGAAGTGGTGCTTTCCTGTTCTAGCGGATGAGCAAACCACAAACGGTAGCTGCCCGTTTTAACTGTACACCAGTAGGTGCGAGGGTTGACTCCACACCATTGAGTGTTATATCTGATAAGGGTTCAAGGACAGGAAATAGGCAGATACAAATTTATTTATTTAAATGTATAAACCACACAGCGGCTCTGAGGCATTGTGGCGCTGTTACAGTAAATTCACTTAGATATAACTTTTAAAAAACTTCAGAAAATGTTAAGGGGGTACTACAGCAATATGGTCGGAATGTTCCATGGTTGCAGGGGAGCATCATTCAGGTAGTCTAGTTGAATAACTTGGTTTTTAGCGCCTTTTTGAACGCCAAGAGAGAGTTTTCCTTTCTTAGTATGAGTGGAAGGGCGTTCCAGGCTTTCAGTGCTAACACTTCAAAGCTGGTACTGCCGGCTTTGGTTCTATTGAACGCAAGGACAGAGTAGGTGAGAGTATTGATCTTGTTTTGGTCTGTGGGAGGGCACCTGATGTATTCGTTCCACTAGGTAAGAAGAGGCAGACAGTGACACCTGTGTGTGATGGTGAGAGCTTTGAACAATATGCGCTCTTTGATCCGGAGCCAGTGGGCGTCTCTTCTAGCCCGAGCAGAGCGTGATGCATGTCTGCAAAGCTATGAAGTAACAAGTGACAGAACTGTCTCTTCGCTAAGCCAATGCCCATGGAATACAGTGGAAGCAATCACTGAACGAGTACAAAACTCACTGAGAGGTACTAAAACCCACTTAATGGAGTTGTACATAGGAGACCGTATTCAACAAGGACAGTGACACGCTGATCTCTAGGCCTTACTCTTCAAGATAGTGGATATGACGCACGCATACAGGCATGGGAACCATGTTCATTCATACATATAAGGCCCTATCAAAAAGAAGTACAGGGGATAAGCGGACTTGCCTGTCCATCGAGGTCAGCGGGGCTGGGGAAGAGTACAGAGCAGAGGAGTCCTGAGCAGAGCAGCAGCAGGAAAGAGGCAGCCGCGCCTAGCTAAGCAGAACTCGTAAACCCAAAAGGCGCTGTTTCTTTTGAAGCATATTCTGGTCTAAACACGAGTGAATGGTGGGGACTTGTTGAGTGCATTTAGACTAATGGCGTGTAGTGTAGTGTAGCATAGCACCAAGGTTACACATGCTGTTAAACTAAAACTAGCACTTGTTCTATTATTTATCTACTCAAACATGCTTTTTGCCCACATGGTAATAATTCAGAGTAATGTGTCAGAGTGGTATCTCCGAGTCCAAGAACTTTACAACTCCTGGCTGTGTATGTTTAATCATGTTGGTAAGCACACAAACCTAGGCAGGCCTAGCTTTTAGTGCTGAGACACTGCCTTGAGTGAATGTCGTCTTGAAACGACTGATAATCACGTGTCTATTTTCACAGCCTCAAGCGAGGTGGAGATAAGGGGCTTGTGGTCACGCCTAAATCATAGGCAAGCAAGTCAGGAATGTAGTACTTTTCTAGGGGCTAAAAGCAACCTGAATGTATTTTTGAGCAGGTTGAGTGTGGTATCCTCAGTCCTTGTGTTGTCTTGAGTGCATGAAGTGTATGCATGGTTGGAATGCCCGATAGAACTTGGGCTGCAGGGGCTCTGAGATTCTACTAGTGACTGTTGGAGTGCAGGGTAAGTAAATCCATCACGTCCAATCTCCCATTCTGAAGTCCTCCTTCTAATTCATCTTTTTTAAACCGGTAACAAATAAAGTTCTTTTTTTTTGTACTCTCCAGGTCCTGCGTGGTTCCCGAGTGCTGGCTGACTTACCAGGTGACCCAAGATAATGAGAAATCAAAAAACACTATTTGTGGTGAACTTCTAAAAGCAGAGAATAGAAGGTGAAGGTATACTAAGGGTACGAAAGTTACAACCAGATTGAATTGTATTTGAGTATACATATTATGTATTGTGAAAAGAAAAATGTGAAGCGTGCCAATGTAGGTATAATCCTTCCAATAGGAGTTGTTCACTATTTTGTGGAGCATTTGTGTGTTGTGGAGAAATGTCATGAGTGTGTGTCGCACAACTCTTAGGATGTGGTTTAGCATGCCGTGAGCATGTTAAGTTGTTTATAGAACACTGTGAGCACATTTAAGTAGCGTAGTGTAAAATGGTACACTGCGAGCATATGTGAGAAGCATAATATATATTTTGAGGGATAGTTTAGTATGCCACAAACATGTACAGGCACGGTAGTTACATATTAGACTGTACACCATGTAGATGCAGTTTATTATATTTAATATAATTTCAAGAGAATTCTGTGCAGTATTCTTAAGCATTGTGATGTAGTGCCTGATCACCACTACCTTTTGAAGCACTCTTGCTGCGTTTTCAACCTGTGTACATGTTCTGTCGTGTTCGTACATCTTGGGGCGTGCTTGCTGTATAGAAGAATGAAATATCACCTTTGGTGAAGGGTGGATGTTATGGAGTTGGATGTTGTGGGGTCATGTGGTCCGCTCGTGTGGGAGAGTTTGGAGTGTAGTTGCACAAAGTAGTTGTAGTTAAGAAGCAAAGCACTTGTGTTGCATCAAAGGTAGTTGTTGTCATGAAGCAATTTTTGGTGCATGAATTAGTGGCACTAGGAGTAAATAGGTGTCATGTAGTTGTAGGTCGCCCTAGCACTTGTAGTGAAGGAGGTTGTGACACAAGGAGCAAATGGGTGTCATGGAGTATCATAGCACATGGTGCGCAGGAGTTTTTGGAGTTCAAGCGCCTGTGTGCAGGAGATATCTGCCACTAGGAGTTGTATATATTCTCATCGAGTATGGGGACAATATGACACCTTGTGCATGAGTGGTAGCAGTTTTAGTAGGTTTTTGTGGCAGATCAGTTTTCTCTGGCATAGCCGTAAAAAGCACTGGGCCTCGATCCCTTAAGAAATATGAACTATGGAGGACCATCTAAAATTCAGAAAACTTCTAAAATCCTTGCTCTTCAGCGCTGAGGAAATTGGCTGAACAGCATCCACGCACCACGAAATTAGCAAACAGACAGAAAGGAACCCCACGAAACCAGTAATGAACCGAACACACCCAACATTAACCAAGACTAACCTAAGGGACTTGCCCCCCATCAACAAAACACGATGCGCTAAACCATGCAATATTCAGCAAGCAAAACCTACCAGAAAAACAAGGAGTACATCCAATAAGGTACTCCAGAAAACCCCACCACTCAAAATATCGGATATTGTACGTCTACCAGCATTTACCCTACTAGCATAGGTTAACCTTATCTGGCATGTAGACTGTGTAAACTAGCCACATTCTACACTCAGCCGGTATGTGTAGGTTAGCCCCCCCCTTCTGCATCTGGTATAATAGCTAAGCCTTATACTCTATGCTGCGCTTTGAGACAAACACTATATAAC
This sequence comes from Ambystoma mexicanum, assembly GCF_040938575.1. Classification (NCBI taxonomy): domain Eukaryota; kingdom Metazoa; phylum Chordata; class Amphibia; order Caudata; family Ambystomatidae; genus Ambystoma; species Ambystoma mexicanum. The sequence continues at coordinate 274,802,453 of NC_090937.1, forward strand.
ACCTGTAGCATGCAGAGTTTGGCTCCCCCAGACAGATTGTTGGGGTGGGAAATGTATCACAGTTCGATAAACTGTTGGGGACAGGAAATGTAGAAGACCTAGGTGGATGTTTAGAGATGGGAAGTGTGTCGCACCAGGATGGATTGTGGGGGGTGTGAGATGCACGGAAAGTGCGCCAGACTTTGATTGGGGGAGGGAAGCGTGTGAAATTTGGACAGTTATGAGGCGGAGATGTATCACACTTAGATGGACTGCCAGGGGTGAGAAATGCGTCCCACTTGGATGGAATGTTGGGGATAGGGAATGCGTCTCACTTAGATGTGGATTGCTGCGGTAGGAAAGGCATCACACTTGTATGAACTGAGAAATGTATTGCCAGTAAACAACCGCACTAAAAACTCACCTCTTTGCATATGCAACTCTGAACTAAACACAACCACTCCTCTACTACTCCACAAAACGCACCCAACATGAAAAACCACAGACAAACACACATCAACACATGGCGCCTACTGACCGAAAATGCATCAAGGCTCAGTGACTGATTTCTCTGAACTGAAGCTGCCAACAGCACATCAAAGCTCTCTTGCTCTTCTCCATGTCAATCCCAGTAACAAACCCTGCAATCCTCCTTCCTTTGCAGACCCGCCAGAGCACCAAGAGACCACGCAATTGGCAACAGTGCATGGTACAAGACCCACTAACATTAACAGATGTGTAGGAGTTTGATGATGAGCGGAGCTAGCTGATAAATGTATGTGTACTGAAGTTTATTATCTGAGACTATATTGTAGTAGGGGAGTGTCCAACCCTTTATATGATTTGGTAGGTTTCATGTCAACATGGGAGTGGTTGACCCATGTCTGTGTTTTTACTTGCTGCTTTCTTGCAGTGGCGTTCGTTAAGTGTGTTGCATTGTAAGTGGTTTTTCATTTTTCATTTTCTTTGTTCCTTGGGGAGATGTGGGTGTCGTTGCATTTGGCTTGATGTTTCTATGTACTTCTGGAGCTCCTAGCTGTTGTGGGGCATGGCAGGAATTCAGTTTGTGGTGTTGGTTGCTCTGTGTTGTCAAGCAAGGTTGTGCTTGGGTGTGGTAGACCTGAGGTAGACGACCAGGGCAGGAGGAGGTTGCATTTATTGTGATGGTTGGCAGTGTTGGTATGGTTGCCCTACGTTTGGGCAGGTTTGGGCTCAAGCCTGGCAGACCAGGGCACAAGGAGGTATGGTTCAATTTTGGCTGTAAGTTATCCTGTTTGTGCATTGTTGGGTGCTAGGCTTGTTTGTTGGTATTATTAGGATGGGAGATGTGTTGTATCCTCTGTCCTTGTGTTGTCTTCAGTGCATGAAGTGTTTGCATGGTTGGACATGATGGATGTACTTACCCTGCTCTCCTGCTAATCCATCTTCTTGTAACCTGTAACAAAGCTCTTTTCATTTGTACTTCTTTTGTCCTGTGTGGTTCCTGCATGACTTACCAGGTGACCCAGGATAATGAGCAATCAAAAAACACTATTGTGTTCATCCTAGGGGGGTGGAGGCTTCCAAATACAGGACAGTTCCAATAAATTGAAGCTTCTGAGATTGTCTCAAGTAGGACTTCTTGAAATTCAGGGAGAATCCCAGTCTGTGGAGGAAGTGGCAAGTCTGACTGAGATGATCCTGAGCTTGTTCTGCCGATCGTCTGGGTACCGGTAGATGTGAATCCCCTCCCTCTTTAGACTTGCTGGCACCACCGCCATAAGCTTGGTGAAGACCTTTGGGGCAGAGGTGAGGCCGAATATCAGAACCTGAAACTGATAGTAGTAACTGCCAACGGCGAACCTAGGGTACTTTCTGTGCTTGGGATGGATTGGCACATGAAAGTAAGCATTATCAAGGTCCAATGACACCAACCAATCCTGGAGTAGAAGGGCCTGAAGAATCTGCAAAAGAGTAACCAATCTTGAACTTGTCCTTCCCGAGGAAGTTGTTCAAGCATTAAGTCCAAGATGGGTCACAGTCCTCCATCCTTCTTGAGGATTAGAAAATAAGCCAAGTACCAACCTTGATTCCTTTGTGCCACAGGTATCGACTATCACACCTTTTTCCAACAGAGCGAGAATCTCCTGTAAGAGGAGCGGATCTGGGTCCTTCAAAGTTTGGCCTCTTGGAGGACAATTCAGGGGTCTTTTTGGGAAAGGGAGGCAGTAGCCGTGAGCCACTTTCTGCAGTGATTAAGCATCAGAGGTTATGCCTTGCCAACTCTCCAAATGCTGAGTCAGCCTACCCACTACCACAGTCCTGTGAGCAAAGGACGCAAAGGGGTTTTGTAGTTGCTGCTGAAGCAGAGGGCAAAGAAGTAGAAGCAGAGAGAGGAGTTTTAAGTCTGCAGCAGCCACTGGCGAGCTCTTCTTTGGCCCCTCTGTGCAAACTGGTCTCTTCCTCTAGCGACTGAGTAGTAGAAACGAAAAGGCCAACCCCTCCAACTGTGGGAAGACGCTTGAAAGTGTTGTGGCTGGTGTATCGCTGCTCCCAGCGACTTAGCTGCTGCCTTGGACGTGTGAGAAACCAGAAGGTGTCTCACCAGCTAGTTCCCGCAGATCTCTCTCCCCGGTGGTGAGGACACAGCCATCGCCTTTGGATCCAGACCCTGGGGGTGGATCAGTGCGGGAGAATCACCTGGGTGGGGGGGGGTCTTCGGAGAGTGGGACACCAGATGGCGAGACACAGTATCCCTCTCTTCCCTGTAACACCTTTACCCCATACTACCAGGTAGGATATGTGGGAACCTTCCCCACCTCCCCCCTTTTCCTTCTCTAACACTTCCACATGGACACCCCACTTTGGGAGAAAACAGACTCACACCCAAACAGTGTAACTGACATGTCCCACTAATATGGGCAGGAGAGGTCAGGCAATTAATGACAATCACTCACACCTGACTTCCATTAAACTTCCCCACACAGATAAAAGGCAGAGCACAAGAGGACACCCTGAGCGAGGCAAAGCACACGAAGCAACAGCAGTTTCGAGTCGGCAGCTGAACGAGGGGAGAAAGATGACAAACCAAGAGAGGTTTGCAAGGAGGTCAATACCCTTGACCCTTTCGGCAAGAAACCATTACTTTCACAAAACTTTCGAGGCAGAAAGCATTAGGCCAGGAAACTAGACTAAAGAATCCTGCATTGTGTGTCGGAGATACCGAAGGCCCTCCCGTGTAACTGACCATAGCGGGGAGTAGCAGCAGCAGCCACTGTGGTATCGTTCTTGGCTCCAAGAACACAGAAGCATCAGAGAGATCAACACAGCCAGTGAGTTAGGGAGTCGGATGCAAGAACGATCTGTGCTGAAGTCAAGGTTACAAAGCGGCAACATTGAATAACGAGCACTGGAATGAACATTGTTAAACGCGTGTGATGAAAGACGTGAGTAAAGCTAAACTGCTGATGAATGTTTTAACTTGAGAAGGAAAGATGCAATACCGTTGACAGAGTGGTCCGGCACCGTGAATGTGCTCAATCGAAGATCTCCAAGGTATTCCGCCAAGAGAAACGAAAGTAGAAGATTGATAAAATTGTGTGAAGTGAACCGAAGTGGTCCTGCAACGGTTTAAGCAAAACCCATTGCATATTCAAAAGTCTTTGATTTTGGTATAAAGAGGATACGAGCCCGAATAAGGGAGGTCGAGGTCCATGGTCTGAACCCAAACGAGGAAGACCAAGTGTGAACATTGTGATAAAAAAAAGGGTCCCGCTCCCGAAGGAGGGAGACCCTGATGAACATTGGAAGCGAGAACCTGTGAAAATCCTAATAGAAATGGAACTTTGACATTTGTTTGTTACGACAGGCCCTCTTCAGTAAGAGGCTGTTATTGGAAAAGAGGCTTTGTCAGAAGGTCTTGATGTCTGTACTTTGAACTGTATCCTCGAAGTCAGAGTGTGTGCGAAGTTCGAACGTGCCTCCTCGCCTTGTGTGGAAAACGTGGGGAAGGGAAGCCAACTGCTCAATCATCCGGACATATTATTTCTAGAACACTTTTCTGTTTGCATACACCATTATCCCACAACCTTTTTTAGTAAGGATTGGCAGTAGGTTTATTAGTATAGGCCCTTTTATTTGACAGAGACTTGACTAGGACTGCGTTATTATTATATGATGGTCATAGCTTGCTCGCATCCTTAGATTTAGGTTTAGATAGGCGTTCAACCAACCCATTTGAAGTTCAATGAACACCCTTGAACTGTGATCACTTGTGTCTTCGTTGTTTGATACCATGCCTTCCTTAGACACCTGTAATTTTTCTAGGCTCTCATCAGCCTTCGAGTCGAAAAGATTGGAGCCATCAAATGGCATGTCCAAGAGTTCTTGATTGGACGTCAGGTGCAAAAGAACAAGTTACTCTCTTACCTGGTAACGTTCTTTCGATGGGATGGTCCGACAACGTATTCCATATCTATGACAGTAATCAGCACAGCTGTGCTTCTTCGGAAAATCTTTCGGCGTCTGCATACTGCATCAATGACGTCGATACGCCGTCCTCGAGGGCCTTCGTTGAGCCGACGTCACCGGATGTTATAAGTAGGACGCACGACGCACGTAGCCTCAGTTGTAGTTTTTTCCCCAGAACGTGTGGCACCAAACCACTGCCAGCATGACCACAGAAAGCCATGCGGAAACGTAAGCTGCAATCGCATAAGAAATTCTGTAGCGGGACAGGTAGGGAGGGAGCGATATGGAATACGTCGTGGGACCATCCCATCGAAAGAACGTTACCAGGTAAGAGAGTAACTTGTTGTTCGAGGGGATTGGGTCCTCCGACATATTCCATATCTATGACAGACTCCCAAAGCAGTACCAACGTATGGAGGAGGGAAAAAGAATTTAGAATATAGAAATTTAGAATGCCCAATCAAATTGCAGAGTAAAGGACCGCCTTGCCAAAGGCCAGATCCTGCCCATGGATAGAATCTAGGAGTAGTGTCGTACAAAAGTATGGACCGAAGCCCATGTGGCTGCTTCACAGATGTCACGAATAGGAACACTGCAGGGCAGTAGAGGCAGCCATACCCCTAGTAGAATGGGCCCGTAAGCCTACCGGAGGGTCCTTACCCGCCAGGCGGTAACATTCAGAAATTGCCAAGATAATCCATCTAGATAAAGTCTGCTTAGTAAGAGCTTGTCCCAAACGCCTTCCAGCGTAACCAATAAAGAGCTGATCGTCCACTCTGACCCAGGACATGCGTGAAATGTAGAAACTTAAAGCTCTCCAAGGATCCAACCTATGGAGCCTCTCCTCTTCCTTACCAGGATGTGGAGGAGGATAAAATGCCGGAAGAACAACCTTCTGGCTTAAATGAAATTCTGACACCACCTTCGGGAGAAAGGAAGGACGAACTCTAAGGACAACGGTGTCCTTATGAAACACAGTGAAGGGTGGCTTAACTGAAAGTGTTTTCAGTTGCGGTCAGTTCCGCTCGCAGAGTGAGTTGCAGGCACAGTTTTAAGGGTTAACAGCCTCAAAGGACAAGAATGTAAAGGCTCAAACGGAGCACCCATAAGGAATTTCAGAACAAGGTTCAAATCCCAACCAGGTACCTGCAAAGGTGATGGCGGAAACACATTAGTGAGGCCTTTGAGAAACTGAGAAATTAAAGGAATTTTGAAATAGGAACACTCCTCAGACGAGCGCTTAAATAAAGACAGCGCCGTCAGGTAACCTTTAACAGTACCCACTTGCCGGCCCCTGTGGGCTAACGAAAGCAAAAAAGACAGAACCACAGGAATGTCACATGAAAAAGGATCCACATTCTGAACCCTGCACCAGTCGCAGAACTTTCTCCAACGGCAATGGTACAGGGTCTTAGTCGCCGGCCGTCTGGCCAAAAGCAACACCTCCATCACGTCTTCAGGGAGGTCCCAATCCTTGTACCTCAACCTTTCAGAAGCCAAGCGTGAAGGTTGACGGACCTGACCTCTGGATGGAGAACCTGACCCCCCCCTCCCGTGAGAGCAGATCGTCTCGGTAAAGAAGACGTGGAGGGCAGATGGACAAGTCGAGAAGGTCCGGGTACCACGTCCTCCGGGTCCATGCCGGAGCAATGAGGATCATCCGGGAACAGAACCTCCGTAGCCTCCGCAGCACTTGCGGGATGACGGGGACTGGAGGAAACGTGTACAGCAGTGGGAAGGACCACTCCACCATGAACGCGTCTCCTAGGGCTCCTTTTGGAGGAAATTCCCGCGAGCAGAACCTTTCGCACTTCCGGTTGACACTGGAGGCGAAGAGATCCACTTGAAGGGCCCCCCAAAGGGCGAAGATCTCCAGGTGAATCTCCTGAGCCAGCTCCCACTCTTGGGAGATTGCGCTCTGCCTGCTCAGAGCGTCCGCCGTCTCGTTTTCGTCTCCCGCCAGATGAACTGCCGAGCTCGAAACCTCCTGCTGGATGGCCCAGAACCCGAGCTGCATCACCTCCCTGCACAGAGGAAGTGACTCTGCCCCCCCCTTTTTGTTGAGGTAGTGCATGGCCACCGTGTTGTCCATCAGAATCAGGACATTCTTACCTCGCACAGTCGGCAGAAAAGCCTTCAGGGCAAGCCTGATGGCCCGCAGCTCCAACAGATTGATATGGAGTCTGGACTCCGATGGAGACCAACGACCGCTGTCTGTCAACTCGTTGGCATGAGCTCCCCATCCCGTGAGGGATGCGTCCGCCACGATCGTCACCTCTGGCCAGGGCAGCCAAAATGGAGCCCCCCTCATCAGATTGCCTTTCGACGGCCCACCACAGAAGGTCCCGGGCGACCGAGGGCGGCACCTGAATGGGGTCCGACATCCTGCCGGAGGACTGTGACCACTGGAGCTTGAGGGCCCATTGCAGAGATCTCATCCGCAACCAGGCCTCTGGCACCAGAAGAATGCATCCTGCAGGATGCCATGAGGCCGAGCAACTTCAAGAACTCAAACCCCCGGGAGCGTCTGGGCAAGTTGAAACTTGTGCACCATTTGCTGAATGTGAAGAACCCTCACCTGGGGAGGGAAACACTGCCCCAGGAATGTGGCGAGCACTGTTCCGATGTACTAGAGCCGCTGTGTTGGCATTAAGTGGGACTTCTTTAAGTTGAGGGAGAAGCCCAGCTTGTGAGGGGAGTGGCAGGTAACAGACAGATGATCCAGGACCTGCTCGGGTGAGCGTGCCATGATCAACCAATCGTCCAGGTAGGGGAAGACGTGAATCCCCCCCTTTCCTGAGATACACTGCCACCACCACCATGAGCTTGGTGAAGACCGTCGGGGCGGAGGTCAACCTGAACGGCAGGACCCGAAACTGAAAGTGCGAGTCGCCAACCGCGAACCTCAAGTACTTTGTGTGCTTTGGCTGGATCCGCACATGAAAATAAGCGTCCTTGAGGTCGAGAGACACCAACCAGTCCTGAAGTTGAAGGGCCTGGAGGACTTGAGAAAGAGTAACCATCATGAACTTGTCCTTCCTGAGGAGTTTGTTCAAACCGTGCAAGTCCATGATGGGTCTCAATCCCCCGTCTTTCTTCCAAATCAAAAAATAAGGGGACTACCATCCCTTGTTCCTCTCCGCTACAGGCACCAGTTCTATGGCGCCTTTCTCCAGCAGGGATTGAATTTCCTGCGCAAGAAGTGGATCCGGACTCTTCAAAGAGAGATTCCTGTCATGATGCCTACCCCCGGGGACCCAGACCAAGTCCAGCAACCCCGGAAGCAGGCATCAAGTTATCGTAAGCAAGCCCAACAACCCCTGCTAGGGGCTATTTGGGTCCAGTCCTGGCGCCTCTGGCGCCAGGCTTGTATGGAGTGTCAGTCCTGGCGCCATAGGCACCAGGCTCATAGATTAAAACTTACCTGATGCAGACCATGCTGCAAACTTACCTGATGCAGACCATGCTGCAAACTTACCTGATGCAGACCATGCTGCAAGAGCTCCAAGCCAAAAGAGGCTTGGAAGGGACTACTTTACTTAGGGACTATTTTTTACTTGGGCGGGCTGGGGAGGAATACTTACCTGGGACTACTTTGGTGGCTATTTAAACCACGCCCGAAGAGCAGCACACGCTTCGCGTTATTCTGCATCCAGCAGCGTAACGCTCACCATGCCTGCAAGTCTGCATCCAGCCTTCTGCCACGCCTGCCTTCAGTTTGGAGCTCCTAGAAAAAGGGAGGAAGGAGAAAAGGTTAGAACAAGAGCAATACCTTTGATCCTTACCTGAATTCCCGATCCATCGCGCCTTCGAGCTGGAAGAAGAAGTTATTTTATGCGTGTCGCCTCACCTGCTGCAGCGCCGCGCTGAACTCACCGGCCTTCGCAGCATCTTAACATTCCACCGCATCCTCCTGCATGTTCCTGCCGCACTCCGGCACCTAAGGAGAAGACAAGAACAGCAAGGTGAGCCAAGAGAATACACAGAGGAATATTAGTTACCCCCCCATAGACTTACCTGATTTTACCACCGGGGGTACTATTCCCCTTCACGGGTCGGCGCAGCTTCCACTGCATCTTCGCCGAACCCCGGCCCCTAAGGGGAAACAAAAGGACAGCAAGGTGAAACAAAGGGACTAACAAGGGGAACCCTCCTCACCACAATAGACTTACCTGATCGGCGTCAACGTCGAGCGCGGTGCCGACAGCTTTGGCGGCGTCGACACAGGCCTCGACGGCAGAGCCCCGAGCGTGTCTCTCGACAGTCTGGGTGCCGATGGCGTCGACGACTTCCTCAGAGACGGAGCTTCGAGAGAGTCCGTTGACGACCTCTGCGCCACCGGCGTCGATATCTTCTTCGAAGACTTCACAGGTTCTCGCGGTCTCGAGGGTGTCGAGGACCGGCACCTGGAACGGGCATGCCTACAGCGACCATCTTGTCCGACCGGGACCTCGAAGGGGCCCGGTGGTTGCGACGACTGTTCGAGCCCGAAGGCGGACGAGCGGTGTCTCTAGTACGGCCACGGCCGGCGTCCACAGACGGAGCGGACAGACCAGAGCCCTGCGATTGAAAAAATCACCAACATCTCCTTTCGGAAGGAATCCCATTCCTCAGGAGTGGAATGATTGTTGGGACAAGCAACCCGCCGACGGGCGGAGTCCTCGGACGAGGAAGGCGACCTGTGACAGCGCTTCCTGGAGTGCCTCGACGAGGCAGAGGAATGGCGGGACCGACTCCCAGACCGAGAACCCCCGGACTCACGACGACAATGCAGAGAGTCGCCCCTCGAATCATCCGTCGAAAGACCAGTGGAACGCGACTTCCGGGGCTTGGCCACCTTACCGACCGACAGCTTCTTCTTACGCTCCCGCAAGGCCTTCGATGTGAGCGATTGGCAGTCGACACAGCCATCTGTATCATGGTCCTCCCTGAGGCACCACAGGCTAGCGTTGTGCGTGTCCGTCAGCGTCATCTTGGACCCGCACACCCGACACTTCTCAAACCCGGACCGCAGGGTGGAAGAAGCCAAAGACGACATACAATATTCAATGAAGAAACAGGTTAGAAGAAACGAAAGACCAGGATTCAGTAGAATCGAGGCGCGTCGAGATCTCCGAAGCGAACACGTTTGTGGAAAATACAGAACTGAGGCAACGGGCGTCGTGCGTCCTACTTATAACATCCGGTGACGTTGGCTCGACTGAGGCCCTCGAGGACGGCGTATCGACGCAGTACACAGACGCCGAAAGATTTTCCGAAGCAGCACAGCTGTGGTGATTACTGTCATAGATATGGAATACGTCGGTGGACCCAATCCCCTCGAACCTGACTTTCTCAACCAAGCAAATCTGCCGGCAACAGTACTCACCACCAGAGCTATAGAGACATTGGCACATAGCATCTTTGCAGTCATGCACATGGTAAAGAAACCCCCCCCCCCTCCTTTGGGATATGCTCCACAGCCAAAGCTATTATGTCGCATATGGCATACATATACTTGGCCAGAGCACAAGTCACATTAATGGCTTTCAGGGCCTTGCTGCCTGCGGGCAACACCCTCTTCCCTAATGTATCAAATCTTTTATTATCTCTATCCAGGGCCTTAGAACTTGACGTGGCTGCCTGACCCGCTAAGATTTCAGGAGTGGGGTGTTTTGATAGAAAACTTGGATCTACTATGGCAGGCCTGTATTTCTAGGCAAGATCCCTGTTAACCGTCGGTGTCGTATTCGGTTTTAATCAGTTTTCCAACAGTCTGGTTCTCAATGCAGTGTGGAAGGTTACCATGGAGGCCCCCTATCCAGGATGTCTGTACGTTATCCTTTTCCAGGATTGCAACTGTTTTTCCCCAATCTAGATATTCAGTGATTTAACGCATCACAGATCTATATGAGGGGTCTAAAGCGCTGTGTACGTCACCAGCTCCAACGGCTTCGATGGGCCAGGTACCCATTCCTTTAGAGTCGACGAGGAGGAAGACTTAGGCTTCAATTTGTGGAGAGACAAAGACTCCTTCGATGGATGTCGAGGAGACTTACCGCTCAGACTCTTCGGCGCGCAATTAGTGGTCTCAGTTGTCGACTCTGTGGCCCGCACCCATACCCCAATGGCAGATCTGATGTGGGTCCGTAATGGATATTTTAGCACCACAATCAGACAACCGTTTGAAACCGGTCTTCGGCGTTGACATTTTAGACGAACTTCTAAACTACTGAAAATACACAATGAGAAATCGCTGAGGTGATCAGACGTCCGAAGCATGCGGAAAAACAGAACTGAGGCAACTGACACTGCACAAGCTTTTTATACCAGCATCAACATCACAGCCAAGGACAGGACGGAGGTCGTCTAGGAACAGGACTCGTTGCTCGATACAAAGGAAAAACGTTTCTAAAGCTGCAAGCAGACTTACAAATATATCAAAGATGAGGAATATGTGCGGAGACATAATCCATTCGAAATACCCATTGCTGTTTTGAAGCCTAAAGAGAACAAAGCCAAGGTGCAAAAGGGACCTGTTGGAATCGTGAAAGAAAGCCAGGGTCCAGGAGATCCTGTTGCATCTGGAAATATAGCCAAGAAATTGTAAGGGCAAAAACTTGATAACAGAACAAACCTTGAAAACCCAAAACCTAGCAGGAAGACGCACTCAAAAGCAGAGATGCCTGAACCACAAGACTGAATAACGGCTGCAAGAAGCTTCCCTGAAGCTTATTTGTGCGATAGACTAGGGTGGACTGTTGAGATTAAGCTTTGCACTGTCATTTTGGAAACACTTTGGAAGATTTATGCGAATAGTGTAAAGTAGCCACGAAGCTAAGGATTTCTTTAAGCTTAGGAGTTGGAACTCTCATCTGGGTAATACTTTGGAACTTTGTTGTAGATTATGGTTGTAGATTTCTGTTGTAGGTTATGGTGTTTCTAGGGAAAAGGAGGATCAAAAGACTAGGTGTTGAACTTATAATTTGGAGACTTCATTACTAAGGTGCTAGACACCTGGGAGCAAAGACACCTTTTTGTTAAGTTCCCTTGTGGACCGTTTTGTTTAGGAGAATACAATTTTTGGTTCTAGCATTACCCCTAGAACCTACAGCCGTGAACCACCCTGTCAATACGAGAGCCAGAACAATAAAAGTACATTGTCTATGGGTGTTTTGTTAATGTCACTTGTGTCCTTACATCAGCAGACCTAGAGTAGCTTTACCATTTATTTAGTTCCATGACAGGTTTAAATTAGAGTACAGGTATCTGGAACACGGGTGTCCTGAGATGGACTTTGGCGAATCGTAGGACAGCGGTGCACAACCCCGGTCGTCGAGGGCAGCAAACATGAATATTTATGAGAAAAATGTGTATCCAACACGTGAAAATTGAACATTTATATAATCAGTGGATATCCTGAAACCTCAGTGTGATTTTAGACTCAAGGGCCAGATTAGCCCACCAAAGCTGTAACAGGTAGCCAAAATGTTATACAACAGGTAGTGATTCTAGAGCCTGGCAGTGTTGGAGGGAGCACTATAACAGCTGAACTCCTTATGCCACTTGAATATCCCTATAACACGCGCTTAGTCCATAAGAGGAACATAAAGTGAATGTGTTCGAATTAAAATGAGACCAGACCAATATTCAGAAGAGAGAAGAATTGGAGCACAGGGCGTCAGAAGCAGATGACAAGCTAGCTGCTTTTGGAAAAGTCTATGCATGCTGTGCATCTAGAGCCTGCTAATATCAAGCTTACTAATCAAGCACATTTGTCTAAATGACACGTCGCATCACAGGCTTATCTGGGAGGGTTGAGAAGAGAAAAGCAGTATAGTTCCTCCAACGAGTACTCTCACGAATTCCCAATCTATCACCTGGAAAGGTCCTTGAGATATAGGGCCTCATTACACGGTAGGCGGTAGGGATTTAACGTTACCGGTAATGGAATACCGGTAATGTTAAATCCCCATGCTAATTACGACCCGGCTAACTGCTATTAGCGGCACCGCTAAGTACGGTGCCACTAACAGCGGCCAGTCCGCGGGCGCGCGACCCTCCATCCCGTAAATAACACCATGCTGCTAATAGCACACCATCACAAGGCGAGTGGACATGCCAATAGCGGCATGGTAAAGCCCCCAAAACCCCTTAACGGCATGCCGCTAATACCGTTGTCGCAAACCACCCGTTAAAATAACTGTGCAGTGTTACCACCTGCCACAGGTGACCACAATCAGCACAGGTGGAGGCAATGGAGACTGTGGCTGCTCAAAAGGAGCACACCTCACCCCTTCCCACACCAAGATGGTTCCAATACTAGCAGCATTACATGGCCTGGAGGGCCTGATAGCAGCGCAGCTGCAACAACAACAGGCAGCACAGAGGAGACGCAGGAGGAGGAGGGCAAGACAGGCACAGCAAGCACCACCATGGCACCTAATCATACCACAGAGGCACCCACCAATTCCCAGGATCAGAGCCAGTCCATTTAACCTAACACCTGAGCAGATACACACCCTGTACCGTCTGGACCGGGATACCATCACCAGCATCGTGGACATGATTCACCACGACATTGTGAGCCTCAGACATTAGAACTGCCATCCCCCCCTCTACTGAAGGTGGTGACTGTGCTCCACTTCCTGGCCACAGGCACCTACCAGCATACAGTGGGGCAGATGCATGGCATCTCCCAACCAGTATTCTCACGCACACTGAACCAGGTACTCGATGCCCTCCTGAAGCATGCACCCGAACACATATACATGCCACGGACTGCCCAGGAGATTGCAAACACCAAAGTCGGTTTCTATTCACTGGCAGGCATCCCAAGTTGCATCAGGGCCATCGACTGTACACATGTGGAATTGGTCATCCCACATCACAATGAAGTAGTGTACCGAAACAGGAAGCAATTCCACTCCATCAATGTCCAAATGGTATGTGACGCCAACAAGTAAATCACACATTGCTGTGCACGATTTCCCGGATCTACCCACGATTCCATGGTCCTGCGGAACTCAACTATCCCACGCTACATGGAGCGACAAACGGGACAGCGTTCGTGGCTACTTGGTGAGTAGCAGGCCAAGCACATGGCAGTGTGCGTGGGGGGGAAGAGATAGATACTCCAACTGGGTGTGTGTTTGGGGGGGAGAGATAGATACTCCAACTGGGTGTAGCCTGTAGTCCATCGTCCAAATGCACATACAGATGTAAGCCAATGAAATGAACAGGCCACACTTGAGGTGAACAGTAACAGGACCCCATTCCTTCCCCCATATAGGTGACGCCGGCTATCCCCTGAAGAGGTGGCTCCTCACACCTCTACGGAACCCTCAGAACAGGCACGAAGAGGAATACAATCGTGCACATACCCGTACCCGCATCGTGATCGAGCAGACTTTTGGCCTATTGAAGTCACGGTTTAGGTGCATTAGCAGGTCTGGTGGCGCTCTCCTGTATGGCCATGAGAAGGTGGCCAGGATCACCATGGCATGTGTCATGCTGCACAATATGTGTATCAGACGGAATGTGCCACTGCCCCCTGACTTTGAAATAGAATCACCTGATGAGGATGATGATGGTGATGAGGATGGAGGTGAAGGCGATGCAGGTCATGTAGGAGGGGATGGCCAGGAGGGACGTGCTGTGAGGCAGCATCTGATCAACCAAATATTCTGAGTAACAAGTTCTCGTACTGTCACCTGGATGTGGCTAGTGGTGCACTGGTGTCTGTTTGTTAGCTCACAATGGACCCTGGCGTCAATAAATCAAATATACACAATGAAGAAGTCCAGGTCTCTGTTTTGCTCTAACACCAGTGTATTTATGTATTTATGAACTCAAACAGGAAAATGTGCATGTACCCAAACATCCCACCACCCTACCCCCCACAACTGTCCCATCACACCCACCCCCACCCCCCACAACGGTCCCATCACACCCTACCCCCACAACTGTCCCATCACACCCTACACCCCACCCCCCACAACTGTCCCTCATGTGTCTTCCACAATTTTTGCATCCAGTCATGCACGCGGAAGCATGGATATTCACTCCCTATTGGTCATTGCCTGATCCAGCATTTGGAGGCTGCCGGGAGAAGCGCCTGGTGGTGCGTGCGGAGCGTCGGAGTGGGCTTGTCTGCCGCGAACCGGCAGACGAAGAAGTGGCAGGCTGTCCTGGTGCTGGTGGAAATTGACGGTCCATTGCATCCGCAATGCGTGTGAGTACCTCACGAACTCGGATGAGCTCCCCACACAGCCTGTCTGTACAGGTCTCCATACTCTCCCTGGAGTGCCTGGATGTCTCCCCAATCTCCGCCCTGAGACAGGCAGCCTCCGCCACATGCTGACCAACCAGCACAGTGAGACCCTGTTGCCGCTGGATGATGCTGGCCAGGTCAAGGGCAGTGTCGGCCTCTGGTGGTGTGGCTGCTGTGCATTGTGATGCTGGCAGGTGTACAGATGGAGGCACCGGGGGGCTACTGAAGGATCCCATGGTCTCGTCACCAGTGATGTTGGAGCCAGGTGTGTGATGTGGTGATGGCTCTGGGGTTCCATGTGGGCTTGGGGTGTGCATGTCCAGCTCGAATTCAGTTGGTTCCTCCACATCAGTTAGTGGTGCGGTGGCTGCTGCCTCTCATGCCGAACTAGCAGTAGCTGAGGGTGGTCCCTGGGTGGCTGAGAGTGGTGGTGGTGAGTGAACCTCGTGAGGTGGGGCTGTTGGGTTTGGTGTGGCCTTGGCAGTGGCGCTCGAACGATGTTTGGAACTCTGCAAATGGAGCCTTGCGCCTTTTCCTCTGGATGTCGTGGGGGTGTCCTCGGTGGGCTGTGGCCTTTTCTTCTTCTGCGCAGGGGGTGCCTGGGATGCATCCTCACTGTCAGTATGTGACCCTGTCGGGGACAAGAAGGGGGATGGTATTGGTTAGGGTTCGATGTACTGGATACATCATCAATGCAGTTGTGGGCATTTGCAATTCATTGTGAAGGGTGCAGGTGATGTGCCCGTTCAGTGGCTCATCCATGCAGTGTTGTGTGTGGCACTTGGCTCTGTTGATGTGTACATTTGTGTGTGTTTGGGTCTGGCACTGACATGGGCAGGGTGGGATGCATGTGTGGATGTATGGCCATCCATGAGGTGAGCCTGGGCTGACATTTGTGGGGACCTGTAGATACACATTGCATGCTTTCATCAGTACACTTCCCTCCATCCAACGTGTCTGCCACGCCATGCTCCATCCTCCCGACTCCCTCGATACATTCGACTCCGATCAGGTTGGCGCATGTCTCCTCCCATTCCTTTAGCTTGATTGGCGACCCAGATCCGCCAGCGGTGGCAGTGTTATGATTCTCTGCCAGGATCATTCTGACCCGGAGTCTCAGGTCATCTCATCTTTTCCTGCACTCACGTACATTGCGGGTGCAGGTGCCCATGGCACTTACTTTCATTGCCACTTCGGCCCAGATAGCCTTTTTCTTAAGGAGGATCTCCCGCTGCATGTCGTTAGCGAAGACCACTGCAGCATTGTCTGCTAAGGTTTGGGTCTGGGTCAGCATGAGTAACTCCTCATTAGAAAACTTTTCTTTCCGCTGGCGGTCAGTTGTTTTTTCCAGTGCCTTGGGCATGGTAAGGGTATTCCAGTAAATCTCATACAGCAAAGTACCACAAACAGGTCCAGGGGGCAGAGGATGGCATTGGATTGTGTTTTTAAAGATGGCCGCCGTGCTCTTTCCCGTTCCTGTGCGATGACGCTATTTCCGGTTCCGCAATTTAACGGTCACCGCTAATAGCAGTGACCGCTATTTGCATGCAGCGCAAGGGCGGAGGTGCTATCTGCACTTTCGTCGAGGGCGGTAAGTGACTTTTTGGGGTTTTTAGCGGCATGGCGGTTGGATCATTACCGGCATGGCGCTATGCTCGTGTCCGCGTACTCGTAATGGTGCGCTATTAGCGCCCTCTTGTGAGGGCGGACACGTTAAGAGCGCCATGCCGGTAATTGTGGATTTTTAACGCACAATGTGTAATGAGGCCCATAGACTGCGCAGTGCTTCCAGCACAAGCCTGTTGATAGTCAGTACCCCAGACCCTTAATTGTTACATGTCTGTGATTTCCAGTTACAGAGATAATTGCATCACCCATTGCTTTCTGGCAATCAGTACTTTGAGGCGATCAGAAGAAAAGATTCATGTTTGTTAATGACCTTGAAGCTATTATTAACCAGAGAAATGTCTTACTGGAAACCAAAAATATAACCACTGACCTTAAGGAGGGGCAAATAACCCAAAAGGGAAGCCAAACCTCTCTTAAGGTAGGTAACGTGACCGAGCAGTCATGCTTAACAAGGGAGAGGAACTAGCCTGACAGAAAGGTACAAAATATACACACACAAGTGAATAAGTACTTTATAGTAAACAAAATATACAGTAAAATGACCTTGTTTTTAACGATTTATTGAGTCTTGTGCGACAGCAATTTCGTTACCAAAGCATTGGTACCCATACAGTTCCAAAGTTACAGAAAAGCTTAGCATTGTCCATTGATAAATTCACAGCCTGCGTCGGCCAGCAGCCAAAACAGTGCTGTACTGCACCTTACCTTTTTTAAACCAGTTTAACCGATTTATAATCATTGTAATCCTAACAAGCACTTCCATCAATCATTAAATCTTAAAAGGTTCTGAACAAACAACAAATGAGGAAGAAAGTAAACAAAACAAGAATGACAAATAAATCAAGTCAAAACAAAACCATTGTGTGGGCACTTGGCTTACTGTTGGCGCATCATTAGAGCAGAGCAGGGCAAGCAGTTTTATATTCTATAATAATGAGGAGAGGTTTGTGGTGAATGTTAGGGTTGTCAGATGCATTTACAGATGCGATAAGTGGGGTCCAGTCCGACAAAAACCTTGTCATTGTCCCCTGCATTGCTGCCTCAATTTTAGACATAGCAGCCACATACCAAATCTTAGCCTACCATTCGTTTAGGCCTGCTTTGTTCTGATTTCCAGTGTTGGGCGATTATGAAACGTGCTACCACTAAAAAGGTGGTGACCAATCTGGAGCTTCTAGCCGTCAGTTTAAAGTTGCCCCAAGAGTAAAACAAGAGGGTCCAATGTCAGTTCAAACCCACAGATTTCTTGAATCTTGGCGACGATAGTCCACCAAAACAGTTGCATTTGAGGACACTCCCGCCACACTTGGAAAAAGGAACCTATGAGAGCGTTACACCACCAGCAAGTTTGGGGGGGGGGGGGTTTGGGGTAATTCTAAGTATATGCTCCGGAGCAAGATACCATCGGAATATCAATGTGAAGCTATTTTCCCTGAGGAGAACCGCCCGAGAGGTCCTATTGGCCCTTGTCCAGATGTTTTACAACATAAGATCTTCTATAGGCTTCCCCACATCCCTTTCCCACCTGACCATATGTGTGTGTGTGTGTGGGGGGGGGGGGTTTAAACCTGGCCTTATTGAGCACTTTTTAGAGGGTTGCTATCTTAGCCCTAGGGGGATCACCAAGGAACAGGTCCTCAAACATAGTAGTCCCTCGTTTCCCATGAGGTGCTATGCATGGGCGAGTGATCCAATGGTATATCTGCAAATACTCAAACCTTTCCCTCTCCTCCACCAGAATAGGCTTGCTTACACGCTTCAAACGCGAGAGGGTGGTTATCCCTATATAACTGACCCAGTGTGTGTGGAGGCCTCCCTCTTTCCAGCGGATAAATCTTCCCCTATCTAGCCCTGGGGGGAATTCCCTTTTGCCCCACAAATCCGTCTTAGGCTAGTGTGACATTGGATTTAGAGACCACGTTCCCCTATCTTACGTACTTTAGGGGAAACCCAGCATGCTTCATGAAGAGGAGTTCCTGCGACCTCTCGTTCAATATTTACCCAATGTTTGGTTCCCTGTGTTTGAGACACCAATTAACTCCAGTACCGGTGCCAGATCTGCCGTGTACAAACAGCTTTCCACATACAGAACGGCTAGCCCCCCTGCTATTTTAGGCGCCATTAGTGTGTCTGGCAACCCTCAGCCTTTTCCGGGCCCATATAAAGCTAAATATCTGCGATTGCAGATCCTTCCGAGGCGTTTTCGGGGTCCAGATAGGTAATGCCTGGAAGACATACAGTAAACGCAGCAATAGAGTCATTTTAATCGCAGTCATCGTCCCAAACCAAGACATTTCAGAAACCCCCCAGCGTATTAGATCTTGCTCGAGTCTATTGAATAATGGGACAATGTTAGCCGTGTAGAGATCATATTTTGCAGTCAGGTGCACCCCTAAATATTTCAAGGTGTATGGGGCCCAAGTGAGAAGGAGATCCGTTTTGAATTATGTAACAGTGTTAAGTAACTCTGATGTTGAGTATGGTTGATTTTGTTAAATTAATTTTAAAGCCCGAGACCTCACAGAAACGTTCCAGCAGTGTAATAATGAGTGGTAGCCTGGTAGTGGAATTCTGCATATAAAAGAGGAGGTAATCAGCTACAGGGCTAGCTTATGATGGTAAGCCGCGATCTCAAACCCTTTAATGTCAGCGGATGAGTGCACTAGGCAGGCCAAAGGTTCCATAGACAGGGCGAACAATAACGTGGATAAAGGATATCCTTGGCAAGTACCTCCATGTAAGTGTACTGGGTTGGAGAGAATCCCATTTACTTTAATCCTTGTGGATGGTAATACAAAGTTGGCTAGTATCATCTTACAAAAACACTGGCCCAGCCCGAATGCCTCAAGGACACTAGACAGGTATGCCCAATCAACTATCAAACGCTTTCTCAGTGTCGATAGAGAGTAGAGCCATCCTTCGCTTATGTCTTTGGCCCAGGTGTTACCGGAATTGGTATTAGCGGACCAAACAGGGTTTATTCCAGGACGTCAGGCACCCGATAATATCCGGCGTAAAATTAACATCTCGACCTGGGCGCAATCTAGTGGCTAATATTTTTGAATAAATTCGGGAATCATAATTAAGTACTGTAATCGGCCGGAAGGATGAACACAAGGTGGGGTCTTTGTCGGGGTTAGCCAGCAGGGTCAGGTTCGATTCCCCCAAAGTGGGTGTAAGAGTACCATGTGAGGGGCAAGGATTGTTGAGATTTATTTTTTTTAATAAAAGACGGCCGTATAACCATCTGGACCAGGCGTTTTATTACCCGGAGAGGAGCGAATGGTGTGCGCTATTTCTTCCGCTGTTATCAGTGCATCCCTAACCTGCCTCTGGTCATCAGGGATCTGAGGGAGCTGGGCCTCCCGCATAAAGGCTTTCTGTTGGGGTCCGGCAGACTGGTCAGTTGCAAAAAGCTCAGAATAATATTGTGACAGGATCTGTATTTTCTCTTGTTCCTTAGTCTGTAATTGCCCACTCCGATCCAGTAAGGGCCCTATCACCGTGCTCCCCCGCTGTGCCGGGAGTTTATAAGCTAGTATCCAGGATGCTTTGTTAGAGGTGCAAAAGTAAAAATGCCTTGTACAGAGTAGTTTGTGCGAAATGTCTCCCGCCCACAGTGCTTTTAGTTCAGCCCTGGCCACTTGGAGCAGCCGATAGGTTTTCCTAGCCTCATTACGCTTATTTCGCGATTCCCATCTGGCCACCCTTTCTTCTGCCTGATCTCTCTGAGTGAGTGGACAATAGCTTTTTATGGGCTGTGGCTATGCTGATCAATTCTCCTCTTAACAGGGGCTTAAATGCCTCCCAAACCCCGGCGATGGGCACTTCTCCTGTGAGACTTTCTTCAAAGTACTGTACTATACGTTTCGAAATATCAGAGCATATGACTGGATCGGTGAGAAATGAATCATTCATCCTCCAACCCATAGACTTGGTGTACCCCATGCCATATCCTTCCAAATG
Organism: Ambystoma mexicanum; assembly: GCF_040938575.1. Lineage (NCBI taxonomy): Eukaryota > Metazoa > Chordata > Amphibia > Caudata > Ambystomatidae > Ambystoma > Ambystoma mexicanum. Next base: position 274,822,728 of record NC_090937.1, read on the forward strand.
AATTGTGATAGGGGAATAGTCTGATAACAGAGCCACCTCTATGGTGGCTGCTGAGATCTCGGACCCAAGGGAGTGAGACACCAGGATATAATCAATTCTAGAATAGGTGCGATATACATGGGAGAAATGGGAGTAATCTCTAGGTTGAGGATGAAGGTTCTGCCATCCATCTACCAGATTCAAGTCATCCATTGCCTTTTTAAGGGGGTCAGCCTTAGCTATTTCAGTTGAGGACAGTGGGCCAGACCTATCCATAGCCCCATCCAACACCAAATTAAAACCACCTCCGAATACTAGCGCCCCTTGCTGGAATTGTGTTATCCGAGGTAATAAGTCTGCATAAAACTCTGCTTGTTGCTGATTAGGACCATACACTGAAATTATTGTAAGATCTTTTCCTGCTATGCGAAGAAAACCCCTACATATCTGCCCATATTATCTTTTACCACTTTCACACGTTCAAAGTGCAAGGATTTCCCTATTAGAATAGCAACCCCAGCCTTCCTAGTAGTTGAGGAGGCGAAGTATTGATGGGGTAACCAGTGGGATCTCATCCTAAGGAGTTGAGCCCCTGGACATTAATGGATACAATGTTTTTATCAGCCATGGTTTATACCTGTATCGTGCAAGTCAACCATCTATTCAAACATGTAGGAGACCTTCTATTAAACCAACCCATATGCACATTCAAGTCCCCACCACTTCCATCGCTGCCACAAGGGCAATGCACTCCGTTCCTACTCTGATTAAAGAAATATTTCCAGATACTTTTCTGGACTTAAGGCCAAGCTTCCCCAAAAATATAAACAAAAAAAAAAAAGAGAAAAATACTACAATGTAAAAAAAAAAAAAAAAAAAAAAAACAACCAAAACACCCATGTGTGGGGTCAACATCAAGCACTCTGCTTAAGGGCACATGTCCCTACCACCCTTTTGAATACAATGATCCCACAACAGTCAACCTGCTGCTGCCTTCAATAATTATGTTTCTCAGTAAGAAGCATTTTAACAGCCTGAATTCGGGGTTCCAGAACCCCTAAAGGTCACTGGGTTGTTCCCATAAGAGTTGAGTTGCATTAGATCTCGGAACCCGCCTTTCAGTCTGGTGCTTCTCTGTCTCCGCTCCTTTCTCTCTTGTCTATAGACGGTCTCCATCTGTCACAGCGCCTACTTTTCCTCGACTTCGATTGTGTCTATGGAGCTACCGAGGTTGCTGATGCCTGTTCTTCCGGCACATGTAGATCAACTTCTGGGATTTTCAGGTTATCCATTGCTGCTTTGACTGATGAGAATTGATACTCGGTCTCATCTATCTGGAACAGAATCCGGAAAGGGTAACCCCATTTGTAAGGGATACCCTTTTTTCCGAGAGCCATGTGGTCAAAGGCTTCATGTGCTGGCTGCGCTGTATCGTTCCATGAGAGAGATCTTGAAACAGTTGTATAGCTGCTTCACAAAATAGTAGATCTCTTTCAGAAAGCCAGAGCGATTGGCGAAGATCCTTCGTTTTGAAAAAGTGGACACGCACTAGAACATCTGGCACAAGTTTGTCTCTCATCTGGAAGTTGGAAAACACTGTGTGCGATCCAAAATAAGATGTGCTGTTTCATCTCCAATTATCTCTTGCAATAAGTCTTGGACATATCCCTTTAGATCACGGTCAGGGATGTCCCTCTGCACTCCTCTCATTTGTTTATTGTTCCTGCAGGAACACTTTTCGGCATCTTCAAGTTTCTGTTCCGCGCCCATCTATAAGTTTCCACTGCCACCACCCTTTGCGCGAGCTGATCCTGGAATTGTGTTTGCTAGCAGAAGGCCGTCTCCAGGTAATCCAGTTTAGATTAATTCTGTTGTACCGTGTGAGACAGCTCCTGGAAAGAGCTTTTCAGGTCTTTCGCGGTCGACTCCATCTCTTTCTGTAGAGACTGAAAAGGGTGCAGAATGTCCCCCCCTTTAGTGGCAGGCTTGTCCTCATCGTCTGGTGCGGACGATGGTTCTGGAGCATCCCTGATCGAGGCGCTTGACTTTTCCTTTATCTTGCCCATAAAGAAGAGAACTTAGCAGGTGTCACACCAAAGCCCTGTCAGTTGAAACGGGATGAGAGGCTTTCCCGATGCTAATGCCTTTGCTTTAGACAGGCTTCTAGCTTTTTATTATGAGTGGGACAGAAGTCATGCAAGGCTAACATTTAGCTCAACTGGATATCTTCCCAGGGAGGGGAGGAATCCACTGTGCAGTGCGGTTCGGCTGGAAATGCTTGTCTGCTGTCATCACTGCCCTTCCTGCACATTCATTCTGCCAATAGATTTTTAAAAGGATTGTGCCCCCAAAGCTCCCTTAACGTGGCAATCCCTGAGCGAGAGTGCGATGATCCCCCAAACCTGATTGCCCAATGTGATGTATGTCCAATCAGTCTCTGGAGTCAGGGGTAACTCCTGAGCTAGAACAACGCATTGCCGTCCCCTTGTGTGGAGTGTTTATGTTGCTGATCTCATGTGAACATTTTGCTGTCTCCTCCTCACTGGGGCCCAAAACCTCAAAGGCAGTCCAAGATCAATCTGTACAGCTCCATTCACCAAAGCTTTTAAATACGCTGCCTTTCTACCCTGCGCATGAAGAGCGTGTCACAGCTTTTGAAGAGTACTCCCCACCTCAACGTTCAATAAGGGCCGGGGAACACCCTGGTTTCTGCTGCACGGCGGTCCGATCATACCTGGTGGTACGGGGATCCATCCTGCGCCAGGCCCTCAGCTGCATAGTTTGCGGTGTGAAAGGGACTGCACCACTTGGAGCAGCGGCATACAAGGTTTGAATAGCACCGTCTCTTCGGAATCCTCTGCCAAGTTGTCTAATGTATGTCATGGGAGAGTCAACTGCACTTCGAATACACTGCGTACTTGGCCATGGTTTGCCTCCTTCCTATACACCGACGTCCCTCACTGCAGCATCTTCATCGCTCCTCCTTCAGTGCCGCGCTGAATTGCGGCGGTCATCTTCCTTTCTCTGGTCAGCCTCCACCTGAGCGGGCTGAATTTTACACTCTACAAACCCCTCAAGGCCTGAAAAATCACCAAGTGCTGGGTGACATTCTGCTGCAGGGATCTGCCAAAGTGCGGGTCCGTCTGCGGTTTTTCGGCGTGCAGCAGGCTGAGAAACTAGCAGGGCTGCGGAGCCGCAGAGATTACACCTCCATTAGGCTCCAGCCAGGCCACAACCCCCTAAAATGACCTTGTTAATGTCAAAGGTATTTGTACAGCGCACCGCCACCAACGGAATTGGTCCCCAGGTGCTCAGGCAGATCTGCAAATAAGGAGGAAGGGTGGGATTAGTAGGGTGAAGCAGGAGTAGGAAAGTGATAAATGGGGATCTCCTGTTGGCAGCGTCAGTTCGGTTTTCACTGTGAGCTGAGCTTGGGTGTGAATATCGGATCGATGCGAGTCCTTGTGTGCTGTTGGTGAGAGTTATGGGTTTGTTGGTAGGGTGAAGTGCGTGCAGTTTGCTGTGCGAGAAGGTGATTGTGTCAATTTGTGTGTGAGGTAAGTATGCAGAAATTTGAGCTTTTGGGTTAGTGGGTTATATGTCTCTTAGTCCTTATAATTCTTGTACCATGTATCCGGTTGCCCCATGGAATACAGCATTTTCTTTCTCTTTTTTTCTTTCCTGTCCGTCTAATTTTTAGGCTCAATGGCACGGCAACTTTCCAGCTGTGTTATTTCAACCTTTGTGTACCAGGTGGAGGTGTGCATTGTCCCCCACTCTGATATTGGTGCTGTATTTTTATAATCATCCGCTCCCTTCCTATCTATTTCCTGACAGTGATCCCTTGCCGTCTGTGTTTACTTTGTTGGCTAAGGTGTTATTGACACATCATCCTTACCCTTCAAGCCTGATCTCTCCGTGTACGTTCTTTGGTGTGATTCTAGCTTATCTATCTCACAAATGGCAAGGTGATATGCCGTAGATTGTTTGTCCCTTATTTCAGTTGATGGGACGTAGCTTAGGGAGATATGGAGGATCGGTTTCCTCTCTCAGCATTGTTTCAGCTGTATATGAGCCCCCATAGGCATTTCTTCTAGTTATGGGTTGAAGAGCCAAGATTTGAGGAGTTGTATGAATAGGTGATCTGTTGTGTTACGTATGTTCTTTGGCTGTTCATTCCAGGTTCTTGGGGTGAGGTGAGAGAAAGAGTATCCTCCAAATTATCTTTTGTTGAATGGTTTTGGTTCCAAACGGATGTCGCTGCTAGATCTGAGTGGCCTTGTTGGGCGGTGGACGTTTATTTTCTCTCTTAGGAACTCTGTGCCTTGGCTGTGGATTGCTCTTTGCGTTATGCACATTGATTTGAACTTTATTCGGTGTTTTATTGGTAGCCGGTATAGCGTTTTCAGGGCTGGTGTGATGTGTTCTCTTTGCGGTAGTTTGAGGAGCAGTCTGGCCGCCGCATTTTGTATGCGTTGGAGTTTTTCTAGAAGTTGTTCTGGCATGCCCAGATATAGGCTGTTGGCGTAGTCTACTCTGGGCATGATGAGAGCGATGACAGTGAGTGTTTTGTTGGCGAATGACAGGAATGGTAGGATCCTTTTTACTGCTCGTAGGAGAAAGAAGCATTTCTTGATTAGAGCGTTTACTTGTGGCTCTAGAGTATGTTTGTTGTCCATCAGGACGTCCAGGTTTTTTTACGGTCGTCGATGGGGCTGGGGTTGTACCAGGTTCAGTTGGCCAGGGGATGTAGTAGTGGTTGTGTGTAAGAAAAACAGTAAATTGGCATAAAAGACAACACTCCTGTACTATTTTGTGGGTCTGCTATCTGGTGATAGGCACTTTACATATAGAGACAAGGGGTGTGAAGGAAAAGGAAGCAGACTGTAAAACATAGTAAGAATACTCAACCAGGATCCCCAATGCAGACACTAACAAAGTCACACTTCATTCATTCATGTTTATTTCATAACCCATAAAACAATGCGAAATAATAGCACAATATAATACAATTAATTCAGAAAGTTAAAATAGTAGGTTGCTAGGGCATGCTAAAAATCACACAGTGAACATTGTGCCATATAAAGTGCATAAAATGTTGGCATACAGCTGAATCATGTACTATTGAGTGTTAAGCTAGAGTTGTATTATACTGATGACAAGGGGTTCACATCGTACAGTCCTCTGCCCTGGTTCCTTTTCAGCAAACATGCTCAATGGATAAACTTGGAAAAAGCAGTCAATTTGTCCGCTGTCGTTTTGGATAAGATGAATGCATCTGATAGATATCTGATATTAGTAAAAATAGGTTTCAAGTAGCAGCTCCCGAGTTATATAATGTGGACATAAAAAGAGAAAATGTTCTATGGTTTCTTTCGCTCTTTTAAAAGCCGGGCATTGCTCTGAGTCTTTCATATGCCAGATAAAGAACTGTGATGCAAAGGGTAGACTGCCAAATCTATGTCTTAGGTATAGGGAACATGCATAGGATGGAGTATATGCATCTAAGTAGCTCTGATACCCCAAGACTGGTTTGCAGTGCTGATATGCGAGAGCTCGAACTGAAGCTCTAAAGTAGGCTCCTATCTTACCCCTAATTTTTGTTACAAATGCGGCCTGCACTAACATTTTTGTGTTGGTTCACAGATACATAAGCTCTGTGGAGTGCAATTCTGCCTTAATATGCCCAATGGCACCTCTCTGTATTTCTCCAAGTATGCCGAAGCCCAGAGGCATACCCAATACAATATTGGCCGATTATTCATTTCGTCTAGTTCTGGTTGTACAGTCATATTTGCGGTGCTGCTGGGGAGCAGTCTGATCTTTAAGAATCTATATTCCACTACCTGCAAACTTGCGGGCTTAACATATTCCCAAATTTCATCTCCGTGAACAGCTGTAGACTTAGCCTGCATTTTATAAATCCGGAGCGCTGGGGACAGGACACCACTCCCATCCATAAATGACAGTTTTAAAACAGCATTTGCTTGTTCTTTCCAAACTGTGGATCTTTCCATTTGGGCAAGCCAACTGCCATTACTTGCAAATCTCATACCTAGATGATCAAATCCATCTTATTTATTTATACTTCTTAATACTTCTTAAAGCGTTACACGCCCATAAGCACCAGAGCGCAAGGACAAAACAGAGGGTCAGCAGGAACAGGTCAATCAAAAAAGTTCAGAAGATGAGATCCTAATCAGCCGAGATAAAGGAGAGTTTTGATGGTCTTTTTGAAGGCTGGTAGGGAGGATGATGATTTGCAGGTGAGGAACACAGACTTCAAAGCTGGTACCTCCGAAAGCGAGGTATAAGGAGTTGGTTTTATTAGAACACAAGGCTCAGGTGGGCTGAGCAAGAGAGATCCTTCTTTCCAGGTATAAAGGGGCAGCCAAATTCCAGAATTTATGGGTCAGCGATAGTATCTTGTGTCTGATTCTTTTTTTTAACTGGAAGCCTGGAAACATGGTCACTCTTGGCAACACCGTATATTGCCCCAAAGGCACTGTTCTGTGCGGTCTGCAGGCGGACAAGATTGGATTGCGAGGTGCCGATGAGCAGGCTATTACAGTAGTCCAGCTACGAGATGGCTAATGCAGTGACCAGAAGGGACCTGTTTCTGATACAGAGATAGGCCTGATCTGATAGAGCAGCTTAACAACATATCCGCAGGAGGAGCGCACGTTTGAATCATGTTGTTTCATGGACAATTCAGAGTCCATTGCAACACAGAGTTTTCACTGACTTGTTAACCGGGATCTGGTTGCCCATTATAGGAAGATGGGAGTTCCTTGGGTCAATTTTCTTTAGGCGAGAACTTGTATCGAGAATCAGAAGCTTGGTTTTCTCATTATTCAGCGCAAGTGAGTTACAGGCCATTCAATTTTGAATATCATATATGTAGTTCACATTTTCGATGTCAATGGCGTAGGTACCCGTCAACTAAAAGAGGACATGGGTGTCATCTGCATAGTTGACCTTCTTGATGACCTGGGTGTTAAAAATGCTAAGTAATGGTCTTGTGTATATGTTAAACAAGGTCAGGGATAAACACGATCCCTGTGGTACCCCACATGTTGAAAAGCTGGGAGAGGCATGAGCGTTCTTGGAGGCAACTCTTGAGGTTCTAGGACTTAGGAAGGATGAGATCCAATGGACTGCTTTAACTAAGAAGTTAACCATGTTTAGTAGCCTTTCACAGAGGAGATCATGGTCAATGAGATCAAAGGCCACAGAGAGGTCAAATAGCATTAACAGTGCTGGGTGGCCCTTCTGTAGGATCCTTGAGATGTTGGATTCAAGATCCAGCAATGCTGATTCAGTCCCGCGACGGGCTCTGAAGCCTGATTGATGAGTGCCCAAGAGTTTATTCTCTTCCAAAACGTTTTGTAGTTGCAAGTAGGCAACTCGAGAATTTTCAACAAATATGGCACACTGTTTATGGTATGATAGTTTTTAGCTATGATGCATCCAGTGTGTTCTTTTTAAGTAGGGGGCGGGGGGTTATCATGGCGTCCTTTAGGGAGGCAGGCAAAACGCCTTGAAGGAAATGTTGATCATTCTGGTAATCCATCGGGTGATAACATCCAGAGAGTCCTTCAAGATATTAGTAGAACAGGGGTCCCCTGTACATGTAGTTGATTTAAGGCTGATGATATCATGGATTTCTCCCTCTTATGCAGTGTTGAAATTCTAATTTAGGAACTTGTGGACTGGGTGTCAAGTGTGTTGATTTTGGAAGAGGTCCGTTTTTTTTTTTATTAATAATTAGTAGCCTCAGTTCATTGGTGTCAATTGGGAGGTGTGAGTCTCAAATTCCTTAAGAACGTTGAATAGTTCATTAGGTTAGGATTTTGCTTTGTCAATACGAAGGTTATAGTTTTCCACTTTAGCCTCAGTAATGGTGTTCTTGTAAGCCACAGCGGGTTTTTTTTTTATTTTACGAAGGTGAAGGGTACTGGATTTTTCCTCCATTTACGTTCCAATGCTCTTTTTCATTTTTCTTGAGTCAATAATGTTGCTGGTAAACCAGGTTTTTTAATGTTTCAATTTTAACTCTTTGTTCTTTCATGGGCCAAGGTGTCTATAGTGGTCTTAATGGCTTTACAGAAATAGTAAATCAAATCGGAGGAGTTAAGTGTTTTTCTAATCAAGGTTTGTTGTAAGGAGAGCACTGAACTCAGTGGGCGAGATGTTTTTAAGGTTCCTGCATTTTATCTCAGTCCGTGGGTTACTATTGAGTCTGAGGGGAGCTGCAGGCAGCAATGTATTAAGGTTCACTGAAAAGTAGTCAGACCAGGGGCATGTCTGGGTGTGGACATAATTGTTGGATAAGTTCAAAGTCAGGATCCAGTCAAGGGTATGACCGCTTTGGTGATCTTAGGTTTTTACCAATTGAGAGAACCCAATGGCTTCAACAGCCGACAATTGGGATAGTTCCTTGATGTCAACAGGCGCATTGGCCCAAAGGTTGAAATCACCCAACACAATTGCAGCGGAGTTGACTAACAGTATTATTCAGAAAAGCGAGGCACTGTTCCACGAACAGAGGTAGACTCTACAGTGGTCTATAATGCAGGAGTATGGACAAGAAAACATTATTGTTAACTTTCATTTTAAGGATCAAGTTTTGCTGAATTCAATTTGCTCCATTAAACGGCCCTCAACCGTGATGTGTAATCTTGTTTTTTTATAATATGATGGGTGTAATCCCATCACTTTATGACTGGTGGAAAGAGAGTGGCCTAATGATCAACATTGACAAAACTAGACTGCTGCCACTTGCTTCACCAGGCCCAGTGAGGTCTTGGAAACTAGAAACACGTCATTGGCAAAAAACAAGAGGGGGATATTGCAACGTCTCAGCCTTGGTGCGTCAGACGGCCTGTTCTCAAGTCTGACTATTAGCTTATGGATATAAACAGAGAAAAGATTAGGGGTTGGTAAACAGTGCTGTCTCACTACATGTTAATGTTAATAGGAGCAGTGATATCCCCAGCTAAACTCCAATGGACTCTCGCGTTATCAGAATAAAGGCTAATAATTGCTCGCAAAAGACTGCTTGGTATCTTGAATTTCTCCAGGCCCCATCAAATGCAGCCTTCAAGTCGATAAGGGCAGTTGTGATGAACTTTTAGCTTGAGCAGGCTCGATATTGCTAGAATGGTGAAGTAACTTGTGGGGAATTGTGCTCCCTGATGTTTTAGTTGTCACACTTTTTAAAATCATTGGATAGTGTTAAGACCAATTCTTTCAATATTACTATTTTGCACTGTAAATCGCTGCATCAAAGTCATATAATTTCTAAACCTCTAAGACAGAGTATTTTAAAAATACAAATGCACACATCACAGTAAGTGAAAAGCCTAGAGTGAGGAAACCAATACGAATGAGCCAGAGACTACCAAAAGGCAAGAGACATTCAAGCTGAGAGCCACAATATATTACACTTCAGGGAAAAAGATTGTCATCAAAAGGAGTTGCGGTATAATCAAACATTCACTTTAGCATATGTGGAATAAACATCGTTAAAAATACATTAAAAATCACAGGCGCAGATTCCAAGATGGCTGCCGTAAGGTGAGCACCGTAATCGATGCTCTCCCGAACCTCAGGACCATTTATGCCATTTAATTGTGGATAACACACCCTCCCCAAGTGTTTTAAGCAGCTGATCTGAGGAATGATAAGGAAAAGACTTGATTTCTAACCCTCCGACGGCACGATCAACATAGGAGGCGCCGAAAATACAGGCAGCTCTCCAATGAAGGACTTGTGGCAGTGCAAAGAGAAGCAGTGAGGGATCCCTACGGAGCGGACATGCCTGGCGGACTGGCAGTGGGACACGAAGGAGTGGAGGAACCACACAGTGGGCGGTTACTACTCCGGTCCCCGTGAAGGGCAGAGGGAGTGTCAACGGCTTCCCCCCCAGCATAGCAGACATCTTGGCGGTAAGCAGTGGAGCGGGGAGAAGCCCGGGAATAAGCAGAGCACTGAGGGGGAGGACGGAGGAGAGCAAGAGCTCTACAACCTAGCCCCACCTCCGAGAACCAGAAGCGGAGCAAGGCACCCTGCAGGGACACAAAGGAATAGAAGGCTGCCGGCGGTGTGCAGTAAAAATAAGAAGTTGAGGGTGCCAGTTCCCCACAACACCAGGGGTCTTCAGTGGGATTGGCTCGTCTCACCCCGTACACAGCTAAATTACAGAGAGCAATAAACTGACCAGCAACAGCCAGCGGAGAGAGGAAATAGAGCAGCTGGCCCCAAAAAGGGAAGTGGGCTTCATTCTGGAGATTGTCCGGAGGTAAAAACTCCAACAAAGGTACGAACAATCAAAAGACAATCAGTTCTGTGCAGAGGAGGAACGCGCCCACCAAACCCGCAATATAAGGATCAAAAGGAGCCCAAACTGAAGAGACTATCGCACACAGCAGGAGGAAAGGGAGCGAGGAGGACGTTAGCACCAAGGAGGGTGTTTCCACTGAGGGATAAACCCGGTAACGAGAGCAGGAGGCAAACAACCATGTTCAAAACCAAGGGAAAGGACCCCCTAGTCTCCTCAAACCTCAAAGGGGCCAGGAAACCCCGGGAGAGTAACCTGCAGAACATGTGGGCCAAAGATGCCAACTCCCCCCAGGCAATGCAACAGACCCAGGAGGAATCTGGCAATGGGGGACCCCAAGCTCAAGAAAATCAAGACCAAACAGTGACACTGTAACTATTGAAGCAGTATTTCATTGATGTTGTGGACAAAATCACAGACACGGTCCAAAGACAAATGGGCAAAATGAGGGGAGATTTGGCGGAGGCCCTGCAGGACATAAAGCGAGATGTCAATAAAATGGAAGAAAGAGTAGATATTAATGAAAGAGCAATCCAAGAACTGACGGAAGACTCAAGGAAGACAGAAATTGCCTTGGAACAACTGGCAAACGCGACCCCCAACCTAGAACTGCAGGCAGAAGACTTAGAAAACAGATCAGGGAGATCGAACATTAGAATTAAATGCCTGCCCGAGGTGGTACTAGATAAAGATCTGGAGGCTGCAGTTAAAAGCATTTTCATAGACCTCCTGGAAGCAGAAGACCAACTAGACATACAAATTGACAGAGTCCACAGAGTGGGGCCCCAAATAACAGAGCCGGGGGCAAGACCAAGAGATGTCCTGGCAGCCCCGCATGACTTCACCACAAAGGAAAGGATTCTGAATACTTCCATTATAGGTTATTTGTTTAGCCTTCCTAGAACAGACATACTCCTCTTTCAGGATTTGTCCTAGATAACCCTGTCTAAACGGAAGAAAATGGCCCCAGTCCTGATGGTGCTTCGAGACAAGGACGTTCAATACCACTAGACCATTCCATTCCATTCGGCTTGGCCTTTGAATGGCAAGGGACGCATCACCGGATTGGGTCCTATGAAGAGGGCACAAGAATTCTGGATATTGAAGACGGGGACCAAGGCCTAAGGCACACCTCAGCGAAATACCTGAACAAGACTAAAATGGGGGAAGCCCAAACAGGGCAAAAAGGAGGATTACAGCCTCAATTGAAAGGACCAGTAGTCTGAAAGCAGCAGGAGATTTGGAACCAATAGGCAAAGGGCACGATATAGCTGCTGAAATGAACCAAGAGGGAGGAGAGACTAAAAGTGTAAGCCTGGGGAGGCAAAGCTATAGGGACTACAATGATGGGACAGGGAGGGCGGGGAGTGGAATCCAAGATGGGTATGGGTTAACCTGCAGTGGTGCAATCTGGGAATAATAATGGGCTCAATCCTCGAGAAGGTGATTTGAGAGGGCATAGAAGCCGGTTGAGTCCACCCAGTGTTGGGTGGTGGTGAGGGGGTAGGAAGGGAGGGTGAGAGGGGACAGTGGGACCCGGGAGAAGGGAGGGGGTCCGAACTTGATCCACCGAGTATTCAGGAGAGAGGAGGCTGCTCCCAAGACAATGGACAAACAAGGAAAGTTGACCATCATTTCCCTGAACGTTAATGGGTTGAACTCACTCTTGAAAAGGAAAAAACTAGAAAAATTTGTACGGAGGGAAGGCCCAGATATAATAACCCTACAAGAGACCCACGTACAGAGTAGGGACAGAAACAGTGTGGGAATAAGCGGGTACAGTCATTTAGATCAAACCAATGATAAGACCAATAAAAGGTGGGGTGCTGATAGGTGTGCTTTTCTCTGCATGTTTTGCTGCGAAAATTAATAAAAAATGTTTAATAAAAAGAGAAATGTGCTTTACCAGTCTGTCCATGACAACTCCAGAGGCACTCTATTCCTTTTCTGCGGATTGGACTATCCCCTCAGTCCAGACAGACTCTGGAGACTCTAACATGCGCCCAGTCACAAAGGAAGAGATTGAGGAGGTAGCCTTGCTGATGAACGCAAATCGGTCCCCTGGGGTGAATGGGCTCCCAAATGCGCGTTAAAGTAGTTTTGTGAAACCCTGTTCCCAGCTTTAGGTCTGTCTACAATGCGATTTTGTCTAGAGTAGTAATCTCGGAATCCATGAACTATGGACTGATGACAATGATTTAGAAACGTTCCTTACATTATACGAGCTGTGTCCACTTCCGGCCCATTTCCCCTAAACTTGGATGTAAAGCTGCTAGCCAAACATGGCCCTGCTCACGAGGAATTTGCACATGGCCCAGATGGGTTAATGCTGTTCTGATCCACAGAAAAGTGTGGGTTGTGTCAAAAAGGGGTACTGAACACATGATCAAACTGATCTTTATGATTCATCTTCATAGAAATTACACCCCGCCCCACCTCAACATTCAATTGTTTACACTAATCTGGGGAGGGGGACCGGTAATTCATATCTTCATAGAAATTACTGCCCCATTCAATTGTTTACATTGATGCCGAATAGGCTTTTGACCATGTGGGTTCGGGGTGTCGATCTTAGATTTTGAAGAAAGGTGTCTTCTGTTTAAAATTCATGAACCTCTTTGGTGCCCTCCAGGCCCATGCTACAGGCCGTGTAGTAGTCAATGGCATAGTTTCAGAGACATTCCGTATTGGCAGAAGTATTAGACAGGATTCTCCTCGCACTTCCCACCCGTTTAATTTTGCAATTGGGCCCTTGGCTATAGCCCACAAAAGAGATAAAACGATTGAGGTTATGCCGTTTTAGGATTCTTAAGTGCTCTGTGTTCAGATGGATTTCTGAACTCTGACCTGGGAGGCAAAGGTTCAGAAGGCCAGCCTAGTTTCTTGGAACGTAATAACTTTCTGGACAAGCCAAACCAATCAAGGTAGCATTGGCGGCGGTCAAGACTAGGTCTCAGGAGGGGTGGGGAGTGATCGAAAGCTCACAATGAGCAGACACAGCAAGGACACTACAAATTACTCTGTCAGGTGTATATCAAAAATACACATACATTTATTAAATGCCTTTTAAATCAAACACAGAAGTAAAACACAGTAACAACCAAACCAACACTATTATAAAATATATATGGGATACATTACTCACCGTAATCGTATTTCTGATGCTTGTATCTGCTTAGATTCACATGCTGTGCATAGGCCGACATCTAGTGGAAGCTGCGGAGTATTACAGTTTGTTTTTCGAAACTCGAAAATGGGCGTCGACACAGGCGTGCCAGTAATACTATCCCTAGTGTGACGTCCACTGTACCCAAGATCCCTCACGCGTCTAGGATCCTCAGATTGTATTTTTTCTGACATGAGGAAGCATGAGGAGTAGCGCGAGTACAGATAATCCAAGCAGATAGACAGAAAGGTAAGACTACAAGCAATCATGCGCCTTCTCTCGGAGGGGAGGAAGGGTGGGTCGCATGTGAATCTAAGCAGATACAAGCATCAGAAATACGATTACGGTGAGTAATGTATCCCTTCTGAGGCTTGTGGAATCTGCTTAGATCACATGCTGTGCATAGATTAGCGAGCAGTACCAGAAGAAGGAGGTGGGATATGAGAAGGGTCATGAGCAAACAGGTGTCTTAGAAACGCTTGTCCCACTTGTGTATCTGTCTTGGAATGAGTGTCAATGCAGTAATGCTGAGTAAAAGTGTGAATAGAGCTCCAAGTAGCTGCTTTGCAAATGGTGTCGAGGGGAGCATTTGCAATGAAAGCCAGAGTGGCCCCAATGCCTCTAGTAGAGTGGGCTCTTGGCGTAAAAGGCAGAGTTTTTTCAGAAAGAGAGTAACACAGCTGTATACAGTTGATAATCCACTTCGAGATAGCGCCTTTTGAGACACGATCTCCCTCTCTGCCTGTAGCTACGGAGACAAACAGTTGATCTGTTTTCCTTAGCGGTCTGGTTTTATTTACATAGTAGAGGACCGCCCTACGCACATCTAGGGTGTGTAGTTTCACCTCAGCCGAGCTTTGCGGTTTCTGGAATAAAGCCGGAAGCTCGATGGACTGGTTTACATGGAACTTTGATATAAATTTAGGGGAGAACCTAGGGTGTGTGCGTAAAACCAGTTTGTCTTTGTGTATAGTAAAGAAAGGATCCTGCACTGACAGAGCCTGAATTTCACTGACCCTTCTTATAGAGGTAATGGCTACTAAGAAGGCCGTTTTATAAGTCAGGTGTTTGAGACTACTCTTATGCATGGGTTCGAAAGGGGGGCCCATGAGCTTAGCTAGCACCACATTAAGGTCCCATCCTGGCGGTGGGTCCGAAATAGGAGAGTGAAGTCTCTTTACTCCTTCCATGAAGGCTTTAATTACTGGTACTTTCCACCACGACACCCTGTTAAGGGATGTGGTGTAAGCCGAGAGGGCTGCCAGGTGTACTTTCAGAGAGTTTAAAACCAATCCTGCATCCAGCAGGTGGAGCATGTATGTCGCAATGTTGGAAGGAGTGCAATCAACAGGGTTGATTTGTTTATTCTGGCACCAAATAACGAATCTCTTCCACTTGTCAAAGTAACAGTGCCTTGTGTTTGGTTTCCTGGATTCTTTTAGGATGTCCATACACATCTGTGGTAAATTGAGATGTCCAAACTCTATGACCTCAGGAGCCATGCTGCCAGGTTCATTGAGTTGGGTTGCTGGTGCACTGTTTGACCTTGTTGCTGGGACAGTAGGTTGTACCAGGCTGGAAGTTTGATAGGCTCCCACACCGCCATCCAGGTAGGTGTGAAACCATGGTTGTCTCGCCCACATGGGAGCAACTAGGATGAGCGTCATCGATTCCTTGTTCATCTTGTACACCACCTTCCTGATGAGAGGAGTTGGTGGAAAAGCGTACGCAAACATCCCTGAGCAGTTCATCCACAGGGCGTTCCCTTGGGAGTCTGGCTGGGGGAACCTGGATGCAAATCCTGGGCATTGTTTGTTTTCGCTTGTGGCGAATAAGTCTATAGTGGGGAAACCCCACTGAGAGAAGAGATCTTCTACGATCTCTCTGGGAAGGACCCATTTGTGTTCTTCTGGGAGGGAGTTTCTGCTTAGAGCATCCGCTAGGGAATTGAGCTCCCCTGGAACATGTTGCGATGACAGGAAGATGTTCCATCTGAGTGCCCATATCCAGATTTTCTGGGCAAGCTTGGACAGATTTGGCGAACGAGTCCCTCCTTGCTTGTTCAGATAGAACATGGCTGTCGTGCTGTCCGTCCGGATCTGCACCGACAAGTTTAGTAGATGGGGCTCAAACGCCCGAAGCGCTCTGAATACTGCCAGAAGCTCTAGCAGGTTGATGTGGTTCTTGGCTACTGAGTGAGACCAGAGACCCTGAGCTGTGTGGTGGAGATGGTGAGCTCCCCACCCCGTCAGGCATGCATCTGTAGTCACCACTGCCTGTACTTCGGGATCGTAAAAGGTTTTTCCCCTTGCCCACCAGTGTAGGCTCTGTACAAGTGTTGGCGAAACGACCACTAGATCGTCCCACTGACCACTTGCCTGAGACCACTGTTTCGCCAACCATTCCTGCATGGGACGCATGCGCAGTCGCGCGTGGGGGACCAGGTAAATGCATGACGCCATCATGCCCAGTAACCGCATTGCTTTGCGTACCGTTATTTGTTGACCGGACTGATAATGTGGAATTTGCAGTAGTATATTCCGAATTCTCTCTTCCGAAGGGAAGGTCAACCCTTTCTGAGTATCTAGGATTGCTCCTAGGAACTGTTTTTAGGTGCTTGGCACCAGGCTTGACTTCTTCTCGTTGATTGAGAAGCCTAATTCGTGGAGGAGGTCGATAGTCCTTTGAATGTTTGTCCTGCAAATTCCTGGGGTTTCCCCCGTTATGAGCCAGTCGTCCAGATAAGGGTACACTGGGATTGCCTCCCTGCGTAGGTGTACAGCTGCCACCGCCAGTACCTTGGTGAATACCCTTGGTGCTGAAGCTATCCCGAAGGGCAGTACCTTGAATTGGTAGTGGCGACTGTCCACCTTGAAGCGCAAGTACTTTCTGTGCGCCGGGAGCATGGAAATATGAAAATAAGCATCTTTCATATCCAAGGTTGCCATGTAATCCCCCTTTTTTAGGAGGGGGATTACCTCTTGTAGCGTGGTCATACGGAATTTTTGGGGCTTGACATACTTGTTGGCAGGCCGTAAGTCCAATACTGGGCGCATTGTCAAATCTTTCTTTGGCACAAGGAAGTAAGTTGAATAGATACCCTTGTTTACCTGGTGTCCTGGGACGAGTTCAATCGCGTCCTTTTCTAGCAGAATGGCGATCTCCTCGAGAAGGATCTTCTGATGTTCTAAGGAGTGTACTCTTTGTCGTAGAGGATGGTTCCGGGGACGCTGCAGTAATTCTATACAATATCCTGTGGACAATGTTGACAGCACCCATCTGTCTGAGGTGATCCCTTCCCAAGCCTGGGTGAAGTTGGAAATGCGTCCCCCTACTGGGGTTGCGTGAGAAGGGACCCTGAACTGAGCGTCACTGCTTTGGTGGTGGCGTGCCACCTCCCTTGTTGGGGCTGCCTCTGCCTCTCCCAGGACCTCTTTTGTTACCCCTGCCGTAACTTTGGGTAGACTGCTGGCTGTTGTTCCACTGTGTACCCTGTCCCTGGGCATAGTTGCCTCTTTGTGAAGTTTGGCCGCGTGGGCGACGAAAATTACTGTTCCCCCTCTGGTTAGGGGGTTTGTTGGTTAGTTGGCCAAGGGATTTCAGTGTTTCGTATTCGTCCTTGGCGTTTTTCAGTGCGTCTTCGACCGCTTTCCCAAACAATAGATCGGGTTCCACCGGCTTGTCTATTAATGAAGCCTGAGTTTCTGTTTTGAACCCCGACTGCCGTAACCACGCATGTCTTTTGATAACAGTACCTTCTGCTATCAATCTCCCTGCGTTGTCCGCGGCGTCGAAAGTTGCTTTCAATATGCAACCAGACACGGCTCTCCCTTCTGCCGAGATCCGAGCCAATTGGCCCTTTAACGGTTCAGGAGCAGAGGCTATGAGTGCCGCGACCTCTTCCCATTGATGGCAGTTGTAGCTGGCCAACAGGGTGGTGGAGTTAGCAATCCTTGCTTGGTAGGCGGACGTTGAGGCTACCTTCCTGCCAAACCCGTAAAGTTTCTTGCTCTCCTTGTCGGGAGGAGCTTCTGACGAAGATAAGGGTGTTCCAGCCCTCTTCCGAGTGTTGGTAACAACTAGGGAGTCTGGTTTAAGATGTCCTCTTATATAGAGAGGGTCAGACTGGGCTGCCCGGAAAAGTTTTTCGACCCTGGGGTTGACTGCTCTGGTGAGGTTTGGGTTCACCAGGGACGGATCTATTCTTCGTTGGATGGATTTAAGGATAGGGATGGTCTGAGCGACCGGCCTCCTCTCTCCCACCAACTCTTCTGCGAAGTCCCTTTCCTCCTGTACACCGTGGGTGTCGATGTGAAAATGTTCTGCCGCGCGAGCGAGAACCTCATTAAGGAGGGGCTGGTTATCGACTGGCGAGTCGGTAACTGGGGCTTCGTTCTCTACCGGGGAATCTACTCTGTAAATTTCCTGCTCATCTTCTCCCTCCTCCTGGTCCTCATCATCCGCATAGTATTCCGTCCCAGTTTGTTCCTCCATAATTTCAAACTCCTGGTCCCCCTCAGGGAAAGGCTCTCCTTGGTACCTGGGGTGTGGAGTAGAGTATGGAGTAGAGTAAGGCTGCACCTCGAAGGGTTCAGGTCTTTCGAACCGGGCCTTTTTACTTAGGGGGATACGATCAGTGGAACCTGAGGGTGTGGCCCCCTGAGGGTCATACGAGAGGAAATGCTCTGGATTCTTGTCGTAAAAATCTGCCAAGGAAGACATCCTTGACATGACCCTGTCTATGTCTTCACTGGACCATTCTTTGGAACAGGGGATGACTTTAGTAGGCAATTTAGGGGACTTATCAAGGGTACTCTTGCTGGATGTTGATCTCTTAGTAGATTTGTATTTGTCTGTCTGCTTAGGGGGGGGAAGGATGGTCTTACAGGAGTGGAAGAATGTGCTTTCCGCTGTTTCCCCCCCTCCCCGTGCGTGGAAAAATGTTTTCCCTGTCCCTTGGAGGCCCCGGAGACTTTCGACGCCTGGCGTCGAGGGTCGGAAGAGGTATCTGTGTTTTTCGAGCGTGGGGCCTCGCTGGTGTTAACTGCGGGCTCCGTCTCTTGGAGCGCGGCCTGGGGGTGGAAGTCGTCTTCGTCCTCCGACGATCGAACTTCCGTTAGTCTAGGGAGCGAGGCACTCTTGGCAAGAGTGGATGATTGCCTTGCGTCATGAGGCGATCTCGATCGAGAGCGCCCAGAGGACACCGAGTCGGACCGTTCTATCTGTGCCTCTTTCCGAGAAGTCGACGTCGTCGAGGTTCGGTTGGACTTAGTGTGCTTAGTGTGTGTAGGGTGTGTAGCGCTTGCGTCGCCGGGGGTCTTCCCCATAGCCGCCCTGCCGGACGACCTTCCGAGGTCGGGGACCTGCGCTCGGCTGTCTTTCAACGCCGTAATGCCCTCGCCGTCCGAAAGTACGGCGTCGCTGCCATCGCTGAAGGCGCCCTCCGCTGCCATGGCCGCCTGCCTGGCGTGGTGGGCCCAACGCTTTGTCGAACGGTCCTTAAGTGTCTTAGGTTTAAACCTACTACACGCTCTGCAGTTCGCTTCGGGGTGGTCCCTCTGCAAGCAGAGATTGCACGTGGCGTGCCTGTCGACCCAAGGGTATTTGCGGTTGCACTTGGGGCAGAATTGGAAAGGGGTACCCTCCATACGCACCTTGAGGCAGCGGGCTGGTAAGTGTAGGAAATATATAAGGTGTACCTATATACCAAGAGTGAAGAGTATGTACCACCCCCCCCACTCTCACTACTTGCAGGGCCGAGGCCAGCGGCCTTACCAGGCCCGGGCCGAGGCCAGCGGCCTTCCGAGGCCCAGATCCGTCGTGCAGCAGCCGAAGGTCGATGTCTTCTCCAGCCGTTGTCGAGGGTCGACGTTGGGGTGGGGGAAGGATGTCAATAAAGAATTATAAATTCCAATTATTAGCAAATATATATATATATATATATATATAATATTACTCACCGTAATCATATTTCTGATGCTTGTATCTGCTTAGATTCACATGCTGTGCATAGGCCGACATCTAGTGGAAGCTGCAGAGTATTACAGTTGTTGTTTCGAAACTCGAAAAGGGACGTTGGCAGGACGTGCCAGTAATACTATCCCTAGTGTGACGTCCACTGTACCCATGATCCCTCACACGTCGAGGTCCCTCATATTGTTATTCTTTTGACATGAGGTAGCATGAGGTGTAGCATGAGTACAGTTGTATCCAAGCAGATATGCATTAGACAAGCTCATAGGCATCCATGTGCCTTCTCTCCGAGGGGAGGAA
This sequence comes from Ambystoma mexicanum, assembly GCF_040938575.1. Classification (NCBI taxonomy): domain Eukaryota; kingdom Metazoa; phylum Chordata; class Amphibia; order Caudata; family Ambystomatidae; genus Ambystoma; species Ambystoma mexicanum. The sequence goes on from NC_090937.1 coordinate 274,842,488, forward strand.
GGGTTGGTCGCATGTCAACCTAAGCAGATACAAGCATCAGAAATACGATTACGGTGAGTAATGTATCCCTTCTGAGGCTTGTGGAATCTGCTTAGATCACATGCTGTGCATAGATTAGCGTGCAGTGGAAGGAGGAGGAGGTGGGATGTGATAAGGTTCATGAGCGAATAAATGTCTTAGAACCGCTTCTCTCACTTATGTATCTGTCTTGGAATGAGTGTCAATGAAGTAGTGCTGATTGAAAGTATGTATTGACATCCATGTAGCTGCTTTGCAAATACTGTCTAAGGGGACATTTGCAATGAAAGCCAGAGTGGCTCCAGTACCTCTTGTGGAGTGGGCCCTTGGCGTAAAAGACAGTGTCTTATCTGATAGGGAATAGCACAGTGGGATACATCCGACTATCCACCTAGAGATGGCATTCTTAGAGATGCAATCTCCTTCTCTACCTGGCGCTATGGAGACAAACAGTTGATCTGTCTTTCTTAACGGTCTGGTCTTGTCTACGTAGTAGAGGACCGCTCTCCTCACATCTAGTGTGTGGAGTTTTACCTCAGCAGAGTTTTTGGGTTTCTGGAAGAAAGCCGGTAGCTCAATAGACTGGTTTGCATGGAATTTGGAGATTAATTTAGGTGAGAACCTAGGGTGCGTACGTAAAACCAGTTTGTCCTTATGTATAGTAAAGGAAGGATCCTGCACCGACGGAGCTTGGATTTCATTGACCCTTCTTATGGAAGTGATGGCTACTAAGAAGGCAGTTTTATAAGTCAGGTGTTTGAGACTAGACTTGTGCATAGGCTCGAATTGGGGGTCCCATGAGCTTAGCGAGTACCACATTAAGGTCCCAAACTGGCGGTGGGTTAGAGATTGGAGGGTGGAGTCTCTTTACCCCCTTCCATAAATGCTTCGATGGCCGGTACCTTCCACCTTGAGACCTTATTATGGGAAGTGGTGTAGGTGGACAAAGCCGCCAGGTGGACTTTTAGGGAGTTGAACACTAACCCTGCATCTAGTAAGTGGAGCCTATAGGTTAGAATGTTAGATGGAGTACAATCAATGGGGTTGATTTGCTTAGTCAGGCACCAAATTATGAATCGTTTCCATTTATCATAGTAACAGTGCCTAGTGTTTGGGTTTCTTGATTCTTTCAAGATATCCATGCATCTCTGTGGTAGATTGAGACGTCCAAACTCTATGACTTCAGGAGCCATGATGCCAAGTTCATGGAGTGTGTCTGTGGGTGCACCGTTAGTCCCTCGTGCTGGGTGAGTAGGATGTACTGGCACAGGAGTTTGATGGGATCGCATATCACCTGTTTGCGTAGATGTGGATACCACGGTCGTCTTGCCCACAAAGGAGCAACTAGGATAAGCGTTGTCAGTTCCTTGTCTAACTTGTTCACCACCTTCCTCATGAGAGGAGTGGGGGGGGGGGAAGCATAGCCAAATTTCCCTGACCAGTTCATCCATAGGGTGTTCCCCTTGGAGCCTGGCTGGAGGAACCTGGACTCGAAGTCTGGGCATTGACGATTTTCGCTGGTGGCGAATAAGTCTATAGTTGGGGAAACCCTATTGAGAGAAGAGGTGTTCGACGACTTCTTCGTGTAGATGCCACTCGTGTTCCTCTGGTAGGGGATCTCTGCTCAATGAGTCTGCTAGAGTATTGAGTTCCCCTTCAACATGTTGCGATGAGAGGAACATTTTCTGTCTGAGTGCCCATTTCCAGATTTTCTGCGCAAGTCTGGATAGATTTGGAGAACGTGTATCCCCCCGTTTGTTGATATAAAACATTGCTGTGGTGCTGTCTGTTAGGATCTGCACCGACAGGTTTGTTAAAATGGGGTTCGAATGCCTGAAGGGCTTTCAATACTGAGCTGCAGTGTGAGACCACAGACCCTGAGCTGTGTGGAGAAGGTAGTGAGCCCCCCACCCTGCCAGTGAGGCGTCCGTTGTGACCACTGCCTGTATCTGTGGGTTGTAGAAGGGTTTCCATCTCGTTAGGTTTTCTCTCGTCCACCAGCGAAGATTTTGTACAAGTGTTGGCGAACCAACCACTCGATCGTCCCACTTACTGTGTCCTGAGACCATTGTTTCACCAACCACTCCTGTATGGGACGCATTCGCAGGCACGCGTGAGGAACCAGGTATATGCAAGATGCCGTCATGCCTATTAAACACATTGCTTTGCGCATCCTTATCTGGTGGCCGGCCTGATAATGTGGTATTTGCAGTAACACATTTTTTACTCTTTCCTCTGGGGGAAAGACCAATCCTTCCTCTGTGTTAAGGATAGCTCCTAGGAACTGTTTGGAAGTGCTTGGCACTAGGCTTGATTTTTTCTCGTTGATTGAGAAGCCCAATTCAAAGAGGAGCTTGATTGTTGTTTGAATGTTTTGTCTGCAAATCAGAGGTGATTCCAGTGTTATGAGCCAGTCATCCAGGAAGGGTACACTGGGATTGCTCCCCTGCGCAGGTACGCTGCCACTACCGCCAGTACCTTTGGAATAGCCTCGGCTCCAAGGGTATTCACAAAGGGCAGCACTTTGAATTGATAGTGCTTGTTCGCCATCTTGAAACGCAAGAATTTTCTGTGTGCTGCGAACATTGAAATATGAAAAAAGGCATCTTTCATATCCAGTGTTGCAATGTAATCCCCATTTTTTAGTAGCGGGATTACCTCTTGTAGCGTAGTCATGCAGAACTTTTGTGGCTTGACATACTTGTTTGCAGGGTGCAAAATCTAATACAGGGGGCATTGTTAGATCTTTTTTTGGCACAAGGAAGTAAGTTGAATAAATACCCCTGTTTACCTGGTTGGCTGGGACCACTTCTATGGCGTCCTTTAATAGAAGAGCTGTTATTTCTTCTAGAAGGAACCACTGAAGTTCCTCTGAGTGGACTTTTTGTCTTGGGGTGGTCGTGAGGACGTTGAAGTAGTTCTATGCAGTAGCCCCCTGCTACCATGGACAGCACCCATCATCCGAGGTGATACCATCCCATGCGTAGGTGAATTGGAAATGTGTCCTCCTACTGGAGATGCATGGGAGGGTACCTGAAGCGGAATCTCACTTGCTCTGAGGAGGGTGCCACCTCGAGCTGGGCCTCTGCCCCGATTACCACAACCTCTGCGTTGTCCTCGTGGATAGCCTTGGAAGGCTTGTCCTTGATTGTTGCCATAGGAACCATGGCCTTGATTGTAGCCTGATCCTCTCTGTGAATTTTGGCCCCGAAAACAGCAAAAATTACTGTTAGCTCTTTGACCCGCAGGCTTGTTTGTGAGCTGACCTAAAGATTTTAGAGTGTCATACTCACCCTTTGCTGTCTTAAGTGCATCTTCTACAGCCTTGCCGAAGAGCACATTAGGTTCCAATGGCATATTTATTAGAGTGGCTTGAGTTTCTGGCCTAAAGCCTGACTGGCGAAGCATTGCATGCCTCTTTATAATAGTCCCCTCTGCAATGATTCTCCCGGCATTGTCAGCTGCATCGAAATTTGACTGGTGGTGAAAGTAATGCAGAAACCTCCTCCCACTTATGGCAGTTATAACTTGCCAAAAGTGTAGCGTTGTTGGCTATTCGCGTCTGATAGGCCGCAGAAGAGGTGACCTTTCTGCCCATTGCATATATATTCTTGCTTTCCTGATCCGGTGGTGCCTCGGAGGAAGCAAGGGGTGTGCCTGCTTTTTTTCTTGTTGTGGTGACAACCAATGAGTCTGGTTTCAATTGGCCTCTTACGTATAAGGGGTCTGATGGTGCAGACCTGAATAGTTTTTCCACACACAGGTTAACGGCACGTGTGAGATTGGGTGCTTCTAAGGAAGGTTGTATTCTTCATGTACCAACTTTAGCAGTGGGATAAAATGACCTACTGTCTTTTTGCTGAACAAATATTTGGGGACAAAGTCTCTATCCTCCTGTACCTCCTGTGTGTCAATACGGGAAGTGTTCCGCCGCTTTGGCTAAGATTTCATTGAGGAGGGGTTGATTGTCGACAGGGGAATCTACCACTGGGGGGTCCTGATTAATAGGAGAATCTATGGAATCTATGTAGTACATGTTTGCCTCCTGGTCTACGCATGGGTCTTCATCATCCCCATAATAAAGTTCCTCAAGTTGAGGGTCATATAGATTTATAACCTTGCTTTGTACGGGGACATCACAGCGAGACCTCTTAGAAGGTGGTTGAGATGGTAAGGCAGAGACTTGACAGCCTCAAGGGGCTGAGGTGGAAGGAGAGGAGTGAAAACTTTGAAAGTAATCCAGGTTCTTTTCATAAAAATTTGCCATAAAGGTAATTCTTCGCATAACCCTATCGATATCTTGCGAAGACCATTCCTTCGAACTTGGGATTACAATAGGTTGTGTGGAAAAACCCATATCCTCATTAGTGGGAGGTATAATCCTTGGCCTAGAGTCTTTAGGTTTCCCCCTAGTAGGACTCTTGTCCCTATGAGGGGTCTTAGAGGACTTTTTATGATGATTTTCCCCACCCTGGGGCCAAGGGGAGTGTTTGACAGACTTTTTGGGGCCTGACGTTTTGTCAGACGGTGAACGTCGAACTTCGGGTGTGGGAGCCGAGGCTTTGTCTGCGGACGAGCAGCCTTCGGAAGGAGTTTTTCATGCGACACCCTTGCTGTCTTTCAATGTTCGAACCCTGTCGTGTGGCGATCTTGAACGAGTTTGCCCAGAGGACCAGGACTCGGTTGACCGTTCACAGGGTGTCAAACGTTGTTGAGTATTTGACTCATCGGGTGTAGTACCCACAACATGGCCGCTGGCCTGTCCTACAGGGTCGGGGGTCTGCGCTTGAGTAGCCAATGTTACTACAATGCTCTCGCCGTCCGAAAGTATGGCGTCGCTGTCATCGCTGAAGGCTCCCACTACTTGCATGGCCTCGAGTTGCCTTGCGTAGTGGGCCCAGCGTTTTGTGGACCGGTCCTTTAACGTCTTAGGCTTGAAGAGCCTGCACGCTCGACAAGCCATTTCGACGTGGTCTCTCGGGAGACAAAAGTTGCAAACTAAGTGTTTGTCCACCTAGGGGAATTTACGATTACACTTGGGGCACAATTTGAATAGTGTATTTTACATAATTATGGGTTATGGGAGTGGCAGCTGGGCAAAAGTGTAGGAAGGGGAGAATATGCATTCTAAAATAGCCTCCCCCCTCTCTCCCTACTGTCTAGGCCGAGGCCCGGGGCGGCCTTCCAAGGCCGTATGGTCCATTGCGATTGTCTCCGACGGGCAGTTTTCTTTCTTCACCAGCGTGGTGTTTCAGCAGTCGATGAAAGGATAGAATGAGAAACTATCGTAATTGTATAAAAGTCAAAGGCTTATCGCCGAAAGGAACTCCGCTATACACGTCCGCCTAGCATGGCGGAAAAAAACTATCTGAAGGACCTCGACCTCGATCATGGGTACAGTGGACGTCACACTAGGGATAGTATTACTGTCACACTCTGTCGACGTCCCTTTTCGAGTTTTGAAAACAACAACTGTAATACTCTGCAGCTTCCACTAGATGTCGGCCTATGCACAGCATGTGATCTAAGCAGATTCCACAAGCCTCAGAAATAGATCTACAGTAACCAGTCCTAAAAGAGATGGTGCACAGTAAGGGTCCACAACCTGTAAAGTAAGGGATCATACAGTGCAAATACTTTTAGGTAGTCCTTCACTTTATCAACCCTAACTGAGTGGCAGTCCAAGCCCTAAGCAGAGTGGAGCCTTGCGCTCAAAAGTACAGTTCGGTGCTGGTGCACACGATCGTGCGGTAGAGGCAAAACATGGTCTCTTGCAGGGGCTGTAGCAGCTCAAGAAGGTGGTTGAGGCAATGAAGAATAAGTTCCTACTATTCAAGGAGGGTCTCCCCAAGAGGGCAGAACAGGATCCAAGCGTTGGGAATAGGTTGGTAGCACAGGCTACCTCGAGAAAGGAAGAGTGGCCCTCAATGGACACTTGTGCGTAAAAATTGATGGATGCGCCAGGGGCCACCGGTAAGCGTTGCAAGTACTCAACGACCCAAGGCGCACTCCGGACCAAACTTTGCCAGTCGAGTACACTTTGGTTGCGCGTTCTAATACTGCAATTGTGCTGCACTGCGGCTTTCAGCGGCTGAGTTTCAGGGATGAATGTGGCGTTTTCGCCTCTCCTGTTGAAGGGATCGACTCGATTTCACTGCAGCATGTCTCAGGACAAAGGTGGGCACAGCAGCAGCGCACCCACAAAGTTCGTCACCAGGGCTAGGTGACAGTGACCGCGTGTACTTCGGCTCTGGCGTACTCTCTTTATTCGAGACCTGGGAATGCCAAGTGTACGAAATACGGTATGAGAGTGCCATGATCGCAGAGCTAGCGATCTGAAAAGCCTCAAGTGTCTACTCGAGACAGCGGCGGTTCCAGAGCTATGGCCCTGTGCAAACTGGTCAGTTCGCTGGTTGGCCCAAGAAAACATCCAAGAAGGCTTGCTTTCAGGATAAGTTAGAGGTGCCGAGAATAGTTGGTCCCACTATTCCAATGGGTCGAAGCGCCTTTGCAGACCTTCTGTTCAATCCGAATAGAAAGGGGTCCTGCGGGGCAACAGCAGGCTTAGGGTGCCAAACATTCCAGCGGGTAACCAGCGGTTCCTCGACTCCGCTTTGTTGTTTCAGGAGACTTGGCTCCTATCCAAGGTTCGTTGAGAACTGAGGAAATCGACCTGGCATGAGTGTTTGGAGCCTTCTCTCATCCAGAATCTCCTTCGTGCCAAAACGAAGAGGACCCAATGGTAGATCTGCTCACAACACAGGCATGTCAGACGTGAACCAATCACAGACCACATTGGTCCCAGTCATTCCCAGCACACCAGACTCTCTGGCACGAGGATGTGTATTGGAAGTTTGGAACTAGAGAGTCCTAAACACAAAAAAGTCCTAAACACTAGAACGCATAGCTTGGTTCCTGGGAACCAAGCTATGTGGATGCCTCCATGTTGTGCTTGGGAACTACTTATTGTGTTGCCAGCCATATTTCTCATGGTGTATGAGCCTGGCGCCATAGGCGCCAGCAGTGGCCCCACGAGGGATTTGGAAAAGGATGCCTGGCTCTAGAGGCCCGAGTCCTGACTCCACCTGGCCAATGGGTTTGCCAGAGGGGGTTTTGGGCGAGGGTTGTGACACAGTGTCCCTTCTGAGGCTTCCTAAGTAGCATATATCTTGTTCCTTTGTCGTGATATCTCGCCACAGACCCGATATTGCGGATTACGATCAGGTCGATTCCCACCACTGGTGACTCGCAGCAGTCTCACTGCCGGTTTCCTCCGAGCCCGTTGTCTCACGGCGACTGCCATCTTGCTACTTCCTCCTCCTGTCGGGCCACCAACTTCCAACTGCTCGCTTTTGGTTATGCCTCCATCATTCAGCCCTCTGCTTGATTGTATTTTTGCACAACCTCGTTATGTGCCTGGTTGCTAGTTTATGTGCACAAACGCACTCTGTAGCCTCTGTTTCTGCACAGGATCATTCTGGATCAGCGGGAGCTCTTGGAATCATCCTACTGCATGGCTACTTAGCCAGGCCCCTCCAATAAAAGCTAGTTAAATGCAAATTTTGCACCCAGCAAGTTAAAAAAACATAGTTATAAGGATATCCACAACTAAATTTGATGGCATAAAGTGTGATGAATACATATTGGCAGTAACACCACAGATGGTGTCTCTTCTGGCGTTTTAGTGAAAGCAAACCAAGCATATTAAGTAAATGAACATACCAGGCCATGCGTTATTCCTGATGAGCCAAGGGAAGCCAAATGTCAAAAGGGCTGACTGGAAAGATGGCTTAATGGGATACCTTCATGCTGTATATGGAAGCAATTTTGCTGTTGATCACAAGGGCTCCCTATTATATAATTGTCAGGGGCAGGAAGGTCAGACAATCTTCAAGAAGTTGCCAGAGTTGCCTGACCAAGAAGCGGAAGGTTTGAACATATCTGAACAAAGCTTGTTGAAACTGGACCAACATTTTGTCGTCAAGGAGAATACATTCTTAGCAAGATACCATTTTACGATAAAGGATCAAAGAGTCGGAGAGACAATTGAAGAATTTTTAACTGCCCTTCACAGGTTGGCCATCAAGTGTGACTGCACTCATTGTAGGGACCAGGTCATGATTCAATGTGCTGACCACAAAACAAGAGAAGCCTTGTGGCGTGATGTTGCGAGCAGTGTGGTCTTTACATTGAGTGGGCAATAGACATAGCGAAAATGGTGGAGCAAACAAAAAAATGCATTAAGGCGCTGGATGCAGAAGCCACCAAGAGCACTGTCGGATGTGCAAATGTGGTGGATCAAAGTAAAGTTTGTGTACTATATAACAATAAAGATGAAATAAAACAAATAAGCAAGAAGAGAATGGATCTCAAGCAGTAGTTGGAAGATCAGTATTTGTCAAGAGATGCTACAGATGTGCAAACCGGGATCATTTGGCTAATGATAAGCAATGCTATGCATACCATGTGATATGCAATGAGTGTGGACGAAAGGGGCATATGGCTCGATGCTGTAGCGATGGGAACAAGCCTGGTAGTGTTAAAATTGTACAGGATTGTTCAGCTTCTTGGCAAGATGCAGGGAAGAAAATGCTGATGAGGTGTACGTGGTGAATGCGTGTAAAGGGTACGCCCAAACAAATAAAACCACATGCAGAGATATCAGTTAATACAGTTCCAGTGAAACTGCTAATAAATAGCAGAGCAGATTACACTTTGGTAAACATGGAAACGTGGAAGGAAAAATGGATTTGTTGTGCGTTGCAAGAAGCAAGCGCAAATGCCCAGGCCCGTGGGGATATTCCCATCAACATAATAGGGGCATTTTGGGGTCAATATAGTTATGGCGGGAGTAATGCTCAAGGCATGGTCAGGGTCACATCCAAGAGAGGGAATCCATATTTCCTGGGATGCCCTGGGTTGAGACTTAATCTCGAGCATCCCTCACAAGTAATTGTCGATAGTGGGTCCCAGCATAGGTGCAGTCAGTGCAGGTGAAAGAGCATAAGGTGTTTCCAGACAACATGTTTCCGGAGGTTTTTGCAGAAAGGATGGGGTGTCTTGAGAGATTTGTTCATTTGATGAAGTTGAGACCTAGGGCCAGTAAGAGCGAGAGCGTGCACCATACCACTAGCATTAAGGGAGTACGGGAAAAGGATGATGGAGGGTATAATTGAAGAGACAAATGCAGCTGAATGGATTAGCCCAAATGTGGCGGTGCACAAGCCCAACAGGAGTTTAAGGCTTTGCATTGACCTCAGGGGTCTTAATAAAAGTGTAAAACCAGATAGATTTCCGATTCCCAAAATTGATGATTTGTTGGTCAAAATTGGTGGGGCTGCGATTTTTCCAGCTCTTGATTTAAAGGCAGCGTACCACCAAGTTAAGCTACAGCTGGACTCCACGCATCATGGAGCGAGTAATGAGCAATTTGTGAAAGGGATCGACAGGAAGGTGCTACTACCAGGATGATATATTGTTATGGGGAAAGAATGAGGAGGAGCATGACATGCGTTTAAAAGAGGTATTAACGACAATAGCAGATGCAGGTGTAACCATCTCACCAGAGAAATGTGAATTCAAAGTGTTAAAGGTTCAATACTTGGGCAAGGAATTATCGGCGTAGGGGGTGAGAACAAAACATGCAACTTTGGAGGCTATAAGGGAAATGAATGCTCGAAAGGATAAAATGGAGCTGTCTTTGTACCTGGGGTTGGTTGAATTGTATGGAAAATGTGTGAAGAATTTGGCTGAGAGGACAAAAAACATGCGAAGTTTGATATGATATGATAGTCTATATAGCGCCTATACACAAGGTGTTGCGCTTCAAGGCAAGGGAGGGAACAAGGAAAAATACAATGACATTCTTAAAGGCCACTAACAGTAAGGATGTGAAATTAACTATCATACTTGGCCTGGCGACATTTTAGATAGTGCAAGAGCTAAGAAATAGATAAGGAAGGGAGGGGGAGAGTGAGAAGGAAATGGAAACAGACGGGCAACTACCGTACTAGGCCCGATGACATTTCTGTTAGAGCCGGAGAAAGAAAGTGAGGGAGACGGGTGCAGAAAGGGAGGGATGGAACAAAACAAGAGTCCATCGTACTAGGCCTGTTGACATTTCAGATATTGCTGGAGGGGAGGGAGAGGAAGAAAACAAGTATGGTGAGGGGGGAGGAGACAGACGAGGTTGCTATAATACTAGGTCCAGTGACAATTCGGATAGAGTAGGTGCATAGAAGAAAGTAATGGGAGGAGGGGAGGAGATAGGAAAAGGGGGAATGGGAGAGGAGGAGAGAATAGAGAGTAAGCAGTCAAAAAGAGTGGAGAATCAACAGGGGAGAGCGAATACAATTCCGGAAGTCAGTAGTAACACAAAGTTGCAAGCCTGGATACACGATGAAGATGGGAACAGCATGATTCAGGGCCACCATGAGAAAGGGTGACGCACCGTGAATCACTGAAGTCCATAAAAGTAAAATCCAGCATTGGTCACAAGACAGTGATGGTGAAACCAGAATGCATCAGGACAGACTCCTGCAGAAGTAGGCTGGAGAGGGGCAAGGGGGAGCAGGGTAGAAGAATCAAGCAAAACGGGCAACACCTGCGTGCGAGAAGGGGGGGGACACAGGGAACATCACACAGGGACCAGAGGGGTGGGGATATTCTGTGGGGACAGAGAGAGTAAACACATGTTGGTGCATGCTTATCTTCTGTCTGTGCAGGGGTTCGGGCCCTGCATCCTCCTGGTCCGAACAGAAATTGCCCTTCGCTTCGGACGCCGGACGAAAGACGACCTTTATCTAAGAGTTAAGAGCAGGAAGGAAGAGACCTGTCTAAGAAGACGGGAGAAGAAAAGGTATGAGATTCATTTGGTGTGAACTATGTAATGATGAATTTGAAGATAAGGAATACTCTAGTGAGTGTGCCCATATTACAAGGATTTAAGGATGATTGGAAGATGGAGTTGTATACTGATGCAAGTGTGAGTGGACTTGGATGTGTCCTGAGGCAAAGAGAAGGGGAAGAGCTACACATGATTGCTTTTGCTTCACGTGTACTTAAATATGCAGAGAGGCGATATTCAGTTGTAGAGAGGGAGGCTTTGACCTGTGTGTGGGGAATTGAGAAATGTCTGCATTTGTGTGGGGGAGATTTGCGGTGGTGACGGATCACAAGCCGTTGGTGGGCATCTTTGAAAGAAAAGGGTTGGATGGAATTTCAAGGAGAATTCTGAGGTGGATTTTTTTCTCTCCAGGGATTGGACATGGAGTTGAGGCATGTGAAAGGTGAGTTGATGTTATTGCTGATGCGTTGCCCTGCAATCCCAAAATGGAGGAGGATATGGTGGTGGAAGAGGAGGGAGAGGTTTTTGTGAACTGTAAGGTTGCCAAGGAAAATAAGTGGAGAGAAGAGGGAGAAAAGGATGAAGTGTACAAAATGGCAATGAAATATGTCCAAGAAGGCTGGCCTATTAGTTGAGAGGTTAAAGGAGAGTGTAAGAATTTGGTGTGGAGAAGGGAGTGCTGGTAAGAGGGGAGCGATTCGTGGTGCCGGAGGGCATGAGAGTGGTGTTGGAGATCGCCCATGAGGGACATTTTGGCGTCAGCAGGATAAAAGGGCTGATACGACAGGATTTTTGGTGGCCGGGGATGGACAATGATATTGGATTGTTTTTGAAGAGTTGTGAGGCGTGTGTGGCTAGTGATAAAGCTCTGTGCACCAGGGTGCCGCCTATGAGGATTGTGGAACCGCCCAGTTCAGTTTGGGATGCTGTAGCAGTGGATATTTTGGGGCCTGCGTCAGCTGTTTTGCCACAGTAACCGCTTTACTAGAATTAAAATCTAGGCTTATGGAGCGAATGGACAAGGGCCTTGCTTCCATGTTAATGCTTCTTGACTTGTCTGCTGCCTCCGACCTCGTCGACCATTCTATCCTGGTCGACAGGTTGGAGGCAGTAGCCAACATCCCCCGATAGCAGCACAATGGATTGCTTCATTTTTGAAAAACCGTGAAAGCAAAGTCTTTTCCGGGGAAGCGGAGGCCCCCCTATCCTCGTTGAATTCAGTGTTCCACAGGGTGCCTGTATATCTCCCGGTCTATACAGCATTTTCATGGTCCCCTTCTTTGCCTTGTTGGATCAAGAGGGTATCATGTTCACTAACTACGCGGAGGATACCCAGTGTGTCATCCCCGTGGTGGGCACTCATTCAGTGGACGAGGCAGAATTGAATCGTCTGTATTCGTCCATAAAGGGCTGGACACTGAGGAACAATCTTGCACTTAATAAGAGTAAGACGGAGCTTCTGATCGTGGGATCGCCATCTTCGCTGTTTAAGCTGGGCTCGCCTTATCCAAGTTTCCTACTCGGTGAGGTTATGTTCGCACCTCTGAAAAAGGTCAAAACCTTGGGGTTGTTTTAGACCAGCAGCTCTCGATGAAAACCCACGGGGGAAGCTTAGTCACTGCCGCAGCATTATATATAAAATAGCTAGCGGTTCTCAGGACTTTTAATTAATCGGGCTAATGTGGAAACTATCGCTCATGCGATTATCAGAGCCAAAATCGACCACTGTTGTAGTTTTTTTGGCGGGCCTGAATAAAACAGAAATGAACAGACTTCAAGTTATACAGAATGGTGCTGTCCGAGGCGTGACAGGGCTTAAGCGCTGTGATCACGTCTCTGTCTCAAGAAGGGGCCTGAATTGGCTTCCGGGGGAGGCTTGAGTGCAGTATTGATTACTGGTGATCACCTTCAAATGTATCCAAGTCACTATGCCAAGTTATCTGAGGCAATACATTATGGACAAAATCCAAAGTCGATCCTTAAGATCCAGCAACCATAAACTTAAGAGTATTCCCAGAAGCAGAACCAACATATCCGAAAAAGGAGCCTTTTACCTTTCAGCCCCCACGGCCTAGAATAACCTCCCCCTAGCTCTTAGAGATCAGCCTAACTTAGAGTCCTTTAAAAGGTACCTGAAATCATGGTTGTTTACTTAACAGGTTCCGTCTACTGACGGTTCTCTGCTCTCTACCGGTTCCCTCTTAAGGTCACTCTTGCTTTATGTTCTTATCAGCGTCATAATGCTTATGGGTCCATGGCTGTGCTATACAAATGTAATAATAAAGTAAAGTGAGGGGTGCCTGCAGTGCGTATTTGATTTTCATGATGGATTTGCTATCAAAATGGCCTGAAGTGTTCATTGGGGGGGACATTAGTTCACGCAGGATAATACAATTCTTAGAATCAGTGTTCTGTTTCAGATAATGGACCTGGTGGGTAGCGAGATATGAGAATTTTTAGATGACAATGGTATTGAACATTCCACTATGGCCCTCTATAACCCTAAAGGTAATGCCACAGTTGAAAGATTCAATAGAACATTGATGGAGGTATTTAGGATTGCCATTGCGTCTGGTGGTGATTGGGAGAGGACAGTTGAGTCGCACCACACCAAGTAACAGGTGTGTCAACATTTGAAGCACTGCGGAAGAGGGTGCCGAACTCCAGATTGCATCCTGGATGGATGAAGAAATGTGTGGTGGTGCAGGATGAGGTGAGAATAGAGATGTTACAGGAGAGGGTGTTGGATGCTCAAAAAAGGTCCAAGGTGAGATATGATAAAAAGAATTGTGTAAAAAAACTGTGTGTTGGAAGAGGGAACATTAGTCAAGATTAGAAAAGGAAGGTGGGTAGGTAAAAGAAATGGGAAATTTTCATTGCCAATGAAGGTGACGAGAGATTTGGACAGCACAATTTTGTTGAGTAATGGCAAAAGTTGGAGTAAGGAGAGGGTGGCTGTGATGAAGTGAGAGGGCGATATATGTCAACAATAATGCTAGAGGAGAGAGGTGTGTTATAGAGTACATTTAGTTTAGGTATGTATATAGTTATAAGCTCCTTGTTCTAAAGATACAAGTATCTGCCTTGTCTTATGTTTACAATGTATGTTAATCAACCTGATATTCCATGCATCATAATGGGAGCTTTAGAACAACAGAGCACGCTATGGTTTCTCCAATTCTGTGGAAAATGTTTTTGTTCATAAAGGGAGATCGTTGTGGAGATGGTCAAGGGTCTGGGGCTGCCATCGTATAATCTGGAAATAAAGCAAATGTTCCAGACTTACCGTGTTGAGCGTTTATCCAGACTTTATTTTGCATGCATCTAGCATAGTTAATGGTTTGTTAAAAGTTACTTTTAGTGTTACTTTGTGTCTAGTATGATGCATTTAGATTTGCATACAAGTAGCAACATAATACAGGAGCACGGTGTGCAACTTAGCGCAATTTATTTAATGTTTGCTTTTTAGGAGCTTATACAGCGATGGGATTTAAAGCCTAGAGCTTCATACAAAGTGTGAAAAGGCTCTTGAATAGGAAACACGTTATGGAGGGGGATGAGGTCGTTTTTAACACGTACATAAATATAAAACATGCACACATGGGAAATACATGGGGGACTGGACGCCACAGATCAGATTTGGGCTGTGTAGGCCGAGGAATGAGTTTGTGAACTATAGCTTGTTCAAAAGACTGGCTGGCTAAGGGAGAATGTATTGATGGGCAGAAGGACAGCTGCAACAACATGGGAGCGAATATCTGGAGCTGAAATAGAATAAAGAGCGATGAGCCCAGGGTTTTGAGCTGGGAAATTATTGTTCGAATGGCCAAGGAAGCATCTGCAACCTGGCAGAGTCAATCTTGGGTTAGTGGCTAAAACTGTAGAAGGGTGATTGGAAGCGAAGAGGACTGAAAGCGACAAAAGGGTCAAATAGATTAGCAAGAAAAAGAGTATAAAGGGAACGTAGGCCAGGCGGATTGAAATGGTGGTTGCATAATGCGTGAGATGACGCCAAGAATAAATATCCTGGGTGTCAGTATTTGGAGAAAATAAGAGTAAGCGCCCCATCAAAGGAGCCTTTTGTTAGCTCTTTATAGCCTCAAAGTGAAGTGCCCATACATAAACCATACATGTCAGATTTAGCATTGCAGGTCTGTGATCAAGTGGAACCAATACTAGAACTGTATTGTATGCCCATGTTAGGGATGTGTGTCCTTCAGGAAGGAGCCAATGAACAGGGTTGGGCTTGTACTTGTAATGTCATGAAATTGTATCCAGCAGTAATCGGTCACTAGGAGCTAGTACATAGCATTATACAAATCTAACTGCCACATAAAAAAAGACATATAATTGCAGCCATTATCTATGACCCCTTAAGTCATATAGATGTGTCCTAATGTGTATTTATAGATTGTCCCAAATGCACCAAGTTAAATTCACATAGTTATGTTTGTTCGCATCAACTGGCCTGGGGAGCCAAAAGTAGCTCCTATTAACTGTTGGTTTTAAGCTAACCAGGCTCTTCTATTTATTTGCATTTATAAAGTGTGCACACAGCCCAGGGGCATCGAGGTGCTGTTACATGGAGATGACTTAGTTGTAACACAAGGCAATGCGGCTGGGTTACGTTAGCCCACTCGATGGCATGTACAGTTAAAATTATTGAGATTTTCTTCATTACATTAGCCATACATGAGTTTGGGACTATGGGATTGGTTACAAGTGTGATTGTGCAGCACAAGGTTTCATGTTATGCTGCATGAGAATTGGTACAGTTGCTGGATCCAGGACATATATGTCCCGATTCCAGCAACTGGAACCCTATAAGATTCGATGTCAATAGTGTAAAGTTGTTTGACAATTGTTAGAGATATGGAGGTGGCTGGGAGGTTTTAGGCAAACAGTCTAGTTTTGATTGATTTACGGCAGGCGAGAGAAGGCTCTGCTCTGATGGAATGCGGTAGGGAGTTCCAATGCCTGGCAGCAATGAAGGGGAAGCTTGCACCCCTTCCTCTGGCACACTTAACTCTGGGAACAGACAGAAGGTTGGCGTAGGGTGTTCTTGTGGGTCTGGAGGAGTGTGGAGTGATGACTCTGTGTGAGAGGTAGGGAGGTGCGGAGTGGTGGATGCATTTGTGCGTAAGGGCTAGTGTTTTGAATGAGATGCGCTGGCGGACAGGCAGCCAGTGAGCTTGATGTCTGGCAACTGAGATGTGTTCTCTTTTGGGTATGCCTAGCGCAGCGCGAAGGGCGTTGTTTTGAATAGCTTGGAGTTTGTCCAAGTGTTTAGCTTCGGTCCCTGTGAAGAGGACATTGCAATAGTCCAGCCTTGAGCTTATTAAGGCTTTAGAAATTGTCAAGCAGTTTGAGGTGGAGAGGTACGGTCTGGTGGCGCTGAGTTTAGAGTAGTGTGCTGCAAAGGCAGAAATTGCACTAACTTGTCTGGACATGGTCTAGTTGGCATCAAAGTAAACTCCCAGTGTTTTGACTGATTTGAATACGGGAATGGTGATGTTGTCTGTAGTGAAGGATAGGTACTGGTCCCCTAGTTTGATGCGTGAGTCAGTGGGGGCTAATAGTAGTAGTTCAGTCGTATCCCCGTTCAGGCAAAGCAAGTTTTCAGCCATCCATGTGTGAATGGTGGCGTAGATAAAGTTAAGGGTTTTGGAATCTGCCTCGTAGTTACCGGAGAGCGGACATGAGTATCATCAGCATAGTTAGTGTACATGATGCAGAGGGAGTCAAGTGTGTTAAATAGGGAAATGGTGAAAATATAGTATAGCGTGGGGGATAGGCAGGAGCCATTTGGGACTCCAAATAGGATGGTACTCAGGGATGCTGCTGCTTGGTCTCGTTTGATTACTATTAGAAAGGAGAGCGGGGAGAGAATAGACACACGGGAGGTGGGAAGGGAGAGTGGTGGATGAAAGAAAGATTCAGCACTTACTGCAGCAAGGCTTCAGGTAACTCCAACAGCATTTCCTGAGAGCAAATTTGAATTAACGCGCTGCTTGATGTTCCTGGCGTGTTTTAAAGGAGGTTTCCTGGCGGCCATATTGGAAAACAACTAGACCAGAGGAGTAGGATACAATTAATGGCATAGTGATCTTCTATGTTGGGAAGGGAAAGATGATTGGGTGGAAATAGTGTCTTTTATAGAGAGGATACCTGTGCATGACAGTATGCCCCCCCCTTGTGAGGGATATGGGCCAGATTTCTAAGAATGTAATCTATGGAAACGTCTAACACAAGCTGGGGCATGTACCTGAGAAGGTAGTTCCCAAGTGCGATCGCTTGGAGTGTATCCCTTCCAGTCGATGAGATACTGTAGGCGTCTTCGGTAGTAGCGAGAAACACAAATCCCTGCTACTTCGTATTCTGGGCCCAAGTGTCGATTGGTGGTGGAGAAGTAACGCTTTTTCTGTCAAAACTATCATGGACATGGGGTTTCAGTTGTGAGACGTGAAATACCGGATGTACTCTGTTCCAGGAGTTGAGGAGTTTTATCCGATATGCCACAGGACCGATAACGGCCGAAACGGCAAATGGTCCAAAGTATCTTGGGGATAATTTGTAAGTGACCAAGTGGCGAGGTAGAAATTTAGAGGATAACCATACCTTATCACTGATATGTAATAAAGGTTCAGTAGTCCTTTTCTTGTCTGCCTGCTTCTTTTGGAGTTCCTTGGAATGGGTGAGAGCGGATAAGGCTTTGGTATGTTCCTTCTTGATGGAATCCATCAGGGTGTCAACTGTAGGACTGGGGGAGTAGGACGGAGTGACTGTGGGTATGCTGGAGGATGATAACCATAGGTGCAAGGGGGGGGGAGAGGAGTGTTGATGGAATTATGATGGGAATTGCTATAAGCGAATTCTGCAAGGGTAAGAGATCCTTACAATTGTCCTGAAGAGCCGAAACAAAATAACGTAAATATTGCTTGAGGGTTTGGTTTAACCTCTCGGTTTGTCCATTAGTTTGGGGATGAAATCCTGAACTTAATGTGCCTTGTATGCCTAATGTTTTGCATAAAAGTGTCCAGAATCGGGAAGTATATTAAGATCCGCGGTCAGGTATGATGGTATCAGGGAGACCATGTTTGGCAAAGATGGACTGGAGGAATAATGTGGTCATTTGTGCTGCAGTAGGTATCTTGCGGATGGCTATGAAATGTGCTAATTTTGTAAAGCAATCTACCGTGACCATAAGTTCTGTGTGGCCCTGCGTGGGAGGAAGCTCAACTATGAAGTCAGAAGAACAAGTTACTTTCTTACCTGGTAACGTTCTTTCGATGGGATGGTCCGACGACGTATTCCATATCTATGACATGTAATCACCACAGCTGTGCTGCTTCGGAAACGTTTTCGGCGTCTGCGTCCTGCGTCGATGACGTCGATGCGCCGTCGTCGAGGACCTCCTCCGACGTCCGACGTCATCCGATGTGATAAGTAGGACGCACGACGCCCATAGCCTCAGTTGTAGTTTTTTCCCCCAGAACGTGTGACATAAGTCAACTGCCAGTCAGACACAAAGCCTTGCGGAACGTAAGCTGCAATCGCAAAAGAAATTCTGCAGCGGGGAAGGCAGGGCGGGAGCGATATGGAATACGTCGTCGGACCATCCCATCGAAAGAACGTTACCAGGTAAGAAAGTAACTTGTTCTTCGAGGGGATTGGGTCCTCCGACGTATTCCATATCTATGACAGACTCCCAAAGCAGTACCAAAGCAAGGAGGAGGGAAAGAATTTAGAATCAAAATGTAGAATAGCCAATCAAAAAGCAGAGCAAAGGACCGCCTTGCCAAACGCCAGATCCTGTGCTCGGATGGAATCGAGGGAATAGTGACGTACAAATGTATGTACTGAAGCCCAGGTGGCTGCATCACAGATGTTGCGAATAGGAACACCCCTCTGCAGGGCAGTAGACACAGCCATACCCCTGGTAGAATGGGCCCGCAAGCCAGTCGGTGGGTCCTTACCCGCCAAGCGGTAGCACTCCGAGATGGCCAAAATAATCCAGCGAGACAAAGTCTGTTTCGTCACAGCTTGCCCCAAACGCTTTCCAGCGTAACCAATAAAGAGTTGATCATCCACTCTGACCCGGGACATGCGTGAAACATAAAAGCTTAAAGCTCTCCTAGGATCAAGCCTATGGAGCCTCTCCTCTTCCTTACCAGGATGCGGAGGAGGATAGAATGCCGGATGAACAACCTTCTGGGCCAAATGAAATTCCGTCACTACCTTCGGAAGAAAAGAAGGACGAACTCTAAGGACAACCCTGTCCTTGTGAAATACAGTGAAGGGAGGCTTAACTGAAAGTGCCTGTAACTCACTCACTCTGCGAGCGGAAGTAACCGCAACTAAAAACACAGTTTTCAGAGTTAACAGCCTCAAAGGGCAAGAATGTAAAGGCTCAAACGGAGCACCCATAAGAAACTTAAGAACAAGGTTCAAATCCCAACCGGGCACCAGGAAAGGTGACGGAGGGAACACATTAGTGAGCCCTTTCAGGAACTGTGAAATCAAAGGGATTTTAAAGTAAGAACACTCTTCAGACGAGCGCTTAAAGATGGACAGCGCCGCCAGGTAACCCTTAACGGTACCCACTTGCAAGCCCCTGTGGGCCAAAGAAAGTAAAAAGGACAGAACCATGGGGATGTCACATGCAAAAGGATCCACATTCTGAACTCTGCACCAGTCGCAGAACTTACGGCAACGGTACAGAGACTTTGTTGCTGGCCTCCGGGCCGAAAGCAACACCTCCATCACGTCCTCAGGGAGGTCCCAATCCTTATACCTCAACCTTTCAGAAGCCAAGGTTGAGGGATCTGACCTCTGGATGGAGAACCTGACCCCCCTCCCGTGAGAGCAGGTAGTCTCGGTAGGGAAGACGACGTGGAGGGCAGATGGATAAGTCGAGAAGGTCCGGGTACCACGTCCTCCGAGCCCACGCCGGGGCAATGAGGATCATCCGGGAACCGAACTTCCGTAACCTCCGCAGCACTTGCGGGATGACGGGGACTGGAGGAAACGCGTACAGCAGCGGGAATGACCAATCCACCACGAACGCGTCTCCTAAGGCTCCTTTTAGAGGAAATTCCCGCGAGCAAAACCTTTCGCACTTCCGGTTGACACTGGAGGCGAAGAGATCCACTTGAGGGGTCCCCCAAAGGGCGAAGATCTCCAGGAGAATCTCCTGAGCCAACTCCCACTCGTGAGAGATCGCGCTCTGCCTGCTCAGAGCGTCCGCCGTCACGTTTTCGGCTCCGGCCAGATGAACTGCCGAGATCGAAACTTCCTGCTGGATGGCCCAGAACTCGAGCTGCATCGCCTCCCTGCACAGAGGAAGTGACCCTGCCCCCCCCTTTTTGTTGAGGTAGTGCATGGCCACTGTGTTGTCCATCAGGATCAGGACATTCTTCCCTCGCACAGACGGCAGAAAAGCCTTCAGGGCTAGCCTGACGGCCCTCAGCTCCAACAGATCGATATGGAGTCTGGACTCCGACGGAGACCAACGACCGCTGACTGTCAGCCCGTTGGCATGAGCTCCCCATCCCGTGAGGGATGCATCCGTCACGATCGTCGCCTCCGGCCAGGGAAGCCAAAATGGAGCCCCCTTCATCAAGTTGCCTTCGACGGAGCACCACAGAAGGTCCCGGGCGACCGAGGACGGCACCTGAATCGAGTCCGACATCCTGCCGGAGGACTGCGACCATTGCGTCTTGAGTGCCCACTGCAAAGATCTCATCCGCAGGCGAGCCTCTGGCACCAGAAGAATGCAGGATGCCATGAGGCCGAGCAACCTCAAGAACTCGAACGCTGGGAGCGTCTGGGCATGCTGAAACTTGTGCACCATCTGCTGAATGTGAAGAGCCCTCACCTGGGGAGGAAAACACTGCCCCAGGGAAGTGTCGAGCACTGCTCCGATGTACTGGAGCCGCTGCGTTGGCATCAAATGGGACTTCTTTAAATTGAGGGAGAAGCCCAGCCTGTGAAGGGAGCGACAGGTGACCGATAGATGATCCAGGACTTGCTCGGGAGAGCTCCCCCTGATCAACCAATCGTCCAGGTAGGGGTAGACGTGAATCCCCCCTTGCCTGAGATGCGCTGCCACCACCACCACCATGAGCTTGGTGAAAACCCTCCGGGCGGAGGTCAATCCGAACGGCAGGACCCGAAACTGAAAGTGCGAGTCGCCAACCGCGAACCTCAGGTACTTCTTGTGCATGGGATGGATCGACACATGGAAGTAAGCATCCTTGAGGTCGAGTGACACCAACCAGTCCTGAAGCTGAAGGGCCTGGAGGACTTGAGAGAGAGTAACCATCTTGAACTTGTCCTTCCTGAGGAGTTTGTTCAAACCGCGCAAATCCATGATGGGTCTCAATCCCCCGGCTTTCTTCGAAATCAAAAAATAAGGGGAATACCATCCCTTGTTCCTCTCCGCTACAGGCACCAGTTCTATGGCGCCTTTCTCCAGCAGGGCTTGAATTTCCTGCGCAAGGAGCGGATCCGGACTCTGCAAAGAGAGGTTCCCCGGTGGATTGTCGCGAGGCCTGTGCCGAAAAGGAAGACAGTAGCCGTGGGTTATGATCTCCAGAACCCACACATCTGAAGTAATGGCTTGCCACTCTACAAGATGCTGCGCCAGCCTTCCCCCAACCGGCGAACCATGGGACATGGCCTCACGACAGAGTGGGAGCGGCTGCGGCGTTACCTGAGGGCAAAGAGGCAACTGCCCGAGCGGCCTTGGCACCACGGGTACCCTGTCGTCCACCTCTGGTACCCCTGCGTTGGCCTCTTTGACTGCCAGCTCCTCTCGCTTTACTGAAGGATGAGTAATAGCGAAAGGAACCACCCCTCCACTGCTGTCCCCTAGGACGAAAGGGCGGAGGTTGGCAAACTGCAGCGCCCAACGACTTCGCTGCAGCTTTTGAGGTCTGCAACCTCTCAAGGCTCTCGTCAGCCTTGCTGCCAAAAAGGTGTTCACCGTCAAAGGGCATGTTGAGGAGCCGGGACTGCACATCAGGAGCAAACCCCGACTTCCGCAACCACGCAAACCTGCGTATCACGGTGCTCGCCGCCATGGACCTACTGACGCATTCAGCTAAGTCCAAACCCGACTGAACGGACTCACACATGGCATCCTTACATCCTGGACCATAGCAAGGAAACCATCCCGTTCGTCCCCTTCGGGAACATGTTCAGCCGCTAACGCAACACAGTTCCACAGAGTGTGCGTGAAACGTGACAAGGCACAAATGGAGTTGGCCGCCTGAAGCGCCATACCACCAGAAGAAAACACTTTCTTCGCCCAATCATCAAAACGTTTGTCGTCCCTATCAGGAGGGATGGTAGGGTACGACGCCTGCTTCGCCGGGGCCGTGGCCGCCTGCACCACCAAACTCTCCGGAGTGGGGTGCCTGGTCAAGTAGCAGGGGTCGCCACTGGCTGGATGGTATTTTCGCGACAAGGATCTGCCCACCGCCGGGAGACTCTCCGGAGCAGTCCAAGCCGCCGCCACCCTTCTCTGTAAAGCCATATGGAACGGCAGAACCGGGTGAGTTGGGGGACCAACATCAAGGATGTCTGTCAGATCATCCTGCACAAACTCCCCTGGGGGAGCAGACCATCCCAAGTACTCAGAAACCCGAGCCATAAGGCGCCGGTACGAGGAATCAGCATGCGAGCCAGGCTCAGGCCTACAAAACTCCACCTCCGGAGAGGTGCCCAGTCCACTGGCATCATGCAGTGACTGTCTCAATTCGTCAAACTGACCATGGCCCGAGACAATTTCATCCGGAACCTGACTAGGAACCAGGCCATCAGAATCCTCATCCGCCTCTGAAATATCGTCCAGGTGGCGAAAAGAAGGCACTCGAGAGTGCTTGCTCTTAACCAGAGCCTTCCTAGGGGGTCCACCCGTGCCCTGGGGTACCTCCGACACGAAAGGCGTCGATGGCGTCGAGCGAATCGGCGCCAGCGTCGAGAGAACCGGCATCGGCGCCGAGAGGATCGGCGTCGAGGAAATCGGCGTCGACGTCAGATGCAGCGCCTCCAGAATCGGCGGCGTCGACACAGCCCTCGAGGCCGGAGCCCCGAGCGTGTCCCTCGACGACCTGAGCGTCGACGGCATCGACGACTTCCTCGGAGCCAGAGCCTCGAGAAAGCCTGTCGACGCCCTCGACGCCACAGACGTCGATGCCTTCTTCGAAGACCTCACAGGAGCACACGGTCTCAAACGCGTCGAGGACCGGGACCTGGAACGGGTATGCCGAGAACGAGTCCCCTTGTCCGAACGGGACCTCTCCCGTGACTCGTGCCGACCACTCTTGCGAGCGGTGTCTCTCGACCTCACACGACCGACCCCACTCGGGGGCGCGGACGGCTGAGTACCCTGCGACTCAAGAATCGCCAGCATCTTCTTCCCGAAGGAAGCCCATTCCTCCGGCGTCGCACGGCTGGAGGGGTAAGCGACGTGCCGGGCAGAGCCCTCCGAAGAGGACCTGGAAGACGACCGGTGACGGCGCTTCCGAGAATGCCTCGAAGAGGCTGAGGAGTGGCGAGACCGACTCCTAGAAGGAGACCCACGAGACTTCCGACGATGACACGGAGAGTCATCCCTCGAATCATCCGTCGAAAGCCCCGCAGACTTTGACTTCCGGGGCTTGGACACCCGACCTACCGACAACTTCTTCTTACGTTCGCATAAGGCTTTGGACGTGAGCGACTGGCAGTCGATACAGTCATCCGTGTCGTGGGCCTCCCCGAGGAGCCAGAGGCAGGCGTCGTGCGAGTCCATCACCGACATCTTGGACCCACACTCCCCGCACTTCTTGAAACCCGGACGCGGGGTCGAAGACGAAGTAGACATCTTCAGAAGGATTTTCACAAACGAACAGGTTCGAAGAACCGAGATAGAACAGAACTCCAAAGAGTCGAGGCGTTCAAACCGAGAAACACGAAGCAACACGTTCGCGGAAAAAACAGAACTGAGGCTATGGGCGTTGTGCGTCCTACTTATCACATCGGATGACGTCGGAGGAGGTCCTCGACGACGGCGCATCGACGCAGGACGCAGACGCCGAAAAAGTTTCCGAAGCAGCACAGCTGTGGTGATTACATGTCATAGATATGGAATACGTCGGAGGACCGAATCCCCTCGAAGAGATCTGTTGCCAGGGTTTGGTAGGAATGGGAGGTTGAACCAATAGACCGTAAGGGTGCTTGCGAGAGGTTTTGGTTTGGCAACAGACGATGCAGGTGGTCGCATAATCGTGGACATCTTGAGAAATTCCTGGCCACCAGAAATGGCTGTAATCAGTTGAAGAGTAGCTTTGACTCCTCTATGACCAGCTATCACTGTCATGGTTCATGCAAAGGGCTCCTTTCCTCAATTCTTCCGTTGGAATATACAACTGGGTGTTATGGAAATATAGACCGTCTTCAGATGATAGACAAGTTTCTCCTTATCCTTGATGATGTCCGACACTAAGGAGGATGTAGACTTTCGGAGCACGGTCAAGTACAACAAGACGAGATGGGGAGCTTCCTGAATTCCAAGCCCTGGCCCTGATAGATGGTGACAGGGGAATGGGTAAAACTGGGGAAACACTCCTGGGGAAGAAACCCATAATGGATGTATAGAGAGATGAGCTGGACTGAAGTGTAGAGGGATGATCTGGGAACTTCTGGGGTAAGCCTTCGAACTTGTCTGAGTAGTGCAAGAGTAAGTCTTCTGTGATATGGCAGGATCCAGAAGAGTGTTAGGCAGAATCCTATGAAGTTCCCTTAGGGAGCACTACAGAAGATTAAGACTACAGGTATATGCAATAAATCCCCGTTGGTATCAGTCTGTACCACAAAGATTTAGTTGGTAGCTGTGGCTGAGCAATCAGACTTATCTCAAGAGGGAGATGAGCAGTATTCAGGGTGTACACAATAGGACTACAATACTATGGAACAAGGAAACACTGACCAAAACTTTGTATCAAAAAGAATATATATATATTTTACACACACAAATCACTATTATTAAAGTAAGTTAAAACGGTATCATGTAATATTAACCCCAACAAAGATATCGCTGTATATATGGTCGTCAGGAATATACACAACTCCCTATTTAAATTGTAGACAAGTTTGACCCAAAGTGAAAACTGAGCAAAACGGCACAGTGTAAACTAAGCAGAAATGGCACTCTAACAATTTCTTCAGAGGGAGGGAAAGGACAAGTGATACAGGGTTAGACTCCTAAACACACCAGCAACACTTCCCAATTAGATTGTGAACATGTTAGGCAAGGCAATACTTTAGTATAAGCAATACTTTGATGAAAACCGAGCAAAATGGCACTTCAGCAATATAGAAAGGGGAAGGAAGGGTGGTTATGAGAGTTTAGGTGCATCAACACATTTCTTAGTGAGAAGCAATCTAGAGAAGGCAGTTGTAACAGATTTAGCCAGAGTCAAGAGGCCTGTGCCAGAGTCAATGGTACAAGGCAAGTGCCCAGGAGCAAACGGTTCTAGTAGCTGCAGTCAAGTCTTTGTTTAACAAGTTGAAAAGGCAGGTGCAGATGTAAAAAGATAATGTTGGACAAAAGGGGCGGCCAACCCAGAAGGTAAGTAAAGGATTTAAAACACCTTTAACAGTACCCAACGAAATGGGAGGCCTGGCGGAACAATGTACCTTGAAAGTGGAAGAGGCTCCTGCGGTGGCGGTATTTCCTGGCAGTTCCTGCAGTTCTGGAGATGCAGCAGAGGAAGAGAGGCTCTCGTCGTGAAGGAAGGTTCGAGTAACTGCACTGCCCAGGGATGAAACCAGCCGCGGTGATGCCAAGATGAATAAAAAGGTGCGCTCCTTTAAATCGCGGTCGTGGTGGACGGGTGCCTGACTATCTGGTCTCCTAGTGCTTGCCACTGGCGATTCGACCAAGGCAGGTCCTGGAAGGCGATTGACGAACTGGTTGGCCCCACCAGCTCAAGGGAAGAAGACTCTTGCAGGTGAAGATCTTCTCAAGTCATTGAAGAAAAGTGGTGAGGATCTGCAGCAGGGCTTCACCGGTGGTTCAGTCATTGGAGATGTCTTCAGCGTCTCTCCTCTTCAGGTTTCTTAGTTCCAGTGGCAACGTCTTGTCCTCCAGCCCTCAGAGCCCTGATTTTATGCAGAAAAACCTCCATTCATACAGCCTAGCTGTCACTCACACAGCGGGGTGGCTATCCTGGCGGGATAACCCCCCAGCCTATCAGGGCAGAGTGCGACTTGGGATGCCTAGGTAACCCTGTCCAGGGTGCCTATTCCCCCTCGCACACATCCTGTCTACCCCAGACTCAGTGGCGCCGAAAGAAGGGCTTCTGTGCAGAAGCCTGCCAAAAGGACGAACAAAGGATGCCCGACCTGGGTTAGGATTTCAGAGAAAGACACGAGAAATAAATATCAAAGATCTGGCTATAAAAACCTACCGGAGTAAAGTTAATATTAAAATAAACCGGCGGTACGTTAGAGGCTCTCAGTAAAAGTGGTAGCCTCGAACAATGGGAAAATCCCATATGGAAATATTTGCGGTCGAATATTTATGGTAGTAACCACTGCCATCAGCCAGAAACTTAGGAGAGGGGGACTGGACGGTACCCTCTCGAAAATGAACTCCAGGAAAAAACTATTAACCCTTTCCAGTTCTTCCATGGTAAGATGGGTTGTATTGGTTTTGTTCATAATTATTGACTAGTAAAGTCAATGGGGACTTTACATGCCCTGTGAGACAGTAGTCAGTCCCAGGGTATGGAGTCTATTTTTGGGGGTCACTATGACACCCCTGTGTTACTGCACTGAGGGTGCTGTGTAACACACATGTTAAAAAGATGATTCCCATGAGGGTGAGAAAAGTCCCATAGACAATAAGCACACATGATAGCCTAAAGAAAACACTAGCAATCTGTCTAAGAGTGGAAAAAAAAAAGTCTCACTCTCAGCAGGAGAATAAAATAAACCCTTCAAATCCAGCAAAGCTGCTGGGGGACTCTATAGGTAAGGGAAATTAGCCTTAGAAGAGAATTCTCCCTAACAAAGAGGAAACAAATGAAATGAAAATGGGGCTTTATAAGAGGAACCGTCACCGAGGGGAATAGAGTAAAGGAAAGATCAAGCAGATTACTGCCTTTTTAGAAGTGGCGTGCTTACCTTCGTGATTTTCTTCCACTCAACAACTGTGCTGCATGAGTAGAGTTCATTGTTGACAATGCAGTATGATGCACGAGTTGCGTAATAGTGGAACTGGAGAATGAATCACGAGTTGCATAGATGGATAACAGTGCAGATCAGAGGAGTGCAACGTGATGCACTATTGTGAAAGAGTAGCAGGATTTCCATAGATAGTGGTCTACCGTTATCAAGATGAAGGCAATTACGTGGAACGAATGGGAAAACATTTGTTAGTAGTTATATTTGCGCTAGAGTAACATGGACTTTCTACAAGCTCTGCGGGCTAATGGTTGGTGGCGCTAGCCGAAAGAAAGGTTTTCCTGTAAAGCACTGAATTTCATAAAGTCGCGTGTGTGATTACACACGTTGAATGTTTTTGCTCCGCGCTGCATCTGTGAAACCTAACGCTGCTAATGTAATCATGCAGCGCAGTGTGCGGCTAATGAGGTACAATGCGGAGCGTGGCGTGTGTGAGAACCACGCCGAGTATCACCCTGACAAGAAAATGTTGGGACAGCAATAATCGTTTGATTTCTATTAGAAAAGAGAGCAGGGAGAGAATAGAAACAAGAGAGGTGGGAAGGGAGAGTGGTGGAAGAAAGAAAGAATCAGCACTTACTGCAGCAAGGCTTCAGGTAACTCCAACAGCATTTCCTGAGAGCAAAGGGATTCGAAGTAACGCGCTGCTTGATGTTCCTAGAGTGTTTTAAAGGGAGGTTTCCTGGCAGCCATATTGGAAAACAACTAGATCGGAGGAGTAGGATACAAACAATGGCATAGTGATCCTCCATGTTGGGAAGGGAAAGAGGATTATTAAAGGCGCAATTTCCACCTTTCCCAGAGAGAATACCTGAGCATTACAGAGGGGCAGTGGCAGTAAGCCGAGCAGGACCCATACAGCGGGGAGCTAGAGCACTGAGCTATGCTTGTTCCGAAATGCGGCTATCCTAAGGATCCAAATGGATGCGGGAACGGGGTTAGGGACAGTGCATGAGAGACCAACAAATATAGTTCATGTGAGACGCAGCACCTTGGTTTACCAGCAATGTGAAAAAGTAGTATCTGATACTGCTGAAGAGCGTCAAGTCGGGCAGGGACTGTGGCTGTCGGCTGCGACAGGCTCGGGACTGGGGCCTTGAGTGTGGGTCTTAGGTCAGGGTCCGGCGTTCGCCTGCGGGCTCCCGGATTGGTCACCTTACTAAAAGCGGCTGGCCAATCACAACATCTGCATGCAGAGAGCATGGAACACTCCTGTGCTATCGGCCGCGGCTGCCATTTGGAATCGGTATTTCATCTCGCATTAACAAAGGAATGTGTGATAAGCTGAAGCTACGCACACCAACTCTTGCCTCCCCTCCACGTCTGCTCTGGGGTATGTAATCTAGCCATACACATACATTCTCAGTGCAGTTTACTTCAGAGTGCAAAGCACATCAAGCGATAAGCGACTAGGAACAGCGACCTACAGGATCATTGATTTTCAACAATTGATGAGTTTGATCATGTCGGTATACAGAGCCTGTGCGGAGTACTGGCTTTTTGCTAGCATAAACTATAGGATAAAGAATATAGGTACTGTAACACAGCCCAACACACTGGAAACTCTTTTTGATTCATACCTTTGCTTTGGGAAATCCCCCTCTCCACCCTTCCCATTCTACTTTCTCTATCGCAAGCATCTGCCCACTTTTAGTGTCACCTCTACACAGGCCACGATGGAAGGAATGTGGAGAGAGAATCTTTGCTGCACTCATGGACTTTTGGTCTACATAACTGGGTCTGACCTTTGGCCATAAGACGTGGTCTAATATATTGTCAGGAATCGGCGCGGACTTACCAGGTGTCAAACAAGGCAAGCGCCGTCCCAATTGTGTCACACACAACAGGGACAATCCACGATGCGCCGGAGATTACTATCCCATCGTCTTCCTCGTAAAAGAGGGTTAATTCGCTGCCGCAAGAAGTTAATAAAACGCTATCGCTCTGTTTGGTTGCGGTGGCGGTTGCCATGGAGATTAGGGTAGGGTCTTGGATACACACCACGTCAGGCGCACGTTAGTCATGTGACTAACTAGATAAACTCTAGCCCGCAGTAAACTCGCTGCTTCGGATTTTGAATGAAGTGCGCTACGTATCCTGAATCAAGTCTTCGTACCTGCTATTGACTTTTGCATTGCTATCCCTGCCTCGCTTTCTGCTCTCCAGCTTCAACCTTGTATTCAAAGATCATGCAGCTACGACTTCAGTCTTTGAAATCCCCTTGTGTCTTCCCCGCCCTGTATGTGCCTCCCCGTTCTACCTATTACCTCCTGCTACTTCGCACTCCCTGCTTCTCCGCTGAACAAACCCCTTTTCTGCTGCGCTATTCTTTGCTACCGACCAGGACCTCCTCCAGGAATCGATTTTGCCTCACATTTTTGTCAATACTGAACTCCCCGTTGCCGAACCGGACCTCCTCCAGGATTGTTTCTTGTCTCACGTTCTGTCTTTTTGGAAGATTCCCTAATATCTGACCTGGACTGCCTTAAGGATTGTGTTGTCTTTTGCCTGATCAACGTTGTTGCCAGCCTGTTACCAACTTGGACTGCATAGTATTGCTTCCTGTTTTTGAGATCTACGTGACTAAGAGGGATCCATAGTCAGACTGCCGGTACCTTCTTCCTCACCTCACCCCGGTACGGACTAGAGACTGCCGTTGTACCAACACAGGGTGCGGTTGGAGCGTCCTCGTTTCGTCGGGTATTCCTTTTGGGACTTCTGACCCCTAAGCGTACGCATGCTTGCGGGAATAGTCCTATACCCCTGTACCTGGCGGTCTTATTGGAGCATTGATTCTATGTGGAATGCTTGCTATCCATCCCATGGTAAGAAGTGTCTGTCCTTATTCTTGTTTATACTATCCAGGTTTAGTCTCTGTGAGTATTAAGGTTTCTTGTGTTCTTGTTTATTTTAACAGCTGTCTCTCTGCTCCTCTTTGATGTCGGTGTAAAAGGCAAATCACGTTGTGTCGACTGGAATACAATCACACATACGAAGGGAGTCTCCTGCCACGCGGTTTGGGTCCATTCTTCCAAACAATTGATCCCTGGTGCTGGTTTATTTGTATCCAGACACAGGGTACAATTCTTCTTCTACACTACGGGGGCAACTTGAGCAGGCATTCTCAACACATATGTTGTCGTGCCAAGTCCTAAGTTTTTTTTAAAAACATTTTTTATTAACTTTTACAACAACCAATCAACACACAAAAACAAATTTAGCAGTGCATGTTATCCATTTTGAGTATTCCGTATCGTATAAGACTGTACCGCTATCTACCCTTTACCCTCCCCCTTAACTTGAGCCTACTCCATTTCACCTTCCGCCATTATATCCTCTCGGGGTGTTCCCTCTTCTGTACTTTGAGAGGTATCATCCCTGCTTAAGCATACCTGGGTAGACCCAAACAATGTGGCCACTAAGTGCCTCCAGGCCGTCAATGCATCCGCCTCTTCTTCCCCCCCTCTATTGGCTGCTTGAGTCCATACCACGGTTTCGGTTTCAGCCCACTTCTTGAGGTCATTCCACCAAACCTCCACTTTAGGCCTGTTGTACGCTTTCCAACCCATGGCAATCCTGCGCTTGGCCAGTATGTAAGCTTGGTCTTTAAGTTTGCTCACATGCTTTAGCTTGCGTGGTCTAGTACCCACCCCCCAGTATACATGCCCACACCGATTCCACATCTAGCGTGATCCCCTTTTCCGTCAGGCGGTGGACCACTTCTTTCCAGAATTTACTAATTTACGGGCATGCCCAGAACATGTGGGTCATTTCCGCATTCACTTCTCCACATTTGGGACATGATTGTATGTTTGCGTTTTTAAAATCGGGCTATCCTCTGGGGGGGTCATCTACGCTCTATGAGTCACGTATAGCTGGATTTGTTGCAACCTTGCGTTTCTGGACACCACCTTATGGTACCTTTGAGCTCTCTCCCACAGCCCATCATTCATACCTTCCCCCACTTCCTCTTCCCACTCCCGTCTTAGCTGGGTCACGTCTTTCCCAACCCTGCTCATCAGTAGTTCATAGATTCAGGAAACTTCATGCCCTCCCTCTGCAATGTCATAGATTGTTTCAATGGTTGTATCTGGTGTTGCACTCACCTGGCTCCCACAGAGGCGTCGATCTGGACTGGACTGCTGCGATCTCCACCAATGTGGCCGTAGGGCCGAGATGACGGACTGGACTGGCCCACCTAGCTTAGTTTGCTTGGCCCGTAGGAATATTCTTCTGCAAGTGGAGAAAGGGAATTAACCACCCGTGGAGTTGAGTGTAAAACCCCCACCCCCGCTGTTCTCCCCACGGATCCCCTTTGATGTCCCCTCTTACAGTCTCACCTGATGATTTGAAAAGATGAGCTCTCCATCCTGCATTGAGCGCAGGGGCGCGTAGATAACCAGTTGCTTCAGTGGCTCGAAGGAATTGGTGAGTTCTAGGACAATATTGACTCCAATATTCCCGGCAAGACGCTGTAAGTATGTAGTTCGTAAGAGTTCAAATGCCTGACTTTCACTCTTGTCCAATTCCTTGCAGGTTGCAGCTTGACCTTACTGAAGAGTTCCTCGTGGCAACCGGTAATGTTCTGGTAAGGATTTGTATTAGCCAACACAGTTCGATAAAGTAATGTCCATATGTAACCTGTTGCTTTCTCCCTTATTCAGGCGCTGAGAGAAAGTATGAAGTCTCGGGGAATAATGCCTCCGGCAGTAAAATCAGGTAAGTCTTTTGTGGTGAGGAGGGTTCCCCTTGTAAGTCCCTTGTTTCACCTTGCTGTCCTTTTGTTTCCCCTTAGGGGCCGGGGTTCGGCTAGGATGCAGTGGAAGCTGCGCCAACCCGTGAAGAAGAATAGTACCCCCGGTGGTAAAATCAGGTAAGTCTATGGGGGGGTATTCCCTTGGCTCACCTTGCTGTTCTCGTCTTCTCCTTAGGTGCCGGAGTGCGGCGGGAACATGCAGGAGGATGCGGTGAAATGTGAAGATGCTGCGAAGGCCGGTGAGTTCAGCGTGGCGTTGCAGCAGGCGACGCGCATAAAATAACTTCTTTCTTCCAGCTCGAAGGCGCGATGAATCGGGAATTCAAGTAGGGATCAAAGGTATTGCTCTTGTTCTAACCTTTTCTCCTTCTTTCTCCCTTTTTCTAGGAGCTCCAAACTCGAGGCGGGCGTGGCAGAAGATTGGATGCAGACTTGCAGGCACGGTGAGGGTTACGCTGCTGGATGCAGAATAACGCGAAGCGTGTGCTGCTCTTCGGGCGTGGTTTAAATAGCCTCCAAAGTAGTCCCAGGTAAGTATTCTTCCCCAGCCCCACCCGAGTAAAAAAATAGTCCCCAGGTAAAATAGTCCCTTCCAAGCCTCTTTTGGCTTGGAGCTCTTGCAGCATGGTCTGCATCAGGTAAGTTTTAATCTATGAGCCTGGTGCCTATGGCGCCAGGACTGACTTTCCATATGAGCCTGGCACCATAGGCGCCAGGACTGCACACAAATAGCCCCTAGCAGGGGTTGTTGGGCTTCCTTGGGGTAACTTGATGCCTGCTTCCGGGGTTGCTGGACTTGGTCTGGGTCCCCGGGGGAAGGCATCATGACATCTGGTTGGTCTCCCAGCACTATTTCAGACCATGTTTCTTTCACCCGTCGTACCAGCCTGGTATATGTAATGTATTGCCCTTGATGTAGGCCTGTTTCCCCTACCAATGCGTTAAATTCCAGTATCTTCCCATCTTGCCATTTGTCTCCAATTGTTGCAATACCCACCGATTCCCAGTGCCTGTGTATCGTTTTCCTCAATTGCACGTCCCCTTTGGTTAGTGCTATGAGTGGTATCTGCGGGGAGCATGGGGTCGGGTTTTCCATGGCCTGGCAGGCCTTCTGCCACATTTGCCATCCCAATTTCAGCATTCTCTGACATCCCTTGAGCTCAGATTTGGGCAACCATATCCATGGGGTACACTCTGACCTCAGCAGTCTGGACTCCACTGTCCGGTCTTCCGATAGCCATTTGGCCACATATTGTAGCTGTCTGGCCCAGTGATAGATCTCGATACTGGGAAGTTTTATGCCTCCTTTGTCATATGTGTTTTGCAGTGTGTTTTGCAGTTTCCACAGGGCTATTCTATTCCTAGTGTTGTGCCACATGAAGCCTCTGCATATGCTCTGGAGTTTGGTAAAGAATCTTTTAGGTATCATGTATGGTATATTTCCAAAAAAGTGTATCAGTCTTGGTAGTACAGCCATTTTCAACAGGGCCGCGCTCCCTACCATTGCCAGAGGGAGTTTAGACCAGAATCTCATACTATTCTCAATGTTTGTTATTGCCTTCTCTGTGTTGTATGTGTGTTCATTCTCCACTGTGTGATAGATGTCTATCCCTAGGTATCTAAAGATTTTGGTCTCGCAGGGTATTTGTAGTATGGGTAGATGTTCCCGCTGATCCCTTTATATCTTCCCAGGGGGAATATGCACGATTTTTTGGGGTTGACTGCGATGCCCGAGAGCAACGCAAATCACTCCATTACTTCTAGGATGTTTTGCAGGTTTTCCTCTGGGTATCTTTGTGAGGCAGAAACCTGTGCAGTTCCCTCTGGGACCACTGCAAAAGATTTAAGACTACAGGTGGTTGGCAGTAAACCCAATTGGTAGCAGTCTGTACCACCCAGGGTTACCTGGTAGCTGTGGCTGTGCATGTATGGGCCTTCATTTGTTACTGCACTTATATCACCCCTAATTTGGTACTTTTGCCGCCGGTTTACTTTTCTACTTGATTGTTCTACTATGGACTGTTAGCCATCTGGCTTTTCTAAATGGATGGTCTTTTGATCTTACCCCTACAGATATCCTAGCAATCTGTGGCATTCGGCTACCCATTGCTTTTTGACTGGATCTCTTTTCTGTGTCTCGGCTCTTGTATCAGCAAGGTTAGTGACTTTGACTCTTTTCACTTTGATAATGGATTTCTTACTAACTGAAGAGTTCTACTGAAAAATCTTCTTTCTTTTACTACTCCACAGAGACTGTGCTATGACTTAATGGTTATGAATTTGAAAAATGAAGTCTATCCCCTGAAGATGGTTCTTTGAACCGAAACGCGTCGGCCTCATTTGTTATATCTAAATATGAGACTTCATTTGTAAATTGTTGAATGGTTGAACCTATGCATTTACAGCTTTGTAAACTGTAAACTGCTATACAGATTTGCAATTGTGCTGCTCTATACAAGCTGTTTTCTATCTACGCCGTTTGTTCCTACACTGATCGTACTACTTTTTGTTTATTCATGTACGACTTATTGGATTAAGAGGATTAAAATCCAAAAGTTAACTCTAATGTCTTGGTTCTGATTGTTCCATTCATTTTACACCTGTGTTTACAATTTATCCTTATTAACACCGTTAAATTGTGTAATGACATTTTCTTTTGGAAACTAGAGAAACTTCGGCGGTGTTTGTACACCGTAGAATTTACGCCCTGTTGGCGCCAAATGTTTAAATGAATTTTGATTTAAAAAAAAGAGGGTACTTATTGTCCCTGTTGAGTGCATCTGGGTTTGCTGGGTAACAATACACAGCTTTGGATTTGTTGAGCAGTCAGACTTCTCTCAAGAAGAGTTAGGCAGTATACAGAGTATTCACAATAGGACAAAAGAACACAGTAGAACAAGTAAACACTGACCAGAGCTTGGTGTAAAAGAGATATAATTATTTATCTAAAAACACATCTAGTAAAACACACTGGCACTAATATTAAGCAGTTCAAAAACACGGTCACTAAAAGATATACACTCCCTTCAACGATTAGTTAGACAAGTCTTAAGTAAAGCAACACTTATTTTCAGACAGCGGTGAGCGCTTAACGAAGATGGCACTCTAATCAATCGGTTTAAAAGGGAGAGAAAGGCAGAGCAAAGATAGAAACAGATCCCAACACTTTCGGAAGAACACAGTAGGAGAAGAAGGCAGGTTAAAACCGTAAAGTCAAAGTTAACAAGGCCGGACCCACTTTAAGAGGCTCCGGTCGAAATGTGTCCAAGGTCACACGGTTCAAAGTGCCCAAAAGTCTCGCAATAAGTTCAGAAAGAGTTGGACCAAACAGAAATGGACCAGTTAAGATGGTCAAGGCGGCCAGCCCAGTCCAGAAGGTTAAGGGATTATTGTTACCTTGTAGCAATCTTTAGAAAGGGAGGCCTGGCGGACACGGTACCTTAAAATGGTGAGAACGCTCCAGCGGGGGCAGTTGGTTCCTGGCAGCGGGTGCAAGTTGGTGCTTCGTCCGGAAGAAGAGAGGATCTCGTCGGGGAGGAAAGCAGGAGTCCATTGCACTGCCAGGGAAGAAACCAGCCGCGGAGTTCTCAATTAAAAGGCGCGGTCCTTTTATTCGCAGTCCAGTGGTAAGTGGCTATCCGGTTGCCGGGGTGCTTGGCACGGGCAATTCGACCACAAGACGTCCTGGGATGCGAGAAAAGAAGGTAAAATGGTTGTGCCCACCAGTCAGGGGAAGAAGACTCCAGCAGGGAGATCTCCTCTGTCGTTGGGAAGTGGTGAGTCGGTTCAGCAGGGCTCCACCGGTGGTGTCGTCGTAGCAGGCTGGCTCAGCTTCTCCCTCATCGGATTTTCAGGTCCTGTGGCGACTTCTCAAGTTCCAGTCCCAAAAGCCCTGCTTTTATGCAGCATACCCCCATTCACTCAGCCTAGCTGTCAATCAAACATGCTAAGTGGTGAGCTGGCCGGGCCAATCACCCAAGAGTGCGACTTGAGTTACCAAGGTAACTCAGTCCAGGGTGCCTAAACCCCCTCCCACACCCCCTGTGGTACCCAGAGTGGCACCACTTTTGGAGGCTTCTGTGGAGAAGCCAGCCAAAAAGTGGAACAAAGGGCTGGACCTTTGGTTTGGAGTTACAGAGGCGAACACAAACACCATTTTAAAACCGAGTTCTGGCAGAAAATACCAACCGGTGAATTCATATTAAATAAATAAACCGGCGGTATGTTAGAGGCTATGTTAAAAAAAGTATTAGCCTCGAACAATGGGAAAATCCCATAGAGATATATTCGCGGTTGAATATAAAATGTAGTATCCACTGCCACCAGCCAAAACTCGACGAGGGGGGACGGGAAAGTACCCCCTCGAACAACAGACCCAGGGGCAATCGAATTGCCCCTACCAGTACGTCCACAATATGATGGTTTGTACTGGTTCTGTTAGTAATTTGGGACTAGTAAAGCCAATGGTGACTTTACATGCCCTGGGAGATAGTAGTCAGTCCCAGGGTATGGCGTCTATGGTGGGGGGTCACTATGACACCCCGGTGTTACGGCACGGAGGGTGCTGTGTAACACACATAGGAAAACATACAAGACCCTATGGAGTAAAAGACCCCATAGCCCATGAAACACATTAACATTCAAAGGAACACCACACATCATGTCCAAGAGTGGGAGAAAAAGAGTCTCACTCTTGGCAGGAGAAAAAAACAAACTCCAGAAATCCAGCAAAGTTGCTGGGGGACTCACTAGGTTAGGAAATTCAGCCTAAACAGAGAATTCTCCCTAACAATCTTAAATATAACAACATATCGTCCGCATACAACGATATTAGGTGTGGCCCTCCTTTTGTGAAAATCCCCACTTCTCTGTACTGTTGACTGAGGTATATTGCTAGGGGCTCTAATGCGAGGATATATAGCATCGAGGACCAAGGGCACCCCTGTCTGGTACCTCTACTAAGTTGCCACCTTTCCGAAA
Organism: Ambystoma mexicanum; assembly: GCF_040938575.1. NCBI lineage: Eukaryota > Metazoa > Chordata > Amphibia > Caudata > Ambystomatidae > Ambystoma > Ambystoma mexicanum. The sequence goes on from NC_090937.1 coordinate 274,879,324, forward strand.
TAACCGCTCCTGTCTTAACTCTGGCCAGTGGTGAACTGTACAACAGTTTGACCCATTTTAGATACTCAGGTCCTATACCATATTCCTGTAAAGCCGCTATCAGCCACGGCCATTTATCAGTGTTGAAGGCCTTCACTGCATCCAATGAAACTATTGCGACTTCTTGTGCCTCCCCTTCTGTCTGCTCTATGACCCGGTGAAGCCTCCTAAGATTGTCTGATTTGCTTCTATGTGGGACATAACCAGTTTGATCAGGATGTAGGAGTTTGCTTATGACCCGTCTCAGTCTCCCGGCCAACACGGCTGTGAGTATTTTGCTGTCCTGGTTCAGCATGGATAGTGGTCTATACGATCCGCAGTCAATGCTCGGCTTGTTGGGTTTGAGAATCGGGATGATTATCGCCTCTCTTAGGGATTCTGGCAACGTTCCGATTTTGAATGATTCATTTAACATAGCCAGTAGTGAGGGAAGCACTTCTGTTTTATATGTTTTATAGAACTCACTAGGGAGTCTGTCCGCCCCGGGGCTTTGCAAATGGGCAATTCCTTGATCACTGCTTCTAATTCTTCCAGTGTGATAGAGGTGTCTAGGTTTTCTCACTCTTCAATTGGGTAGGCCAATATCTTCTAGTGTTTACACTATCTCGCTGCCTTTTCTTTCATCTGTAACTCCATACAATAATTTGTAAAACCCGAGCATTCACCCTTCATTCACTCCCTCCTGGGTATCGAGCATCTGTCCTCCCTCCCGTTGTAAAGCTCTAATCGTCTGTCTTGGTGTTTCGCTTTTATACAGCCATGCTAACAACCTCCCCGGTTTGTCTCCGCCGGCGTGCTGCCTCTCTCTATATTTCTTATAAGTTAGGTTGCATAGCCTCTCCCAGTGTCTTTCGCATACTTGCTGCAGATGGTTTATAGTATCCACCGCGTCTAGGGAGTCACCTCCACTGCGCGTGGCTGCCTCAAGTTCCTCCTCTGCCTTTTTCAGTTCTTGCAATATGCCCCCCTGTAGTCCTTTGGATTTAGCTATCGCTGACCCCCTCACCACCACTTTGAATGCCTCCCATAGGGTGCCAGCCGACTTTACGCTTCCAGTATTGTTTTCAAAATATTCGACAAACTCTCTCCTCAGGTCCTCTCTAAACACAGTGTGCTTTAATGCTCCTGCTCTCAGCCGCCACGTGGGAATTCTGGCTCTAGGGGCTTCATACTGCGATGTTAAGACCAGTGGTGAGTGGTCTGAAAGGATTCTCGCTCTGTATTCAGTCTGCACTATCTCTCCTATCATTTCCGGGGAGGCAAACATGTAATCTAACCGTGCACACCAATTATGTAGGGCCAAGTAATGCGAGTAATGTCCATCATATGTGTGGTGCAACCTCCAAATGTCTTCCAGCTTAAAGTCTCTCACCAAGGTCTGCAAGATTCTAGCTGCAGGGTTGGGTTTTTCCAATTTCCCATCAAACCTGTCCATTCTGGTATTTAGTGTACAGTTGAAATCACCTCCCCATATGACCGCACCCCCCCCCCAAAGTATGGGCTTAGTTTACTATATGGGGTCTTAGAGAAGAGTGTATTATTAACACGTATGCCCCGAACCAAGATACTGTGGCCTACTTTGTTTTCTATTAGTCCCCGTACTGTCACCATCCTCCCATCCAACCCCGCCACAGATTGTAGCAGCTGAAAGAGGACATGCGGTGCTAGCCAGGTGATTACCCCTCTAGCGTATGCCGAGTAAGTTGCCCCCACAGTGGTCCCTTTCCATTTCATCCCTATCACCTCTTGTTTTCCTTTTGTGAGGTGGGTTTCTTGTAGTAGGGCAATATCTATTTTCTGCCTCCTCAGGTACATCATGATTTTATTTCTCTTCAGATAACTATTTAACCGCTTGACATTCCAGGTAACTATCTTAAGGTCCCCCATCATTAGCCATACCCAGTTCCGCTCTCGACAGGCTCGGGACTGGGGCCTTGAGTGTCGGGCTTAGGTCGGGGGCCGGCGTTCGCCTGCGGGCTCCCGCATGGGTCACCTTAATAAAAGCGGCTGGCCAATCACAACATCTGCATGCAGAGAGCATGTAGCACTCCTGTGCTATCGGCCGCGGCGGCTAATTTGGAAAAGGTATTTCCTCTTGCATTAACAAAGGAACGTGTGATAAGCTGAAGGTGCTACTGTAGGCTACACTGCCAGCAGGTATCTTTGGAGCGGCACAACAGAGAAGCGCAGATAGCTAGTATCAGCAGCACAATATTTCTGCTCACGTTGCATCTGAGTGACAAAGCGATGATTTTTCGATCGTAATAGCCCAGAGGGCTTACTTACAACTTCTGAAGCTGGAGGTACATTGGCTCCGGCCAGGTGACCCGCGTCAGTGGTCAGGGGCGGGGGGGTCTGCTTAGCTATAAGCAGGTGCTAAATACCTCCAAGCTCCGCTCAATTCCAAACCTTGTTTCCTGGACTGCACATACGCGAGCAGCGGATGCAGACGGAGTAGTCAGCAGCACCCGGCAGCCGCCATAAATATTCTCAATTATCCTGACCCTCCTGGGGGCATACCTTCCAGGAATCACCACCTGCACGACGGAACACCTCGCAGATTAGCCCCTGCAGCCCCGCCTGAAATTGGAGTAGGGGAGCGCAAATTTGGACCGTTGGCCTCGCGGCCCTCCGTGGACTTTGAGGTGCCGCTCTGGAGGCGGTATCCGCTCTGGGCTCAACCTGCCGCCCGCCCACTGCAGGTGTCCCAGAGGCCCCCTTGAGCCTAGGCTGCCAGCGCTGACCAGTGCAGCACGATCTGGAGAGGAGGTGGAGGAAGGGAGGCATAGGCCGGCCCCACCTCCCCGCTCACATTGAAGGTCGACGCAAGCAAACCGCATTGGAATCACAGTGCTGCCGTGCCGGCGCACCCCCTTTGCCCCCGCCGCACCAGACACTCCGGGACCACGATGACCCCGTGACAGCTTGACCAGCCCTCGGCCCTCCCCCACAGCAACGCCGTCTGCACCCTGGCGGGCGGCCCTGCAGCACTGGAGCGGCCACAACACCCGAGCCTCAAATACAACGCACCATACCTGGGGGCCCGCAAATCCACTGCAAATCTCCTGTGACCACCTCCACGGCCGGACCAAGCCACTAATAAATTTCTTGGTGCACAACTGTGCCAATACTGGGGGATCTATATGCTGCACACTAGACTACTGGGCCCTAGGCCTCTCCACTCTCCTCCCTCTCCTACGCCTCACGCAGCAGCAGTATGGGGGGGAACTGCATTACACCTGGACCCGACAGGCAGCAGGAGGCACAGCCGCATCCATGCGAACGGATTTCCTCCCAGGACCCCCAACAGCAGCTTACACACAGGCGCTACTGCATCCCTGAGGATCAGGCCCACAGGGCAGCGGTGAGGGTGGATCCCCCTCCTGAACCCTCATTGTGGGCGAACACAGCAAGCGGCCGTGCAGGGGGAGGCAAGCCACGCATGCTTGGGGTCAATTGGCAAGAAGGGGCAAGCAATATAAGTCTCTGCTTTTGCACACGGTGATCCCAAGGAGACCGACGCGTGAGGGCCCCAGACACCGCCCGCAATCAGCGCAAACCCTCCATGACTCCAACAGTGCGACGTGGCCACTAGCCCACAGACATACAGATGCCCCCTGAGAACTGCAATACCTCTGTAACCAGTCTCTGCACCATAAACCGCACCAAATCTCAATGTGAACGCCGCCCTCGCGTCAGGGCGCAGACGGGCTGGGGGAGTCCCATCTACCCAGGTGTTACCCGGGAGGCAACCCTCTGACACCCTAGGGACCATCCAGAGCCGCTCTACGCAAGCCTAAGGCCAAAAGGGGAATAGGGGGAACAACAAGACTCTGCAACCTAGACCCAACATTGCGACCCCAACGGGATCCCGGGATGCCGCGGGATCCACCAAGGAGGGGCCAGCGGCCCTCTGCGGCACTATCCGTACTGCCGCGGCCACCAGCTCACAGATACACACGCGCCCACTGTGAACAGTAGTACCTTCGCAACCACCCATTGGCATTGCACACTGCACCAACAAGAACCCGGCTTACATACCAGTCGATCATCTGTGATGCAATCGCCAGGACGCCATAGGGTGCCCCCGATATTGGACTCCCGCACGGTCCGACCCGGATCAGTAGGCAAAGCCAGCTCCACATCCTACCGCTGACCCGGCACCGACTCAGAGACCACACAGACACGCCGACAGATATCCTGCCCAACACCACAACTAGCACAATGGACCTATTCACGGTCGGCATCCCCCCAAGCTCCACACCACAGCCCCAGGGCAGCGACGACCAAGGAGAGTGAGTTCAGGACGCTGCCATCTCGCTTACAGACGTAATGAGGGCGATCAGCGACTCCAGAGCATCTCTCTGGAGCTAAAGATAGGGGGCCTGTCAGCAGATGTTGCCTTCCTCTGCCAGGAACTCCACAAATTAGCATCTAGAGTTGGGGAGTCGGAGCAAAGGATATCCGACACAGAAGACTCACTCAGACAAATGGAAAAACAGCTTGCTGCGATCTCCAAGAAGGTGGATGAGCTCGAATATCGTGCAGAAGACAGAGAGCGTAGGGCTTGACGAAACAACCTAAGGATCCTCGGGATCCCTGAAAAAGAAGAAGGCCCTAGTGTAGAACTCTTCCTTGAGGACTGGCTCGCCCAGATCTTCGCTCCCAAAAAGCTCTCCAAGTTCTTTTCTATTGAACGGGCGCACAGAGTCCCAACTAGGCTGCCTGTCCCGGGCTTCCCACCATGGACATTCATTGCACACCTCCTAAACTTTAGGGACAGAGACACCATTCTCCAGGTGGCCTGCACCATGGGGCCCGTTACGTACAATGGATACCGCATTGGGTTTTACCCCGGACTACACCAAAGAGGTCCAGAAGGCCCGTCAGTCTTTTGACTCTGTAGAAAAAGCTGCATTCACTGTCCATCAAATATGCTCTCTTTTTCCCGGCATTATTGAAAGTTCACCACGACGGGACCACCCACCTGTTCTACACCCCACAGGAGGCATGGGATCGGTTTGAAACTCAACTCCTTAATAACAATGGATACTGCAGATCGCCACAGGGAAGAACAGGACGGATCGCAAGATCGGAGCAGCCTTCAAACCGCCCTCCCTCTCCGGACCAGGAATTTGTGGCTGCACCACAACAGGCCGAAGGGACTACTGACAATGGATGATCGCCGCTGCACCCTGACCTTCGGATGTGTCCGTATGTACTAAAAGGGAGTGCTACCAGCGGCCGCCGCCTCTACGAGGTGCTCTTGCCGCTCCAGTCTAGGCTACTGCCCCACAATGGTTCACGTTAATGTTTTTGTTGTGCGCCCTGTTGGCGCTAGGTTCAGGCTACAGGTGCTTCAGGTTTGGGGGTGGAGGGGAAATACAGGGGGGGTGGGGCAAATTGTTTCTTGGAAACAGTCGAGGCAAATGCACTCACCACTCAAGGTTGGGTACCGGTCAGAACCACTGGCGGGTGGGTCAGGATGCTGCGCGGAGAGGTAGCCTCTGCTGCGGCTGTGGAATGACCCTCAGCCAGAAACCCAACCCCCCCCCCGGCAAATGTCAGCTCTGTATACTCATCAATGTCACATGACAGTCACCTTACCCTGCTCACCTGGAATGTGGGGTTAAAAGACGGCTCATACTGTCTTGCTTTCGTTGTTCAACCAGCCCACTCCCTTCACTTTCCTCCTCACCTGAGCTCTTCTGTGCTGATGCGTCTTCAAGCAAATGTCTTCGAGCCAAATAATCCTTTTCCTTCTTTTGTGGAATATGTCTGCCTCAGGTAGAAGCCACAGTGGCTTCCTGTGAACTGCAGACCTGTGGCTCCTATCCCGGAGAAAGGCCGGTAAATGAGGGGAAAAAAGCTGGATGCTTAAAAAAACCCTCTTGAAGGGTTGATGAATGTCATCAGACGTTCTCTGAGCGTAGTTATGAAGGAATCCGGCGAGCGGAAGTCCAATATGCAGGCCAGCGGTGGAGAAAAACAGAACAGCAGGAAACACCGGAGAGGATGCAATCCAATGTCCCAGGGGCGGAATACCCTAAGGTAACAGAATGAAAGATAAGTCTGCAAAATAGAGTGGGGGGGGGGGAATAGAGAGACGTAAAGATAAAGATTCATAGGATTCGTAGGATTGATCACAACCCAGGAAACAGGAACTAGCAAAAAGGGAGAGGAAGGAGGAGTGACAACTAAGATGCGAAAGAAGGAGGTTAAATATAGATATCCTGGAAAGGCAAAGGAAAAACGTTGGCGAGCACCAAAAACAAGAAAGAGCTAGAAAAGAGCTTTGTGCAAAGCGAGAGAGGAAAACAAGTGTATTAACCACAGAAAACCTCTCAGCGGTGGCCATCTTGAAAACCACTAGACCGGTGCTGCACGTTCAGGAGAACGTGACGGGGACATTAATGGCGGCGTAGACCGCGGCACACCCGCCAGAGCGGCAGCAACCGCCATTTGCCTCGGTGCATGACAGTATGCCCTCTCCAAGGGCTAGGGAACCCCGGTTTGCTTGGGTGTAACCTATGGAACCGGTCAAGTAGTCTTGGGGCGTGAACAAAAGAAGCAGGTTCCCATGAGTCCTCCGGCTCCGGGTACCCCTTCCAAGAAACAAGATACTCCAAACGACCTCGGTAATAACGAGAGTCGCGAATGCGGGAGACTTCGTACTCGGTTTCGTCAACCGCTGGTGAAGCGGTATGGCGGAACCAAACCGGGTTTCCCTAGCCCTGATACTGGTGGATGCGACTGAGATTAGAGGGTAATCTCAGCTTGTAAACTACAGGATTGATCTTTGACAAAATGGGAAAAGGCCCTAAGAAAACGAGGTGAGAGTTTAGAAGGGCAAACCCACCGGGGTAGGTATTTGGTAGATAACCAAACTTTGGTATAATTTGTCCAATCTGGACAGATCTTAGTGTTTGTCTGCTTGTTCCTTGTAACCACTCTGGCTGGCCTTCAGGTTGTCTTTGGCTGTCTTATGTGCCTCAGAGAGATTTGCTAAGGCTGTTTCTGCTGCGGGTTAGCTGCTGGGTTTTGGGAGTATGGGAAATATAGAACGTGGATGAATGCCATCATTGCAAAAGAAGGGGGTCATACCAATAGCGAATGTCTGGAGTGGCTGTATGTGAACTCGGCAGTGGGAAGTAATCTAAACTAATTGTCTTGGTGTTGGTTACTGTAACACCTCAGATATTGCTGTAGTGTTGCAATGAGCTGTTCGGTTTGTCCTTTTGGGGATGAAAACCGGACGACAAAGCACGTTCAATGGCGATACGATTGCAGAGTGCTTTCCAGAATTTAGACATTGACTTCCCCGGTCAGAAATGATCTTATTAGGAAGTCCATGTAGTCGAAATATTTCCCTGGCGAAACTTTCCGCCATTGCTACAGCAGTAGGCAGGCCTGGTAATGGGGAAAAATGAGCCATCTTGGTAAGTGTGTCCACGGTGACCATGATACAAGTACAAGATTCGGAAACCGGGTGTTCTACCACAGAATCAGTGGAGATTAGTCCCAAAGGCAAGATGGTATTTCAGCTTGTGTAAGAAGCCCGAGTGGTTTGCTCATAGGGTATTTGGCCATGGCACAAACTGGACAAGCTTCCAGGTAATCTTTCACATCCTTTCTGAAGTGTGATGCTCTTCTGACAAGTTCTGAAGTAGTAGATTGTCCTCTGTGCCCTGCTGTTAAATGATCATGACACCAGCTTATGATTCTTTTCCTCAAGGGACCTGATGGCACATACAGTTTATCGTTGTAGAACCATAGACTGTCCTTCTTGACGTACTGATTCTTTGAGGGTTTTTGAAAAGCGGTAAGGTCTGTCACCATGGCTTCTTTGACTTCTTGTAAGAACGTGTCTACCTGAGCCAGTACCTTCTTTATGGGGAACATCAATTCCTTGGGGTGCGACATGTCTTGTTTTATAGAGTCCTTACGAGAAAGGGCCTCTACTAGCGTGTTTTTTTAACCCGGAAGGTAAGTGATGTGAAAGTTATACTGTGCAAAGAAATGTGCCCATCGGGCTTGACGGGAATTGGAACACTCCATGGTCTGCAGAACTCAAAGGTTTTTATGATCAGTCCTGAGTAGGAAAGTATGACGTCCCCTAATAGTAAATGACGCCATTCTTCACAAGCTTGTTTCATGACAAGTAATTCCTTCTCGAGTACTGAATAATTCAACTGGCTTGCGAAAAGAGTTTTGGATAGATGAGCAATGGGGTATTCACTTCAACCATCTTCTTGAAGGAGAGCAGCATCTATAGCTGAGTCATCTGTCTCCACTATGAATGGTTTAGACTGGTCAGGTTGTCATAGTATTGGAGCAGAACAAAAGAGGGTCTTAAGTTGGAGGAAGCTTTTGTCCGCCTCTTTAGACCAACAAAAAGGTCCTTTTTTTTTTTTTTACAGAGAGGGAATGGGGAGAACAATCTCTGAAAATCTGGGAATTAATCGTCTGTAAAAGTTTGACAGAACAAGAAACCTTTGTACCTCTTTGACCGAGGAAGGAGCTGGCCAGTCCAGGATGGCTGAAAGCTAGCGTGGATCCACAGAAATGCCGTCTTTGGATACTATAAACCCCAAGTAAGGGATCGATGAAACTTCAAACACACACTTTTCAGGCTTGGCAAGTAGTTGATTAGTTTGCAGCCTGTCCAGTACCTCCTCCACATGTAAGGAATGTTCTTCCTTGTTGGATGAGAAAATCAGTATGACATCTAGGTAGATGATAACAAATAAACAACATGTCAGAGAACATCCTGTCCATGAACTGTTGGAATACAGCTGGCGCATTGACTAGGCCAAAAGGCATGACCTTGTATTCGTCCAACCCAAAAGGGGTACAAAAAGCTGTCTTCCATTCGTCTCCGTCAGTTATTTGAAGCAGATGGTAGTCATTCCGGTGGTATAGTTTGGTAAATATTTGTGCTCCTTGTACAGTCTCTATAATGTCTCTGATTAAAGGCATTGGGTAGAGGTCTCGGATAGTGACCTTGTTAAGGCCTCTGTAGTCGATACGAGGTCTTAATTCTGACGAGTCTTTTAGAGATGAAAAACAGTGAGGCTCCGGCTGAAGATTTAGATGAGACCATTTTGTAAGTTTGCGTCCAAGTAGTCTCTTAAGTCGTGTCTTTCCACTTGAGAGAGGGAAAACATCTCACCGAACCGGACCAATGCGTTGGGTTCCAAATCGATGGAACAATCTTCTGGCCGATGTGGAGGTAGTGTAGCTGGATTCTTCTCCTTGAACACAAGGCGGTATGGTGAACAGTACTTGGGTAAAGCATGTATTACTACATAGTTTTCTGGAGAAGCCATAACAGCTTGTACCTTGCTATAATTGATTTGTGGAAGATATTTCTGCTTGCAGTAGGTTTGATTCAAAGCGTAACTGATTGGTTGCCCAATCAATGCGAGGGTTATGCTTACGTAGCCACGTGATACCTAAAATGATGGGGAAATGTGCTGCTCGTATGATGTCAAACCGAAGGATTTCGGTATGTTGAAATATTGTGACGTGAAGATCCTCCGTAGTATGAATTATGGGGCCAGAGGAAAGGGGAGAACAATCCACCCCTTACACTTTTTGCCCCTCTTTGCAAGTAAGACTTCGAAGACCCACCTGATCTGCCCATAGAGTATCAACAAAATTGCCTGCGGCACCGCAATCAAGGAGTGCGAAGGACTCGACTGGACTATGGTTGATGTCAAGGAGAACTGAGACAACCATCAGTCTGGAATCCTCGTTGGTCTCCGCAGCCGAGACAGAAAGTGAAACATAGGGACTAATACTGGTTGATGTCATCCCCCAGTTACCTGTCCCTACTAGTGCCGAAGGTGTTCGTTTCCCTGCCGGTTGGTCGGCAATTCTGAACAGTCTTTGAGAAGGTGTTGGTCTGAACCACAATATGCACATAATCCTTTCTCTCTCCTGCGTCGTCTTTCTTCTGCGGAGAGTGGGGCTCGAGTAGCTCCAATCTGCATTGGTTCTTCTCTGGAATGAGAAGGAAAGTGGGTGTAAGTGGACAGTGTTTAACCAAATACAACGCTTCCTCAATGTCTTCTTCGTTCCATACGTCTTACATGGAGCCGATATTCAATCTGGAGCATCGCAGATAATAGGTCTGTAAATGTAAGAGGCCTGGGAGAACGGGCCAACTCATCCTTTATACCTTCTTTTAAACCTCTGCGGAATATCGCATATTGTGCTTGTTCGGGCCAACCGGCCCCAGTAGCCAAAGTCTTGAAATTAGTAATGTAGGAGAGAAGATCCGATGAACCTTGTCTAACATCCAACAAATCTTCACATGCGGTCTACGTCAATTCAGGTCGTTCAAAAGGTCTGCCTGAGAAGTGCCTGGAATCCTCCGAAGTCTTGCAGTATGGGATTGGCACTGGTGACAATGGAGTAGCCCACACAAGAGCATTACCTGTCATATTGGAGATGAGAAAACCCACCCGAGACTGGTCTGTAGCAAATGCACGAGGCCTGAACGTAAAGTACACCGTGCATGCTTCAATGAATTCCTTCGCCTTAACCTTAACCTTATTTGGGGTCCCATCGAATTTCCCTGAGGAAAGAGCCATCTGTGGTAGTTCCTGATGTGGTGGTTCACGAACAGTGGCCAGCTGTTTCAACACCACGTTTTCTGTTTTAACTGTCTGTAGTTCTTGGGATGATCCTTGAACTGCAGTCCAGAGTTCCTGGACCTGTTCAGCTGTTGCCATTACTGGTTTTAGGCATTGCAATCTGTCTTGCTTTCGTTGTTCAACCAGCCCACTCCTTTCACTTTCCTCCTAACCCGAGCTGTTCTGTGCTGATGCGTCTTCAGTAAATGTCTTCGAGCCAAATAATCCTTTTCCTTCTTTTGTGGAATATGCCTGCCTCGATAAGAAGCCACAGTGGCTGCCTGTGAACAGCAGACCTGTGGCTCCTATCCCGGGGAAAGGCCGGTAAATGAGGGGGAAAAAGCCGGATGCTTAAAAAAACCCTCTTGAAGGATTGATGAAATGTCACCAGCCGTTCTCTGAGCGTAGTTATGAAGGAATCCGGCGAGCGGAAGTCCAATATGCAGGCCAGCGGTGGAGAAAAACAGTACAGCAGGAAACACCGGAGAGGATGCAATCCAATGGCCCAGGGGCGGAACACCCTAAGGTAACAGAATGAAAGGTAAGTCTGCAAAAAAGGGAGTCGGGGAGGGGGGGGGGTAAAGAGAGAAAGATAAAGATTTGTAGGATTGATCACAACCCGGGAAACAGGAACTAGCAAACAGGGAGAGGAAGGAGGAGTAGACAACTAAGATGCGAAAGATAAATATAGATATCCTGGAAAGGCAATGGAAAAACATTGGCAAGAGCCAAGAACAAGAAAGACATAGAAAAGAGCTTTGTGCGAAGCGAGAGAGTAAAAACAAGCGTATTAACCACAAAGGAGACAACAATCGCCTTAACGGTTGCAACGTGCCAACCGCTGGGAATGACTATGTTAAGTACCTACCAGCGGCGGCCATCTTGAAAACCATTAGACCGGTGCTGCATGTTCAGGAGAACGTGAAGGGGACATTAAAGGCGGCGTAGACCGCGGCAGCAACCGCCATTCGCCTCAGTGCATGACACGTCCTCCAACAATTAAACAGGTACTCACCAGATATTGCCTTCCTCACAGAGAAACACTTGATGGGCACAGAATGTAGATTTTTCAGGAAATCCAATTATGCAACCACCTTCCATGCCGTGTTCTCCAGTGGATCCTGGGGCACCATGATTCTGCTGCACAAAAGAGTCCTGTTCCAATTGAGGGAACTTCAAGCGGACCGAAGGGGCGCTTCGTGGTGGTCACTGGCGATATTGGGAAGACCTTGTGGGGCATTGTGGCAGCCTATGCCGCTGGCACGCGAATTCCTCAGGGCCCGCCAGGGGGTAATGTTGGGGGCATTGGCGGATAAATGGGTACTGGGCAAGGATTTTAATGAGGTCATGGACATCCGTAATGACAGAACGCATCGGGGCAATAGAAACCCTGACACTCAAACCAAACTTCATGCCTTCGCGTCGTGCGTTGGGATGGGTGGACGCATGGCGCTCTCTCCACCCCACTGACAGATGCTACTCCTTCTCTAGTGCCCATAACTCCATGTCCCGCATAGACCACCTTTTTGTTCCCCCGGGATATGTCACACTTGCCGCCACCTACCTCGCCAGAGGCATCTCGGACCACTCTCCCCTCCTGCTCACTATAAAACTGCCCCAGGCCAAGCGTCCATCCTCTTGGCGACTTAATGCATACTACCTGGGTGTCCCCGAGGTGTGTCAAGGCCTTGTCCAAAAGATGACTGACTATTTTACCCTTAACGAAGGATCTGTAGCCAGCCCTGTCGCACTGTGGGAGGGCTATAAGGCAGTGCTCTGAGGGGAAGCTCTGCCTCTGATCACTGCACACTGTCTCCGCCAAACCCTAGAAATCTCTGAAAAGGAAGAGGCTGCGGCCCGGGCAGAAGAGGAATTTCTATCCTCCGGTACGCCAGAGTCTAAAGAGGCGACGATTACAGCCCAGGAGCTGTTCTCGAACCTGGCCCAGGATAACGGCAAGGCCGCCCTCTTCACTATGCGTAGTCAGATTTACGCCACAGGTGATAAGGCCGGTAAGACCCTGGCCTGGCTGGAGCAACAGGACAGCGCCCGCAGACATGTCAGAGCCATTAAGGGACCGGGGGGGTGGGGGGCTGAGGGGTCCTGCACCAGACGGAAGCAGATATAGCGGACCCCTTTCCAGCCTTTTATCAGAACCTCTATGCCTCCAGGGATACCACGCCCGCCAAGGAGCCCCCACACTACATAGATGCCACTGTTCTCCCCAGGCTGTCCGAAGTACAGACCAATGCGCTGGAGACAGAAATCACAGAGGAGGAGGTAGCCGTGGCTGTGTCTCAGCTCCAGTCTGGTAAAACTCCCAGCCCTAATGGCTTCCCCGACGAAGCCTGGTGCAGAATGGGTGACACGGTCGCAGGCCACATTCAATGTATGCTGCAGTGCTCCCGTAGCGATGGCATGCTCCCGGAAGACCTAAGGCAGGCCACCATCATTGTGATCCCCAAACCTGGAAAACCCCCGGAACTCTGTGCCTCATATAGACCCATCTCTCTCATCAATGGGGGAGGCCAAAGTGCTTGCTCGGGTCCTAGCCAACAGAATGCTAGGGGTCATCCGCTCCATGGTCCACCCTGACCAGTGTGGGTTCATGCTGGCCAAGTCTACTAGGATGAACCTGCGCAGGGTCCAATTTGCAATCAGCCAGGCCCCCAACATCAAAAAGCCCCTGGCGCTTCTCGCAGTCGATTTTGAAAAGGCTTTTGATTTGGTGGGGTGGTCTGCCCTGTGGGACATCATGGAGCGAATGGGGTTTGTGCACTACTTCATGTCTTGGGTCAAGCTTCTATACACTGCCCCCGAGACGACCGTCCGGGTGAATGGGATCTCTTGAAAGCCCTTCCCGTTGGGAAGAGGAACCAGGCAGGAATGCCCCTTCTCTCCCCTTTTATTTATATTAGCCATCGAGCCCCTCGCAATCCGACTCGGGACATCCCCCGCATGGTTCGGATTCACATGGCCCTGGGGAGGCAAGGATCGGGTCTCGTTTTACGCTGAGGCCGCCCTAGGGTCTCATGCCCCGAGATCACCAAAATCCTCACAGAATTCCACGAGTTCTGCGGGCTTAAAGTCAACAGGCAGAAAACTTCTTTCTGCTCCAGGGCGGGGCGGACGCGATCCCGCCACGCTGTCCCTACTCTGTGCCGTCCAGATTTTTGTTTACCTAGGTATCAGAGTGACCCACAATCCCAAGGACTTTCTTCGACTTAACCTCCAACTTGTGGGGAGCAGGCTGGAAGCAGACGTCACTCACTGGCAATCTCTACCTCTGGGCTTGCTGGGCAGAGCCGCCCTGCTTAAAATGCTTCCCCCCCCCCCCAAGGTTCCTTTACGTCCTCCAGAATGCCCCCATTCACATTCTCCCCACGACCTTCTCCAATATTGACTCCATCCTCTGGAAACTTCTTTGGGGTGGGAAACAACCCTGCATCGCCTTCACCACGCTGCAGCGATCAGTTTGGGGGGGGGGGGCCTGGTTATACCTTGCCTTCGGGCTTACTACTGGGCCGCACAACTAAGCGTCTTGAACGAATGGCTCTACGCGGATCCTGCTCTCCCACATGTCGGGAACGAGATTAGATGCATGGGGGAACGTACGCCCCTCCGGGTCCTATACGGGACGGAGCTTGTCACGGCCAACCTCCCAGGAATGATACGCCAGATACGGCTGGTGTGGAGGGAAGCACTTCAACACATTGGATGGGAGGGGCGACCAACACTGTGCCAACCATTGTGGGGCAATGGGTACATCCAGGAGGTGGTCACTATGGGCCGATTCCCTGGCTGGGAGGACCGGCATACTGACCCTCATGGAGATCCTACGGGATGGACACCTCAAACGGTTCACAACATTACAAGAGGAGTTCGAGCTTCCTCCCAATGACGTATACCGACACATGCAACTGTCAAACGCCCTGCGCACACAGTTCCCCACCTTCTCAGACATCCCTAATAGCTCACCCCTCGAGGTCAATGTACTACACGCAAGGATCCTAGCAAAATCCTCTTCGACACTATCAGGTGATTACTGCATTCGGGGCTCAGGACCTAACCCGCCTGCGAGTGAAATGGGAGAGCCTGGTGGGCCCCCTTGAGTCGGATGAGTGGGTGGAGGCCCTGATGTTCCTTCCTGAAATAGGCATAGATGCCAAGCTAAGGTTGATACAGTACAAAATACTCCATCAGGCATACCATTCCTGGGCTGCGCTCACCAGGTGGGGACTGAGAGAGGACGCCCACTGTCCCAAGTGCCGTAGGGTACCCAGCACTTTTTACCACATGCTCTGGGAATGTGATTTCATGCATGCATTCCCGCCAGAATTTATGAATGACATCAACGAGGTCTTGGATAACCCGGCCCCATTGGAACCCAAGGCTGCACTTCTGGGCATGTGAGGGGAAACAGAACACACAAAGGGTGAAAAAATATTTTTGGGCATAGCATTGGGCCTTACTAAAAGACTGGTGGCCACCACGTGGGGGGCGCCCGACGGGCCTACCATTACAGATGGACCAATACAACGGACAGGTGTGCGTACATGGAAAACGCATATACGCTGCCAGGGGTTGCCCTGGCTAATTTCTGAAAGTATGGGGAAGACGGTCCAGCACTATATGACTCAGGATGTCTCACTGCCTGCCTTGAAACTATAGTCTGTGTCTCTAATGCCACACCCTGGGGGAGCTGCCCTCCCGTCAGCCCACCTCTCCCCGCGAACTGGCTCACGCCACACCAATTCATGATGACCTGGCCCATTTGACCACTGTCGATACGTGCGTAATGTTTTTGTTAATTTTGGTTGATCTCTCTGTCTGAATGTGTTAATCCCGTTTATGGATGTTGTTGGACGACGGGTATGCACACCTTGTTGTTGTAAACCAATAAAAAGAATTTATCAAAAAACCTCGTTTCCTGTTAGGATGCTTCGAACATTACGGGCTACAAGGCATTTGGACACACCACCCCTTTCCCCATTTTTCAGCCCCTTCACACATGAGATGGTTGCCTCAAATCAGCGAAAAATCAATGTGGTCGTAGACGGACCGGACAAAACAAATTTTAAGCATCTCGACGCAAGTAACAAAACTCAACGTCCTTATGGAACTTCAAAAACCCTGTTTAATGCCCTAGGACGCACGTTACCGAGATATTTGCACTGCAGCCCACTGCACCTCGCCAGGGTGAGGTGACAGGTGGGGAGAGCGCAGAGAAAGTCCCATTATGCTGCAGCACACCAACTCTCACCTCCCCTCCACATCTGCTCTGGGGTATGTAAGCCAGCCATACCCATCCATTCTCAGTGCAGTTTACTTTTGAGTGCAAAGCACATCAAGCGATAAGTGACTAAGAACAGCGACCTACAGGATCATTGATTTTCAACAATTGATGAGTTTTATCATATCGGTATACAGAACCCGTGCGGAGTACGGGATTTTTTGCTAGCATAAACTGTAGGATAAAGAATCTAGGTACTCTAACACTGCCCAACACACTGGAAACTCTTTTTGATTTATACCTTTGCTTTGGGAAATCCCCCTCTCCTCCCCTCCCATTCTACTTTCTCTATCACAAGCATCTGCCCACTTTTAGTGTCACCTCTACACAGGCCACGATGGAAGGAATGTGGAGAGACAATCTTTTCTGCACTCATGGACCTTTGGTCTGCATAACTTGGTGTGACCTTTGGCCATAGAACGTGGTCTAACATATGTTGTCTTGCCAAGTGCTAAAGTTAACCATGATCTCGCCTAAATCCAGCTGAGAATCACCCTCTGGTTGTACTGGACGCCTAAACTAATTCACCAAACTGTCAGAATAAGACCAGTATTGTCGCTGCTGAAATAGCAGTGGAGCCTTAGTCCATATGTTCTGGTTGTGCAGCTATCTTAGCAACAACTGGTTTGAAGTCCTGGCGCATTTGGAGTTAGTGGCTGGCTTCAGCTTCTCACAAAAGTCATTTTTTATCATCTTTGGAGTCCTATCACAAAACATACAGCTTTTATGGGGGGAACAAACATTGGCATTACTGCACCCTCACTATGGCAAACAAGGAAATACTAACATTTCTGAATCACCTGCAAACCCCTCCTTTGAAAACTGGATTCACGGCCTCATGCTTCTTTCAGAAAGGGGAAATGAAAGCTATGCCAAGAAGCCTACAGGGTTCGAAATTGAGGAAAGCTGGCAGCTTTTAGCTCCTACCTGTTGCCTAAAAGAGCCTGGTTAGCTTGACACCAAAAGCTACCAGGAGCTACTTTTGGCTCCCCAGACCAACTGTGGCCGAACAAACAACTATGTGAATTTAATCCTGTGCGTTTGAGCAACGCAGGTGAGTGCTGTGCCCCTCGAATCCCCATTGCCCAAAATAATTGTGCTTTGTAAACTTTTCCAGACCCGCCTGTGCCCGCATCTACCACCTTGAATCCCTTCCTGCTTCCCCTCCACCTCCCCCCCGCCCACCATCCTTGATTCGTAGATTGCTCCGTGTTGTTTGGGTCTAGTGACCCGCATTAGTCTTGCTCGCCTCTTTCGCCTAGAGCAAAGCAGGTGAGTGGTGTGCCCCTCGAATCCCCATTGCCCAAAATGCCCAAAATAAATGGTGCTTTGTAAACTTTTTCAGGCCCCCCCCCCGTGCCCTCATCCCCCACCTTGAATCCCTTCCTGCTTCCCCTCCACCTCCTGCCTCCCAGCCCGCCCAACGTCCCCGATTGGTTCTCCACCCAGGTTAGAACTGACCTTTCCAGGGCAGCCCTCTGCCGGTGCAGCCCTTGCGGCTAAGGGCCCAAAGCAAAGGGCGGCTCCTACAGAGACGTCTCCATATCGTGTCCGCAGGCGTCAGCAGGGGAAGCCAGTGCCCAGCCATCAACCAACAGCAACCAGTAAGGCAAGTATGGTTAAGGTGGGGGTGGAGCAATTACTCCACCCGGGAAGCCCTACCACTTTACAAATTATCCAATCACTTTAAATGTTAGCCTAAGTCACCATTATTTGAGCAACTCAGACTGACCTGTGATAATACTGTATATTCTGGTATCCATTCATTGCCTCGACAACCAAACCATCGACAACCATACCATTGAAAAAAATGCATCGAAAAAAAAACATTGAATGCCTCTCTCACTGGTAAAGGGTTTAGTTTAGCAAAAATGGGTTTTAAATGTTAACAAAGGGGGGATGGGGGGAACCACCCCCCCAATAAAAAAATAAATAAATAAAAATGCATTCAATGGTTTTTTTGTCAATGCTTTTTTTTCCAAGTGTATGGTTGTCGATTCAATCACTATAAACCTATATTCTTCCTCTCACACACACTTAGAATCGTTCCTGTTAGCCTGTCTCAAATCTAGATGGATACTACTGTGTTGTATTCTGCCAGTCTCAAACACTTAGAAATTGTTCCCGAGGGCTGTCTCACATCTTGACTGTGCGCTTATATACTACTGCGTAGTATTCTGCCAATCTCAAACACTTAGAAATTGTTCCTGTTAGCCTGTCTCGCACCAAGATATGGCGCCCAAAAGATTACTGTGTTTCATGCACACACTTAAAAATTTGTCAAGTTAACCTGTTTTCGCATCTAAATAGTGCGCCAAGATTCAGCTATCTTACATACTGCCGGTATCAATCACTAAGAAATCATTCTGCTAGCCTGTTTTACATCTAGATAGTGGACCTTAGATCCTTAAATATTACTGTGTTATATTCTCCCAGTCCCAAACACCGAAAATTATTTGGGTTCAGCCTGCTTCATCTACTCTGTTTCTGATCCTGAAAACACTCCCTGAGGTGGCACTGTGATTTACTTACCTAAACTACAAAATTAAACTGCTTTCTCTCGTTCCCCCTACAACTACCGCCTGAGATAGTACTGGAATTTACTTGCCTAAGTTCTAGGCGCTGCCTCTTCATCTAGACCTCCACCCTACACCAAACTCTTTAGCCCTCTCCCACTACCAAATGACTCCCTCACCTTTGGCATCTTCCCTGATGCCTTCAAAATTGTGCATGTCAAGCCTCTTCTTAAAAAGCCATCCTTCGACCCCCTTGGCCCCAAAAACTACAGACCCATCTCAAACACCAGATTTCTTGCAAAATTCATTGACCGAACAGCATACTCCCAGCTCAACGTCTTTGTAGAATCCAACAACCTCCTCACCCCCGCACAATCAGGCTTCAGACAACGACATGGAACTGAAACCACTCTGGCCTCAATCTGGAATGATCTTAAGGTCACTGCAGACTCTGGAAGATGCGCACCACTAACTCTCCTCGATCTCTCTGCAGCCTTTGACACGGTCAACCACTCACTCCACCTTAACCGCCTACACTCCCTTGGAATCTGTGGCACTGCTGAAGTGGATCGCCTCCTTCCTCAACAACAGGAAACAAATAACCCTCCTCTCCCCATTTATCTCAGCTGCTCGCTCGGTTAACATGGGAGTACTGCAAAACGCATGCCTATCTGCTCTCCTGTTCAACCTCTATATGACCACCCTCCCTAGAATTATCTGCACGCACAACACCTCGTGCTACAACTATGCTGACAATATCAAAATCGTCCTAAGAATCCCCAATTTGGGCACCAAACCCCAGCCCGACCTTGAAGACTGTCTTCGAGATATTGACAAATGGATGACAATAAACCACCTCCTCTTAAACCCCACTAAAACCAAAATCATGGTGTGCTGCAACACTGCCCTTCTACCTCGTCCACTCCCATGGCCCCCCACTGCCCCGCCCCCACACACCCTCCGACACAGTAAAAAACCTAGGCTGCACTATGGACTCTGGACTAACCCTCTCCCGTCAGATCAACAATTGTTGTCACTACCATCTCAAACCTCTCAGACGCATCTTTTCCCATCTCTCCTTCCCGAGCCGACTCGCTGCAGTTATGTCTATTGTGATGTCGAGACTGGACTATGCCAACTCCCTATCCCTAGGAGTCCCAACATAACATCTTAACAAGCTCCAAAGAGCACACAACGCTGCTGCTAAACTGCTCCTTGCCCTGGGTCTGAGAGACCACATCTCTCCAGCTCTCCGAACCCTCCACTGGCTCCCAGTCAGATGAAGGGCCACTTTCAAGACCCTATGCATCACTCACCGTGCAGTGCACAAAACCGGTCCATTATATCTGCAAGAAAAGATAAAATCATACCTCCCATCCCAAACCCTCAGATCAAGCACTGCCCTACCTTTAGTGATTCCAACCTCTAACTCTGTCAGGATCGGAGGATCAGCCTTCTCAACCTTGGCCACCGCCTCTGTGGAACTCGCTTCCCCCACATATTCGACACACCCCAAGACTATATGACATTCCGCAAAGCTCTAAAAAGGTGTCTCTTTCCTTAATACCAACCACGAACGTCTGAGGCAATTGAAACCGTAACGACCCGAAGACTAATGCTCAATGACACTCCCAACAACGTCATCAATGAATACGCTAATTAATTTGGCTATTAAGCAACCGCATGCTGAAATGATCCCCCGTGTTGTCGCTGTGTACCCCCTGACCTCTGTGCTCCCCGTGTTGTCACAGAGTCCCCCTCTGCGCCCCTATGCTGTCGCTGTATGCCATGCCCCCTCTAGTCCCAGCAATGTTTCTGTGTGCCCCTTTGATCCCTGTGTTGTCACTGTGTACCTTGATGTTGGCTGTGTACCCCTCTGGTCCCCTGTGCTCTCGCTGCATGCCCTGCGCCCTCTAGTCCCCTGTGCTGTTGCTGTCTACCCTCTGTTTCCCCGTGATGTCCATATGTACCCCTCGGCCCCTACCCTCTACCCCTCTAGTCCCTGTGATGTCGCTGTGTGCCCCTCTAGTCCCCCATGCTCTTGCTGCATGCCCTGCCCTCTCTAGTCCCCTGTGCTATCGCTGTGTACCCCCTGCCCTCTGTTTCCCAGTGATGTCGATGTGTACCCCTCTGCCCGGTATCCCTACAAAATATCCCCACCACAAATATCGCCGTACATATGGCCGTTTGTCTCGCCATAGGCGATATTTTTGGGAGGGATAATTTGTGGGAGCGGGGGTTGCGTGGGTGTCCCCCGCACATTTTAAAATAATGCAGGGGTTGCGGGGGGGGGGGTGTCCCCCGCAGGGTCCATGGGTCAATATCGCTGCAAAAATATGGTGATATTTTTGTATCATATTTCTGCAGGGATATTAACACATGGAACCCTCTGCCCCTGCCCTGTATGCCCTGCCCCTCTAGTCCCCGTGATGTCGCGGTGCGCCCCTTGGTCCCCCGTGTTTTCGCTGTGTACCCCTTACCCTCTGGTTCACTGAGGTCGCTGTGTAACCCTCTGGTCCTCCGTCCAGTCGCTGTATGCCCAGCCCCTCTATTTCCTGAGTGCCCCTACCCCCTCCTGCCACCGTGTTGTCACTGCGTACCCCAGCCCTCTCTAGTTCCCCGCGTGATGTTGCTGTTTGCCCCCAGCCCCTCGTTTCCCCCTCTGGTGCCCTGTGGTGGTGCTGTTTGTCCCCAGCCCCTAGTTTCCCTTTGATGTTTCTATGTACCCACAACCCCTCAGGTCCCCCTGATATCACTGTGTGCCCAGCTCCCCACGATGTCGCTGTGTGCCCCCAGCTCTCCCATGGTTTCCTAAGATATTGCTGTATGCCCTGTGCCCCTCTCGTGTACTGTTGTGTGCCCCCTTGATCTTGCTGTGCACCCTCTCCTCTCTGGTGCTTGTGATGTCTCTCCATGCCCACATCCGCTTCTGGCCCCTCCATATTGTTGCTGTATGCCCCCAACACCCTGTGTCATGCATCAGCCCTGGAGGTTCGTTCACCATTGGAGGTACCACTAACATGGCCGACTGTTACTTGTTAACAGTCTAGACTTTTTTCCAACATGGCCGACGGTATCTATAACTTGCAGGCCAGACCGGCGCTCTGCGCGTTGTATTGTCTATTGTTACGTGCGCTGCCAGTCTATCTTAGCGTCTAGCCTTTCAGCATATATCCATTACCCCGCTTTTCCCTTGCCTTTAATTTTTACTACAGCCTTCCCGCTACTTTTCACTCGCGGTGCTTCCAGGTTCTCAGGTAAGGTATTGGGATCTCTTTCGCTATCCTTTCTAGCACAGCGCGGTTAGTACTTTGACTACGCGTCTTCCGTTTGTATGTCTATCGCGGCTATCTTTCTCAGCCTGCTCATAGAGATCTGGTTTCCTTCTACTCTGCCTGTTCGTTCCTTTGATCTAATCTACCCTAGACTTCTCTTTCCATTCCTCTTCTTCTTGTCTGTTGTCTAGCAGGAACGTCTCTTCCCCCCGTTCCATTAGTTTGCTGATACCCGCTTACTTGATAAGTAATCCTGCCCGGAGGATTTTGACACCGCCCCGAGCTTGTTAGCCCGGAACTTTTCTTTCCTTCTTATTGGAGAAGGAAAAGCAGCAGACTGAGCTTCTACGCTTCCTCCGTGAGCGGCTGAAGTGGGCATCATCCGTCCAAGCCATCTTAAAGCTACAGTACCTAAGCTTTCACGGATACTTCTCCAAGGACGGACTAAATTTCGATTGGGGTTTTTTCTGCCATTTCGGCTTTTTCCCACTTAAAAGGCGTGCTCCCCGGGTATCCTCCAGGTTTGCAATCTATCCAGATCACGGAGGCCACCGAGGGAGCGCGACCCTATCTACATCAAAAAAAGAGAAGAAGTCACATGAAGGAGTAAAGATCAAGAAGAAGAAAGGAGTGGCAAGGTTGGAGGAGGTACAAGAAGAAACAGGTGAGGAGGAGTCAGGGGACGAGGAGGCTCAGCTTGACAGTATACAATGCCTTAGTGCACCCATGGCGTCACCAGAACAGATCCAAGTGATGTGTAACGCCATACGGAGTCTTAGAGTGGAAATGCAAGCTCTTCACGCTGAGAACCGTCTTCTTCGCCAACAGGCTGCAGCCAGGAATGCAGGCAAGGATGATCTCCCTCCAATGCCATTTACATATGGCAAGTATGATGGAAACCCCAAGACTATCAAAGAGTTCTTAGATGCTTGTGCTGTTTACTTCTCCTTCAGGCCACGAGCCTTCGAATCAGGAGGGGCTCGTGTTGGATTTCTCATAGCCAATTTGACTGGAAGTGCCCTGGCCTGGGCTACCCCTCTGGTCACAAACCAAGACCCCTTGGTAAATGATTATACCCTCTTCGTACAAGGTTTCAAGACCCGGTTTGAACGTCCAGAGGTCCAATATACCAAATATGAAGCTTTCCTCGATGTAAGACAGGGGAATCAGGACCTGCAGAGTTATATTGCGCAATTCCAAGCGCTGGCAGTAGCGGCTGGATGGCCGAACACGGCACAACAAACCATATTCAGAAGAGGGTTAAACGAGGAGCTGAAAGATGAGTTGGCCACAGTAGTACGTACTAACAGCTTCCAAGAATTGGTTATTCTCATCCTACAGATAGACTACCATCTGCAGGAAAGATGGGCAGAAAGGAGAAGAGGAAGAGGATTCGCACCCGGCACAGTCCCCCTCAAGGACGAAGAGAACGTCCCACCTTGGAAGAACCTATGCAGAAAGGATCGACTAGGGGACCCCTAACCAAGGCCGAAAGAAGGAGAAGACAGGATCGAAATCTTTGTATGTACTGCAGGTCTTCTAAATATACCCTCAGGGATTGTCCTGATATTCCCTCTAAGCGATAGGGAAACACCAACCCCCAGGTTTATGCAAGGAAGACCATGGGGACGACTGCTCATACCCTTGCTACTCTACCAGATCCACAAGTGAAGGAATAGAAGACAACCGATTGATGGTGTTCCAGGTATCCTTTTCGTACAAACCGAAGCAGAACCTCTCGGTATTGGCAATGCTTGACTGTGGTGCCGCAGGAAATTTCATAGATGTGAGCTGGGCTCAGGAGAATCGGATCCCACTGAGGGAGAAGGCCAGACCAGTACCGGTAGAAGGAGTAGATGGTCGTCCGTTCTCCTCTGGACCCATCACCATGGAAACAGTTCCAGTTACAGTCGAGATGAACCATCATACAGAGACCCTCAGTTTTGATGTAATAATGGCGGCACACTTTCCGTTGATACTGGGAGTGTCCTGGTTAAGACACAACCCTAAGATCGACTGGACTAATAACAGACTAAGTTTCAACTCCGACTTCTGTGGAGAAAATTGCATGAGCACCAGGAGCTCCCAGATTGAAGTGTCATCCAATTATACCCAGACCAGTCTCACAGTTTCCTCAATACCGGGGCATTATCAGCCCTTTGCAAGGGTTTTTGAAGAGATGAACCCCAGACTCCTCCCACCTCACCGAAACGAGGACTGTAGCATAGATTTCAAGGAGGAAACCTCTCTTCCATTTGGACGAATGTACCTGTTATCCCTAACGGAAAAGGAGGCGTTGAAGGAGTACCTCGCAGCTAACCTGGAAAATGGACTCATTCGACCATCGAAGTTCTCAGGAGGGGCTTCATTGTTTTTCATATCCAAGAAGGACTCTAAGGAACTACGCCCATGTATAGATTACAGGGGCTTGAACAGCATAACCATACGGGACAGATACCCTATGCCACTTATCAGAGACATCCTCGAAGCAGTTAGAGATTCCAAGGTGTTCATCAAGCTTGATCTCCGCAGAGCCTACCATTTGTTAAGAATCAAGAACAGAGACGAATGGAAGACCGCATTCAGAACTCCAATGGGGCTGTTCGAATATTGCGTGATGCCTTTTGGACTAGTGAACGCTCCAGCGGTGTTCCAGAGATTTGTGGACAAGATCTTCGCCGATATGCTGTACATATCGGTAGTTGTATATGTAGATGATATACTGATATTCTCCCCTTCATTGGTTGAACATTGTATCCATGTGTGCGAAGTACTACGAAGATTATTAGATAATCATCTCTTTGCAAAAGCCGAGAAGTGCCTTTTTGAAGCCTCCGAAGTCCCTTACCTGGGATTCATTCTGTCTGCCAAGAGGATTTGCATGGACCCTAACAAGATACTAGCGATAGACCGATGGTCAGAACCCACTTCGGTGAAGGAAATTCAACGTTTTCTAGGTCTGGCAAACTTTTATTGCAGATTCATTCCAAGATTCTCTGACCTCGTATCACCCATCACCGCTCTCCTCAAGAAGGGTGTGGTTTTCCATTGGGGATCTGAAGCACAGGAGGCATTTAAGGCCTTAAAGAGACATTTCACCACCGCCCCAGTCCTTGTTCAGCCGGATCAGGAGAGAGCTTTTGTCCTGGAAACTGATGCCTCAGGAGGCGCCTTAGGAGCGGTCTTGTTACAAGAAGATGATAATGGGGTTGAACACCCCATAGCTTACTACTCTCGCACCTTGACTGGAAGCGAGAGAAACTACTCAGTCCTTGAGAGAGAACTATTGGCAATACGATCCGCTTGTCAAGAATGGAGACATCTTCTACAAGGAGCTTCACACCCATTCGCTATCCGCACAGATCATAGGAATCTCAAAGTACTCCAACAGATGGAGTGCCGGAACTCAAGACATGCCCGTTGGGCATACTATTTTTCCAATTTTGACTTCCAGATAACTTACATACCAGGATCTCAGAACAGTGTGGCGGATGCCTTATCCCGACGCTGGTCAGAGGAAGATCTATCCAAGTTTAAGAGGGAGAAGATTTTACCCATGCATCATTTTCAAATGATAGCCAACCTCTTTCTTCAAGAGGTTCAAGGTAGACAAATTAACTGTTCTCGGGAGGAAAGGCAGACTTACCAGTTGCAAGAGCACGAGGGATTATGGTTTCATAACTCAGCACTGTTTCTTCCCACACTAACTTTGCGTTAGCAAGCCATCAGTTTTTGTCACGATCTCCCCTTAGCAGGACATAAGGGTGAAAAGGCAACCTGCGAATTAGCATCCAGGAGTTTTTGGTGGCCATCAATGCGAAAGGACATCACATCCTATGTTTCTACATGTCCCACCTGTGCTATTAACAAGACCCCTTGTCACAAACCACTTGGACTCCTGCATCAGGCCCAGACACCCTCACGCCCTTGGGAGAATCTTTCCTTAGACTTTATTGTTGAACTACCTACTTCTCAAGAGATAACAGCAATCATGGCGATACTTGATTCTTTCACCAAGCTGACGCACTTTATAGCCTTACCTGGGGCTCCCTCAGCCTCGGAAACGGCTACAGTCTTTCTTCGCAAGGTTACATGGCTTACCACGGACCATCATCTCTGACAGAGGCACACAATTTACTTCCAAGTTTTGGAACTCGCTATGCACCCAACTAGGCATACAAAAGGCCCTTTCCTCTGGGTATCACCCTCAATCAAATGGACAAACCGAAAGACTGAATGCTAATTTGGAACAGTACCTGCGCTGTTTTTGCAATAGAGAGCAAGATAACTGGGCCACCTTGCTATCAATGGCGGAGTTCGCATACAATTACACATATCATACTGCCATCAAGATGAGCCCGTTCAAATGTACCTATGGATACCATCCACACCACTTTCCTGGAGCATTGTCCCTCGGGAATAAGTCTACGACTCCAGCCATAGAAGAAATGCTAACCGATCTCAAGGTTGCACACAAGGAGGCTTTACGAGCATTAGAGGACAGCCGCAAGAGGTACAAGAGGTATGCTGACACCGAACGAAGTCCCACTCCTCTTTGGCAACCAGGAGATTCGGTTTGGCTATCCACAAGATATCTACCCCGCTGGGCTCATATGGGAAAATTTACAGCAAGATATACAGGTCCATACCGAATTTTGTCACAGATCAATCCAGTGGCCTTCAAACTAAAATTACCCCACGCTTTGCAAAAAATCCACCCAGTCTTTCATTCCTCATTACTCAAGACACATCAAGAAGATCCATATCAAAGACCTCAAAGAAGAACTGTCATTACCCCTCTCAAGGAACCCGAAGAATATGAGGTGGCCAGAATTGTGGATTCCCGTTACAGGAGAGGAACCCTTCAATATCTTATGCATTGGAAGGGCTATCCCATTGCAGAAAGAACGTGGGAAGCAAGATCCCATGTGCATGCCCCCAGACTTGTACAGCACTTCCATAGACTATATCCATGGAAGCCGGGAGGAAGCAGGTATCAAAGGGGGCATACTGGCATGCATCAGCCCTGGAGGTTCGTTCAACATTGGAGGTACCACTAACATGGCCGACTGTTACTTGTTAACAGTCTAGTCTTTTTTCCAACATGGCCGACGGTATCTATAACTTGTAAGCCAGACCGGCGCTCTGCGCGTTGTATCGTCTATTGTTACGTGCGCTGCCAGTCTCTCTTAGCATCTAGCCTTTCAGCGTATATCCATTACCCCGCTTTTCCCTTGCCTTTAATTTTTACTACAACCTGCCCGCTACTTTTCACTCGCGGTGCTTCCAGGTTCTCAGGTAAGGTATTGGAATCTCTTTCGCTATCCTTTCTAGCACGGCACGGTTGGTACTTTGACTAAGCGTCTTCCGTTTGTATGTCTATCGCGGCTATCTTTCTCAGCCTACTCGTAGAGTTCTGGTTTCCTTCTACTCTGCCTGTTCGTTCCTTTGATCTAATCTACCCTAGACTTCCCTTTCCATTCCTCTTCTTCTTGTCCGTTGTCTATCAGGAACGTCTCTTCCCACCCCTTTCCATTAGTTTGCTTGATACCCGCTTGCTTGATAAGTATTCCTGCCCAGAGGATTGTGACACCGCCCCAGGCTTGTTAGCCCGGAACTTTTCTTTCCATCTTATTGGAGAAGGAAAAGCAGCAGACTGAGCTTCTACGCTTTCTCCATGTGCGGCTGCAGTGGGCATTATCCGTCCAAGCCATCTTAAAGCTACAGTACCTAAGCTTTCACGGATACTTCTCCAAGGACGGACTAAATTTCGATTGGGGTTTTTTCTGCCATTTCGGCTTTTTCCCCACTTAAAGGGCGTGCTCCCCGGGTATCCTCCAGGTTTGCAATCTATCCAGATCACGTAGGCCACCGAGGGAGCGCAACCCTATCTATGTCAAAAAAAAGACAAGAAGTGACAAGGAGGAGTAAAGATCAAGAAGAAGAAAGGAGTGGCAAGGTTGGAGGAGGTACGAGAAGAAACAGGTGAGGAGGAGTCAGGGTAAGAGGAGGCTCAGCATGACACCCTGGCCCCCCACGATGTTGCTTGTGCCCCACCCCCTCTGGTTCTCGTGTACCGTTCCCTCCTGCCTGTGTCTTGGCACTTGCACTATCTGGATGTCACTAGGCCGAGTGCAGTGGCTGGTATTCGCATTCGTGCTGCTCATGGCCTATGGGATTGTCTTTGCATTTTCCCTTGTTCCCTCCGATTGTGTTTGGTCGCTGTGTGGATGAACCATCATATTAGATCATTTATCATATATCACTATGCTTACTCTCTACTCTACACCATCACACAATCAGAGTGCCGCTACACCCCTCGATCAATTCGATCAATTCGGCCTAGCTGCTCACTTACGAACACTATCCCGTGAATACCATCACTCTAATAAAAACACAACTATGCCCCACGGAAAACCAGCTTAGCTGCACACATAAGCATCCCACAGACCTAATGCAGCCAGAACCCAGTCTTACTGTCCACCCACCAGACTGCACACATTGGACCATTACCACCACACCTAATGCTAAAATGCAGCTACCATCAAGCAATTACATCAGCTGCACACTTAACTGTTGCACCCAAGCACCCTTCGACACCGTACTCTTTCAACTGACCTGCATTACGATCTGCGAGGGCGTTCAACCTACCAGCACTTTGAGGTCATACCAATGATATATAGAGCGCTATATAATTGCCAAATAACGTAACATAATAGATAAGTAAGCATTAGGACACATTTTTACAAAATTTAAAACCGAGGGGGTCATAAATAATGTATAAAATGCTATGTTTCCATCTTATGTGGACGCTAGATTTGCAGAACGCTATGTACAAGCTCCTCATTCACCAGTGGTAGATCCTGGTCACTGATTAATGATGGATACCTAGGAGCTGCTTTTTACTGCTGCTTAGCCAACCTTAATATCGAACCCTGAGCCTATGTCGGTGTACTGTATTGAGATTTGAAGTGTGTTTAATAAATAATCTATGATATTGGTTGTTGAAATGGGTTTTTATGTTCCCATGTCTGTTTTTCATTGCTTTGTTGCTTACCTTTTGTGTTCCTCATATGCCTGGTCACTCTGCTGTACCGATTGGCTAGGGCAAATTGGGTTTGCCTCTTATTATTACTTTGACTTCGACATTGTGGGTAACAGAAACCAACTAAGGTCTTCTCACAGATCACTGGCTCCCTGGGTTTATGTGCAATCTGGAAGCATTGCAGGGGTCAACTCAATCCAAGTTTATATGTACAGGCCCAGATATCAATGAGAAGAGGCAGCCCAGCCGTTTATGCAGCAGACAACCGAAATGTGCTCTGTGCCGACACCCTTCACCTTACGTCATTCAGCATCCTACTGGCGCTGCCATGATTCCAGTAGAAACATCTGCATGCTCACCTGTGTCCTGGCCATGCTGCTGCTTTCCACAAAGTTTACCACGTTCCACACCAATGTTTGTCTGCCAGCCCCAAAGTTTCTGTGAGTAGTGTGGTTACTTGCTGGAACATCCACCAGGGTGCGTGTGGCGTCTTCCAGGTGCCGGTCCATCTCGGCGGTGGAAGGACGCTAGCCAAATCCAAGCACTGATTGTTCTTCATCTCTTCCCAGCTCCACTGGCGTGCCACTGCTCAGCCCAAACTGTCCCAGCCCGATTATCTTTCCAACACAGCTAGTAATATTTGGAGGCAGAGGGTGCGTTTGGAAGCTGAGAGAGTTGGTGCTGATTTGCATTAATTCCTGTGCTTTATCATTGAGTCAAAGCCTTACAGTGAAGATGTTATATTGACATTGGCTACTGTTGATGTTCTCTTTATGCACATGCATTACTGCGGTTAGTCTTATTTGGTATCTGTACCAAATGATTTAGTTCACTAAGGTGTTTTCTTTTTTTTTTTTAAAGAAATCCATTTTTACTGCATTATGGTAAATATACCTACAATTTCGTTTTAAACTGCACAGCCATTCATGCACACAAATTGTGTGTGGCTTCTTAATTCTGAGAGCTGAAACAGAAATCAGCCAAGTCTAAATACAAGTAAACGCGAAAATACAGATCACCTTTTTCTAATGGAATCCTTTACTGACACGCAAAGGAGGTTGGCTAGTGTTACTGGTAAGTGAAGTTATTTAGTTACACGGTATGTGTAGAGAAATTTGCCACCAAGAGTGCAGGGACACCCTCAACTTGCTACCAACTTGGGTACCTCGATCCCTCACAGATTTACAGTCTCAGGGAAGAACACAATGGGACTCATGCCAAGAGTCCATATCTCAGTGAGTGACATTGTTCATAATTGTAGAATACTCACATTACTCCCTTTTGCGCACTCTGCCGAATCACAGGTATTTGCTCCTTCTCCTCAAGGGGAGTCCCGCAAACCCCTGTGAGGCTCTGGAGGTAAGTCACTCTACAAGACCCTCCCAACGGATGTAGCCGACATGCATGCATGAAGTCAAACCATTTTTCAAATTATTAGTAACAAAACAGTTTTATATCAAATTTCGCTGGCTTCAAGTAATTGAATACACTTGTGCAAAACATTCTCCCACAGAATATCCTGTAGGTGCGGGATACCCAGCTGCATCTTCATGATACTTGAACACAGGAATGCTTAAGAACTCCTACAGATACAGAACCAGATACCAGCTAGTTACATCCGGTGATTACAAATCAAGGCACTACCTTCTAACAGCATCACCTTTCTGCCCTTAACTCCTACTGTTGCATGGCATTACCTCCCCTTCGGGGTCTCTCCATGTTTTCTTCCCGTTGCCAGTCTGTCAGCCCTGTCTCTCTGTATTAAGTGTTGCTATGCCACCTGTTGCAGTCTGTTGTACTATGTGTCTCTAGATCCTATTATTGCGTTTGACTCCTTGGTCTTGCGGTCTCCATTGCTCTAACTCTTGTATACCTCTCCTGACCGTCCCTCATCCTCTCACACATGTCATTCCTCTAGCTCCCTTCTACTATTCTCGGTTGTAGACTCCGTTGATGGTATCTGTCCTGGCCAGGATTCAGGAATGGGAGAGTAATGGTAACATCATAACTCCAGCCCAGGGGAAGTTGTGCAGGCGGTGGGGATTACTTGCTCCTAATTAAGAAATGTGTGCGGCAAGAGGCAAGGCTTGCCAGAGTCGTGAGGCAAGGATGTGTCCAACTTATTAAATACAAAAAAATAAAAAATGTTGTCCTTTGACTTCACGCAAAGAGCCTGCAGAAATGTGAGAGGGACAACTTTGTGAAGGTTTTTCAAAAGATACAATTTTATTAACTCAAAAGGTTGGATAAACGCCTCACTATCCCTACCCTGACTAGGATTTACCTGCCCATCAAAATAAACTAAAGGAAACACTAACGAAAGGTTTCTGTCCCTCACACATACAACAACCTATCAAGTTAATATATGGCAATTGAAATAGAACGGAAATAACAGTTGTATTCACAACCTGGTGGCGGTCTCTCCTTATAATCTGGATAAATTCCCCTTCCCCAGATTCAAGCATGGTTTCCAATCAACAGTTAAAAGAAATAAGGAAATCCTGTCTTGCAACAAAAGTTCAAATACAGTTCTTTTTGTTCCAACTTCAACTTCCACCTACAGTCCACAATGTTCAACACATCTTTCCTCTTTCCACTTGTGTTCAAAGCAACTTCTTCTCACAAACCAAGAATATTTCCACAGTTCATTAGGATCAACAAAAATGTCTGTCAGGATAATTCTGCAACAGTTGACAAAACACTAGTTTCAGCAATGTTATATGATTCTGCAGCAATTTAAATAACACTTGTTTCAGCATTTGTCAGGATGATTCAGCCCCATTTCACAAAAGCACCTTCATGGTTCTGCTACTTCAAGACATTTAACCACACAACAGTACTCCAATGATTTTCACCTGGTCCACTCACCTGCCAGGCATACTACTACAAGATCTTTTGCCCAGGTGTACTCTCCTGCCAGGACAAAATGCAACTAACTACGAAAAGTACTTCTGTGGTAAAGGTTTGCTTCCAACAATTTAGCGATGTCTTTTGCTTCACAACCTCAAGTTTAGCTACTACTTCTGGGGGAACAAGAAACGCATTGAAGCTGCTAGTTACACACTTAGATTCTTAATTGCCTTCGCTTGGCTTTGGTAACGTTGGTTCTTTTTAATTTGCCTTGATATTAAGCTCTTTTGGCATTGGTTGCTTGTAATATTGCCCTCATTGTTGCTGGCAATTATTCTGACCCACATAAATACAATCACACCTTTCTGGTCTGCTTGCCCAGTTCTTATTCTACCACCTTTTCCTCTTTAAGTCAGCTTGATTTTAAAATGGATTATTATTCTGCTTTATATCAGTTCATTATCCAAAATAATGTTTTTTCTGCCACTACACTCTTTTTATATTAGTTCCATACTTAAAGCACTGAGACTTGGCCAGCTGGCAATCACAGAGTGCCCCAGGGTCACAATACAGTAGCAAACTCACTGAGTGTGGCACGCAAGTCCGCTCGCTCCGCTGCCTTCTTAGACTTCTGTTTCTGCTGATGTGCCCGGACCGGCAACCTGCATCTCTTGGTTCCTTACGGTTCACGCCAGTCAAAGGAGCTCGCCTGCCACCGAAGCACGATTCACTTTGGGGAACGCTTTTAAATTGTACGCTCCTCTTCCTTCTCCCACCAACCTCCCCCACGCGCGGCCTCTTCAGCTTCGGTCTTCCGAGGGAAAGCTTTCAAATCCTAAGCTTCCTGCTGCCCGACCTCTGCAAACAAAGGTCTCTGGAGGAAAGAGACCTCTCAGGACCGGCTTCTGCTCGACACACGACCGGCGTCCCTTGTGGAGGCACCACGACTACTCCACGCCCTGCTACTGCTCTCTATGGCCTGCACCTGAGGGGGTGCCTCAGAGTCTCCCTCAGGTGTGGGTCATTAACACCATTAGACTGCAACTTGCAGTTTCATGCCTCTGCAGCCCTCTTCTTTGTCCCAGTACTTTGGGTATTGTGGGATTTGAAGTTGACAATGTCCAAATCATCTTTTTAGTGGAAATGTCATTACCAACTTCCTTTCTCTCTAATTATATTCCCTAAAGAAGTATTATAAGGATTCAATCAAAAGTTTGGCTGTACCGGTGAATTATGGTTTTCAGAATCTAAATTGTTGATGTTTAAAGACTCATCTTTAATATTCACCTAGAGGACATAGGTGCTTTTATCTCTATGAATGTCAGTGACTTTAAGAGGGGTTTTCTTACTTCTATTGCATAACTGGTTACTATTGTTTTCACTCACATTCAGATAGTTAGCTTTGGAAGATAAAAGCTCTGACAGCAAGCCATTACATATTCCAGTACCACAGATATTTCCTTCTTTAAGGCAGACAAATACAGTGTCTCAGCCCACAGAGTCGTCCTGTTCTTCTGGGGGCCCTCTCCTTCCAGGTGATGCTCCCGGCTAACACCACCCCCAGGGTCAGGAAGTGGATGCCTTCCCCTGGCCACCTGGTAGGAGAATTTAGGTAGGGCCTGATTCATCACAATATCCTCCAAATATCTGTGTTGAACCAGTCGGAATGTAGCTTTTTTTCCCAGACAATTTGTTAATTCGCTTCCAAACAGAGAATAGCCTGGGGAAATTACTTGTGGGTTTTGAACAGTCTTTCCAGCAAAAGCATCTATTAATGGGGCAAAAGCAAAACTTATGATCAAGGTAAAACAAAAGCTAATGCGCTCCAAGAGTCTAAGGTGCCGTTCCCCTGGAACAGGTTAAGACATTGGACTACCAGGGGATTAGATTTCCCTGAAATGGGTCATGGAAGGCTCAGGTGGAGAAAAGTACTGTAATTTTTAAAACAGGTCTCAGGAAGGATACTCAATTTTTCTTGTTGATTCTGTTGGTGCCCTGCTAGAGGCTTATAAAGCCAAAGTTGTTGCCAGAACTTTATATGCAGGCGATCTTAGGAGCCATGCAAATTGTCCTGCTCTTCATCGAACTGAGAATATATTTTTGAAATCCTTATTAAGGATCCCAACTGCTACATCCTCCATCCTGACCGGGCAAGAATTCGGAGTCAGACCGATAACGGAGGAGCTGGTGCTAAAATCCATGATGTTCTGGCTCCTTAGCCTCTTAAAATAAAAACACAAATACAACCAACATATACTTTGGGCCAATGCCCGAAAGAAAGGGATGGTGGCTGGTTTCTGCCCCCCCCCCCCACCCACCCGTGTGTCTCTTTACTCAGTCCTCTTGCTTATGGACACAGTCCCAAGCATACACTTTGGACAAGAGAGAAAGAGACTGAAAGGATACACTCACCTCCCCACTCTGGAGTTTCTTCATTCATTTTTCACTATGGGGCTCTGCTCTTTCTCTCTCCACAGACTGGGGTTTCTTGGTTTTCTCCTCACACTGGGGTTGGTCTCTTTTCCTCAGTCCACTCTGAGGTGTCTTTATACTTCACCCACTTTGGAGCTTTCCTCTTTCTCTTACCCCAATATGGGGCTTCTTCACGGTCTCCCCACTCTGCGGCTTGTCTCACTCATTCCCCACTATGGGGCTTCTTGGGTCGCTCTGCGCTCTCCCCACCTGCGGGGTTTCTCTCTGCACTCCCCACCTAAGGGTCCTTCTTTTTTGCGTCAATGCCCACCTCCAGGTTCCTTGAAGCCACTGCATACCTTCTGCCATATGGTGCTGCTCCACGGGTCGAGCATCGGGTCTGTCCGACACAGAGGCGTACATGACTTGTCAACTGGTTTCTGCATCAGTCACTGTCATCCCTAGGTTGCTTCATGCAGGGTTGTGGCTGCGGCTTCCATTCTGGCCGGTCTCTTGGCGTTCCAAGGGCACTCGTTCCCTTCCGCTTCTCCTAGCCAGGCCCTTCTGGCTACTCATTCGGTTGGCGCTGCAGGCCCCTCGATAGCACTTGTGGCCCTTGTGCATGTCGCTGGTGTCGTAGAGGAAGAAGACACCTTCACCGACTGACTGACTGACTGACTGACTTCCCCAGGCCATGCCACGCACATGCTGCCTGAGGCTTAATTCTCTTAGTCCTTCCAGCTTGCCGAGGTCAGCCTGCTGATGCGGCACTGGGATGGATGCGTCTTTTCCCGGGCTGCACCCCCTCAAGCAGCCCAGGGCTTGGATCTTCACCAGCCCAGCCAGTCTGGCCCCCTGCTGGGCCATATGGGCCACAGTTCTGGGGCCATATATTAAACACGCCGGCAGCGGACTGAGGCTTTTGTTTCGCCCGGGCTGCTCCGGCACTCAGCCCAGACGCAGCTGGCTAGCAGAATCCCCAACTCCCTGGTATGCCGCGGTCCTCCTGGTTGCACATGCTTTTCTTATTTGTTTTCCCTTTATATCTTTTCCTATCTTCTCCATTCTTCCAATTGTCACCCTCCAATGGCCCACGTCCTGGCTTGGAATCTCTAACAGATAAGTACAATCCTGTTGGCAGGGAAGTCCTGCTCACTGTCCTCAGTCCAAACGTTCTATATGTCCCCCATGATGGGAAAACTTAGACTGCATTGTGACAGTGACTTATCTCATACTAAAACATAATAAAAACAGTTACAAAATTATTAAAACTCAGTGTGTTTTTAATTTTATCCTATTCTATCGTTTAACACGCGCTACCTACGACTACCTATAACCCCCAACCTGAACAGGCCCCATTTGGGCTGGGCGTTACACAACAAAAGTTGATAGAAGGTTTGCGTAATGTTATGAAAATGAATGAAGCCAAGAAGGATCCTTGTCCTCCCTAATTAAAATAAACATTTGCAGTTTGTATTTCCTAACTGTTATACAGTCCTGCCTGGTAAGGCTTGGTTTGCCATGCTGTACAACAACTGGAAACCTTTGACCCGACTTCCAGGACATTGTGCGCAAAGTATGTTTCAGATTGCCCGATCCCATTACGAAGGGGGCACAATGCCCTAAGAAAGCGGTTCTTACCACGGTTTTTTATATGTGTTAAGACGGATTTCTGAACTCTGTCCTGGTGGCGCAGAAGTTCAGAAGGCCAACCTAATTACTTGGAACAGGGTAACCTCTGGACAAGCCAGTCCAATCAAGGTAGCGATCGCGGCGGTCAAGACTAGGTCTCAAGAGGGGTGAGGGTGACTGAAAGCCCGCAATGAGCACACAAAGCAAGAGCGCTTACAAACTACTCCAAACAGTTGTTATATCAAAAATATAAACACATTTATTTTAAGGCCTTTAAAATAATGACCGTAGCGAGAAAATCACAATATCACAATATTAAACCAACACATACCATATCAACACAATATATATACAAATACACAGTTGCAAGCGTTTAAAGCACGAAATATGTAGTCCACCTGAAAGGAAAGGAAAACAGGCAGTGCGATAACGCTTTAGACTCAGTTCGCCTTCAGAGGCACCTAACTAGATGGAAGTCCGAGCCCTGCGAAGAGTGGAGCCTTGTGCTCAAAGTACCTGCCACGCCGGTGCCAACGGGCAAAAGGGGAAGCTCTTCGGAGGAAGTCAGGCAGTTCGGGTTAGTGCACAGCAGAAGGAGAACAGGTTCCGCAACTCAAGCGCAGCCTCCACAGCGGGCAGAAGCAGAGCGCGAGTACGGCCAAAAGGGTGCTGTTTTTACACAGCAGGGAAAAGCAATGGGATACTGCAGGAGGGCGACCAGATCCTAGCTAAACTACTCACCGGTCCCCGAAGCAAGCAGACCCAGGCTTCTCCACGTTAGTTTCAGCAGCTGGCAGGTTCAGAAGAGCAGGGAACACCTCGAAGTCGTGTAGAGCAAAAAGACGTCCCAATCGACGAAACCAGCACAGTTTTGTTGCCGCAGCAGGACAACGGAGCGGCTGTGTGTATTCAAGCCAAATGTACACTCCTCCCTTCAGACCTGGGGACGCCAAGCGTACGAAGCGTGGGAGAGTGACAAGGACTAGAAATACAACACAACCTGGCGGCAGTTGCAGAGCAGGACTCCCTTGTAAGCTGGTCAGTCAACTGGATGGCCCAGAGACACTTCCGAAGGCTTACTTGGCAGGAGATGATGAAGTCGCCGGGAATAGCTGTTCCTGCTATTCCAAAGGTCGAAGCACCAGTACAGGCCTTCTGGTTCGATCCAAGGAGGAAAGGGTTTCACAGGACAGCAGTGCAAAGGAGGATTCCTTCAGCGGGTCACCAGCGATTCCTCGGTCCAGCCTCTTGGTTGCAGGATACTTGGCTCCTGTATTCCTTTGTTCGTGAGAACTCAGGAGATCGACATGGTAGTGGTGTTTCCAGCTCCCTCTTATCCACGGTTCCCTTCGCGCCAAAACGGAGGGGAGCCAATGGGAGATCCGCTCATCAACACACACACCATACGTGGACCAATCACGGACCACGGTGGTCCCAGGCATTCACACCACCCCAGACTCTCTGGCACCCAGGATGTGTATTGGGACCAGACATCCCAGCCCACACCCTGGAGGCACACAAACGACATGTAGAAGCCCGCGAAAGCATCCACGTTTCGCGGGAAAGTACATGCCCAAATAAGGAAGGCCCCGGGTCGCCCGACCTGGGGAAGGTGAAGGGAGCAAGACGGTCAGTGGACAAGACAAAGGAGCCTCGTGGTCTGGCCATTTTGGAGAGCCAGGCCACCATTTTGGGTTCAGGGCAAAAACGTGCTCAGAACGCCAAAAGGAGCTCAAAATAAACAAAACGATCGCTGCCACCATTCGAGTCCCTGAATGACTTGCACCGATCAAATACCATCCTAAAAGAGTATCTAGAGTCTGTAGAAGGCTAGAGACCCAAGAGAGCTGTAACTTAGCTTACAGTGCCCTCTTGTGTCATGTTGCACTAAAGCCGCAACACGATAAAAGAAACTACGGGAAACAGCGTTCCCCGGTACTGACTGTCTTAAGGGCATGTCAGTTTCCCCATAAGAAAAGGAGCGAAAGCCCAGAGAAGTGCGGCAGAAGGCTGTACTTCTCTGGCAAAGTCAAGAACAAGGTTAAAAACAATAGCAAAAAGTTTAGGGGTTGCCACATGGAAGGAAAATTCCCTACAATTACGAAATCTTTCCTAACAATATGCACCCAATATAATGCATTGCAACGGAAGGCACTGTATATTCCTACAAAACAAACTCCAATTATGAGACAGATTTCCTTGAAAAATACAACATGGTCATAACACTAAAAAATCCCATACAATCAAAACACGGGTTGAGAAAAAAAACCTTCACCATATCGGGGTTCCCAAGTGTAATGTATCACCCCTCCTCGGAGCATGATATCTCCCAAGGCTCGTGCTGTCGGTGACCATGTGACCTAAGTAATACAAGCAATGAGCGGCCACCCGCTCATTAGTCTTGGAAGTACCTGACACCTGCCGGCTGTGTGGTCCTTTGCAGCGTGTGGCACTGCGTAGCAGACAGATGGCCTACCACGTCAGGCCATACCCTTGGACGGCGGCCCTGCTGGGCAATGTTGTCCATCATGGCGGCCCGCAGTAGCAGAGTCCCAGCCAGGCAACTCTGGATGAAGAGGCCGGTGCCCCTGCTGGGCAACACCAGCCGTGTCCCGTGTTGGCCTGGGTGCCCCCAGGCCATGAAGGTGTCTGTGTGACCACGGCCTGACAGGGTGCCCCCGCTGTCCTAGCTGTTGGCTGGGTGCCCCCAGCGTTATCGTGGATCTGGTGATCCGGACCCCATAGGGTGCCCCCTATGGTCTGCTCCGCTGCGTGATCGCAGCGTGCTTTGTCATCTGGGTGATCCCGGCAACTAAATGTCCTGCTCCGGTGCCCCAGGAGCAGGACATTACACCATGGACCACATCAATTAAGAACATACAATGAAAGCAGACGAACCAATCTTTAAACGCATCCTCGTCCTGCAATCGAAAGACAATAAAAGCCCTCTGTATAGACTTTGCAACAGAGGATGAACATACAAGCTAGGGCTTAGGGACGCACCCTAATCTTATTATAAGCAAGCAATCAAGAGGTCTTCGGGAAGTTATCTTGTTAACAGGAAAAGCAACAGTTACGATGACCGAATTTAAGTAATTAATTCCCGAACCAAGTGTCCATTAATCGGAATGAAGGCCATGTCAAACAATTTTTTTTTTTTCTTTATTGGCATGAGGCAGTAGCAGGCACACAACACAGTACATTAGCAAATGGTGTTACACATTCGTGACTAGCAATGCATACAGGGATTTGCTGAAGAGTATGGACTAATAGCTCGTTGGACTTTACACATTACGGGACATAGTACAATCTATGCATCTGGCAGGGGGGAGGAAAGCAGTTCGAAGTCATCTCTACTGTTCAGGTAGCTACAGAAATCTATGCACACGACGGGAGGTCACGGGGAGGGAATTGATGTAATCCTCTTCGCCTTCAACCACATCTCGAATGAGGGCGGGGGGGTGGCGCTTCCAGCACTGTAGTATGCATTTTTTGGCCACCATGGCACCAATGTTCAAGAATTTTAGACACTTTCTTCACCACAGCCCCGTCCCACAGCCCAAATAGAACAGCCAGTGGATCAGGGCCGATCTGGATCCCAACTATCTCTGATAAGGCTTCCGTCGCGGCTTTCCAGAACTGACCCAGAGCATCACAAGACCAAAACATGCGAGTGTGGTCAGCCTCCATAGATCTACATCTCGGGCAGGTGTGGGCCTGGTTGTGTGCAAATTTCCCCACCCTGTGAGGCGTGTAGTATAGACGGTTAAGGAGCTTGTATTGCATACATCTGAATCTGAAGTTAAGGCAGACCTTGCGTGTGTGTAAGCACATTTTACCCCACATGGAATCTGTGATTGCTAAGCCCAGTTCGTCACTCCATGCATCCCCCTGTGTCTGAGGTGCATTATCCGACTTTGTCAGTAACATTTTGTACAGGGAGGACGTTATACCTCTACCACCGGCTGAGTTGGTTATGAAGTGGATCTCGGGTGAATCGGGGGGTTCATCAGGATAGGAGGGCCACATGGCACGAACCGCCGCTCTCAATCTGAAATATTGCAGCAGCTCCAGCGCCGAGCCCGAGTGCCCAGGTCGCCATGTCTGCGGGGTGATGAATTTTCCTTCGGGGCATAGGTCGGACAGCGCCCGATAGCCTAGATCATGCCAGTGTAGCATGAGAAGTTTGTCATGAGTGGGGTTGAGGCCCGGGAACTGCCAAATGGGTAGCCATTTGTAGTATAGATGATATTCGGGGTCGGAATGCATTAGGTGTCTCCATGCTGTGGTCGTGGCGGCCACGGGATGCGCTGGGGCGTCGGTGTGGTATGTGCAATGGAGGATTAAGGACATGATGTTTACCTCCTCGCTTGCTAGCTTCTCAAGTTTCACGTGGGGGGTGGATCAGGGTATGTGTACCAGTGTGTGGCATGTTGAGCTTGTGCGGCAATCCAGTATCGGGCGAGGTCAGGGGCAGTGAAGCCCCCTCTCTCGTATGGAAGAGTCATAAGTTGCCACTTCTTGCGAACCGCACCGGAGTGCCATAGGAATTGGGCGCATACGGAGTGTAGGTTCCTAAAGTACTGTTTCCCGGGCCAGATCGTGACATTCGCAAAAATGTAGAGAAGCTTGGGGACTATTATCATTTTGATTACGGACAACTTGCCCGATAGGGAAAGCGCGGGAGGTTATGCCACCTTGACATCCGGGACTCTGCAAACTGCGCTATAACAGTGTAATTGTCAGCCAGTAGCGAAGATCTAGAGAGGGATACCTGAACCCCCGAGATATCTGATCCTGTCGGGGACCAACGGAGAGGGAATTTGCATGCTGGCTGATGGGTTGCCGCAATAAGTGGGAATATTTCAGATTTAGAGTCGTTTTTGGTGAACCCCGAGAATGTGCTGATTTTTGTTATTTCGCAAATGATCGGCTCTAGATGTACGGACGGGTCTCTGACATAGAGGAGTACATCATCAGTGTACAGTGAGATTATTTCAGGCGTGTCCCGCAGTCGTATTCCCTTGCGGGTGTGTTTCTCTCTTACGCTATCAGCCATGGGCTCGATAGCTAGCACGAATAATATAGGGGAGAACGGGTAACCCTGGCGAGTACCCCTGTGAAGCGTGAAAGGTGACAACACCTGGGAGTTGATCAGGACTCTGGCCACAGGATTTGTATATAGTAGTTTAATATATGACATCATGCAAGGACCGATTCCCATTTTGTGCAACACAGCCCACATATATTGCCAGGACACCATATTGAATGTCTTTTGGCCATCAAGAGTAACTGCAACGGCCCTGGCATTAGGGTCGATTCTAGACATAATGTTAAAAAGCCGGTGGATGTTGAGGGCTGTTGAGAAACCGGGGACAAAGCCGCTTTGGTCTGGGTGGACTAAGTGCGTCATTATGGGGAGAAATCTGCTTGCTGTTACCTTGGCAAAAATGTTTGTGTCTGTATTTATGAGTGAAAGGGGTCTATAGGATCCGCAGTCATCAAGAGGCTTACCCGGCTTGGGGAGCACAGTTATGAGGGCTTCGCGCATGGATTGGGGCAGGGTGGCCAGTGGAAGCGACTCAGTCCAGACCTCTTGGAGTCTGGGTGCCAAGAT
Organism: Ambystoma mexicanum; assembly: GCF_040938575.1. Taxonomy (NCBI): domain Eukaryota; kingdom Metazoa; phylum Chordata; class Amphibia; order Caudata; family Ambystomatidae; genus Ambystoma; species Ambystoma mexicanum. The sequence continues at coordinate 274,920,643 of NC_090937.1, forward strand.
GGCGACATGTTCCTGATAAAATTCTGAGGTGAGCCCGTCTGGACCAGGAGCCTTGCCCTTTGGGAGACCGAGCCTCAGTAATCTCATCAAGGATGATCGGGGCATCCAACTGCTCACTGGTGGCTCGGAAAATGAAGGTCATGGGGATTTGGTCCAGTAGGAGGTTTACGTCATAGATGCTGTGCTCCTGCTGGGAGCATACAGAGCTGCATAGAATTCAGTGAAGGTCTTGAGGATAAGTTGGTCCGACCATTGCTGGGTACCACTTACATCCCTGATACAGTCATTGCGGGTTCTACCCCCCCTCCATACGGGCCAGTCTAGATAGAGTTCTCCCCGTTCTGTCTCCCTCGCCGTACTTCTGCGGAGTCAGGGGACGTGCATAGTATTGTACCTCCCTAGGGGCATGGGATTCAAAGGTTTCCAGCTCCATTCTTATCTGTGCTAGTATGGCTGGGGAAGGTGCGGTGGTATACTCCCTCTCGAGTTCTTTAAGCTTGGTTTCGGAGCGGTGTAGGCTATTTTTTATGTCCTTAAGAACTCTGGCTTCCCTAGAGATGCACATACCTCTAATAAAGACCTTGAACGCCTCCCACCGGGTCCCCTCAGATGTGTCGTGCCGTTTATTGCAGTCGAAAAAGGTATTAATGTCAGCCAGGATTTCAGCTTTAAAGACTATATCATGCAGTGCCTCTGACTTGAAGTGCCAGGCAGAGTGGGTAGATAGGCCGGGCTCCAGCTTGATCCGCGGCGTTACTGGGGAGTAGTCTGAGAGTGTGCGAGGTAGTAACTGTGTTTCTATGCCCCTGCCCACTAACCCGCTCGATGTGAGGAAGAGGTCTATTCTAGATGAGCTGTCATGTACTGATGAGTAAAAAGTATAGTCTCTTGTGTGTGGGTGGAGTGCTCTCCACACATCACAGAAGCCCAGTGAGACCACGTGTGTGTGTAAGCGGTTGGCTGCCCATGACATGGCTCTGCGGGCCATGCCGGATCTCTCTAGATCGTTGTCTGGGATCAGGTTCATACCCCCCCCCCAATATAATTGGGACTGTGATATATCTCATGAGTAGGGTGGTCACTTCATCAAAGAATTCGGGGGCGTCGATATTCAGGGCATATGTGTTAACGAGTAGGCATTCCACGTTGGCTATTAGACAATGAAGGATTACATATCTACCCTCCGAGTCTATGTAGCTAGTGCGCAGTGAGAATTCAACCGATTTGTGGACCAGGGTGAGCACTCCTCTGGACTGAGTGGAATACCTTGTGTAGAACCTTTTGGAGCCCCAGGTCAGAGACAGGCATGCTGTGAGGTGCCCTAGAGCGTGCGTTTCTTGAAGGAGTAGTATTTTAATTCTGTGTCTCTGGGCATATGCAGTTATCCTGCGGGCTTTGGTGAAGTTGAAGGTGCCAGAGTGTCGTACCCAACTTGGCAGCACCAGCCAGTGTGCCGAACAGGGGCACAACTGAGAACCAACTGCTAGAATAAGCATTGCAACTGCAGCGGGGGTCGCCACTGCCGTGTTCCCAATTTAGCAGATAATGCGGTGCATCAAGCACCCCTATTCACTCAGCGGCAATTTATACACAGGGTTACAAGAAAAGCATTATGGTGGATGGTAGCAGACAAAGGATAAGGATGTCATGATTGCGGCATGATTATTTGTTGGGAGCCTGTAGGAGGGACAGAACACCGAGGGGCCCCATCCATGCGTGTGGCGGTGACAGCGAGGGATGGGGTATAGCCCGCCACAGGCAGGAGCGATCACACGCTGTTGTCTGTCTGGCACAGATGGTGTATCGTGATATCGGTTTAGAGGGAGGAGGATCCCACGTCGGTGGCCATGAATGTGCCCGAGAGGCCCCTCTCTTAATAGGAAGTATCAGCCGCCTTAGTCATTGTCCATTGGGTCGTCTCAGTGGGATCTGTAATTCGATGAATTTTACTGCTTCGTCCGGAACCGTGAAGAAATAGAGTTTGTTGCGATGGGTACATTTCAAGCATTCCGGGAAGAGCATTGCATATTCAATTTTCCTTTCGCTGAGCATTTTCTTCACTCCATTGAATTGTCCGCGCTCTGCCTGGACCCCCACGGAGAAGTCTGGGAAAATTCTGATGGTTTGCGAATCTAGTCTCAGTTCACCTTTCTCACTTGCAAGGCGCAGTATGTGATCCGATCCCTGTAGCTAAGGATCTTAGCAATTATCGGTCTGGGAAAGTCAGCTGGTTTGGGGCGGGGGGCCAACGCACGGTGCGCCCGCTCAACTGTGAAGAATGGTGAGAGCTGAGGGTTGTCAAGGAGGTCCTTGAGGAGGGTCTCCGCCGCCAGTTCCATCCGACCCTTGAGTGCGGACTCGGAATCCCCACAATGCGGATATTATTCCTGCGTGATCTTGACTCTAAGTCATCACACTTAGCCTTGACATTCTTCATGTCGCGTACCAGTTCCGTAACCGTGTTCTGGAGGGCAAGCACACCCGTCCTCACTGGCCCCAATTCTGGTTTCTGCCTCAGTTATCCTAGTACCGTGGTGGTCCAACTTAGTTCTTAGTGAGGCCACATTCGCATTTATATCATCGAGCTTCTCATGAAAGGAGGCGAAGTTCTTTGCCATGGACTCCATCATCGCTGTGAGGTCAGGCTGAGAGGGGTCTGGCGGTGATTCTATGTGGTCATGGTTAAAGGAGGAGGAGCCCCCCTGCTCAGACCTGTGTGTTGACTTAGTGAACTTGTCCATAGCCCCAACCTTGTTGGCACCGCAAGATCTATTCGACATCCTGTAGGCGGGTGATGATGTAAGGGACTGTTTAAACACTGTTAATCGTAGGGATTCTTTGTTTTCCCTCCACCTCCCAGCACCAAAGCAACCTTCACAGTTTGTAGGATCATTCTGCTACAACCTTGTTGTCACTCAGCCAGCTATGTTAGGATAGGTTCCAGTGGTCTCTCCTTGTTTGAGACAGACTCCCCTTTCTCCCCAATAATGAAGGAAGGGTTGACTCCAGTTCTGTCTCTTAACCTTCCATAGTTTTAATTAAGGTCCCCCACCCCTGCAACAGAGAATTCTAGTTCAACCTACTCTTTGCACTGAAATACATTAAACAAAATGCTTAATTTGGAGGGTTTGAAAAGGAAATTGATCAATGTTTTACTCAACGTGATGGTAAGGAGGTTCAGGCACTCGAAATGAGTGTTTGATGAGTGCTATGCAACGGATTAATGCTACAGAGTGAAATGGCAACTATTAGGACCTCCCTGATGGTGGAAGAAAAGAGTATGACTTCCATTTGAAGTGGAGATGGACAGGATGAACTCAATACACTTTCCTTGGAATTGTGTGCTCAGGATAGCTTTAACTGTTCTCCCTCTTGACACGCAATCACAGCTCATTTCCACTAAACATAGTATGTTTAAAGCATCCCATGTGAAATTGGTTACACCACATTTCACAACTGAGGTACAAGTGTGAAGAAATTGTCATACTCAAAGATTGACAGTAACCCTAGTCACAGAGTTTAGTTGTTAATTTGCCAAAGTTCTCAAGCTATTCCATAGCAGTAATTGGACGATTGTTATACTAAGGTTTTTGAAAAAGGGGGCGGGGAAGAGTACTGATCCCCGAAGAGGTACCACATCTGCCCTTGTTAGATGTGGTAGGAGATACCCATCTGCCAGACAGGACATGTAGTTCCCATAAACGATAAATGGTTAAGTGAAGTGTGGGTTGGTTTGTACACAGAGGGCTCCCAAAAACTCAGGACTAGCATGAGCAAGGCCTCCAGTCTCCTGTTGTGAGGTAAGTAGGTGGAGAGTTGGTGCCGGTATACCAGAGTCTCTAGAGATATCACCAGTGATTTAAGTGGTCCGGGGCCACGCCCGGCAGGCTCCAAAAAGTGAAGCTGAGCCGGGGCCCTGCCGAAGCCCCCCGATCCCGCCCCTTCACGGTAGGTCATTGTCCCGCGACGGCCGCAGCCGTGAAGGGAGATGAGCCTGCCGTCATTAAGTTAGGCAACTGTGACTGAAGGAAGTGTAGGGCAGTCACAGCTTCGCTCAAACTAGTTTGCACGAAGTTGTGGCTGGCACTTGTGTTTGTCACAGCTCAGGAAACGCACAGTGTCCCCACCATTAACACCCTTTTGTCTCCACTCCCCGTTGTGCCTTTTACAGCGTAAGGATGCGAGTAAGAATTCCATTTCAGCAGTGCATTGTAACAGGCACAACAGGAGTGGAGACATAAGGGTGTTAATGTTTGAGCCATTAACCCCATGGTGGAGACATTAGTTTCTGAAAGCCTTCACTTCAGGGAAAGCCTGTTTCATAACATTACATTCTCTGTGGCCCACTAACAGGTATCATGCACCTAAGAGCGGGTTTATTTGCCGACTACTCCATAGAAATTCCATTCAGTGTTTTAATGATGTATTAATGTTGTGTTCCCTTATACACTAATCACTCCACAAAACAGGAACTGTTGTCTTCATATCAGCTTTACTATTAGCTGTAACATTTCTACACCCAAACACTTAATTAAAATAAGAAACAAATATTATGATCTTTCAGACGTATTGAATAAGAACATTAGCATCAAACAAGCATAAAGGGCACCAGGTGGAAAACCATGACCGGGGGGAAAAAAAAAACTGCATCCGGAACCACATTGTGACCTAGGAAGACAGTACATCTGGTTAATGGTCTCATTTTGGGCCCCAACCGAAGCAAAGAAAATGAGTGATCCTAGAATCTGTGATTGCCAGCTCCCCCTTTAGTTTCAGTCGCCACTCGCCGAGACTGGTATATAGTGCCTTGGCAGTTATTAAAAGTGCATGGCAGAGTGCTTGAAGTTCCCTTACCCCCGTTTCTCTGCCCAAAATGTCATTTAAGGGTAGCATTAGCAGTCTGCGATGATGGTACTCTATACTAGCATAGGGACAGGCCAGGTTTCAACAGTAGTAGCCACAAGGAGTTTATATGGGATGTGGCGTAGATACAGGGCCCAGATTGGCAGCAATAGGAACAAGGTACATACCCCAGTGTAGACGTAAACACAGATTAGGCATCACAAGGGCTGTGTATGTAGCAGAGCTTGTGCTTTGAGCTACTGTATGAGTGTAGAAGCCATAAGGAACGTTAATGTCGCTGGCATGGGCAAGCCCCAGAGATGTGGAGCAGTTGGAAAGATGTATGTGCTGTAGAGGACAGGGATTAGAAGCTATAAGTAAACAGCTATCAAAAACGCAACCTGTCGCATTTCAGGTATGAAATGACGAGCCACTACTGGATTCTATGATTCCTTAACTTTGCATTCTGGTTCTTGTAATTTCTGCATTCACAAGAGGGGAGTCACAAAATAATCTCAGATGGAGGAGCCGTACTGTACACTGTGGGGCTAGACACTACTGTATACTGTACCATTATATCGCACTCTATGTCACTATTTACTACACCAGGACTTTAAGTGCTGCCGATAAGAGACAGTACAATTAAATGATTCGCCCAGGACCACACTGTTTGGTTGTACCAGTAGTGGTCCAGTATGCGCTCAGTTATGTAGACGAGACCACCTATGTTCATTTTTACATGCTGTTCTTAAGGCCACGACTTCAAGTTTCAGGCCACGCCCACCAGGCAAGCTATGCTCCCAAATGAGCCCCCGCCCCCTCAATTTCTTACCTCACTTAAAGCACTGGATATCACTTCTGCAACCACTATATTAGGATTGGAGGAATCCTCTGCGCTCTGGTTTTGAGAAGCAAGCTGCAAGACTAACTGGCAATACGATTTCTACCAGTGCCTGGAACTACAAAGAGGATAAGAAAAGGGCTTTGGGGTAGACCGGTTGTGTGGTGCCGGTCACTGGACTATACAGAAGAGAGGGTTGTGTGGCAGAGAAGATAAAATCTTGTCAAGTAACAACTTGAGAGTTCGGTACTTTATCCTCATGTGTTATTCTGTATTGATATTACTCGTTGGCGCGTTCAATAATACAAAATTATAAATAGGAACGACGGCACAAAAAACAGAGACATCAGAAATAGGGGTGGACAACACAAATAAAAACTGAAAAGAGGATACAACGAGTGGACTTTTTCCTGACTGATAGGCACACCAAAAGGCTGGCCTGGTCCGTTTCCACCCATGATGCCAGAGCGACTCGAGCCAGACATTGCCGAATCTTCGCTGCGCCCAAAAGCGTTAGCCACGAGCCAGGAGAACACCGTCCTTTTTTCATATCGAGCTCTGTATCTGCAACTTCACGGTACGAGTAGTTCACAATTCCCACCAAACGACCCCCAACAAAGCAGAGCCACAAAAGGGATTCGTAGGACAAAAACAATCGTGCTACTATTTACACGCACACAGCGACATAACTCCTCCCTCTACCTTAAAACAAGCCCAGAATCAGATACTGTAACTACGCAACCGTTGGCAAACTACACTTTAGTTGTGGTTTCTAAAACTGATGCTAAATCGGACACTTTAAAAAACAGTAAACGAACACGCTACTTTAAAAAGGTAATGCTGAAATCCGCAGATATCAGTAGTTGTATAACAAACACGGAAATGCGATTTGACACTAACGCAAAGTGTTCTACTTACACAGACTGCTAGAGCTCCTGCCCCCATCCCTTTCCAGGAGCTTTCGGCGACTGTGGCAGAGGGCACAAAATTAACAAAAAATAATCCAGAACCAGTGTTGTCTGTTCCTGCCACGCGGCACGTCTCGTAAAAAGACAATCAAATCATTAAAATCCCAAATAATCCGAAGGGTTTGAAGCAGGCTGTCTCTGAAGGGATCACCAAGGTCTGCGATTCAATCCCACATGGCACGGCTCAGGGAAATGGGATGAAATCTGAGCCAACGCCGTCTATTGGTAATCCCCGGGGAACAGGTGACTGGAGATTTAAAAACATTCGCATCTTTATTCAAACATGGACTCAGTCGTCGCTCGGAAGTGGAGCCAAGTTTACACAAGCCCACTGAGTTAAAAGCATCAACTTGTGTGTGAACGCATACGTCGCGCGCCCCTCCCACTCCTGCATCAATATTCCCCGACACACCTTCACTGCTCCTCCCACCCGCCCATGACAGCTCTCCGGGCAAGTAGGAAGAGAGCATTCCATTCCCATGTGAACACGGCGCCTCGAGTTCACTTATGCCATAGTCAAACGGTCAAACCATACCCTAGTGTGGTAGGGAGCGATATCTTTCTATATTTCTGGGATATTAAAAAGCAAATATTTTACAAACAGTCATTCAAATAATTACGATATACGTACCATAAGCAAAACCGAAAGGTGATCATGGGATGGCTGCAAGGTTTTGAATTACAGCCCACTGGCATTGTTCTGGGCAACCCCTGTACCATTTTTTTCAGGCAGCCAAGCCAATACAGAGAAAAGGGCATATGCAAATCAGGCTTTGTCCAACCTAAAAAACGATTCAAGCTATACCTCACTGTTGGGGAGAATTCCCCGAAAATGTGGTAATTCCTCTGTACCTTAGAGACCCCCAGCACTTTTGCTTGACAATAGGACTTTTTAATTTTTAACCTGGAGATAGTGAAACCTTTTTCCCACTCTCTCATGTATTTTTCTGTGATTTAACACGGTTTCTTTTGTTTTTGTAGCCTGACAAACTCCATAGACATCATCTTTGCATTGTGAGACACAGCACCTTCAGTGCAGTGGCAGAAGGAATGTCTCTAAGATTTCTCAAATGTTCAAATACCTTCTCTTGGATAAACTACTGTTTCCAAGAGCAGTGAAGTGAAATTGACTTTACTTACAATTTGTAACCTTCTAGACCCAGCACACACTATTTTACCACAGGGTGCTGGGGGGGTTACTTAGTATCCCCTTTGTCTAGTTTCTCATGAAACATTTTTATGTTACCCTTTCTACAGTTAATGGCTGGTGGCAGTGGTTTACTTTTTGCTACCATTGTGTGTTTTTACCACGGGCTGCGTTCGCAGCTGCAGTAAAGCACCCATGGGTGCCCATTTTGTCAAAATGGCCCGGTCTTTTTTCGCCATTTCTTGCTGGAAAGGTCCTTCTTGAGATTTTACTCTGCGCGCCAAACCAGGTTTGGTCCCTTTGTTCGTTTGGTCTTTGGTGGGGTTCACGGGTGAAGCCCACCTCTGGCTCCAGTGTGTCTGGCAAGGGCAGGAAGTGAGGGAGGTGCCCGAAACGCCCTGTGCTTAACACCTTGATTACAGGAATGCACCCAAAGGTGATTGGCTGGCTGGCTGTCCGGCAAGGACAGCCACCCTGCTGGGTGACTGATAGTTAGGCTGCAATGGATGGGAGAAACCTGCATAAAAGGTGAGGCTTTTTGGCTTGGAAGGCAGAGTCGACCACTGGACGAAGGAATCCGAAGAAGAACTTGGAAGAGACGCCTGCTGCAACTCCTGTACCGTTGGTTTGCCCGGTGAAGCCCTGCTGCTGTGCTGAAGCTCCGCATTCACCTCGACTAGAGAAGCCCTGCTTCTTCTCCTCTTGAGTTGGTGGGACCAATCAACTCCAAAGTGAACTCGTTTGGACATCCTCTCAGAGCTGGCTGTACGTCCGCTGCTGCTGCTGGAACCGAAGTGCCAGGGAGAGGAACACCAAACGGAGTGTATCACTTTTAAGTCGGACCCAAGCTTGTGGAAGATCCTCCGGAATCCCAGTAAGCAGGATTGACCAAGCTTGAGCCACCTCAACAGAATGCTGGACCCCAGATGCGAGGAAAGTCCAGAGTGGTATCCAAGAGTCCGCAGTGTGCTATTTGCTGAGACACGAGGAGCTGAAACCGCAAATTGCTGCTGAATAGAAGCTTGTCCTTTTCTGCCACTGACCGTCCCATTGCAGTGTAGGAGTCCTTAGACGTCCTCCCTCCTGTCCCCACGACCGAGGACCAGGAATAACAGGATCTACAGAGCTGCACAGGAACAGAAGCCAGCTGGAACCATTTCTTCTAACCAAAGGTACTGTAAAGTTTGAGAGGACTTACCTCTAGTTGTAGCATTACTTGACCTCAGTTTAGACTTGTCTTGGTTGTTTCTGTAGAGTTGCTTGCATCTTCTACCTCTCACAAGCCTCCCAATACTGTTTTTTCTTTCAGCTGCTTGTCTTATTTCTATTGGGGAATCAAAAATATTGTTTACAGATTGTTCATGTCTAAAATGTTAGGACCTATATTTTACAATGGTCCAAGGTATACCACATTGTTAATCTTTAGTCATCTCTCAATCTAGCATCGCTTTAGTACCGCATGATGATTGTGCCTGATCAGCTTGTCCACGTGTGGGAATATTATAAAACAAGCCATCTGTTGATGGCCTGTCTTACCAGTGTCATATCTACTGAGATGTGTTCGTGTTACAGTAGCAACCTACGTGTTTACTAACGTCATTCTACATGGAAAACTACAAAAACCTATGAGTATGGGTGATTGGCTCAGAGTGAACATCCAAGTATACGATCCATAGTAGTCTAAAAAGTGCGAATATGTGTTTGATTACTTATCCGGTGGGGCAACTAAGCCCTCCCCTAAAAAATGACCACTATGAACGTCACTAAATGTACGACGTCCCAATGGTTTACACAACTATAGGACCCCTAATTACGCAGTCCTCTACAATTGGTTGGCACTCTAACCTCCGTCAGTACTTTTCCACCTAAGTCTAGCAGCATGCAGGCTGGCCATCCAGGTGCTGGTGAGCTCGCTTTAACGACTGCTCCCCACCAATTAGCATATCAATCCATCATCACTTCAGTGGTCTACTGTCAAATAGGCTTTGGAAATCGGCCTTGAGAGTGTTCTTAGCTCTGAAAAATTCAGGGAGTGAAAGCATGCTCTGCCCTCGTGCGTAGGTGTGATCATCTTGTTCGTCCAACTTCATCCTTGCCTGTGACTGGAGACCATGGAATCGTGCTTCTAGTGCTTTTTAATACTATTTTTTAATAGACCTCCGACGTCTTCCTTGTTTTGTTCATGCCTTCTGAACAGGAGTTCTGTTATTTTACATGATTTGTATCCAATGTTAGTTTACTCAAGTTGGCAGACAAGGCTGGATGAGCCAAAGAAGCCAAGGTCTTATCTGAGTTTCACTTTGTAATTCAATTTGCTTTTCAACTGCGACACTCTGGAAATGAGGCTTTCTCCACCTTCTTGCTAAAGTCCAGCACTGCTATAATGCGTAGTAGAAACATCCATCCTTTACTTGTCCATATGCATATATGTCCATATATATATATATACATATACATATACATATACAGAAACAACCAAGACAAGTCTAAACTGAGGTCAAGTAATGCTACAACTAGAGGTAAGTCCTCTCAAACTTTACAGTACCTTTGGTTAGAAGAAATGGTTCCAGCTGGCATCTGTTCCTGTGCAGCTCTGTAGGTCCTGCTGTTCCTGGTCCTCGGTCGTGGGGACAGGAGGGAGGACGTCTAAGGAATCCTACACTGCAACGGGACGGTCAGTGGCAGAAAAGGACAAACTTCTATTCAGCAGCAATTTGCGGTTTCAGCTCCTCGTGTCTCAGCAAATAGCGCCACTGCCGACTCTTGGATACCACTCTGGACTTTCCTTGCATCTGGGGTCCAGCATTCTGTTGAGGTGGCTCAAGCTTGGTCAATCCTGCTTACTGGGATTCCGGAGGATCTTCCACAAGCTTGGGTCTGACTTAAAAGTGATACACTCCGTTTGGTGTTCCTCTCCCTGCACTTCGGTTCCAGTAGCAGCAGCGGACGTACAGCCAGCTCTGAGAGGATGTCCAAAGAGTTCACTTTGGAGTTGATTGGTCCCACCAACTCAAGGGGAGAAGAAGCAGGGCTTCTCTAGTCGAGGTGAATTCGGAGCTTCAGCACAGCAGCAGGGCTTCACCGGGCAAACCAACAGTCCAGGAGTTGCAGCAGGCGTCTCTTCCAAGTTCTTCTTCGGATTCCTACGTCCAGTGGTCGACTCTGCCTTCCAAGCCAAAAAGCTTCGCCTTTTATGCAGGTTTCTCCCATCCATTGCAGCCTAGCTATCAGTCACCCAGCAGGGTGGCTGTCCTTGCCGGACAGCCAGCCAGCTAATCACCTTTGGGTGCATTCCTGTAATCAAGGTGTTAAGCACAGGGCGTTTCGGGCACCTCCCTCACTTCCTGCCCTTGCCTGGCATTATATATATATATATATATACACACACATTGGCGCTTGCCGCAATCTATTCACTATAAAGCTAGCCCCAAGATTACTTTGTCTGCTTGCGTTTCTTTTGCATCTGTACATGTGTAACAAAGCGTGATGTCTTCATCTGTTTCTGTGGCATAAGCTTCTTCACCTTGATCCCAAGATCCCCTTACCCTCGATACTTTCTTGATGCCTTATAGAATATCTACATTCTATGGGCTGTGCATCTCTTCTAGGTACGTCAGTTCAGCTCTGTGTGACGTTTACTTGGTGATGGTTAGTGACGTCACCATTCTTCCTTACCATTTATTTGCTCTGCTTCTTCAGGAATCTCATTTAAACAACCATCATATTTCCTCGTATGCAGGTTGTTAGGGAGAATTCTCTGTAAAGGCTAATTTCCCAAACCTAGTGAGTCCCCCAGTAGCTTTGCTGGATTTTTGGGGTTTATTTTTTTTCTCCTGCTAAGAGTGAGACTCTTTTCCTCCCACTCTTAGACATGATTTGAGGTGTTCCTTTGACTTTGTATGTGTTCTATGGGCTATGGGGTCCTTTTCCCCATAGGGTTTCATGTGTTTTTTATATATGGGTTACACAGCACCCTCCGTGCCGTAACCCCGGGGTGTCGTAGCGACCCCCAAACATAGACTCCATACCCTGGGACCGACTACTGTCTCCCAGGGCATGTAAAGCCACCATTGGCTTTACTAGTCTCAAATTGTGAACAGAACCAGTACAAACCATCATATTGTGGACGTACTGGTCGGGGCAATTCGATTGCCCCGGGGTCTGTTGTTCGAGGGGGCACTGTCCAGTCCCCCCCGACCGAGTTTTGGCTGGTGGCAGTGGATACTACTTTTTATATTGGACCGCGAATATATTCCTATGGGATTTTCCCATTGTTCGAGGCTACCACTTTTTAATATAGCCTCGAACATACCGCCGGTTTATTCCGCCGGTTTATTAAATATAAATTCACCGGTTGGTATTTTTTGCCGAAACTTGGTTCCAAAATGGCGTTTGTGTTCGCTTCTGTGACTCCAACCCAAGTCGAGCCCTTTGTTCCACTTTTTGGCGGGCTTCTCCACAGAAGCCTCCAAAAGTGGTGCCACTCTGTCTGGGTACCACAGGGGGTGTGGGAGGGGGTTTAGGCACCCTGGACTGAGTTGCCTCGGCAACTCAAGTCGCACTCTTGTGTGATTGGCCCAAGTGGTGAGCCGCCTGGCTCACCACTTAGCATGTTTGAGTGACAGCTAGGCTGAATGAATGGGGGTTTTCTGCATAAAAGCAGGGCTTTGGGGACTGGAACTTCAGAAGTCGCCACAGGACCTAACGAATCCGAGGAGGGAGAAGCCGAGCCGACCTGCAACGACGACACCACCGGTGGGGCCCTGCTGAACCGTCTCACCACTTTTCCCGACGACAGAGGAGATCTCCAGCCCGAAGAGTCTTCTTCCTTTGACTGGTGGGGATAACCAGTTTGCCCGTCTTTTCGCCTTCCTGGACCATCTCGTGGCCACCTTGCCCGTGCCAAGCACCCCGGCAACCGGAATACCACGGTTTACCACTACCGAGAAGAAAAGGGTAACCTTGTAACCGGGAAACTCTGCGGCTGGTTTCTTCCCTGGCAGCGCAAAGACCTCCAGCTTTCCTCTACGTCGAGACCTCATCTTCCTCTGGACGAAACACAGACTTGCATCCGCTGCCAGGAACAACTGCCCCCGCTGGAGAGTTCTTCCCATTTTCAGGTACTGTGTCCCGCCTGGCTTCCCTTGCGACAGATCGTTCGGGGTGACGGTATATCCTCGACTTTCTAACCTGGGTTAGCCTGGGACCTGTTAACTAACTTTTCCTGACTTGATCTTAATCTTTTGTGAACTATCTGCCAAGACTCTTTGGGCATACCCCCCACTGTGTGATCCTGGACACATTTCGCTTGCTCTCTCTAAGAGTGGGCCTGGAATTTGAACGTCCTTGCTCCCCAGTAGACTTTGCCTAACATGCCTCACTGTGGTTCTTTGAAAAGTATTGAAATTTGTGTGCTTTCATAACTCTGCCTTTTACCGTCCCTTTTTAATAACTTATTAGAGTGCCATCTTATGTTAAGCGCTCACCTCTGTCTGAAAATAAGTGGCGTTTCTCATTAAGACTTGTCTAATAAGTAATCAGGGTTGTATATATATAATAGTGACTGTGTGTTGAATTTACTTACCTCTCTTTGTGCTAGTGTAATTTACAAGTGTGTCTTTAAATAATTATATACTTTTACACCAAAGCTCTGGTCAGTGTTTGCTTGTGCTACTGTATCTCTGTACCTATTGTGTATACTCTATATACTGCCTAACTCATCTTGAGAGGGGTCTGACTTCTCAGCCACAGCTACCAGGTAAATCTGGGTGGTACAGACTGCTACCAAGTGGGTTTACTGCCAACGACCTGTAGTCCTAAATCTTTTGCAGTGGTCGCTAAGGGAACTGCACAGGTTCCTGCCTAACACAGGTATGGTTTCCTTTGTCGTTTCAACTGCTCTGTGTATGTCACATCCTCTGATTTCCAACATACAGGCAATAGGAGCGGAGCGTGGGGGACTTGGCTCCTCCTCTAACCTATCATTGCATTGCTCCCGTTTTCCTGTGTTAGTATTGTATACAATGGCACACCCCTGTCACAGGTTTTCTATCAAACAAGCAGTTCTCCCTGAAGGGAATAGTTTTTTACCTGTAACTCCATTTCTCCAGCATTGGTATATTTCATGGATTCACATGCTTAGAATATTCCCCGTCGTCAGACTGGGAATCCTCGGTAAGTTATATAGACATTCCATAGAAAAAATTCCGACACTTTTGTGTCCCATCTACGTCGTTTTGGGCCACGTACGCCAGCGCCACTAGGACGTAGAGGTATAAATAGCCCAGCCCCCGCAGCTCCCTCAGATTTCGGCCCCCAAAGTAGTATGGGGGATCTCTGGTTTGCATGCTTAGGGGAGGCCGGCGGGCGCATGTGAATCCATGAAAGATACCAATGCTGGAGAAATGGAGTTACAGGTAAGAAACTATTCCCTTCTCCAGCATTGGATCTTTCATGGATTCACATGCTTAGAATAGATTGTATAGCAGTATCCCCAACGTTGGAGGTGTGTATGCAAACCAATATCACAATAACCATAATGCATATTTACCATGGCAAAACATCACATTATAGTATGTTAACAGTGAAAACACAACACAACACTTTAAAGTACATGAGCCGAAGGATGTAACCCTTTAATTGGGGCTTCCCTTATTGAAACAGGTGCCGTAGGACTGCACGACCCTTCTGCGTATCCTCAGCATGTTGCTGTTCGAGGCAATAATGCCGGGTAAACGTGTGTGGTACAGACAAGGAAGCCGCCTGACATATCTCCCAGCGGAATTCCGGACCACAATGCCGTCGACGATGAAGTGGATCTCGTCGAATGGTCCCTTGGACGCTTTTCCAGCGGTTTTCCGGCTTTTGAGTGACAAAAAGAAATGGCAGACGACACCCATCGGGATAGTCCTTGTTTTGAGATCGGTTACCTTTAGTCGAAGGGCCATAAGCCACAAATAGTTGTCTCGTGTCTCTGAAGCTTTGAGTGCGATGGAGGTAAAATTTTAAAGCTCTTTTCACGTCCAATGTGTGGAGAGTCCTCTCCGCAACAGACAAAGGTGTTGGAAAAAACGTCGGTAGCACTATAGAGGAGTGCTTATGGAACATGGTAGGAACTTTAGGAATGAAATGAGTATTAGTAGCCAACACGACTTTATTATTGAAAAACCTCAAGTATGGCGGATCGATCACTAATGCTTGTATTTCTGACAGTCGTCGAGCCGAAGTAATAGCCACCAGAAACGCCAATTTCCACGACCAAAATTTCAATAACGACGATGACATCGGCTCAAAAGAAGGGGCCTTCATCAGCGATGCCAGAACCAGGTTAAGACTCCAGAACGGAGGAAACTTTTTCGTGGTAGGAAAGGTTCGGAACAATCCTTTAAGGAAATATTTAATCAGCCGGTCACTAAATAATGGAGTTGAATGTCTCTTCTGAGTAAATCTCGAAATGGCAGCCAGATGCACTTTTATGGATGAAACAGACAAACCTTTTTGAGCTAGGAGTAGCAAGTATGGTAGAAGCTGTTCCACTGTGATATTAAGCGGAACCAAACCTGGTTGACCTGCGCACCATATGCAGAATCTCTTCCATTTGTATGAATATGAAGCGTTCGTGGACGGCGCCCTTGCAGCTTGCAAAATGTGACGACAGTCCGCTGGAATCGCTAACGTACCAAACTCAGAGAAATCAGGAGCCAGGCTGTCAGACTGAGGCTGTCCGGGTCGTGATGCCACACAACTCCTTTCTCTTGAGACAGAAGGTTCGGGATCTTCTGGAACCTCATTGGTTCTGCCGCTGAAAGATGGAGTAGATCGGAGAACCACACTTGTCTGGCCCAGTACGGGGCCACCAGGATCACCCGACATGGATATCTGTGGATCCATTGCAGTGTGCGACGTATGAGCGGAAACGGGGGAAAAGCATACAAAAACTTGTCCGTCCAAGGGAAGGAGAACGCTTCCCCTAGTGAGCCTTGCTGTGGCCACTTGCTCGCGTATTGTGGGCATTTCCTGTTGTCTCTCGTCGCAAAGAGATCGAGGGCCGGACGACCCCATTTCTCGAAGACACGGTGTAGTTGTTAGTCGTTCAGTTCCCATTCGTGTAGTCAATTCATCTCCCTGCTGAGAGAGTCTGCTTGCACATTTTTGATTCCTGGCAAGTGGAACGCCAATAGATATATCTTCTGCTGGAGGGCCCAATGCCAGATCTCCTGGGCTTCGGTCGACAGAGTCCTGGAGCGAGTTCCTCCCTGCTTTCTTAGATAAAACATCGTTGTTGTGTTGTCTGTCATGATCCGTACAACTGATCCCTTTATCCGTGGTAGAAAGGATTTCAGGGCCCAACGCACCGCCCTTAACTCCAGCACGTTGATGTGAAGGCCAGACTCCTCTGATGACCAACGACCCTGAACCTGTAGGGAATCCAGATGAGCTCCCCATCCAGTTAGAGAAGCATCCGTCACCACTGTCATCTGGAACACAGGCTCCAGCAAGGGCATTCCCTTTATCAGGTTTATGGAAACTCTCCACCATTGAAGCGCCTGCCCAAGCTTGCTGTTGATGGTCAATTTGTCCGACCAACGATCCGCCAAGAATTCCTGAATCGGCCTCATGAAGGGACGACAATTGTTGATTAAGGGTATGCAGGACGACATGGTCCCCAGTAGGGACATGTACCTTCGCACTGACACTCTGGTGTCGACTTTCCATTCCGCTGCTTTTTGCTGTAGTTTCAGAACTCTTTCGACGGATGGCTTTACCAGTCCTGATTGTGTCTGGAACTCCGCCCCCAGAAAGACCAAGGTCCTTGATGGCGTTAAGGAGGACTTTTCGAAGTTTATTGCGAAGCCCAAACGTTGTAGGAGGAACGTGGTGGCATTCAGACTTTCCTGTGCCCTTTCCGGAGACAATCCCCTCACTAGCAAATCATCCAGATAAGGGTACACATGATGACCTTCCTTCCTTAACCAGGATGCTACTGGAGCCAGACATTTCGTGAACGTCCTGGGAGACGACTTTAGTCCGAATGGGAGGACCTTGAACTGATAGTGGGTTCGTCCGACGACGAACCGTAGAAATCTTTGGTGTCGTCGACGCATCGGGATATGGAAGTATGCATCCTGAAGGTCTAGCGACGACAAATAATCTCCCGGTTGTATCGATCGGATCACCTCTTGGTGTAAGCATCTTGAACTTTAGATTTTTGAGCAGTTTGTTGAGAGCTCGTAGATCTAGAATGGGACGCCATTTTCCATTGGGCTTCTTGACGACAAAGTAACAGGAGTACACTCCCTGTCCTCTTTCTGCCACCGGGACCAGTTCTATAGCCCCTTTCTGCAACATAAGCGCCACCTTTTGCATTAGTATTTGAAGGTGGGGCTGCGCCGAGAACACCGGTGGAATGTGTGGTGGCTTGTCCTTGAACGGTAGAGTGGCCCAGATGTATCGTGTCCAAAACCCATTGGTCTGTTGTTATGTGCTCCCACTCGTCGACGTGACGAGACGCTCTGCCCCCCAGGACGTCCTGAAACTTGTCATTGCTGGTTTTTGGCCTGTTTATCCTTCGTCGACGAGGAGTAGGCGCCTCGTCGTCTGGAGGTTTGGTAATCTCTGCCTCTACGAGTAGCTTGGGCTGCACGTCTGTAGCCTTGGGAAGAGTAGGAGGGTCTGCTGAAACCTCAGTCTCTAGATGATCCAAACCGGTAGTTACCTGATGCTCCTTTGAAAGGACGAAAGGAACGAAAATTCCTACCACTCTGGAGGGCTCTGAGTGAACGAGCCGTGTCAGAATCTTCTTTCATGCCCTTCAAGGCCTCATCCACTTTCTCCCCAAACAGTTGTTCGCCTTCGCACGGCATATCCAGTACCTTATATTGCACCTCTGGTCTGAACGTCGTGCACTTAAGCCAGGCTTGTCTTCGTAACACTATACGCCATTATAGATTTGCTTAAAGCCTGATTCCGCCAGGTTGACAGCATTGTTTATGGAATGGTTGGAAGCCTCTTCTCCCTCACGTACGAGCAGCATGGCAGACTTCCTGTGTTTTTCAGGCCGATGGTCCAAGATAGGAGCCAGCCGATGCCACATCTCTCTATCATACCTAGCCATAATAGCCAGAGAGTTGGCTGCTTTTACTGTAGTCGCTCCGACCGACAGCACTTTCTTGCCAAAAGCATCTTGCCTCCTGGCTTCGTTGTCTGGCGGGGTTGTGCATTTGTGATCGGATACCACCGATTCCGGCGAAGGTTGAGACGTCAAGCACTTGGGAGTCGATTCCGGAGCCTTGAACTTCTTTTCTAATCAACCTTTTATTGCCAGTTCCGAGAAAGGATGACGCATGGTTTTAAGTCCCTCCTGCCATACATGGTCTAAAATGGGGATAGCAAATATCGACTTTCTTCTCTTGCCCATATGATCGAAAATAAAACAATCTTTTTTCTCTTCTTCTGGGACTAGGCCAAACTCTGCACATGCCTAACCCATCATGGCATAGAAAGCACCCACGTCATCAGGCGGTGATGGCTGCGCCGGACTTTTTGGAGTTTCCATCTCCACATCAGAGTCGCATGTAGGGTCCCTTGAGGGGGATAATGAGATGTCTGACCCAGACCCTTCACGTTCCGACTCTGACTCCGGCAGTTCTCCTTCTTCCTGTGGGCGAGAACGATCTTCCTCAACCGGGTAAGCGGTAGGAATTCTGGTTGTAGAGCGAGGAGCCGGGCCTGGCTCGTCGACGACTGGCGTAGCCTGCAACACTGTCGGGACACTAGGATGAGGTAACCGAGTGTCCAACCGCTCCAACAGCTTCTGCAACGTGTTCAACACCTCCAGGGACAGAACTGTCTGGGGATTCAGTAAGGAAGAGGTAACTGGAATGGCACTTCCACTCGAGAGCATCACCAAACTAGTTGGTTGTAATCCCAGATCGGTTGGATGTACGACCGGACCACGGTCATCCTCAGCCGACGAGATGGAGAAAGCCGCTTCTGGTTGCAGCAAAGCCTCAGGCAGGATCGGATCGAAAACCTCTGGTTGCCATCCCACGGACGGGGCCACCGTCGACGATAACATCTTTTCCATAGTCGCTGTTTCACCCGACGAAATTACCGTAGGAAGAGCAGTCGCCGAAGACAAAGCAGGCGTTGACGATCGGACCGTCGTCAATGAAGTTTGTGGCGCAGGGCCTTGAGGTGTTCCCGCCATTTTTGAACTCGACTTGTGGGCCGAGGACTCTCGACTTGAGGTAGACTTATGACAGTCTCCTGAGGAGGATTTCGATGGGTCTTTTCTCTCCTTTTTAGATGAAGAGGAAGAAGACGAAGCCTTATGTGAAGAGGAGGACCTCGCAGGATGTTTCTCCGAGGGGCGTTTTTTCAGATGAACGTGATTTCTTCGCCGGAGGCTCTGCCGACACTGAGGGACGAGGGGGTACCGGAGATTTAGATCTCGAGGCCGTAGAGCCTACCTCCGATGCAGGGTACGCACCCGCTCCGTCATTGAGCCAAGTAACCAGGCGTCTGTTGCAGTCTTTTAGGGTCTTTTGTGAGAAGCCCTGACAGATCTCACACGTGTCCGCCGTATGATGAGGGTGAAGACAGTAAATACAGTCCATATTCCCATCTCCTTCATACACTTTAAGACCGCATGTAGCACACGGACGAAATAACGCCTTTCCAGACATTTTTTCAGTCTCAATACCCAGGTCTGCTCCCAGAGCAGTAGCGGTATGCCGATATTTCCTCCTCTTACTGGGAGTTTTATCTGTTAAATAATGGTCCATTTAAGATACTTCTAGGAGTGTGATTTCTCCATGAAGTGTGTGACCAACGGGGCAGTTCTTTTTGGTTCTTATACATGACTTGGGCTCCACTAGTCTCAGCCTGATTTTACTTGTCGTCATCCCTACATATCTACGTCCACAGGGACAAGTGATAATAGCAATCACATTCTGGGTATTGCAGTTAGTCAAGGATCTTTGTTCCCATGGCGTCTTGAGTCTAATATCTATGGTCTGGTTGTAAGTCATTTTTGGGCATACTGAACACTACCACAGTGTGCATGTCCCAACACCGGGGGTAGTGTCCATAGTGTACTTTTTATCTGTTCTTCTTGTGGTTGGGCGGCCGGGTAGCTGTTCACAACGGCATCCCTCAAATTCTTACGTCATTTTATCGCAAACCTGGGACGATTGAGGTTACTGTCACCCACAATGAGCAGAGGCCAAAGTCAAAGTGTTTCTTTTTGATTTTATTTACCAAGGGCGAATGACTCAAAACGGCTATAATACAGATCTTGCCCGGGTCCCTGTATGGATGTTGTGGTAAAGCAACCTCTCGCTGGATAGTCTGCGGGCTTGCTGCACTCTTTTTTTAGGATATCCTCTTGCTAAAGGTTTCTTACTCAGTACTTCTGATTGCTGTACATAGTCTTGATGGTTAGAACAGTTACATCGATACCTGAGGAACTGACCAAATGGTAGGTTGCCTCTCAGACTGCGAGGAGGATAACTGTCATATTAAATAACGAGTTCCGGTCGGTAGGTTTGCGATGGACCGTGGTCGCCAGATTCCCTTCACTAGTAGTAGTAATCTACTGGTCAAGGAACTGTATGGCGGTTTTGCTTTGTGTTTTAGTAAAGTGTAAATATGTATTTTGTACATTTAGCCAATCAAATAATGAGTTGAATTCTGCTTCATTGCTTGGGAAGATGACTAAAATGTCATCAATATAGCGACGCCGAATCTCAAGATGTTGGATATACAGATTCTTTGTTCATTTTTTGAAAAATTATTTGTGGTTAGTCAACATTTGACTTTTCACAATACATAAAAAGAAAAAAGAACTAAGAGAAATCAATTCATAAATACAATTTATAGATAACATTTACATCAGCAGAATTCATAAGATGGAGTAAGTAAATGGTTGGACGAAACATTTACTGACAAATTCAATGCATTAAATATTTCCATTTGTTTAACAGTCCTACACAACCATCAAAACCCGGATAATTCAATGTTAGCTAAAAACCTTAGAACTTCTAAAGATAAGAATGTTTCTCTCCCCACTGACATTCGATTCCAAAATTCTTCAGAATGTAACCAATCAGTACGGTGGACAAAATGGGAAAAGGGTCAACCCTTTGCTGTCTGGTACCTAAGCATGATATAAGGAGATGTTTTACATTTTGTTGCTTGGCAGGGATTGCACAGACCATCTGCCAAAGTGACCTTGTTCCCAATTCTCTGCAAATGACATATACATTCATGTGAAACCTTAGAAGATTCCCAAATCCAAAGTGGAGGGCGGATTTCCTAAGATAAGGTAACAGATAGCCTAGAGATGTGTCAACGACAGAGAAGTGCCTACAAAATTTCATATTTACAAACTAAGCCCTAGTTGAAATCCAATTGTTCTGACCAATCACTTTTTTTTAACTTCAGCGGGTTATCAATCAATTCTTTTTCTGACGAATGACATTTCAGTAACAGGACTGTTGCATTCTGTTTCAACCCACAGAGACAGTTGTTGGTATTTTTTTCCATCAGACCACCTAGGTCTACATAAAGAGAGTTCTTTAATGGGCTTATGATCGATCTGTAAAGCATAATCCTTCTTGATTCTACATACGATTGTAAGGATTCAAGACCTAGCTCATAGCGTAGCCTGGGCATAGGTAGTGAAAGTGGCAAGTTGAGAACCTTTTTCCAAATCAAACCCTCAATTCCTACCCAATTAATTTTTAGGGCCATTTCTCTATTTCAATTCCATACATTAAAATTGGAATCACCTTGCCCTTGTAGAATTTAATCAATGGTAGAAGGGTGAATCTGCAATAAGTATGGAGGATTTCTTTCATTTGGCAAATAAGTTGAGTAAACCTTTTCCCGAAGTCTGTCTCTAGGGATGCCATGGAGGGAGTTGATCTAATCATAAAGCCCAAATACTTTATTTAATTTACCACAGGCAAATTCTGTTTTGCCATGTTCCACTTGATACTTCCTATCTTTTTTTAGTTGAGTGGTTATAGGTCATGATGAACGTTTTACTGGTATTAATAACGAGATCATTTGAAAGTGCGTAATTTTCAAAGACTTCGATCAAGCACTGGAGACCTATCGGGGTGTGGTCCATTAGGACCACATCATCCGCATAGGCCACGCCATTGATTTTAAGAGTACCAATCGATGGAGCAGCCACTCCAGAGATCAGCCAGAAAGAGGTTAAAAAGGCGGGGTGCTACAATGCATCCCTGTCTTAAAACTTTCTCAGTAGAAATAGGCGAGGACAAGTGGCCTTGAGAGTCCAGCCTCACCTGTATCACAGTTCTGTCGTGTAAGTGAATTTGAATTAAGATAGCCAAAAGCCCCTCTGGAATGCCTGAATCTTTGTTTACACAAGAGTTTACGAGGTTTGGATAGATTTATCCGATTTTTGACACAATCAATAGAGATAGAGTCGTTGATCTTTACTCCTGCTTATAAGTTAGAATATTGAGCGCCAGGCCGTTCAAAGTCATAAACAGTCCCTTCCAGAAACCTGTCTGAAACTTTGAGATACAATTTGCCTGTGCAGTCCCATCCTGCAGTTCCTTCAGGATAATTCTCGTGAGGATTTTACTCCCGATGTACATCAGAGCAATTGGACGGTAGTTACCAGGGTCCTCGCAGTCACCTTTCCTATATATGGAAATTATTATGGCTCTACACCAAGAATCGGGGCGTTTGCATGTTTTTATTATGCTATTGAAAAGATTAAACAGAATAGAGGTCCATAGAGCTACCGAGGACCGGGGCATTTCGTTTGTGAGGCCATTTGGCCCCACAGCCCTAGATCTTGCGGAGCTACATATTAGACCTTCAATCTCTTCCTCATTGAAATCGAATTCCCACTTCACTTTAGGACTCAGTCCGCAGCTCCATGGGTTCCGTTTCTCAAATACCCCAGAAAAATACCTTGTCCATGGTATTAGACTGGACTGTGGATTGATGTTGAGCCTGTGGATTTATGAGTCCCCAAAAATTGCGCGAATTGCCTTCTGTAACTGCTTTTTCGATTATTTATTTAGTTTAATATGCACATAGGCAAAACTGGCTTTGTATATACAACACATCCTAACATTTCCATATTTGATACATAACTCCATCAACTAGACAATATAGAATCTAAGATAAATCAGTATAACAATTTTTAAAAAAAAGTTAATATTCTTAAATCACCACTGTTAAGTTTAGAAAAATACACTCAATATGCTCCAAGAAAGTTCCTCTAAAATCTCAATACATTTAAGATAACATTTGACCATAAAATACATGAAATTAAAATCATTACCTTGCATCCATATTTTCCACGTGAGGTGTTCATTAGTGCTGTCAAATGTGCCGTTATATGATTTTACATATTTATATTGAATCGCATTTCGGCTCTCACAGTGAGTTACGATGTGTGCCAGAGATGCTATCATGTTTTCACCACATAACCTACACAACCGCTCGGCTCTGACTCGTCCAGTTCTTGCTCCCTTAATTTCAAGAACATTACAGACATTGAACTTTAAAAATAAGTAATGTCGAATGATTAGGCTATCTGGGTAAGCGGAGATATATGCAGGAATGTCTCTACGCGTCATTCTATATTGAATGAAAGGACCACCATTTATGTTTGTGGATAGGCGAATAAGATTCATCTCGTAGCTATATTCATTCAACTTGTATTTTAACCAGCGTTTTACTGAATTAATACAGGTTCAATTCATGCAGTGTAAAGCAGCAGTATGGTCTTCAAAGAGCATTCTCCAAACATTCTAATATAAGAGCTTATGGAACGAACAATCATCATACATTTCTTCTTTGGTTCATCCCAATGGTACTTCCAACTTAAATTGTAATCCGCCATAACCCCCCAAGTACTTATAGCATTTAATACATTCAATCAACAGGTTGGTTATTAATCTGCCATTTATATTTATTACCATAAATTTTATGATTACCTGTGAACGCTAGGACCTTAGATTTCGTGACGTTAACTCGTAAACAATTTTTTTTTCACCAAAAATGCCAAGAGCATTTTGCACTGTTTGAAGTGCCTTGGGAGTATAGTCTAATAAAAGTAGGTCATCTGCATAGCCAAGCCAGTTTAGATGCTGTGTTCCTACTTTCACTGGACGTAAATTTAGATTTTCATATACATTGGCCAGATGTTAAACAGTGTAGCAGCGACAATACATCCCTGTTTAACCCCCCTAGAGGTAAGAAGAGGTTCCAATAATGTACCTTGGCCATCTAAACATACTATAATGCTTGTTCCTTTGTAAAGGAGCATGAGCATTCTTAGGAGAGCAGGAGGAATGTTGCATGAGAGTAGATTGCTCCACAACCTATTTCTCATCACAGTATCAAATGCAGAGCCAAAATCAATCATTGCAACGTAGACTGACACCTTTCTTCTATACCATGGCTCGATGTTGTGCCTGTGGATTTACGAATCCCCAGAAATTGTGCACATTGCCTTCTGTAACTACTTTTAGCATGGACAGACCATCAGAGTGGCTTCTCGCAAACTTAATTATTCCTTGACCAATTTCTATATTGGTTACAGAGAGACTTCTTTTCTCAAAGGAATAGCTCCAATTCCAACCCATCCCTTGCCAGCAATCGAATATTGCTACGCAGTGCTAGTTTGCATTCCGTGGTCGCTGAATCATAGCTATAGGCATGGTGCAGAAGGGATGTGGCCTAGCAGTTCGGGCTGGACTGCCCCTTTTGGGGTGGGGCCAAGCCTGATTTGCATATGGTCTTTCCCTTCTGTAATGGCTTGGCAGGCGAAGAACAGTGGTCTGGAGGGTTGCCCAGAGCAATGCCAGTGGTTATGATTCATTCTAAACCTTCCAGCCATCACATCTTTGTTTTTACAGAGAAAAGACACTCCAGCTGATTGTGTCCACACAGTAACACACTCTGCTCTATATGGATATCACCTAGATAGGTGTCTGAACACTGTTAACTAGGGTAAGGCATCCACTCCAAGGGACAGTTAGGGTCTTTTGCTAGCTATACCATCAGAGCAGTTTCTAAATGTACATAATATTACAGACAGGAATTCATTTTCATTATCCCAATGTTCGTTGTCTAAATGAATGGCAATCTCATAGATGTTGCTGATGCAAAAGCATATATTGCTGCTGCATAATTTATTTTTCCAACAATTCTTCTTTCAATTTAAAGCATAGCAAGAGCCAATAGCTCTCTTCAGTTGGTGAACACAGCACTTAGAGGGCGTTGCAAAATTTCTGATGGAAGATGGCTGTGCAATAAGGGGGACGATTTAGCAAGTGGTTAAAATAGAGTCAGTTCCTAGCTATATTAAGGTTAGGTTTCAAGGTCTTCCTTGAATATACTTCAAAGCACTATAGAGGAAGACCAGAGTAGTAGGTAGGCTATGAGGGGAAGCAATGATGCCGTCATAGGATCAGAGCACCTAGAAGAACTATACCAATAACTGCCTGGTTTATTGTTTTAATGTCTAGGATGCTGTATTAATGCGTAGGCATCTGATGGCAATAGCTCCCTAATGGTGCAAGTTCCTGTGCATATAATATTAGCTTCTGGCAAATAATTCCATGCCTGATTGATAGCTCATGTGAAATATGTTTGTTTTGAAAATAGGATAATGGCATGCGACAGGTTTGAAATCCTGGTTGTGCCGCCTAGCCCCTTCTTCATTCTGAGGGTGATGAATTGAGTACCACTCTCTCAAGTACTAATCTCACATCTATGGTTCTACTCTTGATTTATTTTTATCCTGTATTCCAACTGACCATTTGGTCACATCAAACCCCATCTATTCATCGGACCACTCTCTCCTATCCTTTACTTTTCCCATCCCATCCATCTCTACTTTTCCATCATCTTCCACCCCCTTCTTATGACGTGACCCATGTACCCCCGCCCCCAATCATCTTTTCTCTCCTCCCTGGCCACATTTCTCTCCCCACTTTCTCCTTATACTCCATTGATCACACTTCTTCCACTCTCCATAAGGCTCTCTCTTCTACTCCCAATTGACTTCATCCCTCTGCGTCCTTTATGCCTTCCGTAAAGCTCCCCAACCCTGGCTTACTCCCGGTCTCCGCTCTCTCTGTTCATCGTTGCATAAGGCTGAATGTCACTGGAACAAAATAAAAAACCACATGACCCATCAGATTGTGCGCTTCTATATGTTTTTCACTATTCACATGAAGCCTCACTTCTCTTCCAAATTAACACAATTTCTCTACTCTTCTACCCTCTCTTGCCATCTTCCCTGACTTTTCTAGATAATCAACATAATGCTTTGTCCTCTGGCTACTGATCCTTCTACATCTTCCTCCCTCTATTTATAGGATTTAGCTGATTTCTACTACTCTAAAAGTTTCTGATGTATGTTCCTCACCGACACACACTCTGCCTCGGTTCGCTCCCTCTATATTCCCTCCTCCACTTGATCTTCCTCCTTTCTTTTATTCACACCTCTCACTACTGCATCTCTTCTTTCTCGCACTCATCCTGCGGCTTCCCCACTTGATTCTCTGCCTTCCACGCTCACTCCCTCAATCTATCCAGCCATCATTCCCTTTCTGACATCCCTATTCAATCTTTCACTGACTTCATCTACTTTCCAATCTGTTTAAATATGCTCTGAGCATCCCCATCTTAACAAAACCTTCTCTTAACCCGTCTTCATTATCTTAATACCGCTCTATTCTCTACTCCCGGTCCTCTCTAAACTCCTTGAACATGCGGTCTACTCCCAAATCTCCTCATATCTTAACCTCCCTCAAACTGAATATGCTTTCCGGCCGGCACATTCAACTGAAACTGCCCTCCTACACGTCACTAACTCTTATCACTGCTCGCCATAACAAATCATCTTTTCTCATTCTTCGAGATCTTTCAGCCGCATTCGACACTGTTGGGCACTCCCCACACTGCTTGCTTCTCTTTCTACCCTCGAATCTTTAGTTCAATAACTCAGTGGTGTAGCTCCTATCTGATCGCTCGTTTACTGTGTGTTGGGTTGGTCACTCTTCTTCTCCCAGCCCTCGGATGCCTTTGTACAATACATCCACTAAGAAAATGGCCAGTGTCACCACAGTATAGACACAATCTGTTCTAGGTCTCTTCTTTTCGGCTTCCAACAAAATGGCCCGAATGGCTCCTAATTGCCTCAGTTCAACAACCGGATCGCCGGCTAAGGCAGATACGGGCGCAGCGGAAGTGATTCAAAGGTCTGAAACCCTTGTGATGTCTCTCAGTCATCTTTCAGAAAGACGAGAATCTTAATGACGAGGTCAATCATGACCTATGAGCGTCTCGGGTCCAGGGGCGTGAAAAAGCTCGTCCTTGTATTCCGCCCACAAGCCACGTCTGAACAAGGTTCTTTTGTGTGGTTTCGGGCCAACGAGATTCCGTGGCTCACATATTGGATAATGTCTTGAGTCCCCCTGATTGATATTCAATAAACGGTTTTGCACAGCAATTGTCATATTAGAGGATCGAAAAACCTCCAGGAAGGTCTTTTCGAAATTGAGAAGGTTCTCTGGGATGGGATGTCTGGCAGCCATGTAAGGTGCTGCCGAAGTATTTCCCATAAGACTATTCATGATATACCCAATGTTGACCTTAGCACTGCAGAATCCAGTTTATGTTCAGACCTATCCATTTTTTCAAGTGATAACAAAATTCAGTTAAGAAGGGTGGATCCTCATCAAATTTCAGAGTTCGAGACTATGCAAGGGCGCCATACACAATGGAAGCTACAGTGTTTTGAGCTATTGTGTCTCTCAGTGTCTGGTTTTCCTGTAACAAGGTAACTACCTCTAGGCGCAAGGCCCTTAGCTCGTCCTGTAGTTCTTGTATAGCCTCCATGTGTGGATGGGGTTCGGGTGTTAGGTGTTTCAATCTGTCAGGGACCTCGGAACGCTGGCAAGTGTAATCCTGGTCAGATGGGAAGGCAGCATCACCACAATGCCACAGAGATCTCCGGGAGCGGGAAACAGATGGCTCAGGGATTCTGTCAAGATCGCCCTACCGTGAGCAGTACACAGAGATGTGGAACTACAGAAAAATTGCTATGCTATGGAAACAAAACATAAGATCACAAAAGACACAGAACTCTGCTTGCTTATGTAGTGACAATATGCCAAGCAATGCAAGGCATGAATAAAGATGCAATTTTGCTTTGAAATTAACAATCAGCACTCTCTAGCATGAATGCTTTTAGTAATTCCAACCCTATCGGCTTCTCCCTGCATTGCTCTACTAAACACCACCATAGCATCTAAGAGCTCCCTCCCAGCATCCAAACACTTCTTAAAGCACGATACAGCACACCCTCGCACACCCACCTAACCTACTCCACTCTCTCTGGCCTCTGTTATACAGAGCAATGACACATTTGGAATCGTACAAAAACGTCGACCTGGGAATTGTGACGGCCGAAAATGCAGATTTTTTTTAACCCCCCCCCCTTACACCACATATATATATGTGGGGGTGGGGGGTTTAGAGTATAATATTAATATGGCGGGCTGTGGGAGGGGCCCCTCGCATATATATGTGGTGTAAAGGGTTAAAAAAAAATTGCCATTTTCGTCTGTTGCAATAATCACATAGATCCACGCATTTCATTGTGCAATTGTGTGCGTACAAAACATTCTATTTCAAACTACGTGCACTTCTATACTTCGTGTGTGCATACATAATTGTGTACTTAGAACACATTGACATGACATTTTTCTATTGTCTAAAGCAAGCATACAGTGTCATTTTCTCATTGAGACAGCAGTCTCGTTCATTTGCAGAAACCCAAACAAGCATTCTCCTCACTCAGCAAGGTCGCTTCTCTGTGCCAAGGAGTAGTTGTCTGCCAAAGCGCAGTTGTTTATCAAAGCATATCTCTCACTGTGTGCTCGGCATTTCTTTACGTGCAAGAAGCCGAAGCCCAATTCATGTGGACAGGAACACAAAGCCGATCCTATCTAGCGCCTAAAAGCACTCTACATTGTGCTATAAATGACAAGTATACATAAGTACATGACTCTCAGCATATATTGAACCATAATGGCTTAGATCAAAACTACAGTGCTCAAACATGGCCTATTCTAGATGAATTCAAAATGAATGCATGTATGAATGAATGAATAATGAATGGATTAATCACATGATAACTATCATAGAAAAATGCAGTTTCACAGAGGGGAAGCCATGCTAGCCTCCCTGTACCAAAGTGAGATGCCCCAGATGAAGGTGGCACACGGACAATACAAAAGCACTCAGCCGGGGCACCAAATGGAGTTGGAGGCAGAATGTGCAAGGTACCACAAGGTGAACAAGGCAGGCAGATGCTGACAGAAAATGCAGTTGAGACAAGGAGCAAAGCCTCAGTCGAGCTTCTATGGCACTGGATGAACAGCGAGGCCATTTCCACCTGTTGCATAGTGACGCCTTGCCGTTTTCAAGTACGCATGCGTGGACCCGAGACCACACATCTCGCGCATGCGCCATAGCCGCAAGGTAGCAGCGACCATCCACGCAGGCCGGAGCAGGGATCTTCTTGGTCATATGGTGCACCATTACACCACATGCACCAATACAGATAGAGCCCCCAGGCTTCCGGCAGAAGTAAGATCAGTCTCCACCCCTGGGAAGTCCCGTCGGGCGGGTCCATGACATGTGTCCTGCAAGGCTCAGTACTCGGGGCCCCCTCCTGCTCTCTACATACACATTGCCCCTATTCTCCCTTATCGACTCTTTCAAGCTTTCTGCACACTTTTACGCCAATGACATCCAGATTTTCTTTTTTATAAAGTTCCCCGACTCCCTCCATGCCTCTGTATCTTCTTGCCTCTCTGCAGTACAGGACTGGATGCTAACTTCATCTCAACCCCTGAAAAACAGAGATTTGTATCTTTCCACCTGTATCCCCCTCAGTACTCCCAGCCCCTTCCCCTCCCTTGTCCTCTGGCCTTTTTTTTCCCTCATTCGCTATTATCGGTCTTCTCTTCCGCGCGCAACCATGTCGTTATCTTTGATTCTTCACTTTCTTTCTCCACACAGATCTCATTAATTGCTCGTACCTGTTACTTCATCCTCTTTAATATTTGTACAATCCGACCCTATCTATCCTATCTAAACCTCTTATCAAATATATCATCTCCTGCTTGGACTACTGCTTGGCCCTCCTTATTGGGCTACCTTCTTCTCAATTCACTCCTCTTTGCTCCATTTACAACTCTGCGGTCGGCTTTCCTTTCCCTCTCCTGTTTCGATCCTTGCTTACTCCCTCTTCTATTTCCCTCCTCCCTTATGACTCATCTTTTCCACATTCTCTGTATCATGTTCAAATGTTATAATGGTCTTGCCCCTTCTTATCGCGCCTCAGTTATTTCACTTTACTCCCCATCCCACTCACTTTGCTCTCAGCAACTTCCCCTTCTTACAGTCCCGAACCTTCCCTGCCTCTTCTTGTTTCCACTCATTCGCTCTTCTTCCTCCAAAACTCTGGAACACTATCGCAGGTCTCTCGCTCCTCCAATTCTCTTCACATTTTCAACTCTCGACTCAAAGCCCACCTTCTTGCATTGCCTCCTTCCACGTAAACCTCCCACTCTACCGCTTGTATTCATATGTTACCAACTCAGATTCTTTGTGCTGTATTTTACCTAATTACCTGTACAGCGCTTTGGCAAATGCGTTTTATAAATCCAAATACCATAAGCGAGTAATAATACCACTGATTAATAGAGAATATAGGTCCATCTACATGAAGCTCTATAAAAACCAAATCACCAAAATTATAATTATATGATCCAAGTACAATGCCAACATATTGAAATGCCTAAAAATGTTGCTAATTACGGTTGTCCGATTGCAAAAGCTGGCAATTTGTGAGTACCAGGCAATGATAAGAGTTCCTTACTGTAGGATAACAATACCTGTAATAGGATGTATGTTTACATAGCCTGGTAAAACCTATCAAATGATTGAAACTTTCAGAAGTGATTGTAACACTAGGCAAATTGTGAAGGTACAATGGGCATGTGATCGCAATACCTACCTCGGGAAACTCCTGGAGAAGTTGGTCTTCCCCCAACTGACCCAACACACTGAGCTAGTTGGTTGTTTACATGACCATCAACTGGGTTCCGAGCATCCAGAGGCACGGAAACAGCTCTCCTGAACACCCGCGAAGAATTGCTTGCAAATCTTGACTCTAACTCTCCTGCTGTTCTCATTCTCCTTGACCTCGCTTCCGCCTTTGACATGGTTAACCTTTCTATCCTCAAAAAGTGGCTACAAGATGCCCTTGGCGTCTCAGACAGGGCTTTGGATTGGTTGATCTCCTTCCTCCCTGACCGCTCCTTCTCCTCCACCACCACTCTCTCTACATGTGGTATTCCTCAGGGCTCCATCCCCTCACCCTGGCTTTTCAACATCTACCTTGCACCTTTTGTTCACCTGATCTCTGCCTTCTCTCCTCATTTCCAGTCTTATGCGGATGACACAACTCTTCTTCAAGCTCCCCACCTCCTCTTCCCCTTCCCTCTCTACCATCCCCGACTGCCTGTCTGCTATTATGTCGTGGTGCACCTACAATATCTGTCTTGATAATGCCAGTAAGACCGAGATTCTTCCTATCGGGACACCTGCTCCCAGTCTCCCTCCTGCCCTCTATGGGTTCCCCTTCCTCTCCTTCCACTGAGACCAGAAATCTTGGGGTTATCTTCAACTCCTCTCTGTCCTTTAGTGCTCACATCTTGGCCCTTGCCAAGAAGGCCCACTTTCAACTTCACCTCCTTAGAAGCATTCTCCCTTTCTTCACTTTCCCCCAGAAGCTCAACATCACTAGCGCTCTGGTCCTCTCCAGGCTGGATTACTCTTACAGCCTCTTCCTCAACCTGCCTTTCTCTTCACTCTGTCCTCTCCAACAAATCCAGAACAGGGCTGCAAGACATATCCTTGGCCTCTTGGCCTCAAGCCCTGGGACTGTTTGCTCCAGCTCTAAAATCTCTCCACTGGCTCCCGGTTGCTGCAATGATCAAATTCAAGACCCTTTGCATCATCCAAAAGGCTTTATGGGGCCTGGGACCATGCTACCTGCAGCTCACTCTTACTAAATACTCTCCCTTCCAGATCCCTTTGATCCTCTGGCTCCAACTCTATGTTGATTAAATGTTTCTCCAAGCAGAGGCCTGTGGGCAGATCTCTCTCCTCAGCTGGTTCCCTCCTATAGAACAGTCCTGCACTGCCCTCTGGGCCTACAACCGCCTTTGGGTGGATTGTCTCCACCCTGCACATACCTATTGGGCGGTTAACTTCCCTCTTCACTAGGGATGTCTCCGCCCATGCACTTACATGTTGCCCCACCCTCAACAGGTCCCTATTTTTCTCTCTCACTGCACATGCACTCTCCGAATGTCACAAGGCCTAGTAGGACCGCTGTTTGCTTTATTATTTATTCATTGTCTTTTCCATTGTGTATTCCCTTCTTTGTTGCCTTCCCTTTTGCCTTGTGGCACTTTTAAACACTGACTTGTTGAACAAGCGCCTTATAAATTACCAATAAATAAATAAAATAAATATACACATGCCAAAACGGTTAGTTTTAATACTTGTTTTCTACCTTTGCATATAAAATGTATTCACAGTCAATAACACACTAACACCACCAAAGGATGTAATCCCTTTACCACAATCCCCCAAGCATTCTGACCTTCAATTTGTTCAACTCATGGCCCCTTTGCTAAAACAAAGGGCAGCAACAAACAGAATTGGTTTGGCCTCAATCTGCTTGGAGGATTGGGCTTGTGTAGTCCGGATTTGGTTGACAACCCTGGGAAAGTGAAAAGTGTCTTATATGACTTTGAGTGGATGTCTACAATTAAAGACGGTGAGAAGCTTCGCCTGAAGCCTTCCGACTTCATTATTTCCCTCTACTTGTGCCCACAGTGCATATCATTTATTTTAGCACGCACTGCCCATTCGGATCCGACATCCGACTTCGATCCGATGTCCCCGGTGCAGTTCGCCATTACCTACCAGCAACGTGGTTAATGGCTGCCATGCTATCCACCAGGCAGTGGCACTACTGAGGCCACTCACGCAGCCGCCGCACTGATTGGCTGCTCAGCTGCTCTTCCAGCCCCCACCTCCATCGTCAGGCGGAAGCCGCAGCGCAGAAGTGCGTCGCAGAAGGGCCAAGCAAAAGGGCCTGTCTGTGCCTGTCCGTGACGGAACGTGGCCGGACGAGCTGCCCTACCCTCCTGCAAGTACTCTGACTCACTGTGACTTGTGACTCTGTCCGCCACAGGCACCACGTTGGGCCCACACTCTGACCTGAGTATACCACAATAGACACTTAAAGCGTATCCTTTGGCAATCAAACTTGCATGAGGAATTCTGCATTTTGTGTTAGCATTGCAGGTTTGCCTCCATATATGCAGTGTACACTTCATATAGTAACCCAAGAAATGCTAAGACAGCCTGCTCCACTAGCCGCACTATTGGAAGCACACTGCTCTAAACATAGTTTGCCACCTTACGATATTGAAGGGCAGCTTATTGCATTCAGCATATTGCGCCTCCCATTGGTACTGTAAACTCTGTGTGTATGTACAACTTTATCGCCATATTCACACTAAGATGGCGTTCCATGCATTTTCAGCCTAATTGCCTTATTCGCATTTAGATGATGTTCCATGCATTCTTAGCCTCATTGCCTATCTGCATTAAGTTGGCGCTCCATGCATTTTTAGCCTCATTGCCTATTTTCATTTAGATGATGTTCCATGCATTCTTAGCCTCATTGCCTATTCGCATTTAGATGATGTTCCATGCATTCTTAGCCTCATTGCCTATTCGCATTTAGATGATGTTCCATGCATTTTTAGCCTCATTGCCTATTCGCATTTAGATGATGTTCTATGTATTTTTAGCCTTATCGCCATATTTCACTGCCATACTTGAATTTAGATGGTGTTCTACGTACTCTAGCCCCCCTGCCTCATTTGAACTTAGATGGTGCGTTATGCATCTTAGCTTCATTGTCATACTTCGAACCTAGACAGTGTTCTATGCATCTCAGCCAGGTGTTACACACTGCTGCCTAGACACACTGCTATACTTTACTTAGGTGACACCATAAGTATCTCTAATCTAGGTGGTACTGTAGGCTTTCTAGTTATATCACCCACCTCAAACTCAGAGGTCACGTAGTGCCCTTAACCGCTAGTGTTACCTAAACCCACATGCTTTTAGTGCCCCACAGCCACATTGCAATAGCCAATTTGCAGGTGTTGCTTAGGGCTTTTAGCCAAACTATTCAACTCCAAACCAGGTGTAACCTTAGAGCACTTCAGTTGAAATGTGGAACTTCTAACTCAGGTTCATAATATAAATGCATACTGATCCAACTGGCGTCAACTAAGCCTATTCCCTAGCCTTCCCTTATCCTTACCACTACATAGTATGCATCCATCCACTAATAGCCTGTCTACCCGTGTCCTCATCGTCCTAAACATAATTCAGCTTAAGATGGCTCCACATTCACCTAACATGCCTTTTCCAACCTTGCTTAACAACCAGGCACCTTACTTAGACATAAACAACCTTCAGTTGCTACCCACCAGTCTCCCTCGCACCACCACAGATAGAAACTTAGGACTAAGAGATAGACTTGCCAAAATGTATGAGCCTCTCGCTCGCTCACTGCCCACTTCACAGAATTCCAAAAAGCAACCGCCTCGATCTAGTTCTTCCACAAAAACTTCGAATCCAGCCTACAACCTCATCCCCAACCCCCCTCACAACCTCCCCAGTCAGGACACTCTCGAAACAACACAGGACAAACATCATATGACTACTACTAAAAACACAGATAGCCCTAAGATCAAGGGAGCCCTGATTAACGCCAGATCGGTAGTAGCTCATGCCACAGAAATTGCTGACCTGATCCTTAAAGAAGATCTTGACTTTCTCGCTATTACTGAGCCTTGGCTACACCCTGCAGCAGGCCCCATGCTCATGCTAGCAGTCCCAGATAACTACTCTATACTGAGGCAAGATCGTCCCAATTCCAGAGGAGGGGGTGTCGCCATTATACACAAATGCAGTCTGACCATGAGACTAGCAACTTCTACCATGTCCTCACAATCGAAACACTATTAGTCAAAGTCCCACTCACTAATACCCAAACCCTCAATATCCACCTGATTTACCGCCCGCCAGGCCCCATTGGCACTTTTGATGAAGACCTCAACGCCATTCTATCCAGCAATCTCAAAAGCTCGTCCCAAGTTCTCACCTTGGGAGACTTTAACATGGGCTACAATGACCCGGCAGATCAAACAGCCAGCATTATAGTGAACACTCTCACTGAACTAAGCTTTGCGCAAAGAAGTACGGCACCCACTCATTCGAAAGGTAGAATACTTGACTGGGTGGCCGACCATAACTGCCTAGCGAACATCACAAATATCTCACCACTAGTTTGGACCGACCACCACCTGGTATCGTTCCTGTTGTCTACTAACAGACCCCTACCCCTGCCCATCACTATGGCCCCTCCTACTCTCACAAGAAACAAGAAGAACATTACACCAGAAGACTCATCCCGAATCTACTCCCCACACTCAACACACTCCCCGATAACCTGGACCCAGAGATCCTGGTCGAAGAATACAACAAGGTCATGGCTACCTCGTTGGACCTCATCGCCCCACTGAAACTCAGACCTAGTAAACCTAAAACGCACCTCAACAAATGGTACACACCATTCCTCAAAAACCTAAGGCAGCAAAAAAGAAACTGCGAGGCCACTTGGAAAAAATCCCCCTCAGCCGCAAACAAATTCAAACTTTCCAAACTAGCTGCACTTTACAAAAAAAAAATCTACCTGGCCAAACAAACCTCCTTTGACTCTCGCATATCCCAAGCTAAATCTAATATGAAAGAACTCTTCTCTATACTTAAAGAAGAAGAAACCCCCATACTACCCCCCCCCCACCGATACCTGCACCAAAGATAAAAACTGGTGCTCAGATATTCAAAATGCCTTGGCAAATAAGATCGTGACCCTTCAAAGCAAAATCTCTAGCAAAAAAGCCACAAAAGACACTCTTCCTTCCAAAACCCCGGACAAGCTCACGGCCACAGATCAAATTATCCTGTCCTTGAAACCATCCAATTGCCAGGGAGATCTATGCCCAGCACAGCTCATCAAAGACGCCGCTCGCGACCTCTCACCCTTCATCACTAAACTGATCAATGCCTCCTTCACCACTGGCTCCATCCCCACCAATCTAAAACAATCCTGGGTACTCCCATTACTAAATAAAAAACACTCTTGACCCAGCCATATCCACAAATTACCGACCTATAACGACTGTTCCCTTCCTACTAAAAATCCTAGACAAGGTCGCTTATGTACAAATACAGAAGCACCTGGAAGAACACCACCTCTCAGGATCCAGACAATAAGGGTTCCGTCCTCAACGCGGGACTGAAACTGCACTCATCGACCTGAAAGCCCAGATTGATACACTCAGGGACAAGGGGCAAGCTGCCTTACTCCTCCTCCTTGACCTATATGCAGCCTTCGATTTGGTCGACCATTCCGTCTTATTCTCACACCTCCACACAGCAGCACATTTCTCTCCTGAGGCCATTACCTGGATTACCTCATTCCTCAACGGAAGAACTATGAGGGTCTTTTCTCCTACTGCTGCAGCAGACCCCATACCCATCACTTGTGGTGTTCCACAGGGCTCCTGCGTCTCCCCCACACTGTACAACATATTTACCAAGCCCCTTTTCGATGATCTGGATCATCTTGGTGTCACCTACACTAATTACTCAGATGATACCCAGATCCTCCTTCCGCTTTCTGGAGATTATGGAAAGGATTTGGCCTTGCTAGATAGGGTGTATATCATCATTCAGGCATGGATGGCCACTCACGGACTATGCCTGAATGATGAGAAAACGGAGATCATCATCCTGGGTACCACGCCCAGTTTAAATAAACTCAGCCCGGCCTACAACTCCTCCATGATAGATGGGAACAACATCAAAGTTGGGCAGGAGGTCAAAACACTGGGATTCTACTTGGATTCTAACTTCTCCTTCAAAAGACAACTGAGCTCCCTGGCATCCTCATCTGCATACACGTGCAAATTAATCCGCACAGCCAAACCATTTCTGTCAGATACTAGTTGCCTCACACTTGCTAGAGCCCTTATACTATCCCGCCTTGATTATTGTAATGCCCTTTACCTGGGAACCTCCGAGGTCACCACCAGCAAGCTACAAACCCTCCAGAATAACGCCATGAGAGCAGCCCTAGGCATCTCCAGAAGAGCGCGCATCTCAGGTTGTAGCCAACAGAACAACTGGCTCTCCACGAGAGATAAAATTCTACTAAAAACGGCATCTCTTACCTACAAATCTCTCAACAATGCCGCCCCGATCTACCTGATTAACAGATTCCATAGACGAGCCTCTTCGAGACTCCTCAGAACTGCATACAAAGACCGCCTCTCTGTCCCAAACTTCAAACTTGCCACCATAGGAGGTAACAGCTTCCCAGTAACAGCAGCCAAACTGTGGAACTCCTTGCCGCCCAACCTTAGAGTAGACATGCCATACCTGAATTTCCAATCCAAAGTAGTCTCATGGTTGAAATCGAAGGACTACCAAGATAGCTAAGTCTCAAGGCTATCCCTTCATGCCATCAACACACATTGCAACTACGTGTGTCTTCTTGTACTCCTGTATATACTGTATATATTGCCCATTTGCTTGTATATATCCCCATCGTCATTATGTACAATTTGTATCTGTAACTAAGCTTCGCATATTCTTGTAAATGTTGCGCCCCGATACCCTTGGGTACATTTGCGCATTATAAATAATAAAACAAACAAAGAGTTGCATGGATATGAATCCTTAAGTCACTTGTGCTGGGATCCTAAGTGTGTGGGAGTTTTGGTGCCTTACCTTTCTATCTTTTCTGATCGAAGGATTAGGTATAATTTCCTGAGATTCAGATGGAATTTATTTCTAACAAAATAACTTTTGGTCAGATATGCAATGTTGAAATTAGATTCTGCTAATTGCAGATTTT
The DNA here is from genome assembly GCF_040938575.1 of Ambystoma mexicanum. NCBI lineage: Eukaryota > Metazoa > Chordata > Amphibia > Caudata > Ambystomatidae > Ambystoma > Ambystoma mexicanum. The sequence continues at coordinate 274,958,604 of NC_090937.1, forward strand.
GTAATAAACAAGGTAAACGTGAAACTTTGAAACCTCTATTAATGTTGTGCAATGCATTACAAGGGAAGCGTACGTTATTATTAAGAAAGTTCTAGAATTTGTTTATCTTGGGCGAGGAGGAAGCTGTTTGGCTCTGTTGTTTAGCTGGGCACACTAAAAATGCCACTGCCGCAAGTACAGTCAATGTAAATTCTCTGCAGTTGGAACTATCAAAAGAAATCACCTTACCAACACATGTTTAACTTAATTCATCTTTATGATTGATAAAAATACCTTTGTGATGAATCCATGTTATTTATAGAAAGTCATTTTATCTTTTATAGTGTTTTAAATCTGATTTTATTAATGAGTTGGTGCTATGTTGTAATGGTAATGTATTATTGTAAATATTATTGATTGAACTGATTGCATGTGAAATTAAAGGTTGCTCGGTAGAAAAAGAAAAGAAAAATGGTATTAATATTGCTCTCCCTCCATACTTACTCAAACATTTTTCTCCCTCTCAGATAGCAAGGACATTTTTACAAGTGCCTTCTATTATGCATCTCTTTCAATTATTTGAAAAATTCCAAAGTGGGCCCCATGTCGAGAATGGGCACAGTAGTGCTGGTCACAAATAAAGCCCATGCACACACATTGTAGTTGCTTGTCAGGACTCGTTCCCGATACACCAAGGCTCCTTTGACAGGAGCGCGGAAGTCGCCATGGAGATGGTGGCAGAGGAAGAGGAGAGTCACTACGAGCCGTTCCTATTGGTTACCTGACCGGTACAGCTAGTCATGTGAGGGGTGATGACATCATGATGCTCCTAGCAAGACGGTGGGTTGCTGGAATCCCACGCTTCCCGTCCATAAATCATTGGTTAGCCGTGACTCGCTGCTTCTTAACGTTTCCACGGAGGAGTGTGCTGTTAATGTTAGTTTACATTTTTACCTTGCTGCCTGCTTTTTGTTTTTCTTCTGGTATGCCCTTGGTTTTTGGTGTTCTGGGCATTTTCTACTGAAACTGGATTTTGAATTGCTGTTGCTTGTCTTTACATCTGGATTTTCCCTTGGTTTTGGTGTTTTTTGTATTTTGTTCCCTGGCTTCTGGAATTTGGATTTTCGGACTCTGGAGTACGTTGGAGCTTCCTTGTGTGCTGGCGATTTTGTATTGCTTTTTAAAGGAGGAGACTGGCGAATGGGCTTTTTTCTGGACCTGGATAAGTTGTCCCTTAGCAGCATCCTCATGCTGTTCGGGTAGCTACCTGCGTATCCGCCTGTTCGTCGGACTGTGCAAGGTACTAGATTGTGGACCTTTAGGCAGTTTTGCCCTTGTGCCGACCAGGGTAGTTAGTAGCTTTTTTCGTTGCTGTGTTGCTCCAGTCAGTTGCCTGGTCTATGGACTTCTTGCAGGGTAGGTTCACCTTAGGTTTACTGTATATTGGCCCTCCATTCAGGTAAGAGCAGGAACCGGTGGCAAAGCTTATTCAGGGAAGTTTGTTCTGAACAGTTGGTCATCTGCTGGTGGTGGTGTTGTCTCACATGCAGCAGTTCCACAGGCTTCCTGGTGTGCCTATACTTTTTCCTTAAACCCTCAACAACCAAGTATTTCTCATCATTGGTTGTGGTGCTTTTAAGGGGAAAGTTCCCCGCAGATGGGCCTTTATTACTGATCACGGTCAATTCACTTGAATCCCTGACACTGCTATTGGACTGACTCCACGTGTGTGTGCATCAGTCCTCTTGATTCACATTGCAGGATGCTGCAACCGCTATAAACATGCAATGTAAAAAACATAAAACAAAATATCTCCCCAACAAAATTGACTTAAAGTCAAATCAACCCAAATAAAATACCCAATAAAACTCTTAACTCATGTTGCGCTCCTTTTCATTGACTAAAAACATCAACACATTTACACATCACTAAGTTATTAAAGCTTTGGGCAGTTCTTTGTCTGTTCTTTGTGGAAATTGGGTGTTCTTTAACTGTGGAAGGATACTCGCCAGGCAGCACTACTTCCTGTTGAAGGCTCTGGACTATCCCTGTTGCGACTTAGGGGATGAACTTACTGAGTAACCCATTGACTCCAGCAAGACTTTCGGTTGCTCACCACCTTCCTTTCACTGGTGGCAACTGACCCCATTGGGGATTACAGATTGCGGTTGGTGCAACCCACCGAAAGAAACCACAGTTCCTCCTCACCGGCCGACTTCCACGGTACCCCATGATCCTGGATCCTGGGGGTGAAATGGCAAACTCAAATTGTGTGTGGGAAGGACTGTTCTTGACGAGAACAGCCTCTACTAACAGATGACTATTCTCAGCACAGCACACCATGTCCCTCTTCCTCCTCCCATTACCTACCTATGTGGTCCCAACCTCTATACCAGGTACCCCGTTCATATTTTCAATAATAGCCATATGTCTCTCCTCTCTTTACTTGGATCAGAATACTCTCAGCCACCAGAATGCATCAGTTCCTATTTTGCTGCCAGTCTGTCGGGAATCTCGATGGGTGGCTTGGCCAGCTGCTGCTACTACTACTAACCCCTCCCTGCTGAACTCGGCCTGATGAGTAGAGGGCTGGTTTGATTTGGTTTCCAGGCTCCTCAGCGGACCAGCGTGGTGGTCCCTGCTGGGGCAGGGCCTAGCCTGCATACGTCTGGAATGGAGAGCAAGTTTGCATCCAGGCACTGGTGAGTGTGGGGGGAGCTGGAAGCTGGGTCTTCAGCTCCTTTTATGGATCAGTGTATTATGTATGGGATTGCTTTTCCCTACCCCCTTCCCTTTAGAAATGTTACATTGGGCCCAAAATTGTAGCTCGAACCCCCGCGGCAACGGGAACAATTCGGTGCTTCTGCTCCCAAGTAGGAATGAACAGGGCTTGGCCGTATTTGTAGGAATAGGGGGGGAAGCACAGAAGCTGGCAAGAAGGAACGTGCTTGGCAGTCGTAGTATATGGCCAGGAAAACAGGTTGTGGGAATCAAGCCGCACAGGAGTGCGAGAACAAGAGTTTCAGATTAGAACGGTCATTTCTTTCTTTTATTTTTTTATTTTTATTTTTTAAACTGGTTTTATTAGCATTTTCTTAATATAACAAACGGGCTCCATGCATGTTCAAAAGAAGTACATATGACAGGCCCAATGAACCCAGCCCCCCCTCCTTTCCTCCCCCCACCCCAAAACATGCCCACCCCCCTAACCCCTTAATCAAACATGAACCGTAATTTTGGGAGTCTTAAACTGTTCATTTGTGTCCGGAGCTTGGTAAAGTGTGTGAACGTCGACAATCATCAAAGGCTGTGATTCGACCGCCTACCCCCGGGCCGTGTGCGCCGTTCCGTCTTTGGTTCCTCCCAGTCCCGTCTCACCGGGCCCCGCCCCGGGCCCCTACCGGGCATCAGTGGACGTCCCATCCCCAGGTCTGCTGCACCCCATACCAGTTCTCTTGGAATGCACCAGAGTCATTGTTCATCATTGCCGTTAGCTTGTCCATTAAGAACATATTTTTCAATTTTTTTAGCCAGTACTCCTTTGAGGGGGTCTCCGGGCTCTTCCATTTCTGAGCCAGGGCCACCCTTCCCGCCCTCAGCATTGTTTCCCACATTCTGGGGTACCTGTAAATGTCCTTGGCCTCCGGGGGGGAGACCCAACAACACCCTCAGAGGGTTCTGGGGTAGCAATTCCTCTGACTTCAGCAATCCAGCCCCTGACCCTATCCCAATATGCCTGTCCTTTTGGGCAGTGCCACCACATGTGGCCCCTCGATCCTGTCTGGCCACACCCCCTTGAACACATGGGGGACACTCCCGTGAACATTCTTTATAACTTTACGGGGTCTCTGTGCCACCCCTGCAAGATCTTGAAGTTGTGTTCCATGTCGGCTGTGAATAAATTCCCATGGAATGCTATTTTAAATATCTGTGACCTCTTTTTCGAAACCAACGCTCCTCGCCAGGAGGATGGCTACCCCTCTTTTTTTACTCTTGTGGGATGCACAAAAAACCTCCCTTATTCCTCCCCCCGGCATCTTGGGCTCCTTCCCCCGTGCCCAGTGAGTTTCTTGTAAGAAGAGAAGGTCAAGGTTAGCCCTCCTAAATTCCTTACAGACCAGGGACCTCTTTGTGGGGGTGTTTAGGCCCCGCACGTTAAGGGGACCCACTCCCAGGGCCGGCGGACTTTCAGCCATTATCTAAGATCGCTCCTCTCCCTGTCGACATATTCTCACCACCCTTTCCTGCGTGCTCCCTTGAATTCAAATTGTGCTCCCCCATTCCTCCCTCCCCGCCCCCCTGGGTGGGCCTGAAACTTTTCCCCAACTGCCCCCCCAACCCCCGTCCCGAACTTTACAACCCCAACTGTCGTGTATCCCCCCCTCCCCGGCGTCCAGCCAATTAGTTCTGCCATCGCTGGCTTTGACCGAACCACCAGCCTGCCCACCTGCCGCTTTGGAACCTTGTGATCACGGCATCGGTAAGACTCTTCTTTTTTCCACCTGCTAACAAGCACATCTCCTGTACTCATTGTACCTTGCCGCTAAACTATATCACCTGCAACACTCCAACTCAATTGTGTCCTTTGCTGTTGCTGTTACCATCCTCTTGCTACAATCAGACTTCCATTGGACTTTCTTCAGTAGTGCACAGGGACGCTTTGCGGATAGTGCACCTACCCGACTCTAGTGCGGCCCTCGTTCCGCCCGGGTTCAGTTTCCCTAACTAACCTACCTGTTTGTTATTTTGCACTTCCGTTGTCATGAACTCTTTGGATATTACAGATTCAACAACACACTAGTGGTAAGGGTTTTCTTTGTGTGGCTATTCATTTTCCTTCGCTAATTGACAACTATAGTCAGGACAGGTTACATTCTCCTCTTTTACTTGTAGGTGGTTTCCAGTTTCCTTGAGTCAAGGGGAGGGCATAGTTCAGGTACTACTAGAAAGAAGTATCGAGGGAAAGGGATCTTTCTGTATTCCCAATTGCTCACCTCTTGTTTTTCCTTTACAGCTGGGTTCGTGGCGGCGTGTTCTCCCCGCCCTTTTGAGCGATCAGTCTCTCTGCCTGGTTCTACCCAGCAGAGAGTCATATCGTTAAAAAGGTCTTGTGCCCTCAGAGAGAGGAGGCTAGGTTCGAGGCCCCGACCTAGCTCTTCAATCAATAATTCAGTCCTGCGCCTTCCGGCCACCGATTTGGTATACTCCCCGTCCGGTGAGTAACACCATTGGGGTTGCCACAGTCTTCCTGGAAGGAGCGGGGAATGCTTGAGCGAAGTAGGGACCCCAGCAAAGGCCCTGTGTAGAAGTCCTGTCCTTATAATGGCAGATTTCATTAAGGAGATCCTCCTACAAACGGATGCTTCAACAATTAGCTTGGGAGCTGTATTATCACAGGTTGAGAATGGGGAAGAGGAACCCAGCGTCTACTTTAGCTAAAAACTACACCCAAGAGAGATGAACTACCCAATAGCAGAACTTGAAGCTCTTGTCATCAAATGGACAGTGTACAGTCTCCATTATCTAACAGGACGAAAATGCATGTGACCGATCATGTTCCTCTAGTCTGGATGGCAAGGAACAAAGATACTAATCCGAAGTCTTGAGGTGGTTTTTAGCATTACAATCCTTTTTGTTAACAGACGAGCACCGAGCGGGAACAAAACAAGCTAATGTGTATTTTTCCCAATACCCAAAGACCGACAGCCCATAGGGAGAGAAAGAAGGGAACTTCAGAGAAAGGGGTAAGGGGTGTTACAAGGCCAGTAGCCTGGCTTTATCAAGAGGGGACTGGAAATATCTCAGCCTGGAGAAATCCAGCGCCAGCCTTATCGCAAAGGTGGATGATGGCAGCATAGCGGGCCCCAATTCCTGCCCCCTCGTGCAGAGATGTTTCTGTGCAGAAAACTGTGTACTCCAACCTTGCCTCATGGACCTGATAATTGCCAGTGTTTTTCTCTTGATCTTAGAGATTCAGCAACAGAAGTACAGCCGCAAACAGAAAGAAAAACAGAGACCTCCACTTGCTGCTATGGGAATCACACGGTAAGAGAGCGAGCAGCACTTAAGAGGAAGGAATTCAAAGCGCTCTTGGTGGATTACATCAGACACTGGTATGCCCGGTAGAGAATGAGAAGCCACGCCCCTTCACCACAACACACAAAACACTGGAAGAGCCCACAGTTGCATTCAGAGGCCCCCCTTCACCAGAGGGGATACTGAATCACTCTCCCCTGGACGACGCACCAAGAGATAACATGGAGCAGGGTCCTGAAAAGTGAACTTGCACATCTGCCACCCTGGGCCATCCACCTTAGTATGCAGCAATGCCATGCCATGGAACTTCTTGGCCATGGAGAGGAGCCTGCAGGTCCCCCAGACCATTGGGACTTACCAAAGGATCACAGGAAACCAGGTCCCAACACATGAACATAAACATTTAACTTTCAACACCCCCATCTTTGGTATGTGGCAAGCCTGTGTGCAAAAAGTGGGTGGGCTTAGCCTGCTCCTTATAATGTTTCATAACTTTCCTGACTTGCCTGGGAAAGACAAGGCCAGATTGGAAAGGGAGAGTTTTCCAATCCTAGCAAAAGGAGTGGAATTTAAGCAGGGGACAGGAAGCATGAAGTGTGGGTTTTTTCGTGTGGGTTAAGAGATGGAGGACGGACCAAGAGACCAGCAAGAGGAAGAATAGAGAGTGGGTGTGTGGTTTTATGAGGAGTGGGTAGTCAAGAATAAATTAAGGAGTAATTGTGAAGTGAATGCGCCACAGTGCATGAGTGAAAGGCGGGTGCTTAAGTCGTGGTTTGGAGGGAGTAGTGATAGCTGTGATGAATCAAGGCAATGTGCCCCCTCTCCCCAAGGGGGAGCAGCCCCCTTTGAACTATGGAGGTGAGCCCCCTAAGTTTAACACCTCCTAGCGGTCAGGGCATGCTGGATCACCCCCTTTAGAGGACAGACAATCCCTAAACAGGGATATGTATTACACTAGCCAGTGGCCCAAGTGTACAAAAAGAAGAAGTGGAACTATGGATCCTGCTGGCCTGACCCTCCCCTCCCCACAAACCACATCATTACGCCCCCACCCATGCGCAATCCAAACCTCCAAACACACACCTGCTGTTTAAGGGAAAGTGCAGTGCACTGAAGTGCAAGTTTTAACTTCTTGCTACACTTTTATATTAAAACTAAACCATTCCGGAAAGGTTTCTTTTTAAAAAGTATAGGAACAGTAAAACTTTAAAAACAAAAGTAGAGGAGCACCGCTCCCACCTACTTGGACCTCTGGTATTAGCCTACCTTGTCTCAGAAAGCGAATATCTTTGGTGGCTATATGGGGATTGCAAGAGGCAATTGTGTGAATATCCCTAGAGAAGTGGCTGGTGTGGTTTCTGATCCTTTACTGTTTCCATCTTTGCAGGAAGCGCAGGACCAATGGTTTACCCCATCATCTTGCAGGGAGGAACATAAAGGTAATGTGAGACTGACCAAGAGAGAGAGCGTGAGAGAGAGAGAGTGGGAGAGAGAGGAGAGATGCAAGCCTGCAGAGTAACACATCGAGGGAATGTCCCCCTTCAAGGCGGATCCAGGAGGCAGCAACACACAGAAAGTGTGGAAATCAGAAGAGTGAGAAAGACTGCAGAGCGCTGCTGCCTTCTGCAAGGCAAGGAGTTAGAAAAGCTCAGGGCCACCTAACAAGAGAGATGTGACCACCCAAATGATGGTTGATCAGCACCCGCTGAAACCTACGCGGAAGTCAAGCCCTGTTGGGAAGAACTGATGCAAGTGAAGCAACTAGGGGGACCAGAGTCACAGTACAGAACCGAGTGGAAGGTGGAGAGGCCCAGCCATAGCCCAAGACGGGGTGAGAAACCCAAAAGCCCAACAAGGGGCAAGAACCAGGATAGTCCACGACAAGGTGAGACAAGATATCGCAAGACTGGATGAAAGGTCAGACAGCTCAAGGAGGGGTGAGATACAGGAGACCACTGAGCTGGGTGAGAGACAGGCGATAGGTCCCAAGACAGAGTGTGAGAAGCTGAAGACCAAAGCAGGGTCCAAGAAGCAAGACCCCAAAGCAAGGTGTGACCAGCAAACCTTCTAGGCGGAGAGAAGGTAGAAATACCCCAAATCGGAGTGAGAGACACTGTATTTCAGGACTGAGTAATTTACGAGCCGACCCAAAAAGACAGACTGTTATCCAAAGACAAGAGGAAGAATACAGAGACGTCTGGCAGACCTGAATTCTGAAACATCAATGGGAAAGTGGCCTGGGGGAAACCAAAGTGACATTTTGGTGGGGGCACAGAAGCCAGCCACCTCTTCCTACATTCAGTACAATGCTCCGACCAGACCTTATTTGGTTGAGTTCATTATCCTTTTGTTAGTGGTGGGGACAGGATTCAGCCTAGGTAAAACCTTGAACAGAGGACTGTATTGTGTTGACCAGACATCTTGACAAGCACCCTTTTATTATTTTCTGTATAGAGTAAGGCAAATACCTCCTTGGATATAGGAATAGAATAGGCCTTATTTTTAAAATAAAGTTTGCTGTGTGAAATGACCTTGTCCGCCTCCTGAATCTGACTTACCACATAAGTTGGAGGGAAGAGTGGTAGGTTGGGGGGCGGTGGTAGTGTGGAGGAAGAAGTCGTAACAAGTAGTAGCAGCAGCAGGAGCGTGTAGGAGGGAGCAGGAGCATGGAGGAGGGAGTAGTAGATTACTGGAAGGAGGAGTAACATCAAAAGGGTGGAGGCAATACGTAGGAGTGAGGGCAGCGAAGCGACAACAGTGATGGGAGGCATGAGACTAAGTTGACAAGAAAGAGGAGTAGGGCAGGGAGAGGAGAGAGTGGGCATGTTACAGGACGCCTGGATCAATATTTTCGATACAGATGACCGCCAGCATTTAATGTACCCTCTCTAGAATAAAGCCGCTTCTTAGACAGCAGTGGTCAACATTCAATAGCACTAATCGGAGGTTAAAGACACCTGGGTTTGGGTGGAGGATCATAATGAGACGAGAGAGAGGGACAGCCCTAAGACCCACAAAATAAAAACCCTTGAGCCATCTCGTTGATTTGGAGTAATTATTTTGGCATCTGTGACATCCAACAGAAATCAAGATGGTGGAACCCTTCTACTAGCCGGCTCTTCCTTATGGCTACCCTTACTTCTTCCCTTTTCCAATGCCTGCTGACTTCAAAGGGACTCCAGTGATCAGCACCCTGATGTGAGCGTCTTTATATCAGTGCAGCCTCTGAAGCATTGGTTTCCAGGAGATTTCTAGTGGGCAGGGGATGAAGGGGGGTGGGTTCCTATGCCCTGGGGCAAAGTGTCTCTTTTTCTTTTTTAACGTGTTTTTATTAGGTTTTCTTTGCACCATACATATAATAAAACCTTGAAGTCCCCAAAATCCTGTCTCCCTCCCCCCTCCCACCCCCTCTGGAAGGTGCGTCTGTGCCTATCTGGAGGCCTCGACCAGCGTCCTTGTAGCCTCTACTTAAACATATCGAGAATCCTTATTTTATGTGTGCACCATTGTTCCATGTAATCTCCCTGTAGATAGTTTAGGGTTGTGCCCCAATCCATTAGAAATTTCTGGCGTTCCCCTTGGTTGTTATAGGTAATTCGTTCCATTGCTATGTGTCCACACTCTCTGAATCCATTTGTTCGTTGTCGGTGGGGAACTCTGTTTCCATTTTTGGGCAATTGCCAGCCATGCCGCTATCAGGAGTCCCATGAAATTCCGTCTCTGTGTCTTTGATATTGCCTTCTCTCGGGTGTCCCAGAGCCCACACAGCCACACTTCTTCCCCTAGTCCTGTCGTCCCCACTATCATCTCCTGTATTTGAGTTTTGACTTCCCCCCAGAATTGCTGTATCGCCTGGCAGTCCCACCAAATGTGTCCCCAATCCCCCACCCTGCCACATTCCCTCCATCATTTATTCAATGTTTTTCTATACATAGTGTGGAGCCTCTCCGGGGTGTAGTGCCATTGTACTAATACCTTTGTCCACATTTCCCTGGTCTAAATTGCTCACGTGAGTTTAGGAATCGCCTCCCATATATGTTCTGAGTGTTCTTTTGAATATGTCCCTCCATCCATGGTTTTTTCCCATCTTTGCATGTACAACCATTTGACTTCTTCTTTCTGTGCGTTTAGGAATTTATATGTAGTCGAGACGAACTTCTTAGTGCCTGTGTGTGCCGTGATGTATGTTTCGAATGGGGTCAGTCTCCTAGTCGCTGCTTGTTTGATTCGTGGGGATTGAAGCCAATGGTGTAGCTGTTCATATTTATATCTATCTTTGGAAGATAGTCCCACCTGTGCTACACATTCTTCAAATGACCTTATTTCCTGGGCCTGGTACATGTCCCCTATCTTATTGCAGCCCGTCTCTTCCCATTTCTGGAATGTTCCCTTTTCCATGCCCGGGTGTCTCATTTTCTGCAGGAGAATCAAACAGTCCACACCCTGGCTGTTCCACATAGCTGTAGTGGAGACAGACCAGATGCTAATACACTTAATTTCTTTCATTGATAGCTTCACAAACTCCCAGACTCCAAGGTGGGATTCAAAGTTTTTTTTTTATTAGTAACAATAGAAGGTATTCAGATTTGCCAGATACTGTGCTGGGGTACAGTAGTGTGTGTCCCTCTTTCATACTCCCTTGGGTTCCCACCTCCCTAACCCAGACATCCCAAACTCCCAGTGTCTAGCGACCTGCTATTTAAAAAAACGGGCTAAGGTGAGGACCTAAGGGCCAAAGTCTTCTCTATCTAACCCCCACTGTGGTGATTCTCTATCCTAATACTCCCCTGATCAGATTGTAGATGATTCAGTATTGTGTCTCTGTAGGAACCCAGCTCCTTTCTCTTGTTCCACTTGCTCTCTCATTCTCCTTTCTATGATGTTCTTACTCTCAACCCCGTCTCCCTGGTCTCCACCTACTTCCCTCGTCTTTCCTCCTTCCTATTCACCCCTCTCTACTCACTGCCCCCTTCTCTCCTCCCCCCCTTTCCTCTTCCCCTCTCTCCACTCTACACCTAGCCTTTCACACTCACCATCTTCACATACTAACCCCGCACACACTCTCAGCCTCTCTCCAACTATCATCACTTTTAACAATCTACAAAATCTCCTAAACACTGTGCTCCACCGTCCATCCTCCCCCTGGGCTTTTGGACCCCCCCCCTCCTCTCCTCAAAACTTCACCAAACACCACTCTCTGTCCTTTTTTGGCTTGTGTTTAATACTTCTCTTGTCTGGGTTCTAGCCTTCCCCAGCCCCCCATTGGTCCAGTGTCTCACCTGACCCTAGGTGCCAATCTCTATCTGTACTTTTCCTTGGTGTTGAGTTTTCACGTAGTAAGCCCAGTGTCCTAGCAGTTTTGACCTAGTGTCGTTGGGTTCCCCGTTAAGTCCCATTGCTTTTCACGGCATGTGGCTCCTTCAGTGCTGGAACTTTGGAGATGTTGCTGGAGCTGCCATTTCTTCATTCGGCTCACTGCGGACTCGGGCAGCTGAAGGTCATGCTGGTATGGATAGTTCTGAAATAAACTGCGTATAGGCCAGCATCGACTTGGCAAGATATGGAGTGCAGTACAGTGGCACCACATTCATTCACTATGGCACATACAGGTGGGGCAAAGACTGGGGCCCTCCCAACACCCTCACACCACTTCTGGTGCCGGTCTGGCTCTGGTAAAAACCCTGGTAGGCCTCCTGTCCTAAACTGGGAGGGGTCCCTTTCACTCCCTGACTTGGTCAAACCTGTCATAGCTGGCCCTGCTCACAGAGCTTGACACTAGTGTGATATCAAATAGAAGCCATTGCTTACACAGTTATGCAGATACAGCTATTTAAAGATTACGTTCAACCAGACTGACTAAAGCATACAATTATTACTTAATGGTTTTTAAAAGAAATCTTAATTTATTGTTTAAAGAAAGTATAAACAAATGCATTAATGAACATCTAAAACAATGTAATCCTAGTGTTATAAACTCTTTCCAAATGCAGTTACAACAAAACAATTAGCAATTTCACAGAATTAAGTACACATTACAGAAATCAGAAAAAAAATCAACATTTCATGAACACATTAGTTCCAACAAACAAATCAACCAAGTACATAAGACAACACAAGACCAACAAACAATGGATAAAATAAAGAGAATACAATGTATTACCCAGATATCCTCTCACCAATTCATTTTATTTATAACCATTTACAAATCAATCAAAAATTCACCCACCATACAAGCTGTTAAAGGGCGCCCACACACCTAAATAACTGTCCTCCCGATCTTGCCTTTAAAACATAATTTTCTCAAACTCAATAGCATCATTACATCACTCACCCAATTCTCCACCTGCTGCTTTTTCATTGTCTTCCACACTCTCATTATCTGTTTTGCTGCCACCACTAATATTTTGTCAATCCACTGATCATACTGTTAACCAACTTCACACTGCCCCTTATTAGATAATAAAAGAGCTTGCAAAGTCATCCTCGGAAAGCTTATTGAAAGTATTGTGTCTAACCTGTTTAGTACACCTTCCAAAACTCCACAGACCTAGGACAGTTCCACAACATATGAATAAACGTACCCCTCTCCCTTCCACATCCCCAACAAACATCGTTATCAATCAGACTCAAATTGCACATGTGCACCAGTGTCCAATACACACGCCCAAACGTTTTCTGTTGTATGAGCCTCAACTTCAGGTCCAATTTACTCCTTTAGCCTGCACACCACATTCGTCCCCATTCACTATCCTCGATTCTACATCCTAAATCATCTTCCCATTTCTCCCTCAGCTTTCTCCAAGATTCAACATCAGAAAGACACACAGGCATCCCTAATCCTTCAATATTCTGGCTCGGAACCCCACTCTCAAAAAACAGAATGAGTACATTCAATAATGCCTTTGTGGGGTTGCATTGCCCAGGAAAAGCTTCTGGATATTGAATCATGTAGTCTACTATAACAAGGATATAAATGGGGCCCGATTCTGAAGGTTCTAGCAGGCAGACTATGTCATGATCTGCAAGAGATTGCGTCCTGATCCTGTTGCGACATCCTTTATCTGGCATACTACTTGTCTGTTATTGTCGGAAATTACGGGTTACGGCTGAGCAGTTTGTAGCGCTGTACATTTAGACCGATATTCCTGAAATTGGAATGTTGTGGTGAGGAACAGAGACTCGTTCCCGGGCTGGACAATGCCCAAGATGGCAGCTGCCACAGCATGTTGAATCCAAACTCTGAGTCGGCAATAGGGAGAGGCTTGTGGCGGATTACACTCCTGCAGTGGGGAGGGTCGCATAAACTGACCCTCCCTGGTTGTGAGGCTTCCAGCGCTCAGATTGGTAGCCTACTGCCAACGTGTAACTGGAGGCATCTCCGACCAATGAGGGCGCTTAGTGGTGGAGGAGAGACCGAGAGTCGAAGTACAATGGGTGGCACTCCCCTGACCAGCGACTGCAGCTTCCTAGGAGCTCACGGAAGGCAAGGCAGAGCAGCCAGAAAAGAAGGGCCAGTGCTCTAGTCATGGTGCCACTTCAGAGCTACAGCGTAATGCTCCTCCGTATCGGACATGAGCTAACACTAAGCAAACAATACGGCAGATTGGACAGCCCCCACCGGGAGTATGTGCAGTTGATCCCTGCTATTGTGGAGTTGCTGCGAATGGACTTCCTCATGGGTGTACACAAAGCCAATATATGACCCTTCCCCCACACCCCAACAGTTGGGCATTCCTTTAAGCATGCTTCTTTAGTTTCCTTCCTCACTGCAACGCTGGGAAGGTGAATCTGGGAGACTCCTATTTCCCACAACTGAGGTATTGATATCTTGCTGGCCTTGGCCACTACAAGGGATGTCATTTTTGCCTATACCCTGGTGGGCCTTGAGAAAGCCTCATGCATTTGGCCCAAACTGGGGTCGATCCTCCTCTGACCTGTCTGGGCCAATATACATATGGCACACCTCTGCTTGACACTGCCTGAGAAACTCAGATTTCTAACTTTGTATCTGAGTCACTTGACTGGGGTGTGCCACTGTGCCATTATACAGGATGCCTTCCACTAAACAAAAGGGCAACAGTAAGTGTTCCATTATGGATTCATTTACTGCACAGGGGAAGCGACCGGACTCTGTGGGTCCCAAAGATACGGACTCCCCTCAGACACAGATCAGCCATGTAGACTCCCAAGATAACGAAGTCTTCGATGCTATTGCTGCACTAAGATCCTCCTTGGAATGTAAAATCGATGAGGTCAAGGTTGACGTCTACCTTTTGAGGCACGATGTACAGTCACTTGCAGAACAGGTTACAGCTACGGAGTCCTTATTGCAGGAAACCGCCTCTACCACTACTGAACTGGAAAAGAGAATGCAGGCCTTAGAAGCCAGGAATGCCATATTGGAAAACCAAGCCAAAGATGCGGAAGGATGCTCATGCCGCAACAATATTAGAGTGGTAGGCTTAACGGAAGGAAGCGAGGGCACAGACCCTACATCTTATGTCGAAAACCTGATCCTACAGGAGGTCGGCCCCGAGAAATTATCTCAAGGATTCTCGAATGAGAGAGCACACCGCTCGCTGCATAGAAAACCACCGCCGGGATCCCACCTGAGACCTTTAATTGCCAGGGTCCTTAATTATAGGGACAAGGAGGTAATCCTGTAATACTCAAGAGAGAGAAAGGCACTTTGCAAAGAGGGAACATTAGGATTGTGATATACCAGGATTACACGTCACAGGTTTAAAGGAAATGCAACATGTTTATCCCAACGAAGGAATGTCTTCGCCACCAAGGACTCAAATTTATGCTCATCTACCCAGCTAGACAAAGTCCTCCATAAAAGGAAAGCACACATGTTTGAAACACCAGAGGCAGTGAATATGTGGATGGAACATAACGGAATGAGTAAGAAAACGAGGGACAAACCCGCAGTTGAGAAAGAATGATCCTGCCGTGCCACGCGGCTCTTATACTACCGTCACACACAAACCTCTAGTGCTAATATAGACGGATGACAACTTAAGCTCTAGTGGCGGGAGCACACACCGCAGATGCCAGGATAGGGAATGCCTGGTTCCTCCAAACGGGTGTTTACCACCAGCAATGATTTGCTCGTGTGCATGCGCATGCCCTGGAACTTTCCCATCAGCTGGGATGTGCGCAAACCCGGATGGCAGGAAGCTGTTGGGTATTGTTACTGTGTTACACTAAAGGACAAACTGTTGGTGTCCCAATTTGTTGGTTTTGTCACGCCGCCCGCATTGGGGTCCACTTACTTGAAGCGGCGCGCCCCGTCCTGGAGGCTGTACCCGCGCTTTCGCTTAGGGGTTCCTGGGTTGTTCTGGTCATCGCGCGCTTCCGGGTTTCCTGGGCAGGTTGGTCAGCGCATGTGCGGGCGGCCATTCCGCGCTCTTCGCACATGCGCGCTGCACGGAGTACTCGCTTTGGAGGACCTTGCGGTCCACGCCTCTCTCCGAGCCAACCAACGCTTGGGAGTCGGCTCGGCTTGCGTTCCAAGCCTCCTAGGGGTTGGCAGTCCTATTTAAGGAGCCCGGTCGTTCATTCAAACTGCGTCTCAACGCGGTTTGATTAGGATCGTGTTTCCTCGCCGGTTCCTTGTGCCTTCCTTACCTGTTACCTGACTCCTGTCCTCCTTGTTCCTGGTACCCTCGGGTACATCTGCAGTTGCCTTGCCTTGTCCTTCCTTCCCTTGTCCTGTGGTAGGGTGGTTCCCTTTCCCCTCTTCTGAGTTGGGTGGTTCCCCTGTGGTTATTAGTTGGTCCTTGCCCTTGTACCTTGTCTGCCTGCACTTTCAGCCTCCCTCTACCTTGTGAGCCATTCTTCTACCTTCCTTCCCGGATCCTGCCTCCTACCAATATCCACTGTGTCCTCTCCCTTGGGACTTCCATCTTCCGGATCCAGTCTCCCTTGGGACTTCCATCTTCCGGATCCAGTCTCCCTTGGGACTTCCATCTTCCGGATCCAGTCTTCCTTGGGACTTCCATCTTCCGGATCCAGTCTTCCTTGGGACTCAGTATCGTCATCTGGAAAGGCTCCCCCTGTCAGTGCTTGCACTGTCCTGACGCCACGTTAATCAGGGGTGAGCAGACTCGTGGCGTTGGGAGCTGGTTCATCTCCAACCCGGTTCCATTCGGGCGGGAGCTGGGCTGGCTTCTCGCGTCATCAACCACATCCACGCAGGACTCCTGACAGCCTGGCATCATCATCAAGATCTTCAACCAGACGAACAGGTACGCAACGTCCTCGTGACGCACTCTATAACAGATTGAGACGCCTGCCTTCGGATACTTCGGACTCTGAGATGGAAGAGGACCCAGGTCTTCGTATTGAAGTACAAGCTCTTCGTGCTGAGATGACAGCACTCCGTCAGGAGAACGTGGCTTTACGTCAAATGGTGACACAGAACATAGGGGCATCTCCACAGTCTGAAAACACCATGGCCCACACCGCACCCATCAAGTTCGATGGAGACCCCAGACGTGTGGGTGAATTCTGCAATCATTGTCGGATACATTTCCTCTACCGTTCGACTCATTTCAACAATGATAAAGCCAAGATCGGCTACATTTTGGGCAATTTATCTGGGAATGCTCTTGCTTGGGCTACACCCCTGGTTGTTACTAATAGCCCCATTCTTGGCGATTTCTTGGCCTTTGAAAAAGCGTTCTTGGATGTTTTTCAGTCTCCTAATCTGGCTTCCACAGCACAGAATCTATTGATGGACATTCAACAGGCAAATTCCGATATAATAACTTATATCAGCCGTTTTCGTCAACTAGCGACTGATTCCCTATGGCCAGAGATAACACAGAAGACCTTGTTTCGCCGGGGATTAAGAGAGGAATACAAGGACGAGTTGTTGCACATTCCTGAACCCGAAGATCTACAGAAACTTATTGAACAGGTTTTGAGGATAGACCAGAGATTGGCCGAGAGAAAGGGTGAGAGACGTCGGTTTGAGAAGGTGTTCCCCAGGCCATCAACCCTACCGACTGGTCTGCCAGTACCTTCGGATTCCTCTACCGAACCAATGCAATTAGGCGCAGTAAGGGGTCCCTTATCAGAAGAAGAGAAGAAGCGCAGAAGAAGACTGCGATTGTGTCTATACTGTGGAGCTGCCGGTCACTATCTGAGTACCTGTCCTTTGCGCCCTATCAAGAAAGGGGGAAACTAGGAGGCCTGTCGTCTATTGGAAAGGCCACGACAGGTCCTTCTTTGCTACAAGTCCTTTCTTGTGGCAGTACGGCGTTTCCGCCTATGCAGCCAGCCGTCTTGATGATTTTGCAAATCAGTCTGAAGTGGCAGGAGAAGACAATTGATGTTCATGGATTATTGGACTGTGGGGCTTCCGGTAATTATATTGACAAGGAATTCACCATCAACAACGGCATACCATTGCTCACCAGAAGAAATGCGATACCTGTGGAGGTCATTGATGGTACACCTTTGTCTTCCGGACCTATTCGATTGCATACTGTTGGCATGCTATTGCGAATCGAGGCTCATGAGGAGGAGATCGCTCTCGATGTCATCAAATCGCCTTCATATCAAGTGGTGTTGGGATTACCTTGGCTTCAGCGACACAATCCCTCGATCAATTGGGAGTCTCGTATTCTAGTGTTTACCTCTGCTCTTTGTATTCAGGAATGTTGTGGTTCCGGCACGTCATTGAAGCCACCAACCTCAACCTCTCTTACCACCGGTAAGAACCCGCTTGGTTTGTGCTCCTTGTCCCAGATTCCACATGCGTATGCTGACCTGAGGACAGTATTTTCTGAACCTGGAGACATACCCCTTCCACCTCACAGAACTTTTGATTGCTCCATTGACCTGATCCCGGGTGCGGTGATCCCACATGGGAAGGTTTATTCCTTGACCCAGACCGAAAGACTGGTACTTCGGAACTACTTGGATGAATGTGTCAAGAAAGGATACATCGTACCTTCTAAATCCCCCGCGGGATTCCCGCTGTTTTTCGTGAAGAAGAAGGAGGGCACTCTACGGCCATGTATTGATTATCGTCAATTGAATGACATCACCCTTAAAGACAGGTACCCGTTACCTTTGATTCGAAACATCATGGAGTCATTACGGTCAGCCAGAGAGTTCACCAAACTAGACCTTCGCGGAGCCTACCATTTGTCAGAATCAAGGAGGGCGACGAGTGGAAGACGGCCTTTAAGACTCCATTTGGGCATTACGAATACAGGGTAATGCCCTTCGGGTTGTGTAATGCCCCGGCCGTCTTCCAGCGGTTCATGGATCACATCTTCAGCGACTTGATTGGCATCTCGGTTTGGGTTTATCTGGATGATATCCTGATCTTCTCAGAAAATCCGGAGGAACACGTTTCACATGTACGAGAGGTCCTTCTACGTTTATCACAGTATCAATTGTTCGCCAAAGCTGGAAAATGTTCATTTCATCGGAACAAGATGGAGTTTCTGGGGTATGTAATCAGCGAGGCTGGAATCCACATGGATTCTGATAAAGTACAAGCAATCCGAGACTGGAAACAACCTCATGACTTGAAGTCCCTCCAAAGATTCCTGGGATTCGCCAATTTTTATCGGCGCTTCATTCCTCAGTTTTCCCGTATCACGGCCTCGTTGACACGTTTGACCAGCGTTAAGACTCCGTTCCTTTGGGATTCAGAGGCATTAGCAGCCTTCAACCATTTGAAGACGGCGTTCAGTACAGCTCCTGTTTTACGTCATCCCAACGACGAGATGCCTTACATCGTTGAGGCTGATGCTTCCAACTTCGCTGTTGGCGCTGTTCTCCTACAGAAGCATCCTATATCTAACGAAGAACACCCGGTGGCCTATTTCTCACGAAAGCTCGCTCCGAGCGAACAGAACTACGCTGTCATAGAGAAGGAACTCTTGGCCATAAAGACTGCGTTTGAGGAGTGGAGGCACCACTTGCTGGGAGGTCGTTTTTCTGTAGAAGTCCGCACTGATCATCGTAACCTGCAATATTTGCGATCCTTGCAGTGCCGCACCGCTCGCCAGGCCAGGTGGGCTTTTTTCTTTTCTCACTACGACTTCAACATTTCTTACATCCCCAGCTCTCAGAACCTGAAGGCTGACGCCTTATCGCGCTCTCTGGAGAAGGAAGAGAAGGATTGCAGTCAGAACACTCCATTGATTTCTCCTAAGCATTTTCTTTTGACGATTTCTCCTCATCTGCAGAGAATAGTACAAGAAACATCGGTGGACCCTGATCGAGCCGACATTCTGAAGCGACCACAGATCACTGAACACAACGGTCTTTTGTTCTTTTTGAAACGTCTGTACTTACCGACGTGTTCACTCCGGTTAGACATCCTTCAAGGTTTACACGATTCACATGTTGGTGGTCATCGTGGCGTCAAGGCCACTCAAGAGCTGATTTCCAGACAATTCTGGTGGCCGGGTTGGGCTAAGGAGGTCAAGCGGTATGTGGAGAGTTGTCCAGTTTGCGCTCAAACTAAAACGCCAAGAAGAAAACCTTTGGGATTGCTTCAGCCTACTGAAACACCGCCTTACCCATGGCACACCATCGCCACTGACTTTATTGTCGAGCTTCCGCCTTCTGAGGGCAATACTTGCATTATGGTAGTAGTGGACTGTTTCACGAAGTATGCTCACTTTATACCTTTTTCTAAAATACCTACCTCCTCTCAGATGGCTCTGGCATTTCTACACAACATTTACCGGCTACATGGATTACCGGATAAGATCATCTCTGATCGTGGCTCGCAGTTTCTCTCTTCGTTTTGGCATCAATTGTGCAATCATCTTGGTATCCGCAGAGCCTTGAGTTCTGGTTATCATCCGCACACAAACGGACAGACGGAGAGAACTAACCAAACCCTAGAGCAGTACCTACGCTGTTATGCCAATGCTACTCAATCCAACTGGGTGAAGAATCTTGATTTGGCTGAGGTATCCTATAACAACGCAACGCATACTGCTACGGGTATCAGCCCTTTCTTTTGCTCTACTGGACTACATCCCAAGTTGGTTCCTTTTACTCCAGTACTACCTAGTGCTGTTCCTTCGGCGGATCAATTGGTTTCTGACATCCAAAAACAGCACGACCTGGCCCGGGGTACCCTGGTTGAGACACGGAAGCGCATGAAGAAGCAGGAAGACAAGTGTCGGACTACGGAGCCGGATCTCCAGGTGGGCGATCTGGTTTGGTTGTCCTCTAAGAACCTGCCAGTACGCAATCTGCCCACCAAATTGGCACCCCGATTCTATGGGCCTTTCAGGATTTCCAAACGTTTGTCCTCAGTTGCTTTTCGACTGGTGTTACCCCAATCTTGGCGAGTGCATCCAGTGTTTCATGTCTCCCTTTTGAAACCCTTTGTGAAGGATGTCTTTGGGCGTTCCAGTCCTCGGCCTTCCTCCATTCAAGTACGGGGGGTCCCTGAATTTGAGGTACAGGAAATATGTGACTCACGGATTCGTCGGGGCGTGCTCCAATTCCTTGTTGATTGGAAAGGTTACCCTGCTTGTGATCGCACTTGGGAGCCCCGCTGTCATGTGCATGCGCCCCGTCTGGTTCGTGACTTTTTCCTTCGTTGTCCCTGGAAGCCGGGGGCTCCGGGTCTTTCTGGGAGGGGGCATAGTGTCACGCCGCCCGCATTGGGGTCCACTTACTTGAAGCGGCGCGCCCCGTCCTGGAGGCTGTACCCGCGCTTTCGCTTAGGGGTTCCTGGGTTGTTCTGGTCATCGCGCGCTTCCGGGTTTCCTGGGCAGGTTGGTCAGCGCATGCGCGGGCGGCCATTCCGCGCTCTTCGCGCATGCGCGCTGCACGGAGTACTCGCTTTGGAGGACCTTGCGGTCCACGCCTCTCTCCGAGCCAACCAACGCTTGGGAGTCGGCTCGGCTTGCGTTCCAAGCCTCCTAGGGGTTGGCAGTCCTATTTAAGGAGCCCGGTCGTTCATTCAAACTGCGTCTCAACGCGGTTTGATTAGGATCGTGTTTCCTCGCCGGTTCCTTGTGCCTTCCTTACCTGTTACCTGACTCCTGTCCTCCTTGTTCCTGGTACCCTCGGGTACATCTGCAGTTGCCTTGCCTTGTCCTTCCTTCCCTTGTCCTGTGGTAGGGTGGTTCCCTTTCCCCTCTTCTGAGTTGGGTGGTTCCCCTGTGGTTATTAGTTGGTCCTTGCCCTTGTACCTTGTCTGCCTGCACTTTCAGCCTCCCTCTACCTTGTGAGCCATTCTTCTACCTTCCTTCCCGGATCCTGCCTCCTACCAATATCCACTGTGTCCTCTCCCTTGGGACTTCCATCTTCCGGATCCAGTCTCCCTTGGGACTTCCATCTTCCGGATCCAGTCTTCCTTGGGACTTCCATCTTCCGGATCCAGTCTTCCTTGGGACTCAGTATCGTCATCTGGAAAGGCTCCCCCTGTCAGTGCTTGCACTGTCCTGACGCCACGTTAATCAGGGGTGAGCAGACTCGTGGCGTTGGGAGCTGGTTCATCTCCAACCCGGTTCCATTCGGGCGGGAGCTGGGCTGGCTTCTCGCGTCATCAACCACATCCACGCAGGACTCCTGACAGCCTGGCATCATCATCAAGATCTTCAACCAGACGAACAGGTACGCAACGTCCTCGTGACGCACTCTATAACAGGTTTGAGCTGCAAATCCTTTGTTACATGTATGCGGTCTGGGGAGGGCAATCTCACACCGAGACCCTCCCCCCACGATTGGGGATGGACTTACATTATGATGATGGCCTTGCGTAATATTGTGTCATGGAATGTTGTCAGGGGACTTATTTGCGTAGGAACGGAGTTAGGTCTTTTCTCAGTAGAAAAAAAGTTTACAATCACATTGCTTCAGGAGACGCATTTGCTTCCTGCTGAACAGTTGGTTACCAGGCGGGTAGGTGTTGGATATGGATCCACATACTACGGTTCGCCAGAGCTGTTCTGGTGTGGTTTGATGCGCAGGTCCCCCTTCCGACTTACAAATGTTGAAAGGGACAATGAGGGCAGATATGTCATTGAACATGGGCAAATAGGCCAGCAAGAAATATGTACATAGTGAATACATACTGCCCGAATCACGCTATACAGGTTTTCCTCAGACCTTTGTGCCGAAAACTGTTGCTTTCTTCCTGGAGACCTTCTTCCAGTGGGGGTTGGGGCGCTTCAATTGCGTGAGGAATCCAGCCCTTGATAGATCTGACTCTTCCCGGCCCAGGTCGCTGTTAGCGTCTGATGCCCTAAACGCAACAATTGCGGACTGGGCCCCAGCAGACACGTGAGGGGGTTGAACAGCATAGAGAGGGGCTACTCCTTTTATGTGGCTCTGCGCCGCCTTTATACCCGCATTGACTATATGCTGGTAGGTACTGAACATCTGCCGAATTTATGAGTGTGGAATACATGGGATGTACCATCTCTGACCACTCTCCACTGCTAGTACAATGGTCAACGAGAGGCCCCCAGCCTCCAATACCCACATGGTGCCTTTTGCCCGAGACATTACTAGACAAAGCCTTTAAGGACCAATTGAGTGACTCTTTGGTTGGATTTCTATAAACAAATGTCGGCAGCGTGGACAGCTGGAGCTTAGTATGGGAAGCCCTGAAGGTTGCCATGAAGCGGGGGGGGCGTCAATCGAAGGGACAAGCAGGTTTAGGAAAACGAAGGAAGCCCTAGAATGAACGGAAGGCAAGATTCGAGATAAAGAGGCGAATGGGGTCCTGACTTTAGAAGTTGTGGCAGAAATAGGCTTGCTAGCTTGCTACATAAGCAATGTGGCATTATGTGGGAGAGGCTTCGACAATTTGATCATGCAACCCATATGCATGCAGAAGGGGATAAATCAGGTTGGATGCTTGCTTGGCTGTGCAAAGCGGAACGACCCAGAAAACCAATAACGCAGATCATGGACAAGTGTGGAGAATTGTGAAGGTTGCAAGCAGAGATAAATGACACCTTCTGTTCTTTTTTTATAAGACCCTGTATAGACATGAGAGGCTATCGGACCCTGCAGAGAAGCGAGAGGCCCTTTCCCAGACAAGAGTTGCTGCGAATCTCAGCTGAACAGGCAGCCTCCCTGGAACTGTCATTAACAGAGGAAGAAATAGGGGGTGTGATCCTGTCCCTTTCTGCAGGGAAAACACTAGGCTCAGACGGGTTCCCTGTGGAATTTTTATTCGGTCACAGACGTGGGGTGAAACATACAGCATTTTTGCATTTAACATTGATCAGTAACATCAGTAGGTCAATTGTGCAGAGTTGTTTCCCTTCCCATAGGGGTTCCCCCCCCTTCCTTTTCGATCCTTAGACCTGTCGTTCGTATGGGTTGAGGAGAGTTCAGGGCGATATCTTCAGGCGACATCCCCCAGAGTTAGTCTTGGTAGCCGGGGTTTGATAGTTAATGCTGGATAGGAGCGGTCGTAGTCCAGCAGTGGAGCCCATATGTCTGAATCTGTGTAGGGACCCCTCCTTCGCCGCTGTGACCTTTTCCGCTTCTAGGATGTCCCATATTTTGATCCACCATAATTCCATCAGTGGGCGCTCTGGGGCTTTCCAGGTGCGAGCTATCGTGATCCGTCCTGCCAATAGTAGTTGAGTAATGAGTTTGGCGGTTACCCGTGTCCTCGGATACACCTTCTGAATTGGAGTCTCTAGGAGGATCACCTCAGGGTGTTTCGGGAGTTTAATGGACGTGATTGCTTCAGTTGTGGAAAGGACTTTATCCTAGAAGGCCTAGACAGTGTGGCAGTCACACCACATCTGCAAATAGGTGTCTAGCGCTCCACAGTTTTGCCAGCATTTCGGTTCCAGTGAGTTCTGGATGTGGTGGAGGTGTTCTGGGGGGTAGTACCATCGAAAGAGTAGTTTGAGGGAACATATACTGTTCGTAACACATATCGATGAGGAGTAGCTTCTCATCCAAATCTCCACCCACGTGTCATCCTCGATTGAGTGTCCCAAGTCTCTTTCCCATTGTGTCATGTATGAGGGACGTTGGGATAACATGTCATCCTGGAGCAATTTATACAGTTTGGATGTCTACCCTCTGGTCCGTTCTCCCTGCAGGTTAAGTTCTATGGGG
Source organism: Ambystoma mexicanum (assembly GCF_040938575.1). Lineage (NCBI taxonomy): Eukaryota > Metazoa > Chordata > Amphibia > Caudata > Ambystomatidae > Ambystoma > Ambystoma mexicanum. Next base: position 274,982,709 of record NC_090937.1, read on the forward strand.
CTAAGAGCTTGTTTTGCTCTTTGTCTCACTAGGGGGTGGGTGTACCAATGGCAGAGTTGGATGTATGAGAATCTGTCTGACTGTCAGGTGAAAGGTTACTTTGCAGCTCTCAAACGCGCATGGTAGCCCATCTTCAAACAACTGTGTGAGGGATGCAGCCCGCCCCTCACCCAATTCCTGACATTTGTGGGATGACTTCTAGGGGTGAAAGCTGGTTTATGAAAAACAGAGGTATTGAGGCCCAGGCCATTCGGTATGCCTTTGGATTTCATTACCCAATCCCATATTTAAGAGTGCATTTTGTGGAGGAGAGGATACCTATCCAAGATTTTCGCAATGAGGGAGGGATGTACGGGAGGAAGCCGAGGGGTAATGGTAACCTAGATTGTTTGATGTCTACCCATTTTGGTAAGTCAGAGGGGGAGAACCATGCCAGGAATCACGCCAGTTGTGAGGCCATGTAATATTTGTGTAATTTTGGGACCCTCTAACCTCTCAAACTAGCTTTAGCCATCATGACTTTTTTAGGAATCCTGGCCCTTTTACCTTTCCATATAAATTGGAGCATTTTATGTTGTAAGTGGAGGAGAGGGGGCAGTGGGACCAGGACAGGCAGGGTCAAGCAGAATTATAGGAATTGTGGGAGGATATTCATTTTGCAGGCTGTGATTCACCCAAGTAATGATATTTCTTGTGAGGCCCACCTCACCAGGTCTTTTTCTAGCTCCTAAAAGAGGGGGGGTGGGTTCAGTTAATATACTTTCCTTGGTTTAGCTGGGATCTGTACCTCAAAATAGTCTATGGATTTTCGACTCCAATGAATGGGGCAAAGAGGTTTGAGAGAATCTATCTCCTCCGTGCTTAGGCCCACCCCTAGTGCTGCAGACTTCCCGTAGTTAATCGTGAACGCTGCAAACCTTCCAAATCTATGTAATTCCCAAAGGGAGTGCTTTAGTGAGGGCTGGATCTCTGTTAAGGTAAGCAGCACTTCATCTGCGTATAGGGAGAGTTTATGAAGCAAAACGTTCCACCTTTAACACCAGGATAGAAAGAGCTCCCTTGAAATCTAGGGAACTCTTCACAGTCCTTAAAGAACTTAAAGGTCCTACAATACAATAGAACCTCAATTTATTATAGATGATGGCTGGTGTCAGAATATATTGGATAGTTTCTGTCAGAAAACCCAGCAACATCAAACACATATTAAGAAAACAATTGAATCACAATCTCTAGTAAAGGACACAGCCATTGTAGGCATGGATGACCTTATTCAGAGCACAAATCTCTTCTCATTTACCAACATATCTGAACATGAGGTACTGGAGGTCCTTGAAAAGCTCAAGTCAACGTCCTGTAAAGGCGATATCTTCCCGTCGACCATTTTTAAGGAATATGCAAGTACACTAACTCCATGGATTACAGAGTTTGTTAATCGCTCTTTCTCTGAGGCACACATGCCGGTTGCTATCAAAGAAGCATAGATTACACCACTGTTAAAAAAGTATAATTTAGATCCTTTGATACCAGAAAATTACTGCCCTATAACAAATGTGCCGTTCATATTAAAAATCCAATTAGCGTATTCACAACTCCAAGCGTTTGTTGAGACAAACAACATATTGGTGAAAGAGCAATCCGGTTTTCGAACAAACCACAGGACCGAAATGGCTCTGTTAGATTTAAAAACAAATATTATTGAGGCCATCGAAGAAGGAAGCTCTGCATAATTGCTCTTGCTGGAATTGTCTTCAGCGTTCAATTTGGTCAATCACGACTTACTGGCAAATCCACTTCAAAAAGTAGGCCTTTTCTCTCCGGAAGCAATATCCTGGTTAAAATCTTTTCTTGGCCCTAGAACAGCATGTGTCACCAAGGGAACATCAGAATCTGAGAAAGTTCCTGTAACATGTGGTGTCCCCCAGGGATCATGTCTATCCCCCTTGTTATTTAATATATATATTAAATGCCTGTGTGACCTTCTCAAATCTCTGGTGTGAAATTCGCCAATTATGCAGACGACACCCAGATCATTTTCAAACTATCTGGGATCTATGAGGAGGATCTGGCCAATATGAATAAGATATTTTGGTGTAGTCCAGAAATGGATGGCCCTAATTCTTTAGCACTCAATGATAAAAAGCCAGTTGCTTATTGCCAGTACTCCTCACAGACTGAAGAAACTAGATGTATAAGGCTTTCATCATAAATGTAAACTCTATTCAAGTTTCTGAATATGTAAAGACATTGGGAGTGTTCTTTGATGCTCACCTCTCATTCCAAAAACATGTATCCTATCTCAAATCATTATGTTCATACTTCATACACCACTTGTGGCAAATTTGGCCCTACCTGTCAAAACCTAACGGAGCCCTGATTGCAGCAGCAATAGTCAACACTAAACTAGACTATTGCAATAGCCTCCTTTTGGCAACATCCAAATGTAACATTAGGACACTTCAGGTTATATAAAACAGCGCAGTCCGAGCTGTATGTGGGCTTAGTCGTCAAACTCACATAACTGAATACCAGAAGAAATTACATTGGCTCTCTATAGTGCAACGAATTAACTTCAAAGGCTGTCACGCTCACCTGATTCCCACGGAGGCGCAGGTCTGGCTTCGAGTGCTGATGCTTCTTCAATGGTGAAGCGCAGGACTCTGAAGATGGACAGGAAGGGCCCCTCTACTCTGGCTTTTCTGGCTCGCAGGAATATTCCCCTGTGCGTGAAAAGGGAGTATTACCTACTGACGGAATAATGCTCAAGCCTCCCACTCCCTTCCAACCCTCCACGATACCCTTCCACGATTCCCCGTGAAGTCTCACCTTAGGGTCTGGAAGGATGAGTTCTCCATCCTGCTTCTGATGCAGGGGCGCGTTGAAACCCAGTTACTTCATTGGATTGAGGTTTGATGGGAGTTCAAAATAAGCTCGACTATTCAGGTGAGGCGCTGTAAGAGTTCTGTTGCAAGTTCAAAAGTTCAAGCTTAATAATAATGTTCATTGTCTTATTGCAGCAAGCGCTAATGCTTATGTCTTTTTCCCCTTAGGGGCCGGGGTTCGGAATGCCGGAGATATGGCGCCGACCCGAAGTGAAACGTGCAGTTCCAGTAAATGACAGGTAAGTTCTGGATGAGCGTTCAGGTAATGTCTTTGCTTTCGCTCATTCAATATCTTTGTCTTTTTTCCCCATAGGGGCCGGGGTCCGGAATGCCAGGAAGCGGCAGGACCCGAAATGAAATGGGAATGACCCAAAAGGTAAGTCTTAGAAGGAAACTGAGCTTTTCCTATTTCCCTTCCTTCTCTCACCTTGTTTTCCTGTCTTTCTCTCTAGGCTCTGGGAAGTGGGTGCGGATCCGGATGATCGCTGCTGAAGATGGAGGCGCCCAGGAAAGGTGAGTGAAATGCAGCGCTGCAGCGATCGAAGCGAAATGCTTTTAAAATGATGTCTTCCCTTTCAGGATCGTCGGTGTGATGTCTCCGTGATGCAGCTTTAGCAGGTAAGGTCTTCTTTCTCTCCCCAATTCTCTCTTATCTCCCTTTGCAGGCGACCCAGGATGCTGACAGGCGTGGCTGAAGTCCAGATGCAGGAGCTGACACGGTGAGCGTCCAGCTGCGAGGAGCAGAACAACGCGAAGCGTGAGTTGCTGATCGGGCGTGGTTTAAATAGCTTTGGACGAAGTTCCAGGTATGTATCCTTCCACCGAACAGGTATGTATCCTTCCCCGACCACACCCAGGTGGAAAGTAGTCCCACAGGTAAAGTAGTTCCATTCAGGCCTCAAGAGGGCCTGGATGTAGCAGCATGGTCTGCATCAGGTAAGTGCACATTAAAACACTTGAACACATGTCTAGCTTTATGAGCCTGGCGCCTAAGGCGCCAGGACAGGGGTCCAACATGAGCCTGGCGCCTAAGGCGCCAGGACTGTGTCCAAAGGGCCCCAGGTTGGGCCCGCTGGCACTTCCCTGGGGGGAATGATGCCTGCCTCTGGGGTTGCTGGGTCGGACCTGGCTCCTTGGAGGTAGGCATCTTGACACTAACTCCTTGTATTCAAATGCTTTAGGGGGGATGCACCTGAATATCTTGAATCGAGAATTTAAGTCATGTCAAAGCGGACTTTGCGCTCAAATGACCAGATGCTACTGACCCAACCACGCGCGGCTCTGAAGAAGCTGGGAGGGGCGAGCTTTAATGCATGGGCACACCTTACATCTGGAACTCAATTCCCTTGCAAATAAAACAATGTGCTACACTTCAGCAGTTTAGGAAATGGCTCAAAACTTTCCTTTTTGATGTCTAACTGAACAACGAACATAACCACTGACACTTTGGAATGACTGAATTACTTAGTACACACAGCTGTTTGTACAAGTTCTCTTCCTTTTCGATGTTTTGTTTGTTCTTGTTATGTGAGCGCCCTGAGACCCTTGGGTAAGTATTGCGCTATATAAGAGTGTATTTAGTTAGTTAATTGTGTGGGGCCCACTTGTAATCCATTGATGGTGAGATTGTTTCGGATCTGTTGCGGTAGGTGTTCCATTATCCATGAAGCTCTGCTCTCCAACCTTGACTCTAACATTCCCTCTGTCCTCATCCTTCTCGATCTCTCTTCTGCCTTCAACACGGTCAACCATACCATCCTGTTCAACCGTTGCCGTGAAAACCTGGTTATCACTGATCAGGCTCTGGCCTGGCTGACCACTTGCCTCTCAGATCGACCCTCCCAGGTCCAACTTGGATCCTTCCTTTCATCTATCTTCCTCTCTACCTGTGGTGTTCCCCAGGGGTCTAACCTCTCGCCTTGGCTTTTCAACCAATACCTGGCAACTCTCGCCCACTGCATTGCACTTTCTGCTCAAAATTCCAGTGCTACGCTGACGACACTCAACTCATTTTCAGGCTGCCCTCTGCCACCTCCTCTCCCTCTCTCATCTCTGATTGCCTAACTGCCATTCAAGATTGGTGTTCCGCCAATGATCTTTGTCTGAATGCCAGCAGGACGGAGATCCTCCTCATCGGCACACCTTCACCATCCTTTCCCCTCACTCTCTGGCCGGCCTCACTTGGCCCTCCTCCTACCCCCACCTGTGAGGCTAAAAACCTCTGGGTCATCTTTGACTCAACCCTTTCCTTCTCCACCCACATCTCTGAGGTCTCTAAAAAATCAAATTTCCGACTGCACCTCCTCAGAGGTACTCTGCCTTTCCTCTCCTTCCCCCAGAGGCTCGTGGTATCCCAAGCTCTGGTTCTCTCTAGCTTGGACTATTGTAACAGCCTCTTTCTAAATCTACCTGCCTCTACTCTCCGCCCTCTGTAACTATTCCAGAACAGGACTGCAAGACTTGTCCTTGGCCTCAAGCCCTGGGATCGTATCTCTCCAGCTCTGAAATCTCTCCACTGGCTCCCAGTGGATGCAAGGATTAAATTCAAAACCCTGTGCATTGTCCACAAGGCTTCCTGGAGCCTGGGTCCAAAATACCTTCAGGTATTCCTCTGCAAATACCTCCCCTCTCGCGCTCTTCGCTCCTCTACCTCCAACTCACTCAGGGTCAGTCGTTTTTCAAAGAAACGAGCTGGGGTAGATCTCCGTGTTCGGCTGGGGCCTCCCTCTGGAATAGCCTCCCTGCCACTCAAACTTGGAGAACCATCTTCGGTTCCGGAAGCACCTCAAGACCTTCCTCTTTTCTTCTGCCTTTGCTCCTCCTCTCCCCTGCTGATCTGTTCTCTCTTGACACTGTGCACCTGGCCACCCTCTGTCCTTTGGGCCCAGGTACCTGCTCACCCTGCCACCCTCCCGCACTGCCTCCGGGCCACCCCTTGGACTGGGGTCTGTATCTGTACCCATTAAGACCCCCCCCTATTTATTCGTGCACTTATCAGACCTACCCTGTCTGCTGCCTTAAACCTAGCACTTGCAAATTGCTGGCTGCATTACCACTGTTTGTTGCCTTTATTATTTATTTATTGTTATTTATCTGTTTCTCCTCTGCTTTGCACTTTCCACTACTCCCTCCTTCCATGCACTTTTCCCCTCCCCCTCTCCCATGCACTTGCGCGTTCTCAATGTCACTGGGCCTAGTAAAATCGCTGTTTTGTTCTCCCCTGTTCGCCTCCCTCGCCTTGTCGTGCTCTGAAACACTTGTGTACGAGCACGATAGAAATAAAATATCAATCAATCAATTATCAAGGCAAACAATAGGAGGCATCCTTGCCTCGTCCCACAGGTCAATGGAATAGGGGTTGTTTGGCCTTGGTTGACCCGGAGGTTGGTTTTTGGTGTGCAATGGTTGGCCAAGACCATTTTGCGGAAGCTTGGCCTGAAGTGAAAAGCCTTGAGGGTCAGGCATAAAAAGGCCCAGTCTACTTTGTCAAATGCTTTGGAGGCGTCCAGGACCAGTAATGACATTTTGCATTGGTCAGAGGCTGCTATCTCTACTAGATTCAGGGCCCGCCGGATGTTGTCCCCAGTTGATCTACCCCCTATGAATACGGTTTGGTCTGGATCAATTAATTTGGGCAGAATTGTCGATAGTCGGTTGGCTCGTACCTTCGAGTATATGCTGGCATCTATGTTGAGCAGGAAGATGGGTCTGTAGGAGGAGCAGTCTTTGGGGTTGTTTACTGGTTTTCAGTAAGATAATGGTCAAGGAGTTCTGCATTGACGGAGTTATAGAGCCTGACATGCGAAAGGAGTTAAATAGCTCCGTGAGGGGGGCCAGGAGTTGTAGAACATGGTTGTGAATCCATCAGAGCGGGGGGCCCTGGTTTTTAGGGACTTAACCAGGTCTACTTCCTCAGAGGTGATTGGGGCTCCAGGGCTTCCCTGTCTGCCTCCGTGAGTTGTGGTACACCTCTTCAATATATTGCGTTTGTTACATTATGCTACGAGGGGATGACATAGTGTCCGTTAAGTGGGCGGCTGCTAACTTTAGTTTGGTCTCTTCTGAGTATTGGGTCTTGCCCTGGGAGTCTCGTAGGCCTGTAATTAAGTTCCTCCGCTTCAATTTGTCTAGTTTTGCTACCAGGAATTTGTTTGCTTTATTATGTTTGGCATAGTAGCTTCATTTGTACTTGGATAGTGAGTGGGCCGTTTCTTCAGCATAACAGGCTTCCAATTTATTTCTGGCAATCTGTAATGGCCAATGGGCCTTGGGTGACCAGCCCTTTTCATATTTGCGCTCAGCCTCTGCTAAGCCCTTTTCTAGTTTGGCTCAGGCCTCAAACCTCCGTTGTCAATACGCTGCCGCCTGTGGTATAAACTCCTCCCTGATCACTGCTTTCATGGCGTCCCATGTATTTGCTGAAGAGGTACGTTCCGTTTTTTTTTTCTAGGAAGTAAAGTCGGATGGCTTTAGCGATGGTATCTCTTAAAGCCATATCATTCACGACTGGGTCATAATGTCAATATGATAGGGGCAAGATCTGACAGAATCTTCGGGCCAATTGCCACCTTGTCCATATAAAACAGAAATTGGGGGGGGGGATGTCAGAAATTGGTCAATTCGGGAGAAAGTTCAGTGAACCTGTGAGAAGCAAGAGAAGTCCTTTTCCCCCTGATGCAGTATTCTCCAGGCATCGACGAGCCACAGGGGTTTCAACATGTGGAGCAGCCCCGTTGCAATTTTATAGTCTGACTGCGGGTGGATGAGATTTGTCTAATGTGGTGCCAGACCCGCTCCTAAAGTCTCCCCCAACGATTACCAGGCCCTCTACGAAAGGGAGTAGCTTAGCTTCCAGGTCCAAATAGAAGGCTTCCTTGTCCTTCGTTCGGAGCGTATATAGAAACCAGGTTATATAATTGTCCAAAAAGCATAACTTGGACTCCGGCAAAGCGTCCCTCTGGGCTGTACATCGTTTCTAGTTCTCTGAATGGGAATCCACTCACCAGGAGGATTGCTGTGCCCCCTCTTTTAGAGTCACTGGAAGCCAGGAGTTGCTGCGGGAAGCTCCTGTTGCGGAGACGTGCGAAGTCTGATGGAAGAAGGTGCGTCTCTTGTAGAAAGACCACTGAGCTAAGTAGATCTTGCAGGCGTTTCAAGGTAGCTTTGCTGGAGCATTTAGGCCTTGCACGTTGAGAGAGAAAAAGTTCAATTTCTGGTGCAGTGGAGGCTCCACTTTAGGGTCTGAATCCTCCGTTGTGGGAGGGGGATATGAGTTAGGTTCTTCCATCATCTCGTTCTGTTAGCGTTTCACTCCCAATCTGCGACCACGTTTTTAACTTAACAGTCCACAAGCAAAACTGGACTGGTCTCACAACCGGGGGAGACCACTCTGTACTTTTTTGCCACCTTTGCCCAGGTGTTCCGTTTTGGTTTAGGGGCTTCTACTGGAGAGGTGGAGGTGGATATTGCAGAGTAGCCCTCTTCAGTTGCCGGAGCAAGCGCCTTTAAGATGTCTTACACTTCCTCCAGCATGCTGATGATGCGAGTTCAGTCGCCCAAGGTGAATTGAAGTGTAGGGGGGAATAGCCACCGGTAGCCAATCTTCTGGTCTTGCAGCAGTGTTGTCAGGGGTCTCCATTCTCTTCGCTTTTGTATTGTGGCTGTCGCTAGGTCTTGGAAAATTTGTAGAGGTGGTAAGTTTGCAACTCGGACACAAGGAGAGCTGTCAGAATCTCATGTTTCGTAGTAAAAAAGTAGACCCTTGTGATTACATCTGGGGGCCTATCTGAGGGTCGGCCTCCCCGGATGCGCAATCTGTGGGTTCGGTCCAGGACCAGCATCGCCTTCTCCATATGTGGAAGGAGAGTCTGGAAAAGTACCCCTTTGTAATCGGGGAGGGCCTGGTCTGTAATTGAAGTGGGTACCCCCTTAATTCGGAGGTTGTTTCTGCGGGCCCTGTTCTCCATATCCTCCTATGTACCCACCATTTCTTCACTTTTCCCGTCCAGTGCCTGGATTATGCGCTGGAGCTCAGCTAATAGCGTGGCCTGATCTGCTCCATGGTCTTCCACTTCGCCAAGTCTTTGTTTGACTTCCAGGACCTGTTGGTCTATGTGGTCCACTTTAGATGAGATTCCTGCCATGCAACTTTGGTACTCTGCTTTAATCTCAGAAATGAAAGAAAGTAAGTCCTCCTCTTGCCAGCTGCCCCGGAGGGTGTTCTGGCGAGTGGATTGGGGTTTGGCATTTTCTTATGTTTATCCTGGGAGTGCAGTAGGGTGGCGATGTGTGCATTCTTCTGAAGCTTTTGGTGTTTTGACATGGCTGGCCTAGTTCTGGGGTCTTTTCTGGCTGTTTGCTGCCGAGATCTGCTACGGGCCCCTAGCCGGTTTTCCTGCTTTAGCGAGGTAATGGGGATGATGCAGAGCCGCGGAGGGGGGGAGGGTGGTATCGGGGGAGTTAGGGGTATTTGTTTTACTTATGAATTTCCCCCTTGTTCCGGGGTGGTGGGGAGGGAGAATACAGCTCTGTTTGTATGCTCCGCTGACCTGCTTTGCGCTGGTAATTGCCTTCTCCCCGCATCCCTCACCGCCTAGCTTTCATTCGTTGCACTTGCTGTGTACTGCAGATCAATTCTGCAGTGAACGTTGCTCCGGCGAACCTTCCGCTTTTTTTTTCCCTCTCTCCCCCTCTCTCCCCCTCTCTTTCTAGCTAGGTGTCCCCCCTGTGAGCGGGTGCTGGAGGTGGCTGGATTCAGAACACTGCAGTCGTTCTGATAGTGGCTGCCATCTTGGATTCGTTCCGCCGCAGAAGCAACAGAGCTGGTTTCAAATATTCCTTAGCTCCCGGGGGGAGGGGGGGATTATGAGCATCCCAGTTTTCTTCTGTTCCTCCTCTCAGGTTCCCCCACCGTGGGCACAGTATTCTGCAGGGCTCACATGTGCTGGAAGCAGCGTTATGTGCTTTTTCGCCAGACATCCCCACAAAGGCCATCTAAGAAGCATCCGAAGCACTGGAGCTTCAAGCCACGCCCCATTTTCCCTGCTGAATTTTATAAAGCATTTACACACACCCTTGCCCCTATTTTGTTAAAAGTTTATGAGGGAGCCTACCAAAGAGGAGTCCTCCCAGCTAGTATGAGGGAGGCGATCATAGCTCCCATTCCCAAATCAGGGAAACCGGAGTAGTGTGCGACTCCTACCGACCTCTGGCCATGTTAAACCAGGGCATAAAGATATTGACCACTCTACTGGCTGGTAGACTTATTAAGAAGGTGATAACTTCCCTGATCCACCGGAACCAGACTGGTTGTGTCCCTGGCCACAGCACATCCATGAATTTATGTAGATTATCACACATAATTGATCAATCTAATTCCAGTGAGGTCTGGTCGCAATGGCGTCTTTAGATGCCACTAAGGCATTTGATTCTATTTTTTGTGAGTGGATGCTGGCTGGGATGCAGAGTTTTGGCTTTGGCGAAGGCTTCAACAGGCGGGTCAGGTCATTACATACATTACCACGAGCCAGGGTTCAAACTGCGAGGTGGGTCTCTGAGGCATGGGGGGTACAGAATGGTACACGACAGGGGTGCCTGCTCTCACCTATGCTCTACATTTTGGCGCTGGAGCCTCTGGCTGCCTACCTGCATCAGGAATTTCGAGAGGCAGGAGTGATGGTGCGAGGATCCACACACTTGGTCTCTTTGTACGCTGATGATGTCCTTTCGTATATTTGTGAGCCAGAGCACAACTTGCGTGTCTTGCTGGAAGTGCTGGACAACTTCACAAGACTGTCCAGTAAATCTTTTAACAGACAGAATTCACTCTTATTCCCACTAGCGGGGCTGCGCAGCTACGACCCCCGGACCTGGGACTGTGCTGGGAACGCAAGTCGTTTCGGTACCTAGGCATAAATACAGCACACTCGCAAGAGGACATGCACACTGGTAACTTAGTTAAGACGATGGAAGGGGTGAAGCGCTGCAGGGTGTTTCGTGGAAGGTTGCCTTTGACTCTAATGGGTAGAATAGCTCTGGGCAAAATGATTGCGCTCCCAAGAATGCCAAAGAATCCAGCAGTTATGTAATAGTATACGTTGGCAAATGGATAGAGCAGTTTTGACACTGCTTATGGAATTCTTGTGGGGCCAGGGCAGGCAGAGAATAGCCTTGAACACGTTGACTATGCAATATGAACAGGGAGGTGCGCAGGGTTGGACTGGGACAAGAGTGGCCCATCACTCGCCTAAAATAAAAGTGGCCCACCCCTCACCTCACGACCCTTGACCTCTGATGACATCACCAGAAGTGATGTCATTTGACCCCACCCCAAAGTGACATCCCAGCAAGCGATGAAACACAATCTTTCACCCCTTGACACAACAGGAAGTGGCATCAAATAGCATTGTTCCTAAGTACACTATGAAAAATATGGCGATGATTTCACTAATGCGATATACATTTCATACAAGAATGGATCACCATATGTATCATTAGTATCTGTGTGTATAGATCCATATTGTCAAATTACTGTGCATGCAAGCAGACGTCCAAGGCCAAATGATATGTTATTTATCGACCTAACACAGGTTGGGTGATATTGTGTGCATATTTGTTCTAGAAAAAAAGAGCCTAAGCATAACTGCTATACAATGAGTACCAAGAAGGATGAAAGGCTGAGATAGTCTTGCTGGGATTCGAACCTTCAGATCACACACACACATCGCAGCAGCGAGCGCTCAACCCATTGAGCTATCATATCGGCTATAATAAAATGAGCAATTATTCTGTAGTGGATACCATTAAACTGGTAACTGAGATTTAACAGCAGACCAGTTAAGGTTGGGTGACACCCGGCTGAGAGATACGCACCCAGCGTGCACGCTTGTCTGCAGCCGACACTATCGGGGGGAATACATGATAGGGAGTAAAGAACCCCCCAGATAGTAAGGGCCATCATCATGCTTGCAGTAAGGAACCCGCCCGCTTGGAGCTGAGCCCCAGATCTGCTGGCTTCATCACACAGCTTTTTTTGCCTAAGCTGAGAGACTGGCCCATGCATCCTGCGCCCAAGCTCTCTGTCAGTCTCACTGCAAAATACCCATTGGCATTGGCCCATGTAATGTGAAAGGAGCCATCGCTGATCCCCAGCCCTGTGCAGGCTACAGTGGAGCTGGTATCTTTCTGAAAGTCAAGGCAGCCCCTTGCTCCTTGACCCGGCGGCGTTTGGTTTCAAACTGTACAGAGTGGCTCAAGGTCACATTATAACTACACAGACACAGATGGGTTAACAAACAATTCTAAACTTGACTGCATGTCTTGTGCTGTATGCCAACACCTCATAGGCATCATGTGACGCCCACCAGAGGGGCTGCCCAACTGCACTCAGAACCCCTTTTTTCCAACACATTTTTTTAATTTCAAAACATTCCCCCCCCCCCACAAACCGGCCCAGCCGTGGGCAGAAACGGGCCCCAACTCCCAGGGCCGAGGGGCCAATCCGACCCTGGAGGTGTGCAGATACCCTGCTTTGAACTATTCTTCCTGGCAGCACAACTGCAGCATGTGACGCAGTGGCTGTCTGATGACGCCACGACTGAGTCGGACCAACTACGTGATCTGGTTAAACCAGTAGTATTAAAAGAACTCCTGTGGGTCGGAGAAGGTCTTGTGGGCCACAGAGTATTACTGGTGTCTCTCGGGAGAAGACTATGGGCCAGGGCGATTAAAATCATGAAATTGAAAAAAACGTTTTCCCTGTTGCTTCCCAGGATGACAGATGCATGTTCTGGGATAGATGAGCTGTCAGTAGCTAGAAGATGAGAAGAATACAGTCTCACCACATGGGGGGGGGGCATGTACAAGGATGGGGTATATAGAGAGCTCACAGACCAGATCCAATCTGGAGGGCTACCTAAGGGTCAATCCTTGTGGTCTCAAAGGTTCAGAAATGTTGCAAAAAAAAGATGGCCTAATTGGCTGGGCGAACCTTTGACGACTGCATTACTGCAGTTGATGTACGATTTGGAGGATGGCTGGCACATGGTGTCTAGATTATGCTATTGCATGCAAACATTAATTAATGTACCTAGGGTGGGTTTGAGATCTTAATGGTAAAAGTACTTGGGACAATCTTAATGTTAAAGGTTACTTGTACTGCGCACTATCACCACCAGAGTGGTCCCCCGAAGCTCCGGCAGATCTGAAAAAGGATTGTATAAAATAGGGAGGCTTTGGGAGCGGTTAGTAGGTGCAGTGGGAATAGGAAAGTGAGATATGATGTTCTGGTGGCAGCTTCAGTTCGGTTTGCACTGTTGGCCGAGGTTAGGTGCGATTTTCGAGTCTGAGCGATTCCCATGTGCTGTTGTTCATGGTTATGTGCTGTTTGTATGTTGTTGCAGTGTGGTGAAGTACGTGCAGTTTGTTGTGCAGAGATGTGGTCATCTGAGTTTCTTTAGGAGAAGAGTTTGTGGAAAAATGAAGTTTTAGTATTGGGTTAGCAGCAGGGGTTTTCTTATCTCTGTGCTTTTGGTTCTGTGGTCGGCATCCATGACCATCCTGTGTGCTTTGATATTGTTTGGCATCCTAGCAGGCAGGTATGTTGCGGTGTGGTAATTATCTTCTGTAGAAGTCTAGCGTTATGTGGACATGGGTCATGGAGGTGTGTTCCCCCTGCCCTAGGATTAGAGATGGTTAGGAAGGTTTTGGTCTCCCTTGACTTCGGAGTGGGGGGTCCCTGCCTACTGTGGTATTCCTCTGTAAACTTGGCGGTGTGTGTGCATGATAGGTCCAAAATATCCTCCCTACGCCCACCAGTTGGGGATGGTCAGGCAATGGATTGTAAAACCCTCCCTGGGCTTCCTGTTTTCTGCCAGAGTGTCTGATTCCTACTCGTTTCCAACAATAATTGAGTGATACCCAGTGGGATGCAATGTTGATCTTTACTAAGAAAGTGTCTCGTAACACTAGGTTCTGCCTTTTGCAATTGAATCTATTACATAGAACCTATATGACCCCCACAGCGTATTGCTGCTTTTGACCAGCCAGACCCTGATTGCCCTTGCCGCGGGTCCTGTGGGGCTGATATCAAACATATGTTTTGGAGATGTGTTAAAGTACAGTCCTTTTAGCACCAAATTAGAACAGTGCATATTGGGCCGCTGTTGAGCAGTCGAGGATGATGGCTGATTAGCCTACGTGCTCCATAAGAGGACACAAATATCCTCACATTCGTGGCGGACCTACAATCTCCTCACGTTGGAAAGCGGCAGCCACAAAGCCCCGCTGAGGCAGCGCAGTGCCACCTCTTTGAGCGAATCCTTTAATTGGCCGGGTTTCCGTTCAGCTGGTTGCAGGGCCCTTTGCCCGCCGAGGCTGGCATCGGGAGGAGTGCCCGCAGGTGTAGCTGTGTCCCGCCTGTACTGGAGCGTCCGGGTGCCTTTAAACCCCCCCGGTTGCTGCTGTAGAGCTGCACCAGAAAGTAGGGGGGATAATTCAATTTAAAAAAAAGAATTATAAAAAGGAGTCTGGGCCGCTCCTGCTGCACTCGGCCCACCTCCATATTCCCTGGGGACTGGGCCACCAGGCCCGGGCTGTACACCTGGACCCGGCACAGGAGAGTCTGCCTCGAGGACCCAGATACGGGCAGCCCTGCCCTAAACCCCCCCTGGTGACACCAAACTGCGCTGGAAATTGCCATCTAACCAGCTGAGGGCCCCTGCCTCCCAAGGACCGCTGGAGCTCCGCTCCTCCTCTATGACCACAGCCTCTTAACTCCTCTGTCAGTGCTGCCTCGTCTTCTCACCAGGGCCTTTTTGGACACTCTGCAGTCAGCCCGCTGGAGGGCTGAACCTTAACACACGCCTTGGGCGCTGCTGAAGCCCAGCTGGAGCTGCTACCCATCTTCTGGTGAGTGCTAATCTGCCCCTCCTGAAAGTATACTCTTGCCCTCTGGGCCGCCCTTTCTGGTTCCAGCCACCAACGGGGGACCCACTCTGCAATACCTTCCAGAAAACTTTGATCCCCCGAGTGACCCAACCCCTGCGGTCTGTGTGGGTCATCTGGGGTGCCTCATACCACCACCCGCTGAGAGACCCCTCCTGGAACGGTGGGTGCTGCCCCGTTGGTGGCCCTGCGTAAGATGCCTCCCCATCACCCCCTAGTTCCAGCTTTCTTCCAGATTCTAAACATAACCAAGGGAGCAGGCAGGGAAAAAACAGGTGCCATGGATAAGTTTGCCAAGATGGCCCCCCGGGAGGGGAGCCTGGTGGGGATCCGCCTGCCCCATCTCCAAGTGACCCAGTACCCAAGTCATCAGCCCCTGACTTCATTCAAATAACGGAGGCCATGACAAGAGGTTTTGCAGCGGTGCATGAAAAATTAGATGACATAATGGCAAATGTCTCATCAATGTGCGCCCAACTGGCTTAAGAGCTCCTATGGATTAACGAAGCTGAAGAAAGGATTGGGGCGACTGAGGACAACGTGCAATCCCCCCATGCTGCGGTGGTCACCCTCACAAAGGACATGAAAGTGGTTAAACACAAATGCGATGATTTAAGAGTCCTGGCTGAGGAGGAACAACATCCATATAGTTGAGGTTCCTGAGGATGCACTGTCTGGGGGCATGGAGCTGGCGGTGGAGCGCCTACTCAAGGAGTTCCTTGACGACCCACAACTCTCACCATTCTTTGCCGTGGAACGTGTGCACGGGCAGAACGTGTGCACCAGAGACTTCCCTAGCCCAATCGCTAAAATCCTGAGCTACCGGGACAGAGACCAAATATTTAGGCTCACCAGGGACAAAAAAAGAACTGCGGCTGGGGTCCCAAACCATTCAGATTTTCCCTGACTTTTCCACTGCGGTTCAACAAGAGCGTTGTGCGTTTACTGGGATCAAGAAAATGCTGAGAGACCACAATATCCAATACGCAATGCTTTTTCCAGCACGTCTGCGGTTCAGTTCCGAGGGAAGCTATATTTTTTCAATGTCCCAGAGGAGGCTGTGAAATTATCGAAGCCCAGATTCCGGTTGACAAGCCTGTTGATGCCCCCTCCTGATATGCAACATCCTGGTTTAAAACTGGTGTAATGGACCCATGCATTTAGTACAGTAAGCTCATTTGTGTATGTTTATTCAGCCACAATGTGTAATATGTACAGAGTAACCCATTTAGTATGCTGGCACAGCAACAGATCACCCCTTAGCAACTGCTTTGTGTTTGTTGACTTTAAAGGGTCTACCCACTAGATGTTTGTGGGCTAACGTGGGTTGGGGTGAGGGGCGGTGGGAGGGAGGTCAATACACTGCTGGGTGGAGGGTGGCATTGAGGTTGGGGGAGTGGGGTAGGGGTCTGGTTGGTTTTCTTCACTGTTCTCCAAAGGAAGGGTTGCTTGAAATTGTTAAAATCTCTTGCCGGGTGGGCGGTGAGGCATGGGCGGGAGGCGTAGCAGCGGTGGAGCAGGCATTCAAGGGGTGCATACAACGATCACCAATCTTGAATGGTGGGTGAAACGCAAGTCACTATTATGAGCTTGAATGTTAGGGGACTGGGGAACTACACCAAGCCGAGGAAAATAATGGCCGACGCTGCCAGGCATGGGGTCAATGTTCTCTTGTTACAAGAAACCCACGCTAGGGCCGATGATACCGGTCGTCGTATCACATCCACTTGGGGTGGGAACAGATATTTCACCTCCTACTCGACCCAGTCGTGCAGTGTTTTAACATTGGGGCATAAAACTGTGAAAGTCACACAACGACCCGGCTGGTCGATATGTCATTATACATTGTACCCTCGAGGGGGTTGAAATACTGCTGGTAAATACATATTGCCCTAATGTCGACTCACCTGAATACTTTGATGGAGCCGCAGAGATCCTATCCTCATACATAAGGGTCCCCATCCTTTGGGGGGGGAGATCTGAATCTTATTCTGGACCTCACATTAGATGGTACCGGCAATGCCCCCAGACCACTATCCAGGGCCGCCCGCCGACTGACAGTACACATGAACACATTGTCCCTAAGGGATGCCTGGAGGCTCACACACCAACAGACACGTGAATATACTTTCTATTCCTCAGTACACGACATGGCCTCACGCATCAACGTTTTTCTGCTGACTCCTGGGTAGGGTTGTTGGGGTTCATATCCAACCTTGTACACTATCTGATCATTCCCCAATTATTTTTAATATGAGGACTGACAAGCTCCCATACTCCGGTTCTACTTGGAGATTCAAGTCGGAGGCTCTGAAGGACATAGCGTTTAAAGCAGACATTAAAACAGACATCGAAACCTTCTTCACTTGTAATGCCACATCCTTGGGTAACTGGTGTCTTCATAAGAGGGATGGCTAGATCCAGGGAGGCAGGGGTCCTTAAAGCAATCAGGAATGATCTCTGCCTCAGTGAGGCTCAACTCAAGGCCTTGGAAACCGAACATTATCGATCTCTTGACCTGAAAACTCTAGCACAGAAATGAACTAAGCAGGAGAAGTTCCATGCACACGCCTCACGCAAGGTTCATTTTCTCGCTAGGCTTGTAGCCGCTAGAAAGTATGGGGAGGGAGAAAAGCCTGGCAGGACACTGGCAAGGGCAGTACAGGCTGAACGAGGAAGAACTCAAGTTGATCGTATCCTCCACGAGCAAGGGGAACTTAAATGGGAGGAATGTGACGTTCTGGAAGTGTTCCGGAACTTGTATCTGGCCCTATACAAGGCTGACCCCCAATTTGACCCAGGTGCCACTAGTGTATGGTTACAGGGAGTCCCGCTGTCAAGACTGAGTCCACAAGCCACTGAAAGCCTATATAGCACAATCACTGCCGACTAACTCTTAGCCACTATTAGGTACATCCCGGGAGGGAAAGCACCTGGCCCAGATGGCCTAACAGCCAAGTTCTTCTGGGAATATGGGGCCCTTCTGTCGCCATTTCTCACTGAGGTCTGGGAAGAGTTGCTGGTTAACACCCTGCTGCCCCATGCGTGAAGCCGCCATAACCATACTAAAGTCTGGTAAACCTAGCAATAAATGCGGGTCTTATCGCCCTCTTTCAATCATGAATGTGGACACCAACGAGTCCTGGCAAATAGGCTGCTGCCGCTGATGCCCCACATTATCCGTCAAGACCAGGCACGGTTCGTCCCGGGTAGAGCGACATCTCTCGATATCCGTCGGCTATTTAATGTAATGGCTAGGCTGAACTCTGACGTGGAAGCTGAGCCGGTAACGCTTGATGCCCAGAAAGCAGTTGACACGGTATCATGCAAATATCTGTACCTTGTACTGGATAAAATGGCCCTGGGGTCTGTGATGCTTAGATACATTACATTACTATGCTCAAGCCCCTTGGTGAGAGTTCTCGTAAATTCCAGGGTCTCCTAACAATTCGAATTGGGCAGAGGTACCCGGCAGGGGTGGCCCCTGTCCCCTATCCTATTTGCACAGGCTAAAGAGCCAATGGCAGACTTCATCCGATTTCATCACAGCTGTAAGGACTATGTCTCTGAGGTCCCCCTGAAATAACTGCGCTATACGCAGATGATGTCCTGGCTCTATATTCATAACCCACAAACTAATTTTGACCCTGTCATCCGTGATATTACTATCTTTGCGAGCACTCAGGATTTGTTATAAACTACACTAAGTCTGAGATCTTTCCCCCAACATCCTGTACAAAGGAACCTCGCACGGACTTCCCCCTAGGATGGGCTCCGAACGGCATCAGGTACCTAGGGGTGATGGTCGCCTGAGAGAGTGCCTTCCTCCTCCGAGACAACTACTTGGCCCTTGAAGAGTATGTCAGAGATAAGATCACCAAGTGGAGGACCAAGTGGAGGTTGTTGCCAATATCACTGGCGGGTAAGGCTTGCTCTAAATAAAATTATCCTCCTCCCCAAGTTGCTCTACACATTTGTTAATGTCCCCCTTTGGCCGGCAAACCATACTTCACTAAACTTCATGGGACACTTGCTCAATTCTTATGGCATGCTGGGGCGGTCTGTAAAAAGTGGTCAGACCTGACTCATCCATATTCTGCAGGAGGACTGACAGCCCCACATTTCGAATTATACTGGCTAGCTGCCCAGCCCAATTTGCATTCTACTAGTACGGTGGGGACCGGCCCTGCCCCACATAAAGCGGGAAGGCCTATCTTCAGGGAGGACCGACCTCTGGACACTGGTCCTAGAGGAGAAATATACTGACGACTGCCCCTATTACCCTGTTAAGACAACCTTGACAGCGTGGCGCTCACTTTTTACAAAAACTGGGGCCAAAGACCCATATGGAACAAGTTACTTACCTGTAACTGTTGTTCTCCAGCATGGGTCTGGCATGGATTCACATGCTCATGAATATTCCCCGTCGTCAGGCTGGGAATCCTCGGTAAAGAAAAAACCAGTATCAGTTTCGTTTCTGATCTGTCTTTCGTAGTAATAACCAATCACTGGTCTCTGCGTCATACTGACCACAGCCAATGACTGCCCTCTACCTAAGCACCGCCTCTGGCAGCCATCTTCAGATTTGGAAGCACGTGAAGTGGCAGTATGACCAAGTGAAGAGCCGCAGAGGGGTAGGCGGGAGGGTTCGCATGTGAATCCATGCCAGACCCATGCTGGAGAACAACAGTTACAGGTAAGTAACTTGTTCCTTCTCCAGCATGGGGTCTGGCATGGATTCACATGCTCATGAATAAAGAATACATAGCAGTACACACATGCACAACCACGGGAGGTGGCGAAGGCTCAACATTAAGCATCACATCAACTCAACATTAAGCATCTTACCTCCTCACCAGGCTCACCTCAGGCGAACAGGTTGCGCAGCACTGCTTGGCCGACCCTGGACTCCTCCCTGGAATCCCGGTCGACGCAGTAGAATTTCGTGAAGGTGTGCGTCGACCTCCACGTAGCAGCCCTGCATATGTCCAGCAGGGGCACACCAGATAGGAACGCCGTGGTAGCTGCGATCGCTCTGGTGGAATGGGCTCTCGGACGGCCAGGCAGCGGTCGGTTTGCCAACCGGTGACAGTACATGATACAGCCGGAGAGCCATCTGGAGATGGAAGCCTTCGAGAGAGCCTTCCCCTGATTGACAGGTCCAAAGTTCACAAAGAGTTGTGACGTCTTCCGAAAACCTTTCGTGCGGTCCACGTAGAACTTCAGCGCTCTAGCTACATCCAGCGAGTGCAAAGTCCTCTCAGCCGGCGACGAAGGCGACGGGAAGAACACAGGTAACACCAAGGGTTCGTTGAGATGAAAGTCCGACGGTACCTTGGGCATGAAGGAGGGGTGCGTCCTGAGCACTACCCTCGTGTCGTGGAAAGTCAAGTACGGGGCCTTGCAGGAAAGGGCCTGGATCTCTCCCACTCGTCGTGCGGAGGTGATGGCCACGAGAAAAGCTGTTTTCCACGATAGAAACTTCAACGGGGCCGAGTGCAGAGGCTCGAACGGAGGTCCCATGAGTTTGGTCAGCACCACGTTGAGCTCCCACGCCGGGGCCGGAGCCTTCACCGGCGGGAACGATCTGAACAGTCCCTTCATGAACTCTTTCACCAGACGATGAGACCACAAGGACGTCCGGCCCGTGGTTCTGGTGTATCGGGAGATCGCAGCAAGATGAATCTTGATGGACGCGTGTGCCAGACCAGCTTTGGCCAGCGTCAGCAGGTACGGCAGCACTTGGGGAGCCGTAATCCGTAGAGGGTTAATCTTCTGTGCGTGGCACCAGACAGAGAACCTCTTCCATTTGTGTCCGTAGCATTTAAGAGTCGAGGACGCCCTGGCCTTTGCAAGAACCTCTCTGCAATCGGCCGGTATGTCGTATCCTCCAAACTCTAGCGCTGCAGGAGCCAGGCCTGCAAGTTCAGCGACTTCGGGTCGTGGTGGAGGATGGCGCCTCCTTCCCTGGAGAGTAGATCCGCGTCCGCCGGCAGCTTGATTGGCGGGGACGCCGACAAGTCCAGAAGGTCCGGGAACCATATCTGCCTCGGCCACGCAGGTGCGACGAGGATCATCCTGCATCGTGACCTCTTGAGCTGGTTGACGAGCCGGATTAGCAGAGGCAAGGGAGGGAACGCGTAGAGGAACAGGCCCTCCCAGGGGAACGAGAAAGCATCGCCCATGCTCCTCGTCTGGGGAAACCTGCTGGCGAACCTCCGGCACTTGGTGTTCGTCGCCGTCGCGAACAGGTCGATCTGGGGTGTGCCCCACCGTCGGAAGAGGCGATCCACCAGATCCTGCCGTAGTTCCCACTCGTGGCACGAGCGCAGCTCCCTGCTGAGTGAGTCGGCGATGGTGTTTTTTATCCCTGCCAGATGAAACGGCACCAGAAGAATCCCTTGGGCGACGGCCCAATGCCACAGGTCCTGCGCCTCCTTGGACAGCGCTGGGGACCTGGTTCCGCCCTGTTTCCTGATGTAAAACATGGTGGTGGTGTTGTCGGTGAAGATCCTCACCACCTTGCCCTTGAGGGACGGAAGGAAGGACCTGAGGGCCCAAAACACTGCACGGAGCTCCAGGACGTTGATATGCAGGGACTTCTCCGTCGGGAGCCAGAGTCCCCTTGCGTGCAGACTTTCGGTGTGCGCTCCCCACCCTTCTAGGGAGGCATCCGTGGTCACAGTCACCTGGTGGGCTGGGGTCTGGAAGTCCATGCCCGCCGTCAGATGCGCGCGGGTGCCCCACCACCGTATCGCTCGTCGGAAACTCTCGTCGAGCTTGATCCTTTCCTCGAAGCTGCCCGTCGTCTGGATCCAGCGCGCATCCAGGAACTCTTGCAACGGGCGCATCCGGAGCCTGCACATGGGAATGAGGTAGATGCAGGAAGACATCATCCCGAGGAGGGACTTGATGGACCTCACCTTGGCCGCGTCGGCCACCAACATCCGTTGCACCTTGCCCAAGATGGTCCTGGTCCTCTCCTCCGACGGGGAGGCCAGAAGGGACACTGTGTCGAGCCTCGCTCCCAGAAACAGTGCGACTTGCGCGGGCACCAGGTGGGATTTGGCGTAGTTCACGGAGAATCCCAGGTCCGTGAGGAGTTGGACGGTCCTTGCCGTGTGGACCACGGCGAGCTCCCTCGTCTTGGCGCGGATGAGCCAGTCGTCCAGGTAGGGGTAGACGTGAATCCCCTCGCGGCGCAGCTGCGCCGCCACCGGTGCGAGGCACTTGGTGAAAACCCTGGGTGCCGACCGCAGTCCGAAGGGAAGGGCTTTGAACTTGTTCAGGCGTCGCAGGTCCAGGATGGGGCGCCATCCTCCCGTCTTCTTCTTCACGAGGAAGTAACGCGAGTAGACTCCGGAGCCCCGAAGCCTCTTTGGGACGAGTTCGATGGCGCCCTTTCTGAGCATCGCCTTTACCTCCAGGAGAAGTTGAGGGACGTGAAGTTCTTTCCTGGCCACGGGGGGGACGCGCGGGCACCTTCTTTGAAACTCGAGCGCGTGGCCCCGGGCCAGGGCGTCCAGCACCCAACGGTCGGTGGAGATGGACTCCCACACGCTGACGAAGCCCGCCAGCCGGCCTCCCACCGGGGTGCTTCGGTGGGGGCCCGACCCCACGGCCGGTTCAATCCTGCTTGGACGCGGCCTTGCCGCCTTGGCCTCCTTGGCGACGACGGCGGGGTCCGCCAGACTTGCCTCGTCCTCTGTAGGCCTCTTGCGACGACGAGCGGGCCGCTTGACGGTAGGAAGCGAAACCACCGCCGGAACCTTTGGAGGCGCCCTTGCCTCCGCCGCTCCGAAAGGGCGTCCGCCGTTGCTGCAGTACTCCAAGGGCCCGGGCCGTCTCAGTATCCGCCTTGATGGCCTGAAGGGAATCGTCCACTGTCTTCCCAAACAGGTTGTTCCCGTCGAAGGGCATGTCCAGGACCCTGGTCTGGACGTCCTGCCGAAAGTCCGTAGCCTTGAGCCATCCGCGACGTCGAAGGCAAACGCCGTTGCCCATCTGGCGGAACCCAGTGTCGGCGATGTCCGTCGCCACGGTGATGGCGTGGTCCGAGGCCACCTCACCTTCCTGCAGGATCTCAAGGGCCTCCGCCCTCTTGTCGTCCGGCAGAAAATCCAGCAGGGGAGCTATCTTGTACCAGAGTTCCCTGTCGTAGCGGGCCACGATAGCCAAGGCGTTGGCCGCTTTAATCGTCGTCGCCGCCGACGAGATGACTCTGCGTCCCATGGCATCCAATTTCTTTCCCTCGCCGTCCGGCGGGGAAGTCGACGTGGAGGCCGCACCCCCCCCCCCGCTTTCTTCCTGGCTGCCGCGGAGACGACGGAGTCCGGGGTAGGCTGCGCCCGGAGGCATAGGGGGGCCGAGTCCGGGACCCGGTACTTTTTCTCGTACCGGTCTCTTTTCGCTGGCGTCGTGGAAGGGTTCTTGAGGAAGGAAAGGCCCTCATCCCAAATGTCGTCCAACAGAGGCACTGCGAGGACCGTCTTCCTCTTGGTCTCGCGCCGTTGGTAAAGGAAGCCTTCCTTTTTCTTCTCCTCAGGGCAGAGTTGGAAAAGCTCGGATGCCCTGGCGATCATTGAGTGGAACGATCCAATCTCGTCGGGCGGAGAAGCCCTGGTGGGAGGCGACGACGGAAAATCCTCGTCGTATGCCTCGTCGTCCGTACCCGTCGCTGCCGTGTCAGTCCCCGTATCATCCCCTCGGGTGGACGGGGAGGAGGGCTGGACGGGGCGCGACGGTTGAAAAGGAGGCGGTGGATGGATCCTTCTTTTCTTGGTAGGGGGAACACCAGAAGGTCCCGGTTCTGGATCCCCCGACGGGAGAGGTTCCTCCGTCGGTAACGGTAGTCTCGTCCTTATCTCGGAGCATAAGGACTGTATAGCCAACAAAATGGCCGCTGAGTTGTCTTGCGGCGCTGGCAGAGGGGAATCCGACGGGCGAGCAGGGGCCCCGTCGATATCCTCGACGATGTCGTCGTCGTCACCTGCGTCGGGGCCCATTCCGACGGGCTGGTCTTGTTCCACGCCTAGGCCGTGGCTTAAGACCTCGATCAGTTCCTCTTCTGAGGTTGAGGCCGAATCTACGACGACGCCCTGCCCCCCCTTCTTCCCCACGGAGGGTTTCACGGGGGTCCTATCGATGGGCACAAAAGACGACTCCCTCCGAGGAGGCAGGGAGATTCTGGGCCCCGAGGCCGCCACCACTGGTGCAGCCTCCACAGGCTGGGCCAGGGCCGCCGCGACCGTTTCGATAGAGGGCTTGGTCGAATGGATCAAGGCCTTCACCACCTTAGGTGCGCTCACCGCCTTATCCTTGAGGGAGGGGGCACTGCCACGCTCCTCCTCTGCCTTAGAGCTCGACCGGGGTCTCTCCAGGAGCTTCGCCGGGTGCTCGGCCTTCCTCTTACCCGACCCAGAGCGTTGGCTCGTGGTTGATGGTGCCGGGGAGGGTGCGCCCTGCCTGGCGCCCGTAGAGCCCGACCGTTCGGCGCTCCCGGTGCCAGCGGACTCGCGGTGCTTGGCCTTATGTTGGGCCCCCGTCGCCGGGGCGCCCTCAAAGGTCTTAGAAGACCGCTCAGATTTCTTCTTCTTCTCGCCAGACGGGCTCTTACCCTCCAGCCAGCTGGCGAGACGTTGATGGCGGTCCTTCATGGTCCGTTCCGACATGTTGCCGCAAAACGCACAGTCCTTCTCCACGTGCGTCTTGTCCCCATGAAGGCAGTAAAGGCAGAAAGAGTGTTCGTCCTCCTTGAAGACGTTCTGCAGCTGGCATCCAGGGCAGGCCCTGAACAGCTTTCCGGGCGTCGAGCTTCCCTTCTCCTGGGCCATCTCCGAGACCGGGCCTGAGAAGCTTCTGGAGTCCTCCGAAGTGTAGCTCGACGAAATCTTCACCCTTGAGGGGCACAGATGAATCCGACACGGGTCCCCGTTGATCGGATGTAGGATCGGTGGAGCTTGAGGCTCTTTTGACCGAAAGAATCGAAGTTTTGTGAAAAAGCGCGAAAAAATAGCACTAACGCTCGAGAGCAATAGCACGAGGATCCCAACACATGAACGTGCGGTAAAAATCTGAAGATGGCTGCCAGAGGCGGTGCTTAGGTAGAGGGCAGTCATTGGCTGTGGTCAGTATGACGCAGAGACCAGTGATTGGTTATTACTACGAAAGACAGATCAGAAACGAAACTGATACTGGTTTTTTCTTTACCGAGGATTCCCAGCCTGACGACGGGGAATATTCATGAGCATGTGAATCCATGCCAGACCCCATGCTGGAGAATATAAGCGCCTTCCACTATGGAAATTCCCCGGGTTGGGTCCAACATGGGACAAGACACTAAGCTCACGCTGGGAGGGCCTATGCTACCTATCACTGGTCGACCAGTACCCAAACGGCTCATTCATTACCCCACAGACCAGACGACAAGGTCACAGGGACTTGGCTTTAGAGCAAATGCAATACTACAGAATCTGTACCGCTGTCACCAGATGGTGGCCAGATTATCCCAAAGAACCCCCCGCAAATGTTGAACTGACATGCATTGCAAACTCCACTAACTGTCAATGCCGCCTCTCCATACTTTATAGCATGATACTGAATAGAATATCCGCTAATATACCAGCAATCAGGATGAAACGAGCGGCTAGTTTAAATTTGGAGCTGTCTGATACAAAATGGAAAAACATGTGCAAACATACACAAACTGTATCCCTGAATTCTAGGTTTATGGTCATGCAATTTAAATTGTTAAATAAACTTTACTACACGCCCGGGAAACTGGGTAAAATGCTAAACTGTTGGAAACAAATCTGCCCGAGATTCAGCACTCGTGGGGCCGATCACATCCAGATGTTCTGGACCTGTTCCTCCCTAGCCGAATTCTGGGAATCAGTCTTGAAGACATTGTCAGATATATTGGGATTTGCGCTTGATCATTCCCTTTTGGGTGCACGGTTTGGAGGTTGGTCCTCACTTCCGTCCAAACGCCTTAGACCCTTTGTAAGTATAGAGTGCATGATCGCCAAAAGGTGCATACTGCTCAAATGGAAAAACAAGAACCCTCCATCAGCCAAGACATGGTTGGTCGACCTCACATGGGCCTAGAATTACAAAGAGGCCTACATTGATACTCTCTCCAACACATCCAGACACAAGCACACATGGGCAGAGTTCCCCTCATACTTAGCTAGCCACACCTCGGACTAACTAATCCCTACTACTCCCCATACGCAGTTAGTGTGATTTTGAATTGGAAAGCCTAATACCGAAATGCTATCTATATCACTGATATGTTATGTATTTGTACATCTGTATGTTCTAATGTGTTTTTCTTGCTGCTGAACGGTCTTCTGCTGCCTGATGTTTCTTTTTGTACCTGCCAAGAGTAAATAAATACAAATCTAAAGATTTTTTTAAAAAAGAGCAAAAACAAAATAAAAACAAAGAACAGCGCATTTCCATGTAGGGATAACACGTTTTAAATGGGACCCGTTGGAGTACCTGCTAGGAGCGTACCATAGGCCTGAAAAGTATAGGTATCACACAAACAGGGGACAATGTCCCAACTATTTCATTAAAAATTGCAACAAAAATCACGTTGTTCCAAATGGGATCCTCAGAGGAGAACCGATGTGGAACACAGCAGGATGAGCCCCAACTAACAGCTTGCATCTAAAAAAACAAACACAGGGGACAGAAGGAGAGACAAACTTCTAACTATCCCTACCTGGTTGCGCTGGTGTGCCGCTTATCTAAAAGCAGACAGAAAACAGAAAAGAAATTGAGCACAATTCTAATATGCAGCTGAAGATGAAATGTTGGGACTGGGGCTAACCTCTGCTGAAGCAAGACGTCAAACACACTGCTTGGAGAGTGCTGTGTGTGGCGTCAATGGCAGTGTAAAAACACACAATTAAATGTTCTACTTCTGGCAACTGATTTCTTTTTATTAGCTTATAGACCCAAACTCATGTGTGGTGATGTGTATAAAAAGATTATCTAATTGATCTGTTTCCTTTTACAAAAAGGGGTTTATATTAACCTGAGGAGTTTCATTGAACATGTAACTGTTCATATTGACAAGTAGATGATACAGTCGGTAAGGAAGACGTAGGAGTGATGTCACACACTCAAGGGAACCTAAAAAATGCAGCGCTCAAGAGGTGTAGCAAAACAAGAACCTGTGATTACTGTTGGTTATCGGTCGGTACATGTCAGTATGAACAAGTTGCATGTTCAATAAAACTGCTCTGGTTAATATAAACCCCTTTTTGTAAAAGGAAACAGATAAATTAGATTATCTTTTAGTAGAACATTCAAGCCATTGACACCACACACAGCACTGTCCAAGCAGTGTGTTTGACGTCTTGCTTCAGCAGAGGTTAGCCCGAGCCCAAACATTCCATCTACAGCTGCATATTAGAATTGTGCTCAATTTCTTTTCTGTTTTCTGTCTGCTTTTAGATAAGCGGCACACCAGGGCAAGAGGGACACCAGGTAGGGATAGTTAGAACTTCGGTCTATACTTCTGTCCCCTGTGTTTGGGTTTTTTGATGCAAGCTGTTAGTTGGGGCTCACACTGCTGTGTTCCACATCAGTTCTCCTCTGAGGATCCCATTTGAAACAACGTGATTTTTGTTGCAATTTTTTAATAAAATAGTTGCAACATTGTCCCCCGATTGTGTGATACTATTACTGCGGGGACATATGTATATGTCTCCCAATGCCGTTGAGTGTAGAATTCTGCCAGGGCCGGTGTCAAACGCTGTGCATACGCTTCCCATTGCCACTGATGATTTAACTCTGCCACTGCTTGAGTCCAATACTGTGCATATGCCTCCCAATGCCATTGACTGTGTAATTCTGCCAGGACCTGTGTCAAACGCTATGCATACGCCTCCCATTACCATTGATGATTTAACTTTGCCACTGCTTGTGTCCAACGCTGTGCATATGCCCCACAATGCCGTTGCTGAAGCAGCTCTGCCACTGCCTGTTGCAAATGTCTCCCTTCTCCAATCACCTACTGGCCTTCTTAAGTGTGCCTTGATTAATGCCGCGTCCCTCCCAGCCCATGTCCTAGACGTGCATGATCTCATCACCAGGGATAACATTGACCTATTTATTCTTAGTGAAACCTGGCTAAATGAAACTTCGGGCCCAGCTCTTAAACTTGCCATCCCAGCTGGTTATACAATCTTCAGGCAAGACTGCACCCTCCAAAGAGGTGGAGGGGTAGCTCTCATTGCCAAAGAGACGTTTGCAATCAGGAATTTTGAAGGGGAACTTGGTCATAACTAAGACTACCTTCTGGTCAAAATCAGTCTCACCCCCAACTGCACTATCTCTCTCCATATCGTCTATCGTCCTCCAGGTCCTGCAGACTTCTATGAAGCACTCATTCACACTCTCTCTGACAATCTGAGAAAGACCTCCAAAGTTATGCTCTTGGGAGATCTCAATCTAGGCCTTAATGACCCCAATGATGCCCATGCTGCTGCCCTAAATAAAGCATTATCCACATTAGGGTTCTCAAGCCATCTCAAAGCCGACATACGCAAAAGGCTGAACTCTGCATTAGGTGTCTGTTACACTTCGGGCTTCCCCGCGGGCCTCCTTGCAGAATACGACTTCTTTACAAGAGCCTCTGTGGACCAGATACAGGCTGCCATGGCGTCTGTACAAACTACGACGGACTCCGGGTCAGCTGACACGTCCTGTACGTGGAAGACGTACGGCAAGACATGCCCCCTTACGACTATAAAACCACCGTCTTTCAAGGGGCTCATTGCTGCTAATTAGCGTTACAAGCTACAAGCGGTTACGTCCGTTACTTCTACTTCTTCGTATTTTCTCCACTCGATTCCTCATCCGAATTCCTGGTTTCGACCCTTGCCTGACTACCGGATTGCCTTGTCTCCTCCTTCATTCTTGTCGTGCTCATCTGGTTTTTTGACTCGGAACATTACTAGATCCGGCTCCCTTCTGTCTCTTGCGGTACTTCAGTTCAGGTTGCCGCTTCTGTACACGGAACCAAAGCAGAGGACTTGCTGTCTTCTATCCGGAACTTTTCAACGTCTACTCTGGATGCATGTGCGCTCAGGTACATACTTAATTGGCAAATCCCGTCTCTGCTACTATTTTCTCTCCACAACTTGTTTGGATATTTGTCTTCTGTTGGATTCTGGGACATTGAGTGACTGTCTTGTGAACTTGTCTTCAAGTGCATATAAACGCTCTGCTGAAACTGCACCAACCCGGCACTAGCGCGACCCTCGTGCCATTCGGGGCTACTTCCCTATACTAACATTCCTCTTTGTTATTTTCTCCTTTCATTGTTTTCAGTTTCCTGGATTCCTTTCCTCAAAATATCCTTATTCAGGTTAGTTCTGCTAATTTATATATGTATATATAAATTGGGACTGATACTTCAAAGGCTCTTTAGAACATCCCACTCATTGTGTTATATTTCTTGTAGATCTACCCCGGGGAAGCTCCACTCCAATACTTACCTAGGTAGTTTCCCGTAATATACAACTGTTCTGATTACTTGGTTTAATTTCAACACTGTCTAATATCTTTGTATTCCTTTGCAGCATTGGTATTGGCGGTGTGTGTTCTCCCCGCTCTTTTATTCAATTGACACCTCTGTCTGTCCCAATTGAAACAGCAGAGAATTACATTGTAGAAAAGAGCCCCTCTTTGAGGAAGCCTGAGTCTTGTACTCAGGGGAGCTGGGATGGAAGGCGGACTATCGATTCTTGTCCACCATCATCTCCAAGGTCACTCCTCCGCATCTTCGGCCTATTCGGAGTGCTGTGTAACAGTGTCCCACCACAACTGTTCTCTTCGGGTCTCTGACATTACTCCCATTGCATGGTCTGACCACCATTACATCCAATTTGACCTCAATACTTCTAAAGGGGCCCCCCCTAAGCCTGTGATCCCGCTTCCTGCAGCACCCACGAGAAGTGCCCGTCTGCTTATCAAGGATAAGATCATGCCCCACCTTCAGGTACCTGTCCTCCAGCTCCCCTTTTCCGAGGACCCTGAAACTCTTGCAAGCGCATTTAAATTGGCCCTTTCCCAAGCTGTTGAGGCCATCGCTCCACTCACCCTGAGGAAAGCAAAAAGAGCTAAGCACTCAAATGCCTGGTTTTCTCAGGAGCTTCTGGAACTACGCTCCAAGAAGAGAACAGCTCTTTCAACTTGGAAAGCAAATTCCAATTACGCAACTAAGGCAGCCTTTAAGGCGATCTCTAAAGAATATAAAACTGCCATAATCAAGGGTAAAACCACGTCCTTTAATGTGAGGATTGCTAATGCAAAATTAGGGACTAAAGACATTTTCGCCATTTTCGGAGAGCTTTAAAACCTTGCCACGCCACTTCCTACTCTCTGTAAGGATGAAAACTGGTATAACATTCAATCAGCCATGCTTGATAAACTTAACACCCTGCAAACCAAAATCCTAGCTCATCAACAGGCTCTTACTCACCTAATAGCTAACCTGTATAGTAACACGTCCCCTGCAACCAACTCGACTGATCCCCCCGTCAGGAACTGTGAATGGAAGCTTTGGAAGTGCTAGAAGCGTTGACTTGCGCGCGCTCTAGTCCTCACCCAATATGGTGGCCGTGCCTTTAAATTCTGGCTCCTCCCACAAACCGATGCGTTGTATCCGTTACACTACGCTCCGGTTCATGTGGAAACTTCTTTCGTGAATTTCCTCCTGGCCAATCCTCCTCTGCTGCTGCCTTTGCCTTCCCTGTGCCAACCTTCTTTTCTCGCTTCCAGTATTTTCCCGGGTTTCCTGTTTCCTGGGCCTTGCAACTTCTACCATGTTTATACTTTTTCCTCCTCGCCTGTTCTGACGGCTCTGCCTTGCCTGAGCGACTGCCTCCTTTGTCTCTTTGTTTTCCGCCGTAGCATTCTATTTTAGGGGCTCAGCGCTTTCAGACTTTCGGCTACTCAGCGCTGCTACGCTTCTCGCTTGTAAGCATACTCTCGCTCAGCAGGCATATTTTTCTTCCTTTCTACTTGTAGCCTGGGTATTTTCTTGCACACTAATTTCTATACTTCCTCTTTTCCAGCCATCCTTTCACTATTATTTACGGGCATTCCTGTCTATTCTTTCATTCCTTGAACTTATTATTTGTTATTTTAGTTTCCTGATTCATTCCTCTGTGTGCTACTATTGTGAATAGCATTTTGAAAAGGTACCTCCTACTTCTTCTTCGGAGGCCTGCACTAGCTCTATTGTCACGGTTGAGCTTAACAGACTTTCGCCATCGGAGTTGGAATCCGACTTCATTCGGTTTCAGCTGAAAATAGACCTCCATTGCATTGTGAAGGGAACAGACTGCTCCCAAATTGAACCCATCTGGAAACAGGGTTGTTTCTGCCTTCGTGCTTTTTCCCTGGAACTAGGACTGGCCCCCTGGGGGTCCCCTCGGACAGGGTTCCATCTCTGCCAACGTGGCCTTCGGAGGGTCCAGACCCTATCTAGACAAAAAGAAGGTCAAAACACCAAAGGACAAGACTCCTACAAGGAGGAAGGACCGTAAGAAGACGGAGTCGAATCCTAAGGAATCCGCCACTGAAGATTCAGGTGAGGAGGAAGGGGAGAAGGCCTCAAATCTTGACACCCCTTCCCCCTTGACTTCAAGAATATGAGTGAACCTGAAGTCATCGACCTTCTCAACTCTCTTAAACCCTCCAATTGCAAAGGGGATGTCTGTCCGGCTCAGCTCATTAAAGACTGTACCCTGACCCTTGCCCCTTTCCTCACAGCCTTAATTAATGCCTCCTTCCAGTCTGGCCATGTCCCTACTGGCCTCAAGGAAGCGCGGGTACGCCCGCTCCTTAAGAAGCCCTGCCTTGACCCATCGGTCCCAGGGAATTACAGACCCATTACCACTGTCCCTTTTTTATTAAAAATCCTGGACATGGCAGCCTACTTGTAAGTCCAAAAATTCCTTGAGATAACTGTCTTCTAGGCCTTCGGCAGTCTGGCTTCCGTCCACGACACAGAACCGAAACGGCTTGAATAGACCTAAACAAATCAAATGGACGACCTCAGAGACACAGGCAAACCTGCGCTCCTTCTGCTCCTTGATTGATTAGCTGCATTTGACCTGGTGGATCACAAGACACTCCGCCACCATCTCTCTGTTGCAGCTAAATTCTCCCCGAAGGCGTGTACTTGGATCACCTTGTTTCTACAGGAAAGGGCGATGAAAGTCTTCTCTGACTCTGCCTGTGCCACCCCAAGTCACATAAAATGCGGAGTCCCACAGGGCTCTTGCATTGCGCCTACCCTTTATAACCTATTCACGAGGCCTCTGTTCAACAGTCTGGACGCATTGGGCACCTCATACACTAACTATGCTGATGACACCCAAGTGCTTATCCCCCTCTCTGGTGATTACAAGTCCGACATGAACACCCTTAACTCCATTTACTCAATGATCCAATCCTGGATGGCAGAAAATTGGTTATGCCTCAACATTGAGAAAACTGAACTTCTGTTAATTGGTTCCCCGGCCACACTGGGTAAAATGGACAAACAGTACTGCTCCTTCACCATTGATAATATACCTATCCCAGTCTCTCTAACAGTCAAGACCCTGGGTGTCCATTTGGATTCCAATCTGACTATGGACAGACAGGTGAATGCCATTGCCTCCTCTTCAGCATACTTCTCCAAATTGCTTAATGGAGCCAGACCCTTCTTATCTCAACAGAATTGCCCAACCATTGCAAGGGCAATAATTGGATCTAGACTAGATTATTGCAATGCCCTCTTGTTAAGGACTTCTGGGAAAAATATCGCCAAACTGTAGCTGGTACAAAACAATGCCCTGAGGGACGCCACTGGGATCTCCAAAAGAGACCACATCTCTGAGGTAAGGAGGCAGGCTCACTGGCTTCCCGTTAAAGAGAGAATCGTCTTCAAAACTCTCACACATACGCAT
This sequence comes from Ambystoma mexicanum, assembly GCF_040938575.1. Lineage (NCBI taxonomy): Eukaryota > Metazoa > Chordata > Amphibia > Caudata > Ambystomatidae > Ambystoma > Ambystoma mexicanum. Next base: position 275,015,509 of record NC_090937.1, read on the forward strand.
AAATGCATCCATGATTTGGCACCCCCTACCTGGTACAAAGAATAGTTAAGCCTACCCCTTTCAGGCCCACCAGAAAGGCTTACACCAACAGGATCTCCACTCCGAAGACCGGGAGAGTCCGTGCAGGCGGGACTAGCTTCCCAGTTTTAGCCGCATCACACTGGAACTCTTTACCTTCTCACCTTAGGATGATTGACTCTCACGTAGCCTTCCGTAAAAGCAATTAAAAGCATGTTATTTGTACGATTATTAACTTTAATCCCGCTTTCATACGTAACCTACCTGCTAGTGCCTGCATACTAATGTTTGTAATACCTATTGTATGAATGCACTCAACCACCGTTATTGTGTAACTAAGAATTTTATTGTTGGGCCGCTTTCAATGTAACCCTAAACCAAGCCTACGTACAATCGCTTGTAACAGCGCCTTGATGCCTCTGGGCTGTAGTGCCCTCTACAAAGCCAAAAATTAAATAAAAAATACCCCACGAGAAATTCAATTGAGAGGCACACCATAGTGTTTTTTTCTGAAAAGTATAGGCACAATCAAATGTATGGACTTGGCATGTACAATAGTGAAGAGGTGTATTGCAATGTCCTAGAAGGTACACAGAGGACCGCAATATTGCACATGGTAAAAGGACTTTCTATGGTGGAGTAGAGCCGAAACTGAGAGCTGTACAGATTATTTTTATTTAGTGAATTGTTTTTTTATATATTCAGATGTAATGCTATAAGTATCGGCTATGTGATAGTGAGCTTGGTGGGTCTGATCTCCATGGACTTATATTTGTGTCACTGGTCCTTTTAAGCCGCATGCGATATGGGCCACTTGGGAGGAAGGGGCCTTTCCTGACTTCCTCATCACTGCTTGTTTATTTGGGACGCTAGCTCGGTTGGTTTTGTTTGTTTGTTCTGGAATGTGGATAGTTCATATGGTTCAAAAGGATCCTCAACATCTACATAAGTTGGCTGACCTATAACAACAGACTCATCTAGTAAAACTTTGTATTTTGTACGTTTTTTAAATGCCAATAAACAAACTTTAAAATAAATTCCTGGCCTAATCTAATAGGTTATCCATATTTTGTTCCTTTCTGAACTCTGTTGAGGCTGGACATGGGAGGTCACAGCAGGTGTTCTCCATTTCTTGGACTTCAGTCATTTCTCCAAACACTGCATCAGCTCGATCAGCATTTTCCAAGGTGAAAACGTTCTCCATTTTGGGGATGATTACTTTGCTCACGTTTTATCTGCTCATGTTTCAACTGAGCGATGGGTTGACCTGGTTTCAGCAAAAAGGGGCTGTTTCCCATATTGATTTGCGACTGTCTCTGTTATTCCATCTTTATTGAGACAAGTATGAGTGCTCTTGCATAGATTCCCACTCTTCTTCAGTAACTTTAACATTAGGTCCCCAACTGGCACAAGTGCAATTCTTCCATTGGTTATTCTCGGTGTCCCTCCCCGGTCTCCCGCCATCTCAGTTACCTTTAGCTCTCAGCTACACAGCTGACACCAAAGCCCTTAACGTTGTTTACTCGGTCATCCAGGCCTGGATGGCACAGCACGAACTTTGCCTTAACGATGATAAGACTGAGCTCCTCCTTTTAGGATCAACTCATCAGCTCAACAAACTAGACCAAACCTACAAGTCCTTCATTATTGACGACAATGACATTAAAGTCTCCAAAGATACTAAGACGCTAGGGGTCTATCTTGACTCCTCACTTTCTCTGAACAGACAAATAAATGCAGTTAGGTCAGCTTCGGCCTATACCTGCAAACGTATCACTGCCTGTAGACCCTTCCTAAATTCCACCAACTGTATCACGCTCGCCAGAACTCTTGTTATGGCCAAAATCGATTACTGTAGTGCTCTCTACCTAGGGACCAGTCAGTCTAACCTTAATAAATTGCAAACTGTACGAAATAATTCCTTAAGGGCAGCCTTAAACATCCCAAGACGCTCTCATATCTCCTCTGTCAGATCGGACTTACGCTGGCTCCCGGTAAGACAGAGAATTGCCCTGAAAACCCTAGCTTTGACTCACAAATGTCTGAGCAACAACGCCCCACCTTACCTGTCCGCTCGCTTCTCACGCCACACCTCCACTCAACCTACCAGAGCAGCCCAAACTCACAGCCTCATCGTGCCTAGATGCAAACTCCAAAAAGCTGGTGGGGTGAGCTTCCCCGTCCTGGCCTCCAAACTCTGGAACACCTTGCCCACACCTATCAGAATTGAACCATCATTCCACTCCTTCAAGAACAATGCTAAAACATGGCTTCTCTCCCAAGACCCATGAGACCTTGACACAGTCCAGACTCCATGTGGGGTACAGGACTGAATATACATTTTCTCTCTGCTCTGTCCCTGTATTATACGTTGTTAATGGTACCCTTCGGTACATGTATATATGCTGTATATTTTTGTAACTTCTGTAACTACTGCTTTTTGTAACATGTTTAAGAGTATGCGCCCGGTTGCCCCTGGGCCTGGTTTTTTGCGCTTTATAAATAAAATAAAATAAAATCAAAGTTAGCGTCATCGAGCCTGCATTCATGATGGGATTCGTTCCTTGGCTTGTCAGGTTGGCTTTTCGATTCTTGGTTTCCTTCTTCGCTTCATTATACCCACTCTATGCTGTAGTCGTGTCAGTGGTCTCAGGGTTGTTATTAGACTACCCAGTGCACCGACTCTCGGTCACGCCACCACTTCCGATTCGGTTGCTCGTCTGCAGCTTCCGTCCTTCAATCTCTCTCACGTCGCTCTTCCTTCTAGCAGTTCTCCTCACACAGCCTACTTGCAACTCCTGGGCTTCTCTCTCTCTCTCAGGACTGCTCCTCCTTTATTTAGAGAGGGTATCGAGTAACGGGCTCACCTCCCTAGCCTCACAGGGAAAAGGTCCCCCTGGGAAGAAGTGACTGAATCCCACGATTCGTCATAGTGGATATGGATGTGACATATTTAGCTGGATCCGAGATTAACCAAATGTTCAACAGATGACAAGTCTATTTGAGATCTGCATAATCTTGCCAAATGATGAATCTTTTCTTTTGGCAATTCTCTCTCCTCTTGCAGGGCATCGGTTCTGGTGAAGGTAGGGGCAAACGAAATTACATGATTTTGAATAACTGTAGTCCTCTTGTGGGAAGCAATCAGTGTTACTGGCTATTGCATCTGTGGAGGTATTCATTGCATCATGTTGGCTTTACTGCGGCCTACTTGATTCTGGGCTACATCCTTCTCTGGAATTGTCTAATTAATGGGCTTGCCCAAGTTCCAGAAATCAGTGAAGGGTGATGCCCGGTGTGCTCATGATCTGACAGCTACGTTGTAGCCTTGAATTAGATGTGCACAGATTATGTCCAATAATGTGCACATGCTTGCTAAAGGCCATGGCTGTGTATGGTAGATGCCCAAGTTTCTCTCCACTTCTGCTATGCCTGGCATAACTTGAAGCGCTCTGTCAAAATTCACATGTGGGCTGAAATATGTTCAAGATGTTGCCTCTTCATACTACCCACTCTTGGTGTGTAGAATCACAGAGACACTATATACCACTTCTGCAAAATACAAAAGAAAGGAGCTTTAGGCATCATCAGCAGGGCTCAAAATGTGCAGTCCCCGCTGGCCATTAATGAGTAATAACTGACTCTTCAGTATGAAATGGTGTGCTACATCTGTGTTTTGAAGAGAAAGGGAAATTGAAAAATCAGGCCTTGCAAAATGTACTCAACCACTCTCATAGTCAAGTAGTTTGTATGAAGGCAGAGTACGATTTGCATGGCATTCAACCTTGCTGGGGAATATAATCAAATTCTGGGATGTTTTAAACGTTTATATGACATCTACTGCAAACAATTTTTGTGTACAGTAATCATCAAATAGGTTTTACTGTGTGTGGCTGGCCTTTGAGTAGCAGCAGTGCACCAAACATGAAGTGGGTTTTTATGCGTACATGCACATTTTACAGAAAGCACTGGTAATTATTTCTTTCACCCTTCGCCAGGTATCAAGTGCCCTTCTCTTAGGTTGAGTAGATAAACTAAGTTACTCAACCTGTGGAGCTAGTTGGATTTTAAAGAATTCATGAGGCCTGCCTATACCAGGATAGTAGCTTGCAAATTGAACCTTTCATCACTGATGAGGCTCTCAACACTAGTGGGTGTGAAAATTCCCCTTTCTTCTGTTGGCGACCTATCTTTTGGATATTTTTCATGGGCACCCCTACAATACAAGGTAGCAGATTGTATGGTTTTTATAAAATCATTCACAAAAATGTTGCTGTAAAATGCATTCTTCTGACACATTTGAGACTGCCCCTCCCCTCCGAGCCCATCCTCAATTGGTTAGGGCTACATTGATATACTCTGCCACTTTTGTGGGAAATATTTACACCCACAACTTTTACCAACCGCCACTGCATTCAATTTAACGCCAATGGCAATTAAAATGGACAAACAATCATTAAGACATCCTGCAGTCTATTTATTTTGGTTGGTAAAAAACATACTAGACAACGCACCCAGTGGAGTAATCACAAATGAGGGGCTTTGCAAACATGTAATGCAGGGCTAATAGACAGACGTGGTTGGCGCAGGTGGTGTTCCACTGTCACGGTTGTTGAAGAAACAAACTGATGAAGTTACAACTAGTCTCCTGCCGTGACTACACCACAACAAACATCAATCGTCAGAGACCGTGAATACAAACAGTGGCGGATTAATTCCCCGGATCGCAGGACCCTTCTCGCTCAATGCCATAAATCATGTGGAAAGTGGCAAAGTTAACTTCTTGCCTCCAAACCTTCCCTTTATAGAAGGATTGCTGCCTTTTGGGAGTGGCGGCAAAATGTAGCAGTCACAACGACGATTGTGGAACGTGAGATGGCACATTTGAATTTAAAAGCCAAAACCCCAGTGCGTCCCCAGTAATACCATCAGACTGCTGTCACTTGCAACACGCATTGACAAAACCAATATGTTTGGCTTTTATGTAAGAATTGGATGGCATTTGCCCAGCATTGCCATAACAGTACTACCTAGCCAGGTGTCAGCATCTTTGGCTCTCGAGAGGGTTTGGACTACAATCCCATGATCCCTCTCTATTGACTATGCAAGCTAGGGCTAATGGGAGCTGTAGTCCAAAATCTCTGGGGAACCAATGCTTGCAGACCACTGAGCTAGCAAAAAGATGGCAACAGCTGGAAAATGGTGCAATTACCTGGGCATCGGATAATCGTGCTTGGCAAATGCCTATTTTATGCCATACAAAAGACACAATTGCTTGGTTTTAGCTTGTTTTGAACAGGACTTCAATGCAAGGGACAGATCAATTGGCCAAAGGCACACGTGATTAAAATATTTTATCACTACTAGTGCATTTACAGCTGCAATTAAGCCATTAACTCTCAGCAGACTACTTTGCAAATAACGGCAGGGCACCGTTTGATGTTACTGCTTGATAGATCTAGCTCAGAAAGCTCCCAGGAGGATACGATTTGGGTGGGCTGAGGCAGGTGGTGGGTGGGAACCAATAGAGGGATTAGTCAATGGGTGGGTAAATAACCAAACAAGACCCACAAACTGTGTGCCTGTCACTCCTCACATGTCATTTCTCCCCTCCCCCTAGCTGTACTCCATTACAATAGTTATGTCTAATAGATGGCACTTTAACCCCAATTTATGTAGTCCATTTCAATGATGCTCGTTTCATTTTAAATCACATTGTGAACATGCTGCATGGAGCAGACATTAATGAATAAAAAGCAGGAGGATGCCTTTAGGGCTATAACTCCAAACTACAGAATAGTTAAAGCTCGTGTGTGGTCCCATGACTTTCTTTTATTTATTGGGTATTTATAATGCGCCTATACACAATGGTGTTTCAGGGTGCGACAAGGCGGGGCGGGGGGGGTTGAAAAAATACGGATGAAGAAAAACAAAAACAGTTCTACTAGGCCTTGTGATTCACCTTGTGCAAGTGTAGCAGCAAGAAGTGTGGGGGAGGAGAAGAGAGGGGGTGGAAGTGCCAGTCAGAGCAGAAGGACCCGTGGGTTAAGCGAGTGCCAGGGAGGCCAGGTGGTCAGTGCCAGGGAGGCCAGGTGGTCAGTGCCAGGGAAAAGCAGAGTGTGCAGGGGAAGAAGGTCCACATGCTCAGTGTGAGGGTCGATGCTGGAAGGGCTCAAGGGGTGCAGGCACAATCAGGCTAGTGCAGGGGGAGGGAGCCTGGTGGGCAAGTGCAGGATGGGGGGGTGGGATTAGAGGAGACCAAGTGCAGGGGTAGACTGGTTGAGGAGAGCCTAATGCCCTGTAAGAATCTTAAGAAAGCAGGCATCCAGTCAGAGAGGCAGAGGGGGACATTAACAGGGGAGGGGGAGAAGGAAGGAGGGGGAGAAGGAAGGAGGAAGAGAAAAGGAGGGTCTTGAGAAGCTTACAGAACTAAAGGAGATCCGGGTCAAGTCAGAGAGGGGCAGGGAGGCCTTTCCAGAGGGAGGCACCTGCAGAGGAGAGATATTGACCCCCCCCCACTCTCTGCTTGGAAAAGCGTCTGATCTGCAGAGAGTTAGAGCTACATGACCGAAGGGCTCAAGCAGGGAGGTATTTTGGGAGAGAAAGTTGGATGTACCCAGGGTCCGAGACCCCAGAAAGCCTTGTGGATGATGCAGAGGATCTTGAACTTGATCTTCACAGCAGTCGGGAGGCCAAGGATAAATCTCGTAGTCCTATTCTGGATTATTTGAAGGTGGGATAGTGAGCCACTCCTGTATTTTAGGCTTCCAGCAACTTGCATTCTCCTATTTGTAGTCAAACATTTATAGTGGGAAAATACAGTTACATGTACTGCAAATGAATACAATGAATCCACCATGACTTGGAGAGTTCCAACAAGCGCATTTCCGTTGCAATTTAATAGTTTTACAATTGGGCTACATACACATACTTTTGGACTGGCTACTTCCCCGAGTCGTTAAAGCACCCTCACTGAGTTGGAGTGAGACGTCACCAGGGAGCACAGATGAAAGAACTAGCAACACACTGGTGCCTAGAAGTGGGGGAGACAGAGTATTCCTGGGTAGTGCTAAGCCAGGTATTTCAATTGGCTCTGAGAACCAAACAAGGCCTTGCAAAAATATCCATACACCTTGCTCCTGCCTCTCCACCCTCCACAACCAACACATGGTGCCCGCTTCCACGCAACAAAAACCCATACCAGTACATGCCAACATTCCCCCTTCAACTTTGGAGATGACAGCCCAGTTCAGATTTTTCCTTTGTATTGTAGGACTTGTAGTCTTGGATTGCCCATTGTTAGGGATAATTCTCATTTCTGTGCCAATTCCCTTCAACCCCCAGCTTTTTTGCTAGACTTCAGGACTTTTTAATTTTAACCCTGGAATGAGTGAGACCTTTTTCTCATTCTCTCGTGTGTTTTGACCTGATTTGGAATGTGTGTTTTTACTGTTTTTGGAGTCTGACAAACTCCATATGCATCTACTTTTTGTATGATGGCACACAACACCTTCAGTGCAGTGTCACAGAGAAATCCTTTACATTGGTTTAAATACCTTTTCTTGTGTGAACTACTGTTCTGAAGAATAGTAAAGTGAAATTGACTTTACTTGCCTTTTCTCTTTGTAGGGTCAGCACACATTTTATGTGGAGTGCTGGGAGGTTACCTACTAGCCCCTTATCCTACATTCTTATGAAACATTTTTTATGTTACCCTCACTATTTAAATGGCTGGTGGCAGTGGTTTAATTTTCCTACCATTGTGCTTTTCTACCGCAGTACAGCACTCATGGGTGACCATTTCATCCAAATGGCCCCAGTTTTTTTTTCACCATTTTCTGTTTGTGAGGTCTTTTGTCTTGTTTTACTCTGTGCGTTGAGCCAGGTTTGAGCCCTTTGTTCGTTTTGCCTTTGGCGGGCTTCAGCCCTGAAGCCCGCCTCTGGCTCGAGTGTTTCTGGAAAGGCAGGATGTGAGGGAGGTTCCCAAAACTCCCATTGTCCTTTGTCTCTAGGAGAACCTGAATGCAACCAGTCCTGATTGGCTGGCTGTCCTTGGAGGACAGCCACCCTGCTGTGTGATTGACAGCCTAGCCTGTGCATGAATGGGAGAAACCTGCTTAAAAGGCAAGGTGTTTTGGGACTAGAGGCAGAGCCCACCACTGGGGGAAATACCGACAATGAAACCGTGAAGGAAGCTTGCTGCATCCTCCTGGAACTTTGAATTGCCCGGTGAAGCCCTGCTGCTGTGCCAAAACTCCTTTTTTCAATTCGACAGAGAAGCTCCAGAAGGAACGACTTCTCCCCTTGGGTTAGTACGACCAACTAACCCCGAGACAAACTCCACTGGACAGAATTCCCCGACTGGCTGTATTTCTTCGCTGCTGCAAGAACCGAGTGCCAAGGGTCGAGAAATCCATAGTAGAGTGCAACATCTGAAATCCGGGCCAGAAGCTCCAGGAGTCTCCTAAGGACCCTCCAGAAGGAAGACGACCAGAGCTCGAGTCCCCTCACCAGAGTGCAGGACTCAAGAAGTGAAGGAAGCCCAACCGGTATCCGAGATCCGCGACGGTGCGGTTTACCAAGTGCTGAAACCACAAAGTGCAGCTGAACCGAAAAGAGCCCATAGCTGCCGACGACCAACCAAGGACCGCTGCAGGAGCCATCCAGATGTTTCTCCATCATGTCACCACGACTGAGGCTCAGGAACAAGGGGTGTGCACCGCTGTAGCAAGACAGAAACCAGCTGGACCACTCTTCTTCAAACCAGAAGTTCTGTTTAGACTTGGGGTACTTACTTCATTGTCTTTTAGCTGGATCTCAGTTGAGAATTGCAGTGGCTTACTTTTAGAGTTCATTCCAACTCTTCTTTCACAGGTTCAACAGCTTGTGACCCTACACGTGATTTTCTAACAATCCCTCTAACTTTGTGCAAGACTTTGATTCCAAGAAGTGTCCCAGCTCCAAAGACAGTTTCAAATTCACTTTAGCTGTCCTGGCTCCCTGCAGACTCTTCCAGCCCATTGACTTTGATATTGTTTGTTTTATACTGCTATTGCTGGGAAAGGCTTGTCTAGATTTCATTGGAAGATTTAAGTGTCCTCACACATACTGAGAACCTTTTTCCTTCCCTAAACCTTTCTGCAACCTCAGAATCTGGAATACCAAGCAGATAAGTGTTGTGAAGTCTCACATAGTGTGACTGCACTAATTCTTACCCAACACCCATTATAAATCCCTGAATGCTATGGGAAAAAAACAGTGCTGTACTACCATCTCCCCAATAAAATACATGTATAAGGCACCAGCTGCTTTTTGGCACCCTAAACGCAAGGGGTAGTGGGATATACAGGGGACACAGTAAAGGTACAAGTAAAATGGTAATTAGTTATTGGGCATTCAAACCAGTGTAAGTGGGGGGATGAGGGGGAATGGTGAAGTAAAATACGCAAACTTGCTGGCACCCAACAGCAAGAGATACAACCATAAAATATACTTCTAGAAGTACATGTACTGGTGAGCCCAGCATCCGACAGTATGGGGGGCAGGGAAGGGATAAGTACAGGGGGTGGTTAGGAACATTGTCCCAAGGTTGTCAAACATGAGAAAGTGGTATAAGCAGTGACTCCTTTAGTGGGGTTACAAGAGCTTAGAAGTTAGTTTAAAGGAATGGGAAACCAGTCTGAAAATTAAGTTTTTCACAGCTTTCAGAATATCTTTCCGCCCTGCACCAAAACACAAAGCCTGTATACATGTGTTTTATTTCATATAGTTGAATGAAAAGTAAATAACAAATCATCCTGCAAATACATAAATCCTTGTGCTAAGCAAAAAGAATAATAAAAATAATTTAGCATATATATAGCGCTACAAACTCTCAGGTATTTGAGCGCTGCTTATTATTACCCACGGTGTGTGGTGTTATCGGACCGGCTGACAACTGTCGCATTATTTTTTTCCCCACCTGAAAAGAGCACGATTATGCAAAGTAACGCCACCCTAAAACAAAATCTATGCTTTCAAGACTAAGACACACAATAAAAACAAGCAATGCCAACACCAACAGTTAGGGCTTTTGTGTAGGCATGCCAAAGGCATTTGCCAAGCCCGCCGTAGTGGTAGTAACTGGGCATCTAATGACAGTTCCAGCCAAATTAATACCTATTCACAAGCCAAAACTGTTGGCATTGCCAATGCTTGTTTTTACCAGGACTTCTTTGAAGGACGTGCATAGTGCTTATAAATTGAGTGGCTGAAGGCAGGGCTGGTTAAAACACTGGTAGGCACTTCAAGTGCAAAGTTTGATGGTAAGGCTTGAATAAAGCGGGCTCAAACAAGTTCCCATGAGGAGATATTTTTGGCGGGGAGGGACAGGAACTGGGCGGAAATGGCCCTAGGGATTACCATGGCCATGGCCATGGGCAGTCAATGGGTGGGCAAATAACCAAACAACACCCACAAGCTTTGTACCCCTCCTCGTAGGTCATTTCTCCCCATCTGTACTCGAATGTAATCGTTTTGGCTTATAGGTGGCGCATACGTAATTGCCCAAACAAAACGGACAGTAAACTTGCAGCCCTTTGTTATGCATGATATAAAAAAACACTATCAACACTATTCTTCCTCCATTTCAATCTGTGTTTCAACCCCATCATTCTTTAGAGACCGCTCTTTTGGCAGTCTCCGAGTCTCTCCTGTCTTCACAATATGCTAAACACTCCTCTCTCCTGGTACTCATTGACCTTTCTGCAGCCGTCGATACAATCAATCACTTATTCTGCTCTTTCCTCTCTCATATCTTGGTCTACGGGGCTCAGTTTTGAATTTTTTTCAATCTTATTCCACTAACCGCACATTTTCAATCTCCTGGTCTGATCTGTCCATCTTTGCTATACTGTGCCCCAAAAGTCTGTTCTTGGTGCTCTTCTTTTCTCCCTCTCTACATTTCCCCCACTCGATCTATTATTACTTCCTTTAGCTTTTCTTACCATCTCTATGCAGACGATTCATGGATCTTTCTTTCTCATCCTTCTCGGACTCTATTTCTCTCAGTTGGTCTACTATCTAGCCAATATTGGAAGGCTTCTCCCAACCTACATCTTAATCCCTCAAAAACAGGAAGTTCTTTAATTTACTGCTTTTACCATTCATTCCTCCCCCCTCTTCCGCCAGCTTCCATCTCTTTTCCCCCCTTCTTCACTCCGTATCCCTGCATCGGGCCGTAATCTTGGGAGTCCTTTTTGACTCCTGCCTCTGATTTTCAACACATATTTCCTCTATCTCCCGCTCTGGCCGATTTCAACTTTTCAATATCTGTAAAAGCCTGCCGGTTCTTAACTATTCACGCGTCCAAAATACTCATTTCATCCTTAGTCTTCTGCCACTTTTTGAAATATTCTTGCCTACTACTTGGTCTCCCTGTCGTCTTGCTCCACTCCGCTCTAGTTATTATTTGATCCACGTCCACAGCACTTTTTATCCTTTCGACTCTATTTCCTCTGCCTTGTATTCTCTGAATTTTTAAACCCAATGTGAGGCAAGATTGTATGGAGTTCCCTGTGGGAGACTGCACCAGCCTTGTCCTCTTGGCAATAGCAACCCAACGTTTGGTATAAGTCTATAAGTCTGTAGTACACAAGTTGGTAGAGTGACTAAACAGCGAGGCTTATCTCAAGAGGGGTCAATGTGAGTTGTAGGGTTGCAACATAGAGTTTCACTGTGACAAGTATCCAAATAACACTTACATTCAACGTTTCTTGATTAAACAATTATTTATTAATTTAAATAATCAGTTTGAATAAGCCTTCTTTAGAAGGGAGAAAATCTGTAACACTTGAATATACTTCAAAATACACACTATCGGTTTCAATAAAATCAGTAGATACCCTTTGGGGATGGCACACAGACACTTCCTAAACCCGGAGGTGACTTCAATAACTAGGACACTGTGGACATTGATATATCACTGGTATATTTAGAGCAATACTGAGTTTGCTGTCAAAAAGGAACATTTTAGGGAAGGAAACAATGGTTAGCAAGTTTCTCGAACAGGTAAGCACTTTTGAACCCCCCAATGCAATGTAGATTAGCCCTTTCCCAGATATGCAAGTAAAGAATTTATGACTTTTTAGAGGGACAGATCAAAACACAAAGTCAGAGGTTAGAAGAGTCTTCAGGGAGCCAGGATAGCCAATATCAATTGAGCAACTTCTAGGGGAGCTGAGGCACTTCTTGAAGGTAAGTAAAAAGTATTGCACAAGGTTATAGAGGGTTTTGTAGAAAATGAAATCACTGTTGGGCCACAAGCTGGGAGGCTTGTGATGGGCAAAGCTGCAAGCAACTCTGCAAAATGCAGCAAATGCAAGTCTCAACTGAGAGCTAGCAAGCTACACAAGAGGTAAGTACCCCTTAGTTCACAGTACCTAAGGTCTGACAAAATGCTTCCAGCTGGCTTCTGTTCCTGTTGTAGGTCCTGCAGATCCTATTGTTCCTGGGCCTCAGTTTTGGGGACAAGAGGGAGGACGTCTGGGGACACCTGCATTACGATTTGAAGGTCAGCGGCAGCAATGGGCAAAATTCAGATCAGCGGCACTTTGCGGTTTCAGCTTCTCGCTAATAGCACCACCGCGGTTCTCGGATACCTTCTGGGCTTTCCTTGCTTCTGGGGTCCAGCACTCTGTTGAGGTGGCTCAGGCTTGGTTAGTCCTGCTTCGAGGGAGTCTGGAGGGTCTTCCTGGAGCTCGGGTCTGACTTAAAAACTATGCACTCTATTCTGGTGTTCCTGTCACCTGATTCCTGCAGCAGCAATGGAAGTACAGCCAGCAAAGAGAGGATTTCCAGTCGAGATTGTCTTGGGGTCAATTGGTCCCACCAACCCAAGGGAAGAATTCGTCCTTTGCAGGGCTTCTCTGGTCGAGGAAAATTTGGAGCTTCAGCACTGCAGCAGGGCTTCATCGGGAAAACCAACGGTCCATGAGTTGCAGCAAGCTTCTCTTCCAAGTTCTTCTTTGGATTCCTTCATCCAGTGGTTGACTCTGCCTTCCTTGCAAAAGTCCTTGCCTTTTATGCAAGTCTCTCCCATTCATTTGCAGCCTAGATGTTGCTCACGGAGCAGGGTGGCTGCCAGCCAGCCAATCACCTTTGAGTGCACTCCTGTAACCAAGGAAACTAAGCACAGGTAGTTTCGTGAACCTCCCTCGCTTCCTGCCCTGCCAGATACGGTAGACCCAGAGGCGGGCTTCACCAGTGAACCCTGCCAAAGACAAAACGAACAAAAAGGGACCAAACCTGGTTTGGTGTGCAGAGTAAATCGCAAGAAGGACCTTTCCAACAAGAAATGGCGAAAAAAGACGACCAGGGCCATTTTGACAAAATGGGCACCCATGGGTGCTTTACTGCAGCTACAATTGCAGCCCGCGGTACAAAGTAAACCACTGCCACCAGCCATTAATTGTAGAAAGGGCAACATAAAAATGTTACATGAGAAGATAGACAAAAGGGATACTAAGTAACCCCTCCAGCACTCTATTGTAAAATAGCATGTGCTGGGTCTATACAAGATACAAATGTAAGTAAAGTCAATTTCACTTCACTGCTCTTGGAAACAGTAGTTTATCCAAGAGAAGGTATTTGAACCTTTGGGAAATCTAAAAGACTTCCCTGTGTCACTGCACTGAAGGTGCTGTGTGTCACAATGTAAAAAGATGATGCCCATGGAGTTTGTCAGACTCCAAAACCACAAGAAACACAGAGTTCAAATCACAGAAAAATACATGAGAGAGTGGGAAAAAGATCTCTCTCTCTCTCTCTCCAGGATAAAAATAAAAAGTCCTAAAGTCCAAGAAAAGAGCTGTGGGTCTCTAAGCTAGAAGGGAATTAACACATTTCTGAGAATTCCCCTTAACACTCTACTTCTATTTTCATTTTCTCTGCTTGGTTTTCAAATGTCTCGCTACCGCCTATCTCTCCACAATCTCTTTGTATGGTTGTTCCTCAACCTCCTGTGCCTCTTCATGTTTCCACTCTTTCTCCCTTCTCACCCCAAGCACTGGAATGCCCTCCCCCCTTTCTAGTCGATCTGACTTCACTCTCAATTCGATTAAAAGAGCATCTGCTTGCTAATTGCTTTTGATGGACATATCCTATTGTTGTACCGTTCTGACCTTTGTGAAGCGCTTATGTGTTAACCGCTGTATAAATAAAAACAAATACAAATGTTTCTTGCGCGCTTTTTCAAACATATGTTGGATCCCAAGTACTGTTGCCAAATGATCACTTTAAACTATAATGTGCTAAATAGAAGGTACTGTTAAAACACCATGATGCATCATTTTCTTTACAAACAACTTTTCTCCCCCACACCTCTGTCACCCTTTCACCTCCTCAGCTCCAATCGAGAAATGTCACATGAACTTTTTAAAAATCTTGCATCAGCCTCTGACGCATACAGTTGTTTGGGTCAAATAATGAGAGTTTGGATCAAATCATAAAACACATGACACCATTTACATACAACTCTTACTGGATAGTCGTTACAGATTCATACCACCTTAAAGTGGTTAAAATCATAAAAGCATTATTTAACAAAACAAAGATGAGATACCACGTGGCCACGAGAGGAATCCATCCAACAGCAGAAAGTATCCTCATAAAACGTAACGCCCCTCCACACATTCTTACTATTAAACATGTTTTCTACCCCTTACATCCTGTACCTGCGAGGAGTAGGACCACCTCGCTCTGGTCACCAGGCTGCCTCCTGCTGCTGATCTCTTGGTGCTCCTGCCACTCCCATAAGCGAGAACTATGTTTGTAAACACCTTCCACGTGCGCGGTGCTGCTTAGACATTCACTAACTGTTTTACGCCATTTCCGTAGGGTCTCTCACCAGTACGTAAAATCACACACCAAACAGTGTCTAGTAACGCCTGCTTGCCGGCGGCCATCTTAAAGTAACACTCCCTTCATCAGAAATAATGTTATGGTAAGTGTTGTTTCATGGTGAACCTTTTCTATTTACATAAATCAAGTTAACACTTAACCCCAGCGTGAAGTTGAAATAATTTAACTTACTATCTGTATTGGCAAGCTTGTAGGTTGAATGATATTAGTCAGCACCTGTAAGGATAAAAAGAAAAAAAAAGACATTTAAAGGGGCTTAGGTGGAAAAGCTAATGGCAAATCGGGCATTTTATAGCACATTGGGCAAGTGAGCCTTAGGTAATGTACAGAGCTCTTATGTTTCCCCATCCCGTTGTGAGAAAGACATGCAGTCTTGAAATCGAAGGAAGAGGGCTGGAAGGCTCCTTTTTAACGCAAGGGACAGGGAACATTGGGAACTGGAGGCTCTGATTATGCTCAATTCTTCTCTTTACTTCTCCGCAGCCAACAAAAATAAACATAATTAACACCAAACTAACAATGAACATCCATAGCTCTCAACTCACACGCTTTTGGCGGGTGTCACCCGCCTTATGAACAAGTGACTCAACCGCCAAACCTCCTGCACACCCATTCATTTCAATGGGCCTCTCACCCGCCAAAACTAAAATCGGGTGTTTTCACCCGCCTTTGTTATACACAGTGTAGCTATGCATATCCCAAGAAAAATGAGTGAATCTGTAGTTTGTTTTTCACAGGTTTGTTCAGGGACGTCATTTGGGGGTCGCCAGGGGTCGCAACTGCGACCTCTGTGGTGTCCCTTGCGACCTCTGTGGTGTCCCTTGCGACCTCTACTAAAAAAAAAAAAAAATTATTATTTTTTTTTTTTTTTTTTTTTTTTAAGTTATGCAAGCTCCTGGGCTGTGGCTCTTTACTTCTGGGGTGGCTGGCTTTCTTGTTCAGGCCCCTTAAAAAAAAAGACTTGAGGCACTTGTTCTTATTTTTCTTCTAACACTTTCAGCACTGACCCCAAGTCAGAAAGAATAGGAATACCAAATAATGTGTCTTTCTGGAATTCTATACAGTAATTGCTGGCCTCATTAAATGTTTATTTCAGGCACACTTCAGGCGGTGAGTCACTGATTTAGTCTGTTCTTAAACGCCTCACTAAGTCTAAGCCGTTCATCCTTCTGAGGTCGATAAATGAGTACCAACACAGGTTGGGTGATATTGGGTGTATATTTTTTCTATATAAAGCGCTTAATGATGTGTTATTATATAGCACTTACGCTTATCATTTGGTCATGGACGTCTGCTTGCATACACAGTCATTTGGTAATACGGGCCATTAAACGCTGAACTTAATGATACATATGGCGATCCATTCTTGTATGAATGTACATCATATAGTGATATCATAACTATATTTTTCATAGTGTACAATGCTATGTGATGCCACTTCCTGTTTTGTCAACGGGTGAAATGTCGTGTTCCATCGCCACCCGCTATATCACTTTGGGGCGGGGTCTAATGACATCACTTCCTGTGATGTCATCAGAGGGTCAAGGGTCGGGTGATGTCACTTCCGCTACCCCTGGCATTTTGGTGAAATGACGTCCCTGGGTTTGTTTCACCACGTGTTTCTCTATCCAATCACGTTCAACAGTTCCACATAAACACTTCCAACTTCCATGATTCCTCGTCTTTCTTTGCTGCTCGGGCAGCTGAGCTAAATTGCCTTTTATAATATTACATTATTGTGTGAATGTGATATAATGTTAATGTGTGTGGGTGGGTGGGTGTTTTGTTTCACTTAGCGCGATGCGCGTGACAAGAAAAACTTGTGGCAGAGCGTAGCCGCCTTAGCAATAGGGAACGGACGGAGCGTTCAAGCTCTGGCGTTCCAAAGCCTCGATAGGAGGCACTGTCGCATGCAAGTTTTACGCCGGAAGCAATGGAACCGCAGGGGTTCCAGCGCCATTGTGAACCTCCGTGGGCAGGTTAAGTAATTAGTTACGTGCGCATGAGCAGTTTAAACAGATGATATAGCTCTCAACTCACATGCTTTTGGCGGGTGTTACCCACCTTGTAAACAGCGGACTCACCCAAGCCAGCGGACTCACTCGTTTCAATGGGCCTCTCACCCGCCAAAAATAAAATCGGGTGTTTTCACCCGCCTTTGCGACACAAATGGTTGAGAGCTATGCATGTATATATTACAAATAACAGATAAACCCCAGCAATTACTACACCTATGTAGGAAGATACTCATTCTATCAGAGCTCAGTGGAACGAAGCCAGCTGCACGCCATCTAGTGGTCAGAAAGCAGCACTGCAGATACAATTACAACAGGTGCACGGAGAAAGTTGACAGGCACAGTCCCAAGAAGAACTGTATTCAAGGTCCAAAATAGCTGCCATAAAGAGGAGGTGAGGCTCATTGTATATTATATACACACACATATATAATTGACGGGCACAGTCCCAAGTTAATAGTGAGAAAGTGAGTGACCTGCCTAGCTACAAAGAAAAGTGTGTACTTGACAGGGGCATCCAAAGATAACTGCACAGATAAGACACATGGCACAACCGCAATAATCAGTGGGTACTTGGAGGAAGACTCAAAAGGACCCCACGTAAGTGGCGTGAGGATGAGTCAGGCGGTACAGAGAGTAATGAGTGCTGGCAGGCCCCACAGGAGAGAGGAAAGGGGCATAATGGAGGACCTGGTGACTATCTCGGGGTATGACAGAACTGAGAAAACATGCAGGGATAAAGGGGGAAGAAAAAAGAAAACCTGCAGGGCACATAGCGCCCAGACCCCCCCCCCCCCGGGTTCGTCACGGAACAGTAAAAGTGACAAGAGGAAGGCAAGGTCGAGAGCCAGATATGATTATAGCTCAGATGACACATCTGACGAAGACTACATGAGCAGTGACAAGTCAGACTAGCACAGCTCGTCAGAACATCAGACCTCCTCATGGAGTGAATGGCGAGAGTCCAGGAACAAGATAGACAGAAATGAGAATGAGGGACCTCAGGGAGATGAATTCGATTTGGATGAGCTGGTGCACCCGAGGTCATCAGAATGGGACCCCCTTGAGAATATAGCAGAATACTTAAGGAAGCAACTGAGGGCTCTACTAAGCAAACAAGTCAGAAATAAAATGAGGTCTGAATGCCCCAGACCCAGGGTGCCTGATGGAGTGGCGGAGACACCAGAGATTGATGAAAGGATGTTAACATTCCTGGGGAGGTATGGCAGAGATGTAAAAAAGGGCATAGACCGCTCTTGGAGATCCTGCCAAGACAAATTGTTGGACATGGTTGGACCGATCACAAGGATATGGCAGCTAGCGGAGGAGGCCAAGCAAAAGAAGGAAACCAGTGACCCTGAGATAATTGCCGGCTGGGCCCAGAGGACGATATGTCTTCTGGGTAATGGAAATAGCGTGATAGCCACAAAGAGAAGAAGATCTATCTTGATGAAGATGGACTCGAAACTAGGGGAGCTGGCCCCATCAGAACAGGTGGCAGCCAAAGGAAAATTATTCAGAGAGTCTTTCATAAAAGATATGGTGAAGTTTGCCAATACCTATGCAACTATTGATAAGGCACGGGCTTCTCTCAAAAAGATTTTTGGAAGGACGTTTTTTGACAATGCTGGCAGAGGCAACGGCTTCTCGGCCAGCCGCTATCCTTACCACAGGTCCTACAGTAACAGACATCACTGGAGAGAGCAGCAGGACCGACGGGCCAACCCGTTCTTCCCATCCAGAGGAAGAGGCAGAGGCTGGAGGGGCAGCAGCAGACAGCAGCATCAAAATGCCACAGGTGAGAAGAAAATGCACGCTAGCGAAAGAGTTAGAAAGCGGGCATACCTCCAGTAGGAGGGAGAGTAAGGCTGCATGCGCAAAGTTGGGTAGAAATATCCTCAGATGCATGGGTACTGCAAATAGTTCAAGGTTTTCGGTTGGAATTCTGGCAAGAACCAATACAGGAAGTCACACCCAAACAGAAGGTTCAGCAGGGAAGACTAAGCACTGCTAGACCGAGAAGTAAATTAGCTAAAAATAAAAAAGGCGATCAGCCCGGCCAGAGAGGGACAGAAAGGATTTATAAGCAATTTGTTTTTAGTGAAAGGCATACACAAAGTCAGACCAGTGATAAACCTCCGAGCACTCAATTCGTTTTTGATATACAGACACTTCAAAATGGAAGGAATTCATCTACTGACAGAGAGGGGATTGGCTAGCGAGGATAGATCTCAGGGATGCCTACCTGACGATACCGATCCATCAGAGTCAAAAGGAGGCTACTACAGTTCCTCTGGAAAGGAGAAAAATGGGAATTCACAAGCTTGCCGTTCGGACTAGTGTCAGCCCCCTGGTGCTTCACCAAGCTGTTGAAACCAGTGGTGGAACACCTCAGAGAACAGGGAATCAGATTGATTATATACCTGGACGATATCTGCATAATGTGCCAGGACAAGAAAGCTTTAGTAGAACAGGTCCAGATAACGACAGAATTATTGCAGCGATTAGGATCCCTAATAAACTGGGAGAAGTCGGAATTAGATCCAGCCCAGTCAATGGAATATTTGGGGATCATCCTGGAGACAGTGCAGGGCACACTCAGATTACCTCTGGGGAAGGTGAACTCCATCAAGAGAGATAAAGAACTTGATGACAAGGGAAATTATTTCCCTGAAGGAGATAGCCAGGCTGGTAGGCCGACTGTCATCTTCGATTCAGGCAATTTTTCTGTGCATCGGTTGAAAATAGAACATATCAGGAAAGGTCTATCTTACAAAACAGAAAGTGCCAATTTCTTAGGAAGCGAGAACGGAACTAGGATGGTGGTACTACCACATGGAGGCATGGAATGGCAAGGCGATATTTCGATCCCCCGTGGACCTGGTAATAGAATCAAACGCCAGCCGCTGGGGCTGGAGTGCCAGGTGCAGCGAACAGTCGACCGGAGGGAGATGGTCGAGCGAGGAATTGGGTCTCCATATTAACTGTCTCCAACTGTTAGCGGAATCCTTTGCAGTCCGTTGCTGGACTCGGGAAGGAGCGAGATGCACCATCCTGCTCAAGATGTACAACGTCTCAGCCGTCAGGTACATAAACCGACTGCGAGGGACGAGATCCAAGATGCTGGTGGAGATAGCCAAGGATTTTTGGCACCTATGTCTCCAGAGAGGAGTCAGCGTGACGGCGGAACACCTGCTGGGGGAACAAAACCAAGTTGCAGACTTGGAACTCGAGACACCTGAGGGACTCCAGCGAATTGGCAGCTGGAGGAGACAGTATTCCAGCACATCATGCATCAGAGAGGTCTGTGTCAGGTGGACATGTTCGCTTTGAGGTTGAACAGAAAGATCTCCAGATATTTCAGCTGCAGACCAGACCCAGAAGCAGCAGCAGCAGATGCTTTTCTCCAGGTTTGGAACGAGCGACGGAATACGCATTTCCACCATTTGCCATGAGCACGAACTGTGGCGCAGATCAGGAGACCAAGAGCAACAGTGATTTTAGTGACACCCGACTGGAGGGGGCAATCATTGTTCCCAGATCTTCTGGAGATGTCTTACGACTTTCCAATTCTATTGCCCTACAGACAGGACATAGTGCTGGGCCCAGCTGGAGAACTTCACCCTCTGGTTCAAACAGGGAACCAGAGTCTGATAGCAGGGGCGATTTCAGGCGATGCTGGGCCAAACCAGGTCTTTCGGGAACAGCTCAAGAATTTACCAGAGAATCATGGGCCATGGGGACCAGGAAGGCTTACAAAGTGGCATGGCTCAAATGGAGTAATTGGTGCATGGAGAGGGAAGTTCATCCTGTACGAACAGATGTGATTCACGTGGTGAATTTTTTAGCAGCCCAGGCAGCGCAAGCCAAGATATATAGAATAATTAACACTTACAGATCAGTGATATCTGCCGGTCACGATTATATAGAAGGAAAACCAGTGGGGGAACACCCCTTGATCTGTAGATTACTGAAGGGAGTTAAATGCAAGAGATCACTGACTCCGAAATATTCATGCCTCTGGGACATGAGCGTGGTGTTGAGGATGTTTGATTCCTGGACGGACAACGAAAATCTATCCAGGAAAGCATTCTGGGCGAAACTGACTACATTATTGGGTTTAATCTCTTGTAAGAGAGTGTCAGAGGTCAGAGCTTTAGAGGTAGACAGAAAATCTTTTTCCCCCACAGCAGTAATATTTTACATAGAAAGGAGGACGGGGATTAAGACCATAGCGTATATGGCGTACCCTGAAAGGCCCAAAGTATGCCCGGATAGGTGTCTTAAGACTTATGAGTCCATGGCAAATCGAGTGCGACCGGCAGGCGAGTCTCAGCTGTTAATAGCGGTGATGAAGCCGGTTAAGGCAGTAGCGTCGGCCACATTAGCAAGATGGGTGAAATGGGTTTTGGCACAAGCAGGCATTGACGTGGGTCAGTTTGGGGCACATTCGACTAGAGATGCTATGGCATCTACAGTCTTTATACTAGGAGTTTGCCTAGAGGATATTTTGAAGGCGGCAGACTGGTCAAACGAAATTACTTTTAAGAACTTTTATTTTAGACCAGTAGAACAGATAGAGGCTCTGATTATGCTTGTTTACAGCTTACTACCAACGAAGCTGAGTCTTGACATAGAATAAAGATTTTCTACACATTCGTTATTGAAAGTCATGATTCTATTAAAGACTCCGAGGCAAAAGATTATTCAACCCATTCAATCGCTAGTAGTGTATGAATGATAAGACGTTTATCGATATATTCTTGTTGATAATGGAAATGTCATGCATTGTTATTATATGCGATTGCCCACCCATTCAGGAAGAGTCGTTTCATTGAGGTTTATATGTTTTGACAGGGGCAGAGAATAAACCAGCGGCCTTGTGAAGAGTCTTCAGGGTAATACAATGAGAGAAGACGTCTACCGGTTGGTGCGCAAGCTATTGAGAGGTCGATCAGCTGCAGAAAAAGGAGGAATCACGGAAGTTGGAAGTGTTTATGTGCAACTGTTGAACGTGATTGTTTTTCACAGGTTTGTTTCATCACGTGTTTCTCTTGGTCAAACTACTGATTCCCTCATTTCTCTTGGGATATGTAGTTCATTGCTAGTTTTTTGTTCATTATGTTTATGTTTGTTGGCTGCTCGAGAAGTAAAGAGAAAATTCGAGTATAACCTTTCTTATAACAAATGTGTAGAAAATCTGTATTTTTGAGAAGTAATCAAATGAGAGAAATACAAAACATACAAATTGAAAACACGCCATCCTTGGTAAAAGATTCCAATAGTCAAACAAATTAAAATATAGGTCGAGTAGGCAGACGGTATGTGATAAACCAATCATTTTGAGTACTACAAGAATTTAATGGTAGATTTTTATATTAACAATGACCAGTTGGGTAAGGATTTATTTATTTCTTGGACATTTGTAAGGCGCCTATACACAAGTGTTTCCAGGCGCCGTAAGAATAAGATGCATACTTCTGCAACCCATTATAAAATGAAGGGTCCCTAATTATGAAAAACGGTGTCCTAATTGTGTACTAAATGGGACCATTTATTATGCGATTTACTTTGAAAGAATCAAAGATACATATTTATGTTTGCAAGTCACTATTCATTTTTTTTTTACAAATGTAATAAAGTGATGCATTCCTGAATATGTGCAACTTTGGCAATACATTTTAAATTCCCTAGTGCAGTGCTTCTAACTGCATTATGTTCCTTGTTCGCTGTATGTATATATATATATATATATATATATATATATATATATATATATATATATATATATATATATATACACACACACACACTTGTATGTGTGAAGCACTGTGTGCATAAAAAACAAGCACCATTTTGTTACACCCACCTGCACTTACCTTATTGGTTGTACCTAAATGTCTGTCCTTGGTATGTCCCCAGCAAGAGGACACCATGCTTTCAGATTCTAAAACATGCCTCACAAACTGTCTAGTTCACTGGGCAGGTGAAAATAGACGATTTCATGTTGGGCGGGTGAGAACCATTGAAGTGAATGGGCGTGGGTTGAGCCTTGCAGGTGAAAGAACTGATGATAAGGTTGGTGACACACACCAAAAACGTGTGAGTTGAGGTTTATGGGTAAAATATATAGCTCATATAGTTTTAGTTGTCATCCTTCTGGAGACTGCCCTAAATGGTGCATCCCACTGTTGTGTGAGGCGGTCCATGGTGTGAGAAACCTGAAGGTGTCTCACCCGCTAGTCCCCGGGGATCTGTCATCCAGGTGGCCAGGACACAGCCATCGCTATTGAATCCAGTTCCTGGGGGTGGACAGGTGTGGGAAGATCACTTGGGTGGGGGGGTCTTCGGGGAGGGGAAGGGGGACAACGAAGGTTGAGACACAGTATCCCCTTCCTTATGACACCTTTTCCCCATCCTACCCAGTAGGATACTTAGAAACTCTACCCCCACCCCTTTCCCGACATGAACACTTTCTCACAGAGTGAACAACAGACTAATATCTGAGCCGTTTACCTGAAATGTCTCAACACAAGGGTCAGGCAGAGTCAGGAAATTACTGACAACTACAGACACCTGACCACCCTTTCCCTTCCTCATGGGGATAAAAGATGGAGCACAAGAGCACACTCTGAGCAAGGCTGAACGTACGAAGAAGCAGCCAGTCCAGGACAGCAGTTCAAACAGAGAAGAAAGGCAGGGAGACCTGAACAGACGTCAAGGAGGGAGTTGCCCTGGCCCTTTTCAACCCAGTCCCCCGAAACCTCTGATGAAAGAAACGCAAGACCAGGAATCGCCCATGATGTGAAGGATGTCAGCAGTACATGGCACCCTCCCGCACTGAAAGCCAGGGCACGGACACAAGGTTGCCATCGTGGTAGCATCCTTGACTCCAGCGGCAAAGGAACCGCCAACGAGTTCTGCAGAGCCGGTGAGTCAAAGGAAGCAGATAGTCAACCGGACTGTGTTAGGCTCGAGGCCGCAGTGGCAACAATAAGAAGATAATTAGACAAGAGGTCTATTCTGAACACATTGGTATCAGAGATAGGGTGGTCTGACGCCACGTGAAAGTCCAATCGAAGGTCGCTGGCTGGTAACCCTCTTATGAGCAAAGAGACTGAATATTGGGAAGAAAGAAAACCAGGCCATAGGGAAGGCCAGTATAGAGAGTTAAAGTGGTCATACAAAGGTCGAGCCAAAATCGCTTGTACAATCGAAAGTCCTTAACCAATTGCTGAAGTTTTGACATTGTGAAACAGGCATTTGTGCCCGGCTGAGGGAAATGCTGTGTGAACTGTGAATGTGTGAAAACCGTACTTGCGTGAGCAAACAGAGTGATCCAGCAAGGTGAGAGCGCCCTTCGGAAGTCTCTGTTTGGACTGGCAAGTGCTCTGGTGGGTCTGAGCCCAACGGAGGGAGACTGACTAATGAGAGAAGGATCGGAGCGTGGCTGACTGGGCTCTAAGGGTGAAGGGCAATCACTCAACGCAAGAGAAAACCAAAGGAAACTTTTTTTTTGTTGTTTTTGGTCCATCGGGCTCTTTGAGGCAAGAGACTATGCATAAAAGAGACTTGGCCACAGAAGGTCCTAATATTGTTGAAAGTAACTGTAGGCTTGTGCTGGAGAAGCCCAGGAGTGTGCTGTGCTCGAGAGTCCCGCCTTGTCCGGTGCTAACAACGTGGGAAGGGAGACCCCGGCCATAACACCCTGACTTATTTTGTGAACACTTCTTTCTTTTCTTGTGAACATTACCCGCCAGTATTTTTTTTTTTTTTTATAATATTTTTATTTGATTTCAACTGACAAATAGAAAATTAACAGGAGCACAAACAGTAGAACTTTCTAAAATACAAATCCCCCTACATTCCAATTCATTAATAATGTCAACTCATTGGTTTACAATGATAGCAACTAATCAAACCCTCCACCATGTTAAATTCATTAAACAATTCACCAAATTATCTGAGGATTGTAGGGTAAAGCAGGTAAGAAGATGGTAAGAAAGGAGGTGAGGGGAGAGATGAATAGAACAAGGAAGACAAGAAGCAAGAAAAAATGAGAAAAAAAATTGAATTCATTGGGTCATCATTTCTAATGAATACATAAATCTAGAGTCCTTAAAGTATTATAACCTGTCAATAGTTTATAATGATAATTTCATTGGGTCATCCTTGCACCGTAAGGGGTCCTAAACATAACATCTACAGTCCTACTATGGGTTCATAAAGTGCTTTAGTAACTGCGGCTGAAAAAACATCTGCTCTCTATCAGAAACATATTCTAAGAAAGGGCCCCAGGTTCTCCGGAATCTCGGGAGTTTACCCTCCACGATGGCTGTAAGTTTTTCAAGTCCGAATAGTTCCCATACTTTAATCCACCAATAGGCAGGCTGTGGGCCCTCAATCGATTTCCAGAATCGGGCTCTCGTAATGCGAGCAGCGTTGAGCAAATGCATGATCAAAGTTGCTCTCTGCCCCGACATAGGAAAGGTCCCATCGTCCGAAACATCCCCCAACAAGATCACTCTTGGGTCCATAGGAAGTAAAGAACCTGTGATGTCTTTGATTTTTGATCTAATCTCTAACCAAAACGTTTGTATGACCGAGCAATGCCACCACATGTGAGCTAAGTCACCCTCCCTCCCCACAACCATGCCAACACAAATCTGGGTATTCCGGATTAATTGAGTGGAGTCTACTTGGAGGCAAGTACCACCTAAAGCAAATTTTGATAGCGCCTTCCTTTACAAGCGTACAGCGGGAATTAGCGCGGGCTCTGTGCCAAATCCGCTGCCAGGAGTCATCTGTGATGTCTAACCCCAGCTCCCCCTCCCAAGCTTTCATGTACGGGAGTTTCTCATCTGTTGAGGCTCTCTCCAGTAACTGATAGCACGTGGATATTCTGTGTGACTGTTGGCCCTCGAGTATTCTAAGTTCGATGCCCAGTGGAGCCCTCCTATTCGGCTGTCAGGTCCCCTTATTAGTGAGCCAATGCCGCAATTGTATATAGCTGAAGTGTTCAGACTCCGGGAGACCAAACCTCTCCTTACATTCTTGAAAGGTCAGAGGCTCCTGATTAACATATAGGTCTTTCAGTCGCAACAGGCCTTCCTGGCATCAAATACGATAAGCTGCGGCTGCAAGACCCGGTGTGAAGGCTGGGTTAAGGGTAACGGGTGACAGCGGGCCCAGGCCCAAAGGGATCCCTCTCTGTGAGCATGCTTTATCCCAGCATTTAAGGGTACACATAGTAGACGACAACAGTCCCGCTCCATATTTTCGAGCCTCCCTAGTCAAGAATGGATAATGAGTTAGAGGGATTGGGTCTACAGCTTGTTTGATCCCCAACCACCTAGGAGGGTCCGGGGAGTTCCCCCAGGAGAGCATTACGGCTACTTGAGCTGCCCGATAATAACGTGGGATTGAGGGAAGACCCAGGCCCCCCATCATTCTACTCCTTGTCAAAATCCTCCCAGCAACCCGGGGTCTTTTCCCTTGTCAGATAAATCTGTATATCTCTTTTTGAATATTCAGAAGTTCAAACTCCGGAATAAGGACCGGCAAGGAATGGAATACATATAGCAGTTTCGGGAGCAGCGACATCTTGACCGCTGTAACACGGCCCAACCACGAGATCTCCTGGGAGTGCCAACGTTGTAACCACTCCCCTGCCTCCCTAGACAAGGGGGGAATGTTCGCTCCATAAAGACCCGCAAACGTAGGAGTCAGCTTAATACCTAAATAAGGAATCTCTGTTGTCAACCAGGGTATCTGTGACAACCCCCTTAACACTACCAATGTCTCGGGACTTTCAGTTAGTATCATTCCCCTCGATTTGGCCGGATTAACCTTAAAACATGAAATCAACCCAAACCTATCCAAGAGATCTAGAAGGGGAGCGAGCGAATGCTGGGCATCATTCAAAAAGCAAAGCAAATCATCGGCATACAATGCAATTTAATGGCACTGACCCTGCAAGTAAAAACCTAAGATATTAGGGTGCAGTCTAACATGTTGCGCCAAGGGCTCCATTGCAAGGGCAAAAATTAGGGGCGACAGCCTTGCCTGGTGCCCCTGGCTAGTTGAATTAATGGGGTCCAATCCTTATTCATTTTCACCTTGGTGGAAGGTATCTGGTAATTAGAGAGTATTAATTTGATGAACCCCAAGCCAAAGCCAAACCCCTTCAGAACCAATTCTAAATATCCCCACGACATGCTGTCAAATGCCCTATGGACCCGCCACTATTTTGTAACATAGCGGTAAGGTTTGCCAATAGGTTTCTTAGTGTAGGCCCTTTTTTTTTTTACTAGACTCCACTTGGACGGTATTATTACTACTTGATGGTTGTAGCTTGCTCCCATATTAGATTTAGATTAGGCATTTATCTCACCCACATTACAGTTTAATAAACACCCTTGAACAGTGATCACTTGTGCCTGTCTTACTTTGATGCCATGCCTTCCTTACAATGGGCACATGGGCTGTCCCCATCAGTTTCGGGGGCACTCAGCACCATCTTTAGTTGTATATTTTTTACTGTAGCATGACTTTTTATTAACTGAGCATCTATGATGAAGCAAGGATGATAAATTCTTATGGGTCTAGACTGGCTTACACTGGAACCAGTTTGGACTGGTTTTGTTATTGTGACATGTCTCTTTTAATGGCCAAATCAACAGCATTTACTCACATAGGAGTAGTGGCATACATTGGCAGAGCCAGCTTTGTGCCCACTGCCAGTAATGATACTGATCTTAGAGCCCTTTTAATAACACGCATGCAATGGATGGGATGCAGAATAACTCCAACACCAAATAATCGAACCAACTCAGGAAGATGGCAAAGTTTTCTGTCTTATTATCAATTGTCTAAAACAGGGCGTTACAAGAGACATCAACGGACGTTCGCTCGAGCGCTCGTTAAAATTCACATAAAACACATTTCTATACCAAAAATGTGTCATAGGTGACGTCAGAATACGTGGCAAATGAGTAAAACCTACGAAGGGTTGTGATAGGCTCAAGGGGAACATGCAAGTATACTTTCTATAAGGGGAAGGATTGTGATTGGACATCTACTGTCAGGCGATAACTCATCCCTACCTCTAAAATATGTCATCTTCAACACTATTAATTACACAGTATATCATTGGCTTTCAAACTATAAGGCCCTTCGTTATATGGCCCTCTACAATAGGTTGGCACGCTCGAACCATGTCTGGAACAGTTGGTTCACTTAGCAGCACATAAGTTCAGACACAGGTGCCAGGAGGTGGACTTGACTTTACCTCCCCACCCAATTAGCCCAACATCTCTCATCACCCATGCCTTCTGCCATGAAGATTGTCTTTGAACTTGTCCGTGCAAAATATTCTTGCCTTGGGAATATAAGGGAGTGTGAGCATGCGTCATCGTTGTTCGAGGACTCCAAGCTCAACTCTATTTCCATCCTTGGCTCACATGACAGGTGACCACGGTTTGGACCTTTTTGCAGTATTTAAATGTCTTAAATGAATAAAACTTGGCACACTTGGTGTTCTTTCTTTGCACCTTAACAAGGGATGATTCAGCTTCTCACGTTCACCGCCTTTGAGAATAGATAACCGGCCTTGGCTTGCTTCAGCTTTGAGACCAGGCCAGACAGCCTCGCCATTCGTATCCCCGATCTCAGCTAATTCTTTGCTGCGACACAGTTCTCTGCCTTTCCTCTCCATGTGTCCGGGCTTACTAAATTCACGACACCGATGTTCAGCTTCTACCAAATGACTGCTCTGCCTGCAGTCTAGTCTATTCACTACGTATAGCCAGTGCGTCACACACGTGCAATCTTCTTTTCGCATGTGAAAGTTTACTCAATTCTTAACTTCGTCATTAGTTTCTATAAGGTCCATATATTCTCCTCAGCCAGTATTCTCAGTGTGTCACACTCATCTTTTGTGACATCACTAGCTCCTCTTTCGCTCTTTTTCATATTCCTTTGGGGAGTTCCTCCCTCAGATTGTCGTCTCTTCAGTAATACATCTGGTAGGGTTTTCTCAATGGGTATCTTCTTTCAAATATTCGCCGTCATATGGTCAAAACTGCTAACCTCAAGCATGGCACAATCTCAGGCTTTTAACATACAGGAGGTATGGGGGCGGGACTTCCTGCAGACACATGCAGCTGCTCCTCTACACTCCCCCATCCGGTCGATTCATCGACCACCTCTTCACCGGTTTTCACATCTTGATATTTTCTCTTGAATCAGTGCTTCTTTGGAGTCCAGATCTTTATCACCCCCCCTCAGGGTGCCTGCTGATTTAACATGTTTGTCCACACTCCAGGTCATATAGCTTCACTGTCCATTCGGATTACAATAGACCCATCTTCCCATGTACTCCTTATGAATCTTCAGATACAGGAACTTCGTTCCTTCAGGTGCTACAATGCTATCCTGTATGTATTTTCTGACATCTTCATCAGTGAATTCCTTGGTACCAAACCCAGATTCGACATTGATCACGATCTTCATTCCTACTGCTTTCTTTGCTGTCTTCTTACATTGATTCTTCAATTATCTTGATCACACAGAATCCAAATGCTATGCTTACCTGGTCTCTGCAGGAGTGCCCGGAGCCTCAGGGGTTGCTTGTCTAACTGTGGAGACTGCACCTGGTGTTTTATAATGGTAAGCTCTCCATCCTGCTGTCTGCAGGGGCGAAAATCTTCTGTACTGATGAACTCAGATGAGAAGCTACCAGTTTTTCCTCACTGCTATATGTGTGTGCACCAGTTTCCTCACTGGCACTCACTGGTACCCTAGCCCAGGTCTGCTGTGGCTTAGGAAGTACCTGATGCGTCTCTTTATGGAGCCTGTGGCCTATGAGTGGTCTTTTGCGTCCTTGGTAGTTGGTGCAGTCTCTGTATGGAGTTTGTGGCCTGTAAGTGGCTTTTGGTAGCTGTTCTGCACCTTGCGGCACTTTTGTCAGCACACATGTGCTGCTGCCGGTGTTGGTAGCTGTTGTGCTCCTTGTGGCGCTGTTGTCAAAACACAAGTGCTGGTGAATCCGGAGCGTCCGCGTGCAGAGTGAACAGCTGACGGAGCGCGGCAGGAATCAGCCGCTTGTGGAGTATTCATAGGGATAAGAGCTCTGCCACGGGTCTTATGGCTGCCGTGAACGTAGGGTCTGCTTGCGCTGCGTGCGGTTTGTTAGCACGTTGTCAGTGAGCCGTGCTGTGCTTGCTCGGTCTGATGTTTGTTTCTTTACAGGTGCGAAGAGACGGGTCCGCGGTAGCCGGAGAAGCTGGTGCGGTGGACGAAGGAGAAAAATCAGAGCGGTCTGGAGATCAAGGGGACCGCGCGACGCAGAGGGAGCACGGGAGGCTGTCCATTTCTTAATAAAGCCCGCTCCACGTCTCACGAGTCTTTCTCCTGCGCTCTAGGTGTGAATCCGCTGGTAAGCGTTATGCTGCTTCCCACAGGCAGAATAATGCGAAGCGTGTTCTCCAGTCTGGGCCTGGCTTATATAGCCAGCTACTCCCTGAGACTGGAATGCACTTGTCCTAAGCTCCTGTGGCATACAGAATGGCGATTGTGGTGTACCAGGAAGCAATGTCTATGGGGGATGCCATAAGAAGTCCATGGCTCATTAATCACTCCCTGCAATGCCAGTGGGGCATGTGAATGGCGCCAGGGGACCCAGGAGTGGGTCCAACTTGCCTTAATCAACCCAACCTTCTTGTGTCTAAGTGGGTTGAAGGTGTGAGCATGGGCCAACCTAGCTCTGAAAGCTGAATGAGACTGTGTCTGCACTGAGGGGGCATTTGCCTGTGGAGTGAAACTGTTAGTAGCCATGACAGGACTCCTCCCACACCCCAAGGCCCCTCCCAAGAGCGAGGTGCCGGGTCTAGGTTTGGTGGGATGGTTGTGATGGAATCTAGCAATCATTCGGGATGCATGGATGTTATAACTGGGTTCCCATGTTCTGTCTTGTGATCCATACCTTTTCCAGTCTACCAAGTAATACAAGGTTTTTCGGATGAGTTTAGAGTACAGAATATTTTTAACCTTGTACTCCGGTTCGTTTTCAACTAGAACTGGCTTAAGCGGTGCCTTGACTTGGGTGCCGGGTTGGACTGGCTTGAGTAAGGATGCGTGGAAAACCGGATGTATCCGCATGCTTGGGGGTAAGGTCAACTTCATGACTGCAGGATTGAGGACGGCTTCAATGGTGTATGGCCCAAAGAACCTCAGATGGAATTTTTGCTGCCCCTTCAAAGGGATAAATCTGGAGGTCAGCCACACAGTATCACCCACTCGATAGTCGGTAGCCTTCCTCAGGTGACAGTCAACAAATATCTTTCACAGAGGATAGCAGCTCGGTAGCCTTCTGAAATGCTTGGAAAATGGTGTTATGAAAATCCTTCACCACTGGCATTTCCAACGTGGCAGGTGTGTCATAGATAGACGTTCGTGGGTGTCATCTGTGGAGTACATAGAAAGGGCTGTGCCCAATAGAAGAGTGTGTTGAATTTTGTATGCATATTCTGCATTCCATAACACTTCCACCCACATACTTTCAGTTTGATGAAGCATGCACCGAAGATACTGCTCCAGTGTTTGTTACTATTACCAACATACAACTTGGGTGCCGATAGAAATTCAACTGGGCTGGTTGAATTGTCTTCATCTGTGTTCCGAGACTGACCCCCCTGATGCTTGTTTGTCCATCGGGTTGGGGGTGATGGCTCGTGGACAAACGTAAGTTTATGTTTGAAAGAAAGCAGCATTTTTTCCAGAACTTGGATATGAATTGGTTGTCCCGATCTGAGATTACGATGGAGGGGGAACGCATGAAGGCTGATGATCTATTCCTGGAAGACTTTAGCTAGGGTGGACGCTGCTGGGAGTCCCTTTAGGGATATGACGTTGGCCATCTTGGAAAAAAGATCCACCACAACTAGAATGGTGTTAAAACCATTGCATGGAGGTAGTTCGGTAATGAAGTCCATTGATATGGTGTGCCAGGGCATCAGCGGAACGGCTAATGGTTGTAGCAGGCCTGCAGGTCTTTGTTACTGGGCTTTGTTCTGTGTGCAAACTCCACATGCTAGTATGTGTTGTGCAAAGTCCCTGCGCCATGTGGGCCACCAGTAATACCTCTTGCTCTTGGCTATTGTCTTAGCGATTCCTGGGTGTCCTTCCACCAATGCATTATGGTAACTTGTCATGACTTATTCTTGCAAGGCAGACGTGGGGTGATATAAGCGTCTCTGATAATATGGCAAGTCGTTCTGAATGGTATGGTGCGGATCTTCGGTAACCCACTCCTGCTGCATTCTCCTGGCCGGCATGGCGAGCTTCACTTCTGCTTCAAGATCTTCCAAAGGCGAGGCGGAAGCCGCAAGCACGCCTATAATGGCCACAGGTTCAGGTATTGCATATGCATCTTCCCCTTTCGCTAAGCGTGATAGCGCGTCGGCTTTGCCGTTGCGTACTCCTGTCTGGTATGTGATCACAAAATCGTATTCCGCAAACGGACAAGAGCAATGGGCTGTAGAGGAGCAATATGGAGGGCCCCAGTGGCAAGGAAGGGCTGGAAGAGGAGGAAGAGGTGGGTACGGAGGACTAAGAGGAGGAGCGTATGGAGGCCAAGGACACTGAGGGGGAGGGCAAGAAGTGTGTTGGTAATGTGGTAGATGGGGCCACTTTGCAAGGGAATGTCATACTCGCCCCATGGCATACTATCAGAATGAACAATAGTATGGCCCCCCCCACCCAGGCAGCCCCTATGGCCTACCTATGGGTGGATACAGACAAGAACAAATTGCTTGTGTGTGTAACGGGGGTCAGAGAGCACCACCACAAGGTACACAGCAGCAATTAACATGACAGAACCACATGGTAAACACACGTGGTAACCCATTCGTTACCACGACAAATGGCGCGCCAGTGCCGTTCAGAGGAGCAGCAGTGATGGGGAACAGCGTTGTCACCCACCCTGAGACAACTAGACACCCAGAATAGGACAGCCCAGAGAGAGCACTTGCGTGTCCAATCCTATCAACAATGCTAAGTCCAGACGAGGAACCACTGGTGGGGGCAGAGAAATGAAACAAGCAGTTCATCTTCATGGTGGATTCAGGGACGGAAAAATCGTGTCTAAAGGAAGGCCTGTTTCCACTCGCAGACAATAAGTTGGAAACACAGGGATTTTCTGGGGCGGTAGTCACAGTTCCATACACCAAAGATTTGGACGTAACAGTGGGGGGGAAAGACAGTGCAATCACCCCTATTGTACCACAAAGACTCGCCAATAAATTTACTAGGAGGGATCTCCTCAGTAAGCTTAACATGACCATCTCCTTCACAGAGAGGGGAATAGTTGCTTTACACCAGGTATATGTGCCATGAGATCAATGTTACTAATCAGCACACTTGCCAATGAAATAACAGAACATTTCGGGGAGTGTCAAGTGACCCAGACATGTTCATACAAGGGATAAGAGTGTTAGCAAAAGCAGTGCCTGAAATAACACAAGAATGGCAAGTACCTTCCGACTTTGTGTTTCACCCAGTGGCTGCCCCCGAGGTAGTACTGGGGTCGATAGTGTCCCTAGATTTACATGGTGTGCAAGTATCCGCACAGCAAATAGCGGTGATGGGATTGAACATGCACGGGTGGGAGTGGAGAACAGTCCTATGCATGGATCCCAATATAGCACTACGTGACCTATCGGATGAGGAACTATTCACTGACTGTGACACTGATGGGGAGATCATAATGGAGATTTGTATTCCTTGTGACATAATTATTAAAAATAGGCAAGTGACCAACCCCCTCATGGCCATTGTCAGTGCACCCCCAACATTTGTTGACGAGGACATGCAACAGGTGCCAGCCACATTATGGACAACCAACCCCCATGACGTAGGTCTCCTGCAAGAAGTAACACCTGTTAAAATAAAGCTCATGCCTGGTGCAGTGCTGCCTCGACTAAAACAGTACCCCTTGTCAGGGGAAGCAGAGTAGGGAATAAAACAGATCATACACGCCGTATAAGAACAAGGGATAATTGTGCCATCTAATTCACCTTGCAGTACAGCAATTTACCCAATTAAAAAAGTGATGGGCGGGGCTTGGAGGATGCGACAGGACCTACGCCCACTTAATGACATCATACAAAAATAATTTCCACTTGTCCCAAACCCAGCATCAAGTTTGTGCAGCATCCCAAAATCGGCAACTTGTTTCACAGTGGTATATTTAAAAAATGCATTCTTCTCAGTACCACTGGACCCAGAATCACAGTGCCTAACTGCATTTACCCTGGGGGGAAGAAGATATGAGCATTGCAGATTGCCCCATAGATATTGTGAGAGCCCAAGCATTTTCAATAGAATTCTACATGAAGACCTTGGCAACATTGACACAAAGAGCACGATAATACAGTATGTAGATGACTTTTTAATATGCGGGTAGAATGAGGAACCGTGCAGGGCAGACTGAAACGCATTGATAAAGTTGCTGGCCTACAAAAGGTACAAAATGGACAGACAAAAATTACAGTACTGCCTAAAGGAAGTGCATTCTTTGGGACAGCTGATATCAAAAGATGGTAAATGTATACTCCCAGACAGGGCAGCAGCAGTACACGCAACTATCAGGCCCCACACAGTGAAGGACATGCAGACATTTCTCGCCATATGTAATTATTGCCTAGCATGGATACTAGATTATGCAGGATACACCAGACCCTTGCTACAAGCGCTAAAGGAAGTGCAGAAAGAGAGTTCAGGAATCGTGTGGACCCCAGAAATGAACACAGCTTTTGACACATTGAAAGATCTCGTCTCCACGGCGCCAGTTTTAGCAACTCCTGATTATGACCGCGAGTTCTTCCTATTTTCACACTTTGACGGAATGCTCATGACAGCAGTACTCACACAGAAAACATCTTTAGGACACAAGCCCCTAGCCTATTACAGTGGCACACTCGATGCTGTGATGCAATGACATTTTGCGTGTGAACAAGCTCTCACAACAGCCACGTTCAACATCGAAAAAAGCGCCACCATTGTAATGGGATGGAAGTAACGAGTATTAGTTGAGCACTCATTGTTTGCCATTCTTGAAAAATCCAAATCTACACTGACGACACTGAGGACCACAGCATATGAGATCATATTGTCCAGCTCCAACATACACATAGTGCATTGCAAAACAGTGAACCCAGCAACGTTTATCACCGAAGCATGCACAGTCAAGGATATGCAAAACCATGATTGTGCCACATATGAAGGGGAAGGTGACGACGTACCCAAAGCAAATGAAAATGCCCTAGAGGAAGGGGAAATGTACTTTGTAGACAGGTCAGCATCAGTGTGCCCAGAGACAGGAGAAAAGCACATAGAAGCAGCAGTAGTGCGGTTGGAGGATGGAAATATGAGACAATCGTACAGAAAAGGTTACCAAAGCATCTTTCAAGTCAGGCAGTGGAATTAGTGGCATTAATTGAGGCACTCCATGCAGAAAAAGGGTGCACGGTAACAATCTATATGGATTCCGCATACATGACCACAACCGTGCACGGGGGGTTGTCAAGGTGGGGGGAGGAGAGGTTTTAGAGAAGCAGATGGGTCCCCCGTGCAACATGCAGAACTGTTGAAAGAACTAATAAAAGCATTAGCAGAACCCTCAGTAGTGGCCCTACTGAAGTGCCAGGTACACACTAATAGCAGTGATGCCATCTCATTGGGAAACACGGCAGCAGACACAACCGCAAAAGAAGCAGCATATTTTGAAAAGGATTACAAAAGGAGAATTCATACTAAAAACAAATGTGGAAGAGGAAAGAGAAACAGGATATAACTCAATGCCCATATCACAGATAATAGACCTGCATAAAAGAGCACCAATTGAGGAACAAGAATTATGGATCAAAAGAGGATGCATACAGTCGGCTACAGACCTCCTTTGGTGCCAAAATTGCACAGGGAAAGTAGTAATGCCCATTCCCATCCGGCCTGTACAGCATAGTCAATGTCAGGAGATCATGGGAATGGTAGTCCAAACACATCTGGGAGCCAAAGGTTGCAGACCCCTGGAACCTTTATAAATAGTATTCCAACAAATGCACTTCACAGCACATACTGCAAAACAACACATAGCTGCAGACATACAAGAAGACTGGTTTGTCCCGGGATTACAGGAACATGTGGCAAAATAAACATTTGAATGCACAACGTGCCAAATGTATGATTCAGGAATGACTAAGAACGTTGAGAGGGACCCTGCCCTGCCCCATCGGACCATTCTGTGAGCTGCATATTGATTATGCGGACATGGGAGAAAGGTGCAATGAAGCAAGATATCTCATAGTGGTGGTCTGCCCTTTTTCACATTGGGTGGAGACAGGACCCTGCGCCCACCCAGATGCGAAATGTGCAGCAACATTTTTTAGTGAGAGAGGTATTCCCACGATGGGAATTTGTGATGTCATACATTCCGACAACAGAACGCACTTCGTGAATGACTTATTTAAGGGAGTGACATCCTTACTGGGCATCAAACACAAATTGTGTTCGATTTATCACCTGCAGGTGAATGGGGTTGTAAAAAAAATAAACTGCCTTCTTAAAAGCAGATTTTCAAAATTGTGCGACACCCTGAAGAAAAACTGGGTGTATTGTTTGCCCCCAGCATTATTTCAATTGAGAACACAGCCAAGCAAGGACCACCACTTGACACCGCACGAGATAGTGACAGGAAGACACATGCACATGCCAATATCTCCAATTAGAAGAGCATCAGATGCTTACACAACAGCCACAATATTAGGAGAAGAGTTCCAAGAATATTTGACGCAGTTGACAAGAGCAGTAAGGAGAATAGCAACAGAAATAGCACCACCATTCACACGATAAAGTGAAATTGACACTGTCACAGCTGCAATAGACAGCCCCAACACACAACTAATGCCTGGGGAGATGGTGTACCTGGGCATGTACCAAATGAGGGCCGGACTATGAAACTGTAAGTTACACCACTGCAACTGTTATCATACATCTATCTCTCCATAAAAAAAAAGGTATACGGGAATCTATACGAGTTTTAGACCTTATGGCCACCTGGGAATTCTATGTGGAAATCTGGACTTCCTAATTTAACTTGCATCTAACATACAGCCTGCAATTAAGACACAGCTGTTTCTCCTGTTGCTATTTTGCTGCTAACTTTCGCTTCACCTGCACTTCTCTTTTACTAATTGGGTCAGCTGTTTAGACTATAGCTGGTCATCAGCAAACAGCAACTGGCAGTCTGAGGGACGGGGAGGGAGAGACAGACTCAGGCAGCTCCTTAAGCTGTCGGGTGTTCCCTGTCCTCACTACAGGCCCCTAAGCTTTTTGGAACGCAGCTTTTAACTATCCCCAGGGGAGAGGGGGGGAGTGTCGGACTCAGGCAGCTCCTCAAGCCGTCGGGCGTGCCCTGTCCCTGGAGGCTGTGTAAACTTTACACTAGATCCTCTCTTGGGGATTCTTGTGTTTTATGCCTATGTCTATGCCTTTCTCTTGGGTGCTGTTGCTATAAGATGTGTGCCGGACTCCTTTCTTTGAGCCTGAGCTTTAACCTTTTGTCCCCCCAATAGTGGGCACTGGGTGCTATTCAGGTGGGGGGCTGCGAGTATATCTCTCCCCTCCCCTGTTTTCGCCTACAGAACAATATACTTCGGCTCTTTTTTTTATTACTTCCGTCAGGTTTTATGTATCTTAAGCATATGTCTCATCAATTTATGCATGTGTGCCTTCAAATTTTGTGTTGTGTGTGAAGATCTTTTGCTCCTTTATTGGAATTCAATTTCTTATAGTTGGGTCTTTTTATTCATCATTTTTATAGCTAATAGCTAGCTGGCCGTTAGCAGGCTGTTGGACAGTATCAAGTGGTGCTACACCTGGGTCTACGCATTTTTATTATTTCCTTTTGTTTTCATCTATCATCTTTGTCTTTGTGATTAATTATACAAATCAGAAATCCTTGCACCAGCACTTTAGGATTAGTCCTCAATCCATTAGGAGGGGCATTATTGTTAGCTAGGTGCATGATATTCGTATCTTACTGTGTTGACACTGCCGATAGCTTGTACACATTATGTCCAAATGCAAGGCTAAAGCGCCACCGTTGGTGCCCAATAAAACTAAAAAAAGCAAGTCTAGTCCCTAGGTGGTCTGGGCGGCCCTGATTCTAGTTCCAATGTCCCCAAAAGTGTTCAGGTCCCTTCAGGTCAATCAACATTCAATGAGTATCTGAAACAAATGGCAGGTAAAATACAAAAGCGTATACAACATACTGAAAGGGCTATTGAAGTTTCCAGTCTAAACTCTAGTGGAGTTTGTGATAACATAATGGTCTCTTTACCCCCCCCCCCACCACCCAAACACCTAAATTCAAAGTTTATCACAGTGCCTTGAAAACACTCTGAATGACAACACCATAGAAAGGGACCCAACGGAAATAGGTGGCTGTGTGGGGGTCTTCTCTGGGGATACGGTATGTGTACAAGAGGAAGGAGGGATTTCTATTGGCAGTCTGGTGGGGTTAGGACGGAAGCCTACCTCAGTTGTATATGTGAACGACTCTATGGATTCATCCTTAAGTGATTTTAAAATCTTGGATGAGGTGCTGGACAAAAAATGAGCACTGGTCCTAGATAAAATAGGGGCCCTTAAAAACTCACTAAGTACCACTCTTTGTATTATGGATGACCTAACAAGAGGCCTTTAAAAAGGATATTTTGGAAATTAAGGCTCTCGTTACAGAACAAAAAGGTTCAATAGAAATTGGTACTGAGGTAGAAAGATTAATTCCCTCTCTTCCAAATCCCACACATAACCAACATGTGGGTGGAACTGTAGGCCAGAAGCCTTTAGTCTCTGCCCTTTTAACCCCTATCCCTGTACGTCAGAACGCACACTCATTGCAGGGTCTCTTATGGAAGGGCAATAGGGGCCCCACTGTGGTTTGTGCTGTGGGGTTGCATAAGATCCTAAAGGATAATGGTCCCTCTTGTGAGCAAATAGTGCTCAACTTACCTCCAGAGGCCGCCCCTTTTGTTGTTTAGTAATCACAGGGCTACCCGCTTGGACCCTAGTATGGTGGAATCTACCACTTCCCTCCTAAATAAAACAGCACAATAGATAAATATGCTCCTTCCAGGGATGAAGGTGAACCCTAGAAGCATTCTCATGGCTAGAAGGGTTTCACGGGTGGGGAAGCAATCTAAATGGCCAGAGGGGGACTGTGTAGTCGTTTCTGTGATTGCTGCAGCTATGCTTGATTATGTGGTTACTTCCTTAAACCCTGAGTGGCGGCTTTGTAGAAGCCATACTAGCAACGTAGCGCCTTTTTCCGTTAAGCAGCCTTTTATCCTGCAAATCCCTTCCCATACGCATCACAGAGCACCACCAAAATCCTAAATCTGGGAGGGGTTGTTGAGGGCATGGGGGGAGGAAGTCTGAACGTACCAAAGAATCCTGTGGCTGCTGTAGATCTGGCAAACCGTTTATAAGGTCTTGTGGGAAATTGAGGAAGTGGATTGACCCGTTTCCTTGGGGGAGGCTGCACAGCACAGGGGGTTGTCCAGGAATGGAAGTGTTGACTGGCAAAACCCGACTGGTAATAAGCCGGAGTCAATATATGCAGACCTGTCCTCCTTATCCTGGAACTTAGCAGGAGCCGCCACTAAGCTTTCTCAGATTGCGATAGTCACAGCTTTGAGGGAATATGATATAATATTCCTTCAGGAGACGTGGGCCCTCTCCCCTTTATGTTTGGATGGCTTTATTTCAAAATGTGTTCCAGCTAAGAAGGGTGGGCGTGGCCGTTGTTATGGAGGTTTGGCAATTTTGTTGAAAGCCTCACTAAACTTACTTTTAACAGTCAGAGAAACAAAAAATGTGAACATAGTGTATCACTGCCCGCCCTGTGCAGGGCCGACCGATGGACCTGGTGAACTTTTATAACAGCCCACACATTGCCAATCAAGGGTGCCCAGGGGCATTGAGGGACCTCGTTGATTCACAGTGCATAGCTAATGGGAGCCAAGACTCGCTGCTAATTTTGGGTGGTGACTTTAATGTTAAGATGGGGTTGGGGATAATGCCAAAGAAGACGGATCCTGGCGACGACTATGCATATGGGATAGCCCCTATCCAAATGGTAGATGAAAGAACGTGTGCAAGGGGATTGCAGTTCAGTGAGTGGTTCCTGGAATGGGGAATTCACTCTCTGAATGGCTGTGCCGGCGTAGATCGACCTGGGAAGCCGACCTTTTATGGCACCCAAATAACATCAACGATTGACTATCTTTGTATATAAGCAAAGGATTGGTACTTAATAAAGGAGTTTGAGGTGGTCGTAAAATTATTTAGCGATCACCATGCGTTGAGGTTGGTACTAAGAGCTCAACCAACAGTGGCTCTACATATTAATCTGCCACAATTGGATCATTGTGAAATCAACCCACTATGTAAGCGTCAAGAAAAATGGGCCTAGCTTGACACTAAGGCTATACAATCTATGGTTTGTAAATCTAATTTAGAGGAAATTGCCACTATCCTCTCAAATGGGTCATGCCCTAGTGCAATCTTTTTGGCCTCACAAAAAATATGGAGGTCAATGTCTGATACCTTCCAACAGGACTTTAAAATGGGGAGAATTAATTCTCAGACCTGGTTCGACGAATCATGTCGGACAGCACAGAATAACCTTAAAAGAACTTTACATACAAAAGATAGCACAAGGCGGGAGATAATTAGTGCCCAGGTGCATTACAAAAATACTGTGGCAAAAAGGAAGAGTTATTTAGAAGATTTTGCTTGGGCAGAACTCATCCAGGCTGTGCAGCTAAGAGACACAAAGACATTTTGGGAGTTTGTGGCAGTGGAGCCCCCATACAAAAGGACAAGGACCTATAAAGAGAACAATGTAAGTGCAAAGGCATGGTCCAACCATTTTAGTTCCCTATATGAAGCGGATCCCACCACTCAATTTTCTGGGACTAGAGGTACGTCCTTGAGACTAACTCTAAATGAGGTAGAGGTCGCAGTAAACAGGTAACTCTACAACCGAGCCCCTGGCCCGGACATCCTTCCAGCTGATATTTTTCATGACGAGGTGGATGTGTGGGCCCCATTGTTGACTAAGTGTTTCAATGCCTTTTTGGAGCTTGGTACCTACCCAGCCTCCTGGCGGCAGGCAGCAGTCTTTCTTAGAGACCGATATCTTTTGTTAGATACTTCTTCTAAAATCTTCGGTCGGGCTGTTCTGGAACGCCTTGAACAGGGATACTCGCTAACATACAATATGGGTTTCGCCCCGGTTTGGGGACTAGAGACCAGGTTTTGAATCTGTACTTGGTGGGTGCAACATCAATATTCATCAGGGCGGGAGCCACTATATTTGGCATTCATGGACCTGAGCACGGCATTCGACAAGGTGGATAGGGCTATGCTCTGGGCTGTGTTCAGTTACATGGGCTGTCCAGAGGATCTGGTGAAGGTTCTCCAGCTGATTCATGAAAACACCTCGGCATGCGTCAGATTTGTAGACCAGGGACAATGCACAGACTTCTTTGAATATTTTTTGGGTGTCCATCAGGGTTGTGTTGTGGCCCCGGTATTATATGCCCTTTATATAACTGGACTATATTAGGCTTTGGTTGAGACAAATGCCGATTTTATTAGGGTAGGTGGGGTTCCACTCCCAGAATTGGCTATGCGGACGATATGGTCATAATAGCCCACACTCCCATAGCTTTACAATGTCTGGTGGATGCTTACACACAATTTATGTCCAACCATAAACTGGCAGTGAACTCCAAAAATTGGCAGTTATGGCTTGCAGGAGCACAGGCGCAAAACAACTCAAGATGCGCACGATTTGGAGCAGTGGAGAGCCCATACCGAGGGTTAATAAATTTGAATATTTAGGAGTTTGCTTTACTTAAAACTGGCGGGATTTGGTCACGTAGACAAACAATGTTTGAGGATGAGACAGACTCTGGGGGCCGCTTGTACCGATTCCAAAAGAATTGCTTTGGGCAACCAATACATTTTTTTTTTTTGAAAACTCTTTATCGAATTTTACAACATGACACCAAAAAAGAAAAAGAAAACATCCCCCCCCATGTGATGAGCTCCCATCTCCACCAAACGTCTTTCTTCCAAACAAACTCTCTATACTCATTGAAGGTCCAGCAGTCGCAGGTGTTGCGGGAACCGGATCACTCTAAAGTCCTCTTTGAGGAAAGTCATAACTTCACCCCATTCCGCTGCAAAATGCTGGACTTTATCGTCTATGGCGTACGATGCCCATTCCAGTGCCATTATCTCCCATATTTTGCATAGCCAGTCTTGATTCATGGGGATCACAGGGCTCCTCCATCTCTGAGCTATGAACACCATAGCTGCGAGGATTAATATCACTTTTGCTTTCTCCCTACCTCTGAGTCCCCTCATCTCTGAGGGTCCACGAACGCCCAAAAGTATCTGTGCCGGCGTTCGTACGTCTCATGGGCCAAAAGCCTGTTCCACCGCCCTCCGTATTTGTCCCCAAAAGGAGCCAATCTTGGGGCACGTCCACCAGATATGTTCCGCTGTGCATCCCCTCCAACAACAACTCGATCTAGCGGGGAACATCTTATGAAGCCGGGCCGGGGTATAATGCCACCCAAATAAAACCTTGTACCATATTTCTTGAAGTTGAGTTGCCTTAGCCAATTTAGGAATCGCCCTCCATAGCCTCTCCCATTCCGCACTGCTGATTTCTTGCCTAAGCACTCGTTCCCACTG
Source organism: Ambystoma mexicanum (assembly GCF_040938575.1). Lineage (NCBI taxonomy): Eukaryota > Metazoa > Chordata > Amphibia > Caudata > Ambystomatidae > Ambystoma > Ambystoma mexicanum. Next base: position 275,058,270 of record NC_090937.1, read on the forward strand.
CTGCATATACGCCCACTCGGGATCTGCATGCGAGCTCCCCAAGATCTTATATGTATTGGAAATGAGCCCCTTTGTTCCATCATTGGTTAGCAGGAAGGTCTCGAATTGCGTTGTGTCTCTAGTTGCCGCCCCCCGAATCCCAGGGTGGAGTACCCAATGTCTTATTTGTGCATATCGCAGTCTCTCCCCCTCCTGTACTGCAAACTCCTGCTTACAGTCTTCGAACGAAAGGAGTTCTCCTTCCCAAAACATATCACACACCTTCCTACACCCTCCCTGCTGCCATCCCAGAAATGCCCCCTTCTCCATGCCCGGGGTGAAGTCATTATTGCCAAAGATAGGGGTAAACGGTGATGTATATGTAGTGATTCCCTTAGAGCCCACCAACCTGTCCCAATTATCATCCATTAGCTTGGTTATTGAGCTTTCATAGAGATGCCGCGGACTAGACCCCTTGGGTAGCCAAAGCACTTCCGCCAACTTCCGATGTGCCACAGCTCTATCCATCTTCACCCAAAGCTTTTCTTGTTGCCCGTCCCCCTCCCTCAGTCATTCCCTAATAATTCGGAGCTGGGTCGCTTCGTAGTATCGCCGAAAATTTGGGAGCGCTAAGCCTCCCTGTCCCTTGGGAGCCATCAATAAATTACCACTCACCCTTGGCCTTTTCCCTTCCCACAGAAAATCTTTAGTCAGGGTTCCCAAGTGCTTAAAGAAGCTAGACGGAACCGGTTGAGGGACCGCCTGGAATAAATACAACAGGCGTGGGAGGGTAACCATCTTTACTGCTGCAATCCGGCCTAGCCATGAGACTCTGAGTTCTTTCCACCTTCGAAAATCCCTCTGGATTGCCTTGAGAAGAGGAGGAAAGTTTGCCGAATACCACCCAGCTAAAGTCACTGTTATTCTGTCTCCCAAATATCTAATCCCTCCCGGGCTCCATAGGAGCTGAGTGCCCCCCTGCAGTTCCTCCCGTTCTCTTCCCTTTAGTGTTAGGTTTAAGACCTCTGATTTGCCAGTATTAACCTTCAAACCCGAAACCTCCCCAAATCCCTCCAGCAGGGACATACTGACTGAGAGACTCGCTAGGTGCCATCAACATTAGCGACATGTCGTCCGCAAATGCCGTGACCTTCTGCTGCTCCCCGCAAACGGAATACCGCGTATCCCCTCCTCCTCTCTTACTGCCTGCATAAGGGGTTCTAAGTAGAATGCATAGAGAATTGGGGAGAGCGGGCAGCCCTGCTTTGTTCCCCTCTGCAAATTAACCCATCTGGTGGCACAGCCATTCACCATTATTCTAATGGACGGGGCTTGATAATTTGCCTGTACCATTGTCAAAAATTCCCTGTTAAAGCCCATCTTTTCCATTACTCTAAACAAGAAGGACCACTCCACGCGGTTAAAGGCCTTTTCCGCGTCGAGTGCCACCAAAAGCGCGGGAGTGTTCGTCCTCTGTGCCTTTTCGACTAGATGGGCCACCCGTCTGATGTTATCTGCAGTTTGCCTACCTTTAATAAAGCCCGATTGATCGGGGTGTATCAACTGTGGGAGAATGTGATCCAGTCTGTACGCCAGGATCTTTGTATATATCTTGGCGTCTGTGTTGATTAACACTATGGGGTGATAAGACGTTCTCTCTTCCGGGTCTTTATCTTTATGTGGTTTAAGGACTAAGGTCACCTTTGCCTCTTCCATGGAGGGATCTATTTTACCTGTCTGTCGGAATCGATTGAATAATGTTGTCAATTGTGGGGCCAGATGTGACACAAACATTTTATAAAAGGGTGATGTATAGCGTCAGGACCTGGGGCTTTATTTGCTGGAAGAGCCTTAATCGCCCCACAAACCACCTCCTCCGTAATTTCCCGGTTGAGGGCCTCCCCTTGTCGCATTGTCGATTTGCCGCAACTTTACCGATTGGAGGAACTTTTCCTGCCTCTCACTACTGGGATTTTGGGAGGCATATAGGGAATCATAATAGCTCGCCAGCGCCTCCTGTATTTCTTCCCGCCTTGTGACTCTCTCCCCAGGACCCAATTTTAACACTGTGACAGCATTCTTTCCCCTCTTTCCTCTTAGCAGGCGCGCTAGCAGCGCGTCAGCTTTATTTGCCTTTGCATAGTATTTCCGCCTCATTGCCAACAGCGCTCCCTCAGCCTTTTTGGTTCGCAAGAGTTCCAGTTGCCCCAAAGCTGTCCTATAAGCTTGCATAGCTAACCGGTAGGGGGTCCTGCCCACTGCCTGTCTAGCCATTTCCACTTCTGCCTCTAATTGGACCTCCAGCGCTTTCAGTTTCTTCACCCGAAAAGCCGCTGCCGCTATCAGATTCCCCCTGATGGTAGCCTTAAATGCGTCCCACCTTATCTCCTCCCCCGTGTCTTCCTTCCGGTTAGTGACAAAGAATTCCTTAATCATCCCCTCCATGTCCCTCCGCACTTCCGGGTCCCTGAGAACCGCCCTTGAAAACTTCCAGCCCCATATCCCCCTCGTCTTCCGGCCCAGCTCCAGAACCGTTGAAACAACTTTATGATCCGCTATTCCTATCGGCCCCGTATTCACCTCCCGAATACCACCAACCAATCCCCCCCGATACCCAAATATAATCTATTCTGGACTGGGAACCGTGTACTCCCGATATGAAGGTGTAGCCCTCCTCGTCTCCTTTCATTTCCCTCCAGACGTCCCTCAGTCCCATCCTACCAATCTTATCTCTCAACTCAGCTGCCATTACTGTCCCCCTCCCCTCGATCTTCTGCCATCCCTATCCCTCTCCCTGTCCCAAGCTATATTAAAGACTCCCATCAAAACTATCTGTCCTCAAGAATGATCCTCTAGTAGTCTTAGCACTCGAAGCAGGAACTGCTCCTGACCAGTATTGGGGGCGTAGATTACTGCAATAGTGCATGGGGCTTCCTGGCATTTCCCCCTGACTATGATATATCTCCCCTCTTTATCCTTTATCACTGCGTCAACCCTGAAGTCCACCGTATTCCTGATAGCCAGTGCCACCCCCCTCTCCTTGCTTTGGCCAGAGGCATGGAGAATCTGATCGAAGCCCCGCAATTTCAACCTTCCCTGATCTTTGCTCATAAAATGAGTTTCCTGAAGGCCCATGATATCAGGTTTTTCTTTCTTCGTGAAGTGCTCAAGCCTTTTCCTCTTGAGTGGGGTATTTAATCCCCTCACATTATGTGTTAGCCACTTGAGGAGGTAAAACTACTATCATGTTCCTCGTCATGTGCTACTGCCCTTCCACCACTTCCCCCAGTGGACAGCTCATCACTCCCCCGGCCCCATCCCACTCCTCCTCCTCCTCCCCACCCCCCCCTGAAAGAAGAACTCCTCCCCGCTCTCCCTCCACTCCTAACTCAGGCATCTACGCCCTTTTCGTATCCAAAATGGTCGCTCTCCTAGGACCCATATCTACTGAACACCTTCAAGAGGCCCACCACCTCAATTACCGCTATAATGACTCATGGATCAGTTCCTGTTCCAGTCTGCTCGTCCTCTGAGCTTCCTTTTCGCTGCGGATTCTTGCCTTTAGGTCATCTTCTCCTCTTATCTCCTACTGTCATCCATTCCCAGGGTCTCGGCCCGGGGCGCCGCTCCGCTCCCTGCACTCCCGATCCTCCACCTCTATTCGAAGCAGGTCCGCCCCCTCCTGTAGCGTGGTAACTTGCTTCTGAGCCCCTACCCACTCAAAGAGCAGGCCAAACGGGAACGTCCATTTATACTTTACAGCCTTTTCATTTAGTACCTTTAACACTGGACCCATTTGCCTTCTTTTCAGGAGCGTACTACTCGCCAAGTCTTAATATTGTGCTATCTGCCGCGCTTTGAACATTATGGGTTCCCGCTGCCGTGCTGAGCGGAGGACCGCCTCCTTCTGGGCATATCTCGTAAATGCCGCTAGTACGTCCCGAGGTCTCTCCATCTGTCCTCTGTGCATTCGCCCAGTCCTGTGCACGCTTTCCAGCTCAATTTTCTCGGGACACGCTTCACCCAGGATATCAGCAAAGATGCTTTGAACTGTCCCTTTCAAATCCTTGTCAGAAACCGATTCTGGCAACATTTTCACCCTAATATTAATCCGTCGGGATCTATTTTCTGAATCCTCCACTTAGGTTTCAAGGTTTCGTGTAGCCACGTCCAACCTTTTTATGGCTTCACTGTTGTCTGTGGTTTCCTTAGCAAGCTCTTGGAGGCCTTTTTCAAGCGGATCCGTCCTTTCCCCAATTTGCTGCATTTCCTGTCTTATCTCCCCTAGAGCTTCGTTCAGATCTGCGCGCATTAATTGAAATTGTTCTTGAAATGTCTTTGCTAGGTTCGACTGTAGAGCATGCAACTCTCCCAGGAGTTCCTGTCTAGACAATACTGCCCGCTCCTCCGGCCCCTCCAGTGCGACATTCTCCCCGGCCTTTTCCAAAGACCTCTCAGCGCCTTCCTTCAGGGTCTGCACAAGTCAGATTGCCGGGAGTGTGCCCAACAAGTCTTCCGGGGCCTGTGCCCCCCTCCCACCTTTGCTTTTAGTTTTTGCAGCCATGATGCACTCTTCCCCAGCTTCCCCGTGTCTTGGTAGGTCTCCCGGGATCTGACGGTTGACCAACAACAATCCCTTGATCCTCTTCTGGGCCTGGAGCTCCGCTGGTCCGTTACAAGGGTGGCCTATTGTGTACTTCCCGAGGGGAATGGCAATGCGCCGGATGTGGCCCTGTATTGTTCCGCTGCTGGGCCTCCCCGGGCCAAGACCAGACAGGCTCCCTGCTTCGCGTCCTCTATACACACCAGGCGATCCCCAGCCTCTCCTCACCCCACGGCTGAGCGGGGCGTTCTCCAGTAGAAACGGTCCCCCTCCGCCTCCTGGAGCAGCTTGCTGGTACTTGATTTAAAGCTGCACTCGGGGATCACCCCCCGCGCCGTCCACCCCAGCGCAGGCACAGCTGCTGCAGTCCCCCACGCCCCGCTGCGTGGTGACCCGGCGCCCCGGGCTTCCCAGCCGAGCTGCGCTCTACCGGTGGAAATGGGTGCACCAGTAGACCCCCCCTGCCTCGGGTCCCCCGTCGAAGCCACCAGTGATCCGCTCGCTGCCACGCACCTGTCCCGGCGGGATATCCCCCTGCCTGCAGATCCGCTCCGCTTTCCCTCTTCCTGGGCGCAGCTTCTCACAGTGCCTTACCCCGGAGCGGGCGGGCAGAGCAGTCACCGCGGCCGTCGGAGATCTCACGCTCCTGCCGCAGTCGTCGCCCGCTCCTGCTGTCGGGGGCCAATACTATCTCTCGTTCGGTCACCAGCAATCCGGCGGGTCCCCCGGTTCCTCACAGCGCCACCTCTGGTATTCCCCACGTCCTTTTCTCTGGGGCCGCCTGGCTCTCGCGGCTCCCTCTTCAGCTTCGTATCTCGCAGAGCTCTCCCTCAGCCGTTCCTAACGTAACAAATCCTTCTCTTTACCCCCGGGGGGTTGCTTGCCCCAAACGAGGGGCGTTGAAGAGGCGGTGGGCTTCCTCACAACACTCTGGTCTGAAGAGCGCCGTCGGCACGTCTACAGAGGGCCGGCGATCATCTTGAGTCGCAATCAATTAATTTAATCCTCGAAGTGTACACAGCACAAACAAAAACTGTTACTAATTATGGGGCCGCATTATGGGGTATGGAAAAAATTACCAACATTGAACATGTGGAGAATACCTTCTTGGAAAAAACTACTCGGGCTATCGCAGTCTGCACCTAATTATGGTACACATTTGGAATGGAGGTGCCCTCACATTGGTGATGAGTGGTTGTGGGCCCCTTTGTTGCACTGGCTGATGATCTGGTCAAACCTGAAAGCTACGCTCTTGCATACGGTGTAAGAGCCTTGGTGACCAGCTCAGTTAAACCGAAAATTCCCTGGCTTTTTATATTCAGAAATGTAAAACACAGTTAAATTGTGAGAGCCTGCTATGTCCATCAACACTTTTGTCTTCTTGCTCCGTGAGGAAATATAAGCAACTCTATAATGCTATTCTGGTGTCAAACAAGGAAACTCTCACTCTGGGAATACCTGCAAACGGAAGGCACATTGTTTTAACCACCACAGAAGGCATTCAGCCATACTTGCTTCATAGTCACCAGCCTTCAGACCGATAGGTCCTGACGCAAGCACGTTTCAACTTTTTATGGCTTGGGGCACGAACCAAAAACTGGACATACAATGAACAGTCTATAGCTTGCCCATGCTGTCAGTAGGATGAAGAGAATCTGTTGCATTTTGTGTTGTTCTGTCCAGCCCATATGGATTTGAGAAGAAAAACATGAATTCCATTGCTTAAAAATGCAGGTATCACCCAGGCTGGACCCGCCCTATGCTATTTGTTATCAGCTGCCACGATGCCAGTGGCCTGGGGTTCTGTGGACTATTTGAGAAAAGCATGGCACAGGCAGAACAAACACTCTCTTTGTAATGTGCCAGAACACTCATAATGCTAAAACCATCTATGAATTTTACTTGTGGATATTATCTTCATTGTAACTTGATTGTACACATGCATTTTACATGTTTTTTATTTGATTTATTTAATAATGCAATTGTATTTAGTATTGATCTTGTATTTTATTGTGCAAATGTTGTTTATGGATTTTTTTTCTGAATAAACTTATTTGATGATGATGAATGTGTACTTAACCCATTATTTCTCACTCTATAGGTACAAACATGGCTGAAACGAGGGCCTTCAATGACAACGACACATCCATAGATAGCAGTAGGGGAAATATTAGTGCAACTAGAGCATACTCCTATGAGTGTGGCTTATGTTTTGTAGCTGTGGTGTTTTCAACGATGTTGGTATGCCTTGGACTGTACTGGGCAATATATTTTATTTCTGTCTGCAAAAAAGAAGGGGGGAGGGAGTTAACATGATACAAGAAGGTACCCACCTAGTGTGGGATGGTTTTAAACTAATTGGGCCCACAATGTATCCACAAACCTTACTACACTACACAAAAACAAAACGATCAGACTTCCATTAATTGAGTACTCACTAATTGACACTCCTGATCAGGAATTTAATGTGTATAATATGAACGATCCTAACCCCGATGCCGTAATGACGCCACATGTTAATGTTCATACAACTTCACAACCTACCTCAAGTAGTGATTACATATATGATGAAACACAAACCTCCAGAGGTGGCGTGGCTTAGCAGCCATGGAGTAGGCTGTGTTTCCCATGAGCTCTTGCCCATCCTACAATGATCCTGATGATTACGACGTTCAAATATGACTGAGAAGGCATGTAAATTGACTGGCTGCTGTAGGAACGCGAGAGGCTTGTAATAAACTTCCTGCTGTGTGAAACGGCGAGGCGGAAGAAAAGTTGTGAGACTTTGAACGAAGGATCGGACCTGCGAAAGTGGAATCAAAATGGCAGACGCCCGCGAACAAAGGGAGGCACTTGGTTGAGAAGCTGGGTAAGGGCATGCCCGCGGTGCAGCGCACAGCAAGACAGGCAAACCCATTGAGGAGCCGCAGCGTATTTGTGACAGGGAACACTTGGACTCCGGTGAGCCCTCGAGACAGGAGTGCTGCTACATTGTCTCACGATACTGCAGTGATACACTGTTGCATGCGGCAGACCGAACCCCTGTAGAGCGCGGCCGAAAAAGAAGTAATCGCGGCGTGCCTGTGGATGCTGTGCCAGAGAGCCCTGACACGCGATCCGACTCTACACTGCCGCAGAGATAGAGGGCATGGGAGCCCGACATACTGGCACGAACGAGTAGACGAACAGCTGGCCAGCGCCGGATGGTGTTGGAGACGGACACATACAATAGAATGTCCCTGGAAACGAGGAGGCCACTGATCACCCATACATTGTTAGTGGAACTTGTGACGTAATAACAGCAGAGATGGCAATCCATGAGAAGGTTCAGAGCCATGTAACAAGAGGCGCAGATGGGAAAAAAAGACACGTGAAGTGCCCCAGCCGACCAATGCAACGCTACAAACTCTAGGGCTGTAACCAACAGATGCTGGGACCAAATGTAATTGCCCAGGGGTGATGCGGCTGCATTGCGGAGCGGTTATCCCTGGATTGGCACAGCGTGCCCGGAGTGCTGTAAAGGGTAAATGCGCCATTAAGAGTTACGGCAATCAGTGACTCCAGATTGCAGCCGGACATTGATGTGATTGGGAGACGGCAACGAGGAGGCACTTGGAAAGTGCCCAGAGGTACAGTGGATTGACCCCTTGTGCTGTACCCATTGATTCATGCTCCATAGTCTGATGACATTGGCCTGAGCGGCACCACACAAGTACAATATACGAAGCCTATGAACTGTCTGTATTCTGTTTACATATGGGAGCAAGAGTGAACGGAGCGTGGCGAGTGCGAGATATCAAATTAAGACGCTTGCAGCAATGCTGTGAAGGCTGCACACAAGCGAGATAGAACACAGCGGGTATATACAGACAGCTGTAGACAAAATCAGGCAGTCTTGTGGGACAGCGAAACACAATGGACAGCATAGAAAATACATGATGCGGATGCTACAAGGAAAGATCAAAGGCATGATTGCTCATATTATACAGAACCCCGAGTGGCCCCACAGTGCTTTGCACCAAATAATCAAGGAGCCACCCCTGGTGTGACCTGGCAGAAGCAGTTGACCCCCTCCACCCCCGATAGGGTCCCCTGAAGTGTCATTAGCCAAAGAAGAGACCAACATGGCCTAACCTCAACATCAGAGCGCCCAAAACATGGGGCAGCATATTCTAACCCTTCCTGGCTGAGTCTTCCGTTCATGAGACCAACAGGGTTCCATTGAGCATTGACAGAAACCGGACCCCAGCCATTTTGAACTGAAACAGAAGGCGACATTGTGATGGCATCCAAGCTTCCCAAGACAAAAGGGAAGCAACCCACACTGGAGGAATTCACAAGGACACCACAGCCAACAGAGGGGGCCAGGAATAAAGATAGGAACCCACAAACAGACAACCCCAACACGCAACGATCAGCAGATCCTGGATGTGATTGCAGTCTTGAAAGCAACTTGGGAAACTAAACTAGAGGCAGCCATGTCCGAACTCAAGGCAATGTTGGAGCTTAAAGTGGGCGCAGTACAAGTGGATGTCAACCTACTTGGACAAGATGTACGAACAATAGCAGAACGCACAGGCGAACTGGAGAAAAAAGTGACCACAAATACGGCTGCACGTGTATCTCACGCCTCGGAAATTCACATATTGAAGCAACAAGTAAGCAACCTGGAAAATAGAGCAGAGCAAGCCGAAGGGCGCGCCCGGGTGAATAACATACGCATAGTGGGGCTTCCGGAGGGAGAGGAAGGACCTAACCCAACGGACTACGTTGAGACCATGTTGCTGCAGGAAATAGGAGGAGGGACCCTTACTCAAGGGTTCACGGTGGAGAGAGCACACAGAGCCCTTACAAAGAAACCTCCCCCTGCCCCCCAACCTCTGAGGCCAATAATTGCCAAGATACTGAATTAGCAAGACAGAAAGAAGATCCTGGAACACTTCCGGAAAGGAGGTACAATACAAAGGGCATCCGCGTCTATCATGGCGTACCCAGATTATACACTTCTGGTCAGAGATGGCGACTGAACTATGGGACAGTGAAGAAGAGACTGCACAAAGAGGCTACAGATACATGCTGATGTACCCGGCAAAAATGAAAGTGTTTCACAAGAACAGGGCTCTGTTCTTTGAGACCCCTGAGGATGCGACAGAGTGGTTGGTTGACCAGAATTGCCCGCTGGGAACAGACAGCCAGAAGGAGGGCGGAATAAATAAGTGAGGCAGCGATCCCAGAAGCCGACGTGCTGTATAATCTGTGACATTGGGACTTGAATATAAAATAGGGCAACGTAGACCTGGAAGTAATACGCTGTGGGTTGAGTATGTAGAATTGAACGGGAATAGCATAATGGTGCACAATTGCAGGAGGCACAGTGGACACACTCTTATACCCCTATAGATAGTTTAGTTGGGTTGCCGGTAGTGTGGTAACCCCCTGCTGTGTCCCTAGTACCGGCACTGCCGAATAGTGACTAAATGCGGGAAGGCCTGAGATCCAGGGATGGAGCTGGGCAACAGTTGGGAACGGGAAGGGTGGGAGGCGGGAAGGGAGTTGGAGGGTGGGCAGTGGGAATGGGAAGGGAGGGGAGAGGGAGGAGAGTTGAAGGGTGTGTAGTGGTTTTAATTCGGGAACAAGCTTACGTCCACGCGCTGTGGCGCAAGATACAGAAGATGAAAGGGAACAGTGGCGGGACTGGGTATGGATGAATGATGGAAGACCTCAAGATAGTTACCTGGAACGTCAGGAGGGCTAAAAAGTTACCTGAAGAGAAATAAAATCATGATGTATCTGAGGAGGCAGAAAATAGATATTGCTCTACTACAAGAAACCGATCTCACAAAAGAAAAACAAGAGGTGATAAGAAAGAAATGGAAAGGAACTACTGTGGGGGCAAGATACTATGCATACGCTACGCTAGAGGGGTAATCACCTGGGTGGCACTGCATGTCCCTTTTCAGCTGTTACAATCTGCGGTAGAGTCGGATGAGAGGATGGTAGCGGTACAGGGACTAATAGAAAACAGAGAAGTGTGTATTATTAATACATATGCCCCGAACCAAGATAGTGTGGCCTACTTTAAGACTCTATATAGTAAAATAAGCCCATACCTGGGGGGTGCGGTCATATGGCGAGGCGACATCAACTTTACACTAGAACCCAGGGTGGACAGGTGAGATGGGAAATTGGACAAACCCACCCCTGCAGCCAGAACTTTGCAGACCCTGTTGAGAGACTTTAAGCTAGAAGACATGTGGAGGCTACACCACCCATATGATGGACATTACTTGCATTACTCGGCCCCACATAATTTGTACACACGGTTAGATTATATGTTCGCCTCCCCGGAAATTATAGGAGAGATAGTGCAGACTGAATATAAAGCTAGAATCCTTTCAAACCACTCACCACTGATCTCAACATGGCAGTATCAAGCCCCTAGAGCTAGAATTCCAACGTGGCATCTGAGAGCCAAAGCATTAGAAGACAGTGTTTAGAGGGGACCTGAGGAGGGAGATTGTTGAATATTTGCAAAACAATACCGGAAGCATAAAGTCGGCCGGCACCCTATAGGAGGCATTCAAACTGGTGGTGAGGGGATCAGCGATGGCAAAATCCAAAGGACTGCAAGGAGGCATATTGCAAGAGCTGCAGAAGGCAGAGGAGGAAGTAGAGACAGCCACGCGCAGAGGAGTTGACTCCCTAGAAAAGGGTGATACTATAAACCATTTACAGCAAGTATGCGAAGGACACTGGGAGAGGCTATGTAACCTAAATTGTAAGAAATACATAGAGAAGCAGCACGCTGGCAGGGACAAACCAGGTAGGTTGTTAGCATGGTTGTACAAAAGCGAAACACCAAGACCGACGATTAGAGCAATACAAGGGGAAGGAGGACAGATACTTGATACCCAGGAGGGAGTGAACGAAAGGTTCCTCGAATTTTACAAACTATTGTATGAAGATACAGATTGAGGGTAAGGCAGCGAGATAGTGGAAACACTAGAAGATATTGGCCTACCCAAATTGAGTGCTGACCAGAGAAAGAACTTAGATGCCCCTATCACTATGGAGGAACTAGAAGCAGTGATCGAGGAATTGCCCACTTGCAAAGCCCCGGGGGCGGACAGCCTCCGTAGCGAGTTCTATAAAACATATAAGACAGAAGTGCTTCCCTCACTATTGGCTATGCTAAACGAAGCTCTCGAAATAGGAACATTGCCAGAATCCCTAAGGGAGGCGATAATCATCCCGATTCTTAAACCTAATAAGCCGAGCATGGATCGTGGATCATATAGACCGCTATCCATGCTGAACCAGGACAGCAAAATACTCACAGCTGTGTTGGCGGGGAGATTGAGCCAAGTCAAAAGCAAAGTTATTCATCCTGATCAGACTGGATACATCCCGCACAGAAGCATATCCGACAATCTTAGGAGGCTTCACCGGGTCAAAGAGCAGACAGAGGGGGAGGCGCAAGAAGTCGCAATAGTTTCATTGGATGTGGTGAAGGCATGGCTGTGGCTGATAGCAAATTTATGGGAATATGGTATAGGGCCTGAGTATCTAAAATGGGTTAAACTGTTGTATAGCTCACCACTAGCCAGAGTTAAGACGGGAGCGGTTATTTCGGAAAGGTGGCAACTTAACAGAGGTAACAGACAGGGGTGCCCTTGGTTCCCGATGCTATATATCCTTGCACTGGAACCCCTAGCGATATACCTCAGACAATAGTACAGAGAGGTGGGGATTTTCACAAAAGGAGGGCCACACCTAATATCATTGTATGCGGATGATATGTTGTTATACTTAAGATACCCGGAAGAAAACCTGCCATATATCCTAGAAGTAATGGAGTGATTTGCATCGCTCTAGGGCATCGCAGTCAACCCCAAAAAATCGTGCATATTCCCCCCTGGGAAGATATAAAGGGATCCCGCGGGAGCACCTACCCATTCTACAAATACCCTGGGAGAGCAAAACCTTTAGATACCTAGGGATAGATATCTATCACGCAGTGGAGAATGAACACAAACATAACACAGAGAAGGCAATAGCAAACATTGAGAACAGCATGAGATTCTGGACTAAGCTCCCTCTGGCCATGGTAGGGAGAGTGGCCCAGTTGAAAATGGCTGTATTACCGAGGCTGATACTTTTTTGGAAATATACCATACATGATACCTAAGCGATTCTTTGTCAAACTCCAGAGCATATGTATGGCACAACACTAGGAATAGAATAGTACTGTGGAAACTACAGAATACATATGACAAAGGAGGCATAAAACTTCCCAGCTACAATATGTGGCCAGGTGGCTATCGGAAGACTCAACAGCGGAGTCCAGACTGCTGAGATCAGAATGTACGCAATTTTTTCTGAAAGAGTCAATATGGTTGCCTAAATCAGAGCAAAAGGATGTCCAAGAATGCTGGAATTGGGATGGCAAATGTGGCGAAAAGCTTGCCAGGCCATGGAGAACCTGACCCTGTGTTCCCCGCAGGTACCGCTGGTAGCACTGACCAAAGGGGATGTGCAATTGAGGAAAACGATAACGCAGTCACTGGGAATCGGTGGGTATTGCAACAATAGGAGACATGGCAAGATGGGAAGATACTGGAATTTAACGCATTGGTAGAGGAAACGTGCCTACATCAAGGGCAATATATTACATACACCAGACTGGTGCGACGGGTGAAAGAAACATGGTCTGAAATAGTGCTGGAAAACCAACCAGATACAGCCATTGAAACAATCTATGACATCGCAGAGGGAGGGCACGAGGTTTCCCAAATCTACGAACTGCTGATGAGTAGGGTGGAGAAGGAAGTAACCCAACTAAGACGGGACTGGGAAGAGGAAGTGGGGGAAAGCATAAATGATGGGCTGTGGGAGAGGGCTCAGAGGTACCATAAAAAAGTGTCCAGGAATGCAAGGTTGCAACAAATCCAGCTATTAAGTCATAGAGCGTACATGACCCCCCAGGGGATAGCCGATTTAAAAACGCAGAAATACAAACATGTCCCAAATGTGGAGAAGTGAATGCAGTTATGACCCCTATGTTTTGGGCATGCCCGGAAATTGGTAAATTCTGGAAAGAAGTGGCCCATCGCCTGACAGAGAAGGGGATCACGCCAGATGTGGAAATGGTGTTGGCATGTATGATTCGGGGGGGTACCCTAGACCACGTAAGCTAAAGCATTTGGGCAAACGTAAAGACCTGCCTTACATACTGGCCAAGCGCAGAATTGCCATGGGCTGGAAAGCATGCAACAGACCAAAGGTAGAAGTTTGGTGGAATGACCTCAAGAATTGGGCTGAAACCGAAACAGTGGTATAGACTGAAGCAGCCAACAGAGGGGTTTGGGGGTGGGGAAGAGGCAGATACATTGACGGCCTGGTGTTACTCACCACTCCGAAGTAGGCCCAAGACGTGGATGAGTGACCTTGGAGATGATGGTTGTACAAGAATCAATATTCAGCCTTCCATCCCAGCTCCCCTGAGTACAAGACTCAGGCTTCCTCAAAGAGGGGCTCTTTTCTACAATGTACCTCTCTGCTGTTTCGATTGGGACTGACAGAGGTGTTAATTGAATAAAAGAGCGGGGAGAACACACACTGCCAATACCAATGCTGCAAAAGAATACAAAGATATTATACAGTGTTGAGGATAAACCAAGCAATCAGAACAGCAGTATAATACAGGAAATACCTAGGTAAGTATTAGAGTGGAGCTTCCCCGGGGTGAATCTACAAGAATATGAATAAGCACATTGAGTGGAAAGAATTCTAAAGGGACTTCCTAAAGTATTGAACCACTGACAACCAACCTGAAAATTGTATTTTGAGGAGGATAATAGTCCAGGAAACAGGAGACAACGATAGGAAAAAACAACAAACAGGAATGTTAGTATAGGGAAATAAACCCGAGCGGCACAAGGGTCGCACTAGTGCCGGGTTGGTGCAGAATCAGCAAAGCGTTTATATGCACTTGAAGACAAGTTCACAAGACAGGGTAGATCACTCAATGTTCCAAAGTCCAGCAAAAGGAAAAATCCAATTAAGGCCGTAGAGAAATGATTTCAAATAGCAGAGATGGAGTTGCCAACTACAAATATGTACCTGAGCACCCACGCATCCAGATAAGGCGTGGAAGAGTTCCGTGTGGTTGATAGCAAGTCACCTGCGAGGAGGGCAAAGTTGTTCCACGTCTGGTAACAGCTAGCTGGGATGAGGGACCGCAAAAGGCAGCAGGAAGAATAAGCCAATAACATTCCGGTTCAAAAGCCAGGCGAGCACGACAGGAATAAAGGAGGAGGCAAGCCAAAACAGGAGAAGTCCGGGTCAGAAACATAGCGGTCAGTAGAAAGCCAATCCAGAAGCCAGGGAAGGGTCAAAACCAGGTAAGCAGATTAGGAATTTGTGCGGAGGAAACACGAAGAAGTAAACGGACGTAACCGGTGTAGCTTGTAACGCTAATTAGCAGCAACGAGCCCCTTGAAAGACGGTGGTTTTAAAGCCGTATGGGGGCGTGTCTTGCCGTACGTCTTCCACGTACAGGACGTGTCAGCTGACACGGACTCCGTCGTAGTTTGTACAGGCGCCATGGCAACCTGTATCTGCTCCACAGAGGAGCTTGTAAAGGAGTCGTATTCTGCAAGGAAGCCCGCATGGAAGCCCGAAGTGTAACACCTGGTGGCACTTAGTGGGCACATTGTTGGGGTCAACCCAGGTATGCCTAAGCGGGGATTATAACTCCCAAAGCACGGAAGAGGGAACACCCCTAGAGGATATAACGGCAGAAGGCGA
The DNA here is from genome assembly GCF_040938575.1 of Ambystoma mexicanum. NCBI lineage: Eukaryota > Metazoa > Chordata > Amphibia > Caudata > Ambystomatidae > Ambystoma > Ambystoma mexicanum. The sequence continues at coordinate 275,073,661 of NC_090937.1, forward strand.
AATGGAGTAGGCTCACGTTAAGGGGGGGTGGTAAAGGGTAAGCAGCGGCTATGGTTTAATATGATACGAGATATTCAAAAATGTATAAAATGCACCGCTAAGTTTGTGTTTTGTGTGTTGATTGGTTGCTGTAAAAGTTAATAAAATGGTTTACAAAAAAATAATAATAATAAAAATACAAACCTCCACCCCAGTACCTGACACAATGTTTTGCCAGCCGAGCAATGAGAGAAGTGCAAAGGCAGAGACTGGAATATTCCCCATTCGGTATCAAAAGTTGCTAAAAGCCAAACCAGCTCTGGGGGGGAACAGGAGATGGAAAAGGGGGGGGTGTGGAAAATGTACAACACATATCATGGCCTGGGTTTGGATGTGGTGGAAGAACCACACCACCCAGAGCAATCAAACAAATGGTACACAGATATGAGCACAATGGCAAATCAAGCAACTAATGGGAGTTGCTATGTGTGCTCCTTAATTCCCCATGCCTCGGGGACCCCCAAAGTTTCACTACGACAAGAAGCGCCCATTGCTGAGGCCCAGTGTCTTATTCATCTTGCACTGTGTAGAATTAGAAGCACCTACCAAGTGCACACTATTTCATTACAACTACTGCAAAATGAAAAAACCTGCAACAGCAAGCCACAAGCAGTAATCTGCGTTTAGGAGCCATTTTTTGTTATTAAAGGGACAATGTTCACCGACAATAGGTGGCAAGGAGAGCAAGGAATCTGCAAAGCAGAAGCCTTGCGAGGATTGTCGGATAAAAAATTACAATGGATCAAAGAAACATGCACTCCAACTTGGTCTCAGCACATCGCCAAACTAATGTGGGTAACAGCTCTTGAAAAGCCAATCAAGATCCAACATGAAATAAAATACAAACTTTGCTTTCATGGTGAAGGGAAGGTGCCCCTGGGTGCAAACAAACACTGCAACAAGACACTCATTTTGCCTGACATGAAGAAAGGAACATCAGCCCTAATGGACACTTACTGGGTGTGTGGCAAACAGGCGTACTTGAACCTCCCGCCATCCTGGAGAGGTACGTGTGCCCTGGCAACGCTGCACTCGGCCCTAATGGTAATTCCTGAAAGCCATATCCAAGAGGAGAGGGTGCCAGCAGAGATGTCCCAGGCAGCCCAGTCGACAACTGTTAGGCAGAAACCTGTGCAGTTCCCTCTGGGACCACTGCAAAAGATTTAGGACTACAGGTGTTTGGCAGTAAACCCACTTGGTAGCAGTCTGTACCACACAGATTCACTTGGTAGCTGTGGCTGAGCAGTCAGACTTCCCTCAAGAAGAGTTAGGCAGTATACACAGTAGGTCAAGAGCACACAGTAGAACAAGTAAACACTGACCAGGGCTTGGTGTAAAAGAGATATAATTATTTATTTAAAACCACATCTAGAAAAACACACAGGCACTAATAATAAGCAATTCAAAAACACGGTCATTAAAAGATATACACTGCCTTAAAAGAATATTAGACAAGTCTTAAGTAAAGCTCCACTTATTTTCAGACAGCGGCGAGCGCTTAACGTAGATGGCACTCTACTAGTTCATTTTAAAAAGGGAGAGAAAAGCAGAGAACAAGTTGAAACAGATCCCAACACTTTTATCAGAACATAACAAGAGAGGAAGGCAAAGTAAAACCGTGACGTTAGAGTTCAAGAGGCCGGATCCACCTTCAGAGGATCCAAACGAAATGTGTCCAAGGTCACACGGTTGCAGTGCACAAAAGTCTTGTAAAGGTTCAAAAAGGAGTTGGACCAAAGAAAGGGACCAGTTAGAGGGTCAAGGCGGCCAGCCCAGTCCAGAAGGTTAAGGAGTTATTATTACCTTGTAGCAATCTTTAGAAAGGGAGGCCTGGCGGATACGGTACCTTAAAGTGGTGAGAACGCTCCAGCGGGGGCAGTTGTTCCTGGCAGCAGATGCAAGTCGGTGCTTCGTCCGGGGGAAGAGAGGATCTCGTTGTGGAGGAAGACAGGAGTCCGTTGCACTGCCAGGGAAGAAACCAGCCGCAGAGTTTCTCAGGTACAAGGAACGGTCCGGTGATTCGCGGTTCAGTGGTGAGTGGCTATCCGGCTGCTGGGGTGCTTGGCATGGGCAGTTCGACCACAAACCGGGCTGGGGTGCGAAGAAAGAAAGGTAAACTGGTTGTGCCCACCAGTCAGGGGAAGAAGCCTCTCCAGCCGGGAGATCTTCTCTGTCGTCGGGAAGTGGTGAGTCGGTTCTGCAGGGCTCCACCGGTGGTGTCGTCGTGGTAGGTCGGCTCAGCTTCTCCCTCGTCGGATTCTCAGGTCTTGTGGCGACTTCTGAAGTTCCAGTCCCCAAAGACCTGCTTTTATGCAGAAAACCCCCATTCACTCAGCCTAGCTGTAACTCAAACATGCTAAGTGGTGAGCCGGCCACCACTTGGGCCAATCGCACAAGAGTGCGACTTGAGTTACCAAGGTAACTCAGTCCAGGGTGCCTAAACCCTCTCCCACACCCCCTGTGGTACCCAGACAGAGTGGCACCACTTTTGGAGGCTTCTGTGGAGAAGCCCGCCAAAAAGTGGAACAAAGGGCTCGACTTGGGTTGGAGTCACAGAAGAGAACACAAATGCCATTTTAGAATCGAGTCTTGGCAAAAAATACCAACCGGAGAATTAATATTAATTAAATAAACCGGCGGTATGTTCGAGGCTATGAGAATTAAATAATTAAAGTTGGTAGCCTCGAACAATGGGAAAATCCCATAGGAAAATATTCGCGGTCGAATATAAAAAGTAATTTCCACTGCCACCAGCCAAAACTCGATCAGGTGGGACGGAGACGTGCCCCCTCGACTAACAAACCCTGGGGCAATCGAATTGCCCAGACCAGTACGTCCACAATATGATGGTTTGTACTGGTTTCTGTTAATAATTTGGGACTAGTAAAGCCAATGGTGACTTTACATGCCCTGGGAGACAGTAGCCAGTCCCAGGGTATGGAGTCTATGGTGGGGTGTCACTATGACACCCCTGTGTTACTGCACGGAGGGTGCTGTGTAACACACATAGGAAAAACACATGAGACCCTATGGAGTAAAGGACCCCATAGCCCATAAAACACATTACCAGTCAAAGGAATACCACAAATCATGTCCAAGAGTGGGAGAAAAAGAGTCTCACTCTTGGCAGGAGGAAAAAACAAACTCCAGAAATCCAGCAAAGCTGCTGGGGGACTCACTAGACTAGGAAATTCAGCCTAAAGAGAGAATTCTCCCCAACAACAACCGAAGAACCCCCAACATATGATGTGTTGTTGGAAGAACAGCTGCAAGACCGGGTGTCACGAAAACGGAGGGCATCAAATTACATTTCCACAAAATCTTCAGAACTCTTGGCACAAATCCCCAACAAATACAAGTTGTTGAACTCAGCAGAGACATTCTTTGCCTCACTCATACCAAGCATCCAGGCTCGAGCTAACGCCAAATGGCTACAGATTGTTTTCTGGGAGCTGATCTAGCTGGCCAACAACACCGAAGAAGGGTTCAACGTCATCAAAGTGGAACTTAGAGCCCTACGGTTAATGACAATGCAAAACAGGTATGTGCTGGACCTGATCACAGCAATGGACGGTGTTTGCCGGAAAAACGGGGTTGCATGTTGCACATTTGTGACTTCTGCCGATGCAGATAATGGGACACTGTTGCATGTGATAGCAGCAGTACACCGTCTCGTTGAAAAGATGAAGGAAGAGGGCGGCGTTCAGCCAAGCACATGGTTCGACAACCTGTTTGAGTGGGTCCCAGCATGGCTAGGGATGGCCATGAAGCCCATGATACCCTGTCATCGTCTTTTTTCTGCTGATTCTTTGTGTGTGCCAGGTAGGAATCAGATGCTGTGCAAAGGCCATTTCTAACAGTACAATGATGATGGTGACAATGGGCAACCCTGCAAAGGTACTTCAGGTTGCATGAGATGCCCAAGTACAAACCAGAGAGAGCCCAGAACCGAAATATGGAATGACTGCAGTGTGCAACACTGGAGACAGGGTAGATAACCTCTATCACACCACGATCAAAGAACCCTATGAATTAGAATGGTATGAGGAAGTATGGGTAGATCTAGCGGGAAACGGTGGTTGCATTTATATGAACTGTACTCCAGATGAATATGCAAGGAGAGGTGAGAGACTTAGATCTGTGTGCAAAGCTTGGATGCCAATAAAGGGAACTCCAGCCTGGAATGAAGCAGAAGAACTGAATCGTTTGAAAGCCTTAGCATCTTCGTTACTTTAGTAATAAAAGGGGGGAATGTAAGGGAGGAAGGGTCATTTGGGCCCCCCCTACATTCCGGGCAAAGTGTATGGTATACTCATACAATGGTTGGAAACGTACAGTCGTTCGAGCCCCGATGTCGGGTGCAAGATAGCCATTGAATGACACATATCCAGTGCCTCTCGCATGACCCCCAGGGACTCCATTTTGTAAGTAACCACAACTCCATCGTTGACTGGGCCGCACATGAAATGCTCAGCGGCAAGCCTGCATCTCTTCCATGTCCAGCGCCATGCACGGCCAGCCTAGCAACCCCCCCACCTCGTCCCCACTGTCCGCGCTGTGGCTGTCCTGTTCTCACGGAAGCTTGGGTGCAAATTGTTTCAAGCTGACCCTGTATCTTTCCTCTTCCTCTGAGATAATTTCCCTGTGTGTAACCGGGCCGGAGCCTGGCCCTTGAAAACCATTCGTCTTCACAAACCTGCCCCTGCTCCTAAAACCCCCACCGCCGAGAGTTACTGGCTGTATGAACCCCACGCCTCTGACCTCTGATGTAGCAGCAGTGGGACCCCTGCCATGAGCCACCCTCAATTGCCCCCCATAGAACTAATCCTGAGCAAACATATGTTTTCTGTGTACTATTCAGTCCCGACACCTTTGTTTGTGGCACATTTATCAAGTGTCTTGGAGATCAGAGTCGCACATAAAGATAAGGCACCTGGTCACCACTCATCTGCCCCACTCGAGTCCAGGTCAAGCCTGCATCCCTATTGCTACAATTTATAGATGATAATGTGTTATGAGAAGTCTTGTAAGTCATATTAAATCTTGCATGCCCATGATTACTGTGAAGTTTAGCTTAGTTAGAACTATAACTGTGTGAACACAACGTGACCCGCCGACCCTCCCTGGTGAGCCCAGCTGCCCCACAGACCTCAAGAAGTAACAAGTTCAATCCCTGACAATCCAGCAGCAGCACCACTAAACATTGTATAATGTCTTGTTTAACTAAACCAATTAAATGCATTTGTGTAACTCGTATAGCACACGTCATAGATGACACGTTTTTGACTTATAGTGTGATGTTTTCTGTATCATGGGCAGAGTGCTCCTGGAGTAGCAGAGTCCTCTGCGTGCCCCATTTTATCTTTATATAAAGAATACCTTTACTCACTTGCAATCTCTCCTGGTCTCATTCCCTACTGGGGTGTGTCCATTGGTGTCCACTAGTTATTCTGCTGTTTTACGGTGTCTGTGGGGAATGACCACTTTCACATAATTCAATTCAGCAGCAGAGAATTTCTTTGACCAAAATGCCACACGGTTTAACTGGTCAGTATCTGGATTCCTTTTTAGAGAGCAGTGCTCCCATCGCAACGTTGGAGGCGTCTGTCTCAACCACGTATGGGAGGTCCGGTTTCGGGTGTTGTAGTACTGGAGCTGTCGTGAACCTCTGGTCTCCAGAAGTGGAAGGGGCCTTCCACACCCTGAAGCAATCGAACTTCTTGTTTTTACAGAGCAAGGTGGTAATTGGGTGCACTAACTGGGGGAATCCGGGGATGAAGTGATGATAAAAATTAGCAAAGTCCAAAAAACTCTGGACCCCTTTCACCGAAGTCGGTGAGGGCCAACTGAGGATCGCATCCACCTTGCGGTTGTCGATTCGGATTCCCCAGGGTGTTAGGACAAATAGCAGAAACTCAACTTCAGAGACATGAAAGGAACACTTCTCCAGTTTTAGATAAAGCTGGTGCTTCTGTAGCGTTTCCAGAACAGATTGTACATGCGTTATGTGGTCTTGCATGGTGGCAGAGTAAATCAGGATATCATCTATGTACACTACGGAACACACATCTAACATCTCACGCAGCACATCGTTCATGAAGTATTTAAATGCGGCCGGAGCATTACAAAGCCCGAATGGCATCACTTGGTACTCGTAAAGGACATATTTGGTGTGGAACGCGGTCTTCCACTCATCTCTGCTTTTTACTCACGCCAAATGGTATGTCTCCCCCTTAGATCCAATTTGGTATAGAGCCGTGCATCTTTGACCGGATCAAGGAGCACCGACATGAGCGGTATTGGGTATCGATTTTTTACGGTTATCTGGTACAACACGCAATAATCTATGCATGTTCTGAGGTCCCCCTCCTTCTTTGGCACGAAGAAGAGGGGAGAGGCAGCCAGGGACTTAGATGGCCGAATGAAGCCCTTAGCAAGGTACTGGACTAAATACGTTTCAAGTGGAGGTTTTTCTGCTTGGTGAGTGCATAAATCCGGCTGCATGGGATTTGAGATCCAGGTATGAGGTCGATTTGGCGGTCAAACGGCCTATGCAGAGGTAGTGTGTTAGCTTGTTCCATCTGGAACACGTCCTGAAACTCTGTGTATTCAGGGGGCAACATTCCCACGAAACCCAAGGTGGGACTTGGACTTCTGGATGGTTTCCATCTGACTGCCTGGAGCCTGACCCACTGCATAGCAGGACTGTCCGCACTCGCTAGAGAAGGTCAGGGTTCGTGTACACCAGTTGATACAGGGGTTATGGGCTTCCAGCCAGGGCATTCCAAGGATAAGTTGAAACTGAGGGGAGCTGATCAGGTCAAATGAGAGACTCTCTCTGTGCCCATCCGGACAAAGCAACTGGACTCCTTCAGTGCACTGGGTCACAGGCCCGGATAACAACTGAGTGCCTTCTACTGCTGTGACATTCTCTGCTACTGATTTGGTTTGGATGACTACTTCTATCCTGTTTCCCAATTGGTGATCCATATAGTTGCCTATTGCCCCGCTGTCCACATATGCTTCCAATGTATGCATTTGAGTTGGTTGCTGGCAGCAGATAAGAATCACAGAAATAACCAGGTTTGAGGTTGGAGTTGCCTTCTCTTTGCTCGACAAGCTGACCTCTTTGCTCGTCGTGCGTTGGAGTTTTCCGATGCCTTCTCGCACTCTCCCTTATCTAGGGTTCCCACAGTCTTTCTGTATGGTTTCACAGGGCAGTTTGAAAGGAAATGGCTGCCTTCCCACAATTAAAGGCACAGTTGTTGTGGTCTCCTTTTCTCCCTCTCTTTATTAGTGAGCGGACTCTGCACGCATCCCAACTACATGGGTTCCGGGTTGGACTCCAGATGGGTCTTCTTTGGCATGAACGTATAATGCCCTCCCCTCCGAGCGTGTGCGATACACTCTTCAGTCCTGTAATCGGTGGTCCAGTTGCACTGCCAGGTCGATGTACTCAGCGCAGCCCTCGGGAGGATTGGACATCTGGGCCAAGACATCCTTCAGTTCTCCCCGCAAGCCCTGGTAAAACAAGGTGGTTCTTTTGGCTTCAGTCTAGTCGGTTTCAGCTACCAGCCGATTGAATGTAGCTATATAGGCCAGGAGGTCTTGACTGCCCTGACGCAAGGACAACTCGTTATCTAGGGCCTGGCCCAGAGTATGGCGGGCAAACAACTTCTCCAGCTCCCGCTGGAATCCTGGAAAATTGCATAAGAGGGGTCATCCCGGTTTACCAGGGGGATAGACCAATCCGCGGCATACCTCCCAAGTAAGACAGAACGAAGGCTACTTCGGACTGGTCAGTAGGGAATACACCAGGCCTGCACAGGAAATGCAAATGGCAGTGGTTCACAAAGACTCAAATTTGTTGGGGTCCCCAGTGAAGCACTCTGGCAGAGCCAAAGGGAATGCCCCGGGGACTACCACCTGCATTGGGGCTACTGGAGGAGACTGGGGAGGGCCACCACCAGGTAAGGGGGCCTGTCCCTCCTGGGCCTGAAGCAGCTGCCAGGCCAGCTCCTCAGTACGGTCTCTATTCACGACCAATTCACGCCGTAACGCATTGGTTTCAGCTCAAGCTGCATGTACCTCAGCCCAAAGCTCCCCTAACAGTTGGGATAGGTGATCGACTTCGGAGGTCTCCATGATGCTCAGGCAGAGATTATGTGCTTTTGGCTTTGCATTCTGTTACGCTTACCTGGTCTCTGCGGTAGCGTTGGAGCGTCAGGGATTGGTTGGGTTCTAACTGTGGAGATTGCACCTGGCGTTTTATAACAGTAAGCTCTCCATTCTGTCATCTGCAGGGAGGCAAATCTTCTGTACGGATGAAGTCAGTTGAGAAGCTACCAGTTTTTCCTCACTGGTTTATGTGTGTGCACCAGTTTCCTCACTGGCACTCACTGGTGCCCAAGCCCAGGCCTGCTGTGGCTTAGGAAGGACCTGATGTGTCTCTTTATGGAGTCTGTGGCCTATGAGTGGCCTTATGCATCCTTGGTAGTTGGTACTGACTCTGTATGGAGTTTGTGGCCTGTAAGTGGCTTTTGGCAGCTGTTCTGCATCTTGTGGAGCTGTTGTCAGCACACAAGTGCTACTGTCGGTGAATGCGGAGCGTTCCGTGTACCGAGTGAACAGCTGACAGAGCGCAGCAGGAATCAGCCACTTGCGGAGTGTTCAGAGGGCTAAGAGCTCTGCCACGGGTCTTAGGGCTGCCGTGAGCAAAGGGGCTGCTTGCTCTGCGTGCGGTTTGTTAGCATGTTGTCAGCGAGCTGTGCTGTGCTTGCTTAATCTGATGTTTCTTTCTTTACAGGTGCAAAGAGACAGGTCCACGGTAGCCGGAGACGCTGGTGCTGTGGACGAAGGAGACGTGAACTGGAGATCAGCTGGAGCGGAGAGAAGTCGGAGCGGTCTGGCGATCAAAGGGACCACGAAACACAGAGGGAGCACCGGAGGCTGTCAAGTTCTTAATAAAGCATGCTCCACATCTGATTAGTCTTTCTCCTGCATTCTAGGTGTGAATCCGCCGGTAAGCGTTGCGCTGCTTCCCACAGGTAGAATGACGCAAAGTGTGTTCTGCAGTCTGGGCGTGGCTTATATAGCCAGCTACTCCCAGAGACTGGAATGCACTTGTCCCAAGCTCCTGTGGCATACAGAATGGCCATCTTGGTGTACCAGGAGGCAATGTCGATGGGGGATGCCATAAGAAGTCCATGGCTCATTAATCACTCCCTGCCATGTCAGTGGGAGCATGTGCATGGCGCCAGGCGTGCCAGGAGCGGGTCCAACTCGCCTTACTCAACACTACCTTCTTGTGTCTAAGTGGGTTGAAGGTGTGAGCATGGGCCAACCTAGCTCTGAAAGATGAATGAGATTGTGTCTGCACTGAGGGGGCATGTGCCCGAGGGGTGAAACTGTTGGTAGCCATGACACCAAACATCACCATGAGCAATAGTGCTCCAAGAAACTTGAAAATGTTTGCCATCCACTGTGGAATCCATGAGAATATGGAAGCAAACCAACTGTCATCTATAATGTCCTCTGTCTCATCTTCTATCTGATTATACAGGTTCGTCAACAGCGTTATGGTCTTTGTCAAGGTCCCCTTCTCATCATGAGAAGGTGTGAATGTGCAACATGATGGCACGATTTTGGCGCAAACTCCTCCTTCCATCGCTGTGATCATGTCAAGGACATATCTGTTCTGCAGGGTCATTAGTCGTATGGCCCTCAACTCTTCCTTGATAGCATTCAATCCCTTTATGGTGGTGTTGATTGTCTGCAGGAGCTCCCATCTGGTAATTTGCAACCATTTGGCATTGGCCCGTGTCTGGATCCCAGGCATGAAGATAGTCGTAAATGCTGAAGCAGTCTTGCTGAACAACCTGTGCTCATAAGGAATGGAATCATACGCTTCTATTGACGTGGCTGAGAAGTAATTGCCTCTCTTGGTTCGATTGAGACATTTAAGCGATCTTCTCCTTCTTAAATGGGCATCTACTTTTGAAATTCTCCAATGTTCAGGTCACTCTGAGGAATCACTAATGCTGGAACATGAATGAGCACCAAGGAACACATTCCTCCCCAATCCTTTGGCAGCTTCATGTAGGCCCTAAGCCCACAAGCCTAATATCAATCCATCAGGACGGCTGTCCCTGCTCCCATTCTGGAAACATCGACTGTAGTTTTGCAACCTATGTTATCTCCCCCATACTTCTTTCCTTCTATTCGGAAGCACAGCGTCACATTCACCAATGGAATCACAACCATTGGACCCGATTCATCTACTACCCATGTCAGTAGTAAGGCATGCCTTCAAACACCAATCGTTTACTCTCTGTACCTCTTACACATATTCAGACTTCAGTAGATGAGCTGCACAGGACATCAGTCCTCCTTCCCGTCCCTTTTTGGATTTGACTTGTCCATAGACTAAGACCTGAGTTCATTCCCAACATCTAGTTAAACCAGCTATCTCTGATATATCAGGGCATTCCATTCTCTTTATATTTTTCATGAAAACCTCCTCCTGTCCTTCGGCAGGGTACACAAGCATCTTGCTCTCCCATCCAGGTTGCTTCTCCATCTGTGAAGTCTTGATATAATCATCCTGGAACGGAAACGACCATTTCAACCTCCATCCCAAGGTGGCCCAACTTCCCTGGAATTGGTCTCTGGTCATGCATGCTGCAAGATGAACGAAGCACCTGGCATTGTGTTCTGGAACTTCTCAGGAGATTAAAGTTTGCGTTGCATTCATAGCATAGGGTATGAGAGCGCAGCTGTAGCAACTCTCCTTAGATGTTCTCTCCCACACGTTTCTTATGTGTTGCTACCACATGTTACCCAAGTATGCTGCATTGTCTAGATAGGTATTTATCCCCTCATTATCTTCCACTGAATTTCTCCCATATGCAAAGGTTGTATAATACTCACGAAGCAAATCAAAAACAGTTCTCACAGTGGGGAGAACGATAGAGATCTCTACCTCAGTGGAAGTAAGCAAATCAAAAGCAGTTCCCGTAGTGGGGAGAACTATAGAGGCCTCTGCCTCAGAGGGAGTACTGGTATGATAGAGACTGTGAAAAAGAAGGAATAAAAAGACAGATTGTAATCGTGCAGGTATATAGTATGCACCAACACATAGGCAACCACTTTTTGCCACATCCTGGTAATTGTTGTTCATTCTCTAGAACTGTGCCATCTTCCAAATTTCTCATCTTTAATACAATGTATCCTCTTTCTTTACACCTGTAATTGTAAAATCTGTTCAATGATCACAACGAGGAGCCTTCTAATCACAGGGCCATTTTTAGGATCCTGTAAAAAAGTGTGAAAATCAACATCTCTTGTGACAAGAGCAGGATAAGCTTGAAGTATAAACACAAAAACAGCAAGCACAAGCTGATGCACATCACTATCAGTGAGAACCATAGGGTTACTGTTTAGAACAGGCATGTACCACAAAATGAATGTGGATACTGATCTCGTTTCCAATTTCTGATCAAGAACTGACATTTAGGCATAACTTTGATGATTCACTGTGTTTCTAGAGTTCATTTTTGGTCTTTGTACTCCTGTTAAAATATCTATAAGGAGTATCACCAGAATTCTAGTCCAAGCTAAAGCTGCCTTATTCACTGGTCGTTGCTTCATCGTTCTTCTCTTCTTCTTTGTCATCGATGGAGTGCGCACATGCTGAAATTCTTCTTTTTGTCTTGCTTCTGTATCAGCAACGGTCGGAGGGAAGGTCTCACCTTTATAGGCTTGCAGATCACCCAAGTGAAGCCAGGCTCGTCTTCCTTGGACCTTTCCAGCTGAAGGGGTTATATTTTCAACACAAAAGGGCCCATTAAAGCATGGCTCATGCCACTTTCTAATGACATTTTTAATCAGGATAAGATCACCAACATATAACTTTGATGCCGATAGAAGTTCAACAGAGATGGTTGTTGAATTATCATCATCTGTGTTCTGAGACCGACCCCCCCCCCTGACTCTTGAGTTGATCTGACATGAGGGAGATGCTACAGTCCATACATGTCAAATAGCCATGAAATTCATCAACTAATGTGTTAGCTACACTCTGGGCATCACTTCTACTTCTAGACGGAGGTGTAAGAGACATTCTCATTCACTGCCCTGTCACTAACTCGTGAGGGGTGAGGTGATGGTCTGAACCAGGCTGATTCCGAAGGGCACATAAAGCCAAGGATAGGCAATATAGCCATCCCTTCTTCAAAGTCAATTGAATCTTGGCAATCCTTTCTTTAAGGAGGCCATTGAGTCTCTTACATATCGCGTTCACTTGCAGTTGATGAGCAGCAGAAAACTTGTGTTTAATATTCAACAGAAGAGCTGTCTGTTCAAATACCTCATTAACAAAATATGGCCCATTGTCGGATCTCAGCACTTCATACACACACCCCCCATCTCAGAAAGACCTTGCATACTAAAGATTTTTGCTCCGCAAGTAGCATCCGGGTGTTTACACAGACCTTCCTACATCCACCTGGAAAAGGGACACACCACCAATAAATACCTATATCCATTAAACACGGTTAATGGTCTTTGCATCAAATTTTTTCCATCGAGGGACCTTTCCATCAAAATTATTGCATCGAAAAAATGTGCATCGAATGCATTTTTAAAACATTCTTTTTTTTGTAGGGGGTCCTCCCAGCCCTCTGTTTTTTTACCTTTTAAACCCCCCCAAAACTTCACCCTTTAAAAAAATGCATTTGATGCAGATTTTTTCGATGCAAATCCCTCAATGCAAATGCATTAGATGGAAAGGCATTCGATGCAAAGTCCGATACCATTACACACCTGCAGCATATTGACATAGTCAATATGTAAATGCTGAAAACAGACCATGCGGTCGAGGTATTAGCCCTCTAATTGTTCTCAGTGTATGCCCAGTAGTAAACCTTTGACACACAATGCAGTTTACCATAAAGAGTGCAACGTGTTCCAATAAATTTGGAATGAACCAGTCTTCTGCAATCATTGCAGCAAGAATCTCCCTATTTACATGCGCGGGGTAATGCAACTGTTCAAGAGCGACCTTTAATAGTGCTACTAGCATCACCGGTTTTCCAGTGCTGTCCTGTTGCCATAATGCTTCAGTGGGGGATAAATAACACCCCCTTTGCTTCCATAATCCCTGTTCTTCCTGCTGTGCACTTCCTTAAATCTCCATTAATTGGATTATCAATAATTTATTAAACCTTTCTTGCACTAACATAGTTGTGACTACTTTCTCTTTAATTCTCTCAGTATCAAAACTCGAAATATCTGGGGAATATGCCACCCTTTTGGCTTATGCATCTGCGGCTTCATTCCCGCAAGAGATCAAATCTGTTATTTTAGTATGAGCTGTGCATTTAACGACTGCTATGGCCACTGGGAATTGTAGTGCCTTAATAAGCCTGTCCAATGAGGATGCTATCTACATGGAGGTAGCCCCCCTTTTCCAACCTGCTAACCCTGCGTGTACAGTTGACATCACGTAGGCGGAGTCACTGTACACCATCAGTCCCTGCCCTTCGCGTTTCTCAAGCGTGACAATAAGCGCTCCTAATTCTGCTGCTTGCGCTGGAAAATGAGACTATAGTCTTGAACTTGTTACAACTTCAAATTCTCCATTTAATATGTGTCTTTTTACTGCTGCACCTGAATGCCTTTCCCCACTATTCTGATCAATATTCGAAAGAGCCATTTATTTATTTTTGCTTTTATATAGCGCACATACAGCCCAAAGGCATTGCGGCACTGTTACTTGTGGCATTCTTAGTTACGAAGGAGTTACATACATGTGATGATAGGTTTCAGGGCATATGAGTACCATAATTCAGGTACACAAAAGTACAGATTCAAGGTTAAAATACATTATGCCATCATTATACCATCATTCAGGTACACAAAAATACAGATTCAGGTTATGCAGTTGCCTAGATCTGTTCATCCAAGGTGTGTGAAGGATAATGTTCACATCTTGGATGAGTTTTAGTTGAAGAGCATAGTTTTCACCGATTTGCGGAATGCTAGGTGGGAGACTTCTGCTTGCAAGGGTAGTGGTAGGACATTTCATTGCAGTGCTGATAGGTATGGGAAGCTAGCACCTCCCGCTCTGGGTCTCTTGACTTTGGGGATCGTGAGCATGCTTGCATATTTTTTATATTTTGTATTTTGTTTATATGGTGTTCTAGTCGGTCTGGTGGATCTAGAGGGGTGAATTCTCTCAGAGAGGTAGGGTGGAGCAGTGAGGTGGATGCACTTATGAGTAAGAGCAAGCGCTTTAAAGGGGACTCTTTCTCTTACTGGGAGCCAGTGTGCCTGTTTCCTGGCTGCCAGGATGTGCTCTTTTTTGGATATTCCAGTAGCTGCTCTTAGAGTGCTGTTTTGTATAGTTTGAAGTTTGGTCATGATTTTTGTGGAGGTGCCAAGGAACAGTGCATTACAGTAATCAAGTCTTGATCCTGTGATAGCTCTGGCAATTGTGATGCAGTTATCCTTAGAGAGGAAGGGTCTGGCTGCTGTCAAGAGTTTGGTATGGTAGGCCGCTGTTGAGGCGATGGCACTAACTTGCCTCGTCATCGTTAGATTTGAGTCGAGATAGACACCCAGTGTCTTTACTGAGTTAGCCACTGGGATTTTAATGCTTTCGATCATAAAGTGACTGAATTGGGAGTCAAGGTTCTTAAGTGTTTCCTTGGAGCCAACCATGAGTAGCTCAGTTTTGTCTCATTTGAGGCATAGCCCATTGGCTGCCAACCATGCTTGAATCGTGTTGTTAATGCGGTTCAGTGTCTTCGAGTCAATGTCATAGTCTCCTGTTAGGGTAAGGAGGATCTGGGTATCGTCAGCGTAGTTAGTGTACGAGATACCCAGGGAGTCAAGATGAGGAAGAGGGGCTGTGTGAAAATGTTAGATGGTGGGCGAGATGCATGAGCCTTGTGGGACGCCACATAGGATAGTGGTGGGCGAGGCTGAGGCATGGTCTGAGAAAACTTGCATTGTCCTCCCTTACAGGAAGGAGGCCATCCAGGCAGTGGAATTAGGTGAGAGGATGGCTGTAGTAGATAGGTGGTGCATAGGACCTGGTGGTCGACGAGGTAAAATACCACTGATAGGTCTAGGAGAAGGAGGAGAGCGGGTTTCCCTGCGTCTCTCGCATCGTCCATTTGTTTTTTTAGGTCAAGTAGGGCTGTCTCAGTCCCGTGACCTGGGTGGAAACCTGATTGACTTAGCCCGAGAAGTTGGTTCTCCTCAATAAATTGTTGTACCTGTAGATATGCTGCTTTGTCAATTATCTTTAGAAGGAAGGGGACTGTGGTGATGGGCCGGTAATTATTAGGTGAGCAGGGGTCAAGGGAAGGTTTTTTGATGAGAGGGCGGACCCAGGCTTCCTTGAGGCAAAATGGGACTTTAATGGTGGCAAAGGAAGCATTCACAAATGCTGTAAGGAAGGGGCGAGATGGCTGGTGCAATCCTTAATGATTGCGGCTGGGCGTATGTCTCCTTTGCAATTTGCTGGTTTGATGGATTTCATGATAGTGATCATGTCACATTCTTTGATTTCCTTGAATAAGGAGTTTGGCGCAGCTAGAGAGGGTGGTGGTATGGAGGAGGGTGGAGGGATGTTGAGTGCTTTTCTAGTTGCCTGTATTTTAGTTTGGAGGGTGTTGAGCTTGGCATCCATCGCAGATTGGATGCCATCACACCAGGTTTTATCCTTGGTAAAGTTCTGTGGTGTTGGTGTAGGGGTCGCTAGGTCTCCGAAAATAGAGAACATCTCTTTGGTATTTGATTGGGCTTCTTTGATTCTGGCTTCAAAAGAGATGACTTTAGCATGAATTATAGCTTTTTTGTACTCTTTGGCTTTTGATTTGAAATCGAGTTTAGATTAATCTGTACGTGTGGTTTGCCACAGGGTAAGCGCTGCACGTTTCTCAGATCAGAATTCGAGGAGATCTGGGGTAAACCATGCAATTGGTGTGGCTGGTAGATTTAGCCTTACGTGGTTTAAGAGGCGCAATGGCTTCGACTGCTGCTTTGATGGCTGTGTTGTAAGATCGTGCTACGATCTCTGGGTCAGCTGAGAATGGGGGCCTGAACGCCGTACCGGCTAGGAATGGGAGTAGATTGTCTTTAGTGAGTTGCCTAGAGCTTCTAGTAAGTGCTTTGGGCAGTGGTGGCTCCGGTGCTTGCTTGCTTCTGGCAGTGGGGATGTTGAAGTGAACAGTATGGTGGTCTGACCATGGGATGGGCGCATTAGCTGTGATGGTGATAGGGCAGTTGTGCTGGGCTATCCAGTCCAGGGACCGGCCTTGTATGTGGGTAGGTCTAGTGATGGTGTTGGTGAACCCGAGGTTTCGAGTGCTGTATTGAGTGCCCTGGCTGCAGGGTCGTTAGCTTCATTAAGCCCTAGGTTGAGGTCACCTAGTAGGATGGCTTTGGTGGAATGTTTCAGGTTGTCAGAGAGGTGGTCAATGAGGGCTGTTTGGAAGTCACCTGTGGGGCCAGGTGGTCGGTAGACGAGATGTAGCGTGATGGTACAGTGGTCTGACAGGTTAATTTTAGTGAGCAGGTAGTCAATAGTGTCAATATTGTCTTTGTCTATTTTCCTAATTGCAAGGGAGTCCTTTGCAATAATGGCTACTCCCCGACCCAGCGTGGTGCGATCCTGTCTGATGATAGTGTCCCCTGGTGGTAGGGCTAGGGTTAGTGCAGGGCCTGAGGCCTCATGTAACTATCATGAGGATATCAAGGCCTAGGGTGGAAATGAGGTCATGAATATCTAAGGTGTGGGCATTAATATAGTGTGTGTTAATCAGTGAGCATTTTAGGTGCGGGCTATCTGGGGGGGCGTTTGGCTTTAGTGGTAGCCGGGGTGATAAGGGGCATGCATGCATTGGTGGTGGCATTTGTGGTCGTTCTAGGGGGCACAACATCATGGGGCGGGTGTGCAGCTGTGGTATCAGTGTTGATTTTGATTCTTGGTGTTGCATCAAGGGGAGTATGTGCATCATAAGTATCATTGGCATCATGGAGTAAGAGTGTGGTAATATGGACATCATTGACATTAGTGTTAGGCATTACAACATGGGACATAAGTGAGACATCACAGGCGACATTGGCATCATGGGGTGAGTGCGGCATCAAAAACAACACTATAATGATGAGTTATGGGTGCGGCAGCACAGACATAATTGGCATTAGTGTTAGGCATAACGTCGAGGGGCAGGTATGCGGGTGGTGGGCTGGTGGAGGCAACCTAGCGCCAGCATGTTTGTTGCAATGTTTAAGAGAGGCAGGGTGTCATGATGCCTACTCCCGGGAAGCCAGTTCAGGACCAGCGTTCCCGAAAGCAGACATGTCCCCAGGGAGGGACCCAGCAACCCCTTATAGGGGCTCTTTGGACATTGTCCTGGCGCCTTTGGCGCCAGGCTCATAGAAGGCATCAGTCCTGGCACCATAGGCGCCAGGCTCATTATGGGAGTGCTTGGATGGACTTACCTGATGCAGACCATGCTGCCGGATCCAGACCTCCTTGAGGTCTGAAAGGGACTATTTTACCTATGGGACTATTTTACCACTCGGGCGTGGCTGCGGAAGAATACTTATCTGGAACTACTTTGGGGGGCTATTTAAACCACGCCCAGACAGCAGCGCACGCTTCGCGTTGTTCTGCATCTAGCAGCTGGACGCTCACCGTGTCTGCTCCTGCATCCTGGCTCCAGCCACGCCCGCCTGCAACCTGGAACACCTGAAAAGGAAAGAAAGGAGAGAAAGGTGAATAATTGAACTTTACCTACCTCCATCCGGAGTCCGGAACCATCACGCCGACGATCCTGAGAAAAAGACATTATTTTTAGAAGATCATCGCATCGCTCGCTGCAGCGCCGCGTTCCATTCACCTTCACGAGGCGCCCTCGGGCTCTTCAGCGACCAATGGCACCATCCGTCGCCTTTCAGCGCCTAAGGAGAAAAAGAGACAAAACAAAGGTGAGACAAGGAACAGATTGAGGAAGGCCTGATTCTTCCACCTTAAGACTTACCTGATTATTGTTGGGACAATCTTTCCCACCTCGGGTCGGCGCCGCTTCTTTGGCACTTCCGTACCCCGGCCCCTAAGGGGAAAAAGACACACGCATTAGTGGGTGAAAGCAAGATCACTAAGGGAACCATCCATCAAAAAGACTCACCAGAGTTTACCTTCGGCAAATCCATTCCTCAACGCGGATTCTTCATCCTGCATCTGAAATAGAGAAAAGGACAACGGACAATTAAGGCTTGAACATTTTGAATACTCACGGCCTCATATCGGAAAAGTCAAGCAGAGTTGAATACTCACCAAACCCGAGATCCAGTGAAGTAACTGGAAATCAACGCGCCCCTGCATCGGAAGCAGGATGGAGAGCTCGTCCTTTCAGACTCTAAGGTGAGACTCTACGGGGAATCGCGGAGGGGGTTCGAGGAGTGTGAGAGGTGGAAGAGGGGAATCCGACACATTATCCAGCAGACAGTTAATCCCCTTTTCCATCTACAGAAGGATTCTTCTACGGGCCAAACAGGCGAGGTTTGGGGGTCCAGTCCGTCTTCCGAGTCCTGCGCATCACCTTAGAAGAGGTCATAGCAGTCCAGAACAGGTCGGCGCCTCCGTGGGAATCAGGTGAGCGTTACACAGGGTTGCTGGGCTGAGGTACAGTGTAGATCCGCAATTGTAGACGTGCATGTCTGTTGTTATGCGAGGGATGGTAAGCATGACGCAGGCATGTGGAGATTAGTTTGCCGGGTGTGGGTTGTAGCTCACCTTGGTGATGAAGAGGGGTGACCAGTTCCGGGTGAGTTGCAGGGGTTCTCCATTGTGTTGGCTCGGGGTAGCTGTATTGTCTCACAAACCGGAGCGAACAGGGGCAAACAGGGGTGAAGGCCTTTATCCTGGGCTTAATCCGCCTGCCGGTGGGGCGGCCTTGGTAATGTTGTGAGAGGTTGCCTAGCAACCGAGAGCTTCTTTCTCATGCCATGTTGCGCCGGGCATTTTGGGAGGTCAGGCAGCAGCGCAGTGTGGGATTGGATGCCTGACGGGTGATTCGGGACTCGGGGCAAAGTGAAGGTAAATCCCTGCTTGGGCACACAATGGGCATGGGGAACTGGGCAAAGGATTGTGGATCCAAGTGGATCGGATCATCGTTGCTGTAGCTGTTGCTGCAGAGTGGGTCAGCTGGTGGCACACAAGGGAGATGGGCTCCAGCCCTCTCGACCTCCATGGATGCCTGGCAGTGGGAGACTCACGGGACAAACGGGGGTGAAGGCCTTTATCCTGCCTTAATCCGCTGCCGGCTTCCGCCTGCCGGTGGGGCAGCCTGAGTAATGTTGTGAGAGGTTGCTGGAGGAGGATTTCCCCTCCTGCCAAAGCATTCTCTTTCACATGGGGTATCTCATAAAATTCAACATAATTAGCACAGTCATGCACATGCTCGCCTTCTGATATTGGCTCAGCTATAAACATGTCAGGATTCACTATTTTACATCTTACAATTTTAATCGTTGGATTTGAAATTATTACCTCAAACTGAAGCTGTTTGGGATGTCAATGTGCCTTTGGGTTTCTCTGAAATGGCAAATAGAGCATGCTCCACGCAAAGACTCAGAGCAGCCCATCACAATACTTGTAAGACTTCTCAATTGTGAACATGGCAGCTGCCAATGACTGTTCGCAAAGGAAAGTGTCCTCTCATAACTGGGCCTAAAATCCCATTGTAATACACTAAAGGTTAGTACCCCAATGTGGTTCTTTGGTAAGCACTGCTGTCATGACTGTCCCAGCATAAACAAGGGCCGTACAAATTGCTTTTTTTCTGCTCCTCAAACCCTTCCTCCATTTCCTCAGTCCATTCTATTTTTACTTTATCCACTTGTGCTTTCTTTACAGCTTGCAAAAGGGGTCTCATTTATGAACTGTAATCAAACACCCAGGCTCTAACATAGTTGCATAGCCCCAAAAACGTTTGCATCTGTTTCACTGTATTTGGCTTTCGAGGTTTTCATAATGGCCTCAGCTCTTTCAGGTGTCACCTTCTTTCCTTCATGCAAAATCAACTGCCCTATATATAACAACTCTTCTTGGCAATATTTTAACTTCTCTTTGTCTACCTAATATCCCTTGTCTGCTAGAATAGTCATCAACCAAATAGAATCTGGTCTGCACTCATCTTCCGTGGTGCTACAAATTAAATGTCAACGTATTGTATCACTGCACTCTTAAGATCAATGTTGCCTAGATCCATCTGTAAGACACTGTTAGAGATTGATGGGGACTCAAAGTACCCCTGGGGAAAATTAGTATGTTTCAGTTGAGTTTGGCAAAACATAAAGGAAGTCCAGTCTTGTGAGTCTTTGTGCAATGGGATCGAGAAAAATGCATTTTTCAAATTGTTCACCCTAAAACATCGAGCTTCCACCGGGATACTGCATAGTATCAAAACCGGATTAGGAACTAAAGGAAACTCTGCCTCTATAATCTGGTTAATTGGTCTGATATCCTGTATATCTCCACAACCCTTTTTTAGATTTTTTGATCTGGTGCCATCAAAATCGTTGTGTAACCTGCAGAGCATCCGAATTCCTTGTTTCATCAATGCCGAAATAGTCTGAAATATACCCTCATAAGCCTCTCGAGACATGGGGTACCATCTTGCTCGAGGTAAAATTGCTCCTGGCTTCAGTTTTATTTTGATTTACCCTATTCCCTTAAATAAACCTACATCATAAGGGCCTGTGGTCCAAAGGACGCTTGGCATCTTTTCCAAGTCTTCCTGGAAAAATGCTGGACGCTTCTGCATTATAACCATTTGGTGTGGAACTTCCCTCTTTTCTATTCTTATCCAGTACATGATGCTCATCAAGAACATCACTTCATCTTCTATTTGGTTTTCCCTGAACATGTCATCATCAGTGATGTCAGTCAATCTGTACCCTTCCTCAAGAGCTATTACTGGTCTCCATGGTCTGCCCTCATCATCTACTCCTTCAAGCATTGCCATTTCCCTTCGTACTATGGCTGCTTCCAATTCTACAGGGATAGTCTGTCCCCCCTCTTCGTCCATAGGTATTCGTGGTCTCAACAAAAAGTCGTTAAGTATCTGTTACGCTAACCTGATCTCCACAAGGGCGCCGAACGGAGCTGGATGATCTGGTGGTGAGTGGTGTCTTGTACTCCCCTCCGATACGAAAGTAGGCTTGCCTAGAGAGGTAAATCACAGGTTACCCAACTATGTGGATGAGGGCGGCTCCCGCCTCCCGTGGCGTCCACCCCCCCCGCTATATCTCACCTTTGAGTTACAAATAGTGGGCTCTTCGTCCTGCCACTGTTCGCAGGGGTGCGTCGTAGTTCTAGGATCTAGTTACTTCACTGATCCTATTGAAAGTTCCAGACAACTGTGACTCTATTGTAAGTGTTATTCCAAAGATATGGATAGCTAAGAGTTAAAGTTGCAAAAGTTCACTCTGTACCTTTCTTTACAGATTCCCTCTTCGTGCATACAATGGAGCGAGGTTTTTGGTAGCTGGCTTCCCAAGGCAAGATTTGCGCCAGTGCTATGCAAAAGTCTTTCAACCCGATACTGTTTTTCTGCACAACTAACCTTCTGCTTTTGTATTCTGCAGGTGCGGAATCTCATGAACAAAGGCTGCGTGATGAAGAATTATGAGCCCGTGAGGATTGCTGTCTTCAGGTGAGAGCTGCCTCGTGCAGGATTATAAGTCAGAATGAGGCCTTCCCACTGCTCTGCTAACCTGATGCTTTCTTTCTGTTTTACAGATGCGGCAGTCCCGGAGCGGCAATCGGAAGATGAAGCGGAGATCGAGTGATGACGTTCCGATGAGTTGCTGGTAAGTATTAGTGCGCTGCTGAACAGCGATGAAGAGCATGTGGTCTGCAAGGCTAATCTGATGTTCTTTCCTTTTCAGTTCTGAAGAAGCATGGACACCCGAGCGGCCGCGATGAAGAGACTGTGTATCTTGTTCTGCTCTTCTTTCTCACTCTTCTTTGCAGGTAGCTTGAGACCACTGGACGGGCGGGGCTGATGGCTGGCCTGGAGCTGCAGACACGGTGAGCGTTACGTTGCAGGAGTGCAGAATAACGCGAAGCGTGTTCTGTATGAAGGGTGTGTCTTCTGAAAGTAGTTCCAGCAACCACACCCAAGCAAATAGTCCCACGGCAAATAATCCCTTCACCCTGCCTCATATTGGTTCGCACGTGCCTCTCTGGGTCTGAAACGTGCCATGTTGGTGATGGCAGTATGAGCCTGGTGCCAGGACCGAGTCCAGGAAGCCCCTGCAAGATTCCTTGGGGCCTTCAAGGCCCCCATGGGACCCAACGCCTTGAGCGGGGTGGTCTGTACCTGATATTTGGGGGTGTGGACCATGACAGTATCCTCACAATTTTTCCCACTAAGCCAGGTAGCCATGTCAATAGAATGCTCACCCCATACAGAAAAACATCTGGATCTACTGAAATGCCTCGCAGTGCCACTTGCCCTCTGAATGCTAGTATACATTCACTGACGTTTAAATAGCTTATTCCTGGAGTGGTGCACACTATTCCCTTGATCAGTAAGTGAAATTGTCATGTTAAGTTTCGGCATCAAATCTCTTCCCAAAATGTTAACCAGTGTCTTTCGTGAATATAACAAAGGAACAGACATGTCACACTCTCTCTCCTATAGAGACTGGTAATTCATCAGTAAAAGGGACTCGACTCATAGCTCCAGAGAACCCTTGAGCATTCATGGCAATTCCCGACATTGGATATTTTCCCCCTCGCATACATGAACGAGTAACCCCAGTGTCTACAAGAAAAGAAAAAGATTTGCCTTCTATCGTGACATCGACCCTTGGTTCCTCTTGGGGGTCTGGTGTCACAGATAGTACTGAACACATCAAGTCACCCTGTGAGCTGTGGTGTCAGGCTCATCCCAGTCCCTGTGAAAGGATTTCCTCCTATCACAGTGACTCCTCCTATTCTGGGTGTCAGAACTTGTCCTGTGTTTGCATACTACTGTGTGTCACCAGCCGCTCTCCGTGATGTCTTTGGTTGAGATGGTGTTTTAGGTGCCATTGAATGACACACAGCCATGCGTGGTGGAGAAGTCAGCAGTCTAGTCTTTCATTCAGACTTTCCCTGCCTTTAAAACTGCCACACATTTTTGCTGCAGCGCCTTGCAACCCTTCTGTTACCTTTTGTTGGGTCTGGCTCTGTGTTTTTCTTCTGTGTATTTTTCCTTGCTGCCTTCTCCCTGCTGGTCCCGCACCAGCACACTCATCCGGAATGCTGCCTTTCCCCTGCTAGTTACCACACTAGCCTTTATAACTGGATCTCTTTTTCTCTGTGCACCCACACACCTACCTAGATTTCTTCCTTTCTTCCTGCTGGTTCCTGCACCAGCACACATAACTGGATCTCTGCTTTTCTCCCCACTGGTTTTCCACGTGTTAACCTCAGCGGGTTTGTTGCCAGAATCAGAGAAAATATCCTCTTCCTCGTCTGAACTGCTGGAGCTGGTGCAAGATTGCTTCCTTCTTCCCTTCTCCGAAAGTCCTTTGTTTTGTAGAGGTAGGGTCTACCTCGGAGGGAAGCCACTATGTCTGCCTATCAGCTAGCAAGCAATTGGCCTCTTCCCTGAAGCAGCCACAACAGGGGAAAAGCCATGGAAGGCAGAAAAACCCCAAGGTGGAACTGTGGGCTGAGCAGGTCTGTAGAAACCTTTGTTGGTGCGAGGAAGGGTGATAACAGGACGCTCAACAGTGGTAAGGCAAGCTCCAGGTCAGACAGGAGAATGGAAAGGGAAGCAAGGGAAGAAGCGAAAACTAAGAGAATCCTCAGGAAGCACAGTGAAATGCTGGTTAGATCTCCAATGGAAGAGGAGATGAATGTCAAGCAGACCTGTTCCGAGGCTGTTAGGAATGGCAAAGAGCAATGAAGCCTGCAGCAGAAAGTTACGAGGAGAAGGAGTGGAAGGCACCAGAGGGAAGGGGCCAGACCCAGGAGTCAAAACAGAGAAGGGTACCCCCAGGGAACGGAGTGAGAGCCAGGAAGCAAGGGAGAAACCCAGAGAGGAAAAGGAGAGGAGGGAGAGGCGGTAAAGCCGCAGAGGGTGGAGATAGCCGCACCGAGAGCACTGCGAGAAGTGCAGGTGGATTGCAGAAGGCAAGAAAAAGCAGGAGGCTCGAACAGCGAGCAAAGGGAAACGAAAACTAGCATCTTACCCGAAAGTGTAGGCTATGGGTTGCAACACGCCGACCGCTGGGAGCAAACTGCCTATAAGACTCCCGGCGGTCACCATGTTGGAAAAGACTAGACTGCAGAGCGCGGTGCGGGGAAGACGTGATGTGCCTGTCAATGGAGGCGCAACCTCCACCGGTTCCATAAGCGCCAATCGTTGGGGCGCTTGACACTACACCAGCACTTACCTGGATCTCAGCCTCTCTCCCTACGCGTTTCCGTACCAACATTCTTTCTTGGATTTCTTCCTTCTCATCCCGTTGTTACGCTCACCTGGTATCCACGGGGACGCCACCCAGCCCTGGTTGGATGATTTGCACTCTCGAACCCTCTCCCGGTCCCTTGGTAAGGCCTCTGGTTAAAGATGGGTCTGCAATATAGGAGAGCTGGATTCAATACCAGATTGTCTTTATGTTTTCCCACCTCCCCTTGTTACGATGGGTCTCCGACGCGGTCTATTATGGAACCGCTGGCGGCTTCAACCAAAGTTGCGGCTGTGTTCCTCCAACATGGCGCCTATACTCGGTGTCAATGGTCTAGTTGTCAGGACGGGAGACGGAAGCGAAGCTCCACCTCCCATCCCGGAAACACTACAAGAATCCACCGCTCCTGAACAACAACGCATTGCTACTGCTATCAGAGGCTTCGCTTCGTGAGTTGCCGCTAGGAACCTCGCATTACTATTGCCTTAGAACCTTGATTTCTCTCCTTTCCTTTTCGAGCAGAGAAGCCCCTCCTCCTCTGTCAACCACGCTTGCATTATCGACTCCATTCGACCACCGGTGTGTCTCAGCCTTCACTCATGTAAGCTTCTTTCCGCTTTACACCCGGTTATCAGATATATAGTTCAGACCTTTCTAAATTACTCTTTCCTTATTCCTCCCAAAGAAACCCAGTTTTTCAGCTTACCGTCCTGCTCCTTATCGGAACCCCGTCTGGGATCCATCTTTAAAGGCACACACTCTTACAAACAGCGATCGGAAATCCTCTGCCGACACCCAGTCCCTACCACTTGCAGGTATTATCATTCTCATCCAACCCTCATAGGAAGTCCGACACCATTACCTTCGCTAACTTCTATACGTTTATTCCCAGATCTCTACTGAGCCTGATACTTCATAGACAACGACTTACTTACCATTAGAAGACTTCATCCCGCAAGATCTTCGAGAGTTTGAAACCAGCTTTGCACCCAACGCTCTCAACCGGCAGCCAGGTTTTTTCCCCCACGAGGGTTTCCCGGGAGTCTCCTTTCGATACCTGAGTTAGAAGGGGTCGGAAGCAGGTTCCAGGTAGATCTATCCTTTCTTCATGTTTGGACGAAGACAAGGTAGGCCTTGTTGTATTGTTTTTACCGACGAGTTCGCATGTGGGGATTTTTCCAGAGAGTAAAAAGATAAAGAGTAACACCCCTGGCCTCAACTTCTTTCCTCCCCCTTGGGCTTTCTCCTCACCTTAATATTGTAAAAGGTGGATTCTCCGTCCTGCTCCTCGTGGTAGGGACGCGTAGATGTAGGGGGTGAGCAGCGACCAAGTTACTTCACTGGTGCAAGCCTCCCTGTGGGAATCCAGGCCTGCTGCGACTCCATAGGTTTGCTGCTTTAAAGTTTTTTTATACAGTTCTTATGTTCCTTTTAGTTCAAATAATAATGTCTTGCTTCTTTCCTTTTAGGTATGGAAAGGTGTTTTGTGTTGTCATGCAGTTTGAAGATGAGCATGTGCCGGTAGACGAAAGCACGGTGTGCGCAATGCTCTCTGATGAGTAATGCGCGATGCGCAGCGCTGTTTCGCCTTTTATATTGCTAACCTGTGTCTTTTCTCTCCTTGCAGGTTGCGTAATTTTCCAGCAATGATACTGACCAGGAGATAACTGCCCAGGTAAGAATTGTGTGGCTTTCTTCATTCGGGAGGAAACCTGAGTAAATGCTTACTAATGCTGTCTTTCTTTCTTCTCTTTCCAGGT
The DNA here is from genome assembly GCF_040938575.1 of Ambystoma mexicanum. NCBI lineage: Eukaryota > Metazoa > Chordata > Amphibia > Caudata > Ambystomatidae > Ambystoma > Ambystoma mexicanum. Next base: position 275,099,946 of record NC_090937.1, read on the forward strand.
TATGGTATTCCAGGATGCATGCGGTGCCAGATGATGGAGTTTGTACCTTCAGGTGAGTGGAACTGAAGTCAACGATGGATTGAAGACAGGATACTGTTCCAGGTAAGTTTCGGAGTGTTTTCTCTCTCTGCAGGTCCTTGGTTTCAGGTAAGCTGGCATCAAAGAACTGGACACGGTGAGTTTTACGCTGCCCACAGCAGAATAACGTAAAGCATGTTCTGCTGTTTGGGTGTGGTAGGCCTGGGACTATTTTACCTGGACTACTTTACCTGAGACTATTTAAACCACACCCAAAGTAGTCCAGGTAAAGTAGCCCCAGGCCTGCCACACCCAAAAGACTAAACCGCATAGCTCAGTTCCTTGTAATTGAGCTATGTGTATGCCTCCGAGTTGGCTGAACCCCCCCATCCTCCCCAAGTTAAATAGTCCCAAGTAAATAGTCCCATTCTAATGTTGGTCTTCATGATGGTTATGAGCCTGGTGCCAAAGGCACCAGGACTGACTCCAAAAAAGTCTTGGATGAGGTTTTAAGGCCTTTGACCTGGCCCTAACTGGAAGGCTGACTTGCCAGTGAGGGCCAGGGGCAAGGGTCATGACACCCGTCAGCTCAAACTTACTTACCTTGGATCTCCCTCATACCTTGTTGATTCCCACACTGTCTCGCCTCTTTGGTGTTCTCTCTGCTCTTGCTGCCTTTGAGTTCCAGGTATCACTTGGCGTCTCATTCCTTGACATATGCAGGCACGTGGCCAGCAATGTCAGTTTCTTTGAGAGTCTCACCAGCGCCTACCAGCTTCCATCTGGACGCCCTTATCTTCCTACAGTCTGCCACCTGCATCCACGATCTGCAGTATACTCCTTCCGATACCCTCGCTATTCTATTACTGGACACTTTGTGTGGAGAAGGTTTTTTCCCCCTTCAGGGGTCCTTTCGTGCAGGGGCCTATTGCTACGGCTTTAGCCATACAGCCATAACTGCTTCTCCCCGAGACTGGCCGTACCTCTTCGAGGATCGGAAAACTTCCAGGAAGAAGGGACCCCCTCCACTTCAGGAAGAGACCACTTTGCACCCAAGTTCAGACGAATCAGGTGAGGAGGTGGTGGGATTGGACATCAGTGACAGTTTGCAACGCCACAACCTACTAACGGCATGGCTTCAGCAGAACAGTTCCAGGAGTTACTATCTGCTGAGCAGGGAATAACCCTTGAAGTCCAGGGATTAAAAGCCAAAAATGCTGTACTTAGGCAGATTGTTTCTGCCAGAGAAGACCGGTGTCAAGATCTTCCCAGTCCAGTCTAGGCCTCTGGTAAATTTGATGGATCACCAAGAAAGGTAAAGGAATTTATTGACGCCTGCATCATTCACTTCACCTTTTGTCCCGCATCATTTGCTTCAGAACAATCCTGTGCTGGATTCATGATCACTAATATGGTGGGAAATGCATTGGCCTTGGCCACACCCTTGGTTACGATGGCCAATCCCATCCTTTGAGATTTTGATGCTTTTGTGACTCTACTCAAGCAAAACTTTGAGAGACCCGAGATGACTTACTCTGCCTGTGAAGATCTTCTTGATATCCGTCAAGGATCTGCAGGCCTACTCACTTACATTAGCAGTTTTAAGAAGACTGCGAGTTAAGCCTGATGGCCTGAGGAAGCTCAGTTTTCTATATTTATATACATGAAGACCTAAAGGACTAACTGGCACGAACTGCACGCCCTTCTTCTCTGGTGGATCTCATGACCTTAGTTCTCCAGATAGACTTCCGTCTACAAGAAAGAAGAATGGAACGACAAAGACAAGGCAAGAACCCAGGGTTCTCTCTTCCTAGCCACAAGCAACCTCCACCTCCTACCAAGGAAACTCCCAAGGAAGAACCAGTGCATATTGGGGCGGCTTAAGGGCCTCTGTCTTCAGCAGAACGGTGAAGAAGAAAGGACCAGGGCTTGTACATGTACTGCGGCTCGGATGGCCATCTACTCAGGGATTGCCCCAAGGTACCACAAAGGAGGTCGGGAAATGCTTGACCCTGACCCTAGCTTGGACCCTGGGTCGGGTTACTCATCCACGTCCTTTGAACCCTACTTCACCAAAGTAATTCAATTTGATACTCGCCTTATAGTGGTCCGATTGGCGTTGCAGATTGCCAGAGGTCTCTAGAAGCCCTAGGCCTGTTAGACAGTGGAGCGCAGGGAACTTCATGGATGTTTTTTGGGCCAAGGAGGAGTGTATTCTCCCTACTAATGCGTTCAGAGAATCGGGCCATAGAAGTGGGCGATGGCAAACCCCTCAGTTCTGGGCCCATAACCCACTCTTCGGGTCCTGTAGGTTTATCAATCTTTAATAACAAAGGGAAACTCTCTGCTTTGACCTGATCAGGGCTGCTCATTTCCCTGTTATCCTTGGTATTCCATAACTGAGGGCTCAATACTTGCATCGATTGGGTCAATAATACTCTTCGACTTGATTCAGAATATTGTCAAAAGAATTTCTTATCACTTTCTGTCCCGTCTTCGTCTCTGACCAGATGTACTGATGAGGGGTCATCAGACACGGGGGTCCATTGTATTCCATTCCCACTACCTCCGGTTCAAGGAAGTATTTGAAGACATGGTTCCCAAGGTACTACCGCCTCAACGACTCCAGGAATGTGCTTTAAAACTGGTATCCAATGCATTAGTACCCTTTGGCTGAATGTTCTTGCTTACCATTCCAGAAAAGAAGGCGTTAAGGTCATATCTGGATGACAATCTTCAGAACAGACTTATACGCCCCTCCAAATCTCCAACTGGAGCTTCACTCTTTTTCATCCCAAAAAAGGATTCACAGGATTTGAGACCCTGCATCGACTACCGAAACCTCAATAAGTTTACCATCAGAGACTGATACACCATGCCCCTCATAAAAGATATCATTGAAGCCGTGGAAGGGGCGGTTATATTTTCCAAGCTTGACATTCGAGGCGCATATCATCTTCTACGCATCTGAGCTGGCGATGAATGGAAGACATCTTTTGGACTCTTCGAATACCAAGTAATGCACTTCGGGCTGGTCAATCCACCTGCAGTGTTCCAAAGATTTATGGATCGTCTCTTTTTAGATTTGTTGTTCTGGTGTTCTCCAAATCACAGAAGCTTCATCAACAACACCTTACAGAAGTCTTACTCAAGAACACCTTACTCAAGAACCACTTGTTAATAAAACCAGAGAAATGTGTCTTTGAAGAAGCCACTGTTCCCTATTTATGGGTTGTCTTGTCTGACAAAGGCATAGCGACGGACGAAAGCATGGTTGCCTCCATACTGCAATGCCCTTCTCCTTCCTCAGTGAAGGAAGTGCAATGTTTCTTAGGTGTAGCAAACTTCTACCAGAGGTTTATTCCTGACTTCTCTGAGGCTGTTCTTCCCATCATTAACCTTCTCAAAAAGAACACAACCTTTGTACGCGATCATGCCACCAAACCTGCCTTTTGCACCCTCAAAGGCTGATTTTGTTCCACTCCCATCCTTCACCAACCAGATCAAGGCCTCCCATTCATTGTCTGGACAGACACCTCTGCATGTGTTATCGGCACAGTCTTAAAACAAGAATTCAGAGGACAGGAGCACCCCATTGCCTAACTCTCAAAGACCTTCAATGAAAGCAAAGTCAATTTTGGTTATTGAGAAGGAACCCATGGCCATGAAGCAGGCATGTACAGAATGGAGACATCTTCTACAAGGGGCTTCCTGTACTTTCATCATCAGGACAGACCACAAGAACCTTAGGGTTCTTCAACAAATGGACTGCGTCAACGCTAGACAGGCGCGTTGGTCTTATTTTTTTTCCCAATTTGATTTCCCTGTTACTTACATCCTAGGCTCTGAAAATCTGATAGCAGGTGGGCTATGTAGGAGCTTTACCAGAGAACCTGTGGAACATGTACCTGAACCCTTTTTCTCCAGAAACAGGTTTTTGTGTTCGGTATCGTCATTTCTTCAAGAGGTTAAGGAAGCGACAGTCAAGATGGATCCCAGTTCTGTTCCAGTAGGATCCTTTAAGAAGAAGGGGTTGCTTTTTCTCCAGGACCAATTAGTTCTACCTGCAGCAGAACTCTGCAGAAAGGTCATGTCATGGTGTCATGAAAGCAAGACCATGGGCCACTGAGGTTATGACGCAACTCTGGAACGCACTAGACGTTCCTTTTGGTGGCCTTCTATGAGCAAAGAAATCAATTTATCCGTTCTTGTCCAGTTTGCGCACAGAGCAGACATACCACCAGCAAGCCCCTGGGACTTCTGGAACAGAGACTGACTCCAAGCAGTCCATGGAGCCATATATCTATGGACTTCACTGTGGACTTACCCTCCTCTAGAGGATGTACAGCCATTATGGTGGTGGTGGACTCGTTTAGCAAACTAGCCCATTTTTGCCACTATCCCGAGTGCCAGCTTCATCCAAGACAGCTGAAGTCTTTTTCACAGAGATATTTAGATTACATGGAATCCCAGAATCTGTAACCTCAGAGACATAGGAACCCAATTTACCTCAATTTTCTGGAAGACCCTATGTAACTTACTTTGTATTGAACGAGCTCTGTCATCCCGTTACCATCCTCAAACTAACGGAAAGACAGAAAGGTTAAATGGCACCATGGAACAATACTTTCGTTGTTTCATCAATCCCTGCCAAGACAACTGGGTTGATCTCTTGCCCACTGCGTAATTTGCTTATAACTCCTTTCACTCAGCCATAGGGATGACTCCTTTTTTCTGCACTTATGGACTCCATCCCCGTTCTATCCCATGTCAGGCTCTCCCTCCTTCTACCATTCCCTCCATCAACAATCAGTTGAAAGAGATTTCCAGAGCCCACAAGGCAGATTATGAACATCTCAAGAAACAGAGAGACGATTACAAGTGGCAAGCCAACAAACATAGGACATCTACTCCTGATTGGGAGATGGGATCGAGGGTGGCTCTCTACTAAGTTCTTACCCAGATGCATTAGACCTTCCAAACTCTCCGCAATTTATTGGACCTTCTGAAATCCTCACCAAGATCAATCCGGTAGCTTTCAGACTGAAACTTCCCCCTAAACTGAGTAAGCTGCATCCATTTGTTCATTCATCCTTACTAAAATCATACTTGCTGAATCCTTTCAACCGCAAGAAGGTGGTGCACACTTTTCTGATCAAAGAGCCAGAGGAATATGAGGTCTCCCGGATCTGTAATTCCCGCTTGTATCCCGGATTACAATACCTTGACCAATGGACGGGTTACCCTTCCTCTGAAAACTCCTGGGAGCCCGTAACGCACATCGCTGCCCTGAGGCTACTTCCTGAATTCCACCTCTTGCACCACAGCAAACCAGCTACCTCTAGTCATAAAAGCGTGCATAGTGTCACCAGCCTCTCTCCCTGGCGTGTTTGGTCGAGATGGTGTCTTAGGTGCCTGTGACATTTCTAATGGTTAGACTCTATGAATTAGTAAGAAAATCAAGAGACTTCAGTCAGTAAGTAGTTTTCTTTGGACTGAAAGAGAGCCCAATTCTTTATTAACAGAATTCCTTCTGTTCAGAAAAAACCATAAAAAGGATACTTTGGCTTCCGTGTTCTATAATCCTTCATGGGAAGGATCGTCTCTTCTGATACACCAAGTTTATATGGGTAAGCTCTACTCAAATTTCTCCTTAATGTCCTTTTGTTAGTTATCTTGGTCTTACTTCTGTCTTTGCCTCTTCTCTTTATCCTTTACTTGTCTTTCTGTTTCTTTTCTATTGACTCTATTGGATCTTCTTAGACTGTCTTTTCTTTGTCTTTTCCTGGTTCGCTCGTAACTAAGCAGATAAAGTTTATTTGTCCTCGTTTTCCCCTCAGACTTCGAGCGTTACCCTTGGTCTCTCATTAAACTTGCAGAGCTTTAGTTGGCTTGAATGTTTCTCAATCAGACTGCTGGCGTATGTTTCCCTTCAAACAGGATTCCCTTTTTCCTCACTACTCACTTAAGGAAGCTCATTTGTTTTTGTTTTTAAAAAATGTCTCTTATAGTTAAAAAAAAACTTATTATAGTTCGTAGGGTTTGTCTCCTCCTTACTGATACCACTCTGCCCCTTTTAAGGGGTTAACTTATCCTGTTCTCTCTCTTTGCCGACTTCCCTATGCTTCACGTCCCTTGACTCCTCCTTATGATACGGAGTGGTTACCTTGGAGTGGCGTCTTCCCCTTTTCACTCGATCGATGAACGAGGGCTCATCTGCTGTTCCTCCTCTTCCGACTCTCCAACCTTCACTCTCTCTATGCTCTCGATACCTTCCCTTCTCGTCGTGAAGACGGTCTCTTTCCCTCCTTCACTCCGCAGGCGGGAGCAGCTCGCAGCGATCCGCGCCTCCTCACAACACGGTACGCGGCACCAATTAACTATTATTGAACGTTTAACTTTAACTATGCGCAACGGCGCAACGGGACTCTTGTAATCTCCTCTTCAAACCGCTAACCTAATACGCCCAGCTGAGACCGTTGGGCTCGACCTCTTCTTCCTCGCCCACCGTTTCCTAGGGAACGAAAAACAGCGTTAGAGGAAAGGTGCTACATGTTTTACTTCCTGCTTTTGCATCTCCACGTCAGTAAGACTTTATGGTCTGGCTTGTATTACATGAAAGCAGTTTCTGTAATAAGACATCCACATTGTCACAGTGCCATTGAATTCTCCACTACACACAGCCGTGCATCAGTCAGAAGTCTAGTCTTTCATTCAGACTTTCTCTGCCTTTAAAACCACTGTGTATTTTAGCTGTGGTGCGTTGCAACCCATCTGTTACCTTTGGTTGGGTCTGGTGCTGTATTTTTCTTCTATGTGTTTTTCCTTCCTTGCCGCCTTCTCCTTGCTGGTCCCGCAGCAGCACATTCATCCGGATTGCAGCCTTTCCCCCGCTGGTTCCCAAGCCAGCCTTTATACCTGGATCACTGCCTTCATTGGGTTGGCATATATAAATACACATGCACCTACCTCATAAAATATGTCATTTTCTAAAATTAATGCATTGACAACCAGAAAGTCTGACCTAAATACAATCATTGATCGAGAATCTACAGGGGATGACAATCCTGAAAGATTAATACAAGAATTGGAAAGACTAATTCGTAAAGAAATTTCACAGAAATTACACGCTACAACTTTGGTGGAGTATCATAAGTCAAAGAGAATACCCAGAGACTGTATTTGCGCCCAACTTTATGCAAAGAAAATCAAGAATTTGTTAAATGTTGGGAGAAAATCCTGAACAAATGTTCGTTAGTTCTTATTCTGCTAACTATTGAAGAATTGGCCAAATCCCGATATACTATGAATCAAGAGAGAGAAGAAGTCACACAACAACTATCAATACTTAAGTCAGGGGATGAGCTCAAAAAGATCATAGAGGATACCAGCCAAAAAATGTGACTCCTATAAAAGAGACATTGAACAACGCAAAAACCGCAAATGTATTAGAGATACCCTCGATTACGCTCGAGGCATAGACTACACTTGGCAGGAATTTTATAACAACACCAGACCAACCCCCACCAGACCGAGACAACCTCCCTCAAAGAGCAACACAGATAGTAGTGACGTCACCAGTGGAGAATGTGAAAGTACCAATGTAGCAACCATAAGGACACCAGTGAATCTAACAACTGGGGAAACTGCTTCACAACAGTCAAGTGCCTCGCTAACTGCAATTACCGGGCAATCACATTTTTTAGATGCGGGAAACCCCGAAGAGCTAAAAAGAAAACAAAGGCCAAGGAACAAATAAACAAATCCATTGTGCTTAATATCTCTTCTAAACAGTTATCTTGAACACAAATGGATTCACTCAACTTGGGCATATCTTTTATTCCCACGAACATTTTTGAGGAGGAGGTTAATTGTCAGGGCTGGAGTCATTGGTAGTGTTGTGGGGGGGCCTGGGGGGAGTTAAGGAGGCTTTGGGTTGTGCCAGCAGCTTGTCCAGGCGAGTTCTCCATCCTTTTTTCAGGAAGAAGGCCCGAGGATGGAGAACCGCCCGGAAACTACATCTCCCAGCAGGCCGTGTGCTTCACAGACCTGCTGGGAGCAACAGGACCACACGCGCGCTACTGCGCATGCGCGAGCCGCGCCCAAGAAGCACCGCTCGCAATCCTGGTCACCGGCATGAGAGGACGTGTTCTTCCCGAGCTCCAGGAGGCACGCCTATGCGGGGCACCGCCCGCCTGCTACATCCCCGGCCCCGCGTACATGAAAAGCTAAGTACACGTTTAACCTAGAGCAAGCAGTATTATTCTGTCGGAGCGAGACGCGCTACGCGCGGCAGGATCTAAGTTCCTAGGCTGAATCGAAGCACGGGAAACTTGATTGCTAGTTGCATGCAGAGCATGAATACTAACCCCAAGTTGGAGTGGGCTAGGCGGTGAAGTAACCGCACTAATTAACAAACTTAAACCCCGCAGGGAACGTTCTAAAGGAACGACTTTTCGCACGCACGTGCATTGACTTTGTTTTACTGTTCACAGCCTGTAGTTGAATCGGATCTGGTGAGAAGTATCACAGCCCATCAACACAGAAAGGCCAAAGGACCTCGAACTCACGCAGAAGCCAGAGCTAAGTGTTTAGCACTTTGTTTGCATGTTATTGTTTGTTGCCAACACATGGGTAAATGTGGGGTACTTGTGATTTGCATATCACTTATGATATTTTGGGCAAGCATTGTGAAACCAAACGTGTCACCAGAGCAAATGGTGATTATTGGTTATAGGCTCCAATACAAAAGCCTTCCAAGAAATAATCTCCGAGTTGAATATGTGGTACTAGATGTGAATGTATGAGAGGGCGGTGTACCTTCAAATGAATACCTGCAAGATCGGCACAGGAGTCGAGGAGTACGTTATCCTATTTCCTCCCAACCCATCCACTGTTATTTCCTGAACCTCTTCCCGGTCATCCTGAACTCCCTCTACCTATCCACTCAACGGACCCTAACCCTCTTTCCCCAGAGGGTTGAGGAGGCCTGTGGTGTCTATTTCCCAGGTGCCAAAACCCAATGGGAAGGGAGGTGTTTGTGCTGCTTCTGCGCCTGTCAAGAGGAGTGAGGGATCTGACATTAATCTATTAAAATTAATAAGAAAGATGGAACTGAACGTTTTCTTTCCCTTCCTGAGACAGCTGAAGAATTGACCTGACCAGAATACTTGGAAATGAAGATCAGGAGTACATTTCACCCACAAGTGAATCATCTGCTCATTGATATGTTTAAACTTAAAACTAGCAAGGACCTGAGACGTCTTAAATATAACAGCACAGAAAAGCAACATTAGAAAACACCAGTTGAAATTACTCAAAGAACTGGCAGAGGATAATACCATTACCCTTAAACCTGCTGACAAAGGGGGTGCATTAGTACTTATGGACACCATCCTCTACAACCAGGCTGCCTTAAACTCTTATTGGACTCTAGAACATATCTAATTCACTGGGTCACTGTACAGATTCCTATAAAATAACTCATTATGGAGACGGTGAACAAGGCACAGAGTTGGATTGGATTTCAGAACACACGAGTGAATTCCTAGTTAAGAAATTCCATATAACACTGGTATTCTATGCACTCGCTAAGATACACAAGAACATCACTGGTCCACCCACTAGACCAATTGTAGCGGGTACAGTGTGTTTCCCATCCACTTGCCATCTACTTAGATATAGCTCTACAACCTCTGGTACAGGCTACCTTCACCTATTTAATGGACACGGCACACTTCTTGCAACTTTTGGGAGGAACTACATCTTAATGACCCTCCATTGATACTGTTTACACTAGATCTCAACAGTCTTTATATATCAATTCCCCATAATGAAGGGATCAAAGCAATGGAATGGTTTATGTTGAAACATGAGGAAACCCACATACACAAAGTCTTTGCCATCCAGCTAATTAATATAATCCTTTATCACAATTACTTTAGATTTGATGGAAAGTACTATATGAGATAGCAGGTACCTCTATGGGTTCATCAGTTGTGCCATTTTACGCAAACATTTTCATGTATCATTTTGAGCAGTCCCATGTACTCGAGAAACAACCATGGAAAAACAAAATTAAATTTTGGAAACGCTACATAGATGACATTTTTGGAATCTGGCAAGGAACACATTTAGAGCTTCTACAATTTTTTGACTATTTGAATAATTGTCATGAGAGGATTACATTTACCTTACAAGTAGGCAGACCGGATATCCATTTCCTGGATGTTACAATTTCACAAATGGGCACTGAACAAACAACTACCATCTACAGGAAAACCACAGATGTGAATAACAGTTGCACTTTAACAGTTTTTACCCAAAACATCTGAAAGACAACATACCCAAAAGCCAATTTGAGAGAATCACGTCAGATACAGAAAAGCTACAAAAAGAATATGACAATATGAAAACAAGGTTTATTGAAAGAGGCTTGCCAGAAGACATTGTGGATTAGGCAATTGTGAGAACTGAACCACTCAAAAGATGTGATCTCCTTAAAGGACATACAAAAAAGAATTATACGAGACTGATTCACTCCTTGAAAATCTCTAGCCAGAGCCATCAGATTAAGAGAATAATTCATAAGAATTGGAATCTGATTAAATTGACCCCAATCTTAATCAACTCTTTCCTGAACCACCAATGCTTGCATATAAAAGAGGAAAAAACCTTTGAGATACTCTAATTAGCGCTGAGAAACCAAAGAAAAAAGGACAAACTACCTTCAGCAAACCCAAATATGGCACATTTGCTTGTCTTAACTGCCAACATTGTACAAGCCTAATAAAAGGTGAATATATTAGGCACCCAAATACGTGTAAAAAAATACCTTTAAGGGACTACGCAACAGTAAGAACATTATTTATGCATTACGTTGCCCATATGGCAAGTACTATGTAGGTAAGACCACCCGTAGAGCTAAAGAAAGATGGACAGAACAGAAGTCAAATATCAGAACAGCAAACATTAAAGTGTCTATACACTGGAGATTTCAAGACAATAGGCACACCTTATCACAGTTTAGATGCATTATCCTAGAGGTAATGCATCCCCTACCAAGGGGTGGAGATTTATTGAAAAGACTTGCACAAAGGGAACTCTACTGAATACATAAACTGGATGCCATGACCCCATTGGGTATAAATGAGGAATACTACCTAGTGTCAGGCCCCCAATAGTTCGGCCCCCAGTTGCTCCATCTGACACACAACAGACACACCAGGACCCCACCCAGGTTAGGTCCTGCATACCCCTGCAGGTCTGCCGGTGAGGGGTTGACAACGATCAGCCTCCAAAACGACTGCAACCACCACGTTCTCCGTATCGGCGCTGGCGAGTGCCATGGAGACTTGCCACCGGTTTTCTGCAGCGCCCACGCCATAGGGGCTCTTCAGACATACCACACAGCACCTCATGTGACCATTGAGACGCTTAGCGTCCGTCATGCAACAAGGAACTACTTAATACTTCAGTCACGTGTCCCGGAGTCCGGTCACATGACGAGAACTACGATCATGTGGTTTCTGTTGCATCCAAAAGCAACGCGCTGACTGTCATTCAGCGCTTCACAGCTGATCCTGTTCATCACTGTTTGGCATACTACGGATTGTCTGACTTTTGTTATTTCGACCACGGACCGTTTTTGGATTCTGCTTTTGGATCTTCCCTTGGTACCTTTGCCTGGATATTGTGTTTCACCGGACTCGACCTCGGCTATTCCCCCTGGACTGCCTTTTGGATTTCCTTTCTGCCTTAACAAGCCACACTGCCTTTTCAACCTCAGACTGTTCCTCGGATTGTTCTTGGACTCCCCTGCCTTATTTGGATCATAGTTCTAGTGTTCTGCATCAGGTGGTGACGGCATCCCGGCGAGTGTCCTCCAGGTTACCAAACTGTCGTCAACCTCTGTCGGCTGCCTCAGACCCCATTTCCTTACACCTCTCATTGGGTTTCCTGACATCTAAACTGGGTAAGCCCCCTTGTAGATTCATTGTTTACTCTGGTTGACATTGTGTTAATTGTTTAACGTAATTCTTGCCTTGCAGTGGTCAGGGGGGCATCCTTCCGGTGTTCCTGGTTCCGGCTGACGGCACTCATCACCTGTGGCCTCAAGGATCGAACGGACAGTATTATTATTGTTTGCTCGTGTGTTACTTGGGGACAGAGGTATCATCGTCTACATGACCATCAAGTCCTGACAGACTGTGAAGCCTCTTTTTGGTCGCCTAGACGATGGAACCCGCTGCCGGGGATCCCGTGACCGCTCTAATGCAAGCTGTTGCATCCCTTAGAACAGAAATGGCGGCTGCTACAACTGCAATACACCATCGCTTAGACTCCATACAAAGTGCCCGCAACCCATTACCGGCTGATGCTGAATTCAGTGACTCCACACCCCCAACCCCGGGTCCTTCCACACCTCCCACACCACCGACACCCGTGGTATTACCTACCCCATTCCCTCAAGCAGCTCCTGAGAAATACCAGGGCGACTCCAGGAAATACTGTACCTTTATCAACCAGTGTAAGCTTCATTTTCTTTGTCGACCCCAGGTATTCCATGACTCTACTACCAAGGCCGCGTTTCTGCTCTCCCACCTGACGGGAATAGCCGCTACCTGGGCTAACCCCTTCCTTGAAAATGATCACCCTGCTCTTTATGATTTTGATCTTCTGGTGAACGAGATGGCTAAAGTGTTTGATACCAGGTATAAAGCCCAGTCTCGGGATCTGGAGTTATTCGATCTTGCGCAAGGAAGACAGACCCTAGTAGAATACATCACACGGTTTAACCAGTTGTCTACAGAGACTTCCTGTCCTGAAAATAAGAAAGCCGTGGTGTTCTATAGAGGTCTGTGTAATACTATAAAGGATGCCCTTTCAGTAGTCCCTTCTCTCCCAGCTACCTACTCCGATCTGGTATACCTAGCACTTCAGGTAGACGCTCGGAGGTCTGAACGTCGTGCAGAGACAGGCTTCTCAGCCAACCCATCTCCTCCCTCCCTAAATGGGGCTTCGTAACCCTCCTATTTGCATGGATTTACCTGCACTATCACCCAAACTGAAAGGGAACGCCGGAGAACAGACAATGCATGCTTCTACTGCGGTCTCAATGGCCATTATGTCAAAGAGTGCCCACGACGGCCAAAGAATAAGAACTCGGATTTTCGGAAAGCTCGTCTTTGAGTACGGGGGACAAGACTAGCTTGGTTCACAACTCCGGGAAGGTTCCTACCTTCGGCCCTGTAAGACCAGTTATCGTCCAGGCAGTACTCCATCCGGCTAGGGATTGCTCACACGCAGTCCATATTGTTATCGATTCCGGGGCTACCGGTTGTTTCATCGATATCTCTTTAGCCAAATCGATGAATCTCCCGTTGGTAACCAAAACACATCCTGAGCCAGTCCAGACTGTTGATGGGTCCTCCCTTGTCTCCGGTCCGAACAAACAACAGACCGCTCAGATGGATGTGATCATCCTGGGTAACCATAAGGAACTGATGTCTTTTGACCTTATCTCGACTCTACAGTTCAGAATAATCCTAGGCCTTCCCTGGTTAAAAAGGCATAACCCTCTCATCGACTGGGGTACTGGACAGGTCTCTTTCAAATCTGAAGTGTGTCAGTACTTTTTTTTACTGGAGGAAGAAGGTGTTACCAACCCTGCAAGGGCATTGGGGGGGGGCTACTGTTACGCTCACCTGGCTCCCACAGGGGCGTCGGTCGGACCCAGACTGCTGCGGCCTCCACCCACGTGATGCGTAGTGCAGCGATGACTGACTGGATCTGCCCTCCTAATCTTGTCTGCTTTGCCCGTAGAAATATTCTCCTACAAGTGGAGAGATAGATTTAGCCACTTGTGGATTCAAGTGATAGCACCCCCACTGTCCTCCCCACTAATCACCTCTGAAGCGCCCTCTCAGCAATCTCACCTTATATTCTTGAAGGATGAACCCTCCATCCTGCGAAGCACGCAGGGGCGCGTTGATGACCAGTTACTTCACTGGGCTGAAGATATTGGAAGAGTTGTAGACGAATCCTGACTCCAAAAGGTCCTGGCGAAGAGCCGTAAGTATATAGTTCGTAAGAGTTAAAATTGTCTGGAATTCACTCCTGTCCAATTCCTCTTTTATCTTGCAGCTTTGACCCAATAAAAAGATTGACAGCTGAAAGCACTCCGGTAAAAGTCTGTGTTACCCAAAACTGTCTGGTAAATAATGCCAAGGGTTAAACTTGCTGCTTTCTCCTTATCTTACAGGTGCGGCATTAGAAGAAGTGGCGTGCTAAAGAATTATACCTCCGGCGGTAAAATCAGGTAAGTATATGGCGGCTAAAGAGATTGTCTCTGTCTGTTCTCTCTGCTCACCTTGTTTCTTGTCCCCCTTAGGTGCAGGGATTCGGCGATGTAAAGATGGAGACAGCGCCGGATCGAAGGGATGCTGCGTGGAACGGTGAGTATGGCGCGGCACTTCTGCTGGCAATGCAACGCGTTTAAAACAAAGTCTTTCCTCTGGTTTGAAGATGCGATGAATCCGGAATCAGGTAAGAAATCAGGTAATACTCTTGTTCTAATCTTTGCTTCTTTCCTTCTTTCTAGGTGCTCCAGGTTCGAGGCGGGCGTGGCAGAAGGCTGGATGCTGCTGCTGTCACAGTGAGCATTACGCTGCTGGATGCAGAATAACGCAAAGCGTGTGCTGCTCTTCGGGTGTGGTTTAAATAGCCTCCAAAGTAGTCCCAGGTAGGTATTCCTCCCCGACCACACCCGAGTAACAAAATAGTCCCTAAGGTAAAGTAGTCCCTTCTAGGCCTCACATGGGCTTGGATCTTCTTGCAGCATGGTCTGCATCAGGTAAGTGTGCACCTATGAGCCTGGCGCCTATGGCGCCAGGACTGATGTCTCATATGAGCCTGGTGCTATAGGCGCCAGGACTGAACCCAGACAGCCCCTAGCAGGGGTTGCTGGGTTTTCTCAAGGCGACATGATGCCTGCTCCCGGGGCTAATGGACGTGGTCTGGATGCCCGGGGGTATGCATCATGACCGCTACATTCGGTTTCTATAGGGGAGGGTGGTTATTCCGAGACAACACATACGGTGGGAGCCACTTTGTCTGGAGTGCCTTCGGAGTACCATGATTTCTATGTAGTATTCGATAAAGCATCTGCCGAGGTTCTGCCCCCTCACAGGCCATATGATTGCCCCATCGAACTGGTTGAGGGAGCAGCGATTCCCAAGGGCCGTATCTATTCTTTGTCACCATCAGAAGAGGTGGCTCTGAAGGAATACATTCACCATGCTCTGTATCTAGGTCATATTAGGCCTTCCTCCTCACCCGCAGCTAGCCCCATATTTTACGTTCCCAAAAAGGAGGGGGATCTTCGTCCCTGTGTGGACTACAGGCGGTTAAATGCAGTCACCATAAAAAAACGCTACCCCATCCCGCTCATCTCGACTTTACTAGACAAACTGACCAATGCTACAATTTATACCAAGCTGGACCTCCGGGGGGCATACAACCTGATTCGAATGCGCTCTGGCGATGAATGGAAAACGGCTTTCTGCTTTCGCCAGGGATTGTACGAGTATATGGTGATGCCCTTCGGCTTATGCAATGCCCCGGCGACCTTCCAGCGTTTTGTAAATGATATATTTAGTGACATCATGGACACCTATGTCGTGGTATATCTAGACAATATATTGGTGTTGTCCCATACAGTCACTGAACATATTCTTCACGTTAGAGAAGTACTTACACGACTCAGGAAGAACTCATTATATGCAAAACCCGAGAAGTGTATGTTTCACACAAAGGAGGCCGAATTTCTGGGTTTTCACATCTCACCTGGGGGGCTAACAATGAACCGATCCAAAGTCCAAGACATTACTGACTGGCCGGTCCCTGTCACTTTGAAGCAATTACAATCCTTTTTGGGATTTGCAAACTTTTACCGGCGATTCATCGTTAATTTCTCCTCCATTGTGGCACCTTTATCCGCCTTGACCAGTCCCCTGGTGCCCTTTGAATGGACTACAGAACATCAAGTGGCTTTTGACACCCTTAAGACCTCGTTTACCACGGCTCCGGTCCTACAACTTCCGGAGCTCCCTTTTATTGTAGAGGCGGATGCATCCTCGTTTGCACTAGGTGCTGTCTTGTCCCAGCCTTGTCCGTCCACCGGTTCACTACACCCGGTGGCTTACCATTCTAGGAAATTCACGCCAACCGAAACACATTATACGGTCACTGAAAAGGAGCTCCTAGCCATTAGGGACGCTTTTCAGGTCTGGAGACACCACCTCCTGGGGGCAAAACACCAGAGTATCGTTTACACAGACCATAAGAACCTGCAAGATCTGGCATCACTGAAATGTGTTAAAAGCCGACAAGTCCGTTGGCACCTTTTCTTTGCCGCTTATAATTTCCTTGTCAAGCACAGACCTGGGGTGGTTCACGGTAAGGCTGATGCCTTGTCCCGTTCGCCTGGGGGGGTTCCTCTTCTGTCTTACCCTGATACGCTCTTGGGCAAAGAGCACGTTGTATGTGCCTGCACTCCACCACCACCTATGCTAACGGCTATACGCCAATGGGTAGTGCACCACCCCCAAGCCATGACCGATTGGGATCCGGTTTTTCAGGATGGGTTGCCTTTTGTTCAAGGGAAACTGTTCTTGCCCACCAGTGATACCCGCAACCAAGCCCTAGATTGGTCCCACAATACCCTTATCAATGGCCATCCGGGACAGCGACGCACTCTAGAGTTGTTGAAATGCTGGTGGCCATCGATGCGGTGAGATGTGGAAACGTACGTGAACACATGCTCAATATGTGCACAATGCAGGACACGGAGGGGTCGCCCTCTAGGGTTGCTACAGCCATTACCCATTCCTCCAAAACCTTGGCATACGGTCTCGATGGATTTAATAATGGACTTCCCTCATATACAAGGGTACGACACGATATGGGTTGTAGTGGACTCGTACCTTGTAAAGGCATCCCTTCTGCTCCCTCTTTGGCTCGGATGTTCTTTAAATCCGTATTTTGTCTGTTCGGTCTGCCTTGTGTCAGACCGTGGCTCACAGTTCACGTCTCAATTCTGGGTGGCCCTTACCAGACTGATGGGCATTGATGCGCACTTCTCCTCTGCTTATCATCCCGAGAGTGACGACCAGACTGAGAGGGTGAATCAGGCATTGGAGCAATACTTACGCTGTTTAACTCTACAATTCCAATACACATGGCTTAACTCACTCCATCTTGCGGAGTTTGCGTATAACAATGCCCTACATTCATCCACAGGTTTTTCCCAGTTTTACTCGCTCTATGGTCAGCATCCACGTACCCTACCCGTTTCTGATTTTGCCCTTACCGGTACCCCTGCTGCTAACGATTGTGCCCGGGATCTTGCATCCGTCCATGCCCAGACCCTCATCCATCTCCAGGAAGCCCAGACTTCAATGAGGACTGCCGCTAACAGAAAGAGGTCGGATGCCCCTACATATAAGCCTGGTGATCGGGTTTGGCTATCTACACGACACTTACATATACCTGGGTGCCGCAAGTTGTTGCCCTGTTTTGTTAGCCCGTATAGGGTCTTCGAGGCCTTGAATCCGGTGGCCTATCGCCTCAGTGTTCCCGTCTCATGGAGATTGCACCCTGTATTCCATACTTCGCTACTCAAGCCCTGTCCTGATTCTACTCGCATTGTTCCCACTCCAGGCCCCGTCTCTGTGGTTGCCCAAGACAAATACGAGGTGAGCGCCATTCTGGGTTCCCGTCTTGTTAGGGGGCGTTTGCACTACTTGGTGGACTGGTTGGGTTATGGGCCTGAGGAACGATCCTGGGTTCCCTCTTCCGACGTTCATGCTCCCTTATTGGTGGCTCGGTTCCATAGAGACTACCCTTCTAGCCCACGTGGTCGTGGGCCTTTGAGGGGGGGCTCTGTCACGCCCCCCATAGTTCCGCCCCCAGTCGCTCCATCTGACACACAACAGACACACCAGGAACCCACACAGGCTAGGTCCCGCATACCCCTGCAGGTCTGCCGGCGAGGGGTTGACAACGATCAGCGTCCAAAACGACTGCAACCACCACGTTCTCCGTATCAGCACTGGCGAGTGCCATGGAGGCTTGCCACCGGTTTTCTGCAGCGCCGACGCCTGGGGGCTCTTTGGACACACCACACAGCACCTCACGTGACCACTGAGACGCTTAGCGTCCGTCACACAACAAGGAACTACTTAATACTTCAGTCACGTGTCCCGGAGTGCGGTCACGTGACGAGAACTACAATCATGTGGTTTCTGTTGCATTCAAAAGCAACGCGCTGACTGTCATTCAGCGCTTCACAGCTGATCCTGTTCATCACTGTTTGGCGTACTACGGATTGTCTGACTCTTGTTATTTCAACCACAGACTGTTTTTGGATTCTGCTTTTGGATCTTCCCTTGGTACCTTTGCCTGGATATTGCGTTTCACCGGACTCCACCTCGGCTATTCCCACTTGACTGCCTTTTGGATTTCCTTTCTGCCTTAACAAGCCACACTGCCTTTTCAACCTCAGACTGTTCCTCGGATTGTTCTTGGACTCCCCTGCCTTATTTGGATCATAGTTCTAGTGTTCTGCATCAGGTGGTGACGGCATCCAGGCGAGTGTCCTCCAGGTTACCAAACTGTCGTCAACCTCTGCCGGCTGCCTCAGACCCCATTTCCTTACACCTCTCATTGGGTTTCCTGCCATTTAAACTGGGTAAGCCCCCTTGTAGGTTCATTGTTTACTCTGGTTGACATTGTGTTAATTGTTTAACGTAATTCTTGCAGTGGTCAGGGGGGCATCCTTCCGGCGTTCCTGGTTCCGGCTGACGGCACTCATCACCTGTGGCCTCAAGGATCGCACGGGCAGTATTATTATGGTTTGCTCGTGTGTTACTTGGGGACAGAGGTATCATCATCTACACGACCATCATCAAGTCCTGACACCTAGGCCCTTTCCTTTAAAAACAGAAGGGCCTCTGAGTAAACCATTGCTCTAGACAATACGAGGTTTTGGTACTAATCGAACTACATGTTCTATAGACTGTGAACTTGTGGAAGGTAGCGAATTGTAAAACAGACGGAAAGATATTAGCAAAAACTGTCCCTCATTGGAGTTATGGAGATTTTTTGGGGGGCTAATTAGACTGAATGTTTAGACAATTGAATTAAGTCGATATGGAGAATGTAAACTCGATGGAGACAGAATAATGGGAGCTGAAGCACAGATTCCACATCTGAATATTACATTTCTTTTTACTGTATTGATCCTGAGAATGTGAACGCTAATGAGTCAGTGGAATGAATATCAGGAAACCAATTTACCACCTAGAAATGAGCATGGACACATTTTATAATCTGATTAAATAACTATAATTTACCTACAATCTCTTGATATAGTTATTTTGATATAGTCATTTTTTATGCTTCTGTTTGAATAGAGTGATCAGCTATTCACCTTACATTTTGAAACTTCATGAAATGTGCATCTTAACCATTTTCATATCATTATAGAACATCATCTCATGGGGGGAAGACCAGGCTTGTGGGGGTAAAAACCCTTTGTATGAAAGCCTAACACTCTCCATACAGGTTGCTCCTCTATAATGCAACACACCATATTTAATTTTTTGATGCTCGTGCTACTGCAACTGGGTGATAATAGAGATCTGCCAAGCACCCTACTGTTTGAAACATGACATGTGCGTTTTTATTTAGTGCAAATTAGTAAATACTACTACCCAATGGGAGACACCATCTTACACATTAGGTGTTTGACACCCGTTGCCTTAAATACTCACCATATTTTTATAGAGGTTACTCCTCCTATTTATAAAAGGGTTTCTATCTTTTTACCTGCACCTTTATATTAATGCAATACACATAACTTGGTTTTCCGAAGCTCACGCTGCTGCAAGCAGGTTTATTTACTATTGTGACATCAGAAACGTAATCACGTGATGACATCGCGATGAGACGCTGCTACATTAAACAGCCATTTTGAATTTCAAAATAGCGTTTGGCACCGGCATTTGGAGCTTGTCTTCACACTCCATGTAAGTATACATTCTGTATGCCTATCAAAATAAGAGAATCTCTAACAGGGTACACCGTCCTTTCATCGTGGGATGAAAGGATGCCGTGTTTTTCACCGTTGTCATTTCAACATGAAAACTCATCGAATTTTGTAGGGGGGTTAAAAAAATATACAGATGGTTTGTGGGTGGTGGGGAATCGTTAAATGATTAAAGGGGATAGGTTTGGGGGGCGAACCCCCCAAAAATAAAAGAAAATAAAAAAACAATGGGTTTTTGCATTGAAATATCAACGGAGAAAAACACATTGTTCTTTCATCCCACGATGAAATTACATGGAACCCTCTAACAGGATTATGTCCTACTACTAGTAGGGACCCTGAGCCTAAGAGTTCTTCTGAAATATAGTCTTTATATCCACAGATGCTTTCTCAGCATCTCAGGTACAAGTGGATTTGAGCGGTTTTCTCCTGAAAACCGGCTAAAGATAACATTTTAAGGGTAAAAGACTTGTTAAGCAACAGACTGATTTTATATGAACGCAACAAACTGAACAGATTGTTTTTATAGTAGACTATTTCTATACATTCCCAACACAGATACATCGTGACATTAAGGACATCTTGGAATATCTCAGACCATTTGTAGTCCTTTGGACCAAGATTAAGGTTAGCACAATTATCTTTGAACATGCTCCATTTATTTAGTTAATATCTAATCGCTAATCTATATTTGCAAGATTATTAATACTCACGACTAGGAAATAAGTTGGCTAATCAATGAGCTTGTGCAATAAATTGAATCACAAATATGAACATGTCTAAAATATTAACATGCTCACAGTTGAAAATGGTATATAATTTTTCTTAGCCAAAAATACAAATCTGGTTTAAAAGCCTAGCATGATGGGATAATAGTTGTGAATTTTTGTTCAGCATTAGAAAGTTCCTTATGACTAATTTAGAAATTTGAAAAATTGACAGAATTGATTAATTATTATGAATTACTTACAATCAAGACTCTATAAAATTGATTGATCATGTTTTGTTTTAATTTCTTTGTAGAAAACAATGATTTTACGCCCCTGATGAAGAGAATTTCTCGAAACGCGTTGGGCCATACGAATAAAAAATTATTTCTAAAATACTGATTTAATTGTGATCCGTAAACATTTTGAATTACTCTTGAGAACACTTATCTGTTGACAATTGTATAAAACAAACTAAATGCTATAATTCTTCGCAAATAGACAATATGGGCTCTCCGTAGAAGGGACCCTTTATTTTCTGAACAGATTGGCTTACATTTGAGCCCTAGACAGTGTGCAGAGGACAGGAGTTCCCAAATAGGGAACCTATTTTTCACTATTTTATATGCAACCCATATACCAGGGTTGACGTTTTCTCCTCTGCACCTTAAACTACAATATCCAATCTATAAAAGCCATTTAAACAATATTATCTCTACAAAATTCCTTTTTTGGATTCAGTACTGGATGATTTGGCATGTATTTCTGATCAGGATGGAGTGGCAGCGCCGATTCTTTTAGACCGGTCAGCTGCTTTTGACACCATCAACCACTCCATCCTGCTCAGTCGGCTCTCTGCAGCTACGATCCTTGGTGTGATTCTGTCCTGCTTTTCTTCCTTTCTCTTGAATCGCTCCCAGTCATTATCCCTTCCTCCTTTTTGCTCTGAACCCACTCCTTTGGTTTGCAGTGTCCCACACAGCTCTGCCCTTTCTCCCACCCTGTTTAATATTTATATCCAGCCTCGTGTTGCTCTCATCTGCTCCCATGGATTCTGCTGTTCTTCCTTCGTGGACGCCACCCAGAACATAGTTCGTCTTGATCTGGCCCACTCCTTTCATGCTGGTCAGTTGAGGGACTGTTTGGGGGCCATGGGGAGTTGGATGAGCGACAATTGGCTTAAATCTGTTCCTGCGCCTTCTCTGTGGACATCCACTTTCTGGCCTTCCTCTATTGGCCCTCTTTCGCCGCCAGTGCCAACTGTACAAAATCTAGGTGTTAAACTTTCTGCTTCCCTTTCCGTGGCAGCTCAAATTGACTCAGTTTGCCAGTCCGCCCATTTTCAGTTGAAGGTCCTAAGAAAGATTCTATGTCAAGGCCGGAGGCTCCCATTATGCTTCTCTTTCTTTATTTAAATATTTAAAGAAAGCTCAGCAGCAAGATATTTTTCTCTGCGCACCTGAATGCCATGGATCATATGTATGTGGAAAAGGGTGCACAGAAAAATATGCAACAATAAAAAACCAACAAGAAAACATAATATGTCCTTCAAGTCCTGAGACAACATAAAACTTAATTTCCCAGGAGGCCTGAGGAAAGTTCAATACGAGGCCACCAACATGTGACCTGGTTCCTCCAATGAGCGCCTATGTCACCACATAAACACACTTGAATATGATGCCACTTCCTCTTTCTTTGCTGCTCACAGCAAGAGATAAGTGCATCATATTCTAGAACTGTATTATTATCTGTTTATTTGTATTTAATTTACATAGGTGTTTTCACAATTTATGCCTAGTTTCAGCGTTGGCGTACGTGCGCGTTTTTTTACAGGGTTAATCTCTTCTTTATTTTTATCTGACAGACGCATTACACGTCCTCAGCTTCCGTGAGTGTAGTCCCTCTCTGACGCCAGCTGCGTCCTGCTGGCATCGGAGAGTACTGCGTGGCTTTTCAATTATATTTTCCGGCTTTCATAAGCCGTGTGTGTTTAGAACGCAAGGGTCCGCCTTCACCAACCCTTGCGCGTGTGCTCCGCTCGCTTCCCCGACTCGGCTCGAGTTGCCAGAGCCCGGGAAAGCAGCAGTTTCAACCTCCGTGTGACCGCGGAACTGCCCTCGGTGCCACGAGGGAGCTTTTGCTTTATTAGGTGCCTTTTTCAGCTTTCTGGCACTCGTTTCATAACAGATTTTGTGCGCAAGTGCCAGAAGCTGATTTTACATACAGGATTTCATTTTGAACTCAATATACTTTGGAAAAAAAAAATAGGGAGAGAAATCTTATAGAGATGAACATTACCCATTGGATTAGGGCTATACAGAATCTCCCCATATTATTAACAGTGGGCTTGCGAGAAGGCTGTCTGTGCCCACAAGTTAAACAAAAATAATAATAATATATAATATATTTATATATTTATTTTAAAAAAAGATAAGGGAGAACAGAAAGGTGCTATTTATAAATATGGCAGCCCAGTACTTCCCTCAGGATGGCCAGGATTGGTCTGAATATGAGGAAGATACTTATGAAATAGATGAAGTAGGAAAAGGTGCTGGGTTCTACAGTGGAGACCAGTATCAAAAGAGCTGTATCAGAAATGCTCCTGCCTATTCAGCAGCGCCTGGACAATATGGAGGAGCACCTACAAGAGAACTCCCTACCAAGAAAAAAAGACTCAAAAGAGAAAGCACCTTTCGGAGGGGGGATGTATCCCGGCTCGCTTGAGTAAAGACTCTACGACCCCCCGAGCCAGCCAGAACCAGCCACTACTGCCCTTTCAGACGCCTTCTCCAGGCTGAAAAAGGCCTTTTTGAATCGGAAGAAAACCCCTTCCGCCGATGAACCCTCTTACCCAGAGGAAGAAAACAGGGGTACGAGACCCTCAAGCCCGGAGGGATACCAACAGGGCTTTGACCAAGAGAGATATGATTTTAACAATCAATCTCCCGTCTCCTCTGATGAAGACATGCAAACAATAGGGTCACGGCCCTCAACCTCAGGGATTGAGGCAGCCCCCATCCATAAGAAGCCAACCAAGGAACATTCTCCCTCTTAGGGGATGTTTACTCCAGAGGACTTAGTGCATCCCAGATCTACCGACTGGGAACCATCTTCAACAACAACAGAGTACATTAAAGACAGGATACGCAAGCCTTTGGACAAGGAAGTCCGAGCGAGACTCATAGCAGAATGTCCATGCCCTGAAATCCCAGGCAAAGTAGCTCTGACGCCGGAGTTAGCCTCCAAAATGATTACTTTCCTGGGAAAGAATGTTAAAGATCCACGAAAGGGCATAGATTGTGCCTGGAGGTCCTGTCAAGACAGGGTATTAGACATCACCGGTCCACTAGAAAAGATGATGGACCTAGCTGAAGCAGCCATAGCCACAGGTGAACCTATCGACCCAGTAATCCTCTCGGGCTGGACCCAAAAAGCCATCTGTTTGTTGGGAAATGGCAGCTGTGCCATATCAGCTGAGCGCCGCAAGGGTACCCTTTACAAAATTGACGCCAAACTAAGTGAGCTAGCAGACACCGAATCCGGGGCAGCAGCGCAGGGGTCTGCTCTTCGGCGACACCTTCATGAAGGAAATGTCCACATTTTTTTGGCACCTTCACTGCACTAGACAAAGCGCAATCCTCCATCGAAAGAGTTTTCTCCTCAAAAATATTCACCAAGGCCGGACGAGGTAGAGGTCGCTGTTCCGGCCGATACTTTTTTGATCAAAGACCTCAGCAATCCAGGGATCAACACGCCTGGCAAGATCGCTCAGATACCTTCTTCCCTTCGAGAGGGCGAGGAAGAGGACGTGGTTGCAGGAGAGCCGCCCGATACCCAGCACAGCAACAAACCACAGGTCAGTCTGCCTATTGCAGCGCCAGCGTCGCAAACGCCTAAAGGAGGGAGGCTAGCTCCTTTTGCGCATGCATGGGATCCCTTATCAGGGGATGCATGGGTCAGAGACACAGTTTGCGGCATGCGCCTAGAATTCTTTGCACAACCCTGCCAAGCAGGTCGTCCCATTCCGATTACAATGTCCAAAGAGGACGAGGTAGCGCTGGACAAGGAAATTCACAGTTTAGCGTTGAAACAAGCAATTCGCCCCTGCACAAGCCAAGGTGGTTTCTTCAGCCCCATATTTTTGGTACGCAGAAAGCAAAAAGTGCGTCCAGTGATAAACCTAAAGGCTCTCAACAACTTTATCGTTTACTGTCATTTCAAAATGGAGGGTATTCACATGCTAAGGGACCTCCTGAGACCAACGACTGGCTTATGCGTCTGGATCTGAAAGATGCGTACCTTACGATGCCCATACATCAGGACCACGCAAGCTAACTGAGATTCTTCTGGAAACACCGAGACTGGGAATTCACGAGTCTGTCAATCGGTTTCTCTCCAGCTCCTTGGGCTTTCACCAAGCTCCTGAGAGTAGTAGCACATTTAAGAGAACAAGGTGTCCGGCTGATAATATATTTGGACGATATTATCTTCATGGCACAATCTCAAGCTCTGGTAGAACAACAGACCAGGCTGGCTATAGACCTGCTACAAAGTCTCGGATTCCTCATAAATTGGGAGAAATCGATCCTTAAATCATCCAGAAACCTAGAGTTTCTAGGGTTTGTGGTAAACACTGAATCTGCTCAACTCCGTCTCCCGGCAGCCAAAATTCACTCCACCAAACGGGAGATCCGCAGACTTCTGCAGAGGGACGATGTATCTCTTTGAGACCTAGCGAAGGTAATAGGACTTCTCTCCTCCTGTAGCCAAGCTATATTTCCCGGACCTCTACACTACAGAGAATTACAGAGGGTAAAGGGGCAGCATCTAAGACACAGTCTCTCTTACTCACAGCGACTGACGCTATCACCAGAAGCGAGAACGGAACTCAACTGGTGGCTCACACACATGGAGGCCTGGAACGGCCGAGCAATCTTCGGATCTGCCCCAGATATAGTGATAGAGTCAGACGCCAGCCGTTCCGGCTGGGGAGCGAGATGCGGGCCAGTGGCCACAGGAGGAACATGGTCACCTCAGGAACTCGAGATGCATATAAATTGCCTAGAGCTCCTAGCGGGCTCCTTCGCAGTACGCTCTTTTGCCAAAGACAGAGTGAGCTGTTTTATCTTACTGAAGATGGACAACATTTCAGCAGTAAGATACATCAATCATCTGGGTGGCACCGAATCTTGGCCCCTAGCGGAACTAGCCAAAGACTTTTGGCATTTCTGTCTAGAAAACCGGATTTGGGCCACGGCGGAGTACCTACCAGGCCTTACGAACATAGTGGCAGATTGGTACTCCCAACATACGATCGATTACAGCGACTGGAGGCTCGACAGAAAAGTCTTAATTGGACATGGGACACCAAACTTGCTGAAGTCGAAGAACCGGTTTGCCTCACGCCTCAACACTCAGCTACCAGTGTTTTTCAGCTGAAATCCAGATCCAGCAGCGTCTGCGACGGATGCTTTCCTTCAACATTGGACCGAAGGGGTACACTATGCCTTTCCCCCCTTCAACATGATTGCGAGGACCCTGGCAAAGACCTGTCAGGAACAAACAGAATGGTCCTCATAGCCCCGGTCTGGACCTCTCGACCCAGGATACAGTTCTTCTGGAACTTTCTTCGGATTTTCCAATCCTTCTACCCCGATTTCCCAATCTCCGGGTGGATCCAGCGGGGCAGCGTCACCCCCTTCTCCTCCAAGGATCTCTGATCCTAGCAGCCTGGAGGATTTCTGGTTGAGGTGGAGAATTCCAGGCATGTCTCACATGGCAGTCAGCCTCATTGAAGAGAGCTGGGCCCCGGCCACTCTCAAAAGATACTCCAACTCATGGAACGCCTGGAGGAAATGGTGCCAAGACAAAGGATTACATCCAGTTTCAGCACCTATAGAGGAAATTCTGAATTTCCTAGCATCCTTAGTTGAAAGAGGTCTAGCCTACAGGACAGTTAACACCTACCGCTCTGCTATTTCAGCCGGCCACAACCTCATAAAAGGGATCCCAGCAGGAGAGCACCACCTTGTTTGCAGACTACTCAAGGGCATCAGACTGACAGTTCCTCCTCCGTCCCACTACGGTAAGCTTTGCGACGTTAACAAAGTGCTGAACCTTTTCCTATCTTGGCCAGATAATGAGGAGTTATCACGCACTGCTCTATCCGGCAAACTCACTACACTGCTCTGCCTCGTCTCCTGCCGGAGAGTTTCTGATGTCAGAGCCCTTGATCTAGCGGGCAGAACCTTCTCTCCCGATGGCATAGTGTTCCATATACATAGGAGGATGAAGTGCAACTCAAGAGTGATTTCTTATCCTGCTTTTAGGGACCAGCCCAAGCTCTGCTTAGTCAGATGCCTGAAGACTTACGAAGAGGTTAAGGCTCCTCTTAGAACCTCTCCTAATGGGCAACTGATAGCCTTGCGCAAATCTCATAAAGCAGTTGCCGCTCCAACCCCAGCATGCTGGGTGCGGTGGACTTTAACCCAAGCAAGAATAGATACCTTGCACTTCGGAGCTCACTCCGTGAGAGGAGCCATGGCTTCCAAGGCCTTCCAGTTCGGAATCCGACTGTCATGAACTTCAGATCATGCCCCTTTTGGACTTTCTGGTCCTTGTCTCAACGGGGCTTACATTCCGTACTACTTCCAACATGGCCGTCCAGAGCTGAAGCCCTTGCTCGCTCCATGCGCTGAATGCGGCGTGATCTATTTATAGACCACGCCTTCCGCGGCTCAGCGCGTCTCAATGCTATTGCAGAGTAGCCTCAGACGTGTGTTCGTAGCTCGCGGTATTGTTTCCTTTGTCCCAGTGCTATTACCCGCTCCTGACCCTTCCCCCTTCCTGATTCCGAGCATTGTTAGCTTTTCCAGGACTCCCAGATTCCTGGACTCCACGTTCCCGGAACTAAACGCAACCTGGAACCAGACGAGACTCGAGCAGCACTGTTCAAGACCAGGAGCGTTCGCAAGAAGGCAGCGATCGAAGACACCGGCCGGCAAGTACCGGACCCAGGTGAGAAGGGGGGGAACTCCTTGACAGTTTGAGACGCCACCCGATCAAACCTAAAAACGACATGGAAGCCGCAGTGCAGGACTTAATGTGATGCATGCAAGAATTATCAACCGAGGTCCAAAATCTTAAGGCGGAAAACGCTGCTCTCAAACAATTGGTCTTATCCCGGGATTCTGCTACAAAGGAGAGTGCCCTGTTGGGCGGTATTATTGACAAGTATGATGGTTTGGCCAAAACACTTCGCGGATTCCTGGATTCATGCCTGGTCCACTTTACCTTTAAGCCCTATTTCTCGACTCCTAGGGCTAAGGTGGGTTTCATCATATCCCACCTTTCCGGCAACGCCTTAACTTGGGCAACACCCCTTGTTAACTCCGGCGATGCCCTCCTAGATGACTATGATGGGTTCATACAGGCCCTTAAGGGCATGTTTGACCGTCCAGAGCAGGTCTATGCTGCCCAAGAACGCTTGCTGGACTTTCAACAGGGCTCCCAAGATATGCTCACTCATGTGACCAGATTTAAACAATTGGCTAAGGAAGCAGACTGGTCCTCTGAGGCTAGTTTTACCCTGTCCAGGAGAGGCCTGAACAATGAGATCAAGGATGAACTGGCCAGGGTGGCTCGACCAAATTCATTCCAAGCACTAATGGACCTGGCCTTGCAAATAGACTTTCGCATCCAGGAAAGAAAGGCTGAAAAGAAGAAATCCAAAGGAAACCCACCCAAGACGTCCTTTGAGAGCACAGCCAGAATGGGCGCAAACCCAAACCCAGCCCCAGAACCTGAACCCATGCAAATTGGAGCCTTTCGTGGACCAATATCACCTCAAGAAAGGTTGAGAAGGATCCATACGGGTTTGTGTATGTATTGTGCTTCAGACAAACATTTGGCCAGGGAATGTCCTCTGGCTCCTCCTCAGCGTGCGGGAAACGCCAGCTCCCGATCTTAAATGGAGCAGAGATTCGGGAGAGAGATGTTTGCTCCACATCAATTCCATCCTTGAACTCTCCTGGACAAAACAGACTGGTCGTTCTCCAGGCATTTCTTTCACACTCTAAGAGTAAGATCTGCCCCATTCTGGCCTTGGTTGACTGTGGAGCTATGGGAACCTTCATAGATCAGGAATGGGTTGTCAGTCATTAAATCCCATATGAGGCACGAAGCACCATACAGCCTGTGGAAGCCATCGATGGAAGACCCCTCAGTTCAGGGCCCATAAGCCTACAGACCAAGGAAATCCAGCTCTCAATAAACCACCATCAAGAGCTAATCAGATTTGATATCATTAAGTCTGCCCACTACCCCATGGTACTGGGTATGCCCTGGTTACAAAAACACAACCCGTATATAAACTGGACAGCAGGATCACTATTCCTAGGCTCTGAGTTGTGTATGTCTCATTGTCTATCCCTGGAACTTCCTTTTACACCCCCTCAGGAACCACCTAAGGAGCAAGAAACTCCACTCATGGTTTCCAATATAATACAGGTTCTGGAGGCCTACCAAGGATTCGCCGATGTCTTTTCCACTGCCATAGTCCAGGCTTTAACTCCACACAGACCCGAAGACTGCGCAATTGAAACGGAAACCTCGGCAGTGATCCCTTTCGGTAGGATGTTTATCCTTTCCGAACCTGAGAAAAAGGCCCTCAAATAATATCTGGATACAAACCTTGAAAACGGTACCATAAGACCTTCAAAGTCACCAGCAGGCGCATCATTGTTCTTTGTTCCTAAGAAAGACACCCAGGAACTTAGACCTTGCCTCAATTATCGTGGCCTAAATCAATGCACTCTTAAGGACTGATACCCACTACCCCTGATATCGGCAATCCTGGAAGCAGTGAGAGGTGCAGTAATATTCACCAAATTGGATCTCAGGGGTGCCTACCATTTGATCCGTATCCGGGAAGGAGATGAGTGGAAGACCGCCTTTAGAACACCCTTTGGACACTACGAGTAGCTGGTCATGCCCTTTGGACTAGCCAATGCCCCAGCAGTATTCCAACTTTTTGTGGATAGGGTGTTCTCCGACATGTTGTTTCTCTTCGTCATTGTCTATCTGGACGACATATTGATTTTTTCCAAGGACCCTCTGAAGCATGAAGGACATGTTAAGGCAGTTCTACAAAGACTCCGGGAACATCACCTCTTAGCCAAGCCTGAAAAATGTTTGTTCCACGTTACCTCTGTGCACTATCTGGGATTTATCCTTTAGTCCAGAGGGGATTGGCATGGACCCTTCAAAAGTAAAGGCCATTCTCGCATGGCCTACTCCCACGTCCGTGAAACAAATCCAATCCTTCCTAGGACTAGCCAATTTCTACCGAAAGTTCATAGCCACCTTTTCCGAGATTATACAACCTATAGTGGCTCTGCTAAAGAAGGATACCCCATTTGTCTGGTAAACATTACAAGAAACTGCATTCCAGCGTTTGAAGACCGAGTTTACACAAGCTCCCATTTTGGCTCAACCCGATACAAGTCGACCCTTTTTAGTGGAAACGGATGCCTCTAATTTCGCTATAGGAGCAGTGTTGAAGCAAAAAATGGAGGACGATTTGGAACACCCCGTTGCTCATCTTTCAAGAACCTTAACTCTTAGTGAAACACATTACTCCGTCCTGGAAAAGGAACTGTTAGCCATTCGCCAAGCCTTCACTGAATGGCGACACCTACTTCTGGGAGCCAGACATCCTGTCCAAGTCCGTACTGATCAACGAAACCTTCAGATTCTACAGTCACTGGAGTGCAGGAACAGTCGTCGGGCACGTTGGGCCTACTTTTTTGCCCAGTATCAGTTCCACATTACTCATGTCCCTGGATCACAGAACCTGATCGCTGACACCTTGTCTCGCCGTCCTGATTACGTGACCACTGAAGATAAGGCATTTCCTAAAATGTTTTCTCCCACGATCTTCGTAGCCCAAGCAGTTGATCTCCTGGAAGAAGTCCGATCGCAAACCCAATCCTCGGAAATGTGGAAGGACATCTCAACAAGAAACCACTGGAAATTAAGAGCCAAGGCAGGCTACTTATTCAAGGACAATGCACTACTCATTCCTACACGGAAGTTACAGCAGAATATAATAAACCTTTGTCATTACACACTCCATTCCGGGCACCGAGGTATCACCAACACCCTCCGTCTTATACAGAAACAGTTCTGGTGGCCTAAAATGAAGTCTGACGTACAGCAATACATCCAGGCTTGTATGACCTGTGCCCAAAATAAACATGATAACAAAAGACCGGCGGGTCTTCTGCAGCCCACTCTACCCTCTAAACCATGGGAAATCATCGTTACAGACTTCATAGTGGAGTTACCACCTTCCCGAGGATATACTACCATCATGGTCACCATAGATTTATTTACCCATATGGCCCATTTTACGCCACTGATGAAACTACCCTCCTCTTCAGAGCTAGCTGGAATATTTCTGGAACACATATTCTGACTACATGGGCTTCCTTCCAAGATCATATCTGACCGGGGTCCCCAATACATTTCACAATTCTGGAAACACCTCTGTCGAGTTCTAGGAATCCAACGTGCCCTCTCTTCAGGATATCACCCCCAAACCAACGGAGCCACAGAACGTGCAAACCAGACCCTGGAACAATATCTCTGATGTTTCGCCACCAAGGTCCAGGATGACTGGTCTCTCCTGATACCCGTTGCGGAATTCGCTTACAACAACTCCGAACACTCAGCGCTACAGACCAGCCCCTTTTATTGTAGTCAGGGGTTCCCATCCATCGGTTTTACCCTCGGTTCTTCCTTACCCTACACCAGTACCTACTGTTGACTCCTGGATCGAAACTCTTATCAACATTCACTGTGAGGCTAAAGAACACTTGGAAAAAGCCAGATTACAGACCAAGAGGTATGCAGATTCCAGGAGAAGACCAGGTCCTTCCTATATGGTCGGTGACCGAAGTGGTTGTCATCAAAACTACTTCCCCGACACTTGCGACCAAACAAGCTGGCTCCCCGCTACTATGGTCCATTTCCCATCAAGGAGATTATCAATCCTGTCTCATATCGAATCAAGCTACCTGACTCCTGGAAAAGAATTCATCCAGTTTTTCACACATCCCTATTGAAGCCCTACATCCAATCCTCTCAAAAATCCAGTAGACCTCCTCCTCTACTGGTTGACAACCAACTGGAATATGAGGTGTCCTGGATTTATGACTCCAGGTATAAGCGGGGCCATCTTCAATACCTAGTGGAGTGGAAAGGATATCCTCCTAGCGAAAGGACCTGGGAACCTGTTTCAAATATCAAGGCTCCTCGATTGCTCAGAAGATTTCACCTAATACACCCGGGCAAACCTGGAGGAAAAGGCCTTCGGAGGAGACATGCTGTCATGAACTTCAGATCATGCCCCTTTTGGACCTCCTGGTCCTTGTCTCAACGGGGCTTACATTCCGTACTACTTCCAACATGACCGTCCAGAGCTGAAGCCCTTGCTCGCCCCATGCGCTGAACGCGCCGTGATCTATTTATAGACCACGCCTTCCGCGCCTCTCCATGCTATTGCAGAGTAGCCTCAGACGTGTGTTCATAGCTGGCGGTATTGTTTCCTTTGTCCCAGTGCTATTACCCGCTCCTGACCCTTCCCCCTTCCTGATTCCGAGCATTGCTAGCTTTTCCAGGACTCCCAGATTCCTGGACTCCGCGTTCCCGGAACTAAACGCAACCTGGAACCAGACGAGACTCGAGCAGCACTGTTCAAGACAAGGAGCGTTCGCAAGAAGGCAGCGATCAAAGACACCGGCAAGCACCGGACCCAGGTGAGAAGGGGGGAACTCCTTGACACCGACTGGAAGAGATCATGAGAATGGCGGACTGGGCAAGTGAATCTGTATTTAAGGAATTCTACCTGAAACCGGTAGAGCAGCCGGCATCCATTGTGGTAAGTAAGCTTTAAACAAGCATAATGGGAGCCTACGGTCTTGACATAGAATAAAGATTTTCAATAATAACTTACTAGAAAGTCTTAATTCTATCAAAGACACGGACGTGAGCATTGTCCCACCCGGCGAGAAATTTAAAAAATGTATCACGCTTGATGATTATATTTGTACATTGCTAAAATAGTTACATGATTTTGAATGCATGACTGCTCCTCAAAATAACACAATGTATTTTCTCTCCCACCCCTCTAAGGGAACTAGGGTTGTTATATACATGAACTAACTTGAATTCTCCATCTCTCTCTTGACAGCTTCAACAGACAAATCTGCCTAATACACGGCACATTTCTCTCTTCTGCTATGAGACGGCTTCAGTTCCAATTCTTCTATCGGACAAGTTTGCAGCTTCAAAAGAGGAAGTGGCATCATATTCAAGACTGTTTATGTGGGGACTTAGGCGCTCATTGGAGGATCCAGGTCACACGTTGGTGGCCTCGTATTGAACTTTCTACAGGCCTCCTGGGAAATTAAGTTTTATGTTGTCTCAGGACTTGAAGGACATATGATGTTTTCTTGTTGGTTTTTTATTGTTACATATTTTTCTGCGCACCCTTTTCCACATGCATATGATCTATGGCACTCAGATGCGCAGAGAAAAATATCTTGCTGCTGAGCTTTCATTAAATATTTAAATAAAGAAAGAGAAGTATAATGCTCGCCTCCGTGTCTTTAATAGAATTAAGACTTTCTAATAAGTTATTATTGAAAATCTTTATTCTGCAGTTTATTCCTCAACATCTGCATGCCCCGGTAGTTGCTGCCTTAGTTCTAAGTCGTATCCACTATTGTAATTCTTTGTACGTGGCGCAACCCACTTTTCTGTTACATCTGCAGATTCTTCAGAACTCGGCAGCACGGCTGGCCACTGGCTCCCGTTGCAGGGCTCATATATCCCTGATCCTTTCTTCTCTTCATTGGCTTTCAGTGGCAACGTGTGTGTATTTTAAATCTTTGTGTTTGGTACACAGGGCTTTTCATGCTGTAGGGCTGGAATACCTTCAGCGTAAGTTTCATCCCTATGTTCCTTGTCGTCTCCTTTGTTCCAGGGATCAATTTCTTATTGCTGTCCCGAGATTTCGTTATGTTGGAATTGGTGGCCGGGCCTTTTCAGTGACGGCTGCCAAACTATGGAACGCCCTCCCGATTGCTTTGCGCTCCACTGTTGCTCATGTGCAGTTACGCCGCTCTCTAATAACTTGGGCTTTTATGATAATTTTGCTGAGCTGTTGTCTGCTCCGTTAGTCTTTTTTAGACCCAAGTTGACGTCTGGCGTTAGTTGCACTTTACTTTATGTACAAAATTAATAACATAACACATTGAGAGCACCCCTTCTGCCGCACAGAGCGACCACGTTCGCCTCTACCCGGTGCCCAACTAGATCTGAATCCAGGTAGTGTTGATGCTAAACTGCCCCCTCGGTCCACTGGGGCCATAGAGACTGGTTAGGTCAAGATAGCACCTGTTTCCAAAATATCTTTTTTGTGGCTAGTAATTCATCGACTGCAATGAAACCACGCTCAGAGTGCTAGTTCCTTCTTACCTCTTCTCTTTTCTTCCTCCGAGGTGGGTTTTTGTACAGTATTTTCTATTCATTCTATTGAAGGTGATGTGTTTAATTACAGTATCTATATTTTTTATAGAACCTTTATTGGACATTACATTTATTTCGGACTGTGACCTGTGTTGTTTGGGTCACTACTGGTTCAGCTTCACACCCCTCTTAAGAGCAGAACCTTCTCTCTAGCCACGTTACCACAAAAGGCAAAGGGAGTATATCTCTTAAATGTCCCTGTTTTACCTTTATGATTGAAGCCAAATTGAATTATTTGACTGTTAAGCATTAGGTCTGGAATGGTTCTAGAGATTGAATTTTTTGACATAATTAATGCTTTTGCAGTATGCAAATCTAGAAGGAAATATATAGTTTCGTCTTGGAAGTGTTTCAGGGGCAGTAGAAAGAATATACTAATTGGGTGCTGCTCACTTCATTCTTTTTATTGTTACTTGAATTTGGATGTCTGCCTCGTGGGCATGTCCTGAAATGCTAAGTGAATTTTGATGTTTGTTACATGCCTTTTTGTTTTCTCTGCTGCCTATTCGTGTCATGTTTTTTCAAGGGCGTGTACTTTGGACTTATTCACACAGAACAAAAATTGTCAGGTTTAACTGTTAGGTTATCATTTTATTAAATAAATGTCTTCAATATATCATCCTCTTTGGGAAACAGGTCACAGAGATGTGTAATGCTTATATTTGAACAGCTAGATAATGCATTTAAAGCCAAGACGAGTTTGACATGGGTCGTGGTCTTGCACAGTAAGTTATCATCAATGCTTTGTTGTCCATTCGTCAGCTTGATTCTCCAGGTACACGTACACACAGGTAGGAGGGTAAACAGACAGCAATATACGCATTGCAAACACTGGTCCCCCACACCCATCCAGCCAGTTACTCTATCGTCAACTGCCCAACAGTAGCTTATGGAACCAAGACACTAACTTTGCACCAGCTGAAAACCTCTGATGTCACCAGCTGAACACACACACACACTCCAATTACTACATAATGCCTTCATTTTAAGGATTGGGAGGGGGCAAGGGTTTCGGAGAGGGGTGACAATATTTTTGGGGGTGGGGGGGGTGGTAGGAGGGCATAGATTTCGGGGGGCAGGTGGCCCAAGGCTGTCTGTGCCCCAGGAACTGTTAAAATGGCCCTTCATGTAGGCGACTGTCGCCCAACAGAAACCGGTCCAGCTCCCCTTTGTAAAAGCATTTAATGCTCATAAATCATTAAGCCACCCTGGCTCCTCCAAGCCCTTGGTGGAATATTAGAACCCGAATATCCATTTTCAGCCACAGCGGCAGATGCCCTTGCTGCAAAATTAACACTGATTTAAAACACCTGGACTGACTCCAAGCTGCAAGTGGAGACTGCCTCCCTGATGATGAGGTGAGCACTGGAAATTCTTGGAGGACCTGAGGCTCTACTGTTTTGGGCATAGATATATACGCATTTCTCTGCTGAGATAGCATCATACTAGTTTCAACTATTTGTTGTCCCTTTGCGCCTCGTGTTACCCAACCATTTTCCCGAGAAAGGAAAACAATTCTGGCAAAACACTCCTGTTTATAAGCAATGAGGGCTCCCTTGCAGGGCACGCCCCTGGCAGCCGCTAGGGTTCACTGAACTCATGCATACAATATAACAAGGGTATGCAACCTTGCTCTCCAGATGTTTTGGACTACAATAACCATCAACGCTAGCTAGCAGTCAATGGTGGGGGATTCATGGTAGTTGTAGTCCAAAACATCAGGAGAGCCACAGGTTGCAGACCTCTGCAATACATACAGGGATGGCATGTTAAGGTTCTCTGCCTCAGCTGGGCCTCAGGCATCCGTGCCAGACTATGGCATCTTCTTGGGAAAAAGAAATGCATTGCATCCAGACAGATTTAACCAGCGGGCTGCCCAGTCACTTTGGCACCCTAGTTCCTACAGCCACAGGGGGGCTCCTCATTAGAAGACGATAGTAGCCTCCCTAAGAAGAAAGACATTTTTAAAAAGATTTCACTGACATCCAGCATGGGAGCCAGGTAGTTATACCACTTAAGGTGTGCATTGGAGTAGTGGAGGACGTTAGCACCCCAGTCATTCCATCCCCGCCAGCCTCAGGGCACTCAGCTTTGTACACCTCTTCAATAAAAGACTGCACAGCCACAGACTGCATACACTCCATGAGAAGTAAAGACTCCAGCAAAAGAAACACACCCTTTCTGGCTCTGAGAGCCTTCACTTCAGCCCACTGTACCAAATGGACTAGCAACGCTTGCACAGAAGAAACATTAGAAGAAAGATTCAGCAGGAAGTCTCAGTCCAGACGTGCCGGCCTATCCTATCCTTCCAATGTGTCAGCCACAGCACTCAGCATACTAGTGCAGCCCTGCTAAAATAAAGAACAAACCACCAACTTGAGGGGTGCCCCATCTGGCCTCTCCCTAAACGGCCTGCCATCACACCTCTGTCAGCCGTCTTCCAAGAACTAAGGACTGTTGCCATTCACACTCCTCCTTTAGCTCAGTTTCAGCCAGTAAGGGTTTGCAAAGGAGCAAGTAGAGATCAAGCAAATGAAACCTCCTTACCCCTTCCTGCCAGACTTTCACTCCCAGTGCCAAGCGCCACATCTTTCATCCTTCTGCAGGAGCCACCAGCAGATAGACTCAACATCCTGGAGTAGGTTGAAGGTCCAGAGACATGAGCCTTCTTCTGTTTTCCCATTGTTAGTTTGGGGTAACCCGTGTGTTTATAGCTCTATTCAGTCTAACAGGTTGTTGTTGGTATTCTGTAACTACCATTAGAAAAAAGGAGACTCAAAATTGAGAGGGGTCATTACGAGTACTGGTAAAAATTTCAGTAAAACGGCTGGTACTACCGCAGTACTCAGTCTGCCAATAGGGGCAGTGAACTACTGGCAGGACCGACCTGCCGGGACTTCAGGCCCCTACTGGCAGAACAATCACTGAAGCACTGGCACCGTTAACAGTGCCGGTGCTTTAGTGGTTGCCATTCCAGCGAGTCCTATGGGACTCCATTGAATGAGAACTTACGGCCGTTACTGGTAGCCTTAATATCCTGGTAACACTGGGATATCAGGCGCTGGTAACGGTAAAAGGAGTTTGCTGATAACCCGCCGGTAGCACATAATGAGGGCCTGAGACTTTGACTGAGGGTTGCAACATAAAAGGAGGTGCCCACCTTAAGGGAACACTTGTGTGTTAACTGTTCCCATTGCCTGCACACACATACCTACCGCGGGATCTGGAGGTA
The DNA here is from genome assembly GCF_040938575.1 of Ambystoma mexicanum. Lineage (NCBI taxonomy): Eukaryota > Metazoa > Chordata > Amphibia > Caudata > Ambystomatidae > Ambystoma > Ambystoma mexicanum. Next base: position 275,137,606 of record NC_090937.1, read on the forward strand.
GCATCTTATTTCAGAGGGAAAGACTGTGGGATAAAACTGTGTTTTGGGTTCAGTATTGAGAGACATTATATATGTACTGTGAGACAGGCATGGTATCAAGAGAGACACAGACTCAAAGATGTTGGGTTCAAAAATGTGTTTGCTAAAGTTCCTGGGTTAGTGTAATGCCTAACCGGCCCTAACACTAAAGGGATGATTCCCTTAACTGATGTTTCTAAGGGCCGTCGACGTAGTCCAAAGTAAAAGTCTGTTTGTGTCAAAACCTATGTTTGCCCTCACTCTTTGACAACATTTGTTAGGAAGTCTCTTAAAAGAAAAAGATAGTGGTTCACAAAAAATAGGAAACCAAAGTTGATTTTAGGTGGTCTTCTCACCAGGTGTAGGTTGTTCAGTTTCACAAAAACAGGGCTGTTCATAAGACTTTCTCCACAGTTCGTCCAGTGGTTTCAAACACTTACAATGTTTTAGGGGTTCCCATCCCCAAGTTTCAAACCCTAAACAAAAAATGAAATATACACAGTTCCTCTGCAAGCTTCTCCGGGTTCCCTTGCCCAAGCTTAGGCCTCTCTGTGGATTCTAAACATAAGCTCAGCTTGAGCCTCTCAGGGTTCCCTTCCCCAAGCTCAGGCCCCTTTCAGTTTCCAACACAAATTCAGTTTTGTTAGGATGCACTTTGATTTCTTCCTTAAGCCTCTTGGGGTTCCCTACACCAAGCTTAGGCCCCTTATCAGTTTCAAATTCAAATTCAACTTGTTAGGATGTACTTTTCCTTTTTAAACACAGTTATTTCATACACACTTCACTTGTGGGGCACAATCAGACACTTTTGAAACCACCTGGTTCTCTGCTCCTCCTAGGCGTCACCACTACGATCTCTAATCCAACTCTTTATTCCTTGCTCTTCCTTCTTAAGCCCTTCACTTTCAGGTGCTTCCTGCACCCCTTCTTGTTCCCCTTGTTTCTTTTGCTTTCATTCTTGTGCACACTTGCACTCTTCTTGCATTCTCATGCCCACTTGCAGTCTCATGCTTGCTTTCACCTTTTCCAGTGCCGCTGGCATCTTCCTTTCCCTTGCTGTGCCTCTTGCACGCTTCTCTTGTCCTTTCGCTGCTCACTTGCACCCTCCTTTTCGTTGCGGGTTACTTGTACCCCTTTCTTGACACCTTTCTGTCCTCCCGGTGCTCATTGGCACATTTCCTTTTCTTTCTGCTCTCTCAGCGCTTCTTTATACACTTTCTGCTTTTCACTTTCGTGCCTTTCACACTCTTTTCCAATCGCTTTTAGCTTCAAAACCTTTTTACCTTCTGTTGCTTGCTTATTGCTGCGTGCCGCTTTATATTCAGTGCCTTTTTCCCACCCCGCTACATTCACACGTACACTCCCGAGTTTCTTTCCCACTGCTTTCATAAAACTCACCGGGCAGTGTTGCGTTGACCCGTGGTCCCTTCAGGATACACAGGGTTGAGGTCAGGGTCTCACCATCTGTCCCTTAGATTGGGGCCAGCAAAGGTCCCAAGGGAACAAGCACTTTCCTGGAAGCCACCAACAGGATGCAGGCAGTCTCACTCCAGCTCCTTGGAGACACTGCTCCCTTGCCATGCTGCAGCCCCTCACAGACACCGGGCCAGTGAATCGGTACACCATTCTCACAAGCCCTCAAGTCCTGTCTGTCTCTGCTCCGTGGCTCCTCTGGTCTAGACAGAATCCCCAGCTCGCTCCCTCTCTTGAAAAAGACCACACCTTTTATAGTTGTGAAAACAGTCAAGTGGAGTCAGGTGTGAGTGATAATTAGTAAATGCCAGACTCTGCCTATCAGTGGGACAGTTAAAGTTCTTTCTACAGTCGGTTTCCCCTGCACTCCCCCCATGTTGTTCCTATGGGAAATCTTTATTACTCCCAGTCGCCTCTTCCTTGTCCCAATTATGGTTGGAAATGGGAGGGGGAGATGGAATGGGTTTGAAAATACCCTATGGAAGCCGAGGGAGGGGGCTGTAAAGTCAAATGCGATTGGAGGTTAGATTGAGTTCCTTTTATTTCTTTAGGGAGTGGACATTGAATGAAGGAACATCTTTTAACCTTATCTTTACTCAAATGAATGGTTGCCCCCTTCCTTATGTCTGCGTATTGATTATACAAACAGGGGTCTTGATGGTATCCCCTGCAACCTGGATAGGTAAAGGATGAATGGGTCTCAAAACAAGAACTTTGTCCTTGTTTCATTAGGGGTTCCTTTCTTCCCCCTCTTGGATAACTGGCTCCTTTCTTTCTCTCTCTTGGGTTATGACTGATGGAACTGGACTCAAAGGCCCTGAAACCTAGATACGAGTGGCGAAAGCTAGCATATCCCATGAAAGCACCTGGGACTTTCTCTTCTTCCTCTATTGTCCCATCAGAATACTGCATCTCGCATGGGGTATTCCCCCAAAGATCACCCTTGGCTCCCATACCCAGGTGATCCTTCCTTGTTCGTTTGCCCCAAGGGTTGGGATCGAAAAGCGATGGCCCTCCCCTTGCCACCTGAATAGAGGATTATCGGGGTATGAATGGGAGAATACCCCTAGGTATCTCACAGTACACACACTGTTTAAAACACACTTCATAATTTTTTTATCATTAAAATGTTTAAACTTGGATTTACATGGGCACATGATTATGATATGATTGTGTATATGCGCTATATAAATAAACTATGTGTTTCAAAGCGCTTCAAGGCAAGGGAGGGAACAAGGGAAAATACAATGCCATTCTTACAGGACATGAACAGTAAGGACCTGAAATTAACTATCGTACTCGGCCTGACGACATTTCAGATAGTGCAAGAGCTAAGACATAGATAAGGAAGGGAGGGGGAGAATGGGAAGGAAATGGAAACAGACAGGCGACTACCGTACTAGGCCGGACGACATTTCTGGTAGAGCTGGAGAAAAACAAAAGATGAGGGAGAGGGGTGCAGAAAGGGAGGGGAGGAACAAAACAAGCGACTATCGTACTAGGCCTGACAACATTTCAGAGAGTGCTGGAGGGAGGGGGGAGGGACATTAAGGGAATGGGGGAGCGACAGACGAGGTTGCTATCATACTAGGTCCAGGGACAATTCTGATAGAGTAAGTGCATAGAAGAAAGTAAGGGGAGGAGGGGGAGGAGATAGGACATGTTGGAGCTGGTTGTGCCGGTGACTTGCGCTACACACCTTATAGTAGTATGTTTATAAGTCATTCAAAGCTCTAAGCGATTCATACCATTGATGCTATTTATTGTTGTCCTCATAAACAGCTGACACGTGTTTTTACACTAGGTGGTCCTCAAGGCTTTTCCATGCGTGATCAGAAGAGTCACAATTATTAGAGATATCGTTACCACGTAGTACACATTTTACAAGGTGTACATTCATGTTGAACAAAATAATATACATTCATTATAGAAGTTGGATCAATGGTTGGGTTGGAGAAAAGGAAAGTAAAAGAAAACAAGGGAGGGGTAATTCCATTAGAAATATTGTCACATCAGTCGCCTAATAGTATAAATTGCATTGTATGGTCGAATCGTGCTAATTTCCGTTTTTGCCCCATCACTATGCCAAAGGTGCTGGGCTACTTGATACCACCCGGTTGAGTTCTTCAGTACCTCTTATGGTGTCTTGCCAGTAAGTGGTTCTGTGTGCTACTGTCTCACAGTAATTTGTGAGTGATTAATCCAGTAGGGCATGCAGATAGCCGTGAATGATTAACCATGATATGGTGGCAAGTTGCTTGGTGCCACCCAGAGTCTCCCAATTTGCTGACCTTATCGGCCTGTTATTTAATGTATATTTGTTTCCTTACCAATTGTGAAATTCAAATAAGGGCCGCTTAGGTTCTGCTCCTGTATTCAGCGTTCATAGTCTGTGCCAGTACTCTTCCTTTTTTCGTGTTACCAGAATGGCACACTAAATGGCAACAGAAAAGATAGGTATGCTATAAGGGCTATCACCCATATAAGAGGTTAAAAGTTGCCATGGTTCCCCAAGCAAGGCTTGAGGTCACTTACCTTTTTAGGTCTTGCAATGTGAATGAGCTTGTCAGCGGTTTTCCTTTAGAAAACATGTTTTCTACATGGCCCGGTCACGTTCCTATCAGTGGAGTGTCAGAGTATTAGTTTTAAGTAAACGTGCTCGCTCTCGCCTTAGTTAGGCACTGTGCTGCCCATAATATTTGGTAAACTAGCAAGAAAGCTAATTCATTTACATATAGCCCAGGCAGTGGGTTAGTTTCCCCCAAAAAACTTAACTTGTTAGGTGTCTACATCCTTTTGGAAAATGCCATGCCTCGCGTCATGTGTTCCGCACGCTGCACCATTTTTTATGCCTTGTTTATTTATGTTAATTAAGTGCACCTTGACCTCAGGGTCTGATGCCACGAATCCGTTGGGTTTCATTGGCTGGAGGGTTCTAGTATCTATAAAATGTCCCATGGTTCAATCTTAATGACAAATTTCACGGCCTCTGTGCCTTATTACACATTGCTGTGCATCTTTACAGAGATTGGATTCAAAAAGAATATGGTGTCACTTTTGTAAAGTAGAGCGCCATACAACAGATCGTGTGTGCTCTTAATTAGTTATGCTATGCATGGACGTACCATGCTTAGTCGCCTCTGATCAAATCCAGATGGTCAGTGAATGTCTGTGATGACTAAGGGAAGGATTCCCAGGGTACTCCGATAGATAACCCTGATCTCCCACCTCACTTCATATGGGAGTATTCATAGTATCCATTGCCCTATAAATAGGCTGTGCCAACCTGAATCATATATTGCATATTATATTGGATGTTAAAGGCCATAGCTTGGGATGAGCGCTCAATACCATATGTGGATATGAATTATTTTGTGCATTAGCGTAATGTATGGGTTGTGAAAAACTGGCAGAACCATAAAGGCACTGGAGAGCAATGAATGCCCCCTAGCTGTACAGACCCCAATTACAGTCACATGTTTAATCTTACAAAAATGCATTCATCTCATGCTCTGATAAGGCCAAACTTCACACAACACAAGTAACAAATGCATCTCGATTCCATTTGACGTAATTTGAGTCTCAGATCCCCACCTCTTGTTTTGCCCTCATGAGGATTACAAATTGTAGATTTCTCTTGTCTGCCATCTGGTGATTCTCCTGCCAGTGGCTTGCAAGTGATAGTTGTTGGTCTTGGTTAGCCAGGCTGGCGATGTGTTCCCTAATCCTTATATGACGGCAATACAATCAGACATTTGTGCATATTTTCTTGCAAACGCAGATGATAGGGTATACTACATAGCTGGTCCTGCAGCTTATGAATTCTTTAATCTTAATTGTTCTGCCTCCTGTGTCAGTATACTCCCTGCAGTCTGGGTGTACATGTCTGCACATGCTGCTTGTGCCACATTTAAAAAAAGCCTGTTGTTGGTTTCAGCCAGTCGCTCCCACTCATTCCACCAGTCTATAAAAATGACGGGCATAGCTTGTTCCTGAGTGTTGGCGCCCTAGTGTACACAAATCTTGGTTTCTCTCTCAGGTATGGGCGTAAATCAGAGTCCATGAATCAAATGTTCCAATGTCTTTGTATTATTTTATACAATATATGTGCATCTTTGGAATATTTGGTGATGATATCTATGTTGCTCCATTCCTTAGTCAATTTCACCTTGGGTTGCAATGTATCCACTCTTTCCTGTTCTTTAATTTTAGTTTGTGCTTTACTAATTACCTCATTCCGGTATCCTCTCTCCTGAAATCTTCTGCTCAGTAAATCACATTCTTTGCTGAAAGTGTGTTCCTCGCTACAGTTACGACGTGCTGTGTAGAACTCACCCATTGGTATACTGTTAACCGTGGTCCTGCAGTGGCAGCTGTCTGCGTGCAAGGGTGAGTTAACCTCAGTCTTTTTTTTAATGTTCTGGTCTGTATTTTTCCTTCCGATATGTAAATGTAAAGATCAAGGAAGTCGATCTGGGATTCATCACAGTGGCCAGTCAATTTGATACCCAAACTGTTGTCAATCAGATAGTCAGAAAATGTAGCAAATTATTTTCTTCCACCATGCCATATAATTAAAATATCATTAATATAGCGCCTCCATATTATGATATTGTTTGTGAATTTTTCATTGCTTAGTGCATCCGTTTGTTCATAATCAGCCATAAACAAGTTAGCCAGTGACGGAGCATATTTTGCTCCCATTGCTACGCCTTTTACTTGTGCATAGTATGTGCCTGCAAACAAAAACACATTGTTCTCAAGTGTGAATTGCAAAAAGTCCTTGAGCATCTTCACATGTTGTCTGTAGGATGCTGAAAAATCTTGGTATTTTATTTTATTTTTTATTTGTTTAGCAGTCTTTTACCAGCTTTTACAAAGGTCCCTCAAATAAAGTTCATCAAATAAAGTTAATCTCTTCCTCCTGGGTTTTACATTCGAACCGTCAATAAATTGCTTTTATTTTACTTTTTGTTTTTGCGTCTTTAGTTCTTAATTCTTTCTTTTCCTGAAAATCGTTCTTGTCCTTACATCACTCTTTGGTCAGATATATTTTTTCTTGGTATGTGCGGTCAATAGCCCTGATGTCCTGGTCATGACTTATTGATGTATGACGGGCTGTACCGTCCATCGTCGCTAGTTGGTAGCTCTCCTGCCATTCTATGTCAGATAGCAACTGCAGGACTTGCGTACTGTCCCTATTATATGATGGGAGAATTGATGCATGTTTCTTAATCATATTGTCGATGTATTTGGACGGGCCCTCTGTAATCCAGCCTATTCCGCTCCTAATCGGTCTCACCTCAGGTAATGTTGCAAAGTCTTTGTGGCTTTTAGGCAAAAAGTACATTGTCGGCATGGTCGGGTTGTTAATGCTAAGGAACGTCTTTTCATCATCAGTCAAGAGCCCCTTATCATGCCATTCTTGTATTAAAGATTGAAGTTTAGCAACAATGGATTTAGTTGGATTTGTTAATTTCCTGTAACACCCTGGAGTGTCCAGGTGTGTCATGGCCATGCTCATGTAGTCCCACTTGTTCATGACTTCTACATTCCCTCCTTTGTCCAACCTCTTTAATCAGGGGGTTATCATTGCCCAAGCTTTCAAAATGCTACCCTCTCCTCTCTGCTAAGGTTGCCTCTTACTCCTCTGGTCTTTGTAGGATTGGTGGTGGTCTAACCAATGGTCGGTTGGACAGCTTCAAAAGGACGAGTTCAATCAAGAGGGACTGTTCATAGGACCTTCGCCATAGTCCAAACAATACAATGTCTTTAATACCTTGGGGCTCCCTACCCCAAGCTCCATTAACACAAAATAGACAAGATTCAACTTTGATAGGCCTCTTAGCGTTCCCTTCCCTAAGCTTAGGCCTCTTTCAAATCCAAACATAGGCACGCTTCTGGGGCCTGTCAGGGATCCCTTCCCCAAGCTCAGGCCTCTTTCAAATCCAACACAATTACGCTTCTTAGGCCTCTCAGGGTTCCCTTCCCCAAGCTTAAGCCCCTCTTGAGCTTAAAAGAAACATGAGATCAGTCAGTCAGGATGTACCTTGTTTTTCATGTACAGTTCTCTCAAAGGGTTAGAGATCATAGGCTTTCCAAAACGCCAGGTTATTTTCTCCTCCTAAGCGCGACCACTCAAAGCCTCAACCCCCATCTTCGATTTTCCTGCTATTGACTTTTTCCTTCAGTGGCATTCTGCACCCCTTCCTGTTCCCCTCCGTTTCCTTCTTGTGCCCACTGGCATCTTGCTTTCCTTCGCTTGCACACTTGCACTTTCCTCTTTGTGCCCACTGGCACCTTTCTTTCCTTCTCTTGCACACTTGCGCTTTCCTTACGTGTCCATTGGCACTTTTCTACTTGCTTTCTCGTGTACCCTTGCACTTTCTGTACCTCTTCGTGCCCACTGAAATCTTTTCCACTCTGCTGGTTTGCCTGCACCCTTCTCTCTCTTTTCGGGTCACTTGTGCCTTTCTTTAATATAGTCCTTTTCCGTTGCGTCCCTTGCGCGCTCTGCTTTCCAACTTTCTCTCACTTTCTCTCAATCTTGTTACTTTTCTCTGAATCGAAGTGTATGTTTGGGCTGATTATGCCAATGACTTGCGCTACACCCTAGTATTTGAACACTATGTTAAACAAATCATTCAATGATTTGTACAGTCCGATGCATCAGTTGGATTGTAACAGATGCATCTAGATTCCATTTGTCGTAGTTTAAGTTTCAAGTCCCTGCCTCTTGTGCTGATTTGTGCCCTCATGAGGCCTACAAATTGTAGATATTTTTATGCCCACACCTGAGCAAAAATCTCTGATTTGTGTACACTAGGACAACACCACTTAGGAAGAATGCCTACCCTTCATTTCTGGAGACCGGTGGAGCAAGCGTAAGTGGCTGGCTTAAACCAACAACAGGCTTCTTTAAATATGGCACATGCAGTATGTGCAGATATGCACACCCAGACTGCAGGGAGTATACCGACACAGGAGGCAGATCAATTAAGATCAAATAATTGATAAACTGCAGGACCAGCTACGTGGTATATGCCATTGTCTGCATCTGTAAAAAAATATATGTTGGCAGCACGATCGGGCATTTGCACATTAGAATTAGGGAACATATGGCCAGCCTGTCTAACCAAGATCAGCAACTACCACTCGCAAGCCACTGGAAGGAGAATCATCAAATGGCAGACAAAAAAGATCCACAATTTGTAGGCCTCATGAGGGCACAGATCAGCACAACAGGCAGGGACTTGAAACTTAAACTATGACAAATGGAATCTAGATGGATGTGTTACTTGCAATGTGTGAAGTATGGCCTTAACTCAGTGCACTGTTTCATCTCATAAGAATTCATTCATCTCATGTTCGATTATATGTGAGTTTAAATGGAGACTGTACCCTTGGGGGTAGTTGCATTGGAGTACCCCTTTGGAGCTGCCAGATGTTCGCAAGTCACATGTTTCTACAACACAAGATAAGGCTCTGTAGTTACACATTCATCTACATACTAACCCTAAGCTATGGTCTACACCAGCAACACAAGTGAAAAACATACAAATTAGTACCCAACTTATCAATCACATGACTACGACCACTAGGTTTTTCCGATTATTGGTTAGATGAAAGAATTAGACTATTGTAAAATGATTTCTTAGGGACACCATCCCTCAATCACTAAGGACCAGCACAGACTAACAGCCTCTAGTTGCTGGCTAATTGAGCATTGAATGTTCACGTTATTCATTACCAGACAATAGTACTATTTTAAATATCTTTATTGGGGCGATTTTTCTTTTGATAGTGACAATCCACTAGCCCACCATCCTTCACTAAATGCCCTGCAACACTGACCCAGGCCGATTTGCGGCAAAAGACGATGACGTCAAGCACACCCACGCGTGACATCACACACACTTAATTAGCATAAATAAACCATCCAAAATGGCTCCGCGCGTAAAAAAAACGGCTGCGAGGCAGGGAACTATTCCCATGGATTTTTCAAACCTAACAATGTAAGAATTAGGAGCACTAACCCATTTCTTTTTTTTTTTATTGAATCAATGATACCCTCACCAGTGCTGTGTGCACCAGTGGTCTTTTGAGTATGTTGATGAACTAATGCCCAACCAGGGCAATTATTAACTCTTTACTTTCTCTAACCAAAATTACTTATTAATTATAACTACAGGTACGGAATTGAGCATTGTTACATATACTGTCACTGAAGGAATCTCAGAGACCAAACCTAAACGTCCAAGACCCTAATAGCTAAGCGACCCTCTGCCACACTTCGGTATTGATGACAATTCTTATCTAACTTACTCATGCGTGTAGCAGCCCTTATACAATTCTTTAATTTGCCTTTCCAGTATAATACTTTGGTGACACGATTACATAAAGAAAAGATACTGGCTAAGATCTTAAATATTGCTCATGTGCTCAGCGTTTAAGTAGACAAATCCTGAATAACAAGAATTGGTAAGGAACCATACATTTACTTAAGATCAATAGGTCATGTGAACCTTAAAGCAATGGGTGGCCCTAAAGAGCTCGGCACTTAAGCATGGGTAATAAACTACGGCCACCAGCATGCCTTACTGGAATATCAATTTACTCCGTACTGTGACCTCCTAACACACATATTAACATACTGGCATGGATCCATAAGGGGATACTAGGGCACTCACCCCAGTGGCATCGGTTTATCCGGCACAATTGTTGTATCGTTAAGAACAAGTGATAGGGGCAAGACGGACCCGATAAGATTGTGAAACACCATAAATATTAACAGCCAAATTATATGACATGTTGCTAATGGATTTACCACATGTCTGTTTCCTTCCTTTGTGTTCTTCTCCAACCCAACTATTGATCCATCATGGGTATGTAAAATTCACACAATGAATGTACATCACTTAGTACAATATGAATGTATTTGTTAAACAATGTGAACTGTGTGGGATAGATATGCTTTTTACTGTTTTTCTTAACGTATATTGAACAGCCTTTAGAATGACCTAGGGTCGAAACACGCATCGGCTGTTACGGAGCACAATAATAAAAAGCACTGATGCTTTGGACTGTACAAATCATTGAAAGACCAATTAACAGAATGTTCAAATACTAGGGTGTAGCGCAAGTCATCGGCACAATCAGCCAAAATATACACAATTTGTGATTAGAGGTTAGGGGGAATTCCTTTCAGTGCCGATACTGCTGACCACATACTATTGATTACCGGCCTTATCGCACCGATTTATGGTTCAAACCCCTACATATATTGCAATGCTTTATTTACTAGTTTCCTTTTCTTTCCTCTTTTCCGCTCTGTGCCGCTTCATACATTTTCTTCTGCCTGCTATGCTTCAGTCAGTGGCATGCTCCCGAGTCTGTCTCCCTCGCTCTTCACAAGACTCACCCGGGCAGCAGTGCAGTGAAAAGCAGTCTGTCCTGGTTGTGCGGGCCTGATGTCAGGGTCTCAACACCTGCCCCTCAGCCACCCTTGGGTCCAGCACCAGTGGTCGAAGTGTACAAAAGAAGTAGTGGAACTATATTCCCTGCTGGCCCGCTCCCACTCCTCACAAACCCCATCACAACGCCCCCCTCAAGCACACAAAACAAACAGCAGGTGCATGTATTTGGGGTTTAAGGGAACGTTCATTGTAGTGCACTGAAAGTACAAGTTTCAACTTCTTCCTACACTTTTATTTTAAGAACAGCTTCTTTTTAAAATAAAAGTATAGTAACAGTAAAACTTAATTAAAAAAAGTAGGAGGAGAACGGGTTCCCAACCCCTCCCACTCACTTCTACCACTGGCTGGCACAGGTTCCAAGGCAACGAGCAGAGTTATACCCACCAAACAGCAGCCTGCAAGATGCTTTGCTCGGGCTCTCTGGAGAGACAGCTCCCTAGCCACGCTGCAGCCCTTCAGAAACACTGGGCCAGCGTCTTGCCACACTGTTCTCCCCTGAGCTGTCGATCCTGTGCAAAACCATACCTTTAATAGTTGGTTAAGCAGTCAAGTGGAGTCAGGTGTGTGTGATAATTAGAGAATGCCAGATTGCCTGATCCTATCAATGGGACAACTTAAGTTCTTTCTACGTCCGGTTTTCCCAAGTTATTCCTATACTAAATCTTCACTACTACTGGTTGCCTCTTCCTCATTCCAGTATTTGTTGGAAATGGGGAGGGGGTTCCAGTATTTGTTGGAAATGGGGAGGGGGTGATGGTATGGGTTTGAAAATACCCCATAAAAGCTGATGTAAAGGGTTTTGAGATGGAATGGGAAAGGGGGATACCATGTCTCGTTTTTGGATGTTCTCCTCCCAATCCCCTGTGAGCCTCCACTCAGGGGATCCTCGTTTGCTTTTCCACCACCAGGGTCGGGATCCAAAAGCGATGGCCCTTCCTTGCCCACGTGACTGGAGGATCCTGGGGTGTAGGTGGGAGAACACGGTCCGGTTTCTCACAGTAGTGAAATCCCACCTTAGCATAGGGCAAGTTAGGCCATATTCCCACCTTTTTGTTTAATAAAACGTTTATAGCCCAAACCTTTAATTCAGTTGTCTGTGTCTACTTCGCGATGCCTTCACAACAGGTGAACAGAAAAGGAAAAAGAGGAGGATGATGACTTACAGTAGCCTACAAAGAACACCTAAAGATAAAAACAGCTGACCCACTGAACATCCCGAACTGCAAATCCCTCGTGCTTCACCTGACATCTGAATGCAAAAACAAACCTCCCATTCATAATCATCTATAGTGCACCGACCTACGAAGCAACCGTCATAGACCCATTCATAGAAGCCGTCACAAACCTGGCCATTAAACATGATTACTTGATCATCCTTGGGGACGTCTCCTAAAAATCTTAGATGAAGGTAGCATATTCCCAAATTCAAAACTTCCTTGAGGTGAATCTACTCTTAGGCGCTCGCCAATCTGGTTTCCGACCACAACATGGCACAGAGACAGCTCTCATCGATTTGAAGGCCCAAATAGATTCACTAAGAGATGAGGGATAATTAGCACTCCTCCTCCTACTAGTCCTCTCAGCTGCCTTTGACTTGGTGGACCATAAAGTCCTGTGCAGTCATTTGGATTCAGCAGCCCACTTCTCTAAGTAAGCTATAGGCAAAGCCACCCTTATCACTGCCACCCTCCATCTCGGTCATCTGACCCATGAAACGCGTGTCAGTTGAGGCTTTCGCTGTTATGGGTATAACTGTGATAGGTATTATTCCCATTAAGATACGTATCAATCACTTCCTCGAATATCACATAGGTATAAAGAGCGAAATCCTACCTGTTCTTCTATAATGCCTTCAGTAGGTAAGAGCGGTTCACCCAGCGCGCTCTCACAGTGTGGAAAGGTGTCGACACTGCGTGAAAATGCCAGGGAAACCCTCAAGGGGAAGAAAACCCAGAGACGGTGGTGAAGAAGAATCAGATGCGGACTGTCTCCTGTGGACTTCCCACGGAGGGTGTTATTCTCTGTCACGTTGTCCGTAGTAGGCTGGGAGTCTTGTGGCTATAACGAGAAGTAACAGTTAGCAAGGGGAACAGAAACAAGATAAATTATGGGGGGCACTAAAGTGGAAGACTCTACCCTGGAAGGCTGATCGAAGTCAGAGCAAGGTTTGCTCGAGGTCCAATGGAAGAAATGACAAAGGAAAAAACTGCTTGGTAAATGGATCTGCGTTCAGGAAGAAGGGTTGGTTGGGTATTGTAGTTTGGTATTGCCTCGATCTACCGAGTGCTGGGAAAAAGGGGGAAGGTAGGTTAAACAAGTGCCGGGATGAAAAGAATGCTGGAAGGTGGCAGGTAAGGTGTTTACCTATGCGAACGGGATCTGGAGGTTGGACAGGATCACGTAGCTCGTGGGAGAGTAAGGAGAGATTCAGTGTCTCGCGGGATGAAACCCTGAGAGTGAGAAAAGGAAGATAAATGTGTGGGTCTGTGAGGATTGCAAGTTCGTAAGGATTAAAGGTCCCTAGGAGCGATACTCACGGAGCGCAGTCTCTGTTGACAGAAGCAACGCAAAGCCATCCTGTGTTGAGAGCCGGAAATACTTTCTCTTCGAGGATGGGCGTAGTCGGTTCTCTGGTCTCCTGAACCACTGGACCAACCCCCTGTGAAATAGTGGCCATCTTGGGAGTAGGAAATAATTGGAGATTAGCAACGTGACGCCAGCGGCGCCATAGGGTCTCCGGTCCCCGTCCTCCGCGTACAGCACTAATGAAGGGAAAGCCACCCAGCGGTAGCTTTTGTTTACTACAGCTGGCTGGCTTTTCCTTCATTAGTGCCGCAAAAGCAAAAGCCAGCACAGGAGGGCATCCATTTCACAAAATGGATGCGCCCATGTGCTTGCTTTTGCGAATTTTGAGCTTGAATAGCTCAAAATTTCACATAGGCAACATTAAAAAAAAAATACTAGCATTCTCTTTTTTAAAACTTCCTATCTATTTTTTAAACAACATTTTTTACTAGACCATGCCTTTAACTGAAACCATACGATGGGACAAAAACTACTGGTTAATTACAATGGACGTTACAGTACTGTACACCAGTATACTACACGATAAGGGACTTACCACTACCAAATATTTCTTGAAAACCCGCTCTGTTTCAATCCATGATCACAATAATATGATCCTTGAGATGCTTTAATTCACGCTGCAGAACAACATATTCACATTCAACAAATCTTTGTACAGGCAAACCCAAGGAACAGCCATGGGCGCAAAATATGCCCCCCATACGCCAATCTGTACATGGGCCACTATGAACTTGAATTTGCGTGGCAACATCCATCATTCACCCATCTTAATAACATTATATTTTGGGCCTGCTATATTGATGACATTTTTCTAATATGGAATGGAACAATACAATAATTTCAGGCATACTTTCAATATCTCAATAAGAACACCTATAATCTTAAGCTTACAACGCAATATAGCCAAACCAGCCTCCATTTTCTGGACATCACACTTTACATTGACAATGATATGATCAATACCACACACTATACAAAACCAACGTCAGTTAACAGCGTGCTTTACGCATCCAGCGACCATCCACAACAGTGATTCACAATATACCACTTGGCGAAATCTTGAGAGTTAAAAGGAACTGTACCAATGAAGATGAGTTTTCCAAACATGCAGCTCGAACAATGGACAACTTTAAACAAAGAGGTTATTCCCCAGCACTTGGTCAACAAAAGTTACCATAAATCACTCACAAGAAATCGACAATCACTGTTACAAGTCAGATCCAAAAAAGACGAAATATCTGTCAATAAGGAACGTAAAACCAACTTCATCACGACCTACAGTTCAAACAACAAAATAATTCGGAAAATTCTTAATAAAAATTGGAATATTCTAAGATCTGACCCGGATCTACAAAAAATACTTGAAACACGTCCCACCTTGACATTCAAGAAAGCAAGGAATCTGAAAGACGATCTAAGTTCCTCCCACTTTCTCAACAAATCAACTACAGGAAACAGAGATACTCATACTATGTGGTTACAGAAACCACTTCAAGGGAGCTACAAATGTGGCCAATGCTCAGTTTGCCAATATTCAGACAATGCAAGAACCACCATTACCAAACCAAACGGAACCATATATACTATCCAGCAACTCATCAACTGCAACAGTAAATTTGTTATTTATGCCATCATTTGCCCGTGCAACAAAATGTACATAGGAAGCACAATAAGACAACTCAAAACAAGGATCAGTGAACACATTAGAGCTATCAAAATCCAAGACATGAAATCACCCATAGCAACCCATTTTCTCGAAACCCACCAAACAAAACAAATCAAAGATCTCAAATTCTTTGGGATAATCAACAAACTCAAACCACCACCTAGAGGAGGTAACATCGAACTCCTACTGAGACAACAAGAAGCACGTTGGATTTGCCTTATGGACAACCTACAATACTGGTCTAAACTCAGATCAAGAGCTATTTCATTTTCTATAAACAGCAAAATTAACTACATCTCCTGCTCTTAACATATTCTTTTTTCAGTCAACTCACACTCTTACTCAATACTCCATGTAGCGCTTCTTCCTCATCTCCTCCATGAATACACACTCTCCTATGCAGCACCATATGGGCAAACCAGCCAAACTACAACACAGATATATAAGCAAATATCTTGCACCATTCACAGTAACTAAGGAGTGAGCTTACTCAAGCAAAACATACCCAATCTATTCGAATGTGGCACCCCGTAGTATCGTTAGCACCTCTTCCCCACTTTTCTATGATAGTCTACTAACCCACTCAGTATCGGATCAAGCTCACCAGCAAAAATATATTATAGCCAAATAAGCATATTTCTTGAATCACTTACAGTGATGAAGGAACCAGCTCACCCAAGACAAATATACCATAATTTAATTCACCAAGAATCGTACCAGCCTAAATACAACATAGTGCGGCACCTCGCAGTACTCACATCATCCATCTAATGATATTCTTTCAAATTTTATGGTTTAATTGCTGCCATGACACCTTCATCGTTGCGCACCACGACACTAGATGGCGCCACAACGCAACATCGAAAACATTATTCACCTATTATTTTTTTTCTTTGCATACTGCACGATTCCATTTAGGACCTCCAAGATGGCGGGACAACTTGAAATTGTTCGAGCATCCGTGCATGTGAGCACAATACCTCTTCCTATAGGATTTTTTAAGAATTAAACACACTAGAATCTAGATCAGTTCAGCACCATCATGTAGGCTATTTTTTGGTAAATGTCATTACAACATACAATTCTTATAAACAATTGGAACATTGCGACATGTACCATTTAAAATGGCGGTCACAAATCGGGCGGATAACGTCATGACGTCATCACGTATTAACGTGATGACGCATGACGTCATCGCGCCAACGCCATTTCCCGCACTTTTTACGCTATTTAAGACGTTCTTTAACATATTTCCAACATGGTGGACAGACCATCATTACGGACGAGAACGGATCTAAGAACAGTACTGACAACTTACTGGTGAACTTATTTTTGAATCACAATGTTTAAATTGCCCTTTCTTCAGCCCACACTCAACTGGCCAACACCAGGCAGTTGCTCTATTCTTACCTCACTTCATCAAATATTCATTTATCCCTCTATTTGGTTAAACATAAAAATGTCTTTCGAATGATATCTAACAGATACAGTTGACCACAATCATTGTTTTTAAAAATTCTATTTTTAGGAAAGGATTTCAGTTAACATTATTGGACAAACAATAGATGCATCACAAATAAATCCATTGACTTATACCACTAGAATACTCAAAGAGACAATAAGACGCATTAGTCCTGTAAGTATATTTAATCTTGATTTTGGAATTTACCTTTTTCTTGAAGTAAGAGTGTGCAAAATATAACATTTTGCAAAACTCCTTTCCTTTTTCTCTCATAGTTTAACACCAATGCAACATATAGCACATCTTCAAAATGGAGACTATCATTTAAGTCAGCAACGGATTTCAGCAAACTGGAACTTTACTCTAAAACATCCTCCTTTTCCTCCTGATGAACCACCACAACCACGTGGTGGGGAAATACGTGTCGAGGATCTCTTCAGAACTTAGAGCTTACTGCTATCAAGGACCTTTTCTGATCTTAGAGCTCACCGCTCTTAACCAAACAACAACAATCTAGATCTTTGGCCCGCAAAAGCAATAAGGAAATCAGGCGTCTATTCAATACTCATCCCACTTTGCTCTAAATTCAAGGAACTTTTCAAACAACAAGGAGACCAACGAAGTGTTTGGAACAAAGTCGACTCAAATAAGAGACTCAAAAGAATTTCATTAACAAAAAAGAGTCGTGACTGATTGAACATTAGGATGCAAACTAACCAGTTTGCATAATTGTTGGGTTCTTTTTCTTGTTTGTTCAATGAAATAGTGAATTAACTATCTGCTTGTATTATTTGTTTTCATTTTTTCTTGTGCTAAACACTACAGAATAAAAAAATTCAATAGATCTCTAGAAGTCCCAAGGCTGCGCTTCTCTGATACGTAAATGATAGAGTCAAACTTGTACTTTTTAGTTTCCAGGATCCTTGTTATCCCTGCTTCTTTTCAACATCTAATTGACACAACTAATCAACCTCATCAAAATACATGGCTTCACCTGCTACGACTATGCAAAAGGTACTGAAATCATCTACAAAATCGGCAATAAACAAGAGAAAAACACAACGCTAATAGACTGTTTCCAAGAACTCTACCAATGGATGAACACTAACAACCTCAAAATCAACCCGGACAAGACGGAAATCATGATTTCATCCAACAACCAAGGAAGCAACCAGTCCATCCCCATGGCCCACAAAACTGGGAACACCAACCACACCATCCAAAGTTGTCAAAAACCGTGGAATCCTAATAGACTCCTAGCTAACCATAGAACCAAAAGTAAACATGAAAGTTAAGAAATCATTCTCCCATCTATACACAATCAAAAAGATTCTACCATTCCTCTTCTACACACACAAAACACTGGCCATCATCTCCCTCATATCCAGGATCGACTACACCAACAGTTTATACCTCGAAATGCCAGACTATTTAATGAGGAAACTGCAACGAAGACAGAACACAGCTGCCAGACTTCACCTCAAACTTTCACGAAGGGACAGCATCACTCCAATGCTAAGGATGCTACATTGGCTCCCAGTCACAAAACGAATCACCTTCGAAACAATGTGCATAACACACAGAGCAATTCATGCCCTAGGAGCAGAATTCATACACAAAAAAAGAAATCACCATCTACGAGCCGGCTAGAACACTCAGATCCAACAACGACATCCGCTTAGAACCTAAACCATTGTGAGGGGTCAGCAATGTGAGGCGGAGAACTTGGTAAAGGATTTTCACAAGTAGCCATTTTATTAACGTAAAAGGGTGTGACAAATGCCTCACTATGCCCAACCTAAAGAGGATTTCCCTGCCTATCAAAATAACTAAAGAAACACTCTAAAAATGAATCTGTCCTCCACAGTAATACATACATCAAACCCCTAAAGGTAATTAATGGCAATTTCAAATGTAACAGTTGTATTCAACTTGAACTTCATAACTGTGTAACCTTGTAATCTGGGTTGGTTCCCATTCCCCAGATTCAAACAAAAAATTCAATGAAATGTTAAAATAATAAAGTTCCTTCTTGTAACCAAGTGAAAAGTTCATCTTGCTTCCACTTACATTTTCAACAAAAGTTTATCTTCAAGTATAAACACCAGTTAAAGTATTTCACTTGGGCTTTCAACAAAAGTTCAATTCGATGAAAAGGACTTTATCTCTAAGTATATACGCCAGTTAATATGTTTTTTCTTCTTAAACACCTATGCTTTCACAATTCTTCTGTATTAACAAGTAAAGGTTTGTCAGGGTAATTACACAACAATTCACAAAACACTGTAGTGGTCTTGCCACTTCTTCTTCATACAACCTTCAACCACAATGTACTACTTCATTGATTTTTTCCTGATCCACTCACCTGCAAGGACTACCACTAAATGATCCCTATCCTGGTATACTCTCCTGCCAAGAAAAAAAGCTTCTAACACTGCAACAAGTACTTTGTGATTTATTTTAAAACCTTTTAGCAAGTCTTTGACTTTCATCAACATCAAAATTCACAACTCCTTCTGAGAAAACATGAAACACATTAGTGTTGTTTGTTCCATTGTTATATTTGTCACAGACAATGCAGGTTATTCTCTCTTCTCCTTGAAACTGTCAATCAGGAGGGATTCTCTCCTGCTACTCTTGTTTTCCCACTTCTACATCAAACAACTACTGACAATGACTCTGCGCTACACTGGATCCTTCTTGGCTTAGGCAATGTTTGTTGTTGTCTTTCTTAACTATTGGCTCTTCTTTACTCTTGAAAACATGGACAATAGTTCCAACTGGTTAACTCAGTATTGCCCTCTCTCGGATTTGGCAATGGTGGTTTTTATTTTGATTCAATGTTACTTTTTAGGTTTTGCCAATAATCTATGCTTGGGTAGTAGTGATTGTAACCTTTCCTTTTCTGTTCTTTGTCAACGTTGTTATAACACACATCTGATTCTCTTTCACGAGTTCAGTATTCAAAATAAGTGAACACAGCAAGCTGTCGACCACAGAACATTCTGAGGTTATCTGGCAACGGTAAACTCACCGTATTCCTGCTATATGTCCACTCGATCCACTTCTGCATCCAACTTTGCTTCTGCTGCTGCTGTCCGTATGACCGACAGCTTCAGTCAAATTGCTGCGCCTTGCACAGCCCAGGAAAGAGCTCTTCTTGCTCCAAAAATGCTTTAGTGCTCGCCAGCAATCGGAGAAAGACGCGCGCAAAGGAGAGTCTCTCTCCATGGGAAAGCCTTCTTTAACAGCGCTTCCCGCTGTGCAACCTCTGCAATAGTGATTTGTAAGCATGAAAACCCTCTCGGGGATGGCAGCCACTTTAGACACATTGGCGTCTCGGGCGTCTTCGATACTTTCACCCTCCTGCTGCTGCAACTGCTGCCTCCAACTTTTCCTGCCTCTCCGCCTCCTTCTTGTTCTAATGGCCTGCACTCGAGGAGACTTTATATAATGAATAGGCCCGATCAGGTGTGGGTCATTAGAACCAATAGACTGCATTCTGCAGTTCTGGACTTCGGAGTCGCTCTTCTTCATCCCAGTACTCCGATCATTGTGGGACTTTAAATCCCCAATGTGCTGATTACTCTTACTTCATTAAGAAGAATTTCTACTGTATGAAATGTAATCTTTTATGCTACAATTTTAGGGAAGATTTCGAAAGGAGGTAAAGTTTTATTCTGATCTTCATAAACCAAACCTAAGGGAGAATTATAAGTATCTGACACTGAAGTGTTACTGCAGGAATTCTTATATATACTACTCACATGTTGGTCTTCATGGTTTGTATTACTGACAAGGTTCACTATGTAGGGAAGACAGACCTTACTTACAGCAAGCTATTAAAGATTCTGCAATCACTTAAAGTTCTTCTTCCGAAGATGATAAATACTGCGTCCCTCCTGTCAGAACCCTCCTATTCCCTTGGGACCTTTCTCCTCCCAGTCGCGATCCACCCGACTAATACCACCCACAGGGTTAGGGTCTGGTAGCAGCTGTCTTTGCCAAGCCACCTAGGAGGAGACTTTAGGCAGGGTTTTCGTGAGTATTCTACAGGTTTCATCACACCATACATGTTGTGGATCAGCATTCTCTTTCCCAGCCGTAAAACTTTGTAACTCCCTCCTCAGACAAATACGAATTATGAAGGACCATCAAAAATTCTGAAAACATCTAAAAACCTGGCTCTTCAGCTCTGAATGAGTTGAAAATGATTGAACAACATACTGAAAAGGAGCGGGTAGTGGGCCGGAGTGGAGTGTGGGCAGGCGCATTTGAATGAGAAGTGTGTTTTCTACAGAAGGTCAAAGGGGAAACAGGGAGGGAGAAGGGTCCGATTTAATTGGACCACTGATAGAAGGCCGAAGATGGAAACAGGGGCGAGAGAGAGGTGTCCCGATCTCGGAATGGATGGACCACAGGGAACACATCTCTCCTGGAGGGTCCTGTGGGAGTGGCAATTGCTGCACACCAAAGTGTCAAACTGTATTAAAGGGGAAGGGATATAGGTGGCACTTAGTCAGACAGCGGGAGTAGGAAAGGGTACTGCCACTAACCAACCCTACTAAAAACTCACCCTTCTGCATAGGCCACTCAAACTCTGAACTAAAGACAACCATACCTCCACAGCACAACAAACCGCACGCGCTTCACTAAACCACGACAAAACAAATCATAGATAGTCTCGCCCAACAGCACATGCGGCTTCCAACTGAAAAAAACACCTATGCTCAGCAAAGGGCGTCAACCGAACTGAAGCTGACAACAGCACATCACAGCTCTCTTGCTCTTTTCTCCCGCTCAGTTCTACTAACTGCCCCTCCCATCCCCTCCTTGCTTTACAGATCCAACAGAGCACCAAGAAACCATGCAGGTGTGTGTTATAAGAACCTTTAACATAACACAAGCTGAATTCAGCCTCAAATGTCAACAAAACACCACTTAGTGCCTCATGTGCATGGCATCTTCACCATCAGGGGTCTGCAGCCTGAAGCTAATCAGAGGTTTTGGCCTATGGCTCCCATGTTCCCTCACAATTGACCACGCTGTATAAGGCTGATGGAAGATGTAGTTCAAAACATCTGGAGATGCAGAGATGGCAGACCACTGCAATAGGTGATGTGCCATTACATGCCAAGCATGACCTCCAATGCCCAATAAATGCCAGTATATAAGAGAGTTATGGAGGAAGAGGCAGACAAGAGAGGAAGGAAGATACAAAGGAGGTGTAGAGTGGAGGGTAACCACAGAGACAGATATGGGGCAAGAGAAAAGATGAGAAATGCACTTATGCCGTGGAGGTGTGAAAAGGAGAGAGGGAGAGGGATAGTACTTGTTCTGAGGAGGGGGAGGGGGTAAACAACTGGCCTAAAAACATTAATGCGGACTACCCCTGTCCTGTTTTTTTGTCAAGTTGCAGACCACACAATATGATATTTGAGTAACTTATATCATTATAAAATACACAGACTCAGAACTCTTATACTTCTATCAAGTACACATGTTGGTTAATTTAATTTTCAACAATAGTTTCCTTGTTATAGCTTTCATATACAAAACATCACAGTAAACAACAAACAATTTTCCAGGGTTACACAGACTGATTTTCTTGATGTACCATCTAGTCACAAAATTTACATTAATTGCGAAAGACTTTTCTTTCACAAATTTTCTAAATGCAAAAGAGTTGTTTCTTAAGCTAATATGTCTTCAAGATGATATGTCAACGCGTTTCGGCCTATTTCCATGGAATAAACCCCATCCTTGAATAGTTTTTTCCAAAGGCCTTCCTCAGGACAGATGATGGTACTATTTTTATATAGCTAATAAGTCTTCTAACCCTCAGTATATCATCTTCTACAAAAATAAAAACAAAGACACTGAGTCAGTGGGTTCGTTAACTTGATAAAAAAAATAACATATGTCATGGGTGGGTCTGGTATACTAACCTTTTTGGTAGACTTGAACAGGGACCACTTCCTTATACAGGTCTCATTTAATGGGGCCAATATTTTAGCTGTTGGACAAACATACAGAATGTCTATTTTAATATAGATACATTTCTTTTAGAAAGGTTTATCTGCCAATTGGTTTATAAGTAGATAGACATACCTGGCACACACAACGAGTTCCCATTTGTCGTAGAGTATGTCATCTAGCTTCCCTCCCAATGGGGTTCCTATAGATGAAACAGAAATTGCACTTATTTCTATTTCCCGGCATGACATGGTAGACACTACCTGATTAACGTAGTTTGCATTATCATGTATACATTAATGTTGCCTAGATATATTCAATCAATAGTGTAAGCCCATCTGGTCGTTTAAATTATTCCACCATGGTCCGTTTTTAACGTGTAATCCTGTGCAGTGATTAGCTACACACAGCATGTATTACACAGTACTCGCACGAGTCTATGTAACGTGTCTATATTAATCTATGGTTAACGATTTGACAAGATCATTTATAGACATCCTCTATTGTTTTTCGCCTGTTAGTTCTTCGTTATCTGTTTTGGGATGTCAACTATTTACGGGGAAAGGAACACGCATTCTGCTGGTACTGAGGTGTGGACCCCTCTGGGGCATTCTATCACATCTATGTCCCAATCTTCAAAATATGAGTTCCAGAGCATGCCTCTCTTTCTCATTAAACATTTTGCTTTTTGTTAGTTGATTCTAGAATCCAGTACGACAGTCGGAATTGAAGTCTCCCGCAATGACCATGTCAAAATCACTCAGTATTATCATCGCGGTCTCGAGACATTGGTCTAGTTCATTTAGAATGGTTTCATGTAAGATAGTAGCAGGGTTCCAATACAACCGTAACACTAGGATTGCTTTGGATTGCTTTTTAGAAGGTGTCAGAGCGACTGCTAAGATGTTCGATGAGTCCCATAACAGTTTTGAATAAATTCCATACAAATTATTTATTGCAATCGCTAAACCACCAGAAAGACGTCCCAATAATGTACGTTTGGCTTGTGAACAATATGTAGTAAACCCCATCAAAATGAAAGGCTCTAATTTCATAGTTTCCTGAAGTAGTAGTATAGCGGGATAATCAACTGAAGACAGGGTACTGAACCAGGTAAATAAATTGTGAAAGCCACATGGATTCCACAACATGATTACTAATTCATGTCTTTTAGGTGGCTATTGTTGAGAAATGTTTGTTTGGGTACTAAGGATTGTCTTTAACATGGGTTTAAGCCATACAATGTGTTTATTTTCGCCTAAGAGAGCCAAAAAATCAGCAGTAATGACATTTTTAGCATCATGGGCAACATTCACAGAGTTATTAGATTTTACATTTTCTTTAATAGCTGGGGGAAGAAATGCAAGATATTCCTGAGCAGCAGGTCCATTAGAAAAGGTTTTTCAACTGAATCCTTGTTCTCTTAGTTCTGCTCTGCAAGACCAAATGAATTTGAGTATATGTTCCGAGGACAAATAATGTACGATAATTGTTCTCTTTTGCAAGAGAAACTCTCAGTATATCCTCAGATTTCAGGTTTCTTAATTGGAGGATACGTGAGAATAATCCCATCAAGTAAGGACGATTGATAAATGGAGATCCCTGTAAGTTTGAAATGCGTTCTAAACCAATAATATGATGCATTTCCTTTGGAAATTGAGTTGCTAAGGGTGGAAGTTGAGAAGGCTCTCCCTTCCCATGAGGAGCCGAATTGGTATGAGTGTTGGGATTAGAGTTCATGGTAGAATCTGCCTCGGGGAACACCTTTCTGGCTATATCAGCAGCATTGTTTCCATCTTGGGTAGCTTTACTCAGCGTTAATAGGAGCACTTCTCTCAAGGACAGTGTGCTGTTGATATGCGAATTGGCGTTTAAAATATTAAGTGGGGGAGTGACCGGTACCGGTTGCGAGGAGCTTTTAGATGGGAGAAATTTTGTAATTGAATCAGCAGTTATTTCCCCGTTTTCAATTGCCTTTCCCAGGGCCGCTACGATCACTTCACAGACGTCATCTTTTGGACATATTGTGTCCGTCAAGAGATGCGACCTAGCAACACTTATCCCATGTAGAGGTAGATGAGATGGGCTCGCGATCAGTGAACATATAAGGGGGACATGAGGATTTAAATTTCTCTTCGATGGGTTCAGAATCCCAGCCTCCGCTGACAGAAATTGAACCTTGCTCCGACCGTTAATGACCATAAAAACAGGCTTTTCAGTTAGAGGCGGTATTATACTTTTCTTTTGGTCTGTTATACAAACTTCACTGTATGTTTTTATTCCTTGGGGACTTTGCACTGATGTTGGCACAGGAACTGTAATTAGTGGAATTTGGGAATTAGATTCACTTCACTGACGATCACGTGAAGTGCAACTTCTCCCACTGGAAAGTAAGCACTTAAGTTGGATTTCATTGGTTTCAACGGCATGTCACATGAAGCAACTTTGGTTTGTTTTACTTTGGGAACCAATTTGAGTGTTTGTGTAATGCTCGATTGTTCTGGTAACATTTTCATTGTACGTAAATCTTTTTTTAGGAGCGATTACATCATTTATAGGTGGATGAGTAGGAAGAGAAATTTTCGTCAGAAGAAGCACAGCCTGGCTCTCTTCAGAGAGCTATTCAACATCGATGGGGTCGTCCTCAATAATTAAAGCTTCTGATTCATTGTCAGGTAGAGTGGAAAGAATAGTGTGGGCATTGTTTACTAATTTACTTTCCAGTTGTGCTGGTTTTTATTTTGAAGTGCTTCTTTACGTCTTTTAGCGTAGCGTTTCACAGCACGGAGATGGATTTTTTTGGCACGTCTAGAGAGAAACCCATTATTTGCTTCCGGTTCGCAAAGGGTATCTTCCTCTTTATTTAATTTTTCCATAGCTTTTAGTAATATTGAAGGACTATCCGGAGGTTCAGCATTATCTTGGGGGGCTGAACTGGTTGAATGGATAGTAGTTTTTAACTTGACTATGGCCATTCTCAGATTTTCCAACTCCACCGTGATAGCACACTCACAAGATTTCAATGTTGTAGAAGTAGATACAGGTATGGGTAAAGCTAGGAGCGGCATAATTGCATCCTCATCGTGCAGTTTACATTGTGATGCCTTATCACTGGGCCGTTTATTATTACTCTTCTGATTTTTTTCCAGTTTTTGTTTATTAATCATCATTGTTTCCCATCCTAGTATAAAGCCTTCAATATGATCCATTGTAGTACACATCTGTTTCATCGTGGATTTTATTTCAGGTAGTTCTAAATGAGACAGATTGTGTCCCTTATCTAAGAGACTGAGTATCTTAATTATGATTGGAAATGTGTGTGGAGATCTCCCCTCTATACTATCCTGTTTGTAAGAGTGCATAGAGTCTTCAGAGATGGGACGAGTCTTTTGAGAATAAGTAGGTTACAAAGAGAATACTACATCTAATGGGAACAATTCCTTATTCATATCATTTTCATCATTTGTGTATATTGACTCACCTGGGGTCTTAAATAATTGTTTACTAGGGTATTGGGTATGTTCCGGAGAACGCAAGACTAATGGTGTGAACATTCCAATAGATTTCTTCACTTTTAAGTCCAGCATTGCCGTTTTGCACGTACTCTCTTTGAAAGATTCTTGAGTTTGGGGGCTTTCTTCACTATCCATTCTGGCAGCAGCTTTTGCAGTAGTTGTAGTATGAATTAAGACAGTATGGGTGGTGTAAGGGTGTAAAGTAGAAACTGGTAAGTCTGACAAGGGGGGACCAGGTGCAGGAGGCTCTACGTAGGAAGATTTTCCAGCACATACCATCTAGTCAATACGCATGCTTGTGATTGGAGGGACCAATATATCCATCTTTCGACTACGCAACCCAGTCGCCATACAATTGAAAGTTCACACTTCTTAACTTTAGTACTGCAGGAAAATTAACTAGAATGATTTATGTCACATCCAGTACTAGTTGTCAACAAAAGATTACCGGAACAGGAGGATCCAATAACCCACGGTAAGCAGATGTGCAGTCAAACACGAAATGGTTATTTTCAGTATGGAACAACACACTCTTTGAATTGTATCTTAGTGTGGTACTTGTAAGCAAACTAATGTGATCTGAAAAACTGTTAGCGTGAGAAGAACTGTTTTGAAAACAAACACCAAAAGCTTAACAATGCGTATTTTCGGTTACAGTCAGCACAACACACTCTTTCAATTGTCTATTAGTGTCGTACTTGTAAACACACTAATGTGATCTGAAAAACCGGTAGCGTGAGAATAACTGTTTTGGAAACAAACACCAAAAGCTTACACAATGCATACTTTCGGTCAATGGCAGCACGCTCTTTCAATTGTCTATTAGTGTCGTACTTGTAAACACACTAAAGTAATCTGAAAAGCTGTTATCGTGACAAAACTGTTTTGTAAGCAGACAGTAAATGCTTACCCAGTGGTTGCTTTCAATCAAAAGCAGCACGTTTTGGAAGTTTATCTAATGTAATCCAAAAGCCGTTGTCATAACAAGACATGAAAAACAAGACATGAAATGATGAAAAGGGGAAAAATAAAGAAGGGCTCTGTCAGCGAGCCAGCAAACAGCGCTACTTAGAGCGCGTACTTAATGCACGCGCATTGATGCGCGCGGCGCAGTGTTTATATGGACTTCCGGGTATAGGGAGTACAAGTGCAAGTACAAAGAAATACAATATATCAATGATAGCAAAATGTAAATGGATAGTAGGGTCAATAATTACACTTGTATACTTGTTTAGGTATAAAGTATACTGTAGCAGTCCAAGTAATGTCCAATAAGAGGATTCCCAGCAGGTTGCAGGTAGGCAGGGCAGACCGTAGTTCCAGCAAACAGCTCGACTTAGAGCACATACTTGATGCATATTTTCTTTCTGTTCATAATGAGAAGTAGAGTCTTCCTTACCTGTTTATATAACTTCTGGTTAGTTTATCATGAAGGATGTATCAATCGCCAGCATTCAAATTGGCTATGGCTCTTTAGCCTGTGCCGGTGTCCTGTCCAGAAACACCCAAAGCAAGCCTCATGCTTTCGCCCTATTCAAGTCTACCAAAAAGGTTAGTAGACCAGACCCACCTATGACATATGTTATTTTTTAATCAAGTTAACCAACCCACTGACTCAGTGTCTTTGTTTTTATTTTTGTAGAACATGATATACTGAGTGTTAGAAGACTTATTAGCTATACAAAAATAGTACCATCATCTGTCCTGACGAAGGCCTTTGGAAAAACCTATTCAAGGATGGGTTTTAATCCATGGAAATAGACCAAAACGTGTTAACATATCATCCTGAAGACATATTAGCTTGAGAAACAACTCTTTTGTATTTAGAACATTTGTGAAAGAAAAGTCTTTCGAAACGAATGTACATTTTGTGACTAGATGGTACATCAAGAAAATCAGTCAATGTGTAACTGTTGAAAAATGTTTGTTGTGTACTGTGATGACTATAACAAGTAAACTATTGCTGAAAAATAAATTAACCAACATGTGTACTTGATATAAGTAAAAGAGTTCTGAGTCTGGGTATTTTATAATGATATAAATTACTCATATATCATAATCATAGTGTGGGGTCTGCAACTTGACAAAAAACCAGGAGACTGGGGTAGTCTGAGTTTTATTTGTATTTCATATTGTTCTTGCTCTATTACAACACGGATCCCTCGAAAATAAAAAATATTGTGTACGACCTATTATATATACCCCTAAAAACCTTAATGCCATACACTAACTGGGAAACATAAATGGCTGCTTCATCTCTTGAAACCTTTGATCCTCGCTTCCTGTCTGTTCAACCAATCCAAATACAGAATAGTCTTCCTTTGCAGCATACGGTGTCCCAGGAGAACCAAGGACTTCTGTAGATTAGGCATTACTGGGAGTTGAAATTTTGGACATTCCAAAACTGAGGCTTACTTATTTATTCAGTCCATTCTAGCATTGGTTTATATAGAACCCAACCATAACCTCTGTTACATCTTAAAATAAAATTCTTGAAACCATAACATTTTCTTTCAAGCTTAGTCACTCATGACCCAATGACGCGTCTTCATAAATGTGCCAACACATTTTGGAGAAGGTCTAGGGACACTATCACATTAAATGAGCCAAATACTGCAAGACAACAAGAGTGGAGCTAGAGCAGGCATTATCAGTGGAATGATAGAACAAGGCAAGGAGCGAAGGGCCGGTATGAGGTGCGAGAATATGAGGTCAGGGAGACAGTAGGTTAAAAGAAGACTGAAAGATAATGGAAGATGGAAAGACTGTGGGTCAATTTTGTGAGTGGAAGACAGAAGTTCATACATTAAATCACACAATAAATAAATAAAATTACTTTCTTAGTTTACAAAAAGAGAACCTTTACACACATGGTCACATAAGAGAATAAACACACTAAACCCATAATATTCATCATACAGAATCATAAAACATCAATACAGTTAATAAAAAAGCATTGTTAAAACAAAGATGTCGAATGGGGGCAGGAGCAACTTTGGAAAATTCATAACATTAATTAACAGGCGATCATTGGGGTTTACTAATAAGTTCCACCAGAGCATTTCCCAAGTAAACAAAGGGCGAAAGATCAAAGAAGACCTAAAAACGTCCTCACGTAGAGCAGTAAGAGTCCAGCACTCAACAATTAGGCATTTTTAAGGTTTCACTAGGGGTTCTACAGCAGCGACACAAGCGATCACTAGATGGCACCGAAGACCAACCGCCTAATACATCATTAGTTGAGAGTAAATTTAATTTTATACGTAGCCAAAACTTTCTGAGAGGTATCAAGGCATGTTTTAACATACATTTCTGAGTAGAGTTAAAAGGTTTAACATCCAAAGAGAAGTGCTCAAACACCTTATAAGAGAGCAGTTTTTTTCTGTTAATCCAGTCATTCTCAAATAACATCTTTTTTTTACCTTTGCTGGATTACGCTCTAATTCTTCAATCAAAACTGCTCTCTCGTTCAACACGGCCGAGAAAGAACTCACCCAAGTCTTAAGGGGAACACAATTACCAAGATTATACAGTGCATTCAGTTGGAGAAATAAGGACGAGGCCGGCGGAAACATAATGGATCATAGGAGCAGAAGTCTTCTCCAATGGACCTTCGCCTCTTGTGATGTAATACCCAAAATGTGTCTAACCGTGGGAAACAGAATGCCTGTTGGAAGGGACAGAAGTCCAATCCAAACCAACCTCCTGTACTTCGGGCCCATAAGTCAACCTTGGAACAAGCACCTGGTTATACATTTTAAGTGCCGGCAATAGTGAAAAATTGCCATATTTTCTATCCAATACATGAAGCTGCGCGGCAGCTGAAATAGAATCGAGCTTCAAGGCCTGGTTAGCCCAAGACAATGACCGATTGGCTTTAATCGCAACACCAAGATACATAAACTCGCTGACCACCTCCACATTCTGTCTATATAGCAACCAAAATTTGGCTTGAACAACAAAATCTTTCTGCGATTAATAACCAAGACTTTAGACTTGGTCACAATATTGTCCAACCCAAGTTCCCTGAAAAAAAATCATATGCCCGCACTAGAGATGTCTGTAGGTCTATTGCAGTATAATCAAGTAACACAAGAGCATCTGCATACAGAAGATAGTGAATTTTGATGTGTCCCAGCCTCTGAGGATTTACACCAGTACCTGCTAGTGCTGCCCTAATTCCAAGGATATACAAATTAAATAAAAAGGGAGCTAATAGACACCCCTGGCGTAAGCCGTGGTCCACAGAGATCCACCCCGAATACATGCCCTTTTTGTCCAGCCTTACCTTGATTCTGATGTCTTTATGCAAAGGTTCCAGCATCAGAACCAAGGCCTCCGGACAGCCTTAGAGATATCGAGGAAAGAAAGAAACCATGGTTCACTTAGACTTAAACGTCCGATTCTTCAAGAGTTGTATCACAAGCCAGTTCAGAGCTGTAGTTGTACCCTTGTGAAAACCTTATTGATTAAAGTCCAGCTTATTGGCGTCAACAGCCCATCTCTCGAGTGCACACAATAAAACGCCAGAAAGATCTTGTAGGAAGCATCCAGCAGGAAGATGGGGCAGTAATTCCCTGGCTCCGCCCTATCACTCTTTTTAAAAATGACTACTAAAATAGCCTCCTTCCAAGTCAAGGGGCACCTGGCCTGCCCAACCACATTGCCAAACAATTGGAACAACACCTCAGCCCATAATAACGGTGCTGATAGTAATTAATGGCATTGTAAGAGAAGTAAAGACCAATTTGTGAGGGAACATATCTCACCTGTTGTCCTACTGAAGGTAGCCTAATAGCGGTATTGCATGACTGATCGTGGCAGGGTGAATTTGAACTAAGACAAAGACACACCGGAAGCCATTCACCTTAAAGACACCACATAATTGAGTGCTATAAAAATAAGTTGCTGACAATGAATTTGGGTGGACCATTGGTCTCCGCAATAGATCAAAGGTTGGAGCTGATGGTGGAGTTGATTATTTGTACATCAGCTACCATGTCATCATGTTGCACCCTCTACCTTCAGGGACGTAAAGCATGATTTTCACGCTATAAGAGAGCATTTTGCCCACCTACGTAGGGGCCAAGTGTGAAGGGTTGATCTGTGTAAATATCAGAGGAATGGAAAATATTTCAGGGGTTACTTTGTTAACTGGATGGCTTTTGTTGGTTAATACTATCCATTGTGTGTTACAGCAGTTGCCCAGTGGCTCACGGGTACAAACGTACCTGGCAGTATCCTCATTGCACTGTCAGTCTAGAAATCCAATTTGAGACCGCAAACTCATTTTGGTGGCCGTGGGCCAACCGTCTCATGCACAATACGACAGAATATAGGTTTTCGAGTTTTCCAATGAACGGCCATTTTGATGTAACAAGAATCGCCATTTTGTTTTCTAACCATTGCTCATTGCTTTCTGTTCCTATTGCTTCGCAGTATATTTTCCACTTACACTGCTCGACTGTGGAACATTGTTGTCTGTATATGAAAAGGATAAAGGCCACAGGGCCGAGAGGATAACAAGAGTTTCGCTGAAACACAAACGTAGGCAGCACCAGGAAGAATGCCCGGCTCCCTCCTTAATGTAGCCTTGAAGCAGAGCCGCAGGGCATTTAATCATTTCACAGCTGCCAGCCAGTCTCCTTATATGGTAGAATATGTTAGAATAGTACAGCTAATGGCTTGAATTATGCTTTTCTAATGGCCCCCCTTTGCTGAGCCCGCTAAGAGCATGTCGGCTCCCAGGACACAAATAGCACCTGATAGATAGCAAGGTCCGGAATGCAACTCCCCCCTGTATGTAGTTCGCTTCCAAGAACAGAAGCGCTGTGTTCTATTCAATAACCGAAAGATGCCTACGCACTCACAAATTGCAAATGGTTACTAGAATAGATGTTTGAAGGTGTCATAGTGGTCGGAGATGTCCATCATCACACCAAGTTCAAAGAAACCCAATGAAGAGGGGTGTTATACATGTCATAGCTGATTGTTTGATATGCATTTTGTATATATGTAACTGATGTACGTAATTCACTCTCTTGCGTCCCTCGAGGTCTAGAGCTACACGTCGCGGGCGTGAGACCGAGTTGGCCAACTGAGACTTCTGCTTTTCAATAAAACCCTATCTTTGGGAATACAACCTCGTGTCTGGCGTCTCTATCGTGTGTGGTGACCCGCCTTGTTTCCATAGATGTCAGGGTCCCCTAGGGGCCCCTTTCAAGATGGCGCCCGAATAGGGACCCTCCCCCACTTGTTCCTTCGCATAACGTTGTAATTGAGAAAGGCAGAGAACGGCGAGGAGGGGACGATCGAGCCGGGATCAAGAGGTGTTTGGGGCGCCCTGTAAAAGTGATGAGACTCCTTTGCAGATCTGCACACATCTGATCCCTGATCGACGTGCCTGGCTAGAGAACAAGGAGGCGAGGGTCCCGAAACGAGGCGGAAGCCAAGATACGCAGACACGACGTCCTTTGGTGCGTCAGTATACAGACGACTTGATTTATCAGGCGAGTCATTCCCCGATTCAAAGCATCCTGATATTGGTTGAGAGTTGACTTTGCAAAATCAAACGCCCTAGGTAAAGCTGATTAACCAAGGGAAGGTTGAAACATGCCTGGGGTATTGTCCACCTTAGCAGGGTTTTTCCGCTGTGGTAGACAATCTTTGGAAAATGGCCAAATTGTACCACCTGGGGGAACGCCGGCGTATGAGATGTATGTGAAGTATGGAGTGGGTGCGATAATATTCTGTGAGACTTGGCATAGGCAAACCAGAAAGCAACAAGACCATCAGTGGCCGATTAATGGTAGTTTTGAGATGGCGAGAATAGATAACTTGGAAAGGGTGTTAATAAGAAAGAAAGCGCGTCCTGCAGCATTTGAAACTATTAAAGACTGGAGAAAGGAAGCAATGCTCTGATTTAAAAGCAGAGCAAAGCATGCGCGCAGGCATAAATCAAAAGGTGAGGTAGCGAAAGAAAAAGAAGAGGAGGAGTGGACTGAGAGTCTAAGAAGGGCAGGCAGGCGTGACCAGTTGAATATAGAAAAGATATACCCACAACGAGAATTACACGACAGATGAATTGATAGAAAATATATTGACCCATACAAAACAAGGCCCAAGATCAGAAGTAAGACCAGATACGTCAGTAGCTATTGCCCAGACCCCGCCCGTAGCTCAAGCTCCCCCTCCGGTAGCTCAAGCCCTCCCACAGCCACAGACCGCGCACGTAACACTTCCTACTAGCCAACCAGGCCCACAACAGACACTCGCTGTTCCCATTGTCCCATCCGCACCTCGCGCTCTAGACACAGACTCGGTACTGTCCGTTCCTCTCGGGGTTGAAGTTGAAACCACGGGGGCAAGAGGCAGTACTGACCAGCGGCAGTGTACGAGGGTAACCCGCAGCGCAATCAGCAAGGAAAGGAAGGTGGAATTGCAGCAACAGGCAGAGATGTATATAGACGGGAATGATGGGACGGCAACATTGGCTTCGATATATGACTTTCGTAGAAGCAACGAAAGACAGGTAGTGTTGGAATGCATGGGTGAATATTTGGTGGAAAGATGGAAACAGCTAATTGGGAAATTACCACCGCAGCGATTATTAGATTTGAATGCATTAGCACGCTGTAGGGAGAGGGATGAAGAAGAGAACATGTGTATAGACTTTTTGAGCTTAAAGATGAATTCGATAATGACTATGCCGAAATGTTTACTACACCCGGGTACAGGAGTAAAGATATCAGGAGAAATAGAAAGGAAACTGTAGAGCCATATATACAGCGACGACATTCGATGTCATCAGTACAAAGGGGCGACAAGTTAAAAGTATGTATGCGAGAAGCGTCTAGATGGATGTCAGATCCTAGTATTCCCACAATGGAGATACACGAGATATTTGATGAATATTCCATGCCTATGAAAAGAAAAGCGCTACAATTGATGGTTGAACATTTATTAGATAAAGATATAAAAAACGATAAGGCCAGCCCGCCTGAAATAATGGCAGTATATAGGAGAGCATTAGAACGAGGGACAGGAGAAACAGCCCTATCATTGGATCTGGGAATAATGTTGCATCTAAGAGAAGGGGGAGGGACGGTAAGTGGGACATTTCCTATGAGAGAGGTCCCACCTTCCTTTGTGCCCAAAGTGGAGGTTCCTGCAGCGGGCAATGTAGCGGCGCAGGTAACACCAGCCCATTACACCGCCCCATACGTGCATGTCCCCTTTTCCAGACAAGAGGTGAACAACATAAAGCAGACGATTCCGGATATAAGAAAGAATCCTGCAGGGTTTTACAAGGAGGTAGAGTCCTGCCTACAGTCATCCATGCTTACCATGGGTGATATAGACCTAATATTCCCGGTGATCCTGCCAGCAGATATATGGAAACAAATAAGGAAGGTAGATGACACAACTGCCTTTGGCGCCACATGGGAGTATTTGATGATAGAGGATAGAAATAAAGCGGTTGGAGGAACACCAGGACCGAACCTGGAGGCATTACCAGCACGTATAGTACAGAAGTTAAAAACAATTGTTCCAGAGAAAAGAATCCAATGGGACAAATTGACTGCATGTGTACAAAGCAAAGATGAGTTGGCTACAGATTATTTTAATAGATTTGAAGAAGTATTCACAGACTTCAGCGGGCAGGATGTGGGTTCAGAAGCAGGGAAGAGGTTATTTGTTGACAAATATGTGAGGGGGTTAAAACTTCCAATTCAGGGTCTAATAATGACATCAGAGAGTGCATGGCAAGCAAAAACGTTGGGCGAAGTACTGCATATGGCCCAATATTATGAGCACAGAGTGACTGCAGGAAAAGAAAAAGAAGAGAGGGATAGGGTAAATCTAAAGACAAGGGTATTAATGCAGCAAGTAGTAGGACATAATAGAGGGCGAGGGAACGCACAAGTAATGAGTAGTTTGAATATGCATGGGGGAACAGTGGGGCCAAATCAGTGTGCATATTGTAAAGAGCAAGGACATTGGCGAGCGCAATGCCCGCATCTACAGAACAGAAATGGGTCTGGTCAGAGGAGACAGCATAGAGGACACCCAGGAGGACCTGGACCAAATAGGAATAGTATGCAGCAGCATCATAATAACGGAGGTAATCAAAACCAAGGCCAAAACCAAAATGCCCCAAACCAGAGTCAGAGACAGCAAAATCAACAATATGGAAATCAGAGTGGGGGAAATAGAGGGAAGAGTGGAAATGTTTTCGATACACAGCCAAACACGTATTACATTAATAGTAATGATTACACATTGGACGATGTGTTATTTCCCAATAGGACAGCCCAGGACAGGGGTCGGAACCAGTGTCTATTCCCGTGAATCAGAGAGGACCCTACGTAGAAATGAGAGCCGGGAATGAGGAACACCGCTTTCTTGTAGATACAGGAGCACAGAAGTGTTCAATAGACCATCACTTGGTTCCGAATATACCACTGTCAGGGAAAAATAATATTTCCGTAGGGTTCGCAGGTACACCAGTCATAAACACAGTGTCCAAACCAGTCCCAGTTACCATAGGACCATTTACCGAACATTGTCCTTTCCTTCTAACAGAAAATTGTGGAGAAAATTTGTTGGGATTAAATTTGTTGAAAAAACTAGGTTCTGTTATGCATTGCACGGCAGACGGAGTGTTTCTAACGATATGGCCACACGATGCCCCTGTGTCAGAATTTAAGTCCAAAGCGTGACCAGGGGAACTAAGTAAAGTACCAACCTGAATATGGGCTATACATGACAACGATGTGAGATGTTTAAAGAAAGAGCCAGTAAAGATTATTTTAAAAGAAGGTGTTACCCTACCGCGAATACCCCAATACAAAATTTCGGTTGAAGGTGAGAAAAGATTGAAGAGTATTGTTACCGATTTGGTGAAATTAGGGGTAATAGAGGAAATCACAGGCAGTACATGTAACAGCCCGATCCTTCCGGTTTATAAAAAAGGAGGTAATGAGGTACCATACCGTTTCATAATTGATCTACGCGCATTAAATAAGATATTACATTCGCAATTTCCTCTAGTGCCAGACGTCACTACAATATTGACAATGATACCTGTTTCAGCAGAATATTTTAGTGTAATAGATTTGAAGAACGCATTCTTTAGTATTCCAGTGGACAAGGACAGTAGATACTTGTTTGGGTTCACATTAGGAGGACGATCATTTACATTTACTCGGATTCCGCAAGGTTATACGGAAAGTCCAAGTATTTACAGTAGAGCATTAAAAGAACTAGACATGCTGGAATTACCCGTGGGTTGTGTGCTTTTGCAATACATGGACGATTTATTGCTAGCTGCAGACACAGAGGAGATTTGTATAGAAAGCACTGTATTACTACTGTCACACCTACCGGCACATGGCCATAAAGCTAGTTTGAAGAAATTTCAGTATAATCGAAAGGAGGTAGTTTACTTGGGCTACCTACTTTCGAAAGGAGGGAGAAGACTAACGCCAGAACGCATAGAAAGTATTTCTTGTATGCCTATTCCAAAGAGACAAAAAGGAGTCAGAGCCATAATAGGCATGGCTTCATATTGCCGACAATGGATTGGTAATTTTGCGTTGATTGTGAAACCATTAGTGAATTTGACTAGAAAAGATGCGGTTATGCCTTTGCAGTGGGATGGGGAATGTCAGAGAGCATTTGATGGATTGAAAACTGCATTATGCCCGGCTCCAGTTTTGGGTACGCCGAACTATAAGAACATTTTTAGACTATTTGTGTGTGAAAGTGAAGGATGTGCATTGGCGTTTTGACACAGGAACCAGGTGGAAGAAATAGGCCGTGCAGCTATTTTTCTTCTGCGCTGGACCCTGTAACGCGTGCACTATCACGATGTTTGCGATCTGTCGCGGCGGCTGCTGCGTCAGTGAAACAAACGGAAGGGATGGTATTGGGGCACACTTTTATTCTGATGGTGCCACATGCCATAGAAGTTCTATTAAATAGGACACAGACGCAACACCTCACCTCTGCTAGATTGACAAGATATGAGATTATCTTGTTCGCGCCCCATATCCAAATTATGAGGTGTAGCGCTTTGAATCCTGCAGAATTAATGCCATTAACCATAAAAGAAATTGGGAAGAATGAATCACCCCCCCCACGATTGCTTAATGGTCACTGAGGAAGAAACCAAGGGGAGAGTTGATTTAAGTGATATTCCACAGAAAGAGCCGGATGGAGAGTTATTTTGTGACGGCTCATGTTTTAAATTACCAGATGGCACGACAACTGCCGCATACGCTATCACTACCCTAGAGCGAGTTGTAGAAAGTAAAAGAATCCCCTATAATTCAGCACAAGCCGCGGAAATAATAGCAGTAACCAGAGCCTGCGAGATTTCTGAAAATTTGAATGTGAATATATATACTGATAGTCAGTACACGTTTGGAGTGGTTCATAACTTTGGACGACTCTGGGCTGAGAGAGGGTTTCTGACATCACATGGTGCCAGAATTCAACATGGCCCTTTGATTGTACAATTGCTGCCTGCACTCACGTTTCCAAAGCGCCTAGCAATAGTGAAATGTGAGGCACATAAAAAAGTAGCATGCAAAATAGGAGAGGGAAACGCGTTTGCAGACAGGATTGCGAAACAAACTGCCACTGATTTGAATACCAAGATGATGACGGTTCAGACAGAGGAAGTACCCTGTATGATAGAAGATGGAGTTGCGACTGTCAAAGAAATTCAGGCCGAGGCTACGGCCGATGAAATACAGGGATGGGCAGAGGGATCTGCTGAGTTGGATTTGGAGGGTTGTTGGGTGGATAAGGGAACTAGAAACTGGATGTTGCCAAATTCATATGTGACTGCAATGGTCACAATGGCCCACAGCCCTACGCACATCTGTGCCAAGAAAATGATACAGCACCTTTCTACAGTATGGCAGAATGCAAACATAAAAAAGAATGCAGAGAGGTTGGTGCAGAACTGTATCACGTGTTTACAACACAATGTAGGAAAGGGAACAGTGACACCAACAGGCAGTTTTGGCCTGCCCTCCATGCCGTTTGAGGTAGTTCATTTTGATTCCATAGAGATGGAAAGGTGCCAAAACTTAAAATACGTCTTGGTGGTAATCTGTGCATTCAGTAAGTGGGTGGAGGCATATCCTTTAAAAGACTGCACAGCGATGACTACGGCAAAAGTAATGTTGGAGTATTTTTCCAGATTTGGCTTGCCCCGTGTCCTATGGTCCGATAATGGACCACATTTTGTGGGTGCAGTGGTGTTACAGATATGTGCAGGTCTCCAGATTGATAAGAGATTCCATAGTTCAAGGCATCCGAGTTCTGCCGGTCTTGTGGAGAGGAACAACGGGATTCTTAAATCAAAGATTTGCAAGATTTGTGCGGGAAGCAAGTTGAGTTGGGTGGATGCATTACCAATAGCACTATTATGCATGCGTACGTCTGTACAGGCTAAAACTGGGCTCTCATAATGGGGAGGCCGGCAAATGTATGGTGCGCACCTCAGCCAAAACGACTCAGTGAGATAGAACATCCTGTGCTTAGTACTTATTGTGGCCTTTTAATGCAGAAATTGCGTTTGATTCATCAGCAGGTGCAGGAGGGATTACCTGTGCGGTATACCGGTCCGGGGCACGCGCTGGAGCCAGGAGACTGGGTGCTGCTAAAAAACTTCGAAAGAAAGTCATCATTAGTACCCAGGTGGCGCAGGCCCCCATCAAGTACTTTTGGCGACGCAGACGGCAATACGGGTGGATGGAAGGAAGTCGTGGATCCATGCCACCCATGCCAAAAAGATTCCAACTGCACTGAAAGTCTTGCCTGACACTGATGACCGGAAAGAGACAGCAGTCCCAGAAACGAAAGACACTGTTGTCAGTGTGCAGCCACCTGATCTGCAAAAACGTGAAGTGAAACTCGAAACAAAGCCTGAGACGATTGCCAAAGAGGGGGAAGGGCAAAGAGTGCCCCAACGTTGCCCAGCAGAATCGACATCACTGCTGACCGACGTGAAATCTGCCTTGCAGATACCAGTAAAATCAAATCGTGTACCCCTTTGGCGCCCACCAGCACTTGCCAGCACGCCAAAGACCGGATCTGCATCATTGGCGCGGCGCACACCAGCACCTGCAGTAGCGCCACAGGCTGACTTCAAGCCTGAATCTGAAAGTGCACCGGCACTGTTCACGGATCATACGATACCAGGAGCAAGGCGATACAACCTGCGGCCTCGGAAGACAAAGTGATCCGCATTCTTTTTCTTTTGGTGTTTATGTCAACCTCTGGTTCAGCTCATGGACGGAGAAGGAACCAGGGGTGGAGAGGAGAGAAGCGTGAGAATTGTGCAAGTCGGACAATTCAAGACTCGCGGCTCCTTGGTGCGATCATAAAAGTACATGTGTCCGGAACCAGAGCGGACAAGATGGGCGCACATGATACTGAGGCGATAACTGATCAAAGGTCCTCTGAGCAGTATAAGAAGGGACAAGTGATCTTGCCTAAAAACGAATAATCGAATCCAGGCTAAAAAAAAAAAAAAGGACAGGCAAAACTGAATTGTGAGAATTCCATTGAACTTAGACATCAGAGCAAGCGCGACGAAGAGAGATATCCACGACTAACTGTGATAAGGAAGAAGAAGGACGAGAAACATGCCGGGACCAGTTCCAGCCTCCTCCTGCACCACCACCGCTGAGAATGAGTCAGTTATAAAGACTATAAGTTTAAGAAAAACGCATGGTAAAACAAATTGTATGCTGACACTAACGATAATAATGTGCTTTATGAGCGTGGTAGCACCAATATTGACTGCCCTAATATTATGGTGGGTAGAAACAATACACCCATTAGAAATGTTTTTACCAATAATTGATATATCCACTACTGAAAGCCCGGTTCAGGTGAATACTTATACCCTACCCCCAATGGAAGAAAAACACAGGGAAGGTTTTACGAATAACACCTTACTTCTCATAATGAACATGACACATGCAATCCTGAAGAAAACAAACTGCTGGGTATGTGCCCATTTACCATAGCATGCTGGGAAAGGAATAGGGTGGTATGTGCAGCCATTACCATTAAGTTCTGCATGTAGTGCATCTTTAGGTGCAATGTTCTATGGGAAGTGGAATAAGAGTGATACGGGTCAATTAGACAGAACCAACATGAATGAGTTTTTGGAGATAATAATGAAGCCTGTGGGTTGTTCCATTTTCCATAAAGCACAAGTAATAGCCCCAGAGCCCACGAGGAAAAGCACACGAAAGATAACACGACAAAATAGACGAGATAGATTGTCCCCGCCAGAAAAAACATCTGTAATGACGTTTCGTTTAAGAACAGAAGGGAACAAAGATGCGATTCCCCCATTTTACACGGTGAATTATAGCCCAAGAACTGTCCTTTTTTTGCCTAAAAAAGAAAGGATCTTTTTCAGTCGGAACATATGCTGGTTGTATGAATACAGTGGTACTAAAATGGGAAATAGAACCAGTATACGTAGGTGATCCAGTTTATTTTATATGTGGAGAGAAAGCATACCCTTGGTTGCCCAGAAACTGGGGAGGTACATGTTATCTCGGGCTATTGTTCCCAGGAGTATTCCTCTTGGAAACAGCAGCCATGGCCAAATTATCCAGAACTAGAGTCAAGAGGACTGACAAAGGTGTTTTAATAGCAAC
Source organism: Ambystoma mexicanum (assembly GCF_040938575.1). Classification (NCBI taxonomy): domain Eukaryota; kingdom Metazoa; phylum Chordata; class Amphibia; order Caudata; family Ambystomatidae; genus Ambystoma; species Ambystoma mexicanum. Next base: position 275,178,474 of record NC_090937.1, read on the forward strand.
TGATGTAGCGATATCATTCATTCCATTTTTAGGACAGATAGTGAACTCCTATAATATAAGGCAACTGTCCAGAATCCTAAAGAATACAATAAACACAACAACAGATATATTATTTAACATGACGTTGGAAGAAAGAGGAATCAGGTTAATGACGCTGCAAAATAGAATGGCTCTCAATGTAATCCTGGTTGATCGTGGGGGAATTTGCAAAATAGTGGGATCAGCATGTTGCGTTTATGTCGATGACTATTCCCCCACGATCTTTGAAGCAATAAAGAAAATGCACGTTCTAAGCTCTGAACTCCCCACGGGAGAAGGGAGCTGGGAAATAGGATCTTGGTTTTGGGGAATACTACGATCTTGGGGATGGAAGCTGATCTCAATACTAGTAGTGGTGTTCGGAATATTCCTAACGTGTTGCTGTTGTATACATTGTGTACCCATAGTTTGTGCAGAGGTAACTGAGGGATGTACAGAAGGATGCATGCAAATTATAACAAAGAAAAAACAACCTCATGATCGAACTAGCCCAGACCCAAAATGAGATGAAAGTAATGAGAGAGTTGATGGCAATAGATATTAATGAAGACAATGATGTCCACGATAGCATGCGAGACTCAGACATAAGTACTTCAGATTCATCATCACTAGAGGAGGTTTCAATAAATAGATGAGACGTTTGGCATACGGCCAAAGGAGGATTTGTCAGTCTAGAAATCCAATTTGAGACCGCAAACGCATTTTGGCGGCCGTGGGCCAACCGTCTCATGCACAATACGACAGAATATAGGTGTTTGAGTTTTCCAATGAACGGCCATTTTGATGTAACAAGAATCGCCATTTTGTTTTCTAACCATTGCTCATTGCTTTCTGTTCCTATTGCTTTGCAGTATATTTTCCGCTTACACTGCTCGACTGTGGAACATTGTTGTCTGTATATGAAAATGACAAGGCCACAGGGCCGAGAGGATAACAAGAGTTTCGCTGAAACACAAACGCAGGCAGCGCCAGGAAGAATGCCCGGCTCCCTCCTTAATGTAGCCTTGAAGCAGAGCCGCAGGGCATTTAATCATTTCACAGTTGCCAGCCAGTCTCGTTATATGGTAGAATATGTTAGAATAATACCGCTAAAGGCTTGAATTATGCTTTTCTAACAGCCCCCCTTTGCTGAGCCCACTAAGAGCATGTCGGCTCCCAGGACACGAATAGCACCTGATAGATAGCAAGGTCCGGAATGCAACTCCCCCCTGTATGTAGTTCGCTTCCAAGAACAGAAGCGCCGTGTTCTATTCAATAACCGAAAGATGCCTACGCACTCACAAATTGCAAATTGTTACTAGAATAGATGTTTGAAGGTGTTATAGTGGTCGGAGATGTCATCATCACATCAAGTTCAAAGAAACCCAACGAAGAGGGGTGTTATACATGTCATAGCTGATTGTTTGATATGCATTTTGTATATATGTAACTGATGTACGTAATTCACTCTTGCGTCCCTCGAGGTCTAGAGATACACGTTGCGGGGCGTGACACCGAGTTGGCCAGCTGAGACTTTTGCTTTGCAATAAAACCCTAGCTTTGGGAATACAACTTCGTGTCTGGCGTTTCTATCGTGTGTGGTGACCCGCCTTGTTTCCATAGACGTCAGGGTCCCCTAGGGGCCCCTTTCAGCACTGTATGTATAAACTGGACCTAGTGGATGAGCAATGGAGTAAATTTGCTGAAAATGTTGGTGGTGACTGGGACATCTAAATGAAAGGGGCCCCTGCCAATTTACTGGGAACAAATGGTGTGCCAAAAATTTTGGGTGGGAACAAACACCCTTGCCCCCCCCACCCCAAAATTACCCGTGGATGAGCACCAATCTCTGGCATTGACTGATGCATCAATTATCTGACATATTTGTAAAGGACAAACTCAACATAGGGAGAATAGACACATTGCTCCACATTAGAATAACACAAGATGTCAAGCATGTGTAAGCATATCCCATTCTGAAACATAGTGCACACTTCATAAACAATACGATGCTTGGGTTAATTGAACATCCCAGAATTCACAAAAGGTTTTTCGCCCTGTGAGGCCGGTCCAGAAGAAGTACACTGCTCATGGCTTGCAAGACAACAAATGATGTATAGATTACCTTAACTTTAAAAAGGCCCTGTCGCTTATGGCCCAGGTATTAGCAAGATGGGGTGGGGTAGAGCCCTGGGCAGTTTGGTTGTAGCCCCGGATAGAAGCGCAGGGGCTACAACCAAAGGGCTAGCCCCGACGAGTCCCAACATTAGCATACTTGCTACTCTTTCCCTCTGAGGTGCACGTAGTCAGAGATTAGAAAGGCTAATTTGTGTAGATTAAGTTGTGTTTAGTTGCGCAAGGAACAGCTTCCAAGTCAAAAAGAAAGATATTCCCGGAATCATTCTGAAGTCATCCGATGACTCCATCCTGGAGTCATCCACAGCTAGTTCTGGGAGAACACCTGAAGCCATCATGAAGTATGTGTACAGGCCAAAATATTTAAATGAGAACTCTAGAATAATCCCAATAACTACTCAAGGATGAGTTCCTGATGGCTTGACTGGAAACTGTGATGATCTTGTATTACTCTACGATGACTGACAACTTCAGGCTGGGCTGTGATTATTCCAGGATGGCCATGACGACTTCAGGATGAACTGTGCTTACTCCAGGATGACTCCATGACAACTTCAGGATGGGCTGTGATAACTCCAGGATTACTATGACAACTTCAGGCTGGGCTGTGATTACTCCAGGATGACTCCGTGACAACTTCAGGATGGATGTGGATTACGAAAGGATTACTCCATCACAACTTTACAATGGGTTGTAATCACTCTGGGAAGTTTCTCGGGCAGCTTATGAATTATGCTAATAAAATATACACCCTAAAAGTACTCTGCAGCACACTTTAATAATGGACACTGAAATGTATGATTTTTTTTTTTAAAAAGCTTTATTTTATACACATTAAATAAATGCACCTTTTAAATATTCATTGATTTCACACATAAGAGCATATTGTGTGACCCCCCCGCCAACATTCTACTGCACCCACCCTCTACCAATCCTTTCTTCTGTACCTTTCGAATAGCCAGTTTTCTTCCTCCAACTAAGGACCTCCATATTCAGCCAAAGACCCGCACTCTGAGCCGAAAACGCCACAGAGCCAGACAAGAACCACCTCCAGGTCTTAGGCACCCCCCTCGACACCCCTTTGCTTCTCATACTTCACCCCAATCTGCCCCACCTTCCTCAACTGCCCTCCACCCAACTGCCCCCCACCTCTACCCCAGTTGTCACAACTTCTCCCCATCTTCTGCCCAAGCTGCATCTCACATGTCCCGTTCCCCATCTTCTGCCCAAGCTGCATCTCACATGTCCCGTTCTCCCTCAACTGCCCCCTCGACTCACTGCCCCCCTTCTCCCCACCCACTGCCCTTCTCTAACAACTTCCCCTTCTTCCCAACCTCCCCCAATCAACTGCCCCCTCTTCTCCCTCAACCATCCACCACCCAACTGCCCCAATTTCCCCCACTGGCCACTCTCCCTTCACCCAAATACCCCCTACTCCCTCAACTGCCATCAACTTCTCCCCACCTGCTCTCTTCCCCAACTGCCTCATCCCACTTCTCCCACAAACTGCCCCATTCTCCCCTCACCCCAATCCTTCTCCCCTCATGGTGCCCCTTATCCCAGCAACTGCCTCACCCCCTTCTCCCTCAATTACCCCACCCCTCCCCCAACCACCTCCCAACCATCTGCCCCATCTATCTGCACTCTCCTCCAACTGCTCCCCTCCCCCCCAGCTGCCTCCCCTTCCATCTGGCCAAACCCAGTTGCCCTTTTCTCCCCAACTGCCCCCTTCTCCCCAATTACCACCCACAATACTCCCCCTCTTCAATGGGCTCTGCAACACAACACTCTTGCCTCCATGCATGCCATACAAACCACAGCAGCCAGACTCATCCTCCACCTACCCAATCATGCACACATCACCCCTGCTCTTGCCCAGCTCCACTGACTCCTGTGCCCCAGAGAATTTCCTTCAAAGGAATCTGTACTGTATTCAAAGCCAACCACCCAAAAACTACATCTCAACCTTCATGACAACCTCAAACCCATAACCCACACAAACACCAGACAAGTCAACCAACACAGTCTACACATTCCACTCCGCAAACTCACATGCACACAAAAACAATGATTTACCGACTGGGCACCCAGGGCATGGAACACCCTACCTCTTCACATATGCACTGCATCCTAAATCACCACTTTTAGAAAGAGCCTCAAAACACACCTGTTTCTCCACACATAACCGTGCCCTCCTACACTGCTATCACTTGTCTATCCTAGTCTTCCTATCCTTTCCTGAAAACATTTTGGGCCTCAATACGAGTTGGGTGGTATCCCGGCAGTATTACTGGCGGGATACCGCTGGGGCTAACAGCTTTACTGCCAAACCCCGCCAGCGCTATAAGCACCGGATCACAGGTTTGGCGCAACGGGAATTCCCCATTCCCCATTGGGCCCAATAGGGAATATTTTCGGCGCGACTACTGTCGGCGGTATTACCGTGCAGTTATTGCGCCGAAAATCAGCAAATTCCCAACGGATTTACTGCCAGCTCGGAGCTGGGGGTAAATCCTGCCATATCTGTGATTTGGCAGACCCTTAAATGCGGCAGTAATAGCGTTACCGCCACATTTATGGGTTACCGCCAAACTCGTGATATCCCGGTTTGTATTTTCTTGTTTCAACTCCCACCTTTTCACTTTGATTTATTTATATAGTTCAAATATGGAAGACTTTCAAAAGAAAGTCTCTTTAATAATGGAATACCTCCTCCTGCCCTTCCCTCCCAACTTTTTCCATGCCAAAAATGTATCGGGCATATTTTTAATTCTGCATTTAAACTTTTTTCAACTAAATCAACACTGTTGCCTTCTGCTGTTTCCAATTGTCTTTCTCGGTGTTTTTGGTCCTCAGCACAGGGGAAAGTATATCAAAAAGCCAATCGCCTTCGATTTAACATAGATCATTATGAAGTGTAAGAGATGACAAATTCTGTACATCATGTCCTTTTTGTTAGAGGGGCCGGGCTCTAGAGCTGCATTATAATGCTGCTATGTTAGTTTTGTAATATAATGAGCAATTTCTAGCTCATTTACACTGTTTTTAGCACAGCAAGTGTTCATATCAGAAAAACATACATACTCAAGTTTAACAAAGCATTGGAAAGCGTCTGCAATGCCTGGTTTTGGAACTGTAGTTTTACTTAAAGTATACGGGTCTCTGCAACAAGTTCTTAACACACCGAGCTATCTTTTGAACCATTGTGTCCTTAAACATTTTCAATATGCATTTCAACTGAGGTTATTGTACCAGAACAATATTTCCCCAAAAAATATAAGCACACAATACAAGTTGTGCTATAGTGAACCCACTGTAGGTACTACATTGGGCACAGAGCAGAATGCACATTTAAAGGCATGGTCTAGTAAAAAAATGTATTTAAAAAATAGATAGGCAAGATAAAAAAAATACTAGCATTCTCTTTTTTAAAACTTCCTATGTAAAATTTTGAGCTATTCAAGCTCAAAATTCGCAAAAGCAAGCACATGGGCGCATCCATTTTGTGAAATGGATGCCCTCCTGTGCTGGCTTTTGCTTTTGCGGCACTAATGAAGGAAAAGCCAGCAAGCTGTAGTAAACAAAGCTACCGCTGGGTGGCTTTCCCTTCATTAGTGCTGTACGCGGAGGACGGGGACCGGAGACCAGAGCAGGAAAGCTGCAGCTGAATCTCGGTAAGTGCTATTTATTTATTATTTTAAAATAAGCACTAGCTGCGTTTTTTTTTCTAAGTTTTCCGCAGCTGTAAAAATGTTGTATTTATGTTTGCGGTCGCTTTTGAAGCGACCACAAACATAAATACAACGTTATTGTGTTGGAAAACGCTGCGTTTTTTCTTTCCAAGTTTCTCAGGCTCCTCCGGCTTGGAGGAGCCTGAGAAACTCGGAAAGAAAAACCGCAGCGTTTTCCAACACAACCGCGTTTTGTGTTTCTGCCTGCTGTGGCTATCACTTTGGGTCTCCGGTGGTCCCAGGGGAGCACCGGAGACCCAAAGTGATAGCCACAGCAGGCAGAAACACAACGCGGTTGTGTTTAAATGCCGCGTAGTGTTTCTGCCTACAGCTTTTCCTTCATTAGTGCCGCAAAAGCAAAAGCCAGCACAGGAGGGCATCCATTTCACAAAATGGATGCGCCCATGTGCTTGCTTTTGCGAATTTTGAGCTTGAATAGCTCAAAATTTTACATAGGAAGTTTAAAAAAAGAGAATGCTAGTATTTTTTTTTATGTTGCCTATCTATTTTTTAAATAAAAATGTTTACTAGACCATGCCTTTAACTGATCGGATGCAGAAGTTAACATCATCCAGGCAGCAGGCCCTTATACAATATCAGGGGGGCGTGGCGGACGAGGTGGGGGTGTAAGGATACTAGAGAAACGTGTGTTCCCATATTGGTAGATGTTCATACTGTTAAGAAGACTCCTGTCCACTCTCCCCTCCCCTGCCAACTCTACTCCTCCACCCACTCTCTCAACTCCATTGCCCACTTTCCCATCCACTTACTTGCCCACTCTCTCCATCCCACTTCCCAACTCCCTGCTCACTCACTCTCCCACTTGCCTACCCATTCGCCAACCCTGCTGCCAAGCTCTCCTGCTCCCATGTCCAGGATGCAGCAGCAGGTAGGGGCTTTTCGACATGGTGTTCTCTGGCGGTTTCAGCTTATAGGTGACATGGACCTCTTGCAGCCTCATGCTCCTGGAAGGTGGAACTACGGGTGGTAGTTGAGAAAAGGGAGGTGATTGTGAGCAGAGGGTGATGTACATTGAGAACAAAAGGCTAATAGCACTCCCCTTTGAAATCGAGTTATGTAGCCTCCCTATGTAGCTGCCTTGTGCCCCCAGATATAGAGCCTGGAATCAAGCATAGAGCATTGTGGCATATATCGCGTACCTCCAATGGTGCTTATTTATCTATTTCTCAGAAGCACAAGTGACAGGGTCTGCAATGTTTGAACCACGTCATCAAATGTGTGTATACAATGAGAACCACTGGAAAGCCAACCAGTCAACATTTTCTAGGCATCCAAGAACTTTGTTACAAGAACCCCATTAATTGTGTGTGCCTTGTACTAAGGGCTTCCCGGTGTTTGCCTTCAGCTGTACTGTGTGCTCACGGTCCCCACTCCCATTCATTGTTTTAAGCGGATCCTTGCTAATTTGTTTCCACAGAAGCTTTCAAAGGCCCAGCTCATCCATCAAAAGGGTTTGAGTCCACCAGACATGATGCTCTTATTTCAGGTCAGTTACCATCGAAATTCAACCACCTGTCCTCCATCCTGTGTCCCTATCATAGAAAGCGCTTCAATTTACAAAACATTTACTTTCAACTTTCCAGCTTTCCGTTTCTGCAGTTTGTAATAACTAGGTACCTGAAGCAACACCCGGACCAGCAGGTAAGTTATAAGTAGGTTTATTGTAGTATAGTTGCCAGGAACAACATTGCTTGTCCCCTCAAGCCGGCATATCTCTCAACTGTAAAACATAGAACCCAGCTTCAGAGCATAACATCCCAACACTCCACTCACTCTGACATCACAACATTCCATGTAACAGTGATGTCACCACCTCACCTCAGATAGACATTACAACACCTCTCCCTCCTTTCATTTCTTGAACAAGGAGAAATTCCACTAAAAACACCACCAAACCCCTACATACATGTGTGGCCAGAACGTAATGCACCAACTAACCAGACTCCGTTGGCGACAAGAAAACTGCCACCCGGACCTCACCTATAATCCTCAACACTCCAAGATTTATGACACTAAGGAAATGTGCTTAACCACGAAACCATGGGACAAAACAATACCTACATGGCACCCCAAGAAATACCCTATCTAACTGTGCCACCAAGAAATTGGACAAAATAACCTCGGTCAAAACAAGACACCCAAATACAACTCCAATTCTACTCCTCCCTCTATAAACACAACAATGAGGAACCCAACGCAATCTAATAAGGGCTAACTCCTCCCATAAACAGAACTGGAAAATACCCTCGAGAAACAAAAACAATAAACTAAGCACTTCCACCTGTTCCAAGCTGCCCCTTGGAACCTAGGACCTGCCACGACCTAGCGTTCACACAGATAAACTACCTAACATGCAAAACACTCTGTGCAAACAACCTTCCGCCCTAGTCTGACCCCTAGGACACCAGGGCTGCCACCCCCGGCACGAACCCAGCTCGACAAGAGCAACAACAGGCACACCTTCCTAGATCAGTCGACAACAGCAGCCCCACAGGACACCCCAACACCACAAGAACACCCAAAGAATCACAATCCAAAGGATTGTGCCAAAACACCCACCGTAAACCAACACAACTGAGTACACTACCTCCTAGGGCCCCTAGTCCAGCCAACTGCATAACCGCAGTACACCCACACACACCATGGACCCCTAGTCCAGCCAACTGCACCACTGCAGTACACACACACACCAATGGACCTCTAGTCCAGCCAACTGCACCACCGCAGCACACCCACTCTCACAATGGACCCCAAGTCCAGGCAACTGCAAAAACCGCAGGACACTACATCATGAGTGCCCTCCACCTGCACCACCACAGGACGCCACTCTATGATTAAGGACCCCAAGACCTAACCAATCTCCACCAGCAGGATACCACACAACTAACAAATTGAACCACCCAAATAGTACTAGGTTGCTATTGGGGCACCAATTGAGGCACACTACAAGAATAGCACACAGGCCCCACACACACACTGAAGACAGAGGTTCCCCCCACATACCACGTGCACACCTGCTAAACTCACAAGGGCATACAATAGAAACTTTGCATGTAAATAGAAACCTTGACTTGCATATGCAGACATACGGCTACACAGAACTTAGCATAACTGAGCAAATACCTGGTGAAATGTCCATTGGGTTGAAATCATTGCAGCAACCTTACCTTTAGTACAGAGTATCAATGCTGCCATTAATAAATAATCAATCACCCGCGAGTACCCCGCCCACGAGTCCGTCCAAACCCAAATGAGCGAAACCCGACCTATAGAAAACATTGTTAGGCATTAAAACTTTTCCTTTAGCACACAATGTTAAGTCATCACCACAGTTCTTTACATGTGAGTACCCCCACCCACGAGTCCAAAATCCCAAAAGTTCAGTCCCACCTGCAAGAAAAATGACACATGAAAAGTCAATGCAATTTTAGGCATATTAATGCAAAATACTAAACAAAATCTCAGCAATGAATAAACCACCACCCAAAGCACACAACCAATTTCACTCATACACTACATTCAGCGCGCGCATCCACTCTCACTCACACGGGCCCATGCAACACGCACACACTGTAACCTAAACACAACCGGTAATATAATGAAATCTCACTAGTGAAGTAAGTTCCCCATCAACAGGAACGTCCTCTTCATCGCATCAAACTGCTGCGGTATAGGACCTAACTTCTCCAAGGCCCACGCAGCACAACAACTCTGGTGGCAGGCTGCAGGTGAATCCTCCCTTGCGCCTTCCCTGATGCAACTGCAGTGCATTGGATCTACATCACTGCATCCCTCCGACACGACTTTAAACTCCCTGTGAAGTCCACGCGGGTGTCCGCACGCACCCTTTCCATGACAATACTCAAATCCTCATTGTTGCCATTTTCCCAACGATGTGCACTTCTTCCGGCAACAAAAGGAATAACGGAAGTACTTCTCCCGAGCTGTGTAGACTCAATGCAACAAAATACTTCCTTGCGTTCCAGCCGCCCAAGCTGGAACGCACGTGCAGTCCAGGGCAACGTCACTCTTGGGGAGCGTTCAGGGCTCCAGTCAAAAACACATCCACGTTCCAGCTTCTCATGCTGGAACGCATGCTCAGTAGAAGGCAACGTTACCATTTTGCTTGAACTGCAGGCAAGACAACATCTCTGCAGTGCATGGATGGTCGCGGGTTCTGTGCAATCCACGGCACCGGGGCACTTCTTCCCAGACACTCTCCCCTTCGACACACAGCGCGGACCACCATGCCCTCCCGGGCGAGTAATCAGCTGGATTCTGGCAGCCATGTGCATTATCAGCACTTCTCTCCTTCTGCGCCACGCCAAGACCTCACTCCAGCCTCAGCCCCAGGGCGCTTCACTAGCACCTACATTCCCACATGCGGAACGTATCCAGCTGGTCCCCCACACGAAACAGAGCCTGGCCGCAGCGCTTCCCAGTAACTGGGCCCTAACAGCTGAAGGATTAAAGCAATTACTCCCTGGACACTCCGCACACCGACCTGTGTGCTGCTTGTCTCCCGCAGCTGCACCAGGTCACGGATAATAACAGGACCGATATCGGAGCACACGCTGCCAAAACAAAGCGCCTCCCCGGTAAACCAGCCCTCACGGCAGATGCCCCTTACATCCACACACACCAACCTATGTGTCGCTCGTCTCCCCAAGGCACCAGCCGACCACTGGGGATAAGATGCCCCCAAGGGTGGAGCACTTGCCCAGCACTGCACACCGACTTGTGTGTCGACCCAGCTCCTCGTTCAGCACCACCCGGCCTGCTGTAGAGTCATACGCAGCCCAATTAAAACAACCTTGGGCCCCAACTTGCTGACAGCTCGGCACAAGGACATAAATTCACTGGAGGGCAATGCTTCCTGGTTCTGGACTGTCCCCTCCTCGTCGCCAGTGTAATAACTAGGTACCTGAAGCAACACCCGGACCAGCAGGTAAGTTAGAAGTAGGTTTATTGTAGTATAGTTGCCAGGAACAACATTGGCATGTCCCCTCAAGCCAGCATATCTCTCAACTGTAAAACATAGAACCCAGCTTCAGAGCATAACATCCCAACACTCACACTCTGACATCACCACATTCCATGTCACAGTGATGTCACCACCTCACCTCATATACACATTACAACACAGTTCTACTGGGCTATCTCATGTGTGTCAACAACCCTAGTGCCGAATCAAAAGGTACGCATCTTTTATTCGTGTGCGGTTCGGGATGCAAAAGTTGAAAACTATGAACCAGGCCGCGTTTTCAACACCGGCACAATGCAAGTTAACACAATGACGAATATTTCAATGAAAGAGTCACTCGATGAATGAACATAGCCCGCCTTTTACACATTTTGTTAAATTGGACATTTGTGACGGGAAGGTGGAACTTGTGTAAAAATGCGAAGTGAACAAAAAAATGGAATGGTAGAGAAATAGGCTTAATGCGAGTTGACCTGAAGTAGAAGCTTAATTGCATTTTCGCTTTTCTTGCTTCAGATGTGCAAAGCACGAGAACAGCGTAGGGCTGTCAACTTTACAAAATGGTCTTGCAGGAAACTTTAGACACGGTGGTGCGTTAGAAGCAGACTGTGGTCCACTCAGTCCCATGAGATGCTATTCGCACCAGACCAGTTTCTTGAGGCGGGCAAACCGGGCGTGGGGCACAGTTGGTGTGAGGGGTGCAGCAGGCATCCTGATGATAATCTCCATCCTGGGGGAGCAGAGAGCCTTTGAATTTTAACAGATCTGCATGGACCTAGAACAGTGGTCTTCAAACTGTGGGGCTGCCACCCCTGCCGCAGGGGTCTGGGGGGGGCGAAGGAAGGCCGAGGGGGGCGCAAGGCTGTTCAAAAAGGAATACCACTGACCTAGAATGTGGACAGGGAAAGGGAATAAAAAGCATGCCCGGCGCATATCCATGTACATCCCAGCAGCCAATGGAATAATAATCTGCTCAGAGGTTTAAGAAGGCTCCGACCTCCAAAATGCGTGCCTCTTTGTGAAAGTAAACATGAATAAACGTCAGGCGTTTATGGTGGACTGAAACGGCTTTTTTTCCTTAGTCTGCAGGAGAAGGCGATTATTGTGGCAGGATTGGGGGGGGGACAAAACAATGACCAAAGGAAAGGAAGGCGTAATATGAGAAGGGGGAGGGGGGGAGAGTGCCATTAATTTATGGTATTTTAGCAGGTGACTAGGCTAAATTTCTTGTTTGTGGGTTGTTTTAGGGTAAACAAAGGAGTGACTCCAGGTCATCTGAACAACACGGGCGTTTCTTTTGAAAATCGTGATTTTCTGTTATGTTAATCCAGGTGAAACAAAGGTTACATCTCCCAGAAGGCATTGGTCTGAAAGGAAAGCCCAGGACTGTTAACAGGTGCTCAGGTAACATGGAGTAACCTTACCAAACTATGTTCTTTCTACCAGAGCAAAACCGATTTGAGTAAGTATGGAAAAAAGCAATGTTTGTTGCTGCCCCTTTATGTTTTAGTAAAGGGGTCCGGATTTGGTTAAGTGGGAAGCATTGAAGTTTGAGGGGATTACTTCCTTTGTTCGGTGATCTTTGTGCGTTTTGTTTACTGTGAAAAAAATATATGTGCAAAAGTAGGAAAGATAGAAAACAATTACTGTAGTAACAATGACAAGGCCTTGATATGTGTCTAGTGTAAAGGTCCTCTCTCTTGCTACTGTAGGTATTGAGATCAAATCAAGATTTTTCCAGGATATGTTAATATAAAACCTATTCAGGTATTATCCCCATATAGTAATGAACTTACACCATTGCCAGGTATTCACACAAATGACCAGCTTTGCCATCAGACAACAGCAACTAGCACAATTTACTAGGAATTTCAATATGTTGGCATTGTAGCTGTCTCATATAATTGGGTGATTTGTGTAGAGCTTCATGTAGATGGACCTTTTCTGAGCTCCTTATTAATCAGTGTTATTGTTACTCACTGATGGTACTCAATTAATCGCTCTGAGAACAGTGGGAGCCACCAGGGTTTAAAACTTGTTGCATGGCATTGTCTCATTACCAAAACTAGCACGTTGCTCATGAGCTATCCATCCAGCATGCAACTATTTGCCAGAAGTAAACATATGCTCAGGAACGCACCCCATTAGGTAGCTATTACTATCACACGCCTAAGTACTCAAGCCATTTTCTAGATACTGCCTTCCTATTCTCTGGTAGTGTCATCATATACCAAGTCTTACCATTAAATGCTGAAGTACTTAAAACATTTGACAAGTATTGTTATATTTTGTCTAGGTATGGAGATCATGTAGCAACAGGACTGCTTCACGTCATAGCGTTTCTAATTCTCTGGTCTTCCCAAATAGTGCTTTGAAGTAGTTTCAAGGAACCCCTTGAAACCTAACCTTATTTAATTTAGCTAGGAACTACCCTACCTTTCACCACTGCCTAACTCTTTACCTTTATTTAGGTGCTATTGGCTCTTCTTATACTTTCAATTGAGAGCAAAATTGTTGGAGAAATAGAGTACAACAGAAGCAGTAGACGCTTTTGCTGAAGCATCATCTAGGAGAGTTGCCTTCATTTAGACAACAAACGGAAACATGAGCTACAAAACGAATTCCTGTTTAAAAATGTATCAGTTGTCAATGTATTAATTTTAAGTATAAGTCAATAAAAACAATATTTAAATTGTAATGATTTGCATGGGCGGGGTGAAGTGAAGGGTAGCAGTAGAGAAGCAATACGGGGAGGGGTCGTAATCTAGTGTTTTGCCCTGGGTGCAATGTTGTCTAGAAAATGCCCTGATTCACAGCCAATTTTCCTAGATCCTTTTTTTGTAACATTAGCAACAAATGCCCATTTCACTCATACACGGCCCAGAAAAAACTGGGGCCATTATGCATAAAAGATGCTACCATGTTAGATTTCTCTCCGGGGTTGGCCCTGGGATTTCCGAGCTCCAAGCCCCTGTGCTGCAGAAGACATACAAACCTCCTAATTTGCATATCTAATGGCATAATTAGAAAAGACATCCCAGGAAAGGACATTGAAATGAGTGTAAATAGTCTTAGATACTGGATGGCACCATAAGTAGTGACTTTACAGGAAGTTAAACCAAAATATGCATAGAGAAAACTTTTGTGTTTATAGTATATTGAAGGATTTGCCCAGGAGCACACACTTTGGTTAAGTGGTGTGCTGAGGTCATGAAATGTTCTTTGGAAATCATCAAAAATAGCCCAATCGCTAAAGGCATTAATAATGTATTATTTTCAGTAGAGTTAGGTTGTTAGTCTCCAGCTTTGATCCCACACAATGATTTCTAAACATCTATATACATTTTTCAGTACTTATCTTATTCATCTCCATAAATTCAAAGCGGTTCAAAACACTTTGGTATTAAAACAAGGTGCGCTTGTCCAGCTTTCAGGCACAGGCTGGTCTTGTCACAAACGCTCTGTAAATGCACTGATAACTAACTTCATAGCTGTCCATCAGTGCCTTTCAGAAATCAAACCCAGTATAGCAACTGGTTTATTGTTAAAGGTACAAAAATTGTCAATAGTATTTTGTCTCTTTATGTTCCAGTCTCTGCTTACCACCACAGAGGGCTTCCACAGAATCCTCCAAAAAGGAACTTTAGCTAAAGCATTTGATTTGAAAGAAGCTGTGTGCAAAATGTTAAAATCTAAGCGAACTACAGAAAGTTTCAGAGCTACTGCGAAAAGCAGAATCCTTGTTCTGTGATACCAACACTGAAAACGAGGAAATAATAGCAGAAAGAAGAAGTCGTCTTCCATGCTCTATTGCTTTGTGGTTGAACAAAGTTCTCCTTGGGAACATGTCAGTACAAAAGATGACTTTAGAACAAAGTTATACTTCCCGTGCTTGGATCGGGTGATCTCTGAACTAGAACATTGGTTCTCTAGTGTCAAAGAAGATATAATGAGAGGAATTCAGGTTTTCAGTCCACTTTCCCCAAATGTCCTATCTGAGGATTTAAGGGAAATTGCAAACCATTACAAAATAGAATTTAAGTCTGAAGAAATACTTGTAGCAAAACATTTTGCTAAAAAAGATCCAGAAAGGGCAAACTCAATGGATCATGTGTAGAAGCTTTGTTAGAAGAAGTGATTCAAATTGCTTTAGCTGTGCCAGTGAGCAGTTTTAGCTGTGAGAGATCTTTCAGTGCTTTACGGAAACTTCACAACTGGCTGAGATGTACAATGGGGGAATCTAGATTGCAGGACCTTGTTGTACTTTTAGTAGAGAGAATAGTGCTACAATCAGTTTCTGAGGATGCTATTGTTGATCGTTTTGCTGGCATGCACGCACAAATACAAGCACTTACTTTTCTTTTAAAAACATGTTTTTATTATTTTTCAACAAACAATAAACATCATCACAAGTGTTCTCCCCCACAATCCTCCCGCCTCCCTCCCCGCCCCCGGGAAGTGTCTGGTCCTCTGTGTATTCTTATTCGGGAACTCTTACGTGCTATAAATGTCCGATATTTTAATGTTGTGTGGACACCATTGTTCCATATAGTCTGATTTCAGGTAATCCAACACTGAACCCCATTCCCTCGTGAAGGAGTCGTTCTGGGTCTGGAGATGCTTCGTGATTTTTTTCCATGGTCATTTGGGACCACACCTTTCGCAGCCAGGTGTAAGCCAGTGGTGGGTCTCGTTTCTTCCAGCTTTGGGCTATTGTTGCCCATGCCGCAATGACCAGGCCCATAAAGCTCCTCCATTGTGCTTTGCAAAGTTTCTTGGTATAGGGTCTTTGAATCTGCACAACCACACCCTCTCCCCCATTTGGCCCGCCTCCGGGTATATTTTTGTCATTTCCGTTTGCACTTCCTTCCAGAAGCTCTTCACTCCCCGACACTCCCACCAGATGTGTCTCCAGGTTCCTAAGACCTGGCACCCCCTCCACCAATGGTTTGACGCTTCCGGGTACATTGTTCCAAGCCTCTCTGGGGTATAGTGCCATTGGATAATTATTTTCAGCCACATTTCTCTGCTTTGGACAGCCCTGGTGAGTTTGGGGATGCCTGTCCACAGTTCCTCCCATTGCTGCCTGGTAATTTCCTCCCCTAGTGTGGTTTCCCATCTTCTCATGTACGTCCATTTGATTTCCTCTTCTGGTGTGCAGATGAAGCTGTACAGCGTAGTCACCAGCTTTTTGTCTCCTGGGTTGGTTATTAAATACGTCTCAAAGGGTGTGAGGTCCCTTGTGGCCGCCTGGAAAACCTCTGGTGTACACAGCCAGTGCTTTAACTGTTCGTATTTGTATCTGTCTGCTTCTGCTAGCTTCCACATATTTTTACAGGCCACAAAAGATCGTATTTCTTTGTCCTGGAACAGATCCCCGATTTTCCTACATCCTGCTCCTTCTCACTTCTCAAAGCCGCTGGGCTCTTGTCCTGGTTGGAACTGTGGGTTCCTGCAAATAGGTGTGAAGGGAGTCAGTGGGGTGGTCATTATTCCCTTTCTGGTTTGGGCATCCCAGGCGTTTAGTGTAGTTCTCATGACTTCACTTACTCGAAGGTTCAGGTGTCTGTATTGTTTATTCTTCCACAGTAGGTCCTCTAGGGGGGTCCTGGCGACCGCCCTATCTTGCGTTACCCAGATTGTCTGTTGGTTCTCCCCCAACCATTCCTTCAGAACCCACTGTTGGGCAGCTTGATAGTATTTCTTAAAATGGGGAAGGGACATTCCACCGGCCTTTATCGGTGCCGTAAGAACGGCTCTGGCAACCCTGGGGGGTTTCTTGTTTCACACAAATTGTGATATGGTTTTGGAGAGAGCTTTGAAAAAGGGGTCAGGGACTGTGACTGGGAGAGTGTGGAAATAGTAGAGTACCCTGGGGAGTATGTTCATTTTGACAGATTGGATTCTTCCCCACCAAGAGATCTTAAGCGGGCACCATCTTTCTAGGTCCTTCTTGACTCTAGCCAATAGGGGGGTGTAGTTACTCTTATAAATCTTTTCAACCCTGTGCGTGAGTGTCACCCCCAGATATTTGATGCCCTCCACTGCTGTTTTTAGACTGAGCTGGCCCGCCATTGCTTCAAGTGATTCCTTGTTCCGAGCTAGGAGCATAATCTCTGATTTTTTCCTATTAATCTTCAGGCCTTAGATCCCCCCAAATTCCTCGAGTATTTGTATGGTTCTTGGTAATGAGTTCCCGGGGTCCTCTAGGGCAAGCAGCATGTCGTCCGCATATGCTATGACTTTATGTTGCCTGCCCGCCATCTCTATTCCCCTTACCTCCTCGAGTTCCCTTATCTTGATTAGAAGGGGTTCCAGAAATATGGCGTATAGCAGGGGTGAGAGGGGGCAGCCCTGCTTCGTACCCCTTGAGATCCGCACCCTGTCAGTGACTTCTCCATTTATGGCTATTCTTACCTCTGGGGAGTTATAATTAGCTCTCATCATATTTATAAACTGATGACCGAACCCCATATGTTTCAGTGTTTTGAAGAGGATAGACCACTCAACGCGGTCAAAAGCCTTTTCGGCGTCCAAGGAGAGTAGTATTGCCGGTGTTTGGGTAACGCCTATTTTTTCTATCAGATGGTTTACTCTTCTTAAATTGTCATGTGTTTGCCTACCGGGGATGAAGCCTGATTGATCTGTGTTTATTAGGGTTGTGAGGAGGGGCGATAGTCTGGCCGCCAGCACCTTCATGTGTACATTTTTGCGTCCAGATTTATTAGGGCTATCGGGAGATATGAGTCGGGTCTTTACCCGTTTTGTGGAACACGAGGACTTTCGCTTCATTCATGGAAGGAGTTACGTTGCCCCTGTCTTTGAATTTATTGAGAAGCCTTTTCAGGATAGGGACTAATGTTATCAGCATATTTTTTGTAAAACTGGGCTGTGAAGCCGTCCGGGGCCAGGTGCCTTTGATGTTGGGAGGCTCTTAATCGCTTTACTGACCTCCTCTTCTGTGATCTTAGACTCCAGGGTCTGCTTGTCCTCTTCTGCTATAGTCGGTATGGGGCTGGATTGTAGGAACCTGTCTTGAAGCACCTCGTCAGGGTGCTCTGTTGCATACAACTCTTAATAGTAAGCTTTGAACGCATCCCTATATCCTTTGTGTTCGTATGTGGCATTCCTTGTGCGTCTTATGTTCAGTATAGTCATTGTTTTCTGCTTTTCCCCGAGTTGTCTCACTAGCAATGTGTCTGCCTTGTTAGCCCTGATGTAGTACCGTTGTTTTAAGTAGAGGAGTGATTTCTCCGCTTTTTTGTTGCGTAGCGTCTCTAATTGTCCCTGTACATGTTTCATTGCTTTCTTGAGACTCCTTGTGGGATGTGTTGTGAGCTCTCCTTGGATTTCTGCCAGTTTCTTCTCGAGCGTTCTTTCCCATTCCTGATGTTGCTTGTCTTTGGTGGCCTTTAGTGCTATTATATGTCCCCTGGTTACTGCCTTAAAGGCCTCCCACACAGATCCCAGTGGGACTTCTCCGTTGTCATTAAACTCAAAGAATTCCTTAATTTTGTTCCTTAGTTCCTCCCCCAGTACTTGGTCCGTTAAAATGTCGGGCGGCATTCTCCATCTCCAGAGGCCTATCCCCCTTCCGAAGGTCTGAATGTCTAGCCATAGCGGGGCATGATCTGATAGAGCTATCGATCCCTTTTCAACCCCCAGGATCTTACCTACCAATCCCACTGACACCCAAAAATAGTCAATCCTCGACATCGTGTTGTGCACGTGCGAGTAGTATGTGAATCCGCTATCCTGTCCCTTCAGTTCTCTCCAGGCGTCCCCTAGTGCCATTTGTTCCATCCGTTGTTTAAGTTGTTTGGATGGGGACCCATGCCCCTGCGTTCCCCCCGCACTCCTGTCCAGATTGGGTTGCCAAGACAGGTTCAGATCTCTGCCCAGTATTAGCTCTCCTTTTGCAAATTCCTCAAGTTTCCCCAGGGTGTCTCTAAGGAATCCATCTTGCCCCGTGTTCGGAGAGTAGATTGCCACTAGGGTGAGCCAACGACCATCTATCGATACATTAACGAAAGCAAACCTCCCCTCCT
Organism: Ambystoma mexicanum; assembly: GCF_040938575.1. Lineage (NCBI taxonomy): Eukaryota > Metazoa > Chordata > Amphibia > Caudata > Ambystomatidae > Ambystoma > Ambystoma mexicanum. Next base: position 275,197,412 of record NC_090937.1, read on the forward strand.
TGTCCACTCGAGTATCAGAGAGGTTTGCCACCAGACCCACTTTTGCTGCAATCAGCACACCTGCTCTTTTTTCTCCTGCGTTCGCCTGTGCCCAGATAGCCTCTGAGATGTACTTTCTTTCTGTCCGCAGACTTAATATGCGTCTCTTGGAGGAGGAGAATGTTCGCCTTTTCCCTTCTCACCAAGGCCTCCATTTTCCTCCTTTTCACCGATGAGTTCAGCCCCCTTAAGTTTTGTGAATAGATTCTGATCATCCCCATCCCGTCTGATCTTCTGTTTCTGTTCTCGTTCCCGCCCGTTGTGACCTCTTCCCTCTTCCGGAGATTCCCCCCACCTTTTCCCTCCCCCCTACTGCCCAACTCCCCCCCCAACTATGAACTAATATTTAACTTCTATCCTGAGGAGGGCCAGGGCCCCTATGGATGCTTGGGCGTTCCGCCCCTCGCTCCATGCCCTCTCATGACTCTGGATTAACTGTGCAGGGAGTGATAAATCCCGCGCCATCCTCTGACCTCCGCGGTGTTGTTCCCGGTTCCCACCCGGGCCACTGAATACATGGTGTTCCGAGGTTAACTAATTCTTCTTCCTCGTTATTGACCCATTGGCGGATGAGCCCTCCAATCTTGCTACATCACATTAATGGACCCCCGAAGGATTACGCCGCTTTTCCCCTTCCAGTTGATTTCTTCTTTTGTCGCACCTCTTCCCATCCTCTTGGCCTTTTGTGCTGATCCCATTTCGTCCTGGCAGGTCTCGTATCCGTTTCTTCTATATGCACGTCCATTATTTGGAGGCCTTCTTCACAGGTGGTCACTCTCCTCTGCCTGCCCTCCCACTCAAATAGCAAACCAAAGGGGAATGTCCATTTGTATCTTATTTTTTTCTTCACCAATTCCCTCACTAGCGGGCCCATTTCCCTTCTTTTTAGGAGTGTTGCCGACGCCAAGTCCTGATACAGTTGGATTTCGACTCCATTCATCCTTATGTGATCTAGCAGCCGCGCTTTCCTAAGTATCTGTTCCTTTTGTGGGTAGGATGTGATTGCCGCTAGAACGTCCCTTGGTCCCTCCCCTGGGGCACCGGATCTTTTCGGCCCCACCCTGTGGATTCTGTCAATCCCTATGTACGCTGAATCTTACAAGCACTTACTTTTACAAGTTAAAATGGTAAATTACGTTATTTGATATTGTGAAATTATACAGTTTAAATTAGGTTTGACAGGCCTGTTTAAATTGGTTGCTTTAGGAACCCAATCCAGTATCTGCATACAGTTCACAGTTGTTGCAAAGAATCATATTTGTTTTTTATCATGTATCTTTGAATTTAAATGTATTAACAGTTGGCTAATCTATGTTGAAATTGGAAATGTGTCTTTCATTTTGACTGCAGTATGTTCTGCCAATACTGCATTTAAACTAAATGCAACTCACATGGTAATGGAAATACATCCACACATTTCATTGTATACAAAGCTATGTTGGAATTGGAAATGCTTTTCATTTGTTAGTTATGCTATTTTATTTGGGTATTATCCTGCCTGCTTGCCTATGGCCGCAGCTTATTAGCGGTACAGTTTTCGGTAGCCCTTTATTATCAGTAGGAAACATATGTACTTTTCTGGTTATCTTGGAAAAATCGTGCTGAAATATGTGCGGTTTTGGCAGTGTTTTAAAAAGAATAATTCTCACGGGGAGAATCCCCCACCCCATACCACCCTGGGCAAGTTCAGGCTTGTTCGCTTTGTTTGCTACATTGTATAATTAAATTAATTATGTCCCACCACTTTTTAAGGCCACTAGCAACCCCCTGTCAGTTTGTCAGCCCAACAACCAGCAGCAAGCGACTTTATGGCTAATGTGGCAAACAGGTAGCTCTCCAGCTGCTGCTTAAAATCAATTTCTCAATTCACAGCAAGTCTTTGGCTGTCCTGTCCAAAGATGTTTCTTTGTCTTATATAACCTCATACAGTATTACCTAGCACTTTTGGATGAATGTTAACACTTCGGAGTGGCACAATAGCTACATGTTAGCTCATGCTCCAAATAAGCATGAGCAGTATGCTATGCAATATTAACGCTTGAAAGCATGGCGCGTGCATTCATATGATATAGTTATGTGGTTGTCTAAACTTGCCATGAGCTTTAGCCCCGGATCTTTCACAAACCTAGCAATGCACCTAAACCAAGCAACATTTTTCATCAAGGCGGGCAGGGCAGGTTTATGGTTTTAATTATTCCACTTTATGGGGGTCTTTATTTGGAGATCAGGCGGAATTCTATTTTAAGTGAACAAAGTGCAAAGGGATAAAGAGGGCAGACTGATAATGGTCGCTGGAAGATTCGAGTTTAAGATATTCTGTATATCTAATACTTATGCACCAAATGTAGTGGCTGTTCAATTCTTTTATAGCCTGGTTCCGAAGCTATACCTATATATAGATGGTCTTTGGTTATGGGGAGGTGACCATTTGTGATTTAAACCCTGCCATTGATCACACAGCCTACAATTCTGCATCCCTCATTGGCAGTGATACCACTGACACAGATTACGCTAGATCTTCATTTGGTTGAAGTTTGGAGGGTTTGTAAACTCAGTGCACATGGTGGTTCTTTTTACTCTGACACCCATAGGGTATTCACTCATATTACTAATTTCACTGGTGCTGAGCAGCTCCACCTTTTCAAGCAAATACAGTACCTGGGTGGGACTGTCTTAGGTCATTCACCATTGATGATAACCCTCTGAAGCCACTCAGTTAAAGGCCCCCCATACGAACCTGGAGACTTGAGACCTGAAGTCTAGTTAGATTAATACGTTTCAGATTTTTTGGAGAAAGAAATCTCTCCATTTTCGTATTTCAATGAACATAGCGTAGGTGATTATAGATTTGTTTGTTCAACATTTAAGCTTAAGATGAGGGAAGTATGTATCTCGTTTATGGTGGGGGCTCATAAATCGCATACTAATATATTAGAAAAATTGCAAAAGCACATTTTTATATATTCAGAACATGGATCCTCTGCTTCCTGACATGGAACTGGTTTTGCAGTTTCTTAAACTAATATATGGACACTTGGGGCAGACTGTAAGAGGCATAACTGTATTTACCCATAGACATAATCCACAAACACAGAGGTAGTAGTAATAATGTTTATTGAGCACAATTACAAGAGAGACTAGTTTTATGGCACAGCACAACAATACAGAAGACAAAGTATAGATATGTTTTACCAAAAGGAAAACACAAACAAAATGAATAGATTAACAAAAAAACAAATCTCTACCAAAAGAAAACAGACTAAAAACCTACATTTGTAGATGAGCGAACGAGAAAAAAACATTGTAGCAGTGTGACAAATTCCTTGATATCGTCACTTCTCCCCGGGATGGGTGCCCTTCCCATGAGGCCATGGAGGTGAGGCCACTACCAGATAGTCCCCCTGGGGTTGGTATTAAGCGGGAAGATCACATAAGAGGGGAAGTGAACACTATCAAGGGAGAAAGCAATATGCAAACCACCATCTGCCCTACATTATCTACCACACAATATGGATAAGGCACAAGAACCCCCATTCTCTGTGTCACCTCTTTTGTCTGTTAGTTGCTTTTTACAAAGTAACCCCATTTAGAAAACCCACAATACTGTGACGAGGAAAAGTAGGGAAGTGGATTGCGCCACAAGTACTGACACCAAGAAGAGTACGACAATGAAAAGCCCAAAGCGGAACCAAGACAAACATACCAGCTATTCGCGAGTTACAAGCCAATTGATCATAAAAACTGACAAAGGACTTTCCTCACTGTCAGTTCTGCCCCAGAGGAGCATTGAGCTGGGGAAGTGGGGCCGCGCAGAGAGGAAGCGCTTCAGACCCAGACGTCGGGAGAGAGAAGCCAGCATCTGTGAAGGCAGAGGGAAGCCTATACTCACCTGAAGGCTGGAGAACCTGACGGCCGGTGGCGGAAAGCAGGCCAACCGAGTGGTCCATGCGGGACCCATGTATGGTGAGAAACCAGCGTGATCAAGCTGTCGAAAGCTGAGAGAAGACTGTTAGAGCCAAGGGGAAGCCAAAGAAGCTTACTGTAGTTGTCGAGGACTGGAACCCTCACAGACCAATTTCGAAAGTGCGCAGAGGTAGACCGAGCAGAGAAACAAAATAGGGACATACTGGGTGAGAGAGCACCCCAACGAGAGCCAAAGAGAGAGAAGGGTCTGGGACCTGTATATCAAGAATCCTGTTGAACTGTTTGTGAAAGAGAATTCCTGGCCAGGCTAGTGACCCAGGCTTGATTAAGAGACAATATAAATCGGAGGAGAAGGTCTGGGACCTGCACTATGAGAAGGGAACACCAGGGGAAGAGAAATATCCATTGGCAAAAGTCAAGAGAAGACCAGGAGGGGAGAGAGATCTCCTCTGGTGAAAATCAAGATATCACTGAAACTATTGAAAGCCGGCCTGGGGAAGGGAGACATTCCCCCAACTTTCTTGTATTATTGAAATAGGCCTTGAGATGGCTAAACAAAGGAAGATATTGCCCTAATTTAGGATTTTATTATTTTTTAAATGTGTAAAGCGCACTACAGCCCAAGGGCATCGAGGCGCTGTTGCAATAAAATGTCTTAGTTACAGGTACGAAGGCTTTCCTAAAGGTTACAGATGGCAATAGCTTTACAAAAAACAAAAACGTGGAGCACCAAATGCATGGTTAGTTGTGAGTTACAAATAGAAAATTGGCATACAGCAGTATAAGGAAGTACAGCCATTCGGGCCCATTTATACAAACAACATTGTATAACAGCCTTAACACCACCTAGAAGGAGGGAGCCATCCTAAATCAGGCTTAGATCCATGGGCGTATTTTAGCACTGCAGATTGGCCCCTCCATTATTCAGCCTACCTGCCAACTAAACCATAACAGTGTTGTCTGAAAACACACAAGCAGCACGGGCTAATGAAAAAGGTCATCACTTTGCTAAAGTGATGTTTCTTTAACATGCAAAACAAGCCTCACTTTAGCAGACAATGGCTTTAATGAGTTTGGCTTCTGAAAGCAGCCACAGGCTTTGAATTTATGCAACCTCCTTAGCTCACAGCTAGCTGTGAGTCGCCCAGGCACTCCACTCCTGCACTCACCCACGCTCCCCGCTCCTGCGCTCACCTCCAAACCGTAAAGAGGCAGCTGCTGTATCCCTAACAGTACCCTCCTTACTTGCCTCATATTTGTAAGGGCGGCCCTTTGACATCTGTGAATGGCAGCAAGTCCACTGATTTAACTTTAGTGTTAGGACGATAACAGGGGATGGGGTGGCTTTGCATTAGATAGCCACCACATTTTCCATCGGGAAATCTGCATCTTCTCCCAAGACACTGAAAAGGAGTCACAAAATCCCTTTGCCCCATTTTTAAACACATTTATTTCCATGATGTCACGGATAAAAAGGATGATGTTTTCCTATTTTGGAACTTCACATTGACTTTATATTGCGCATAATCACAAGCTGCGGGGCTGTGTTTCTTTAAGCCTTCACATTAAGTTGCAGAACCAAGAGGCACATTATTAGTCTTGCAACGCATTCCGTTACTTGCATACTTCCATTCTGAATGGGTGCATATAAAGCTTCAATAATACGCTTTTTTCTCAATTGATTTTTATGCTTGTAAGATTTGGTAATTGGATTTTTTTTTACAAACCAGAGCCAAGAGGAAATGTGCTCAATGAAGGATCCTTGTTGCAGACTAGACTAAATCCCAAATTCTCCACGTAATTAAAGTGTGTGTAATTTTGGGCAAATCAGTTTCTCTTACTGCACCTTATTTGCCAAAATTGTTAGTTCACGGAAGGGATTAACATTATGGTCTTTTCGAAAAAGCCTCAATCACAGTTTGATACACTGTTCAATGAATAGAATGTTGCTCCATCTATCTATATATAAAACGGAAAATGTGTTTGCTGGAACGGTGTGGAATTGTATGGGGAACAAGCAAACCCACAAACAATCTGCACCAAATTCTCTGCAGTTACCTGTTATGACCCTCTGGACAGCACTGGCTACATTATATGTGGAGAACCCAACCCGTTCCCTGCATTTCAGCCCCTACTCACATGAGACTGTTGCCTGGAAGTGGAGAGACATCAAGGTGGTCATGTAAGGAACAGATAGAGCTCATTGCAAGCTTCTGGATGCGAGCAGCAAAATTCTGAGGCAACCATGGAACCTTGAGAACCATATTTCAAAACCCTAAAATGCACCGTTTGAGATGTTTGCACCGCAATGCACGAAACATAAATGTGCTCATAGAAGGTCTTGACAAAACTACGTCTTGATGTCAGAAACTCAACTCAAAAGGTCCCTATGGGACCCGGAAAATTATGTTTCAAGGACCTAGGACGCACCGTTTCAGAGATATGTGCACTGCAACGCACTGCAACACACCAGAGTGAGGCGGCAGGTGGGGAGAGTGTACAGAAGGTACAAGTATGCAGGAGCACACCAACTAGTGTGAATCCCTTGTCTCCTCCTCCAAGGCTTGCCCTCATCTTCCCTCCTTCTTATAACTTTTGCTTCCTCTGTTGACAATATCAAAGTACTCCTGCAAACGTTAAATCTTGAACTGACCGACTGTGTGATCCTCGACAACAGGAACCCGGTTCCACTTTACACTGGCTCCGGCCTATTGACTCTTGAATTCCTGTCAACTAGTGTTCTTCTGTCTGCCCTGACAAAAGTATTGCCTATGATTTTTGCCCCCAACTCTCTCTGGTTAACTCAGGTGCTAAGTGTGTTTTTGCCCCGGAAACATTTCTTGTCGCAGATACGCGTATCTTTAGTAAGACCGAACTGTCGTTACTGTGAAAAAGTGATCGCATATGTATTCCCGGTAAAGTCTTTTGTTTCACAACACCGGTCCGTTAAAACATAGGGTACTTACCTTGAGTTATACTGTACCAAGTGAATTGGTTGGTTGTAGTGTATTGTTCGTGTGGTTTTGAATTAATAGAAGTGTTGTGTTTATAACAAATGATTTAGAAATAAATGTACTCATATTTTTTACCTGAAACCTTGAGTCAGTGTCTGCTTGAGTCACAGTAATTGTGGTCTCTTTGTGTAATCCCTGCTACTGCTCATATACACGAGATAAGCCTGGCTGCTCTGCTACTGCTACAACTTTAACATAGTAGTACAGGCTTGTACCAAAGGTGAACTTGTATTACCACTTGTGGTCTTAATTGTGTGTAGTGGTCCCTAAGGGCACTGCACAGGATTCTGCCTAACAGTCTCTTCGCTAGGACACATGCAGGGTCCATGAGCATAATCGTGTGCCTGTGTTTATTTGGCCTAGAATAAATTCCTAAGAGACAGAGTGGATTCCATTCAAACCTGGCAATCCCAGCTTTCATACAGGCCTGTTCTACACAGGACCAAACATTTTGCACCTGAATACATTTCCAAAGCATTTGCATTAAGTCATCCCCTTCAACATTGCACCAGGGACAGGTTGTAGTTGCATTTGTAATGGATTTGGCCACTCTACTGGGAGTCATATGTACGGTGCAGCAAGTTAAGTTGGATAAGCCGAAATCGTGCATTCCGTCAAACATTTTTAATAAAACATAAGGGTTGGTTCCATTGTATCTCGACGAACTTTGGTCTCATGTCCACCCCAGTTGCTCATTGCTTGTGCTAACCATGCCTAACATCCACAAATCCGAGACACCGGTCTCCAACCATCTTCTAAGCGATACATTAGAGCTTAAAGTGCCATCTCCTCTGGTTCGGCAGACCACCCTTCCCATTTACGCTTAGCCACTTTCACTACCCTCACAACAGTGACCTATAAGATCATTGATTGTCAACAAGTGCGGCGAGAGTTATGTCTGTCGACAGAACCCGTGCGAAGTACGGTTCACTTTTTGCTAGTTTATAATATTAGCAACCAATCATACACACTTCAGAAATGTTGTTGCTGATGTGCTATTTCCATTTTATCTTTTTAATATTAGCATTTTTACAACTTAAGAATGTGATGAAAAAACTCATTTTTATATCGATGTGCTTTGAATATTTTAACTGTTTGCAATGGAAATGTTTGTTTTTGCAAGAAGAGAAACTGCTCATTCAATTGTCAGTTCTGCATGCTGCACTAAGCCATTGCATCCTCACATTATCCACCCCAGTGCAGGCACCACATTGACACCATATACTAGTGCACCAGTGGCCGCTCCTCACACTGTGCATCCCCCCACCCCCAAGAGCAGATCATCCAACCTTCTGGGTCTGACGCCCATTACTCTACCTGCATGTTAATCACAGGTGCTCCACCCACTGATCTTCCTTGTGCCAAAGATAATTGGTGGTCTAATACAACCATGGTACCAGACAGACCTTGACTTTAAAACAAACGACTTTAAACACTTTATCCAGAAATTTCCTGCGCCAAAAGCCCCCCCTCTTCTGCCCTACTTCCTTCTTTCACCTGCCTTGCAACTTTTTTTCAGCTATCACATCCCCCCCTACAGTGCTTAATTTGCAAAAAAAAGAAGTGCCAGTGCCCAAAAAATATTGGCCCCATAATGCCGGGCGCGGCGCCGCCCACAGCACGGGCGCGCCGGCCACGCCAGTTTAGTGCTAGACCTCTCTAGATCAGACCACCACCAGCCCATCACACTGCTGCTGCTCCATGTCACATGTTTGGTGCTGCAGCAACTGCTGGCACAGGCTAGTAGTGGGATGGATGGGGAAGGGCACACATGGGTTGAGAAAGTATAATGCTTTAAAGTTGGAAAACACTTGTTATGGTAGGTGTATTGGTTCCAGCATTCCGGCAAAACCAGAGGGAAAAGAGTGCATTTGAACACACTTCTAAGTTCTAGACCACACTTTTTAGACATCTGGACCATACTTGCTGTCCTCGAAGTGATAGTGCATTTGATAACATTGTTGCAAACCTGTGAATGTTATATTATTTGTCAGTTTTGTAGAATGACCCCCCCACCGCCCAGCTCACCCCCACCCACCACCCTGTTTCCCAAATCGCTCTGAGTGGAGCTGCGTTGCAATCATTGTCCCGGGACTCAGGATAGCTCAGCAGCAATGTGCTCGATTGGAAGCAAGATGACACAAGCAACACAGGTCGATCCCCGACTCCTCGCTTAGAAACCTCTGGGTATTAAACGCGTTATAAATACGCAACTAAGACATGCTCCTCCTGTAACTGCGCCTCGATGCCCCTGGGTTGTGTGAGCACTTTAAAAATGCAAATAAATAAAAAAGCATTCTGTTTCAGTCACTGTTTCACGGTATGTTAAAGTACACCAAGTATTGTTAATCGGTTACCTCAGGAAGAGCACCCTCCCCTCAGCCCGTTCCTCAGTCACCTCATCCAGGTGTTTTGTGTAATCAATTTACTCTCAAGCCCTTATCAGTCATCACATCTCATAAATGCATCCCCCTTCACCCTTCCTTCAAGCATGAGCATGCTGTTGTATAACTTGGAAAAAGTCATTTCTGCAAGACATTGTTATGAAATCAACGGCCTGTGCTACTTCTGCTTTAGGGCCTCTTTCCACCTTAACACATATTAAAAAACTAAATATGTTGTGTCACCCAACATTCAGGAGCCAGAGGAGAATGCATATTCGGATATCTCCTTCCCACTGACATGTTCTTGACATACTTCACTAAACTGAGGGGTGTAACAGACACCCACCTCTATCTGAGGATTCCTATCTGAGGATTGCATGTGCTCTCATTCGGAGCACATGCTCGGAGCGTATTGTACCCAAGTTAAGGGGCCACATCTGGTGTATAAACCACACATCAGGATAGAAAACATGCGCTGGAATTATGTAAAAAATTGACAGCAAAATACGGTTGAGAATTATACACGAATACTCAACTAGTGCTTTTATTTATGACAAAGCAAAAACAAAGAGGTGATGGCTGGAAGGTTTAGAATGAATCTTAACCACTGGCATTGCTCTGGACAACCCTCCAGACCATCGTTCTTCACCTGCCAAGCCATTACAGAAGGGGAAAAACCTTATGCAAATCAGGCTTGGCCCCACCCCAAAAGGGGCAGTCCAGCCCGAACTGCTAGGTCACATCCCTTCTGCACGAGACCACAAGCATCCCCAAACATGTTTCAAGACCAAGACCTTATGCAAATCAGGCTCAAGATTAATTCTAAACCTTCCAGCCATCACCTCTGTGTTTTTGCTTTGTCACCCCAAATTTACAGTTCATGTTTCGCTTAGATGAATGCTATCCAGGGTCGGACTGGGGCATACAATTGTCTCGAGTCGGGCTCGGCACCAATGAAAAAGTGGCCAAAGTTGCAAACGACATTTCCTTCCTTTTGTGACAGACTAGTGGGACCATGCTGCCGCCCGTGCCCTGCCCGGTCCTGGGCCTTGCCCTGCCTTGCCTCAAATACATAGGCTAACTTCCGTGGGGCCGCCACCGCCATGCTGAGCCTGATGATGACAAAAATAGGTGCACGGCGCAGCGGCCCCACGGAAGGTAAGATTTTAAAAGAAAAAAAGTATATTTCGAAGTGATGGGCCACAGCCACCACTCAAAATAAGTTATTTCTTTTAATACCTACCTTCTGTGGGGCGGGGCCTCGGCCACCAGCCCCACGGAAGCCCAGGTTTTCAAAGAAAAAAGTAAAAACTTACTTTTTGGGCACAATCCACGGGCCCGGCCGCCCGCAGCACAGTTCTCCGACTCAGTCTGCGGCAGCCGGCAGCCCCATGTCACAGAAATTGGCCTGGGCCTGGCACTGACTGCAGTCAGCAAAACACTGCACACAGGTCACACAGACAGAAGCCTGGGTGCGGACAGGCCCCTGGTGGGGTCCTGACTCCTTGACAGTCAGGACACCACCAGGGGACCGTGCCACCACCCGAGTCCCGACCTGGGCCTTGCCTGATCACTTGACTGTGACAGGCTGAGGCTGCACTGCACACAACAACAAGTGACTTACCAGCCAGCCGTTAAGGCAGGTCACAGACCCAGTCACCCAGGAGTCCACCAGGGACCACGCTGCCAGTGCCACCCGTGCCCTGCGCGGTCCTGGGCCTTCCCCTTGCCTCAATCATGTAGGCTACCTTCCGTGGGGCCGCCGCCGCCACCGCCACGACCACGCTGAGCCGGATGACAAAAATAGGTGCGTGCGCAGCGGCCCCACTGAAGGTAAGATTTTAAAAGAAAAAACGTTTATTTGGGCAGCTGGGGCCCATCACTTTAGAAGTGATGGGCCACAGCCGCCACTCAAAATAAGTTATTTCTTTTAAAACCTACCTTCCAGGGGTGGGGCCCCAGCCACTGGCCCCACGGAAGGTCAGGTTTTCAAGAAAAAAGTAAAAAACATACTTTTGGGCACAATCCACGGGCCCGGCTGCCCGCGGCAGAGTCATCCGACTCAGTCTGCGGCAGCCGGCCACCCCTGGTCACAGAAATTGGCCTGGCACTGACTGCAGTCAGCAGCACACTGCAGACAGGTCACACAGACAGTAGCCCGTGCGCGGACGGGTCCCTGGTGGGGTACTGACTCCTGGCAGTCAGGACACCACCAGGGGACCGTGCCGCCACCCGGGCTCCAACCTGGGCCTTGCCTGATCACTTGACTGGGACCGTCTCAGGCTGCACCGCACGCAACAAGTGACATACCTGCTTTGCCGGCTGGGACTTGATCTCCTGTCGGGGCCTCAGAGTTGGGGGGGGCGGGTACGCACCTTGGCACCCGCACAAATGAAAAAGCAGGCAGAGGGGGCCCCAGGAAGCAACTAGGCCGCACCACGCAGGGCAGGTTCTCTCTCTCACAAGTCAGGACCGATGACGCCACGCCTCGACACCTTCACTTCACAGTAACTTGTGAAATGAAGGTGGCGCTGCGCTGCCTCCTGTGGCAACAGCACGTAACCATGTAATTTCACTGGCTCAGAAGAACAGCCAATGAAAACTGCACATTCTGTGTTACTATACAGAATGTATCAAATACTGCATGGTAACAACAGAATGGTAGTTTTCATTGGCTGTTGTTTGTAACAGTTTGTTGTTCATTGCTATTGCTAGCCCCTCCCAGGCCCAGCCAGCCATGACCTGCAACCTGCAAGCACGAGAGAGATCGAGATCGGAATGACAAATCTCAATGATTTATAATCGAAGCAAAGCGAAGTGGAAGAACAAATAAAGCAGTTGCACGTGCGCTGGCCCCGCATGAGTTCCGGTGCCCAAAAAAGAGTGCCGGTGTTGGCCACCGGCAACCACCCCCACAAATTAAGCACTGCCACCCAACTATTTCAGCAAATTTGCTCCTCTCCTTACGTCACTATGCACAAGATTTGATTGTTTCTGATTAACCAAACAAGATTCTTATCAGGACATGATCACACCATAAAACAGGTAAGTAAAGCTTGATCATATAGATCAATATTAAAATAAAATATAAAATCAAGTGAATGACCACCTGCAGAGTGGGTGGGACCCGAGGTGTGTCTGGTAAAACCTAACCTATAAAATGAGTTTAGAAAATTCAGAGTCAACACTGAATCATTGAAATCTATATGCAGATTAAAAGCTCCAAAAAGAGTGATCTTAGACCATAGGGGATGTAGGTCAGAGACATTTTTAATATCCTCAATAAACCTAAAGTTAGATTTTGGAGGACAATATACTACAGGAATCACTGTTGTAAAAGTGTCCTGCAGCTGATATCTATTCTTACAGAAGGGGCTGAAATATGGAGGTAAATCTCAGTTAACATATCTGGGCTATCTTGAGTAGACCAAGTTTCTGTGAACACTTGTAAGTCTAAAAATTCATGATTCATTGATTCATTCAGGAGGATTTACCAGATTGTGTACAAACATTAATTAAGCCTAGAAAACTGACTTGGGAGTGAAATAAGTATTTGGTTGAGAAATGTAGTGTGTATTTGGTTGAGAAACACTGTGCAAGTCATACATATCAGAAAAAGACAGACGTTTTGCATTTCAAGTGCTGTGGTGTTATTAAAATAACTTGTTACACTTGTTACAAGACATAGGAACAACTCTCACAGTATCAAACTGGGTCAGCAACAAAGCCATTCAAAGCGACCAGGGCTGAACCGCCTACAGTACTCACTTGAAAATCTCAGGAATTAGTCACGTGATGATGCACTTGAAAGCACTGCAGACAAGTCAGTATTAAACTCCTCACTGATGGCGAGGGGGCCACAGTCACCTATCCCACTCCACAGAAGTACAGGCATTCAGGTTCTTGACTTTAGAGACAACTGCCAACAGAGAAGGCTGAGCAGGCCGGGACAATGGAACAGCAAACCAGGCTGGGCAAGCAAGCAGAGACAAAGAAATCAGGCAATTTGCATGGTTAAGAAGAAAAGAACTGCTTACAAACACGACTGCTTAATTGAAGGAGGGACAATGTATTTTACCCAAGTTGAGGTAAATTACACATTTTGCAATTACTATGAGCAATTACATGGGAGTGCCCCAGCACTATTTGACACTAAAATAGCAGATACTTTGCAGCACAAGAATTTGCAATAAAAAAAAGAGCAGGCACAAGAACTCAAACATACCAATCTCCAAACAGCTGATTTCAATGAATATATCCACATTACTAAGGCAGATAACCCCATGTACTGATGGCTTTCCTATGTATAGGTTCAGGAGGGGTTCCTATTTGAGGTGGGACTCATTTTGCAACCAGTCTGTGTGGCTCTATTTTGTTTATCACAGCATGGCATTTTTTTTGTACCTGGGTAGCAATGGTAAATCAAACATTATTAGTGTTATTACATGGCTGCAGCCAGTCTGGTTAGATTTTCTTTCCTATGGTCTGGCATTTCTTTACTGGGCTTCAAGGGAAAAGCCAACATGGTATGTGCTCTTACGTGGCTACACTGGCCTACATTGGTGCAGATTGTCTGGTCATGTTTTCTTATTGAGGCATGGCAGTACTGGCAAAGCCAGCAGGAGTGTATATGGGGATACTGAAATATATTGGCAGAACCAGCATGGGCATGTTTTCTTATAGTATCATTACTAGCATTATGAGCATTATGAGCAAAACAAACAAGACTATGTTCTTATATTGGAATACTGGAATATTGGCACAGCCAGCATTGACAAACTGGCCTAAATTGTGGGAAAAGGCATTGTAAAAGTGTTGTGGGAAATGTTCCTATGTACTGTTTGTGACTTGCACCTATTGGATGTTTTAATTAGTTACCCTACTAAAACGATCGCAAACTGTGTGGCTTTTTATCCCATTTTTCATAGAAAGTGTGCTATAAAATGCACCATTTTAACCCACTATTTTTATGTTCTCAGTTTGTTGCTCCTGCATACATGTGCGAAACATTTATAACCCTCCAATTAAAACATTCAACAGCCACAACTGAGGTGGGGCTGAAGCCCACTCTTCTTGCTGCCCAGACTGTGGAAAGCACCCCCCATGTTTTTCTACTTTTGGAGTTGTGTGTTTAGGGGTATAACTCTAGCTGGAAATAGCCTGATTACCCCCACCAGGTTTTGCTGACAAAGTGATTTGCCCGGGATCACTCACTTTGTTAAAGTGGAAAATCTGCTCTCATCGGCTCATCCCTTCCGAAATCGCATCCTCTCCTGTACCCCTTCCATAATCTTCTGCTTTACTCTTCCATTTGCTCCCTCATCTCCTCCCAAAACCCCCACTTCTTTCACCTTCCATTCGCTACTCTCTTCATCATTCAACTGTCCCCACCACGCACACCTTCAATCCACTACTCTCGTTACCTTCCATTCACTCCCCTCTTCCCCACAGCATGAAAAATTAAAATTGTATGCTGCAGACGCTCGAACAAGAACCCGAGAGGTGAATCACAATTGTTCATGCCCCAAGACTAGACGGTATCTAACTTTTATTCAACATATATCTATAAATTGAGCTATAAAAAAAACATTAGAAACCCAGAGCAAAAGATAAGCAAGCCAAGTGGTGTGGGATCCTAATCTACTGATCTTTCATTCCCATTGCTCCCCCTTCTCCATTTCCTTCATGGAACATTTGGTGGATTACAATCCAGACATTTTGAAGCTCAACCTTGTTTGCAGCATGCTTGCACCATATGTTTCATTGATTTGAGGGTGCCGTGTAGGGCTAGTGTACAGGAGAGCAACCCAGGTTGCAACAGCAATTGGAAAAGTAAACAATATCCCGGGCGACATACACATTTGGAAACCACATTGCTGGTTCCTATGATGAATATGAATGGTCACTTATTAGGAATGGAGCAACAGTAGTCTATTAAACCAAGCATAAGGCTTTTTTGGAATAATGCACACTGCAAACAATCCCTTCTAATTTTGGCAGGTAAGACATAGTGAGATTAAACGATTTTCCAAGGACCATACACTTTGATTAAGGTTAGGTTAAGGGGTGAAGCCGGAGTCTGGGCCTTCACCATGTATCTTTCCAGCTCAACAGGCCGATTCATGGATTCAACGTGCGCCGAAAAAACAGCGCACGCGTGCGAAAACATGCGATTCGCAGAGAAACAGCGAAAATCGCAGTGCAAGTGCGATTATCGCAGTACAAGTGCGATTATCGCACAGAAAACATTGCACATCTATTCATTGAAGTCCGTGCACGCGCGAAATGTGGGATGTGCGCTGAAAAAGTGCGCGGCGCACGCTGGCGCACAGGTCATCGAACGCTGTGCGATAAGGCCACAGCGAATTCGCACATAGCGCGGCGCACATAACAAAAGTAGGCGTAACACGGGGCGTCACACGCAGAATGGGGAACAACTCGTGAAAATGTGGGCGTCACGGGGGAAGTACAGGAGGCAAGTGCGCAGAACGCCCACACGCTCGCCTACAACACGTATTCATGGAATCGAATAGGGAGAAACAGCGCACGACCAAAGACAAGCACAGGCCCATACATGTCCGCCACACGAAAGCAGGCGGTAGCGTCCCTGCGCAGGAAAAAAATGTGCGCCAAAGTCCTACACGCGCGCGAAGGCCCACACGCGATCGGGCCTGGGGGAGCGTGTGCGTGTATTTCAGGGGTGCGTTTGAAGTTCCACACGCGATTGGCCTGGGCGCGTGTATTTCAGGGGTGCGCGAGAAGTTTCTCACACGCGATTGGCCTGGGCGCGTGTATTTCAGGGGCTCGCGGGTGTTCACACACGCGATCGGGCCTGGGTGAGCGTGTGCGTGTATTTCAGGGGTGCGCGTGAAGTTCCACACGCGATTGGGCTGCGTGCGGGTATTTCAGGGGCTCGCGGGTGTTTTCACACGCGATCGGGCCTGGGAGAGCAGGGTACGTGTATTCCAGGGGCTCGCGGGTGTTTACACACGCGATCGGGCCTGGGGGAGCGCGTGCGTGTATTTCAGGGGTGCACGTGAAGTTCCACATGCGATTGGGCTGCGTGCGGGTATTTCAGGGGTGCGCGTGAAGTTCCTGACGCGATTGGCCTGGGCGCGTGTATTTCAGGGGTGCGCGTGAAGTTCCTCACGCGATTGGCCTGGGCGCATGTATTTCAGGGGTGCGTGTGAAGTTCCACACGCGATTGGCCTGGGCGTGTGCATTTCAGGGGTGCGCAAGAAGCTTCTCACACGCGATTGGCCTGGGCGCGTGTATTTCAGGAGCTCGCGGGTGTTTACACACGCGATCGGGCCTGGGGGAGCGAGTGCGTGTATTCCAGGGGTTCGCGTGAGGTTCTTCATGCGATCCGGCCTGGGGGGGAGCGGGGTACCACTCACCGTCTGCCTTCCTGCTGTGAAGTAATAGCGTGTGAACCCCAATGGATGGAAAACACACGCACCGCACGAAAAGCACGTACAGAGCAGTGTAAAGGCACGCGGGATCTCCAAGCCCTGCCAGGGCAACGCCCATGCGCGAAACGCTGTAAGGGCCTTTGGTCCAATGAAATCGCGTACGCGTGCTGACGCGCTTACGCGCTAAGGCCCTTTCCTCGAATTTCACGCTGGCGTGCAGGATTTTCATGTGCCAAATCACTCCGTATCAAGCTGGCCACGCGAAAACACACGGAAGACCACGCTCCTGCCCAGAAGGCCGAATCACTGCCCCCCAGTGCCCCGAGCAGCCTCCCACGTGCCATCTGCTGCTGCCTGCCTGCCTGCCTGCTGCCACCGTGCCCTGCCATTTGGTGCCTGCACATCAGCCATCTGCAGGGGTCCAGTTGCTGTGTCCACCCCTGCTGGAACAGAAGACTCCCAACTCGGATAACATCGCTCCACAGCCCAGCCCCAGGACCCAGTTGCCCACCCACTCCTGCCCCTGGGGTTGCCGTGTCGGGCACATCAACATCTGGCACCAGTGGCAACCCCCGGCCAGAGGGGCAGAGGGGCACCAGCTTCACTGCCACCGAAGTTGGTGTCTTGGTGGAGCAAGTCCTGGGGCAGTATGATGCCCTCTTTGGATCGTCCCGCGCCAACAAGGAAGGACGGGAGAGGATCTGGGCCGACTGTGTGGTTGCCATCAACGCGGAGGGGGTGGCAACCCGCACCATCCAGAAGGTCAAGAAGCGCTGGGAGGACTTGAGGTCTAGGACCCTCATAAAGGCCCGGCGCCTCGTGGAGGGGGGCCGGGGCCGCATGAGTTCCATCCAGATGAGGGTCCTGGAACGCGTACACCCAGCGCTCCACGCCCAGGTCCTTGAGAGGGAGACCCGTCTGGAGTTGAGCGGTAAGTGGCCAAGCATTGCTGTGTGAGACAGGGCATGTTGCAGTGTGCTGGTTGTCTGATACTTGCCTGCATGTGTGACATAGGCCATGTATGCATGTATGTGTGCAGGGACATCATGGTAATGCATGTGCGACCAGTAATGTGTGAACCGCACGGTTGTTGCATGTGTTGAAATGCGACATGGGGAGCCCTATGCAGATTGCACACATGAGAGCATGGCAGTCTCTGTTCCTGGACATGGGTGGGGGTGAGGGATGGGTGCTGATGCCAGGTACATATATGGTATCCATGTCTGTGTGTCTGACCTGCGTGTCTGTGACTTGTGAATGCCATGGATGCATGACACATGTCTGTGACAATTTACAGATTCACTGATGCAGCCTAGTCATCCTTGTATGCACTGTGATTGGGGTGTACGGGGCCAGATGGATGTGACTGAGGTGAAGTCTGTTCATGTGATAGGCATGACCCATGATGCATGTGAGTACCATTACATTGTATGTTTCGAGAGTCCATTGGACATGTATGGAAATGTCCATGGCATGCACCATGACTGTCACTGTGTGTGTTTTGCCTGGACTGACACATGTGTTGTGGAGTGACATGATGGAAGTGTACTTTGACAGTGGCACTCATCTGCTATTGCTTCCTGTCTAGGGGACCATTGTACAGTACCCTGATGCTTGTGTTCTATGTCTCCCTCTACGCAGCGGCTAGTGAAGAAGAGGGCAGAGACGGCGCTGTGGAGCAAGGCGGCAGGGATGCCCCCACGGCTGCAGCGGAAGGGGTGGGTGAGCCCCCACAGGGGCCTGCTACGGCGGCAGACGGTGAGGAGCCATCCAGGTTGGTGGTTTCCACAGAGGAGGAGGAGGGCGCCACTGAGGCGCACATGGGGCCTGGTTGGGGCATCCCTGCTGGTGCAAGTGGTGCAGTGCAGGGGCAGGGGCAGGAGGCAGCACAGGTCACCGTGGAGGGGCCTGTGCATGTCGCTGTCCCTGACCCTGTGGGTGCACCACCATGCACCAGCAGGGATGCCCCCGTCCCAGGCCCGTCCGCAGGTAGAGGGGATGTCCATGTCATCTGACTCCCCTCCACCTGCGGACGAGGGGACCCCTGGCCGTATGGAGAAGGTCCTGATTGGGGTCGCGATGCGCACGGCTGTGATTCGTGATGCCGTGCGTGCTTCCCAGGAGGAGCACGCACGTCATCACGAAGAGCACCGTGCCGACGTGGCCCAATTGGGATCGTCCATGTTCGGGGGTTTCCTGCATGTGTCGGCCAATCTGGCGGCCCTCTCCTCCTCTGTGGAGACTATACGCCAGTCGTTCTCCTTGCCGTCTTCCGGCCCAGATGCCACCAGGGCCCTCTGTGGACCTGCCCCGACCAATGCAGCCACCTCGGTGGGGATCCCATCCCTGCCACAGTCGGGAGTCGGAGGTCCAGCAGGGGTGGACACACCAGCAACTGGACCCCAGCAGATGGAGGATGTGACGGCATCATCGGGCAGGGCACGTGCACGACGGCGTCGGTGGTTTCCATCAGCCTGGATGCCGTCGTGCTAGCACAGGCAGTTGCGTCGGAGGCAGCGGCAGGCTCGACGTGGGAGGCATCATGGCTCGGGGCCATCAACATCAGGGGTGCAGGCATCGGCCGGAGGGCAGGAGAACCCTGGAATGGGAGTGGCTTCCGTGTGGGAGCGGTTGGGCCAGCAGATAGGTGCGGAGCGGCAGCGGAGGAACGGCTCACAATGGTCAGGGCGGAGAACTCCATGCGGAGGGCGCTGAGGCGGGCTGAGTGCCTCGAGGGTCTTCGCAGG
Organism: Ambystoma mexicanum; assembly: GCF_040938575.1. Taxonomy (NCBI): domain Eukaryota; kingdom Metazoa; phylum Chordata; class Amphibia; order Caudata; family Ambystomatidae; genus Ambystoma; species Ambystoma mexicanum. The sequence continues at coordinate 275,216,932 of NC_090937.1, forward strand.
GAGTTTGAGCTGGACACTGCATTATCCCTGCGGGACCACGGGGCCAGGGAACATGCCCGCCTCCAAGCCATTGAACAGGAGTTCGATGATGCCCTGGCCCATGACAACAACCAGTGAGCTGTCGGACTAGCCCGCTGCCCTTGTAAATAGTTATGTAGTTAGTGTAGGTTTCCTTTGGTTTTTTTATTTATTTTTGACCTTTTGGACAATGGGCCACATTTTTGTATATAGTTTTATTTTATTAGGTAGTATTTTTATGTAGGTTTCATTTCTTCAGTTGGGATCATGGACCTTGGTTTGTTTATCTGTATATAGTTGACTGTTGGATTTTTTGATTTTTTTTTGGATTTACCCATGGAGCAATGTTTTTCGGTTTTGTTTTTACCTTGGATTTACTTTCTTGAACTGTGACTTTGGACACCTTTCCTTTGGATTATGATTTGTCGTTTTTCATTATTTTACGGACATGCTGCTTTTGGTTTTTGATTCCCATTGTCATTTGTTTATTTTTGATTCCATTTATGCTGTTTTTAATACATTTTTTTCATCAAACTTCAATGTGTAGTATCATCTCATTGGTATCATGCATATCATGATATGGGTTTTGAGATTCACTGACACCCATTGGGTGTATGTGAGGGCCATGTGTTCATTTCCAGACTTGCTATTGGGGTTCTATCATGTCATTGCCATTTCTAGGTGGGTGGATGCAATACGCGAGTGGGTGTTTTGCATTTGGAGGCTGACCATAAGGGCCAGGGATCTAGATTGTGATGACATGTTGGCTGGGGGACATGTGTGGGGGCCTGCTGGCAGGTGCCCCGCAATGCTGGGGGGTGGGGGTGGTGGGGAACATGAGTTGGACATGGGTGGGGGCCTGCTGGCAGGTGCCCCACAGTGCTGGGGGGTGGGGGTGGTGGGGAACATGAGTTGGACATGGGTGGGGGCCTGCTGGCAGGTGCCCCACAGTGCTGGGGGGTGGGGGTGCAAGGGGACATGAGTTGGTGATCATTAGTGCAAGGAGACATGTGCCTTTGCTGGGGGGCATGCCCATGTTGGGTGGGCTTACTGCGGGACATGACCAGGCATGCAGGGTAGTCCCCTGTGGTGTGGGCTGCCTGCAGGGGCCGTGGAGGGTGTACAGGGAACACCTGGGAGGACCCACACTGGCAAATCACATGTAGGACTCCCCGGCACCCCTGAAATACACGTACCCTGCTGTAATCGCGTGTGAAACTTTCCGCGCACCCCTGGTATACACGCACACGCTCCCCCAGGCCAATCGCGTGTGGAACTTCGCGCGCACCCCTGAAATACCCGCACGCAGCCCAATCACGTGTGAAACTTCCCGCGCACCTCTGATATACACGCACCCAGGGCAATCGCGTGTGAAACTTCCCACGCACCCCTGAAATACACGCACGCAGCCCAATCGCGTGTGAAACTTCCCGCGCACCCCTGAAATACACGCACGCAGCCCAATCGCGTGTGGAACTTCCCGCGCACCCCTGAAATACACGCATGCAGCCCAATCGCGTGTGAAACTTCCCGCGCACCTCTCATATACACGCGCCCAGGGCAATCGCGTGTGAAACTTCCCGCGCACCCCTGAAATACATGCACGCAGCCCAATCGCGTGTGAAACTTCCCGCGCACCCCTGAAATACACGCACGCAGCCCAATCGCGTGTGGAACTTCCCGCGCACCCCTGAAATACACGCACGCAGCCTAATCGCGTGTGGAACTTCCCGCGCACCCCTGAAATACACGCACGCAGCCCAATCGCGTGTGGAACTTCCCGCGCACCCCTGAAATACACGCGCCCAGGGCAATCGCGTGTGGAACTTCCTGCGCACCTCTGAAATACACGCACCCAGGCCATGCGCGTGTAGAAATTCCCACGCACCCCTGAAATACACGCACGCAGCCCAATCGCGTGTGGAACTTCCCGCGCACCCCTGGAATACACGCGCCCAGGGCAATCGCATGTGGAACTTCCCGCGCACCTCTGATATACACGCATACGCTCCCCCAGGCCAGATCGCGTGAGAAACTTCCCGCGCACCTCTGAAATCCACGCACCCAGGCCATTCGCGTGTGGAACTTCTCGCGCACCCCTGAAATAGACGCACCCAGGCCATTCGCGTGTGGAACTTCCCGCGCACCCCTGAAATACACGCACACGCTCCCCCAGGCCAGATCGCGTGTGAAACTTCCCGCGCACCCCTGAAATACACGCGCCCAGGCCAATCGCGTGTGGAACTTCCCGCGTTCCCCTGAAATACACGCGCCCAGGCCAATCGCGTGTGGAACTTCCCGCGCACCCCTGAAATACACGCGCCCAGGGCAATCGCGTGTGGAACTTCCCGCGCACCCCTGAAATACACGCACGCAGCCCAATCGCGTGTGGAACTTCCCGCGCACCCCTGGAATACACACGCCCAGGGCAATCGCGTGTGGAACTTCCCGCGCACCTCTGAAATACACGCACACGCTCCCCCAGACCCGATCGCGTGTGAAACCACCCGCGAGCCCCTGTAATACACGTGCCCAGGCCAATCGCGTGTGGAACTTCTCGCGCACCCCTGAAATACACGCACCCAGGACATTCGCATGTGGAACTTCCCGTGCACCCCTGAAATACACGCACGCAGCCCAATCGCGTGTGGAACTTCCCGCGCACCCCTGGAATACACGCGCCCAGGGCAATCGTGTGTGGAACTTCCCGCGCACCTCTGATATACACGCACACGCTCCCCCAGGCCAATCGCGTGTGGAACTTCTCGCGCACCCCTGAAATACACGCACACGCTCCCCCAGGCCCGATCGCGTGTGAAACCACCCGCGAGCCCCTGTAATACATGCGCCTAGGCAAATTGCGTGTGGAACTTCTCGCGCACCCCTGAAATACACGCACCCAGGACATTCGCGTGTGGAACTTCCCGCGCACCCCTGAAATACACACACGCAGTCTAATTGCGTGTGGAACTTCTCGCGGACCCCTGAAATACACGCACCCAGGACATTCGCGTGTGGAACTTCCCGCGCACCCCTGAAATACACACACGCAGCCCAATCGCGTGTGGAACTTCCCGCGCACCCCTGGAATACACGCGCCCAGCCCAATCGCGTGTGGAACTTCCCGCGCACCCCTGAAATACACGCGCCCAGGCCAATCGCGTGTGGAACTTCCCGCGCACCCCTGAAATACACGCATGCAGCCCAATCGCGTGTGGAACTTCCCGCGCACCCCTGGAATACACGCGCCCAGGGCAATCGCGTGTGGAACTTCCCGCGCACCTCTGATATACACGCACACGCTCCCCCAGGCCAGATCGCGTGTGAAACTTCCCGCGCACCCCTGAAATATACGCACGCAGCCCAATCGCTTGTGGGACTTTCCGCGCACCCCTGAAATACACGCGCCCAGGCCATTTGCGTGTAGGACTTCTCGCGCACCCCTGAAATACACGCACACGCTCCCCCTGGCCCGATCGCCTGTGAATCTTCTCGCGCACGCGTGTTCCCGACACCCGTAATACGCGTTCCCCGCTTTTGCCAGTCCGGTAAACTGGTACAGTGTTGGCGCAGCCCTTTGTGATGGTTTTGCGATCTTGATGGCTTTTCCTTGCGCGAGGGCGTTCTTGGGGGCGTAACTGGCGCTGCTGCAGGGTCGCTGCGCCACTCTGCGCCACGTCTGCTTTTGGAGGCGAGAATCCATGAATACGCTGTGCGCGGGAATTGGTTTTATCGCACGCGGCTGGCGCAGACATTCGCACGGGCACGCTGTGCGCCAGCCGCGTGCGACACTTTTGAGAGGAATTACATGAATCGGCCTGCAAGTTGGCACAAATATGTGTGATGACTTTAAAAGTGCACAATCCGCATGATAAATGGATCCGACAATGTACGCTTCACTGTCGAAACGTTGACCAAAAACACTTGCTTTTAATCCTAAATTGCACGGAGGGCACACTTTCTGTACTTTTGTGAAAAAGGTCCCCTGCGTGCAATTTGTTTTCTCAACGTAGTAGAAAAGTAAATAGTGAAACAGAGGTGAAGCTGCCTCTACTCTTCACTTTTCGACTGTGTGTGTGGAAATGCCTCCTGCAATTAACGATTACGCGACCCATCTACAAAGGACTCCCATGGAATCTTGAAGATCCGCATCCACTTTATGTAAGTAAGTCCTTTATTCCGGTTATACTTAATTTACAAGAGAAGAACCCGCTGGCTCACACCAGCTACAGCTTCCAACTGCCTGGGTTGGAATGCCAACACACTAGCATTCTTTCACTCATACATCAACATTCTTACCTTCCAACCGTCTCTCCGACCACATGCATTCCAGACCAGTTTGCACCCATCAATTCAAGATACTTCACACCTCCCTTCCATACCACACAAACACACTATCGTTCACACGCATATATTCAACTCTGAGCGACACAATGATGCAACCATGAGATCTGTGAAAAAGAGATGAGGCAGCACTAACGCCACTGCAGAGACCCAGAACAAGTGGAGGCCATATGTCCTAAACCACACCAGACTAAAAGGTACAAATGAGTGATTGAGTGTGTGATGTATCTGGTTTTACGTAATTGGGACGAGTGTTAGTTGTTTGGGAGGTGCTTTCAAAGAGCAGTAGAGCTTGTTCTGTAAATACAAGGCAAACACTGGACCCACCTCCACGTGCAGTCATTTTCATCATATATTCCTTGAGCCCTACCATTGATTTATACCACATCAGAAAAGTTGTTGCTGACGTGCTATTTCCATATGATCTTTTTAATATTAGCATTTTTCCAATTTAAGAATGGGATGAAAAAACAGTAATTTTTATGTTGATGTGCTTTATACCTGCCACATGACTCTACTACAATTGTTGTCACAGCATCACATTTGACCCACCTCCAAGTGTAGTCACCACATTTCATTTGACCCACCTCCAAGTCCAGTCAGTCACAACACTGGCCCTACCTCCATTGACCCACCTCCAAGTGTAGTCACCACATTTCATTTGACCCACCTCCAAGTCCAGTCAGTCACAACACTGGTCCTACCTCCATTGACCCACCTCCATGTGTAGTCACCACATTTCATTTGACCCACCTCCAAGTCTAGTCAGTCACAACACTGGCCCTACCTCCATTGACCCGCCTCTATGTGTAGTCAGAGAACACTCATGCTGCTGTGTGCTCGTAGGCAAACATGCCACACGTTCCATAGCACATCCACTGCTAACCACGTAGCACACAAAATATTCGGCACCACTAACATGTCACATACATATCTGGCACTACTCACGTAGCACAAATACATCAGATATTACATAGTACAAATACACCCGGTACCTAAACAGTCCTCATTTCACGCACACTAATCCATATGCAGCACCCTAAGCTACATGTCAATATGCACACAAAAGTGCCCAAAATCGTTGCTGTAACAATATTTTACACTTCCATCCGCCACAATATGCATTATGCTAAAAGTACATTTGCTGCTATGCAGCAATAACGCCTTTTCCTAAAATTCAATTTGCTGACATGCAGCACTAAAGGCAATTTCCTAAATGTCACACACAGCGCAAACTAAGCCAGTGAATCAACGGTTGGCACCAAGAGATTGGTCATGGAATTCAACAGCCTGAAGGAGAAAACAGAATACCTAGCCATTAGAAATGAAGGAAGGAGAAGATCTGACTAGGAAAAAACATACAAACTAGTCAAAACTTCACAATGGCTCACTCTTAATGTGATCATGGAATACAAGAGGGTTCAGTCACCTTCCCGTACAAAGTGACTTCAATCTGGGAACGTTTGACGTTCTTTGTCTTCAAGAGACCTGGCTTTGCATAAAACCAACACTAGAAACCAACACTAGACGGACATAAAATTGCCTTCTCTAGGGTACTGAAAGGTCCAGAAGGCCGCCCTAGATCAGGACTGGTCACTGCAATTCGTATGGGATGTGGATTGCAAATAAGGAAAATTCTTCGATCATCGGAACTCATCCATACGAACCTGATAGCTTGGCAGCGATTAGCAGTTCATGAGACCAAGATCCAAGTAGAACTAATCTTATTGATCAATACGTACTGGAACCCGAGTCTTACTACCAACAAATCCTTTTTAGAGGAAATAAAATCTAGCATCGACGAAGTGCTAGACGAACATGAAATTAATCATGTGATTATCACTGGTGACCAAAACGCAGTATGCCAAGATCCAGGGGAGGCCTCCACAAGTAAGATAGGCATGAGTGATTCAGACGAACGTGGTCGACTATGGTCAGCCTTAATAGATGTGAAAGACCGTCACAACATGCATTGGCTGGGGACTAATACTCTGCCCAAAATTCCTACATGGGAACAAGAGGGGAAGGGAGTGTTCATCGATCACACCTATGTGTCAATGACCAATGCTAAGAGTTCTCTTGAGTTCACAGTCCAGAGAACATCCCACATCCCAATTTATTAAAGACCTCTTGGCAATTGGTTCACTGAGTTCGTATGAAAATGTGTGCAGATCTAGAAAGCTGCTGCCCTGGTACACGCCTGCGACTAACCAAATCAGCAATACAGATCTTGCCGGCTAAATATCTTAAAAATAGTGCACCTCAACTTAAGAGTGGACCAATAGCAGTAGACTATCAACCACCATTTCAGGTATTCAAAAAGACAAAGTCTAGTAACAAAGAGCTGATGTCTCATCTACATGAATATAATCAAGAGCTGGTGGAAAAAAGAAGGATTGTAAGGAAAGCAAAAAGAACATCAATCTATTCTAACACCGAAGAAAAAAATAAGGAAGCCAAGGAAGCAGAACAAAGATATAAATCATGGCTCAGACAGCACAAGATCAAGCTATACCAGACAGACTCGGAAACCATGCTACGAACCATCTGTGGAAAGTCCACGAAGGCATTTTGGTCACTCATTAAGAAAACCTCAAATGAAACAAACAACGCCCTCCAGAATAACGTGGACGAACAAAAGTGGATTGACCACTTTACAATTCTGTATAAAAAAACAGATAAGAATTTATCACCCGAAAGGAAGCAACCAGAGAGTAGCTGGGCAATATCCTACGACTTGTAAACCATTCTAAGCAAAATAAAAAGACTAAACCGCTCCAGAGAGGGGGTGGGGGGGGGTGGATGTGATCATCAATTTTGACTTGAAACACCCAGAGGCATGGGCCGTGGATAAACTCCAAGACTGAACAAGAGCTAGTGCCACCGCTGTCCCGCTGCAAGCTGGATTTGTCAAGGGGTTGGGGACAACAGCAAACATCTTAGCGCTAAGCACTCTGAAGGTGAAGTACAAGGAGAACAAACCCCCCGCATTCTTTGACCTGGTCCAGGCGTTTGATCAGGTCAACAGGGAAACAATGGAGGAAACAAACTCCAAAAGTGCCCATAGTCAAACCTGGACCCCATAAGAGCCCTATATTCAGCAACATCTATGCGCGTAAGACTGAACCAAGCAGGGCTACTGTCGAATGTAGTAACAACTGAAAGGGGAGTTAAGCAAGGATGCCCATTGGCCCCAGCCCTATATAAAGCTTATATAGGTGACATCAAAGACATTGAAAAACGAGTCAGATCTTTTCCACCAACGCTGGGAGAAGAGAAGCTATCCAGGCTTATATATGCAGATGATCTCATCTTAATGGATCAGACCATGATTGGCCTTCAGAGACAGCTATCCAACCTACAACAATATCTGACAGACAATAACTTGGAATTAAACAAAGAAAAAACGAAAATAATGTCTTTTGAGAAATCTCAGAAAGGAAAGACCGAAGAAAAATAAGGCTGGATGGGATGCAACTGGAAAAGGTTCCCAGCTTTCGCTACCTTGAAGTAATATTGAGCAACAGCGCAAATGAAACTCCAATGCAGGAGCTCCTCTACGCTAAAACAAAGTCATTGGCAGCGCAAACCAAAGCCGTCAACAAGAAATAAGGACACTTCTCGCTCCTCCCGATCAATAATTTCTATAAAGCAAAGGTGGTACCAAGTTTAAGCTATGGAGCGGAAGCAATGCCGATGATTCCAGATTCCCTTTGGCCTAAACTAGAAGGGCTGTTTTGGCGTAGAGTACTGCAGCTGCCGAAGTCTACCACAGTCGCAGCAATTCGAAGGGGGCTGGGAATAATGTCGCTCAGAGGTACAGTGGCACAAAATGTGCTTATGCTATTCAGAAAGACGACTCTTCCAAATCCACCACTCATTCTGGAGATATTAAATAAATAAAAGGCGCAACTTGTAAGATGCTCACGGGATGGGCAGAAAAGAACTATCTGGTTGTTCCTCAATTCATCTTGCGAACTTTCAAGTGATTCAAGCAGAAGCCTAAGGTCTCCAAACGACTACACCTATTGGACTGGATTCACACCTTAGAAGAAACAGCAGTTCTAAAACTTTCTAAGGCCTTGCCATACAACCTGATAAAAATAAATGAAATCAGAACCTATTTAGCGAAATTTCCAGACAGAAGAACCCGGCAGAGTTTTCTCAGGATCTGTTTGAACTTGTTATATACTAATGAAATATTAGCTGCACCAGGTCAAGCGAGTAAATACAACTGCAGGTACTGCAGTATTCAGGATCAAGTGGAAACCATCAAACATCTACCCCTGGAATTCCGGGGACATGAGAAGCATGTGTCATGCACCTGGGACACCTACTCAAAAGCTTGCACTATTATGATAGAGAAGAATGGTGGTGCAGGCTGAGTGGCGAGATTCTAAGCTGGGTGGTGGCCACTGTTCATTTTTCCAATCATTAGGCATAGACAGGCCCCCTGAGCAATGAGTTGCACTCTCAGGGGTGTGGAACAGTGACAATGAGTCAACTAACATACTGGACCCACTCACGTTAGCAAGCACACGATTAGGCAAAAGCAGTGAAGAAAAGAGACTAAAAGAAATGGACCAGGAATCGATCAATTTTTGGAATGGATTAAGGCAATGGATCTGTATTGTTTTGTAAAAATTGTTTATCAATTAAATCAAATAAAACATAAAAAAATAAAAAAGTCTATTCATTGCAGTCTAGGTTTTAAACTTCTAACCTCTAAAAGCAACTTGTATTTAATAAAAGTCCTTGCTGCTCCATCAGCAGTAAACCTGCAATTTCTAAAAACACTGTAGGCTAACATGGAATGCTATACCAAATGGGCTAATACACAACCCTTCCTCGTCGCCAGTGTTAAAATGAAGATCTGCAGCCACTCCATTTAAGGTACAAGCAAGTTACACTTACCGGCTACACTTAATTCCCAGGAATGGCACATACTGGCTTCCAGCACCCAGCCTACAACTTGCAACTGCCTGGGTTAGCATGCCAACACACCAGCATTCTCTCACACTAACACTTTTACCTGCCAAACTTGTCTCTGACCCCAGGCATTTCAGACTAGCTTGCATCAATCCATCAAAGCAAGTTACAACACATTTGTATTACAACATCCTAAAAATACACGTTCGTGGGAAATCAAGCGAATTTGGCAAGTGGACCTGGAAGAGCAGATGAACATGTTAAGCCTGCTATGTTTTTGGACTTGCCTAACAAATCAAACAAAATCCTGCTGGGCATAAAAAATTGCGATACATGCTTTTACTGCCAGCTTTTCCACCCTGTGGGACATCGAAAGATTACCCCCGGTGGAGTTGCTGCAGATGTGCTGCAGTCTTTAACAGTTTACACGTTTTTTTTCTTTCTCTTCTGCTTGTGTCGGTGTGGTGAGGATGAGGAGGTCATATATAAAAACTCCTTTCAGGCACGAAGCACCGTAGAGTTGCTGCAGACTTTAGCGGTCTCTGGCAAGCCAATGGCGGGTGTTGGGAGTTGGGCCGTCCAGGTGTTTGTCCTCTTTCGGTTTGGGCTGTGCCTGCTTGTTAATGAATTTGTACAACCTAAGGAAAAGGGAGCAAGCTGCACCTGCTACCTTGGACTTAATTATGGCACTGCTAGTGTTTATTAGCACAATGGACTGACTAGGTCTTGTGATGGCTACTCTCTTGCCTCTTTCGCTGTTACTCACCGGAAGAGGGAGTACAAGGACAGGAAACCGGGAGTTCAGATTTGGGGAGAGTTGCTTGAAGAGCTCGGGTTGGAGCCTCCACCCAAGCCTCCTCTCTGTGAGGGAATAAACTCTTTTTGACAATATGACCCCTTGCTGGATGTAGCACCAGGCAACAGGACTGATCGCCCAAAAGAGTGGGGAGAACACACCGCCACAGACCCAGCTGCAAGAAAAGAACAAAAGATGAGAATACTAGTGAAAACAAGTCAACCCCTTTTTTTTAGCCCTTCTGTCTCTTTAGAATACCTGAACAGACTCCCTTTAGTTTGAGGAACAGAGTGGAAAGACCTAAGAAAACAAAAGAGAATTAACTATAATCTACACTACCAAAATATGTGAACAGTGATAGATACTGTACCAGAATTACCAGTGGATCTGGATGTGAGTTGACCAGTGGTCGAAGTGAGCGGGAGCGGACGGGAGCGTTGCTCCTCTACTTTTCTAAATTACCTTTTACAGCTCCTATTCTTTTATTTTAAAAAGAAACCGTTCCTGAATGGTTTCGTTTTAAAATAGAAGTGTAGGAAGAAGTTGAAACTTGCACTTTCAGTGCACTGCACTGATCGTTCCATTAAACAGCAGGTGCAAGTGTTTGGGGTTTGTATTGGATGTGGGAGGGAGGGGACGTGGTTATGGGGTTTGTGGGGAGTGGGTGCAGACTGGCAGGGAACATAGTTCCACTACTTCTTTTCGTACACTTCGACCACTGGAGTGGACTGATAACAGTTGACACAACGTCAGGTATCAAATAAGAAAAAGGGGAGGTTAGTAGGGAAGCTAAACCCGTATGGCACGAGGGTCACACTGGTTTCGGGATGGTGCACCAGCAGCAGAGCGTCCTCGTGTGCACTAGTCGATTCCACTTCAGAGAAGATGGCAAGGAAGACAAGCTAAACCAAATCCAATATGTCAATCCACAGTCATTGGGAGTTTCAGGTCCATTCAATTGCCACAGAGCAATGGGTGTCAAAGAAGCAGGATTTGCCACAGGAGGTATGAAGGCAGTATTTGAGTGCAGAGAGAAATGGACGCACAGGTGGGTGGTAACAAGTTCACAATGTTACTCAGAGTTCGTAAGTAGCCAGGATTATTCCTATGCGCAGGCGGGTAGCAGCAATAAACAAATCGCTTACCAGAGAAGCCCGTGAACAGAGGTAAAGATCCAATGCACTGACGGGCAGCAGAAGTATTTAAAAATGCCTTCCAGAGGAGTCTGTGAAAACGTGCTTAGTTTCAATGCACAGGTGGGCAGTAGAAATGTCCAAAACGTCCAAAGAAATCTGTGAAAACATGCAGAGTTTCAAGGCACAGGCGGGCGGCAGTAATTGTCCAAAACGTTATCCAAAGAGATCCATGAATACGTGCAGGGTTTTAATACACAGGCGGGCGGCAGAAGTTGTCCAAACGTTTTTTCAAAGCAGTCCGTGAGGGCAAAGACAGGTCGGTACACAGGAGTTGAAAAGGATTGAAAATGCAGCAAAAAAATGAAGACGTAACTTCACAGTGCCGGCTACAACGCTAAACAAAAGCAGAGTCTCAGAAGCACAACACTGCTTTAACAAGAAAGGGGCAGGACCAGAGGAAATCGGGGCTCTGGCTGGAAAACTCAAACTGCAGCCGTGACTCCGGATTTCTGGGAAATGTAGTTCGCAGCGGCTATTTTCCACGGGAGCTTCCATTGAGTAAGGAATGGAGCGTGGGGGTGTTGCAGCCCTTTCCGTAATGCCACTACTTTTCTTTTCTTTATTTTATAAGGCAAATACGGCTTCCCAGTCGCCCTACTTGCATAGGGGGCCAAGGCGTTCTGGTGTGGGCGCCGACGCGGGTGGTGCGGCAGTCGCCGAAGTGTAACATTCGCCACCAATTAGGTTTTGGTATTGAGTCACTAATTCTAAGAACAAAAAAGAAAAACTTAAAATCGAAAATTGAGGACCATTTTCCACCTATACCTAAAAATATGGAGGAAGCGGTCTTGACACACGAGAGTGAGCTTGGGACTTTACCGCCAACCGTTGAGAACCGTTGAGAATTTGATTTTGGGTACGTAAAATATCAATATTGGGGAGGAATCTGATCTGACAACGGTTTGCCACATGTGAGCCCCTCTTAACTTAATACTCCACCTATTTTCAGGAGTGCATACATATGATGCTTTGGATTCTAAATCAAGTGACGTGTCTAGCGAAGGGCAAGCTTCAATGAGTAACATGGTACAAGCAAAGGATTTGCCATCATGGGCTGACTTCCACTTGATTATTTCAACCATGGTGCAGCTGTGTGACATCTGCGTGGAGCTAACGGGGCATACCAGCCATTTAAGTAGTATACCCACACAGTTGGGGAAAATTGAGGAGGTGTGATTGACTGAGGTAGGTAAAATGTGAGCAGTAGCCTCAGCGGTTGTAGGCATACGGGATGCTCTGTGCGCTACTTTTTGGACAAATCTCTTGAAAATAGTAAAGATGGACAAAAGGGATTATCAGTTTAAGTCTAAGGATAACCAATTTGGTGAGACCTCTAAGAAACCAGATTGTCCTCAGTCGAAAAGGGATAGGAAAAGCAAAAATTAAAAAAGGGGAAACAAAATGGGGCCAAGTATTCAAGGAAATTACTCTGGGCAGTAATCCCTGCGAAGATGGAGCAATTATCCCCCAACAAGAAACAGGATTGGCAGGCAAAGGGAAAGTTAAATAAAAGTGAGTCGCAAGACGATTGCCCTGCGGAAGTTGTGAGCAGTGGATTGACATCCGAGGAGAATATCTCAATTTTTACTGTGGTTGATCTTTCTTAAAACGCGATTGCAAAGGATTAGGTTCAGGTCACCTCAACTTGGTGAATGGTGATAGAGTGGCAGATAAAGTGAGGGGTCTATAAGAGTTTAAAGTTGGTATATGGAGTGGTTTTCAAGAGAAGGATATGTTTATGACAGAGGTTGGCAAAACCCGATTCACTTGTAAAGAAAGTTCCTATGATGAATGCGGAGTGTCAAACTCACTCTCCACTTTTAAAACCAGTGACACTTGGTGGATAGACCCTTAACCCTGCCTGTGAAGTTTCATGATCAATGGGTGCAACAAAAGACAGGGAGGGTTGTGGTCAAATGTCTTTAAGATTCCCAGTCCACCAGACTCAGAGGTATTCTAAAACAGGTCAAGGGCATTGGCCCTCTTTTATGAAATTCCGAGCCTTAGATTGATTATGAACAAAGATATTGACTTGGTCAAATATATTGATTCGGAAAGGGACTATTGCATCGCAGCTAGTGTATGAAGTTTTATTAAAGGAGGTAAATTGCCTGTGCGGATTATGGTATGATTGAACCCCTTAAATCCCTAGGGAAAATGCCATTTATTTTGAAGTCTTTTTATTGGCATTTATACATATACAGTGGGGAACTTGATGCTATGAGACAGGCTAGGAAGGATCCACCCCGAAAATCACAATATAAAAGAGTAGTCCTAAACCATGTCAAACAGCGGGAGGGCCTGGTTGTGCAGGATGCCAATCCTACTAATGTGAATGAAGGGAGGTGGCTGGCAATAATACTAAAAGAATCTAGGTCCAGTTGAAAGAGTTAAAATAACCTCTTTAGTGTGCAGCATGTTCTTAAGTGCATCTTGTGCAATGTGCGTGGGTATAATGAATTGATTAATAATCTGGATTTATGCACATTCAGGAGAGCCTGTGCTCTCCTTTTACTGCACGAAGTTTGGTTGGTCTCCTGCCCTGTTTTAGATGGTTACTAGATTCTGTTGCAACCTGCCTTAAAAGGAGATCAGGGCCGTCCATCAGGTGGTCTTATTGTTGCCGTACGAAATGGCTCAGGGTATGCTATTATTAAACAACTATACATGGGAAGAAGTATGTTAGTAGTTATCCTGAGGGGAAAACTAAATGGGGTGGTGGTCAATATTTATTGGGAACTTACTCCTAATGAACTCAACAATATCTTAGGGAATTATTCCTCATTACTTGAAGAGTGGTATACAATTTACCCGGGGGCCATATTATAGTTGCAGGAGATGTGAACTCTAATTGTGGAGAGGTCCCAAGGGTTGCCTGGACTGCGAGGGGTGGTTCTGATGTCTTGAGTAAAGCTAAGCAGGGTGCAAATTGATGACAGACAGAGTAAGATTGGGGCCTATGTATGCTAAATGAACTGCAAGGGGATTTTGATAGCCATCCAACTTGGCATAAGGGCCCCTCTGCCTCCTTTCTTGATTACATGTTTGTTACCAAGGAACTGCTGGAGATCTGTCAGGATTTCCATATCAAAGAAACCTACCTTAGTGATCTCAATATGCTTGTGGGGTTTTTTAATGAGTAAGGTCAGGGGAGGATGTGGTCAGGGGTTTCTCGTGGTCAATTGTGGTGGTAACAGGTTGAAATGGAATGAGAAAAACAATGCTCTCTTTAATGGTCAAATTATGTACACCTTTATTAACACTTCTTTTGAGCAGAAAATTCAGTTATACTCCGTTGAATAAATTGATAGATCAATTCAACAGTCTATTTTGCATTTAATTCAACGTATAGTAAGAGTACCAGCAGTTAGGTAACATTTGCATAGGTTTGATCAGTCCGCACAGGAACAAAAAAAAAAACAAGCAGGAAGGTGATATGGGAGATTAAACGCAGTGATTTTGATCCCACTCGCACGCAGAGTTTAGGGAGGAAAGAAAAGCAAAGGCTTAGACATTGGTCTAAAGGCTGCCTTCATCAATATGACGGAAAGGCCATGCTTGCTATTGTAGCAGGGAAGAACAAAGCCAATTTTTTTTCTATTTCTAACACTATGGAAGTAAGGCAAGAGGATGTGCAGACCATTCCTATCTTGGAGGGGGTTTAGATTTGTATGTGCAGAAAGATGGGGATTTAGTGCAACTTTCATTTGATCAGTGGTTGGTTTGGCATCTTGATTTCACTGTAGATGACATTGAGAGGATTACTAGTCCGATGAGTGGCTTGAGGGCTGGGGGTCCTAATAAATTATTAAACAATTTCTAAGCAAGCACTTGAAATCTGGCCAGGCATTTTGCATACACTGTTCTCAGATATTATTTGTAATCAGAAGACTCTGTGGTCTTGGAAGAACGCGTATGCAATTCCTATTTTTTTTTAAAGGGAAATAGTTTGCTGCAGATTGATTACTTACCCATAACACTTGTCGACGCTAAGATTTTTGAAGCACTGATTTTAGAGAAATTGGAAGAATGGGAGAAGGAAAGTGGGACGTTAAACACATTTCAAACTGGTTTTAGACGTAACATGGGTCTAGACTGTAATGGGTCTTTAATTGTATACAGAAGTTGGCTTTGGGAAAAGACGCAGTGCCTATGTATATATGCAGTATCCCTGGATCGCTCCACTGCCTTTGATTTGGTAGACAGAAACATCTTGTGGCCAAAATTATACAAGTCTTGTGGTCTACTCCGTGTTTTGGTATATTTGCACACAGGCGCCACCATCCAGGTGAGGCTAATTAATAAAGGTGCACATTTCTAGACCTATAATAACAAGTTCTGGACTGCGGCAAGGGTGCTTTTTTGCACCCCCCATCTTCAACGTATACTTTGCTGATATAGGTGAGATCTTGGTGAAGGCAGCCTTTGTCACTCCTAGAATGGGGTAGATCAGGCTATTGCGGCTTGTATACACAGATGATTTAATTCTTTTAGATAAAACACCAATTGGTTTGCAGTGTATGATAGGGGCATTTCAACGATGTATTTTTGTGTGATAAATAAGAAAAACCAACCCTTTGAAGAATAAAGCAATCACATTTTGCTGTAAAGGGAAGAGATGTAAGTTTGCCTGGTTTATCAATGGAGTGAAATTGGAGATCAACGATAGCCTCGTGTACTTGGGTCCACTGATTTTGGCACACCCATGTAAGTCTTTTTACTGAAAACTTTTAAAAAAGAAAGCCACCTTG
Organism: Ambystoma mexicanum; assembly: GCF_040938575.1. Lineage (NCBI taxonomy): Eukaryota > Metazoa > Chordata > Amphibia > Caudata > Ambystomatidae > Ambystoma > Ambystoma mexicanum. The sequence goes on from NC_090937.1 coordinate 275,232,966, forward strand.
TTAGCCACACAGATGAAGAGCATACATAATACGTTTGGAAAATTCTCTTTTGTGCCTGTTTTAAAATGTTATATTGGGAAAGTTGTCCTAAAATTGCTCTGTGGGTTGCAAGTCCTTCCGATTTGGTTGATGAGTGACCTGGATCACTATCAAGCAATGATTTGGAGGTTGCTGCTTTTCTTTCTCCCGAAGTGTTTCCCGTTCGTGGATATTCACCATGAATTGGGGCTCCAGTCCCTACAGAGCAGGGCCCTATTAAGGGAGTTGGCTCTATTTAGGAAATTCTTCTGTCCCTCTCCTATCTATGCACATATAGGTAGAGAAGCCTTTTCACTGACTGCTCGCCCCTTTAAGAGATTTTGTTGATTATTGTTTAAAGCAGCTGACTGCCTTGGATATGACCCAGGAAACATTGCATCCTTGTAAAGTCAAATTGACCGTGCTATGAAGGGCCTGAATAAGCAAGGGTGAAGCTCTCGGGAGGTTGACCTTGTATGCCCATCTGAGGTTTCTCACAAAAGAGCAGGTGTTGCAGAACCCTATGTGTTAACATTTCCGGATAGGGCTCAACAGAATATTTTCATTTAATTCTACTGTGATGGCAACAAACGGAATTGTGTGCATTCGTAGTGGTTTACCAAAGGAACTGGCATGTTGTAGATTCTGTAGGAATTCGAAACAAAGGGAAAATCTGAAAATGTGCTGTTACTCTGTCCTGCTCTGATGCCACATCACATTTGAATATGTGGCAAATGTGTGCATACTTTGGCCTGGGTAGATGTAGATAACCTATGGTTAACAATAGCTTGTCTATTGCATTAATTCTTGCTATTGTTAGATTTTTAAAGGTGTGTGAATTATGTTAATGAAGATCACTAATCCTTAAAAGCCTCAAATTATGCTATATAAGATTTTAATATGATGAATTGGAGTGCATTTATTGTGATTAGCTGTGAATTTGTTTTTATCCCTTGTTTTCGCTGAGCTCCGATTGAATTTGATGTTATGTGAGATATGGTTTTATATGCTTGAGGTTCGTTTGGATTACATTTTTATTTTGGTATTAAGCTTAAATGTTATTGTCGGATACTGTATTATAATGTGAAATATTGTAAAGGTTCGTTTTACATCGTCACAAAGAAAAAAAGACCCTCTTTGATAAATAAAATATCCCATTACTTTTGTATGGAATACATGGCTTCATACCTGGCTGCAGCCTCTTAGCGCGGGAAAGGGAGTCAGGACTGGATTTCAGACCACTGTAGTCTCGTTTAAAAGACAAGTGGGTGCCCGTGAGCGATCCTCCCGGTATGAATGTAGCGTTACTTCCCCCTCTTTATTGGAAGCTTACAAGTTCCAGTATGCAAATTAATTCAAACCTACAAAAACTCTTCTACAGACAGAAAGTGAAATAAAATGCACGACAAAGTTGGTTTTTCCGATATCTTTCAGCTTGTTCTGTACATCCATAATTTATTATCAACCATAATTGTAGCATATTAAAACCTTAATACCAGAGCAGCGGTCACTGCCAGTTTCCTGTCACTTATCACCTGCCGCTGTAAATGGTCTGCTGCTGAGACCGTTAAAACGATAATATCTCACCGGGAGGCTGTGCGGAGTTCTGGCTGTTGTATTAGAGGAGAGAGAGGTGGATCAGGAGAGCAGGGGGTGTGGGAGGAGGGTCATAGGTCCCTTGTCCAACTGTTAAATCCACCTTTACGTTAGAGCCATGTTTAGACTTGTGCTCAGCTGAGGGTTCCTCCTAATTTAGGGTTCCTGCTAATTTCCTGGTCATCCACTTTGGCTCATACATTGGTGGAGCGTTGAAGGACCAGAATCAGGCTGGGCGACATTGGAGGTTCTCAACAATTAGACACGATGCAGCACCAAGGCAGTGTTAGGAAATATGGGTCTCAACTTACATTCCTTTGAAGCGGGGTTAAAGTGTGCCATTCAACTGATTTGAAAGAAATACACCTAATAACATTTGCAAACACATTTAGCCCAATATAAAAGAGCAGGACAACAGCAGAAATATCTAGTGGAATTTAGTTGTCAGATCATTTCAACTTGGCGCACCCAAAGAAATCTCTACCCAGTCTAAATGATATATGCAGGCATTTCCACATTTTCATGCTACTTGTGCACAAATACCATCCTGAGGCACGCCTCATCAATATATGGAGAGCTCTCAAATATCCAGTACTCTTGTCTGAGAAGGCCATCCAGTCCAGTGTTTACGTGGGACTCTGATTTGTAGTTTTTATTTTCCTATTTGAAATTTAGGAAAACTACGGAATCCAAAGGGGAAAAAAACAGGACTGGGTGACCTTCACACACACTGTCACAAGAAACTTTGGAGATCTGAATATGTCAGTGCTACCCTCATTATCAAGTAGGTGTTTCCAAAGAGAATTCAGAGACCTGTCCACACAACATATCTATCATTGCCACGTGTTCATGCAATGAGTATCTTGCATATACAAGAGGACAGAAAGGCAGATGTTTATGAATGGTCAATGCTTGGCCGATTCTAAAGGCATCGGCCAGACTATCCAGCCAACAGTAATTTTGCGATAGCAACTAATAAGGGCAACATTTGTCATGTTTACACATGCCAGAACAGTTCTGAAATGCTCCTAAACAAGCCTGAAATATGGTGTTTTGCGCCTCTGCAATTTATTTAGCCGGGCCGGATTGTCTAACATTTGCACCAGTGCAAAAATGTGAACAAATGCTTTGATAATACAAAATGGGGCAAACTTGTTTTTGTCACAGTTCACATTATCTAACAAACATCTGCATGAGGCCAAAAATGTAGCAGACTGTTTTTTTGTACAAGGTGTGTTGCATAACAAAAAACAAAAAGGCGTTTACTACATTTCTCTTCATGTTATGCAGCAAATGTAGTTAATGAAACAACCTGTTTCAATTTTGCTCTGGTGATAAAATGTTTTGATTGCCGCTAAACTGGTTTGCTGCATTCTGTATAATCTAAACAGCAAAATTGGCACTAAATACGTTTGCTCCATTTTCTTGCAAAAGTGCAGAGCTTTGAAAATCTCGACAAATCTGTCACTTTCTGATACCCAGTGACCCCAAGAAACACACATCACTCATACAAAGTTACTCCCTTCATGAAAGATTGTTTTCAATACAGATGCACAATAAGGGCATTAGAAATTGAGTTTTATTTAGATTTAGTAGCTCCCTGCAACTATGTTGGCGATTCCATAATGCTGCAATATTTACATGTGGGCCGCATGAGTTATTTTCTTGATGCAAAATTTTGGAAAAGAATGGCACTACATCTTGTCAAATATATCCTCGAATCTATGTATATCTACGCTTGCCAAAGGCAGAGATGCAATTGAACGGCAACCACTACTTTTTTGTAACTTTTGATAGTTCCACTACTTTTTACAACCATTTTCACAGTTATAGGACTTTTTTTGCAGTTAATGCGTTCCTCTTATTTATAGTTTTGGCTGTTAGGAGACGCTTTAGTACCACCAAGAAGACAAAGCTATTGCAGTGCAGTACAGCTCTGAGGGAGATGGGATGTGAGGGGGGACATACAGCTTGTGGATGTTTGGTTATTTACTTGCCCATTGACTGCCCCATAGCCATGCCAAAGCCTACCGCCATTCCCACTCACCGCCTGCCTATCCCACCTCCAACACATCCTCCGGGGATTGCTTGGAGCTACCTCTATAAAACAGTATTATCAATTGTTGTGCTGTTAATTCCTGCCAGTGTTATTTCTAATCAGTCTTCAGAGAGCTAATGGTTTAATAATAGCTATAAATGTGCGACTGGTGTAATTAAAATGGCAACCACATGGCATTCAGCCACTTGATTGCAAGGACACGCATACTGCTTATAAATCAAGTCCTGTTAAAAACAAGCACTGGCGTTTTGCTCGTGTGTGGGCATTAGACAGGCATTTTCCAGGCACTGCTATATAATATGACCAGATGCTCACACCATTTTGCACCTGTTATTTCATTGCCAGGTAGTACATTATGACAGTGGCTGGCAAATGCCTACACAAAAAAACAAAAATGCTTGTTACTCAACAGGCTTTTTAAGAACAATGACTTTGCTTGGGCTCTCGCTGAGCTAAGCAGCAAACAAGTCTAGAAGACCTTGATATGAGCTTCTTTCTAATTCCTGCCTGGGTGTGGAAGAGACTTCAGGGAGACTTTTCTCTGCTCAAAGAGGCAAGTTGTGTGTTCCACTTCCCTTTTCTTTAGGGCTGAAAGGTGCATACATTTATAGTTCATATAAACACAACTACTCAGGAACGACTTTGTAGTCTTATTCAGCATCTCCCAAAGCCTGTACTGAGGAAGACGGGCACATTTGGAAAACACTTTCATTGTATTAATAAATCTGGAATTTCCCTCCTACTCTTTTTGTTGTTGGGAAAACAGAGGTAATGGTACCACCCGCTTTATTTACACATGAACTATATGCATGAATAACTTGCTAGACTTTAGTACACAATATAATATGCCACCCTAGGGTTGACAATGAAAGAAAAATCCAAACATCACCTCCAGTGTATTTCTAGGATTTCAAGAGTGTCCAGGAGGAAAACCTCCAAAAGTAATTCTAGAAGTTACTCTTAAATGGAACTCTGTTTCAACCGAAAAGAGAACATTGAAAAATAATGCACGAGAACCACATTCTTAGGTCCACCCCACCCACTTGGCCACCTAGCTGCCCCGCTACTCACCCATTGCCACATTTTCCGCTCATGGATCCGCACTTCACCGGTTCACAGTTCTACTACTTTTTTATTGATACACTTCTGCCTCGGGCCCACTTGTCGAAGTGGGCATGAGCGGTTGGTGCTCCTCTACTTTTATTTTTAAACTGTTACTGTTCCTATACTTTTATTTTTTTAAACAAACTGCTCCTGAACGGTTTAGTTTTAAAATATGTGTAGGAAGAAGTTGAAATGCGCAGTTCAGTGCACTGCACAGAGCATTCCCTTAAACAGCAGGTGTGTTTGTTTGGGGGTTTGGTTTCCGCGTCAGAGGGGGTGTGGAACATTGTTCCACTACTTCTTTTTGTACACTTCAACCACTGCTCTGTCCAAAGGATCCCCTCATTCCCAAAGGAGCCTGCTTTTCCAGATCAGTGGTGGTGGAAAAGAACTAGGTCACATTAGGGTCGGACTGGGACAAGAAATAGGCCCCGACACCCAAGAAAAAGTGGCCCACCCCTGGCCTTAAACCATCATCCGTGAATCGCTTCAATTCACGACTTTACAGAAAACACAATTTGTGTAATCATTCTACCCTCCATCCCAGTGTGTGTTCTGCAACAGGGGCTTTAAGAGAGGTGTAATCCAGGTTTTTCTTTTGCCCTAGCACACATTAAGCCTAGATCCAAATTCACAAAAACAATACCTGGTCAGATTGAAAGAGGAGAGCGACTGATTCTCTAACTCTAATTTGGGTGTGGAGGAATAGAATACGAGTTCTGCCTGGTTACTGCTGCTTATAGACTGGAGCCTAGGGTGGCCTCTGGCAGCCTTCACTAAACACATCTTTTGTCACCCCCAAAGTGGCTGAAGTGTGCTAAACAGGACCACCTTACATTACACAGCATTGAAGATATACAATGACTAGTGGTTACTTACCCACTGTGATGGGCTTGCCTGGCTGGCTGGTGGTAGCTCTGCTAAAGCCTGGCTAGAGTGGATACCTGAACAGCGACCTGCCTGCAAATACAAAGTAAAGATGACGAAAAACCAATAAATGCAGTATATATCATAAAAATACAGTGCAGGGTATGTAGGATATGATAAGCACCGCAGCCTCACCCAATAGCAAGGGGCTAAACCATATTCTGTGACAAAAAAAGGAGTAGAGCATCCAGGACCATAAAAGCTAGAAGCACTAGTAGCCAGGCAAATCAATATATTCCCTGGTGGTAACTAGCAAATGGGAAATCTGCCAGAGGCACGGCAATCGGCATGCTGTGCTGAATAACCACAACCAGAGATGGAAGTGTAATTCAAATCATTGGTATACTGTACCACTAGTTGCTTTCATTTTTACAGTGTACCTTTAGTTCAAAGGCTCAAGAAGAAACGCGTCCTAGGTGCTCTCTTTTTCTCCCGAGCCAGTTATAGAATCAACTCAGGCCGGACATTCAGGCACTGCCAGTTTCCCCAAGTCGTAGGTAGGCAGACACACCTACATAGCGCATGTGGCTCTGCGGGTGGTTATCATGCCCAGGTTGCAAACCTTTATCAGTGGCAGAGCCTTTCATATGCATGATGGAACAATTACAACTCAAAGAGCTCGCAAAGCACTGCAAATCTGTTATGGTTTAGATGAGCAACCCAAAGCCCCCATGGAAAGATTTGGTTATATCCATGATGTTGCTTTAAGTCACTAATCAAATGTTTTGAATATCATGCATAACGAGCTGGAAGATTGCGACAAAGAATCTGCATATCTATCTTCGTTTATTAGACAACGTTTTGTATTACATGTCCCACTGTACTTTCAGTGATTTAACTAGATTTTTCAGGTAGAGCCTGGGCCAGCTAGCAAGTCAAGATCAGTGATTCTTGCACCCCAATATAGGCAACACCCATACATATCCTAGCAAATCCATTGTTCCAGGACCTACATTCCATTAACATGGCAGGTATGCCATATTGAAATATTCAAAGGATGCAAGGGCAGAGATGGTTTAACAGCACTGTAACCGTGTAATACGATAGCGTGTCCCCACCACATAGCCCATTGAAACAACTCAGTATAGAAGCATACTGCGCCCCGCTCCCCCACCGAGGCATGGTTATGCAGCTATCATCCACTATCAATGTGAAATCATTGCAGCACTGAGAACCGTGCAGAGTATCAGTAACACTAAACAGTTACCAGTAATACCAGCTCCTCTGTCATAAGGCACAGGGACCTTGACATCATCTGGAACATGCACAGAGGTTTAGGGCAGCAGAGAGAAATAAACAGGGTAAAGCCAGGCAAATAGTCATATCCAATCAGGGTACACGCGGTGCTAAGCTTTCCTGGGAACCAAGGAAAGAATCTGGGCGCAGTTAAAAGATTGGCGGCAGACAGTGCCACCGCAGAGCAGGTGTACTTGAGACGGCGAAAACCACTACATTCTAAAACTTGGACATTCAAAGCAAGGTTAATTAACAGATGTAGGGGTTAATTACAAAGACCATAGGTGGTTGCAGTGGGACTGCTCCCAGACAGACAATTCAGCACAGCACGAGCAATAAACCTGATCTTTACGCTGGAAAAATAATTTGATAACCTGGTCCAGACAAAAGCAAACAGTCAGCTCAGCCAACTATTATCCACACGTTTAGTTTTGACCATATGTATTAGAATCATGAAGTCGGGGTTCTTCCTGTTCGCCTTGTTTTTGTGTCATGTTTCCTTTGTGTAATCATGGCTTGTACTGGAGATTGGGAGCAGCTAGCTCTCCCCCTTGGGGTCACGGTAAGGCAAGGGTAGGAACAGAATGGCAGGAGAGCAGCTCCCGCAGAATTAGCAGAACACATGCATCAGACAGAAATTGTTTAAATGCAGAAGAAAAGCTACCAGTGTTGACATACTGTGATCTGTCCTGTGAAGTCCACAGCACCCGAACGCGATTTAAGCTGATGCAAGCACTTTGACCCATGAACACGGGGCCGGTCTTACACCAGATTGCACCCCAGGCGGGAAGCATCGTTGGCGCCCCCCGCCCACATTACCCCCGACTGGCTCACGTCACTCCCAAACTACACCTGTCTTGTGACAAAACCCCTCCTCAATATGAATAAATAATTGCTAGATAAATTAAGCTAGTTTCATTACATTGTAATTCAAGTACTTTACAGAAGAATTCTAATGTGAAAACACAACTGTTGCTGCCCAAGTAAAATTGTTTTTCTGTCACCTGCTCTTAGGGAAGGCCTTGCCTGAATGTAGTTTGAAACTGTCTGTACTGGCACACTGCAGTGTGACTAGCCTGCCCGGGTCTGAGGGCACACTGACCACTGGCCCGGTGTTGCAGGTGTTCTGTTCATACCACCTCACATGTATTTCACAGGGGGCAATACTACACTAACCATATGAATAATTTTCTGATAATAGGTTATCATTCCAAGATGGACAGTCTAATACACTCTTATTGTGCTCTTTCAAAATACCTCTCTGAGAGTGGGAAAGGGGACAAATAGCACCAATGAGGATTCCTGTATGCTTTGCATTAAATCACAGAGCATTTCAGGACTATAACAGTGATCAGAGATCTCTACATTTGATAAACAAGTGTGAAAAAAGGATTGTATGTGTGAATCTCTAAATGCATAACCGATGCATGGCTTGGTACTCATATCACGGTTCACAAAAATGTTTGTAACCATGAACCATAAATGCTCATTTGGACAGCTTAAATTGTTGGATAAGAGTATTTAATGGCTGCAACATCAGCCACTCAAATGGGGTATAAGGGCTCTTTTGGTTCTTTTTTCTGAAGAATTTTAGATGAGGAAGGGCTGGGTCTCACTGTGGCCATGCCCAACCCAATACAGAAACATATTTTGGGAATTATATCTACAGACCGGATAGGATTCTGCACAAGAGACATACAATAAAAAAATGCACAGAAAGGCTACACAGAAAGGATTGTACCTCTTAGAAACTTTAGCCTGCCCAGTAATAAGCTGATGGAGCGTTTTAAACTGCTTTCTAATGCATTGTAAATGGTCCACAGCCACTACCTCCTCACTATTATGCAGGCCTCAAGGGTTATTTCGGCAAAAAAGAGCAGGCCCATGATACAACAGAGCTGGAATTAGCATCTCTTATTAGTGCTGACATGCAGATAGTGAAAATCATGGGGTGGCAGTGTTGAAAGGGCATTTGGCCTAGTGGATGTACAATTTGAAGCAACTTCTTTGATTGCTTTGTATTTTTATGTGTGGGCACAGTATGGCATATTCGTCAGAGTCACATACTCAACACATTCCAGTGTGCTTTAGTATGAACATTGGGCACATCGGACAACAGGTATATGTGCTGTTACATGCGGGAGCGCCACATAGACGTCATTAACTAACAGGGTGGCGACTTGGCCAGTGCACAAATCATTGCTGCACACATCACTGCACTGATTTGCCACGGTCTATGGTCTGCACAGTGACACAGTTATCCCTGCTTTCCTAGTCAAGATGCCAAGTCACATTGGGTTGCCATCTGGTGTGCGTGCTAGGTCTTGGCTGGCTCTGGCTTGTTTAGAACATTAAAAGACCTTTGATGCTGAGCTGATGCATTTAGTCCAAAGCAGACACTACAATACTTAAGCAAAACAAATTCAGTTAACCTTCCCAGGGGTGCACCATATGTAACTAAAAAGTAATATTGGTGCATCAAATAAAGAGACATGAAAATAAAGAAAATAGTTTTACACTTTTCTGTGTGGCACGTTAATTCTCTTTGCAGAATGCATAGGTTTGATCAGCTAACTGATACTTGTGCTGGCCTGGTGACTAAAAATGCCCCATGTTCAGTTCTTAAGACTGAAATGTTAAGCACATAATGTATACAAACAATGGCTTGTAAATGAGCCATCACTTATAAATTGCCCCACTTGAAAGGCTGTTAGTGCATTCCTACACGCAACATGTTACATGCCTTGTAACCCATTTAGTACTTATACAAGCGCAGGGCAGGAGGCTTTTGTTTACAGTCGTTCCCGATTCCAATGCTTGAAGAATTCTTAATATTCGGCAGCTCACACCCTTGCTATTGTGAAAGTGAGTCTCCTGAAGGAATGTGAGCCGACGTTAAATGTGCACCAAATGTGCTGCTTAAGTTGAATTTAATGCTGTATGATGCGATGAAAAAATGTTATTGGCCTCTACCCCATTAGATTTATGCATCAGTCAAAGGACATATGCATTGCTTGAAATCAAACACGATTCAAGGTTTGTTTGTTTATTTATTTGTATAGCGCTCCAGACCCAAGGGTAGGTATATGGGCGCATAAAACATCAAGTTACAGGCAAAATCATCAAGTTACAGACAAGGATGAGGAACATTTGTACAATTGTGAAGAATATGTATATTTGACAAGAGAGCAGTTAGTGCAGAGCTAGGAACAGGCAGACATAGTAAAGGATACATTCTTACATTAGGTCTACATGCATATATAGTTGGCTATTTGTTGAGTAACCATGAGATGACCTTAGTTCTGAAAGGTTGGAAGGTGGGGGTGGATTTGATATCCAGTGGAATGGTGTTCCACAGTTGTGAGGCTAGAGCTGGGAAGCTGGATCCGCCGGCTCTTTTAAGGGAATATTTGGGAACCGTACGTTGTAATGTGTTAGAGGATCTAGTGGTTCTAGTATTCTGTCTTAGTGTGAATTTGTTGGTTATATAGGGCGGGGCTAAATGGTTAAGAGCTTTGTAGGTGAGGCAGATGGTTTTTAGGTTTATTTTCTGTTGGACAGAGAGCCATTTGCATGAGATTCTTGTGGCCGAGATATGTTCTCTTCTGGGAATATTTAGGGCGGTACGGAGTGCATTATTTTGTAGGACTTGCAATTTATTGATTCCCGTTTTGTTGGCCCCTACATAAAGGCTATTACAATAATCTAGTTTGTATTGTATAGGTACTCTGGCTAAGGTGAGGCAGTTGTTGGGGGAGATCAGCGGTCTGCAGGCCCTAATTAGTTTGCCAGTGTAGGCAGTGGCTGAGGCGGTCATATTAATTTGTTTGGCAAGGTTGGTATTCGTGTCTAGGTAGAAACCAAGGGTTTTTACACTTTTGGCGATGGGAATGGTGTTACCGTCAATGGTGAAGCTGGTGTAGTTGGGACTGAATTTCCGGATGGTGTTGGGTGAGCCGACAAGGAGCAGTTCGGTCTTGTCATCATTCAAGCAGAGGCCATGTGTAGCCATCCATGCCTGAATGATGGAGAAGACTTCATTGATCCGGTTGGCGTCCGAGTTGTAATTGCCGAATAATGTGAGGAATATCTGGGTGTCATCTGCGTAATTCGTGTAGGTGACACCCAGATGGTCCAGTTTGTCGAAAAAGGGCTTTGTAAATATATTATACAAAGTGGGAGAGATACAAGATCCCTGTGGGACACCGCAAGTAATGGGGATCGGGTCGGCCGCTGCTAGGGGTGAGAAGACCCGCATGGTCCTGTTGTCCAGGAAGGATTGGATCCATGTGACCGCAGAGTGGGAGAAGTGTGCTGCCGATGACAAGTGGTTGGACAGGATTTTGTGGTCAACCAGGTTAAAGGCAGCGGAAAGGTCGAGGAGAAGAAGGATGGCCGCCTTACCTTTATCTTTGAGTTCGTCTATCTGGCACTTGAGATCAACAATGGCCGTTTCTGTCACATGTTGAGTACGAAAGCCAGATTGGCGAGTTCCTAGTAATTGGTTTGTCTCAAGGTAATCCTGAATTTGTAGATAGGCCACTCAGTCAAGAATTTTTTGTAAGAATCGGACAGTGGTAATGGGTCTATAATTCGTAGGTATATCTGGATCGAGAGTTTGTTTCTTTAGCAGATGTAGGACCCAGGATTGATTCAGATTATTAGGGACCAAGTTATTGGCGAATGACAGGTTTATTAATTTGGTGATGAAGGGGGAAGAGATCCCTGGCTGCATCTTTTATGATCTGTGCGGGGCAGCTGTCCCCCTTACAGTTCGAAGGTTTCAAAGATGCTATAATTTTTTGTTCTTCAGGTATGGATACCTTTTTGAAAGTAAAGCCTGAGCTGGTGGGGGAGGGTGGGGCTGGAAGTAGGGCCATGAGTGAGTTGTTGTCAATTTTAGTTTGGAGCCCTGAAATTTTGTCAGCAAGGGCATTCTGGATCCCTGTGCACCATGGTTTATCCTTGGTGCAAGTATCTGTGGGAGGAATGGGGTTTTCTAATTCCTTTAGGATGTTAAAGAGCTCCTTTGTACTAGAGCTTGCCTGAGAGATCCTGGAGTTAAGATATTCTTTCTTAGCACGTGTAATCTCATTTTTGTAGAGAGTGGAGATATTGGTGAGGTTGGTTCTGTTATTTACTGAAGGCACTGATTTCCATAGAGATTCAAGTTTACTTTTTTGTTGGCGGAGAAGTTTGAGCTCCGGGGTGTACCAAGTGTTCAGGTGCGCTTTTGGTTTCCCTTTGCGCATTTTTAATGGTGCAATGTCGTCTATGGCTTTAGCCATGGAATCATTATAAACATTGACCATTAGGTTCAAGTCCGTTGTAGCTGGCAGTGCGTTCAGAGTGGGGGTCACCAAGGGTATTAAGGCTTCCGCTGTGATGTTACTCCTTTTCCTAGTTGGGCAGGCCGGTAAAATTGCAGGCTTTTTATGCACTAGATTGCTAATATTAATGTCGAATGGGAGGAGGTGGTGATCAGTCCAGATAAGCTGTACCGGGTCCTTCAGCGTAATGTGGCAGTTAAGGACAGTTACCCAGTTAAGGATTCTGCCCTTCGAGTGGGTTGGTTTTGAGCAGAGTTGTAGGAGGCCATGCTCCTCTAATGCAGTGGCTAGGGCAGTGGCTGGGGTGTCAAGAGGGTCATTAAACCCAAGATTAAAGTCTCCAAGTATAATCATTTGTGCTGAGGGTTTGGAACTTTCGGCAACTAGTGCATTGATGTCTTCCTCAAATGAGCCTGGTGGGCCCGGAGATCTGTAAATTAGATGCATCGAGATAGTACTCTTCGGGGAAGTTTGTAATTTGACTGTGAGATGCTCACATGATTTGAGTGGAGGAGACGAGGCTAGTCTAATATCAAGCGAGGGCTTGAAGATAATGGCTACACCACCTCCTCGAGCGTTAGGTCTATCTACTCTGAGGATGGTGTAGTTGTAAGGGATAGCTAAGGTAAGAGATGGTCCCGCAGCATCATGCAACCAGGTTTCGGTCACAGCGAGGAAGTCCAGTTTGTTAGTTAGAATAATGTCGGCGTCTTCTGTGGAATGGGCGACTAAAAGGAGCTCTTCTAAATGTTAGATCATTAGAGTAGGAGGGGTGAAGTTGAAGGGTGTTACCGTGTCATTGTTAGTCTTGTCGGGTGGTTTAGCTGGGCGTTTACTAGTTCTGTAGTGGGTTCTAGCACCAAGTCTATTGTTATGATCGGTAGGGCTGACGGTGGTAGTTTGGTAGATAGTTAGGTTCGTAGTTATGGAGGGGCTGTAGTCCAGGGTGGGGCAAGGGGCTCTCGTGTCGGTGGGGTTCCGCTTGGGGATATCTGAGTTCTTATTGGCTAGGACATCAGAGAAGTGTGCGTAGCCAAAGGAAGGATCTGTGGAATGTGAGACTGGGAGGAAGGCTGGTGTGTTGGGCAAGAAAGGTGTGGGGCAGGTGATAGGGTGATGTCTTGGGCAGGCAGGTCTGGCTAGACCATTTGTATGGGCTATGTAGTTATTACCAATGCAGGGTATCATGCTGTGCATGACACAAAAGGGGAACATGATCGCGGTAAGGCAGAGTAGCATAATAAGGAGGCTAGGGCCGGGGCACCTTACAGAGTGTAGGCGATTGAGGGGCATCGGTCACATAGGGCAGTGCCAGATAGCAACAAGTCAGAGGGTTAAGCTGGTATCAGGTTCTAGCTAAGTGTCAGGCAAGCAAGGGTACTGGTGAGTAGGGCACAGGTATATATAATGAGATCACCATAGCCACAGAAAGGTCTACGATGTCTAGGCTATGCACGGATCAGGCTAGGCATAGTCACTGAGCTTGGTGCTTGGTTAGAGTACAGTATGTTGGCTAGGCACATTTCCATAAGGCACAACACAATTCAAATGTGGTCTAGCTGCAACCATAAGGCACAACAAAGTTCAAATGTGGTCTAGATGCGACCATAAGGCACAACAATGTTCAAATGTGGTTTAGATGCGACCATAAGGCACAACACAACACAAATGTGGACTGGATGCGGCCATAAGGCACAACAAAGCTTAAATGTGGTCTAGATCCTAAGGCATAAGAGTTCAAATGTGGTATAGATGCGACCATAAGGCACAACAAAGTTCAAATGTGGTCTAGATTCTAAAGGTTAGAGTCTAATGGATCCAAAGTAGATGATTAAAGTGGCTCAGCTTTGAGGGCCTGTGGCAGTTCCCAAAAACAACTTTGCTTTAAGGAGACTGGCAGGAGTTAATTGCCATTCGTCTGTTTTTTGGTTGCACTTGAAGTTTAAACAAAATCACTGTTCCTTCCATTGCTGAAGGGCATACTGTTTCCATATGAACCGCAAGATTAAATGTTTGACTGTTGTTGATCCTTCGAAAATAATATACCACTTTTTTTGTATAGCGCTTCATGGTGAATTCCTCCCACTATGAAGCGCTATAATAAAGGATTAATTAATACCCATGTTAATGGTACCAAATGTATCAACATCAGAATAGGGGAGGTCTACCGTGCCGGGGATTCAAACTTTGAAGTGCTATCACAATTCGAGGTAGATTTGTGAAAACCTGTGTGCCAACTGTTTTCTTCCTACTGAATGCTAGAGCTCGCAGGCTGCACCCATCAGTCCCACTGTCCAAGGGAAAGGGGGAGACAAAACCGGTGAATGTCCAGAGTAGGCTCTTCAAAACCTCCCAGTGAAGGCAAAAGGACATACATTAGATGCCGGCAGCAAATATGCAAAGACTCTAGTATAGGCAAAGACGAGAGACACAGCATTCGGCCACTGCACCCTATTGGCACCATTTCAACAATAAGGTAATTGAAGTGAAGTGAACTGGTGCATCTTGGCACCCCTTGATAGTGGATAGACTTAAGGGTACAATACTTACACTTACCTTTTATTGATCGCCAGGGAGAAGCAATCGGCACCCAAGGTCAAGGTAGCAAAGGCAGGCTCTGGTTCACTGGGTCTGGCTGTGGCTGGTCCTTGATTCGATCCGTTTCATCACCAATTTCCATGTCACTGCCAACGGACACAGACAGGGACAGCAGGTCAAGGAAGGGCAGGCTTCCCAGCCCTTATCAATCCCCCTGTGTCAGTCAATGCACTGTGCAGAGCATGAGTTGGAGGAGGGCATGTGCCCAGGCATGTGGCCTGCCTGTGTGACGCAAGCGCCACCCGCGGAACTGAAATGAAGCAACAAATTTTGCCATTTGCTGGCCTGAGCTGAGACTGCAGTGCTAGCAATACATTATAATTTATATAAAAATTAACGTGGCTGCAGGAGATGAAATAATGCAGAGAAAGACTGCTGTCTCCGCTTGCATGCGCTCGCCACTCAGACTGGCCCTGTATGAGCGGTGGTGGTAGGCCGGCCGAGTTTGTTGAGGCCTACGTTGTCAAATGAAGATTCAGCAGCCATGATGAATGACTGCTGGCATAGAGGTGTCTCATGCCACAAAATCAAACCTATTAAACTTTCATGAGGTATCGGGGTTATGCTACCACAGGCCACTTTTCCATCGAACATGACTTGGTTCCACTTATTCTCGCAGTCACTTCCCCTCCCCAATGGTCTGTCAACCACCATCTGTTCCGTCATTAACCTTGACCCTGCTCCCTCTCTGTGGCCCTACTCCCTTTCCCTTTCCTCCACTCCCCATGTTCAGTGTCCACACTGCTGTGCCAAGCTAGTGGTCTCTGCTGGCTTCAGTACAGAGTAATGAGAGCCGCAGAAAGCTTGTCCGCGAAATTAAAGCCACGAAATGATGACCGTGTCCCGTCATGTGAGATTAGTCGGTACTGTGTTTTTAGTCATGTGTTTGCAGATGCACACTTATGGGAAATAGAAAACGACAGCTACAAAAATGCGAGTGGAGATGGCTTAAACTTCTAGAGCTGTGTGAAGGCATCACACGTGACATGCAATGGCCTGCCTGCTAGTGCCTTCCTTCTGGAGGGGACGGCGAGTGTTTCTTTTTTCAGATTGGAAACGTACAGCAAAGCAATGACTCCTCTTACAAATGTTAACTGACGCGTACTTATTTAGCACTCAGAGCAACTCTACTTTTTCCTGCAGGAGATTAATGTGTGTTTCTTGCATTTGTGAAGTGAGGAATGTTTGCTGATTTGCGTTTTGTATTGTGCTTTTTCCTTATTTACCTCGAGATACCTGTGACAACAAAAAAAGACAGATTAAGTTTTGGAAGCCCTGGGGTGGAGGGGAGAGCATCCTTCTACCCAACGTTATTAAGGAAATGCCTTATTGGTTTCATGGTTCGGCCCCATTTTAGCATAATTTTTCTTCACTCCCAAGGAAGGTCGGTGGGAGTTCAATTGAGCTGAAGCTTCCTTGAACCATTTAGTTTCATTGAAGGGGAAACTTTCTTCACTTTGAACAAATATTTTCATGTAATTTAACTGCGAACTGTGAATTAACTAAGCACTTGAGGCTCAGACACGGGGCAAACCTTCACATTGCAAGTTTAAATCCCGTGGTGCAACGTGGCGCAGCCAGTGTGCGTGTCATAAAAAGGTACGGACGGTAAACAGTGAAAGATAATTTTTTCACTAATTTACTTTTCACTTCTTTTTTTTTATAAAATGCAGACTTGCGGAATGCTGGTACGGCGCCCCCTAGAAACTGACTGACATCAGGCAGCCGCCTTATCTGCCTGACGCAAAGACCGGCCCTGAACACAAACGCATAACATAGAAAGCAGGAGTGAAGTAGACCCCGCTGAATAGGCGGGCAAACACGCAGAGAGCCAAATATGGACTCATTAGACACTCACCCTGGCATCTACAATTTAGAACAGTAAAACAATTATGAAAGCATTTCCCCCTTCGGCTCCAACATATCTGCACCACCTCAATGTCATCCTATGCCAGTGTAGCATAAGCTAAAGCAGACCTTTTGGGTCACAGTGCTATAAAAGTAGCATAATATCGGTACTATAAGGCACCAGATTTCCATACGCTGCCACTCCTTCTCTGACATTGCAGACCAACCAGTGAAGTGTTCCTGTGCTTGTGCAGGGCTTCCTTTGCTAATCAATGCAGAAGCGATTTTGCAATGTTGTTACCTTCCCCGTAAAGAAATAACGCTTCATACACCTGTCTTTCTCCCGCACAGAAAATACAACTTTGATGATAATCTGAAACCTTTTGGGCTCTCATCGGCTAGCTCTTGAATGCTTAGTTCACAATGCACTTTGCCTTAAATACACCTTTGTTTTTATTTAGTTCGAAAACATTTGGAAATCCGTTTTCACTTTTCTGCTGAATTGTGTGGCCCTGCAGTGTCCGAGACTGTAGCAGCACGCGGCCAACTGGATCAATGTAACAGATACTCATTGCTATGGCAAAGGCTCCAGGGGAGAAGCCGGCTGCGGATTTATTTCTAAACTACAAAGCTTTGCATACATGTCTGAAAGACAGCTCAGTAGGATTAGACAACTTTATTTGTTGTACTAACAATAAGCAGTTAACACTGAACAGGGTTCTTTAAATGTCCACGAACAAGTGATGTAAATAATGAAGGACCATGAAGGACAGGGGTGTGCTGTGCTCCTCTATAGTCCTGTTACAGTCTTTGGTCCCTGATCAGGAGCAGCACCGGGAGCGCGGCCTGCTCCTGAGCACTTCAGAATGGTTCCTGGCACACTTTGCCACGGCTCTCGTCGAGTCACGCGGGAAGTCTCGCAAGACTACGCAGTAGCGCGTCTCGCAAGGTGCCTACAGATGGGGTGTTTGCTGTAGAGTTTATTTTACCTGGAAGTTACTTCAAGAGGAATGTAACACGCTTTGGTACAGTGCCAATGAGTGGGATAACAAAAGTATCACTTGCACTATTTTAGTATTTCTGAATTTGTGTCACCCCTGTATACATGTTTCTCTTCCCTGTTTATTGAATTTACTAATACCATGGTGATGTAGGGGAATCTACCATTCAGTGACTGCTGTCCAAAATAAGGACCTTTCATCTAAATCAGATAATTTCACAATAATGTTGCAATGTCGAGGAAAGCATCATGGTTGGGTTTAACAAATAAAGTAATCATGCTCTCACAGTGGTCCGGCCGGCTCTGCCTGCATGCATCTGTTCTTTATTTCATTATTAATTATGGGTGCACAGAACAGCCAAAGGCAAGGCAGTGACGCTGCTAAGGTTGGGTTCTGTCCTGCCTTCGCTTTTTAAGCTGGCGTGGTCCAACCAAAGTTGCAACATACTGTGGCGTCCACGCAGCTTCTGGCAAAGCCAAACATTGCTGCGGCTGAGCCCGTTAGTTACAGACCGTTTATTAACCTTCAGCTCCCACGTTGGCATAAAACCCCAAGGAACTGCATGACCTATACCTAGTGCTGGGCAAACTGGTGCAGGAATGTTCCAAGTAATCAACATTTTGGGTGATTCAATTTCGAGGCCCAGCAAACTTTTCTGGATACAGGACTCCATCGGAAAAGTTTGCGATCATCACACAGGGCCAGGATATACAATAAGAACTTCAGGGGAGGGGAGAGGAGTTTTTACTTACTAAGCAGCAGCTCGGTCCTCCAAAATAAGGATCGGCGGACTGCGGCCTGCTGCTGCTGCTCACACACACACACACAGTGACAGACAGTGCTGCTCTCAGTGCTCTTCTCCCCTCGTTGTCAACAAAAGTGCATCAACTCACACCTGGCTTAGTTCGATGTTCACTAAATCTCCCACTCCCCAGCCGACTTCTGAGTCCCAGCAGCCAGTATGTGGTGGGGGTATGGTGGCTGCACCCAGCACAGCACACCCAATGCAATGCGTATGACAGCCCGGCCTTGGAGCCGGGATGGACGGCAGGAGCGGGACACATGTAATGATGGCTGCCGGGCCGGCAGCAGCACTGATACATACTGTAGCAAGTAGCTAGCAGAGCAACAAAACAGCCACCCCTGGGAGACAGGGAGGCGGCTGCCCCGGGCCAGCCCCACCCTCCACCTCAGGCAGGACCACAATTTAGCATTAGAGGTAGAGCTTGCAAGACACAAGTCAGTGCAATGCAATGCAACTTGCAATTGCAAAGTACAATGAACAAGAGACACAGACACACAAGCTCAGCCAGCTCGGCTGAGTCAGCTCACACAGTCTGGCCAGCCAAGCTACAGGCCCACACCATTTGATTATTGATTTCCCCTTGATACAGAGAGAGAGTGCGATAGTGGCCGAGGCACGAGTCAGGCTGCCTCCTGGCTGGCGGCACCACGCAGCGGCAGATGGCTGGGCCGGGCACTCATGCTTTTCATCAAAACAACTTAACACTTAGAAACTAAGTGTTAAGTTGCGTTGATGAATGTGTACAGAGGAGAGCATACAAGTCAATAGATCCACATGTGCCGCACGGACGTGGCAGCGGGCCAAGATAAAAACGGCTGCTGCCTATTAATATCAATACGCGCAGGCGAAAACCAGCCCCCAGGGTGGCTCATAAAAACAGCACGCCCCATTACCAAGGCCAGATTCGATCGGTCGGGGGCCGATAAGCCAGTGCAACGCTGGGTCACATTTAGAATGCACATGTCATTGGGAGACTACAGGGTCAGACTGCAGCATCACACAGAAAGAAAGGTAGCTCCCTGATCGGACTAACACCCACCGTGCCTTCCAAGGAATCATTCCTTCGCATAATCTTTTGAAAAATATTTTTTATTGGTTTTCCACAATTGTTCTTCACACATTGGTTGTAAAATACTCTATGGCTTTTTTCTGAAATTCAGGGCAATGTTGACTACGCATTTCCTTTCCTTGAAACTGCCTCCATCAAAGGTTTTGCACCGCTTCTCATTGCTGAGAAGAATAATACACACAAACAACACAAGCAGGGGACAGCGCTCAACATCACTGGGATAATGTTCGAATGACGACAGAACACAGGGTACATAAAGCCAAGGCAAAAAGACTGCACTCAAATCCATGCAACTGCAAATTATGCGTAAGTCAACAAAACGAAGAGCAGTAAAATTGACAGACTTTTTTTAAAAGAAATAATTTAGAGCAACACATGCCAAGACATTTAATACCAGTGCTTGGGGTGTGGGGAAATGTGCACCACTGTGGACCGGCACCTGCAAAGTATTTTTGGGGAGCGGTGGGCAGGCGGCGCTGCCTGGGGTTCGCCTGCCCTGTGTATTTTTGATACTTGTTTCATGCGCACCAGCGTTATTTTTTAGGGGTGGGCATTTTGTTGCCAAAAGGAAGCGACCCCTTTAAGAGGGCAGTCACGTGACTAGGGCTGGATGGGGGGAGGAAGGGCAGTCCAGATTGTAAAGTAATAAAGGAGGTTGAATGTATGCAGGGCTGTCTCATCGGCGATAAGGCCGACCGCACGTGCTGGGAGACAACTGCAGACACCTTTCAAAAAGGAGGACATGTGCACAATGCGTGACCCAAGGGACGAGCAAGAGGATGCCGCAGTGCTGGTCTGACCAACATCAGGAAGGAAAGCGCCGGCACAGAGAGGACTGGAGACCAGCCACCAGCACAAGCGGCGTACACGCGGACCATTGGAGGGGCGGCAGCGTGTGTCAACCACCGTGAAGACAGCAGTAATAGGAAGGAGAGAAGGCCCAAACGAGATGTGCAGATCACTGCGGTAAGTAGGAAAGGGGAGGAGAGCAAAGCCGCAACAGAAGGGAAAGCAGCATCATGCTGAAGGTTCAGAGAGAGGCCAGTGACTGCCGCGCTGATTGGTTGCAAGGGACAATGTGCATTACACCAAGGAAGTGAATGTTAATGAGGAAAGGCCCCAATACACACCAGCCACAGCAAAAAAGGGCAACACCAGCCAGGAGAAGGAGAGGGAGCCAGAGGCCATCGCAGAAACAAGTGAAGCACCTGCAGTCACTAAGTGGAGGGTCACGCCCCAAGATAAATCGGCCAGCACAAAGAAACCACACAGCAGCAGGAAAGGATACATGGCACCATGGAAAATGAGGCCCCGCAAGCTGCAGGTGGGAGTGAGGGCACATCCCGCAATAGGAACATCCACCAGAGCAACATTCCTGAGGCGGCCCTGGCCGTTCACCCCACAACCACACCATGGCCAGGGGCAGAGCTGGGAAGAGTGGATGGAGGAGTTCAAGGACTTCATGAGGCCAGTAGGAGACCAAGACTACACTAGCAAAGCAGACATACTCGTCAAGTTGGCGATGAAATAAATAAAAGGCATCCTGAAAACGATCCCACCCCAGGAGAAGTCCACATTCACACTATTGACCGCAGTGATCAACTGGAAAATAGTTATACAACCGAACAGAGACTACAAAAGATATGCCTTTAACCAATGCACTCAACTGCCACACAAGACCATAGGCACATTTGTCATTAGACTACAAAGGAAGATAAGCCACTGTGACTTTGCAAATTTCTCTAACGAAGAAGCCATTAGACACAGGATAATTGAGAGATGCACATCTTCAGTATTTAGAAAACACCTCCTGAAGAACCCACTCTCACTACAAGAAATAATAGATCTATCAAGAGTCTATGAAAGAGTAGATTCACAGGCCGCAGCCATAGAGAACCCAAAGAGAGGCGACAGCATCGCAGGTATTCAGCAAGGGCTATACATGAATGACCGAGGACAAGGGACACCACTGCGACCGACGCCCAGAAGCCCATACTCAAGACAACCAAGAGAGAAACAATGCTACAGATGCGATTCTGAATTCCCCACAATGGACAATGCCCGGTCATAGGGCAAATATGTATGAGATGTGGCCAAGAGAACCACTTACAATCAGTCTG
The DNA here is from genome assembly GCF_040938575.1 of Ambystoma mexicanum. Lineage (NCBI taxonomy): Eukaryota > Metazoa > Chordata > Amphibia > Caudata > Ambystomatidae > Ambystoma > Ambystoma mexicanum. The sequence continues at coordinate 275,254,677 of NC_090937.1, forward strand.
CAAAGAAAAGGTCACGCTCCCCAACTACAGACCCACGTCACCACTGGGATTTCGGAGATGACAAGAACCGCCCAGAGGGCCCAACTACAGGACATTCCTCGATCAGAACGCCCAAAGGACGTACCAAGGGAGACCTACAACACCAAGCAGAACCGAAATGGGTGTGATAAGGGCGATAGAAGAGCTAAAGATGCAATGACCACCACTACACCAGGAGGAATACGACTAACAGCCGAATGTGGGGGACTACCAGGTTCAACGCCACGAACAATATGGCTTTCAATATGCAGCAGACCCATATGCAAACTCACCACCAACCTATACCAGAGACCCTTATGAGAACCCACCCACAGACTTCAACGAGAAACTAAAAGACCTATGACGATATGACAGATACAGCAAAGAGTACGTACGATTGATCAGCAGAGAAACAGATCACAGCATGGCCCCAAAAGTCACAGTACAGAGAGGAGGACTTAACCACCATTTCATTGTGGATACAGGTGCGACGGTGAACGTCATGAACAAAACCATCTACCACCAATCAGAGACACAAACTCATTGAGTCCACCTCAGGCCCGCATATTCCAATGGGGCGCTGCTCACCCGCTGCAGTCAAAAGGACTGTTCCACTGCAATGTACACCACAAAGGCAAGAAAGTGTGCACGACCATCCATGTCATAGAGAACCCCACGGCAGGCCAGTGGCACCTAAGCTATTGCACTGCTCGTGCACTTGAGCTCAAAGACATACAGTACAACCAAATCAGAGGTCATTCAAGGACTCCCTGTGCAATTGCATGAACTGTATACTGTGACCTGCCATGAAATGACTCTCCTAAAGGTTAAGACCCTATTCCTGGCACTATCTGAAGGAGTGGGCAGACTCAAAGATGCTCTGATCACTCTTCACGTTGACCCAAAAGTAACTCCAGTACCACAGAACCTGCGCAGAGTCGGCTTCCATCTGCAAGCGAGAGTAGCCAAGAACTACAACTCCTTATTGACAATGACATAATTGAAAGAGTGACCGGCCCAACACTGTGGGCATCACCACTAGTAGCAGTAGTTCCAAAGGAGAACGGATGATGAAGCTTGTGCGTCGACATAAGCATTCCCAGCACCGCCATCCAGAGTGAGAGACACCCTGGCCCAAACATAGAGGACATGATGGTCAGGCTGAATCAAGCCTCTCGGTTCTCCAAGCTGGACCTCAACCAGGGGTACCACCAATTGGTCATCCACCCTGACTCGAGATCAATCACCACGTTCGCAACACATGAGAGACTCTTCCACTACAAGTGACTCAACTTCGGGATATGTACCGCAGTGGAGATATTCCAGGAAACAATCGGCAGGCTAATATCACCCATGCCCTGCAAATCAACTACAGCAATGACATCCTAGTGTTTGGCATGTCGCAAGATCAGAATGATGAAGCCTTGATGAGGGTGTGACACATCCTACACTCAGCAGGCTTCACCCTCAACGGTGACAAGAGCGCCATAAACCAACGCCGCCTCAAGTTTTTCAGACATGTATTCTCAGATCAAGGGATCACAGCCAACCCTGAAAAGAAGTGTGCCATTGTCACCCCAAGCCACTCAACCGAGGTTGCCAAGCTCTGCTCGTTTCTGGGCATGGTGGGATACTGCACCCGCTACCTCCCGGGTTATTCCACACTCTCGCCACACTCTCAGACCCCCTCAGACTGTTACTTAAAAAGGACGTCCGTCTGGGACGCAGCATGCAAGGCTGCCTTTCAAGCCATCAAGAGGGAACTAAGCAATAACAGAACACTAGCATAATTCACTCTGGAGAGGGACACTGAAATTATGGTGGATGCCAGCCCTGTGGGCCTAGGAGCCAACCTGGCCCAGTCTGAACCCAATGGTCAACAAGGCTGCAACATTATAGCCTACGCAAGCAGAGCCCTATCGCCCAGAGAATGCTCTTACTCTCAAGCCCAGAGGGACAGCATGTCAGTCATCTGGGCGTGCGAAAGGTTTCACCACTTTGTCATTGGGAGGAGGTTCACCCTCATAATGGACCGCCAAGCACTCACCTCCATCTTTGGAAATCCGGGGACGAGAATGCCCCCACAAATTGAACTGTGGGGCATCAGACTTCAAGAATACGACTTTCACATACACAAACTGGGAGGAGATGCAAACCCAGGCCATTATTTATCAAGGCACCCAGAGGGGCACACTGACGGCTCGCTAGAAGAGGCAGAGCCATACATCCAGTACCTATCAGAGAATGCACTCCCGCCGACAATCACTCTCGTCCTGTTCAAAGATAAAAGCAAATTAGACCACACCGTCACTGTGGTCGTACAACTGACCAACACGAAAAGGTGGAGAAACTACCGGAAAGAAGTGGCAAACAACAGAGAGTTGGACATGAAGGAGATGGCCAGGATACAAGGAGAGCTGGCCACCACAGAGCAAGGGATCCTGCTAAGAGGAAATTGTGTCGTGGTCCCCAAGTGTCTGAGGAAAACAATGATAAGCTTGGCACATGAGGGCCACAAAGGGCTAGCTAACACAAAAAAGATACCCTGAAACCAAGTATGGTTAACACACTGCCAGGCTTGCCAGCAACAACTTCTCCATGCCCCCTAAGGATAGTACCACTGGCCAAAGGACCCTGGCAGTGGGTGGCATTGAGCTTCTTTGGGCCCCTAGAAGAAGGGGGCTACCTGCTAGTTGCAATGGATGAGTACTCGAGATTCCCAATGGTGAAGTCAGTAGAGTACACAGCATTCCATGACGTAGTATGAACCATTGACAACATATTCAGTGAGTGAGCGATACCAAAGGTCGTAAAGATGGACAGCGGGCCCCCATTCCAAGGACAAGCATTCTGGAAACTGGCAACGCACTTGGGGTTTCGACACCAGAAAATAACACTCTTATGGCCACAGGCCAACAGAATGGTGGAGCGATTTATGTCCACCATCAAGCGAACAAGACGGAAAGCCCACCTGGACCAAGCATCATTCCCCTAAGCAAAGTGCCAAATGCTGAGAAGCTACAGGACCACGCACACAAAGCAAAACGCTGATGGAAATTATTGCTAAAATACAAACCCTGAACACAACTGTTACAGCTGTAAGACTTCACCACAGAGGAAGATGCAGAGATACAGGAACTAGACGCGGAAAGGAAAAGAAAGGCTAAAGAATGGGCAAAGGAAAGCTAAGGAACCACAACTACCCATGGGACAAATAGTACTGGTATGCCAGAAACAACGAGGAAGATGCATTTGCGATATGACCCAGAACCATTCCTGGTGACCAAAGCTAAAGGTTCCATGATCAGGGCAACATGAGATGGACGTGAGATAACTCGGAACGCCTCATTCTTCCGCCAGCTACACACATCAGAAACAGGAGGAATGCATGGAGAGGAGAAACAAGGAAACAGAAGAGAAAGCATGGAAGAAACAAGGGCCGAGGATCAACCAGAGAATGTTCAACGCGAGCCAGATGAAAGACCCGACGAGCCTCATGAACCAAGGGGATGGCCACACTGCATAGTAAAGAAGTCGCTGCGGCTAATAGAAGACATGTGAGCCCGAGGACGCTTCATGATAAAGCAAGGGGAAGGTGTTGTGGACGAAGAAGGCAGCAAACCCTTTAAGAGGGCAGTCACATGACTCAGGGTGGACGGCGGAGCGGGAAGGGAGGGGAGGGGCTAGGGAACAGGAAGGGGAGTTCATATCGCAAAGTAATAAAGGAGGTTGAACGTATGCAGGGCTCTGTGTCACTTTCTTTGTGTAGCAAGAAAATAAATGTGGCCTAACTTCCGGGTTGGAGAGGCAGCCTGTGCTGCTGGTGGCCATGTGCACTTTGTTTTGACAGTGGATGGCAACTTTTAAATTTAATGGGGGCTCAGGGCTCAACCTTATTGCACAACCATTCTCCTAGGTGAGGTCATGAGAAGTGACATCCTAGGAACGGTACAGCGCAACACACTGGCACTGCCCTGTTTTTAGAAAAAATGAAAGTCTGCTTTAAACCAAAGCTGCAAAGTGATGGATAGAAGGTTTTAAATTATTCATAACCAATAGCAATGCTTGCTCTGGGAAACCTTGTATAGCATAAACATTGGTGGCAGAAATAAGACTGGCTTTCAGCTGGATCGTCGCCCTTCTGTAAGTGGTCCGACGATAGAAAAAACGATGGCATGCTAAGTCTGCCTGGAACTATGATAGTGGTCATGATCAATTCCAAGCCCTGCAGCCATCTGTTTTTGTAGTGCAAAGAGGCTGCCCACAGAGAAGACCAAATCCAGCTGCATTACATTGCATTACCTTTTGAATTTACTCCACTTTCCACTCCTGAACTACATTTCTCATACATCAACCCTTATTTTTCACCTACACTCAAATAGGTAAATCCACAGACTACATCATTTGTATATAATTGTAAGGCACTTCAGTTGGTTGACGCACCTGCTGCAACGATCTGCGCATAAGCTATTGGATCACTGGTTTGTATGCATTACCCCATATGTGAATGAGGCTTTTCCTTCAGTTCACACTTCACAATGATTCCAATTTTGGCAGCCAATGAAAATGAGATACATTTGGGTAGAGGGATTTTTTCCAGAATCAGATTGGCCAAACGAGAAACCAAACAGACTAGGTTTTGGTTGTATACTAATTGACCTTTTCACAATTGACCTTGGGAGAATGGACCTTGGGAGAATTGACCTAATTTAGAAGGTCAATTAGGACATATATGCGGGGGGAAACCCCCGGCAAGCCCCCCACCTAATCCAAAACCCCCTGTAAACCCCCCCACCCAATCCCATTATATTATTCATAATCCAAAACCAACCCAATACATATATAAAATAACTAAAATAATATAAAGGTCAATTGTGCAGAAGGTCAATTAGGACGACTATAATTAGGTCAATTGTGCAAAAGGTCAATTGTAAAAGGTCAATTTGGGTAATACCTAGGTTTTATGGTTTCACAGTTTGCAAATCTGTTCGTTTCACATTGCACATTTTCCTGTTGCATCTTTAGTTGTACTGTGCAAACGATGGATGTCCGGCAAGCTGTTTTTTTTCAGCTCGCATCCTTCTATATTTTTTACCCACTATGTGTAGCTTTAATTTGCAGTATGAAACACAGGCTTACACGTACCAGAATGCACTCTGGTGGGAGACTAAAAGCCAGGACTCCCAAACCATATCACAGGGGAGAACTGGAAATGTCTTTAAAAAGCATGTGCAACACAATCTGCCCTTGGTCATTATTTCAAACAAAAATATTGCATTGATTTACATAATGTGACTATTTATGTGGGGTAACGCAACATTTAAACAGTTACATCAATTGGTGGTTACGAGTCTTAGAACATTATTTTACTTTGTAACAATGTATTTCTTTAGAGAAATTGAAATATGTCTTTTTTTAGGAAAAAAGCAAACCCATTTTCGGCTAGATGTTAAATTGCAGAAAATGTAGTATTAGAGTTTACTGACATTTATTAACACCTATTCTGAGGTTTCGGATTCCACCAAGTGAGCACACAATGCACCAGTTCAGTGACCTGTGCTCCCGTTGCCATTATTGGCTGGAAACCAACCTGGCAACTGCCAGTTCCACAAACCGGTCGTTTGCATGTGGATTCTGGTGTTAGTGCTCCACATTAACGAAGGTGTAAAAGTGTCGGACAGATACACTACCTCCTCTGGTGGCGTTCGGCTTATTGCACTTTTGCTATTGTGGAGCAGAGTGACCTGGGAACAGGGTTAAGGTCACCCACCTCCCTCTCAGGCACAGCCTTCCTTACACAACTAACTAGATATGTGCCTTTCCACAAAGAGGACACGACAGATTAAGTAATTCTCCCCCAAAAAATCAAAAAGAATCTCACAACTACACCTGATCACAATTGTGTTCGTTTAAGTAGACCTATTGCACATAATTGAAAATAACTCTGCAACGTTCCTACATGACTGTCTTGTGGGGTGTTGTTGGAGGGAGAGCGTGGTGGGGATTGTTCCACAGTGTGGTGGAAAGCCTAAAAATAAATGGAATGCAAATAGGGTGTTTTCGGCAGCACTTCCCTTAAATTGCAAATGTTATGCAATTTTACAAAAATGCTGCTGAAAGCTTATAATCCACCCATTAATTCAAAAGACAGGAAGAATGCAGGCAATTTGTGACACAGCAGTGTCGCCCTCTGCACCAACGCCCTGGACCCCCAAATCGGACAGGTCGCCTGTTTGGATTCAAAAGTGCCTTCCACGGGCCGCAGCATGGATACTATGAAAATGAAATGAATAATAAACAGAGGTGGCCAGTTAATTTCTTTTAAGAGATTAATGCAAGTGAGCAAGCCAAGTCAGCCTGTCTAAAATCAGAGTTAAGAGGGGATTTCTCTCCAGATAAATTGTAAAAAATGTGTTGAGAGTGCATTTTACAGCACAAATCTTTAGAAATACTAAACAACTTTAGATTTGTATTCATTGGAATCTATAATTATTTAATTTATTTGTAATGCGCGTGGACAAGGCCCGTCGGCATAATAGCGCAGGACTGGACAAGAAGACAGCAAACAACACATCAGGGAGTTATTAGACCAGAGAACTCTCCTCAGTGGCAGCCATTTTAGTTTGTCTGCAAGGTAGCGGGGACTTTCCCCCGTGAAGACACTGATAGGTGATGCAGAGAGTCCGGTCAATTGCTCGCTCCTCCACCGGAAGCCAATGAAGGGCCCTCATAGCATTGGAGACATGATCAGATTTCTTCAAGTCTTCCACAGCATTGTTTTGCACAACCTGAACGTGGGCCAACTGACCCTTACGTGTGCCCTGGAGAAGACTCGCACAGTAATCTATACAGGCTCCAATAATTGCCCTGGCAATGGTGGCACAATTTGACTTAAGAAAAGGCCTAATTTGTGGCAACAGTCTTAAATAGTAGGCAGAGCTGGAGACAAGGCTGCTAATATATGCTTTCATGGATAGTTCCTGGTCAAGAACGACCCCCATGGTTTTAACTTTGGGGAGAGTTGTAATGGAACAGACTGAGATGTTAAAGGGCTGGTATTCATTCCCAAGTTTCCTTAATTGGGCGGCTGTGCCGGCGATCATTAGTTCTTTGTTTTTTGTATTGATTGCAAGGCCATTGTCCCTCATGCAGGACTCAAACCGGTTATAGATGTGATTGACGGTGGAAGTGTCTTCGGTGTAATCCCCGGAAAGGCTGATCAGGCACTGGTAATCGTCTGTGTAATTCGCGTACAGGGTACAGTCTTCCTCCAGCATTCCAAAGAGGGGGACAGTGTAGATGTTAAAAAGGGTGGGTGAAATGCACGCTCCCTGAAGTACCCCGCACAAGACCAGATAACTATTGCCTGCGGCAACCTTGTTAAAGACCTTGGCCAATCGACCTGTCAAAAAGGAGTTTACTCAATTGGCTGTGTCAGAGAAGAAGGCTGCGTCGCGGAGCCTCTGCACCAATATTCCATGATCCACCACATCAAAAGCTGAAGACAAATCAAGCAACATTAGCATAACCGTGCTGCCCTTATCACAATGAAGTAAGATGTTAGACTTAGTGGACTCAGGGCATAAACAATCCGGCTTTAGGAAGGCCCATGGCACTAAGAGATTGTAGGATTCCCGAATTTCTTGAATTTGTAAGTGTGCCACCTTGTCCAGGATTATGGAGTACTATTGCTGAACAGTGTACAATCTAAAAGTAGACTGTACATTAAACAAATATGAATGGTAAATAAACAACAGTCAATGTGTAGAGAAGAATATAATGATTTGAAACAGCAGAGAGACGATGAGACTTGAGACCACAGTGGAAATTGTGTGAGGAAGGCAAGGATTGCATACATGGCGGAGAAGAGTTCCAGCGTCTTGAGGTAAAAAGAGAAGAATGGAAATGAGATGGTGCACAAGGATGTTTAGGAACATTAAGTGATTGACAACAAAGAGGGTGAGATGGGAAAATGAGAGATCAAAGAGGAAAGGTAGAGTGGAGCGAGATCGTGGATGGCTTTGTTAACGATGGAGAGGAAGTGAAATAGTAAGTAATAATCAAAAGGAAGAAGGTAAACAGAATTGTGAGGAGAAGTAATAGAAGAGCAGGGAGTGTGAAAAGAAGTTTAATGAGTTCAGCAGCAGAATGGTTTTTATTCACCAATATTATTCTGCTTGAACAGAAAGAAAAGGGGAGATAGCCAGAGTTGAGGAGGTTTATGAGAGGGGAGAAAGGATGGGAGAGAAAAAATGAGAGATGACTTGATCAACCGATAGTAGAGCAGACTCCTCAAGAGAGGGGTGAGATGGGGGAAGAGTGGTGAGACAAAGAGAAGTGTTAAAAGAGCTTAGGTCACAACAAGACAAAACAGAAGTAGAAGGGATATAAAGGGAAGGAAGGAAGTGGGAGAAAGACAGGAGAAGGTAGTTAGAGGAATACACTGGGGAGGGGAAGACAGTAGTGTTTGAAGAGAAGGAGGAAAAATGAGATCAAGAGAAGAATCTGAGACATGTGAAAGAAGAGAAGGGATCTGAATATAATGGTCAGAATCAAGAAGAGGTAAAGTGAGTAGTATTAAGATGAAGGTTGAAATCACCAAGAAGAAAGTAACGTGAAAGGGTAGAAGAAATGAGAGGAGAGATCGTCATAAAAAGTAAGGAGGGAGCTGAGCGACCTGTAAATGATAAGAAAGGCAAGAGGAAGAGCTTTAGACAAGGAGTGATACTCGAAAGAGTACCACCAGGGTAGGTTGGGAGGGAAGGAAGAAAGAGACCCAGAGGAATGATATAGGACACCTACTCCCCACAGTGGTCGACTGGGAACCAAAAGAGGACCTGAAAATAATGTTCAAAGTGGCCCCATATTGCACAGTTTCACCAACCCAATCCTTTTCCTAGGAGAACATGTGGAAATAAAATAGGTTCCCACACACAAGAGGCCCACCGGGAGATCTCAAGAGTTCCCTATTGGCCAGTCCATGCCTGCTCCCCCCACCCCCCCCATCTTTACCAGTAAGATGGTGATTATGAGAAAAGCTATTAATAGAAGAGAGGGAAGTGACAACAGCTCATGCCCGGCAGCAGGGCTCACCGGCAGTGGGAACACCGCCACGTAGGGAGCCTGACCCACAACAGGAGCCTTGATCTACGCTCCAGAGTGTCAGGCTGGCAAGGGGCAGTGAAGGGTTAAAGGGAACGATTGAAAACCGCAGACCTCGCTGGCAATGCAGAACCCCGCCAACGAGGGACTCGTCTGAACAGCTGCAGTGTGTTGTAAACCCTTCTGTAAATGCTTCAAAGTGGCAAGCTGTCAAACGGGAATTGTGTCTGACTAATGCTCACCATCAATACGGAACGCCGCCACTTCGGAATCCTTAGGTGACGGAAGAGTGTTTTTCCAACGTATGGACGACTGAAAGGGGGGAGGGGAAGAAGCAAGCTGCCAGAGAGTCGTCGTCGTGCTGTAACAACGCCCTGGACAGAGACGTAATCAAAAGTATTTCAGAAACCTTGGTGTATGTTGTAATACAAGTTCACTTTAAACCCACTCTACTGCAGCAGTGTACTCTGTCCAATACCCGGCGTTTATTTATTTTTATTTATTGTTTATTTGTAATGAGGCTATACAAAAGTTTTTCGAGACGGAACATCTAAATCGTGCAACTGTGGTAACAAGAAGTGCAAGGGGGACAGGTGGTGGAGAAGTGCAGGAGCTTGGGTGGAGGGGCTCATGAGATGGGGCGTGCCAGGGAGGTCAGGTGGGAGGTGCCAGGGGGAGTAAGGGTAGTCCACACCTCAGTGCAAATGAGTGGCTGGGAGGCTACAGGGGGGGAAGCCAACTAATTAAGTGTTGGGGGGCAAGAAGGCAAGTGCGGTATGGGGCGGGGAAGTGAGAATAAGTGCAGTGGTGGGCTGGCAGTGGAGGGCTGGTCAGGGGAGGGCCTGGCACCCTGTAAGGCTCAGAAGGAACCAGACCAGAAGTCACAGGCAGACGGGACATTTAGCGGGGGAGGAGGAAGAATAGAAAAGGAAAGTCTTGAGGAGCTTCCAGAATTTACGGAGATCGGGTTCAAGTCTGAGAGGGACAGGGAGGCCATTCCAGACCCTGCGGAGGAGAGAGATCTGCCCCCAACTCTCTGCTTGGAAAAACGTCTGATTTGCTGAGAGTTGGAGCTAGATGAGTGAAGGGCTCTAGTGGGGAAGTATTTAGGGAGAGAGAGTAGGATATAGCGTGGTCCCAGAAAGCCTTGTAGATGATGTAGCAGGTCTTGAATTTGATCCTTGCAGCCAGTGGATAGAGTTGAGGGCTGATGTTTGTGGCAGTGGTGGGATTGGAAGACAAGAACGCCATGGAGGCCATCCTAAAAGCCTTGACGGAGGTTCAACAGCAACTGCAGCAGGCGCTACAGATTCAGAGCCAACAGGCTCAGGCAGATAGGCAGACCTTTCAACGGGCTCATAAGGTGCTCATAAGGTGCTCATAAGGTGCAACAAGCACAGCTGTTGGATGCCATCAATGTGAGGAGACAGGCCCAGGTGCTTGCCACAGTTTTGCAAAAATATATGCCGGGGGAAGGCCCCGGATAATTTTATTTGTCCATTTTGAGCTACTGGCGAGAAACGCACAGTTGCCCCAAGACAGATGGAGCCATTATGTCGCACCCCTGATGACTGGGGAGATGCAGAGCGCATATCAGGCAGCTAATCCCATAAGGGACACTCTTCATATCCACATAATTAAAGTAGTCTTGGAAAGATTCGGTCACAATGAAGAAACCTACCAGATGATGTTCCGAAAAACGAAATTGCTACCAAATGTGACACGCCTCAAAGGTAATTGTTCTACTGAGTAAAGGAGCTGGCAGATAAATGGCTACCACGAATGAAAGAGAATCGTCTTGGAACAATTTGTGGAGGCTTTACCGAGTCCAGTACAGCTGTGGGTGAAGAAACACCATCGACCATGCTTGGCACTGGCAGTCAATATCGCCTCAGCATGCCAGAAGGCTTGCCAAGGAAGAATGACATATGGACAGCCTAATGGAGTCCTAGGAATGACATCCACAACAACCGGACCTGGACCCGCAAGGGGGTCTAACACCCTACTCCAAAAACCTGAGGCCGATGGAGGAATCGCGAGCAGAGCCAACATGTTAACAAGGAGTCCACAATGCTATGAGTGTGGCAATGGGGACATATCACCAGAGGGCGTCCAAAGAAGAGTAAAACAGAGTTTATGGAGATAGGGATGTATGACGTGCCAAGGGTTGGGACTTACCCTGAGGACCATCGGCTTACACCACGGTCACAGTATCCATATGCCTGTGAGGCGGAAGTAGACGGAATACCCAGAAGAGCAATGGTGGACACCGGAAGCTTGCAGACCACGGTCAGTGCACAACTGGTAGGTGGAACGAAAGCATTGAGGAAAAACTCGGAGATAAGTCTTCACATCCACACACCTGATCAAAGTTATCAGGGTTAAATTTGCGGGGGGAACAATTAAAAATCAGAGCAGCCGGGCTACCTGTGCTCGCTGAACCCCTGGTGATGATGGGGTCCGATGTGGCAGTGATGCCTAAGACTATACAACATAAAGAGGAGAGATGATAGGTCATCCTGGCCTTGCCTCAATGACTTTTCCATGAAATTGAAAGGGGGCGCTGTCCAACCAAAAGTCTCACTGAGAAAAGGTAAATGCAGTAGCAGTGGCATGAGAAAGTCATGCCGGTCACCATTGATTGGAAATTAGACGAACACAGGGACAGTTACCAGCTAGCACAAGAGTTGGACCCGACCTTACAGAATGCCAGGCTGGTTGCCCAAGAGGAAAGGAGAGGTCAAGGTCCTTATTGCACCAAGGACAAAGGGTTGTATTACCCGGTGGTACCACAAACTGATGAAGAGCCCCTTAAACAATTACGGGTAACTGTCAAATTCCAGTCCACCGTTTTAGAAGTGGCTCATGTGCAGATGGTAGAGGGGCATTTGGGATCTGAAAAGATTATCGAGAAGATCCTGGCCCATTTCTTTTGGCCAGGAGTATATGGGCAGATCAATCTATTCTATCAACAGTGCAGCAAATGCCAGAAGAAAAACAAATCTAATATTCCAAAAGCCCCTCTACAAACTATGCCTCGGATTCTAGAAGCTGTTCACCGGATCAGGATGGATAATGTGGGATCCCTGGACCCCACCAGCCGAGGGCACAAATATCTGCCGGTAATCACAGATTATGCTACCAGGTACCAAGAAGCGTTCCCCCTTACAGAGCATCACCACCCAACAAATCTGTGATGTGCTAATACCTTTGATTGCTCAAGTGGGAATCCCCAAAGAGAATATAATGGATTGGAGGGACTAACTTTATATCAGTTACACTCAAGCAGGTGTGCCAGATGCTGCACATAGACCATCTCAAAACCTCAGTATACTATCCGCAAACTGGTGGTTTGGTGGAGAGATACAACCAAACCATAAAACAGATGCTGAGTAAAACTAGGAATCCCGCAGACAAGGATTGGGATTGGTTAATTCCCTGGATCCTCATGACCCTTTGGAATACTCCACAGTCCACCACTGGCTTGGCTCCCTTTGAACTGCTATTTGGTAGGCAAGTGCAAACCCTATTCAATATCCTGAACAAGAAGTGGGAAGAACAACCTCAGCAAGAGGTCTCCCTTACGTACTATGCTCACAAACTGGCAAAAAGGCTCAAGAAACCTCAGTCTGTTTCCCACACCCATCTGCAGCAAGCCCAACGGCTACAAGAAATCCAGTACAACAAAGGGACACAATTACAGAGCTTACAAGTAGGAGAAAGGTGTTGGTCCTAATTCCAACACCAGAGAACAAGATGTTGGCAGCCTGGTGGGGCGCGTATACAATAGGACTGGTCACTTATAAAATTAAGACAGGAGGATAGAAGATTCCCCATACAAACCTACCACGTCAACCTCCTCAAGAAATGGTTAGAACCTACCCCTACGATAGCTTTGATCGGTACAGAACAAACCCCTTCCTCAGAGATGCATTCTGCAAAAGACAATCTTGGGATTGAGGCCCTGCATATCAATCTGGACCTGCAGAAAGGGGAAAGAGGAATTGGATAGACTCCTATAAGAGTTTCTGAGAATATTCCTGTCATTGCCCGGCTGTACCACAAAGGCCTATCATGAGATAAGCAGTTCCCGGGACCACAGTGAGGTTACGGCCATCTCAGATTCCAGAGGCAAGAATTCAAGCCGGCAACCAAGAAATCTAAAGAGTCAATGGTGCTCACCTATTGTGTTGGGGCTGAAACCTGATGGAAGCATCAGATTCTGTATTGACTTCTGAAAGATAAATGAGGTGTCAAAATTCAACGCATATCCATTGCCCCACATTGAGGATTTCTTGGATAAACTGGGCAAAGTTTTATACCTTACGACAATTGACCTCTAGAAGGGGTATTGGCAAATTTCTCTATGCCAGCGTGATAAGGAGAAGACCGTTTTTGTCGCACCGTCCGGATTATACCAGTTCACAGTGCTTCCCTTCAGCCTACATGGGGCCCCAGCGACTTTCCAGCGTCTCATGAATTCCATACTGAGAGGGCTTGAAAACTATGCTGGGGCCTACCTGGATGACATTGTGTATAGCACTTTCTAAGGAGCCCACCTACAACATCTGCGGGCCATATTTGAAGCCCTACAACAGGCCAAATTCAACATAAATCTGAAGAAGACTTCCGTTGCGTTCCCGCACACCAAGTAGATGGGATATTATATGGGCCCGGGACCATTCAACCTCAGCAGGATAAACTCGAGGCCATTGGCCGCCTACACTTCCCCGCTAATGCCAGACAAATAAGAGCTTTTCTTGGATTTGTGGGATACTACAGAAATTCATTGAACATTTTTCAACCCTGGCAGCGCCCTTGACAAATCGGTTGCGGAATGACAAGGCCCAGAAAATGGCAGAGAGCCAAAAAAAAAGCTGAACACGCATTCCAGGATCTGAAGAAGACCTTGGCTGAAATGCCATTCTTCATTGTGCTGACTATTCAGGACCTTTTGTCCTGCATACGGATGCGTCTGGGATGGTGCTGGAGCGGTGCTGTTCCAGAACAAGGATAAGGCAGAACAATCTATCCTATTCATCAGTTGAAAACTTAGCACATGAACAGTCCCCTGCCACCATTGAGAAGGAGTGTTTGGTTGTTAAGTGGGCTATTGAATCTCTGAAATATTATCTCTTGGGCTGCCCATTTACCCTGGTAAATGATCATGCACCACTGGTTTGGATGGCTAGAAATAAGGAGATGAATCCTCGGATTTTGCGGTTATTTCTGGCCTTGCAACCCTCTCCTTTAAGACTGTACATCGACCGGGTAAATTACTGGCACATGCAGATTTCCTTTCCTGACCTCATGCCCTGTCCGGACGTCAGGGCCTGCTGAGGTCAGTGAGGAGGGAGCAGTGTCCCATAATCAGGCTGGTCAGGACTCCGGTGTGGGGACTAGGGCCAGGGAGCAAGTTGCAAAGTCAAGCCGCGGGTGTGTTAACAGGGAAGGAGGTGTGGCATTACGGCAAGGGAGGGGATAAAGTAAAAGCAGGTGGGGAAACAGGGAAGGGCTCGCTACCAATAAGGAGTGTTTTCCTTTCCTTTTGGTGTGGTGTTGTGTCGGCTGGCAGGCAGTGTGGAAGGAGAGCAAAGAGGGGCGAGAAGATGGAGAGACCGAAACAAACGCCTCAGAAGAAACGTTCATATGGGCTTACTGAACCGCTGAACAGGTAGTGGTTCATGCCCGGCGAGGAAGCTGCAGCTGGCCTGGGAGAAGTATTGACTGGCCGCGGGGAGCAAGGAGCTTGCCGGTACATTGGGAAGCCGGGTTGTCTTTATGCAGCAGGGCTCACCGGCACTGTGGAACGCCGCCAACAAGAGAGCCTGACCCACGGGAGCCTTTATGCTCTGGAGTGTCGGGCTGGCAAGGGGCAGTGAAGGATTAAAAGGGAATGATTGCAAAAAATAGACCTTGCTGGCAATGCGGAACGCCGCCACTGAGGGCCTCATCTGAACAGTTTCAGTGTGTTTTAAAGGATTCTGTAAACGCTTCAAAGTGGCAAGCTGTAAAAAGGGAATTGTGTCCGACTTATGTTCACCATCAACGCCAGTGAAGGAGGAGTGTTTTTCCTACCATAAGGTATGAGTGACTGAAAGAGGGGGGTCTAAGGAACTCATGGTGGCAACAGTAAAGACAGACACAAGTGATCACAGTTCAAGGGTGTTTATTAAACTATATAAATGGGTGAGAAAAAACACCTTATATAAACCTAAATCTAAGATGGGAGCAAGCTACAACCATCAAATAATAATAAGGCAGTCCTAGTAGCGTCTTGTCAAATAAAAAGGACCTATACTAAAAAGAAACTATTGCCAATCCTTACCGCTAAATTACAAAATAGTGTGGGATAATGTTGACCAGAAAAGAAATGTGTTCACAAAATGATAAGCAAGGATGGTATAGCTGGGGTCTCCCGTCCCCACTTTTTTTTAGCACGGGACAAGGTGGGACTTCTGAGCACAATATGCAACTGAGCTTCTCCAGCACAAGGTTACAGTTCTTTTCAGCTATATCAGGACCTTCGGTGGACAAGTCTCTTTTATACAAAGTCTCTTGCCTCAGAGGATCTAATGTGTCAAATGTAACAAAACAAAAAGTTCCTTTCCATAATCTTTTATGTTGGGCGATGACACTTCACCCCTGGATCCCCCTCAACTGGGCTCCGATCCTTCTTGAATGTTAGCCTCCCTCTGTCGGGTAAACTATGGCCTTTTTCTCAAAATATTTTTATCTGTAGTTTTCACGAATCTCAATGTCTTTTTAAACAACCTTTCACTGTGGACGTCCCCCAGTCGGGTTCACTCTTGTCAACACAATATTCACTGGGCTATTATGCTTCACCCCAACTTGCAGGCTGGGTTCACATTTGCCAGATACACAATTCACTTTACTTTAGCACAAATGCGGGATTCACTTCTCTTAACTTTTTTCCTTGGCATCCCTCTGTCGGGTTCACATAGCCATTCTAAAACAGTTCATGATTCTATCATCTTATCAGAAAAAGCGGGGTTCCCTTCCCATAGCTTTCTTTCGGCATCCCTCCGTCGGGTTCCCACTTGCCTCAGTTCGTAGTTTCACAATCTTATCAGAATGTGGGGTTCCCTTCCCCTAGCCGTCTTTCGGTATCCCTCTGTCAGGTTCACACTTGCCATAGTTCTCTCGACCCCTTAGGTTCTTTTCTTACCTAAGCCCGGGTCACAACCCCCACTCAGGCTTCATATACGTCTATTCACACAATGTTCTCAGGGTTGTTACTGGTCACCCCAATTCGTAGGCATCCCTCAGTTGGGTTCACATCTGTCTTAAACACAGTTCATTTGGTATCTGCAAAGTGTCAAAGACTTTTGACTGTACAAGGGCTTTTCACATGACCCTTGTATGACCACTTTGACCTCTTACGTCGGGCTCTCCTATGGCCCTCTGGTATAGGTAGTTTCAACAAAAAAGGGAAAAGTCAGTTTTCGATTGATCCGGCGCCACGTGGGCACTCACTCTGCAGCTGGTCTTTCTCTCGGTTTTTTAAAGTTCAGTAACACACAAGTTCTTTGTTCATATGAAGTTGCCGCTTGCAACCTTCGCACAACACAGTTTGGTTTACTATTGGTTCTCCCTCCGACTCACCGGCTGTGATTAACCAGTTGGAGTTTGTCTCTGGAGTCGGACGGTACCACGGTAGCAAGCACCTCTCCCCGCCTTGGTTATCAGTGTGGGAGGGCCTAGTGCACCGTTGACAACTGTTACACCACACACTAACTGTAATTCCCGGTTTTATGATTCCTTTCACAGAGGCTTTGCCGGTCTGGTTTGAAAAGGGCAACGGCACTTCCCTCCTAGTCATCCTTTTGGACTGCTGTCCTGAAAAAGCCTCCTCCCCGTGCATTTTGCCTGCTCAAAGTGTACTCTCGTGCTCCACCATTTATCCCTGTGGGGAAGAGAAAGGGCTGTCACGTGTGTGTAGTTATTGTCAATTGCCAGACTCAGCCTGACCCTTGTGTTGGGACATGTCGGGTAAATGGCTCTGGTGTTTGTGAAATGAATAGAGTGGATGGGGTTTGGTTAAAGCAGACTGGAAATTCAGGAAATAATCAGTGGGATTGGGAGGAGAATGAATGGGAGTATTCGGGTAGGACACAGGAAAACAGGAATTCTGGGAGATGTAGTTTCCGAGTGTAACAGGGTTTGATTGCTGGGGGATTTACCAGACATAGAGGGGTTATTGGATTTGGGTAAGGGAGATTCATTGGGTGGAAGGGAGGTAGATGTGTGGTACAGCCTACAAAAGCCTCAGGGACTCCGTCCTCCTCACCTTCTTCTCTGGTATAATACTGTACTCACCATTCCCTCGTGCACAACTCTGCTCCTCTACCCAGGTGATCCTCCCTCGCCCGTCCACCCCCCGGGCTTGAATCTGAGAGCATCAGACCTTCCCTGGCCACCTGAATAAGGGATGCTCTGGGCTTACTTGGGAGAATACCCTCAGGTTTCTCACGGAGGGGGAAGAAGAAAGCTGCCAGAGAGGAGCCGTTATAATGTAAAAATGCCCTGGACAGAGACATAATCACAAGTATATCAGAAATCTTGGTCTATGTTGTAATAAAAGCTCACTTTAAACCCAATCTACTCAAGCAGTGTACTCTATCCAATACCCCACGTTTGTGACACCATCTCAAAGCGTAGTCAGGCTCACATTTATTGGAAGCTACTGTACCGTTTTCAGGACATTGAGCACCGGCAGCACTACTAGTCCTTTGGATAATCACGTAGAGCGTTTGAGTACCAATGCAGAAATAAAAATATCTGCATTGGTCGGTGAGACGCTGTTCAACCCAGTGTCTCGCGATGAAGAAAGCATTCCTTGGCTCAATTCCTCCTGGGTTTCCAGTATCCAATTTGTTTCTTCCTTCTTCGATTTGCTTTCCTCTGACTAACATCTGGATTACTGCCCCCCCAGCTTTCTTTTGAACCGGAAATAGGGGTGTCTTTGAGACAAGTGCAAATACATCTTGGGCAAGTGGGGAGTACCCAAAAGCTCATGATCATTAACCCGAACTGATTGTGTACAACTGAGCAGTGTTCTTCGGTGCAGACCGTTGCACTGTTCTTTGTTCATCATGCCAGAAGTGCACACACATTTACAACGAGGCACCAAACCGATCTGTATGAACAGGGACAAGCCAAGTCATGATGATACCATTAAATAATGTGCATATTTAAATAAACTACTTGGTCTGACTTGTGTTATTTATTTTTCAATTTGCATCCCTTCTGATTCATATACACAATTTACCTCAGCTGCTATTTGTCCCATCAAAGTACAATCTGATTCAAATTAAGACCAAAACATTTTAGAATTTTCTAGAGCATATCTTTGGTAGATCATGAGGAAATGTCACCTTCTGTAACTGCTTTAGTATTTTTTCTAAAGTACATGTGCTCTGAAAGCTTAATTTGTCTTGTGTAATAAAGCATTGAGAGATCAACTGCAGGGCCACATGGAGAGATTTACTTCAAGTAGCGTTAGGATTCTTACAAGGTTGGCCCAAATGATTATTGAAAGACAACTTAAAGCAATGTTCAGCAACTGCATGGCTTCTCACTGGGGTTCAACAAAACCAACTCAATAGTTTTTCCAAGAAGGTAGCGTAATAACGTTCAACAATGCTTGGCGTTGTAAACCTGAATCCAGGTCCCTTTTTGGAAAGTACGATTTTCAGAGTCCATTACATTACTGGGATGTATTAAGTGTCCCTGACATGCCCTTTGTGTCTCCTGGTTCAGTGAGATTCAGACATCTGCTTCTAGTACTAGATACCTTGTAAGATCATTCCTAAGGATCTCCTGGGGCTGGGAATTGGGGAGGCTCACAAATCCCCAGAGCATCCACCAGGAACAGTCAATATAGCCGCCTCTTCTTTACCTTGTTCATCTCTCTTTTCCAGGGGCCTGGCTCTATTCCCTGCCACTTCAACCTGGTCTACCTCCTCAAAAATCCTCAATGATTTTGTTCCTAAAGGGGCTTTGCTTTCTCCTCATCTCATCTCTATTTCCAGATTCTTGTGCAATGGTCCTCCTAACGTTCTGGTGGTTCTCTCTGGTTTCAACCTTATGATTTCGTACAACCTCTTCCATTGCATAACTTTCCACCTTCCTCCTATTACTCCAACTTCCTCCCTTTTTAATCCTTCAGCTCCTTTTTCACAGCTCTTTCCAACTTTTATCTTGCAGCTACTTTCAACCTGCACCTCACAAGTTCTGCCAACCTCTCTGGTGTTCTTTACAGCAGGCTTGTCAACTCCTGCCAACCTCCTGATGTTCTTGCCTCAACTCCCTGCAACTTCCTTCATCAAGATCCTGCTAAACTCCTCCGCCTCACAACCTGTCCCAACCTCCTTATTCTAATCTTCTACCCACAACTCCTTCTTAGCTCCTCTTTAATATATTTTTCATCAACCTCCTTGCAACATCTCCCAATCTTCTTCTTGCTGTCCCCTCTAACCTACCCCATAGTATTCTCTGTTCCTCCTTCCCTAGTTCTAAAGTCAGCCTTCTTGCACAATCCTTCCACCTCCTTCCTGGTCTTGACAGCCTTTCTTCTTTCACAAACTTCTAAAATTCACACTAAAGCTGAGGCGTTGTGTGTTTATTGAATTAAGCCCCAGTCCCTCCCTCTGAATTGTTCTCAATACGAGTGAGTTCATCTGCGGGTAATGATTCATTTGGGACTCTGCTTGGTTTACTAGACCCCTTTGCTTTAGCCATGACAACAGTGCAGCCTCGCGGATCCATCGCAGAACATAGACTAAGCTTGTATGCCATTTTCGATTGGACATGCCCTTGTGCTGTGCTCCTATGCACTGCAGTTGCACTCATGCTACACTGTATGCCACTAAACCAGACACCGGCAATCCTTTAGCAAACATATGTTTCACGCTGCTTCCATCTCAGGAAATATTACATTAGCACAGTAGAATTCAGGGCAGTGAAACTAATTATACCTTGGTCTTCAAGTGATCGGCACAGCATAGCATGTTTCCTGTGAGTGTCCTCTGGAACAGAGCTGGGGCATGGTGTGGTGGCTCAAAGGGAACCTCCATATACCACCCTGAGGCCAGCGCCACGTCACAGGTGTTGGGCAGCCAGACCCTGTGATCACCACATCCAGCACCCCCAGAGACTGGCAAGTTCGACAAATTAAGCTGCCTAAGAGGCACAGATTATTTGGCATTTTGGGGGGAGGGTTTGCAGAGTGATGTCATGCCACTATGTCCAGTACTGTGAGGTGTCAGGGGGTTATCTGGGCATTTTGGGACATCTGTGCACTGTCATTCCTGTGTCTCTCAGGGTGAGGGCATCCTCTGTGACAGTGTGTGTTTGTGGTCAGGATTGTGATCCTGGTACACATTTTCAGGCATATGAATTGCCTGTATGCGGTGGTTGTAGCCCATTCTACGATTGACGTTTACAAAAATCAGAGGGATGGCATGATCCAAGATGCGTGCCATGTAATTGTCCAGTTCCATTATGACTTCTTGGTGATGCTAGCTCTTTGCCAAAGGCTTCCCAAATCCTGGAGTTGGTTGTGGAGCCGATTAATTATCTTCCAGGGGGATAACATCTACTCGTTGGCTTTCTCTCCAAGTGGTCACACTTCACCCTGTGCCCCCGCTGTCCCTTTCTGTATGGTAACCATTGCAGACATGGTGGTGGCAGGGAAGGATTTGCAAATACAGGCAAGGGAAGAAAACAGATAATGAAGATCTGGACAAGTGTGTGGATAAGGTTGTATTTTGCCATAAGTGTTTTAAGTTAATTTATAGAAAGCATTTCCTTTGCTAACCTTTCTGTAACAGACATGCAGAGCATAAATTAATATTTCACCATTTACATTAAGATTTTTAATGGCCATTATTTCAGGCCAAAGAGAACATCTGCAGTGTTAATGCTTAGGTACTGAAAATAACGAAGCCTGTGATCACCTACTTGAGTGATAATCAGTTGAGTAGGAGGACCTTGGTGTTGTGGTGCATATTAAGGTAAGACATCGGATCCTTCTAAGGTGTTCAGAAGTGAACAAATGGGATTTTGGATTCATAGGACAAAGAACTGCCTCGAAAATATTTTAGAGTTCCAAAAAATAGTCATCGGTAGGCAAATTTTGATTGGCACTTTGAAATTCAGTATTTCGAGGGGTTTCAAATCTGCTATTTTAATCGAGGGGCGAAGTTGTTAAAAAAAAAAAACTAACTTGCATCAAATGGGCCAAATAAGAGTATACATGTAGAGAATATCACTCCGAGCCCAAACAGGTTAGTCACCATTGGCTTATATATGGGATAATTTCAGTCACATAAATTGCCTTCTACTGACAAGGATGGGTTCAAAATGCCCAAACCCCAATATGAGAGATTTTATTTTATGTGTATTTAACCCATTGTTTCCTAAAAACATGCCCAGAAAATGAAAATCGTCAGATTGGACCCAAATCAGTGCCATTCTCCATTTCTGACCAGGCGCAATGATCACTTTAGCCAAAAAATTGTGCATTATGAAAGCATACCATAATCCTCACACAAGCCACGTACAGTATGCATAGGGCTGGACACAGACACACTAAGTTGAGCAAAGGACAGGGGCAGATCTTCAGCATCCTAATTGCTCAAGGTTTGGGGTTTGGAATAGGTCTAGCAAGATCCAATTAAGCATCTTTTTATGGAAGTACTTCAATAGCACGACTTTCTGAAACAATGTAAGGAAGGTATAAACAGCTTTGGCAGGCAGCTTATTGGGTTTTCACTTTGTGTGAATTTTCAATGACTGTCAAGAGACTGTGGCAAGGGCTAAAATAATGTGAATAAGCCGTTTGCCAACCTAAGTCAATACTTGAATAAAGGTGGGCCTTTGATAACTTGAAACCTGAATGATATTGGGTTAACGAGACTTGCATGTTTGCACTATAAAAATGAACTACTACATTTTCACAACTACACTTGCAAATGTGCTAGAATCATTGGCAATATTTATTTCAAGTTAAGCGGTGTGCAAAAAGTGGCATTTCACTTTTGTCGTTGTGCCAGAAGAATCTACTTTTTGCTATATAAATAGAACTGCTTGGCTGCATCAAATCGCTTCCAATACAAGTTTAACCAATAAGAAATCACAAATGCTGTGGCATTCCCTTGGAGCAGCATGCTTTTAAGGCCATATTTCCGAAAATTTCTACAAATCAGACGCCTAGTTTTCATTTTTTATATTCGAGGAAATGTAGTCTATAATTCCCTCACTTTGTGGACTTTTATGAAAAACACCAAACAACATTTTTGCTCTAAAGCAAACGCCTGATTTTTCTTAGAATGTGACTTCAGAATTATGGAGTAAAATTGACAGTAAGGATTTTAGTAAATTTGGAAAATGTTGCCAGCTAATCAAACGCCGAGCTGTTTGCACTTTTGCTGGCACCGCCATTGGAAACTTGCTGTAGCTGGCGAGTAGAGATGAAAATTTGATGCGCTGAGTATTACCCATTGCATCTCATTCATAGGTCGAGCGTCCCTAATTACTGTCGCCTTTGAAATAGGTAACCAATCCTAAATCGCAACTGTCGCAGCATGCAAAGCTTCAAGCCTAGATTAAAAAAAGCATCTGTTCTCTTCTTTTTTATTCCTTGAATCTCTCTCTAAGATCGATATAACACTGCTGGATCAGAAGGAGGCCTGAACTTTTTTTCCTTGAGAGTTTCTTGTCGATCATGTTTTAAATCGGATGTACGTCATTGTAGTTGTATTTATGTAGCGCCTTGAAACTGGGTTTGCTGGTAAGAGGTTTTCACTTCAGTATGTTTCTATTCCATCCTATTCTTTTCATTTCAAATGTTTACTATGCATTGTCGTTAGAAACATTACACGTATGTCATGTTTAAGGACACGGTTGTGAAGTGACAGCAGCCCAAAT
The DNA here is from genome assembly GCF_040938575.1 of Ambystoma mexicanum. Taxonomy (NCBI): domain Eukaryota; kingdom Metazoa; phylum Chordata; class Amphibia; order Caudata; family Ambystomatidae; genus Ambystoma; species Ambystoma mexicanum. The sequence goes on from NC_090937.1 coordinate 275,277,750, forward strand.
TAACAAGCTCTGGGGCTAAGTCTCGCATTAGACCTTTACTTAATCAGGTTCAGTGGACTAAATCTCATTTTATTAATCAATTTTTTGCTTAAACAGGAATCTCCATGCGATTTTCACTCAGATGGTGTGATGACTGTGGGGTGGCGAACGGGAGGGAAGGCAGGTTTGTTGGCCTGAGCATTCAGTTGCCATAAACACATAACATCGAAGAAAGAACACAATCCAGGAGATTTTTGCATTTTAAAAGATTATTTATTTATTTTAGAATTTGTTAAGTGCACGAAACCCAGAGGCATCAAGGCGCTGGTTGCAGACAGTAGTAGCAGTTCAGACAACATGTAGGTTGGTGCACAGACACAGTGGCTGGCTCAAACAAGAGGCTAGCTGAGAGACAAGAGTAATGTCATAAGCAGTTTTTGGAAGGTCCAATAAGATTGTTCAGATCTCAAAGTCAGGGGTGGAGCATTCCAGTTCTTGGAGGCGATGACAGTGAAGCTCATTCCCCCAGAACCTTTTCGCCTGAATCTCTGGAGTGGCAATTTGGTGAGAGTAGGAGGATCGGGTAGGCCTTGAGTCTTGCGCTTTTATACATTTATGAGAAAGGTACCTAGAGGCAGTGTTTGAAAGGCATTTGTGAGTGATGGCTAAAGGTCATAAATTGTAAACCTTGTGTCACCATTAGATTTCCTTTAATAAGCAGATTTGAAAAAATTATTATTCACTATTTAGCCGGAACAATTTAGGATTACATTTCTTATTGTATTTCCGATGTTTGCTCCAACCCAGTTACAGAATGTTTCCAGAAGGAACAGAAGTAAACATGTTACAATATTCAGATTTTAAGTGTGCTTGAATAAATACATCCATTAAACATATGACAATAATATTGTAGAGGTTAAAAGAATAAGCCACTTTTTGATCACTTGAGGAACACCCCTACTTGAACTATCCTGGCTCCACTCATTACTCACTGGGATAGACACTGCTGAGCTTCCATCAAGCCACGAACATGCTCGAACAAAGAGCAAACATGCTTCAGAGGATTTTTGCAGTTAACACCCATTGTCTTATATTTTCATTAGGACTGACCGGCACCGCCATTAGACCCAATAGATTAAAATGATGGTGGGGTGCAACACACTTTTCTTTTAACCTTGATAAAGCGTTCATAGTAATCAGGTCTTTTTATCTTCCTTATAAAGACACACTAAGACCTCAAAGTGACAGTCACTGTGGCTACTGCCCATGGTCTATTAGACCTGTTCTGTTTTCAATGCACCAATAACCGATTGTCTTCTGCCACCCTGGCTCGCTTCAGAGTAGGTGCACCAATGTGTCCCATTTCCAATTGGGCATGTTCCATTTGCAGACAGTATGGTTCAAGAGTGGGGTCTCCCCTGTCTGTGTTCAGGTAGATAATGATCACAATCACACTGTATCAATATCTTCATTTCATTACCAACTCTCTTGCAGATAGTGCAGTCCATTTTTCAGATGAATAGCCTTATCCGACCTCACCTTCTGCAGCAGACGCAGCCCCCCCTCCCCCTTCTGTGGGGGTCCAGTTTTAACTCATAGCAGGCGCTCTTGGAGCAAGTTCCGAACACTAAAGCATCACAAACAGAGCACAATTACAGCCCCCCTATGGGCAGACAATGTTTTTCAAAGCACAGTTAAATTCTAGATCGGACGTTACTTTAATTAAAGCAATACAATTACAGAATATTTTAATTTGTGTTATGAAATAAGTTTCTTCGAGCTAAGGGGCTACAGAAGTGTTAATCTGTGCTAACTACCAATGCAATTTCACTTTTGGATCTGCGAAATAATTATGGAACACTATTGTTTGCACCACAGAGTGTATAGCTACAATGAATTCAACATGATCCACAAGCTAAATGTGTTTCTATGGATTACACCAGTTTGAGAGTTGGGTTAAGATTAAAATACCCATGGATGTGTAAATAAGTCAGACTAGTTTTATAAAGAGCCAGCAACTAAATCTGGAAAGGAAACGTTCCTGAAGCATCGGGGCAAAGGCTTGCTGCACAGAACGAACTGACTAAAAGAAGCACTTGATTTTCCATAAACAATCTTTAGACAAAACCAAGTTTCTTTTTTATTCTTTCAAAATGATCAAAGGCATTTAAGTAATTAAGACGTTCAGGATACTAGAGCCCAATTGTTCTCGTAAGATCATGGACCCTGGTTTTCATAGGTAAACTTTTTGATTCTGTCGTCGATCCAATCTCTGTAGGCAGACACTCTCGTGAAGACAGGTGGCTTGTTTTCCGCTAGACAATTAGTTGCTGAGAAACTCGCAATTCCTTGGACTTCCCACGTGTTTGTGGTTGTGGAGTTGCAAGCTAAGGGCCCTCCGATGTCCCCCTACATGTGAAGAAAAGATGCATTAGATGTATTCGATTAGATGCTCTTTCAATATTGGTTAATAACTGCGTTTGCATTGATGGACTTGATAAGCCAAGTTGTAAACAGGACCGTACGGTGCCTTACATGCGGCTTACTGAGGGTGTTGCGTTGATCTGCCTTATGCACCTCACCCTCTTCGAGAGGGCGCTATGCGACTGACCAGAACAACCCTTTTAAAGGAATATACTAAATTCTAAATAAAATGTGTGATGAATATTAATTAAAAAATATATGCATGTGCTTCAGTGAAAAGCCTAAATGGAGGAAAAAGCATAAGTCTTAGTAGTAACACCAGTCAGTTGAAAAATTAACATGCAATTGTCAGAGGCCAAGTCTGCACACACATGCAGCCAAAATACAATGGCTAGACCTTTAAAGCAAAGGGGTGGCGAGATGCGGTTTCTTTACTTCATGCTGAGGCGGGTGTAAGTGTCAAAAAGATTAGGAGGTGAATGCGAGCCACCAACTTCCAGTTCTATTACAATATGTTGAAATGGAAATTCTTTGTGCCCTGTTCGGCAAAACATTGATGTGCCTACGACAATCTGGCAAAGGGCCATTTGGATCCATGTGGAAAAACTGGGCAAAAGAGACGACACATCAGAAGCAACAATTTCACCCACAAATAGTACAAACTCATTGGAAAGTTCATGCCAACCACAAAACCACTCCAGGACACACAAACGAAGCTGAAAGTGCATCCAAAATGAAGAGCGACTGCCACACAATGAAGGTATTTTCCCACCACTAATGAAAAATGTACAAATGATAAAACCTAGCCATATTCTGCAGTGGTGTCATCCTTTATACCATCACGGTTAGAGAACTATTAGAGCTTGCCCTTGCCAGCCAGGGGTGAATGACATTTGATTCCTCCAAATAAAAACGAGAAGGCTATTTATTTCAATAGGAGTGGTACTGCAACATGCTAAACAAGCATTAACAAAGACAACAACTTTGCCATTTATGGAGGCATTGGATGAGCATTTGCTAGGCACTGCCGTAGTGCTACTACCTGGCCATAATATGGTAATAGCTGCAAAATTGTGCGAGTACCGGAGAATATGCTAGCACTGCCTGGTAAAAACCTATCTAATATCTATGCAAAAGCCAAAACTGTGGACTTTGCAGATGCATATTTTTAAATTTAAAAGATTTGTATTGACATTTTCTAAATACAATAAGATAATGCAGAACCATATAACATATTGAACATTTAATTTACATATTAATGACTAATGTTAGACAAAGTATAAACTTGTTAATTAACAGCAATTGATTATTAGATTTAAATGATCTTCTAAATAACATAAAAGACATGACAAAAAACGTTACCGAAAAATGCAGAGGGGGGGTTAAAGATCAGACAACTAAAACATGTTGTACAAGTTCATGGAAGTTTATGACCCTTTGAATCAAAGTGTTGAATTCCAGCAATCGGTGGATTGTCATTGAGAAAGTCACTGGATGGCACATTCTTTAATTCGAATGTGTGCTGCTGATGAGCTCCACTATCAATACAGGATTCAATTCTATGAGTAGAACACAATACATACCACCATCCATTGATGTTAAGGTTTTCCAATGTTTAGTAATAACCTGGAACACCAGAACAATGAATACATACATTTGGTGCATTAATAAATTTAAGATTGGAAAATATGTTAAGTAATTATGTTGGTTTATCAAATGTTATAGGGGCAGATAATTTACATTCATTTTGCAATATAGGCCTGATCAGAGACCAAAAAGAGCTCACAAAATTACATTTGTGGATCATGTTTAAAGGAGGCTCCATTGTAATTGCAGGAACAACAGCTATCGGGCAGTGGTCGAAGTGTACGAAAAGAAGTAGTGGAACTATGTTCCCTACTATCCTGCACCACTCCCCACAGACCCCATCGCCACCAACCTCCCGTGCACAATAAAAAAAAAAAACATGTGCCTGCTCTTTAAGGAAACGTCCTGTGCAGTGCACTGAAAGAGCAAGTTTCAACTTCCTACAATTTTATTTTAAAACGAAACCGTTCTGGAACGGTTTCTCTTTAAAATAAAAGTATAGGAATGTTAAAACTTAATTAAAATAATTATAGCAGCACCGCTCCCGCCCACTTCGACCACTGGTATCGGGTGGTAGACCAGCAAATCTAGAAATACGTTGGTGAGTGAAAAGAGCTTTATGCAACATACAAAAGATGGATTGTGTTCTATTAGCTGCAAGGCTGATATCAAAGATTTGGATCCATATTTTCTTCCAACAGTCTTTTTCATGAACAAATAATTCAAAATAAATGACGCCCTGAAAAATATCCCGATTTAAGTAGATTTTTAAACTAATATATATATATATATATATATATATGACTCCCCATCAGCCAACTTGGCTTAATTGTAGAAAGAAGGGTTTTTAGAAATGCAGAAAATGTAAGAGATGCGAGTTCGCGGAGGAGTGCACTACATATTTACACCCAATACTCAAAAAAGCCATTACCATCATGGAGAGAATCACTTGTGATTCAGAGTACATTGTATATGCACTGAAATGCACATGTAACAAATGGTACATAGGCAGTACCAAGTGCAAGTTGAAGATACGCATACAACAACATATCAGAGCCATCAGAAATCATGAGTATGCATACCTGATAGCAAAACATTTTTGGGAGAGACATGAAGGGAAGCTTTGTGACTTTTCATTCATGGGGTTACAACAAGTCAAATTGGACCAAGGGGGGGACATGGAGAAAAACTGGTGAGACAACGAGAGACTAGATGTATTATTGACTTTGAGAGCAAGTTCTAGTTAGGACATAAAATCGACTAGGAACTTTATACATTTTTGGGTGAATGAGATATTGAGTCAATTTAATGCCTGTGTCAATTATGTGGAATATTAGGACATTATTTGTTCGTTAACCTTCTGTATGCCTTTTTCCTTTCTTTTGCTTGCACTTTTGTAAACATTTTAATCACTTCCATCAATGGATATGGGAAGGGAGATTGTTTTTATGTAACCATTAGACACCCTTTTCAAACCTATATACCGACCTGGGACCCCTCACAGTCTGCCCCCCCCCCCCCGAGATTGTTTAGTAGTCGATGTTATCAATATGATTGGCTTTATGGCTTTTATCAGAAATTTCGGCATGCAGCCCTTTGTAGGAACAATACACTGTGCACTTTATTGTTGTTACATAGGAAGATTAGATTATTGCCCCCCTGGATGTATGTCAGGGATTTGCATTATGCAATTGATGAGGCGAGAAGAATTAATAAGGACTGTTGCTGGCACTCAGATAACAGGCACTATGCACTTTTTGGCATTTTGATACATCAAATAGGTTGATTTTGGCTCTGATAAGATCACTTTGTAGCCCTATAGGTAGCGAATGCACTGTGCTTTTTACAGCTACCATGTAGGAAGACCATATTGTTGCCCTGTATGTTATGGCAGGGTTATGCATTATGCACTTTATGAGGCAAGGAGTATCAGCAAGGACCGGTGCTGGTACTAAGAAATGAAGCACTACGCATTTTATGGTGTTGTAATACAGTTAAAAGACAGAATCAACTAACTGGTACGATGTGAATATGTCTTGATAAGCATGTTCCAGCACTATGGCACGATACCTTCCATCTACGTTCTTACTGATCCGGAGTGGGAGCACAGGGCTTATATATTTATCCAAATTGGAGAGCCATATTGTTGCATTACCCTTAGTACTAACTATGGTGGACAACGAAACCATTCCATAATGGCGGGCAGCATGCAGATGGAAAATATGAGCATTGTGAAAGGGGTCCAAGTCCCATCTCTATTGCTATTACCAATCAAAGCAAAACAACTGCGGGGAAAAGGTTTAAATGGTGTATCTGGTTGTAAGATGAAATCATGTGACTAAGCTACGAGCAGTAGGGAAACGAGTCATCGTTGTGGGACTTTCCTTTTGGCTGGGCGAGGGCTGGAAGTGTCCAAACAGACTTTTAAAAAAAATATTTACCTAATAAAGAAGAGATTTTAAATCTACTTTGGTTGTGGCAAGATTTGTGAAAATGACTGTGTGGAACTCCGGGAGTGCAGCTCAGGACTGCGCCGTGAAGTCGATGCTGAGGATTGTGGATATATATATATATATATATATATATATATATATATATATATATATATATATATATATATATGATCTGGAATAAGAAGAGTGGGAATTAGGGATTGCATTGAAGAGATTAAGATAAACTGTGTGCTCAGTGTCTTCAAGATAACGTGATTGTAAAGAAGGGGAACATTTCCCAGAAATAATTGATAAGTAATGCCTTTACTAATCCAGGACATTCACAATCTTTATGTCTTTGTTGTACGAAACAGGAGTGTTGGACTGAATAACAGTGTCACCAATAGCATCTAAAAGGGAATTCCATGCACATTTGACACAAAGGAGAGAATATTTTTTTAATAAGCGATTCATCACTACATTTTTGGTCGTTGAGATTAAATGGATTGACGGAGGAAGCGTCCAAGAGGGACCATGAAGGAAGAATATCATTGACTTTGGGATATAAAATATGTCTGAAGAAATGTTAGAGGACAAAAGAATTATGATATAAGGGGAAGCCAGGAAAGGCAACACCTCCTCTGCATTAAGGCAAATTAAGCTCATTAATTGCAATCCGTGAGTTTTGCGTATTTTGAATGGGACTTCAGCATAAGGACACACGTACTGTTAATAAATCAAGTGTTATGTTATTATGATTTATATCGCGCACCGCTACCATTTGTATGGTCTCCAGGAGCACACAGTTCTGTGTCATTCCATCGCCGTATATTTCCACGCCTGGCAATTAAACTTGTACATTATAATGAAAATGTTCATTGTACTTTATTTTCTTCCCCCACCTATTTTTACCTATTCCCTACCCACCCAAACCCTTATCGGCCCCTTGCCCCTAAATAATTCGATTAACATTTTCGTTATAATGTTCACATTCAAATGCCAGGCTTTGAAATATACAGTGATGAAAGGACGTCCTACCACTCTCACGTGGCTCTGTAAGAAAGTGGGTGGGAGTGGTTAGTGAGGGAAGAGGGATAGGATAGAGGTTGTGCTCTTCTGCTTCTAGAAACAGGATAAACTGGCAAAGTTGCGTGTTGGCTTACTGAGTGTGCTTTGTGTGCACTTGGGTTGTGTCTGGAGGGGCAACTGTCCACTGTTTGCGTGGTTTGTTATTTGCGGAAGTTTGTTCTTGTGGTAGATGTGTGGTCTGTGTAGTAAGGCTAGCTCATATAAGCATGTGTGGGACGTATGCAGGAGAGATGCAAGGAGCAGAGGTGGTTAATAGGGCAGCAAGATTCAACACAGTGGTCAACTTTCAAGGGCAGCAAGTTTTAAATGGTGGCAACATTCAAAGACAGCAGGATTCAACACAGTTGTAAACTTCAGAGCACAGCAGGATTTAAAGCAGTGGCAAACCTTACAGGGGAGCTAGATTCAACACAACAGCAAACTTCAGAGAACAGTAAGATTTTAAGCAATGGCCAAATTACTAAGGCAGCGTGATTCATAACAATGGTAAAATCAAATGCTAGTAATAAAGTAGTGGCAAGATTTCAGAGGTACAGCACTGGCTTTGCTCCCACTTCTTGCCACCTTACCCGACTGTTGCTGTAGAGGTCTTTGCAGTGCACCGAGGACGAACAGGCAAACATGCGATGGAAGGGCTGTTTGCCTTAGCCCTTAGCCATCTGCCTGGGCAAGCCTGCCCTGGGGCTCAGCTATAAACGCTGTGCTTCTTGGAAGCTACAGCCAATTAGGGATGGAGTAGGTGGAGGGAGGAGCTGGGGGAGAGCAGGGAAGGCATGGATGCCTAAGATGAGAGCGGGCAGCAAAGTGAAGAATGGAAAAAGATGATGTGTGCCCACGGAGGGTCGCTGCCCTTACCAGATGCTGAAGGGTCTTTTTTCTCTCTCTCTCTCTTTCTCTCTCTCGCTGAAGGCACACTTGATTTAGATTTAGACATTTTCATTAAACCAGTGGTGCATTTACAGCTCCAATTAAACCTTTAAGTGTCAGAAGACTGCTTTCCAATAACACTGACAGGCACTTCAGAGCACACCGTTTGATGTTACTGCTTGATAGAACTGGTTGAAAGAAATCCCTGGAGGATGTGTTTTTGGGGCGGTGGAGAGGCAGGAAGTGGGTGGGAATGGCCATAGGGACGGGCATGGTCAATGGGTGAGTAAATAACCAAAGAACACCAAGCTGTGTGGCACTCCTCAAATCCCATCTGCCTCCTAGTTGTACTGCATTGCAATAGTTTCGGCTTACATGCCACCTAATAGCCCAAACTAAAAAAATGCAATATACCACTGTACAGATCGCTTAATATTTTATCCTAAAAAGAAATCAGTCATCTCTCATCCTTTGTTATTTTTTTATATAACTTAGTCGTTTTCGAGCCAGGATTTTCAGATCCAAAACATGGAGGCTTAGATGACAAAAATCACTGCAAGGTCGAGAGACCATTAACAACCCACTGTCCACATCCAGGCAGTGAAAGAGCGGCCATAAACAAATAGACTCTGCTGTAAGGTTGCAACTGAAGTCAATTGGTAACAGCTATTCAAATAGCGGATATTAATTCTTATGCAAACACTTATGTTGTAACTCACTGTTGGCTTATGTTATCCGCCTCACAACTTATGCAAGGCTCCAATTGAGCATTCGTCTGAAATGCCCTGTGCTCATAATATGTTCAGTTAAAGAATTCAGAGGGAGATACATGTTATATTGTTAGCAGCTAAAGCACCATACCCCTTTTAGGCATATCTAAAACACACACACACCCACACTTGGAGATGAACACCCTACTTTTTTGTTGTACTACAGAACGTCACACGGGATTCTTTATTTTAGTCATCTTATTTTTTCCACAGGGGCAGCAAAACTGAGATGTTTCATAGACTTTGGACATTATCTACTTTATGGTAAACACAATCCCCCTTTGCGGGGGGAAAAGAAACAAGGAGCTTTTCGTGCAATGGGAGCTCAACTTTGCCACAGACAAAGGAAGCACTTGTAAAAACAAAGATCGAATTAACTGATTTACGTTATCCTGGAGTTCTAAGACTGCTTTGAGTGTACATTCTGAAAAATGTTTACCCAATACAAGAGTCATATTTGGTCCGAATGATGGAAATTATCCAATCCCACAGAATCTCCAAATATACTAGGACTCCACAATTGATATATCACACATGGTTCAGTTAATCTTTTGTGTTAAAAGTTTTGCAGTTATCAAATTCAATATCCAGGTATGATCCTGCATGGTTAGCGATGTTTCTAATGATATATCCAACTATACCTCCACTTCCTTTCGATAAGTGGCATGGTAGTCTATCGCATTGTAAACTTGATATGCCCGCATTCACTGTCAAGCATATGATGGTTCAGCACACAAAGCAGGCGCAGTTTCAGGATTGCAGGCAAGTATTACAAAAGCGAATACATCCGTCAATAATGTCCCACCCGGAGATCTGATTGCCCTAACGTGTCCCCTGCTCTGCACACGTCTCTCCAACCAGGCCAGTGTCTTGTTAGCTTTGTCGCCCCTTTCATATATTTGGCTTCGGACTAACTGGTGAGCAGTTCGTGCATTGTCTAGGGACAGGTTACTGAGGGCGTCTTGTGCCGTGAGCATCGCCTCCTTTGCTTCTTGGGTGTTCTGTATAAGGGTTTGTCGCTCACACTCCAGGACGCGTGTTTCTGCATCCCTTACCTTCTGGACTTGGCGTCGTTGGTAGGCGGAGACCGTGGAAATAACCTCCCCTCTTAGGACTGTTTTGTATGCCTCCCAGATCGAAATCGGGCAGTCCACCGAGCCCTCATTGAGTTTGAAATATTCCGCTGTCGTCTTCTCTAGCTCTTCTGCAATTTCGGGAAGACGGAGATGGTATGTATGTAGGCGCCAATTACGGTCCGGGCGGCAGGAAGAGTTCTTGAGGGTTAAAAGAAGTGGGGAGTGGTCCGAAATCCCTCTTGCAAGGAATACAGCATCGAGGAGCCTGTGGGTTATGTTGCGGGGGATGAAGGCGTAGTCGATCCTGGTGAATGATTTGTGGACCCCTGAATAGAAGGAGAACCCTGCCTCGTCGCCATGGAGTGTGCGCCAGGTGTCCACCATTCCTGAGGTTTCCGCGAACGTGGTGAGCGGCGTAAAGGTGGGACGTGTTCCAGCTCTCCTATAGGTTCTGTCGATTGTGATGTCCATTACTTTGTTAAAGTCCCCTCCGAGCACCCACACATCCGCCTCCTCCTCCAGAAGTAAGTTCTGTAATTCGGCGAGCAGTTCCTTCGTCAATGTGGGGGGGCATAGAGCGCTGCCAGGCCCCATCTCTCACCCCAGATGTCCGCCAGCATCAGCACATAGCGGCCCCAGGGGTCCGTCCTGATCTTCCTAACCTGGAGAGGAACTCTCTTGTGGACGAGTATCATTGTGCCCCTAGCCCCTTTCGTGAATCCGGCATGGTAGACCTTTGAGTAGTTGGATCTATTGAAAAAGATGGTGTTTGTGCCTGTCAGATGCGTTTCATTTAAGAGGGCAATGTCTGGCGAGTGTCGGTTTAGGCACTGGAGCACCAGTCTTCGCTTTATGCTGGAGCCGAGGCCATTGACGTTCCAGGACAGTATCGTCACTTTGTTGGAGTTCATCCTGTCAGCGTGAGTCTATTTGTTGGGGTATCTGAGAGGATTAGTGGCCGTTGCATTTTTCCCCCGGGGGCGTACGCCGTTTTCTTCTCGGGGTGGGGGGGACCCCCAGCGGCCGCCTCGCACCGGAGTGCCTGAAGACTGGCAGATACCTGCATCCCTGATCCTGGCCCAAAGTAGTGTTTGTCTGACCTGCCTGCTTTCGTCAGTTTCCAGCTTTCTTTTCTCGTGATTTCGCTTCTTCAAATCCCCAAAACTCCCCCCACCCTGCACTTCCCTTCCCTTCCAACTGGGAACACCTGTCGCCCAAACATCGAACTTATAACTTTGTGAAGTTAAACTTCGTCGGAATGACCCAACCTAGGGTGGTAGCTCCAGTGGAGTCGCCCTGACTGTGCTTGAAACTGCGGTGTCAAGGTGGTGGTGGCCGCGGTGGTGTAGTTTCCATGGTGTCTCTTGGTGACCTCAGTACTGTGATGCCCAGGCCTCATCCGTTCTCAGTGGTATTCCTGGAGGGGCGCCTTGGTGCTTCTGTTTGGGGGCCCATGGGAGTAGGAGACGGCGAGTCCTGCCCGGCCCCGGGTTTGCGAGCGGGCGGCCCAGAGGGCAAGCGTCGGGCCGCCGGCCCATTAAGGATCTGTGTTTCGAGCCAGTCCCATGCTTCTTTGGGGTTGTGGAATAGGTGCGTCGTTCCCTCGTGGTGGACCTTGAGCAACGCCGGGAAGAAGAGGGCGAACTTAATTGATAGAGAGTGAAGCTTTTTCTTAACCGAGTCAAATGACTGGCGGGCCCGCTGGACCTCTTTAGTGTAGTCCGGATAGAGCCCTACTTTATAGCCGTTGTATGTGATTGGGCCGGAGGCCCGTGCCATCTGGAGGATGGCGTCTCGGTCTCGGTAGTTCAGGAGGCGTGCAATTATAGTCCTGGGGGGGGCTCCTGGGGTAGGTCGCCCAGTGGGTACCCTATGTGCTCTTTCGATAGAGAAGAATTTCGACAGTTTCTTGGGGGCAAAGATGTGGGTCAGCCAGTCTTCTAGGAAGAGTTCGACACTGGGGCCCTCCTCTTTCTCCGGGATCCCAAGAATCCTGAGGTTATTGCGTTGTGCCCTGCCCTCACTGGCTTCAGCTCGGTATTCTAGTTGGTTAACCTTCTGGGCAATTATGGCGAGTTGTTATTCCAACTGGCGGACGTTATCTTCTGTGTCCGACACTCTTTGCTCCGCTTCTCCTACCCTGGACGATAGATTGCAGAGATCCTGACGTAGGAGAGATACTTCCGTGCAGACTCCGCCAATTTTGAGTTCCAGCGATGTTCTCGAGTCCCCAATTGCCTTCATTAAGTCCCTCAGGGAGAGTTGGGGGTCCTGAGCTGCTTCCCCGCTATCCGCTTCCGCTGGGGTTTGCATTTCCAGGCGGGGGGGGCTTCCACGGTATAGAGGTCCATTTTGCTTTGTAGGGTTTGCCTCTCAGCCTTATCTTTGCCCATGGCGGAGTCGGGTATTTGTGTGAGGCGGCAAGTCCGGATGGGTCATATTGGTGCCCCCCAGGGGGTTGTTGTGAAGTCTGAATTGGGGAGGGTTAGCCGGGCGACGGTCTTTCACTATTGTGTCCCTGTTCAGGAGTGCCGGCGGGATTGCTTGGCCGCTGGGAGCAGACCCTTGCTATGGTTGGCCCGTTGTGTCTATTGGAGGGTCGTGGGCCCACAGAGATGGCATCCGCATATACGCCCACCCAGGGTCCGTATTATGTTCTTTTCATGAGTGGCGTGTGGAAGGCGGTAGCCGCGGCTCTCCGCTGTGCGCGCCACCTTGTGCTGCCCCTGGAGGCTGTTAATTGTGTTAATTGTGGGGTAGTTCCCTTGTCGTTGGCGGTTCCAAGGGTCCCTGGTCAGGGTTGGTCTGGTGAATTTCGGGGTTTGCCCCAATGCGTGGTCTCACACAGGGCAGTCTCCCCCCAGTGGAGTATCCGCCCAGCTCCTTATGCTTGTGAAGTTGTGGTCCTTACATCGGGGGTCTCCGTCCCTCCCAGGGTCACTGCCCACAGTTGCCAACTTGTTGCCTGTTCTCTGGGCCCCAGATCGTTTGTGGAGGGTGCTGCAGGTGTTGTCACCAGTTCTGGGTGCAAGTGGTGATGGGGGAGGAGAGCGTCCCCAGTCCCCTCAGCTCCGTGCCCCCCACAGGTGGACCTCTGAGTTCACTTTTAGGCGGGGGTGAGGCGTCTCCTTAATGCGGGTCAGTATCCCGTTGTCCGCCGGCTGGGGGAGGGAAGGGGGGGGGTTTGCCCTTACCTCGTTGATGCTGATGGGGGAGCGCAACACCGCGTTGCCGGTTTTCTTGTCGCGGCTCAACCCCAGGCGTTGCAGTCCCGCAGATGGGGGGAGGTGGGGGCGGAAAGGCCCCGAGCTCGCGGCTCACCTCCGTTTGCGCCGCCGGGTCAGGTAGCACAGCGTAGATATCCCCCGCTGTCAATGTCCAGGTGCCCCGTGCAGTGCCGGTGTCCAGGGTCGCCGCAGCTTCAACGCCGAGCGTCGGCAGCGGCCGTGTCCGCGGTTCGGGCACTCGACAGCTGCCTCTAGCAGGGAACTCAGCAGGGTGGAGGGGCCTCAGGCAGCAGTCAGGAGGAGCCGGAGTGATGCCGCGAGCAGGCGTCTTCGGCTCGCTCGTTCCCCGAGGGCCTCAGTGGCCGCCGCAGCCCATGGGGGGAGGGGCGAAGGAGCCGCCATCAACCGCCCAGCAATGGCGGCGAGTCTCGCGCCGGCGGACACAGAGAAACATCATCTTGCCTTGTTGGATGTGAAAACAGCAGTCCTCATATTTGTCTAGAACAGAATCCTTCAGGATGTACAACAACCTATTTGTTACTTCTATCAGAATGGTTCCAAACTAGTGGTCTCTTCTCTGAGCCACTGAGTTAGGACAGTGATTTACAACACTTATGCATTAGCTGGTGTCCCTATTCCCCCAATCTTTGCAGGCAGAGCCACTAGGAGGTGACAGCTTCTTGGACAGACGCTTTGGGTGTTCCTTTGAGCGATATTTGCAGGACAGCTATTACGGCTTCTTTGGGCACCTCTCTCGGTTATGTGATGGATCCTTTCCCCAGTGGTGACCTCCTCCCATGTGGCTAGGGGATGACAGTTGCTACCTGATCCTCACCCTCGGGTGGCTATATGAAGGAGGATCACCAGGGAGGGGACAGCTATTGGGGAGAATGGATGATTCCATTACATGAGATGCAGTATTCCACCCTTTCTCGTAATGAAGACCCTATCACATCTAAGTTTGTGAGGGCTTGTCATCATCCAACCATGTCCTCATATTGTGAAAATCAGAAACCCCTTTCCTTATGTCACTCTAACCAAAACTCCATGTATACCTCCAACATTCACAACACACAGAAAACATCTTCTGTTTCTGACATTTCTGTATGTGAAATGTTTGATCATCATTATTTTGGAAATCCAATTGCTTCTGGGGACTTCAACTCACATAATGCCTCAAGTACTGAGACGAAGAAGCAGAGGGCTAGATTATGCACAGATTAATAAAGATTAAGTAAAATCCCCAAACCAACATGCAGATTTGTTGTTCTTTTCACACTTAATCACTTGAAACATTCCAAAATGGCAACCGCAGCATTCAAAAAGGCAGTACGGGAGAGAGCCGCAGCGGAGAAGATGGGCACTTGCATGCTGCAGCTCGCGAACGCGCGTTACAGACACTGGTATGACGGGAGAGAAGCAGAAGTGCAGCAAGCATGCCGTAAGGACCGCAGGAGCACCGAGAAGCACAGCAGAGCTTATGGAGGTACGGTCGAGTAAGGAAGCAGCATTCTCCAGTCCTGGCGACATAAGGAAGGTGGTGAGTAAAAGCAGAGCCACAGGGAACGCTTAAGGGACACCCAAATCGCCTGGGGAGCCAATCCAGGGAGGAAGCTTCACCACAAAGGCACGCCATAAATTGGGGATGCCACAAACCACTGATGAGTCGGCCCAGAGCCATTGGAGACCCCGGGCATACTGACAAACAAGAAAGCAAGTGAATGAAGTATGTGAGATTGGTATTTTGAGAAATACTCGAAAGCGATTTAAACATAGGCAAAACTGAATGTTAGATCAAAGTTTAAGAGAAAGGATATTTGAATACCGACAAGAAAAGGTGCAACAACGAAATCAGAATAATTACACATGCTTGAGATGTCAATGTGGAAGAGAGCTGAAACAAGTGTTACCCTAAGCAAATACTTTGGACAGAACAAAGCAGATGCTGATGTGATATTAAAAGTTACAGTAAAGCGAAGATACCAGGCAGCGGACATTCGGGGGGGAAAGATACCTGGCGGTTGTGTATACAAGGCGATCTGTAGTACCTCCAGAGAGGGGATTACTGGCGGGGGAAGTATACCAGGGAATCCACTGAAATTGTGAAAAGACTGCCATTGTGAGAGGATTCCTGGCAGGGAAGTATACCAGGTAATCCATTAAATCTGAGAAAAGACAGATTATCTGGTGTATTACCTTGCCAGGCATCCTGCCGCAATGTTCAAAGAAGGCCATAAAGAGGCCCGGGCAGTCAAACATGCCAGGACTTTGAAAATGGTATAAAGAACTTTAACATTTGGGTAAGATACCTGGCAGGGGAGTATTCCAGGGAATCTGAAGAGCCCCAATGCGAGGATTCCTGGCAAAGGAATATACCACCTAATCCATTAAAGAAGAAATGCATGCAATTAATCCTGGCAGTCAAAACTACCAGGTGTTTTGAGTACTATGGCAGGAATCCTGTCAGGTGAGTATACCATGAAATCCAACAGTAGTTGCAATAGAAGCTCAACAGTGATGCACAATACCTGGACAGGAAGTGTATGAGGGAATCTGGAAAGTACAATCTGAAAACCTGAAGACATTTTTGTTCAAGAAAGACTTTCTGAATCCAGTGTAAAACCCTCAAGGAATTGTTGGATAAAGAGACACTCCCGTGATACAAAGAAACTTGTTTGAAAGATACTTTCGCCAGCCTACCTGAAAATCCATGAAAAATACTTTTGGATTTGTGTGTATGTTTTGATTATCAACACTGTTCACTAGACATATGTCATACATTTCCTTTCATTCTTCTTTGTTTATTTCTAGTGTGAGTAATTTTAGAATGTTTTGGACACAATGATGGTTTCTAAGTTACTAACTACTCGACACAGACTGATTCTTAGTTTGAATTTTTTAGGTAGGGAACCTCCTTCCTTAGGATATGGCTACAGAGGCGTTTTCCAACTCATTTCCTTTAAATAAAATGTTTGACAATGAGAATACTGCAACTTGGTGTCTGCCCCTCATTTCTGATCCCTCACAGTCACTACAGACTGTCTACGAAAATGGCCCCTGTGCCCTAATTGTGGTGCAAAGCTACGAAATAAAGGGTGTTGCATGTTGTGCTTGTGTGTACGCCTCTGTGTTTTTGCTCTACAGAGCCTAGTCAAAGGGAATTATTGTCTATATCTGGATACTGAGGAAGGTGATGCAGAAGGACAGTGGGAGGAGAGTGCCTAGACTATGTTTGGTCATCCACATTACAACTGGCCTGCTTAAGCACATTGTGCCTGCCCGCCCCTATGGGAAGGCGACATGCCCCTCCATCTCTGGGGTAGGCAGGAAGTGGATCAGTGGTGCAAGGTATTATGGGATGCAGAAGAAGAAGAGCTAAAAGACCCCGGAGGCACTGGTGAAAAAGGGGTCTGAAAAAAGATGCTTCGAGGAGATAGGAGATCCTCTTAGAGGGAGGCCAGTTGTAGACCCAACATTCTAGGAATTAAAGTTTTAAATATTTTTATGAAGCTGAAAAGGTGTCTGGGTGATTCTCAGTATTTCAGGATGTCAGTCTCATTAGCTCTTAATCCTTTTCAGTCTTGTACGCTGATGTCAGCCTCTGATCTCTTTGCCATGCTTACAGGGGGGTAGGAGACACACAAAATCGGGGGGGGGGGGCAGGGGACACCTTGGGGACTTTGCAAATAAATTGACCATTTTACTCTGTGGTTTGTGTCTGTAGCAGTGAGTGATGATCACGCACATTTGCTCAAAAAAACACATTTTTTTGCACGCTCTGTACGCATGATAAATTCTGTTGCTATTGTTGATATAGGATATGATATGGCATTTATAACGCGTCTATACACAAGTGTTTCAAGGCGCGACGAGGTAAGGGAGGAGGAACAGAGTTAAGAGAGAACGATCATACTAGGCCGGGTGTCATTCAGATCGCGCAAGTGCATGGGAAGGGGGAAATGGGAGAGTGCAGGGGGAAAGAGGGGAAAGTGGGGAGGGCACAGTGCAGTACATGGGATAATAGAATAAATGAGCAATAAAATAAAAGTAAAAATACGGCCAGCAGGTGGCAAGTGCAAGGGAAAGTGCAGACATTGCATGTCAAGTGGTGGTAGTGGGACTGTAGGGATACAGAAACAGTCCCCAAGTGCGGGGGTAGCCAAGAAGGCAGGGCAGGTGTGCAACCGGCGGGGAAGGGGACCTGGGCCCGCGATCAAAAGGTCGCCAGGTAACCAATGCAGTTTCAGCCAGGAGGTCAGCAGTGGAGAAGAGGAGAAACAGCTGAAGCAAAGAGACAGGTTTCGAGGTGCTTCCGGAACCGGCGATGATTCTCTTCAAGTTTGTATGTCAACCAGATCCATAATATATTTGTGTATATTACACATTAGACTCAATCATGTTTGTGTGTGCAATGTGAATATTGGCGAGGTGGCTCAAGACAGACACCCAGCTCATCTGTGCAATTCTGGATGCAGGCGATACAAAAGACAGACAAATGAGAGTTTTTGCATGATAATACCCACAGCAGAAAAACAGGTGTTTCGAGTGCCAAAGGGTTATCCCGTTTGCAACAGCGGTGTGTTTTTAATCATTAGCACATGCAAATTGCACATGGGATAAAGTATATTTCAGTCACCGACCAAGGTGAGCCTTGACCACATACAGGAACGAAGCTGAAGCTCGAATCAAGGTCAAGAAACATACACTATACTATACTTTTGTGTGTCATAGCAGAGTAACGACCGCTTAAAATGCATGTTCACCCCACTATCTGCTTTAATATTTGCAAGCGAATTCGAAAGGCGACTTCCCCACATCAAGGCACTCCGGTGAAAACTGTGCTTGTGAAAGAGGCTACAATAAGAGCACCCGAAGCTGCTTCATGTCATTACAGGAAATATGAGCGTGTAATTAAGGAACTATGCTGAAAGAATATGTATTTGCTTGAAAGCAAGAGGTGACAAACCCAGCACATGCCTAACCCCAAAAGCAGAGGAATGCCAGCGTTCTAAGGATAGGCTCAGTCTGGGCTGGATGTGGGTAGCATTGCAAGGGCACTCCTACAATCTTCCATTCAAGCAAGGATTGGTTTCGTGCAACTGTCGGGGATTATTCCACGGAGCAATTTCTTACTACTGTTGAGAAAGTGTGGCATAGCCTTTGAAAGCTTACATGCTACAGTGAAACATTGTCCTGTGTAGCGCGGTAAGCTTTGGATTAAGGGTGGCAGTTCTGCCAGGTTGCAGAACACACATGCCTCTGTTCACTTTCACCATTTAAGACACTTGAAAAGAATACATTTTAGGACTAGAAACTCCTTTTAACATCCCTCCAGCTAGAAGTTCCCTTGCACCAATGTGCCTGGATTACAAGGCTAGGTAACCTCGAATTCTCTCCCAAACGTCCACCATTGGCAATTCCCATTGTTGACCGTTATTGGTTAGAACAAGAGACATGGGTGGTTCTGAGCCTTCAAAGTCTGGACATTTTCTAGGCCCCCGTTATGCATGCACCTCAGTTAGGGGCTGGCGGCAGCCTTTTGACAGGTGGTGCACGTGCACGTGCACACCAAAGAATGTAAAGGGGTGCAAACCAGTGGGCTGCTGTGAGATTACCGGCTGGCCTCTTTGCCTTGGCAGTTTCACGGGTGTTGAAAAGAGACACAGAGAATTTCTTAAGCCAGTGGCCACTGCTAAGCTTTTCAGTAATCATCTGAAATACCGCACCTCCCCTAATGCCTGCACTGTGCTGCAGTCCCCATATTGCGTTTCAGGGTAGCTGCAGGGGGACAGGCAATTGGTTTTGTACGGAAGCACAAGAAAAAACCGTATAGTTGAAAGTCACCAACCATGCACAGGAACTTTTTCCAATACATGTCATGCCATTTTTGCACACAACATATGCTCATATAAAAATATATTTGTGCTGGTTGTTCACACGTATGTCCATTCAGGCTGCACCAATATATGCCATTATTACCATATAAGGACTCCCAGCCAGTAAAAGAAAGTATGTCCAGGCTGACTATGCACCAGAAATGATATTAATGACTAGACTGGCCTATATTTAATGTGGTTCAGTTTAGCCAAGTAGTATATTTGCTTTACCCTTGATGAATGGTCCTGTAAACCAATGGCAAAGCAAAACAAGCATTGGCAATGCTAACAGTTTGGGCCTTTGTGTAGGCATGGGAAAGGCACTGCTGTATTGGTATCAACTGGGAGCAGGTGCAAAATGGTTCGAGTACCTGAGCATCTAATAGCAGTGCCTGGCAAATGCCTAATACTTATGTACAAGCCCAAACTGTTGGCTTTGCCATTGCTTGTTTTTAACAGGACTTCAGTGAAAGACATGTGGTGCTTTCAAATCAAGTAGCTGAAGGCAGACCTGGTCAAGACATTTTTATAACAGCAGTAGTGTGTTTACATCTTCAATTAGTCTAACTCTCAGAAGACTCGTTTGAGAAACCACTCGCAGACACTTTGACGGTAAGGCTTGTTTGAAGTTAGCTCAAACTTTGCCCTCAAAGAGTTCCAATGAGGAAGTGTTTTGAGTGGGGGTAGGCAGGAACTGGGTGGGAATTGCCATAGGGATTAGCATGGCCATGGGATGTTTTCTTCACTGTGGGCCGAGTGCGGGGGCAAGCTGGCGCCTCCTCTGCTGGACACATTAGGGCATTTCTCAAAGGGTCTGTGGCTCTGAGAGGTCAGCAGGTTTGGTATAGACTCTGCCAGTCTCACATCAGGCTCCGATTAATCACCGACAGGCTCTGCAACAGCCCTATACGTCTTACAGAGGTATTGGGCTGTCAATATATTTATTCTTAGGCCAGCGCATGTTTGATTGTTCTCAGAGTGGATCGCAGAATAAGATACATGGGAGGTTTGAAGTAGGCACATTTTACATTTTCGGATTTGCTGCAAAGGTGGAAGGCTATAGCTAATTTCAATCTCATTGTTCTTAATGCAATATGTGGATTATTCCCTCTGTTTCAGAGTGGTAGGAGGCACCCCTTATTAGTTTGGTTATTAGTTGGTGCTTAAGCGCCACCTGTGAGCCAAAACCATTACACTGGTTTACATATAGGAGAGATATAGGATATTAGGAGAGGCACACAGCTTGTGGGTGTGTTTAGTTATTGACTCACCCATTGACTACCCCATGCTAATAATCCCCATCGCCATACCAACCCACTACCTGCATCTTCCCAACCAAAACATATCCTCATGAGAACTCTTTCAGCAATCTCTACCAAATCTCTACCAAACAGTAACACCAAACTTTGTGAAGTAGAGGGCCTTACAGTGTTATTTCTAAGCAGTCTTCTGAGAGTTATTGGCTCAACTCCCCACCTATCCTGAGACTGGGGGATATGCTCCCTCCTTTTCCCTCCCCCTTGCTTGCATATTGACTGCTGCCAAACTGCCTAACCTCCCCCACCCCCATTCTTCGCTCCCAGATCCGTTGAATCTCTACAAGTCTTAGGAGAAAGTACACACTGAGGAAAGCAAAGTGCTTTGTTGCTTGCCGAAGCACAGTCTGTGCTCAATAAATACCCTATTAATAATAAAATAAATACAAATAATAAGTGCAGCTGTAATTGTGCTAATGGTGTAATAGAATGTGTCTTAACCAAGTGTGCCTTCAGTTGTGTGTTTGTGTGTGTGTGTGTGTGTGTGTCCTTGCATCTCTTCCTTGCACTGAAGTCATATGAAAAACAAGCACTCTCAAATACAACAGTTTTGGATTGTGTATAGGTATCATAGGCATTTGCCAAGCACTGGTATCATTTGCCTAGGTGTTCATACCATTTTGCAGCCGTTGTCATATCATGGTCAAATATCACCATTCAGGCAGTGCATGCCAAATGCCTATCCCATGGCTACACAAAAGCCAAATCTGTTGGCTTTATCAATGCTCGTTTGTATTGGTTTCATGCAGTACATACCATTCTTCCGTGTTATTGTGGGTTCATGCAGAACATATATTATTTTTCCATGTTATAGTGCATTCGAAGATGGAAATTTTATATTTTAACCATTTCAAGTGTGCTTTATAGGAGGAGAAATGTGCCTTAAACCTGAGCGTGGTTTGGAAGGTTGTCAAGAGTACATTCCACCCTGTTAGAGTTTTGGTAGGTCAGCAACACTCATTCTGAGCGTGGTGTGGAAGGCCAGCAGCAGGTACGTTTTTTTCTGGTTCTTTAGCTTAATAGGAGCCACTGCTCCTTCTGAAAATGATGTTCCGTAAATGATTAGTAAAATCTACGCCATCCTGACGGTCTAAATCCCACAGCGCGCCCGTGTGTATATGTGTGTTTTTGTGTGTGTTTGTGTGCGTCATGTGTCACCTCAGTCACACTATACAAGCTCTCGGAGTCTTTGACTTGCTACCACCCTAGTTATCAGGGTTATAAAGCTGTCAAGCCAAAGTATGGGCCACTGTCCAATAGCAGCTCAGCTCGCTCAGCATTGCCAAAGCTCCATTAGACAGCATTCCCTGGGCCTCTGTAGGCATGGAATGAAGGTCAGTCGTTGAATGTGCCGCGAGGCCCCCCCCCTTCCCCAAGAGCGAGGCCTGGGACAGTTTGCCCCTCCTGCACCCCCCCTTCGTGGCGGCCCTGTGCCCGGCACTGGCAGCCATTCCTGGGTGAGCCAAGAATTATGCTGCAGCAGCAGACAGTGGCAGTGCACTGTCTGTGCACAAGAGATTCGGGGGTGGGGGGACATATGCCATTATATCACCCACCACTTATAATTGTGAGGGGGATTTGTCCCCTCTATACACCCCTCCCCCCATGTCCTACAGCCATGCATGCTTAGACTCTTACCGCCCTCTCACATTGTAAGATAGTTGTGAGACTCAAGCAGGGGTAATAGCTTCTTTAGCCATCTCAGGCTGCAGTAGCCATTAATTCACAAGACCCCATTTTAAATATTGACGGCCAAAATAATCTGGCAGCAGAATTCTTGTTCGCTCCCGTACAGAAGGGGGCAGGAGTCTTGGTAGACCACTAACAGTGGGGGTCCCTTGTGTAAGCCGCTAAAAAACATGAATGCACCTGGTAGCTTTAAATGCTATCAACATATTGATCAGATGCAGCATAGGTGTGAGGCACACAGAGTTTCAGAATAGAAGATAGGTGTGAAGGAACCAAACAGTCCCAAATGCACCACGGTGAAAAAGCTTGTGAAGATGCGACAGCGCAGCCTTCTTGGCGCTCTGCACCTTGAACGTTGCATCCTTAAAAGTTGTGTGTGCTAACAGCCTTGTCTCCTGAACATGCTTCAATTTGCCACAAGGTAAATCTCGATTGAACAAGGTTCGAGTGTCGGAGCAGTGGACCTATTGAGCTTAGTGCGAAAAGAGAAGATCTGTTCTCCAGAACGATGGCCACATGCCGTCATGCCCTCATGGCTGTCGTCTCCTGAGGAATTAAAGTTTGAGGTATACAATACAGCAGCCTTAAGCAACGCGAAAGTCGAGCAATACCAAAGCATGTTGCAATTTGTAATAGTACAATATCAGAAAAGGAAGGCTATTTCTGGCCACTCTCCTCACCCTGGTATGTAAACAGCCGTGAAATAATGGACCCTCGTAGTGGTAATACATTAAAAAAAATACCTTTATTCTGCAAATCACATACAAAATATCAAGATTGGTTAACACCGTTTTGCATAGTACACAGACATAATTGCCTGGCCAATACAGGAGTGTTGTTAGGGGTATTTGTCCTGTACCAAACTCTAGTTCGAGAACTTTTGACGGGCCCAATTGTTGGCCTTGGTGCTTTGTACATGCGTATATTCCATACAGCATATGCCAATACTTGCAATTATGTATGTGTACTGTGCAAAAAGGTTTTAACCAATCATGATATCTTTTTATGTGACTTGCAGAATAAAAGTATTTGTTACATATATTACCACTGGGAGGGTCCAGTACTTCAGGACTGCTTACATACCACGTGACCAGAGAGACCAGGATTAGAGCCTCCCTTTTCTGATATTGTACTATTTCCAATTCACAGTAGGTAGGAAGGCAAACACATTTTCCCCTGTTGCTGGGCATTCGGATTGTGGTTGGGGCAATTTTGAATAGTTCATATTGTGGTGACTTTTTCTGACTGGATATCTTTTTGAAAAAGTAAATGAAAACCGTATCTGTGTCCTAAAAACTAATTTAACATAGAAAAGGAAAGGTACTTGAACTTACGTCACATGTAGACTTTGGTGTGTCAGGCGCTACGTATCCCGCACAGATCATGGATGGCCGGAGCTGATCCCACCAGTGTTTCGGCTTACTGCAGGTTTCATAAGGGATTATTGGCAGTGGGGCCTCCATCAGCACCTTCGAGTAAACAGGGATGAGTGAACCTGGAAAACAGAAACCGGTGTATGCATTCACATCTCACGACCAGCCTTGGCTCAGATAATCATGAAACTCAAGTTTAATGCCTAGCGACATTATGCAGGCAATGCCCCATTCAGCAATCTCCCAATACCTTCATAGCCAGCATGCAGGGAGAAAATTGGCCTAAGAAGTTCCCAAGCTTTAACTTCAATTCCATTTTGCCATTTGGGGGTTCACCACTACTGGGCTGCTCGTGAAACACGTGGAAGCCTGTCTCAATGAAGGGGCAGTCTTAATAATGTACATGCCTAGCGCTTAACTTAATTTTTTTTAACATAATTATTATATAGCCATACTTAAAGGACTTTTATAAAATCAACATTTGTTCAAAATAAAAAAATAAAGGATTCCTATTGAACACAATCCGTCTACAATCTTCACTGCACTTTGTGAGTATTCTGTGCATAAGTGAGTTGGAAAGTAGAGCTATACTACTTACAATGATTTTTTTACTTGCCGTATAAGGCAATAATGCCAATACCACCTTAATATTCCTCCACAACACAGTCCGATGGTATATCAAGGATAAAACATTGCTTCTACAAAATGCTGCCAAGGTTAATCATCATCCTGGAGGTTCCTCCCAGTGGCTAACACTGCCCTTCTATTCCCTTTAAAAATCTGACAAGTGCAGATAAGATGCTTGCCCATCTCCATGGCACCACTCTAGCATAGTCGACACATGCAATTAGCTTTGGGTATGCCCATTCGGGCTCCCATTCTGTCGCAAGTCGCCACCACATTACATTTAATCCGTATATAATCTTCTCTGACTTTCTGATTAGGGAACTCAAATATATAGGCTCTCATAGGTGGGCGTTAATGTGATCAGAACTGCTACCTTTAGAAGCGAGATTCCACCCAGGCCTGTTCACAGTCCACCATGTTCACATATGTTTTCCACAATCGTTTGAATTTCGTCAATGGGAGAACCATATTGTTGTTGGTCAGCTTTCCTTCAAGTCTTGCCCCCCATTTCACACATTTTACACACAAACACAAGAAATGTTCTCCGCCACTGCCTTCTTGCAAGTTCCCACCAATGCATTTTTCAAGACGTCGTTTTGAGCAGTGGTTACAGTTTTACAATAGGTGGCTTGTTGCTTAAATAATACCATATTTGCTGATACAATATGGAGCTTTCATCGGATGAATTCAAAGGGTGTAGATGTTGGTAGATGGATTAGAAATCTAATGCAGGCATTTTTAAACATTTTAAAGATTTTATCTTTCTTCCACCCCCAGACCACTCCACCATACAACAATTGAGGAAGCATCTTCATAAGGTAGATATACCTGAGGACTGTAAGTAGAGCCTGAATGCGAGATCATGAGTTTGTTGAGCGCCCTTTGTTGTTGTTGAAGATGTCTCTGCAGCTGACGAGTATGCGCAGACCAGTTTAGCAAAGTGTCACTAATCCAGGCACAAATCACACCCAAATATTTGTATTTGGTGACTTTCTCAATGCGATCATTGTTCAATGTCCACCTATACTTATTCTTATTTCTGCACTTTGGTCTCTTTTGTTGAGATTCAGGGCCAAAGCATGTTCAGGTGAGAAGATGGCTAAGGAGGCCAACAGCTCTCGCAGATAAGCAGGTGTGAGATTCAGTAATACTAAATCATCTGCGTATCTAATCGAATGAAAGCGGACGGTTCCGAGCTTCGGTGAATAAGTGAGATTCTGGGTCAAAGTTAGTGTTAAATCGGCTAAATATAGGTTGAATAAAAGCGGTGAAAGCACACACCCTTGTTTTAACCCTGTAGTTGTTCTAACAGATGCTGGGAATGTGCCTTTGTTATTAATTCACACTTGTACCCTGGTGTTCCGGAACACACTGCTGATGATGTTTAGCAATCCTCTAGGTAAGCTCCAGGCGTCCATTTTTTTTGTCCATAGGTTAATGCGACTGACCTGTAGAGCGCGGTGCTAAAGTCCACAAACGCTGCCTAGACTGGCTGATTACCTGTGGCCCTTGCTGTTTCTACAATAGGGTTCAGTAGCATCAGATTATCTACAGTAGTGCTTAATACCCACATCTAGGCCATGTTTGAGTATTACCAACTTTTGCATGTAAGAACGGCAAGCAGAGCAAGAGAACATGTTTAGAACACGCATTAGTGTCAAGCAGAAGAGCCGGTATTAGAACCCCGGGGTCCCCCGTTTCCACAGCTGAAAACATTGCCATTTACACCATATCTTCTGCTCTGAATTTTCACTGGAACCTGTTGAGGCTTTTGGCTGGTTTGGTGGCTTGGCCATTGGATGTATTAAAAATGAAAGAGTATGTTGCTGTTATGGGCCTAAACGGGTGGGCACAGAGAATCAGTATTGTGGATATGTTGGATGTTTCAATTTCTTGGGTCAACTTTTAGAAAAAAAGGTGCAAAGGAATACAGGCCCTGCTCTCATTGTGGACAACTGGGGTTGAAAGAGATGTTTTGTATAGACAGTTGGAAAAGAAAGAACGGCTCTGCCCTCATGTAGACCCCACCTCGTGTCAATCATGCTGGTGGAAGGGTCTATTCAAGAAGAGCTCTCCGATTCCGCTAGTTCATACTCGCCTGAAGTCTAACCAAGTACGGCACTTGACCAAAGAAAACCGTCACACTCCAATACCCATTAGTAAAGATAGGTAGACCAAGGTCTGCAGAAAGAATTCCTTAGCCAAGAAAATTCTAACAACAAAGGTGGAAACGGACAATCTTACGTACTGTTGCATCTTGACCTCAATACCAGTACGTTTATTGTAGACGATTTCCCCAAAAACCATAAGTACAAAATATCACATATCAATTAAATTATTAAAATCAATCTACACCCTAAAGCCTACCTAAACGACTGGCTTTGTTTTAGGTTAGTCCTAAGTTTTATATGGTGGAATACAGAGTTATGGTTTGCAATTCTGTTTTATTTTGTTTTCCACTGTTATGTATTTTTCAATTCAATGACCTAGGATGTTAATTCTGTTGTTTATTGTAACGTGTTGAAAATGAGAAATTAAGAGTTTTAAAAAAATAAAAAAAATTAAAAAATCCCCCCCCACCCCCAAAAAAGACATGAGAATGGGCCCTTCAGGCAAAAAACATCACAAAGTTCAATTCATAAATATTGCCATATTCTAAAGTGCAGCTGCATTTAATTGCTGCAAGAAAATTAGTACCCCATTCAAGGGGGAACTTCACGCTTACCCTCAACCTGCAATCTAGTAAAATTCTATGGTGCATTCTCCAGAGATTTGGAGCAACGAACCCATGTTCCACTTATGTGGTTTTCAAGAGTGAAAATCACTTGCTTAAATACCGTAGATTGACAAAAAGCAGAGGCTATCATTCCCGACAGCACTCCCGCTCTCAGACCAGAGTTAAGGTGGCAGAAAAAGAAGAAACACATTGGATACTCCCTGCAGGATGAGAAGGAACTGCATCTGCCAGAACTTTCCCTTTTCCGGGTATTCGTCACCTTGCCCAGTGGTAATGTATCCAGATGGAATGTTACTTACAAGGATTTCATGAAGAGAGGTAGTATTTGATCAAGGTATGATTCAAAGCCCTGGTATAGCTTATTTTCCAAGCACTTCTGTAGCCCTATTCTGAACAAGATTTAGAGAGCCCATCACACATTGGGCCAAATAAAAAAATAATTCATTACACATCTACTATGGTTATCAATAGAATGGGGATTAGACTATAGTGTTAAGGTTAACTTAACGGAATATAGCCATGATAACACTCTCTAGTCTGCATAGTCAGAAAAGCATGCACACTGCCTTTGCTGGACCCACTATAAGAGGGATTTAGCCTAGTCTCAGTCAAATCCCTAACACAAGACTTAGAGGTGAAGGGGAACATCAAGTGTTCCTATACGTCCGGTCAAGAAGTGAGTTTTACTTTTCGATGTTTAGATGGCCCCCAAATATCAGCACCATAGAGTTTTGCTGATCATGCCTGGTCCCTCTACACCCTCAAGGATAGGGGATACTACCCTAACCCCACCCCCATGCCCATTAAAAAAGTTCATGGTGACACCAAATCACCTTTTGCCCGCAAGCTACTCTTAACCTGTTTGAGTCCGGCTGCCATTTCTAGAAAACCTGGCCGCAGGTATTTAAAAATGTCTACCCTTTTAGTACCCTTTACCACTAGGATGAGGACAAGTTTGACATTTTTGTGGCAGGTGAAACAGGAGATGCACATCACTTAATGCAGGAGAGGTCCTGAGGCATATTTTTGTAGCAATGGCAAGTCATTCACACAGTCTTCTTGGTGTTTATCACTAGGCCCTTCCCAGTAGAGAGTTAAATCTGTGTTTTTGTAAGCCACCTGTGGTTTTTGATAGAACTGCGTCATCGGTCAAAGGGACCTAGGCACCCCCCGTTTATTTTAGTTCCATTAGCCTTGAATGTGGCAAACTAAAAAGCCAGAGGATTAATGAGGGAAATAGAGCGAGGCAGGGGAGGAGTATGGGTTCTGCTGACAGTTACAAGGAGCAATGGGGGGGCTTCATTTGTCCCTTACACATTCTCACGCCGGATGCTTTGGTGCTTTGCCGATCTCAGGACCTAGTCTTGTAAACCCAATTCCCCAGTTCATTTCCCACCAGGTGGTAGGTGCATCATGGGAAGAGCCTATAGGAGTTCCCTTTAGGTTAGAATGCAGGGCAGCTACCTAGGCCACACACGGTTGTTGGGCACTACGCTTTACATTCTGTAAGATGTACTATGCAAAGTTTTGCTATTAAATTTCTCCAAGTAGCCTTGGCCTGATTTAGCTTTATCCCCAGTTAATACATTTGGAGTGTTGCATCAGATTTTACTGTGTGGAGTATTTTTGTTTGGCTAATACTGCCGCTGCATCAAAGTCAGTGCTGTTGGTTCTCCTAAAAGTTAAGTTGTGTGACAAGGAAGGGTTATGTGGCGGTAGCTCCTGGATTACTTATAGTATTCTTAATTATTCCTAGTCCTACTTTTCCCTATCACAGTCCTAACACCTTTCCCTTCACTCTCTATGATGGAGTTCAGTCCATCTGAGCTCAGAAGGTTTTAGGAAGAGTTGTTGGGGAGGAGAGGTTTTACACTTCTTCTGGCCTGAAGGGGAGGCGTTAAAAAATAAAGGTGGCGAAAAGGATTCCTGTGCATGGGGTGCCATCACATGACAGTTAAGGACTTTAAAGAGGATGGTTACGGTTAGGACCTGGAGTAGTGACGATTTTCAGTCAGAAATTCTGTCAATCATTCCTGCGACTCTGGTCCATGCTTGGTGCGCATCTTGCTGCTGTAGCAAAGACCTGCACCAGAGCCATCTCCTCCGGCTACGTGTACCTGTCACCCTAGCAGATGACTAGGATTGACAAGTACATAGTATGTGAAAAGAACTATCACTAATATGAGTTTGCCTACCCCAGTCATTGCTCAGAAAGTGTGGATTGGGAGGCCATTACATCAGAAAAGGATCAGAGCCCATGTTCGAAAACTTGATCTGGACCTATGACTTTCCCTAGCTACTTGTGCCAACCAAACTGGCTAATTGGGCGTCACACATCAATACATCAGGGACACAAGATAACGAAATAGTCAACTTCAATACAAGCAAACACAAGTATGATTTCATGATTACGGTAGGTCAACGGGAACTATCAGTAAAAGCTGTAAGCCTTTCTGGGCACCCTGCCCAGATGGTATCTTTAATCTGCTCCTGAGAAAGAAAATTCCCCTATGGGCTCGTATCTTGCATCAACTTTTTACTTAGTGTTGTGCCTCCAAGTACTAGGACGTTTTCAATAATAACTAATATCATGCCGTTACATGAGAAGGGACTCCGAGAGCAACAGTCTAACTACAGAATTCTTACTATACTAGATGCACAAGCGAAAATCTTTGCTCGAGTACTTTTAATGGAATTTGATCATTAGATTGATGCATTGAACATTATCCCTTAAAATCAAATGGGTTTCAGCAAAAATTCTAGCACCTTAGATAACATACTGGCTCTGGTTACTTTAGTTGAGACTGCTTGGAAAACCCATAAACCACCTGTCTACATTGCCTTTGTTGATTTCAGTTTAGCATTTGATACGGTAGGGAGGGGTAAATTGTGGATCAAATTGCAGAACTTTCTAACCATGCTCATTGCTCTTTATTCTAATATGAGTGTCAAAATACGCTTGACTCAACTAAGCACGTTACAGACTGAATGCAGACCTGCACGGATGAAAACAAGGCTGTATCCTAGCATCCACTCTTTTTAACTTGTATCTGGCAGATTTAACTATTTAACTGCTGCTCTTGTGTTCGATAAGGCTTGTCTGCCTAAAATAGGTGAATTTGCCATTCCGTGGCTGGGTTATGCAGATGACATGGTCATCATGGCCTATACTCCAAATGGTTTATAGGCTCAACTCAGTTTACAGACCAATTATACTTGACAAAACCACCTAAAAATACATATTGATAAATCCAAAATCATTATTTCCCATCCCACGAAAACCAAACTTAAGAGATTCCCTTTAACTCTTAACAAGATCTCTGTTGGGATTGTCAAAGAATATACATATTTAGGTGTGATCAAAGACAGTAGGCTAAGCTGGCACCTGTAGTTACAGCATACTCAGCTCAAAGTTCTACAGCAAATGGGTACACTCAGAGCCTTTTCTTATAAACATGGGGGGGGGGGTGCAGTTAATAGAATGCATCTATCTAGAATGTAATATATGTAGGCCTCGCTCTACCCAATGGCGAAGAGGCTTGCATTGTATGGAAGTGTGACAATGCTGAGCCAGGGACTCTGTTACATATGAACATTAGGGGCTTTCTTTCTTGCATTTAATTTCTCAAGGGGTGTACTTTGGAGAGTCTAGATTCAAATAATTGTCTTTGGTCTCATTGTATCAGTGTTTATATTTACAATCGTTAGCATCAATTCTACAAAAACATGACATGACGTACCATTACTACTTTCGACATCGAACAGAACATGGTCGATTTGGCCAAGTCCAATAGTACTCTTTATATATTCTAAGAGCGATACTCTGGAGTCTCCTATTTACATAATTTAATTTCCATGTAGTTCCATTCTGTGAAGACACTTGAAAAATAAATGTAATCTTGTTAGCAGCAACGAGGTCATTGGGGCTAGATTTAACATACCCAGAATGGACACACATGTAGATTATGCAGGGACTTTGTTCTAGAAAATGTAAAGCATCTATTGGATTAATGTGATAGCCTGGCGTTTTTACGTAGGAATACTTTACTTGCTTGTGGTAATTTTAATTCTAACGATGGATCGACAAGTAACATTAGGGAACTTTACATGGCAGGCAAGTTTATTAACTTGATATTCCATATTACTAAATTCTGGGTGTTAATTGAAAATATACTTAATGAGCTCTCTAAAGTCAACCAAATGTAGTTGTTGACTCTTCTAGGTTATAACTTGGTTTTGTGTACCTTCTTCTCTTTATATTTATTTTATGTGTTTGGAATTGTTGATAATTTTTTATCATGGATAAGACCATGAAATAAAGTCTCGACTACATGATCAATAAAGAAAAAAAGGAATAAAACAAAAAAGGACGATGGTGTGAACTTGCAGAGAGGCTGTTGGTCCTTCCACCCATCACAGGAGTCTGTGGAGCTGTGCCACGTGACAGGCGTTGCGCCCCCTCATGGACTCCTTATGTTAAGTGGGTAAGGATCCCCTCCTAAGCAACTCAGAATCCTTGTACTCAGTCACATGCAGCACAGTCTGATAGATAAAAGTCTGCACATCATTGTTTCCCATATACACAGGGGAAAAACATTTCTCAGATACAGAGAAGGCTGGTACCCCACCAGATATTGCACCGTTGACAGGGGACGGCTTACAATCAGTGGGCATTCACACATCACATAGGATACGCACTAGGACCCAGCCCTCCCACCTATGCACTTAATCTTCTGAAAAAAATCCCATTTGGACTGTCCATTGTGTAAAATGCAGCAGTAAGTAACATGTAACTGACCAAAGGTGTCAAAATAGCACAAAACCAATTGTTAGGCACGGTCACAATACAACTTGTGTAAATGTATATGACATGGCCCTGGTATTAATGTTTCACCATGTAACCTACCAGCCGCAGTAGCGTGGGAATGTCCTTTTGTTGAGGGAAAACTTCAAACATAGGACATGACCTATTGCTGCATCCGCAATGGTTCAATGTTAAAATCTCATGGAATGGGATGGGATGTAAAGAGGTCTCCTCTACCACTCGCCTCTATCATTTTGGCAGCATTGTTGCATGTGGCTCTGTAAGACAAGAGAAGGGTTAGGGGGTTCATTAGATCGTGAAGAAGTAGGTGTTGCAGAGGTTGGAAGTGTCAGCGGCCTGAGTGCTGGTATGGTTCAATGTGGTTTGGCAGTGTGTTTTATTCAGAGACGGGAGCCCAAAATTTGATAAATGGAAGACTTGCAGTGTGGCGGGGGGTGTTGGAGTTAAAGATGAGCTTGGCATATCTCCGTCAAGGTTAATGCAGCATTTGGGTAGGCATTTGGCTGTGTTGTTCAAGGCGGTGTGTGAGCAGAAGGAGGTTTAAAGGTTAGTTGGCAAGAGCAGGGGCTTTGGGATTAGAAATTCCTGTTCTTGTGTTTTAGTACTAAACAAATGGTGTTGGTCACTAGAACATAAGTGGAAAAAAAATATTGTTTCGCCTTATTAACTCTTTTCGCCATTCTTTCTTAGAGTCAATTTGATCCAATATAGACAAAACCGCTATACATGTATGCATTACACAAAATATTAATTAAGAAGCCTTCATTGAATATTGTGATCCGGAGGATTGTGTGCACCAAATTAACTATGCATGTTAAAGTCAAAACATGTCGATAGGTTTTTGTTCTAAAACAGAAGGAGGACTTGTCTAGTAGCCTCCAAATGTAAGGTCATTGAATACTTTGTGGCTTATTCTTTGTGTATTCATGTTTGGGTAATATTACCCTTTTTCTATATCCTATTTCTTATTAATTAAATCTATGCGTTAGATTACATTGTTGAATGACTGACATTCGGGTTTTTTGTATGCGTTTCTTCAATGAGGCAGCCAAAAATTGGAATATGTTTGGTATTTGATGTTTCTCGAACAAATACATTTTACATATATGTATGCTAAACAATTATGTACATTTCTTTATTGATATGTGGCATTAATCAGCTGTTGTGCTATGAATGTATTAAATAAGTGGAAATAAATGTTTGGTTGAAAACAACTATTTGAAAAAATGAGTACTTAATTGACCCATTAGATTTAATCTGTTGTTGGATCGTGGGTAGGGTTTTTAATCGTTAAAAATAACCCAAAGTAAAGATGAAGTAAAGATGAAGAGTTGAAAGCCCTTATTTTAAATGAAAACATTTGTCATTGGTTCCTCTGAAGAATAAAAGTAAAAATAACAAAATTAGCCCCAACACCTCATTTTTCTAAATTAATTGATTTTTTTGTTATAGCACACAAAAGCTGTGCCTTTAGCAACTAATTTTTAAATAAAATAGTTTTACTTTCAAAACAGTGGAACACATCTTACCCCACCATAGTCCCCTTAAATAATGAGATACTGCACTTCTTTCAGTTTTTAAAGTTACAAATGGGCACACTTCTTTTTTAAGTGATTCCTTTCTCAAATTTCAAGTCAAGATTCCTCAACACTGAGTGCCAGTGATTTCTGAACTTAAAATCGTACTTTTCAAATAATTCAGGTTGCGTTATTCTTTCGAAAATTACGTCATGTTAAAACTGCAGTGTTAATTTTGACTTATTTTAAGTAAACTTTATTTTCAATTCGCGATTTTACTATCAGTTATTTCTCCTCTGTTGTTCTGTGTACAACACTGTTTTATCGGCCAAATCTGAGTAATCCGATGCTAAGACATTTATAGCGCACCAAGCTATCTACGCACTATATTGGTGTGGACCAGTGGGTAAATTGTAGATGATGGCGTCATGAAATGTTGACTGTACTCCCAGCTTTTCAACATGAACTGCAGTATATGATCCTGCCTCGTTATGACAAAATTTAAAACTCACGCCGAATGCGGGGGCACTTAGACGTGGGGTCACGGGCTACCACTTACATTGGTCTGGTGGATCCTATTTCAATGCGTATTAAAATTGCATTTGTACAAGTTATGAAATGCTATCCACACACCAATGTTACTAGGTTTTCAAATTGATTCCTAGCTGTGGCGCCAGAATAAAATGAGCATTGGCAAAGCCATCTGAATTAGCTTTGAAAACATAGTACAATTGTATTGTACTGTAGAGCTTTACAAACCACATTTGACCATATATGTAGCATGACCAGATGTTTTGGTATTGCAAGGTCTGTTCCTGTGCCCCAATACATTTGCTCTGAGTTTTGGGATAAGCGGTTAATGCTGCCTTGGTCAGCTCTCCCGGGACAGGTTCTGAGCCTGTACCCTGGAGGAAGGTAAGGAGGATGGGGGTCTCCAGGAGAACGGGAAGCAGACTCTCCTTTTTGCAGCAAAAATGTATTCCAGACACAGATGCCCCAGTTAGAGATCCTACGTGCTGGGATAATAAAGCAGAATATATATATATATATATTAAACAGAAGGATCTAATTAGTTGCCACTTCTTCCAGGGAAGGTTGCTAGGTAACTCTCCTGGCAGGCAGAAGCATGACACCATGAGTACATGATCCGAGAAACGCAAGCATCTGGAAGAGACTGAAGGATTCTACTCCAGAGCCAGACCTGACAAGAGACAGTAGGCCCAGGAGGCGGAGAAGACAAAGTCTCCAAAAAGGAATTAAAGGACCTCCTGGCAGAGATTCTGGTGGAACAGGGACATCCAAAAGAAAGGGGAGGGGAGGACTCCCTTGCCTTCAACCTTTGCTTCATACTCCTCCTGCTCTACTTCTCCATGCCCCCCCCAACCACTCCTATGTTCTCCCAAGAAGATGAGGCCACAGGTCAGCATTGATGGTAGACAAGAGCCTCTCTAGCCTAGTGGGCAGGTCTGCAGAGGAGGCATGGCCAATGACTCAGTGGACAAAAAGGTTGACTGTGCCATGAGAAAAGCCTACTAAGGATCCAATCTCGCCCCCCCTATAAGAAAATACTTATGGAACTTATGTCACAGAAATACTGCTGGTGGGATTCTAGGATGCTTCGGATGATAGGCCTGACTGCGCCATCACCCGGTCTGATATGCAGAAACAGGTGGAATTTATGTCAGACCTGATCTACGATGCGAGGTGTATGGCAATGGCCATGGGCTCCACAGTTTCTGGATATTGTCACACTCATCTGTAAAAATTGGAAACCAGAGGGATCTCAAAAAGCCACAGATATGAAGCTCCCTTTTGAAGGGGACTTGCTAGAAGTGAAAGTGTATAGAGTATTGAAGGCAGACATGCAGGTGAACACATTGAGAAAAGAGAAAAAAAAAAGAGTACCTCCAGACCTGGCTCGACAGGTTTTTGCAGTCACAAGGAGAACCATGAATACAGAGGTGGTCAGAAGAGACCCTAGATTTCATAGGGCCCTTGGAAAGATGAGGTACCCTCCCAAAAGTGTGAAGGCATCATGAGGTAGACACAGACAACAGGTTCAAGTTCGATTTACAATGTTTTATATTATTTAAAAGTCAGGATGGAGTAAGGCCTAACTTGCCCTATGCTAAGGTGGGATTTCCCTACCTAAAAAAAAAACGAAGGATAGTCTGTGTCAGGAAGACCAATTCAAATGTCTGTCTATGTCCAAAACATATACCCTATACCCGCCCTCACAATTATACAATGTGTAGGTATGTCAGCATCAAAATAAGTAGTGTTCAAAATAAAGTTCAGAACTTCTTTCAGCTCTTGGCTTGTAAATCAGCTTCCCCAAGTTCAAAAAAGTACACAACGCACCGGGGCTCCCTTCCCCAAGAGTTCAAGACTTCCAGCTTTTCAAAAATAACAGTTCCATGGGACAGTTCCCAGCTTTGTTGATGTTGCTATTTTTCACTAGTTCACATAGGCAGTTCAGTTTCCCAACTTCAAAATCACATAAGAGGTTGTTGTAAAACACAAACTTCTTTAAGTATACTTTCAGTGGCTTTTCCATACAGGGGGCACTCGGTCTAGGCAAATTTTTCGGACCGCACAGTCCACCCATTACTGGTCACGCAACCAATGCCTTGGCTGCTTTCCATTAACAATATGCCACTGCTTCAATTTGACAGTGATGCTTATTTTGTTCACTGGTGTCACACTCTTCCTGACACTGTACCGTGGCTTGGTTGGCCAACAGTCACTTGTTACATTTTCTTATATTCCCTTGGCTCTTGTCAATGCAGGTTTCCTCATAACATGCAGGTCCATTAACTCTTTTGGCTGTTGCCAATGCTTTGGTCACCACTTGCGTCTCAAATAATACTGTTTGTGGTATCAACCAAATTCACTAACTTTCTTTCACATCAATCAATGTTCATGAGTGCTCAAAACTTGATTTCATTCTTTTCGGTATTTAAAAGCACTTATAGTGGCTTTCATTTCGTTTGGTATTCAAAACAATGTTCATTGGCTGGTTGCATATTTGTGCCAAGAAGGGGAAACTCTGGGCTGGCAGGCACTCACCGGTCGGAGTTTATGGCCCTGCGAGGTCTTCTACCGCAATGGGTTTTTGTCTTCCCGTGCGGTGCCTCACTACTTCTTCCTTCAGCTTTCTCTGGCATTGCTCCCCCAGCGATGATCTGGCTGCAGTTCAAGCAAAGCAGTCGCAAGAGTCCTTATCACGCCAGTCTCCCCCACGCAGTCTGCTACCAGCCTCCTGCGTCATCCAGCTACGCTTCCTGCTGCACCCGCTCTGTACCTATGAATGGCTCTCGAGCGCTCTGCTTGACACACCGCTGATACAGCCTCGCTTTCCTAACTGCTGCCTCCCTTTCTGTGATTCTGGCTTTTAAAGATCCCACCATTAGGATTGGTCCATAAAGGACTAGACTGCTTATTGCTGAAGCAGTAGTCCTGCTTTACTCTTGCTGTCCTCCTCCTCCTCCTCCTCATCTCAGTACCCAGCTGAGGCATACATGTTTGTGCATTATTAGAATGAGGATGTGGTGCACTAGTTGGTCTCTTCCTCATCCCCATAGAGTACTGTTGTTTCTTGGGGAATGTTTGCTAGAAAGGATGGGGAAAGGGCTGACAATAGCCTATGAAGACTTGTGCGATGGAGGGTTCATTATGAAAAGGAAATGGCGGATATCAAGTCTCACTTAAGGATGTCCTCACCTCAGTCCCCAAGTTCCCTCCACCCAGGTGATCCTCCATCGCATATACACCCCCAAAGTCAGGATCCAAGAGCGATGGCTTTTCCCTTGTCACCCCAGAAGGGGATGCAGGGGGAAAAAAAGTGAGAACGCCCTCAGGTTCCTCACAAGAGCCCAGAAGCCCTGGCAATTACAGATGGCAAGGTTTGTGACCAGATGTCTAGACTAAGAAGACAGTGCAGCTGGGCTGTCAGATCTAATTTATGTCTCTTCCCCAGGACTTGGGAATAATTTGAACCTCAGTACTAAAAGAGAGCAAGGAAACCTGCCAGGCGATTGGCAATCAGGTAATTGCTAGCAAAGAAAGCGATCATCAAAACTTCAAAGTCACAGAACGGATGAGGTTCTACTTGCTGACCTTCCTGGTCCCAAATCCCAATGGCACATTTCGTTTCATGGTAGACCTGAAGGCTCTAAACAAGTTTATCAGGACTTGTTCCTTCAAGATGGCGAAGCTACACAAAATCATCCCGGCTGTTCAGAAAGTGGACTGGATGGCATCCCTCAATCTCCAGGATTCGTATTATCACATTACAATTCTCAGGATCCACCAGAAATAGCTTTATTGATTTAATGGTTCACGATGGGATTGAACCATTATCAGTTCAGAGTGCTACCATTCGGAACAAAGGCAGCTCCAAAGTCTTTACCAAAATGTTGGCCCCCATATCTCGAGGGAATCCAGGTCTACTTGAATTTTTTCCCTCGCGCTCCTAGCGCGGTGTTTGACCTGCTCCTGCTCCCCCCCTCCCACTTCCTGGTCTTCCCCTCCCTCCCCGCCTCCCTGCCCGCCCACACCCCCCCCCTTCCTCTCCCTCTGCCTATAACCTCCCCCCTCCTGGGCAGCCCTCTGCCCGGCAGCCCCCGCGGCTAAGGGCCCCAGGCCAAGGGCGACTCCTACAGTGCGGCTCCCTGTGTCTCTGCAGGTGTCCGCAGGGGACGCCAGGTGCCAGTTCCTCCGCTCTCTGACCGACCCCTCCTCACCTTGCACACCTCATCCGCACGATGCCTCGCCCCCTTATTCCAATTGTTTGGTAAACTAGGGTGCTTTTTCTCCCCTCGCATGATTCTCAAACTTAGGTGGCCCTGACCTACTAAGCATTACTGTTTGCTCTGCATTGTGTTCAACTAGGGTGCTTTTTCTCCCCTCGCAGGATTCTCAAACTTAGGTGGCCCTGACCTACTAAGCATTACTGTTTGCTCTGCATTGTGTTCAACTAGGGTGCTTTTTCTCCCCTCGCAGGACTCTCAAACTTAGGTGGCCCTGACCTACTAAGCATTACTGTTTGCTCTGCATTGTGTTCAACTAGGGTGCTTTTTCTCCCCTCGCAGGATTCTCAAACTTAGGTGGCCTTGACCTACTACGCATTACTGTTTGCTCTGCATTGTGGTAAACTAGTGCCCTCCACTCACTTCCTGTCTGCATACTCGTGTCGTCCGCCTCCCCTCTTACTCCATGGTGCTCTCTATCTCGCCTATCTACTCTAACTGCTTCTCCATTGACTATCCTGCTCTCCTCACTAAATCCGGTAGGAAAAAGTTTAAAAAGGACATCCTGGTCTCCAACCCAGGCCTCCCTATCGCTGACACCTACACGAGCGCCTGCTCCAAGGAAACTCTCACTGACATTCTCTTTTTCGTGCCTTCACCTGAACTATGGACCCTTCACATGGTCGCTGTGCTCTCTCCTTTTTCCACCTCTCCCATTAATGGTGGCACCCGTTGGGATGTCCTCTTGGCCCCTTTCCACTCCTCTAAAGCCATCATTAATGTCTATGCTAACGGGACCGTCTTGGTCCAAGGCCCTCAGGCCAACCTTCACCTCTTTGATAGACGCTTCCCATGCCTCATCAACTTCCTCTCCGCTCCCGCTGTCCCCCCTCCTCTGTCCTCGGCTACCTTGCCTCTCCCCTCCCTCCCTGCCCCTTCTCTTGCTCCCTCTTCAACTCCTTCTCCAACACCTCCGCAGGGCG
This sequence comes from Ambystoma mexicanum, assembly GCF_040938575.1. Lineage (NCBI taxonomy): Eukaryota > Metazoa > Chordata > Amphibia > Caudata > Ambystomatidae > Ambystoma > Ambystoma mexicanum. Next base: position 275,316,895 of record NC_090937.1, read on the forward strand.
TACCTCTGATCTGTACCCCTCCCCGGAAGTTTTTCAAGGGTGGCAACCTTCTCCACATTGCCACTCTAAATTCTCGCTCTGCCATCAAGCACTCCTCTGATATCTGTCGCCTTCTTGAGGAACTGGACCTCGACGTCCTCGGTCTCACTGAGACTTGGTTCACTGCCAGCTCTGCCACCAGCTTCGACACACTCCTACCTGATGGCTACAAGATCCTCTCCGTGCCCAGGCCTAACCGTTCAGGGGGTGGTGTTGCCCTTATCTTCCCTGAGTGGATTCCTGCCACTGTCACTCCTACGCAGACCTACTCCTCTTTTGAATGTCTTGTCTGCCGACTCTCTCTCTCTCCTAGCCATTCCCTTACCGTGGCCACTATCTATCGGCCACCTGGTCAAATTTCCTCCTTCCTCTCTGAGTGGGCTGACCTCTCCTCCTCACTCCTGTCCTCAACCACCCAACTCCTCTTTCTCGGTGACTTCAACATCCACCTCGATGCCTCCTGTCCCCCCACTGGTCTCTTTCGCGAACTCTGCAACTCTCTCTCACTCTCTATTCTCCCGTCTGGGCCTACTCACTCTGCAGGGCACACTCTTGATGCTCTGATCTCTTCTGACCTTCCCCTCTCCCTCCCTCTCTCCACTCCTCTCTCCTGGAGCGATCACTTTCTCCTATCCTCCTACCTCTCCCTCCCTAACCCACAGGCAAAGCCACCCTCTTCACTGCCTCCCACCTTCTCGGTCATCCGACCCATGAAGCACGTGTCAGTTGAGGCTTTCGCTGCTACCTTCTCACCCCCTTCTCCCCCCTCGGCTGACTCCCACCCTGACACAGCCCTCTCCATGCTCTATTCCTCTATATCTGATACTCTCGATATCCTTGCCCCAGTCATGAGAATCCGCCTGAAGCCCAAAGCCAAATGTAACTCCTGGTATGACTCGGATCTCGTCACCCTAAAACGCAAGTGCAGGGTGGCAGAGAGGAAATGGCGTGCTTCATGTTCATCCTCTGACAAACTGGCCTGCCGCCTGCTCCAAAGGCAATACCGGCTCTCCGTTCTCACCAAGAAGAGAGCCCTTATCCAAGCCCGCATCTCTGAGGCATCTAACAACTCGGCCGAACTCTTTAAAATCTGCAAGGAGCTGGCCAACCCTGCTGCAGTCTCTACCTCTCCTGTCCCCTCCCAGGCCCTTTGCACGGCACTGGCCTCGCACTTCATCTCAAAAACTCAGGACATCCTGTCCTCGCTCTCCTCCTCTCACCTCCCTCCCTCTCTTCCCGGCTCTTCCTCTTGCTCTCTTGCAGCCGCCCCTCCGCCCTCCTTCTCTGCTTTTCCACCTTTTTCTGCTGATGAGGTTTCCAGACAAGTCCGATCTATGAAAGCCTCGTCTAAACAGGTTCCCCCCTGTTCCTCCAAAACCATCAAGGACCACATCGACTCCCTGGCTCCTGCCCTGGCTGACTTTTGCAACCACTCATTCGCCTCTGGAGTCTTCCCATCCCCCCTCAAGCACTCCCTTGTGCACCCCCTCCTCAAGAAACCCTCTTCCGACCCCTCCTGCCCGGCCAACTATCGCCCAATCTCCATTACTCCCTTCCTGGGCAAGCTCCTGGAGAAACTGGCCATCTCCCAGCTTAACCTCCATGCTGAATATGTTGGTAACCTTCATGACCATCAATCCGGCTTCAGAGCGGCCAGAAGCACGGAAACTGCTCTCCTGAACATCCGTGAGGACCTGCTCCTGAACCTCGATTCCAACACTCCCTGTGTTCTCATTCTGCTCGATCTCTCCTCTGCCTTTGACACTGTCAACCATTCCATCCTGCTCAACCGTCTCCGTGATAACCTGGGTATCACTGGTCAGGCTCTGGCATGGCTGACCTCTTTCCTTTCCGGTCGACCCTCCCAGGTCCAAATGGGCTCCTTCCTCTCCGACATCTTTTTCTCCACCTGTGGTGTCCCCCAGGGATCCAACCTCTCTCCCTGGCTTTTCAACCAGTATCTGGCACTCCTTGCCCACCGCATCGCCGCTCTCTGCCCCCACTTCCAGTGCTATGCGGACGATACATAGCTCATTTTCAGGCTACCCTCGGCCTCCTCCTCTTCTTCCCTCATCTCCGACTGTCTGTCTGCTATCCAGGAATGGTGTGCCGCCAATGACCTCTGCCTTAATGCCAGTAAGACTGAGATTCTACTCATCGGCACACCCACTCCCTCCTTCCCTGCAGCTCTCTGGCCGGCCTCCCTTGGCCCCCTTCCTGCCCCTACCTGCAAGGCTAAAAACCTTGGGGTCATCTTCGACTCCACACTCTCCTTCTCTCCTCATATATCTGACGTCTCTAAGAAGTCACACTACCAGCTGCACCTCCTCAGAGGTATTCTTCCCTTCCTCTCCTTCCCCCAGAAGCTCACTGTCTCCCGAGCCCTGGTTCTCTCAAGGCTGGATTACTGTAACAGCCTCTATCTTAATCTGCCTGCCTCCACTCTCCGCCCTCTGCAACTTATCCAGAACAGAACTGCGAGACTTGTCCTTGGCCTCAAGCCCAGGGACCGTATCTCTCCAGGACTGAAATCTCTTCACTGGCTCCCAGTGGCTGCGAGGATTAAGTTCAAAACCCTCTGCATTGTCCACAAGGCCTTCTGGGGCCTGGGGCCTAAATACCTTCAACTCTCTCTTCCTAAATATCTTCCTTCACGAGCCCTTCGCTCATCCGTCTCCAACTCCCTCATGGTCAGCCGCTTCTCGAAGCAACGAGCTGGGGGTAGATCTCTCTCCGCAGCAGGGGCCTCCCCCTGGAACAGCCTTCCTGCCTCCCTGAAACTTGAGGAGAACCATCTCCGGTTCCGGAAGCACCTCAAAACCTTCCTCTTCGCTTCTGCCTTCTCTCTCCCTCTCCCCTGCTAAACCTGCTTAACTCCCCACTGAAATTCTGCAGTATACCTGCATCTTGGCCACTCTCAGCGACCTCGGTCCAGGGCCCAGCCACTCTCCACTTGCACTGCCTCCCTGGCTCCCCCTGCACTGTGGGACTGTCACTGTATCCCTACAGCCCCCTTCCTAGCACTTGCTCTGCACTTACCTCGCACTTGCCACCAGCTGGCCCTTTTATTTATTATTTATTATTTTATTACGCTACTTACCGTGTACTGCACTTTCCCCCCCACCTCCTCCCCCTGCACTTTCTCCTTTTCCCCTTACCTCTGCACTTGCCCGATCTGAATGACACCTGGCCTAGTAGGATCGTTTGTCTGTCTTCCCCTTGTTTCCCTCCCTCCCTGCCTCGTCGCGCCTTGAAACACTTGTGTATAGGCGCGTTACAAATACCATATCATATCATATCATATCATACTTCTAGCTGGACGATTTGTTGGTCAAAGCACCATCGAGGCCATTGACAATACAACATCTACACAGTTTTTTAAATGCTGTTCAAATGGGGCTTTCTGATAAACAAGGCCAAATCACACCTAGGTCCGACCAGAGACCTGCAATTTATAAGAGCACAGGTGTGCACAGTGGAAGCGAGATCTGGTCTCCCCCTGGATAGAGCAGCAAGGTTGATTCAAATTCTGAAGGAAGCATTGAAAAGGGACAAAGTATTGGCATGCTGATGCTCCACGGAAACGTGGCTTCTTGTTTTTTGTAGTCGCTTGGGCACGTCACATCTGAAGGCCCTGCTGATCCACCTTCTTACATACTGGGATCCATCATCTCAGAACCTCGATCGTCTCATCTCAATAACCAGATCTTAAAGGAACAGCCAAGAATGGTGGGGGTCACTCTGACACCTCAGAAAGGGGGTAAGCTTGATCCAGTCCCTGAAGATCATTCCTAAAACTGTCAGTGGCACGCGTTGGGGATTCAACAGACAATCTAGCTCACCAGGAAAAGTGGACACACCTGAATTTCCACAGGTACTCGTACAGGAATGAGCTAGTGGGGATTGGGAGTGCCCGAAGGGTCTTCCAAGAGATTGTGAGATATTGATCAGTAATAGTTACGACAGACAATTCCACAGCCTTGTCCTACATAAACAGTCAGGAGGGTCAGGGGGGGGGAACAAAGGTCAAGAGCTTACATCTCTTGGCTACAAAGATATGTCTGTGGGCATAAAAAACCCTGATATCCCTGTAGGCAGTTCACATCTGGGGGTGGAACACGTGACTGTGGACAGACTCAGCAGACAGTTCCCGGTGACAGGCAAAGTAACAATGAAGAGTCTAGTATTTTTAGAGATCCATCAGAGATTCGGGATCCCTTAGATAGACCTTTTTGCTTCCCCTCAAAACGCTCAGAAACCCAGATTCCTTTCACAGTTCCACTCGCCAGGAGCCTGGGGGGTGGATGCAATGTTGTTAGAATGGCCCCAGGAGTTACTTACGCCTTCCCCCCTAAGGCTCTCATAGCAAGCGTGCTCAGGAAAATTAAGGACAGCAAGGCCACAGTAATCCCCCTTCTGGCCAAGACTAGGATGTTCTCCGGTCCCTGATAGAGATGCAATTGACACAAAGGTGGTTACTCCTCAACTGACACTCCCCCTTGAGGGATCCCCAGACTCACGACAATTGCCATCTATTACAATGGTCCATATGGAAGTTGAGAGGAGTGGGTTTCCAAACTCTAGGCTTATCAGATCACGTGGCCCCAGACTCTACAATGGGCTAGGAGATCTTCTGCCGTCAAGGCATACAAGAACACTGGGCACATTTTGTGGCCTGCTGCAGGAGGAACAATATTCCAGCGTTGGAATGCAGGCTCCCAGACAAGCATCAGTTCCTACAGTAGGGGTCTTTAAAGGGATTGGCAGTCTCTTCCCTGAGGACACAATGGTCTACCATTAAGGCCTTTAGGAACATTGGTCCAAGACGGCTTAGAGAATCGAAACCCTGTAAGGTGCTTACTAATTCCAGAGCTTTGACTCCCTCTGGAGATCCTCCTTGGGACCTTTCCATGTTACTGCAGATGCTATAGAAAGAACCCTTTGAGCCCCTGGAGTCACTGGATTTATGACTGCTTATCTTCAAGTCTAGAAAACAACAGGGAAGCTTATTCAGCTAAGGTGCTTGGTGCACAGTATTCATCCTTAAACCATTAACAAAGTAACATCTGGTAACACAAACACACAACAAAAGCGGTTTTTTAGGAAGGTAGGTATTCGAAGTGCATCAAAAGATTGCAAACTGCTTATCTTCAAGGCCAACTTCCTAATTGTCATCACTTTGGCATGAAGATTAGGGGAAATCAGTGCTTTACTCTGCAGACCACCATTCCTGAGAGTTGGGCAGGAAGCGATTGTCTTCAAGTGTGATCATACATTTCCCCATGGTGGTGTCAAAATTTCATACATCCCAGGAGGTTGTGTTCTTGGCCTTTTAAAATGTGTATTATCCCGCGCCCACTTCATTTGGTGTGGGTGTGCTAAATTCAGGAACTCCTTAATGGGCTTTCTGGAGTTCTGTTTGAATAAAAATTGGTGAAGGATGCACTGCAAGCACACTGTGTGAGAGTGCTTTGCCATTTACCCCTTCCTAATGGATATTGCTTTGGGATTCTCAAAGTGAAGTCCTCCAATGAGAAAGCGTGACGTGGAGGTAATTGTTGGATTACTTACTGGTAATCTTCATTATTCCTAGTCCTACTCTTCCTTGTCACAGTACTGACATCACTTCGCTCCCTCCCAATTGGGAAGGGGTCCATGACTAAGCTAAGATACCATCATCCTCAGTTTTATTGTAAGTAGGTTATATCCCCAGGGGAGGGGCAGAGCCAAAAAGAGAAAAGGCTTGGGAAAAGGTGATGTCCTGGGGAGTGTGACGTCGTCAAGCCAACCAAATCACGTGACAGGGCACACGGGAAGGGGAGGAGCGGGTGGCGGGAAGCGGAAGGCAGTTCTAATGTTATCTGGTTGAATAAAGGTGTGTTTGAACCTCGCTCCGGCTCCCGCCTCGTATGTATAGAAACTGCATGCTGGAGGGTGGGAAGCTTCTGCTGGAGGTCCCCCTTGAATGTTACAGGGAGAAAAGCTCTCTTAAAGGTAAGTAGTGTGACGAGGAAGAATAGGAGCAATGAAGATTTCTGGTAAGTAATCCGACCAGGAGTACGTGGCAGAATATATACAGATATTTTTGTGGAAAAATCTATAGTTTAAAACATTTTTTATCAGTGAATTAAAGATATAGAAATGTATGAACACAGCCGTATAGGTAGCATTTTTTATATGTTTGTACACGCGTGTGGCGTTGCCCCGTGAGGGGATACGCACGCGGCGGCGTGACGTTGCACGTCGCCGCGTGCGCCTTAAATAAACGGGGCGTTCCCGGCCGCGTCAGAGCGACCGGGGAGCCCGAAGCGTGCAGACGTGTCTGAGTCGAGTCTGTGTGTGGATGGGCTCGCGAGCACGCAGTGGGGGCACCCAGAGACCCCCAACAGTGGCGACGAGTGTCGGATGCCCGGGCCCGGCGGTGAGCGCGATCCCGGACAATTTTTCTTATTACGAGTGAAACATCCGCGGATGTTTCACATCACGCCGAGGCCGCGGACCACACGCGGCTGGCGGCCATCTTGCCCACGAGGTGGAGGATCTTCCAACAGCTCCGGTTTGGAGCAGGAAGGCCATCCAAGCCTAATTTTTGGACTTACTGACTGCGGGCAGTACAACCCGCAGGCCCATGCCAGAATTTTGACATTTTGGCAAATTTTCAGGCGATGACGTCGTGTTGTAGCTGGAAGATGGACTGAGGTGGCTGGGCCTTCTCAGCCCATTCCTGTAAAAGCTCAATTTTTGGAAACATTCATCCACGGATCCTCTTCAGGACCCTCTTCAACCCCTTCATCATCATTACGTGGGGGATGACGCTCCAGTTTCTGCGGCCCACGTGGACACAAGGCGCCTCGAGGTACTACCCTTCAACCCTTTCATCATCACGTGGGTGGTGGCAGTGTGGGGAAAGGTGCAAGTTGCGGCCCTTAGGAGTGGAACAAGGGTGCCTGTGCGCTTGCGCCTATGAGTGATCCTGGTGCCCTGGAGGGTGCGACTGCCACGGCCTCGGAGGATTCGCAGGATGAAGGCCTAGTAGACCTGTTCCAGCAGAACCCCCCACAGCAAATCCCGCGTCCAACGACGTCTGGACTGCCTGCGCAACCGGTGGGTGCCGCTCCCCCTCCGATCCAACCACCACCCCTGGCCATGGCCCAAGCCAGGGCGCAAGCGGCCCTACAGCCGATTCCCGAGTTTGATGCTACGGGCCCCCCCTCCAGCCTGGGGCCCCGATGGAGGAGATGGATTGGACGGCTGGACATGTACTTTCGGGCCGCCCAGGTCACGGACAATGACAGCATGGTGGCCACGATGCTGTACTCCGCAGGAGCGACCGTGCAGGAGATCTTTGAATCATTAACTCCAACGGACAACTCCTATGATCAAGCCAAAGCCGCCCTCCTCGCGCACTTCGTCCCCCTTGCCAACGTGGACTTTGAAAGGTTCGTCATGCTGTCGGCCAAACAGAAGGAAGAGGAGACGCTTGACACCTTCTATGGCCGCCTGCGCCGCCTGTCACAAGGGTGTGCGTGGGGGGATGCGGAGGACATGATAAGGACCATGTTGATCCAGGCATGCTCATCAGGCAAGCTGAGGCGACAAGTCGTAAGAGAGCCCGGACTCACTCTGCCCAGGATCCTGGAGCTCGGGAGATGCCATGAGGTGGCGGAGGCTCGAGCCAATAAAATGGAGGCCGGATCCCGCGCTGCGAGACCGGAGGAGGTGTGCGCCGTCTGGCGGGGCGGCAGAGGAGTGCGTAAACCCGGCATACCTCCCAGAGACAGAGCGGGGAAGCCGGTAGAGTCGTGCCAGAAGTGCGGATATGACCTCCCCCACTCATCGGAGTGCATGGCAAAAGGAAAGATTTGCGGACGCTGTGGTGTGCCTGACCACTTCTCGAGGGTGTGCAGGGCGACTCTGCCTGTACTTATTCCGAGAGGACAACCCCGTCTGTGGGCCCCGCGGCAATACCGCCCGCCGAATGTAGCTCAGGTGGAACAAGTGGAACCAGAGGAGGCGCTGGCGGAAGAAGTGGAGGAGGAGGATGAGGAGAACATCTTCTTCGTCTCCAGCATGGAGGTCCTCAAGGGAAGGAGCAGAAGACAGCCGAGATGTATCGTGGAGGTAAACTGCTCGCCGGTCCCAGTGCTAGTCAACACGGGAGCCTCTGTCAATGTCATGGCGAGAGGACATTACGCTGCGCTCAACCCAACCCCGAGGCTGGCGACGCCAAGAGCCCGCATCTTCGCATTTGGTGGGCGGGAGCCCCTGCCACTCGACGGGGCGTTCGTCGCCAAGGTGGAACACGAAGGGTCGAAGATCAGGGCCCGCTTCTATGTGACCCCGGTGAGCAGCAACACCCTGCTCAGCTGTGCGGCAGCGGAGGCCCTTGGCATAGTCAGCTTCGCCTATTCAGTTTACTTGGAGGACATCAACGACCTGCTGGACAAGTATGCTGACATCTTCAAAGGGATCGGGAGGATGAACGGCGACCCCGTGAGGCTCCACATTGACGAGTCGGTACAGCCCATAGCCCTGAAGCACAGGCGAATTCCATTTCATCTAAGGGACCAGGTGGACAGGGAACTTGATAACCTGGTGAACCTGGACGTAATTGAAAAGGTGGAGGGCCCCACACCATGGGTATCCCCCATTGTCGTAGCGAGGAAACCCAAACAACCGGACTCCGTCCGAATCTGTGTGGACATGCGATTGCCCAACAAGGCCATCAGGAGAGAACGACACCTGACCCCGACGATCGATGACATCATTGCTGAAGTGCAAGGGGCCCGGTTCTTCTCGAAGTTGGACTTACGAGCTGGGTATCACCAAGTTGTCCTCCACCCAGAGTCCCGTTATATAACGACTTTCACCACCCACAGGGGACTCTATAGATACAAGCGTCTGAGCTTCGGAGTGTCGTCTGCAGCCGAGGTATTTCAGAACTTAATCCGAGGCGCCCTCGCGGACCTGGAGGGCGTCCTGAACATTAGCGACGACATTCTGGTCTTTGCGAGGACTGAACCAGACCACTTGAAACGCCTAGCCAAGACCCTCGAGAGGCTGCAGTCGCTGGGGCTCACCCTCCACAAGGACAAGTGTGAGTTCCTCCGCCCGACCATTGAGTTTTTTGGCTTCATCTTCAAGGAGGGCGGGGTATCTCCTGACCCCAAGAAGGTCCAAGACATCAAGACGGCACGCCCCCCTGAGTCCGCATCAGAGGTGCGGAGCTTCCTGGGAATGGTGACGTACTGTGGGCGCTTCATCAAGAATCTCGCCTCGAGGTCGGAACCTCTGAGGGCCCTAACGAAAAAGGATACCATCTGGCAGTGGGGCCCGTTAGAACAGTCGGCATTCGAGGACATCAAGGGTGCCCTGACAGCAGATGACACCGTGGCTTTCTTTGACCCCGCCCTGGAGTCGGAGATTGTTGTGGACGCCAGCCCGTTTGGCCTCGGGGCGGTCCTCACCCAGGTGGGCAGAGATGGGGGAATAAGGCCCGTGGCATATGCGAGCAAAGCCCTCTCCGAGACCGAGCAGAGGTACTCACAGATTGAACGGGAGGCCCTGGCGGTTCTGTGGGGCTGCCGGCATTTTCGGCTCTATGTACTGGGGAGACCCGTGACAGTGGTAACAGACCACAAACCACTGATTCCGATCATGGCCGGATCCTCCTCCAAACCACCAGCCAGGATCGAGCGATGGATGCTGGCCCTCCTGGAATATGGCGTCACCTTAATCTACAGGCCGGGGGCCAATAATGCGGCTGACTACCTGTCCAGGCATCCGGTGGGCAGGGGCGGACCCGCACAAGAGTCGTGTGCAGAGGAAGCCGATGATCATGTCAGCATGGTGGTCGAGAGCGCCACCCCCAATGCAATGCCGCTACCCGAGCTGGAGAGCGCGGCAGCCAATGATGAATGCTTCCGCATCCTGAGGAGCTCGATGCAGTCGGGGTCCTGGAAGGCCGTGCTGGAGTTGGTGGCAGGGCGCACTCAAGAAGCCAAGGTGACCCTCGAGCAACTTTGGAAGGTGAAGGATGAACTGTCCTTCACGGAGTCGGGCCTGCTGCTGAGGGGTGATCGCCTGGTGGTGCCGGGCTCCAAGGTCCACGAAGTTATCAACCTGGCACACCAGGGACACCAAGGGGCCGCCAAAACGAAGGCGAGGCTGAGGCTGAAGGTGTGGTTCCCCGAGCTGGAGAGAAAAGTGGACGACTTTGTAGCGGCCTGCGTATGGTGCCAGGCGGCTTCCCCAGTACAGCGGGAGCCCGAAATTGAAGTAATGCCACGGGGGACCCGCCCGTGGGAGGTCGTACATGCGGACTTCGGATCCACGGCCGTGGGTACTCACTTCCTAGCCATCGTCGATGAGTACTCGCGATACCCGGAGGTGGAATTCGTCGAGTCGGTGGCGTTTGAGCACGTGGTGGGCGCGGTGGAGAAAATCTTTGCCACCCATGGGTTCCCCGTGACCCTGTGCTCGGACAATGGATCCCCATTCCAAAGCGCGAGGTTCTCGGAGTTCCTCGAGAGCTGTGGAGTGGCCCACCGGAAGGTGTCCCCGTTGTGGCCCCGCGCGAACGGGGATGCAGAGAGGCTGATGAGGACATTAAACAAGACGTTCCGGATAGCCCAGGGGCAAGACCAGCCTCTCCAGCGGGCGCTATACCAGTTCCTAAGAGTGTACCGCACCACCCCACACGCCTCGACCGGGGTGGCCCCGGCTGAGGCTCTATTCCGTAGGTGCCCCCGAGGTCTCCTCCCGGAGGTGCAGGAAAAGGTACCCGGCGTAATAGACGACCAACGGGTGGAAGCGGAGCGACAGGCAAGGACACATCAGGAAAACCTACGGCGGGGTCTTCGTCCGCAGCGGCTGGAACCGGGCGACGAAGTGCTGATTAGGAATCGGCATCCCCATGGGAAACTCTCGCTTCCATATGAACCCGAGCCGCTGGACGTAGTGGCAGTGAAGGGATCGATGGTAACGGCCTCGGACGGGAAGTCGGCCGTCACCCGAAATGTGAGTTTCTTCAAGAAACTGGGGGACTCTCGGACTGATCTCCCGCCTGACCCGGATGAGACTGTCCTCCCGGATGAAGATACCCCCCGGGGGGAATTCTTGGGGTCACCAGAACGAGACACTGGAGCGGCGGGGAGTCCGGCGGCTGAGGTAGGTGGGAGGTACCCCCAGAGGGCTGGGCGAGGGAGACCTGCCTACCTCGGAGACTACGTGCTGGGGCCGATTGACTGTGTTCCGGAGTGAAGGGGATCTGGGAGGCTGATAATAAAAGGGGGCATGGGTTTTGTAAGTTCACAAATGACATTGTGTGCAGTGATATGGTTGACGTGTCTGTTTGTTATTGTTCCTCCCGGAAAAAGGAGGAGTGTGGCGTTGCCCCGTGAGGGGATACGCACGCGGCGGCGTGACGTTGCACGTCGCCGCGTGCGCCTTAAATAAACGGGGCGTTCCCGGCCGCGTCAGAGCGACCGGGGAGCCCGAAGCGTGCAGACGTGTCTGAGTCGAGTCTGTGTGTGGATGGGCTCGCGAGCACGCAGTGGGGGCACCCAGAGACCCCCAACAACGCGGGCCATATCGTATCTCCTTTACCAAGGTAAGTATTTTGATAATTCAATACAAAGCAAATCCACACCAGTGCACGTTCATGCTCCAATGTTGGTGTGATGTGTCGTGGGAATGAGAAACACAATTATACATTGTTATGTCAACTGAACACTGTTGCTGGACGCATGTATCTGCAAATACAAAATTGTTCTGGAAAAAGTATCATCTTTTACTCAATCTACATATAAGAACTGGAGACATGGTCATACCCTGCCATCTAGCGGCTAGTTTGTAAACTTTATACTTGATTTGATAGATTATTTATAAAATACCAAAGTATTTATCAGCGATTCTTGATTTTAAAGAAGTGTTTTGAAAAACACCCCTCCCCATCCCCTGCTTCAATTTAGTTTTGGGAAACATTAGGTATGCATGTATGTGGGCATACATAGATTCCCAAAGAAATGCTACACTTTTGCACAACACTATTTTCGAAGCACCACTATGCAGTGTGCCACCACGAACCGGTGCGTAAACACTGAGTGCCGGTGTGGTGGTGAAGGGGGAGCAGGATCACAAAATCCTCCCCCTATTGCCCAGTGTTCCTCAACACATACCAACCACAGATTTAGGTGGTTATGGTGCAGCAGTAAAAGCCAACAGTGCCAACCAAAGCAGCCTTTAATGGGTGTATCTTTCACGGGAGGCATTGATTCAAGCTATAAGCCCTGGCCCCAATGAATTAATATACGATTGCATCAACTCTGCTAAGCAGTTAAGTAGAGATGCTGGTGGGGAAAGCACCCAGGCTGCCATCAATAATTCTGCAACAGTCAAGAGTGTACTCGTGAGGGTGCAAGAGGGTTTGCTGTGCCTTGGGAGGGGAGTTGGATGGGCAGCCTCAGAGGGTATTCACAATTTGTGGGGCCTTAATCGCAGAATCATGCCTTGATTACCTTGCTTCGGGTCTAGCAATCCGCTCACTGCCACCTGCTTCCTTTCCCATCTAAAGAAGCAGGTGAGTGCAGCCCTCCTCGTTACTCCATTTTGCCTATTTATTGTTATAAAAAGTGTTTGCAGGCCCTGTGTGCCTGAGTCATCCCCAGCGTTCCCTTCCTGGTTCTGGTTCTCCCTCCTGCCTCCCAATACGCCCACCGTCTCCAATTGGTTAAACATCACCCTCAATTAGGGTCTAGCGATCTGCTCGCTGCCACCTGCTTCCTCTTCCATCTAAAGAAGCATGTGAGTGCAGCCCTCCTGGTCACTCAATTTTGCCCATTTATTGTTATAAAAAGTGTTTCTGGGCCCAGTGTGCCTGCATCATCCCCAGCGTTCCCTTCCTGGTTCTCCCGCCTCCCAACCTACCCACAGCCTCCGATTGGCAGACTCACATGGTCATAACTGACCCTCCCAAGGCAGCCCTCTGCCCGGTAGCCCATGCGGCTAAGGCCCCAAGGCAAAGGGCAGCTCCTATAGAGGGAGCTCCAGATCGTGTCTGCAGGTGTCAGCAGCGGAAGCCAATGGGCAGCCACCACCCTGCAGTCAACCATCAAGGAAAGTGTAACCAAGGCCACTCCTGTTAGGAAATTCAGCCTAAACGGAGAATTCTCCCTAACCTAGTGAGTCCCCAAGCAGCTTTGCTGGATTTCTGGAGTTTGTTTTTTTCTCCTGCCAAGAGTGAGACTCTTTTTCCCACTCTTGGACATGATGTGTGGTGTTCCTTTGAATGTTAATGTGTTTCATGGGCTATGGGGTCTTTTACTCCATAGGGTCTCGTATGTTTTACTCCATAGGGTCTCGTATGTTTTCCTATGTGTGTTACACAGCACCCTCCGTGCCGTAACACCGGGTTGTCATAGTGACCCCCCACCATAGACGCCATACCCTGGGACTGACTACTGTCTCCCAGGGCATGTAAAGTCACCATTGGCTTTACTAGTCCCAAATTACTAACAGAACCAGTACAAACCATCATATTGTGGATGTACTGGTAGGGGCAATTTGATTGCCCCTGGGTCTGTTGTTCGAGGGGGTACTTTCCCACACCCCCCCCTCGTCGAGTTTTGGCTGCTGGTAGTGGATACTACTTTTTATATTCAACTGCGAATATATCTCTATGGGATTTTCCCATTGTTAGAGGCTATGTTAAAAAAGTATTAGCCTCGAACATACCGCCGGTTTATTTATTTAATATTAATTCACCGGTTGGTATTTTCTGCCAGAACTCGGTTTTAAAATGGTTTGGAGTTACAGAGGCGAACACAAACGCCAAAGGTCGAGCCCTTTGTTCCACTTTTTGGTGGGCGTCTCCACAGAAGCCTCCAAAAGTGGTGCCACTCTGTCTGGGTACCACAGGGGGATGTGGGAGGGGGTTTAGGCATCCTGGACTGAGTTACCTTGGTAGCTCAAGTCGCACTCTTGTGTGATTGGCCCAAGTGGTGAGCCGGCCGGCTCACCACTTAGCATGTTTGATTGACAGCTAGGCTGAGTGAATGGGGGTGTGCTGCATAAAAGCAGGGCTTTTGGGACTGGAACTTGAGAAGTCGCCACAGGACCTGAAAATCCGATGAGGGAGAAGCTGAGCCGGCCTGCTACGACGACACCACCGGTGGAGCCCCGCTGAACCGACTCACCACTTCCCAACGACAGAGGAGATCTCCCTGCTGGAGAATCTTCTTCCCCTGACTGGTGTGCACAACCAGTATACCTTCTTTTCTGGCATCCCAAGACGTCTTGTGGTCGAATTGCCCGTGCCAAGCACCCCGGCAACCGGATAGCCACTTACCACTGGACTGCGAAGAAAAGGACCGCTCCTTTTAATTGAGAACTCCGCGGCTGGTTTCTTCCCTGGCAGTGCAACGGACTCCTGCTTTCCTCCCCGACGAGATCCTCTCTTCCTCTGGACAAAGCACCGACTTGCACCCGCTGCCAGGAACAACTGCCCACGCTGGAGCGTTCTCACCATTTTAAGGTACCTGTGTCCGCCAGGCCTCCATTTCTAAAGATTGCTACAAGGTAACAATAATCCCTTAACGTTCTGGACTGGGCTGGCCGCCTTGACCATCTAACTGGTCCCTTTCTGTTTGGTTCAACTCTTTCTGAACTTATTGCGAGACTTTTGGGCACTTTGACCCGTGTGACCTTGGACACATTTCGATCGGAGCCTCTTAAAGTGGGTCCGGCCTTGTTAACTTTGACTTTACGGTTTTAACCTGCCTTCCTCTCCTACTGTGTTCTTTCGAAAGTGTTGGGATCTGTTTCTATCTTTGCTCTGCCTTTCTCTCCCTTTTAAACCGATTGATTAGAGTGCCATCTTCGTTAAGCGCTCACCGCTGTCTGAAAATAAGTGTTGCTTTACTTAAGACTTGTCTAACTAATCGTTGAAGGGAGTGTATATCTTTTAGTGACCGTGTTTTTGAACTGCTTAATGTTAGTGCCAGTGTGTTTTATTAGATGTGTTTTTAAATAAATAATTATATCTCTTTTACACCAAGCTCTGGTCAGTGTTTACTTGTTCTACTGTGTTCTTTTGACCTATTGTGAATACTCTGTATACTGCCTAACTCTTCTTGAGAGAAGTCTGACTGCTCAGCCACATCTACCAGGTAAATCTGGGTGGTACAGACTGCTACCAATTGGGTTTGCTGCCAACCACCTGTAGTCTTAAATCTTTTGCAGTGGTCCCAGAGGGAACTGCACAGGTTTCTGCCTAACAACTCCCACCTCACAAAACACCCATTCCAATGAAATGTTAGCCTACGTCATTCCTTGCTGAGCATTTTAGACAGACCTGTGCTATTAGGTATACACACCTAAATCCTGTAACTTTACCCCGTTTCGCCACTCCTAGATAGCACACCCTTAAAATGACTGTACTGTTCTCTACCTGCCAGAGGCAGAGTACAACACAGTAAACTTTCAGCGTACTATCTAGATGTGACAGTCACATCTAGATGTACTCTGCCTATTAGGACTGTCCCATCTAGATGGGCTCACCATCTCGCAAGTATCCACCTCTCACACCCGTCTAGATCCCTAGAACTCTAGCACCCACCATCTCTAGCCCCCCCCCACCATTCCTTCCCTGAGCACATCTGTAGAATTCCCTACGCCCACCTCACTTCAGCATAATGCCACTCGCCCAATCTCCTACCACGACCCTGCATCCAACTGTAAAAGCTGAGCTGCACTCTGGCGCGCAAACCTCCTGCCTCCTCAGAAGCCTACTCCCTGCCACCCCTTCTCTCTCGATATCTAGACACTGTGCTGAAAGATTACTGTGTTGTACTGTGCCTCTTAATACTGTGTCACATCTAGATAGTATTCTGCCTATTAAGACGGTCACATCTAGATGGCCTCCCCATCTCGCAAGTATCCACTGCTCACAGCCGTCCAGTTCCCTAGAACTCTTCGCTCCCTCCCTTCCATCCTCATGGCTTGCACCCCCACTCTAGCACCCACCTTCTGGAGCCCCACCCACCATGCCTAGAACCCCCCGCTCCCTCCCATCCTCAGTCCCCACAGCTCACCACCCACATTCTAGCACCCACCTTCTGGAGCCCCCCACCAGTCCTTCCCTGAGCACATCCGTAGAATTCCCCCCGCCCACCTCACTTCAGCATAATGCCACTCGCCCAATCTCCTACCATGACCCTGCATCCAACTCTAAAAGCAGAGCTGCACTCTGGCGCGCAAACCTCCTCCCTCCTCAGAAGCCTACTCCCCACCACCCCTTCTCTCTCGACTTCTCTCCCTGCACACCAGACACCCCCAATCCTTCCAGAATCACTCGAGACTCTCACCCCTAACCCCCCCACCCACTGACCATCTGTCCACTCGCCTGCCCCATCTCAACTCTACCCACACCCCTCACATATCCTCCTCCGCCCACTTACTCTTCCCAGCCTCCACCGACTTGCCCCCACCCCTCATCACCCAGAGCCTGCTGGCACCCTACCTCCCCACTATCCCACCTCACCCTGCCTCAAACCTTGAGTGTCCCACCCTCCCCGCACTCCCACCAAACCCCCATGCACCTCCTGCTCACACCCAGACAACCTCCATGACCACACCCCACTCCAAAGTGAAGTGCATACTCTTTAATGCCCGCTCTGTAGCGAAAAACAGACATCTTCAACCTCCTCTCCTCTGACAAACCTGACCTAGACTATCACTGAAACCTGGTTCTCCGACGAGTTTGCCCCTGTTGCACATGAGGCATTCCCCCACGGCTACTCACTCATCCCACTCAACAGGCCCTCACAAGAAGGCGGCATGGCAGTCCTCTTCAAATCTCACTTCTCTGTCTCACTCGTTGATTCTCAGACATACATCCCATCTTGCAAATCCCTTCTTGTAAAACTCTCACTACCTCTGACTTTCTCCCACAGCTTCCTACTCATTACAGACCTCCTGATTACAACAGACATTTCTCAACTAACGTCTGTGACTCTGTAGCCACCATTCAAATGCATCACTCCTCCCCGACTCTTCTAGGAGACTTCAATATCTGGTTGGACATTCCCACCAACCCCATGACCATCCACTGGTCGACAGTCTTGATGCGCTCAACCTCTCCCTTCATATGAATGGCCCAACCCATTCTAAAGGGCACACCCTAGATGCTATCTTCAGCTCCCATGACCTGATACATCTAGCCCCCCCCACCCCTCCTCATCTGGTCTGACCACTTTCTCGTCCCTTTCTCCATCCTCTCCACTGCCCCTCCCCCACCCGCCCGCCACCCTTCACAGCAAATGCTGGAACAAAGTAAAGCTCCTTCCTGACCTGGCCGAAGCCCTACTTCTTAGACCCCCCCACAAAACCTCCCCGACAGATCCTTAACCATAGACTCATGGCTCAATGAATCACTAATCCCTCTCACACCCCTCTTCCTCACACAATGGATCATCTCCCAAATGGTTTACTCCTGCACTGAGGAATGCCAAAAAACTAAATAAATCTCTGGAACGCAAATGTCAAGCAGAAAAAAATAGTTTCAGCAGATCCACTTTCGCCTTGCACCATCGCAACTGCAAAGCTAAAATCCGGAAAGCCAAAAAGGTCTACTACAACAATCCGATTCTCAACCGTGGAAACCGCAGCAAATAACTCATATCTTAATTCGTCAAACCCACTTGCACCTCTTCCCAATCTGCCCCATCACAATCGCTCTGCGACTCTCTCCCCCTCCACTTCTACACCACTGCTCTCGACAGAATGACTTCCCTTAAACTGTCCCGCCTCTCCCCCCAACTATCTACCAATCCAACAACCTCCCCTCCCCCCTCCGCTCCATCCACCACCATACCCACCTTTGACTCCTTCAAACCAATCTCCAGTGAAGAATTTCTTGACCTATCCGCTAGCAAACCATCTGGTTCTGCCCTAGACCCCTGTCCCGCCTCAGTCCTCAAAGAAATATTCTCGTCCACCTGCGCAGGAGAACATGCAAGAACCATTCTAAAGGACTCCCCCTCAGCTCTGGAATCTTTCCGGATGCCTTCAGAATTGCACATGTCAAGCCTCTTCTTAAAAAACCATCTCTTTACCCCAAAAACTAAAGACCCATCTGGAATACCAGATTCCTTGCAAAGCTCATCGGCCGACCAGCATACTCTCCTAAACGCCTTTGTTGAAGCCAACAACCTCCTCAACCCTGCACAATCTGGCTTCAGACCACGACATGGAACCAAAACCACTCTGGCCTCAATCTGGGACAATCTTAAAATCACTGCAGACTCTGCAGGATGCGTTGCACTAATTCTCCTCGACCTGTCTGCAGCCTTTGACACGATTAACCACTCAATCTTCCTTGACTGTCTCCACTCCCTCGGAATCCGTGGCACCGCGCTCAAATGAATCGCCTCCTTCCTCAACAACAGGAAACAAATAACCCTCCTCTCCCCTTTTGTCTCAACTGCTCCATCGGTTAATACTGGAGTACCACAAGGTGCATGTCTATCTGCTCTCATAGAATCATCTGCCTGCACAATATCTTGTGCTACAACTACGCCGACGATACCCAAATCATCCTTAAAATCCATAACTCAGACTCCAACCCCCAGCCCAACCTCGCAGCCTGCCTCCTAGATATTGACCATTGGATGACTATAAATCACCTCCTCGTAAACCCCACTAACAGCGAAATCATGGTGTGCGGCAACACTGAGCTTCTCCCTCGTCCACTCCCTTGGCCCCCTTCCATGGGCCAACCCCCCACCCCCTCCGTCACAGTAACAAAACCTAAGGTGCATTATGGTCTCTGGCCTAACCCTCTCCCGACAGATCAACAACGTCTCTAAATGTTGTCACTACCATTTCAAAAATTCTCAGGCGCATTTTCCCTACCTCTCCTTCCCAAACAGACTTACCGCTGTTATGTCCATTCTAACGCTGAGACTGGACTATGCCAACTCCCTCTAGCTAAGGGTCCCGGCATACCACCTTAATAAACTCCAAAGAGTGCAAAATTCTGCTGCTAAACTGCTCCTCGCCCTTGGTCCAAGAGACTACACCTCTTTTGTTCCCTGAACCCTCCACTGGCTGCCAGTCGGACAAAGGGCCACTTTCAAGACCCTGTGCATCACTCATCGTGCAGTACACAAGACCGGCCCACTATACCTGCAAGATATGTTAAAACCTTACCTCCCACCCTGCACCCTAAGATCAAGCACTGCCCTCCTTTTAGTGATCCCAACCACTAACTCCGCCAGGATCGGAGGATCCTCTTTCTCAGCATTGGCCCTGACTCTTTGGAACTCGCTCCAACCACACATCCGACACACCCAAGATTATATGACATTCCGCAAATTACTAAAAACATGGTTCTTTCCATAACGCCAACATCAACCTTAAAGATGCGACTGAACTCCCAACAACCCAATGACACAATGGGACTCCCAACTTTGTCTTCAATGAATATGCCCACAGATTGGGCTATAGACAACCATTCCCATGATGCCCCTATGTATCCCAATGTATTATGGATGGAGCGGATGGAATGAATGGAGGGAGTGGGTGGATTGTATGGAATGGAAATAATGGATGAAATGGATAGAATGGATGAAATGGATAGAATAGATTAAATGGACAGACTAATGGATGGATGGGATGGATGGATGGATAGGATGGATGAAATGGATGGACGCATGTGGAATATGTGGATTGAATGGATGGCATGGATGCATGTAGAATGAATGGACGGAATGTATGTATATGGAATGGATGGAAGGAATGGATGGAAGGAATGAATGGATACAAGTGATGGAAGGCATTGAATGGATGGGATGGAAGGCATTGAATGGATGGGATGGAAGGCATTGAATGGATGGGATGGAAGGCATTGAATGGATGGGATGGAAGGCATTGCATGGATGGGATGGAAAGCATTGCATGGATGGGATGGAAAGCATTGAATGGATGGGATGGAAGTGATGGAAGGCATTGAATGGATAGGATGGAAGTAATGGATGGACTGGATGGATGGAATTGATGGAAGGGATGGATGGCATTGATGGATGGATGGCATTGATGGAAGGGATGGATGGCATTGATGGAATGGATGGATGGCATTTATGGAGCGGATGGATGGCATTGATGGAAGGGATGAAGGGATGGATGGATGGGTGGGTGCAAGGGATGGATTGATGGATGGACTGGGTGGGATGGAGTGGATGGAGTGGATGGAGTGGACTGGATTTATGGGGTGGATGGATGGATTTATGGAGTGGATGGATTGGAGTGCATGGATTGGAGTGGATGAGTGGAGTGAGTAAATGGATGGATGGAATGGATGGATGGGATGGAATCACCCTACCCTCTAGCTCCTGTGTGTGCCCATCATGCACGTGTCTCTGTGTACCCTGCTTTCCTGTTCCCCATGCTGTTCTTGTATATTCCTACGTCCCCCTCCTGTCGCTGTAAGCCCAGCCCCCTGTCATCCTGTTCATGCGCCTGGTCTCGGACACTTTAATTATGAACCATCATATCACATCACTATGCTTACTCTCTACTATACACCATCACACGACTAGAACACAGCTATACCCCTGATAAATTCGGCCTAGCTGTTCATATATGACCACTACCCCATGAACACCTAATAAAACGCAACTATCCCATGACATTCCACCCTAGTTGCACACATAAGTGTCCTTCAGGCCTAACGCAGCCAAACCCAGTGTGGATGACCACCCACCAGACTGCACACATCCAACTGATATCTTCAGCACCACACAACGCTAGGATGCAGCTACCACCCAACAATTACATCAGCTGCACACATAACTGATGCACCAACACACCCTACAACACTATCTCTCTCTACTGACCAAAACTGCGGTTCCAGAGGGCGTTCAACCTACCAGCGCTTTGAGATCATACCAATGATATATAGAGCTCTATATAAATGCTAAGTAAAATAACATAACATAATGTGCCCTAAAAAGTTAGAAAGAGTGGGCGGGATCATCAGTAGCGAGATTTGGCATAAAGAGAATTTTGTTCAACTATTTAAATAAGGTTCCGGTGTTACTTGGTGCTGTTGCATCTGTTTAATTATCTACTCTTGGCCTCCCCACAGAGCTACATGACACACTAGCGTGTCGGCCTGACGCTTTGTTTCCCCCGCTTATGTTCCAGTTGGAGTGCCCGAGATTTGAAGCCATCCAATTCCACAGCATAACCGAAGTATCTTTTGGCAAATTCATTTCTAAGGTGCTGTGAAAGAGCCAAATGATCTAAAGTAGTGTCGGTGTAATTGTGTGCGTGCTAGGCTATGTTACTTGGGTGGCACAGATTTCCAGTTTTCTATGACCTTGTAGCACTGTTGTCTTCCTGGGATTTGTGTTTCTGCATGGTCCTGGGTTACTTGAAGACTGGAGTATGGGTAGCAGTTATTTAGGGAGGCATGCATCTAGTGAAATGTATTTTTTAGTTTGCCCGTCAGGTGCAGTCATGGACGGCAAAAGATATGTGGTTGGCCCTAATTTGCATAAATAATGATATCACAGAATGAGTCTTTAGTACGCAAGGTTATCATGGGAAGTTACATTGGAAACATGTCGCAGTGTGTAAGGCAGTAGACACATACACTGTGGCGTCTATTATATGAACTGGCAATACTAATATTTACCTATGTGGCAATATGAGGAGTAAATCATTTTTTTGAAGTAGCAGACAGTTGAATACCTTGTACAAACTTCTAATTTTGGCTGATAAAGCATAGTGTGATAAAAGGTTTTGCCTGGTAGCACTCACTTTGCTCCCAAATCCGGGCGTCGTCACTTAACCATCTGCAATTCAAGTACTTGAACATATCTCTTCCCAGATACTGTTTGCAAAACGTCATTTTGAAACTGTGCAATGCCTTCCACAGAGTGTTTTCAGGCCAAATATATGATGATTGTGTTTTGCTAACTGAAACTAACTGCTGTTTTGGCAGATGTTTCACAATTCTTTTTATTTTTATTGTGTGTATATTTGGTTAATACAAGTGCCAAGATGCCTACAGGCTTAGTGTGCTTTACAAATGTAAAAATAAATACATTTGGACGAAATTAGCAATATGCTTTTATTTCAGAAGCTACAGATGAGGATTATTTTGACTGTCAAAAAAATAATAGTAAATAATACCTACGTTTATCAAGTGATGCTCACTACAAAATGAGAAGGGAGCCTCATTAATGTACACCCTGAGCCTTGATTGGAGGGGTGAGCAGGCCGGTGTAGAATAGCAGGTGATCCTATAGCAGAAAGTTTAAAAAACAACTGAGCAGGTTAGGAGACTGTTGCTGAGGTGCTATAAGTTTAGCGGCAACACTGTGGATTTGGCTTCAATAAGTCAGTGGTGATGGCTGCACACCCCTGGCCTAGCGTGTCAGCTAGAGAAACATTTATTTAAAGAGTAGCTGTAATGCTACATCAGTTTCATTATTTAATACGGCTAACATCCAAACTTTGGTTGAGACAAAACAAAACTGTACTATCGTTAAAATGACCACTTTACAGCGGCCTATGCCAAAAGTCTACAATGCATTTTGACATTATGTACGTCACCAGGGCAAATAGCTGTACATTCAATATAGGAGGCCACAGGGACCCCAAACAAATCCATGGTGCAAAAGGCAACCAGATGTGGATCAACGATATGCCAACAGTGCCAGGTTAGATTGACAATTGCATCAATGTGTTTTATTTTTAGTCTTTGGACCACGCAGTTGGAGGAATGCATGGTTTATCATGAGCAGTTAGGTTATTGAGAGGACTACTGGCCTAACTTTTTTTACCCTTTCCTCCTGCTTCCCATTTGTTGATATCCCCAATGCATGCATCCCACTAATTGGATTATTGTATTTTGATGACCCCTTTCGACCTTTGAATCGATTGCACTAACCATATGAAATGAAGTGGGAGAATGGGAGAATAAGCTCCCCCCAATCTCATCCAGACCATGGCCTAGAGGATCACGACCCAGACACCGCCCACGAGATGAGTTTTTCTACTTATCAGATGACAAAATACCCTGGTTCAGAAACTTACACATAAGAGGAGTATGCCCACCAGCACGCCCGGCACAAGCAGACGCCTGCGACATGGATGAGCTCGACTAGAACAACAGCCACAAGTATCCACATAGTTGGAGATGCCATAACGACATAGCCAACTGCCAAGAACACACGTGCCACCATGCACACTGGTCACTCACACACCAACCTACACGAAGAACATACACAGTGCTATGATGTAGGTGGCTGACACACCCACTGACGTGCATCGGTGTTATTTTTCACATAGGCCTTTTTACAGCACCGCAGAAACGCAAGACACTTGAAGAGTTTGTGTATATGCTTGCTGACGCTTCTCCCGCCACCCACCCCTTTGATGACACCATCAAGTATATCTAATGCTGCTTGTGACACCCTGTCAACCTGCGACCTCCATACCATGGATTATGTACCGCCACCCATGAACTAGGCCCGAGTAGGCCGCAAGCAGGAGTCCCCAGGCAGGAGCCTAGCAATGAAAATCCTCCCAGAACAAGAGTACAAGTGCTGACCATGCAGAACAAGTCCCCAGCGAAAGCTCACAGCCACAATGTTGCAACCCGCATGCCGCAAGCCCAGCGCCAAGGTTATACCTGTAAAATTCCAAGCCCACAGAAACGAAATACAAATCTAATGCTCATAATTCTGCTCCAGCTACGGTCTCTCCACACGTGACCAAGCCGAACTGACAAAGTGCCAAGCTCACGAGACAGAAAGTCGCCAGGCTCCCACGTCTGGGACACAGGTTGCAACAACGAAGCGGCAAGATGGACACCTACAGCGATGGGAAAGACCCGCTCACAAGCCATGAGCAGACCTGTCCGTTGCCTGCACAAACACATAGTTGCACATTGTTGCTAATGACAGGTACACCGCGAGCTGGGAACGACGATGGTCCCAGGCTTGGGGACTCGCGGGAGAACCAATCAGAATCCAGGGGGGGGCTTATTACTGATGCCATTACCCTTAACCAATCACCAAGGGTCCCCCTGTAACAATTCTAAAGTAACAACTGCAAGGGACAACCCAAGTGTACCACCTGACCCATCCTCATCCACTAATATTTCTTTCCATATGTTACCTATACTAACCCTACCACTCGGGGAACCAATCCAGAGTGGCGATAGGTTTTGTGCTAACTTTCCCAGGTGATGCGAGTAGCGCGTCATACTGCCGTAAAAAGGGCCTGCGAGCCCCACTAAGGGTGAGAGTCTCATCGGACGCGTACGGCCAGAGACCCATCCCTGCCGTTGTTATAATAAACAGCAGAACCACCTTGCTTCTTGTGTGTGTCTCATACTCCTTTTGGGTACACGGGAGGAGTTGGGGCCTCCCCAGCCCGGAGGCCTGTGGACGGCTCTGCCGGCCCCGGGAGAATCACCCTGACAAGTTGGAGGCACTGCTGAGATCTGTTTGAGGTCTATCTCCTGGGAACTTCATTCCAAGGCCCTTGCAGCGAGGCGACCCGGCAGCACGGCTCCCTCTGCCGTTGCCCCCTTTGAGGACTACAGGACCATCGTGGAACTGCGAGAAGAACGGACAGCGCAATCCGGATATTGACCCTCGGGAGCCGATTGAGAAGTATCCCACCCGCGGTTGGCGAGTGTCCAGACGTGGTCCAGACGAGGGGAGGTGGCGAGCTGGTTGGAGGGGTGCACGCAGTTGAGCAGCCCCGCATCAAGGGAACTTGGTGAGTATGACACAGCCAACAAGCAATGTGACATTGTGAGGGAGGTGGGAGGAATTGTAATAATGGCGGTGGGAGGTGTTTTTACAGCGTGTTGCAAAGATTTGATTAAAAAGTGTTGACAGTCGAGTGAGCGGTAGCGGGACAGGCCCGAGGGCCGTCTTCTACCGCGTCACAGAAGCAGGGTGGGTGGAGCCAGAAGGCACCACGTGCAGTTGCTCGAAGGCACTGATTTGTCTAGATTGTGAGCACCTGTAGGGAAGGGGTGTGTCTTTCCTATGAATTGGCATTTTAGATCAATGAGTAGATGAGGATCCCTACTAATTGAGTGTTGAAGCTCGTTAGGTAGATGATGTTTTCCCGTAGGAGGTAGCCAGATTGTTGCGGAAGATAATTGGCTGGTTAAGCTCCCCTGGCAAGGGGCGTATCACACGCGAGGCGACGCAGCGTGTGCAGTCCGATTATAAGAATCTTTGTTGAATACCTTGCTCCGGGCGAAGCGAGAGGACAGCTGTGGGGTTGAGGGTGACAGAGTAAAACATATTGCGCACTCCACTAGTGTTATAAAAGGTTCTTACCGGTAGTAGGTTGAAGAAGTTGGTGACGTCGCCCGTAGGGCTTCCATAGGACACTGCGGCCACACCGTGTTGATAAAAGGGGTGGCCAGGGAATAAGTATCGGGGGGGCGTAGAAGAGGTGGGGAGGCCACGCACGGAGAACACCGGCACCCTTCGATACGGGGAGGGCAAAAAGGAGACAGGTGGCCACGCACGAAGAACGCCAGTCACGTGAGCAAGGTGGTTGAAAAGAGGAGGTAGAGGTTTGTAAAGGGGAGAGGAAAGATGGGGCGGCTGTACTAGCACTTAACACAGGGCACGCAGCCGCAGGGGGCTCCGTGCGCCGCGGCCGCAGGGGGCCATACGAGTGATATCAAAGAAAAAAAAATGGGGAAAAACAAGTAGAGGAAAAGAACTGTACGTTTGCACTGACTTACCTTTCAGCGGACGGTCGAAAGTCCCCAATTACGGGGCCAGGTAAAGAAGGTGGTTACTGAAGAAGTTGAAATATAACATAGCAATGTCTCACGGGTCAGGATATGGAGGGTGGGGAACCACTCTAACTACCCCCCTCCAACACATCCATAAGACACAATCACCCCACAAGGAGAAACTTATCAAGTATAGTATAGATTGGACACAAGGAACAGACAACAAAATGACGACACCATGGCCACCTAACGGGAGCTTCGACCCATACGTCCAACACTCGCTGTTGACGTACATACATAACACATACAAAGGGAAGAAATTAGCTCATCATGTAGAGATATTCAACTTGTGGAGGATGTTCCAGGGATCCAGGCCAGGAGCAACAGGGATGTTTACTATGGAAGGGGCAACAAAGGAGAAGGGGAGCAAAGAAACAAAGGAGGGTAAGGAGGTGAAGGAAGAAGATGGGGACATGAGCATGGCGAGCAGCAATGCCCACGTATGGTGGAGGGCACGAAGGAGGAAGGAGGACTGGTTGCAGTACCAGAAGTAAAGCTGGAGAAGGAAGGGACAGACGATATGCCTCTAGCGAAGGTAGTAAAAAAAGAGGAGGGAGGATTGTACCCAGTGATGGAATTAAGAGAAGCCGCTAGGCCACAATTAACAGCTGCTGAGGGGTATTCAAACCCCGCGTACAGCCCTCCACCCTACGCCCCTAAGGATAGCTACCAGAGGGGGGGCGGCGGCAGCAACAGGCATGCCAGAGTTCAACATAGCACAGGCCGGTACGGGGAGAGGGAAGAAAAGTGGAGAACTAGTTGGAAGCATAGGACCAGATGAGTGGATAGCAGCACAGGTACTCCTAAAACTCTGAGGGACACTAACAGAGGAAGAAGAGGACGCGGTGCGGAGAGCAAAAGAGGAGGGAATGGAAAACACACTGACAGGGACTGAGGTGAGTAACACAGAGGAAGGACAGCTGTCACAGGTGGAGGAAGAGATGCTGGAGGAAAGGTTGGCTGAACTAAGAGAAGTACGAAGCGACCTGATTAGACAGTACGAGCAAGAAACACAGGGGAGAAAGAAGGAAAGAAATGAGAGTAGGGAGGAGCAGGAGAGGATGAGGGAGAGACTGGAGGAGAGAAAGAAAGAAGCGGAAAGAATGAAAGTGATAGCAGAGAGAGTGTCACGTATGGAGCAGCGGGAAATGAAAAGGGAGGAGGAAAAGGAAAAAGAAATGGAAATGTGGAAAAAGAAAATATTGTTTGAAAGCACATGGAAGTATGAAGAAGGTAAAGTAATAGAGAGCATATTGAAAGGAGGGGCAAAATGGGGAAGACGGGAAGAAGACGAAAGGATACTGGCAAAGGTAAGTGGCGAAGTAATGGAAGAATTACGCAAAAGGAGAGAGGAAATAGGGGGTGAAATATTGGGAAATGAAGGAAAAGAAAGGGGGTTAGGAGAACGGAGAATGAAGTTAGAACATACACTCGCCAGGACTCAGAGGTGCCTACAACCTCAGGGGCAACCATTAAAGGAGGAGAACGCAAGGAGGCAAACTTGATCGATTTAAAGAAAGTTACAGTGGGGGGAAATCTAACAGACTGGAGATTGTCTTTCCTTGATGAATTTTGTAGCAAGGAGGAAGGATGTTCGGGAAGGAATGGAGGAGATGAAAACAGGGAAAGCTTAGACAAACTGTACATTACACGGGTAAATTGCGAATCACCCTGGGCATGCAGGAAAAGGGAGGAGGAAAAGACGAGCAAAGAACAGGTAAGAGAAGTAGCAGGGAGAGTGCCACAACCAGTGACACCAACACCACGCCCTCAGACACCCGCCCCTGCACACACTCCATATGTCGACAGACTTGGAGATCTTCCGGGGCGCAGACAGGAGGACAGGACGAACACGCCTGCGGTGAAACACGAGGGTAACATAAGAGGGAGGAGTGAAGGGGACAACAGAACAGATAACTGTAATCATATAATGATAGGATCACATGCCACGGAGGAAGAGGACCAATACACTGACATAGCCCCACGAGCATTAGGGGAAGTGAAGGGGGGAACTTAATGCCACTTCTAGAAAGGGGAGGGGTCAGACCACAATACGTCCCATGGAAGCATGCCGATAAAGAAAACAAAGTGCAGGCTCCCATCCCTAAGTGGTGGAGCTGGGAAATGGATATATGAGATGGAGAAACATACTGCAGGACAAAAACTAGCGGGGGGATGTGAAAGGGCTCCTAATATCAATATTAGGGGATGCTGCAGATGACATCTGGAAAAGGGCAGGCTTCCCAGGGGTCACAATAACAGACACGTCACATGACGGGCGCCATTTGCCAACTGCAGGCACACACTATGGCAGGCATTAAGGGTCCAGTACCCAGACACGTCAGACATGGGGGCAATTACGTCACGCAAAATGCGTGAGAATGAAGATCCTGTCGATTACATCCAGGAGATTCAGGAGAAGTGGCGCTTGGAAACTAGGGAACCGTGGGATAAAACACTAGCCATCTTCTACCACATACTGATACAAGGTATCCCCGAACCAGTGCAGAGACAGCTGAAGAAAATTGTGGGGATGGAGGTAAAGCCTTGGCCAGAAATACAACTAACTATAGTACATCACTGTAGGATGTGGCAGGAAAAGATGAAGCAAAAGGAGGAAGATAGGAAGGCGGAGGAGGCAAAATTGGTACAGCGAAAACTATCCAAATACGCCATGGAAGGAGCATTATTGACAACGCTCGTGGTAGCAACACCAGCACCTGCTCAGGCCATAGTTGCACAAGGCAAAGCACAACAACATGTAGCACAACTTCAGCAGCCAGCACAAATGATAACACAGCAAATGCCCCCAGTCCCACCATACACGGCAACCGCAGGGGGGGTTGGGGATATATGCCAATGGGAAATTGATATTATAACAGCTACAGAGGAAGGGGGTGATGAGGAGAGGGTATGGCCAGCATGCACAACAACAACGGGGAGGGTTCCGGGGCCACCACTTAAACGGGCAACAAGGGTATCACGATAACACAGGGAACTTTCCATGGCAGGCAAGAGAACCACCAACATGTTGGGTTTGTGGAATGGTGGAACACATGTCACGCACATGTAGGATGAGACCCACCCCACCAGCTTGGGAGGAACAATGGCAACAAGGACATATGGGGGGATCAGCAAGTATACCAGCAACAGCAAGGAACACAACAGTGCACCCCACAACAACAAGTGCCACTGCAACAACCGCAGCCGCAGATACAAGTGCAAACACCCTCGCCACAGCAGCAACAGATACAAACGTACGTACCACCACAGCAACAAACGACACAGGTACAAACATACGCACTATCACAACAACAAGCGATAGCAGCACAACAACATCAAGTGCAACCAGTCCAGCAGCTCACACAGATACAGGACAATGCAGTATCAACAACTGATGTACCCCTACAACAGACACAATTGGGGAGGGTGACAATATTGGGGCACAACCCTTATACAGAGGTGGCCAGTCACTGTAACCGCAATAGGACAGCCCACAGATGTCCTTGATGTGTCCCATCCTATCGGTAACACCTAATAGTGCGGACGAACCACGCATACAGGTAGCGATAGGTGACAAAAAATGTCCTTTCTTGTTGACACCGGGGCCACTAGGTCCTGCATAAGGGAGGGTAAATTTAAGATGTTAGGCGAGGCCATGCACACTCAAGGATTTTCTGGGGCTCGAGGGTTGGTTCCCTTTACTGATAACATCTCCTTATCTATAGGAGATAATGATATGTCTGTCCCGCTTCGGTACTCGAAGGAGTCGCCAGTAAACATACTTGGGAGGGACATAATGAGCAGGTTAAAACATGACAATCTCCTTCACGGAGAATGGCATAATTTGCTCCACACCAGGAATAAACATGCTCACAGCACGACAAATGCTGCAAGCTTACTGTGGCCAAACAGTAGCTCGGGCTGAGCCAGTAGATGGAGAGATGTTGCAATATGGAACAGACATGGCATTCACATGGATGACAGGGATTGAGGGCAAGATTTGGAGGAGGCCAGCAGCATATTTGTTCAGGCCAGAGACACCAGAATAACCAGAGGGGAAGGTGATTTCAGTGAGCATTGAGAGCATCATGGCAACTGCAGATTACATCGAAGTTCATGCCCAACACAGGGAGGGGAGGGCATGGAGAGCAGTAATAGGACTGGCTGAGGGGTGCAGGCTCACACAGGTATCAGATGAGGAGCTCTTCTGAGATGATAAAGAAGGAGGGGAGATGGTGTTTATGATGAGTGTTGACATCTGGTTAAGAGTGACATACAAGCAAGTGGCACTAAAAATGGCAGTGGCACTAGAAGCACCTGCCCCTACCCCAGTACCATTTTATGTGGAAGACATGGCATAAGTTCCAGCATCACTGTGGACCACCAGTCCATATGACGTGGGCTGCATAAAGAGCATTAGAGGAGTAAAAATAAAGTTGAAAAAGGGAGCAATATTACCTAGGGTGAAGCAGTGCCCACTATCAAAAGAGGCAGATGAGGGCATATACGAAACAATAACAGCCCTGATAAACAATGGCATATTGGTACTATCAGAATCAACATGCAACACAGCCGTGTACACGGTGCGCAAAGCGAAGGGAGGGGAGGGTCTTGGCGTTTCATCCAGGAACTTAGGCCCTTGAACTACATTGTAGAGGCAGAGTACCCCATAGCCGCAAACCCAGCCACAATACTGTGTGGAATACCAGCAGAGGCATCACGGTTTACCGTAATTGCGCTCAAAGACGCCTTTTTCTCGATACCTCTGCACCCAGATTCACAAGACCTCACACGCTTCACATACAGGAACACAAAATGGAAGCACACAAGGTTGCCTCAAGGGTACTGTGAGTCACCCTCCATCTTCAACAGAGTAATACAGATGGATTTGGTAAACATTGAAATGGAGAGCACAGTGCTGCAATATGTGGATGACATAATAATTTGCAGCACCACTGAAGAAAGGTGCAGGTTAGACTCAGTAAAGATGCTGACAGTGTTGGCTGAGAAGGGGTACAAGGTGGACAAGGAAACGTTACAGTACTGTCAGGAACAGGTACTATACATTGGCCAACTCATTTCCCATCATGGAAGAAACAATGCCCCACAGAGAGCACGAGCAATAACTTACACACCACAACCACAAAAGTGCGGGAACTGAAGCAGTTCCTGGGCCTATGCAACTAATGCAGAGCATGGGTTTTTGATTACAGTTCATACATCGGAGCCCTGCTCAAAGCACTAAGAGAAGCACAAAAAGGGGACAAAAAGTTGGGGTGCACAAGCGCACAAGAGAAATGAAAGAGGCGTTTGATGAGTTGAAACACGCCATAACCACTGGGCCGTGCTAGCCACTCCAAACTATGAGCACCAATTCTTCATTTTTTCACATTGCGACTCAGCAGTGATGAAGGCAGTACTGACTCAGAAAACAAGCATGGGCCACAAGCCAATAGCTTTCTACAGCGGCCACTTGGACCCTGTAATGTTAGGTCACTTCCCTTGCGAACAGAGTATCACAGCCGCAGCATTTGCGGTGGAAAAATCATCATCAATAACAATGGGGTGCCCCACCATGCTATTTGTGGAACATGCACTGTTCGCAATTTTGAACAAGCCCAAGTCCACCCTGACCACACAGAGGGCATCAGGTTGTGAGATCATCCTATCCAGACCGGAGTTGCCAATCGTCAGGTGCAGTAATGTAAACCCAGCTAGGTTTATAGCAGAGGTAGTGGAGGAAGGTGATTATACCCATGATTGCACACAGGCTATTGAAATGTATTGCAGCACAAAGAAGGTTGAGGAGGGTGCCCTAAAAGGGGGTGAGATAATGTACATTGATGGGTCATCAACTATTGATCAGAGTGATAGGATAAGGAGAACAGGAGCAGCAGTGGTTAGAATGACGGAGGATTTGATGCATGTCCCAGTGAAGTGTGTCCAACTACCACAGCATTATTCGGCTCAGGCAGGAGAATTGGTAGCACTGATTTTGGCACTAAAAGAAAGCTTTGACAAGAGAGTGACTATATACTGTGACAGTGCATATGTAACATCAACGGTGCACTCAGGATTAATACAATGGCAAAGAAGGGGATTTAGAAGAGCTGATGGCACACTGGTGCAACATGCCCTTTTACTGGCTGAATTGATTGAAGTAATTAACGATCGTCAAGAAATAGCTTTGGTTAAGTGTCAGGCCCACACTAATGGAGATGACCCTATCTCGAAAGGTAATGAAACAGCAGACGCACATGCCAAACATGCTGCATATTTTGGCGAAATGTGGATCCCCACAGAATCCGAGAGAGGCAGAGGGAGGCTGATAGCAAGACAGATGTTGATGAAGGATGGGTACACCCATCTCCCTGCAACCCAGATAATGGAGTTGCAGGCAGCAACACCAATGGCAGAAAAGGAGCTATTGGTAAAAAGAGGGTGTACAATGTCTCCCACAGATGCACTGTGGTGTCAAAATAATACAGGAAAGGTGGTTATGCCACTGGCACTGTTGAACACAGCTCTGGCTCAGCTACATCATCCGGCACATACAAGAAAGGAAGTGATTGCAGCACAAATTAAAGAAGCATGGTTCTGTCCCGAGCTAAATTCCCATGTTGCAAACTTTATCAGCAATTGTCTAATGTGCCAACAGTTTACAGCTGGTCACATGCTGCAAGTGATAAAAGGTACTATATACCCCGGCCGGAAGGACCATTCCTACACTTACATATTGACTACGTTGACATGATCAACATATGTCAAGGACAAAGATACATGATTGTAGTGGTGTGCCCATTTTCAAGGTGGATTGAGGCTGGACCCTGCTCACACGCGTATGCTTTCAGAGCAGCTACATTTTTAGTGAGGGAGGTCTTCCCCAGGTGGGGTGTTTGCGAAGTGCTGCGGTCAGATAATGGCCCGCACTTTGCAAACGAAATGTTTGAGCTCATCACAGCTATGCTGGGCATCAAGCACAAGTTTGCATGTGCATATCATCCACAGGCTAACAGTGTCTGTGAACGCCTGAATGGCCTGCTAAAGGAGGAGATAGCCAAAATACAGCAGACGACTAAGAGAAGCTGGCTGTACTGCCTTCCCTTGGCCCTATTCGAGCTGAGGAATAGGCCAGGGTCTGATCACCACCTCATCCTCCACGAGGTGGTGACTGGACGCCAGATGCGCCTTCCACTAACAACATCAAGAGCCCTCACAGATTATGAAAGTACTGCAAATGTCTTTGGTGATGAAATGTATCAATATGTGTCTTCCTTGATTACTAGTGTCGCCTTTATCTCCCAACAGCTGGAGCGCACGCTGGGCGGGCCGAAGATCACCCAACCAGAAGATACAAACGAACAACTAGAGCAGCAAAAAGAGTGGACTATTGCAGAAGGAGACAACCTTCTCCTCTGCAATTTCAACAGGAAGTGGAACAGCCCCAGATTTACGGGGCCCCACTTGGTAGAAGAAGTGGCTCCTAGAGCCGTTAAACTACAAGACAAACAAGCTTGGAATCACCTGCATGACGTCAAGCCCTACAAAGGCCAGTCCCGCCCTAGCGTGGACGGCAGGGCCACCGTAAAAACAACAGCATCAGCAACGCCAGCGACAGATAAAGACACAACAACTGCAAAAAAGGACAATTGTGACACTGCCCCTGACCCCTCCCCAGCCACAAACACCGCCATAGACTTTGGACAATCGCCCGTAGCTCACCCCATGGTCACGAGATCCCGAAGCAAACAAACCTCCGCCCTGCTCAGCCCCATCCCTGCCATCACTGAATAAAGGACATTGTATAAAAAAACTTGAATGATACACACACATATAAACACTTGTATGTTCTCTTTTCTTTTTGTCTGGCACATGCAGGTACCACATATTACTGTGTTGTTTAGAAGGTGAACTAAGGTCGTGTGCTTCCCAGAAGTAAATGCTACCCACAGATGATAACACCCCTGAGGCCCTATGACACCAATTTATATACCATATAAAGAGGCCAAAGTATCTGAAAGGGAGAAGGATACGTGTGTACTACACCGCGTTTGTTTTGGCCATAGAACAATAATTTCCCCATCTCCACAAGCACTTGACAGCTCTGAGGGATAGGTCACTGAGATTAGCGTGGGAACAGCTTTTCGCCTGGGCACTAAACGACTATCTGATAGGCAGAGCTTGACTAAAAACACTAACCGAAATAATGCATACCTTCAGAATTTTTAGGTGGACATCTTTATCATCGCAAGAATAAGCTGCAGGACCGCAGCAAAGGTAAGAGCAAAAATGCCAGTGAGATTAGCTACTGTAATAAAGATCATAGGTGTGTTGGTTGTCACTGGTTTATTGGCTGCCTCTGTCTGGCAGAAAAACTATGCTTTAAAGATTATGGCTGCACCCAAAACTAACCTACCTCCCCCGACTGCTGCAACAGATATGATGTCAGGTGGTACAAGCAACCCTAGAGGTAAGGGACATAGGGTTAAACGCAGCACATATGGAGATAAGGGAATTGACACATATCTCACAGATTCAGCACGCGTCTCGAACAACATGTGGTATCAGCACATGACCAAAATTGGTAAGCAGACAATTGAGGACAACTGCTATGTGTGCTCGTTGCTCCCGTACGCTATGAGCGCATCAAGAACATTTGTGGCTACCGAAGTGCCAGCAAAAACAGTGCAATGTCCGATATATTTGGCACTATTCTGAACAAAAGGACGATTCTAAGGGACAGTGGTGACACTTCAATGGAAAACAAGGGACACATATCCATACGAAAACAATTTCCTTAAAACATATTTGAGCTACCATAAAAGAAGCCTACATGCTGAAGCTTTCAGATACATGACGGATGGCCCGACAAAGGAGAAACGAAGAAAGTAACGCTAGAATACCTGCCGTGTGATTGGTATGCAACTGAAGGTTCTGGTGAACAAGGGTGCTGGGAAAGACCGCTAATAACAATGACTGGGAAAATATATATGAACAATGAATGGGAAATAGGAGTGGTTGGAAGCAACATGATAACCAGAGAAAATATTACCACCATAAAAGAGCACAACGACAGATGTTGGATGACGTGGGGTAAATATGTATCGATGCTGACATGGATGGAGAAGGACGAAGATCCAATAAGCATACTACCACTAACTGCACCCACACTGTGTTATCAACACAAAGGTGATGTGGATGTGGGATACAACACCAACTGTGGAAGCACGGTAGAGATACCTGAGGGGGGTGCTGGCACAGCAGTTCTAATGGACCACTATTGGGCCTGCAGCGATAAGGTGTACCACACATTGCCTCCATCATGGAATGGAATATGCACTATGGTACACATCAATGTGCCATCCCTGGTTGTGCCTCAGAAACATGTCAACATAGCCAACTTCCCCAAGACGGACGAAAGGAACAAGAGGAGGAAAATATCTGTACAATCACAAGAAGGCGACAAGAATACAACAATAACGTTTTGCCAAGAGTGAAAAGACAAGGGGAACCACCGACAGGAAACTACCTGTGGGGAAGATCGGAAACAGCCCTCACCTCAATCCCACCAGAACACAGACTATTCAGCAGAGCAGCAATGTTCTTCTCATCCATAATACACCCAGGACTACAGGCATATGCAAATGCAAAATGGTTACAGATCACCAGATGGGAGCTGATGATGACAATTAATTCGACAGTAAATGGATTCAACGCAATAAAAGAAGAACTGAGAGCGGTAAGAATGGTAGCACTACAAAACAGGTATGTGCTAGACCTCCTTACGGCGATGGAAGGGGGAGTTTGTGCCAAAATAGGACAATCATGTTGCACATTTACTCCTGCCAACGACGCAGACAATGGAACACTTACTGAAGCAGTATCACAACTGGCCCTGATGCACTCGAAAATGGTGGAAGAAAGTAAAGGAGTAAAGAAAGATGCCAGCTGGTTCTCGTTCATATGGTCATGGATGCCATCATGGCTGTCAGATGGGCTGAAGCTAATAATAGGATGTATAATATTAGCTGCAGCTGTGTTGATTGTAATAAAGTTCTGGAAAG
This sequence comes from Ambystoma mexicanum, assembly GCF_040938575.1. Taxonomy (NCBI): domain Eukaryota; kingdom Metazoa; phylum Chordata; class Amphibia; order Caudata; family Ambystomatidae; genus Ambystoma; species Ambystoma mexicanum. The sequence continues at coordinate 275,352,844 of NC_090937.1, forward strand.
CTAGAAAAGCACGCACAACGGACGAAATGATGGAGATGGTTGGCATGCACACCTTACTGCCGGCCGATGATGGCAAGCACACCAACATGATAATACAGGAAAGAGAGAGGTTGCGCAAACAGGTTCTTGACAACCACATGGATCCACCATCTGTGAAGGTGGAGAACCCAAGAAACCCGAGGAGCTATGTCGGAAGATGGGTATACTGCAAACCCGACGGCGGCTGCGTTTACATGTACTGGTCATTTGAAGATCATGTCAACCATTATGGGCACTTGGCTGGAATAACTAAAGTATGGAGAGTGAAAGGAGATAAGGAAAAGGATGAGTTTGTGGTCGACAAGTCGACCAGAGGGGGGACTGAAGTGGGAGAATGGGAGAATAAGCACCCCTAATCTCATCCAGACCATGGCCTAGAGGATCACGACCCAGACACCCCCCACGAGACGAGTTTGTCTACTTACCAGATGATAAAATACCCTGGTTCAGAAACGTACACATAAGAGGAGTATGCCCACCAGCCCGCCCGGAACCAGCCCGCCCGGCTCAAGCCAACGCCTGCAACATGGTTAGAGATGCCATAGCTTACATCTCAGGCGGCGTACATCTCAGGCGGTTGCTTTCATAGACGAGAGAGAAGGCTCGTTCTGGGGATCTATGGCCCTGTAGTTGTTGGCTTCTTCCGACTGGACCCCACATCGTCCAAGATTCATGGATTTTGATTATTCTTTATCCGTATCCATAATTGAGTCCATTGCGGTTATGATCAGTGTTGGAAATATTCAACATTTTAAGATGTAAATTTACTTGCATCATCAGTCCTGTTTGAGTGGCGGATCGAAACTAACACATTTTTCGGCACCACTTTTGGACCAACTTAGGGTTAACGTCTCTAAACAGACTTCCAGATCTACAATCAAGCCCTCATGAATTGTACAAAGTTTTACCTGTGAGAACTACTGAATGATAGACAAAAATTCAAGCATTAGTATGTTCCAGGTTCACATTTGCAATATTCAGTGCGCCCTGAAGAAGGCGACTACTGGCTCGTTTTATTGAGCCAGATAGGTTGATTTCGCCGAAACTGTTATGATATTTGAAGATCATGTATGCACAGTAGGCACCCAGCACTTTTTTGCATTCGGCACCTTGCACTTTTTTGCATTCAGTACTTTATTCCTTATTAACAATTTGGTACTTAGCACTTGGTTACATTCAGCACTTTATCCAACTGTTAACTATTTGCTTTTTCCACAGCATTTCCACTATTTGAATGAAATTTAAAAATGAGACAGTGGTATTTTACCTTGAGTAATACGAGGTTATGAACTGTGGCAATCAAATTGCGATTGAATGGTGTAAAGCATTAGATTTGATAAGTACTTTATACTACAAATTAATTCATCTATTTTATTTTTTGTCGTGATGTTTGCATATTATGCTATTTTATAATGGTAATAAATTAAAAATGAAAACGTGAATATGTATGACTGGGCTTCCTTCTCTTTTTCGCCTCTAGTCTCCACAATTGAGTACTCAAATTAATATAGTACTCTTCCATGTGAACTCCTTTTTTCCCCTTTGGGATTTTCTTGTGATATAGAGATGCCATAGCGACATAGCCAATTGCCAAGAACACACGTGCCACCATGCACACTGGTCTCACACACACCAACCTACACGAAGAACATACACATTGCTATGATGTAGGTGACTGACACACCCACTGACGTGCATCGTTGTTATTTTTCACATTGACCTCTTTACATCACCGCAGAAACGCAAGACGTCTGAAGAGCTCGTGTATATGCTTGCTGACGCTTCTCCCGCCACCCATCCCTATGATGACACCATCAAGTATATCTAATGCTGCTTATGACACCCTGTCAACCTGCGACCTCCATACCATGGATTATGTACCGCCACCCATGAACTAGGCCCGAGTAGGCCGCAAGCAAGAGTCCCCAGGCAGGAGCCTAGCAATGAAAATCCTCCCAGAACAAGAGTACAAGTGCTGACCATGCAGAACAAGTCCCTGGCGAGAGCTCACAGCGAAGGCCACAATGTTGCAACCCGCATGCCGCAAGCCCAGCACCAAGGTTATACCTGTAAAATGCCAGGCCCACAGAAACGAAATACAAATCTAATGCTCATAATTCTGCTCCAGCTACGGTCTCTCCACACGTGACCAAGCCGAACTGACAAAGTGCCAAGCTCACGAGACAGAAAGTCGCCAGGGTCCCACGTCTGGGACACAGGTTGCAACAACGATGCGGCAAGATGGACACCTACAGCGATGGGAAAGACCCGCTCACAAGCCATGAGCAGACCTGTCTTTTGCCTGCACAAACACATAGTTGCACATTGTTGCTAATGACAGGTACACCGCGAGCTGGGAACGACGATGGTCCCAGGCTTGGGGGCTCGCGGGAGAACCAATCAGAATCCAGGGGGGGCTTATTACTGACGCCATTACCCTTAACCAATCACCAAGGGTCCCCCTGTAACAATTCTAAAGTAACAACTGCAAGGGACAACCCAAGTGTACCACCTGACCCATCCTCATCCACTAATATTTCTTTCCATATGTTACCTATACTAACCCTACCACTCGGGGAACCAATCCAGAGTGGCGATAGATTTTGTGCTAACTTTCCCAGGTGACGCGAGTAGCGCGTCATACTGCCGTAAAAAGGGCATCCGAGCCCCACTAAGAGTGAGAGTCTCATTGGACGCGTACGGCCCGAGACCCATACCTGCCATTGTTATAATAAACAGCAGAACCACCTTGATTCTTGTGTGTGTCTCATACTCCTTTTGGGTACACGGGGGGAGTTGGGGCCTCCCCAGCCTGGAGGCCTGTGGACGGCTCTGCCGGCCCCGGGAGAATCACCCCGACAGAAAATGTAATGCCATTGGCGGGAGTACATTTACACATATGCTGCACACTTGTCACTACCATACACGGATGACTATTGTATGACATATCGTTGATCCACATCTGGTTGTCTTTTGCCCATGGATTTGTATGGGGTCACTGTGGCCTCCTATATTGTATGTACAGCTATTTGCCCTGATGATGGACACTATGTCTGAAATGCATTGGCATTGCAGCATTTTGTCATAGGCTGTTGTAAAGTGGTAATTTTCATGATAATACAGTTTTGTTTCATCTCATTTAATAAGGATAACATCCAAACTTTGACTGAAACTGATGTAACAATACAGCTACGCTTTAAATAAATGTTTCTCTAGCTGACACGCTAGACCAAGGGTGTGCAGCCCTCACCACTGGCTTATTCAAGCCAAGGTCCACAGTTTTGCAGCTATTTCCAATGCCCCGTGCGGAGGCATTCTCTATAGGGTATACATCCTGTATTTTCACATTAATTATAACAATCAGTAATTAACTGAGATACAGAATCTACCCCTATCGGTATCCTCTCACACAAGTAATTTATGTCATACGTTTAGACCTTCCCGTAAATCATGTTTTCTTTCCTATTCCTACAGCAACATGTGCTATAAAATATGCTGTTTTGACATGGGGACGAGTACGGCTCCCTCGCTTTACTCAGTGTGGGAACTTTCGCGCCATAGCAAAAATAAAAAGCTGCCACTCAAGAATATACACACAGTAAGTTAACATACTTTAAAGGAATAGTTCCCTCAAAAATGTTATTGGCTCAAAAAATGGGCCATGATCAAAAATATATATAAAAAATATTTATTAAGAAAGTTCACATGTAAACTTTTGATCAAATGAGGCTCAAAGTCACATTTCAAGCACTAGGAGGCCTCCATTTTGTGAAATGGATGAGCCTCCTGTGCTTGTGTTAATCTCTGCCCTTGCGGCACTAATGAAGCAAAAGCCAGCCAGCTGTAATAAACAAAAGCTACCAGCAGGTGGCTTTTGCTTCATTATTGCCGGAGAGCAGAGATTAACACAAGCTGCTGCTGGTAAGTGCTTTAAATTTCATTCTTTTTATCAAAGTACTGCAAAATAAATGCTGCGGTTTTCTTTCCAACTTATAAATACAGCGTTATAAATGGAGTGGTTTTCTTTCTGTTTGCTGTGGCTTCACCTTTGAGTCTCCTAGGCTCCCCCGATACAACGTTGTTGTATTTATGATTTCCAACCAATGCAATCACAAATACAACAATGTTGTATTTATAATTGCTGCGCCTTTGCTTTTTGCCTTTCATTTGACCTTTTCTGTGCTTCCCTGGGCTTCTGGAGCACCGAAAACATAAAATGAAAGTGAAGGCAGCCTCCTCCATGTACAGTTCTGCTCTGGCTGCAGTAAGCAAAAGCTCCCAGTAGGGGGCTTTAGCTGCTTGTTTAGTGCCACCAGGGCAGAGCTTAACATGAGATGAGGAGGCTACCTGAAATTACAAAATGAATGCTCCCATGTAAACGCTTTGAGCTTCGTTTGCTCAAAATTTTACATAGGAACTTTCTTTAAAAATATGTGTAATGTATGTTTTTGATTATTGCCCATCTTTTGGGCCAATAACATTTTTGAGTGAACTATTCCTTTACGGTAAAAGATATACATTTAGATTAATTGACCTTTGCCCTTAGAAGAAAGTGCATTAGATAAAAGAGCATTTGTCTTTCAAACAAAGTAATCAACAACAGAAAAAGAACCTGAGAGAGGACATTTTCCAATAAATATTCTGGCAATGTATAAGAGTTGCTCACCTATTAAACCCAGCAATATGTAGTGAAACATTTCCTGGAAAACAAAATCCCAATATGATGATATGATGATAATGTTATGTGTCTACACTGGAAACAATACAACCTAGGTGACATCCTGGTTGCCAAATGCTTGATCAAGCTTGCCGACCTCAAATACACCAAACGGGGTTGCTTCCAACCTCTGAAAGAAGTTACATTGTTCACATACATGCATCTTCTAATTGTGCCCTGAAAAGCAGCACTTGGCCACAATCGGGGGAAAACAACTGCACCAGTCTACAGGATTGCAACCTCTCTTGCCACATCCTGGGCAAATATTCAGGACTCGCTTGTTCTTTCATCATTTCCCCTCCTCAACCCCATGGCTTTCAACAATACTCTGCTTTATGAAGATGAATTGAAAAGTACACATACCATAGTACGGTACCCACTCAAATATATAAATCCTGACAAATACGTAAAGCAAAAATTGTACAATTGTGGCATTATTCCCCCATCTTGACTGGGAGACTACAAATACCAGAATGTAATTTAGCAAAAGTCTAAATGTTAAAGGATATTTGTACCTCGCACTATCACCACCGGAGTGGTCCCCTGGCGCTCTGGCGGCTGTGAAAGAGGGAGAGGGGGGGTGAGCTAGTGGGAATAAGCTGGAACAATGCAAGAGAGCAGTGATTTGCTGTTGGCAGCCTCAGCCCGGTGGGTCCATTGGCTGGGCTTGGGGTGTTTTACGGTCGGTAGTCAACGTGTGCTGTTGTGCGAGTCTAGGTATGGTTTGTTTTGTTGTTGCAGTCTGGTGAAGTTTGTGCGGTTTGTTGTGTAGTAGGCTTGTGGTCGTGTTTGGTTGGAGTTTGAGAGGTGTATGCAGACGGGTGAAACGGTTAGTGGATTGGTTAATTGACATTGCTGTCGTTTCAATTATGTCTAGGTGTGATGCTTGCTATCATTCACTATTCCATCTGGATGTGGCACTCGCTAATCTTCAACATCCCATCCAGATGCAACACAGGCCAGTGACCACGATTCCATCCAAGTGTGGCACATGCCAACATTCACACTTCCATCCAGACGTGATGCAGGCTAAAGTTAAGAGTTCCATCCAAGTGTGGCACCCGCTACCATTCACAATCCTGTCCAGATGTGATGCAGGGTAGTGACCACAATTCTACCTACGAGTGGCACTTGGTAACATTCACACTTTCAATTAAGTGTGGTGCATGCTATCATTCACATTTCTATCTAGATGTGACGCAGGCTAAAGTTAACAATTCCATCTAAGTTTGGCGCAGGCTAACATTCAGAATCCTAACTAGATGCGGCACAGGCTAAAGTTAAGAATTCCATCTAAGTTTGGTGCATCCTAGCATTCAGAATCCTAACTAAACATGTAATGTGTGAAAAGATTACACGTTTGTGTTTCAGTGTTTGACAAATAAAGGGTTCATATATGGTGTGACGAAAATAGCACATCCTTCCAAAAATAAAGACCTTTGGTGCATTAAATATGAACATCTGAAAATAATTTAGCTAATATAAAACTGTTGTATGATATATTGTTATTGACCTAGAGGAGAGGTAGATTTAGGCAGCAAACTGGTGCTTTGTGTGTGCTTTCAGAATGAAAATGTCCATTTGTATTTCTTAACGTAGAAAGCTACAAACATCTCCTCCAAAACAATGATCTCTTAAAAGGGATATCACTTGTAAATCAACCTGATAAGTAGTCATTAAGGGGCCTGCAGCGTCTGATAGGCCGCTGGGAGTGGGTGTATGTCTCTAGAGAGCCACATGAGGTTGGGAGGAGACACTATGGCCTCACACAAGCTTAGTACATGGAAACCGCACAGCCCACCCCCCCCACCCTTAAAACAATATTACTGGTATAGTTGAGGGAGGCACTGGTGCCTGCGGGCCCCCTCTGACAGCTTCTGACAGCAGGTACCTGGGTCCACCAAACAGCCTGCCAATCCCTCGGGCCAGCTCTGCGTGCGGTTGTCAGGGCCTGGGAAATAGTGTAAGAACCAAAAAAGGCTAGATAACATATCTAGTCAAACAGCCGCTCTCCGTACATACCCTGTACGGGTGATATAGTTTAAACTTAGATTGAAATGTAAGTACTTTTCTTCTTATGCATAAGTTCAAAGAAGAGACACTTGATTGAAAGTAGTGGTGAGAGTAATATGTTTATCAAAAACATATATTTCGAACACTGAAGAAAAGGAAAAAGTCACTAATTCTGTCTTAGTGAGGATACAGCTGCCACTTCTCATATTTTAAATAGACTTTGTGTACCAATGCATTTCGGAGCAAATAGCTCCTTCATCAGGGTGAGTCTAATCTAATAACATAGAATAAGAATGTATATCGCATAACATATGAAATAACGTAAAAAATAGCGCAATATGCAATCATAAATCACAATAGAAAAGGTAATAAATTAGAAATCACATACCAGAAAGTAGATGAGGGTTCAGGTCAAAGTAAAACATGTAATAAAATAAAGTAGACAAAACCGAGAGTTAATAAGTGCAAGTAGCGAGGGAATTAGACCATGTGAATGGAGAGAAAAACAATGTAAATGGACTCACGAGAAGTGTTTGGCCTCGTAGAAACAAAAACTACAGTCACAGGCAGAAATGTGAACTGTTGTCGGTAACAGCAGCGTACAGAATGCAGCCAATTCGAAAAAGCTGTAAAAAGCAAAAGTGTGTTTTAGGTGGAGTCAATGAAGCGCCGTGGCGCTGTGATTAGAAAGAGGCGTCTTCAATGGTTACCTAGAAGACATACAGGGTCAATGCCGGCCAGAACGCCGTTCTGCATCGCTGTAAGCAAGCGTTGCTAATGGTAACGCTGCTATAAATACCCACGTGATCGCATCGCGTCAGGAGAGTAGCGCGATGCGGCACGTACTATTAGGAGACTGTGTATGAGATTTGTGGGCATATTTGGAGCTAAAAATACAATTATCAACCCTCGGGTGAGATAGAAAGGAAAAATGAATAAAAGAAAAACGAATATACAAAAATGATAAACATGGAAAAAATACTGTAGAAAAGTAAACAAAAGGGAAGGTAATAGAAACATGTAACTACACAGGCACCAAATCTGGTAGCCCATGTGAAAGTGAAGGATAGTGAACTAGCATCACAGCCGTAGTAGGTGGCACTAGAGGTGTCACCTTGGGTCCCAGACGGGTGTCCGGGAAAGGCTGCAAAGATGCATGGGCACAATGCGTGCAATCCATGTGTCAATTAAGGAAATTAGCAAGTTTTGACAAAACAACTCTGAAGATTTGGAGCACTCCGTAAGTGTTATCAGTGCCTAAGGATACTGGCCTAGACCTCACAATATGTTGAGGACCGCATTAAATGTCTATTAACAGTCAAACCATTACGTATGACGTGCAAAACCATCAATAACTAGTTCAAGGAACATTATGTAATGTCACATGAAATCAACATAGATACATCACATTCAAAGATAACAATGATAATTGATTTCTTCATTTAGGCCATTGGGATACAGGCTCCCCAATCTGTCAATCCAATATGTCTCTCTTTGGTTAAGCCGAAGGCTCAGATCTTCATGTGGATTGACTTTGCTTAGCACTTCAAGAATCAAAAATCTGATTTGAATCAGGTTGTGGCGTTTCTCGTTCCAATGGCGAGCCACTGCCGAGTTGGGATTAACATTACGTATACAAGAGCGGTGTTCGTTCCAACGTACTTTAGCTGCTCTCATGGATTGACCAACATAATATTTCCCACAGGGACACTTTATTCCATAAATGATATTCTCACTATCACAAGTGCCAAATGTCCTCAGCAGAATCTTGTTGCCTGTGCTGGGATGGTATATGGTATTACCTTTGATGACCAGGTTGCAATTAGTACAATGTAGACAAGGATATGTCCCTGTGCGTTGAGTACTGGGTTCTTTTAAGGGAGGTCGTGTGCGTACTAATTCATCGCGTAAATTCTTGCTTCTTTGATAGGCGAATACTGGTAATTGTTCAAACAGTTTCTGTACTCTAACATCATTCTTAAGGATATTCCAATGTTTCTTAATGGAATTCTTTATCTTGTTGCTCTGAATGGAGAATCTTGAAACATATACTGGTGTTTGTAGCTCCCTTTTGGGTTTAGTGGTACCGGTAAGAAGTGTATCACGCTCAACAGTTTGTACTCTTTGGGACGCTGAGTTCAGTTCTTCCTCTGTGTAGCCACGAGCTAGGAATTTGTCTTTCATAGCTTGCTGTTGAGTTAAGCATTCTGCAGGATCGCTCACTATTTTTTTCACTCGTAAAAGTTGGCTGTATGGTAAATTCCTCAGAAGGCTTGGTTGATGAAAACTTAGACGATGTAAAAGATTATTGCGATCGGTGGTTTTGCGATATAGAGTAGTGTTGTAACCAGTATCTTTCTTGGTAATGCTAACATCAAGAAATGTGATATGTTCTCTAGATATCTCACTCGTGAATTGAATTCCAAATATATCATCGATATATCGTAACCATAGGTAAATGTTCGATGATATATTTGGAATTTGGACGGGCACTCACGACATGTTCATGGTCTTTTTTGAATATTTGAACAGTATCGATCCACGCATTCAATTCACGAGTGAGATATCTAGAGAACATATCACATTTCTTGATGTTAGCATTACCAAGAAAGATACTGGTTACAACACTACTCTATATCGCAAAACCACCGATCGCAATAATCTTTTACATCGTCTAAGTTTTCATCAACCAAGCCTTCTGAGGAATTTACCATACAGCCAACTTTTACGAGTGAAAAAAATAGTGAGCGATCCTGCAGAATGCTTAACTCAACAGCAAGCTATGAAAGACAAATTCCTAGCTCGTGGCTACACAGAGGAAGAACTGAACTCAGCGTCCCAAAGAGTACAAACTGTTGAGCGTGATACACTTCTTACCGGTACCACTAAACCCAAAAGGGAGCTACAAACACCAGTATATGTTTCAAGATTCTCCATTCAGAGCAACAAGATAAAGAATTCCATTAAGAAACATTGGAATATCCTTAAGAATGATGTTAGAGTACAGAAACTGTTTGAACAATTACCAGTATTCGCCTATCAAAGAAGCAAGAATTTACGCGATGAATTAGTACGCACACGACCTCCCTTAAAAGAACCCAGTACTCAACGCACAGGGACATATCCTTGTCTACATTGTACTAATTGCAACCTGGTCATCAAAGGTAATACCATATACCATCCCAGCACAGGCAACAAGATTCTGCTGAGGACATTTGGCACTTGTGATAGTGAGAATATCATTTATGGAATAAAGTGTCCCTGTGGGAAATATTATGTTGGTCAATCCATGAGAGCAGCTAAAGTACGTTGGAACGAACACCGCTCTTGTATACGTAATGTTAATCCCAACTCGGCAGTGGCTCGCCATTGGAACGAGAAACGCCACAACCTGATTCAAATCAGATTTTTGATTCTTGAAGTGCTAAGCAAAGTCAATCCACATGAAGATCTGAGCCTTCGGCTTAACCAAAGAGAGACATATTGGATTGACAGATTGGGGAGCCTGTATCCCAATGGCCTAAATGAAGAAATCAATTATCATTGTTATCTTTGAATGTGATGTATCTATGTTGATTTCATGTGACATTACATAATGTTCCTTGAACTAGTTATTGATGGTTTTGCACGTCATACGTAATGGTTTGACTGTTAATAGACATTTAATGCGGTCCTCAACATATTGTGAGGTCTAGGCCAGTATCCTTAGGCACTGATAACACTTACGGAGTGCTCCAAATCTTCAGAGTTGTTTTGTCAAAACTTGCTAATTTCCTTAATTGACACATGGATTGCACGCATTGTGCCCATGCATCTTTGCAGCCTTTCCCGGACACCCGTCTGGGACCCAAGGTGACACCTCTAGTGCCACCTACTACGGCTGTGATGCTAGTTCACTATCCTTCACTTTCACATGGGCTACCAGATTTGGTGCCTGTGTAGTTACATGTTTCTATTACCTTCCCTTTTGTTTACTTTTCTACAGTATTTTTTCCATGTTTATCATTTTTGTATATTCGTTTTTCTTTTATTCATTTTTCCTTTCTATCTCACCCGAGGGTTGATAATTGTATTTTTAGCTCCAAATATGCCCACAAATCTCATACACAGTCTCCTAATAGTACGTGCCGCATCGCGCTACTCTCCTGACGCGATGCGATCACGTGGGTATTTATAGCAGCGTTACCATTAGCAACGCTTGCTTACAGCGATGCAGAACGGCGTTCTGGCCGGCATTGACCCTGTATGTCTTCTAGGTAACCATTGAAGACGCCTCTTTCTAATCACAGCGCCACGGCGCTTCATTGACTCCACCTAAAACACACTTTTGCTTTTTACAGCTTTTTCGAATTGGCTGCATTCTGTACGCTGCTGTTACCGACAACAGTTCACATTTCTGCCTGTGACTGTAGTTTTTGTTTCTACGAGGCCAAACACTTCTCGTGAGTCCATTTACATTGTTTTTCTCTCCATTCACATGGTCTAATTCCCTCGCTACTTGCACTTATTAACTCTCGGTTTTGTCTACTTTATTTTATTACATGTTTTACTTTGACCTGAACCCTCATCTACTTTCTGGTATGTGATTTCTAATTTATTACCTTTTCTATTGTGATTTATGATTGCATATTGCGCTATTTTTTACGTTATTTCATATGTTATGCGATATACATTCTTATTCTATGTTATTAGATTAGACTCACCCTGATGAAGGAGCTATTTGCTCCGAAATGCATTGGTACACAAAGTCTATTTAAAATATGAGAAGTGGCAGCTGTATCCTCACTAAGACAGAATTAGTGACTTTTTCCTTTTCTTCAGTGTTCGAAATATATGTTTTTGATAAACATATTACTCTCACCACTACTTTCAATCAAGTGTCTCTTCTTTGAACTTATGCATAAGAAGAAAAGTACTTACATTTCAATCTAAGTTTAAACTATATCACCCGTACAGGGTATGTACGGAGAGCGGCTGTTTGACTAGATATGTTATCTAGCCTTTTTTGGTTCTTGCATTTACGAGTCAGGGTGTCTCCAGACTTATTGCAGCCAGCTCCTGTAAGCATCTATTTGAGCTTTGGTCCTATTTTTGACTCAATTCTTTTTGAGTGTCTAATATTAATATACAGATTTACTACAAGTGTGGTGCCCACTTTATTTTTTCATTTGCCTGGGAAATAGTGTCACATTTGTTGGGTAGCCAGCTGGTCGAGTGTCCTGGCACTGGCTGTGCTTGTACATCATTGGGTGGTGCCAAATTGTGTAAGCTTTCACAGTATGGCTCAGTGTGGTACTTGTTGGCTTGGTGTGAACAGACGACAACCCAGACAGTGTGGCTGACTGCATTACAGCTCTTTACGGGCCACTGTCTGCAATGTGTGATAAGGGGTGTGCAGCATCTGGAGCTAAATTTGTGAGTGTAGGGTGATCAAGATCAACCCTAACATTTCAATAGGATATGAGCCTTGACATCCGATTAGCGTTGACCAAAGGATGGATGTTGAACGGTGTGGGTTTTCAGCTTGGGCATGGATTTAGTGAGAAGCAAGTGCTGTCTGAGAGCAAAGCATTACCGTCTGTTTGCATTTGCTGCTATACTGTTGGAGGACTCTGATTGGTGTGGTGTTGATGGTGATAGCCTTGATAATTGTGTGTGGGTCGACTTCTGCTGTGTTTGGTAGTTTCACAAAGTGTAGCTTGTGTTCTGGGATGTGTGCGTTATTAACGTTTGCATGGCCCTTGGCACAGTGGTTTTGCGCAAGTATGAAAGCATCGGATGTGCGCTTTTGTGTTGGTGATGTTGGCTTATTGTGACTTGCTACTTTTTCTTCGTTTTTTTCTTCGTTTGGTGGAAAGTGTTGCAGGTATTTAAGAATATATGTAGTGCTAATGTGCAGCAACATGTTGCCACATGCACAGTCTTTGGGGCTGTGTTAGTCATAGCCATCTTAACAGTTTTTGGGGCCCGGGGCAGATAGAGACTTGGGGGCCCTTCCCATATCACAACCCCCCTCAAACCCAAACAACGAAATGAACCGATTATGTGCCTCAAGTCAAATTCAACAGAGGTAGGTTTAGGAAATAGTCGGCTACGCTAAGTATAATTTACTGAAACTAATAATGGTCCAGGGAGAAGGGTAATAGATGCACACCCCTCTTCTGCCCCTGTAGTCTTCTTAGATGAATGCAACATAACCTACTTCCTTTTGGTGTGCAGACCATGTAACTACCAGTGCCTGTAGTACGATTCTGCCAAGTATTATGAGGATATAATGCATGGTGTGGTTACTAACTACATTACGCCCTGTTGTATTGTATTTGTTGTATTAATGTTTCTTATCAAATTGTATTGTTTTATATTGTATACACAAAAACCAATTTGGTTATATGTATATTACCCAAATTAATAAATAAACCCATTATAGTTTTCATGTGAGGGATTTTGTTCTATAGGAACTCTGCAAGACGACAAAACTATGCTACCTGAAAGGTTTTCTTCTAATAATGAACTAAGGCAGAATTAAGGTGCACAAGAAACACATATGAAATACATGAATCGGTTGGACCATTGGAAACCAGTATGAACTAGGCAAAGAACTGTGTCAACAGATTGCTGAAATAGGTCATGCTGCAGTTATGTTTACAGTTATTTGCATACGTATAGACATCACTAAATGAAAAAAAATAAAAGGACACCACAGGGAGTGAACTCAGTATTTGTCAAGAGACAATGACCATTAAATTGCATATGTAATGCAATGCATCATTTGTATAGCGCCTTTCACCATTATTATGGTCAGAATGCGCTGTAGGTTGAACGGCATTGGGGGGTGGGGTGGGAGACTGACGTCCAGGTACGGGAAGAAATTCGAGGCGGTGCTAGTATGTGTGTGTGCATATTGGCCAGTACGATATGAGGGATGGGCAAGTCACCCACTATGTCAATCTGGCATGTGGCTTGGTGGTGAAAATGTGGTCCACAGGGGTATGTGAGAGTGGGAGAGAGTATGTGTGCAGCTACTTATCGAATTTCTGTTGTGAACGGTAGCTGCATTCTTGTGGCAGAGGTGTTGTGCAAAGTGTCTTTACGTGATGTATGATGGCTGATGTGTGCGGGTTTCCAGCCGCGCCTTCAGATAGTATCCCTATGTATGGAGAGAGAGGTTAGATCCATTTTCTACATTCTAAACAGAGACCCAGGATACATGTGATGGCTAAACTTACTTTAGAGGTTACATTCTACATGCTCCTAGTTTCAGTGCAAGGTTACCATCAACATTCTTTTAGATTCCACAAATGGCTGTACTCCATCTTGTTCCAGATTCAAACCTTGGCTAGCGTTCTTTATTTTGCTTAGAATCAGTATCCATGCTAGATTCCTCAATTAGCTTAGATTTTATAAAGACTATTCTGCAGTCACCTAAATTCAGTGCAAAGGCTACATTCTAAGTTCACATGGAAATAATATAGTGGCTGCATTCTGCAAGACCTGGAATAAAGTCATGGCTACTTTACACATGTACCTAGAATCAGGTCTTGAAATCAGTCTTGAAAGTTGTACAGTCCATATGACCGTTTGTAGAGATCGCAAATTATCTCATGTCAGTTGTGGCAGAAACATCACCTGGCTTTCAGATGCACATTGCATTGCATTCTGGTACTTGTAATCCTGTATTTTTAAGGTGAACAGAAATTCAAAATAATGTGCTAAAAATGCCTTTTAAAGAACATATTTTAAAACTATTTCAGCATATTTGTAAATGAAAAAAGAGTGTATGAAGTAGGGATACTTTGTGGGAAAAGTGATGAAGAGGGGCAAATTAACGTGCCCATTATTACATTGCCCTTGCCCCGTTTCGACGTTACAAAAAATTAAAGGTGCACATCGTTCATGACATCTACCCCCCCACCACCATTATACCGCCGATACGAGAGATGCTACTCACGGAAGCAACCCTACAGACTCTACACTGATGGAGTCGCTGAGAGGATACATTTGTGGTTGATGGAACAACTGAACATGCTGTAGTCGCATAGACGAAAGCCAATGATGTCACAGCAGGAACTGACATACATAGGTGCATTAGACGCAAAGCAAATACGCATCCATCACAAAGACACACGAACAATAGGTCAAATTACACTTAGACATGAGGAACATGCTTGCATCCACTGAGTTAGAAAACACCCTATCTCTATGCTGAAACGCAAGATGCACAAGAATACATAGAGCTTGCTTAATGCAGAGCGCAACTGAAATGAGTGGCCATGTAAACCAAGATGGAGGACCTAGCCACATTTGGGTGAGTGGGAAAAATCGAGAAGCCTCGAGGCTACAGAGAGGCCTGACTCGCTGAGTTAGCAAGACAGCCAAAGCTGCACAGCCCAGACAATAAGTTCATATGTTTGCCAAGGTTATGAGGGAAAGAAAGGTTTGAATCAGCACTCAACCATACAGACAATAGAAGGTCCTAGGCGTTAGACACAGTCTTCTTGGATGGAGTAAATAAACAAATATTGCTGGAAGGTAGATTCCCACCAACTCAGACCTTAACATTAAGGGTAAAGTTGCTCGAACAAGTTTCTAAAGGCCAAGAAAGGTAGGACGCCTGCATTAATAAAGACATAAAATCCTCAAGTATAATGCCTATTCCTTAGAATCAGACATGGGCAGAGACCTTCATTCCCATCCAGTTCCTTGGGACAAAAGAAACAAGGTTACCTTTTCTGATTCCCTAGTTCGCAAGCCAGGATATTTAGCTTTTAACTTTGCATAGTCTTATTGAGACAAGTAGCACCTTGGGGCCACTCTCATCACCTTCAATTATTGCTCATGTGCAGGTAAGATTCGAAAGTGGCAAGGCTGAGAAAGTCGCCGCTGACCAATCCCTGTTCACCCTTAACGCTTGTCTAAACAGTGTTGCAGCCACCACTCACAATGTACTATGACATGTTTTCAAATCGCATCTTTCGTAGGTGGTCTCATGCAGAGCTATTAGATATTGCCGGACCAATTAGTGAACCCCATATAGAACACATATCTAGTTGAGTCCCTTAACCAATCCCAACTTAGGTTTTCTAAAATGAAATGTCAATTGTGATGTCATACTCGTTTTTGAAGTTGTTGACACGCCTGGAACCCATTAAGAGATTTTGGAGATCGCTTTGATGTCCATAGCTTTCCCTGTTTTATATGATTTTTTTTTTTTTTAATAAAACAGTACTTATTCAAATTTCTGGACTCTTCTGTTTTTGGGCACGGGATTCCTCGTCCTCTTGCATATACACAGGGGTTGTAGTGCGCCTGCCACTGCGCCTTCAGCATTAGGATTATAGCTTTTGAAATACACTTTTTAACATGTTCGTCCTCCTTGCTTAATGAAATGAGTAGCTCTTCAGCCAATTGGTAACACCCAGCTAGTGCCCCTAAGATCTGCAATAATGTTTGAGTCATAATAACTGGTGTGGTGGAGGCCCCTTGGCTTTTGCATCTGAAAGCACTCGCATAGCTCCAAATTGTCATGACCCATAGAACTTGCCCTTTCTGGACTTCCTGGTCCTTATCGCGACGGGGCTTGTATTCCTCGTTACTCCCAACATGGCCGTGCCAAGTGACTTGCCTCGCACCAGCCTTTACCTCGGACACGGCACGTTCTATAAATTGGCCATGCCCTCTCGGCCCCGGGCGTCTCAACGCTATCATTAGGTAGTGACTAGACGTGTGTGCGTCCTTCCTTCCTTCCTTCCTTCCTTCCTTCCTTCCTTCCTTCCTTCCTTCCTTCCTTCCTTCCTTCCTTCCTTCCTTCCTTCCTTCCTTCCTTCCTTCCTTCCTTCCTTCCTTCCTTCCTTCCTTCCTTCCTTCCTTCCTTCCTTCCTTCCTTCCTTCCTTCCTTCCTTCCTTCCTTCCTTCCTTCCTTCCTTCCTTCCTTCCTTCCTTCCTTCCTTCCTTCCTTCCTTCCTTCCTTCCTTCCTTCCTTCCTTCCTTCCTTCCTTCCTTCCTTCCTTCCTTCCTTCCTTCCTTCCTTCCTTCCTTCCTTCCTTCCTTCCTTCCTTCCTTCCTTCCTTCCTTCCTTCCTTCCTTCCTTCCTTCCTTCCTTCCTTCCTTCCTTCCTTCCTTCCTTCCTTCCTTCCTTCCTTCCTTCCTTCCTTCCTTCCTTCCTTCCTTCCTTCCTTCCTTCCTTCCTTCCTTCCTTCCTTCCTTCCTTCCTTCCTTCCTTCCTTCCTTCCTTCCTTCCTTCCTTCCTTCCTTCCTTCCTTCCTTCCTTCCTTCCTTCCTTCCTTCCTTCCTTCCTTCCTTCCTTCCTTCCTTCCTTCCTTCCTTCCTTCCTTCCTTCCTTCCTTCCTTCCTTCCTTCCTTCCTTCCTTCTTTCCCCCTCTAAATCTGCTCCTGGAATCCTCAACCCTAGCGACCGCTACTTTCTTCCTGGACATCCTGGAACTGCGACCTTCCTGGAACTCTGAACGCGCGCTGGAGTCGGACGAGACTCGAGCAAGCCTTTACAAGACCCGATCCGTCCACAAGAGGAATCCTCCCGCGGAACAGAACAAGAAACGAGCCCAGGTGAGACGGGGGGAGATTTACGACAGTTTGAGACGCCAAATGACTGATACTGCTATGGAGAAAGCAGTCCAGGACCTCATGCGTGGCATGCAAGAACTAACAACTGAAGTGCAGAACTTAAAAGCGGAGAATGCTGCGTTAAAGCAACTTGTTTTGTCTCGCGACTCCACTAACAAGGAGAGTGTGTTACTGGGTGGAGTGGTAGACAAATATGATGGCTCAGCAAAGTCCTTACGTGGATTCCTGCTTGGTGCATTTTACTTTTAAGCCCTACTATTTTTCAACTTCCAGGGTGAAGGTGGGCTTCATAATCTCGCACCTCACAGGGAACGCGTGGACTTGGGCCACTCCCCTAGTCATCTCTGGAGATGCCCTCCTGGATGATTATGATGGATTTATTCAGGCACTCAAAACTATGTTCGACCGCCCAGAACAGGTTTATAGTGCTCAGGAACGGTTACTTGATTTCCGATAGGGATCCCAGGATATGCTGATGTATGTTACTAGATTCAAACAACTGGCCAAGGAAGCAGATTGGTCCTCAGAAGCAAGTTTCACTCTATTTCGCAGGGGTCTAAATGAGGATCTAAAGGATGAATTAGCCAGAGTGGCTCATCCTAGCTCATTCCAGGCTCTTATGGATCTAGCCATGCAAATAGACTTCCGAATCCAGGAAAGAAAGGCTGAAAGAAGAAAGACCAAGATACCCTTTCATAAGAACTCCCTTGAGACTTCTGTAAAAACCGATCCTGCCCCAACCCCTGACATTGATCCGGAACCCATGCAAATAGGAGCCTTCCGTGGACCTATTTCCCCACAAGAAAGGATGAGAAGGATCCACACAGGCATGTACATGTATTGTGCCTCGGATAAACACCTTGTTAGAGAATGTCCTCTAGCCCCTCCACGGCGTTCGGGAAACGCCAGCTCCCGATCCTAGATGGAGCGAGGTGTCGGGAGAGAGATGTTTGCTACACATCAATTCCATCCTTGAACTCTCCTGGATAAAACAATTTGATGATACTACAGGCCTTCCTGTCCCCCTCCAAGAATAAGACCTATCCCATTCTGGCCTTGGTGGACTGCAGAGCTATGGGAATTTTCATTGATCAAGACTGGGTTGTTAGTCAAATTCCGTACGAGACACGAAGCACCATGCAGCCAGTGGAAGTAATCGACGGAAGACCCCTCTCTTCAGGACCCATAAGCCTGCAGACAAAAGAGATCCAACTTTCCATAAACCATCACCAAGAGCGGATTACATTCGAGATCATTAAGTCTGCCCATTACCCCATGGTATTGGGCATGCCTTGGTTACAAAAGTACAATCTGTATATCAATTGGACAGCAGGATCACTATTCCTGGGCTCAGAGTTTTGTATGTCCCACTGTCTATCCCTGGATCCCTCTTCGACACCTCCTAAAGAACCACTAACAGACCAGAAAACACCACTCATGGTTTCCAATATCATACAAGTCCCAGAGGCCTATCAGGGATATGCTGATGTATTTTCAACTGCCATAGTCCAGGCCTTACCCCCTCACAGACCTGAAGACTGTGCCATAGATACAGATCCCTCAGCAGTGACTCCCTTCGGCAGAATGTTCATTCTTTCTGAACCTGAGAAAAAGGCCCTCCGAGAATACCTGAACACCAATCTTGAAAACTGCACCATAAGACCTTCAAAATCTCCAGCAGGTGCTTCGTTGTTCTTCGTTCCCAAGAAGGACACCAAGGAACTCAGACCTTGCCTCGACTATCGTGGCTTAAATCAATGCACCCTCAAAGATCGGTACCCATTGCCCCTGATCTCGGATATCCTGGAAGCTGTGAGAGGCGCCGTAATATTCACGAAGTTGGATCTCCGGGGTGCCTACCATTTAATCCGTGTCTGGGAAGGAGACAAATGGAAAACGGCCTTTAGAACACACTTTGGTCACTATGAATATCTAGTCATGCCCTTTGGACTAGCTAATGCTCCCGCAGTTTTTCAACGTTTTATGGATAGGGTGTTTTCTGACATGTTATTCCTCTTTGTCATTGTCTATCTGGATGACATATTGATCTTTTCCAAGGGTCCTCTAAAGCATGAAGAACATGTAAAGGCAGTATTACAACGACTCCGTGAACACAAACTTTTACCCAAACCCAAAAAATGCTTGTTTCACGTTACTTTTGTTCACTACCTAGGATTCATCCTTAGCCCAGAAGGAATTGGTATGGACCCTTGAAAGGTAAAAGCCATACTGGCTTGGCCCGCTCCCACATCTGTGAAACAAGTTCAATCCTTCCTGGGGCTTGCCAACTTCTACCGGAAGTTAATTTCTACCTTTTCCGAGATCGCTCAGCCGATCGTTGCTCTCTTGAAGAAAGATGCCCCCTTTATCTGGTCTACACCGCAAGAAAAAGCGTTCAAACGATTGAAGACGGAGTTCACGCAAGCCCCCATCCTGGCCCAACCCGACATAAATCGGCCATTCCTAGTCGAAACGGATGCCTCTAACTACACCATAGGAGCGGTCTTGAAACAGGTACTTGAGGATAAACTGGAACACCCCATTGCTTACCTCTCACGAACCCTGACTCCCAGTGAGACACACTATTCCATCCTGGAAAAGGAACTGTTAGCCATCCGCCAAGCCTTCACTGAATGGCGACATTTACTTCTGGGTGCTAGATATCCAGTTCAGGTCCGCACGGACCATCAGAATCTTCAAATTCTACAGTCATTGGAGTGCAGGAACAGTCGTCAGGCACATTGTGCCTACTTCATTGCCCAGTACCAATTCCAAATCACTCATGTTCCCGGATCACAAAACATGATTGCTGACGCCTTATCTCGACGTCCTGACTATGTAAACTACTGAAGACAAGGCCTATCCTAAGATGTTTCCCCACACAATCTTTGTAGCTCAAGCAGTCAACCTCCTGGAAGAAATCCGAGTGCAAACACAGTCCTCTGACCTCTGCAAGAATATTTCAAGGAAGAATCCATGGAACCTAAGAGTTAAGGAAGGATATTTATTCAAGGACAATGCACTGGTCCTTCCTACACAGAAATTACAACAAAGAATGATAAACCTCTGCCATGATACCCTTCACTCCGGACATCGTGGAATAACTAACACCCTCCGTTTTATACAAAGACAGTTTTGATGGCCTGGAATGAAGACTGACGTACAACAGTACATCAAACCTTGTGCTGTCTGCAGTCAAAACAAACATGATAACAAGAGACGGGCGGGTCTTCTACTGCAACCATTGCTGCCAACAAGACCATGGGAATTCATTGCTACAGACTTCATTGTGAAATTACCACCTTCCCGAGGATACACGACCATCATGGTAACCATAGACTTGTTCACTCATATGGCTCATTTTACGCCTCTGTATAAACTACCATCCTCCTCAGAACTTGCTGGAATCTTCCTGGAACACATTTTCCGTCTTCATGGACTTCCTTCCAAGATCATATCGGACCGAGGACCTCAATACGTTTCACAATTCTGCAAACATCTGTGTCGTATTCTAGGGATCCAACGCGCGCTCTCATCAGGTTATCACCCACAAACCAACGGAGCCACGGAACGTGTAAATCAGACTCTAGAGCAATATCTTCGTTGTTTTGCCACCAAGTTTCAGGATGACTGGTCTCTCCTTATGCCCTTGGCTGAGTTTGCCTACAACAATTCCGATCACTCAGCAGTCAAGGTCAGCCCTTTCTATTGCAGTCAAGGTTTTCACCCGTCCGTTTTACCTTCTGTTCTTCCACATCCCACACCAGTACCTACTCTCGACTCATGGATTGAGATGCTCATCAACATACACAAGGAAGCCAAGGAACAATTGGAAGAGACCCAGACACGCACTAAGCGTTATGCGGACTCCAAAAGAAGACCAGCGCCTTCTTATTCCGTTGGTGATCAATTCTGGTTGTCCTCGAAACTATTACCACGACATCTACGGCCAAACAAATTAGCCCCCCGGTACCATGGACCATTTTCCACAAAGGAAATCATCAGTCCTGTCTCATTCCGGCTCAAGCTACCAGACTCCTGGAAGAGAATACACCCAGTCTTTCACACCTCTCTATTGAAAGCCTACATCCGATCCACCCGGAAAACCTGCAGACCCAGTCCTGTGATTGTGGACAATCAACTGGAATATGAAGTGTCCAGAATATGCGATTCCAGGTATAAACGGGGTCGACTTCGACTTCAATACCTGGTTGAATGGAAAGGATATCCTCCTAGCGAGAGAACCTGGGAACCAGTTTCTAACCTAAATACCCCTCGATTGCTTAGAAGATTCCATCTCATACACCCGGGGAAACCTGGTGGAACAGGTTTTCGGAGGAGGCATGCTGTCATGACCCATAGAACTTGCCCTTTCTGGACTTCCTGGTCCTTATCGCAACGGGGCTAGTATTCCTTGTTACTCCCAACATGGCTGTGCCAAGTGACTTGCCTCGCACCAGCCTTTACGTCGGACACGGCACGTTCTATAAATTGGCCACGCCCCTGCGGCCCCGCGCGTCTCAACGCTATCATTAGGTAGTGACTAGACGTGTGTGTGTGCTGTTCGGCGAATCCACTATTTCTAGTTTCCTGGTCTGTCCCTTCCTTCCTTTCACCATTCCCCCTCTAAATCTGCTCCCGGAATCGTCAACCCTAGCGACCGCTACTTTCTTCCTGGACATCCTGGAACTGCAACCTTCCTGGAACTCAACGCGCGCTGGACTCGAGCGAGCCTATACAAGACCCGATCCGTCCACAAGAGGAATCCTCCCGTGGAACAGAACAAGAAGCGATCCCAGGTGAGACGGGGGAGATTTACGACACAAATGGCTACGGAAATCTGTATCTTCTCTCAAGGCAATTAAATCTCTCGCCCCCTTTCTAAACTGTCAATTGCATTAATGTGATGCTCGATTGTTCTTACAGAACTTCAAATTTTCTGCAGAATCTTATTTTTAACATATTTGTATGAATATTTATATATTTGTCAGGTTGTTGTATTATATATATTTTTTACTTAGACAGACGTTGGGAAGACGTATGGTGAAGTGCCTGAACTGCAGATTGGGCTCAAACCCCAGAATTGTTACTTAACTAAAGTGTGTGACCTTGGGCAAATTATATTCTCTTACCTGACTATAGCTGCCAAAATTGTCTGTAGAAGGGATTCAGTTTACAGTGTATCCATTTCATAAAAGGCACACTCATTGTTTAACAAATAATTAACAACTTAAACAGACCTAAGAAGAGTGTGTGTATTAAGGACAACTCGTCATTACCTGGAATGAAGCTTGTTTTGTATAATGTGCTTCAGATGCATTACCCAATTCAACAATCCTGCCCTCACAAGTCAATGTAACCAGGGTATTGACTATCAATCAGTACATGCTTCCCCTTGCCCGTCTATACCCTGCCAGTTAATCTTTTAGTAGGAAACACTGTCATGGGGGCAGGCATGAAAATCAAAGAGCAAAGGATTGACCCAATTTCAATTATTCTGCCAGTGCCCAGGCACATTACTGGTAGTGATTATAGTGAAGTAGAGAGGGAGGAACAATGGCAGGGAGGGGGAGAGAGAGAGAGAGATAAACAGAGATTGGGAGTATAGGCAAGGAGGTTAAGACATAATAAGAGCAGGAGGGAGCAAGCAGGAAGGGAGAGAGCAAGGTAGAGTGAGTGAAAGGAAGGGTGAGAGAAAAAGAGGAAGTGTGAGTCAGTAGAAGCGTGAGAGTGAAGTGCGACTCAATAGAGAGTGGAGACAGAACTTAAAGGTCATGAAGGTGAATCAGTGGATCAGAACATAGAGTCAAGGAAGGTGTGCAAGAGCAGCGAGGCAAACAGGTGAGGGAAAATAAGGAAAAGGGAAAATAGGGCAAGGACAACAGAGTCGCATACAACAAAAGTGGCAGTCAAAAGGTGGTAGACAACTGAGAGGGCACAGATTCCAAGGGCGAGGAAGAGAATTAAGAAAGGAGTAAACACCGAGATATTGTAGCAGGATGCAAGAAATGGCAAAGCAGAGACTGTCACTGACAAAGAGGGGTGGGGAAGGGGAGACAAGATGAGGAAAAGGCAATGAGGCAGGAGGCAAAGTCAAAGTAGGAGATCAGGGGATTGGAGAGAGGAGAGAGCACACATGGGAAAGACAAAGTAGGGAAGCAAGCTCAATGATGGGGAGTCAATAATGGAGAGGTAAGAAAGGTGAGTAAGGGGAGGGACAAAACTGAGAAGGGGACGAGGAAGCAGGAAGAGACATTGCAAGACAGAAGAGGGAGAAACAAGGGAGAAGTGACAAATAAGCGTATCATGTAGAGGAAAGACAGTACAGAGAAGGGATAGACAAGTGTGTGAGGAGGGAATTACTGAGGGACAAGGAAGGTGCGGGGGAGCAGGGAGAGGATAGGCCTGGTGAGACAGTGAGAAGAGAGAAGCAAACGGTGTGCCCAATGAGGGACCTGTAGGAGCGACATTCTAGAGCATAAGTAAAGAGGTAAACTGGACAAGAGAGGTTACCAGGCACACGAAGGTAAGGAGAGCTAGAAAGAAGTGCCAGGCTTCTAAAAAAGTGATATAGTAGAAGAGAAACGTGGAAGGCAGGTGGAGGGGTTGAGAGATCTGAAAGGTGTAAGAGGAGTGTGAAAGTAGAGCTATCCGGTTGAGCATTAATAATTGCAGGCTTGTCAGTAATATCCTCCTCTTCCCTTAAATAAAGGAGATCTCCTGGTTCCCCCTCCTCCTCACCTGATGTGGTTTGAATAGTCCAACTTCTTCCTTCGGGAATGTTGATTGTTGGACGACTTCTTCTTGAGCAGATAGGGTCTGCCTCGAAAGGAAGCCACTGTGATTCTAGGTCCGGAAATCTACAGTGATTCCCCTCCGCGACAGTCAGTAACGTTGCAAGGGTAAAAAGCATTTGGGCATAAAAAACCCCATGGTTCCTTGAGTAGAACTGAAGAATGCCGGACCAGCAGATGATGACTTGGGCGCGATGATAGGAGGCAGAATACAACCCGGCTGAAGTATGTAGAATCCGGCGCAAGACGCCAGTAAACTGGATGAACAGACAACTGAATGAAAGGGCGCTGTGCCGTCCACTCTCCTGGGAAATATGCAGGCGAAAGCACAGCGTGAGTAATCCAAATGGAAGGGCAACAGGAGGAACAGGACGGGAGGATGCAGGGGAAAGAAATTAGAAAAAGGGGTCACTGACACAACGAGAGGAGGCCGAGACTGGGAAGAAAGAAGGCTAGGCAGGGAGAGAGGGAAAGAGCGTGGTACAAGAGCGGGTGGGAAACCGCCAAGGAAAAACACCAAAAACGGAGCGCAAGCAACAGAGAAACAAATAGTTGCAACGCGCAGAGTGCAAAATGGTAAATACACTCGGCAGCGGCCATATTGGGGAAGACTAGACCGTAACCACGTATACTAAGGAACGTGGCGGCACAGTCTAATGGCGACCGCGTTTCCACCTTCTCCACAACCGCCAGTCACCCGCGGTTGTGACAGTAAGAGGAGAGACAGTAGGTACGTTTGTGAGAAAGGTTTAAGAGAAGTGGGTGAGAGATTATGGGGTGAGAAATGAAGGTGGAATTGGGGTTCTGAAAGACGTCGCTTTATTAGAAAGGTTATTTCTTATTATCTTCACTTTTGTTGCGTCAGTGATGAAAACCCAAGAATGCACATTTATGGGGCGAAACAAAGGAAAATACAAGCCTCACTGAAATATTTATAAGCGTTCCGTGTTCTGTTCTACAATTGAATAACAGGGCAAATGGGACACTCCTTCCAGTTTAGGGAGTTCATGTGACCCATGTGCAATGCAAACCCACGCTAGACTCTAGGATTTACGAAAATGCTTATCAGACATCCCACAGATCACAGCGGACAGTGGAAAATCAGAGGGAGTAGAGGAAGTGGGGGCTGTGTGGTGCAGCCATTTAGAGCGCTTTGTGAAATACACACCTACTAAACCTCTGCGAGTAGACAAGGTGAGGAAAAATACAGCTACATGCAGTGCACAAGAAGCACTTAAGTTATCTGCGAATGTAAACTTCAACAATTTAGTTCAACTCAGTGTAACAGTCTAAAACAGACGAAAGGCCGAATCCGACTCCTCGGGAATCAAACTGTCCTTACACGGTACACACATATATCTCGCTTGAGAGCTCTTATCTGTATGGGTGGGCTATCACAGAGAATAGAAAAATGTGTACAATGAAGTGTTATTTATGTAGCGCTTTCACCAAAGCCCTTTACATAGAACATATTTACATACAATATCATCCAACGGAAGTTGGCACTCATTTATCAACCCAGGAAGAATAATGGTTGAGTTGGCTTTTCCAAAATTGGAACCTGCGACTTTCAGATCACAATCAAATTGCAGCAGCAAGCGCTCAACCCACTGAGCTATCTTATCGACAAATAGTCTGAGTTGATAAATGGCACAGCCATATAGTGATCTAATTACAAATACTATTTGATTGTGTAACATTTTTTTTATCTGCTGCAAAAAGTAATCTCAAAAAATGATTCTGCAAAGTATGGGCCCACCATGTCCTCCTCTTTCAAAGACAAGCACCCAATAGGAGCTCATGCCCCAAGCTGAAGTGATTGCAAAGAAAAACAAGCTAATCATGGAGATCTACGGTCTGCTTTCTTACAAACTGCAATGCAATGCAAGCCAAGCGAATGCTTGCAGAAGTTAGGCCCATAAACCAGGCCCCATCATTGTTAAAGATACTGGGCAAACAAATGACAACTACATTTTGCAATGGAGTATGGCAAGTATTTGGATCCCTGGATTTGGTGGCAGGTGGGGGCCGCCTCCCAAAGTAGGGGCCCGGGGCACGTCCCCATTTGCCCTCCATTAAAGATGTATCTGGTGTTAGTTGTATTAGTGTGTGATGTCAGTGTGCCTAGTGTGTTTATTGTGTTCTGTGGTGTTGCAGAAAGGGATTTGTGATCAGTTAGGCCCACCCTGTTTGTTTACCTCTCAAACACCCTGATGGCACAAAACAAGCAGCACGCGTTGTAGGTGTCCCGCCCATGTGGAGAGCAGTGAACGGAGGAAGAGCAGGTTACTTGCAAGGTATTCTCAGAGTAGGCCACACATCCTTAGATATTCCCCTGTGACCTGTGGTGTGGGTGTGACACGCTGCAGGAGGAAATAGTGAGCATGACATGCAATTAAACATCTAGAAGCGGGGTAGGAGCTGGACCCCTTGGCTTTAGGCCTGGCATCGGCTTGTCTTTCACTCTGCAGTCAATGAGGGAGAGATGCCTGGGGTGAAAGTGGGTGGTGAAAGTGCATGGTGTGTGGGGGAAGTGGCTCCCCGCAACAATACCACAAGCAGAATGCACAAATACTCCTTTTTCCCCCCACCACAGACTTTTCCCATTTCATTCTTTGCTGGCTGCATAAGGTTAGATAGATTTCATAGATAAAATCCTGGCACTGGGCTGTACCCCAACAGCTTCTTTACATTGGAACAGACCACATCTTTTGACACTTGCCACATGTAGTGGGCTCCTCAGTGGGGCAGTGGTCGAAACGGC
The DNA here is from genome assembly GCF_040938575.1 of Ambystoma mexicanum. NCBI lineage: Eukaryota > Metazoa > Chordata > Amphibia > Caudata > Ambystomatidae > Ambystoma > Ambystoma mexicanum. The sequence continues at coordinate 275,379,752 of NC_090937.1, forward strand.
AAGTGACATCTGGAAGATGAGCTCCTCTTGCCCTGGTCTACTGGGTGTATCAGGTGAGGCGAGTCATCCCTGCACTGGACCTAGCAACTTCCCTTTTGGAGCAATGGGAGTAGGCTCAGAGACAGAAATTAGTTTGATTTTTTTTAGAGCATGTGCCAGTTTGATAACCACAGATTGTAGAACATTCAAATGGACATGAAGCGCCAGGTCTTTATGACTGTTCGGAAAATGTACATGTATTAAAGTATACAAGGATGTACAGTGCAAATATAGCTGGCAAACACGGAGTTCTATACATGTGTGGGAGCAGATATTTTTGTGGTATGGAGTGGAAAGTGAGGTGAATTTGAGACAGGAGAGAGAGTTTACAGCAGCCGGTAAAGAGGACTCAGGGAGGTCGGATGAATCCAGGAAATTAGTCCCTACTCCCCAAAGGGGAGCCACCCCCTTTGGGAGTAGGGAGGTGAGCCTGATATGCAATACACTCTCTAGGGTCAGGGCAAGTGGGAACCCACTGGGGGTGACCCCCCCCCCTCTAGGAACAAGGAAGGCTAAACTGGAAGCAGGTACAGAACCCCTCTAAGGTGGATGGATTGGTTTATGACCAGTGTTGCCGCCTCTTGAGGAAGACCAGGGCCAATGCAGAGGGGACAGATGCAGAGGGGACAGATGCAAAAGGGACATCTGCACCCCCCAACATCATCAAAGAATGCTCAGAAGCCCTAGTCCTGTTAATTATTAGATCCATAAATGCCTCCTTCTCAGCGAGCGAAGTCCCCTCCAGCCTAAAAGAATCGTGGGTCCTGTCCTAAAAAAAAAACAACCTTTGCTTGATCCAGCAGCACCTACCAACTACCGCCCATCACTATGGTCACATTCCTACTAAAGATCCTGGACGAGGAAATCCAAGCCTTCCTAGAATCCAATCACATCCTTGGGCTGTGCCAATAAGGTTTCCGTTCAGGTTATGGAATGGAATCAGCTTTAATATATATAAAAAAACAACTTGAAGCCTCCTCAGATGACAGTAAACCAGCCCTTCTATTCCTTTTGGACCTCTCTGCCACCTTCCACTTGGTGAACCACAAACCCCCCTGCTGTCATCTTATGGCAGCCACCAACTTCTCCCAGGTTGCCATGACATGGGTAGCCTCTTTCTTAGAAGATAGATCCATGAGAGTCTTCTCAGACACGGCCAGCGCCCCGCAAATCCCCATTCCGTTTGGAGTCCCACAAGGATCATGCATCTCCCCTTCCCTCTACAATATCTTCACCAAACCCCTCTTCAACCTCCTGGACTCCATCAGCATAGCCTACACCAAGTATGCCGATGACACCCAAATCATCATCCCTCTGTCAGGCATCTAGGACACAGACTCCCTCACCATCAACAAAACATACTCAACAATCCAAGCCTGGATGGCCACTAACTACCTATGCCTCAACGATGACAAGACTGAAATCCTACTTGTAGGGTCCCCATCCATGGTCAAATCTGAACGCCAAATTATCAGCCTTCACCATAAATGGCATTCACATCCCCGTCTCAGCATCTGGCAAAACCCTAGGTGTCTACTTGGACTCCTCCCTCAACAGACAAGTAAATGCCATCACCTCCTCGGCTGCATATACAGCCAAGCTCATCAACTCAGCCAGACAATTCCTCACACCCTCCAGCTGCCTCACCATCGCCAGAGCAATCATAGGAGCAGTACTCGACTACTGCAACTACCTCTTTGTGGGAACATCTAAACAGAACATTAACGGACTGCAGGTTATCCAAAACAATGCCCAACATGCACCTCTCAACATCCCGAGAAAATAACACATTTCAGCAGCCAGAAAGGTAGCACACTGGCTCCCAATCCGTGAAAGAATCATCTTTAACACTCTCCATCATGCATAAATGTCTCCCCATTAGGCCAGTGAGGTCTCTCCACACCAACCGCCTGATCCTCCTACCTTCAAAAAAGCCAGAGGAGGTGGCTCTAGCTTCCCTGCAGTGGCTATGCACCACCAGAATGCCCTGCCCCTGCCCTAAGAGCAGAGGAATCCTACTGGCCCGTTCCCAGGGCCCTAAAAACGTTGCTCTTTGCCTAATGACAATTAATAACGGTAAACCTCCTCTATCGGGTGGACTATACTTTTGGGGTGAGTTTCTTGCCCTGTAAGATGTGTGTAATGGGTTGCAGCTACAGCGCTCTGATGCCTACGGGCTTAGTCGCTTTACAGATGTATATATAAATACAAAGCAATTTTTTTCTCTGTTACCAGGAGGAACGTAAATGCTGGCGTACACCAACAGAAGACAGAATCAGCAGAGAAACCAGAGATGTTGGTGTGTGCGGATGCGCAGCAGAGGGAGACACTCCTGCACAGGAGGAGCCAACAGCCACAAAGCTAAACATGGCAACTAGAGACTCAAAGCAGACCCGGGAGCGCTGTCGCATTGTGAGTGGGAAACCTGAGTGGACTGCAAAGGAGGAAGCAGAAGCAAATTAACCAGGATGCACTGGTGTCCTGCTCTGCCAACACTGAATCACAGAGAAGGGGGAGGCTATGCAGAACAGCAGACTACGGAGACCAGAGCAAAAGCAAGGATGCAGACTTGCATGAGCCAGAGAGACCGCCTCCAGTCCAGAGCAATAACGCCATAAAAAAGGTATGCAGTAACATCTGAAGAGAGAGAGAGAGAGAGAGAGAGAGAGAGAGAGAGAGAGAGAGAGAGAGAGAGTGTGTGTATATATATATATATATATATATATCCCATGAGGGGTAGGAAGAGCCAGAAATGACAAAGGAGCTGAGCAAGTCCGATGGCTCACACAGGGATGGAAGCAACCGCATAAGTTGGGCTGAGCAGGCCCATAGCCCACACCGGATTAATGAACCAAATACCCCAGGAGGAGTAGAAGTAAGCATTTATTACCAGAGGGCCGAGCAGGCCTGTAGTCCAACCAGGACTGATAAAACTACTATCCCATCAGTGGCTGAAAGAGAAACCTATCAGAGCGGAACACACTTGAAGCCACTATCATACTACAGTGTATCATCGCTGTTCCCGAAAGAAGATTTCTTGTCACTCATTGTGTTGTTCTTTGTCACATATGTACACTTGTTCCCCATACAATACTGTCTTTCAGACAATGACTGTAAAGGACTCTCACCTTTTCTAATACACAAGCAATTGTATCTCTGAGTTTGTATGCCCTTGTGTTTTTTCCTGTATGTCCGGTATAAAACACCCAGTGATGATGTAACATTGTACCCCATTTTTATGTTGATCCATGCAACTTTATATACAATCGAGAATTTTTCATACCTGGGTACAACCGATTGAGAGTTTTTTTTCACAAACTCCTATGGTGACTGGGAAAAGGAGAGTGCCTGAGCACATCCCCCCCCGACCTATTCAAGTGTATCCTTGTTTTTTGTTTTCTTAAGGTTCTTGGAAAATACTTATCCTGTAGGCTACGATAGCCGAGAGGTGAACTTTTATGAAGGAGTGTAGCAGACCAGATTTAGCCAGAGAGCAAGTAAGGCAGGACCATTTTTGTGAGATAGTCTCATGTTCTGACACCACAGGAACAATCTATTAAGTTTAAAAGCATACAATGTTCTTGTTGGAGAGTGTCTGGCTTCTTTTAAGATGACCATGCAGTCATTGGGTGCATTCAAACAATCATACTGCAACTGCTCAGGAGACATTCTCTCCAGTTCAATGATTGGCGGTTGTGATGCAATATGTGGCTGTTGATTTTCATCAGGTGATCTGGTCAGCAGGGCAATGTCCACTGAGGTGCAAAAAACAGGTCTTAATACCATTGTTGGTGGGACCAGGCTGGCGCCATCGGAATAACTTTTGATCTGGCTTGCTGCTGCTGCATATATGCTTTGGTAAGTAATGGGATCAGGGGGGGAAATATAAAAAATGCCTGACCAGTTCATCAAAAGGTGCTTACCCTTGGATCCAGGAACCTGGAACCTTTGTTTGGGGCTTTTTCCAATTTCTTGCTTAGTGAACCGGTCTAACTGCAGATGCCCCATTTTTTAATGATGGTTCTTACAACATCTTTTTTTTAAGATCCATCGTGAACTACTATAATAATCTGATTTCTCACTAGAAGCCAGGGTAAAATCTTGATTAGACTCGACCTCGTTCCTCCTTGCATTGTGAGGTACAACATTGCTATTGTGTTTGTCTCAATCAGACCAAGCTGGGACCTCTATGGGGATGGGTGAAAGGCTTTTAGGGAGCAGATACATGGTCCTGAGTTCTAGCACCTTTATGTGGGACAATTTATTATTTTCTGACCAGAGTCGCTGTATCGTGAGAGAACACAGGTGGGTAGAGCAACCCTGCATTGATGAGTCTGTGCAGATTGTACGACCGGAGAAGGTTGTTTTTCCTGCGCCACCACCACACAAAATAAAAAAAGACTATTGGGAGAATGTGTAGTGATTCAAAGACTATTGTTCATCCAGGCCTTCCTGTACCATGCTCATGTTGAGACGGACATAAGATACAATGGCGATGCAAGAGGCCATTGACCCCAGAAGTGATGACAACTTCCAGGCTGTGATTGGAAGGTAGTGAGTTTGATTCACGATATACTCATTTGGACAACCCCTGATAATACAGTAGGGCCCAATAACAGAAAGGAGTTCTGGCGCTTGGTAAAAGAAAACATCAATCTTGACTTTGAAACCGCATCAAATAATATCTCTGCAGAAGTATGGCATGATTATTTTAAATTAATGTATTCACAGGGCCAGCCATTAGTGAGGAGCTGGGGGAAGGTTGGACTATATCCAGTGGCCCTCTGAGGCAATGGATGACCCCATCACATGGCTGGAAGTAAAGAGGGCTATCCTAGAGCAGCATGGTTGTATGGCCGCATGCCCAGATTTTATTCCTTTGGACTTATTCAGAAGTGAACTGAAAATCTGGATTCCCTTTCTCACACATTTCTTTAATGGTGTTTTTACTACTAACATCCCACCTCATAGCTGGATAGAGACAGTCATTATCCCCGTCTCCAAAGAAGGTGACAGGTCAGCCCTCGAAGCATAGGCCCATCACTCTGATCATTTCCCTGGCAAAGATCTACTCAAGGGTGATTCTCCATTGTATGCAAGATTGGGTGGATACATTAGATATCTTATCACATGCTCAGGCGGGCTTTAGGCTATGGATTTCAAATATAGATCAGGTCATGAGGTTGGACCTTATTCTCCCAAAATATGTGCCTCTGAGCTCCCAATATCTGTACCTGGCATTTGTGGATCCCCAAACTGCCTTTGACACTGTTCCGAGGTACCTTTTATGGTCAGTGCTGGAGGAATTGGGAATCCCCCACCCCCCAGTCTTGGTAATGCTACTATATTGTTATATTCTGGCAATAGTGCACAGATTTATTGGGGGCCAGCAAGGATGTGTTCTAGGCCCACTTTTATACTTACTATTTGTTAACAGCATGGTTCCAGCGCTGCATGCTGTAGCAAAAGACGGGCCTTGTTTGGGAAGTCACAGATGTAGTCTTCACCTGTTTGCTGATGATGCCGTTTGGTTGTGCAAAACACTGGTAGGACTACAAAACCTGATGGATGTCTTTAAAAAATTGTGTGTTCCACAAAGGATCTGTGCAGCAATTACTCCAAAACCAAAATTATGTAGTTGCCAAGGTTGGGCTCATGGCCCGATCAGGGGCAAGATTTTATCTAAACAGCCAGTGATAGAGACGGTCGAGTCTTTCAGTTACTTGGGGACAATTCTTTCCATTAAATTTGAATGGCGTTATCAGATCAAGAAGATCACATTAAACCATCTGCGGGAGTGTCGGTTAACTTCAAACCTCACACTTCGTTTGGAGGGTGAGGCTTTTCAATACCACTTAAATTTACAGGGCCCAAACAATCCTTCAGTTACATAAGGAGCTGAACTATGGGGATATGTCGATTGCACTTCTATTCAGATAAGAGAATAGATTTTTGAAAAATCCTCTTTGCCTACCCCCAAGTGCACCCACTGAATTTGGTGTTACCGAAATAAAATATGCTATTATGCGCCAACCTGTTCTATATTGGTTAAGAGTTTGGAACATTGAGGCATTTACACTATATAGAGAAGGGCTAGTGGCGGTACTCCAAATGTCAGGTGGAAGGCAACTCCCATGGCTCAGACATGTAAAAAACATGTTATCCAATATTGGGCTCGTGGACTTATGCGGAAATCCCACAAAATGTGTTAGTGTGTACAAAGACTGTGTCGAGAATGGATTTCCTGATTTGGCATGGACGGTGGTGATTGACACTTGCACAGCGGGTAAAAATTCAGAAATGTATCTACAGCTTAAAAAGCACTGGGGCTTGGAAGTGTATTTGGATTACTAGTTGAGCCCTCGTTCCAAAAGCTGGTTTGTAAAGTTTCGTTTGGGCATTCTTCCACTCACCAACTTCACCTCCACATGGAGCAAGAGTCGCTCTTCACCCAATTGCGCGTTCTGCCTTGATGTGGCCGAAGATGAATTACATCTTTTTTGCTTTTGCCCACTTTATAGTGCGGAAAGGTTGCATTGGCTTATGCTATTATGGGTTCAGTTAAATGTATCATCCACCTCATTGGCCCTGGTTGTTTTAAAACCTTGTGCTACCTACGCAACTGTGATGGCTGTTTCTGCTTTTCTTAGTTCTGCTTTTAACAAGAGAAACATTATGCTAGACTATATTTAATTACGGTTTCAAATAATATCGTGGGGCGTAGCTAGCGAGTTCAATTAACGATTGTGGGTTTAAATTTTAAAGATGTGATTTGAATCATTTTATGTGTTTTATGATTGATTGTTTTATAACTGTTTGATGCATTACTCTTTTAAGGAGTTGCTGCCGATATAAAGAATAAAGTAAAGGAACGCCTGACAACACTACTAGACACTTCACTTTGACGATACCCTCTCCTCCGATGGAACATTTGTTCCTTTATCAGTGTCCAGATTGGAGTTCAAGGAGTGAATCCTCTGAACCAGGTATGTTCTGGACTTCATGTCAACCGCAAGAAGACCCGTGTCAGTCAGGACCCGAGGTGTGAGGCCAAAGTCTTGGGCTGCATTTTCTTCTGAGTCAGCTCCTATTAACCAATCATCCAGGTAAGGGGAGACTAAGACCTATTCTTTCTTTCTTAGATGTGCCACCACTACTGCCATCAATTTTCCATTTCAATAATGCCCTTGGGGCACATTTGAGGCCAAAGACCAGAACCATCTATTGATAGAGCAATTCCCCGTCCAAGAATCTTATTAACTTCTGGTGCCTCTGGGCCACACAGATGTTGAAGTACACATCTCTATGGCCTATGGAGCACATCCAATCTCCTTTTGAAAAATGTGCTTTCAACTCAGAGGCTCTAAAGTTGGTCTCATCTGAATCACCTTTTTTTATTTTTTATTCATATTGTATTTACATTTTCAAGAATAAGTAATAAACTGCAGAGTAAATTCAATGCAGTACTCTAAAGTAATACAGAATTGATTTTAAGTGAAGGGCACACAACTATAATTCAATGAATCCATAAATAATTAATAGGAACCCATTCCAGCAAATGGCCAAAACTAACAAGACTAACACAAAATAAAAATAATATATATAAAACATAAAAATATAATAAAAAATATATAAATATATAGAATCTGTCATGCACAAACATAGTTATGAACCATTAAACAATCAACCATCAGATTCACCATATAAATCATTGAAGGATGACCAAATATTGACTATCATCATAGCATTTTCTTCTTTTAAACATCACCGTTTCATATGTGGATAGTACAACTAACTCACTCAACCAAGTAGCAATTTGTGGCTTTTTCCTGGTTTTCCATACTTCTAGTATCTGTTTTTGTGCAACAACCAATGCTCCGACAACGCACATCCTCAAATAATAGTGCACTCCCATATAACATCTACTCAGCCTCAGTAATGTGTATTTGGAGCACCTCAAAACCTCAGTATTCACAACCAATTCAATCTGATCATGGACTTCTCTCCAAAATAACAGAACTCTCAAACACCCCCATAACATGTGTATAAGGGTTTCCTCCCCCTTCCCCACAACCCCAACAGTGATCATCATCCTGAAGACCTAGTATTTGCTTTCTGTCCGGAGTCCAGTATAACCTACACATAATTTTTGTCTTATCAACCTCAGTTTGAGATCTAAATTCATCAGGGTCACTTTTTTAGATATCTTTTCCCACTCACATTCCGCCAATTAACAGTTAATTTCAATTGACCATTTTGAACTACAACGCTCTCAACCTTCAACTACCCCGACAAAACCAGTATGAGCTTAAGAAAAGTCAATACCATACTGGGTTGGCAGTCATGAATCTTAAAAATACCTGTTCTATCAGCAAAAGCAGTATTAGACATATCTAGCCTTTGACTCAACAAGGATTTCAATGAATTAAATCTGTCTCTCTCTATTCACTAGTTCATATTGTGTCTGCAATATCTCAAAGTTAACAATCTGATCCATTTCAAGATCACCTATGTTCACTATACCCTTTGATATCCAACTCTTGCAATACAATAATGTATTATTTAATTGGTTACATAAGGAGGCGTCTTTGTGGAATAATCTGGCTCTTCAATTAAATAATAAAAACTCTCAATGTAATCTCTTAAATTCTGTTAATCTGCTTCATCCCTCAAAATACATGAATTTAATCTCCACCTCCTGTAAACCTGACTCTTTTCGCACAGCAAATTTCAATCGAAAACTAGCGTGGTCTGAAATATTCCTTTCCTGGATATCCCCATCTTTTACTCCATCCAGCAACATATTACACATAAAAAAATAATCCAACCGTATGTAGGAATCATGCACCGGCAAGTGGAAAAAAAAACCTCTGGCGCTTGGGAATTTAACCCTCCAAACATCTACCATATCAAAGTTATCAATCATACTCCTCAGACTATCTGTTACATTGTGTCCCGAATATCTACAAGAAGCCGACCGATGAAGTCTATCATTTAGCACGGCATTAAAGTCACCTCCCAAAATCATGTGGTCACGACCCATGTTCCGTAGACTTGTTGTCGAATCCCTGAAAGAAATAGCACCATGTGCACAGGGTCAATAAATCGAACCAACTGTGAGCTTTGTATTATCCAGAATAATATGTGCCAATATAAATCTACCTTCTAGATCTTAATTTCTTTTAACGACTACACGTGTTCCCTTTCAGATTAAAATACACATACCTCTTGATCTAGTTGTATTGCAGCTCAACAGCACTTGTGTACCTTGAATTTAGTAACCTTTTCTCATCACATTCTAATGTGTGTCTCTTGCAAGAAAGCAATATCTACTCATTATCCATAGCTTGTTGTAGATTTTGTTTTTATTTGAGCCACTAATAATTCACCTCACATTCCAAGTTAGAAAGGTGAAGTTACTCAAAGTAAATGGGAAATGAAAAATGGAAGCTAAATACATACATTAATAAAATAAGTCTCAATTCAAATAAAAGAAAAATCATTGAACATTTCTCTTTCCAAGGGGTTCATATTCAACAACCTAACTTCCATAATTGGTTATCTGCCTCATTCCAACTAAATTAACCACTCTCATTCCATATACAATAATGCACAACAGAATAGATAACATAACTAAACTAAAACAGAAACAAAAAAGAAACACAAAACATGCAATTATTCTCAACACATACAATCCTGCTATTAGCGGAATTCCAAAAGATCCCATTATTTGCAAACCTATAAACAGGGGCCAGAATCATGTAACTCAAGGTGTCCCGACTAACAATTGCTAACATATTTCCCTCCCAATTACCATCAAACTAGTCTCCACCAGCCAATCATCATAATTACCCGATTCATTGCATAATCTACACAGTGTACCTGGCGTTGCAGGTGCCCCAAAGAAAAAAAAAGATAAAATATCACTGTCAGATAAATAACCTGTGCATACCACATACCCGTGTCAATTTCTTCCCAATTAATACCTTATGCAATAATATAAACATTGACCCCACTATCAGCATTAAACTGGTGCAAGTATGTACAGTTAAAAGAGCAGTCAACATCATAGAAGGTCAACTTTGCCTAAGATGCAAGTGTGCAAGCATTAACTGAAGCCAAGAGAGTGGCACTAGGGATTCTGGGTAATTGCTTTGACTAACAGTTGGCAGAGAGATGAAGGCAAGGTTGAGGAAGGGAAACCTGCTGCTCATGAATGTTATTTGAATTTTACAATAATCTATATTGCACAATACTTTAGGCAACAGAGAGAAGAGGATCATACAGACAAACCTAAGTTAGTGTTGTGGCAGACAGACGAGAGGCAAAGAGGCTGCCCCTTTTGAAGAAAGATATTCAGAGCAAGAGTGCCTTGCCTGGTTGAAGGTGTTGAAGTGCCTTAACATAAATCTTGTCCAAATTAAAACCGTTTTGAATTACAAAGTATTAAAGTTATGGTGGAATCACAAAATACTGAAGCTGTGGTGGTATACCTGATTGTCAGTAGATGCAACACTTCAGTAGTACAAGTTAAGTGGAGTACTATGAGACAAAGGAGAATGTTCTCATGGCAAACTTTAGCAGAAGTGGAGTTGTTGAAGTAGAAGCAGGAGTACTGTAAAGTAATCCTGACAAAGATACCTATTGTGAATCCTAAACTTGTAAATAATAATGCAATAACTGTTAGCCAAGAACTGTGTTTCACTAACAATTGTAGAAGAAAGATTTATTTTGAACTTTGGCAAGTCTTCTTGGATTATTGGAGTGGTGGCAAAGCATCGTGGCTGGGAACACCATTGGTGCTATTTTGAGAATGTGGAAAATCCATATTTCACCAAGAAGACAGGAGTTGCTATTGTTGGAACTTTGGTTAAACAGACTTTACATTGACATTGAAATGTCAAGAACTAATCTGAGACTGTCGTACCTACATTGATTTCCTCGTTTTCTTTTTAGAACTGAATTCACATTGAATCCTGGGGAAGGGAACTTACCGAGGTTATTGAGAGGTTATCAAGAACTGTGAGTATTGTTAATGTATTTGAATTGCCATATACTTTTCTGTGTGTTTAATGTTAAAGTGTGAGGGCCAGCAATCCTGTGTGGGAGTATTTAGATTTGGTTTCGTTAGGCAGGGAAATACTCAGCAGAGTAGGGACAGTGAGGCATTTGATATAATTGTTACTTCAACAATCATCACACAGTTGTCCACCTCACATTGCTGATGCCTCACTGCCCAGTAAGGCCAAGGAGCTACTTGTTCTGATTATAGTACCCAAATTTGAGCAGATCGTCTTGCACGAAAAATCTATTCATGCAGGTTTCATTGTCAGGAGGAGACAAAGAGGACGAGGACGCTAGAAACATCTTCCTAGCCACTGAGACAGAGTCTGGAGGCAGATCTCTCCTAAGAAATAAAAGATCTGACTTTGTTGCCCCAGATTTGTTGTCCCAGCTTTGCTTGAGAGAAGTTTTGGGTGCGGCGAAAATGTCCATTATTGGTTTCAATAGAAAAGGAACTAGAGGGATTAAAGGACTTTGATAGTCTTTGTCAACACATACAGAGACAACTTTGTGGTTTCTAGGCTGTATAGAGTCAGAGAATGTTGCACTTTGCAGAAGTGCAAAAAAGCATGGCCACAAAGGGTATACCATCTTACGTTGATGAAATCCTGTCCGGAGTTAGATCCGTCAAAGACGGGGGAGTAGTCAGACCAATCTAAAGAGTAAGTACCAGTATGTTGAGGTGAAGGGCTCTTCGGTAGGGGAAATCTCTACAGGTGGTGTAGGACAGCTAGGAGAAGTAATGCACCTTGGATGCAGGTTGCTTGTTGTTGGCCTTGCTGAGACCAGCGAAGCAGGCTTATTTGGAAGTTTGAGGCCCATATCTTCATCTGTAGGAGGTAGGACAACTGATTTGGCTTTCTTCCTGTATTTATTCTTCCTGAATGTCAGAGCTCTTGACATGACAGTGATCCTCAGGCAACACCCAATCAGTTCAAGGGTAAGGAGGTGAATATCAAGAAGGACTACAATGTTGAGTCTTCCTTCAAAATAGAGCATACTGGTGTGAGGCAGAGTGCCTCAATGTTGATCAGTTGTGATGTTGAAGTTCAGAGAAACACCCAGGGTAACAGAACGGGGCATTTCCAGAAACCTCCTTCCTGGTCTTTTCTGGTGGTGGCTGCAATGTATTATTTTTACAAAGATTGAGCTCAACTTCATCCTGAGCATGATCCCTTCTCTGTCCTTCAGTCTCCTATGAGACATCTTTAGACAGACAGGACATTCCACAACTGTATGGCAGACTGTTAAACAGAGGGCATGGTTATTTTTCATTGATTTCTTGCCTCCATATGCAGCACATATAAATAAGTGACACACTGTCTCCCAGTCAGAGAACAACCTAAGCTTTGGTAAAGTACGAACAGAAACTCCCTACCTAGACAGGAGAAACATGTACATATGATGGGAAAGAAATGAGGTTGAGTGATGCAATAAAAGCTTGAAAGGTCAGACTGCTTCTGTGGAGAGAACCGTTCAAGGATCCTTACACAGAGCTAGGTAATAATAATGGACTTACACGGCTACTGAGCTGCATCATGGGAGCTGCACTCTGTGCCCTTAAAAGCACAGTGTTCCTTATCTCCTGCTGCAAAAGCTGCCCGTCATTTCTCTCTTTTTTTCTCTATGTAAAGGGCCATACATATTCAGTGTAGGCACCGTGCTTTTCTTTTATGGAAGGAGATTGGTCCAAAACAAAAGTATTCATGCCAGGTAGGCATTATTATGTATTGTTTATGAGAAGTTAATATTATATGTCAGGCAGGTTTTCTCCCCTTTGTTTAAAACTGTTTTGGGATCCGAAGCAAGGGTGAAGCTATTCAGTGTCTATGGATTTAATGAAAATCCCAGGATGAAGAATAACTGTCATCACTGCACAATGTAACTTTCAGACCAAATGGACTCCAAAGACATACAAGCTCCTGCAGTAGAAGTAGAATTGACATGTTTGGTCCGACAATGATAGTCTTAGTTTTCTGCCCTGGAGAATATGCTGCCGGTATCTGAATGGATCAAAGAGTCTCATCTCTTTAGAAAGTCACATATTTAGTTGCTCCACAGGCGTATACACATACAAGCTAGTCCAGAAGTTATCCAGGTTAGTAAATGGGGGAGGGGGTATGATGTGCATGTTAAAAATGACAGGTGATAACGTAGACCATTGAGGCACCCCTACTCCCCCCGCTGACTAGTGGGACTGGGTATGAAATATCTTCACCCAATTTCACTTTTTTTGATTGCACAATAAAGACAATTTTAAACCACTTTAGTGTAATTTTATGAACGTCTAACCTCTTTAGGAAAACGAAAGTAACCACCATATTGAATGTTCTGGGCAGATGAAGAGGGCAACAATGGAAGCGCGACCATGACTTCCTGCTGAAAATCATCCAAGCCACTAAACAAGGATGATTGTGCCATGAGCTCACCCGGTATTCCACTGGGTGGCTAGAGGCAAGAACCTTTGTTGAGAAAAAGCCAGAAGTCGACAAACCCTTGTCTCACTGCGATAGGTAAGATGATGTGGAAAAGTTATAGTGTGAAAGTTTACCAGAAGCAATTGATTCAAATTGGCTGTTTTAAGAGAAGAATGAGCCCCTCTGTAAAACATGCTGCCATTTTCCCTCATTGATAAGTGGCACATGAAGATGTGATGTGATGTGATTTCAAGTGTTGTAATGTCACCTGGTGGCTACATTTCTGAGCATGGAACCCAGAGGTCTGAAATCTAATCCCAGCTTTGCCATTTGACCAATGTTGTGTGTACCTAAGTAGCTTGTATGCATACATATGATGTACCAGACATGCGAATACCACCTGTAGAGTGTCTGGTGCAACAGGGCCAGTGACCTCACACTGTCAAGGTGGAGCAGGACCCCTCACAACCAAGACCAGACCTAGCTGGGATTTTGCCAGAGCTAGTTCGGCCCCATAGCCGAGTTGGGAGGGCCTAAGTCTATGTTACCCACTTATGTGCCTGTTTGCAAGTGTAAAGTACTGCTTTTAAGCATCCCATGTCTGCCATACAACATGCTGGCCAGTGTTTTTTTCTATTTTCATTTCAGAACTACAAAACCCAGAGATCCTTGGGGCGAAGGAAGGACTATTCAACCCACTGGCAAGAGATCCGGCGGTCGATACAGAGCCAGGGGAGCGTTGCTCGCTACGAAGTAAGAATCGGATGCTCAATTACATCAGACCACGAACTCTGAAATGGACAATTTATGTACCGAGCCACCATCACAGACCAACAGCGAACCCCTGTCTGAAAAGGTGTCAAGGCTTAAAGGGCACTTGATGGCTTCCCACCTGTGTAAACCGGCCCTGCGGGAGAGCAAGGCAGTGATTGGCCTTGGGAACCAGGTGAGCACGAGAGCCAATGGAAGAGGGAGGAGGGGGATAAAAAGTTACAAGCCGAATGAGAGAGAGTGGGTTGTTCAGTTGAGGTTAAGGAGTGAGGAGATGGACCAAGAGATCAAGCAGTGGAAGGATACTGGAGCATAGAGTGGCGGAAACTAACTGAAAGACTGTTGAAGGTGAGGTATTGGTTGGTGAAAGTGGTTCTTGGGTATGAGTGTGTGAATGGTGAGTAAGGTCAGAGAGAGAGCAGGGAGGTAAGTGGGATGGAGTGAGAAAGTTGATTGGGAGAGTGGAAAGAGTGAGTGCGAGAGAACAAATGGTGAGTGTGGTGCAGAGTGGAGAGTAGTGGAGTGGAGAGTATCAACAAGTACAAGGGAGTGGAGAGTAGTATAGCATACAGTTGAAGGTGGAAGTAAGGAGTAGACGTCATTACATCACATGGACAGACGAGAGAGAAAGAGAAAGAGAAAAGAGTGGGAGAAAGGTAGGGGAGAGTAGAAGGAAAAGAAGAAAGTAAAGAACATCAGGGCGAGGAATACGAGGGTGTGAGAGGGGTAAGACCAAGTGGGATCTGGGTGGTTGGAAGGCACTAATTCCTGATTTGAAGACTATTTAAATTTTTGTGCGACACCTGGCTTGGATCCACCTAATAGACCCTGGAGGGCGTAAGCTAGATAAGGTAGTTGCTTTTAGGCCCTCATCGTTAACCATAAGATTTTAGGTAGTAGTGGTTACCAATCTCTAGAGACCATCTTGCGGATTAAGGAAGTCTGTGCTAGGGTGGGATGAGCCCACAAGATGACCAAAGAGAGGGATGGCTTTTAGTTGGACTCCCCATGAAAATCATAATAAAAACCATTGAAATGTCTCTGAGAGATGGTGTGTTCTTAAGGCCATTTGTGACAGTGGTCTAATCTTGTCCCACTGAAATGCCCAGCACCACACTATATTCCTAGTTTGTGTAATCCAGTCTCAATGTGGCCAGAATCACAGCCACTGTTTTATGAACCCCTCATGTTTCAGATGCACCTGCTAGAGTACACAATATTCTCCCAGTTGCTTCCTGTTCCCTGGAATTTAGCCAATGGCGTTTATCAAATATCTTTAAAAAAAAGTGAGAAGTCAAGAGTACACTTACAGACTATATAGTGCTTCTGTGGCAAGAGCAGCCAGGAGGTTGAGCAGACTTCAAAGGTTTGGCAGTCCTTACCTACCCATACATATGCCATGTGTTTCATGAAAAGGGGCTGCACTTTTCGGGCCTCCAAATGGTGGCCAGACTTTGTTTAGCTGTTCTGCTGCCTTGTTATAAAATAAGCATTCCTCATGTAAGCCATGGCTCGCCAGGTCCGGTCCTCAAGAGACAAATCCACTTCGTGTTCTCAGGATGTCTATAGAAAATCCACTTGAACACAACAGTGTACCTGAATGAGTCACTAATACATCATGGTTATGCTGAAATTCTGGTGTGGGAGGGGCTTTTTGAGGACTGGACTTGGACACGTCTGATGTATATCGTTTACCTTTGGAAACTCCCCATCCAGTGGCGTAGCACAACTCCCCTTGGGGTGGCATCTCATCTGCGTTGGGCAGGCAGACCGGGGCAATTTCCTGTGTAAAGTTTGCCCTCCCTTTCAAATGCACCAGAGCAACGTCGTTGGAGTGATCCTTGGTGGTGGCGTGCGTGAAGTCCTCATGGCTGATGGCGGCGTCGAAGCTGTAGCACTTCTCCGAAGGTTCGCTGGCGCTCATGTTGTGCTTCCCCAGGCATACACGCCATAAGTTCAGGTTCGTGGGTCTGAGGTTCATAAGAAGAAGAAAAAAAACCCAGAGCACAGCAGCAGTGATTAACATCTCAGTCACGATATCTGGGAACTATACAGACGATTCATCAAAATAATTAAACATTTTCTGTGCTTATTAATGCCAAGTATTTCTCTTAAGAGTCACGAAATACTTCTGCTTAATCAATGTTCATTAAATAGCCTTTTTTTTTTAATTCAAACCCTCTGCCAGACATATGGTGACCAAAGCAGTTTCCACATGTGACACCACCCACCCCCATCACAGCCTGCCACCTTTTGAGACACATCTGAGCAGGCAGGTACAGGCACACAACACTGTAAAGTTGCTGACAGACGCCCGAGTGCTAATGTTGGTTTCAGCATTTTACCTAAATCACTTAATTTCACTGTGCCTCAACATTTTCTTTGTGCCGTATAAGTAGTCTTGCAATTCTATGCTCTATTTCCCCACCCTATTGTATCCTAATTTCTATAATAACTATTTGGACTAAAAACCCATATGCAATACTGTTCCATGTACAGCGCCTCATTGGAAAAATGGTTCCACCACAGTACGATGCTCCCTGTAAAGGTCTCTGCTGGTATTTGGAACTCGGTTTTTTCATTTTTATTTATTTATTACATTTGTTACTCGCCCAAACCCGAAGGTATCACGGCGAAATTGCAGGTGAATGCTCACATTTTTATACAGTGTTACAGTTACAGTCAAATAAATCAACATTTATACTAAGTTACACATAGTCATATAATCAATTTTCATATACTAAGTTACAATGGGTCAAGGTAGCAGGTCACAGTTCGTTTAAAACACTAGTTGCTGGTCTAAAAGTGCCCCGTGGAGATACATGTGGGCCATGGGTGCTGGATTTACTGTTTCGGTTCAAAAAAGGGAGATAAACCTGAAGCGTTCTAGTACTGAGGTAGAGTAGGACTAGTTAGGGTTAATATTTGTTAATATTTGTTGAATAGCCAAGTTTTCAGCGCTTTTTTCCAGCGGTTGAACCCCGATTTGCAAATTTATAAAAAGGTCCTTATAAGTACAGGATCCCCTTTTCCTCAGATACCGGCATGAGACATGCCTTTTAAACTCTGCCCTTGTTTCATGTACCACTGCCTTTAGTCAACATTTCCCTGTGATCTGCAGGGTCCAGTCAGGTCAGGTGCCATGAACCAGTGATTTCAATACTTTTCTTTTCAAAGTATCCCAACACTTCCACAGAACTGTGCCTGATAATGTTTTTCTCGCTTCGCTTTTTTTAATGAATGGTATACATTGAGGTGCTTGGGTTTTCAGAAAGACCCCTCCCTCCTTTAAACAAATGCCTAGTTTAGAGGTTAAGCATGCCCGTTTCAGGGCGGCCCACTTTGTGTCCTCTCCCTCTTCTGATTATCCTACAGATACGCATGCGGCTTGAAGGTCCATGACAATGGGACCAAAGAATAAAGGGAGCCAACCAATGGGAGGAATCCAGTGGACTTCCTCAGGGAAAGTTCCAGAAGACCTTCCAACTCCTAGACAGGAAGCTCATCGGCAGTGCTGCTTGAGGCCCAGCAAACCTGCACCATGGGTGCTTTGGAGGCTCCTTGAAAGTACCAAGATTTAAAAGCGAGTAGTTAGTTTTCGGCATTGCTGCTTGTCCCTCATGTTCTCTCGCCAGAGCCACCTGCCATGTTTAGCTCACCTTTGCTTGTTGATATACAGAGAATCATGGGGAGAGAACACAGACCTGTACGAGGCCATTATGCTGCTCAGATTGCAGAGTATATTTGATGCTTGAGATTGCGGTTGTGTTTGTTGACATGGTTTGCTTCCATATTTTCCAAATGCCCCCTGGCCCCCAGCCAAACAAGAGTAGAGGGTGAAGAAGCCCATTGCCTTCCGGCAGGGTTATCACAACGGTGCAACAACTGGAATGTAAACAACGTTTACTACACTAAGGGAGACATGTAGCAGACACTGCGGACTGCTAATTGTCCATCTGTCCAATCCATCCATCCATTGTCCAACCATGGGCAGTTATTTGAGGTGGTTTCGGGTTGTGTAACAACTTGATTTCTTACCAGACAAGCCATTTAAACAAGATCAAGTTCTTGTCAGCCAGTACACAGAGGTCTGCTAACATTTGACATAGTAGCCAGGGCATCACCTTCAAAGTGGCTAAGAAGGGAATGCTCCTGCTGCCACTGTCTAAGATGGAGCCTGAACCTCAACAGAAGGTGCCGACTATCTTTATGATTAACTTAAAACCTTTCCATCCAGCCCTCTAGATAATCACTGGGAATTGCTCTGGGAAACCGTCAAGTGCCTTCTTTTACAGCAGGCTGTGCTATCACAGCAAAGCAAGAACTGTACGCAAATCAAGCCGGGTCCAAACCCAAAAAAGCAGTCCAGCTTGAACCTCTAAGTCACAATGCTTCAGATGGACACAGCGGAACGCTGCAGCCTTCTTGGAAAATGTACATGATGTACTCACAGCTCCGATTAAGATAGTATGAAAAAAAGACCTACCTATCTCCATGGGGCATACAAATACCTACCGCTTGAAGGAAATAGGCAGACATTTCCAATAGCCACTCAGAGGAATACCCAAGCGCAACTATGAACATTGCTCGCAAGAATACATAGGAATTATTCTCCTTTCGATCCCACATGGGGTTCGCGCAGCACAACGCAAATCTGCAGTACCTGAATGTTCACTTACATGATGAACCATGTCGCATCAAGACTAATGCTTATGGATTTTACTGTAATCCAAATTTCTAAGCATTGAATGTAATGAATTATTGTATGTTATAATGAAACTGTAACCAAACATAGGATAACAAGATCATTCAAAACATTTGGTTGTGATAAGTAGCCAGATATTGTGTAACTAGCCTAAGGGAAGTCATAGTTGGCGAAACAAGAGGCACATGCACAAGGAGGTTATTGTTGGCTGTTAATCACTACATCTGTATGCAATGGCTGAATAAGATCGCACATGAATGTACCCAAAATAAATGATGTAACCTTCACATAATTATTCACCTAATTAAAGCACCACTAGTTTAAACCAACAAGGTATAGCACAATTATTTGAATGACTGATCGTAGACATTGAACACACAAGTGTGAGGGGTCACCCAGTTAATCCATGTACATTATTTCAGACTGTTAGGTGTTAGAATCTTCGCCCCGCCAGATGCTGAAAGTGAATTCTTCTGAAAGAAAATATCATTTACATAGACATATGGATTGACGCGGTACCACTTGGCAACAAACACCAACCCATAATTATCAATTACCAGTAGCAACCGCAGAACCATTCCATTTGTTTATGTTTTGAAGTTTTAATAAGTGCCAACAACAGAGGAAGACACTTGGTATTTGTCTTAGAACCGCAGTACATTCTAGGACTTTATTGATGAAAGTATTATATTTTTTTTAAAAGTGTTATTCAAAGCACCATGTCGACCCACTGTTTTAAAAAAGAACAGTCTCAAAAATTAAACTACCACCCAAGACCACCGTTCTGGCTGACTCGCATCAACCGAGTAACACTATTTTGGCTCCACCACATTAAAAACGTCCCAGTCTCACTTTGGGAGAATTTGCGAACATTGACAAACATTTAGAAGATGGAAATCGGCTGTCTTTAGAACAAAGGTTGGTACTCTACTGTGCTTGGGAACAAAGCTGATGATGTATTCTGTGCACTGACGGTGGCCAGGCAGCCTGCAGGGACAAGGTAAAGGTTATGGGCACTACAACGATCCCCACATGCTTCTCACCCATCTGATTACACCGACACACTCATCATGGGTATATATGTGTATATATATGCATGTATATGCATATATATATATATGTATATATTACCTGCATCAGCCATAAATATAATTTGCTTTATTTGTAGATATCATTTGTATCCTGTATATAGTTGTCCTATTTTGTATATTCTTTTGTATATTACTGTACAGCAATGTAACCAAGCTGAAAATATCCTTATTGCCCTTCTGCGCCCTGATACCCTCGGGTCCGGTGGGCAATACAAATATTAAAACAAATCAAGAGAGTCTGGGACTTGCAAGCATCTTGGCTCTTCAGATTTGCCCCCCCCCCACCTCTTTCCTCCTCTTCAGTCTCTGGGCACTATACACATGTCTCTTGGGTCCCAATTCTGACTGCCCTACACTGCTAGCCTTCAGAACTAGCCTAAGCTCACAATCATCAGCTTCACTCTGCAGCCAGAACATGGGAGACCCACACATGTGAAAAGAAAGGAAAAGCAGCTTACGCGGTCAAGCAGCGCGCGGCCAGGAGTATCCACTCTTCATGAATAAGCGAGCCGCCACACTTGTGCTGGAACGGTAGAATGGCAAGAGGACGACTCTGCAAAAGAACATCATGCCCCATAAGATCACAACAGCATACACTTGGTCATCCTAGAAGACAATGTCTTGGAATGTGCAGCACACGCCTCTCTGATCCCAACATGGCAACGCTTCTGCATGCAACATCTTCAGGCGATGGTGCCATCTATTTGATAATGCTTAAAGGCCCTGACTAGGAACCGTTACCACATGCCATAATTGGCATCACCGCATGCTGTGATAGTGGGTCTCTGTCTTGCTATGGGTATATCCCCACAAAGGAAGTAGGATGCAGACTTGGATATATCACATACATTTTCTCCAAAAAGGCGTAATCCTTATTTTTGTATTTCTTTTAAACATTACCACCCTCTTTTGTTAGGCGGGAAATGAACTCTAAAGAAGCATTTCACACCACTACTGCAGTGTTTAATAATGCAGAGAGGAGTCATTATGGACCTTACACTTCATTACATAGAAAAGAGAGCATCTCAGTTGCCCACCCGATTTTCAACCTCCCCGCCATCCCACCCCCAGCCCGCCTTTGTGGTCCCCTAAACAATTAATTGAAACTGCAGTAGTATGTAGTGTATCACCACGTTTAGGTGCAGGGAAAAACTAGAACAGCCCTGCAGATGTTAAGATTATTTACATGAAGTAAAAGGAAGCATTTATATAGGCAGCATTCAACATTGCAGCCAAGTCTCACACAGCAGAGTGCCACCCAAAAGCCATCACTGGAAGTTCACCCCCAGTTCCGAGCTAAATGGACAATGCATTCCGAGCACTAAAAATAGCTCAAATGTGAAGCCTGTTGCTATGGACTCGCAGCCTTTATATATTTTGAAGACCATGTGAATTTTAGCTATGATATTCATCCAAGGAGTGATCCAGCCTATAGAATTCTACAACAAAATGCAAAACGATCTCAAATGTGACATTCTTTTAGAGTGGAGTAGTAAGGCAGGTTGTCTTGCATTGACCTTTGAGTGACATGTGGATGTCAGAAGCTAATGATCCTATCTGTCATTGTCCGGGAATGACCTTTGACAGGCAGGAGGAGAAAGGTCAGTTTAGGTTAAGGGTCCTCCCCAAGAAACCCTGCCAAGAATAGGATTGAGCAGCTCTTTTTTAATTCTTCTGGAGTACAGAATTCCCCTAGAATGCATCTGTTTCATCACAACAATGATCCAAACACTGTGAAGGCCATCCATCTTCTTGGCCTCTTGGGCAAACATATCTGCTGCATGGGCCCCTGTTTCTCCCTCATTCTGGCCAAAGTGATAAAAGATGTTAGATCACTGGACAGATTTTTTGACAAGTGCTGTTCCAAAAGTATATTTTTCAGAAACCACCTGCGTCTGTCCCTTGTTAAAGGAAATGTAACGTAAGTGGTATTTTATAGTGACCTTCTGCCACTATTGGTGGCCTCGTAAGATAAAAGGGGGTGGGGTTCATTAGTGGGACAGTGGGAGAGGCCGGGGGCGAAACCTGTGTTGTGAGTGGTTGCAGATCAAAAACTACCTGGCACCTCGGTGCCAATCTGATTTCTACAGGTTGGGCGAAGAAACGTGGGAGTAAATTAACCATAGGGAAGAGACCAAGGACTGAAGGACTACATCACTTTGGGTCTGGTTAGCCCTATCGCACTCTCCCACATCAGCCGCTAAAGAGGAGAGCTTACGGGTGGCTCGGTTAGTGCGGATGTGCCTGTTGTGGGCCTCTGTTGAGGTTGTGTGTGTAGTGGAAGGAGATCTTAGAGGGGAGTAAGATGGGGGAAGAAGGGAGTAGGTTTTACAAGGCCAAACAACCTGCAACCCTGCACTCTTACGCCTAGCCATTTGTAGATGGGCCCCACTTCCCTAGCTCAGATGGTCTCCAGTCAACCCCCCCCTCTGCGTCTCAAATAGATACATTGTATATCTCACGAGGAACATAACACGCATCGGCAGACGGCTGAGGGAAAGTGGCAGACCTTCCCATGCGTTAGCTGTATAGGGCATGGGAGGCAAGAACTTTAGGTTGATGCCTTTCACAGACAGACACATTTCAAATATAAAATGAAATGCTCATTCTTATGTTGCCAAAATGTTCCTTGATTTTATGCACATCGCCAGCAAACCCCATGTCCCCCATTTGTCCCCTTTTTCATGGATGATTTACATACAGCATGAGGATGATTTACCAACTGATTACATTGTGTATATACTGAGGGAGTGCGATTCATTTACAAACCCCAGAGAAATGTATTTAAACCATGCAGACTGGATGCAAACCATACCATTTAAGACCATGCTGAGACCCCCAAAGTACATGGGTCTCGTTATGCATTGCTTGGGTAAGGGAGAACCCCTTCTGGGCCATGACCATAACTACTTAGGTCATCACTGCTTAGGCCATGCCCCCTTGGTATAGCCCCCTCTCCTGGATTTCCCATGTGACGTCCACCTCCACCATCTCAAACACAGACTGCCCTTGGATTGCTTTATAGATTTCAGACCATGCGTAGCAACAAGAAAATGCAGAGGTCTAAGAAAATCATCTCAAACCCATGTTGGACTGTCACCCAGTCTGGAATAGACCCGTCCTAGCGAGTCAAGACAGACTCAGTAGGTTGCACTCTAGTACCTAGTCATCCTGGATCCAATCACCCTGACTCACCGCCAGGGGCTCAATGCTCCACTGAAAGCTCTGTGTCCACCTCCATCTGGGGTTTCAGAGCCTGGCCTTTAATGCATAGATGGAACGATTTGGCTAGTGCCACTGTACACAGGCCTTGTCCTATATCAGAGCAAAGCAATACTGCAGCCTGAGGGACAGGCAACTCTTGCCTCAAGCCCCTTGTCCATGTTGGTTTTGGCCATAGGGCAAGTGGTGCAGTCCCTAGCGTTTCCAGTCCTGGCCACAGGCTGCCCTCTTTGCTTCCCTGAACTAGTGTCGGCAGCCTAGTCGTGGGGCCAGGGAACGATGAGCTCCACTGCTTCAATCAGCCCATGAGAAATGCATAAACTATGAGGCTGGCCTGAGCCACCTGTCAATATTTTTCAGGAGATGGTAGAGTCAGTAACCCCAGAAACGCCCATTCCAAGAGTTACCAATACACTGGTGCAATGCATCAATGTATTCTGATGGAAACTAAACCGTCGCACGTGTCCAAGGACATTGAAACCCACAATCATCCCAATTACACAGACAAGTGAAACAAGTCCAGTGACCCTTGCACAGAGAACAGCAAAATCATTTCCAGTCTTATCGACACATGCTATGACTGCAATGTGAGCAGCGCGTGCATTACGCACATTCCTTTGCCACTTGAAAACGGAAAGCACAACCCTTTCATCAACACGCTTATCTGACGTTAACACAGGGTATCTCTCAATATAGGCACTTTTACATCCCAGTCATATAACCTACCATGGATTAGAGGCAAGACAAATGCCCATGACCATAGAGCCAGTTATATTTCCAGGCAGATCTCGTTGATCCTGCCACGTGCCGCGGGGCTGCTACTTACTTGCACAGAGGCTTGCCACGGCCAGGAGTGAGGAGTAGCTTCTTGGCCATTGCCTATTCTAGGTTGGAAGGACTTTGGTGCAATAGCAGGAGAGCCACAATTTGCTGGCCAAGCTGCAAAGAACAAAAACATGCACACATTGAAGTATTGGAGCAAGTGAACATTTTGCAAGAGGCCAGCAGTGACTGCAATGAGTTTCGCAAAGACAGCATTTATCTTTGATCGTTTGATTTGCAGACTGCAATAGCAACATGTAGCGAAACATAAGATTAATTCCCAGCACCACTCTCCAGATTACAACCATGACAACAATTGCAATGTGCAAACGTGGTCTATACAAACAAAAGCAATGTCTTCTAATAGACTTTCTTGAAAGGAAGACATTTTACTTCAGCAAAGATTTTTCCAAACCTCCTTCATATAATAAAGGTTTCTGGCCAAATACATGCCACCATTGTGTCCGAGCCTTACTCTGCATCCTCACAGGGAGAAAGAAGTTTCAGTCGTATGAATTTTGATGGAGATCCTGTGGTTAGGAGTAGATCAATTTGGCTGAGTCGCTCTGTGCCAACGTGGTTGCTTTTTTACGAGGGTCTGGAAAGATGGGAGCTCTTCAAGGAAGGGATTAAAGGAAAGGATCTATAGGTCAAAACACTGTGCTACCACATACTCTCATGTTATTCATTTGGTTGGGTGTCGTTTCACATATCTTATATATAAAAAAAAAAAACAGTCCACCCGCTGTATTGTGGCATTGTAGTAATAAACTATCTTTGTACATATGTGCAGCTGACAAGCACAGGAAATGCTGAAAAAAGCAGATAGAGGGCTCGCACACTGCAGTGGCCATGATGGAGTTACAGCCAACAAAGGAGCACCAACAAAATAAGAAAAGGTTCAGTAGAAAGAGGAGAGTAGAATAAGAATTATCCATGTAAGGAGAGCTAGAGAAAAGGAAACGCCAGCACAAAACATGAGTCCGCAAGCATGACTGAGTGAAGAGGCTTTGATGATCAAGGGGAGCAATTCTAAACTTTAGCACACTACTAAGCAATTTATTTAAGGTGAGCGGCCACCTGCACATATCAGAGAAATTAGTTTCTGCAATGAAGGGAAGGTATTGATTTCTGAGTAGAGAGCTAGAAGTGTTTAAAGGAGGGAAGAGTTTCAGAGGAGCAGTGTCCAGGATGTAGGGATAAAATCATCTAGGTTTTGGGGACCAAGGAGGTCGGAGGCTAGATTGTTGTGTTCTCCCCATGACACAGCAGAGTAGAAAAGGAACGCTCAGGCACAACCGATAATGGATTTTCTGTAGGTGGCGAGGCAGGTTTGGAAGGGCAAGGGTGTTGTTTCTGCTGGCAGTAAAGAAAGCCCATTTAATGTGGGGATTGGGGTTTAATTGGCAAGGTCCATCCTGTGATCAGGTTGGCTTTGTGGATCCAAGTGTTGCCAGTCTGAGTTCCTCAAGAGGCAATTTCCCTTGACAGTTCCCAGAGACATGGCCCGCGAGCAAAGAGTAATGCAGTTTGAGACACCAGCGTCAGATGCAGCTGTGCTTTCACAGCGATGCTGGGGGTGGGACAGGTCGTGATACTAGAATGTATATGAACTCTAAGGGATTATAGACCATCGGTCCTCAATAAGGTGTTCCTTTACAAACAATTTCTCCACGGGTGGGGGCCACTGAAGACACTGTAGATGCACAATCTGCCCTTTGTAATTTTGGTGAAATTCTACATCCCATTCATCAATCCCAAAATGTATGTTAAGTGCACCCCTATTTTAGGAGTGCATTTAAACAACTAAGACACAGGAAGGACACTGGTTGTCTGTCGGTCTCTCTGCTAACGCAGCCTAATAACTCAAAGACTAGAGGTGTCCATCTTGGTTAGGCTGCCTCAGTCTGTTGGAGGCGGATAGCAACATTTGGAAACAACTAGCATGAATACAATAGGCCTGCTGCTGGAGGAAGCAAGCGACCAACAAGCAGGTTGCAGAGACGCCCCATTACATGGAATAGCGCCCTTGGGCACGCCTGCTATGTGAAACAGCTGTGTGGTCAGACACCTTAAAATGCATAGGGGGCATGATGCTGTACTTACCCATTGTGAACCCAAACTGAATATATGTTTCACATAAGCTGTTAGTTGGGTGTTGTCTAGAAAGGACTGCTTTTTTGAATTAGTGCAATGTTCACTGATGCTGATGTTGGACAAGTGGTTGATTGTTAGATGCACATCATGTTGGGGAAAAAGAAAGCCCCCGCCCCCAGACACAATGGCAATCTAGACACATTTAGCGCTGCCTTGTACTTTTGTTGCTTTATCCAGGATTGAGAGTTGTGTACATGTTTACTTATCCCCCTGAGTGAAGGTTGCCACTCTGACAGAGCATGGATAGGCAGGGATATGTTGGAAAATCCCACACAATGTATGTACACTTGTTCTTAAGTGTGCTACTTTTAGTGGTGTAATGTGATATAACCATGCAGATTACTTGGCACATTTGAGGTTAAATGTGCACTCAGCTTACCGATAGTAAGGTTGTCCCAGGCATTGGCAGGCTTCGGCGGTAAAGTTGGGAACACGTTGGGATCCGTTGTCCAGTAGCCCCGGAAGCCCTTGTGCTGGATCTCCTGGTTGCTCAAGAACCTGATGATGGCTCCATTTCCAGGCGTAATGACGACCGGCGGGATCAGAAATCCACAGAACTTTCCTGTAAAGATTGAGATCCAGATCACCTGGGCTGTACTGTTCAAATGTTTATTAGTAAGACTCTTTGACATTATCAGGAAGAAAAATGTGTGGTTTGGAGGCCTACTTTCAAGTGCACTTACTGATGCAGGAGATATTAAATTTTTTTATCCGACTTAATAACCTACATGTATGTTTTTTATTTTTCAGGAAATACTTTAAGATGGATGGTGCAGCGTCAATAAAAGAGGGAAGTAACCCTCACCTGGCACATGGAAAAGGGGAAAACCCCCGCAAGGGTAAAGGGGGGGGGACGTGCATTTCATTTAAGGATTCCTACTGAGATAAATCATCTGGCCAACGTTTAGGTGGGCAGTGTGAGCAATTTCTGGGGTGGCTAGCAATAGCTTTCTCTTACATCTGAGACAGTCACAAGAATTCCCCCTCAAGCTTCAACTTTGTTTAGCTTAATCTTTTAAAAAAATGTGTTTGAAAGCTATGCTTCGTCGATGACGGTCTAAGCCAATCGTCCTTTTCTGGCATAGTAATTAATAGGACAACACAAACCTCTTCAGTGTAGCTCAATGTATATGAAACGTGTTTGGGGTGTTGGGCCACAGTTCCACTTACCCAAGGAGGTGACATTCACCAGGTCATAAACTTCCACATAATCCACACATTGATTGTCGATGTTCATAGCCTGTAATTCGAAGTTTGTGAACACTATCCAGAGCTGTTTTGTAGGACTGGCTGTAATTCTCCAGGTACAGATGTGCCCATTGGGGTACATGGCAATAGGCCATTGGGGTGTTGTGAACTCTCCTGCATCTGCGTTGAAATGACCTCCACAGCTCGATATACCTGGGATGATTGGATAAACGCAACAAAAAAGGTAGGTATCCACACATTCTAGATTGTGACCAGCGGTAGCATGAGTGGGCATTCTCCTGGCAGCAATGCATATCTACTCAGACCCAATCTGACTAAAAGAGTTCACCTTAGTTGTGGGATTAGGATTGGGCATCAAACATTACTTCTATTGGAGAAAAGGAGCCCCAACTACCGCTTTTTCCACATCCTCACAATCACCCTTCCAACAACATCCTGGAGCTTAAGGCCCATGAGAAAACCTGACAATGTGACTGGCACCATATGCGTGCGAATGGAGTCTGCACAAGCACATCCTCCTATTACCCTTCAAGAATGGTTGGTGCAAATCATATGCCTTCTGCCAGTTGAGGAAAGGAAATAAAACCAATTCACAGGAAATTTCATTTCATGCCAAACTTTGTCCACTTATAGTGTAACCCGGTTGCATGAGTAACTATGTCCCTGTTCTAGTCTATGCTTTCAATGCAAAGCACTGGGGATTTGGACAGTCAAGAACAGTTTTGGGCTCTGGCATCACACCGCAAAGCATCAGAGCAAGTCTATCTAGATCAGTCTTTTATCGACGCCACGAGGCAGCCGTAACTGATTGATTCAGTACATTTTAATATAAAGTTACACAATCAAACAAAAACTTTGCTAGATGTCTTGCTCCTTCAGATTGCTAAATCATGGCCATTCTTTTACAAGCACCTCAAAAGGAAGACCAAGTAATTGAGAGGTTTTGTAGAACATCAAACTACTTTCCACTGGAGCAGAACATTCACCATTATCTTAAACGCACAGAATGAGCATTCGGGGGATGGAATCAAATTGGGTGATAATGGGAAGAGCACCAATAGAGGCAGGCAATATGCAAGTTTAACATGTTAAAGGTTCTAGACAGTGCTATTGAAAACAAAAAAAAACTACCCCAAGTAAACTCCGACTATGATGTGGAAGCTAGTATTAAACAGTTTATGGATTCTCCGACCCGCAAGGATCTGCCTGATCCTATCTATGCACCAGCATAACAAAGGCTTCAAGTTTCCTCACATACCTGGAATGGCTGATGGATCTACAAATGCCCAGGCTGCAGAAAAACCACTGTCCACTATTTTACTGTTAGATGTGAACTGGAGAGACAACTCATTCTGCAAACTGAGGATGTCCGACGGTGCAATGTTTCCACAATATTTTCCTGAGGGGGGGGGGAAAAAGAAATACTATAAATATATAGGGTTACCCCCACTTGCTCTCCGTGCACAGACAGGGATGCTTTTTGAGAAGCTGTGCTGGGTGACAGAACTACCTGTTGGATTCTGGCACTTGTCAGATAGCATCCATTAGAGTGAGATTTCATATCTAATCATATAGATTTACATATATAATGATATAGATCTATAGCTTTCTCATGATATTTCATACACTTTACAGGGTACCGACCGTATAACTACGAGATGCCCGATCAAGCTATGTCAGGTCACCACCCCCAAGTGAATACCACAAGGGAAATTAATCAGAGTGATCATTTGGCACTAAACTTACGACCCCCTTCTTTATAACCCCACCACACAAAGTTTGAGAGCAATAACAGGATTGGTCATTCATTTATATGAGCTATGACTCTTGAAGATTGGCCTGCTATTTTTCTAAAAAGACCCAGTGGTAAAATTGCCCCATAGGGCCAGTTTTATGTCTGTGGTGGTAGTACTGATGGACTCCATGGCAGCACTGCTGGCAATTCTACCATTATTGGATAGCATCAGGCGTTATACTTTGCTGAGGGGTGGGGGGCATGGACACACTTGCCAGTGACCAGCAAAACACAGATGGGGCCTTCTGGGAGTAAAAGTAAACCAGCATCACTTCCAGGAGTAAGGCCATTCCAGGTATGGCCTTATTTTGAATGGTGATGGGGGTCAGCCGCCACACAGGTTCTGTGATCCATCGATTATTGGTGATACTGTACCATGGCATATGTACCACTTCCACCATTCCCTAATGAAGCATTAAGAACCAGCACCAGAGGGTTGCACTGTGTGGTAAGGTTAACGCTGCCCAAGTCAGTGGTCCTGAGCTGAAGTCACCTGGCGCACCATAGAGCCTGATGGTCAGGTCTCAAAAGCAGCCTGAGCTCTTTTCGCGAGAGAAGTAAGGGCAGCCTCGCCTGGGGCTTCCTGCGATACCGTTTGTCCATGTCTCCTTGACCAGTATCCAGTTTCTACACGTTCACAAAGAGAAGTTTGGAATGCAGTTTAAAGGTGGTTAGAGCCTCCATTCCAAGTTAGCCAATTAGCTAGTGAGCTGGAAGTTGTGAGAACAACTTAGGAGGAGCAAATAATACCAGCTTCTGTTGTAGCTAGAACCGGGATTCCACACTGACCGTCAAAAGAGAAGAAAAGCTGCTCTAATTGCATTGGGTGAATTATGTAACTGTTTGGTATCCTGTAGGTCTTTAGGAATTTACTTTCACTTATTACTAGCTTCATGGAAGAACCACTGGGAGGAGTCCGCACAATCATTAGGTTCCACATCTACCTATCACGCAAACTAAAAAGCATCTGATGAATTATTCAAGTTTGGTGTAACATCCCAGAACATAGTAAATGCGGTCGACTGTTACCCATAGGAAATTGTTGGAGGGATCAGTGTCTGCGGATTACATGGAATTGGGCCAACCAGAAAGGTTGCAAAGAAAAGCTAATCATCCTTAAAAAGGGCAGTACGTGAAAGAGGACGTGTCATGTGGTACAAAGCAAAAACTAACAAATTAGCATTCCTGCTTGTAAATGTTCATTACTTCAATTACAAAACCATTAAACAACATATGTGTACACATTACATGAGGCATAAAAAAGATGGCACTGAACCATCAATGTCTCTAGTTAATTACATGAACACAACATCTTACACATTTAAAGTGCTGGCGCATCCCTGACAACATACACAGAACAATGTATCAACAATCACATGAAGTTCTTATGCATATCAATTAAAACACATCTCTAATACCATACATATCCAAATATGATAACATTAATTTAAAATGCTAGGGCACCAATACACCCTAATGACAACAATAGTGTTCATAACCACTCATTTCTGAAAGGGTTTCTGTTATTAAGTGAAGCAGACTGAATCTTTGTGTCCAGAATGTGACTCAAGAGCTTTATGGTCACGTAACTCAAGAGATTTGGTATTTGACGCTATCAAAACGTTTCGCCGTATTCTAATTTTGAACACCTTCCTCAGGATCTTCGTACATTATTTACAAAAAGGGAACCTTGCATCAGGAGATAAATGTCAATTTAGATCCTCCATCTAGTATTCTCCACAGTTGTAAAGTTAAACATGTATGTATCCATCCACCAGAGTAAGTAAATAAGTCCCCTTGTTCTTTCAGATTATATCCTTTGAGCTCTTGTATTACCTTTCATTTACTTCTCAATTTGTCCGTTCATTGGTGTCTTTTATGGATTACAACCAGAGGCGTTTCTAGGGGTGGGGGGTTTAGGGGCTATAGCCCTGGGTCTTTTGGCTGTAGCCCCCGATAGAATCTTAGGAACTACAACTAAAAGGCAAGCTAGCCCCAAGTCCCGACAGTACTGGCATTAGCGTAGCCCCAGATCTTTTCCAGACCTAGCAACACCCCTGATTGCAACCATCCGCAAAGGTGTCTCCTTGAAGGAAATGAGTATCTCCTCCTTCATGTTCGACTTGGAAATCACTCCCAGTCCCTCTTAGCACTCTTACCAGAGCCGCGTAACAAAACCAAAACACACATAGCGATCATAAGCCTTTTAACGTGAGAAATTATCGAAGTATGCGCACAAACAGGGAAGAATCCTACTGTATGTGAATACATTCAAATAGGGATTACTGGGACGAGTAAGAGAAGTGTGCAGGCAATGAAGGGATGAGGACAATCCATCTTCCCATCAGGATTTCTAAAAAATGTTTGCCTTTTTGGCTACAAGCCCTCTCCACATCCAGGTACAATTGTTGGCCAAGCACCGTCTTATGTCTTCTGTCCTCTCGACAGTCTCTATAGGGAGCTTTGCTTGCTCATATCCCAACATCATAACTCATTGATAACGACTTCTCCTTGCCTCTGCAGGGTTTGGGATGCAGTAGAGCAGGGGAGTTGCTAGGTCTGGAAAAGACCCGGGGCTACGCTGATGTCGGAACTGTTGGGACTGGGGGCTAGCTAGCCTTTTGGCTGTAGCTCCTGAGATTCTATCCGGGGCTACAACCAAAAGACCAGGGGCTATAGCCCCCTTAGCCCCCCTGCCCCCTAGCAACGCCCCTGCAGTAGAGGTCAGCACACTTTGCCTGGAGTAAGTTTTTCAACCCCCACTTGGAGATGGGCTGAAGTCTGTGGGGTCCCAAGCAACAGCTGAGGGCTCTAAAATAGCCTGGTGGGTATTGCTGGAGAGGAATGCGGCAGAAGCAGAAAGACACACCGATTTGCACCATATTAAGTTAAGATGGCTGAGGCATTTCAGTCCTAACATATGCATGTAACATATCTCCCAGAGGCCCCCACCATGCATGCCTGTGCCAAATTACAAATGTTGCAGCATTTATGTCAGACGTTTGAGTCTAGGAACCAGAGCATGCTGTTATGTTCTATTTGCCCTTATCGGGGGAAAACAGGAAAAGAATTACAGCGATCTGACCCCCTTTCTGTCCCCCTTAATCGTCCAGAGGGACAACTTCATCAAACTTCAGGGTTTCATCAGAACTTCCACCATGCATTTCTAAGCAAGCTCCAGTGAGGCAGAAAATAACCTGTTGCCTCTAGAACACAAAATCCCAATTTCTTCTGTTCCTACAAGAGGAGCTCCAGCTGGATTTGTTTCCCACCTACCCGAGGGCCCTGCGGTAGTATTAAGGTAGTCCATCATCCCTGCGCAGAGATGGGACAGGAGGAGTACCCGACTGAGACTGCAACAGTTTTGCTACTTCCAGATCAAAGGTCAGATCCTTTCCTCCTTCCATGGGCCATAGATCCGTACGGGACCCACATACACACCCGTGGGCAATGGGGTTCCTCTCCATGAAAGCAGTTTTCTTGTTTGCAACCCAAATGGAGAGGCTTAGCCAAAAAGGAAAGAGATACTGATGGCAAAGTGGATAGTCTTTGAATATTATAGCGAGTACTTTATGCTCTTCTGTGTACACTGCTGTGCTTTCAGGTGAACCCCGCCACTCCCTCATCAAGCGATGCAGTATTATATTTTGGGCTACAAGAGGACATCAATTTTCAATATAGTGTAATACACCATTATCAGGGGCCTCACCCTGACCTCCCAATAGTAGATAGAGTCAATGAGGGTTTTGTATGTTAGAGCCTCTGACTTTAGTAAAGGTCCAAGGGTCCACACGTGATTACTCGCCTTCGCTCATGCCCTGAAATCACTCAAACGTGGATGACAAGTGCCTATGTAAAGTTTAACCCCACCAAGACTGAATTGATACTTCTGGGTCTCCCATCCAAGCAGGAACCAACTCACAAGTGGCTGGACAAAATGCGCTTTGACGGGTTCAACCCATAACTCACCCACTCAGCAAAATCCCTAGGCTTCATTGCCAATTGCAATCTTTCCTTCCAACAGCAAATTGCGAAAAAGACTTGACCTGTTTGGTACCAGATCCCTCTACTCCACCAGATCAAGCCCTTTCTCCGGCCCCAGGACTTTCAGACGGTAGTGCAGACTGTAGTGATCTTGCATATTGACAGGTGTAATGCCCTCTTCGCAGGGCTCCCGGCCACTCATGCTCAAAGTGTCCCACCACGCCGTGGCTTGCCTCCTCACCAGTTTCTTTTCAGTGTTTTTGCAGGTTGTGGCAGATCCCGCACAATCCTCTGGTTCAGGGCATCTGGTGGAGCTGCCAAAAGTTCATGAGTTAAGGCAGGGGGCAATAGGTGGGGCATTGATGCCGCCAACAGATAACTAGTTGGGAAATGGGGCAATAAGTGGGGCACTGGATTTGCCAACTGGTAACGAGTTTGGAAATAGGCAAATTGGTAAGGTATTGGAAGAAATGCTGAGGTCGTTGCGGTGAGTGATGCAGCCACCTAGGGAGGGGGCCACCATTGAGACCGCGATGAGAGTTTGGGAGGGCCACTCAATGTCTGCCATGATCGTGGGGGTGTTAGAAGGGAATTAGCACAGAAATGAGAATTCTTCCTACCTTAGAGACCCCGGGTTCTTTTGCTGGACTTTTTTCTCACTTATGTATTTTTCTTTGTCAGACTCCAAAACCAAAAGAAACACAGGGTTCAAATCAAACTCCATAGACGGCATCTTTTTGCATTGTGACACACAGCACCTTCAGTGCAGGATCACAGAGACATTCTTTGGATTTCTGACAAGGTTTAAATACCTTCTCTTGGATAAACTACTGTTTCCAAGAGTAGTAAAGTGAAATTGAATTTACTTACCCTTTTCTCTTTGTAGACCCAGCACACACCATCTTACATAGAGTGCTGGAGGGATTACTTAGTATCCCCTTTGTCTACCTTCTCATGTAACATGTATTTCTACAATTAATGGCTGGTAGCAGTGGTTTAATTTTCCTACCATTGTGCGTTTTTACCGCAGGCTGAATCCTCAGCTGTAGTATTGCACCCATGGGTGTCCATTTTGTCAAAATGGCCGGTATTCTTTTTTTGCCATTTCTTGTTGGAACGGTCCTTCTTGAGATTTACTCTGCGCACCAAACCAGGTTGAACTGAATTTTATTGATTATTTATATAGCGCCTATACACAACGCGCTTCAAGGCAGGGAGGGAACAATGGGCAAAAGAGTGACATTCTTACAGGTCCTTGATACATTTAAGAATGAGAAACTATCATATCTAGCAACATTTTTGATAGTGCAAGTGCGTTTGACAATAAGGGGGGGGAGTGGGGTGGGAAAGAGAATGAGACAGATAAGCGGCTATCTTACTATGCCTGATGACAATTGAGCTAGTGCCGGAATTAAACAAGAGGTAGGGGGGAGGGGCAGGGAGAAAGGAGAAGAACAAAACAAGCAACTATCGTACTAGGCCTGACAACATTTCAGATAGAGTGGAGGGGGAGAAAGAGCAAGAACAAATGAGGGGGGGCTGAGGAGGAGGGAGACAAACAAGCTGCTATCATGCAGGTCAGGCGACATTTCTGGTAGAGTAAGAGCTATTGACAATGTTAAGGGGGGGCTTAGGGGGAAGGAGAATGAGACAGACAAGCGGCTATCTTTCTATGCATGATGACAATTGAGGTAGTGCCAGAATTTAACAAATGGGAGTATGGGGGAAGGAGAAGAACAAAACAAGCAACTATTGTACTAGGCTTGACGACATTTCAGATAGAGTTGGAGGGGAGAAAGAGGAAGTACAAATGAGGGGAGGGAGAGACAAACAAGCTGCTATTATACAGGTCAGGTGACATTTATGACAGGGTGAGTGCTAAGGATGATAGGGTGAAAAAGAGGGGGTGAGAGGAGCGGACATCAGGACGAGGGAGATAGAAAAACAAGCAGGCGACAGGGGGGGCGAAATACAACAGGCAGGCAAGCAGGCGATCAGGGGCGGGGGGTAGAGAAAAAGTGTAGAAAGAGAGGGCGGGGGAGGGGGTAGGAGGTGAGACAGACAAGCAACTATCGTACTAGGCCTGATGACATTTCTGATAGAGCCAGACAGTTGACAAGAGGTGTTGGGCAGGGGAAGAGGGAGGAACGACATTTCAGGTAGTGCTGGAGGGGGAGGAAGAACAATGAGAGAAGGGGAGGAAGATAGACAGCTACTATCGTACTAGGTCAGATGACAATATGAATAGGGTGTTACGCTCACCTGGTATCCAGTGGGACGCCACCCAGCTGGGTTACTCACTGGTATGCTTCTCAGCTTTGCTCTGATGTGGTCTGCGGGGAAGGTTCTGCCTGAAAATACAGGAGGACTGTGTTCAAGACTGACCGACTGGGGTAAGTATCCTCCCTCCACCCCCGTATGCTTTCAGTCCCTCTGGCGCCCTCTCCTCACCTTGTGGTAGAATTAGGCGTGCTCTCCGTCCTGCCTTCTTTGCAGGGGCGCTTTGTCTTTCATGGGCGAGTGCGGTCCAGTTACTTCACTGACACCGGCCCGTTTGATATTGTTCAGGTAGGTCTTATTGCTGTTCTTTAGTTTTGTTGCTATCCTGCATGCCTTTCTTTGTTTAAAATGTCTCTTTTTCCTCCCTTGTAGGTCGCGGTGTTCTTCAGCGTGAGTGGAATGTCTGGAGTGGTGCCAGCTGAGAGGCGACCAGCCAGGTAAGCCTTTTGAGCAGTTCGTAATTTGTAAATGTCTCTTGCCTCTATCTTCCTCTTTCAGGTTGTTCTGTCCGGGAGGCGTGCAGATTCGAGGAAGCTGTTCTCAGTAGCTGCGAGTGTTTAAAGATGAAGACTGCAGGTAAGATGCTGCTGTTAATGATGTTCCTTTTGTCTCATTGCAGGTTCTGCTTCTCCGAGGTTCGAGGGAATAGCTGGACAAGGTGAGCGTCACGTTGCAAGCTGCAAAGTAACACGAAGCATGTTCTGCAGTCAGGGTGTGGTTTATATAGCCCAGGTAAAGTAGTACCAGAGAAGGTAGTTCCAGGCCTGCCACACCCAAAACACTAGACCGCATAGCTTGTTTCTTAGGAATCAAGCTATGTGGATGCCTCCATGTTGGCTGCAATACATTAAAGTAGTTCCCAAGCACATTGTTGTTCATGGTGTATGTTACTGGCACCATATGCGCCAGGACTGGCCCCGTGAGGGCTTTTGAAGAGGATGCTAGGCTCTAGAGGCCCGAGTCCTGACTCCACCTGGCCAATGGGTTTGTCAGAGGGGGTTTTGGGCGAGGGTCGTGACATAGGGTAAATGCACGAATATGGCACGGGGAAGGGGCAAAGGGGAGAGTGGAAGATGGTGTGAAGGGGACAAAACTGAGTAGACGGTGAGTGTGGTGAAAGAGAAGAAGGGGGAAGGCAAACAGGAAAAACAGAAGGGCAAAACAGAGATCACAAACATAAAACTGGTGGGGGGCAGCAAAAATGACACAATAAGTTTGCACAAGAAACACAGTCAGGTGTGAAGTAAGCTAAATGTATGAAACAACAGGCCAGAATTGAACCAGGCTAAATGCATACAACACAGACCAGAACTGAATTAGGCTAAATGCTTACCACAAAGGCCAGACCAGGTTTGGTCCCTTTGTTTGTTTTATCTTTGGTGGGATTCACTGGTGAAGCCCGCCTCTGGCTCCAGCGTGTCTGGTAGGGCAGGAAGCGAGGGAGGATCCCAAAATTCCCTGTGCTTAGTCTCCTTGGTTACAGGAATGCACCCAAATGTGATTGGCTGGCTGGCTGTTCTTGGAGGACAGCCACCCTGTTGTGTGAGTGACAGCTAGGCTGCGAATTAATGCGAGGTACTTGCATAAAAAGGTGAGGTCTTTTGCAAGGAAGGCAGAGTCATCCACCGGACGAAGGAAGCGAAGAAGAAACTGGAAGAGAAGCTTGCTGCACCCTCCTGGGCTGTTGGTTTGCCCTGTGAAGCCCTGCTGCAGTGCTGAAGCTCCAAATTTCAAATCGACTAGAGAAGCCTGGAAAGGATGTTTGGTGGGACCAATCAGCCCCAAGACGAACTTGCCTGGAACCCCTCTCTCTGCTGGCTGTACTTCTTTGCTGCTGCAGGAACCAAGTGCCAGGAGACAGGAACACTGGGACGAGTGCATTGCTTTAAGCTGGACCCTGAGTTCCAGGAAGATCCTCCAGACTCCCTCGAAGCAGGGCTAACCAAGCCTGAGCCACCTCAACAGAGTGCTGGACCCCAGAAGCCAGGAAAGTCCACAAGGTGTCCAAGAACCGCTGTGGGGCTCTTTGTGAGTAGCTGAAACTGAAGTGTCGCTGATATGGAGTGTGCCCATTGCTGCTGCTGACCTTCAAACCATAGTGCAGGAGTCCCCAGACGCTCTCCCTCTTGTCCCCACGACTGAGGCCCAGGAACAACAGGATCTGCAGGACTGCAACAGGAACAGAAGCCAGCTGGAACCTTTTCTTCAGACTCGAGGTACTGTGTAACTAGGTGCACTTACCTCTTGTTGTGTGTAGCTTGCTTGCTCTCACTGGAGACTTGCATTGGCTGCATCTTTGCTTTTCACAAGTCTCCCAGCGTGTGGCCCCAAAAGAGATTCTTTTACTATAAAAACTCTCTTTAACCTTGTGCAGGACTTTTGTGCTATCCTCAAGAAGGGCCTCAGCGCTCCTGGACTTTGCTCAATTGACATTGGCTGTCCTGGCTCCCCGAATACTCTTCTTACCCTCTGACTTTGTGTTTAACTGTCCCTCCAAAAAGTCATACATACCTTACGTGTATAGCTTGGAAAGAGTTAACCTATATTTCATTGGAGGATTGTGAAGTACTTACCTGTTTGGAGAAACTTGTTAACCTTTGCTTCCTTCCCTAATCCTCTTGTTTTTCCAAAACCTCAGTATTGCATTAAGTGTAAAAGTGATATATCAATGTCCACAGAGTCCTAGCAAGTGAAGTCACCTCAGGGTGTAGGATGCGTCTGTGTGCCATCCCAAAAGGGTATCTACTTACTGAAACTGAAGGAGTGTATTTTTGAAGTGTATTTTATTGTCACATATTGACCCTTTTCTAAAGAAAAAGGCTTATTTTAAAACTGACTGTTGAATTAATAAATAATTATTATAATCAAGAAACCTTGAGTATAAGTGTTATTTGAATACATGTCACTGTCAATCTCTATGTTACAACCCTACAGCTCACATTGACCCCTCTTGAGATCAGCCTGGCTGCTCAGTCACTCAACCTTTGGTATAGACCTGTAGTACACAAGTTGGTAATCTATTGTCACGAGGACAAGGCTGGTCTAGTCTCCCACAGGGTTAGTACATACAATCTTGTCAAACAGGGGGTCACAGGGGCACCACCCACCCGCACTGCAGTAGGGTTGTTAGGCACAACAGAGGTCACGTCAGAACCCATGCAGCAACAGGGGTTGGTCCATAGGATTGGGTGATTTAGGTGGATAAAGGGGTAACAGCCACAACATTGGTCCCAAAGATGCCCACACCACAGCAGTCAGATGCGATGGCGGGGGTGTAAGGATCCAATGTAAATCTTGTGGGTGGCACCCCATTAATGACCATCGCACCCCTGCTGTGTGGCAGGTTCACAATAGCTTGGCACATTCCAAGGCAGATTAAGGATTGAATATGGGCGAGGGAGCACTTCGACATTTTTTAATTGCTGTCGGTAGAGGCAGCTGGGCTAGATATTACTGTTACTAAGGATTAAGATAGGAAGAAGCAGAAGAGAAGTCAGGCCAAATAGAATGCCTTGTTCCAGTTAATTATGTTCTCTTTGCTACCAGCAGTAATGATTGAAACATTTCCAGAGCAGGGGGCTACGTTATGGAGGTACAGGGACACTATTGTCAATGAGCAAAACAGATATGTTTCCACTGGATTGATAGATTATGACCAGGATTTTAGATCCAAGATGGCACTAGTTCCAATATGACACGGGATCAGAAAGACATGGAGGGTTGGGTGTCCTACATGGGTGGTAAGGCCGGGGCCTGTCAGGTGACTGGTGAAGTGGTGAGGGGCACACAAAGTGTGGTATGGTATGTATGAGCCCACCCACAAAATGAGCTGGTGGCCTTTCATCAAGGCCCCTCAGCGCCAAGGGGGAAGAGCAGGAACATAAGAACCATGGTCATGTTCACTGGGCGAGAGCCACAGATGGCGCAATAGCTTTTCACTACACCTGCAGGATTTTTAACGTGGGGTCGTGCAGTTGTGGTACACAGTGCCGATTTACCCATGAAAGTTCAAAATGTGGTGGTGGACACCCAGCTGCCAAATGTTACAAGTCTGAGGGGTGGGTGGCAGGGGTAGAGGGCAACACTGAGGTCCGCGATAGACCTAAGAGGGAAAAAGTTCTCCCTCCCTGGTTGACAGACTAGTGCTGCAGGAATGTTTAAACAATTATCCAAAAAACAAAGAGCGCGATTTACTATAAAAAGGTTTTAGGGATGGTTTCCAGATCCCTTATGAGGGTCTGCTGACGGAGCGGATTGCAAAGAACTTACCGTCCACACTTAAAACAGCGGAAAGTGGTCAGCGAGAAAATAAAAAAGGAATTGAAACTGGGCAGGGTGACAGGCCCCTTCACCT
Source organism: Ambystoma mexicanum (assembly GCF_040938575.1). NCBI lineage: Eukaryota > Metazoa > Chordata > Amphibia > Caudata > Ambystomatidae > Ambystoma > Ambystoma mexicanum. The sequence goes on from NC_090937.1 coordinate 275,419,662, forward strand.
GCCCCCTGCCCAATCTCATTGTGTCCCAATTGGGCACTGTGCCTAAGGAGGAGCAGCAGGAATAGACTTGATAGCTGATTAAGTTAGGGCCTTGCTTTAAATTTACAAATAGTGACCGCACCTTTCACTTAAATAATGGTTGCATTAGTAAAGTTTCAGGCCACAGATGTACTTTCCCGCAATGTGCTTCCTGTATCATCTATGCTCGTTGAGGGCAAATCACTGACCCATTCTGAGGCATTGCTGGCCACCTGCTGTGTTTGTTATCACGCCAGTGTTAAGTTGAAGCAGCCGATTTCAAGTGTTAGACTCCACACAATAGCAGTAACAAGGGGACACTGGTGCTTGTGGTGAAGCCCACCGCCGCAGGGATGACACCTACCTGTCCCACTCGCTCGTCAAATGGGCCAAACACGTCGAGGACAGAAAGCCATAGGACCATGCGGCAGTGCAGTTAGGGTGAGAAAACCCTCCTACAAACAGGACAGACAACACTAGATGCTGAGAGTATTCTGCCTGCCCAGGCCTAGGGCCCGTCAGCCCAGAGTCCCCTTCCCGCTTCCAGTCGTGCTTTATTTGGGCTGTTTTAAATAATTGTGTTTCAGCATCAAAGGCAAGCTTTATTTTGAACCTCGCCACTTTTGACATTCAATCACAATACCGAAATGTGGTACCTGGAAAGGACTTCACACCTAGTCGAGTGTAGTGTGACCGAGGCCATATACGACAAGTAATTGTGTGCCGTTTTAATATAAACACACTACCTTTCCATATTTTAGGGTGGCGGTCGCTGCCCTATAGTTAAGGTAAGTCGGAGACACATAGGAACCCCTCAAATTTCTATTGTTAATAACTTTTGATTCGAGAAACGGATTTGACCGAAATTTCAAAAGATTAAAAGTCTGCGGGCCCCCGCAGACTGCAAAGTTTCGTAAGGATTTGTTAAAAAATTAAAGTTATTAAGCGTCCATTTTATTTTCTCATAAGTGCGGCCTACTTCTCATTAATTTTCCCATAGACAAAAAGGTCCGTTTTTGCCAAAGCGCACAACCGGAACCGCTGGACAGATTTGGACCAGGTACAAAAAAACTTGGGGACGAAGCGTTGACTCACAACCCATGCGTGGTTTGGGGTTATTTCATGCCATAGTTATAACTATAATTTTTGGGGAAGGAGGCAACCCCTCCTCCGGCAAATTTTAAAATATCGCCCATGGTGCATTGCAGGATCATGGTTTTCAGAAATGGAATTACCACCATCTTCTTTTTCGCTTGATGCAAGAGTTATTTGTGGCTATAGCCGAGGTTATGGGATAATGAAACGCAGTCAAAATCTATTTGCAGGTCAAAAAACATACAAATGCCATCAGGGTAGAGGGGGGGGGGTGGTGGAGGTTGTGACTAGAAAGCACAGAGTGAAATGTGGTAGTTGGAGGGGGTCAGGGACCTAGTTTGCAACATGAAGCTTTCTGTAGCCTCGGCTATAGCCGTGAATAGCTGACATCTGAAAACAAACTGCATCACAGAAGCAGCGTGTGCTCTGGGGTGAAAGGGAGAGGGCAGGGGAGAGGGTAGGGGAGGTGGGGGAGCTGGCACAGATGAGAGGGGCACTTGATGCCTGGGGGGCAGGGAAGCATTTTTATCTAGCTGTTTGTAACCTCGGATATAGCCATGAATATCGGCAAAGGACTACAGATAACGGCAATTATGTGTAGGTCGGTACCTGCGGTTACATTTTTAAAAACATTTTTGTATAACTATAGTGACATCGGGGGTGAAAAATCATTGGCTATGGCTAAGGACATGGCCAGTGACTCAGTTGCCATCCAGGTCTCCCACTCATGCAGTAACCAGGACAGAGACTGCTTAGCATCTATGCGAGGAAGGGGCCAGCCTCCACAGGCCATGTTGCCTGATAAATGAGCCAAACTTACATGACCACTTGGAGGAATAGGCCGGACCTTTTCTTGCTTTGAAGCCAAGCAGGGTCAGCCCCGCTTTGAAGCTAAGCATGGTCAGATCGAATGGGCACCTGAATTATTTACTTTTTTTAACCTGTGCTACTGTCAGTCCTTGATGGCTTTGCACTTCGAGATAATCTTTTGCCTTTTGCTGAATTGCATTCTGGCAGTTGTAGTCTCCAAGTCAATAATACAAAAATAAAGTAGGTATTTTTACAGCAACAGTGGGTTTCCCATCCTTGCAGTAACTGGGACGACCCCTGCTTAGCTTAAAAGTGAGGAAGGGGTAAGCCCACTAAGGCCATGCTGCCTATTATATGCCCCCTTTTAAACTAAGCAGGGTCGGTCCCAGTTACTGCATGAATGGCAGACAGTCCACGGTCCTGAATGCTGTGTGTTTTCTTAGTTTTAAATATCTCATAACACACTGCATTCACATTTTTATAAAACAGAAACAATGAAATAATAAAAATAAATCACATTTATGCTGAACACTGCTATCAGAGAACTCTGGCCTTAAGGAGTTCGAGATGCAACACTTAACCATTATGCTACAATGATGTTATTGTTTAGATTTTCACAAGTTTCATACCTAACCTTTTATCATTGAACATACTTAATTATAGGCCACGTATGAAATGTATGCCCCATGAAGCAGCAACAGTACAGTCCTGTGATCGTATTTAGCATGAGGGCTTTTAGACATGGCTGCAATGTCAGCCACGTCCAAACATCCCTTGCACCAAAATAACAGCACCGGAATGGCTTTCGTGCCGAAAAAGGTGCGCCAAAAAGGGTGCTGCGGCCTGTGCCATGCCAAATCAGCCCGCGCCAAAAAAATGTCGCCGAAAAGGGGTGTACCGCTTGGAGAACGCTGCTTAACCAGAATGTGTGCTGCAATTGGAAGGCCATGGATAGTGGTCTGGTAGCGTTTTAAAATGGACAGTGAGCACGGCCAAAGGCCATGCCCACTTTCCATGGCCGAAGAGCATGCTAGTGGTCTAAAAGCATTCTAAAATCTATGGAATAACAAAACCCTTGAAATTCAAGGAAAATCCTTAGTTGCAGGGGCGTTAAGGTGAGCAATACATTGTAACAAAACCTTTTTTTTTTTTTTATCAGCTGGCGTTCACTCCCAGGAAAACAGTCACCTTGAAATGCAAGCAGGTCTTGCCCCGCGCCTGATGCACAGAGGAGTCGGTCCCTTGGGTTACTTTGCATCTTCCCACCTTGTGCAGACCAGAAGAATGGAATGTTCTGATGAATTCCATTTTTGAAAACTGCATGAGGTGTGAAGATGCTGATAAATTAAATTTCTCTGGGCTGCATGAGGTTTGAAGATTTATACTGCTCGGAGCCTATGTTGCCCTTTCTCAGATGAGTCTTTTGCTTTCTCTTTACAGACCACTGAAAACACCCTGCACAAATAAATTTAACCAGTGCAGGTTGTGAAACTAAAAACATGGGACTTCAACCTCTATACTGCACATTCCGGATGTCTGTTTGCCAGAGCCGGAGGAGGAGTTAATTGCAGTGACCATTCTCCAGAACGACAAGCCAGGCGAGCTAGCATGAGTCTTTTGTAGGGTCAGGTGACCAGAGCATTCCAACTCTGTTTGTTTGGGTTCTTTAGTAAAGAATGCACACAGCTATCTTACTTTAAAAAAATCTGAAAAGAAGTCCATGTTTGTGTGGACCAAAGTAGTGGGGAAAATCAGATGAACAGTACAGACTGAGGAATGGTATGGATGGCTAGCTGAGAGGGTGGCATGTGAAAATGGAAATTCATAAGATATACAATTGTAAAAAACCTGCATATGGGCCAACAGAAACTTATTGTCCATTTGGGAACTGTTTTTAGAAAGATGGGTTTGGGGTGTCTGTTCCTACTTACCTCATGATGTCCTGACATCTTCCAGTTGAATGGTATACAGTTATTTCAGTTTTACAGCTGAGAAATCTTAGCACAGTTGAAACATCAGAAGGCCGCCTTTCTTTACCAGTACTCACACAGTGCTTGGAAGCACTAGGGGTGGTAATCAAATCGGAAAAATAAAAGTGCATTTCTCCTCACATTGTAAACAATGTTTTTTAGAACAGCATTAACAGAACAAACATGCCTCATTTATTCCATAAGCACTTATTTGCCAAACAAGCTGCAAAGCCTAACGTGTGGCTGGTGTCACAGTTGCTAATGGGCGTGTATGTTAACTCATGTACAGATAGCATCTGCAATTATACCCAACTTAGCTGTACTGTTCAATGACAAGTACAGTTGAGTTGTGTATAATTGCAGAGTTTATCTGTGCACAGTACTGACAAATTGGACTTATGAAAGAGCATACCTTTGAACAATTACTACATGATCCAATATAAAGATTTACATCATATTTTGCTTATTAACAGGTATCTCTCTTGCTGAAAATTAATTCAGTGGATGAATTGCTCTCAAAACCATTTTCCGGACTCGCACACAATGAAAAGCTGAAGGTGAAACGCCTAGGGCCTGATTCGCAGACTGTGCAATTTTTAAAAATGGCCAAAGATAGGGTAAAAGGTCTACACATGAATATTTTCCATGGTTTGGTATGCAAAGAAGACATGGCTCACTGGTAGGGTTGCTAAGCGGTCTTTGTTCTGCTTCCCCTGCCTGCTGTTTGGAGGTGAAACAGCCTGGACAAAAACAGGAGTCACTAACTTAAAGCATTTGTCAGAAAAAAGAAAGACAAGAATCGTGCAAATGTCATATCGAGAATATAATACAGCTGTCCGTGTTGGGAAGTGCTGACATTGTAACACAGTTGGAGCATGATGTGGATAAAAACCGATACATCTTGTCAAAGTTAATGGACTCTGGGCGCTTTTACATTGCTTTTGAATGAGCTTTACGTGGTCATGATGAAACTGAAGATTCTTTGAATCCTGGTGTATTTAGAGGCCTTGTGGATTTTGTATCCAGCATAAACCGTGCAGTGGAACTGCATTTAAAGAATGCACCAGTATTTAAGGCCACTTCAAAAACGATTCCAAGTGAGTTGCTGGACTACATGCTCACAGTCACTAGAGAGATCATTGTAGAGCAGTTAAAACGCAGAGATTATGTGGCTATTCAGGCAGATTATACAACCGATGTTTCCACCAAGACTACATCTGTGCTAGTCTATCGCTGCATTGACAAACGATTCAGAATTATTGAAAGGTTTTATGGATTTACTCATCTGAAAGACTCTAGTGTGCAAACCATTGCTACTGCCCTAATGGAAAGATTGGACAAAGTTTTCCCTGAAGATTGCCACAAAAACAGAAGTAATTGCTCTAACATATGATGGTGCGAGTGAGGTGAGTGGGGAGTCCAAAAGAAAATAATTGAAGTGTATCCAAATGCCCATTATGTAAATTGGAAACAGCTTGTTCCATGACAAAGTTAAGCTGGTGTGCACTGCAAAGTACCACACGTTACGAGTTTCTTTAGTGCGATCTCTGGCTTCTGTACATTTATTTCTCATTCTCCAAAAAGAACCGAAGTTCTAGATGGGGTATCGGATAAAAGATTTCCAAGACCATCGCGCACTTGCTGGAGCTACCATATTTGGGTAGTAGAGGCCATATATCAGCATATTGACACACTCTGTAGGTGCTTTGAGATCATTGAAAAACTGGTTGATTTTGAGGGAGTCACTCTGCATGAGGCAGAGAGATTCATTACGACTCTGAACAAAAAAAGGAAGCAAAGGAACTCCTTCTCTTTCAATGACATAATGCCGCATGTTGACATTCTAGATAATCAGCTTCAGAAGCAAGATATTGGTTTTGTGAATGTGCAGAAATCTACTGCAACTTTTATCAAGTACATTGGCAGAGTACGTGAAAGCACTGAGAATTTGCAAGCTAATCTTCCACTAGAGTCAACTTTTGCATGTCACAATATAAATATGACCACTAACTATGATGTCACATACTTATTTGCCAAACTATTTACACATGCCCAAGATAGCTTCACATTTACTCAACACTTGAAGGGTGCAAAATTGTTGCAGAATGACTTATTTAAAACACATGGGCAGAGTTTTTTCCAATGTTGCACTGACTGCAACAGTCCAAGCGTACCCAATGTCAAACAAGCATAGACTGAGTTTTTAATTGTTCATGAGAGACTGGAATTCTGTAGTGGAAGTGGGGCAATTTCTGTATTTAAATTGTTCATCAAAAACAATCTTGAAGCATTTTGAGACAATGCATTTATTAAAACATTCTGATCACTACAGCAATGACAACAGCCGGAGTTTGAGCCCTGTTTCTCCACCCTGAAGCGAGTTAAAATATTCTTGAAAAACACAATGACTGAGGATCGTCAGAATACTTTGAGTTGTTTTTCCATGGACAGCATGGCCATTCAAGAGATCCCAAACTTAAATACATGGACTATTGATACATTTGCCTCTCTGAAAAATAGACGTGCACAATTTGTATACAAACTTTCAAAATGACAGTTTAATGTTGTTCAGGTACAAGCTATTTGCAGTTATTTTGTGGGTCAATTATAATATAATTAATTATACCGTCATTGAATTATTTAATAGTTTCAATCTCTTTACGTTAGGATTTTGTGTAAGGTTGCAGGGATCTATTTGTCAGAACAGTGAGACATGTGAAGTTTATGTTTAATTGTTCATCAGAATATGATGTTATGGTTGTTGGTTGTGATAATACGACACTGAAAATAATACACTTAGTGCATGGAGAAAAATGCATCAGAAATAGTTTACTATGTATGTGCTATTTCCTTGACCTATGCATTCCACGTGTTTCAACTTTGAGCAACGGAAGCAATGGCGACTCGGCGAGGCAGACAGCCATTAGAGGTAGGACAAATGTTACATTAAGTGGTAAACATATAATATTTTAGTTATCTTTCTCCCCTTTCAGATAATCCCTAAAATCCCACCTTAGTAAGAGGATGAAGGCATATGAATTGTCAGTAACAGCATGCCAACATTATATTTTTCCATCATTACTGGATATCTATATAATGAATTTCTTTATGCATAGAACATAGTACCAGCTATTCTCAATACAAACTACTGTAAAATACACCATCACACTTGCAAGAATAATGTAGCACCATTATTATGCTTTTAATGTCATATTTCTGTGGGTTTCACAGTAAATTGCACATTTTGTCAGATATTTTTCCAAACTGTTAATGGGTCGGGAGAGAACCCACTCCCCTCCCCCGCTAACCCTCCTTGATGTGGGTTGAGCTCGCTCGCTTCCAAATTCACCTGGAAAAATGTACGCCTCACCACCTTTCAAAGTCACCAGCCAGCACTGCGAGTCCTACTCTTCCTAATCACAGTACTCCTGCCAACCTCTCCCACCTAAGTTAACAATTTAACAGAGGGTTACTGGCTACAATTGTACCCGTGTGTAAGGATGGGGTGGAGCCAAAAAGGGAGAAAGGTTTTTGAAGAGATACTGATGGGAAGGTGTATAATCTCCAAATATGATAGGGAGCACTGTGACGAGCAAGATTAAAAATAGGAGTTATAAAGATCACTGGTAAGTAAACTGGGCATGTATGCATACAACATGAGGCTGCATTTCCGTTTTCAATGCAAATTATATTTTCATTTTGCATAGTCATACAGGTTTGCGGGCTTGAATGTTGGTGAACCAATATCATAAATTGACAATGAAAGATTTAAAAACATCCATTTAATTTGTACTAAACATAAAGCAACTTGAAAGAAATACATTTGCCAGAAGCCTTTCTGATGGATCCCTTCACATCAAATTCTATAATTTGTTGATGCAGTGCTCAATTCAGACTTTCGAAGTCTTTATTTATTTATTGCAGTGAGAGGCCGTGCGAACTTACCCAGGCTGCTTAGCCCATCAGAAATGATGACTTTGTCGTTGATGCACGCCGTGCTCTCCTCCAATGAGAAATGGGCAAAATGAAGATGGACGACTTTGCCAGCTGGGGCCTTGATATGCCACACGCAACTGGCATTGTTCTTGTAGTTGGAAGGGAAACTCATGGACGTAAGGTTTCCTTCAGTGTTGGATACATCTTTGGCACTGCCACAACCAGATGCTGCCAAGGGAAAAACAGAGTTAAATGGAGTGGTACAATCCAGCCACCCTGTACTTAAAATCGTCCACTCCTTCTGTTCCTTCCTCCTAACATTGTAGGTAAGTTCACATCCAAACATACCCGCGGCTGCTTAATTTGACAAGAAAGCCAATAGGTCTGAGCTTCACCACTGTTTGTGCTTTAAAATGTAACAGAATTACTGTCCAACCATGAATCCTTTCAGCTAAAGGTTGTTTGTGCAGAGATAAGCCAGCATGCTACCCCCTCCATTAACAATTTGATTTCTTCAATACTGCATCATCCAATATGCACAAAGATGCCCCTCTTTTTAAGTTCATATATTTGCTTAGTGACATTCTCATATGGCATGGAGGTTAGGATATAGGAGCCAGAAGAGATGTGGGGCACTTACCCACCCACGCTGCTCTGAGTTGGGGGCCTAGAAATGGCCTCACCACCTTCACGTCTCTGAGCAGAGGTCGCAGGGCAAAAGGGGGTTTCTTTAATCATATACTGTACCGAAGCCACAGCATGGGCTCCTGCTGCCGTTCAAATGCAAAGGATAGCCATCAGCTAACCCTGCCAATTGCCAGATCTCCAATCAGTGAGAAGGACGTAGGGCAGGTATTTCTCAACTACAAATTGACCTACCATCAGAAACCCAAGTGTTTATGGAGTCGACCTTTGTAATCTATAGTATGGCGCGCAAGTGTTTCTGCACATACAGTGGTTATTATACACACATTTATGGCAGATGTATGAATACTAACACAGAATGAGAATGTATACATTAGCAACACACAGGAACACCTGTGCGTTTTCCCAATCTGCTCCTATACAGCAAGAGGAAGAGGCATCAGTTCTACAAGCGGTCAAGTGATAAATACTGCAACGAGGGTATATATGATATGATATATTTTATATGTATTGCGCTCACACACGAGTGTTTCAGAGCGTGACGGAGCAAGGGAGGGGAAACGAGGGAGGACAAAACAACGATCTTACTAGGCCCAGTGACATTGAGAACGTAGGGGAGAGGGAAGTGGGAAAGTGGGGAGGGTAGAAGTGGAAAGTGCTAAGTAAGGGAAAAGAACAACAATTGATAGTGCAGCCAGCTGGGTGGCAAGTGCAGGGTTTAACGCGCAGACAAGGGGTTTCTGAAGTGCAGGTAAGGGGACTGTAGGGTTACAGATACAGGCCCAAGTGCAGGGGTTGCCAGGAGGCAGTGCAGGTGAGTGGATGGGTCGGCAGGGACCTGGGCCCAAAGTCAGAGGGTAAACCAGGTGCAGGGTACCTGAGCAGACTGATCAGCAGGAGAGGGAAGGCAGAAGCAAAGAGGAAGGTCTTGAGGTGCTTCCGAAACCAGAGATGGTTGTCCTCAAGTTTTAGAGTGGCAAGGAGGCTGTTCCAGAGGGAGGCCCCAGCGGAGGAAAGAGCTCTACCCCCAACTCCTTGCTTGGAGAAACGACTGACCCTGAGGGAATTGGAGGAGGAGGAGCGAAGAGCTTGAGTGGGAAGGTATTTACAGCAGGAGGGTGCAGGGTAGTGCAACAGCTTGTGACAATTCACCATGCCTAAACTGAGCAGACATGTTCATTTTGGCTGCACTCTGGATGGACGCCAGATTGTACAGCACCAACTATTGCCAGTGTATGGTACAGCTCTCACATGCATCCACCGTTGGTGATCAACTGCACAAAGCTGCCTATTAGAGGCCTTCAGTTATGGACTAACTCAGCTGATGCAAAAGGCAGCGAAATTTAAAGAAGTACAGGTCATAGACCTACAATGCACTTGGACAAAAGTGGCAAAGGAAGCCTGGCTGCAGGTGCCTCCCTCCAAAGTAATGCAGAATGCCATGGTACATAGATCAAGTGACGGCTTACCTCCCACCCCACACACACACCAAAATGGCCCCCTCACCAAAAATTTGCCAGGGTTTAGACTTGCAACATGGACCAGGCTGCTCAATTTACGAAAGTATAAGAATACATATGCTGCATGTATGTATGCTGTATGCTGCATTTATATCAGCGAAAAACAATGCACTAGGCAGGGTGGACCAAAAGAGCTCTTACAGGTAGCATTCTGAAACTCTAGCCCTACCTTACACTGGAGCCCTGCCTTCTAAAAAATGGCTGATGCTAGGCACTTACAAGCTGCTTTGCTCATTTTTATGGAGAGTGCCTGCTTCTTCTCAGTGTTGCTGTTATCCCTCAAGAACCATCAATTCTAGCCTGCGGAAGAGGGAGGGTAAAGTTGCATCTTTTTTGTAATCTCAAATTATTTGTCAGTGTTTAGCTACACATCTTGGAGCAGCCTGCTCTCTTTAAAAATAAGTAGAACATATATGAATGCAGCACATAGGTGGAAAAATATGAATGCACTGCAAAAGCCTGAGAAAAATGATGCACAGATTAATTCTCCTGTATCTCACCCTGAAACAAAGGCAGTATGGCTGCAGTTATCGAAGGATGCCTAGGGCCACCTTAGACATATGTAGTGGTCAACTGCTGTAGGTACATGTTGGTTCCAGATTGCATAGCACCACCAATAAATGGTCTATGGCAAACATGTACATCCAATGTTTAAAGCCTGTAACAGTGCCTCCTGCATACCAAGTGCTGGTGCGTGCCTTTATACCATCACATAGACATTTGCTCCCATTACAAAAGTATAAGAATACATATAAATGCAGCACATAGCTAGGAAAATATCAATGCACTACGAAGGGTAGACAAAGGGAGCTCTTACAGGCAACAATCTGCAACACTAGCCCCAACATATCAAGTAGCCCAGGAATCTACAAAATGGCTGCCCTATGCACTCAGAAGCCTTTTTGTTCATTTATCAAGCGGTCGCATGGTGCTTTGTGTTGCACGTCTCCCTCTAACTTTATCTTTTGTTCTAGCCTTGGATGAGGAGGCCAATGTTGCATCATTTTGTGTTCATTAAAAATATTTGTCAGTCTTTAGTCATGCATTACTTGTGCCAGACTGCACAGTGCCGGCCATTAATCACGGTTGGTAAAGGACTGCACAAGCAGCATGGAAACAAAACATGCACTTAAATGCATCATTCAATAAATTGTGCCCCAATAAAGACATTTCCACTAGCAGCAACAAGTTGAAATCAATGTACCACAGGCAGCAAGTTAACTACACTTAAGCCTTTTGAAGCAACATTCAGAACATCTGTCACTAGCTTTGACAAATCCACTGGCCCTTACTCAATGGCTGCTGCTATAACAGCACTTTTTGCAGGGTGCACTGGTTAAGAAGGACCAAGCAGATAGCTAAATAATATACATAAGCTTTGGTGTCAGTTATGTGCCAACAAGCAAAGGTCACTAATGCCATACCCAAAAAGCAGCAGAAGAATCTCAAAGGGGATTAGGAACAGCGAGACACCCCCTTTTGCAAATACCCCAGGTCACAATGGACCATGAACCCGGCCGGTGGATAGTAATACAATATTGATTTATTTTGAAAATTCAAATGAAATCATACAATTTAATATTGGGCAGCAATCACCAATGGGGTGATATTTACAAGGTAAATTGATTGATGATATACACTTAGTTTGACCTTCTACTAGAACATATCCAAAGCACAAATGAATGGGAGCAATTTTACTTTTGGGGTAGATAGCACCAGAGTTAAGATTTCCCCCCGCAATGCTCCCTCAAACCCCTATTAATTAATTTTGAGTGGATAGAAAGGAGCAGCAAGAAGTCGGGTATAACAAGCAGCAAACCTAATTAAAATCTGACCTTCTCCATGAAACGGGAGGTACAATCTTTTTAAAACCTTTACAATTGCATATAATAGCACTCAGAATGACTAAATATTTAATTTAAATGTGCAGTTAAATTAAAGAGGTAAATATGAGTTATAACACTATCAGAGATGTAAGAACACTAGCAACTACAAGGCAAGGTACCAACAATGTGCATACAGTTAAAAATGCAACTTTGAAGTGACAACACAGAGTAGCCAAATCAAACGCATAGAAATTGCATTTGCTAATTTACACAGGTTTAAATGTCAAAACGGTTTGAAAAGCTGGTGAAATAGACTGAATCGGAATGCGTTTTTTATGCTGAATGACAGATGCACATCACAGGGATAATATGCAAGTGAAAGAGTGACTCTAAATTAATGACTGAATTTCTCTCTCATTGAGAATCTCATCCTGTTTTAAAAATAAAAGCAGTTGACTGGGAAAATTCAGTTAAAAAAGGAAAGGACAAGTTTTACAGAAACTATATTTTAGTGTCTAGACACAGGTTACTTTGCAAGTGTAACCCCCTTCGCGCTGTGTGGCTCCTTATGTGGGAATTAATTAGTTTAATCAAAATAGTATTAAGGACTTACACAAGACAGAAATGAGTGGAAGAATGGCACTAACCACTTAGGGATCAAGGACAGGATGCACAGAGGATTCGGACAGTTTTAAGGATTTCTGCTAAGGCAGTTATGGGATTTGTATGGGGTGGAATCTAATACAAGGTATAAAGCAAGGGAGGCAGTTTGTGGTTGTTGGGGGAGGGAAATACTCACAACAAGCACTTGAATGGGGTATTTTGGACAGCGCACCAGGTTTCTGGACAGCAAGGAAATATCTGGTCACTGGTCACAGCGGTGAGCTCTCCCAGAAGAAAACAGCTGAGCAAAGGTCTGGTCACGGCACAGCGGCACCGCAGCTGGATAGAGCAGGTGGCAGGGCAAGCAGGCCGCACTGGCTATCCCAATGAGGATTCAGCCACCTTTCCCCTTTTCTTGCAGAGTGAAGATGGAACATCTGGATGCGCAGGAGCTGGAAAATTCAGAAGAGAGTAACCTTGGTCTCTCAGAGTCTCCCCCTTTTATAAGGTGGGTGATATCACAGGATTTACCATGGGGGCAGGCCTTTGGCTTGACATGCCTCTAACTACTGGATTGGTCAGGGTTTACTGTTACCGCCTTCCTGTCAACCGGTTGGGCTTCAAGGACATGACATCAGTTTTATGGTGTGAGCTTAAATTGCCCATGCCCTCCCACAGTCATTTTTGCCAAAAATCAGTTATGACATAAATTGCACATTTTTACAGTTGTGGCATTTTTGAAAATCACATAGGCAAATGACATTTCATACAGAGCATGGCATTCCGACTCCCAAGTCTGTACTTTGTCATTACGCCCTCCTAATAATCTTTTGCACTTTTCAGTGGGAAATATTTCACCTAAAATTCTACAATTTTATATATGTTTACCTATTATCACAGAGCAAGTTTGCATTGCACCATGTACACTTAACATGAATCACATTTTTCTGCTGTTTGTGTCCCATACAAAGCCACAGTATCTTGTTTTAATGCCACAAAAATTATTCTGCAACCGGCAAATGCAGGAATGCTAAAGTTCAACAGTTTAAGTGTAAATGCCCTAAAATGTATTAATTCAGAACAGTCTTTTGCCCAAAATGGGCCAGCATTGTCTTCCAAATAAGGACATTTTTTTCAACCCACAGCCAATTGTCAGCCACTAGACCTGTTGTCATGGATTTGTCTTTGAAGCTCCTCAGTTTGAGTGGAGGGGAGGTGCTGCTAAAAAAGTCACAGCTAGGTTTCCCAGAAATCCATTGTACCAGGCTGGAGCACTGCTACAGGGTCTGATGAGGGCGTGAAATGCTTCACCCCTGCTTATTCATATGCTCCAGATGCTGGTACATTTGGGGGAAGGTAGATCCTGTTATCAGTCCTTTGAAGCCAGGGCCTAAAAACCTGTCCTGCTGGTTTCACAGTACATTTCTTTTTCTTTCCTGAACCAGAAAGCAAGACTGTTGGCATTAAACATCCTATATATGTTTTAACAAAAACCCCAACACATTTCTATGCAAGGACAGGGCCTTCATTCAATGTTTCACTTTTAAACAGATCTTTTCTTGTTTGTAAAAAGCACCAATTTACACGTGGTTCATTTTTCCTTTGCTGTCACTTTGAAATGCAGTTTTTCCTGGTATCTTTATTCTGAGCATTTCCATGGCCACAGTCAATACTACTAAACAGGAATCGGTTCAAAGCAAGCGTCCAATGAAATTGACATGAGCAAAGAGAGAGAAAGCTTCTTATGAAGGGTTTATCGGTCTCATTTTGTTGCAAAAAGGAAAGTGTTTTGCGTACAGCTTGAAGTGAAGTTTCTTTGTTATTTCACAGATCTTGCCCGACATAGCCTGTCATACAATGAGATGTGCCCCCTTTTTCCTGGAGCATAACCGGAAAATGGAGGGACCTAGCTGGGTCTCACTGGACCAGAACTGTGTACTGTTGAACAGATGAAAAAGAGCATCAGGGCACAGTCATTCTAAAAGGCAGAATATTTTCTTTCTCAGTGAAACAGTTTTGAGCAGGCATTATAGAAGTGCTGCCTTCGAATTATTTTCTTTGGTGCAAGTGAAGAACATTCTGGCAGCAATTCTCAGGGTGTTCTGTCTTTCATCTTGCCCCATGTGTGGCTGGTAAGACGGCGCAGCCATCATTTTGGAGACTGCAAAGCACAGTTTTAATGCAAGGCGATAGTGCCGAACAGAGCCAGCGCAGCCATTCTGCTGGTGACTGCTGATATGTATTTTGGTGAGGTAGGGGAGTTCTGCTGGGCTGGTCAATGTACCCCACAACCCTCTCTGACTCTCCAAAACTCCTGTCCCTTAGCGCTTGCGTAAAATCCCTATTACGATGCAATGGCGCAAACAGGGATGGAAATGTGGTTAGGGCCTTCTTCCTATTCAGAATATTCCAAGCATCCGTTGCCCCTTTGAGATTATGTTTAGGTAGAGGCCCTTGGCCCTGTGCTGCCTATCTAACCATAGCTAACACAGGTGCTGGTACACCATAGCCTGTTCAATAAACAATGTTTGTCGAATTCAATCTGCATCCATTACGCTATAACTCACATTTGGGAGGCCAGGTAATAGTTCAGGATATCCAGGCATGAGATATCTTCCCCGTGCTTGCTAGCCAACTTCCTTTTTCTGCTGATTCTTGCCTTTCCCCTCCCCAAATAAAGGCTAGAATGATCCGCTGCAGTCTTCCCACCTTCAACTTAGCTCTAGACAATGGTACATTCTGGACGAGGTATAGCAGTCTCAGCAGTACATTCATCTAAGTGACTGCCAAACTGCTTATTGAGGTCAAATACAACTTGCTCCATCTTTCCAAGTCCAATACCACTTGTGATTAGCACAGGATAATTTGCACCTTCCAGGCCCCCCCAGACCCCATGGTTTATGATGTTTATGCCCATGTATTTCACTGTGAGGATGACATCTCGCTGGGTTCCTCCAGGGAGGGTTGAACACCGTTTCAAGTCCTTCCTCACTTATTATGCTCATACAGTGTCCACCTTGACTGGAACGCTTACTTTGGTTCAGCGGGGCATTCCTCCTGACTCTGCAACACTTCTTACCAGTATTGACATGGTCAATCTCTACTGGGTTAGTTGGATTCTTCATTGTACCAGTCTTCCAGCGTACTTCCTCTTCCTCGTCTCTGTGTTTCTCGTGAGGGTTGGGTTATCTATCCTGCACATATACATGGAAGTGTGGGGAACCAGTGTGCCCTGTGTAGTGTATGAGGATGAGGTAAATTTTGAGGCAGTGTGGACATATTGCATTCTCCCCGGACAGTCGTCCCATGAGATCCACCTGCTGAGTACCACCCCGAGGGGGACTATCTGGTAGCAGCCTCACCTCCCCGACCTCATGGGAAGGCCTACCCCCCAGGTGAGAAGGGACGATATCCATGGATTCGTCACACTATGACAAGAATGAAACCAACCTAGAAATGGATCAGAATTGGTCAAAATAATCACTATGTGCAATAGAAACAGCCACAATGTTTATACAAGACACCAAATACTGTTTGTGTATATGTTAACATTAAATTGACAATAATATTAATCTTTTTCAGAGGATGACATTTCCATAATACCGGAATACCCGATGGCTTGTTGTCAGAGCAAGGCTTCCCTTTCCAATATAACCCAAAAACCCTTATCAACAGGGTAAATGATCTATGTAAGGATCAGAGAATTAATATCACTACTTCCTATAGCTATGATTCCCCATTAGGCTTTAACAATAAAACCAAGCACCAACCATTTATTCCTTTAGAAACCTCCCCTAAAGTTATAGTCTATAAACCATTTTAACAAAGTGAACTAGATAAGATTAAAATGACTAGAATATTAGGGACTTCAAGCCCCATAATGCTCTCGGTACTGGGACAAAGAATAGGAGCTCAGAGGTGCAGAAATGTAGTGTGCAGTGAAGTGGCTCTAATGACCCACACCTGAGCAGGACTTTTAAATATTTAAAGCCCCTTCCAGTGCAGGCCATTAGAAGAAGCAGTAGACAGCAGCAGTGGGAGCAGCAGAGAGAAGACTACACTGGAGCCGCTGCTGTGTTTGTAGTGGGACGCGGAGTCGAGAGAGTCGTAGAAGTTGAGACTCTGGACTGCAGAGCACACACAGCGGGAAGCAGTGCTGTTGCTGGCTATCCTGTAGGAGAGAGAGAGGCTCTCCTGGTCTGGCATCCCACTTCAGTGGTTGGGGGTCATATGAGTGTACAAGGAGCAGAAGGCACAGGCTGTGGGAGTGGGACCAGAGCCAGCAGGTGCCCAGGACCCGATGAGGGCAGCGCAGAGAAAGACCAGTGGTTGGCCTTCATTAGGTAACTCTGGGGCACTCCGTAATAGACAGTTCGCTGCCAGTAACCCTTTTGAATTCCAAACTAATGAATTAACGTATAATTGGTGCAACATTCATATTGAGAGAGACCGAGTGAGGAAATATTGTAACCACTATTGCCAAAGTAAAGAGGGGGCAATATTTGAGCAAGAGGCATGCAATCTATAAAAAGGAAGATTACTTGAGAGAAAATAACAAGCAGCATTTCCTAAGCCAAAGAAAGGCAATTACAAACAAAAGAGGATACTGTTTCCGTAGTAGTCTACAAAAAGGGAGATTACTTCAAAGGGAAGAAGACAACCAGTATTGTCTATGTGAAAGCGGGGCAACTATAAATAAAAGGGGATACAGCTTTCCTAAACAGGGAAACCTGAACAAGAGACATTACCAGCAGCTAACTGATGTTGTAAAAGTAACCCAAAGGTGGCGGGAGAGAAGCCCTTTTGTAGAAATCCGGAAGTGGGAAAGGAATATAACCTGCATTGCATGTGGCAAACAAATTAGTGGAACATGCAGCATCAATGTGTATTGTACCCTTATGGAAGAAGTTAACACCATGTAGTTGAAAATAAAAGACCTTTTCCAAGAAGCAGTTTTCTTTGATAAAACCTTCCACATTGAGGATCTAAGTGTGGAAAGTCTGAAGCAGTGCAAGCCTCACCAGAGTACTTGTTGTAGTGGTAGGAGTTTTATCCTGGCAGGCGAGTATACCAGGAAAGTGACTATAAGTGGTTAGTCCTGGCAGGTTAGTGGGCCAGGAAGAAGACAATTAAAGTACTGCAGGATGGTATAAGGTTGTGGTAGAAAGAAAGTGGCAAGTCCACTATTGTGTTATGATGAACTGTGGTAAATCCATCCTGACAAGACATTGTTTATGAGGAAGAAAGGTGAAAGTTGTTGTTCTTTAAAGAAGAGAAGTTATATTGAATCCTGACTAGAAGTGTGAAGACATTCTTTTTAGTTTATTAAGCAAGAGCTTGCAGAAATATTGGACAATCTTTTTGAAGAGTGATAAATCTTGTTTAACAATACGATAGGATATTGCTTTCTTTTGGTGTATTTTATAACCATCCATTACAAAGTCATAACATAAACAAGTTTCTTGTATTGCAAAAACATCAGCATTCAACAGTACCTCAATACCCTCTTTCCTGGACACAAATGAATGGTAGCCTCTAGAATTCCATGTCACATTTGGTACATCCTCCTTAACTATCATCTTAGGTCAATTGATGTTTTTACATCCTTTGTTCAGATATATAGTGTTTTTATGTTACAAAGGGCTCACCCCAGCTTCTTCAAGTGCGGCGACTAGGCTATGTATAAATGTTTCAATGTTAATTATGTTGGTTCCAGGGTCACCACTTACTTGTGCTCTTTCTTTATCGATTTTCGTTTTAACTGAGTTTTCCAATCGCACAAATTCATATCCTAGCTCTCTATACACATTAGCATAGAGCATGATACGTTCACAAACAATGGGAGACTCTGCATGAATTATAGCCCAATTCGGGCTGCTAATCTTTTTCGGGATTTCCACACGTGTAATCTCCTGCGTAGTAATGGCTTTTAATTCAGTGACCTGGTGTATTAATTGCAATACATTCGATCTATTCAGGAAAGGGCTGCATGCGATGCCAGAAGTGTTCACAATTTGATCTTTTTGGAATTGTGAGAGATTGTACTTAATATATCATTAAGTCCGAAGGTATTATGAGCAAAACATTCCTGATTATCATTGTGGTGTTCAACTATATCCCTATAGTCTATTATATTCCACCCTTCAGTAAAACTGATGATCTGGTCAATGTTATATTCATTAATTCTCATGTCTTCATGTTCGGTTCATTGAACCCCATTCTTTAGCTTTTCCCAGCCAATTACCAGGAGCTTGGCACTACTGTGTTGGTCTGCTGGTTATGAGAATTTTTAATTTTACTAGCTTTGGTTGTTTTTTTTTTCTTTTCTTGTTCGTACTTGGGCTAGGGGATTTATTAGATAGATAGTATCTGTCCTTCCAATCTTTGCATCTAACTCCTGATATTGTGTTGTCAGCCAAGGATAGGGAAGATCTTTTACTAGGTTTTTAGTTTTTTTAATGTTTGCTCTGTTTTGTTTTTATTATGGGTGTCTCAGTTGGTTCTTAGCAACCGATATAGAGTTACGGGTAGTCTAATGTTTTCTGTTTGATCGGGGAGGTATCATTGTTAGTGCTACTGGTCTCGTCATGGACAGTGAGTGTAGAGTCAATGGGATCCACACTATCTTGAATCCTTCTTTCCTTGTGAGGAGAATTAACTGTACATGGTATATCAACTGTTTTGGTAATTCAATGTCACATCCACCAATCTTGCAAAGCCCTCTTTCGTGATCCGCTGTTCTTTAAAAATGGAGCTACAGGTAGTAAACATGGCTTTTGATATTTTCAAGATTTTCAAGATTTCAGGGTCACCCATAGAGTCGTCCCCAGAAGTGTCTGTAGAGGATGTGGAGATATTCCTCCATATTGGATCGGATGCATAAACTCTCTCCACTATCTCTTCCAAATGAGGAGTAATCAGGAGTTTTCTCTCTAGATTGGTTGAAACAACCTCCACATCAAATGGAGGCCTCTGGGGTACCTTTAATGAGGCAGTCGACTCCAATGTTTTTTTGCAAGTTTAAGACCATATTTAACAGTGAGTTTTTCCCCAGACAGCTTCAACCCCACCAAGGGATAGCCCTTCAACGTTAAGTTTACTAATTTTGTCATTAATTATTTTCCTCCTTGTGATAGCTCTCTTTGCTTTCAACACACCCGGTTATTTCTTTCATGTCATTTTCACAGCACTCCTAAGTTAGTATTTTTGTTCAAATGGCGGGCATATTAGTAGCGTATAAAAGTATGGCTGGACTAATTTCAGAGATCTATCAATGGTAAAATCAATACAACAACAATTCCAATAAAGGAGACTATCTTGCCATCACCCTGAAGTAGTTGTGCTCACTGCCTCTTGATCACTTCCGGCGATGTTAACATTGCAGTCAAGCACATTAGCGAGTGTATTAGCAAGCCCCACAACCCCACCGCCCCAACAGCACTCACTGGTGCACTCCTTGGGGGGTGCGTGCTGGTGGTCGTGACCACCAATTCTATAGGGCTTCTGAGGGAAACGGGGCGTGGCCAAAATCGCGGGTGAAAATGCCATTTTAAATGTATATGGTATGATCACTGTTAGAGTCACTGTAGGAAAAAGTAGAGCTTCAATCAGTTCACCGCTTCTGGAGGCTTAGAGTAACAAAGTCAGGCTGCTAGGCACATCAGTGCAGTCACTTGCCATTCAGAAGACCGGATAATCTGTGAGGGACTTCCCCAGCACCAACAACACTCACTGGTGCACTCCTTGGGAGTTGAGGATTTGTATAAGTATGAGGAGCTTTATTCCAGTGAATGAATTTCGAATATAGTACAATACATTTAACAGCTGAACTGCTTAAGAAGCTGCAGTATAGGGGGGATTCCCCTATCCCCTTCACTCCCCTCCGACCCCCATTTGCTCCATGAAGTACACCCTTGTTATTCACATTTTTATAATCGACTTGTACAGTATCACCGAGAGCAGCAAAGGAAAGAGATCCATGCACAGAAAGAATCTGCCATTCTTGATGAACCTCATTGGCTCATAGCTGAATGGGGTGTGTGATGAATCCAACGGAATTATCCCAAATTCCCCGGCAATGTCCTCCTCCCATGTGGCCAGGGGACGGCAGCCACTACCTGAGCCTGGGGGCGACTATATGAGGGAGGATCACATGGAAGAAGACAACTACCAGGGGATGCCATGACTTCATTGGATAAGACATGGTACCCCCCCCCCCCTTTGCCCATGGAAAAAAATAACTTATAGCCAATACCCTAATGGCCTGTTGACATGTGTCTGTTCCCCACCTTAGGCGAAGTAGAAGAACCTTTTACCAACACCCTTCAAATTAACCACCCATTTTTTGTATAAGAACTAACACCTCCAATAATGCCTTTTTCCAAAAACTCTAAGAAAACCCTTTTCAGTTCCAATTCCCCTCATATAGAACTCATCCTTCATATAGAACTGATCCTTCATATGGTATCATTGAGAGAGGGTCTCCAAGTACTGTGCATCTCTTAATATCAACAGACTTCAACTCCTGTAAAGACTGGAGGGGGGTATCTGTACTTCTGTCCTCTATATGATTGGGACAGAGGCGCAGAGCACCCCAGCCTAGCTCTCAGTTTGTAACGTTGGATGAGCAGCCAGGCTTAAGCTCTTAGAGGGTGATGCAGGCTGGTTTTTAAGTAGAGTATTTCCCAAGCCCCCAAACAGTAATGTCAACCCAAACAGGAATGTCAACACACTATGTTATGTGATAACACACGCCTTTACTATCATCAAGATTTACATAAATAAGTTTCAGGTAAATATATACATATAATTAACACTTTGTACTCAGGCAATTCTATTCAAAGAATGGCAATGATATCAACTATGTGGCACCACACTAGATTTCAATTCAGTAAAAATGCAAAAACTGCTGACAGTTTTAAACAGGTATGTGGTTTCTTAAGTAAGTTGTACTTTCATAGATTTCAAGGAAGAAAGGCAGGTTAATTTCAGAACATAGGCAGTATACTTTCATGAGACTCAAACAGCAATCTTGTGTGAGGATCCCCCCCCACTGGGTAATCTGTGATGGA
Organism: Ambystoma mexicanum; assembly: GCF_040938575.1. Taxonomy (NCBI): domain Eukaryota; kingdom Metazoa; phylum Chordata; class Amphibia; order Caudata; family Ambystomatidae; genus Ambystoma; species Ambystoma mexicanum. The sequence goes on from NC_090937.1 coordinate 275,441,156, forward strand.
AAAGGTAGGGAGTACCTTATCTTGTCTTTTACAGTAAAGTCCAAAAATGTTCAATAATGCTCTTTCATTTTACAGGTCCAACCACCCCAATGTACTTAAGAGGCCACAGGAGAACAGGATCCAAAATGACTCTGGGACCCCTGGACGACTTAGGAGGCTGGAAGATACTCTTCTTCGTCACAGTATCTTTGGTGCCTTGGCAGGTGAAGTGGCAGAGTTTCTTGGCTTCACTCGATGGGATCCCTGACGCACGGACCGTCCTTGCAAGAAGGAGTTCCTGGGATGTCGAGGCCAAGAGAAAAATAGAAACCAAGGGCTTTCAGAAAGGCAGCCATTTTGGTCTTTGCAGTGGTCTCCACTGGACGTGTGCTACTCCGGTCGTGGAAGTCCCAGGTAGGTGAAACTTGTTGTGGACTCCGAAAAGGCCTGGCTGAAGAGGATAAGACCCCTGGGGACCTTGAATCCCTCTCGATGGTGACTGGTGCAGTGACAGAAGTAGGTGTCAGGTTTCAGGATTTCACAGTTCGCCGACTTTCGGATCTTCAGTGCTGAAGCCACAGCATGGACCTCTGGATGGCTTCTGGTGATCTGGACTCAACCAGTGGACTGGACTATGGACCCACACCAAGGCTGGACCCTCGGGACATTTTCTTTGGTGGCAGGAAACCCATCGGCTTATCTTCCTCTGCACACAGCAAACTGGAATCTTATTAGGCGGAACGAAGTTGTCAAATGTCGTGTCAGGGATGTCCTTTGAAGGATTCTTCAATCAGGTGGAACTTTCGCAGCTTCAGGTATCAAGCAGCACTATGGCAGGGTACCCTCTCTTCTGGCCTGTAGAGGGCAATCTGGCTTCCAGCGGTCACGAAAACTCCTCTGGACCCTGAGTGACACAACTGGACTTCTTCAACTCAAGATGTCCAAGCACTTCTCTTCTGGACTCACCAAGACCCCTTCTCTGGATGGCAGGCACACAAGACTGGATTCCAGGGTACTTCTGCACCATAGTACCTCGTAGCTTGGGAAGTGGTCTATCCAGGTCCTCTCTTGGATCAGTCTTTGGAAGAACACAGCAGCTTTCCCATTACATGAAGCAAATGCAGCAGCAGACCTTTTCCTCCAGCTGGGCTCCAGTGAACAGCTTTTTCTTGCTTGAGCTTAGACCTCAGCTTCTGAACAAATTGGTGAGTGATAGGTCCCCTGTTATACACATTCTGTCCACATTCACTCAGGTGGAGTCAGGATCAGGCAGCCAATCATTCACAAGTGCATTAATGCAGGCAGGCAGCCAATCAGGCTCACAGTGCATTCATGTTTGCCTATACTGCCAATCAGGCTCACAAGGCAGTCAGGCCATTCACTCCACCTAGACACCCATAGCACAGAATGTGGATTGGAGTAAGCACACAGCCTTTCAGCACAGTACACTGCATTCAATCCAGTTTCAGTCAGGTCCGGCTCAGGCATTGTGTCAAACAACCAATACCCAACACCCACAATACAGAATGTGAGTTCACTTCAAACTCCATTCATACAGGTCCCACCGCAAGGGTGTATCCATAGCACACAGAATGTGAGTTCACTTCAAACTCCATTCATACAGGTCCCACCGCAAGGGTGTATCCATAGCACACAGTCCCTTGGAAGGCTACAGTCAGTCTGTCAGGTGGCAGCCCCAGAGCCAAATATGGTATTTCAAACCAACAGACAGTCAGGGGGTGGAGGGGAGGGACAGGGCCGGGGCTTCCCAGGATTTTGGTAAACAAGATGTAAAGGCAATAGAAACCAAGAGGCTACAGTGGCCATCTTGCCTTTCTTCAGGAATCCATTGATTTCTAGGGCAGGGCCTGAGTGTCTCAAAAATGGAGGACACTTAGAGGCACTGCCAGGTCAGCACGTAGCTGCCACCAGCCCATACCCTGCTCTGTGGGCAACACACAGGTGCCCAGAAACACATAAGGGATACCAGGGTGTACCTCCACCCATGGGTGCCATAAGGGTATGAAGAGCTGCACTGCCAGAGGTGCAGGCTGGACCTCAGTGGCAGAAAACAAAGAAAGAAAACACACAGAGAAGTGGTAGGGCAAGGACTAGGAGGCCCTGTCCCTCCAAAAGGAATTTCCAGCATCACAAATACCATAACTACCGAAGTACTGAGACGAGGAGAATGAAGGAAATGATGCAGAGCAACAAGAGCCATAAGCTCAATGCACCTGCTAGTGGTTATGTGAATGCACCTATGCGACGGGACATTTAAAAAAGGAAGCTCAGAAAGCTCGAGAGACTCAGGACAAGATGTCACATCTGTGAAGGCGTACAGAAGCTGGTGGCTCGAGTCGGAGTGAGGTGCCAAGGGGCTCGCTAGCAAAGAGGGCGGGAATCGTTGCAAGAGCAAGCAGGGACACAAATGCCAGGTACCATGAGATTGCTGGGCGTTTGGCAGCTGGTTAAAGCAGCATCACCGATACCAAAACCTGAAGGAGAGCAGGCGTGCAGCAGTAGACTGGAGAAGGCGGAGAGACGTCGAGGCGTTCCAGAGTGGAAGGCAAGCGGCAGAGCTGCGTTGCATTTGTGCAACCGGGACCAAAGATTCCAGGAAGAACTGGTGAGTTAGCCCAAGCAAAGTGGGGACCCAGGGCATTTTGGCAACCATGCCAAACACAATTTGAACTTTGTACCGCCAGAAAACCTGAAACGATGAGATCATTTGTAAACCGAATGGGCATAATACCAGTGCAATCCCTAAGAATATATGAGTGCATGAGATGACAATATGGGGATAACCGAAAAGTGAACGTTGAAATCATTTGAAACACTGACTCAAGGAAGAGATATCTAATTGGGAAATTAAAGAGAGACTGTTACAGATGGAAACAAGAAGTCCTAGCAGGTGAGAAACCAGGCAAAGTGCAAGCATATGAAAAGTTCTGGCAAGGAAGTATACCAGGCAATTGGAAGTGCTTTGGAAGTCCCAAGAAAAAACAGTGTGTGACTGAATAAAGAAGGACCTTGTAAGGAAATCACAAGGTTGAACAGTGTTACATCTAACAGTAGTATTGCTGACCAAAGAGAGACCCAAAGAACTGTTAGAACATTGATTTCCAGCCAGTGGTTACCTTCCCCTGGATGTATTAAATGGGATGACAATGTACCTTGTTCTGTTATCTTTGAGACCTTTTATGTTGAAGTCATTATATTTTCATTTATTAACACTTTTTACAAATACCAGGTTAAAGACAGTTCCCTTATCACTTTATTTTGTTTATAGCGCGGGGGTCGGAAGATTTTGACCTAAGGAAGGCTTTTGATTTCGGACATCCTGACAAAGACATGCCCTTCCTTTTTGGTTATATGTGGGGAAGTTGCTCTTGTAGCGGTTCAGAGAGGCATTTTCCCAACCCGTTTATGTTAATGAAAGTCTTGAAACCAAAAACATGACAACTTTGTGTCTGGCTTTCATTTATGACCCTCACAGGTGAGAGCATCAGCTTCTATGAATGGATGCCCTCTTCTCACCCCACATGTTCATACCAGGCTGACTGCCCAGAGCTAGGTTTTTCAGGCAGTTAAGGCTACCTTGCGCTGTGTTACATCTCAAATACACAGCAATGCCTTCTCGGGGGGTGGGGGGTCTGCAATGGTATGGCAGCACTTGCAACCAAAACAAGTTGAGCAATTAGCATGATCAAACCTCTTCTGGCATGGAATTTGTAAGTGCAGTGTCTCAGCACTTTCTAAAGAGAGTAACAAGTTCTACAACAATAAGAGGACCATGTTGCACAAAAAGCCCTCCCCTGCTTTTAAAGGGAACCAATCTCAGAAGAATAAAGTCATCTTGGCTGTCCATGTTAAGTTACTCCATCCCACTCTAGAGTGCCTTTTTGCACAACTGTAATCAATTATATTTTACATTCTGCATGAGGGGTACAGTACTGGGTTGTGTTCTTCACATCACTGTCCTTCCCAGTGTTTGTTATGTTATGTTTATTATTTATAATGCACGAGAGTACCCAAGGGTATCAGGGCGCAGCATTTACAAGAATTTTCGAAGCTTGCAGTCATCATAAAATATACATACAGACAATGAGGTAAACCAATGTTATATACAAAGCAGCAGTGAGTCAGATAGGAATTATATACATGTAAACAGGTAGGCACACGTGGTTACAGTGTGTGCAGGTAGCGCGGCATTTAGTAATCCTAGTGGGCCTCCGACTGCAGCCATGAGACGCCCTACCAGAACTTCCGTTCAAAGGTAAAGTCCATTCTGAGGTTTGGAGGCAAGGAGTTCCACAGTTTGGCTGCTTTCACCGGGAAGCTGTTTCCTCCTATGGTGGTGCGTTTGTAGTTGGGGACGGATAGGCAGTCTTTATATACTGTTCTAACGGGTCTTAGAGAGGACTGCCTGTGGAATCTATTGATCAGGTATGTTGGGGCAGCATTGTTAAGAGATTTGTGGGTGAGTGATGCTGTTTTTAAAAGAATGTTATCTTTAGTGGAGAGCCAGTTGTTCTGTTAGCTTATTCCTGTGATATGTTCTCTTCTAGAGATGCCCAAGGCTGCTCTGAGAGCGTTGTTCTGGAGGGTTTGTATCTTGCTGGTGGTGGCCTTGGATGATCCCAGGTAGAGGGCGTTGCAGTAGTCGAGGCGGGACAGTATGAGGGCTCTAGCGAGTGTAAGGCAACTAGTGTCCGACAGAAATGGTTTGGCTGCTCGGATTAATTTGCATGTGTATGCCGTGGAGGATGCTAGGGAGCTCACTTGTCTTTTGAAAGAAAAGTTGGAATCCAAGTAGAATCCCAATGTTTTGACCTCTTGTCCGACTGTGATGTTCCCGTCAATCATAAAAGAATTGTAGGCCGGGCCCAGTTTCCTTAGGCTGGACGTGGTACCTAGGATGTTGAGCTCTGTTTTATCATCATTCAGGCATAGTCCATGAGTGGCCATCCATGCCTGGATGATGATGTATACCCTATTTAGCAAGGTTAAATCCTTTCCATAATCTTCAGAAAGCGGAAGGAGGATCTGGGTATCATCTGCATAGTTAGTGTAGGTGATACCGAGATGATCCAAATCATTGAAAAGGGGCTTGTTAAATATGTTATACAATGTGGGGGAGACACAGGAGCCCTGTGGTACCCCAGAGGTGATCGGTACAGGGTCTGCTGCAGCAGTGGGAGAGAAGACCCTCATGGTTCTGCCATTAAGGAATGATGTGATCCAGGTGATAGCCTCACTAGAGAAGTGCGCTGAAGAGTGGAGGTGTGTACATGGGACAGAGTGATCGACCAAATCGAAAGCTGCAGATAAGTCGAGGAGGAGGAGTAGGGCAGCTTGTCCATTGTCTCTGAGCGTGTCGATCTGGGCTTTTAAGTCAATGAGTGCGGTTGCAGTCCCGTGTTGAGGAAGGAACCCTGATTGTCTGGATCCTAAGAGGTGGTGATCTTCGAAGTGCTTCTGTATTTGTACATAGGCGACCTTGTCCAAGATTTTTAGTAGGAAGGGAACGGTCGTTATGGGTCGGTAATTTGTGGGTATGGCTGGGACAAGTGTAGGTTTTTTCAGTAGTGGATGTACCCAAGATTGTTTTAAATTGGTGGGGATGGAGCCAGTGGCGAAGGAGGCGTTGATCAGTTTCGTACTGAAAGGGGAGAGGTCACGGGCAGCGTCTTTGATAAACTGTGCTGGGCACAGGTCTCCCTGGCAATTGGATGGTTTCAAGGACAGGATGATTTTTTCAACTTCAAGTGTGTTGACTTTGGAGAACTTGAAGCGGATGATATCTGTGGGCGTAAGGTTGTCTGGAATTTTCGGAGGGAGAGTGACATTGAGGGAGGCTTTTTTGCTGGAGATTTTACTTTGGAGAGTTGTGATCTTATTCGCTAGGGCACTTTGAATTTCTGAACACCAGTTTCTATCTTTAGTACAGGTGTCCGGGGGTACTATGGGGGTTTCTACTTCTTTGAGGATAGAGAAGAGTTCCTTCATGTAGGATTTTGCTTGGGATATGCGTGAGTCAAAGCAGGTTCGTTTAGCCATATACATTTCTTTTTTGTAGAGTGCGGATAGTTTGGAAAGTTTGAGTTTGTTCGCGACCGAGTGGGATTTTTTCCAAGTGGCCTTGCAGTTTCTTTTCTGCTGCCTAAGGTTTTTAAGGAATGGTGTGTACCATTTGTTGAGGTGTGTTTTTGGTTTGCTTGGTCTGAGTTTAAGGGGGGGGGCGATAAGGTCTAGCGAGGTGGACATAATCTTCTTGTATTCATCGACCATGGTGTCAGGGTCACGGTTGTCAGGGAGTATGTTGAGTGTGGGGAGTAGGTTTGGGATGAGTCTTTCTACTGTCATATTCTTCTTGTTTCTAGTGAGAGTAGGTGGGGCCATAATGGTAGGCGGAGGTGGAGGTCTGTCAGTAGAAAGCATGAATGATACCAGATGGTGGTCAGTCCAAGCTAGGGGTGAGATATTTGTGATATTCGCTTGGCAGTTGTGATTGGTTACCCAGTCAAGTATTCTACCTTTTGAATGAGTGGGTGCCGTGCATCTTTGCACGAAGCCTAGCTCAGTGAGAGTGTTAACTATAGTACTGGCGGTATGGTCTTCCGGGTCATTATAGCCCAGATTGAAGTCTCCCAGGGTGAGAACTTGAGTAGAGCTTTTAAGATTGCTGGATAGAATAGAGTTGAGGTCTTCATCAAAGGTGCTGATGGGACCTGGCGGGCAGTAGATCAGATAGATATTGAGAGTTTGGGTATTGGTAAGTGGAAGTTTGACTGATAGTGTTTCGCACGAGGGGACATTGGAAGAAGTTGCTAGTCTCATGGTAAGACTGCACTTATGGATAATGGCGACACCCCCTCCTCTGGAATTGGGGCGATCTTGTCTCAGGATAGAGTAGTTATCTGGGACTGCCAGCATGAGCATTGGGCCTGCTGCTGGGTGTAGCCAGGTCTCAGTAATAGCGAGGAAGTCAAGGTCTTCTTTAATGATTAAGTCTGCTATTTCTGTAGCATGAGCTACTAGCGACCTGGCGTTGATCAAGGCTCCCTTAATTTTGGGGCTATCTGTGTTTTAGGAGTGGTAGTATGACGCTTGTCCTGTGTTGATTCAGGAGTGGCGTAAATGGGTGAGTTGTGATGTGGTCTAGGGTTGAAGTTTTGAGGTGAATTGGAGGTTTTTGTAGAGGAATTAGGTTTAGGCGGCGCTCTGGAATTCTGTATGGTGGGCAGTGAGCGGGCAAGGGGCTCATAGATTTTGGCTAGTATGGCTCAGAGTCCTAGGTTCCTCTCTATGGTATCACGAGGGAGGCTAGTGGGTGGCAGTGGCTGAAGGATGTTTATGTCTATGTGTGGTTCCTGGTTGTTAGGTCCAGTTAGGGGTGGTGTGTTGGGTAAGTGTGGAGCCATCTTGAGCTGTGTTGCAGTGTTTAAAAGGATCAAGAGGCATGCAAGCAGGTTGGTAGTGAATGGACACATACTAAGTAGCGGTGGCAGGGGTGTTGGGAAGCCAGGGTATAGGCTTGGTTAACTCCAATTAGCTACAATGTAGCTACAAATGCAATGAGTGACACCTAGGTTAAAGGTAGAGCAGTGTGGCTGGGCGGAGATGCGTTACACCTAGTTTTGAAATGAGGCAAAATGGCTAGAGTGCATGTAGTAGTAGCTAGATTCAAGGTATAGCAATTTGGCTAATATGCATTGAGTAACAGCTAAATTACATTTATACATCTAAATTCGAGGTAGGCAAAAGTGGCTAAGGTGTATGTAGCAGCAGCTAGGTTCAGATACAACAGTTTGGCTGATAGGCATTAGGTATCAGCTAAATTACACTTGTACAACTAAATTCGAGGTGGGACAGTGTGGCTAAAGGGGTGGTGCGTGGCGTGGTGGTGCGTTTGGTAGGGTTTGATACTGTATGGGGGAACAGTACTGAACAGTACAGTGTATTGTGGTGTTCTCCTTTGTAAGGGCCAAACTATTTTATCCAGGAAAAATCCTATGATGAAGACCACCTCCAGCTATCCTAGGTTAATCACTGGTCCAAGCGTAAATAAGGTTTGAGCCCATATTGTCTGTTTGTGGATGGGAAAACAGCAGCAATAGGCGAGCTGCATAGTCAGACCACCATTTTACTACCAGTGGTCTGGCTATGCAGCTTACATAAGCAAATATACACTTGAATACAGCAAGGCACGAATCATAAGCTACTAGGTGCTCATCAGCTAAAACCTTACATATGGGCAGAGAGATTTGCATTCAGCACCACACTGTCGAGAGTGTGTAGCGGTGCCATTACTTTCTCAAATGATGAATTGCATGTCATAAGATACTACATGTGTCAATGATAAGCACTGGGATTCACCAGATTGGAACAGAAAGAGGTCGAGATATGATTTAAAAGCTGCAACATGAAGCTTGCTGGATAAATGTAACTGATCAAGTATGATATGAAGATGTAAAATTATTACAGGTGTTTCATAAGATTGTTTTGATGTACATAGCAATGTGAATGTTAATTATAATTAAGTACCATACCTGAAACTATGTTAAAAGGAAATCATTCCTATGCCTGGGGTTGGGGGGAGGGGACCGACGGGGGGGGTCTTAAATATGGCCTGACCATAGAGCTTACCAGGCCAGATAGTTTATGTATTTATTTTTTATAAAATGTCCAATGTTTCCCTTTCTGTCATTAACAGTGTTTGTACGAGACTCGGGGCATACTCATAGTCCATTTAAAATACAGAAATATATGTGGTTTGAGGGCAGTTATAGTCCCATAAGTAGGGTTCACTGGTTGCCCTTACTAAATAAGTAATAACATGTTCTGTAGTGAAATGGTGATTATAATCTGCACCACTGAAAAAGCTGCCTCATTGGATACTGGAGAAAACTAATTTTATATCAGGCATAACTGAGTTACAATGTTTCTTGTAATCCATTATTTTACCCATTTCCTGTTGAAAAATCAAATTTTGTTTACTGGCGTGTAAACTAGATGAAAGTAGTGACAATTCAGTGGGGGGGGGCACATGACGTACAGTTTGAGACACATGGCAGGGCCATATGCATTCACTGCAAAGCCTGAAGCATTTGTATACTTTGAAATATTAAGAATTTACAATGAATTGATGCTGGAGTTTGAAGGAAATGGGGAACACTGAACATCTGGAATCTTTGAATATTTTAGTTAAAGAAAATGAAAATGTGAAAACCTGACGAGCCAGCACATGTAGCAACACGATTAGTGCAGGAAATTGAAAAGAGCATGAGAAACCATGATTGACTCAAAATTACATTGACCACTTTTGAAAGCACAGGGTAGCAGGATTAAAGCATAAAATGTGCATAACAAAGAAATCATTTGAATGTAATCCTTATAGCTTTTTTTGAGACTTCATGTGATATGATGGCTTTGTAACGTGCTACAAAAGACTTAACTGCATCCCATCACAGGTCTGTAGACAATGATACAAATATTTGATAATATTTAAAAAAATCCTAGCAATTAATGTTAGGTAGAACATCAAAAATTCTAGTGTACATTCAAAAGAACAAAAATGCATTTATAAAAAAAATGCATAAACAATTGGAAATCACATGACCGTGCCACAAAATAATCTATTTATACCTAGTAATTCTTTTCTATATGTTGACTAAAATATCAACATTCTAGCAACCTGCCACACAAAGTATTTAACAATCACATCTGTGATTTACATATGCTTGTATATGCTCCCATATCAAAGCTCAAAATGTCCTGAATTGATAGACAGTAAATTACAAACTTGGAGACAAAGCTTCATAAAAAAGTAATATACTTAATTTATTTCTTATTGTCGACACCACTACCCGCAGCATGCAACCACTTTCAATGGAAAACATCCGATTTGAGGCTTGGTCTTAATAATTTAATGGCAACAAATCCATTATTAATTACAATACCTGTAATATCTAGCCTAATTATAGCTCATTTAAAAATTACGATTTCTTGACTATTTAGCCTTCAGGGCTTCTGCTCAATGTCATGCCAACCCTGCAAGATGCTAGGGGAATCCCACATTTTACCACCACCTTTCACCCTGCACTCTCACACCAAGAGGTATAAAACGAAATCTGCTCCCTCGATTTCAATTCCATTTTCTTATTCCAGTCCTAAAAAATACAAGGCATCTCTCTCTTTCAAGCCCAATAGTCACAATTAATAGAATTATTTTCGAGTCAAAGTAAACTCCCTCCACATCTTAGAAAATAAGCTTAGTTATTACTTTGAAAGTAATACACATCGGTGTAATCAAGGATGAGTCATCAATGCTTACAGCCACTCAATGTACTACGAAATAAATGTGCTGCGCTTGGAGAGTCTCGGTACCAACCATCGTCAAAGATGCCCATTCTCATCAGATTGCATCTCTCCATTCATGCCAAACTTGATCTCTGCTTGAACTGAAAGCATGGACATAGAAATAGTTTCTATTCACCAACTTCTTTTCTCTTTGAAGACCTTTTAGTAAATCAAAAGACTAAAGTCGAATCTAGTCACCACATTGAAATGGCGACTCATCAACTCAGATATATAAAGGCTCAGTAATCCAGCCACATTTGGAAAGAATTATTTCAAACAACAATGTCAGCACCAGTGGTAGCATTGTCGGTCTATTGAGATGAATAGGTTTGATGACCATACAAGCGAATACATCAATGACCACATTTTTATAAACAGAATGCCAACAGGGTTCATAAGTCACATCCCTCACTGAATACAAGGTAGTTGCTTCTAGAGCCAAAAGGAACCTCTAAATAAAAGAGGCCATTCCTCTTGCTCAGTAAAACCTTTCTCAATAGATTTCAAATATGACATCCATATTTTAAATGCTTGTTTTCCTTCTAATTGCTGAGAATTTGTTGCGTCAACTTTTTTCAACACCAACCAAAAAATATAATGTCATGTATGGAAGATCTCAGGCATGCAGTTAGTTGATGTGATTTCCTTTCAGTGGACATATTTGGAGCAAAACAACTATTAATTGATCGTTGAAAGCTGATTGACATTGAAAGTAAATCGAGTAGTGTCATGGCATCTACAGAAATTAAATCAAAATTGTGACTACAGTTTTGCAGAGCTCAAAAACGATGCGGGTAAGGGCACCAGCGGTCATGCCTGGTGCTCTAGTCCTCTTTGTATCAATGTATATTAAAACAGAATATTAATCTATAAAGGGTGCAAAATCAAATGGTATAGGTACGCTACTTCATGGCGCATACATTCGTATCTAAGTGCCCAGTCTGGGGACATTCAAAAAATAAATAGAGAGTAGTTCAATCAAACAGAGGTTGAAGCCTTAGGAAAATGGATGGATGGCACATTCTAGTGCAATAAAAGAAAAACAGGATCTTGCATCCTTCTGAACTCACTTATCAGCACATTCTTTCCGTGTACAGAGGGCAGAAAGGCCTTCAGCGCAAGTCTGATTGCCCTCAGCTCCAAAAGATTGATGTGTAGTTTGGACTCTGATGGAGACCAACGACTGCTTGTCCGATCAATGGCGTGGGCTCCCCTCCCCGTGAGTGAGGCGTGCATTGCTACAGTTATCTCCGGCCGTGGTTGCCAAAAAGGTTCTCCCTTCAGAATGTTGTCCTCGCAGGCCCACCACAGGAGATCCTGTGCAAGTCTGCTTGGCTTGGAACCTGAAGTAGGTCCGACATGTTGCCCGAGAATTGAGACCATTGTGTTCTGAGAGCGCATTGAAAAGATCTTATCCTCAGGTGAGCCTCCGGCACCAGAAAAATGCAGGATGCCATGAGGTCGAACAACCTCAAAAAGTAAAAGGCCGGAATACACTGGGCAGTCTGAAACTTGGAGACTATCTGTAGAATGTCTTGAACACTCACCTCGGGTGGCAAGCTCTTTCCCAAGGATGTATCCAGCACAGCTCCAATGAATTGGAGCTTTTGAGATCGTGTCATATGGGACTTATTGTAATTGAGGGAGAGGCCCAGTCTGTGAAGAGAGTGGCAGGTGATGTTGAGATGATCCAATGCTTGTTCGGGAGAATGCGCCCTGATCAGCCAATTGTCCAGGTAGGTGTAGACGTGAATCCCCCCCTCTTCTGAGACTCGCTGGCACCACCGTCAGCAGCTTGGTGAAAACCCTTGGGGTGGAGGTCAGCCCGAAAGGCAGAACTCGAAACTGATAATAGCAACTGCCAACAGCAAACCTCAGGTACTTCCTGTACTCTAGATGGATTGGCATATGAAAATAAGCATCCTTAAGGTCCAATGACGCCATCCAATCCTGGAGTTGGTGCGCCTGAAGGATCTGAGAAAGTGTGACCATCTTGAACTTGTTCTTCCTGAGGAACCTAATGGGTCTCAGTCCTCCGTACTTTTTGGGCACTAGGAAATATGGACAGTACCATCCTTTGTTCCTCTCTGCTGCAGCCAATGGTTCTATAGCACATTTCTCTAGCAGGGTCAACATTTCCTGCACAAGGAGTGGGTCTGGAATCCTCAAAGAATGGCTCCCTGGTGGATGGTTCTGAGGTCTCTGAATGAAGGGAAGGCAGTAACCTTGGGCTATGGTTTCTAATGCCAAAGCATCCAAAGTAATGTCTCTCCATTCTTTCAGATGCTGAGACAGTGCCTCCCACAGGGGTTTTGTGATTCAAGGCCTCAGAGGTCCTGAGTCAGCTGAAGCAGTGGCTTGAGGAGGCTTTGCAGCTCTCCCTCGTCCACCACGTGAGAATCTTCTTTGGCCTCTTTGACCAGCCATTCCTCACGATCGTCCAACTGAAGAGCAGTAGCGAAAAGATCTACTCCTCCAAGGCTATCCACTGGGGCGAAAGGGCTGAGGCTGCCTACTAGCAGCACCTAAATATTTGGCTGCCGCCTTCGAGGTCTGCAACTTCTCAAGGCTTTCGTCAGCCTTGCTGCCAAACAGGTGAGACCCATCCAAAGGCATGTTAAGGAGTCTGGATTGCACATCCGGCGCAAATCCAGATTCCCTTAACCACGGAAATCTGGGTATTACGGTGCTTGTTGCAATGGCTCTGCTGATTCCATCCGCAGAATCCAGACCTGACTGAACTTGCACATGGCTTCTTTGCCATCTCTAACAATAGCGAAGAACCCGTCTCTTTCTTCCATCTTGGGAATGTGCTTGACCGCCATGGAAATACCGTCGCATAGAGCGAATGAGAACTTTGCTAAGGCACATGTGGAGTTGGCCGATTTAAGAGCCATGGTCCCTGCAGAAAATACTTTCAGGGTCTGGGGTGAGAGCCCATTGAAGTGAATGGGCATTTAGGGGGCTTGGCAAGTGAGACAGCTGATTGTAAGGAGGGTGACTTTTTTTTCTTTATAAATATAATAAGACATTCATTTGTAAAACTAAAACATACTGGGCCTCATTAGGACCCTGGCGGTAAGGGGTTTACACTAGCGTTAGCTGCGCCGACCCCTTACCGCCAATTCCGAGTTCCCAGAGCGCCATGGTCATTTTTCCGCCCGCTTTTTGCGGGTGTAAAAATCCATGGCGCTATGGGACCTTGGTGTTAATTACGCCACCGTAATTTACGGCGGCGTAATTAACTCCTTCCCCACTCCCATTATACCCTATGGGGCCGAAATGGGAATGGGGAAGGGTAAATGGGTCAATGGGGACTTACCGCCCCGCCGACCTCGGAATGGGGCGGTAAGTCCACCATCCGCCATGGCGTAAACGGACTTTACGCCATGGCGGAAAAGTCCGCCGATGGCGGAAAAAATCCGCCAGGGTCGTAATGAGGGCCACTGTCTCACATGAGGCTAAATAAACACAACATAGAAAGTGGAAGCTTATCAGTGCTGCTCACTCGCAGTGCTGGCTCATTTAGTAAGACTGAGCCTGTGTGAGGTATGCACCAGATTCTGTGGCTCCAAGGCAGGTCAAAGAGATGAGCTGGCGTGTGAGCGGGTGTCTGGATGCTTTTTGCAGGTGACACCCGCCAAAAACGGGTGAGTTGAGAGCTATGAGGCTGCGGTGGGAGGTTTGAACTTTGTGGGTGCATCCAATTTCTTTTCATATTCTTAGTTATAAGACTATTCTAATGCAGCTTAAATGTTACAAGCTTAACTCTCATCATGTCTGAAACGCACATTTAAGAACTGCTTTCAAAATGAGCAGCCCTCCTGTCCTGATGCCCTGCTAATCACTCGCCTGACATGCAAGTACTAACACTAACACCCCATCACGATTTAATTTGCCTAAAAATGTATGCATGCAAAAGCAGCTGCCAACAATGAAACGCTTACATAATTGGTTGTCCTTTGTTAAAAGAGCAGAACCAAGCACTGTTTATTGTCTGTTTCCGGTCCTGTCCTGCCAAGGATCTGTAGTTCAGCCAGATCAAGTCAACAGACACACAAGCCATAATTTCTGGGGGCTTGGGGGGCTGAAACCCAGTCTGCTCAATGGCCGTTGCGCCACTGCTACCCACAGTACTTGCCGCACCCTTCACCGCTGCTGCGCTGATGTGTGCAGGCAGACAGCCTGGCATTGTATGCAAATGAGTTCTATTAGCATCTGCACACTTGTTAGGGATTGTTAGTGGCATGGCTTAGCATCGTCGTCATTCCCATTCGGGAAAAACATGATCATTTCACTGTAGAGCAGTAAAGGGTTATTATATGGAGGTAGTTCCGAAAACCCAAACCCGATTTGGGAGGGACATACCTATACCCTGCTTGATGATAGTGACCTAGGCGGCTAGAAATGTTTAGGTGTTAATATGAACACAACATCAAACCATGTGTTTTCTGACTATACTAAACCCTTCCTTGTTAGTGTGTTGCCTCTTGCTGGAACTATGATTTGGTTGCACAACACTAAGAGTCCTCTTATGATGCTGTACTAGTAGTAGTCTAGTAGTCAGTCGCGCTTTTCTTGGCAGACTTTCTGAGACTATCGGGTGGGTTAACATCCGGACCAGGACAATCTGACATTACACGATTCAGTGCTTTTTATTTAACTGTCCAGTTTCCATCCATAACCCCCCTTCTATTAAGTCGTCTTTGTCATTAATCATGTGCATGTATTGCTTATTTCATTAAACCAATAGAAAGCATTTCCTTTCCATACATTTAGTGAACTGAGAACGCAGGAGGCGCTACTGCTGTGCCACTAATATTAATTTGTGGGGCAGATTCTGTGTTCCACTAGGAGAACCCCTCTGTTCTTGTACAAACCCACATAAAACAAAATAACTTGCTAACGTTTAGAGATGTAAAAGGGGCACAATTTGAGATGAGCTAAAGTCTTAAGACGAATAGAGCACCCAAATGTCCCTTGAAGTAGAGCTTGTTGTGCTGCAAATTTGCATTCCTCGCTTATACACTGTGGAATCGGATCACTAAGCAAGCACTTGCTGACTGATGGGCGCCGGGCCGGCGCCGCTTAGTCGCCGACCACCACCTCTCTGGCGGTGCATCACTCAGTTGCGAACATGACTGAAAAACAGCCCGCACACAACTACTCTTTGGCGCACACAACCCAAACAAATTAGAGGGAACATTGTTTGAGACTGCTTCTTGTAAGTGAAATCCGACTCTGCGCGGGTGTTGAGGGACCGGGCGGACTTCAGGATCTATGTGCAGCTTGACCGGTGGGCCTTTCAGTCTGCCTAGGCCGTGACAAATATCTGGGAATTCTTTCAGTTTTTCATCTTTTGTGATGGAGGTGTCAGGGTATCTTTGGTCCACATTGTATATTTGAGCATGCTTCAGGGTTTGGGGTTTGGCTGCGCTGATGAGGTCACCGTCTTGCACAAGTATGTTGATCTGGCCGAGGTGTGACACGGTTTTGTAGCTCAGTAGACAGCACCCTTTAGCGGGGCTTCTGATAACATGGATGACTGGTGGTAGATTTGTCGCCGAACGTGAGGCGTCTTTTGAATGATCCTACGCTACACAGAGGGGTATCAGCACCCCATTGATATATTTTGGAAATCATTGGAGTTAGTGTAGGTTTGCTTTGGAGTAGTTGGAATTCCTTCTCACACATGATGTTTACTGTCACCCCAGAGTCAATTAGGAAGCAGAATTGTTGTTGCAGATATCTACTTGTATTCTGGGTGCTTCACGTGCCACTTCTTCATCCATAAGATGAGTTTGTAAACCTCTTTGAGTGTGCGGGTTATATTGGTCTCCTTCGTAGTTGGGTAGCCTCGCGGTGCTGCGTATAAAACTTGTCTTGGTGACGGTGGACCATCATACTCATCAAGTAGTTGAGTGTTGGGTTCTGGCCTCTCATAGTGTTGATAGTTGTCTTCTGGATATACTTCTTCCACCACTCTCACGTACCTCTGTGGTCCCTGCTGGTATGGGCGAGTTTGGTATGGCTGATTAGGTCCAGGCCGCTGAAATGACCTGTATGACAGCGCCGTGGACATGCAAGGTGTGGGAAAAGGTCTCCCTTCCCTGCATACAACTGGGAAATGTCCTTCCCTGCCACAATTTCCACACTTTTGAGTGAGGGCAGGACATGAGCCAGCGTGAGGGAACGTCATCCCGCACCTGTAGCATTGTCTCTGCATCCGTGGGGTGGATGCAGTGCTTGAACCACTGGTTCTTTCACTGCTCCTGACTTTGCCTGCCTGAACTGCTGCTATGACATCACTTCTGTCTTGCTTGGTGGCCGCAGTGTGACATTTACGTAGCTTGCTTGTCAACTCTCTAGAGTATCTGGGCCATCTCACTCACTTCCTCAATGGTGATGGGTTTCTTGAGTAGCTGTTTTTTCAATGCCGGCGAGACACATCCTTCAATTACTCTCAAACGGATGGCCTCATCTAGTGAAAACGCATCAAATTGGCAGTGTGCTCCTTTTATTCAGAGTCTTGTGATGAACTCAACTGTTTCATCAGTGCGTTGTGTGCACTAAATAAATATGTACCTTTCGTAATCCTTGTTGGGGGCGATGACAAGCCGTTTGTTTAAGGCTGTTATTAAACTTGCAAAGTCAGTGAGTTCTCATGGGGGAATGGTTTTGATTAGCGTTTTTATTTCTGTGCCTGCCGTGTTAATGAACATGCTGCGCAGGCGTGGGGAGGTTTCTTCGCCTGCTACATCTATGAAATTGTTGAAATCCTCAAGCCATTCCACCCATCTTGCCCCTTTATCAGCCTGAGGAGTCATGGAGAAAGGGGGGGGCATGCGCAATGCCGTCGCCATTGACATCGTGGCTGGTGCAACTGGTGGTGTGCTTTGGTCTGCTGATGTGCTCATGAGGGTCTTGGGTGGGGGGCCTGGCGTGCTTGGTTGGGTGTGCTGCTTGGGTTGCTTGTATAGGTGAGGTTCTGTGCAGTCACTCTCTCTACCCTGGGTTGGTGGGCTTGGTGGCGTTGTACACGAGGAGTGACCCACCTGTAGAGCGTTGGTTCTTGGTGCTGGAGCCTGTCGCCGTGCTGATGCAGGTGCTTGCTCTGTTAGCTGTCCTGGCGTGTTTATTCTGTTCGTCCTGGGGTTGGGTAGCTTGGCGGGACTATGCCTCCTGTGTGTCCTTCGCACACCTTTTTTTTCCGGCGGCCCCCTGTAGTTGGTGGGGGCCGCGGCAGGATCACACAAGAGCCAGCGGGTTCATACAACATCTTCTTTATTCAACTTCGTAACCGTTATTAAACTCCTTCTGTTCCTTGCCTCCATAGGAACGTCACTTCCCGTGTGATGTTCAGTATCCCTAGGGTTGCCTTAAAGGGGCAGCCTGCGGCAACAGACCTAAACCAAATGCACTATACACCTGCCAGGGTATCCCAACTTTTCCCAGACACAGATGACAAGTGTATGAAATGTGGAAGCGAGGGGGCTGACTCGATTCACATGTTTGGAATTGTCTGAAGGTACCACAATTTTGGTAGGAGGTTGCTGGAATATTGCATCTTTTGATTGGGATCCCTCCTGCACTACTTTCCCTCAAATAACTGCTGGGTGATATCGGGAACGTTTCTACCAAAGTACGTAGATTGTTTAATATATGCTGCATTGTTGCAAAAAAATGCATTTGATCAATACGGAAGTATAAAGTGGGACCGTCAGGTACGGAATGGCTCAAAGAGCTTACTTATGTAAATGATAGAGAGCAAGGCTATATTGCAACTGTAATTGGTAATGAATTAATGAATTCATTTATTTGCAGAAGATCGATGTACAAAGCTAACCATTATAATAATCATTGCTGTACATGCTGTGAGTGGGGTGTTTGAATGTCTGCTTAAATAAAGTTTATAAAAAAAAAAAGAAATCAAGTAAAGTTTGTAGGGCCCCCAAATATCCTTGGGCCAAGCACACGGATGTACCACAGCACTAAATTCCGTTTCCAAATCGATACAATGCAGCACATCTTTCTCCCATTGACCTAGATCAGGTGCTCCCCTTCCACCCGTATCATGGCTACCCTGCGTCCCGCTAATAACAATATCCCCAACAGTCTCCTTACATGACTAGCGGCACACACTGTATACCGTATCAAAATCAAAGCCATCAATGGGGAGGCGTCGACATGTTTCCCAATGATCTTAGGCAACACTGGAAACACTGCTTCATAAAATCCCATGATACGCGGGCAACTCCATGCTCGGTGGGCAAAGTCTGCAGGAGAGCATGAGCATCTCTTACATGCACCGAGAATCTCCAGGTAAAAACCATGTAAAGCTGCTGGAGTATAATACAATTGATGAGGAAACTTAAAGTGTATTAATTAATACCGGCTATTAGTCACCACCCCTCTGGTTTGCTTCCAGCAGTACTGCCACATTCCGTATGTAATCGGCTGACCCAATGATCTTTCCCACTTTGCACGTGCCATATCTGCCCATCCCATCCTAAAATCCAGTAACTTTGAATATACCCTAGATACCAGCCTTCCCTCACCTGCAGCTGTTATTACCCCATGGAGCAGCACACAGCTGCTTCAGCATGTTCTGCAGCCGGAAATACAAGAACAAATCTTGTGTGGAGCTACCTCCCCTCCCCTTAAATTCATTGATAGAGATGAATTTCCCAAGTGGGAACAAGTCCTGAAACTGAGTGATGCCCAGGCTAGTCATATACTGAACATACCCTTTTTCGCTCGTCAGCAGTACTCCCGGTATGTTTATCACCGGAAGCAATTTGGTCCTCCCTTTTTTCTCTGTACGCACCCATGTCCTACAGGTCAATGCCACAATGTTCCTGGGCCTCGTCAGATTCTGCGTTCAGTGAGTATCATAGCCCTCAGCATTGAGGGGGCCGCCAATGCCCTTTATATATCAGGGGAGAACCAACACGACACAAATGACGCTTGTGCCGAGTCATATTACAATTCCATATCTGATAGAGCTAGCCCTCCCCGCTCGAGCGATGCAGTAAGGGCCTCTCAATGAGTCCTGGGTTGTTCCTCAGTCCAGACAAATCGAGATACTGCTTTGACTTACTTAAAGAATGCTTTGGACACTGCCAGGGGCACATTCAAAAAGATGTATGAAAGCCGCGGCAAAAGAACCATCTTAATCATAGATATCCTACCACAGAGAGATAAGGAGTAATCCACCTCTCTGTTGCCTCCCTAGCCTGCCCCAACACTCTTATGTAATTTTCCCTATAGAGAACATCCAGGGAGCAGGCCACCTCGAATCCTAGATACCAGGTGCATTCCATGCACCACTGGAATCCCAACCCATCATGAAATATTATTGTCCGTTCTGTAAGTGGACACATTAAAGGAGCCAACCTAGCAGCAAGGACCTTGGCCGCAATTTTATTATCTAGATTAAAGAGATGGGTCAGTAGGATGTACATTTATCCGCCTCCTTGCCTGGCTTTAATAATAAAGTGACCACCATTTCCCATGCCAACAGCAACCCCAGACACGTGTTTCAGCCTAGTCAGGCCTTATCAGTGGACCCCTTGCGCACTGTGCTCCCTGTGCTTAAAGAGGCACAGCTTCACCTCACTGATGAGGCCAGACTAGGCCACAACACGTGTCTGGGCTTGCTGTTGGTACTCTTGTTCAGAGGAGAGCTGCTTAGCATTTCAGGACTGCCGGACTGCCCTTGTTGAGTGGCACAAAGACTGATATGCAAATGGATATTTCTCCTCTGTGAAAGGTACAGTGAGCTAAAACTTGGTAGTAGACTCTCCTAAGTGGGCACCTTCCCATAGAAAAGTTTATTTGTCCATGTTCATTCTCGGTAGAGGGGCTCCTAGACCTTTTTGTGCACTTTTAAGAACTTTGGACATCACCCTAAATTACCCAAGGTAATCCAGACGTGGACCCCTTGCTCACTGTGCTTGGAGAGGCACAGCTTCACCTTACTGATTAGGCCCGAGTAGGTCGAAACATGTGTCTTGGGTTGCTGTTGGTAATCTTGTTCAGAGGAGAATTGCCTAGTATTTCGGTGGACTGCCCTTGTGGGCGTGACAAAAGACCTATATGCAAATGGTTATTTCTCCTCTGTGAAAGGTACAGTGAGCTAAAACGTGGTTGCAAGGTGTAAAGACTGGTAGGGGGTGTCTGTACTTCTGCTCTCTATATGGTAGAGGAGAGGCACAGAGGACCCCAGCCAAGATTCTCTATTATTGGTAACATAGTCGAGCAATCAAGGCCTAGCTTCTCAGGAGGTGATGCAGGCTGGTTCTTAAGTACAGTGTAGTCCCCAAGCCCCCACAAAGGAATGTTCACACACTGTATTACTGAAAACACAGTCTTTATATAATTAATATTCAAAGGTATGTACACGATCACAATAACGCACTTTGTACTCGGAAGTCAATAATGATAAATATGTACAATTCTAAAGTGGTACCATTAATGTTATCGAATCTCATTAAAGTGCATCAACTGTACGGTTAAAATGTCACACAGATCAATAACGAGTAAACCAGCAATAGAGATAGGCAGGAACGTAAGATGGTTGAAACAATAGGCAGAATGCTGACCCCTACCGCTAGGCACAGTTCTGTGTGCAGATCCCCCCCACCTGGGCAACCTGTAAATAAAGATATATAGCACAAGCCCAGTCCAAATGTTCAATAGTCTTACTTCTTCCTGTTAAGGTTTTACCCCCCCAATGTACCTGGTCGAGTAGAGTTCTCCGACGATGCGCCGACCGATCCTTCTTGAGTGCCTCCCTTTCAGGCGGGAGCCACAGATCGTCGAGAGGTGTCGTGGAACTTGGCGTTCGGTGTCGGGAAATCGACGGCCCTTCTTGAGTGCCCTCCCTTTAAGGCAGGAGTCACGGGTCGTCGAACGTCCGACGGTGAACAGGGTGAACTATGGCAGGGAAGTGGCAGCTTCGTTCCTAGCGGTGCTCGTCGTCGACAGAGCATTGGCGTCCTGCAAGGAAGAGGCGTGCGGGGCACCTCGTGACAATAGTTCTGGATCGCAAAGAGATGATGAAGATCTGTGGCCCAGCAAGGGCGTCGAGTCGTCGGCGTGTCTGTGGTCTCTAGGTGGCAGGAAACCCACCGGTGGATGCTCCTCGGTGCGTCGACGGTCGGGGCTTTTCCAGGGGGAGACAAGCGGATGGCGATGCAGACGAGAGCGTCCGATGATCAATGGAAGTTCTTAGGCAAACAGGAGCATGGCGGCTCCGGTCGGCGACAGCGGTCGTCGACAGTGGCGGACAACAGTCCGAGTGCTTCTCCTTGGAGTTCCGCAGCAGTCCCCATATCGGGTCGGCAGCCTGTCGAAGGTCTGTCTACCAGGGAGCGTTGGCAAAGATCAGCTGTGCACGATGGTCCCTCGTAGCTCGGGAAGAGGGCGCCTTACCAGGTCCTCTAGACACCACTTCTAAGATTGCCTTGTGAAAAAATATCCAATAAACCCTCACTCATGAAGGGCCACATCAGTCTACTTTCCACTTTCCCCCGAATCCTCATACTCTTCAACAATGGCGCATGATCCGAGAGCTTGCGGGCTAGAATCTTGCATTCCTCCACCCACCCCGTAGTGGTACCTGAAATCAAGAAATAATCGAGGCTGGAGGCAGACTGATGTACTGAGGACTTGAAGTGGTACCCCCTGGTTACCCCCTCCAGATGTCATTTAGCTCCCAGGCCACGGACATCCCTGACAGCTTCTGAGTAGTCAGCATGACTGGTCTATGCACCCCATGGGTTCTGTCTAGCACCTGGTCCCGGACCTCATTGAAATCTCCCACCCACAGTGTAAGACCTGGGTTAAGTCTCGATAAATGCATTTTTTTAATTTTAATTTTTTAATTATTATTAAATATTTTATTGGTTATTTTACATTTAAACCTTTAACATTACTTCATCAATATCTGAATATACAATTTCCTCATTCATTCCAAGGCACAGTGGTAAAACAGCTTCTATCCCAATACCAAAGACGCCACTAATTTTAAGGCTGCAAGGGTGGCTCCAATTTTTTCTGCCGCCATAAGCCCCTCCCAACATTCATCCTCCATCTTCAATTCAAAAAGCCCATTGTATTCCCCCAAGAACATTGTTCTACTTGGGATAAGGCCCACGCAGTTTAGGGTGAGGTGCTTTAGTGTCTCCAGTTCTTCTTGTTTGCCGTAAAAACAGCAAAAAGCATTTTGTGAATTTATCGGTTTTCTTAACAGTTGGACTTCTCTCGTTGGTATAATATTCAGTCTACATCTCATCAACAGACCACGACAGAAGGTTGTAGGGAACGTCTTTAAATATTTAGATCTTTAGTCACCAAATTGAATGAAATCCATTGGCCGTATTGAACTTCAATGTCAAGGTTTCAATCCAACCTTTCCTTTGCTGAATTTCTTTTACTTTAGTGGGAATATTTATTAGCATTTCAGTTTTAATCCCATTCGTTCTCAGGTATTCACTGCAGCAAGATCACCATAACTTCAGGAATGTATCCTTTAGATCTCCCCTATTATTTAGGATCTCAAAAGGTACTGCTGGGGTAGTCGTTATACATTTCTCCAAGAGGGAGATGGACTTCCACATAGTTATTGATCTTAATGATTGAAGTCGAAGTTCATATCTAATCATGTAACTTGGCAGCGAGTTAGGCAATCTCAGGATAATTTTCCAGAAGTATGCCTCACAAACTTCCCATGTCTTCCAGGAGAGATTTAGAAGTGATTCAGACCCATAGGCTATGACCGCCACCATCTTTTGTTTATAAAATGTCCAGATTGGCGTCATCGAGAATTTCCCATATCGATTTTGAATGGCTTTCCCCTGGTTAGTCAGTTTTATTAGTTTTTCTCTAATTAGGTTATATTGACCTTGCTCATTGATGTTCTTATTTATCCTGACTCCTAAATAAATTATGGAGTCAACTTTTTCCAGTTTTTTGCCATTTATTGTCCAACGGAATATATTCTCCTTTTGTCCAGGCCTTCGAGCTGTCTCCTTTACCATGATTTTTGACTTTTTCTCATTAGCCTTCATCTCGTTTTCATCAAGGTATTTTTTGAAGGCATCGAGTCGCCTTTGCAGACCGATTTATGTTTGGTCTATAAAAACCAAAGCGTCCACATAAAGGATCTATGGTATTATCCCCTCATTTATTTTTGGTAGGAAAGCTCGGACATTGTTTTGAGAGACACTTGGGTCTGCCATATAAAACACAAAGAGAAATGGGGCCAAGGCACATCCTTGTTTGATTCCTCGATACGTTTGTATCTTTTCCGTAAGAGAACCTTCTCGGTGATACAGACCTGTATTTTTCTGTTAGTGGAGGCTATACGAAGTCTCTATACGAAGTCCATCAGGCAGTTACATTTTTTTAATTTCATCCACAAGCGTTCCCGACTTACTGTGTCGAAGGCTTGTTCTAGGACCATAAATCCTAGACATATCTTCGTGTTAGAAGCCAGCGCCCTCAATTTTAGTAAATTCAGGATAAGAAGGTTCAACGAGGTAGTCATTTCTGCGGTAAAGGCAGTTTGCCATTGATCTATAATTTGCGCTGATGAAGCCCATTTTTTAAAATCGCGAAGTAGTAGTGTAGCAAATAACTTCCCTATCGAGTCCAAAAGGGCTATAGGCCAATAATAAAAGGGTTACTCCGGTCCCCCTTTTTTATAGATCGGAACGATCAGCGCTTCATTCCAAGATGATGGTAAAGTCTCGATAAATGCATTTCAATCCACTCCAAGGGGACCGTGGAGTCACTATTTGGACCATAATAATTGAGAAGGTTCACCAACTGTCCCTGCAACAACTCCACAGAGTCATTTATAAGTGTGCACACTGCCCTTCAGTTACTAGAATAGGATGAAAAATACCTATGGAAACCCCAGGCTTTGCCTATTCTGGAGTCCCCCGCCGGAGAGAGATGGGACTCCTGTAAGAAGGCAATGTCTATATTCTGTTTGTCTCAAGTACATGAGCACGCTGCATGTTTCGGATTGGCAGTTTAACCCCTGGACATTCCAAGACAGAAATCGCACCCCTTTATTCATTAGAATCAACATGACCAACAGTCCAACATTTCTCTCCAGCCGACACCAGAGTTCCCAGTTTATCAAAGGATCCATGTAACCAGACCAGTAAATTGTCAACTAACCCAACAACCACAAAACACTGCTGCCCCTCGCTCGCCCCTACCAGAAACCCCAATCATCCAATTCAAATCAGAGCAACCCATAGACCCACTATCCTCTCCCAACATCCAGTTGACGCCCAACCCATCCTCCTCCCCCACTGACAACCCCCAACCCACCTGCTTCCCCCCCAACCTCATACCACAAACTGTCACATGCTTCCCCATGAGGGCTAAACTAGCGCTGATCCGTCTTAGCCCCAATTGTACTTCCCACTCATCGCCACAAGAACCGGCATCACTGTCCCTCATCTTCTCAGCACTGTTGGCAATGATTCAAGAAAAACATTGGATTTATCCGGGTTTGAAAAAAACAGTGCATGGCCATCATGTTGTATGCCATGCTCTTCCACGCCAAGCTCACGGTACATCATGCCCCTCTCCCAAAGTCTCTTCTTAATATCAATATAGGTCCTCCGCGATGCGTGCACTTTGTCAGTGAAGTTGGGGAAAAAGCCGGATGGAATCCCATTTATACAACAGCACCCCTTTTTCACTAGCTTTCCACAAGGCAAGGTCTCTATCACAATAGTTCAACAACGGGGCTATTATCAGCCGGAAAGGCACTCCAGGCGCTGGTTTCCTCTCAGTCAGAACCGGATGAGCTCTTTGCATGATGAACATAGCTGAGATGTCCTCGCTACCAAGAGCCTCATGCAGGATTTCTTTGACCATGGGTTCAATATATTGCTGGTCTGCCGCTTCAGGTACCCCCAACTATCATCAGAAGGATCTTTAATCTAGATCGTGCCGGAACAACCTGTTTGTCAGCCAGCTCTTTAAGGGCCTTCCAAACTTGAATAAGTTCCTGAGTTGTGATAATGTAGTTATCTTCAACCATGGAGACACGCCACCTCAACCTTATCCAGCCTCTCCCCATGCCGGTCTAATCGCACTTTCATGTGGTCTACTTTACAAGTCAGGGTGTCCATTTTGCCACCCAGCGATTGCATACCCACTTGTAGCTGACTAAACATGACTTAGCTGTCCCTAAACGCCCCACTAGGATCCAGAAAGAGGGACAGAGGCCGCACCCAGGATCTCCTCCATGACCGTGTGATGTTTTGCCTGGATGGAGGTTTCAAGTTGCAAATTCGACTGCTGCTTTCTGCCCTTCTGGATTTAGACATGGCCTCCCCCTGCTTTCACTTAATTCCATCCCTCGCTCCTGTCTCTTGCCTGTACTAGTGCCGCCCGACCCAGTGAGCAATGGAACCCTCGTGTTGTCCTACCCACTCCAAGGACCTCTAATATTGTGAATGTGTGAACCTGCATCCAATGTGTTCTTCACGTCTCCCCCAGGACAACTTTAAATGCTGCACTTTGCAGCCCCTTCCTTTAGGTGACATACCCTGTAGTTCCCCAGAGTCCTTCAGAGGTACAGACTGCCTCTTTCCTCCATACCACCTGCAAAGGAGTCTGCAGTACTACCTCCCGCTCTAGTGCTCCTACCTTTATCCAACTAGAGTGGCTTGCCTCATCAAACGCAATCACCAATCTGGTCTCTGCTGCAGGTAATTTATATGACCGATGCAACTGTGGGGCAATGAGCTGGGCCCCTCCGCCTTATCCTAGCCTTGCCACACTGTTATGCCAGAGCAATGTCCTCATTGTCAGGTAAATCCACTCATAGGGTGCATCCATATGGTGTAAATTCAAACCTTAATGTCACATGTCTCCCCCCCACCCCCCGACCCCAGATAAGTATTAATGGAGCAGGTTCTGTGAGAAAATCCACTCTCTTGAGGGAAGCACTGCTGGCCACAGGTCTATTGCCCTGGATATTCAGTAGGTTGGTATACAGAGGGCCTCACTCATCAGCTCTCTCTTCTTATATAAACATGCTATTCACCTACTGCCATCTCACTGCCATACAGCAGTGAACCAGTCTCCCCTCCCTCGGCAGCAGGAAGAACCACTGTTCCTGTGGGACCATTGATTTGAACAGCTAACAGCTGCAGCTCTGTAAACGCCAACGGGAGACGCAGCACCCATCGTGTTGCTCAACCACTACTCGTTTCCAGATTCTTGCAGTCTACACTCCTGGAGGCCCGGCATGTGAGCCTCCATGTCCGGCTCATTCCTCCACACAAGTGGTGTATTGCCCTGTATTGCTGTGACCTCCCCTGCAGGAGGATGGTCAAGGCCCGCCAGGGCCTCAGACACCGTTGCAGAGGGTGCCTGCAGTCCTCTTGGTGGCCTCTGCCTCCTGTGCACCGAGTCCGCTGTTGCTCCAGGGAGCCGCCTCCCAACACAAGTCCTGGAACAAGTTGCGCAGCACACTACCTACAGACTAAACACCTGGGGCCTCAGCACACTCCTAATAAAGCTCTGTTACATTGCACAGACCCTGCACAGAGACGCTCTGTCACCAGGCAGCAGCCCCACTCTAGCAGGTTCAGATGCAAAGTCCTAAGCACAGCTCTCTATCCCCCACGATCAGGGCGCAAAAGCAACATGATGGCGGCCCAAAGGGGGCGCAGGAGGTCGAGAGAGAGATGTCCTCAAGCTGGTGATCTGCAGATCCCAGCTCAGTTCTCAGCCTACAAGCAAGGCATGAGCACTGGATTTTTCCCCAAATGTGCCCACAGCATTTACATAGCAGATGTACTAACTACTATGGTGACAGGTCAGGATGCATAAGATTTTTCCTGGATTGTCTGGGGTGCTTGAGCGCTCACAGGCAGGTGGCCATTTTAGCCAGGCTCGCTAGCGCACTCTGTCCTATTTACACATTTTAAAAAGTATATTTTGGGTTTGCGTATAAGTTAAATATTTCTCCCTTCAAAGCAATGCAGTAAAACAAATTTGAATCACTTTATTGCTTTTTCATATTCATTTTTGTATGGGCCAGTCTATGGAAAATCTTAAGTTAACATGCTTTTTAGTAAGACAACGCCAATACAAAGAGGGCATCCATGGTCCAAAACAGTCACATTGGTTTGGAAAGAAATGCATATCATAAGCCGAGGCCTAAAATCGGGCAATGTTGGCTTCCATTTGCAAGGTGCAAACATGCCACCGTATATCCAGGCCACGACAACAATAAAATCATTTTCATTAACAGGAATCACTGAAAGGCAACATGTATGCCTATTCCTAAAACCAAACCTTTCAGCAAAAAGAAGGAATCTTGGAGACAAAGTGGTGGCAATCTGAATTTTTATGAGTTTTTGCAGCCTCCTTAGTTTAAGGGAAGACGGTATGCAATCAATATCAGAAGCAAGAAAAGGGAATACTTTCAAGAAATGATAATGAGCATGCTTATCATTGCACAGCGTGCTGTCATTGAGTAATGGCTGACTGCTCTTCTTTCTTGCATATTCTCTCTCAATGCGCACCACACAACATGCTAACTTCATGACAACTCGAAACAGTGCAGTATTCTTTTCTTTAGGGGTTTCAACACAACTTGATATTCAAGATTACTATAAGAAAACAGAGATGGAGTATCTTATTGATTGAACCCTTCCCCAAAAATATTCTACATTTCAGCAGGCCAAGTTATCATTTTATACAGGAATATTCAGATGGGTTTCGGGTCACACTAATTTATCAATTCAACTCTCTTTTCTTTAGCCTCTGCTGTTCACTTCTACTGCGTTATTTATTAGGAACATTTGTTGTGCCACTAATAAGGCAGATCTCTTTCAGAGAGCAATAGCTACACCCAAACTATTGGAAGACAACAACTAAAGTCCTGGCAGAACAATGACATACCCTAAACTGGTGTTCTGATTTCAGGGCAGGATTTAAAACAAGTGCTATCCAAACTAAGCGACCACCCTGGACCGCCAAAAAGCCATTCACAGCAGTGGTGGATTGAAAATAGGTGACAGAATTCTCTAAGACCAGCTAGAATGTCTTGGGGATGACTGAAATAGATGGGATAAAAGGAATTTGGTATACAATCATTTTTACCTGGCACGATGGAAATGTTTTACTGTGCTTTAAACTCTTCATTGCAGGACATCTTTATTTGGGTCTCATATCTCATCACAAGCGTGGATGCACATACCTACAGCTTCCAGCTCATAACATCCCATGCCATGATTTAATTTAATACTTTTCTATTAGCTTTTAGTCGTCGATGTAAGAGTCCAAATTGAGTAAAGTCCCAGTTTCCTTACCACCCGTTGCAATGATTTCATTTGTTACTAGTTCTATCAACTCCTACCCTTCATTTCACACTTCTCTTAAATCCTATCTCTTCCACTCACCCTCCTAACTTCTCTTTCATCTTCCTTGACTGAATCTACCTCTACTTATTACTCCTCGCACCCCTCCTCTTACTATTGCTCCTTCCACTAGCGTTTAACCACCTCAACTTTGTAAATTGCTCTTTGTACTGTTTTCTGGTTTGATTCAATTGTCATGTATTGCTTGTTGTAATTGATTGTTCCTTTTGTAAAGTGCTTTGGAATAACGCGCTATATAAATTCAAATAAGTACAAAAATACAAATACTTGATATGCCTTCTTGTAAATTTGTTTGCACTAATTTCATTTGTTGTGAATGTCAACTTTGTATACTTTGCATACTTTCCATTTATTTGTTCATAATTTTTCTACAAAACTGTTTGTTTGGAAAAGAAATGTAGAAAGTAATAAACGTGTCCTTGCTGGTTTCATTTATTTTTATTCGATTTGCAGCGACACCCCTGATACTCCAAAGGCCTATCCTCACTTACACCTCTGATATCTGCCAGCCCCCACACTCTTCTGTGCCCTTCTGTATTCATTGCACTGATGGAGTCTGTCAATGCTTCTTACTTTCCGCTCTCCTGCCCTCTATACCCTGAACACCTGCAAGAGCGTTTCTGGAGGTCTTTCATGATGGATCAGGGGATTTCAACTATGGAACTGCTGATGAGCTTTCTGATGAGCTTTCCAAGTTTTTCATATTTGATCCCACAGGCGGGGTTTGAAACCTGGTCAGCAATGTTCTGGTCACTTCTGTATTATCAATGCCAAAATGTATGATGCGTGACACTTTTTGGGTAAAATGCACTTGTCGCTCTGTAAGGCATGTATCACAAAGGCACATGCTCATTATACCCACGGTAGAAAGTTTCGCACTCAAAACCAAACCACTACAGACACCATAAAGCGACTACAAAATCAAACAAAAGAAATCTTGATTTGTAATCACTGGGGAAGGCTTCATCCAGTGCAGCAAAGATGGGATTGGGAAATCATAAGGCAGAATGGACACCAATGGAAATGTACACAGGTGCAAAACATTGCTGCAGATGAACTTACTTGTTGCATCGTAGATGTACTTCTTCATTTGCTGCTCAATCCACGTGATATAGGCAGAGGAGCGGGTGAAGACGCTGGGCTTCTTGTTCACAGCGCAACCCCTGGCTCCGAAGCTGGTGATGCCATGTACCTCCCAAACAGATTTGTCTGCGCTGGACTGGCAGACGTATGGGCCTCCTGAATCCCCCTATGGCAAAGCGAAGAAAGAATTTAGAGGAGCTATTTGTTAGAGTTCGGTTCCTGATCTACATTGGATTCTACAATACACCATCCAACTAGAACTGGTTGATCCAATGCAATGAAGCCCTTATGTGCAGCCACTAAGGATTTTAACAATATCTGATGGAACTAAACAACAATTAGGGCATGTTAGGGAAGGAGTATACATAGAATGTTAGTGAACACTACATATACAGTGAGGAAAACTATCCATGGCAGTTAATTATATTTTAATCAAATAAATAAATGCTACTCTTCAATATAATCAAGTCCACATGGAATTGTACTGCCAAATTCAATTAGTAGGCTTGATTCTAATTGGATTGAGGTGAATTTGCAATTCCCCCCCCTTGGGGGATTTGACTCTGCCGGGTCCAACTCACCTCAAAATACCATCACTGTTGTGCTTTCCTTCAAAATGTTGGGCAATGGGACAGAATCCAGATTCTTAATAGACTTAGCACGCCGCAAAATAATCAATTTACATTTTCTTATGGCATTCCCTATATAGACCTTGTATTGTATTGGGCCATAGTTTGCGCTCTATAAATCTTGGTACAAGGGCATCTAGGCACTGTGAAAAAAGCTGACACTCAGGGAGAGGGAGCCAATTGTGAACAGAGTTTTAAAAACAAGAAGAGTCTTGAGCGCCTTACGGAAAGGCAGATACTCTTCAATTTCCCAAAGGGAAAGAGGGAGCTTATTCCAAGGGTGGGAGCAAGGACCAAAAAAGAGCGCCCCCCCAGCCCGGCTCTCTGAAAATGCAGCACTTTTAAACGTGCATGGGAGGACGTGCGAACGCTCATGGTAGGGTATTAATGTTCCAGGTTATTTTTCATACGAGTTGAGCAGTGTTGTGATGGGCCCTGTGGGAAACGCACATAATTTTAAACTCAATTCGGTCCTGCCCCAAGTAAAGCCTGTTACAATAGTGCAGTGATCCCAGGATCGCTGACATGATTACCTTAGTACGCCAGTTTGCAGGGAGAAGAGGGAGAACCTTTCTCAGTACTTTAAGTTTTCCAAACCCAGTGTTGCAGACTGCCGCAATCTAGGCTTCATGGGAAGCAGTGGGGAGAAGCCAAGCCTCACCCTTAAGCTCTTAACAGACGTGCTGGGGGTAAGTCATGGGCTGAGGGAGTCTGGCCAAAACTGGGAGCCCCAGGCACTGGTTGCCGCTTGGAGACCAAACACAAGTACTTCAGTTATTCCCCCATTGAGCTTCAACCAGTTGGCAGTCATCCAACTGCCAATGGTTAATAAGCATTCTCAGTTTATGAGAGGGCTCAGTGGTAGGGGAGTCGAGATGAAACACCAATTGTGTGTCGTCTGCATATGTGTAAAAATGAACCCCAGACTCTGAGATGAGATCTGCCAAATGGCGCACCTAAAGATTAAACAAACATGGGGAACTCCACAAGGAACAGGGGAAGCGGGAGAGCTGCAAGTCTGAAAGGAAACTGTGTCCATTCCACAAGAAATGAAGCAAACCATGCCAGCGGCACCCCCGAAATATCCACCTGCTCCAAACGGCACAGGAGAATGCCATGATCCGCCGTATAAAAGGCTGCGGAGAGGTCAAGAAGAATCAACACTCCGACCCTTCACGGTCTTGAACCAAAGCTAAATCATCCGAAAGGGAGATCATGACCGACTATGTTCCCATCAACGGCCTAAAAACCCGACTGATAGGGTGTAAGCAATTGTTTTCCAGGCAACGAGAGAGGAGCAAGGTAGCAACCGTCTGCGGCATCATTAAAACCAGCAACAAAGATATTGGCCGGTAATTATCCACTACGGTTGGATCAAGAGGAGTTTTTTTTTTTTTTTTTTAAAGAGGAGCTGGTTAAAAACCATATACAACAAGCTCAGTATGGCAGCTAATATGGTCTGTGATACAGTAAGTGTAGCACAAATAAAACTGAATGAAAAAACAATCGGATAATTAGTCGCTCAAACTGTACCCCATGGGGGGGTTACCGTAAACTTTGCAAAAGTTCAAAAAAAGTGAACATCAGTTCCAGTATTTTCTGACAAGCTCAATGCTGAAGGTAAAATCAGAAATCAAAACCAAAATCTTGATGGTGCGTAATCAGACAAGTGATTTTAATTTTTAAACAGACAAGGAGGCCAGGTGTTGCCTCTGCATGTCAAGAGCTCATATGCCAATGCATTTATTTCGGAGTTCACCACTCCTTCGTCAGGGCTGATCCCTACATATAATTGCAATAAATCATCAAATACAAAATCCACACAATTGTATCAATGAGAAGTATCAATGTAGTAGGGAAGATACAATAAACGTAATGTACATACCCCAATTTCAGTGCGCAGTGGTGAGGAGAAAAAGAATGGTAGTAAAAGAGAAAAACAAAAAAAAGATGTAATAATGTGCTTATGTGCGCTGCTATTCACCAAATTCATATAAACTCCAAAGTAAATGGTATCTTAGTCTTGTGACCATGAGATCAATGATGACTGTTTCAATAGAGAATGAAGGGCATTTCCTTGATGCAGCGTTCTAAAACTAAATAAGATACATGTACATCAGTGAAACATGTAGCCAATGAGAATTGGATCTGTCAATGGCTGTAACCAGGGCTATTCCTTACCCTCACAAAATGTGAAAGCGGGTAGAATCGGATGAGCGCGCGCATGGGCGCCTGGTTTATAGCAAGTATCTCTAAAGTGGGACAGTTTCACCGTTCTAAAAGTAAGTAGAGCACAGGGATTACTATCTCACATTATAAAACCAATGAGGTATAGTTATGCACACCGGGGTGTACCGAGCAGCAGCTTTCCTAGGATCAGTGTCGTTCTGATTGAAGACTGAGCAAGGGCGCACTTGGAAAGGTTATGATCAGTTACCATGGTGACTGTGGTGACTGGCAGGACACCGAGGCGCGGCACACCAGTGGGTGTGTGTCTGCCCCTGGCGCCTCGCGTCCCAACCTCTCCACAAAGTGGCGAGATCGGGACGCGTCAGCACGCCATGTGGAGGTCTGTGACAACAATGTAAGCAAGAAGAACAGAAACTTTAGAGATAGATATCTCTAGTGTAGATACACAAGTTGTGTTAATGCGGTAAACTCGAATATTACAAGAAAGGAACCAATGGGCTCCATGTATCCTGGTGCACCTCCGTTGGAGGCTACGCCCATATTGAAAGTGATTAAAGTGTATCCACGGCAACAAAGTCTTGCCCGGGAGCCAAAGGAAAACACTATAGTGAGCCGCAAAGGCAAATAGCGGAGTACAATATTACAAAACAATTGAACAAAAAAATTGGGTTATTTTTTCATTTTTATTTTCTCAATGTGCTACATCAATAGTCGCTGCAATCCATGCATGTGACCTGCCAGATTAATGCTATTAAAGACGTATCCGTGGAAATGTAATGGTTTGGGTACCAAAATAATGAGGAGTCATTAAATGTGCAATAGAATTGGGTGTATGCGTAATTGGCTAATTATGTATAAACAATGAGTGACAATCCTTATGGTATGTAAAATACAACGTGCTGCTATGGATACAAATAAAAGCAGAGCAGAGGACGTACTAAGGAGTAACATTAATTTAACATACATCATTGGAAGGAAAAGCACTGTGCTAAGTAGAACCGCACACACGGTGTTCACCATGATACACCGACATGCACAGCTGATTGCCACTAATTTGTCATGCCCAGAAAGTCAAATCTGTTTTTATAATACAACCGTACAAACCATTGTGTGTGTACCACATACTGCAACGGCCTAAATTGATGGGCACAGTCTGTCATGATCTCCCTTTTGGATGACAGCTTTGCTTCAAGACTGGTAGGGGTCAGAGTGTTGATTCTTCTTGACCTCTCTGCAGCCTTTTGGTACCGTGGATCATGGCATTCTCCTGTGCCACAGACCGTTTCCTTTCAGGCTTGCAGCTCTCCCACTTCCCCTCTTCCTTGTGGAGTTCCCCAAGGAACCGCTCCGTGCCCACGTTTGTTTAATCTTTATGTATGCCCTTTGGTGGTTTTCATCTCGGAGTCTGGGGTTCATTTTTACACATATGCAGACAACCCACAATTGGTGTTTCATCTCGACTCCCCTACCACTGAGCCCTCTCAAACAGTTTTTGGGTCGAGGTGTCTCTGGACTTTTTTCAGTCACTGCCTTTAAATTTGAATTATCCACACAGCAGAAACGGAAATCATTTTTATTACTTAGTCCATCTAGTAGTGCCCACCTTTCCTCTTTGACTGTGATACAGTCACACCATTGTATATTTTGAGGGGCCAGTAATGCAAGGCGGACAACTGCTTGCAGTATTTGACATTATATTAATGATAGAAAATGCAAGAAAAACCTAACTAAGCCTACTCTACCAGGGAGTTCCCTAGCTAGTCTAGGCTCTAAGGGAAAATCTCCTAGAATACACAAAACTTGCCATCACAATAAACAAAACATTCAGAATAAATCAAAAACAACAAATAAATAACCAGTGGCTTGGAAAACATCCATTGTCCTGGGTAGATCTCTTTCCCAGGAATGTCCGAAGTCAATCTCTCAAAGTGTTCACAAAGTAAAGTCTTGAACTTGTTCTTGAAAGTTCCAACAGAAACATAAGGTCACCCAAACATAAAAGCCACTGGTAAAAGCTCTTTATCCGTATGTTGAAAAGTTCCCTTTCCAATTTCAGCAAAGAAAACAGCACCAATGATAATCCTGGATAACCTCCTTTCAAGACGGACTTCACAGTTCAAAGATAAAAGTACCACTTCTGCTTGAACAGCTGTCCATATGTTTGTAACCTCTGCAGCGTCTTTAATATAACTTGTCAGGATGCTTCTTCTTAGGGTGTTGCTTTCCTCTTTGACAACCCCCTTCTGCTACTGTCACTGTGAAAGCAGACTCCTTTGCTTCAGTGTTCTACTGCTTCAACAATTTCCAATATATTGTTCTCTGACAATATTATAGACAAACACAGAGTTCCGTTAAGCTCTGCTTCCACTTGGTTATTGTTAGGCAACTTAAAGACAAGACACTTCCATCTCTACAGCGGAAGGCAAGGCACTCTCTCTATTTTTACTTTTCTCAGGAATCACAATTACCCATACACAATCTCTCTTTGATGTAATTGTTCTTGTAACAATTCATGAAAGTCAGCTTCAACTTTTTCAAGTGATTAAGGAGAGCATTCTCCCTCTTAATTGGAGATACGCAACCACTCTGGTAAAGTTATTAAGTTCAACAAAGGAAAATGAAAAGTTTTTCATTTACGCAAGCATTCTGCCATGCATTAAATGTTCATGTGATACATTTTCTTGGTTGCTGTGAGAAGTCTTAACAAACAACAACTCCTACGCCAGTTATAATTGTGTTGGTTACAGTTAATGGCAAGGGTTTTTCAGTGAATTGGAGTACGGCGCTTCACTCACTGGCTCCAAAAACCCTGCGGTTGTGGGCAGCTTCCACTTCCCGACTTATCTTCCTGCTACTACTACTTGCTACTAATACTTCAGGCACTCTTGGGACCCACACCGCTCTGCAGCACAGGTGTCTCCTGTCCAGCCTCGACCACGGGGAGTCTCCTTTACTCCTCTGTCCGAAGGCATGCTTCTGCACAAGGGCCTCGGGTTGCAGCAGGACCTTAGCTGTGCAGTCACAGCTATTCGGTGCACATTGGGAAACCTTTAACTTCGCCAAGAGTCCCTCAGTGCAGCCACAACCAGACAGGGTTTGTGAACACAGGACTAACTCAGAACCTGTAGGTGAAATCTGCTCTTCTTTCATCCCGGTGTCCCTTAAGTAATCACACTTCCTTGTGAACTGCCAGCCTTGTGCTCGTCTCCTTCTGCTACTACTGCCAGCCTTCCAGCTCCTGCTCCTTCCTCATACTCCTTCATGCTGCAGCCTTTTATGCCTCTCAGGGGGGCAATTAAGTTCAGGTGCAGGCCCCCTTAGTGTTCATTGCCTGAGCGTGGCAAAGGCTAATAGGCCTACTTGCCTGTCTTACACCTCCACATGCCTCCCAAGCTCTGTGCTTCGTCTCAGTTCCTGTGGTATTGTGGGACAAGTAGTTCATATTAAGCAAATTAGGTTTTTCCACTCCTTTTAAACTTCTAAAGGTGCTTTTAATTTACTTAATATTTTTATAAGAGAGATTGTGGGATTTAGTTTTATTAGAGACAGATGGTATGGAAAAGGCTATATTTCCTTCACTACTTTTGGCATTGAGGAAGAAGTTTATTTTTAGGGATACAAAAAACATGTTTCATTAATATATATTGAGGGGCCACGCTCTTATCTTTAACCATTTCAGTCTTACTGGGAGGTTGAGATATATTAACATGGCAATAAGTTAGGACCTTCTCTGTCATGGTGGTAAGAGTATCCCTCTCTAAAGGAAGAATACTGTGCTTCATCCTGCAGAATCTCCCCCCACTACCCTGGACCTTGTCTCCACCTAGCTGATCATCCCGCCGTACACCACCTCCAGGATTGGGATCAGGAAGCACCTGCCCTCTCCTGGCCCCCTGGGAGGAGACTTTCGGCAGGGTTTTGGTGAGGGATCCGTAGGATTCCCCACAATATCCTTGGTCTCAAAGAGATACCCCAAGAGCCATGCTGCCAATACTACAAGAGCCACATGTGAATCTCCATTCTGCTTTCTTCAGCCATGTTCCCGTATTCTTACAAGGGGAGAAACAGCTATTAGTTTTAAACAGGCCAAGAAATCTTAGATTATCTTCACTATCTCTGGGTTTATCAGCGATGTATATTATATATGCATGAAGAATTTGTTCTGTAACAAAACTGAACAATGATGTGCAATATTGCAAACTGGAGGGTCAGGGAAGAGGAGACGGGTTGCTTAGGCAATTATTTGTTGAAAACATTAACTCTAGTGCCTAGAGAAGCTCACACAGATGCGTTCTAGTCCGGCCAATCAAGTGGGAGATGCACAAAAGCTCCCAGCAGAAGCACGCTAAGAGACATTGTGACTGCAAAGTTGCATAGTGTTGGATAACTTGTTCGATAGTGAATGCGGATGAATGCAAAGTAGCAATGAAAGAATTACTTCCAAGTGATTCAAGAGGAAGTCCATACCATTCAGTAAACACAGCATGCTCGACAAGGCTTAGGAGTCCCGAGGGAAGAGAGTTAACAAAGATAGTGCTCTAAATGCATTTCACCCCCCACGACCACCCTCAATCGCAACTAACTACTGTTTGTTGTAGGTGATATTGGGAATACTATAGGGCTGACATTCAAAAGAGTTGCAACTGTGCGTTACAGGCAGTGGTATTGCACTTGGGCTTTTTGGTTCTCCAGGCCTTCTATCAACGCAGTCTGGAACATAAAATGGGCAGCATTAGTGTTCAGGGCACTTTTGACAAGTCTGGCTGAGCCCCCAAAATCCAATCACTGTTGAGGTAAAAGTTTGTTGGAGGAGACGCTAAGGGAAGCTGCCCTTAATAAAAGGGCTGCGCTCAGTCTATAAAGGAAAGGCTCCCTCGCCCAATTCAATCGGACACTGGAAAAAGGTTGAAGTCATCTTGAACAAAGTTGAAATGAGTCACACTTAAGGGGGAGGAACTTTGAACCAATGAAGCCAGACTGATTGCAAAGAGAATAGAAACACCTTGAACTGAAGTGGGGCAAACCATGCATGAAAAGGCAGATGCCCTGAACCTCAAGAATCAGATCTTGCCTAAAGATGGCAGACACCTTCAAAATATACAATTAGGATATTTGTTGCATCTAGAAGTCTCCTGGAAGTCCAGACTTTAAAGAAATGTGTGCGGTTCTTGGGTTTGACACTTGATTCTGCCCTTGAAGACAAGAGATTTCAAGTGAGCCCAGGGGGCAGGTCCAGTCTAAAACACATTGGGGAGGACTCCTGCTCAGTCCCTGGAGTGATCAGAGACGCAAAACCTCTTACGTTACCTAGCCCCATTCATAATGGTAGAGACGGCATGTCTCGGCGCAGAGAGAATGTGTTTTAATTTTCTGTGTACTATTCAGCAGAGTGTACATGTGGTTAGAAAATAAATCACATGCTAAAGGTAGCACATGTATTTGAAAAACAATTATCGAGCCCGCACACACCAGTATAAAACTACTTCTTCAGAGGGTGTTCCCATAGGTCTAAAACGTACTGATGAGATGACTACCAGTACAATAAAACAAAAAGTGTATGCTTTAGACGAGAAAACCCAAGACCAACCAAATGGGGGAGGTGACAAAACAAGAGAAATGACCCTTCCAGCCCCAGACAATCCATCTCCGGAAGTGAATACATCCAAGGGCACTTACTAAAACTGAATTTGCCCTTTTATAAACACTTTATTAATTTCACAATACAACCAATAAGAAGCAATTAATACGAACAGTCATAACATCTGAATTAAAAATCCTTTCTTAAGGATCCTACGATACAAGCTTTATACTACAATGACTGCAATATACCGCAGTCCCCACTAATACATGTTGGCCTCAGACATAATACCAACAGAACTCACCAAACGGCAGTTTTAGAAAAATATTTCACATTTCTACCAGCTAACACAAGCAAAACGTTCACACTGCAGGTGCAGAACTACAAAACAATTCTTCACACACTGGAGCTAAAATATTTAAAGATCAATACACAAATGGGACGACTCATTGGGAAGACATGGAATACAAGACCAAAAATCACATTAATGCCCGCAGTCAATAACCCTCGCTTAAAGACCTTTCTAAACACGGTAACCAAAGTAGTACAGAGTTACATTCTTCAAGTGATGTGTCACACATCAACATGACACGAACATGTATAGCTTTAAAAACATCAGAAGATCAAGAAGTCAAAATCAAATGCGCTAATAAGGTCAGCGTACCCAAATGAAGCAATGTAACCATGAACAGATACGCATACGTCTGCACCATGATCCTATTGATCCCGTGACCCAGTGCAAACGTCAGGCTACAGCAAAGGTATATTTTAGAAAGCACAGCTATGCTCTTGTTCCAGGAATTTCCACAGGTATCAGTCATATATTGTTGAAAGATCCACAAAACATTTCATAATCCTCCTAGGTGGCCCAATATCTCCCAACATGACAGTATTTTTAAGCCTTTTTCATCATATATTAATTTATTCTTAAAGTGAATTAGTCACCAAAAATGAACAGTTGGCCAGGCATGGCTGACTACATCTTGTGAAAGGGTTAGGGCCATGGCCCAGTTGCTGGGTGTGGCTGGGGGACTGGGGGTAAGGTGGAAGGGTCCCTTCTAAGCCAGGTCACGAGACCACAAAGGTCTTTTCCAGAACCAGTACTGCCCCAAAGGCAGGATTATAGAGTTGGGAGAGCTCCAGTCTCTGCCTCCCCCCGTTTGTACCATGCAGGGCTGGACTGGGAACTAAACTAGGCCCTGGAAATAATTACTGGGGACCAAAAGAGGCCCTGGAAATAAAGTTCAAAGTGGCCCCAAATTACACATTT
Source organism: Ambystoma mexicanum (assembly GCF_040938575.1). Taxonomy (NCBI): domain Eukaryota; kingdom Metazoa; phylum Chordata; class Amphibia; order Caudata; family Ambystomatidae; genus Ambystoma; species Ambystoma mexicanum. The sequence goes on from NC_090937.1 coordinate 275,480,675, forward strand.
TCAGCAAGCCCAATGCTTTTCCTATGAGAAAATTTGGAAATACCACAGAAAAGAGGCCCAGGGTGCACAGGCCCACCGGGAAATCTCCAGAGTTCCGTATAGGCCAGTCCACCCCTGTTACCATGTGGCATTAACGGGGTACCACAATCCATCACCTGATGCCAGGTGCACCCACCCTATCCTGGCCAGAGTGATGTTTGTCTCTGCAGAAATAGCCATTCTGGAAAGCCATGCAGAGGAGGGGGACTTGTTGCATGCTATGAAAAACCACCGCCGGCTATGCTGAAGAAAGAAGGTCCTCTACGGTGGTCCGGTGAAGCAGTTTACCGTTAATCACAGACTTGCCTCACCTCCACATTGGCTGCAGACAGTTCAAAGACTACATCAAAGTGACTGCATTATGCGCTAGGTGTGAAAAGGGGTCGGGCTACTAAGGATTTTTAAACCTTCCCGCTGCTGTGGCCCAAAACCAAGGGAAAACAGAGGTAGATTGGACCCTTGGCTGCATTACGGTGTGCAGATAATTTTTATATAGATTTTGTGAAACAGTAAGTGGGAACCTCGTCTGTCCACATTATGTATAATTGGACATACACTATCGCGCCTTATTTCTTGGGAAATTAAATGACAAAATCCAAACTGATGCATGATATAGCTACGAAATTAGTCTATTTTCTAGACACCATAGTAAACATCACAACGTGGGGCGAGGGAATACTATATCCTCAAGAGGGGTGTTAATGTGAAACAATAGCCACCCAAACATCGAAGTTCAACAGTCCAAAATAAAGGGAATGTCAAATCAAGGTTCTATACAAATATATATGCTTTAATTACATACACCATCTGCAATAATAACTAAATAGAAAACTACAAAAATCCACTAGTATAGAAAGAACACAGAATATACAAGCTAGCAAGATGTAGCACTCTGGATAATGAGACTGGGGGGAAAAGGCAATAACAAAATCACAATGTTCTTGTCAAGGATATGTTCTTGAAGTGCAAAAGAGATTAAAGTGGATCATGGGGGAAGTTATCAGGCAATAATACCTTTTCAGTGTCTTGGCGGTTCAACAACGGTGCTGTTCGTGGTTTGATTCGAAATACAGCAGTTGCTGTAGTCTAGTGGTAAGCAGATGTCGAGGCGGGGTAGAACAGAAGGATGCTGTGGTTCGAAGCATTACTCGAGCGATGCGGATCTTTGAGTGCCAAGTTCAGTTCAACAGCTGAGGTTCGAATGCAGACGGGCGTATGCCAGGATTTGCAAAGTGAGTTGGTTCGATGGTGTGCGTGAAGGTTGCGGTTCGAGAAGAAACACATGGTCGGTTTGACTGTCAAATGGATTGACAATGAAAAGGCTTGTGGTTTGAACAGTGGTTCAAGTTTTGCAGGTGCAGTGATGCTGTTTTGTTCGAACTGAAGCAATCAGGCGCTTCGGCTGGCAGAGTGTGGCAGCAAACTGGCTTGAACATGTGGGACAGCGGTTTGAAGATCGGCCATTGGCCAAAACAGCTCCTGGAGGGTCTTGTTGGTTTGAATAGGGTTGAAAGAGCTCAAATCATGGTTTGCAGCATTTCGACGATGAAACTGCAACAATCTTGGATGTCTCGGCTCAGGTGTTGTGAGTTCCACTCTAGGGCCTCAAGGGCAAGAGTCATCCTTGTTTTCGAGCACCCAAACACTGGGGAGGGTGGCACATGTCTGCAAAGGTCCTTCAGCACAGTAAAGTCCTGGATACCATGGTGGCTGGGAGAGAGGAAGGTCTTTCTCCAGCAAAGGTCATCTCTAATGTGCCTAGTCGACAGAGTTGCCTGTGCGTTGGACTACCTGTCTTCACCTCACAACTGGAGGACTTTTGAACAGACTGCTTTTCCAACAGGGTCCACATGAAATCTCCTTGAAGGGTTGAAGTCCAGATATGATTCAAAAGTGGGAGACCGTTTTATTTTAAAGGCAAAAGTCTACTGTGCTCACCAAGTAATAAGGTAATTGTAATTCCCAAAATGTAATTGTAGAGCTATTCCTGAGAACAATCGTCTATTACTGTGAATGGCACCAGAACAGAATTGGGCAGCACATATCAAATGGAAAGATGGATTTTCTTAAGAAATACACTTCATTTAAGTGTTCACATAGGGTAAGAACCCTGGATAACCAATGAATTATTAAATACACCAACACAGCTAGTGTAAGCAGTTACGTTAGGTTTTTATCTATGCTTTATGAGTTATTAGTGCAACACCCAATGGACAGCAATTTCCATAAGAAATCTTATTCGAGAAAATCAGAAGACGAAACTGTTTCAACATAATTTCTGCATAACTTGTTTTTTATGAAATGATCAATGATTTTTTTTACTAAGATGACACGAGTATATACTAAGATGACAAGTCACAGCCACATTTTTTTAAGACTGATGAAAGTAATGCTATTTGAACGACAACTACCGATCTGCGCAAATTAGAATACCAAGGAAAATATGTGGGCAAAGGTCATTGTGACAGTTGCTACTTCCAATAGGAATATTTTTTTTAAAATAAAATGGTTACATTGTTTTGAACCAAAAAGACTGTTGGCAAACTATTTTCCCTTTTTTCCTCTTTTTCTTTTTTAGATCTTGTGGGCATACAGACCCATACATCCTGGGTAACTGTGAGGACATCATGTGATCGCGGGAGCGCAGTCTCGCGAGATCTTGGCCCAACGTGATCTCGCGGACCTGCGCTCCGTGAGCGGGGACTTTGGCGCCAGTGTGAGGCTGGCAGAGCGCCAGACAAGTCGGTCTGGACAGCGCTGCTCCATGTGAGGAGCCAACGTGACTGAAGGCCCAAGCCAGTACCAGCTCACTTCCAAGGCATAAGTCCAATGCCAAGGGAGGTCTCCTGGGGCCCCTGGAAGTATACAGCGTGCAGCGCAAATGCACACCCTGCCTCCAGTGCGGATAACTCGAAGGCCTAGCCAAGACTGAGTACTTGCCCCGTCCCACGCATGGACTATTGCAATCCCGCGTTCTGTTAACCAATAAAGGCAGTTACAACTACCCTGGCATCCTGTCGTCCTTAGAGGCCACAACATAACTGGCGACGAAGATATCGGAATACCCACGGACCCACCATGCAAGGCGCCACACCGCCCCCAGCGTTTCTTTCCTCACCTGGGACCCCGGCAATTCCGTGGATGCAGTGGGAGCCACTCTTCTCCACGTACCTTGAGGCCATAGGTGGCACAGGATACGACCCCGCCAGGAAGAAGGCGATGCTGCTGAACGCAATGGGAGTCGAAGGACAGCGCATTGTTGCCAGTTTGACAGCCATACCAGTGGATGACGACGACGTCTACAAAGAGGCAATCCGTCGCATTGTAAAGCGGTTCAGCCAATAAGGAGAACATAGTCCTACACAGGCTGTGGTTCTACACCCGCAAACAAGAAGGGAGCGAACCTGTGGACGACTACATCACCCGGATGAGGAAGCTGGCATCCTTATGCGCCTTTGGCGAAAACACGGAACAGGTCATCTGCGACATGCTGGTCGTCCACACCAACTCCAGGAAAGTACAAGACAAGCTCATACAAGAAAAGGAAGTGACCCTCTACAAGGTCATCCAAATCACCAGGGCGGAAGAACAAACCTCCAGCAGGCGCAAAGAGGTGGGAAGTCATACACCCGTACCCGAGCTGACGGCGCTACAATGGAGAGGGCGCAGAGACAAGCAGTCCCGCGACAGCCCCAGAGAAAAGGGCCCCAAGCAAAGGGATGTTCCTAAATGCTACAGGTGTGCCAGCACCAAACATAGCGAATGATCGCGACTGCCCCGCCAGAAACAAGTCGTGCTCGAAGTGTGGGCGCATTGGTCACGTGGCTCCTGCATGCACATGGTGGGAAAAGACCGTTTTCCGCGTCGATGGCGACCGTGCTTCAAGCGACGAGGACGAGCCACAGGACAGACCGATGGTCGTCATGGTCAATGCTCTTCACGCCAGGAGGGAAAAGCCCCACTGCACCATTAAAGTCGACGGCATGGAAACACGTGTCATGGCGGACTCTGGATCGGACCTCACTATCCTTCCGATAGACACATACAAGTAGATGGTGAGGAAGGCTACAGTGGAGATCAGATCGACCCGGCAAAAACCGACAATTTTCGGTGGTGCAACCGTCGACCTACTGGGTTACATCAGAGCCCAAATTGATTTCAAAGGGAGGCATACCAACTCCAAAGTGTACTTCTCAACCAGAGGGCCGGCCGTGCTCGGGTGGGACGATCAACACAGACTCAGCATCAAATTAGACCCCAGCATTCCAGAACAGGTACTCATGGTCTCCTCAGGAGCAGCGCTAAACTTCAAGGAGATGTTCCCAAGCCCGTTTTCCGAGAAACCGGGGAAAGTGAGAGACTGTGTTTCACAGGCACAGCTTTGGGTTTCAAGCGAATCTTGTGAACAAAAAGTTAGACCAGTGCCGGCCACGGCAAGACCGGCGTTAGAGGCCCACCTCCGGAAGATGGTCGAAGAAGGGACCATTGAGACCGTGGAATCCTCAGAGTGGCTGAGTCCGGTGGTTCTTGTCAAGAAGAAATCCAGCAACGACCTCAGAATATGCATCGACTTGTGGAGTCTAAACCTAGAGGTTGTTACCGATAGCTTCCCACTCCCCAGTATCAGCGAAATTGTCTTAATGATGAAGGAAGCAGCAATTTTTTCGAAGCTTGACATGCGTGACGCCTATCACCAGATTCCTTTGCACAAATCTTCGCGCCGCCTTACGGCGTTCATCACTCAATTCGGCAACTTTCAATACACCCGCATGCCTTTTGGGCTGTCCTCGGCAGCGTCAGCATTCCAGAGAATGATGAATGCCCACCTCAAGGACCTCACAAATGTCTCATTCTTTCAGGATGACATCCTCGTGTATGCCAAGGACAACGAGACTCATGACAAGGCCCTCAAGGCTGTCCTGAGCAAACTTCAGGAAGCATGAGTGCATCTTCGCCACGAGAAATGTGTCTTCCGAGTGAGAAAAGTAGAATACCTTGGGTACTGCATCTCGAGCGAAGGAGTGAGCCCCAAGAAAAACCTGATGGAGGCCATAGCGGATGCCCCGGCTCTGTGGTCCAGAGAGGAACTCCGCTCATTCCTTGGCCTAGTGGAGTACTATGCGAAGTTCGTCCCAAGGTTCTCCGAAACCACGTCCCCCATGAGGGATCTTATGAAGAAAGGGGCATCCTACTCTTGGGGCTCAGAGCAAGACGGGGCCTTCACTGAAATCAAACGCAGAATTCTGCATGCACCTTGCCTAAAGCCCTTCAACCCCGAATGGGACACCTGGATCCCTACGGATGCCAGCGCATACGGACTGGGGGCCAGCCTGACTAAGAAGAAGGCCGACACTGAAAACATCGTGGCATTTGCATCCAAAGCACTATCGCCAGCGGAGAAGAATTACTCCACCGTGGAGAAAGAAATGTTGGCTTGTGCCTGGGCCGTCGACTACTTCAGGTCTTATGTTTGGGGCACGAAATTTAGGCTGGTCACCGACCACAAGCCCCTCATCCACATGTTGAGCCCAGGTGGCTCCAAGACTGCCACCCCGAGACTGGCCAGAATCGCCATAAAACTCCAAGAGTACACGTACGAAATAGCCCACATTGCCGGCTGGAAAAACGCACAAGCGGACTGCATGTCCAGTCCCCTGAACCAAGACGCCCCTGGGACCACATTCTAGAAGACAAATGCGTTGTAGCCTCCATAGGCGACTTAAGGAACGGCGAGTATATGGACATGAGTGATCGCCACTGGCAGGAGTTCGAGCAGGATGATGCCCTAAGGCGCGTAACAACCTGGGTCCGCGGAGGGTGGCCTGATGAAAGGGCGATTCCCGAAGGCCTACGCCCTTACTAGAAGATGAACTACGAAATCACTGCCATGAACGGTCTCATTTTGAGAGGCGACCGAGTGATCCCACCCAGCGGGACTCGCAAAGTGATACTGTGCAGAGCGCACTCAGGCCATTTGGGGTGCAACATGACCAGGCGCAGGATACGCGATGCCTACTGGTGGCCAAGCATGGATCAGGACATACGACAAATGGTTGAAAGGTGCCACGAGTGCACCAACAGCGACAAGCGCCTGTCTGTAAGACAAGCCACCATGCTGCCCACCGAGGTCCCCAGGGGGTTGTGGCGAAAACTAGAACTGGACTTCATTGGGCCGCTGGACAGCATGCCCCCAGAACATAAATACGGGATAGTCACGGTTGATTATTTCTCAAAATGGGTCGAAGTTGACTTTTCTTCGGATATCACCACCAAGACAGTCATTGAAGCACTCACCACCATATTCCAGCGCAAGGGCCTACCGGAGGAAATTGTGACGGACAATGGGGTCCAGCTGACCTCTCGTGAAATGGAGAAATTCCTCAAACTCAACAACATCCAACAGCGAAGAGCAAGTCTCTACCATCCTCAGGCCAATGGCCTGGTCGAGCGGGCGACCCGCTTCATCAAAGGGGTGCTACAACTAGCGCATGCCTCGAGCCTAGACCCATACAAGACGGTCAAAGAGGCTGTCGCAGCCCACCTCATCACTCCCAACGCTGTCACCGGTGTGTCATCATTCCATCTGATAAGGGGGAGGAGGGCAGCATCCACACTGGTACCGCCGTGACTCCAGCAAGTGAGAGCTGACGAAGAAGTGCACATGGAAGACGTAGTCTTTCGTATGCAGCGGAGCAAGGAGGCCCTGAAGACTCAAGGAGACATGCGGCTGGCTGCCCGCCGCACATCAGTAAACAAAGGTGACCTGGTCAAGATACGGCTTCCCCACAAGGACACTGTGACAGGCTCCAGGTACAGCAGTCCCATAGAAGTCGCTGCCAAAGGGCCAAACCACATCTGCACCAGCGACGGAAAGAAATGGAACCTAGAAAGGGTGGCCATGTACCGCAGGAAAGAACCTTTCGAACAGCCACGCTGGGAGACCGGAGAAGACCAAGACCCTCCAGAGCCACCTGAAAGCCCTTGCCAGCCAGAAAGGGATGCCTCGGAGTCACCTTACGGCAGTGAGTTCTCATGCAGCAACTCCCCCGCTCCACTCAGAGAGCTGCAGCGGAAAGCAAAACAAGGAGGATCTGAATCACCCGCACCTTCCCAGGAGTACTCCCGCAACCCTGCTCCATGTCTAGACCAAGGCAGACCGCAGAGGGAGAAAAGGAAACCCAGCAGGTTTGCAGACTTTGTCACGGGTTGACCCCCTGTCTTTTTTTCCCAGTAAAGGTGGTGTGTGGGGACATCATGTGTTCGCGGGAGCGCGATCTCGCGAGTTCTCAGCCCAACGTGATCTCACAGACCCGCGCTCTGCGAGCAGAGACTTTTGCACCAGTGTGAGGCTGGCGGAGCGCCAGACAAGTCGGTCTGGACAGCGCTGCTCCATGTGAGGAGCCAACGTGACTGAAGGCCCAAGCCAGTACCAGCTCACTTCCAGGGCGTAGGTCCAATGCCAAGAGAGGCCTCCTGGGGGCCCTGGAAGTGTACAGCGTGCAGCGCAAATGCACACCCTGCCTCCAGTGCGGATAACTCGAAGGCCTAGCCAAGACTGAGTACTTGCCCTGTCCCACGCATGGACTATTGCAATCCCACGTTCTGTTAACCAATAAAGGCAGTTACAACTACCCTGGCGTCCTGTCGTCCTTAGAGGCCACAACAGAAACATTCCTATGTACAATTAGCATATAATATATACCCACTGTACTATAAATCATAGGGCACCTGGCGGGGTCCCGATTTACCCAGGCGGGTATACGTATTATCAACAAATAATCAGGATGAGGAGATCCAAAACAGAGACACAAAAGTGCTGTGTGTGTGTGTTTATTATGTACTCACACAGGAAGAAGTTAGTGGCTAAACAATTTACTTTACATTTCTTCCGATAAGCACGAAAGATGGTTGAAATCGACGGACGGACAAAGTTAGTTATACAGTAGTAGCACAAATAGGTGTTAGCCTCTGGAGTGTAGAAGTCAAAACTACATTGGGACACATGTTTCCTTACAGATCGAGGGGGTATAAGAACCCACTAGTACAGGAAAAACACGAGCCTGAGACTGGGAATGGTCTGAGGCGTAGTAAACAAAAAGTGCACACAACAATCTTCTAATATGACAAATACAGGGTAGTGATATAGTTGTGTCACGTAGTTCGACACAGGGTGTGTTTCGGCCAAAGAAAGTGGCTCGGTTGGAGCCGTCTTTATGCTGGCCTTCGTCAGGAAAATGGCACCAGTGGCGGTGCTGTCCGTGATGTCTGTGGGTGAAATAGAACTGTTAGGATCTCGGGTGGTTGTTCATAAAGTACTAAAGGTATTGAATACGGGCCAATTGGTGCCCAGGTGATACAACACATGGTGTATCTAAAACACAGCTTACCTACTGCTGGGGTAGCAGAGTTGTGCTGTTGGGAAATCCACAATAAATACAGGATAACCGGTGCTATGCTGGCACTGGGTGGGTCGGCTGTAGTTTCCTAAGGCCGAAGTGGTTCAGAGTCTCACGGTACCGGAGTGGGCCGGTAATGGACCCAGGTCTGGAAGGAAAGTAGAAAAAACAGGTATATAGTAACCTATAGCAGTATGGATGCGAGAGTGCTGGGAGGTGTTAATGACCGGCACTCGAGGTGGCTGCTAGGTCAACCGTGTCGAAATACCCTGTGCATACACGGGTCATCCGGAAAATAAAAGGTGACCCTGGGTATGGTGGACACGCTGGGCGGTCCTGTAATGGCTCCCAAATTACTGAGTGCAAAAGTGAGCTCAGTGGTAGTGCCTGGAGTCGGCTGTAGTTTCCTAAGGCCGAAGTGGTTCAGAGTCTCACGGTACCGGAGTGGGCCGGTAATGGACCCAGGTCTGGAAGGAAAGTAGAAAAAACAGGTATATAGTAACCTATAGCAGTATGGATGCGAGAGTGCTGGGAGGTGTTAATGACCGGCACTCGAGGTGGCTGCTAGGTCAACCGTGTCGAAATACCCTGTGCATACACGGGTCATCCGGAAAATAAAAGGTGACCCTGGGTATGGTGGACACGCTGGGCGGTCCTGTAATGGCTCCCAAATTACTGAGTGCAAAAGTGAGCTCAGTGGTAGTGCCTGGAGTACATCGTTGGTGATGTGGAGATGGACTCGGGTGTGGTGCACGAGTAATTCATCTCAGAGGCTTAAATAGTGGTGTGTCCGGACAACATAATACCCAGCGCGGGGGTAAGTGCAAACATAACCCAATTCGAGGGAACGCCACTAGTTCCCTGGATACACATAAATGGTGTACCCTAATAAAGGACCAGAATAATGGCGGCTACTTAGACAACAGGAGCGATGCCCTGGTGAGCTGGTGGATGGGTGCCTCAAGTGAGATTAATCGCTACGTTACGAGTGGGCAGGATGTGTTGGTGCCAGGTGCAAGCTGCACAGCGTACGAGTCAAGGAGGACTTACCGCGGTCGTGATGGTGCGCTGCCGTGGTGGACGGGGACTTCTGAGAACCGTGTTAGTCGGAGGCCGAGGTGGCCGTGACAGTCTGTATAAAACCCAACTTGTTGCTGGGAACAGGCAAATGGGAGCCTGTGGTCAAGAAGAGGCTGCCTGCGGGAGCCAATCAGATGGCTGTGCGTGGTATCCCAATAAAAGTGCGAGAGGACGCATGGGATGTTGGGTAATGTAGTCCGGTGGGGCGTGGGATGACCCCTACTATTGGAGGACACATATAAACAGTGTCACGGTGAGGCCCGTGGGGCATAGGCTATTGCTCTAGATACAGTAAAAGTACAGAGAAAATTGCAGCGAAAAGTCAACACCTAAACCTATACATTGTAGGATAGCGGACTTTTACCGGAGGCACCTACAAATGGTGAACATGGTTGACATTAGTGTGCAACTGTGTTTAAACGACAACACAACATAGCAGGCAAACCATAAGGTTGAAAAACATAGTGGCCCAAGGTGTAACGTGTTGATGGTAGTTGCACATTATAATTAATTGAGTGTTGTGGACAAACCGGTTGCGGTGTCTGTGGGTGCTCCCTCTTGGAGCTGGAAGGACCCCTTGTTGGTGAGCAGGAGTGTGTTGACGGCCACGCTGATGCCATGCTTACGGGACACTGGTTGTGCTCTAGAAGTGTTTCCATTCAACGGTTATGTTTAGACCATTTTCAACCGAGTTTAATTTGTGAACCCATTTTTGCTCAAGTCTGGTAAGGGCAAGGTTGATATCTCCTCCCCGTCTTTGCGGTAGGAGTTGCTGAACCACGGTCCATGTGAATTGTTCGTGGGTGTGTTTCTTCTTGGTGAAGTGTTCGACCAAAGGCTTGTCTTCAATTTGGTTCTTAATGCACGATCTGTGCTCATTAATCCTTTGTTTGACAGGTCTAATGGTTTTGCCAATATAGACCAAGTCACAAGGACACTTGATGGCGTAGATCACGTACTTGCTCTCGCAGTTGGTGTGGCTGTTCTGTTTCCATACCAGATTCTTGTGACTGAAAGTTTTGCTGTTGGTTGTAAAACGGCAAGCGACGCATTGTCCGCAACTGAAATGTCCTACTACTGGCGGAAGTTTCCACAGGGTAGTTGCTGGTTTGGTGGGTTCTAGAAAGGTATGGACCAGGGAGTCTCTTAGATTTCTGTTCTTCTTGAATGCGAACAGTGGTTTCTTGGCAAGGGTGCCTTCGTTCTTGACCAGATGCCAGTGTTTGTTGATGGTATTTTTTATGAGGTTGCTGACTGGATTGTATGTGGTTACGCAAACGGATCTGTTGATGGGCTCTTTCTCTTTGGTAGTTAGGCAAAGGGAGCGATCGATGTTAGCTGCTCTTTTTTTAGCTGTCTTGATTGACTTCCTTGGATAGCCTCTCTGTCCCAGGCGTGTTTGCAGTTGTTGTGCATGGAAGTTAAATTTCTCTTTGTCAGAACAGTTTCTCCGGATGCGGAGAAATTGACCATAGGGGAGATTGTATTTCAACCCTTGCGGATGGTAACTCATGAAGTGGAGTAGGGTGTTCCTATCGGTGGGTTTTCTAAAGAGTTCTGTCTTCAACATCTCTCCGGACCGATGTGTAAGTCGAGAAAATTGATAGCTTGACAGTCCCATTCAGTGGTGAACTTGATGTAGTTGTTCCGTGCGTTGAGCCATTGGTGGAAGGCTAGCAATTCTTCAATGCTTCCTTCCCAAATGAGTAATACGTCATCGATGTATCGACGCCAGACCTTAATGTGTGGTCTGTGAGGATTGTCGTTGTGATAGATATGATCCTCTTCGTACTGTGCCATGTATAGGTTGGCGACGTCTGGGGCAAAAGTGGCGCCCATACTGACGCCTTTTATTTGCTGGTACATCTGTTGGCCGAATAAGAAGAAATTCTCTCCCATGGCGATCCGGATGCACTCGACCAGGAAGTTGGTAGGTATGGTTGTAGTGTCGGCTCGTTTTTCAAGGCATGTTGCCAAAGCCTGTAGGCCCTCTGCTTGGGGAATAGAGGTGTATAAAGCCTCGACGTCCATAGTGACCAATATAGACTGGGTGGTAAGATGTATGGAGTCCAAAAACTTGATTGTTTCTGTGCTGTCCTTCAGGTAGGAGGCCATCTTCCCCACGAAGGGCTTCAAAATACATAAGCATCCCACCAAACCACCAGGCAGACCAATCGTCTCCACTTGTGATTCATTGTTGGAACCCCTCTCCTTATACACAGATTTTCATGAAGCCCTTCGTGGGGAAGATGGCCTCCTACCTGAAGGACAGCACAGAAACAATCAAGATTTTGGACTGTTTCTGACATAGTTTCTGTCACGCTTTGGGCACTGATGCTCGGTAGGTTGACTGGCAGAGCTACACAGAAACCCTGTCCTGGTTGCAATGTTTTATAAGTGCGCTGCTGGGAAGGCCCCTCTGCGTGGACTCTACTGAAGAGGAGGCGCACATATAGGCTACTCTTGGGGAATGTATAATTTTGCTGTGTGCATTGGTATATGAACAGACATGCTGCATTCCAGTGGTGCGGGCTGTCTGCTCACAACAGCTGCACACATGTGCCAATTTAAGCGTTTTATATGTTTGAAAGCGTGATTCTAACACTGCAATTTGCACTTATGTCAGAATTACAAGTAAGAGGTGGAGTAATGGTTTGGCAAAACCGACAGGCAAGCACCTTAAATTAGCCAGACACCATGTTTTTAATGCAGAACATGTGTGGTGCCAAAAGGGTAGTTTACCTCTTAAAAGACATGGGTGTCTTCAGGTCTCCTGTTCTAAGGAACCCAAGTGTTAGGACTGGGCCTGCGTCACACAGACCAGTCAGACCATTGCTGGGGGCACCCAGGATACTCTTCAGTGGGGACAATTGCAGGCTGGCTCACAGGCACACGGGCCAGCCTGAGGAGTGTTGGGCCCACCCAACACACACGTTCCGTTGCAGGGATCACTGATGGCCATGGTCACACAGCAAGACTTCAGCTGCCGGGGGCTCCCGGACAAGCAGCTGCTCTGTGATCACACAGGGACAGTGGCCTGGGGCACCCAGTTTACACATGCTGGTCTGGGGGCACACAGACCAGCAGGGCTGCAGGACTGATCACACAGTGTAGGCCGGCAGGCCCAACCAAATGAGACACAGTGCCATTACATGGAGTCTACAGACGTTCTAAGGCACGTGCGTGCGGAAGCTCCGTTCATTTCCAGTCAGTCATGACATTGTCATGCCACATCCTTAAAAGGGCAATCCATGTTCTTAAAAAGGAAACACCACGCCAAGCACCAGACTAGGCGCTAGGTTTGCTGCCTTTCAGGGTTTGCCCTTTTGGTATAGCGCCCAGGCGATCTGGTACTGATGGGTTGGAGTGTGTCACACCGACCAGCAAATAGGAACCCTAAGACGGCACCATGCTGGGGCCATTCAGCCAACTACTAAGGGTTGGTTTTGGTCCAAATTTGAATGACTCTCAGGCATTTGGTTTGCACTGTGGTTGGGTGGAGAATGAAGTCAGCTGATGGTGGGAGAACCCTCTGCTTAATGGTTTAGTTAGGAGTAGTGCTGCCATTAGCTTCAAGACGCTACTGTCTGAGTCTTAGGAGTGCGGCTTTTCAAAACAGCAGCAGGATGGTGAAAGATGAGGAATGCAATTTCAACCTCAAGAGCTGGTTGTGAATTGGTCAATGCGGGCTGTGCTGCGATTCCCACTGGTGCCCAGTAGGTTCCATGTGATAGTGTGGTCTGGAAAAATCCTCCAGTTAGGCGACTTTTTTCCTGACTCCTAAAATACTACCTCAAATAGGAGGGGTATCATTTTATATTATGAACACCAATACTAGAATATTTGGGGAAAGTGTTTGATTTTACTGAGGGTGCACTTTTTGGAAATGTTTCCTCCTTTGGCCTTTTCCCACGCGACTTTATCACTGGACACCAGAGGGTTCAGTAATGATTGCTACCTTGCTTGCAGGGTCTGCCTGGCCCTCACCAGTTTCTCTCTTCCAATAACGATCAGCCCATGCAGCAAGGTAACTGTGAGAATACCTTTGTGCACCAACTTTAGATGGATTGGTTCCCTGGTATCAGTGAAGAGAAACCTGAGGATTCTTTTAAGGAAGCTAGTTGTGGCCAGTTCCATGTGTGAGTGAGTGGTTAGGTTTGTTCTGATCTATCGGGAGGCAGATGCCACCTCCTTTACCCCAGGCAGGTGCAGACACGAAACCATTGCTATCAATGCACTGCAGCTTATACAGACAGGCCACTTGTACCATATGTTAAGCGTCTTATCCGAAGAGCTCTGGGCATCATGTGCCCCTCCCCGTGTCACCGCTGAGCTGCCCATCAGGCATGGAGTGGGCTGCCCTTATTAACAAGGTCACCAGTGGAAGGGGGGGTAAAGTGGGTGCCACTGACATGAACCTTCAGGATATAAAGTGCTGAGAAGCGGGGTGTGATCTACCATTTATTTCAGGATACACATGACGAAAAACAAAAAGCAGGCTGTTGCCTTGCTCGAGTGTATGCGATGTAGTAGACGCCCTCACTGACGCTTCCAGAGACAAGGAGCCTTGGACATGGTGAACCCTGCACTTGACAAAGAGTGCTTGTTGCAGCACACCCTATTCATCCAACGTGCCCAGTCTATGCGAACTGAAGCACAAGTGCCAAGGCTTGCGTGCACTATGCTTAACAATTGATAATGAAATTTGACTGCCATTGACCAAGAAACCAACCAAGCTGGTTGAAGAGCACGGTGGGGTGCTACATAGGTGTTTCTGCTTCATGCATCCATATTAACCATGCTAATCCACACATGTAAGACCTTAGGAGCTTTCAAACACCCGCTACCATACATAAAACATATCTGAAAGTGCACTCTGCCTTACACTGCTTTTAGTACTAATCCTTAGTATTAACGGCCACATAAACAAGACGCATGGAGCCTACTCTGTAAATGCACGCACACATGCATACTCTCTCAGTTTAAACAGCGTTAAAGGAATATTATTTTGCGTTTACCTAAAAAAAATTGAAAACATTGTTAAATGTTTGTCCTGGTTGCAGTGCAAAACAAAACCCCACAATTTTGCTGGTTACTGTTCCTAAAGCAACCATAACTTGGCCACCGCCACATTGGTAAAACAACTATTACTCTGCCAGCACACCATTTCTTTATTTATTTTGTCATTTGTAAAGCGCACCTAAACGTGGGGCATCTGGTCGCTGAAAAGTCTTCACAGTTATATCTCCAGAGCAATTCCTCAAACTTCTTTCCGCCCACAAACCATCTGGCTCTCCGCTGGACCCTTGTCCAGCCACAACCCTCAAAGAAATTTTCGCTTCCACCTGCGCAGGAGAACACGCAAGATCCATCATAAATGCCTCCTTATCCTCTGGTATCTTTCCTGACGCATTCAAAACGGTTCATGCCAAGCCTCCAATTAAAAAACCTTTGCTCGACCCTCTCGAGCCCAAAAAATACCACCCCTTCTCAAACACCAGGTTCCTTGCCAAACTCATTGACCGAACCGCCTACTCCCAACTAAATGCCTTTGTCGAAGCCAACAACCTCCTTGATCCCGCACAATCAGGTTTCAGAGCCCGTCACGGAACTGAAACCACCCTAATCTCAATCTGGGATGACCTTAAAACGACAGCAGACTCCGCGGGATGCGGCTCACTAATCCTTCTTGACCTATCTGCCGCCTTTGACACAATCAATCACTCAGTCCTCCTAGACTGCCTCCACTCCCTAGGAATCCGTGGAACCGCTCTTAAGTGGATAGCTTCATTTCTCAAAGATAGGTACCAAATAACGACACTCTCCACCTATTCCTCCCAAGCCAGACCAGTTGACACAGGAGTCCCCCAAGGAGCATGCCTATCCGCCCTCCTATTCAATCTCTACTTCATCAACCTTCCACCGATAATTCGTTCACACAACATCCTGTGCTACAACTACGCTGACACTCAACTTGTTCTAAAACTCCTGAACTCGAAATCCAACTCCCGACCTGACCTGGCCTCCTGCCTCCTTGACATAGAACTCTGGATGTCCCAAAGCCACCTCTTGCTAAACCCCTCCAAAACGGAAATCATGGTATGTGGCAACTCAGAACTTCTTCCGCACCCGCTACCCTGGCCATCCGCCATGGGCAACTCACCGACCCCCTCCAACTCAGTGAAAAATCTTGGATGCACCCTTGACTCTGATCTAACACTCTCACGCCAAGTCAACAATGTCTCAAAGTCCTGCCACTACCACCTTAAAATCCTTAGGTGCATCTTTCCATATCTCCTTTCCCAACAGACTCTCCGCAGTCCAATCAATCGTTATATCAAGAATGGACTACGCAAACCCCCTATACCTCGGAGTCCACACGTACCAACTGAATAAACTCCAAAGGGCACAAAATGCAGCTGCCAAATTGCTACTTGCGCTCGGCCCGAGAGACCACATCTCCCCAGCCCTTAAAATGCTGCACTGGCTTCCAGTAGCCCGAAGGGTGACCTTCAAAACCTTATGCATCTCCCATCGAGCACTGCATATACCCGGACCTCAATAACTTCAAGACAAGCTAACACCCTACCACCCCCCTCACACCCTAAGATCAAGCTCAGCCGGCCTCCTAGTCATACCCAAGACAAACTCAGTCAGGTTAGGAGGATCATCTTTCTCAACCTTGGCCCCACGCTGTGGAACTCACTCCCACCCCACATCCGCCTAACGGAGGATTTAGCGTCTTTCCGCAAACTGCTGAAAACCTGGCTCTTGCCCTAAAACCTACCGGGACCAAACTAACCCAAACAGACTCACAGCATCTCAAAGACACCAATCCAACAAACTGCCTGATCCAAAAAATTGACAGCTAATAACCCCTAATAGAAGGACAAACAGAATTAAACAAAGTAGATCAGAGCAGTGAAATGGTTAAAAAGAGTAAATCATACGGAATCAGTAACAAGAATTCAACTCCTAAAATAGAAAGAATGCATGTGGAGTGAATGAAGTGAATGGCGTGGATGAAATAATTAGAATGGATGAAGCAGGTGGAGAAGATGAATGCGCTCAGTGGAAGAATGCATGAATAGAAGAACAGATACATATATAGTTCAAATGAGTGTGGAAATCGAATGAATATGTAGATCGGATGAGTGTATAGAACGGATAATCATGTTTAACGGATACGTATGTAGAGCGGACGAGCGTGTAGCGCAGACGTGTGCGTAAATACAGAGAAGCGAGTAGAACGCAGGAATGCGTAAACCTGATGGGCGTATGGAGCAGAGGGGCGTATGGAGCGGAGGGGCGTATGGAGCGGAGGGGCGTATGGAGCGGAGGGGCGTATGGAGCGGAGGGGCGTATGGAGCGGAGGGGTGTATGGAACGGATGAATGTATAGAGCAGAGGAGTTTATGAAGAGGATGAATATGCAGAGCAGATGAAGGTCTAGAACAGATGAGTGTAGAGATTAATATATAGAACAGGATATTACTGTTGGAAGCGTGAAAAACAAAAGTGCCTAAAACTGATGAGCGCATAGAGGGGGTGAGTGCGTAGAGGGGGTGAGCGCATAAAACAGGTGAATGCATAGTAAAGCGAAGGAGTACCTGGAGCGAACGAGTGCCTGGAGTGATCGAATAGCCTGAGTGAACTGACGTGTTGTGTAGAGCAGACATGTATGTAGAACGAATGAGCACAGATGCATCCAGTACTGATGAGTACATAGAATGGATGAATACGTAGAGCTACTGAATGCATAGAGCAAGAAGCAGACAGGAGTGCATACGTGGGGCAGACAAGAATGCATGCGTTGTGGGGCAGACAAGAGTGCATGCGTGGGGCAGACAAGAGTGCATGCGTGGGGCAGACAAGAGTGCATGCGTGGGGCAGACAAGAGCGCATGCGCGGGGCAGACAAGAGCACGCGGGCGGACCGGAGTGTATTAGACCAGACTGGAGTGCATGAGTGGATAGGAATGCACGCTACAGACTGGAGCACAGACTTGCGTGACGTATATAGTATGGTTTGGAATGCAGAGAACATTGAATGAGCATATAACCCATCATATCAAACCACCACGCTTACTCTCTCCTTTACATCACCACTCAACCAGAACACAGAGATACTATGACACCATTCGGTATAACTGTTCTCATTCCAACATCTGCCGCTTACTCCACATCACTCTAAGTAAACACTGCTAGTTTCACACCCCCCAGCCAGGCGTTCTCCTCAGGCCTAACGCAGCCACAACCGTTCTGGATAAAAACCTACCAGAACGAACACATTCTCCGGATGATCTCTCAACCACCACACCTACCGCTAAGAAGCAGCTATTACACAAATACTGCATGAGCTGCACACATACCCGGTTCTCACATGCACCTTTGACTCTCTCTACTCTCTCTACTGATCTGAACTTCGGTTCCCAAGGGCGTTCAACCTATCAGCGCCTTCAGACCATACCAATGGTATATAAGGCGCTATATAAGTGCAAAATAACATACATAGCGCTGTCATTTTGTAGCATACATCTTGTTTCGTTACATTTGGGTAGTGGAATACATGATTGTGCATTTTGAGTGGCATCATTAGTTTAATTACAAGTAATCGCGAACAGTTGTTTACAATAGGTTAGCTGTAGGGGAGGGGGAAAAGCGGAGTGGAAAGAGAGTGGGGGAGGTCAAGGCGGGTAGTTGAGTCAGATAGGTTAGATGTCATGAGTGAACAGTCTGGTTTTCAGGTTTTTTCTGAAGGTTTCTGATCTTAGTGCTGATGGGAGTGCATTCCAGTGTTTGGCAGCTAGCACTGGGAAGCTGGTGCCGCCTGTTTCTGTAAGCACTGCACGTAGGTCTATGGGGTTTATTCAGTGCAAATTTATTTGCTAGGTGTTTCGTGGAAGATTGTGAGATACATTTTTGTGTTAAGGAAAGTGTTTTGAAGAGGATGTGGTCTTGTACTGGCAGCCAATGGACTGAGCGCCTGGTTTCGCTGATGTGAGTACTCTTAGGAATATTCAGAGCAACTCCTAGCGCGTTGTTTTGAATTAGCTGTAATTACTTTAGATTGCGTTTGTTAGTACCGATGCATAGGGCATTGCAATAATCCAATCTGGATAGAATGAGGGCTCTAGCTAGGGTGATACAGCTGGCTGGGGAGAGGAAGGATCTACATGCATTGATGAGCTTGGCTATGTAGGCCGCTGCCGAGGCTGTAGCGTTGACTTGTCTCGTCTGAGTGAGCGTAGAGTCAAGATAGATACCTAGTGTTTTTACTTCCTTTGAAACTTTGATGTTAATACCGCCCATCATGAATGAGTTATATGAATCGTCAAGGTTTTTTAGTCTGATTTGAGAGCCGATTAGGAGGAGCTCTGTCTTTTCATCGTTAAGGCAGAGGCCATGTTGGGCCATCCATGCCTGGATAGTTTGGTAAATTTGATTGAACGATTTCGTATCAATGTCGTAGGAGCCTGTCAGGGGTATGAGGATTTGGCTGTCATCCGCATATTTGGTGTAGGTAACACCCAAGTCATTGAGGCGGTCGAAGGGGGGTTTAGTGAATATATTGTATAGCGTGGGCGATACACAGGAACCTTGTGGCACTCCGCATGGGGCTGCAGCTGGGGGTGCTGATGCAGAAAGGGAGAATACTCTCATGGTCCTATTAGAGAGGAAGGATTGTGTCCAGAGTATGGCATTGGTGGAGAAGTGGCCTTCTGTGGCTAGATGGTTAAAGAGTATACTGTGGTCCACTAAGTCAAAGGCTGCAAGTCGAGTAGGAGAAGCAGTGCTAATTTGCCGTTGTCTTTGAATTCATCCATTTGAATTTTTAGATCTAGCAGCGCTGTTTCGGTACCGTGTCCTAGCCGGAAGCCTGATTGGTGGAGACCAAGATGGTTATTGTTTTCAAGGTGTTTTTGGATCTGCAGGTATGCAGCTTGGTCGAGTATTTTGAGGAGGAATGGGACCGTTTGTTATGGATCGGTAATTTGTCAGGATGTTGGGGTCAAGGGTGGATTTCTTCAATAGTGGAAGGACCCATGTGTCTTTGAGGTTGGCGGGGACAATGTTGGTGTTGAAGGACGCATTAATTAATGATGTAAGGAAGGGTGTTAATTAATCTGCGCATTCTTTAATGAAAGGAGCTGGGCATAGGTCACCTTGACATCTAGAAGGTTTAAGGCTACTGATGAAATTCAGCACTTCTCTTGATGAGACTGGCGAAAAGTTGAAGTAGTGGCATTGGTGATTCTATTGTTGTAAGTGGAGCTTTTAGTTAGGAGGGTGGCTTTCTTATAATTTTTCGCGATGCTAGTGAAGATACCTTTATTGAGATCTGTAGGTGTTTTTAACCAGTTGCACTCTGCAGTTCCTTTAGCACTGAGTAATGTTTTAAGTTCGGTAGTGAACCAGACATTGTGGTGCACTTGTGGTTTGGATTTGCGCATGCTTAGGGGTGCTACCTCATCAATGGCAACGAGGAGGGTTTGGTTGTAAAAAACCATGCACTGCTCATGACATCTGCGCCTTTTGACATGTGAAATCTGCTTCACTAGACTAATTTAAGCATAGTACGGATGCTAGCTGCCTAACTTAAGAGGGTGAAGTGAAGTAGTGAGGACCTGTTTTTGGCTATGAAGACTAATTTCTGTTTTATTTGGGGAGGTAGGATAGCTCAGGGGCAACACGTTAGTCTTGTAAGCAAGGCAACGCAGCGTAACACAGGTTCAAATCCTGATCCCGTGCTTAGAAACCACTAGCTGATATTAAGCGCATTAGAACTGAACATTAAAATACACACCTCATTACAGATCCAGAACTCTGCATGGAATAAGACTGAACTGAAGGTGATCGGGTTGTCAAGAACCTTTCAGATCATAATTGAACAAACGTGGTTCTATTTGCAACAGAGGATGTAGAACCAAACGTCAACAGGTGGCAATTTATCTCTTAAGCCAAACTACAGCCCCATCAAGCTGAAGGACCTAACCATCATAGGTAGGGCTAGTTATGTAGGAGTTAGCTGTGTTCACTTATCTGCGGGCCAGACTCGCGATAAGTAGAATGACAAATATTATCAATTCTCTTAGGTAAGCAATGCTTTCAGGAGTTAGTGCTTGGGGGGCTTCCAGTCGCAGATACCACCTGTGGCCTACTACATCACACACCCATGGCCCTGAATGGGCTCTCAACCAGTGGCCAGTGACCCAAAAAGCAGGAGGCAGTAGATGCATGTAGTTGTATAATGCATTTTGTTTTCATTGCAAGGGCTTTCTAGCCAGCTATGACCAGAATCTCCACACAGCACAAGAATCTCTGTTGAGTGGCTTGACAATGATGCGGTCTGAGGAAGCCATTGTGTACCTCCAATATGTTGTAGGGTGGCCAGTCAGTTATGCGGCTCAGAAGCCATTGACGAAGCTGTACCTCGGACAGTGCTTGAGTGGGAATGGCACTATTCCCCCAGGCGGGGGACCACTAGCTTCTGCAATGCCACTTCATGAGACAGGGGTGGGAAATAACAGCTGAGGAGGACCAACAGCAGCTGATCTTGAATGCAAAGGAACAGTGCAAGGATCTGGGCCAGATGCATGGCCAACTGAAAAGCAATGTGGGCGCCACCAAAGCAGCAGGCAACGTGGCACATGCCAACATACTCTACAATGTGAATAATATGCAGGTCAGCCAATCAACACTGCTTTCATGGTCCACTCCTATCCATGCCTTTGGTGATGGAAATTCAAGTGATCCCTCCCACTAGAGTGCTGCTTGTACTGGGCCTCATAGCCAGTCAGTGAGCCGGGAGCAGCATGAGCATAGCAAGAAAAAGACCAGCCATACGACTCCTCAGGATGCCAGGCTCTAGTGCTTTTATCGGTCAACACTAGATCATTGCAAAATTAGGAGAATGACCTCCCAACGATGATCATGCATATATGGTGGTCTGTAAGGGGGTCCACAGCCATAAGGTGCTCTCATGACAATGCATCAGAGTGGAGGTCTACAATCCAATCGACCATGTTCACACATGAATATAATCTGGTCAAAATTAGATACATGTGTTACCTCATGGAACAACACTTCTAATTTTGTACCCACCTTAGAATCTGGTACTAGGTGTTTATAGTAACCTTGATATTGGAAACCTGACGGTGGTACAATTAACTTTAAATTTCCTGCAATGCTCCCCAATGCAATCCCTATTTCATGACACAATAAGAACTCACAGCGAATAGCCCAAAGCACAGCGACAAGCTACTGTGCTCTTGAGGGCGTTGGCTGTGCCTGGTTGGAACTGCGGGTACAATAATGCTTTAAACATGAAGGAGGCAGCTGCGGATTTAAACCCTGTGGGGCGCAAATCGCCAGTGCAAAGCACAGCAGCAGGCACAGACTGAGGCAGACTGTGGCGGACGAGGACGGATAGGTGTGTGTCAATTGGCCAAAAAACCTTCATACAAGACTTTTTCTTTCTTACGTCTCCTGCTGCCAGATTTCAAACTGCCAGAGCGATCTCCCGGCATCTGCCTCTTTTTCCCCCTTTCTTTGACTCAAAACTGCTGCTTGACTGCAATTCACTCGAGTGTGATCTGAGAAACGTTACCGACAGCTCTGTGACGCTAGCGTTTTGTTATTTTAGAACTGCACGGTTGCATCTGTTATTTGACATCGACTTATAGTAGTAGATAGGTCACCAGATCACAGTACAGCTCTCGTTCTTAGAGATTTTCTTCGGTTTATTGTCATTACTTGGAATGCCAGTGCGCACGCGTAAGAACTTGCAGTGCAGTGCTACTAGACAAGAAGTATCTAAACCATATGCGGTTCCCAAACCTGGAGGTGAAGAGCTTGTAAATTCTACTGCTAGTAAGGCATCTGGAGTTGTCCTACCAATTGACAAAACGAGTGGAGTGACCGGCAGCAGTAATACAGGGAAAAATTACATATTTTCTTCCTGTTTGTAATAATGATATGAACAAAGATGGTGCTACAGTGGACTTTAACAAGTTTGCCGCTTCTTCCCCTTGTGTTGCTGATGAATTGGTTTATTTTAGAAATTCACTTATTGACAATAATCGCTCTCTCTTAAATATGTATTATTCCTTACAACGGGAATCATTGGGTGGCTGCAAGGCGTTGCCTGTTAGTGGGTACAGTGGGCCGGCCACTCACAATGAACAAATTGATTTATCTGACTATCGTCTATCTAAATCTCCAAACCTGGTTTTGACCTCTGAGAGGATACATTCTTATGAAGATGTTGATGGAATGTCTGTCTCAAGGAAGTCTGAATTGCTTGAACTTACTGTGACAGTTGACACCCGGTTTGAACCTTGCTTTAGCATAGCTCAGAAGCAGAAGGATCAATTGCTTGCTTTGGGTTGCATAGTTGAAATAATCCCATTTAATAGCACTATGACTTCCTAAGGTGAACTCATCAGTTTACTGCATACACCATGCAAAGCGACTCCTACAATTGTTACTGATGCTGGAAATGGTTTGATAATTCTTGAACCAGACATGGATAGTAATTGTCCAGGATGTTAAATAAATATGTTGATAACCGCTCCCATAGCTTAGATGTTGGTGCTAATGAGGTTGCATGTGTGAAAAATGTAGCACTGAAACACAGAGGTAATAAAAAAACGCCTTCAGCGCCAGAGGAAAAGATTCAGGAGAAGGATAATGTTAATGTTAAAGGACATTTGTACGGCGCACTATCACCACCGGAGTGGTCCCCTGGCGCTCTGGCGGCTCTGAAAGAGGAGGGGAGGTTGAGTTAGTGGGAGGAAGCAGGAAACGTGCAAGAGAGCAGTGATGTGCTGTTGGCAGCCTCTGCCCGGTGGGTCAGTTGGCTGGGCCTGGGGTGTTTGCGGCCGGTAGTGGTCGTGTACTGTTGTGCAAGGCTATGTGTGTTTTTGTTTTGTTGTTGCAATGTAGTGAAGTTTGTGCGGTTTGTTGTGCTGTAGGTTTTGGTTGTGTTTAGTTTGGAGTTTGAGAGGTGTATGCAGAAAGGGAAATTGTTAGTAGGGTTGGTTAGTTTGCGTCTCTATCCTGAATGGATATTGGATCCGATGGCAATAAATGCTTAACTGAAAGGGGTGGCCTGCTGGATCAGTGGATAGTTAAAGGAAATACGCAAGACAGGACCACAGAGAAAGTGGGAGGGCCAACCTTTGATTATACTCAAACCTCTGCCTGCTCATTCGTTTCTCGGTTAAGTGGATCTGATGTGGACGAGATTGTGGCAGGGTGGGTTGAGGAAAATGCTAAGCCACAGATAAGGGATGATGAAAGAGAATTTGACAATCAGGCTCGCTTAAATAAGTATAGTGTGTCCAAAATTAAAATGAGTGAACCACAGATGACAGTCCATTTTTTTTTTTTATCGAATTTGGGTGCTGGATATTTTGCATAACATCCCCCAATGCAAGTCATTTCTTTTGATGTTATTACAGCTATAGAATTACCCGAGCTGGGGAGTTATACTAACTGCAGCATAGTCCATTTTTCTTCTCCATTATTTGTGGAGTATATCCTGTTGTACACTCAGACTTTATCCAATATGGGTTTTGAACTTGCTTCTATTCAGAAAATTGAAGCTGAATATGAGGCTGATCCTTGTTGGCGCCTCAAAGGGTGTTAGGCAGAATTATATGCAGTACGCTTTGGGAACACCACACACAATTAAGACTACAAGTGACAGTACAAATTCACCTTTGGTACAAGCCTGTACTACACAGAAAAGTGGTAGCAATGGCTGAGCATCCAGACTTATCTCAAGAGCAAGTGAGCAGTATCAAATAGTTACAAAGGACAGCAATTACTATGATTCAACCAAACACTGACTCAAGGTTCCCAAGTAAAAAAAGATACATTTATTTACTCTTTAGTTATATAACATTTCACTATCATAAAGCAGTTTAAAAATCATAATCTTAATACACCACACTACTCCCAATAAGTTCCAGACAAGTTAAGCTCACAAAATGAAGTGGGAGCAAAATGGCACTCCAGCAATTTAAAGGGAGGGAAAGACAAAGTTAATAGAAATTGAACCACACCAACAGGTAAGTACTCGGGCAATTGAGCAAGAGGAACTACAGTGATGGATTCAGGTAGAAAAGGCTTAGGGCCAAAGTCGATGGGTCAAAAATCTTTTTCTCAAGATCACACGGTTCAGGGTAGTTTGCGGTAAAGTTCATGCCATGGATTCCGGACGAGGCTGGTTGGCAGAAAAGTTAGTTCAAAGAGAAGAGAAGGACAAGCCCTAGGATTGGAGAAAGATTTCAAACACTTTCACTGCGGTTGAATGAAACGAACAACCGGATTTGCACAGTACCTTAAAACGGAGAAGAAGCTGTAGCTGAGGCGGCAGTTCCTGCAGGCTCATGGTTCCTGAAGCGACTGTTGGACTGACAAGAAGTAGGAAGACTGGCGGGTCCTGCACTACCCAGGGAAGAAACCAGCAGCAGAGCGAAACAACAAATAAAAGGTGCGCTCCTCAAAACCCAAGCAGGGTCCGACCTTCCTGGATATCCGGGCCACTGTAGCTCTGTACAGGGAATTCGACCAGAGAAGGGGACCTGGCTTGCAGTCTGGGCGAACTGGATGGTCCCACCAGCTCTAGGGGAGAAGTTTCCTGGAGGATCTTCTCTGTCATCGGATTCTGAAGATTCGAACCTGCAGCAGGGCTCCACCTGGCGGTTCAGTCGTTGTAGGGGTCCTCTTCCATCAGCTCCTCGTTGGTTCTTTCATTCGAGTGGCAACTCTGCCTTTCCAGTCCCAGAGACCTGTTTTTTATGCACTTTTCCCCCATTCACACAGCCTGGCTGTCAATCACACAGCAGGGTGGCTGTCCTGGCAAGGACAGTCACCCAGTCAATCAAACAGGAGTGGTGTGACTAGGGTTACCAAGGGAACCCATGGCAGGGGTCCTAAGACCCCTCCCTCACATCCTGCCTACCCAGACTTTCAGGCGCCTTAAGGAGGGCTTTATGCAGAAGCCCGCAAAAAGACGGTGAACAAAGGGACCAAACCTGGTTTTGCGTACAGAGTAAAACACGAGAAAGACTTTAACAAAAAGAAATGTTGAATAAACCCAGCCGGAGCCAACATAAAATATATTTGGTCAAGCGGATTTAAGTTTGAGGCTAATAAATTAGCCTAAAACAATACCATGGTTATACAAGATAAGCGCGGTATGAAAAATAGGGAGTTACCATTGCCACCAGCCAAGTCTTGATGAAAAGGGAGCGAAACAGTGCTCCAAGAGAAACAGACAAAAAGGGATAAGAATTAACCCTTTCCAATATTCCATGTAAGATGGGTTGTACTGGCTCTATGATTTAAAGAGACTCCATAAAGTTAATGGCCACTTTACATGTTTCTGGGAGATAGTAGTCAGTCCCAGAAAAATTGAGTCAGTGGGAAGTCTAAAAGACAACTCTGTGTCACTGCACTGAAGGTGCTGTGCAACACATAAAAATGATGCTCATGGAGTAGGTGAGGCTCCAGAGCCCAAGATCACACAAATGTTAAAAACACACACAGCAAAACACATGTAAGAGTGGGAAAAAGGCTCACACTCTTACCAGGTGAAAAAAATAAACCCTAGAAATCCAGCAAAGCTGCTGAGGGACTCATTAGGTAAGGGAAATCAGCCATTTATGAGAATTCTCCCTAACAAAGGGCTAACTAACCTTGTGAAATTTAGAACTAGCTCTGCGGTCAATCGGCTCCAAATGAAAGTTAAAAGTTTCAAACTTGCTGAGGCCCATGACGATTGGAGATGGCTACCCACGGCTTTGCATGGGAAAAGTTGATTGGATAAAAATCCCTATCGTGTTGAGTCATACAGAAAAGCTAAGTTTACCTCTTGGAATTCACGAGGGCATCAATCCTTTTTTGAAATATACTGAAGGTCAGAAATTACTCTTGAATACTGATATATTTTGTATCCAAGAAACATGGCTTATCTATCATTGCTACATTGTATTAATATATATCCATCAGAGATTTTCTCGTAAGAAAAGTTTTGGAAAACCTTTGCTGGGAATGAGGACTGTTGTGGCTACTTATTTAGAAGTGGTAGAATATTTGCCTCATCTTTGCAATCATAAATGCTCTTTCCATGGTCATAACAGATTTAGTATATAGCACAGCAGTTTGATTTGCTTGTAATCAATACATATGACCCCACCGGGTAAACATCTACTAAATCACTGCAGAATTAGAAATATATCAGGAAGATTCTTTATGCGTAGACTCATGATTCTGGGGTCTGTTTTTTATGATCATGGCTGATTTGAATACTAAATGCCAAAATCCTGATGAAAGCCTTTTTGAATGCTCGGCCATTGCTTTAGCAAGTGATGTAGATTGATCCACCTTCTTAGACGTTTGGGGATGTACATTTCTCAATAGTAATAGCAAGTTAGAATCAGGTGTTAACATGGTTACACATACATGGTTTGGGAATCTACAAACATCTTGCATTGATTATATTTTTGTTTCACACCCTGAATGATTTCATCAAAGGCTATGTGTCCCTATCAAAACTAAGGTCAGTGAACCATGTAGCATTACTTTGTGTAGTTAACCCGTCCATTTGCTCTGTTGGTAATGGGGCGACTTCATTATAAAATGTAGGCCAACTGATTATGCTGGTCAGGACAAAATGTAAAGAACTTTAATGCTCTAGGTTTGGAATTATTCAGAGATAACGGTTTATGATGGAGATTTTGGATTTACATTTTGAAAATAGTAAGAATGTTATTCCCTCTAGAATTAAGACAGCTATCTCTGAAACACAATTTGAATAGGAAAATGGTTTACAAAAACATACCCAAGAATGGTTGGATTGATACTAGGACTGCTGACAGAAAGAAGCGGTATCATGCAGAACTAAAACACGCTAAATAACACTTTGGCGGAAAGTGGCAAACTCCCCCCTCTGTCAATGGGCAAATTCATACGAGAATATTTTGGAAGGGTTTTGCAAACAGCACACGAAACTCTCCTCTATGCTATGGCCTCCAAACTGGCATTTTTGGAGGGCGTTATTTATGGTTCAGTCCGTAATATGCCTGACAGTATTACAGGATACTCAGACAGGAGGCCAAACATGACCTGCTAAGAGGCAAGCAAAAAACCATGAAGTGAGCAGCCAAGAAACTGGTGTGGATACGATGGTACCGGATATATCGGTAGCACCTACCTCAATGCAGAATTCTCAACTCCAACCCAAGTCAACTTCACAACCCTGTGGTTCAGTTGCGCCCCGTATGGAAAATGACAAAAGTATGAATAGAACGGCTGTGTTTTACTTCATGGATAAAAAAAACCAAAGGATATTAAGAATCCCCCCCAAAAAAAGGTCAAAGGGCACATGCAAATTCTTGAGGAATTTAAAGACTCGAAGTGCTACAACGCTCACTCCCGAAGCTTATGTACTCGAGACTGGTTCTTGGTGTATTCGGAGACTGACATCTCCACCAAGAAAGGCCACATGTGAAACAAAACCTATTATGAAGCGCCACTCTCCTATAAAAAGGAGGTCTATGAAAGCTTTTTTTAAACTGATCTTAGAAGCTCCTGAAAATCTAAATTTAAGTGACCTTTCAACCTACTCAAAGTCGGACATGGTTGAGCAGCCTCTAGACAACACTTCTCTTCACTCAGTGGAAGAGATCTTGGATGTTGCTGACTGCATGGATGCCCCAGCTGTCTACGACCATTAGACCTTCACGACTATTACCATCATTGTGCCAACCGAGGCCTCATCAAACGCCCCTGCAATTCCAAGCCTCTTACTTTGAAACCTTTGGCACCGATCTTTCTTCCATGTAGCAAGACTAAAAAGCCACCTCAGGGCTCATTGGGGAAGAAGGCTAGAGCAGTGGAGAGTGGTGGGGGGCTCAGTTTACTGGGAAAATTCTGGGCGCTGACATTTTCGTAGCCCATGACACCAAGAATGCATCTGCTGAGGCGTGTCTACTTTCGACAGGGATTGTGCCTCGTCTTCTTTTCTAACTTTGGAGGAAAGAAGACAAAGTATCTTTACTGAGCTCTACTTGTTCCCAAGTCCCGCTGACCATTGTTGAACACCTCTGTGGGGAATTGTTGAACATTGGATATCATAGGGGTTGTGAGGTCTAAGATCCCTCCAAAAAATTCCTCTACTATGAAAAAAGAGGAAAAGGTCAATAATGGTGGTGCTCCAGAATTTTCAGAAGACCATGCCTTGCTCATCGATTACATCTATGGAGAGGGTGATGTTTCCCCTTAAATTGCAAACACATTCTAGAGTTGATCTCTGGTTGTAATTAATCAAAGGTTTGGGACAGCAAAGACATAGCTCAGGTAGAATTCCCATTAGAGAATAGATGAAATTTAGTGAAACTTTATTTCTACTCTCATACGGGGAGGATTGTGGTGTTAACAGAATCTGAAGCATTACTATTGTCGAGGTTTGATGTGCTGCACTCTGTATATTTGGAAAAATGCGGTGACCTTCTTACAGATGCAGAGTCATCAAATACCTTCCAAAATAAGGAGCTGGCGCAAAGCTCATCCTTGAAATTCAGTATGAATCCTTCTTTAGGAAGAGAGCGTTGTGTCTTGGATTCAAATTCTGTAACTAATCTGCCCTTGGTATGACTGGTGTTACATTTTAAATACGTTTCATGGTGGTAGTGCAAGCAGGAAAGCTACATGAGATACTTCTGTTACCGTGGTTTCCTGGAATTGTAGGGGATACATGCGTTTAGTTTCGTCTCTAGATAGTCTTAGTGGCTATGCACCGATTTTTGTCCAGGAAACCTGGATAGTACATACCCTGTTAATGGATGGTTTCTCAATTTGTTGTGTCAATGCCAAACAGGGAGAGATGGGTCGCCCGTATTGAGGTCTACTGTGTGCTCTCAAAAACGTTGGAGTATACTTGTCATTTTACTGCCAACAGGGATGATATTCAGCTGATTAAACTGTCATGGTTGAAGAGACGTTCAGGGAAAATCTGTTCGTTTTAGGATTAAAATATAAATGAAAAACATAAGATTGAAAAAATATCAGTGTTTTTTAGTGCATTTCAAATTTGCTCTTACAGGTTAGGTGCGAGGACCTATCAGGTGTAATTATGCTTGGAGATCTCAATTGTGAATCCCGTGACCCACAGAACTATTTGACAAATAAGAGCATTAGACCATTTATTTTAGCAAAAGAGAGGGGTTCCTTATTTCGAGAAATAGTGAGGAGCTGGGGGTTAATGGGAACTCTGCTGATAACATGCCTTTGCATTTCACATGGTGCAATAAATTGGTTAAATCTACCGTAGATTATATTTTTCCGTCTCATGACATGAACTATTTATGTTTGGATTTTAAAGTCATTGATTCACAGAAGAGTGATCAGTTTGCTTGTTTTATCACTGGAACTTGATCCCTTGAAAAACTTTGAAAAACCTATGAATCTGTTGAGATTCACCCAAGAAATCATGCACTAGTGTGGAAACCAGGTATTGCATCTAGATCCAATAATGTGTTAGCTTCTGACACTTCCCTAAAGGATTCATTGTTAGACCCTTTATTCTACGAGTATGCGGTTCAGGAGGATCTGTTGAGGAGCCTGTTAATTGTTAGTTCTAGAAGCTCAACTATGATTAGGAACATGATCATGCAAGCTCAATGAAGCAAGCTTATACAAATTGGCTAAAAAAGTTATCGGGCCAATTTTAACATGGCTGATGCAGAAGCTATGCTATATGCAGTTAGTGAGCCTCCAGAATGAGGCTGAATCTCGTACTAAGGTGCCGGAATCTCAAAGATTGCTTCAGGTGCAACCAATGGAGGCTTCTAATTGGGAAGATCACTTTTCTAATTTATACTCTGGCGAAAGGAATACTAGGAAACCCAAATGCGAGTTTAAGTGGAGTGATTATATGCGGGTGGATATGGTTTCAGTGCAGTCTTGTAGCATTGGACGCTTTACTTTTAATAATACAAGACCGGACGGTCTAGCAAATGCTACCTTCAAATCCAACGTGCCCCTATGGTCTGCAATTTTATGGGGCATGTTTACTAACATCCTCTTGTTAAATTTTCTTCGCCCATCCTGGAGGGGCACCTTGATAGTTTTGATTTATAAGCACAGTGATAGAATGCTTCCCAAAAACTACCGGCCGATATCACTTTTGGACTCTGCAAGCAACATTTTTGCTAGTTTGATTTTGCAAGAATTCCAGAGCTGGGCTAGGGAGAAAGGATTCTTGGGTGTCCATCAATCATAATTTAAGGGTGGCACGGATACAGCACTGAACTGTTTTCTGATACATCTATTGGCGATCCAAAAATACCTATCTATTGCGCATTCTTAGATATCACCCAAGCATTGTATTGCGTAAATAGAGCAGTTCTTTGGTATAACTTAGATAAACTAGACTATCCCACATGAATTCCCAATATTCCAAACGCTTTGCATTCTGAGACAAAGAAAAAAATATATCTGTATCAGGAAACACCACGAAATGTATATATACTCAATGCGGGCTTCGCTAAGGTTGCGCGTTAGCACCATTTTTGTTGAATGTTTACATTAGTGACGTTGGTGAGTCATTGCAGAGTATATCGGATAGCCCTCCAAAACAAGGAGGTTTAGTTACAAGCTATTTAGCTCATGCGGACGATATTGTCCTTTTTGGCCTGACCCCTCTTGGATTGCAACAAGCCCTCACTGCGATGAATCTATATTTCTTGAATTTTGATTTGAAATTTAAAAAACAAATCCAACCGTACTGCCTCGCCTTGTGGCTTTCGTGTTAGGAACCTGGGGTCCCTTTCCTCAGTTGCACCCCCGCCATGTAGGCTGTTTTGACCCACTATGGGGTTTTGTATATTCAATTAGTGTAACTCATGTGGTGCAAAGTCATTGACAAGTTCTGCGTGTGCGGTCTTCCTTTCCTCCCTGGAGTAAGCTTTGTAAACTTTATCCGTTCGGAAGTACTCTTCCCGGCCCGCTTCCCCACATGTCTGTGCGTCGGCTGTGTCAAAATGCGGTTCTCCCGCATTACTCAGTCCTTCCTGGCTCGCTTTCTCCCATGTCGGCGCAGTGGCCGTGTTATGCTGCGGTGCTCCTTTTTCACATGTCGGGGCAGTGGCCGTGTTAGGCTGCGGTGCTCCTGCTTCTTTGATTTCAACCCAGCCCGCTTCCTCATATCTCTGATTGTTGGTCAATACCGGCAGCGCTGCTCCTTCTGGTGTTGCACTCACGAGGCAGTCAAGTGGGCCCGACCATTCGCCCTCGGGTGTATCCTGCTCTCCGTCCTGTCCGACACACGAGTAGCCCCTACAAAGGGCTGTCCTGAACTCTTAAGAATAATGTTTGTACACCCGTTATGTTGACCACACAAAGGCTTTTGATACAGTTCACCACACACATTTATGGCAGAAACTCTTGAGTCTAGGATGCAATGGTTTTTTGTTGGATATGATTATTTATTTGTTAAATTGGACCACAATGGCACTGTTTCTGACCACATCAGTACAAATATGGGTGTGAAGCAGGGTTGTGTTCTTGCACCCCTGCTTTACAATCTCTTTGTCTCAGAGATGCAGTATTCCCTGACATGCAGCAGAAACCTTCCTCCAAAAATAGGGTCATCACATTTTGTGTGGCTCTCATAAGCAGACGACACCTTACTAATGGAAAGGATGGCTATGGAACTCCAGTGGAGGATTGATGCTGTTTGCTAGTATTCTAGAGACAATTGCCTGCTCATTAATGTAGCCAAAACAAAAGTGATGATGTAGGTGACTATAGAAAGTCAAGGCAGGGTTTTGCCTGCAAAGTGGTCAATAACCCCAAATACAATTGTACAGGTCTATGTTTATCTAGGCATACCTATTAACTACAGAAGGAATATTTAAATACTGGTAGGGTATGCAACGGCAAAACTACTTCAATAAATCAGTTATTAAATTGTTCATCGCTCATAGGGGCGAGCATTCAATCACTGCTCTTGTTAAGTTATATAAAAGCTGTGTAGTTCCTGGAATCTTGTATGGTTTAGAAGCTCTCATGAACACAAACATATTGGATGTACCCGCTTGGAGGGTG
Organism: Ambystoma mexicanum; assembly: GCF_040938575.1. Classification (NCBI taxonomy): domain Eukaryota; kingdom Metazoa; phylum Chordata; class Amphibia; order Caudata; family Ambystomatidae; genus Ambystoma; species Ambystoma mexicanum. The sequence goes on from NC_090937.1 coordinate 275,513,309, forward strand.
AGATGTGGAGATACTTTCTGGGACTCCCCAAATGTGTCCCTATTGAGATTATCTGTTGTGGGGTTGGGATGCAAACACTGCAAACTGCTTGGTTGACCAAGCGTGGGGTTTATCATTTGAATTTATTGAATGTTGATGGGGTCATTAATGAGCTGCTACTCTGATAAGGAGATAAGACCTAAAACCAAGGTTTTTAGTATATGGGAGGGTGCGATTCTTGCCTTTTTAAAATTGATTGTAATGTAGAATATCTGTTTATTCATTCTGTTGCTATTAAGTCCTTAAAGTATAAAGCTGATTGTGGGAGAAAAGTCAGTTAATTATGAAGCTGGCTCATAAACACGAATATACATACTATGTGACTCTGGGTTTCCATTTTCCCCATCCTTTTTATTATTTGGTAACGTGCAATAACATGGATCTCTGTGGATGAGACAATCAATTATTGACTTATGAAATTGTAGTGGCCTGGCATGGTATACATCACGAATTTACGATTTTGTAGATTCTGTATGAAGGACATTGAACAATACACCAATTGGCACTGTCTAATAGATAATTCCACAAAGAGCTACAGTGTTTTTTTGCATAGATTTGACGATATTGATACTGATCAATTTTGGAGTCTGATTTATTAAGTGGAGTCTTCAGTTATTACGTATGCTGCATTCTACATCTGGATTCAGTTTTATTTTTAACGTATACGATCAGATTTAATCAGCCTGTTTACATATGAATGTTTTATTGATTTGTACAGTATAGTGATGTATTTTATATGATGTAAGTAATTGTATTGATGAATTGTATGTTTTTGTATATTCTGATTAATGTGTCTAAGGTTTGTATTTAACCAAGTACACAAAAGGTTTTTAGAAGTAATGTTAACTAACTTCACAATATGTTCTTCCATGGATTTCTTCTTTTGTGCGTTTGTTGGCCTGTGTGTGTATGCATGACTAGTTGCAAGTTTTCTGTGGCCTCGTACACCAAGACTACCTCTGGTCCAGCCAAAAGTGTTTTGGTCAGCCTTTTGGTTCCCTCGACCAACTGCTGATAGAACCACAGCTTCTTCACCATAGTAGATTGGTGCCACAAGCTCACTTTTACCAGCCCATCTGTCCATAGGGTGTCTGTCCTCCTAACTCTGGGGCTTCCAACCATCTGACGCCCTGATTCAACCTCCTCTGGCATCCTTGTCCATGTCTCATGCCTCCGCCCACCTCTTCTGTCTGCTTTGGGCCGAACCAGCCTACCGATTCCTTCCTGCGCTTCAAAAATGTTTTCCACCTCCTCCAGTTCACCATTTCCCCTCCTCCTGATGTTACCTTCTCCTCTCCAACTTCCCTTTTGATGTTACCAAATCCTGATATCTTCCACCTTCACCACCTGTCTGCCACCTTCGTCTCCTCTGGTAACCAACACCCTTCTTCCTTCTTGATGTTACCACTTTGTCCTACTCCTGTCCTCCTCTTGCCTCTACCGCCCCCAACTCTTATTTCTAGCCCCTGGAGTTGGGGCAAAGTTTAACAATGTATATGTCTGTTATAACAATTGAAAGGTAAGTAATGTGTAAGTCTGTGCTGCATGTGATCAAGTGAGAGGTGGTTAACCATCAAGGAAAAATGTGAGGTTACTAGTACAAAAACCTGCATCAGACATACATTAAAAATGTTACTAGTATGTGCCATGACGATGTTCATAGGATTTAAAGCGATGTTCATAGCAATTTAATTTAATATTGGCATTTGTTTTGTTCTTAATTCTTCAGAAACAACACTACTTTGAACAATTTACTCGAGGGAATAAACAAAATTTTGGTTTGAACACATACTAGTAACACTTAATTTATGTCTGATGCGTGTTTGTGGACAAGTAAATTTGCATCTTCCTACTAGCCCCTTTAACACTCTAACACTGTCCACTTGCTTGCTACAACTTTCTTCAACAACTAACTGACTGGGCGGAGGCTCTGCCCCTACCCATGGAGGTTGATCCCTTTAAGGGTCTGTACCTGCATCCTATAATTGGGGAGAGGCTGGAATAGATTGCCTTTTCCAGGTTCATATGGGTTTACTTTGGACTTAGGGGGCCAAAAGCCCGTATCTGCCCTGCCCACCATCTTGGAGTGCACTCTCCCCTTTCTTTTACTGTCGAAGGGAACCCGGGAAGTACCCAGGTTGTCTCCTCCCCCAGCATGTCACCTAGCTGGAACAACAATCCTTGACATTCTCGTTCACCCCCGCAACTAGTTTCCCAATGAACCACATAGGTAGTCCTTAGAATACTGGAAAACTAAGGTCCTCATGTGTATCCCAAATGCACATTTGTTGGGTCTATGGAAAAACTCAATGCAAAAAATACTTTTAGCATATTTGTATTTTAAGAGGAGAATGGCCTTGAAAGATTACCAGGACCACAGTATTTAGTCATTTATGATAAGAACTTTGGCCCCTGTGGACAAACATGTCACTTCCGCAACATGATCTATAGTCAACTGAAAGGTGTTGAGTGGCTCCATCAAATGGGGAAATATCTAGGGGGAAGAGGAGGGGGAGCGGTTGAACACATTTAAATCCCATAGGGAACTTGTTCAAGTGCGGCAAAGGCCATGTCCTGGCAATAGGCTGCTGGTATGCGGCAGGCTATAACCAGTGGGCATTTCAGGTGAGATCACTTTGAAAGAGACAAGGCCAAATGGGTCAGTTTGCCCAGGGGATGTCAACAGGCACTGCCCTGTCACCACAGGACTTGGCCAGACTCTGTACCCAGTGGGCACGGTAGATAGGTTGGCCGGGGCTAATGCATAGTCCAGGGCCATACCCAGTGAGTACTGCTGGCTGGCATTGTTGTTTTTAATATGTGTTTATGAAACCCTTCTATGAACATTATGGTCAAGATGAAAAACCAAACAACCACTGAAATTGTCCAGTTATGCTTCGCAGCACAACCATAACTTGGGTCTGCACAGGACAAAGGGTCAATTCTGCAACCCCCCACCCCTCAATATTTGGGTGTAGTACTTTGCCAAGTGCATGGGCGCAGCTGTGCTGTTCATACCCCAGGAGACACACACTTAGCAGGACCACTGCGGCTCGCCTGTATGTGCAGAATTTGAGTTTCAACTAGATGAAAGCTCTGAGACACTGTGCTATTCATAGCATGGTCTCCATCACTCATCCAAAGCTACTAATGCAGTATTAACTGACAGCATGAAAGATCCCATTATAATTAATCGCTGCAGAGAAATACCCGGGAATGTATGTAAATCCAAATGTTTTCCTGATGACCTTAACTAAAAAGGCATTGTAAATACCCCTTTGCTCTGTAGACGGCTTAAGTCATGCTATCAAAGTTTGCCAATATAATTTCTCTCGCTTTCCTCTAAAATATGACATGCTATCTAAATGTATCCATTTATTTTCTGTATCTGCCGCAATGCAATTGGGTATTATTACCATTGGGCATTTTTCTACCTGAATGTGATTTAAGTGACAGCCTTTTTATCATGCACAATCATATAGGTTTCTTTCCACATCAGGATAATAGATTGAAGTATCCCTAATTGTACAACTTATGTCCTAAAACTCGAATACAACTTTCACCCACCATAAGTAGAGCTTTTGTTATTTTGCAGATGGTGCTTTTCAAGATAGTTACATTTAATTGTGGGATCTGCAACAAAGCCCCTCTTCCTCACTCCGGGGACCTACAGTGGGCTGACCAAGGGGGTTGGGTGCCTCCCCACGCGGGCATTTGATGGGCCCGGGAGTGGAAGTAGATGGAATCCTGTTCACTCCCACGTAGTCTCTGTCCCAGGGCAGGGAACAGTTGCGTTGCTACCACAGACATCGATGCCCCTTTAAGGAACTGTTGTCCTACAGAGCACAAAGTCTGCATTCTTGTCTCCTGGTAGCCCATATAAATTTACAGAGAGAAAGAGGGACCTGGATTAGGAAGGGGATCGATCCACCCATCCACCCATCCACCCATCCCACAATGGCAAAAGGAGTCCACCCAGGGACTAAGCAGAATAACCAGAGAGGACACCACCTAAGAGGAGAGACTCGCCACCCTGAAGCTGCACGTGATAAATAGAACTTACAGTGATGGGCGGGGTTTACCAACCAATCCCTGCACCAGTTTCCTGAATGTGCACCAGTGTTCTTACCCCAGAGAGGAACTGAAAGGCAGGGCCAGGGTGCACCACCAAATGGGAGGCAAGGTCCAATCCAATGTCCCATATCAGGCTTGTAGGCCATCCCCAGATTTGGGGCCTGAGAGTCCATTCCTATGCCAGCTATCACACCTGAAGGGATGCTGCTCACCCGAGAAGCTGGAAAGCAAGGCCAAAGCCCTCAAACAATTCCCACAAGCTCAGTCTGGCAATGCGGATGCCTATGTGTCTGGCGTAGAAACTGGAAACAGATGTTCACATGAAGGTTGGAGGATAGAAGACGAGATTGAGCAAGTCTCGCCAGACTGGAGGAGAGACCCAGGAGGCTGACCAACAATGAAATCTGGGAGCTGGAGGAGACACCGCAGAGACTAGCCAAGAAGTCAGGTGAGCTGGACTGGACTAAGGGGCAAAGAGCCAGAGAGTTGTGTCCAATGAGTTGACCTTTTTGGGAAAGACGGCGATGTCCCAAAAGCTAGAGAAGGTGCCCAGAAGAGTTAAAAGGTTGGATGAGATCTGGAGACCATTGAGCTCGAAAGTACAGGGAAAGTGATTGGTACCCAAAGGGGCGAAAGTTTATAAGCAGGGAGACCTAGTGCAAGAGGTAGGTGTGAAGAAGGGAAGAGAGCAAACATAACTAAAAAGGAACGCTTCCTATTCCTATGTTAAACAAGGAAAGTAATGTCTAGTTCTACCCTATACTGAACAAATATAATTGGCAGAAGGGAAGGTTCGAGTGTTCTTTTTCTGACAAGTTATATTCATGTCAAGCTGTTGTAGGAGGAGATCTTGGCTTTGGGAGCCTGATTTCTGGGTTCCAATCACAGCTCTGATCACCAAAATTGTGTGATCCAGGGCAAACCACCTATCTATGCCTCAGTCCATTTTATCTGGCAAACTTTGGAGAATAAAAAACAGTGGCCACAGGAAAAAGTGCCATATAAAAGCTTAAACACTTAACAACCAGGCCCTTCTGTTCTGCTTCGATGTGTTACTCACCTTTCAGCTTGGAGTGTTGAGCTAGGCTGAAGTCCCCTCCCTTCCTTTTAGGCTCAAACAGAGCAAGGCTCATAACCGCAACACTCGGGATACTGAATGTGCATGGACAACTCTGAATATATGCGAGAAGGGTGGGGGGCGCTAATATCATGAACTTTCCAAAATGCTGAATAATTATAATAGGCCACACCCCTCCTTTGGTAGGCGGACCAAATTCATGATATATTAGGGGGTATCACTACATATTATTCCCCTCCAAAAATATTGCTGTATATATGGTTGCCTGGAACAGCCATAGGCGATATTTTTGGGGGAATAATCTTGGGGGTTTTTGGGCGCAGGGGTTGTCTTCTGCTCCTTTAAAAATAATGTGTGGGTTGCGGGGGTGTCCCCTGCAGGTTCCATGCCTTAATATTGCCGCAAAATATGGCAATATTTTTGTAGGTCGATATTTTTGCAGGGATATTAACACATGGAACCATTAGGGGTCCTGTGCCTTTTTCGTCCCGCTGATTTTTCTTTTTTCTCACTAGGGATGTGTGCAAAGCAATGTTTTTGGGGATCATTATTTATTTAATTTATCTTTCTGATTAATTCTGCGTAGTAACTGTTGGACAGATCTGAATTAAGACAAGGTTGTATTTTTCTTTTTATCACAGACACATATGAAGGAACACAGGATCTCTTTGGTGTGAGCAAGTATCACTATTGTCCTGATGAAGGCCGTGTTTAGCTGGAGCACTTAAATTGCTCGCCTATTGGCCGAAACACAACATGTCGACCATGTACACATTTCAAAAGAAATACACACATTGTTAAATAGGTGCAGTGTTATGACAATTTTCATTCATCCTTTTGCCAAAGAATTAGGAGGGGAGTTGTGTCAATTGTTGAATGTATGTTGTATCAATGTATATATTTATATTCACTAAAAAAAAACTTTGTTAAGGGGACGTTATGGTTAAGTTGCCCTACCAAAAACCTGTGCACTTCACTAAAAAAACTTTTCAAACGTGCCATTACGGTTCAAAGTAAAAACCAAAAAACCCCTGAAATTCGCCAGTTATGGTAGGCTAAGCGACCATAACTGCCCGCACCACTGTGCTCTGCTAACACTAACACCCAGGACATGAAAGATGGTGCTTTGCAGTGTAGATGATGTTGATTTTCAGGAGAGTAGTCTTCACTGCGATTGTAAAACGAAGTAGTTAGTAACTTTGTGTGTTTAAAGCAGTGATGTTACTGTACACATTAATTTTGCATTTTTCATCGGAGTATTCTCCTTTGATATTTCAACACAGTGCATGTGTGCATTTCACTTCACTATGTGCTGCCTTTCTGTTACTTCTATGTTACTTGCAGTATGTACAGTTTTTAGGTTATGAAAATGCTTTGTTTTTTTAAGCTGTTTTATCTATAGCAGAGAGGTTTGTAAGAGATAGGTCATTATAGTAAATAGGAAACATTTCTGTACTTTCATATTAGAAGAACGATTTCGAAAAATCGGGAGACCCTCGAAGGGAGATTTCACCACAGCAATCTGGAGCATTTACTTTTTCTCATACGATCGTATTGGAAGTAGCATTTATGTAGGTGGTGCACAGTAAAAAATGGTGCCATTTTCTAGTGGAAAATCGAGTTTCGCACTCAATAGGGAGGGTTGTAACGTATGTATAGGTTATGCGGGAGACAGAAGTAGTGCGGTTTGTTAATGAAAAATCAGACATCTTGTACTTAAAGGGGGAACGTTGGTATGTATTGGCTATGCAGATTTAGTGGCATTAATTTGTTTAAATGAAATCATAAGGGTTGCAAATGTTCTCTGATTAAAATATGCATACCTGTAGTTTATATGTGCGCATGCATGGAGCTGTACGTAGAAATCTGCAACACTTGCACAGTAATTTTTGAAGTAGGTGCTTTGCAATGATATGCGACTTGCATTCAGAGTGATCAATAGTACATTTGAAGTGAGAAATTTTGATGACTGAGTTAGATGTAGGGATGGTTAATGTGATTGGTGGATGGTTGTGTGACTGCTTAGCTGTGTCCAATGAGGAAATGGATTTGCAAGTGATGTGGAAAGGGTAGAAGGACTGGCTAAGAGTTACGTGCCGCACGTACACAACGCTTGTCCGTGGGTAGGGCGTGTCACACACGGGTTTCTATAGCAAATCCAGCATGGAAAGGGAACTGTGGGTATCAGACAATCAGATGTTCCCATTGTTCTTGTGTGGAAAGACGGTGCGTATACTGAAGATGACAGAGGCGCAGAGGGTCAGGGTTTTGGTCCTTGGAGAGATTTTTGTCCATGGTTTACAGCACTATGCCGATAGTAGGCATGTGGCACATCATTTTGATGTGAGAGGAGTGGAGGTGGTGTGGAGCGCTGAGACTGATCGCAATGTTGTGGCAATTCTCCAGGTTTGCACCGAGATGCGTACGACGACCACTCCTCATGTGGTACTTTTGCTCTACGGTGCTTGCCATTTGGGCTATGTGAGTTCACGTACTTTGTTGAAAGATTTGGAACATGCCAGTTGGTTCAAGCAGTCATGAACATCTTTCCAACTGCGAAATACATTTTTTCTGGGTTACTCCCTAGAGGAAAACGGGACAACAGTTATGTTTTCTGTCCTGATCACAAAGTATTGGGAGGTGTAACATCAATCACGGCATGGGTGCCTTTATGTTACGTGCTGGTATGTTTTTCTGCAGCCACGAGAACATTGTTCCCAGTAATGCGGCTTATTTTGAAGCAGGTGGTGTTGCGTTATCCTCTTTGGGAAATACCATGTTCTTTTAGAATGTGAGGCTTGCTTTGGAGAAGGTGTTGTAATGGTTGTAGGAGTAAAGTAAGAACAAAACATATTTTTTTAAAAAATAACAGGTGTCAGTGAGGCATCTGTCCAAAATAAAACAGCTCTTTTCAGAGCCCACCTTAAAGGTGAAAAGGGGAATAATATATATATATATTTTAATTTCTTTATTGATTTTGAACAACAACAAGACAACAAAAACAAAACATACAATCTGACATGACACAGCATCACTGGCTCGTTAGTATGTTCCTCGGAGCCTGCCGTACTTCCGCAGCTTCGGGGTTCTCAGGCGACCGCACCCTTCATGTCCATCACCTTTGTTGGGTCTACCACAGAGTTCTTTACAGAGGTGTCTCGCCACGGAGCTCGTGCCGGGTAACCTCATTCTTACTCGTTAGTCTGCCGTCCCTTTGGGGTCCTCACTGTCTCTCTCTTCTCTCGTGTCGAATAGGTCCTGCATCAAGGAGTTCCATGCAGTCAACTTGTGTACTGTTTCCCCTTCCCCTCTTTTCACCGCTCTTATCCACACCACAGTCTCTGTCTGCGCCCACTTTTGGAGATCTGACCACCATGCATCTATGTTCGGGCCCTCCTTTGACTTCCATGACATTGCTATTCTTCTTTTAGCCAATATGCATATTAAGTCCTTCATTTTTGCTTGGTGCGATTCATGTCTGCTTCCTCTTGGGAAGAGGCCTAGTAGGTATCTCTCTGGATGCTCTGCTTGTAGTTGGAGTCCGCCTTGTGCTATCTTGGTTCTGATTCTATCCCAGAAGGTCTGTATCACTGGGCATGTCCAGAACATGTGGAGCACGTCGGCGTCCTCAGCCAGGCAGCGTGGGCACCTGTTTTGATTTGCCGTCCGCATCTTGTGCATCCTCTTGGGCGTGAGGTATGCTCGGTGTGTGATATATAGCTGTGCCTGCCTGAACCGTGCATTCCTTGAGACCTTTTTTGGGTATCTTAGCACCCTGGCCCATTCTTGATCGCTAAATGGCCTCTGAGTTCCTCCTCCCAACGTCGCCTCGTGTTTGATCCTTGCGGGTCTACTGTTTTTAACAATTGTTCATATAACCTGGAGGTTGTGTGGGTTCCCTCTGAAATGTCATACCATACGTCTAACTCCGTCATCTCCTCCTCCTCCGGGTCTATCCATTCTGGCCATCTTTTTTTGATATTTCGTATTATGCAATTGTAAAGGATGAATTGGCCTTTGTGTATCTCATGGTCATCCACTATTTCTTGAAAGTCTGCCCACCTCTCCCCTCTCCTCAGGTCTCCAATTTGTGCTACACCTTTGGCCTCCCAGTGCACTCGGTACATCGCTAGCATGTTCGTGTTCCCCCCTAGGAGGCCCGCCAAAGGGATCTGTGTCGAGCACGGGTCTTTCATACCCTGGAGTTTCCATGCCCTTTTCCATAGCCCCACTGCGATCTTAAGCATGTTCGGCAGGGTCTTGAGCTGGGGAGTGTTAAGCCACAAGATCTCCCTCAAATAGTATCGTTTCAGTGCTGGCTGAAAGACAATTGTGTCTATTGTTTCATCCTCTCCCAGCCACTTGACTGCAAACTGCAGCTGTCCTGCTGGGTAATATTTTTCAAAATCCGGTAGCCTGATACCGCCGTCCTCGTAGTCTTTCTGGAGAGTCTCCATAGCAATTCTGTTCCTCCCTCCTCCCCATAGGAAATTTGTCATCATATTTAATCTGTTGAAGAAGGCTCTGGGAATGGCGTATGGGATGTTTGTGAAGTAATATAGCAGGCGCGGCAGCACCACCATTTTCAGGAGGGCCACCCTCCCCATCATCCCCAGCGGGAGTGTTCCCCAGAAGACCATTGATTTCTGTGTTTTTTCCAGTGCCGCCAGTGTGTTTTTCCTATGGGTGTCAGCAGTGTCGTGGTGTATTTCTATTCCGAGGTATCTGAAGGAGTTCCGTGCCCATGTCAGGCCCAGGTCCGGGAGGCTGCCGGGAGGGACCCGCCTTAGCCCCGCCAGAGGGAGTACCAGGGATTTGTCCTTGTTAATTGCTAGGCCCGATAATCTGGTGTATGCCTCGATCGCCTCTAGGAGGCATGGTAGATTGGCGGCTGGATTCTCTACGAATAACAGCATGTCATCCACGTATAGCGAGATTTGATGGAGCACCCAGTCTAGGTTTATCCCGGTGTCCCCGTATTCCGCTCTAAGGAAGGCCGCGAGTGGCTCTAGGGCCAGAATGTATAATAATGGCGACAGTGGGCATCCCTGCTTGGTGCCCCTATGTATTCTCCACTCCCTTGAGATGAATCGCCCTGTCTTCACCCTTGCTCTAGGATCGTTGTATAGCAGTTTGATCCACCGGAGGAATCCCTCACCAATGCCGAAGTGGGCGAGTACGCTCACCAGCCACTCCCAAAGCACCGAATCAAACGCTTTGACAGCGTCCAGGGACACTATTGCGCTCTCGCCTTGTCTTTGATTTGTCTCTTCTAGTACATGGTGCAATCTGCGAAGATTCCACGACGTGTTCCTCCCCGGGACATAACCCGTTTGGTCCGAGTGGATCAAGGTGGGCACAACTTGTTTCAGGCGGTTGGCTAACACCGCCGTCAGAATTTTAGCATCCTAATTGATAAGGGAGATTGGCCTATAGGAGGCACATTGCTTGGGCGGCTTCCCCGGTTTTAGGATCGGGACTATTGTCGATTCGGACATGCTGGGTGGCAGCCGATTGCTCTCGTATGCGCCTTGATACGCATCAAGTAGCTTCTGGGAGATGGTACTCTTGAATGTTTTATAAAACTCCCCCGGGATTCCATCCGGACCCGGGGTTTTTCCGGTGGGGAGCTCCACAATCACGCCCTCTATTTCCTCTACCGTGATAGGTGCGTCCAACGACTGAGCCTGTTCTTCTGCCAATTTTGGTAATCTAATTTCTGCCAGTGCACTATGTCCTCTGAATCTATCTCTGGGTTCGGGGTGTATAGTCGCTCGTAGAATTGCGCAAATAGGTCGTTAATATGTTCCTGGTTTCTGATCTCTTTCCCTGTATGATCTTCTAACACTGTTATGGGGTCTCTTTTGTTTTCCTGTCTAGTAAGCCACGCTAAAAGTCTACTGGGTTTATCCCCTTCTGCGTGTAGGCGTTGTAGATATCTCCCGTAATTCAGCCTTCCCAGTTTTTCCCAAAGTACCATACAGTCTGACCTCAATTCCACTAGCTCTCGGGGCTCACTCCCTCCCGTTCACGCTCGTCGCTCTTCCGTTTCTATCACCTTCTCAAGTTCACTGAGCTCTTTCATAGCTGCCCCCGTTAATCCCCGTCCTGCCTATTGCTGCCCCCCTTATCACCACTTTGAACGCGTCCCATAGTGTGAGCAGAATGAGGGTAGCGTGGAAAGTAGTTCCAAAGTAATCCTCTATGGACTCTTGGAGGTATTCCTCCAGCTCTCCCTCTCTTAGGGCCTCTGCCCGGAGCCGCAAGGTTGGTATCGGGGCTTTCCTGTGGGTGTGTGCCCATGTTGCTAATACTGGGGCATGATCGGAGAGTGTGCGTTCTTTGATAGTGATTTCTGTGAAATCATGTAATGATTCCCTGCCCGTAAATATGTAGTCTAACCGTGTAAATGTCCCATGCGGTGCACTGTGGTGTGTGTACCCCCTCCCCTCTCCATGTACCTGTCTCCAGATGTCGACCAGTTGTAATCCCTCTAAGGTCCTGTGCAGTTCCTTTGCCGGGGGCGCTGGCTTCCTGTGCCTGTCGTCCAACCTGTCCAGCAACGGGTTCAAGGTGCAGTTGAAGTCGCCTGGGCACCAACTTTTTAAAGAAGTCTGCTGCGTCACAATTCGGGGCATAGGTGTTGATCAGGCACACTTCCCTATGTTCCAGCATTCCATGTACTAGCAACAGCCTTCCCTCCGAGTCCGACTCCTGCCGGAGCATTTGGAACGGGACCCCCGGGGCAATCCATATCAGTACTCCTCGTGCATAGTTCGAATACGTGGCGGTGTATGTTTGTCCTCCCCATTTCTTGTTCACCTTGGCCTGCTTTTGTGAGGTTAGGTGTGTTTCCTGGAGCATCGCTATCTTGACCTTCATTCGGTTTAGCCATGCATAGACCCTAAGTCTCTTGACATACGCATTAAGGCCTTGCACGTTCCAGGTGACTATTGACGTGCTATCTAGCCCAATTGTTCTTTTTGCGGTCTGGCTTCCTCGTCCCACAGCAGTGTCTCTGTGTCCTGCCCTCTACTCTCCCTGTGTGGGAGTCTCCTACGGTTCCTGTTGCGGGGCCCCCGGTCTGGTGCGGCCATGTTTGTCATCTTTTGCCACTGGCTGTATATAATTCTGGTCACCTTCTACTCGTATCTCCCCTTCATCCTTTGCGGTCTTTTCCCTGTTGCCTGCGCCATATGCTATCCATTCACCACACTCAATGTCTTTAACCCAAACAAAAACTAATGAACAAACGCCCAGCCACCCTTCCCCTGCTCGGGCTCCACCGCTTCCCTCATCGTACTCCCTTGGAAGGGGCCGACTTGCAGCGGCGTGGTGCCTTAAAACTGGCATCTAAACTTGGTGATCGCTCTCACTGTGCAGGGGCGTTGCCTTTCTCAGCCAACCTTGACTGAAGTGAGGTTGATCGCTCCTTCATTTTATTTTCAAATTTGTTTATTAGCATTTGTTATTTGGTACAACCACAAGGCAACCAACACATCTGCAATCAAAGGATAAGGCGCTTTGCATCTTAAACAATAACAACTTAACATTACAACATTAACTATCTCCAAGTGTTTTGTTTCCTGATAAGCCAGTGTTGTTTGGTGGTGCCGGGGGGGGTCTGGTTCATCGGGGAGGGTGGTCTGGCTCATCAGGGGAGGGGGGTCTCAAGCTGGCAAGTACCGCGTGGAGTTATGACTGGTTGGTCTCAGGGACTCCGATTTAGTCCATAGATCTGCCATCGGTGGTTTTGTCCCAGCTCATGGGGGCTTGTCATCGGAGGGGTAGAACAAGGGGTCTGTGAGTACTTTCCAGGTATTTAAGGTCATGCTCGAGGCGTCTGTAGATCTGGCCACACTCTCCTCCCAGGCCTTCGTTTCCGCTAGCACCCACCGTTTCAGTTCTCTGTGCCAGATTTTCTGTTGAGGTCCCGGTGGTTTCTTCCAGGACATTGCAATTGTCCTCTTAGCCAGTATGCACATGATGTCCATTAATCTAGCAAGGTGCTTTAGCTTCGCCGGTCTGGGATATGTGCCCAGTAGGCATTACGCGGGAGTCCATTCGTATCTGGTCAACCCCAGAGCCTCACTTGTCTGTTGTATGGAAGTCCACAGGAGCTGCGTCTTGGCACACAACCAGAATACATGAAGCAAGTCTGCATTGTCCATTTCACACCATGTACATTTGGAGCTCTGAGTTTTATTAAATTTGGCCAGCCTGGATTTGATCGCTCCTTCATACTCGTCTTCCGGCTTAGTTGCTTATCAATTGTTTGGTATCATTGCTCGTGACTGCGTTTTCTCTCTCTTGTTTCGCCTTATCAGGGTCTGTTTGCATTATTGTTGGCGTTTCTCTGCCTCAGCTGGGGGATGCCCCGCGCTTCCATCCACCTGTGGGCCTCCTCCGCCGAATCGAAGAAGCATGTTTTATCCTGGTGTATCACCTTGAGTTTGGCGGGGAACAGCAGCATGTATCTCACCCCTGCACACCTAAGTCGTTCTTTCGTTGGGCCGAACTGTGCTCTCTGCTTTTGGACCAAGGCTGTATAGTCCGGGTACATTGTGATCCTAGAGGAGTGTCTGACGATCCCCCCCCCCCTTGAGAATGCCAGTATTTTGTCTCTGTCTTTGAAGTTCATGATCCTGGCAATTATCGGTCTCGGAGGGGCACCCGGTTGGGGTCTTTTTGTCAGTGCTCTGTGTGCCCTCTCCACCACGAAGCCCTGAGACAACTCCCCCGCCCCTACCTCCTGGAGGAGCATGTTTTCTATGTACTCCGTAGGGTCGTTACCTTCTTCGCCTTCCGGAAGTCCAATTACACGGATGTTGTTCCTCCTAGCTCTGCCCTCCGCATCCTCCGCTCTCCGTTCCAGGGCCTTGACTCTTTGCAGTACTTCCATTAATTGTGTCCGTGTTGTGGTGACCCCTGCCGTGTTTTGCTGCACCTGTTGCTCCATCGCCCCCACCCTCTCCGTCAGGTTCCTCGTATCCTGACGAAGGAGGCCCACATCCACCATCACCGCACCCAGTTTGTTTTCTAGCGACACCTTCAGGGCCCCTATTGCAGCGTCCATTTTGTTTTCAAGAGATGCCTTCATGGCAGCTATTGCTCCTATGATTGTGCCTTCGTTTGCGTCTTCTGTCGGTTGAGGTGCAGCCATTTCCATGTCTGTTGACGTTGTCTGTTTTTGCCCTGGTGTCTTGGTGTAGGTGTCCATGGTACTCTGCTTGGCCTTCCCTTCAATTTTCTTATTTGGCATTGTGCCCGTGTGTCTATCCACTTTCGATCCCGTGGACAGCTGGGCCAAAGGTGGGGGGCGGCGTTTCCAAAGCGGAATGCTAGTACCAAGTCCTGATATTTGCCTCTAGATGCGCCTCATGAGGTGGTCCCCGAGTTGCCCGACCGGGATCCTCCTCTGCCTTCTACGGGTCGTGCGCTGTAGCCCTTCACCTTATTGCGTGGGCGCCATGTTGGTCCGCCGGGGGCCCAGACTTTTGCCTTGTCTTGGGGGTGATGTAATGGCGGCAGTTAGTCAGTCCTGCTTGGTGCTTGTTGGTGTCCAGGGAAGCGGGCCGCCTCCCCCTCGCTCCGTGGCCTCTCCGCAGGCGCCGGGAGGCCTTTCCCCTATGCCGCTCAGTCAGCGACCTGGAGCCGGAGGTCCTGCCGCTTTGTCCTGCGTGCGCTGCCCGGTGTCTTCTCCACGGGCCCCGGGTCGTTCACCGTCGGGAATCTGCTGCGCGGCGACCTCTCTTTCGCTGTCCGTGCCCGTCAGCCTCTCCACGGGGTCTGTCTCCTCCGAGGCCGCTCCTTCCCCCGTCGAGGCGCCCACGTCCTTTTCCTGCCGTGCCTGTTTTCCCGCGGTTGGCTTCTGTTTTCTGTTTTCCTCCCCACGAGGGGGGGGTCGGTTGCCGCGGGATCGCTGGCTGATCTGCTCCTTGGCCCAGTCGTATCACCGTGGGGATCTTCCCTCTACTTCGAGGTCACGGCTCCGTCCGCAATCTTGGATTTTCGCCGGGCTTTCTTACAATCGGGCGTTTTACTATGTAAACGCTCCGTTTTTGCTCGGGATTTCGCTCAGCCGCTGTAGGATTACTTCTTCCTCCTTACCCTGCACTCGGGCCGCTGCAGCGTGCGCCAGGATTTCTCTAAGTCGGATATGTGCATGGATCGTAACGGGAGCTCCGTCTCAAGACGACCTCACTCCATGGGCTCAGGCCACGCCCCCAAGGGGAATAATATTTAAATGTACAGTCACGCTCTGATCCTGTACGTGTCCGCGAACATGGCAGTAGTTTGCAGGCGGCGCCTATTACCAATGGGGATGCTGGGGTGGAGACGCATGCAAATGAGAATGTATGACGGTAGGGATTGGTCAGTAAAGGTCAGTGGGTGTGTTCTCTATGGAAACATTTTGTGAGAACGTCTTTTCCCTGACAGGAGACCAGACAGCCATGGCTCTGTGTGCTCAAAAACAGATTATCTGGATTTTCGGAGACTCATGGATACATTGGTTGAAGGTGAATGCAAAAAGTTGCATCCTATCTGCAGATCTTGGATTTCCTCATGTGGAAGTGCACTGGCATGGCGTGCGTGGAATGAGGTGGCTGGACTTGGTACCTCTCTGCGCTACTTTAATGGACAGATCCGAAAAAACCTGGTCATTCTGCAGAAAAAAGTAAGTACAGTACGACCTTTATATTCTGACTATTCCTCAAACAGACTGTGTGGGTTATGTATTTAATTTGTGCATCAAAGCAAACAGTGATTTCTGAACCATTCTACCCACAAATCCCCATTTATTAAACAAAGAATAACAGGCAGAATGACTCACAAATCCCTGTATGTTTGGAACTTAAATAACATACAGAGCCCTTAGAATGTTAGTACTAGAAAACAAATAGTGAACGTACTGGCATAAAATTGAAACACCTATTAATGCTTCTCCTCACCACTATCCCACTTTCTACTGTCATCTGAACCACATTGTAGTTGTATGCAAACAGAAAAATAGCCTTCCCAAATAATTGTAAGAGGCCAATGCACATTCACACACCACCACGAAGAGCTTGCCCATCAAACTCATGCACACATACACACAGCACACATACATTGTACAACAGACCAAACCATGCCTTCTTTTTTTCAACAGACCCCAAAAAATGCCTACCAAAAAGCAAGTCCGTAGAAAGGAACACAGAAGTAGAGCAAATAAAAATAAGTGTCCAACCTAACCATGCATCTGTAGCAGAGTTTGTAGAGAACGTTGGAACAAAACAGCTAATACAGTCATTTACCAAAACAAAGGAAGCTTCAACTACCAAAACTTTACCTCCTCCAACAAAATGTGGCACGAAACACAAAACTTCACAAAAAAATTGGCTACCAGTACTGCTAACAATGCTCCTATTAATCCTCATATAGTAACAAGAACCTACAGTAAAAAGTATTTTAGCAAAAATGTTTCGCCACAGAGTCCTTCAGAATCTAATAAGAAGAGGACTGAAATCATCCTCAACCCTTAAAACCTACTGTAGAAAATTAATCCTACAAGCTCTCGTAGACAGCACAATCATTCTATAAAGGAAGTTGTTTATATTAGTATTAAATAGAATGAAACCACTAACAAAACTAAGTACCAAACTACAAAAGAAACTTATCAATAAACAGAATGTGAACAAAAATAACTTCTTACATATTTGTGGAGGTGAATGGAGTCACACAACCACCACAGGACCATATTTTAATGAAGAATTATACAAGCAAAATCAAACAAACACAATTGCCATCCATAACAGTGGACGATGGTATGAAAAAATCAATAATAGCATCATGGAACAAGAAACACTGCTTAGAAAAGTATCCCCTGAAAACTCAGAATTACCTCTCGATTCGACTGAACCAGACCGTCCAGTATACAAATGGCCGTGCACGTCAATGTGTGCCATTCCTAACAAATCTTTCAAATCTTTACGTCAGTTCCTCAATCAGTATGTGAAAGGGAAAGACAAAATTAAAATGAAAGTGCTGCAAAATATGGATATCTGTCCAGTGCGCAAATACACAGGACTACAAGGACATTCATTAGCCTGCAATTCTGGACCTATTTGCAAAAGCACCTTTCATGATATCAAAAGGATATCAATACATCATTCAAATGTAAGAAATCTAGTGTATAAAATATACTATGCTAAAGGTCCAGCTTCAGAATTAGCCAATTTAAATAACACTCTTCTGCATGGTACACCCAAATATCTACAAGAAGAAATTGACTGTATCCAGAGAAAATATTTTGGAAGTGAAAACCACTTACAAAATGCAATAGATTAGAACAGACTACCAACATTTCTGCACATAGCAACCTTCTATTACACACATACAAAAAAGAAATACTAACATTTAAAATTGCATCGGCTGAAATACCAAACCATGTGTGTGTGTGTTGCCGCAGAACGTTTTACAAAAGGAACACAAAAAATATAGACATGGCATAAAAAATAGAAGACAATGAATATTCCAAATGGTTTGAATTAGCTCTTTACCTTTTAGCCGAAAACAAATATCAAATAAATTGTAGTTACTGCACTACAAAACTAGACAACAACCAAACTCCTTCACGTGCTATCCAAATAATTTGGAATTGTTCCCACTTCCAAAAACCCTGCAACAACTCAATTTGTATCAGAGCATCATAATTCAAACAGTTCACCCATTTAAAGCAATTATACGCCTTCACCCAAAAACGGCAAAATTACCTCCCTCTGAATTGGTGGCATTCGTGGCAAAGTAGTTTATTTGCCATTAGATCTAACAGAAAATGTACACACTCTAGGAGGGCAACGTTCAATAGAGCATTCTTTAATTGTCTTGGTAAATGGTGTACCAACAAAAGACAAAAACATTTGGCAAGAACTGGTGGACTTACATAAAGTTAGACAAGCCTTGCAATATCTAAAAGAAAATAACGATACTACAAGGAAATAAATATTGAAGAAAGCTCAAGGGAAACAACTGAAATAATTGAAGAGTCATCAGAAACTGGACAATTCGAACTTCTGGATCCTGCTGCAGTATCCACTCTTTTGGACCAGTACACAATACATCCATTGCATTCCAATGAAAGCATAGATGATGCACTAGAAACTTACCAAATGCGACAAACCAAAGGTTCACTAAAACCACTGAGTCCTTATATCAAGGGAGCCCTAATTAACTCTAGATCGCTAGTAGCTCACACAACAGAAATTGCAGACCTGATCCTAAAAGAAGACCTTGACCTCCTTGCAATTATGGAGACTTGGCTACATTCAGCAGCAGGCCTTTCGCTCATGCTTGCAGTCCCAGACAATTATTCCATCTTGAGACAAGATCGTCCCAATTCCAGAGGTGGGGGTGTTGCAATTATACACAAATGTAGTCTGACCATGAGAAATGTAACCACTATTAATGTCCTCTCTTGTGAACCACTCTCCGTTAAAGTCCCCCTTACCAATGCCCAAACTCTCAATATCCATTTGATCTATCGCCCCCCCAGGCCCAATAGGCACCTTTGATGAGGACATTAACACCATTCTATCTAGTAACCTCAAAAGCTCTACTCAAGTACTCACCCTAGGGGATTACAACATGGGCTTCAACGATCCTGAAGACCCAATTGCCAGCACCACACTCAATACCCTTACTGAATTAGGATTTACCCAAAGATGTACGGAACCCACACACGCCAAGGGCAGAACACTCGATTGGGTGGCTGACCATAATTGTCTAGCTAACATCACCAACATCTCACCATCAGCCTGGACTGACCACCATCTGGTATCGTTCATGCTCTCGACTATCCAACCCCCACCCTTGCCTATCAGTAGGGCCCCACCCACACTCACGATAAATAAGAAGAGTACCACTGTGGAGAGACTTATCCAAAACTTACTCCCCACACTCAACACTATCTGAAAGCCTGAATCCAGAGACTTTGGTAGAAGAATACAATAAAATCATGTCCACCTCGCTGGATCTAATCACCCCCCTCAAACTCAGACCAAGCAAGCCCAAAACCCACTTAAACTTTTGAGGAATGGTGTGTACCATGTGTTCAAGACAACAAAAAAGAAATTGCGAAGCCACCTGGAAAAACTCCCCTGAGCAGCTAATAAACTCAAACTTTCTAAACTAGCGGCCCTCTATAAAAAAATAAATCTACCTTGCAAAACGCTCCTCCTTCGATTCCCGCATATCCCAAGCAAAATCTAACATGAAGGAATTATTTTCCATCCTGAAAGAAGTAGAAACCCCCATAGCTCCTCCAGATACCTGTACCAAAGATAAGAAATGATGCTCAGAAATACAAAACGCCTTAGCCAACAAGATTGCCACTCTACAAAACAAAATATCCTGCAAAAAGCCTCCTTGAATGACCTCCTCCCTTCCAAACTGCCTGAGAAAATTACCTCAAGGGAAACTACCCGCTTCAATTTTACTAAAGTCACCATATTGGAAGTAGAAAAAATAATTTTGCCATTGAAACCATCCAACTGTCAGGGCGAATTGTGCCCCGCTCAGCTCATCAAAGATGCTGCCCGTGACCTTTATCCCCTTCATCACAAAATTAATCAATGCCTCCTTCTCCACTGGCTCCATCTCCATTAACTTAACACAATCTTGGGTACTCCCATTACTAAAAAAAACCCACATTTGACCCAGCCACGCCTACAAACTATAGACCCATAACGACCGTTGCATTTCTCATAAAAATACTGGATACGGTCGCTTATGTTCAAATACAGAAGCATTTGGAAGACCACCACCTATTAGCAGCCAGACAATCAGGCTTCCGTCCGCAACATGGGACTGAGACGGCCCTCATGGACCTTAAAGTACAGATCGAAAAGCTCAGAGACAACGGCCAAGCCGCACTACTCCTCCTCCTAGACCTCTCTGCAGCATTCGACCTGGTCGATCACACGGTCTTATGTATGCACCTACACACCTCAGCTCATTTTTCAGCTGAGGCCATCACATGGAAGATCATTCCTTAACGGCAGAACTATGAGAGGCTTTTCACCTACAGCTGCAGCGGACCCCATACCCATTACGTGTGGTGTGCCATAAGGCTCTTGTGTCTCCCCCACTCTGTACAACATATTTACCAAGCCCCTTTTCGATGATTTGGATCATCTCGGTATCACCTACACGAACTATGCAGATGATACCCAGATCCTCCTTCCGCTTTCTGGAGATTATGGGAAGGATTTGGCCTTGGTGAATAGAGTGTACATCATCATCCAGGCATGGATGGCCACACATGGACTATGCCTCAATGATGATAAAACCAAACTCATCATCCTAGGTACTACCACCAGTCTAAAGAAATTAGGCCCTGCCTACTGCTCTTTTACGATTGACGGTAACAACATCAAAGTGGCACAAGGTCAAAACACTAGGCTTCTACCTGGATTCTATTTCTCCCTCAATAGACAGGTGAACTCCCTAGCCTCTTCCACAGCTTACACGTGTAAATTGATCCGTGCAGCCAAACCCTTTCTGTCTGACACCAGTTGCTTGACCCTCGCCAGAGCACTAATACTGTCCCGTTTGGACTACTGTAATGCTCTCTATCTTGGATTTTCCAAAGCCATCACCAGCAAACTTCAAACTCTCCAGAACAACGCTCTTAGAGAAGCACTGAGCATCTCCAGACGGGAGCATATTACAGCACACTGCCAACAGAACACTTGGCTCCCCATCAAAGACAAAATTCTTCTAAAAACTGCCTCACTCACCCACAAATCCCTCAATAACGCTGCCCCTATCTATCTGATAGACAGATTTCATAGACAGACCTCCCTTAGACCTATAAGAACAGCTTATAAAGACTGCCTCTCTGTACCCAACTTCCAACGATCCACCATAGGGGGGGGGGCAGCTTCCCAGTGAAAGCAGCTAAACTGTGGAATTCCCTACCGCCAATTCTCAGAATGGACTTGCATTATCAGAACTTCTGATCTAAGTTCATTTTATGGTTGAAAACATAGGCCTACTAACACTCTAGGCGCATAGTCTCTAAACCCCTGCCATTTGTACATATTATACGGCCCACTGTTTGTACTTACTATTGCCCATTTGCATATATGTATATACTCCTGTTATTATTCTAAATATGTGTAATATTTGTATGTACATAATTCTTGTGGCTGTAACTAAGCCTCGCAATCTCATGTAAATGCTGCGCACTGTTATCCGAGGGTATGCCTGCGCATTACAAATAAATAAGCAAACAAACTCACTCTAGGCCCTAGCCACAACCACTGCAGCATATTACACCCATGGTAGCTTATACATGAGTGACACACCCATATAATGAAACATAACTGTAGCATGCACTCAATTTGGACCCAGGACTCTAGGCCCTGCCCACACCTACCAGATACATAATCTAATGTATGGGGGTGATGTATGAATGTGATATCCTGCACTGCTTGTGGGCAGGGTCTACACTCTTCGGTGTATGGCCCACAGCCTGCAGCCATGCACCCAAAACTGTACGTCCTGCCCACAACCACCGCACTATGTAAAATCCATGTTGACTTATAACTTTAGAGTTGACAACTTTGTTCTCCGGTGCATGGCCTTCGGCCATGCACCGAAGACCGCAGATCCTCCCCACAACCACCTAAGTGATGTGCGGTAGTAGGGGTCTATCGATAGTTGTGGTATGCTTCAGTGGTTCTGGCCAGAGGCTAGACTCCTACCTGTATGTCCATAGATATTACAATGTATGGGTGTGCAGTGGCTTATACCTCCAGTGCTTATAACTTTGTTCTTGGGTGCGACTGTACACACTCCCCGCCACCATCTAATCGATAATCAATACTACAGGTGTATCCATGGGTGTGACATGCTGCGGTGGTTGGGGCCAGGGCCTACAGTCTTGGAAGTATGGCCTTCGGCCTACGGCCATGCATCCAAGACTCTAGGCCCTGGCCACAACCACCGCAGCATGTCACACCCATGGCGGCGTACTAACCAACAGCACAACCATAGGAAGAAATTATGTAATAACGACATGTACTCAATTGCAATGTTCGCTAACACCACGTGTGTCCTTAGAACAGTTTCAAGGTGCCTGTGCACAGCACGGACTGAAATACTACCCCTATTAAAACCCTCATTTTCTGTACACACAAACATTCCGAACAAGGCGTCCATAGAGAATACATCATTAACTCCTACCGCCTGAACAAATACAGTTTTTCACCCATCTCTCACTGTGTGAACCTCCCCAAGCACTATGACACAGCAGAATAGGTTTCGACATAGCATGTTGCCGCTGGCCGCCGGTGCGCTGTCGGCAGATCCAAGATGTCGGGCGCATCGGAACAATCTGACGCAGAACACGTCTCACTGCAGCCAATCGGCAGAGACATTGCGTGTCCGTGGTCATGACGCCAGCCCCTTAGCCAATCGGTATCCTGTCCGCAGAGCGAACAGGGAAGTGTGACCGTGGAGCGGACATAGATATCAGACATTTTTTGAGACCTACCTTTTGGTCGTTATAAAGAAAACTACTGGACGGATTGTCACCAAATTTACAAAAGCACGCTTTCTGGACCTAGCTCCTGCCGCAAATTTGGTGAAAATCCATCCAGCGGTTTGGGCTGTAGGCGTGCGCAAAGTTTTTCCCCCATTCAGTCTATGGGAAAAAAAGACGTTTTGGGTCCCCCCCTATAGCTCCCCCGCCCTGGACCAAACATCACCATCAAACTTTGCAAAATAAATTCAGAGTGGCACGTTTACTTTTTCTGCAAAGTTTGGTGAGGATACGTCCAGGGGGAGCGAAGTTATAAGCCGCCCAAAAAGTGCTCTTGCTATGGCAACAGCAATTTAACCATAACTACACGGCCACTACCGTGGCCGTGTAATACATTTGGCCCTGTATTTTCCGATTAGCATCTCTATGTTGGTGACGCAATTCTTCGATCTATTTTTGTCATTGTTTTTTAATAAGAAAAAATAGGTGTTTTTGTGTATTGGTCAACTTTTCAAAGTTCATGTCTGGTATGGATTTGAATGTGTGAACTTTGGGTGGATTAAATGAAATTAGGAATTTTTATTTTTGTATGTCAAATATTAAAAACACAATGTATTTTTTGAGTAATCTGGCTATGTATTTTACATGGCCTGACCTGTCCGACACACAGGTCTTCATCAATCTTTTGGGTTTGGAGATAAGAGGCATCTCTAAAAACTGTGACAGGTATCTTCTGTAAGGAATGCATGGTATCAAACAGTGAAGACAGACACAAGTGATCACAGTTCAAGGGTGTTTATTGAACTTCAAATGGGTTCATTGAACGCCTATCTAAACCTAAATCTAAGGATGAGAGCAAGCTACGACCATCAAAAATAATAACAGTCCTAGTCAAGTCTCCGTCAAATAAAAGGGCCTATACTAATAAACCAATTGCCAATCCTTACTTCTAAATACAAAAGGGTGTGGGACAATGGTGTATGCAAAAAGAAAAGTGTTCAAGAAATAATATGTCAGGACGGTTGAGCAGATGGCTTCCCTTCCCCATGTTTTCAGCACAGGGCAAGGTGGCACTTTCGAGCTTCACACACACTCTGGATTCTTGACCATTAGAATACAGTTCAAAGCACAGACATCAGTGCCTTCTCTACCAAAGCCTCTTTTCCAATAACAGTCTCTTACTACAGAGGGTCTGTTGTAAAAAAAACAAAGTCTCAAAGTTCAATTCCTATCAGGATTTTTACATCCACAGGTTCTCGCTTTCAATGTTCATTGTGGGTTTCCCTCTTCAGGCTGCGACCTCGTTTTATTACATTGTTCACACTTGGTCCCCTGCGTTCGGGCTCGGACCACTGATCATCCTCGTTCAGGCTCGGATCCTCTTGATATCTCAATGTTTATATTTTGTCTCTCTTGTTCGGGCTCGGACCATGGACCTCCCTCGTTCGGGCTTGGATCCTCTTTTTACCAAAATTGAAGACTTTCGAATGTGCGATGGGTTTTACTTAAACCATCGCAGGACCACTTAGATTGACTTCACGCCATTGTTTTTATCAATCTCCTACTTTCATTTCTCTTGGCGGGATACCTTACAGAGACATTTGTTTGAGCACATTCACAGTGCCGGACCACTCGGCCAACGGTATTGTATCTTGCCTTCTTAAGTTCAAACATTCATCAGCAGTTTAGCTTTACTCGCATCTTTCATCACATGCGTTCAACAATGTTCGTTCCAGGGCTCATTATACAATGTTGGCGCTTGCAACCTTGACTTCAACAAAGACCAGTCTTGCATCGGTCTCCCCAACTCACTGGCTGTGTTGATCTCTCTGGCGCTTCTTTGTTCTTGGAGCCAAGGACGATATCACAGTGGCGGCTGCTGCTGCTCCTCCCTGCCTTGGTCAGCTACGTGTGAGGAACCTCGATATCTTCGACACACAATGCAGGATTCTTTAGTCTGGTTTCCTGGCCTTACACTTTCTGCCTTGAAGGTTTCTTGAAAGTAACACCGTCTTGCCAAAAAGGCCAAGGGTATTTCCCCTCTTTTGAACCATTCTGGGTTTGCCGTCTTTCTCCTCTCGTTCAGCTGCCGACTCGAAACTGCTGTTCCTTTGTGTGCTTTACCTCGCTCACAGTGTGTTCTCCTGCTCCGCCTTTTATCCGTGTGGGGAAGGTTAATGGAAGTCAGGTGTAAATGTTTGTCAGTAATTGCCTGACTTTGCCTGACCATAGTAGCGGGATATGTCAGGTACACTGCTCAGGTGTGAGTCTGTTTTCTCCCAGAGCGGGCTGCCCATGTGAAAGTGCTGGAGAAGAAAAAGGGGGCCATGGGGCCAGGGGGTACGGTTCCCACATAACCTTTTAGGATGGGGCAAAGATATTACAGGGAAGAGAGGGATACTGCGTCTTGCCATCCGGTGTCTCACTCTCACTCTCCCCGGAGACCCCTCACCCAGGTGATCCTCTCACACTGGTCGACCCCCAGGAACTGGATCCAAAAGCGATGGCTGTGTGCTGGCCACCTGGATAACAGATCCCCAGGGACTAGTGGGTGAGACATCTTCTGGTTTCTCACACTTCCAAATGGAGCATCTTTGTGCAGGGGGCATTAGGGGTCACTGCACTAGGTTGTAGCAATGAAGACCTGTTGTCCTTAACTGCATATCTTATTTTGCACAAGCTGGTGGCAAACTGTGCTGGGATTTTTGCTTGCCACGTCTTTTTCGTTTTTTCAAAATAAATATTTTGATGGCACTCGGCCATTAACTACACATTTCAGAAAACAACGGAACGTTGAACAGTCCATTTGAACCATCCCATGTGCAATATTCCCGTGTGCAATTTTGCACTCCTGGGGTCAACACACACAATTTAACACATCGATGTTAATTTGCACAATGTAATGCATTTAATGCGCGCCCTCGACCTACACTTCAAATATTTTGCTTGTGGTTGTTCTGCGCTCTGCATATGCGAACAAGTGTGGGACTTCACAAAAAAGTTACAAGGGAAACCCCCACTTAAAAACGTATCACTTGCACTGTGAGAATTGCCTCGCAGGACAGCAAAAGGAGCCTGGTCGTGACCGTTGCAAGGACAGTACCTGAGAAGCTGCTGTCCCTGGCCCCAAAGGTAGCGCCTTCATTCCAACCCCGGGGCCCTCGCCATCGATATCAGATGCTTTTAGAGAACACATGCAAAGTCAGTGCCTGCATCTAGCTCTCCGAGATGGATTGGGAATACGATTTTGTAGCATAAAAGAAAAGAAAAAACACTGCCACGACAGGACAAAGGAGTCTTAAATGCCTTATGAGATGTGCAAAAGACGGTTCTTTGTTATTGCTGCTTAGCAACAGCTGGTTACCTATGAAACATTAATGATGTCTTCACGATTAGCTTACCAATAAACCATACTCCTACAGCGTTATGCTTCAGCGCTCGTGTACGCTCAGGCATTCGAGCGGTTAGGCCGGTTTCCTTCGTTTTATTTGAAAGCATGCGTCACAAAAGGTTTACATGTGTGATACGTTTTGGGCCCAATAAACTAGAGAAAGGACATCAGATATAATTCAAACTAGGCTAGCAAGCTGCCACGTCCAAACGTATCATTCTCCTTTGCCATCCTCTCTGAGGCCAGTCTTTCTCCAGTGAGTTTTACTGACCACAAGCAGCAGGGCATTTAGCTTCTCAGTCGAAAGTCTCAGAAAACCGGTGTTCTGTGAAGAGCACGTCGGCTACACTGGCAGCAAACGTCAGAGCAAGCTAAAAATAATAACAAAGGCCATGACACCAGCCAGAAATAGCCCTCACGGTCCCTGAAACTATGTTTCCCAACCTTATTCTGAGAAGCATCTCGAGACTGCGTCAGTCCACGGCCAGCTGAAAGGTGGGCTGCATGTGCCCTTCACTTTGTGTATGTCTGTGTCTGGCATGACCAGGTGCTACCTTTGTTGTGTTAGTTGCCAGGGTTGAGCCCAGGACTTATTTCTGAGCACAGACACTTATTATCGTAGGCTATGAATGACTGACAGTAGAAATAAGATCTCCAAAACATCACATCCTAATTGAACTGTCAATCATGGCCAACGCACACTGTTGCTTGTTGTTTGGGTATGTGCCCCTCAGCCTCTGCAGCTCAGGCAGCTCCTTGGTATTCATGAACGTGATGAGCCACACCAGGCCTGCTTTGCTGGTCATCCATAAGGATGAGTAATAATGACCCGGAAGGTTACATCTGTGGGGGCACTTGCACTGGCCATACCCCTAGACGTCTGCAAGACATTTGCACTGCTTGGCTACTGTAATAACTACCAGCACTGCTGCAGTACGGTGGGTGGCTTGCGTGTAAGTGTGGGCAAAAGCCAGGCAGCTCTGTTACAGGTGCAGCTAACTAGGGCATTCATGGTTTCTGCACCTCTTCAGGTGGAAGCACTTGCAGGGCCTTGATAACCTGGGAATACAGCCAGCATAGGGCATGCCAATATGCAGGTACATACCAGGCTGCCAACTCTATAGATACAGGCAAGTGACAGATCAGCACTGCATATTCGCCAGTGCCATTCACAGGGCAGACCACCTGGGACAGAATTGACAATAACACAGTCACCAGGAAGCAGCACCACCACCACCAAACACAGTCACCAAGAAGCAGCAGCAGCAGCACCACCACCACCACCAAACAGTCACCAGGAAGCAGCAGCACCACCATCATAGGGGCAAGGCAAAGGAAAAGGTTGCTGGTGAAATGGAGTATCTTTGCTGAGAGTCAACCTATGGACTAATCTCTGTGGTGTTTTACAGAAATGTTCTCATGAGTGCAGTAATAATTCTGTTTGTTTATTGCAACAATTCGTCCCTTCTCCCCAAAGGGGAGCCACCCTCTGAGGATAGGAGCCTGGCCAGCTCAGTAAGACGCTCCCTAGGGGTCTGGGCAAGTGGGACCTCAATGGGAGTGACTTCCCTCTCTGGGACAAGGACTCCCATTCTGATAAAGAACTCGAATACATCATCTGCCTACATTAGAATTGGAAAGTCTTACTTCTGCTTTGAATCCACCGAATACTGACATTTCTTCAATCTCTTGGGCTTCAGGTGATGCTGGATCTCACCAGACTACCGCAGTCAAAGAAGGACACACCCCTTTTGTTTGTGATGACATACATATAGCCAAGAGGAACTCGGAATCGAGGAGAAACTCATATGCAGGGAGAGGAAAGACTCCTACACAAAGGCGAGCCTCTGATGGAAAGATGTCCTGGAGCGGCGGAGCCACGTTAGACCATAGCATGGGGTGCAAACGAGTTGCTCGCAAGAAGTCGAAAGGCTGGTATCCTGACCGACCGGGGAAGCCAAGGTCGGGAAAGAGACAGAAGCAACTATCTCTTCTGGTGGCCTGGTGGGCCTGGGGCCTGTTAATCGAAGCCGAGACCAGACCGCAGAAGGGAGCACAGATCCCCGAGCTCTGCACGAGAAAGGCATTTGATGCTGAGATGAGCAACAGCATGGAAGTGAATGCTCCTGAAGAGAGAACACAATTGAGAGGTACGAACATTGATAAATCAAGAATGGGGAAGCCTAGAAGGTTATGGGAGCCTGACAAACAAGCAGAGCGAAAGCAAGCCCATTAGAGGGCCATAGGGCTTCGGAGAGCCTCAAGAAATTGAGAAAATTTGATATCCAAAGCTGGGAAAGCACAAGGGTTGCAGGAGCCAGATAAACATAAAACAGAGATAAAGTAAGGCTACCAGAGAGCAAGAGGTCTTCGGAGAACCCTAAGCAACAGAGAAACAGAAAGGTTTGAATATCCAAGGCTGGGAAAGTCACAAGGGTTATTATCTGAGCCAGATAAACCCGAACAGAGATAAAGCTAACCTATTGGAGGGCCAGAGGGTTTTGGAGAGCCCTGAGAGACTGAAAGACTTTAATACCCTAGGTGTGAAAAGCCACAAGGATTATGTGAACTCGAAAAACCTGAATGTTGATGTGGAAAAGCACCAAAGCAAGACCCTGACAGATAATATATACAAAAGGGCAAGAGGACTTTTGGAAAGCCCTAGAATGATAACCTTGTGAGCACCATATATGTTAAAACCTTCATTTGGAAAAATATTCAGAATTTGACAAACTTCTGTCTAAAACCTTCTTACGGAAAGGGATCGAGAGTTGACACATTTTTATTTAAAATCTTCTTTTGGAAAACAGAACCAAAACGTGACAAACTTTTATTTGAAACCTTGTATTTCCTGATGAACATTGCAGGAACTTTTATAAATCTGTTTCCTGAGAAAAAGGAATCCAGAATTTGACGAAGATGCAAAACCTGCTTGGAGAATGAATCCAATTGTTGGGTCAGGCAAAAGTCCAAGGCGGAGGCCTTGTCCTGGTCTCCTTTTTGTTGGGTTGTCTAAAGTAGTAGGGACATTTAGTTGGTTAGAATTTAGACAGAGGACTTTTTACTTTAGAGTTTGAGCTGCACCCTTAATTTTGGTTCATTTAGGTAGGGAACTTCACTCTTAGGAATAGGGCTAGCTAGGCATTTCATTTTTATTTTGACTAAAATCCCTTGAACAGGTTATTCACTTGTCCGACTCTTCCTTCCAATTCACCACAGAATCCTTAAATCCTATATAGGAATAAAGCACTTTTTGAGTCACCGAAAACCGAGCAAGTCAAAAAAGTTCCACTTGCTGTCTACAGATTCAGCAGAAAATGATAACAAGGATATGTTTAAAGAACCAATTACACATTTTGCGTAGCTTTGGAGACAAGTAGCATCTTATGGTATTTTAGGTTATGCTGATTGGCATTTGTAACTGACATCTGTGTAGTGCACCCATCTCCCCCGATGAGCAGGAAGGAGTTACATCTACAATCCCAAATATGTTGCCAGTGTGGAGAGCAGCAGTGGATGGTGGAGAGCAGCAGTGGATGGTGGAAGCAGTGGGCCCTGTGATGCCATGCCCACGTAGCACAGGTATGCTAGAAAATATGGAGCCCTAGCACTTATTTATTTACATATTAAACACTGTTTTTACCCGCGGTTTGCAAAACAGGGCTTTCTGTTGGTGCCACACAGACAAGGACCACCTCAGAGGTCCCCCGCCCGTAGAGCGTTTAGCCTCAGAATATCATTCCACCAAATTCTTCACAGAAGTGTCTCAGTCAGCCAGAATTAATTGGATATGTTTGAATCACCTCGACAGTGATCACTGGTACATTGGATTGCCTGTAAGCCAACCCATGGCTTTTTAAGAAACCTTTGCCTACCATGTCCCAAATAAGAAATCAGTGTGGTCTGTCATTCTGATGCGCAAACCTGGGACTCTAGGCCTGTGCCGCTGGTTGGGAGGCATGGGGCTGGAGAGGAAGTGAGCAGCAAAAAGCCAGATGCTCAGAACGTCCTCCTAATGGCCCAAAACAGTTCTGTAATGTAGGCAAGCTGACCTGGTGGCATCACCTCTCGTTACGCTGTGTTATAGATAGAGCTACTGTGCACCAAGGGCTTGGTGGTGGTGGCGCACAGCAAAGGAATAGTTTTTTGCTCCGTCTTTCTGCAGGTCAGTGAAGAAGTGCAATGTTGGCGACAGATGCCGTGGAGAATGACAGTCAGCATGGTGTTGACCAGCATTGAAAGGTGTGGCCTGCTTGAGAAGAAAGGAAGGGCAAGCAAGAGTAAGCGGAGGAGAGCACAAGGAGACCAACTGCACAGCGCAAGGTGTAGAGTAAGAAGGAACAGGAGAGATCTTGCACACCACAAGACATCACACTGAGGGAGATTAAAAAGTACAGGGCAGGCCTGCAGGCAGGCTTCTGTTAAGCGAGAGCTGCCACCAGAGGCTATCCTGTTTATTGAGAGACCCCTCAGAGATCCCCAAAAGTGCAGCAAGTGTGGGATTTTTAGAATGGCTCAATGGACCATTAGGGGGGTGGGAAGACAGATGGTTTGAGTAGGCACTGCACTACCAAAGAGGAAGAAAGGAGTAGGACGAAGAGCCTTAAGGTGGGAGTAATTGGAGGTAGAGAGACTAGTTTAGTAGGTCAGAAGGAGGAGACGGGGCTAGATGGGTTCTTATTTCAATAGATCACTTGTTGAATATGACAAAAACTAGTCTAATTCTATGGGTTTCCCTACCTAACAAAACAAAATAAATGTGCTTGTCATCAGTAGTGAAGTCCAAAAAGTAAGCAGTCTGTCCTCCATCTCAAAATTAATCTATTCCGGTCCTCCCACTAAAGAAAGCAACTACAAAAGTCCAGAAGAATGACTCCCTTCTCCTGGATAGGCTGTTTGGCCCTAACAGATGATTTAAAAATAGTTCTTGGCTATCTCTTGGATTAATTCCTTTAGTTCTTCTCTGGGACTCTTCTGCTTTCCTGGTGCCCCTTTCCTTTTAGAGATGACCCTGTTCTCCTTACAATATTTGCTTGTACACCCCTTTGGGCTATGTCTTCTTGAAGTGCTTCTATAAGGTTCCCTTTCCCCCCAACACTTTAAAAGGAACCCAAGTGTCTCTTCTGTTGATCTTGGCTTTCTGTATTCCTTTGCTTACTTACTTGTCCCAAAAACAACATGCTTTACATTATTCTTCTCTTGATCTTTAGAAATGCTTGCTCTGCTACTGGGATGAGTAGGCCGAGTGTTTCCCTGGTCCCCGTAACTCCCTATCCAGGTCTCCCGCCTCTCCAGTTACCTTTTTGCTCACGGGCTAGTGTCACCAGATCTCTCTTCAGGATAAGAACAACTCTCGGAATCCGAATGACTTCAAAGGTCACGCTGGCTCTTCTTGGTTCTTCGGTGCGACTCTTCAAGCAGAGACCGCTGAAGCCATGGCTACAGTTTCTGGACCGAACAGTCCACCTTTCCCAGGTCACGCCACCACTCACTTGGTCCTCCTTTACCCAGAGTTCTCTTCCCCTGCACAACACGGATCTTTGGTTTCCCTGTGCCTCGTCGGTACGTCCAATAGCCAGCTCTTCACGACCGGGGCTCTCCCGGTCCTTAGCAGCTCGCTGCTCTTCCCAGGTTCGAACTTCCTGGGCCTCACTCTCCATCTGCAGTCCTATTTTTATATCTAAGCGTTGGGTCCTCCCCCGCGTAACTTCAAAGTTTTTTCTCACTCTTTGATGAGTAATCTCTTACTCGTCTGGGCTCCTTCGCCACAGTTGGATTAATTTTGGAGCATGGAGTAATCTGTATTACTCACCCATCTCTCTTTTCTCTCAATGGTTATGTCAGCCATTTCTTCAAAATGAATGTTAGGCCTAATATTACAATAACAAACAGTAGTTTGGTGTGATGGACTTCTCTGAAGCATGCATGTTATTGCTGATTCAACAGAGAGCGTTTTAGGGAGTTCCTCAATGGAATGGGAGTCCGTATTCCCAGAAGGGTAGTCTCTCCCTCTGAGGTCCCAGTGACTGCCACCCATGGGGAAAATGTTGCGTAGCGGGCTCACCTCCCTAACCTCAGAAGGAAAGGCTCCCCTCTGGGGATAAGTGATGAAACCCTGCGATTCGTCACACTAGGCTGGTGGGCTTACTACTGGATCACCAGCGGCAAATGGAGAAAGAAAAGAGTGGCCCCAATAGACCACAAGGCCACCCAGAATACCCAGTCCAGGCTGAGCTAAGATGTGGCATACTGTGGATTTTTTAAATTTCATTTAATTGCCTCCACCTATATACCTGGCTGAGAAAATCTCCATCTCTGGTGTTAAGCATGCCACCAGGATCCACATCACCACCAGACTGGAAACAGAACTGCAAGAAGGAATAAAGCAGGAAACATGCATTTTCCCCCTAAGCACTGTCTTTGGAACAAGCTACAAACTTAGAGAACAGTGACCCCTTCCATCGCACACTTCAGGAATGACCTTGTTAAAGAACATCTTGCCATTCATTGATTGAGTCTCGCAACCCTTCTTTTCCCAAACTCCTGCTATCACTACCTTTACCAGTTCTTCTGCTACCCTGAAGACCCTACATGTATTCCCTATGTGCTGCACTCTGCTGCATCCTAGCTAGGTTTGCGCTTATAAATCCCATGCATAAAAGGCGGCACCTGTCATCAACACCTTTTGCACTGCAGCTAAGCAGTGAACCATGTGTAAGGTAAGACCTAAGCTTATGGGGAGGGGGTGTTGTGCGTTTGCATTTTGAAAAACCCAACATGGCAATTGTATTGAAGGTCTGCCCCAATACTTGTTCTTAAACCATCCTACAGCACATGTTTCCCCAAGGATCAAATGATATTGCATGGAATCGGCATGGATGTACACTTTCTGAACACTTATTTGCAATGGTCCGGTTATTATGGGCCCGTTTCGCATAAACATTGTGATTAACTCAGTAGGTTTATTTGTTGGGTCATTGGGTTGGTGAGGAGGCAGTCGCCACTCACATCAAGCTGGGGTCAGAGATTAGTGGGACTCAGATCGGTTGCAGGCAAAACTGGTAAAGGCAAAAAAGAGGGATGGGGTTGGAAGAGATGGCCAGGATGGAGGAGGCCTGCAGCAAATTGAGAGCAACATTACAAAAGGTTTTAATGAGAATCTAGTATTGTTGCTTAATTCGCACACTGGGGCAGGGGGGGCTTAAGCCAATCAGAAAGCTCGGAATGCTGCATCAAATGGTATAAGCCTGTGTTCCGAGTAGCCTGTGTTCAAGCGTGGTCACCACCCCCCAAACCCTGACGCCCAACACCCCTTAAACTCAGCAACCTGAAGACTGTGCTAGACATATAATTGTGTGTGCTGGTGGTTGTCCATTCACATAGCAGTTCATGAACAAGAAGCTGCTGATGCGAAGGATGTCCCTTTGTACTGGCACCTGCTTGCGAGTGTGTTCCTTTGCATTCTTCTTTGCATGTCTGTGGGCACCACCTGTCTTCAGTTCTATTCTCTTTGCATGCTCCCCCATCTGTCCTACGTGTGCACTTCTAAGAGTTTCTGCATGGTTTCCAACCTCCACAGTGGCTGTCTTAACTCTCCATCTGGATGTGTGAGCTGGGCACTGGGCCCTCTATTCTGGACCAAGAGAACTCTTTTGTTGGTTGGGGTGCATTTCCTGTTCATCACCCCAGAAGTGATGTTGGTGCAATCCTTTGCCAGGGCACAGAAGCACTTGCTGGCAGGCAATGTCGAGTGGAGCACTATATTCCACACAGCAAGGTAGTCTAGGGAATACCGAACGGCGTTGGCACAATTTTCAGTATACCCATTGTGACTCCTTAAGTCAAGTTGACCATACTGAGTTTAGTTGGGACCCTAGGCCCTACAGGCGTTCATCCAACTCTCAGGTACAGACCAGCATCGAAATTCCAGATATGGGTAGCCCACTGGGAACCTTGGGTTTCTGGACACCAGTGAGTAACTGTTGTAAAGCCAGCTGTTGTTGCTTAGGTATTTAGTTTGACCATGCTGAGTGCACGAGCTAAGGGAATGAGGTGATGTGAAACCTGGGTGTGCTCTGGGTTCCAGGGATGACCGTTGGGGAATTGGAGTGATGGAAGGAACCAGAGAGGATGCTTGTACCTTGATCTCCTGCCTTGCTACTGTAACTGTAACCAAGAGAAGAAGCATTTCCTTTTCATGGATCAGGCTGGTTCCTGCTTCAGGTTCATCACTTATCTGGCCCAGGTATGTCACTTTGGTGATGAGTGATGTCCGGGCTAAAGCCCATGATGAAAGGGGGGCCATGGAGAATTATTGAAGATGCTAAGGATGAAGATGGCAGGTGCTGGAGGTCCATGCTACTAGAGATTGTGTGCCTATTTGAAGAATGGCATCACAGTAGATGAAGACGGGCAAGGACTCAGTGTGGAGCACGACCGTGTGCTGAGGATCATGCCGGCAGCTATGATACGATTGGTTATTTATAACGCGCTTAATACCTAGAGGTTTCTAAGCGTGGACCCGGGGATCGAACCGGTTTTGCTCCATGTTGTCTTGGTTCCAAGGCGAGTACGTTGCCCTGAGATATCCTGCCGAGACCTATAATACAGAGAGAAGTGATGAAGATGTGGGAGACTGGAAGGAGTTTATCCTCACCAGTAAAGCTACTCAGAGGATGGAAGTGCTCAGTAGCTGCCCCACAGGAGTGTGGCTACTGAGAAGAAAATGTTCTTGAGCTGACAGGGCATCAGTCGCCGTGCGAGTGACGTTGCGCTTTTGTGCTAAGTGGAGCTTGGGACATGTAGTCCTTCGTAGCACGGCCGTGCAATTTCCCGGGGCCAGCTCAGGCTGTTAGAGCGCCGCTCTCTACAGTTGTTTTAAGACGGCATTATGGAAAAGGCACTTTGTTAGGGCTCAATTGGAGTCTGCGCCTGGGTTTTCTCCTACGTTCCCGCGTGACCATTGCTGGAACGTACAAGGGCCGGTGCAATCTTTGGTGCAGCATTGATGAGGTGGCTCGAATAAAGGACCTCGGTATTATGACCTGCGGTTGCCTACATGTCATTTGGTAGTCTGAGATCAAGGCTCGGCACTAACGGCATTTGCTGCGCTGGTCGTGATGGCAAATAATTGACATGAGGTGCACATATTGTAGAGAATGGTATATATATATGCACATTGAGAAATGTTATGCTGATGTGGCACACGCTCAGGCCAAGGGTGATGCCTACAGATAAGGGAGACGTGCTAATTTAATCATTGATGGACATGATGAGAATTATCGAGTAAAGATGTTAGATATGGAATCGAAGCATGAGACACAAATTGTGTGCATGTCCATGATTGACCATATGCAGAATATGAGTTTATGAGATACATATTTGTGCGAGTGTCCATAACTGGTTGGAGTGTAAGTATGGGAATGTGAGAACCAAATTGAGTAGTGTCCATAGTTTATGTTGGGTTAGCGTAATATCGGACACATTGTGAGTGTCCATAACAGGAACTATGTTAGCTGAAATGTGAGCGAGGTAGGGCACGAGTGTCCATAATTCGAGGTATGTTAGCTATAACATGAGACACATATTGTATTGAGTGCCCATGAATGACACTGGGAAGGCGAGGCACAGGGTTAGAGAGTCTTCACAAAGGAGTTTGATTTTAGACAAGGTGGTTACATTGTTAGAATGTGAGTGATGTCAGGTATTGGCACAGAAGAAGAAGCCAGTGTCATTTGGTATTAGTGTATAATTGGTGACACAGATATGGCGGTCATGAGGTAGTGAAGAACCATTTGTAGGTGTGTGATGTGGTAGGCACATAGGAAATTATTTTTTCAAAAATGTGCTTATTGGTCGTTACAGCATCATTGCTCAAGTTATACGTAAGCAATCAAATTACAACTCCATGACGATTACTCGTTAGCACAGGTAACATTAACAACTTAAGCAGAATAATTAAACACACTTTATAGCATAGCGAGAGCCTGCATGCGTTAAGTTCATGTTGCTGGTTGTCACAAGGTGGGGCAGGGAGATATGTGCCAGGGGCCTAGTGTGGGGGTTTCAGTGGTCACAGTCAGAGGGCACAGGGTCAAAAAGTTCAGTAGTTTGTAATCAGTAAAAGCAAAAATGGAATGAGGGTGCATTCAGGGTGGTTTATCGTCCGATGGATAAAACATTGATGCAATGAGTGCTTTCCAGGCCTCAGAAGTGGGGGGTGGGTCAGCAGCATGTGCCTCCCTAGCTGCAAACCATGCCTTTGCTTCAGCTTCGCACCATATGCCAAACTCTGTACGCCACTTCTCATACTGCTGGCCACTTGTAGGTTTCCATCACATAACTAGGTGTCTTTTGGCCAGAATGCAGACCAGGTCCATATATTTAATGACATGAATGGGTTTGTTCATTCTGGGGTATATGCCCAGTAAACATTCAAGTGGGTCCAAGTGCTACCTAGTGATTCCAACGTTCATGCTTGCTTGCTTGATTGATTCGGGACCAAAAACCTTTTGCTAGAAACACAGTTCCACATGATATGGATGAGGTCTACGTCTTGCCCTTCGCACCATGGGCAAGCCAAGGTCACGCTGGACATCGAATTTGGCTTCTACAGTAGGAGTGAATCAGCCTAAATCTAGAGTCCAGGACACATTCCTGCTGAAGCTCAGTGATATCTCCCATTGTTTATCAGACATTTTAAACCAATATCAGCCTCCCAACGCACTTTCACTTTAGTACATTTAACACTAGTTTGGTCTGGTAAATATTTGTAAAGTCGAGACAAAGGTCTCCAGCCATCCTCCAAGTCATACATCAATGCAAGAAATGTATCTTTTTGGGGTTCTTCAGGCCACTCAGTCCATCTACTTTTAGCCACTCCTGTACTACAAAAATTGTCCTTTGGGGAGGCCTTCCCGTTGCATCAGGCTGTACATATCTCTGAACACCCCATTTTCATACAAATCACCCCAGGTAGCGATGCCCAACCTCTCCCAGCTTCTAGCAACACTGATCTCTACTTATATATACACACACACACACACACACACACACGTCTACATTAATCGGGAGATTGGGAGAATAAGTGTGTGTAAACGGAACAGGCTGAGCACTCTGGACCAACTCCACCTTCCCAGTTTCACAATCAGGGACAGAGGGCCAGTAATGCGAGCCAGGATCCATAAGGTCTCCCTAAGCCAGGTAGGTCGCTTTAACGGTTGTAGTTCACTTTCAGACGTAAGTTAGTCAGATGCCCACTTTATTACTTGGAACTCTGTGACAAAGCTTATTTGAGCAGCTAACTTTGGCAGCTTTACCCCACCATGCCTGCATGGTAAGGGTAACATGTTGCGTGCCAACTGCGTCATCTTGAACCCCATAAAAGGTTTCGCAAAAGAACGTCAAGCGAGCAGGAAAAATGCAGCTTCTATGTAATAATGCATGTTTGTGAAACCATATAGGAGCCTGGGGAGGACGATCATCTTAATAACCGCTATTCTTCCCAGGAGTGAGAGTGGCAACCGCGACCTATTGTGCGTGTGCATGTCCCTCAGCAAATGAGCAATTCGGCTTCCCAGATACAGGCATGTGTCTCCCACAGGTCAGGTAAGGCTGTTCCATCTTCCCTGTGTAATCCTGCCAAAGGGAAAAGGCAGGATTTCTGCCTGCTAAAAGAGATATCAGATAACTTTGCAAAATCATTGAGTACATCTAATATTATCGGCAAATGATGTTGCGGTTCACATAAAGTAGCACATCCTCCCCTGCTAGTAGTCCCTTCTCCCTTTCCATGGTGGCCTGTTGCAGATTGCGAAAAGCAGGTAAGTGTGGGGAGGAGGGAGGGAAGCAAAATGTGGGGCAGGTGGATGGGGGTAGACATACCTTGTTCCCCAGCTAGTGGAGATGGCAGCCGCTACCTGGGAGGGGGCTTAGGGTGACAGGATTACCCTCTGCTAACGCCTGCGCTCTGTGCCTCCCCACTACCTGGGAGGCCACCACAACCCCCTCGCCGGGTACTAACGTGTGATAGGTGACCATCGGCCGAGTGGTCTTCAGTCAAAGGAGAGGTCCTCTAATGAGAGCTAAGGTCACCTTACACAGAAGAGAGCCCGAGGGTAAGGGCTGTATCATTCTGAGAGCGTGCTCAGGTGGAAGGAATGGGAAGTCTCACCTGGTGCTTCCAGATCGCCTTGCCCAGTGCGTACACATTACAAAGATGCTTGAAATCTAGGCTTTTAAAAGTAATCAGAGTCTGCATTCAAGCCCTGCTGATTGGCTAGAGATTTGGAAACCGTGAGAAGAATGAAAGCGAAGCACAGAATACTGGTGGTTACAGCCTAATGCTACATTTTGTAGAATGAGAAGAGAACATGTTCTAATAGTTGTTTAATGTACTTTGGTACATTGTATCCGTTTTTTTTTATCTTGGTGGGATTGTGTTGTTTTAATGTTCATTATTTATTGAGATGCTTATGACTGTCCGATGATACATGACAGCCAACATCGTTAATATTAACAATTAATAAATCTCTTCACAGGCCAACAGGACGCACGGTACACGTTCTCCAGGTCACTATAGGAACAGCACATCCAGTTACTATAGGGTGCCTTCACCATGATCTCTAGCTCCATGCCAGCCCCCTAATTGAAACCCATGGTGTGGCTGTAAATTGATAGGAAGACCACCTGCTGCCATTCCAGCAAGTGCTGGTCTCCACTAAGGCCACATCATCAGACCAGAATGAGGGTCACATGTGATGAGGCGCTATGAGGCACATACAATTACATTCATTTCAAAGGGACATGAAAGTAACACTAACCTGGCAAACAGACCTCAGCTCCTCTGGTTCTGTGTAACCTGCACAAATCATGGAATTTTTCACCTGGAACCACCAATAGTCAACCCTTTTGCAAGTCTCGTATCCTATCACAGGTAACGCCACTTGATTCAAAGCTTCAGCAACTTTAGGAGCAACAGAGTTCCCTATTTGCAAAACAGCAAGAAAGAAATATTGATGAAACTCACTCAGAAAGGTATTGTCTTTTATGACTATCTTCACATATTTGGCTATCAATCCTATTTATATAATTCTCAGAGTATGTCTGTGCAATGAAGACTTGGCATGTGCAGAGCCATACACACCCTGCAACCTGGATTTGCTGATCAGTCCTTCCACAAGGGAGTGGCAGATGGCAAAGCCACTTCCCCCTTACATCCAAATCCTGAGGCTGCCTACACGAGGAGGTATGGTTCATGATTTCACACACTTAAAATAAAATGAACACCAAGACCAGACTGCATTAGGCACTAAGTGAATCATGCATTCAACACTTATTACAGACCCATTTGTCAGATATAAAGGTGGTCATACTCATGTTAAATTGCGCTTAGATTTAATGTAAAGCAATCTAGAACCCTCATTGCTATATTTATGTTTATTGAATTTATATAGCGCTTTAAGCCAAAGCGCTTTACAATATAACAGGTACAAAAGTGAGAAGCATATTTACAAACATGAACAGGTCATTAGAACAATAAGTAGAACTATTTACAAGGGGGGGGGGGAGTGTGGGGGGAGGGTAGAGGAGGGGCTAGGTGAAGGGATATCCAGTGTGGGATTTGAGGTAGGGGGAGGGGAAGGGAAGGGAAGGGGGAGTGATCTGGTGTCCTCATTGCCCTTAAGTAGTATTTGTTATCAATTTAAGGTCAGAGGGGAAGGAGAGAGGATGGGGAAAGGAGGGGGCAAGGGTAGGAGGGGTAGGAAAGGGAAGTCGGGGGGAGTGAAGAAGATGGGCTTTCAGGGAGTGGTGGAAGGATGAGTAGGTAGTTGGAAGGAGCAGAAGCGTGAGGAGGCACATGGCGCTGGGTGTACAGTAAGGAGGTAGAGGTTTGCTGAGCGGAGAGAGCGGGAGGGGGAGTAAAATGAGAGGAGGAAGGAAAGGTAGGGGGGGCTCCAGGTCATGGAGAGATTTGTAGACAAGACAGAGGAATTGAAATTTCAGTTGTGAGAGGAAGAGAAGCCAGTCAAGTTTAGAGAGAGAGAGAGAGAGAAAGAAAGAAATAGAGTCTCGAGGGTCAAGGAGAAAGAGTACGGATAGAGGAGTGGTAGATGGATTTTAGGAATATTTCAAATTAGTACAATAGGAGTTTACCAGACCGTCCATCTTGGCATGAACACCTTCAATCAGAAAATCATTCGTGTTTATTCAAGATCTTGGTAATGTGCTTTGCTCGTTAAGGCATGTAAAATGACCTATTGCACTACCAAACATATTGAAAGTTGTCAAATAAACCATGTAACATTTTTATAAAAGTCACTTTACAATGTTAGTACAATGTTAGTACAATTACATAACAGCTTCTTTTGTAGAGAATGAACACCACTGCCTCAAA
The DNA here is from genome assembly GCF_040938575.1 of Ambystoma mexicanum. Lineage (NCBI taxonomy): Eukaryota > Metazoa > Chordata > Amphibia > Caudata > Ambystomatidae > Ambystoma > Ambystoma mexicanum. The sequence goes on from NC_090937.1 coordinate 275,553,813, forward strand.
GTGTCCTTTCTTCCTGGACAGGGTGTAGCTCAGATTAAAGCCAATAATGTGTTTCTTCTGTGAGCACCAAGGAAATGGTTCAATGTTCGGCTTTAGGCACTCCTGCAAGACATGAGGGAGGGCTCAAAAGCCATACTCAGAAGATTCCTCTGTCAATGCTGCAATCATTTCGTTTTCCAGAAAAGAAACAGAGACCCCCCCCCACTCAAGATATCTGTATTTTCTCTGGTTGTGCGCTTGTTAGAGATGACTGGGTGCCACTTACAAATGCAGACCTGACATTGTAACTCGTGGGGCCAAGGGAGCAACAGACAAAGTCCAATAGTGAGAGAGTGAAATAGTGATTTGTTATTTATTTAGCGCCTTAAGCCAAAGTGCTTTCCAGAGAGCATATTAATATACCTTTATCATTCCAACCGAAGTTGGTACTCTTATCAACCTCGGAAGGGTGAAAGGTGAGTTGGCCTTGCCGGGATTCGAACCTGCGACCTGCAGATCACAGCAGTGAGAGCTCAACCCACTGAGCTATCTTACTGGCATAATGCTTCTCTAAACCGATCCAAAATACTCAACTTCTTTTACAATATTCCTATAATGCACAAAATATTTACAAAAGACAAACTATGCTGATTTACCTGATTTTTTGTTTCTCTTATTGTGAATTCGAAACTTGAGTAGTTCGTGGATGTTCATAGAAAGGGTTTTTATTTTTACCCTGACCTGGACATTCATGTAAAAAATTGACATACTTTTGGGCACTATGCCATACTTAAATATTGAAACCGAACCTTCAAGTAAATGAAATCAGCTATAGATATGTTGTGTAGCTGGTCAATTAAATCAAAGAATAGTTAAATAGATGGAAGGAGCTCCCACTAAAAGAGCCATTTGGAGGTAACTGGGCTTAGGTGCTGAAGCTGCTCCAGAGTGAAGTGAAAGCCTGTACCTAAACAAAAGGTTGCTCATTGCCTCGAAGAACTGTAGCGGGCACAGACAATTGCTGTCAGATAAGAACATTTTGGATTGTTACTTTTCGTGAAGGCCCCTCCTCTATTCATAACAGCTTGATACTAATGCTTTCACCAAAAACACTTGTTTAAAGGATAAGCCACCATTCATTGTTGCTTTAATTGATTTCTCGGGAGCATTTAATGGTGTTTTAGGAAGTATCGTCACAAAATTACACAAGGGTGGCTTGCCTTCTATTTGGTGAGCTGCACAGCAATACCTCTGTTAGGGCAAGGTGAGATTAAATGGGTAGCTTCACAAGAGGAATATACACCTGCATAGGTCTGAAACAAGGCTGTGTGTTGGCGACATTTCTGTATCCCATCTACTTAACAGATCTGCAATTTGCTTGCAGAATGGCCATTCTTTTCCTACTAAATTGGATAATCAAACACATTGCACAGTCCGCTTATGCCTTTGATCACGTGTCATTTGATCACACACCTATTGGCATACAGAGACCTTTGAACCAGCATTTAGTAATCAATCCTTAAAATTTTAAAATATATTTTACAAGTGAGAATTATAAACATGATTCAGAGTCCTGAAAATAACAGCCAGATGATCATCGGATAGAAATTGTCAAAGAATTTAAATATTTGGGTTGGAGGTATTTTGTGGTGCCTCACATAAAACACAAATGGAAAAGAGCAAAAAATAATAATGCTGTGGCCGATGCTTAGAGGACTGGATCGCAAAATGGATGGGCTTTCTTTGGTTCCTATTCTCACATTATGCAAACATTTACATCAGCAATAACCTACAAACTTGAAATGTTGACGAATATGGATACATTTTTGAGGAAAATAGAGGTCACAGTTTGGCTTCTGCGTATTGGACTTCCAAGAAATTCATCCATGCCATTACTTAGGTTGGAGCTCGTATTGGTCTCCTTGAGTATTATGGTTGAAATAAGCAGAGGTACACGTTTTCTGTAAATCAGAGGAACAATAAAAGGGGGAATACAATGTGTAGAAAGAGAGGCAATGATGCTCAATACATAAAAATAACTTTCTAAGTTTCGATTTGTTAATTATTTTTTGGTGAGATTGGTTTTGGATACGACTTGGAGTTGTATATGAAAACCAATTTAAAACACCTCAAGGCTATAGCAAAAGCTTGGATAGGTGAATAATGTCTTGAGTTCCCATTATTTATGCTTTGTCTGAATTAACAAATGCATACTATGGTTATGGAATTATTCGAAATCACAATTGTTTTCCAAAATAGATAATAGAGACATCTCTATATTAAATTCAGATTTAATTTATTAGAAACCTTAGAGGTGCTCGGCCCAGATTAAAATGGTCCAGAACAGATCGTACATCTAGATTATGTAAACATCCAATAACTTTGGCATCAATTAAACATTTTTTTATTTTGCCTAGTAATCATCAAGATCAGGCTGCCATTTTTCCAGAGGTTCGTCGATGACAAACATTGGGCCTCATACAAGCCTGCCGGTCCGTAAATAATAGTGCCGGTAGCAGCGTACCGGCACCCTTTCTGGACCGCTAGACTACAAGTATGGCTCAGGGGCCGTTGCTCCCGGCAGTACCTACCTGCCTGCGGCACCGGCCCCTGCAGGCATGGTTTTCATTGAAGCACAAGCACCGTTGCTAACGTTGCTTCCGTGTCCCCATTCTCGCCACGGTAATGGGGACTTACACTTTCCGCTGCCTGACATCCCGGCCTGCTGGGATATGTCATGTCCCAGTGGCACCAGGAAATCAGGAAGCGGAACAGTGTTACGAGTTCGGCAGCAACCTGCTGAACTCATAATGGGGCCAATTGTCTGGGGGACGAGGCTTTTTGGTCACGTTGTATTATTGAAAAACAAACCTTCCCCTGAAAAGAAGCACAAAGATAAGGCTGTAAATGATGCTTCGGATATTCGTCGTGTATATTGAGATTTGTTTCTTTTTTAAAAATTTTATTAGATATATATTCAGTATAATTATGATTGTATCATTTTATATTGTTTAGCGTGTACAAGGTTTAATTTTAACAATTAATTCACTTAATATAAAAAAGTTGGTTGCTTTGCACAATTTTTCTTCTGTTACAGGAAACCTGATTGGTTCATTACCCTAAAATTGATGGAAGGTTTGTTATAAATCTGCAGAACAAGCACTTTGCAAAAGACCCAACGGTGGCCTGATGATTGGGGTAAAACATGGAACTTTTCCTTTGGTAAAGCACGTTAATCTAGTAGCTGTTACTTTTCAATATGTTAATTCAGATGGCACGGTTGCTCATGTTTTTTTTATTTAATCAACAAAACTGTCCCTTGCACTACTTAAACATTTAAAGTATCATTGATGCCCTCACATTATGTCTAGATTCTTGGATGACTAGTCATCCCATCGATCTAGTGACCATAGGAGGAAACTTAAATGCCCGCTTACCAAGAAAAACTTAGTTGATTAGTGTCTGAAGAGGACTTAATATTCCAATTCCAGAATCTCATTTAAAACAAATGATTTCAATGAAACTGGAAAGGACTGCCTGCAATTGCTGGACAATTGGGGACTTTGGAAAGCTCTTATATAAGGGGTCTGAACATTCTTTGGCTGGTAATAAGATTGTTTGGTTTGACAACATTCTGAATGCTATAAGCAAATACATAATGAATTTGTTCCATAACGTGCATAATACATGGGTCCTTTAATCATGAATAAGAATATTCATGAGATGAACAGATTTCGCTTTTAAACTGACCTGCACTTTTGGTGTAATACCAAAAAGACATAAAAAGATAAATTACATATCAAAAACTGAGAACATTTTTGGACAAAGCTATTGTGCACAAAAAAAGAGCTTAGACAAAACATTAGAAGTTCTCCCAAGAACATTTGGGAACTGGAAATGTTTGAGCATGTAAATGAAATGTATGCAAAATTATTGAAATTTGGTGAAAAAAACACAACTGATCTTAAGTAAAGGAAAATTGTGAACTCGTTCTGCAAACAGTACCTAATAATTCTAAGCAGTATTGGCATTTGATAAATAAATACAATGGCAAAAGAAAGGAGTCCCGAACAATCCAATACTGGAGTACACCTAGAATAAATATATCACTACTACCTTCGAGTCCTCTGAACCATCTGTCTCCTTGCCTCCCAAGACCCAATTTCTTCTTCGCTTTCTTCCCTTGGCTGGCTTCCCTTTCATTCCCAACTTAAATTTCATTTCCTCTGTCTAGACTTCTCTCCATGACCTTGCTCGCCCTGATCTCTCCTCTCTCCTTTCTTTCTACACTCCTTCCCGCTCCCTTCGTTCAGCTGACCACTTCCTTCTCACTGTCCCTCCTTCCCTGTGTGCCTCCTCCCGTTTCCGCTCCTTTCAGCTCCTATCCCCCCTGCACTGGAACTCCTTACCCTACTCAATCCGCTCTATACCTACCTGCTCCTCCTTCCGCACTTCCCTGAAATCTCTCCTCCACTCCCCGCCTTGAAACCTTCCCCTCCTCTCATTCTCTCTCCTTCCCTCGAATCTTCCCTATGATCCTTACCTTCCCCTTCCTCTTCCTCACCCTCATACCCCTTCTGTTTCCCTCCTCCTTCCCTCTTCCCTCTCTGTTTAATTGCTCTACTTACTGTTTTGTTGGTTTGTTCCATGATTGTAAATTGCAACTACTGTTATGTTATATGTATTCTGTTGTTAAAATGTAAAGCGTTTTGGATTAAAGCATTATATAAACACAATAAATACAAATAGTGAAACATATTTCAGTGACTTTCACACTGGTGATCTAGGTGGAAATTGTACAACTACATGAAACATCTAAAGACATCTGTAGCGCTAGGCCCATATGGCTTTGAAAATATGAAAATACGAGTTGCTCAATAAAATGGGACCACCTTTTGAAACAGGGGTTCCAGTTTGTGTTAAATAAGCTGCAGATCCTCAGCTCTTGCAACACGTCTTTTAATATCCACATTTACGAATAAGCTAACATGCAAGCTCCTTCCAATTTTAGATTTACTGCACTTCTAGGCTTTGGCGGGTGGACCCGCTTTCGCTGTACTTGTTAATGTTATTGCATGATAACACTATGGTGCGGATACGCATGGATGCGGACAGATTTTTACAAAAAAAAAGATAGAAATGAAATAAGGTTTAAAGCACCACTCCTTTTTAATTTTATACATCTGATGTACATTCTACCTTATCACGGGTGCAAAGATTGTCTCCTAAAATAGGATATTTAACAGAAGTATTTAATATCTGGGAACATAGTGTACTAGCAATGCAGAGATGGGAACATGGCATCCAGCATGTTCTTGTCATTAGAACATTTTTTTTGTAGCACCGCCGGGAGGCCAGTCCCCCAAGCTCGCTCGCGTGCAGCCGTGCCCTCGATGTTCAGAGGAACGCTGCGTCCCTTCACAGTCGTCCGCTGTGTTGCTTGTGAGGCCCCGCTACAGCGTTTCAAGGCCCCCACCGGGCCAGGTCTCGCCCTGTCTCCGCAGTCCGTTCGAGTCTCCATTGGAGATCGCACCCCGTGGCTCGCCCGGCCTCCGGGGCTCGATCCCTCGCAGGCTCCCGCTTTGCTTGTCTCCACACACCTCAGGCGTGCCTCCCGGCAACCACCCTATCGATGGTGTGCCCCTGCTTCGCTCCGCGCCCCCAGTTCCTTTGAGGGCGACCCGACAAAGCCCTTAGTCACGTCCCGGGACCGGGGCGCTTGGGGCACTCCTGCTGCTCCTCCTCCTCCTCTTCTGGTCCGACGGGGCCCCCACTGCCGGATCCTCTATCCGTGCACTGTCCGGGTGCTTTCTCGCCCACAGGGTTGAGGCAAGCTTGCTTGGGCACCGCAGGCTCACGCTCCTATCCTCGGCTCTTCGGTCAGTTTATGACCCTTTGTTGGTGCGCCGCCATCTTTCTGCGAACGTGTAGCAGGAGCCCAGCTGTATTTCGGTGGCCACGATTCGCCCGGTTGAGCTCTAATTTGCTGCACAAGTCGCTCCACTCTCGCGCTGGACCTTCCCCCCGTCTGGGGATGCGTTGGCAGCTTGCTTTACGCCACAATTGCAGCTTATCAGGATCTTTGTCGGATTAACGGGAGCTCCTCAAGAGCACGTCCCTTCACGGCGCCATCCAGCCACGCCCCCCCTCTTTTCATTAGAAGATACGTTTTTATTCAGTTTCTTACCATCTTTGATAGGAGTCTTCATTTTTATTGTAATATGTGATGGTTTCATTACATTTTTAAGATGGTTTACTGTGTACCTTTCTTTTTATTTTTATCCAAAAATGCACTACAAACGTGTAAAATAAAATTACCCAGTTCATTAAAAAAAAAAAAATAATTGCCAGAAAAAGAGCAAAAGCACCCTTAACCTGAAACTCATTTCATTTGCTTGATTAAAAAAAGGAAAGAAAAATAGATGGGCTGCACAAATGCAAGGGGATAGGAGATGCATGGGGATGGGGGTTCTGTGGAGGACCATCGCAAGGGGTAAGCAGAGGGCCAATTCTGTTTAAAAAAGCCAACATAACTTCTCACAAAAAATAATAGCAACAATATACAGATCCAGTATGTTCATGGGCCCACAGTGTTCTCCATGCTCTGTGGTTACTGTAAAGGGGCCAAACAACGGGCAAGTTGGACCATTTGAGTTGCATTGCCCTTTGATAAGGTATTTTCGATGCTGGTGGCATAACCTTTGAACATGGTATGAACTGATCAATATTTGCAATGACAATGTTTTGGGGAATTCTCCTGATTAGAGAAATCACCCTTTCAGTAGTGCGGTAACTAACAGTGGCATCAGCAAGAACATTGCTTCGGAAAATGGCATTAGGCATGATGGCATCCACCCTGTAAAGAGTGTCGGGTACATGGCTCTTTTTTCAGACACGAATGAACTGGGTAGAACTGAACATTCCCAAAGCAGCACACAAAGAAAATGCGAGTACATTTGAGCCAAAATAAAAGGTGAAATTAGGAAACTGCTAATGCATGAGCTACTCAAAGGATGCTTTCTGAAGCGATGGAAGAAATGTCCTAAAAGGAGAAGAAACCAAAACAGGCACCCAAGGTTAAAAATAAAAACTGATAACGACTACCCTAATGTCGGTCAGAGGTTTAGTGGGAGCAAAAGTCCAGATCGAATCTAGCACCACCAACATTTCAGCTCACGGATACTATGGCTTCCACAAGTGGACAAACAAAGCCTTGCAAAACAAGGCCCAAGAAGCAGACGAATGAGCAAAAGGAGGCTTCAAGAGGGAACTTTTAGCATACAAAGCCTACAGCATAGATTAAAAATATAAAACAAAAAGCCAGATGCACTTTCAGGTCTATTCGCAGTACTGTTTTCTAAGTGCTGCGCTTGGCAGATCTTTCACCTGCAGCCACTGTACTAATAGGGCTTAGGAAAACAAGGGCTTTGTACAATGAGGCAGACCGCCGGAACATCAGGAGGTGGCTTTTGCAAGTGGGCCTCATTGCGCACAACGAATGCCAATGTGAACGCGGCGTACAAGGCATCATGGATGAAAATGTGGTATTGAAGCCTGTTGTACCTTGCAGGCAGTCTTTCTAGCAGGCTGCAGTACCATTAAGTGCCAGCGTTCTCAATGAAAATGTTCCATTGCAATATACGTTTAGGGAGCCCGGAAGCCAGCTACTCCAGACTGTCCAATGGCAGTGCTTCTCAATGAAGCGCCTCCAATTTCCAATGGTTGCATTATCCTATGGGCAGTGTAAGGAATTCATGGTGCCAACAGTAATGGCAGACACAAGTTATCGCATTTCAAGGGTGTTTATGAAACTGTAAATGCAGGGTGGAAAAACGCCTAATCTAAATCTAAGATGGGAGCAAGCGTCGACCATCAAATGAAAAATAAGGCAGTCCTTGTAGCGTTGTGCCAAAATAAAAGGGCCTATACTAAGAAAAACCTATTGCCAATTCCATTCAACTAATTACAAAAAGAGTGTGGGTTAAGGATTCAATAAAGAAGTGTTCACAAATAATAAGTCAGGATGTGATTGCCAGGTGTCTCCCTTACCCATGTTTTTAGCAAGGGACAAGGTGGGACCTTGGAGCACAGCACACGCTCGAGCCTTCCCAGCACGAGCTAACAGTTCTGGGTCAGCTATCAGGTTCTTCGTTGGTTAAGTCTCTTTTCAAAAAGTCTCTCACCTTCGATGCTCTCAGCAAACACACACAAGTTCTGTTCTATGAACACTTCGGGTGATGGCTTCACCTCAGAGTCCCCCTCTTCTGGCTGCAGACCCCTCAGTAATTGTATTCAACAAATTCATAAGACAGTTCTCTTCTCAGTGACCTTTGGTTGACAGCTTTTCACCCTTGGATCTCCCTCGACCGGGCTCGGATCCCAAATGAAAAGGGGGGCACTTTCGTTCCCCTTATCTTGTAATTCTTCTTACTTTCACAAATCTTAATGTCTTTTCAAACAGGTTTTTGGGCTTTTCCCCTTTTTGACGGTTTCCCTCTGCTGGGTTCACTCTCGCTGACTTTTCCGATAAACAGTTCATGTATTCATTTTCACCATGCGGGATTCATTTCCCTTAGCTTTCGCAATTATCTGCCGGTCAAAGACTTTCAACGGGACAGAGGATTTTACAAGAACCCTGTATGACCACTTTGACCTTTCATCGCCTCTTCCAAAGGCCTTCTGGTTACAGTAGTCTTTATACCATTGGGTAATCGCTGAGAGTTTCCTTCGTGAGCACTCACGTGGTACCGGTCGCCTCTGTTACTGGTTTTCCCCCTCTTTAGCTTCTCAAAGTTCAAATTAGCGATTGGTTATTTCTCGTTCAACACAGTTCAGTTTCTTATCAATTCTCCCCTCGACTCACTGGCTGTGATGAACCGCTTGCCTTCCTTTATCCTTGGAGTCATTCAAGGGTTTTACCACCGAGACAGACGTCCTTCCTTGGTCATCAGGGGAAGAGGCTCTTGCGTACCATAGACAACTGCTGCAACACACACTGGCCTTTGTTTGCAGTCTTATGTTTCCAATTGCAGAGGTTTCACAGACCTGGATTGGAATGGGCAAGGTCACATATCTCCTTGTCACTCTCTGGGTATTTGCCGTCTTTCGCCTACTATAATGCTGCCGTGCTGAGTTAGCCCTCACGTTGTGCGGTCTGCCTTGCTCGTCTTGTGCTCTCGTTCTCCACCTTTTATCCCTGTGGGGAAGGTAAAGGGCCGTCAGGTGTAGGGGTGTGTGTGTGGTTGTGGTCAATTGCCAAACGGCTCTGTTAGTCTATTATTTTTTGTGTTTTGTGAAGGTATTCATGTCGGAAAAGGGGGGGCAGTATTTTGGAATATCCTATGTGGTAGGATGGGGAAAAGGTGTTGAAAGAAGGGGGATACCGTGTCTCGCCCGTCAGTGTCCCACTCCCCAAGGACCCCCCCATCCAGGTGATCTTCCCTCACTGGTCCACCCCCAGGAACTGGATCCAATAGCAATGGCCATGTCCTGGCCACCTGGAAGACAGATCTCCGGGGACTAGCCAGGGAGACACCTCCAGGTTTCTCACAGTAGTCAGGAACCAATCAAACAATGGCCAGTAACCACGTGAGTGGTTACAAACCATTGAAAAACTCACTTGCAACTTGTAAGTAGAGGATGGGACTACCAGTTACTACCCCCCTTCCTCTTGGAACTCAAGAGTCGCTTATGTGCACATCCGGATTGGAAAGTGGGTGTTGATTTTATTACAACTATGAAAAACATCCAGAGTAGACTCAAGGGATGTGCTACAACATGGAGCACTTGCGCTTACAGAGCAAAGCAGGGAGTGAGCAGATTCGATTACAGGACCTAAAACCACATACAGAACCCAGATGAAAGATTAGTGCACTTTAAAGGACAGGCTGTACTCAAGTAGGATAAGGTGGACAACGTGGCTGTGCCAACTGCGAAGAAAGATCCTCTTCCATAAAGACTGAAGAGGACTAAAAACCACAAACCTTTGAGTACGCCGTGTTCTAAATCCACCCATCCTGAGGGTCTCAACCTCTACGGCCCATTCAACTTCTCACATCCAGATGGCCCACTTGACCACTGCACTCTGTTTCAGCTTGCCTCAATGGCCCACCACTCTACCATGCTCTTCTACTCTTCATCCAGATCCCCCTCGGCATCCTGTTCTATGACTCATCAGGACAACTACCCGATTTTGAGGGCATATCCGACCTACAAACCACCTCCATTTTCTTTTCTTTTACGTTTAAATGGCAATTTTCATATTTCTTCCCAGCTCCCCTTCCCAATCTTTTGAGGCTTTGTTTTAACCTGTATTTATATACATGTTTTTAGGGTGGATGCTAGAATATTTTTGGTTACTGAAATGCTCATGCTCCAATGGAAATCCATGGGTTTCACTGGTGTCATGAGAGCGCTCCCCTCACTGATATTTTTACCCATTCATAAAAGCCTCTATGCATCACCTACTGTTTATTGAATTAACCACTATATAACAGTGGTTTTACCGTGCCTTACAATTGTGTGCGCTACATACGTACCTTGAGGCACGTCCAACTGTCAGGGTGCAAATTAATTCCTCTGCTTCTTGCTATTTGAGTGCAATCTTGCCACATCCCTTTAAGGAAAGTTTTGAAGTCTTCCCTGTAATTCTAAATTGTGCCTCTTGTGGTTTTATGGTGCCATTGCAGTGTTTCCCTCACTTGCTGACTTGATATTGTGCACACACCAGAAAACATGGCAACCAAGTAAAGCGTCTACTAAAAACACAAACTGGAAAATAAACCAAGCCTCCAGTTGAATAGAAGAGATCTGCTCAATAGCGTTCAAAAGAAAATTATAGTTATGCAACAACTGCACTACCATCAACTGGTGTCAAAGTCTAAAATCTTAAAGACATATTGGGGGCTATATCCCAAAGGTTGGGTATCTGAATCACCAATACTAATGGAGACCTGCTTCGGTGCAATTATTTTGAAACCGGGTGTGCACCAAAAACTGTTTGCCACACTACCCGTCAGGTTTATGTTTGATGAAAGCTTGTGATGGTCAAACATTAGGTAGGAGCCTTGTCTTAAGAAGAGAACAGAGGAGGCTTTCCATTGTGTCTCTGGGGAGTGTACTTCATAGTTGGGGGGAGTAAAATTACTAAAAGGTCCAATCCCTGGATTGGGTTTACAACAGTGGCATAAAAAGCAGTTGAGTAGCCCCCCCCCCCACGATCGGGGGTAGGATCTAGCGAGGTTGTTTGGATGATTAACGTTGGCCCTTTTTTCGTAGGGCTTGATCGACCACGCAACTCTCATGGCTGCGGCCACAACTATGGTGAGGTGACATGTGTCTGAGTATGCGACTCCGTGTGCTTCAATTGCAACATTAGTCTGGGGAGGTCTTCATGGTTGCTATAACCACAAGGAAATGTAGGTAGGCAAGCCCCAGTTGTAGGCTGTCTGTGTAGTGTAACCAACACCTGACTAGTGCTATGAGTGCAGATACTCACTGTGCATATTCCATGGTGTCAACTTGACATATGTTTACTCAGAGACCCTTAGTCAAAAAGAAAAAGGCAATGGCAGACTCTTTACAAACTTCCTTACACTTTCACTATGTTGCCACTTCACCCATTCCTCAATGCTTTCTCGAATGAAAGCAAGGCAACAGATAAAAGGTGGATAAGCTATGCACTTTAAAAAAAAGGGCTGGGCCCTCGAGATCCCGAAATTCCCACCAATTAGAAAGCTTCACTACCAATTGCCAAGCAGCAGATTTGTTTCCAATCTGTAACATGGCTTTGTCTTTGCTGATTTCTCTAGGGGTTTTGCCCCCATATGCAGGCCTCTAGGCTTTGCACCAGGCTGGGATATTTACGGGCTTTGCACCACCATGGTCTTTTTGGTGGCAGCACTCAGTGAGGGCTTTGCTTTGGAGCATGAAAAGCCACTGGGGAAATGTAAGGAGAAAGAGGGACTGGGAGCACAAAAGACAAAGGAATTGGAGCACAGGGGCAGGTGAGAGATTGATGCAATAAGTCAGAGAGAAAATGAGTGACATGATAGCGAAGAGGCAGAGAGGCTAGAAAAAATAGAAAAGCGACAGGGGGGAGTGGAAAAAGAGGAAGAGTTTGGAGGGAAATATAGTAGCCGAGGAGCTTGAGGAAAAGATACAAATGGAGTTGAACACCCTCTGAGAGGGTAATACCATGGCTGGTTGCAGTGGGACAACACAAGTAAAATTATGTGAGGCAAGTAAAAAAAAAAGGACTAAGAGTAAAAATGAATTTAGCAGATCACAAAGAAAGGATTTTTGACAGAGAAGCAGAACGAGGAGGGTAAAAGGACCAAGTAAAGAGAGGAGGCATAAGGCAGACCCATAAAAAGGCTGTGAAGGTGCAGACAGTAGTAAAGCAACAGGAGGGAGTAGCAACGAAGAGAAGGATTGGGGCAATGGTGTAAGGTTATAAAGGAGGTTGAAAAGATGAAAGGCTTGCTGGTACAAGTGACTAAGTCTAGAAAAAAAAGAAATCATTGGTTTCTTTTGGTGTCCAGTTAAAGTTTCGAAAACAAAAGGATCAAATGCAAAAGGTGAGAGTGCATTCGACCGACAACCAAAGGATCGAAAATAAATGTAAAATGTATTTTTTTTGTGCTCTAGTTTAGCTTTAAAATGATGTTTTTACACCAAAAACGAGGGTTTTTGGGGGGGAGGGAGGTTTCAAAAAATAAATTAAAAAAAAAATTTCGAACCTTTTTCGGTCGAATTGACTTGACCCTTTTGTCATTCGATCCTTTTGATTCTGTACTATGACCTATAACCGTTTCTTATATTTTGCTTCATGTCAGCCTCCATGCAGTGCCAGTACTGGGTAAGGAAATTGTGCTGATCATTGTAGTCTTGTTTACAAGATAGGAGAGTTGGCCCTGATTGTATTGTATTGTTTATTATTTGGATTGCGCACCAGACCCACAGGTATCAGGTCGCAAAGCATAAAATAATTCAAAGCTTAGTTACAAGACAAATTACAGGACTAACCAATTAAACACAAAAAGAGGAATATGGTACAAAAGTGAGAGTAGCATAGGGAGATGCAATATACGGAAACGTGCAAGTATAGCATAGTAGCATGAAGAGAAAAATTGTACAGTTTGAGGGCAGGTATTTACAAGTATTTACAGTCAATATTTACAGTCATGGTGTAGTACAGTGGCAAGTACCAACTATAAATCTGAGTCTTTAAGCCATTTGATGGTACTCTTGCGGAAGTTATGGAAAGACTGGTCGACTCAGTGTAGGTGGTAGTGAGTTCCACAATTTAGCTGCCTTGACTGGGTAGCTGCAGCCCCCAATTCTTGATAGCTTGAATCTAGGAACTGCAGGGTAATTAGTGTTAGATAGTCTAGTGGTCCTGGTTGAAGCCACCTTATTGAATCTTTCCGACAGGTAGATGGGTGCAGCATTGTTCAAACATTTGTGGGTCAAGGTCGCCACCTTCAGCTTAATTTTGTCATGTCTAGAAAAAGAGTTATTGGCTCTTCGAGTCATGGAGATGTGTTCTCGCTTGGCAATTCCTAATGCGGCTCTAAGAGCATTGTTTTGCAAGGTCTGGATCTTCTTGATGATATATTTATTAGCGCCTATGAATAAGACGTTACAATAATCCAATTTTGATAAAATAAGAGCTCGGGCCAGGGTGATGCAACTGCTATTTGATAGAAAAGGTTCGCTAGCTCTAATCAATTTGCACATATAAGATGTGGACGAGGCCACCGCGTTAACTTGCTTGTTGAGAGATAGGGTCAAATCTAGGTAGAATCCTAAAGTCTTCACCTGTTTGGCCACAGAGAAAGTGTTGTTATCAATATTGAAGGTGGAGTAATTAGGACTTCATTTATTGAGTGATGCAGTAGTGCCTAGGATGATGATCTCAGTCTTGTCATTCAGGCATAGCCCGTGGGTAGCCATCCATGCCTGGATGACGAGGTAGATTGTATTCACCAAAGCCAAATCCTTGTCGTAATCACCAGATAGAGGTAGGAGGATCTGTGTGTCATCTGCATAGTTAGTGTAGGTGACAACCAGATGATCCAGATCAAAAAGGGGCTCAGTGAAGATGTTTTAGACGGCGGGTGAGATACATGACCTCTGAGGCACTCCACAGGTGATGGGGTCAGCGACTGCAGTCAGTCAGAAGACTCATAGTCCGGTTACTGTGAAAGGATTGTATCCAGACTATAACTTCCACTGAGAAATGGGCAGCTGTGTCAAGGTGACTACATAGGACTCCATGCTCAACTAAGTCAAATGCCGCAGAAAGATCCAATAAGAGATGGAGGGCGGGAGTCCCCTTGTCTCCAAGTTCGTCAATCTGTGCCTTTAAGTCTAGTAAGGCTGTTTCGGTACCATGCTGTGGCCGAAAGCCAGACTGTCATGAACCCAATAATGAGTTAGTTTCCAGATGTTTTTAAATTTGTGAGTAAACCATTTTATCTAATATTTTCAGCAGGAATGGCACAGTGGTGATGGGTCGTTAGTTAGACATTGGACCCAACTATCCCTACTGTTTTTTGTTTTTTTTTAGGAGTGAGAGCACCCACGATTCCTTAAAGTTAGCTGGAATTATACCAGATGAGAATGAGGCGTTGATCAGTTTAGCGATGAAAGGGGCCAAGTCTCTAGCGGCATCCTTTATGAGTTGTGCCGGGCAATGATCTCCCTTACAGTTAGAAGGTTTGAGTGATAGGATAATTTTTTCTGTATTAAGTATAGTTACTTTAGTGAACTTGAAGCGTGGGGGGGTGGTCAAGGCTATTAGGAGTGGTATCAGCCGTGGGGGAAATGGGGGAGGAGGGTGTCCTGATTAGTGACTCTTTTTTCTTGGCAATTTTCGTTTGTAAAGTCTTAACTTTATTGACTAGTGCATGCTGTATGTCCGAGCACCAAGGTTTATCTTTTATGCAATTGTCCGGTATAGGGATTGGGGTTTCAAGCTCTTTAAGTATAGTAAAGAGTTCCTTCGTGCTCGACTTAGCCTGGGCTTTTCTAGTATTATAAGTTTCACGCTTTGCTTGGAGTATTTCCTTTTTTGTAGAGAGCCGAAATGGTATGAAGGTTATTTTTATTTTCCTCAGATGGAGGTAGCCTCCAGGATACCTCACATTGCCTTTTATTTTTCCGCAGAGTTTTCAATTGTGGGGTGTACCAAGAATTAAGGTGTGCCTTAGGTGTACTCTGTTTTGTTTTTAAAGGTGCTATTGAGTCTAAGGAGGTGGACATAATTTGATTGAATTCTTTTACTAAGTCATCCGGAACCATATGGTCTCGGAGAGTATTGAGTGTGGGAAGAATCAGAGGGAGCAGGTTGTCAACTGTAATATTCTTTTTATTCCTGGTTAGGATGGAAGGGACAAGTAAAGGACTGGGCAAGCAACAAGGGGTTAAGAATGAAGACAATGAAAGTGAGAGCAAGGGTATGCCACCAGGCCTGGAGAGTCTGGACAGGTGCATTTTGGGGTTTTCAAAGCCTTATGCTTCAAGGTGCAGCACATGTTACTAAGAAGCTAATAGGCAACGTGGTTGCTTGAAAGTACTTTTCCATGTTTTCCCTGCTAACAGAGCATCGTAAAGGAAAGTGGTCCTCGCAGTTGAAAACATAGGTAGAACTAGAAAAAGCACTGCAAGGCGGTGTGAGCTGCACACCACAATAAATTGGCATAAGGGGTTGTGTATCAGGAACATTATACTGTAGGAAGAGGTTGCTTACTTAAAGGACATAAACAAAACCCAATTCAGAAATTGCATGATGGGCTTAAAAGGAAAGAGGCGGTGTTTCCATCACAAACAGTTCAGTTGGCAGAAAGATCCGTCACCAGCTGGGCAAATGTGAGCAACAATTTTATGCTGGAAGCAAAGGGCAGGCCAGGAGATCCTACCCTTTCTAGAATCAGTTTTGCTGGAGATTTGATTGGGGTGGCTGTCCATAGTGTGACGAGTTCCAGGAATTCATCCCTTCTCCACTGTCCCCACTGTGAGGCTAAGGAGGTGAGCCTGCTCCGCAACACTCTCCCTAGGGGTTTGTGTCCAGTGGGACCTCACTGTGAGAGACTTCCCCCTTTGTGGACAATGACTCCCAATCCTGTAAGGAACTCCCTAGGAAACCTTCCAACAGTACCTCTATAAACACATCTAGTAACGAAATGTTTGAAGAATATACAAGCATGTATTATTGCCATCAGGAAACGGATTACTCCGTTAAAAGAAAAATCACTGTTTACTGGGATGAGGAGAGAAGGCAAAACAAACAGAGAAAAAGGAATACGAGACTGCGCGAGAGTAATCCCACTGCTACGTAGTAACGGAGAGGGGAAGAGTCTGGAGAATGAGAGAGGAAGCCTGTGAGTTATGAATTGGCTCACTAGCTTGCACAGGGGCGAGGCTGCACGCACTGTGTCATGTGGCCAAGAGGAAGAAAACGGCAGAAGTAGACGCACAGTGTCGACAAACCAGAGAGAGAGGAGAGACGCCATTGCGGACACAAGGTGTCTGTACTCGGAGAGAAAGAGAGAGACGGAGTGGTGGCATGACAACAACAGACCCGTGGTGGACTAGAAGTCCACTGAACAACACTGATACCATTCCACTAATGCTAACGCAGAACCTACCGGCAGACTGGATACCGAAGAACCTGTTGGTGCAGCAAAAGGAAGAAAAATAAATAACAAAGATGATGCTTTGCGGAATAAAAAATAATTATTCCAATTGGGGCTGAAGGAGTAACAGAGGGTTATGGCAGGCAAAAGCACAATTACAATTCGTGTATTCATGTATTAAAAATATATATATTATAAACTACAATTTAAACAATTCACAATTCATATAAAATCATCAACAATGTGTGCAAAAACCACATGGTTAACACTGTGCAAATAATCAGTATAAATTGAGCAAATATGCAAACATAAAATTGTGCAAATCCACAGATCATATGCCACCAGTCTACAATATATGACAAATAAAGGCACGATTAGCATGACTTGAATACATCATTGCAAACATCACTGTTTAATGAACCATTCTTTTACAGTCCAAACAAAACGTATTCTCCTTGTTTAAATTGTAGTTTAGAATATATATTTTTAATAAATACATGAATGCATTAATTGTAATTGTGCATTTTCCTGCCATAAGCCTCTGTTACACCTTGAGCCCCAATTGGAACAATTATTTTTCCTTCCGTGAGGCATCATCTTTGCAGTTTATCAGTATTGCTCCCCATGTACCTGTGAGGAAGGGATACCCATCCATTGGTTTTAGCAAAATGAAGAAAAGGGAGCAGAAGAATCAAGAGAGGCCAACAGGACGAACCGGAGAGGTCTCACCTGAATAATACCCACTGACGTTAGCCCTGAACTCTGCAAGTAACGGGGAAAACAGAAGACCCCCGGGAGGGGGACAGAGAAGCATTACTGGTACACTCAGAATAGCCCCAGTCAAGATAACGCATTGCCATTTAAAGAAGTGAATGGGAATCTTATTCTGTAGTGTGTCAAGGTTTTCACTTGACTGGGACGAATATGAGTATCACAATAATGAGAGGGAACACGCCCCCAGAGTTCATATTGGAATTAAACTAGACAAAGAAAGCCCAATTAAAGAAGAGAGATATAATAGAAATGAAAAGCCAGAAGACCTGGATAAAACAGAGTAAAAGGAAAAGGCCAAAGAGAAACCAGAGACTGATTTATATACCAAAGACCAGAGAATCCATGGGGAGAGCCCCAAGTATACAATAATGTTACCTTGGGGAATGAGAAGGATAACTATACCTAAAATAAGTCAAAAAAAGAACAAGGCAGAAACAGAGAATAGTCACCAAAGAAAGAAGAATCATAGGTTGAATGACCTTGTACCCGAACTGTATGAATTGATATAAAAACAGTCACCAGCAACTACTTGAGGGTAATGAACTTTGTGGAAAACAAGTCTTGAGGAGAAGGGAGTTATTCTCCTGTTTTTGGTTATTATAATAGGGGTAGGGTTAGGACAGGTTAGTTTGGCCAGATTCTGTTTGGACTCTCACGGATGACTGACAAGCACCTTAGTTACTTTGTTAGGTAGGGAAACCCCATTTTATAGGGAAAGGAAGTAATTTATTATTTTGTTTAATAAAACTTCCAGTGAGATAATCGAGTCCACGTCCTCCTTCTGACCTACCACAATAGCTAAACTGTGGAATATCCCACCTGTGCGGGCAGTGCCTCAGGAACCATCACAAATTCAGATGCAGATAATTGCAGGGGCTAATAAGATTCAGGTCTGAAATGCGTAACTAAATGGAAGCAGAGTTACCAAGAAGTGTTGGAGCCCCTTCTACTGAGAACGAAAATGGGTCAAATACCCTGTTCTACTTCTACTGAATTTCTTCCAATCAGGAGGGTCTGCAACCACGTTTTAGTTCACTGCGCCCTTAACAGAGGAGAAATATCCATTTGGATATCTGTCTTTGTCCCATCCACAAGGGCAGTCCAGCACCGAAATTGCTAGGCAAATCTCCTCTGAACAAGAGTACCATCAGCAACCCTAGATACATGTTTCGGCCTAAGTGGAAGCAGAGTGTTGTCCTGCGGAGGGATGTCTCCACTAATACATAAAAGGGACCAACAGCTGGTGACATATTGGAAAACTTGGATAGAAGGTGGTAGGATGGAGGCGAGTTGGCTGTCGCTGCCAACATCCACGAAGAGTGGATGTCTGATGCATTAGCACACTCTGCAAACAATGTGGACAGATTAGTGCAGCAGGATGGGCTCAGAGACTTTTGATTCCTTATGAAGCGCAGACTAAGAACTCCAAGTCAACAAGGGAGCCAACGATTGTGTCACCCCCATGTGTAACCTAGATTGGTGGAGCCCCGTGACAGGGATTCCGAAGGAAAAGTGCTGATGCCGCTTATGTAAGGATTCCGAGTATCTGAAAGTACTGCAAAGACACTTACCAATGGAGAATTCTAATTTTCAGCAGATCTGTGCACAACCCCATTTTAGTAGATCTGGAGGCTTTTTGGCTTAGTTTGATGGAAGGGCGGTCAACCTCCATTATTTTAGCTTTGATTGGATTTTCAAAGACTATACATAAACTCCTTGAAGAAAATAGTTACGATGGATAGAATTACAATTCACTGCAGCGCAGGTTACACTTTGAATGATTAGTAAGGGAAAGTGATAACTTGATTTTAGGAAGAAAATTAAGTGTGTATAACCTTTAACTGCATTTATAGGGATTATTGCCAACTCTTATTTAAGTTTTTATGTTTTCTATGTTGTTTATACGACCACTGTATTTTAATAACGATATATATTTTATTTTAATAACGATATATATTTGTGAAACTTTTTTTTTATAAACTAGATCACAATAAAATAAGTTATATGAAATGATACACAAGGAGTGTGAATTGGGCAGAGTGGCAGGCTCACCAATACACAATCTGAAAGTGTCACCTTTGGATAAGGTTAAAAAAAATGGAGACCAGGGAATACTAAATTATACATTACCGGTCTTACCCAGAAAGGATCTCTTTGAATCCTTATCTAGATAGGCAGGATTTGACATTGTGTCATCTATTTTAATGTGGTCATGGTAAGAGAATGGATGGTTGGGCCTTGCTGACAAAGCGAGATGTTAAATCATCATTCAAGCTCCCGCCACTTCACCCAGTTACCTGCTGCTGAACTTTGCAAATAACAAAAAATAATGACTAATGTTTTCAATCGGCTACTCAATTTCTTCTGCCATTTCCGAGTGTTTTAGTTCCTCTTTCGGATGGCTTTGTACAATTGAGAGCAAGCCCAAGGGGGTCTTTCAGGACCTAGATGGACTCCTGGTTGTGTGGAGAGCAGGGAAGGACTCATGTTCCAGGCTAGTGCATGCTTTTGCAACAGTGACTGGAAAACCTGATGCACCACTGCCATACGATAAACGCAGAGCACTTACCACTTCTTTTCTTTCTGGGAATAGAGCTGAACACAGCGACACAGGAATCCTGCCTACGGGTAGCCTTCAAATAGGCAATGAGAGCTTGACTAGAGAGCAAAAAAGTGATTGTTTGGCAGATGCAGTCCATCAACTTTGCCACCAGGGTAATGCCACTGTGAAGGACGTTCGAGAAGCCTGGTGAGGGCCACAGAGTGATTCAGACACAAGCATCACTTCACCAGACTTGACCTAAGAATATGTGGCGGGTTTATACATGTGAACCTACACTAGAACATTTCACTGGTGCATCAGGTCACCCTTGGGAAACAATGATGTGCCATGAATCAGCCTGAGAGATGCCACGGAAGCAGGCTGGCTACAATCATGAATTTCCTTGAGTTGTTCACCGCCCTGACACAGGTCATCCCTTTTAAAGAGGAGGGGGTCACTTTGCCAATGAAGGGTGTTTTGGTCCGACAGCTGGTCCATTGTATAGTGAGCGGTGGCAGCATAAAATATGACTGCTAACGGGCAACGGATTCGCAGTAAGTTCACGCTTTATAAATCACATGCATACAAACACGGTGTAAACAAGATCAACTTTCCAGCAAGATTTGTTGAAGGGTGCGTGATTGATACGGCTCATGCTTGATCCGTCTATGTAATTCCATCAAGATGAATTCGTCCAATACGAATTAATCTAATTTATTTTATCTTTTAATCCATTTCATCAACAATGTTTGAGGTGAGAGACGACCCCCCCTTCTGTCCTTGCCTTTTTTTATTACCCTTGCCCCACCACCCTGCATATTTTGGTGGAGAACTTTGATAAAAAATATTCTATGAGTTCATATTCGACGAATTCCCTTGCACAGCAAATTCCCTATCGCGTAAGGGAACATGGGTCTAGCTGAAAGCAGATCAAAGGTAAAAGTACTTATCCAGTGGTGGCAACAAGGGATTTGCCGGGGTGACAGCAAGGCAATGATGCTGGTACACAACGACGCGGTACTGCTCATCAGTTCAGCACATGGGCAGGCTCCAATTGGGTTGGACCTGACCAGTTATGGAGCACTCATTCAGATTTGGGGCAGCAGCAGGCCTTAGGGGGAAGCAATAAATGTGGTGGGACGCTGGCGCTCTGCCTGCTATAAGCGTTTTATTTGTCTCGGGGATAATCACTGCATGCAATTCCTCTGACAGGATTGAAATAACTACCTGTCTCTTTGAGGCAGGTGGTCGCCAACAAAAGGACCCTGGGGGCATTCCCACTGAACTGCTTTCTCTTTTCACCGCCAACAAGGAACAGTTTGGAGGTGTAATGCTAACAGCTGCGATGAATGTGTAGCCTTAAATGGCAAAGAAAATCTGGCAGTGCTAGAGTTGCCTCCCCTCAAAATAACGCTGTACTATAGCGTGCCAACAGGTTTGCACCTAGAGACAATGCAAGAGGGAGTGAAGATCTGAGAGAAATACCCAATGGATGTATATATTTAGTTGCGCACTCCCCTAGACAGTGGGAGTCTATTGAGGGTTGTGTGGAAAGTTGGGTTGCGGTTTCTCCAGGAATGGTTATAATGGCTTGGACGCTGTTGTGGTGCCATTGAGGCCTTTGGCGACACCAACTTCTAGGCTGCCAATAGTCTCTTATTTAATCACCTATCTGGGTAAGGCCCATTGACCTCTCAGATCCGGAAGCTCAAATAACGCCAGAATCTAAGAGGTCTGTAGGCTCCTATTGTGCCACCTAGCATGGGTTTCCCCATTGAGCGAAGCTGGACCGAGATAGGTCAGTAAGCTCTTAGTATGTTACAAATGGATCCGCCAAGCAAACCACACAGATTCATTGGGTAATAAAAGTCTGAACCGGATGTAGGCCAGGGGGAGGACGACACACGAAGGAATGGTGGTTCATCCCAGAACGGTTAAGCCATAGGGTGTCCCTTCAGGGGGCCTCCATCTTGGTCTGCTCTTCCAAGATGGAGTCTTTTCCTCCCTATTAATCTTACTCTCTAACATCCATGATATGCTGTTTGGAGCTTATTTTCAACCCAAAACAAGTGACTGTCGTTTACCACAAATCTAATTATTACTGTGTCCACATTTCTGTATTTGTAATGTATGGAGGGCGCCAATGGCGAACGGACATCCTAACCATGAGGCCTTCCAAACTAGTGTGAAGTACACCCCAACTACTGAATAGTGTCCACATTGTGAAAATACAATTGTTTTGGACCAATACATCACAAACATTTCAGCAGAAGTAGCATCCTGTAGTTAGCTGGCATTTCAGTAATCATTTTTCATATGGCCTTTAAATATTAGCTGCTGCATGACAATATAAGGTTCTATGTGTTTCATCTGCTTTTTGAAGGCCGCACATGATAGACACACATTTATTTCGGTCGATTTTTCAAAATGCCGAAAAAGCACATAACTAAGGTATTTTTTTTAACGCAGGGGGTTTTACCCCCTTCCCCCAGCACCCTTTCCTTCTCTACTACCCTGCTCACACCACCCCCTCCACAAACACACACAGGTTCATTTTGCCCCCACCCTTCCCGTTCTCATACATTGGTTTTCTAGCAGAGACAACATGCAGGCCCTTACCGGACCACTCCTGCGACTCCACTTCTGGCTCTGCCGTGCCCGTCAGCCCCTGCGCGCACCCGTGTGCATCGCAGCGGCTGACAGTTCGGTCACAGAGCGGTCTTTCTAAATCAATCTTATAATTTTTTTTTTTTTAAACAATTATTTCACTTATTACCCAATATATTAGTGAGCAAATAGGTCAACACGGCATTGGCTATATATCCAACACTACAAAACTCTGTGCTGGCACACCCTTTAAATATTATGTAGACATACCCGTTTCATCTCCCCAGCCGGTGGCAAAGCAACTGGTGTTCTGCACCAAGACTTGTTCAACGGGTGGCAGGCAAGCAAAATTGATGTAGTCATTGCCTGTCACATTTCCATCGAGTAGCACCAAAGCAATGTCATACTCAACAGTGGGTAAATCCGGATAGGCAAATTTCTCGTGCCGGTAAATGCCCTTGACTTTGAAGCACTGCTCGGTAGGTTCTTGGTATGTCAGGTTGTGCTTGCCCAGGCACATCTGCCAGCGTTGCAATTGATCAGCATACCTAAGAAAGGATCACACAGGACACATTGTACAATCTTTAGACTGTATTTCTACACACTGCCAACTCATTAGCAATACAAATGCCACTATGCCATCAAACTGGGCTGCGCAGAATCCAAGAGTTAACAGCTAGTACAGGTGCATTAACAGTCGACCTGAGCGAAGTACATGGGCGGATCTCATTTGGGTTACAGAGACTTGGACGTTTGTCCAGACGCATGGTGGTCACCCTTAAGTGGCGTGTTTATGTCCAGTCATGGCTCCTGACATGACCATGTCAAGGCAGCCTAAAGGTCGATGGAAGGGAAAGCATCTCAGAGCACTGTCAGTGCTTGCGATTGATGCAAAGCTTTGCAAACGCCACATTTTGGTTGTATGACTTTTTGAGGAAGCTGTAACCCCATGAGAAGGAAGAATTCAACTTCTAAACCCGGATCTACTTTTTTGTACAATTTATTTTGTATTCAATTCCAGGCCAGGTTATGACCTGCAGTAATAGGTAGAATAGCCATGCAGTCAATATAGATGAGACCACTCACCCCATATATAGAATGGCAATGTTGGGCATGGAGGGGCAGAGGAAATTGGACATGAAGGGCCTCAGGAGGGCAGGAGAGAAGCCACAAGATCTTAACTGAGGAATATACATGTGCACTATATGGACCGTGCATGTCATGAAACTATGTCCCTGATACAGGAAATAAGAGAGGCCCAAAGGTGGTGGAATGCATCCATTTGATAGGTTGAGGAGGAAGCTTTCCATTGCATTTAGGTACCAAAATATGTAGCACCAAAACTGTGGGGCGATGGGGGAATTTATTCATAGGCGAATAGGATTCCAGTTACGTTTTCGATCAATGCCAAGACCGCAGACCAGAAGATTTGCGCCTTATTGCCGTTCCACCAGATACGGCACATACTCCTCACTAGGGTTGCCACGTGGCTCCCCATCATGAGATGCACCCTACTCCACTCTTAGGCTTTGCTTTTTACTTAGTTTTACTTAAGTCCATTATTTCATTCAATGGAAGTGGCTCAACCCTGCAACAGGCAGCAGGAAATGGATGGAGAAACGAAAGCCTACTATTGGGACAGGATATGCCTCCTGCCAAACTAATCCAGCAGCCACGCTCCCCACATCAGTGCAGCCCCTCTAACAACTTTCATTCGCAACAGGATAGCCTTCAGTGCAGTCCTTGCAGAGCGAGGGTGATGATATACTTTACATGACATTACTAAGTAGGGTTCACAGCTCCTATTAGAATATTTAATAACTTGCTAGACATTCATATCTATAATTAGTATTTTATGTCATTTAAAAGTGTCGTTGGTTTTGTTCCATTTATTTGTGATTCTGCATTGTCACCAGGATCCATACACCACTCGCTTTATACAGTGACAGGGTCATGAGCCTGCTGGGGGTAGGGATCTTTACAAGGGCGGGCTCCCAACCTGCAGTAGGCGGCCTGCGTGAGTGGTGTGATGTGCTGAGGAGACTGTGAGTTGAGTGTTCTAAGTGAGTGCAGATATGTGGGGGGGGGGAAGAGAGAGAGAGAGAGAGAGAGAGAGAGAGAGAGAGAGAGAGAGAGAGAGCTGCTGAGTGTAGCATGGTTAGAGAACTAGAGGGGGAAGATGTTTTGCTTAAGACTTTTCAGCTTTTGTCAGCTTTTGCTCCTCTCCTAGGGTGAATCTATGGTGCTGCTTTAGTTATGGTTCCGGGATCTCCACTTGGAGTGCCTATATTGTGGCTGAAACAATAACCTACAATTTTGTGCTCTGTTATAATTTTCCATGTATTGATTTCATACATATATATAGTTCCATAAATTATGATATGTAAGCGCTTTACTTTCTGGTGCCCCCTGCCCCTCCAAAGCACCATCATGGGGCTTCTTCTCCCCCAACGCGACCCTGCTGCCTGGGAACCTCGGCGGCAGCTTCCCCTGCTTTGTCCCGCCCCCAGAGCCCTTCCCCAGGCCTCCATTGGCCAAATGCACTTGGTGCCTGCAAGGGCCTAAACCCTGGGCACACGCGCTTCCTGGGCCATTACATCCGGGCCTCCAAGTAAGCGCTTTACTTTCTGGTGCCCCTTGCCCCTCCAAAGCACCATCATGGACCTGCTGCTGCCTGGGAACACCGGCGGCAGAATCCCCTGCCTTGTCCCGCCCCCAGAGCCCTCCCTCAGGCATCCATTGACCAACCCCTCGCTAGCCTGGACCAGACCTGGGCAGCCCTCTGCCCGGCAGCCCCTGTGGCTAAGGGCGGCTCCTACATTGGTGGCTCCTAGATGTGCCTGCAGGTGTCCACAGGGGAGGCAAAGGAGGCCAGCGGCCAACGGACACCAACAGGACTGTGGGTTTGGCATGGGTGGGGTGTGGAGCGGTTGCTCTGCTCCAGAAAGCCCTCGCCACTCTACCTTGCCTCTCCGTGACGTGGACTGCCATGGAATTACACCATGCATTCTTAGAGAGATTTGTGACCATCAGCCTGAATCCGTTCTTGGCTGGACTGTTGATGTTGCAGTGCATGCTGCACTAACATACTAGCCAATGTTAGCATATGCCACACTTAGATGGAATTCTTAACCTTGGCCTGCGTCACATCTAGACAGGATTGTGAATGTTGGCATGTGCCAAACTTAGATGAAATACTTAACCTTAACCTGCATCACATCTAGACAAGATTGTGAATGTTAGCATGTGCCACACTTGGATGGACTTCTTAACCTTAGCCTGCGTCGCATCGAGACAGGATTATGAATGTTAGCATGTGCCGCACTTTGATGGAATTAACTTTGGCCTGCGTCACATCTTGAAGGAAATGTGAATGTGAGAATGCACCACACTTAAATGAAAATGTGAATGATGACAAGTGCAACACTTGAATGGAATCGTGATCACTAGCCTGCCTCACGTCTAGACAGAACATTGAAATTAGCAAGCGCCACACTCCGATGCAATAGTGAATGATGGCAAGCATCACACCTAGACATAATTGCAAGGACAGCAATGCCAACTAACCAATCCACCAACAATGTCATCCCTCTGCATACACCTCTCAGACTCTAACCAAACACAACCACAAGCCTAAAACACAGCAATCCGCACAAACTTCACTACACTGCAACAACAAAACAAACCGCACATAGACTGGCACAACAGCACACGACTACCGACCGTAAAACACCCCACGCCCAGCCAACGGACCCACCGGGCTGAGGCTGCCAACAGCACATCACTGCTATCTTGCACTTTTCCAGCTTATTCCCACTAACTCACCCCGCCCGCCCCTCCCTCTTTCAGAGCCGCCAGAGTGCCAGGAGACCACTCCGGTGGTGATAGTGCACAGTACAAATATCCTTTAACATTAACAGCTTATGTACTTTTTTCCCCTATATGAGAATCTACCAATCTCCCAACACGTGTTTCCCCACACTTTAGCTGTGGTTCCTCAGGAGAGATTCTTCTTGCTTGTCCAAAGGTTTCCACCTACAACAAGGTCCGATTGCCTTGTTGTTGTCAGGATCCGCAATGTTGGGGGGAGGAGTCTTTACAACCTGCAGTAGGCGGCCTGCTAGGGTGGAGTGATGTGCTGAGGAGACTGACCGTGTTCTGAGTGAGTGCAGATAAGGGGGGGTGGGTGTGTGTATGTGGAGGGAGAGAGAGAGAGAGAGAGAGAGAGAGAGAGAGAGAGAGAGAGAGAGAGAGAGAGAGAGAGAGAGAGGCCTGCCGAGTGTAGCATGGTTAGAGAACTAGAGGGGGAAGACAAGATTAGGGGGATTGGTAGAGGGCATGGAGTGATAGTGAGTGTATGGCAGGAGAGTGGTGAGAGAGTGCAAGGTGGAAGTAGTGGTGAGGATGGAGAGAAGCAGCTGGGAGAGATACGCATAGAGAGCGTGATGCGATCATGACACAGATGGGGAATTGGGATTAGAGAGAGGAAAGAGGGGAGGATAGCGAGGAAAGGTTCAGTTGAGGAGTGAAGGCAGGCAGAGAGGCGGGAGGAGTAAAACGAATGAAAGAAGAGGGGCTAAGTAAGAAGATCTGTGAGGGGGGAGAACGGTGATAGATATAGAAGGAGAAATAGAGGCAGAGTGAAGGAGAGACACTAGAAGAGAAACCCTGGTGACATTTGGCTGGATACACTGACCAGTAGAATCCCGTAGGAAAATCCCACAGGGAGAAGGCTAGAAAATACCACAGTTTTTAGCCCCTCTCCCCACAGAATAGAGTGTATATAGACAGTTGGGGTTATTTTGCATAAACAAAGTCAGAGCCATTACAGTGATTAAGTACACCTGGAATATGATTGAGGGAGCACACGTGGAGGCCAAGAGAACAGTAGAGACCCCTTAGTTTCAACCATCCAGCCTTCTCAAACCATAAATGAAGCACCTTAAATCGATTATCCTCGTCTGTGGATTTCTGAGTCGCTGTGGGACAATACCTCCATGCATACTAATGGGACGGGCTGACTAGGTCAATGCCAGGAGCAGTTGCAAAGAAAATCCAGTGCTTGACAGACCGCAACAGTAATTTTTTTCTATTCGGTGTCTCTCAGTCTAAGCAGGGGTGCAAGAAGTGGGAGCGAGACAGGTGTATGTGATGGCGGGAGGAAATGCCCCCATACTTCGGATTAAACAGCAAGATTCGGTTTAGTTCAGAGACACTGACCACCTGTTCCGTTTCCTTCGTCATGCAAAATGGAACTAAATTGAAGATATTAGCCATTTTGACCCATATTTACTGGACTGAGGCCTGTTCGGAACTGCATTTACCCAACCATGAGCAGAAATTCCACCACGTGTGGACCCATGCAGGGATGACCGGCCACAACAAACCACCAAAGGCTATGACATATGTAGGCCCTGGCATGAAGAGGGGACTCTGGAGTAGAGGGCTTCCCCTGCACTTCAGGGGCTGCCGGCATGCACGTTTGTATCAAATAATAGCAATGAATCTGAGGAAAGTGCATTAATACCTGATGAAGCAGTGAGCAGCTGTGAGGACCCAGTTCTTGTGGATGAGGGTGCCTCCGCATGTGTGAAAAAACACGGTCTCATTCCGGGATTCTGGCCAGACCTAAAAACAGGAAGGAACGGAACCACAATCCATTAACAATGCGAGACATTGGTTGTAGTATGGCCCAAAGACGTGTGGCCACATTATCGCATAGGTGTGCACGGCCACAGTGCCACTGCCGTCTTCGCATGCGCACTATGGGTCTGATTACAGAAACATTGCAGCAGGGCAGCATTGGTACTAATGCAATTTCGTCTTTTTCAATGCAGTTTTGCCCCAGTCTAGTATTGTTCCAAATACCACACTGCGCCAGTGCCAGCCGGGTTGCTGTGTAGTGAGACCGCAGCGGCAACCATGCTCAGCTGCGCGCTGCAAAATGGTCTTTGTATGTTCAGGCCCATTGAACAGAAACAGGCATCAGGCCGAGTGCGCGGGGAAATGAGCCTTCACTAATAATGTCAGCATGGCTCCAGTCACGTTAGCAGTGTTTGCCCTGACCCGTCTTCAGAACCCGGACTCGGAAGGGGTGCCGGGGGAAGGATTACAGCATTCTACACAGGACTGTAATGTAAACTGAATTTGTGGGGCTCTGGAACTTTCCTTGCTTCCTCAAATAATACATCCAGGAAGTTCATGGGGAACAGGGCATTGAGTATCATGTGTGATGAATAAGCATTCGCCGAGGTGCCCGCATGTATTGTGAATGTGATCATTGGGTATTACCCAAATTGTTCTAACACAATTGTTCGAATGCCCGAATTGACCTTTGCACAATTGACCATGTATATGTATATGTATATATATATATATATATATATATATATATATATATATATATATATATATATATATATATATATATATATAAAATGGGTTTGGGTGGGGTTTTTTGCATTGGGTGGGGGGTTGCGGGGGAGGTGTCCCCCCACATATATGTAACAATTGACCTTCAAAATTCGGTCAACCGTGCAAAGGTCAATTGTAATTCGAACAATTTTAGTTCGAACAATTCGTATACAACTGATCATTGGTTTTACACTGTTTGCATATCAATTTCAGTGCAAGATTTGTTACGTTGAAAATGATATCGCTGGTAGCGGTGCTTTGTCTTGTTTGCGGTGGGTACATTTTTGGAAACTGGCACTCTTGGAAATGTGGGTTCTGCATGTGAATGACATTCAGGGAGTGCGGGAAGGGGCACTTGCCCAGTGGTAGCGGCAAGGGATTATTTCCAGGTTCAGCCACCAGGCCTGCTGGAACGCACGGATATGGGTTATAACTATCAGCTTAGCTCAATGCTGAAAGGGGACTAGGGTCACATGGGTTTGGACCCAGCAGGTATGGAGCATATGCTTTCAGGATTGGGGCAGCATCAGAGACTGCAGCAGCTGGTCTGCAAAGCCAAACAATACAGAAGGGAAGGTGTTGGTATTC
Organism: Ambystoma mexicanum; assembly: GCF_040938575.1. NCBI lineage: Eukaryota > Metazoa > Chordata > Amphibia > Caudata > Ambystomatidae > Ambystoma > Ambystoma mexicanum. The sequence goes on from NC_090937.1 coordinate 275,583,357, forward strand.
AAACTTCTAGAAACCTTACTTTTGCCCCATGACCAAACCACTGCAGGGAATCCACCCATTGTCAAACTATTGCCCCAACCAAACACTATGCCCCCTCAGCCAAGGAACAGTTGGAAAGGATTCAGAGGGCTTCAGAGACAGTCAAAACTAAAGGGCCTACAAATAGTTTTCCATCACAATAGTTTATATCTTGCCCATCCCGAAGGTTGTTTTTTGGTACACTGCTTCGATAAGGGAGGAAGCTCATTGAGTGTTCTGTCTGAAGGATATGGTATGCCGCTGTATATATTGTCTTGGAATCCTAGTGTTTAGGCGAGCGTAGTGCGATTGTCTAGTTAGTTGGTGGGGTGCTGCCCGTCCGGGTGTGGGGGAGCTAATGATTCAACAGCTGTGGTGTTACCAGTTGAGGCACCTGGTAGCACCATCTTCACCTGTGCTTTTAGCTACCTACTGGGACACTCACGATGAGCAACTGGAACAGAGGCCAACTGTTATTGTTCCTCCTACCGTGGTCAGACTGTTGAAACATACAGAGCAGTGGTATGTTGATAACCTTAGTGTTCCATGTAACGGGCCCATTGAGAAATCAGAACCAACTTGTAAGGAACAAACTAAACCCAAAGTAGGTCTGGGTGTGTGTGGCGGAGGGGGGTGGCTAAGGGCTATTTTATGCCAAACCCTTGAAGGAATGGGAAATGTGCAGGATAAAAGTAGTAGCATGCTCGCCGTAGGACACCTTTTCGTGGTCCTAACTTGACAAAGTGGAAACAGTTGTAGTCCAACAGGGGCTATGTTCATTAATTCTACCCTCTAATGTTTAATAACAGTCTGGTTCTTGTTCTGGGCTATTTTAAACCTAAGGAAAGTTGTAGTGTCTTCTTTGGTTTATAGTCGTTCCATCGAATTTTTTTCATTGAATAGCTTTTCCATTGATTTTCTTTTCATCTAATGTGGTTTAATACCACTTTCCATCGAAAACCTGTATAACAAATTATAGTTTTTTAAAAATTGGGGGCCCCCGTAAACCCGTTTTTCACCCTTTTAAACACCCATTCCCAAACAATTTTTTCTAAATTGGGGGGTTGCCCCCGCACCTTCATTGTCCAAACGTAACCCTTTAACCCTTTAGCCCACCCAAATACACATCCATACATTTTCGATGGAAAAATATTAATTGAAAGATTTTTTTCAATGGAACATCTTTCAATGAAAAGACTGGATCCCTCTTCTTTGCCTAGGAGTCTAGCTATTCCTGTGCCCCAATTTCTGTGTGCGATATGCTATTGGTTGTGGATAGAGACAGAGGGTGGTGGGACCCCCTGACAATTCACTGTTACCCACATAGATTTCCTCTGGTGTGCAGCTTTTCAGACTTCCATACCTTTTGGGTTATATCTTTTCAGCTCTTAAGAAGTAGCAGTACAGGAACTAGAATGTGTTTGGAAGGTAGTAGCCAAGTAATTTTGGTCCAGCTTCTGGCAAGATTACCGATATGCACAGTTAAATTCCTCTCCCTTTCTCGGTCTTACAATCTGTTCTTCAAGTCAAAATCTTGCGTCAGCCCAGGACCAGCAATCTTCCTCTGCTTCACCATTCTTCCTTCTCTTTAATACCACACCAGATCTTCTCTACAGCACAAAACTCCATTCCACTCTGGTCATGGTAGCTGCACCTTATATAGTGCTTGGACTGACTAGCTTCCTGCTGGGATCATTGGCAAAGGGGTATCTGGGCATGCTCCATGGCAAGGATTCGTTGCAGTCCTGAGTTCATGGGGGGCAAGGAAATCTTTAAATAGGGAAGCCACCATCTTGGGTCCCACTTCAGTCTAAGTAGTCCTCTGTGTGTCGGTCTATTAACTTTACTGGTGAGGACTGCGGTTCCTGCTGCCATACTGGATATCAAATAGGGGAGGGAGGCCTGCTCCCCAAGACTGCTCCCTTTATTAAACACTTCTGTTTGTTACCCTGGTCTTCCCCTTTATCTTCCAGAGTCTAAACCTTTCAGCGAGTTTTGCTAGTTCGGTCTGGGTTTTCCTCCGTTGTGAAACTGGGATTATGGGAGATGCAGTCCCTTTCTTGTTGGTTTAACTGGTTAAGGCCGTCTGGCCCAGAGATGTGTTTTCCAGCCTTCTTCCTGACAACTGTGACTTGAGTGGGTCTTCTGTATGGTCCATCCATCCATTACTCATATAGCGCTAAATCAAGAAGAGAAGACCATCCTGCACGGCCGCAGAAGAGATAAGGAAAACAGATACACTTTCAGATGAGTTTTTAAAAGATTGAAATCCACGATAGACCTGCCAGGATGGAAGAAATTCCAAAGTTTGGGGCCACCGATGGAGAAAGCACGGCCACCCAAACGCTTATTGCAGTATCGCGGCACCCTCATAAAAGCAGAAGAGGCCGAACATAAAGAATGCCTAGGAACGTGAACACAATTCTCTTTTGCAAAGATAAGCAGCCCTTCCCATGCAATGCCCGACCTATAATGCATAGGGAATTTAAGGCACGCAGGAACAGGCAGTCAATGAAGTCCGCGATAGGCTGCAGAGACTGGGAATCTATGAGGACTTTGTTTGACTAGATGAATGGCCCCATGCTTTAGAACTTTAAGTCGATTCAAAAGATGGGCTGGCTGAGCTAAAACTATGGCATTCCAATAATCCAGTGTACCGTTAAGCCATAACTGGAACATGAAAGAAGTCAGGAATAAAAAGAATAAAAAGAAGAACTGTCTTTCATTGCTTCAGTCTAAGAAAACCAGCACTGCAAATAGCGCCAACATGGGAATCCAAAGAAAGGGTAGATGAAATCTTTACTCCTTTTGCAGGAACAGGAAATGGGCTGAAAGAAGATGGCCAATAATCTCTAGTCCATAAAGGAGGAGTGCTAGAAATTGAGCAGGGGCCCACCAGAAGGACTTCTGTCTTCTCCCCATTGAGTTTTAGCCAGTTTTGGCCCGTCCAGTTTCCCACAGGTTCCAGGCAGAGCCGAAGGTGCTCGGAAGTTCTGCTACTCTCAAGATCGAACTGGAACGGTAGCTGAGTATCATCAGTCTAAGAATAGAAATGGAAGCTGTGGGAATGTATGAGACTGGCCAATGGTTGAATATATACATTCTACAACAGTGGGGAAGATAGAGTTCTGTGGGACCCCACAGGGAAGTGTGAAAGAGACCAGTATTATGGTCACAAAGAAACAGATTGGGAGCATGAGGACAGAAAAGGCCTAATCCAATTTAGAACTGAACCGTAAACCCCAATCTCCTCTAGTCTAGCTAGAAGAATACTATGATCAATTATGTCAAAGGCAGCAGAGAGGTCCAACAAAAACAGGCCTGCCACTCCTCCCCTGGTCACAAATGAATGTAAGGTCGTCCATTACGAAAACCATAACAGATTCTGTTCCCATTAAGGGATGGAAACCGAGCCAATATGGATCAAGAGTATTAGAACTTTCCAAAAATGCCCTTAGCTGAGGTGCAACTATTGCTTCAAGTTACTTCATGAGAAAAGGCAATAGAGAAATGCATTTGTAGCCAGGGTCCAAAATCCCACTTCATGGATCCAGTCCTGGTTTTATTCAAGAGCAATCATAGGGCATGTTTTTTCTGGTTTGATTATCCCAAAGCGATTGTTCTATGACCGGGGATATGCTTTTACAGCAGAGAGCTGCTGTTTTGGACCTGGGGTTACCATACCCTGTGTGATGGATTGATTATCCCCTGGGACCCCCCGTGGTAAGGCCGTGCCCCCATTACCTTAAATAAAACACACAGACACAGGACTCTTCACATCGGGCTCCCGGCATGCACCGTCATGTCACAGGGCTTCCTCCTTTATTTTAACATACGCGCAACGGCAGAACATTGCTGTTGCACCACGTGAAGTTATCACATTCCTCCTTTTTCATAATAAAATTTAAACAGATCTTTTTAGCAACACCCACTGTAAACATGACAGACTTCAACATGGTAATGAACCGAACAGTAGTAGGCCCAACGTGGGCAATAGTGAGGGACTCAGTCCTTTCAGATCTGGTCACCCATTATGTAGTTTTTGAAGCGCGCTGGGCATTTCCTTCCCTCCCTGTTGGTGTTCCTCTCTCCTGACAGTGCCTCCCTGGCCTCTCCTTCAACTTCTCCTGGTGCAAGTTCTGCATCTTCCGCACTCGCTTCAGCGGATAATTCCATGCTGGTGGTTCGAGCCGGGAAAACTTCCACCCGTCGATCTTGCAACTTCTGTCCCCCTCCCAGCTTTCGAAAAAGATTAGAGTTCCTAGTCACTGTTCCTCTCTTGTCAGCGGTAGTCACCATGGAGCCCTTAACCTGGACCACTCCTATGGGAGAGGGCTTGTAAGTGAGGGACAATTTCCCTTCAGGATGAAAGTTTCGCACCAGGACAGTGTCACCCACCTCTATGTCCGGTGGTTTAAGATGTCATCGGATATTTTCACTCTTGAGAGTTCTTCGGTCTTTAGATGTCTTGTCATCAATGGTGCCTGGCGTCCAACCATCCATCCCTCGGCGAAGACCCCTTGGGCATCTCCTGAAGAGTGCTTCAGCCGGGGGCACCCCCGTTGATTGGTGAAGGGTGGCTCTGTATTCTCTTAGAAACTGGTAAAGAGTTCTTCTCAGCTCGTTTCCCTGATCTTGGGCTATGCGGAACACTATTTAGTGTCCTCATGAAGCGTTCAGCCTCTCCATTGGCCCGAGGCCATCCTGGTGTCACCCCTCCTTTGTGCAGTTCCACAGTCCACCATAAATTCTGTAAAGTTTTCCCCATGAAACGGCTGTCCATCGTCATAGCAGATAATTCTGGGGAAGCCGTGTGTAGCAAATATCTTCTCCATGGCCTGTGTGATGTGCTCACATGAGGTGGACTCTACCAGCTCGACTTCTGGGTACCTGGACCACTGGTCTATCATTACGAGGAAATACATCACTCTTCCTGTGGACCCGAAGTCAACATGAACAACATACGATGGTTTGTCACTCCTGAGCATGGATTCAATTCTCGGCTCTCTGTTGGCTGGGGCGGTCGCCTAGCACCAGACACACTCGGCAATGTGGCCATCTACTTTTGCTTCCAAGCCTGGGAACCAGACCTTTGGTCATGGTATCGCTTTGGTCTTTGCATGTCCCTGGTGGCCGCAGTGTGCCAACTCCAGTACTCTTTCTACCAGTGCATGCAGAATCACTATCTGGTGACCCCGTAGTAGTAACCTGTCGTTTGTCGCCGACAGTTCATGCCTGACTCGCCACAGCTGTTCCAGATCTTGCTGCACCGCTCGGTTTCTGCAAGCAGTATTGGATAGTACAGTTCGCCACTCACCAATAACCATCTGCCACTTCCTCATGGGTAAGAGCCATGGGTTTTGCTGCTCTCAGCACCATACGAACATTCTCGTCAATGTCTACAGGTGTTTCCTCTTGTTCCCCCAACAATTCCTGGGTTGTCGCGATAAGTAGTCCGCGGGATTGTGGGCTCCCGGTCTGTAGGTCAGCATAACCTCATCACCTTTGTACGTTGAGGCCTCTACTTCATGCCCAACAAGGGAATTGAATTGCCCAGTGTGGAGTACAATGAGTACTTTAGGGCCAATAACCCAAGTTCAACAAGCAGAAGGCAGCTGCACAGGAGTATTATGAAGCTGCAGAAGCAAGTCGTCCCACATCATATGGTCGGAAATAATAGCCTTACGAGCACAGAATGTGTTAGGATTAACATTTTATTACGCGCCTAATACCAGAGACCAATCTCCAAGCATGGGCCGGGATTTGAACCTGTGTTGCTCTGCATTGTCTTGCTTCCAAGACAAACATGTTGCCAGTGAGCTACCCTCCGGGCCTAAGATGGCAGTGCACAGATAACTGAGAAGACCAGACATCAAATAAACTCAACCATGGAAGAGTCTGAGAGGAATAGGGCTGGGACACTGAAGAGAGGCCCTACAGAGGCACCATAGAGTTCCGCTATTCTATTGGTGGCTGGTTACTTGAGAAGTTTAGTGTGCTTGAAGGTTGATCCTCTAAAAGAACTTAGTGGATTGCAAAAAGAACTGGGGTACTAAAGCGGTACCCCTGGGGTCACTGACAAGTTCAGCAAAACCCCCATTGGTACCCCACAGTGGTGACTTCCTATTAGAGACTTGCTCAATTTGTAAAGAAAAGAGTCAATGACCAACATCTTTATAGGCCTCAGTCTCTAGCACTTCTGACTCTTCCTAGATAGTTTTATGAATAATCAAATATATATATTTTTTACACCATTTCAAATGTGTTTTCTCTTTTTTTTCACCCCAACTCTTTTTCCCTCCATTGGGGTCCCCCAAACTTTTCTCATCACCATCACCCCCTTTACCCTTTCTCCCAAACCCATGCTCAGTGTAAGGTGGGAGCTTTTGAAATTCAGTCATTCGGACCCTTTTTCATGATATGGGAGTTTTGGTTACCAAGAGCAAGACATTTGCATCCATAGCACTAAACCATCTGGAAAAATGGGCAATGGAAATGGGAATTAAGAAACTTCAAAGGGGATTTCGTCTCTGTCATGCCACTACCTATCCAAATGGCCTCTCTGCATCTCTAGCTACAACCGACGCCTGACTGCCCGACTTCCTGATTGCCCGCCTACTTGCATTCGGATTGGCCAGCAGTGTGCATTCCTGCTCCAATCGCCAGACGGCAGGCGAAGCCGGCCCACATTCAAGATGGCCCACGAAAGAAGGCTTACTTCCTGTCCCGAACCTGTCCAGAGCCGACAGAGCCCAGGGCCAGAACCTCTGCCTGCTCATTGCGCTATCTGCTACATACCCACACCACTGCCTGGACCTCTACTGCATGGTAAACCCCCGTGGCTCACTTATGTGACTGTCTCATTGCTTTGATAATCCCACTGCCTGTTACCACATAAGCGTTAGCACACACACTTAGGGTAGTAGGCTCGTGTATTACAGTATTGCACCATGGCATCCCATGCATTAACACACTGTTGCTCTTCTCACAACATAACTGCCTTTATTACTGCATAATGCCTTTGCACTGTTACACTACTTGCTTATCTGTTAACTTGCATTACCGCTCTTTTTTAATCATTGCATGCAGATATCATGCTCCTTCATAATCGTATTTACTCTTTGCACACCTCTTTATATTCTACCTCAGCGAGGCATATTGACATTACTGCATTGCCAATTGTTGTTTAGTCTTTTCACCGGACTGATTACACGCTGCTCGCGTGTTATTCCTGTTTTGTGTGCCGTTAATTTTGTTTGCCTAGACTAAATGCCATCCTGACTTATCACCTAAGCACCTTTGCATAAATTGCACCAGTTTGCATTTCATTATGCATCAGCACCTCTTCTTGCTAAATACAACCTGGCTACTTCCTCTCCTCATCTTTACTGCTTGCACCAGCTTATACGGTCCTTCCACCCAATATAAGCTTTGCGTGATATCCAAGTTCACTATGTCCCCCTCAGCCAGCATTCCGACTCATCTCCTGTCCGTAGGTCATAGGGCACCCGCCCCTGTCTGTGCTACCCTGTGTCACAAGATCCCCAACACTACAACATTGCTTACTCCGTGCAATTCTTATTTGGACTAACCTGCACTGTGGCTGGAACATTTCGCCACTAAACCAACACCCAATCAAACTTGCATCGTGATCTTAAGCAATACAAGACTAGGCTCAGGATTTCTCTGCCCTACCTCCATACCCCAGAGGCATTCCCTGCCACCACAGTCAAACCCTACACTCAAAGGTCCATTATCTACACAGCCTCACAGAAACGCTAAACACCCACCTCCTAATGACTTCCCTAAAGCAACTCTGATCAAAGGTGCCTTGATTAATGCCAGGTCACTCCCTGCACACACCTTAGACATTGCTGATTTTATCACAACACAAGACCTTGACTTCTTGGCCATAACAGAGACCTGCTGCCTCAGGACCTTTATTAGCTCTCGCCATTCCCTCCGGCTAAGCTATTATCAGATGTGACCATAACACTAACCAATCTAAAGGCGGTGGTGTCGCCTTCATCCACAAAATCTCCATTGGCATCAGAAGCATTAGCAAGCAACAAATGCCATCTGCAGAACTATTTTCGGTCAAACTCCACATCTCCCCTAATCAAACGGCCACACTTCACCTTATATACCGTCCACCTGGACCCATCTCCACCTTCTCAGATGACATCATGTCCATCATTGCTGATAAAGCCAAAACTAAATCACAAGTTATCTTACTTGGTGACTTAAATCTTGGATTCCAAGACCCTAACGACCCTGCAGCTCTTGATCTGGCTAACACATTAAATGACTTGGGCTATCCCCACCACATCATGGAACCTACGCATTCCAAAGGGAGAACCCTCAATTGGCTAGCTGAATCTAACTGCTGCATCAATCTTCAGGCCAACCTACCAACTGCATGGTCAGACCACCAAACAATCATCTTTAATATTAAAGCCACAGATCAATGCCTCAAACAAGACATCACCCCAGCCACCCAGACCAGAAAAAAAAGAGACATTACAAAGGAAAAACTGCTCCCTCTTATTCTCTCGCTATTAAATAACATTGCATCTTCATGCACGATTCCCACAGCACTAGTGGACACCTTTAACCAGTCCATGCTTAAAGCACTGAATGTCATTGCCCCAATTAAACATAGGAAACCCAAACCCGAGCTCACCTTAACTCGTGGTTCACCCCACACCTAAGAGAACTCCGCAAAGTAAAACGCTCTGACGAATCCTGATGGAAAAGTCCCCAATCTGACGCCAACAAAGACTACTTAACCATTGCTTCCCTTAACTACAAAGAAGTCATTTTCCTGGCAAAGAAAAACACTTATAACGGTCGCTTTATGGAAGCCAAATCTAACACCAAAGAGCTCTTCAAGATTCTCAAAGAACTTTAATCTCCTGGAACCCCCCGGACACCTGTAGTAAGAACAGTACCTGGTGTACAAACATACAAGCTGGTCTCCTTGGTAAAATTTCAACTCTCCAAGCCAAAATTAATGCTAAACAATCTTGTCTCCGGACTGACAACCAGGCACCTCCTCCCACTCGCACCACCTCCCCCGACTCTACTCACAAGCCTTTCAGCTTCACAGCCCTCAGTACCATTGAGGTTGAAAACATCATAAAAAAGCTTAAACTGACTAATTGCCAAGGCGACCTGTGCTCTGGCCTTATTATTAAGGAAGCGGCACACGAACTAGCCCCTTTTATCACCACCTTTATCAATACATCCTTCAAGACAGGCATTGTCCCTGACAATCTAAATGATGCATGGGTCATCCCCTTGCTCAAAAAGCCCACTCTTGACCCTAGTATACCTACCAACTACAGGCCTATTACCAGGTTTCCTTTCCTGCTTAAAATCCTTGATCGCCCAGCTTACCTACAGATTCAGGAGTACCTTGAATCCAGCAAACTCCTTGGCCTTAGGCAATCAGGCTTCAGTCCTAAGCACGGGACAAACTGCCCTTATCGATCCGAAAACACAAATCGAGGACCTTAAAGACAAAGGGAAACTGCCTCTGTTGCTCCTATTAGACCGATCTGCACCCTTCAACCTTGTTAACCAACACAACCTTTGTCAACACCTCTCGTCAGCCGCCAATTTTTCCACATCCTGGATTCGATCATTCCTTGACAATAGATCTATGCAGGACTTCTCCCTCTCCACGGCCGCTGAACCTTCACCTGTTCCTTGCAGTGTGACCCAGGGCTCCTGTGTGTCTCTCACACTTAACGTTTTCACTAAGCTTCTCTGATATTCTTGACTTTCTGGGTGTCATTTACACAAATTATGCCGACGCCACCAAGATGCTCATCCCTATCACTGGAGACTATTTGGTGGACACCAAATCACTGAATGACGTCTACCTGGTAATACAGGCCTGGATGGCTCAACGTGAGCTTTATCTTAATGATAAGACTGAACTCCTCATCCTTGGTTCACACCATCATCTCAGCAAACTTGATCTTGCTTTCAAGTCTTTCATCATTGACGGCAACACCATCAAGGTCTCTAATGGCAACAATTCCCTCGGCACCTACCTTGATTCCACCTTGTCTCTGTCCAGACAAACCAATTCCGTTACATCTGCCTCAGCCTACACGTGCAAACTGATTACTGCTTGTCGCTCCTTTCTCTACACGGCTAACTGCCTTATTTTAGCCAGAACTCTTGTCATGTCCAAGATCGACTATTGCAACGCTCTTTATTTGGGGACTAGTCAACAGAACCTAAACAAGTTGCAGGTCACCCAGAATAACGCCATCAGGGCAGCCCTCAACATTCCAAGAAATAATCACATATCAGACAGCAGACGTAACTTGGGCTGGCTTTCAGTAGCCCAAAGAATCTCACTAAAAACCCTCACCCATAAGTGTCTTTCTAACCAGGCTCCCACATACCTCTCTAATCGATTTACACCCCACACTTCCACTCGCTGCAGCGATCTGCCCAAGCCAAATGTCTCGCCATCCCCAGGTTCAAGCGGCAGAAAGCAGGTGGAAGCAGCTTCCCGGTGCTAGCAACCAAATTATGGAACTCACTGCCCACTACACTCAGGTTTCGAACCTTCCTTTTATGCTTTCAAATGTAAAACTAAACTGTGGCTTCGTGATAGGGACAATTCCGCTAAGTAGCAGCACTACTCGCTACCTAGTCCCTACTTTGACCTTTTCCTACCATACTCTGACACACTCCTGTATATACCTGCTACTGTAAATCTTAACTGTATATGACCTGTATATATCTACTAATGTAAATTGTGATTGTATATGACCTAACTCGCCACATGCTCGTTACATATTTTCCTATGTTGTTTATACCTGCACTATTTCATGTTTTTATTCTGTACAATATGTCTTTGTAACCTAACCTAAGATATGCGCCCAGATGCCCGAGGGCCAGGCGCACTTTACAAATAAAGAAAATACAAATACCACCCTGAATGGGGCTTTTTGTGCTGTATATAAGATCCTGCATGGGCCAAAAGTGTCAATTTTCACAGCATCCATTGATTTTACGCCCGCCTTTGATTTAGTGGTTTCATGCCGCTTGTGGACCAAACTAGCAGATTGGAGACTTCCTGATGGGTTGTTAATAATTTTGGTTAAATTACACGATTCCTCTAATATACCAGTCAAATTAGACTTTGAAGGTAATCCAAGTAATAAAATTGTGACCACGGTTGAGTTGAGGCAGGGGAGCGTATGTGCCCCCCTGCCTCTTCAACCTAGAGGATGTATTGAGCCAGGCCGCATTTGTTTCATCCAAAATGGGGGATTTCAAATATAATTGGGTATCTTATGAGGACGCTTTCCTGCTGTTTGATTGCACTCGCATAGGTCCACAGAGTGTTCAAAGCCTTTGCGAAATATGCAGCTGAGGATGGTATGCAAATGAACCGGGCAAAAAACAAAAACATTGGGGAAACGGTGCGTAAACCTTTGCAAGGTAGTACATAAGGAACGTTTGACGCAAGTGGATAACGTAATATACTTGGGATTTCCTATTATGAATAAGCCTACAACGTATACTCTTTGGGACTACCTAAAGAACAAAGCCAATGCACTGGAGGGCCAGTTAAGAAGGGTTAATGCCAAATATGGCAGTTTCTATTGGAACCCTCTAGTTCATTTTTATGACTAAGTAGCATCGAAATTGCTGTATGGCGCTGATGAAATGCAACCCTTGGTGTGGGAGAACCTACCTAAATTACATGCTTTGGTATGGAAGAGAGCTCTTGGACTACCGCAATGTGAACCAATTGCTCTAAAACGGTTTGAGATGGGTTTGAAATCTTTGCTGGCTAGTTCTAATTGGAAACTATTCCTGCTATTTCAAAAAATAGTAAACCCTTCGGAGAGGTGGATATACAGTGATCTGGCTGTTTCATTGGAGCAAAACAAATGGAACAGTGACTCATCTGGCAGTATATTGTAATAATCTGTTATATATATTGGTCCTAGAAGTGAATAATTTACTTGCTAGACCAGGGCATGTCAAGAATGCATTATACAGAGCAGACAGGATCAAAACAATAGATGATATGCATGGCTATGATTCTCCGTCCTTTCTAGGTAATGAACATACAGATCTGGGCTGTTTTGCTCCCCCTCTGTGCCGTTTTCCAAATGCATTTGCACCAACAATTTAATGAGGTTTTGTTTTAACTCGCTGCTGACAAGGGAAATTTTAGCACGTAAAAGTGTAATTCCGAAAGAGCAGGATTTCTGCAGGCACTCACTACAATAACGCGAATAAAACTGAAACTTGGAAACATACGATTGTATTTTGTCCGGCACTCATTTCTTGCAAATGTTATTTTTTAGACAGTTTGTTCCTAGCACCAGCTGTATTGATAATGACTACTTATGGCAAAAGCTGGTGAGTTTGGAAACCACACCTGCAGCTCTTGCAGTATGGGGGTTTATCAAAAATCTGAAAGTCTATACAAACCAGTGAACTATAATAGGGTTATTTATATGAACTATAATTTGTATTCCTAATTTATATTTTAGTATAATACGGATGGGATTAACTCTTATTTTTATGTATGATAATATGGAATGAATCATACTGATTTTAATGTGTAATTGTAATAAAACTTTATATATTGTACAGGTTGAATGTGTTTAACCATACACAATAACAATAAAAATAGGAATTTTGCTTATTTTCTGAAAATTACTTCCATAAATAAGGGATCTACCCAGAATGCCACTATATCCATTACAGTCACTGCAACACGCCCCCCCCACTACCCCAACAAATGGTGGTGGGCGATAATAGGATAATGTGGTAAAATAAAAAGTGTTTTGCACTTTAAAATACACCATGCACCAGCACCCCTTGCCTGTGACAATGACATCTCGCAGGGAATCTCATTTGGGGAGTTATAGCCATCATGTTGACATCCCTACGCTTCAATTTCAGTGACTGCCAGCTGTGATGAATCAGTAATGATCGCCCTCCCCCGCCCAGTAACCTGGCATGGGGCTCTTATGTGGTCAAAGAAGGACAGATGCTTCCTGATCCCCTCCCTCTGGGTGGTGTTCCGTTGGAGGTTCACATGGGGGCAGGTGGAATAGGCCTGGAACACTAGGAACCTCATGTTTCATTTTCTCTGTAAGCCCACACTTTTAATGGCTGTTTGCCAAACAGAAGAAGTCAGAAAGTCTAGATTTGCCATCGTATGGACTACAAGTCCCAACATCCCAGAAGTACTGGGACAAGGAAGAGTGCTGAAGAGTCACATTGCAGTAGTAGTCCGGCAATTATGACTGATAGCCCACACCCGAAGGAAGATGTGAGGCTTAAAAGGCCCCCTCATGTGCAGGCACTAAGAAGGAGCTGGAACTGTGGCTGCAGTGGATGCAGTAGTAGCAAAAGCAGAAGGAAGAAGGCACAGAGTTGGCAATCCAGGCAGAAGTGGGAGAACCAAAAGGGACCCAGGGAATACATACAGGAGGGCTGTCTTCCCGCATGTGAGCCTAATTGCAGAGATTGCTCAACAGGAAGCGGGTCTGAGACTGTGGTGAGAAGTTTCTGTGAAGCCATCAGCCTCAGGAGCAAGAGGGGATACTTAATTGAGTGGCCGGACCAGAGATTCCTTCAGCAAGGAAGGGTGTGGGTCCCAAGTGAAGCCAAAAGTCGTAGAAGTTGTGCCGCATGCAGAGAAAGGAAAACAGAAGCCATTGAGTTGAACCAGGCGTTCCGATTCCTTGCTCGAACACTGCTGGCAACAATATCCAGCTACATAATCACTTGTGTTTGAGTAGAAGTGATGTAAAGTTGTTCGTTGAGTATTGGAACACTTGAATTATAACACTTGGGCGTAACCAAGCATTCTCCCTTTTACCAGTGTAAAGAGAAAACAGTGAAACTGCATTGTTGAACTTAAAACCTTGTAAAAAACACAAAGTGGTTGCGTGTGCCTAATAAAAGGTTCTAATAGGAAGAGTCTGAAAATTAATAAATCTGTATTAATGCAGTTCATTTATAACAAGAGATGTCAAGTGTTTAAACATTGTTATTACAAGTGGGAGAAAGCAAGCATTTCCCAAGCCAAGAACTAACAAGTTATTTCCCCAATTAAGACTAAAACTAGCCTTTCCCAGTGACAAAGAATGGTTTAAATGTTACTGTGAGCCAACGAGAACATCAACATTGCCTCAAACAAGAGTGTGCATGAAGCTAAGAGTGGCACCAAAGCTTCTGGGTAATTATTCTGGCTAACAGTAGACAGGTGGATAAAGGCAAGGTTGGCGAAGGGAAACTTGCTACTTATAATTATTCTTTGGAGTTGGTACAACCTACATTGCCATCTACAGTGCCAAAGACAAAAGGGAGAAGAGAGTGCATCCTAAAGGCAATTCTAGACTTTTGTTGGTTGCCGACAGGAAAGACAGGCAAAGAGGCCCCCCTTTGGAAAAGGAATATTCAGGGGAAGAATGTCTTGTCTACTTGAAGGTGTTTAAGTACCTGAAAGTGAATCTGGTCATAACTGAAAACAGTTTAGAGTCATAAAGTACTGCAGCTTTGGTTGTGTATTTGGATGTCAGTAAATGTGAGACTTCAGTAGCACAAATGAAGGTGGAATACTATGAGGCTGATGAGCAGGCCCTCATAATGAACTCTTGTAGAAGTTGCTCAGCATTGGAAGTTGTTGAGGTAGAAGTGCTGTGGAGTCATCCTGACAAAGATACCTACAGTGTATAAAGAAAGGTGTAAACAGTGTTAACCAAGAACTGTGTTACATTAACATTTACAGAAGTTATATTTACTTTGATCTAACAAGGAACTGTGGTATTTCTTCTTGGACAACTGGAAGTTGTGGCAAAGCATCGTGGCTGGGAATGACACTGATGCTATTTCAATGAAGTGGAAAGTCTTTATCACACCAAGAAGAGAAGTTTTTCCGTTATTGGAACCTTGGTGAACAAAACTTTAAGTTGACACTGAAGGAATCAAGAACTGAATTGGGACTGTATTATATACATGTTTTTCCTTGTTTCTTTTTATTTAACATTGGAGCTGAGCTTACCTTGAAATCTGTGGAAGGGGCGTTTACGCAGGTTAGCCAGAGAGACTGTGAATATCACTGTTGATGTTATTATAAACTGACATATATATATATTTTGTATGCATTTGATGTTTAAGTGTGAGGGGCAGACATCCTGTATTAGAGTGTTTTTCTTTAGTTTTGATAGGTAGAGAAATCCTGGTCAGAGTAGGGATAATGAGGCGTTTGATAATATTTTTGATTTAATAAAAGGAAAATGGCGTATTGCGAAAAATCATTCAAAAGTTGTCTGCCTCACATTTATGACCCCTCACACTGCCCTTCCCTTATGGTGATTCTCCCAAGAGTAGTCATGCCGTTCACATGTTTTGCAGCTTAGTTTTTACAGGACCACCAGGTCACAATTACAACTCTGAAAAGCCTACGGTCCAGTTTCCATGACATTTCTGCACAATGCTATCGCCAACCTCAACCACACAACAAACTGGACAGTTTAAAAAAAAAAAGAAGAATGTGCACAATGTAGTGGCTCCCCAGACACGTGACAATGGCATTCGCGAAGTTTCGTGATCCTCCTTTAAAGAGCATTGGCATATTTTCTGATTCACCCACCACCATTTTCGGTAATGTGATATTGCTGCACCCCTCCAAAAACACTTGGTATTGCCCTCAGTGGCCCCCAGCAATAACACCAGAGACTTAAGCAGTCTGGTGACGCTGGGGGGGGGGCAGTTCTCCAAAGTTAGTGACCTCAGTGGTCAGGGATCAGAAAAAAGATATGCTTCCTTAGTGCCTTGTAAGGTCTGCTTCTAGCTTAGTTTAAGTCAGGCTGACAGAAAACGAGCATGCGCAATGTGGGCTTTGTCCTGTCAGTGCAACAGACCGCTCCTGTGGAAAAGGCAAGTGCAGGCAGTGGTTACAGTGTAGAGCATAGACTTGGGGGTCTGAAGAACGAGTACAACAGTCCTCGTACTCGCTCATTTGGTTCTGGTGTAATGTCATGTTTTGCTCTCACATGCTAGCTCACATGCTAGCTCACATGCTAGCAGAGTTGAAGTGATGACCTGTGATAGGGCCGGGGCTAGGTACAGCATTGGCCAACCCTGGCTTGAGCGGGATGGCTTGCGAGTGTTCATTTGAGAGAGAACCTGCAACAGCAGGACATTTTATTTTCCACCAACGTTTCCTCTTCTGTCAATTTGTGAGCTCGCCAGGTTGGCAGTGTAGTTTTCGCGACGAAGGGTACAGGTCTTGTACTCTTACATACGGTTTCTCTATTATCTGCTGGCAACATCTCTTAGCGTAGGATTTTGCCTCTTAAAAGCAGCGCTGCAATATTTTTGCATACTGGATGTACAAAGTAATTATTTTAACGTTGTCACTGGTTCACGTTTAAACTGGACTATGATAGGTTCCCCTTTAATTATCCATTATCAGCAAATAAGAGCTGTAGATATAACGAGACTCTGTCTTCCAAACAGACTTCTGAAGACATACTCTTAATTTTAGATGTCTTCGATGTATGCTGGCTTTCAAGGGTTTTGACATTCACTTAGGTTCTGCAGGAACCTTGAGGGAGGTCACTGCACCCGTTGTGAACTGGCTGAAAGTAATTACACTTAGCGGTCTGCAGCCCAGCCAGCCTGAGCCATTAACAATGATTTCCCAGTTGAGTGACGCTGACGCATATTAATGCTAATCCCTGGCTCCCTGGGGGTGGCATATGGTAGATAATCTGAGTCAGCAGTCGCACGTACTGCTGCAGCAAGCAGCCATGGCAGCTGCGCCACACGACTCTCCACAGTCTCCCGCCATTTATTTACCTGCATCGAGACTTGCCAGGGCCAAGAGTTGGGTTTGGCGCGCTGTCCATTGACGATTCGAGTCGCAGCAATCTGAGGGGGGATTGCGGGCTTCCCACATGTAGACGGCCAGTCTGGAAAAAAAGACACGGTGAAAAACCTCTGGGGTGGCAAAACATGTCGCAGTGCTGTTTTGCAACATAAATCAGACTACCACAAAGGAATACATGTATGCACATTCTAAGGGATTACAATCTGTACAAGCATGCAGTCTGTGCTGTATGCTGCAGCGCAAATCACAGGACATTATATATTTCACATGAAACATTGCATTCGGTTTTAGAGACACTGAACATTGAATCCAAAACTTTTCTGAGAAGAAAAGATGAGACAAAGAAACAATCTGTTATAATGCTTGCTGAGTCCCACATATCAGTCAAACAGTGGAGAAGCTGTGGCTAAAACCTAATGATGAAACCACTATTTCAAATCTCTGGCAAACTCCCATGCATGCACTCTGCTAGCACCTTACACTGAACTCTGTTGCACATCCTCAGGAACTTTCTTCATACACATCTGCCATTTCCAGCCAAAATCGCACCTCAACCAAAACCACCTCCTAATCCATCCAATTTGAAAACAAATCTACAACAGTCTCAGCCAGAACCCACCACTGCACAACACCCGCTAAATGCCAACAAAAAACGAAGGGATGGACTTGCAGAAATGTACCCCGAGCAATGCCAACTAAAAACCTAGGGATAGGCTTGCAGTAATGTACCCTGAGCAATGTTCACTAAATAAGCAAGGGATGGGCTTGCAGCTGTACTCTAACCCAGAAAAATCTTAACTAGAAGCACAGGAATGGGCTGGCATTAACATACGCTGTACCTGTACAATATCAACTAGAGACTGAGGGATGGGCGGCAGTACTGTACGCTATCCCTCAACATCAACTAGAAACCCAACATGTACTGGAAATCGAGAGATGAAGCTGGCCATAATGTACTCAATCCCCGAAAATCATCAACTAGAAACCGAGGGATGAAGCTGGCAGTAATGCAACTCTACCCCTGAATAACATCAACTAGAAACCAAGGGGTGGACTGGCAGTAATGTACCCTCAATGTCTGAACAATGCAGTCTTCCAATCAGGTTTTCAATGTTTCCAAAAGTGTAATTGACATGTCAGTTCCATGAAACGGAGACAAGTACAGAGTAACGTCACCAGGAGGTAGTACCCTCACAACCCCAAAAATACAGCTACACTCCCTTCATGTCAGTGAAGCAAAGACGAGGCACAAAACTATGACATTGATAGGCACCCATGAGCGGTTACATTAAACGTGAAATAACGCAAGTGTAAGTAGACCCTCCATTTATTGTGGATCTTGGAAGAGGAAAGGTAGGAAAAACCATGTACATTCGCAGGGCCAAAGTGACCAGGGCAACCTATAATTTCACTTTTCACTGCTCTGGTTGCTTCTTGGGATGACCCCCTGCGTTATTCTGATCAAGGCCATATATCTTTCCTGGCCATGGCATTTCTCTCCGCCGCCTTTGATGCGGTCAACCACTCAATCTTTTTTTCACAACTCTCACCTACACTAGGGATACAGAGAGCAGCCCTGCAATGGTTCAGAAGTTTTCTAGTCGGACAAACACAAACTGTTAAACTTGGATCTCTATTTTCAGCTCCAGCACCAGTCCCCTTTGGTGTTCCCTAGGGCTGCTCTTTGTCTGCCCTTCTATTTTACATTTATATCTTTCCACTTATGTCCATCATCGGTAATTTTGATATTTGTTTCCATTCATGTACAGATGACGTCCAATTATACATGAACGCTTTCTGACCGGAAGACTCATTTAACCAGCTTTAGGCCTGTCGATCAAATTAAAAGCTGGCTTGCTAGGAATAACCTCCATCTTAATGATTCTAAGAAAGAAACAATGTACCTTGGCCCCAAACATCTCTTACAAAATCCTGATCATCCGCGACCACCCTCCTTATTTGGTCTCCCAACTACCTTAGGCGAACAGAAGAGAACGACCAACTGGGGGTTTATTTGAAGTAGGACACTATTTGCACATTAAGAAAGAAACAAATTCAATTTCATCAAATCAACAGGCTGTTCTTTAAGCCAGAACCCGCTAATCATACACAAAACTGTGCAAAGTCACACAATCAACAAATAACCCATTCCACACATACCACATACTTCATTCAAACCAAGCAAATAAAAAAAAGGTGGTCAAAAAGAACAGACAAGCAATACAGCAATAGATATTGTCTAAAACAAATTACAAAAGGGACTAAACAAAAATAGATATAAAGGGATTCAACAATAATGACTTAAACAAGGCTTAAACAATTTTCCAAGGTCTATAAGCCCACAAAGGGGAAATTTATAAAACAATCTCATAAATCCATGGAACAGTTTCTGAAGTCCACAATTCCACAATGTCATGGCCCAATGACTGTTCATAGGCCTCCAAAACCCAACTGGTTTCGACATCTAATATGATTGATAACGTCTTCATCAGGGGATAAATGCTGCAAAAGATATGAATACATAGACACTGCATTGAGCCACTAACTGGCAGAAAAACAGAATGCACACACATTATTCACCAAGCCCTACAATTAGAGAGAGTTCAATGAAAGCATCAAGGAGCGGGAGAGTTAATCACTCTACATTGATGTTAGGTACACAGAGAGGACGGCTCTCCCACCAGATGTAAATGCAACAGCCAAAAAAGTGACTGTGCGTGGAACCACTGAATTATATGTAAACGTTAATAACAACCATCAAGAATGCAATTTAGGTATTAAAAATGATTAAAATAAGATGTCAAAAAAATAAGGTCTGTGCAATAGTGCCCACCAGGCCTAGCGTGATGTGCTGCCATATCTACTGTAAATGCAAAGATTCCAGAATGTTGGCAATGATGTAAATAATTTAATATTGGCTGAGAAAGGCAAATCAACTGCATTCAAAATGCAATTCAGATGTTAAAAGAGCGAGCCATTAACAACATGATAAACCACCATACCTCATATGGCCAGACCATTCTGCGTTTCGTATGTGATTCACAAGAAAAGGCAGATAGAACCAAGTTTTAACTACCTTAACCACTAAAGTAAAAAACCTCAGGGTCATTTAAGACCCTGAGTTGCCCATACTTATACAAGTTAATGCCAGTGTTAGGCATTCTTTTCTAAGCATCCGTCTCTTGCGACATGTTCTTCCATACCTCCCACACAATGACCATGCCTCAGTGGTGGGAGCACTGATTGTTCAAGGCTCAATTATACCAATACTCTTCATGACGGAGTACCAAAATATCTGGTCCACCGTTTGCAGGTTACCCAGAATGCTGCAGTCCGATTATTGTGTACATTTCCTAAAGATTCATCAATCTCTCCTGCTAGGCGCAACCTCCATTGGATCCCCGCTCATTGTCGGATAACATTTAAGATTCTATGCCTGGTGTTCAAATGCATGCATGGCAGGGGTGTTGACAGGTCTGGAAAAGATCTGGGGCTACACTAATGTCGGGGCTAGCTAGCCTTTTGGTTGTAGCCCCTGAACTTCGATCCGGGGCTACAACCAAAAGACCCGGGGCTATAGCCCCCTCAGGCCCCCTATCAACTCCTCTGATGCATAGATTGGATCCACCTTACCTGGCTAAACGCATTGAACTTTATCAACCCTTACGCTCGCTTCGATCTTCAAATTGCTGTTTACTTAATGTCCCTACTAGTCACTCTACCAGAGGCGATAGGTGCTTTTCTGTCCTCGAACCTACGCTCTGGACCAAACTCCCCCTGTCTGCGTTCCCGAGCCTCTCAGGGATTTTCACAAACATCTAAAAACGTTCCTTTATTCCTAGCTCAGACTACCAGAACTACAGCAGTATCTGTAAGGTTTTGATACTTACACAAGAAGTCCATTAGCTGTGCCACCTGCACCCAGAGGTAACTCGAGGGAGGGCCCTATGTGGAAGGACTAGGGGATCGAAATATATGAAACAGAAATGGGTCCTGCCACTTAATAGTTTGGACATAACATGGTTAATGTATGCAAAATCTAGTCAAACAATTGTGTGTTGGCTTGAATTAATCCACCCTTTGAACCCATCCAAGGCCTAATTCTAGGTTCATAAAGTGATAATGCAAATGAATGAAGCTACGACTTGTATATATCAAGGCAGCCCTCTTTAATTGGCTGTATCATTATTTTTGTTCATGTTTTTACTAATTTCATATGATCAGACCACCTGCACCCAGAGGCCGTTCCCGGTACATTATCCAGTGTTCTGCGCATTAAAAATACCAAACACAAAAAACAAATACAAATACGTTCCCCCACCAGGACACTAGGGTCTGTAAAGTATTAAGTTTACATTATCAGCAATGAACACATGAATCATACGCAAGTCACATGAAATTCATGCAACTTCCATGAGCACGGCTGTGCATTTCTACTTGTGATGTTGTACAGTTAAGTCCATTGACATGCCCTTTCGTCACATGTACAGACCAAGTCGACAGGGAACCCAAAGCATGCAGGTCGCCCAACAGAAGTCTTTCCATCTTTTGCTAGCTGCTCTCTCAGAGTAGTACAGAGAGCCACTGGCACACACTGAACTCCGACACATTGAAGCAAAACCACCGCAAGAGAAGTTAACCGCATATAGTGAGTCTTTTCTGTAAATTCATCTGCCAGAATTACCAGATCCACAAACACGCCCTGTCTGGTGGTGCGTAGGTACTGCCTCAAAAGAGCTGGCGGAACGAGTTTCCCAGTTCTAGCCTCCCAATTGTGGAACACTCTTCCACAAGACATTAAAACCAGCCCTACTTTCCAAATATTCAGAAGCCACGTCATCACCTGGTTACTGAACAAAAAATAACAACCTCACCCCGAATTCACACTCTCAACCCTAGATTTATCTCTCCTGTATATATCTATCTTCGATGCTCTACACCCCACCTACATGACTTTCCCAGCCATACTAATGCTCCATTTGTAATATGTATGCATACATTGTACAAATTGCATAAACTGCATAACTGATTTTCCCTGCCATTCTAATGCTCCATCTGTAATGTGTTGTCATGATCCGCCCTTGGAAGCTATGGCACGATTGGAAAGCACTGCCACGGAGAACCTGACAGTAACGGCCTAGCCCTCAACCAATATGGCCGCCATCGCTATTTAAACCAGCCCCGCCCACTTACCTGCGCGTTGTATCTGTGATTTCCATCGATACGCTCGCTCGGCTACTCCTCCGAGTAGCCTCCCCCCCCAGCCTCCTTCCGTTTTCTACCTGCCCTGCACACCACTTGTTCAGCCTACTATTTACCTTGCTTCCTTCGTTCTCCGGCGTCTGCCGCTCTTCATTCCACTCTGTTTTCTTACCTTCGGCGCCTCGCCGTTCCGACTCGCGGTATCCTCCGCCACTCTCGCGCCTCCTTGCGTTCACCTCTATTGACTTCGGGGTACTGCCTATTCTTTGGGTTCGGGACTATCCATAGCTTCTTCCTCTCTTTCTTAGCGTTCTGCTTTCATCGCTCTCTTCTGAATCATTTACGGATCCTTCTGTGACATCTCACATATGGTTTATTATTCCTGCCAGTTTGCTTCCTATGGGATCCTGAGAAGATAAGAGTCACCCCAGAACTTTACCGGTCTGCCTCTTGCAACTATACTCGACTCGAGTATCCTTCCTGGAACTGCCTGGAACTGCCTGCAGGGTTTTTTGTGCCATCCATCGGCTTTTTCCCTGTCTTTTTGGGGCTTGGCTCCTCGGGGCCCCCCTCAAGGCAGGTCCCATTCCCTGTCGAGGTGGCCTCCGAGGGAGCCAGGCCTTACTTGCTTGACAGGAAGTCAAAAGAGAAGCCATCTAAGGAACGTTCCAAGGTACTACGGAAGAAGTCATCCAGTGTCCCAGGATCTTCAGGTGAGGAGCAGGGGGCGGAAGGTGATCAGCGTGACAGAATACAACGCCCGAACATAACCATGGCTTCTCTGGAACAGTACCAGGAGTTGGTTGCCGCCTTACAGAGCGTAACTCTAGAAGTACAAGCCCTGAAGACCGAGAACGCCGCTTTACGCCAACAAATGGTCTTCCGTAGAGATGACCAAGGGGATTTGCCGCCTATGCCTCTTACATTTGGAAAGTATGATGGTTATCCCGGCGGTCTAAAGGAATTCCTAGACGCTTGCCAAATTCACTTCACCTTTCGACCTTATGCCTTTGAAACTGCGAGAGCTAGGGTCGGTTTCCTTATCACCAACCTAACAGGGAATGCCTTGGCCTGGGCCACCCCCTTTGGTGACCAGAAACAATCCCGCTCTGTCCAACTATGACCAATTTGTGGATCTCTTCAAGGGGAGATTCGATCGTCCTGAGGTCCTATACACCACACTTGAGGCAATACTCGATGTGAAACAGGGGAACGCAGACGTGCAGACCTACATATCCCGATTTTTAAGACTAGCGGCGAAGACAGACTGGCCTGATTCGGCTAAGCAAACAATATTTAGGAGAGGTCTCCAGGACGAACTAAAGGACGAGTTGGCTAGGGTAGCTCGCCCACCGTCGTTCCAAGATCTCATGACACTGACCCTACAATTGGAATACCGGCTATCTGAACGCCGACAGGAAAGGAGGAGACCTCGGCTCAATCTACCATCACCTAGCCCTGCTCCACATCCCCCCAGAGACATGCCGACATCAGAAGAACCGATGCAGATAGGAACAGCCCGAGGTCCTTTGACGGCTACCGAACGCAAGAGAAGGAGAGACTCCGGCCTCTGTTTATACTGCGGCTCCTCAAAGCATTTACTCAGGGACTGCCCGGAAGTCCCTCCACGAAGAAAGGAAAACTCCAACCCTCGGTCCTTTGCAAGGGAGGTCTCGGGGGAACAAGAAGCAGCCCTTGCAACCTTACCCGACCCTCGGAACTAAGAGAAGACAACAGTCTAATGATCTTTCGAGTTCAGCTATGGACTACAGAATCCTCCCCCATAGAAGTACTAGCTATGCTGGACTGCGGAGCCGCAGGAAACTTTATGGATATCGAATGGGCTAAGGCACAACGAATCGCCATTAAACACAAGGAGAAACCTATCCCTGTAGAAGGGGTAGACGGCGAGCCCTTGTCCTCAGGCCCCATAGATTCCGAGACTTTACCCTTGCATTTGGTCTTAGGAGAACACCATGAATCTATGATATTTGACCTGATTCGAGCAGCACATTTTCCTTTGGTGATAGGGATTCCATGGCTCAGACGGCACAACCCTCAGATTAATTGGACCACCAATGTTGTGCGTTTTGACTCTACTTATTGTAAGGATCACTGTACCATCAATCCCCCTACCCAGGGAGAGAACAGGGAGCACCAAGCACCCCAGCGTAAGGTGGTAGCTACCATTCCCCTACTATACCAGGAATATGCTGAGGTTTTTCAGGACTCTGTACCCAAGCTCTTACCTCCCAATCGACCAGAAGACTGTGCCTTAGATCTCCTTCCAGGGTCCGTGGTTCCCTTTGGTAGAATGTATACTTTGTCTCCTTCCGAAAAACTAGCCTTACGGATCTACTTGGACGATAACCTTCAGAATGGACTCATTCAAGAATCCCGATCGTCCGGGGGAGCATCGTTATTCTTCATCCCCAAAAAAGACACCACCGAATTACGACCTTGTATTGACTACAGGGGTCTCAACCAAATCACTGTGCGTGACCGCTATCCTATGCCTTTAATCAGAGACATTCTGGAAGCGGTCAGAGGGGCCTCTTATTTCACGAAACTAGACCTCAGGGGAGCCTATCATCTTCTCCGGATAAGGACAGGCGACGAATGGAAGACCGCATTTCGGACCCCATTCGGGTTATACGAATATCGTGTCATGCCCTTTGGTCTCGTGAATGCCCCTGCTGTTTTCCAAAGGTTTATAGATAAGATCTTTTCTGACATGTTGTTTGTGTCAGTTGTCATTTATTTAGATGACATCCTTATCTACTCAGAAAGCCTTCAAGAACACCAAGACCATGTGAGACAGGTGTTACACCGACTCCTGTCTAACCGTCTTCTGGTCAAACCTGAGAAATGCCAGTTCGAAGTAACATCTGTTTCTTATCTAGGTTATATCCTATCCAAGGAAGGAATCCAGATGGAACCCGAGAAGATTAGAGCCATCATCGAATGGAAAGAACCTAGAGGTATAAAGGAGGTTCAAATATTCTTGGGTTTAGCTAATTTCTATCGCCAGTTCATCCCTAATTTTTCCGACCTGATGTTACCTATTACCAGTCTTCTCAAGAAAGGAGTTAAGTACGTTTTTGGTCCAGAACAGAAGAGGTCGTTTTTTCGCCTTAAGGAGTTATTTACTTCGGCTCCCATACTTGTACAACCTGATCAAACAAGACCCTTTATCGTGGAAACAGACGCGTCTGGAGGAGCACTGGGAGCCGTACTTCTACAAAGAACGGATGATGGCCTCAAACACCCAGTCGCATACTACTCAAGGACTCTGACGAAAAGCGAACGTAATTACTCAGTTCTGGAAAGAGAATTGCTTGCCATAAAATCAGCCTGTCAAGAGTGGAGGCACCTACTCTTGGGAGCAGCTTACCCGTTCCAAATACTTACAGATCATCGCAACCTCCGGGTATTGCAGCAGATGGAGTGCACTAATGCTCGACATGCCAGATGGGCCTATTACTTTTCCCAATTTGAGTTCACCATTTCATATGTACCGGGTACGGAAAACAAGATGGCAGACGCACTCTCCAGATGCCAAGGAGAGGAAGACAACCTCCCACAAGGGCATGACCTCTTGTTCCCAAATCTGAAGATTATGGCTAGGGTCGTGCCATTTCTACAAGATCTGGTAACCCACTACAGTCATCTACCGGCCATACCCGCATCCATCACTCAGGCCAATGACGGTCTATTCTACCATGGTACTAAACTGTTTCTCCCTTCCAAAGAGCTTCAGGAACAGATACTTTCGTGGTGCCACGATACCCCCCTAGCGGGACACCCAGGTATCAAGAAAACACAGGAACTCATAGGTCGCAGATTCTGGTGGCCAGAACTTCCCAAGGATGTAAAAAGATATGTAACCACCTGTCCCGTATGCGCCGCCAACAAGTACCAAACAGGCAAACCTTTGGGCAGGTTGCAACAGCCTATCCTACCCACTAGACCCTGGGAACTGATTTCCATGGATTTTATTGTTGACCTACCGGAATCCGAAAATAAGACAGCAATTATGGTCACTGTAGACACCTACAGCAAGATGGCTCATTTTTCTGCTCTTTCAGGTCTTCCGTCAGCTCCAGAGACGGCTTCGATCTTTCTCAGAGATGTTATTCGTCTCCATGGATTGCCTCGGACCATTATTTCGGACCGCGGAACCCAATTCACCTCCAAATTCTGGAAATTACTATGTCACCAATTGGGTATCAGCCGAGCACTTTCCTCTGGTTTTCACCCCCAAACTAACGGACAAACCGAGAGACTCAATGCTGGGTTGGAACAATATTTAAGGTGTTTCTGTAGTCACAAACAAGAAAGATGGTCAGCCTTTCTCTCTCAGGCCGAATTCGCC
This sequence comes from Ambystoma mexicanum, assembly GCF_040938575.1. Lineage (NCBI taxonomy): Eukaryota > Metazoa > Chordata > Amphibia > Caudata > Ambystomatidae > Ambystoma > Ambystoma mexicanum. The sequence continues at coordinate 275,609,846 of NC_090937.1, forward strand.
TATAATAATAATTACCACACGTCCATTCTCATGAGTCCATTCTACTGCACTTACGGGTATCATCCACAACAAATACCCTGGACCGGAATGCAACCTACCCAATCTCCTGCCATAGACGACAGGTTGTCGGAACTCAAGGAGGTTCATAAGATGGCTAGAGAAGCACTGGAAGGCAGTCAGCTCACACAGAAAAGATGGGTGGATAGAAGTCGCCGATCCAACCCAGAGTGGAAGCCAGGACAGAGAGTCTGGTTATCTACCAAACATCTTCCTAGATGGATACACACAGGCAAATTCGCACCTCGATACCTGGGTCCTTATCCCATCATCAGACAGATCAACCCCGAGGCTTATGAACTACGCTTACCTAAGGGTCTTCAAAGAGTACATCCAGTCTTCCACACCTCATTACTCAAGGAATACCAGGAGGATCCTTTTCACCGCAAGACTCAGAAGACTAAAACACCGAAGGTAAAGGAATCCCAAGAATACGAGGTGGAGTACTTAGTGGATTCACGTTACCACCGAGGGAGACTCCAATATCTGGTCCATTGGAAGGGATATTCCGAAGATGAAAGGACGTGGGAACCCAGATACCATCTTCACGCACCCAGACTCGTAAAAGGGTTTCATCGGAGGTATCCAGGAAAACCAGGGGGTTTCCGGGGAGAGAGAGGCCATACTGTCATGATCCGCCCTTGGAAGCTATGGCACGATTGGAAAGCACTGCCACGGAGAACCTGACAGTAACGGCCTAGCCCTCAACCAATATGGCCGCCATCGCTATTTAAACCAGCCCCGCCCACTTACCTGCGCGTTGTATCTGTGATTTCCATCGATACGCTCGCTCGGCTACTCCTCCGAGTAGCCTCCCCCCCCAGCCTCCTTCCGTTTTCTACCTGCCCTGCACACCACTTGTTCAGCCTACTATTTACCTTGCTTCCTTCGTTCTCCGGCGTCTGCCGCTCTTCATTCCACTCTGTTTTCTTACCTTCGGCGCCTCGCCGTTCCGACTCGCGGTATCCTCCGCCACTCTCGCGCCTCCTTGCGTTCACCTCTATTGACTTCGGGGTACTGCCTATTCTTTGGGTTCGGGACTATCCATAGCTTCTTCCTCTCTTTCTTAGCGTTCTGCTTTCATCGCTCTCTTCTGAATCATTTACGGATCCTTCTGTGACATCTCACATATGGTTTATTATTCCTGCCAGTTTGCTTCCTATGGGATCCTGAGAAGATAAGAGTCACCCCAGAACTTTACCGGTCTGCCTCTTGCAACTATACTCGACTCGAGTATCCTTCCTGGAACTGCCTGGAACTGCCTGCAGGGTTTTTTGTGCCATCCATCGGCTTTTTCCCTGTCTTTTTGGGGCTTGGTTCCTCGGGGCCCCCCTCAAGGCAGGTCCCATTCCCTGTCGAGGTGGCCTCCGAGGGAGCCAGGCCTTACTTGCATGACAGGAAGTCAAAAGAGAAGCCATCTAAGGAACGTTCCAAGGTACTACGGAAGAAGTCATCCAGTGTCCCAGGATCTTCAGGTGAGGAGCAGGGGGCGGAAGGTGATCAGCGTGACATGTGTATGTATAAATTGTATAAACTGTATAACTTCATCATGTAACCATTACCTTAACCTTGTGCCCAGATACCCCTGGGTCAGGCGCGCTATATAAATAAAATAAACTAACTGTCACTGAGGCCAGGATGCATTGGTCATAGGTCAAAGGTGCCACTACAGTTGAATCCAAACAGGTGTGGATATAGTGTTCCCCACACACACAGGTATGAGATCCATTGTCTGTTACCCCTGCAAACACACACACCTTTCTCATCAAGTCTATCACCCAATATACCTGCCATAGTCTGGCTGACTGGCATGCATCTTGTTCACCAAGGGACTAATTCACATCAACTTGATGGAAGAAAAAGGAAGGTTTTTCACCCAACTCCACTGCCATAATTACACACAGGAAGTAAGGCTGGGGTAAACGGGGGCGGGTAGCTGCAGACATTGCAATAGGGTCGAAAGATGCTCACAAGGTGTTAGTCTAGGATAAGGAGGAGGTGGGTAGTTGACAGTTGTTGAGAAGATCAAGGAATGTTGAGGTTAGGCTGGGCAGTGGTCTGTCAAATAAACTTGGGATTGTGGAGAGCACAAGAATGTTATAAGACAATGCCTATGTAGTAACCACAAAATTAATTAATCTGATCATTGAACCATTTGTGTTGGGTGAAATGGAGAATTCTCAAAAATGTGCTAATTCCCTCCAGTTTAGAGACCCCCAGCAACTTTGCTGGATTTTGAGGGCTTGATTTTCTTACCTGGAGAGAGTGAGACCTTTTTATTCCCACTCTCTCATATATTTTAATGTGATTTTATACACTTTCTTTTTGGTTATGGAGTCTAACCAACTCCAGGGGCATCATCTTTTACAATTGTGCCACAAAGCACCTTCAGTGCAGTGCCACAGGGAAGTCTTCCAGATTTCCCATGGTTTAAATAACTTCTCTGGGATCTACTGTTTCCCAGAGCAGTAAAGTGAAATTGGCTTTACTTAGTGTGTGCTGGGTCTAGCAAGTACAATGCTATCTTACAATAGAGTGCTGGAGGGCTTACTTAGTATCCCGTGTCTAAATGCTCATGTAACATTTTTTATGTTAACCTTTCCTAAATTGACTGGCTGGTGGCAGTGGTTTCGTTTTGTACTTCTTAGATTTGCATTTACCGTGACCGTTCGCGGATCTGGTAACGTTAAATGCGGGAGCCATCTTTTTCAAAATGGCGTCCAGCCATCTTTGCTAAAATGGTGCCCGGTCTTCTTTTTTCACCAGGTTTTTTTTGTAAAGGTCCTTCTGGAGAGTTTCTCTGCACGCCAAACCAGGTTTGGTCTCTTTGTTCATTTCGCCTTTGGCAGGGTTTGAGAGAAACCCGCCTCTGGCACCCAAGTGACTGGGGTAGGCAGGAAGTGAGGGAGGTGCACAAAACTCCCTGTGCTTAGTCTCCTAGGAGACCCAGACGCACTCTGAGGTGATTGGCTGGCTGACTGTCTGGCAAGGATAGCCACCCTGCTGGGGGAGTGACTGCTAGACTGGAATGAATGGGAGGGAATGAATAAAAGGTGAATCTTTTGACTTGGAAGGCAGAGTCGACCACTGGACGAAGGGACTGAAGAAGAGCTTGAAGAGGACGCCTGCTGCAACTCCTGGACCGTTGGTTTGGCCGGTGAAGCCCTGCTGCAGTGATTACTTGCCAAGTTCGCATCGACAGAGACGCCCTGCAAGGACGACTTCTCCCTTTGAGTTGGTGGGACCAATCAACTCCCAAGTAAGCCACCTGGACACCCATCTCAGAGCTGGCTCAATTTCCTTAGAGTTGCTGCAGGAAACCGTAGAGCCAGGGAGAGGGACACCAGATTGTGTACGTTGCTTGTAAGCTGGCCTAAAGCTTTTGGAAGATCCTCCGGACTCCCACGAAGCAGGACTGACCAAGCCTGACCCCCTCTCCCCCTCAGTCGAGTGCGGGACCTCAGATGTGAGGAAAGTCCACCTTGACAGCCAGGAAACGCGCTTATTGCCATTTGCTGTACCGCAAGGAGCTGAAACGCGAAACAGCCACTGAAAGTAAAGTTTGCCGGTTGCCAGCTTCGATAGTACTGGTGTAGTGCAGGAGTCCCCCGACGTCCTCCCTCTTGTCCCCACGACTGAGGCCCAGGAACAGTGAGATCTGCAGCGCTGCACAGGAACAGAAGTCATCAGCTGCATCTTTTCTTCCTTACCAAGGTACCGTAAAACAAGTCTAAGAGAACTTACCTCTTACTGGAGAAGTGATTGTAACTTCAACAACTCACAAGTCTAATCAGCTTGTGGCCCTACATTTGATTCTTCTTTTCTTCAAAGACTCTTAAGAACTTGGGCAAAGACTTTTCCATTACTTACCAGAAATGCTTTATCTATCCAAGACTTTTGCCCACTGACTTTGGCTTAGCCTATTGAATTGAAAGACTCTTCTAGTCAACTCTAAAAGTACCTGCACTGCTTAAGAATAATTGTGGTCTCTTGTGTTCTAATAACCTTTGCCTTTTACCAACTTTTAAAGATTATTCTGAATACCAACAGTAAGGTATTAATGTCCCCAGCATCCTTGTTACTGAAGTCACCTGTGGGTGTAGGTTGTGTCTGTGGGCCATCCCAAAAGGGTCTATACTGATTTAGAAACTCAGAGTGTACAATATTGAAGTATATTTGTGTTACTATTCTATTGCTCCCTTCTGAAGAAGGCTTTATAACTGAGTGATAAATAAATTAATGTCTATGCAAGGCACTTTGTGTGTAAGAGTTTATTTGAATACCTGTAACTGTGAATCTTTGTGTAACTCCACTACAGCTCACATTTCCCCTCTTGAGCTAAGCCTGGCTTCTCAACACGCTACCATAACTGTGTAGTACAAGCTTATACCAAAGGTTGGGTTGCCTATACCTGTAGTCATAGGTACATTTTGAATGGAGTACCCTCTGGGAACACTACAAGCAACTAACATTGGGCATCCCACAGAAGCCATGGCACCATCTATGTTGGGGCAAGTATGCTTAGATGTTCTACACTGCGGTTCTTTGCCTCAACATGTTGGTGATAAAGAAAGCATTGTGCAGGCTAGAATATTCCTGCAAAGGAACCCCAGAGTGAATGCAATCTGACCAAGGCCATCATATGCGGAATGATAGTTTGTCTCATTAGTGGGTTGGCATCCACCCTGTGTGTAGTGCATTCGATGACCTCAGCGGGTTCCCTGAGCATATTCAGAAGCTGTATTTGTGGGCTGAGTGTACACATCAGCTCGTTCTGGTTGAGCTGTGTCAACACCTTACCATTCGCATGTCCTGAACAGTGTAAACTCCCACCCAGTCCATCCCAAGATGTTAGCAATTTGGGAATCCTCCGATAGTCATCCCTCATGTGTCCCTTGAATCAACCAACTGGATGCAGTGAGCAGGGGCGTTGCTAGGGGGGGGCTAAGGGGGCTATAGCCCCTGATCTTTTGGTTGTAGCCCCGGATAGAATCCCAGGAGCTACAGCCAAAAGACTAGCTAGCCCCCAGTCCCAACAGTTCCGACATCAGCTTAGCCCCGGGTCCTTTCCAGACCTAGCAACTCCCCTGGCAGCGAGTAAAATCTTGCCAGACCTTGCAATGCCACTGAAAACCCAGTTTATCCAAGCCTTGGTGGTTACTAGGTTGGCTACTGCAATTCTATCAATTAGGGCCGCAGTATCCATCTAAGTCATCCATCTAGGGTCCCAAGGAAAAGCTCAATACACTTGACAAACAATACAGTAGCTTTAACATAAAGAACACCCAGATCACTGTCTCGCCATCAGTGAAAACCTTAGGAGTATTCATAGACTCCACGCTCTCCATGTCGCGCCAAGTTAGCGCCATTGCCTCCTCGGCTGCATTCACCACCCAACTGATAAATGCAGTCAAACCCCATCTATCCTCTCAGAACGGTCTTGCCATAGCCAGCGCCACCATTGGGGCCAAACTGGACTACTGTAACGTCCTACTGGCTGGAACCTCAGCAGAAAATCTGAAAAGACTACAAACCATTCAAAATAATGCGCTCAGGGCAGCTCTGGGCATTGCTAGATGGGAACACATTTCACTTGCACAAAGCCATGCCCACTTTCTCCAGGTGAAAGAACGCATACTATTCAAGACCTTGGCCATTAAACACAAATGCCTCTCACAGCCCCATTTTATCTATCAGAAAAAATAGTTCCTGTCACATCTTCCAGACCCCAGCGCTCACATCACTCAAATCAGCTTAACGTCGTGACCTAGAAAACAACCAAAGCGGGAGGCTCGAGCTTCCTATCCCTAGCGCCTAAACATTGGAATGCCCTCCCCACGGCCCTAAGGAATGAGACCTCCCACAAGTCACTCAAAACTAAGCTCTTCAACTAACCTACCTCACCACAAGAGGCCAACACCTTTTATCATCCTAGGAAGGTCCTCTTCATTTGCTCTGGCTCCTCTGTAACCAAATATTCTGCCCAATATATATCTCTGTTAATACTTCCAACAACTATCTTGTAACAGGTTCAATGGGACCTTAAAATGTAACTATGCCAATGAATTAAACCATCAACTACCCTGCTCTGCAACAGGTTCACTATAACAAAGAACCACAGACTGTGTGCCATTATTGCTTCATGTAACTAAGTAAGCTTTGCTGTAACAGCGTCATGATGCCCCAAGGACTTGCACACTTTACAAATGTAAAAAATAAATTTAAATAATAAATTAAATAAATAAATGTAAGTACTGTTGAGTAAAGCGTTACGATTAGGTTGGCCATGAAACGTTGGGATGCAATCACCCCAGCCATGGTGGCTCCCAAAATAGCAGAGTTCATCTCAAGACACTAAGCACAGTCCACAAAGGTCACTTTACCAGGGGTTCATCCCACCTGAAACCTTGTTCTATCACATCAATCCAGGGGGGAATATGCGATCAACCAATCGCAATCGAATTACCAGCCCCAGCTTCAGAAGGAATCAATGAGCCTGCATGCTACCGTTACAAATCAGGGTGAAACTTACTTATAAAAGCTTCACGAGACTGACCAATACATGGGTTTTCACACAGGCCTGTGGACATGTTCGCAACCCCCGTATTGCATAAATGGCTCTATGCTGTTCTCCTGTGATAGTTTGTGAATGACGTACTTGATTTAGTCTGCGATGTGAATTAGGAATATGGTGGCTTGCCTGCATTGTGACACACTGTGTGATGTACCCGTTTACCTCTCAGTCTTTCCTTTCCCCCTGTGCTCTGAAGCGTCCTGTACCGTGTCATGTTGGGAAATGTAGTTCAGGGGAGGTGGGTGGGAAATGACGTAGAGGAAGGGAAGGGGATTTCCAGGTTGATGTGCACAGAATAAAGACGTGTTGAAAGTTGCTTCGTCTATGCGCCTTTTTGTTCGTTCGACGGTGCAGCGATCCTGCAGGCTGTCCACAGTGACCCCCCCCTGAGCAGAGGAGATGCTACATTGGCGACGAGGCCGCTCCATGCATCGGAAGCAGCGGCAGTACAGGGCTGATCGTGAAGAGCGTGACCCATACGTCAACAGGTAACTGTGCACGGCGGCAAGCAGGAGAGGCCTCTGGAAGTAGAGACGCATCAGCACATGTACCCGGTGCTGCAGGTGTGAGTGTTGGAGTGAGGGACGAGGCCCACAGGCCATCACGGGGCGGTGCTCGTGCCTCACCAGGCAGCCTCCATAACCCCAAAGAAGGGAGGGACCTTGCATGTGCCACCACAGGCACTAAAGCGGCTTGTCAGCACTAAGGAGCCATCCAGCATCCAGGCTCAGTGTGCAGATGGGAAAAAGGGCCTTTAGTAGAGTGGATGCACTAGCGCACAGTCGGCAGTGAAGAAGGCCTCAACAATATTTGTCTACAGCCATCACGTGAGATCTAGACAATGTGACGCCACTCGCGCAGGCCCCTCACAGGGTGCAGGAGTCACTCGCAGTCCAGCTGCACAGTGGTGTTTGATGTGTCAGACCCCAACAGTATGGGGCCAAGGTGGATCAAGGACTTTAACCTTTATGTAGGGGCCACAGGGGCCATGAAAGATGTCCGGCAGCAATGCCTAGGGAAACTGGCGGCAGGCCAGGCTATGAGAGACATTATTGATGAACTGCCAGCCGACTCTGACACTATTCAAGGATTAAAAAATACTCTGGCCACGTATTTAATGCCACATACTAACGTTGATTACGAGAGGCACCTGTTTCACAGCACCAAACAGTTAAAAGGGGAGACCATAGAAGCTTTTGTGATGAGCTTGTGCATTAAAATCAAACAGTGCTTCTGTATTTGAGTAGTTATTGAAGTCTGAGATCTCAAATCATAGCGGGATGCGAATCGTAGACATTTCAGAGAAAACTACTGCAAAAACCCAAAACTATCAGAGACCCACTCGGAAGCTGTTCACTGAATGCAAGGGGTGCAAAGAACCCAAGGAGGTCAGTTCTGCTACAGATGTTGCTACGAGTTTCCTCACGGAGGGGCGTGCCCGGTGATTGGGCAGCATTGCTCCGTGTGTGGGGAGGATGGCCACTTTAAATCAGTATTTATTTATTTATATAGTGTGCAAATAGCCCGGGGGCATCGAGGCGCTGTTACATGTGGGAGCTTAGTTACAGAGGGCGTCAGACGCTGTAGGAATGAAAACAAGGTAGATACATACAGATAGAATGCTATTTTTCCAAAACAAGAATATGTACTTAGTATACATAGTATTTATCTTCTAGGTGCTGAAGAAGTATTTAGCTAAAGAGTAAGGTCTTTAGTGCTTTGCGGAAGGCAATGTGTGAGTTTTCTCCCCTGAGTGCTGGGGGTAGGGCGTTACAGTGCTGGGCTGCGAGGTAGAGGAAGCTGGTTCCCCCTGCTCCGAGAATCTTGATTCTAGGAACTGTTAGAATGTTAGAATAGGGAGTCCTGGTAGGTGTGGGTCAGAATATTTTTTGATTCAGGTAAGGAGGGGCGGTTTGGAGGACACATTTGTGGGTAAGTGCGAGGGTCTTGAAGAGGATGCGCTGATTAATGGGTAACCAGTGTGCCCGTTTCCTTGCTGCAGTATGCCACATAGCCGGAGAGATAGGGAAGAGCGGCGGAAAAGGGTCCACCAGCAGACCACGGACCAAGACCACAACAACCAGAGCACAAGCATCTCAAATCTCAGCTCAAATACATGGTAAACAGAAGGAGGGAGGCATGAGCAAGTGTCAGTTCACAAAAAACCAAGAAGAGAGCGGAGAGAGAGAAGGAGATACCAAGTGACCCCATTCAGACCGGAGCATCACATAAGACATGTTCGATACTTAGTAGAGCCATCCCCGTCTGAAACAGAATCGATCTCCTCCGAAGGAGAACAGAGAAAGAAAGGATATCTATATGCACTGCGAACAAAGCAGCAACAGAACGCAGTCCCATGCTACTAATGAGCGGCCAACAGAATTCCTCATAGAAACTGGCACCACAGTGAATGTTATCAGCGAACACATTTACAAGGCCTTACCTCAGATACCCAGACTTCGCTCGTCAGGCGTGGAAATATACCTATATGGAGCCAAAACCTGCTAAAATGAATGGGCAGTTCGAAGCAAGATGTCAATACAAGACAATGGAAAAGGCTATACCCATTCATGTGATATCCACCTCAACAGAACGCGGATGCATCCTAAGCTTCAGGATTGCCATGAACATGGGTCTCATCCATGTTCTATATAAGCTAATGGTCCACAAATATGTTGACACAGTAGACAAGATCAGTTGGTTCTATCCAGCATTATTCAAAGACATAAGGAAACTGCACAACCAACAAGTCAAACTACACATTGATGAGGATGTCCAGCCAGTGGCGCAGCACTACAGAGGAATCCTCATCAACATTCAACGGCAAGTAGAATAGGAGCTCCAAAAACTACTCGAGCAGGATATCAGGTTAGGCCTGACACCCTGGGTGTCTCCCATCGTACCAGTTGAAAAAAAGGGTTCCGATGCCATTCGCTTGTGTGTGGACATGCGGAGACCCAATCAGGCCATCAAGAAAGATAGATACTTGGCTCCACACATCACAGATATGACCCACCACCTGAATGTTATCTTATAACATTTGTATAGCGCCAAAAGCTCTAGGGCATCCAGGCGCTCACTTACAAAAAAGAAACAAAAGAATAGAAGCGGCTATGGTGGAAGCTTACACAGAGATTTCCTAAAGGCTAAGTGGTCTGTTTGTATGTAATTATTTGTGGCAGATCGTTCCAAGCATATGCGGGAAAAACTGGGAAGGAACGTCCATTTCCCTGTGTTCTCTTGACCCTGGCCACTTTCAAGAGGTGGGCTGAGGTGGATCGAAGGTCTCTGGTAGGCTTATGTATGGAGACTTTTTCCTTCAGGTAACTAGGTGCTGATCCATGAATACACTTATGACATAAATGGCGCCAAAGTATTCTCAAACCTTGACCTGAACAAGGGGTACCACCAACTGGTCCTGAGAGTAGATACATCACAACCTTTGTAACTCACCTGGGGCTATACAGATGTTTTGGAGTGTCGTCCGCGGCAGAGATATTTCAAGTGGAAATTCATATCATCATAAAACACATTTCAAACTGTATAAATTACAGTGATGACAATCTAGTATTCGGCACGGATGTGGAAAAACACAACGACACGCTATCCAGAGTATGTATGGTGTTGGAAGTGGCCAACCTCATGTAAAAGAAAAGTGCGAGTTCCGAGAAGAGACACTGATTTTTCGGACACATCTTCTCTAAAAATGGCATGACTCCAGACCCCAACAAGGTAACAGTGCTCAATGAGACCCCATCTCCAATGAACGTCTCATAACTCAAAGGCTCGCAAGCTATTGAACACGGTACATGAACGACGTCGCCACCATCAACGAGCCACTCGGAACTCTCACCAAATGACACACTACGTTCAAATGGTTGGATGGACGTGAATGCCTGCTGACATTCCATCAAAGTCGCATAGCACAGGCTGAGAACATAGCATACTTCGACGTGGACAGGGAATCAGAGCGGACGGTGGATGCAAGCCCGGTAGGACAAGGTGCAATTTTGGTCCAGAAAGGCAAGGACAACTTCACCCAGAGGCACATTGTCTTGTACGCCAGCAGCAAGCAGGAGCTTATCCAAGACAGAGCAGGCCTACACTCACAGGCCGAGAAGGAGAGCCTAGCGGTTGTCTGGGCCTACAAACATTTAAATTTATTTCTATAAGGGAAACCATTTAAAATCTTAACTGATCAACAAGCTCTAGTTTTGCTGTATGGCAACCCCCAGGCAAAAATGCCACCCTACATCGCCAGGTGGGGCCTTACGGCTACAGGACTATGCATTAGATATTATCAACCGGCCAGGGAAGGAAGAAAACCGGCAGACTTTCTATCGATTCACCCAAGACCAGGGGACATACTGGAGCCTTCAGTAGAGGACAGGTACATCAGATACCTGGTGCAGCAGGCAATCCCGCAGGGCATCGATCCAACAAAACTCACAAGAAGTAGATAGTGACACAGCACTGACCAATCTCGAAAAATGTTATGATATTTTGGCCGACATTAACAACTGTCTTGAAGGATACAAAACTAACCTAGAAGCAGGGAAAACCAGAAAATGTCATTGTAACACGACTACTTAAATGATGAAGTGTATACGTGGGCAGATAAGTATCAGTTTCATCCTCCAAGAACAAACAACCCAACATCTGACAATAGTAGCTCTGACTCTGCAACGACCAGGGGTAATAAGTACCCACACAGGACAGGGAGTCAACAAGTACAGGAATAACGCAAGCCAGCAGGAGGAGCAAGACCTTTTTTTAGGAGGAAGTCTAAGGGGAAAAGAACAAGGAGGGGGAAAAGGAAAAAACAGGGAATTACAAGATTTCAAATGCAGCAGACCTAGCAGTGAACTTGTCCAACAGAGTACTCACCAAACAAGAAAATGACACTGCAAAAAGGATCGAAATTTGTTCTGACCTACAGCACAAGCCTGTTTAACACCAAGGTAGAATTACAGAAGCTGACTCGAAAATTAAAAAACTATTCTTTGTATAATTGCCTCCATAAGAAACTAGAGAGACACTACCAGCAGACTATGTGGAATTCAAATCTAAAAGCACCTTTGTTGCACTCATTAACGTACCAGCGATCGACATTTTTGAAAAGATGGTACTTACTGGGAAATGTAAAAACAACAACCTGAGCAGAGGTGAAATGTCAACAATCAGAACACTCTACACAGATAAAAAAATCACCATAAGACCAGCTGACAGGAGGAGCCCTAGTTTTACTCAACACTGATGACTATAAGAAGGAATGTGCACGCCAACTAGATGACAACACAATCTATGCCAAAATGAATCAACATCCATGAAAAATTTGGAAGAAATACTACTCAAAGCAGAACCAATGGGATGGATCACACACAAAACCAAGGCAATTCTGCAGACTACACGACCACAAGTCCCACACTTATCTGCTTCCCAGAATCCACAAGAGTATGATAGATCCACCAGGGCAACCAATATTAGCAGCAAAGGGAGGAATACTGCAGCCACTGGGAACATACATTGACTACTTCCTACAACCGCTGATACAGAAAACTGACACATATGTAAAAGACAGTACACACTTTCTCAACATTTTGGATGAGATTAATCTGATGAAAGAAGACATCCTACTAACCACAGACATAAGCAGCTTATACACGAGCATACCACAGGACCTAGGACAAGACGACGTAGAATGGCTACTATTGCAAGAAGGTGAGATCGGAACAGCAAAAGAATTAATCATGACTCTGCTGGAATTCATTTCCGTTAACTCCTACTTCAGACATGAGAAACAGTTTTACCTACAGACATCAGGAACAGCCATGGGAGCCACAATGACACTAACGTATGCAAACTGTTTTATGTAGCAGTTTGGGAAATCTCATACTGGGGAACCTATGATGGAAAGATCACATCAAGACATGTGTGAAATACCTGCATGCCATATACCGAAAATATTGTCGATGTAAGGACACACTGACACAATTTCTTATCAACATCAATACAATAGGCCAGAGAATCCAATTTACAGCTGAAATCTGCAATACAGGAATACATTATCTGGATGTCAGGCTAAAAGTTCAAGATATCAAAATATCTACAACACCATACACAAAACCAACAGATAGAAATAACCTCCTGCACAGATTGAGTTTCCATCCACATAACAGGCTGAGGAACCTACCATATGCCCAGATGCTGAGACTAAAAAGAATAATCAGCGATGCAGATGAATGTCAAGCAGAATTAGACAAGTTACAGAAGAGACTCCAGGACCGAGGATACACAGATGAAGATCTAGAAAGAGCTGTCAACAAAGTTACTGAGATGTCACGTGAGAGCCTTTTACAAACCAAAACCCAAGAAAGAAGCACCCACAGTGGTGTACGTTTCCAAGTTCTCCACTCAAAGCACCTAGACCAAAAGATGCATCTCCAAACACTGTAGCATTCTAACAAGTGATAACAGAACAACAGAACTGTTTGATGATCAACTAGTCTTTGCGTACCAAAGGAGCAGTAACATGAGAGACCTACTGGTGAATACCAGAGAAGAAAAAAGATCCATGAGGAGTAAAAATCAAGGAACATTGCATTGCTTAAATTGTGGGAACAGTAATAATATAATTAAAGGAGCATTTGTTTCACACCCTTGCACAGGAAAAATAATTTAACTTAGATATTTTGCCACATTCAACACTGAGAACATTGTGTATTGCATAAGATGCCCATGCAGCACATACTACGTCGGAAAGACAGGAAGGAAGATTAAAACATGCATGAATGAACACAAGTCATGCATCAGAAATTAAAACATAACGTCAGTAGTGGCAAGACATTTCGCAGAAAAGAACCACAGCATGGCACAACAAAAATTTAAAGTATTAGAAGTGATGGAAGAACGGGACCGAAAACAAGACATGAAGAAACAGAGGACAAAGAGAGGCACACTGGATTGATCGCCTCGACTCCCTAGGACCCCAAGGCATGAACGAAGAGTGGAACCTTAATTGCTTTTTGTAACCACACAATTTGGACAGATTTTATCTTATTTATTTTTCTTTTGCAATTATGTAAATGGTAATGAGTTCTGGAACAGAATTGATTGTTGAAGATAGATGGTATATGTGCATCTATCCTTTCGATAAGAGATACAATTTGGACTAACCATATTCTCCTTTTTAGACCTTATCCTAGTGGATAATCCATTTTCAAACATGATTGACTGTTGAAGATAGATGGCATAACTGCATCCAATCTTACTAATAAGAGAGAATCAGCAGTTAGCACAAGCTCTAACAGAGTGCATCCACAGTCACAATGTGGTAAGCCTGTCAGACATTCTACACCACATTACCTTTCATTAACCAGACCTGATGGTCACCCATTACTCTCACATATTATATTCAGTCATACTGCCACCTACACATATGCTTTATAAATGTAATATCTTGATTCACCTTACCCAGATTAGACGTGTCAGTTTCCCAAGAGAGATAACACATACACAAAGCTGCTGAGAGCAGGAGTACCCTGATCTAAGATGGCACCAATGTCTCATTTGGCTGGCCATCTTGTCAGGCAAACTGTATCATGGTTGCCACAGCAACACAAATCACAGAGTGCTACAAACTGAGACGGACAGCCTCACACGCACTGCACTGCTGCTGCACACAAACATTTGCACTGGAGGATAAAGGTAAAATGTACATAGCGAGCGAAATAGCACAGAGCTCATACTACAAGGAACGTATAACTTACTAATATATATGCCTCAACAGATATGCAGATTGCGCGTGTAATGCTGACAGCTCGCGTACGTCTAAGACACAGGTTAGTGTTAACGTCCCTCGATTAACACTCACAGTATCTCACTAACATGGCTCTAAGGAAATGGGGGGGAAATGGTATCACCAGCAACGCTTTGTTAGTGCACAAGAATTAATTCACAAAATTGTACTCCACAACAGTCAGTCACAATCCAGCGATCGGGTACCTAACAGAGTAATGTCAGTTTCACAATACACTGTTTGGTGAAGGGCCTACATGGGGAAAACAACTTAACCAGCATAAATGAATACATTTTATTTTACCACAAACAATATAATGCAAATTGGCGATTGCTTTTGAACTAGATCATGGAAACTCTGATTGTAGAAGACAACTGATGTTGTTTATGCTTATGTTTTCTCTCATACATGTTTTTTCTCATACATGTCTTCTAATATATATCTCTATGTCTTGTAGGCGCCCTTGTTATGGTTATTGCAAAATTTCTGCTTTACGCAAATGTTGTAATAACCGTGCATATCCTCACACATTTGAATCCCCACTGGAATGGAAATGTGACCTCTCGGGGACATAATGGACACTTTAATGAACAGTATGCTGTCTTTACACACACCTTGCACCCTGTTACAAATTAACTTTATCATCTTGCTTTTGATTTTCTGTGTAACTCATGTTGATTTTTGATCCGTGAGAAACAAAGGCCCTTAGGAAGGACCGTTGAGTCTGAAATGCATAGGCCAAACACGCATTTGCAACTAATTTCCTTTCTAGGAAATAATATATGTATACCTGTATATTGGAAGCATCGAATTATTAAGGACACAAAAGCTATCCAAAAATCGAATAACCTTGAAGATAAAATGAACCCCAAGTGGGAAATAGGGTGTGCGGCCCACACCCGAGGCTAATTAGCCTAGGTCTTCTTTCCTTTCTTCACAGCTTGTTAAATCGTCATTGAAGGGCTAAAATCGGGCTGATGGAGGAGAGCAAAAGAAAGAGGTTGCCTTAAATCTGAGGAAGCAAAGACATAGTGTGGGCTACATTGACCCACTGAACAGAATTTTGACAAAACCAAGCTGCATTTGCACAGAAACAGCAAAATGGTTGCGTTGGCTCCTGTGAGCACCATGGCCTCAAAACTGCGTTTTGCAGCAACAAAAAGATGGCTGCACCATCCTGCCAAGCACAAATTGGGCAGGGTGAAACAAGGGGACACACTGAGGGTGCGTGCCAGTGTATTCCATATGTATATGTCCAAACAAAGGGAAAAAGCAGCATTGCCTTGCTGCAAGCCCAAAATCCCCATTAAAAAGGAAACTTTTTCACCTTTAAAAAATGCTGCTCTGACGCTATTTCCATCTGTTTTTCCTTAAACCATTGTGATTAATAAGGCCCTGCCATGCCCAGTATATCTCATTGTGCGTCAGCAAAACCAGGCATGATTTCTGAATGACCGGCCCTGTCAAATCAACTCGGGAAAACGCATTCATTTTCTTCACAAAGTATCCAAGCTCAGTAGTTCAAACAAACTCCAGCTATCTGAGTCATGTCAATTTCAAGGCATCTCTGCTTCAAACAAAACTCATGCATACAAGGAAATAACTGACAGTGTGGGAATCCAGAGGGAGATGCAAAACCACATTTAAAAAGAAATGCCATCATACACCCATGAGGCTCCACCGCATGTTTCAAGCCAACTCCCCCACTTGTCCTAGGTGCGGCGCAGATCAAGCCTCCTACATACACATGTTGTGGCTTTGTCCCCGTCTGTCCCAATTCTGGCTGGACATTTGTTCTACATTATCGGACATTCTGGGACACCCAATCACCCCCACCCCACTGCATTGCCTATTCCATGATCTCCCGCAGTTACCCCGTGATGGTAAGAAACTGGCAGGTCTCTGCATGCTACTGGCAGTTCGCTGTATACTACTCTGTTGGCTCCGCCCTAGTCCACCTACTTATGCTCATTGGCTCAGATCGGTCGGATGGGCTCACGACACTGAGCAGTCCTGGAGTGCCATGCAGCATTCCCACTCCAGGCCGAGGGACATCTGGCCGAAGTTCCGAGACTATATTGCTGCCATGACCTCGCCGTCTATTTCCCCGTCTGCTTCCCCAGGTGGTTCCCCTTGAAATGTGACCTGTTATGGTGTATGTATTAATACCTTGTGTATCGCTTTTCATCAATATGCTATATTTACGAAACATGCACTGTGGATTACTAAATTTGATTTACATTTCGCGCTGGCGCCATGTGGCCCCCTCTGGTTGTTGTTGTGCTGTCAAGTCAATAAAAAAGAGTTTAAAAAAAAAGAAATGCCAGCTTTTCACCACACATGTAAAATGGGCTTTGCAAACTCAAGGAGAGAAAGGCCCGTTTTAAAAGTAAACTGTCATTACCTAGCAATGTGAAGGGGTTTGTTGCTGGGGGAAATACACACACGGGTTATTTTATGGCTTGTTTAATTCAGGACCAAATATAAGAAAGTAAAACTGTTAAACCATATTGGCTGGATTTTGCAAGTTTCAAAAGAAAAATAGGTTTCTGCTTGGGGGGATGCTAGCAACAGGAGGGCCTCTGTCAGCAGATCAGATACTAACACACCAGTGATACTTATTAGGTTGGACGGAATCGAGTCTAGGCTGAACCCACTGACAATGGAATTTCCAGGACAAGGAAGTGTGAAGTGGGGAGGGGGCAGTAAACCTTCAATCCAGCGGGGAAACCACCCACCTTGCTCTGGAGGAAATGACAGTTGGTTGCAGCTGAAGAAATAAAACAAATGTCCAGTGACAAAGGACTGCCATTTGCTTCCAAAGACTATTCATGAATAAAAATGTAAAGACTATCTCTGCAGCAAGACTTAGTAAAAATGTTAAAATGTTGCAGTTTAAAGGTGATTTTATGGGCCTTCATTTAAGACATGGTAGAATTCACTGACCCTTTGGGAATGGAAGTGGCAAAGAATCAGGGATTACAAGGAAAGTATCCATGATACAAATGCACATTTCTATACTTACATCCCTTATGATAATCCACTCGTGTGTACAAAGTTATGGAATTTTAGGCCGAATCGTTCATTCTCAAAATTACCAAAAAGTACTAGAAGGGCAAAACAATGTCTCACGGATTGCAGAGTTGGAGTGCTATGTTCTACACAAAATATGTAACCTGTGTATATAATTTGCTAAGAGATTTCAACTGTATAAATGTACCATTTGTGGCAAAATCGGATTTTGGCTAAAATAACTGTGGGAGGTTTTTGAACATTGTAAACTCACATCATAAATCTGCCCTCCTGCTTTGAAATCCATCCAGTTGAGAGCGAGGCGGAAACTAGCACCCCTGACCAATCCCGTCAGTTCAGTTAGAGGTGTGCTTAGCTAAGCCTGCCCGGCCATATACTTTGATGATGTCACTATGCATTATAAATAAGGGTCCCTGACAAGACTCTAGACACACACTATTCCTGATTTTCCTGCGTCGGCGTTCCTGTCCCATTCATCCTGCTGAGTCCAGATTCCAACTACAAGGGCAAAGCATTGCTGACCCTACTCCAGGGCCCATTGCAAAACCGAAGCAGTGCTGATCCTATTCCCAGCAAGGCCATTGATCCAGAATCAACCCACTCATCTCCCATTAAAAAGGGGAAATCTGTGGCACCTTTTGCATCCTGGACCAGCCATGCTTGCTGCCCCCTAACTGCATTCAGAGGTACCTGTGCCAGACAGGGACCAGAATAACCATCCAGTGACCCGACCCTGCCCAGCTGTCTTTTGCCCAGCTGTCCTTGGACAGGCACGCTGCTGTGTAGTGACCAGAACCATTCACTGTCCAAATTCCAAACCTAAAGGTGGACTGTAAGTATAATCCCTACCCCATAGAAATCCATCCATCCTGGTTTTTATAGTGCCCTAGCGCCCATAGGCCTCGGAGCACTCACAAAAGAGACAGAAACAACGTAAAACACAAGACTACAAAGAGAAAGAGATAGAGATTCTATTAGACTTCTCCTTCGAACAGATGTGTCTTAAGCAGTTTCTTCAACATGGTCAGAGACATGCTGTTTTTTATGGGAGATGTCATAGCATTCCAAATCATCGGAGCCCAGTGAGTAAAGTTTGTGCCACCAACTCTTTCCAAGGTTTTATGTGGTTGTTGCAGATTATTTTTTCCTTTAGATCGTAGAGTTCTTTGAGCCGGGGCCTTAATTAGTATCTTAGACAGGCATGCGATCTCACTGCCATTTGAATTTTATTCGCTGTTGAACTGGTAGCCAGTGAAGTTTTTTCCTGGCAACTGATAATCCAAAGTCTATCTTGTCTTGCATTTGTCCTTAACCACTCTCTAAGCCATCCTATCCTTATCCTGGTAACTTGTTAAAACTGTCAGAATTCTCTATGTTCTTGCCCTTAATCTCCAAGCATTAGCGCCACTTTTCTCTTAATTTCTGTCTTGCATAGACCCTAAGTCATTAACGATATTGTGTCTAAATAAATTTTAATTAATTAAATAGGCGGCGTTAGCTGCTTAGTTAGCACAGTCTGTGGCAGGCTACTCTACTCTACAATGCTGTTCAAGTCTTTTTTGTGGGAGGACCCATAAAAACCTCCAGTATCCGCGCAGCGTCTGCGGAGTTAGCTGCTGAGGTAGTGCAGGCCGTGGCAGGCCGTTGACAGGACTGGCAGACTCCCGCTCAATGGAGGCTGGAAGCCTCGAAGAACCTTTATCACCTCAGGGCGGCGACGACGAAGAGAGGCGCTGGATGCGAAGCTCCAGACAAGGCCAACACAGACCAGACCCTCATCGCGTCCTCTCGGCCCGCCCCACTTCAAGACCACGGTTCTCTCTGACGTCGGGGCCATGTACAGCCTCTGCTCCACAGCAGAACCCCCCCACACGCCCCAAATTGCCCAAACACCTGACGTGCAAGCAGAGTATTCACTCGAACTCCTGCAGAACCCATCTCAACCTGGAAAAAATGGGCCACTAATGGAAGATTCTATACAAGATCATAACTCTCTGGTCTACAATTCATCAACGGATGCCCCGTGCCCCGGTGTGAAAGCGCCGAATCATCCCTCTCCCGGCATGCTCCCAGTGCAGCCCGCCAGAGGGCGGCCTGCGAGGGATTTGCATGCCGGTCTGAGTAGTGGAGTGGTGCTGAAGCCTCTGCTTCGCAAAAAGAAATTCAACGCAAAACCTACCTCCAACATTGTGACCCAGGCATCCGAATGCGGGCCTCGGTCCCTGGGTCGGTCTGGTAGGGCTGGTTCCCCCTGTGGAGGGCGGGTCGAGGCTGGACCCGCGCCATCCGTTCCGCGAAGTGTAGAGAATGGGCAGGGTCCTCCCGCCCTGGGCACGTCATCAGAACAGAGGACAGTGGAGGCCTTGATTCATGCGGCTGAGAGCAAAGTTTTAACCATGGATGAAATTTGTGCAGATTCCTTGGCTGCCACTTTGTCTTCGTCTACACCACCTCAAAAGAAAAATAAAACAAGAAACGGGCTGAAAGTTTCTCATAAATCAGTACCAAAAAATAAAAAAATCATCGCACTTGACTTCCCAAAAACAAAAGAGACCTATGAAAGTTCTGACGAAATCCTCAATATGTAATTCTTTGAAAGAATACTTTGCGAGCCAAGGTAAAAGAAAATATAATGTCTTGAAAGAACTAACGGACGCTGAAATGTTGGAAGTCACAATGGATCGCCCAGTAGGTCCAAAAGCAAGCAAAACCCTTTTCATCCCAAAAAAGGATCTTGCAACAGAAATGGGATCCCTTATTGAAACACCCTTGTTAGCAGAAAACAACGCTCC
Source organism: Ambystoma mexicanum (assembly GCF_040938575.1). Classification (NCBI taxonomy): domain Eukaryota; kingdom Metazoa; phylum Chordata; class Amphibia; order Caudata; family Ambystomatidae; genus Ambystoma; species Ambystoma mexicanum. Next base: position 275,630,100 of record NC_090937.1, read on the forward strand.
AAGTCCCCTCACTTTCACTCCTCTTCCGACTGAGGGCGTTACTCCGACTAATTTTTCAGAAGCTCCTTTTAGAGCTGAGAAAACGCAAGCCAAACCACCTCCTACTGACCAGCAATCTTTTCCAGCAGCAATTCCAACAGATCCCTAGCACTTGGGGCAGCAGTCTCCCATCAAAACACCACCCTTGAGAGACCACCAAATACAATCCAAGACGTCGGAAGGATTAGTCTCTGTGTCTCAGGCAGAGACCGCCCCACTCCCTTCGACACCACCAATAATTGTTCCCATCCCAGGCCCACCTGCAGCCTCAATGGCCAGGGCCCAGAGGCCAAAGAAAAATGCAGCACAAGTGTCAACACCACAGGCTCCTCTCCAAGCCACACCCTGAAGATTAAGCAGAGCTGGAGAGCAAGTTGATGACACCCAAAAAGATACTCCGACAAAAAAGCTTGACCTAACAACTTTTATGTCTGCAATAACAATTGCACTCGCCCTGTTCGGAAAACTGTACGAAGCTATAAGTGACACGCTAAAGGATCAAACTACGTTAATTGCAATGACCCATACGAAATTGATCTTCCTGGAGGGGTACATTACAGCCAAAGAAAAACTGGACAGCGAACTGTTTAACACAATTCTGGATGCCTCCCCAAGAATTGGTCCTCACACAGAGCCTCTCATCTCAAACCATTGTCATCAAAGATTCAACAGACTTTGCTTCCCAAAGCGATTTTAGCAACCTGAAAGAAATTCGGCTGGCTCCCCCAAAAGCAAGTGGCAGAAAAAGCAAACCCCTCTGGAAACATTCCAGACCTACAAAAAAAACCAACAAAAAAAGCAGCAAAATAAGGAAAATACCGGCTCAATCCCCCTATTCACATTCGCAGGGTGTCAAAAGGGGGCTTCAAACCCTCTTTACATCCAAAGGGGCCGTCAGTGGGTTTACCCCAAACCATGAGAAATCCGGATCAGGGTGCGATCCAGATAGGTTCATCACCTGCCATCAAGTCTGCCGAGAAACCACAAACTTTACTACGAATTGCGAAGGGATCAGAACAAATCGACCTAACAGCCGGTAATGGTGGCGCACCACCGCCTGGGAGCACGGTCAATTCAAAAGAAAAAGCCTCTAAGGAAAGCGGCATACCCAGGCCTCCGACGCAGTCTTTGCAGTCCGTTAGAAATCCCCCACAGGCCTCTTCACGAAAATCGCCGATCACCGCAGAGGACTTTATGAGAGACGAAAATTTCATGAACATTACTCTCCACACATCACCCCGGAGCATCTCTGACCCCCAGACCTGGAACTATGGGAGACAAACAACGCCCACGAAATTCAATCGCAGTGTCTCTCCGGTCTCCAAAAAACCCAGGAGACCTAGCGCCAACTGCACTGTTGAGAATCAAGTTAACAAGTCCAGATATCCGAGAGGACCTGAATATCTGAGAACTCACCCTGCATCTCCAAAAAAACCCTTCAAAAGCACGGATCTACATAACCGGGACAAAGAAGATCCCCAAAAAAGAGATACTCCGGACAGGCACAAGAGAGAATCTCGACCAAAAAAGCAGAGTAGCCCCTACAGGAGAAAGGAAACCATTCAAAAACGATTAAACCAGCGTCGCCTGACACCAATCATCATCTTCAACTTAGAACAGATCCCGCAAAACTCTGAGGCAATAACCCTGAATAGAGGAACGGTCCTGAAAGTCCTGAAACATGCCAGAGACTTTAAAGACCAGACGACGGACGATCTAATTTTAGTCGAGCCCTACCATAAGGACCACAAGGCGAAGGCCTTCCTTCACGTCAGAGTGAATGCTCTAGGTTGGGGGACTAAAGAAGGCAAAGGCGACCTCCTCAAACGAGGCTACTATATTACAGAGATGAGAAGCCCAACAGAGGAGCAAACAACCAGAACCCTGATCAGTTGCCCCGTGGACCAGAAACCCCAGCATAGGTCTAAAACAGAGGCCTATAAGTGGAACTCATCCCAAGTCCAAAAACCAACGAGTCACCGAACGCCGAGTTCTCCAGACATCCAATTTGAGACCAGACATGCTAAAAGGAAAGCCACCCAAAACTCCCCGAGATGGCCAAGAGGAAGTAAAGATCCCAGCCCAGAGCTGTATGGAGAATCTGCAATGACAACCCGAAATCCGGCAGTCAAAGAGCACGAAGCCTTCGGATACCCGAAATCTCCACCCCCCGGAAGATCTTGTCAACATTCACCCCAATCAAACAACTCTTGGCGTGGCTGTCGAAAGCCCTGACGACTATCGAATAAATAGCAACTAACACCAGCTAACATGCCTTCAAGGAAAAGTCCAGTACTCTCAGAATCAAATGACTCTTACAGGACGAAGACTCAAACATTTGTTGACCTCAAAATGATGTCCTGGAACACCAGAGGACACATCCACCTAACAAGACCAGGGAAAGTTAACCTGGGAGATTTTGACATCATCACACTACAAGAAACGTGGCTCCTCGAGACCACAGCAATTGACGGATTCGCTGTAGTGGTCTCCCCGGCAATCAAAGTTCGACTGGGCCGACCCTCGGCCGGTCTCTTGGTGGCAGTTCGTTTGGGATCCGGTCTGTCCATTCAAAAATGCCTAGCTTCCACCCAGTGTCACCTAGCAGTCCTAGTCAAGTGGGAGAGACCGTTTGCTTGTCCCCAAACTATGGAGACTTCCTGGCTTGCGATAACAACAACGTATTGGAATCCGCAGACCATCTCAGATAAGAAATTCCTAAACACCATTGAATCAGAGATCGATGGAATTATTGCAGCTCAGGACGATCCACTAATAATAATAAGTGGAGACCTGAACGCCAAATGTCCGATGCGAGTTCCAAACACAAATCCACCGCGCCCGAAACTCCAGGCAGAATCTCGCGTGGAGCTATGGCAATCACTCATGAACTCCAGAAACCTACATAACATCGAGGAGTCTTCTCCCCCCCAGCCAGCCATATTCTAACATGGGAAAGAGGCTCACAAAATGGGACAATCGACTACATTTTCACATCAGAAGGAATGCTCACCCGGATCACATCCTTCGAGGTTATACGGACCGTGGCCAGCGACCACAACATCCTGAAAATTGTGTGGCCCGCTAAAAGCAGCCCGAATCTTCACATGCCTGAAGAAATGGAGACTACAGCGCAAGGAAATGGCCTCAGATTAATGGTGGAAAGGATCAGAGAACTTTAAAAAAAAACTACGCAGCTCTCTAGGAAGGAGCAAGGCCTCAAATCCTCCACGGACTACCAACCTCTCTTACTCCCGTACTACTCAAACTTACAGAAAAAAGGAAGGGATATTCTACAACCTCTCCACAAGTACGACAAGGAGCTGGTACAGAAGCGGCAAAACCTGAGGAAACTGAAGAGGCAGGCGGCAAGCACAAATTCTAGCTGTGTCAAGAAAACCTACCTGGATGAACAAAAGAGATACAAATCCTGGCTGAGATTCCACCGATGCTCTATCAGCAAGACGCTGAGGAAATGCTGAGAAAACTGGAAGACAAAAACTCTGGAGCATTCTGGCAACTGATAAAAAAAGATTGGCAATGCGCCGACTCCCATTGCATCGAACAGTGTCGCTGAGGATGGCTGGGAATCCCATTTTTCGACCATTTTCCAGCCTCCCATCCCTAAGGGGATCGTCATTGAAGAGGTTCCTGAAGACACCAACTGGGAAGACTTCTCAGACATAGACAACATTGAGACAGCCATAAAGAAACTAAAATCCTCCAGAGCTTCAGGTCCCGATGGAATCACTAACATCGATCTGAAAATCATCCGGCAGAATGGGCTTCTTTCATCAGCCAAGTTTTTAAAACTGCCGTCTCTCAAGATCGATTCCAAGGTCCTGGACCTCCTCAGTGGTTGCTCCAATTTACAAGAAAGGAGACAGGGCGGCGCCCGGAAATTACCGCCCTATCGCACTCCTAGACACGATTGGAAAGATCTATGGCTCAATCCTTCAAAAGAACTTTCAATCATGGGCAAAAACCGCCTAGTGTAACGACCCCTTCCAAGCGGGTTTCCTGAAGAGTTCCGGAACAACAGTGAACATCATGATCCTCAGTATCATAAACAAAACCATGGAAGGGTCAGGAAAGGTTTTCCTGGCGTTCATAGACCTCACCCAGGCATTCAACCAAATTGACAGAGCGATGTTATGGTCGAAACTGGTCCACTGGAACTGGCCGAAAGCAATACTCGAGCCAATTAAAGCCCTTCACACTGGGACCACTATGAGAGTCCAGCTAAACCAAAAAGGCCTGCTATCTGAGGAAATACCAACATACAGAGGAGTAAAGCAGGGCTGCCCTCTCACCCCAGCCCTGTTTATCTCATTTTTAGGTGACTTCAAAGAGAGCGTCAGCCAAATAAGATCTTTTCCGCCCAAAATTGGTCAAACAGCACTGGCCCGCCTACTACACACGGACATTATCCTTCTCGACCAGACGGCAATTGGTCTCCAAAGACAACTGGATAATCTGCCCTCATATATATCAAAGAACAACCTGGAGATAAACAAGGAGAAAACGAAAATCTTGATCCTGGAAAAACCATCGAAAAAGAAGGGGAAGAAACCAAACTGGCATATTGAAAACTCATTCATCGAGGTAGTCAAAAACTTTAAATACCTGGGCGTGATGGTGGACAGCACTAAATGCGAGACACCGATGCGAAACCACCTGTGGGAAAAGACACGGAAACTAACCACGCAGGCCTGTGTAATAGACAGGAAATATAGACGTTTCTTGCTGCTACCAGTGTTAAAATTCTACAAAAGAAAAGTTGCGCCGGGTCTGGTGTATGGAGGTGAAGCAATGCCCATGATTCCATCAACTATTTGGCAAAAACTGGAGGGATACTTTTGGCAGAAGGTGCTCCAATTCCCAAATTCGACCTCCATCTCGGCCATCCGAAGAGAAATGGGTCTAATCTCTTAGGAAAGCAGTAAAAGACGCCAGAGAAATGGCTCTTTTCAGAAAGGTGATAATGTCTGAATCCCCTCCTTTGTATAACTTGATAAAAATGGAAATGGGGACCGGCTGCTGCAAGGCTTTAACAGCATGGGTCACAAAACAGAGAGCTTGTTTGGCGAACATCGCATGCTCGGATGAGTTCCTGATTCAGAATCCAACAAAAGTCAGACGCAAAATGGACCAGGCAGATTGGATCGAAACTCTAGCCTTAGCCGAGAAAAGCAAACTATTGTCCCACTTACCTTTCCACGCTAAAAAACTGCACTCCACCACCGAAATTGTGAGAAGGTTGCCAGACAAAGCCCTGCGTCTCATCTTTCTAAGGGCCCGACTAAACTTACTTCCAACAAATGAAATTTGGCCCGTCAGGGGCCTATCGACAACAAATCACTGCCGCCTATGCAAAGTCGAATCAGAAAGGGAATCGGTGAAACATCTACTGTTGAGCTGCCCATTGACTATCAAATGGAGAAGAGCGTTACTTGGACCCTAAATCAAATCAAGCTTTCTGTTTGAACCGCTCAAAAGATGACTCCACCGCACTTCTTCTTCAAAGACATCATGGTCCGTAGCAACCACAAAACCTTTAAGGGCAGCCTTGGACGAATGCTCTAAACAAACCACAGATTCAATTCACCGTGGTTATGGTTTGTGAGAAAGGCAAATAGCAATAGGACAAGGCCTAAAGGAATTAAAGAGACCAAAGAAACTAAAGAAAGTAAGAAGTCTTAAACAAGAAAGAATAAGAAGAAACAGAATAAGTCATTAAAGAACATTTTGCAAAATCATTGATTTGAAAAAGGCAAAAAAAAAATTATAATACATTTATTTTCTGTAAAGAAAAGGGGTACACTGCATGAAGGGTTACAACTGCAGTGTAACTTAGATTCACCGGTGGCGTTCCTCTTTTCCATTAAATCTAGTTTTAGTAAAATTTGCCTTTCACTTTTAAAAACCGATTTTCTCTTTTTCACCGCTATATTTTCCTAAAAAGGAACCTCACTCTACCTTCCAAATCTCTCTCAATTCCCCAGCTAGAGACCTATTTTCACCTCTATGTTGTACCTGTGATATAGATCTATCCCCCACTCCAAATCAGAGTATTTCACCCATTTTTATTAAAAACTATTTGAGTAAATTTACAAGGAAATTGAAAGGAAAAGCAACCCTTTACACGTGTCATTTTGCTGCAATCCGTTTTAAACTTGCCAGTCAGTTTTCAATTGTATGCTCTTGGTAATCCATTGCTGGTGATTGTTAGTGTCTATGCATTGTTGCTTTAGTGAGAAATTGCATTTACCTTGGAGTTTTAACCACACATTAATGATTTATTTGTCAATTTCCGAGTGTCATTTCATAACATTGCAAGGGGTTTAAAATCCGTTTTCCACTCCTATTTGGTGAGGGAAGGATTTGGATTCCCTTTTCTGTCTCTTATTCCCGATTACCTGCTGTGTCTTTCTATCCATTCAGAATTTGCTTATTTGTGGGTTGAGGGAACATTGCAGGAGGAAATCCTAACTTGGGTGCCATATTTCCTAAATCAAAAAGTTCTCCTATTCCCTGATGTTTTGTATAGGTTCCACTAGAAGGTTAAACCAAATGTATGGCTTACATCCTCATTGTAATCATCACCCCATTGCTAATTGCTGCCCCATATTAAAAATTGGATGATTTCTTTTGACTTTTAATAAATAAATATTGCATTTTACCAACTAGCCTGGTTCATGGTCCATTGTGACCCGGGGTATTTGAAAAGGGGGTGTGGTACGAGTTGTGTACCATCTCAAATTGAATCTGCATAAAATAAGGAGAAAAGCATCTCAGTTGTACACTACATACTAGGCCGAGACCATGGTGTGTGTAACCTGATTGAAATCCCTAACAGTAGAGAGCATGTTACAAGTGAAGGAAGAGCTGGCCATTTCCAAACAAAACCTGCTATTAAAAAGGTAACAACATCACTTTGCCCACTCTGTTGAGGAAAAAGGTGATAGACATAGCACACGAAAACCACAGAGGAATTGTCTCCACCAAGAGGATGTTGAGACAGAAAGTTTGGTTTCCAAAACTTGACTTTATGGTGGAGGAGCAACTGCGAGAATGCCCCATGTGTTGCCTTGTCACGCCTAACAGACACCCCGAACCACTAAACATGTCTGAACTTCCAAGTGGAGTGTGGGAGGTGGTAGTGGCTGACTTCTTTGGTCCTATTGAAGGGGGCAAATATGTACTTGCGGTCATGGATGAATATATGTGGTTTCCTGATGCACAGCTAGCATTGTCTACAGCGGCACACCGCGTCATCCCAGTGCTGAACTGTATCTTCACGGCTTATGGCATCCCAAGACAAGTCAAGACAGACAATGGGCCCCGTTAACAAGCCAGGACTTTAAGACGTTTGGCGAGTACATGGGGTTTCAACACTGGAAAATAACTCCACTCTGGCCACAGGCTAATGGAGTGATTGAATGTTTTATGGGGAATTTAAAACGGAAACTGCAAGTCTCGCACTTGACTGGACAACCATACGAACAAGTGCTACATCAATTACTGCGAGACTACCGGAGCATACCACATAGCTCTACAGGAAAATGCCCCACGGAAGTGATGTTTGGACGAAACATTCGCTCGCGGCTACCACAGCATCAGAACATCGAGTTTTCAGAGCCATTGGCTATTGAGGACAACAAACACGCAGGTGATGAGGAAAAGAGACGAGAGAGCCAAAGGGAAGATGGTGCAGTACATGGACGCTAGGAGACAGGCTAATGATGCCTCACTTGAAGTAGGAGAGACTGCGGTGGTCAAACGACCCCGAACCAGCAAGCAAACGACTGCGTTCCACAAGGATCCTCTAACAATAACAGCAAGAAAGTTTCCATGTCACAGCAGAAGGAGACAAACGACAAGTGACGAGAAACTCGTCACACTTCAAAAGATGGACAATGACCGATCAGCAAAGGAGAATCGGCTCTCGCGAAGAGGAAAGCAATTACACATCGGATGACTCCCATCAGGGTGAGGGCGAGGACTCTGATGGAGCCGAACAATGGGACCTGATGTATGAGGCCCGGTCTGAACCATCAGAAGGGAGGTACCAGTGACCTCAACGAGCGAGAACAAGACCTCGAAGACCCATTGCGGAAATAGAGTAATGGAACCATGCTAATATTTAATTTGGGGGGGGATGTCGTGCTGGGAAAAGTAGTGCGGGGGAGGCGGCGGGGCACTTAGGGTGGGCAATGACGTAGAAGAAGGGGAGGGGAGTTCCAGGTTGATGTGCATGGAATAAAGACATGTTTCAAGTTGTGCCGTCTACGCGCCTTTTTGTTCAGAGGCACAGCGATCCTGCAGGCCGCCCATGGTGTGTCCCCGTGGGCAGGGGAGACGCTACATACGGCAATTTGGCCTCTTACAAAACTTTTATTTGGCCATTCCAGAATAATGTACAAAGCCTCCTTGCCGGATGCAAGCAGGTCCTAGAGGTAGCAAAACTCGCATGTGTCTGTGGCGCAGTCTGACTTCTCAGACAGTTGCATCAAGAAGAAATCTTTTTTAAAAGGCCAGTCAACGGCTAGTCTTGGTTTCGCGTTAATAACTGACCAATTCTAGTCGTGCGTTGTGGGATATTTCTGCGGGCATGGCAGCACAGCCAGTGGGCATGCGTCATTGCTGTATTTTTTATGCACCATTTTCAGGGCCACCGCCCACTTCCCTAATGCTATCTATGCTCACTATCGTGTACTGAAGGTATTGTAGGAGATGTTGTTCGAACATATTTGAAAGGGCAAAGAGTAAAATCATTTGTCCCCATTGGACGTTCTGTTAAAGTATTGCAGCTGTGATGAAAGGTTCTGGTAGTGCTTATCTCTGCAAAATTATTGTTTGGACCCAAGTCAGTTTTGGAAAATTACTACAAAAGTTTAAAGTAGAGATTGAGGGTCACAGGTAGACCACTGTTTGCAGTGTGCTTAACCTTTAGATAAAAAAAGTGCTGCCTGTTACTTCTAGAAATTAAACAATATGTATAATAAAAGTAATTAAAGTTTCAAAATCCATGAGGAAAAAAAGACAAGTGGTCTACTTTCAGCACCACATGTTAAAAAAAAAATGAACCCCTTTATTCCAGCTATTGATTTAAGTCAGGTGTGCAGTATATATGGTTAATAGCACATCTTTAAGAGACAACCCCATTTGCCATCTAGCATTGATCATGCCAGTAACTCTTATTCCACTAGGTGTCATCAAAGCGCCACTGAAGTGGATCTACAGACACTTGGCCACGACACAGCTCAATGATCTGCCCGCAAAATCTATGTGGAAAGGTTTAGCACGCCACTTACAGATCCAAATCTGCCAGTGGTTAGTTTATCCACACCGACGAAAATGTGTACGACCATATTGGTTTACAGCAATACATACTATTTAAGAATGCAGACCCACTGAGTTTGAGGCACATGTAATTTATCAGGTCAGTGTAATTTAGATGGACAAACAGCCGACAGGCGTCCATAGCTGCCAGGTTTGCCAGTTTCATGTGCGACACCTCGAGCCAGTCCTGTTTTTCCCCCCAATTGCATGCTGGAACTTGTAGCTTCATTTTCCCCACTGTAAGGATGGGCCTACAAGTGCAATCATGCAATGGAATAAAGCAGGCCTGGCTTGAGGTGTCACACATGGAACTGGGAAACGTGGCAGCTATGAACATCACGTCAATGCACCAGAACATCACTTCCACCCACACTGGTAACTATTAAGGGGGGTCCATGTGAGCCATCCATGTTTCCAATGCTTTACCTGAGAAACAAGCCAGCTTTGCTGAATGTGAATTGTAGAGCATCAGGGAAATCACAGTGTCAGGTCATTGGGGTTTTTAACAAGCAAACTTGTTTTGAGCGTTTTTGTCTCTGGTTATCATAACTGCAAGTCTGAGGCGGGGCTTATATGCTAGGCCTGGGCCGCCACCACCGCCTCTGCAGTAACCAAAGAATCCTGTGTCACGCTAAGAGTCTCCAGACAGCGACACAGAATTTGTTCTCCCTGACCCAGGCAATGATGCAGCCGCGCCAGAAGTAACAGTCCTACAGGGCAGGCGTTCTTCCGACGCACAAAGATCCGAATGAACAGGGTTCCTCCCCAGGCTAGGGAGCATGGGTAACATAAAAGCTTTATAATGGCAAAAGGGAATGATTTGGACATCCCAGCTGTGGAAATCGGATATTTTTCAGAAATTGATTCAACCAACCACTCATGTTTACCCTCCATTGAAGCTGTGTGAGCTTTTCTATGTTAGGCCTCTTCAGGTAGGTCAAGGGGTAAAGGCCAGGATACAAAATGGAGCTGTTTCTTCCATGGCAGCGTAAATCCTTTTTCTTAAAGTAGTAATGACTAAAACAGCACATTCTTTACCATTCAATCGCATTTTCCTGCCACATGCTGGGTCTCGGGGTTAGGGGAGGGCCGACCTTCCATGGGCAGGTTTAGGCACATGCTCATCCAGCCCAAAGAGTCAGTTTAGGGCTAGAGGGGTTTGTGTGTTTAAGATGGCCGAAGTTTCGTGAACACCCAACTTTTTGGCGGTCACTGTGTTCCGGTGTTCGTGAACCTTCAGCATCTTGGGCATGTGGCGGGTCCTGCCTGGCGGCCGGCCAGGAAGCTGCGGAGGGGCACCATGAAGCGAAGCAGGATGTTTGACGGCAACTCCTTTGGTGCTGGCCGTTTTGTTGCAGCACTATGGGCACATGCTCCTGCCGCGGTACTATATTGGCCGCGGCCAGCAGAGTGCAGGGACCTCTTGGTGCCATGTTTTGGTTCCATGTGTTAAAATCGCCGCAAAAATGGCCGTGGACACAAAATATCGTGGCAAAAATGCCATGGTTTTGCCACCGCAATCCATGTAAAGGATGCAGGGGACACCCCCGCAACCCTCCATACTCCTACCATTTAAGGTGAGTGGGGGACACCCCCGCAACCCTTACATGGTTTAATGGGGTACACCGTTAACGGGTCAAACCACAGCATTTTTGCTGCAATTTTTTGTCGCTTTTCTAAGAAACGAGCTGGGGGCCGATATCTTTCTTCGGCTGGGGCCTCCCTCTGGAACAGCCTCCCTACAACCCTAAAACTTGAGGAGAACCACCTCCGGTTCCGGAAGCACCTTAAGACCATCCTCTTTGCATCTGCTTTCGCCCCCCCCCTCGCCTCCGTTGATTCTGGTCTCCCTTGTTACCGTGCACCTGGCTACGCTCGGTCTACTGGGCCCAGGCTCCTGCTTATCTTTTCCACCCTCCTGCACTGCCTTCTGGCCACCCTTTGCACTGGGGTCTGTATCTGTACCCACACAGCCCCCCCCTCTTCGTCCCTTGCACTTACCAGACTTACCCTGCCTGCTTTCCTCAACTTAGCACTTGCTTGATGCACTACTATCTCCTGTGGTTGCTGTTTTTATCATGTATTTATCAGTATTTCTTTCTGCTCTCTCCTTGCTCTGCACTTTACACTTCTCCCCTCTCCCTTGCACTTTTCCCCAGCACCCTCTCCCAAGCACTTGTGCGTTCTCAATGTCACTGGGCCTAGTAAGATCGTTGTTTTGTCTACTGCCCTGTTCCCCTCCCTTGCCTGGCCGCGCTCTGAAACACCTGTGTAGGAGTGCAATATAAATAAAATATCAATCAATACAGGCGACATTTTTGCCGCAAGTTTATTACTGCATACCCATGTTTTGCCATCACAGAACGTTCGCAGAAAAAAAGAAGTTTTCTGCTGATTGCAGGATGACTTTAATGTGCAGCGACAAACTGAAATTTTCCATACACAGACAAAAAAACCTAACGTTTCTGCTGCTTCTAATACTTTTTATGTGGTAACTCACATGATTAATAATAGATACGTACATCATTTTTTGGTAGATCTCTTGCAGCGTTTCCTCGGTCTTGTAGTTAAGTGCTAGCCCTTCACGCCTTAAGACCTGGGTTCATGTCTCCGCCATGACACATTGTTTTTTTTCCCCTTAAATTATTATTAGTGATAACTAATGGTTCTGTAATTAGTTGGCAAAATCCTGTCACTATCGCCCTTCTGGATTCAATGAACAACATCTGCTCAGGGGTCATTTTGAATAGTTTGGAAATATGGATTGGACAATGTAAAAATCGCTAATCCGATTAAATCAAGTAATACAAAAGAATAATTTAAAAAATGTGAGATAAAAACCAATCAGGGTTTGGACAAGGCATAGAACCTGCATTAAACGGCTTTAATCTTTTCTTAATTCCACAACCACCTTGTGACCACCGGCAGCCAATTTAACCCAGGCCTTTGACAAGATAAATCATGCTGGACCTTCGTATAAAATGTTAGCAATGGGCTGTCCTGAGTCTATTGTCAATATCCTGAGATACAAAGAAAAAAAGAAAGAGAAAAAGGGCTGGACTAGAGGTGGTCTCTGTTGCAGTCTCACGAGGAAAATACCTACAAATACACAAATATCAGTATCCTGAGATCTGCATTCCCATATGATGTTGACAGCCCGATTGGGATGCTAGGGGTCCACACTTTGAGGCAATTAGAACATTCTGTGGTCTTCATCAGGGATGTGTATTAGCCCTGTTTCTCTTTGACTTGTACATCGCAGATATGGGGAGAGTTTGCACCAATTGCAATTCCTTTCCGCCAACATTGGGCCATCTGCACATCCTTCATCTTGTTTACGCAGATGACATTGCATTAATGGACAAAACGCGGATGGACTTCAGAGATTGTTCAACTCTCACTAATTAGATGCAAGTTGGAGTCGAGGCAGTGGAACAGTCCGGTGTTGCTTGCGTCCCGCAGGATCTTTTTATCTGCTACACATCCTGATATTTAAACCCCTAGTAGGCGCGAAGCGCCGTGCGGAGCGAGGTGCAGAGTGGCAGTCTGCGGCAGATAGAGTGACTAACACTGCCGAAATCCGTTAACTGCGAGTACTACGTGTGTGACATTGATGTATGCCTATGCTCAGTAAGATGCTATGGGATGTGGCTAATATGACGGATGCTACACTAAGGGGTTCAGAGTTCCCTCTGAGGCTACCAAATGCTCTTTTTTCATCCTCTAGTAACAAGTTTCAAAGGTAACTATAATTTCCAAAGCTTTCAACTTCATTAATTTACATCTTTCAGAGTCATTGCTGTTTCGTGACTCAGTCTTTTTATTGCTGCATAAAAGGCAGCGCACAAATAAACCTAGTGTCTTATAGCCAATGCACTTCGGACACAGATCCGCCTTCAGGGATATACACGGTCCTTTAAAACAAACCCCATATCATTTTATCAAATGATTGAAAAAGTTACACACAACAACCACCACCACATATAGGGAAAACAAAAAATAGAGAAAACCATGTGCAACAGGTTAGCATATCATAAGATTCATTCAACAGATTCACATATCTATAAATGTTTGGTTGTTTTAGCTTGATAGGTTGAGTGATTATCATAGGACTATAATAGAAGGGAAAGAAACAATAGCACATGTGCCTCACAGCATCATACTAATACATAACCAGTATGTTAAAATAAGTATAACCAGTACCTGAGTCTTCCGTATAACCTTCAACAGGTTAATGACTGTGTTGCACTTCAAGTTGGAAATGTCACTATCCAAGGAAAGAAGAGATGATATCCAAAGTAGGATCTCCATCTAAATCCCCATATTCCTAATAGCATTAGGTCAAGGAATTGGTAGAACTTAACAGTCGTATGCTCAACAGAGCACAAGGACCTGGCAGCGTGCTGCTCCCTTACCTGCAAGTGTTTTTGTTTGTTTTTACTGCTGTCGCAGGTGGTGAGACATCACACATACGAGCATGTGATGACATGACAACTGCCCGCATACCACGCGTGTGGTCGCACAGGAGAATTGCAGCAGTCTAAAGTGAATGTAAACATGGATTACGTGGCATAGCATATGTTTCAGCATACCCATGACCATTAGTCAATAATGGTCTATCACTCAAAGTGATGTGCACTTTACAAAGCAAACTAAAGGCATTATATTAGAAGTATACAATGCGCTTAACATGAAGGTCGGCAAAAGATACTATTATTTGCAGACCTTCATGTTAAATGCATGTAAGTGTTTTTAAAGGTAACATCCCATATTAATTCACATCAATTCACCCTCAAGGTTCGGAGTATGAAGTTTACAATAAGTCTGATGTTTCAAAGAAAAAAGTACGGAAACAAGGCATACTCTGTTGTGCTAAAAATCGAGTTTCAGAGCCATTGGATATTGAACAACCTAATAGTAAGGAACAGTACAGTGTTATAAAACATACCAATAGCAGTGCGCATGCATATTGATGTCCTTTTAGAAAAATCTATATGCCATAGTGTATACTTCTCAGTTGTAAGGCATATTATATAAAGCATGTGTAGTTCACTTCTTCATTGATTCCTCTAGGAGTTAGGGAATCCAGTCTTTCAATCCAGTAAGTTTCTTTTTGATCTAGTCTTTTTGCTACATCTTCATGCGGGTTTCTTTTGGTAATCACCTTCATAACCTGGAATCTGTGAAATGTCATGTCACTTCTCTAGCCAATGTCTGGCAATTGTTGAGTTGATGTTCTTGGTCCTAATGCTGGACCGGTGTTTATTCCATCTTTGCTTGCCTGGTCTTTTGGACTGCACAACATAATACAACCCACAGGGACATTTAATCGCATAAATTACATTGTTAGTATCACATGTGGCTAAGCAACGGGTTTTGATTTTTTCACTAGATCTTGGATGGTTTATCATGTTGCCTTTTGTTGCAAACCTGCAGTTGGTACAGTGCAGACAGGGGAAAGTGCCAGTCCGTTTAGTTAATAATTGCTTTTGAGCTGGTCTTGTTTTTACCAGTTGATCTCTTACGTTGGTGCTTCTCTTGTAAGCAAATACTGGTAGTTCTCGGAACAGGTGTTCTACCCTGGTATTGCATGTGAGGGTCCTCCCATTCTTTTTAATGATTGATGTAATGTGGCCACTTTGGATTGAGTATTTGGATATGTAAACCAATGCAGGGGGTTCTGTTTCTGTTTTGGTCTCAGTGAGTAGATCTGTTTGACCATGGCTAGCCTTTCTCTCACTGCACCGACCTCCTTGGGTCTGTAGCCAGATGCCCATTTAGGAGCTAAAGTGTTACAGGCTATTATTTTGACATCGTCACCTGCTCCGATCGACAAGGAAATGCCACATATTGCTCAGTTAGTTGTGCCCGGTGTCAAAAGTGGCCAGTCCGGTAATGGTAGCTTTGGAGGTGCCAGTTGGCGATGCTGAAGTGGTCAAAGACAGATCAATTCTTGACTTTATTCAAAATCAACCAGCTGGTATGGGTCTGGGTCATGACCCAGCATTGGGGTCGCCCGATTTGTGACATGGTATTGGGCTGATGCATCAAGAATTCACCACTGGTTGATTCTGACATCCCATCTTAAAGACTTTTACGTTCTCCTTCCTTGTACGCCACAGAGTCTTCGAAAATGTGTGAGCCACGAGCTCTTTCCTATTGCCCCTCTCATACTTCCAAGACCATAAACCAATGCCGGATTATAGGGGATGCTTCAAACACGCCTGGTTCCGCGATGCACCCCTTGAATGTCACTTTGACTTCTTTAGTGAAACTTTATGAGATATTTTGACAGGATTTTAAGGAACAAAAATAGGCTCTATCCACTATTGTATCTAAGTTAACGTTTTTAGAAGGTTTTATTTCCGGCAAGTCGAACAAGGAAATTAACTTATTAGACTCCACAAATGTGGGACTGGGGGTTATAGAAATATCGGCTGGGGAAGATAGAAGTGCGAAGGATGACCCACTGGCAGGTCCCTCCACCCTTGGTAATGTTATAGTAACACCTGCTGGAGTAGTTGTCAGTGTGATTCATTTGATTCCCTCGAACACAACGAGATTGTGTGTGATACTGGTTCCCCCTTGGTAAAGGATCGCCCTGTTTTGCAGATGAAAAGAAAGAAAAAAATCTAAGAATGTCAAAAACATCCTGAAACTGCAAAACAAGGGTTTTTGTAAATTAAAATCTCATCTCACCTGTATTAAAGGGGCTCACATTGCTAAGGCATTAGTGGTGGAGACGTCCCTTGTGCTAAGGGCATCTGACGATAATAAGGGATCGCTTTGAGGATTTAGCAACCTTGCAGAGACAGCAAGCTAAATAGAGCCGATCTAACAAAGTGAAACCTGCTGTGGGAAGAAACAGCATTACTCACTTTTTAAAACCGGCTCAGACGATACAGGCAGCTGAGCCCTCTCTAAATTTAAGTATATTAACTTTCCACTCGGATGCGTCACCAGAGCCTATGGATAGGTCTACTAGAGCAGTTCCCGGTTTAGCATCCCCCTGCCCAGGGAGGGAGGACAGTGTTTGCAAGAGGGGCTTTGATCTTATTGGTACCAAACCTGTATCACCTCTGTTGACATTGCTCATCTTCCTAACCATGGAGGAGAAGAGACGAAGATTGTTGAGCAAGTGTGGCTCAAATCAAGATTCTGGAGGAGCTGAAACCCAATGAAATGTTGGGTTGAGATCCCTTGCTTGGTGGGGGTGAAAAAAGTTGATAGTGTGGGGGGCCCGGGTTTTACCAGTGCCAACCCTGCATTATCCCTTTTGACATCTCCTACATTCCTAATTATGGCGGAAAGAGACAAAGACTGTTGGGTAAGAGTGGGTTACATCATGTTGTTGACTGGGCCGATACTCAATCTAGTGCCAGGCTGAACTCTTATGAACCTAAGAGTAGAATGGAACTTGGGTCAGTACCTATTCTGAGAAATTGAAATCTTAAGTAAAAAGGGTAGGCTAAAGGGACAACGTCCATGTGATGCTGTAATAGATTCTGCACTCATTTTGTATCTAGAGTGTTTGTTTAAAGATCAGGGTGGTATGCTGCTAAATAGACAGTAGTGGCAGAACTATTATTTGAGAATCCTAATAGAATATTAATCAGCTTGGTCGACATTGAACAGGTGGAATTTCTATGGAATGACCGTGTTGCTCTCGTACGGTTATATTTCCGGTCTAAAATGATAAGAAACACCTTGTTGGAAGAAGCCCCCACGGTACTATCTCTTGGGTATGACGTTTTTCAGCCATTGGGCACTCACACTGATGGTGAACAATCGTTACATACAACTGAACCTATTCCTAATATTTTGAGCCCTTGAGAATAAGTGTACAAAAAGCAGACTCTGCATTACGTACAGTAGTATATTTTCCGGTTGTCCCTCAACCTCAGAGAGTAATTCGCGATTGGGCCCATATAGTAACTGCACTGCATGGTGAGGGAAGATTCGCCTGGCAGCGGAATTGAGCAACAGTGGTTAAGATAGCATCCTGGAACACCAGAGGCTTTTCGCACTTACTAGATGCTTCCTGCCAAAGGTTACTTGATGAAAAGTATTCAATAATTTGTTTGCAAGAAACCTGGCTGGAGGACTTGCCTATTTCAGATGGTTTTGTGATTTGCTATGAAAATGCCTGGCAGGGTCCTCCACTGCTGACCTTTTGGTGGCTTGATATATGCTGTTAAAAATAAAATCGGGATTACAATGACGAAATGCAAAACCAACCGTCAAGATATTTTGGTGGTTAAATTGAGTTGGTGGGATGCTAATTTGATGAAATTACAAACCTGTTTGCTTTTAAATGTGTATTTTAATCCAAAGAAGTCTGACATAGATCTGTTTTTTTATCAATGTTATCCAATTTATTAATGTATCAGTCTTCTGATTGAGGGGACCACATTATGATTGTGGGTGGTTTCAATAGCAAGTGTTTGGACCCCGATGAATATCCGAGTGGTACGCGCACTCAAGCTACAACAAGATCGAGGGAACAAAGCTGTCCCATCCGTCAAGAAATGGATACTTGGGATTTGCAACTATTAAAAATGGGAAACATCCTCTTTGATTGCTCGTCACACTTTACATGGCATAATGCAACCTCTTGTTCCACTTTGGATTACATCTTTGCTTCACGAGAGCTGTATGCTCATTGCCTTAAGCGGGGAATTTGTGAAGTGCCAGATTGTAATCAGTGTGTCTTGAATTTGGACAATTTATGTGCACTTAGTTTAATATTAAAACTTTAGGCGCATAAAAAAGAATTCTAAAAATAAAAGATACACGAATTTACAAATATGCATTGTTATACACCATGAGGGTGTTTCTGTACCCAACTTAATGCTGGAGGTACAGTCGAGAGACTGTTGATCCATTTGGAGACCTTCTTTTGCCAGGTGTTTTAATAACAGAGTCAGCGATTGCCTTTATTACAATAACCTATATTTGCTGAACCCCCCACAAATATGTATGGATTGTCCAGGAATTGCTCAGGGGCTAAACATAGGTAAACAACTTAATTTTCTTGGTGTACATAACACTCGTTTTTTAAGTGGCTATTGAAAGTAAAAAAAGGGAATTGAGAGCTAGTATTAGAAACCTTAAGAAAACTAGCGTGGTGTCTTATGCCACAGAAGTACATACATTCAAATGGACCTTTTCCAATTGGCTAAAGTCTCACAAAATCGCGATGTCCCATAGGGACTCGGAGTCTATGCTTAGATGACTGGATCTTTTTGGTCTTCAAGTCGCTGAGAATTCAAGATGCTTGTCAGGCACAACCCATTCCAGAAGCAAATGGGTGGAGTATTTTTCGGTGATGTGCGCAGTGCCCCTCATGAAGCAGTGTATTAAACAGATAGATTTGAATGTGGAATGGGGTTTAGAAGTGGATGTCAAGGAGATTGTTAACATTATTAAGACATGTAAATCTTTCAAAACCCCCATTCCTGATGGGCTTTCAAACGTAAGCTTCAAATCCAATCCGCTTTTAAGGGCTAGGGCTCTTTTGGACCTATTTGAAAATATTATTTTAATGAGTGCCATTCCGAGTTTCTGGAAAGGTGGCCTCATCATATTAGTGTATAAATGAGGCAATAGACTGCAACCTTCTAAATACCAGCCTTTTTCACTTCCTGAGGCGTCCAGTAACATTTTTTCGGTTTTCCTTTTTTAAGAACGTCAGAGATGGGTTTCTTTAGCGGGGTGTACAGACCCCCGTCAAGCAGGATTTAAGGAAGGGATGGGCACCTCGCTGAATTGCTTCATGCTCCAGCTGTTAACGTTCACCTCACTAAAAGACCTTGGTATGTGGCCTTTTTAGACCTTTCACCAGCCTTCGACTGCATCAATAGACTCAAGCTATGGGACAAATTATGTCCCATAAAGAATATTTTATTTTGCCCCCAAAGAATATATTGATAGCCCTCCACATGGAGACTGTGATAAAGATTAGGCAGGATCAGCAGGGTAACTACACTAGATGGAAGGATGTGTCCTGGCACCATTTCTATTTAATGCTTATATTAGTGACATTGGTGTGGCCTTGCAACAGGTGAATGCTGATCCACCTCGTTTGGGTAGGCTAAAGGTTCAGCATTTGGCATATACTGATGTCTTAATCCTTTAAGATCTAACCCCATTAGTCTTCAGCCTTCTTTGTCTGTCATAAATAGTTATTTATTGGGACTGTATTTGAAGGTGAAGGTTGGTAAATCAAACATTTTGATTTTGAAACCGTCGAAAAACATCCAGTAGTAAAAGGTCAATTAATTGATATCTGCGTTTTTATAGTGCCTAAAATTGTATATGCTGCTGAAATCAAGTCTGGCGAAGTCCAGTGGGGTAAGATTGAGGCCATAGTCTGACGACGAACTCTAGCCATTCCGCAAGGCATCCCCATTGGTGTTATTCGCCACAAACCTTGGCTGATTTCCTTGCACGCTCATGGTGATCGGAAATGGTTCCAATTGTACAGTAAGTTATTGAACCCTCCTAAAGATATCCTCTTTCTGGAATTGCAGAATCAGCAAATGAATAACGCCTGTAAAGTGCTGGAGGTTTGGGTAACTAATTGTGATGAGACATTATCTGTACTGAATGCGACCAAAGAGGAGTTGATGATGTACTCAGACAAGGTGAAAAAGAAGGTGTTTGAATAAGATTGGATTTTTAATAGGGACTCGATTATGAATTATTTATTTTGTCATTGGAGGCGGAAAATTAAACCTTTTAATATAGTCCCTCGTTATCTTGAAAGCACCCATCTCGTGATTTTAGAAGTCATTTTTTAAAGATTGACTGAATGTATTCCCAACGTTGGAGGTCTCTGGCGCTAGAAATGGTTTTATAAGAGTTGAAAGGTTATGCCGGTATTGCTTACAAGAGGTAGAACCCTTAATGCATTTGGTTGTATGACATTGATGACGCTGCGAGCTGAGTTATTGAGTAGATTTGTTCATCGTTATCCACTGATATGTTCTGGTATCGAATTTCAAATGCCCACGAGACCCGAATTATGTATTGCCGTTTTATCTTTTCTAAATCAGGTTTTAAAGTGATGAATTGTATCCTGTATGTTAACTTTGTGATTTGTAAGCCATGTGTAAAATGTTTATCAACTGCAACACACAAATAAATAATACATAATTATATTATATAAGGATTAGACTTGGAAATTAATACTTTGAAATCTAAAATACTAATCTTTAATCCCAGGAAAAACAGATTTACGAAATTACACTAGTATATTAACATACAGGTGGAATTAGTTGTTAAATATAACTTCCCAAGTATTTCCATTTTCCAACATATTTCCACATAAGGGGCCCTAAAGGAATTTTAGAATCGGACAAGTGGAGAGCAAGTGGTCTTGCAGCAAGTCTTTCCTCAGTGCCTATTCCTGGAGGTGTAGTGACTTCCTGCTATCTGCTTGTTGTGACTTTTAAATGGCCAGAATTTTAGAATCGGACAAGTGGAGACGAAGTGGTCTTGCGGTGATCTGATGAGGGGCTGGAGTGCCGGAGATAAGTACATGTCAATTGACTGTTTCAACTGCCCGATAGTCGCGTTAAACATCTTGGTGCTGCAGACAGCCTCACTGTTTCATTGCCGACCATGCCGAAAAAGCTGCTCAATTAAATCAATTAAGATGCGAGTGGCTAAACGTGCAGCAGTAGCCATTAACATTTTGCAGGAGATGGTCTCTTATACTTCACTGTCCCTTGAACTGAGTTGGGGGGGGGAGAACAGAAGGGGCTATGGAGGGAAGGATCATGAGGCCAGTTAAAGTCGCCTATTCCTTGGTTCTAATTGAGACAGATTCTGCCGCTCAGGGCTCGTCGCTTGTTGAGTTCCTGACCCCTAATGTTGTTGCTGATTCAAACGGTTCTCGTAAGATGAGAGTGTGCCCTCAAAGCAGCGTGACCTTGAAAAGCAAGGCCAAAGAGAATAATCATATTGTTAAAATAACTGGCATTTACTCAGTGCTTGACCAACGGGTTATAGCTAATCCCCCTGCCAACTCTGCTTGCTATAACCCCTGACAGAAGATTTTCTTAGACACTAATTTGGGGCGAGACTTTGGAACATAACTCTCAAACGAGCTATTAGCCTCACTTCCTTGTCTGGGTTCTAAAACAAGTGAGAATGTTGTGAAAGCACTAATTATTCCCAGTATGTGTCAGGACTTAATGTCCTTCTCTATGGTATTGGCATGCTTGCCTGCTCAGGGCACACCGTCGCCTAGTGTGTTACCTTTAAGCTCGGTTACAAGCTTTACGAGTATTACGAACATTGAGGACGGATTAGCCAGTATACCGAAGCCACAACGCCTCCTGGTAAGGCACAAGTTAATGCTGGTATTGGCGACGCTGCCGCACACCTGGGGCAGGAATCTATAATTACTGTTGGGCTCATGACAGGGGGATTGACAACTGGCCAACTAGTTCTGAAAATGCCTCTGCCGAGCTCCAGGCTGGAGTTGGCAGACCATCTGGAACCCGCAAAAGCAGGAGAACAGTCGGGATAGAAAGGCACTTGGAGGAGTCAAAGCTTGTAGCGGAGAGTGACGCAAGCAGTTCTCCGGCTGTTCTGTTCAATATTTTTGAAACCTTAGTAGATCGTTTAAATTCTAAATGTGACAACATGGCAGCAAGCCTAGTGAAGACTCATGACTTAGCGGAACTATCAGCGGCATGCTTGAAAAACATTAACTAATGCAGGCTGTGTTAGCAAAAGCACAGAAAAAACCTCTGTAAATATATGTGACATAGCAAGGTTGCTTCTGCAACAGCTAAATGCGACTCCTGTTGCAGGGCAAACAGCCGCAGATGAACTTGATTTGAACTCCACAGAGTGGGATCTACTAAGAAGAAGCCTGTTAAGCAAGCCATCATGTACGAGGGCCTGTCTACTAGAAAGAAAAGAAGGGCTACCAGTGTGGCCTTCAATATGCCGTGTATAACAACTCAACACGCTTCGGCACAGATGGGAATTGTGGCACACACTTTGCTCGTGTTGCACTGGAAACACACCCAAGATCGAATTGCTCTACATTAGCACAGTTACAAATTGAGCAGCTGCTGGAGTGCACTTCAGTAGGAGATATCCTACAGCCCAAAAGAGAACGATGTGCTAAACAAACCAGCCATTACAAATCTAATCAGTTACCAGCCTGCAATGGGTCAAATGCAACAAGTCAAAATGGGTACAAAGAAGGACAAGGGACAAAACAAACAGTACAAGGCAGAAACGATTTACAAACTGAAGGGGTTGTTTGTGGCTCATCCACCTGATACAGAGGCTGTGGTGGTGCAGGCCATTACTAAAGCTGCAGTACAAACAGATCAGGGTAATAGCACACCATTGAAGGAATTGGCTGCGGCATCTGTGAAACTTGCAAAGATAAAGACCATACAAATCCAGAGCATCTTTTGCGATGCTAAGAGCTCTTATGTTAACCGTTCTCTGGTATTGGAATAGTTCATTTTGTGATCCTACTCCGACTTATTGCTAGTAGTGATAGACATATTGTGGATATTTGCAAGACCTTGTCCAGTGTTAAGAAGGCAACATGAATTGTCTTCTTTCACGCAGAGGCAACACCGACGTATGTCTTGGAACATCGCCCGGCATTGCATAAATTGGGATACGAATGTACTGCAGTGGAGGTGGATGGGTGTAAGTATGTTGGTAGTGTGTGTGGTTCTGAGGTAACAACAATGGTAATCCGGGCGATGAGACTCACTGGGCGTTGCTGGCAAATATGGTAGACCAGCTGGGCAGGCCATGTTCCTAATCCTGACTCGTTATGTCCCTTGCTATTCATTAACTGGAATACCTGTGGCAATTCTCATATTTTTGAAGCAGGTGGTTTATTGGATTACATCGATAGATTAGCCATGTCTCTTGTAGTGGCTAACGACCCCAATAGTGATCAACGGTTCGAATACTCTTTCCTGTATAGCCACCTAGGGCCCGTGTGGTCGGTTAAAAGGGGGGCTGGCACTGGGCATGAGGAAATCTATGGGGCTTCAGTTGGTTTTGCCTGAGTACAAGATGTATTGGTTGGCAGAATTTCCCTCCCACATGTCACGGCATGCCTACCTAAAAAGGTCTTTTAGGTTATTAATATATATGATCCCCGTATAAAACAGGTCATGCACTAGTAATGAACATCGTCCAAGAATAACTCCGCAAACTGGGAGCTGGCTCGCCGATAGTTATATGTGGGGATTTCAATGCCAGAATTCCGAAAATGACCACATTTGAGATGGGCGATGTGTGTGATTTATCTTCTTGGGACAGCCCGGTAGGCTGAACACATTCTGCAAACGTGGAGCTAGTTGGGCAGGATTATAATATTCCCCTAACTATGCTATGGTCAATGGATCCTACCCTTCGGATATCTCCCCAAAATATACATGTATAGGGAAGACAAGTAGCAGCGTAACAGACTACATTTCTGTTTCTAATCCTAATAATTTGATCACTGATATGCATGTGTGTGAAAGGAATGCAAGTGATCATTTTCCCTTAATTGCTGAACTGAACTTCGTACCTGTGAAATCTCCTCCTACTGATTCTGGGCAGTTGTTGGTTAATACCACATTGAGCCGGATCTCTTGGCATGAGAAGAATTTAAGCAAGGCCTCTATTTAGGCCTGGGCTAGTTACGAGGTGTTCTGCCGGATTTGGGGTGCCTCTAGGCTCGATACTATTGACATGACCAATGTAACAGCTATAACCCGCTTTGAATCTTGTACGGAGAGCATTAAGAGCTGCTCATAGGAGTACCAAAAACCTACAAAAGGGCAGGTACTGGACCACAAAAGAAACATCAGCATAAGTATGATAAAGAAATCCAGGATAGAAAAAGCTTGGCGCCTTGATCTACGTGCTCTATCCTACAAGCAGTTACAGCCTGCCCCACACACCATGGAAGCAAGAACTATTAAAATAATGTATGCAAACTGATTAAGGAAACACAAACTTCTGAAGGAATGGGCTAATGGGCGCCTATGGTATTTTCGTCGCAATCTAATGACCCATCCTTGTTCTGGAGGACAATGAAAGAGAATATATAAAAAAATCTAGATATAAATGGGGTCTCCAGGGAAAGGTGGGAACATTTTGTGACACAACATTCCCCAGGTGGTGGGGCCATGCTATATTCCTGACTATGTAATAAGCTCCAAATAGCTATGCACGAAAAACATCAGTGAAATATACAACATTATCCTCTCGGGTGCCAGGTCCAGACGGGATCTGACGGACACTCATTAAAATCGGTCCAGCTGCTTGGGCAGAGGCCTTAAATTGGCTATTTAGTTGGATTAGCATGCTGAAATTTATCCCTGAAATCTTGGCAAGACAGTATAATCGTTCCAATCCTCAAGAAAGGCAGATATGATGAGCCTAAAAATTACCATATGCTGGCAATGTTACATATTCCAGCTAAGATCTTTGCCCGACTATTATTGTCAGAGCTTGAATATTGGGTGTTGGAAGAAAATATTATTCAATAAAACCAGACAGGTTTTCATAATGCTTCCAACACCAGAATCAATAGTCCAGCTCTGGTCACCATTATTCATCAGGCCTGGTCTATTTGCAAAACAGGATAAGCAGCATTCATTGATTTCAATGCAGCCTTTGATACTATGGATAAACCTAAACTCTGGAAGAAATTGTGTAATTGGGGTACACCTTTGGGTCTACTAAAAATTATAATTTACCTCCATGATTGCACACATGCTAAGATCCGCATAGATCAGGCAGGTAAGACCTCCGCCAGGATTGAAACATCGCAAGGACTTAAACAGGGGTGCATATTGGCACCCATTTTGTTCAATTTATATCTGGTGGACCTCTGGGGGGAGACGATTAATCGTTTAGCGAACCCTCCCAAATTAGGAGAAATTACTCTGCAGTGGTTGGGTTACGCTGACGATCTCGTCATTCTGGATTCTACTCCCGGGGGCTTGCAGGAAACCTTGAACAAATTTGGATCTTATGCAAAACATAACTCTCTTGTTATAAACACAGACAAAACAAAAATGATGGTAATTTGCCCGAATCATAGGAAAACGAAAGGGGTGAGATGGTCGATGGAGGGTGTTACAGTCAAAGTCCTCTAATTTTAAATACCTTGGCATTCACCTAGATGCAGAAATGCAGGGGATTCGGCACTTGGAAAATATCAAATTGAAAACAGCAATTTCATCCAGATCCATTAGTTCCTGTGCAAATAAGGGTGGAGGATAATCTTTAAATGCCATTATACACCTGTATAAGGCCAAGATTCTATCTACTATGTTATATGGGGCTGAGATTTGGGCCTTAGCACATATTAACGGAATTTCTAAGCTAGAGGCAAGGTTGTTAAAGAGACTACTACGACTGCCCCCTTGAACACCCATAGAAATTCCCTATTTGGAATTTAATATAATACCCATCCACGTGAAAATTCAACTGCGATGTCTCACTCTACTTTGCATGCAATAAACTCAACAAGGAATCAGCTGGTGCATTGCAAACTTTGCAGTGATTTTAACTGAAGCTAATTTCAAGCAAAATAGCGATATGTTGAAAATGAAGGCCAATGCAAAGAAATGGATGGAGATGGCACCAGATCAAGTGATGAGCTGGCCGATTGGAAAATTTAAATAAAAATATGGAGATTATCCTGCCGACACATGTTAATGAACAATTCATTGTCAACTTGGCAACAAACAAAAAAGCAAGCCTCATGTTTCATGGAATAGTTCTTGGCAAGAGACAGCCCTCCAAGGTACATTCAAAGCTTTGCTGGGAATTTTCTGCTGTGGGAATATGTCAAACTTAACTTTAACATTGTAAAGATAAATAAGATAGTTGGGTCGCGGCATAACATACGAGCGCAAAGGCAATGCCGATCGTGCGGGAAAGAATGTGAAGAGTTGGCCAAACATTTGCTAATGTACTGTGAAGCGCTTCAGTCCTTATGGTTAATTGCATTTAGAGGTGCGGGTATACAGGTGACGTCCTCATTAGAGGAGGTATGGCAAACATTCATGAGTGGTAATGAGGAAGTGTGTATTTACCATCACTTCATGTTTTGGAGGACATTTTTTAAATTTTGGATGCATTATTTTAAGGATAAGGGACCTACTATGGTTTCCTAATTTGTAATGATGTGGTTTTTGTTATTTTAAAATGTGGCTTGTTCAACTGTATACATTTATTTTAATATACGTCTAGCCAATAACAGGCTTTGTATATCCAAAAGGGAAAAGCACACAAAAAACACACCTTATATTCTTATACAACAATGATAAAATCCTTTACAGCATTAAAACCTTACTTAAAATATCTACAAGCATTACCAATTTCATTATTCTACTTAGTCGTTATAAAACTTTTTTAAATCACTGCAGACAGTTCACCTAAAATGCCCATCACTAGACTATAAAGGCCCATCACTAGACTATAAAGGCCCATCACTAGACTATAAAGGCCCATCACTAGACTATAACAGTTTATCATGTGGTAAATAAGATTAGCATCATTGCCCTCCATCAACAGCGTCCACAGTAAAATAACATCATGACAGTTTATATTATAATAGGCTTTCATATGTTTTGTCCTCATATCAGTCAGTCTCGGTCAATAACACATGATGTGCTCTGCTCATTCAATAGTCATTTCTCCACGTATTCGCCCTGACCGTGGTATTCCTCTTTTTGCTCGTTCTATTTCTAACACCCGAGTGCTGTTGAATTTAAAAAGTAAACGCTTTCTAATTATATCACTATTAGGGAAGGCATCAAGATATTTCGGTGTTACACTGGGTTGCATCCAATACTTTATAAAAGGACCACTATTGCTTTTAGTTGCCATGGAGACAAAATCGGCTTGCCTGCTAAACTCACAGGTTTTTGCCTTGACCCAATTTGAAAATCCCTTATGTGGTAATATCGCGCTCTGTTGTTCATATTGGAGCAAACCAAGTCTTACATATAGATAGCATATTTCCAAGAGTGCCAAATCGCTGTGCTCGTATTGTTCTGCATGCCAAGAAATCCTCAACCATTATTGTTCCATTGTCTAACTTTAACAGCTTATTGAAGCCCAGAGCAAATTTACTCTCAATCACAGCTGAGATGTGTTTGATGTTAAATTCCATAATTATATATTCAATGGGTAGATATTTTTTTGCGTTCTAAGCAATAATCGTAGGATCTTGCTTTCAAATGAATCCAACTCTTATTATGGAGGTTCCCCAGACCTCAACTCCATAGAAAAAGCACTGTACTATTTTGGATGTGTACATGTGTAAGGTGGTCTTAATGGAGCAGCCACCCTGCCTACTAATGAACACACTCATTGTCTTAGTAATTTTCAGACATTTGACTTTGTTTTCCTCCCACTGAGCTGCCTATTTGAGTGTAATCGATAAGTACTCCAACGAATTTGTAACAATCCACCACCTCAACTACCTACCATCCAGCTTCCATTGGACATTGAGCTTGGTTCTACTATTGTGATTTCCAATAAATACTACTATTTGGGTTTTTCCGATATTAATACGTAGCCCATTTCATCAGGCATAATCACCAAGCGCGTCAAGCATACCTTGCTGACCTCTCGGAGTATAATCAAATAGAAGAAAGTCATCTGCTTATCTTAGCCACCCACTCTTTATTCTGCCAATCTTCACTGGCCATGCTACTGAAGGTTATAGACTCTTAGCCAGATCAGCCAGGTATAGATTAAACAGGGTAGAAGCCAAAATACATCTCTGCTTCACCCCCCGTGAGGTGCCCAACAGACTTGTAACCCTCCCCTCTCCATCTAGTGTCCGCATGTAATGTTTAATCATGGTTAACAGTCCATGAGGAATGTTCTATGAGAGTAATTTGTTCCATAGTCTATTCCTCATTACTGTGTCAACCGCTGTGCTAAAATCTATAAAGGCGCCATAAACAGGGAGTTGTCGCCGCGTCCAAGCATATTCAATGATGGTGACCAGGATGAGAAGATTATGGGTGGTGCTTGCTTTACATCTAAATCGCGTCTGGTAGGGAGGGAGAAGCGGATTATTAGTTATCCATTGATTAAGCTCATTTAGAAGCACTTGTGCAAATATTTTTCCTGGAACGTCCAGCATAGCCAGCATATGATAGTTTGTGGGATTGTTCCAACATCCCTTCTAGTGGACTGCGAGGATGGTGCTCGTATTCTGCAATCCCCCAAAAAAGCGTATGTAGGGCTTGTGCCCACAAATGTGGAGACATCCTAACTAGCCCATTACATGTTCCGTCCGATCTTGAGGCCCAAGACGAGGGTAGTTTAGCAATCATCGTACTCATTTCAGCAACAGAAGATTTACACAGGGAAGCGCTTCAGTACTTATGGTTAATTGCATTTAGAGGTGCGCATATACAGGTGACGTCCTCATTAGAGGAGGTGTGGCAAACGTTCATGAGTGGTAATGAGGAAGTGTGTATTTACCATCTCTCTATGTTTTTTAGAGGAAATTTTTTTTTATTTTGGATGTACTGTTTTAAGGAAAAGGGATCTACTTTGGTTTTGTAATTTGTAATGATGTGTTTTTGTTATTTTAATAAGTTGCCTTGTTCAACTGTATAAAATCAAGGAAAAAAACATTTTTTAGAATAAGTCTCGGCCCTTTTTGACACAGATGAAAAAAATAGATTTAAAATATGATAAATTCTCAATTCCATCCTTCATACAGTTTTATAAAGGCAAAATTGTGCCATGTATTAGGTGCTGAAGTGAATCCAGCTAAGATTGAATGGGAGAATTAAGAATTGAGATGGATCCTCAATCTTCCTAAGGAAGTTCCAATATCTAATATATGACATGAGCTTCGACTTAAATCTCTCCATGCCTACATTGACTAGAAGTCCTTATTACTGTATGCTAAAGTACTTAAGCTCCCCCTTGCTCCCCGTTTGTGAAACCCCAAAAATTAGAGGAATAAGTTTTGTTTCAAATAAAAGGGGTTGCCTATGTGCAGAACATCTTAAAATCTATTTTGGTGTTTTGGTTAAGTGTTAGCCCTTCAAGCCTTATGACCTAGGATCACATTGCGTTTCTTTTTACTCAAATTCTTGCTCCTTTTTGTACATTTATTGGAGTAATTATTTTGGGGAACTTTGGCAAGGGCTGGGTGATGTGGCTGTAACCCAGGACCTGAGACCCAGGCTGAACGTGCTGTAGTGGGCCTGAAAAACACAAGAAGCTGCATTCCTGAGTTCCTTAGCTGTGCAGGACCTGATATGTTTCAACACTCATCACAATCAGCGAGGTAAGACAGGACTTGATTCATTTATGCTCAGGCCTTAATGGGCTGTTTATTTTTAAAATGTGCTGCTGATTCCGACTGCCTTCCAAAGCTTTAGGCTGCTAATTATTTTTCTAGCATTTAGGACTGTTGTCACAAGCTGGGAAACGTGTTCAAAGTTACAGCGTTGTGGCTTGGATGGTGGAACTTGGATAAGAAATATCACATTACAACTCTTAATGTGCACCCTGTTTGTGGAATGTCGTGTGTAACTATTTCATAGTATGTGTTTAAACTACACACTAGTTTATAAAGATCCATAAAAGGATGCGTGGAGACGGTTATATTCTGCCAGCAGTAAGCATTTATTTAAACTGAGGACAAAAGGTGGAAGGTGTTTAGATGCTGTCGCTAAACATGTCGCATTTCAGGTTTCTTTAACCAGGTTCTTTCTTTGTGCTCCAGGCAATCATCACAGCTTAGGTGGTTTGTTTGTTGACTGACCACTTGTCTGAGGGGGCTGTTTCAAAGAGGCGCCATGGGCCAAAATGAATGAATGACAAGGCACACGAGATAAAGATCTCCCTCTGTTTAGCTCTGAAGGTCCTTTGTGCAGAGTGTAAGGCTGTTGAACACAAACACATTTTGGCAGTAAGCCTTGTCCAGACTTCCACCGCAAAAGTGCATTTAGACATTATTCACCCTGGCCGGGCCTGTCCCAATCTGAGCTCTCAGCTCGTGATGTTTGTTTAAACTGATGGGATCTTCTGACAAGCAAGTGCTCGCAAGGGGCTACAGGGCTGTTTAAGTTTCATTGACAGAAACCAGGTTGCTTCAAAGAAAGAGCAGCTAGGAGTCCTGGAGTTACAGTGCAAAATAAAACAAGGGTTTCCTTCTGTTTAACTTTTTGTGCATATTGGGAAAATTACTAACCCAATTAAAAATGGTATTTGAAAAAAGAAATGTTGCAAGCACTAGTAAATCTGTGTTCTCCTTTCCCCTCATCTCAAGCAAATAGTGTGTTTAGGTCACAGATGGGTCTCAAATCCCAGCTACACTGTTTAGCTAAAGGGTTTGATCCTGAGCAAAGTGTTTTTCAATGATTTTAAATCAAATGTGTTAGCCCCGCTCTTACCACAAATAGATGATGATCTGATAATGAAACCGAACACAATTTCTAAGTTGCTTTTAATTATGAACAAAGCAGGAATGTTTAAATGAACCCGGATACAAATAAATAAGATATGTTCGTATTAAGTTGCAACATGTGTGTGTTTGTGCATTTGTGTACATGTGTGTTTGTCTCTGCGTGCATTTGGGTGTGCGTGTGTTTGTTGTAAAGGCATCATGAATGAGAAACAGACAACGAGATAGAAGTTTGAAGTACAAACTTTTATTAACTAAAAACAGGATTGGGAAAATGCCTAAATTGCCCTATGTTTAGGTGGGATTTATTTCCCTACCTAAATTAAACTAATGGTAGTCTGTGTCAGGACGTCCAAAGCAAATATCTGAGTCCAAAACCTATACTTCCCCTCAGATCGAACTGAATACCCTGTTAAGGGATGTCAGCATCAAATGGGAAGTGTTCCAAATAACAGTTCATAGCTTCTCTAGCTCTTAAGTGGAAAGGGGTTTTCCCTTGCCCATGATCCAAATAGTTTACTTTATAACAATGGGGTTCCCTTCCCGTGCCTTTCAAATCTTCCAATGTTTGAAAACAACACAATTCCTCAGTATAGTTAATGTTCCAACATAACAGTTCCTTGGGATATTTCCCAGCTCTCAGAGTTTGGTTATGTGTCACCGCTTTCTAAAGTTCAGATGAGCAATCTCAGTTTCTCAGTTAACAAAGGCTTCCTTTATTCAATCACTGTGTGGCTTTTCCTTAGGTGGGTGTATTCGGTCTAAGCGCAGTTGTGGGACCACACGGTCCACCCATCACAGGTCACGTAACTGACACACCTTACTTGGTTCCGTATCATAGGTTTCTTGCCACAGTTTCAGCTTCACAATAACTCTCGACTCAGTAACCTTTTAACTGCCTGTGAAGCTTTATTACCATAGATTGCTTTAACATTCACTTTTCCAGTAGCTTTCACTTGCAAAACCAACAGACTTCCCAGTACACTCTTCTGCTAGGAAACCTATTCTTTTGCATACTGGCTTTGCTATTATTTTAGTTCTCCTGCTTAATTATTCTTGGCCCTTGGCAATACTCAATTCTTGAACTCTTTACAATGTTAGATATTTGAATATTAGAATTGCTGGCTTATTTGACTCTTGACAAATGCTTGCTTTTCATTCACTTTTTCCTTATATTCAATTCAGAACCAAATGCCTTTGGCCTCACAACCGCTCACCCGCCGTGTCCAGGGCCCCCTCTTCACCCAGGCAAACTAACCGGCTTTCTTACGGTCAGATTTCTTCTTTTAGCGGCTTTCCACAGATTCATCTCCATTCACCGTCAGCTCGTGCTGGTTCCCTCTGGCGCCTGGCACTGGCATTCTCCACAGCTTCATCCCTTAACTGCTGCCTACTCTGGAAGTCCGGTCGGCTGCATTCAGCAGTCCGGCATCAGTGAGCGATCGGGAGGTTCTCCAATGCTACCCGGTGCCATCGCTCTGTGCCGCACTGCTTTCTCTGCTCTGTCTCAGACTGCAAACGAGTCCCTCTCATTCACAGGACCGGATCGCACTCCATAAACCTCCCAGCATTTCGGGAAGGTGCCTTTTCGCTGCCCCAGCTTCTGCCCTGGAACTCTCCATCGCGCTTGCCGTGCTTCCCCATGATACCTCTCAGCTGCGCCTGTACAAAATGTTTCTGGCTCCATGAGCCCAACAACAAGAGTGCTCATGCTTCTTCCAGTATTTCTTCTGTTTCAATGGTGGCCTCCTTGTCTCAGTACCTAAATGGTGTATGTTGAGAGAAGGCTGTCTAGAAAAATAGAGAAGGGATTGATAATACCCTACAAAGACCTGGGGAATAGTAGGCTCATTTGAAAAGGGAAATGGAGGATACCATGACTCATCCAAGGGTGCCTCATCCTCACTCCCAAAGTCTCCTCCACCCAGGTGATCTTCTCTTGCATATCCACACCCAGGTTCAGGATTGAAAGAGACAGCCTCCTCCCAGGTGTCCAAGGAAAGGCTATGTTGGGGAAAGAAGTGAGGACGCCCTCGGATTCCGCACAGTGTGTGCATGTGTGTGCGCGTATCTGTGTGTTTGTGTGCGCGCAGGTGTGTGCGCGTGCAGGTGTGTGTGAACAGGTGTGTGCGATAATTAGTTTTATATTTGATATACAAGTAAACACTCAAAGATATTTTTAAAATTGAGCAAATGCCATGCATGCATGACAGGGCCTGTGGACAAGGTTAAAGTTAGAAATCTGAATTTTGATTTCATATACTTGTGTTTTAATTTAGAACCACCATTGATTACAGAACCTCACAGGCAATGGACCCCGGACAAATGGATCTATGGTGGCATGAGGATCGTCCACACCCACAGCCAACACACAACTGTTGCAGAGATGCGTGTAGCTGGTTCAGCACGAACCAGTGGTTCTGGAGGGTCTTCAAGAATCACTGTGAATGGTTTGGGGGCACTGATGGATGAGAATTGTTTTGGCAGTGATGCAAGAGGTGACATGGCGGCTTGGACGCTACTGCGGACGTGCTATGAATATTGTGACGATCCATCAATGGGCCAAGCCAATTGGGGTTGTGCAAATGCAGTGACAACTGGCCATCTAACCACGAGCCCCAGGAATCGTGTGGGTGATGACGCCCATTGTTTCAGCAGCGCAAGGGGCCTAGCAGTGGGGGCAGCGCATTCAACAGTACACCAACAGTGAAAAGTTACCAGGGCAGCCTTGTTTTTGAACTGGGTCGTGATGCTCGGCACCCGCTGTTACTGATAGTGCTGGAGGACATTACAGGGGCTTTGAACATTCAAACTTCTATTGCCATTGTTGGAACAGGAACCCACGTATTGCTGGCACCTTCATGCACAGCTACGGTTGGTTCGGGGTTGAAATGTTGCTTTAAAAGCATTCAACACTCTCAGCACAGACTGGAGCTGAAGCAGGGGTGTCTTGATGTGAATTTTGTCCCTTCCAAAAGACAAAAACCCATGCCTGATGTATATTGCTCCTGCTGCAAGACAACCCTGGTGTAGAGGGACCCATCTGTGTCTAAAGAAGAACAAAAATCCCCCAAAGGGGGAGGTCCGTGGTGTCGCAACCATGGCTTATGATTGTGTACCCGATCGTCAGGGGGTGGGATCAGACAACTGTGTCCAACACGGGGCTGGCGCTGTTCAAGGGGCGATTGTCATTAGCGATGACTAGAATGTTGAAACACCTGATCCAGTAGCAACTATGGGACAAGTTGTAACGGGTACTAGTTCTGAAGAAACTAATGTTGCTCCTGGCAAGACCAGATTATAGAACGTGTTAATTCCCCACTGGACCTGTCCAACAATGCATCTAGACATCTAGAGTCTAATCAGCAGCATGAGCCTGCTCAGCTACAGTATGAAGACATTAGCACGGGGAAGGATGCGGGTGAGGGGGATGCAGGGTCATGTGTTAGACCTGTTGATCAAGTTGGGGCGTTGGATGACTTGGATGCAGGGGCATGTACTGAGGCTGTTAAGCCTATCAGGGTGTTGGATGTCATGGATGAGGGGTCGGGGAATGCAGATTCATGCGTTAGGCCTGTTGATCATATTGGGGCGTTGGCTGCCTTAGTCGCAGAGCTGGATGTGGGGGCATGTGTTAGGACTGTTGATCATATTGGGGCATTGGATGCCATAAATGCGGGTGGATGCGGGGACATATGCTGGAGCTGTTGATCATAGTGGGTCATTGGATGCAATAGACCAGGGGCTGGGTGTGCTGGGTGATGAGGGCACGGGGTCGTGTGTTGGGTCTGAATCATATTGGGAAGTTGGATGCCACGAGTCTGGGGCTGGAGGCACTGGATGACGATGAGCTAGAATCCATTGCTAATATGTCCACACAGGAGCTTGTCAGTATAGCACATACTATGTACAATATACCCCTTGAAGAATTCCAGGGCCTCTGTGTGAATATGGAAAATGCTGACAATTTGGTAAGCAAGGGCGATGGTATGCAGCCCAACATGTTTCATGTGTCCCAGGACGCTACTGATGATGATGATCAAAATAGTGGGGTTGTTAATGTTATAGTTGTAAATGAAACAGCTGCATGCATTATTCAGGGTGTAAATGATGTGGGCGAGCGGTGTAATAATAGCCCTACGGGCTCCGTTGACATTCAAGATGGGGGTGTCATTAATATTGTCAGCATTGTTGCTGTCGCAGACACTCACAACAACGGTGTAAATTATCCGGGGGAGGATTGTAGTAATAGACTGACTCCATTAACATTCAAAAGGACCTCAGCACTATCAGCATTATCATAGGTGCCACTGCATGCACATGTGGTTATACACCACTTAATTAAAAAAAGACCCACTAGAGTGTGCAAGAGCAGAAGAAAATAGGCAGACACACCCACTTTAAAACAAAGTTATAATAAAATGTAAGCCTTGCTGAAAAGTCTGAAGCCATACTGTAAGAAGGCAATTGTGCAAGTTGCCATCAGGGCTACTTTTAAAAATGTGATAGGGTGGTGTTTACACTAATAAAACAACTGCCTGCTGATACAATGTCCTCTGTGAATGGGGGCCTCGGGGCATCCATGGATATGATATGGCATTTATAAAGAGCCTATACACAAATGTTTCAAGGCGTGACGAGGCAAGGGAGGGGGCACAGAGGGAAGACAAAGACAACAATCTTAGTAGGCCAGGTGACATTGGGTCACGCAAGTGCAGGAGGATGGGGGAAAGGAAAATGTGCCGGGGGGGATTGGATGGAGGAAGGGGCAGTGCAATACATCGGATCAACAGTAACATACATAAAATAATAAGAACAAAAGGTAAAAAAGTGCAGCCAGCTAGTGGCAAATGAAGGGGTAAGTGCAGACATCAAGTTTCAAGAGCTGGTAGGTGACTGTAGGGATACAGAAACAGCCCCCAAGTGCAGGTGTTGCCCGGGAGGCAGTGCAGGTGTGCAACTGACAGGGGACGAGACCTGGGCCAGAGATCAGAGAGTAGTCAGGTGACCAGTGCAGTTTCAGTCAGGAGTTCAGCAGGAGCGAGGAGAGAAAGCAGAAGTAAAGAGGAAGGTCTTGAGGTGCTTTCGGAACTGGAGATGGTGCTGCTCAAGTTTCAGAGAGGCAGGGAGGCTGTCCCTAATGGAGGTCCCAGCAGAAGATAGAGATCTACCACCAAATCGTTGCTTGCAGAAGCGACTGACCATGAGGGAGGTGGAGGCGGATAAGCGAAGAGCCAAAGGGGGAAGATATTTAGAAAGAGAGTACAGCTGCAGCGATAGAACTGCTGCAAATGATATATGATATACGAATCATTTATAACATGCCTGTACACAAGTGTTTCTAGGCGTGAAAAGACAAGGTAGGGAGACTTAGGGGGACGAGACAAACAATCTTAC
The DNA here is from genome assembly GCF_040938575.1 of Ambystoma mexicanum. Taxonomy (NCBI): domain Eukaryota; kingdom Metazoa; phylum Chordata; class Amphibia; order Caudata; family Ambystomatidae; genus Ambystoma; species Ambystoma mexicanum. The sequence goes on from NC_090937.1 coordinate 275,666,326, forward strand.
TAGCCCTTGCGTCATTCAAATTGTGCAAGTGCAGGGGGGAGGTAGAGGAGAAGTGTCAAGGGGAGGGAAGGGGGACGTGGGGTCACGGCAGCACTTGCTCTGACTATGTGCAGCCCAGGGAGCCAGCTCAGAGTTGTGCAAAGAGGAGGGCCACTGTAGGGTAAAAGATACAGCCTCTAAGTGTGCAGATGCCCAGATGCTTGCAGGTTGTGGAGGAGCCTGGTGGCCATTGGGTTCAGAGGGTAACCAGGCGACCAGTCAGTGCAGCAGACAGTGGGTCAGCAAGGGAGAGAAAGAGAAAGCAGAAGCAAAAAGGAAGGTCTTGAGCTGCTTACAGAACCTCAGGTAATCATGCTTGAGTTTGAGAGGGGCAGGAAGGCCATTCCAGAGAGGCCCCTGCAGAGGAGAGAGATCCATCTCCCACACTCTGCCTGAAGAAGTGTCTGAGGATCATAGAGGTCGAGGTAGCTGAGAGAAGGAAGATGTTTATGAGGAGAGAGTTGGAGGTAGTGCCTAACACGTTCGCTCTTATCGCTCCTGCCCAGTTTGAAAACCACAGTACAGCGCTTAGCCAGCAGACCTCGAATGTACCTACAGCAATAGACGGCCATAGTACAGATGGACCCCTGTCAATACCCAACACTAAAATATTGTAATGAACAGATATACCCTGGGCAACCAGAGGCTTATGACTAGTCCCTAGTGAACCCCCGAAAACCATAGACGTTATAGACAGGGTGATTGTCCACAGCGGGGGTGGGTATCCAAATCTGAGGATTCCTAAAGACGAGAAGCGAAACTTAAAATGGTGCAGGTCTTGAGCCCTGGGCCGCCAGTTCTTTAAAATCCTGAAAAAGGCCAGGCTGGTTATATCAAGGCACGAACGACCTAGCAAACCACAACCCCAAACCCCACAGACCCCAGAAGCTCCTGTGTATTTGACACGGGTGAGGACCTATCAAAGGGCTTACCAAACATTTGTCGCTGTGGAGCATTATGAGGAGTTCAGATTCATGAATTCGGACCAATTGCGATCCCTGGGCCATGGGCTAACTGTCATAACAGTGGCTGTGGAAATACTGGTAAATCAGATACTGGAAAATGCCGGGCCCAATGATTTTGTCCAGATAAGAATGGAGGCTGATGGTTTAAACAGACCCTTGTTTACAAGACGATCCCCCTGGGGTATTTTCTGCACTTTGTAGGAGCCTCTGCATATTCTCTAGATCTTGCAAAGTAAGACCGAGATAATGTGTCTTGCGCCACTAATAACTGTGGCACTAGTCAGATCGCGCTCCGGAGGTACTTATAAGCCTTTACACAAAGTTCTACCCAGCCACATTATAAAATCCAAAGACAGATGGTTGTTAAATTTCGATCACAGGCCTTAAGTCTCTGCCTCGCGTCTAGTCTCATAGGTTTAAAGGGATGGTTCGCCCAAAATGTTTTATTTCAAAAATAGATAGGCAATATTAAACAAAAACGATTGGCATATTTTTCCCAAGTCCCTATGTAAAATTTTGAGCAATTCAAGCTCAAAATTTGCAAAAGCAAGCACATGGGCGCATCCATTTTGTGAAATGGATGCCCGCCTGTGCTGGCTTTTGCGGCACTAATGAAGGAAAAGCCAGCCAGCTGTAGTAAACAAAAGCTACCACTGGGTGGCTTTTCCTTCATTGGTGCCGGGACTCGGAGGACGCGGACCGAAGACTACAGGCAGAAAAGCTGCAGCTGCATCTCGGTAAGTGCTATTTTTTTTTTTTTAAATAAGCACTAGCTGCAGGTTTTTTCTAAGTTTTCCGGGCTGGAGGAGCCCGGAAAACTTATAAATAAAACCGCAGCTTTAAAAACGTTGTATTTCTGTTTACGGTAGCTTTTGAAGCGACCGCAATCATAAATACAACGTTATTGTGTTAGAAAGAAAAACCACAGCGTTTTCAAAGTTTCTCAGGCTCCTCCGGCTCAGAAAACGTAGAAAAAAACCGCAGGTAGTGTTTATTTTTATTAAAAAAATAACACTTACCGAGATGCAGCTGCAACTGCAGCTTTTCTGCCTGTAGTCTCCAGTCCTCGTCCTACGCGTACAGCACCAATGAAGGAAAAGCCACCCAGTGGTAACTTTTGTTTACAACAGCTGGCTGGCTTTTCCTTCATTAGTGCCGCAAAAGCCAAAGCAAGCACAGCAGCGGGCATCCATTTCACAAAATGGATGCCCCCATGTGCTTTCTTTGAGCTTGATTTGCTCAAAATTTACATAGGGACTTGGAGAAAAAAAAAATTGCCAATCGATTTTTTTTTAATATTGCCTATCTATTTTTGAAATAAATTTTTTTGGGCGAACCATCCCTTTAATTAAGCCACAGAGCATAACAGATGCTGATATACGTGTGAAAGCTTTGCAAGTCCATGAAAAGCTGGGTATTTTGACCGACACCCCTGTAGTATTTGGACAGTTGTCTTTCTTTGTGGAATATTTTAATAGAAACATCAAAATACTCTACTTTAACGGTGTATGGTGGTATTTCCCAGTTGTGGATAAAACAACCACAAACAGTTTGTATGTTTTACACCACAATGACCATATCCATGGTATAACCAATCTAAAAGGTTTCCTGGCGGGTAAAGACCTCTGTCAACACTGCCACCACATTTCCAAAAACAGACAGTTGTCAGTATCACTGTTGCTTGTGTTTAAGTGAAGAGTGCCAAACGCTTAAGGAGAAACCTGCAAAATATCTCCAGTGCCACACGTTTGCGAGGTCAAGGGCATGTCTAGAGAGATGCATTCAGAAAGCAGCATTGGGGACAGTTGTGTACGAACCGTGCATGGACTGCCCTACGAGCTGGAAATTTCACCCAAGATTCACAAGTGATAATCTGTCGGCAGTGCAAAGTTACTGTGGTCAAAAATGATGAACACCTGTGTTATTTGACGGCCAGTGGACCTCACAGTAAAACCGAGGACTACATTGTGTATGACATGGAGGCCCCCCAAGAGAATGTAACCCACCAGCTTAACTAAATGTATGTCCGGCATCCAACAGGTGACAGCTGTTAGCAATTTTCAGAAGACTTGTGTGTGGCTGCTTTTGCTAGCACATTTGTCACAGGCAGATTCATGGCTACACCTTTTTAGCTCACAATGCCCAATGCTATGATGGGTACTATATACTGTGCCAGTTGGTTTGGGAAAAAAATCAAGTGAAACTTATCAACCAGGGTGCTAAGCTTATGGTGGTCTTTGTGGCACCTCCACAGATATGATTTATTAACTCTTTGAACTTGTTATCCATGAAACTCAGCAAGCTTCCAAAAGCTTTTAGTTTCCCCGGTTCAAAGGGCTTTTTTCCCCGCATCTTTTCAACAGTGGCTAACCAAAACTACATAGGTCCGATCCCACCCTCGAATCAATATAGTGTTCAATGCAGGACGCCTAGCGAGAAAGACCAGTTGATGGCATGGCACAGTGCGAATGGACAGGTCGTGTTTTGACTTTCGCCACAAGTTACAGGCCTACTTTCAAAGATATGTCAACATTTTAAGACAGGCTTGTAATTTTGCTCACGGAAACACATGTACTGGGTGGCATACACATGTCATACGTCAACACCTTAAAAAGTATCATGCTGGCTAGTTGTTGCATGCAGATCTAAAAACTCAAACAATCACACTGCTGCCCCAGGATTCATACCATGGGCGGCAGAAAAGTTATTCCACAGCGTCTATTCTATGGCTCTTATACGTGGCAGAAACTGAAAACATCTTTATACAACAGGCCCTAACTGGTGGGGGTGAGAAACGCTGCGGTCAATATTGGCTGGACGGTTATGGAATTTGACAGCTGCTTTTATACAACTAAATTAATTTGGAAGTCCTTGAGGATAAAGGGGAAATTCCAAAATGATCCTTAATTCAATCAGTGCTACCCAATGGGCGATCTGCATTTAAAAATCTCTGCATGAGGGGAGCGATCATACACATACAAAACAAGTGCATTCAGCGGCTCCTTTTGAGCTGAAATATGATGTGGATGAAATCCTCTCTAAACCATAATCTGAAGCACTCCTGTGCACCAGGCCCCAATGGCCTAACACATGTTGTATTACAAAATAATCCAGATCAATAGTCCCAATTATTGATGATCCTATTTGGAAAGGTATGTGCTTCAGGCATTATCCCACAATCATGGAAGCACTCTATACTAATACCGGTGTTCAAGAAGGGCTGTCGTAAAGAACCTGTTAACTACCATCTAGCGTACATACTGGATGTCATGGACAAGATGCTTGTCTTATTACTCATAAAGCCATTTTAAAAATGGGTTGAAAGTCAACAGATACTCAGGGCATTCCAGACTAGTTTTAGAGGTAGTTCATCGCCAATCCATAACATATTGTTGGTTGACAGATTGAGTAAGAGAATTATGTTTGGGGATGCCTCCCCATTATATATATTGTATGTGGACCTGAAAGCTGCATTTGATATGGTCATATGAGACAAATTGTGGGCCAAATTGCAAGTGCTTGGTGTAGCCCCCTGGTTTGTGGAGGCTATTAGACAACTCCATGAACAAACATACGCTGGACAGGGACGGTGTGGGCACCCTCCCCATTCTTATTTACCATGGGGTCAATCAGCGATGTGTGCTTGCGCCGTTGCTCTTCAACTTATACACGAGTGACTTGCCGGAAACATCTGGCTAAAGTGAATTGTTATCCACCGAAGTGGGGGGCTGTCCTACGCAGACGATATTGCTATTTTTGACCACACATTTGAGGGTCTTCATAGGGCAGCCAATGAACTTCAGGCATATGCTGTGGCCAACTGATTGGCTTTGAATGTCGAAAAGACTAAATGTATGTGTTATGGAAAGGGATGCAAAACTCAGCCTCTTGTATTAGTGGATAGGAACATTGACAGAGTCCTTTCTTACAAATACCTTGGAGTCAAGATGGACATGGAAAACTATGAGAAAACGAAAGTGCAAGAAAGCTATGATCCAAACTATCCTCCTAAGAAAATTGGTTAGCAGTACTGCAGGATACAGCTACAATGGTATTATAAAACTCTATAAGCAGTGTTTCTGTCTGATTGTGATGTATGGACTTGAGATAATGCAATTGGGTAACATTGACTGGCTGAAAAAAGTGGAGGGAATATTTTGGAGGTCAGTATTAGAATTGCCCAACTGCCCAATAGGAATATTGAACTACTACGGTTAGAGTTCGGGCTCTCCTCCCTGATTTTCATGGTCCTGAGACGACATGGTATACTAATGATTAAAGCATTTAAAGATCCCAAGTGTCCTCTACTAAATCTTCAGAATAAGAATATGGACAAAGAAATGGAATGAAGCAGACTTTTTAGATGGGCCAGTCAGTCACGCGTTTTATTTGAAATGATTCAATGGACACCAAATTGGTCAGTGGATTTCTTTTAAACTGAAAGATTAATTTATTGATCAACTGAAAAAATGGGACTGTTTTGCCAACTATTTGCACTTGGAACAGTTAAAAAGATATCCTAATCATAGCTGGCTTTCCTATAAGTATTTGTCCACACAGAATTATCTACTGAAATGTCCAGTGTTGAAAGTTCAGAGATTTTATCTACTCCTTAGATTGGACCACTTTCCTACCCTAACTACTCTGGGGCCTCAAATAGGGAACAGTGAAAGATTACATAAATGCTGTGTATGTCAGAAACCTGGAGTGATGGAGACGGCAATTCATATTCTCACTCCGTGTGAAGGATTGGATAAAACATACCAAAAGCTATTATCTTGGTTCGTCTACTCAAGATACATTTTGGAAATATTGCATTAATTCTTGTAACACATGATGATTGCATTATATAATGTATGGCAATCTGCATGTCTAAAGCTTGATGTGGAAGGACTTTAATAGAATTTTACATAAATGAACAAAATGACATTTTATAGAGTCATATATATGTTTTATAAGATTTCTTTGTGTGAGAATATGAATAGAATTAGATTTTTATACTGTTTAGATGATTAATTGTATGATATGTGAAATAGTTATTTTAACTAAAACACATTTAAATACAAAAAAATAAAAAATAAAAAGAAGGTGGTCATGTGATTCTGTGCATTCTGGAGGACTTCAACATTCATAACCGACTTTTGGAAGAGAAATCCACTGAAGAACCTCTTAGATATGTAACAATGATTCTCCTAAAATGTTACAAACAAAATAGAGGCATCCGAACCATCAATGTGTCGCAGTCAGTGGGAAATGGAACCAAAACTTACCTATAGGGATTTCGTCCCAAGGGTTAGGTGGTGGTGGAGCCTCAGTTGGTGGGGGTACTTGTGGGTCCACAGTCCAGTAAGCCCGGAATCCCTTTCCTTCTGTGTAAGGGTCACTATGGAAACGGATCATCAGCTGCTGCCCACGGGAGGTTATAGCTGGCGGGATCTTAGTTCCACAGAATGGATCTGAACAGAAGGAAAAATACTTTAGACCATTCAATTTTCGAGTGCTTGAATTAGTTAAAGGTGGTGAGTTGCAATTGATTGCTGCAATAAAAAACAAACTAAGACAGTGACCAGAGCTAAAATCCTGCCTCTTTTCGAGTGATAGCATTTCTAAGATTATTTTTAAAAACATCTGTACACTGCATTTCATTGAGGCCCCCATGATGAAGCTCACTTTTATTTTTAGTTTTGGCCATTTGGTGGTGCTAAAGTGGCAATGATAATGGCAAAATGATTGAAGTGGTGTTCAGATTCGAGGGCGATAAGTATGAAGGGGTACCGAAGTTTGTGAGTTTAAAAAAATAATAAATGTGATATGTGTAATCAAGTTAACATTCCAGGTAAAAAACACACAGATAAAAACACATGCATTACTTGACATTGAGACCAATTAGAATATATCATAAGAAAACACTAAAATCACATACTATTAAATCACAAATCTAAAATGTAATCCATCATCCCTTCAAAGTATCAAAAGGAGAAACAAGTTATCTCACCCACAGGGGCCAAATAATCCATATAACAGGACACTCTTGGAACCGGTTTATTAAAAAAAAGTGCACCATGTGTATGTCTCAATCAACAGAAACTTTAGTGCAAATTAATAGGACCTTATTAAGATATGAGCATAACCTCACAAGCACATGAGCCATGAGCGTGTGATTTGGGGATACAAATAACATAATACATTAATTTGCCATCTGATAGAAAAGATGTTTAAATGTTTTAAAACTTTAAAATGCCAATAAATAAGATTTCATGCCCACTCAACAGTCTATCGAAGAATTCTTCAGTAGACCACCATTCAGTGTTGTGCATGAATCTGCCCAGTAACAAATTTCTTTGATTTTCCAGTGCCAGGAAATGAATTAATGAACGCTTTAGAGTTTGAATATCCTTATCAGTGTTACAAAGGCTACATATAGTGGCGATCTCTGGTTGTTGAGTGTATTGATAACAATTCATTACTAGGTAATAAATGGACTCTGAAGCGTAAAAACAAACCTCTCCAATACGTATTCAGAAATGTACCTAAATACTTCGGAACAACTCCTAATGCCTTATCTCCTTTACAAATACTTAAAAACGCATATCTATGTATCTTACCAACGGTATGAATCCAATCAGCTTGGAACAGCAATAATTTAGATAAAAACGGATTTATTTTTAACGCTGTAGAAGACTGTTGACTATTAATTAAAATCATCTTTGCAAAAGAATGAAATCTAGCTAAACGCCCGGCTGATCTGAAAACATATCTTTTGAATCTAAACAAAGTGAAGCATGGGGGCGGGGATCTAGTATCTTGTGATATAATGAGAGGACCTTACAGCAATACCATCCTTTCAATGACACTAGGCCCAGTTCATATGTTAAGGCCGCCATAGTTAGACCAGTTAGTAATTTGCGCACCCTTTTCCAAACCCAACCTTCAATAAGGTTGGAATCAAATTCCCTCACTAGATGAGAAATGTCCATACCATATAGAAGGGTGGGGACTACTTTCTGCAATACTTATGAATTCTATTGATTTGTGATACAAATTGTTCAGCCTTATTTTTCACTTTTCTTAATCACATTTTTGTTAGGGGTTGTGTTTAATTCAAAGCCAAGATGGGTCACATCCGTTACAGGAATTAGAGTGGTTTCTCTTATTTTCTATCTGAATCCATGAGTTTTATTAATATTCGGTTAAAGCAAATCACATTTGTTTTCTTCTTTTTTGTTTAACAAATCATTTGCTATGGCATACGCTGCAGTGGCGGAAATAAAAACTGTAGTCCCAGAGGTGTATTATCCGCTAGGACCTTGTATCTACACATGCCAACCAAGATACAGTCGGGGTTTGAATCCTAGGCCTTGTAAAGGCAGCAGCAGTGAGGCAATCCCCAGGTCAGAAATATTAAGGTTGAACAGACAGGATGCAAGGACACAGCCATGCCGAAGGTCTCTAAAAGGTACACAATTCTTTAGTCAAGCTACTCTGCCCATTCAACCCGACGAGAATTATCTTCATGGAAATACTCGAATATCTGTAGCAAGGGGGCTGGTATCCCCCACTGTCATGCCCCGGTTTCCTGCATGTAGGCATCTGGGTTTGCCTGCCCCCACCTGGAGGCTGCCCTGGCGGCTCTCCCAGTTGCACCCTGTCCACGGGATTTGCCGCACTACATTTCCCATCAAACCCTCTGCTTGCGGTCACGTGACACGTAAAGTGTTCCGCGTCTTCGGGCGACTCAGTTGTTTAGTTCCTGTCAGTCCCTGTAACAGGTGCTCCTAAACTAATTTTTAGTTTTGAGTGTGTGATGCCCTGATATTCTTGTTTACCTGTTTCCTGGACCTGGCTTGCTTTCAAGAATTCTTCTTCTGTCATTGTCCTCACGGTATCCAGATGGCTAATTCCCTCTGTTGTTCCCCCCGGTTACCAAACCTTATTAGCTGTTCAAACGGATTTCTCCTTTTCTTGCCCTTGTTTGTTGTGATGCTTCCGGACCTTGAATCCTGTTTCCCTGGAGGTTAATGCTTAGTATTTCCTAACACTGAACTCCCTTTTTGTAAGCACCTTCCCTGTGATTCCACTGGTTACTCTCTCCAATCATTCCTTGATTCCCTATCCCTCACTGACTCACGTAACCCTTCTTCAATTGGATTTACTATGGACGCTAGCCTGTTCATCACAAAGAACACTTCTCTGCATACATAGGTGACCTCTTGTACGCTCTCCTGATTTCTTGGTCACTTATTGGATTGTTTATTTATACTTTGGAATGCTTTGCTGACTTTCTTTGGGATTGGATCTGAATGGTTTTTTAGTTGCGCCCTCTTGCCGTTCGGGTTAGGTGGATTTGCACAGATGACCTGGATTTGGAACTTCCTCTTCACACTCACCACTTTCCTCATCCCCTCCAACTCCAAGTAGGTTACTGGCCTTCTTCTTAACAGAGCAGGCAAGAGTGGGCAATTGTGGGTGGTGATTGCTGTATTCCGGCATACCTAGCTGCTTTTCTGAACTACTGTATTGTTCTTTGTTCCCCTAGCTCTGTTGCTGCTCCTGCCTTTTCACTCAAGCCCCTGGCCTGTCAGGTGCATTATATTCCTGCATGCTGCGCTCTTGGGGGGGAGGGGGGAAGTCTTTAACATTGTGTTCACGACTTTTCAGAGTGAGGGAATGCCCAAAGCGGGTGTTGTATCTGTATCACTTCAGGTTGTGACACCCACTCCTTCAGCTTAGACCATATTCATTCTTGATTCACTGTATCAAAGGCCTGTGAAAAATCATAGCTACATATAGAGGCAATTAATCTTTACGCCAGGCATTCTCTTGTAGGCAGTTCATGATGTACACTTTTTTGACTGTGCCCTTGCCTTTTCTGAATCCTGTTTGATATCTGCCTGTTGTGAACACCAATTTTACTAGTTCTTTTAACACCATTGATATGAAAATGTTACTATTTTTTTTTATTTAATTTTGATTTATATTTCAGGTGAGCCTGTAATTTTATCAAAAGATATCTTGAGAATTACTTTTGAAGAGTCTTTCTTTCCAGGTTCTTCTAAAAAGGCTTTCCACAGATCAAACTAGGTGAGTGATGCGGGGTACGACGGCCACAAAGAGGTCAATGTTACTATTTGTATCAAGAAGGGCAAATGGCCTGTTCCCAGGACAGGTCCAATCACCCTTCTTATAAATGGGAATAATGGACCGCTTCCAAGAATGCGGCGTATGTTTAGAGGGAAGAATATCCATAAATAACAAGTATAAAGTACTTACACACAGATCTACCTTACTCTTAAAAATATGGTTATTCAAGCCATCAGGGCCGAAGGCCCTCGATTTAGATGATTTTCTAATATATGGCTCAATGTCCTGTAAATTATATTTCAAATGCCAATTGACATCTTTACAAGATGCGGGACATTTTTACTCTGGTAGCTTATATAGTTTTTGAAAATGTAACTCCAATGCAGCATCAGTGACAGGATTACTTTGCACGCTATCCTGGGTAGTTACAAAGCCCAAAAAGTAAGTAAATATTTAGTAAACACCGCCCGCAGCATGCATTCATCATCCTTATGTGTTAAAATGTAACAATATGCTTGTGCCAGTTTTTGTACCTTTGCCTAAGTTTCCTAGCTTTATTTTTATATTCCCCAGAGTGTGAAGCAGAGTGTGTTTGGTGGTCAGGCACTGAACACTTATCTGTGCCTTGTCGGATATTGCAACTGAAATTGTATGAGTAGTATTTTTACTCTTTCTACTGGCTGGATGTTTTGGCAAGGAATCGCCAACTCTTCATCCTCATAGCCACCCACACTAGTGTGAGGCAGTATGTGTTTGGCGTTGTTCGGCGAAATGAGAACACTCTCCCCCCACATATCGCTACTGTCTGATCATCTACGTGGTAGGTGGAATGTAAGTTACTAACTGCAGCTGTACGCTAAACGTTCTACGGCTTTGTCACGATTAACATCTACTGACTGAAGGTAAGCAGTTGCTGTGCTGTGATAATACCTAGAAAGGCTATGACCAAAAGTAAACATTATAATCTACGTAAATCAAAGCCGTGCGCGCAAAAGCGTGGGATATCACCATGAAGATAGTGATACCTCTAATAATGCAAAGAGCGCAAAAATGAATGAAACATCCAAATTCAGCGCGTAACAAGTTTCGGCCAAATTAGTGACTTTTTCAAGCCAGGGACTACGGATCCAGGAAATGTGGCGAACAATGACTCATCTAGAGCGATGGCTGAAATCCATACAATCAAGGCAAATGCTGAATATCTCCTGGTTATTTGCCACCTCAATGGGAGCAATTAATGATAACGCTCTGTTGGACCTCTGAGACCGCCTATGTGTGTCCAATAGAGCAGAGGCAGAGGAAGCTCGAGTAGAGCACTCTAACATGAAATTTGAATCTGATAACATGAGTGTTTGTAATAACATAGGAGCATTGCCATGCTTATCTAGTACACCTTCACTGTTTCCTATGTCGGCACCCATGAGCCACCAATCCTCTGATATCTATTCTCAATTAAGTGATTAATGTTAGTGAGCAAGGTGCTGGATCTAGAGTTAAACATACTAGTAAAGAGAAAGATGATGCTGTTGTGAATAATTTGCTACCATCTATTAGTTTAATGCATTTTGCTTTGAACATTTTAATAAAATTGTGTGATCAAATCTATCTTCAATCTCAAAAAAATAGGGAGATGTTGGAGTTCCTTATCCAACATCATAAGGACCCGATTACCCACAATGTTTATAATGAAGTGAAAGATGCATCTAAGGTTAAAATGTCTGCACAAAAAGAGGGTGATTTGTCTATAGAGAATAAGAAAGAATTTGGTAACTCATAATATAACGGAATCCCCACTCTTGTACCCTACACATAAGCAAACTAGACAACAGGTAAAAAAAAGGGAAACATAAGGCAAAGGGTGCTATATACATATGCATTGAAGATGATGTTCCGGAACAATGTCAGCTATTAAATTCCATTAACTTCGACAGGTGCATTGAAAAGTAATTCCAGATGATTGCGGAAACGTGAAAATCATAGAAGAAAAAGGTTAAAATTGAAAACAGGTACTTTAACCAGTTGGCTGTTACAAGCGCCACTAAATATCTGGTGGAGAATGAAGAAGTAGAAAATCGGTCTGTGCCAGAAACAGATAATATGGAAATTCCCTATATAAGACCTGTGAAAAAAGATGAGATCATAAAACCGGTGACTGATGACGAACATGCTGTAAAAAATGTAGTCGATGAATAGAGTTAAGTAACAGAGTGGTCACAATAAGTGAAAGAAAGGATAAGAGGACAATGCATGCACTCAGAATACTAAAGTCTTGTGACTTTGAATTTATACAACCAATGAAACGTGGATTTCGCACTATAACTAATCCACTGTGTGCTCCCAGCGACAGCATCGCTAATTCGGTCCCAAGAGGAATCTTTGGAATTTCTTGGTTATGAGTTGGATAAAGAGGTTATCGAGTTTAATTCATCTGTACAATGGGATCACTGCTGTACCACTTAAACTAAAGTCTTGTGTAATCCCCATGTTCAAACTGATATTGTTCAGAATTTGTTAGGTCAAGTGGAAAAGTTACAACCATGTGAGTGCATGATTGCATCGAGGAACACGAGAGGTCATGCACATATTCTTAACCCAGGTGCATCTCTCGAGCATTTGATAACATTGTCAATTCTTCTGTTACAAGAGACGTGTTGCTGGGGGATTATGTTGATTCCCACTGTATATTTCAACGTAATGCAAAGAAAGGTAGACCTTACGGTGGTCTGAAAATTGGGGTTAACCATGACTTTTTAGCTAGTGAAATTATAACTAAAGATGTACATGACAATGTGCTAGCAATACAAATAAAGCCTAAAACCTGGTCTGTTGCCCCTAGTATATTAATTATTAATATCTATGACCCGCCTACTAGAAAATGTACAATAGAGATTCAGGATTCTATTGATGCAATAATTACGGAATGGCTCTTAACAGAGGGAAACAATATGATAATCCTAGGTTGTGATTATAATGCACAATGTGGGGTTACTTCGATGACTGCAAGTTTTGCCAATGTTGCAGTAACACATTAAATGGATAAATCCACGAGTAATGTAAGAGGTACTGTGTGGAATAAGGTTCTGATGGAATGGGAATTATGGTCGCTTAATGGAAGAACAAAAAGGGACACCCCTGGAAAGTGCACATGGTGTGGTGGCAGTAAATCTGCCACCTTGGATTATATGATATGATTGTTTATTATATATAGCGCCTATACACAATGTGTTTCAAAGCGCTTAAGCTATATGTGGGAATGTGCAAGTGCTTGAATATATAAGTGATTTTGAAGTGATAAAGTTGCCATATTGCGACCACTCTCTTATCTATGCTATATTGAATATATTTCACCTAAGTACCAACGAAAGGGGTCCACAAATATTAAGGTTAACACTGGACATAAAGTAAAATGGAATATATCTAAAATTAAGATAATGACTATAAGAATTCGGCAATTGATTCAAACACGGGAATTTGATATTAGGGTCATGAAGTGTGACGAGATTGAAAAACTGATTAGGAAAACCACAACAGAAGTAGCATCAGTTTGTTGTACCGCTATCGTTGCTACTGGGAAAAAGCTGAACACATCTTATGATGGGGAGTTGCTGGTGGCTAAGTGTAACCACTGAATGGAACTTCTCAAACTAAGAAAGCAGAGTCTCCCCGTGAATGATTTTATTTGAAGAAAGAAAATATTGAACAAATACAGGGGCTGGCACAAGCGCAGAAAAGTTAAGAAAGTAAATACAAAGTGGCAAAAGATGATAGGTATTTTGCAAAAAGGCGATACTGGGTCGGTGTGGAAAATGCTTAATAAAGTTAGAAGTAACTCCACCTCACAACTTTTAAATTTGATAGGTGAGGACAAATGGTAGAATATCTGACGAATATCATGTATGAAGATCTACCAGTGGTTAATGCAAGTGATAACGCAAAAGAATGTCCACTGATGTTCTATAGGAATAATATTTATGAGATAATTGGTAAACTGAAAAACTAAAGAGCCCCTGGCCCGAACGGGCTTGCCTCAATGGTCACCAAACATGACCCTTATAGTTGGTCACAGATAATTTACATTCTATGAAAAAATGTATGAAAATAAAAAAATATTCCATCTAGTGGGCCACCTCAATCTTAATATTTGTATTTAAGGCCGGAATGAGAACGGCGCCTGATTATTCTCTCTCCTGGATACAACCAGAAAAGTATTCTCTGCTAAAGTGTTGGACCATTTGCAGTGCTGGTCTAATGAAAACCAGTTATTGAACCCTTTTCAGTCTGGATTTAGATCTGGTTCCAGCACTATGTATAATATCCGCCTCATTGACGCCATCACTTCCAGAGCTAGATTGAGACCTAATCCATCAGTCTAATATTACATTCATCGATTTTAGCTCTGCTTTTGATAGTGTCTGCAGTAAGAGGCTACGGGAGTTACTGTCAGATATGAAGTGTCGAAAGTGGTTATTAGAGATATTAATAAAGCTCCACTCTAATACTGTGCAAGTATGTCTGGACAATGAAGGTCGACTGTCAAGACTGTTTGGGATTAATAAAGGAGTAAAGCAAGAATGCTTTCTGGCCACCCAGTTAATTAATCTTTAACATTTCTCATAAAACAACTTGAAAAACATGCTAATTGCCCAATTAAATTTGGAGCGACTAGGGTCACAGCATTACTATATGCTGATGACCTAGTCATAGTAGATCATACATTTTAAAGGCATGAAATCTATCCTAGATAAGCTGGGATGTTTTACCACTTAACATAGTTTGAGCATGAATTAAAAAAAATCTCATATAATGCTCTTTGCATCTAGGAAGGTTAACAAACCCAAAATAGTATTAAGCTGGGGTACTATTGAATACACAGAGTCATAAGTACTTGGTAGTGATTATGGACAGTAGAACAGGTTACCAGTCCTTAATTGAAAGCAAGACACAACGAGCCAAACAAATAACTATGCGTGTGCGCTGTTTTGTATTACATTATGCAGGTTATTCCCTTAAAGATATAATGATGTTAAACATGCAGTGGCTCATTCCTGTGATTGCCTATGGGTTAGAAGCATTCTCTATTAAAAACTTATAATGGTTAGATAAAATAGAGGGTTATTTCTGGCGTACCATACTTGGTCTTCCTCCATCCTGTGCTATACAGTACATCAAAGTGGAATTTGGATTTATATCCTTAAAAGCTTTCTTCAGCAAAGAGGTCTACTCCCTTTAAAGGCCATCTGCCACCCGGTGAGCCACAAGTTATGTATCATTGGGAAAGACATAATTTATCTTAAAAAAAAAAATAAAATAAAAAATCAATAAAAAAAAATCGAAGGTTCCAACAGATGTGACATGTGTAGAGACTTATACACTGAATTAAATTGGTCTATTGATCACTCTCCCTATGGTCGGTATAGTGCTTTGAAAGCTGCATTTAAAAGTGTAACAAAAAGACTGGTAAAAAAATGGATATGAGCGAACTCCATAACTATCATCCATAACTATCATCAGTTAGCTGGAATCGTTCATGTATATATATCGCTGTCCTCAAATGTATTTAATATGTTGTCCTAATCCTGAAGTTTGCAGATTCCGGTTATTGATGAGAACCACGGCGACGTAATTTCACCAAAATGCCGTAGTAGTGGAAGTGACATCACACAACTCTTGACCCTTGATGTCACAGGAAGTGATGTCATTTGACCCCACCCCGAAGTGATATTGTGGGAAGCGATGGATTTCACCCGTTGACAAAACAAGAAGTGGCATCAGATAGCATTGTACACTACGAAAAATATGGTTACGCTATTACTATAATGTGATGTACATTTCATACAAGAATGGATCGCCATATGTAACATTAAGATCAGTGTGTATAGGCCCATATTACCAAATTACTGTGAATGCAAGCAGACGTCTATGACCAAATGATAATGATGTGTTATTATATAGCACTTACGCTTAAGCACTTTATATAGAAAAAATATACACCCAATATCACCCAACCTCTGTTGGTACTCATTTATCGACCTCAGAAGGATGAAAGGCTGAGTTGAGGTGTTTAAGAACAGACTAAATCAGTGACTCACCCCCTGAAGTGTGCCTGAAATAAACCTTTAATGAGTCTAGCAATTATTGTATAGAATTTCAGAACACCACATTATTTGGTATTCCTACTCTCTTATTTAGGGTCATTGCTGAAAGTGTTCGAATTGTGGCCCTCCTGTTCTTATTTCGCTTCTTTTTTAAGGGGCCTGAACAAGAAAGCCAGCCACTCCAGAAGTTAAGAGCCACATGGTGCTGGCCACAGCCCAGGAGCTTGCTTTTTTTTTAAATTGAACCTATGCAATGTGCATTGATGTTTTACAACTGGTTACTAGACAACTCCAGATCTCCTCTTCTGATCGAAGTCCTGTCTGTTAAAAAAAAAAAAAAAAGCATGATCAAAGCCATAAATTGTGACTTATATAGTGGTATTACATGTGTTTTGCCAGACAATGACATGTGCCCAGGCACTCACTATTTTCTAACTGTTGCCATTATATGGCCAAGTAATGGCCTTATGGCAGTGCCTGGAAAATGCTTACACAAAACTGTTGACATTGCCAATGCTTGTTATACAATGATCCCAACCATCAATTTTCAAATATCGTGTAAAGCCTTAGGGACCTCAACCACCCCATTAAAGAAATGTAACTCCAGAACCCTCATTTTGCAAATTATCGCTAGGACTTACCCTAGAGAGTTCCATTGGCTTTAGTCTGGGAATATTGAGTTGGGGGACCATTCTTAAGGGTAACAATATTTGATTAATAGGAGGCAGAGGGTGAGAGTCCTCTGGCCGTGAAGCTACTGTATGAAACATCTCAGTGGGCGTGCTGCACTCAGTATGGCAGTGTCTGCAAAACTATGCACAGGCTTTTGAAAGTTTCTATGAATCATTTACGAATTTCTCCATTATCGACCCTGCTTACAATATTTGTGTCCACCTTTAGCTCTATATGGTGGATTTGCCTTCATACCTTCATTTTTAACCCTTAGACACAGCACCCATGTCCTCGATGGGGGCAGTGGAGAATTTCCTACTACAGATCAATTTTCTGAATAAGCAAGTTTTTGCTCTTTTTCATTAAAAAATACAATAAAAACAAGGCTTACCCTGTAGAAACTTTAAAACGTACCCATGGTCTTCAAAAACACCCATGGTCTTCAAAAACGAAGGCCGTCCCAATGACCAAGAGATTAGTTTAATCTGTATTTTAAAAAACGAAATGGAATCTGTATTCCCAGTTTAAGGAATGTAATTGTTTTTCAATATCTGCCATTTACTTGCCAAACTCAGTTACTGAATAAGGAAAAATAAATATTGTTTCCCCAATCAGTGACTGGATGAACTGAAATGTTCTTGCCAATCCACGCTCGACCAGGCATAACACAGCGATAGCCAATAACGCAGAGATTGATAATCCACCCCAAGATGGTAAATATCGCCCTTGTCGGCATTACAAGGATTCTTCACTTCTGTTACTTTAGTTTTGGTATTCCTTTAGATATAAAATCCAGCAGCCTCGCCACACATTTAGTTGCTCAAATGTGGGTCACATCAAAGAATTCCTTCTGTCGACATCAACAGGGACCAGATTTATGGAACCATTACCTCCCCACTTCTTTGCCTCAAGAGTCAAACTTTCAGGCCTGAGGTTTCCACCCATAGTTTGCAATTCAGGACCTTGAAAACTAAAGTTACCATCTAATAGACTCAAGCAGGCTTACCATGTTTGATTGCATTTCCATTCCAAATATCATAGACGGTCATTTGGTCGAGGCAATTCCCAGTCACCAGGCCGCGGTCTTCAATGTCGAAATGAGTGAAAAGCAGGGTCATGGTCTTCCCTTGGGGAACCTCAATGTTCCACAGGCAAAGACCGTTGGCAGGATAACTATCGGGCCACCGGGGAGATTTGATCACTCCGAGATCTCCGCGGAAGCTTCCTCCACACTTCTGCATTTCTGCAAAACAAATTAATTACATTGGTACATAACGTTTGGGCCACAGCTTGCATAGTGTTCTGTGCAACTGACTTAAACAGATCTGCAGTTGGCCAGTAGGCCATCAAGTGGTAATGGTACAATTATATAAAGCGTATCATTCAGGACTTGATCCCACTTCCAAGCACTGCAATAATGGGCGTCATTGCCAAACGCAATGGTACTTAATGTAGTAATCTCAAAAGGATATCAAGGTCCGAAACTGCGTCCTGCAGACTGAACATGTCTGTAGCATGCACCTAACTCACTTAGCTAACCATCAAGTACAGGACACAGCGCTTTAAAGGGGCTAGCGAGTAAAGGAGGTATGGGTAAAGAGAAATTCAATCATTTGTTTCCTGTAGTGAGCCCCTTAATGAGATAGTGAGAGAGCATATCTGGTGTGGTTTAGATTTGGGGGGGGGGCAATCACAGGATATAGTCACACGCAGAAATGTTGAACCAGATTGGAGGCAAGAGGTTGTGCTTGTCCCCACTAATGTCGGAGGACATCGCTAGCGGTACAGGAGATGTGGGGTCTGCATCAGCATCACACTCATTAACATCTTGTGAAATGCCATAATGATACTGGAGTACCATATGCTTAACAATGAGAAGAAAGAAAAAAAAGTGCATCATTTTTTAACACAATATTTACCTGCCTGTGTGGGTCCTCATTACTCTAACTTGTGCCAGTTCAAGTGAAATTGTGCATGCTATTAGCAGTAGGGTAAATAATTGCCCTGGTGCAAAAGTGAATTAAAAGAAAATGCATTTTGCACAGGGAAATTTTTGGCTCAGTGTCAATACCATGCAAGGTTGCACTTCAAGTGGTGCAACGCTTCTGGAAGGTTAGCCCTGGATGCTCTACCCCCGTCCAAATTCCTGGAGAGACCCTACAGGGTAATAAGGCAGCCTTCTCCAATATTGAACGAGCTGACCGCTCCGTTTAAACAAACCTCCATCTCCTTTAAGGCAACACATTTGCTTTCCTAGACATTGGATATTTGGGAAAATTGTTAAAGCTTCATCCTGAACTTCAGCAAAATAATTTCATAACTATACAGGGACATTCGATGAACCAGAGAGTTCAGCAGATAAATGCAAAACTGCAGCTTTTCGACCGAGACTTGTATCCAAGGAAAAACAATTTCAGAAACATTGGGCCTCATTAGGAGTATGCTGGTCCGGTAACAACGGTGTCGGTAAGCTACCGGCACTGTTGTTACTGGACCGGCACACTCCGAGTTCTGCGGGCGGGTGCCGTCCCTCCTGCCAGGTCTTACGTGGCGGGTGGAACGACACCCGCTCGCAGACTTTGACGGAAGCACCGGCACCGGTATCAACGGTGCTTCCGTCCTCCCCATTGAGTCCTATAGGACTCAATGGGAATGGGGAGTAACTTTTTCTGGCGCCTGGCTTCCGGGACGGCCGGGACTGTTATGTCCCGGTTATTCCCCAAAGCCAGGCGCCAGACAGAAAACACGACTCCGGCGGCAGCCGTGCCTTTTTTACACACCTGTAAGGGTCGTAATGAGGCCCATTATCTCGTGGCAGCGTGTTTCTCCATTGAGAATACAAAATTCCAATTTTCCAGAACAGAGACTATGCAACAAACCGAGGAGTGTAAAAAGCGTATCCAGTGCGATTTCAGTATTGTAGTCACATGCTGTGAAATCAGGTGGTCTCAGCACAGGGGAGGTCAAAGAGCAATGACTGGCATCAGAGATAGTAGGTAGGCCAGTTACAGTCTTGGTCAACCACCTCCCCCCCACCAACTCCCAAGCCCAAAGAATCCCCAGGTACACTTAAATACAACAAACTCCTTGAAAGATGTATTCAGAGGTAGGCGGGAGCACAGCAAGAAAGATCCTAACCAGCCCTGTTTATACAGAGGAAGTTGAAGGAGCTGGAAATATTCAGAGGGAGAAGCTGTATCTGAGAAGAATTCCGTTTGGAGGCAGTTGGTGTGCAAATTATATTGGAGGAAGGCGAGGCTGGAGTAACAGAGGACTTCAGAGCTGGAGGGAATGCTAGTGAGTGAAGGGCACACGGAGGAGTATAGAGCAGTATTGCCAGGAATGAGAAGGTAATACTGGAGAAGAGTAGTACATGTTTGGAGAGTGGAGTGGTACAAAGATGAAGGAGGTGGGAAGTTCAAAGTCTGAGTGAATAAGTGAGGATCATGAAGACAAGGTGGTAACATCTGGAGCCAATGGCGGTAGGAGGAAGGAAGCAACACAGCAGAGAGTGGTAGCTGAGGCTACATTTGCTACTAGGTAGGGGATGGGGAAACGCATTGCGAATGATGTATGAAGGGAGTGGTCATGGTAGCAGGAGGTGGAGAAGGCCGCCCGCAGGAGAAAAAGGTGATAATGGGTGTCCAGGTCTTTTTTGCATGACCACAATTTCACGCACTGCATTACCTTAAGAGAAATAAAGGAGATACTGGGGTGTCCCCTTTGAGAAAAAGATAAAAAGCTGGTGAGGGTCACAGAGATGCCTCCTGTGAAAGGTCACCTACCTTAACCCTGCCCTTGAGCATACATTAGACGTTTGTGCACAAGCCGAAAGAACAGCTTGCGTGGGAAGTAGTAACACATTGAAAAATGGAATGGGGCAGAGAAAGCAGGAAGGGCCCTGTGGACAGGTCGTCACCGGCAACAGGAATGGGAGCGGACCAGAGAGGAAAAATGTTGGGCAGGATCATGTTCTGATGAAAAGGTGTTCCGATAACAGGAAGTAGGGGTGGTGCTAAGGCAGAGGTAATAACATCAGAACAGAAAGGGGAGATTGCTGATGTAAAAATTACTGACTTCAACATAAGTAAGGTTCTAGGATTTATTAGTTGGCCAGTGGCGGAAGGTTCCAGAGGGTCACGTGAGGCCCAGGGAGGCAGAGAAGGTGGGTTTAGGAGGGTGAGCGGGACAGTGAGATTCTGGGAGGAGTAGCGTGTGTTAAGTACCAGATTATGAAAACAAACTGTTCAATCAGGGAGACCAGGATTCTCCATCAATGCCACTCCAAGCAAACATCTTGAGCTGTTCTGACACTTGGGGGGAAGTGGGGGGAGGGGCAGTTGGCAAGTCTTAGTCTGTGGTTTTGGATACAGCAACCAGTTTACACCAGTGAGACAGCTCGGCATTCCTTAGATCTGCAACACCAGAGTACCACCCACTCAGAAGAGAGGACCTTACAGAACTCCAAAAGCCCCAGACAGCCGGGGAGACTAGCAATTGAAAGGCCACAAAGTCCTTGCAAAGATTGTGGACTTTGACCATTTGTTTTTCAATATTTGAGAAATTATTTAGGACTAGTTTATATACCCGGCATTGGCTGGGGTTTCATTGTCTCATAGGTACTATTTGTTAGAAATACCTTGAGGTAACTACACTTTTTGGAAAGGCGCCACAAGAAAAGGTGAAATGAAAAGTTCACTACATTTTTCGATTATTTAATATTTTAAAAATATGTTTTCTTAAAAAGACTAAACAACACAATCGTCTGATCTTAAAGCTCATTCTGAATCGTATAGCTGTACATGAGAACATGGAGATTCCTGAGCAGCATTATGGGTGACATGATGCCGACCGTGCCAATAACTATGGACCTAAAGTTTAATATTTCCAAAGTCCATGTTCATTATAAGGCTTGTTTATGAACAACATTTTTCGTTTTTCCAGTTGGAGCAAAGATATACAACTGATTCGCGGAACCCAATCTAGAACGCGCAAAATATAGCTGCCTGTGGGAGAAACATGGAGATTCCAAGTTTATACCAGTGCACTTGATTGACTGGCCATGGGTCTTGTTGACTGTGATACCGCATGCCAGCCTGATCACGAACTGTAGCTTCTTGAAACTGAATGGCATGTCAGTTAAATGAGTGCAATGCGGGGGATGAATACATCTTCTCCTTTTCCCTTGCTGGTCAATACTGTTGCTTCAATTACACTGGGCAGCAATTTTTTAACACAACATTGTGCCATTACACAGCCTACGTGGGTCGAGATTGCGAAGCAACATGATGGGTAACAGCTTTCAGTTGGAGGTGATGTTGTGGCATTCCCGTGGGGTGGAGTGAGTTGTGGAATTCTGTTGGATAGTTTACTGCTTCGTCAGCATCCACCACCGTATCGATTGAGTTGTACTCTAACTGTTCCCAGAATCATATCCTGAATCTGATTAACAACTTGGAAACTTTCGCCATCACCTCTCAGGTCCATTCACGTTCCATACGCCTCACCTTCGCCTCCTATACACAAACGCTTCACCAAGCCACAAATCAACAATTTTTGATATATATATCAGTGAAAAAACGTTGTTAAAAGGGACGTTCTGGTTCAGTTGCGCTAGTAAAAACCTCTAAAATTCAGTGCAAAAACTTTGTTAAAGGGATGTTATAGTTACTTTGCACCAATAAAAACCTATCCATATTATGGTTTCAAGTAAAACCGGAAAACCCCAGAAATTCGCCAGTTATGGTAAGCTAAGCAACCATAACCCGTGCCACCACAGTGCACTGCTAAGACTAATACCCAGTAGGCAAAAGCAGCATTAGTTCTTCCACCAACACCTTCAATACACAAACCAAACTTGGAGCACTGATGTAGCCCAAATGCTCTCCTCCACAGTGCACCACCAAAACATCAGGACTACCAAATGTAGCCATGTTTTGGTAAAGAGCAAGCAGTGCCTGAAAATTGTGGCCAGGCACACTGCACCATAAAGCCTCCAGGTCTGGAAAACCGAGATCTGCAGGAATACCTCTTGCCTCTGCATACCTCTCCAGATCACATACAAAGGAATCTCCCACTATGCATACAATAGCTCCAGCCATCTTCACTGCAAAACATACACAGCAATGACAAAATGTATTACCCTGCCTTCCTGTAATGCACACTCTTAAAACCTGATTGGCTAATCCTCACAGGCACTTCACAATAGTGAAAAATGAAAATCTGCTAACAAGCATGAACGTGTTTGAAGACATACCCTGCAAAACTGTGAAACTGTAAACAGAATACACTAACTGGTATCTAACTACAACCATAATACTACAATAGTACTTCCCATTACTACACAATTTGAAATCCACCAGAGAAAATGAAAGTTGTTCTGTGGAAACCCTTGAGCATTTATTAAGTATAAACAACCAGAATACACCAACTGGCATCTTACTACACCCACAATACTACAATATTACTTCCAGCCGTCAAACTTCCAAAATCAACCTTCAGCAATCAAAGTGCTACAAACATACCCTCAACAACTTTCAAACTACAACATTAGTTTGCAATGCTACAGTACTTAGAAAACACCAACAGCAATCAAACGCATAAGCAGATACTGCTAAAACGAGGAAACCGATAAACACTTAGAATACACCAACTGGTATCAAACTGCAACCATAGGACCACCTGTTCCATAAAGAAAATCATACACCATTTCAATTCCTCCTACTGCAACAGTGCTTATAACAGCAGGATCACATAGATATGCACCTTAGACATTCCTGTAAGTACTGCACACGTCAATGAAACAGAGTGTGCCACATAACAAATGAATGTGGACTTTATTTTAAAATCCTGCATGGATTGTTTTCCCCACAGACCCAATGATTATGCAAACAAACACAGGAACTTAGCACATTGCACAGTACACTTGTTTAAATCATAGTACTTGTTATGTACTAATTATGAAGGTCCACAAAGTACATAAATATCTGAAATTGAATGCAATACGACATTACGAAGTACCTTCCCTAACATGTTATGTTAGACAAAGTACCCATGTGAAAACAAACTACAGAAAAGGTCACAAGTGAGAAGGAGTGCCACAGAAGGTGGGGTACGAATAAGACCCCCACAAAAGTGAACTTTTATGAGTGAATGCAATGCGGTGAGGCCAAAGACTGGCAAGTGGTTTGTGACATGCGATGGCAGAACCAAGAGGTTGACAAGGAGAAGCCAGAGAAGTGTAAACTTGCCCATAACGTCAAGCAGCCAACAAAGAGTAATTAGGTGAAGGAGAATTGGTACACGGGGGTAGAACCTGAAGAACCTGTGTGGCCTCAGAACCTAGGGATACTGGTTGTGCCACCTGTGATGGGTGGACTGTGTGGTCCGACAACTGCGCCTAGACCAGTGAGCCCTGAATAAGGAGAAATCAAAGCCATTGTGAAATAAACTAAAGAGAATCATTGCGAGTGAACTCCTGAGGCAATCCAGAAGGAGGGTCAGGTTGTGTTACACTTTTGAAAAGACGGAAATAAACTTGGTGGAGTTAAAGTCTTCGGCAAGGGAACCCTGAGACTTGAGGAACTGTACATGTTGTCTTGAGGACTCAAGACCCCTTTCCTTTTTGAACTGTGTTGCCTGGAACTTGGGGAAAGTAACCCAGAGGATTGTTTGGAACTGTATTGCGAGAAAGGTAATCTTGAGACTTTTGTGGCACTTTCTTGCACTTGGGGAAGGTGAGCTGAAAGAAAGTTGGGAGCTGGAAGAAGCTCAGAACTTTGCGTTAAGCACTGTTTATTCTGTTAGCAACATCCATACACACTGTTTAGCTTTAGTTGTGAGGGCAAGTATAGATTTTGGGCACAGACAGACTTTTCAGTTGAACTCTGACTCAGAATTCCTTAGTTTCATTCAGGTAGGGAAATCCCACCTTAGCATAGGTCAAGTTAGGCCTTCTGCCATCCTGACATTTAAGTTAATAAATATCTTTTGTTCAAACTTTAAGTCGGTTGTCTGTGTTTTACTTCAGGATGTTTTCACATGACCCACACCTGTGGATGGCTGAGAGACATAAAAGGCCCCCAACAGGTGCAGACATTTAGACCAAGCAGGAGGAAGGTGAGGCAGCTGAAGCAGCAGCAGCAGGAGGGCATTAGTAGTAGTGTTATGAGGAGTTTTACAGCCTCCAATAAGCAGTAGAGGAAGAAATCATGCAAGAGCCAGGACGTCAGGACCAGAGTGTCGAGAGACATTGATGTCGGTCCTGAAAGGGGCGTATGACCTCGAGATTTTAGCTGCAGAGGTCGCGCACCAGAAAGCATACCTTTGTTTAACTCTCCCCACTGTAAAATACTCGGCAGTGGCAGACGATCAGCAGAGCACCAGGGAAGCGGTGAGGGCTGTTACAGAGGTTGCGCAGCGGAAAGCGCACCTAGTAATTCCTCTCCCCTCTAAGGCATTCAGCAGTGGCAAGTGAGCACCGGATTGGTGGGGAAGCTGCAAGGGCTCTGAGAGGAGCCAGCACAGGCTGCAGAAAGCCACGCAGGAAAGGAGGTCTGACTGCATAGGTGAACTAAGCAGACAAGCTGAAGCAGTGAGGCAAATGTATGTGCACGCCAAACCCAGTAAGTTCACTGTGCTATTGTGACAGCCAGAGTGCTCCCTGACTGCCCGTTGCTCGAATCCAATTTTCCTTTTGAGTACCGAACTGACATAAAAACAAGTTGATGATTGTGGCACATACTAAGCTGATGGAAACCAAAGTAGCTGGCATAAAGAGACTGCGAAGATTCCATCTGAAGGAGGTGACTGTTGCATAGTGGGTTATCCTAAAAGCCAACTGTACAAAGGGGCAATATCTCCAGAAGTGAACTTGAACCATCATTGCCAAAGCTCACATGCCAGCAAGTGAACACTTAGGGCTGCCTAAGCCAAAAGGAAATGACTGAACCAAATAGTGTGCGTGAAGAATATTGCACAGGTGTAGAGAATGTTTCAAACCCACACTGCCAAATCCAAAAAGTCTGAAGGAAAGAAAGTTATTATTAGTAGTTGGTTACTAATACAAAGGTGGAAGAAAATCAGCAGGAGGGCTGCCCTTCTTATAAAAGAGGTTCAGGAGGAAGGATACATTGCCAGTCTTGGGTGGAGCAAACAGGTGGAGTAAATAATACCAGTGTGATTCTTGTTCTCCTTGAAGACACTCTCAAATCTAATTGTGCGAAGCAGCAGACATTGCTGAGACCCTTGAAATTGACCCATACCACAGAAGTATTTAGAACTGGTAATTTGACCTGCCAAGGGAGTAAACCAGGTCATAGACCTTTATACCAAATGGTTCTGTTTGGGCAGGGGAGTATATCCAAACAGAGAGCTGCAGTAGCGTTTCTTGGCTTGCAGTTGAGTATACCAGGGCAAGGGCTTTGTGACTATTGGTTCTGTTCTGGCAAGAGTACACTGGAGGAGGAGGTTGTAGAGGCAGTAAGCCTGGCATGACAGTAAAACAGCTGGAAGTTCATGAAGTACTGTGGTGGGGTAAAACTTCTGAAGACGTACTTGAGAAATCACTGAAGTGTTTTGGTGAAGTAGTACTAAAACTAAAGTGGTGCCAAAATATCCTGACAAAGACATTTGTTTTGAAAACTGATGAAGTTCTGAAATATTCTTTGTTGATGACAAGAAACTGTTTCAAGACTTTTAGTGAACTAGACATTGTCAATGAAGAAAAGCGGTTTCAAGATGGCTAGAAGTGGTAAGAGAAGAGCTTCATTGAACATTTGTGAATCATCTTTGGAATTCAAGTTGGAACTTTGGGTTGTCAAGTTGGATTAAAAGAGAACTGAAGCAAACCTTTCTGTTATGATACAGGATTTCCTCGTCCTTTTTGAACAGGTAATCTATGGAAGGGAAGTTCTTCCAGGCTATGGGAAGAAGCAGCTACGTTAGTGTGGATTATAATGTTAATTCTGTTGTTGTTAAACTGCCATATATTTCCTTGTTGATGTGTTGTATAAGTGTCTGTGAGGGACAGAAAATATGTTGTTAGAATGTTTCTTTTAGTTTATTTTAGGCAGGAAAATCCTGGTTAGGGTAAAGATATTGAAGGGTTTATCCAACCTTTCAAATCTAATAAAATGGCAGGTTTTGAAAAGCTTTCACAAAGTAGTCTGCCTCACATTTTTGAGCCCTCACATTATGTCAAAAGTAACTCGTAGTTGTGGGTGTGAAACTAACTGGGCTTCTATATTCTTTAAACAGGAGTGCAATAATTCTGAGCTCCTGGTGTTTTTTAATCCCTGGCTGTCAGTCAAAGAAGCCTGGAGAAAATGGTTGCATCTAAGAAAAGAAAAACAATACAAACAGTGTGAAAAAATTCAAGGAGTTCACAAACAAGCTAACCACCTTAAGCACTTTGTACAATTCAAAATGCATATTTGTGCTTTGATGACTTCTATGATATTCGAGGTGTCTTCAATGCCATCAAATAGTAAGATTTGTAATTTTAATTTACACAGGTGCAAATTATCTGCTAGTGCTGGGAAGACCTAAATCTGGGAGGGGGGCAGGGGAAGAGAGAGGGGGGAGAGAGGGGAAGAGAGAAGAGAAGAAGGGGAGAGAGAGAAGAAGAAAAAGAGAGAAGAGAGAGAGAGGAAAAAGAGAAGCAGAGAGAAGAAGAAGAGAGAAAAAGAAGAAGAAAGAGAGAGAAAGACATGTTAGTAGAGGTGCCGTTGTGTCAAAATGTGGATGGCTACTTTGGTTTGGATTTTCTGTGTAAAGAGCACATATTAAATCTATAGGGTAATTTGTTTTATTGTCGTTGGAATCACTAACCTATTGTATTTGGAGATGAATATTGTTGAAGCTTTACCGCTAAAGCCATTCCTACGATTGTAATCCGAAGAGAAGCTTGAGGTCAAAACATTAGGCCCAGATAGGCCGGAAATCACAATTGAACAGCCAGCAAAAGATTGTGGCGATGACTATACCAGAAAATTCTCAATTGTTTGGTTTGATTAAAAGAAGTGGCTTACTGGTAGTAGATCTAAAAATCCCCTGTTTTGCTTTCTCTGCTGATTGTGTGGTTGTGAAGTGCCCTGGACAACCACAGGAGTCACCGACTTGAAACGGCATTAGCATATTTGACCAAATTTATTTGGCCAAATGGTACTTTTGACCAAATTTGCCCTGTACCATTTGACCGAATATATTCGGTCAAATTGGCAATACATACCGAACATGTGGAGTGGGGGTTGCAGAGGTGTCCCCCCGCTCCCCATTTTTGGTTTGTATTGGCCTGGGGCATGCGGGGGTGTCCCCCGCTTCCTTGATATTGGAGGCGGGGGCTGAATTTAAAAAAAAAGGAAAGGGGACCCTCCGGCATCGGATCCGACCCGCATTAGAGGGATGGAGCTGACGCCGCAGGGCTGATGCGGATCAGGCAGAGAGACAGCAGCTAAGTAGGGGTGGGGGTGGTGTTTCATCATGGTGGGGGATGGCGTTTGATCATATGAAAAGTCACAGCATGCAGGCTGTTTTTTTTTGGTCAGTTTGCCAGGGTCACTTTTCCTACGATCAAACACCCCCAATACACTTGAAACACCTATCTTACAAAATAAAACAAATGATTTGTGTAAATCTCACTTGGACAACTCCAAGGCTTACTATGTATGGACGTATTAATATGGCCACACAGTTGGATGAAGGATATTGTTTGTGAATAAAACGGCACAATGAGGAAGTAGAAAAACACCAGTACATACTATCCAAATGTATTGACTGTGTTCCTTATTGTGGGGCCTTCGAATTGGCATTACGTTGGCATGATGAAATTGAATTTTCTTCGAACCCAGGAGTATTTTGAGGACTTGTGGATTTTGTCAGCAGTATAGGCAGTGCAATGCAAACACATTTATAAAATGCAACAGGGTTTAAGGACACCTATAAATCAATCCAGAATGAGCTGCTGGACTGTATGTTGGGAGTAACAAGGGAATTTATTATTCAAGCATTACGAAGTACAGAATATATTGATATTCAAGAGTATGACAACTAATATAGGCTGAATCTTAGTGGAGACATTAGTCTTTCGCTATTTTGATGGCAAAAGCAAAGTAGCTGAACGATTTTATTATTTTAATCAGCTAAAAGACTCTTTGGCAGATCCAATTTCTACAGCTGTGCTTAAAGAAACGAATCACGTTTCTACGGAGCCCTGTAATAAACACAAAGTTATAGCTCAAAGTTATGATGGTGCCAATGTCATGGGTGGAGCATCTGGTGGAGTTAAAAAAATATTCAGGGATGGGTTTCCAAACGCACACTTAAGCCATTGCTATGCCCATCCATTTAATTGAATCATAGAGCAGGTTGTAGCCCTGCTGTGTCTCATCTTTGGCGATCGGACAGGCTTTTCCAGCATTGTTTTCACATTCCCCAAAAAGGACAGAAGTTCTTCAGGAAACAGTGGCAAAAAGACTTCCAAGAGGGACTCCAACTCAATGAAACTTTAACATTAGTACAATCAGTATTTTGTATGAGTACAGAGAAGATCTAATAATAAGTTTTGAAACTATTACAACAGGTTAGTTCGAGCTAAGTGCTGTAGGTGAAGCAAGTGGGCTTATCCAAACTCTTGGGGACCGGAGATTCCTCTACTTCGTCTTATTTTATGATATAATGCCACCCTGTTTATTATGTTGAGGGCGTTCAGTGGGCACTGCTTGGTAGATTAAATTCAAATCAAGTCAAATCGAGTCAAGACAATTTCTTTTTCGTTTATGGTTTATGTGTGGGGTGCAGCCCACAAATTGGTGCCACCGTGCTGGGCATGCCAAGTAACTAGAAAATTGAAGAGACCTAGGCTAATCAGCCTTCAGTGTGGGCTGCACACCGTTTTTCCCACTGAGTGGTTGCATAAGGTGGTTCAAAAGTTAGTTAGTTTTTAAATCCTTCTTGAAATTGCTTGCATACAAATAATTCTTGGTTCTTTGCAGTTTATGAGTTTAAATATTTTATTAATTCACAGCAGAGTGCAGATGTGAAAAAATGCCAATACATTTCGGACTAGATAGCGTCCTTCCAAAACGAAGCAGCAGATTCAATACTCAGTTTGATCAAAACTCAGTCTGATCAAAGAAACCAATGAATCTAAATTTCATGCAGTGTCATTAGGACAGTATTTCAAAGCACAAAGGATTCCTCAAGGGCTTAGGATACCACCGAGACCCACGTTATGCAAAGAAAATAAAGACTTTGTCAGAAAATGGGAGCAGATCCTAAAAAAAATGCTCACTAGACTTAATACTATTGACCATCAAAGAATTATCCACTAACATTGACACACTAGAAAACGAGATCAACAAACTCACCACAGAAATCACTGCCTTAATTGATGCAGAAACATTTGCTGGCATACTCGCTGACAACAACCGGCTCGAAGCATATAAAACAGACCTTGAGGCAAGGAATATTCTGGAAATTCAGATGATACATACAATTATCTAAACGAAGTATACACCTGTGTGGATAAGTATCAATTTCAACCACCAAAATTAAACAATCCGTCAACAGACAACAGCAGATCTAACTCCGATTCCACCAGAGGCGACACAGACCCACCTTCATTAAACGAAGTAGCAGACAGTCGGTACGGAGACTCAACAGGCAAGCACCAGTGCTACATGTGCCCCAAGACCTTTTTTAGGGACATGTCCAAAAGGAAAAGAATGAGGAGGGGGAAGAGGAAAATTCAAGGGATGCTAGCAAGATTTCAGACTCAGCGAACTTGGTTGTGAACCCGTCTAACAGGAAACTTACAGATCAAGAAGTCAACACATTGCAGAAAATGTGTACCGACTTATGGGACCAACATGTTTGACACTGAAGTGGAACTACACAAACTCAAACTAAAAGTGTTTTTCTCTGAACATCTGCCAAAAGAAGGTTCTGCCACTGATGAAACAGTATATATTGAATTCAAACCTAAGAGCACATTTACCACTCCCATCAGTGTACCATCCATTGAAATCTTTGAAAACATTGTACTGTCGGACCTCAAGAAATTACACTTTGGGAAACCCAGAAACAGTAATCTCAATAGGGGAGAACCATCACAGATTAGAACACTATATGCAGATGAAAAAAATCCCAATCCGACCCGCTGACAAAGGAGGCGTTTAGTACTTTTTAACACCACAGACTATATGACAGAATGTGCACATCAACTGGACGATGCAACTACTTACACAATGATTCAATATGAATCCACCAACCAAATCATTGATGACTTGGCTATAATCCTGGCCAGGGTTGAAGAAATGGAATGGATCATGCACAAGACAAAGGCCTTTCTATACACATCCTCAGATGCAACATTTTTACTTGCTTCCCAAGATTCATAAAAGTATGCAGAATCCACTAGGCCGACCAATTGTTGCTGCAACAGGAGGAATCCTCCAACCACTCGGTACCTACATCTACTACTTCTTGCAACCCTTGATACAGAAAACACTTACTTATATTAAGGTCAGTCCCACTTCTTGCAGATATTAGACACAATTGAGTTGACGGAAGAGGACATCCTATTTACTATAGACGTTAACAGTCTATACACAAGTATACCTCACGACCAAGTTCAAGAAGCAGTGGAATGGCTGTTACATCAGGAAGAAGAGATAGGAGCATCAAAAGAATTCATCATGACATTATTGGAGTTTCTCTTAACTCCTACTTCAGACAAAACCAATTTTAACTGCAAACGTCAGGGACAGTCATGGGGGATATAATGGCGCCCAAATATGCCAACAGCTTCATGTATAAAATTTGGGAACACACATACTGTAACACCCAATTTGGGCAACTAGCATTAAAACGTGGGTACGATAAATTGATTATATTTTTGGGGTCTGGCATAACAACAAGAGGATGCTAGAAGAGTTTGTCTACATTAACTCAGCTGACTCAAGGATCCAGTTGACTGCAGAGACTGGGAATCTAGGGGTACATTATCTGGACGTACAAGTTTAAGTACAAGATTGCACAATTTCGACCACTTACATTGCCAAGGCAACAGACAGGAATAACCTCCTCCAAAGATTGAGTTTTCATCCGCACAACACACTCAAAAATTGGAAAAAGGAGGGTTTTTATTTCTATGTGAGCCTGTGAACTTTCTAATTTAGCTGTACTCACAGGTTCACAATCTTGTAATGATTGTGAGGTACACACTTGTTGGTGTTTTCATACAATATGTTTTATTCAGTTATTTTCACATTCATCATATAAACACAAATTATTTCACTTAGTGTTTTGCCCTTCCATCATACAACTTGTGCTCATTGTGACTTTTTAGGTGAAAAATGTGTCATTCTTAAAAAAGCATGAAAATTCCAACAAGTGTGTACCTCACAATCATTACAAGATTGGGAACTTGTGAGGACAGCTAAATTAGAAGGCACACAGGCTCACATGGAAAAAAAAACCCTCTTTTTCAAATAATAGGCTGACAGGTGAATATCAGTCCCTATGGAGCTATGCAGCCACTGACCTCCAAATAATTTGGACCAGTCAGCTATTAAGCAGAAACAGTAACAGAAAGGAAACCAAAAAGACTAACCACGGGTAGAGCGCACAGACTGATAATATTCACCAGAAGCAAGAAACACTTAAAAATCTGCCTTAGGGCCAGATGTTAAGAATCAATCGAATTGTCAGCGACCCAGAAGTATGTGAAGCTGAAATATCCAAACTACGCACAAAGTTAAGGGAAAGGCTATCCGGAAGAAGATCTATTGGCAGCTTTGTCAAAAGTGAGGACACATGAGAAAACCTACTACAAGGAAAGACTAAACAAGAGTCACCTGCCATGGTGTTTGTTTCGAAATACTTCACCCAGAGCCAGCAGATCAAAAGGTGCATCTTCAAACATTGGAACATACTCATGAGTGATACAAGAACCAAATACCTCTTTTCCCAACCCTCCAGTCTTTGCATACTAAGGAAGAAATAATATGAGGAAACTATTAGTCAGTACCAATGGTAAGAAGAAGAAAGAAAATAAAGCAAAACACCAAGGAACCTTCCCATATCTGAATTGCAGAAACTAATATCAAAGGAACGGTGGTTTTTCATCCGAGAATGAGAGAAGATCAGATTAAGACATTTTGCCTCATGCCTTATGGAAAATACAATATACTGCATTAAATGCCCGTGAGCCATGTATAAAGTAGGAGAAACGGGGAGGGAAATCCAACCACGAATGAACAAGCACAAATCATGCTTTAGAAACAAGAACATGTGCTGCACAGTCACAAGACACTTCCATGAAAAGGGCATAGTGTTGCACAGCTGAAATTTCAAGTGCTAGAGGTTATAGAAACAAGACTGGAAGCAAGACATGAAAAAACTAACAGGCCAGCGTGAAGCCTAGTGGAGAGATCGACTTGACGCTCTAGCTCCTAATGGAATGAACGAAGAATGGGACTTGAACTACTTTTTATGATTATCGAGTGAAGATAACTCACTAATGTGACCTCCTTGGTAATTGCTCTCTTCCTCTTTATTGACAGTTGAGCTGGAAAGCTCACCATGTTACGCAGTTATAACTAATCATTTAGTGAAGCCAACTTACTTGTGTGACCGTCATGATAACTGCTCTCCTGTCTAGTGAAAGTTGATATAAAGGTCTCTATGTGTGTCACACATCAAATTGCTCATGAAGAATAATGCTTCAGGAATATACAAGATTAGTTATTGGTACTGGGTCTTAACCAAATCAAAGAGAAGAATAAATATAGTATATGGATCACAGTGTTCCTTGAATCTGCAAAGTGATTCATTGTCACAGGATGTCAGTCATGTATAACGATGTATAAACACTTTAGATCGTGCAGGCTTTAGCGAGACATGGTAAGGTTAACATAATCACACAATAACTTCTTTCTGTGTTATTGACAATTGTTGAGGGTTAATATTGCTCTATCAATAGCCCTGATTGGTAACATTGTTCTTTGAATATGTAAGTTCAATATATGTTTGGGAACATTGTTCTTTGAATAGCTAAGTTAAACATGAGTATTCATATTGCTTGATCGATATTCCTGATTAGTAATATTGTTTTGATAATACATGCTTGTTAACATTGTCGTTTGAATATGTAAGCTCAATATATGTTGCTAGGTCTCAACTATACATACAGACCCTCACCCTCTCCAAGATGGCTGAATGTATGCAGCACGGTCAGCCATTTTGTCAGGCAGACCATGCAATGGTTACCATATTTAAACAAACTACAAAAACCAAGAATTCTTTTTATGCAAGCTCTTTAAAGAAGGATTTAAAAACAAACTTTAAACTACATTACGCAACTACCGAGGGGAAATGGGGTGTGCAGTCCACCCCGAAGGCTGATTAGCCTAGTTCGCTTTAATTTTATAATGCCACATGTTGACATTTTGTACATTCAGCTACAAAAGTGAGAAATTGATGCTGTATATATACAGAAAGCGACAAGAGATTTTGCCAGCAGCATCACCAAGGTGCAGGCATCCACAGATCACTGAAATTCAAGACTACCAAAGGAATCTTTGTTGTCAACCCACTTTTTATTTATCTACTACATTTGTTACTCGCCGAGACCCTTAGGTATTGCGGCGAGATTACAGACAGCTTGAAAATGCATATCTTAAGGAGGCCGGTATGGCACAGTTATTTTGGCAAACAATACATAATATGAAACAGAGGACAAAATATCCATAGTACAACAGTATATACATAGGGGAAGACATATTTACAACATGCTGTAATGGCTATATTTATTGATATTGGTTACGACTTAAATTGGAGACCCTCGATGAAGCTGCAAAGTAAGTTTGGGTTCCATGTGATTACAACAAAAACAGGAATAATGGAAATTTTGTTCACGACCCTAAAATAACGAAAAATACTGTTTTTTGGTATTTTTATCTTGGAGGGTCCCCCCAATCATCGATTTCCCTAGGTCCATAACCCTACCCCAAGCCCATCCAATTTTATTTCCTTAGCCCTCTCCCATATATATTTTAAATACAAAATTTTAGGATTGTTTGAACAGTTGGTTGTTATTCCTAAATCATTATTATCACTGTATACCTAAGTTTGTGATACAATCATTGTGAATGCCAAAGAACGCTTTGCGTTGAAAGAACATTCAGTGAGTGCCACGTTGTTGCAGGGTGACCTGTTTCAAAAACATGACCTATAGTATTATTCAGCGCTTCCTGTGAGAAAGATCGAAGCATACACAATGCTAAAAAAAGAAAAGCTGTGTACTGAATTATCTATTATGCATGATAGCCCGGAATTCCAGCATGCCAAGGGTGCTCTTTCTTGTCATGGTTTATTCATAGACAATAATATAGAGGACACCTTCTCTGAGACAGTTCATTTATTGAAAATACTCATCACAACACCCATGACAATAGTGGAGTCTGAGCCGTGTTTCTCCACTCTCAAGAGAATAAAAAAGTTCCTGAAAAACACAATGACGGAAGACAGATTCAATGCCCTGGCAATCCCATGGAAAAGGAGCTCAAAGAGAACAAACATTTCAATAAAAGAGCAATTGCGAAGTTTGCTATTATTAACGATTGACGTGCAAAATGTCTGTATATGTGAATAACCTACTTGTCAGTCCCTTGGTGGTTCATTTGCTGTGTTGGATTGGTTTTAAATGTTTATTAAGAAGTACTTGAGAACCCACAGTTTTCCACATATATATATATATATAGACCGGTGTCTGTTTATGATCACTACTCAGGGCCTTCTATCGCTGGTGGTCATATACATCATATTATTATGGTATTTATTGAGCATGTACTGAGCTTCAAGAAGCAACAGAGCGCTTTACAGAGGTAAACAGTATAGATGCATAACAGCGCGCTTTTCAGAAGTAACAACAGAATAGATACACAGTGGGGGTGGGAAACAGAGGGGCACAGAGAAGGGGTACAGATTTAGCAGGTGGCGGGGAAGGCAGCATCTAGTGAGTCAGGTGGCACAAGGGGTGATCTGATGGCATAGATGTAGAGGCAAAAATTCCTTGAAGAGGTGAGTCTTGAGTTCTTTTCTGAATTGTGAGAGCGAGTCTGATGCTGATGGGGAGGAGATTCCATAGTCTTGGAACATAGGCAGAAAAGCCTGGTTTTCTGGTCTTTTCCTTTTTGCACCGGTGGTTGGGTGACTTGGGGGCAGCTGTCTTCTAGATGATGTGGCAAGACGTGAAGGTGAATTTTGCGTACAGTGGGAGCTAGTGAAGGCCGATGAGGGCTGGGGTGATGTGGTCATTTCTGCCTAGACCCTTGGTAAGGCGTGCTGTTGCAGGGACATAAAGGAGGACGGGAGGCCTTCAAGGAGTGCATTGCCACCATTCAGGTGTGATAGGACCAGTGCTTGAACGGTGGATCCAACGCTGTCCGGAGGGAGGAAGGGCTTGACTTTTCCCAGGAGGGAGAGCTGATACCAAGCTGTCCGAGTACTTAGCTATGTGCATCTTGAAGGAGAGTTGTTTGTTGATGTGGAACCTGAGGGACTTGGTGCAGGAGGTGAGCTCAGGTGTGAACCCTGTATGTCTGCGTGTTCAGTGGTGTTGGTGAGGAGTAGGAATTTGGTCTTGGAGGGGTTGAGCTTCAAGTATGCACTGGACATCCACGACTGGACCAGCGAGAGGCAGGTTTTGAGCCTATGGATGTTCTTGATGGAGTTGATCTTAAGGTATAGCTGTGTGTTGGCGGCGTATTGGTGGATGCATATGTGCACATTTGTATTCACATATCTATAAAACATGAAAATATCGCACAGTTTTCAATAGCTGAGATGCTTAAAAAGAAGTGTATTTTTTTTACTTTTGATTTGCTTGGGTCTGTGGTCCAGTTTTAGTTATCCTTTTTATAAACTGCGACTTTGCAATTAAGAATTTGTGGTATTTTGTATTGATTTGCGGTTTGTTTCTATGGTCAGATTTTGTGCTTTGATAATGTTTTGAAGAACTGAAAGGTTTATTAAGCTACATAGAATGTTTTGGTGTTTGGTGTGCATTAATGGTCCCATTTTGAACATATATTCTGTACACGGAAACTTTGCAACAACTACAAAGTTAAATAGGAAATTGTGTTGATTTTCAGTTCGCATCTATGGTCAGGTTTTGCACTTTGATATTGGTTGTAAACTGAAGCTGAACTTTCTGAACATCTGAAAGTTTATTAAGCTCCATTGCGATTTTTGATTGATTGTTGCTGTGCATATGTTTCCATCTAGTATATGAAACGTTGAACAAAAAAGTTTAGTGAGACTTTTTTATTTTGATTTTTGTTTTTTATTTATCGTCCAATCTGGATATGGTTATGGATATCCTTTTTCGTATAGAAGCTAACAAAATATTTTATGTTATCTGTGTATGGGATTAGGCCTGCGTTGCTGTTTTCACTGTTGGAGTGTTGATGCAGAAAGGAAAAAAGTATTTCACAGGTGTGACAAGCATGTCATTGTGTTTTTACTGAGGTTAACTGGCATACCATCGTTTTTTGGGCACAAAGTGGATACCAACATGACAGTGTGCAACATTGCTAGGAATGGCATTGCTGGAATTGCATGGCAATGCTCACCTGGTGTATCACTAATATGAGAGCACTGTTCTCAATGGTATAGCATTTAACAACGTGTTATTAACTGGACTGGGAACGCTTAAACTGGCTTGGCAATGTAAAAAGGAGCATGCCATTTCTTTTACGGCAAAGCTGGTGCATTGAGTGGACTTCTGACACATTTGGGAGTACTCTGGTGTATTTAAGCATCACCCAAGGCAATTGGCACATTACATATCCAATTAGCAACTCACTGAGTATTTGAGCAACACTTGAATACACGGTGTGTGGTATCCTGATGAGTTACAGCATATTCTGATTGTATTTTTAACTACCAAACCCATGAAGAGTCA
Organism: Ambystoma mexicanum; assembly: GCF_040938575.1. Lineage (NCBI taxonomy): Eukaryota > Metazoa > Chordata > Amphibia > Caudata > Ambystomatidae > Ambystoma > Ambystoma mexicanum. Next base: position 275,704,146 of record NC_090937.1, read on the forward strand.
TGTCCATTATGAAACCTTCTGTTACATTATTTAAGACAGGTATAATTCCAGCGGCATAATTATATAAGTAGGAACATGTTCAAGGGATGGCAGTGGCACACTTTACCCACCACTTGCCTTAATGATGGAAGCATATTTGTGGCCCTAGTAGGAGATGGGAACATACAAGATTTACTGCTGCAAAAGGGCTCTGTGTACTGTCCGTAACCTGGCATCTCTGGTAGGAGAATATTGTATGTGTTCTCCTCTGAGAATTGCTTGTATCTTAGGTTTATTTCTACATTTATTCTTGAAAATGGTGCTGGAAACTGCACCATTTCCACTCCTCGTTTCAAAACAATTGAACCCCGCCCCCTGAATACCCTTCAAACACCCATTGTCTGAGTCAGACTCGCTCCTGCTGCATTCACATCCTGCTTCGCTGGAACCATACGTTTATGCCCCGCCTATTTATATGTTCACCAGCTGCCACTGATGTTCTGTATGTACTGGCTTTTTGCACGTGTCCCTTTTGAATTTCTTTAAAATATATATGTATTGTTATTTTCCCTTCACAAATCGAGGAGTCCCAGAATGTAAAGTAATCCGAGCTTGGCAGCCAAGAATAGCAGAAGAGCTTACACCTGAAAATAGATGAGGTCTCTGTAAACTCTCCTACTTGCTTATAGATTGAAAGATACACTTCAAAATATCCTGTGATAAAGTCACCTGCATTTAGTCATTCTTTGGCAATGGCAACCAATCCTATCCTGTTATGGCCAATGAGATTCTATTGGCAGTTCAACAGAATATATGTGTTTATTTACCCATTGAACAATCAGACATTTAGGAAACGGAACAGACATTCGTAAAAGGCTTATTTTTATTCAATGTGTTTTATTGTGGAAGGGGAAATATTGAGCATCTAATGGTGGGCAATGTGGAGTTTATTCTTTCAAAATTGAGGGGGAGGGGGTACGTTGACAATTGCAACTCAAAATAAATACTGACAAGATGCTAAGTAATTGCAGCCACTGCTGAGATTCTAGGCTCTGTTGGATCACTCGTAAATGGGACGCTTCCCCTGGCTCCCTGGATGTATCTAAAGGGAATTGTGTCCCCTCTATTAGAACATTATGGAACCTCTCACGTGTCCCTTCGACATATACCTTGCTCCTGGTACATGTTACGTCACTCATATCTTAAGATGACGCAGCAACTGCGTTCATTGGTCCTCATACTTATGTACGTGACATTTTTCTTAAAATGTTATATATTCTAGGAAAGCAGTTTCAAATCATCACAGACCAACAAAAGAAGGTGTGTACAAAACGTAGCCAATATCTAATCAATTTGCAGTTCAAGGAAAATGTCCTTAGCTTCTGCCTTATTAGGTACCCAGAATATTGTTTAAAAGCACATAGAGTGGGCAGATTACATGGCGAATTAAAAAAAAAAACATTTAAAATATGCATGAATGGTATGATATAATCAGACCCTCGGGCAAGAAGAATAAATGTAAACTGGTTGGTTTATGCAGGCGATCTGGCTCTGATAGATTATACACCAGTAGGTCCACAGAGCCTGATAACAAATGACCAATTATGCTGAAGCAAAATGCCAGATTATTCAATTAACTCACCCAAAGATGGCCAGAGCAAAATACAACTGGCAGGTAAATAATATTTATTTAGGGTTTCCTAGAGGGAGCCAATTTATTTAGGGTTTCAGTTGTGGGACAAAACATCTTGTGAGGGCATTATCAAGCTAATAATGAACAACAGTGAGCAATTGATATACCAAATGAAGAAGGTATATAGTAAATATTGACAGTTTACAATAAACCCTTTGCTGACCTACTATGTAGGTAAGGTGGTCCCAAAGATTAGGTATTGGATGGAAATTAACCTAAGGAGCCCAACTATTCCGTGGGTCAAGATTGAGGGTCACATATCAAAAAGGGTTCTGAACCTTCCCATGGGGACGCCAATGCAGTCAATTAGATTTGAATTGGGGTTACTATCTCTTGAATACTGGTTCCAAAGGAAAGTTCTGACTCTGATGGAAAAAATATTTAATCCGATGAGTAACACTCCCTTTGAAAATTTTAATAAGGAGTTAGAGTCAAACAACTCTACTTTTCTTATGAACATGGCTAATACTGTTGATATTATTTTGTGTGAGTGTAATAAGAGCAGGAGAGAATTACGAGAGACAATTTGACTGGATTGAGACCATCACTATGGTTAGAAACTATAAACTTCATACCACTTGGCCCAGAGTTGATAAGCCATTAGGAACATTACCAAAATATCTAAAGCAATTCTCATGTCCCAGGATAAGGAGTCAAGTTCTGCACTTCTATCTCAACCAATTGCCTACAGGAGAAATACTAGTTAAGGGATCAGTTTACATACTTGAAGATACAGATGTGTGTCGCTATTGTAAAGAGCATAAGGAGACCTTATTCCATCTAATCGTCGAATGCGCGGCTTTGAAAATAATTAGAATGCGCTTTCGGAGTAGATTTTTCACAATGGGAAAGATATATCTGGCAAAGGAAGTATGGTATAGGCTGAGCAGAGGCAATGGGTTTTTCTTGACTGCAGAGGTGATAGCAATGCTGGTTGATAGGAAAGACATAGTCGGTATGACTAAGTCGAAGTAGTGGTTGTCCTAAAGTCTCCCATTCCATGCTTTGTTTTTCTCGTTTCCTTTATTTCTTTTTTTATCCCCTTCTTTTTACTGATTTTTATATTGGTATTGAATGGTAATATGTGGGATGTTAGTATTTTTTTTTTGAGATAACGATGATGTAAGTATGCTGCTTTCAGTTAAAATGATCAAAGTATTTTATTTGTTTTGAAATTCCAACAGTCGGGTTTGATGTGCCGACTCAATTAATGCCATCTATATACGGGTTCTGCAAACAGCAGCGCTGCGGATGTTTTGGACTATGACTCCCATGACCCCACCATTGACTAATTACTAGGGACGACCGGAGTGGTAGTCCTTCCGTGGAGACAATAGTGGATTAGTCTTAGTCTTGACAGTTAGAGAAGCCACTGGCCTGTCATACACAAACACACGTCCTACATGGAAATCAAAGCCTGCTTTTAGAGGTTTTTGTGCACAAAAAGTTTGTGTTCATTTAAACGTATTAGCAGCTGCCAACTTAATTTGAACTGGTGAACATCCAAACTTACTAAATATAATTCCAACAGACAAAATTACACTACAATTTGAGTTTGTGGTGAATTATAGCTGAAATAAATACATTCATTTTAGAATCAAGGAGTAAAACCTTGGGTTTAACATAAGCTGGTAAAATAGTTCGGTGGGTTAAGCACTCACTGCTCAAGCTGTGTGTGAGCTGAAATTTCAATTGGGTAATAATCTTGTGTAAAAATAGTCTATGTAAAGCACGTTGGATGAAAGTGCAAAGTAAAGCACACATTATTATTGAGTTTAACCTAATCATGGAATAGTTTTGTCTTGTGTGGATATCTCCACTGACTACCATCCTTCAATCCTAGGCCTTTACAGTCAACAAGATCACCAAACCTAGTAACCATAAACAGATATCTACCCAAGTGAAACAGGAGCCCTCTGTCACCCCACCCTTCAGCGCAATCCTCTCTTATGCTTAGAACCCCGCCTAGGCAGCTCCCCCCAGATAGAGTTAAACCGGAAAGCAACCTACTAATCAGACAGACACCATCAAAGGGTCCCCAGTGACCATAACATAGGATAAAACCGAACACTTACCAAACGCAAAGCCAAGCAAGTGGGCTACTACCCCTGTGCACCCAATACCCACTACAATCCTACTACAAAAGAGACCAAATGCCCAGAGGAAGAACGGGCCACCGCCAGAGAGAATCAGAACAAGAAAGGACCAATCCCAATGGATCCACACCTTCAACCGCTGCAAATAGAAGTCACAACAACCACGGATGCACCCCAGTAAACACAACCAACAGAACAACCATCACAAGAGAAAAACCACTATACCTTATTCCATACCTCGCTACAAGCACAGGGGTATGAACCTTCAACGCCACTGACGTGCCCCTACAAGCTAAGAACCATCTAGAGTCCCAAAATAAAAGAAGAGGATCTAAGAAATAATAATGGCACGATACCAACACCATCACTCCATATATCACAAGAACATAAGGGCAAAGCCAACAACTGAATCAAAACAAGAAACATGATGAAGCCGAAGAATACATCAACTCAGTTATCAATCTAACAATACTACTCAACGACGATACAACCTCCATCTAACCCCAAACAAATCGGGCACAATATCACAGAAACACTGCAACAGAACACCAAAATGTCAAAGCAGGGATCATTAAACAAATCTAAGCACACCAAAATCCACTGCAACCTAATCAACGCTAGGTCTATGGCCAAACATGCCACCGAAATCTACAACCTCTTGTGCGACAGTTACCATCCAATTCATAACTGAAACATGGCTAGACGACAACTACAAAATCACACCCCACAATTGCCTGCCTGAGAACCTCTAGTCCATCCGAGCAAACATGAAAAACAAAACAGGTGTGGGACTGGCAATAGCCCGCAAGGAACACCTGGAAATTAAACTGGAAACCCCTCTAAACATCAAAAAATGCAAATCTCTAATCCTTTGCCTATCAACAAACCTCAAAACAAACTTCAAATTCATACTGGTATACATACCACCGACTTACGATGCAACCTTCGTAGATGCCTTCACGGAAGCAATCACCAACCTAGCCATTGAGCAGGATCACCCGATTATCCTTGTGACTTCAACATCTGGTTCGACTAAGAAACCACAACCACACAAAAATCATTAGCCAATCAACTGGAAACAATTAAATTACATCAACTAGTCAAAGGAGCAACTCACATGGCAGGACATACAATAGACGCAATCTTCACCAACAAAAATCTCATTACCACGCCACAGCCAAATCACATCCTCTGGAGCGGCGACCACCTCACCCATCCCTTTCGTGATCATGCTGGCCCCACCAATACTAAAAAATAGGACAATCTGCCAACTATCATAAGAAACTGGAGGACCATCAAAAATTGCAACATAACTGAACTACTGGAAATCAGCAAACCACAAGCAACAACTGTAGACAAAGCTGACCTGGACAAAAAAAACAGAACTACTTCATAACTGGATCACGACGACAAATGAGATCGCCAAAGAAAAATCTTTTACTCCATCGCGGAAAAGAGCAACCGCAAAATGGTTTACCCGCTACTCAGTGTCATGAAAAGAAAAAACCGCAATCCTGAACTAGAATGGAGGATTAAAAATAACCAGGCAAACAAATTCCAATTCCAACAACAAATCGTCTCATACAAAAAGGAAATCCAAAAAGCCAAAAGCAAATACTTTGACAATAGAATCATCAAAGCACCAAAGACCCAAAAAGAACTGTTTGAGATCATAAACAAAATTTAAAACCCTGGCTGAAACAACACTCCAATACCTTCAAAGAGACTATGCAACAACCCTGCAGACCACTTCAAAAACAAAATCATCACTGTCCAATAGACCATGCGACCCCACTATGCAACCCACCCACCCGTACGAGGAATGCCCAAACAAACTCTGTAGATTGCCCCAAATATCAGAGGAGACATTCATCAAACTGGTAAACAAAAGCAACAAAACAGGCTCCCCCACGGATCCCTGCCATTCACACATATACAAATCAATCCTCACACAAGGAACGCCCATGGATTACTACAGAAACCTCTTCAACCACTCAATCTCAACAGGGAAAGTGCCACAATCCTTCAATTCAGCATACATCTAGCCGCTCCTCAAGGACACAGCAGGCAACGTGGAAGACCTCTCCAATTACAGACCTATCTCCAACGTCCCGTACCCAGCGAAATTAATCGAAACTTACATCTATAGAATAACGCAGGAATTTGCAGAACACCACCACTTATTGGACCAGGCACAAGTAGGTTTCAAACCAATGAGAGGAACGGAAACAGCGCTTCTCTCAATCTGGGATGATCTAAAGGCGAATGCAGACCAAGACAAAAGCACTGCTCTGATACTTCTAGATCTTTCTGCAGTATTTGACACAGTTAACCACGACATCCTCATCAGGAGACAGGAAGACATTGGAATCACTGACCTAGCCTTACTATGGATTAAATCCTTCCTAACAAACAGAAGAGAAACCATATGGATCAAACCTTTCAAATCCAATTCAACAGAATCCACCTGCGGAGTACCACAAGGATCATCCTTCTCCCCGTTATTATTCAACATTTACCTGGCTCAACTAATCAAGATCATTAAAAGACACAGCCACACATGCTAAAACTACGCCGACACACAAATAGTCTACAAAATACAAGACACACACGAAGGAAACAACACTAGACAGCTCCCTTAATGAAATCAACAGCTGGATGAACTCGAACTATCTCAAACTCAACCCAGGCAAAACAGAAATAATGATCATATCTAAAAACAGATAAACAATCACTACATCCCTTGGCCAACGGAACTTGGTACAGCACCAGCCCCATCAATGATAGTGAAAAACCTGGGTGTCTTAATGGACACCCTCTAGAGCCACAAGTAAACACTCTAATCAAGAAATGCTTTTTCCTCCTATGAGCAGTAAAAAGGATCCTTCCATTCCTCTTATTCGCTCACAAAACACTCACTATCATCGCTCTCCTCAAGTCCAGAGAAGACCTCGCCAACAGCCTCTATGTAGGAATGCAAGAGCGATTTAAAAAAATACTCCAAAGCATACAAAATGCGGCAGCCAGGCTCTTGCTCAAACTACTGTGAAGAGAACTCATCACAGCAGTTCTTAAAATGCTACACTGGCTACGAATAAAACAGCGAATAAAGTTCAAATCAATGTGCATAACTCAGAGAGCCATCTACGGCCAAGGAGCAGAGTTCCCAAGGGAGAACTTAAACGTCTACCGCCCAACAAGAACACTCAGATCTAGCAGCGACATCTATTTGGGACCAAAAGCATACAACAGAAGGAAATTCGGAAGATCCTCTTTCTCTCACTTTGCACCAAAAACCTGGAATGAGCAACCGAAAAACATATGCAACAAGAGAGATCACCTTCTATTTATAAAACTACTCAAAACCTGGCTCTTCTCCCCATAACTATAAGGAATGCCTATGGGGACACATACGCAGCAGAAACAATACTCATTCTCAGAGGGAACCGATCCTGCCCATCTCCCTAAGCTAGCTTCCATAAACAGAGGGATGGGGAAGAACAATCTACGGCATATCACTATACCAAAATGAAACAGATAAGTTTAGATCACACTAAGGAATGAATATGGAGAGATCAGGAAGGAAGGTTAAGGATGACATTTCAACACACCTCTAGTTGACAGAGCAAACAGACAGCTATGGATCACCGATGGGGAAATGGGTAGGAATGGAGTTGATGAATGTAAATATATAGCACCAATACCAGAGCGGGGGACAATGTGCGCCTCAACCTGGTACACAAACCTCCGAAATAGCTCAGATGGAAACTTGCCACCCCATCAAACCTAACAACTAGACAGACAAATTACAATACCAACTCCATAGAACAATCAGAGACGTGGAACAAAGAAATGCAAAGACTAAGAGGCAACAAAACCACGAACCCAAAAACTTTCAGCTTACATCTCTCACACAAAACCCCACTCAATCACTTCTCCGCACTGCAAACCGCACGTACTTCTCCACACAATAACAACAAACAATACAACTCGCACCAACAGCACATGAGGCCCCACATCGATCTGATAATCACACCAAAGCTCAGTGCACGGTGAAAACCGAACTCAAGCTGCCAACAGGACAACACTGTTCTTACTTTCGTACTCCCACTTCACCCTACTAACACGCCTGTCCCTCCTTTTTTGCTTGTAGATCCGCCATAGCACCTGGGGACCAATTCTGTTCGCGACGGTGCGTGGTACAAATACCTTTATCATAGACATTGTGTAAAAAAAAAAAGGTTTTACAATATGGCCCATATATTCAGCAAATAAATTGGATATGCCAACCCAGTTATACACACGTAACTTTGAGGTAATTTGGCCAGGATTGCTACATATGCAAGACAATAAACAATATGTGAGGCCATAGAAATGTATCATGTGCAAACACCTGCTATCCCAAAGGCCCGATGGCAGCAAATCGATAAAAGGAGGAGTGTGCAGTTATTATGAACATAGCAGTACATTTAAGGATAGCCAAAAAGCTCCATTCCCAAAAAAACCTTGCTTGCGAAACATTTGTGGGAATCTAATGCATTATTTAATCTTTTAAAACCGATGACAGTTGACATGATTTCTGGGTGCGCGATATTGACAAATAGTCTTCTTACTGCACCATTGCAAGTTACATTTCTTTCAGTTCACAAATAAGATTTGATAGATTTCCCAATATGTTTGGCAGCTAAAAAGAAATGTGGTTTAATGTGCAGGTCTATTATATGGTTAGAGAAACTACGCCCGTTTCAAATGATCTTTTGTCTGGTTGGGAAGACCAGGCCTGGGCAAATAAAAATCTCTCATTGGAGCATCTTGCAAAAACCACTGCAAGAACATGGATCTTCTTGAGCTAAAACTTCAGAAAACCCCAATTAGTTTGAAACTGGAATACACGTCTTCCAATAAGTGTTGGTAGGTTACTTGTACTTGATGGCACTAAGGTCCAAACATTGCAGTATCCAATGTACAGAATATGCATATTCAGTTGCTTCTCACATATACACTGATGCAGAAAGCGGTTTTAAGTCTGTTGCACAAACTAATACTGGCTAATGTTCACAGGTTTATGGCAGAAGATTAAGCAGCCCAACCGGGAGAAAACCTAGCAACTTTAGCGCAAGCAATACTTCAAATACTACAGGGAATGAGCGGCTCACCGAGGGAGACTCACGCGAGCTTGGTCAGATGAGTTGATGCTGGAAGCAAGAGTATGGAAAGAGAGAAGCCTGCACATCTACATGGCAGCTGCACCAACTGTATGGAGCTTCCGCTGGGAACCATGGGCCCGTACATCATCTCAAAGGTTCCCTTTGCCACAAGGCACCAATCGGGGAGCAGGCTCCACCATCCCCAAGGGAACTATGCCAAGCATCCCCAGATTGGGGACCCCATCCAGAAACAGGAACATTAACTCTTCTACGCTGCCATACTTGTTCAACAGCAAGCTAATCTGGAGACAATGGGCAGGGCTTGTACCCCCTACCCCTTTTAACATTGTTTCCTGCACATTCACGCCCTGTGAGGGGAAGACAGGCCCAGGCTGGCAAGAGGACTAATCCCAGGAAAAGGAGAGATATAAAATGACGACAGGAAACACGAAGTGTGGGTTATCCAGGTGAGATGAGGTCTGTGGAGTGGAAGACTAAAGACCACAGGAGGAAGAAGGAAGCAGTCTGTGTTGGAGACTCTGGGTGGTGAAATTGAGGTATTGGTTTTCTGAGAACAAGGATACTGGGGTTTGAGTGTACGTATGTGTCTGGCAGGTGAATAGACGTCAGTGTAAGGAGTGAATGTGAAATGAATGGTACTGGGTGAAAGGAAAGTTTATTGTCGAGTGGGAGGAGGAGAGAGGCAATAGTGGATATGAGGAGTAGTTTTGTAGGAGGAAGAAGAGTAATGCACAAGGAGTATTAGTAGAGTGGGAGGAGGATGAAGACAGGAGGAAGGTGGACTGAAACATCAGAGGGACACAAAGTTGATGGGGAGGATTCAAAGGTGGGAGACAGTGAGAGTAGAGAAGGGGAGAGATGAGCATAGACGTGAGTGAATAAGCTAAATAACTGAAAGGCACTTCCCAACTTCCTGTTAAAACACCATCAGCTGGCTAGAGTAGGGCCAGTTATGAAGCCCCAGAGGAGTCAGCCAACCAGCAACCTAGGGAGATCCTTCATGAAGAGCAGCCATTGGACAGTAGGGGTTGCTGATCAATATTACTAACCAGGGTTATGGACGCCTGTGTTAGGGAGGAGACTGCCACCGGTGATGCGTGTGGGGCGGCCCTAGGGCCTAAACATTTATAAAACTAACCCTTGGACCATTCTTGAGACTGATTCTGTGCCACCCTGTGACCAACACTTCTAGTAAGCAAAGCCTGTGGGATACGACTGTAAGCCCTCAGAGGCACCCCGTAAACCAAGGGTCTGCAACATGTGGCTCTACAGATGTTTTAAACTTTGACTGCCATAATCCCTCACCATTGACCAGTGTGCAAGGCAGTTGAGGTCCAACACATCTGGAGAGCCAAAGGTTGCAGACCTTGACCCATACTCATTCGATACGTTTGCTTTAACCCGCAAACAGCTTTAATTTACAGGCACAAAAGAAAGCCTTTCAACACACTGGAACTTTTTCCTAACTTCAAACACAGATTATTGAGAATATCAATTTTCATGGTGATGTTTTAGAATATACCTGACCCCTCAAGAACATTTCAAGTATATTAGAAGTCACTTTGGTGTTGTGTTTCCCTATAAAGCTCCCTGCCTTTGCCTAAGGGAATACAATGTTCATCCTAGAGTGCTCTGCTCTCAGTCATCCCTCACTACACGGGTGCCTGTGTGAAGCACTCATGTAGGAGGGCAGGCTTTCTCGGTGGCCACGGCCAAGGCTTGGAACTCCCTTGCATTCCTGCTGCGGGCTACTGAAAACCACCTGTCCTTCCATCGATTGCTGACGACTCATCTGTTTTAGATTCTATTCTCCGTCTGCTCCGGTTCGTGCCTGGTGGTCTAGCGCCAAGATGCCCTCGGAAGTATGCTGCGCTCTAGAGGTATACGTAACATAGGCCAATATAATCAGTGAGTGTGATGTCCCAGCAAAGCAAACAAATAATGATATGTTTGTATTGGCATTAAACTGCTCTTTGAAACAAAATGGTCACAAACCGAGGCTACCGTACAACATCAAAACACTCTATTTAATGCCAAGTATTTTGAATTGATATATCCCCTTTAGGTATGCATTTCATTGTATTGAACTGCTTCATCAAACTACCAGGCATATATATTGTAATGTATCTGTAAAGCGCTTGTGCCGCCCAATGGCTACTTCAAGTTACTAACACAAATATTCAACATCAATTCTCCTTGTGCATGTCACCCTCTACTTCAAGAGTATGATTAAATATGGAGTAATAACAGGCACATTCCAACATGAAATACAAAATGGCAGGCAATTTCCTCTTCGTGCGCTTGAGTGCCCACCATACCTACCCTCTATGTCATCTGCATGTACAGCTTCCCATCGCAGCGCAAAGCCGATATCGGACAAGCTGGCATCAGACACGAACTTCAGAAACAGCTGGTTGCTTGTGCTGATAATCACTGGTGGAATTGAAAAGCCACAGTAGGTCCCTGTAGGTTGGAAAATTAAACATTTTAAACATCTTCCCCTCTGTAAAACATTGCCAACTTTTCATTCCAACGGGTTAGAGAACTCTTCAATCCAAATCAATGCACAACACAATGTCTTGCAAATTTGTCAAGGTACCTTGACTTTGTTCAGACCAGTTATGTTGTGGATCATGTCGACACACCAGCCCAATGCTATGTAACGCAGAAAGAAGTTGCTTCCAATGGAATAAACGGATGGCCTGCACCTTAATTTCTCTGCTAGAAAAAGCATGCTTTGAGCATTGAACGTGATCAGAGTATTTTCATGGGAGAACGATAAATTCTCCATCTGAGGCTTAACTGTCTGATCTGGAGGCTTAAGCTTCAGTTTTTTGTATGGAAGCAAGGAGCACCCGAGGAACAGAATGATCTTGTTTATGTGTAGAGCATGTGGCTATACACCTTGCAGTGTGAGCACACAGTAGGATGATCAGGCGAGTACACATTTGCCAACAACCTATATTAGCATTTTTTAGAGAGGGGCTCACCTGGGACGTCTTGCGATTAGGCACACGTCATCTGCCAATACTATTATAATGGGAGGATACCTTATTGATGAGACATACAGCTGCAGACCTTTGACAGCTTGCTTATGTACATAACGCCTCATTATATGGCCCACAGAGGCATTTTCTAAAGCCAAAGACTTCTAACAGAATGCACCTGTGTGGGAAAGGAAACGGTAAAGAAAGATCATCTACAATATGTGAACGCGCGGACCTGGGCATTTGCTTCCCAGATAATCAATGTTACTTGCAATCAACACCTGAACAAGCAGGTAACAGAAATGTCACAATCTAATAGGGTAGTCCAGAGGTTCGCAAACACCGACAAGAAGCATCGGATGGAAACTATGCTGAAAAGGTACACATCCAAACCTGTCACCATTGTGACGCATGGGGGCATCTAAGGCTGGGCCTACATGGTTCTTTTCCAAACAATCAAGAACATTTCTTCAATGAATGTGAGCTATCTTCCAGTCAGCATCTCCTTGCATCCTTCACCAAGGTCTCCTACATTTCGGATCTTATTGCTACGAAAGCCATCGGGGCTCGACTACTGCTGTGGTCCAACCCTCATGATGGGCTTACCACTAACATTGTGTCTGATTTTGTTAAATGTCATGTTGACATAAATGTTCCCTGTTGAGTTACATCTGGAATAACCTGGAGCACCTTGATCAAGAAAGGTGGGTTCGTTCCTTGGACAGTATTGCTCCCAGCGACAAACTGCTAAGAGGAAAAGTGATGTTGATGGAGCTCCAGTGTTCAAGAGACCAAATTGAGAAACATTGTGCTCTGTAGAAGCCCATCTTCCCCTAGCTCCTTTGATTGGTCGGATGCCCTTTTCAGTTTTGGCTATTAGGTTACTATTACGTGTCACCTATAAGTCGAAAATAGTACATTTGAGTACAGCTAGGGGAGAGGACATGTAAGGAGGGCCACAGCCTTTGGGTGTTTGATGATTTACCCACCCACTCAACTGGCTGCCCATGGCCACACTAATCCCTATAGCCATTCCTACCCACTAAATGCCCCTCCACACCCAAAACACAAACTCCCGAGAACTCTTTGACCTAGCTCTAGCAAGCAGTAACATAAAACTTTGGCTAGCCCATGCTATTTCTATGTATGTTTTGTTAAAGGTTCTTATACTGCGCACTGTTACAACCTGCATGGTCTCTTGGCGATATGGCGGATCTGTAAAGCAAGGTGGGAGACGGGTAATATAGTAGGACCGAGGGGTAAAAAAAAAAAAAGAGCAAGAGAGCTGTGATGTGCTGTTGGCAGCTTCAGTTCAGTGACACAGTTCTCTGACCGGTGGTATTTTATTTGGTTGGTGTTGGGCGAGACTATGTGTGGTTTGTTTTGTTGTTGTGGTGGAAGGTTGTTGCAAGTGAATGGCTTAAATTCGGCTGTACATTTACTACTGAAGTAATATAAATGTCTTAACCAAGTGTGCCTTCACCCACTTGACTTACAAAATGTTCCTTGCACTGAAGTGCTATATAAAACAAGCATTGACAAAGCCAACACTGCTGGCTTGTGCATAGGTAATAGCAGTTCCTGGAAAATGCCTATCTATTTGCCAGAGTCATATTTTGCAGCTGTTTCAATATTATTGACAGGTGGTACCATTATGGCAGTGCCTGGCAAATGCTAATCCCATACCTAAAAGCCAAAACTAATTTATTTGCCAATGCTTGTTCAGCTATGGATACATCAAAAAGGATACAGGGCTAGACTGAACTGTTTAAACTCTGAATCCTGTCATTAGTGGTTAGGACTGTGAGCTAGTCTGGGAAAGCAGCCCCTAGCGCAGTGTGTCAGTAACAAACTTACCTTGGAAACTCCAAAGAGCTTTAACTTCTCTTTTATAAAAACAGAAGAAACCATTGCCATTCAGATGAAGATATACACATTCACCCATTGCACCCAGGTGGTTTTCTAACATTCCAACGTCTGATGCTGTGGCATAACAGGTCATTGATGTGCTCTTGCCTCCCGCCGAAAGTCTTAAATCCAACTCTGACCTAGTGCAATTCTCTGCCTCACTGATGCCGATTATGTGGTCTATGATCGGATTCTTCCTCTCTTCTTATTTAACAAGGAAATAAACTATTATATTCAGCAATCTGTGCATGTTGTGCATTACCATTAGGTGTTTTTATGGATTTATTTCTCTGAAAGGAAGAGGCATTGATTGACTTTGCTCAACAAAAATTGATATAAGAGAGGAGCAACTGTTTCAGGAAGCAGGCACTTATCAACATAACCAGGCTGCTGGAACGACCGATAGAACCGTGACAGATTCTATGCTCTACACCGATTAGAACACTGATTATTTGTTTTACAGAGTGAACAGAGTCTAGCACAGGGGCAACACGCTGGTCTTGGACGCAAGATCAACAGAGGTTTGAATCCCGGATCCGCGCTTAGAATCCAAACTCAGGTATGGTATTAGGCACATTAAAATACCCAATTAAATAAATGTTAAGAATGGCAACATCTGAAACCCACAAAAATAACAAGATACTTTACATTAGTATTTACTGAGTGTGATAATGTTTGCATGGTCCTGCTCGCCAGTAGAGAGACGTCAGAGCAGGTACCTTCTTTTTTTCCCCAGGAACGAAGGAGACTTTATTCGCTTTGAGTACCTCTGATCATGCCTGGTGAAATAGTTCAGAGATCTGAGGATACTTATTTATTGAAATCAGATCAGACTTATTGATAATTGCACAAATAAAGTGCGCTATATTATACAGTACCCTCTTGTAAGGATTGGAGTACAATTGTAGTTACACCACCCTTGGATTCAGTTAGTTGTAGGGCAAGCTACTCTAAGGCCATTTGCTGGTAATTTGGCAAAAAATGCTAACACTCCCTAAATCAGCTGCTTTGATACTACTCTGGATATTAAAGAAAGCTGGTAATATTGACTTGGCTGTGGTAAGAATTCAATGAGATAAACACGATTGCAACATTTCCTTTGTTGGACAGGTTTGATTTGTCACTTCTTGTAAATCTTGTGTGTAAAGTTATCAATGAGTCTAGGTTTCCTTTGATGTGTAAGGTAGTCATTTCATATGGTTAAGGTTCTGATGTTGCCAAAATCATGTTGTGCAATTCTATCCAAATACCAAGACCAACAGTAGGATGTGAATGCTGTGGTCCACCACTTTGATGTCACATAATTGTGCAAGCAAAGTAGAAGAAAAAGAGTTATTAATTATAGGTGCGTAGGGGAAAGCCAGCGCGGGCGTTTAAGGAAAAATAACAAGCTCTTGCAGCTTTCTGGGTGCAATGTCCATTGCACCTACAACAATGCTTTGCTCATCCATCACATTAAGAATACATAGTTAGATCACACATTTTGTATTATAGGAGCAGTATATTTTGAAAACAAATATTTAGTTAATCACACAATAAACACCTTAGTTCTGCAGCAATATGTTCAGTTATCACAAATATAAATTCTTATCTCTCTCCACTCAAAATACATACACATTGTTATTCAATTAATTCTATTTCACATGTTTCAAAAACGAATACAACAGCACATAGTCCTAATTGATACACAAATTATAAAGTATTTGATTGAACATGTTTCAAAAAGAAGACAAAAGTACTATGTCCTGGATATACACACATTTTACACAATACTGTTTCTCAAGACTCTCATACCAACCAATTGTTCTAAAACCGATTGAACATATTCATTTGTATTCATCACTACCATGTTACCTCATTCATACGCATTTTTATTCATTATATAGTGTTATCTTGCTCAAGATCATAGAGCTCTGCATTCTTTCGGATTGGTGAAAATCAGGTTTTCAATAGCCATAATATTAGCAGTAGGACAGGAGCTATGCATAAAGGTTTTTTAGCCGAATTGAAATGATACAGAAAGGCCAACAGAAACCTATTTCAACCAAAAAAAGTGACTTTTCAAGAAGCACAAATCTGTACCATCAGAATGGACACTCAATTAGAAACACATGAGGAAAGCGAGGGGAACATACATCTAGAAAGAGAAGCCATAGGAACAAGAATAGGGCCCTGGAAGAGGAATTAACATACACTATTAAACATGATAGTAAATATATCTGACAACGGTCCACCACAGAGATTCAAGCACTCAAAGGATTGAGCCGTGCACCAAGTGTATCAACTAATCACATGGTGCTGTATGTTGATTTATTAAAATTCTGTAGAAAACTTAAGCTAAAAAAGTTTTTGGGTAACAAAACAATCTATGAAGGAAGCAGAAAATGATTCAGTAATCTCATTGCACAAATTAGCTGATATTAAGAATAAAAATGTGCTTTTTATCACTAGACAGACTCCTAGGCAAATCTGATTAATATTCTAGAGGAACTTAATATTGATCAAACAATGGTGTTGCAAACAAAATGTAAGAAAATAAAAATCAACATTCACTCCATTAATTCCAACAGGGAATGTGATTGACACGTTTATATTCAATGAGTGATTAAATAAATAAGAGTATGAGTAGGACGCAGGGAATGTATTCAGCTCTCCCTAATCTCAAACCAAAAGACCTCAGGGATCTAAATGATCAAGCATGTAACATGGGAATGATGAATGAAAATGAATATGTGAGTGATAATCCTTTTCTTTATTGTATTTAGTTTGAATACAAACTTTTATAACCTTAAGTTCAATGACGTATACAGCGTGTTCAAACTTATCCTAGTAGTTTCCCAGAGTACTTATATCAACACATTAATACAAGTAAATCAACAATACATTACATATGTACGTACATTACATATAATTTCACCTTGAGATCAAAAAGGGATGCCGCACTATCAAGTTGCTTCCGGTGCAAATAGCAAATGTGCAAAATCACTTCACAACAATCTAAAAATAAGCATGTTGTCAATAGTGCGACTTTTAAAACAGATGAAGGTTATACAGTTTATATCACACAAACTAATGAACATGCCTTCATAAGACTAGCTAGATCTACTACACCAACATGAACATAAACTCTGCATATAATGTGAAGACACTGTATATTAATCTTGATTATGATTGCATAAAAACTGATGGGATCTGTTTTGCCGGTAACATCCATCAGCGATGCCCAATTACAGACTTTGGGTTAACATAAGACATTATACGAATTAACAAGGTCTTGAAGCGCAAGCTGGAGTTCTACTCCTTTAGCATCTATTGTATATTCTGTTTCTCTAAAAGTTCCTCATTAATGATAGCCACTAATCGCGTTAGGGCGAGGACAAGAGCTGTGTTAGTTTCCCACATACATCTAGTCCAGAGCCATTTTCTTGATACTACGGAGATACCAATATTATTTTTGCCAAGATTCTAAATTCTTACTGCTTTGAAATATTCACAGAAAATAACTCAAATAGAAACCTTAAAACATTTGGATTTGGTTAAGCTTGCACAGAAACGACACGTGCCTGATAAGGTGCCTTCTCTATTAAAATACCAGTGTTTGACTTTTTCATTTGTCAAGATTGATTCAGTTTAAATCTTAAGTATATATGACAGGCCTTCTCACAAGGAAATTGAATAAGGTACAACTGCCGAGGTAATCTTTCGGTTATAAAATCTGCGATTTCTTTATAGGTAGAATAAGTGCTTAAGGTCTACGTAGTGCGGCACCAGTCAAATTCATAAAAACTTTTTTCACATACACAGGCCTTAAGAGGATCATCAATATTCGAATCAATTGCTTTCAGCATATTATTCATTTTGACATGCTATACGACCATAGAGACTGGATGTGCTTCTTTAAGCATATTGGAAAGGTCCTCGTATAAAGAATTTGGGGGGGGGGGGAGCATTCATTTTTGTGAAGTTGTTCAGGAGCCTACACTTAAATCTCACAGACAGAGACAACATGTCCAATTTGTGACGCAAAATAGAGTTGGGGAGCGAACTAGCTAGTCTTAATGATTGCTTCCATATGCACCCTTGGAGTTGGTCAAGAAAAGATTCTATGTTGGCAAGGCACATATGTAATCCATACAGGATAGTTGCTTCTGCTTTTAGAATGTAAAAATCGAACATCAGATTCATAGACAATTTACAGTATTTCCTGTAAATTATTTTCATTTGGGAGATGAGAGGATTCGCTTTACTATTAAGGGTATGTTTCCACATTGCTATTGATTTTGTGCCGCACAAGTTATAACCCAGATAATGAATGGAAGCTGCACATTCAATTGGTATTCCATCAATAGACCAGGTGAAAGATGAAATTTTCCTTTTCATGTTATTAAAAATAACATCCCTAGATTTGCTAGCATTAGAGTGAAGATTTAGATGACGAGTGTACTGTGCAAAGAGATGTAATTTCATCTGGAGTCCAAAGGGGGTTCTGTCGAATAAATGGACATCATCTGAGAAGGCTAACCAATGAAGGTTAAGCTTACCAAGTCTCACATGAAAATGAACACTCGAGTTCCATAGGTTATCCATATCACTTAAGTACAGGTTGAACAGTGTAGAGGCTAAATTACATCCCCGCTTAACGCCCACACAAGTGGGAATAGGCTTGGTGATAGCGCCCTGTTCATTAACTCTTACCATGTAGCTGGTATTAGAGTGTAGTTTGGAGAGTAAGAGAATCAGCTGAGGAGAAAAACCAAGCTTCAACATTTTACCCCATAAGAGATTGCAAATAACGCAGTCGAACACCACCGACATATCTAAGGATGCCATATAAACCGGGCCTGTCTTCACCAGTTTGGTCTTTTCTAATATATGCGCTAAGATGGTTGCATTCAAGGCCGTTCCCATTTGTTTACGGAAATCGACCTGAAAGAGGGATAAGATGATATGGCTCTTTATATAAATCTCCAATTCACTTACAATCAAGATGGCAAAAACCTTTGCCAAAACATCCAACAGAGAAATTAGACGAAGGTTTGCAGGATCTGCTGTGTCTCTCTTTTTAAAAATGGGGACAACAATGGCTGTAAACCAAGATCTTGGTAGATTATTTGAGAGATAGACATTATCGAATTTGATCTTTAATATCGAAGCACATAGATGGGGGGCGTGTTTAAGCATGCAAGGAGGAATGCTGTCAGGACCAGGGGCTTTAGAATATTTTAACTTCAATATAGCCCATTCTACGTCTACTACCGACCACAGACACTCGCTAAGATTTAACCTAGTACAGTTAATAACACCCACTTCTCTGAAATTATGCGGCATCTGACATTTTTCTGTGATATATGAGGTCCATAGTTCGGCAGATATGGTGGTGGCCAGATTAACTTGGGCTTTAGAGCACCCGTTCTTTAAGTTGCCCAGACCGATCTCTTATTGTTAGCACAAAGATAAGATATGATCTTTTGGTTGTCTACAATATGTAAATATTGTTTGATAGATTTACATTTATTTCTATAGGAGTTGCAGATCTGATTCTTTCTACCTAAATAAAGATCGATCGGTAAATCAAGAATTTTGAGGACTCTAAATTGATCATTTTTCTCGAGTTTCAAACTCCACTTCTCTAAGAGTGGTTATGTCGATTGATCGTACTCAAACGATTACAGAGGAGTTTATCGAGCATGCCTTTGATTCGAAGAGTATTTCTGTCTTCTGCTGACTGAACATGAATGCCGAACTTCAGATCACTGGTGTCGAAAAATAATATCTTTATTGATCATATTATTTAACTTATTGCATAAATTGGAATTCCAGTACACAGATAGGGCAGGGCGATCAATCTTTAGAAATTCTACGTAGGGTGCAGTGTGAAGAAGGGTACACACTGCATTGACAGCAAGAGACATCATAAGGTGATCCCCGAGACCAGGCGAAGTGATGGGCAGCGTCTTACATACATTAATCACGTTTAGGAATACTGCAACGTAATCTGTGACATTTTGTTACCACTATGCCAAGTGTAAGGGAGATCATTAGGAGCCCTCGCTACAAAGCAGATGTCCCATTGCAAAAGAAAGTCAATCCAACTTTTACCTCTATGGGTGGACAAAGATTCTGCACCAGAGGAAAAATTGTACACTGCCTGAGAAGCATCGGTATTGCGTAGAGAATGGAAATCACCACCAATGAGAACCCTATAGTTCGAATTCTGTAGGAATGCGTCTTCAAGAATCACGCCTAAATTTAGGAACATTTGCTCCAACGATCTTCTAACAGGATTCAAATACAGGCAAATGATCAAATAGGAGCCATTATTCACATCAGAGACCATTAGGTCAATGGCCAGAATATCCTCCAAGGCCATCACCAGCTTTGAAGAAGCCTCTAAATGATTATTGACCAAAATGGCTAAGCCTCCATACGGTCTACCAGAGCTCCCAATGAAGAGTAGGTGGTGTACACATTGATGTGAAATGTATGTAGTTTCATGGTGTCTTGGCAAAGCATGATCTATAGTTGGGTGTTAAAAGACCTTAACTTGATCCAGGAGTTCAGATTAGTATACCCGCAAGAATTCCAGCTAATGCATTGCTACGCTTCTGGTGTTGAGCCTGTCTCAGAAATAAGACTTTTTGCCAAAGGCTCAAGCCACGACCAGTCCTTTATAACTGCAGACAGAGATACAAGTTGAGTCATAATGGATTTGATTGGAGGTTGCATGAGATGTCAAAGGGTCTATAGGTCCCTCACTTATTTTATCCTGGGTCTCAACAAATGTAGTAGCATCCCCAATCGAGAGAAACAGGTGCGGTGTTAGACCTATTTGAATAAGATCCACTCGATGTTCCCACACCAATTCAACAGTGATAGCCGAGTGAAATTGGGATATCATGAGATTATTATTCGTGATGCTCATCGTAATCCAATCAATATCTTCGGAATTTGAAATTTTCAGCGATGGAATAGAATTAAACGCACACAGAATGAAAGAGCGGTTAATTCTGCGCTTGCCATTATTGGTCTGATCACTTAGCCATCCGATTATGTTAGTTGTTTCAGGAGTAGACTTAATTACAGGAGTCCGAACAGCGTGCCCTTTCTTGTAGCCGCACTCGTGAGCATTGGCCGGTACTGGGACGTTAACGGGACCAGTTGCCCCTTGATGCAAAGGAGCAGTCAGAGGCCCATCCTCCAAAGTTGGCGCTTTTGGATGAGGACATGTAAGCGGGTTATTATCCATCACTCCTACTAGAGTAGGTGAGGCTGGCTCTAATGCGCTACACAAGTTTAGCTTATGATTACTTAATGGTTTAGTAGTGGGTGGGTTAGTGCCCACTTTTTTACTCATGATAATCGGGGAAAAAAATTAGACAATTGTGTCCGCTTAGTAGCTATTGGAGGTAACGACATTGGTACTAAGGACTGCATATACTCCTCACCATTCAATAGAAATAGCTCGATGGACACTACATCACCACTACTGCCTGAACTCAGTCATGTCCTTTATTCATATTTTTTGTTTTTTTTATTTTTTGCTTTAGAAGTAATGTCTGACGTACTAGGAATAATAGGCACAGCTTCTTTTATCTGAAACGCTTCTCTGCTCTCATCGTTAAACTGGTTAAAATCCAGCACATCCTCTTCATTAGACAAATTGCATACATTTTTGATATGCAAATTATGTACTTTAATTTTAGGAAGTGTTAGGTTTTTTGGTTTCTTTGCGAACTCCACTTTTTGAAATGTTCTATTAGCCCTTCTTCTAAGTGCTCTGTTTTGCATCCATTTGTCTTCTTGCGACAAATACTTAGATGAGTCTGTGGCCGAGAGCTCAGCTGACACCCCACAGACTGTTAGGAGCAATTCCCTCTTTCTGTTGATCAATTAGATCAGTCAAGGCAAAGGGACTGTCCGGCTAATCACACGTAGGGACTATCTCTAAGGATTCGCCCTGCGTGTGTATGAAACCATTGGCATGATTGGGGGTTGATGGCACGTTTCCAGTTTTAAGTTGACTCTATATTTGCGATTTTTGTTCAATTAGAGAGGACATTAAACCATAAGTCCCTTGATTCACCACACTCTAATCCTGTGTGTGAAGGTACACAATTTCTAACGGTCTGTGCATATGATTTATTGGATGAAGGTACCAAATCTTTGCTGTTAGGGGTTTGTGTTGTGCTAGCACGTGACTCAGTCCCCCTGGTTTGAGAGAAAGTTGAAGTCAATGACACCTTACTAGAAGCATTGTTTTTTAGTGTGCTAATAGCTATTATGGTTTCGTGTGCACCCATAAAAATTTCAAGTTTATTCAGTTTGGCTAGAATGTCAGAGATTGAGATTTTTATGTCCCTCAACTCATGATGTGTAATGTCATGCCCTTTATCCAACAAATGTAATATTCACATTAGGACAGGGAACGATTATTCAGCGTTGTCTAGATCATGTGACAGAAGTGAATCAACCATGGAAGCATTAAGGTGGGCTTCATGACCACTGACAAGTGCATGCTTGGGACTTGTGTGATTCGGACAGTCGCAATCTTCCCGTGTTTGGCTAGTATCAACCTTTATATCATTGTGGAATTATGACTCAGGAGACAGGCGGATGTTGAAACAATATTTCATTCCAATAGGGAAGGGGTCCTCAGTATTAATAAAGAATAAAGTTCACCCGGTTTTCTTCACCGGTGCTTTGCCCTTCTGGAATACACTGGTGTAATTCCCAGCTTTGTCCTATCTCGTGGTGTCCAGAGAGGCCCACCACTCCGGTCTTCGTTTCTTTTCACAGGACACGGAAGAGAGAAGATAAGGAACGAATCAGCCTGTTTTGGCGCGCTTTTGTTTCTTTTCCTAGTATCAAGCCCCCACCAATCATCATGGGCCCTGCCTAGTCCTCTATCCATTGGTCCCTGAGGCTTCGTCCCGCCTCCCTCAACGGCTGCCGTCCCGGCATGTTGTAGTTCCTGCCTCCAGAGTCCAGGGGAACGTTCGCGTCGGTCACGTGTTTGTGGCCATGCCGTATACGGGCGGCCCCTGGCGCTGGGCACGCTTCTCCAGCTGCGACCCGCTCCGGGGCTGCCGCGAGACGCAGTGCGGCGATGGGCCGACCACTCCCTCATCCTGTCTCAGAGTGTCTGCAAGGGTCCCTCCCCCTTGTCCAGCTCGGTTCGCCTGGCAGGTGAGTGAGGCATTTTTTCACCGCGGCTGTATGCAGTGGTTCCCGACCTTGCTCCTTCGGCTGCATTAACAGCTGCGATCAGCCGGGCTGACCCGCTGCTTCGGCCCCCAGTGCCTTCAGTTACAGGTGTGCCCGTTTCCCCCTGCGGCTCCCACCAAGGTGCTCCCTTTCTATCATTCATACTGTTAAAGTTAGGGGAGCTAGCTCTAGGAGTAGATACATTTGTGAGCATCTTCATACCACGAGGACGAGTGTCAAGAGTAACCTTTCTAAGCCTACTATAGTGGAAGTGGAAGTGGACTTCATCAAATTCACCTATAGGTGCAACAACTGGGGTAGATGGCCCCAAGAATAGACGCACTCTTTTGCCCAATTCAGCCATTACAGTTAGGGCTAGCATTGAGACATCAGATGAGCAAGTTACTTACCCTTGGTAACGTTCTTTCAACTGGATGTTCCTCCAATGCAGTCCTCATCTTTGACATGTAGTGTCCACAGCTTTGGAAATTTTTCGGCAGGGGGCGCCTTGCGTCAATGGCATTGGGTTGATGTCCCTCGAATGCCTCCGTCAAGGGTGACGTCATCGGATCTTATAAGTAGCATGCACTGTGCCTGTTGCCTCAGTTCTGTTTTTTTCCCCTCCTCGTGTAGCAGAAGTGGCCGCAAAATTGGCCTGACCGTACTCAGCCTTGTTGGAACGAAAGCTGTAATTGCATGGGAAATTCTAAAGAGGGGTAGGTTGGGAGGGTGACGAGGAATACGTTGGAGGAACATCCAGTAGAAAGAACGTTACCAGGGGGTAAGTAACTTGGTTCTTCGAATGGATTGTGTCCTCCAACGTATTCCTCATCTTAGACCGACTCTCAAAGCATTATCCATGTCTGGGGGAGGGCGAAGAATTTTGTACAGTAGAAATTAAAGAGCAGAGTAAAGCACTGCCTTACCAAACACCACATCCTGATAATGAGAAGTATCCAGGGAATAATGATTAGTAAACATGTGTATCGAAGACTATGTTGCAGCATAACAGATGTTCTTGATAGGGACACCCCTTTGTAGGGCTGTCGACGTAGCCATGCCTCTGGTGGAATGAGTGTGCAAGCCCTCAGGAGGGTCCTTGCCTGCCAATCTAAAGCATTCAGAAAAAGTGAGGATGATCCACCTAGACAAAGTCTGTTTAGAAACAGCCTGGCCTAGCTTGTGCCCTGCATACCCCACAAAGAGCTGGTCTTCCACTCTCACCATGGGCATTCTGGAAATATAAAAGCTTAATGCCCTCCTACGGTCCAACCTATGGAGGATAGAAGGCAGGTAGCACAATTTATTTCTGACTTAAGTGAAAGTCCAAAACTACCTTAGGTAGGAAGGATGGTCTGACTCAACACAACCCTGTCCTTGTGGAATACAGTAAAGGGTGACTTAGAAGAAAGTGTCTGCAATTCGCTCACTCTACGTGCAGATGTAATAGCCACCAATAGAATAGTCTTAAAGGTCAACAACCTTAATGGACAAAAGTGCAATGGTTCAAATGGAGCACCCATCAGAAACTTTAAGACCAAGTTAAGGTCCCAAACCGGAACCTGAAACGGTGATGGCAGGAACACATTTGTGAGCCCCTTTAGAAACGGAGTAACCAGTGGAATCTTAAAGTAAGAGCATTCTTCAGATGAGCGCTTAAAGGTTTCCTAACAGCGCTCTCAATCTGTAATGGTTCTCACCTGAAGACCCTTGTGTGCTAAAGAAAGCAAAAAGGATAGCGCATCTGGAGTTGAAGATTGAAAAGGATTAACATTCTTTTCTGTGCACCAGTTGCCAAACTTATTCCAACGGCAACGGTACAGGGACTTTGTTGCCGGCCGCCTGGCCGAAAGCAACACCTCCATCATGTCATCCGGGAGGTCCCAATCCTTGTATCTCCACCTTTCAGAAACCTGACCTCTGGATTGAGAACCTGACACTCCTCTCGCGAGAGAAGATCCTCTCTTTGGGGTAGACGTATCAGAGGACCGATGGACATGTCTAGAAGGTCCGGGTACCACGATCTCCTGGTCCAATCCGGATCATGTGGGTCCCGAACAGTATCAACCTCCTGAGAACTTGAGGGATGACGGGGACAGGAGGAAATGTATACAGTAGCAGGAATTCCCAGTCCACCACAAACGCTTCCCCTAGAGCTCCCCTCTGAGGAAATTCCCTTAAGCAGACACCGGTCGGGAACATATCCACTTGAGGGGTTCCCCAAAGGGTGAAGATCTCCCAAAGGACTTCCTGAGCTAGTTTCCACTCGTGGGCGACTGCGCTCTGCCTGCTCAGAGCATCCTCCGCCACATACTCAACTCCGGCTAAGTGAACCGCCGCCATGGAGATTCCCTCTTGAATTGTTCAGTTCCAGAGCTGCATTGCCTCTCTGCATAGAGACAGTGACCCTACGCCTCCTCTCTTGTTGAGGTAATGCATGGCCACCATGTTGTCCGTCATTATCAGGACATTCATTTCCCGTACAGACAGTAGGACAGCCTGCAGTACTAGCCTGATTGCTCGCAGTTCTAAAAGATTGATGTGTAGTCTGGACTCCGATGGAGATCAACGACCGCTGATGGACAAATCATTGGCTTGAGCTCCCCACCCTGCGAGGGAAGCATTTGTCACTATAGTCATCTCCAGCCATGGTTGCCAAAAAGGTTATCCCTTCATAAGATTTTCCTTGCAGGCCCACCACAGGAGATCCTGTGAGACCCTGACTGGAATCTGAAGGTGATCCGACATCTTGCCTGAGAACTGGGACCACTGAGTCCTGAGAGCCCATTGAAGGGATCTCATTTTCAGACGGGCCTCTGGCACCAGAAAAATGCAGGATACCATGAGGCCTAGCAACCTTAAGAAGTCGAAGGCCGGAAGACTTTGGGCACTCAAACTTGGTTACCATCTGGAGAATGTTGTGTGCCCTCACTCTGGGTGGCGAGCACTTACCCAAGGATGTGTCCAAAACAGCTGTGATGTACTGGAGCCGTTGGGATGGTGTCATATGGGACTTTTTGAAATTGAGGGAGAAGCCCAGTCTGTGAAGGGAGTGGCAGGTAATGCTGAGATGAGCCAAGGCTTGTTCGGAAGAACTCGCTCTGATCAACCAATCATCCAGATAGGGGTAGACATGAATCCCCCCTCTCCTGCGATGCGCTGCCACAACCACCATCAGTTTAGTGAATACCCTTGGGCGGAGGTCAATCAAAATGGCAGGACTCGAAACTGACTGTGCGAGACGCCAAGAGTGAACCTCAGGTATTTCCTGTGCTGGAGATAGATCGGCAGATGAAAATAAGCATCCTGAAGGTCCAATGACACCTAGCAATCCTGAAGTTTGAGGGCCTGAAGGATCTGAGAAAGAGTGACCATCTTGAATTTGTCCTTCCTGAGGAACTTGTTCAAATTTCTCAAGTCCAAGATGGGTCTCAGTCCCCCGACCTTTTTGGGGATCAAAAAATAAGGGGAGTACCATCCCTTTTTCCTCTCCACTAGAAGCACTGGTTCTATAGCACATTTCTCTTGCAGGGTTAACAATTCCTGCACAAGAAGCGGATCTGGAATCCTCAAAGAGTGTACCTCCAGTGGATTGGTGTGAGGCTTCTATGTGAAACAGTAAATGTATAGTGCCTCCATTATATTTATATTGGCCTAAGGCTAGTTGCTCCACGAGGAAAACCATGTTACAAAGTTCCGAATTAGAATTGACTTCAAACGTCATCTTGGAAAAAATCCTCCATCTTGATTCTAACTTCTGCTCTCTCTTCAGTAATGATTAACTATGTTTACAGCTGCCTGAACAGAAACAACCTTTGAGCCTATGTCAAAACTGGGGCTGGCAGAGCAGACTATTTGTCCTGTGCAAACAGACCTTGTAGTTGGAATGAACTCTCATTCAAAGTATTACCTATGTCTACAAAACTCATCCTCCCACAAACAGTGATATACAACGCATGTAAACTAATGTTGTGTGTTTTTGAAGGAATCCTGTGTACATTTCTTGAAACAGAATTTACTCTAAAAAGCTAAAGATCCACACAGCTGATGACAACAAAGTTTGTCAGTATGTTTAAGGAACCTTGGAGCCAAAGTGAACTTCAATTTAAAGTGTTTTCTGCATCAATAGCCTCAGCCATATTCAAACATAAGAAGTGAATGTTAGACCAACTAGAACTGCGTACCTTAGCCATAAGCTATTGAATTTGTTTCTGGAAACTACAATCAACCGAAGCTGGAGAACCAACAACACCATTGAATCTTCAAGGATGGGACAACATGTCAAAAGTACAAACCAATATTGTATATTTGTTATGTGAACTGGGCACAAACCCAAATTTGTAACCTATTAGTTTGGCAATGGGCTCAGCTATGACCAGGACTGTGTATAAATACTGCATGTGTTGTGATGACCAGTACTCACTCCACTCACAGTGTTTTCTGGTACACACTGCAAGGTTTTGGGAGCCAGATAGCTATCTGCTTTGATATTTGAATCTGTACAGAATAAAGTTATTCATAACTTTTGACTTCATGACTGGCGAATCCAATTTTTAGTGGTACTAAGCCTCGATATTCCTTGCTTGATCTTACAAGATGGCAACCAAATAGGCATCCTCAAGATTGATGTCACCTCGCTGATTAAGGACGCGGCTACCAGACTGGGATCGGAGCGTGAGAAAAGGGGCCCCTTTTTGTATAAGACGCAACGCCTCGACAGTACTGCACGATCTGATTCCTGACCGGTGAGCAAGCGGTTCGAGAGGACATCTTGATGAGGGTCCCCATATCGAGGCGGGTATTTTTGCCGGAATCGCCAGCCATGTCAATCCTTTGTAATCCGATCGGACCTCCCTTAGTCCTTTGAATCAGGTGAGTTGTGCCCCGATTCCTAAGTATCCTGATATTTGATTTGCAGTATTGTTCTCGCGAGCCCAATTATTGCCAGGTAACACCAGTAATTTGACATGCCTAGGAAATTCTGTGCCTGTTTCAGGGCGTTATTCCGCAGAGACAGACAATCTTTGGAATTTGGCCATCCGTTACCACAGGAGGGGTCGCCGGCATGCACTATGTACTGTAAGTACGGCATTGGTAGTATAGTATTTAATGATATTTGGCACAGACAAACTATGCTTCCGAACTTCAGTGGCCAATCAATGGTAGCTTTCAGATTTCCTATATAGAGTATTTAGAATCTATATTGTTAAAGAAAAAAGGTAAACCTGCAGCATTTGATATATTACAAAATTGGAAAAAAGAAGCTATGCAGCAGCTTAAAAGTGAAGAGAAACATGCGCGTTGACATATGTCAAACGCCGAAAAGGCATTATTATATGACCAGCAGAAACAGAGTCAGTTAGAAACATGGATAGGGCTTTTCAGAAAATATATCCATCTAAAGACTTTCATGGATCAGATTGATAAGCTTTTAACGAAAAAACATAGGCCTGGTGCCACTGCACCACCTCCTTATGTACATATTCCTGTTGTCTTACCTCTTCCTGCTGTTGCTCCTCCTCCCGTAGTAATTCCGGCTCCTCTTATTACTCCTCCTATTGCTCCTCTTATTGCTTCGCCGCTAGCTATTGCTCTGTTTCCTATTGTTGTTCCTCCACCTGTACCTCCACCATTGCCTACTGTTGTGGTCACGGTAGATATGTCTTTTGTGCCAGTAATAGCACCTTCATTGCCTATTGTACAAGATTTGTCTACAATTTCTTTTCCAAGCGGTTCTGCTCCGCTTGTAGTTGATAAGTGAGTGGGTGTTGAATCAAAAATTGTAACTGGTGATACAGTTTCTAAAGAGAGAGAGAGACTTGAATGCGTGGGCTAGACAACGCATGGAGAAAGGTGAACAATCTGATGTTTTCGCTACACTCTCTAATCTAGAAAGTTTTCGTGAGAAAAATGTCTTTATTGAAGGGATGGGAACCCATGTAACTGTAATGTGGAACAGACTGAACGATGTAGATACCCCACAAGGGTTGAGGGATCTGAATGTTTTAGCTTATTCAAAAGATACTGCGGAGAAAGTATATGAGCACGTCAAGAGGGTTTAGAAAAGTTACGGAATGATGAAATAGATGGTGATAGTTTGGATGCTTTTTATGTACAGAAATGGTTCCTTCCTCTTTGTAGGTCAATGAGTGAAGAAACGCGAATTTACACCAGAGATGCACCTAGATGGATTTCAGACATTTCAATATCTCCCATAGAGGTATGTGACACATGTAGTCAGTATACTCCAGAAATGCAGAGGAAAGTATACATTCATCCTGCAGGTATTCTACCATTACATGTATCAAAGAGAAAGATTTGTTGTCCCACAGAATTATTGAATATCTACAAGAGAGCTTTTTCATCTAACACTACTTCCACCCGTCTAGTGCTCGATTTAGCTCTGTTGCTTACTAAACGTTCGAATTGCCTATTTCTCAGTTGCCTATGAGAGAGGTTCCTCCGACATTGGTTTCTAAAGTTGAGGTCCCGGCTAATGCCGCAACGGGTGTTGCCGCTTATGATATTGATGCACATTATGTATCACAGTTTGTTCATGTCCCGTTCTCAAGACAGGAAGTGAATACCATTAGACAGTCCATTCCAGATATTAGAAAGAATCCGACAGGATTTTATAAAGAAATAGAATCTGTCTTGCAATCGTCAGTTTTCACTTTGGGTGATATAGATTTGTTGTTTTCCCGTGCTCCTACCTGCTGAATTATGGAAACAGATTAGAACTGTAGACAATGCAGCGGGGTTAGGTGACACATGGGATAGCTGGTTAGGCAAGATAGGGAAAGGAAAGCTGGTGAAAGACCACCACAGGTGATACTGACTTTGCCTGATAGAATAGTGACAAAATTGAAAACCTTAATTCCTGAGAGGACAGTTTGGGACAAACTTACTGCTTGTACCCAAGGAAAGTCTGAAGGTGCTACCAAATTCTTTAATCGGTTTGACCAAGTATTCTCAGATTTTAGCGGACATGACTTAAGCACAGAGTCCGGAAAACGATTATTTGTGGACAAATTTGTGTGTGGATTGTTGCCTGATATCCAAGCACAAATGATGACTTCTGAGAGCGCTCGGCAAGCTAAGTCACTGTCTGAAGTATTGCATATGGCCCAGTATTAAAAGAAAAAGGGAAACTTGAAAACTAAGGTTGTGTTGCTTACCCAGAGGACCTAGAGGGGGTACTACACAGTTTCGGGGACAGTATGTTCCACAAGGTAATGCGCTATTGGGTTCTGCACACGCGAACAAATGTGCTTATTGCAGACAAGAGGGTCATTGGCGAGCACAATGCCCGATCCTCCAGCAGAGGTCGAATAACACATATGGTGTCATGGGTAGATGATCCAGAGGCCACCCTGGGGTAGAGGGTCCTGGTAGAAGCCAGTTCTCAAAATTCTCAGTCTTTTTCGCAAGACAATCAGCAACCAAGTGTGGATAGCAGAAATATTTTTGATAATCCTTCCACTGCCTATCTTTCTGAAGATCTTCCCTTTGACGATATATTGTTTCGTTAGGACAGCCCGAAGCAGGGTCTGGAACCAAAGCCTATTCCCGTTTCGCAAGACAATCAGCAACCAAGTGTGGATAGCAGAAATATTTTTGATAATCCTTCCACTGCCTATCTTTCTGAAGATCTTCCCTTTGACGATATATTGTTTTGTTAGGACAGCCCGAAGCAGGGTCTGGAACCAACGCCTATTCCCGTTAATCAGAAAGGTCCCTACATTGAAATGATGGTGGGGAATAGGAAGCATCTATTTTTGATAGATACAGGAGCACAGAAGTGTTCCATTGACCATTCACAAGTTCCAGACATTCCACTGTCAGGGCAGACTAACGTTTCTGAAAGGGTTTTCTGTTACGCCAGTGGTTAGTCCAGTTTCTTTGCCTGTACCGATTTAACTGGGTCCATTTACGGATCACTGTCCGTTTCTTTTGACAACGAACTGTGGAGAGAATTTGTTGGGGTTGAATCTGTTGAAAGAATTAAATGCGGTAATTCATTGTTCTTCGGGTGGAGTGCGTTTGACTATTTCACCACAGCAATTTTCTGCCTCACAGTTTCTGACTAGACCTTTGCCACCAGAATTTAGTGAAGTTTTTGAGTGTTTATGGGTGATTGATGATAATGATGTTGTGTCTTACAAATTGAGCCTGTCAGAATCATTTTGAAAACAGGAGTGACGTTGCCACGAATTCCACAGCATAAGATTTCAGTTGATGGTGAGCAAGCTTTGAAGTGTATAATTTCTGATTTTATACACCGTGGGGTAATTGAAGAAATTGCAGGAAGTTTGTGCAATAGTCTGATATTACCTGTGTATAAAAAAGGGGATAATGCAATTTCTTTCTGTTTCATTATCGATTTACACGCTATCAATAAGATTGTTGCTCCACAATTTCCAATTGTGCCTGATGTAACGACGATACTAACAATGATTCCAGTGTCTGCTACTCATTTCAGTGTTGTAGATCTTACGAATGCCTTCTTTAGCATTCCTATACACAAGGATAGTAGATATTTGTTCGCGTTTAACCTAGGGGGATGCTCGTTTACATTCACCTGTGCGCCATAAGGGTACACAGAGTCCAAGTATCTATAGTAGGGCTTTGAAAGAGCAGCTCGATACACTTGAATTGCCTTCTACTTGTACATTGTTACACTATGTTGATGATCTTCTCTTAGCTGCAGATTCAGAAAGTGCTTGCAAGGAAGGCATTGTGTTGTTGCTTATTCATCTAGCAAAACATGGACATAAAGCTTCACTGAAAAGGTTTTAATATTGTCGACAGGAGGTCGCCTATTTAGGCTATCTCCTGTCAAAGGAGGGAAGAAGATTGACACCTGAACGAATTAAAATAATTTCTAGCATGTCTGTCCCAAATACGCAGAAGGAAGTCAGAGCCTTGATAGGCATGGCTTCTTACTGTAGACAGTGGATCCCCAATTTCTCACTAGTGATCAAACCAATGTTTGCATTGACAAAGAAGGGCATTTCTTTGCCACTACCATGGAACTTGGAACACCAGAAAGCTTTTGATCTGCTCAAGACTGCACTGTGTTCAGCACCAGTTTTGGGCACACCAAATTATGAAAAGGCCTTCGAATTGTATGTGCATGAACGTGATGGATGTGCTTTGGCTGTGTTAACGCAGGAACATGGGGGAAGAATAGGCTGTGCGGTTACATTTCCTCCACCCTTGATCCTGTTGCATGCACTTTGTCGAGCTGTCTGAGAGCTGTCGCTGCTGCTGTGTCTGTAAAATAAAGCGAGGGTATGGTCCTAGGCCATACTTTAACCTTGTTGGTACCTCACTCTGTAGACGTTCTATTAAACAAAACGCAAACAAAACATCTTACTTCCGCACGATTAACGAGATATGAATTTATCTGGTTTGCACCGCATATTCAAATTAAAAGATATTGGGCCTCATTCCGACTTTGGAGGTAACCACGCCGCTATTTGCGGCATGGCTGCCTCCAAAATCGTTCCGACTCCGCCCTGGTGAATGGAGTAATTACCGGTCCATTCCAAGGTTGGAGGGACCGGTAATTCCCCATTTACCAGGGCCCTTCCCCATTCCCATTTGAGCCCCCATAGGGCTCAATGGGAATGGGGAAAGCGCTAATAATGGTACCGTAAATTACGGTACCATTATTAGCACTAAAGTCCCTTTGCGGGTCCCGTCCTTAACGTCTGCTAAAAGCAAGTGTTAAGGAAGGACCTGCAAAGGGAACTCGAAGTAGGGCGGTAAGGGTTTAACGGCACCGGACTCGTTACCGGTGACCGTTAACCCTTAGCGCCCTACTCGGAATGAGGCCCCTTGTGTATTAAATCCGGCTGAATTGTTACCTCTTCCGCAAGACATTGCTTGCAGTGACAAAATATCACATGACTGCCTTCATACAACAGAACAAGAACCTAAAGGCAGGATTGATTTGAAAGATACACCTTTGAGCGATCCACAAGGGGAGCTGTTTTGCGATGGCTCCTGCTTCAAACTTCCGGATGGTACATCCACTGCTGCTTATGCCATCACACGATTGTGGAGACCAAAAGAATCTTGCATAACTCTGCGCAGGCCACAGAGATTATTGCACTAACTCGAGCTTGTGAACTTTCCAAAGGGCTTAGAGTGAATATATATACTGACAGTCAGATGCTTTTGGGGTGTTTCACAACTTCGGTAGACTTTGGGCAGAACAAGGTTTCTTGACCTCACATGGTGCGAAGATCCAATATGGCACCTTCAACTACTCTCACCTCTTGCACTTCCCACTCAGCGAGCAATTATGAAGTGCGCGGCACATCAGAAAATCATAGATGTAGGAAAAGGAAACGCTTTTGCTGACCAGATAGCCAAACAGACTGCTACTGATCTCTATTCAGATTTGTATACTACAAGGGAAGCCACAAATGTCTGTACTATAGATGAAGGAATTGATTCTATAAAGAATATCCAAGCAGATGCCACTCTAGAGGAAAGCAAGCAATGGGCTGAGGGCTTGGCAAGGTTGGATGTGGAAGGGTGCTGGGTGGATAACTTAGAGGGAAGATGGATGTTGCCAGACGCGTATGTCACTATGATGGTTTCAATGGTCCCACTCACATAAGTGCTAGGAAGATCTGAAAAATGCTAGAATCTGTCTGGGTTAATGTTAAAATCCGAAAACTGCTGAGCGTTTTGTCCAGAGTTGTATTGTCTTTCTACAGTATAATGCGGGGAAGGGGACATCGACACCAAGGGGTAGTTTTGGTCCACCTTCTGTCCCTTTTGAGGTAATTCACTTTGATTTCATTGAAATGGAGCGCTGTAACAATTTTAAATGCGTCCTGGTAGTCATTTGTGCTTTTAGTAAATGGGTTGAAGCCTTCCCTGTAAAAGATGCCACAGCAATGACAACGGCGAAAACCATGCTTAAGGAATATTTTCCTAGGTTTGGTTTGCCAAGGGTCATCTAGTCGGATAATGGTCCACATTTTATCGCCGCTGTTATTCTGCAAGTATGCGCGGGATTACAGATCGATAAACGGTTCCATTTGTCTAGACATGCTCAAAGTGCTGGACTTGTAGAACGTCACAATGGTATTCTGAACAATAAAATTGCTAAGGTTTGCGCCGGCACCAATTTGAAATGGCTGGACGCCTTACCAATAGCTCTCCTTTCAATGCGCACAACCCCACAGACTAGCACTGGCCTCTTCCCTTATGAAATTATTATGGGAAGGCCAACTAACATTTGGAACATGAAAAAATGCTCTCATCTATTACTGTGCCACAGGGAGCTCAGCATCAACCAACACCAGTTTTGCTTAGTTCATCATATATTTATTGATCGCCCATAAGGATGACACGTGTTTCGGCACCCTACGTGTGCCTTTTTCAAATCTGGGCATAGATTGTTTAATATACTATCGTCGGATTGCAAATAGCTCACTGATGTCGTGTTGTCGGAAAGAGTCCCATCAGACTCACAAGCGCTGCGAGCACTTAAAAATCTGGTTTATGCTTCAAGCATCGGGCTACAGAATCCGACGCTTGAAGCATAAACCAGATTTTATGAGCATCAGTGAGCTATTTGCACTCTGACGATAGTATATTAAACAATCCCAGTTTCTGGCCACCCTGTTCTGCAGGGCCATATGAAATGGCAATATTGGATCCGTAGGGGGACCCTGATCTAACATTTCTGAGATATCCTGATCATACTGAGCAGGAGGTCTAGACCAGCCTAAAGACTCCACAACTCTTGACATAAGCCACCTGTAAGAGGAGTCAACTTACTCCCCTGAGTCGGGTTTGCCAAACTCCAACTCTGGAGAAGTGTCTGTACCACTTGCATTATGCAAGGTATCACAAAGATCCTGCATCCTAATCTCCTCCGAGATGAGGCATTTTGGCACATTAGGGGTCCCAAACTGGAGACCAAAAGGAGCATCATCCTTTCAGAATGTTCCTCCTCTTCAAAAATGGAGTTGAGGGACTTTGCCAAAGAACTACTTTTTAAGAGGTATGCACCTTTTCTCAGGCATGGCAGCCAGAGGCTTCAAAGTCATTGCCTTCGACATTGCCTTTTTTGGAGGTTACACCAGGGGCTGCGCCGTAAGAAATTGTCGCTGATGGCATCGGCAACAGCGCCGAAGACATTGAGGGTCTGACCGGGTTGGAAGACCCGACAGGCACTATCGACTGGCGTGGTGCCGATGGCATCAATGGCTTCGAGGGCATCGAGGGTTTAGACAGTTTCGATAGAGATGAAGACTGTGACCTCGCTTCACGTCTCGAACAATCCTTAGACACCTTGTCTGAACAGGGCCTCAAAGGCTCCCGATGAGGATCGTGCCATTTACCCAGGCTCTAAGACATGCGAGTGTCCGGCCATGATGGTTCCCTGTCGGCTTCATCAGAAGGTGCGGACGGGGCCTTGCCCTGCTTTTCAAAAATCTTAAGCATTTCCACGCAGAAAGCTTCCCACTCAGCTGGCTTCGATTTTTTGGACGGGCAACTCATCTTCTCGGGGGTGCCGCCTGAAGAAGATGAGGAAGGTGATAGGTGGGTCCTTCTCGAGCGCTTTGACGAGGACCAGTGGTGGGAACCACTCCTGGACATTGAACGCTTAGCCTTCTTCCTCTGAGGAGAGTTGCCTCTCGACTCATCGGTTGAAGGCCAAACAGGTTGGGACTTATGGGGCTTGGACACCTTGCCTACCTTGAGCTTCCCCTTTTGTTCCCGCAAGGCCTTTCCAGTCATTGACTGGCACTTGGAGCATGTATCCGTGTCATGGCCCTCGCCCGAGGCACCACAGGCAGACTTGATGCGGGTCTGTGATCGACACCTTGGAGCTGCAGTCCCGGCATTTCTTGAATCCTGACTGAGGTGTCGTCGGAGTGGAAGAAGAAGACATAACAATGAACTTCAACAGCAAACACTAGTAAGAACGAGGCGCGCCGAGTTTCACGAAGCAAACACGTTTGCGGAAAAAATGGAACTCGGGCAACGAGCGCCGTGCATGCAACTTATAACATTCGATGAAGTCACCCTCAACGGAGGCCTTTCAGGGATATCAAACCGATGCCATTGACGCAGGGGGCCCTCTGCCAAACAATTTCTGAAGCAGCCAAGCTGTGGACACTGCATGTCAAAGATGGGGAATACGTTGGAAGATGCAATCCATTTGAAATTGATTTACTAAGAAAATTCACAGGATTAGAAGATGGGCCAGTGTTGTTCAAGTTTGCCATACTTTGCTGTACTGCAAAATCAATATCAAGGGCCTCTTGAAGAGCAGAAGCATGTGTCCTTAGAACTGCAGCTGACGGAGTATGTATTTGTGCATGTTCATACACACAAGCCATTTCCTGGCAATTCGCATCAATCTTGTCGGCAAAGAGGCTGCTTATCTCTATCTAGATCAAGTGTTTGAGCAGGATTAACTGCATCATTATTCTTGGCCTTTTCATGTGAAACAGTATTAATTATACTATCCTCTTTGGTGATTTAATCTTTGCAAACACATCCGCTACGCAGACCCCCAACCATGATTATATAATTTGAAAAATAGAGTCTATTTACCTCTCAAACTATGAAGACTGGTAGGGAGCATCCATAATACACCAACAGTGTATAACCAGCATACACCCAAGTAGCACAATAGATCGAAGAAAGTACGAGCACAGCTGGAGTCAATTTGTTAGATGTGTGCAACACTCAAGCATACGTTTTATCAACGTTAAGCCACGGCACCACAAAGGTATCGTCTATCAAGGACCAACAAAACAGGAAGCTAATTATGTGGTAGCACCAGTAAAATACGCGTTGCTAAGAGGAGCCTGCCAACTGTTCGTCAAACATCCACCAACACAGGCACAGAATACAAGCAGTCTCAATGTACCTCAAATCACTATTATTACCATACCCTTTCACAACGGGTCCTTGTGTACTGTTGTCAAAGAAACGTATAAGTGAGGCGCAAATAATATGCTCACACCACGGGTGCACTTCACGCAAGAAGCTTGCGATTGCCAGTCAGTCAACTGGCTAGCACTGACACGGGGGGAGAGAGGTAGTAAGACCCCCTTAACATTCGTATCGCCAGGGCCACTCCCCGCGAGTTTCCAGGCACAGTAGCAAGGTAACTTGAGAACATGCAATAAACAGTGAACCACGTAAGAATTGAAGTGAGAGCTCTTACCCACCACACAAAAATGACAGAAAGTAGACAGACATCTACATCACCAACAGAGCATTAGAGTGCAAAGCCTCCCAAGCACTACACTAGAACGCTGACCACTCAGCCAAACAGCAATCACCTTGGCCATCGGCACGCGCTGAGGCACGCAGCTATTGAATTATATAGACTCCTGGGTAAGGGGGCGGAGCCAGTTTCTTGCAACAAGGATAATATGGGTTAAGTGCACCTTAAAGGTGTATATTTGTCTATAAAGTAGTTACTATGAACTAGTAACATCTAAAGTACATATCTCAAGTTCATAAACCATAGTATATGTACCAAGGCAATTTTCTCAGATGACTTCCTGGTTCAGCAGTTAGTCCAGCCAAACAGCGATCACCTTGGCGATCGGCGGGCGCACTGAGGTGCGCAGCAATTGATTTATTTAGACTCCTGGGTAAGGGGGCGGAGCCAGTTTCCAAGGCAATGTCCTCAGATCACTTCCTGGTTCAGCAGTCAGTCCAGCCAAACAGCTATCACCTTGGCGATAATCCTTTGACTGTAAAGTCTTCAGGCAAAATAAATCAACATTAAATTGCATAGAAAAAAATGTTACTCCATTGGACAAGAAAATATACTACATTTAAAACTTATCTAACCATTGACCTTGATAAAAAGTACAAATTCATTTTTAGTTCATAAAAAAAAAATCAGCTATTAAGCACCATAATTCCATATGTACATAGCTAGCATTTAAAAGTCCTCAATTACTTTACAAAAGAGAAATATAAAAAATAATTAAGTTAAGACTTTTTACAATAAACAGGGATTTCAGTAAGCAATATCAAGAGCGGCACTCTTAGGTCTAAAGGTCTAAAGCGCTAGCAATTAATATTTCCTTAGCCAGGCATGGTGAATATACTTTGCCACAAAATAAACTACTGCCAGATTATCAGATTTTCTGGCAAATTGATTGGCATCGCTTAAGTGCATACATTGTGCAAAACAAGCATTGGTTTGAGGTATTTGATCCTTCAATCTTTTGCATATAAACAAAAAGTGCGTAATGTCTTCCTTGATTGCACCACGGAATAGGCAATTACTACCTGATGAATTTTTCCATGTTTTTGTATATTCCCGAACTCTCAGATATCCTGTTCTAAAAATCTATGTACAAGGCCCGGGCATAATTTGGTGCAATCATATATAGGTAGGGTTCATACCAGGGTTCAGTTTCAAAGCCAAGTAATCTAAGCCCCGAGACAGATACAAACTCTCTTTTCATGGTGTTAGCCCTCAATATTGGCCAGGTCTTTTTCAACACAAATTTCGTGGATTTGGTAAACATACTTGGGTTCACCCAATAACATAAAAGAGCTGGGGCTACCAATGCATTTTTGACGTGGAAAAACCATGGAAGAGACCCCCCCCCCATCCAACTTCATCATAGTGCGAGAGCATATAGTCAAGCAAGTTAACATTCAGCCATAATTGGCTAGTATGAGAAAGTAGAAAATCAGTTTATGATTTGTGTATTAACCAGAACATAGCGCTTTTGTCTTTTTTTTAATCAAATTGAAGACTTTACAATTTGTGCATAAATTAGGACCAAGTGCTGTTTTCTTTTCTTTAAACACGTTAAATAGAATAATTTGAATAAAAGTCTATGTATGAGCAAGAAGAATGTATGTTTTAGTTGTGATCACTTAATATATTGCTGTAGAAATAAGGTGCTTATTGTGTGAAAAATTATTGGTTTCAAAATATACTGCTTCTATAACAAAAAGATGTCTGGTCTTACTATGTATTCTTAATGTGATAAGCAAAGTGCATCAGGGAACAGCTCCTCTAAACTTTACAAAGTAGAAAATGGGCCCCACTGAGTTGCTTTATAATGGACTGGATCCTAACACTGCACCACTATGACCTCTGCGCTACCATAGGAGAGGTTTGTCTCATTAAAAGATACAGCTGGTACAGGTCTACCAACAGTAGCTTCTCACGGTGCCTCCAAAAGAGACGTTTATGGGTGACAGCAACTAAAACACCAAACCACTGAGTTCCAAATGACTTAATGGACTAAGAGGTGAATTTGAAGAATGGTTTATCAAGTCCCATACAGAAACTCTGGTCTGCCATTGGTGGATTCCTCTACCTCAATCTTGAAAAAGCCCAAGATGTTTACTAGTCTTTCGCTCTCATTGGTAAATCTTTCAAATCTCACTGGAGAAGTGGGTCACCAAAGCAGCTTTCACTGACTTACCAATCATTTCAATGTTGTCTGCGACCTCCAGTTTATCGCCGCCACACTGGCCTGAGCTCCCATCAATGGCAAACTTTTCAAACAACAGTTTCACAAGCAAGCCCTCAGCAACCGTGATGTTCCAGCTGCACCTCAGGTTTGCAGGATAGGAATCTGGGTAGCCTTTCGACCAGATTGTTCCCTTGCGGCCACTCTGCAGAGCATTGCTGGCACACCCCGAATCTAGGCAGCACAAATGAAAGTTGGGGACTTCATCAAACAAAACAGCCAGAACTAGATTCAATCATCCAGTGTGATGTTTGTGGATTTGTAGATGGCAATCTTTTGACAAACAAAGTTTACAAAAGTCAGGAACTGTGAAGTTAAAAGAAATTGAACCTTATGAAATCACACTATTTGCTTGGTCTGAAACCTCTGGCTCTCCAAATATTTTGGACTACAATGTTTGACAATCCCAGTCACAAAGGTCAACAGTAATTCACCATGGGAGCCATAATCCAATGTATCTGGAAAGCCACGGACTGCAGACTCATGCTCCATTGATACAATAAACAGTGCCATTGAAAACACTAAACAATACACCACTTCCCACTTTAGTAACAATCCCATAATCATTGTATTACGCTAAATTAAAAACAATTCCACAACACTTTTTTGTGAATATTCAGTACCCAAATGTACTTTTCTATTCCTCTCCTCTTCACATTCTTCCCTCCCTTTTCCCTACCTCTTGCGGACTTACTGTCACTGTAACTAGGATAAACTTACCAAGAGGAGGGCTTGTTGATGGGAATTCTGTTGGTGGGATTTCTGTTGGTGGGATTTCTGTTGGTGGGGTCCCTTTGAAGGCGGTATATTTGGCATGGAAACCCTTAGCAGGATTACGATTATCAGAGCTGAAACGTATTACCATTGAATTGCTTGAAGAGTCCAGGGGGCTTGGAATGTTTACCCCACAGAAACGACCTGCAAAGAGAATTATTTTCTATAATGAATATATGTTAATAGCTAATCATTTTGTTAAGGTAGTGGCATTGTAAGTGGTTTGAATCAAATTGTTTACTTTATGTGCATTTGAACAACTTTCACCAAGAGTTACACCGGACGTCTTCATTCAGTAAGATCTGTAATGGAGAAAATGTGGAGATGCCCGGATGATTTTAGGAAAGTGCATTTCTAAATGCATCTAGATGGGGGGGGGGGGTCTTGCTCATTGGCTGTGCTGCCCTCTTACAACCTGTGGATTGGCTAACCACCTGCAATGGATTCCCCCATCCCCCAACACAGAGCCTGACTGCAGGCCCACAACCCAATGGGTTCTATTCAATATAAACCTGTCCTTCAATCCCAAGTCAAAGCAGAAGCCTGCCATGTGTGCAGAGTAGGATTTTTCCACTGCTGCTTCGAAACATTCTATTTTAATGCCATTATTTCAACTAATTATAATCCGAAAAATATTTTCAACCCAATTAACTCATGTATGAATCCTGTCAGGTTGATTACCTTGGATACCACAAAAGATCTATGCAATATGTTCAATCATTACTTTTCAGATAAAATTTAGCAAATTTTTAAGGCGTACAAGGACCAACCATTAAATGGCTATGTTCATGTCAACAGCAAATCACCAAACCAAATTGGGGGACATGTCCTTCTCCCAACATTAGAATAATTTCAGAACATGGTAAATTCTTTAAAGCCGACTTTCTATGCCAATGAGCTATGGCCAGCTAAAATGATTAAAATGTTCTTTGTAAATGCACTTGATATACCATTTCATATTACAGTTTTGTCTATTAAAGACGGCATCTTCTAAGACCAACGAAAAACAGACATTAGCACTCCTTTATTGAAACAAAACATCCTTGATCCAGAAAGACTAAGAACCATTGCTCCATTTCTAATCCACCTGTTTTAGGGGAAATGCTAGAAAAATCAGTCACACTTCATTTAAATGACTATTTATAAAGCCAATTTACTGCAACCATTCCAATCAGGCTTTAGAACAAACCACAGTGCTGAATCATCAACCGTTCAGGAATTAGACGTTATTGTCCATATTACTGATAGAGGAGGGGCCTGCCTTTTGGTGCTATTGAATTTCTCAGCGGCAATTGATACACGATGTTAAGTAAAACAGAATGGTCCAGCGTCACATTGCATAGTGATGGGAGGAACGCTTTTAAATTGTTTCCAATAATTCTTGTTTATTGACAAGATAGGGACCAAAAGCTCCTCCTCTCTCTCTCTATGCGATGCAGAGTTGCTCAAGCATCAATCCTCTCCTCTACACTTTCCAGTCTCTGTATGGAACTGCTGGGAGATCTGGTGCTATCCATCAGTACGGAGAGGATAATCAACTAGATCTACAAGTCTCATCTGAAAAAGATATTTCAACTGAGCCAGTGCTTGTTAGATATTAAAGGGTGGATGGAATTGTTGCGCTTAAAGTTGAATAATGCAAAAACTGAATTCATTTGGTTCGGTGCAACGAAAATCTTGAAAGCCATTTTTGCAAATTTTCAACTCTTATTTCCAAGCAACAATTGACTGGAAATTAATTCAGCTGTCTACTCTTTAGGATTTCTCTTGGACTCAAAGCTTTCATTAAAAGCTCACAACAGGTAAGTCCAACTATTTTACTACATAATGTTTTTTCTTCATAAAATTAAGGAGTTCCACTCCCCTCACCCAATTTTTTACATCGTCTTGTGCAGACCCTGCTTTTATCGCTGTTGGGAGAAGCCTTATTCATTAGGATGCACAATTCCATCTAACGGCCCTTAAAAATCGCTTTTGAAAGTGCTGTTAAATTGACTGAAGGGGCTATGAAATTTGATGCAGTTACACCAATATTTAAGTCTTTACATTGGCTTCTTTTGCACTCTGGTATCCTTTTCGAGTTGAGGTGCTTAACTTTTAAAGTACTTCGATAAGGGCACTCCTTATCTATCAGAGAATTTCTGTGTTCTAAGGAGAAATGAACATTCTAGAAACAGAGGCAAATTGGTGTTAATCATTCCAAAAGTAAAGAACTCAAAAACAGCTATTTTCTATTGCTGCTCTGACTTTCTGGAATACTTTAACAGCCCATATTCGGAGAGAAGAATCTTTACTACATTTTAGAAAACTATTTAAGACCTACCTTTTCTCTCTGAATTGAATTTGTTCTTATGGATCTTCAATATTCTTGATTGTTTTTATGTTCTATGTTCTTAATTGATGTCTTACTGAAATATATTGTTATAGTTGTGAAGTGCTCCGTATATCAATTTTATGATAAGATTTACACTATATAGACAAATTAAATTCAATAAAAAAATTAAATATTCGTCCATGTGGTTATGGTGCAGCCAGGCGCCTGGCTGCAACAGCATGGATTTTAAAGCCCTGGCTATGAGATTTCTCAGAACAGAGCTCAAAATCATTCGCTATGCAATATCTTTGGCCTCAAGTCTTAAACTATTTAACACTTCAGCTGAATCGCTGCATGGCTGCTATAGCTGCCTGTTAATCCAGGGCAAAATTGTAACCCTGTTTAACACCAACATTTTCCTCATGGATGGAGGATTGGTACATTGCATGTGTTCCAATAATGCTACACAATCCGCTACCCACCATTGGAGTACTCTGGACAACTGGTTATTTGCCCAAAGCACAAATGTTATAGTTTTAGATTGATTCTGATTCACACAGGGTACAAGACTCATGTGGGTGAGATATGGTGACGTACTCTTCACACTTTGGCTACTTC
Source organism: Ambystoma mexicanum (assembly GCF_040938575.1). NCBI lineage: Eukaryota > Metazoa > Chordata > Amphibia > Caudata > Ambystomatidae > Ambystoma > Ambystoma mexicanum. The sequence continues at coordinate 275,747,389 of NC_090937.1, forward strand.
AATGTCACTTTACTAGTCATCTCTGGTAAATATATTACAGCTGCTTTAATAACAATTTACTATTTTGCATGCTAAGTGATTCTCCTTTTCTCTTGTCTGTTCAGACTATGGTTTGCCAAAGACGGGCCATTTACAGCGCTTTGTAGCCATAAATGGCAGGAGCTGCTATACAGATATCCAGTAACAAAACAGGTATAGAGCACAGGATAACGGGTATCCCAGCACTGGACTAAAGTAGGTGAACATATGCCTTCCGGACTTGAAGATAACAGAATGGATCTTAAAGAGCAAACACACCATAACTGAATCCCAGACAGTGGGAGACCTAACAGATAAATAAAAACTGCCAATCAACCGTTCCTTAGAGGTTAGAATAGCCTTGAGTGCCATGTACTGAAATTGTACATGCAGAAAGCCTCAAAGGAAATACCAACAATGTTCTATTAGTAACGTAATATAATGTTTTAAAGCATGCTTTGTAATCAAAGTTTCACAATTACAAAATCTACAAAAATATTCATTAACATGACTGAATTGTAATCACGATGGCATGTCCATGAATTTTAAAATAGAATTAAATATTTTACAACAGGTTCAATAAAGCAAAAAAAATAGAACATGCCAAGCAGATGAATTCACTATTAAAAATGGAGAAAATAAAACTCTCAACAAGTCATAAAACATGATGAACAAATATATGATCAATATATATAATATACTGTTTAATACGTTTCAGCAAATTTTCCCTATGCTTTTCACTTACATTTTAGGCTCTTATTTTTGTCATGAAAAGTGCTGATCATTTCTTTATCTTCAAGGTAATTTAACAAGTCCTACAGAACAGCAAAATTCTAACAGTAATGTCAAGAGATCCTAAATCTTACACAGGTAAATTGTGTCTCTCAATTTAAATCTCCTGGGATTCTCATTTTGTCTAACTTGGCTTAAGCTGAATGGTAGCAAGATCTTTCTGGTCCATTGTTCATCAAACCTTTGGCCAGAGGATTTCTGGCCCAGTTGTATGGGCCCTTATATCCAAGTTATATCCAGGTTAACATGGTACAATATCCAAATCAAAATGGACTTGTCTCGGACCCAGATCTGCTCTCTTACCACACATCAATTGCCTTTCGCCTCCTAAGCTACAATGGTATCCACGTGGTGAGACAAAAGGCCTCCGACTGGCAAAGGCTTTTGTATATGGACCAAATCATACTGTGTGACCCTCCGTCTTTGGGAACAAGTGGCGCTCTGGTGAACTGGGAGGCCAGAATGGTGATCTATCCAAGGGTGGTACTGGAGGAATATCCCAGAGCTCCTCTACATTATCCAAAGTATCCTTCACCTTAGTAACTGGATTTGGATGCTGACCAGTCTTACTATTTGGACAGTAGTGGTAGACCAGTGCTTCAAGATCCAGCCAGGCATCCGGCAAACCACCCCTTCAGATCCCCTGTATCTAAGAAGGAACCTCTCTTTCTTTAAATGAAACAAACTGATCCCCTTCCCAAAGGCAAGAGGGGAGGTACACCAAACACTAGCTGTAGCGTAAGTAAATGCCACAAAAGGCAGGGATCTAGGCGCATTCCACGCTTTAATGTATACTAACCATTCTCCTCCCTATCCCAAGTATCCTTTAACCCCAAGTAAGTATATAGAGCTAATAGTTAATACATAGATTGTATGTCTCAATCAATCAATGAGGTGCGAAAGGCATTTACCTTATCTATCTAAGATCCCACTGGTACTTTCTAGGCTGGCTCTACACTAGCAATGATATCAGTTCTAAACAGAGTGTAGGGTTTTGCCTTAAAGTCACTCAAGAACCATGCCGACTTCGCGAGGATACATGTGTCTGGTTGCCCTGCTGGTTTATATCTGCTTAAAATGTCGCTGGTGCGTGACATGATGGCCTCATCAACATGATGATGTCATCATGGGTGGGTGGCCATCTTAGATTTTGTATTGTTTGAATTTAGATTCTTGGAATACTTGATTATGAGGAATTCTTGTTTGTCTTACTTGTATAGTTAATATGTACATACCATTGTACTTAATTATAATTCCATATCTCCGCACATTTTTTAACAAATAATTCAATAAACGGAATACAGTGAGCTTATTCACGGTGTTCGAAGGAATTGGAAAGAGCAGAAAACTGGCGTGCTCACCAATACATTCACACATTTTGTCTACTGGATGTAGTAGTCTCACAAAATGTGTCCATGTCTTTACAATTCTTACTGATATTTTTCAACCCATGCCATTGTCTACCTTATGTTTTTAAAAGGTTTTCATCAATACATTACCAATACCAAAATGTTAGGTGATGAACGAGGAATGCAATTTTGCATTTTTTCTTTAATCACTCCTGTGTGTAGCGAGTTAAGTTTTTCTATCCAGTAGTATTCCTTCGGACTCAACAGTCTATTAATATCCACATTTGTGCCTCTTCTTGTTTCAATTATATCCAGTATTTGAAACCTGATTTGTGAAATTTGGAAATTTTCCCTAACAGAGGCACAACACCAGTGTGTCTAATTTCCCTTACCTTTTGAGTCCCTCAGCAGCTTGGCTGGATTTCTGGGGTTTAAATATTTTACCTGGCAAGAGTGTGAGCCTTTTTTCCCCACTCATGTATTTTGCTGTGTGTTTGACTTTTTGTGTTGATGGATATGGAGTCTCACCAACTCCATAGGCATCTTTTTACGGTATGTCACACAGCACCTTTAGTGCAGTGACACAGGGTTTTTTTTTTTCAGACTTCCCACTTTAAACTCCATTTTCTGGGACTGACTACTGTCTCCCAGAACATGTAAAGTTGCCATTGACTTTTAGCCTTTTTAAATGTACAGACCCAGCACACCCTATCTTACAATAGAGTGATGGAGGAGTTAATAATTTTCCCCTTCTGTCGGATTCTCATGTAACATTTTTATGTTACCCTTTCTTTAAGATTTGGCTGGTGGCAGTGGTATCTACCATTTTTATATTACCGCAGACTATGAAAATAGCCTTTAGTACCATTGAGGCTATGGTGGTAGCCTCAAACTAAAACCCGGTAATCCACTTTTATTTTAACTTGTTTTCGTTTGGGTTTTTTTGCCATTTCTTTTTGTAAAGGTCCTTCTGGTGTTTTTCTCTGTGCGCCAAATCAGGTTTGGTTCCTTTGTTCGCTGCCCTTTGGCAGGCTTCTGCGGAGAAGCCCTCCTTAGGTGCCTGCGTGTCTGGTGTGGACAGGATGTGAGGGAGGAGTTTGAGGCTCCCTGCACAGGGTCTCCTTGGAGACCCATGTCGCACTCTGTGTAATTGGCTGTGGTGACTGTCCCGCCAGGACAGCCACCCTGCTGAGTGATTGACAGCTAGGCTGGTGTGAATGGGGGAAAACTGCTTAAAAGGTAGGCCTCTGGGACTGGAAGGGGGAGTCGCCACTGGAACGGGAGAACTGAAGGAAGCTGAAGGAAGGAGACTGCTGCAACAACTGGAAACCCCGGTGAAGCCCTGCTGCAGGTCTGAATTTCCTGAAACTTCAAACTAAAGAGAAGACCTTCTAGGAGACTTCTTCCCTTGAGCCTGGGGGGACCAACCAGCTCACAAAGTCCCTGGACCTCCTCTCCAGACTGGTCGAATTTACTGTGCCGTGCTGCAGGAAACTGGATAGCCAGTGGGAGAGAGTCCATTCGTGCTTTTAAGGCGTGCACCTTTTATTCATCGCTTTGCTCTGCTGTTGGCCTCTTCCCTGGGCATTGCAGGAACCTCCAGACATCCTCCTTGTCAGCTTGACTGAAGCTCCCGGACCAGCGAGACTGCGGGAACTGCCAGGAACAACTGCCTCAGCTAGAGCCTTCTTCATCTTTAAGGTACTGTGCAGAATTCGGCCGTTCGCTCTGTCCGGCCACGGTGAAAGTGTTTGAAATCTTTCACCTCTGCGAAGGCTTGTCCTTCTCTTCCTTTTTGTATAACTTTACTTCTGACCAACTTCGTTTTGGACTCTTGGCAAATACTTAACCGCGAAATACATTGAACTGTGTGATCCTCTGCAAAGACTCTGAACCATTAACATTGGCCTAGGCCTATTGACTTGAATCCTAGGTGTAGTAGCCTTTTCTAGATTGCCCTGCCTATAACTTCTTGGTGCTACTGATTTTTGATAACCTTGTCTTTCCTCCCTTTTAAATTGCTGGAGTGCCATTTTGCTCATACTTCATTTTGGGCTTAACTTGTCCAGAATTGATTGGGTGTTGTTGTAGTATATTAAGACTGTGATGTTCTGCTGCTTTATGATAGTGAACTGTTTTCTAACTGAGTAAATAAATGTATATTCTTTTACCAAGAAACCTTGAGTTTGTGTTTCTTTGAATCACTATAATAGTTGTCCCTGGTGGAACCCTTGACACTGCTCACTTTACTCTTGAGATAGGTCTGGCTGCTCACCCATCGTTACCACTTTACTGTGTAGTACAGGCTTGTAGCAAAGGTGAAATTGTACTTACACTTATAGTTTTAATTGTGTGTGGTTTTCCCAAAGGGTACTGCACAGGATTCTGCCTAACACTTTTGGCAGCAGTGGGATAAAGTATAGTTGTTACATTTGGAGTGCTACCATTACCTTGGCTCAACTAACCACAAGGCTAAACATCACTGAAAAGCAATTTTAATCATGTCTGATATGGAAAGCTACAGTCAGGAGACCCTCCTTACTTACACTGTTGATCATTTGAAAAATCTGTGGAGAGATAAGAATCTCTCTGTTAAAGGCTAAAAGTCTGAATTAATTGAAAAGTTGTAGGAATACCAAAGTCTGGGGAGTGTGTCTGAAATACCTACCCCTCCAGCAAATGTGGAAGATGAGGATGATAAGGTTTCAAATATTATGGATGAGTTAGATGAGGTAGTAGTCTCTCAAAATGTAGGCCCTATTGCTCCTCTACCTGCTCAGAAACCTCAACCTTTGTTCACTGGGATCCCATCAGGTCCTACACTCAGACCTGAATTCATTGCTCTAGGAAAGATGAGGCTTGAATTGGAATTCAAATGTATTAATGCTCAATCTGAACAAAAGCATCAAGAACTTAAACTCAGAGAAATGGAGTTGAATCATGCCTTAGAAATGAAAAACTTGTCTATTGAAAATGCTTCTCTCCCAGAATCTTCTAGGTCTTCCAGTCCTAAAAGGCCTTGCATGCCAAAAGAAATTGTAAGTATGTATGAGGTTAAGCTTGATATTTTGGATTGGTTGGCAATGTTTGAATATAACCATGGGATTCAAGACCTCACAGGGAATCAGTTGCTTCCCTGGCTTTTTTCTAGGCTCCCCCTGTTGCATCTGATGTGGTAATGGAGTTGGGGGAGGTGGATAGGATGGATTATGTGTGTGTGAAGCGGGCTTTGATAGATTTGGGAAGACCCCTTCCCAGTACCTTAAGAGGTTTTGGACCCTCAAAAAGCATGATGGTACCCCTTGGGCTACGTAGGTGTGTGAATGTTTGAAGAACTTAGATGGTTGGGTTAAGGGTTACAGAGTTAACTCTTATGAAGGTATGAGAAATCTTGTTATGTTGGAGTCAATATATGATGCCTGCTCTCCTGAGCTCAGACAGCACTTGGATGATTCTATGGAAATTGATCCAAAGAAGTTAGCTAAGGCTGCGGACTTGTGGGTTGCCAACAGGGCTACTCACAAGGATTCTGGGGCAACTCAGAAGAAGGATGAGGGCAAGCAGCCAAAGCACTATAACAAGGAGAATTCTAATGCCTCCAATCCAAAAGAGGGCCCCAAACAACCACACAAGGGTAAGCCACAAGGGAAACTGAATCAGGGTAGTGCACCTTCTGGACCCAAACCAGACTGAGGTCAGAACAAACCCCCATTCATCAAAACATTTGGGAAATGTTATTTTTGTGGGTAAACTGACCATGTGAAAGGGGATCTCAGCTGTAAGGGTAAACCTTCAGGGGTCCATACCGTCTCCTTAGCCTTCTCCCCAGAGGAAGAAGTACCTATGGCAAGTGGAAACTTTCACCTACTGGCTGATGAACCCATGATAATCTCAGCCAGTGTTTCTTTAGTGTCCCTGGGGTTGTGGGAACAACAGAATTTAAATGTCTATAATTCCATCCCAGATAATACCAAAGAGTATTATAAAGATAGTGTTCTTGTCAGTGGCCAGGAGACTCCTGCCATTAGAGACACTGGAGCCAGCATAACTGTGGTTGATGAATCATTTTTCAAGGTAGAGGATGTTGCTTAGGCACCCAAACAACTAACCAAGTTAGCTGGAGGCCATGTGCAAATGTTTCCCCAGTTACCAGCTCTCATCCAGTGCAATGACATGACTGTCAAAATACCTGTTAATGTGCAGAGTGAAGTGCCTGGGAGAGTTCTGTTTGGTAATGACCTGAAAACTCTTGGAGTTGTGTCTAGTACCCCCAGGCCTCCCAGTAAAAGGAAACGGGAGCTCACTAGGCCTGCCAGGGAGAGGACCTTGAGGGGCTCTGCAGGGGACTTGAAAGAGGAAACTATCACCCCCAGTCCACAGGACTTACTAACTGCTATTTCAAAAAAGAAAGAGGTAACAGGGAAACGTAAGACCTCCAAGAAGAAAACAGATGACACTCCTGTACCACCAACCAGGACATCCCCAAGATTGTCCAAAGTCACACCTTTGACTCCTCCACCAGCTGAGGCTGAGTGTGAGGTACAACCCTGTGTGGCTAATCCAGCTACTGAAGAATCAGATCTGGAAGAGGACCTTACTCTAATTGGAGATCTGGACCCTACTGACCTGCAGTCTTTAATGGCAGAAGGTGGACCCAACAAGGCAGACTTCAGCAGAGGACAAAGAGTGTCCTACTCTTGAAGGCCTTCGCCAACAGGCCGCTTCTCAGCTTGATGGGCAAGAGCCTGGGAAGCATAGGTTGCACTGGGAAGATGAACCGACTGAGTCTATCCCTGGGGACTGCAAAAGACTTGTAGTGCCCCTATAAAACAGACTCTAGTTCCTACAGTTGGCCCATGAGATACTTTTGGCTGGTCACTTGAGTTTCAAAAAGACCAAGGAAAGGCTCTCTTTATACTTCTACTGGCCTAAAATGGGTTCAGAAGTTGAAAAATGTTGTAGGAGCTGTCACACTCGCCATACCTCTGAAAAGAGTGGAGCCAAGAATGTGGCACCATTGGTGCCTCTCCCAGTGGTGGGAGTTCCTTTTGAGAGGGTGGGAATCAACATTGTTGGTCCCCTTGACCCTCCCACATCTTCAGAAAACAGGTTTATCCTGGGTGTAGTAGACCATGCTACTAGATATTCTGAGGTGATACCTATGAGAACTGTTACAGAGCAGGCTGTGGCTAAGGCTCTACTTGGTATTTTGAACAGATTAGGGTTTCCCAAGGAAGTGCTATCCAACAGGGGGTCCAATTTTATGTCCCACTACATGCAAGCCATGTGGAAAAACTGTGGTGTCACTTACAAGTTCTCTACAGCCTACCATCCACAAACAAAAGGACTGATGGAGAGGTTTAATAGCATAATGAAGAGCATGATAGGTGCTTTAGAAGAACCCCTTAAAAGAAAGTGGGACCTTCTACTGCCATGCTTTCTCCTTGCTTTTAGAGTAGTCCCTCAGGAGGGAGTTGGATTTAGTCCCTTTGAACTTCTTTATGTCCATCCAGTCAGAGGTTCTTTGGCCCTGATTAAGGAGGAGCTGGAGAGTGCTTTTTCCCTGAAGCCAGTCAGACTGACTGACTATGTGATAGGTCTCCGAAGGAGAATGTCACACATGATGGCAGAAGCTAGTGATAACTTGAAAGCAGGTCAGGCTCTGGTCAAACATTGGCATGACCAGAAGGCCAACATGGTTGAGTTCGCTCAAGACCAGCTTGTGCTAGTTAAGGTGCCAACAAGGCAGAGGGCCTTGCAGGACAAGTGGATAGGACCCTTCAAGGTTGTGGGAAAACTTGGAGAGGTGAACTATCTGGTGGATTTAGGCAATCCTAAGGAGGGTCCCAGAGTCTTTCACACCAACCGTTTGAAGGCATATGTTTCTAGGCCAGAAGTGGGAGCTTTGCTTCTAGCTTCAGCTCAAGAGGAGGAGGAGGAGAGTGAACCTCTACCTGACCTACTCAGAGGCCAACCTTTGGATGAGAAAATAGAAGGAGTTAATCTCTCTTCTGAGCAACAAGAGGAGTGCAAGTTACTGTTGAATCAGTTTGCCTCCCTATTTTCACTATCACCAGGCTTGACCCCTTGGGGCCAGCATTATATCCTCACTGGTGACTGTTCACCTGTTAAAAGAAGGGGTTACAGAATGTCAGACCATATACAGAGCCACATAAAGGAGGAGGTCAACAAGATCCTTGATCTCTGGGTTATAGAGCCATCTACAAGTCCATGGTCTAGTCCAGTTGTTCTAGTACCATTGGCAGGATCCAAAGAGTTGAGATTCTGTGTGGACTGTAGAGCTCTAACTGCAGTCACAAAGACTGATGCCCACCCTTTACAAAGGACAGATGAACTAGTGGATAAACTTGGTTCAGCCAAGTACCTCAGTATATTTGCACTTGATCTCAATTCAGGCTATTGGCAAATTGCTCTGACAGACCATGCCAAGGAGAAAACTGCATTCTCCACCCCAGCAGGCCTCTACCAGTTTAAGGTTATGCCATTTGGATTAAAGAATGCCCCTGACACATCCAAAAGGATGGTTAATCAAGTTCTGAATGGGATGGAGGACTTCTGCATGGCATACTTGGATGACATTGCAGTGTTCAGCCCTACTTGGAAATAACATGTTGCCCACTTAGGATATGTTTTGGAGGCTCTTGAACAGGCCCATGTGACCATAAAGGCAAGTAAATGTCAAATTGGTCAGAGAAAAGTTGTCTACCTTGGACATGAAGTAGGAGGAGGTGTAATCAGGCCATTGCCTAGTAAGGTACAAGCTGTACAAAGCTGGGCCACCCCTACTACTCAAACCCAGGTGAGAGCCTTTCTAGGTCTTACTGGGTACTACAGGAACTTCACAGAGAACTATGAGACCATAGCTTCTCCCTTGAATGTGATGATCTCTCCAAAATTTCCTAAAACGGTCAGATGGCATGAGGAGTGCACTCGAGCATTTGAAGGCCTAAAAACAGCCCTTTGTCAAGCTCCAGTCCTAAGAGCTCCTGATTATACCCAAACCTTCATTGTGCAAACAGATGCATCGAATACAGGTATAGGTGCAGCCCTTAGTCAACTGGATGAGAAAGGTAGGGAGCACCCCATTTGCTTCATCAGCAGGAAGCTGAAGGAACCAGAAACAGGGTGGGCAACCATTGAGCGTGAGTGCTTTGCTATTGTGTGGTCTCTGAAGAAGTTTAGACCATACTTGTATGGATCTACTTTTGTGATTCAGACTGACCACCAACCCTTGAGATGGTTGATTCAAATTAAAGGGGAAACCCCCAAACTACTGAGATGGTCAATCAGCCTGCAAGGGTTTGATTTTACCATTGAGAACAGGTCAGGGTTTCACCACCAAAATGCTGATGGTCTCTCTAGGTTTTTTGACCGACTAGAGTGAATGGATTCATCCAGGAGTGGATTAAATCCTCCTGTCCCTTAGTTTGGGGGCAGGGGGGCGACTGTTAGGGAGAATTCTCCAGAATGGCTAATTTCCCTTACCTTTTGAGTCCCTCAGCAGCTTTGCTGGATTTCAGGGGTTTAATTTTTTACCTGGTAGGAGTGTGAGTTTTTTTTTCCCACTCATGTATTTTGCTGTGTGTTTGACTTTGTGTTCATGGATATGGAGTCTCACCAACTCCATAGGCATAATCTTTTTATTTTATGTCACACAGCACCTTTAGTGCAGTGACCCAGGGTTGTCTTTTTCATACTTCCCACTTTAAACTCCATTTTCTGGGACTGAATACTGTCTCCCAGAACATGTAAAGTTGCCATTGACTTTATTAGTCTTTTTAAATGTACAGACCCATCACACCCTATCTTACAATAGAGCGCTGGAGGTGTTAATACTTATCCCCTTTTTCTGATTCTCATGTGACATTTTTATTTTACCCTTTCTCTAAGATTTGGCTGGTGGCAGTGGTATCTAGCATTTTTATTTTACCGCAGACTATGAAAATAGCCTTTGGTACCATTGAGGCTATGTTGGTAGCCTCGACCTAAAACCGGGTAAACCACTTATTTTAACTTGGTTCCGTTTATTTTTTTGCCATTTCTTTTTGTAAAGGTCCTTCTCGTGTTTTCTCTGCACGCCAAACCAGGTTTGGTTCTTTGTTCACCGTCCTTTGGTGGGCTCCTGTACAGAAGCCCTCCTTAGGCGCCAGAGTGTCTGGGGTGGACAGGATGTGAGGGAGGAGTTTGAGACTCCTTGCACAGGGTCTCCTTGGAGACCGATGTCACACTTTGTGATTGGCTGTGGTGACTGTCCCGCCAGGACAGCCACCCTGCTGAGTGATTGACAGCTAGGCTGGTGTGAATGGGGGAAAACTGCTTAAAAGGCAGGCCTCTGGGACTGGAAGGCAGAGTCGCCACTGGAACGAGAGAATCAAAGGTAGCTGAAGGAAGGAGAATGCTGCAACAACTCAAAACACCGGTGAAGCCCTGCTGCAGGTCCGAATTGCCTGAAACGTCAAACGATAGAGAAGACCTTCTAGGAGACTTCTTCCCTTGAGCCTGGTGGGACCAACCAGCTCACAAAGCCCCTGGTCCTCCTCTGCAGACTGGCCGAATTTGCTGTGCCATGCTGCAGGAAACCAGATAGCCAGTGGGAGGGAGTCCATTTGTGCTTTTAAGGTGCAAACCTTTTATTCGTCCCTTTGCTCCGCTGTTGGCCCCTTCCCTGGGCAGTGCGTGAACCTCCAGACGTCGTCCTTCTTGTCACCTTGACTGAAGCTCCCGGACCAGCGAGACTGCAGGAACTGCCAGGAACAACTGCCTCAGCTAAGCCTTCTTCATCTTTAAGGTACTGTGCAAAATTCGGCCGTTCGCTCCGTCCGGCCGCGGTGAAAGTGTTTGAAATCATTCGCCTCTGCGAAGGCTTGTCCTTCTCTTCCTTTTCGTATAACATTACTTCTGACCGACTTCGTTTTGAACTCTTGGCAAAGAATTAACTGCAAACTACATTGAACTGTGTGATCCTCTGCAAAGACTCTGAACCATTAACATTGGCCCAGGCCTATTGTCTTGAATCCTAGGTGTAGTAGCCTTTTCTAGATTGCCCTGCCTATGACTTGCTGGTGCTATTGATTTTTGATAACCAGGTCTTTCCTCCCTTTTATATTGCTGAAGTGCCATTTTGCTCACACTTCATTTTGAGCTTAACTTGTACAGAATTGATTGGGGGTGTTGTAGTATATTAAGACTGTGATTTTCTGCTGCTTTATGATAGGGAACTGTTTTCTAACTGAGTAAATAAATGTATATTCTTTTACCAAGAAACCTTGAGTTTGTGTTTGTTTGAATCACTGTAATTGTTGTCCCTGGTGTAACCCTTGATACTGCTCACTTACTCTTGAGATAAGTCTGACTGCTCAGCCATCGCTATCACTTTACTGTGTAGTACAGGCTTATACCAAAGGTGAAATTGTACTTACACTTGTAGTCTTAATTGTGGGTGGTGTTCCCAAAGGCTACTGCAGATGATTCTGCCTAACAACCTCTTTAAAATGCCTGGAGACTGGGGATTTCATGTTGCTGGTCCGAACGTTGGACCGATGTTCATTCCACTGTATTTTAGCCTTTCTTGTGGTCTGGCCAACGTAATATTTGCCAGATGGGCATTTAATACTGTAAATTACATTAGCTGTTTAGCATGTTGCATAATTTCTCAAGTCAATTTTCCTTCCTGAGTTTGGATGGGATATGGTGTCACCCTTTTGTACCATATTGCAGTTGGAACAATTAAAAGGATAAGGGCCTTTTTTTGTTGGTTTCTTCTTTAGATGTTTTGCATCACTTCAAACCAACATGTCTTTGTTGATGCTTCTACTTCTGGTGTATGCAAACATTGGTAAAGTTGAGTTAAGGTTCCCCACGGTTCTATCTTCTGATAGAAAGTGCCAATGTTTTTCTATGATTTTCTTTACCTTGTTACTTTCTGTTGAATATTTGGTTACAAATATCAATGGTGTTTCTTTGGTGGTTTTCTTTTGTTCCAATGTTGTCTTTCTGTCAATGGTCTAAATTTTATTCAATGAGGTATTAATTTCCTCTGTCCGGTATCCTCTTTGCGAGAATCTCTGAGCCATCTCTTTCATTAGTCTTGTGAACTCATTCTCATCTTGTCCTATTTTCTTTACTCTAAGGAATTGAGTGTACGGAAGGATCTTTAGAGTGTTGGGTGGGTGAAAGCTTAAATCAGTGTAATAAGTTGTTGCAATCGCTTGGGTTGCGGTATAAGGTTCTTGTAAATTGGGAGTCTTTGTTGATAATGGTGACGCCCAGGAAATTGACTTGTTGACTATGGGTAGTTGTAAACTGTATTCGTTCATCAATGTTATTGAGAAATTCCGCAAATGTATGGAACTGTTCTTCTGTACCTTTCCAAATTCCAAAGATGTCATCGATGTAACGTCCCCAATAGTGGAGATGTTGTTTCCAAATGTTGTGGTTGTTAGGGAGATTTCTCACAGAAGTGCTAAATTCCCTCTACCTTAGAGCCCTTCAGCTCTTTTGATATATTTTTGGGCTTTGAACTTTTCATTTTCAATGTGTTTTACTTTATGCTCATGGAATATCACCCACCCCATACGCATCATCTTTTTACTGTGCGTCACCCAGCACCTTTAGTGCAGTGACACAGGGTTGCTTTTCAGACTCCCCACTTTAAACTCAATTTTCTGGGACTGACTACTGTCTCCTAGAGCCTGTAAAGTTGCCATTGACTTTACTAGTCTCTTTAAATTTACAGATCCAGTAAACCCTATCTTCCAATAGAGTACTGGAGGGGTTAATAGTTATCCCCTTTTGTCTGATTCTCATGGAACATTAGTATGTTCCACTTTCTCTAATATTTGGCTGTTGGCAGTGGTATCTACCATTTATATTCTACCGCAGACTATGAAAATAGCCTTTGGTACCGTTAGAGGCTATGGTGGTAGCCTCAAACTCAAACCCAGTAAACCACTTATTTTAACTTGTTTCCGGTCAGTTCTTTTGCCATATCTTTTTGTAAAGGTCTTTCTAGTGTTTTACTCTGCACGCCAAACCAGGTTTGGTTCCTTTGTTCGCCGTCCTTTGGCAGGCTTCTGCACAGAAGCCCTCCTTCGGTGCCTGAGTGTCTGGGTGGGTAGGATGTGAGGGAGGGGTTTGAGGCCCCCTGCACAGGGTCTCCTTGGAGACCCAAGTCGAAGACTTGTTTGATTGGCTAGGTGGCTGCCCTGCCAGGACAGACACCCTGCTGTGTGATTGACAGCCAGGCTGTGTGAATGGGGGTTTTGGTGCATAAAGAGCCAGTCTCTGGGACTGGGAGGCAGAGTCGCCACTGGAACGAGAGAACCAACGAGAAGCTGACCGCTGCAACTACTGGACACCCGGTGAAGCCCTGCTGCAGGTCCGAATCGCCTGAAACTTCGACGACAGGAGGTCCGCAAGGAATCTTCTTCCCTCGAGCCTGGTGGGAACAACCAGCTCACCAAACTCCAGGCACCGGTCCTCATCCTGGTCAAATTTACTGTGCATCACCAGTGCGAAGAGAACCAGTTTGGGCTTTAAGGAATGCACCTTTTATTTGTCGTTTTGCTCCGCTGCTGGCTTCTTCACTGGGCAGTACAGGACCCTCCAGCTGTCGTCCTTTTCACCACGACTGAAGCTTCATGAACCGTGAGTCTGCAGAAACTGCTAAGACCTGCCTCAGCTGCAGCATTTTTCCTCTTTAAAAGGTACGGTGCAAATTTGGTCATCCGTTTCGTCCAACTGCGGTGAAAGCGCGGGAAATCTTTCACCTCTGAAGGTTTGTCCTTCTCTTCTCCTTTGAATAACTTTTCCTCTGACCAACTTCGTTTTGAACTCTTGGCAAAGACTTAACCGCAAACTACTTTGAACCCTGTGATCCTCTGCAAAGACTCTAAACCATTAACATTGGCCCAGACCTATTGACTTGAATCCTAGATGTAGTAACCTTTTCTAGATTGCCCTGCCTATAACTTGTTGGTGCTATTGATTTTGAATAACTGTCATATATACTGGAGAACAGGCAGGGGCAAGATGGGTTAGAGTCTGGCAGAATAAACACGCCCTGCGGGCATCCAACAGTCCTCTGTTACGCTCACCTGGCTCCCACAGAGGCGATCGGAACTGGACAGCTGTGGTCTCCACCAATGTGACGCGTAGGGCCGAGACGACGGACTGGACTGGCCCACCTAGCTTCGTTTGCTTGGCCCGTAGGAATATTCTTCTGCAAATGGAGAAAGGGAATTAACCACCCGTGGAGTGGAGCGTAAATCCCCCCACCCCCAGTGTTCTCCCCACAGATCACCTGATGGTTTGAAAAGATGAGCTCTCCATCCTGCATTGAGCGCAGGGGCGCGTTGATAACCAGTTGCTTCACTGGCTCGAAGGAATTGGTGAGTTCCAGAACAATATTGACTCCGAGATTCCCGGCAAGACGCCGTAAGTATAAAGTTCGTAAGAGTTCAAATGCCTGACTTTCACTCTTGTCCGATTCCTTGCAGGTTGCAGCTTGACCCTAATGAAGAGTTCCTCGTGGCAACCGGTAGTATTCTGGTAAGGATTTGTATTTTCCAACAGTTCGATAAAATAATGTCAATATGTAACCTGTTGCTTTCTCCCTTATTCAGGCGCTGAGAGAAAGTATGAAGTCTTGGGGAATAATACCTCTGGCGGTAAAATCAGGTAAGTCTATTGTGGTGAGGAGGGTTCCCCTCGTTAGTCCCTTTGTTTCACCTTGCTGTCCTTTTGTTTCAGCTTAGGGGCCGGGGTTCGGCGAAGCATGCGCCGACCCGTGAAGAGGAATAGTACCCCCGGTGGTAAAATCAAGTAAGTCTAGGGGGGTAACTAATATTCCTCTGTGTATTCCCTTGGCTCACCTTGCTGTTCTTGTCTTCTCCTTAGGTGCCGGAGTGCGGCGGGAACATGCAGGAGGGTGCGGTGGAATGTGAAGATGCTGCGAAGGCCGGTGAGTTCAGCGCTGCGCTGCAGCAGGCGAGGCGACGCAAATAAAATAACTTCTTTCTTCCAGCTCGAAGGCGCGATGGATCGGGAATTCAGGTAAGGATTAAAGGTATTGCTCTTGTTCTAACCTTTTCTCCTCCTTTCTCCCTTTTTCTAGGAGCTCCAAACTCGAGGTGGGCGTGGCAGAAGGCTGGGTGCAGACTTGCAGGCACGGTGAGCGTTACGCTGCTGGATGCAGAACAACGCGAAGCGTGTGCTGCTCTTCGGGCGTGGTTTAAATAGCCTCCAAAGTAGTCCCAGGTAAGTATTCCTCCCCAGCCCAGCCAGAGTAAAAAAAAGTCCCTAAGTAAAGTAGTCCCTTCCAAGCCTCTTTTGGGTTGGAGCTCTTGCAGCATGGTCTGCATCAGATAAGTTTGCAGCATGGTCTGCATCAGGTAAGTTTTAATCTATGAGCCTGGTGCCACAGGCACCAGGACTGGACCCAAATAGCCCCTAGCAGGGGTTGTTGGGCTTGCTTAGGATAACTGGATACCCGCTTCTGGGGTTGCTGGACGTGGTCTGGGTCCCCGGGGGTAGGCATCATGAAATCCTCTTCCACACACTCGCAATCAGGTACATTTCACAGTTGGCCCCGGCTCCCTTGGGGGAATCTGATTGGCTCAGTCACACTGCCTATACACTTAAGATGGCCCCTGGCAGCTTTCCTGTGAATACAGTAGCACGTTCTAGCCGCTGGGCATGGTTGGCTATATAAGCCACACACAAAGGCAGACCCGTGCTTCGTGTTTCAACTGTGGCTTCGTGCAACACGCTCACAGCGATCCTCGATCTGTGCCTACCTCGGCTTCATCTGCGCGCACGTCCTGGAGCTCAAGAAAGTCAGTACCTGAAAGCGCTCGCCCTGCCGTCCAACTTCTTCTTGCAAGCGTGGACGCTATCCGCAGCATTACTTGCCCGAATCTTCTTGGAGACCTCAAGGCAGCGGTCAGAGTTATTGCGCACTTCTTTTTCAGTGGACTTTTCCGAACTCAACCTGTGAAGAAGGAACAGGATTAGAATTGGTAACCACAATTTTCTACTTTGCGCAGGTCTCGCCGCATAGTAAGAATTCACAGCGGACGCCCAGAATAACCAGAACTTACCTGCAAACTGGAACTAGACTTACCTGCAAATATACCAGATCCAGTTAAGCAACTGCAACGAGAACTTACCTGCAAATACATCCGATCCAGTGAAGGAACTGGAATTAGAACTTGCCTGCAAATGAACCCAATTCAGTGAAGCAAGTGCAACATAAGAACTTCAATGCAAATCACACCAGTGAAGCAACTGGAAATGCACCAGTAAAGCAACTGGAATCTGAACTCATCACTGGGCAGACCACACCAAGCAGCAGAACAGAGACTTACCCAGGATCTAACGAAGTACCGATCCGAAGGTCCAGAGACACAGCGCCCCTGCCTAGTTCAGGATGGAGAGTTTGCCTACTCTATCCTAAAGGTGAGCCATACTCCTACACTTCACCATCACTGTACACACACAGGAAGGATGGAGAAAGAGGGATCGGGGGTCCAAATCCAGGGTAGACTAAGCATCTCACTTCTCTCTCTCTCTCAGAGTAGTACCACTCTACTACTCTGGGAAGGGGACTGGAGTCCGGAAGGCTTCATCGCTCCCGCAGAGACCCAGATGAGTGTGACAATAACCTTATCTTTTCTCCCTTTTAAATTGCTGGCGTGTCATTTTGCTCACACTTCATTTTGAGCTTAACTTGTCCAGAATTGATTGGGTGGTGTTTTAGTATATTAAGACTGTGATTTTCTGCTGCTTTATGACAGTGAACTGTTTTATAACTGATGGTGTAAACAAATGTATATTCTTTTACTCAGAAACCTTGAATCAGTGTTTGCTTGAATCATAGTAACTGTTGTCCTTTGTGTAAACTCTTGTACTGCTCACTATACTCTTGAGATAAGTCTGGCTGCTCAGCCATCGCTACCACTTTACTGTGTAGTACAGGCTTGTACCAAAGGTGAAATTGTACTTAGACTTGTAGTCTTAATTGTGTGTTGTTTTCCCAAAGGGTACTGCATATGATTCTGCCGAAAGTGGTCAATGATGTCAGTTTCAAATGTATACATAAATGTGTTGGCATAGCCCGGGGTCATGGTTGCCCCCATGGATGTACAACTAGCTTGTAAATAGTATTGCTCTTTGTATCTGAAATACACATTTTGGGAATAAATTCCAACAGTATCATCAGAAATTCTTTTGATGCTTGTAGGTCTTCGGTGCATAGAAGTAGCCATTCGACTGCTTCTTGTCCCAAGTTGTGCGGTATTGACGTGTACAAACTGCGTATATCTGCTGTGAAGAGGATTGTATTGTCAAAAATTGGTAGTTCTGCTAGGAGGTTTAAGAAGTGTGTTGTGTCTTTAATGTATGTCTTCAAACTCTGTATGTGTGGTTGGAGGAAATAGTCCAGATACGTGCCTGGCGGTTGGAGTATGCCATTTGTTGCTGAGACGATTGGTCTTACTGGTGGTTTGTCTAACGTTTTATGGATCTTTGGGATTGAATAAAAGATAGGTATTCTTGGATGTATGGTTGTGAGAAAATGGCGTGTCTTTTCTGTTATCCAGTTTCTATCTTCTGCTACATCCAAATTTTTTTATTTCCATTGTGGGGTCTGAATCTATTGGACTGTATACCGACCGGTCTGCTAGATGGTTCAAGCATTTTTCATTATAGTCTCTGGTATCTTGTACCACAAGAGCTCCTCCTTTATCTGCAGGTTTAAATGTTATACTTTCATCTGTAAATAATTTTTGCATGATATTTAGGTCTTTTCTTACGAAGTTAATCTTCTTGGATGGTTTAAAGGATAGTTTTTTTTAAGGTCACTCGTGACCATTCTCCGGAACAGGTCAATTATCAGATAATTGACAGGTGGAATAAAGGTAGTTTTCGGTTTAAATTCTTTGTATTCTGTAATATCCGGTGGTTCGCCTATTTCTGTCATTGCAGCATGCTGCACGGTCTCAAAGCTCATGAACACAGCAGAAGGCAGCATATACGTGCTTCAAAACAAAAAACAAACACCAAAGTTGTACATCTGCTGCACACTGGACAGTCTGACCACACAGTCTTCACTTCTGGATGATTCACCACCTATTCCACGGTAATCCCCCATGCGCCTTATCTGTTCACACGCTGTTTTATGATGTAACGGAAAATGGGGATCAAGCAACGCCCCTACACAAACCATAACAAGCAACGCCACCTTTGTGGCAACTATCTCTTTACGGGAGTCGGCATGCCAGCAGGTGGGCTGCTCAGCCCTGCCTTAGTTCTGTCCACAGCTACTGTTGCGCTGCTTTTGATAACCTAAACCACAGGAGACTTATTGAATGGTCACAATTTCACACGCTGGCACCCTACTGACTTAAGAATATTTAACGTATTTGGATTCTGGAACAAAAAACCAGGAGCCCATTTTCAACAATTTGAGGTTAACACCTCATGATCATCCAGTTAGTTAAAAGGCTATGATACATTTCAGACCATCATTGCTAACAGTGAAGCTAAAAGATGTGACCTCGTTATGCCAAAGGTGCAGTTTACAATACCCAAGTCTAGGGGTGCATTTTTACATGATGTAATCCTTACCATACTCTACCAGTGAAAATGTTTATCAGGTTTTCTGAAGCAAAAGCTCAAGTGGGTACTGCATATGGTTCTGGAATTGGCGGATTCGAGGATGGTCACCAGCTCTAAAGGCACGAAAGTAAGTTGTGCCAAATAAGCTGTGATCTTCCACCCTCTGCCCCCACGTATGGTGTGGCCACTAAACTGCATATAACATTAATCGAGAACACGTGGTGAATAAATAAAATCATTTCATTTTTGAATGTTTGCGTCAACTCAAAGCAACCCGATCGCATTCGGCGTAGAGGAAAAGGGTAAGCAAATTGTACCGGAATTAATTAAGACCTATACGTTTTGTGGATGTTAAAACTGTAAATGAGAAAGTAGTCTCGCTCACAAAACCCTTGTATCTGTGAAAACTATGAGCAAGGAGAAAATCTGAACTACGTGTTTTTTTTTTTTTAAAGGGCATACTTGAATAACCAAGATACGTTTACAGCTTAATAGTATCACGTGATGGTGGATGGGGACATTTTACAGCAACTATTTTACCCAGTATGCTCTTGGGCTGTCTAATCTCAAAAGCAGGTCTTTTGGTTACATCCATGGCATAGAGAAATGCATAGACCTCAATCACCCTTATTCTACAAAACAGCAGTGCTTATCACTGTAGACTGGACTTATTTTTAACTGAGCACTTTGTTGCCGGCAATATGAATGCTCATAAAATGCTCTATGGCGAAAGTGCATAAGAGGAAAAGCCTATTGTAGGGCACTGTTTCGTCACTCTTATTATGAAGCTATAATGAGTTCTACACTTAAAGAAAAGGGCACAAGGAAGATGAAGCCAATGTGCACACCATTGAATCCAATTAATTTAGCAGGGGGACTTGGGCCTTTCTTTCATTCACTTCACCGCCCAAAGCATTGCCCCTCATGGGAAAGGTTGCGAATACAGGCGCTAAAATGGAACTGGGCAGTGCAAAGATAAGCGTGGCCAGAAGGGACCAGCACTTGGCAGAAAGGGTTGTAGTCCTTACATTAGCAATGCCATCATTGTCTATGGGCCTAATTCACAGAAGCGTTTTATAATGGCAAAAGCCAATTGGAAAACACTCTGTGAATAAGTCTAGTATCAGTGCCCTGCCTAAAGTTGCAAAATATGGATCGATCTAATTTAGATTTTTTTTAAAGCACGGGGGATTGTTCATTTAATCCGATTTCCCTGCTATGGCAACGCATATGTGTAAAATAAGGAGAGGTGAGGATTGTTGTATATGGTCTACGGTAAATGAACCATGTGCACAGCCGTTGAACAGTAGAATCGTGATCACCTCCATAGGTTGCATAGCCACATCAATGGACAGACATTGATAAACCTGTGATCAGTGATTGTAATACATTTTCAAATGGTGACATTACTGTGGACATACCCAGTAGTGTTGAACCTTCCAGCGAGCCATCATAAACTTCAACGAAATCGTTGCAGCCCGCGGTGCCAGCTGGTTCCAGATCAAAAGACAGGAAGGTTAACCGTATCCTCTGGTCGGTGCCGACCGAAATCTTCCACTGTGCCGAAGACAAAGATATTGATTTAGGATTCACCAGAACATCTTGACAGATTCCTCAACACCTGCGTGGGTAGGGTAGACTAGGGTAGCTCATTAGGTGGCTTCCTGCACGTGTTCATTGAAAGTGGTATTGATATGTAGGATATATTTTTTTAAAAATGAGTCACGGTTAATCAAACAAAAAGTAAAATCTACAAATAGCGGGAATAGCAATGTTAAGGTACAAACACATTACTGTAAATGTCTATGTCACTGTAGAAAGGGATCAGCCATGCTCGATGCAAAACATTGTAAAAAATATGTTGTGCACTATGGCAAGATTTTGCCCTGGCACTTGGATTGGTGCACAGCTTCTGTAATCCTCTTCTCTCGGGAGGATAGCTCAGGGGCAACGTGCTTGCCTTGGAAGCAAGAGGACACAGAGCACCACAGGTTCGATCCCCGGTCGGCGCGTAGAAACCTCTGCGTTATAAATAACCTATCATATCATATCATTATAGGGCCTGGCATGTTTGATTGCAGGTATTTTTCTGTAGCACAAGAAAAAAAGTGGGGCGGAGAGGGCCCATCCCAAAGCATGTGCTGTAAAGGAACAGCAGAATAAGTTACTTTGTGCGCTCATAGACATGCCACCATAAACGTCTTCACAGTACATGATGGTTGAAGAGTATTTTACTAGTGGCCTCTGTGGAGGGCACACTACAGGCACAGAAAACATTTCAGCCCATTTCCATTGAAAAGATTGAGGGGGAAACCCCTACTTTTGATGTGGCCTCAATTGATCAGACAGACTAGTGAAGCCTGTTGAGATTGGCAAAGGGAAAGGCCATCGGCTCTTCGCCCCTTTCAGGAGTGGCAACCCTGGCAAAGACTGCAGCCTCACAACTTTGATCACAAAGTAGTAGTATTTTACGGCTCACACTACACCTCTGGCAAGCCTGCTGGTTCAGCAGATTGGTGGGAAACAGAAAACAGCAAAGGTTTAGGAATAGGACGTGATGTTTTGGATGGATTCAAACAATTAAGAAATGGGTTGCTTGAGGTTAGTGAAAGCCTGATCATTAAGTGTTGACTGACTGTGGTACATATTTTATTAAACTTGCGGCCAAATATCTTTCTTCACACAAATCAAGGGGCTACCACTTTATTGTAATGTAGTGAAGCACAGCGGGAAATGGCACGCGTGTGATAAGGTCTAGCAGTGGACGCCTGCCACTCGTAGGACATTGGTCCACTGCTCTCTTGAGGAGCCAGGGCATAACATGGCAAGAGGGAGGGACACAGAAGAGAGGAGATTTGGAACTGGCCACAGTCTGTTCTATCCCCAGGAACAGCCCAAAGGGGTGACAAATCCAGGATGCCAAATTCAAAGATTTCCTGGAGAACCTTAGGGACCCTGATTTTCCGAGGTGCAAGGTCCAAGTGGGTGAATCTTGGGTCAGCATCTGGGCATTAAATGGTCTGTAAACGAATGTGCTCTCCTGGTGCTGAGAAATTCCACCCTCGGCACCCTGAATTACAGTTCTGTCTCTTATTTGTAACAATCTTTATGTTGCAGGAGCAGAGCGGGGGTGTCACACTCCATCAGACAGACTAGAGAAGCTCAAGAAGAACGGTAAAGGTAGGGGGCAGCCTAACAGTTGCTGGTATCAGGCTAGGGTGGGCCTGACAAAATCCAGGCCAATCAGATGGGTTTTAAATTAGCCAACAAGGAAATCATACCCAGACATTGATTCATATCGCAGCTGCGGCTCCCCGTGGGCATATTTCTTGATTTCATCAAACGTACTCACCTCGTAATGACATCGAACTGGCGTTCCACTTCTACACATCCCTCTTAAACCATAATAACATTCCAAGTCCTTATGAGCATCTTAGTCTATCCTCAGATAGTCTCGTCGTTGTGGTGGTGGTGGTCTTCTGTTTTCCCTACTAGCGTACCTTAGTGCTGCTGGGTCCAGTGAGGACTGCATGTTCGATTCTGGTCTAGCCCCATCCTCAAGCTCAGCACGTTGCACCAGTGTTTAAGTGTCCTCATCACACAGGAGGTGTGCTAATGTCATCTCTCTGTTAAGCGAGGTCATACTTATCCCCTTGGTTGCCTCTGTTTAAGTCAGTCGGTTGCCCATGAGCTCTACAGAACCAACTAACTCCTTGTAATTCGGCTGTCCCTTTCCAGCTCTGAACGTGGCCCCATTTTGGCTGTGATAGTCCAACGTTCTTTTTCAGCGAGAGAAAACAGCTTGTGTCCTAGGTGTTGATTGTAGATTAATAACTTGTCCCCTATGCGGCCTCTTACGGTTTTTCTTTTGGTTAGTTGTTACTTGCCTTTATCAAAGGAGGATCCGCGAAAACGCCAACATCATCCTTAATTTATCTTCTGGAATCACAGAGGTGACATTTTGGCTCAGGAAAGTTTCAGGAGGGGTCACGCAGGTCGAAGAGTGTGAAGTCGTTCAATATTCCATGATGAACGAGGTTAGTGCTCTGTCTAGAGAGTCCCATGTTTCATGAGCGGCTCTGAAGGTCCTTATGAATCTTTCCACTTCTCCTTTGGCACGTAGCCAACATGGATTGATGCGTCTCAATTCAACCCTATAGACAAGAATGAATTCTTGAAAGTCTTTCTGTGACCAGCGGGTCCATTGTCAGATCGGAGAGACCTCGGAATCCCATGTGCAGCAACCAAGCCTTCCAGTCCGTGAATGACAGCTTCCGTGGTTGTTGAACAGACTAAACAAACGTCAGGGTACCTGGAGTTTTCATCCCAGACTAATATGAAGTTTCTGTTCGGTAAGACAGTACCAAACTCAATGCTCAGTGCCTGCCAGGACACTTGGCTCCTGGTTGATGATTCAATGCGAGGTGGATAGGCATTTGTGGTCGACTCTCTGCACCATGTTCAGCAGGCTATGGCCTGCTTGGACTTTTTTCTCTAGGTCCAGGAACCAGACCTTTTACCATAATAGGGCCTTTGTTGTGCTAGCTCATTGGTGTCTTTTTTGGGTCAAGTTTACTTTTTTTTGGCACAAACATGGGAGGTGTAAATAGGCACTCAACAAACTCCCAATCTCAGCCACAGCTGTACTGTCTCTGCAGAATAATGTCCTTCGCTGGCCAGGAACTTCTTTCAATTGCCACGTCTTATGATTAATCAGTTTGAATCCCTTCATGTCTTGCCGATGCTTCTGTTTTCGGGACAGCAAGTTGGGTAATCCTACACACCAGATTTTCTGTCTCAGTCTCAGTGTTGTCTACTTGAGTAGATGTGACCTGCAGGTGGCGCGATTGATAGTCAGTAAAGCTGTCTGCACCCTCTCTAAATTGTAAAGGGACTCCATAGTCCTGCAGTTGTAAGATCCACCACTCTAGGAGAATTGGGGATCTTTGGCCAGAATACAGCATGATCAGTGTCAGTGGACTCCTCTGACACCGTTTCTGGGCTTTTCGCAACCTATGCAACTCTCTCCCCCTCTCTATTCTTCCCTCTGGTCCGACACACTCAGCCGGACACACCTTGGATGTTTCATCTCCCCAGACATCCCCCTCTCTAACTCTCTCACTAATAAACATTTTTGCACTGAGCACTTTCTGCATTCCTTTCATCTGAAACTGCATGTCCCCCTGCAAAACCTACTCCAGCGCTGCCACCTTCCTTTGCAGTCATTCGACCTATGAAACGAGTGTCAGTTGCCAACTTTCTCTCTCCGTCTACCCCTGCGGCTGACTCCCACTCTGATACAGCCCTCTCCAACCCTCATCTCTCAATCTCCAACGCTCTTGATATCCTTGCCCCTATTCTTGTCTCAGCGTGAACCTTGGCATCACATGTCAGGCTCTGAAGTGGCTGACCTCCTTCCTCTTGGACCCACCCTCCCAGATCTAACTAGGTTGCTTTCTCTCCACCACCTCTCTTTCCACATGCAGTGTTCCCCAGGGCTCTGTCTTCTCACCTTGTCTTTTCAATGTCTATCTGGCCCCCATGGCCCTTCTTATCTCTACTTTCTTCTCCAACATTCAGTGTTAGGCGGATGCCACAGCTCTTTCAGGCTACCCCGAGCCTCCTCTCCCTTCTCGCTCATTCCTGACTTTCTATCTACGAATGGTGCACCTCCAACAATCTCTGCCTTAATGCCAGTAACACAGATTCTGCTCATTGGGACCCCTGCCCCCGCTTTCTCTCTCTCTCTGGCCGCCCTCCTTAGGTCCCTTCCCTATAACCCTCCAGTGAGGCCGAAAACCTTGGTGTCATCTTTGGCTCCACTCTCCTCCTCTCCTCACATCACAAACCTTGCCAAGAAGTCTCCCTTCCAGCTGCCCCTCAGTGGTTTTCTTCCTTTCCTCACCTTCCCCCAGAAACTCAGTCTCCAGAGCTCTGGTTCTCTCCAGGCCAGACTATTGCAACATGCTCTTTTCCAATCTTCCTAAATCTACTCTTTTTGCTCTCTACAACTAATCCAGAACAGGACTGAGATGGTCTCTTCGGTCTCAATCCCAGGGACCGCATCTCTCCAGCTCTGAAAAGTTTCCACTGGCTCCCTGTGGCCGCGACGATCAAGTTCAAGACACTCTGCATCATCCCCAAGGTTTTCTGGAGCCATGGTCCTTATTATATCTAACTCTCTTCCTGAAAACCTTCCTTCTAGAGCCCTTCATTTAGCTACCTCCAACTCTCTGCGGGTCAGACACTTCTCCAAGCAGAGTGTGGGGGTAGGTGTCTCTCCACTGCAGGTGCCTCCCTCTGGAATGGCCTCCCTTCCCCTCTCAGACTTGAGCCGGACCACCTGAAGCTCTGGAAACTGCTCAAGAACTTCCTTTTCTCCTCTTGCTTCTCACTCCCTCTCCCCTTTTAATATATGTGACTGCTCATCCTGACTGGTTGCGTGGTTGCCCTCAGAATCACAAAGGGTACCTCGACCAGTCACCCTGCACTGCCTCTTTGCCTACCTAGCACTCCTCAGGCTGGTACTGCACACATGTAGTCCTTGCAGACGCTGGACTTACTCAGAGCCCTGCTGCCCTGACTGCACTTCCCCCTTCCCTGCACTTCCCCCACGTGCTCGCCTCTGCATTTCTCGTTTGCACTTACGTGATCTGAATGTCACCAGGCCTAGTAAGATCGTTTGTCTTGTCATTCCTCGGTTTACCCTCCCTTGGTATGTGGCGCCTAAAACACTTGTGTAGAAGCCCAATACAAATACCAAATTATATATAAGCATATCATAGGCTTGTGGTCTGTGACTACGGTGATGGGCTGGCTGAAAATGTATAGGTCAAAATTGAAACAGCCCCACAGGACATCTAGCACCTCCCACTCAATTTGCAAATAACGTTCTTTGGATGTAAGGGCTCTTCTGGTTTAAGTGATCAGCCATATGGGCCCCACTGTATCTACTTGGACCAGAAAGTCACCTATCCCTGCATGGCTTGAATTCAGTCGAAGATCAGATCTCATTGAATTAAAGCATGCCATGATACTGCCATCAACTGAGGTGAGATGTTCACGTTCAAAGGACTTCAGTTCTTTAAGGCTCCATGCCTGTGGGTAGGTTTCAGTAGCACTATCAGCGTTTATCAGTCTGGAATGAAATGCCCAGAGGTTTATCATGCTAAGAAGCTCCTCACTGACAGGAAGCCGTGAGGAGGAGTGGTTTTGACATTGGCTACCTTCTTGGGCTACACAAATATGCCTTTCTCTTGGAATACATATCCAAAGTACTCCACTTTCTTTTGGAAGCACATGCATTTGCTTTTTTCAGATTGAGTGCCAGGAGCGGCTGGACCATAAGGTGCAAGGGGGCAATGACCCACAAGTACCCTTGCCCATCATGGACACGCCAAGCCAGCCCAGTGGAATTGCAGAGCTCCATCAGCTGCTTGCTGCACCTGAGGGAGCGCTCCTGGGCTGACAAACTGTGAAAGGGAAAAAGTGGTTTCCCTTTGACAATTTAGCTCCGCAGCACGCATGTCCAATGGACCATGCAAGGCTGGTAGCATTTTGTTTCTCCAGCCTTGCATGGTCCATTGGGGAGCAGGCTGGGGACCTACACCTCGGAATGTGCACAGAGGGCACTCTTGCGACTCCCCGTACAGACAGAATGGGGCGCTAACAATGGAGTGCTCTGGCTCCTGTGCGTGTAGGAACCAGGAAGCACCCTTTGCTTTGCGGGGGAGCTGAAGGGCTTTCGAGAGATGCCCTTAGAGCAGAGTCTAAACCAGGGCTGCAGGTAAAATGCATTTTTATTATGTTTTATCATGTATTATGTAATGCGTGTGTATGTTGTACAGGTGTGTAGTTTGGGGAGGGGTGTGGCAACTATGGAATTTTTTACTGGCCATCTATGATAAAGCAAGCATGAAATGCGTTATTACGTGGCCAGACTGGCATATGGTGCAGCCAGTTTAGCCATATTTTACTGTGGTATGTCATTTTATTATGAGCATCAACAGTAAAGTAAACATAATTAGCACCCGGCACACGCGGCGCAACGGGAATACAGCGTGGTGATTGGCTCATTTGCGAGCCATACCACACAGTATTCCCTTTTACGCCGTGCGTGCCGGCTACTCGCTTCCCGGTGAGGGGCGTGGCAGCCCCTCAGCCAATGAGGAGGCTCGAAACGGGGCAATCCCCGCTCCGAGCCTCCCCATGGCTGGAGGCTTCCTTCGTCCCCTGCCAGGGACTTGGGTAAGAATTTTTTTTTTCCCTCCCAACTCCCACCCCACCCGACTTATCTTCTATCCTGCCATCTCTGGCGGGGGACCAAGGAAACCTCAAGCCGTGTGGAGACTCGGAGCGGGGCCATCCCCGCTCCAAGCCTCCACACAGCTGGAGGCTTCCATCGTCCCCCGCCGGAGACCGCGGTACTTCTTTTCCTTCCCCGTCCCCCTCCCTTCCACCCTCTCCCAACCCCACTTACCTTCTTTTTTTCTTCTAGTCTTGGGAGCAAACGCTCTGGGAACACTTGTGTTTCCAGCGTGTCCGCTCCCGATGGCCACCATGGAAAGGGACAACGGACTACGTTTTCCCTTTCCCGGCGGCCATTTTTTTGTTTTTTTCTGTTTCGAAACAAGCGAAATGGGCCGGGGTGCTAATGGCAATAAGACCCTCGGCGGTGGGCCAATACCGCCCACGGTAATGCCCCCGGGCTTCGTTAAGGCCCTCCCGTAACTACGGCCTCGGGGGCATTACCTGGGGCGGTATTGGCCCGCCGCCTCGGGTCTTATTGCTACAGTATTATAACAGGTTTAGAGGGGCCTAAAACAACCTACTGAAAAACCGCCCTGAAGATAGACGCGAAGAGTTGATTCTGATTAACACCGTCACGCAGCCTCATGCAGAACCAAGTGCAAATAGAGAGACCTTTCCCTCAACCAAACTACGCGACAGAGAACAAGCTCTTGGCTCAACAGAAGACACATACAACTCCGAGCTGCAACTAGCCATAGCAAAAAATCAACAACGATCCAGTAATACCGAACAAAAGAACAACGGAAAACAAAGGCCACTGGACAATACTACTTGCTCATTCAAAAATCACAATTATAATAAGGACTATCCTTACTATAAAAACGTAGACTTTCCTAATCATGAACCCATCAAACCGCAGCCAGAAGAATTACGAACTTCCACCAAACCATGCATCTCTTTAAATAACACACTGCAGCAAACAAAGAAGGAAAAAGCAAGATTAGCCAACATTGCATGGCTACAGACTCACAACTCAACCAAAAGCCCCCAATTCCCAGAACCTACCAACACCAAAACTCTACTCAAAGCAAAAAGACTATCAATGGACATAATAGAAATAGAATCAATCATGTCAAGCCTTGACAAACGCAAATAAATATTTAGTACAACTACAGGAAACCAACAATTACAGATGACATCAACCCCGTGTCTAACACAAGCAACCGGAAAAAGAATCATCAAGACTGAAAGCGACACGAACCAAATAGGAAACCAGAATATTCCCAACCGATTTAACTACGACACGATAGAATCCTTCTACACACCAGATAAACAAAAACGACAACTCTATGCCGCTAGCAGAACCAACAGAACGCAATTCTCCTACCTCAACACCCAACAAACCGGAAAACGACGAAAATACCAACCTAAGAATTCCAACTACAATGATCGATTTGCAAAACATGTTGATGGCAGTACTTTCTCAAACCATGATACCTTTCATCAAACTACACGAATCCATGAACGATAACATCAAAGACCAAGGAACCCTCTTAGTAATGATCCACGCCAAACAGATTTATATCGAAAATTTCCTAAACAAAACAGAGGCCCGTCTCAATTCAGAAGCAGAGCATTCAAATCGATGGCAACAACGTCTAACAGAAATGGCCAGAAGTGATCGACAGGAAAAAAACAACTTAAACAACGAACTTCTAGCTCTACTTAAACTAAAACAACAACTTCAATCAAACCAAAAATTAGTCTCTGAGCATTCAACCTCAACTACCTCAGCGTTCAAACATCCAACAGACTGCCACACAAACTGAAAGCTCGGATCCAAGCCTCGCACAACAACCCGTGTCATTGGCTTCTGCCACTCTAACAGAGACCCAAGTCTCTTGCCAACCACAAGCGACCAAACCAGAACAGTTCAAGATCTTCCTGAAAGAAAAACCAATCCCCACAACCAAATCAACACAGCCCAAGACAACTAAGAAAAAACAAACAGGCTCTAGAGCCTTCCTCAGAACAATAAAATCTACGGATCAAGCTATACAAGCGACAAAAGAAAAAACACTGATACAGGCTCATCAAGTACCATTGGATCAGGCACTACCACAGCTGGAAAAACCTTCAAACAGACTAAAAGCCTCTAAAGATACTTCAAATATGCAACTGCCACAACTCCTCCCACATTCACCCTCCACCGACGAAGAACTTCTAAACTGTTCAACACACGAAGATTGCTAACTAGATGACACACCGCCACCCATTCACTCTACAACACCACCAAGATATATTATTCTTGACGAATACTCCACCACCCGCGAATCACAACCTTCATATCAATATGAAGATATTTCAGAACATCCCTTACAAGAAACTTCCAAGATTTCCTCGAATACTTCCGACTGCAGATTATTACTTCCTGATGACTATGATCAAGTCTCAGATGGTTCCTTTGTCTCTCATACAATGGATTCTACTGACTGCACATTCCCTTCCTTCATCAATCCGCTAGAACAAAACCAAATTTATCAAATTCACATTGAAAATCAAACTACCAGACCAAAACCTTTAATACTCAATAGAACTAACACCCTTAGACTATTTGGAGCGATATCACAGCTAAAACACATAACAACTAACAAGATCGATTCAATAATTTTCAAAGACGAAAAGCACCTAGATTGAATCATTGTAGAATTATCTGATCCAGATGATCAAGAACTAATAACAAAACGCGACCAACTCCTCAAACTTGGATTCAATTGCTGGGCCTCAACGTCATCAAGGAAAAATCCTACAAAAAAGTACACGCAAAATCTTAACAAAAATTACTCAACGAAATACCCAAACTTGCCGTACTTCCCAATTCCAGAAGAATCGAACACACACGAGAGACCATTCAAGAGAATTTATGATCCAGAAACGTCATTTACAGAAACCATCTCCTCAAGAAGTTCAACCTACTCCCACTCATAACAACTAATCAATAACAATATAACATGGTCACTCTGTTCATGGAACACAAGAGGAAACCTACATTTGTTTACTCAACCCTCGCCTGATCTCGAGAAATATCTCATCATTTGTCTCCAAGAGACTTGGATCACTGAAACACCAGTATGCGACGGCTATCTTACCTTTCTAAATCCTGCCATAAAAAAAACACCAAGGAAGACCAGCTTCAGGTCTACTCACACTAATCAAAATTACCCTGCAATGGAAAGTAGTGCGCAATGAAAATATAAATCCCTGGACTCAATTGCTTATAATAACAACACAAGCGCACCAACAACGAAAAAAAGGAACTGACGAAACAACAATCGCCATCTTGAACTTGTACTGGAATCCTGCAGCCATTTCACCTGTCGCATTCATCAATGGCGTATTCACGACAATAGACAACTTAGTAACGACCCATCAATGCCTCGAACTTATACTGTGCGGAGATCTCAATATCAACCTAATCACACCAAATGGAACCCCGCGCCCACTCGAACAACTGACAGGCAAAGCATCGACATGGATGAACCAAATCAGAACGCGAAATCTTACTCTCCTAAATCATGCAAAAGATAACTCCACCCCCTTTGTCCCAACATGGAACAGAGGCCATTCAGCAGCAATTATCGACTACATATTTCTTTCGCAAAACCTTCATGAATCGGTCAAGACAGCTCTAACACTAACGTCTGACCACAGCGACCATAACAAGATAACTGTCACCTCACACACCATCAGCCAACAAAACGCAAAAGTTGCAACGCTCGAACTTACTGGCACATCTTCAAGGCTACGAATACCACAATCAGCGCTATCACTCCTGCCGATGAAACTATACGCTTCAACAAAACCAGATCTTGAAAAGTTGAATTATGAATGGATTTTGCTCCCATTTCACCAAACATTAAAAAAACGTCCGCAAAGAACTCATGTACACTCCTACAACGAAGAAATAGCACAAAGAAAAAAGGAGCTAGCTAAACAGACACGCCAACTCAAGAAAAACAAAACATCAGAAAACATGACGGAGAGTAGAAAACTGAAAGTTCGATACAACAACTGGAGGAAATCACAACACGCAATCCTCCTCCAGACAGATGCAGAATCAATAATGAAGACCTATAAGGCAAATAATACAAGAGAATTGTGGAATTTACTGAACGACAACCAGCAAAAACAACGCAAGCTCACAGCTAACGTACCAGAACAAACATGGATTACTCATTTCTCGACCATGTACGCAGCACACGAACAACAATCTCAAGAAAACTTCAACCCCAAAACCAAAACAAAATGGACTGTAGTCATCATGTACGAAGAGCTACTACACATGATCCAAAACCTCAATCCCTCAAGAGCTCCGGGCCCTGATGGACTTTCCAATGCTGTCCTTAAACAAGATCCTGCGGCATGGGCTGAATTTATGACACAGATTTTGGAAATTATAAACAGACACAACCGAATTCCAACTACATGGAGAACAGCCACCATAGTGCTGATCCACAAACAAGGACCACGTGACCTTCCTCAGAACTTTCGTCCGATTGCCTTGCTTGACCCACTCGGAAAAATCTTTGCAACAGCTCTCTTGAGGCAACTCACTGCATGGGCCACTTCCACTGGACGACTATCACCGCGACAAACAGGCTTCACACGTAACGTTGGAACTAACATCAATCTTCTCCTATTGCACGTCATTAAGCACGAAGCAATAAACAACAAGTCCATGATCTACACGGCCTTCATTGACTTAAAGATGGCCTTTGATGCAATACCTCGCCAAAAGCTCTGGGCTAAATTGAACAAATGGAACTGCCCTGCGAATATCCTAGAACCCATTATACAACTTTACTCAAACACTTCAATAAAAATTAGACTCACAAAACAAGGTTTGACAACGGAGCCTATCAACACAGCGAATGGTCTAAAACAAGGATGTCCCCTCGCAGCGACTTTATACAACCTGTTTACATCAGACATTGATCAATACCTCTCCAACACTCAAACAAACCCTCCGAAAATAAATTCAATACCGGTCCCCATTATGTCCTATGCAGACGACATCGTCTTGCTCGACAGAGCACCATTTGGTCTCCAATTTTCTCTTACAGCACTAAGCGACTACATGAAACAAAATGAGCTAAAAATTAACAGCACAAAAACAAAAACCATTGCTCTAACGAAACCTAAACCAAAAGCAAAAAAAACACCGGATTTCAACATCAATGAAATACGCCTGGAAAATGTCACAACATTTAAATACCTTGGCATCATTATCAATCAAAGACAGAAAGAGATTGGCTAGACAACCTAGAACAAAAGGCTCAAGCACTCGCACGACAGGGTTCCATCCTACACAGAAAATACGGAAAATTTTCATTTAAGCCCATCATCATGTTCTACAGACAAAAATACATTCCCATCATAACATATGGAACTGAAACAATGATGAACGCAGACCAGGTAGCCTGGGTGAAATTTGAAGCAATATTTTGGCGCAGGATCTTAACCCTTCCTCAATCATATCCCATGGCGAGAATTCGATACGAAGTAGCTACCCAATCCATCGGTTCCATGGTACGATGGAAAAGACTAGACATATACCGAAAAATACTGTCGGATGACAAGACCCGGGCAACCCAAATTCTGAAAACTAACTCAACTGCTCTAAATAACACAATACTACAAACCTGGAAAAAAACAATAACCAAAGAAATGGAACAAGAAAACATATCAGAAGAACTTCTAACGAAACGTCCTCAACAGGCTAAAACCAAAATGCTACAAAACGATTGGATCAAAACCATCGAAAAGAAAAATACATACAAACGGATTTTGCAGCACAACAAGGACAACAGAAAACTACATGAACCGCAACCATACATCTTGTCATTCCCTGATCCAACTATCAGATCAACCTTCTTAAAAATCCGCCTGAACACTCTACCAACTAATGATTACTTGGCATCAATAAGACAGATCCCAAAAAACCAGAACCACTGTCGATTCTGTGAAATCATCACGACACCAGAAACCATATTCCATTTGCTCATGGAATGTCCCTCTCTCGCCAACCACCGCAAGCAGTTTGGGGCCTATTTTGACATGGCCTCGCAGCAAATGACAACAGATGAAAGATGGGCTGCGATTCTCAGTGGACAAAATAACAAATACACATTCACAGCTGTCCTTTACCTTCACAGCATTCTCGAGATTAATGGAGGAAAAATGCTTTCCTAGCAATGTAGACTACATTGCTGTCTCTTCTTTTATCCACGTACTTTGCACGAATCACAAGATGAAAAAGTTTGAGACAAAACTAAAACATCAAAAAAAAAAACAAAAAAAAAAAAAAGGGGCCTATATTGTGCAGCCATTTTGAACATGTTTCCATTTTATGGCATTTTTAAAAGGAAAAGACAGCAGGAGTATGCTCTTTTGTGGAGATACTGCCATAAATTGGCAGAGACAGCACGAGCATGTTTTCTTACAGTATCATTAATGGGATCATGCACAAAGCAATCATGCGTATGTTCTAATATGGTAATACTGCCATATTTTGGTGCAGCCACCATGGAACTGTTTCGGCACAGCCAACATGAAAATATTTTCTTACTGGCATGTATTGTGGGCAAAGGCATCGTGAAAATGCATTGGGAAATGCTCCTGTGCACGGTTAGCGACTTGCATCTATTGGATTTTTGGATTGGACTTGCCCTACAAAACCAATTGCAAATTGCCTGGCTTTTAACCCATTTTTCACAGAAAGTGTGCAATGCAGTGCACCATATTAACCAATTCAAAAATGCCTCGGGGGACAA
Source organism: Ambystoma mexicanum (assembly GCF_040938575.1). NCBI lineage: Eukaryota > Metazoa > Chordata > Amphibia > Caudata > Ambystomatidae > Ambystoma > Ambystoma mexicanum. The sequence continues at coordinate 275,781,269 of NC_090937.1, forward strand.
CCCCACCAAGCCTCTGCATGGTTGGTTTGTACTCCCTCGCTACACTTGGTCACTGTGACATACTTGTGGGAAACATTTACGCCCCATTCTCCTGGAGACTGCAGGGTATCACGTTTACTGTGCCTAAAAAAATACTGAATGCAAAAAAGCTGAAATTATGGGGGGGTGGGAGGGGGGAGATTTTGCCGCAATTACATGTGATGGGTGTGTTTGGGTAATGAATTAGTTAAAGGGCGTATGGGTAGGGATTGGGGGGGGGTCTGTGGCGGGCTGTCTCCCCTGCATATTATTGCTTGGGGGAGAAAAATGAAAATGTTTGTATTCAGAATGTATTTTCTCAGTGATTACACAGGTCCGACTGCAGAATACTGATGCCAGATGTGCAGATGCCCTATGTCTAATGACGCAAAAATGAGCATGTCGCCATTCACGTTCAACACCATGGAGTCGTGCATGCACCCCTCAAATCGTATGTTGAGACACTTTAGGTACAGGTGGCTCGGTTTCAGTTTTACCAGCCACTAAACAGTCCACGCGAGAAGTTTGTGATGGCCCTAGACCTATCATGCAGATGCCATGGTGATACATAGTATTGAGCACTCGTGTCGCGAAGAACATGGACCCCTGCAGCCCCACCATATCACACAAAGTTCGAGGGGGAACCTTTCTCTTTGAATGGCCTATGGGACAGCCTCATGTCAACACATCTGACAGCGTCTGGCTGCTTTGGTTTAATGAAGATAACAATTGGGGAAGCTCATGGTGTGGGGCCAGTAACTCAATGTTGCCCTTCAATTCTAATGTATTTAGCACTACTGCCATATTTTTGCATATGGAACTGGATCCTGCGATTCCGCAGAGCCACCAGCTGCACAATCGGGTCTTTGTGCAGACCTCCTTCCTGGCTCTTATGGCAACCAATGCCTTCAAAGGGGTTGCCATATTCCTGAAAGAGAGAGTCCACCTCATCCTGGTGTATGCCAGAAGCAAGGATAATTCGGCCCAGTTTCTTGGCAGTGTCACGGCTTAGCAAGGTATGCCTGGCTTCTGGTGTTACTTAGAAAGGAGCCGGTTCAGATTCCATGCCATTGAAATTCTGGTATGGAATGCATGTATGTGGGTCACTCATACATGATTATGTATACATTGTATACATTGGGACATGCCAACTTTGGACTTGGAGTGAGGTAATGGAATTGGGACGAAGACATGGGCATAAAGTGGACTGAAGACACTCTTTCTATGAGGACCGGGCCAAGTTCTGATTGGAACTTGGCCCCAGTGTGCAGTTGGGTTGCCACTTTGTACTTTGACGGCCTTGGCAGATAGCTTATATGAAGCAGATTTCCTCAATGTTCACATATCCATGCACTGATGCGACTGTTGGAGCTTCATTCGTTATAGTAGTCACTCTTGTATGACTCATTCTTGAAGTGGGTGTCTGTTGGCTGGGTGTCGTCTGCCAAAGATCACTGCACATGGACAGAAAATATTTGGGTTTTGTGCATATTTTGCAGGGCAGCCCTAGGCTTGTGGCAGGGAACCTCCTGCTCTTGGCGGGCTCTGCGACTAGCTATCACCCCTGGAACTGCCCTAGAGCTGGACAGCAACTTGATTGCTTCTTCCATATGCGTTGTGCTGGCTGCAGCTAGCACGTGAGATCTGCCAGCTCAAGGATATGGTTCCAGTAAGATTGCTGGCTCTCTGCCTCTTCACTTTGACAGTGAAGTTGTGTAGAGGACAACCATTGAATTATTTGTGCCCTTGCTTAATCTTCTTCCTGCAGGGTACACCATAGTGATAGTTGCCTCAGAGGCACAATGAAGTGAGTCCAGAATCCTGAAGGCCTTGACTCGCTTTCGGTAGTTGAAACTTCTCGTAATCAGCATCAAAGAGAGGGCTAAAATAGTCTGAGAGCACACTTGGGTTCGCTACAGCAGCTTTGCCTTGTAGATTGTGTGTATTGCCCCTCCTACAAAGTGCAGCATGCTCTCCTTTGAAGTATACGTTTCATGAGTTACTGCAAAGAACAGATTCAACCTGTCCATAGTTCCCATCCTTGAGCCGGTGTTGCCAGAGTAAAAAGGGACATCAAAATCAGGCACCAGGCACCCTTAAAGGTTTCAAGTGTCTTCTTATATTGGACTTTGGATGGGCCAGCCCTGCCTGTGATCCCCCCTGTCTGACTGGGAGCCTGCGAAGTATGATGCGACAGAATTGTCCCAGTCATCACTGTCCATTATACAAATGTGGCTGCCCAGAGGAAGGTCACTGGACTCCAAAAAGAACATTAGTGTTGGAAAAGTTTAAGATCTCTTTTTGGGGAGCACAGGTATCTCCAAATCTCAGAACCGTGAGTATGAGGATGGCACCTACTGCATTAGGGATATCACTCTAGGCTGGATTGTTGAGGACCACATCATGTATGTGCTGCTGGAGGGGAAGGAGAAAAAAGTGTTTGGTGCACCCAGGTGCCAGGTCCTGTTCCAGTCTGGGTGTGAAACAGGCAGCACAATCATTCACTGAAGGGCTGTTCAATCTGCTTTCGCAACTCATGGCATTGATGACGAGGGAGGCGGAGCTGACCCTGGAGGAAGAATAAGTTGAACCTTAGCCGTGGCCCGAGTGGTGAAACAAAGGAAAGGGCAGAAGCAGGGGTGTTAGGTCTGGAAAAGATCAGGGGCTAAACTAATGTCAGGATAGGCGGGACTCAGGGCTTGCTATAGACTTTTGGTTGTAGCCCCTGCACGTCTATCCGGGGCTACAAACAAAAGACCCTGCGCTATAGCCCCATCAGCCCACCCCTAGCAACGCTTCTGGGCAGAAGCCTACGAAAACTGTGCACAAGCCCAGGAAATTGGAAAAAGGAGCCAGCCGAAGAAGGGACAGCAGCCAATAAAGGGCTTGCTCTCCCAGAATCATAAAAGGGGATCCTGCCTCATGTGACTTTTTCACCTCCTCTCTCTGGTGGCTGCCCAAGAATATCCAGGAGGGCAGCGTCTCGTCATCTTGGCCTGCATCAGCAGCAAGCATAGTGGATCACTCACTGAATTGGATCCACCCCCGCGTGCGCCAGCGAGAGGAGAAAGGCGCCAGCATCTGCATCTGGAGCATTGAATACATCCAGTGCGGGTGCTGGGGAGAGGAGAGTGGCACCAGTACCTGCAGCAGCTTCCAGCGAAGAGGATCATGTGGCGCCGGTGAGGGGAGTCAGAAGGGTCGTAATTCAGTGTGTGTGCCGTGAGCAGGGAGTGCGGCCAAGACCTCTCAATGTGGTGGAGGAAGTGGTAAAGGGGGCTGGTGTGAGCAGGTCTACGAAGGCGTGGTGCACAGTGAACGTTGCCCTTCGCGAAAGCATGGACCAGAGGGAGGCACAAGTGAACTTTTAGGCACACAAGGTTACCAGCACAAGCGAGAAGGGTTTGGACTTGGAAGGCAGCAGACTGAGTTCAAATCTCATTTGGTGTCTCTGTTGAAAGTTTGCATAAAGAAGAGTGCTTAGGTGATCAGACACTTAAGCCCATTTCCTTTGGCAGCAAATAAAGGGAATTGGCCAGAAACAGAGGCGTTGTTAGGGGAGGGGCTTAGGGTTGCTATAGCCCCGGGTCTTTTGGTTGTAGCACTGGACAGAAGCTCAAGGGTTACAACCAAAAAGCACCACCCCTGGCCAGAAATCAGAGGTACTTCAGCCCAGGCCCCCTCAAATTTGGCGACAGCAAGGCTCAGATGATGGAAGAAGAGGAGGCACAAACAGCAAAGTCAACAATGGAAAGAGTCAAAGGCAGAGGTATGTCTGATTCAGATATCTGTTGGTGTTGTGATGTGGAGATTGGCACTCTTGAACATTTGCTGTGGGATTGTGTCCGGGTCAGAGGTTTTTGGCAGGACGTTTGTACGATGTGTCTACGGGTCCTGGATTGTATCGACTTGGATTTGAAGACAATGGTTTTGGGCAGTGGTGTCTTACTTGTAGATTTGTCCCTATCTGAGAGAAAGTTCTTGTTTAGGGGTGCGTCAATTGCCAAGAAACTGATCTTGAGAGGGTGGAAATCCCAAGTGCCACCTGACTCTGATGTTTGGGTTGATGAGATGGTCTCTTTGGCGGCTGTTGAAAAATTGATTTATAGGAAACAGGGGAAAGTACACTTGCATGCTAAGATCTGGGAGGTGTTTTTGAACACGTATTAGTGTTTTTTTTTCTACTCTTTTTCTTTAGTATCAGCATACTTTGGTTATAATGTTTGTTTACAATATTTTTGACTGCTTTGATTGCTACTTGTATGTTCTTGTATTGCACAATATAAATAAAAAGTAAAAAAAAAAAAGCAAAGTCAACAAGAAAAGCTGAAATGGTGCTGGAGCAGTTCTTGCTGGCAAGGGCAGCAGCATCAAGGCATGGGCCCAGCTGGCTGCACAAAATGGTGACCAAACTCGAACGGGATATAGCAGGGCCTTCAAGGAGTGGAGCTCAATACCCCCGCCCCCCTCTTTTTTCCAGCGTCAATGGAGGAACAGGCATAGGATTAAGTGATTTCTTTGGGGGAGGAGGAGCCCGTGGCTAAAATAAGAAAGACTTTGCTGTCTCATTGCCATGTTCTTGGCAGTTAAACGGAGGCAGCGAAAAGGAAAAGAGAAGGTGGTCAAAAGACAGTAGAAAGAAAAGGCAGAGGAGGAAAGCAGGGGTCTGCAGCCAACATGGCAGTGCCTGAGAGGGAAGGTCCAAGGGAGAGCAGCAGTGAGCCCAGCACGCATCCAGCCATCACAGCAGCAGAGGTATTGGAGGGGCCTGTTTCCTTGAAGCAAATGAAAGACATCGTACTGCAATGCTTGCAAGCATTGGGGGTAGTAGCAATGATCAGTTCATGTGTGGCAATGTTAATGCATTCAATAACAGAGTAAACATGGGCGAGAGTGCCACAACGGTAATTCAGCAGTGAGACACCAGTAATGGTGGCTAGTAGCAGGATCAACCTTGGGCACAACGCTTTACCAATTAACCAACAGGGTAATGCACACCTGCACAGTTGGAGGTCCAGGGCCTGCAGCCACAAGAGACGGGCCCAGCCAGCTACCAATCACAAGGTGGTGGGTTTTGCAGCACAGCTTATGGGAGGGGCATGCCAGGGTTTGCTCCATTGAGGGCCAAGGGGAATGCACTTGTCTGGCACATACTGCCGCACATTAAAGAGAATATGGCAAAAAGAATGTATAGATATTTTCACACTGTTGGAACTAGAACAACTGGTTTAGATATAAGACAGATGACCGAGAAAGATAAGGAAAAGAAAGAAAAGGATAGGATAAGGAAGGAGGAAACCATCCATAACTGCCTGGCTGGTTTCCCTATGCTCGCATCCATTACTGTTGAAAAATACCCTGGAGACATGGGGGCGTTATGTACATACAAGCAATATATACATGATGTATATTTAATTTATGGGCGGGATGCATGGCTCAAGTAAGACTGGGAGTTCAGGCTAAAAATGCAGATCTGGCCTGCAATGGCCTGGGACGAGGTTGATGTCACAGTTTTCATAGAAAAGATGGTGGCCGCAAAATAATTTCGATGCAGAACACAGTCCGAGAAACAAGTAGGGTTTTAAAGATAGAGGGGGTTCCTTTTGTGGGTGCTTCTCATGGAATAATAGGTCTAGCTAGCCGTAAAGGGAGCAAGCCACGTGCTGGAAATTTGAGAAAGGGTCCTGTCTGTTTGACAAGGCATGTAGGTTTAAACACGCTCGCGCAATGTGTGATGGATCACACAGCGCTGCCACCTTAGAAGGTAGAAAGGAGGCACACAAGCCTCCTTAAGCAGCAAATGGTGTGGGGGGGGGGGGAACAGGGGTGGGAGTTGAGCATAACCAGGAACCTCCACAATCAGATTGAAGAAAATACTTGCCTTGCTAAATATTTACCCACAACTCTGCAGATGCCAAAATAATTTGGGAAGGGTTTTCAAGAGGCTTTAACGTGCCATATTCAGGCACCACATGTCCTAGGGAGTCTGGTAACCTCAGGTCAGCAAGACCACAACCTGATGTCATGAAGCAAACAATTCTCAAAGAATTATCCCTGGGTAGAGTAGCCGGACCATTTCATGCCCACTCCCTCACCTACGACGAGCTATACTTTAGAAGCAATAGTCTTTGACAATAGAATTATGACTGATGTAACAAACTCCGGAGACCAATAATAAGTTGACTGACTGGCCATACAGTCTTAAAAACAACAAAGATATCGTATTGAGGAAAGCAGACAAGGCCGATGTAATTGTCCTACAGGACCAAAAATCATACATTAAGGAATATGATCACCAACTTAGTGATACATCTTTCTATGAGGTTTTAACAAATAATCCAACAGATTACAATAAGAAATAGCCAACAAAGTGGAGAAAGCGGTTGCCCGAATGTGGTTGTCAAAAAAAAGAGGCTGAATTTCTGGTAACAATTGACCCAAGTATACCTACATTCTATACTTTACCAAAAGTACACAAGACATTGAATGAACCACCCAGACGCCCAACTGTGTCTGGCACTGGATCTGTGCAGTAACTGCTTCCTAAATTTGCAGATTTCTTTTTGAAACCGTTTATCAAAGAGATGCCCTCGTTTATACAAGATGCTACTGATGCCATCAACTTAATAGAGGGTCATCCGTTTGATTAACAAACAGAATTGTTAGTGGGACTGGATATTATCTCACTGTATACGTAAATACCTCAGGATGCAACACTCAATATGGTTGAAGATTGGCTTCTTCGTAAAAGAGGAGGCCCTACAGAGATGTCCCCAACTGAAAATTGTTTCTTGTTTGATAACATCTACTGTCATCAAAATCACAGCACGGCAATGGACTCAGCAGTGGGCCCAACTCTGGCTAATCTTTATGCAGAAAGTTTGGAAAGGAGGGACATTTGGTCCGACATCAACCAGTTTAAAGATCTTATACAATTAATGAATAGGTACATAGACGATGTACTTTGTACTTGTCATTTGGCAGGGAGATATGAAAAGCTTCGAGGAATTTTTTTCATGGCTTAATGAACAGTACCCATACTTGAAATTCACCAGTAATAAGAGTAATTGCGAAATCAATTTTTTGGACTTAATTTATGCAGACCAGGTAAATCGAGTCCTTGAGGTGAAACCGTTTCAAAATCTGCAAGGAGTTGGCCAAACCTGCTGCAGTCTCTAGCTCCCCTGTTCCCTCCCAGGCCTTCTGCACAGTGCTGGCTTCTCATTTCACCACTAAAACTCAGGATATGCTGTCCACCCTCTCTCCCTCCAATTTCTCTTCCTGTACCACTTCTGCCATGTCTGAGGCAGTCTTTACTCCTCCTTTCTCCTGTTCACCCCTGGCGATGTTTCTATACAAGTACGATCTATCAAAGTCTTGTCAAAGCAGGTTCTCCCCTGCTCATCCAGTACCATCAAGGACCACATTGACACCCTTGCTCCATCTTTGGCTGATTTCTGCAATCTCTCCATTGCCACTGGAACTTTCCCCTCCCCTTTAAGCACCCCCTTGTGCACCCCTGTCTAAAGAAACCCTCAGGCGATCCTTCCTCTTTGGCTAAATATCGCCCGATCTCCATCACTCCTTTCTTGGGCATACTCCTGGAAAGAATGGCCAACTCCTAGCTTAATCTGTATACTGAATCTGTTGGTTGTCTCCATGACCACCCGTCTGGCTTCAAAGCTGCCAGAAGCATGGAAACTGCTCTCCTGAACACCCGTGAAGACCTGCTCTCCACTCTTGACATTAAAATCTCTTTTCTGTCCTCATTCTCCTCAATCTTTCCTCTGCTTTTGACACATTCAACTATGCCATCCTGCTCAAGCGCCTCCATGACAACCTGTGTATCACTGATCAGTCCTTGGTCTGTTTGACCTCCTTTCTCTCCGACCAACCCTCTCGGGACCAAATGGGGTCTTTCCTCTCTTCTATCCCTCTCTCTCTCTCTCTCTACCTGTGGTGTTTTCCAGGGATCTAAACTCTCTCCCTGGCTGTTCAACCAATACCTGGCTCCTCTTGCCCACCGCATCGCTACTTTCCAATTAATAGTGTTATGTGGATGACTCACAGCTCTCTTTCAGGCTCCCCTCAGCCACCTCTGCTACTTCTCTCATACCAAATGCTTGGAAGTGCTGTTCACTGTACTCTCTGGCCCCCCTGCACTGCTGGAAGATACGTGGAAGAATCCTCATGGAAGGTGAACTTGAGGGCCCTAACCTTTTCCCAGAAGCACTTCAAATAGTGGCAGGCATGCACATTTTGCAAGTGCTATTCGCTGTACTCACTGGCCCCCCTGCACTCCTGGAAAATACATGGAAGAATCCTTGTGGTAGGACTATGAATGTACTTGCATCGGTTATCTCAATATAATTGGACTTAATCTATGAAGAGGACTAGGTCTATTCAGAAATAGGAGTTAACCTATTTACGTTTTACACTTTGTTTCTATTGCTTCTAGGAAGGTGAACTTGAAGCCCCTCCCCTTTTCCCAGAAGCACTTCAAATAGTGGCAGACGCGCACGTGCGCATTTTGCAAGTGTGCGGAAGTGTTGTTCGCTGTTTGTGTTGCATGGTGAGTGGCGACTGCAGGCTTGAAAATGAGGTCTCACTATTTGTATGCAGTTCTGAGAAAATTGTGTTGATTTATCTGCAAAAAGTCTGTTGTACGTGTTCGAGTGTCATGCCTTAATTGGTATTGCCCGTTTGCCCCGATTTGTTCTCGGACTTTCGGGTCTGCTGTTTGTAACCCGACGCCTGACTTTGAGGTGTATACTATGAGCATTTAAACGTTGACGTCCTGGAGAAATCTGTTTTAGTAGAATCTTTACAGCATTTTGTTTCACCCAACGGTTCTGCTTTCCAGAAGGGTTGCGTGTATAGGAGTGTACATGTGTGCGGTGTTGGTGCCTGTTTGGAATAAGCAGCCTTGGCTCCGTTACCGAGCATGGAAGCACCCTCGGAAGGGGCGGGTGCCAGAGACATGATAGACCAACCAATGGGTGATCCTGTCGCTGTGGTAAGCCCGCAGAAAACTATGCAGCGATGTCACAGGATATGCATACCCAAAACCATCACAAAACCTTCTGGTGGCAGAAAATTAAATAAATGACTAGTTCTTTTTCGCAAGTCCAGGCTCTAAGTAAATTAGATGAGGAAATGGCTGCAAAAGATATTGCTGAAGAATTAAGAATATCTATGGGCTGTGCGGGCGTTAAACTAATCGAGGCTGTAATTTTGCCCCCCTGTTGATGTGGAAACAAAACAACAACAAAAATCGATGGGAGGGGGTAGCCAATATTGGTAACGCCATTGAGCCTCTTGGTCCTGAAACTGAGCAAGTAGATCTGGACAAGTACTCAGAAAATACAACTGTGGCAACTAATTGCCAAACTGTACCGTTACTGTCACCAACGCCTTCTCCACAAAGTAGTGTACAGGCAGACAGTGTAATCCCACCTAATCTTGCAATTAACCTAGACGCGTTGAGTGAAGAACCTTAAATTGAGTACTTGGGAGGTATTATTGAATCGTCATCCACACCATGTCATGTTGATACTGACCCCTTAGTGTTCTTGAAGTACTGAAGAATGACCTGCAAGCCCCTCTTGATTGTAAAGTAAAAACTGATGGTGTGAAAGGGTATGGAGCCTATTTCGGGTAATGAGGTTGGGGGCCTGGGGGGCTGTTGAAAGCAATGTGGTGCTAGATGCACCCACTGACACCGTTAACATAAGTATGAATGAAGTAAACTCCAATAGCATGGGCTTTTGAAAACCTTCTGACAACACTAGTGGCAAAATGCGAGTGTCTTGAGAATAAATTGGATATCCAATCTATTCTCTTACACAAGAGCATTAATCGTAGCTGCAAAACAGTCTGAGGCCAAAGCACATGCACTGAACCGATTGAAATAGTGGTCCCTAAGCCTATAAAAATGAATAACTTACCACTACCAGAGATGGGCGTAAGCGGGGGGAAAAGTCAAAAGAAATTGCCATAGTAAAGCGAAAGGCAAAAACCATCTCCCAGGCATTTATGTATAACAATCGCATGAAAATACTTAAGAATGCATGTGTTGAGGGAAATATCGGCCCCTGTATTGGAACTGTACAGGATGTGGAGAATGTTTCTGCCCCTGTGTTGAGTTCGGTTGTGCCTGCAGATTTGTTGACATACCCGCCGGATAGTTCTAAAAACATGAGTGAACCGAGTCATGAGATTTTTGTAACATGTGGTGGGAAGCCTGTCGAGCAAGGGGCGATTAAGGATTGTAAAGGGAGTTGTCCTGCCCTTAGATGCAACTGTTCATGGTTATCCAGACCGCAGACCCAAACTATGCTCCCAGATAATTGGTCTGCAAATTTGGTGTCAGAGTAATTTGATTAACTAGTGTTATCTGCTTCAGTCAAAGGTGGGCCAGTCAAGGCACTGCAACTTCAGCCTGTATCTATTATAGCAAATCTTCCACCACTTAATAGAACAGGGGTGCTTTGCATTCTACATTCTGTGGTTGCCCTTAGAGTGATAACCATCAATCATAGTAAGACCGTAGACCAGACTGAACACATAGCAGAGTATGTGACAAATGTGTTGTTTAAGTCGGAGGTGACACTTGACTACATACTCAGATATGAGGATGATTTTTACAGGTTGGGTTATACTTGTAAGATCGTGTTGATCCCACTTGTTAAGCTCCGGACTGCCCCTAATGCTACTGTCTGTGACAATAACCTGCCCTGTATTCCTTCACGGATTACTGGTACTTTTGAAATCCAGAACAGGAGGGATGTAGCCCCAATGCAAGGGGGCGATATTCTCCCAGTGTGCGCTGAACCTAGACCAGTGAATACTAGCACCCAGATGGTCAAGAATGGGGGTAGTGCTGTAGACAATTCTGGGGCTGGATACTCACAGTGGCTACCGACTGTTTTTAAGCAACACTTTACATCAGTGTGTCAATGATGTAAATCGATTGTGCTCCTGGAATGCACAGGTTTTTGTCCATTTATTTGGAGAAGATAGTCTGGTCTCTCAGATTCATATATTCACCATCATTGTATTACAGGAAAAATGGTTGGTAGACAGTATACTTTGATGGTCGTAGCACTGTACAGCAGCCTGCCATAAAAGGTCAGAGGGTGTCCGAAGGGCGGCCTCTTGATATCAGTTAGGTAGCCGTGGATCGTAACAGATTTCAAAGAATCCACTAATATGATAGTCAAACTTTCATATTTACAACAATCCATTATACTGGTAAATATCTATGACCCCCCCCGAACTCTGTCAACATCAGTAAATGTTAAGACAGTCGTAGAAATCTTGAATCTTTACTACCATCGGTTTCCTGTAATTTCAATGCGTTAATCGGGAATGTAATATCCGTACCAATTTAGGTATGCATGCATATTCTGTGCTGGTTAAATCCCTGGGGACAAACCGGCAAGGGAAACCATGGGTTCAAATGTTAGATAAATATGGTTTCACCCGTTGAAATGGTTATTGCCCTGAGGATGCCCACGTGACTTTCACACGGGTAGATGGGAGGTGTGCAAATACAATCAATGTATTTTTGAGAATCTTGAGGGACTATCTATGATTGTGGACCTCTTATGGTTCAAAGTGAACTTAATGTATATGACCAAAAAGGAGACATCTATTTAAACAAGGCTCAAAATAGAATTCAATAGCATGGGAAGAACTTAAATAAAGCAAATCAGGCAGTTATTGTAAAATAAATGCAGGTGCAAGACTGATGTGTGACTAATAGTGCCAATGGGGTGGTTGGAATAGTCCCCTTATTTGAATTGTTGATGGTTAGTATAGGCGATTATACTAGGGCTACAAGATCCTACAAAACTACGTATGAAAGGTCTAACAATGTTTTTAATAAAAGACATCATTTTGATAGAAAGATTGCTGAGGCAAAGAAACAGCTTTGCACCTGAATAGCAGCAATGATTTATCCTTCCCTAGGTAGTAGGGCATCTAGTGCAATCATAGCCCATGTAAAATTAATGAAATAGGAGTATCACAAGAGGTTGAAAGATCACACAATAAACTGTGAAATAGAAGGGTGGGGACAGATAGCAAATCTTGCAATTAAGTGTAGGAACAAACCGATATGGAAGGTAATTCGTGGGTCAAAAAAAAAAAGGTGACAAATTGTGTATCTGAAGATCTGTGGGCTAAACATATTAAATTGACGTTAGGATCATCGGAAGAAAATGATGTAATCCCTCCCGTCCAACATCTGGGTATGTAAGGCGACTATACTTGATATTGTTGTTATCGAGCGATTGAACAATTCACGGGCAGCCGGACCAGCTGGCGTCTGCAACAATTTGCTTATCGCCTGACATTTGGGCCCATGCACTGCACATTTTGTTTGTAGAAATTGGAAAAACAGGTAGGTTGCCAGATACCTGGCATATGAGTAAAATTCCCCAAGAATATAAGAACGGTGAGTGGAATAATCCAGCTAATTATCGAATGCTAGCAATGTTAGACATACTGGCAAAAATCTTCTCAAGAGTTTTGTTGGCAGAAGTAAACACATGAATTGCAGTGAACAATATTCTCCCCCCTAATCAGACGGGTTTCAGATCTAAATACAACACTTTACACAACCTACTGATTTTAACCTCTGCAGTTGAATATGCGTGTAAGAGACGGGAGTGGAATGTGTACTGCGCTTACATAGATTATAGTGCAGATTTTGATTCCGTCATCCGGAATAAGCTATGGAGGAAATTGTTATCTTGAAACATACTGTTAGGACTACTCAGAATGCTAATGCTGCTTTATACAGACACCTCGGTATGTATCGATCGGGATGGCAGGGGTAGGTTATCAGCATCCACACCTACCTGCCGGGGGTGAAACAAGGGTGCATCATAGCCGCAAAGCTATTTAATTTGTACTTGGCAGATCTGCACTTGCAATTTATGAATCTGCCCACATGCCTGGTTAAAGTAGGGTTGCCATCCGTGGGATGGCTTTCTTATGCCGAGGATCTGCTTCTACTAGATCATACCCCAAGGGTTTGCAAGATATGCTGAATGCATTGTGTGAATATGCAAACAAGAATGGCTTGAGAGTAAATATCGAAAAAAGAAAAAAAAAACGCTGGTCTTCTCTGCAAAGCAATACATAACTAAACAGATTGTTTGGATCTTTGTCTGTGAGGGGAAAAGTCTTGAGCAGGTTAAGGAATACAAATACCTGGGTGTGTATGTTGATAAACTAAAATGGGATAAGCATTGGGTAGAAATTAAAGACACTTGTTGCATTTACAGATATCATACACTTGGCTTTATCGGTAAAAATGTTGGTTTTTCAGCTTATGCAATTTTAATGCATGATACAGCAAATATTACCCCAGTGTTACAATACGGGATTGAGATGTGGGGTCATAACCATCTTCCTGAATTCAATATGTTTGAAGCAAAGATCCTACACAAATTGTTTAGGATGCCACATAATGTAACATTTGAATGTTTGTACTTAGAGTTTGAACTTAATGGTATAGTTGTAGGTTTAATTCGAAGAATTGTAATGTGTTATGAAAACTTGAGACGGATTGTCAATGGAACAATCATTGTAGTGTATATACATGCTTTTCATGGGAACGACAATTTTTTTATTTTTTATTTTATTGTGGTATAAACCAGACATGGTTTTTTCACAAGTACAAAAGAAGAACTTTCAAGAAGAATAAAAAAACCATAAGGAAAAAAAAAGAAAAATAGAAGAAAATGTACATTTCATATTTAAAACAAAAATAAAAACATATTTACCCATTTCTTATCTTCAGCTATCTCTATGTAGAAGAATGAATGGACATTTACAATTTCAAATGAAACCTATCTGTTGTAGGACTCTAACCACATTTATCGTCAAAGCCGTTTCATGGCCTGAAGTCATTCTCACCCAAAAATCCTCAGATGACAACCAATCACTTGAACTAACAAAGTGTCCCAAATATTTCTTTCGCACATCCCATGCACCTTCACAGAATCTTAGTAGATGCTCCAATGACTGGTCTTTTGGGTCTTGGCATTGCAGACATAAGGGTCTACGGCTTTCTCCCCAACCCCAATGAGCAAGGACCGATCCTGTGCGAGTCATTCCCAAACGGAGTCTGAGGAAATTCTGCTTCCCGTTTGCATCCGGGAATTTCGCCAGATAGTTTGCTATTTATCCAAGTCTCTTGTCCGTTGGAGAAAGCGAGGGTGCCACAATAGAAGATAGTGTGTGATCAATTGTCTTCATCCAATCTGATAACAGTAGCGCCCTCTTTGTCTTCATGGGGTTTGTGGTTAGTGTGTCCATATCGCTGTTGCATCTGAGAAGAATTTTTTGGGCTACTCTTTTTAAATCATATACTACCCCCATGGAAGCACTGTTCAGGTGGACATGTAGGTCTTCATATAGAGTGTTACGCCTTGGGTTTATTATCAGGCTAAAGAGTGACAGAAGTTTTCAGTCAGCCTGTGACCCGAGTGAGGAGAGGCCCAACTCAAATCTTAGGCTGGCCATTGGTAGACTATTTGGCAGGCATAGAGCTTTTTTCTAAATCCTGGAATCAATATTCCAGGCCAGTGGTTTTGCCTCTAAGCCATATAAAAGTACTGGAATGATCTTTGCTCGATAGAAACGGATTGCAGGTAGGAGGGAAAACTTGCAGTATTACTTAATCATTTTCTGTAGTTGTGCCATCAATTGGGTACATTTTTGTAATATCTCTGCCCATAAAAGACAGGCTCTTGGTGTAGCATACAGAGTATAGCCCAAATAAATGACCTCCTCGATCACTGGAATACATTTGCCCCCCACTGTCCAACAATACTTGCCTCCTCTACCACTTTTCTTTCCAAAAATCACGACTTTCGATTTTTGCTGGATTTACTTTGAGATTGTTATCTTTCATATATTGGTCCAAAGCATTTAACGGCCTCTGGAGGCCCACTGGTGTCTTGTCCAGGAAGACGATATCATCCGCGTACATGAGCCACTTTATTGAATTTGTACCAATCTTGGCACTGCCCAATGCCGCGATTTCGACCTCCTGTCCAAAATCAGCTAGATAAAAATTAAACAAGAAGGGAGCAACCATACACCCCTGTCTCACCCGCCTATTCACTGGGATGTGTGTTGATAAGAACCCAGCTAAGTTTATTATTACTTGTACCGTATCTCCTTCATGCAGGGAAGCTAATATGTCAATGAGTGAGGACAGAGCGCCCCTAGCTTTTAGTTTTGACCATAGCCTATCCTGATTCACCAAATCAAAGGCGCTTGATAGATCAATGAATGCGCCATATAGTCGTGAAGTTTTCCCCCCTTCCTTGGTATTAGAGAGGGTGTAAAGTACTATGCAGTTGAGGGATGTAGAATGTCCCTTCCGAAAACCTGTCTGCTGTTTCGGAAAGATATTGTTTGACTCGTCCCAACGTTCCAAATCTCTCAATAGGCTAGCAAACAACTTGCTTTCCACATCGAGGAGAGTAATTGGTCTATAGTTTAGGGGGTCCCTTCGGTCCCCCTTTTTGAATATTGAAACGATGATTCCCGATTTCCAAGATGACGGGATCTTTTTATGTTTTAATATCCCATGGAACAATGTATTCAAGAGACTGGCCCACCTTTTAGGGTTTCACTTTAGGACTTGGTAAGTTAGACCACTAGGGCCTGCTGCCCTTGATGCCGAAGATTTAATTATTAGGGTATAAATGTCCTCTTCCGCTGTGTCCAAAGTCCACTGGTCACCAGAGGTGGAGAAAATTTCGACTTGGCATATTTCTTCGAAAGGAAATTTACCCACTCTAGTTCAGTGACCACGTTTGACAAAGCACCGACTTGGTCAATAGATTGCTGATTAATCAAGACCAAAAGTTTCGTGAGTTCTTATTTAGAACAGCCTGGAGCATAGTTTCCCCATCTTCCTGGGCACGAGACATTCGTTGTTGTTTCGACCATTGTTTATATTTACTTTTTGTGGACTTTATTTTCACCTCTCTGATGGACTTAACAATTTCCTCGCTTTTGATAGCTCTTATCGACCACCGCATCTCACGTTTCTTCTCCCAAGTATGTTCGTCAAATGTATGTTTATGGGCTTTTCTTGTTTGGCCTACCATAAAATCGGGAAGCCTCGACTGACCACGGAAAATCATGGAAAGTATAAGGGTTGCAAATATCTTTCAATTCTCTATCACTTAACTCATAGTTATATTTGTCCAGGTCTTTATTCAATTTCTCTCCTTCCTTTTTGTATTTGACTAACCAATTTTTTTGATTATTTACAACTATGCGCTCCACCTGCCTCTTTATATTCTTTACATAATGCCATCTAACCGACATTTCTAGTCATTTGTGATCACTTATACCTCCTTCTCTCACCCCAATGTTTTCACATTGATCAAACATGCTTGGTGACATGAACATATAATTCAAAATGGATTCTGATGATCCCCGGCACCGTGTACTAGCCAGTGGAATGTCCCCTTCCAAGGATCCATTCCCCATTTTCAAGTTCCATTCTTTGAAAAAAGATCCCCAAACATTGCAATTTGAAATAACCTTATGTTTGGGTGCTCCTCTCCCTTTACTACTTTCCACACATTGTGAATTTAAATCCCCTGCCACCAAAACATGTGTCTCGGGATAGGTCAGTTTTATTTCAGTCAGCACGCTAGACAAGGCATCCAGAAAAACGGCAAGCTTTGAACTCGCAGGGTTCCAGTATAGATTTACTGCTGCTATTTGCTTCATCCCTTGAGATGTTGATACCACACGTTTTATTGCCAGAATCCCCTCTTGTTTACCTGAAATTACTGTTACCTCTTTAAAGAGAGTGGCATTACAGGCAAGTAGTAAACATTCCTTTGGCCTTCCTTTTACAAACGCTGGGTTAAATCATGTCCTTGCATAACAATTGGTCTGCAGACTTTGAGGGAATTCCCATGCTAAGACAAGTTAACTGGTTCAAAGGGTGGTTGAAAAAGAAATTGAAAGTGTATAGCCATGACTGTAACCAAGTAGAGCTGGCCACTAAGAGTAATAGTGGCCGCTACCTCCAATAAAGGATGGAACATACTGCTATGCCTTTATATATAAAGGCATATCCTAACCCGCAGATATTTAGACAATATCTTTTGCTAAAGTTCAACATCTGCGATGTTCTAGAGATCAAAGGAGAGAGAGTGGGTACAGTGCGCTCTGAAAGAATGTGTAGCCTATGTGGGGGTACCGACTTGGAATCATTAGAGCACCTCTTTGTACATTGTGACAGTTTAACCTCCATTTGAACAAGTTTTCTGAAATCCTTTAATAATTCCTTTGACCCTTGTAATGTTTCAATGTTATGGACCAATTTAATGCAAGGTGATGACATACATTTTATGGAAATTCATAGACATTTGAAATAGTTTAGCTCGAGGTGTTTACATGTAATGCTTTTGTATTTTATCCCTATGTTTTTATAGATCATATTTTATTGATATTACTGGACTTTATTGTAGGTTTTGGTATTATTACAGAGGAACATTGATAAAGTGTTTATGTTCTATTGTGAATGTATGTTGTATATACAAAGCTTGAAGGCTATAGGTATATTAAGAATAAATAAACTATAAACTGTCTCTCCACAATTCAGGAATCGTTTGCTGCCAATGATCTGTGTCTTAATACCAGTAAGACTGAGCTCCTCCTCATTGGAGGGGAGGGAGGGGTCTCTCTCTCTCTCTCTCGGTTTCTCTCGGTCTCCCTCTCTCTCGGTCGGTCTCTCTCTCGGTCGGTCTCTCTCTCTCGACCCCCCCCACCCCTCCACCTCTGGGCCCTCTTCCTGCTCCTTCCTGTTAGGTTAAGAACCTTGGCAGCTTCCTGTGAGGCTAACAGCCTTGGTGTCATCTTCGGCTCCACCCTCTCCTCTCATATCTAACGTCTCTAAGAAGTCAATCTATCATCTGCACCTCCTCAGAGGTATTCTTCCTTTTCTCACTTTCCCCCAGAAGAACAAGTTACTTACCAACTGGTAACGTCCTTTGAACTGGATTTTCCTCCAACCTATTCCACATCTTTGACATGTAATGTCCGCAGCAGAGCAGAGCCGCGGACATTACATGTCAAAGATGTGGAATACGTTGGAGGACACAATCCATTCGAAGCTCAGTGTCTCCAGAGCTCTGGTCCTCTCTAGGCTGGACTACTGCAACAGACTCTTTCTAAATCTGCCTGCCTCTACCCTTTGACCATTACAATTTATCCAGAACAGGACTGCAATACTTGTACTTGGCCTCAAGCCCAGGGATTGTATCTCTCCAGCACTGAAATCTATACTGGCGCCCCGTGGCTGCAAGGATCAAGTTCAAGACCATCTGCATCGTCCATAAGGCTTTCTGGGGCATGGGACCACTCTACCCCCAACTTTCTCTTCCTAGACATCTTCCTTCTCAAGCTCTCCACTCATCCACCGCCAACTCTCTGAGGGTCAGACGCTTCTCCAAGCAGAAAGTTGGAGGCAGAATTCTCTCCTCGGCTAGGGCCTCCCTCTGGAACAGCCTCCCTGCCCCTCTCAATCTTGAAAAGAACCACCTCTGGTTCCAGAAGCAATTCAAGACCTTCCTTTTCGCTTTTGCTTTCTCTCTTCCTCTCCCCTGCTGATGTACCAGACTGCTCCACGCACTCTTCACCTGGATACCCTCTGGTCCCATGCTCCTGCATGTCCAGTTGCCCTTGCACTGCCTCTGGGTTTCCCCCAGCACTTAAGGGTCTGTTTCTGAAACAGAAGAGTCCCATCTCTCTGCATGAGACACCTGTTGGCTGCACCTATTGATCTATCAGCCCTTTTCTCCTCCCCTTCCCTCTTTCCAACCCCTTTACAATCTGAATGACAAGGCCTAGTAATATCATTGTTTTGTCCTCCCTTTGTTTCCACCTCCTTGGCTTGTCGTGCCTAGACAAACTTGTGTACAGGTGAGTTATAAATGCCATATCAAAGGAACTGATAAGAACTCACTCCTTGCTTTCTCAAGTTTGCATCCTAGGCACACCAGAGAAAACCTACCTGTAGGACAATTTTTGCAATTTAAACACAATAGTACAAATTAACCAGAGTTTGACAAAGAGGCTTTTAATCTAAGTACCAATTCAAAAGCGAGAGGATATCCTAAAAAAATGATTAAGGATGCTTTCAAACAAGCTTCAAATAAGAATAGGGAAGCAGTGTTGGAATATATAAAGGATAAGCAGGCGAGGGACAACATAACTTATGTCAGTACTTATTATACTATCTAACCAAAGTAAGAAACTAATTTTGAGGAATTGGCATATCTTGGTCAAAGACAAGAATGCATTGGAATAACCAAGATGCGCCTATAAAAGGTGCAAACATTTGAAAGAGTTAGTAACATGAAATGACATATAATGTCACGGGAGGATAGCTCAGCGGCAGCGTGCGGGTCTTGGAAGCAAGACGACACAAAGCAACAACAGGTTCGATCCCCGGGTCCGCGCTTAGAAACCTCTGGGTGTTTAAGCGCGTTATAAATACGTAACTAAGACAAAAAAAAAACACAATTACGCAACTAAGAAAAACAAACAATTCCTGTAACAGCGCCTCGATGCCTGCGGGCTGGGTGAGCGCTTTATAAATGTTAAAAAATAAATAAATATAAGACCAACTGAATACCCAAATGACATTCACAGAGGTGTGGGGAATGCCGAAACCAATAGGACAGTCCGTGTAGCAATTGTAAATGATGTGCACAAACAAAGGACTCATGAAGTTGACATAGGGGGGAATAAACCCTGCCAACAATGATGTTTCACAAATTGCAACACTAGTTGGGCGATTTCCGCAATTTGGTTCCCATGCAATAAGATCTATATAGGTAAAACTGAACACAAAGCAAAGATAAGAATTACTGTGCATAAAAGCTGCATTAGGAATTCAGTACTCACAGCCCCAGTGGTAGGACACTGAGCGGCTGACCACAAGTGTGATGAATTAAAATGACGATAATGAAAATCAGCCCGAGCCATGATACAATTAAGTTGTGGAGAGTGGAATTGCGCCCGATATTCCTAACTAAGGGCCACGAAGTAGGACACAATGAAAATATTGATTGGCATTTAATGCGTTAAGCTCCTGAGAATGTAATGTCTGCACAGCTCAAGGTGTGCCAAATAGCAATTAGAGTACAGGTTATGAAAACTCAGTTAAGATGGCCACCAACAGTTTGAGCAGATTGTGGCGTTTTACATGATTATATCCATGTGATAAGCATGGAGGTAAAGGAAGGACACAATTCCCAAAACAACATTCACAATACGAGGTTGGGACATGGAAACGCTTGTGTGTTGAAACCGTTTTGTGATTGAGAGGTAAGATTAAGCCTCAGCCAAGTCTAAGTACTTTTATCTAGTAACGAAGTGTAAGAGCTAGTAAGATGGTTGAGGTGGTTGTACTATTATGTAATGGCCACTGACACCCCGTAAGATCACGATTATTTATGAGCACTTTGAGGGCATTGTACAAGTGGTTACTTAGTGACATGAGTGCCATTTCCCCACAAATAATTCAGTGCAATTTCCCCATACAGCCAGCGGCACACAATTCCTTTCTGACGGCAGTCCGCCTAACGAATTTGTATAAGTGCAAGAGGGGTTAACTGCTATCAATGTCCACGTGAACAGGTGCTGGAAATGAAGAAAGTGATAGTTTCAAAGTAAATAGGCAGCAAGCAGTCTGACTAAATGAATTAAGTAAAAGAGTCTGACAACAAGAGCTGTTACATAATGAGGTACACGTGTGTCTTTACAGTAAGTTATCAAATTTAATTTGTTAAAGACGATAAAGAAAAGAGCAAGTGTGAATGTGAGATTAAATACCTCATCAAGTCAATAAATAGAGAAGAAAGCGGTATTAAGTGCTTTCACTTAATTTTTCGTTTCGCCAACCACACATGTCAACATAGACAATGAATGCGGTAACGAAGGTAGCTAATTGGAGGCACATGTTTTCTCGGGGAATAATACAGCGAATTAACTTTGCAATTTACCTAACATGACAATTATTTTGAGGTAATCTATATGAATAGACCTCAATTGAAAATTATGGTTGTTCAAGGTGTATATTTCCGAATTATAAACATCTATTAAGGCTGTTTGTTGTGGGTTTTGTGATGCAGGTAGCTACGCTGTCACCAGTGAACCAAACCATTTATGGAGTCCAGTGTCATGAGAAATTGGCATATAATGAAACTTATAGTATAGTGATTAAGTACATCTTGTCTCGCTGTTGGAGTGGTGCATGAAGATAGCTAAGAAATCCCCTGCAGAATTCCCTGAAATTCAGAACATTGAGTTAGGAAAGAAACATGTTGAGTCATAATTTCCACTCTTATTTGTAAGGCGTGCAACATTATTAAGTCATTTGATTGACAAGGGTTGTCTCAAAGAAATAACAATAAGAACAACCTATCTATGGGTTTTATATGTATTGCTTTGTTTTATATGTATTGCTGTTTTCCTTGTTATGTCTATGAACTGTTTTAACTTTTGATAGCATCATGAAATTGATGTTTTAATCATCACGTGTCACTTTTTTGGATTGCACTTTATTCTTCCTGAGCCTATTGTATGTATTTCTGATAATAAAATTTGTAATTTCAATAGAGTGTGGTAATGGAATTCTTTACAATATGCAAGTATTTGCTATATCCCGCATCATGATTAATCATACAAACACATGCACAAGATCTGTTGAATGTGTGTTAGGACTGAAAGGTTTTGTCACTGGGGCTGATGCCCAAAAAAGAGGAGGGGCAGTTTCGCCTCATTCACCACCTGTCCTACCCAGCTGGGGAATCAGTAAATTATGGCCTTAATGAAGTGCTATGCAGGGTGACTTACATGTCATTTGACGATGTGGACATGGTTAGGACCACCAGAAAGGGGGCTCTATTGGGGAAGGCTGACAGTGAGTCTGCCTTCAGGCTCTTGCCTATCGATCAGAACAGTTACAATCTATTAGGATTTACATTTTAGGGCATGTACTATTATGACAAATGCTTAACCAATGGGATACTCTATTTATTGAACACTGTTTGAGAAATTTAGCAAGTTACTGCAATGGGCATTGAATCAGAAAGTGCAGGCAGGGAGAGTTATTCACTATCTGGATGACTTTTTGTTCATTGGTCAAGGGGGAACAGAGGAGTGCGTTGAGTGATGGAAAAATGTGTACAGTTGGCTGACGGACCTGGAGTCCCCTTAGCGCAAGGGAAGGCTGCAGGTCCCATAAGCAGGTTGACATTCTTGGGGATGGGGATGGAGATGGATACAGTGGAAGGCAAGGCCAGACTGCCACCAGAGAAGGTGGCAGACTTAAAGAAGCCGATAGGCATATTGCTGGGGAAGAACAAAGCAACAAGTTACAGTCCTTCGAGGGAAAACTGAACTTTGCAGCGAGGAACATTTCTATCAGAACAGCGGGGCTACAGCATGCAGCACAGCACATACGCATGGGCAGAGAAATAAAAGAGGATTTGAAAATGTGGGACATGTTCTTCGACAAGTTTAATGACATGCTTGTGTGGAGGGAACAGTGGACTAGCAGCAACATCATAAGGCATCTCACTGATGCATCTGGCAAGCACGATTTTGGGACTAAGCAAGGTACTGAGTGGTCTGTCCAGCAATGGCCGCAGGAGAGGCATTGTGGGTCAGGGGGACAACAGTGGACATCACACTGTTAGAATTATTCCCCATCATAGTAGCTTTTCACTTGTGGGCAGCTCAGGTACAAAATGGTGATGTTGTGGTCTAGCATCTTAGCGGTAGCTCAGGTCATGAATAGAGGTAATACAAGTGGAGTTAAAGTGTTGTGCTTCCTAAGGGAATTGACAGCAAACCTCCTCAGACTAAACACAGAAGTGCGAGCCAGGAACATCCCTGAGGTCAAGAAAATAGCGGTTGATGCTCTCCCTCGTTTGCAGTGGCAAAAATGGAGGGAGGCAATGCCAGATGCCAGAGAGAGGAAGACCCTATTCAAAAAGCAGCTCTGGGAAACACTTGGCAGGATTTGCCCCACCCTCGCCAATAAAGCCCTAGTGCCTAACACTGCAAAGGGGTATGAACCTGCAGGTCCTTTAAGATGAGGTAACACTCTACAGGGTGGATGGGGTTGCAGAAATTACTCAAGCATCAATAATAAAACTGACTCAGGAAGTTTGGCAAAGATGTTAACTATTTTAATAAAAATTAGCTAAAACAGAGAGTACAACTGACATCATTGAATGTCATGCAGTAAAATCTCAGAGTTATTTCACAAAAAACTTCTATACTAAAATCCCATCACCACTGATGTCATACTACGAGGCTGTGGCACTGTAATTGGAAACATCTAGGTATTCTTACTATGGGGGTTGGGGATATGATTGGGTCTCTGTCAGGTGGACAACTCTGCCCACCCTTAGTGCAAGTCATTGTGAGAGTCATCAAATACACAACGTCTTATTGGATCTCTAAAATATACGGATCTTTGAAACATGGCCCTTTATAATTGGTTGGTACGCTTGTACCCTTCTGGAATATTCCACTCGTTAGCAGCATGCAAGCTGGTACCCCAGGGGCTGGTGGGTCGGACTTGACCATGCCTCCCCACCCAATTAGCTCATCATCTATCATCACTCAAGTGGTCTGGCATGAGAATAGTCTTTTGAACTTGGCGTTGCAAGCATCACTGCTCCTGGGAATAGAAGAGAGTGTGTGCATGCTCTTATCTTCTGGTCTCGGTGTAGGTTGCCCAAAGTCTATTTTCATCTGACCGCAGACCACGTTTTGAGCTCCTTCATTATATTTAATACCATTTAATGAATAAAACTTGGCACTCATTGTCCTTCCGCCAGACCTTAACAGGAGCTCAGCTCTCGCCTTCTCGTTCATTGTATCTTTCCACGATATATAACCAGTTTCTTGGCTGCCCCAATCCATGACACTGGGCCAGGCAAACCTTCTTGATTCTCCTTCGATCTCCACCCAGGTTTATGCTGCTGCATCACACTTCAGGTCCTTCCATTCACAGGATTTTCAGTTTGCTCAAATTCGATGTGGAACTTGCAGATTCCTCTGCATATATATACCTTGGTGGCGCAGCCTGCACTGTTCACTACGTATTGCCATCCTTAAAGAATACTTAATCTATTTGCGTTACTGCCTCTGTACAATTGTAAAATGGTTTTCATTTTCTTCTGTGCTTTTACACGTGCAATCTTCATTCCGCATATGAAAGTTTACCCGATTCTTAACTTCGTCATCAGATTCTATATGGTCTATTCAACTTCTCTCATCATCTCTTCTTAGGCATGTCACTTTGCTTCATGTGACATCACCAGTCTCTTCCTTTCGTCTGTCTTCACATGCTCTTCAGGGATCTTTCCCAAGAGGGCGTCAGATTTTCGTAGATAGATAAAGAATGGTCTCCTCAATGGATATTTTGCTTCAAAGGCTGCTCGTGTTATAGGCATCATCACAGGTGTTGTCTTTGTCACTATTCCTGGTTCCCAACAGATAGGCAAGTTAGAGGCGGGACTTCCGGTAGAGGCTTTTGGCTCCTCCTCTACAGGTACAAGGCATGCTGGGACACGTTCGTGAATTTCATGAAAGGAGAGCAGGGGAGGGCGCCAGTCCGGTCATTCATCGGTTGATCCTGGTGCAGTCATAAGTCATGAGTGTGGGTGGCATACCACCTGGCAGCAATTGCACACGACCACAAATTGGGGGCGGGGGAGCAGGACCCTGCAAAAGAGCAATGTGTAAGGTTGGCAATGAAAGGATGGGGCAGGCAAATAGGAAAGGAGGATGCAAGACTCATCATAGACATGGAAAAACTGCAGGACATGCTCAAGGGGTTGGTGGGGGTGTACAGGGACAGCTTTGAAGCGGTCATGTTTGGTGCAGCCTTTTACTTGCCATTTTTCTGGGCTCTCGATGTTTGTGGCACAGTACTAGTTCACTAAGAAGGGGAGGAATAGGCTTCCTGAAGATGTAAGTGTGCAGGGGAGATAGCACACTTGCACCTATGGAGAACAAAAACGGAGCAGACTGGAAAAGGGAGGTCCATAGTCTTACACTGCATCAAGGATAGCCCGTGCTGTCCGGTGTGCCGCCGCATGCGGTTCTTGGCAAGGAGAGACTGCAGCAGCGGTGCCCCTCAGCTTTGAGCAGGTTTTAATTTAAAGGGGTGATGGATTTGGTGCTCAAAGAAATAGGGGTAACCACGGGGGTCTGAGGTCCCCATTCATTTAGGATCGGGGCCCCCACATCAGCGGCGGGAGCAGGCATGCCCAGGAAGGCATTAAGAGAATTGGTGGTTGCAAGTCTGTTCTAAGAGGTACATGAGACTGGACAAAGTTTGATCATTGTGCCCACCCGCCTCATCCCCAACATACAAGACCAAGAAGGACAGAGAATAACAGTGTGGGTAGGTGTCCATTCGTTTGTGACAACGGACAAAGCAAGGTGGACAACACAATGGAAGGAAATGACACAAAACATCAAAGTCCAGTGGTTGGTAAAACTATGTATGAGATGGGCACAGCTGGAAGAACATCTGGGAGTATTGTTACAGAGGCACAAACAGACCCGGGGCCCTGATAATACACCTGGGGTGGGCAAAGACCTAACGCGCATAGGGAGCGGATTGCCACTAAGAGAAATGATGGCAACATTGCAAAAGCTGGGGGCCGACCTGCGGGGGACAGACATTATGTGGTCAGAAATAATATCAAGATTAATATGGAGAGGGGCGGAGTCACATCAAGCAATCAAAAAGTATTGAAGAAAACTGAATGGCGCGATGGCAAAGTTTTGTAACGGCATGGAGTTCACGGAGATCCGCCACCGGCTGATCAATTTGTAGGCACTGGAGTATTATGAAGGGCATTGGGTACACCTTTCAAAGAGTGGTATAGATCTTTTCTTTTTGAACATAAGCACCAAGTTGATGTAGATGTGATATGGCACAGCATGGGGGAGCCAACGATGGGTGTAGACATTTCTGTGGCGTGGCGGTATGCAAGCGACTAGATGGATTTTAAAGGCTATGAAGTGAGCATGGTAAGAATCGGAAGGGATTTTAGCTCCTCCAGGTGTCACCCTCCCTCTGAGGTCCATCAGCGAGGGGGCTTTATGTAAGGAAGAGAGCTCAGCTTCCCTAGTCATGAACAGCACTCCTCCAGCTCAGGGTCTCCTGCAAGGGCAGGCAGTTTGAGGAAACTTTCGGTTGGCAGAGCTTTGGCCTAAGAAAGATGAAGATGGTTGGGATAAAAAAGGGGGCAGCAAGGAATTTGTGATTTAGTTGTCTGGTCGCAGCATAAAGATAATGTGGTGTCAGTGTGTTTTGCAGTGTTGACAACCATGCAGTAGAATTGAATTTAGTCCGATTGCTGTTTATACGTAATAAACCTGCAGGCTTTTAAGGCACAAAGAATAAGCGGACTCTGGACATTTGTATTGCGGTATGAGTGTTTTGCAGGTATTGCAATAATACAGGATTGTGGGGATCATGGACCAAGAAGTGAGCAAGTGCCTAGGTTATGAATAAAAGGCGCTACTGATGTCGGAGCATACGTGGTGAAGGTTGACTGCATGGTACAATGATCTGCGTGCCGCGGGGCGATTGCCCACCTTGTCATCAGTCACTGTGATGTTCTAACAATATCTGAGCAGCGTCATAACTCAGGTAACAAGGAATCCCTGAAATCATACATGGACACGGATATGGTGTTGTCATAACTTCCAGAGCCCATGGGGCATGGTTCTTTATTCCATAAACATTACTTTCCGCATGCTGGCATCTCCAACGCTTCCTCAGAAAATAATTACAATTTATTTTTTACATCACTCTCTACAGCGTGCGATGTGCCCTGGTCTTTAGAAGGTTTCTAAATAATTAAAGGGCGTTGCTCAGATTGGTTATATTATAATTAATATATATGTTGGCAAAAATGCTGCCACAAAAATCAAGTGTGCAACTCTTATTGGAATGGACGCAGTAGTAGTCAAACTTTATGCTGAGCTCCCCTCGAGTAAAAATATTGTTACTGCAATCTCCCCTGCCGCACAACCAGATCTGCTCATATTTTCTATTAAAAGCAGTCACTGTACTCCCTTTTGGAAAAGCCCTGAGCCCCCTTAGTTCCCCCCCCCATTGTCTATCCTTTGGGCCCCCCACAGTTTGAAGACCCCTGAACAAAGTGACACATAGAAGGAACGAGTATGCTCGTGTTAAGGTTTCCCAGAGCAAGTAGACTGTTAAGGGCATGTCTAACCTAATCACATGCGAGCACATGACTGCACAGGCCAATCTTATATTGCATGACATCTCTTCCTGATTACATACTTGATGGGCTCCTGAATTCAGCCCGAGGTTTTTAGCCTCTGGCTGGAGCCATGGATTTTCAAAAGAAAAGAACAAGAAATCAAGCACTGTTTTCGACTGGGTGCAGTACCTGGTACAAGACATTATTGACATAGCGGCCGGCTGGAAACCCAGGTGTTTGGAGCTCGCCCGCGTCACCTTGCAAATGACCTCCAGCGCCAACTATTTCTGAAAGGAAATGAGGGTTATTTTTTAGCTTATTATAGTGTTATTTTGGTCAATTAAACCTTTAACACTTAAAGTAAAAAAAGAAAACAATATAATGCAATACAATAAGTACAGTAAAGCACTTACAATAAATGAATAGAATACATTCAATATAATCAACGCATACACATTCTTAGAGAAAGAATAATGTTATCATATTGTACAATTTGTTAAAAAACGAATCAAATGCTCCATATCAATTGGTAAGGAGAAGTTAAAATGTCTAACATTTTATTCCACATATAATATAATGTAAAATTCATAACACGATTGTTAACTTTATGTATTCTACTCCAAAACTGAACTCTTTGTATAAATCTTAAATCATTTGTCAGTTTATCAAAGCCCGTTGCATATATCTCAGTTAGTGATTCACCGCTCGTAAGAAAGTACTGCTGCCTCTCCACCAATAAGCCACACAACCTACATAAACAATCCTTCCTTGGGATGTTATGCCAAGGAGCCTGGTTTGACATAGTAGGACGTCGATTTAGCCTAAGGTACATCACACATCTCCCTAACTTTCGGATCTTGGACATTAGTAACATAGCAGCAAGGAGACCCTACCAGAAATTATTGTGTGTGGAACTCTTAATAAGTAGACATGCTACTCAGTTTGTATAAACACTGACTGCGATCCCAATCGGCAGCTTTTTTTCTTAAGCTCCCTTTCCTTAAATGAGATGTTAGCAGAGGCTGAAATTGCACAGCCAGTCTAATTCAAGAAAGCTGAAATGTTCTCAATCCAAGATTTAAGCTAAGGTTGAGGGCTTGTAGCATCTATTTGGATTGACAAATGGGAAAAGATAGCATCTCCATTGTCACGTGCACTAAGCATTTTTAAATACAGTAGGTAATTACTCGTAATGATTCGCGTCTGTAAAGAAGTGAGCCCCAAAGCTAAGCAAATTGCTTCAATAGGCACACAGTTTGGTAGTCCCAAGGCCTTCCCTCCACAGTTTTTCAAGTCTTTTGAGCCAATTCACTTCTTTCGATTTGATGATTTCCAGGCCATATCGAATGTCTGGAACGATACAAGACTTATGCAATAGCAGGAGTTCTTCAATGCACTCTCCACCACCTTTATTAATAAAGGAGCGAACTGCCTGGAATTTCACCACAGACTTTTTTATTATGCTCACAGTTCCTTAATACAGATTGATGTGAGATTTCCACATAGGTTGCTTGATTCTTGATACAAATTAATATGAGGTGTTAGCTCCACATCTTTTAATTTTTAGCTCTCCAAAATTGGTTAATATTAGTCCTTAGTGTTTTAGGGAATTTCTATGCCTTGCTATGTCTCTCTTGACACGTGTTTCCCCATTTTAAATAACAATGTTTCATCAGGAGAGGAAAATATGTTCTAAAAGGAAGAGAAAACCAAAATTACGTTTTTGAAATAAAACCTAATAGCACATTTTATAGTTTGTTGTTTTTCATGTGTAAATAAAGAGAATGTAAGTGTATTGCTTAACTCACCCAATCAAAGATTTTAAGTATTCATCCAAATAATAGGCAAGTTCAAGTGGATGAACAGTTTAACTTGATGTTTTTAAAGAGATGGCCTCTTATTCCAATGTATAGAAAAATATGGCTATGGGGAAGAGGGTAAAGAGAAAAACAAAAGGAAAAAAGATAGTTTTTTAGAGTGCTTGGAGAAAGGATACTGGTTCAGATTGTTTTAGCCTATTGTTCCTTAATTCATTTAGCTACAAGGTTAATTCTCTTACCTTATTTTTCATTTCATTGATCCTTCTGCCATGATAAGCGGTTTCCCAATCGAGTGGATAACTTTACTCTACTTTTTCTTGCTATTTATGCCGCCATCGTGCCGCGATGACGTCATCGCGCCACGTGCCCATGATCTAACGTGACACGATGACATCATTGTGCACTTTTTTAACGTGCCGGCGGCCATTTTAGATTGGGGAATTTTGCATTTAACATAGATCTTGCTATGAATCGATCGTGTTACTTACTGGATCCTAATGGAAATGATTATTACATTTCCAAGTTGGACATTTTATCTAAAATATATTTATCATGGCTAATTAATGTTTAGAACATCTTAGAGCGAGGTGATATTTTTCTGATGAAATATTTTGTATAGGTTTAGCCAATTCATTAATTATTTTTATATAGACAGATTCTAAGTAAACTAATTGTGTTGTTTTAGAGACAATTTCTCAACTAACTTATATTCTAACGGACAAAATTTTAATACTGTCTTAGGTTTCTCATTGACCATTGAGTTATCTGACAACCAAATAATAAATAGTAAACAAATCAATTCAAATTAACATTCATGTATAAATTGTAAACAGTTAGTTCTAGCCAAATATATATTTTCATAAATGATAAACTATTGTTTAAAGCCAATTATACATTTCCGTGTCACAATTTAAACCTATGACACAGGTGTCCATAATGCAAATCCATTTACATTCATTTTTGCGCAACAAATCTTCCTTGTTCCCTCCTCCTCTTGGGGATAAAGTCACTTTCTCCAAGCCAAAGATTCTCAAATTGGAAATATCAAAATCTTGGTGATTTGTAATTATATGTACAGAGATGGGGGACCTTATATATCTTTGTTTCTGATTGCTCTTATATGTTCAAATATTCTTATCTTCATTTTTCTTATGGTACTCCCAATGTATAGTTTCCCGCAGGTGCATTCAATCCCATAAATAACATAGGTAGAGTTACAGTTAATCATCTGATTGATATGTTTGATTTTTCTATTCGGTAGATGAATGTCCTTTTTTTGCTTGTTTCATGAATGAACATAGTTTGCAGTGTCCACATTTAAAGGTTCCTTTATTTGCGCCATATGAAAAAAGATTTTTCTTTCATTTTGTATTGGACTCAAAAAGCTTGGACTGATCAAGTTTTTAATAGTCAGTGCTCTTCTAAAGCAAATATTTGGATGATTGTCTAGATGTTTTTGAAGACTTGAGTCTGTGAGAAGAATATTCCAGTGATTCTTTAATATTTGTTTAATCTTGCTGGCTTCCGTGCTGTATGTGGTAATGAAAGGAGATTTTGGGCTCATTTTTTCTGGTTTTGGCTTGTCCTTCAATAAAAAGTCTCTTGGTACAAGTTCTGCCTTATCGAATGCTTTTTTAATGATTTTTGTTCCTTAACCCCTCTGTTTAAATTTTTGATGCGTTTGTTGAAGATTATCTTGAAAGGTGAGATCAGTGCTGCAATTCCTTTTGATTCTAAGAATCTCCTCATATGGTATACTGTGTATAGTATGCTTTGGAAGATGAGTTGTGGCAAAGAGAAGACTATTTCCAGCTGTAGGTTTTGTGAATAATTTGGTATGAATTTGTGCATTCTCAACAAAAAGTTCTAAGTCCAAAAATTCTATATTGGTGGCACTGGCTGACTTCGTAAATGATAAGTTGAAGGAGTCGATATTGAGATAGGTTACATAGTTGTCCAAATCTCGCATCTTGCAACATTGGATGTTGTACAACTATATACAAGCATTCAACACAAAAAAGGCCTGGAAAGCACCAAGTTTTTTCTGAAAACAAGATCTGTTTCATTTCTTAAGCAAAATAAAATGATAATTGAAATGTTACATTTTTGTTTGCACAACATGTTCATATTTGACAACACTATCTTTAAACAACTCCAAGGAACCGCTATGGGTTCGAAATTTGCTCCAACTTATGCAAATCTTTTTATGTTTTTTTTTTGAGTTGCAGCATGCCTGGAAACATCCACTTTTTCACAACAACGTCAAATTCTGGGGTCGTTTTATCGACGATATATTGATAATATGGGAAGGAAACATACAAGATTTGGACAACTATGTAACCTATCTCAATATCAACTCCTTCAATTTATCATTTATGAAGTCAGCCAGTGCCACCAATATAGAATTTTTGGACTTAGAACTTTTTGTTGAGAATGCACAAATTCAAACCAAATTATTCACAAAACCTACAGCTGGAAATAGTCTTCTCTATGCCGCAACTGATCATCCAAAGCATACTATACACAGTATACCATATGGGGAGATTCTGAGAATCAAAAGGAATTGCAACACTGATATCACCTTTCAAGATAATCTTTAACAAACCCATCAAAAGTTTAAACAGAGAGGTTATGGAACAAAAATCATTAAAAAAGCAATCGATAAGGCAGAACTTGTACCAAGGGACTTTTTATTGAAGGACAAGCCAAAACCAGAAAAAATGAGCCCAAAAAACTCCTTTCATTACCACATGCAGCACAGAAGCCAGCAAGATTAAACAAATATTAAAGAATCACTGGAATATTCTTCTCACAGACTCAAGTCTTCAAAAACATCTAGACAATCATCCAAATATTTGCTTTAGAAGCACCGACTATTAAAAACTTGATCAGTCCAAGCTTTTTGAGTCCAATACAAAATGAAAGAAAAATCTTTTTTCATATGGCAAATAAAGGAACCTTTAAATGTGGACACTGCAAACTATGTCCATTCATGAAACAAGGAATAAAGGACATTCATCTACCGAATGGAAAAATCAAACATATCAATCAGATGATTAACTGTAACTCTGCCTATGTTATTTATGGGATTGAATGCACCTGTGAGAAACTATACATTGGGAGTACCATAAGAAAATTGAAGATAAGAATATTTGAACATCTAACAGGAATCAGAAACAAAAATCTAAGATCCCCCATCTCTGTACATATAATTACAAATCACCAAGATTTTGATATTTCCAATTTGAGAATCTTTGGCCTGGAGAAAGTGACTTTATCCCTGAGAGGAGGGAACAAGGAAGATTTGTTGCTCAAAAATGAATGTAAATGGATTTGCATTATGGACACCTGTGTCACAGGTTTAAATTGTGACACAGAAATGTATAATTGGCTTTAAACAATTGTTTATCATTTATGAAAATATATATTTGGCTAGAACTGTTTACAATTTATACATGAATGTTAATTTGAATTGATTTGTTACTATTTATTATTTGGTTGTCAGATAACTCAATGGTCAATGGGAAACCTAAGACAGTATTACAATTTTGTCCATTAGAATATATTAAGTTAGTTGAGAAATTGTCTCTAAAACAACACAATTAGTTTACTTAGAATCTGTCTATATAAAAATAGTTAATGAATCAGCTAATCCTATACAAAATATTTAATCAGAAAAATATCACCTCTCTCTAAGATGTTCTAAACATTAATTAGCCATGATAAATATATTTTAGATAAAATGTCCAACTTGGAAATGTAATAATCATTTCCATTAGGATCCATTAAGTAACACGATCGATTCATAGCAAGATCTATGTTAAATGCAAAATTCCCCAATCTAAAATGGCTGCCGGCACGTTAAAAACGTGAGCGAGGACGTCATTGCGTCACGTTATGTGCACGTGGCGCGATGACATCACGGCACGATCGCGGCATAAATAGCAAGAAAAAGTAGAGTAAAGTTATCCACTCGATTGTAAACCTGCTTGTCATGGCAGAAGGATCATTGAACTGAAAAATAAGGTAAGAGAATTAACCTTGTAGCTAAATGAATTAAGGAACAATAGGCTAAAACAATCTGTGCCAGTATCCTTTCTCCAAGCACTCTAAAAAACAATATCTTTTTTCCTTTTGTTTTTCTCTTTAACCTCTTCCCCATAGCCATATTTTTCTATACATTGGAATAAGAGGCAATCTCTTTAAAAACATCAAGTTAAACTGTTCATCCACTGCTACTTGCCAATTATTTGGATGAATACTTAAAACCTTTGATTGGGTGAGTTAAGCAATACACTTATATTTTCTTTATTTACACATGAAAAACAACAAACTATAAATTGTGCTATTAGGTTTTATTTCAAAAATGTAATTTTGGTTTTCTTTCTTTTAGAACATATTTTCCTCTCCTGATGAACCATTGTTATTTACAATGGGGAAACACTTGTCGAGAGAGACATAGCAAGGCATAGAAATTCCCTAAAACACTAAGAACTAATATTAACCAATTTTGGAGAGCTAAAAATTGAAAAGTGTGGAGCCAACACCTCACATTAATTTGTATCAAGAATCAAGCAACCTATGTAGAAATCTCACATCAATCTGTATAAAGGAACTGTGAACAATTCATGTGGAAATATTAATTTGTATCAAGAATCAAACAACCTATGTGGAAATCTCACATTAATCCATATAAAGGAACTGTGAACAATTAATGTGGAAATTGTAAGGTGTGAAGATAACACCCAATTGGAATATTCTTTTTTGTTCATCCTATATTATATTGTCAAAAATAAAAAGAAAAAACTGACTCACCCTTGAATACATTTTTGAATAAGGTTGGCACATGTGAGTAACCTCTCTAAATCCCCCCTTTTTTTCCTATTTTGCATTTGTGTAGCAGCCACACAGTTTTGGAGAAACACTCATGCTGACAGCCTAGCACAATTATCTTAAATTGTGCATCTGGCTAATTTTTGCTTCATACTATAAATTAGCGGTCGCCAAGGTTATGCTTCTTTCTTTTGGCTGTAAAAGTTTCTATTGTTTATTATGCTAGGCACATTATTATTGCCTTCTTCATATTATTTTTGGAACACACCCAGATAAATCTAACTATTAACTTCTTGAATAGCAGTTTTCTGATTATTCCAATTAAACTTCTTAATTTTGCTTCTACTTTTTTTAATAGTCATGACCTTGGTCTTACTAAGGTTAATTTCGAGGTTGTTTATAATGGAAAATTGATTAAAGGCTTCAAGGCTGTGTCGTAGTCCAAGGGCAGCCTGATCCAGTATGACATCGTCGTCAGCGTGGGTTAACCAAGATATAGTACGTTGGTCAATTCGCTGAGGATTATTTCTAAATTCTCCAGCATATGGCCCGAGTCCACCATATTTATATTGCATAAAACTGGAGCTAAAGTGCACCCTTGTTTTAAGCCATGGTTAACTAGGATAGGGTCACTTTGTATCCCTTCCTGATTAGTTCTCATCAGTATCAGAGTATTCAAATACAAACTCTGCACAAAATAAAGAATCTGCGGGTGCAAATCCCAGATATCCATTTCTTCCCATAGGATTGAGTGATTAAAAGTGTCAGACTCTTTTGTATAGTCAATGAAACGGATATAAAGGGATTTATTGTTAAGTGTCGATCTAATAAAATACATAAATGTCCAAAGGCATGTGACTGTTCCGGATCCTCTTCTGAAGCCTAATTGCGGGTTTTGCAATACATTTTCTTTTTACCACTTGTTGATATAGCATAATAGCTGGGAGAAGATCTTTCCACTTGCATCCAGCATAGCTAATTAGCGGTAATTTATCAGTACCAAAATCGCGCTATTCCAGCTTTTAGATATCAACCCGTTCTAATGATTACAGAGTAGATCACCATTAACACAAGCCCTTTTTTTGTTCTTAATTAAGCGGTGGATTTAGTAATCTAGCAGGCCCGGCAGCTCTAAATGGTGTTAGACGTACAAGTATCTTCTCTTTCTCAAGCTCCATTACAAAGAGAAGTTTTTACCTGGAGCCTTTGTTTTCCATTACTTGGAGGAGTGACGTTTGGGCTGCCTTTGCTGTATAATCACTCTTAAGCCTGACTCCACGCAGAGCGTGCAGAGTGAGCTGAGTGTTTTGTGTTCTGTGTCCTGCGCCTGAAGCAAGAAAAATCTATGCCACACCCTCGCTCTGGCGGTAAGACACTCGCTCTTTCTTCTTCTGAAGGAGCTGACTGAACAACAAAGCGCAAATCCATTGGGCTACTCGCAGTGCGGGCTGCGAAGCATGCAGATAGTTGGGGGTTGGCATCAGCCCTAAACTCATGGGGACTCGCAGTGCCACAGTGGCTGCATGGGCCAAATGCTCTCCTCACACAGACTATCCTCCAATTGCCCCCCTCTGCTTGCGCATTACTGAACCAAACTGATTCTGCTGGGGCTGTCACAATGGATACTATCGACTCCGTGTGCCATTCTGCCCGAGGAAGGACACGTAATTTATCAAAGACCTATCGGCCATCATTGTCGAGGACTCCATACAAGCAGTTCCTTCCCTCACTCATATGCGGACACGTTTTGGGAATAAGACCTTTCGGTTTGGCACAGCGAGGGAACTGTCTCTTCTTAAATCCCTGAACAAAATAACAGTCTATAATCCAGTTCGCAAGGGTAGCTGCACCCCTTCATCAACCACTGCTAAGTCTTTAAGCACCACTGCTATGGAACTCGGTAACAAGTGCATGGCTGAGCTGTCCAGTTCCATCCACTGCCTGGGAACTAAACTCATCGAGACTGTCTCTATGGCCCTGGGGAGCGGGTGGGGGGCTCTGGTCCCCCTATGTCCATGTCTCTATCTGACGAGAGTTCTTTGGTTGTGGGGCCTGGTGCTGCAATTCACAGAGATGACTGCAATATTCCTAAGGGCACCAAAAACGTTTCTATGTCGATAATAATTGTAACAGTGCAAGGAGCTTGGGTGTTGATCCTTGCACCGTGGCAGCTACCTGGACAGAGGCTAACAACAGGGTGGCAGTACGGGTGGAAGTGCATCCCTCCACTGATTTGAATGAGCTCAATCTATCATTCAATGTTAATGAACCCTTGCCTGTGCTCTCCAACATCACTGGCCTGCCTTTGGATGGAATGCTTTCTACCTCTCTGAACTTGCTCCTTCGATCCCCAACCTGCACACACAGCACCAGCAGCTGCGACTCTGCTTCATGTTTTGTGTTCTTGAGAATTTGCTTTCCACATTCCTTTCCCAAACTGATGACATTTTGAATCATTTAATAAACCTAGCTCTTGTACAGGCTAATCATGCGAGCTCTTGGAGTCCATTCAATTAGGTTACTCCTCTAGGCTAGCAGAAATTGGGGTCAACATTGAGCGGCTGATGACCACTGATCAGCAAACATGTCAGCCGTCAGTATCCTCTGATACCTCTACAGAAGCAACGTTGCACATTAAGGAACATTTGGCTGTTGGTGATCCAGCTGTCCGGCACTCTTAGAAAAAAACGGAAGGTCATTAGCCAGGCGAAAAGGTATGGAGAAAGTAAGACCATTGGTAACAAAAAGCCTATTTCTGCTTCACCCTTAGACGCAAACAGTGGTTCCAGTCAAGTGAGGGTGTTTTCCGTCTTTAAGGGGGCCACACTCCCTGTTAAAGGCTCCTCTAGTAATGAACAGGCAACAGAAAATAAAAGATCTCCAAGTAAAAATCAACCACAAGTGACCTGCACCGGCGTGGCTACACCTAGCTGATTGGAGGTACAAAGTAATGACATCATCTTGTTTCTTGGGAGAGTCGATGGAAACAAAGAAGGCTCCCATAAAGATATACCCAAGTCCAATTGTGCTGTGCAAACATCCTTTACTATTATAAATACCAGCATCCTCCATCCTGCCACTGTTGATATGGACACTCGTACAAATATTAAGTTTCAAACATGCCTTTACTCAATCAGACCTCGCACAGCTCTGCTGGTCGTGGGTAAAAAGAGAAGGGTGGCAGGTCAAACTAAGAAAAAGGCTGGCTCAATGGCTGAGTCAATGGGAATCGGCCCCGTCTACAAACTGAAACATTTGAAACATTTGTTCAACATCCCTGAAGCTATGACCACTGCTACCATCAGCGTGCCTAGCATCTCTGGACTCAAGGTCATTAATACCTCTTCCACCAAGGCTCGTCCCAATGCTTGCTCCAGAGTGGCTGGATCCAAGGAGACCACTGCCATTACCACTGATACCCGATCCAATGTTCGCTCCATAGCAGATCGATCCTTGCTGCCCGACAGGGCCAGTGGTCTGTTAACTTGGAGAAGGCCCTTCAAGTCAGAAACCTCTTCTGGAAAGACCCTCACAACTACAGGGCACAGGTCTTGGAGCTGTTCCATTTGTTCATTCCACTGCGTACCATCCTGGCTGATGATATTAAAATTGTGCACCAATGTGAAGAAGCTCAATCTCTCACCTCTCTGGTGTACTTCTTTCCGGATGGATTGGCTGATCATTCCCAGTTCTTCATTTGAGCTGGATATGAATGATTTGTCTTGCGCTGCAACAAAGTTCCTAATTTGGCAAATCGAGATGGACGTTGCATGCTCGTGACTGATGCTTGGGATTATGACCATCTACCCTCTGCCCGATCATTTCCATCTCAAACATCTGCTCTTGGGAGCTTTTGTTTAGCCCCTAACAGGACAGGGCATTCCAATGATGATAGCCATTGGGAATGGGTGGCTGGGCTGGTACAACAGCAGCATTTGTGGGGTCCCTAACACCACATTTCTTTGTCTTAATTGGAACACCATGGGTCACTTCCATCTCTGTGATCAAGACGGCTTGCTAGATCACATTGTTTGTCATAATGGCACTACAGGAGACTTGGCTTGTTGATCCCTTGTTCTGGATGGGTGTTCCATTATTCTAAAGCACGCTATCAAGGGGAAAATGGGCAGACCGAAGGCTGGCTTACTCCTGGGTGTAAAAAAGCCACTTTTACTGACTGAGGTTCACTACAATTCTCTGAATATCCTAGTAGGTAGAATGATCTATACTGGAGCCTCTGGAATAAAAAAGTTATCGTAGTTACCATCTATCATCCTCCATACGCCCTACCCCATGCAGCAGTTTTTAAGGACTTCGAGGGCTGGCTTGTCTCTAACATCTTCCTGCCCTATCATTCTGACTGGAGACTTCAATTCTCGTATCCCCAAAGACTTAAATCTGGAGGCTGAGGCAAATGATCTCCATCACTCAGGTCTGGCCGCTGAATTCAGGCTAGATCACACTTGTCCACGTGGCATTGATTGGGTGACTGCGCTCTACTCTAGAGGGTTTGTCGTGCTGAATGGAGTAGAGAGGTGGTTGTTGTGAGAAGCGGTAGTGGAGTAGAGGTAAGAATGGAGAGGTGGTAGTAGCAGCAGAGCGGTGGTAGCAGTAAGGAGACTGAGTAGTAGGGATGAGGAAATAACAGCAAAGGGAGTAGTAGAGTGGTAGTTGAAGGTGGAGTAGGAAAAGAAACAACAATGGGTGGGAGCAGGAGACAGAGTGTAACACCAAAGGGATAGTAGAGGTGCTAAAGGGAGGACAACCGTGGGACTCAGTGTAGGAGAGGGTCAGGTGAGGGTGTGCTTGCATGTAGAGTGAGTGGCACCATGTGGAAGATGGCACCATCCCTAACTCCCATCAGAATACTAAGCTGGGCCAGGAGAGGGTCGGTCAGAAGAGTTAGCCAGACATCGTTTCTGGGTAAGCACCTGCAGCCCAAGTTAGAGAAAGACACTAGCCCCTTGTCTTTTTAATCTATACTTGGCAGATGTTGGTTTGTACTTGAAAAAGGCTTCATTTGTACCACCAAAAAGTACAGATTTACGAGTAGCATGGTTAGCATACGCTGACAACTTTATTTTGTTTGATAGGACTCCAATAGGATTACAAAGATAGATTAGTGCTTTTGATTTGTTTACAGAAGAAGATGGCCTGAAGATCAATCCTAGTGAAACGGTGCTGATGAATAAGAGCAACAAGTTTGTTTGGACTATACAAGAGGAAGCTTTAAGCTACAAGGAAAATATGATGTATTTAGGATATCCAATCATAGCACATCCATCAAATATATTCATTAGGAATTACCTGAAGCATAAAGCTTTGTGGCTGGCAGCACAAATGGCAAATATTGATGTCAAATTCAGTACATTTTCCAGCGTTTATTTATTTTTGCATTTATAGCAGTGCACTGAACCCTCAGGTATCTAGGCGCTAGTTACAATAGGTGAAGGGGTGTACAGGTAAAGGTAAACAGGAAAAGCAGGGGAGCTAGGTTCATGAAGTTCAGCAGTGAGTGTCTTGGCTCCGAGGAGCTTGGTCGAAAAGCCACGTATTCAAGTTTCTCCTGAAGGTCCAATAGGAGGGTTCCCTTCTCAAGAACATGGGGAGATTGTTCTTAAGCTTGGCGCAAATGACGGGAAAGCTTGAGCCGCCTGCAGTTTGACGATTGAAGCTAGGCACTTTGAGCAAGTGGTCGTGTGAGGATCTTCGTGTACGAGAGGGGGTGAATTTTTCCACACGCTGATGAAGGTAGGCTGGTGCAGTTTCAGAGAGGCACTGGTGAATGATGGAGAGGACCTTGTAGTTGACTCACTCTTGGATCGGTAGTCAGTGGGTGTCTTTTCATGCTTCTGAAATGTGTGCGCGTTTGGTAAGGCAGAGGGCAGCTCGGAGGGCATTGCGTT
The DNA here is from genome assembly GCF_040938575.1 of Ambystoma mexicanum. NCBI lineage: Eukaryota > Metazoa > Chordata > Amphibia > Caudata > Ambystomatidae > Ambystoma > Ambystoma mexicanum. The sequence continues at coordinate 275,821,172 of NC_090937.1, forward strand.
GGATTGTTTGTAGCTTTTTCAGGTTGCGTACCGAGGTCCCAGCAAAGAGGGTATTACAGTAGTGCAATTTGGCAATTGTGAGGCAATTGGGTACGTAAAGGAAAAGCTTATTCGCGTGCAGTAGTTTGGCTGTGTGGGCAGCAGCGGAGGAGATGGAGTTAACTTAACGTGAGAGGTTAAGTGAAGCGTCCAGATAGAAACCCAGAATTTTGGCGTCAGGTGAGATGGGGGATCAGGTTGCCATTGATGCTGAGGATTTGTAGGTTGGATCTAAGTTGCGGAGAGTGGTGGGGGAGCCAACAATGAGAATCTCGGTTTTATCGTCATTTAGGTATAGCATATTTGTGTTGCCATCCAGTTTTGGACGATGTTGTAGACGGAGTTGATGGTTGTGGTGTCTTGGTTGTAAGAGCCTGAGAGGGGGAGGAGAATTTGGGTGTCATCAGCATAGTTCGCATAGGAAATGCCAAGGACAACCAGGTGATCGCAAAGGGGTTTTGTATAAATGTTATACAGAGTCGGGGAAAGGCAAGACCCTTGGGGGATGCCACAGGTAACTGGAGTGGGTGAGGCAGCATTCATTTATAGCTTGGAGTTTTTCCCAATTTGGATTTTAGATGAATTGGATCGCTATGAAGCTATGTTAAGGAGAAGACCCTGTTCTTTATCCCACAGTTTGTCTCTATGGAAATGATACGAAATGAAAGAGGATTACAATCATTGCGTAGTAGAGTGTGGAGGAGACAGCCACATTTATATTGAAAACATTTTTTACTTTTCACTTCTCCACTGCACTTTTTATATGCAGAGTTCGGGAAATTAGGCTTCACCCAGAATATACAGCTAAGAGGTTTTGGAGTACATTGTACTAAGCTCCTATGGGATCTCAAAGTGACAGATGAATTTTTGATAACTAATCCCTTGAAAGTGAAAGAAATTATTAGGAGAGATTGGATTGCTACTAGAGAAAGGGTAGTTAAGTCTATTCTCTGCACATTTAAGTGTATGTCAAAGAGTTGGGGACTATGGAAAGCTACCTGGAGAAATCTACCTGGAGAATTGTCCTGATCGTGGTTTTAGGAATACATGTATGCATAACGTATTGTTAACAAGGGGCATTTTACGTATAAGAAAGCAACTTCCTGTGCAACTGGAATTTTTTTGATTTTGTAAACATTTTAAAGAAAATCAAAATGTATTTCACTTGCTTATATCATGTCCTATGTTACTCTCTTGGAGAGTGATATGTTAAGAATTTTGTTTTTAATTTATCTTATGTGGATTTAGATATTTTGTGGCAGAATGTCTTAGTCAGGAAATTGATGCATTTGAAAGTGGCAGTAGTGAGATTTTTGCAATTATGTGATTTTTATAATGAATAAGTAGAGTGAAGATATTTCAATGTTTTTTTTCTTCTTTTCTTTTTCTTGCCTTTATGAATTTTTGAAAAGATTAATGTTGGATTTTAATGTACAATGTAGAAAATGTACTTTGATGTTGCAACTGCTTTCGTAAAGGTTTATTTTAAACCATATACAAATAAATAATAATTATTAGAGTATATCTTAACACCAAACTCCGGTTTAGGAAATTGAGGACAACAAATTACAGGAGACGAACTTGGCCTGCTTATCAAAAGCAGAATTACTTTGAGGTAGCTGGTCCAAAAGAGCAGACACTACCCAGCCACTGCAAGGCATACACAGGATAATCTGGATATTGTGTTACTGATAAAGAACCTTCAACAGTCTGTTGAGCTGCAATCTCTGGCTGAGCTGATTTTGTAGCTATCACCCTCATGTTGGGAGGAGTACATGGCCGGTTACAGCCAGCCAGCCTGAGCCTAGGTAGGCCTGAGCGAACCGAGGACTGTGGGCTATTACTGCCCATGTATGTCCCCAACAAGGGGGTGATTGCTATCCCCCCCTAGGGTCTGTCCGGATTGCACATTTTGTTTTCATGCGAGGACCAGGTTCCGTGCGCATTGTGTGTGCCCAATCCTCCATGAAAAAAAAAAAACAAGATGGCACCCACAATAGTAAATAGAAAAGTGACCTTGTCCATTTTCCATTTCCATGTCAGGCGCTGAGGATGGGAGGTAGCGCCGGAAACAGAGCACAAAGCTCCGGGCCAGCTGGTAAGTGGGGAGGAAGGGAGAGGGTGGGGTAAAGGGGCGTGATGTATGGGTGGGGGGTGGACTATGGGGAGGCAACCGGGAGAGACTCCCTGTTGCCTCCCCATAAACAAGATGGCGCCACCCAGGGAAGGGCTTCGGGTGGCTGGAAAATGCGGGTGGTGCACAGTGTGTTTTTACCTGCATTTCCAGGCACCTGGTTGGCCGAGTGATCTCCCCCGGGTGCAAATGGACCATAACCCAGTGAATATTGCTGTTGAGAATGAGATGGAAACCCACACACAAACCATGTATAAATTCAGAAGGGCAGACTGGGGCCTGCACACAGAAGAACTGAGTAACAACATGATTGTGGCCCCTTGGACAAAGATGAAGACATCGACAAAGCTGTTAAATGCTTTCACAAACAGTATCCCAAAACAGATGGCCAAACGCTCCTCCATCTATGACCTACAGAGCGGGATCAAATAAGCAATTGCTGAGAAAAAACATGTCTGATGTCAGTGGCAGAAATTTGGCACTCCTGATCTTCTGGATAAGTACAATTTACTCATAAGGCTTCTATAAGTGCAAATGAGACAACACCGGAGAGAAAGAAGAGAGGCTGCAGCAGCCAAGCTAAAGGAATCTGACAACTCTGCATGGAAAATGACTACACCTAACTGGGAGGAAGGAGCCAAACCCACCTGTGCAAGGCCGGTCCTGACCTGCATGCAACAAGGAGGCAGAAGAGGTGCTTGCTGATACACTTGAAGCTTCATGTATGCCTAACCAAGTCAGAAAATTCACCCATGTACTGGAGCAATGAGCAGCAATGCACCTTTTAGAGCACCAACCTGAGACAGAAGCTGAGAACCTTGAGAAATACAAAAAGGACCGATAACTCACAGAGAAGCTGTCAAATGGCAGAGTGCTAGGGAGTAATGGAATAACCCCCTGGACACCAAAAAGCTTCTACATGCAGCTGTGGAATAACTTCCAGAAATCTTCAATACATGCATGCAACTTCAGCACATCCCTAAATCCTGGAATGAAGCCAAGCTCATTGCATTTCCAAAGGCTGGAAAATCACTTAGGGATTCTGTGAACTACGGCCCGGGAAGTCTGCTCTCTGGATAATTGAAACTTCTGGATTCAGTGACTTTGCCTCAGGCAGGAACCATCCTGTAAATGAGCAATTTGAATTCTGGATGCAGCACTCGATCAGCCATCCATTGCTAAGAGTTATGGGCTGAACATCCGAAATCAAAGGGAGTAGTCTTTTTGAGCATTGCCAAAGCCTTTGAGTATGGCATAAAGCCCTGCTGGAAAATATAAATCTGTAGATTCTGAACTACCTTGTAAACCAGGCTGCAAGCTACTCGGCAGACTGAACCTTTCACATAGTCGTGCGAGAAGAGCTCTCAACAATATACCCCTATCCAAGCAGGTGTGTTACAGGGATCAAGCCTTCGGCTGTTCCTGTTGAATCAGCTCACAAATACATTCCCACAGTTCTTCACAAGTCTGACCTGGCACTCTGCAGATGGTGTACCAGCCAGATCTCAGTCCTTCAGCAAAAGGAATGTGGGTAAGAACATTCGAGCAGCTGTGGTCAAGCCGTCATCATGTTACAGCGGTTGGCAAATAGGACTGCACACCAGCAAGGCCACAGTCACATTGCATAATATAAGATCATGGATCACCTTCAGATCAGCCTCAGAGGACATCAAATGGGAGACCAGCATCTCTTACCTAATAGTAAGCCTAGATAGCAAGCTCAACTGGAGACACCACATTTCAGAAGACTCGACAGAAGGCATCAGCCAAGCTAGCATCATTAAATCTCCTGCTGAAGACAAAGGCCCTGCCTATCTAGAGCAAAGTCAGCATGATCAAGCCAATTATCAGATCTACCCAACCATACGCCTCCCTGGTGTCAAATGGCAGAGAGCATCTCTTGAAAAACTGAAGATCATGCCCTTAAGGATGGCACCAGGCACACCACTACTCTCAAAAACCGCAGACCTTCGCAAGGAGCTGGGCATTGAGATGCTGGGCAAAAATCTAAAGAAACCCAACAAGTTTCACAGAGAACTGAACCAGAAGGTGAATCCCTGGATATGTCAACAATTCCATTCGACTGCTACCCGTGATCCAGCTCAGTGGTGACGGTAAAAAACAAAAAGGCAACGGTGGTAAAGAAACGCAGATCAAGAAGGTATGAAAGGCGTCACTGCACATTCAACCGGCGAACTTGGCATATTAAGGCTCAGGCCTCACCATCCAAAGTCTATATTAAATGAGCCAGAAAAGGACTACATCTGCAAGTGTCACATATTTAAGGGTTCATCCATCGGGATGCATCAGAAAAGTGATTTGTTTAACAAAGACAAAAAAAGGCGCATGCTTTTATGAATTACATGACTGGTAAGGAAAGTCATTGCAACAACTTTGCCAGTTTGTAACCAAGTTATTTTTGTGATGCATTTTATTTTTAAACAATAGCATCTTGAATGAGAAGAAATGGATTGCAGGGCATTTGTTATTATCATTTTTTGCCAAAAAGACTTGAAGTGAGAAACAAAGTAGGTTTAATGTTTCCAGAGAGAACACAGGCTCCGGCTTCAGTGATTAGCTCATCTGTCTGTATTGTTGCTTGAACAGCAACAGACCCTTTTCAGTAACATTTCATTGTGTGTCTGGCCTCTGCAAGAGATTAAAGGAGGCCTGTCCTTGGGGGATTTGTTAAATGCCTCGATGAACACAGCAAACTAAATATTTGTCCAACCAAGGAAAAAAAGCTAAGAAAAGTAACAAGTGTTAGGCAGAATTTTCATTTCTGTGCCAAAATCCTCTCACCTTAGAGACTCCCAGCTCTTTTGCCTGCTTTAGGACTTTAATTTTAAATCCTGAGTGAGGGGGTCCTTTTTTTTAATCACTTTTTCATGTGTTTTTCCTTGATTTGGATTTTATGTTTTCACTGTTTTTGGAGTCTGACAAACGCCATAGGCATCTGCTTTTTTTATCGTGCAGTGTCACTAAAAAATCCTTTCCATTTCTCTTACGGTTTAAAAACCTTTTCTTTGGCGAGATACAGTTCCCAAGAAGAGTAAGATTAAATGCATCTTACTTACCTGTTCCTTTGTAGGTCCAGCACACACCATTTTATGTGGAGTGTTGGGGGGAGGGGGTTACTCAGTAGCCCCTTATCCTACTTTCTCATGTAACATGTTTTGTTTCCCTCACTACTTTAAATGGCCCCAGTGTGTCTGTAAGCACAGGATGTGATTGAGTGTCCCGAAACTCCCCTGTCCTTTGTGTCTAGGTGTGCCTGATCAGAACCAGCCCTGATTGGCCGGCTGGCTATCCTGAAAGGACAGCCACCCTGCTGTGTGATTGACAGCATAGGCTGTGCATGAATGGGAAAACGTACTTAAAAGGCAAGGGTTTTGGGACTACAGGCAGAGTCGACCACTGTAAGAAACATCTGAAGCAGAAATCATGAAGAGAAGCCTGCTGCAACCTGCTGCTGTGCTGACCTTTTTCGAATCGACAGAAGTTCCGGAAGGGACGACTTCTTCTCTTGGGTTAGTGGGACCAACTAACCCTGAGACGAACTTCACTTTGGTGCAATCCCCGACTTGCTGTGCCTCTCCATTGCTGCAGAAGCCCAATGCCAGGGGTCGAGTGTCCATAAACAAGTGCAAACTCTGCTGCAGAGTGAATCTGGCCAAAAGCTCAAGGAGCCTCCACCAAAGACCCTCCAGAAGCAGGAAATTCTGATCCAGAGTTCCCCTCACCAGAGCCCAGGACCGAGGGAGCAAGGAAAGTCCAACCAGAGATTTGTTCTGCATCAGTGCTGTTTGCAAAGCGCTGAAACCTTGAAGCGCCGCTGAATCGAAGAGAGACTGTAGCTGCTGACAACCGTCCCGAGTATTGCTGCAGAAGCCCTCCAGACATCCTCCCTCTTGTCCCAGCTACTGAGGCTTGTTTGGGCATGGGTGTACTTACCTTAAGTCGTGCTGTCTGACTTGAGATTTGCACTTGCTTAACTTTGAGTTGATTTCAACTCCCCTTTGCACAGGCTTAACCGCTTGTGTGTCTTCAGTGATTTCCTTTGAACAATCTGACTTTGTGAAATACCTTATCCAAGAAGTGCATCAGAATTATAGACTTTGTCCAAATGACTTTGGCTGTCCCCGTCTCCCTAAAGGCACTCTTCTAAATGCATTGACGTAGGCATTGTTTGTCCCTCCACAGGTTGTAGCTTGTTGAATACTGTTACTGCTGGGGAAGCATGCATAGACTTCATTGGAGGTTTCATTTCTCCTCACCTTTTTAAGAAACTGTTCCAACCTTTTTATTTTTCTTCCACCCTTCCTTTCTGCAACCCAGATTCTACAAAGTATATTGGTGCGATATATAAATGCAAATACTATCCTTGTAATTGAAGTCACTTCAGGGTGTAGGAGAAATGCATTGAGCAAATCCAATATTCACCAGCTTTATTGATTCTGTAAAATATTTCAAAAGTTTACTTGAACTGTTACAACGATCTGTCTTTTTAAAGAATGCTTATTTAAAAGTGATGTTAAATAAGTATTTATAGCTGAAACCTTGAGTGTACGTGTTATTTTTATTGAAAATTTCATTTGTACAGCTCACATTTACCCCTCTTGAGATAGGCCTGGCTGCTCAGTCACACTACCAACTTGTGTAGTAGATACCTATACCAAAAGGCGTGTACCCGAATACCAAGCAGATAAGTCTTGTGTGACTGCACTAATGCGTACCTAACAACAAGTTCCTGCAATAATGTCGAAGCTATCACCAAGCTCACACATACCCGTGGAATGGCATTCCCTCAAATGTTGCCGCATGCAGTACTAAATGTGGCAGTACAAGAATATAGGGTATAAAAGGGCCGAAGGAATATAGACTGAGGCAGCAACAAATAATAAGTAATCTTAAATAGGCACAATAAGCCAGGGGTATAAAAAAACAAGGACAAGAAAGGGCACAGGAATGAAAAAGCACTGGGCAATACATAGAGACATGGGCTAACAAAGGACTTGCAGCAGCAAAGGGCCAGAGGGAAATAAAAGAAGGACCAGGATATGCAGGAAATACCAAAGAATGGGTGAATACAAAGGCCAGGATCTAATGTGCCGAATTTAATAAATACTAAATCGTAATAAAACCGTATACAAACTATATGACCGAATGTGGGAGTATAACATGTGGCAAACAAATTACACGTGTGATCAATAAAAAGTCAACTACAAAGAATTAGGACTGTAAAAAAGGACTCGGTCAATATTATATTAAAGGGTCTGTGGAGCAATAAACAATTAAGTTGGTTAACTCCACACGGTCCCAGAGGCTACACAATGAGGTGCATTCAGGGGTCAAGCGCAGACACACACAGTTGTAACTTGGTGGATACCGACAAAACGTTTGCTACGAATTTCCTGCACATATCTGCGCACGTAACCTACACGAAAATGTACAAGTAAAGTGGTACAAGTAAAGTGGTACAAGTAAAGTGGTACAAGTAAAGTGGTACAAGTAAAGTGGTGCAGAAAGTGCGATTGTGCAACAAACTGTTCAATTGTATTGGAAAGAGGAGACATTCACTAGAAGGAAGTTTTTGAACAAACTTCTAAGCCATACACATTTGTATTTTAAGCAATGTGCAAGACTACAAAATGTAGCTTATATTAGCAATGTTCAAAATGATACTACAAAATATATTTTTAAAGGCACACATGGCAAAAAAATATGTGCATCAACTAATCAGCTCTAAATTAGGACTAGAGGAAGGTGTAAATTAGGTAACAGTTTACACCCACATCTGTGTGCTTTGGTGGTGCAGCCGCAATATGCAAATTAACAAGGGGGGTCCTGGGAGTCCCTCTGCCAGACATTAATCCTGGTTACGGGAGACTTACCCAGAGTCTTTAGCGCACTATCTTTCACAGAGAAGAAATATCCCCACATATCAGTCTTTGTCCTGCCCTGGGGCAGTCCAGCACCGAAATGCTAGGCAATTCTCCTCTGAACAAGAGTACCAACAGCATCCCCAGACACGTGTTTCGGTCTGGTTGGACCTCATCAGTAGGGTGGATCTGTGCCTCTATAAGAATAGTGAGCAAGGGGTCCACGTCTGGATTCCCCTAGTAACTTAGGGTGAGACCCAAGGTTACTTGAATATTTAAACTGACAAGGGGTGTCCTGGGAGTCTCTCTGCCAGACATTAGTCCTGGCTACGAGAGACTTACCCAGAGTCTTTAGCTCACTTTCTTTCACAGAGAAGAAATATCCCAAACATATCAGTCTTTGTCCTGCCCTGGGGCAGTCCAGCACCGAAATGCTAGGCAATTCTCCTCTGAACAAGACTACCAACAGCATCCCCAGACACGTGTTTCGGTCTGGTTGGACCTCATCAGTAGGGTGGATCTGTGCCTCTATAAGAATAGTGAGCAAGGGGTCCACGTCTGGATTCCCCTAGTAACTTAGGGTGAGACCCAAGGTTACTTGAATATTTAAACTGACAAGGGGGGTCCTGGGAGTCCCTCTGCCAGACATTAGTCCTGGTTACGGGAGACTTACCCAGAGTCTTTAGCGCACTATCTTTCACAGAGAAGAAATATCCCAAACATATCAGTCTTTGTCCTGCCCTGGGGCAGTCCAGCACCGAAATGCTAGGCAATTCTCCTCTGAACAAGAGTACCAACAGCATCCCCAGACACGTGTTTCGGTCTGGTTGGACCTCATCAGTAGGGTGGATCTGTGCCTCTATAAGAATAGTGAGCAAGGGGTCCACGTCTGGATTCCCCTAGTAACTTAGGGTGAGACCCAAGGTTACTTGAATATTTAAACTGACAAGGGGTGTCCTGGGAGTCTCTCTGCCAGACATTAGTCCTGGCTACGAGAGACTTACCCAGAGTCTTTAGCTCACTTTCTTTCACAGAGAAGAAATATCCCAAACATATCAGTCTTTGTCCTGCCCTGGGGCAGTCCAGCACCGAAATGCTAGGCAATTCTCCTCTGAACAAGAGTACCAACAGCATCCCCAGACACGTGTTTCGGTCTGGTTGGACCTCATCAGTAGGGTGGATCTGTGCCTCTATAAGAATAGTGAGCAAGGGGTCCACGTCTGGATTCCCCTAGTAACTTAGGGTGAGACCCAAGGTTACTTGAATATTTAAACTGACAAGGGGTGTCCTGGGAGTCTCTCTGCCAGACATTAGTCCTGGCTACGAGAGACTTACCCAGAGTCTTTAGCTCACTTTCTTTCACAGAGAAGAAATATCCCAAACATATCAGTCTTTGTCCTGCCCTGGGGCAGTCCAGCACCGAAATGCTAGGCAATTCTCCTCTGAACAAGACTACCAACAGCATCCCCAGACACGTGTTTCGGTCTGGTTGGACCTCATCAGTAGGGTGGAGCTGTGCCTCTATAAGAATAGTGAGCAAGGGGTCCAGATGTGGTGAAAGATGGTGAGCTAAAGACTCTGGGTAAGGCTCTTGTAGCCAGGACTAATGTCTGGCAGAGGGACTCCCAGGACCCCCCCCCCCCTTATTTGCAATAGGCTTAAATACAGCCTATATCTTGGGCTGAAATGATAGCAGAAAAATAGATCTGAGGGAGCGCGCTCGAGCTTGGGAGCAAGCTGATGCCATGCAACAGAGGTCCATTGCCCACTCTGGTTAGTTAGGAGATTGAGTACAGCATGAAGCGCAATGTAAATGACCGATAAGTCTAGACACTGTGACATTTTATTGGCTGTAGTAATTAGTGGAAATGTTACCCGTTCCCCAGGGTTTAAAATGATCTTATTCTATCCCTCGTGCCATTGGGTGGGCATTATTTGTGGAGCTCTTCATTAAAACACAATTGGAATATGGGGAGACTATATAACACATTGCGATTTAACCTTTTTCAGTAATTGCCTATGTTCAATGTATCCTTTTGGTTGGATTGATGGAGTTTCCAGCATTAGATTGGCTATATGGCTGCACTACAGTGGTTTGGCCAAGGGATTCTTGAGCTACTCATTGGGAGACCATTACATGCGTGTGCGGCAGATGGACATGCTAGGTGTTCTACTGAGGAAGAACATCATTCCATTGCAGGGATAAAAAGGAAACCCAGGCTTCATCCCTTGCAACTCTTCCTTTGCTGCAGACATTAGCATTGTCATGAGGAGCGATTATATCCAAATTATTCTGAAGAACCTGCAGTGGCGAGCATCTAACGACCGAAAGGCTCTTAGTTGTTTAACCCTTACACTTGGAAAGATACTCCAAAAGTGCAACTCAAATGTACTTTCATAACCATAAACGGGTATTCCTTGTGTGATCATATGTGATCCTGAATACAAATGGCCAGTTTCGTAATTGTTTAACCTTAGACAGAGGTATAATGTTGCAGTTATTTGCGTGACTAATTCACCCATGTGTACCTCATTTCTCTACACCGTTTTGTACTACTCACGGATGGTCCCAAAATCAGCAGTAGTAGGGACTCCTGGCCCCTTCACATATACCCTTCTGCCAGCCTATAGTTGCTTCATTCACCTATATTCCCAACACTGGTGTACAGGCTTGTTATAAATGACATATACCATCACTTAATCAAAGGCATGTCACAATGTCCATATACAAGACTATTGTAATTATTTTACTTGGGTATGTACTCATTTGGATAGGAAAAGAAATCCAATCACACGTTTACACACTTAAAATGTAAGCTTTACCACAAGGGGTTTCATTTATTAGGAAGTGAGGGGTTGCCACTGTGAACCCACCTTCATTGCCATGTCGTGTCCATGGACTTTTTGAGGTGTCTTAATTTGAGAGTTGTCGGACATTCATTTTATGCAAAATGGTTCCAGGAGGTTCTCCCCCAACCGTTGTTCTACATCCAACTGATCTAGTCTGGCTACATGATGTCCTTGTCACTTTTGAGGCCCACTGGCCAGTAGCTCTATACAATAATTAGAAATAAATAAATATCTTGACCCAGATTAAACTCTTATTTGCACTGTTACTGCTTCCGATCTTTGGCTGCTGTTCCCTTTGGCTTTGTGTTCCTAAGTTCTGTCCCTGTTTTTGTGCGCTTGGAGGCCCACGGTCGAGTAGCGCTATACAAGAATTACAAATAAATAAATATAATCTGGAGAAGTACACGATGAAGGGGAACTATAGTTTGATCAGCATAGTGCATCTTCCTAAATTCCTTACAGCCACAACATGAAGTCCCTTCTGAAACGTATAACAGGTCTTCCTCGCACCATGTGAGCAGCATGGAAAAATGCATAGGATCCTGCATAAGGTCAATGCTACATCGCTTGTGCTACAAAAAAAAGGGACAATTCGCAAACTTCCATAGTGCCAATGTTGCATCTAACAAACAGAAATGTGGGACATCTCACCATTAACATCTATGCCAACTCCCTGCATTATGCGCGCAACAATGGTTCAGCGTGGTAAGCAATGCTAGGTAGACACCACATGCCTGAAGTCCAACCAATTGTCACCATCAGCCAGACCTTTTATCAAGACCTCCAGTGGGGAGATTGGTGCTTCAGATTATTTATGTTTCGAAATTAACCACATTTACTCCACATTTGCTTCCGGTGTCAAAGTTCAATTTCTCAAATATTACCTGCTGTCTTGCTTGGATCGATAGCTTCATAAAACGCCTTAAACCCTTTATCCGTGTTTTCGCTATTGCTGGTGAAGAAAACATTCAACTTGTTGCCCACAGAAACCAGGCGTTTGGGAATTGTCCGTCCACAGTATTGGCCTATAAATGCAATGGAAAAGGAAGAATGTGAGGGAACACAATGGAAGCCACGTGATCAACATGCCAGAAAACCTGGCCGACACAACCAAGCCACATTGAAATGGAAGACATTTTTATTGCAGGTAACTCCTCCTGCACATGGCTGAACACCCACTGTTCATCTTCTGTGACCTGCATTGCATGAATACATTTCTATGCTCCGGTAGATCTACCCATATGCCAGGGATTTATGAAGCTTTTAAAATAAGATTAAACAACAAGTTGATTTGAAAAAACCATTCTCATATAGAAAGGAGACCCCCCCCCACCCTGTTACCGATTCCTTTCTGTGCTTCCAAAAGCATCACATTTTTCCTGCCAACCCCTTTCTCAGCCTAGGCTAGTCGAGCCGACGACTCCTTATGACTCTCTATGGACTAATGCACACAGGCCAGGGATTCAAGAGGTTGTCTTTGGCAATACACTGTTTGTTTACCCTTTTCCACAGGTGCCATTTGATGAACTTTGTAGGTTTCATGCTTTGCCTGCATACCATTGCCATTACTGCACAATGGCTTCGTCATGTGTGTTGAGGCGTGTGCTTTGCTCGTCCTCCGTGTGTGTTGAGGGGTGCGCCTTGCTTTGTTGTTTTGCTCATTCACAACCCATGGCCACCCCCCCCCCAATGATTGGCCTGTATACCTACTGGTTGTCAATAAGATATACCATTTTTTTCCTACTTGGCACAGCGTCAATACCCCAGCCACCATCCCATGTAGGATCAATTTGTCTGCACGGTATGGTAATCAGCTTACTTTAAAACAATTTCTTCAAATACTATTACTTTTAAAATACTCTTATTAGGTTAATTTGCGCCAAGATTGAAAAACTAAAATGTATATCTGTAGAATCATTAGTTACCACTGTTTTGTGAAATGTCAGGTATATGTTGTTTATTAAGCCCTGCATTAAAATGCTTTGATGCAGCTACTCAACACCCCTCCTCTCCATACCATGTATCATTATTAATTACCGTGGACACGCCTACTAACTTTCGACTGGTCGTGCAGGTGCTTTTTCTGGTCCTTGAATCTCACAGGTTGGAAAGGGCAACAGGATGTCCGTGTTTTGGCTGCAGTTGTTATTGCTACTTTATTGAAATTGAATCCCTGTTTACGAACAGTGGCCTTTTGGGTGGAATCCACAATGACCACTTACTGAAGTTCAACAAAGAACATGGGGTTTTGTTACTCCCACATTTTCTCATTTCAGATGTTGAAATTCGTCCTCTGTTTCAGGGACACTGATTCTGGTGTGGCAAGAGTATTGCGCTCTGTACCGTCCGGCTGGTTTTTGGCACTGTGCAATTTTTGTAAAACATTTTTTTTTATAGATTTATAACTTGCCAGGGCCCTCAGGCATCAGGGCGCACAGGTACACAGGTGAACAGAGGGATTGCGACGGGGGAGGGGTAGGGGTGGGGCGGGCCTAAGGGGGCTATATTCCCGGGTCTTTTGGTTGTAGGCCCGATACAAGCTCAGCTAGCCCCGCGTCCCGACAGTCCTGACATTAGCGTAGCCCCGGATCTGTTCCAGACCTAGCAACACCCCCTGCGGGTGAAGAAACAAAGAAGGGAGGATTGACATAGTGGGGAGGGCGCAGCCAGGAAGTTACTCAAAGAGAAGTCCTCAGTGACTTCCTAAAGAGACTGATGTTAGCTTCTTGCCATAGGAGTAGAGGCAGCATGTTCCAGATTTTGGCTAAGCATACAGGGATTGGCTTGCCCAAACCTTTTGTTCGTTTGAACGCTGGGCAATTTACCTGCACCAGGTTAGATGATCGCAGTGATCTGGCCAGCTTCTAGTAGGATATTACGTTTTTTTATGTATGCGGGCGCTTCGCCATGGAGGCATTTATTCACCACAGTGGCGGTTTTAAATTGAACTCTGCTTCATCAGGAAGCCAATGTAATGCAGGTCTGTGCTGCGATATATGATTTCTTCTTGGAATTTCTTTGAGGATATGTACAGAATTATTCAGGATGACCTGGATTTGTCAGCACCAACGAGAAGAGCATTGCAGCAATCTACCCTTGACAAAATGATGGCGCGTGCTATGCTAGTGTAGTTGTTTCTAGTAAGGTAGGGGTGAATATTTTGTATTTATATAGCGCACCAAACCGAGAGGTATCTAGGCGCTTATGCTTAATAATTTGGTTGCAGTGCTTATGGTTACAGCTCAGAGTGAACAAGAAGTAATTACATCACAGAGAGCAGTAGAGTTAAGGTGGTTCCATCAATAACGTGCAATATAGTTCAGGTGGGCCCAGTGGAGTAGCCTAGCCCCATGTTGCAAAGCAGCAACATCGCAGGTGCCATAAGGTCCAGGGGGGCACATTCATGGAGCAGAACCCCAAGGCGGCTAGGACACAAAGATGCAGAAAGTCAAAACAGGTGGGCACATTCGAAGGGCCTAACCCCGTATTGCAGGGCGGCTGTGACACAATGATGCAGTGAAGACACATGGGCAAAGGTGGTACGGATAGATACAGGGTTCAGGCACATGCATACAGCAGGGGGGGCAGCTGGGCACAGGGTTCAGGCACACAGGCAAATGCATACAACGGGGGGCAGCTCGATACAAGGTTCAGGGACACATGCACAAGCATACAACAGGGGGGGAAGCTGTGTACAGGGTTCAGGCACAAGCATACAACAGGGGGGACAGCTGGGCACAGGGTTCAGGCACACAGGCAAATGCATACAACAGGGGGGCAGCTGTGTACAGAGTTCAGGCACACATGCACAAGCATACAACGGGGTGGGCAGCTGTGTACAGGGTTCAGGCACACAAGCAAATGCATACAACAGGGGGGCAGCTGGACACAAGGTTAATTCACACAGATACAACAGGGGGCAGCTGGGTACTATATTCAGGCACACAGGCAAATGCATAGGGGGGGCAGGTGGGTCCAGGGTTCAGGTACATGCATACAACACACGGGCCAGCTGGTTACAGGGTTCAGGCACATGCATACAACCGGGGGACAGGCACATGCATACAACCGGGGGACCAGCTGGGTACAGGGTTCATGCACATGCATACAACCACGGGGACAGCCGGGTACAGGGTTCAGGCACATGCATACAACTGGGGGGACAGGCACACAGGCACATGCGTACAAAAGGGGGGACAGCTCGATATAGGATTCAGGCACACAGTCACATGAATAAAACGGGGGGCAGCTGGGTACAGGGTTCAGGCACATGCATACAATAGGGGGGACAGCTGGGTACAGGGTTAAGGCACAAAGGTGCATGCATACAACAGGGGGGGGCGCTGGGTACAGGGTTCAGACACATGAATACAACAGGGGTCGACAGGCACACAGGCATACGACCGGTGGAGACAGCTGGGTTCAGGCATATGCATACAACAAGGGGGACAGCTGGGTGAAGGGCTCAGGCACACAAGCACATGCATTTAACAGGGGGGGCCGCTGGGTACAGGGTTCATGCACACAGCCACATGCATACAACGGGGGGGACAGCTGGGTTCAGACACACAGGAACATAAGAAATAAATAAAATACTAAAAAAAAAATACTAAATACATGCATACAAGGGGGGACAGGTGGGTACAGGGTTCAGGTACATGCATACAACGGGGGACAGCTGGGTACAACGGGGCATATGTATACAACAGGGGGGACAGGCACATGTATACAACTGGGAGACAGCTGGGTACAGGGTTCAGGCATATATATATACAACAGGGGGGACAGCTGGGTACAACGGGGCATATTGTACAGGGTCCAGGGTTCAGGCGCACAGGCTCATTCATACAACATGGGGGGACAGCTGGGTACATGGTTCAGGTGCACAGGCACATGCATACAACAGGGTGGGACAGCTGGGTACAGGGTTCAGGTCACAGGCACATGCATACAACAGGGAGGACAGCTGGGTACAGGGTTCAGACACAGGCACATGCATACAACAGGGGGGACAGGCACATGCATGCATGTGCCTGAACCATGTACCCAGCTGCCCCCTGCTGTATGCAACGGGGGAACAGGCACATTCATAAAATAGTGGGGACAGCTAGGTACAGGATTCAGGCACACAGGCACATGCATACCGCAGGCGGGACAGCTGGGTACAGGGTCCAGGCACACAGGCACATGCATACAACAGGGGGGGGAAAGCTGGGTACAGGGTTCAGGCACACAGGCGCATGCATACAAGAGGGGAGACAGCTGGGTTCAGGAACAAAGGGACATGCATACAACAGGTGGTCAGCTGGTTTCAGGCACATGCATACAACAGGGGGGACAGCTGGGTGAAGGGTTCAGGCACACAGGCACATGCATACAACAGGGGGGACAGCTGGGTTCAGGCACACAAGAACATGCATACAACAGGGGGGGCACTGGGTACAGGGTTCATGCACACAGGCACAGTGTTAGGGAGAATTCTCTTATAAGGCTAATTTCCCAAACCTAGTGAGTCCCCCAGCAGCTTTGCTGGATTTTTGGGGTTTGTTTTTTTCTCCTGCTAAGAGTGAGATTCTTTTCCTCCCACTCTTAGGCATGATGTGAGGTATGTCTGACTTATTGTGTGCTTATGGGCTATGCGGTCTTTTTACTCCATAGGGTATCATCTGTTTTAGTGTATGTGTTACACAGCACCCTCAGTGCAGTAACACAGGGGTGTCATAATGACCCCCAAACAGACTCCATACCCTGGGACTGACTACTGTCTCCCATGGCATGTAAAGTCACCATTGGCTTTACTAGTCCAAAATTGTGAACAGAACCAGTACAAACCATCTTATTGTGGAAGTACTGGAAGGGGTTAATTCGATTGCCCCTGGGTCTGTTTCCAAAGGGGCACTGTCCAGTCCCCCCCTTGTCGAGTTTCTGGCTGGTGGCAGTGGTTACCACGCGAAATATTCCACCAGAATATTTCCTATGGGATTTTCCCATTGATTTTAAACGCACCACTTTTTGGTGCAATGTTAAAGATACCGCCGGTTTATTTACTTAATATAAAATCCCCAGTTGGGTCTTATCGCCAGAACTCTTTTCCAAAATGGCGTTTGTGTCCGTATCTGTAACTCCAACCAAGGTCGGGCCCTTTGTTCCACTTTTTGGCGGACTTCTCCACAGAAGCCTTCCAACTGGTGCCACTCTGCCTGGGTTCCACAGGATGTGTGGGTGGGGGGTTGCTAAGGCAACGCAGTCCAGGGTGCCAATTCGAAGTCGCACTGTTCTGATTGGCCCAGTGGTGAGCCGCCCGGCTCACCACTTAGCACGTATGAGTGACAGCTAGGCTGTTGAATGGGGGTTTTTCTGCATAAAAGCAGGGCTTTGGGGACTGGAACTTTAGAAGTCGCCACAGGACCTAAGAAATCCGAAGAGGGGAGAAGCTGAGCCATCTGCAGTGACGACACCACCGGTGGAGCCCTGCTGCAACAACCTCACCACTTTCCCGATGACAAGAGAAGATCTTCTGCTGTAAGAGTCTTCTCCCTTTGAGCTGGTGGGGACAACCAGTTCGCCATGCGCCTTCCAGGACGTCCCTTGGTCGAATCGTCAGTGCCAAGCACCCCGGCGGCTGGATAGCCAAGCTTCACCGCTGTGACCGCGAATAAAAGGAATGCACCTTTTTACCGAACGAACTCCGCGGCTGTTCCCTTCCCTGGGCAGTACAATGACTCCAAGTTTCCTCCTCGACGAGATCTTCTCTTCCCCTGGTTGAAACCACAAACTGCCTCCGCTGCCAGGAACAACTGCCACCGCTGGAGCTTCCTCACTCTTTAAGGGTCACCTTTAGCAATCCGCATAAAGGGAGGCCAGGCGGAACACAGTACCTTAAATCCTTGGCTTTCCAACTTGGTTGGCCCCGGCCCTTCTGATTTATCTTTCGCATCAAACCAACCTCTTTTGTACATTTCTGCAAAGACTTGAGTGCTTTTTTAAACTGTGTGATCTTGGGCACATTTCGCCTTGCTCCATTTAAAGTGGGCCTGGCCTATGAACTTTGGCTCTACAGTAGACTCTGCCTTCACTAACTTGCTGTGGTCTTAGAAAAGTATTGGGAACTGTTTTATTTTCATGACCTGCCTTTTTCTCTCCCTTTAACTTAATTATTGGAGTGCCATCTAAGTTACGCGCTCACATATGTTACATATAGTGGTGTTTTGACTTAGACTTGTCTAATAATTATTAAGGGAGGTGTGTATACTTTTTCTGATTGTGTTTGAACTTGCTTTGATCTATAGTGCTTAGTGTATTTCCTAAAGTGTGTTTTAAATAAATATAGACGTTTGATACCAAGCTCTGGTCAGTGTTTGCTTGCTCTACTGTGTTTTTAGCCCTATTGTGTATCCTCTGTATAGTGCCCTACTCATCTTGAGAGAAGGTCTGACTGCTCAGCCACAGCTACCAGGTAAATATGGGTGGTGCATACTGCTACCAATTGGGTTTACTGCTTACTCCTGTAGTCTTAATCTTCTTGCAGTGTCCCCAAGGGAACTGCACAGGATTCTGCCTAACACACATGCAACGGGGGCAGCTGTGTACAGGGTTCAGGCACATGCATACAACAGGGGGGACAGCTGGTAACAGGGTTCAGGCATACAGGCACATGCATACAACGGGGGGACAGCTCGGTTCAGACACACAGGAACATGCATACAAGGGGGGACAGGTGGGTACAGGGTTCAGGCACATGCATACAACGGGGGAGACAGCTGGGAACAGGATTCAGGCGCACAGGCACATGCATACAACGGGGGAGACAGCTCGGTTCAGACACACAGGAACATGCATACAACAGGGGGGTCAGCTAGGTACAGGGTTCAGGCACATGCATACCACAGGGGGACAGCTGGGTACAGGGTCAAGGCACACAGGCACATGCACAGAACATTGGGGGAAAGCTGGGTACAGGGTTCAGGCACACAGGGACATGCATACAACAGAGGGGACGGCTGGGTACAGGGTTCAGGCACACAGGCAAATGCATACAACTGGGGGCAGCTCAGTACAGGGTTCAGGCACATATACCACAGGGGGACAGCTGGGTAAAGGGTTAAGGCACACAGGCATATGTATACAACAGGGGTGGACAGGCACATGCATACAACCGGGGGGACAGCTGTGAACAGGGTTCAGACACACAATCAGATACATACAACAGGGGGGACAGCTGGGAAAAGGGTTCAGGCACATGCATACATCAGGGGAGCAGCTGGGTACCGAGTTCAGGCACAAAGGCAAATGCATACAACGGGGGGGGGGAGCTGAGTACAGGGTTCAGGCACACCAGCAAATTCATACAACAGGGGGGCAGCTGGGTACAGGGTTCATGCACACAGGCACATGCATACAACAGGGGGACAGCTGGGTACAGGGACCAGGCACATGCATACAAGAGGGGGGCAGCTGGGTACAGGATTCAGGCACACAGGCACATGCATACAACAGAGGAGACAGCTGGATACAGGATCAGGCACATGCATACAACAGGGGGCAGCTGGGTACAGGGTTCAGGCACATGCATACAACAGGGGGGCAGCTGGGTACAGGGTTCATGCACACAGGCACATGCATGCAACATGGGGACAGCTGGGTGCAGGGTTCAGGCGCACAGGCATAGAACAGGGGGGGGGGCAGCTGGGTACAGGGTTCAGACACAGGCACATGCATACAACAGGGGGGACAGGCACATGCATACAGAAGGGGGGCAGCTGGGTACATGGTTCAGGCACATGCATGCAACAGGGGGAACAGGCACATTCATACAATAGGGGGGACAGCTAGGTACAGGATTCAGGCACATGCATACCGCAGGCGGGACAGCTCGGTACAGGGTCCAGACACACAGGCACATGCATACAACAGTGGGGGAAAGCTGGGTACAGGCACACAGGGACATGCATACAACGTGGGGCTGCACAGTACAGGGTTCAGGCACATACATACAACAGGGGGACAGCTGGGTAAAGGGTTCAGGCACACAATCAGATACATACATCAGGGGGGGCAGCTGGGTACCGAGTTCAGGCACACAGGCATATGTATACAACAGGGGGGGGACAGGCACACAGGCACATGCATACAACCGGGGGGACAGCTGGGTACAGGGTTAAGGCACATACATACAACCGGGGGGACAGCTGTGAACAGGGTTCAGGCACACAATCAGATACATACATCAGGGGGGGCAGCTGGGTACCGAGTTCAGGCACACAGGCAAATGCATACAACAGGGGGGCAGCTGGGTACAGGGTTCAGGCACATAGGCACATGCATTCAACAGGGGGGACAGCTAGGTACAGGGTTCAGGCACCTGCATAAAACAGGGGGAACAGCTGGATACAGGGTTCAGGTACATGCATACAACAGGGGGGACAGCTGGGTACAGGGTTCAGGCACACAGGTACATGCATACAACGGGGGACAGCTGGGTACAGGGTTCAGGCACATGCATACAACAGGGGGGACAGCTAGGTACAGGGTTCAGGTACATGCATACAACATGGGGACAGCTGGGTACAGGGTTCAGGCGCACAGGCACATGCATAGAACAGGGGCGAACAGCTGGGTACAGGGTTCAGGCACATGCATACAACGGGGGGACAGCTGGGTACAGGGTTCAGACACAGGCACATGCATACAACAGGGGGGACAGGCACATGCATACAGAAGGGGGGCAGCTGGGTACATGGTTCAGGCACATGCACATTCATACAATAGGGGGGACAGCTAGGTACAGGATTCAGGCACACAGGCACATGCATACAACAGTGGGGAAAAGCTGGGTACAGTCACACAGGGACATGCATACAACAGGGGGCTGCTCAGTACAGGGTTCAGGCACACACATACCCCCGGGGGACAGCTGGGTACAGGGTAAAGGCACACAGGCATATGTATACAACCGGGGGACAGCTGGGTACAGGGTTAAGGCACACAATCATTTACATACAACAGGGGGACAGCTGGGTAAAGGGTTCAGGCACATGCATACAACTGGGGGGACAGCTGTGAACAGGGTTCAGGCACACAATCAGATACATACATCAGGGGGGCAGCTGGGTACAGCGTTCAGGTGCACAAGAACATGCATACAACAGGGGGAAAGCTGGGTACAGGGTTCAGGTACATGCATATAACAGGGGAGACAGCAGGGTACAGGGATCAGGCGCACAGGCCCATGCATACAACAGGGGGGGACAGCTGGGTACAGGGTTCAGGCACATGCATACAACGGGGGACAGCTGGGTACAGGGTTCAGACACAGGCACATGCATACAACAGGGGGGACAGGCACATGCATACAGCAGGGGGGCAGCTGGGTACATGGTTCAGGGACATGCATGCAACAGGGGGAACAGGCACACAGGCACATTCATACAACAATGGGGGAAAGCTGGGTACAGGGTTCAGGCACACAGGCACATTCATACAACCAGGGGGACAGCTGGGTACAGGCACATGTATACAACAGGGGGGGGGCAGCTGTGTACAGGCACATGCATACAACAGGGGGGACAGCCAGCACACGGTTCAGGCACACAGGCAAATGCATAAAACGGGGGGGGGGAGCTTGGTACAGGTTTCAGGCACATACATACAACAGGGGGACAGCTGGGTACAGGAGCCAGGCACACAGGCACATGCATACAACAGGGGTAGACAGGCACACAGGCACATGATTACGACCGGGGGGACAGCTGGGTACAGGGATCAGGCACACAGGCATATGTATACAACAGGGGGGGCAGGCACACAGGCACATGCATACAAAAGGGGGCCGCTGGGTACAGGGATCAGGCACACAGGCACATGCATACAACTGGGGGCACAACTGGGTACAGGGTTAAGGCACACAGGCACATGTATACAACCAGGGGGCAGCTGGGTACAGGGTTCAGGCACACAGGCACATGCATACAACCAGGGGGACAGCTGGGTACAGGCACATGTATACAACAGGGGGGGCAGCTGGGTACAGGCACATGCAAACAGGCGGGACAGCTGGGCACAGGCACATGCATACAACAGGGGGGCAACAGCTCGCACACGGTTCAGGCAGACAGGCAAATGCATAAAACGGGGGGGAAGCTTAGTACAGGTTTCAGGCACATACATACAACAGGGGGACAGCTGGGTACAGGGGCCAGGCACACAGGCACATACATACAACAGGGGTAGACAGGCACACAGACACATGCATATGACCGGGGGGACAGCTGGGTACAGGGATCAGGCACACAGGCATATGTATACAACAGGGGGGCAGGCACACAGGCACATGCATACAACAGGGGAACTGCTGGGTACAGGGTTCAGGCACATGCATACAACAGGGGGGACAGCCGAATACAGGGTTAAGGCACATGCATACAACCAGGGGCACAACTGGGTACAGGGCTAAGGCACACAGGCACATGCATACAACCAGGGGGACAGCTGGGTACAGGGTTAAGGCACACAGGCACTTGCATACAACCGGGGACTGCTGGGTACAGGGTTCAGGCACAGGCATACAACAGGTGGGACAGGCACACAGGCACATTCATACAATAGGGGGAAAGCTGGGCACAGGGTTCAGGCACACAGGGACATGCATACAACAGAGGGGACAGCTGGGTACAGGGTTCATGCACATGGATACAACAGGGGAGACAGCTGGGTAAGGGTTCAGGCACACAAGCACAGGCATACAACAGAGCGGGCTGGGCAGCTGGTTACAGGGTTCAGGCACACATGCATACAACGGGGGAACAATCTGGGTACAGGGTTCAGGCACACATGCATACAACGGGGGGACAATCTGGGTACAGGGTTCAGGCACATGCATACAACAGGCAGTACAGCTGGGTACAGGGTTCAGGCACATGCATACAGCAGGGGGGACAGCTGGGTACAGGGTTCAGCCACACAGGCACATGCATACAACAGTGGTCAACATGCACATGCATATAACCTGGGGACAGGAACACCGGCACATGCATACATTAGGGGGGCAGTTGGGTACAGGGTTAAGGCACACAGGCACATGCATACAACTGGGGGACTGCTGGGTACAGGGTTAAGGCACACAGGCACATGCATACAACCGGGGGACTGCTGGGTACAGGGTTAAGGCACACAGGCACATGCATACAAACGGGGGACTGCTGGGTACAGGGTTCAGGCACATGCATACAACCGGGGGGACATCTGGGTACAGGGTTAAGGCACATGCATACAGCAGGGGGGGACAGCTGGGAACAGGGTTCGGGCACACAGTCACATGCATACAACAGGGGGGACAGCTGGGTAAAGGGTTCTGGCACACAATGACATGGATACAACAGGGGGGGACAGCTGGGTACCGAGTTCAGGCACAGGCATACAACATGGGGACAGCTGGGTATAGGATTAAAGCACATGCATACAACAGGGGGACAGCTGGGTACAGGGCTCAGGCACACAATCACATGGATACAACAGGGGGACAGCTGGGTACCGAGTTCAGGCACAAGCATACAACAGGGGGGGGGGCAGCTGGGTACAGGGATCAGGCACATGCATACGACATGGGGGCATGTGGGTAAGGGGTTCAGGCACACAGGCACATGCATTCAACAGGCGGGGCAGATGGTACAGGGTTCAGGCACACAGGCATGTGCATACAACAATGGGCAGCTGGGTACAGGGATCAGACACATGCATACTACAGGGGGACATGTGGGTACCAGGTTCAGGCACATGCATACATTCAACAGGGCGGGGGGGGGCAGCTGGGTACAGGTTTCAGCCACACAGGCACCTGCATACAAGAGGGGGGACATCAGAGTACAGGCACACAGGCACATGCATTTAACAGAGGGGACAGATGGATCAGGGTTCAGGCACATAGGCACATGCATTCAACAGGGGGGGTTAGCTGGGTACAGGGTTCAGGCACACAGGCATGTGCATACAACAATGGGCAGCTGGGTACAGGGATCAGACACATGCATACTACAGGGGGACATGTGGGTACCAGGTTCAGGCACATGCATACATTCAACAGGGCGGGGGGGGGGGCAGCTGGGTACAGGTTTCAGCCACACAGGCACCTGCATACAAGAGGGGGGACATCAGAGTACAGGGTTCAGGCACATGCATACAATGGGGGGGTTGAACAGCTGGGTACAGGGTTCAGACATCCATACAGCTGCCGGGACAGTTACGTACAGGGTACATACACACAGGCACATACATACAACAGGGGGGACAGCTGGGTACAGGAGTCAGGCACATGGGCACATGCATACAACATGGGGACTGCTGGGTACAGGGTTCAGGCACATGCATACAACAGGAGGGACAGCTGGGTACAGGGTTCAGGCACACAGGCACATGCATACAACAGGGGGGACAGCCGGGTACAGGGTTCAGGTGCATGCATACAACCTGGGGGACAGCTGTGTACAAGGTTCAGGCACACAGGCACATTCATACAACAGGTTGGAAAGCTGGGTACTGGGTTCTGGCACATGCATACAAAAGGGGAGACAGGTGGGTACAGGGTTCAGGCACACATGCACAAGCATACAACAGGGGGGGGACAGCTGTGTACAGGGTTCACGCACATGCATCCGACAGGGGTAAATCTGGGTACAGGCGCATGCATACAACAGGACAACAGCTGGGTGCAGGGTTCAGGCACAGGCATTTAACAGGGGGCAGCTGGGTAAAGGGTTCAGGCACACAGGCACATGAATGCAACCAGGGGGACAGGCACAACGGCACATGCATACAACAGGGGGGACAGCTGGGTACAGGGTTCAGGCACACAGGCACATGAATACAACAGGTGGTACAGCTGGGTACAGGGTTCAGGCACATGCATTCAACAGGGGGGACAGCTGGGTAAAGGGTTAAGGCACACAGGCACATGTATACAACAGGGGTGGACAGGCACATGCATACAACCAGGGGGACAGCTGTGAACAGGGTTCAGACACAAAGGCAAATGCATACAATGGGGGGGGCAGGTGGGTACAGGGTTCAGGCACACCAGCAAATTCATACAACAGAGGGGCAGCTGGGTACAGGGTTCATGCACACAGGCACATGCATACAAAGGGGGGGCAGCTGGGTACAGGATTCAGGCACACAGGCACATGCATTCAACAGGGGGGACAGCTAGGTACAGGGTTCAGGCACCTGCATACAACAGGGGGGACAGCTGGGTACAGGCACATGCATACAACAGAGGGGACAGCTGGATACAGGGTTCAGGCACATGCATACAACAGGGGGGCAGCTGGGTACAGGGTTCAGGCACATGCATACAACAGGGGGGCAGCTGGGTACAGGGTTCATGCACACAGGCACATGCATACAACAGGGGGACAACTGGGTACAGGGATCAGGCACACAGGAACATGCATACCACAGGGCGGACAGCTGGGTACAGGGTTCAGGCACACAGGAACATGCATACCACAGGGTGGACAGCTGGGTACAGGGTTCAGGCACACAGGCACATGAATACAACAGGTGGTACAGCTGGGTACAGGGTTCAGGCACATGCATTCAACAGGGGGGACAGCTGGGAACAGGGTTCAGGCACACAGGCAAATGCATACGACGGGGGAGCTCGGGACAGGGTTCAAGCACACAGGCACATACATACAACAGGGGTACAAGTTGGGTACAGGGTTCAGGCACACAGGCACATGCATACAACAGGGGCACACGCTGGGTACAGGGTTCAGGCACATGCATACAACAGGGGTCGACAGGCACACAGGCACATGAATACAACTGGGGTGGGCAGGGGGACAGGCACACAGGCACATGCATGCAACCGGGGGTCAGCTGGGTACAAGGTTCAGGCACATGCATACAATGGGGGGGCAGCTGGGTACAGGGTTCAGGCACACTGGCACATGCATACAATGGGGTGACATCTGGGTACAGCGTTCTGCTACCCAGGCACATGCATCCAACAGGGGTCGACAGGCACATGCATACAACCGGGGGGGGGCAGCTGGGTACAGGGTTCAGGCACACAGGCACATGCATTCAACAGGGGGGGGGGCAGGCCCATGCATAAAACAGGAGGGACAGGCACATGTATACAACCGGGGGGACAGCTGGGTACAGGGATCAGGCACATGCACACAACAGGGGGGACAGGCACACAGGCACATGCATACAACAGACGGGGTGGCGCTGGGTACAGGATTCAGGCACAGGCACATACATACAACAGGGGGACAAGCTGGGTACAGGGTTCAGGCACACAGGCATATGCATACAACCGGGGGACAGCTGGGTACAGGGTTCAGGCACATGCATAGAACAGGGGGGCCGCTGGGTATGGGGTTCAGGCACACAGGCACATGCATACAACCGGGGGGACAGCTGGGTACAGGCACATGCATACAACAGGGGGGGGCAGCTGGGTACAGGCACATGCAAACAGGCGGGACAGCTGGGCACAGGCACATGCATACAACAGGGGGCAACAGCTGGGTACAGGGTCCAGGCACATACATACATACAACAGGGGGACAGCTGGGTACAGGGTCCAGGCACACAAGCACATGCATACAACAGGGTGGACAGGTATACAGGCACATGCATACAACGGGGGGAACAGTTGATACAAGGTTCAGGCACACAGGCACATGCATACAACAGGGGTACAGGGTTCAGGCACATGCATAGAACAGGGGGGCCGCTGGGTACAGGGTTCAGGCACACAGGCACATGCATACAACCGGGGGGACAGCTGGGTACAGGCACATGCATACAACAGATGGGAGCAGCTGGGTACAGGCACATGCAAACAGGCTGGACAGCTGGGCACAGGCACATGCATACAACAGGGGGCAACAGCTGGGTACAGGGTCCAGGCACATACATACAACAGGGGGACAGGTACACAGGTACACAGGCACATGCATACAACGGGGGGAACAGATGATACAAGGTTCAGGCACACAGGCACATGCATACAACAGGGGTACAGGGTTCAGGCACCTGCATACAACAGGGAGGACAGCTGGGTACAGGGTTCAGGCACATAGGCACATGCATACAACAGAGGGGCAACTGGGTACAGGGTTCAGGCACAAAGGCACATGCATACAACAGGGGGGCAGCTTGGTACATGGTTCAGGGACATGCATACAACAGGGGGGACAGGCACACAGGCACATTCATACAATAGGGGGAAAGCTGGGCACAGGGTTCAGGCACACAGGAACATGCATACAACAGAGGGGCCAGCTGGGTAAAGGGTTCAGGCACATAGGCAAATGCATACAACGGGGGAAGGGCAGCTCGGTACAGGGTTCAGGTACATGCATACAACAGGGGAACAGCTGGGTTCAGGGTCCAGGCACATGCATACAACAGGGGTAGACAGGCACATGCATACGAACGGGGGACGGTGGACAGCTGGGTACAGGGATCAGGCACACAGGCATATGTATACAACAGGGGGGGCAGGCATATGCATACAACAGGGGGCTGCTGGGTACAGGGATCAGGAACACAGGCACATGCATACAACAGGGGGGACAGCTGGTTACAGGGTTCAGGCACATGCATACAACAGGGGGGACAGGCACATGCATACAACAGGGGGGAAGCTGGGTACAGGGATCAGGCACCCAGGCACATACATACAACTGGGGGATAGCTGGGTACAGGGTTAAGGCACATGCATACAACCGGGGGGACAGCTGTGGACAGGGTTAAGGCACACAGGCACATGCATACAACCGGGGGGACAGCTGGGTACAGGGTTCAGGCACACAGGCACATGCATACAACCGGGGGACTGCTGGGTACATGGTTCAGGCACAGGCATACAACAGGGGGGCCGCTGGGTACAGGGTTCAGGCACACAGGCACATGCATATAAAAGGGGGGCAGGCACACAGGCACATGCATACAACCGGGGGGACAGCTGGGTACAGGCCCATGCATACAACAGGGGGGGCAGCTGGGTACAGGCACATGCATACAACAGGGGGCAACAGCTGGGCACAGGGTCCAGGCACACAGACACATGCATACAACAGGGGTACACAGGCACACGCATACGACCGGGGGACAGCTGGGTACAGGGATCAGGCACACAGGCATATGTATACAACAGGGGGGGCAGGCACACAGGCACATGCATACAACAGGGGCAGCTTGGTACAGGGTTCAGGCACATGCATACAACAGGGGGACAGCTGGGTACAGGGTCCAGGCACACAGGCACATGCATACAACGGGGGGAACAGATGATACAAGGTTCAGGCACACAGGCACATGCATACAACAGGGGTACAGGGTTCAGGCACCTGCATAGAACAGGGGGGACAGCTGGGTACAGGGTTCAGGCACATAGGCACATGCATACAACAGAGAGGCAACTGGGTACAGGGTTCAGGCACAAAGGCACATGCATACAAGAGAGGGGCAACTGGGTAAAGGGTTCAGATACATGCATACAGCAGGGGGGACAGGCACACAGGCACATGCATACAACCGGGGTGGGCAGGGGGACAGGCACACAGGCACATGCATGCAACCGGGGGGTCAGCTGGGTACAAGGTTCAGGCACATGCATACAACAGGGGGTGGCAGCTGGGTACAGGGTTCAGGCACACTGGCACATGCATACAATGGGGTGACAACTGGGTACAGCGTTCTGCCACCCAGGCACATGCATCCAACAGGGGTCGATAGGCACATGCATACAACCGGGGGGACAGGCACACATGCACCTGCATACAACCGGGGGGGTAGCTGGGTACAGGGTTCAGGCACACAGGCACATGCATTCAACAGGTGGGGGGCAGGCCCATGCATAAAACAGGAGGGACAGGCACATGTATACAACCGGGGGGACAGCTGGGTACAGGGATCAGGCACATGCACACAACAGGGGGGACAGGCACACAGGCACATGCATACAACAGACGGGGTGGCGCTGGGTACAGGATTCAGGCACAGGCACATACAAACAACAGGGGGACAAGCTGGGTACAGGGTTCAGGCACACAGGCATATGCATACAACCTGGGGGACAAGCTGGGTACAGGGTTCAGGCACATGCATAGAACAGGGGGCTGCTGGGTACAGGGTTCAGGCACACAGGCACATTCATACAACAGGGGGGGGCAGCTGGGTACAGGCACATGCAAACAGGCGGGACAGCTGGGCACAGGCACATGCATACAACAGGGGGCAACAGCTGGGTACAGGGTCCAGGCACATACATACAACAGGGGGACAGCTGGGTACAGGGTCCAGGCACACAGGAACATGCATACAACAGGGGGGACAGGTACACAGGCACATGCATACAACGGGGGGAACAGATGATACAAGGTTCAGGCACACAGGCACATGCATACAACAGGGGTACAGGGTTCAGGCACCTGCATACAACAGGGGGGACAGCTGGGTACAGGGTTCAGGCACATAGGCACATGCATACAACAGAGGGGCAACTGGGTACTTGGTTCAGGCACACAGGCACATGCATACAACAGGGGGGACAGCTGGGTACAGGGTTCAGGCACATAGGTACATGCATACAACAGAGGGGCAACTGGGTACAGGATTCAGGCACAAAGGCACATGCATACAACAGGGGGGCAGCTGGGTACATGGTTCAGGGACATGCATACAACAGGGGGGACAGGCACACAGGCACATTCATACAATAGGGGGAAAGCTGGGCACAGGGTTCAGGCACACAGGAACATGCATACAACCGAGGGGCCAGCTGGGTAAAGGGTTCAGGCACATAGGCAAATGCATACAACGGGGGAAGGGCAGCTCGGTACAGGGTTCAGGCACATGCATACAACAGGGGGACAGCTGGGTTCAGGGTCGAGGCACATGCATACAACAGGGGTAGACAGGGACACAGGCACATGCATACGAACGAGGGGGGCGGTGGACAGCTGGGTACAGGGATCAGGCACACAGGCATATGTATACAACAGGGGGGGCAGGCATATGCATACAACAGGGGGCTGCTGGGTACAGGGATCAGTAACACAGGCACATGCATACAACAGGGGGGACAGGCACATGCATACAACAGGGGGGACAGGCACATGCATACAACAGGGGGAAGCTGGGTACAGGGATCAGGCACCCAGGCACATACATACAACTCGGGGATAGCTGGGTACAGGGTTAAGGCACATGCATACAACCGGGGGGACAGCTGGGGACAGGGTTAAGGCACACAGGCACATGCATACAACCGGGGGGACAGCTGGGTACAGGGTTAAGGCACACAGGTACATGCATACAACCGGGGGACTGTTGGGTACAGGGTTCAGGCACAGGCATACAACAGGGGGGTCGCTGGGTACAGGGTTCAGGCACACAGGCACATGCATACAACAGGGGGGGCAGCTGGGTACAGCCACTTGCAAACAGGCGGGACAGCTGGGCACATGCACATGCATACAACAGGGGACAACAGCTGGGCACAGGGTCCAGGCACACAGACACATGCATACAACAGGGGTAGACAGGCACACAGGCACATGCATACGACCGGGGGGACAGCTGGGTACAGGGATCAGGCACACAGGCACATGTATAGAACAGGGGGGGCAGGCACACAGGCACATGCATACAACAGGGGGCAGCTTGGTACAGGGTTCAGGCACATGCATACAACAGGGGGACAGCTGGGGACAGCTGGGTACAGGGTACAGGGTCCAGGCACACAGGCACACAGGCACATGCATACAACGGGGGGAACAGATGATACAAGGTTCAGGCACACAGGCACATGCATACAACAGAGGCAACTGGGTACAGGGTTCAGGCACAAAGGCACATGCATACAAGAGAGGGGCAACTGGGTAAAGGGTTCAGATACATGCATACAACAGGGGGGACAGGCACACAGGCACATGCATACAACCGGGGTGGGCAGGGGGACAGGCACACAGGCACATGCATGCAACCGGGGGGTCAGCTGGGTACAAGGTTCAGGCACATGCATACAACAGGGGGGGCAGCTGGGTACAGGGTTCAGGCACACTGGCACATGCATACAATGGGGTGACAGCTGGGTACAGCGTTCTGCCACCCAGGCACATGCATCCAACAGGGGTCGACAGGCACATGCATACAACCGGGGGGACAGGCACTCATGCACCTGCATACAACCGGGGGGGGGGCAGCTGGGTACAGGGTTCAGGCACACAGGCACATGCATTCAACAGGGGGGGCAGGCCCATGCATAAAACAGGAGGGACAGGCACATGTATACAACCGGGGGGACAGCTGGGTACAGGGATCAGGCACATGCATAGAACAGGGGGGCCGCTGGGTACAGGGTTCAGGCACACAGGCACATGCATACAACCGGGGGGACAGCTGGGTACAGGCACATGCATACAACAGGGGGTGAAACTGGGTACAGGCACATGCAAACAGGCGGGACAGCTGGGCACAGGCACATGCATACAACAGGGGGCAACAGCTGGGTACAGGGTCCAGGCACATACATACAACAGGGGGACAGCTGGGTACAGGGTCCAGGCACACAGGCACATGCATACAACAGGGTGGACAGGTACACAGGCACATGCATACAACGGGGGGAACAGATGATACAAGGTTCAGGCAGATGCATACAACAGGGGTACACGGTTTAGGCACCTGCATACAACAGGGGGGGCAGCTGGGTACAGGGTCCAGGTACACAGGCACATGCATACAACGGGGGGGGACAGCTGGGTACAGGGTTCAGGCACATAGGCACATGCATACAACAGAGGGGCAACTGGGTACAGGGTTCAGGCACACAGGCACATGCATACAACAGGGGGGACAGCTGGGTACAGGGTTCAGGCACAAAGGCACATGCATACAACAGGGGGGCAGCAGGGTACATGGTTCAGGGACATGCATACAACAGGGGGGACAGGCACACAGGCATATGCATACAACCGGGGGGACAGCTGGGTACAGGGTTCAGGCACATACATACAACAGGGGGACAGCTGGGTACAGGGTTCAGGCACATGCATACAACAGGGGGGGGCAGCTGGGTACAGGCACATGCAAACAGGCGGGACAGCTGGGCACAGGCACATGCATACAACAGGGGGCAACAGCTGGGTACAGGGTCCAGGCACATACATACAACAGGGGGACAGCTGGGTACAGGGTCCAGGCACACAGGCACATGCATACAACAGGGTGGACAGGTACACAGGCACATGCATACAACGGGGGGAACAGATGATACAAGGTTCAGGCACACAGGCACATGCATACAACAGGGTGGACAGGTACACAGGCACATGCATACAACGGGGGGGAACAGATGATACAAAGTTCAGGCACACAGGCACATGCATACAACAGGGGTACAGGGTTCAGGCACCTGCATACAACAGGGGGGACAGCTGGGTACAGGGTTCAGGCACATAGGCACATGCATACAACAAAGGGGCAAGTGGGTACAGGGTTCAGGCACACATGCACATGCATACAGCAGGGGGCACAGCACATAGGTACATGCATACAACAGAGGGGCAACTGGGTACAGGGTTCAGGAACAAAGGCACATGAATACAACAGGGGGGCAGCTGGGTACATGGTTCAGGGACATGCACACAACAGGGGGGACAGGCACACAGGCACATTCATACAATAGGGGGAAAGCTGGGCACAGGGTTTAGGCACACAGGAACATGCATACAACAGAGGGACCAGCTGGGTAAAGGGTTCAGGCACATAGGCAAATGCATACAACGGGGGAAGGGCAGCTCGGTACAGGGTTCAGGCACATGCATACAACAGGGGGACAGCTGGGTTCAGGGTCCAGGCACACAGGCACATGCATACAACAGGGGTAGACAGGCACACAGGCACATGCATACGAACGGGGGGGGCGGTGGACAGCTGGGTACAGGGATCAGGCACACAGGCACATACATACAACAGGGGGGGACAGCTGGTTACAGGGTTCAGGCACATGCATACAACAGGGGGGACAGGTACATGCATACAACAGGGGGGAGCTGGGTACAGGGATCAGGCACCCAGGCACATACATACAACTGGGGGATAGCTGGGTACAGGGTTAAGGCACATGCATACAACCAGGGGGACAGCTGGGGACAGGGTTAAGGCACACAGGCACATGCATACAACCGGGGGACAGCTGGGTACAGGGTTAAGGCACACAGGCACATGCATACAACCAGGGGACTGCTGGGTACAGGGTTCAGGCACAGGCATACAACAGGGGGGCCGCTGGGTACAGGGTTCAGGCACATGCATATAAAAGGGGGGCAGGAACACAGCCACATGCATACAACCGGGGGGACAGCTGGGTACAGGCCCATGCATACAACCGGGGGGACAGCTGGGCACAGGGTCCAGGCACACAGACACATGCATACAACAGGGGTAGACAGGCACACAGGCACATGCATACGACCGGGGGGACAGCTGGGTACAGGGATCAGGCACATGTATACAACAGGGGGGGCAGGCACACAGGCACATGCATACAACAGGGGGGACAGCTGGGTACAGGGATCAGGCACACAGGCACATGCATACAACAGGGGGGCAGCTGGGTACAGGCACTTGCAAACAGGCGGGACAGCTGGGCACAGGCACATGCATACAACAGGGGGCAACAGCTGGGCACAGGGTCCAGGCACACAGACACATGCATACAACAGGGGTAGACAGGCACACAGGCACATGCATACGACCGGGGGGACAGCTGGGTACAGGGATCAGGCACACAGGCACATGTATACAACAGGGGGGGGCAGGCACACAGGCACATGCATACAACAGGAAGCAGCTTGGTACAGGGTTCAGGCACATGCATACAACAGGGAGACAGCTGGGTACAGGGTCCAGGCACACAGGCACATGCATACAACGGGGGGAACAGATGATACAAGGTTCAGGCACACAGGCACATGCATACAACAGGGGTACAGGGTTCAGGCACCTGCATACAACAGGGGGGACAGCTGGGTACAGGGTTCAGGCACATAGGCACATGCATACAACAGAGAGGCAACTGGGTACAGGGTTCAGGCACAAAGGCACATGCATACAAGAGAGGGGCAACTGGGTAAAGGATTCAGTTACATGCATACAACAGGGGGGACAGGCACACACGTGCATTCATACAATAGGGGGAAAGCTGGGCACAAGGTTCAGGCACAAAGGAACATGCATACAACAGAGGGGTGAGCTGGGTACAGGGTTCAGGCACACAGGCACATGCATACAACAGGGGTACAAGCTGGGTACAGGGTTCAGGCACACAGGCACATGCATACAACAGGGGTACAACCTGGGTACAGAGTTCAGGCACACAGGCACATGCATACAACAGGGGTCGACAGGCACACAGGCACATGCATGCAACCGGGGGGACAGCTGGGTACAAGGTTCAGGCACAAGCATACGACAGGGGGGGCAGCTGGATACAGGGTTCAGGCACACTGGCACATGCATACAATGGGGTGACAGCTGGGTACAGGGTTCTGCCACCCAGGCACATGCATACAACAGGGGAGACATGTGGGTACAGGGTTCAGGCACGCATGCACAAGCATACAACAGGGGAGGCAGGTGGGTACAGGGTTCACACACACACACACACACACGCACATGCATCCAACAGGGGAAAATCTGGGTACAGGCATCCAGGCACATGCATCCAACAGGAGGGGCAGCTGGGTACAGGGTTCAGGCACACAGGCACATGCATACAACAGGACGACAGTGGGTACAGGGTTCAGGCACATGCATCCAACAGGGGGAAATCTGGGTACAGGCATCCAGGCACATGCATACAACAGGAGGGGCGGCTGGGTACAGGGTTCAGGCACATGCATACAACAGGAAGACAGCTGGGTACAGGGTTCAGGCACATGCATTCAACAGGGGGGGCAGCTGGGTACAGGGTTCAGGCACACAGGCACATGAATGCAACCAGGGGGAAGCTGGGTACATGGTTCAGGGACATGCACACAACAGGGGGGACAGGCACACAGGCACATTCATACAATAGGGGGAAAGCTGGGCACAGGGTTCAGGCACACAGGAACATGCATACAACAGAGGGACCAGCTGGGTAAAGGGTTCAGGCACATAGGCAAATGCATACAACGGGGGAAGGGCAGCTCGGTACAGGGTTCAGGCACATGCATACAACAGGGGGACAGCTGGGTTCAGGGTCCAGGCACACAGGCACATGCATACGAACGGGGGGGGCGGTGGACAGCTGGGTACAGGGATCAGGCACACAGGCACATACATACAACAGGGGGGGACAGCTGGTTACAGGGTTCAGGCACATGCATACAACAGGGGGGACAGGTACATGCATACAACAGGGGGGAGCTGGGTACAGGGATCAGGCACCCAGGCACATACATACAACTGGGGGACAGCTGGGGACAGGGTTAAGGCACACAGGCACATGCATACAACCGGGGGGACACCTGGGTACAGGGTTAAGGCACACAGGCACATGCATACAACCGGGGGACTGCTGGGTACAGGGTTCAGGCACATGCATATAAAAGGGGGGCAGGAACACAGGCACATGCATACAACCGGGGGGACAGCTGGGTACAGGCCCATGCATACAACCGGAGGGACAGCTGGGCACAGGGTCCAGGCACACAGACACATGCATACAACAGGGGTAGACAGGCACACAGGCACATGCATACGACCGGGGGGACAGCTGGGTACAGGGATCAGGCACATGTATACAACAGGGGGTACAGGCACATGCATACAACAGGAGGGACAGCTGGGTACAGGGATCAGGCACACAGGCACATGCATACAACAGGGGGGCAGCTGGGTACAGGCACTTGCAAACAGGCGGGACAGCTGGGCACAGGCACATGCATACAACAGGGGGCAACAGCTGGGCACAGGGTCCAGGCACACAGACACATGCATACAACAGGGGTAGACAGGCACACAGGCACATGCATACGACCGGGGGGACAGCTGGGTACAGGGATCAGGCACATGTATACAACAGGGGGGGCAGGCACACAGGCACATGCATACAACAGGGGGCAGCTTGGTACAGGGTTCAGGCACATGCATACAACAGGGAGACAGCTGGGTACAGGGTCCAGGCACACAGGCACATGCATACAACGGGGGGAACAGATGATACAAGGTTCAGGCACACAGGCACATGCATACAACAGGGGTACAGGGTTCAGGCACCTGCATACAACAGGGGGGACAGCTGGGTACAGGGTTCAGGCACATAGGCACATGCATACAACAGAGAGGCAACTGGGTACAGGGTTCAGGCACAAAGGCACCTGCATACAACAGGGGTACAACCTGGGTACAGGGTTCAGGCACACAGGCACATGCATACAACAGGGGTCGACAGGCACACACGTGCATTCATACAATAGGGGGAAAGCTGGGCACAAGGTTCAGGCACAAAGGAACATGCATACAACAGGGGTCGACAGGCACACAGGCACATGCATGCAACCGGGGGGACAGCTGGGTACAAGGTTCAGGCACAAGCATACGACAGGGGGGGGCAGCTGGATACAGGGTTCAGGCACACTGGCACATGCATACAATGGGGTGACAGCTGGGTACAGGGTTCTGCCACCCAGGCACATGCATACAACAGGGGAGACAGGTGGGTACAGGGTTCAGGCACGCATGCACAAGCATACAACAGGGGAGGCAGGTGGGTACAGGGTTCACACACACACACGCACATGCATCCAACAGGGGAAAATCTGGGTACAGGCATCCAGGCACATGCATCCAACAGGAGGGGCAGCTGGGTACAGAGTTCAGGCACACAGGCACATGCATACAACAGGACGACAGTGGGTACAGGGTTCAGGCACATGCATTCAACAGGGGGGGCAGCTGGGTACAGGGTTCACGCACATGCATCCAACAGGGGGAAATCTGGGTACAGGCATCCAGGTACATGCATACAACAGGAGGGGCGGCTGGGTACAGGGTTCAGGCACATGCATACAACAGGAAGACAGCTGGGTACAGGGTTCAGGCACATGCATTCAACAGGGGGGGGCAGCTGGGTACAGGGTTCAGGCACACAGGCACATGAATGCAACCAGGGGGACAGGCACGCCGGCACATGCATGCAACCGGTGGGACAGCTGGGTACAGGGTTCAGCACACAGGCACATCCATACAACAGCAGTCATCAGCTACACAGGCACATGCATACCACCGGGGGGACAGGCACACCGGCACATGCATATAACTGGGGGTAGAGCTGGGCACAGGGTTGAGGCACAAAGGCACATGCATACAACAGCGGGTGACAGCTGGGTACAGGGTTGAGGCACATGCATACAACAGGGGGGGACAAAGGGCAACAGCTCGGTAAAGGGTTGAGGCACATGCATAGAACAGGGGGACAGCTGGGTACAGGGTTCAGGCACACAGGGACATGCATACACCAGAGGGGTCACTTGGATGCAGGGTTCAGGCACACACGCAAATGCATACAACGGGTGAGGGCTGCTCGGTACAGGATTGAGGCACACAGACACATGAATACAACAGGGGTCGACAGGCACACAGGCACATGCATACAACCGGGGGGACAGCTGGGTACAGGGTTGAGGCACCTGCATACAAGAGGGGGGACATCAGGGTACAGGGTTCAGGCACATGCATACAATGGGTGGACAGCTACGTACAGGGTACATACACACAGGCACATACATACAACAGGGGGGACAGCTGGGTACAGGAGTCAGGTACATGGGCACATGCATACAACGGGGGACAGCTGGGTACAGGGTTCAGACATGCATACAGCTGGCGGGACAGCTACGTACAGGGTACATACACACAGGCACATACATACAACAGGGGGGACAGCTGGGTACAGGAGTCGGGCACATGGGCACATGCATACAACGGGGGGTCTGCTGGGTACAGGGTTCAGGCACATGCATAGAACAGGAGGGACAGCTGGGTACAGGGTTCAGGCACACAGGCACATGCATACAACAGGGGGGACAGCCGGGTACAGGGTTCAGGTGCATGCATACAACCTGGGGGACAGCTGTGTACAAGGTTCAGGCACACAGGCACATTCATACAACAGGTTGGAAAGCTGGGTACTGGGTTCAGGCACGTGCATACAAAAGGGGAGACAGGTGGGTACAGGGTTCAGGCACACACGCACATGCATCCAACAGGGGGAAATCTGGGTACAGGCACATGCATACAACAGGACAACAGCTGGGTACAGGGTGCAGGCACATGCATTCAACAGGGGGGCAGCTTGGTAAAGGGTTCAGGCACACAGGCACATGAATGCAACCAGGGGGACAGGTACAACGGCACATGCATACCACAGGGGGGACAGCTGGGTACAGGGTTCAGGCACACAGGCACATGCATACCACAGGGGGGACAGCTGGGTACAGGGTTCAGGCACACAGGAACGTGCATACCACAGGGGGGACAGCTGGGTACAGGGTTCAGGCACATGCATTCAACCGGGGGGACAGCTGGGTACAGGGTTCAGGCACACAGGCAAATGCATACGACGGGGGGGAGCTCGGGACAGGGTTCAAGCACACAGGCACATACATACAACAGGGGTACAAGCTGGGTACAGGGTTCAGGCACACAGGCACATGCATACAACCAGGGGGCAGGGGGACAGGAACACAGGCACATGCATGCAACCGGGGGGACAGCTGGGTACAAGGTTCAGGCACATGCATACAACAGGGGGGCAAGCAGCTGGGTACAGGGTTCAGGCACATGCATCCAACAGGGGGAAATCTGGGTACAGGCATCCAGGCACATGCATACAACAGGAGGGGCGGCTGGGTACAGGGTTCAGGCACATGCACAAGCATACAACAGGGGGGGCAGCTGCGTACAGGGTTCGCGCACACACGCACATGCATCCAACAGGGGGAAATCTGGGTACAGGCATTCAGGCACATGCATCCAACAGGAGGGGCAGCTGGATACAGGGTTCAGGCAGACAGGCACATGCACACAACAGGAGGGGCAGCTGGGTACAGGGTTCAGGCACATGCATACAACAGGACGACAGCTGGGTACAGGGTTCAGGCACATGCATTCAACAGGGGGGGCAGCTGGGTACAGGGTTCACACACATGCATCCAACAGGGGGAAATCTGGGTTCAGGCATCCAGGCGCATGCATACAACAGGAGGGGCAGCTGGGTACAGGGTTCAGGCACATGCATACAACAGGACGACCGCTGGGTACAGGGTTCAGGCACATGCATTCAACAGGGGGCAGCTGGGTAAAGGGTTCAGGCACACAGGCAGATGAATGCAACCAGGGGGACAGGCACACCGGCACATGCATGCAACCGGCGGGACAGCTGGGTACAGGGTTCAGCACACAGGCACATTCATACAATAGGGGGGGGACACAGCTAGGTACAGGATTCAGACACAGGCACATGTATACAAGCGGGGGGACAGTTGGGTACAGGGTTCAGGCACATGCATACAACAAAGCGGGACAGCTAGGTACAGGGTTCAGGCACACAGGCACATGCACACAACAGGGGGGACAGGCACACAGGCACATGCATACAACAGACGGGGTGGCGCTGGGTACAGGATTCAGGCACATACATACAACAGGGGGACAAGCTGGGTACAGGGTTCAGGCACACAGGCATATGCATACAACCGGGGGGACAGCTGGGTACAGGGTTCAAGCACATGCATATAAAAGGGGGGCAGGCACACAGGCACATGCATACAACCGGGGGGACAGCTGGGTACAGGCACATGCATACAACAGGGGGGGGCAGCTGGGTACAGGCACATGCAAACAGGCGGGACAGCTGGGCACAGGCACATGCATACAACAGGGGGCAACAGCTGGGTACAGGGTCCAGGCACATGCATACAACAGGGGGCAGCTGGGTACAGGGTCCAGGCACACAGGCACATGCATACAACAGGGGGGACAGGCACATGCATACAACGGGGGGAACAGATGATACAAGGTTCAGGCACACAGGCACATGCATACAACAGGGGTACAGGGTTCTGGAACCTGCATACAACAGGGGTGACAGCTGGGTACAGGGTTTAGGCACATGCAAACAACAGAGGGGCAACTGGGTACAGGGTTCAGGCACACAGGCACATGCATACAACAGGGGGGACAGATGGGTACAGGGTTCAGGCACATAGGTACATGCATACAACAGAGGGGCAACTGGGTACAGGGTTCAGGCACAAAGGCACATGCATACAGCAGGGGGGCAGCTGGGTACATGGTTCAGGGACATGCATACAACAGGGGGGACAGGCACATTCATACATTAGGGGGAAAGCTGGGCACAGGGTTCAGGCACACAGGAACATGCATACAACAGAGGGGCCAGCTGGGTACAGGGTTCAGGCACACAGGCAAATGCATACAACGGGGGAAGGGCAGCTCGGTACAGGGTTCAGGCACATGCATACAACAGGGGGACAGCTGGGTTCAGGGTCCAGGCACACAGGCACATGCATACGACCGGGGGGACAGCTGGGTACAGGGATCAGGCACACAGGCATATGTATACAACAGGGGGGGCAGGCATATGCATACAACAGGGGGCTGCTGGGTACAGGGATCAGGAACACAGGCACATGCATACAACAGGGGGAACAGCTGGGTACAGGGTTCAGGCACATGCATACAACAGGGGGGACAGGAACATGCATACAACAGGGGGAAGCTGGGTACAGGGATCAGGCACCCAGGCACATACATACAACTGGGGGACAGCACGGTACAGGGTTAAGGCACATGCATACAACGGGGGGGACAGCTGGGGACAGGGTTAAGGCACACAGGCACATGCATACAACCGGGGGGACAGCTGGGTACAGGGTTAAGGCACACAGGCACATGCATACAACCGGGGGACTGCTGGGTACAGGGTTCAGGCACAGGCATACAACAGGGGGGACAGCTGGGGACAGGGTTAAGGCACACAGGCACATGCATACAACCGGGGGGACAGCTGGGTACAGGGTTAAGGCACACAGGCACATGCATACAACCGGGGGACTGCTGGGTACAGGGTTCAGGCACACAGGCACATGCATATAAAAGGGGGGCAGGCACACAGGCACATGCATACAACCGGGGGGACAGCTGGGTACAGGCCCATGCATACAACAGGGGGGCAGCTGGGTACAGGCACATGCAAACAGGCGGGACAGCTGGGCACAGGCACAAGCATACAACAGGGGGCAACAGCTGGGCACAGGGTCCAGGCACAGAGGCACATGCATACAACAGGGGTAGACAGGCACAAAGGCACATGCATACAACAGGGGGCAGCTTGGTACAGGGTTCAGGCACATACATACAACAGGGGGACAGCTGGGTACAGGGTCCAGGCACACGGGCACCTGCATACAACATGGGGGACAGCTGGGTACAGGGATCAGGCACATAGGCACATGCATACAACAGAGGGGCAACTGGGTAAAGGGTTCAGATACATGCATACAACAGGGGGGACAGGCACACAGGCGCATTCATACAATAGGGGGAAAGCTGGGCACAAGGTTCAGGCACATAGGCAAATGCATACAACGGGGGGGGGCAGCTGGGTACAGGGTTCAGGCACACAGGAACATGCATACAACAGAGGGGCCCAGCTGGGTTCAGGCACATAGGAAAATGCATACAACGGGGGGGGGGGGGTGGGACAGCTGGGTACAGGGTTCAGGCACACAGGGACATGCATACAACAGAGGGATGAGCTGGGTACAGGGTTCAGGCACACAGGCAAATGCATTCGATGGGGGGGAGCTCGGGACAGGGTTCAAGCACACAGGCACATACAACAGGGGTACAAGCTGGGTACAGGGTTCAGGCACACAAGCACATGCATACAACAGAGGGGACAGCTGGATACAGGGTTCAGGCACATGCATACAACAGGGGGCAGCTGGGTACAGGGTTCAGGCACATGCATACAACAGGGGGGCAGCTGGGTACAGGGTTCAGGCACACAGGCACATGCATAGAACAGGGGTACAAGCTGGGTACAGGGTTCAGGCACACAGGCACATGCATACAACAGGGGTCGACAGGCACGCAGGCACATGCATACAACCGGGGTGGGCAGGGGGACCGGCACATGCATACAACAGGGGTACAGGGTTCAGGCACCTGCATACAACATGGGGGACAGCTGGGTACAGGGTTCAGGCACATAGGCACATGCATACAACAGAGGGGCAAATGGG
The DNA here is from genome assembly GCF_040938575.1 of Ambystoma mexicanum. Taxonomy (NCBI): domain Eukaryota; kingdom Metazoa; phylum Chordata; class Amphibia; order Caudata; family Ambystomatidae; genus Ambystoma; species Ambystoma mexicanum. Next base: position 275,863,414 of record NC_090937.1, read on the forward strand.
TAAAGGGTTCAGATACATGCATACAACAGGGGGGACAGGCACACAGGCGCATTCATACAATAGGGGGAAAGCTGGGCACAAGGTTCAGGCACATAGGCAAATGCATACAACGGGGGGGGCAGCTGGGTACAGGGTTCAGGCACACAGGAACATGCATACAACAGAGGGGCCCAGCTGGGTTCAGGCACATAGGAAAATGCATACAACGGGGGGGGGGGGACAGCTGGGTACAGGGTTCAGGCACACAGGGACATGCATACAACAGAGGGGTGAGCTGGGTACAGGGTTCAGGCACACAGGCAAATGCATACGATGGGGGGAGCTCGGGACAGGGTTCAAGCACACAGGCACATACAACAGGGGTACAAGCTGGGTACAGGGTTCAGGCACACAAGCACATGCATACAACAGAGGGGACAGCTGGATACAGGGTTCAGGCACATGCATACAACGGGGCAGCTGGGTACAGGGTTCAGGCACATGCATATAATAGCAGGGACTGCTGGGTACCGAGTCCAGGCACACAGGGAGATGCATACAACAGAGGGGTGAGCTGGGTACAGGGTTCAGGCACACAGGCAAATGCATACGATGGGGGGGAGAGCTCGGGACAGGGTTCAAGCACACAGGCACATACATACAACAGGGGGACAAGCTGGGTACAGGGTTCAGGCACATGCATACAAGAGGGGGGGCAGCTGGTTACAGGGTTCTGCCACCCAGGCACATGCATACAACAGGGGTCGACAGGCACATGCATACAACCGGGGGGACAGGCACACATGCACCTGCATACAACCGGGGGGGCAGCTGGGTACAGGGTTCAGGCACACAGGCACATGCATTCAACAGGGGGGGGGGGGGGGACAGGCCCATGCATAAAACAGGAGGGACAGGCACATGTATACAACCGGTCGGACAACTGGGTACCGGGATCAGGCACATGCACACAACAGGGGGGACAGGCACCCAGGCACATGCATACAGCAGGGGGGACAGCTGGGTGAAGGGTTCAGGCACATGCATACAAAAGGGGAGACAGCTGGCTACAGGGTTCAGGCACACTGGCACATGCATACAATGGGGGGACAGCTGGGTACAGCGTTCTGCCACCCAGGCACATGCATACAACAGGGGTCGACAGGCACATGCATACAACCGGGGCGACAGGCACACATGCACCTGCATACAACCGGGGGGGGGGGGACTGCTGGGTACAGGGTTCAGGCACACAGGCAAATGCATACGACGGGGGAGAGCTCGGGACAGGGTTCAAGCACACAGGCACATACATACAACAGGGGGACAAGCTGGGTACAGGGTTCAGGCACACAGGCACATGCATACAACAGGCACATGCATACAACCGGGGTGGGCAGGGGGACAGACACACATGCACATTTATTCAACCAGGGGGACAGCTGGGTACAAGGTAGAGGCACATGCATACAACAGGGGGGGCAGCTGGTTACAGGGTTCAGGCACACTGGCACATGCATACAATGGGGGGGACACCTGGGTACAGCGTTCTGCCACCCAGGCACATGCATACAACAGGGGTTGACAGGCACATGCATACAACCGGGGCGACAGGCACACAGGGACATGCATTCAACAGGGGGGGGCAGGCCCATGCATAAAACAGGAGGGACAGGCACATGTATACAACCGGGGGGACAGCTGGGTACAGGGATCAGGCACATGCACACAACAGGGGGGACAGGCACACAGGCACATGCATACAACCGGGGGGACAGCTGGGTACAGGCACATGCATACAACCGGGGGGACAGCTGGGTACAGGCACATGCATACAACCGGGGGGACAGTTGGGTACAGGCACATGCAAACCGGGGGGACAGCTGGGCACAGGCACATGCATATAACAGGGGGCAACAGCTGGGCACAGGGTCCAGGCACACAGGCACATGCATACAACAGGGGTAGACAGGCACACAGGGACATGCATACGACCGGGGGGAAAGCTGGGTCCAGGGATCAGGCACACAGGCATATGCATACAACAGGGGGGGCAGGCACACAGGCACATGCATACAACAGGGGGCAGCTTGGTACAGGGTCCAGGCACACAGGCACATGCATACAACAGGGGGGGGAACAGATGATACAAGGTTCAGGCACACAGGCACATGCACACAAAAGGGGGGACAGGCACACAGGCACATGCATACAACGGGGGAACAGATGATACAAGGTTCAGGCACACAGGCACATGCATACAACAGGGATACAGGGACACAGGCGCATTCATACAACAGAGGGGCCAGCTGGGTACAGGGTTCAGGCACACAGGCAAATGCATACAACGGGGGAAGGGCAGCTCGGTACAGGGTTCAGGCACATACATACAACAGGGGGACAGCTGGGTTCAGGGTCCAGGCACACAGGCACATGCACACAGGCACATGCATACAAACGGGGCGGGGGGACAGCTGGGTACAGGGATCAGGCACACAGGCATATGTATACAAAAGGGGATGGCAGGCACCCAGGCATATGTATACAACAGGGGATGGCAGGCACCCAGGCACATGCATACAACAGGGGGCTGCTGGGTACAGGGATCAGGCACCCAGGCACATACATACAACTGGGAGACAGCTGGGTACAGGGTTGAGGCACCCAGGCACATGCATACAACCGGGGGGACAGCTGGGTACAGGATTCAGGCACACAGGCACATGCATACAACCGGGGGACTGCTGGGTACAGGGTTCAGGCACACAGGCACATGCATACAACCGGGGGACTGCTGGGTACAGGGTTCAGGCACAGGCATACAACCGGGGGACTGCTGGGTACAGGGTTCAGGCACAGGCATACAACCGGGGGACTGCTGGGTACAGGGTTCAGGCACAGGCATACAACCGGGGGACTGCTGGGTACAGGGTTCAGGCACACAGGCACAGGCATACAACAGGGGGGCAGGCACACAGGCACATTTATACAACCGTGGGGACAGCTGGGTACAGGCACATGCATACGACAGGGGGGGCAGCTGGGTACAGGCACATGCAAACAGGGGGGGCAGCTGGGTACAGGCACATGCATACAACAGGGGGCAACAGCTGGGCACAGGGTCCAGGCACATGCATACAACAGGGGTAGACAGGCACACAGGCACATGCATACGACCGGGGGGACAGCTGGGTACAGGGATCAGGCACACAGGCATATGTATACAACAGGGGGGCAGGCACAAAGGCACATGCATACAACAGGGGGCAGCTTGTTACAGGGTTCAGGCACATACAACAGGGGGACAGCTGGGTACAGGGTCCAGGCACACAGGCACATGCATACAACGGGGGGAACAGATGATACAAGGTTCAGGCACACAGGCACATGCATACAACAGGGGTACAGGGTTCAGGCACCTGCATACAACAGGGGGGACAGCTGGGTACAGGGTTCAGGCACATGCATACAACAGAGGGGCAACTGGGTACAGGGTTCAGGCACATGCATACAACAGGGGGGCAGGCACACAGGCGCATTCATACAATAGGGGGAAAGCTGGGCACAAGGTTCAGGCACATAGGCAAATGCATACAACGGGGGGGGGAGCTGGGTACAGGGTTCAGGCACACAGGAACATGCATACAACAGAGGGGCCCAGCTGGGTTCAGGCACATAGGAAAATGCATACAACGGGGGGGGGACAGCTGGGTACAGGGTTCAGGCACACAGGGACATGCATACAACAGAGGGGTGAGCTGGGTACAGGGTTCAGGCACACAGGCAAATGCATACGATGGGGGGAGCTCGGGACAGGGTTCAAGCACACAGGCACATACAACAGGGGTACAAGCTGGGTACAGGGTTCAGGCACACAAGCACATGCATACAACAGAGGGGACAGCTGGATACAGGGTTCAGGCACATGCATACAACGGGGCAGCTGGGTACAGGGTTCAGGCACATGCATACAACAGGGGGGCAGCTGGGTACAGGGTTCAGGCACATGCATACAACAGGGGGGCAGCTGGGTACAGGGTTCAGGCACACAGGCACATGCATACAACAGGGGTACAAGCTGGGTACAGGGTTCAGGCACACAGGCACATGCATACAACAGGGGTCGACAGGCACACAGGCACATGCATACAACCGGGGTGGGCAGGGGGACAGGCACATGTATACAACTGGGGGACAGTTGGGTACAGGGTTCAGGCACATGCATACAAAATGGGAGACAGCTGGCTACAGGGTTCAGGCACATGCATAAAAAATGGGAGACAGCTGGCTACAGGGTTCAGGCACATGCATATAATAGCAGGGACTGCTGGGTACCGAGTCCAGGCACACAGGGACATGCATACAACAGAGGGGTGAGCTGGGTACAGGGTTCAGGCACACAGGCAAATGCATACGATGGGGGGGGAGAGCTCGGTACAGGGTTCAAGCACACAGGCACATACATACAACAGGGGGACAAGCTGGGTACAGGGTTCAGGCACATGCATACAAGAGGGGGGGCAGCTGGTTACAGGGTTCTGCCACCCAGGCACATGCATACAACAGGGGTCGACAGGCACATGCATACAACCGGGGGGACAGGCACACATGCACCTGCATACAACCGGTGGGGCAGCTGGGTACAGGGTTCAGGCACACAGGCACATGCATTCAACAGGGGGGGGGGGGACAGGCCCATGCATAAAACAGGAGGGACAGGCACATGTATACAACCGGTGGGACAACTGGGTACCGGGATCAGGCACATGCACACAACAGGGGGGACAGGCACACAGGCACATGCATACAGCAGGGGGGACAGCTGGGTGAAGGGTTCAGGCACATGCATACAAAAGGGGAGACAGCTGGCTACAGGGTTCAGGCACACTGGCACATGCATACAATGGGGGGACAGCTGGGTACAGCGTTCTGCCACCCAGGCACATGCATACAACAGGGGTCGACAGGCACATGCATACAACCGGGGCGACAGGCACACATGCACCTGCATACAACCGGGGGGGGGGGGGGACTGCTGGGTACAGGGTTCAGGCACACAGGCAAATGCATACGACGGGGGAGAGCTCGGGACAGGGTTCAAGCACACAGGCACATACATACAACAGGGGGACAAGCTGGGTACAGGGTTCAGGCACACAGGCACATGCATACAACAGGCACATGCATACAACCGGGGTGGGCAGGGGGACAGACACACATGCACATGCATTCAACCAGGGGGACAGCTGGGTACAAGGTAGAGGCACATGCATACAACAGGGGGGGCAGCTGGTTACAGGGTTCAGGCACACTGGCACATGCATACAATGGGGGGGGACACCTGGGTACAGCGTTCTGCCACCCAGGCACATGCATACAACAGGGGTTGACAGGCACATGCATACAACCGGGGCGACAGGCACACATGCACCTGCATAAAACCGGGGGGGGGTGGCAGCTGGGTACACGGTTCAGGCACACAGGCACATGCATTCAACAGGGGGGGCAGGCCCATGCATAAAACAGGAGGGACAGGCACATGTATACAACCGGGGGGACAGCTGGGTACAGGGATCAGGCACATGCACACAACAGGGGGGACAGGCACACAAGCACATGCATACAACCGGGGGGACAGCTGGGTACAGGCACATGCATACAACCGGGGGGACAGCTGGGTACAGGCACATGCAAACCGGGGGGACAGCTGGGCACAGGCACATGCATATAACAGGGGGCAACAGCTGGGCACAGGGTCCAGGCACACAGGCACATGCATACAACAGGGGTAGACAGGCACCCAGGGACATGCATACGACCGGGGGGAAAGCTGGGTCCAGGGATCATGCACACAGGCATATGCATACAACAGGGGGGGCAGGCACACAGGCACATGCATACAACAGGGGGCAGCTTGGTACAGGGTCCAAGCACACAGCCACATGCATACAACAGGGGCACACAGACACATGCATACAACGGGGGGGAACAGATGATACAAGGTTCAGGCACACAGGCACATGCACACAAAAGGGGGGACAGGCACACAGGCACATGCATACAACGGGGGAACAGATGATACAAGGTTCAGGCACACAGGCACATGCATACAACAGGGATACAGGGACACAGGCGCATTCATACAACAGAGGGGCCAGCTGGGTACAGGGTTCAGGCACACAGGCAAATGCATACAACGGGGGAAGGGCAGCTCGGTACAGGGTTCAGGCACATACATACAACAGGGGGACAGCTGGGTTCAGGGTCCAGGCACACAGGCACATGCACACAGGCACATGCATACAAACGGGGCGGGGGGACAGCTGGGTACAGGGATCAGGCACACAGGCATATGTATACAAAAGGGGATGGCAGGCACCCAGGCATATGTATACAACAGGGGATGGCAGGCACCCAGGCACATGCATACAACAGGGGGCTGCAGGGTACAAGGATCAGGCACCCAGGCACATACATACAACTGGGAGACAGCTGGGTACAGGGTTGAGGCACCCAGGCACATGCATACAACCGGGGGGACAGCTGGGTACAGGATTCAGGCACACAGGCACATGCATACAACCGGGGGACTGCTGGGTACAGGGTTCAGGCACACAGGCACATGCATACAACCGGGGGACTGCTGGGTACAGGGTTCAGGCACAGGCATACAACCGGGGGACTGCTGGGTACAGGGTTCAGGCACAGGCATACAACCGGGACACTGCTGGGTACAGGGTTCAGGCACAGGCATACAACCGGGGGACTGCTGGGTACAGGGTTCAGGCACACAGGCACAGGCATACAACAGGGGGGCAGGCACACAGGCACATTTATACAACCGTGGGGACAGCTGGGTACAGGCACATGCATATGACAGGGGGGGCAGCTGGGTACAGGCACATGCAAACAGGGGGGGCAGCTGGGTACAGGCACATGCATACAACAGGGGTAGACAGGCACACAGGCACATGCATACGACCGGGGGGACAGCTGGGTACAGGGATCAGGCACACAGGCATATGTATACAACAGGGGGGCAGGCACAAAGGCACATGCATACAACAGGGGGCAGCTTGTTACAGGGTTCAGGCACATACAACAGGGGGACAGCTGGGTACAGGGTCCAGGCACACAGGCACATGCATACAACGGGGGGAACAGATGATACAAGGTTCAGGCACACAGGCACATGCATACAACAGGGGTACAGGGTTCAGGCACCTGCATACAACAGGGGGGACAGCTGGGTACAGGGTTCAGGCACATGCATACAACAGAGGGGCAACTGGGTACAGGGTTCAGGCACATGCATACAACAGGGGGGCAGGCACACAGGCGCATTCATACAATAGGGGGAAAGCTGGGCACAAGGTTCAGGCACACAGGAACATGCATACAACAGAGGGGACAGCTGGGTCCAGGGTCCAGGCACACAGGTATATGTATACAACAGGGGGGGCAGGCACACAGGCACATGCATACAACAGGGGCTGCTGGGTACAGGGATCAGGCACACAGGCACACAGGCACATGCATACAACCGGGGGGACAGCTGGGTACAGGGTTAAGGCACACAGGCACATGCATACAACCGGGGGGACAGCTGGGTACAGGGTTAAGGCACGCAGGCACATGCATACAACCCGGAGGACAGCTGGGTACATGGTTAAGGCACACAGGCACATGCTTACAACCGGGGGACTGCTGGGTACAGGGTTCAGGCATACAACAGGGGGGACAGGCACACAGGCACATGCCTACAACAGGGGGACAGGCACACAGGCACATGCCTACAACGGGGGGAACAGATGATACAAGGTTCATGCACACAGGCACATTTATACAACAGGGTTACAGGGTTCAGGCACCTACATACAACAGGGTTACAGGGTTCAGGCACATGCATACAACAGAGGGGAAACTTGGTACAGGGTTCAGGCACAAAGGTACATGCATACAACAGGGGGGCAAGCTGGGTACATGGTTCAGGGACATGCATACAACAGGGGGGACAGGCAAACAGGTGCATTCATACAATAGGGGGAAAGCTGGGCAAATGGTTCAGGCACATGTATACAACAGGGGGGACAGCTGGGTACAGGCACATGTTTACAACAGGGGGGACAGCTGGGTACAGGGTTCAGGCACATGCATACAACAGGGGGGGGGGGCAGCCGGCTACAGGGTCCAGGCACACAGGAAATTTCATACAAGAGGTGGAACAGCTGGGTACAGGGTTATACACAGGAGTGTGCAGACAGGGAGCAGACAGGGCCTTCGAAACAGGCCTCAGAAGAAACAGGCCATCTCCCGCCTCCCGGTTAATTTTCTTGGCTGATATTCACAGGGCTAGCCAATGGGAATGGGAGCCAGTCAGGCACAACAGTGAGAGCGACTGCGGTCCAAGAAAGCGGCCATGTTTGCAGGCCAGACCATGAATCCAGGAAGGTAGCGCCTAATGAAAAGTATGTGCACAGGACACGTGTAGGCAGGAAAAAATGCTTTTACATACTTTGCAATGTGATGGTTTCAATTACCAGGGTAATTGTTAAGGCAAATGCAGACGGTGCAACGCAGCACCCAATTTAGTGAAGGGGACTTACCAGCATTGGGGCAGCAGGTCTTAGGATTCCAGCATGAGCACCCCTCTCCTGAGCTCCGATCAGCTGCTCCTGGCTCGCCGCAAGTGAACTTTAGTAGCCTTAGGTAGTAGGTACAGTCTGAGATCCGAGTGACATTGTTTTCTGCACCCAAAGATGAATCGGGGTGGATGCCAAGGGCTTTAATCATGCTCGGTACAGGAATATTGCAATTGTGAATGGGGAAGGCTTTAAAATTCAATGTTAGTTGGGCCTTAGCTTGCATAAATCCCCAAATTAGGAGTTCCGTTTTCCCTCCATTGCGGCACATCCAGTTAAATCAGTCCATCGATGTTTTATATTTGCAGTGTCGTCGTAGTCACCTGTAAACTCCACAACGTGCTGGGTGTTGTCTGCGTAGTTGGTAGAAAAAGACCCCAGACTGTTCCAGAAGGATGCAGAGTGGTCGAATGTATAAGTTGAAAAGCACCAGCGACAAACACGCCCCCAGGGAACACCATTGGTCATGGGTGCAGGGGCTGCAGAGGCATTTCCCCCAGCAAACTGTGGACATTTGACCAGACAAGAAAGATTGGACCCTTTCGGATGTTCCACAGGAGCAGCAAGCAGCATCTCCTAAGATGTATAGTAGGCACTCAAGGTCCAGGAGATCAAATGCTGTCAAGTAGGATCAACAGTCCCACCTTTCCCCTATCCACAACTCCCAACATAGTGACTGAAGATCAACAAGAGCGGTTTCAGTACTGTGGGAAGGTCAAAAATCTGATTGTCTGGGATGCAGGACGCCAGTGGTTTCTATGAAAGTTTGGAGTTGTGACGTAGCTGCTTTATCCATTATCATTAATAGAAAGTTGCAGTTGGTTATTGGCCTTAGGTTGCTTAAATTGTTAGGGTCTAGCTGTGTTCTTTTTAGAAGTGGGGTCACAGTAACGTGTTTGATGTTTTCAGGGACAGTACCAGTGTGGGAAGAGGCGTTAAGCCTTACCAACAGGGGTGCAAAGATGCCTTTGTTGTCGATAATTTTTGGTGGTAAGATATTCCCCAGGCAAACTGACAAGGGCATAGTACCCGGAATGTTTATCAGGTCTGCAATAGATGACAGATGAAAGTGTAAAGCACTGGGATTTGTATCTGGTGGTAGAGTTGGGGGGTTTGCCGAGTCTTAGTCTGGCCCATTTGATATTTTTTTATTTTGTCTCTTGCCTTATTGTAACGCTCACCTGATTCTCGCAGAGGCGCCGGTCTTGACTGGGCGACTACCGTATCTTCAAAGGTGATGTGTAGCACCCGGTTGGCTCTTTGGGCTGGACCTCTGTGCACTGTATGCCTGACGTGTAGAGTAAGATGTCTGCAGATAGAAAATATGGGGTTAATGAACTGGGGTTATTGGGGTGTCCCTATCTCTTTCCTCTTCTCCTCTCCTGTAGACCCCCAAAGGTTAACGCTCTCACCTTAGGTAAGTGAATGCCGAGCTCTCCATCTGCCTCGGGGCAGGGTGCTGTAACCAGTTTCTTCACTGGATAGGTAGCGCAGGCCTCTTGACTTCAGAGGACTGCTGTCCGTCGTTTACTGCACAAATGGTAAATTTCAAGTCATTCAAATGTCTTTAAAGTCTTTAGTAATGATGTCTCTTGTTTTGCAGGGTTCCGGCGATGGCGGATGACGGGCTGAAGTGAGTTGAAGATGGAGCCCGTGTGATGAATAGAAGCGCCTGGAAGCACGTAAGTAAGCGCTTGTTGCCTGCTTCACTATGCGCTCTAACTGTCTTTTTATTTTGCAGGTACGAGTTCGGAGCGGCTGCAGGGTGCCGAAATACCCACTGGATTAGATGTGGAAAGGAGTAATGGCACGTGAGTATTAAAGTTCCCCAATGTCTTTAAACGCACCTTGTTTTGTCTTTCAGATGCGGGATGCAGCGCCGAAGGCCCCCGGAGCGTGCAAAGAGTTGGTAAACTTTTGTCTTTCAGATGCCGGAATGCTAACCTGTTCTTTCTTGTCTTTATAGGTGTTGCTGAAGACTGGATTCAGGATGGTAAGCCTTTGCCTTTCAGATGCCGGAATGCTAACCTGTTCTTTCGTGTCTTTATAGGTGTTGCTGAAGACTGGATTCAGGATGGTAAGCCTTTTTCCTTAGGCCCAGGACCGGATGCAGAAGACACGATGAGCGTTCTGCTGCAGAGGTTGCAGAATAACGCAAAGCAAGATTCATCCACCGGGTGTGGTTTAAATAGCCTCCTGTAGTGCTTAGGTGTCTCCTTCCACAGCCACGCCTAAGTAAGAAAAGAGTTCCTGGTAAGAAAAGAGTTCCTGCCTTCCAGAAGAGTTCCAGTGTTCTGAATCTAGGGAGTGGCTCCAGCCCCACCCAACAGGAAAAGTAGTTCCAAACAGAAGAGGATCAGAGGCTCAACTGGCAGGCAAGTAAGCAGCATTGTCTGCTGAAGGTAAGTCCACCCAAGCATTATGAGCCCGGCGCTTCCAGCGCTGGGACTGGGCATATTTATGAGCCTGGTGCCACTGGCGCCAGGACTGGGTCCAAAAGGTCTCAATTGGGACTGGTTGGCACTCGGAACCTGGGTTATGGATCTGCTTCCAAGGGAGTTGGGAAAACCCTGACCTTTTGGAAGCAGAGATCATGACACTTATATACTTTTGCCTACAGTCCCGATTTTTAGGTGCAAACATCACCGATTGGGCTGTCGGTTTTTCCAAAAGTGTTATAATTTCTTATAGCTACTTATATTTGTCAGCTTCATCCATCCATTTGTTAAAGAACTCCTTTCTGGATTCGATAATTGCTGTTTTGTAGGACCTCCCCAGAACTTTCCAAGTGGCTTTATTCTCAGGAGAAGGGCATTTCAGACATCGTCTCTCTGCTTTCCTTTTGTCTGCTTTCATGGTTTTAAGCTTGGGTGAAAACCACTTTTGGGGTCCTGTATTGTCTCGTACAGTTTTGGTCTTAAGTGGTACTAGTTTATCTAGTAGGTTTCCAAACGCAAGGTTATAGGTATTGACTAGTAGATCAGGGTGGTCAGACTCAGTAGAACTAGTCATGATTTTGGTGACGCATCTTTGGAGGTCCGTTCCAAGTAATTCTTTGAAGTTCTGATTATTGATTTTCTTTAGCAGGTTATTGGCTTTGGCTAGGGGTACTTGGAGGTGGATGCCAAAATTGATCATATAATGATCAGTCCAGATACATAGAGTGGTGCTTTCAATATTGACATTGAGGTTCCTCATCACAATCCAGACTAGAATATTGCCTTTGGCTGTTGTTGGGTCATTGTTAGCTACATGGTGGTCAATGGTGTTAAGGACTGATTCAAGGGCGATGGCTTCTTTATCTACATTAATACCACGCCATCTGTTAAGGTCACCTAGAAAAAGAGTGGCGCTATTAGTCCCATTCCGATCAGATAGAAGTTGTCTTTTTTAAATGATGGTATTATACATCTCAAAAGGAGGTCAGTAGATGAGTATAACGTTGACATTGCTGCATGGAGTAAGGGTGGTTTTTAAATGCATAGTCTCGCAGTTGTTGCAATGGTTTGGTCTTTTGAATAGCTTGATCAAATTTTTGGCAATAATTGCCACGCCCCCTCCAATTTCAGCAGAAAATTGAGTAACCCTTTGGAGTGGCTAGAGTGATCATTGGGCCGTAAGCGTCCATGATACAGGTGTTGTTCATGAATAACATGCCACAGTAATGATTAGCAATGTATTCCTCAATTTCCAGGGCATGTTTTGTTAAGCGATCTAGTGTTTAATAGAAATAATTTACGAATTTTTATAGACCCTCTGTCAGTACCTTTATGCGGTTCAGGTTATATGGGTCGAGGTAGAGAATCCTCGATTGTGGTTTTGTTATTAACAAGTATGGCCATGTGGTGTGGAAGGAGAGTTTTGGTTATTTGCGCTATCCGGGCATTCACGCAGTGCGATATCTAGCATGCTTCTCACAGAGGGCAGGACAAGTATGTCATCTTGAGAAGGATGATTCGGGCTTGTTGACATAAACCAATCTGTGGTCGCAATCCCCTGAAGGGGGGTAGAGTGCAAGAATGAAAACAAAGGTGGTCTTCAGTGGATTGCATCTTCTTGAGGTTCGTGGCCATGACATGCTCGGGCTGGATGCTGGGTACTGGGTGCCTGCATAAACTTTGACGGTATCTCTGGATTATCTAGTCCAGCTGTAATTGTTTGCAGATTGCAGGCTACAATAGCCAAGCGCTTTGCTTTCTGGCTGGCAAGTAGCAGGTTTAATTCCGTGGTTAGACCCATGTCGCTTTATAACCCCGGACTTGGTTAGGGCTATGTCGGGTTTTGGTTTTAATTTCACTTTGCTGGTGGAAGAGGTAGCTAAAGGTTTATTGCGTGTGATCCTGTTTGGGGAGTAAACAGCCAATAGAAACAGTGATCAGAAGTGTAAGCAACTTACTTTTAATCTGATCAAAATTCTCTTAAAGCCGGGTCGCCGAGTTCTGTTGAAGACCAGGCTTGCCTCACGTGCACCGGCGCTGGGGCTGCTGGGAAGGGAAGTTTTTTCCATGCCCAGCGTTTTTCAGCAAAAGTAAAGCAGTACGCAGAGCGCGGGTCCACAGGTCATGCACAGACAAATGTGTGTTCACTGAGGACCATGGATTGTTAATGCTAAAGCAGGTAGTTTGTACAATTTCAAATTTAGCTGTTTCTCAAAATGATTACTGCATTACGCTGCTTGAACTAAGCAATCATTCACACATTTCTTCCTAGCAAGAATATTTCATACTATTGCAGATATACACAGAATACATTCCAGCAAACAAGGTTATTCTCATCCAGAGTTCCCCATCTGAGCTGTTAAGTACTTTAAGTCCAAACATGCTATTTAAATTAAAAAAGCGCACACAGCAAGCCTCAGCCTATCCCAAATGCGGTCTATTAGCCTCACAAGAGTACAAATAGTGATTTGCCAGAATCAAACCTAACCACCGTGCACCACTAATAGAGGTTTGGGGCTTCAAATGAGATAATGGTAGCCAGCTAGGGTGCATTTATGTGCCAAATAGATCACAAACATCTGCCAATTTTTTGATGATTTGAGATTTGTTTCCAGAATTGCAGATCCCATCATAATGTCATCAGCATATAACAAAATTCTAGACTTCATATCTTTCTGGGAATAAGGTTACTGCCTAATATTTCAGTGCCTTATCCGTAAAGATCATAGGTGACAGGAGCGAGGGCATCCTGGGCATGTGCTGTATGAGATGCCACTGTAATTGCATATTTTAACACTTGCTTGGTTATTATAGTGTGTTAACCCAGTTTATAGATTGGCGATCAGAGCCCCTTAAGAAGTTCAAATGATTGACCAGGAACCACCACACTGCTTCTTCTGCATCATGCAACGGATGTCGATTTTCTTTCCATATGATCTATATTGAAAAAAGTGGCCATCATGTGTGTACATTTTGTGATTTGCCTTTCAGGTGCTACCTAGGGAAGACTGAATGGTTTTACTATTGGAGGAAGGCAATTTGCTATTCATTTCCCACGGATGTCTCCCATCAGTATTAAGTCATTTCTATACAATCTGTATTTTCTCTTTGATGCGCTATTTTAAGAATACATGTAATCATGGCTTCATTCCAGTATGCTGGCAATCTCGTTTTGTTTCATTGGACAATGACCAGTGTATAAAAACAACCAGTAATCCTGATAGGTTTTTAGAGAACCCAGATTGAGTTCCCTTTCCTCCTGAATCTTCTTTTACTCATGGTTGATATTTCTGTTCCCATATAATGTTTCTCCAGTAATTTAGCTTGTTCTAGGGATCCACAACTATTCAAAGCTTCTTCCAGAAATTCTAATGTCTCCCTTCGAAATTGATAACTGCCCTTATATTATTTTTGATATCAGGGCTGAACTGTATTGGTATCCATGCCTGTGGCTTGTGCAGCTAGTCATCAGAGTCAAGTCTATTATTTTCCCCAAATGAAGTCGAAGGGCCAGCAGTGTACAGGTTTTTTCACTCTGTTGATAGTCGAGAGTTCCATTTATTGCAATCTCTAGACCAGTTTTTCCCCCATTTAAATCTGCGAATATGTGGTTCCTGGGCCAGAGGTATTCTGGTAGCAAAAGGGTAGCCTTTGAATCCTCTACAAGAGTGATTTATAAGGCCATGTTCAGTCTCTAGTTTTCCTAGTTAGCCTGTCTGCACTTCTTTAAACATGTTCCTAACATGCATGGTTGAAGCTATACGAGATAAGATCTTCCCCTAAATAAATATTTTAGGTGACTCAACCCATAATTGGTTTAATTGCTCCAATATTTAAAGCCTAAAAGCTCTTTTTTTCAATGACACATTGTTGCGATGGAAGCAATCAATGCTCGGTTTGCAGAATTATCTATTAACCAGGTTTTCTGTGCTTTCTAAATATATTGGCAAATGGTCACAAATTATTTTCTGCTGCATTTAACAAAATGTAAAGGCTATTGAACTACAAATTAGAAAATAGTGGCTCTTACAATATTGGGTGTACCAAACCAAGCGTAAGGTGAATTCTTTTGAAGCACACGAGGCTTGTGAAATTCCGTGCGCCGGCAAGCCACCCCTCGAATAAGATCAGAGCCTATTTTATGCCCACGCTCATGCTTTTATCTTTTTAAGCTGTCAGCACATGGTGATATATATTCCATTTGATTTAGCAGTATGAGTCGAGCAGTGTTTCTTTGAACAGAGCCCTGTGTGGGTGGGTGTTAGTGACTTTACATGTGAGGAACTGCCTGGGATGTGCTCAGACAGAGATCCAGGAGAGGGAGGTCCAGGAAGCTGAAGCGGAACAAGTCATCGCCTGACCTCTCAAATGACAAGGGAGCAGATGAATTTAAGCAATCCACTATAAAGTGGGCCTTAAGAAGCCAGATGGCATAAGAGTGTGACAATTCCACTTGTGGAGCAACTTGCATGCCCACAAATTCTTTGGCCCTTTCAACTTTGGAACGTTCCACCAGCAGGAGCACATATACACATGATGACTTGGGGGTGAACTTCTGTTTAACAGGGGTTGTGCCCTCACAGGATCTGTTTAGTCTGATGCACCCTAATCCTACGACCAATCTGGATTTCAGGGTGTGGCCGGAGCGAACAGCTTCGGTGGAGGTTGGTTTGGTCGATTGCACTGGTTCCGGGGGGGCCATTGCTCTCCCTTGCAACGGCATGCTCCACTGTAGGGAATGGCTCACCGACATGAACATTTGAAGAAATTCCTGAAATTACAGAAGTAATTCTGCAGTTCCGCAGTACTCAAGGGACCAGTATTTCCACGGAAGTGGTCAGCAGTCAGCAAAATAGATCCTTCTGTGGTGGTGGTCGGTCTCTAGCCTTGACTAAAGATACTTTGCCTGAGGTTCTAAGTACAGAGATGGATCTTCAAGATCGGAGCTTTGAAATCTATCCATTCCCAGGTACCAATGGGATAGAGGGGAGAGATGGCCCTGGTGAGACAGCACAGAGTCTAGGGACTGTATCTCCCCTTTCACCGCTTATAGAAAGTTTAGTACAACGTGTGCATGATCTAGAAAATACCTTATGGGCACAAGATGAAGCCAGGAGGAATGACAATGGCTGTTTGGACAAATGCCTGGGAATTATTGATAGGCTCCTAGAAGCTCATTGCGCTCCAAAGGCCATGCTGACGCTGCGGGACTGAGGCAGAAAATGATGGATAAAGCAACGCAAATGTCAGAAGATTGCTCGAAGTTAGATGTGCTTACGACAGTGCAAGGAAACGCTATTTTATCGAGTGAATCAGCCACAATTTGTTTCAGTAATGGTAGCTAAAGATCCTACTGCTTTTCCATCTGCACCTTCCTGTGCAGTGGTGGGAGCAAGCCTGTGAGGGGTCCAGAGGCAGGCTCTGCAACACAAAACCTGGTTAACAGAGTTCACCAGGGGAATTCAGAGAAGCAATTGCCTTCTGTCCTGCCGGTGGCCCCAACAAAGACGACTAATTGATTTGCTACAGGCATGGAGATCCATGAACCCAATATGGCACTTTTAAGGGCATTTCGCATGCGAACAAGAAAAACTAAGTGTGCCCTCCTCAAAGCCCTGTCAGGAATATTAAAAGTAAATGTGACATTGCAAGCAGTATTTTTACGGTGTGTCAAATACTTTGACTGCATGTTCTGCAGGGGTTGCAGTATTAGGTTTATAATTCATATATCAGGACTTGTGTGTTGAACTGCAAGGATGCTTTTGCAGTTAAGGGGATTATGGTGCATTTTGATACAGTTTTTAAGACCCGCCATCTTTATGACTCCTGGTTTAGCTGCTCTTGTGCCATTGGCTGGGGCAAAGGAAGGGCAGGGGGGAAATTGTCAATTTCCTTTAGATCAGCAGCTAATCCTGGATTGTCAGAGCAAAGTCTTGGACCTCGCGCTGAAGGCACTCTTTCCACAAGTGAGTAGATACACCTCACGTGGTGCTTCAGTGAGTGCTTCGCTGCATTCAATTTGCTCCCCCGTGCAAAGTTTAATGATGGTCTGATCGATTAATGGTCTTGACCCACCTTCAATCCAACATGCTCCACAGAATTCTTGTCCATCTAAAAAGTCCCAGATCTTCAACCCCTTTCAAATGCTATCGTGGAATATTAATGGGCTGGCCAATAAATATACAGACCCCAATTGGCATGAACTAATCACATGGTCATATACCTGCAAGAAACTTGGTCGACTGGTTCAATCCACAAGCCCAATGATCACACTTTTTTAAACCAGCAGTGAAAGCGAGTAGAGGGTGACAAACTATTCTAATTGCATATTAATGCCATAGCATCAGTATTGCACACTGGGGCAAAAGATTCTCCCAGCCTGGGCAGTCACAAATGGAGTCTTCTTTTATTTGCCGAGGATGCGGTCCGGCTGGCTAAAACACCTGCTGGGTTGCAACATCAACTTCATGCATTTGAGAATCTATGTAACACCAAAGGCTTGCGCATGAATCAATCTAAAACGAAGGCCATGATGTGCGCCCCGGCCGGACGTGCTTCTGGGCCAGCTGCGAACAACACTAGTTGGAATCGGTCGCCTCCATTATCTGGGCCTGACTTTTTCCAATAACTTGAAATGGGCCAGTCAAATTGAAACGAGCACCATGACCTGCTCACAGCAAAGTTGTTTGGAAAGTAATGCAGCGTCATTCCCTTTTAAGATCTATAGGGCTCAGGCGATTCCAGCTGTTGTATATGGTGCCGAATTATGGGGCTATACTTCCTGCTCCTCTATTCAAATAGCAGAGAATACATTCTTAAAGCACCTCCTTCATTTACCATCAAGCGCACCCAGTGTATTCAAGGCTTGTGAGGTTGGTTTAACCGAAATAAAATATTCCATCATGCTCCAACCAGTGTTGTATTGGCTTAGAATTTGGAATGCTGAGGCGCTGGCATTCTATAGAGAAGGAATGGATGAGGTGTTGAATAGATTGGGAGCAAAGCAGTTTTGTGCTTTAGGCATGTGAAAAGCATGCTGGTAAACATTGGGCTCAAAGACTTACGGGAAGACTACACTAAGGTTGGTATCATGTATAAAAGTAGCGTAATGAACTATTTTAATGGCTGGGTTTGGGGACAGATGAATGACACTTGTTATGAAAGAAGGATGACAACTATTTGATAGTCAAGAAAAACTGGGGCTTGGAATTGTGTCTTGATTATCACTCAAGTCCCAAGTCGGATAAAAAAATGCATTTTCACCAAGTTCCGCCTAGGAAACTTGCCACTTGCTCATATTTACTGCCAAATGGAACAAGAATTCTTATGTCCTTTCTGTTCCAGCAAGATCGAAGGCGAAGTGCATTTTATTTTTCATTGTCCCACACATTTATCTGAGAGGTCCAAATGGCTCAGACCAATGTGGATCCAGCTCAATGTAAGAACGATCTGTGCTGCTTTGGATGTGAAAAAACAATGTCCTACTTATGCCGTTTTTGTGGCAGTTGTGACATATTTTAAACTTGCTTTTAAGAAATGAGGAATTCTTTCTAACCTGTAATGGTATTTATATGCTGTTTCTTGGTGAGATGTATATAAAAAATGGTGCAATTGCCACTTAACGTCTTGTCCTTTTGTGCTTTTACAAATGTATGATATGTTGGCTTTTATGGTGATTTTTCACCAAAATAAAAATATTTGTATTGTATTGAATTCTTTTTTGCAGGGGGGTTCTATGGCATCGCACAGAGGCTTCATATGCAAGTCTCTCTTCTTCATTTACCACAATCTGTAAGAAAGTGCACCAGAACAGAACAATTTAAACTAGCGATTCCTCTTGACTCTGCTCCTCTGCACTAATCCTTAAGTACGAGTTCCTACAAAGAAGTCCTCCTTCCTCTTTTCTTACTGCCGTATCTGCCTCAGTTCAGATAAATGTCTTCTGTTGGGTCTTCTGGCTAAGCACAATATGCATAAACTATCCTTTTGATATGTAACATTATAGGCTTACTTTTCTTTTTTGGCAAGTGCTCATACCTTGTTGAAGATTAGTGCATAACACGCTCGCACCTTGGGGTGTTGGTACTTTCTCAGCATGTCAGAGTGTGGAATTGGGCTTCATTCAGAGTTAATGCCCTGAGCGTTGTTGTGGATCATTCTGTATTACAGATATCGGACCCACAAGCATGATACGCTTCAGGAAAGGACTCAGCACACCATCAAGAGAAAGGAGCTGAGGGCTCCTTTATATTCATAACAGAGTGAGCTTGCATTAAGTAAAGAGATATTTGGGTGATGAGAAGGTATCTAGACTGCGTTGTGTGTCTGGTATAACCAGTTAGCTTGCAAAAGAGCCAAAATAATTACAGCAAGTGTCCATGGGCACTGTGGACACCTCTCTCCAGATTTCCATGGACATTGTTGATAAAAAGCTGGAGGCCCTTTCTAAAAATGTTAAATCCTTTCATGGATAAGGCAGTGATATGCCTGCAGGAAGCCAACCTGGGGTTAGATTTCCAGAGGGTGGGGGGCTGTAGCACGTTGGGATTGACTCAAGTGTTAAACCCCCTAGTATGAGGAAGCACCGCAAGCACAAAAGAGTACATGCAGTTCCTCCCCCCACCATCACCATGGCTTTGATGGCAACAGTACCACCCCTAAAGGTTTTTTTTCTTGCTATAAACAGACCCTCAGGCCCGGAGCAGATACCATTGCTGGCTAAGAGTGCCATGGTGGTGCTTCAGTAATCACCTGACAACCTCTGGAAGGAATCCCCTCATATAGATTCAGGTACTAGACTGGAGGAAGTGTTGTTAGGGGAAGAACCCCTTTGAGTTGCCTGCCGCAGAGGAGGATTTGGATCCAGGTGAGGGATCTTCAGTGTTCCAAGACTTCAAGTGGCCCAAGTTGAATCCTATCCATCGACTTTGGCCCAACCCAGTTCTACTGAATGGGCTCTTAAGCAGCTAATTGTATGTGCCTACTCTGAAATGTATCAATTTTACAGTTTCTGCTGCAACCTGTTCTTTGCACAACAGGAGTTCAGAACTGGATATCTCCCAATCCATGTTCACCCGCCTCCTCTGACCCCCTCTTCACTACCTGGAGGACATCACCATAACCCTGCAAGGTGCTGCACGTGGGCTACCACCCCTGTGACCTGAAATTAAAACTTCTAAACCAACGTACCCATAAGGACCACAACATGCCACGACACACAGAACATGACGCCAAAGAAGAAAAACAGGGCAAGGAATATACCAAATGGAATCATACCACATTTCTCATCCATTAGACATAACCAAGAATGCAAAAAATCCCCCCACCCCACAAACACGGTGGACAACAGAACAAACGTCACGAGAAGAGAAAAGTCTCTATACCTAACAGAGTACATCGCAAGCAGAAAAAGAACAAACTCCCAGAAGGAAGAAGAACGAAATTGATGCTCTCACTGCATATATCAGAAAAATGCGAGGACACCTCCATCAACTAAAACAAAATATAGAAGAGGAAATGGAAGTAATCACAAACCCAATAATTAATCTAGCAGACAAACTCGACGACGAGACAGATTGTACTGAACATCCATTACATCCGTAAAGCAACATGGAAGCAAACCAACGTGACAACCACGAGACAAAGCAGATATTAAAAACAAAACTAAACCACACAGAAAGAATTCAATGCAAGATCGATGTCCAAACATGCCACAGAGATTTACGACCTACTGTGTAACGGCGGTATGGACATCCTATTCATCACAGAAACATGGCTAGACAACAACTACAAAATCATACTACACAGCTGGCTACCCAACAACTTCAAGCGCTCACAGGTAAACATGAAAGAAAGAAAGAAAAAAAAAAAAAAAAAAAAAGGACGACTTGCAATATCATTAAAATGAGCATCTGAAAAAAAAGCAAACTGCTAAACATCAAAAACTCTAAATCCCTAATCGTTCACTTGACAGTGAACTGCAAAAAAAACTATGCAGGTAGCAGGGCAATATGCTAACTGGGATCTTTGCTTTAAGTTAGATTCCGGGTCCTGTGAAAAGATGAAAACTGAATGTGTTCAGCCTAATCGCATCTCAACCTGTAAAAATATGCTATTATAGCCCTAAACATGGCATGGACCTCTCAAAAGGAATGGACTTTGCCTGCTTCAAATGCCAGGATAGGGCGCTCAATGCAACAGGTTATTCAGTGTGGATTTTTAATTTAGCAGGAGTTGGAAGACTTACCCTTGGATGCTTCCATTGTCAGTAACTGAGCTTAAGGTGCTCCGATTATCGAGGATGCTAACGGCTCAAGAAAGACAAAGCCTTAAATAAAAGAGGAAAATGGGCTCACCTGTATAATTATATGTGCAGTCCTGACCTCTCCCCGGAACCAATAGTCCCCGAAAAGATCATCAATGAGATCAGGAATTAGTTGGTATCCACAAAGTTAGAAAATCGAAGTTGAAGAATAGTGTACAACTTGCGTCATATGGAGAAATATTTAATGAAAGTCAGATATATAAAATCAAATGCAAATTTGAATTAATAAATATCAAAATTAACACACATATATATATATATATACACACACACACACTCGCATATATACACACACACACATTCGCAGAGACAATCTAAATATAATAATGGCAGAAGAGAAGAGTAAACAACAAATGTAAGTAAAGTGCTTTTGTAACACCTGTCTAGCAAATTCTAGACTAACTATTGAGGTAGAGAAGGTCTGTAAATTAATTTCAGATCACATGGAGATATTTCTTTGTTGTAATGCCCAAATGGTATATAAGTATTTTACGATGGCCCGGTAGTGCTTTTAACTGTGAGGCGGTTTGAGCACTGATGTGATTTTTTTTCCCCTCAAGATCACCTCAGTGCTCAAACCACCTCACAGCTAAAAGCCCTACCGGGCCATCATAAAATACCTACATACCACGCTCTAAAGACATGGCACCTAAACAAGCAAGCCTTAGCCTTGAAAAGGACCCAGAGGGGTCAAAACACGTGTTGGCTGATCACTTAATACACAATAAACCTCACTGAACTAAAACGAAGTGTGTAGATCTGAAATCTATTTAAAACCAGTGCAAGGTATCCAGGTACAAAACAAGCTTCAATCCCAAGGAGATGTGGGGGCAGCAACTTTACTAAACCGTGACTGAGCACCTAACAAATCTTGTAACCAGCAGAAAGCAAAAATGTATATACAAAGAGTTAAAACAAATAGAGTAAATCTCAAGTGGAGACCATGATCTAGTGCCCAAACTTCTTTTCCATACAGACCTGTACCTGATTTAGAGTGGCCTGAAAACGGCTCCTTTGAATTAGCAGAAATTCACCATTTGGAGTCAGTATTGTTACGGAAAAAGGCCAGACCTGCCGCTTTTGATGTGGTTCGGGATTGGCGCAAATAGGTCACCCAATGCATCCAAAGGGAGGGGAAGCAGATTGCAGTTATATTACCCAAGCAGAAAAGGCTTTGATATGTGACCAAGGGAGACAGGAAGAGGGTTTTAGGGCAATGGACAGAACTTTTCAGCTAAGTATATGCAAAATATACCAGTCAAAAGAATTGCATACATCTGAAAAATTAATGGACAAACCGTAGTGATCAGAGGCCAGTGCTTTGTAGCGCACCAACTCAGAGACAGGTAATAGTTTTAGGATCAACAGCGGAGGACTATATACTTGAAGGAGACAAATCAACCGTCTTCGGCTCCATGAACAGAAATATCTGTTAGAACAAATGGGAAAAACCGTTGCCCAAGCATGGGGCGAGCTCAGTCATACCGCAGTACCCCGAGACCTACAATAGTTAAACTGTTCAGCCTGTGCCCTCACTGCACGAGGGGGGGCTGTACGCCAGTACCTATTGAGCTTGTTCTCTCAGAAACAGTAAATGTACTGGCTCAATCTATCCAAACTCGCTGCCCACAAAACCTATCGTCCTACGGACACTGCTGCATACATTCAAAAGACCACCGTCCCAGATGATTGCACTAATTCCAAAGAGATGTGCATTATTACTAGAGACGCTCTTTGACGGATCGCAGACATCTCCATCTCCCCTATAGAGATCCATGACACCTTCGTACAATACTCCCCATTGATTTAGAAAAAAGTATTACAGATAATGGCTGAATACTTACAAGATGAATTTCTTATTAAAAAATTGTGTTGTTCAGGAGAAATTATGAAGATATATAAACAAACCTTTGCGGATGATGTTCCGCTCACTTCCCTGTCCCTTGACTTAACACTCTTAGACAGACCATCCCCAATATTAGGAAAATCCCCACTGGGTTTTATGAGGAAGCGCAATCACCATTACATTCTTCAGTATTTGCCTTAAAGGACATAGCTGTTACTTTCTGTAATTTTACCGTCCGATTTAAGGAAACAGATCAGAAACAGACTATGTTGATTTGTTTGGCAACACATGGACCGACCTTGTAACCACCGACGCAGAGAGAAAAGTGGGCGATAAACCACTGCAATCCATGCTATCATTGCCTAACGCTATTATGGCCCAGCTCAGGAGTCTGGTACCAGAGAAAAAGATGAATTGGGACACATTAGATGCATGCACGAAGATAAATTGAGGGGGCAACGGAATACTTTAATAGATTTGAGCAGATAATTTCTGATTGCAGAGGACAGGAATTTAGCATTGACCCAGTAAAAAGATTGCTGTTAAATTTGTACGTGTGCTTTTGCCTGATATTCAGTGTCAAATCACGGCTTCGGAAAGTGCTTGGAAAACCAAGACCCCATTCAAAATCCTACATATGGCCCAGTAGTATGAGAATAGAGTTAATAATGAAAACTAAAAGAAAAAGTTTAGACTTGAAGACTAGGGTGCTCTTACAGCAGGTCGCTAGAGGACAAAGGGGAGGATATGCCCAAAACAGGGAACAGGTTGTGCAACCCTCTGGGATGCTGAATGAAAACCAGTCTGCTTACTGTAAACAGGAAGGCCATTGGGGTGCAGTGTTCAACCCTCCAGCAGAAGGGAAACAGTATGTACAGAAGATGAGGAAGAGGATGTAGTAATGGCATGCAGGGACCGAATAGAGATCAGTTAAATCACCCTCAGTAGTTCCACAATAATTCAGGGAATACTGATGCACAGCAAGCCACTAGAACCGATATAATTGTTGACAGCAACCCCTCTCGGAATTATTTTTCCAAAGACTATACCTCTGATGACACATTGTTTCACTAGGACAGCTCGAAGCAGAGGCTGGAACTCACTCCTATCCCCGTCAATCAAAAAGGGCCCTACAGAACAATGAAAGTAGGAGTTAGGCCGCACACCTTTCTAGTAGACACTAGTGCACATAAATGCTCCATTGATCACTTGTCGGTTCCAGACATCCCCCTGTCGGACAACAGAACATTTCCATTGGGTTTGCTGGCATGCCTGTAATCAACAAAAGACTATATAGATGAATGTGATAGGTTACTGGCAGACAATAACAGTTACCGTAAAATTGAACAGGATCCTAGTCCTGACATTATGAAACAGATAAGGGAAAAGGTTGAAAAAGCTGTAGAGTTACAGCTTATCAGTAAACAGGAAGGTGATTACCTTACCAGGGAAACAGCGAGGATTCCGATATTCTACATATTGCCCAAGATCCACAAAAATAAGGATAAACCTCCGGGTAGGCCTATAGTGTCGGGCGTAAATTCAATTTTGGAACCCTTATCCAAATTTGTGGATTTTTATCTACGCCCCTTTGTGAATCAAATGAAGAGCTATTTTCAGGACACCAGAGATGCGATTGTAAAAATTGAAGGACTCATGTTTGACCCTACCACCGATATATTGATTTGTTTGGACATACAATCCCTTTATACTAACATCCCCCAGAGAGCCACTTTAAAAGTAGTGGAGGAAACGCTTCTTAAGCGTGAGGACAACCATCCGGTCAGTAATGCGTTCATTACTTGGTGTGCTGAAATGGCCCTTACTAAAAACTTTTTTCAATTTATGGGCCAATTTTACATGCAGGTGGAAGGCACTGCCATGGGTGCAGCAATGGCCCCGAATTTAGCAAATTTATATGTAGATATGGTGGAACAAACCGTCATTTACTCTGACGTCAATCCTTTTAGACATCAACTATTTCAGTGGCTACGTTATATTGATGATGTCTTTATGGTGTGGCATGGAATATTGGAAGAAGCTAACAATTTTGTAGTGTGGTTAAATAATCAGAACAGGTATCTAAAATTCACAGCATCTATGAGTTCTAATGAAGTCAATTATTTAGACTTGACTATTTATCACAGGGATAATCAACTATGGGTCAAACCATTCGTAAAGAGTACCGACAGGAATGCATTACTGCATTATGGTAGTCACCATGCCAAACACGTACGTGACAATTTGCCTTTCGGACAATTTTTACGCCTTAAACGTAACAGTAGCACGAGGTTGGACTATGAAGATGGAGCTAACATTTTGATTAACAAACTCACAGAGAGAGGGTACCCCGCTAAGATTGTGAAACAATCAGCCAAACGAGCTTTTAACAATCATCGAGAAGCTCTATTTGAAAAGAAAAATAGAGAGAAGGTAGAGAGCCCATTGGTATTTGTCAATACCTTTAGTAATATTTCTTACAAAGTGAAAAACATCATCCATAGAAATTGGAAGAAGATAATGAGCATTCCAACTCCCTTAGTGGCTTTTAAGAAAAGTACTAATATTCGCAATTTAGTGATGCGTAATGATGTACAGAAAACTTATAGTTCTGAAGTGCGACAGAGTACTTTATGGGGACTACCTAAGGTTGTAGGTCATCATCCGTGTGGCGATTGCATCATGTGCCCTCTTACCCGCAAAATGACCTCTGTGAATTTGGGTTTTAAATCAGAATGGCAAATGAAGGAACATACTAATTGTCAAACAAACAATGTGATCTATATGATTAGATGTCCATGTGCCTTATTGTACATAGGAAAGACCAACAGAAAATGCAAGACACGGATGATAGAACACAAGAGCTGCCTTAAAAACCATGTTGAGAAGGCCCCTCTGGTGAAACATTTTGATGAGAGGGGCCATTCTTTCATGGATTTCGAATGGTGCATCTTGAAAAGAGTGAAAGGGAAGACACAGGAAGATATCAATAGAAAACTGTTAAATTTAGAACAAAAGTTAATTTTTTTTAACTAATAGTCATGTAACAGGACTCAATGAAAATATTGAGTGGCACAACATTAAATAGATCATTTTCTTGCTTTTTCGATGAACATTATAGGACGTGTCTTGTAGTGTCTGATGGTATTTCCTATCACTATGTACTTACTGTTAAATAGGAATTCATTTTGAAGAACTTACAGAAGTACAGGATGTGGGCAGGGTACTTTGTACTATTTATTAGAAATGACCGAACCTTTCTTTAAAAGGGTGATGTTGGCCCCCAGAGTGTTTGTATATGTTAATGCTAGTTGGACCTGTTAAAATTGAATGACTAATATCAGCAGGTACTGGATTTCTTGTGTAGACTTTATACTGTGCCTTTTCCCGAAAACAATCCATCCTATATCTCATGCAGAGACAGTTACACACTTGAGTTGGGCCTTTTAGGTTATATGGATGGGGATTAACCATCCGTGCACCATAGGATCCCGACATCAATGGAGAGAAGTGTTGTTACTTTACCTTCCTCCTTTTTTGAAAACATATGGATGAGCTCAGATGAGTGCTGGGGGATTATATCTTGCTCTTGCAGTGGCTTTATTCACGGGTTGCTGGGGCGGCCACGTTGGTTTTGGCGACGGCGTTGCGCTGCACGCGATGACATCATCGCGCCACGTTTTGACGCGATGACGTCATCAATGGACGTGCGACCGCGGCGCTCTAAATAAATAGAGAAGCTCGCGTTCGCGAGCAGATCAGCAGCAGAATAATAACACTCTGTAGATGGGTTCCGGCTGGAGTATTACTAATGGTAAGCTGGGGGACCTTTGTTGAGGGAACTGATGGGGATTGCTGTATTAGGATTTTCACCTGTGTTGAATTCACTTACTAAGGTGGATGTTGTTTACATCATCATTTTAGGGAAGACCCTTGCCACGGAGTACTATGAAGCAGAATAATATTGGGGCGCAGGAAAATTATTTACAAGACTGCAGACCCTAAAATAATAGCAATATTATACAATTGAGGGATAAAAAGGTATGATCTCTCTCTCTCGTTCCTTACTGCTATTTGTTGTTTCGGCCCGTCTTTTCTGTTTTTTCTGGATACTGAGAACTTACAGGGTGTCCTATTTTTTAACAGAATACTAACTGCATATTTGATCTGGTTTGGAGGCTGACCTATGTACTTTGCCCACAAGAGAGGAAAATCAGGATTGGAATGGAGGTGAGGTTTTACCCCAGTAGACTGTATGAGGAACTGATTGAGGGTTTAGAATAGATGTGCGTATTATATGACTAGATCATTCATCAATTGCCATGATGATTTGATGAGTACAACAAAGAATGTGGTGTGGTAGGATCTATATCTCTCTCTAACACTGTAAATAGTGAAGGACAAAATTGTGATTGTCTAAATAAACTTGTACAACATGAAAGAGGTTACAAGTTTCAAACATTAGTATTTTATAGAGTATATACTTGATGTATCCTAATGGTGATTAGGACTGGCTGGGTGAAGTAAAATAACCAATTATGCCAAGGTAGTAATTTGTTTTTATATTATATGTACCCTCAGCTTTAGGAACTGGAACCATAGAGAGAAGTCTACAAGAAGCACAAGACAATTTGTCGCCCCTGAAGAATGTCCAGTTAATTATAACATCCAGGACAGAAACTTATATAAGTTGGGCTTAGTTGTTGTACACAGTAGGAAATAAGAACAATTGAATTAGCTACTGTGGAGAATGTTTAAATGATTATATAATTTGAATATGTGTGGAGTAATTACCATTTTTATAACATTGTATATTTTGTATGTGACGGAATGCATTTTTTAGTAAAGTGTTTTGATACTTGTGCTGTTTAGCAAATGAATTAAAAATGATATTTTAAATACTGGACACATGACATTTATTGTACGTGACACAGCCTGTATTTGGTTAAATAGACTGTGTGATCAGGGTTCAGATTGCTGAGGGTAAACATGTGTTAAAATGTCCCTTTTTTGTTTAAATATATGCCTGTAATCAGTCCAGTCTCCCAACTGGTGGCTATTTCATTGGCACCATTTACTGATGCATATCCTTTTCTGTTAACAACAAACTGTGATGAGAACTTGTTAAGACTGAATTTATTGAAACAATTAGATGCTGTTATTTATTGCTCTCCTGATGGTGTATATTTGACGATTTCACTCCAATGCACTTATACCTCTCAATTGTTAGCATGGCCACTACCCAGTGAATTACAAAACGTGCCTACTAATTTGTGGGCCCTAAGCAATAATGATGTAGTAATGCTTAATGTTGAACCAGTATGCATTCAGTTAAAGCCAAATGTAACATTGCCTCGCATAACCCAATGCAAGGTTTCAGTGGATGGAGAAGACACACTGAAAATAATATCAGATCTCATACATTTAGGTGTCATAGAACAGGTTTTGGGTAGCCCTTGTAACAGTTCCATTCTCCCTGTATACAAAAAAGGTGACAACGCCTTGCCTTACCGTTTTGTGATTGACTTGCGGGCTATTAATAAAATAGTTTCTCCTCCATTTCCCATTGTTCCTGACATCACCACCATGATCTCTGCCCAGGCCACTCATTTGTCAGTTGTTGATTTAAATAATGTGTTCTTTAGTATATCTATACACCCTGGTAGCAGGTACTTGTTCGCCTTTACTCTTGGATGATTGTCCTTTACCTTCACTAGGATACCACAAGGATATACTGAAAGCCCTAGAATTTGTAGTAGGACCTTCATGGAACAACAGGATACACTACAATTGCCTCCATCTTGCACATTGATACAGTAAATTGATGACCTACTTATTGCTGTGGACACTGAAAAGTTATCAGGAAGGCACTGCATTGTTAACGCATTTTGTGGACCACAGTCATAAGGCTTTGTTGAAGAAGTTGCAGTATTGTCAATAGAAGGTTGCCTATTTAGGATACCTCCTGTCGAAGGAGGGTAGACGTCGCACCCCTGAAAGAATACAGGCTAATTCTGACATGGTCGTCAGAAACACACAAACTGAAGTCAGGTCTTTCGTTGGCATGGCATCCTATTGCATGCAATAGATTCAGAATTGTTCCCTTTTTATGAAGCCTTTGCCAGCACTAACAGAAAAAGATGTGGTTTCGACATTACCTTGCGATGGTGCTTGCCAAGATTGCTTTGTTATTCTTAAAACTGCTTTGTGTTCCGCTCCGGTGTTGGGCACACCAAATTATACTAAGGAGTGTGTGTTATTTCTGCATGAGAAAGATGGCTGTGCTTTGGCAGTATTAACGCAGGAACATGGGAGAAACAATCGGCCATGCAGTTATTTATCCTCCACGTTGGATCCTGTAGCATGCACTTTGCCGAAATGTCTCAAGGTAGTGGCTGCCACCACCTCAGTAAAACAGGGCGAAAGCATGGTTTTGGGTCCCTTCTTAACTGTGATGGTGCCTTACTCAGTAGATATACTATTGAACAGAACGCAAACCCAACATCTCACATCCGTTCGCGTCACTAGATACAAGCTTAAAATTAAGAGATGCAATTTCCTAAAACCGGCTGCACTATTACCTCCTCTAGAGGAGAATAGCCTTCATAATACCAATCATGATTGCATCTTTGTCACTGAGCAAGAAACAAAAAGGAACAATTGATTTAATTGACACACCCTTGCCATCTCCAGATGGAGAAATATATTGTGATGGCACTTGTTTTAAACTCCAGATGGCACTTCTACTGGTGCCTATGCAATCACCACACTAGATACAGCGGTTGAAACTAGAAGAATTCCCTACAATTCCACCCAACCGGCAGAAGTAATTGCTCTAACTCAAGCTTGTGAGATATCCCATGGGCTGAAGGTAAATATTTATACGGCCAGCCAGTATAACTTTGGTGCAGCTCACAACTTTGGAAAATTATGGACCGAAAGAGGATTTTTAACATCACACAGGAACAAGATTCAGCATGGCCCCTTGATAGTACAGCTTTTGTCAGCATTAGTATTCCCAAACAGCTGGAGATAATGAAATGCGCATCCCACCAGAAAATTGAAAAAATTGGAAAGGGCAACACGCTGGCAGACAGAATAGCCAAACAAATAGCCACAGATTTACAATCAGGAATGTATGTCCTAAGCCCCGCAAAATGGGTACCTGAAACAGGGATGATGGAGGAAGGGATTAGCAGTGTAAAAGATTCAGGCCGAGGCCACAACAGAAGAAATGAAAGTGTGGGGATCAGGACCAGCCCGGTTGGATGAGGAAGGATGTTGGGTTGACCATGACCAACAGAGATGGATGTTACCAAATGCTTATGTACAAGCTGTAGTTAGTATGGGTCATGGTCCAGCACAAATTGGTGCAAAAAGGATTTGTAAACACTTAGATCCAGTCTGGAGGAACTCCAACATACCAAACGTAGCCGAACGTCTGGTCCAAACTGTATAGTGTATCTGCAACATAACATTTGGAAAGGTACATCAGTACATAGGGGCAGTTTCTGCCAACCTTCCATGCCCTTCGAGGTAAGACATTTTGATTTCGTTGAAATGGAGATTTGTCAAAATCTTAAATATGTCTTAGTGGTGGTTTGTGCGTTTAGCAAATGGGGTGAAGCTTTTCCTGTGAAAGACAATACAGCCATTTCCACTGCAAAGGTTATGTTAAAAGACTACTTTCCCTGCTTTGGATTACAGAGGGTGATCTGGTCCGATAATGCGACTAATTTCATAGCTTCAGTTATACAGCACGTGTGTGAAGGGTTACAGATAAGGAAGAAGTTCCATGCAGCAATCACCCACAATCGGCTGGTTTGGTAGAGAGACCTAACTGTACATTGAAAAACAAACTAGCAAAGATATCCAGATTCAGACACCCTGTTCGAGGATCTTTCTGTGCCTGTAGTGTCTCAGTACAATTTGCAAACAAGGAAATAGATAGGTGAGGACTTCCTCAAGGTAGGAAAGTGGGACTCTCTGGGTTCCACCCACAAGAAACCAAGTGTTCCCTCCATACTCCCCAAAGACGCTTGGAGGCAAAGGGGGGCAGGGAATAGAAACCTTCAATCAACACAGGCCACATGGTCAGGTGCCACCACCGGATGAACCTTTTAAACCTGTATCAGTGAGGCTTATTAACAGAAACAGAGACTATGCCCCTTTTTGGACTATGAGGATATGGAAGGGTTTACTACGGGAATGGTCAGGTCCAAACGCCTGAGGCCAACCCAAGAGAAAGCTGTAATAATTGGTCTTTTTGCATGTGTCATGTTAATTTTGATGACTTTTGTGGGTTCCTAAGAGCTCACACCCACTCAGACTACTGTTACCCATGTCTAGCTCACCTATCATGTCTCCTTTCCAGGTATATATATATATATATATATATATATATATATATATATACATATACACACACACACACACACACACACACCTCTTCACCCCCTTGATCTTGAGCACTGTGAGAGGTATTTTAACACATTTCTAAGAATACTGAACGATACTCATGTGGCGGTCAATAAAAGAAATTGTTGCGTGTGTTCCCATCTCCCACAACACGGAGAGAAGGGGCTAGGATGGTATATACATCCCCCCTTTGTCCATGTCTTGCTACACGTCCTTTAGGGCCATGTTCTTTGGCAAACGAACCAGTGCCACAGGGAACCTTGATGGGACAAATATTAATGGTTTTGTTCAAAAGGTATTGTTGCCTTTGGGGTATACTGTGTTTGCTAATAAAACTGTAAAGTACCCTCCCTCCACAAAGCACAGAAAAAGGGATTCCAGGCATACCAATCACTGATATCTTTCTGAACAGCCCCAGTGGGGACCAAAGAAGCATTTCCTCCAGCATATACTACTAATAATCCTGTTGCAGCTCCTTTATGTTTAAGGATGGTTCAAGGTACATGGGTACATATGATGTGTGCATAAATACCACTCTCTTAGTGAACGAAACAAGCCCCTTATAAATTGCTTGGGTCCATTTATTTTGTTCGTGGAAGGAAAGTGTACGCATGCTTACCTAAAGACTGGCAAGGAATGTGCTATTTTGCAATATATTTAACAACTTCCTCTGAACTTTTCAAACACCGGCCCAGGTGAGATTTAGAGGATGATACTACTGGATAAGTATTAGGGGCTGTGGCAAAGGTGGTAGTGCCCTTTTGGGACCCCGCTATAAACTCACTAGGCATTAGAGATTAGCACGAGTGGGCTTGGAATTTGCTTACAGCTTGGGGATGGACAATATTTGCTGTTCTTGCAATGTTTGCATGTGTCATTCTAGACTGCTGCTTCTGTATACAGTGCTTACCTGCTTTTGTGTTGGTGTTATGCCATTGTTGTCCCAGGGCTCTAGAACACCTACAACCCATATTCCTTACACAGACGGATACGTTTATTTAACAAGTAGCCTGGTAAGATTCTGTTTGCCGTTAACATGTATTGCAAAGTTCTGCTACACACGTATAGTGAACTCATAAGATCATATATAGTTTAGATATTTTAGCTAATCCGCGACTTTTCCTACTGCTTTGGAAACAGACTATGGACTAGATGGTCGATTAGCAACCCACACGCCTGCCAGCTGCACAAGACGATTGCTGCTAGCCTTTTGTGCCACATGGTAAGACTCAAGCTGCCATTTCCATTAAACCCCAAGTACCTGCAACATGAGTGACAGGTGAGCTCACCAAAGTTTGTATCAATTTTTATTTGATACTCTACTGGACCACCTCTTGCTACTGCACAAGTGTCAGAGGTTTTACCTTTTCCCCTTCCTGACCTGCTGGATTCAAATGTTTGGCCTACTCACCAACCATTTGAGGTAAGGTCCTATGTTTTAAATGGACAAAGGTTTGAGAGTCCAACTGCACTATAATCTTATTATGTAATCTTTGTTGTAGCCGAATTCTACCACCAACCCTTTGAACCTTGACAAGAGACGAGTCTCCTGGGCTGCATGTGTATCCATTCAGATGATATCCCAGACCTAGGTAAATGCTACCCCATCATTACTAAATAGTAGTCCTGAAAATCAATTTAAGAGCCGGTATCTATTGCATTATTATCTAGGAAATCTCTTTAGAGTTACTATATGATGTGATGCACATCCATTAAAAGGAATTTGCAGATGACCTGTGTCCAATAGAGGAGACCTCCATCACGCTTATCGAGAGGTAAATAGATTTTTTTTACCACCTTTTGATACTTTGACCAGGGCTAGTAAAACACTCAGTCTAAAAGACTTGTAGCACTAACAGCTACTTTGTTCAAACCTCATGCTGTGGGATACCAATACAGAAGACAGACACAAGCTTTGATTTTATGATCATAGATAGGGGTTGTCATTTAAGAAACCCTTGAATAAATTGTGACCCAATTCACCAGCTCCCGAGGAAGGTTCACTGAGTTATAGGATTTAAGAACTTAAACATGTTGAGCATGTGCAACACCACAATGGCATATGTATAAACCTTTGGACATTACAACTGAGAAATATCTGTGATGCGAAATGTATTGACAGACCATCTCTGCCTCAATACTTACTCTAGAATTTGCTAGATATGAGTCACAAAAGCATTTTACAATTACTGACCTCATTTATGTTTTCTGGTATCAAGAAAGACAAAGGCATTTTTTTTAAAAGAATACTAACCTGGGGAGCTTAGCTGAGTCTTTGTATTCAGGAGAAGCAGGTCTTAACCTTCAAGGCAGAGTGTGCATCCGGGTAGAGGCAGAATGACCAACCACTTCACTAAACATTCAGGCCTCACTTGCAGACAGTGTGGGGGAAGAAACGCTCTTCCAGAATCCCAGTCCCCCATTCTTTCCTCAGAAAATAAAGCTTCAGAGGCCGAGGTTTTAAGGGTTAACATGCATGAGAACAATTCACTCATGGTGAGTTTTCAAGTCTTAAACCAAGTGCTTGCATTGGGGCGGGGGAGGGGTTGGTCATATGTGTTGCTACATCACATATTGGTATGGTGTTTCTCCGATTCTCTAGGTCTTACAAACCATGCTGGGATTCAGGTTAGACTCTTGAAGATCCTCAGGTGTTTGTTCCCAGGACAGAGTTTGTGGTTTTACAGAAGGAAGAACACTTGATCTCACGGGAAGTATATAATTCGACAGAGAAGCAGTTGACTAATCAATGTGTTTTTCTTCCAGGGGGTCTGACCAGAAATATTTTTCTAGTACACAAGGACAAGGAGTTTTGTTCCATCATCAACCTGAGGTATCTAAAGGGCTTCATCATCTACCACTGCATCAAGATTGAGAGAGGCTTGTTGCGTCCAGGAGATTGGCTCATCAGGTTGGATCTGAAGATTGTCTATACTTGACTGCCTCAGTATGCTTGGAGCATAGAAGTTCCTCCAGCTTTCTTGGAAGGGATCTCAGTTCCAGTTTGCTGTTATAACCTTCAGCCTGAGGTCTGCACCATGGTGCTTCACAAAATTGTTATGGACAGTGGTAGCATTTCTTTGACATGAGTTGTGCATTTGTTAGTTTACTTTGATGACTTTTTGATTATGGTCAATTCGGAAGAAGAGGCTCAAAGTCATCTGCTCACGGCGGTTCAGATTCTGTATGGACAAATGGAGCTATGCAGTCCATTGGGGGCAACAAAAAGATTGTTCCTTCTCACTGTACAGTTTCTGGTCTTCTCATCTGCTGCAGGAACAGAAGCTTGCATCTCCCACTCACCATTGTTGGGCTAATTTTCAGAGAATTTTTCAGTCCTCTTGCCAGGATTATATTCCTGTTGTCCTCATCGTTTCAACCTGTTTCCAGCCACCCTTCATTAAAGTGTCTTCCAAAGCTTAATTTAAGCTTCGGGAAGTTGGTTTGACAACTTAAGTTGGGTCCCCATTTCAGGGAAGTCAAAGGCAGAGCTCTATTGCTGGTTGACGTTTCTAGACACCTGGAAAGAGTATGCATTCTTTCCTTTTACCATATATTCATGCTTGTGAGCCTTATGAAATCATGAGAGAGTGGGGATCAAGATACAGTTCTATTGGGACTGGAGGAGCAAGGTCTCAGATGGAGCCATCCTGGCATATCAATTTTTAAGAGTTGCTGACAGGCAACCTTGCTGTGGACAGTTATGAAAAAGGACTGGTAAGCTGCCTTCTGGATAACGAGTCAGTGATTCGATACAACAACAAGCTGGGGATTGCAAGGTCCAGGCAACTATCTGTCCTGGCAGTGACCTTTTGTGGGTTAATGGTGAGATAATCTGCCATGATCATTAAATGAAGTAGGAGATTAGTGCTCCAGGTTTCCAGAAGATTCTTGTAGATTGACATTACACAGGTCAATATTTCTGGACCCCTGCCATCAGCGGTATCCTTTTTGGATTTGGGTTGTTTAATCGTGAGCAATTTGTTTGTGTGTAAACTGACTGTACTGTAATTGTTCACAGTTACATTTTGTACATATTTATTTATACAGGGTAAAGGATCAATTAGGTTAACGGTAAAATAATAAGTAGGAATGCATTACTGATTAGTTAGGATATAAACAAAACAAAAATCATTTTACTGGAACACGTAGAAAGAGGTGAAATACAAAAGAGACAGGCGAAATCTCGCGAGATATGAAATGAAACAAGGTAATGATGGCAATGTAAACGCAACCGAAGATTCATCCCATGAAAGAAAGGAGGATTGAAAGTTATCCGTTGGTTCGAGCAAACCGTTTCAGCAATAAAAATACAAACACTGATACTAGACAAGGTAGGTTTTACCAGGTTTGCGAGGGAAAAAAACTTAAGTATTACTTTGTAGAAGAGATGACAATTTGAAAGCTGACAAAAATTAACGAAACTCGTTTGTGTAGGTAAACCCCACAATGGAAAAAGCTGTTTATATCGCATCAACCAGAGGCAACCCACAACTAAATCGTAATGGATATATGTACAATTTGGAAAGATTTAAAAGTGTGAAAAAATGGTGGAAATGTATCGAATATATAAAGCTAAATTGTTGAGGAAGAGCAATCACATCAGGAGAACGAACAGAAAATACAATAAATCATAACCACCAACCCAATATAGCCAAAACAGAAGTAAAGGAGAACATATGTAAAATGAAAAGAAAGGCCAAATCAGAAGCAAGTACAAGTGGCAATGAGTTTGGGCGCATACTAAGGGACATTCCACCACATTTGGCTGGTCAGATGCCATGCAATACATTAAACAGACAAGTAATATAAAAAAAGACATTAGAGAAAAAAAATAAACAAATTCCAAAACGGTGGGAGAAGGTCAAATACTAAAGGACTTAAAATAACAGTGCAAGGTGAACATTTTCTGCACTTTGATAGTGAAACCAACGAGAGCAGATATATAATTTTTGCCACAACCAAAAACTTGGAAAGATTATCAATAAGCAACGGTTGGATGCTTGATGGAACATTTAAGTGTTGCCCTAAACCATTCAGAAAGTTATATAGTGTACATGGTGAAAAAGCTGCCGAATATTTTCCATTGGTATATATATTGATTGAAAAAGGTGAAAAAACATATCATGAGGTATTTGCAAAACTGAAAGAAGGAATGCTTAATTTATGTGAAAACGGTAAAACATGCAGCATGGACTATGAATTGGCTGCAATAAAAGTAATGAACTATACTTTTCCCAAGAATGTAATACAAGGCTGCTAATTCCACTACTTCCAAGCATTGTGGCGCAACATTCAAAGACATGGACTGGAAAAAGATATGTAGCGCTGATAGTGAATTTCAACATTATGTGCGGAAGCTGTGCGCACTTGCATTGATACCAAAAGATGATGTGATTCAAGCTTACATAGAAATCATT
The DNA here is from genome assembly GCF_040938575.1 of Ambystoma mexicanum. NCBI lineage: Eukaryota > Metazoa > Chordata > Amphibia > Caudata > Ambystomatidae > Ambystoma > Ambystoma mexicanum. The sequence continues at coordinate 275,900,481 of NC_090937.1, forward strand.
AATGATATTATAGGAGAAATGAACCAGAAATGGCAAATGTTTTAAAATTATTATGAGGAAACATGGATTGGGGCACAAACACGTTTTGGGCGTAAGCAACCAAAACTAAAAATAGGTTACTGGAATTGCTTTACTGCAATTATAAAAGGGTAACCCCAAACACACTTGAGGGGTGGCATACTGGTCTAACTGTAGCCATGAGTCACACAAAGCCATCAATATGGAAATTCATGAGCGTCTTGCAAACTGAACAGGGAATGCAAGAAAACTTATTCAGAAAATGAATGGAACAAATCTGCAGAAGAAAACGTCCAAAAGTGTGGAAAACAAAGAAACTAAAATAAATTGCAGAAAAATATGCATCTTTAAATCTGTGTGATTATTTGTCTAGCATGGTATTTAATGTGAAATGCATTGCATTGTAATCAATACATACCACAATGTGTATGTGAGATGTTGCAGAAACACACAGAATGAAAATAACACCAGCTGCATTTTGAAAAAACAAATATGTTAAACGTTTAAAGGTTAAACGAAATAAAAAATTGTATTGTGGGTAATAGTATCTATTAACATGCTGAAACTTATTTAACAGTAACAGCAAAGCAGTGAAGACAAAATGCAGAAATACAAGCTCATATAAGAGCAACCGAAAATAAACAGAATAATTAAGTTTAAGGGAAGTGAATTAATATAATAAAAGTAATCGGTGGAATAAAGGTAAGGTAATAACCAAAATAACGCGTGCAGTATTGTTTCTCATGATAGGATCTAGAAATTCGAGAAAAAAGGTAAAAGGTCAAAAAGTACAGGCCAAATTCAGTCAGATTAAGGATTCAATCAAAACAATGCGATCACAATGGATATTTCCTCCTCTTCATACAGATTGCTTCTGTCCAGGCTAAAACCTAAAAATCCATATTTTTCAGCTGTGGATGAGATCCGTTCACAGATACCGTCTCTCAGTCATGGGGTCCAGGGGCTCACCATTCCTTTCCCGCTTCCACAATGATTGCCAGAAGCAGAAGGCCAACATTGTTAGGACTCGCCGCCAGGTTGGAAGGAGTTGGTTTGCAGTGGCACTAGAGCCTGCCCAGGCTACAGCTTACTCGAGGACTGTTGCAAACATTAAGCAAGAACCTGGAGCCACCACATAGGAGCAGCACAGGTTCTCAGATGGAGGCCGGCAGTTCCAGCAGTGTTTTGACACAGCGGAGTACAGAAACGTTAGGGAGCTTATAGAAGGAGCTACCCCTAACACCAACACTTGCACAAGGCTGGAGCCAAGTATCAGTGGAGACATTCAGTTTCCCCACTTCCATGCAGGGCCGTGGAGGTTTCCGTGTGTTGGGCTCCAGTTGTAGAGCACCAGGAAGCTGAAAAAGGCCGATAAGGATGGAATACCAGAGAGACACTTGAGAAGGCCTCTGGCTATGGTGGTGACAGTCTAGGGTGTAACGATCTGCCTGCCAACCGAGGAGGAGGCCACAAACGGCACTGCATGATGTGCACAGAACAAAGTGTTTTTCTGCAGCTAAGGGAAGGTAAGGGGTAACTTTAACATCTATAATGCCTCTCCCCCTGCTCTCCTTGTATTAAACGATCTCCTGTTTTCTGCTGTTCCTCCAACTGTGTACAACTTACGGAGCAAGGTTAACCCTCCTGCACCAGAAATTACTGGTCCTATGGCTGCAGATAGCCAGAATAATACCAAACACGGGGCCCACCCAATACTAATTCCAGAATACCAGACTTCTTTTGTGCTAAAGACACCACTGGAAATGGTGACATGACTATCTAGTATTTAAGCACCAAACCCTCGACTTTTACTAAAATGTTTTGGCTCACTTTCTGATACCACCTGTATCTTTTTTGACTACCCCTTTTCAATTGAGCTCTTTTTCTTCCCCATCTCTTACTGGGCCTCCATCCTTACAACAAAGTCTAAACAACAAAGTCTAAATGATCAACTGGACTGTCAAACTTGGTGCCATGTCAGTATTTTTTGTAATTGTATTTTATAAAGCGCCTTAAACCACGGCATAAGAGATGGTACAACAATAAAATAAACAAAAAGTTCAGAAGACAATCGGCGATGTTGCAGCTAATTAGACTTCAGCGACCCACGAAATAAAGAATAGACAGAAATAGAACTAAGAGTAAGGAAGAGCATTCCAGTAAACAGGGACTAGAAGCTCAAAGGTGCAAAAACGAGATTGGGCAAAGGGAGGACGAGGTGTTACCAATAGAAATTGAGAAGAAGAGCAGAGAATGAGAAGGAGTATAGCAATATATCAAAACAGTGAGATAGCTAGGCGCAAGACCATAGAGGGACTTAAATTAGATTTAATTTTCAATGTCTTGTTTTTAAGTACGAAAAGGTAACCAACCAAGAGAAGACAAATAGAATCTTGAAAAGAGAGAAGACATCGAAGACAGATAGACAAATTGAATACAGATTTGTGAGGGGTAAAACGAGAGCTAGAAGTCCAAAGAGGGCAGTACAGCAATAGAAGAGTCGGAAAAATTGAGGAAATGAAGAGTTTAGAAGCTTAAAAGATGAGAAATGGATGTCCTTTGTGAATATTGTGAAGGTGGAAGCGACAGGGGAATGTGGTTAGAGAGATATGAGAGAAGGGAAGATGAGACTGAGTGAAGGCCAATATTTCAGGCCGTGCATGAGCGTGCTTGTCGCTTCTGTAAGGTCTCTCCGGAAACACTGAAACATCTGTGTTCAGACTGCCCGGCACTACTCATGCAAAGAATTAAGTATCTTAAACCTCCATTAATGGATCATGTCATAACCACCAGCGATAGATTGTCTATTAGTATGAAACAACAGGTCCCACAGTCAGTAAGATATGCTATTTTGAACTTTTTATATAGCTTGAAATTAAGAGAGAAGACATTGGTCAAGAGCAGACTATGATTATATGTATGTTACTCTTGTACTTAATTTTTTGTAATGAGGTAGGATGTTATGTCTTTCATCATTTAAATAGAGAATTCTGTTGACTTGATATAAGTTGAATTGTCAATCATATTTTATCTGTATCATATATTGTTCTTTTTTCTTCTTTTTCAAGAATGTTGTACATTATTGTAATGAATTTTAACAATATTTGTAATTGTATTTGTTGAAAAATCAAGTTTACTTGATTAAAATAACTGAAATTAAAAAAAAAATATGTCAAGCCGTAGGTGAGATTGAAAGCTGGGAAGAAGGAAAAGAAATAAAGGAAGGCGGAGGGTGAGAGGGGAGGGTGTTAGTAGGGAAAAAGGAGGACTTCAGTCTTCTCGTCATTAAGTGTAAGATAGTGAGAGGACATCCAGGATTTAATGGCAACTAGACAGGTGGAAAGAGTATGGTGAATTTCAGATGGGAATGAAGAAAAAGAGAACGATTTGAGTATCGTCAGCATAAAAGTGATGTGATAAACCAAAGGAAGAGATAATAGCTTCAAGAGATGAAGTGTAATGAGAGACCAGAAAAGGGCATAAAATGGACCCATGAGGCACACCATGGGCAAGCTGGAAAGATTTAGATGACTTGCCGGCCCAAGAAACAGAAAATATTCTGTAAGATAGATGAGAATTAAACCAAGACAGGACAGCAGAAACTGTGAGACCAAAGTAATAAAGTGATGCAAAACGTTGAGTGGTAGACAGGGTCAAAAGCTGCAGATAGATCGAAGAGGATGAGAAAAGATGAGTGTTAAGAATATCGTGCAGAAAGAAGGGGGTTCAGCACGGAGAGAAGAGCAGCCTCAGTGGAGTGAAGAGGACAAAAGCCAAATTGGAATTGTGGGAGTATAGAGGAGTTGGAAACAAATGTGGAGACTTGGGAGTAGACGAGCCATTATAATAATTTAGAGAGATAGGGTAGTAAAGAGATAGGCCGAAAGTTAGAGACAATCAGTTGATCAGTGGTAGGTTTCTTTAACATTGGGATAATGGAGGCATGCTTGAGGGACGTGGGAAATGTAGAGGTAGAGAGGCAGATGTTGAAAAAGGAAGTAAGATAAGAGAGTAGAGAAGGCTAAGTGCAGAAAAGGATGGGATGAGTAGGGGATGCAGTAGGATGAGCTTTTCTAATAGAAAGAAGGCAAACATCAGTATTAGAGATAGGGTCAAAACTGGCAATAGAAGTAAGAGGTGCAGAGAAAGGAGTCACAACTTCACATAGGATGAAGCTTCAATATCATTACAAAGAGAGGTTACTTTAGAGGAGAAAAATTGAGCAAAGTCAGAGGCAGATAAGGTAGAATTAGCAGAATAGTTGAGAGTAGGAGGAGACAAAAGCCGAGCAAGGATTTGAAAAAGACGCCTAGGATGGGCAGACTGAGTAAGAGATCAGAAAAGTAGAGACGCTTAGCGGAGAGTAGACAGTCAACATTGAGAGCATGATAGGAGAAATAAGATGAGTGATCAGATGTTGATTTGGTCTTAAGCCAGCGTCTTTCAAGACAACAGAGAAAATGGTGCATAGAGCAAAGGTGAGGGGAAAGCCAAGGTTTGGAAAGTTTGCAGCTAGGATGGAAGGGAGATAAAGGGTAAAACTAGTCAAGGGAGGAAGAGAGATGAGGAGACAGAAGAAGCAAACTCGTCAGAAAGGAGAGCTGAGAAAGAGGAAAGAGAAAGAACAGAAGTACAAGCAGAAATAAAGAGCGAGGGGTTAAAGTTGCATAGATCACGCGGAGAAAAGGTTGATGTGTGGGGAAAAAATCAGAGGAACGTACAGGGATTTGAGGAGACAGTGATACAGAAAGAAGGTAATGGTCAGAAAGATAGACTGGGAGAGAAGACACAGGGAAGCAGAGAAGGAGTATAAACTGATCTAGTTCCTGGCCTTTCCCTAGATTCCTTTTCCCAGGGGGTTCAATATTTAGGAACGTATGAGCAACGAGTAGTGGGACTGAGAATAAAAGGGAGATCAGTTAGTTTCCTTTCAGAAACCCTGTTTCCTCACTCACTCAGCCTAGGTGGGTTTGGTGGGTCATGGCTCTAGTAGGAATGGTCATTTCTACCTTGGTGGCTCATTCGGCTAGGGGTGCCATGGCATTTAAGGTTTTTTGGGCAGGAGCCAGGTTGGAGGACATTCTCAGGGCAACCAATTGGTCCAATGACAAAGGCTTTGTATATACCCTTAATTTCAAACCTTTGGGTCATGCTGCTCATATGTAGAACCTGATAATAAAGAGGCCTGGTTTGTTATCAGTACAGAATCATTACACACCATTACCCATCATTACCTATCATGAGAGAACCATTATCCAGTATTACCCCTTTAGGAATCCAGTTGTCCATTCATCCTGTTTAGTTATCAATCATCTAATTAGTACTGATTAGGAGTACATGAAATAGTAACATACTGTTCACATTATTACCATGCATTTGAAAAGAGAAATAGGCCCTGTTATATGAAGGGCTTGCTTAGTTATGTTATTGCCATATATGTTGAAAGAGATGCTTTTAGAATTATGTATTATGCCATTTATGTAGCGCTTAGGCTGAGAGAAATGTGCTAGGCACTATAGAGAATGAATGACACTGGTATATTCGCAGAGACATGAAGAGCCATTTAGAGGCATTGTTATACATTATAGACACATTTAGAGACTTATGTATTATGTATACATGTAGAGAGACACGTATGGATTGGACTTAGAATATGCAATGAAGTTTGCATTAGATAGCGCTTGGGTTTGCGAGAGAAAGAGTAAATGCTAGAAAGCATTTAGCTGGCATTATAAAGCCATTACACAGAGAAGCGCCACGGCACTGCGGAATTGTTATGAATTAGTGTGAGAGAAAGTTATGTAAACATTTTCTTGGCAGGCACAGATGAACCGTGTCCAAGCAGGAGAGTGAATGGAATGCGGCCTGGTTTATCAGCATGATTTGGGCTCTGTGTTTGCAGCAGCAGAAAGGTGGGAGGCAGCACCATGGGCTGGCTCTGTGCATGGTGAGAGGGAGAGGTGCTGCACGCAGACATGGAAAGAGATTTTGTGAATTTAACAATGACAGTGAATGGAGGGATAGATGGTGTTTTGCACCGCAGGCAGACAGCCAGAAGGCCATGATAGAGATATGCTTTGAAATGTCACGCTGACCGAACACGCAGTGTTTGACTAGAACATGGAGTGAAAGAACATGTAAACAGACTTTAAGGCATTGCTCATATTTAGGAATGCTGACAGAGACAAAGACATTCTAGCTTAGAGAATGAATGTAACCATAGGGATTGTATACATCATGGAATAGTTTAACCAGAGGTGAAGAGATTGGAGTTGTTGCAGATGTAGAGGGTGTTGGAGTTCGATGAGAGAGAGGTATTTGTTGTGGCAGTGATCCAGCCTTGGCAGACCAGCTTGGCAGAGATCGAGAGCTTGGCAAAGGCTTGAGGCAGTTCGAGTGACCAGATCTTGAGAGGCAGACAATGACTGGCTGGTTGCAGAGTTGTGCATAGAAGAGAAACTTGACAAAGACAGAGCTGGAGAGGGGAGAGATACACATGCAAATGGGAAGTATGGTTTATGGCCTAAACTAAACTGATTGATTGGAACATACACTCACACAAAGAGCTTTGGGTTTGGGGAAGGGGGAATCAGACAGGGATTGTCTGAAAGAGAGAGAGAGAGAGAAGTAATGTGTGGAATGGAGAGGAATGCTGAATGCTGGCACTTGTCATATGTATATTGCATTAGACACTAATAGATCCAGCTACTCACAGGCTTGCATTAGAAGCCTGTAAGGTTTATAGTTGTTCACTGCATGGTAGATTTGCACAAAAGCTATAAAGGTGCAAATTCGAGATTTGCATAGGTTTAGTCATCTTGCCTTGTTATGTATGAATACATGTATTTTATTGTTATAATTGAATCAATTAGTTTGTTTTTTTGTGTCTTGTGTTTCGTGTCCATAGGAGTAAGATAGGTGTATGTTGTTAGGCGTAAGATAGGAGTAACAGTGCACATAGGCCCTGAGATATGAAAACAGGGGGGTATAGTGATTCACACCCCCATAGGAGATTGTCTAAGATTGTCTAAGACCGGTGCATGGTTGCCCAAGGGAGGGCTAGAACATGAGAGTATTTTTTTTTATTGGTATCACATGTTACTGGTATAACTTTGAACCTGCATAGTTATAGGCATTAGTGCCTTAACCTTACAATGTCAATTGATCCCAATGTTATGAAGGAAAGAACACATTATTTACCCCTTGTAATGTTCTTTCTGATGGATGTTCCTCCCACGGATTCCTCATCTTTGATATCCCAATATCCTGCTTGCAGTTTCAGGACATTTGTCAACAGCAGAGGGTGCCATGTGTCATCGAGGTCTCTCGTGGCTTTCATCTGCGCACACGGATGCAGCATTGACGTTGATATGCATGCACCACGCCCCTTGCCTCAGTTCAAATTTTTCCCTTCTTGCACAGCCGGCTTGAGTATACCAAGGAACACTTAGGCGTTGAAAGAGAGGAAGGTGAAAAAGCACAGAATTCACCTACAGTCAGTGGGGTAGGCTGGGAGGGTGATGAGGAATCTGTGGGAGGAACATTCATCAGAAAGAACATTACCAGAGGTAGTCATTTGTTCTTCTAATGGATCGTGTCCTCCCACAGATTCCTCACCTTTGATAGACTCCCATAGCAATTTGTAAATGGAGGTGGGACTACCGAATGATGTCATTGACCAATGCTGTGAAGAACAGCCTTTCCAAATTTAGCATCCTGACCTGTGAAGGAATCTAGGCAGTAATGCTTTGAAAAGGTGTGCAACTAAGACCAGGTTGCAGCATTGCAAATGTCCAGCATCGGTACACTTCTCTGAAGTGATTGCCACCCCGGTGGTAGAGGGTGCTCTTCAGTTATCAAGAGCATCCATACCAACCAAGGAATAACACAGTGGTACACAAAACAATCCATCGTAACAAGGTCTGCCTAGTCACAGCTTGCCCCAAGTTATCTCTGGTGTAACCAACAAAATGTTGGTAATCTTGCCTGATGTGAACCATTCTGCTTACTTAAAAGCAGAACACTCTTCTAGGATCTAGCTGGTGTAACCTCTCCTCATTCTTGGAAGGCCGTGGTGGAAAAAAAGCTGCTAAAACTATTTTCCGAGATAGGGGAAATTCCGATACCACCTAGGGAGGCTTGCATGACAAAGCCTGAAGCTCACTTACCCTGCAAGCCGAGGTGATGGTTACCCAAAAAATAGTTTTTAGAGTCACCCCTCCTATACTGTTCCCAAAATTCGAATTCACCCACGTGTCCATCGATGAAACCATCAAAACCATCCGTGGACTAAAACCATCCAAGTGTCTACCGCCCAGTCACCACTGTTCCATTTCTCCTAAAGATACTGGACAGAATAGCTTACATTCAAATACAAAATGTCCTGGAAACACACAAGCTCCTAGGCCTCAGACAATCCGGCTTCCTCCCCGGCAATGACACGGAAACTGCACTTCTGGACTTAAAAAGACAAAGGTAACATGGCAGCACTTCTACTACTAGACCTGTCTGCAGCCTTTGACCTGGTCAACCATAAAATACTATGCAGACACCTTGCAACAGATGCCCATTTCTCAGACCAAGCCATAAAATGGGTCCAATCCTTCCTGTCCCACTGTACCAGGAGGGTTTTCTCCACATCAGCGGTGGCTCCCCTGGCCCCAGTCACCTGTGGAGTTCCAAGGGTCCAGCGTCCCTCCCACCCTCTACAACATCTTTTACAAAACCTTTGTTTGACCTATTAGACAAAATGGGAGTCACCTACACTAACTATGCTGCTGATACGCAGATACTCCTGCCTATCATGGGAAATCATACCCATGACTCCCAACATCCTAAATGAAATTGACTTAACCATACAGGCCTGGATGGCGCATAATGAACTGTGCCTGAATGACAACAAAACTGAGATACTGCTCATTGGCAACCAATCTCAGATCAATAACTTCTTATGACTACAAAGCCTTCATTATCGATGACAACACTATCTCCACCTCCAAAGAGGTTAAAACACTAGGATTATACCTAGATTCCTCCCTCACCATGACCAGGCAGGTCAATGCCACTGCATCGGCAGCAGCCTACACCGTCAAACTGATTCATGCTGGTAGGTAATTCCTGACTATGGATAACTGCGTCACACTAGCCCGAGCGCTAATATTATTCAGGATTTACTACTGCAATTCACTATTTGCAGGATCCAATACCAAAAATATATTCAAAAACTCCAAACAATTCAAAATAATGCAGTAAGAGCAGTGCTCAACATCCCAAGAAGGGATCATATTTCAGCAGACATGCAAAATCCACTGGATTCTGATATGTGAGTGTGTTTCTTTTAAAATCCTATCCCTGACACAAATGCCTATCCAAGAGCCCCCCCCCTGCTATCTGTCGAGCTTAGCTGCTAAGACCCAGTCCACCAGACCCACCTACTCCTCTTGCCTGGACATACCTTGCTTCTAGCGGGAGGCAGCAGCTTCCCAGTAGTTGCAGCTAAACAGTGGAATGCCATGCCTCTAAAGCTAAGATCGGATACCCTCCCTCTGGTCATTCGGAAAAGAACTCAAAACTTGGCTCTTTAACCAAGGTTATTAGATACTTAGTTTTACTGGTCAAGATAGTGCTGAACCTGACCAGACACCACTTTGCTTGTACCATTTCGGGTACAATTTTCCTATGTAATCACTTGTAAATGTATAGATGAACACAACCATAAGTATCCTTTGTAATAAGAATGCACTATAAGGTATACTTGCACTGTAACCATAAGCAACGTATGTCTTATCTGCAACCATTATGCTTGTAATCAGCGCCTAGATGCCCAAGGGCTCAGTGCGCTTAACAAATGTCAACATAAATAAAGTAACCTCAGCGGAAAAGAGCAGAGATTCAAATGGGGCTCTCATTAAGAAATTCAACAGCAAGTTAAGGTCCCAAGCCTGAATTATAAATGGAACTGGAGGAAAGATGTTTAACTTAATAGCAATGGGAACTTTAAAATACGAGCCCTGTTCTGGCATGTGCACTTTAATGTAGACAACGTAGCCAGGAAACCCTTAGCAGTAGACACGTGAAGCCCCTGGTGGGCCATGTGTAATAGAAAAGACAAAACAGTGGGAGTGCTACAATTTAAAGTATCACTATCTTTAGCTCTACACCAGCTGCAAAACTTGTTCCAACGGCAAATAACTTTTGTTGCTGGTCTTCTAACTGAAAGCAACACCTCCATAACGTGTTGCAGGAGAGCCCTATATTTGTATCTTCACCGCTCAGAAACCATGCATGAGGGTTCAGAGTCCTAATATCTGGATGGCGAAGACTGCCTCCCTCTTGGGATGGACATGTCCAGACGTTCCGGGTACCACATCCTTCTAGCCCAAACCGGGGCAATCAGGATCATGACTTCCTGAACTTCCTCAACCTCATGAGGAATGACGGGGACTGGAGGGAATTCATGCAGAATTGGACAATTCCAATCCACCACAAACATGTCGCCAGAGCTCCTCTCAGAGGAAATTCCCTGGGGCAGAACAGGTCACATTTCCTGTTGATACTGGACGCAAACAGACCCACTTGAGGGGTTCCCCAAAGGTTGAAGATCTCCAGAAGGACTTCCTGAACTGCCACTCGTGGGAGATTGTGCTCTGCCTGCTCAGAGTGTCCACCATCGTGTTTTCTTCTTTGGCTAGATGAACCGCTGACAGAGAAATTCTGTGTTGAAGAGCCCACAACCAGAGCTGCATTGCCTCACTGCACAGTGGTAGTGAGCCTACACCACCTCTTTTGTTAAGGTAATGCATGGCCACTGTGTTGTCCTTCCTCATCAGGATGTTCTTCCCCTGTATGGACAGCAAAACTAGTTCTTAAACTGCTTTGGTTTTCCCTCAGCGAGTTACAAGTCCATTGTTTGTGTCTAGGGGAAAGGAAGCAGGTTCGTTTTGGCCATCTTCACTTTCAGTGATAGAAGAGTGTTAATTTCAGTGATAGAAGAGTGTTAATTAAGGAGCTGAATGCCATCGCAGTACAGAACTGCTTTTCTCTGGCATTAATGCAGGAAGCCTGGGTTCTTGCAGGCTTGGGTTGAATACTTGCGGGTAAGTGGGGCGCAATACCGCATGTCCCCTATATGCACTCAGAATGGGATAAGGGAGCTGTGAGATCCCCGCTCCAAACGGAACATTGTGGGTTTGAAATACTCATTACTGAAAGGTGTGCATTCTGCCGATACAGTGATGGGTAGTTCCATTGATTATCATGCTTGAACGGCTATGCTCAGGATATGGGGCCCCGAGAAAGGCCTTAATAATCTTGATGTATTACCCACAGATAGACCATCCGTGACCTGGGAAAAGAGCATGAAGTTCACCAGCCACTTTGATACACTGCTAATCAGTATATCTTCATGCATATGTTGCTACATTTGTATGGCGCAGCGTTCTTCTAAGAGGCAAGCGCCATCTGTCTAGGTATCAATCATTGATGTGTGACTTTAGAAAGTATATAAGGGGTCTTCTAATAATGCTCATTAACATCCATATCTTGATGTATCAGTCTTCCAGGAGGCGGTGAGCATTTTTTGTAGAAATAATACATTTTGATGCAACAAAGTATTAGCACAGTAGGGGCTTGAATATGTCCTTGGAATGTTTGCACTCCCGTACTATACACACTTCCCAAAATTCACAAGGATGAGGAGAACCCTCTGGAACATCCAATTGTTTATTTATTCGGGTCAGTCCTTGAACAATGTGGCAAATATTTGGATTACTTTTTACAACCTTTGGCCACCGGGATCAAATCATATTTGTAGGATACAACGGCCATGATCAAGTGGTTGGAGGGACACCATTTTGACTGCTCCACAGATGGTCTTGTCACTTGTGATATCAGCGATCTATACTAACATCCCTCAGGAATATGCATTAGATGTAGTTGAATACACCCTTGACCAGCATCCACACCCACATGAGATTCCTACCACGTTCCTGATGGAGCTGCTCTGCATAGCTGTATGTGACAATTTTTTAGCCATTGGCAAAGTTTTGTTCTTCCAAATCGAAGGAACTGCGATGTGGCAGTGTTCACCCCTAGTTTAGCGAACATTTTCATGGCAGACTTTAAAAAACACCTATATTTTCATCAACAACCCCTTCGAGTCACACATCGTTGATTGGAAGAGTTATATTGTTTCATTTGGCATGGAGATTCAGCCAGTCTATATCAATTGGCTTAACACCCATAACCCTCATCTTCAATTCATCCATCAGTGGAGCCCTGATTAGGTCCCTTTTTCGGAATTACTCTCTAAACATGACCATGGCCTGATTGTTTCCTTACAGTAAAACACGGAATACAGATAGAAACATATGTTTTCTCTTCAGTAGCCAACATCCTAAATCTCTGTGAAAATCTACCTTACAGTCTACTACTCTGGGTGAGACGCAACTTTACGTTTAAAGATGACTTCACCACACACACACACACACACACCAAGGACCTTGTACCCAGACTTGAATGTAGGGGTTATCCTTTAGAACTATAAAGGAATTCTGCCAAACTGGCCTTTTTTACAGACCATGACACTTTACTTTTCAATTGTGACAAATCCTCTAGTGATGATCGCCTAGTACGCGTTGCAACATTATTCACCTAACACTGCGTGCCTTAAGAGCCTCATTAAAAAACATTGGCATCGGCACGCAGCACAGGCTGCATTTCGAAACTGCCTTTGTTTGCCTGGGAAGGGGGGGGCGCAATACCAGAGATCAGCTGGTACACTCTCTCGTTTAACAATGGACTCTCTCGTTTAACAATGGACTCACTGATTGTTGGAACCTACCATACCAGACTGTCTTGAGCTATTTTCAAGGCAAGTCTTGTGCCGCATGTGAAACATGTTTGACAAGATTTAAGGATGTCACCTGGACATTGAAATACCACTGGTGCCACAGCTCCTCTAGTCCATCAATATCAGTCTCTTAACCACATGGACCATGAACTTCAATGGCGGGTCATTGACAGTTCTCCCTGCTGCACGGGTCTTCAGAACACACAATAGGTTGCTTCGACTTGAGAAGAAATAGATTTTTTGGCTCAAATCACAGTTGTATGGGCTCAATGATGAGATTTGTAGAGTGCTCTCATCTAACCTACGGCTATACCGATTTCAATAGCTGGGTGGCAGATATTCATTTAGTTTTACTTTGAATTGGTTTTTGTGGTCTTTAAAATTGGGTCACTTTCAGGGATGACCCCATTCCTTACAGGCAGTTCACGCATTAGGATTTTTTACTTTAAGATGGCTGCACCATTTCTGATTCCATCTTGCATCATGTGATTTTGCATGTTCTCTTTCACAACAGTGGGGTGGTACACATTGTTACACTCCGCCTTAAATTGGTTTCTGCTGTTCTCAGGAAAAATATAGGGTCATTGTTTGATGTGACCCTACCAGGGGTAAAGTCCTTAAAATTAAAGTGGGGGACTCCTCAACAAACGAATGTGATGTGGTGTCGCCAGAAATTATCATATTAATGTGAAATATGCACATTTCATTAAATTGGCTTTGCATAACCACCCAAATGGCACAGGACAAATGGCATTTGTCTACCATAAAATCAACACACAAAACCAAGAGGATGTTTTCTTCTAGTAGTGGTTTTGAAAACGTTAAACGTTGTGCATGTTTTAAACTCCAATAACCAATACAAATGTTTCCCCTGGGATTGTAGTACCAAAATGTGACATTTCACCTTTAGTTGTTTGTTACATAGTGCAGTGGTGAAGTGTCCGGCCTACAAACCCGACGACACAGTTTTATCAGTGAGGTCGGCTTTAATTAATAAATTCAAAGAGGACATTCGATGTTTCTCATTTTAGCTGGGGAGGGATCGAGTCCACCCTCTGAATTAAGTGGGTGGACTCCGTCCCCCCTCCATGTACCCTCGATCTAAGCCCTAACCCTATCCATTTGAGAGGTTATTGACCTTTACTGAAGGCAGCTTAGGTATTAGGTTTTGCATTCCAAGATGGCCACGCCATCATTACCGATACGATTTTGCATCATGTGACACTTTCGCAGGAGCTTTATGTTTTTAAAATGCTTTATTAGGCACTCAGTGAGAGGGAGATGGTTTGCGTAATTATTCACATCCCCATCGCCTCTGGGAACCCGACAGCTTAATCAAGGTAAGGATTGTTCGCCCAGGCATTCCGCCGATATGCGGATGCTTCTATGTGATCTGCACTTTGCACGTGTGCAGTCTCTTTGATGCCATTGGCATCCTTTTAAAGCAGGCAGTCCACAACACATATTTGGCAAACATTTTTCTTTGTATGTATTCCAGACAGTGGCCCGAGTGTGCATGTACTGGCTCGTGGATGAAAGCCTCACAGTGATTACAATGCGCAGTGAACCATCATCGACATGAAATACATGACTGATACAACTTTAACTGGATTTGTTTGATTACTTTAAATATAGGTAACAATACCCTTTTTATTAGGCATTGTATTATGCTTCTCACTTTATTATTTTTTTTCATTTGTGTCTGGATTGTTGATAGCTATTTGAGAACTCTTGTGCGAACAATGTGTCTTAGATCACTTCATGAAGAGAATTGGAGACCCAGGCCACGTTTCAGATGCGTGGCTGTTATTCTTCTAATAATTTTTAGAAAGAAAAAAATATATAATTAGTTATGTATACATTAAATGAGACGTGATTTTGATCGTTATTATGTTAGTGGATTTAAACCAGTGTACATTTAATTTGCATCTTTGGTAGCAGTCTAGTACCCACCTAATTGTGCATCGACTCTTCTGCCCTGATGAAGGCTTGGCCCTTTGAAACAATTTTGGCTGGCTCTAGCCGAAACTCGAGTCGGCATCTGATATCTTGCTAGCTTTGTGGCTTGGTTCTTATTTGTTCGCTCATGTGGCATTATGAATTTTAGACACTTTTTAGGTGCTTGGTCAACACACAAGTGTGGCCCAAGGTGTATTTTTTGTTTAGGTACTTTTGTGCTTGTACCTTTTTCCACTTTATTTCCAAGTCTGTTTACATATTGCACACGCTTTTGTTGGCACATTGCTGGTGGAGACTATTCTCAATTGCTCCGTCTGCTCTTTACTGGCGGGGCTCTGATTGGTTGTGTTTTGCACCCTGCTTGGTGCATGTATTTATTTTATTCATATTGTATATGAATTTGCATTTTTCTTTGCATGTTATTGCGATTGTGGCTTTGTGCATTTTCAACATGAATTCAAACATTTGGTTTTGTATCTAATTATATCTAAAGAAATCAACTAAGTATCGTCTCTTTGTACCTAATTCTGGACCTGTGTATAATGGGTTGTGTTCAGTAATCCATGTTCAAGCAGCTGTTCTTTGAATGGGTAAAGCATTTTTGGATACATTTACATGAGCGACTCCCCAATTTAAATCAAGAGATGGTTCAACAGTAAAACTGAAGCTGCCATAAAGGATTGAAGAGACAGAAAAACAAATATGAAGTGAAGCGGTTGAGTCCAGAAAAGTCTTGCAGGGCATCAGTAATTTTGTATATATACATAAACTATTTCCTTGATGCCGCTTGCAGACAAAATAGTCCGTAGCATCCAGAATGATCACTTTCAGAAGGCAGTACTGTAACAGTTTGAGTAAGAGCATCTAGTACACTTCATGAGGTGTACATCTTGTAGAAGTAACAAATCAGATTAATATCCATGAATGAACTGAATAACATGGGAGAGTTTATTTGTATTTACTTTTTACAACCTATTAGTCTCCACAACTGCCAAATTTACATCACCTTTGGTGGTTCTCAGGCATCGCATAGGAAAAAACATATAGCAAACTCATATTGAGGGAGGAGAATTATAACGTCATTAAAAAGTTGGCGGAAACTCAAAAATAAGACATTTCCCAATCATTTTTTAACAATATAAAGAACTCAGATTTTACCTACGCTGCTTGCATCAATTTTGCACTCTGGCCAAGTTTTTTGAAGAAATTAAATGTATTTGCAAGTAGATTCACGTGGGAATATAAGCAACCAAAGTAATTCTTAAAACCTCCAAAACGCTCTTCTGAGAAGGAAAGTTCAACGCTCAGTTTTTCAGGTCCTTTTTTCTTTTAAAGACTACTTTAGTGATCAGAAAATCAGATGCCATTTAATACCAAAATAACCCTCTGTATCATTACACATCAAATTATCTCACATTGAAATCTGAATCACCACAATTTCATAGATCAAAGATATTGAGACGTCATAGTCAGGTTGAGGCTAATAGATGCTGCAAGTTCAAAACACAATACTCATTTAATGAGAAAATAATAGATGATAACCCTTACTTGGCAGATATTTTTCAACAGCCAGTAAATCCCCTGGAAAAAAGTTCTTTGCATGCTCTGGACTATTTGTTTAGGAGGAAACTGGCATATTTTGCACAGCTTGTGGGGAGTATTTTGATCCTACCATACCTTCCCTTTAGATTTTTGTAGCATGAACACTATTTATTAAATAATTGGAAGAGTTCCCTTAATCCACTAGAAAACACTTTTTTGGTGGAGATTTTAAAAGTAGGAATTTATTTTCAAATGCCGCGACTCCAATGCATACAGAATGCAATGGCAAAACCTCCTGTGTCACGAAGGGTTCACATATCTCCAGCCTTATCTTCTCACCACCTGATGTTGGCTTCTCTATGTCACTTCCTCTTTTATGGCCTTGCAGTGAACTGCACAGGTCCGAGTGTTCATAAATGTTTGCTTGACAAGTGCACATGCAAATTCTACAAAATGGCTGCAATTCTGTGGGTGTCAAAATTCACAACAGCCAAACTTCCAGCTTAAGTGGTGGTATGCACAGGCGATCTCATGCCCTCCATAGGATATGCAGCATGTTGGCATGCCACATGAATGGCGCACACATCCTGGAGTTAAACCCAGAGTCTTGAAGAGGAGTCCACTGCTGCTGTGATTGTTTGCCTTGTCCCTGGCCTACTCTTGAAGGGATGGAAACGTGAGGTGCCCGACACTTAAATAAGCATGGATGTGCTACCTGCAGGTGGTCAGCAGTAGAGTAGAATGTGGGGTGTGATTTGCACTTATTTGGCTACTGCAATGGTTAGTGAATGGGGGTCATGCTCTATAATCCCACCATGATCAATTTCAGACCTAACTACTAGAAGGCAACTGGAGTATATCTAGAATTCCTCTCTTGCGGAATTATACTTCCAATTTCGAGGCAGAACAAATATTTGTGTCCGAAAATGAATTCAGAGGTTTTGTACTGCACTGGACATGTCCACTACAGACACTGCGGTTATATAAACAGTGGCATGACTATTGGGAAGTAAGGATGAGGAGTCAGCTTGAATAATGCCTACTGTTGGAATGTTCAGCTATCGGATCGAGTGGCTATTCTCCTTGTAGGCCCTGTTTTGGTAGGGATTTAAGGGAAGATGGGCAGTATATGGTGGGAGGTTGCATTAGTCAAGAGAAAGGTTAATGGAGCCAGTTCTAAATTGCAGGCAGAGCGCAGCCGAGAGGTCAGTGCCACTTTCCATCATGCCACAACAGTGATCCAAGATGCAACTCCTTAAAATTACAGAGTTTGAATATTTCACAAGCACAAATAGTTTGGTTCAGCTCTCAGCCTTAGGCTAAGGGTAATCCAGTCCCATGAGAGAGAAACCTTTGATTTCTGCCTCCTGAATGGCGGTTGGAGGAGTGTATGTATGCCATCTGGAGGTTCTGGACTAATATGTAGTGTAGGAGTCTGAAGATACCTTTGATTCTTGGCTCCAATTGATCTCAGACTTTGGAATGGTGCAAGCAGTAGGCAAGCAGCTAGCCCTAGAAAACAAATGTCATTTTTGGATTGCTATGATAATTTTTTCCATCTTTCCAAATGTTATATATTTAGAGGATTTGTTTAGGATTTTTTTTTTTCACAGGTGATTCTTTTGTCTTATATTGGAAGATTTATTTAGGATTAAGTCATTTCTTCTCTTTACAACTTTTTTTGATTTGTTAATTTCCAGCCGCACCTTTTAAATTTCATTAATTTAGGATTTAAATGTTTTCAACAGCTTTGTTGGAGTTCTTTTGGATTTTAAGGTTGGAAAAAAAATCTAGCAATTCAAGCAGCACACCTTTTTGCATTTAATTTAGATTTGAATGTCGAAATGAAACATTCAACTAACTTGCATAAAATTGGTGGGTAATGAAGTATTTGATTAAAGTAGGCTCACTGGTCGACATTCACCGACTTCTGGGCTGCAGGATTTTCTGACTTGTCAAATTGCCGACATCGATGTTACTTAGTTGGTGAGCTCCCTGCAGCAACGGCTTCATTCCTTTATAACAGGCACCATCTCTTCCTCTTGTTAATTGCATACATTTTCTCAGGGCTACCTTATCCAACTCAAATGTGTGGTAAAAGCAAATACTTTTGATTTAAGAACTTAAAATCCTTTATGTTTAACGCATTTTAGGTGACACCCCTTTCCTCTGTTAGGCGTTTAGTGTTAAAATTGAGTAGTGGTGACAGCCATGGAATACAAAGCGATGCTTCGATCCAGTCACATGGTCTCTGGGTGGCAAGGGTGAATCTACAAAAGGCTCATTAATCAAACTCGTATATACTTGCATGCTCTACTTGAACTTAGTTGCTGGCATTTGTCATAGCACAGCATCAACCATATAATGTTTCTCCAACAGTACAATTTTTCCAACCTTTTTGAAATTATCAGTGCAACATTGCAAATTGCCAAATCTACTTTCAACTGTCAAATCTAATTCAAACTGTAAGACACAGTTTGCAGTTCCAAACTCAAGCTGGTTTGCTTGCAATACAGCACTCTGCTTGTTTGTAGCACTCCGATGTATAAATAATTCCTTTCCGCACACATTTGCTCTTAAACACTTCACTATATTTTCCGTCAATCCATTCATGCTTTGCAATAGTTTGAAGAACTCTGCATTTAATGCTTTCGGAAAATTGTCCCCACTGAACATATGGACACAACTTTACCTTTAGTTGTGTCTGATAATCTCGAAAAATCAATAGATCTAAAACGACTGATTTTAAAAAAAAAAAAAAGTATTTCAAAGAAAGGGGTCACCTTCCAAAGCAGTTGATAACAGTGGGCCAAAACATAATAATAAAGGACACAATCTGTACGGTGGAATAGATTCTGAAGGTTTAGAGCCAATATGCTCGACAAACTGTTCATATTATTGTTCAAATGCTAACAAGAATCTACATCAGCTAAACATTGCACAGTAGTGCCCTCTTTTGGCATTAAATACCTCTTGAAAGTAAACAAAAACATGCAAAAGTTGTAATGTGGAAGTACATTTTTAAATTTTGGTATACCCCAGTACAACAAAATGTTTATGAACTCAGATGCTTTTCAATGCACCAGGGTGTCTTGTTTTGTAAGGTGCTCATGCAACAAATAGTGTCTGTTTTATTTTCACTAACACTTTGCTTTCTTTTAATCAGAAAAGGAAAATACTTCATCCTTATTCTCTCGAGAGAACCAATTTGGCAATACATGGGTCAAGACAACCAAAACCTCCATGCGTGTAATCAATGTTACAGTTGTTTCATGCATTAGTTTATTTTAAGTTAAAAAACAAAATACTGGTGTACCGAATTTCAGTTTTGATTGAGTATTCGGCTGAAATTCAGCTATTCTGCTTCAGCCAAATACTTTCTGGGACACTCACAAGAAGCTGAAGACCACTTTCTATGGTTAGCTATCTTCTCTCTGCTTGAGAGATGATAGCCAAACACAGAGTGGAACTGCCAGGGCAAGGCTGCAGCAGTCAATAAGCCACATGCTTATTTGCTGCTGCAAATGCCATATTTGCTACTGTGCAAATGCATTTTTCTCACAGTGCACCTCTACTTTCCAAAATACATTTAGCACGCCAACGAAGGTGGCATTTAAACAACATGCTTCTAGCAGTATATGATATATTCGGTACTCTATTTGGCTGCAGATGAATACATTTGGGCCAACTATTCGGTATTCGGTCGAATAGTAATTTCCCTATTCAATACACCCCTAAAAAAAATAGATCCTTGCAAGCCCTGACTATGCAGTCTACATGGCACTTTGTATCTTTCCAATTGTCGATTTAATAACTCTACTCCTACTTGTGTTCTCATTATGTAGTTCCCTTTAGGATCATCTTCATCCTAATTAAATGTATAATGAGCTACCAGTTTGAAAATTTTAGTATTTACCTTTCGGTAAGAAATGCCAGCAAAGTAGCAACCATTAATGTTGAACACAGCCAAAAACTAGGGCCTCCGCTGCCTGCTAACCAAACACACTTTGATATGAAAAGCCCAATTCATAACCTTTTTTGAATACTGCAAAATGTTCATACAAAAAAACCATATTGGAGGTCTCCTAGAAGATATCCATATCTGGTGACTTTTTCCCTTATGGCTATTGCAACTCATTTATTGACATATGAGTAGGCCACATGCTCACGTTTTAGGTACACCATCAGTATTTACTGAGAACGACAAACTATTTTGTTCACTTAAAATTCAATTTTTAAATGAATCAATGTACAATAAATACATTGGGTTAGTGCTGGTATTAAGGATGCTTGTATCAAGGTATGCTTTGTGAAACAGGTGTAGAAGGAGATGTAGCCTTCTAAACTGAGAAGTGGGTTCTAATCGCAAATTCTACACAGAACTAAAATTCTTGTGATTTTGGGCACATTATTTTATCTCTTGTGCCTCAATCCATTGTACTGCCAAAACAGAGGGTGCTTACAACAGTTACCACCAAAAAGTGCAATACAATAAGGTAAATTAACTGGGCTGGTGTGTTAGGCTCACTGTTCGTTGGTAAATTGCAAAATGATGACCCAGAAGCCTTGTCTAAAACATCAGCCTCACAATTTTACCAAATTATGTGATCTTGGGCAAATACCTTTACCTCTTTGTTTTTTTTCCTGCTATGTGCTAAAAGTGGGATCATCTCAAAAGCTCGGTCTGGTGAGCTAAAATGAAGTCCCCTGATTCTGTAGAATGTCACAATTTAATCTGCCTCCCTCACCCACACAAAAATCTTTTTCATCCCATGTAAGAATTGCCCAACACTTTATAGCAAAGTTGCATCTAATGGTATGCATTGGCACAATGCAAAATTGTTTTTAAGACAAAATACAGAGAACACGTTTTCTGAAATAATTTCCTCCAGCTTCAATCAGTGGCCTAACAGAAACCAAAGGGGAAACCTTCAAAGTACAACAAATGGGGATGGCGGGTTTATTTGGAGGACATTTAAACCACTGACACCATCTTAAATGTCTTCATTTGTGTTGGAAATGTCTTGGGCAAAATTAAATAAATATTCTAAAAGGTACACATCGAGTTTTGTGAATGAGGCTGCATGAACCAGTCTTTGCTGTCCCAACATTGCAGCCGACCCCATCTACTTACCGGACTCCATTTCTTGTGGATGTGGTGCAGACTGTGCCATTCCCATGCTCATCTTGGTAAAAATACAAATAGGTTGAGCGGTGGTGCATGGCTCGGAGACATCCCACAGATGCCCTAGTTTACCCAGTAAAATCACGAAAAGAGAAAAACCATGAGATCTGCTTAACACCCATAAAAGCAGTGGAATATTAGTTTAAAAGGGACAAAAGGAAGAATATTGAGAAATACT
The DNA here is from genome assembly GCF_040938575.1 of Ambystoma mexicanum. Taxonomy (NCBI): domain Eukaryota; kingdom Metazoa; phylum Chordata; class Amphibia; order Caudata; family Ambystomatidae; genus Ambystoma; species Ambystoma mexicanum. The sequence continues at coordinate 275,922,213 of NC_090937.1, forward strand.
GAACACCAGGGAGAACACCCATTAAAGTACAGAAATTCATGCATTTGCTGTTAGAAACATACCTGACAAGGAAATGGGGCAGACAATTAAAAACGGTTTTATGGAAGATGTTATCATGCCAATCGAAGGCCAAGGGTCCGGATTGACACCACAAAACGTAGAATCAGCAAGAGAAATCCCAATACTAGTAAATAAGAAATTACAAAAAGAATTAGATCTGGGGAGGATTGGGGGGCCCTGGGATAAAATGCCTTTCAGTGAATACATATGTTCACCACTGGGACTGGTACCGTAAAAGGAACCAGGGCAATATAGATTAAAACACCACCCGTCTTATCCATGGGGCAAGTCAGTAAATGACGGGATACCAGATACAGAAACTGCAGTGTCATACACACACTTTCAGGAGGCGCTCACACTTGTCAAAAGATGTGGGGAATATGCATTAATGGCTAAAGTAGATGTAGAATCTGCATTTCGACTACTGCCGGTCCATCCCAAGTCACAACCCTGGTTGCAAAACAATTCTACGCAGACAAGTGCAATATCATGCGCATTATTTTAACAATTCAGTTCCTTTTTTCAATGCGCTTTCCTGAAGGAAAGACCAGGGGCCCAATGTGGCGAATTGCCTGGATGATTTCCTGGTAATAGGGCAGCCAGGAGCTACCATATGCGGGGAATCACTGGCAAGAATGATAGAAATGGCAGCGCAGTGAGGCAAAAGAAAAAAACACCAATCCATCCACAAGCATAACTTTCCTAGGTATTGAGGTAGACACAGCTGCAGGTGAATGCAGGATACCAGAGGGGGGAAAATGGAGTTACTCAAAAGTATCAGATCACTGAGGGGGAAAAACAAGGGTACAGTTAGGGGGATACAATCATAAGCAGGAAGTCTCATTTTTGAAGCCAGGCTGATCCAACAAGAGAGTTTTTGAGGAGTTTGGAAATGAAGACTCGAGGTTGCACAAAACCCCACCTTCACATAAGGTTAGTGGAAGAAGTAAAGAAAGATTTAATAATATGGGAAGAGTTGCTGGCTAAATTCAACAGTAAAATAATATGGCGCATGCCATTGAACACCGACAGTAAAAGGGTACTTTTTACAGATGCAGCTCGAAGCAAAGGCTTTGGAGCAATGCTGGGAAATGCACGGTGTGCAGGGCCATGGCCAGAAGCATGGCACACGCAAGGACTGGCAAAAAACATAACATTGCTGGAAATCACACCTGGCTGGCACTACATGTCTGGGGCAACCGGCTAGCAAATACTCAACTGATTACATGGTCAGACAATATGGCTGTAATAGGGATCGTAAACAGGAGATCAACTACATGCCATTTGGTTTTACGAAAACTTAGGGCCATGACCACCATAACTCTGAGCAAGAATATTGAATGGAGAGCTAAGCACATCGCTGGCAAAGATAATAACATTGCTGATGCATTATCTCGCTTTCAGTAGGATACATTTCGCAGAGGCAGACAAAAGGATGACCGAAGTACCAAAAGAAGGCTGGGAACTACTAGCAGAGAGATGAAGGCAACAGATGAGCTAACGCCGGATGGCCGGGGCCAAGGTGAAATAACAGCAGAAACACACCTCAAAAATTGGTGCTAACAGGAGCATGCCTCCTGACAGTTACATAGACCCTGCAACAGGGTTGTTGAGGGGGCTCCCCAAGAAAGCTTTGGCAACCAACACAGCAAACCAAAATAGTAAGTGTCTGGAAACAGCACTCAAAATTACGAAAATGTTGTATGTAGAGCTAACAACAACAAAAGAATTTTCTAGAATGGTCATATACTACGAAAATTAAAAGAATGGGCAAATAGACATCTGGTAGCGGTAGCCTATTTTGCAAAAATCCAAGGGGGATCAGATTCAACTCACAGTGCACTAATAATTTATGCGCTAAAAGGATGGGGAAAGTTAGGGGGCCCACACAGGGACGAGAGACTTCCTTTAAACTTTGAGAAAATCGTGATACTACTAAAATTACTTGAAACCATGGGCTCTCACAAATTTGAGACAACTTTTTAAAGACAGCATTCGCCATTGCTTATTTCAGGGCTTTTAGGGTAAGCAAGCTCATCGCATCAAGCACTAAGGCCAGCGATGGTTTAGGCATGTTGGAGGTTCATGTAAAAGGGCATTGTATTACAATAGGCTTGCATACATCTAAAACAGGGAACAAAAGGACAATCACTATATATTGCATTATGGACAAAACAAACTGCCCAGTATGCATCACAAACCGGTACCTTATGTCCCGCCCCTGCGTTGGGGGGCGGTTTCTGGTACATGAAAATGGCAGAGCACGGAGCCATTTTCAATTTCAAGCAGTCCTCAAGAAAACCATTGAAAAAGCGCGTTGGAACAGCATGGAGTATGGGACTCTTTTCTAGAATAGGAGCAGCACCAACTGCTTGGCAAAACGGGATTGGGGCCCAAAAAGAGAAACAAATTGGGGGCTGGATGTCTGATTGTTATAAAAGATATATAAGGCCAGAACTAATATAACCATCATTTTCCTTAACAGCACAAGACGCCCCCCCCCTCAAATCTGCATGGAACGTAGGACATTTATTTATTTTCAGGACAGGGCGATGGTCCGAAGAAAAAAAAGACAAACCTGCGTTTAGAAATACCATCACATCGTCTGGGTGTACAGGGACATGAAATAGTCTGAGATACACGACAGACTGGCAGAATTCAGGGAACCACCAGAATTCTTAATTATACATTTGGGGGCCAACAATTTGGTTGAACAAGGCAGACAACAGTTGCTGGCAGGCATATGTGCATCCCTGGCAGGTATAGCGCAAAATTAAAGAGACCAAAATATTTTATTCAGCCATGTTAACCAGAAAAGTATGCTTTGGGGCCAATTTATATAAAGTTATAGACATAGCCAGGAAAAAACTGAGGGGGGGGGGGCAAATTCTGCCATCAGCAGGGGAATTCACTTCATCCGACAATTTTACTAGCAGATCCAGAGCTGTTTCATAAAGAAGGGGTCCATCTTTTAGACAAAGGAATGGACAATTTCCATGCTGAGGTCATAAATAATTTAGCCACAGGAGGATGCAGGTGGAGGAGTCACTTTTGGGGGCAATTTGGATGGCCGAGAACCCATCCAGGTATGGCGGCACGGGCCAGGTAAACACCCCCTGGACCATGTGCACAAAAGATAACATTGTTTACCATGTGTGATTTTGATAAATAAATGTACCAAAATGTGTTTTACGATTATGTATTGCAATAGAAACCACTGCCTTTTCTTGCCAACACCAATATAATGCCTCATCATGATTGTATAGCACGAAGCCGGGATGAGGGCTCAGTTGGCTCTGTGCTCCACAGATTATGGCCAGTGCTGCGCAATAGGGCACCCATGTAGCTAGGAGAGACAGGGGAATAATCTGGGGGCCCATAAGCAGCAGAAAAACACAAAGGGGAAGACGTTTTGGTGCCCTTTCTCGCACCACTCCCTTCATCCAAACACTTACCAGGAAGAAATCAAACCAGAGGGCTAACACACCTAAGGGGACATGCCCAAGGGCAGGAAGAAAAGAACACAGGCAGAGAAGGGGGGTCACACCAAGGTGTGAATGGCTGTTGGCGCCAGTCAGCCGGAGGGGCAACAAGCCAACAGACATATGCATAGCCTCAGGCTGTGTATGGGGGATAAAAAGAAGGAGCTACGTGAGGGAATCCAGTCCTTCATGGTACTCTGAACGGAGCACCATCAGTCATCCAACGAATACAGGAGACTTTCTTTTCCCAATCCCACCCACAAGGAAGAAGGGGAGAAGAAAGGGGAAAATGGGGCAACGCACGTGGCCCATGAAGTCGTGGGAAGAAGAGGTCAGCACGGGCCAGGTAGACGCCCCCTGCACCATGTGCCCGAAAGATAACATTGTTTACCATGTGTGATTTTGATAAATACATTTATGAAAATATGTTTTATGATCATGTATTGTGCAATAAAAACCACAGCCTTTTATTGCCAACACCAATACAATGCCTCAGTCGTCATTGTATAGCATGAAGCAGGGGTGAGGGGTGAGTTGGCTCTGGGTTACACAGATTATGCAAACCGCGTGCGCCTGTGCCGTCTCTTTCTCTGGCAGCTGCTCTCTCTGTGCGGAGCTCTGTATCCAGGCTGCTTCTGTGCCGCTGTGCCTGTGCCGACCGAAGACATCTTCTGAAGGGAAGCACTGCGCTGCAGGACAGTCAGCCAACCAGCTGAGCATTACAGTAATGTTGTGTATATTCCTGCGTGCCATAAATGCTGGTGCGTGCTTGTATGTTATGTTTGTAGTGTCTGATATGTCTATGTAATTGTTGAGTAACTGAGGGACTGCGGTGTTCGTGTGTGCATGTTGTTAGCAGAGAGTATAGAGTGTGTGTGCCCAAGTGTGTCTGAGTAGAATGTATGCTCATGAGTCGGGGGTTGACTGAATAAAGTAGGCATCTATGCAATATCAATCGTTACTACTATTGTAAGGATAGATGCCAACCAACCAGGTGTGCAGTTAAGTACCCAAGCATTTCGGAGGTGGTGGGAGTAAGAGGCCTCGCAGCTCACCTCATTCTGCTCTGCATTCAGTGCAAGCGCGTTCATGCCTGCCCATTGCCTCCTCGAGTCACAGTCGCAAGTGCAGGGAAGTATCCAGCATTGTAGGAGTGGGAGAGGGAGCGAGCCACGAGAAAAATACTGCTACAGTGCTACTTTTCCCCACAAATGAAGTGCCCGCAACTGCATTCTGTCTCATTCACATCCCCAAAACGCCCACCTCTGCCCCAATCTACTAATGTTTGAATGTTAGTGGCAGGTGGCATTTTTAACACATAACAAAAATGTAAAACTGCAGGATCATAACAGATGCAGAAAACTCATCTATTAGAGCTCTGTCCAGGCGGTCTGGGGCCAAATAAATGCCAACCTCCTAATTTGCATATGGATTGCACCAACAGACGTGACTTCATAGAAAAGGACATTCGAAGAAGCATAATCAGTCTGATACTTGGACGCACCGTGGAAGTGGGTTCACGTGACTAAGTGGCAAATAACTGTGGTGCAAAATACCTAAATTGCGCTTTTATAATACATGGAGCAACTCTATAGTCATGTTTTATTTTATAATGGCAACGTATACTGACACAAGCTATGCAATAAATCAGAATCACTTACAGAGCTGCAGATAATACGCAGTGCGATTAAATGATTTGCCCAGGATCACACACTTTGTTTAAATGGTAAAACTGGCATGTGGACAATTTAAGCAACTGCGCAAATCTTCCCAGGTTTAGTTGACATAGATTATTTATTAAGGTTTTGCTTTGCATTTCATGTGCTTTAAAGATACTTTATTTATAGCAATGCATTGGAAGCAAACCATATTACATAATAAACTAGTCTTTCATAGCAAACTAACTATACACTATATACATTGTCATACAAATATATTGAGCAATAAAAAGTATGGCTTTCGTTTTATTCTCCCCATCTTGCATGCAAAATCGCAATAGCATCATGCAGATTTATGTAAGCCTAACAAATCCCCCTTGGGTTTTAAAGCCACAGTCATTATTTCATAAAGCATGCAACATTTCCCACCCTTTTCACTTCTGATCCTTCCCTCCCATTCCCATTTTTTTTGGGAGAAAGTCCCTGGTAATAGTCCCAACTTTTTTTTGGGGGGGCTAAAGCCTGCACGGTCTGCTCAATGGCCTTTGCTGTAGCGGGGGGCAGGATCAGTTTGATTGATTATTTTATTTCTATCGATCAGTCAATGGTGTGGGTGGGAATGAGGGTGCCATTCATATCAGATGCTGGCTGCCTTGCATAAAAATTAAGTGCATTTTGGGAACATAATGACTGCCAATTTATCAAACATGATGATATTAATTAAACTGTGCATTCCTTCTGAGCATACAATGTAGACTTTGTATAATGGTTGTGTGATTTCTCAAAATATTCACCATGACAGTAAAATGTGTGCAAAGCACAAGACATGTATACAGCTTTGGACCATTTCATTGTTGAGTGTGGACTGTTCTGGTAAGCAATGGACAACTTTCGGATGCAGCTTGTTAAGGCATTGTATATCGTCGCTCGCTGCACACATTAAGACTTAGAAAGCACAGCGTTTAGGAGACTTTGAGGAGTTGGGGGCAGAGAGCTTCCTCAAGTTTGGGAGGGTATGGGTCAAGCATCCCGAAGGAACGGCACTCTGGCAACACAATATTTGTCAGAGCGCAGCTCTTCCTTGTTCCAACCCAATTCCTTCTCTGCTTTGATGGGTATTCAACAGTGATGGGATTGATTGCAATGCAGTGCCTTGTGATCTTGGCCAAAATCGTTCTGGGAATGTGTGTTCAATAGTAGTGACTTTCTAGATACTATTGAAACACCAGTAATATATTTATAGTGATGGGGTACACAATTAACCCAATTATAAACATGTGTGTATCAGTGTATGTTTTATTTTAAGAAATTCGAGTTTTTTCATCCCAGCCCCACCAATAACCTATGTGCCCGACCACAAAGCATTTAAATCAGGGACCACATGTTTTTTTCTTTTTTTTTTTTTTTTTTTAACAATTTGAGGCCTGCACTTGCTGCGAGCAGTCTTGCGCCCAAGATTTGAACCCTGGTCATGCATCTGGGAGGTGAGACCCTTTGCCACAAGACCACATGAATAGCTCAGCACTGGCCCCTTAAACATTTATATTGGCATCCTGCAATAAAGGACGTGTCGTGGAAAAGTTTATTAGATTTTAAAAGTGCATATATTTCATATTTAGTCAGCAGTGTAATAAGAAATCCATGTTTTCTTGGCAAATGTGTATTTGGTCTATGCAATTTAAGTTGAATATAATTTTGCATAGTTAATTCAATTTTAGGATTTGCTCATTTCCTGTGACGTCATGTCCCAATGCGTGCATCAGAGTTCCTCCATTTTTAGGACTCGAACCCTGAATTAATTAATTTATTTTGCGGGGAGGTGACATTAAGGCTATAGATACACACTTCTGCAAAACATTAGGAGTTCATAGAAGATCAAAGCTCTGTCATTGTCAGAAGCAGGCCTCAGTAAAGACATTGTGTCACTTTAAATATAATTTTGCTGGAAAACGTCAGAACTCAGGGTGTTCCCTTATCCATAGCATGTTTTACATTATTCTTAAGTGTGGTATAGGGACTAGGCTTGGGGGTTTGGGCGGGGAGGGGTGAATAAAGATGTTCAAGGTGGGCCTCATGTTAGGCACCCTCAACGATAATCCCAGAAAAATAACTAATTGCAGTTTGCATTAGGACGCATATCCATAATTATCAATGAACCACATAGCTGACCCCGGGGAGCAGACTGGGGGAATGGGTGTCCACCAGGAGCATCCATGCATCGTAAGCCAGCCCTGAAATTACTCATGAGGGGACCTGCGAGAAAGAAGAGAACAAACAGTTTTGCTGATACAGCATGAAAATCCCCTTTTATTGATGCTGGTGAGTTTGCTTATGTCTTATGACAGTTAGGTAACATCAGAATAGTTACAGTGAAACTATACCTACTTACTGCTTTGTGAGTTATGACAACCTTTCTTGGATGGTAAGTTTACTAAAATTCATGGAGATCTTATCCTCACTCACTGAGATGGCCAGTCGGCGACCGGTCTACACTTGGCTTTTAAAAGGGGAAAGTTAAGAGGTTTTAGATTTCTAGTAATGTGCATTTAATTTCTTTGTAAACTTAATGTTTACAATTAAGTCAGCAGTCATAAAGAAGGAATTGTAGATGTGGAGTACTTGCAGTCAATTGCTGTGCTGTAAATAATATTACAATTTAAGAGTGGGATGACTGAAGAAAACAGTGAATCCTATTTAATTTCACAATTTTATCTTTATCAGTACTTTAGTTATGGTCCAAAAGTAATGCTGTGATGCATGTAGAATTTCCATACAATCTTCAGACTGTAGACTGTGGCTCAATGCAGTGCACGGACAATAGAAATGCAGACGGGGTGGACAGAAGGGAATAATGTCTTTTGATATCTTCTCATATTCCAACCGCTGCTAGGTGGGTACTGTGAAACATGCAAGTGGTTCCAGTGGTGGGTTTTGCATACATGTCAACAGTTCAGCACACATACTTTCAATGACCAAGTTGAAAGACTAACACGACCACCACACAAACCGGAGGGGAATTAATGACCTAATAGATAAAGTAGGCACTTTTTTGTTTACTTGTTTTATTCTTTAATCTGTACTTCAATAACCATAAGAAGAAATGTACTTCTCCGATACCAGCATGTGGCATTCAAAGGGTTGTAACAATTGTTAACAGAACTCCCCTGAGTTATACCTGTATGCAAAGCCACTGGACACATAAGGGGGTAATGGTATCTAACAGTTGTTACAGCCCAACCTCCCCACACACCCCAGCATCGAGAATTCTTCATCCCAGTGGGAGGGTGTTCTCCTCATCGATGTGGGAATCCTGATCTAAACCTCAGTGCATGCAAAAGGCCCTTCAGAGAATTCCTCAAACCTTGCTCTTCTAATAAAAAAAAAGTATTTCTCTCCCATTCAACACTGAGATGTCTAGCCGCCTAGAAGCAGTTCCTATATACAGATGCAGTGCACGTTTCTAAACTACCATCCACATTTGTTGTATTTAATAATTTGTTTGTGAATACTTTACCCAGAACTTGCATTACCTTGAGTAGTAGCAGTTTCCTACTATCTTTGTGCAAAAACAGTTAATTTCTACCTGAAAAACTTTACCTAAATGCAGATCACATTAAAATGAATAAGTTAGTTCAGTTGTACTGTATATTATTTAATTAAAGTGAAAGCGCAGTAAAATAACTCCATGGAATCCACATTAGTTATTTATATTAAAAGAAATAAACGTCTGTATCCTGATCTTGACAACGTGTGTTTCTGTACTGCACCAAACCAGTGTATCTATCATTGGCAGTTTCAATGCCTCTGACAGAGCATAGCCCCAGTATTGAAGGATTTTTCTTTTTCTTTTTTAATTTGTTGTCAGGTGTCTGCTCAAGTAAAGGAAGATAATTGCACCAATGTGAAGGTGGTCTGCAAAATCCTTTCTCTGTGCAACGCAGGATCTTCCTCTCCGAGGGCACCCTGAAAGTTTGAATGCAGTGATGATCTTGAAGGGAACAGTAATGCATCTGTTAATAGGAGTAATTTGTTTGCATTGCATTCTTTTACACAAGACTTAAATTCAGACTTTAGATCAATTGTATCTAGGGGTGTGCCTAACTTCGGCTTCGAGTCACTATTCGGCTGAAGTGCGGCTGAAAAATCATCTGTTCGGCAGAATAGTTTCTGCCATAGTGACTCGAAGCGGAAGTCCACTTTGTGTGATTAGGCGTCTTCTCCCTGTTTGGGAGATGGCAGCCAATCATTGAAACTGTGGCAGTGTCTAGGCTGCAGAAGCCAAATAAGCGGTTTGCTTATTGGCTACTGCAGTCTGACCACAAAGGAAGCAGCCCCAGCACATGTTGAAATAGGAAGTGAGAGAAGGGAACAATTCCTCCCTTACCTCGCCAGCACCCAGAGAGACCACTACCCAGGTAAATTTAATTCCCCCACCCCATCAACACGGTGAGGCCGCTGGGGTGTCTTGCACACCTGGAGCTTCACCGAAATGCCCATTATTTCCATTGGGCAAAGCAGGGGGCCCGACCTTTGTAGAATTCAGGGGCTGCTCCACTTTCTGGGTGTGGCCCCCAGACTCATAAGGCTGCCGGGGCACTTTGTCCCCACCTCTGCGGCCTCGATATTGTCTTAGGTGTTTTGTGTTTCAAAGTGTCAATTTTTTAATACTCCAAAAAAAGTGGATCACAGTTGCAAATAGCTCTTCATTCATTTTCTGACACCGTTCCTGGACTAGTAACCAAGGAGATGTTTTTGGATAAAATATGATGGATAGAAATTGTGCATTTTAAAGAATATTCATTCAGCAACACTGGTCAAAAAGATTAGCCACATAGCAAAGTAACTCATCAAACTGGCTCACCACATTGCCCCAAAAAGTGGGCAACTATGACACCAGAAAACTGGTCCATGCTGGTTGTTTTGTGTTTTTGGTTCCAGACTTGGATCTGTGGCCACCCGCTTGGCCTAAATATTTAAGCAGCGAGGGGGCGTTAGGACTTTCATGCCAGAGGGGAGTGATTTGCAAGGTGGGGTGGGGTGGGACAGGGGACAGCATTGGCCTCTGGTCAGTGCTGGTGGCTGGCATACGAGTAAAAGAGTGGGTGCTGCAGAACTCTGTGTGAAGTATTATTTGGTAAGTAAGCATTGGTGCACCCTGCTCTCAGCAGCTCACACAACAATTCTTTACTTTACTTTAGTCATACAACTGCCCAGAAAAGACAGCACCAACCAAGGAAGCTTATCTCCGAGACCGGCTTGCCATTCCAACTTGATGCAAATCACTGCCTAGTGCCTACAATCCTGGTGAGTACTATGGGGGTTTTACTATTCAGGGGAAGCTTGAGGTGGGAGGTCACCAGTCGGTGCATATGCCTGATAAATGAAAGACTGCTATATTATGCTTGCCGCAGTCAGTGGATGTAAATAAATAGCTTCACACCCCTGGCAATTTCAAACACTGTTTTTGTCATTGAATGCTCATATTTCCTTTTTTACATAATTTCACGTGTCTTTTTAAAAGTTTTTATTTTTTAAAGTAAACCCGAATACCACTTCAGTGCTATCATTCTGTGCTGCCCTGCCAAAACATACTCTTATGTTGCTTTACATTTTCTATTCCAGTGCGAAATTTCGATTTATGTAAAGGCCCTCAAGCAACAGCAAGGAGATACGCATAGTAGAAACCCTATTCCTGACCCAAAGTAGCAGAACCCCTCATTGTCAGCATGAGTAGCACCAAGGAGAAAACCAGCCCTGTGGGGAATTACTTTACCATTAAAATGGATAACTCCAAGGTGGCGTGTTGTGTGCCTTGTGGTTTTGTGTGCCTTGTGGTTTTGTCTCGTGGTTCTGCAAACTTGAGACAGTGCAACACATCAGCACCGACAAAACATTTGCGGTCCAAGCCTCACAATGACTATGTTCAATATGAAAGGAAACAAGAGAGACTGTTGTAGGAAGAATCAACAGCAATGTGACTCCGGCAAAGTGTAAGAGGGCATTGCCACAGCTGTCCATATGAGATTGTCTGGACAAAAAACAAGTGTAGCCTTTGGACAGCCCTTCTGCATATGGTGTGCATCACAGTATTGGCGAAATGCATTAGACTTGCAACCATTTTCTGTTGTTGAGGATGTGGGTTTTGTGCATTTACTTCATAAATTGGAGCCTACGTACGAATTACTGAACGTAAATATTTTTCAACTCGCATCATCCCTGACCTGTCTGAAAAAGTGAGCCAGTGTATTGCTTCAGAGAGGTTCAGAGCACTGAGGAAATAGCGTTTACTGTAGACGTTTGGACATCTGATAATACTGTGAAATCTTTTATGGGCTTAACAGGACATTGGCTAGCCAGCAACATGAAAAGGCATGGAGTTTTGTTGCAGTTTAAGGCTTTTGGCGGAAGCCATACTGGTGCCAAAATAGGCAGCAAATTAGCCATTCCAAAGTACACGTGATTCTTTGTGATAATGCAGCTAACACGTGCAAGGCCTTCAGAGAAGCAGATGTTTGTGTGGGGTGTTTTTTACACACCCTACAGCTTTGCAACCATGATGGCCTTTTTGTGAAAAGATCTGTGTCAGACATGATGTCAACATGCAAGAAAACTTGTTGGCCACTTCAAACATTCCAATTCCATCACGTCCCGCTCGCATGCACTGCAAAAAGATCTTGGGTTCCCTGAATTGCAGTTAATCCATGATATGTCAACACGGTGGAACTTGTCCTTTTTGATGCTCGGGCGACTGGTAGGGCAGAGGCGGCCAGTAAGTTTGTACTGTGAGGATAACAAAGTGGCTTATCTTTCTGCCTGCCAGTGGCTTTTGACATATTTTCAAAAAATCTTTGTTGACACCCTTTGCAGAACTCACAAAGGAGATTTGCTCCCATGCATCAAGCATCTCCCTGGTGGCACCTGCTGTCAAAGCTTTAAGGTCCTACCTGAGCTCTGGTGAGGTTAGGGACACACTGGTGTCAAGCTAGTGAAAACAGAGTTATTGAAGGCTGTAGAGGCAAGGTTTAAAGACATTGAGGCTATATCTACTGTGTGGTGACATCCGCACAGTATCGATCCGCGGTTCAAATTAACATTCAGTAATGATGTTGTGGCCAACAATGTGAAATGTGAAATCCACTCTACTGCCTTAGCCCTCTGTGAACAGACATCCCACCCTCCTGTGGGGCAACCTACAGACCCTGACCTGCAAGAGGACGAGCCACCACCCAAGAAGAGTGCTCCACCATGTGGCATATGGGCCTTCTGGGACAGTGTTATTCAGCAGTCCACGGCTGGTTTGAGTCAATCAATTAGTTCCATTGACACTGAGCTCACTATTGAGTGAGCCGCTGCCCCCCTAAAATGGCAGACCCGCTGGAGTGGTGGGACAAGAACAGTGTTTGATTTCCAGGGTTGGCAAAAGTTGCTAGCGTATACTTGCCACTTCCTCCTACCATTGTGGACAGCAAGAGAGTCTTCAGTAAAGCTGGAGGTATTTATTCTGAACACAGAAGTATCCTCTTAGCAGAAGATGTTGAACGCCTTGTTTTTCTGAAATATAACCTTCCCCTTACAGGTTGCTCTTATTAGTGAGTGACATAAGAGTAAAGTAGACTTGGGCTTTTTCCCCGATCTGTTTTGTATTTATTTTTGTCTTTTTAATAAGCTTACAGAGATATATGTGTCCAATTAATAAACATCAATACCTATGCAAATAGAATGCCTCCCTAGTTTATTCATTGAAAGGTTGTTTATTATGCCCTATAACTTGTTTGCCTAAAAAAAACTAAAAAAAAAAAAAAAAACTATTGGGCTCTGGCCGAATAGCTGGACCAGCTATTCGTTATTTGGACGAATAGTAAATTAACTATTTGGTACACCTCTAATTGTGTCACAACAACCAAAAAATGCTAAATACATTTAGCTTCTTAATAATGATAGATTTTAGCAATTGTATTGCAGATATTAACATTTTAGATTTGTGATTTTAACATTGTAATTTAATTTCTTCTGAATCTCGTTGTACGCCTTTTTATTGTGTATTTTTAGATTCATAGGGCTCTTTTTTGTCACAGTATACGAAAGTTATCCAGCTCATACGCCATGCAGTGTTGTCAGCTATCAAGAGCGCAGCCAGTTCTTGTTAGTTTAGAACGCGCACTGTTTAGTCACTCTACCAGACCGCCTGGTAGTTCTCGCGCCATAGAAATTTGCAGAACAGGCACGAGTGCGCCGGCACGAGAACCCAAGCGGTCTGTGGCGGTAGTATAAGAACAAAGGATTCTGAAATCCTCAGCAGGGGTCGCTATTCCTTTTAGAAAAGAACAATAGAGATGTTCGAGAACATAGAAACAAGATTAAGACAGTGAACGCCAGTAGAAGCAAGGATGTGAATTGAACAAAGCCGTCTCTGAATCACCGAAGGGATCACTGACACAGACACAGAAGTTGCAGATTGCAGATAGTGTGTGAGGGAACTACTCGGCAGTAAATGAAGCGTGGAGGCTATAAATTGAAAGAATGGTGCCGTAGCGAATACGCAAGTCTGTTTAGGCCTATGAAGAAGAGGTCTTTCACCTCGAAACGCGTCGCCATTTGAAAACGGACTACTGTCAACATCGTCTCAATTTATCTTTTTCTGTAAAAATATTGTCGTTTTTGTATGCAATTTGTACTTTGTGAAAATATATATATACAACAATATATTTGAGCATCAGGTGTTCACCTAACAGGAGTTCTTTCTATTTTTCTTTAGTTAGTAAGTGCTTCCATGTTAGGTGAGCAATTGTTGCAATATCCCCACTACAGAAAACCATCTCTCTATACTTTCAAAATCTTCACCAAGCAAGCTCAGAAAAGAGCGGGGAAAAATGTGGGAGGAGCTACTTAATGGTTTGGTGCCTTGAGGTCCTTTCAAGGGATAAAAAGGTGGGCACTTCTTCCACAGTGCCCATAGCAGTGTCCTCAGATGAGAACAGTGATGCAGGCCCACTGGCTGATCATTGCAGTTTTGAATTTTTAGATGTCTTGAAACCTCACAGAAATACAGCTTCAAGGTTGTAAGTGCTTACCTATTGAGGTTGAAGTTCTGTGAACTAAACAACTCTGGAAGTGTATGTTATAATATTTAGAGAATAATTGCATTTGAGCATCAGGTGCTCACCTAACAGGAGTTCTTTCTATTGTTCTTTAGTTAGTAAGTGCTTCCATGTTAGGTGAGCAATTGTTGCAATATCTCCACTACAGAAAACCATCTCTCTATACTTTCAAAATCTTCACCAAGCAAGCTCAGAAAAGAGCGGGAAAAATGTGGGAGGAGCTACTTAATGGTTTGGTGCCTTCAGGGCCTTTCAAGGGATAAAAAGGCGAGCACTTATTCCACAGTGCCCATACCAGGAACAGCCTCAGACAAGAACAGGGATGCAGACCCACTGGCTGAACATTGCAGTTTTGAATTTCAGATGTCTTGGAACCTCACAGAAATACAGCTTCAAGGTTGGCACCTGCGTTTTATATATTTGTAAGTGCTTCCCTTTTGAGGTTGAAGTTCTGTGAACTAAACAGCAACTTTGGAAGTGTATGTTATAATATTTAGGATGGATTGCATTTGAACATCAGGTTCTCACCTAACAGGAGTTCTTTCTATTTTTCTTTAGTTAGTAAGTGCTTCCATGTTAGGTGAGCAATTGTTGCAATATCTCCACTACAGAAAACCATCTCGCTACTTGATTCCAACACTCCCTGTGTTCTCATTCTGCTCGATCTCTCCTCTGCCTTTGACACTGTCAACCATGCCATCCTGCTCAACCGTCTCCGTGATAACCTGGGTATCACTGGTCAGGCTCTGGCATGGCTGACCTCTTTCCTTTCCGGTCGACCCTCCCAGGTCCAAATGGGCTCCTTCCTCTCTGACATCTTTTTCTCCACCTGTGGTGTCCCCCAGGGATCCAACCTCTCTCCCTGGCTTTTCAACCAGTATCTGGCACTCCTTGCCCACCGCATCGCCACTCTCTGCCCCTACTTCCAGTGCTATGCGGACGATACCCAGCTCATTTTCAGGCTACCCTCGGCCTCCTCCTCTCCTTCCCTCATCTCCGACTGTCTGTCTGCTATCCAGGAATGGTGTGCCGCCAACGACCTCTGCCTTAACGCCAGTAAGACTGAGATTCTACTCATCGGCACATCCACTCCCTCCTTCCCTGCAGCTCTCTGGCCGGCCTCCCTTGGCCCCCTTCCTGCCCCTACCTGCAAGGCTAAAAACCTCGGGGTCATCTTCGACTCCACACTCTCCTTCTCTCCTCATATATCTGACGTCTCTAAGAAGTCACACTACCAGCTGCACCTCCTCAGAGGTATTCTTCCCTTCCTCTCCTTCCCCCAGGAGCTCACTGTCTCCCGAGCCCTGGTTCTCTCAAGGCTGGACTACTGTAACAGCCTCTATCTTAATCTGCCTGCCTCCACTCTCCGCCCTCTGCAATTTATCCAGAACAGAACTGCGAGACTTGTCCTTGGCCTCAAGCCCAGGGACCGTATCTCTCCAGGACTGAAATCTCTTCACTGGCTCCCAGTGGCTGCGAGGATTAAGTTCAAAACCCTCTGCATTGTCCACAAGGCCTTCTGGGGCCTGGGGCCTAAATACCTTCAACTCTCTCTTCCTAAATATCTTCCTTCACGAGCCCTTCGCTCATCCGTCTCCAACTCCCTCATGGTCAGCCGCTTCTCGAAGGAACGAGCTGGGGGCAGATCTCTCTCCGCAGAAGGGGCCTCCCTCTGGAACAGCCTTCCTGCCTCCCTGAAACTTGAGGAGAACCATCTCCGGTTCCGGAAGCACCTCAAAACCTTCCTCTTCGCTTCTGCCTTCTCTCTCCCTCTCCCCTGCTAAACCTGCTTAACTCCCCACTGAATTCTGCACTATACCTGCATCTGGGCCACTCTCAGCGACCTCGGTCCAGGGCCCAGCCACTCTCCACTTGCACTGCCTCCCTGGCTCCCCCTGCACTGCGGGACTGTCACTGTATCCCTACAGCCCCCTTCCCAGCTCTGCACTTACCTCGCACTTGCCACCAGCTGGCCCTTTTTATTTATTATTTATTATTTTTATTATTTATTTACGCTACTTACCTTGTACTGCACTTTCCCCCCCCACCTCCTCCCCCTGCACTTTCTCCTTTTCCCCTTCCTCTGCACTTGCGCGATCTGAATGACACCTGGCCTAGTAGGATCGTTTGTCTGTCTTCCCCTTGTTTCCCTCCCTCCCTGCCTCGTCGCGCCTTGAAACACTTGTGTATAGCCGCGTTACAAATACCTTATCATATCATATCATATCAACCTTGTCCTACAAAACTCTGTGTGAAAATCATTATTAACACTTGAATCTTCCGAATGATTTCCTTTAGACTATAGCAGTTGGTTTGTCCAACACAGAACAGTGAGGGGAAAGGGAGGATTCAAAGTGTGAATCTTCTCCTCTTTCTTTATTTTTGGTAGTACAAGAACAGCCACAAATCGCCTGCCAAGTTACTTTGTAGTCGTGTTTTATCTCGCTTCCTAATTATTATAGATTTTAGCAATTGTATTGCTGATACTAGCATTTCATACTTCTGTTTTTAACATTGTAATTTAATTTCTTCTGAATCTCGTTGTACGCCTTTTTATTGTATATTTTTAGATTCATAGGGCTCTTTTTTGTCACAGTATACGAAAGTTAGCCAGCTCATACGTCGTGCAACATTACATTAGTCCCTGAAAACAGTGTTGCCAGCTATCATAGCGCAGCCAAGTCTTGTTAGTTTAGAATGCACACTGTTTAGCCACTCCACACAGAACTACAACCCAAAGACAACCTGGTAGTTCTCATGCAATAGAAATTTGTATAACAGGCGCGCAAACCAAATCGGTCTGTGGCAGTCCGTGGAGGAAGTGGAGGCCCCTTTCTGGTAAAACGTAAGTAAATATTCCATACAAATTGATACAAACATGGGATTACAAGAGGTCGTGGATGCTATTAAAGCCGCCAGGGTAACACTAGATAAGAATAGGTGACAATGCACGAATGAATAAGTGAATAAACAAAAAGTAGATAGTGTCAGTGTCTTGCCATCTGACTATACTAATAGCCACCAACCACTGGTACCAAAGGGCATGAGTGATCCCTCTGAGGTCGCTTTCAAGGCCCACAGGGACCCTAACACCCATTATTGAATTATCAGATGTTATGAATAAAAACCACTGTGTAATTCAGGCCCAGCATAATGGCATTCAAACATTGGGACTACAGTTAAAGAGAAATCTGATACTGAAAAGTGCACATAAGACAAGAGAGACTGGAAATAATCATAATAGAAAGGAACGTGTATCACAGTGCCTTGAAGTTTTATTATTGAACACGAGATCCTTACTAAAGCATGCTATTGAAGTAGCTTCACATATTAGTAGCCAAGATATTGATGTATGTGCCATTACAGAAACCTGGAGTTATGAAGCAGGCGGACCAACATTAACATTGGCTATTCCTGAAGGTTACAGTATGGTACAACAGTATAGAACTACAGGGAGAGGACGAGGAGTAGCCTTCATCTATAATCCAATTTGGATATATGGGAAGGAGAGCCTATCATTAGCGAAGGGATTGAGATCAAGCATATTAAGGTTAGGACGAATGCAGAAACCACTATAAATATGCTGGTAGTCTACAGACCCCCTGATCCTATGGCCGACTTTGAAAACCACTTTAATCGTATTTTGTAGCTATTATTGAAAACACTAGGCTACTGGTCCTTGGAGATCTAAATCTATGGTTGGGAAATGAAAATGATCCTGCGGCTAAAAAACTGCAAGACTCCTTGGACAATTTAGGCTTTACCCAACATGTTATGGCTCCCACCCATGAGAAGGGTAAGACCCTAGACTTGATTTGCAGCACTGTTCAGCCTTGTCCGTGGTCAGATCACTTCTTTGTAGAGTCTATGGTGGATAATAAACCCATTAAATTAAAAACAGAAGAAAAGCCACTGATCATGGCAAGGAATCTAGAAAGGTTTACAGTCACAGCCTTAGAAACCTGGCTAACAGCTTTCTGAGAAAGCTATGAAAATGAGCACCACAGATGAGATGATAGTTACCTACAATCAGACAATGCAGGCAGCTATAGATTCATTAGCCCTATTGAAATCCAAGAAAGTGGTTGATATGAAGAATAACTTATGGTTTTCACCTGAGCTACAAAAGCTAAAAGCCACGAAACAAACACTTCAATGCGTGGAAATTAACTAAAGGTGCACCCGAGAAGGAGATGTTTCGAGCTACAACTAAAGAGTATAGACAGGCTGTAATTACAGCAAAGGAGAACTTTTATAATGAAAAAATTAGTAACGCACAACTAGTTCTAAAGAACTCTTTAAAAGAGCTAGAAAAACCTTGCACAGTAAACACAGACAATCGAAAAAAATGATGCATGGTGCAATACGATTCATGATGCCATGATGGAAAAAATTGATAAAATTAAAAAAAAGGATTGAAGTTAATAATGAAAATGCTCTGCCTCAAAGACACTACCCTAATAGAGGGGGTTACACAACAGTAAACCTTGAACATCAGTTTAGTTTTAAACCAGTTAGTGAAAATGAACTGATGAAAATGATCGCTGCATTGAAACCCAGCAACTGTAAAGGTGATGCCTGTCCAGGCATGGTGATAAAGGAATGTACGCCAAAATTGATTGGCACACTTTGCACATTTATAAACACTTCTTTCACAGAAAATCACATTCGAGATAACCTCAAGAATGCCTGCATTACTCCTCTAATTAACAAAAAATCAGATCTCTGTCCTAAGATTGCATTAAATTATCGTCCCATCACTAATACACCATTTCCATTAAAGGTCTCAGATTGTGAGGCGTACTTACAATTGTCAACATTTTTGAAGGAAAATTACATCCTAAATAAGTGGCATTCAGGTCTTTTAGACAGGTCACAGTACAGAATCGGCCTTTTTGGATTTAAAATCACAGATATTACAATATATGGACAAATGGCAGGCAGTCACACTAATGTTGCTAGATCTTTCTGCCGCCTTCGATCTGGTGGATCATAGTAAATTGGTCACTAGACTGAAGGGGGGTAGCAAGATTCTCAGAAAACGCAGCCATGTGGGTAGAATCATTTTTGAGTAAAAGGAGCTACAGAGTCTGGAGTGGGGATGCAAAAGCCATCCCTATAACCCTCAAACGTGGGGTGCCACAGGGTTCACGCCTATCACCATCACTATATAATATATTCACAGCACCATTTCTTGATCTATTGGAAAAAAGTAATATAGGTTTCACCAACTTTGCAGGCGACACTCAATGTGTCATTCCCATGTCAGGACAACATGAATATGAAAGAAGGCTAAATGAAGCCTATGAAATCATTGAATGTTGGATGATGGAAAATGGCTTGGCATTGAACAAGGAAAAATCCGAGCTTATGGCAATAGGTACAAAAAATAAAGTCTACAAATTGGACGATAAATGCAGACATTTTGAAATAGCAGGTTGTGCCATAGAAACTAAATAGAAGGTGAACACTTTGGGAGCAGTTCTGGATCAAAATCTAAAGATTAAGGCACACATAGGATGTGGAAGAAATGAAACTACCTATCACATTAAACTGTTGACCCAATTTAGACCCAATTTAGACCTTTTATCTCTCAAATTGTGAGACAATTGCTAGGGCCATTGTTGGATCAAAAATGGATTATTGTGGTAGTCTGCTGGTGGGGGTAGCTAAATTTGACATTGCGTGACTGCAAACGCTCCAAAATTATGGTCAGAGCCATAATTGGCCTAAAAGAGAGAGGGATCACGTCAGAGGCTAGATGCACCTTGCATTGGCTTCCTGTCGCCTCCAGGATCCAGTACTGACTACTTACCATTATCTATAAATGTCTAAAGGGAGCAGAACACTAAGGTCGAAGACTCTAAATCAGCAAAAAATTCCTAAATGTAACCTTACACAGGTGATAAAAGTTGCTTCCTTTATGGCAACACCTAGGGCATGGAATGATATCTATCCTGACCTTAAACATTGTGATTTCTTAGAAACATTCAAAAAAGGGATCAAGACCTTGCTGTTTAATTAATGTCATACTGCTAATCTCATGTTATATGAGATGATCTGTAGTTAACTCTCATTTGTGCCCTCACACCTTCAAGTTATATGGTGCGCTATATAAATAAAAGAATTCATAGAATTAGAGAAGAGAAACAGGCTGCCACTTGCTTTTCATTCATTGTTGATAAGACAAGATGACAGCCTAAAACGAGCAAGTTAGCTTTGTGCTTTGGTACATGAATGCATGTGGTGAACTTTGTGATGGATTTGTAGGTTTCACCAAAGCTACCAATCTGGATGCCAAAAATGTGGCGACTTGCATTGAAAACGTAATTGTAAGTAAGGTGGGTCTTAATATGCACAAGTGTATCTGCCAATGTTACGATGGAGCAAGTGTCATGAGTGGCAAAGGCTCTGGGATACAGGAATTACTGTGCAAAAAGTATACTACTGCCCTTTATATGCACTGCTGTACACAGTGCCTTAATTTGGTATTAGTAGAATGCTGCAGAACAATTACCACATTATATGATTTTTTTGGCTGTTCGAGAGCATGTACGTTTTTTGTCACAAACGACTGTTCATGCCCTTTTCCTTGAGAACCAAAGGAGACTATACCCAACAAAGCAAACAATTGAATTGAAAAAATAGTGTGATACGCGATGGGCCTTGTAGGTATGACAGTATTTCAGATGTTCATAACAAGCTAACACCTTTTATATCTATGCTGGACCACATTGCTGAGGGTGAAAATAAGATCCAGACTAACTGCTAGAGGGCTGTTAGTTCAAGTAACCAGCTTACATTTTGTTAGTGCAGTAGCAATATGCAGAAAGATTTTTTGTATAATGAAATGTCTGATTAGCTACAGGCAAAGGATCTTGTTGATGCAGTCAAATCAGATCTGTAAATCTAATAGTGCTGATATCATTACTGCAGCCAAGGACATGGCTGCATCTATACATGTCTCAGAACTACAGGTAGATTAACATCCATGCCGTTATGGCACTGTTCCCAAAAAGCTTCAAGACTCACTTATTACGTCTACTTTGGTAAGTTCAAGAGTTGTGAAACCGAATGTAAGCCTTTCAGCATTAGTAGATTTTCTGGTTTCTCAAACTTGCCAAATTATTCTTGATGAGCTAGAAAGGAGATTTTCTAGTTTAAATTGTGAATTGTTTGGGGCTGTGGAAGCATGTTCCCCTGCCAGTCTCAAATTTCTTGTTGTCACTACAATTAAGCCTTTGCTCAACAAATACAAGTCTGTGTTAGGTTTTCTGCCAAGTGAGATGGAACTCACACAGGCTAGGCATGTGATTTTGCAGAATTTTCAAAAGGAACTTAGAAGTACTCTGGATGTCTTGGTTTCTCTCGAAATGTTGAAAGGTCTAGAAGTAGCATTTACAAATGTATGTAACATGCTTAGAGTGCCCGAACATTTGCAGTTACATCAGTATCATGTGCACGTACTCCTAGTACATGGACACATGTTAAAACAAGTTTAAGATCATTATGCGTCCTGTCTGTTGAGAGGAAATTGTTTTAATTAATTAACATTGATTACATTTTTGTTGGCTTCAAACAAAAAAAAATGTGTAAAAGGGTTGAAGAACAGTGAAGGAAGAACAGCTAATGTAATCTGAGGGTTGGGGAATAGTGAAGGAAGGAAAGGCAATGTGAAAATGGGGTTGTGAATGTAATGAAGGAAAGAAAGGCAATGTGGAAAGGGGGTTGGAGGATGTAGTGAAGGAAGGAAAGGGAATGCGACAAGGGGGCTGGAGGTTGTGGTAGGAAGGACAGAATGTAGACAGGGGGTTGAAGGGTGCAGTGAGGAAAAAAGAATGTGTTGAGTAGGTTGAAGGATGAAAAATGTTTTCAAAGTGTTAGAGGATATAGTGAAGTAAGGACATGAAGATGATTTGAGAATGTGGCGAAAGAAGGAAGGGAATATGGAAAGGGGGTTGGAGGATGTAGTGTGGGAAGGAAAGAATGTTTTCAGAGAGTCTTTGGATGTAGGGAAGGATGAATAGAGAAATTGCACTAATATTTGTAAAGTTGTACATTAAAGAAAGAATGCCATAATAGAGTTGGAGGTAGTGGGAAAATGACAGGAAATGTTATAAATTCTGGTAATGTCACAGAACAAAGGGAATGGTCATGATGGAAGGAAAGTGAACATTTGGATGGAAAGCTATCCAAGTGAGAAATGTATAATAGACCATGTTTGTGACTTTTTAAAACGATAAAAACATTTAGTTAAAATAATTTCATTTTTCTTTTACACGTTTGCATCTTTCACACAATGCATTATCCTAATACAGCTATAATATAGAACTGTATGTAATGTATACCTGTGTCCAAATGCACATACCATCCATGATTTCCTAGTTGATATCAAAGTCTCAATATAACTAGCCTATCATTTATGTAGCCACTAACATTGTAGTATCCAAGCCAAAACATATTCTCATAATACAGCTGGGGCAGTAGATCTTTCTGGGAGTTTTGTTAAATGTAAATGCTGTTCTTGTCAGGGCATATTGACGTCCAAATTTGATTTGGCCAGGAAAAACAATCACAGTCTGATGATTTACAGATATTGCCTACTTACAGTTTATCTAATAATCTTCAAACTATTAATTTGTTGATTTATGGAAGTCTGATTTGCAAAGCTTACTATTTGTTAGCTCAGATCTACAAAACTCATCCAATTTTTGATCCATTATCTTAGCTAAAAGGTGCAGCTAAAAAATCTGTGGGGCGGGGGAGGGACAAACCCCCCCTTTGGGGTGTGCCCAACTACACTGGGTTCCGGCCCCACTTATTGAACAATCCTGGCTATGCCTCTGTCCATACTTCCCTGGTCAGGCTCTCCATTCTGGTAGTGCCTGCCTAGTTTTGGTTCTTAAGCTCTACCTGTTCAGGGTAGGCGGGGGTTGCGCTTTCTCTGCTGCCACTGGTAAATTGTGGAACGCTCTCCACCCCTTGCCTGTAGGCGCATTCAAAATCATCTGGAATTTAGACGCTTACTGAAAACACTTCTCTTTTAGGCCTTTGTTTTGTGTAGTCTGGTCTCTCCTAGAGCCGAGATGCCCTTGGGTGAAAATGTGCTTTACAAATTTAGCTAACATAACATATTAAGGAGTGGTCTGACCAGGGCACTGGGTTGATGTCTGATATGTCAATTTACAGGTTAGTTGAGAGTATCCAATCTAGAGTGCGCCCTCTGTTGTGAGTAGGGGCCATGACATATTGCAGGAGGTTCATATCCCCACTTTTTGCTTTCTGGCATGCTGAAGAACCAGTTAAGAAATGTATGTACCCATTTGTTTTATGCATTTCAGAAAACTGCGTTTGTGATTTAAATTTAGGTTTCTTTCAGTCTAATTGCAAATGTAGGCTGGCTCCATCTTGGAGCACAAACTATTTTTTTTTGTGTGCATTTTGATACGGCTCGCTACCTGGGAAGGAGAATCTGATTTTCTTGTGGATTAATTTTTCAAAGATGACATTGGGAGCTGAAATAGACAGGACCAGTACAAAATAAATCGAAAAAACACCAAAGATACATTTACTGTGCATTCGCATTAAACGAAAATGTTGAATCCCTGTTATACCGCACAAGGGAATAGGAGTTGCTGGGGTGTCCCCCCCATACCTTGTGTGGTATCAGGGGTTTGAAGTCGCAAGGCCAGGATTGTGCCATTGTACAATGGATGTGATATCTATGTGATCAATGCCCACCTGCATTTTTGCATTCAGAATTTCCGTTTGCTGTGTTTTTGGGCGTGTAGTGATCACATAGATCCAAATAGACCATTAAGTAAAAATGTGTCATTGTGAAAAAAGTATTCTTCTGGAACAATTGTACCGTCAGGTGGTAAGGTATTTGAGAGCCACTACTATATTCCATGTTGATCTTTTTTCTGTGAATGGATCTGGAAAGTAATTCTTTATTCCTTCGTTAAATGGAATATTGAAGTAATATCAGGCACCCCACACAAGGTTTTACCCACATGCACAGGTTTGGGTCCTGACCTCCATGAAGAATCTTAGGCAAAACAGTTGGGTCACTTTCCAAAATGCTGCCAAACTGTACAAAATAAGTGTGATGCAATTGAGGGTGTGTGGATAATACCTCCCATCCCTCAATACCCAGCTTCTCGGA
The DNA here is from genome assembly GCF_040938575.1 of Ambystoma mexicanum. Classification (NCBI taxonomy): domain Eukaryota; kingdom Metazoa; phylum Chordata; class Amphibia; order Caudata; family Ambystomatidae; genus Ambystoma; species Ambystoma mexicanum. The sequence continues at coordinate 275,946,676 of NC_090937.1, forward strand.
AAAGATACTCATGAAAATATTTACACTTATTTGATTGGACGATCTTACATTTAATACTACAGTTCCAGAGCAATCAGCATCTCACTGCGTCATATGGAAAAATGTGACCAGAGACTTTTCTGGAAATAGAGCCTTGTAGACTGAGGGAGGGTTCATTATTGTGGGGTCTGAGGGAATAGGTTTGGGAGGGGTCATTATCCCAAGAGATAATGACCCTTCCCAAGGTCCATAAGGCTTGATTGCACATTGTGGTAGCAGAAATGCATGCTTTGAAGTTTTCGTGGTGAAGTAAAAAAATGGTGCTCCAGGGTTAAGTAAATTAAATGTGTTTTTATTTTGTAGTATTTAAATAACATGGTTGTCGTCACATGTTAAGCATTTTAATTACAACTTGGTTGTACTGGAACATGTTTCTTGCAAGCATGCATTAGTTGGCATGTAAAAGTAAATAGTTTCTCTATAAGAAAATAAATGCATTTTCCAATGTATCTCTCCATTTCATGCCTTAAATATCATATTGCAGCAAGAAAATAAGTCCACACAGAGAGAAATTGTCTTGTTGAAAAAATCTTGCCTGGAAAATGCATTGTTGTTTCTGTGTCTGCTTCTGCAGGCAGAATGTTCAGAATGCTGTGAATGACTGCACTCTAAACATTCTGATTGGCTTAGAGAAGGTCAAACAGGATTTCCATGTGCTATTAACTTTTACTGCCTGGTAGAAAAGGCAAAAAATACAAGGGCATAGAGGAAAGGAGCTAGTGTTGTTCTGACAAATGTTTTAAGAGAAAGAAGATGAAAATAATGAAACTGCAAATTTAAAAATAAAGGAATTGTCAAAGTGAATTTGCAGAGAAAAGAAAAGTTGCGGAAAAATGAAAACAAAGCAAGGCTGTAGAACATTGAAAGAAAATACTGCCAATAGAGAAGCAGGAAGAACAAGAGACTCTACATATGAGACAGCTACTGTCATAAGGCCTAATTTGAATCCCTCCAAACTTGCAAAGTGTCCTCTCTCTCTCTCTCTATATATATATATATATATATATATATATATATATATATATATATATATATATATATATATATATATATATATATATATATATATATATATATATATATATGTGAAGAATCTACACACACATACATATACATCATAGAAACATATGGGCAAATTGGAGCCACCACACACACTTTATATCCCAGTGCAAATAGAACTGACACCTAAAGTCACTGAGGAATTCATATTTTTACAAGTCACCCATGTGTCCATCCACTGAAATGTCAAATTTCTCATTGAAACACCACCTCACTAAGGCCTAAACGTTATCCCACTAAGATTACCTGAGATGTCTATGGCACCATGTGAAGGACACTGGGCCATCCCTAGACACAGATTATTTGGTTGGATCCCCACATTAAGGTGATCACCAGATTAAAATGCCACATGAAGGTTTCCTTGCTGCTCGGCCATGTAGAAGTAGAGGTGCTCCTACAACACAAAAAGAAAGCCCTTGCACTAGGCAATTACAACCTGGAGCATATGGGCTATGGTACCATAACATGAACTTCAGGATTTTTGGCCACTTTCAGATCTCCAGACAAAACTTCAAGAGAGATAGTCCATAGAACTGCATCCAGGAAAATGTGTGCCTATGATGCCAGAGTTCTCCAGGAGAGGCCAATGTAAGTACAATGTAACATCCACTCTGCACCACCACTACAAGACCTCCAGAATTCACCACCAGAAAGCCATCTGTGATGCAGCATACCCAAATCCTCTGTAGGCTAGCACAGATTCACACTTTAAGCCACATATATGAGCATGGCCATCGGATTACGCAATCTGCGCACCAGGACCCGCACCATGTGTGCAAGAATCAGAACATTCGAGGTGGTAACATGACCTTCAGCAGTGTTTTAAAAGGTAGCATGGACTCCTCATTTGAGGAATATGGATTAGAACCGATAAAAGGGTTTGATATGCAGCTAGTAGAAAAAGAGGACAATGATGGAAGGCTTAACGGGTATGTGATGTGGTTTATTGCATTGTTGAACCCAATTAGTATTTTTTTTATTTAGTATAATGGTCTTATGTTTAAGGCCTTTCATACTTTAATTCCATCATACATATTATTCAATAACAGGTAATGAATAGGCATCCTAATGCAGTACATTACATTCATTCATATTCAATCTAGGAAAAATGTATATGCATATATACATCCAAAAAAAGTGATGCTGAAAAATAGCTTCCCGTTCCACACCGTGATCAGTTCAGAAGATTGTTACATCACCACCTACATTCCAATCAATTTTTCCAATGCCACTTTTATCCAGTTCAATATCTAAAACATGAATGCGCAATACATATTCAATACCAGTTTCAGTAATTCATTAAGAGGATCTCAATTCCACGCTGTAATTGTGTCAGGTGGTAGATGATTTATCATTGCCCATAATGTACTTATTCCAGGTACACATTGTTTCCAACACAGTCGCCTTATCACCACCATATTCCACTAAACGCGTTCTTAGTTTAACTCTCACAAATGTTGTCAAGTGCTTTCCATGGTGCATGCACAAAAAAATCTGTCTCTAGGAATCTTTTGTGTCCCCTGATGCTAGTACGTTGAATTTTAATCACAAGCAGTCCCTTCTAATAGTTGGATTGGGAACCTCTCATATGTTCTGTGGCCATTTGCCTGTGGCAGGTATACATTTATAATATTCTGTGGCTAGTGCTAAATGTACTTTATTTTGTTTTAGTCAATTAACTTGCTATTTCTTTTAGTTACAGATAAGCTAAGCACTTTTCTAGGCAATAGATGGTGCGCAGGCAACAGCGCCCATTTTATCTAACTCGCTGCCCTTTCCAATAGACCAAATTTCAGAACCATATATTAAAGTCGGTTGAATTTTAAGCAAGCAGATCTCATAGCTTCCATTGTAAATCTTACAAATTGAGTAGAAAATGTCAGTATACCAGCTGTTAATTGTCTAAGGGCAGTCCTTGTCTGCTCGATCTGCAAGGCCATTGTTAATTGGAAGTCGACCACACTCCCTAAATACTTGTATTGGTCGACCACTTCTACAGTGGTTATTTAATGTTCATTTGAAATGAACCCGTTTCTTTTTCAGGTCCCTGAAACACATGATCTTAGCTTTAATTGGGTTTTTTACAAGTTGGTTGTCTGCGACATAAATAGCAAGGAGGTTCAGTTGTCTTTGTAATCTGGAGTACTATCAAGCAGGTATGTTGTCTGCATAAACCAGCCACCCCAACCTCTTCAATCCCAGCCTAGGTGAATAGAGATGGATGATCCCTTTTGTCCTCAAGTTAAATTTGACAAGTGGGAACCCGCCTTTAACCTGAGGTCCCCGCCCTACTGGATGTTTTGCCCACCAGAAGGCCTATCCCGGAAGGGACTTCATGGGTGTTCCTCTGCCGGAAGTCCTATCCAGGATGTGACATGAAGGGGGCACCCAGAGGTTCTGCCCTGCCAAAAGTCCCACTCTGGAAGTGGCATTATGGATGCGACGGGTTGCTAGGCCCCGGGTCTGGTGTGTGAACCCCACACATGTTATGTCATAAGGCCTGACTCTATTGTCCTTTGGCCGTAGCTGGGAATAGCTTTTGCAGAGACCTCACTTGCAGCATAAGGCATGTCCTTGCAACAGCTGTGTCAATCACTTTCAGCTCATATTTATACCAGCGCAAGCTGTGTCAGGAGCCAGCTGTGAAATAGGGGGCTATGAAATGCTGTGCAAGATCCGGCTCACAGTTGTCAAACAAGGGTGTGATCTAATGTGTTCTAGCTATTGCTGTATCATAATTAATGCATTGTTGGAATTTTGCACACATTTGGTCCTGTGCCAGAAAGAACTGTTTCAAGGCTGTGCATAGGAACACATGGTAGCACCCCACATATTATGTCAACCTTGTGTAATTCCTTGTGATAAATTCTAGACAGGTGCTATGTCGCTGCAGATATACATGTTCTGTAACCCTCTCAAAACCCTTGTGATAAAATGGACAAGCTGCTGTTCTGCATCGCCGGGATATGCGTATTCTGTCAGCTCGGGGGATTGCTTGTGATAAAATGTAATAGGCGCTGTGCCTCATCGAAGGGGATATATGTGTTTGGCGCATTTTGATTGTATAGTCCAGCCGGTCTCAAAATGAAACCCACCAAGTTAGTCTATATATATTTGCTCTGAAAAAGCTATACGTTAGAGATCTGACACTGCATGGTGAACACATTCATGCTTACAAACAAATATGCCTGGTCTTCCCGAACAAGAAGTTTTGTATGATCTGAAAAGTAGAAGCCTGGTTAATATACCCCATTTGTTTATTTATTCCCCTACAGTTGTATGCAGTGCCTAGTTTTTATGATTGTGTAGACTTTTCCACAGGCTCTGTGAACCTTTCTTTTTTATGTATCTTTTATGATGGACATATTGCGGACCAGGGCCAGGAAGACTGGTAATCCACCCCTGTATGCATTGTGTGTTGATTTTAAAGCTGCTTTAGATTCAATATCAAGGGGACAGCTATGGTCTAAATTAAATGCAATGGGCTGCCCACAATGTATGCTGTATTACCTCAGACTATTACATCAGAACACGTCTGTAATACTCAAATTGGACCAAGAGGGCCATATGACGGACAAGGTAATGCAGAACAGAGGGGTGAAACAGGGGTGTGTTACCACTCCGCTGATCTACAACCTGTATGTCTGACATTCCAGTGGCGATTGCATCAGCCCAAAACTGTCCACCTCAAATTGGCCAGGCATCCTGCCCTGTCCTTGCATATGCGGATGACGTGGTCATATTCGATTACACATTTAGTGGTATACGCAGATCAGCATTAGCACTTTGGGAGTATGCTCACCATAATGGCCTTACAATCAATCCTGGAAAGACCCAAATCATGAGATTTACTAATAAAAAAATGCTCAAGTAAGACTCATCATAGGCGAAGCTGAAATTTTGTATGCTCCTTATTATAAATACCTTGGTATTGAATTTGATCCGAATGGTGATTATACTACCTGTAAACAGGCATGCAATGCAAAAGCTGCCCAGGTTACTGTCTTGATATCTAATTTTACTAATAAACAGGGAGGTTATACTTGGTGGGGTGCCCGACAACTGTACATCCAAGTCCTTACCACAATGAGCGTTTATGGCCTAGAAGCCTTATCACATATTGACCTGAAATGGCTGCAGATCATTGAAGGTACATTTTGGCGTTTCGGCCTACCGGTCTGCGTCCCGATGGCTCCTTTATGATTGGAATTAGGATTAATTTCTTTAAAAGCATCTGTATTAAAAAGGAGAGCTGATCTTTACCTGAAGATGTGCGTTTGCACAAATAATGCCATATTGACAACCATCCATCAGGAAACATCTAAATACTACCCTTCATGTGTACTGAAAGATACTATGGATACATTTTTCGCTGAGTTATGCTGGTCATCTAGAAGGGGGAAATGACCTTGTGGGAATGCAGAATTCTCTAGCGTAGAGAATTGAACTCTGGGACTGGCTAGAGAATTACGCCCATCTGAGTGTGCTAAAAAAAGATCAGTTTGTGACACATAGGCTGTACACATTTAAGAAGCCTCAGGGCTACCTCAACATTTGTGCATCTAAGAGACGTAGACGTTTCATAATATTATTGAGAGTAGCACAACTTCCCACCTTGACTGTGACAGGCATCATCAATAAAATTCCCAAGAAAGAATGGTATTGCCGACTATGTAAAAACTATGAAATTCCAGAGTCTGCTAAACATCTCCTGACTGAATGCTCTACACATTGTCTCAAACCTATGAGCGTTATCTCAGCAATTATGTCCATAACCAGGCAACAATTGGTGAGCTGTCTTTTTGGCACTATTGAAACAATACTACCAGCATTTGACTGTTCATAATGTTTGGCTGAAAATTCAAACGGTTTTGGGCATTTTAATATAAGTAAACTAGCGTATGTTAGTTAAAGTGTGCCCCTAATTCATTATTATTGAGTATTGTGGGAATAAATCTTATTGATTGTGATGCTTGGGGACGAACACCATAGAATTTGCATTGAAGCACATGGAACTGAATTACTGTGCCTTCTTTTTGTAACTAAAATACTATATGGCTATTAGACAGCCTCTTATTTTAGAGATATGTGGAACCTTTGAAGTTGCAAGTTAATATGTATGTACAACCATTTGCAGTTAGAAAGAATTAGAATGAGCTATGAATTGAATATATTTGCCCACAGTTTGATATGTGTTACAACAAATGGATGAATTGCTGGTTCATGCTGTCAACGGTTCTTTATTTTATAATTTTACAAGAAATGGAGTTGTGTTTAAAAAAATTGGTTTGTGTATGTAAATTTTATTTTAAGATGTGTAAAGTTTGTTTAAACTAAATCACATTTAAATAAATTATTATTATTGTTCATGTATTTAAAGGCTGCAAGATTGTTTATTTTCAAAATGTTAAAAACACTTGGTTGTTTTTTTGTTTCCAAAGAAAATTAAAGATATGGTAATTTTCCAGGCTGTATTTTTAATGTGCAATTTGTGGTCTGTTGTAATGTGATACACAATTTCTTTTTTTTCTTTTAAATCATACTGCAACACGCGTCTTTTGTGTGATCTAAAAAAAGATGTGCTCATGTTTGCTCATTCTCTGCAGAGCAAGAGAGAGACAGCTAGGGCTTTTTACCTCTGTAGGTAGCTCAGAGGGTTAGTGTAACTACTGTGCAGTTTTGGGTTATCTTTTTCTATAATACAATTTACATTTTTATTTTTTATTTTTTATAATAGCAAAAACTGCTGAACTAGAAGACCACATAGATGTAGATGTTACAAGCTCTCAAATGCAGATAGATATTCTTACTAAAAACATTTTTCATTTATATGGTAAAAAGAATTCTATTTAATTTTTTTCTTATTATGTAGTATAAGAATTCTTATTTTTGACTGAAGTGTCCTGTTCTTTAAACCTGCTATGAATGTTTATTTTCAATGTTTTAGCAGTCCTTCACAGAATATTAGAAAATGTTAAAGGTTAGTTAGCCAAGTGACACGAAACCGCTCATCTTTATTACTAAGGGTTTTAGATATAGACATGGCTGGCTGTCCTGTTTGAGTGTAGAAATGCATTTCTTCTCAGCATAGTTTACTAATACCAAAGTGTAGACACATCCAGCTTATTTTTGTTTTTTCTAAATGTGGATCTGGACAAGGCTCTGCTGGCAGTAGAGCCCAAGCAGCCGTTAATAAAGGTTATGCTGTCTAAATCCCACAGCATTGAATACTCCTCATATGTATGCACTCAGCACTAAACCTTTAAAAAAATAAAATAGTACATAAAAATACATTGTATTTACTTTTAGATCTGGCTGAGAACCACTCTTACGCATGTAACCCTTAAGAAGAGCAAACCCCTGTAAACGTTTTGATGCTGGATGCTCAAACACCACGAGAGAGACACCTGTCATCTTGAGAGTTAATTAATGGCATCATTCAGGAAATGCTAGCTAAAAATAAAATGGTCTTGGGGTAGTAAGGAAGTAGGATATTTTTATATTATATTGTAAGGTTTGCAAAATATTTACTTAAAAAACAATATGAAGCCGCCTTTGAAAGTTGCATTTTTCATCTGTTTCTTCCTAGAATATTCAATGGTAAAGTCTTGAGTCTTAAAACCTTTTTATTTCAGATTCACACCCGCCTGCAACAGCATCGTCTGGTGTCACAGTGCTAAAAAGGAAACATCCAGGTGGCGGGCTGCAGGCTACATTTGTATGGTTACTCATATACTAACAAAATTGCTTTTTGACACCTACACAGTTTAACATCTGCATATATCTCTGTAACTACATACACAAATCTTTAAACAAATTTATTTTAGGGTCTTGAAATGGGCATAAGGAAGCATCCCTAGCGCATGAGACCTCTGTGGCCCCAACAATGGATATTCAGAAGACTACAGGTCAGACATATACATAACACCTGCACACAGCAACCGCCTCATGTTATCAGGAATGCACAGGGCTCCAAACTATTTAGAAAAAGAAATCTTATTAAAAAGGTCAGGCATCCAAAGGTTTGCAAAATTCTCCAAGCACCCCTATCAGGCAAATTGTCAATGCCTGTGACATAAAAACTACCCCTCCCATATCTCCCTCTACACCTTTGTATAGGGATACCATTTTAGCCCCAATGATTGGTAGCTCTAAGACAGGGACTCTTGGCTGTGTTAAAATTATACTACCCCTTGTCTTTTTACCTGGAAGGTCCATACCCCCTTTAACCCCAACGATTGCCAGCCCTTGGCCGTGGTCTCCTGGCTGTGGTGAAATGTCACTACCCCATGTATTTTCACCCAAGATTCACAGCAGTGAGAGGAATGTTAGAATTCCAGAAGTTTTATAACAACCATAGGGGGAATTCATTGCAACTGCAACCCCATATTTGGAGGCTGTGATAGTTATTACAGACTCCCCCTTAAAAATATAGCCTGATGTGCTACATCTGTAATTTGTTAAATAAACAGCAATACCAAAACCCTTAAACCGTCTCGCAAGGAGCCAGCTGTTGCAATTGACCCAGGCTCCCATTTAAAAGAGTTTATATATTCCTCTGTCATTTGTTGATTAAACTATGGCTCGAGGCCACTCAATCTTTCTTGCAGAGGACCCAATGGTGTAAACCAAATGCAACATACAACTGTCATTTCTTGCTTTGACCATAATAAACAGTAGTTTAAGCCACAGATGTCTAAACAGGTTAATACACCAAATGTGAGGGTATATACACCAGGTTATAAATGCAGTGTCATCGCTAAACAGTTATTTGTTGCACATACGTCAGAAAGTGAAAAATCAAATTTATTAGACCTGCGTAACAGTGCACATTTATGATGCCTGAAGTGTAGATTAACAGATTACATGGTTTACAATTCTTTAGTTAATATGTGTAAGCGTGTTTCTAAAGCTTAACAAGTCCTGTACAACATGAAATCTAAAAACAGATTACAAGCCCTACTAAAAAATCTAATATAACAGCACTTTACTCGGGAAAGGACACTAAGAAAAAGAAATGTTGGTTAAAAAGTCTTGCAGTAGCTACATGTGGTTCTGCAGGCCTGCTAACTACTTCAATACCTGGGCCATTGCTCGTGCAGCACACAAAACCTACTGAACTAGACGCTGGGCCTAGGGCCCCTGTGTCTGGGTTGGGGGATTCAATTACACCGCCTAGTCATGTTGGAAGAGCGCATTTACCTATAAAAGGTTTAGCTGCTTTGAGTTTCAAGTGTTTTTTCTCCCGAAGGCAAAAGGAAAATGTTCTTGAAGCATATGAAAAAAGCACAAACTATCATAAGCCAATGCTTATGATAAAGATTTAATGGTCTGGCCCCCAAACATACCAAAGCCACCCAAGACGGACATGGTCTTTTTCTAGAGAATAGGAACATACTAGATTTACCAAAATATGAAAGTGTTTAATATCTGAGGTTTTTCGCTTCATAAATCTAGATCAGTTAACATCCACAGGCCACGGCCTATCAATAATAACAGGCAGTTGACAGGATTGTTTTACCTATCCTTTAAACAGTGGGCCCCAATGATGGTGTGTAGATCTGTTTAGACAGTTCTACTTTAAACAGGCCTCTTTTCACAGGGCATTTATCTCGTCAGTCCTTTGATGTTTTGGAATTCTTAGAAACAGTCAAAGTAAGGCAGAGCTCACCGTAGCGGAGACTTTGAGGATCATGTCAGTAGCTATCAGATATAGAGAGAGGGTGGAATGTACAGGTCACTAAAGAAAACTTCACAGTATGGTTGTGGCAAAGAAGAGGGCTTGGCTCTTAGACCTTAACTATGGGCAATTAAACATCTGTATGGCTGTGAGCATTATAGGTCTGTTGGAGGCTAGAACCGTTAGAGACTGTTACATACAGACAAAGGTTTTGGAGGACCACAAGGTTCTGGGTATAGCCTGGATATCATGGTTGGTTTTAACGAGTTGAGTTTCAAGATTACGTTGGAGTGCCGATTACAATTTTATATAACTGTGTTTGGACATATTTTCCAACTGGTGACACCTCTAATAAAAACAGGTGTACATTCCACATCATGATCAGTACTATTATGGTATCTTAAACCTACAGGGTTTCCTAGGGGCCCTTATTGCTGCCACATATACAGCAACCGTATGGCTCACAGGTGCCAGTTCCAGTGTCGCATGTGCCAGAGAGACTGGTGCATTGTGAATACTGAATTAGGGTTTAAATGCCCCAAGTGCACACCATTTGACATATCTAAAGAATGCCTCGAAAAACACATTGAGAAAGAATCTCAGGTTTCAGCAGACTGCCATCTCAAAATGGACTGTTTCATGTGGCCACTTTATAAGGGCTGACCCCCAGGTGTAAAATTGAAGTTGTCTTGATGGGGAACGACATGTGTTACATTACCAAACCCAAAGATGTACCCAAAACAGAGAAATACTTTTTCTTTGATATGGAGTGCATGCAGGAGACGGGCATTCACATTCCAAACTAGATGTATGGCAAACATTTAACAAGGTATAAAAGCTGGGATTTTCAAGTTCCAGAATGCATGAGCCTCTTTGTTAGAACCTTTGTGCATCAGAAATTCAAGGACTATAGCTTTCTGGCTCACAACAGCAAAGGCTATGATGTTTTTTTCTAATACAGCAGTTAAATGAAAAGTAGCTGTCAAGCTCATAACGCAGGGTGCAAAAAACCTGTAGCTCCTAAAACGTAACCAACCTTAAAATCTGCTTTATCAATAGCCTGATTCTTTTGCCCTTGAAGTTAAGCAATCTGCCTAAAGCTTTTGGATTCCCAGGTTCGAACATTTTTTTTCCACATTTTGTTGACACCAAACACAATCAAAATTACATGGGACCTATTCCCCATGTGGAGTGTTATATGGTTCTGAATTCATCTCTGAAGAGAACGAAGCATTTCTCAAATGGTTTTCAGAGGCTGTAAGCATGTTTTTTTATTTTAAGCAGGAGCTAAAAGCCTATTGCTGTGAACATGTAAATATTTTGAGAACAGCCTGTAACATTTTCAGAGACGGTATGATCGAGCTGACACGAAAGGTGCACATTCTGAACCCGGGAACTCTGGAGATGATAAAATGTGTTACCTATGTAGATCCCTTCACCGTTATTGCTTTAATTAGTATGTGTATGAATATATACAAACACTTGTTTCTAGAGCCGGAAATTATTGCCCTCATACCAACCGATCTGTACCACATTAAACAAACATTTCTCCACACCGACCATTTAGAGGTTGATGTATGTGTTCGATCAGGACAATGTACCTATACAATATGCCCTACACAGAGGGAAGAAAAAGATTGGCATTTATTTTCTAGACTACTATGCTTCTTTATATGTGGAGTCCGGCGACTATTAATTTAATAGCTGTTATTTTCACAGGTGCCCCCGTTGCTATAATGAATAGGACTACAATACCCCAACGGACTGTACATGACCATTTACATAGAATGCTTTTAAAAAAGAATTTTCTTGTGAACTGAGGTTTACAAATTATTACACTTTGGGAGCAATAGTGGGCAGAGATGCTGAAAAACAACAAGGGGGTACATATTTTTCTCAAACAGAAAAATATACCAGGACCCCTAGAACCATGTGATGCCCTTTTTGGCTGGTGGACTGATGCTGTGAAGCTCTACCAGGAGACAGCGCCAGGTGAAAAGGTAAATGACTATGACTTTACCAGGCTCTACCCCCTTGTCAACAATTCAAAATCATACACGTTGTTAGGACATCCCTGTATCATCTATGAGGATTCTGGGGAAATTAAAAAGTATTTTGCGTTGATCAAATGCCAGATGTACCTGCCTAAGAAACTTTGTTTTCCAGTGCACCCATGGAGGGTTTCTAGGAAGTTAATGTTCCCTTTATGTATAACCTGCGCAAAGTCAAAACAAACTGAAAAATGCAAACACAGTGATGAAGAGAGGTCGATCATTGGTATCTGGTGCACTGTTGAGTTGGAAGTGGCCTTGCAGAAAGGGTATCAGCTGGGGGAGATTCATGAAATATGGCATTTTGGGAAGGTCACGGTAGAACTGTTTTGCAGTTTCATGAGCCTGTTTCAGAGTGATAAAGAGGGGGCCTAAGGATACCCCGAAAGTTGTAAGGAATCCCCCTCATGCCAGTGTTACATAGAAGAGTATTACAAACCCCAGGGGATGTGGCCAAGACCTGAATTAATTGAAAATATCCCCTTCAGACAGCTAAACTATGTTTACATTCCTTGTGGGGTAAATTTGCGCAGAAAACCAATCTCCCAAACACAACGATCATATGCAACCCAGACAAACTGACCGCTTACCTTTTTGACACCGGCTATGACATTTCGAGCTTACAATTCATAGATGGGGAAACACCGTGCCTCTGCTGGAAGTACACTGGAGTACCTATGTGTTCTAAAAACAAGCATTTTCATCACCTGTTTCACAAGCGCCCATGCCAGTTTGGAACTGCACAAAGTAATGCACAACGTCCAAGAGCGCTGTTTGTACCACAATGCCGACTGTTCATGCATCCGGCAACCCCCACCCTATTAGGTGATTTAACAGGCAAAATTATCTCTGGGTAAACACACAGAATTAGTTTCAGAAGGTACCAAAACCCATTCTTGACATCCGCTGGGGCTGTCTGTATGAAGGTAAAAGGCATCACTCTGAATGTTAGTAACAGAATGAAAATAATCAACTTTGACAGCTTAAAGAAGCTGGTGCAGGAGTACTCTTAAAAAAAAAATGACCAAGACTATTGTGGTCCAGCAGCCCTCCATAGTACATGAGAAAAAACGATCAGAGGTTACTATCCAAACGTTGCAAAAGAATTTAAGGGTAGTATTGAATAAGCGTGTGCTTGATTACAAGACATTACATATGGCTATTAAAAAAGCTATAAAAAAAAAGCATCGCATACGATGAACAGAAGGTTACAACACCCTTTTGCTTACCTACTTTAGTTGCAGTAAAACCTATTTTATTAAACAGCTTTAGAAAATGCCCCCACTGTTATGAGAATACCAAATAACATTGTGTAGTTTTAGGCATGCTGGCAGCCCGGGTTTAATGAGCTGTCCGCTTAACTACTTCATATGAAATTTGTGGAACGTGTGCCAGATTCTCTGAACGATGACCGTTTGCTACCCTGGAACCTTGTAAATATGACCATCGTAGATTTGATGATGGAGGGTGGGCATAGCTCTAAACTGGAAAAAGTGTTCACTCTGTATTTGCACCACCGTAACCTTAGCATCCGCTACATTGTTCAGAATTTATTCTATGGGGATAGGGCAACCGTTCAATAAATTTAAGTGCCAGTTATATAGTACGGTTTAAGAAACCTAGAGATAAACCACAGCTCGCTGTCCTAGCGAGACAAATGTATCCAGGTAACACCAGATTTTTCTTGGAGGCTTTTGAAGACGCTACCCAAAAAGATTTTTGTTACCTATTGGTGGATTTAAAAAACACACACTGCATGTCAGTCTATTGCCACCTGATCTACCTGTGGTTTACATACAAAAGTATGCTCATTAGTACCTGTAACCAGCCACCATGATGGCACATATGTAGGAACTTTGCTCTCCTTAAAATGCTAGAAACGGCACCAGCACAACAACAAAAGGCCATTCTGTGCTTAGCTTCTGATGATGTGGTATTGGCTATAGCTGAGATTCCCTTCAGCACCATATGTTCCACTAACTTTCGACACATTTGATCATACTGTGCTTCTGGCCTCTGGCTTTTTTGGGTTTGCCGATTCTGTTCTTGCTTGGCTTCATTCCTATCTTTCTAACCACACATTCGGTCTCCAAGGCTAGTTCCTCTTCTGAAACCCTTCCCCTTCTTCATGGCGACCCCCAAGGCTTCGCTCTTAGCCCCTTTCCCTTCTCCCTCTATACATCTCCTCTTGCTGAAATTCTTGTCTTTTGGGATTTCACACCAATTTTTTGCTGATGACACATTTTCTCGCTTTCTCCTCATTTCATCCGGCTATCCAAGATAACTTATCTTCCAGTTTGATTTCTATAAAATCTTGGATGTCAGAGCACTTTCTTGTTCTAAACTCATCGAAAACTGAAGTTCTCTTCTTCCCTGCCACCACTATTCCCCCCCTTCCCCTCCCTCTTCTGTCTTTGCCTCTACCTCTTTTCAGCTCTGCTCGTAACCTTGGTCTTTACCTGCACACAGACTTCTCCTTTTCTCTTTACATTTCTATTTCGTGGTCTTGTCGCTTCCATCTATTTAATATTCGTAAAGCCTACTTTTTTCATCTTATTTTCTCTCACTTTTTTACTGTTCTACTATTCTCTTTGGCCTTACTTTTTCTGGTTCTCCCCCCCCCCCTTTGTAAATGCATTTTAATGCTTCTATTCGCCTTATTTACCAGATCTCCTAGTGATTTAATTTTATAATCGCTCTCTTCGCTTGGCTGGCAGGCTGTCTTTTTCTCCTCGGCTCAAATGTAATTTTTTTTTTATTTGTATTTGGTAAAAACAAAAACAAACATTCTTTTTACACATCACTTAAAATTAAGCAATTACAAACGCATATTTACATAATCATTAAAATTTAAAACATTCCACAAGCACAGTATGTAAAGTAGGGATTCTTCTCATTACAAAATAAAAATACTACAAAATTACTCAATTCTATTTATCCTTAACATCTCAGATTCAGAATGCTGAATTATAAGGCTTCTCACATACTGTCTAAACAAAAAGATTCAGTTTTTGAAAAAGGAATACATTCACTTCCATTGTAAAAACAAGTTACAAATGGTGTGACCATCAAATTTGATTGTTGGAAATCAAGCCATTTTTCAAATCTAAACTGACCCACTACAAATATTCATTTCCAAAATCTTTAAGAAATGTACCAGAGCTAGGATTAAGGGAGTGCTCTTACCCCACATACAAGTAGCCCAAAAGAATTCACGCGATTGAGATGAGATAAAATGCAGGTATTGATTCAAAGTCAATTCTCTACAACTCTCAAAGAAACTGCAATACAAAACTAAATGCTTTAAAGGTTCAGGTTCATGAGGAATGCCACAAAATCTACAATCGACATCATTACTCATATTTAAGTCTAAACCACATATATATTCTCCTTGCTTGATTGCAAGGGATTAACTTAAGATATAATAAGTACAGTTTTTGAGGATGTTTAAATTTGACATACTCCGAATATGATTTGTAACTACCAATCCGATCAGAAGTATTTGCCCAGTCAGCTTGCACCAATTTTCATTTTACTATGCATGGACGCATTGTCAGGTCCTGGTGAGGTCCTGAGGAGACCTAGAAATTTTATCCAAAACAGCTAGCATTTGAGTTTCATATAGCGCTAGAGATAAAAGTGTTTCATTAGTTAACATCCCTGCTAGATCTTCATAAAGGCAATTCTGAGTAGGAGCAATCATTTTTGATAACTTAGATATTCTTCTCCATTGTAACTTGTGGGCCAGAGAAGACAAACCCAGTTCATGGAGAATTACAACATTGGGAATACTTTGTAGCAAACCCAACAGTTTTCCAAATGCTGCCCTGAATTTTATTAAGAACATCACCAATAGACAGTAAACATAGGTCAAGGCCATATACAATTATGAGCCCTGCTTTAAGTGAATAAAATTCAATCAGAGGCAAAGGAGAAAATGTGCAAAATTTGGACACAATGATCCTCATCTGTGCTATTATCGGGTTAATTTTGATCACCAATGAATTACTCCATTTTAAGATCGAATTCGAGTTGGTCAAATTGTAGCCCAGTAAGTTGCTCCCAATGTATGATAAATTGGATTCCCTTCAACGGTCCACTGAAAACATGTCACCTTATTCTTATTAGAAAATATCAAAACATTTGATTTGGATGGATTCATGGTCAGGTTATGTTGAAAACAAAATAATGAAAAATAATGCTGTTTTTTCTGCAAACCAAATGGTGTACGATCAAATATCACATCATCTGCGAATGCTAACCAGTTAATTCTGAGGACCCCAAGCTTAACTGGAAATGTGTCAGTGCTCGTCCACAAAGCATCAATATCGGCAAGGTAAAGGTTAAAAAGCATGGCTGCCAGATTGCAGCCCTGCCTAACACCAATTTGAGTTGGAATAATCTCTGATAGTAACTGTCAGGTTTAGGTGTTCTTTTCACCCCTTCCGAGTCACTCCAATCCCCTTCCTCCTCACCTGTGAGTTCTGAATGTAAGGTTCCTCCGAATCGCTTCTTCCACAGCTCTTCTTTCTTCTTTCCTTTTTTTTGTGGAAGGGATCTGCCCCAAAGGGAAGCCACCCTGACCCCAAAATAGAAGGTCTGGGGGGGCTCCTCCTCCGGTTCAGACCAGAGGGGAAAAAGCCGTTGGCATAAAAAACCCCTTTGTGATGGTCTCTGGTGGTCTTCACACTTGATATAGCAGAAGGTAAGTTCAGAATTTCTGGGATGAGATGCCGGCAGGAATATGGCATACAGTAAGGAGTGGAGTGGAGGAGCCTAGAGAGGAACCTGGGGGCAAGCCCCAAAGACAAACCGCGAAACACTATCAAAGACAGAGAGGGAAAGAAGGAGGAAAGGGAAGGGAAAAGGGAATAAGATCCCTGCGAAACCTGGTGAGAGCCCACGAGTCCCAGGAGAGAGAGGGCAAAAGATAGACAGGAGGAAGGGCGCCAGCAGCAGGGAAGAGAAAGCCAGAGCCGAGAAAAGGCGCAGGGCAGCACGCAGAGGGAGAAAACTTACGAGCGCTCCAACCCGAAAGCCTGACGCGAGTAGGTTGCAACGCGCAGACTTCCGGGTTGGAGCGGCTAAAAACGGTCCTCCTCGGCGGCAGGCCGAAAGACTAGACCGCCGCTGAGCGTTGCATGGAGACGTGGCGGAACGACTAATGGCCGCTCCAACGCCATCGGCTCCATGCACGCCAGTCACGGCGGTGTGTGACAGTATGCTCCCCTCCACGGCCCACACCCCCCGGTTTACCCGGATGGAGTCGATGAAACCGCCTAGTCAACCTGGGTAATCAACCATGATAAGACTCAGGTTCCCAAGAGTCCTCACAATGGGGATACCCCTTCCAGGCCACCAAATACTCAAGCCGCCCTCTTCGATACCTGGAATCCAGAATACTCGAAACTTCATACTCCTCGGGGAGAGGCTGTTGGGCTACAGGTATGGTTAGTTTCCGTTTGTAAGGAGTATCAGGATCAACCGGTCGGAGTAGGGAGGAGTGAAATACAGGATGAATCCGATGCATACTTCTGGGGAGTTGTAATCTAAAGGCCACCGGATTTATCTGTTCGACAATCTTAAAGGGACCCAGAAATCAGGGAGTAAGTTTGGTCGGGTGAACCCATCGAGGTAGATATTTGGTGGACAGCCATACTCGGTCACCCACCTTCCAATCGGGACAAGGTAGGCGAGATCGGTCAGATTGCTCCTTATACCTACTGCTGTATTGGCATAAACTTTGCTGAGCAGACTTGTGTGCGGAGGTTATCTCAGCTAAATGGGATTCAAGCGTAGGTATATTGGAGAAGGATTTGAAACAGGGAAGCAATCCCCGTGGGTGTATTCCATAGGTGCAGAAAAAACGACAGACCTGTAGCTGAGTGCTTGGAATTATTATATGCAAATTCCGCAGTAGGTAGGAGGGCCACCCAATTGTCTTGTACGCTATTAACATAACACCTAAGATATTTTTCAAGTGAGGCATTAAGCCGCTCCGTCTGACCATTAGTCTGCAGATGAAACCCCGAGGAAAGGGCACGTTCTATCCCCAAACGCTGACACAGCGCCGCCCAAAATCGGGAGGTATATTGACTTCCCCGATCGCTGATAATCTTCTCAGGTAACCCATGTAATTTGAAGATGTCCCTAAGAAAAACTTCCGCAATAGCTGAAGCAGATGGCACTCCTGGTAGTGGGGAGAAGTGAGCCAGTTTGGTAAAAGAATCTATAGTAACCATCAGACAGGTACAGCCCTGAGACGGAGGTAGATCTACAATAAAGTCTGTAGAAATATGGTACCACGGTTGAATAGGGGTCTCCGGTTGTTCGAGGAGGCCATAAGGTTTGTGAGTTGGATTCTTATTCTTGGCACAGGTCAAACAAGTTCTACAATGTCTCTTGACATCTTGGGTAAGAGTGGGCCAAAAAACAAAAAAAAGAACGGGAGATAAGATCTAACGTACCCCTTATACTTCTATGACCTGCTGTTGCATGATCGTGGCCCCAACATAGGATCTTAGATTGTAGGGGCTTGGTGGCGATGAACAACCTCTGACCAACCAGCAATAAACCATCAGACCTGGTGTTGTTGGTTCTGAGGTATCCGAGTCTCCGATTCGGGCGTAGTGACCATTCTGACCTCTTGGAGAAAGGCGGAAACCAAGCCCACAATACGGTTCCTAGGAAACATATACTCAGGTGTGGGTTCTGGCAGTACTTCGGGGACATCGCGCCTAGATAAGGCATCTGCCAAACTGTTTAAGGTTCCAGGAATGTAGGTAATGATGAAGTCGTATTGACTAAAAAAATGAGCCCAGCGCGCTTGTCGAGAATTTACGCATTCCATATTCCTGAGGATCTGTAGGTTTTTATGATCCATGCGTAGGGTAAATGGATGCAAACTTCCTTGTAGTAATTGTCTCCATTCCTCGCAAGCAGCCCTTCAATGCCAGTAATTCCTTCTCAATCACAGAATAATTCTTCTGACTGGTGGTGAGGGTCTTTGAGAGGTAAGCCACTGGATGTTCCTTCCCATCTCTGACTTGAAGAAGAACAGCTCCTAAGGCTCTAGCCGATTTGTCTGCTTCTAAAATGAAAGGCTTGGTTTGTCTGGCTGGCTCAAGACTGGAGCAGAACAGAACCTCTCTTTACGCGTTAGAAAGGCTTGGTCAGCTTGTTCTGTCCAGAGAAAGGGTCGTGACTCCTTCTTGAGAAGGGCGGTGATGGGTAAAACTATTTGGGAGAACTGACCTATGAACTTCCTATAAAAGTTTGCCAACCCCAGGAAGCGCTGAACCTCCTTAAGGGAAGTAGGAGCTGGCCAGTCCATGATGGCCGACACCTTCCTTGGATCCATAGTGATGCCTTTGGAAGAAAGGATATACCCCAAATATGGTACGGATGAAACATTAAAGAGACATTTCTCTGGTTTGACCTTCAAGTGTTGAGTTTGAAGACTGTTAAGTACTGTCCTCAAGTGCTGGGTATGTTCTTGTTGAGAGGATGAGAACACCAGGATGTCATCAAGGTAGACTATGGTATTCAAAAAGAGTAAATCCGAGAATAGACGGTCCATGAAGCGCTGGAAAATGGCCGGTGCATTGACTAGTCCAAAGGGCATAACCCTATACTCAAACAGGCCGAAAGGAGTTCTAAACGCCGTCTTCCATTCATCCCCTTCTCTGATACGGAGGAGATGGTAGGCGCTCTGCAAATCCAATTTAGAGAAGACAGAGGCGTCTTGTTCGGCCTCAAGGATGTCGGAGATGAGGGGCATAGGGCAGCGATCCCGAATAGTGACCTTATTAAGGTCACAATAGTCAATACACGGTCTCAATTCCAAAGAATTCCGTTTGGGTATAAAAAATAACGAGGCTCCTGCAGGAGACCGCGAAGGTTGAATGAGCCCATTAGTCAGATGAGTGTCCAGATAGGCGCGAAGGGCCTTCTTCTCTGTCAAGGATAACGAAAACATGCGCCCAAAGGGTACCAGAGCTTCTGGTACCAGCTCTATGGCGCAGTCTTCCAGACGGTGTGGAGGCAGATCCAGGACAGGAGTTTCCTTGAACACTTCTTGGTATTCCGACAGTTCTGGAGGAACACGACACAGCACAAACATTCTTATTTTCAGGAGTAATGATCTGCACGGTTTCAACCTGCGGTTGTGTGAGACAGTTCTGTCTACAAAAATCCGATTCGAAAGCCATAGTGTTGCGGGTCCAGTCTATGGTTGGATTATGTTTCCTAAACCATGGAATTCCGAGAATAATCGGAAAATGAGCAGCTCTGATGAGATCGAATTGTATCAGTTTGGAATGTTGAAGGATGGTCGCTGTTAGAAACTCAGTAGACTGAGTAATAGGTCCGGAGGAGAGTGGGGTACCATCCACTCCTTCCACCTTCTGAGCATCTTCGCGTTGCAAGAGGGTGAGACCTTGTTGGTTGGCCCATACAGTGTCCATGAACACCCCAGCGGGCTACTACCATGAGACGGGCATCCATTGCTGGGACTTGGGGCGAAACAGTCACAGTAACATAGGGACTAAGGGTTAGACCTTGGATGCTAGCCCCCTTTAGGTCCAAGGTCGATCGTTTCCCGCCCGCCTAGGTGGTACATCTGGGCAGTTTCTGAGAAGATGGGCATTGGATCCGCAGTACATGCATAGACCAGATTCTCTCCGTCGCCTTCTTTCCTCTGGTGTCAAAGGAGGCCGAGCTGTTCCAATCTGCATTGGTTCTTCCTTATGGCACAAGGATGGTATGGCAGGTAGAGAGGAGGTTCCAGAGGGATGGGTGATTGGGGTCTTATGCTTCCTCCTTTCAGCCTTTCGTTCTGAAAGTCTATGTTCTATCTGCAGAACAATCGACATGAGATCTGATAAAGTTGTGGGTCGAGCGATGCGAGCTAGCTCGTACTTGAGTTCCTCCCTGAGGCCTCGGAGGAAGAGGGTATACTGGACCTGTTCCGGCCACCCTGCTTCCGTAGCTAATCGCTTGAAAGAGGAAATGTAGGAAAGCAGATCACTGGATCCCTGCTGCACTTAGAGTAGCTCTTCAGCCGCTACATGTGTGATGTCGGGCTGTTCAAAAGTCTGTTTCAGCAAAGACAGGAAGGCATCATGGTTCCGAAGAACTGGGTCGTTGGATGTGACGAGAGGTGTAGCCCAAGCCAGGGCATTTCCAGTCATATTAGACACCATAAATCCCACCTTTGTGTGGTCTGTGGAATAGGTCTGTGGGCGAAAGGCAAAATGGACAGAACATGCTTCCAAAAATTCCTTCAAGCGTTTAGGAGCTCCGTCAAACTTGCCCGAGGACAAGGCCATGGGAGGCAAATCCCACTCCCGAGCTTCTCGGTTAGCGACCAATTGCCTCAGGGTGGCATTCTCAGTCTTGACGTTCTGTAGTTCTACATTCATAGCCTGAACAGCGGCTACCAACTCTTGTAATTGCTCAGGAGTAGCCATTGGAATCCCTTGGCGTTGTAAACTGTCAGGTTCAGGTGTTCCCTTCCGAGTCACTCCAATCCCCTTCCTCCTCACCTGTGAGTTCTGAATGTAAGGTTCCTCCGAACCGCTTCTTCCACAGCTCTTCTTTCTTCTTTCCTTTTGTTTGTGGAAGGGATCTGCCCCAAAGGGAAGCCACCCTGACCCCAAAATAGAAGGTCTGGGGGGGGCCCCTCCTCCGGTTCAGACCAGAGGGGAAAAAGCCGTTGGCATAAAAAAACCCTTTGTGATGGTCTCTGGTGGTCTTCACACTTGATATAGCAGAAGGTAAGATCAGAATTTCTGGGATGAGATGCCGGCAGGAATATGGCATACAGTAAGGAGTGGAGGAGCCTAGAGAGGAACCCCGGGGCAAGCCCCAAAGACAGACCGCAAAACACTATCAAAAACAGAGAGGGAAAGCAGGAGGAAAGGGAAGGGAAAAGGGAATAAGATCCCTGCAAAACCTGGTGAGAGCCCACGAGTCCCAGGAGAGAGAGGGCAAAAGATAGACAGGAGGAAGGGCGCCAGCAGCAGGGAAGAGAAAGCCGGAGACGAGAAAAGGCGCAGGGCAGCACGCAGAGGGAGAAAACTTACGAGCGCTCCAACCCAAAAGCCTAACGCGAGTAGGTTGCAACGCGCAGACTTCCGGGTTGGAGCGGCTAAAAACGGTCCTCCCCGGCGGCCGGCCGAAAGACTAGACCGCCGCTGAGCGTTGCATGGAGACGTGGCAGAACGGCTAATGGCCACTCCAACGCCATCGGCTCCATGCACGCCAGTCACGGCGGTGTGTAACAGTAACCCAGTTTTGTCAATCCTAACTCGATAATTAGTATGATTGTGGAGAAGAGCAATCATTGCGATAATATGTGAGGGGGATGCGAAACCATTGCATTTTTTCCCACAGAATACCCCTGATTACACTATCAAACACAAATGATAGATCTAATAAGGCCATAAATATTGGGCCATTCTTGGATTGATGCGAAGACTCGAAAATGTGCGCTAATATAGTTGCATTTAGCCGAGTCCCCATCGATTTCCTAAATCCGGTTTGGAATCGTGATAAGGTGTTTTGAATTTAAGTTAAAAAAAAATAGATCCTTTAACACCAGAGAAGCAAAGATTTTAGCTGATGTATCAATCAATGCTATTGGGCGAAAATATTCAGGTTCATCTATCCCACCTTTTTTATGAAGGGGAATAATGATCGAAGGTAACCATGATTTCGGGACCTCTTTTGTGAGAAAAATGATGTCAAAATGGCGTTTCAGGCTGGAGGCCCAAAATTGAGGGTCATCTTTGACTACACACGGCGTAAGGCCATCTGTGCCAGCCGCCTTGGAGTAGTTGACTCTTAATGGCCGAAATGACATCAATTTCCCACATACATTTAGCTGGAATCTGTTTTGCAAAATCTTGATTATGCAAGTTAAGGAATCTCTGAGGTAGACAATATTTATTTTGATAGAAATTCATCCATGTATTGCCCAACATAGCAGCATGCATCTCTGTATTTGGCCTACCCGAGGGATTCCTTAAACTTGCCCAAATCTCTCACTTCTTTTTTACATAGAAGCTTAGTCATATTCTGGTTATTTTCCAAATGTTGAACATATTTTATTTCTTTCACCTCTCCCTTATAGTTGGAAATGACTGCTTTCTTAAAGTTAAGGTATTCATAATATGTTCCTTTAGAACTCTTTAGTCGTTTGAGTGCCTCATTTTTGTTACGCTTCAAATTATTTATTGCAGAGCTAAATAAATGTACATGCTGGGAAGATTTGCCTAGTTTACCAGAAGATGCTGGAATACTAAGATGTTTGTTAATCATCTGTTCATTGCAGGCATCAGCTAGCACCTGCTCTCCTCTAGTTATGCCCAAGTCCTCAACTCTCCAAATGTCTCGATTGACAAAATATGATGGCTGTCTGCATAAAGAAGGCTTCCATTGAATGGACAACATATGTCTGTCACTGGCAAACACAAGAATGGCTATGCCACGTAAAAATATCAATAGAAGACTTTAGAATGAAATTATCAATAGTTTTCAAGTCATGCAATCGGCAAGATGATTCCTTTCCAACCAAGTCGCGTGACATTGCGTTTTAATTGATGCAGGAACTCACATTAGCACGATGCCAGGTAACATGAGGCATATTTTGTTTCATGGTTACTATGTGGATGTCCCACTCTTCGAGGAACTGTGCCCATAACACATTTGCATTGACTTCTGGGATTAATGTTGCATTAAAATCCCCTCCAATTATGATTGTAGAATTGGGATTCCTAATAAAGACTTCTGTCAATACAGCATTTAAAGTAGCAATCACAAACTCCAAGCGTATAGTGGATGGATTCCAATACAAGGATATAATTAAAAGAGAAAATCAGATAGGCATCAGTAAGAAAACTCACTAACCAATAACTCAGGAGAAGCATGGATGTGGTGCATGGAGAATTTGAGGTTGTTTTTTTATAAGAATCACTCGGCCTCCCCACAGGGTGCCCAGCAATTCATTTTTTAGCATGATGCGAAGATGGAGTATAGCCATCCAAATTAATGTCAGCTATTGACATTGTTTCCTGCAAAAGTAAAAGAAAGGGTTTTTCTACATCAGCCAAATATTTAAACCATGCAAATAGATTTTTGAATCCACAATTCCAGGAGATTATTGAAAGAGTGGAATTTTATGAATTTTCAACTAGAGCATTAGGTTTTACAAGAGAGGTTCCAACCAAGCCAAATCATTTAGAATGTGTGAGAAAGTCTAATTGCTCCTTCATTTTAATACTCGTGGCATCTATTTGTTGTCCGTTTTGGGCAACCTCAGTAGACGTGCTTGCAATAGGCGGAAGAAACTTGATAACGTTTGTGGCTTCCTCCATAGACTTAAAAGCATAAAGGTGAAGGCCTATAGAATTCAAATCTAGTTGATAATCCCATAAGAGTTTTGCAATGATGTGTGATTGCACTTTGCAAAACATGCGGTTATTATGACTATTTGGCAGTTTTATCCATTCCACATCGTCTGAAATCAAATTCCTCAATGTTGGAATTTGATGTAGATTCTTTAACAATGCTGAGCGATTTAAACTTGCATACCCTTTGCTGGATGATGTTGCTCCCCATCCCAGCAATAATTGCATTTCTGCCGGCACCTCCTTAAAACATGTTAAAGGGGTCTCCAGAATGCTACTGGCATTAGTGGAGCCATCAGCCAGCTTCTCTTCCACTTTAAGATTGCCTTTTGTGCATGAAGCGGTAGTTGGTCCTGGCCAACAGGATAAGTCCCTGCAGGTTCTAATTTAGAGCCTGGAGCAAGCAAAGTGTTCACCAACAATGGACTTCTCAGAACAACATCCGAATGTGTCAGATTAGATGGCACCTCTTTTTTACTTAAATCGGAATCAACTGACAACGCGCTACGAGTGATATGCAAGTCTTTGTCTGTTAAAGATGACGCAGAAGACTTTATATTTGCCGCAGAACTGAAAAAGTGTAACATGTGTCTGGGTCAAGTGAGGAATACATTTGATATTTTGTCGTACCAGGGCCTCTACCCCTTGTATGCTCGAATTGTGGCAGCTAGGTTTATCTTGTCCATAGGCAGTGCCACCTTGCATAATGGGTACACCTTCGCCAAGAGATGTTTTTAATTAAATGTTCCTCTGGTTCAAGGCCCTTTGGCTTTCCTCATTGAGTTGGTTCAAGTCTATCAATGCATAATTTTGTGACATGAGGCCAATTGTTTTGATGGCTGAATTATGTCCTTTGATTTTTTGACTTAGACTGAGGGACCAAAGCACTTTGTTTTCATAGCCGGTGATTTGGCCGGCAGTTGCCTTTTTTAGGCTCTAGAAAAAGTGTTTTTCTGGCTTTTCTTGACATAATTTGAGTTGCCAAGTGAACTTCTTCCTGAGGAGCAATTTCCTCTCTAAGCTAGGCCAACATATCAACCTCACCGACTTCTGCATCCAATATGTCAGTAAGGGGTATAGGACTATCTGGCATATTTGTTACAGATTCACCTGCCACTCTGAGGCACCCATACAGGGGTCCAAACGTACCAAATTTGCACTTAGAAAGATATTTTCTATAGTCAAAATTCTTTCATGCTGTAATTTGGCGACAGCCATGTAATCCGCTTAAAAAACAGCACCTGTCCTAGAATGTGCAGGTATTTCCTGTTGTACTATGTGGGCCAATGATTTCACAGGCACTTCCATTGGAACTCTGCATTCGTCGGTTTGGGTGGATTGAGATGGAGTTATTTTGGTTGGAGGTGGCGAGTCATTCTCAGAACCTTTAAAGAGCTGCCTTGGCCATAGTGAGTGACAGTGATCTTGGGCTAGCATAAAACCCTCTATTTTACTTATTTTCATGAACATATCTGAGGTGGATGTTTTAAGTGCATTAATAGCTTTATGAGTGTGTTCATGTCCTCTACCTAAGAGGTTAAGAATCCATTTAAGTACGGGAACATATTGCAGTTCTTGTTCATTAAAGGTCAATCAAAGATTCCTCTGAAGGATATAATGGGAACGAAGAATTAGGTGGCCGTGTGCCTTTCAAGGGTGAGTTTACGGGTTCACTGGAGAGTGCAAATACACAATTTCAGCAGTGGGAAGCGGGGGGTGGGGGAGGGGCCAAATCATGAGTGGGAG
Source organism: Ambystoma mexicanum (assembly GCF_040938575.1). Classification (NCBI taxonomy): domain Eukaryota; kingdom Metazoa; phylum Chordata; class Amphibia; order Caudata; family Ambystomatidae; genus Ambystoma; species Ambystoma mexicanum. The sequence goes on from NC_090937.1 coordinate 275,972,661, forward strand.
AACTCGCATTAATTTTTGATTGACCTATGTTCGGAAATAAATTTACATCACAGGAAGTTTTGGGAATAGAATATGTAATTGGTGGTGTCATGTGACAATGTACCTGTTCACAGAATTTATGTGAATTTATGGCTGGTGAAAAGGGACCATTTGTTAAACGCACCCATTATGCAATTCTGTCATCACACCAGGAGCCACCAGTGAAGTGTCCATTGCTGACCCACGATCTTCACTTGGGACTCCCAATAGAGAATTGTCACTTATAGGAACATTAGAAAGTATATTTGTCGGGAGTAGGTGCTCCTATGTGATCCAAGGAGCCTTGGGGAATATGTTTTTATTTTGTTTTTTATTCCCTTGACTTTTTCTTCTTCCAGTGGGAAATCTTTTTCTAAATGTGAGCAGGGTAAACCCTGCACAACCTCACCACTGAATTTGCTGCTTAAAGGACAATCGGAGCCAGAATAGACACCAACAACATTAATTGAAGCTTCCTCCTCATTCACTTCCAAAGCCTTTTTTTTTTCCTTCTTTGGACAAAGGAGGCAGGGAAATACTAGACCTAGAAAGTTGTTTGTGCACGAGTCTTGTGTGCGTTTACCGCTCCGTAAGATCCTATCCATTTTGTAATGGACTAAAGGAGTACGTCATTAAACACAAAAACTATTGTGCAAAAGCAACAGTATATAATTATAGCCTGGGGTACTTCCCAAGAAACCCAATATACATAGGCGTAATATTGGACAATGTTAAACATATTGCACCCATAATACGTTATAATAGAACACAAGTGCAACATCCGGAAGCTGTTTCAGTTCTGTGTGCCGTGTTGAAATTAACTGCTGCTGCCTTGTATGTAAGCTTTGCTTAAATTTTTCCAGGCTATACCAGTTCGTATAGCCCGCAGATTGATCAATCACTGCCGTCAATCACCTTCTATGGTGTTCAAATGGCCATTATCGGGTCTCAAATCAGAGGTCAACAGCGTGCAACCCCATCATAGTCTATGAGGATGTAGGCTTTTGATGGTATAACGACCCTGTCCCTAAAAAAAGCAGTGTAGTTGATGTTGTAATGTTCAAAATTAAAAGGGTTGCTGACATAATCCCCAGATAATGCTGTGTTGTCCACAAAACTAGTGTGAATTATTTGAGTTCTCTTGACTGGCGACATGGCTCCCTGCCGGTGCACTGAAGATTTTCAAGGATGTCCTCTCCAAAGGGTATTTAAGTTAGATACTTGTAGAGCATCGGCGTGAGCGACACATTGACCCTCCTAATAAATAAATTTGCTGATATTATTACCACCTTATAGGCTTCTGCATCATCACTGTTCATGCAGAAGGTATCTGTTTCGACAGAGTTCGATTTTCAGATCAACGTTGTTCACCATATGTTTCTCCTGAAAGAATAGATCGGAGTGTAGACATCCTAGTAAATCAAAATGTCTGCTGCCTGCTGGATACGTTGCTCTCTTTATAAACCCTTTGTTGGACCCATCTAGAGCATAATCATCTATATGCCCTGCTGAGTCATTATAAAAAAAGCCCTGCTGTGAGCTGAGTGTCCAAATTGGCATCGCTGTAGTTCAGAATGCTTTCGATGTTCACTCTATAGGCGTACATGTTGTCACTCTGTGTAATCAAGTGGTCGTCAGGTGTCATTCAGGTCCAGGTACATTTCTGTTGAACTCCCTATGAAAAACTCCATGGGCAGAGGAGTTAGTGCAGCAAAGGGCACAACTTTCTTAAACCATTTTTTTTAATTCTAGTCTGTGTTGGGGGTATGGCAAACGGGTGTAATTTGTATTCGACGCATTCACCCGAGGCACAATGGATGAAGGCCATGTTTTAGAAAATACTGATGTTGGGCCGTTTTGTTTTCTCTTGTTCAGTCTGTTCTTCCGAGTGTGTTTTCTCTTCCGATGAGCAGCTTTCAATGTTGAACTTTGTTTTGTATGCACCTTTTGAGGGCCACCCACCTGTGTGATGCTCTCTTTTTTTCTTTTTGCTGGAGCTTTTCTCACGGAAACCAGGCCTGAACCCTCCTGCGTTGGTTTGTTGAAACGATTTGTGATAGCGATAGTTGCACTAGTCACCACATCTATAGCGATATTTGTAGCTGCGATTTTCAAAAGGTGGTTGGCCAATTCAACCTTTTTTGCAGGAAGGGCATAGCCATCCAAAAGACTTCTGAAAATACTACCTAAAACCATTCCATACATAACAGGGGCATCTTGTAAGTAGGGTTGATCGCCATAACTGGCTTGCCAGCTGTAATAATCCCTATAGACACGGCTCCCCATAGTTCTTCATGGATACTATATTTTAGTAGTCTTTCTCGCTCTCCTTGGGTGCATGTGTAGTTTCACTAGGACCTTGGCGTATTTAAATGAGACCATTTCCAATTGAACGTTCCTTTTCTGTATATTGATGGTGTCAAAATGACACTTAGAAATGGGGCCATCATGCGGCTTAATGTGCTGTATGCTAACAATACTGTTATTTTACCTTTGACTTCAGTGGCTTCCATTTGGGGGGCATATGAATCACCAACCCTTTGATATTCTTCTATATCACTGTAGATTATGAGGCTGTAAAACCCACCATTAATATACACGCTTGTTCTGTGCAAAGCTTTATTACTTTTCACATGTTGAACGGTTCCCAACCACCTAGGGAGTTTCCAGGTACATATAAACTGTGTGGCAAGATCGGTCATCTTAGAAATACTTTCCTATAAGTAATATCCAGAAATAATTGTATGTCAAAATAGCTCTCAGTGTTTGTGAGCGACTTTTTCATAGCACCAAAAAGAACTTGTATGCTGGGGTAAAAACCGTGAGTGGAAACCTGCATGTAACAGTTGAACAGGTCCTTCACGCTTGATGGTAAACTTTGCCTCACTTCCATCTACGATTTCCCATGTGTGGGGTATTGAATCTCCATCAGCCCAACTTCCCACAATCCTTGTAAATTAACTGGTTTATCCATCTCAACACAATAGTTCGATATTTCTCTGTTAGGGAATGTTTCTAAAGAAGTGTTACTGGGTAAGGTTATGTAAAATACTGTGTTGCCCATCTTCTCAGGGAGCTCCTAGGTTTTTTAGATCCTTTAGAGATGCAGAGCTGACCCAGCTGTTCAATTTCTCAGTCCAACCCACCCATTTCACAAGCTTTTCTTTCTTAGACCCCCCCCAACCCCCCTTACCTTTACTCTGAATCCTTTTCTCGAGCCTATAAAGCCATTGTGCATCATTTGTAACCCTCTGTTACTCCTTGGTATAGAAATTACTGAGAGATTACTGCTTACAACTTCCTGAGTATAATCAACCAGTTAGTAGATGTATATGCCCGCTTTCATAGAGACTTCAGCCACTATAAAAATTAATCGGTAAAGGATTGGTGATACCCTTTTGGAAATACAACTTTTAAATTGGAGACTCTGATGTGGTCCCCTACTCACAAGGGTGTTTTCTTGACCTTCTCCGATAACCTTTGAGCATACAAGTTTCTCCAGACTGTTGATGAGTTTTCAGGCATTACAGAATTTGCAGTCATTTAAATAGAACTGTGATAGCTGTCATTTTGCACATCTATAAAAGGCTGTAAAATGTCAACCATTCATATTAGCTGTGAAAAATCTCCAGAGTTTAGATTTCAAGGTTCTGTTAAAGCACTCAACTATAGCTGCCTTAACCTCTCATTGTGCGTTATAAAATTATGCATGCGGTGTTCTGGAAGATTTTGGGAGGAGCCTATTTAAAAGCTCCTTGCCGGCACCAGTTTGCAATTTTGCAGGCACACGTCCCTTACTGAAGACATGCCTGAAAGCGGCTGTCACTCTTGAACCAGCCCTATCCCTCAATACCTCAGCAAAAGCAAATGTTGATAAAATATGTATTACCGTAAGTTGTAATGTGCACCATTGTTCTGCTTTTTAAAAGGGCTCATATCCTCCAAATCCGCCCGCCACTGTGTTACAGTCAGATGCCACGGTCATTCTTTTCAAATGTTTTCTGGCGTTTTTATGAAGGGTATGTGCCTCTTAACCAGATAGCCATTCCTTGACAGCTCCACGTATGGTGGGTTGTCATGTTGTATTTTTCTATAAAGAGTATCAACACCACCATAAAAACAATTCCACATTTATCATAGTAGCTTTTATGCATTCTCAATGAGAGTTGTTATCCATTGAAGCACTAAGAAATGAAAGAGGCGTGGTTGGGGAAGGAATTTTTTTTTTAACGGTTATTGTACATTTAGGGTCTGACACACCATTTGTGATATTTATTTTCTGCAGCATTCTGAATGGTGTTGTACAGCTCAGCCCGGTCCTCACATGTTGAAGTCTGCATGCACAAGAGACTTGAAGCATTTAAAAGTTCCAACAACTCCCAGCCCTGTAACAAATATACTTTAATGCTAAAATGGTGTCCTTACAGTTCATCCAGGAGCTGCTGCAATACCACTATAGTATAGAGAGTCCACATTGTATTTGTACAGATACCAGTATTGGTAACCAGGTGTTGGTACAGATGTTACTGATACACATTACACTTTTTACAAGGATGATTGCCTGCGGGTCTAGGTACCCAGAGATATTTCAAGTTATTTGGGGCGATTTCAGATATCCCCTCTTTCGGCATTGTGGTTAACAGTTTTCTTCACACATACTGGTCCTGGCTTTAGTTTACATTCCGCACGTATTGATAGACCTTTATAAGTTCTATCCTAGAAATAAATGTACACATATAAGGAGTGAGTGCATTGTACATTTTTCTTTTTTAAAACAGACATATCGGGCACTCCTTATCAGTCTTCCTAAAAAAGGTCAAAAAAATCTTTTTGCATTAATAGAGCTACCCACTTTCTGAAAACTACAGGGCCAGCCACCTGTAGAGATCAATTTTTTTATTTGGATAGCGATAATCATGTATTTCCCGAAATGTTTTTGATAAAACATTCTCCACACTATCATGTACATGCATGTTCATGCCTTTATAGATCGCGTTAATCATTTGCAAAACTTTATACAGATTCAACATAAAACATATCCGCAATATTGCTCTAGCATGGTATTGCGACTGGAGGCATTTATGAGCATCCTGTTGTGGGTCTTTGCATTTATGCCCATAACACCAATGGTAATAATCACGTTTCAAGCATGCCAAAAAAAGCATGAATAGTTAAGGGCTCCAAAAGGGTCATAGTTTCCTCTTCAACAGAACTTTCAAAGTGTTTTAAGAAGACACATTTCTTACACTTATTACTGGCTTGGGTTGCTGGACTTTTGATCATTTTTTGACAGCACACACAGAAAAAATTGACTGTGTTGAATGAAGACCCCGGACTCTCAGTGCCGTCAACTCTACTGTTTTCTGCAGTTCCAAAAAGAAAGAAGTTTAACTATTGAATATATGTTTTTACCCATAATTCTCTCTCTCACACACACACACTTTCCTACATAGCAAATTGAACAGGTCAGGACAATCTGTATCCATCTCCACAGCATTAACGTCATTCATGAACAGCTTATCTTCATTGGGACATGCTTCTGGGCCTGGGGACATGGCAGTCTCTGGAAACAGTTTGTCCAGAATGCCCAGGTCCTCATACAAGGGTAATTTACGATTCTTTATAGACTCATCCATATTGATGTAGTCTGCATCTGTCTAGTCTGCATCTGTTTAGTTTGCATCCATTATTACGGCATCTACACCATCAAAGCATTCATCAGAAACTTTGAAAGGGGAAACAGGCTGAGTCATAGCATCAAGCTTCATCATAGAAAGGTGCTGATTCAGATTAACCTCATAATCCATCGCACTACCAACGGGGTATTGGGATTCGTCATCTACAGGGGTGGTTGTTGTTGACAGGCTTTTCTGGCTGTAGTAATTTTCAATTGTGTTCAAGTCATCACCCCAGAGTTATTCTTAGAGGAGTAGCTATAGCACTTCATGATTCAAGGCATCAATGGCCTTGTGCAAGCAGGCTTCCTGAGTCTTCAAAAGCGCTGTATACCTCTTTCCGGTGGTCCTTCTGTATATTTACCCTTTACCCCACCCACCTAGGGAGTCAAAACTGCACTACCTACATCACCCCCCACCCCAAAACATGACAGGTTAATGTCTGCATCATCTCCACAGTGCCCTGGTGCACTATGAACCCTATGGAATGCTTCTGAGTCTTGGGGGCACACTTGCTTGGGGCTAAAAATAACATGTACATCATTTCCACATTATGATGTCACCTCATGAACGGGGGACCCCCACATGGCTTCACACAGATCACTTCCGGGTCAAACTGTTGATGTCACTTACCCACAACCAGGAGATAGGACTGACGCATGGCACCCATAATTCCACTTCCGGGGTGGGACAGCAGGACTGCTGGGTGAACACCCATGATGTCACTTCCGTGATAGGCTTTCCGGTGGGGCGGAACTTCCGGGGTGGGACTTCCGGGTTAGATGGGCGTTCTCACTTGTCAAATTTAACTTGAGGACCAACAAGATCATTTACCTCTACTTCGGTGGATGTATGGTGGATGTATGCTGTTGCAATTGAAGACTTTTTAAGTCAGCCAAGTACAGATTAAAGAGTGTGGGGGAGAGAACACATCCCGGTTTCAATCCAGTATATTTACTTCCTCACTTATTTGCCTGTCCTCTGTATACTTAACCGCCATCTTGGATTCTCATGTAGGCCAACAATAATTTTCAATATTCCAGGTGATGGAGCTTGCGCCACCGCCCAGTCCTGCTAACAGTGTTGAAGGTGGCACTACAGTCCACAAAGTCTGTAGGTACTCTTTATATCAAGCTTTCCTTTGTTCTACATTAGTGACCAGAGTAATAAGGTTAGTCAATGTAGTCTGACCACTCCTAAATCCGGTTTGATTATACAGAATATTATACCAATAGTCCCAGCTTTGTAGTTCTCAGAACAAGACTTTCCCAAATATTTTTGCAGGTGCATCCAGCATTGCTAAAATCCTATAACTGGTAGGTAATGATCGTGGGCCTCAATTAAGAACCAGTATTATTGTACTAGATTTCCATAACTCTGCTATCATTCCAGTGAGGCTCATATTTTGGAATATTAGGTTTAGTATTTTACCCCAAATTATCTTACACTCTATCAATAATTTGTTGCACATCCAGTCAGGTCTGGGTGCTCGAGAGTTACTCATAGTACTGATGATCGGATCAATGTCTTGCAATTAGTATTAGAATGGTGTAATGTGTCAAGCTCGCAATTGTTATTGCAATGTGCAATATTACAAAGTCGCAGTACAGCGTTGTTTAGAATGGGCTCCTCAGTGGATAAAAAAAGATGATTGGAACCAATCAAGAGGCTTTATCTGACCACATTCCTGATCATGCAATGGCTTGAGTCCTCTTGAGTAAAATAAAATTCTGGTTGGTGCCCTTATTTAGTGAAGTAAATGCTATTTTTTTCTCAATGTGTAGACGTTACAGGGCATCAAAAGCCCACCTCTTGCTGCCCCCCCCCTCAACCCTCACCCCTTCCCCATACCCACCTCTCCAGAAACGACGGGGAGGCTCTCCTTAGGGTGGATGACTGCAATATGTGAAAACGCCTTTGCGGAAGGATAGAGAGGGGTTGCAGTGAAATGTGTGGGGTGTGAGAGCAAATAGGTTTTTGGATATACATGTGCTAATGCCAGTATTGAAGACCAGAGGTGATGGCAACACTAGTTAGTATACCTCATACTTTACATATACACAGAGCTGTGACATACGTCAGGCGAGGACCTATAGGTTGTGTTCTGCTAAATTTCCATTGACCTGAAATCCCTTCTTGAAGTAGTCTCTTGAAGTTGCTATGTATCGCAGACTCCGTTCTGCTCTCCTGTGGGGAGCATGTACACCATATTTTGAGTTCTGTCAAACTGTCAGGTCTTGATATGGATAGTAAAATCTGAAACTATTTCCATGCCTTTTTCAAGATCAACATTCTTCAGGAATGTAATCACTTTTTGCTTTTCTTTTATGTCAAGAGAGAAACAATGCTAGTAGCTGATTGAACATCCAGGTGTCCATATGCTATATCAACCCTGTAGAAATAAGGGAGATTGCAATGACTGCAAATCAGTCATCCAGCACCCAGCAGGATACCTCCTGAACAGTTCCCTGGATCTTTATTTAGGAAATAAGAATTGATGGCAGCAAATGGGAAATTCACACTGCATAGTCACTGATAAGACGCTATTAAAAGTACATTAAAATAAGGTTCAGAAAGAACATTGTGGCTATTTGAATGAAGGATGTACAGTGCACATTTCTTGCTTCGCTTCTCATGCTGCACAACCATCCCTGTGCGTGGAACTCACTCTGCAAATTGATTTATAAATCTTGCTGAAGAACCCCACCTACATGATTTTACTGATGGTTAGATTAGTTTACTCACTTACACTTTTCAAACTATTCTTATAGAAGTTCTACTCTAATTTCAGAATATATCCATGTTCAAATTGAAGGAGATTGGCGTTGCTGAAATCTGTGGTAGAGTGATAATAAGTGCTTCAGAACAATATTCTAAAGCAGACCATGGAGCAGAAGGCACAGTTTGTATATTCAAGCCACATTTCAATCGAAATTAATTTTTTATCTTTCAAGTCATGGGGGCACATTCTGAGTTTGGCGGTGCAGTAAAAAAGTGGTGGTAATTCAATTACAGCTATTTTTTGCTGTAACGGAATTACAGACGTTTTTACCGAAGTGTCAAATTCAGAGTTTAGAGTTTTAGTGAAGGATTTACTTCCAGCATTATGCTGGGGGTAAACCCTCCACTTTAAACACCAATAGTTGGTGGAATTACTGCAGAATTCTCGCAGTGATTCTATTCTGCCCAAATCCCCACGGAATCCAAACATGTGGACTAATATCGCCCTTTTGTGAAGTTATGTTATGTTATTTTGCACTTATATAGCGCCTTATATACCATTGGTATGGTCTGAAGGCGCTGGTAGGTTGAACGCCCTTGGGAACCGAAGTTCGGGTCAGTAGAGAGAATAGAGAGTCCAAAGGTGCGTGTGCGCACCAGGTATGTGTGCAGCTGGTGTGGAATTCCTGTGGAAGCTGCTTCCTAGTGGTAGGTGTCGTGGCTGGGAGATCAGGAGTATGTGTTCGATCTGGCCAGAATTATCCAGAGCGAGTCTGGCAGCGTTAAGCCTGAGGAGAACGCCTGGCTGGGGGCGTGAGACCAGCAATATTTACTTAGAGTGATGGGGAGTGAGCGGCAGATGTTGATATGAGAACAGTTATACCGAATGGTGTCATAGTATCTCTGTGTTCTAGTTGAGTGGTGGTGTAAGGAGAGAGTAAGCGTGGGGTGTGATATGAGGTATGCTCTTTCAGAGGTTCAATGCATTCCTAGGCATAATACGAACGTCGTGCAATTCTGAGCAGTTAGGTTCGTTCTATGCATTTTTGGTCTATGCAATTGGGTACCCTTCTAAATGCAATTGGGTGCACTTCTAAATGCAATTGGGTACACTTCTAAATGCAATTGGGTACACTCCTAAATTCAACTTTCTCAGAGAGGCTATCGGTCACAACTTCTAAGTGCAATTGGGTACACTTCTAGATGCAATTGGGAACACTTCTAATTCAACTTTTTCAAAGAGGCTGTTGGGCGCAACTTCTAAAATGAAATTGGGTACACTTCTAAATTTAACTTTCTCAGAGAGGCTGTTGGGCGCAACTTCTAGAATGCAATTGGATACTCTTCTAATGCAAATGGTCACAGCTTCTAAATGCAATTGGGAACACTTCTAGATTCAACTTTCTCAGAGAGGCTGTTGGGCGCTACTTCTAAATGCAGATGGGTACACTTCTAAGTTCAAGTTTTCTCAGGGATGCTGTTGGGCACAGCTTTTAGAATGCAATTGGGTACACTTCTAAATTCAACTTTCTCAGAGAGGCTGTTGGGCGCAACTTCTAGAATGCAATTGGATACTCTTCTAATGCAAATGGTCACAGCTTCTAAATGCAATTGGGTACACTTCTAAATTCAACTTTCTCAGAGAGGCTATTGGGCGCAACTTCTAAATGCAATTGGGTACACTTCTAATTTCAAGTTTTCTCAGGGATGCTGTTGGGCACAGCTTCTAGAATACAATTGGGTACACTTCTAAATTCAACTTTCTCAGAGAGACTATTGGGCGCAACTTCTAAATGCAATTGGGTAACTTCTAATGCAAATGGTCACAGCTTCTAAATGCAATTGGGTACACTTCTAATGCAAATGGTCACAGCTTCTAAATGCAATTGGGTACACTTCTAATTTCAAGTTTTCTCAGGGAGGCTGTTGGGCACAACTTCTAGAATGCAATTGGGTACACTTCTAAATTCAGCTTTCTCAGAGAGGCTATTGGTCGCAACTTCTAAATGCAATTGGGTACACTTCTAATGCAAATGGTCACAGCTACTAAATGCAATTGGGTACACTTCTAAATTCAGTTTTCTCAGAGAGGCTGTTGGGCGCAACTTCTAGAATGCAATTGGGTACTCTTCTAAATTCAACTTTCTCAGAGAGGGTATTGGGCGCAACTTCTAAATGCAATTGGGTACACTTCTAATGCAAATGGTCATAGCTTCTAAATGCAATTGGGTACACTTCTAAATTCAACTTTCTCAGAGAGGCTGTTGGGTGCAACTTCTAGAATGCAGTTGGGTACACTTCCAATGTAAATGGTCACCGCTTCTAAATGCAATTAGGTACACTTCTAAATTCAACTTTCTCAGAGAGGCTATTGGGCGCAACTTCTAAATGCAAATGGGTACCCTTTTTACATGGACGCTGAGTTTCTGAGTGCAACTATAATGAATTTACGTTGTTGAATGCTGCTTTAGAAGAGTGGTAGGGTAGTATGGCCTGAAGTAGTTGCTTATGGCCCTGCCCTTGCCACACTTACTTGTTGTTGGCTTCTTGCTTCTCCTGCGGATACCTGCAGATACAATCTGAGGCTGTCTCATTGGAGTTGTCCTTAGCGGTGGGGCTGCCCGGGCAGAGAGCTGTCCTGGGTTGGTTGTCAATGGCCTCGGTAGGGTGGTCAAGGGGCCAATCAGGACACGGAGGGCGGGTCGGGAGAAGGGAGGCTGGGGAACCAGAAAGCGGGAGTGGGGAGGGATCGAGGGGGCTACAGGGGATTTGGGGCCTGGGGGAGGCAAGAATTCAAGTGCGGGGCAATCTGCAGGCGGTTTAGGCCACCGGCAGGAGTTTCACTCACCGTGCATCCACGGATGAAAGTGGGGCCTGCTGCGTAACACAGGTCGATAGACCCAGGCAGACACGGTGGGGAGGACCAATCAGGACACGGAGGGCGGGTCGGGAGGCGGGAGGCTGGGGAACCAGGAAGCGGGAGTGGGGAGGGAGCGAGGGGGCCCCAGGGGATTTGGGGCCTGGGGGAGGCAAGAATTCAAGTGCGGGTTTAGGCCACCGGCAGGAGTTACACTCACCGTGCATCCACGAAAGTGGCAGTAATGGTAACAGATATAAGCCGTATTTCAGCATATTTACTTCCGAATTACTGCCAAACTCTGAATGAGGCCCATAGTTTTATATATAAGATTTTCTAATAGACAGGTTTAGAAGCCAAAATTACATTACAGGTCTTTGTTAATATAAGCTACATTCCATTCATCTGCCTCCACTTTCCTGGCCATCCTGTGCATAGCATTGTGCTTTGCAAGTGCCTGCTACCACAGAAATATTCTGGACTGGCAGACTCATGCTATAGTCCCAAAATTAAACTGCTACATGAAATTCGGTTTGGTTGCAAAAAATGATGGTGTCATGCAATTGTAGGATGTCCCCGTTTACCCAATACTTTGCATGAATCTTAAGAGCTAAAGTGCTTCAAAGATGTTCAGTACAATTAGGGTACCACGTCATTTGGACGAGGTTTGCTCAACGCCGGGATACAAACATTGGAAATTCAATGTGGGCGTATAGTTTAACAGTGAACCATGTTACTGTACGCTTAGCCAGTCATTTGCACTGCCTCTGCACCAACCTTGTTGGGAGCTTCTATCAATTTGAAGTTCACAGTTTTGCTACCAAGTTTCATATTTATTGGATAAACCTAAAAAATCCATGCACCATATATTTTTGAGAGCAAGATAACGTTTTTATTTCAACCTCTAAGTTATAGGGATTGCTAACCCACATATTTAAGCAAAGGTAAAGCCAAAATAATCGATAAGTGTTTTTATAGGATTAGAGATCACATTGCATTAGGATTTTTGTTTAAATTATAAACCAATAGGTATTACTAATTACCATATATTTGTTGCGTTAACCAAAATGAGTCCAAAATAATCCATGTATATTTTTTATTTTTTTATTTGATTTGGCTGAGAAAAACTCAACCTTTCTACAAAATTTCATCCAATTACATTTAACAAATCAATTCTTTTTAAAAAAGAAAAAAATGCATTCAATTCACTAAATAAATCACGATAAAAAAATTACAGTAAAATTGTATAACCATCTAATTAAAAGATAATAACTGAGTATTTCAGATGTCAATTATGCTTCCACATTGGGTTTTCCAATTTCATTTACCTATCAGTCAGAGGATTTTTTTTTTTTAACGACCAGCGAGTACACGTTTGTTCTTACAGAGTATCATTTTGTGCACTGCACTGGTCCAAATTCAATCTCTATAGGAAAATCACAATTGCATATCTGATTCTGTGTGAAAAAGAATCTTCCGCAGGGATTCAGCATTCAAAAACCTATATTCATTAAAATGATTCTTAAAAAAGAAGATTCGCAATGATGCTAGCTCAACACATTCCACCATATCGTGCTTTAGAGTTTCACAAGCTAGATTACAAAAGCGACACGTTGTATTCAATTGAACAGCAGCCTGCTGTCTTGTGACGATTTCATTAGTTTGCCATAAATACAATCAAAAGCGCATACATTTGCCAGGATGATCCGGATTTGGACATTGCATTAAATATGATGCTATGACTCCTTATTTTTTCAATAAAAAGCGGATTTTGACCAAAGTCTTTATATACAATACATTGGTCTTGTGTCCTGATCCAGTCGTGTTGCCAAAACTTTGTTTTCACTTTGTCCAGATTAGATAAAAGAAGATTATGTCGGCATTGTGTAAAACTTTATGGACCTTTGATCACCACAGCTCAATGAAAACATCACTTGTTTTAACATATACCGATAATATTGACAATAGGCCATTTTTGCTATTCACCAATAGACATTTGTGATATAAGGAACAGAGCTTTCAAGTGTAAATACCATTTAATATCAGGCCTAATTATGGCAATAGGCTCGGATAGGGGCAATTTCAGTAAGGTTTTCCAAAATCTGCCTTCCATCTTAGCCCAAAAAGTGGAGGGCTTCCATTGTTTAGTCTCGGCTCCATAAAGTAGAATGGGAGTTACTTTTTGTTTGTAATATATTAGGAGTGGACTCATTGAAAATTTGCTATATCTTCAGCTGTTAACTCGCGCTTTTGACATGGCTGTAGCTAGTTTGGATTTTAAGTACTCATGGTATGTGATGTCCGAAGGATGATTGTTAAAATTAACTCCTAAACTGATGTAACTTGAATCCTCTTGGAGTTTTGGAGTTGCCACTACCGGTTTTGTTTGTTTAAACGTCCCATATTGAACTATTTGTGTTTTCTTGGTGTTAATAGTTATATAATTCTTTTGAGCATATTCATCTAAGGCTTTCAACAAAGTTCTCAAGCCTTTAGGTGTCTTAGAAATCAGGACAAGGTCCTACGCATACAACAGCCATTTTATTGTGTGACCATTTAACCTCGGCGAGTCAGTCAATAGACCCGCAAAACTCCTATTCATATCGGCAATATAGAAGTTGAAGAGGGCTGAAGACAGAGTACATCCCTGCTTCAGCCCATCCAAACTCAGCCTTATCTGTACCGTTGTATCGGTATGGAACTCATACAGCCATTTTAGAACATGCCATGGACAGTTCAGATTCATACATTTTTTTAACAGTAGTTCTCTAGGAACTGAATCAAATGCTGTGCGGAAGTCCACAAAGGCCATATACAGAGGCTGCTTTCTCTGCTGTTCATGTAACTTAATCGCATTCAATGTAAATAAATTGATGCCCGTACCAAGACCAGGTATAAAACCCATCTAGTATGGATCTCTTAAGTTTTCTTTAGTTAGCCAGGAGGTAAAATCTCTCAAAACAAAGCAGGCAAAACATTTCCCTGGACAGTCAGGCAGTTCCATTGGCTTGTATGGCGCAGGGGCAGTCCTATTCCCCTTTTTAAAAAAAAATTTGGATGATTACCGATTTCTTCCAGGAGGAAAGAATCATACATGTGTATAGAATTGATTATAGATCAGGTGAATTGAGGCCCAGGCTTGGGGATGTTGCTTTAGCAACATATCACGACCATCGGCTCTGAGGGCCCTGGAGGAACTAAGGCTTGAAATGCACAATATGTCATTTTGATCGAACAGTATAGTATGATTCTGTTCGACTTCCTGTATATTGTTATATATTTAGGAATTTCATTTTTTTAAATATATTGTTTTAATTCCCAAACCAATAAAGGCTAATAATTAGCAATTTCACGTTTCATTAAGCTTAAAAAATAGCCAAAATGCAATAAAAATAAACAGATATTATTCCTGCATTAAAAATGAATTCAAAGAGCATTGAAATCATTGTAAAAATGACAAAAGTAATTTACTTTTTCCAATCCAGATTTTGCTATGGATGTACTGGTTTAGAGCATCATATGATATGATATATGATACGATATATGATAGTTTATTTATGCGCCTATACACAGTGTTTCAAAGCACTAAGGCAAGGGAGGGAACAAGGGTAAATACAATTACATTGTTACAGGCCATGAACAAGAATGTGAAATTAACTATCGTACTCAGCCTAGCGACATTTAAGATAGTGCAAGAGCTAAGACACAGATAGGATGGAAATGGGAAACAGGCGACTACTGTGCTAGGCCTGACGACATTTCTGGTCGAGCCGGAATAAAACAAGAGGTGAGGGAGAGGTGATGAGAAAGGAGGGAGAGGAACAAATCAAGCGACTATCGTACTAGACCCGACGACATTTCAGATAATGCTGGATGGGTGGGGGAGGAGAACAAGTATGGGACGGGGGGGGAGTAGACAAACCATTACTGCTATCGTACTAGGTCCAAGGACCATTCTGATAGAATGAGTGCAGAGAACAAAGGGAGGGAAGTGAGAAGGGTGAGGCGGGTGAGAAGGAGAGAACAGAATAAAACAGTAAAAAAGAGCAGGCCAATAAAAACAGTATTGCAGGGAACAATAAATGTAGGCAGGGATTCAAAAAATAGATGGGCACAGCATGATTTAGGACCAACCTGAGTACGAGATCCAGGGAGGTCCAGCACGAGAGTTGCGAAGGAGAGCACCAAAGTCAATGTGTCCATAGAGACAAATCCAAGCGTTGGCAACGGGTCAGAGATGGTGAAAACCATAGTGAGTCAAGGCAACTCCTGCAGTGAGAAGGGGTAGTGGGAAAGCATGGAGGGGAAAGGACATAAGAGGGGCCAGTGGTGGGGGGCACACACGAACATCACGGGGGACCAGATGGTGGGGGGCACACGCACATCACGGGGGAACAGAGGGGGGTGCGGGGGCACACGCACATCACGGGAGACCAGAGGGAGGGTGTGGGGGGCACACGCACATCACGGGAGACCAGAGGGGGATGCGGGGGCACACGCACATCACGGGAGACCAGAGGGGGATGCGGGGGCACATGCACATCACGGGAGACCAGAGGGGGTGGGGGGGCACACGCACATCACAGGGGGCTTGGGGCCCACACACATCATGGGGGACTGGGGGCACACACCACAGGGGACCAGCGGGGGGCAGGAGGCACACATGCACATCACAGGGAGACCAGAGGGGGTGTGTGGGGGGGCACACATCACGGGGGAACCAGAAGGGGCATGGGGCACACATGCACATCATGGGGGAACCAGAAGGGGCATGGGGCACACATGCACATCACGGGGGGCCGGGGTGGTGGGGGGACACGCACATCACGGGGGGCCAGAGGGGGGTGTGGGGGCACACACGCACATCACAGGGGACCAGAAGGGGGGAGGGGGGGTGAGGGCACACACGCACATCACAGGGGACCAAAAAGGGGAGGGGGGGGTGAGGGCACACACGCACATCACAGGGGACCAAAGGGGGGAGGGGGGGTGAGGGCACACACGCACATCACAGGGGACCAAAGGGGGGGGGTGAGGGCACACACGCACATCACAGGGGACCAAGGGGGGGGGGGTGAGGGCACACGCACATCACAGGGGACCAAGGGGGGGGGGTGAGGGCACACACGCACATCACAGGGGACCAAGGGGGGGGGGGTGAGGGCACACACGCACATCACAGGGGACCAAGGGGGGGGTGAGGGCACACACGCACATCACAGGGGACCAAAGGGGGGGGGGGTGAGGGCGCACACACATCACAGGGGACCAGAGGGGGGGGGGTGAGGGCACACACACATCACAGGGGACCAGAGGGGGGGGTGAGGGCACACACGCACATCACAGCGGACCAGAAGGGGGGGGTGGGGGCACACACGCACATCACAGGGGACCAGAAGGGGGTGGGTGGGGGCACACACGCACATCACAGGGGACCAGAAGGGGGTGGGTGGGGGCACACACGCACATCACAGGGGACCAGAAGGGGGGGTGGGGGCACACACGCACATCACAGGGGACCAGAAGGGGGGGTGGGGGCACACACGCACATCACAGGGGACCAGAAGGGGGGGTGGGGGCACACACGCACATCACAGGGGACCAGAAGGGGGGGTGGGGGCACACACGCACATCACAGGGGACCAGAAGGGGGGGTGGGGGCACACACGCACATCACAGGGGACCAGAAGGGGGGGTGGGGGCACACACGCACATCACAGGGGACCAGAAGGGGGGGTGGGGGCACACACGCACATCACAGGGGACCAGAAGGGGGGGTGGGGGCACACACACGCACATCACAGGGGACCAGAAGGGGGGGTGGGGGCACACACACGCACATCACAGGGGACCAGAAGGGGGGGTGGGGGCACACACACGCACATCACAGGGGACCAGAAGGGGGGGTGGGGGCACACACACGCACATCACAGGGGACCAGAAGGGGGGGTGGGGGCACACACACGCACATCACAGGGGACCAGAAGGGGGGGTGGGGGCACACACACGCACATCACAGAGGACCAGAAGGGGGGGCACACAGGCACATCATGGGACCAGAGGGGGGGGGGGTGGGGGCACATACACATCATGGGGGACCTGAGGGGGGTGTGGGGGCACATGGGGGACCAGAGGAGGGGTGTGGGGGGGAAAAGCACATCATGGGGGACCAGATAGGGGGTAGGGGGCACACACACATCGCAGGGGGTGAGAGGCACACACACATCATGGGGGGCCAGAGGGGGGGCTAAAGTGGCAGCCGTTTGTTATCACTTTTACCACATGTCCCTGTGAGGTGAATGAGCAAGACACCAGGGAGACTAAGTGTGCCCCTCCACCCAATTATCCAGTTCAGCCAGTCATGTGTATGCGACACATTCAGAGCTTACAGGGCCATTTCATTTTGCAACCACTTGAGACAATCTACATGCTGCTACTGGTGATGTTACTTGTTCATTTCCTACTTGAGTGGCAACTGGGGTTGTCTCCCTGCAGGTGCAACATGCTTGAATGTGCATTTGCACTTTACCCCCATCCAGGGGAGGTCCTTGGAGGGGGCAAAATGGACAATTGCCCATAGCCCATGTGCTTTGGAGAAGCAGATTAGTTGTTTGAAGCACTCTGAAACGAACCTGTGAGCCAGGCCAAGAAGTGCTCTGCTCCTGTTTTTTTCCTATTTTACCATTTTATGGCATACAAACAGGGTGCATGAATGCCCCTCAGATATGTTTTTCGAACATCATTTTAGCAGATCACCATCAGAAGTGCAGTTAAAACAATAAGTGGAAAGTGGCTGATGGCCGAAGACATTGCAGTGAGTGGGCCTTTGGGAGTAAGTATTTTATGTCTAAAATGCTGGTTAATTAGAAAAGGGACATGTGCAAAACAAGTAGCGTTCTATGCAAAAGAATGACTACAAGCAGATGACCAGATACTTTTTTCCCCCACCAGATATGTCTTGAAATTACAGTTTTAAAAACCCAAAACCTATTTTTTCAAGCTCACATTACGGCAGGCTTCCAATTCCTTGCTGAAGAGGTTACTATAACAAAATTAATATACTTTCAGGCTGACTTCACATTTGCTTTTTAGGTCTATGAAGCAAAGCCTTATTTTAGATCTTAAAACCCGAACATTATTTTTAATATCCAGAGCCGGGAAGAAAGTCGTGAAGTGACTAAATTGGAGGTAGAGCTCAATTTATGGCTTCACTGCTTAAACCTAAAGAGTGTGATTTGTGCAAAGTCAGTCAGCACTTTATTTTTTATTTTAAGAAAAACATCACTCCTGGTTTACTATAGTAAAGAATAACATTGACAAAGTCAACAATTATGGCTTGCGGATTTTGGCTTTTTGTGGCAAAAACAAGTCCCACAGCCCTCATCTGAACCCTGGGATAAGTGTTCCCTGCAACACGGTACAGTAACCTAATTGCACTGGAGCAAGCTAATTAGGAGGGAGCTTTATTCCACTCCCAGGGCCGAACACCTATCCCCAATAGGACAGCCCACAGAGAGCCCCTGACATGCCCAGTCCTGTCAGTTACTGCCGATCCGGAAAAGGAACCCTTGGTAGGTGCGAGGATAGGTATTAAAACATTCACCTTTATGGTAGACACTGAAGCTACAAAGTCCTGTATTGAGGAAGGTCACTTTCCCTTATCAGGCAAAGTCATGGACAGAGAGGAGAGGGGTTATATGGGGCGATAATGTTGGTTCTGTTTACAGAAATCCTACCCATCAAAGTGGGTACCCAAGAGTTGGTAGCCCATTATTATTTTCAAAAGATAGCCCAGTGTACTGCTTAGGTAGGGACCTCTTGAGCAAGTTAAACCTGACCATTGCACTTACTGAAGATAGGGCCACAGTAATAATACAAGCACTTTACAGCGATGACACTACCAGATGGGTGCCAGTACATCCAGATTTGTTCCTATATAGAGTAACATTGTTGGTGGCATGGGCATCAGGAATTACAGAACAACTGGCAGTCATAATGGTCAGAGATGAAATTGAGTATGCCAAAAACAAGAGGAAGCACGTTGTCAGCTAAAACCACTACTGAAATTGAAGGGCCGCTGTTCTCCAATGAGAGATGGGTGAAAGGGCAAGCAAACTGTACAGCCGGGGGCTGTTAGGGGTTCTCAGAGCATGTAGTGGCATGTCTCAAACAGAAATGTTATAGAATTTGGAGCACATGTGTGTCAAAACTCACTTGGATCAAACTGAACAAAAAGCCAGGCCAATGTGCAAATACTGGCACACTTCTCCTTGTGCTTAGAGGAAATGGCACTGTACTCCTAGGCACAAATGAAAGGTGCAATAAGACTTATTTTTTCCTGACCTGACTAATGGCACATCAGCATTGATGGACTTCTACTGAGTATTTATATTTGTTTCTTTATTTTACATTTGTAAAGCACATACATCAAGTAATTGTGTTTCAAACCGCCTACAGGGCAAGGGAACATGGGAATGAAAGGAAAATATAACAATGAAGAGAGAGGAAGTGACAGTCCTACTAGACCTTGTGAGCCTTCAGAACGTGCAAGGGCAGAGAGAGAGAAGGGAAGAAGGAGGGAGGTAAGTTCTAGGAATTCCACAGAGGGAAGGAAGTGCTAGGGAGTAAGTTGCAAGCAGCTAAGTACCTGGCAGAGACAACTTGGTAGGCGTGGTCAACTGCCAATACAGTGCAGGCCTGTGAGACAGCATAGGTCACTTGGCGCCCAAAGGCAAGTGCTGGGAGTGGGCAGAGACTGAAGGCAATGGGTGGGAGGGGGGAGAGGCCAGGATCCAGAATGACACATAAGGGCCCTGGTCACCAATCTCAGCATCTGGGGTTTATCAAGGGAGGGATAGGGGGAAGGAGTTGTTGAAAAGGAAAGTCTTGAGGAGCTACCACAATTTAAGGAGATCTGGCTCAAGACGAGGCTGTTCCAGAGGAGGGAGGCAGCTGAGGAAAGAGATTGGCCACCAGCTTGCTGTTTAGAGAAGTCTTTGACACCCCGAGTTGCAACTGAACCCTTTCCCCATCATTGTGCTCACCGCTCACTATGAACCCAATGACAAATGAGGTCAAATTATTGGTCCCAAGATTCCTTTGACAAGCTCAAAGCAATCCCAAAACAATTCTGTCTGTTCATAAAAACAGATGCTTTTTTTCACTTCCTTCTACGTACCTGGCATCCAAACTGCAAATGGTTGCAGATAACCAGATCAGAGATGCTCCAGATAGCGAACCAGACAGTGCAGGGGCTCAATTAGAATTGCGGGCTATTTGTCTCATGACCCTCCAGAACTGGTATGTTCTGGATTTACTTTACAGCAATGGAAGGGGGCATATGCAAGAAGAGGAGCCTCTTGCTGCACATACACCCCCCCAAATGATGTGGACAATGGATCTTTAACCCATGCACAGCTTGAGTGAGTGCTGAAGATTGGTTTGATTCAATGTTTTCATGGGCCTGTCTTGGTTGGGGATAGCTATAAAAGGTGCTGGTTCCCATCATGGTATTTGTTCTTGTCATTTATTGTTCCTGTCAAATGATTCTACAGTGTGCTGCTCAAGACACTGCCCAAGAGTGTGATGATGTTGGCATCTATAACTACAGGTAAAGCTGCTACCCTCACAAAACAGACCGACAAGTGGAATGGTGAAATAGAGCACAGGATGGTAAGAGTAGAACCACCAGTTGGTCCCCCAGGGACATTTGTCTTACCCCCCCCACATGATCCAGAAAATGTGAGCATTGGGTGGATTTGGCAGGAGATGGGGGATGTTGCTTTATGACATGTACCCCATAAGAATATGCTCAGATGGGGTAAAGTTTATGTCACGTTTGCAAAGTGTAGGTGCCCAAAGACAACAATTTTAGAAGAATGGAAGCTGCTGAGTTAGTGAATAGAGTATTCACTAACAGGGGGAGTATTGGGATGTAATTGTAATATCCCAGGCAGGCAAAGAGCTTTACACTGTGCAAAACATTAGCATGTGGCCTAGTGCTAGCAGTTCTCATTGGGCACTGCAGAATGCACATGTATCTATTTGTAGTTCGCTTTGACGCATATTAGAAACACCATATAGCCACACAGGAAGAGCAACAATGTATTTACGTTGTGGTTGCAGAGGATAAAGATAGGGTGATGTATTTCACATTTAGAGGTAGTATAGAGAGTTATGTTTTCAGAGATGTGCTAATAGATAGCTGACATAGGTAGGCATGTGGGAGGAGTCATACGTGTTGCAGAAAAGCAGGGTCCAGCGGCTAAGGTAGCAGGAGTCCCGATATGCTGGATTTTAGGGCACATTACAGGATGCGTTTATGAGAAAAAGGCCTAACGTGGAGCCGCGGCTCTGTCCAGTTGAGGAGTCCCCCCTTTCATCCTCCAGAGAGATGTTATGCTGCCAAGACAACAAGCTGCTGTGCTGTGTCGATAACAGCGAATTGAGCCGAGCTGCAGAGCTCAGAGGAGCTGGGAAAGGAATGTTGGGTTCAGAGAGGAAGGGTAGAGATGCGCCTTTTATGAGCAGGGCATGGGGTGCTGTGATGCTGAGAGCCTGATGAAGTTTTAAAGTACTACTACCCTCACCCAAAGAGCAGTCATTTTATTTAAACTGCAGGTGCTGCATTTTAGGGATCAATAAATACGTGAAATCCAAACAGAGTGGTGCTCCGATCACATCATTCATGGCACCTGGGTTCCCATAGAGATAAGGTAGGAGATGGGATAGGACTGTACCATGAATTGGTACAGGAGGAGCAGAGGTGATGCCAATAAATGTATCTACGAGGTCAGGGAGCTGTTTGTGCATGCCAGTATCTGTGATAATGTGGATGCCCCATTGTATTATCGAAGCAGAGATATTCACACTTTGATCAGGGTGCACATCGGTTAGGAATATTTATTTGTTAAAGAAATGTATTATGTCAACAATGTACCTGATAGTCAATGAACTTAAGTTTCATAGTGACGATGTAGCACTTCACATGTTTAGGGAAATGTGTTTTAGATAATGTGCGACCAATAGGGTAACAGACTATAGGGGATAATTAGAATTGTATATAGGGGTAAGCCAATGGGTAGTGCAGGTTCATGTTGTAATTTTTTTTTAATGCACAGTTTTGTTAATTTGCTGTTTTCTGCTATAAAAGATGTAACTCCTTAGGGTGGGGCTAGTTCCATGTTAGTTTGGTTCTACCGGGCCATCAGATACTTTTTGTATGTAATAAAACTATGTTTTCTTTGCAAACGGGGATTATTTGGCCTATTTGGAATGCACAAGAACCACACCGGTGCTCCGAGCCAAGATCTACAGGACATGCATCAACTAACAAACCAGGATCTAACACCCCTTAACGCCAGACCAATGGCAGCTACTAGCTCATCCTACTTTATGGACAACCAAGATCAGCTCAAGAATCCGCATTTAGTACGCATGTGACTCATACATGCTATAATACTACTACCTCCTGTAAATTCATGTGATACTACAGAAATGTACTTCAATGTAGGACTCCACAATATTGCACATTTGTAATATTTGACTAAACTAATTGAAAAAAAGTCCGGGCAAAACTGTTGACCACACAGTTGGCAATTGTTCTTTTTGTTATATTGCCATGAACAGGAGTCATTAACAGCATCTTGAAATCTAAAAGTTTGTACTTATCACGTACTAACACCAATTCCACAAGATATGATATACGTGACTGTGTAAATCACATAAAACTAGTTCAGTTTATGCCGTCTCAGTCAACTGAATACATATTTGTACGTGTTCTTTATATACATTTTTCTTGGCGCACTTGCACAGGGATGTACCCTCCTAAAAATCAAACTATAGTTACAGTAACATGTGTTAGCCATCTCTGAAATCTGCAGCATCATGAACCTCCACAACGTAATTACTAGGAATCTAACTTGCTAAACAATATTAGCACAGCTAAAAGGTCTGTCATCCAACCACTCCAATTCCTATTAAGCCTATTTAGAATGTTTATTGTTTTTCTTTTGTGTCATTCAGCCTACAACACCTAGCTGCATTCGATCAATTTAGCAAAGAATATGACCTAGAGGTGAATGCTGCAAAAACAGTGGCAATGTTATGCCATCACTCTAGATGGTTTAAGCCGAAGCAAACACCCAGATTGAATGGTAAGATTATCCACCAGGTTAATTACAGAATATAATTACAGGATACCACATATGGATTAATTTCACATTTTTTCTTTAACATATGTTTGATTTTGAATTATAATCAATGAATTTTTTGAAGAATTGCAAAATTCCTTTTGTTTCAAGACATTCTGGACTTTTTTTATTTTTTTTATTTTTTACCATCTGTGTCATTGTTGCTCGATTATTACATACATCTAGAATTGCTTTACAGGATTTTGTCCCATAGTAGTGTGCTACACTGCTCGGAAAGAGTTCTCTTTAGGATTTAAGAGTGATATTGTACTTTCATTGATTCTTGGCCAAGGGTCAATTGGTGTAAGCACAGTTAATAATTTCTTAATTGTTTCAAATTGTATTACCTTTGAAAGACAATAGTGAGTATTGGTCTATGGGTGTCTTTGTTGATTTAGAATTACCTTTCAGCCTACGGGTGAACTCCGCCACATTTTTAAATGCTTTTTTCAAAAATAAGTAGCATTACTGAACATCCAGCAGAAAGGTTTGCTTTTTCCTTTGAGGAAGCCATTAAGATTTCATTCTTGATAACTATTGTTTTTTAAATCTATTCAGGAGAATCCCAACTAGATTATAAAACAACTTTAATAGCTAATTTGTAAAGATATTAGCCAGAAATTTAATGCCTCGATCTTAGCTCAGTATCAGTGCACAGAGAAAAATAAGAAGTCTGAGGGTCTTAATGACGCTTTGTAAAGACCGTCCCACATTTGTCAAGTGATGGTATCAAATCCTAAATAAGCAACTGGATTTGGAATTAGCCAATAGTCGACATAATAGTGATTTTTACTGACTTAAACAGCTTGGCACAAACACATGTTAAGAGTTACAACATTTCAGTTTTGAATCTTTCAAAGTTAAGTTAGATACTTATAAAAAGGAATTAGAATCTAAAAACATTAGAAAATATAGACAGGACACATTAGACTACAATTAGATAGGAGAGAAATGCTATAAATTAATCTACACAATTACCACAACGTAATCAATTGGGTAATATTTTGTGTGACTTTTTAAGTAATAAGTTGGATGAACCACGTAATATTACTGCTCAAAAAGCTGGCGATCGAGTGGTTCAGACTTCAACCTCTGGGGGTAATGCAGGAGAGAATTTAGATACCATTGAAAATTCATTTTCTTTAGATGAAGATGGAAAATCAGAAGCAAGAAAAATAAATCTGCCTTGTATACAACCCACACAGGACAACTTGATTGTAAACATCTCTAAATACTAACGTAGGTCTTAAAATGCATACTCTACAGAAAGATCCATCCTTTGTTTCAACTTACATCTCAAATTTCTTTTGAGAAAAATACGACCTTTTTAGGCTGTTGAGAAAAATGCAACTAAAATAGTTTTACTACAATTGAACAATAGGATGCAGGGGTAATCACAGAGTGAATAAGGAATTTATACCAAAGAGCACATTTGATTTTTTTTTTTTTTTTTTTTTACACAAATGCCAGAAAATGGTTGTCTAACTTTCGAAAACTGAACTACAACAAAAATATGAGAAATGTATCTAAAAATGAATTGAAATTAAGAATTTGGTAACAATCTGAACATTGTCATTACATCTGTTAAATGAAGGTTCCATTGTTTTGATGGATGCAGATATTTATTATGTCTGAGACAACTGAATGACATTATATACAGAGTCCTCATGATCCTATCTTAACTGTGGCTGCTCTGATTAAAGAGGTCTTCGACCAAGCAGAGTAAGATGGTTGATTACATTTTCTACTAAGAATTTCCTAATAGCTTGTTAGAACCGTTGGCACAATAATTGGATGACATACTCCAGTCTGACATTCCGGGCACTAACTTACATGAAAGATGCTTTGGATTTTCTTACATCAATAGCCAACATTGAATTTTCTAGCACAGATATTTTGGTGACCATTGACGTGATAAGCTTCTATACCTCAACCCCTGTTACCCCCAACTCTGAAAGGCTGAAGGGTTCATTTTTTAAATTAGGATATTTTATCTGCCAATAAAGTTTGTTGAATCTATTGAAATTAATTTTGAATAATTATTTTCATTTTAAGGCGCAGCATTACCTCTAGACCTGGGGAATTTCTATGGGAGTATTGCATCTGTGTATGCTAACATTTGCATGTATTGTTTTGAAAATCAATGTATCATTAATAACATTCCATGGAACTCTTGGCATACAAAAGATATATTGATGACACTTTTCTGATAGGCAGAGTTCCTGATATAGAACTAATATGTTTCTCCAATTGCCTGAATTAGGTACACACGCAAAGTTCATAATGAACTACAGTAGACTACAAGACACTAATTTCTTAGACTTTATTATTTTGAAACAGGGGAATGTGTTGACTACCACCATGTTTACTAATCTACTGATAGAATGTCACTAACTATTTCTAACTGTTTCCAACCTCATTCAATTATTCAAAGTTTCCATTTTAGCCCATTTTTGAGAATCAAGAGAATGAGGACTGAAAAAGAGGCATCGAGATTTCAAAATGTATTGTTAGATGCTATAACATACCTTTGCTTCGTAAAACGTAAAGGAAAGTTTGTATCTTAGAGCGTTCATCATTACTAAGACAGTAAATGCTGAACGAATGATCTGATCTAGTGTATGTAACCACTTCTCACTAGAGTCCGGCTATTAAAGAGGAATTCGCTCAGAAATTGTCTTGGCCCAAATCGATCATGCCTTTAGTTTTGAGCATATATTGATCGATCATAAAAAGAAATTCCAATGCCTCTTACATTAGTTCTTCTCACGTGCAAAACGGACGAGTCGGGTACTGCCATCTTGTGCTAAACCTAACCGTAGATGCATCGCTTTAAGTTCAAGTGCCCCTGTGGCAGTAATTCAGTTCACCTGCCCCTCAAGCTGTCATCCCTATACACGTATGCCCCTTTTCACAATGCCAATGCACGTCTCATGTCAACTAAGGGTGTACTTAATTTCAGCTTTGCGTAAGTATTGGGCTGAAATTTGGAATACAGCTAAGTATTTAGCTTCGGACAAAAATGTACCTAAATACTTACTCAAAGCCGAAGTTCTTAACAAGCCCTAGTTTGAGTAAGCAAGAATTCCATCAGCTTTGCTAATTGCATTTTTCTTCTGGTGCCACTTTCTGAACGAGACCTATTCAAAGGAAAACAATGGGCCTTTCTCTGTGCCCAGCATGCCGTAAACGATGCAGAATTTCAAGGACATATGTCACTGACCTCCCCAAAATAAGGAAAAAAAACAATTGAGTTTGTGGACCACTTCTCCGACTGAGTATGGGTCGTAAATAGGATGACTGCAAAAGATTTTCCTGGGCACATTTCAAAGAAGGCAATATACACATAGTTTGGCATAAACAATGGCAGCCACTTGTTATAATTTGCTGGCCAAAGCCAGATACAGCAGTACCTAAATCAAGAGGTTTCCATTGCCAATTAAAGTAACCACAATTTCAATGGTCACAGGCAGGGACGTCATTTGGGGGTCGCCAGAGGTCGCAACTGCGACCTCCGAGTTCTCCCTTGTGACCTCTGTTGGCACCCTTGCGACCTCTAAAAAAAAAGTTTTTTTTTTTTGTAATGTAAGCTCATGGGCTGTGGCCAGCACCATGTGGCTCTTTAGTTCTGGAGTGGCTGACTTTCTTGTTAAAGCCCCTTAAAAAAGAAGAAAATGAAGAAAAGGAGTCACACAAAAACACTTTCAGCACTGACCCCAAATAAGAAAGATTAGGAATACCAAATAATGTGTCTTTCTGGTATTCTATTCAATAATTGCTAGACTCATTAAAGGTTTATTTCAGGCACACTTCAAGGGGCCAGTCACTGATTTAGTCTGTTCTTAAAAGCCTCAACTCAGCCTTTCATCCTTCTGAGGTCGATAAATGAGTACCAACACAGGTTGGGTGATATTGGGTGTATATTTTTTCTATATAAAGTGCTTAAGCGTAAGTGCTATATAATAACACATCATTATCATTTGGTCATGGACATCTGCTTGCATTCACAGTCATTTGGTAATATGGGCCTATATACACTGATCTTAACGATACATATGGCGATCCATTCTTATATGAAATGTACATCACATTATAGCAATATTGTAACAATATTTTTTGTAGTGTACAATGCTATGTGATAGCACTCCCTGTTTTGTCAACGGGTGAAAGGTTGCATTCCATTGCATCCCGCGATATCACTTCAGGGTGGGGTCAAATGACATCACTTCCTGTGATGTCACCAGGGGTTAAGGGTCGTGTGATGTCACTTCCGCTACCCCTGGTATTTTGGTGAAATGACATCCCTGGTCACAGGCATGGAGAGTTTAGGAAGCAACTGCGTTTAACTGCTCTATTGTCACCACATTCTATTTTCCACATTTATGGTATAATGAATTAACGCCTACCGGTGGCTACTCCAATCAATGCCCTTGATCTGGCTGGGCCGCAATCGCCAATACACGCATGCCAAAGCGTATTATAATAATAATAGGTGAAGTAATAATACCCATGAGTTGCATGTTTATCTCCCTTTTGAAGGTACTTTCAACATTGAATTGCCTTCGCGGAACTGACATCATACAAATGATGTGTTGCCATGGGATTGATTAAAATGCATGGGGCATCTGTGCATTGCAGATTTAAAAGTGCTGATTTTCTATTTTATCTAGAATTTCTAATGAAGAAATTAAGGAAGAGGGTGAAGAAATAAGGCCGGCAAACGTCAATGCCTGGCTTGCATTTGAAAATGTTGCTTTAGTTATTTTATAAAATGCCACCTATTCAGAGAGAACACAGGTGTGTATGTGTTATATATATATATATATAAAAATGCACTCGCGCGGCCACGCTAATGCCATCGCTTCTGTGCCTCTACATCCTGAGAGAAAAAGCCTCGAGTGTCCAGCATGCTTTCCAGGACGTCAACGCGCCTTATGCTAATGCCTGACACTCAGCTGTTTAGCAGCAAGGAGCTGCAAACCACTTAGCAGCAGCTGGGAGGGCGGGGGCAGAGGAGTGATTTGTTTCTCTATGAATGGAGTAACTGTGTTAACCAAGCACTGTCTGGGGGGAAAAAAGCCTGCACTTCCATTTTCGGCTGCTGTCAGTGGAATAAGTTCTGTAGACCTGGGCATTCTTAAAAACGGAGTACATTTTCAAATAAAGTCCCAACATTGAAGGTGACGAGGGGAGAGCACGGCGAATGGAGGAGGCACCCCGATAACCGGGGCAGGGGCAGGGGCCTTCCTCCTTTACGCTCTCTTGCCCCTCCCCCACAGGGGCAGGGGAGAGGGCGGCAAAGGAGCCAGAGAAAAGGGCGCCAAGAGCCCAGGAAAGCCCGCGAAGGGCAACAAAGGAAGGGGGCGGGGCTTGGGGCATAAAGGCGGCGGGCGCCCGGCACAGGAGCACTTGCAGCTCTTCCAGCAGCCGGGCGCCCGTTAAGAGTGGAGGACTTCTTTTGGACTTCTTTTCGACTTTCCTTGGACGGCGGAGCAGTTGCCTGGACTTCGTTCTACTGGAGGGGAAACCTTTGCGAGGAAGCGGCGGCTCTTGCGGCGTGGCGAGCGGTCGGCATCCGGAGGCGCCGGCGACGGGGAAGGAAGGTCGTGAAGCAGGCGAGGCCGTCTAGCAGAGCGTCGAGGCAGCCGGGAGCTACACGCTCGCAGCCAACAGGGGCGAAGGCAAGGTTTCCCTCAAAGGAGGCGCCAGTCAGCTGGTCGGCGAGGCGGCAGGGACCTGCACGCTCGCGGCGGTGCCTCGCAACAAGGGAAGCTGAGGTGAGAGGCGGCCACTACCTCAGGTTGGGAGCAGCCCGAAATAGCCCAGTTGGGAGAGCGTTAGACTGAAGAGCTAAAGGTCCCTGGTTCGATCCCGGTTTTCCGCAGGGGATATTTTTCAAAAGTGAAACGCACGGTGCGACGGAACAGCTGCGGGTGCAAAGGACAGATAAAGCTGGCTGTTTAGCTCAGTTGTTTAGAGCGTGGTGCTTATAATACCAAGGTCACTGGTTCAATCCCCGTATTGGGCTCTTTGTCATTTGGGCGGTCCTAAGGCTGAAGCCTGCAGAGAGCGGCTCAGTTGGAGGGGTGGACGAAAAAGTGCTGGGCGAGACTACAAAACTATTGCAAGGCTACAGCTAAAGAAAGGACAACATTTTAAAGAGTTTTCTTTTTGGCTGCGTGTGCTGTACAGGAAAGTAAGAGACACATAAGACATTGATTTGGGAAAACATTGCCTAAAGAGAATCATGCAGATGCAAGGAAAAAACCAGGAGGATCAGCAGAAGGATGACCTGGAGGCATTTTTGATGATGGCAAGAAGGGCTGGGGACAAATATGGCACCAGCTGGATGCAGTTGATGGCAGCACAGGTGGGAGCTGAGGTTGCGGGGCGCAACCAGAGGTCCGAGTCACCGCTCTTGTTTCCACCGACACCCATCGAGGAGGCATGGGTGGAAGTGCACTCGCAGGAAGGGAAAGAGCTGGACATCGAGGAGCTCGAGGAGGAGGAGGAGCCAGTCGCCAAAAGAAAAAGAGTGATGACCAAGAAAGCGAGAGACAGCCAGCAGCAAGCGGCGGCAGCACAGAAGCGGAAAGCCAACCCCAAGGGAAGGGGGAGGGCGCAGGAGGTTGAGGCCATTCCGGCACCTGTCCCTGCTGAGGCTCCAAGACCAGTGGGAGGTCCTCGCAGCACACCTGTAGCCACACCGGCGGTAGCAGCTGAGGTGCCAACCACCTTGGAGATGGTGAAAGGTATGTTCAGGGAATGTATGGAAGCTTGGGTGACGGGTGCAAATTGTCAGTTGCCTGTTAATAATAATGCTTTGAACATGGTGGGTAAAGGAACGCAAGGGGGTAGTGGGGCCACGGAGCAGCTTGGCTCGGGGGCAAGTCAGCCCGTGGTAGGCGTAGGTCAGCCAGTAACGGGAGTGAACCCGGGGCAGATGGCGACGCAAGGGGCAAATACCACCTACACGCCGCAAATTGGGGGGACACCTTGGTGGGGCACAGGCTCCTTCACAGGTACACTGGCAGGAGCTGGCCAGCAATAACACAATATACGGGAGGCCAATGCCGGGGTTTGCACCGGCCAGAGTGGCGATTAATGCATTGGCATGGCACATCCTGCTGGCATACAAAGAACGGGTATGGAGGAAGGAGTTCATGGATATTATAGAGTTGTTGGGGATGGTCCCCTCGGGACAAGGCTTCAGCGAGCCCACTGAGAGGGAAAGGGAGAAGGAGAGGGAGAGGCCAAAAATAGAGCTCAATATACATACCTGGTTAAGGGCGTTCAGGGTTTATGCCACTATTATGTTAGAAAAATTCCCACAAGATGGCGTGGCATTGATGGCGTATGAGCAGTATATTCACGAGCAATACCTGAAGCATGGGGGGGATACATGGAGCAACTACGATAAAGGTTTTAGACTCAAAATGCAGGTATGGCCAGCAATGACCTGGGATGAAGTGGATGTGGGGGGGCGCATAGACACGAAAACGGTCCCAGCCAGGCCGGTAGAGGAGAGCGTGGCAAGCGAAAGACCAGCCCAGGGGCAGGGGGTCCTACTCAAAGGGGAGGGGGTCCTTTCGTGGGAACTCCTCTTGGAACAGCCGGCCCAATTACCAAGGGGAGTTGCCAGAATGTTGGTTGTTTGCAGAAGGGAGGTGCTCCTATGGTAATGCGTGCAGGTTCAAACACTCAAAGGCTGCAAGCACAGGGAGGCACAGCCCCGCCAGCCGAGAGGGTAAGGCAAGGGGCAACGCAAAAGGCAAGGAGAAAAGCAAGCATGATTAAAACACAGCTGCCAACGCCAATACGTTTACAGGCCATGATGCCTTTCCTGAATACATATAGTGACAAGGGTGATGCAAAATTGTTATGGGAGGGTTTCAGGTGGGGTTTTAAGATTCCTTTCCAGGGGCAGATAGGACTTAAGGAGGCGTGTAATTTGAAATCTGCGCTAGCAATGCCTGAAGTCTTGACACAGAAAGTGGGGAAAGAGGTACAGTTGGGGAGGGTGGCTGGCCCCTTTCGCACACCTCCACTGGAAAACCTGGTAGTGTCCCCGTTGGGCTTGGTACCTAAAAAGGAGAAAGGGCAGTACAGACTTATACAGCACTTGTCCTTCCCCGAAGGGGAGTCAGTGAACGATGGCATTTCGGGAGAGGAATGCAGGGTTCACTACGCAGCATTTGAAGATGCAGTGGATTTGGTAAAGGCGGCGGGGGTGGGGGCCCTCATGGGGAAGGCGGACATTGAGTCAGCTTTCCGGTTGCTACCAATTCCCAAGGACAGCCACCATTTGCTGGGGTTCAAGGTGTTACAGGATTACTTCTACGACAAATGTTTGCCGATGGGGTGTGCAATTTCATGTGCGTATTTTGAGAGGTTTAGCAGATTCCTCGAGTTTGCAGTAAGGCAAAGAAGCAAGGTCGGGGGGATGGTGCATTACCTCGATGATTTCATGTTTATTGGGAGCAAAGGGACGCATGATTGCAAGAACCTTATGGCGGTATTTCAGGAGTTGATGGAAGAGTTTGGGGTACCGCTGGCTAAAGAAAAAACTATGGGTCCGGTCACGTCACTGGTGTTTTTAGGGATTGAAATTGACTCTGTGGCAGGGGTGTGCAGGCTTCCGGGAGACAAAGTACTAAAGTTGAAGGAAGTAATCGCAGGATTGTTGGGCAAAGAGAAAGCCACTTTGAAAGAGCTTCAGTCCCTAGCGGGCAGCCTGAATTTTGCAGGCAAAGTGATCCCTTCAGGTAAAGCATTCGCTAGAAGCATAGAGTTGAAAACAGTGGGCTTGAAGCACGCGGGTCAACACGTGCGCCTAGGAAAGGAGGTTAAGAAGGACCTGGAAATGTGGAATACCTTTTTAGACCATTTTAACAGGGTATTGGTGTGGAAGGAACCCCTGGGGAAGGGAGATGGACCCAATCTGGTTACCGACTCGTCAGGGGCCCTAGGTTTTGGGGCCATCCTGGGCAAGAGGTGGTGCGGGCAGGCCTGGCCGGCCGAATGGCGGTCCGAGGGGATCTCCAGGGACATTACGGTACTGGAGTTGTTCCCGATAGTGGTGGCATTCAAGCTCTGGCCCGAACAGATGCAAGACAAAAAAGTGCTAGTTTGGTCGGACAACCTAGCGGTGGTGCAGATTATCAATCAGGGAACTAGCAAGAATGGTAGGGCATTGGGGCTGCTCAGGGAACTGACAAAGTGCTTGCTGCAGCTGAATGCAGAGGTCAGGGTACGTCATATACCTGGGGTTAAGAATGTGGCCGCTGATTCTCTTTCTCGTTTGCAGTGGGGAAGGTTCCGGGAAAACCATCCAGAGGCGAGCGCAAGGATGACACCCTTCCAGACACAGTGGTGGGGATTGGTTGGGGAGATCTGAGCGCACTGATCGACACGGCTCTCGCACCAGGCACTATGCGAAGATACAAGGTGTGCTGGGAACGATTCGTGGCCTTTCAAAACAATATCCTGCCCGAGCGCGAAAAGGGCAGGCCTGTGCGTGCCTTTGTGGGATGGTCTTGGAGCCAAGGAAGGTCCAGGGTGCGGGTGGCTTACCACCTGGCGGCGATTGCGCAATTCTACAAATTAGGGGGCATGCCTGACCCCACTAGGGAGCATTACATTGTCATGGCTATGAAGGGTTGGGCCAAGCAGGTGATGGCGAAACCCGACGAGAGACGGCCCATAGATGTGGGGAAGTTGCACAAATTGATCAGGAGCTTGGGGGTGGTGTGCAGGGACGAGTATGAAAAAGGATTGTTCGCAGCAGCCTTCGCTCTGGCATTTTTTGGGGCTTTAAGGGTAAGCGAGCTGGTGCCAGCCAACAAGAAGGGTAAAGGTTTGAGTTTCCTGAGGAGCTGTGACATAAGGGTACAAGGGGAGCGGTTATGCATATTTCTGAGGAGGTCCAAGACCGATCAGACGGGGAAAGGCAGAATGATCACGTTAGGGAGTATCCAAGACAGTCCGGTTTGTCCAGTAGGATGCGTGAGCAGGTATGTGAGTCATAGGTGCCACACAGGAGACGAGGCCCCTTTTCTGGTACACAACGACGGGTCAGCACTAAGCCTGTTTCAGTTTAAAAGGGTGTTGGACAGGACACTGGGGGAGGCGGGGTTCTCAATAGGGGTTTTTGGGACACATTCCTTCAGGATAGGGGCCGCCACAACTGCGGCTGGGATGGGCCTGGGAGCGGAGACAATCAAACAGATTGGGGGCTGGAGGTCCGGTTGTTTTAAGCGGTATATCAGGCCTGATCAAATGTAAGACTAACAATTCCTCCCTCCTGTTTCCTCGCAGTAGCACCAAGGCGGGGAAGGCGGCGGTCTGCCTGGGTGGTGGGCCATTTGTTTGTGTCAAGGGCCAAGGGAAGCTGGTTAGCCAAGCAGGAGGTGCTGACCGCCGGGGAATATCGGGTGCAGTGGCACGGAGTGCCGGGCATGAAATGGGCACAGTTACAAGGGCACATACGCAGTCTCCTGAGGGGCCACCGGAGGCCTGATGTATTGGTGGTTCATCTCGGCGGCAATGATTTGGCTGAGTTGGGGAGGGGGATCTTACTCAGGGAAATGATGTCTTCATTGCAGGATCTAGCGGCTGAATTGGGGGACACGGAAATCGTGTGGTCTGAAATCATCTCGAGGTGCGAATGGAGGGGCGCCGAGAGTCAGGCAGCCGTTGAAAACTCAAGGAGGAAGTTGAACTGGGCCATGGCTAAGTTTTGCAAAGAGAGAGGCCTGCAACATATCAGACATGGTTTGATCAATCTGAAAAACAAGGAGTACTACTTGAAGGACGGGGTGCATTTGTCGGAGCAGGGAATGGATCTGTTTTTCTGGAACATCTGCACAAAACTACTGGAGTTATAAGCTAGGAAAGGGGGGAGCCACGGTGGGCGGTAACCCACCTTTGGCGTGGCGGCTTGTGGCAACCTAATATAAGACAAAGACTCCGAATGAGCCATTGCTAAACCGGAAGGGGCTTCGCCCATTCTAGACAGCGCCTCCTGGGAGCCTAAACGGCGGGGGTGTCTGGCGGTAGCAATTGGGGCTCAACTTCCCCCCAACAAACGGCGCTCCCCCAGTCCGCAAAGACCTGCATGGGCAGGCGGTTTCTCAGACTCGAGGGCCTTGGGGGAGTTGTGCCTGCAATCAATATGGAGGAAAAAGGGGGAAGCAGGACGAGGAGCAGTCGCCACACCTGTTGGAACT
Organism: Ambystoma mexicanum; assembly: GCF_040938575.1. Lineage (NCBI taxonomy): Eukaryota > Metazoa > Chordata > Amphibia > Caudata > Ambystomatidae > Ambystoma > Ambystoma mexicanum. The sequence continues at coordinate 276,007,351 of NC_090937.1, forward strand.
AATTTTTACCTGTTTGCAGTGGTCATGTATATGTAAAAAATAAATCTGCGTCCTTGTTATGCCAAACCAAAGGAAATGTCTCATGCAGCACCTTACTGGAGGGGAAACGAAAGGGCTGACAGAATGAGTGAGGTTGGATACAAACGGCATAGCTATTGGACAAATGCCCAGGTTAACAAAGCATCAGTCTTCAGCGTTACAATCATGTAGTGTTATCTATTTGATAAAAGGCGAGTGTTTTTCATTGCTTACATAAAGGAAGGGTGAAATGGACAGTCGGGGCTCAGGCTGAATAATTGCATGTAGTAGGGGTGCAGTGCCACAGAGATTGCTTGTGTGCGCTTACGGATTTAGGGCGGGTTGCTGTTTTTGCCGTGAACAGTGTCAGAGTTTCTGTGTGTGACCGTGTAGTTACTTTCCCTAATTGTGTGTGTCCGCGTGTGTTCACATTGGAAGATGTGAGCACTCCTTTATGATACAGCAGTTAACGCACAAAAACTGGATATGGTGAGTAAATGGGCCTTGCTCACCCACTCCATGCGGTAGATGAGATGCCTTTGTTTCCTGGGAGATCTCGACAACCCCCTCCCTCCTCAATATTGCCCCATCCCTCCCCCTACACTACAGGTCTGCCTGCACCGTGGGGGCCCATTTAGGCACCTGAAAGTGACTCCGCTGGAGTGCAAGGCTAGGAGTGGATCCACCAGGAGAGATCAGTGGGAGATTGAACTCCGACCTTCCCGTTGGCATGACATTGGCACACAGAGGACAGGAAAAACTGTCTGGCATCCGGGCTCCCTCACATCAGAGCCACCGGCTTTCAACTTCGACACGGGGGCACTGCATGATAGCATTACCCTATGCCTGTGCTCATCAGCCTGTGCTCTTCATTGCCTTCTATGCTACCCTCCTTCACCGGACACACTATTAGGATTAATTTTAATCCCAGGTGGAAAGCCTTGACAAGGGTTTGTGCGGGCATGTTATGCGCTGGAGTTAACCGCAGAGCTTGGTTGAAGAGGCGAGACAGCTCAGTGGGTTGAGCGCTTGCTGAAACAATGTGCATGGGCTCTGCAGGTATCCCATCCGGACGAGGACAACTGAGCCTTCCAATTTTCTGACGTTGATAAATGTGTACAGACTACAGTTGGGATGATAATTGTAGGTGAATATATGCTATGTACAGCTCCTTGGCATAAGATCTATATAAGTAACAAAAGATTAGCACAGACTTAAACAGTAATGCCCCTGTGCACTGAAAGTGACTTGCATCTTCTGTAGACAAAGAAAAGAAATGCAATAAAGAATGGCTATACATATCTTAAAGTGTGTTTTTAATTTACAAAGTGTTTTTCTTTTCTACATAACTTTATTAATTAAAAAGGCAACTATTCGGCTCTCGCCGAATACTTGTCCAACTATTCGGTCGAATACTTAAAACTACTATTCGGTACAGCCCTAATGTCAGCGTCCTCTGTGTCCAATCTATTGATGTGTCACCATGGAAATGTCAACATGCCTCTTTCCTCGATAAGTATAAACAAACCCTTTCTGATCAGACAACATTGGAGGTTTTTTTCCTTCATGTCAGTCTATTTCATTCCGAGCATCCATGACTTTTTTGCTCTATTCAGCTATTTACCAAGTACAACGTACTGAGAACAGGTACTTACACTACCTCAGATGAATTAACTGTGTAATCACTTTTTATATAAACATTTTAATATAATGTACAAAAATCTTTACCAAACCATATTAAAATTTTATATTTACGTGTATTCTTTTTTACATGTGTAAATGCGAAATTTCAAAGTTTGTACATATTATTCTTGTCTGTAACATGGTTGTTTCTTATTTTTCTTTTATATTGCAATTTAAAGTAACACCTCATTTCGCTACTGTATACAAACTGTTTATTTCATACTTTATCAATATTTAGGAATTATGGCAACAATTCACCCCATCTGTATGAGCTTGAATATCCACAAGAGGATATGGTTGAACTAGAAAAGAAGCCGAAATTATGTGGAATCTGATCAAAGTAGCGATCAACCACCTGAGCCTGATCCCAGTTGCATGGAAGACTTTTCCACCTGGCGTACCTGACATTGTTGTGAGGTGATGCCAACTTTGGTGAATAACTGCTGTGGCAGAGAAAACTCCGGCTGCTTGGTTTACATAGCCAAAGGAGACTACACCACTAAGCGTTACTTCGAGCAACAATTTGCCCTCGTAATCCAATAACGAGTACATTTACTCTTTATACATTGTATGTTTGACAACCAAGACTGCTCACATTTTATGTTCTCTTTCAACATTGTAACTTCCATGCATCACCGACAATAGAATTTTACTTATATTTATAAAAAATGTCTTGTTCCAATCTCAAGCCAAAGTATTCAACATTATATTAAACAATGACATCTCTTTCACTTTAAAGTTGAAAGCAATATGTTCCAAACTTTTTTTTGCTGGAACGGCCGTTCACATTTCTGATTCGTCGCTACTTGAAAACAAAAGTATTGTCAGTGCTTTGCTCGGAAAGGTACTTTAAGCATAACAATGCCTTATACTTTAGAAGACAGTGCAAATAAAATAGATGGAATTATTGGATTCAGCCAAGTAAACTACTTCTGTATCTCTTACACATGTGGCACAGGCTTGTGGCCTATCGAGCATTTACATGGTGAATTCATGGAAGACTGCGATTCCGCGTTTAACAAGTTTTACCTGCCTGTGCGGTTCTAGCCATTTGTGAGCAATTCCTCGTCACTCCGGACATACAAGGGATTTATACTGACAGTACCTCAACCACAGCCGTACGAGTTATAGTTTATCAATGCCATCAACCTTACCAAACTAAATAGAATAAATGAGGTAATGTGAAAAGTTATTAAAACAGAATGTTTGTCACCAACACATCAAATGAAATATTTATAAATGTATGCTATAACAAGATGATCATGAACAATGTGTGTCCTGTAACAAGGTTCCTGGAATATTGCGCTGCCCTCATCCGTATCCATCCCCCTCCGGGCAGTTCACACCTGTGACCAGGCATTCGTAAGGGGGCTGGGTGGGTGATAACGAACACTGCCAAATACCATGTGCACCTCAAAGGGTTCTTTCACATGGGGACTTATTGGCCACCCCAGACCTGGTGTCTCCAGATCCCTTTTGAAGACCCTGTTCCTGCAATCAGAATATGTCTGTGTCCTTTGACTAGGTTCCGTGACTTCTATGCTCTCCTCAACCACACCTGGTCCATCCCCCCCCCACGGTACCAATGGGCAGTTTGCACCTGTGAGCGTGTGCTCGCAAGGGGGTGGGTGGGTGACAACAAACACGTCAAACATTCACATGCACACCCACTTTAATAAGCATTTATATAAACACCTTCAAAGTTAGCAGGAAAACATCTCTTCAATCTACAATGGATATGGTCATCAAGCCACTTGTAACCGTGATTGCTGAATCAGCTCATCTTTTTTTATCCAAACAAAGGTTAGTCAACTAATGGTTTTTCGATTGTCATTTTCAGCTCAGTACCTTTCTAGTGCTTTTTACACAATGTATATTGGATTTTAATGGCACTTAACTGTTGCTTTTGCAATGTACTCGCCTGCACTTCCCCCACTGGGGAACCGGTAGCACTTACCCCCTCCCCTGTCCCTTCTCTCTCTGCACTTGCACGCTCTGAATGCTCACAAGGCCTAGTAGGACCACTTTTGTATGTCTGCTCATCACTGTTGATCATATTACACTGTCTTGCTCTCTTGTTCTTTCCTTTGCACTGTGGGAGCTTTGAAACACAATTTCTTGATGTATAAGCGCCTTACAAATGCCCAACAAATAAATAAAATGTATCTCAAGGACTTCACCATTATCAACCTTTCTATGTATTTTTATCGCTGGAATTACCACATCACATGACAGTGTATTGTTTGGAAATGTAATGTTTCGCAATCCATGTTTTCTTTAGGTGGCTCAAAGGTTGTTCAATGAACCAGTAATACATTTATTCTTGTGTTAGACCATTGATTTTTGACTAATTTGATTGCTGCGATGGTTAGACCAGGTTACAGGGCATTTTTTCAAAGTCTAAAAAAAAGTTAATTTTCGAAGCTATGTGATAGTTGAATGACTCACTGTGATACTTTACTCATTATAATAATTTTTGTAAATATTTATTTTTACAGATCTTCTGCACAATTCCTTAATGTATAATTTATGGCTGCCCCAATATCAGCCTTCATGTATCGTTATGGTTGTCCCTAGTAAAGGGATACACAAATCATTCAGTGCAATTTAAGCCTTTCTAAAAACTTTAATTGTGTCCTCTCAAAATTGGATATTTTGGTAAATCTGTGGATTACCAGGTCTGTTTTTACATACACCACAATGATGGAAGTACAGATCATTACCACAGAGGAACCAACAGATGCATCAAATATCCAAATGGTGAGGCCAACCGACATTTACGTAAACTTATTTTACAGTATATGAAATTGTCTACATTTACATACTAATGTACATTTCTATTGAACACTTATGAACATAACATTGAAAAAAAATGACTGAGATTTAACTTTGAAAACTATTCTAGAATCACTCTCACTCCCCTTTTCAGATGCAACTACACAATACATTTATATGGTCAACTTTAAACATGTTGATTGTTAGCGTTTATTATATTTGCTATTGATATACACTGGCATGAAGGATCATATCGACAATCTTTTTCATTACATTTCCTTGCTATATTTCTCTTACATCAGTATTATAACAATTATTTTGATACAGGGGTATACAGGAAATTCAACAATGTACTATTCTTCTATGGCAACTGGTCAGTAGGTGAGGTATGAGACGTGAGACTATATTGAATGATATAATTGTTGATTAATATTTTGTTTACAAGTAAAGTAAAGTAATTTTTTTTACAATTAATAATTTTGACAATTTGGAAAGCAATCAACAGCCTTGTGATGTCATTCACCCACAGACATGAAACAATGATTGTAGAAGAATATCAATCTTTCACTCCCTGAATGTTCTATGTATGTGATATAAACGGTTGTTGCCTACCTAAAACTCAATAGATGGAACAAAAATTATAATGCAACATATGTTTGGAGGCAACAATGTATTCACTTTGTTTTGAAGGATAACACACCAATTCCCTGTGACATCTCAGAAGCTCACCAGGTACAATTTCAAATATCTTTTTTAAAAACATTAGATCTACACAGTGTTCAACTTTATCTTATTAAAAATGTAATTTCACTGTAAAATGTCTTCTTGTCATTTACCATCTGTTTTCTATGTATAGCTGATGTAAAATAGACAATCATAAAAACTAAAATCTCGAGATGTACTTTTTGAGATAAAAATTGTTAACATTAAATTGTTTAACTATTAAACTATTTTTGTTGAATTCATTGTTATGTGCAAGCAGTATACTACTGAAGCGGTTGAGATTGAAGAGACATGCACCTGAGGTATACATATGAGATTGTACAAGATCAGTTATCTATATTTCTATATGTAATTTTTATTATGTCCTAATGGTTTTTCATACGGAGATCAGGTTCAATTTGTAATTGTAGATCTGTATCGTGAAATGGAAGTGTAAAATGCTTGTTTTCTAAGTCTTCAAAACTCGTTTTTCATGTGGGTGTTAAAGTAATCAAGTCAAGATTGACTGTATCAAGGCACATTAGGAAAAGAAGGGTAAATAACAAATAGGCTTGTTTTTCAAAGGGGTTGTTTAGAATATATTTAACTGGTATTACATTCTGAGGTTGAACCTCCTGTGTTCTTTAAGTGTGCTAGAAATTAATCATGTTTTTTTAATCGATTAGAGGCCCAAGATGAAGATGTCATTAACAGAAAATTATTTAATGTTAAAAAATGTCTATCATCAAATTTGTGGTACAGCAATGGGCTCTCCCATAGCCCCTACACTAATGCATCTTTATGTTGAGAGCCTGAAAGGAGCAAGAATCCTGACAAGCCGTACAAAAACCATTTAAAAAGGTATGGAAATGTTACATCAATGATGTACTTGTCATCTGGAACAGAGATATAAACAAACAGAATGATTTTTAATTTATTTTTTTGCTGCTTCTCATGACATTACCATCTATTCGGACCAGATTAATACATTTTTTAAAGTTAAACCCTATCACAAGGAAACAGATGAGAATTCTTTTGGCCTTTTCCAGCTTCCATCCTAAACATACTAAAGAAAAATCTGCCCTCTGGGCAGTTTCTACCTTTAAAATGTAATAATACCAATAAAATAGTGTTTGAAAAAGAAGCCACAACCTTGAGCTCCAATTTAAAGGAAAGAAATGGTTAAGAGCCTTTAAAAGAGCTTCTAACAATAATAATAATCCATACGCCATGCTTGAATAGAGAAAAGTGAAAGCAACCAGTTATGAAATCACGTACGTCAGCACTTATAACCAACTCCGATCAGATCAAAAGAATCATTTTTAAAAAACTAGCATATTCTTTATAAAGGTGAAAATGAGATTTCACACCCGAGATGCACATATAAAGTGTAAAAACTTAAAAGAACTACTCACACATAATGACATCTATGAACAACCTAATTCTCAAATGACCCTAACAGAGCAATGAGGATTGCCTAGGTCACAGTCCCTGCAGAATATGCAGGTGTTGTCCACAGACAGAGAACCAATGAGGTAGACATACAATTGCCCAAACCATGGCTACTAAGAAGTTTCACAAACTGCAATACCACATGGGTAGTATATTCCATTTGGTGCCCATGCTGTAAGATCTACATCGGTAAAACAACGAAATGTTTAAGCTAGAATAACAGAACATAAAAGATGCATTAGGAATCTAGTGGCAACAGCCCCAATGGTAGGAGATTTCCTAGCAGCAGAACATATATGTGAGGAACTAAAATGGACAACACTGGTAAATATTGATTTGGGTAATAAACGCAATGACAAGTTGAAGCTTTCAAGACTAGAGTCACATATTATTTTAAAAGCCATGGAGTAGGAACAAATGCAAATATAGATTGGCATATTCATTGACAGAGTGTAATCATTACTATATATAGCTAGAAATGCGAGTATTTGAGAATGAGGCACTAAGATTTCATCATATAATCCTATAACAGCAGATGTGAAAAAATGATTGCCTTTTCCTTTTCATAATAATAAAAGCTATACATGTTAACACTTTAGATATGAGCCATTAAAGCTTAATTATTAGACACTGAGAAATAGTGCCAATTTGATACCAACTGAGTAAGAATATATCAGGAGTTACATCAGAGACATAATAGTCATGGTATATATGTAACAGCACTTCAACATGAACCTTTGCAGAGGTTACCTTGTATTCATGAAGGCCATTCACATAAACACTTGTTAAAATGGCCACCACAATTTACTCTCCCTTGACGATGTGTGCGTGCAAAGTCACATGACTGGTACACGTTAAAGAAAGAAGGAAGGACTCCATAATTCGCCGTGAACATAACCCCTACAGTCAAAACTGGAGGAAAGCTGTGCAAAAAGCTGTGCAAATGTTATGCCCGAAAATGAAATTAATAGCTAGATGATGGAAAACGCTCTTGCGCGGAGCGAATACAATGAATAATAAACTAAATATGGCTCTACACGCATCTTATAGCGATAGAGGGTATTTTTGTGCATGGGCTGATTCGAGCTTATACATTTTGTGCATGGGCTGATTCGAGCTTATACAAGGCAATGTGAAAATCTTAGCTTTTTAGAACAAAGCAGAATATATGGAATAGTCACTGACTTATTTCCATTTTCACCAGCTTACAGAGCACAACGCTGATGTGCTTTCTTGATAAAATAGGTTTTTTAACCATTTAACGAAATATATATCCCTATCAAAGAGAGATGGCTCCATATATGAAGTACAAATAAAAGGTGACTTTTTACGCTAACTTACTACAGTTAAGCTATAAAGGGATAATATATGAGACCTATGTATGGCGTTACAGAACCACCAGCACGAATATGTTGGATAGACAAAAATGAAGGCAATAAGAATTCCAAAGGCAGCTGAGAATAAAAGTGATTGACAGAACAATATTCTAAATAACTGCCTTCATATGACAATATGTGTTATACCCAACAAGCTACACAAAAGCATGTAGCTTGAAGTCAACACTAATAAGGGTCATCTCCTTTATGTTCCTATAGGGAAAGCTAAATATAAGAATTGATTCTCTTCAACTTACGTCAGTCAAATGGTAATATGACTAGAGCTCTACATTAATTTAAGGTCATTCAAACAAGTGAATGTTTATAGATAACAGCTGTTGTATGTTTATTTTTTTATTTATTTTTATTTATTTGCATTTTTAAAGCACTTGGCACAGCCCGCGGGCATCAAGGCGCTGTTACAGGATTATTTTTGTTCTTGGTTGCGTATTTATAACGTGCTTAAATAACCAGAGTGTCTAAGCGCAGACCCGGGGATCGAACTTGTGTTGCTTTGTGTTGTCTTGCTTCCAAGGATAACACGTTGCCGCTGAGCTATCCTCCCGGGACATTCTATATGATACGTTACAGGTAGCAACTTACATCTGCAAGGAATAAAGCCACTTTTGGAACATAGAAAAGTTGATATAGGGGTAACAATTGTACAACCTATCTTTAAAGGCTGTTCAATAAGCAGCCTCTGTTGAGGCGCATATTGTCTTGAAAAATGTAAAAACCCATATACAGTTCTTAAAATTACCTTTGTGTGTGAAGTATTTTTAAATTGATATTATTTGTGTATTATTTTATTAAACACTAATCAATTTTGGGGTGCAATGAACACATACAAAGCAAATGAATTATTTTTATGAGATTGTCTATGTTTTTGTAATAATGAATTGATAATCTATATTTGGTATTTAGAGAGTAAAGAAAATCCTTTTTCTCACTCTTTCATTCATTCATTGCAACTGCCTGTACGAATTTAAGTCATGGACACACATTTGCACAAGGTCTGTTAAGTGTGTTTTATGTATTCATCCACTGGGCTTTGCATTGTTGTATTTCCCTGGTGTCCACCTGTCTTTAAGGTGAAGAGGAGCAGAAAGACTCCGCCCACATCACAAAGTAACGATGTGGCTTGCCAAACCCATGTCAATTGGGAGCAATTTAGTCTTGAGGCTCCACATGTTTGTCTCAAGAATCAGAGTCGGGATGCAGATGTCCAGTGGCCGGAATTTGAACTTAATGTCACCAGTGACCCAAGGAAAGCAACCATGGATCATTGTTACAGCACACATCGTCCCCAGAAGAGACAGACAACACAAAAGATGTTTCAGAATTACCTGAATACCCACTCACACAATCACACCCTCTCAAAAATGTCAATCAAAGGAAGACAATGTTCGCCGTTTCCCCAATACATTCGGATAATCCGGAAATATCACAGATTGAAATAACAGGTATATTCAGAATTGATCGACAAATGTGTTCATGATCCAGACTTCACTCTGCCTAGTGTGGAGGACATGTCCACTACCATCGAATCACAAAGCAGTGTACTGTAGGACGATTGGATATTAAGTGGGCTAAAATACCTTATATTCAACTGCTGCCTGCTAGAGATTATCAAAATGATTAAATGCAATCATAAATTATGGAGGAGGATGTGTGGGGAGCCATTGGTGAAGTGTACTCATGTAGTCAAAGGCACGAACCTGAAGATCAAGGGTAGCTGTGTCCACCAACACATTTGCATGGCCCACTCAACCTATCCTTGGAAAAGTGCCTGCTGGAAACGTACTTTGTTCATCTGCTATGTTTTTTAGTGGACCAACGTTCAGTAAACGGGGACTTAAGTTCCTTGCTAAAAAACAATACTATAAAATATCAGACATTTCCTGTTCTGCACTATTAGCCAGGCCTGGAATCTCAAACAGATATCAATGGACAATGCTCTTGCAGGCAAAAGGTTCAGGCTTGCAGGTGAGGCTTGCAGGTGATTGACAGTGCAAAAGTCCTATTTTTTCTGCAAAATACTGCACTTACCACTTCCAAGATATGAAAAGCAAAAAGAGAGAGTTCAGTCATTAAGTGTCTGAATGTACATCATCTGTTGCCAAGTAGAAATATGGTTTCATTAAATCCATTGAACTTCTGCATTCAAGGGGAATGCAAATAGAACTGACAGGCACAGTGGAATAGCAAAGGACATGCGAGAGCAGTTCTCACACATGAAACATCAATATATGGCATGTCACAAAATAAATATCTAAAAAACAGCTGCTGGTAAAAAAAAAGGGTACAAAGACCCTTTAAATTGGTCACAGTCTATCAGCAACCATCTTAGCTGGAGCACCAAAACTTGTGAGGGATCTGTGATATTCTTCTTGAAAAGTGGTGTTCAATGCTGCACCATTGCTCAAACATGCACTCTTGGGAAGAAAAACATTTTCATGAATGTGTACATGGACCTTTGAGCAAGTAACAAGAGTGTAAGAAAATGTAGTTGGTGCCAGGCTCCCCTCCTCTCACATCACTCAAGATTGTGTGCGACAAAATAAGATTGTGTGCAACAAAACGCTTTCAAGAGACATGAAGGGACTTCAAATTCTGCCACAGTTGAGATTTGGTAGTGGCCCACAGTATGTACATAAAGTACAGGCCTAAAAGGTTGCATTTCGGCATAGACTGTATGTAGGCCAAAAGTCTTATGTTTAAGATCAACATATATATGTTTTTTAATTTTTAAAATATTTCTAAAACGTCATAGTAAAATGTATCGATAGAAAGGAATTAACAAAACTGAATCTTTACAGTAAAATAGGCACCAGATGTAATATTACATTTGTTACAATTTATCTTGCACACAACATGGATTGACAGGAGAAGAACAATTAGTTGTGTGGTGCATAGTAATTGTGCAGTATGACAGGGCTGAAGTCGAGGGTACATTAGTGTGGTCGGAGTCCGTCCCACCTTTTTTTTTCCAGAGGGCACCTTCATATGCTAATTTCTGGTAAAACAACTTTCAGTTGGTATGTTAATGAGTACACCCACTTTTTTAGGGGGGGAACTTGAACACTGCATTATTGTCTGGCCATGCACAATGGCAAGCAAAGAGGCTGACAATGTATGGGATTTTAGCATGCAACAAAGATGCATTTAATTGTAAAGTTTGAAGACTATTACTTCTGTCGCATTGCATCAAGACAAGTCCTAATTGAAACATATGTTCATAATGCAAGTATGCATTACCTTGTTAGGACAAGAAAGGAGTGGAGCCAGGCGCACACAATGTTGCATTGGCAAGCAAGTCAGGCATCAATCTTTTGCAACTGTCACTCAATCTACAGACCTTGATTTATACCTTTGTCTCATTTACCCTATTTTCCATACACATCACCCTCTGGTGTTCTTCCTTTGCACCATATCCTTGATGCCCCTTGACCCTCCACTTCCTTACAATTAACTTGTATACCTCCATTACCCTTTTGCACCATCCCGTAACTCTTTAATCAATTCCCTTCCCTTATCTGGCACACAACCCTTCACTTTCCCACATTGAACAATGACTAATTGCTTGTAAATCACCTCCTTCCATTGCCCTGTTTCCCATGTAGATGGTAGATCACCTTTATTTGCCATTCATCCTCTCCCAGACATGACAAGAATGCGCGCTTGGGTACTTGATGGTAATTGTAGCTATGGTGTCTTCAATCAGACAACACAGCAAAAGACACTGAGTGGACTTCGGCATTTATTGTGCCGACATGTTGCACTGTCTTGTAAAGTTGGCTGCATATTTCAATTCATGGAACAAGAGGGTCCTGCAAGGGGTGTCATCCTTGGAGATGGTGATGGAGAGGGAGTAAGAGTGAGCAATGATATGCATTTGTGTTTTCAAGGAAGGGCAGGCGCTTTCCTTCAAAACACTTCGAAAAGGCCATTCAAAGGGATGAAAAGGATGGCATTTCAGATGCCCACATTCTCACAGCCTTTCCCAGTAAAGGTCTAAAAGGGAGACTATTGACTAGTAGGGGCAAATATGACCTGTAATGGTATTATTCTACTAATATGTAATACTTGACTGTTACAACTTTCTGTGCGTGCCCAAAAGTGAATACCACAAACTACCACACTTGAAATATTCATGGTTATTATTCAGGGTGCTATTAAACTCTTTAGTAATGAACTCGCAAGTGCTCAAGAAACTCACCAGAACAGCACAGCAGAGAAGCAGTCATACAGAATCAAAGCAAGGGAAAACTCTCAAAATATAAGGCCTGATTAACAGAAGGGTTTTATAATGGCACACTCCCATAGGAAAACGCTCTGTGAATCAAGCCCATAGTCTCCAACTTCCTTGGTAAGTAGAATTTGTGTTAAGTCGCTGCGAATTGCAATGGACCAAAAGGTTTATGGGCCACAATCTTAGCCAACATTGACATCCAGGGTCACAGAATATATAATTTAAATGCATACCTTGCTGATTTGCAGAATGAACATGCACTTGTGGCCTATTGTCATTTCCATCTCACTGTGGAGGCCCACATGGAGGCCACCCAGGCGCAAACATTGTTGAAATCAAGAAGATTGCTTGACTACATCTACAGAGAAGCCAGCAAACCTTTCAAAACTCATGCTCATTTAGGGCAGGCTGGAATTTGAAGGATGTTGTCTTTTTTGTTGTTTTGTACTTTGCTCCTCTGACCCTCGGAGCAACAGTCCAGCCAGCCTGGTGGGCAACTGCCCATTTCCCCCGTTCCCCGTCTGCCCAGGCCATCTCTATATATTAACCCACTGCTTTTTATCCATCAATATGCATGCATCTGTAGTTCATGCTGTAACCATCTCTATGTCTTAGAGGATTTGGAAAATTAGTTTGTGCATTTTTGATCTGCATTGACGGTGGCTAGCGAATAGCTAGGTAGCTAAGGTAACAAGGGTGAAATTATTTAAACAATGAACATCATTTCAGAAGTCATTAAGTTCACGGTGGGAATGAGAGTTCACGGTGTGTATACGCATTGTTTTTCATGAAAAGTGAGCAGGTGGCTTTGAAATGTACAGGCTATTAGGTTTCGTTGTGATGGGGTGCTTGACTTTGCATTGAAGAAAGACTGGAACGCGTTTGTAAAAACTCTTTCGACAGTAATGAAGTCACCACCTAGCCTTGATCATAAACCTATGGGCAGACAGATCCACCCCACAACCCCATTGCTGCAGAATGGCCTCCCCTTTTGGGCATCTAAAACAATAAAAACATGCTCAGTGCACAGGACTGTTGCTCGTCACAAGCTCACAGCAATGTGTGGTGTCCGTGTTCTGCACCGCTCCTATCTGCATGTGTCGAAGTACCCCAAAGTGTGGTGGGACAGGGCGCCTCGAGACCATTGAAATGGAAGTAAATATTTTGTTATGTGGAATAGTTAAAATATTTCATTAGTTTCACTGCACAGCTTGTAATTGAAAGTAGAAAATTGTTAATTTTTGTGGCATTTGTTCCCGAAAACAAAACCTTCTTGGGCAGGCTCAGAACACACAATACAGGGTCTCTTTATTTGTCCTTGAATCCCCGATACTAACAATTTGAAGGACAACATTTGTCAAATATCCACAAAGAATCGATAAGATTCCGTATAATGAAACCTCATATAAGAAAGTTACGTTTCTATTACTGAGATCTGCCGTTCGTGATGGTTGCTCATCGTAGACACAATGGAAAATCAGTCAAAAACCTAAGCAAAGTTTTACATAATATTTATGTGACAAAAGTTGGCATGTGTGCTGTAAGCTTGATGATTAACGATGTGTTGGATTAATGTTCAATTTTGATGCAAAGAATAGATATCGTGTGTGTACATTTTACCGTACATTAACTAAAATGTGTATGTACTGTTTATAATTTTTTTTAATGAGTACTGAAATATATTTTTGTATTGCCACATTTACATAGCTACGTCCTGGGGAATGTGCATTTGTCATGGATACAATCTTCCTGGCGGCAGGTTTTTCAACCAGAATTGGACAATAACCATCAACGACGCATCTGTAATATCAATATTCTGGAACGATAGGCAGCAGTTTGTCCATTTGCGTGGCAGTAATACAGAGCAACATGCCTGCATTTATGGTATGAATACATGCAGAACAAAAAGTGTTGCATTCCAAAGTGAAACTAGTCCTTTTTCCCCACTAACGGAACACCATGTTTAATGATCAAACATCACAGATGGAACATAAGCACATTAGATTTAATCACACAGAACTTTGACTACACAATGCAAATACAGGGATTAATCTATGGATCAATGCAATCGGCAATATTTGATGCAAGTTGCCAGTTATAGTTATTGTTTTCTAGCAATCACTTCTATTTGCAAAAGTTCTCAATGTCTTTGTGGATGTAATCTTCTATTTTACTTATGAAGTATTAACTACTTGTTAGATTCCCAGCTATTACTATTTTCATCAAACTATATGCTGTTTTCTCCTTTTTGTGAAAAGTAAGATCTTTTGTGCTGTGCGTGGATGTTTGTGTTGATCTTCATGGTTTTGCGTTGAGTAATGTTATGTCGTAGGTTTTGACAGGGTACGTCTGACTACACTGTCCAACAAAGCCATGAGACTAGATGGAGCTTATCCTATTGACTATTGATGTTCGTGTGAGGGGCGGGTGATTTGAATTACTGCCTCAAGGGCACTTAGGCTGATGGATCAACCTGCTAAATTTAGCAAAAGATGGTGGTACCCGTCCGTTTCACATGTGTGTCAGAAAAAGGTATTATGTATTGGATTTTCTTATGATCTATCGATATTTGCTCACAAGTCCACTCCTGATCGATTGGGCCAATAACATTTCTGAGCGAACTTCCCCTTTAAGAAAATCATGCAAGAAAATTGGCATATTCTCTATTTAGGTGTCTCAACTACATAGCCTTTTCTCAGTCTGCCTATGTTTGCATACCATAACCATTGCTCTATTAGAAACTGATTGGTTAAAACATTGTATAACATTGCAAGATGGGCACGTATCCCTGCTTGAATGGTCAACATTGTAGTACTGTTATTCAAGGTGAGTTAGTACAACATCCCTATATGGGCACATCTATTGCGTTACATAGCTACACTACTTGTGACTTGAATATCTTTTATTGTCACAAATGCCCTTGTAGCATTTATTGTGTGGAGATGACCACCTGCAAGGTGAAAAAAGTCAAATATCAGAATATGTAACATTAAATCCCCAGTAGCAACACATTTTACTGAACATCTGCATTGTATTACACACATGCAATGTTTGAGGTTTTGAAAATTCCATAAAGAGGAGGAAATGTTACTATACGTTTAGCACACAGGGAACTATTTTCGATCTATAGAATGCGCTCGCTTTTCCCAGAAGGTCTGAATCTTGAATGGGACCTTGGATGTTATATTTGAATTATAAAGCCGACATAAAATATATTTAGTGACCGGTTAAGATCTGACTGATTGAAGGGTTATGGACTCAAAATTGTATGTTGTGAATACCTTAGGATCCAATATTGTGATGTTCATCCAATATGTGTTGGCAATATCATACTATTTGCTTCTAGTTATTTGTGTACTTGTTACCTATGCAAGACGATGCATTATTTAGCTTTCTAAACCCTTATTCTTGTATTTCTTTCAGTAAAATATGGGTATTTGTTGTAAAAAAAATTATGAAGCAGGTTTTTTACCTCCAATATGGCAGCCAGCTTGGGCTATTGCAAATAAACACAAACACGAATACCATGTCATGTAGAGGTGAGCATTGCAGGGGATATTTGAAACTTTCCATATAAAGCAAATACCCGTGTATTTTACTGTTTGGCAGTCGTGGGATGCTTTTTTGGAAAGAACTGAGCATTGTTGCAATGAGTTTGGCCTTGTGAACTTTGCCCGACCGGCTAGAATTAACGCTACCTGTGCATGTTGACTTGACATTTAGTATGTGCGTGGAGACACTGATGGTCTTGTTGCCAATAAGCTTTAATGCTGATTCTGGTATTTTATTTAATGCAGATATTGACAAACATTTTTTGTAGAATTCTTTTTATTGGATTATGGTTTGTTTTTGATTGAGTCAGTTACCATACTGAGACTTATGAACATTATTTCTTTTGCTTTGGCTTCAGATTCACTTTTGGAATGGTCAGAATGTATTGTATTGAAGGGAAGGACATTCTTGGTTTCCTTACATGATTAAGAATTGTATTTACTTGTACTCAGGAAGGAATGTTTATATGTAGTCTTTATAGATTTGAATTTGATGGGGTGGCACATGGTAAATTCTGGTAAGCCCTGATTGACAAGGCCATATCGAGCCACCTTCTCGAAGCAATTGGCTGCAGAGCAACAATTAGTGGTTGTACATTGGAGCATAACAGGGGAATTATCTTCTCCCATTAAGCTACAGAAGGGTGATAAGAAGGGCTGTGTATTGGCCTCGCACACTTTTCTGTATTTTGTATACATTGTCTAATAAACCAGATATTACAAAACCAGACAGGCGATCCATGCCTAGAACCTGATAAGATTTTTTTTTCTTTTTTTAAGATCCAATATTTAATGTTCTCTGGGGATTTCGACTACCCCTTATTGTAAATAGATGGGTCTTGAAATAAATATAATTTAAAATTGTTTTTGAAAAAGTTGAGTTTACTCAGCTGAATTCAAATAAAAAAATTTAAAAAATGTATGGAAGACCAAATCAATGATTTTCCATCCACCACATAGCAAACCTTTTGGCAGAAAATGATTACAACAAGTTATAAAATAGGGTTGCTTGGGATTAAAGTTGACGAGTAATTGCAAGTGGGCAGAGAAATTGGAGAAATCCAACTTGTTTCTAGAATGAATAAGTACGATTGCTAAATTTGCACAAGTACATGGCACAGGTACGTCATTTAGGGGTCACCAGAGGTCTCAATTGCGACCTCTGAGGTCTCCCTTGCTACCCCTAAAAAAAGTGCCTTTTTTAATGCAAGCTCCTGGGCCATTGCCAGCACCATGTAGCTCTTTACTTTGGAATGGCTGGCTTTCCTTTCAGCCCACTTTAAAAAAAAAAAATAATAACCGCAAATAATGTGTCTTTTTGGAATTCTAGACAATAATTGCTACACTCATTAAAGGTTTATTTTCAGCACAATTCAGAGGGTGAGTCACTGATATAGTCAGTTCTTAATCACCTCAACTCAGCATTTCATCCTTCTGAGGTCGATAAATGAGTACCAACACAGGTTGGGTGATATTGGGTGTATACTTTTTCTATATAAAGCGCTTAAGCATAAGTGCTATATAATAACACATCATTGTCATGGACGTCTGCTTGCATTCACAGTAATTTGGAAATATGGGCCTATGCACACTGATATTAATGCTACATATGGCGATCCATTCTTGTATGAAATGAACATCACATTATAGTGATATCGTAACCATATTTTTCGTAGTGTACTTAGGAACAATGCTATGTGATGCCACTTCCTGTTTTGTCAAGGGGTGAAAGGTTGTGTTCCATCGCTTCCTGCAGTATCACTTTGGGGTGGGGTCAAATTACATCACTTCCTGTGATGTCATCAGAGGTCAAGGGTCATGTGATGTCATTTCCGCTACCCCTGGCATTTTGGTGAAATGACGTCCCTGACATGGCAATGGGCATTAGCACCTTCCTTGGAGACCTATACATTGCAAGCAAGGGCAGCTGCACTATATGGCGCAGATTTATGGGCTTTTCATGACAAATAGGATTAAGAAAATCTAGTTCTCCAAAAAATGTTCAATGTACCAAAAAGACTAAATATTAGATTACATCTTGAAACTGACCTTAGAAACATAGCTGATGACAAAGATCAAACCAGTCCTTTATTGGATACACCTGTGGGTGTCCTCCACACATGTCAAGTATAAAGAGGTGTCCCAGGACCTATGGGCATATGAGAGTTCTGGCATTTAAAAAAAATGTTGACTTCGTTTGGTTTATTGCAGTTATGGCATAACCTAGACAGTAGTAGCATAATCAGAAAATCTATGCCAAAGTAGGCAAATAACCAGTGGTCGAAGTGTACGAAAAGAAGTAGTGGAACTACGTTCCCTGCTGGCCTGCACCCACTCCCCACAAACCCCATTGTCACAACCCCTCTACACACAATACACCCCCCTAAAAACATATACCTGCTGTTTAAGGGAACGTTCAGTGCACTGAAAGTGAAGGTTTCAACTTCTTCCTACACTTTTATTTTAAAACAAAACCATTCCGGAACGGTTCTTTTTATAATGAAAGTATAGGAGCCACTCACTTCGGCCACTGCAAATAACACCTATGCATTAGATCGATTAAAAAACGTCATGTGAACGTTTCTATTATAGATCGTGAGTAGCGGGCTAGCAAGAGGGATCCTGCTAGTACTTATATTTTATGAACCCTCCCCCCACTTACTTGCTCATTGTACATAGGTTTCCCTTTTACTATACTCCCATCTTAAGCACTCTTGGAGTGTGTTAAACCCCGACATTGGTTCTAGTTGCATTGGAAGGAGGTAATCTATCACGCTTCCTCTTCTTTTGCCCTGGTTGTGTGACTTCACAGACTATATTTGAAACCTGTGCTGAGAAGTAAGCATATATGCACAATGACCCTTAGTAAATCAACTGAAGAGAAAACTATGATCTATGCTGTATCTAAATATATTCACAGAGCATGGTTAATGAGGAAAGAGAATACGGTTGGTAAGTTCGGACTATCGGGGTGAGGAGGTTGCATCTTTTATGATGATTTTTACAATTAATGTTTGCTTTGATATACTGTATGTTTTATATTGATCATTGCATTGATGTGTGTTTGATTAGTTGTTAGCCAAAGTCAAATAAAGCCATTGTTGACGATTGCATTTTGAACCAAAAGGAGGCAGCGGCAACCCTTTCACTCATGATTACATTTTGCAGTGAAGCTATCCAAACCTCCCTTGTGGTATCCAAATTGACAGCACGTAATGTCGAAATGTATGGAACCACTCCTCACTCGCAAAGCTACAGTTGGGGAACATTTTTTAAAAGTTATTGCCAGTAAACACCTCCACCCTTCCCAAGCATACCAGTTTATCTGGAACTGAACCTCTATCCAATTACTTATTATGCATATTTAGTTTGCTCATTTTTTGCTTGAATGATGGTCCATTCAAATTACTAGTATACTATGGTATCTGTTTAGGGATACCGAAAGGTGGAAGTGGCTTACATTTGTCAAATCTGATCTTGACCACTTTTGGAGACAAAACTTTTTTTTTCTTTTTTGCAAAGACAAGGATTCATTTCAAATATGCCTTTAAAGATTGGCCATTGGCCCATTTGTTGTCAGACGGTATGAAAGGGCAAGACTCATAACTTCTCTCTTGATAAAGGAGATCTTTGGCTTTCAATCTTTTATTATAAATGTACAACAATTATGAATTGTATACAATAGATTATGAAACTAAAGTTCTGAAAGTAATTGCAATCCACTATCACAAATCAAAAAAATCTATCCACTTCATACCACATTTTAAGCTCAGCCATATTGCGCAAGTCATTCCCAGATAGTTTCATGCCATGTTTCTTCAATCATTTCTTTTTTTTTCGTTTGTCATTTGCCCATGTATCGAGACCTAATATCACCTATATCACCTACACATCACATTGAAATAACAGATGTTTCGTTGTTTCAACCGTGCAACCAATGGCACAAATCCTGCATGTCCTCTCCTTTTCTTGGAATGCAGGCCCTTCTTGCTTCTAGACCCTCCAATGGTAATATATTGTATTTGTGCTGGATCCAATCGTGTATAATGGACTTGGCAAATTAATTATATATTTTGGGATTACATTGGGTCTCGAGCTGTGTAATATATACTCCCATGATTCAGCCTTAGTACATAAAATCAAACAACATTCTCTTTAGAGTCTAGTTCTCTAAGCCTAAGGGGCAATCATTGTTGTCACATGTTTGACAAGGCACGCAACAGAATTAATATAAAACAATGATACCTTTTAATTGCAAATGTTCCTGAATCTTTCCAAAGTGGTGTTCTTGGCCAAAGGTGCTGGACTTATCACTTCATTAAAAAAAATATTGTAAGGTGACACGGGCAGCTGGTTATGTACGGATATAAGAAGTGCGCATCCTCGGCTTCACCCTCAAGCTTCGTGAAGCTAGTCCAAGCTCCTCTCATATATTTAACTGGAGTACAGTAAGGTAGGCCTAGTACGTTTATTAAGCTTTTACTTTACAGCTTGGCAGAGCTCAAATGTCTAGGGGACCAAATTTCACTAACATTTCACTTAACATGGATGACACACCAGTCTATCATATTCTTTACGAAATTTCGATTGGACAACTTTCCACTCATTGATCTTCCATTCAAGTGGGAAAATTGTACCACAAATACTGTCCTTACTGCTAATGGAAGATTGAATCAGGTATCCATTTTGTATTCTTCTGCCACTGTCAATCAAGATCAAAAGGTCTCAAACCCTGCTTGGAAAGTCATGTTTCTGTGGCCCTTTGATCTCTCGAAGCCTAAAAATCTATGAATGTGTGCTGTTTACATACTTAGGACCCACTTTGCGATGTAGTATTTTTTAAACATGCAGTAGCTATTTACATGATTTATTGGAATGTATTTGCATTATTTTTTAGTTTTTGATAGTATACATTTATATCAATGAGAATGTATTTTTGTTTTCTCCTCCCATTTGTTTTTGTAATTGCCATTTGTATTCTGTTAAATGTATTGTGATTGCCCGTGGAAGGGTTTTCGAATAAAGTTTTTATTTAATGACTAACAAATGGCTAACTAAACTTTTATATAAAATTCACAACCCAGTTTTAGGCATGCTCTCATGGATGAACAACCCCAAGACATGACTGCTTAGCCAGGGAATTGTAGAAAACATTTTGTATTTGCTAAAATCCAATACATTAGTACTTGAAAAGGTTGTGCTGTATAGATACTCTCTGCTCTCCGAATTGGAAGAACAAAACAGTTGAAATAGTGCTAACCTTTTATGATGGCTCATTATCTGCACTAGGAAGAATGGATGCCATTTTCTCCACAGTCACCATTTTGCAGTCTTTGCTTTTTAACACAACTTTGCTTTGCATGTTGGGACGGGTTTAGCCCCATGTTTTGTTCTCTCTCTCATATACTCTCTCTCACACACACACACACACCTCCACCCATCCCAACAGGCAAAGTGTTGTTGGATAGCACAGAAGGACTGGATGTGGGAGCAGGGGGGCTCTGGGACCTCCGGTAAAACCAAACTAACAATGTGGTTAACCTTTCAATGCCACATCCCTAAAATATGGGGCAGCAGCACACCCCCCCCCCCCCACATCATCCTCTGCACCTTCTCTCCCCACAACCTTCCCCCTCCCCCTCTTCGCCACACCCCTTCTTCCATTCCCCCTCGCCTCCCCTTTCTCCTCTCACCACACATTCATCCCCCTACTCCCCCCCCCCCCCTCCCCTGTGTAGGAGACCCTTGGCGTTGCTCAGCCATCTCATGTTGAATTATATTTATTAACACATTGTAGCATTTCTTTTTGATTTGGCACAGGCTTTACTTTTACATGAGTTACCATGGTTTGCTAAATCCTTTCTAACATACGGTGGTTGATGGTGCAAGAGGAGCGTTGTACAGATCATGGTTTTCAGTATTCACTCGGCTCAGCAAATGAAATGTTTTTCTTGTATTTCTATTGTCCTGTAATCTGATAGAGATATATGGAGTTACAATTTACTTTAATTAAGGGTTTGTTGCAGTTATTTTATTGGGATGGGGTTCAATATGAAAGAGTGGTGGTTTGTTAAATAATGTTGCTATGTGACTCCGTGTAGAGCTTTCCATTGGCCAACAGAGGGCCATTCAGTCCTGTGTTATTCCCTTTGGATTCTGGGACAGGTAGTTTTCCATTCCCATTTGAAATATACGAAAATGACACGTTGCCGAATTCAAAAATAAACTTCCCCATAAAATGCCTGCTGATAATTGAATGCTGGTCACTTCAACCGATTACAATTGACTGAAGTAAACGCAAGTAAAAGCAAAGCCCAGGAGCAGAGCAAGGTTACACCCCTCATGGCGTGGACTCCTCTCCGAGTGAAAGACCACACATGCCTACAATGGCCAGAGAGCAGTAAACACCCCTGCAGTCAAAGCTCAGAGCAAGTTCCCTCCACCCGCCTCGTGCATTCCGGCCGTATTTAAAAGGTGAAATGAGTATGTTTTCACCCTCGATCAGCTTCTTTAATTAAACCTGTGCATTTCACTTTTTACGTGGCCTTTTTTCAGAATCAAATCAGGGTAGCCATATAAAGGCCAATTTAAATACTTAAAACAAGGATTTTTTTTTTTTTAACTGACATTTTTTTGGGCGGTCTAATTTAAAATTCACAAACATGCTCCATTGTAAAGTCATAAGCAAAAATCAAGCTGGCCTATTTCCAACCGTAAATAAAATTAATTGAGTAGTCTGCATTTTTTCCTAACGTCGGCCGTTCCGTTATAGCATACGCCATTAAAAAAAAACATGAATTCACGTATTGGAACCAAATTGCTACAAATCATTTCCCTCTCACAAAATAAATTCAACCGTGTTAGCTTCTTCAACAAAGCACAAAACATGTCCCCCCCTACAACAAAAGAGAGACCCCAGGCAATACACCGCCATCTCTAACGTGACCTAAAACTAATTACTTTCAAAGCGGGTCCACCCGACTCTACATATAGAGGCATAGACCAATCAGACGATGCGGGAGGCGGGCCCTGCTGATAACTGCCAATCAAGCGGCACCATATTTCATGGTCAAACTGGACATCTATTCTTTAGCGTGTGAATCAGTCCCACATGTGGTTTAAATCACACCTTTGGTTTAAGCTTTAAAATAGCGTTTATTCTGCAGAGACCAGCGACTTTCCTCTCTAGTCAATTGGAGGAGGGCAGCCAAAGGAAGTGACGGAATGCGTTACTGCACCTGTGACCTGTCAAGTTAGCGATGAAAGACGACCACATCATCGAAGAAAAACACAATAGCTCAATTCTAACAAAGAGCAGGGAGACATGACTTGATTCTGTAATAACAAGGGAACAGGTTAGTAAGGTCAGGGCGACAAGGAAGTGTGTGTGTGTCTTAACAGGTTAATACGACCAGGGAGCTCGTGGGTTAATGCACGAACTGCAGAAATATGTGTGCAATTTCTAGGACATGAGTTCCAATTCATGCACGGAAAGACCCCCTTCCATGCTGGTATTATGTGTTGGGTGGGTTCTGCACACGGATGCCCATTTATATATTTTCAGGTGTGCGTGGATGGGCAGTCCCCGGTCTTTGACCTCTCCTGTGACGGAAGTGATGTCGGGGAAAGGTGCCACGTACCCAAATAAATGAGGTTAGGTAGGAAAAGTATATATGGGCTTCTACAGTGTTTTATCATGTGCAAGACATACTCTCCCTGAAAACGAACAGGTCGGGACCAATAGGTCGCAAATATAATCTTAGATAAAAATGGACTATGGTATACGTATGCCAAAGCTCTATTTGTTGTGACGCCACCTGCCATTCCTGATTTTGGTCAATTCATGAGAGTTGTAGGTAAGGTTGGCAGGTGACTACATGTCAAGCGGGACACCATGTCCCGGTACTGGACTTTCATTTCTCCACCAAACAGCCTGCTGGGATTTGTAGTTCTGAAGCCACGTCAACGGAACGAAATGTACTGAACTAAAACTAGGGTAAAAGCAACGCCCATGAGTGGAGTAGGGTGTCACTTATAACATGGAGTCCTCCTACAATTAAACTACAGGTTCCATGCAATGTGTAAAACCACGACTCAGTGAAGATGTCACATATGACATGGGGTCACTTGGCAGCGGTGCTAAGGATTACTCCACTACATAAATCTACATGTACATTATGGACCTATTAGCTCCATGTCCCTCTCCATCGTACCAGTACTTACCTTTTGAGGCCCAAGCCCCCCTTCTGGAACTGCTTTCCCAATCTTTCTCAGTTGGCCCCGCCCCTCCCTAGGGAACATGACATCCTGCTTACACGTGATACCTTGGTTTTCTTTCTTCCTGTCTCCCACAGGTCCGGTGGTCGTTTCACAGCCGCTTCCAAGGTCTCTTCTTGGTGTGGGGCACGCAGGAGCAATTTTGGAGGTCCTCGTCCTTACAAGTCATCTCTTGAGGGGCATGGAGCCAACGAAGTTGAGAATGCCTAACGGACCCCTGCGGGGGATTAGGGAACCCATAGATGACTAAGGGTGCTGGGGGACATGGGGACGACCGGTGTGGGCTTGCTTTCTTCTAGAGGACCAAGGATGGTGTCTTCAGTACCACCTGGTCCCCTTCAGGCATGGGGACCAGGTGCCATATCATCCACTAGTACGGTCCAGTGAAGGAACCATGGCCCCCATAATCATCTCACCTGGACAGGTTTGGGTCCGTGCCTTTGAGGCTCGTAAGGACCGAGGGAGTCTCTGACAAGAGATTAGAAGAAAACACAAAGGAAAACTGCTCTGACAAGCGTGGTGTACTGACCGTGGAAAGGATGTAGCGATGCGTGCGACTCTGATCCAAACAGATACTTCGGAAGACAAAAGTGTCCTTGAAGGACATGATATAGGGGAGTTGCCTAGCAAAGTCTTCGGTGGCAAGAAGCGTCCCGACGTTACAAGATGACCAAATGCAGCAAAAGGAGGAGGCATTTGGAGGATGCTGAGACTGATGCCTCCTCCAGGAGCACAACAAGGAATAAAAGAACACTAACATGCCTCATGCTAAACAGTTGTCTAGCGTACTTTCCAGGAAAGAGCTGGAATACCTATTTAAACTGGTTTTTAGTGGAACATGTAAAGAAGGAAAGAGAAAGTACAGCTACACTCTGAACCTAGCTACACTTTGGCCAGATTTATCTTGAGATGGATATCCAGGGACCTAGGACCAACCCTATCACCTGCCTGCACCACGACAGGCCTTCCCCCAAACACACTGTAACTCCACCCACCTCCCAGAGTCACATACCATCCCGCCTACACGATTCCTTCCCGATAGGCAGCATGTCAACTCCAAAGTCAATAAACAACCCAAACGCACTCCTATCACAAGCCAATTCAAGCCTCCCAACCAACAGATCACGTCCCTTGCAAGTTTGTCTAGCACCAATGGCCTATGCCCACTGGGCATTAGGAACCTTAGACTAAGGTTTTGACTAGTGATGGCCCTCCACTCTGACATGAGTGACCACTTGGAAGAATTATCACCCCAGATCAAGAGCCTACCTCCACAACACCAATACAGTTCATCATACTCCATCACTCTCCATACACTGCAGCTCCAAGGACACTACCCCTAGCCCAAAGACCACTAGCAGAAGTCACCCCTATACAACTTTGAACACCAATGATACCTGGAATGCATTACTCTCCCAGGCCCAACCACTTACTTCGGCCATAATCCCCAACGATACCAGCTGCCATCCCACTTTAAAGCACACCTTAAAGTCCAAAATTGATTTCCCCCTAGAGAGAATCAGAACTTTGAAACCTCCTCAATTAAGGGCGCACTTATCAATGCTAGATCTCTCCCAGCACATGCGTTAGACATTGCGGACCTCATCACATCAGACAATTTAGATTTCTTAGAGATTACCGAAACGTGGCTCCACGTAGCAGCCAGACCAACTCTCTCCCTGGCCATCCCTGAAAACGACACTATTTTTAGGACAGATAGAGAAGATCATAAGGGAGGCAGAGTAGCTTTCATTGCCAAAAACCAACTCTGCATAAGAGAAATACCTAATCAGTCCCCCCCCTCTGGTAAACCCTCCCTAAAACTCTCTCTCACCCACTCCCTCACCCTGACACTCTTATTTATAGACCTCCAGGTCCAACATCCAGCTTTGAGGAAGATGTCACACAACTCCTCGCATGGAACACTAACCCAGGCTCACAAATCATACTGCTGGGAGACCTAAATCTAGGACTCAACGATCCCACCGATGACCATGCCCAAGCCATAGCCAACACTATCACTGCGCTAGGCTTCTTGCACCGTGTCAATAACCCCACTCACATTAAAGGTAGAACCTTGGATTGGCTGGCAGATCTCAACTGCAATATCAATGCCGATCATTTCCAACACACCTTGCCCATGGTCTGACCATCACGTCATCATCTTCACCATCCAGCAGAACCTTCCATAGACACTTCCCCAACCCAAAGCACCAGCTGCCCTCACGAGAAATAGGCGCAATATTACAGCAGAGAAACTACTACCCCTGATGCACCCCATCACCGACAACATACATTACCCAAGTTTGGACCCATCCTCTATGGTTGAACTGTACAATCAAACCAACTAGTGGCAGTAGACAAAGTAGCACCTTTGAGCATGTGTAAAGCAAAATCCCACCTCAACACATGGTACACTCCTAACCTTAAAACCATGCGCAGCACCAAAGAATAGCAGAGACAAACTGGAAAAAATACCCTAATGAATCTAACAAAGAGAGCTTTACTATCACCTTCAAAAACTACCAGCAAGCTATCCTCCAAACTAAATGTGCCACCTACAACGAGAGGATTGCCAAAGCCAATTCTGGAACTAAAGTGCTTTTCTCTATTTTCTGTGAATTAGAATCCCGAGTGCCACCACAAGAATCCTCTCTCAAAGACATGACTTGGTGCACAAGCATTCAAAAAGCCCTACTGGACACAATCGCCTTACTACATTCAAATATTGAATCAAAAATAGTGTAACCTAACACCTGACCTACACATCCAGATGCCTATTGCTACCCCTCTGAAATCCAACATACAATTCGAATTCGCCTCAGTTTCCTTACCTGAAGTATCTAAAATCATCAGGAGCCTTAAACCATCTAGATGTCAAGGGGATATCTGTCCAGACTCAGTTATCAACGACGCTATGGCTGAGCTTACCCCTTTCATCACATCATTAATAAATGCCTCCTTTGAAAGAAGCACCGTCCCTACCAATAGCGGCTCCTATGGATGGGCGTAGGGGCAACGCCCCCTTTGTTACATGCTAGGTGAACGATGTACATTTAGAATAAAAACTAACTTGCATCTTTCACCTAGCATATTTTTCCAGCATTCTATTTATTCCCGTGTGTCAGGCAGGGGCAATGATCTTCATTATAAAAAGCATATTGGAGCTGGAGTAACGGAACAGCCTGGCACGTATACAGTCTCTGTGTGCAGGGGCGCGTGCCTCATCAAGCAGACTTTCCTTCTATTTCTCCATAGAGCACAAAGTGCTGCACGCAAATGCTGTTGTCCTTTAACATTGGAGTGCGGCGGGGCGCAGAAGGTCTGGTCCTGCAGCCTCTGATAATACGCAGATAGCGTAACGTGTGCCCGAGACTGTGACTGACAGCACGTATGGCCAATCTGAGGGCAGGATCTGCTGTATGTCATGCACACATTCAAAGGTCCATTGGCTGTTATTTTGAGCCATTGAAATTTGAATGTATGCTGTACAGGGGTGGGGCTGACACAAGCATCGGGCCTGGGCCTTTCACGTCATCTGACTGCACGTGAGGCAAGAAGACGACTCGAGACATCTGTCTGGCCACTGAGGTATGTAGTCAGCTGATCTATTGATTGAGCCTCACCCAACACCTGAGGAAAAACTTGCGCTGCCTGTCTGTTTACTTCTTTTCAGACCATGATATGCAGGTAGGTGGTCTCTGGTTTGCTCTTTATGTTTGCTTTGTGGTGGCAGCGTGATTTGACTAATTTTAGAAGCACTGTCAGCAGCGTGCACAATATGTTAATTATTTACTTATTTTTTCGTGCCTGTCCCCATCCAGTGAAGTTCCTTAGATCTGCGCAGAGGTGGTGAGTAGTAGCTTCTCCTCTAAGAATCTGCTCCACTGGAGAGGCATGGCTGTGAATTTTCTGCGCCTCACCCTTTCTGGGCGATGTTATGTTTTAAAATTCATGTTTTGGTAAAACAAAGGCAGATCAGTTGCTATCTGCTATGAAGCATACATGTTAATGAAAAGGATAATGTTTTGCACTGCCACAGATCCTATTGTGATGGGACTCGGGAAGAGGTTGGATGGATCATGGCACTTGCTGGAGTCTCAGAGTGGATGGGCCATATAATGCAGTTCTGCCGGTGCAGGCTCTGAGCAGGAAAGCGTGTGTGCTTTTCACCTGATAACATATCTGTTAAAATTGAATATATTTTCTTTCCTGGCGTTAACGTGATCTTAATTTAGAGATGTATTTAATGGTGCTTGGAAGGGCCGTACAGCAAGCATTGTAAAATATGTTGTTTGTTCCGTGACATGTTGTGCTGGCAGAAGATGGGGGAAGCAGCATTTCAAATGGTTTTGAGCCCCATTGTTTACAGCTAGGAATCCTTCCTGTATATGTTAACAACAATCCATTGGTCTGGTATAATTTAAGGTTTTCAAACGCAGAAGGAGAGTTTATACATGTATAGCTATGTTTTGGGGGCAGAAGCAGGTGTGTCCCCCAAAGCAAATATTTCATCACCCAATTAGTCCAAGCAATGGGAATAATGAATTCAGTGAAACCTAAGTAAAGGACTATGAGGGGGAAAGGAGGATCAGCTGTAATCTGTTTTGATTATCATAGATACTATGTTCCCTAATACAAATTGTATAGGTCGTTTCCCTTTGGTAAAACTTGCATTATGCACCATTTGGAATTTTCATCACTACGACCTTCTTACCACGTCCAGCTCAGTCTACATAATTGACACTCCTTATTCTCCATGGTGTCATGCCACTCAGCACTATGAAAGTGTGTACCCCATTTAGAGAACCTAATTCACAAACATTGCAGATAGGGTACGCCTGTGCTCTTACCTGCAAGCACTGTGTGGGATTAGTGACGCAGTGCGGGATGCGCACCGCGTAATGACGTCAGATGTTCACATCTGACGTCATCGCTCTGACACACGTCGGCGCCATTTCCACACACTTAATACGAGTCTCCTACGTCCCGCATCATCTGCGGATGCCGGCCAGCACAACCTGCGAGTAACGGAGAGGTAAGAAGACCTGCTGGTCCGTCTTCATTCATGATACTTCTTTTGTCCTGCGGGACTTGAGCATCAGATAGTTCTGACACAACCACCCTCTGTCTTCACAGGGGATGATCCGAGCCTTGTAGGCTCTGCACTTACCTGTTAAAAACGTACTTTACAGCGGATGACCCAAGCCTTGTTGGCTCTGCACTTACCTGTTAAGAACGGACTTCTCCCCATCACGGGATTTATTTACTTCAGATTGGACTCTCATACCATCCAAATTGGTAAGTGGAGAGTAGATTACCACTGCCACATTATGATATTTACAGCTCCTGTATTTGTGAGCCTAAATTATTGAGAAAAGCAATTGAGCATTTTCTGTCTCTAAAGATCCATTTAGAGTGTTTTTTATGACATCATACAAATTTAGTATACATATCTCATTGCTTTTTAGCACTCCCCAAATTCGGTTGGAAATCTATTTACCGGATCCCGGTGGTTCCACATTTTTGAAAACTCTATGTACTTCTTCCAGAAATACACAAAAGGGGCACCAATGAGAGGTAGAGTCATTATTTTTTGTTTAAATATGCTATTAGTGCTATGACATTTTTATACACATTGTTCTAAAAAATATCCCTATCTTTTCTGGTTCAGGGAAACTGTTTGCCCGGAAGTACTTCAATTAAGAAACTATGAAATTATGAAAAAGAAACCGTGTCTTATGATAATATAGAATACCCAGCTCCTGAAGAAGGGATATTTCCCGAAACGCGTTGAGCTAACCAGACAGTAGTTAGGCCTCTACTGTATTCTAAATGTATACACTTTTTGATTAAAAGACATGACACTATATGATGACCAACAATAGATAATATTGCTGAATATAGACTGGCATGCATTAAAACATTTTTGGTTTTCTGAAATTAACAACTAAGCGATTTGATGATTATTAACCGAGCACATTAACTAAGCATCTAAATGACTATGACTTTTTGAATATACCACTTTATAAAGATGAACCAGCCAGCTATGTATGTATTTATTTAGTTGTACTCTTATCTTCCCATTGCGTTGTAAGAAATTTATGTGAGAAATAGAACACTGAAACAGATCCCAGAGAACATGATCTAAACTTTTTAAATTACTGATTGTCATTGGCAATAACCTGAGTGTGCAGGGGACGCGAGTGCTCCACAGCCCGTGGACACTTTTCTTCTTCTCGTTTCCCTGATGTTATCATTCAGGTTGTGTAACATGAGTCACTCCTTGAGCTTCATTGATCTCCCATTAGATGCACTGCCCCAAGGTAAGAGGGGAAGCAGTATAAATCATATCTGTCATTCTTGAACACTTTTTGTAGAGGTCTGTCTTTGGTCAGCAAATGCACACTTAAAGTGAGAGTTTTTAGTTTTAAAGACTGATGGTTCATTATGGAATATGTGCATGCTTTCAGCCCCACTGTATGACTTGGTAAAGTCCTATATAAAGCAATGGAGGAGGGAGGTAGGACTGTGAATGATCAAGGAACAGGTCTGGTAGCCTCTGCAAGGCAGAACAAAGAAAGGTACCTGTAGGCTAGCTGAAAGCGAATTAACAACGTAAGAGAAGCTTTTAAGCTTATGTTGTCAATGTCACAGGGGGGCCATTTAAAATAAGATGAAAGGGCCTAACATGGCCCTAGTGATACAAGTGCCTTTTAAGGAGATCTGCATGTAACTTTCAGGTAGCATGTTTGACTCCCTGCAAGTCTCACTCAGCCTTTAATCCTTCAGAAGGTACTCTCTACATAGCAGATCATTGATAAACGATTGCACATCTTCTAGTGTCTAAGCCCCACCCATGTGTTTCTCCTTTTATTAGACCTCTCAGCTGCCTTTGACTTGGTCAACCACAAAATACTCTCCAAAGACCTTGCCTGTGCCACCCACTTCTCAACCAAAGCTATACACTGGATACAGTCCTTCCTATCCAATAGTAACATTAGGGTATTTGCCCCACCGGCAGCAGCAGAGCCTGCCCCAGTCTCCTGTGGAGTTCCACAAGGGTTCTCCTTTACCCCGAACTCTAAAATATCTTTACAAAACCACTATTTGACCATCTGGATGACTTGGGTGTCACCTACACTAACTACGCTGATAACACACAAATCCTCATACCTATCACAGGCACCTATGACACTGACTCTAAATTACTAAACAAAATTTACCAAACTATCCAGGCCTGGATGGCGATTCACGGTTTATATCTGAACGATGACAAAACTGAGTTACTCATCATAGGCTCGCAAAACCGACTGAATACATTAGACAACCACTTCAAATCCTTCGCAATTGACAGCATCATGATCAAAGTATCTAAAGAAGTGAAAACTCTAGGTGTCTACCTCTACTCTACCCTCACGTTAACTAGACAAGTCAACTCTACGGCCACGGCAGCAGCTTATACTTCTAAGCTCATTAATACCTTCAGATCATTCCTCTCCTCAGACAGTTGCATTACCTTCGCTAGAGACATCATTTTATCTAGACTAGACTACTATAACGCCTTGTATGCGGGCACTAACAGCCAAAATCTACAAAAACTCCAGGTGATCCAAAAGAATGCCCTAAGAGCGGCCCTCAACATCCCTAGAAAAAATCACATTATCACGGCAAGACGGAATGGCCACTGGCTGCTAGTGCAGGATCGAATCTCATTCAAAACTCTTTCATTGACGCACAAATGCCTATCCAACTCAGCTCCCAAATATCTAGCTGACACATTTACCAAAAACAAAACCAACAGACCAACGCACTCAACCCAGGCACACTTACTAACCATTCCTAGATACAAACGACAGAAAGCCGGGGGCTGCTGCTTCCCTGTGGTAGCTGTCAAACCTCGGAACACCCTACCACTGTCATTAAGAGCTGACCCTTCCTTCTGGACCTTTAGGAAAAGTCTGAAAACATTTCACTCCACACATGAGCAGTAATTTGCACCTCCTCTCATCCCTAAACTCTTGGCCTGATGAAATCTGTTTGCATAACCATGCTGCTCTGAATAATTATCTTACTTCGACCACATCTGTACTCCTACCTGTACCTACAATGTAACTGCATTTATCTATGATGAAGCTAGTTATATAATATCTGCTGCTGTAACTTCATTGCGCCTGTCAAGAATTGCATCCAGATGCCTCAGGGTTAGGTGCGCTATACAAATGTATAAATAAATAAATAAATAGGAAATATCCATCTCCTTCCTTCTCATCCTCCGCTTCACGCAGCATGTCCTATTTCTCTGATTTCTCCTCTAGTTCTGCATTTTCCTCGGGTGAAGACGAGGAGGCCACAGGAAAATACCTTGACAGAGATGTAATAGATATTGCAACAGATTTAGGATAATATGGGATTCACTGAACAGACTGCCACTAAACAGTCCATGGACCCCGAAATAAGACCCTATTAGCACACCCGAAGGTGGGCCGCCTTGGATATCAGATATTAAAGATAAGAATTCCTTGGAATGGAAAGACTTGGAGCACATTTCGATGCCTCGTTTCATGTCAAAACATTACCCTTTAAAAGGCGAAGAAACTAGCTTTTTTAAAACTTCATTGGCTGAAAGCTCAGGGATGTGATTTAGGGGTTGCCAGGAGTTGTACTTGCGACCCCTGAGGTCTCCCTTGCTACCCATGTGGTCTCCCTTGATACCCCTAAAAAATGTTTTCAAACATTTATTTTGTTGTTTCTTTACAAATCGAAGCTCCAGGCTGTGGCCAATGCCATGTACCTCTTTGTTCTAGAGTGGATGGCATTTTTGTTCAGGCTTCTTAAAAAAACAGGGGGTTCCACAAGTGTAACACTTTGAGCATTAACCCTAAATAAGAAAGAATAGGAATAACAAATAATTTGTCTTTCTGGAATTCTATACAATAATTGCTAGACTCATTAGAAGTTTATTTCAGACACACTTCAGGAGGTGAGTCACTGATTTAGTCTATTCTTAAACACCTCATATTCACAATGCAGACAAAAAACTCCAAAAAGCATTACAGCAGAATATGCATACATTTCCGGCTATGTTTTATGCTTTTTGCAAGCTGCATTTATAGCATGATTTTTTTCTGTCGATAAATATGGTGATCCATTTTTGCATGAAATGTATATAACATTACAGTGATTTTGTAACCCTATTTTTCATAGTGTACTGAGAAACAATGCTATGTGATGCCACTTCCTGTTTTGTCACAGGGTAAACAGTCGTCTTCCATCGCTTCCTGTGATGTCATTTCTGGGTGGGGTCAAATGACATCACTTCCTGTGATGTCATCAGAGGTCAAGGGCCAAGTGATGTCACTTCGGGTACCCCTGGCATTTTGGTGAAATGACATCCTGTGAAGGTTCAGTATGTCTGGTATGTGGGTCTGGAACCTGCTGTCTTATCTAAAAGACTCCTGGAAGCAGGGAACATATAATGGTTTGAAACAGTAGATCTTTCTATCTTAAATTTGCATGTAACAAAAAAAAGAAAAACAGATCCTTTTCACATGTAACAGTTCAGGAGGTGCTAAAGTGGGCCCCACTAGTTTCATATTTTAAAAGTCGAATTGAAATGAGAGGCTTAAACATACATAATTAAGGAACAGGGTCAGTGTTTCAATTGCCTCCTACAGAACCTAAAAACGTGTTCTGCAGCATCTATGTAGTGTGAGGACATTGTGGTGATTCAATACAGCAGCCAATGTTCCCTGGCTAGCATTCAATGTTACACTATAGAATATGTTTTTGAGGTTTAACTGTTGCAGTTTCCAGTGTTACTTCAGTTTGCCTCATGCTTCACAATGATTTCCTCGCTTGCATACAGTAAGGCAAATGATGAATATGTTAATCATTTTTTAGTGGTGGACTGTCCGCTCTTATCTCACCGTTCCAAATGCTAGGTAATGGGTGGCACCCATTTGCACTTAGAGACCCAAAATGTTAGTTGTCTGTGTCCTGTGCCCCTCACCCATTAGTGGTCCTGAGCAGTACTGTCTTGCAGCTGACAGTGAGATATGGTACTGTAGGGTTGCCTTCTGACTTTGTTGATGTGATGGCATTGTTGGCTCTGGGCTCAAAGTTGGCCATAGTGTGTCATAAAATGTATATCTCTGATCAGAACACTGTCTTTTAGATTTAGCATCTTCAGGTGCCTGTGCTCCCATGTCCTTCTGTTTGTGGTATTTGACAGTCAACCTTTCAAATCCATCTCCGATCCTTCACTGTGTGCCCATCCTGTGTGAAGTGTCGACCCACTGGTGTTTCTGTTTTGTTGTTCAAGATTGTGTATCTGTGTAGTTGTGGCAAATCAACTTCCGGGGCACCAGTGGTCCAGGGATGAATATTGGTTTCTAAACCATCAGTCAACCCCACACCTCTAGTACACCAGAAGGGATCCGAACAGATTGGAATACAAGCAAATTATAAGACCTCCTTGTCCAATTTTGGTAATGTGGACGTAACAGCAGGCTTATCTCCGCAAGGTCGTGGATCATTGGTTAGTTGCAACAGAGCGAAAATACAATATACCCAATGATAAATGGGACTGTCCAATCATGGTTGTATAAAAATATCTACTTTATTATTACTACATCAGACAGTTTTAGCACACTACAAATACAACCCACCTTGTAAAGGAACACAGAGGACAGACAGTTTCACGAAGGAAAGGGATGCACTCTGGATACTGACAGGAGGGTAGTTGGTAAAGTAATCAGTCTTACTGTTCAAGGTTATTTGGTTCCAGCACAAAAGTGGCAAAGGGTCATAACTGTCTCTAGGGGCCTTCTTCGGAGAAGGACCAGGGTGGCAGAACCACAATGTACCTGGTGCTGAAGATGTTGTTGGTGCTTCACAGCATCGAGGCGGTTCCAGGGTGCTTTGCAGCACTTGAGACAGAGTTAGTTGTGGGAGACAGCTGCGGGGACCGGCGGCAGGAAGTTCGGCAAGCGAGGCTGGACAGACATCTGCAGGCTGTCTGCTGCGGCTGCTCGGGCCAAGAATTGTTGTCTCTTTGCTGGTTGGCTGATCTGGAATGCTGGTTGAGGTGGCTCGGATGGCTCTTGTGACTGTTGCATGACAACAGTCAGTGGTGCAGCCGGATGCAGTTCGAGGACTCGACTGTCTCGAAAAATGTCCTTAAAAGATGGACGCCGGATAATGGTTGTGTGGCACTCTTCCTAGCTTCTTCGCACGGGCTCATGTTCATTCAAGGCAGACGGCCCAAAGCTCAGGAGAGTGATTGCAGGCAACGGCCTTGTCCTTTGTCCAGAGACTCTCCTTCCCACCTAGGAAGCTTGCTGGCAGATCCTAGCAGTGCACACTATGTGCTGGCTGGGTACTAGTTCTGAAGCTGCAGGACGGGTCCTCTGAGTCTGGTATCTTCTCTGTTCCCTGGGAGATGTTTAGGGGAGGGATCTTGCTTCCCTCTTGGACCTCCTGGCCTTGCTTCACTGGCAGAAAATGTAAGGTAGACTGTACCTTCAGTTCGGGTCCAAATGAGTCCTTTTTCTTACTCCTTTTGAAGTCGTCTGATGATCTGCTAAGTGAGGGGTTCAACCATCTTTTAAAGCCAAATGGGCTCCAGTGATTGGTGCAGGCTATGCCTACCGTAATGAACCAATCCTGAGTCCCCACCAACAATCTTCTGTTATGTATGAGGTCAGGACCAGAGTGCTGTGCAGCAGGAAAAGGTCAGGGGTGACAACATGAACCTAAGTCCCACCCTTCTTCGTGTCTGTTGTAGATCAAAGTGTCTCTGGTTAACTGAGCCCTCTGTGACTCTTGCTTAAAGCACAGGTTTCCCTCCCCCAAATCACATGCTTCACCCCTCTAAAAGGGGTCAGCTCAACAGGGGTTTGCCTACGGTATGTAGTGGACCCAGACATGCCTTTCTCCGCCTTTCAAACAGAGGAGTGGGAACTAGCTTCAAGTTGACACATTGCATACCAAAGGAGTGTTAGTCCTGCATTCCTGTTGTCTTATTCGGCAACCAAGCCCCTTCAGGCTTGCTTCAATTATCTTGTTAGTATGCACTGCCACCAGCCATATTAGATAAAAGCAATGCAGATCCATGGAGCCTTTGAAATTTAAATTAGGCTGCCCATGGCTGGAGGAAGGTGTGCCTTTTTTCCTTCTTGTGATACTTTGATGTACCCGGGGTTGGCACATTCCAGCTGAATATGACAGGGGAAGAGGGCGCCTCTAGGCTGTGTGTCTTCCCAGAGTACATGTGACTATGCGTTTTGTGTGGGAAGCAGATGAAATGGGTGCGAAATGGCCTTGCACATTTCTCGGAGGCTGATTTCCCATCATTCATTTTCATTATTAAGAAATAAAAATAAAAAGCCCAGGCGAGCGCAAACTCCCCGTCTGGATGGTCGAATTCCTTACAGTAGGTTCATCCTTTCACGCAGCTCCTTGCAGGTCTCTTTTGCATGCACTTTTTAAAATTAGATGAGTGCACAACATTGGATGATCTGTAGTTGTATGTTCTGTGAGGAGTCTGAAATGTGAGGCAGACAACTTGGTAAGGGTTTTTTCACAAATAGCCATTTTATTAACTCAAAAGAGGATTTCCCTGCCTAGCAAAACCAAGACTAAAGGAAAACCCTCTAACAAAGGGAATCTGATCCCCCACACTTATGCATACATAAAAATTATGAAAGGTGCAATATGGCAATGCAAGTTTAACAGAAATAACAGTTATATTCAACATGAACCGTGCCCCCCTGGGTAAGAATTCAACTTCCCCAGGATTCCCAATGAATGTTCTCAAGAATGCCCTCGCCAGTGTCCCCATGTCTCCCCTGCCCCCCGCCAGCGTCCCCATGTCTCCCCTGCCCCCCGCCAGTGTCCCCTTGTCTCCCCTGCCCCCGCCACTGTCCCCATCTCACCCCTGCCACAGCCAGTGTCCCCATGTCTCCCCTGCCCCTGCCAGTGTCCCCTTGTCTCCCCTGCCCCCACCAGTGTCCCCACATCTCTCCTGCCCCCCGCCAGTGCCCCTTGTCTCCCCTGCCCCCGCCAGTGTCCCCTTGTCTTCCCTGCGCCCACCAGTGTCCCCTTGTTTCCCCTGCCCCCGCCAGTGTCCCCATGTCTCCCCTGGCCCCTGCCAGCATCCCCTTGTCGCCCCTGCCCCGCCAGTGTCCCCATGTCTCCCCTACTCCCTTCCAGTGTCCCCTTGTTGCCCCTGCCCCGCCAGTGTCCCCATGCCTCCCCTGCCCTCTGCTACTATCCCCATGTCTCCCCTGCCCTGGCCAGTGTCCCCATGTCTCCCCTGCCCCCGCCAGTGTCCCCCTTTCCCCTGCACCTTGTCAGGGTCTTCATGTTCCCTTGCCTCCTCTTCTTCTTTTTCTCCAGTCCCACCCCCCTCTCTTTGTACCCTCTCTCTTTCCCCTCGGCCTCTGTGATTTTTCTCTTCCCCTTTCTCCCTTTCCTGCCCCTCCTGCCCCCCTCTTTCCCTCCTCACTCTCCACCTCTCTTTCCTCCCCTCCTCCACTACCTCCGTCTGTCACTTTCAGGCACTACTCCAATTTCTGTCAGGCATAGTAATTCATAGCCGCCTGTCTTTGCAGCCGTCTCCCCCCCTCACTCCCCACCCTCCCTACACCTCTAACTATCTTAGCACTTACTCTGATCATCGGTCCCTTGATCAATGATAACAGCTTGTTTGTTTCCCCTTGTTTCCCATCTGTTTTTTTCTCCTCCCTCTCCCGCCCCAGTACTCTCCTGAACAGTCGACCTTCAATTGATAGTCACGTGTTTTGTTCCTATCCTCACCCCCTCTCTCCTGTCCCTTCATCCTCCCTCCGTCCCCCTCCTCATGTCGCTCTTGCGCTGCAAGAATTGTCGTCAGGCATAGTAATGTTATGGCTAGTTTTGTTCTCCCTCCTTCCTCCCCTTCCTCTCCCTCATTCTTCCATGCACTTGTACTTTCTGTTCATGATTTGATAGCTGTTTGTCACATTCTGTACTGTTTAAGGACTTGTAGGAATGTATTGTATTCTCTCTTGTTCCCTCCCTTCTTGAAACGCTTTGAAACACATTGTGTATAGGCGCTATACAAATAAACAATCAAAGAAAAGATCCACTTTTCCTTTTGTCAAGTTTTGTTCACCATGGTCTTCTTGAACCAGAAAGTCTTTCACTTTGTACTTGACACGCGTTCACACAATGAAAAGAAAAGTCTTGGTCTGAAAGCAATTAATCAACACTTGTAAATATACACATTTTTCTTAGAACATCAACAATTCAATACTTCTTGTTTTACAACATTATCTTTGTCAGGTTGGTTTCTGCATGAATCACAAAACACAATAGTGGCCATGCCACCTTCCAACCTTCAACCACAATTCAATACTTCAAGGTCTTCTTCCTGCTTCAGTAATCTGCCAGGACTAGCACTAGTATTTGTATTTGTATTTATTACGTTTTATATAGCGCTTTACGCCAAAGCGCTTTACAATACAACAACAAAATTACATTGGAAGCATGAGTAACAAACTAGAGATAAACCAATCAAGAACAGTATGCAGAACAATTTACTAAGAGCTAAGAACTAGAAAAAACGGAGGAACGGAGAGAAGGAAGAAATAAGGAGCTGTCAGGTGGGGGGATGAAGGAGAAGAGATTTTAAGTAGGAGCGGAAGGAGGGGTAAGAGGAAATGGAGCGGATAAGGAGAGGTAGAGAGTTTCAATGAAGAGGGGCGAGGAGTGGAAAGGATCGGAAGCGGGAAGGGGCACAAGGTGATGGTGGAGCAGTGAGAAGGAAGAGGTCGGCAGAACGGAGGCGGCGAGAGGGGGTTTAGAAAGAGAGGAGGGAGGAAAGGTAGGGAGGGGCAAGGTCATGAAGAGATTTAAAAACGAGGCGGAGAAAGTAGGATTTAAGTTGAGAATGAAAGGGAAGCCAACCAAGAGAGGAAAGCGAGGAGGAAATGGAGTCATGAGGAGAGTATTCTCATTATTTCACTAGTATTCCCTATCCTCGTGTACTCCACTGCCAGGACAAATAAAAACTCCTAATGCTACTACAGTACTTTGTAGTTTGGTTGACTTCACAACTTTGAGCAAAGTCTCTGACTTTTAACAACACTGAAAATGCACATTTACTTCTGAAAAGTCACAATATGCATTGATGCTGCCCATTCAATTGATTTGTTTGCGACAGGCAATGCAGGTTATGTATTTCTCTTGCTTGATATTTCTTACAAGGAAGATTTCTCTCATGCCACTTTTCTTCTCCTACTTCCACATTAATCAACTGCTTAGAATGTTCCTTTATCACTCTTGCCTGTCTTTGGCGTAGGCAATGCTTGACATATATACTGCCTCTTCCTCACTTTGGGATTCTTTTTTACCATTCCTCTGAAACAGCTTTCTCTGATTAACTTGCCAATGCGGGTTTTATGTTTGCCAATGTATTGCCCTCTCCTTACTGTGGTAATAGTTGGTTTGGGCTTTCTTAAATGTTGGACCCTCTTTACTTTGGCAATGGTTGGTTTGGGATTTCTTCAATATTGCCCCCTCTTTACTTTGGTAATTCAGGATTTTATCTGGCAATTATGTTTGTAACCTTTCTCTCCTTTAAAGTGATTGTATCGCCCAGATAACCTTCTTTCATTCGTTTGGCATTCAAAAGTATCATTAGAGGCCAGCATTCGCTTACAGAGCGTTCAGCGGTTTCCTAGCATAGGCAAACTCACCAGTTTCTCCACACGTGTCGTGCGCAAGGCTGACTTTGCTTTTTCTCTTGGTTTCTGCACTCCTGCCCACCTTGGTTGTCTTCCTGTGGCCTGAACTGCTTGAAAAAGAAGCCTGCCTTGCTCCTTTGACACTCCGGTTCTCGCCATTCATCGTGAGTAGGTAAACAATGAAGAGATTCTCTCTCTTCCACGCAACGGTCTGCCAATCTACCGCTTCCTACTGCGTGACCTCTGCAGTTCATAGTTACTACTCTGAACAGCCTCTCAGGAATGAATCCCGCCTGCACAACAGCGGCTGTCCCTGTGTCTTTTGCTTTCTTCAATTGCTGCTCACAACTCCCACTGCTGCTCCACCTCCAAATGCTTCTCCCTGCCTGCACCAGAGGGGATCTTAACTACTTTACAGTCCCTCTCAGGTGTGAGTCACTAGAATCAATGAAGTGCATACTGCAGTTGTGCCTCTGATTCTTTCTTCCTCGTCCCAATACTTCTGGAATTATGGGACTTGAAGACCCAATGGTATGCTTTCTTTTTTTTCCACAAATACAATTCTATAAACATACTTTTATCAAGGTGTTCGGTAAAGATTAATGATTGGTCCAGATTTAAACGAGAAGTACGTTTATTCTAAATAATGATGGTGCAAACATTCCCTTCCTTTCTAGGCAAGTTTTAATAATCATTTAGGTTTTCCTTTTCGCTTGCAACAAGGATGCACTGTTGTGCTTGCCCAACAGTTTTTCATAGACAGTGGAGTTATGATCTTTGTTATTCGTTCGCAAAGGATGACAATAGAGTTTACTGTTGTATTTTTGTGCGTTTTTTATTTTAAGTCAGGACGTTATCACATTCAATTTTGACATTCTTATGCAGTTTTTGATTATTCGATCATTTTCAATTGCAAAAGACTTGACACCTCAACATGTGTTTCAACACTTGGCATGTGGATCGTCAGGAGGTTAGTGCTATTTAAATCAAAATTGATGTTCTTAACTATTTTGTGCTTGATTTTCTGGTGCTTGTAATCCTTAATTTGGATTTCTATTTTAACAGGTTGTATTCCCATTTGCTTGAAAGTTGATCTTATGAAGAACCAGAGAGAATCATTCTAACCTAAGGAATGATTCTCCCTGGTTCTTGCACTTTTGCCTGTTCTTGCACTGAACGCTTCTTGCACTTTTGCCTGTTATGTAATTACCTTAGTTACTGCCATCTATGATGATGTAATTACTTCCTGTCCTTTCTGGCCTGTAACCATAAGCACTGTAACCAATCTCTTAAGCATAAGTGCCTAGATACCTCCGGTTTTGGTGCGCTGTATAATAAATAATTAATAATAATAATAATAATGGGATGATTGACAGGTAAAAGGATCATGAGAAAGACAGACAAGACTTCCAAGTTTTCGGGAAGCTTTGAGTGTTAGACCAGAGCTGAGCAAGCAGAGGAAAAAAACATTCAAGTTGCCAAGAAGCGGCCAGCGACCCTCCTGGGTGAACGACAGAGTTGGGAAGGAGCAGAGGAGGTATTGGTAGCGACCTTGAGCTGCATGAAAAAGATTACAGAAATCCAATTAACACAACCAGTGAGTTATCAAGAGCAACAAAAGTCTGGTTGATGTTAAAGGGAAAGTGGCTGTAATTTGAAAGTTGAAGGTTGCGCATGTGCCGATAAAATGTGAATGAAGAGAACAATTGTTGAAAGAAAAGGACACAAAGTAGCAGAGGGGTCCTGCGAGAGGAAGTCGCACATTCAAAAGTCTCTGTAAAATGTTATGGATTTTTTAAAGATATTATGAACTGAAATCAAAGGAAAAAGTTGAATGAAAGGAAAGTGAAATCTGTGAATTGTGAAATATGCCAAGAGGGCAAGTGAAAGAGAAATGAGAACTACAAGTACCAAGAGTCATTGGTGCCATAAAAGCAGATTGTAAATTCAAGGATTACTGAAAGAGAGGTCAAAGTGGTAATGCAGAGGTTTATGTAAATTCCATGCAGTTTTGAAAGTCTTCAACAGTGAACAGCTAGCATAGATACAATATGGGTAAGGGAACCCCACGGAGAAGTGAGTCAGGCTCAAACCCGGAGAGGGAAGCATGTGCAAAACTGTGAGAAACTGTGTGATGAAGTGAAACACGACAGGCTCGAGCCCGACAGTGGGAAGCCTGTGCAGAACATTGGAGAAATTGTGTTATAAAGTGAAATGAGACAGGCTCGAGCACGGCAGAGGGAAGCCTGTGCAGAATTATGAGAAATTGAGAACATATGAACTGATGGCAAGGCAGGTGAACCCTAAGGAAGTAATTGAACTACCATAAGTTGACAACCTAAAATGGAACTGTTGAATTGTACCAGTAAGCCAAAGCATGCAAGACTGATAGAACTGTTCCATCCACCTATCTTTTGTTTTTGTGAGACTCTCTAGGGCCCGTGGGGTTGAACCTGGGGAAGCGAGTTGGTACTGAAGCCATTCTGACATTTCTTTTTGAGACACTATTTTCCTTTGTTGTATTCCCTTAACACATTTATTATTTTGAGAATGTTAGGTTTTCTTAGTATAGGCTTTTTTATTTTGACCAGACTGACTTGGACGTATTTGTTATTGTTTAATGGTCGAGATTACTCCCATTCTAGAGTTAGGGCCAGTTAGGAACTCTACCATCCCAAATAAAATATTAAATGCAGGTTTTTGGAACTTGTATCCATTGTGTCTGTGTCTACTGCTCGATACCATGCCTTCCTCACACTACCAACAAAGAGGGTAGATCTAAGAAGAGAAACCTTACTCTGACAGCAAGCCATTAAACATTCTGGCATTCAATAATTCTACCTTTACCCAGAAGACCAATACAGCATTTCTCCCAACTGAGTCATCTCACTTCCCTGGAGCCCTTCTCCACACAGGTGATCCAACCGGCTAATACCAGCCCCAGGGTTAGGAACAGTTAGCAACTGCTTTCCCCTGGCCACCTGAGAGGAGACTTTAGGTAGGGACTCTGTGAGGACACTGCAGGATTCATCACAGTCCCTTGTATCTCAATTGGTTGGTTCTGCAGGGTTGTTATGGCAGACCAGGTGCAGATGTGTTGGCACATTCTGCATCTCCTGATGTTGCAGGGGTACATTCCAGGTCTTCTTTATTCTTAATCTAGCGGAAATGAACTCTTGGTCAGAGATTGTGCTTGGGTTCTCAGTTGCATGCAATCAGGGGAGCTTCCACGAAG
The DNA here is from genome assembly GCF_040938575.1 of Ambystoma mexicanum. Taxonomy (NCBI): domain Eukaryota; kingdom Metazoa; phylum Chordata; class Amphibia; order Caudata; family Ambystomatidae; genus Ambystoma; species Ambystoma mexicanum. The sequence goes on from NC_090937.1 coordinate 276,050,403, forward strand.
ATGTCTCTTGGGTCCTCATCTCGGCTTAATATTGATTATAGATCCTTAACAATCCTATTCAGTTGTGTTAGTGCTGGATGGTAGGTGACAATTAGAAGAGTTTGCATAGGGGTGCCAACCCCTCCCCCCCGCAACTCAGTATAGATAACAGGATAGGCAGATCAAATGGTTCTATTATTGAAGAAATCAGGATTATAGTGCCTTTGTTTAAGGTAAAAGGTGCACATGGCACTGCACATATTTTGGTTAGGATGACACAGGAAATGAAGGGTGCTTTAAATATCACATACATACCACAACTGTATGAAGATATATCATGAATAAGGGATACAAAGTGAGAGATGATTAAACAAATAAATAATAGCTACCTGAAGAATTAATACAGTGCTAGGCAAAACTATATTTCAAAATGGAAAACTCAAGTACAAAATGGTGTCCAGTTCTAAGCCAGGTATGAAAAACTATGACTCGTGCCAAGAGTTTTCAGACAAGTAACAGATACTGTTTTTGTTTGATGTGCAGTAGGTTTGAGGTGCCTACTTGTTCCCCAAGTATGCAGCAGCTAAAACTGATTGATTGAAGTGGTTTTCTTCTATTGGGATACACTCAAGCGCTTCCATAGCCTGGCACACCTCAGCAATACTGTTTGCTGTTACATTAGAGATAGGCTTTGGCAGCATCTCACAGTGAGGTAATTGGGGTTGTTAGGCTAAAAATTGAACTTGGCAGGAAAAAAAGACAAGATTAATGATGAAGCCAGATAAAGCAACGGAAATTTGGATACATGTATCTATGTTCTTAATGAGAAGGGCACTATATGCTTCATGCAGACCATTTCGATAGACCATCTGTATTATTTGCACCATATAATAGAGTTTATCTATTTCTCCACAGTATAAGTGACTAACTGACTTGGCAGGACCTCGAAAATGTGATGAAGATTGATGTGATGAAGGTGTTTTTTGCAGAAGTTGAGAACTGCCATAAATGTGTCCAGCCAAGTCTAAAATAAGCTTATCAGTTTTGTGTGCCAGAGAAAATTGTGGATGCCAGCTATGCTAATGTGGGCTTGGTATACATGAGATATGCCATCCAATGATGTTGAAGGGATGTTTTTTCTCTGATTAAAAGGACCTATCAGAAGCATACTCTGACCAAGGTAGTCATTTGCATAAGGATGTTGCATCATCCAAATAGCCTATATAAGCAGGTAGAAGGAAAAAACATGTTGAGAGTGTGCTGAGTGTCTTGTCATTCCTTAAAAATAAGGACCATGCTGGAAATGCTTCCAGGCATATGATGGTCTCTTGTCTCTCTCTGAGGAGTGCTCATAGATGCCAGATGCTTGATGGGAGTACAACGTCCTTTCATCGCAGGATTTTATTTTTGCAGGGTTTTTTACTGCAAATTATTTAATGAAATCACATTTTTTAGGGGGGTTAGAAAATTATAAATATGGGGTGTGGGTAATTGGGAATAGATAACAAATTAAAGGGAATGGGGGTTTCCGAGAGAGCCCCCCAAAAATAATTTAAAACAAATTCGATGGGTTTTCTTCATAAAGAAATTCACGGTAAAAAAAACAGTGAAAAAACATCCCGTGATGAAATGACATGGAACCCTTGATGGGATGGGAAGAGGACCCCCAGTTCATGTGATGCCCAAATGTGGTGCCTTAGTCTCTCATAAGATTCACGGCCAAGGACCCAGGCTTCATGGTGATGTGCTGGCGAACAGGGATAGATGCCTGAAAAAGAAGATAAGGTGAGTGACAAACTGCAGTATCGTCTCATTTCTGTCAGGGGCATCTCCTCATGACTGCCAGTATGGCAACCTTGGCATCTGTGAATTATGGTATGTATTATGAGAGACAGAGGCAACAGAAAATGAATAAGACATGTTCATGTACATATTACGTTTTTTTTGGATAATTTTGAAGTAACAGGAGGTATTGTGTGAAGAAAAGATAGCGCCTATAGTCCTGGCTCAAGGGAGTTTCAGAAGGAGACATTTGTATGCTCCCTGTCCCCGGAGGATAGCTCAGTGGCAACGTGCTCGCTTTGGAAGCAACACAACATGAAGCAACACAGGTTCGATCCCCGGGTCTGCCCTTAGAAACCTCTGGGTATTAAGCGTGTTATAAATATCCTATCATATCATTTCAAATCCCAACGGGGTAGAACAGAAATATATAACGTGTAAACAGGTTTGTGTAAGGTGACATCTCAAACCCTGTAGAGGGTACAAATATAAAGCAGAGAGAGAAAAAGGTGATGACAATGTTTATTAATGTGTAATGTCGACTAGTCTGTATGTTGTTTGTTGAGTAAAAATATCAAAGAGCGATAGAAGTTGTGAAATAATTGAAAAAGTTGAGGAGCAACAGTGATTGAGCATAGCAAAGTGATTGGCGCCAATCAAGAGAATAGATAGGCTATTGAAATTATAGGCTTGAGTAGCGATTGATGGTGCTTGCTGATATGTTTGTTTGAAAATGTTAAAAGTGATGATTTAAGTTTAAAAAATCGAGGCTTTATTTAAGGATCTGATACTAATAGGCAGTCAATTGTGACTATCCTCTACACTTTTTAAACAAGGGAGTGAAATCAAGTAAAGGGTTAAAGAGCAATACAAATTATATACACACAGAGACAGATTGTAAAGCTTTGAATGATAAAAATCTATTTAGCGGAACACCTAAACAAAGGATGATTAAGACAGAAGTGGGAGATTTTTCTAGCATTTTTTTCTAACTAGGAAAGTGTGAATTGAAAGCATTCCTTAAAGCTGGGTTGTGAGCTAAAACAATAGTGATTTCATTTTTTGTTTGAACAAACGAAGACAGTGTTTACATGGCATGCTCGAAAAGTAAACAAACAAAATCAATTTTTGCATCAGCCGACACGTGTTTCGAGCTCAGCTCTTCTTCTAGGGCTGATAAGTAACAACATGCTGCGTGCAGTGTGTCACACCAAAAACTACATTGGAATGCCATGCCTCTACATGTACCTTGTGATCCCTGGTATAGCGAATCCTAACTAAAAAATCAAAAACATGTTACATAATTATGTGACATGTTTTTGATTTTTCCAATGTAGTTTTTTAGTGTGACACACTGCATGCAACATATTGTTACTTATTAATTCATGTTTATTTAATTACATACATGCCTTTCTCTTTTTGTGTTTGCCTTCCGCAATATGGAACAGATGTGGGAAATGTATCCTTTTGCGTTCTACTTGTATATATATAATTTGGATTCTTGGGTTTGACAATGTACCCCAGTGCCGCTTTTGTTTTATGTTTGGTTTTCTTTATGTTGACCTTTTAATCATCAATATTGCATCATGTATTATTCGAAATATCACAGCCCTAGAAGAAGAGCTGAGCTCGAAACAATTGTCGGCTGATACAAAAATTGATTTTGTTATTTTGCATTAAAGAAGTTTCAGGACACACGCACAGTGTGATTGTATAAAGTTGCTTCCCAGTTGCTAATTGCTGGAGACCTGAATAGAGGCTCCATTACCAGATACATTCACTCACTGCCAGCTTGTCAACTTTTGAGTATTTTATCAGGATTTTAATTGTGTATAGCTGATATCATTGTGTACACGCACTTGGATTTCCAGTTATTTTCTGCTCTGTGGATACTCTCTGCTCTAAAAGTAAACAGAAGATAGAAATGTATTCATTTTTAAAAGCACAATGTGCATTGTTGATAGAAACCACACACATTATGCAGAGTGAGATGTATGTTTCAAACTGCAGCGCATTTGAAGTAAACCAAGGCTCCATTTCAAAGCTAAGATAAGGGCTGACACTGAGCCAGGAAGTGATTAATAGTTGTAGAAAAACAGGGCTGTTTGTATTCGAAAACATGAGACAGTCCTGCGAGTTAAAGCGGCTATGAATCAGTTTTGCATAAATAAAAAGGAATATGCTGTTTTTTTCAGTGACAATACTTTTATAAAACACTAGCGAAATTATGGGAAGCTTAGAGAAATGACAAATGGATGTATGTTTATTAACACGGAAATGGAAAAATAAATAAATATTTGTGAAAATGTTATCAAAATGGGTAGAAATGAGTAGGGGCAGAGCTCATGCATGTATGAGCATACATGGAATACATTGAGAACAGAGACAGCTTTTTAGAAAAATGTGTGGCTTTTGCTTTTCATGGAACAAGAGGTGATTTATTTGTGCATTTTTGAAATATTCATATTTTATGTACAAAGGTTGTAAGTGAGCAAGGGCTGACTCACACTCTTCTGGAAAAGCCTCAAACCAGAACTTATTGAACTGACTTTCATTTGTGATGGATTTTTGTGATACACACATGTAATGCTTGTGTTTTTTTCATTCAAATATTTTAATCAAAAGATAGGGAGTCTGGTGGAGGGTCAAGTACTTTCCTGAACAATTTCAATGTATTCCACGAGATATAGGATTGCCAAGATTTGTAGATGAAGTTCATGCTTAATCAATATAAAATGAAGGGGAAACAGGTAGGCCTAACCATTTTTCCAAAGTTAACCTTCCATAATATTTCCTTAGCGATAGCATATAGAATTTGCTAAATTGTTTTATAAATCCTGCACATCTGGTCTATTAAGGATGCATGTTTTATTTCACACCACTTTTAGCCATAATGGGGTAACTCAAGGAAATAATTCTAGAAACCACATTTAACATTAGACCGTCTATTGACCAGTAAAAGTTTTTTTCTTCCTTTTTACTTTAGACCCTGTGGTCACCAGAACTAAAGCTTTCAATGTATTCAGTCTCGAGATGTTTTCTTTTAAATGGGGGTTAAGACCGTTAAGCTGACGTGAAAGACCAATATGAGTTTTATCGAATAAAATGATATCCTCTGAAAATAATAAAATTGTCAGATAGATGTGGGCAAGTATGATGGGGAAGGAATTAACGTTAGACTGCGTGTCCGTGCGTTCAGACAAGTAAAGATTGAAACAGTCCGGGAGCAAACACACAACCTTGTTGGAAACCAACAGACGTTTCTAGTCTTTGGCTTTTCCTTCGCTGTTCAATCTCACCTGAATTGTACTGTCTGAGTGCAGAAGAATCAAAAACTGTGAAAGCCCACATGGTATACCCAATCGTAAAACCTATTCCACAGCCTTGCTCAATCCACACAGTCAAATGCGCACAAGAGATTGACTGACGCCACAATGCTTGTGTTTTTTTGAGTAGGGACAAAATGATTAGGTGAGCAAAGGTAAGACAGAGATTGCAAATGAAAGCACAGGCAAGTGCTATAAGTAACCAGACCAGTGATAATATTGGTAATTAAAGGACAAAGGGAGGAGGAATGGGATAGGCACCACAATAAAATACAGAGTCATAAGGATATTACACTTGCATACTCAAGCATATGCATCAAAGCCATATCAAATTAGACAAGCTTCAAGAGAGGGGACAGTATTTCTCTCACTGCACAGCAGGGAGGCATTAAACAAAACAAAACACAAATGCCAAAAATAACACAATTTGTGAAACATGTGCCGAGAATAAAAATGTAATTATGACTGCAAATTACATTAAAAAGTAGGTTAACACAATAGTAAATGATACTAGATTAAGCACAGTAAATATTAATGGGGAACAGCAAGAATTAAGGTGATAAAACAAATTTTTTCAGCAACAGTGTTAAAAGCGCATGTATTGATGCAAACATTTGTATTTAGAATGGGGAAGCAGGAAGTAATAAGAGGAAGTACTCTCAAACGCACCAAGGCTAAGGTTACACACAATATAGATCACATTTAAAAAATCATGATATATTTAACAGTTGTAATGAGGAGAGATCTCAGTAAATAACTAAGGAGATACCATGCACTAGTTTAGGGTTTAGTTATGAAGACACACAAGAAATCACACTAGTATTTTTAAGGCCTGAACATGTAAAGGAGTGTGCCATTAGGTCAAAGGAATATTCTTTTATACAGCATACACCCTGATTAGTATGATTTTTAATAATAAGGAGGGCAGTATTTAGATTTTTTGCAGGGTTTGTTTAAATGTAACATATTCATGAATAAGTACAAGCAGGCTGAGAACTGACAAGGAAAAACAAGGAAGGCTTGGCACAATTTATGAGCACAGTATGGATTACTAATGTACATGATGAATTGATTTATTTGGAGAAGTAAAGAGAAGTAGAAATTGGAGCTATGAAAAGAGAAGACATTTTTCATGAGATTGGGGAAGAATAGAGATAATTAGGTTAGAGTCCCTGCCTTGATATGCTTATAAGGAAGGGGGGGTGACACACATGTACATTCTCTTTCTCTCTCTCTCTCTCTCTCTCTCTCTCTCTCTCTCGTGGAGGTACAGGCAATCAATGGATCCCAGGCTCATTTCACATGAAAACACATTTAGGTAGTCAGGGAAGGGATTCAATACTGCAATGAGAACACACACACACAACTATAGCCTGCTTTCGCTTTACATTAGGAATACCAGTTAGGAACATTATGTCTTGTTAAAATACAATATAAGAAGTAGCTGGATTTTTGGAGACAATAAATGGAAGAGAGATAGGGATACCTTGAATTTACAAGCTCAGGAAGAGACAAGAAGGGTACACACTATAAAGATTCATATAATAGGGGTAAGGATTCCTACTGGCCAGGTAAGAGAGTGCGCATCAAATTCCCAGAAGGGGTAACACAAAGAGAAGACAATACATCCACCAAGACAGTGGAGGAGAAATGTACATAGGGGAATAAAATAAAACACGCATGTAAGCGATTATAATATGTAAAATAAAAGGGTTTGTGTTGTGTTTAGACTAATTAATATAAGATAACAATCAACAGTTCAAACTAAAAGTGCCAAAGTAAGAATTTCCTAACCAAAAGATTGACGTCAATCCAGAGGGTGAAATAAATAAATATGTAAATACAAAATGATGAATGAATATTAATGCAACAAAAACAGAAGTTGTTAGAAGGTATAAATATAGGAACAAAAAATAACATTGTGCATCATGGGTGATGGAGGAAGGTGTGGATAAATTATTCCGACTTTCAAACAATGAGCAGCAATGGATGGTGCTTGTTTAAATTGATCAGTGTAGTGTATTTGATAAAAATAAAATGTGATTAATGAAAGGCGAAGAAGGTATGGATGGCCAAGATTGATCTAACAGTATGAGAGAACTTTTAGTAGAATTGCACAAAAGAACATATGAAAGTAAGTAACAAGACCATTGTTTGTGTTTATATGAAGATGTTGATTTATGTTTTAAAGATGAAAAGAAATTGTAATTTTTGGAACATGGGAAGAATGTCTATATGCCTTAGTGGAATAAATCAATATAATGGGAAGAAAAATTATGACAAAGGTCAGTACTAGTGGACAAGTAGAGAAAGAAAGGGTAAGTACCAGTTGACACAGTAAGTGTGTGAATAACCTTATTGATCATTATTAGGAGCAAGAAGACCCAGGTGAGTACAGAAAATGGTGGCAAGGGATACAGTCCTTTTAAATAGGTAGTTTTTTTTCCCAAGAAAGGTGTGAACAAGGTGTGAGCACAGAATAGTACATATATGCGAGAATGGCCCGATCTAATAAAGAGAATGAAGAAGACTTTTGGATAAAAGGTGGAGCAACCTTTTTGTAATCCTGATAAGGAGTGTCAAATATGTACATTTGGCAAATGCATGAAACTTTAAGGATAGGCAAACTAGTGTATGCCTATATGTCACACTTGCATGCACTTAATAGGACCAGTGCTGGTTTCCAAATACCACGGGTAGGCACAATTAGTGTAGGAAGGGCAACACATTATTTTAATTATGTCGCAACAGAACAAATACAGCAAAGAAAGAAGAGACCGTGGCCCCACACCATTAGGAGGAGGACTTCAAAAGTGCAGAGAACATTTTCAGCATAGCAGAAGAGATTAAAAACAGGCCTGTCACTACACTTATGACAATTCGAAAGAGACAAAAAGTGCACCATCATTTTATTTTTCTGAAAATCAAACCTGCAATTTATTGGGCTGAGGATAACATCATATTAAAGGAAAAACAAAGGCCTATTTTAAGGAAATAACTAATCCCTTGGCTAGCATATCATGACTTTGCCTCTATTTTGGTTTCTACTTGGAGCAAGAAACCATATCAGTTGTGGGTACACCAAGAAGAAAGAAGGGGAGCAGCTGAAGAAGACCACATTTTGTTTTGTTGAAAAAAAATGTTTTGAATTTGTTATGTTGTTTGTTTGTCTTTTATTATTTTTATCATAAAGGAGACCACGTAATCTCTACTGGTATGGAGAATGACACAACCACAGAGAAAATGTTTCCTTTGTCACTTAGGAAAAAAACACACTAGAAAAAATGTTATAGAATTTAAGCCCATGAAAAAATGGGGCAATTAAAGGAAAACAATGTATGTGCTTTATGGTCTCATCTCATAGACACACTCAGGTATCAGGCAGTATATATGAAGCATAGGTGACACTAAGATATGCAGGAAAGTGAGGAAGAAGCAGCCATTCCATCATATTAGATAAAGAGAAAGTTCAGTACCAATTTTATTTAGGAGGTAGGAGTGCTTAAAGGAAAAGGACACAGTTATTATAAGGGTTTAGGTTTGAGGAGGCAGTACTGATGATAAAAATGTACTTATTCTTCAAGAAACTCCAGTTTTATATCACAGATGGACGGGTGGCACCTACACTCCGGGTGATTGACAGTAAGCGATCCTGCAAGCAGGGATAAAAACCCATATTGTCGTGAAAAGGGTTTTGAGGGACCCAGCCAGATGCCCAGTTGCAACTAAAATTGAAGATTTCTCTTTATGAAACTCCCCCATCTTTGTGTACCCCAGAAAAAATCTAATGCCCCCAACTTACTATTTCATGCAAATCAGAATATTGAGAGTCTGAGTCCTCTGTGGTAACAAAACAGTGAATCCAAAAAGACTGGCCTATGAATTAGGGGCCCTTGAACTTGCTGAACAGAAGCCCAAAGGACAAATACTAATAAAATATGGACTAAATTAAGAAAGTCCTTGGACTTAGAATAAGGAAAATAAAGATGGGTGGAAGATGTGCAGATGGAAGATGAATAAGATGAAGACAAAACTAAATGTGCATGAGGAGAGGGCAGGGACCAAGGAAGTGTTGTGAGGTGGGAGGAAGACAAAAATGTATATAAAGAAAGAAATGTTGCACGTGGAAGAAACAGTAGAAAATGGGCTGATGGGCTCACTCAAGGAATGAGCAAATATTCTAAATGATCTCTCCTGATTCTCGTGGTGGCTAGAATCACTTGTTGGGCATGTTATTTTAATATTTAATGGGAACCAGACAGGAGCAAACAAAGTAATTGTTTGGGGATACGCACATACAAAGATTAAAAGAGGGTGAAACATATACAATGGTCTTTTGACAGAAAAGAGATACATATATATCTCAGATTATAGTTGAAGACACTTTTGATTCTTTAGAAGTGTATTTTGGGAGACTTCCCATGTTGAGTACATTGCATATGGTATATGCATAGATAAGTGTATAAATATATATCGTGAATAAGGGATACAAAGCCACAAGATACTTAAATAAATAAATAATAGCTCCCTGAAGTACGAATACAGTGTCAGACAAAACTATATTTCAAAATGGATAACTCAAGTACAAAATGGTGTCCAGTTCTAAGCCAGGTGTGAAAAATGATGACTCGTGCCAGGAGGTTTCAGACAAGCAACAGAGGCTGATACATTGGAGGTAGTCTTTGGCAGCATCTCGCCGTGAGATAATTGGGTTTGTTAGGTTAAAAATTGAACTTAGCAGGAAAAGCAGACAAGATTAATGATGAAGCCAGATAAAGGAAGGGATATTTGGATTCATTTATCTATGTTCTTAATGAGAAGGTCACAATGTGCTTCATGCAGACCATTTTGAGAGACCATCTGTATTATTTGGCACCATATAATAGAGTATATATATTTCTCCACAGTATAAGGCACACACTAACTTGGCAGGACCTCAAAAATCAGATAAAGAGTCGACATTGATGTGATGAAGGTGTTTTTGGCAGAAGTTGAGAACTGTCATAAATGTGTCCAGCCAAGTCTAAAATAGGCTTATCAATTTTGTGCGTCAGAGAAAATTGTGGATAGATATGCTAATGTGGGCTTGGTGTACACAGATAAGCTATCCAATGATATTGAAGGGATGGTTTTTCTCTGACTAAGAGGACCTATCAGACGCATACTCTGACCAAGGTAGTCATTTGCTTAAGGATTTTGCATCATCCAAATAGCCTATATAATCAGGTTGAAGGCAACATGTTTTTGAGAGTGTCCTGAGTGTGTCTTGTCATCCCAACAAATGAAGACCATGATGGAAATGCTTCCAGGTGTCTGATTTTCTCTTGTCTCTCTCTGAGGAGTGTTCATATATGCCAGATGCTTGATGGGATGGGAAGAGGATCCCCCCAGTTCAAGTTTGTTATGTGTCTCTGTTATTTCTGTTTTGTAGCAGGTTGTCTGGATTGTTTCAATTCACAGTCAAGTTCTCTGTCAATTTGGTTGGCTGAGTGACCCTTTTGCAAGAGGAATGTGTGGAGTAGGGCAATTTGGTTGTCCCTTGTCTTCCTGTTGGAGCATATGCATTGGTATTGGATGGACTAGCTAAAGATAGCAGACCGTTTTGTGTGGCTTGGGTGCCCTGTGCAGGTATTTGTTCCTGTCGGTGGGTTTCTTGTATACAGTTTTTTTCTAGATGGCCATTCCTTCCAAACGAGATGGTTGTATCCAGCAAATGTACGCTGTTCTTGGAGTATTTCATGAGGAAATTGATGCATCAGTGGAAGTCATTTAGTGAGCCATGGAATTGTTTAAGAGGGTCTTCACCTTCTGTCCAAATTAAGACATGTCAACAAGTGACATCCAATGTGGCCAGAAGTGCATCTGCTGATACATAGCCTATCTCTTCAATATTTGTAAGGACGTGTGTTCTGTCCTGTACAAAACATTCTGTGGCCATCACCAGAAGTTTTAGGATGGATTCAATGTGTCCAGATATGGCTTTGGTTAATGCATTTACTCCAGAAATGATCAGGCGGTCCAGCATTCCTGTCTTGCAGATTTTTGGAGGCAAATAAAAAGTACAGATGGCAAGGAAATCATAAACTTTAACGGAACAATGGGTAGCCAAAAAGGCATTTAAGGAGCACTCGGCCACTACCTCAGAAGTAGAGAAATTTGCAACAAATTGGTGACAAAGCTGATGAAGAGTGTAGCCATAGCAAAAACCAGTGGAGCTGTCAGAGGAAACTCTGCCAGGACCTTCCTATTATCTTAGAAATGTTGCAGAAGGCCCCCTTTCAGCCCTTGGAAGTAATTGATGTAAGGTTTTAACCCTTAAAACTACCTTTTTAATTGCAATAACATCAGCTAGAACACTGGGTGAGTTAGGGGCACTTGTATGCAGGCCCCTACTCTTGAAGGTCTATGACGAGGCCCTCATTTTGAAGTATGATCCTGCATTTGTCTCTCAGGTGGCTTCAAAGTTCCATAGATCTCATGAAATAATCTTGCATGCTTTTTTCAGAATGCAATCTCCGGAGGAGGTAGTATGACACTGCTTTGATTTTAAAGAGGCTTTGCTTGAATACCTGAAACATCCTGGGCCCATCAGGAAGAAAGGTAATATATTAGCCACTTTTGGGGCAACAGGAGCTGGTAGGAAAGTCACCCTTTTAGCCTGATAAAAGACTTATCAGCTGCCTATTGGGTCCATTCATGGGGATCCACGAGTGGGGTGGCTGCTTCTTGGGGCACTGTGGGGTATCCTTGCATGAGATTTGTAGAGCAGCAACCTGGACATATCCCAACACGTTAATCAAGCACTACAGAACGAATATGGAAGGGGCAAGGGCCATTTCATTTGATGTTGGGGTATTACAATCTGGAACTCTCAGAAGGTGCTATATGAAATACGGTATACAATAAAGATGGTTGTAGCAACAGAGTCAGTTGTTGGGGTGGTTTGTCATAAACCCATTCCCATCAGATCTGCGTTGGTAACTGTTGGATTACTTATGGTCATCTTAATTATGACTATACCTAATCCCTCTCATCACAGTAATGATGTCTCTTTGCGCCCTTCCTGGAATGAGAAGGGTGCTATGCCTCAGCTGAGTAGAGAAAACTCATGTATCATGGGAGGTTCCATTTCCCAGGGAGGCATGGGGCCAACTGAAAATGTCTGGGAAAACGGCTTCCTGAAGGGGAGCCAGGGCCCTCAAAGGGCAGTACTGTGATGAGGAAGAGTAGGACTAGAAGTAATGAAGATTATTGGTAAGGAATCTGATCATTCATCTCCCATTGGGGGCAGAATAGGTGTGTTGTAAGAACTGTTACTTGGAAGAGAAGGCATAGGATAGGATTACTTGGAAATAATCTGCACTTTTCCCCCAGGTTCCTCTTCCTCATTCCTGCACTCATGTGTGAGCTATACCAATGCTAGTGATGGGTGGGCCTATATATAACTGCTCAAACCTCTCAAGTAGGCTATGAGCACACCCACCATCTCACCTTCACTGTGAACCTTAGCATTTAAATGCACCACTGCTATAAGGCGTGCTGCCCGGCCGGCCCAAGTTGAAATAGTGGTGCCTGGTAAAAGTATTTAGATCAGACCAGATACCACCCTAAAAATCTCATGTTTTGGCAACACTTCATCAGTTACTTAAGGTGCCATCCCCGTAGTTAACTTCCCCTCAGTCGAGGAAGAGGCACATGAGCCATTAAATATGACACAGCAATTATCCATCAAATCCATTCACCCTCTACCTGGATTCAGACTCCCAAAAGTCTCAAACTGGCTATCCAACTGCCTGGAAACTGCTTTGATATCTGGATATGTCACCACTGTCCCTTCAGAGAGAGGCTGCGATGTCTAGGATACAGGATGCACAATATTTTGGGAATGATGGCACATAAAGACCTCCTAAGGAAGAAATCGAGGATCATACCTGAGCATGAATGCATCTAACTGCACCTGAAAATAAAGGCGGCTTGCACCGCAGGGCTGCAATGTCACCCAAACATCAGACAGAAGTAATGGCTACAAAGAAAACAGATTTCAATGTAAGAAACATAAGATCAATCGTTCAACCATCTCAAAAGGAGAGAAATGTAATACAACAAAGGCAAGTCTCACAAAAGCACTCCTGAATGAAACAGTGGTCTTGTCCATGAAAAGCTTTGCAACAATCTGGCCCCAATTCAACACTATCAGAACTCAAACTTCACGCCCATCTAAAGCCATATATGTTTGTTTGTCTGCTGACACTCAGTTAAGACAACCTCAACCCATTTCAAAACTGTCATGTAGAAACTGTAAGATTGATGGAATAGGCCATGTGTCAGAGATTAGATGTCCTTCAGTTCACAAGTTGCAATATACTTCTAATGCCATTCACACACCATCAGTGTGGTAGGCTTTTCCTTTTAAGCCCTGCCTCTGTTTTTGTTCCCGCACACAGAGTCGCGCCCGCACTGGTTCCCTGGGAGTATTTGTGTGGACTATGAGAAACCTGAAGGTGCCTTACTGACTAGTACCCGGGGATCTGTCATCCAGGTGCCAGGACATGGCCATCGCTATTGGATCCAGTTCCTGGGTGTGGACCAGTGCAGGAGAATCACCTGGATGGGGGGTCCTTGGGGAGTGGAAGTGGAACACCGACAGGTGAGACACGGTTTCCCCTTCTTTACAACACCTTTTCCCCACCCTACTCTGAAGGATACTTAACAATTCAACCCTGCCCCTTTTTTAACATAGACACTTTCTCACAGACCGATTACCCTGAAACACAACGGACTAATACCAGAGCTGTATACCTGACATGTTCCAACTCAAGAGTCAGGAAATTGCCACTAAGTTCACACACCTGCCTGCCCTTTCCCTTCCCTATAGGGATAAAAGGCGGAGCACGAGAGCACACTCTGAGTGAGGCGGAACGTACGAGGAAGCAGTGATTCCAGGACGGCAGTTGAAATGGAGGAGAAAGGCGGCACGACCTGAAAGGACATCAAGGAGAGAATTGCCCTTTTCAAACCAGACCTGCGAAACCTCTAAACAAAGAAACATAAGACCGGGAATTGCAGTTGGCGGATGGTGTGACGGATGTCAGCGGTAAATGGAACCCTCCTGCACTGATAGCCAGGGTGGGCAGAAAAGGTTATCATCATGGTACCAACCGTGACTCCAGAGGCAAAAGAAACGCCAATGAGTTCAGCACAGCCGTTGAGGTGTGAGGGAACCTGATAGGAGCTGGACTATGTCAAACTTAAGGTTGCAGTGGCAACAAGAAAGAAGATTAAAACTATGAATACCAAGAGGCCATAGGGAAAGCCAATGGGAGGTGTCAAGGTGGTCATACAAGGGTCCAGCCAAATCTCTTGTACAATCAATAATCCTAGAAGCGTTGTTAAAGTACAAAGAATTGTGAAATTGGCGCTTGCTCCCCGCTGAGGGGAACGCCATGTGAATTGTGCAAAGCCTGACTGGGGGCTAAGAGGAAGCCTGACTGGCGCTGAATAAGCTAAGGGAAGTGAATTCCCCAGTGTGGAAAAAGCTAGGTGAAGTACATTGTGATGACAAATGTGAACCCGACTGAGGGATGTCCACAGTGAGTGGTTAGTCTGAGTCCGAATGAGGGAGACTAACGTTGAGAGACGGATCGGAAACCAGCTAAGGGGGATCCACGGATGAAGAAAAATTAGTAGGAACTTTTGTTTTATCATTTACGATGCATCAGGCCCTCTGAAGTAAGAGACTTTGCTTGACGGAGTCTTGGACACAGAAGGTCCTGGAATTATTGAAAGGAACTGTAACCTTGTACTGGAGAAGCCCAGGAGTGTGCTCTGCTTAAGAACTTTGTCCCATGCTAGTAAACGTGGGGAACACTTCTTTCTTTTCTGATGAACCCTCTGCCACACTGTTATATAACTTAGTGGTAAGGATTGGCAGTAGGTTTTTTAGTATAGGCCCTTTTATTTTGACAAGAAACCACTAGGGATGCCTTTTATTTGATAGTTGTAGCTTGCACCCAACTTAGGTTTAGGTTAGGCATTTTTCTCACCCATTTATACAGTTTAATATATACCCTTGAACTGTGATCACATGTGTCTGTCTTACTGTTGCCACCATGAGTTCCTTACTGGACCAGGTGACCTTGCCAAGGGAAACATCAGAGTTGTAGCTAGCACCATCAAACAAGGAAACCTGCTAGGCCACACTGGACTCACAAGCATTACTGAGAGGGAGAGTCCCAGACTTCTATTATAACCTTGCCCAACATGGGAAGACAAGGAAAGGTATACAGCTGCCCCTCTGGCCACTGAACCATCAGTGCATCCACCTCCGTGTTCCCTTTGCAGGAAACTGGAACACAATCTGGGAAGCTGGGCGTTCTGTGGAGAACCAAAAAAGTCCATGGACTGAGCCCCGAACTTTCAGTATATTAGTCGAATTATATCCACTCAAAGCTATCACGAGGGAGAAGGAAAAATCCTGCTCAGACTATCAACCCTTGTCTGGCCCTCTGATATGGAATGCATTGAGAGAGCGCAATGTGCGTTCCACCCATTTCTCCTTCTCGCAAGCCAACAGAGACAGTGCTCTGCACTGAGTGCCCCTTTGACCCCTGTGGGTGCACATACAACATCATGATTATCAGATTTAATTATGAGGGCAAGAGCCCAAAGAGTCCTGCTATGTCTATCATCTTCCTCCATTTGGACAACCGGTAGGACTCTTGTCTAGTCCACTTCTCCTAGAGCTGACTGCCTTCCAAAGTCACTCTGTATCCAAGCGTACAGGAATTTGTCCTAATATTGGTCAGCAAGGGTCAATGCAACAGGGAACCTCAAGAGATGGCCCTTGTGCAACCATCAGAGCAACCTGACCCACAAATCCTGTGGAATCAGTATCAGTTCATCAAATTCCTTATAGGCTGGATGCCAATGTCTTTGTACATAGGCAAATAAAAGACACATGTGAATCCTTGCTGAAGGTGCTACACAAATGCAGGCTGTCATGTGCCCAAGGGCTTGAAGAACCATTTTGGCAGATGATTATTGGCCAGGAGATAACTTAATAGGGATTTTATTCATATAACTGGAATTAGGACGAGACCCCTGGACATCCAAAACCGAGCTGCAATGAACAGAGGACCTTGTAAAGGAGACAGGCAAGCTTTCTGTGAATTTAAGAGGAACCCAAAAGATTGTAGAGTCCTGCATGTCACCTGCACATACTGCAAAGGATGTTCCACTGCCCTAAGCAGCTAGTCATCTAGATATGTGAAGACTTGAATCCCTTTCCTGTGAAGGGATGTCACTGCTGAACGCAGCAACATGTTAAAAACATGCAGAGCTATCTTGAGACCAGTACATCCCAGCCACAGAGAACTTCAAGACCTGTGGTATTTCTGGTGGAAGGGAATACAAGAATATGCATCCCATAAGGCCAGTATTGCAAGAAAGTTCTTGTCCCTGATTATGGGCATCACCCCCTGCAGACTCTCAATTTTGAAGTGCTGAGTTGTGACATACTTGTCGCGCCGCTTTACGTTCAGCACTAGCCTTAACTTTCCATTCAGTTTCGGACCCAAAAAACAAAGTAGAGCGCCTTACCATTCTTCTTTCCAGTGCACCATCCAGATCACCTCTATGGTCCAGAAATACAAGACCCCCCAGAAGCAAAGCCAGTAGCTTGGCCTTGCCCCTGGAGAGGAGTGGGGATCAGACTCGAAGGCTCTGCCAGGGAGGAAAGGTTGATCTGTTATCCCCAACAAACAATCATGTTTTCCCAGGAATTCAAAGAGAGAATGGCACATGTGCTGGCAAACCAATGAAGCCTCACCTACATTTGCTTGGCTTCAGGACTTCTGAGCCGTAGATGGGGAGAAAAGCTTCCTACGCTTCTGAGGAAAACTGTTCTTAAACCGGTAGTTGTGCTTGAAGCCACCTTTGATTAATGACTGGTATTTGTTACTTCTCCTTGACCGCAACAGCCTGTACTAGACTTTGTGTCAGACTTCTTGCATAGCTTGTTGGCACCTTTATCAGCCTTCAATGCCCTATGAAGTTTTTCTTCAAGGCTGTGCCCAAAGAGCATCTGCCCATCAAATGGGATCTTCATTGCTACTTTTTTCTGATGACTGTCTGTGTGCCAATATATGACATGCAAATGGCGTCAACATCATACGGCCACTCCTAAAACTAGTGCAGCTGACTTCTCTCACTCATGAGCCAGATTCAACAACCGCTCAGCCTGGGACTTCAACCCATCCAGAAAAGAAGCACAATTCACCCTCCCTGGAATAGTCTTAGATGATTTTCCTCAAACACAGTCTACACTGTTAATACAGTATATGTGCTGGTATGAAGCAATAAAGGTGCCATTGCATAGGCCCCCTTCAAGTGCAAGTCTGCCTTCTTGTCAACAGTGGCATGCAGAGCTCCTATCCCAGGTATCATGGATGAGTGGTGCACAACACTAGGGAGAGAAGTGTGAATGTGGATGGACTGAGGTAAAGATGCTCATTCACCCATCAGAAGATACAGCTTTGATATGAACCGTGGAACACTCACCCTCTCCATTTCCAGCCATTCCTTGAGCAACGCATGGTGTGCTTCAACTGGTTAGGGGCGGTCTCATCCCAGAATCCCCAGTCATTGGATCCTCATCATGCTGAACCCTCTATATTCAGTCCTTGCCTTCACCTCATTATCCAGGTGCTCCCCCCTGACTTTATTGTCCTTCCCCTGAGAATACAACGATTCAGAGGAATACAGAGATGATGAAGAAATGCATGCAGAAGAAGGTGGCAAATGCAACTTCTTGCCTTTTTCTTTCTTTTACGTGTCTCCTCATTCTTGAGAGATGTTGTAGCCATGCCACCAGAAGACCTTCTTTTGTTCTTCACCGCCTTCCTCTGCAAAACCACAGAAGAGTCCAAGGAGCTGGTGGAATCAGTGTCCATAATAACATGCTTCCTCCATGCCAAACTCATGCCTGCACCCATCTCTCGAGAAGCAGGCTACCAAATCACATGGATGCTGGCAAACCATATATAGCAAAGCTCCGTAGCAATCAAATATGAGAGCAAGGTGTACCCAGGTGTAACAGAGTATCTACTGGGAACGCTGCTAATTTGAAGCTTTCCTGGCCCACACCATATTCCAGCTGCACCGTGCAGGCCCACAGTACAGCTTGGACCACAAAGTAACATGGCAGCCAGAAGGGAAACAGGAAAGGGATGACTTGCACAGCAGACCCCGCTCACCTGTGACTTCAGGCGTGGAATAAACATCCATCCTGGGCCTGTCGCTGCAAGGGTCCCTTCTGACAGCACCAACCCCACTGGACTGCTTCAGGAATATCCAAACCTTAAGCAAAGTCCCTCAGCCAGCAGGGGATTTAGGAGGCGCTTCCACCTAGGTCCAATCAATGACCTGCCTTAGCAGGGTATTCCTAACCAGGGGAGCCACGGTGCTACCACTTAAAGCCCAGCAGCAAGAGGATTTTTAAACAGTAATTTTAGTAGTTTTACAATGTTAGACAATAATGCCTACAACCAAAACCAATACCCAGTATTTGCATTTCCGTAGTCATGATTTGTAGCCTGATATCCACTCCTCATACAGTGTGCTCCTCCCCTGTGAAGACCCCCGTCTGCCTCCCACCAGAGTAGATAGATCAGATCTGTCATTTACTACCCCATCGCTTAGGTATCCAGCAGAGTGTTCTCTGAGGCATTAGCCAGTCCATCTTCCATGCTATCCAGCACTCCTTCTGCCACCGCCATATATTCCCTAAGCGGGCCCAAGAGGTCCCTAGCCTGCTCCTATTTCGGCAGCATCGGGGCATACTGTGTCTCCTGCGCCTCACAATAAGTCATACAATTCAGCCAGTCCTGAAAATTAGGTGCACGTTTTTTCCCACGCCCTGGGAAAGTGCCACAATAGAGGCCATATCCTCCTGGCTTCCAACCTCAAAGATAGCCAGTAGCCATGTCCCAGGATCTTCTGGCAACTGATGTGAAACAATCCCATCCATAACTGATCAGAATATGTGCATGTAAGTACACTCCCACACCACAGGTATAAAATCCAATGGGTCCCAAAGAAATCTGTTACATTGCGTGGCTCTGTCAGGATAATACTTCTGTGATTGCAATGGGGTGTAATATATCTGATGGAGGCATTTGAAGTGAATCAGCCAAAATCTATTATTCATAGATAACAGCAGCAATAGGATTAGACAGAGCTGCATGTAGCACATAGACACACTTGACGAATCTGAGGATGCCGTCCCTTCTTCTCTAGGGGAAGACCTTTCTCATGAAGCCAGGGTGGTGCATTCACACTACAATAACCCCCCAGGGGGTGGTGTACCGAGAGAGGATCACATGGGGAGGAATCCCTCTATGGGATTGGGGACGACCATCATCAGAGAAACGCGGCATGACCCTGCTTCAATACACTCAATTCCTTCTTCAACCCTAAATCCTCCTTCCCCTGTCTCTAGACAGAGTTAATGTATTTTGTTGTCAAGTCAGTCAGAACGTCATATATGACAAGACTGAGAGACCAGAAAGTATAAAGTGTTTTACCTGTAGTTTCGGAGCTGATACTGGGAAGAAGATGACCAGGAGTCAGAGGATCACGCTGGAGAAGCACAGTGAGTGGTCTAGCTTCTCACCGCAACTGATTGGTCCAATGAAGTACAACAACCCCACCCATGACTTTCGAAGCAGCTCAGCTGGGATTAAGAAGAGAGAGAGTGTTCCTCTGAGGAGGGACTTTGTGAGCTGTGCAGGAAAGCAGCAGGCGCGAGCCACAAGGGAAGCCACACTGGGAGGAAAGGGAGAACCTGAATGTTGTCTGCCAGCCAGGTATTACTCAGGTTGCCAATGAGCAATTCCTCCAGGTGACCCAGTTTCCTTAGTATACAAATCTATTATTTGCAAATAAGAGCAAATTGTGATTGTTTTTGTAAAGCAAGTGCACATTATTTTGCTGGGCAGCCTAGGTGGTGTGTTGACTTAATATAAATCCAGCATTAAAAACACAACTGGGCTTGATCATTGGCCCACCAAATAGTAGCAAGCTTTGGCAATAGTTTGGTATTTGCTAAAGGTAGCTAGCTCATTGAGCTTCGTAGACAATCTCTCATCCTCCAGACAGACTAGAAAGAAGGCCTACATTTTTGAAGGAGCAATTTCCTTTCATTTCCTGAGAACCTCCTGCCTCGTTGTTGATGTTCAGTTTGTGGTGTCTTCTGCATGCTAAAACTATGTAGCTGCATTAAATAGTGCTAATGAGCTACCCAAGAGACAATGCTAACTGCAGGGCTAAAACACCATTTATGAGACAAAAAGATCTAACGTCACTAAAAGCCAAAACTAACTTGGCACTAAAGAATCTCCTATGGGCCAAACTGATTATGGCATTAAAATGCCACACATGCATGGGTGCTAGCGGGCTGATCGCAAGATGGCAGCTTTATTTTAGACCTCTTATGGGCTCCATCCAGCACGGACTGGAGTCCTGTTAATTTGCACTTCTACTATGTGACAGTTGCTTAAGCACTGCCCTCTTTTGCTTCTCATCACACTGGACGCACGTTGCTCCCTGTGCTTTCCTTGCCACTTGGCAGCAGCAATGGAAGTCTACAGCTACTGCAGAAGGGAGTCCATACATTGTGCAGAGAGGCCTGCCAGCAACAAGGGCTGGTGGCGAGCCTGCGCACTGCCGGGTCACCTACAGGGACCAAGGCCCTCGATCGTGCTCTGGAGAGCAAATAATTCTCCTGTTTGACGACCCCGTTGATACCCTTTTAGGAGCTGAAAGACATCTGTGAAGATTTGTGCTGATTGTGGGCTCTCTGAGCTAGAGTGGCCCTCAGCATCTAGTCCATGCTACCACATGCTGAGGATGACGCTGGAGGGGGGGGGGCTGCTCTGTGGGCTTCTGGCATGGAGATAAGTGGGCCTTGTGTCCTTAACCCTGGCCGGCACGTGCAGCTGTGGGGAATGCTCCTTCTGGGAGGTTCTAATTTGATTCATCAATGCATTTGCTTCCGGGGCATTCTTCCCCAGTCACTCTGTGTATCGGGAAGGGGACTTGTCTGTCAGCCCCTGATGGGAGAAGTGGTGCGCCCTGTATGTCACCTGGCAGAAGAACCAGCAATGGCTTTTGGTTGTAATTATTACACACCCTGCTTCTAAGCCCCTGTTGGCACTACCAGGTGTTTCAATTGCCAGTGTTAATACTGGCAGAAGTAGCAGTGCGCTCACTATGTGGGAACCATGACATATTCCTTTTCAGGTTACCAGAGCCAGCCCGAGGCAGCGCCACAGGGCCCCGCAACAGGGGGTAAGGGGCCGCGCAGGCATCTGATTCATGGAGTACGAGCACAATAAATGTGCACCCTGCAATTGCATTCATTAGCACCTTTCGGCAGGCTCTGGCCGACAACAAAGGAATGCATTTTCACAGTCCAATGAATCACAGGCTGTGTGTTGTGAAATCTCCTAAAGCCGCACAGGCCTCTGCTGCCACATCTCTGAGTATATCAGAGCCCCCTGCTACCTATTCAGGAAGAAGCAATGCATGGGCAGGAAACCATATTCTCTGGTGCTCACACCCGCCCATCCATGCAGTTAAGCACCAACCATTGGGCCCTGCAGTCACAGGCAGTCCATGGTCAACAATCAATTCAGAAGGTAAGCCCACTGTAAAACTATATCATTAGTACTCCATTCACAGAAAAGTCAGAATGCCCGTGAAATGATATGTACATTCTGTTTTGAGCCTTGCATGGCATTGTTTTAAGTGAAAATCTTAGAATTTTTGCAACTTGAATGCATTTTGTGTCCCTTCCTATGACGTCACTACATGTGAAAATTGGAGGGGGCTCCATGCATACTTTTCGCCTGGGGTCCCGCAACTCCTAAGAAAGCCTGGCAGGCTGCATTTGAAAAATACTCCGACCCAAATCACAAGGCCTCCAATGAGCCTCCGATGGATTGCGTGGAGCAGAGTAACAAGGACATGTTATGTTATGTTATGTTATTTTGCACTTATATAGCGCCTTATATACCATTGGTATGGTCTGAAGGCGCTGGTAGGTTGAACGCCCTTCGGAACCGAAGTTCATATCAGTAGAGAGAGTAGAGAGAGTCAAAAAGGTGCGTGTGAGCACCGGGTATGTGTACAGCTCGTGCAGTATCGGTGTAATAGCTGCTTTCTAGCGGTAGGTGTGGTGGTTGAGAGGTCAGGGGTATGTGTTCGTTCTGGCAGGATTTATCCAGATCGGATGTGGCTGCGTTAGGCCTGAGGAGAACGCCTCGCTGGGGGGTGCGTAACCAGCAGTGATTACTTAGAGTGATGTGGGGTGAGCGGCAAATGTTGATATGAGAACAGTTATACCGAATGGTGTCATAGTATCTCTGTGTTCTATTTGAGTGGTGATTTAAGGAGAGAGTAAGCGTGTTGGTGAGATATCATGGGTTACATGGGGTACACTTCTATATTCAACTTTCCACGGGAGGCTCTTGGGCGTACTTCTTAATTCACAGAGAGGCTACAGGGCACACTTCTAAATTCAGCGGGGTTGTTGGGCACATTTCTAGAATCACAGAGAGACTATTGGACACACATCTAAATTCAACTTTCTAAATGTACTTCTAAAATTAAACTTTCCACAGACAGGCTATTGGGCACACTTTTAAATGTGTGATGATCTCACACGGGCCTTGAAGGGCTCAGAGCCAAGTTGGATTCTTTTCCTGAAAAGTGGGTATGTTGCAGGCACGCTTGGACAAGCATAGTTACACAATATCTGTGGTCGATGAGGGGGTTCCCACCTTGGAGGCCAATAGAGCACTTCAGACCCCAGGTTGAAAAGCCTGCAGTCTAAGGTCAAAGCACTTCTAGCCAAGAGAGAAGATTTGAGGGGAGGTGTCAAGGGGGGCAAAATATGGCTCTTGGGTACACCAGTGTCTCAGGGCGCCCAGCATACTGCTGGCTTTGTTGAAAACATTGTCTTGGAGCTTTTTCAGAATAATCATTTGTCAAACTATTTTGTGGTAGAGCAGGCTCACTATTCACTAGGTTCCACACCTGCAGCAGGAGCCCCCACCAAGGCCAATTATTGCAAAGATTCTTAACTGTAAGGAAATGGATACCATCCTGTCATTGGCCAGGGTGAAGGGTCCTTCGGTTTAGTTTTTCCCTGACTTTACTCCTGCAAGCAGCTTTTTGGAAACACATCGGTAGAGGAGGAACTGAAATTCTCCAGTGGCAAGTGGTGCTGCATTACCTGCTGTGCCACTGTCACCCACTCATATGGAAGAGGGTTAAGAGAGTATTCCTCCATTCAGGGACTATCTTTTCACAATTGCATAAAGCAAACCTCTGTTTACTCTTCCTCCGTATAGCAAACATTTAAATGTATAGTTTCTTGGTTCGGTTTATGATTCATGAGGTTTGGGAGGGTGGTGTAGGGTACTTGGCAATATTTTGTGTCTGTGGGGGTTGGTGCGGAGGGATCCAGGGTTTCCATCTGCTTGCTAATATTGTGGTTGGTATTCATGCATATTCTATCCTCACTTGTTTGAGGCCTTAGCCTTGCCACTGTGATGAATCTGGAAAATGTGTCCCTTCTCCCCACAGGGGAGCTACCCCCTTTGAGGCTATGGAGACGAGCCCGCTAAGCAAGACCCGCTCTAGGGGTCTGGGCAAGTGGGACCTCACTGGGAGTGACTCCACTCTTAACGACAAGGTCTCCCATTCCGAAAAGGAACTCCCTTGTCCAACATAATTTATCTGCCTATATGGGAACTGGAAGGACTGTTGTTACTTCGGTTTTCAAACTACCAAACAGTGACATTTCTCCTATCTCTTTGGCTTCAGGTAATGCTGGATGTTTTTGTACAGTGTGTCGTCTAGACATTGTTGTGTTCGAATCGAGCAAAGTTCAGAAAGGTGTGCATAGAAAATGCGCTAGTTGGCTTCAATCAGATTGTATAGACGCAATGGCTCATTGAAATATTCTCTTCAAAAATTCAATTGGATGAGTCCAAATACCATCATTCAACAGCCAACAAGTGTAACAACTAAACAAGGTCTTCCTCAGGGCAACTGGTTACTCCATAAAAATGTCTTAGTTTATCATTCCTTGGAACCAAACCAGCACTACATTCTGATATGGCTCTTGAATTATGCGCAAACAGAACTTAGTCAAAAAGAATTCCAAATCCTCACAAGTGTTCACTTCTGCCTTGTCACAATCCTAATATGACAGGTGGTTTAGACCGAACCTCCTAATGGTTCTGCATGTTGGATCTTGCCTGAACTCCACAGTCAAAGAAGAAGGACACACCTTTTTCTTTTGTGATGACGTGAATAAAAATACAAGGAACCTTGAATCAGAGAGAAACTCCTACGGAGGGAGGAGAGTGACTCCCATGCAGAGGCAAGCCTCTGACGAGACGTCCTGGAGAGGCAGAGAAACGCTAGACCACAAGGGTCAGCCATGGTACGGAGAGCGAGAAAATCACTTGTTAGACGCTGGAAGGCTGGCGTCCTGACTGACCGGGAAGCCAAGGTCGGGATAGAGATGTAGACGGAGAAGCAACTATCTCATCTGGTGGCACAACCACAAGGTAGCTGTGGTGGGCCTGGGGCCTGGTAACGGATTCCGAGAACCGACTGCCGGAGGCAGCATAATGCCCAAGCTCTGCACAAGAAGTTTGTTTGCCGCTGAGACGAGCAACAGCACCAAAGCAAACACTCCCATGGAGAGAATACCACTAAAAGGTACAAACTTTGATAATCGAGGCTGGGGAAGCAGACAAGGTTATGGGAACCTGACAAACCCAAGCAAAAAGAAAACAATCCCAAGAGAGGGCCATCAGCTTCCAAGAGCCCATAGAAACTAAGAGACTGTCAAGGCTGGGGAAGCCGGCAAGGTTACGAGAGACTGATAAACCAGAGTTGGCAAATGCTGTATACAAACCAGATTGCAACAGGGCTAGTAGAAGGCCAGGTGACTTTGGGGAGTCCTGGGAAACAAATAGACTGCAACATTCATGCTGGGCGAGCCAGAGGGTTGCAGGAACCGAGTAAACTGGAGTGGGCTGAGGCCCCACCGAGACTGTGAGAAGATAAACCTGGCAGAAAACCAGGGGACTTTGAAGAGTCAGAGAACATCAAAATGTAATAACTATCGAGAAGGAGAACCTGGACGGTTTCAAGTACAGCGTTAAATGTGGGGGAAATGGTATTAAGAAAACCCTAATTTTCCTGAGAAAGACACTAACTTTTGATAACTGAACCGTCAAAGAGGTTATAAACATTGTTTTGGGGCATTAATGGTCTTTGATACATATGAAACACAGATCCGAGTAATTGGGCCAGGCAAAAGCCGAAGACAGAGGCCATTGCTCCGGCCTCCTTATTTTTCTTTTTGTTTTTATAAGTTGTAGGGCCAGTTTGCTTCTAGGATTTGGACTCGGGACTATTTATTTTTGGACATTGATAAGCCACCTTAGTTTTAGTTTCATTAGGTAGGGAATTTCCCTCATAGCTGTGGGGCCATGTAGGCATTTTCCTTTTATTCTGAATTAAAAACACCTTAACATGACACATAGTAGTCCTAGTCCTCCTTCCGGTTCGCCACACCACCCTATCGAAGCTAGGAGGGAACTGGCCTACTTATCATGCAATCAAGACAAGTTGGCAATTTTACACGAGATGCACCGGACAACTTCTAAACAGAATTTCTTTGCATGTGAATGGGGGCTCAACCGTTTTCCTCACAATTTTACCTTTGTTCTCAATGGTGTTGCTGTGAGGACGTACATCTTCCTGAGCCCGGAACAGGATTTCATATCTGCAGGATTTGCTTAGTTTACAGGATATCCTGAAAGAGTGTCACGGCATTAGCCATGAGTTCACATTGTATTCATCGGCCGTAACTCTTCCTCCAAGATAGACCTGCTCTTTGTCACGAAGGAAGCAGCCTGCTGGATTACGCATTACACAATTGGGGCCCACAACCTATCTGCTAATTCCCCAATGATGGCAGATTTTGACTTCCAATTGTGCACGGCCTCAGGGCGGGTTGGAAGTTTGAAGATGAAAGTGCATTCAATGTAGCTTTCTTTGGAACATTAGGATCTGAAATCCACTTTTTTGTATACAAATTCATCCTACTTTGACTTTCTGAGCTTACTATGATAAGGCATCAAGGCTTACATGGTATGTGGTATTTGCACTTTGAGTGAGGCAGGGATTTTCCACTCTCTGTAGTTGAACCTGAATAAACTTGAACATAGGATTAAAGGTTTTGAGATTCAATATTATATCCTTAGAGAGAGAGAGAGAGAGAGAGCTGTCTTCCAAGACCTGAATGCAGCATTGACGGACTTGCGCACTGTTGCTGACTGTGAGGTTCACTTTTTGGGTAAACGAATGTCAGCTTATCAGTACGGTGAAGGGGATAGGCTGGGTTACTGGCTTTCTTAGATTCTTAAATGTGAGAATCAATATAACAGTATATCTGTTATTACCTTGCCTGATGGGTGCCACAGATGGCCTTAATAATCTCAAGAGTCTGAAAGATGATTCAAGGTTTTTTTTTTAAGAGCACTTTAACATTGCCTCCACAATGCTCTTGAGACTGCAAGTAGGCTAGACACATGGAGGTTTCTAACTGGTCCCTCAACCTTCTGTGGGCTACTTCCACTCTAAACCAGGTTTTCCGATCACCCATGGTTAGCATGAGTCCCAGAGATCAGTGACTCTTACTGTCTAGTCTACCTTCTCTACAATGAGATGGTCTAAAGGCTTTCTGAGGGTGTCCTGCACTAAAAATCTCCCAAGAATGGCCTCCCAGTTGTTCTGAATGATGCTTGCTAGAAATTTGCTCTTTCTCTCTCCCTCTCACTCCATTGTACTCCTTTCCTGTATCTTGCCTTCCTAATCACTACTGCCCTTTCTCCTCCCAATCCCTCTCTCATTACCCGTTCTTTCCCTCTTCCATTCTCCCTCCCCTCTCTCTCTCTCTAGCACTACTGCCTCTGGTCTTCTCACTCCCTCTCCTCTCTCTACCTTCTCGCTCTCATCCAACCCCTCTCCCCTTCTGTCCCTCTGGCCTCACACACCTCCTTTCTATCAGTACTACTGTCTCCTATCTCCAACCTCGCCCCTCTACAAATTCCTTCTTTTTTCTCTCTCACTGTCTTTCTCTCACTCTACCACAGCCTCTCTCTACACTACCTCCTTCCACCCTCATATTTACTCTTTCTAATTGGTACCACGGTCACTCTCACACACCATCTCTCTCACACACAATACGTCACCTACACTTGCCCTGATATAGGAAACACTATTTGCCCCAGGTTGGGGTTACCACCGATGACAATCTTTTTTAATGGCATTTCCCCGCCCTACGAGGACTGTCAATCATGTGGTGCTTCATCTTGGTGTGACATACGTGTGTATTCTAGTCCACAGCACATCCTTGCATTGGCAGCCCTCCGTGTTCTCTCTCCTGGAGCTCTCTCTAGCAATGCAGGGCAAGGGGCGTTTACTTTCGAGCCTTTACAGAGCCACTCGCTTCTCAGATTGCTAACCTACCCCACAAGTCAAGACAAATTGACACAACGATGTAGCACCTCCGATAACGGATGAGCAGCGTGAGTTTATTTCTAAAGGAAAGCTACGAGCACACACTCACATTTTTTCATAGGGTTAACCACACTTCTTATTCCTTGCACAGAATTTTTCCTGAGACTCTACATTTTTGTATCGGATATGGAGCCCCTGATTCTAAATGTTTGCATTTGGAATGATCTGGCACATTTAAAACATAAGTTAACGTCACATTCTTGGAGAATGTGCAGGTGGAGGCTGGTTGATTGGGGTTGGTTTATCACGTATGCATTTGTCGACGTCATTTCTCTGTTTTTACGGCTTAGATATATGCATAATGCTGGGCATTCCATGTCTATTGTATTAGCTTTTCTTATTTTTTTGTTTCGATTTGTAACTGTTATTTTAAAAAAATGCCATGATAGGTGTATGTGATCTGAATTCTTGTAATTTGTATACATTTGTTTGTGTGTCTGTGATCAATATTAAATAAAGTTTTAAAGTGTCACCCATGAGCTAAAACAAATTGTGTCTCTAAAGGACCGTGTATGTGCCAAAACAAATGTTGCCACTAAAACGCCATCTAAGATCAAAAACACATTGTGCCAAATGGCCACCCTTGAGCCAAAAGTGATTGTGTTGCTAAAGCACCACCCAAGGGACCAAACAAATTGTGGTTCTAAAGCCCTATCATCTGAGTAAAAACGAATTGTGAGGCTAAAACACCATTTGTGGCCCAAAATGATGGTAAGCGCCACCCATAACCACATGTAATTGTGCATTGAAATGACACCGATGAGCCAAACAAGTTGGTTCTTAAGCAACACCTATGAGCCAAAACAAATTGTGGATGTGAAGCACCATCTATGAGCCAAAACAATGTACTCACATTAGGTGGCCTGAAGCGCCACCTTTGAGCCAAGAATAATTGTTGTGCAAAAGCACCACCTATGAAACAAAAGGTATTGTGGCACTAAAGTGCCATCTTTGAGAGTAAACTATTTGTGGAGATAAAGTGCATTTAAGGATCAAAGTGTACAACATCACTATGATCCAAACGTTATCGCAGTGCTCGCTCACCACTTTTGAGCCGAAACGAAATGTTGCCACCATAGTTCCATGAGCCAAAGGCAATTGTGGTACCAAAGCACCACCTATGAGCCAAAAATAACTCTGGCACTGAAGCTCCATCTATGAGCTAAAAATAAATGTGGCGTGTCGCTAGTTAAAGGAAGAACTGAACTGCGCATTGTTCCACATGACGTGCTGAGCCACAAAGGAGTGAGATGGTCCAGCTGCTTCTCAAGTGAGCCTACCAGAGGGTGGATGGAGCGGGATTCCCTCGGCTTGTCCCCCCCTCTGAGACACGGATCTCACGGAAGGCACTCAACCCGCTACCACTGGAAAAGATTTCCAAGTTCCAGCAGCCCTGGAATTTTATGGGAGTAAAGAACAAGCTGGAGTGTGCTCAAAAGGGAGGTCTTTCAGTGAAACAAACATTCTTTGCAACTAGAGAACGATCAGTAGAACAAACACAATTTGCAAAGGGTAAAGTTTCGGCGCAGCAAGGATATTTCCTGAATGCGGAATATTCTTTCTACCTGTGAATGTTTGGGGGAAACCAACCTATCTCTTGAGTGTAGAGTGATCAGCAGAGCAAACCTGTTTCCGGAACCGTGAACGCTCTATGAATCAAGTGCACCTGCGTACTTTGAGGGATGCAAGGATCTTGACTGTGCCATGTGGTCTGGCCAGAGACCCACACCAGTTGTCCTCACAGACTTTGATTACTGTGGACCACAACGGAGCCATAAGCAAACCTGGTAAGAGTTCCAGGATGATACTGAGGTCCTGGCACCTGTTTAAAGCCTTGCAAACAATAATTAAGAATAATCGGGACGAATTATCACTTATCCATTACACAGGGGATGACAAACACATTAAAACCACACTACAGGGAGGACCAACGCAGAGTCTTCAAACAGGCCACCCACAGTAAAGACCAATCTAACTCTGTTTACAGAGATGACCCTTAACCCATGTTTATACAAATTTCTGGGAAGGAGCAGACATGCTGTTCTCTGCTCCCTGGCGAACCAGGGGGACTGCTACATGCATCGAGGTAGTCCATCTGCTAGCAGCAGTAGAGTAGAAACTCTGCCAGATACAAGAAATAATCCACATGCATGGCCAGAAGTGGTACAAGAGGCTCTGTGTTGATGTAGACGCCAAAAGGGTGCAGGGAGGCTGAAGGAAAGAACCTTCCTAAGAGAAGCCTAAACATAGAAGACACAGAGAAGAGACACCATTGGAAGGAGGGTGAGAATATTGTCTGGCTGACAAGGACTCAGAATGACTCGGGAGAAATTATCTTTCTAGTATAGGAAGACATGGGTCTGTGGAGAGGCTGGCAGATCTGTTGAAAGTGACCCTTGTGCTGTGCAGTGAGCTGAAGAACTTGGAAACTGAACAAGAGGGTTGTGGAGAGGCCTATGAGAATATTGAAGAAGCAAACTGAATGGCGAGCTAGAGGCCAGAAGGCAGTGACTGTGCAGAAGACAACCCGGGTGGAATATTGGAATTGTGAGTATCCATGCAAGTGACTTCCTAGGGGGAGCATCTTGTGTTTTGTTGTAGAATAGAGCTGACCATTTATACAGGTGGTTTATGAACATGTATGTCGGCCAGACTGCGAACACTGATTTGAAATCAGAGGATTAGCCAGGAGCCTAAAATTACTTCTTAAGAGGAGGTTGGGACATTTCTGTTGGCCATGACGTTTGGACTTTATTAGAATAGGGGGGCCCTAAAGAACACAAAACGTAAGATTAGGCTGAGGACTTTCATGTCGGCAGTATTTCATATCCCACCCTGCAGGGAACAACTGGAAGATCCTACTTTATGGTATCCTACCCTTTACACTGTTTTGCAAAATGATTCCCTATTTTTTCTGGATCATTTCTCTAGACCCTGTAGGGGTTTGACCAACCCATACCCTACAATCACATATAGCAATAAAGAAGACACTTTAAACTTGTCTCCTGACTCCCTTGCATCTTTACCTGTCCTTCCTACAGGCACATGGAGTACCCACCTTATCTTATATTGTGCATTACACTGTTTGACAGTGTAATTCCCTATTATTTTTCCCGATCATTTACCTAATCTCCATAGTCATTTCACCAACCCATACCCTTCAAACACATCTGACAATAAAAAAGATACATTTAACTCGCCTTATGACTCTGTTGTATCTCTACTCAAATCTCCAACAGGTGCTAAAATGCCACCAATTAGCCAAAGCTAAATGTGTCATGAAAAAAAAAACATGTGAGCTAAAGCTAACGGTGGCACCACCTATGGGCCAAACATAATTGCGGTTCTCAAGAGCCATTTATGTACCAAAATTAATTGTGGGGATAAACCAACATCTTTGGACCAACATTATGTACCCCTGTTATGAGCCCAAACGAAATAAATTGCGATAGTTCCATCTATGAGCCAAAACTATGTACCTCATCTAGGTAGCATGCATGAACCACAATTAAATGCAATGTGAAAGCTTAACCTGAGAGCTAAAACTAATTGTTATGTTTAAGCAACACGTGTGAATCAAAACCAATTCTATGTCAAGACCGGAGACTCCCATTATGCTTCTCTTTCTTTTATTCGACAACAAAGAAAAGAGAAGCAGCAAGATATTTGTGCACCAAAAGTGAGTGTGCCATGAGTAATGTGCAGAAAACAGGTGCACCAAATATATATAATACACATAGCAATGTAACAGTAATGTAACAGTAATATCTTAACATAAAAGGTACGAGTCTCTGAAGAAACTACATTTCCCAGGGAGCTTGGCTCCAATTCATTTTGCGGCCATCAACACGTGACCTAGTCCACCAATAGTAGTTCAGATCCCCTGCATAAACAGTCCTAAACATGATGACACTTCCTCTTTCTTTGCTTTGCTTCATGTTTAGCACTGCTTACGTCATGATTTTATAATTGAAAAGATAACGTTACAAAATGTCATAATATGTTTTCTGCATAGTTATAGTCTTATACAAATTTTTCTTTCAATATTAATTTAAAAAAAAAAAATATATATAATAATTTGTACCTTTGTGTTGGGCTCCGACGTCAGTCCTCTGACCTCGGAGACCGCTTCACACGGTCACAACTGATCAGTTATTTATTCTGCTCTTCCAGCGGATTCGCCGACGGCTCGCGCCGGCTTCGCCGCAACGTCGTTGCGCTTCTGAGGTACTGGGAATCCGGCGCGGCCTAGTCGGACCACGCTGCACCGCATGCAGGCCGCCAGGGGAGCTCCTGCTCTCCGGGTCCTTTCCTCTACATTCCGGCGCTATAGCGCGCACGCTCGTTATAATATAACGGTTCTTGCAGCTCGAGCACCGGAATCTTTCCTCAGACAAGAGCGACCGTTTCTTCTCGCTGATTTTTCACCGCGCATATAGCAAAGAAATTCTCTATTCAGCATTTAAGAACAATTACAAAGCTGAACTGAAATAACATTACTGGGCAGTGAGAGAAGGCGTTCGGAAGCCTAGAGAAAAAAAAAAAGTGAGTAAGGTGCATTTATTTTATAATGGTAGAACAGTACTCGCCTCAATCAGATCAGGCTTGGTCTGAGGCTGAGGGAGATCACTGTTACATAGATGAAGTGGCAATGGCTAATAGTTTTCAGAAGGTTCTGGGATCCTCTGTGGTGACCAGTGTTAAGAAAGCTGTAACGGATATGCTCATTTCCATACAAAATCGTCTAGATACTATGGAGGAGCATTTCAGAGGGACCTCCCCTCCTGGGAGGAAGAGAACAAAGAAAAGGAAGCACCTTACAGAAGGGGGAGGTACACCGGCTCGCAAGAGTAAAAGCTCTACGACCCCCCCGAGCCAGCCAACTAATGCCACAGCTGCCGTAAGCCTTCTCAAGGCTGAAACAAGCCTTCATAAATAGGAAGGTAACCCCTTCCTATCTACCCTCTTACCCTGAGGAGGAAAACCAGGGGAACAAGACCCTCAAGCCCAGAGGGACACGGACAGGGCTCGGAAGAAGAAGATCATAGCAAAATCGTCTACGACGCTGATCTTTCTCACTCCTCTTCAGATGAGGAATTTCATTTAGAGAATTCAAAACCCTCTGCATCAGGAATTGCGGCAGACCCCATCCCTAACGACACAACCGGGACCAAACCTTCTACTGAAGGCACATTTACCTCGGAAGACTTAATACACCCCAGGTCCACCGACTGGGAACCATCTTCCAAGACATCGAATTACATCCACCTTAGGCTGCGCAAGCAGCTTGATAAAGAAGTTTGTGCCAGACTACGTGCTGAATGTCCACGACCAGACATTGCGGATAAAGTAGCTCTGACTCCAGAGCTCGATTCTAAAATGATTACCTTTTTGGGTAAAAACGTTAAAGACCCCAGGAAGGG
This sequence comes from Ambystoma mexicanum, assembly GCF_040938575.1. Taxonomy (NCBI): domain Eukaryota; kingdom Metazoa; phylum Chordata; class Amphibia; order Caudata; family Ambystomatidae; genus Ambystoma; species Ambystoma mexicanum. The sequence continues at coordinate 276,083,581 of NC_090937.1, forward strand.
CATTGATAGCACCTGGAAAGCCTGTCCAAAGTATTGGACATAGCAGGCCCACTAGCAAAAATCTCCGATCTTGCGAATGCAGCCATCTCCTCATCGGACCCCATCGACCCAGTGATACTGTCCGGTTGGGTCCAGAGGGCTATTTGCCTCTTGGGCAACGCCAGTTGCGCCATCTCAACAGAGCGACGGAAAGGCATCCTATACAAGATAGATGCCAAATTAACCGAACTGGCAGACACAGAATCCGGCCCAACGGTGCAAGGCCAGCTTTTCGGAGACCCTTTCATGAAGGAGATGACAACATTCGTCGGGACATTCACGGCGTTAGACAAAGCACAGGCTTCAATAAAAAGAGTATTTGCAACCAAGGTTTTCTCCAGGGCCAGACGAGGAAGAGGTCGCTCTTCCGGCCGTTACTTCTTCGACAAGAGACCTCAACAATCTCGAGGTCAGCATAATTCCTGGCAAGAACGCCCTGACACTTTCTTCCCCTCGAGAGGTCGTGGTAGAGGGTGTCCCTGGAGGAGAGCGGCCAGATACCCAGCCCAGCAACAATCCACAGGTCAGTGTACTGATAACTGCGCCAGCGCCACTAACACCTATAGGAGGGAGGTTAAGGATGTTTGCAAATGCTTGGGATACCTTATCGGGAGATGCCTGGGTCAGGGACACAGCTCGGGGTCTACACCTAGAGATTTTTACACAGCCCGTTCAGACATGTTGCCCCACTCTCATAGTAATGTCTCTATCAGACCAAACCGCCTTAGACAGCAAAATACTCAGTCTCCATCAGAAGCACGCGATTCGCCCCTGCTCAAGTCAGGGAGGCTTCTTCAGTCCCATTTTTCTGGTACGCAGGAAGCAGAAAGTGCGCCCAGTCATAAACCTCAGAGCGCTCAAAGAGTTCATCCTTTACCGCCATTTCAAAATGGAAGGTATACACATGCTCAGAGATCTTCTCAGACCGAACGACTGGCTTATGCGCCTAGACTTAAAAGACGCTTACCTCGCAGTACCAATCAATCAAACACACATCAGTTACCTCAGATTCTCCTGGAGAAACCGAGATTGGGAATTCACAAGTCTCCCATTCGGACTCTCTTCGGCGCCTTGGGTATTCACCAAACTCTTAAGACCTGTAGTAGCTCGATTAGGAGAGCAAGGTGTTTGTCTCATAATTTATCTAGACGACATTATTTTCATGGCCCGGTCACAGGAGTTAGTTCGGAATCAAACCGAACTGGCAATAGACTTGCTGCACAGCCTAGGTTTTCTTATAAACTGGGAGAAGTCAGTTCTACTTCCATACAGAAATATGGAATTTCTAGGATTCATAGTGGATACACAGAATTCGCTGCTTCGACTCCCATCAGCCAAGATTCACTCTACCAAAAGAGAAATACGCAGACTCTTACAGAAGAACATGTTCTCCCTTCGAGAACTAGCAAGAGTGATAGGGCTACTTTCATCTTCCATCCAAGCAATATTTCCTGGCCCTCTTCACTATCGAGAGCTGCAAAGATTAAAAGGCCAACACTTGAGGAGAAACCTTTCTTATTCTCAACTCCTGACACTGTCTCCTCAAGCAAGGACAGAGCTCAACTGGTGGCTCTCTCACATGGAAGCCTGGAACGGCAGAGCCATCTTCGGCTCCGCTCCAGATATTATTATCGAGTCGGATGCCAGTCGCTCCGGTTGGGGAGCGAGATGCGGTCCCATAGCCACGGGAGGGACTTGGTCCCCACAGGAGCTGGACCTTCATATCAATTGTCTAGAGCTTCTTGCAGGTTCCTTTGCAGTGCGCTCTTTTGCCAAAGGCAAAGCGAGTTGCTGTATTTTACTAAAGATGGACAACATCTCAGCGGTAAGATACATCAACCATCTGGGCGGCACCAAGTCAAGACCCCTAGCAGAATTAGCCAAAGACTTCTGGTATTTCTGTCTAGATCACCAGATTTCAGTTACAGCGGAGTACCTTCCCGGCCTCTCAAATGCAGTAGCGGATTGGTACTCACGCCACTCGACAAATTACAGCGATTGGAGAATCAACAGAGAGATTTTCCTCCGCCTTCAGGAGATCTGGGGTCCAATGTCCATAGACCTCTTTGCTCCCAGACTCAACTCCCAACTACCAGCTTTCTACAGCTGGAGGCCGGACCCAGCAGCAGCTGCAACAGATGCATTCCTACAGTCATGGTCCCAGGGAATACTGTATGCCTTTCCTCCTTTCACTATGATAGCGAGGACCCTGGCAAAGGCCCGTCAGGAGCATGCAAATCTGATCCTTATAGTGCCGGTCTGGACATCTCAGACTTGGTATCCAGTTCTTCTGGAACTTTCTACGGATTCTCCAATCCTACTACCCCAGTTTCCGGATCTCCTATTAGATCCATCAGGTCAACGTCATCCTCTCCTCCTCAATAGATCTCTGACCTTAGCAGCCTGGAGGATTTCAGGTCAAGATGGAGAGTCCCAGGCATGTCTCACAAAGCAATCAACCTTATCAAAGAGAGTTGGGCTCCTAGTACCCGGAAGAGATACTCCAACTCTTGGAGCATCTGGAGCTCCTGGTGTCGTGAGAAAGGATTACATCCAATTTCAGCACCTATAGAAGAGATTTTGAATTTCCTAGCATCTCTAGCGGAAAAAGGGCTCGCCTACAGGTCTGTGAACACCTACCATTCAGCAATTTCCGCAGGTCATGACCTTATCTAAGGAGTACCAGCAGGAGAACACCACCTTGTCTGCAGGTTGCTCAAGGGTGTAAGGCTTACGTCCCACCTCCAGCTCGCTATGACAAGCTTTGGGACGTTAATAAAGTACTGAACCTTTTTCTGGCATGGCCCAATAACAAAGAACTATCGCGTACACCCCTATCTGGCAAACTCACTACTCTACTCTGCTTGGTCTCCTGCAGGAGAGTCTCAGATATCCGAGCTCTAGATCTAGCAGGCAGAACCTTTTCTCCTGATGGCATTGTATTCCATATTCATAGAAGAACAAAGTGCAATTCCAGGGTGATTTCCTATCCCGCCTTTAGAGATCAACCGAAGCTCTGCTTGGTTAAATGCTTGAATGTCTACGAAGAAAAGACGGCTCCACTCAGAACCTCCCCTAACGGGCAGCTACTGATCGCTCTGCGTAAACTGCACAAAGCAGTATCAGCACCGACCTTAGCACGTTGGGTCCGGTGGGCGCTAGCTCAAGCAGGGATAGACACCAAGCATTTAGGAGCCCACTCAGTTAGAGGAGCCATGGCCTCGAAAGCATTTCAGGCAGGAGTTCGCCTAGAAGATATCATGAGGATGGCAGACTGGGCTAGTGAATCAGTTTTCAAACAATTCTACCTAAAGCCAGTAGATCAGCCGGCATCTATTGTGGTAAGTAAGCTTTAAACAAGCATAATGGGAGCCTAAGGTCGTGACATAGAATAAAGATTTTCCATAATAACTTACTAGAAAGTCTTCATTCTATTAAAGACTCGGAGGCGAGCATTATCCCACCCGGCGAGAAAATAACATGTTACCTGATATTAATTAAAGATGCAATGAAAAGATTAATGTTCTGAAATTTACATGTACCCCATCGGAATAACTCCAAGATTTTCTCCCACCCTGATAAGGGATCTAGGGTTGTCATATACAAGAGACTAAAATGTTCCTTTTTCTTGACAGCGCCTGCAAACAAGTCCGCCTGATCTTGGCCCGACACAAGTTCTTCTTCTTCAAGTTAGCTACAATTATCTCCTACTATGGACAGCCAAGTTCGCAGCCCAGAAAGAGGAAGTGTCATCATGTTTAGGACTGTTTATGCAGGGGATCTGAACTACTATTGGTGGACTAGGTCACGTGTTGATGGCCGCAAAATGAACTGGAGCCAAGCTCCCTGGGAAATGTAGTTTCTTCAGAGACTCTTACCTTTTATGTTAAGATATTACTGTTATATTACTGTTACATTGCTATGTTTATTATATATATTTGTTGCACCTGTTTTCGACACATTACTCATGGCACACTCACTTTTGGTGCACAAATATCTTGCTGCTGTGCTCTTTTCTTTGTTGTCGAATAAAAGAAAGAGAAGCATAATGCTTGCCTCTGAGTCTTTAATAGAATTAAGACTTTCTAGTAAGTTATTATGGAAAATCTTTATTGTAGAGCTAAAAAACCATGTTTGAGCCAAAACGTTATACCTTCCCTATGTGCCAAAATGAATGATGGCATGAAAGCACCACCTAGAACCATAACGCTGCACTCCCACTAAGAGACTTGAAATCACCTCTTATAAGCCTGAACTAAAGGGCCGGGAGGATGGCTCCCGGGCAATGCGCGGAGCAACACAGGTTTGATCCCCGGGTCTGTGCTTAGAAACCTCTGGGTATTAAGAGCATTATAAATAACCAATTACAAGTATGGTGCAAACAGTGGCACTAAGGTGCCGTTTATGAGCCAAAAATAGTTACAGAAACACAACACCATCTAAGAGCCAAAGTATCCACCCTCACTATCAGCAAAATGCAATTCTGGAGCTTGCACCCTAGAAATGAGCCCAAACTAATGATGGTGCTTAAGTGCCTTGCATGAGCAAAAACTAAAGTTATCATGGAAGTTCTCTACCTGATCCAAAACTAATTGCAACATTGAAGCACCATCTATGAGCCAAAGCTATGAACCAGAGCTAAATCTGGCTCTATAGCGCCACCATTGGTGATTGGGCACAGAGATGGAGTTTAAGTGCCTTCTATGAGCCAAAAACAATTGTGGTGCTCAAAGCAACACTTGTAAGCCTAAACTAATAATGGTGTTGAAACGGCATCTACAAGCATCAACTACCCGTGGTGATAAAGTGCCATATAAATCACATATATCTATTATGTTTAAGCCCCACATATGGTCTGAAATCAACTGTGGGGTGAACATGCCATCTAGCCAAAAATAGTTATGGAGCTAAAGGGACACTTATGAACCAACATTAAGTGTGGCACTAAAAGCCCAATGTAGATGAGCCATAATGAATCATGGTGCTAAAGCACCCCAATGAGTCAACATTAATTGTGGCACTAGCCATGAACTAAAAGTGTTGCTGTTACTATGAGCCAAACTTACTTATGGTTAGTGGCACGTATTAGAGTAAAATATGTACCCAGTGGAGCAGGTGAATCTTTTTCACTGGAGGGGCATACATATTTCCCACTAATGCGCTTGAATGACACAGCATAGCAAATGGAGCCTCAACCAATCAAGGTCTGGCGAGAAGGTTGTCTCTACAAGAATGTTTTTAAAAATAATGGAATAAAATGATACATTTTACAGCACACTTTTTGTGAAGGATGCAAAAAGTCATGCAGTGTACAATTGGTTCCATATGGTATCACATAACAATATCCTTTAGATGCCAGATCTCCCAAAACACAGGAGCATTTTTCAATATATTTTCATGATGCCTTTGCCCACAACATATGCCTTAATGTCCATGATAAAAAACACACCATGATATCTGAGTCCATAAAATGGTGGTATTTTACCACTGTAAGAAGACATATATGCCAGTATTGCCATTGTAGGAACACCTTTATGTTGTTGTGCCGAATGTTGCCAATATTTACACTCTAAGAACACACTCATATTGCTTGTGCCCAATAATGCCAGTATTACTAGTGTAGGAAGAATTTTCATTCTGGCTGTGGCAATACATGCTAATATTGCCACTGTAAGAACAAACACATTTAGGCTGTGCCCAAAATGCCTCCATTTCCACTATAAAACACACTCTTGTTGGATGTGCCAATTTAAGCCATTATTTCCTCAATGAGAAGACTCTTCCCTACTGACCATGACAATGTATGCCAGTAGTGCCACTATAAGAACCAGCAAATGCTGGCTGTGAAAAATAATGCTAGTAAGAAGATGTTGTCATACTTAGTGGGCCAATATATAACAGCATTGTGTTGTAATTAATTTTCTTGCAGCCGATGCACAAAATATTGCAGGACTGCTGTTAAAAATCACATTGATAGCACCTCCCCTCTCACACTCCCTCGCAGAATCACCAGTCCCCTCTCCTGCACACATATACACATTGCATTCATATGCACCTACATACACATATGCACACAGATAGACACTTATGTGCACGTGCACACACATGGTTTTGTTTACTTACCTGCCCCACCAGCCCATCATCTCAGCACTTTAAGCTGCTGCCAACTCTTCTGGTAAAAATGACTTCACACTGTGCATGCAGACAGGAGCATAGTGAGGTGTCAATCCACACCTCTCTGAGTTCTGCTTCCAATTCATGCACCAGGGTAACGAATTCGGTGCCCCATGAAGCCCTCACTTACGCTAATTCACAGAAGCACACCTTTTACACAATGTTCCAGCTTTGCACAAGTGAAAGCAAAATGGCACTGGCCTTGCATGGGCCATTGGGCATAATGGACTGTCGCACTCCAAGCAAATGGTATACCAGGTTTCCTGCAAAACCGACTGGCCCAGGAGCTCGTTCAGGTGCAAGCTGCAGGCGAGGGAGCGCTCAGGGTTCACTGGGCTTCTCTCCTCTGTTTCCGCCATAATAGGTTGCAGGGTACCTCCCTGTCACAGTTCATTTATCAGCTGCCAGTGACTCTCGCTATGTGCCAAAACTAATTGCGGCACTAAAGCTCCTTGAGTGAACCAAAACTATGCGCGTTCACTACAAGCAAAAACGAATTGTGACACTTAGCACCATCTATGATCCAAAATGTGCAAGGCCCCTGATCCGCAGTTTTGTGCTTCTATAGGGAAATGCAACTCCTCAGTACCTTGCAGTATCTTTATGATATAAAGTTTGGGGTAATTTGTCTCATATATTGCATTGTTATCAGCACCCTGGTGTATTCTATTGTTACATCACTGAGTCTCTGTGCTTCATCACCTGGAGACTATTGTTTCAATAATCTATATCTATATTTGTGAAAGTGTGTTTGTATGTTCGGTGTTGGCGCCAGCCCAATAACAGCTAGCGGCCTGAAATTTTGGCCCAAGGTCGGTATACCAGTCTGGGGTGTATTGGCGATAGGGAAATGTCACCATCCCCACCCATTTGACCTGCACAGGGCGGGGTCTGTCCCTGTGCTATCAGTATAGGCGGTTTCTGGAGATTGCCGATTTTACGATTGTTGGATCCAGCCCGACACACAGTTGGTGGGTTCTGAAATTTTGGCCTGAGGCCAGCATACCAGTCTGACCAACCCCACCCATTCGCCCTACACAGCGCGGGGTTTGGCCCTGTGCTATCAGTATAGGCGATTTTAGGAGATTGACGATTTTGCGTCTTTCCAAGAATAGGAATTTAGGACACAAGGTCAGCATACCAGTCTGGGGTGTACTGGCAATGGCGGAATTTGACCAACCCACCCATTCGCCCTGCAGAGGGGTGGAGCAGGGTCCGGCCCGGTGCTATCAGTATAGGTTTTTGGGAGATTGCCGATTTTGCGATTTTTTTTCAAAACTAGGAAGTTATGACACAATAAAACATACACAAGGCTATAGCAGACCCCCACGTGCATGTCAGCTACAGACCCGGGCAACGCCGGGTGGTACCGCTAGTATGAGATATTAATGAATCCCAGAACCAATGACAACAGGACATGTGTTTCTTGCAGGACTCACCAAGCAAGGCCAAATTATCTCTGACTCCGACATGGTCACCACTGCAGAGCAGCGATTCCTCCACGGAAAAATCTTCAAACGACAGGACGATTACCTGAAAGGAAGCAACACCATTACAACTCACCAATGCTTCGTTTGCTTGGAACCAACACTCATTAAAGATCTTTGCATTTTTGTTTTATGCCATCAAGATTGGACGCATTAGCAGATGGTCTCTTTTATCAAGTAATCTATCAGCAAGAAATACATATTTAAGAATTGTAGCTAGAAAGCAGGGTGATTACAGAGGGATAATTCATCACAAGTCATAATCTGGGGTAGGGCAATCATCCGTAATAACGACCCCTCAAGACCTATTATGCTATCAGCACATATGCATTTTTGATATGTGAGCTGTGTTGGAGCAGTAAAATTGTTTCTGGTTAATACCAAAGATTATGGACTGCATTCAAACCATTTGGATTTACTTAGAGGCTTCCAATAAAGATTGCATTTTGCTCATTAATATTGCATATTTCGAAATCTTTGCAGCACCTCAGCGCAGTGGCATAACAGAAAATAAGGGAGCCCCTGCAAGCAACACTCATGCGTCCCCCAAAATCCAGGAAGAGTTTTTTTCGAAGGGGAACAGGGGCCTGTGCCACAGACTCCTGGTAGAGCCAGAGTCACTATTCATGCACAATTATTATTTTTTATTTGTATTGTTTAAAGCATGAACATAGCTCGAGAGCAGCGGAGCGCTGTATAGAGTGTGGGTAGCTAGCATTTGGGCTGGCATCTTTTAACAGTAGCACAGTACTTTGAGGTATGTGTGTCGGTGCATTCATTGGAATTAGTCCTTGGTCAGGTGTTGTTGAAAGAGCCATGTTTTGAGCGATTTGGGAAATTGGAGAATTGTGGGGGCCTTACGAGCCGACACCGGGATCGAGTTCCAGAGGGTGGACAAGTTGTGATTCAAGCCGGTTGGTCGATTTTCAGCGCAAGGAGCGAGTGCCTCAGATATGTGGAGCTTAGCCACCAGGTCCGCTGGTGTGCTTCTCTTGACTGCTTTGTAGATGATACATGCAGTCTTGAACAGTATCCTGGCTTGGAGTGGAAGCCAATGTAGTTCACTTAGGACAGGGGTAATTCGGTCATATTTTTGAGCTCCCGTAATAAGACGTCCTGCTGCATGGTGGACTGATTTTAGGAGAGCAGGGAACCTTGCAAAAGTGCATTTCGCCCGTCGTTGTGCAAGACCACAAGGGAAGCTCTGCGGCGCAATGAAGGGTTTGATTTTTTTGAAGGGTATAGATTCCAAGCCAGGCTATTTTGGCTCTCTTGACTATGTGTTTCTGGACTGACAGATTTCTGTCAATGATGAAGCCTAAGGATTTAGCTCAGTCTGAGAGTTGTGGATCAAATCGTTCTCGGCGCATATCATTGAGTCGTTGTTGGACAAGTTGTTTTTTTTGTGGGCGGTCCGATGAGGACGAATTCAGTCTTGGATGGGTTTAGTTTGAGGTAGGCAGTCAACATCCAGGACGGGATGATGGCGAATTAATTGCCGAGACGATTAATGTCCTGCACACTATTTAATCTCATGTACAACTGAGTATCATGTGCGTATTGGCGGATGGCTATATTGGAATCTTTGAGGAGATTGCCCATAGGCTTCTTATCTCGGGTAGATAGCTCAGGGGCAAAGTGCTCGCCTTGGAAGCAAGACGACACAGAGCACCACAGGTTCGATCCCCGGGTACGCGCTTAGAAACCTCTGGGTATTAAGTGCGTTATAAATAACCTATCATATCATATCATGTAAAAGTTAAAAAGGATTGGTGAGATGATGGAGCCTTGGGGGACTCGGCAGGAGACCTGGAGTTGGTTAGGACGCAATGAATTAATCAGGATAGCCTGCTGGCTGCCTGAGAGGTAGGCAGTAAACCAATTCAGGACAGTGCCAGAGAATCCCATACTGTCAGCAAGTAGGGAGAGAAGGATGCAGTGGTCGACAGTGTCCAATGTAGCCAAGGAAGAGGTCAAGGAAGACGAGGAGGCATGAATCACCCTTATCCATGATTTGGAGAGCATCATCCACCACATGGATGGTGGCTGTCTCAATTCTACACTTTGGGCGGAACCCTGACTGATAGTCATTTAGGAGGTGGAGTTGTTCGATTCTGGTGAGTAGTTGTGTAGCAACTACCTTTTTCCAAGATTTTGCCAATAAACGGGAGGGCCGTAATGGGCCTGTAGTTGGCCAGGTCGGCTTTAGGGTTGTTTTTTTCAAAAGTGGTTATATGAGACTAGTCTTGAGGGTCTCCGTAATGATCCTTCTGCGAGGGAGGCATTGATGATGCTGAGGAGCGCATTGAACACCAGGCCTGTCAATTGTTTAATGATGGAGGTCGGAATTATATCATCAGAATAAGAAGTAGGTTTGAGGGAGGCAATCATTTCTAGGCAATCCGGGGGAAAGTGAGGAGATAACTCGGTGCAGAGGGGCAGTTAGTGTGCCGGAGTGGAGGGGAAGCTAATGGCGTGGGAGGTCGATTTAATGGTCTCTTGGATTTTGTCTATATTTTCAATAAACAATGTGCTGATTCTGTTGCATTTTACCTGAGGTGCTGGTACCTCAGAGTTGGCTGAGGGTTTGTTACAATGCTTTACTGCTTCAAAGAGGACTTTGCTCCTGTTAGAGGCTGCCGCAATGGTAGTGGAGCAGGAAGCAGATTTGGCCATGGTAACCAGAATCCTACGGTTTGCATGCAGAGATTTGAGGATGCTGAGGTATCCCGGGTTATGATTTTTCGCCACCGTTTCTCTAGGGCTCTGATTGAGTGTTATTTGGAGGCTAGCTCTGGGGTGTACCAAGGAGCGGATGGTTTGGTCTTAGCCTGGCTGGATTTTAGGGGGGGCATGAGTGTCTATCAGTGTCATAGCAGAGTTACTGAATAATTCCAGGAACCCCTAGGCATTCCCTGTGGTGGGGAAGTCCGCAAAGTTTGCTTCTAGCTCATTTAGTGGGAAGGTTTTGAATGAGTGGCATTGAGTGAGGGGACGTTTAGCCTGACCTTTGTGAGCCGTAGGCAAGTGGGTGACTGATAATGGGATGGCAGCGTGGTCAGACCAGTGAAGTGGCATAGGGTCTGCAAAGGTGATGAGAAGACTAAGTCTAGGGTGTTGCCTGTGTTGTGCGTGGGGGGACATTACAATTTGCTTAAGGTACATGGAAGTGGTCAGTGCCAAAAGTGGGCTTCGGGTCTGATTGACAGCCTGTGACTCAGGGACATTAAAATCACAGAGAAAGATATTATTTGAATGTGCTAATTTGACAGAGGAGAGTAAGTTGGAGATGTCTGCAATGCAAAAGTCAATCCTGTGAGGTGGTCTGTAGATGAGGTGGATGGATACCTTATGTGATAGAGGGAACAGACAGGTGAGTGATTCAAATGCGCTTGCTCTGGGAGAGGGGATGATGGAGCATGGCCAATCACTCCTGGGGATGATTACCACTCCACCTCCTGCCCTGTCTGCATTTTGGATGCAGTAGCCGCCGGGTAGGAGGAAGTGGAAAACATATGGGGAGGACGGGGTAGACCAAGTTTCAATGATGAACAGGGCATCAAGGTTGTTGTACAAGATGAGGTCAGTGATCTCTGTAGAGTGAGCGACTGCTGAGCGAGCATTGAGGGCGTGTTAATGTGGACCGTGGGTGTTGTGTGGTGGCAAGGGTAATATTAATGAGGTTTGCTAGGGTAGATTGCCAGGGCTGCCCTGGGCACTTGGCCATTCAAACCCTAGTGAGAGTGGGGATGGGCTGTGGGGAGGAGACACATGGTGATGTCTTTTGGTGAGTAGCAGTAGTAACGATTAGTTTGTAGGTGAAATGCAAGATACGGGTCAGGCCCTTGCTCCTATCAGGCACAAACCGGTGAGGTCCGGATTTCGCACGTCCTTTGCTGAGGATGCTGGCATTGAGAACGCCTAAGGAGAACTAATTAAATAGGTGGTGGGCAGAGCAACTGAGTGGATGGGCCTGCTCATGTGACCAGTAACCTACTCAATGCTGTCTGCCTGGAGCTGGCCTACCGTCTTTAATTAGAGGCATGGAAGGCGTGAAAACCAGAGGTGGGCAGAGCAACTGATTGGTAGGGCCTTAGCCACGTGACCAACAGTCTACTCAATGCTGTCTGTCTGGAGGTACAACAGTCCTTAAGTAGATCATCATGAGTAGATCATCATGGTGCGGCAAGGTGGTGCCGCACGTTGCCCTAGATGAGATGTACATTTTTTTGTCAAACCTTACATCTTTCAACTAGCATAGAAATAAGGGGGCAATGCCTGGTCCTTCATGCCAAATGTTTCAGCCACCACTGTGTGCGGCCAGTAACATTATTGAATTTTTAAAGCCAATGTTTTTCTCCACATGTCACTTATGCAACTTTATGCTATATGTATACAGCTTGGTGGCAGAGGAGCAAGTCCTTGAATTACGATAAGGTGGGAACCAGGACTGTGTGATATATTCTGCTTAAGTTACTTTATTTTTATGTCAATTTGAAGTATTGCATATTTTAAAGCATTTAGATATTGTGATTTTTATAAATTTCAGGAAATTATTGATTTTAGTGGGATTCCTAATTTTATAAATATGATCATTTTAGAATGTGTTACTATCAGGATGGCATTGTATTGTTTTATGAACCTTTATGGGTTTTCTTTAGCCAAAATAAAGTATTTTGACTGACTGACTGTAACATGATCCGGTGCATGCCAGTGACAGAGGCAACTTTTATTTCCAGTCACTCCTGAGGGGGCAGTGGCATTGTAAAATATGCAAAGTTAGTGGTGGCAGGTGAATATTTTTTACAGAGGGTTTTAGCAGAGGGGCATTAACATCTCCCATTAACTAGGGGAAGTGACTGAGCATAGCAATGAGCACTAAGTAATGTAGGAGGCTCAGTGATGGGTTCCTCCCCTGAGAACATTTTTAAAATAATCTGTTGCAATGGTTCATTTTATGGCACATTTGTTTTAGAAAAATTGTTAAAAAGGCATACAATTTACAATTGTGTTCGCTAGAGTAAATGTATGAAATAAATACAGTAGATACCATGTCACCAAAAGTACACAGGAGCATTTTACAACATTTCCACAACATCTGCCAGCATTGCCATTGTAAATCACGTTCATATAGCTGCAGCCACAATATTTTCCAGCATCACCACTTTAAATCACTTCATGAAGCTGTGCCTATGATATATGCCAATTATCCTTCGCTGTGTAAATCACTTTGATTTTCAGGACAGAATCTATACCAGTGGGGTCACTTTATATCAGTTTCATGAATGTGCGGGCAGAATCTATGCCATTATGGTCATACACTTTAGATCACTTTTGTGAAGCTGTGGCCACAATATATGTCTAAATGATAACTCTAAATTACATTAATGAAACTGCAACCATAATTTATGCCAAGGCATTCACTGTAAATTACTTTCATCATCACCTGGCCACAATCTATGCCAGTATGGTCACTGCAAACCTTTATCCTGCTGCTCTGCTCACAATCTACAACCCAATGGTTACTGAGACGAATCAAGGGAATTCGTCCCTTCTCCACAAAGGAGAGCCCCTTCCTGTGAGGCTAGGGGGGTTAGCCCACTCAGCAAAACACTCCCTAGGGTCGGGGCAAGTGGGGCCTCACCGGGAGAGAGACTCCCCCTTAGGAGACAAGTACTTTTCCCGTGAGGAACTCCCTATAGTGGCACACACTATGGCAGAGGTCTTCAAACTGTGGGGCACATCCCAGGCGGGGGGCACGGGGGGGGAGGGGGGTTGCGAAAGCCCAGCATGAAATGTAAAACAAAAATTACAACTTTTTAATTTTTTTTTAGATTGGAGGAAATGGGCAGGGGCTGCTCACATGGTCGGAAGGGACTATAAAACTGTCTCGGGCAGCAATTAAAATGTAAGCAAATTGTGATATTTAAAGAATATGTATTCAGCAACAATGGTCAAAACTACTAGCTGCATAGTGAAGTAACTCATCAAATTGGCCCGCATCGGCAAAAAAAGTGGGCCATTTTGAATGGCCTGCACTAGCATTTTGCATTTTTGGTGCGGGCAGAGGCCTATTGACCTATAGGCCAGTCTGAGCCTGGCGGCTCATCCATAATAGACGAGGGAGCGTCCACCCAGCAGCCCCTTACCCATTATGGAGGAACCGAGTAGCCATCCCAGTGAAGCACTGAGCACTCCCTCAGCTGCTTTTTCCAGCTAAGGGAGTGCTCCTGGGCTGGCTGAACTGTCAAAGGGAAACAATGTTGCTCTGTCTGTATGTGCGAGGGGGAGATCCTGCACCTCCTCGCACATACGGACAGAGCAACTTGGAGCGGGGCATTTCAGCAGCCATGAGCAGTCCCCTGCAGAAGGTACGTTTATGGTCATTTATTATTTTATTTACATATGTGTATGGATGCATGTATGCTTGTGTTATGAGTGACTGTATGGTGATGGGTGCTCGTATGAATGATAGAGTGATTGCTGTGAGAATGTGTATGCGTGTGTGTGTTTAGGTCCGTTGAGCTGATTTTGGTGAGTGGGGGGTAGAAGGGGAAGGAGGGTTGTACAACAAAGACATTTAAAAATGCCTTTCTTGCGTAATCTCCCTACCCACCTACCAATATCAGCTCTCCTTCTGAGGCTCTGTGGATCCCAGGGGACACGGATGGTATTTTTTTTACTGGATATCTGTCATAGATGTCCAGCCAAAAATACCATGCTTTCACCCTTGGCCCCCCAGCACCAAATGCAAACTGTTTGACTTTTTACCTATTTTCTTTTTAAACTATACTATAAACGAATTCACGGGGGGAACCCCCCCTTGATTGGTTTGGGCTCCCTTGCTGCGCTCGGTCGCTATGGCATTTTTGTGAGAAGTATTTATGCCCCTCCACTTAAAAAAATCACCAGCTCCCACTTTCCCTCAGAATGTGTTAGGAACGGGGTGGGGGGAGTCCAGGGACTGTGGTGGGAGCTGGATGGGCAGGAGCCCAGCGGCTTTGATGGGAGCATGTGGGGGGAACCCAGGGACTATACTGGGAGTAGGGTGCAGTGACGGCACACAATAGTTCATAGCCATTTGTACATACTGCCCATTTGGCATTTTTGGTGGAGCCCTGCCTGCCCACATTTTGATCAGGGGGGCCCGGGCCAAAAAGGTTTGAAGACCACTGCACTATGGCTTACATGACAAGCTCCTCAATACCAAAGGCGGTTGTATATGAAGACTGGGAAGAAGAAACTCCTCAGAGATACCATCATCTTATTAGAAATAAACATGTCCCTTTAAATCTAAATATTCAACACACTGAAAGGAGTGTGTTAAATAATGCACCTTAGAGAGAGACGGAGAGAGAGGAATGAGACGGAGAGAGAGGAACACAAATACAGCCTAAAGAGGGTGCCATGCTCCGTAAGACTGGAAGGAGGCAAAGCCATTGCCCCACACTGAGATGAGAGATCATCAAGGCAGGAGACCGTATTGAGAGGCTGACACGCCAAAGTCACAGGGCAGCCTCAACCAGAGAGCATCAGGGCAAGAGCCCGATAGGAGAGAGTGGGATGTCAAAGCACAGCCACAGCCCCAACAGGAGAAGGCCACAGGGCAGGGCCACAAGACGAGAATCTGGATCACCAAGACAGACACGAAACCCCAGTAACGTTAAGGAAGGCAAAGCAAACACGCTCCGTGGCTCGAGGAGAGGTCAAAAAGGAACAAGGTGCCTGAAGACATCCCCACTCTTAGAGAAGGTAACAGGGAGAACAGGGATACCGGAAGACCAAAGAGAGATCATTATATTCTGCAATCCACTGACCCAGTAGAACTAATGAGAGAGCCTTATCGTTGAATCACTGGAACCCACATGGTTAGGCAAAAGAGAAAGAGACAAAGCAAACTCTGAAGTGCCTGCACTTAAATTACCAGGAGGACAGAAGCAGAGACACTGAAAAACTAAATGTCAAAGTGGTAAAACAAGGAATAACTACACTCTGGGAGAAGGGGAAGCCCATGAGATATTTCATATGAGAAGAAGTGAATGTCAGAAGGAGTGAACATTGTAAATCAAAAAGTATACCAAAGAGCCAAATAAACAAGTTAGTGGGGCAAGGCAAGTTGAGTTCTACTTCCCCTAGTGATAAAGGTCACCTCAATAGTAGTGCCCTCCGAGAATACCCCACCAGTAGTAACCAAGAATACATATCTTGGAAGAGAAGCCCAAGGAGAAAGGAAAGATACAGAACATAACGGAAGAGTTACAGAGACTGATAAAAGAAGTCATGAGCGACTATCTGAGAATTTCATATCAGTAACCAAGTCTACAGGGTGGTATTAAAGTACCCTCAAGCAGAAGGGAGTCATTAGAAGAATTAGATAGATAATCCATATATATGTTAGTTTTCCTAGTGGTATGTTCAGTTAGGATCGTTTTTGGACTACGGCCTATTTCATTTGGACTTTCACAACTGACTGATGAGCACCTTAGTTATTGTAGGCAGGGACCACCCACAGAGATAGGGAAAGATAGGAATTTTTCTTGATTTAATAGAAATGCGTGAATCGCGTCCTCACAGAGTTCGTGCCCATCTTCTGACTCACCACATTACTGTAAATCACTTTCATGAAGTTACTGCCCCAATCTGTGCCAGTAGGGTACTGTAAACCACTTTCATGAAATTGGTGCCACAATCCTCATCACAAAGTGGCGAGACATAAGGACCTCATTTCAGCATAATTTGTAACAGTGACATAATATTATGAGACTCCTTCCAGGGTTTCCCCTTGGGGTTGGCACAATCAGTTTTTTAAAAACATTAATTTTGAAAAAGCATAGGCAAGCGTGGTGGCATTTCCAGAGGCAGTTCCTTTTTGTGAATAGAGATGCATTTTTTAAATGGTCCATAATGCCCCCTTCCTCCCCTCCTGTTTACAGGCATGGGGGAAAGGCATCAGCAAGTGTTATCCTGTGATACACATCTATTAAAGCTGTATTCTGTATTTAAACATCTGTTGTGCACATCCAGAAGCTCTTTGGGAATAGGGAACATGCTTTGCCACAAATCAATTGCACCACAAGTAAAGTTTTGAGCATTAAGTAGGTACGGCTCTATATAACCCAATGTTTGAATAGGGCCAGGTACATCAAGTACTGCAATACCGGCATCAACATGAACTTTACGATATGATGCAATGCACAGTTACCATACTTGATGACCTGACCAATTTGTATATGCATTAGTATCCTGGGGCGTTTGCGTGTGTACCTCAAATGTCTTCAAGGGGAGTTCAGTCGCGCCACATTAACTGATTGGTTAAGTTAGGAACACATATGCAAGGGGCTGCAGTTATGTTTTGGCATTGTATAGGCTCCACACTACATGTGTCCTGAAGGCTGTTCAGAGTGCCATAACACCATGCCTTGTCAGAAAGACTCTTACCTTATCCTCGCTGACGGTGATCTCCCACTTGCAGATTTTGTTGCTATCATAATTGCTGGGGTAATTCACACTAGTAAAACTTCCAGGGGATCCAGACAGCTTTTGAGTATTTCCACAACCTGAAAATGAATCAAAAGGGGGACAAAGCTTGAGCAGTTGCCAACACATCTATGCAGATGCTGGTAGGGATTTACAGCAGCAAAATGTGCATGCTCATTGGGTACAGACGTATGCAAATTCTGTTTTAGATAACTCCACACAACTCCCCACGCCCAGTTCTCAGGAAATACCTTGCCTTCATGTGTGACATGTCATGCATCACTGCGCATGCCTATGTCCTCAATGGAGACTAATGTCAAACTGCACAGCATAATGGCCCTTCTGGTTTCTGCCAAACAACTCTGCTGGAGTGGCTCTACTCCTTCATATCGCTAACCATGGCTGTGATGCTGCTCTGTCCATAACAGCCTTGCAGTCAGTGATTATGAGAGCAATATAAAATACTGTTTTGAATTAACAGCCTAAAGCTGCTGTGGGAGACTGTGCCAGAGGGGAGGGAGGAAGGGGGACCACAAGCTATATTTGTGGCAAATAGTTTATATCATTGGAAGAACCAGGACACACAGGAACCTCATCACTGCCTTTTCAACCAGCCCGATAATGACGAGGATCTTATGGGTCCAGCTGGACACTTCCACAGATGTCAAACATTGGGGCAACTCTCACCACAATAGTGCAGGGCACTCGAGGGGTTGGCAGCAATGATCTCAAGCTACACCTTATGAAGGAGATTACTGAGGATATGGTTATAGTGCCCCGCTCTCGGGGCACCGGATCGAGACACACCAGATACCGGGATCACCTGGTTAGACAAACAGACTGCCATGGGCCCAGGGCACACGGTCCAGGACACCATTGCTGGGTGAAGCCAGCAGGTTCTCCTTGATGCATCATAGCGGGCTAGCTCACTGGCACATGAGCCAGCTCGTGTGATGGTGGGGGTACCCACCGTACTTGGTTGCAGGGGTCGCCCTGATGGGCCATGATGACACGGACCCAGACCATGGCCTGGGGGCACCCAGGTTATAAGCGCCGGAGTTGCCCAGCAGGGGCTCTGGAGCATCAGGACAGAGTTGCCCAACAGGGCTCTGTTGCACCCTAGAGGCCAGAGCATCAGGGACAGCATTGCCCAGCAGGGGCACTGTCCAGGCATAGGGCCCTGCAGCAGCAGGCCCTCTGCCTGCCACGCAGCGCCAGCATCGTACTGCAGTAACACCCAGCAGGCAGGAGTCAGGTTTCATCGACTGACGAGCCGGAAATAGCTCGTCCCTTTTATTATTTACGTCACATGGTCACCACCATTTGACAATAGCACAAGCCCTGGGCGATACCATGCTCCCAGGAAGGGGAGACCCACCACACTCCTCCTTTTCCATAACGAACAAACAAATGGGAAACACCATTGGACGTTAAATCAATCAAATGACACAAACAGTAATCCTTGGAATCCAGGTGCAAATAATATTCACATACATAGGAACTGAGGTTGGGACACACACTACTTCCGAAAACATAGCACATCTACCAAACTTTGGTACACATGTGGGGTTCCAGTCAGGGTTGGAAATTCCAAATTTAAACATTTAAACAAACCCTTTATTAACCTGGATTAAAGATTATGTGGGCTCGATCCGTATGTTATGGGCCGCTTATGCCCTTAAATCTCCTCCAATGGCTGGCTGCGGAGCAGTACTAGGTGGTAGAACCCCAAATGCCACCAGGAAACAATGTTCAGTAAGAATAGTTAGCACTGCACGTCTGCGCACTGCCAAATAAAATCTGGTACAATTATGACATCAGATAAATTATGCAACGATTTATTTAGATGGTCAGCCCATCTAAATAAATTGTCGCTTAATTTATCTGATGTCATAATTGTACCAGTTTTTATTTGGCAGTGTGCAGAAGTGAAGTACTAATTATTCTTACTGGGCCTTTATTAACCTAGGTGAGTGGAACGTAAGCCACCTAATGACACCATTGTAAGCACCCGGCACCATTTAAAGCATGTCTGCAATACGCCGGATCACAGCTTTACATAGCAACTTGGTTGGGGCAATTTCAAGCATGTCCAAGGTCTGTAGGATCCCAGCCTTCATAGGGCTGGCTACTGAGTCCATATTAAGCAATTGTGGGGCTGCAGCAGACCAGTCCAACTTCTGTTAGCATCTGTTCAGGACAGTTCAGTTCATGGGCCGGCAAAGCCGCGCCTGGGGGCACCAGGGGCCACATCAGCCTAGTCCAATAGATGGTGGGGCAGACCGTGGCAGGGTACTGGTGGCGGGTTGTTAGGCCACTCATTTCACTTCCCCCTTCTGCACAGGGGCTGCGGAAGGACACTGCTGATAGCAGAGGGCGCTCAAGCACTCGCAGCCAGGAGTCAGGTTGCATCGACTGACGAGCCAGAACTGGCTCGTCCCTTTTATTATTTAAGTCACATGGTCACCACCATGTGACCATAGCACGAGCACTGGGAGATACTATGCTCCCAGGAAGGGGTGACACACCACAATGTTGTAAGGCTTCTATTTTGTATTGGGAACGGTGGAGAGGGTACAGTTGGTTTGAATGCTCTCCCAGCCTGTTAGCAGTGGGGATTTCACCTCTGCGCGACAGCCACACCCCTGAAGAACTCCGGGAGCAGCATTACCCAAAAGAGATACATCTGTGTTACAATTCTGCCCCCTGCTCCTCCAAGCTGTGAAACATCGGGCATGGGAATTAAAGGACACACAGGGATCATTATTGAGGATGCAGTGGATTGTTTTGGGGGTATGTGTTTTTTAACTGTTGGGGTGGTAGGTGGAGATGTGTTCAGTGAATAAAGACATTAAAATGATGCATTTGTGGGCCCATATTTTGATGCTCCCTTTGGGTGAAATGCAGTTTTACATGTGATTTTGTCATTTTCTGGCAAGAGCATGTGCTGGTAGACCACTACGGTGGTAATGGGCACAGTATCTGAATAACATAACATACCATACCCCCTATGGTAAGGTTGTGGCTTTACGGTTAAGTGGAGATTTGTCCTGACACCATGAAAGGGTTTTGTCATGTAACTAGCAGCTACGTCCATCAGAGGGAGAATACTGGATGCATCAGTGGGTGATGGTAAGATTAGCATCACATTGGCAGCTGGCGTTGAGTGTTCATAATTTGTTGCTGATTCCAGTTTTTGAACACCTGCTATCTTGCTTTGGGTGGGGCGTGGCATGCTGGAGGAAGGGGTCGGACAAAGGGGTGGCATGGTATGACCACTTTTTAAATTAAAGACTAAGCAAAAAAGGCCCAGCTCTCTGTATTCTAATGGATATTCCCTGTCTACCTAAGGAAAACTCTGATGCTCATCGTCAGGGTGGTTGTCCAGATGAAAACGCCCTGTCCTCGGGCCAAAACGACCAAACTCTAGCCCTGCCACTATATACACAAACAACACAAAGAACACCCGGAGAATGACCCCTTCTCCTGGTTCACTGGTATCCACCTTGTTGATTGTGTTTAAAACGTATTTAACTAAGAGTCCATTTTACACAAACATATAAAGTACCAGGAGGATGACTCCCTTCTCCTGGCCCAATCGTTACGTGTCTTGACAATATCTTTGGCAACTGTGACCTAGTGCCTGAATCAAAAAACAGTTTTGAGAGGCCTGAAAAATGACTCTCTCCTCCTGGTTCACTTTACTTTTGATGACAATATTTCTTAACAGTTCTTATTAAGCTTTGTACTTCTTACCAGGATTTCTCCAGAGTTAATTTAAGTGTTCCTGCTTTACTTTGTTTACTGTCACCATCATTATTGTTGTGAGGGAATCTACTCCTGAGTCCTTGGTTATCTTTGCCAGAATCACTGAGATGAGGAAGATTACACCTGAGGCTTTGGTAGGCTTTGCAACAATTATTGAGGCTAGGGAGCTCACTCCTGATGCTTATTCCATTTAGCTTCCTCTTACAATAATAACTGCGACAAGGGAGACCATTCCCAATGCTTTGGTTGGTTTTACAACAGTTACTGAGATGAGCAAGATCACTCCTGATGCTTTGGCCAACTTTACAATGATTACTGAGATGAGGGAGATCACTGCTGATGCTTTGATCAGTTTTGCAAGAATTACTGAGATGAGGGAGATCACTCCCGATGCACTTCTCACTGACAATGTCACTCTTCACAAACCACTGTGATGAGGGAGATTGCTCCTGATGCTTTGAGCAGCAATTATTGAGATGAGGGAGATTACTGCTGATGCATATTTTACTCTCCTCCAAGCCCCTTCCAGGTCTACCGTGGTTCCTGTTACCCCTTTCTTCCTGGCACCACGTCACCAGTTCTTCCTAGGACAATGGGTCTGCTCTTCTGCATTTGTCATTCGTAACCACTCTTTCCTTGCTTCTCTCTACCCTGCTTCGGTTGTTCAAGGCCTCTCGTTCACCGTTATCAGCGTTGTTAAGGGACCTACCATTCCACCTCACTGATATCATGCCACTGTTAACAGGAGTATCATTTCTGCATTGGTCAGGACTCCAACTCCGCACGGCGTACCTCTGTTTGGTACCCCTCCCCGGACGGTCTTTAAGGCTGGAAACCTTTTCCATCTTGCCACTCTCAACTCTCGCTCTGCTGTCAAACACTCCTCTGACATCTGCCACCTCCTTGAAAAACTTGACCTTGATGTCCTTGCTCTTACAGAGACATGGTTCACGGCAGCTCTGTCACCAGCTGTGACACTCTCCTCCCTGATGGCTACACGATCCTCTCTGCACCCAGAACCACTTGGCCTTGATCTTTCATGAGTGGATTCCTGCCACTATCATTCCCACTCAGATCTACTCCTCTTTTGAATGCCTCGTCTGCAGGATCTCAATCTCTCCTAGCCATTCTCTTACTGTTGCCACTCTTTACTGCCCCCCTGGTCAAATCACCTCTTTTCTCTCTGACTGGGCTGACCTCTCCTCCTCTCTCCTGGCCTCAACCAATCAACTTCTCCTCCTTGTTGACCTCAACATTCACCTTGATCTCCCTGTCCCTCAGCTTTGGTCTTTTGCGACCACTGCGATTCCCTCTCCCTCTCTATCCCCCTCTCTGTCCCTCTCTCCACTCCCCTCTCTTGGGGTGACAAATACCTCCTCTCCTCTTATCTCTCTCTCTCTTTCCCACAAGCAAAGCCTACCCTAACACTACCACCTACCTTCCTGGACATACGGCCCATGAAGCGTGTGTCAGTCGAGGCTTTTGCTGCCAGTTCCCCCCCTCCACACCCCCTACTCTGGCTGACTCACACCCTGACACAGCCCTGTCTTTTCTCTATTCTTCTATTTCTGATACTCTTGATGCTCTTGCGCCTGTCATGAGGATCCGCCTGAAGTCCAAAGCCAAGTGCAAATCCTGGTATGACTCCGACCTAGCTACACTTAAACGTAAGTGTAGGGCGGCTGAGAAAAAATGGAGGGATTCCTGTTCATCCTCTGACAAACTGGCCTGTCGCCTACTCCAAAGGCAATACCGTCTCTCTGTCTGTACCAAGAAGAGAGTCCACATTCAAGCCTTTGTCTCTGCGGCATCTAACAGCTCGGCCAAACTCTTTAAAATCTGCAAAGAGCTGGCCAACCCTGCTGCAGTCTCTACCCCTCCCCTTACCCCTCAGCTTCTTTGCAATGCCCTGGCCTCTCACTTTATCTCAAAAACCCAGGACATCTTGTTTACCCTCTCCTCCACTCCCTCTCCTCTCCCCTCTCCGTCTATACTCACTGACCGCCCTCCAGCCACCCCCCCCCCACCCTCCTTCTCTTCCTTTCCTCTTTTCTCTCCTGATGAGGTCGCTAGACAAGTGACAAGCCTGATCTATGAAAGCCTAGTCAAAACAGGTACATCCCAGTTCCTCTAAACCTATCAAGGACCACATTGATACCCTCGTTCCGGCCCTTGCCAACTTCTGCAATCACTCCTTTGCCTCAGGATCCTTCCCCTCCCCTCTTAAGCACTCCCTTGTGCATCCTCTCCTCAAGAAACCCACAGCTGATCCCTCTTGTCCGGCCAACTATCGCCCAATTTCCATTACTCCCTTCTTGGGAAAACTCCTTGAAAAACTGGCCATCTCTCAGCTAATCCTTCATTCTGATTCCGTTGGCTGTCTCCATGACCATCAGTCTTGCTTCAGATACAGCAGAAGCACGGAAACTGCTCTCCTGAACATCTGTGAAGATCTGCTTTCTAACCTTGAGTCGAGTATTCCCTCTGTCCTCATCCTACTCGACCTCTCCTCTACCTTCGACATGGTCAACCATACCATCTGCACAACTGTCTCCGTGATAACCTGGGCATCACCGATCAGGCTCTGGCCTGGCTGACCTCTTTCCTCTATGATCGACCCTCCCAGGTCCAACTTGGGTCCTTCCTATCATCTATCTTCCTCTCCACCTCTGGTGTTCCCCGGGGTCTAACCTCTCGCCATGGCTTTTCAACCAATACCTAGCAACTCTCAACCGCTGCATTGTCATTTTCTGCTCAAACTTCCAGTGCTACTGGACGACACTCAACTCATTTTCAGGCTGCCCTCTGCCACCTCCTCCACCTCTCTCATCATTGATTGCCTAACTGCCATTCAAGATTGGTGTGCCGCCAACGATATTTGTCTGAATGCCAGCAACTGGCTGAGACCCTCCTCATCGGCACACCATCACCTTCCTTTTCCCTCACTCTCTTGCCGGCCTACCTTGGCCCTCCTCCTATCCCAACCTGCGAGGCCAAGAACCTTGGTGTCACCTTTGATTCCACACTCTCCTTCTCCGCTCACATCGCTGATGAATCAAAAAGTCAAACTTCCTACTGCACCTCCTCAGAGGAACTATTCCTTTCCTCTCATCCCCCCAGAAGCTCACTGTTTCCCAAGCTCTGGTTCTCTCTAGGTTGGACTATTGCAACAGCCTCTTTCTTAATCTACCTGCCTTTACTCTCCACCCTTTGCAAATTATCCAGAACAGGACTGCGAGACTTGTCCTTGGTCTCAAGCCCTGGGATCATATCTCTGCAGCTCTAAAATCTCTCAATTGGCTCCCAGTGGATACAAGGATTACATTTAAAAGGTTGCCAGTCATTTGGTCGAAAAAAATTGGTCGACCAGACAAATGGTCGAACCAATTTGATCGAAAACCAAATGGTCGAATTTTTTTATGTTTTTATTTTAACCCTTTTTTTTTTTTTTTTGGGGGGTCCCCCCCCAACCCCCTTTTTTTCTCTAAAAACCCCTTTTTATATTAAACGAAAACCCGAAAAATAAATATATAAATAAAAAAAAAATTCGACCATTTGGTTTTCGACCAAATTGCGTCGACCAAATTGCAGTCGACCAGTTTTTTTTCGACCAGTTGACTGGACACCCATTTAAAACCCTCTGCATTGTCCACAAGGCTTTCTGGGGCCTGGGTCCAACATACCTTCAGCTATCCCTCCGCAAATACCTCCCATCTCGAGCACTCCGCTCCTCTACCTCTAACTCCCTCAGGGTAAGTCGTTTCTCAAAGAAACAAGCTGGGGGTAGATCTCTGTCTTCGGCTGGGGCCTCCCTCTGGAACAGCCTCCCTGCCACTCTAAAACTTGAGGAAAACCATCTCTGGTTCCGGAAGCACCTCGAGACCTTCCTCTTTGCTGCTGCCTTTGCCCCCCCTCTGCCCTGCTAATTCTGCTCTACCTCGGCACCATGCACCTGGCCACCCTCTTTCCTCTGGGCCCAGGTACCTCCTCCTCATGCCACCCTCACACACTGCCTCCGGGCCACCCCTTGCACTGGGGTCTGTATCTGTACCCATACAGCCCCCCCTTTTTTTCTTCCTGCACTTATCAGACCTACCTAGCCTGCTGCCTTAAACCCAGCACTTGCCACTTGCTGGCTGCACTCCCACTGGTTGCTGCCTTTTAATTTATTAATTTATTATTATTATTATTATTTACATTTTTTTTCCTCCTCGCTCCACACTCTCCTTTTTGTTCCCCCTTCCATGCACCTCTCCCCCCCTCTACCATGCACTTACGCGTTCTCAATGTCGGCCTAGTAAGATAGTTGTTTTTGTTCTCCCCTGTTCCCCTTCCCTTGCTTGTCGCGCTCTGAAACACCTGTGTATGAGCGCGATAGAAATAAAATATCAATATCAATATCCTTGAAGCTGCCAAGGCTTCATCTGACCTTCCACGTCCTCGAGACTGAGGACTTGTTTCTCCATCCGGCGTCTTGGTTGCCAGGTTTGAACTTCCTGGGCAGGTGCGTCTTCACGCTGGCTTCTCTCTGGTTTCCCTCATACCCTTTTGGGCTGTCCCTTGTTTGTTTTTTATGGTCAGTCGCTGGTTCCTCCCTAGTGCAATGTCAAAGTTCCTTTAATTTGGGGTGGAACCCCAGGGGTAGTTGCTTCAGAGTGTGGTTGCCACTAAATATATCGTAATTGTTGGAGAGCTGCAGGACTGGTAATAATGGGTACTACCCAAAACCCCAAAACATAAAGACGTGTTTGTGTATACCGTGACCCTGAACTCGTCATTCACTGATAGGTCTGGTACCCTATAGCACCTTGATACGTTGTGATTATATTCTTGATAAGTTATAGTCATATTCTTGGTTTAATTAGAAAAGTAATCTGAAAGTGATCAAAAACCAATAAAGTTCATCTTAAGTAAATTTGAATTTTCGTTGTAACAGCCGACACATGTTTTGACTCTAGGTCTTTTTGAAGGCAGAATCTGTCATAACCACAGCACAACTAATACAATCAAAATGAATGTATAAATATCAAGGCGAGCGTTGGGGGACAGTATAGGAGTACAAACAAAAAACATATACAAATTAAAATTAAAGTACAGTAAATCGCTTATCACATCTATATCTGAAATTAACATTGTTATATGAATCGATCTGTGTACTTGCCCATTATTGAGATTTGTCAAATTAGAGTTAGTGAATTTGTTGAAGCACCCAAAATACCCCCCATTGCCAACATTAATAAAAGTAGAGACATTAAGATGTGGCAATAGTTCTACATGAAGGAAACTACTTGTGCTTAGCCCATGCAAGATACCATCTATCGATCCGTATGTTGATGGTAATATGGTGTCCCTGTATCTTAATTTTAACTAAATGTTGCACATATTGTAGTCAGGGGTGAGGTTTGTACACTCACCAATTACTTTTGCTTATATTATTCTGAAATAGAGATGGGGAGGGTGCTGTTAGCTTATTCGCAATAACTCCCGTGGACCTACTATTGTTAAGGATTCCTTTGGGCATAAACCTACACATTCTGTTATGAATTCCATTCCTTACTGTGATGTGCTATTGCTTATAGGATTTTACCAAGGATTCCTCTGGGCTGTTACCTGGAAATCCAATGATATTGGTTCAATCTGGTGCTTACTACGCTCAAATATTGCCATTCATAACTTCTAAAGAAATTCCATAATCTTAAGATTGACTTACCCCTCAGGATGCCTGTTTGAATAGTATTCATAAAGTTGGAAATACCATATATTGTTGGCCGGTTAGGCTTATTAGCTGCAAGAACCATAACAAAATATATAGCTATAAATGTGCGTTCTAATTGGCTAACTTGATAGTACCATTTCCCCATAGCTCCATCTCACTGGGGCTCCATTCTATGTATTTGTTTCAAAAAGGGAGTTGAATATCCATCATATCCTATACTCTGCTTCATGGCATAATGCCATTCCAAATTATTATTATTGAATGTTAAGTGTTGAATTATTACGGGGTTCTGCATTCAGTCTTAATCATTCCCTCCTCTTGACTTCATGTTCCTCTTACCTCATTAAGTGATGGGATATCCTGTTTGGATACATCCCTGGCGTCCCGCGTGTGCTTCGCGTGCGGGCACCATGTTGGATTCTTTGTTTATGTGCTTGACGTGCGACGTGACATGCATGTTGCACGTGATGTCATGGATGTAAACAGAGCGACCCTTATTAGTTGTTTAGTTCGGTCGCTACAAGCTATTAGTATTTATTAGTATTAAAGAATATTTCCATGCTTTTGCTTGTAGCTAATTGTTAGAAATAATAGTGTTTAGTGAGGAGTACTATTGTTCAGCAAATATTACTGATGTTATCTACAAATATCGATATCTCAATCTCTTAGGTTACACAACGTAGTGCCTGTGTTAGTTTTATGAGGTGTTGCCTTTTTTTTCTACAGTTACCATAAACATCGATCCATATTGTTGGCTTGAATGGGTAATGCATAACTTGCAGCTAATTGTGAGAAATACAGGTATTT
The DNA here is from genome assembly GCF_040938575.1 of Ambystoma mexicanum. Taxonomy (NCBI): domain Eukaryota; kingdom Metazoa; phylum Chordata; class Amphibia; order Caudata; family Ambystomatidae; genus Ambystoma; species Ambystoma mexicanum. The sequence continues at coordinate 276,111,049 of NC_090937.1, forward strand.
AGTGAGGAGTACTATTGTTCAGCAAATATCAATGATGGTATCTACAAATATAGATTCCTCTGTCGCTTATGTTACTTCAAATAGTGCCCATGTTGGTTTATAACCTAAAAGCTAAGTAACTAGCTGTATTCCACCATGGTCCTTGCCCTACAAATACCAGATGTTTATCCCAGGTGCTTCATCTCTCCACATTTAGATATTTCAATTGTGTTTAATCATTTGTAGTGTTGGCTTCCACTTTTAGCAATGTACAGAAACACTAGTCTTCTTCCACATGAGACTTAGCACCTCTGTCAAGATTCATTAGTTATGAATGCAATAATTCATATTTGATACATATTGTCGCACCTGTGCCATTCTTTTGGAATATACAAGTATATGTTGTCATCATTTTGCCAGCGTACAAAACATTCCCGCTGCCTCAGACCGGCCTATATTCTAAAATGCCCATCCATTTAGTAACCAAAATCTAGTCATGGCATTTGCTTGCCCTTTTTACATGATCCGTATATATGCATTTGAAACAATTTGTATCAATATTACAAGACAGGTTTACAAAAAAACATACATCTGATGCTCTGAATTTAGCCCTACTATTGTAATATGCAACCTACATATAGGGTGAGTCGTAGGTCTCCACCTCGTTTGCCAAGTTTGCCCTTCATTGGGCCCAAAAATCTTAGATCTTTCTTGTCATGCATTTGGTGGCATTCTTGCCAGTGATGTGACAATGGTAAGCTTGGATCTTGATTACGGAGGATGGATAGGTGTTACCTTATACGCACTCTCAACTGTTTTATTGTGCTGCCAATGTATAGCTTCTTGCAGATGCATATTATAGCGTACACCACATGTGTCGTTCTCAGTTAATGAATTCTTGGATTGTTATTGCATTGCCTTCTTTATGCATGAATTGCTCTGTGTCCTTGTGTGCAAATGTGCACATACTGCATGTGCCGCATTTATGGAAACCTTTACTAGTTTTAAGCCAGTCAGTTCCAATGGTTATTTGAGATTTGGCAGTGTCTAAAAATTACGGACATAATGTATTCCTTATGGTTGATGCCCTAGTCAACACAAAACTATGTTTGTTATCAATGTAAGACAATCACTAATAGGCATTGTCAAAAAGAAAAAACATTCTTTTGATTGTGAATCTCAGAAAGTCCTTTATCATCTCTACATGTGAGGAATAGGACGCTGACAAGTCCTGGTAAGTGTTGTCTATAGCCCTAACGGTTAGGTCATGATCAATGAAAGTGTATAATGCCTTTACATCAAGTGTAGCTAGTAAGTATCCTGCATGCCACTCAATGTCTCACAAGAACTGAAGAACTTGTGTGCTGTCTCTCATATATGATGCTAACTTCAAAACCTGCTCCTTAATAGCACTATCAGTGTACGTGGACAAACCTTCAGTTGCCCATCCAATGCCACTCATTATGGGACGTACATCAGGTAATTTGTCATATTTCTTGTGGATTTTCGGTAAGAAACAAATAGTTGGCATGGTTGGTTCTGCTTTGTTAAGAAACATTGTTGCATCGTCTATGAGAAGGCCCCGACTATGATATCAGTTAATCAGACTCTGTAATTCCATAACATCTATCTTGATTTGATAATAATGTTTCGTAGCCTGGTGTTGCTAAATGGGATAGTCCCATATTAATATAATCTTCTCTATTAACATTAACTATATTGCCACCCTTGTCTGCTTTTTTGATCACTATGCTTTTAATTCTTCGCAAATATAATATATCTACAGCTAACTGTTCCTTGCTTCTTAGATTGAGCCAATTATGGCTCTTCGGCTTCTGACTGTGGTTTAGAGGTAAATGTATGTCAGTTATGACTGCTTTGTGGAAAATGTCTTTCACTTGCTCTGTAGCTGTCGTTGGTGTAAACCTTGATTTATGTTTGTGTTCTTCCATTCTGAGATTCCTAGGGGAGACCTCTAAATGATTGCAAAGGTCCTCTCTATTGATATTAGCATCCTATTCTAAAGAGATCAGAAGATGGATATTTTCAATATCACCAATAGTGTGATCACTAAGAGGTTGTAGTTGTTGCAGGGGTACATGTGTCTTTACCTGGCTTGCAAATCATTATTTTAGTTCACGTTTTCTGACAAACTTAAAAAGGTCAATTTGAAAGTTGGTAAACTCAGTCCCTATTGTAGGGGCAAATGATAGGCCCTTGTTTAGGACCAATTGTTTGGCATCAGTAAGTTTGTTAGACAAATTCATAACTAATTTGTTATTTTCCTGACTGTTTCCTGGATCCTGATCTTGTAAGTCTGCTTGTGTTGCCCATGTCAAGGTTCCTTGTCTGCATCGATGATGCTCTCTTCAGGGCTCCTTCTTCACATGAAAGAGTAGTTTGTATAACTCCCTTAATCTTCTTCACAGTATTTCCATAAGACAATGAATTAGGTTTTAGAGTAAGAAAGGGAGGAGTCTCACAGTAACATACAGTGGTACAGACAGAGGCTTTTCTTAGAAATCTTAGGTATTTCGGGGACTTAAAGGTAGGAGGTATAGGGAGTTCCACCATGGAACTTGAGTTACCATCCCCATGAGGGTTGTCCTTCCCTGTGAGGTGTTCCTGCTTTTTACCACCTCTAGGGGGAATATCGGTTAGCAGCTTCACCTCCCTAGCCTCACAAGGAAGTGCTCGCCCATGACATGATCCCACGATTCGTCACAGGCGCCAATGGGACCTGTGTACAATCCACAACACCTTTGATGTTTAGAAAGTGTAATGTTTTCACACCTCCATGTGGTGGCATTGACAGCATCCTGAATCATGGGGAGTGACATGTGGTGATGGGCATGCTGCAGGAGAGGATCTAGAATATGGACCAGGACACTGGAGACCCTTGACTGCCACATTCCAGGAAAAATTCGATGGAATGTGTGAATGTGCTGCTGGCTCAGAAATGAACGATTGACAAAATCTTGAGGGGAGAGGATATGACTGTGTGGAATCTGAAAGCACTTTACATGTTTCCCGCTACCAAATTTAGAATTTGCATGATGGAGCTGTAGCCCAGGTGATACTGTTGCTGGTCAGTCGGTATCCATGGAGATGTGACCCTGGGATAGCTGGTAGTAACCTCCTACTGCTCCTTGGTGGCACTAGCCCCTTCACCTGCAGGATCTGAAGATGCCCCTGAACTGGTTGTAGCTCATATGGTCGAAAACAAAAGGATCGAATGCCTTTTGATCGACACTAAAATGATTGAAAAAAATGGTCGAGTATTTTTTATTTTTTTATGGGGGGTTAACCCCCCGTTTTCTTTATTAAAAACATTTTTCTACCAACCTAAACTAAAATATATATATAAATAAATAAATAAAAAAATTCGACCTTTTTTTTCTCGACCATTTGACTGTCGATCAAATGGTCATTCGATCCTTTATTTTCGACCATTTGACTGGACACCCCCTGAACTACAAAGAACATAATTAGCTCATATGTATACCAGTCCAACAATGCCCAACTGCAAGACGATCTGCAGTGTCCTGGAGCATTCTTTTGGCCTGCCGGGTACAGCGTTTGCAGGTGGTGATCTGCCCCTGTAGCTGATTTGACCTCACCTGCCCACAGTACCCCATCTTTTAGCAAGGTGCACATTTTATAGGTCTTTTGGAGGGATTCAGGCTGTTTTACTCTTCATAACTGGTTGGTAAATAGTGCATACTGCGTATGGTATGTACCACAAGCGGTGCCAGCCAAATAATCCATGCAGACGTTCTCAAAATTCTGCATGTGCACTGCATGATCACTTTACATTACATGAAATATGTTCAGTGATGGGATTATTTTCCTTTACATAACGGCTATACGTGATACCGCCCTGACAAACAAAATGCCACAACTGGCACTGCTTCACATTTGAAAATCATAGCCCAGGTTCAAACCTATTGGCGCCTAAGTATCCCCCTAATCTGAAGAACAAGGCAGATAAGTACCCAGGCTCCTTTCTCGTTGTGCCAGGAAGGCAGGAGAGAAGATGCCAATTCCAAATGCCCTCTTTTCTGCCTCTTTCGGTTTAGTCGCTGCCCAGATACAAGATCTTTTGAAAACCTCGTCTGGTGGGAGTGCATTTAGGAGACTCATGGAGGCACACTGTGAGCCGACCTGCACACTGACATGTTCCTCTATTATGGAGGCGGAAGGGCGATTTTATTTATTTATTTAAATTGTTAATATAGCTCGAACAATGCACAGATGCATCAGAGCCCTGTACAATACTATACATATACAATAATACAACAATTCAAAATGTACGAGGGAAATACTACAAAAATAAAATCAGCAAAAATACAAGGAAATCTAGATCCCCACACTTGTACTGCACAGAAAGTAACATACAGAATTCCACATCCATGCTTTCAAGGCTTTCCAGGAATGACCACGTCTTGCATCCCCTTTTTGGGAGGTCTACTGGCCCAGCCCAACAGGATCATTGGTGTCTAGCATGAACAGAGGGATTCCATTGGCTGTGCCATATCTCAAACTGTACGGCTCTGCTACAACTTAGAGGGTGATATCTGCCTCCAAGGTCAAAGCTCTTACTTTAGTGCCTGTGCAGAGTTGGACCCCCAGGAGATCCCACCCTTGTTTGTAATTGCCAGAATCACGTGATCCGGGGCACAATGCCTATTGATGGTCAACTGAGCAATTTTGTTAAAACATGAACAATTCTCCAGAATGGTCTTGCTATCCTGAGCTTGCAAACAGACGCCAAAGGGGGTGTTACCATAAAGCTGTGCCGGTTGTGCCGACATCAATCTTGTTTGGACATCACCGTAGTAAGCCTTTGGAAAAACCTTCAGATCGTATGTTACCATACACTCTGCTGCCGAAAGTGGTAATGGACGCATGGAAAAATGGTTGGAACTTCAATTGACTCATTTTGTCAAATTTCAGAAACATATTAAGGGTAACTATTCATTTTAATGGTCATTCCATTCAAATATGGATTGTTGTCCCTGACTCACAGGGGCACACAGCAGAGGCGTTGCAAAGGGGAGCGGAGGGGGGGCGGAGGGGGCTTTAGCCCCAGGTCTTTTGGTTGTAGCCCCGGATAGAAGCTCAGGGGCTACAACCAAAAGGCTATAGCTAGCCCCGGGTCCCGTCAATAACAACATTAACTTGGCCTGGATCTTTTCCAGACCTAACACCCCTGGTACAGAGCAGACGCCCTCTTCAAAAGACATTCCTACTGCACACAAGGGGCTGTTGATAGTGGGAGAAAGTGGTATCGGATGCAACACTGAAGAGTGAAGGCTGGAAGGCTTGGAATAAATCAGAACAACAGGCAGCACTCTGGCCAACCCTCCCAACCAACATTTGTTTTAGACTGCTGTGCCATTGGAACAGGGGAGAAACCATTTGCAACCCAGGCTTCAGTCTAACCCAAAAATGGCAGTCCAGACAAAGTTCTGGGTCACATACCTTCTGCAGGAGACCTCAAGCAACTGCAGGGATGTTTTTGGCCCCATTGGGCGCCATTATTGAGGAGTAGCTTGGGTCTTTAAGGCCGAAGGCTCTAGACCCACGTCTGGTCCTTCCCATCCCACTTTGGCTGACCAATGCAATATTGTTGAGTGATGGTTGGAAGGGGTGGAATAAATCACAATCATGATAGCGGCTGGTGGTGGTCTTGATCAGAAGGAATTCAACCTAGCAATTTCTGCTGAACTGACCTTTTGACCTGGTAGCATTCCTTAAGGTTCACATGGTCTTTCCCTTCTGTTTTGGCACTGACTCTGAAAATGATGACATAAAATTATATCCTGCAGTGTTACAGAGAGCTTTACCAGTTGTTTTCGATTAATTCTAAATCTTCCTGCCATGGCTCTTCAGTGTGGCATAATAGGTATCGCAATTCAGAATATACTGATCTTCTAGTGGGCTGGCATATATACGCCAGAGCAGTGCTGGAAATGGACAAAATGTAGTGGGGGAACTCCCCACCCCTTACTCGTGCGCGCTTGGGGTGGGATATTGTCACTGGTGAGGGCGGAATGATGGGTGGAGCTAAGTGCGGAAAGTTGCGTGTGCTCTGAATATAGGATGCTGGCTGCTTTGCATAAAAACAAAGTGCATTTTGTGAGCATAAGAATGACCACCAATGTATCAAACATTTCAGTGCTAGTAATTCAAATGTGCATTCCTTCTGAGCACGCAATGCACACTTGGTCTGGTGCTCGTTTCCTCTGTCAGAATAGTCACCCTGACAGTAAAATGTGTGCAAAGCACGAGATATATATACAGCTTTGGACAGTTGTATTGTTTAACTTTGGGCTGTTGAGCAAAGGACGACTCTCAGATGCAGTCTATGAAAACGTGCACTGCTCAACTGCACAAGACACTGCGTTTGGAAGGCTCACGCTCAGGAGACTCACCACAGTCAGGGGCAGAGAGCTTTCTGAACTGGGGGAGGGAGGGGTTGCGCCTGGGCCTCGTGTCTACACGGAACAGCACTCCAGCACGACAGTGTTTGTCTTGTTCCAGCCAATTCCTTTCCTGCACCAGTGGTATACATGAGGCAGTGACAGAATTGCAGACGTGGTGCCCCATTTGGTGCGGGCGTGAAGGACACTTGGTGTGTCAGCAGCAGTCAGGGCCATCTTAAGCACTTTTGGGGCCCGGGGCACAGACCTCTTTGGAGCCCCCCTCCACTGAACCAAATTCATAAATGGATCCAGAATACCTGGTTGCACCCCACTCATCACGATCACAACCCATAGCTTGATATGCTACCTCGCAGAAATCATGAGACGTATTGAAAGCACAAACTATGTAAACCACAGTGAACGCAGAAAGCATTACAGGATAAATTGATCAGAGCAAAATGTACTTGTCAACAAGACAGGTAATAGGTTTAGAGCCTCAGCAGCAGGCCTTACAATATCCTGTTGTGTGCTATTTAAGTTTGGTGAACAATGGAAACTGAATTCTTTATCTCAGCCAGCCTTGTGGGGGCCCCCTACAAGGTGGGGGCCCAGGGCAAGTGTCCCTTTTGCCCTCGCATAAAGACGTCTCTCGCAGCAGTGGCAGACATGAGGTATGGAACAGAGGTTAAGTAGGCCCATAGGCGGGCAGGGAAGCTGGGGCGACAAATTAGAGGCTCGGTGAGACTCCCTCTCAGCCCCCACTCCCCCCACCCCCAAAAAGGCCACAAAGTAACAAGAAATGCTGTTGCACCCTGACCACTGTCATTGGAACCTGGACCATGGGGGCATAAGGACAAGGCGGCAGCATTCACACCAGTGCATAAAGCGCAGAAAACGTTGTTCGGGCGTCTAAATACCATAGAATAGATCCATCTTAACACATAAAGTAGAAGTTAGCCAATAATGTGGACATCTAGTCTCTCTCAATGCCACTCGTATTAATCAAGCAGATTAGTGTGGGAATCACACTTAAATTGCCAACTGCGGAATTTAATATAATATTTACTCTCTTGTTTTAACGGTTCATATGCTTACTTTCTCACTATCTGTTGCTTTTAGAGCCACAGGCATAGCATGCCATTGTTCTTTCCTTGCAATGTGCTCTTCCACTCCATGTCATTTGCCTTGTGAGATCAGCAACCAGAGGCCTGTGGAGATGGTAATGGAACTGGTCACAATCGTCCAGTTTCCATATGACTTCTGATGCAGGAAGACAGGCACCAGGAGAACGCACTAATCTGGAAGCACAAGGTCAAAAGTCCTCTTCTGATGCTTCTATTCTTGAGTCAGAAACAAGGAAACAGACTCCATACATGGCCAGCAGCAATGGGGTGATTGCGTAATGAGTAACCGTAGCCTTTAAATCCTCCTGAAAGTTCCCTTTTACACATTGTCCCCTCCACCCACCGAGGCAGTCTGCTTTCTCTGCATAGTCCTTATTAAAATATCCACGTTTCCCCCACTTTTGAGTCTTTGGCAGAACAATGAAATGTTCTGCATATTATAGAAACCAGCACAAGGTGCCAAGCAGGCTTGACGCGGTGTACCCACCGGAGGGGGCTATTATTGTTATGGTATTTATTGAGCACGGACGTAGCTTTGAGATCAACGGAGCGCTTTACAGAGGTATACAACAATACAGATAGAAGATGTATACAACAGTACAGATGCATAACGGAGCGCTTTTCAGAGGTAACAGAACAGATATACAGCCGGGGTGGATACAGAGGGGCACAGAGGAGGGGTACAGCTGTCCCGGTTGGCGGGGAGGAGGGAGGCAGGTTGCATCTAGTGAGTATGGTTACGCGAGGTGTGACGTGATGGCCTAGGTGTTGAGGAGGAGAGACTCCTTGAAGAGGTGGGTCTTGAGTTCTTCTCTGAATTGTAGGAGTGTGGGGACGAGTCTGATGTGGACGGGGAGGAGGTTCCATAGTCTTGGGCCTAGGTGGCAGCACGCCCGCCCCTTTCTCACAGGCTGCACGGTGAAGGAAACTTGGACACCTTGCAGCAGTGAGGGCCTTTTCCTACCTCTTGATGGCGTTGCATGTGAAGCCATGAGGGCCCTGCGGCAGAGGATGCAACCCTCACTTCTCCCAGCACTCCAAAATGGCCCTCTGGGCTGCAAATCATTCAAATACGCACATGAATAATTAAAAATACAAATTTGCCAATATTTAATCCAAGTTGTGATTCATTTAAGAGGTGAATGTTCGAAACTCCTGGATGTTTAAGGTTTAAAAGCAGAACGTTTGGATTTGAAGGCAACCCTCTCTCCTGTAGAGTGTTGGCGTTTTTCGTGTAGAGAAGACTCGCTCTGCCACAATGTTATGCTATGAAATTCATGGCTATTCCTCTCTGACAAGTGGTTTGCCATGGGAGAGCACATCTCCAAAAACTGAAATCGACTTCAGCTGAATATGTAACTAAATAGAATATTAGAATTGACAGTCAGCCCTCAATTAAATGTCATGTACTTGTTTTATGACCTTTGTGAAATGTGTAATGCTGCAGAGATCACAACGATACTGACACCAACTCCATGAAATCATGAGATTCCCTACCAAACCAACCACTGTAGCACTGGATAGTCCTGAACAGAGAACCTAGCGTGGTTGCACCTGAGATTCCTGAACAGCGAACCTAGGGCTGCAGCACCTGAGATTCCTGAACAGCGAACCTAGCACTGAGGCACCTGAGATTCCTGAAGAGAGAATATAGCGTTGTTACACCTGAGATTCCTCAACAGAGAATCTAGTGTGGTTGCACCTGAAATTCCTTAACAGAGAACCTCTGGCTGCAGCGCCTGAGATTCCTGAACAGAGAATCTTGCACTGCAGCACCTGAGATTCCTGGACAGAGAATGTAGTGTGGTTGCACCTGAGATTACTGAACAGAGAATTCAGTGTGGTTGCACCTGAGATTTCTGAACAGAGGACCTAGCGCTTATGGACCTGGGATTCCTGAACAGAGAACCTAGTGTGGGTCCACCTGAGAATCCTGAACAGAGAGCCTAGGACTGCAGCACCTGAGATTCCTAAACAGAGGACCTAGCACTGATGGACCTGAGATTCCCGAACAGAGAACCTAGTGCTGCAGCACCCGAGATTCCTGAACAGAGAATTCAGGGTGGGTCCACCTGAGATTGCTGGAACTACAAGGTGAGTGTTGTCTAGCAAAGCGAAGCCTGAGCCTTTTGGTAACATTGTATGACCAATGCTGTCACAAGTCTCTCCCCTTCTCACCTTTTTCGGTTGTGTACTTGCGACCTTCTGGGATTTCTTCTTCTTTTCGGTCTGGGATTTGTATAGTCCAGCACGCCGGTCTTCGGCGTCCAGCGTGAGAGTAGCGGTTGAAGGCAAGCGTCCCCAGATAGCACGATCCTCCCCACAACGAGAGACAATAATGGACTCTCCCAGGATGGGAATAAGGCCAGGACAAAGTGCGGGTGAGCTTAAATGGGAGTTTATCGATCAGAATAGGACATGCAAAGAACTCTGCAAACTCCGAGAGCGCTCTGTCTGACAATAGCAAAGACAGGCGTATATATTTACAAAAAACGTCATAAGAACCTACATGCTATAGGGGGCACAAGTTTGTGGGGATTGGGTGGCGACGACTAGCTATAGGTGCTGCTACGATGTGGTTTGCTGTGGCTGGAGGACGTCACTGGTTACCCTCGTGGGTTGGGCTGGGCCTGGCAGGTCAGCTGGGCTCATCCGGACGGTGTTGTTGTGCCAACCGTGACCAGTGTCAGAGATGAATGTCTTTCCTGACTTTCTGCCCTAGGGCCACGCACACCAGAGTCATTCAACATTGCAATCTTATCTTCCCTGGTAAATCTTCCAATAGGTTATTCTACAGGTTAATGCAACACAGGAGGAATGCACCTAGAGTGTGGTCTGCTGGCGATTCATCAATACATGGTTACCATCGTCCTGTTGACCGGGTATCATAGGTCGAGGGGTTGGGTCTCGGGGCATGGGACAGGCGGTCCACGTTACCCCCCCCTGCCACCAGGGCCCAGGTGGTGGATGGGCCACTGGCTGTCGACATTGACCAAATATGCTGAATTTAGCTAGGCCTTGGAAACCATTTTGTCTAAAAAAGATGGTTTGAGCCCTGTGCACCGCAGCGCGGCCCCCACCCTTGGAGAGTTTCAATTATCCCTGTGGCCACAGCTCTCTGGCAGATCCGCTGAGAGCCCGTTCCCACGAACAGACGGACATGAGCTAGTGTTAGATACCAACACTGTAACATTTCACCTTCCGCAGTGTATCGATCCTGTCAGACAGAGGTTCACAATTTACCTCAGCATTTTGGAAGACTTTATATGCTCTTTTAGGAGTAGAAAGAGCTCTTACTTCCGGATACCATCCTCAGTCCAATGGCCAAACGGAGCGACTCAACGCAACCATGGAACAATATCTGCGTTGCTTCGCCAATGAACAACAGGACAATTGGGCATCTCTCCTCCCCATGGCAGAATTTTCGTACAATAACACTGTTCATTCTGCTATCAAGATGTCGCCATTTTTCTGTGTTTTTGGTCGTCATCCTCGTTCTTTCCCTTTGAGTAACATCCCCAGTTCTTCTATACCTTCGGTGGACTCTCTTCTGGATGATATTGCTAGGATACAAAAGAATTCCATCACTAATTTACAGGAAAGTCGTCTCCGATGTAAGCTCCAAGCAGATGCTCACCGCACTCAGACTCCAGGATGGCAAGTGGGAGATAAGGTATGGCTATCAACAAGATACTTACCTAGATGGACTCATCCCTCCAAGTTGAGCCCCAAGTTTTTGGGTCCCTTCCCCATCACGGCCCGCATCAATCCGGTGGCTTTTCGACTGAGACTGCCTTCTCAGCTAGGCAGAGTTCACCCAGTCTTTCATTCCTCCTTGTTAAAGACCTATCTCCCGGATCTCCACCATCGGAAGAAGGTCTTTAAGTTGCAAAATAAGAAACCGGAGCCAGAAGTCTATGAGGTGGAACGTATTCTGGACTCTCGTTACCATAGAGGTAGACTACAGTACTTGGTTCATTGGAAAGGATACTCTCACGCGGAAGACTCTTGGGAACCTGTAACCAACATCTCCGCCCCCAGATGTCTACGACAGTTCTATGCCCTTCACCCAGGTAAACCCGGGCCCGTCGCCCCAAGAAGGGGACATACTGTCATGAAAGGAGGTTCATGGAAGATGTGGTCCCGGTGGAAACTCCGCTAGTCCTGTTTCTATCTCTCTGCAACTATGTATCTCTTCCCCTTTAAATGCAGGGAAGCCACGCCCCCTCAGTGCGTTGCAACTGTGTTGCAGTTTCCTCGCTCTCTGGTTCTCTCGTAGTTCCAGCCCTCCTTTGTTTCTTCCTGAAAGCCCTCCGTAGCGTTCCTTCCAGAGCTCATTTCTTCCTGCCTATCTGTCTACTGTTCTTACCTTTATCTGCATGCAGTAATTCGAGGGTTTCTGGCATTGTTTACTTTCACTTTCCGTCGCGGCGCTCGCCGCTTTTCTTACTCCGCCTCTTTCAGTCCCTTTGATTACCTTACCTTCCTTACAGGAGTTCCCAGGTATCCTGACCACTTTGCTCCCGTTTCGGTGCCTTCATTCTGGGGGTAAGAAGTTTTCCACTTGCAGGGGTTTCTTTTTTACACGTTAGTACGGTGACCTTATGCGCTTGTACCATTCTCTCTTTCTTAAACCAACTTAACCTCCTTCTATCTTTTTCCCTGATATTTTTCTTGGTTTCCTTTCTCCATTTTTTCTTCAGAACCACAATTCCCAGTTCGCATCTTGCCTTCAGAGTTTTGGCTCTTCTTCGTCCGCTGAATCTCCATCACACCATCCTTCAGGATCAGATTTGCAGAAAGAACAGTTACTTTCAACTTACCTGATTTATTCAAGTCATTCTACTGGATCGGACCAGCCATCACCTCCACACCTTCTTGCCATTCCATCTATAGGGGTTTTTTGTGCCACAGGCTTTTTCCCCTCCGTGGTCTGCACAGGGGGATTGTCATTTCTGTCTGTGACTGTTACTCAGCACGACAATTGTGGCGAGCTCCCGGATCAGACCTTACCTCTTCACAAAAAAAGGAACGCCTGATCTCTCGGCAACGACTCTTTCCGGATCCGACCTCTCCTCCGGCGAATCGGATCTCGAAGCACAGGTGAGCCCCACTTTTGATGACATATACTTAAAAAATCTGCAACAAAAATGTATATTCAGAGGCCGATTCATGGAATTAATGTGCTCAGTATCATTTGCCAGCTGGATCAGCTCCCAACATGTGATTTGGAGCCACTTTGCATTTGCTCGCGCCTGGATGCTTGGGATGAGTGAGGCGAAGGACGTTTCTGCAGAGCTCTGAAATTTTCAGCGCAAGCGTGCGAAAGCGTGCGAATCGCAGTGCCAATGCGAAAATCGCAGCAAAACCCGCGCACAGCGATTCATGGAAGTCCGTGCATGTGGAAATCCCAGGATGTGCGCCAAAATTCTGCGTGGCGCACGCTGGCGCACACGTCTACAAACAGCGTGCGCTACGCGCACAGCGAAATAGCACATAGCGCGGCACACACAACAAAAGTAGGAGGAACAAGGGGCGTGACACGCGGAATGGGGAACAACTCGTGAAAATGTGGGCGTCACGGGGGAAGTACAGGAGGTAAGTGCGCGGAACGCCCACACGCATGTTCAAAACACGTATTCATGGAATCGAACGGGGCTAAGGCGTTCGCCAAAAAAGATACCGCTAATCAGGAAACACGTACGCCAGCAGGAAGCAGGCGTACGTGGACCCGCGCAGCATAAAAGTGCACGCAAACTCCGGAGGCACGGAAGACCGTGAATCGAGCGCAGAGGTTTTCCAGGAGATTGGGGAGGAAAGGGAACAGGAGGGAATTCAAGGGACTGGGAACAAGGAATCAAGCGAGAGCTCCGATCGAACTCCGGCTAAGCACATCCGCCTATAGGTAGCGGTAGCGTTGAGATGCGCAGAGCCGCAGGGGCATGTCTCTTTTGTAGGATGAGCAGCGTGGAACGAATAGACTGATCCGGTGTATTCTGTTCCGGGCGGCCATGTTGGAAGGATAACTGCATGCAAACCCCTGCGAGTCAGGGACCAGGAGGTCCAGAAAGGATATAGACGACGGTTCATGACAGTATGCCTCCTCTGGCAACCAGCTCCTCCGGGTTTGCCCGGATGGATCAGATGAAATCGTCGAACCAATCTGGGAGCATTCATGTTTGACACGGGTTCCCAGGTACGCTCACTGGAGGTGTACCCTTTCCACTCAACCAGATATTGTAGTTGACCCCGTTGATATCTTGAGTTGCAAATCCTGGAGACCTCGTATTCCAGTTGATCATTTACAATAACAGGGGCAGATCTAGGAGCTGTTCGGAATGACTGAATGTATGGTTTTAACAGAGAAGTGTGAAAGACTGGATGGATTCTTTTCCAAGATTCAGGTAACCGAAGTCGAAAGGCCACTGGGTTGATGATTTCTTGTATGGAAAAGGGACCGTAGTATCTGGGAGCCAGTTTATTGGGGCGCAGGTTGCGAGGAAGGAGCTTCGAGGATAACCAAACCTTATCCCCTACTGAATAGGGAGGCCCAGGTCTTCTTTTAGAGTCAGCATAACATTTGACATCTTCTCGGGCCCGTTCTAGGTATTCCTTAACCTCCTTATGTACTGTGATGAGGTTTTCGATCCAGGAGTCTACTGCGGGTACTGGAGTAGGATGTGGGAGTACGGAGGGTAGGACTGATGGATGTTATCCTTGGCTACAGAAGAAGGGACTGGTCTTGATAGCTGAATGATCTGAATTGTTATAGGCAAATTCAGCCATAGGTATTAGGAGTGACCAATCGTCCTGAACTTTGGTGGCGAAACATCGTAGATATTGTTTGAGAGTCTGGTTCACACGCTCCATGGCTCTATTGGTTTGTGGATGGTAGCCAGAGGATAGGGCACGTTGGATTCCCAGAATATGACATACTTGCTTCCAAAACTGAGATATGTACTGAGGTCCTCGGTCTGAAATGATCTTGGAAGGCAACCCATGAAGTCGGAATATGTGTTCCAGGAAAATTCCGGCAAGGTCTGATGAGGAAGGTAGTTTGGATAAGGGCGTAAAATGAGCCATATGAGTAAACAAATCAATAGTGACCATGATTGTTGTGTAGCCTCTAGAGGGTGGTAATTCCACGATAAAATCAGTGGCAATGACTTCCCAGGGTCTTGTTGGTATTGCTGGTTGGAGTAGGAGTCCGGCTGGCTTCTTATTATCGTGTTTGTTCTGATTGCAAACTGCGCATGTTTGGACATGGATTCTAATATCATCCTTCATCTTGGGCCACCAAAACTGTCTTTGTACTAGATGAAGAGTGTTGGTTATTCCACAATGTCCCGAATGTAAGGCATCATGACATAGACTTGTGATCCTTTGTCTCAGTCCAGGAGTGGGAATGACTAAGCGATTATCTTTGAATAGATACACGTCCTTAGCTGTGAGATTCCATCTGTTATTTCTCTTGTGCTCCTTCCAGAGGTCCGAAAGTCGAGTTTGGCCTTGGATATTCTCCAGGAGGGTGAGTGCTTGGGCAACAAAGATCGTGTGAGGAAACATCTTTGGAAAGGTCCGATCCTCAGAGTTTTCATAGTCAGGACGTCTGGAAAGGGCATCGGCAATTATGTTTTGTGATCCAGGGACATGATGGATGTGGAACTGGTACTGGGCAAAGAAGAAGGCCCAACGGGCCTGACCACTGTTCCTACACTCCAAAGATGGTAGAACTTGAAGATTTCGATGGTCCGTATGGACCTGGACTGGATGCCTAGCTCCCAGGAGTAGATGTCACCATTCTGTGAAGGCTTGGCGTATGGCTAACAGTTCCTTTTCCAAGACAGAATAATGAGTCTCACTGGGCGTCAGGGTTTGTGAAAGGTAAGCAATGGGGTGCTCCAATTTGTCCTCAAATTCCTGTTTTAGTACTGCTCCTATGGCGTAATTGGATGCATCCATCTCCACTAGGAATGGCTGGTTAATATCGGGTTGAGCCAGGATGGGGGCTTGAGTAAACTCTGTCTTTAATCGTTGGAATGCCTTATCTTGATCTGTAGACCAGAGAAAAGGAGCATCTTTCTTCAAGAGAGCAATGATCGGTTGAACAATTTCAGAGAAGGACGGAATGAACTTTCGATAAAAATTGGCAAGTCCCAGGAAAGATTGAATCTGTTTAACGGATGTGGGAGCCGGCCAAGATAGGATGGCTTTTGCCTTTGAAGGATCCATTCCAATTCCTTCTGGACTAAGAACAAATCCAAGGTAATGAACAGAAGTGACGTGAAACAGGCATTTCTTGGGTTTAGCTAGGAGTTTGTGTTCACGTAATCGTTGTAAGACTGCTTTAACATGCTCTTCATGTCTTAGAAGGTCCTTGGAGTAGATCAAGATGTCATCCAGGTAGACGATAACGAAGAGGAACAGCATGTCCGAGAACACCCTAGCCATGAAACGTTGAAAAACTGCTGGGGCATTAGCAAGTCCAAAGTGCATGACCAGATATTCAAAATGGACGAAGGGAGTTCTAAAGGCTGTTTTCCATTCGTCACCTTCCTTTACACGAATGAGATGGTAAGCACCCCTTAGGTCTAATTTTGTGAAGATTACTGCACCTCTGACTGCTTCCAGGATATCCGAGATGAGGGGTAGAGGATAACGGTCCTTGAGAGTGCACTGATTTAGACCACGGTATTCCAGACATGGTCTGAGTTCTTTGGTATCTTTCTTTGGAACGAAGAACAATGAAGCACCCGCTGGAGATTTGGACGGGTGTATGGTGCCATTTTCCAAGTTAGTATCCAGGGATTCTCGGAGAGCCTTCTTTTCAGGTTCAGATAATATAAACATTCTGCCGAAAGGAATCACAGCTGTGGGTATGGTGTTGATGGCACAATCCTCTGGCCTGTGAAGAGGGAGAGCTTGGACTATCGCGGTCAAAAAAACATCAGAAAAGGCTTGATAGGCCCTGGGGATGTGGATGATGTTAGAAACGGTGACTGGACTTTGTTGGATCTCTTGCAAGTCTCAAGAAGGCTTTGGTACGGTATCCAGGGATAGGCAATGAGCCATGCAAAATTCAGATCCAAGAAACAGTGAGCCGGCTGCCCAGTTGATGTAAGGATTGTACCTCTGCAGCCAGGGCATCCCAAGGACCATCGGATAATGAGCTGATTTAATGAGGTCAAATTTGATTCTCTCTTGATGGTGATTAATAGAAAGTAGAATCTCTTTAGTCTGAAGGGTAATGGGTCCTGAGGAAAGAGGCCTTCCATCAATTGCCTCTACTGGTTGCATTGTAACTCGGCTTTCATATGGAATGTTATGAGCAGTGACCCAATCTTGATCTAGAAATACGCCCATAGCTCCGCAGTCAACTAATGCCAGGATGGGGTAGGATTCTGTTTTGGAAGGCGATAGTAGGGCCTGCAGAACCACAAGGTTATTTTGTCCAGGAGAATTCAAGAATGGAATTGATGTGGAGCAAACATCTCTCTCCCGACACTGTGCTCCATCTAGGATCGGGAGCTGGCGTTTCCCAAACGCCGTGGAGGAGCAATGGGACATTCTCTCACAAGATGTTTATCGGCGGCGCAATACATACATAGACCAGTATGGATTCGTCGCATCCTTTCCTGAGGGGTAATGGGTCCACGAAAGGCTCCTAGTTGCATAGGTTCTGGATCCGGAGTAGAAGGAACAGTTGACTCTGCTCTATGGGCATGTTCCGTGATGGTCCTTTGGAGACTTGCCTTAGACTTCTTCTTCTCTGCTCTTCTTTCTTGGATTCGGAAATCTATCTGTAAGAATAGATCCATAAGAGCCTGGAAGGTGCTTGGGCGGGCCACCCTAGCGAGCTCATCTTTTATTTCTTCGTTCAGCCCCCTTCGGAATAGTGTAAAACTAGCTTCTGGAGACCTGTGTGCTTCTTTCACAAGTTGTTTGAAAATGGATATATAGGTGAGCATATCTTGGGACCCTTGTTGAAACTCGAGTAGTCTCTCTTGAGCACTATACACCTGCTCTGGGCGGTCAAACATTTCCTTAAGGGCTCTCACAAAGCCATCATAGCCATCCAGGAGAGCGTCGCTTGTATTGACTAGGGGGGTTGCCCAAGTCAATGCATTTCCAGTGAGGTGTGAAATCATAAAACCCACCTTTGCTCTAGGAGTGGAGAAGTAGTAGGGCTTGTACGTGAAGTGAACTAAACACGAATCAAGGAAGGCGCAGAGAGTCTTGGAAGAACCGTCATACTTGTCCACTATTACACCCAATATTACATTTTCGTTGGTTGCGGAATCACGTGATAGAACTAGCTGCTTTAATGCTGCGTTCTCTGCCTTGAGGTCCTGTACCTACGTTGTTAATTCCTGCATGTCTCGCATGTGGTCTTGAACGACGGCTTCCATCTCTGAATCTGTATCGTTTTTAAGGCGTCTCAGTCTGTCACAAGTCTCTCCCCTTCTCACCTGTTTCTGTTGTGTACTTGCGACCTTCTGGGATTTCTTCTTCTTTTCGGTCCGGGATTTGTATAGTCCCGCACGCCGGTCTTCGGCGTCCAGCGTGAGCGTAGCGGTTCAGTTTCCAGGAGCTTTCTACAAGTCCAAGGAAATTCCAGGAAGTTATTAAGGAAGCGCTCGGAGGCACGGAAGACCGTGAATTGAGCGCAGAGGTTTTCCAGGAGATTGGGGAGGAAAGGGAACAGGAGGGAATTCAAGGGACTGGGAACAAGGAATCAAGCGAGAGCCCTGATCGAACTCCGGCTATGCACGTCCGACTACAGGTAGCGGTAGCGTTGAGACGCGCAGAACCGCGGGGGCGTGTCTCTTTTGTAGGATGAGCAGCGTGGAACGCACAGACTGATCTGATGTATTCTGTTCCAGGCGGCCATGTTGGAAGGATAACTGCATGCAAACCCCTGCGAGTCAGGGACCAGGAGGTCCAGAAAGGACGTAGACGACGGTTCATGACAAATGCACGCTTGGAACCCAGCTCCGAATGGAATAAAAACAAAATCCTTGCTCTGTAGTGCTGTAAGCCTTCACGAATCGGATACAGGTGGACACCCTTGGACAAAAACAGACAAATAGCACATGTAAAGAAGCAGCTGTTTATTGTGCACTGACCTTTCATCTAACATATCTCTGTTTTGACGGGCCTCATCAGTATCTCCTACCACACAACACACTTCCTCTCCATCTCGTCCAGCACAATACCCTGCCTCTAAAACAAAATGCCTTGCACCAAGAAAATCTTGCAATTCTTCCTGGCACAAGCAGGAATCGGCATCCAGAGCCTTTGCACATGCCTCAGTGTTCTTGTCAGATGCATGACAAGAGAGAACCATCTTCCCTTCGTTGATCTGCAAGGGAGCCTATCACCTCTTCACCACTTGCACTGGGCAGACAATCCCCTATTCCCTCATCTGTGCCTTATTCCACCTCACCACACACATGCATACTCTCCACGCCACCTTCAAGAGCTCTTTCTGTTTGTGTCCTCCTTTACTCCTCCGGTCTCACTTCTCCCTCCTGCCTTACCTTCACACCGTCTAGCATTCCCTTCTTTCACATCTTCTTTAATGCCTTTTCCCTCAACAACCCTCCTCTAGCTTCTTCTGTGCCCTCCACGGAACTCTGCTCCATCTGGTTACTTCATAGACCGACACAGCACCTCTGACTTGCCTACATACTTCTGGTTCCCTACATAACTCGCAGTACCTGCAACCAGTGCCCTCTCCTCTTTCCTCCAGACTTGAGCCCACTTTCCTAGTCTAATTCAACTCACTACTGCGGCAAACCCCTTATTACTACACCCCGAGATCACAATCTCACCTTCCACTTCTGTCTACAATTATTTTCACCACACCTCTGCTCCTCCTACTTATATATCTCTCAGTACCTCCTCAGACCACTTATTCTTACCGACATATGCCTGAGACCTCCATCCTGCTTGCTTTGCTCATTGTACATAGACTGTTTTTACTGTATACCTAGATTCGTTCCTCTTCGGTATATTCAATGCTTTGAACTATATGTAAATATATGTAAAATGTATACTGTGTCTATTTTCTGTAACTTGTAACTGCTTCGTAAACATGCACCTAGATGCCCTGGGGCAAGGTGCGCACTACAAATAAATACAAATACAAATACAAAACCAAACGAATGACCTCACTCTCGGACATGAAAATAGCTACTGCCACCCTTCCTCCTAGTGTTGAGAATCCAGTTCTCTCCCATGGCCAATGTCCCTTCTCAATGAATCACTGCTTAACACAACGCTCCTTAAGTAAAACTACCAGCCTCGGAACTAGACACTTGCCTTCCATTTTCTCCCCCTTTCCTAATAGGCTAGGCAGCCATTGAAGCCTTACACCTGCACCTAAGAATGCCATCTCAACACTACCCCACGCAACCAAGCTCATACCTCTAACCAAGTGTCATATTGCTCTCCCTTACTTTCTCCTTTGGCCTCATACAACTACTTCACCACTGCTCCAGCTATGACTTTCAAACTACCTCAGCTGTTAATGCTGTCTTGAATTGGCCACTTTCTGTCCTACCACAAAAACTGTTTGGCAATCCCACTGCCACCCTAGAATTAAACTTGCATCAGACCCCCTATATCCTCCCCTGGAACTCTTCCAGCCTAGGGCCATCCATCCCCTCACTAGGCCCCTGCCACTGACACAAACTACTTCAGTGGTTGTCGGTCAACCAACCATCTCCTCTCGCACCCTTGCATCTGAATTGTGGGAGGACAGTCCTAATCTGGAACCCTCTTCAACGTACAGTCCCCTAGTTAAACACAGATAAGAAATATTCCAAATCTTAACCTGCCCTCTTTTTCCTTATTGAGACTTGGCTAAAAAAAAATATTACCACACTGTTATCCATATAACAATCCTTCTGAGATAAAAACCTATCCTACAAAACAGAGAAGGTAAAGCCGGGGGTGGGGATTGCTCCAATACTCAAGGAACAGCTCAATGTGTCCTCATTACCCAACCTTACCACGCCCTCCTGTGACTTTCTGGTGATTAAAATGAGGATCGCAGACTTGTTGGCCCTCTCCTTTCTTCTAATTTACAGACCACTAGGAAATACCTGAAATTCAGAGTTTGTGAGATTTTGTTATCATACTGCCCCTTGCCTCTGTCTGGAAGGTGTTAAGTGCTGGATCTTCCACATAGTAGCCTCACAAACAACCGTATACAGACCATGCAGGCCTCTGGCCTCCACCTCCAAAACCCAGGCCCGAATATTTCTCCTCTACTTGGTCTTCCATGAGCTGACTATTTGGTGCTGTTCCTTTTCTTACCTGCCCTGTGAAACCCCTTTAAATATTTCCCATGCCACTTAGATGTCTGCTATAGATTTTGGAAATCAATCAACATGAAAGAGTACCTTGTCCATTCCCAACTATGGCCATATCTCCACCAAAAACCAGTGACCTGCATGATCCAAATGTAAGAATTTCTATCTGACTCTCACCAGCCCCTTGTTATCCTTATACAAGCACCTCTCAAGCACTGCAATCATCAGAAATGTAGCCTTCATGCACACATCCAGGACAAACTAGACCCTGCCTCTTCCCCCTACGCCATAACTGGCCTATTCCCCACAATGTGCATCCTTAGCTCCTTGGGAATACTCTCTCAGACCTCGACACCTTAATATGCACCAACCAGATCCTTGCCAGAATTGCTAGCGTATCCTTCTACCCAACCTTCTTCAAAGCCCTTGTGAGATTTCCCGAGGGCAGAGGTCACAAAACCTATTATTAAATGTCAATGTCGACAGGTACCGACCGTCCTGGAAGATTTTAACAAAGCCTACTGCAAACCTTTACATTAAAATGGGTTTAGTCCTTGCAAACGTAGACAACTTCTGGGGAAACGCTAACTGCAGATTTTTAGCCAAACGGTTGAGAAAAGCTGCTTACAGGAAACTCCTCGAATTTACAGAGGACAATCATTTTCTGGCCCCAACTCACCAGAGGGATCAGACCATGCCACAATATATAATCGGGTTTGCTCCGAAGCTGGGATGACCTAAAAACGACTGCTGATCCAGAGAATACCGGTGCAGCATTTGGTGCCATAGAGTAGGGGAATAAGGATAGCTCAGGGGAAACGCGTTTGTCATGGAAGCAAGACAATCCAGCACTTTGAAACCACTCGCTGGTATTAAGCGCGTTATAAATGAACAATAAAATTTAAAAAACAAAAAAAATTCAGACTGGTAATTATGTGCTCAGCCTTGGATTTGATTCCATCCTTCGTTAGCAAAATGGCACATGGGTTACAATTCCCCCAATCTGATTGAAACCGACAGAATTACCATTCACCATTTAACCATCAAACCATTTTAGGTTCATTAGTTACCTTGGCCTTTTATGTGTGACAAGGTCACATTGTCTCGGGAGGATAGCTCAGGGGCAACGTGCTCGCCTTGGAAGCAAGACGACATGGCACACCACAGGTTCGATCCCCGAGTTCGCGCTTAGAAACCTCTGGGTATTAAGCACCTTATAAATAACCTATCATATCATATCATATCACACCACCTGTAGGAGTAAGAGGGACTCTGAGAGTCAGGGATGTCGAAAATCTTTGAGATGTGCTTTGCAGCAGACGTATATGGACCTCAGAAGCCCCTCACCCCTCTGAAACCCTCATACTTCCCGAAATCTGATTCTCTGTAATGTGTTCTCATCCCAAAAAGAGGATTGAGAATGGAGAAAGGCAGGGCTATCTTAAAATGCCTGTAGCATACGTTATTTTCTTCAACCCTCTCAGGGACGTCATTTCACCAAAATGCCAGGGGTAGCGGAAGTAACATAACACACCCTTGACATCTGATGACATCACAGGAAGTGATGTCTTTGACCCCGTCCCCAAGTGACATCACAGGAAGTCATGGCATGCAACGTTTCCCCCTTTGACAAAACAGGAAGTGGCATCACTTAGAAATGTTCCTCAGTACACTAAAAATAAAAGGTCACGATCTCACTGTAATATGATATACATATCATACAAGAATGGATCACCATATGTAGCATTAATATCAGTGTTTATAGGCCCCTTTTACAAAATTACTGTGAAGGTAAGCGGACACGCAAGGCCAAATGATGCCATGCAATGGAGAGAAAATACATGTGGCTGTTACATGAAATGAGTCATTAGTTTCCCCCCCAAGACCTGCCACAAGCCCATATTCCTCACTAGTAGTTGTGTGTGGTCTATGGTGGCTGCACGAATATGTGCCGTGTTCCCATATAAGAGCATACACATGCTGGCTTGAATGCAAATATTTCCAAGTTGGCTCTGCCAGTATGCCAGTAGCCCCACATAATATACTCCTGTTTGGGACAGGCTGCACATTCACCAGTTAATCAGCCATGACAGTGCAGCTATAACCCTGTCTTCTCCCTATCTTGCCCAGGTCTTCCTTTTTCTACCACAGACTAAAGTCTTGATAGCCTGGGTCAAGGCACAACACCCACATATTAACAGACAAGCCGGCTGCTCAGAGACTGCCCCAGTGGTTATTTGGCATGGTATAAAAGCCCTTTAACATGACATAGGACCTTGCTCATACCACCTTCTTTGCCCCTTACACTTAAACACACCAGCAAGTAAAAACTCTAAGCAACTAGCAAAGCATATAAACCGTTTGTCACGTGGCATGACTGCCAGTTCTCATTTCTTGCTCGCCAATAGCACAAATTGCTAGTGGTGAGGGCAAATTGTGAGGTCTGTCTGAAGAGCACACACCAGCAGTTCATGTTTTGCAACTTTTTTTCCCTCTATAACCAGTCCATCTGTCTTGCAAGACAACGCATCTTGAGGAGGCCCAAATGGCAACATATATGATGTTAATAGTTTACATGTGGATGAAACCCCAAGTGGTTTTTGTTACCTTGTACTCATCAGTGCTCTCCTCCACGGGCACCACAGTATGAGCCCAGTGACTCCAAGCACAGAGCCTGCCAGTCCTCCTCACACTACAGCCGTAGCGGCTCACGGTGCTTCGGGCAATGGCCTGTCTCCCTGCAAGCCAGCTGCTCGACTAGCTCTACCGTGTTTGCCAACTGCCGGTTGGGACTCAGTTTCTTCCAGCGGGACGCCCAGCGACAGTGGGGGCACGGGAAGTTGTATTGCAGACCTCGCCAGCACTGGTTGATTCAAGCCTGGTAGAAGCCATGGCCGCACTCCACTGACACGGGGTCCCGGAAAATCTCCAGGCAGATGGGGCAGGAGGCCTCATACTGTAGTCCGAGCACTGGATTTGTCGCGCCAGCAGCGGCTATGGTCCGCTGAGTAGATAAACTTTCACTGCACCACAACTCCAAGATTTAAAGACCTGATCTAATGAATACATTCATTTTTAAGTGATCAAAATCCTAAACAGGTCAAGCTTGAGTGAAGCCTGCATGGACAACACATATAGTCTTGATTTCAATCTGATCTGATTGCAACCAACCCAGAGCGGGAAGCACGACTAACTTCTCTGGTGACCAATAGAGTGGCCAGGATGTAACGGTCTAAAACCTGTGTGAGATGGAGAATCGCATCAACGAAGGTCACAAAATATTCAACTTTATAAGATGGCGAGAGCAGAGGTAAAGGTAAACAAACCAATAAACACGGCAAAAATACATTTTAATGTATCAAGCAAATTTCTAGAATCAACTACGAATGAATGCTCTAATAATGATTAGACTTGTAAAAAGAACACGACTAATTACATGTGATAGTAAAACAACCTACGGGAATGCGGACTTCGGGAAATAAGGTCAACTTTCAAGCAGTCTTTCTGGCATCTTGCAGAGAATAATACACCGGTCCGAGGGAGGCCTTGTCTAATGAGTTTATAGAGGCCCTAACGAGTCAGGCAGCAGGCTGGGTGAAAGACTTGTGCTTTCAAGAGTTCTGTACCTTTTCATGGTTGCTAAGCAACTACTGAAGTTACAGAATTCTTGAAAGCACGAGACAAGAGCCAGTGGCACCCGCAGCCATTGAGCTTCTGTTTTTTCCCAATTTTTTTCAATAAGGGTCGCAGAGGGCTTGCCATGGGTAGCAACGGATACAGCAGGAGTCACAGCTGCAACCCCTAGTCACCCCCAAATGATGTCCCTGCACCCTCTCACTTCATGTGAACACCATACCAGAATTAGAACTGCCACAACTGAATGGAGGGACCATGCTTCTCTCAGCCCGTGCACTAGTGAAAGAAGAGCTACCACACGTTGCCAAACTATTTACTGGCATCACGAAATCCAAACCCATCTCTCCGCCAAAAGGTAGAGGTGTCCTAGGTCTGTGGCCTCAGAATTCTGTATTTCACCACCGTACTAGAGTTGTGCAACCAACAAACCCTCCACCCACGGTTTAGACAAAGCTTCAATCCATTCCCTGCCACACGCTCTGCTCCACAGGGACCATGCAGCAGGAAGACATATAGCGAGTGCCAAGACAAGCACTAGATGAGACGCTGGTATATTTAGCACTTGCAAACAGCCATAAGAAATTTCATTGGCACTGCAGAGAACAAAACGCCTACTCAGCCCTCACACTTCTATAAACAAAGAACCAAAGCAATCATGAAGGTAAAACAGGCACAGTTAAGCAGTGCTCAAGTCGGGGGTACACGTGAGTGGACGAGTCCCCCCACTTTTTCAGAGGGCACCTTTATATGCTAATTTCTAGTGATACATTCAATTGGTATGTTAATGAGTCCCTCCACTTTTTTTTTAGGACTTGACCCCTACAGTTTAGAGATATACATCCTTCACCTTTTGTGGTAGCATGGGCCGAGGGAAGGCTATACCCTCAAGAGGGGTGTGAATGTGGTTCAGTAGCAACCCAAGCAGTGAAGTATAGCAGTCCAAAATAAAGGAATGTCCAATCAATGTTCTTTGAAAATGTTATACTTCATCAAAAACAGCATGTACAATAATAAGTAACAAAAAAACACTGTAAAAACCCACCCCTGTAAAATGAGCACCGAATATACAAAAATCGAATAGGTGCATCACTCATTGTTAAGGGGACTGGGGAAGAAAAGATAATTATAAGACCACAATGTTGAAAGAGGATATTTCTGGGCCTTAAAAGGGGTAAAAGTGACCTAACAATCTCTAGGGCCCAGAAATGGACCAAGGGGCGGTTAGCAGTCAGTTGTACCATTTTGCGGCTCTTCGTGGTCCAGCAGTGCCAAACCAGACCTCTTGTCACTATGCGAGTAATCTGAAGATCGGGTGAGTCCAAGCAGTTAAAATGTGTAAAACACTGGGATACCGGCTAGCTTGGTTCTCAGGGTGCTGTGCGTCCCGAGACAGGGGCACAGGGACATGATGAGCCATTGCCTTGTGCTCCTAAACACAGGGGATGCTGGCACACAACTTCAGGGGTCCTTCAACACAGTGAGGGCCTGGATACCACTGTGGCTGGCCACGAAGGCAAGTCTTGCTGCAGCAGCAGTTCACTTCTCAGGTTGCTGTGAGTCCCACTCCAGGGACTCTGGGACAAGATGGGTCCTTGTTCTCTGGGTCCCAAACACAGGGAGGCTGGCACACAACTGCAGGGGTCCTTCAACTTGGTGAGGTCCTGGGTACGAGCTGACTCCTGCCCTGCAAGATTACAAGGATGAGAAGAGACTAAATTGCTTACTGAGCCCTCACACTTCTACAAACCAAGAGCTGTGAGAAACCAGAGGGTATCCTCACTCCTAGATCCCCTGGATTCTCTTCCAGCGTGGCCAGGGAGTGGCCATCACTCTTGGATCCCGACCCTGAGGGCGGAGAAGCAAGGAAGCACCTTGGTGGAGAGTTCTTGGCGAGTGGGAGTTGGGTGCAACCAGGTGAGACATGGTATTCCCCTTTCCCTATTGAAATTCACCCCAACCTTTCTCTGACCTTTTTCAGTTATTGTAGGGCAACTCCCCTTATTTCCTCTCATGTGTCACTTGACAGTACTGAGACAAGGAAGATATAGCTGAGAGCAGTGACCACTATTCCATTTGACCATTTCTGGGATGACTAAGATGCCTGTTAAGTGTTGGGAAGGTCAGGCGGGTCCCCTTAATCATGGTCTGTTAAGTCAAATTGGAAAAGCACACCTGCAACCTTTTATAGGGCCCCAGGTGTATAAAATGAGGAGGAGAAAGCAACACATAGAGGAGCAGGGAATCTTGTTTGAGGAGAGACTGACAGCTGGGGAAAACTGCTATGGGTCGGTCTGCTGTGTGCAGGATGCCAAAACGCTGGTAACTGCAGAGAAAGGCAGTCTGCAGAAGAATGGCATGGGAGCTGGGGCTCCATAGAGCAGACTGAACTTAGAGAAGGGTGCCGTGCGTGAAGGCTATCCCTTTCCCTTATGTGCAAGGTGCTCATTCTTCTGTGTTGAGAAACCCACACAGGAGTGTCTGAGGGGCAGGAGTTGTGACCCTGACCTCAAAAGCAGAAGGCGATGTGATCTGCGCTGCTGGAAGAACTGTTTTAGCGACCATTGAGTTTCTGGTGAATGAGAAACACGGTGTGCGAGTGTTTGAACAGTTCTATTGTGAAGGAATACCTTGTATCTTAGTGGTCACATGTCTCAGAAGAGTGCATTTTTGAAAATCTCCAATGTAACCCATTGTTGATTGTTAAACTGCCAGGAACACTTTGTATCGGAGTGGTCCTGTGGTTAAGGAAACACATTTTTGAAAGCCTCAGAGTGATGGGCAAGCCATTTAAACTGAATCAAATGAATATTGAACAGTGGATTGAATTAAAAGTGAATCACGGGCAAACCTCATATCTACCAAATACCGTACTAAATAAAACCTTTGCAAACAACTATTACCTGTTGAACCCAGAAAGCAACTAACTTTAAATTCAAGTAAAACCACTGCATGCTGAGTTCAGAAGTGAATGTAACTTTAAAGAATAAGCAAAAACAAAATTATACTGAACCTTGATTTACAAAGGAATTTTAAAATTAAACCAAAGAGAGGAGTATTGGATACCAAATTGTGTGAAAGCTGCAAACCACAGAAATATAAATTTGAAAACAAAATTAACTGAACTATGGAAAGACGAGAAGATTTGTATGGAAATGAAATTAAAGCTTGGGGAAGGGAATCCTTGAGACTTGAGACATTTGTTGACTAGAGCATGGAGCCTCAAGGTTCTTTTGTGTTTGAACTGTGTTACATGGAACTTGGGGAAGGGAACCCCGAGTATTGGTTAAAACTATATCACCTTGAATCCAAGGAAGGTGATTTCAAGACTGTTTGTGGAATTATTGAATACTCTGGGAAGTGAACTGAAAGGAAGCTAAGAACTTTATGTTGAACACTGTTTCTCTTGTTCTCTGTGAGCTCAGAACTTTATGTTGAACACTGTTTCTTTTAATTGCTGACATCCCGACACATTGTATAGATTTAGTTGTGAGTATAAGTATAGGTTTTTGACACAGACAGATGCTTAAGGTGAACTCTTTGACTCAGCCTTTCTTTAGTTTCATTTAGGTAGGGAACTCCCACCTTAGCATAGGGCAAGTAAGAGTTTTTTTCCATCATGACATTTAAGTTAATAAAGTGTTTTAATTTGAACACTGAATCTGTTGACTGTGTCTTGCTTCGTGATGCCTTCGCAGAGCCAACACAATCATAAAGGTAAAAAGGCACAGTTAAAGGCATGGTCTAGTAAAAATTTGTATTGTCCCTACGGGTCGGCCATGTTTTTTTAAGCCTAAGAGCCTCGATTTTAGAAAACTTTCCTATGGACCTTACCCGAGTTTTCGTCCATTAAACGCACGCGAAAACAAGCACCAGGGAGCCGCCATTTTCTGATAATCCTATCTTTTCCCCGATCGCCCTGGCTGACCTGCTTTTGCGGCACTAAATCAATTCCCCCGCCCCTGAGCCTGTCATCAGCAGACTCATACCGCCCATTTACCAACGCCAAAGCACGTCTCGTGTCAACATTCGCTGCGCTTCAGCTAATGACGTGTCGCCATGGAAATGGCAGGACGCCTCTTTCCTCAATAAGTATAAACAGACCGTTTCACAACACACAGCAGCAGATTTTCGATTCCATTCCTCTCTCTGTGTTACTTTGAGTATTCTGTGACTCGTTTCAGTGCTCTGGTCAGCTACCTTCGCCGCTTGTAGCCCGTGTGAACAGATACCAGTACCATCGCTATAAATTATTTTAGTTTGTTTAACACACAATGGCTACAATAATGCCCTACATGTACGAGCCCGAGTATACCGAGGAGGAACTACTGGAAAGGGAAGCACGCGAAAACGATGGGGATTCGGTCGGCAGTTGGCAGGACGAATCAACAGATGAAGAGCCTGGGCCTAGTCGAATGGACGGCGTCTCCACCTGGTGCACATGCAATCGGTGCGAGCTAATGCCAACTGAGGACGAGAACTGCTGCTGCCGAGAAAACTCGGGATGCCTGGCCTACATTTCGGAAGGCGAGCCACGACCGCAATGCATCACCGAGCTGCCAGACTTCAGGGCAGCCTGCCTCACACGAGCCGTGTTGAGAATAATGATGGTGCTTATGCACGAACTTCGCGCAACTGTTCGTCCATGTAATCCGAGTAACGAGTAAGTATACTCTGCTTGTCATGCCACTCCTATTTCATGGTCTTCTACTATATCCAAAATTACATCTACATATCATTGTAACGCATGTAAGTCGTTCAATAGTGTGCATTGTCTAGATAGCATTTGTCCGTGCAGAATGCCATTAGTTACAAGAATTGTCATTGACAACAAACGTTTATTAAACTTATCTTGGTCATTTAAAAACAGTTTGTTTCATTCCTTTTCACAGGTGGTACAGGCTGGTGGCCTATCGTTCCTTTACATGGTGGCTCCACGGGAGGCTTGGACACCGCTTTCGAAGAGTGATACCCGCCTGTGCCGTTCGTGCCATTAGAGAAACGTTCCCGAGTGACAGCGGTCAGTACAGGGGATTTTCTCTCGCTGTGCTGCAACCTGACCTGTATAATCTTTAAAGTCTTGTATTTTTGTGTCATGAAAATAAGATACAAAATAAAACACCACATATATTTTAACAACGTTTGTTTCGATTTTTTAAATGAATCAAGTGTGTCTCCATTCAAGGATGGAAGTCAGACATCTGTGCTCCGAATGGGTGAAGGTCTGGTCGCTGTGAAGCAGGGTGGTCACTATCTATCTAAGCTAACATAACATATTCTCGATAATGCATGCACTAAATAACACTTGTTCAAAGTCTTTCAATAGGTTATGTCTCTATAAAAGTCACACATATATCTATACTAACAATTACCATTGGATTATACAGGCCTTAGGGTCTTGACCACTATAATACACCGGTTGAAGTGTGGGTCTGTGCTCACAAGAATCTCCGGTATGTGGCATTTGTTATTGATAAGCAACGATATACTATCATTGATATAAAGGCGATATACTATATATTGATATAAAGGCGGTTCGCGCCAGTGGATGAGCGCTGGCATGAGGGGCTGTCAGGGGCGCGAAAGGCCAAGGTCCCAACCTACATGTACACTTCAAAAGGTGTCCCACGCCAAGGGGCCATCGGTCACATGGCCTCCTCAGACCCCGTGTCTCCAGCCAGGCCTCCCCTTGAAGCAGGCCGCCCCCCTGCAATCCACATAAGTGTGTCTCCATTCAGCAGTCTTCCTGTGCCTTATCTGCATGCCCCAGGGCCATCCATCCCACCCCCCTGTATCAAAGGCGGTTCGCGCCGGTGGATGCGCGCTGGCATGGGGGGCTGTGACGGGCGCAAACGGCCAAGGTGCCAAACTACATGTACACTTCAAAAGGTGTCCCACGCCAAGGGGCCATTGTTCACATGGTCTCCTCAGACCCCGTGTCTCCAGGCAGGCCTCCCCTGAGGCAGGCCGCCCCCCTGCAATCCACATAAGTGTGTCTCCATTCAGCAGTCTTCCTGTGCCTTATCTGCACGCCCCAGGCCCATCCATTCCACCCCCCTGTATCAAAGGCGGTTCGCGCCAGTGGATGCGCGTAGGCATGGGGGGCTGTCAGGCGCGCGAAAGGCCAAGGTGCCAAACTACATGTACACTTCAAAAGGTGTCCCACGCCAAGGGGCCATCTGTCACATGGCCTCCTCAGACCCCGTGTCTCCAGCCAGGCCTCCCCTTGAAGCAGGCCGCCCCCCTGCAATCCACATAAGTGTGTCTCCATTCAGCAGTCTTCCTGTGCCTTATCTGCACGCTCTAGGGCCATCCATCCCACCCCCCTGTATCAAAGGCGGTTCGCGCCAGTGGATGAGCGCTGGCATGGGGGGCTGTCAGGGGCGCGAAAGGCCAAGGTGCCAAACTACATGTACACTTCAAAAGGTGTCCCATGCCAAGGGGCCATCGGTCACATGGCCTCCTCAGACCCTGTGTCTCCATGCAGGCCTCCCCTTCAAGCAGGCCGCCCCCCTAATACCACGACATACATACGTCATTCATTCACAAACACACCCCAGTTTCTAATACTTTAAAAACCACTCGATAGGTCTCATGAGAACATCTTTGTGCTTTGCAAGTCAACTCCTGACCGTGCTACCTGGGAACCACTGAGATCTATGCTAATCTGCTCGTCGTCGTGCTATCCGTGAACTTCTGTGACCGCTTCGAGCATACCCATCAGTGCGCTACCTGTGGCCATCCACCTATTCTCCCGCAACATACTGCTCTGCTTGCTGAATCCAACTGTTTGTTGGTCAAGGTAAGGCCATGTATCCTGGTCATATTTCGCAGATTTTTAAATTTCAATCTATTTGCGAGTAGAGTACCCAATAGTGCTATGTTCATTGGTCTCATTGCTATTGACTTGAATTTCCATTGCTATGCTATCAATAGATCTATTTATTTTCATCTGTGTCAATTGTCATCGAATTGCATCCTTCGGGGATCCAGTCTATGATGTAAGCATGTTTCCTTCTCGTGCAATACAGAACATCCAAGGGATGAGTCACATGTTCAGTTTTTAGTCACATCATTTATACATTTCTGCAATTTATGCAAATACTAAGCCGCACATAATGAACTGGTATAGTTCCTGCGACCAAAACAAACCTTGCATTGATCATTGTATGATTCATTTACTTTTGTATCAAATCTTTATTCTTGAAGATTGCATAATAATGTCGATATTTACTTTTCAGATTTATCAACAATGCCTGCCTGTTCGATTAGCGGTTGCCCTTCGAAGACCCATGCGAAATCTGAAGGCACTACAATGCATGTATTCCCGAAAACTGTTGATCGAATAAGAGAATGGGTCAGACATTGCGGATATCCACTGGATGAGCTGGAAAGTAGAGTCCAACAAGTCTTACAGGACAAGAGGGGTGATCGATACCGCATCTGCAGCCGGCACTTTTCCTTGGACACGTACACAACATCTTGGGTAACAAAGAAGAATAAACGGCGAACGACACGGAAATTGCTCGAAAACGCTATTCCCACTCTATTCGTCCACATTCCGCCACCGGTGAGTCAAGTGTCCGGATTTAGCTTTAGGCCTTGGGGTAGTGTGTAGGTATCCGAAAGGATTAATTGATATTGTAGGTGTTCTATCCCTTGTAATAATTTCGATATTGATATGATTGTATAGTTTTTGGAATAATGACATTTACCAATATATTCTTTTTTCGATTTCATAACACACAAACGCAATGTATATATATATGGGGACAGGGAACTGTGCTGTATTGAGCATTTTTCAAGTATTCTGTCGCCTTACATGGCTATTTTTAATATTGGCATTTCATTATCAATAATTAATTGACCTTTACAACTTCTTGACTATCCCTTGAATCTGAAGCAAGAACATTCTACATCCTTGACGTGGTCGCAGTTATCAACCACTTCTAGCGCGTATCAGGTAATCTTACTAGGCTAATCCGCTACATACTTGTTTTATGCATGTCAAGTAATAGTTTTATTCTATCGTGTAATTATTTTACCGAATGTTTGGTTACTGCTTTCCAATTGAAATACACCTTAGTTATCGTCCACTGGTGTTTGCTTTCAGTTATAATTAGTGTTATCCATACTAATGCAAGTACTGTCTTTCAGGGAGATGCTGAAGCGTCCGCCACATCTACAACATTTCTAGATGTTCTTCAACAGCAGGAGGTATGGATACTGACAGCTCCATCGAGCGTCATCATCAGAGCTGCAATTCTTGTCGTTTGATTGTTCTACACAATGTTTCATTCGTGGTTAGCCGTTGATATGTACCTGTGCTGTCGACCCCAGGTGTGTGTTATGTTTTCACAATTGTAATCCTCACTAATGCAAGTACTATGTTTCAGGCAGTTGATGGAGCGTCAACCCCTGCACTTGATGCAGAGCCTGACATTCAAGTATACGAATCGGCGCAACAGCTTTCGGAAGTGCGCACTACATTTGCAACATCCATAGATATTCTTCAGCAGCACGAGGTATGGATAATGACAGCTCCATCATGCGTGATCATATAACGTGATTCCATTTGCTATACTTTCTTCCCTATTAACGCAAGTGCTGTGTTTCAGGGAGACGACGAAGCTTCCACTACAATCACAACATCCAATTTAGATGATGCAGATGTAAATAATTTGTTGAAAAAAGTCGATGAAATGTGATCATATTTAGATTTTCCTTGATTCTTTTGGACAATGCATCATTTGCGGTTATCTCTTTATATGTACCTGTGCGTTCGACCCCAAGTGTGTGTTATGTTTCCAATATTGAAAACCATACTAATCCAAGTACTGTGTTTCAGGGAGACGACGGAGCTTCCACCACAATCACAACATCTCATTTAGATGATGCAGATGTAAATAATTTGTTGAAAAAAGTCGATGAAATGTGATCATATTTAGATTTTCCTTGATTCTTTTGGACAATGCATCATTTGCGGTTATCTCTTTATATGTACCTGTGCGTTCGACCCCAAGTGTGTGTTATGTTTCCAATATTGAAAACCATACTAATCCAAGTACTGTGTTTCAGGGAGACGACGGAGCTTCCACCACAATCACAACATCTCATTTAGATGATGCAGATGTAAAGGAATCGTTGAAATAAGTCGATGAAATGTGATCATATTTGGATTTTCCTTGATTCTTTTGGACAATGCATCATTTGTGGTTATCTCTTTATATGTACCTGTGCCGTCGACCCCAAGTGTGTGTTGTGTTTCCAATATTGAAAAGCATACTAATGCAAGTACTGTGTTTCAGGGAGATGCGGATGCCTCCTCTCCAATACAACCATTCATGGCAGTCCATGCAGAGCCAGAGGTATGGATACTGACAGTTCCATCGAAATAGATCATCACTGGTCGAATACTTGTCGTTTGATTGTTGCACACAATGTTTAAATCGTGTTTGGCTATTGAGATGTACCTGTGTGTTCGTCCTCACGTGCGTTTTATGCTAACAATATTTTGATACATAGTAATGAAGGTACTATGTTTCAGGGAGACGATGGAGCCTCATTCCGTGCTGTCTATGCGGATACAGAAAATATAGTCGTTGCAGCGCAAGAGGAAGGGAGGACATGCGGAAACGAATCGGAGCTAGAGCGTGCAGATGTTGAAGGTCGAGTCAAAAAAGTTGCAAAGAAAAAAAAACAAAAAAAGGTTAGTTACAAACAGTTCATAACTTTAAAAAAATGTTTGTGCTGGGGACTATTTTATGTTTTTTTCCAGTCAATTCTACTACACTCCATCTTGTGTTTAAACTGAACATCCCTTTTCCAATCTCTCCTCCAGTTACCCGTGGGTGTCAGAACTATACACACACAGACAGTGAAGCGAATGAGAGATGTGGCTTGCCAGACCGTGTACACTATGGAGGAACTATTAATTGAGGCAAGGCGTGTTCAGGCTCGAGATGCTCATGTCCAATGGCCAGAACATGAATTAACTGTGTTTGGAGACTACAGCAAAGTTGCATTGGACCATAGCTACAGTGCGACCGCACCACCACAAAAGATGTTACTGAATGTATTGAAGATAGCTCTGAAGTAGTTGCGGATCAATTTACACAATCTACACCCGCCAAAAATTTGCCACCAAAAAACCTGTCGACATTGTTGTGTTCTCCCATCAACGGTGAAGTAATAGATGTTGAAATGACAGAGAATGAACGAGCCGCAGCATCCATAGACGCATCAGAACTTGATATCAGCGATATTACTTTCCAATGTGTTGAAATCTCCACAACGTCAAAGGCCGAAAAAACGTTGACGCAGGATGACAGTCTAATGAAAGAGAGCAAATACATTGTATTCGACAGTTGTTTGATGGAAATTATAAGTATGCTGAAATGTGTGCATTCCATTAGAAGGAAAGTATGTGGGAAGCCATTGATTAATGTGACTCGTCAAATAAAAGGCAGTAACGTCAAAATAAATGCCGCCTGTAGATTAAATCATAGGTTCTCATGGTCTGCACAACCGATGCTGGGGAAACTGCCAGCAGGCAATCTACTGTGTGCAGCTGCATCACTTTTGAGTGGCTCCAGTTTTAGAAAGTTAGAGGCTTTCTTTCAGTTTGTGGGACTCCATTTCATTTCTAAAGCGCTGTACTACATATACCAACGTGATTATCTGTTTCCGGCCATTAGTGATGCTTGGAAAATTGAACAATTGTCTCTAGCAAGTACATTTGAAGGCAAACGATTCAGGCTAGCCGGCGATGGACAGTGCGACAGCCCTGGATTTTCTGCCAAGTACTGCACCTACCACTTTCAGGACATGTATAGTAAGAAAATTGTGAGTTCGGTGGTCGTGCAGGTAACACAATGTACACCCTCAGTGGCCATGGAGAAACTAGGTTTTATAAAATCAGTGGAATATCTACAATCGAGGGGAATGCACATCGACCTCATAGCCACGGATAGACACGTTTCAATTGCCAAGACAATGAGAGAGCAGTTCCCACATATTAAACATCAATTTGACGTATGGCATCTTGCTAAATCAATCAATAAGAAAATCTCGGCTGCAGGGAAAAAAAAAGGTTTTGAAAGTATTTTGCAGTGGTCACATTCTATCACCAACCATCTTTGGTGGAGCTCAAAAACTTGTGAGGGGTCAGTGGAAATACTACTTGAAAAATGGCGGTCACTGATGCACCACTGTACCAACGTTCACCGCTGGACAGCAAATGAACATTTCCACCACTGTGAACATGGCCTTTTGTCCCCAGAGGAGGCACGGAAGAAGAAGTGGTTGATTCCATCTTCACCGACACACAAAGCCATTGAGAAGATTGTTTTCGACAAAACTCTATCAAGAGATTTGAGAGGACTGACAGAATTCTGTCACACAGGAGATTTGGAGGTGTTCCACAATATGTGCCTAAAGTACAGGCCAAAGCGCTTGCATTTTAGCTTTCGGGGCATGAAACATCGCACTCTACTAGCGGTCTTGGCCCATAACAGCAATGTCGGATGTGAACAATCTAGGACTAGGGGTAAAGTAAGGATGCCTCGCTACACTAAGGTGTTTTCAAAACGAAGTAAGCAATGGGTGATCAAACCAGTCTATGATGAAATGCAGTTCGACTTTGTGAAAGGCCTTATTGTTGCTGTGTTAGAGAAGCACAGATATGGAATTTTGGACGTTTCTGTGCAGAGCAGTGATCCATTGCCACCGAACATTGCGACTGTGCCATGCCCACCCGAAGCACAGCTGATTGTGAAGTACAAATCCCGGTTTAAATAATTGCAATACGATTGTCTTTTTGTAAATAAATGTTATTGTACAGTGTACCTGTAAACCTAACCCCTACCTTTACCATCATGGGTGGCGAACAAGCTGGGGGTCATCTTTGAATTCTCTCTATTCACCTCACATATGTGTATGTATATATTTTTCTCATGTCTCATCTCATGTAAATGTAAATGCTGCGCACTGTTAACGGAGGGGAGGCTTGCGTATTGCAAATAATACGACAAACAAACAAACAATAAATCTCACTTTTAACTCAACTCCTGTGGTACTTTATACTTTCCTTGACCTTCCGCCAAAAATTAAATGTCTCAATTTGTGCTGCAAAGCTCGCAGACAACGTAGACAAAATTGGGGCACTTAGAACGCGCCAGCCAAGCGGGCCGTGGCATTTGGGAGAGAAGCCAGTTCGCATTTGCACATTGAGGCGCACTACATAGACGGATTCTAAACTTCAAGTTCTCACAGATGCCTATACTACGTGATGTTGCAAATAAAGAATTCGAAGGACAGCGCCCAGATAAGGCCCACAAGTCGCACTGGAAGTATAAGGGTCTATTGTTTTTTGACCTTGAGACAGGGACCATGCCGAAAGAACTACATTTGAAGGGAGTGCGCAATAACGTAAGAGACGATAAGGCAGAAAATTCTGAAACTAGACCGACTTTCATTTTAGGTCAGTATACGAAAAATCGTTGTCAAGAGCACGGTCCGTTTTACAGACTGCATTACGAAGAGACACAATGGAAATTTCAAATATAATGTAAGTAAATCTTTACACGCTTTTATACCGGAATGAAGATTTAATGAATGGATGCATGAATAAATGAATGAATGAAGAGCTAGGAAAAGCAAGTAAAACTGTTCGTAGTGGGCACATGGGCATGCAGGTCCACTGGTCTCACCGATCTCGGTCCTTGGCCCAGCCACTTTTCCCTGCACTGCCTACCTGCACTACGGGACTGTCTCTGTATCCTTCAGCCCCTTCTCCCGGCATTTACCTTGCACTTGCCACCAGCTGGCCCTATTATTTAATTTGTATTCAACTAACCATGTACAGCCCTTCCCCATGCGCAATCAGAAAGACACCTGGCCTAGTAGGATCGTTGTCTGTCTGCCCTTGTTCCCCACCTGCCTCGTCACGCCTAGAAACACTTGAGTATAGGCGCGTTACAAATGTCATATCATATATCATATCATTCCTCACGCATGTAGACTAACTGTCGTTTATCATTGTGTGTTGGACTCGATTTATCTCGTTACTTTTCGCATTGATTTTAGAGACGAACATACTCCATTGAACTATCCTTGCAAGCAAATAGTTGCTGATCGGCCGTAATGAATAAAATGAGTAATATTAATGAAGTTCGGCTAGCGAGACTAATTATCATTTTTTTGTTTTCATAACAGGTATTTGATCCCATTCCGCCACTGCCATCTGTTTGAGACACCGGCGGATAGATTCTTCAGCAGACACCTGCAGCTTCGTGTCAACAACTGGAGCACGATCACCATATTATGGGACGATTGCCAAGGGCCCACATGCCCTTACGCTGTACTAGTGGCTAGAAGCAACATAACAACCTTTAGGCTGGACTAGTGCTTAGTTGATGGAACAGCCTTGCGGTTCACGTGCTTCCAAAGTGATTCTTTTTACGAAAATGAACACCCTGTGCACCATAAAGGAACAGCACGTGACTCAAGATGAAACGGAACAGTTATTGCAGATACAGATAAAAGAAAATAAATGTCTTCCGGAGTTCATATGGCAATTGCTGAATATTCTCTAAACATTTAATGTCAAATAAATGTACTTTACCAAATGTACCGTGTTACTGTTTCATTTTAAAGTACAGTTTCATATTCCGAATTGTGGCGCGCTGTGTTGTGAGTTGATCTGTGTTGGTTTCCGGGTTCTGTATGGAGTCGCGCAGAAGACGACTGGGCGCGTTTGCCTACGCAGCACAGGAACGTCACGGGGAGAGGCGGGGAATATGAATGTTTTGATAATGTCAGGCTCAGAGGCGGGGGAATTGATTTAGTGCCGCAAAAGCAGGTCAGCCAGGGCGATCGGGGAAAAGATAGGATTATCAGAAAATGGCGTTTAATGGACGAAAACTCGGGTAAGGCCCATAGGAAAGTTTTCTAAAATCGAGCCACTTAGGCTTAAAAAAACATGGCCGACCCGTAGGGACAATAAAAAATTTTACTAGATCATGCCTTTAAGAGATATACCTCTTTTGCCTTTGGTGGTAACGTGGGCCGAGGGAAGGCTATACTCTCAAGAGGAGTGTGAATGTGGTTCTTTAGCAACCCAAACAGTGAAGTATAACAGTCCCAAATAAAGGAATGACCAATCAAGGTTCTACAAAAATATATATACTTTAATCAAACACATGATGTACATTAATAACTAACTAGAAAGTACAATAAAAACCACCACTGTAGAATGTGCAAAGATAGAATATATTCAACACGCTGGGTAATGAGACAGGAGGGGAGAAGACAATTAAAAGGCCACCATGGTCAAAAAGGATCTTTCTTGGGGGCTAAAGGGGTAAAAGTGACCTAACCAATATCTAGAGCCCAAATATGGACCAAGGAGACAGTTATCAGTCAATTGTATCATTCTGCGTTTCTTGGTGGTCCGGCAGTGCCAATCCAGACTTCTTGGTGCTTTGCAAGAAATAAAAAAATCGGGAGAGCGCAAAAGGCAGCACTGGAGCTGATGGTTTCAGACTATCGCTGTGGTGACCAGAGCAGAGACCAGAGAGAGGAAGAGTCCCAAACCTCCTGATGACTACATCTCAGATACTGGCTGACACCAGGATGACAGGCTTGCTGCATTCCTGCTCAGGGCTATATCACAGAACCTGCGCCAGGAAAAGACCAAGAGGGAGAACCAAGAGCCTTTTGAGGTGTGAAGCTTTAGCCCAAGAGGGCGACCCCAGGCTGCTGGGTTACCATTACTTGGCCTGATATTGACGTGTTCTGTTGATCCTTCATTACCCCTGCTACAGCTGTGCAGATGACACAAAGCTGCTAGTAAGAATCACAAACAAAGCTACCACCTTCCCAGCCATTCATTCACACATTGGAAACATTGAAAGATGGATGGCTCGTTACCGCCTCCTTATATCCACTAGAAAACAGAAATACCGATCTGCGCCTGTCTTCTCCAAATTGCCCCTGACTTGCTCACTACCCTTCACTCCATCACTTGACAAATGCTTCAGTGGTCTAATTCATGTTGATCTGTCTATTTGCCCCCAAATACCGGCAGTCGCAAAGCAAAATAATTCTCACCTTTCTTGCAGTACTTTAAAAATGGCCTGCTATCCTTGGTATAGTGATATGCAGAATGGACTATGCAAGTGTCTCTACCTAGGAGCTAATTTAATTGCGAGACTTCAGAGAGTGCAAAATGCGACACCCAGAACTCTTATCAGGCTTGGATTTAGAAAAGACATCAAGCTGGTCTTATGGTCCCTCCTTTAACTCCCAGTGAAGTTGGGGGGGTGGTCTTCAAGTCACTATGTATCATTTTACTGTAAATGGCCAGAGTAAATGCACATTTATGCCATAGTAAAGCGGCACACTGGCACAACCCTCACTTCACTAGCAAGGTTGGCTGCTAGATATTCCACAATCTCCACCGTGATCCCAAGAGAGCTCAACCAGCTACAGTTGATGGCTCATTGCTTTGTACCTCATTTCCTGTTGTGTTTTGGGGTCCTACAATGGTGTCAGCTCCCATGCCACTGATGGACAACCTACATCTACTGCAGAAAGGAGCGACTTACATGTGTACTGATTTCATCAAAGGTCCACTCGTTCATAGGTAGCGTGGTACTGCTCTCCTCCTTCCTCGTATCCAGACCAGAGTTTCAATATGTCACTCCACTGTCTACCCTCTTCCTCCTATAAAGCGTGTTGAAGAGGATCTGCGTCAAACCATTGTGCTGGTTTGGGAATGGGCTTTACGTCCAAAGCAGGCTACTGAAATAAACAACAGCAGAGCAGCGTCTGCAAGATAGCTCAGTAATCCCAAGTAGGGGGGGACCAAAACAACTAAAGTGCCCTTTGCCTACCGTCCTGCAACTCTGCTCCCTGCAGCAAAAGGTAAATGGGCAAAGCTGGATTTTTCTAAAAAATAGAGGAACGTCGGACCCATTCGTTCCCTTTCACTTCAACCTCGGCCACTAGATGGATATTTACTGCAGCTGTGAGCTGTCACACAGTCAAAAAAGGCGACGAGCAGCAATCTTAAGTGCGGTACATTGAAAAACATCTTTGCTGCAAATTGCCACGTGAAACACAGCTTGGTGTGTTTGCCAGATCAGTAAACGTGAAGTCAGCACTTCGATGAACTGGAAACAGCTAGAGCTGTTATCAAGCACGTGATAAGGCACCTTCAGCGCACGCGCGCCAGGCACGGCAATATGGACAGCGAGATGAAGCAAATAAGTGTTAAACTCTGGTCACACGTCCCGTACTTCCACCTTTGTAGCTCTGACGAGGCTCTTAGATTACAATCTGACACCAGTGCACATTCTACTTTGAAACTATCAAATAGTTCCAGGTAATATTAGGAGTCTGTGATCAAGTAATATTGGTGCGCGCTCCTCTGCCCTTCTCCTAACCCATTCAGCCATTTCCCAGAGAGTGGCTTAGGACCAATG
This sequence comes from Ambystoma mexicanum, assembly GCF_040938575.1. Lineage (NCBI taxonomy): Eukaryota > Metazoa > Chordata > Amphibia > Caudata > Ambystomatidae > Ambystoma > Ambystoma mexicanum. Next base: position 276,152,019 of record NC_090937.1, read on the forward strand.
CCTTTTTGCAATATAAACGTAACTACAGACCAAGCACTCATCTAACGGTAACTTCACACTGAATACGGTGTATATATTTTAAAGAAAGCAACTGTTGTGGCAATATAAAGTGTGTAATTGTGCCTCCGGGGTGTACAGACTAGAAGCTCCAGCCCAGTATCCACGCACTATACACTTTAAGGGCACAGCAGAACAATTTCCCAAAAATAACGCAAATACTGTAGCATGAGGTAAATACGCCACTGCTCACAATGAAGATGGTTTCCAAAAACAAGAGGTGTTTCTAATTCTATCCGTTTTTGACATTAGCAACATACTCGTAATGAGCTCCGAAGATAATTCCTGGGCAATGTTTCAGCTCCCTGTCCGGTGTTAATATTTCCCCATTTCCCCAGGATCGTCTGTATTGGGTTCCGGGCTGTGCCCTTTTGACAAATACAGAGAAGCCAAAGAGGGCAAAGCACAGTTAAAACTCCGTGCTCCCTCAGCTGCAACAAACCGCAACTGCTGGTGGAACACTTGTTAAGGTGGTTCGTGTGGTTTGGGAACAAGGTTTCCTCTAAACACCCAGTACCCCAACCCTGCATATTCTTTAGTCCATGCACAGACAGGGGATTTTTTCATCCAGAGCCAGGCAGGTTTCTTTAGCCATGATGACTAGGTTACTGCACAGCCTTTTTTGGTTTTGGTGCATTTTGGTACGCAAGACACCAAAATATCGCCAAAACAATTGCTACAAGAAGAAAGGGGTTCCAAGAAGCAGTCTTTGTGTTTGGCATGACAACTGGAATTGCTGTGGCAAACAATTGCAACTCACAAAGTGTTAAAATTCCTGTTGTACTATGTGGATGTAGTCCAAGAGTGGGTTGTTTAACATATTTTTGACCAATCAGGAGTACTGTCAGATGCCACGTGTCTGTGTGACTTTCAACGCAGGTGCTGCTTAGTGATCTCTTAGCGAGACGGAGCCTGAGGCAACCTGGCAGGCCTCCCTTCTCCGTGCCTGTGTGGTCTCTCTGCCTCCTCTCTATAAGCCTGGAAGTGTTTTAGTTTGGGGGAGGCATGCAGGGTGACACAAGCAACAGTAATGACAGTAATGACAGCCCCATAAAGGAGGAGGCCAAACAAGATGTCAGGTGGAAAAACGTTGGCCACAAGCTTTATTGTAACAAGAGCTATGGTGCAACAAAAAAAACAACCATAAAACATCATAAAAAACATAACACAAATATTTTGGGGAACAGAGGAGCAGGTGAGCGGGGGCCCTACTCCCACGTAAAGCCAACTCAAGGTTGATCCCTGCCGCCCTTCATACAAAAAGCTTGTGATGTTAGATGGACCCAGCGTGTGAGCTGTGTCTGGTTTATCTTCCTTGGCTTTACAATTGACCTTCGTACTGCATTCTTCATGTTCTTTTCATGCAAGCTGTAGAGGTGTATGCCTTCCATCCACTGTTGTGCGTCTTTCCATGCTTTGAGGCATGTGTAGACCTTTGTTAGGCTGTTATGACCCACTTGTGATGTGGCCCCTGGAGTGGCACTATTCATTTTTTATCCTCAGAGGTGGATTCTGGAGCTGTGTGTAGTCCTCCTTTTTGCTCACGGACCCACTTGTGATATGGCCCCCTGCTGTTGTGCGCCTTTTCCTATGCTATGGGGGATGTGGCGACACTCCTTTAGCTCTTATGACCTACTTGTGATATGGCCCCTTGAGAGGCGATATTAATGTTATCCTCAGAGGTGGGTTCTGGAGCTTTGGTTTGCCTTCCACAGGCTTACCGATTTGGGGTGTTTTGAAGCATATGTAGACCTTCCTTTAGCACTTATGACCCACTTGTGATGTGGCCCCTTGCGAGGCGCTATTAATGTTGTATCCTCAGAGGTGGATTCTGGAGCTTTGACTTGCCTCCAACTGGTTTTAAGATTTTGGGGATTGTCTTCTCCTTGTACCCCTTGTGGAAGGTCGTTTTGCCTTTCCCCCCAGCAATGTGACTTTCCCCTTATTTTTAAGGCATATGTCGGCATACTCCTTGCTCTACGATCCACTTGTGATTTTGCCCCTTGTGAGGCGTCATTGATTTTCATCCTCAGAGTGGTGGATTCTTTGAGCTTGGGCTCTCTCAACTCGGTTCCAGTTTCCGTGACCATACCTAGCTCCAGCTTGTCAAGCTGTCTTTGGTTGTGGTTATTTTAATTTCTTTTTACTAGTAGGCTTTTGCCTTTTCAGGTATTTTTGTCTTTTCCTTCCTAGTGGGTTGTTCCTGGGCTTCTTTTTCGCCCCAACTTTTCTCCTGTTAAACAACCCACCCTTGTTGTTCAGCTATTTTCTATGAGTCGTAAGATAACCTTTTGCCTAGAGTGTTCCTGCAAACCTCTCACCTTACTCAGTACCTGCTCTATTTACAGAGTTTTACTTTTCATATGATTTACCTGCTTGTACCTTTACCGTTATGCTTCATGTTGAGCGGGTGGGAGGGTGGTTTTTTGACTTGGTTTGTCTGCAGTGCCCAAGCAGGTGCCTGGGCAGGGGAGAACAGATTGCTGGAGCTGCCTTGCCCGCCTTAGTCATAGGCCAAAAGTGGCCTGAGGGCAAGGCAGCCCCTCTTTGATGCTTCAAAGGCCCCTTGTCTCCATGTGTGTCAGGCCGAGCCCCCTCCCTTGCTATACCAGAAGGATATACCATCCTCCGAGCCGACAGACCAGACGGCCGAGGTGGTGGAATATCCCTCATGCACAGAGACAGCCTTAATCTCAGACTCACGAGCCCCCTGCTATTGACAATTGTGAACACCTCACAGCGAAACTAGTACCATCAACATCAGACACAATTACATTGCACATAGTCTACAGACAACCAGCCACTACCTTCAACTTCGAGGGGGATCTCAAAGTCATTTAATCAGCATTAACCTCAAACCCTCCTCAGGAGTGGTACTCATAGGGGACCTCAACCTTGGTTTTAACGACACAAAGTACAAAACGGCTACCAATGTAGCCAATGCTCTCTCTGACCTAGGCTTCATATACTGCATGACACCTCCAACCCACTCCAAAGGTAGAACCCTTGATTGGATTGCCGATCTAAATAACCAGATTGAAATCAGCTCCAATGAACCCATCCTGTGGTCAGACTACCATGTCCTCACTTTCAGCCTTCCCATACAGAGACCAGCTCCTAACTCTCCCATGTCCCCCTCACCAGCCAGCACCAGAAGCAACAAAATGATCACCAAAGCATCGCTCCCCCCACACCTCGCACCGATAGCCAGGGAAAATCTAGTCTCCTTGGATTTACAGGAATTGGCAGACCTATCATACACTAGAACACTCACGATTGCCTACTAAATGCCCTGATCACCAGGAAACCGAAGACTAAAGACCATCGCAGCCCGTGGATTTCTGACACACTTCTATCTCTAAAGTCTAAGAAAAGACAAGCAGAAGCCACTTGGAAAAAACACCCTATCGACTCCTTGAAACATAACTTTGGCAAAATCGCACACTAATATAAGAAAGCTGTCATTACTGTGAAATCTGAGATATATAACACCAGAATAGCCAAGGCAAATCCCAAATCCCAAGGGCTCTTTAAAATCCTGAGAGCTGGAATCCCCTAGAGCACCCTCATCCAGCAGTTACCAAAGACCAACACCTGGTGCACTAGTATCCAGACAGCAATGAGAAAGAAAATCACCCGCAAACAAAGCCAGACCGCAGCCAGTGACCCAGCTGTCCTAGGCAACACCTTTGTCGCCCAACCCTTCAAATTCAGGGAAATATCCAAAGCCGAAACAAATAACATCATTAGCCAACTCACACCCTCCAGATGCATGGGAGATATCTGCCCCGCCACTATTATAAAAGATGGAGCCTCTGAATTAATTCCATTAATCACTAAATTAATTAATTCCTCCTTCACATCCAATCTAGTATCCACCAGCTTAAAAGAATCCTGGGTCCTCCTGCTGCTGAAGAAACCGTCTCTAGACCCGGCGCTCCCTAACAACTACAGACCCATCACCACAGTGCCCTTCTTATTGAAGATCTTAGATAGGGCAGCCTACAATCAGATACAGTACTATCTGGAATCCAACTAAATTCTAGGGATGAGGAAATCAGGATTCAGACCAGGCCATGGCACTGAATCCGCTTTGCTGGATTTGAACATTCAAATGAATACCTTCAAAGACAAAGGTAAAGCAGCCCTCTTGCTCCTACTGGTCTTGTCTGCAGCATTCAACCTGGTCAACCACAGTACACTCTGTCACCACCTCACATCAGCTGCTAACTTCTCACCGGAAGCAACCAGCTGGATCGCTTCCTTCCTAGAAGGGGGTACGATAAGAGTCTTCTCTGACAGAGCCAGCTGCGACATTGCCCTTGTACAGGTCTGCTGGCGGTCCACATGCACAACTTTGTGCCTGTTCGTTGGTGGCGGTCTGTACCTCATTCAATGTCAGCCGTAGAAGAGAACTACGATCCCCACTCATGCTCTCCATCATGGAGCATCCATAGAGTCGTGAGAAATGGCTATTCCATGACTTTGCTTCAACGTGGTTTTCCCTGTGTGTCACTAGTCCTCTATAAGGGGAACCTTGAGCAACACACTCCCAGAACTTCTTTGGGTTTCTGGAGGAAACAGCACTCAGAAGATCTTTGCATGCTTGGCTCTCCAGGATCTCCTTCCTCGACCTCACTGCCAGTTTATAATCAGCTCTTGCTTTGATTACCTCTCCCCTAGGGCTGTCTTAATCCTACAAGACCCTAAGTAGGTTGTTTTTTGTGCTCCTAGATGCCTCGTCAAACCATCTCGTCGTCCCCCTTCGCCTGCATGTGAATTCCCTTTGCAGTGAGTCCGTCAAGGACCCCATCAGGAACTGAAAATTTTTTATGACCTGCCGTGGATGTGAATCATTTTCAAGTATTGACAAAATAAGCTCTTGATTCGATGACACAATTTCCTGTTGGAAGAACTCAGGATCGCGCTTTGCCCATTTCAACCTACGTTTGCAATGTGGGTTCACCTCACACAGATCTAACTGAGGGAAGTAAAGTACAGATGGCTGAATGTGTTCCCATTTAAGTGATAGACTTATAGGAAAATGATTGCTGCATATTTTCTTTTCTACCTTAAAATCTTGTATTAGATTCCAGTGTTGGACGTGCATAAAAAAGTTATCTATAGTGGATGATCCGCGAGCATTTCTAAAAGTCAGTTCACCCGGTACGTCTGACTCAGTGCGCCCATTTAGAGCATGCAGACCCCATTCCAGTTGCCACATGCCCAATTGCAGACCCTTTGGCCATGTCCGAGAGTCCACCATCTGCGTTTGCATAATGCCATAGACATTATCTTCCTGGGCATCACAGAGATCAGCTGGGATCCCATTGCCCAGTTTCACGTTAAAATCACCACCCAACACTAATATAGTATGCCTATCGAGGCTTTCCAAGATTGTGCCTTCCAATAGCTCATTGAAGGCCTGAGCCTATTGGCTTCCGAAGCCTGCAGGCTATTATAGAAGTTAATGATCACCAAATTATTTCCCTGCTCGACTGTCATCTTTACATATTGTATAAAATTCGTGTTGGTTTCCACTACCTCAGTACAGATGTTTAATGAACATCTAAACAGTGTCGTCATCTCTACTGTTCTTAGTCGCTACGGCGGAAAATGACACATACATATCCAATGACATATTCTCAAGAGCACATGTTTCTTGTAGCAGGTCAATGTTGAGTTGTTTAATATATGTCACCACATCAGTATCCCTAAATTTGGATACCGCCCGAGCTATATTCCAGCTCAGAATGGTTATGATATCCTCCAGCCGATGTCTCATCCTTGCCACTACTAAAGGCGAGTTTTCTATCAAACCCTGTGTACCTTTGTTTGTTACAGGCGGGGATGTTAATCACACTCAAAACGATTAGCAGTCAATGTAGCCTGCTTACATTCCTAACTTCCCAATCCTTTGAGCCCAGACCACTACTTACACCATCCTTGGTCCCTTTTGTGACCCTTTCCCATCATCCATTTTGGGGTTTTAAATTTTCTGTTCCCAAGTTAGCATGAGCCACAACTGAGTTTTTACCAAAATCTGGCGGGTAAAACAGGGATAGTGGAAAAAATCTGCTTGTCTGATTCCAACGATTTTTGTCAATTGTCCTAGGATTTGAAGGAGTCACCAGATCGCTCAACGTTGCCGGGGTTGACACTGTGACAATTACACAATCCCCCTCCACAGATTTTGCAGTTTCTCCTACCCATGAAGCCCTTTTTGCCATGAGAATATTGGTTGGATTGATCTTTAGACCGGCTAGATGGCTGTTCATCCAATGGGGTGTTTTATTAATCAAGGAATTGGTGGTTTCCTCTTCCCCATGCCCTAGAGCAGGCATGCTGGTAATGACCCCCATCAAAGGTGCTGCCTCCGGTGGGAGGTCCATGATTACCTGGCTCCCCTGCAAAGCTGAGCTATCTGGGTGTGAGCATGGTTCTTCTCTGGTGGATTCCTTCTTCGAGCACAAGTCTACCCTTGCTCTGGGCTGCCTTCTGGTAGTAACCAGCCCCAGGACAGTAGCCTGGTTCCCCTGCAAGGCTGGGCTATCTGAGTGTATGTGTGGTTCCTGTATGGTGGAGTTTGTCTGTCGGCACAAGTCTACCCTTGCTCTGGGCTGCCTTCTGGTAGTAACCAGTCCCAGGACAGTAGCCTGGTTCCCCTGCAAGGCTGGGCTATCTAAGTGTAAGTGTGGTTCCTGTATGGTGGAGTTCGTCTGTCGGCACAAGTCTATCCTTGCTCTGGGCTGCCTTCTGGTAGTAACCAGTCCCAGGACAGTAGCCTGGTTCCCCTGCAAGGCTGGGCGATCTAAGTGTAAGTGTGGTTCCTGTATGGTGGAGTTCGTCTGTCGGCACAAGTCTACCCTTGCTCTGGGCTGCCTTCTGGTAGTAACCAGTCCCAGGACAGTAGCCTGGTTCCCCTGCAAGGCTGGGCTATCTAAGTGTAAGTGTGGTTCCTGTATGGTGGAGTTCGTCTGTCAGCACAATTCTACCCTTGCTCTGGACTGCCTTCTGGTAGTAACCAGTCCCAGGACAGTAGCCTGGTTCCCCTGCAAGGCTGGGCTATCTAAGTGTAAGTGTGGTTCCTGTATGGTGGAGTTCGTCTGTCCGCACAAGTCTATCCTTGCTCTGGGCTGCCTTCTGGTAGTAACCAGTCCCAGGACAGTAGCCTGGTTCCCCTGCAAGGCTGGGCTATCTAAGTGTAAGTGTGGTTCCTGTATGGTGGAGTTCGTCTGTCGGCACAAGTCTACCCTTACATCCCTTACATTGGGCTGCCTTCTGGTAGTAACCAGTCCCGGTACGTGCAAGTGCAGGGAGACAGAGGGATGAGGGAGTGGGGGGCAGGGTAAGTGCTCAGTGTCTCAAGAGCTAGGGAGTGAGCAGCAGTAAGTGCCTAGGTGGAGTGGTCAGCCGCAAATAAATAAGTGCAAGCCTGTGGTGAAATAGGCCAGTGGGTGCCAAGGCAAAGTGCTGGGGTTGGGGGTGGAGGCTGTAGGCGATTGGGTGTGGGAGGCCAGAACGCGGGAGGACATAAAAGGGCCCTAGTTACCAATCTCAGACATTGTGGGATTTAACAGAGGAGGGAGGAAGGGAAGGAGGAGGTGAAAAGGAGAGTCTTGAGGAGCTTCTGGAATTTGAGGAAATCCGGCTCAAGATGAAGAGGAAGGGGGAGGCTCTTCCATAGGAGGGAGCCTGCTGAGAAGAGAAATCGCCCACCAGCTCGCTGTTTAGCAAAGCGCTTAACACACAGAGAGTTGGTGCCAGAGGAACGTAAAGATCTGGAGCAAGAGTATTTAGTGATAGCAAGTTGTAGGTAGCGTGGTCCCCGGCACCAGGCATCCTTATGGATGATGCAGCGGGATTTGAATTTGATCCTTGCAGCAACTGCAAGCCAGTGGAGAGTTTTAGGACTGGAGAGATGCAGTCCTTGAGCTTGAGGCCAAAGATAAATCTTGCAGCCCTATTCTGGACTAGCTGGAGGGGTCGTAGAGAAGAAGAGGGTAGATTAAGGAAGAGGCTATTGCAGTAGTCTAGTCTAGAGAGAACCAGAGCTCTAGAGACATTGAGCTTCTGGGGGAAGGTGAGGAAAGGAAGAATTCCTTGGAGGACCTGGAGTTGAAAGTGGGACAGTTTGGCAATGTCCTGAATGTGAGGGATGAAGGAAAGAGAGGAGTCGAAGATGATTGCAAGGTTTCTGGCTTCAGATGAAGGAGTAGGGGGAGAGCCCATAGAATATGTCCAGAGTGAGGGACAGAAAGAGGGAGCAGGAGTCCCAATAGAAAGGATCTCATTCTTGCTTGCTTTGAGGCAGAGATCATTGGAAGTACACCAGGACTGGATGGCAGATAGGCAGTCAGGAATGATGGAGGAAGTAAGAAAAGGATCAGAAGTAAGTTTGAAGAAGAGTTGTGTGTCATCTGCATAACACTGGAAGTTTGGAGAGAAGGTGGAAATGAGGTGGGCAAGTGGAGCAAGGTGGTTGTTAAATAGCCAGGGAGAGAGGTTGGAGCCCTGGGGGATGCTGCAGGTGGAGATCGAGGCGGGGAGGAGAAGGAGCACATCATAACCTGGGACAGACGGTCACTGAGGAAGGAGGTCAGCCAGTCCAGTGCCTGCGCTGAGATGCCAAGGGTATCGTGGAGTAGTTGACTGTATCAAATGCAGAGGAGAGATTAAGTAGAATGAGAACAGCTGGAGAGTTGGAATCAAGAGATGCAAGCAGTTTCTCACAGGTGTTCAGACAAGCAGTTTCCGTGACTCTGGATGCTCGGAATCCAGATTGATGGTCGTGGAGGAAACCAACAAGTTCAGTGTGCTGGGTCAGTTGGGGGAAGACCAGCTTCTCCAGGAGTTCCTCAAGGAAAGGGGTGAGAGATATGGGGTGGTAGCTATCCAGACAGGAAAGGTCCGCAGAAGGTTTTTTCACGAGGGGGTGCACAAGGGGGTGCTTGAGGGAGGTGGGGAAAGATCCACTAGCAAAGGAGTGGTTGCAGAAATCAGCGAGTGCAGAGGCAAGGGAGTCAATATTGTCTTTGATGGTTCTGGAGGAGAAACTTGTTTGAAGGAGACCTTCAAGGAGAAGACAACTTTGGTGACCTCATCAGGTGTGATAGGAGAGAAAGGCAGAGGGAAGATGGGACACAAGGCATCCTCCCTCTGCCTTGTGTCCCTCTCCCCCTCTTAGAGAGGGGGAGAGGGACACAAGGCAGAGGGATGTCCTGGGTTTTTGCAGTGAAGTATGTAGCCAGTGCATTGCAAAGAGACTGTGAGGGAACATGTGAGGAGGAGACTGCGGAGGGGTTGGCCAGTTCCCTGCAGATTTTAAAGAGTTCAGCCATGCTGTTGGATGCACTAGAGACGTGGGCCTGGAGGTGGGCCCCTTTCTTGGTGCAGATGGAGAGTCTGTATTGCCTTTGGGGCAGACATGCCAGATTGTCAGAGTTGTGAGCCTGAGCTCTGCCACTTCCATCCGCAGCTCTGCACTTGCCAAGTGTTACGCTTAGAGGCATGTTTCAGGCGGATCTTCATGACTGGGGCAAGAATATCAAAGGTATTGATAATGGCAAGAAGGAGGTTGCTGAGAGCAGAGTCAGAGGTAGAGTCTGTAGTGGGGAGAGAGGGGGGATGAAGGTAGATGCAAAGGCAGCAACTGACACTCATTTCTTGGATGGATGTTTGTGAACGAGATTGGCATTGCTGAGGGAGGCATGGGCAGAGGGCTGAGAGGACCCAGCTGAGAAACCGGTCACTTGTAGATAACAGATACACACACAGAGCAGCACCCTGCTCGCCTGGCATTACATAGAGTCAGGGTCTGCACTGGAGAGGTAACGAGAGCAACAGGGAATATGGCAGTGTGACAAAATGACTTGTGCTCCAGAGGAGTACAAGGATGAGCAGATGCTACACTCCTGCTAGGTCCTCACACAGCCACAAAACAACAGTGATCCCGATCATACATTTGAAACGGGTGGAGGTCAGAGGTATACTCTCTTCGCTTTATGTGGTGCTGTGGCCCGAGGGCAGTCTAAGCTCTTAATAGGGGTGTGAATATGAAACAGTAGCAGCCCAAACAGCAGGGCTCGATTCCTAAATAATAAAGTAGGGGGAATGTGATCACATTAAGTGAACGTTAGAGACATTTTACTGTGTCTCAATGCACATTTCAGCTGGTCTTGCAGCTAAAAGCGTCACATTTGAACCGCGTGCACTGGGTCCCTGGGTTCGAGACCCGGCAGCGGAAAAAGAAAAGGTGCGTGTGTGAAGGGGATGTATGTATTTTTTAAAATTTCTCATTAAGCAGTCTTGAATGGTTTCCCCCTCTCAAAAAGTCCGTGTTCCCTCGTCTTGAGCCCTACCAAACGGTTGTATGTCATTTCATCACAGGATGTTTTTTTGCAGGGTCTTTTACTGCAGATTTTTCAACGAAAAAACTCATTGAATTTTGTATTTTGTATTTTTGGGGGGTTGTCACCCAAACCCCCATCCACTTTTATTTTTTATATGCTCCCGAACACCCAGACCACAAATATATATTATTCCAACCTCCCTAAAAAATTTGATGAGTTTTTATTCATTAAAAAATTTGCAGTTAAAAACCCATCGAGAAAGCATCCCGCGATGAACGGACGTTATACCCTACCAAACAGCAATAGTACAACGGTCCAAATTAAACAGTGAAAACTCACTTTTCAGCAGTGCAAATTCACTTTGAACCGGGTAAATATCCCATGAATCGGGCCAAGTAACCACCTCCCCATTTGAAAGAGCCTAGTGCCCACCCTGCACATCCTCTGGGTGCTGTAGGCGGGTCAGCGCCACAGTTTGAAGACTTCTACCATAAGGAATGAAATCGGGCTTGGGGGAGGTTTTCAGAGGGCAATATGTCGCGATTGGCCACAGTGGCAGTTGAGTGGCAGCAGCTGAGGTTGGTGGCCGTCATGTGATGAGAGAAGGAGAGCTGCAGGATCCATAATCTAAGCACATTCTGGGAGTGTAAGATTGATTTATGGAATGCTGCAAAGCTCATAGCCAGTAACACAGAAATGAACACAATAATAGATTTTCGAAAATACTTTTGACATACTGTGTCAACAATATATGGTGTGCAATTTCAATGGCGCGAGCCCCAATGCTCTTCACACGCTGACAAGAGATCCCAGGCATGCCTTTTAAACAGAGACAGCAGCGCCTCTTTTGGAGCACAAGCACTCCATTTTAGAAAGTCATTTTTATGAACTGAAAGTGTGGGAATAGCTATTAATTCACAGAACTCACTAGGATATTCAATGAGTTTGCCCAGGTGGTCGCAGGCAATTTCACTTATATACAAACCATGCTGGGAAATAAAGATACAACAACCCAATCAAGCAGCAAGGGACTACATTCTAAATTAAAGCATGGAGCACAGAGTGGTGTCGGCTTATTTCTTCTCGCAGTCTACAATCTGGTGACACTTCTAAAAAGGCAGGGCACCGGGATGCCCTCGGTGAAGAGAACGAGAAAAAGAAAGAAACAGTGCAGCACAGGGCTGGTGGCACGGAGCAGAAAAGGGAGAGCAGGTGGAGAGCAGGTGCAGGGGGTGCTCAGATAAGATTTTGGATGAGGATAATTTTTTAAGTTGGGAGAAACATGTTACTCCACCTTTTTCATTTTTAGGAGTATTTGCCTATTTTTAGGGAGTAAAGTGGCAGATACACTCCTTATCTTTAGGGCTTGGTGCAGGGCTACAATTTGAAAAGAATGCTGTGGTACGATGACCCCAAGATGTAAGGACTCATCCAGCTCTAGAACTGGCTTTTGATGGTATGGTGGGGTGGAATGCTACTGTACAACCGCTGGGCTATTATGCATGTCTATACAAACACGATGACTATACTCGTCCTCAGCACTTAAGAGGTTACAGAAGAAAGCATTCACTTTCAAACAGATCTGCAGCAAGGTGGTCTGAATGAGCATGGTGCTCACAGGTGGGTTTGAACTTACCACTGGCATCTTGGGATACGATGGGTTCCTCGATGAAGGAGACCACCACAAGTCCAATACAGGCAGCAGTAAGAAGGACAAAGAGGGCCATGAGGACCTTCTCCAAACTAGTGAACCCCTGGGGTTTCATCCTCTCTGCGGATGTGTCTGCAATGCTGATGCCGCCGCTGTTCTGTCACTGCAGCAGAATGTTTGGTGAGAGGAGGAGAAGCGAAAGATTAGCCTTCGCTTCAAGATATGTCAAATATTATCCACATAATCAGGTTTATCTAAATTGTAGTCTCTGGGATGAACCTTGCTCTGCTCTTAAAGAGAAGACACTTTGTTTTAATCAATACTACTTCATAATCAGTTCACAGGTACAAGAGCAGATAACAGGAAAGCAGGATTGGATCGCATAGGTCAGCAGTTCCTAGAGTGGCTTCGTTGAGCATTGAGATGTTAACTTATATGCATACAACCCACAAGACACCCCCAACTCCACGCACTGTGAGCTTGAACTCGGCACATCCGGATTGCCTGTGAAACCATCATGGTTTTAATGTCACAATCCAACATGTAGCAGGACACTTGTGCAGGCAATTGACCAGTATTGACACCAAAAGATCAAATTTTGTTGCTAAAATTCGTAAAACATCCTAGTTGTTTTTATTTAATTTGCATTTTTTTGTTTCAAATGCTTATTAGGCATTTCACTATGTAAGTTACAGATTTCTAAATCGGTAGTCTTGCAAGCATGTGTTCAATGTTCTTTCCGTCTCTTTCATACTGAAGATTTCGGTGCCAAGACTGGAGTGGATGAGAAAAGAGAGATTCACAAGACCCACATTTAGCCAGTCACAGAGGCTAGCCAAAGACCCACTAAGGCATACTTGGCTATCCGTTTGGTAGATTGGCTGAGCTCAAGGTTTGATAGCCCAGAAGGGAGTACTAGGGGACCGGAGAAACCACAAGCACATAGCAAAGAGGTTAAGGTATTTATAAAGATAGTGAAGATGCTATGTGCCTATCCAGGACTCATGCCTTGTTCTTAGAGGATTGGCCTGCGGGATTATGGAAGCCCATCCATGGCTCCTGTGATTGCCCCAAACTACCAAGAGAGAAAGTGGAGATGCTAGTTTGTGCGGTACAGAGGCGAACGCGGGTCGCTTGGTACGCAACGAGATAGATGGCAGATGAAACAGGCTATTTAAGACGAATCTATTATACAGATTCCGCAGAGAGTGTGTGCATCAGTCTGTGGATTTCAGGGTTCCGTAAGGATTGCAATGTAATTCATAAATGCTGAATCGGAACCAAGTGAGAAGCAGGTTGTATCATTCAGAACCCTGCACGGGTTGGAGAGATGCATTTGCTTGATGACGTAAGGAAAAGGGTCTGCGTCGTTTAACCCAGGCTCACCCCAAGGCTTCAGTAATTGCAGAATGAGGACTAGGCAAGGGTCTGAAAATGTTGACTGTAACCAAGTGTCAAGGTCACCAGTGTGGCCAGCCTCTTTGCAAAGATGTGGGTATTTCAATAAGAGCTAATGAGGCAGGGGAACGCTAGGGAGGGACCAGCTGAAAGGACCACATAGAAAGGGAAGAAAGGGCATTTGTTTAGTTCAGGATAAAGAAAGACCCTTGTAAAGCAGAATTGTGAAATGTGAAGTGTGCAATCTGGCTTATCACAAACCTCAACATTTAAGAGGGATTTCCAGTTTATACCCATTAAATCTTAGACATAGATGGAGGCCAGGCATCAAAGTTACATCTCAGTTAGTGAATAGTGGGGGGACCATGCTGCAGCAGGCAGTTAGGGTGATCCAATGACTTGGGCGGAAACAGCAGGGACCCTACTGCGATGGTGGTAGATCATTAAGTGGGCCATAGGGGCATAGCACCCCCGAAATGTCCGCTTGCTATCTGCCACCAATCATCTCGCAGCATCCCAGCTTTAGTCCTAAGAATAGGCCCGGGCTGCTGAACGGGAGGACGGGGTGGCATCGGCTGATACCCCTTCCATGCACTAAACTCCCTCCAGAGTATGTGGAGATGCGCAGGCGAAGTTAGGCCGACCCAGCGCGTTAAGAGCTGATGGAGGGCAAAAGGAAAAGGGGGTTGCACTGCGTCTCAGGTGCACTTAAGTATACCAATACTCCAGAAGATGGTTCAAGGATGCTTATTTTTAATTAAGATTCAAACTAGCTGCTATGCGATGGCCTAAAAGCCTCAGATTTCTAGATCTCCCTCCCTCCTGGGTTGTTCTAGGTGGAACCTAGCCTAATATCTCCCGGGAGGGTCGGTTCTCACAATGGGAGGTGGTGCCTTTGTAACAGCATACTGTCACATACTTTCCCTGCCTACTAGAACTACCCCCTCAAAGGAGAGAATTCAAAGAACTGCAGCAGAATGGACTTTGGGAACGCCCCTGCCAGGCTGCCTCCCAACTAAGGTTTTTATGAATAGTCTGACAGTGCACTGTATAGAGACTCTATGGTATATATTTATAAGGATTTTATTTTATTTTTAAAGAACTTTATATGTGTTTACAGAGACTCGTTTTTGATATTTTTTAAATGTTTTAGGAATTGAGATGCTTAGGTAGGGTGATATTGTAAATAGTGTTGTGTGATATATTTCCCTCTTTTTCTAGCAGACTTTTAAAACTCTGCTGATAATACCGGAAGAAAGGTATAGCTAAACTAAAGAACATCTAAAGACACTGTACACCAGCGTTCAGTTGTTTGCCTTTCCTTTTGTGTGTGCTGAAAGTTATTATAGCCCAGTGGTTTTCTCTAGGGTTTTCTCTGGGGAATCCTACCCTAACCTTCACCTTTCCATGTCAACTTCCCAAAGAGGTGCACCAGGGTGATCTTGAGCTCAAGTAAGCAGGGGTTGCAGTCAGGTAAGAGGCTGGCCAAGTGTTAAAGTGCAGTGTCATAAAAAGTTTATTGCTGCGCCCGCCTACACCTGTCTCCCAATCAGTGCGGTGGGACTCCCCACCCACCCGTTATACTTGTATAGCGGAAATCCCAGAGTGCTTTTCGTGGCAGTGACAGAATGAAACCATCATGAAACATGTCTCGGAGGAAAAAAGAAATACTGAGTGCATGCTTCGTTGGTTTGTAATTGAATTTCTCCCGTTGCCGAGGCCTCCACATCAATCCCACTTATATTCACAAAGAACAAAAGTTCAAATGAGAATGCTGAATGATACATCATTATTACATAAAAAATATGTTCCATTGAGCCATTTTTTTACATGCAAGAAACCAAGCAGACATTCCCTTGAAAAACCACTGAAGGGTTCTGCTCACTAAACCATGCAAGACCTTGGCACAGCAATAGAAACCACAAGCAGCCCTATTTCAGAAAGGATGGTGTAGATTGCCAATCCCGGCTGACTGCATATATTCCATGCCAGTCAATCTCAATTTCTTCTTGCTTAGCCTGGTCACTGTGCCTCTTGATCGGTTTCCACTCTAGGCCTGCTGCATTTGTGCCCTGTTAGCCAAACTGAACTGTATTTACTGAGACCTACGAGTATTTGACTTGTACACTGCATAGCACACTCATTGTGCATCTATATGCCGGCATTTGTACCTGCTTGCCAGCCTTTCTTATGTCTTATTGCACTCCCCTGCCCAACTGGTACTGACCCGTTGTCTAGGTAGATAACTTCAGTTCCACCCTTACTTCACTCTACCTTTGACTTAGCCCTTAAAATGCATTGCACCTTTGATACTCACCCTCACCACTTATCCTCATTTGATAGTGCACCAAAGCTTGCACCCCTGTCCACTCGACATCTCGTCATGTACTTATTGTTCACCTTTAAGGTCCTAACCTGGTCATCGCTCCTCACCTTCACCACACAGCTCTACGTCTCGCCCACTCCCACAATTAGTATAACAACATCTCCTGAATTACCTCTCGCTCTCATCATGACAGGTCCTAATCGTTATCTCAACGCACCGGCCCTCTGGCTACTACATTTCGCCACCAAACCTACCCCTAATCAACCATACCCCATTATCATTAGAAATTGCAGGCTCGGCTCGCGCCTGCGCCACCTACCTCTCCACCAGCCTACAACAATCAACAACATAGTTACACCCGCCAGACACCACACGGTGCCTGACATAGGCACAATGAATCCGGTTGTGAGTTCCTCTTTATCCCAGGCACACACCGCTGCCAATTGTCCCATCGACGTCACCTAACCATTCCAGTCAACCATGTGCCTCATCAGTAAGAAACCAAAGAATATCCTCCAGATGTCATCACTGGTCCTACCACTTGAACAATCCCACGTTCGACAACATTTCAAACTTTAACGATAACAAAACCACGGCCCACTCGGCTCCTAAAATTGACTCTCCTCCTCATGTTCACAATGCCATCACTGCCCCTAAACTCAAAGGCGTGCTCATCAACGCACGCTCCGTCCCTGCGCACGCCCTAGATATTGCAGATTTCATTGTCACAGAAAACCTCGACTTTCTCGCAATCATGGAAACATGGCTACATGCAGCATCCGGCCTTTCTCTGACCCTGGCTATCCCTGACAACTATTCCATTATCAGGTGTGATAGGGACACCAATCAAACTAAGGGGGGGTGGAGTAGCCTTCACATTTAAGAGCTCGCTTAACCTCAGAGCTGCCAACAGCCTGCGGCTGCCATCAGCGGAATTACTGTCTATTAAATTGCCGATCTCACCTAATCACACGGTCACCGTAGATCTCATTTGCAGGCCCCCTGGCCCTACCTCTTCAATCGCAGAGGACATTTCATCTATCCTAGCTACCAGCACTAAGCCCAACTCGCAAATCATTATATTGGGAGACTTCAATCTAGGCTACCAAGATACGAATGACGCCAAAGCCATTGACCTAGAAAGAGTCCTGGCCAACTTCGGTCTCACCCAACACGTCAATGAGCCCACCCACATCAAGGGTCGCACTCTTGACTGGTTTTCTGACATGAACTGTGCGCTTAACGTCACTGTCATGCGCGATAGGAATTCCAAACAGGTAACACAACCTAATACCAGGAGTAAAATCACCTCTTACACTCACGATACCTCCTCAACCAGTAATAGCGCTAAGTTTCGAAAGTCACAATTAGTTCAGAGTTCTAGGCTACCTGTGGTGCGAGGGAAGCGTGGGCGGTCCTTGTTGCAAGGCCTGGGTGGCGCCTGCCTTCACTACGTTCCTCGCTTCCATTGGCAGCTTCCTTGGAGGTTGCGAGCAGGCAGACGCCGCTGACCGCGTTCGCTTTCTGGTTACGGGACGCTTTCCCGATCACGTGACTTGTCATCCGCTCACGTGATCGGCAGCCACACATAAAGCCGGGTTATTCGAATAGCTTGTTGCTTCAGAGCTGTTTCCCGCAACACTGTTCAGCGTCTCGTCTCAGGATTCAAGTTTCACGGTACTCGACCTCGGCTCACGGATCACAGACTGCTTCCTCATTCAACCTTTGGCACCACTACTTGTTCGGCACGGATACACGGAATACTGACCTTTGGATTACGAACTTTGGACTGCCTTTGGATCTTCCTCTTGCTTTGTTTGCCTTTCATGAACACTCGGAATCGAACCTCGGACTGCATATTGGATTTGCCTTCGCCTCGTCCCATCTGTTAAAGTCACGCTCAAGCATCGTTTCATACCAAGTGCCACGAGACATCCAGGTGTTGACAGCCAGCACTACCAGGCTTCAGGGACTGCATGCGCGCACCCTTGCACCACCACTCCCGATCCCAGCCAATCCCTTATCGGGTTTAGGTAAGATCTTTGGGTATTTAGAGTGTGCCTGTTTTCATGCTTATACAGTAACTGTTTTTGTTAATACTTGGCTTCCTTCCCACAGCCTTGGGGTCTGCGGTTGTGCCTGGTTCCTGTTGAACAACACCAACACCTGTGGCTTCAAGGCTCGCACAGAGAGTATTTTGTTACCTCTCTGTGGGGAACTTGGGGACAGAGGCCCTATTCCTCTTCACGACACAGCAGGTTTGACAGTCACCTCTGTGTCACCATGCGCATGGTCTGATCACCACAAAATATCCTTCTCCATTAATTCCAGTCCACCCACAGATAAACCCAACCTTTCCCCTCCCACTTCCACACGCAACAAAAAGGATATTACGGTTGAGAAATTACTCCCTCTTTTCCTTCCTCTTTTGAACTCGGCGTCCACCATGTGCCCGGACCCCACAGTGCTAGTAGACACCTACAACCGTGCCATGCTAAAAGCCCTCAACACCATTGCCCCCCTCAAATTGTGCAAACAAAAACCTCCACCTTAATTCCTGGTTTACCCCACACTTACGCAATCTGCGTAAGGAAATAAAGAAAAGATGAGGCTCATTGGAAAAGCTCACCTTCTCTAGTCAACAGAAACAACCTTACTGCAGCCTCCCTTACCTACAAAGAAGCCATTCTTGCTGCAAAAAAAGAAGTATATAACAAAAGGATCATTCAAGCCCAATCAAATACCAAGGAACTCTTTAAGATCCTCAAGGAACTGGAGTCTCCTGTCGCCCCGCTTGATACGTGCACCCCAGACATTTAATGGTGCTCCAATATTCAAAAGGCACTGCTTGACATAATTGCCATGCTCCAAGCCAAAATTAATACTAAAAAAAGCTACCTCTCTGACTCAACGGGTAACCTTCCGTCTTACAAAACCCCTTCTCCTAAACATTCCTTCAAACCTTTCAGCTTCTCACCCCTCACCATCAAGGAAGTCAAAAATATCATAACGAAGCTTAAGCCTTCCAATTGCCAAGGTGACGCCTGCCCTGCACCGGTCATAAAGGAAGCTGCACGTGATCTCGCCCCATTCATTACACCCTTCATTAATGCCTCCTTCAAATTGGGCGCTGTACCTGACAACCTTAAGGATGCTTAGGTCATCCCTTTAATCAAAAAACCTAATCTCGATCCCAGTAATCCCTCTAACTACAGGCCCATCACCACGGTGCCTTACCTTCTCAAAATTCTGGATCGCGCAGCCTATCTCCAAATCCAGGACTATCTTGAAACCAACAATCTATCAGGGCTTAGACAATCTGGCTTCCGTCCCAGACACGGTACAGAGATAGCCTTAAATGATTTGAAAACCCAAATCGAGGAGCTGGAAGACACAGGAATACTGGCGCTCCTGCTCCTCCTTGATCTTTCAGCAGCCTTTGATTTGGTCGATCACCAAATCCTCTGCCACCAGCTCAAAATTGCGGCCCTCTTCTCTGACGCAGCCACATCTTGGATCAGCTCTTTTCTGGCAAACAGAACCATGAGGGTGTTCTCTCCCCTAGCCGCAGCTGATCTCGCCCACATCCCGTGCGGAGTTCCACAAGGATCTTGTGTATCTCCCACACTTTATAATGTGTTTACTAAACCGCTCTTTGATATACTTGACTATCTGGGTGTCTCCTACACTAATTATGCGGATGACACCCAGATACTCATCCCTATCACTGGTGATTATTTAACAGATGCTAAAGCACTCAATGCAGTCTACACTGTCATCCAGGCCTGGATGGCTCATCACAGGCTTTGCCTTAATGATGAAAAGACGAATTAATAATTCTTGGCTCTCAATACAAACTCACTAAACTTCACCCCAGATACAATTCCTTCATCATTGACGGGAACGATATCAAAGTCTCCAACGTCGCAAAAACACTTGGAATATATCTAAACTCTACTCTGTCCCTCAATCGACAAACCAACGCAGTTGTCTGAGCGTCATCCAATATGTGTAAATTGATTACAACATGTCACCCCTTTTTGACAGCGGAGAACTGTCTGATTCTCGCCAGAACCCTCATCATGTTCAAAATCGATTACTGCAACGCCCTCTACCTAGAGACTAGTCAAAGAACAGTGATAAACTCCAGGTCACGCAGAACAACGCCATAAGGGCAGCTCTCAACGTTCCCAGGCATTCCCACATATCTAACACTAGACGCAACTTACACTGGCTACCCATCACTCACCACATATCCCTCAACGCACTTGTTCTAACACACAAGGCCCAGAACAACGCAGCTCCGGCTTACCTATCCACACGCTTCATACAACACAAAGCAACTAGACCACTAAGATCTTCTCAGGCTCACACTCTGACTATTCCTAGTTTCAAGCTACAGACAGCCGGAGGCTCGAGCTTCCCAGTCCTCGCGGCTAAGCTCTGGAACACCCTACCCAATGCTCTCAGAAACGTTCCTTGCATCCATTCCTTCAAAGCTAAAACCAAATTGTGGTTACATGAACGGGATGCCCTAGCCTCCTCTCTATAATCCTTACATCTGTTAACCCCATTACCGATTGCTCATTGTACATAGACTGTTTATACTGTATACTTAGATTTGTTCCTTACCTCTCTATTCGATGCTCTGAACTTTTTGTAAAATGTGTAAAATGTATATTGTATCTATTTTCTGTAACTTGTAACTGCCTCTTAAACATACGCCCAGATGCCCCGGGGCAAGGTGCGCTCTACAAATAAAACAAATACAAATACAAATAGATGGGCACAGAAGTCAGAGAGAATGAAAGAATTACATTCCAACACTGCAATGGGCCTTTTTCAGCACGGATTCATGTGAGCTCATTACAGGGGTTGTTTTCAGAATTCTCTCTCTTTGGAATATCAGGATTGACTTGTGACCTTTGACACACAGCTCTGAACAGATTCTCTGGCAATAGGGGAGAGCAGGCTCTGCGCTGTGTAAAGAGACTGTCTATAGAAAATAAAAAAATACAAAGAAGTTAGTGATTAGTATATTGCCAAATATCATGAAAATAAAACACCTCACAGGTGTATACATCCCACCCGCGCACAGATCCTTTCTCGATGCTCGTTGCGAGCCCCAGCTGTGTGACCATATGCCATGCCCCCTAAAACACCCGGGTTTTGTGGATCACATATTTTCCCTTTCTAAAGCTGCTCTGCTTACACCGAGCGTGACTTCCTCTTTCTGGAGGAGTACCAGTTCCACAAACAACCCCACCAGAAAACGTAGCAGCATAGGCACATACTCCCGGTGCGCTGTGATTTTACCGAATCTAAAATAACGAACAACATTTTTAACTAAACATTTTTACCGAAAAAAACAACAATTCTATTTAAATTATATATGGTGTGAGGTAATAGGTTAAACTCGTTGGGTAGAGGGTTGGGGTGGGATTATGAACGAATGGAAACAGGGGGCTTGGCCCCTCAAATGAAAAAAGAAAATTGGTAATTTTTTCAGTAAAAATGTTTAGTTAAAAATGTTTTTGTTATTTTTTCGTTAGGTAAAATGACATGCAACCATAGTCCCACTGCCTCTCACCTCGCCACATGCTCGTCCAAGAAAACCCACAGCGCTTGACAGCCCTAACAAAGACTCCCATTAAAGAGGGACCCGGGCGGAGGAAGGCAACTGAGTCTCTATCAGGAGCACGACACTTACCTGGGGATTGGGCAGGTAGGGATGTCAGGATAGTGACTGCAGAGGGGAAGTTCCAGGCGCGGGAACCTTTTTGCCAAGGAGATGTTTCAGAGACTTCTTGGCTTTTTAGGCAATGGTTAGGATAGTTTGTATTCTGGGGAGCTCTTCATCCCCAGGGCTGGTGCCCCAGTGTGATTGCATGCTGAGGCATGCAGAGTGTCAGGCTTGAGTGGTTGGAAATGGCGTGTGCTGGTTTGGCATGTAAGTTACTGCGGTGGAGGAATCTTGGGGTTGTTGGGCTGCTGGCCTGATGTGCTGGTGTGAGGTGGTGTTGGTGGTGAGTTTGCGTGTCCGAACCTGGGCACCGCAGGGATGGTTGCATAGATAGCTGAGTAAGTGTTTATCCATACAGGTGTGCTTAATTGAGTGGCATGGGGTGTAGGATGGCTATTTGCCAGTGTGCCCAGTGTGTTCAGTGGCTGTTGGAAAGTGGCATGTTAAGGCCTGGACTGGGCTTGGTGAGAGTGAGATGCACAGTGGTGTTCATTCAGTAGGGAGCCATCAGTAGGGTTTCTGGGGCATGGGCCTGTGGAGGAGGGAGCACAGAAATTAAAAAGATAGCACGTGTGACTTTGGGCCTGGTGCAGTTGGCGGTAGGTAGGATTGGTGGACAAGGGGGTCAGGACCCAAGCATGCTGATTTCTGATGGAGAGTTGATAGTGGCATTCAGGAATATTAGGATGGCTGATCGTAGGGCCCTGGATAACCATGAGGGTGTGTAGGGTGGACTGACTAGTGAGGTTAGGATTTGACATAATGGGGTTTGGCTCACAGCAATTCAGGAGGGCAGTTTTGAACGAGAGTGGCGAGGCAGGTTTCTGTGAGAGGAGTTGAAGAAGTTAGGGCGGGGTGATGGTGTCGCTATAAAGTCTATGTGCACCTGGATGAGGTGGGGTTTTTTTAAAGGTAACTGGTACCTCTGCTTGTTTCTGCAGATTCTGGCAAGATCAAAGATGGGCGTGTGTTGGTAATGTGGATTTGTGCACAATCCATTGTCATGCAGCTCGACAAGCACGTAGACAGGAGCGCCCTTTCTTGGTATTAATGGCTGTTCTACAATACAGTAATGGCCCAATGTCACACTTGTGTGGACAACTTGTGCCAGGAAGTACCGCTCAGGAAGTACCGCGTATCTCAAGCGCCTGTTTTGCATTTGGGGGTTACGGACGGCCATGGAAAGAACACGATGGAAGATAATTCAAGGAATGGGGACATTTTGTGTTCGCTAGCATATTGAGGTTTCAATCCACGTGGGGATTGAATGTGAGCTATTTGCTACATTTAGTCAGGATGTGGTGAATCTGTTTCACATGCATAATGAGTTCTGTAATCCTGTTCTGTATGGGATTAGCTCTCCGTGTTTCTGCACACAGGAGGCAGGCTATCTTTGGAATCCCCATTGGCCTGTAGGCCTCATCCTAGTTCAGAATCCATTTGAAGTGCCTCAAATGGCTATGTGTGCATCCACCTGTCCCAATGGGTGGGCAGAGACCCTCGTGGAGATGGTTGGTGTGCTGTGAACTCCCCCTTTGAAATAGGTGTAATGTACCCTGGTGGCGCCATAATAATAATAATAATAATAATAATAATAATAATAATAATAATAATAATAATTAATAATAATATTGAACATACAATGAACATGGAACCAACAAAGGAAATGCCCATGCAGGAACTCTATTACACATGGTTTATTCATTGAGGGTTTCTCATTGCACTCCTTATAGGTATGGATGATCCATGGTTACTTCTTATTAAACAATGTGATAGATCTCTGGGGCAGCCTGGTATTGATAATCCCTTGATCGTGTCTTGCTACACATTTCCTTGGATCTCTGGGGAGATCTGTAGCTCTCTGATACGTACAGAATGGGGAACAGGAATGTGGTTTCCAAACATGGGGGGAGACTACCTTCTAGAACTCCAGCATGGACGAACATCTAGTTGCCTGAGAACCTGTTTGGGGGATTTGAGGTGGTTTGGTCTAAGTAGAGAAGCAGACTCAGTCGCACTCTGAACTCTCTGGGAAATTTTGAAAGAACTTGTCTGGAGGAGTGTAGAGTAAGAACTAGCTACATAGAGATATCTGTAGGAGATCTATGGTTGACTGGCCTTATGGAATACACTGGAAGATTTTATAGGAGTCAAGCTATACATTTCCTTTAATATATGGACATAGTGTCGAAACTGTCACCGTACTCTCTGAATAAATTCTGGCATGTATGATCTCTGTAACCCAGGAGTTGGAATCTACAGTAGAAAAATAAATATTTCACAATAATCTCACTTTCATTCCAAGCACATCAGAAAAACAGTGCAACCATCTCAAAGGACACTATGGTACATAAGAATCAGGAAGCGGACAACCCATGGTGAGGTAAAGACACAGCTTTATTTAGGTATAAAAGCCCTGCTATAAAGCCCTATAGATCTAGTCTTTACTCTACAAAAAGGAAAGACACTAAAAAGGGTGCACATTTGGAGGTCATGCTAAGTAAAGCTGTCCCCTGTTCAGAAGCCTAGATAGCCTGATCCTAACCTACCACTATAAAGAAACAGAATGATATATATAATGTTTAAGGGTTTTCCGCCCAACCAGCCGGTTTCTGGACCACACTGTATTGTCCCAAATGGGTGTCAGGTCACAGTTCGAGTGCCTTTGCCCTTTTTGCAGTTAGAGCGTGGATCAGTTCTCCAAGGGCTCCTGCCCATGGTATATGGAAAAATAAATGTCTCTAGGGCTTTGACCCTGTGGTTTGATTAGGGTTTCAACTAAATGTCCTTCAAATATCCTTATTTGGTCAGGCCTCTGCTAGCCTGATTCAGAACCCCTTTGGTTACAGCCCCTCCATGGTGTTTTGGGTTCTCTACCCCCTTGCACGGTCTCTACTCTCTCAACCTCACTTGGGCTACTTTCTCCCTTAGCCTCTTTCGGGCTGTATGCCTCTTTTATTGTCTCTTTTTTCCCACCTGTGTGGGAACATTCGGTTCTTGCCCAATCTCTGCCTGTATTTCGGTTTGGCCCCTCTTTGGACTGTGTTTCTCTGACACTGGCCAGGAGTATCTGAACTCCTCTCCTGGCTGAGGCGGTATGGTGGGTCAGACCCTGCTGGTCCTTCCTTTCTCTCACTCCGGCTTAGGGTATGTGGCCCCTTGCCTCGTCTTGCGTAGAATTGCAGCTCAGCCCCTCTTGGCCCTTCCTCACTCCGGCTTGGGATATTCTAGTCTTTATCCCCGGCTTGGGGTCTTGCTTGGCTGGTCTGTCCTCCTCCAAGATCACCTGTCATAACGTCACCTGTATTGTGGCATGTGCATAACTCGTGGGGAAGTGGCAGCATATTTTCTGCTTTTTGTATTTCCTCGGTGGCGGTGCGCAGGATTTGTCTCTTTACGGTGGTTACTGTGGCCACCGGTCGACTACATCCCAGGTGGTCGTATCACTTCTTTGCAGTTCCTGTTTCTCCGGTTTTCTTTGTGGCGGTGTGCGAGCTTCAGTTCTTTCCGGCAGGTACAGTGGGCACTAGTCGACCACGTCTCAGGCGGTCGTGTCACTGCTTTGTGTGGTGGGGCTGAGCCTCTCGAGCTCCAGGCCTGGCAGTAGGAAGCAGCACTCTGGGGGCTTCCTTGCTGTGCAGTGCACCACAGTGGCTCCATAGAATGTCTCCCTGACTCCACCTGAAGGGGAGATGGGCCCTCCTCTGAACCTTGGCTCCACAGGTTAGTGTGTTACACTGTGTTTGCTTTCTTATTCCTCTTTGTGTCAGTGATACGCTCCTTTTATATCTGTCCCTGAACAGAGACCTATCAATCGATTGGTTTTTCCTGGATAACAGCATAGGGTCAGAAATCAAGCCAGGCACAGCATTATCATGGTGATGTGGGGCAAACCCCAGATATCCAATAAAGACATTGGCTTCCTTAGATAAGGATGGGTTGTCCATATGCCTGCTAGGGGATGGCCTGTCCTCCAAGAGGGTAAGGGGGGGGGTCACCCCCTGTGAGATCCCACTTGCACTGTCCCCTAGGGGGTGTATTTCTTAGTGGGTAATCCCCTCTCCCCAAGGGGGTGACTCCCCTTTGGGGAGAGGGGATTCATTCCCTGGATTCATCAGATATCCCTTGTTTTATTTTAGAGCCCTCCTCTAGGTGACTTGAGGGATACCAAATGAGTAAGTCAAAATTGTCTTGATCCTTCCCTTTTCTGTACTCCACTGTGAAACAGAAGGGTTGTAACTCCAAAAATCATTGCATCACTCTGGCATTAGTGTCCTTCCTTATCGTCATCCAAGTTAAGGGGGAATGATCAGTGATGAGTTTAAACACGTGACCTGTTAGATAATAACACAGACCTGTGATGGCCCACTTAATAGCTAGGGCTTCCAGCTCCACAGTTGCATAACTTTTTTCCTGTGGGAGCACCTTGCAGCTGGTATATAGGGCTGGATGTTATAGGCCATCATGCAACTGCGAGAGAATGGTCTAGCTTGGATGTATTTGTCTGCAAAATAAATTCCTGGTTAAAATCATGCATTTTTAAGACTGGTTCATTGCATTGGATGAGCTTCAGATCATTGAAGCTGTGCTGATCTTGTCAAGTCCAGACAATTTTATTGGGCTGGGCATTTTTCAACTTATCTTAACCACTATAGTTGAAAAGTTCAGGATGAACCGGTGGTAGTACCCGGCTAATCCCAGGAAAGCACTGAGTTCCCTCTTGGTCTTAGGTAAGGATGTTTCTGTTACAACCTTCACTTTCTCAGCCTGGAGCTGGTGTCCTTTCTGTGACCCTTTTGCTCCCACTTCACCCCTTGCCTCCACACCATCCTCACCTGAGCTGCTTGAGTGGAAGCTTTCGGAGGACAGGTTTCGTCTGGCGAGGTAGTCTTTCCCCTTCTTTGATGGTAATTGCCTGTCACGGAGGGAAGCCACAGTGAACGCTGATGGAACAGCAAGCCTGTGGCTCCCTTTCCGGGAACAAGCCGAAACACAAGGGAAAAAGCCAAGCGGCAGAAAAAACTCTTGTCAGGCACCGCAATGCACTCTGTCCGACTCCAAGTAGGAACCTCCGAAGTGGTGTTGCAGACGGGAAGGAAGGCTGTAGCAGGAAGCGGCGCAGACCCAAACAGTGAGGATCCGTAGCAAACGTGGAGCCAGAAGGTGTGGCTGGTATCCAGTGCAACCAGGCAGGACACAGGGAGCACAGGACTCAGGTCAGAGAAGAGAAATACGAAATAGGAAACAGACCGGAAATCCAACTGGAGAGGGGACCAGGGGAACGGAGAGGAGAAAGCAGAAAGAGAACAGGCACCGGGTCTCGAAGGAGGGAGACGCGACCCGGGTGAAGGAACCAGATGAAACTGGTAAGAGGCAAAGTAGCGAACAGAAGGAAAACTTCGTACAGAGGACGAAGTCAGTAGCAGACAAAAAACACTTATGATCCGGATGGAGAGTCAGCTGCAAGCGTAAACCCGGAAGCTGGGAAAACTATCCAGAGGGGTTGCAACGCAGTGTCCACCGGGAGGAGGTGGAATAAATACTCTCGGCGGGCTCCGCGCTGAGGGAACTGGGACGGCAGCAAGAGCCGTAAAAATAGAGGAAGGACTATCAGCCTCTAAACCTATACTGGAAGCGACATCGCGGAAGTATCCGCCAGTCTCGGCGGCGGCGGATGACAGTGTGCCCCCCTCCAGTGCGTGAAAACCCCGGCTTACCTGGGTGTAAGCGGTGGAATCTGGAAATTAACATAGGGGCATGTACCTGCGAAGCGGGTTCCCACAAGTCCTCCGACTCGGGGAAACCCTTCCAGGACAGTAAGTATTCAAAACGACCTCTATAATACCTAGAGTCCCGTATGGAGGACACCTCATAGTCATCCGTGTTCTTCTCAGGGAAGACAACCTGACGTGGAACCGTTCTGCAGTGTGGGTCAGGTATGAAGGGTTTGAGAAGGGAAGAAAGAAAAACCGGATGAATGCGACTGAGGGTACAAGGGAGCTGAAGCCTATAAGTGACAGGATTGACTCTAGAGAGGACAGGAAAAGGACCCAAGAAGCGAGGAGATAGTTTAGAAGGATGTGTCCATTTGGGCAAGAATCTGGTGGACAACCACACCTTGTCCTCTACCTCCAACTTCGGGCATTCTTTGCGATGCTTTTCGGCCGGCTCCTTATTGTGTCTTCTACTGTCTTCCAGGCTTCGTAAAACGGAGGTCTGAGCTGCTGCAATGTTCTGTAGAACTTCTTCTGCTGCCGGGGAGTTGGTGAGACTTGGAACACTGAGCAGAAATGCCTTGGGGTGAACCCCGTAAGTACATTAGAAAGGGGAAAGGCCGAAAGCGGAATGCTTGGTGTTGTTGTATGTGAACTCCGCTGTGGGAAGCAGGAAAACCCAATTGTCCTGGTGTTGATTGACGTAACATCTCAGATACTGCTCCAAAGTGGTTGAGGCGTTCGGTCTGGCCGTTAGTTTGAGGATGAAATCCTGAGGAAAGCGCTCTTTCAATGCCTAATCTGACACAAAGAGCCTTCCAAAACTTCGAGATGTACTGGCTCCCTCGATCCGAAATAATCTTATCCGGGATACCATGTAATTTGAAGATGTCTCTGGCAAAAACCTCAGCCATTCTCGCTGCGCTGGGAAGACCCGGAAGGGGAGAGAAATGTGCCATTTTTGAAAAAGTATCCACCGTGACCATTATACATGTACATGATTCGGACAGAGGCAGATCCACTATGAAGTCTGTGGATATAAGTCCCCATGGTCGAGTGGGGAGTTCTGCTTGTGTCAGCAGTCCAAGGGGTTTGCCTGTAGGGTATTTGGCTCTGGCGCAGGTGGGACATGCTCGTACGTATTCCAACATATCTCTTCTCAGATTAGGCCAGAGGAACACTCTTGAGATCAGCTCCATGGTACCTTCCGAGCCTCTATGCCTGCAGTGCGAGGATTGTGGCACCAGTTTAATATCTTCTGGCATAACGGACCTGCTGGGATGTATAGACGATTCTTGTAGAATACCCAGCCATCTTTCTCCTAATAATGAGAATTAGGATGAAGCAGTAATTGAGCATACTCTGGTATGACCGCGGCTTTCACCTCTTGAAGGAAAGAGCTTACTAGGACCAGGATTTGGTTTCTCCGAAACAGTGGCTCTGAGCGATCTGAAGTCTTCTCCTTACTTGTATCCTTGCGGGACAGTGCGTCAGCCAAGCGATTCAAAGTTCCGGGAATGTAGGTGATGTGAAAATCGTATTGAAAAAACAGATAAGCCGACCGGGCCTGTCGGGAATTTGAACACTCCATGTCTTGCAATACCCTCAGATTCTTGTGATCTCTCCGAATGGTAAACCAATGTCGTGCCCCCATAAGAAGGTGCCGCCGCTCTTCGCACGCTAACTTCATCGCCAATAGTTCTTTCTCAAGAACCGAGTAGTTTAGTTGGCTGGGAGAAAGGGTTTTGGACAGATAAGCTACAGGATGTTCCACTTACTTCATTCACTGTCTGTAACAAAACTGCTCTAATGACTATGGCAGAGGCATCTGTCTCCAAGATGAAGGGTAATGTCTGGTCCGGATGCCATAGTATGGGGGCAGAACAGAAGAGTCCTTTGAGAAGGGAAAAGCTACTTTCAGCTTCTGTTGACCAGTGAAAAGGGAGAGCATTCTTTTTGAGAAGACGGGTAATGGGATACACCACTTCAGAGAAGTCTGGTATGAATCGTCTGTAGAAATTGGATAAACCAAGGAATCTTTGTACTTCTCGGACTGAAGTAGGGGCAGGCCAATCAAGAACAGCTTGAACCTTGTTGCGATCCATGGCAATACCCTCCGCTGATAAGATGTACCCTAGATATGGTACCGAAGGAACTGCAAAAATGCACTTCTCGGCCTTGACCAATAGTTGGCTCCTTTGAAGATGATCCAAAACCTGAGTGACATGAGGAATGTGTTCTTCCATGTTGGAGGAAAAGATGAGACTGTTGTCCAGGTAGATAATTACGGAAATGGTGAGCATGTCGGAAAACATAGGGTCCATAAATCGTTGAAATACCGCAGGAGCGTTCACCAGGCCAAATGGCATTACCCGGTATTCGTATAGTCCGAATGGAGTGCAAAAGGCAGTCTTCCACTCATCGCCTTTGGCTACGCGGAGCAGGTGGTATGCATTCCTTAGGTCAAGTTTAGTGAACACCTTAGCCCCCTGGACTGCTTCAATGATGTCTGTGATGAGAGGCATCGGATAGCGATCCCAGATGGTGAACTTATTCAGACCCCTGTAATCTTTACAAGGCGTAAGCTCGTCGGTACCTCTTTTCTTAATGAAGAACAAAGAAGCCCCAGAGGGGGATTTTGAGGGCTGAATGAGGCCATTCTTCAAGTTGGTATCCAGATAACCTCTTAGTACCTGTTTCTCTGACAGTGTGAGGGAGAACATTCTACCAAATGGCACTGGAGCGTTAGTCTCAATGTCGATGGTGCAGTCCTCTGGTCGATGTGGGGGTAATCTGGTGTGATGATTCTCTTGGAAAACCTCTTCAAAAGGTAAGCAGAACTGGGGTAGCGCATGCACTCCAAGATGGATATCCGGAATAATTGTTACAGACTGTAAATCACACCGATTTTTTAAGGGAAGGCAATTAGTGGAACAGTAGGTAGAAGAGAAGCTCAACTGGTTGTTCGTCCAATCAATATGAGGATTGTGTCTCCGGAGGGAAGGAATCCCAAGAATTATGGGGAAATGGGCTGCTCGTATGATGTCGAACTTCAGCATTTCAGTGTGATGGTCAAGAACAGATCCTCTGTGGAATGGGTTATTAGACCAGAGGACAAAGGAGATCCGTCTACACCTTCGACCTGTTGGTCTTCTTGACGGGCGATCCTGCGTAGGCCTACTTTGTCAGCCCACAGGGTATCAACAAAGTTGCCTGCAGCTCCGCAGTCTGACAGGGCTAAAGACTCGACTTGCTTACCCTCCGATTTGAGGGCCACGGACAGAACCATGAGTCTCGAATCTTCTTGGGAATCCGGAGCTGACACTGAGAGAGAAACGTAGGGACGAGAAATAGAACTTGATGACCCTCGGATTCCTGTCCCTACTGGCGCCGAGGGTAGTCGTTTCCCTATTTCCTGTTGGGTACCTCCATGCAGTCTTTCAAGAGATGCTGATCTGAACCACAGTATGCACATTGTCCTTTTTCTCTCCGTCTTTGTCTTTCTGCTGCTGATAGGGGTGTCCTTGTAGCTCCGATTTGCATAGGTTCGTCTAAAGACTTACTAGGAGAGAGAGAAGGGGAAGGATGTGAAAGGGGGTCCGACAAGGATCCTGAAGTGCGTTGCTTGCGACGTTCAGATCTTCTTTCCTGGAGTCTAAACTCTATGTGGAGAGCGGCTGCGAGTAGATCAGAAAAAGTTGGTGAATGGGGAGCTCTGGCTAGTTCGTCTTTAATCTCCTCCCTTAAGCCCCTCTGAAAGATGGGGTACTGGGCGGGTTCTGGCCAACCTGCCCCAGCCGCCAAGGTCTTGAAAGAAGAAATGTAGGATAAGACGTCCAAAGAACCTTGTCGGACGTCCAACAGTTCCTCACAAGCGGTAAAAGATAACTCAGGTCTTTCGAAGGTCTGTTTAAGCAGGTTCTGGAATCCCGTAAAGTCATGCAGTATAGCATTGGCACTGATTACCAATGGAGTTGCCCACGCCAACGCATTCCCAGTCATATTGGAGATTAGGCATCCAACCTTAGCCTGATCAGTAGCGAAAGTGCGGGGTCTAAACGTGAAATAGACGGTACAAGCCTCCAGGAACTCTTTTACCCTTTTGGGAGAACCATCAAACTTTCCCGAGTAGAGTGGCATGGGAGGTAATTCCACAGTAGGATGTTCACTAGCCGATACCATTTGTTTGAGAAGAGCATTCTCTCTCTTCACTCCCTGTAGCTCTATGGACATAGCTTGAAAAGCTTTCCAAAGCTCTTGAACTTGTTCCTCCGCCAACATCTTGTTATGCTTTGGTGTTGCAATCTGTCCTTTCTGTGACGCTTTTGCTCCCACTTCACCCCTTGCCTCCACACTCTCCTCACCTGAGCTGCTTGAGTCGAAGCTTTCGGAGGACAGGTTTCGTCTGGCAAGGTAGTCTTTCTCCTTCTTTGATGGTAATTGCCTGTTACGGAGGGAAGCCACAGTGAACGCTAATGGAACAGCAAGCCTGTGGCTCCCTTTTCGGGAACAAGCCGAAACACAAGGGAAAAAGCCAAGCGGCATAAAAAACCCTTGTCAGGCACCGCAATGCACTCTGTCCGACTCCTAGTAGGAACCTCCGAAGTGGTATTGCAGACGGGAAGGAAGGCTGTAGCAGGAAGCGGTGCAGACCCAAACAGCGAGGATCCGTAGCAAACGTGGAGCCAGAAGCCGTGGCTGGTATCCAGTGCAACCAGGCAGGACACAGGGAGCACAGGACTCAGGTAAGAGAAGAGAAAGACGAAATAGGAAACAGACCGGAAATCCAACTGAAGAAGGGACATGGGGAACAGAGAGGAGAAAGCAGAAAGAGAACAGGCACCGGGTCTCGAAGGAGGGAGACGCGACCCGGGCGAAGGAACCGGATGAAACCAGTAAGAGGCAAAGTAGCGAAGAGAAGGAAAACTTCGTACAGAGGACGAAGTCAGTAGCAGACAAAAAGCACTGACGATCCGGACGGAGAGTCAGCAGCAAGCGTAAACCCGGAAGCTGGGAACACTATCCAGAGCGGTTGCAATGCAGTGTCCACTGGGAGGAGGAGGAATAAATACTCCTGGCGGGCTCCGCGCTGAGGGAACTGGGACGCAGCTAGAGCAGTAAAAATAGAGCAGGACTACCAGCCTCTAAACCCATACTGCAAGCGACACCGCGGACGTATCTGCCAGTCTCGGCTGCGGCGGATGACAGCTGGACAAGGACATTACCCACAAAGTAGGCCCAGGTACTTTACTACACTCTGGACAAGATGGCATTTCTTGGGGTAGACCCGCACACTGGCCTTCCGTAGGACTCTGGTTACTTCGAATACATGGAATAGATGTTCTCTCCAACTACTGCTGTGCATGAAAATATTGTCTATATACGCCCTGGGAATAGGGCCGTAGGATCTTATCCATCAGCCGTCGGAACATGGCTAGAGTTCTGTGGAGCCCAAATCGGAGTACTGTGAACTGCAATAACCCCTGTGGAGTGCTAAAGGCATTTTTCTCCTTGTTAGAGGGATTTAGGGGAATCTGCCAATAACGTTTCGTCAAGTCTAGCGCCGTAATGAACTTGGCATTCTCTAGCCGCTTAACCAGTTCATCTATCTGGGGTATGGTGTAATTGTCGATGGGGGAGAATGAGTTCAATCCTCTAAAATCAATACAGTATCACCAGGATTGGTCTCGTTTAGTGACTGGTAGAACAGGAGAGGACCAAGCACTTTCAAAGGGCTCAATTTTAACATTTTGGATATCTTCTCTTCAATAATTTTTCTTCGGACCTCTGGAATTTGATAGGGTTTCAAGTTAACCAAATGCACAGGAGGTGTTCTAATATGATGGAAACATTTTTTAACTCTTCTGGGTTCTTCAGAAAAAATCTTGGGGAACTGGGCCAACAAATCCCAGAGGTCTCACTGCTGGGTTGAGTGGAGGTTCCAAAGGATTAGGCTATTGCTATTCTCATTACCCACTAAGAGACTAGCCATGGTGACAGAAGCTTGCTCCACAAGGCCTACCCTCCAGAGATTGGGAAGTTCCGGCTGGGAGATCAGGTAATTAAGTTGGCATTTCCTCTCAAGAATCTTATATGGACTATTCCACTTAGATATAATTTTGTTCTCTGACGTGGGTAACAAAACTAAGACCTGATCACCTATGGAGAAAGAAGTAGTGATGACCTTTCAGTCATATACACACTTCTGATGTTCCTGAGCCTGGGAAAGATAACTACTGACGATTTGTCTTACTGTCTTCATGTGCTCTTTCAGCTGATTGGCAGCTTGACATATCAGCAATGGGGCTTCTTGTGCAATTTTGATTCCCTTAGTTCCCTTCGTTCCCTCCTCCTTCCCTCCTTCTGCACTCTCCTCACCTGAGCTGCCGGAATTGTTGTTCGTAGACTGTAGATTCCACCTGGCCAGGTAATCCTTCTCCCTTCTTGGATGAATGTGCTTGTCACGGAAGAAAGCCACAGTTACCGCTAGGAAACAGCAGTTCCGTGGCCCCTTTTCTGGAACCAAGCCGGAGGAAGGGAAAAACCCAATCGGGAAGAAAAAACCCTTTGTAGTACTTGAGTTCACTTCTTGTTCCTCTCTGTGGGCGTTGTTGAAGGCAGAGCAGAACGTGAACGAGCAGGATGGCTTGAAGGTCGGGCAGCACCTCTGAAGGAGGCAATGAAGGAAAACAGCGCTGGAAAAAGGGACCTCCGGAAGGCAAGCTGTGGACGGGTGAGACCGCCCAGTAGCTCCGAAAGAGGGAGCCAAATCTGGTAAAGAAAGGAAGCAAGGACAGAAGAAGCCTGGGGAAGTACAGCCAGGAGGCGGAGAGAAAGGAGAAAGAAACAAGTAAGAAGGAGAAAGGTAGGTCCAGAGAAAATAAAGAACCGGACCTAACGAAAAACACTGAAGAACACTCAAAGGAAAGCGTCATAAAAACAATTAGTGGAAAGAGCGAAGCGGTGGACAGTGGAGCGAGGAAAGGCTGAAACCAAGCAAGGAGAGCCAATCCTCGGGAGCGCATAAACCCGGAAGAGAGACTTCCGTAGCGGGTTGCAACGCGGAGTCTGCTAGGAAAGAGGAAGTATTTAAACTCCCCGTCAGGCACAGCCCACAAGAATGGCCGAGAATGATGACCATAGAAAGAGGACTAAAACACACCACCCATGTGCCGCCACCTGTGACGCGGAAGAATCCGCCAATCGCGGCGGATGACAGTATGCCCCCCTTAGAGCGTGGAACACCTGGCTTCCCCGGGTGCAAGCGATGAAATCTGGCAAGCAACCGAGGGGCATTCACCTGTGAAGCTGGTTCCCAAGAATCCTCCGACTCAGGGTAACCCTTCCAGGAAATGAGGTATTCCAAATGGCCCCGATAGAATCTGGAGTCCCGAATGTTAGAGACATCATATTCTTTTGTGTCTGGTTTGGGGTAAGAAGGAAGACGAGGCACTGATCTGTGATGTGGATCAGAAAAAATTGTTTAAGAAGAGAGGAATGGCAGACAAGGGTCTATGCGATGAACAGTGGGGGGAAGTCGAAGACGATAAGTCACTGGATTAATCTTAGCGAGAATGGGAAAAGGCCCCAGAAAATGAGACATTTTAGAAGAATGGACCCGCTTGGGCAAGAATTTTGTGGACAGCCACACCCTGTTACCCGGCTTCCAATCCGAACAATCCCTGCGATGCTTGTCCGCCTCTTTTTTGGTACGTCTCTTGCTAGCTTCCAGGCTGCGTAAGGTGGTGGAATGAGCCTCCGTGATATTCTGCAACACATCTTCAACTGCTGGGGAGTTGGTAAAACTGGGCATCAAGGGCAGGATGGATCTTGGGTGAACTCCATACGTACAAAAGAAAGGTGAGTAACCTGTGGCAGAATGTTTGGCATTGTTGTAGGAAAACTCTGCCGTAGGAAGTAAAGAGACCCAATTCTCCTGATGAGTAGTAACATAACATCTTAAGTATAGTTCCAATGTAGCATTCAGCCTCTCGGTCTGCCCGTTAGTTTGCGGATGGTAACCAGAAGAAAGAGCACGTTCGATTCCCAATCGGTGGCAGAGCGCTGACCAATACTTAGATAGATACTGACTACCTCGATCGGAAACAATCTTATCCGGTAGGCCATGGAGACGAAAGATGTCCCTCTCAAACACTTCTGCCATCTTGGATGCAGTTGGGAGACCTGGAGGAGGGGAGAAATGCGCCAGTTTGGAAAAAGAGTCCACAGTAACCATAATGCAAGAACAGGATTCCGAGGGAGGAAGATCCACAATGAAGTCAGTAGAAATATGCCCCCAAGGACGAGTAGGTTCCTCTGTCTGCTTCAGTAAACCCAAAGGTTTGCCGGCCTGGTATTTAGACCTGGCACAGATGGGACATGACTTGACATATTTCCGAGTCTCTTCCCTTAGAGTGGGCCAAAAGAATACTCTCGAGATGAGTTCCAAGGTGCTATTCCATCCTCTATGTCCTTCTGTGCGTGAGTTGTGACTCCAATCTAAGATCCTTTCTCGCCAGGGACCCTCCGGAACGTACAAGCGTTTCTTATACAGCCATCTTTCATTTGATAAAGTGATTTGGGGGATAAAGATATTCGAGGTAGTTCTTTCATCACTGCTGCTTGCACTTCTTGGAGGAAAGAACTGGCTAGGGTTAGAATCTTATTTCAGTGAAACATAGGTTCGGTGTTGATTAAGGCCTTCTCCTTGCTGGAGTTCTTGCGAGATAATGCATCTGCCAATCCATTAGATGTTCCGGGGATGTAAGTGATTTGAAAACCATATTGCGAAAAAAGGTGAGCCCACCTTGCCTGCCTGGAGTTAGCGCATTCCATCTCCGGTAGAACCTTCAAGTTCTTATGATCAGTTTGGATCAGAAACTGGTGTCGGGCCCCCATGAGTAGGTGACGCCACTCCTCACAGGCAAGCTTCATAGCCAACAGTTCCTTCTCTAGAACTGAATAGTTCAATTGACTTGAAGTGAGAGTCTTAGATAGATATGCGACCGGATGTTCCACGCCTTTCGCAGCCTGAAGTTACACTGCTCCAATGGCAATAGCTGAGGCGTCGGTCTCCAATATGAAAGGTTGTGTCTGATCAGGATGTTGCAGAATCGGAGCAGAACAGAAAAGACCTTTGAGATGATGGAAACTCTCCTCCGCAGCAGTTGACCATCGGAATGGAACAGCTTCCTTCTTCAACAGTCGGGTAATGGGATATTCCACCTCAGAGAAATTGGGAATAAATCTTCTGTAATAGTTGGAAAGCCCAAGAAATCTTTGAACCTCTCGGACAGTAGTAGGAGCCGTCCATTTCAGTATGGCGTGTATTTTATCTGGTCCATGCTAATTCCATCTTCGGATAGCACATATCCAAGGTATTGCACATACGGAACTGCAAACTTACATTTCTCAGCCTTGACCAACAGTTTGTTCTCCTGAAGGCGCTTCAAAACCTGCTTGACTTGCAATACGTGTTCCTTCGTGTTCGAGGAGAAAATCAATATAGCATCAAGATAGATGATGACAGAGACTGACAAAAAATCAGAAAACATTCTGTCCATGAATCTTTGAAATGTAGCTGGCGCGTTCAATAATCCAAAAGGCATCACTTTATACTCGTATAAGCCGAATGGGGTGAGGAAGGCAGTTTTCCACTCATCTCCTTTGGCTATTCTGAGCAGATGGTATGCGTTTCTTAAATCGAGTTTGGTGAAGATTTTCGCCCCCTGGACTGTCTCTATTATGTCGGTGATGAGGGGCATCGGGTACCGATCTCGTATGGTGACTTTGTTTAGACCCCAATAGTCAATTCAAGGCCTAAGCTCATTTGAGTCTCTTTTCTTTATGAAGAATAAAGGAGCTCCAGCAGGGGACTTCGAAGGTTGGATGAGTCCGTTCTCCATGTTTGTGTCCAAATACCTACGCAACACCTGTTTCTCCATCTGCGTGAGGGAAAACATTCTTCCAAACGGAACCAGGGCATTGGGTTCCAAATCAATTGCACAGTCCTCAGGCCGATGTGGAGGCAATTTGGCATGCAACTGTTCCTGGAACACTTCTGTAAAGGTGGAGCTTTAGCTGGGAAGAGCATGGATACCAATGTGATGATTAGTGAAAATCTTTACTGGCTGAAGATCTTCCCTGCCTTCCACAGGAAGACAGTTTGTGGCACAGAATGAGGAATGGAAACTCAACTGGTTTTCAGTCCAATTGACCCAGGGGTTGTGTTTGTGAAGCCACATGATGCCCAGGATGATAGGGAGAAGTGTGCAGCCCTGATGATGTCAAACCTCAAAATCTCAGAATGTTGATAGATTCTCATGGAAAGATCTTCTGTGGTATGTGTCAAAAGGCCTGAAGACAGAGGGGACCCGTCTACTCCTTCAACCTTTTGCCCCTCCTTGCGGGCAATCCGACTTAGCCCTTGCTTATCGGCCCATAAATTGTCAATAAAGTTGCCTGCGGCACCACAATCCAATAAGGCTAAGGTTTCCACCTGTTTTCCCTTTAAGTCTAGGATCATTGGAAGTACCATAAGTCTGGAGTCTTCTCGGAAATTAGGAGAAGAAATGGATAAGGAAACATAGGGATGTTGAGAAGAGCTTGGTAACCCTCGGACACTAGTCCCTATTTGTGCCAAGGGAGCTCGTTGCCTGACCTCCTGCAGTCCTTGAGAAGATGTTGATCGGAACCACAATACGCGCACAGACCCTTCTCTCTTCTTTGCCTTCTCTCTGCCGCGGATAAAGGGGCCCTGGTGGCACCGATGGCACCGATCTGCATTGGTTCATCTGAGGTTGTCGCTGAGGAATGACCAGGGAGAGAGTGCAGAAAGGAGTCCGAGGAGGACCCGGAACCTCTCTGTTTGCGTCGCTCTAACTTTTGTTCTTGAAGCCGATATTCTATGTGAAGAGCGGCAGCTAACAAGTCCGCAAAAGTGGGTGAGCGAGGAGATCTGGCCAGTTCATCCTTGATCTCTTCCTTTAAACCCCTCCGAAAAATGGCATACTGCGCTGTCTCAGGCCATCCTGCTCCGGCTGCTAGGGTCTTCAACGAAGAGATATATGACAGGACATCCAAATTTCCCTGTTTAACGTCCAGTAGATCTTCACAGGCCGTGAAAGACAATTCAGGGCGTTCAAAAGTCTGCTTGAGCAGATTCCGAAACCCTACATAATAGCATTGCCGCTAGTAACCAATGGAGTAGCCCAAGTTAGTGCATTTCCAGTCATGTTAGAAATTAGAAATCCAACCTTGGCCTGGTCCATTACGAAAGTACGGGGCCTGAAGGTGAAATATACTGTGCATGCTTCCAAAAATTCTTTCACCTTCTTTGGAGAGCCGTCGAATTTGCCTGAGGAAAGTGCCATGGGTGGTAGTTCTGGCAGTGAGGGTTCTCTTGCTGTTACCCCCTGTAATTCTTGGGACATGGCTTGAAAGGCTTTCCATAATTCCTGGACTTGCTCTTCAGCTGACATCTTTTTACTCTTTGGCGTTGCAAACTGTGCAATTTTGATTCCCTTAGTTCCCTTTGTTCCCTCCTCCTTCCCTCCTTCTGCACTCTCCTCACCTGAGCTGCCGGAATTGTTGTTCGTAGACTGTAGATTCCGCCTGGCCAGGTCATCCTTCTGCCTTCTTGGATGAATGTGCTTGTCACGGAAGGAAGCCACAGTTACCGCTAGGAAACAGCAGTTCCGTGGCCCCTTTTCCGGAATCAAGCCGGAGGAAGGGAAAAACCCAATCAGGAAGAAAAAACCCTTCGTAGTACTTGAGTTCACTTCTTTTTCCTCACCGTAGGCGTCGGTGAAGGCAGAGCAGAACGTGAACGAGCAGGATGGCTTGAAGGTCGGGCAGCACCTCTGAAGCAGGCAATGAAGAAAAACAGTGCTGGCAGAAGGGACCTCCGGAAGGCAAGCCGAGGACGGGTGAGACAGCCCAGTAGCTCCGAAAGATAGAGCCGAATCTGGTAAAGAAAGGAAGCGAGGACAGAAGAAGTCAGGGGAAGTACAGCCAGGAGGAGAAAGAAACAGGTAAGAAGGAGAAAGGTAGGTCCGGAGAAAATAAAGAACCGGACCTAACGAAAAACACTGAAGACTGCTCAAAGGAAATCATCAGAAAAACACTTAGCAGAAAGGGCGAAGCGGTGCACAGTGGAGCGTTGAAAGGCTGAAACCAAGCAAGGAGAGCCAAGCCGCGGGAGCGCATAAACCCGGAAGAGAGACTTCCGTAGCGGGTTGCAACGCGGAGTCTGCTCGGAAAGAGGAAGTATTTAAACTCCCCGTCAGGCACCGCCCACAAGAATGGCCGAGAATGATGACCATAGAAAGAGGACTAAAACACACCACCCCTGTGCCGCCACCTGTAACGCGGAAGAATCCGCCAATCACGGCGGAGGCGGATGACACTTCTTCCCTCTCTTCCCACGTTTCCATTAGCATGTTGAGGACATCTCTAGGTTCTCAACCATATAGGACTTTAAATGGGAAGTATCCTAAAGAGACTTGGGGAGTTTTCCTGGTGGAAAATAAGGCACAGGGTATCTTCAGAACCACTTTTGTACCGTTGGCCTCTAGCAGTTTCTTTAGGTTTCGCTTCAGTGTCTGATTGAGGCATTCCACCAGACCATTTGAGGGTGGCACACAGAGGTCCTCAACACCTTGATGTTCGATGCCTCCTTTATTTCCTTCATAAAAGGGGTACCTTAGTCAGTTAGAATATCTTTTGGGATCCCATGCAAGATAAACAAGGCTGTTTTGAGTGGTATTATTCCTCATGGGAAAGGCCTCTGGGTAGCAGGTGGCATAATCTAGTGACTAAGATGTATTTATTACCAAACGTGGATCATTCTAGGGGGCCCACTATATCCATACCAATCATGGTGAATGGAACTTCAATAATTGGGAGTGGTTATAAGGGGGCTCTCGTGATTGGAGTGGTCAAAGTCTGTTGGAAAACTTCACAACTGGCCACATAGGTTTTAACATTGCCGTACATGCCAGGCCAATAAAATGTGTTCAGGACGTGGTCCTGGGTTTTGGTCACTGCATGGTGTCCAGTCGTGACATGAGAATGGGCCATCTCCATGTCCACCCTTTAATGAATAATCAGCTGTCCATTAAGCATCTCTTAATTTTGATCAGCGATTGTAAATAAACACACATCAGCATATACTATAGGCATTTCACAACAGAACTCTTCATCATAGGACTTATGGTGTGAATTGATGTTTGCTTCTTTTGACACCGAATCCGGGTGGGAGGCACCAAAAGGCTGCCACACAGGCAGGATTCAGTTGCAGAACAGGGGTTATTCTGATCAACACAATAGCAGAGGAATGGTAAAAGAATGTCATCAACCATAAATAAAGTATCTTACAACAGTCCAGCAATGGGGTCTGTACATCCCTAACTGAGTGTCCAATTAACAACCCTGGGTGAAAACTGCAGGCCGCAGGTTTGCAGTGTTCTTGAACCCTCGTCCATTATAAACCATTAGGGCCTTCTGCAACTGGTCCATTCCGGACTTGTACAAGTCAGCAGATCTCCCCAGCAGCTCAAGACAATGGGGGAATCTTTTCTATGACTAACTCCCTCTACCAGGTTCTTGAGTTGGAAACTAAGATGCTCTTTATTGGTTGACCATCTTCCTGCTTAAGGGTTCTTGTTCCCAAAAACACCTCCTAGTGGATCCCCCTAGTTAAGGCTCACTCTCCCAGCCTCTTTGGTAGGGGCCTGAGATTAATGTTGGTTGATGCCCTGTCTCTGAAGCAGCTTCTAGTTGATCCACCTTGCAAAATCTTGCTTGATCCCTCGTGAGAATATACCATATTGTACCCCCACCTCTCCAATAGATTATGCTCTGGACTGATCTGGTCCATTGGAAGCTACGTGTTCTGTTTATGTAGTGGGGGTACCTTTTCTCCTCCCACCTCCCCACATGTAATATTGGTTTCTCCCCCTTTAGCTCTTTCATCTCTACCACTGATGTAAAATGCTTCAACCTCCTTCCCCCTTCTCCCCTACTAGTGCCACTCATCCAACTCCTCTCAACTCTCTCTCCTAACGGTGCTCTGCCTTCTCCACTCCCTATTAGCATTGTCCTCCTCCCAACCCTTTCTCCTCAGATGATCCACTTCCTCCACTCCCTAAAAACTCCCCTGCCTCTGAAAATACCTTCCTCTTTCTCCTATCTCCTCTAGATCTTCCAGTCTCCAGCTCTCTCTCCTCTGGCTCTCCTC
This sequence comes from Ambystoma mexicanum, assembly GCF_040938575.1. NCBI lineage: Eukaryota > Metazoa > Chordata > Amphibia > Caudata > Ambystomatidae > Ambystoma > Ambystoma mexicanum. The sequence continues at coordinate 276,193,499 of NC_090937.1, forward strand.
TCTGCACTTCCCATCCAACTCCTCCCTCCAACTAGATTCTCTCTCACACTGGGATCGCTGCTGTCATTGCCTGCATTAGTCTAGGTCTGTCTGCTCTCCTAGCATGTGAACCGGAAGCTTGAAAATATCTTGGTAATCATGGGAGGCTGTTTGCTGCACGTAAACTTCTTTCAATGCAGGGGACATGCTGGTTTGTAAGCCCTCTGACACTGGAATATGGAGATTTGCTTGTTTCTTTGCTCACATGTTCAATGGAAATCAGTTCCTCTTTGTTTGAGCGTGGCTTTTTAACAGGGGTGCTTCCTCAGTCTATTCACCTGTCACTCACAATAAAAAAAATGGTTCCTCCAGCTTCACTGGCCGAGAACAAATGTATTTCCTCGCTCCTTGGGGTACTTTGAAAAGTTGCAGCATTGTTCCTGTGAAAGGAGAGGCCACATTTCCTATGCTGAATCTTTGGCTCTACTAAGGGAGCTTGTAGGGCTTTTAAAGTGTGTTCACCTAAAGGAATAATGTCTCCCTGACAATTAGGGTCACTGTTTGGGGTAGAGGTGGTGGGGGTGTGATAGCATCTGTGACTACACTGTTTGTGGTCCAGCATGTGGGTCGTAGGGAGTGAACATTCCTGTGATTGCCCTATGCTTAGTGCTGACACCCAGTAAAGGGGATCTGTGGATCCCCTGTATATCTCCTCTGGGTCCATCTTCCTCTACCTTGAGATGGCACATGGACCTGGACCTGTGGACAACCATACTGTGGGTTCTTAAGGTCAAGTAGGGGAGTTCATCACATTCTTAATTGTCATCAATTTAAGATCCTCTTTCTGATGTGGGTTTGAGGTACGGTTGTTAAGATCTGCTATGCTCTTGACTATTTGTTCCTTTTGATATTGTCCATATAGAACTCCTCAAATGCCAGTAAACAAACTAGTAATTCAGGAATCTGAAAGATGACCATCTCTAATTCGTTCATGTATAAAGCTATGAAAAAGTTAAATTAACAGTTTGGTAGGTAATCAAGCCAATTTGTATGTGTTAAACCACTCTTCTACAGGGAACAAACCTTTACTCCCATGTGATATGATTCCCATTGTCTGGTCACTTGTTTGGTTGAATGCAGCTGTTGGCCAGATCACCCAATACCTTCTTCTTTCCAGCATGTGTTCCTTGGTCTTTACAGGGTATTCCAGACAGCTATCTGCAAACAAACTATTTTTTCAGACGATTTACTATGTCACGTTAGCTCGCTTGCGATTTCCAATTGACATATTTTTCAGAAATGTAATTAAGGGTGGTGTAATGTTTACATATTTCTTAAACAACTTACAGCTATAGTTTTTTAACACAATAAACTGCTATGTTCCCTCGGTGTAACAGGATATTTTAACTTATAGAAGATACCTTCCTTCTACTTTTGTGAGTGAGGCCTTCTGATGTGATTTCATGTACTAAAAAAATCAGACTTCTTCTACAGCACTACTGAATTTTAGGAGAGACAGTTTTGAACCTGCTTCGCACTGTTGGGTGAGGACATGTCAACTCCCTGCCAAGTGACCCAAGCAAGAGATTTCAAGGGATTATCTACTTAAATGAAATGTCCCCCCTCTGTGGAACCTGTCATAGTTTTGTTGAGAAATATGTTTAACATATCGATTAATGTTCCGAAAAGAAGTACTGCCCATTACTGCACATTTAGATGAGTATTGTGACTTGGGCAACACCATGGATTATGCAGAATAGTGGCCATCGGGACATGTATACCACATTGAATCATTTTTACAGATCAACAGTGTTGTTGTAGATACTGTGTATCGGGATAAAGGTTTTGGATCTTATACATTTTAATTGAGCTCAGCCATTGAGCCTAAAATCCCTAAGGGCAGGCAGCATTCATTAGCAAACACTGGCTCTACATTGAGATCTGTTAGATTAGTGGTGACATGAAAGTTTATCCTTCCACAGTTGAAAGGGATCTTTACAGATCACGTCCTGGAAGTCTTCAAATATCGTCAGTGTTCCTTTCTCTCTTCCTCAATGGTGCCAGAAACAGGTCAATCCACCTGTTGCTTAACAATGCTATCAAATCAAGGAAATACATCTAGTAGAGAGATTTTACATGTCTTTTTTCAGATGGGTTTTCTATGACGCTCTTCCTGTGCTAATTTGGGTAACCTCCCTTTTAACCAAGGAATTGTGCCGTTGGGCTTGAAGATGGCTTTGGTTCCCCCAGGTTGAAAATAATGTGTTTGGATCCTGGGGTGTTGAATCACTTTTGCCCAATTGTTGGGCTTCCTTTGATGCCCAATGGTTTGAAAAGAAATACCACTTCTTAAGTGGAGGGTTTTCTTGAACACTACAATATGCTGTACATCTTTTAATATGGCTTTCGACACAATCATGGAACCAAGAGTTCCTTGGTAAAGGCTACCTTTCTCTATTTGTGGTGTTGGAACTTTCATCAGCCTTTGATTTGGTTGGTCATAATATTCTGCTTTCCCGGATGTAACATGTGACTTGAACAGCCAATGCAATCCTTGGCTGGTTTTGTTAATTTTCTTTCTTATTACTCACAGTCTGTAAAGCTGGGGTATTTATCTCTTTGCCTATGCCTCTGATTTGTGGGGTGCCACAGCATTCTCCCCTATTTACCTCAGTTCTCACTTATAACCACCCCTTTCTGTTTTCCCAGAACCACATGCCACTAGGCCGCCTCAAATTACAAGACCCTTTGCAATACATTACATTACCATTAAGACCATTAGGTTGGGTAGTGATGACACTGATTGTAGCTCTTAGATAAGGGTCATATCTGCCGTGAAGCGCTAGATCAAAACTTGATATTATTATTATTTTAAATTGAAATTTTGGAGACGAAATAGATGGAACCTTGTTATGGGTTATCTGTTTAAAGCACTGAGTCGGCACTTTAAGGAAGACCATAAAACAGTCATGTTGGAGTTGCAACGTGTAAGTGTGACTGAAGTGCACTTCAGGGTGTTGTCTGTTGGATCTTGAAGGTACCCGATGAGGGGGAAGAGTGGTCGGTGTTCACAAAATATTGCTTTATTTTGTATGTCTTTTTTTCATTTCAATTTTAAGCTACAGCAACAAAGGATGCTGAAATAAGGTCAAAGAAAATCACACATTATAGAACTTGTAACAACAAATGTCTTTTTTAGGGCATTTTTCCAACCATTGAGCATATTACTTTTTTAGGGTGTCCATTAACTTGATGCAAACCTTTTGTTGTCTTAATCCTAATCTGCACGTACATAATATAACCTTTTTAGTAAATAGAAACAGCTTGGTAAAATATATGTTGACTTAATCCAATTTGGTCTGTTAACCGTTATCATTTTGGGCACCCACCCTTGCCCCTGGTCCTACTTGTGCCTCCTGGTTTGCCCCACCTACTAATGATCTGTAGAGACACAAATGCATTCACTAGACCTCAAGCTTTGCCAATGCCATTTTGTGTTGGTGTATCTTGCCACTTCACCCTTTATTGTCTAAGAAATTACTAGTTTACACTCATTATAGTGTCATATTATACTTGTTCTGTCATTTTGCATTGAACAAATGATCCGCCAATCGCCACATGTTGTTCCCCACGTTCATTTTGGTCATTCTTAATTGCTTTTTTTTGTAACGTATTTTATTTCATTTTGTTAATATTAAAATGTATTGATCAGAAATCTTATACATAATAACAAACAGAGTGGATTAACAATTGGAGAAAGGGAAAAAACTAAATCCAGTGTTCTGATTAATTTATCCGTATAATTCATTAAAAGCACTCCAAATATTGTCACATTCTTCTAATTTATCCTTCCTTTTGAAGGAAATGTTTCTCTAGTGGACAATGTAAGCAGGCTATTAATCCAATCTTCAAATGATGGCATAGCTGTATTCTTCCACAGTCTCAATATTTGTTTTTTCGATAAAATTGGGTAGTACCTCCCAAAATTCCTCCACCTTCTTCAAATGCCAGAACATGTAAATAGCCATTCCACTCATAGATATACATGGTCATCAAGTTGAACTGGAGGATCCCAGCCCTTTAAGATGAGTAGCAATACCCTGGAGATGGGTGGGGATACAGATTCTACTCATATATCAATAATCAGGACAACACAAATAGTTTGGCAAAGTTTGCCTGTTTTAATGCAAGTCTTAAAGCAGGGAGTACAAAGAACATCAGCAATCACTCGATACTCTGACTCTAACTACTTCATAAAAAAGTTGGGTTCTTATACCCATAATTGGTCATAGCTGACGTGTTGACCTGGGTCATTAGCAACGTCATCATACGTGGCAAACTTCATAAACTTACCAGGAAGTGGGATTGGGTCAAAGTGAATAACTAAGCACAGGTACTATATCTGGATGGAGTAATGGAGAAAGGTAATAGGATAGCTAACATCAGGTGGGGCAACTAAGCCCTCCCTCCAAAATGGCCACTATGAAAGTCACTAAATGTACGGCATCCCATTGGCTACTCAAACTATAGGACCCCTAACTGTGTGGTCTGCTACAATTCTTGACCCCACACCAACTGTCCCACCTACATTACCTGAAACGTATAAACCAAAATATGTGGCATATGCTGAACAGTTAAACCAACAAAGAGAATAGAGAGGGCTGTGCAGTACCCATAAGAATACATATACCTAAGGGAATATGGGAAGTAAAATACCTATTGAGGAAACCATACTTGCATCCAAGACAATATGATGGCCATTTGATTCCTGATGAAACAAAGAAACTGAATGACCAGGATGAATGGTGACGTCATACAAAGCTGAATCGACACCCAGATAGAAAGATAACCAGACCAGAGAGGCAAACGATTTATAAAGAACAAAGAAGTACCAAGGATAAGTGACATCTTGGGATCAAGAGGAAGAAACGTTTGCCACAAACGTGATGAAGATATTTAGTTAGTTTAAACATATACAGATGCAATGGAACGCACGCAGCAAAGCAATCATGAAACTAGCCACATGCTTAAATAGATTAGACCGCTGCAAGCACCAACATATACCTATATACCTCATCAATACATATGGATTAAGTGAAGAATTAATGTTTCTACTACGAATAAAGCAGTACTGAACAATGCGAGAAGGCCGCATTTCGTGTCGCAGTTACAAAAAGCAATTGGATTAAACATAATCCATTTCAGCTAAGGAGTTCACTGAGCTAAGAAAGCCAAGGTCTTATCAAACTAGGAGTTGGCTGACATTAAATACAATTTATGTGAAAGAACCGAAGCTCCTGTTCAAGAAAGTCAAACGAAAACAAAAGACGTCAGAGGACTATTAAAGAATAAAATCAAATACACGAAAAGGCTCAATTCATGGTGTCCAGTCACGTGATGGAAGAAAGACGAGATGGTCACACCTACGCACGGAAGCCGGATGGTGCCCATACTCCTTAACAATTCTCAGAGAACAGTACAAACTCAAGGCCAACTTCAAAGTACTAATTGACACTGAACCATTGAGGTGATGATGGATGATAGTTTAAATGGTGGGAAGCTGGTGCAAAGACGAGATTATCCGCACCTTGTTGTTCAGTCTGTGTGCTGCTCACGTAGGTGGAAATTACTGACGGGGGTTAGAAGCCAACCAGACCACACAGTTAGGGGTACTTGACTCCGCCTCTACACCCGCCCTATGGGCGATTTATCGACCACTCTCACATCTTCTTCCACATCCAGACAACCTTGTCTGAAGAAATGCTTCTTAGGGATGCATATCTTTATGACCCCCTTCAAGCATCCAGTTGATTTCACATGCTCATCCTTGTTCCACGTCATGAGCATGCAATGTCCACCTGGACTGCAGTAGATCCATCTCCCCACATACTTCTTATGGTCCCTTGGATATAGGAACTTTGTTCCCTCAGGTGCATGGATACTGGCCTTCACAAAGTCTCTGATTGCATCATCAGTCAGATCCTTAGGCTTCCACCTTGGTTCACCGTCAATCATAATCTTCAGCCCTATAGCCTTCTTTGCTGTCTTCCTGCATAGTGAGATTATTATTTTGATCACACAGAATCCAAGCATTACTAAAAATAATAAAGCTCCTAAAAACTTGAACATATCTGCCATCCATTGTGGAACCCAAGAGAAGAGAACTTGAGGGACCGTTGCAATTGTTTGGCTTTCAATCTGAGTGTTTGGGACGCTGTCACTCTGTGCTTTTCTGATATCTAAAAGATGGATCCAGTCTCGCAGTCCCTTCACTTTTAGAGCAAGTGCAGTGCAGTAGATCCCTTCATATGGACCATGGAATCTCGAAGAGTTCAATTTCTGGACAAAACTCTGTACATACACTTATTCTCCTGGCATCAGAGCTTGTGCAATGCTGTTTCCTGCTGGGGCCCCAGTGGGGCCACAGTGGTTGTTTCATTGTCTACAGTGAATGGAGGTGCAGTTTGTTTTTATATGCATTTTATGGCTTGGGTGAGCTGTGTCAGATACTCTTTAAACTCTTCCCCGTGTGGCTGCCCTATGGGCGTCAGATGCTCTCCTTACTGGTAACAGTGGCATTTGCATGTGTTTACCAGCCACTATTTCATGGGGGGACAGGTGGTGTTCCTTGCTAGGCTGTGTGCGCAGCTGGAATAATGCCAAGGGCAGACAATCCACCCACTTTTTCTTGAGGGAGGTACACAGTTTGGACAATCTGCTTTTGAGCAGGCTGTTTATTTTCTCTACCATTCCATTCACTTGCGGGCGGTAAATTGAATACATTTTGTGTTTTATTCCCAACATCAGTGTGATTTCTTTAAAGAGCTCATTGAAAAAATGGGTCTGTTATCGGATCGTATTACTTCACATGCTCCCTATTGGGGGAATACCTCTCTCACTAGGAACTTGGCAGCGCACTTTGCACCTGGGTGGGCGCAGGGTCCTGCTTCCATCTATCTAGTGAATGGACACGCCACCACAATCAAATATCTGGTCCCGTTACATCTCTATCCCATGTCTGCGTAATCTATGTACAGTTCCCTAAATGGCCTTACAGGGTGGGGCAGGGTGACACAAAGTGTTCTTAAGGTCATCCCTGTGCTGAAGACTTGGCATGTGGTGCTCTGGACCATCATCTTGTTAAGGTATTCTTGGAGGTTTGGAATAAACCAATCTTCCTGGAGATTGACAGCTATGTGTTTTTTTTAACTGTGTGCGGGAAAATGTAATTGTTCAAATGTTAAGTATAGTAGCTCTATTGGCATGACAACCTTTCCTGTTGTGTTCTGTCTCCATAATAGATCTGTAGGGGATTGAATGCACCCTCATTTGAGCCATAATTCCTGCTCTGCTGCTGGTGCTCTGCTTTTTAATTCTATGTCCTGTGCAATTGGTAATGCATTGTATCCATCTGCTTTGGGCACTTCAGTTTTGCTTACTAAAATACATTCTGTGCTCGTGGGTACTGGGAGATACGCTGCTTCTTTTGCTGATGCGTCTGCATTTCCCAAAGGTATTTCAGCTCTGTTTTGTGTGTGTGCTTGGCATTTCACTATTGCTACCACTGAGGGTTCTGCAAGGGTGTCAATTCATTTATTTAGTAATTTTGCATGTTGTACTGGGGACCCATTAGCTCTTCTAAATCCCCTCCTTCTCCATCTCGATAGTCCAGTGTGTACCGTAGTGGTTATGTACGCTGAATCAGAATAAATTGTCACAGAGCACCCTCTTGCTGCATGGAGTGCTTCAATCAGTGCTATGATCTCTGCTACATGGAATAGTGCATAGGCAAGCATTTTTGCATCAGTATTTCATATTCTCTTTCCTCCATCCTTACCAATGCATCCCCTCCATGCTTCTCACCTGTTTCTTTTGTCAATGGATGCTGACCCATAAACGAAGAACACTCCTCCCTCCTTTAGGGCATATTCTCTTGCCTTTGGAATGTCTTCTCCTACTCACCCGGTTGTTGCACAGTCATACTCTTGCATGTCTTGGACAATGCATGACTCTGTAAGGAACGTGGCAGGGTTTACTGTCTTAAACCTTACCACATGGATATTTGGGCTGGACAGTATCATTTTGTAGGCTGATGCTCTTTGTGTCGTATGGGTGGACTTTGACCTTTCTAGTATCGCATCATACATACAGGGTGACAGAGCACCCCATGACTATTGTCAAGCTTTTCTCAATAGCAAAAGCGGCTGCTGCAAAAGCCTGTTTGCACGCAACTTGACCTTGCATTAATGAATTGAATGTGCCACTGTAATAGACGAGTGGCGTGTGAACCATTGAACTTTTCTGCATCAGCACTGCTGTCATGAGGGTGCCATTGGCTTGCGAAAAGAGATACAATTCTTGGTCATGCTCAGGTGTGGTTAGTACTGGGGCTGTTGAAAGTAACTCTTTGAGGTCGTTAAATGCTGTTTGCATTTCTGCTTCCTTCTGTTCCTGGTTTTAGGCCTTGCAAGAGGGCCCTTGTGTATGCTGCATAATCTAGAGTCCATGCTCTACAATAATTGCAGAGTCCAAGAAACGTCTGCATTTCTTTGACTGTGTTCGGTTTGGCAGTGGTACGCACTGTTGCTGCTCTGTCAGGAATTATCCTTTTGCCATCTTTTGAAATCAATTGGCCCAAGTACAGGACCTCTGCAAACAGTACTGCAGTTTTTTCTTGTCTACCTGGTACCCTTTTGTGCAAGGAGTTGGAGAAGGGCAATAGAATCTCTCCGGCAACTTTCTTCGCTCTCACTGCACACTAATAGGTCATCTACATATTGAATGATGGTGCTCAGAACTTGAAAATTGCCAAGATCTTCGTGCAATATCCTATTTAATATACTCAGACTTTCGCAATACCCCTGGGGAAAACAACTGTGTTCATACCTTCTCTCCCCCGCCCCCAGGGAAAAGGCTGTAAGATACTGTGATTCTGGGTCAAGGGGCACTGAGAAAAAGGCATTTTTCAAGTGCACCACAGTGAAGTGGGTGGCCTGCTTCGGGATGCTGCACAAAATGGAAGCAGGATTTGAGACAAGAGGCAACTCTTTTTGAGCAATATCGTTGAGGGGGCAGAGGTCCTGAATCATATGCCAACTCTCCCCTGTCGCTTTCTTAATGGGGTACACAGCAGTATTACATGGGGAGGTCAAAGGGACAACTATTCCTTGCTCTAGGAGTACTTGCAGTATCTCTTGAATCCCTTCCTCTGCATCTCTAGACAGGGGGTACTGCTTCACTCTGGGTAATATAGCTCCTGGCTTGAGTGTTATCTATACAGGGGTCACTTCTCTCAATAATCCCACATCATGGGGTTTAGTGGTCCACAGGTAGGACGGGACTTGTTTCATATCTGTGTCACAAAAGGGCGGTGGTCCGCTGATGACAGCCATAAGGGGGCTCGGTACTTTTCTGAACTGCACCATAATTTCACAAGGAATATTGATCTCTAGCACAAGCTCCTCATCATTGCTGTCATCAGCGAACAATTCTTCATCAGTCAACTCATGCAATGGTATATAACACTGTGCGCCACTCGCATACATTAATTTCAGTTCCAATTACAACAATTCTTTTAGCAGACACTTGCACCCCTGCCAGATCTAAAGACAGGATGGTAACAGCCACAATTTCTGGGGTTGCCATGGGGCGAAAGACAAAATCAGAGGGCAACCCCCATTCCATCCTTCTGAGTTCAGGCACTGCTCATGCTAACACCCTAATCCCATACACGAACATATCGGGATTTGCTGGTACCCCTCTCACTTTCATTTCATTGGCCACAGTATGTATTAACAACATTGCCCTGAGGGGGCACATGCCTGGGGTGGAGCAAACGATTGATATGGTCATGTTTAATTTGATGAGCAAATCTCTTCCCAATGGGTTGACAGGGGAACTAATACAATAAGGGTGCTTGCACTACCCTCCCTCCTATCTTAACGTCCAAATATTCTGTGTAAGGAACTATGACCACAGCCCCAGAGAATCCTTGCCTGTGGAGAGTTTTGCCAGAGAATGGAAAATCACCTTCACAGATGCATGACTTCTCCGCCCTGAGTCCACCATAAAGATGAACTGTGTGTTTCCTATCTCTGCCCCCACCAGTGGTTTCTCTTCTGGATGCAAGGTAGTGGATATTACTGGACATGCAAGTGCTCTCTGTGGACTGTCCTAGTCAGGATTGGTGTCTGTCCCTGGGCAAGAGAAGGTGTCTCCTCTGAGCATGCATGTGCCTTGGCAAGGTGCAGGTGCGCCATTCGGGGCAGTGGCGAAAGGGTTATTGTTTCAAGTAGCCTGTGGGTTCGGGCAATTTTGGGGTGCCTGCATCGCATGTGGGGGGTGACAAAAAGTGCTGGGGCCAGGTATCTGAGGTGGCATTTGGGGGTATGGTAGTGGTATCTCATATGCCCCCTAGGCTGGCCCGTGGGGGCTTCTAGGGTGGAGATTCCCATAAGGCTGCTGATTGTAGTAAGGTTGGTTGCATTGATAGTTCCCTCCCTGTCTGCTGTGGTATTCCCATGTAAAAAGCCCCCACCTCCCACAGGACCAACATTGTTCTTGGCTCCCTCCTCTGGGGTCCTGCCCTCTGAACCCTCCTCCCCTCTGTCCCCAGAGCACACCTCGTCCTCATGCGTGTCTTCCTTGCCACTGGGGTCCCATTTATTGTTGCTCTCCTCCCCACTGTTCTTGCCCGTTGTCTGCCCACACGACTGCCATTCTTGCCTTTGTGGCTACAGAGACACTACCCCCTTCTCCCATCTGTTCTGGAGGTGGCACAACTATTACAGCCGCGACCTTCACTAGTTTTGTCTGTACGAGTTTTGCTTCCTCAGCTAACCTCCTCTGAATAGTTTCCTTTTCTCGTTCTTTGATCCTCCTACAATGATGTACTATGATGCTTTGAATCTCAGGCCAGCCTTTGGCTTTTATTCCTGCTATCTTGTCAAGGGTCTTCTGTACTTCCTGGGGCAATCTTCACTTTATAATGAAATAAAATAGGGAGGTAGACTGGTCCCACGTAGCGCCCGTCTCTGTGCGCCACATCTCTTGGACACGGAGAATGAACTGCGCAGCATCTTCCTCATCCCCCATGGTGCATTGCATTATGGAGTGTAAGTTGGGGGTATCGGGGAAGGTCCTCCACAGTGCATCCTACACTTGTGCTCAAACGTTATTAAATGATGCCCCGTCATAGGTATCGTTACTTATAGTCACACCCGGATAACCTGCTTTCACCCACACAGATTCTGCTTGATCACCCACTGCAGACACCAGGAGGCTTTTAATATCTCGTATGGTGAGGGGTACCCCTCCTGGGTTCTTCTCAAAGGCATAGATCAATTTCCCTGCACCCACCATAAGCAGGGGGAGGGACTTGAGTAGGTTGTTTTTATCCATCTGTGCCCAAGGGGCATCTGTAACTTTTATTTCACCTTTTCACTACACCCCCTTTCTTTTTTGCTAGGGCCATCCTCCGGAGCCTGCATCTCACTCTACACTCCCAGGTATCTTCAATTCTTGGGGTGGCCCACTGCACTTGCTGTACGCTTCCTGCTACATCCTCCTCCACTTTGTCGAAGTAGCTCTAGTACTCTTCATCCCTTACCAATCCCATGTTCTCATACCCCAAACTATCAGATTCCCCTTCCCATTCTACCCACACGGCCGGATGGGCGCTGTCAATCCTAAATAGGAAATCCAATTTCCATTCATCTTCCAGTGGGGGAAGGGTGGCACTTGGGGGTCGGGCCACTCTCTGGTCCTCTTGCTGCTTCACACGCTGCTTGTAGTGGAGATAATTCTGTGCGGTGGAAGTCAATGGCACCTCAATATCCCTAGCACTCACTGCTGTGTGGGTGGGAGTGGTGGTAGATGGGTCATAGGGTAGCGGTGGGGCTCTGCTCGGCATTGCTTGTGCACTTCCCCTGATACATAGGTGAGATAGCGAGGTGTCTATCCTCATGGCTAGTCACTTCTGTCTGGGTGTAATTTCCAACTAAGAACCATATGTACCTTTTTCCTTTTCTCAGTCAATGAATAAATGACAGATATTTCTCAGTCTTGTGTGTCAAATGGTCAAATACATATAGACATGGATCAGTTTTTTACCACATAACAAAACACATAAAACAGAATACACATTTAACCCCTTCCTTAACATCTTCCCCTTAGAGCAATCACTTCCCTTCACCCACTCACTCCACACTCGCATCACTCCTGCCCCTCATCCCTGCATATATAAAAACACTGAAAATAATAAGCTAAAACAATAAGTTAAAATAATAACCACTACTTAATCCCGAGCCCTTTAATTACATGGGGCTCCTACTTTTAGCTCCATATTTTATTCTCTGCACTGGTCGAGACAGAGCATTGTGACTGCCACCTTCTAGCCCCTTTCTGGGTAGGTGCCCATATCTCCTCTTTATAGTCTTTCATTTCTCTAACAAAAAGAATAATAAATGGCCATATAAAAAGATAAAGCGCTTTTCTTCACATAACCATCCACTTCACTCACAGTCACCCACTGCGTGTTCCCTTCAATCACCCTGCTCTACATCCCTCAAAACCCCAGTATGTGTTCCTCCTTGCAATTTATTGTCACATGCCTGTGTTCTTCCAAAATCCTCTGTTTGTGGTTAATCCACAACATCTGAGCCTCTCCCTGGGACCGCACCCAGCTCCAACGAGCAGCAGGGTATTCTCAAAACCAGAACCAACAAGAACCGTTTCTTCTGCATACGTGTTTTGGGCGACTCGTCAGATGTAGGTAGGCACGGCCTTTCCGGAGAGGCCCTGGATCTCCCCGCAGGTATGGGGTGTAAGGAAATCACACTAAGAGGTCACCAAATGAAGGCACTGACCTCTACACGTTTCCCAATAATTAAACACCCCGTCAGGGAATAAGACCAAGAGAGAATTTGAAAGGAAAATAAAGTTTATATAATATCAATATGCCAGCAAAGAACTCTGCTGCCTGAGAGCCCTCTGCCAAAATTTACACAGGCAGCACATTAAAAAGGGCAAACGCATCACTAGTGATGAATTAGTGCAAGGCAAAAGTCAAGTTGCTGGTTGGCGGGGGACCTGTAGATAGGCCTGCTCTATATGGGATGCCAGGCCCTAATTGGCTGTTGCATCCCTGTTGATCTTGGCGCACGTGGGTCAGCTGGGCTCATCTCCATGGTGAAGGCCGGGTCGAGAGGGTGATACATTCTGACTGTCTAAGCTAAACGACAGGAACTTGATAATTCATGAACAATGGCATCTACCTGAGCATCATATGAAAGGGGTTCTTGTGAAGAAAGAGAATAATATATTGGGCATGCTGACCTCCACATTCAGGGCTTTGTTAATACTGCAGTTCCCGCACCCCAGTCTCTCCCACGGGGGTTTGATCTATTGTCTGCCTTTCCTGATGCCTCATGATATGAAGAGACGTGTGTTGCTATTGGGAAAATATATTGCTGCACAGGATTTAGATCTGTGGTGGGTAATCTAAAATGGGCAAGACCAGGGGGTTAGATGGTTATCGGCATGAAAGGAATTGGGTGGTTGGGATAGAGATGCCAGGTGGGCTCTGGCCTGGTGAGGTCAGGGTTGAGGGGACACGGACAGTTTAGTGGAGATGGATGGGCATTTGCACTGGGGCCTGTTTCAGTCTCACGCTCTCTGCAGAGCGCATTCTTTGAGAAACGATACTAGGTATATGCAACATTGAGGGTACCATGAGCGGATGGACTTCCGTGGGAACAATGCTTGTGCAGAGCTGGCTTGATCTGTTAATGGCTTGGTCCCTCTGAGAAAACTGAAATAAAATTGGGGCACCGTGTTATTGAGATGCATCTGAGAACTACAGCAAAATTGCTATGCTATGGGACAAACAAACATGGAAGGAGATCACAAAATGAGACAAAATGAGACACAAACGATACACACAAATCAGTTAAATTTCAATGAAAATACACTTTATTCATGCCTTGCATTGCATGATTAAATCACTGCTAAATACTACATAAGCAAGCAAATTTGCAACCCCTAAACATGGGTGCCTAACTACTGCAATTTTCCCGGCCCCTCCGGCCTCACTCCTAGCAACAGCACTCAGCTGAGTCTACTCTACTCCAGCATAATAGCAAAGTTCTTAATTGTTGTCAGCATTTCCTCTGTCCCACACACAAGCTCTCTCTAACAACAGTTATCCCACACACACACACACTCATGACTCCCCTTTGCGCAGTACCCCCCAAATGCCGTCTGCAAAGCAGTGTGCTTGGCAGGGCAGTGCTCTCCCACACAGCTCACTGTGTTTCTCCTAGTGTCTTCCAGAGCAGCGCTTCTGCCAATGCCTAACAAAACAGCTCTTCCAATCCGAGTCCTCTTTCATCCAAAAGACTCCCCTCTAAATGTGAACAATCGCCTGCACCGCCTTTCACCGACCCACAACAGAGTGTGACTGCCAGGCCCCGACTGCAAGACTGAATGGGTAAGAGGGAAAGGGAAGGAGGAGGCTTGATCTAAAAGCACAGGCACGGTTTATATATTTTTGTGCCGCAAATCACAATCTGGTTATTTGTATGGCTATGTGTTGTAATGCATACATTTTCACTAGCAAAGCATTTCTCTCCTAGAGTCTGTGTGTCTATCTGCGTACATGGATATTAGTTCACTGTGACATCTACATAAGAACAGGACAAGCATATCATGTTTTTCTGTTCATAGCATGGAGACGCCTAATATTGCGAAACCAAAACATGCAACTCCTTTGGCTAAAGACCTTCTATTCTCAAACCGAAAACACATTCTCTCCCCTCGCCTGCTCCTTCTAAGACAGGGCCATCTATCTCTACTAAGCCAGAGAGCAGAGGCAGTTGTTATAATTCCAGTCCTCACACTGTACATCAACAAATCTTTCTAGCTCCTAGAACCACTCTAAACACTACTACTATGACCAGTATACATAATTACATATAAATGCATGGCTGTCAGCAAACATGGAGTCATTATCGAATGAGCAAAACCCATTGTATTGATACAGCCTATTTCTCTAGTTAAATGCATGGTCAAAAATGCGTACGTGAACGAAATGGAATGTTTTCATCTCCTGATAACACATCAGAATAAATTCCAGTTTGACACCTCTGTGTGAGAGGCTGGGGGTGCGAGTGCTGCGGCCTCACAGAGTGGTGGTTTTTGGGCCTAGTAAAAGATGGCATCTAGGCTTCATACAAAATGGAGTATTAGTGCGACGGCGTGGGCAATGTTATAAATCTAATTCTCTATGTTATAGGGCTCTTTGCACGCATCGTATGGGTGGGGGTTTTCCTCCTTTTGGCTTACCCTCGTATCTTTTGGCTATGGGGGTGGGAGAGAACCATTTCCTTCTCAACACTTATCATCTACATAACACCAGATCAATTTATTTGAAAGCTGAAGGCACCTCACATTTTTTATTGCAATGTTGGGTACTAATAAAGATTGTTGCATGCCTATTGGATTGGCAGTGCCTTATGCCATTTTTCAGAGGACCATGTACCCAGTATTAAGTGCCATTAAGGTACTCTTTCTTTCCAAGATGATAACTTTGTGAAGGAGCTTGATGAAAGGGTGCATTCTGTCCTTACATTCCCACAGATTGTCTTACTATCAAGCTCAAAGAAGCATATTTACGATACACAATGGTATTGCATAAGGCTTAATAAGGGTATCTTGTTGCCAGCAGCTGTGCCATCATATAAGTGCAGTGCCATTCATTTTTAAGATGTATGAAATATTGTGGGAAGTTTACTCCACATGTTTGCTGACATACAAGGGCTTGGGAAGAAAGGTGCAGTTTTCCAATGGAAGATGTTTGAGGAGAATTTAGCTAGGAGTAAGGTATTCAGTAGTCGAAAGCGAGACCTAGGACTACCTTGGCCATCAAAACATGTCCTCACTCACTTGTGAAGCCAGGTATATATTAAGTATGTATCATAAACCACATATGTGTTGATAATCATGGGAATTAAGTCATCAACCACTGGATTTTGTTGTGTTGGGTAAACTGGGAATGTATAGTATTAAAGTAGATGTTCTCTTTCACTTCCTTGCACAAGCATTGGGAAAGTTGCATAAGTGGACAGATTGGTCGTGGTGGCTTTTGTTCACCTAATTGTAGATAGGGAGTGCCTAAGGCAAGTTTGCCCACGAGGAGGCACATCTTATAAAGAAAGGTTGGATGTTTGATTGAGAGGGTACTAGGAAGGCTTTTTCGGGGTTACAGGTGGCATTAGGATGAATTGTCAGAGAAAGAATTCAGCATTCAAAGAGGTGACAGGTTGGTCCCACCCCTTGCCCAAGAAGACTTTATGGTCTATGAAGGGCACCTCAGAAGATGCATGACTGAGAAGAGGTTGAGGGAAATATGTTATTGTCTTAGATAGATGGTGGCATGTTGTGGAGTGGGGGACGACCAACACACACTGGAGCCTAGCCACTTATTCTTGTGGAAGTTCCCAACAAAGTCTGGCCTATGCCAACTCCTACGTTTCTGAGAGAACGTGTTTATTAAGGAAGGAATTTCCAATTAGTTATTCATGAACAATGGTGTCCCCTTTTGTGTGCCTATTGTGTGCCTTTTGAGATGTGGATTTCTGAGAGTGTGGTCCTTCAGGAACTGTTGAAGGATATTGCATAATCTGAGTGACAAAGCATTGCTAGAGAGGTTAATTAGGTTTGTAACCAATAATGTAGAACTGCCAGTTGTTAATGGGATGTGTTGGAGGCTGATTTAGCAGGCGGCTGTGCTAGCTTCTGCTTAACTGAGCATGCAACAAAGGGTCAATCCCCTTTAGTCCTGATGTCTGGTTGAGGGCCAGGCTCAAAGTTGAATCCACCTTGGTCAGGCAGCTAAAAAGCTGTGAACAGGGTGGAAGCAATAGTGGGGCAGGTGGTTTAAGTGGAAATGGATCACAAAGAGTTGCAAGCGAGTGATATGTTGAGGGTGAATAATCAATCTTCATGTCAAGGGTCTATCTTCTTCAAACCAACAAGCATGAGCAGTGCTAGGCCCTGGCTAAGGACGGCTTAAGCCCTCCCACTTTCAGGCATAAGTCCTCCTTCTGTTGTGATGCTCAGCCCCGGTGCAACGGCAAGAGCCTGTCAAATTTCTCACCTTGTTGAGAGGTATATTTACATAACGTTTAAAACACTATCATTAGGTGAAGGCAGCAGCAAACGAACACTGGCAGAGGACTAAAGCCTGCCCAGGCAATATCAAGCGACCCTCTATGTTGAAGACAAAAACCTAACTATGCTGACAAGTTTTTAGATGGTCAATGATTAGCATAACTAAATAGCCTGTGAATTGGGATAAAGAATCCATCGTATGTGCCAAAGGAAGGCGTGATAGCTGCTTAGCCTCTTGGGCTCAGAGGAAGGGGGGAGGGTTTGAAAGTGCATTGGGTTTGATTGCTGCATCCACTACCAGCTTTCAACACCGCCATCCTGCCCGGTTCTACGTTATTTCGCCGCGTTATTTTTTATCGCAGGTTTTTTCATCGCCGTTTTTTTTTTTCTCGAAAAACTCGTTTTTTTTTGTTTTTTTTGGGGGGGTTACCCCCTTCGAGCCCCCCGTTTTTTTTTTATTCCCTTACACCCACAACAATATATTTCATTTTTTAACCCCCCCTAAAAACAAAAACGATGAGTTTTTTTTCGAAATAAATACGGCGATGAAAAAACACGCGATGAAAAATACTGCAGTGAAATGCGTGTATACCATATTTTCTACAGGCTGATGGTAGTGGGTGGAGTATGAGCAACCACGGTGGAGGTAGCCTTGGAACTGAAAGGGACTTGGTGTATGTCAGCTGATGCAGTTGCAATTGGTTGGGTGCGAGCTTGAATTATCATCTCACCTTCATGGTTTTGTTGCAGGACACTATTAACAAAATGATATACAGGGACAGCTGGAGCAAGCAAACCGGCTCCTCTCCCCTTAGTCGAGAATATAGACACGTAGTTCACCTATTAAAGCTTCCAGTTCGCAACAATGCAGGTGACCATGGGAACAAGGGGAGATGCTTCCACTGGACTTATGTCAGCACACTGCCCGGACTCTGCAGAGCCTGGACCTGTAACCTTCAAATCCCATGCATGTGTTCATCTAAGCGTGTCACGCGGGTGGTTGGGAAAGATCGGTTTTGATTCCTTTCCTGCCTAAACTATATGTCGCTTACGTCACTCCAAACTGTATCATTTTCTTCGAGTCAGTGTGGAGGGAAATGACAGAGAGCTCTGAAATACGGGTTTCAATCATTATAATAAAAGCTTAACTACGCTGAACTTCCAAGACAGAGGAAATGAAAGTAGGCTCGTGGTTGATCACGTGTCAGGGGGAGTCTGCCCTGACTGTCAATGAGAATTGCCTCTGAAATGGGGGGCTGGGGTGCGTGCGCAGCATATGATACTTAAGTAGATGTAACCTAATGACAAATGATACACCCTTATCAGCTTTCCAGTCACGGCAGCGGGGTGAGCTGACGCATCCCTTTCAATGTTTCCTCATTATAGCTCTAGTTTTGAAAGGAGAGGCTTTTCTTCCATGTCAGAGAAAAATAAGTTAGACCTGGTTAAGCAAATGCTGGGAATTTTCCGTTGGAAGCAATTGAAAGGGTGAGCTTCCAAAATCTACATTTCGTCTCTTTGCAGCCTTTTCTCTCGGGAATCGTGTGGGTGTTCTAATTTCCCTCTCTTGTGCCACATGATGTTTCAAGCATGCTAAGAATAGCAAAGGAAAAAAAGAACATTCACTTGGAAATGGGTGGACCCCACAGTTTGCAACATGCGACAGCGGAGGCAAGCCTTGGTGCCAGAGGGGTTGAAGGGGTCCTTATGGGGCAGCAAACCATACCATTTCACTACTATGTAGCTTTCGTCGGAGGAGGGGTGCATATGAAAAAATAATAAGTCAGGGCGCGGTTGGGGTGCGTGGGGCAATTGACTACCCTATCCTCGCTCCATAAGCAGACAATAAATATTTGCAACCCGCACATTACAGCATGATGATATGAATCATGTCATTTAAAAGACGCTGGGCCTCATTCACCAGCTGAGGAGGTCAGCAAAACCTCTCAGACTATGAATGAATTTGCCGGGCAGGGGGATCTGAACCCTGAGACAGATACATCTGAAACAGCCTTTTGGTTTATTTACTGCCCCAGAGGGGAAGACGTGATGCTATTTTCCTGGCCACTTGTCTCCTAACTTGTTTCTGCTCCAGGAAAATCCATCCCATCATTTCTTTGAGTTAAAAACTGTTATTTTTGTTGCTTCACAGATAAAACCCCTTTGAGCCGCCACTTTGGCCTATGGGTCTCATAGATCCCCGCTGAGCTTTGTGACAGCGAGCACAACCAGAGTGCAGTGCAGAAAGAGATGAGAGCACATGTCTTTTTTAGAGCCCATTTCAAGAACAGGGGCAAGTATTATTCCGCAGCCCTCTAACATTATCTGGACATAGTTTAAATGTCATAGTTTAAATGTCATAAGTTTCAATGTCAATGAGCCTTATTTCGAGTTTTGTGGTAACTGGGTGGTAAATCCGCCCAGATACCACCAAACTGTATTACCGTTTCTGACAACAGGTCAGGCGGTACTACCACCAAATTACATGTGGTGGTGGTGGTGTAAATCCCCATTTCTGTTAGTCCAGAGGACTCTAAGGGGCATTTTCGGTGGAATTATTGTGGCGGTAATTCCACTGAAATACCCCAGAAAGCTAGCGGATTTACCTCCAGCTCATGGCTGATGGTGAATCCTCCAACTTTCCCGCCAAACCTATAGTTGGGTGTGCGGTAATGCAGCGATATATGGTAATACCGCCTCATTTAATCCTCTCCTCCCACCTTGTAATGAGCCCCACATACCGCATGGACCTCCTAATCAAGGAGGCATTCAGCAGAATGGGAGTACATTCTTCTGGCGTTCAAATGGCTTCCCTTCCCAATTCTGCAGTTCGCTCCATTTTAAGATTTTGCTGAACATACTGCAAGTCTGTGAAATCAACAAAGGGGGGGTGCACTTTGGGTGACAACATTCATTAACCGACTTTACTTCTCCGTGACTCTACAAGGATCATGAGCTCTCGCTGATATCTCTGTAGAAATGTGTTATGTTGCTTGATATTTGTATAGTTCATCCTGCCGTTTGTTGCTTTGAAGCGCTGTAGGTTGAATGGACCTTCGGCGGACCATAGTCTGAACAGACATGAGAAAAAGAGCATTGCAATGCAGGCAAACGGTAAGTGTAATTTAAACAGCTGTTCAATTACTAGTGGAGTTGACGTGCGAATTGACTTTGTAGAAGTCGATGCGTGATAAGTGGTGCTGTTTGGATTGCTGTGTCAGAGGCTATGTAACAGCTGACTGTACTTTTTTAAATTTGTGCCATCAATTACCCCCGCTGGAGAGGGGCTGTTGCATTGGGGAGTTTGGGACTTCTAGTGTTAGGTGGGGGCGGGATCCGGGAGTGAGGCAGTAGGGGAAATGACGTGGGAGAGGAGGGCAGTAGAGTTTGGAGAATGGAGGAACAAAGGTGTGCTAAGAACACCTCGAGTGTGTGACTTTATTGGGGACGCCGTGCGGGCCGGTGCATACCCGGGTGGCCTCAGGAAGCACACAACAACATTGGCGACGAAGCAGCCGCAGTGGAAGCGCTCGGCAGGGCCTACATCGGGCTGCTGGGTGAACATTGCATGCAACGTGGGTGCAGCATTGAGAACTCGTACATCACGTTCCCGACGGCCAGCTACAGACTTTGTGGCGGCCTTGGGGAGCCGCATCATCAGGGTGTGCAGGCATCTGGCTGCAGGTGAGCTGGAGGAGAGCCACGGGTCCGTGGCAGGCAGTGAAGCTCATTATCGCACAGACAGAGGAGAACCAGTGGCAAGGCATGATACAGGAGAAAAAGGCCAGGAGGCAGGTGGGTGTCCTGTTGCCCAGTAGATGCTTTAGAGAGGGCACACCCACTCTGCCACCCCATCATTCAGTAACATTTAGGGGAATCACATTTAGCCCATTTACAAAACACAAGAAATCCTAGTCATCGACATGCCTGACCATGATATTTTCACCACAGTCCCTGTCATGCCCCCAGTGCAGGTGCAGCAGAGGGTCCAGGAATCCCTGGTGGTGCAGCTATCAGGGATATTTGATGTCACCGACATCAGCAACATGGGACCTAGATGGGCCAGGTGGGCCAGAGACGTTGACCTATGTGTGGGCGCAATGGGGCATGGGGCCCATGGAGGATCATCAACAGCAATGCCTGCTGAAGCTAGCAGTGGGCCCTGCAACCAGCGATATCATTGATGAGCTGCCCAGTGACTGCATTGATACTATTCAAGGACTAAAAGCCGTTCTCACCACCTTTTTCACACCGCACACTAATGTGGACTATAAGCGCTACGTCTTTCATTCCACCAAACAGCTTAAGGGGGCGAGACGATGGACGCATTTGTAATGCTGTTGTGGATCAAGCTCAAACATTGTGACTTTAACAATTACTCTAACACTGAGGCCCTAAGCTCATAGATAATTGCTGGATGCGAATCGCAAAACTTCAGGAGGAAGCTCTTACAAAAAACAAGGACACTAGAAGAGATCTTGATGCTGGCGAGAGCAGAACTGGCAGGGGAGAAACAGGTAGAAGCTATGGGCAACCCGAAAAAGTGCCATGGCACACCCGAAGATGGTGCAGAAGCTAGTGGGAGCGTCACCCAAGACCCAAGGAGATCTGTTTTGCTACAAGTGCGGGTTCGAATTCCCACACAAAGGCATGTGCCCGGCCCTAGGGCAACTGTGCTTGGCTTGTGGAGGTGAAAATCACTTTAAGGCCGTCTGCCAGATGTCAAGGAACACAGTGAAAGGGCATAATGAAGGAAACCATACACCCAAGACCATGGACCGCACACTAACTACCACCTCAGGAAATACAGAAATGGAGGATGAAGGGAGGATGACTCGGGAGAAGACAAGAAAGCAAAAGATCACAGACGTTATCACATCTCGACATCCAGGCCAAGAAGGAGGTCAAGACGCCATAATAGGTATCTAGTGGATCAATCGTCGTCATAAACAGAACTCAGCTCATCAGAAGGCAACCGGCGACATAAAGGTTATCTGTATGCCCCACCCTGTCCCACACTGCTCATGCAACTAAATTAGAGGTAGATGGAATTCCTGGTAGACATGGGTGCCACTGTAAATAACATCAGTGAGAGAATGTACCACACCCTTCCACAAGCACCCAGACTTCTCCCGTCGGGGTGGACATCTACCCATATGGCTCCAAGGCCCCGCTAACTTGCATAGGGTAATTTGAGACAAGATGCCAGTACAAAGCACAAGAAAGGAGGATTCCAGTGCATGTGATATCGACAGCACCCGAATGTGGGTGCATTCTGAATTTTAAGACGACCATTGACATGGGCCTACTACATGTACTGTGTAGACTGCTGGTCAACAAGTACATAGATACTGTGGACAAAATAGACCAACTGTTCCCAACGCTGTTCAAGGGCATCAACATTATTTTAAATAAGCAGGTCAAGCTTCACATTGACGACGATGTTTCTCCGGTAGCACAGCACTACCGAGGAATCCCTGTCAACATACAGCGACAGGTGGAGGAAGAGCTTCATACATTTTTGGAGCAGGGCATTATAGAGCCAGTAGTGGGACCCAACCCATGGGTGGCACCCATCGTGCCAGTGCCAAAGAAAGGGCCAGATGCTATAAGCCTGTGAGTGGACATGAGACAACCAAACCAAGCCATCAAGAGAGAACAACATTTGAACCTGTATCACTGACATGATACATTTACTGAATAGTGCCAAGGTCTTCTCCAAGCTGGACCTCAACAAGGGCTATCATCAGCTGGTCCTAAGACCAGAGAGCCGCTACATTACAATATTTGTGACGCACCATGGCCTGTTCAGGTACAAGCGCTTGACCTTTGGTGTCTCTTAAGTGGCAGAGATATTTCAGGCTGAGATACATAATGTGATAAAGCACATTCCTAATTGCATCAACTACAGTGATGACATTCTTGTATTTGGCACAAGCATGGGGAAACACGACAACATGCTTTCGATGGTGTGTATGGCGCTGGAGGCAGCAAACCTCACTCTCAACAGGGAAAAGTGTGAGTTCAGGAAAAGGCACCTTATGGTTCTTTGGGCACATCTTCTCTGTAAAAGGAATGACACCAGATCCTGAGAAGGTGGCAGCACTCAACGAGGCGTCTCCCCCTATGGATTTTTCAGAGCTTCAGTCATTCTTGGGGCTGGACAGCTATTGCACAAGATACATCAAAGAATTTGCCAACTTTAGTGAGCTGTTGAGGGAATCCACAAAACAACATGGGCCTTTTGACTGGTCCACGCGGTGCCAGACCGCATTCACCGCCATTTGTGATCCTATTGCATAGGCAGAAAATAAGACCTATTTTGATGTCACGAGAGAAGCAGAACTGACAGTGGAATTAAGCCCAGTTGGCATAGAAGCTTGTTGAAGAGGGAATAAGCATACTTGTAGGCTCAAGAAGAGAGTTGTCAGTCGTCTGGGCTTGTGAGCATTTTCATTTGTTTCTTTTTGGGAAACCTTTCACAATCACCACTGATCACCAGGTTTTATTGTTCCTCTATGGCAAACCCCAAG
The DNA here is from genome assembly GCF_040938575.1 of Ambystoma mexicanum. Taxonomy (NCBI): domain Eukaryota; kingdom Metazoa; phylum Chordata; class Amphibia; order Caudata; family Ambystomatidae; genus Ambystoma; species Ambystoma mexicanum. The sequence goes on from NC_090937.1 coordinate 276,217,180, forward strand.
CAAAAATGCCACCCTGCATAGCTCAGTGGGGCCTGCAACTGCAGGACTATGCATTCAACATTGTCCACCAGCCAGGGAAAGAGGGCAACCCGGATGATTTTCTCTCTCGTAACCCGAGGAAAGCAGATTCTGAACCCTACGTGGCTGATAGATACATAAGATACATGGTGCAGCAAGCAATACTGCGAGGGGTGGATTCCATGAACCTCGCTCAAGAAGCAGAAAAGGATGTGGCCATACAAATCATCATTGAGGGGCTCAAATCGGGAAGGTGGAGGAGAGCAAAAGAGAGAGGTTGCCTCGAGTCAGAGGAGGTGAAGCGGGATGTAGACAATCTCCTGCTGGTAAAGGATGAACTGGCCATCTTGGATGAAACCCTTCTACTATGTGTTAGCCATGATGGACGAACATTCACGGTTCCCGAAAGGCACAGATGGTAGCTTCCATGGCAGTGCATCATGAGATACTGGTCTTGGACAGGATATTCACGGCACATGGCAATACTAGGAAAGTAAAATCTGACAATTGTCCTCCATTTACAAGTTTAGACTTCAAAACATTTGCGGAGTACATGGGGTTCAGTCACTAGAAGGTAACCCCCTTTATGGCCACAGGCGAACGGGACAATTGAGCCTTTCATGGCCATCCTGAAGAGGGATCTTCAGGTGTCTCATTTGACGGGACCCTATGAAAAGGTGCTACATCATTTGCTTTGGGACTACAGGAGCACCCCCCCCCCCATAGCTCCACACAGAAATGGCCTGCAGAAGTGATATTTCACAGAAGCGTTTGCACGCAACTACCCCACCACCCAAAGGAAGCGGAGAGATACACGGTCAATGACACCATGAGGGTGTGTGATGAGGTTGTGAAAGAGAAAATGAAACGGTACGCTGATGTCAGGCAGGGTGCGAAGGAGTCATCATTGGCCCTAGGAGATATGCTGGTAGTGAAGCAACCTAAAGTTAACAAGCACACTGCCCCTTTCCATGAGGATCCGTTGGTCATCACAAGGAAGCAAGGTTCCCTGATCACAGCAGAAGGGGATCCAAGTCAGGTGACCGTAACTCCTCACATTTCAGGAAAATGCTGACTGCTGGCTGGAGACGGCGGAGCACCAGTCGGGAGTGAGAGATCCTATATTCTTCTGATGAGTCCTATCAAGGCGATGGAGAAAACCTGGATTGGGTTGACTGACCGAGATGACCCGGAACCCATGCCCAGATCTGGACAGTCCAAGGTGAGGTATGAACAACCTCAATGGGCAAGGATGAGGCCCAGGACACTTATTGAAGTAACTGAGTAATGTGAGAAACTTAATGTTTAAATTGGGGGGGGTTGTAGCATCAGGGAGTTTGGGAGTTCTAGTGTTGGTGAGGGATAGGGGCATAACTAGGCTGCAGAGAGGAAGGGGAAATGATGTGGGAGAGGAGGGCAGTCAAATTTGGAGAATGGAGGAATAAAGGTGTGTTAAGAACACCTCGAGTCTGTGCCTTTATGGGGGACACCGTGCGGGCCGGTGCATACCCGGATGGCCCCGGGAAGCACACACACGCACACCGACAGGGGCTGGGGGCCACGGTGCTGAGGCACCTAACAAAAATGGCAGCACCCGTTGAAGGGCCTCAGGTGGCTTGTAGAATGCAGGCAGGACCTAGGCACGTGTCACCCGTGTTTCCAGCCACCTGATTGGCCGAGTGACCTTCCTTAGGTTCCATATACTTCGAATGCTAATCTCCTCTTGCATCAGTGAGGAAGATTCAGTGCTGCTACTGTTTTCTATTTTTTCACTGTGAACATACTTTCTTGTATCTGGACTGCAATGTATTTCAAAGTACATTAGCTGAAATTGGGAGGCTGGTTATTGGTCTGTCCTTCAGCAGGTCATGTGTGCTCATTGTATTTTATTTTAGAAGTGGCAACACTTGGATCTGGATCTTAGAGCTGCAAAGGACCATGCAATATAGAGGGGAACTGGCCGTGCTGAAGGAGGCCAGACAGGGAGATGTTGAGGTCGCAAGTGAGGGACTGGTAGGCATTGGCCTAAAAGTGTGTGAATTGTGAGTTCTGATTGGTGTTGGAATTCCAAAAGGTTGGTGTGTTTGGGACGTGTTTCCATTTGGTAGTTGGAGCTGGAGTTGGGTCTTCATTTGCTTTTGGAATCTTCCGTTTGGTGTTGGTGTTTTCACATCTAGGTGTACCAGTTCCAGTTTTCAATTTTTCTCTGGAGCTTGGGTGTGTTCTGGTTTGTTTTGCCATTCTAGTAACAGGTTTGGTTCTTGCCATCAAGGCATGTTCCAGTTTATCCTTACTGGAACATGTGCATGTTTAGGCGGTCACAGCATGAAAGGGTATTCATGGGGTCATCAAGGCGTGTGTGACTTTTACAGTGTGTTGGTATTAGGGTGGGGCTCTCGGTATATCGCCACTGTTTTTCTGTTGCTTGGCATGCACAATTGTGGGAGTTTTGTTTGTGGTCTTAATTGGTCTGCATGCTGGCCACACATGGATTGTGCAAGAATTGATTGGTAGTGTTGTGGATTTTCTCCTTTAGTTGATTATTAGGGAGGGAGAAGTGTTGTAATGGAGTGGTGCAGAATGGTGTGATGTCGCATGTAGCCTGGAGTCTTGGTGTGACTGGGTTCTATGGGTTCTTATAGTGACAGTTGGAGTTGCTGTGCTGGCTGGGGTGGATGTCCCAGTATTTCTGTCCATCTATCTTACCTGTGCTCACGATATTTTGGTCTGGGGTCAGAGTAAGAGTGAACATGATGAGAGGGTACATCGTGTCATGATGTCCAAGGCCGCCTTAGACAACACCTCATTAGGAACAACAACCAGGTAGACTGGCTGCGGGCGCACCACCCTACTTTTATCACTTATGGCACATGCCACACACTCCTTTAGCACCACATCTACATTATCGCCCATACCTGGCCACCAATACGATTCCTGCAACCTCCTCTTGGTCAGAGATCTGCCAAAATGCCCCTCATGTACCAACTCAACAAGCCTTGCTCTTAAACTCATCCTGGGAGGCACTAGCATATTGGCTCTTGTGACACCCCACGGGGCCTCTGCCAGTTTACTTAAGAAATGCATGTACTCTATTGCTTCCTGCCTGGCGTTCACTGTCTCCCAGCCACCACGCAGACCATCCTTAGGAATTCTTGTCCAAGGAGATCGACAATGCTAAACTTGACACCTCTGCAACGGGACATCTGTGTGCCGGACAATGGCCACACACACACCAGCCACAAGACACGCAGCCTGGAGACGTTCTTCTTCCTCGTCCTGACATCACCATTACAATAGATGGAGTGCAGAAAGACGCACCTCTCACTCCTCTCACTCCCGCCTCCACGGGAACCGTCACCAATGGACCCCTTTCACTCACTGCCACTCGACTCCAAATAGGAAGGCAGGCCCGCCAAACATGCCGTTCAGCATGTCTTCCACCAGACCTCCGGTAAGGATCACACAGCAGGATTTTCAGCAATGTTTTCATGACATATGCGGCGGACCTCTTCTCCAACTCTTGTCCATCTGCAAACATGGCCCCTGTTGTTTTACACCTCCGACTTAATGACATGTTCTTTCACACCTACGCTCTCCCTTCCTGCCTGGCGTTCACTGTCTCCCTGCCACCAAGAAGACCATCCTTAATCCACGCTAACTCTGAATCCTTGGACGATTCCCTCTCCCACTCATTTTTGTCCACAGAGGGAAGCACACAAGCAACCTGGGTTCCCACATCACTCTCCCCTTGCTCCTCCGGCATCACCACCGGCAGTCACGACAAACAATCTGCCACCACATTCCTGATACCAGAGATGTATTCTAATCTAAAATTGAATTCCTGCAAATCCACCATCCAACTCGTTATCCTAGGTGACACCGAACTCACACCCTTCGTGGCAAGTACATGTGTGAGCAGCTTGTGGTCCGTCCTGATGACATCCGGGATTCCCCAAAGAAAGGTCCTGCAATGTTTCGAAGCCCAGGAAGCAGCCAACACGTCCCTCTCAATAACAGCATACCGCTTCTCAGCATCTCTAAGTGCTCTAGATGTGAACGCGATGGGCCTGTATCTTCCATGTTGCCATAGCTCCAAACCTACCCCTAGTCGAACTTCACTAGCATCGACCGTAAGAACAGTTCTGTTCTTTGGGTCAAACAAACTTAAGGATGGTGCCCTATCGACATCCTCGTTTTAACTGCACCAACTCTGCCTGACACTACTGCGACCATTTGAATTTTTTTTTGTTCAATGAAGCACGCATGCATACAGTCTTCTCAGCATACGAAGGTATGAATTTGAAGTAATACTCTGTTATTCCCAAAAATTATCTGAGTTGGTCCTTGTTCACCGGGGACGAGGCCTCACTCATTACCTTAACCAATCCTTCCCTAGGTTTTATGCCACCAGCATCAAGGGTTTGCCCCAAATACATCACACTAGGCACACTCACCTGACACTTCGACAACTTTACCGTTAAACCACTTTGCCAAAAACTCTGCATGACACAATGCACCCTCTCATCATGTTCACTCTTACTCTTACCCCAGACCAAATATCGCCCTGGAAATAACTCATCCCAGACAACCCCAAAACAATTCTTGCATAACCGATGGAAAACCGCAGATGCCAGGCCAAATGGCATGTGACAAAACCTGTATGCACCAAAAGGTGTTACAAATGAGGTCAGGGGACATGACTCCTCATGTAGATTGATTTGGTGGTACGCCGATGAGAGGTCGAAAGTGGAAAACTAGTCTGCATGTCCCATAGTCAACAACAATTCATTCATATTTGGAAGGGGGGTGGCAATCGACCCAGACACTCGCGTTGAGTTCCATAAGATCAACACACATCCTTAACCCCCTGTCCTGTTTCCACCCCAAAACTACTGGGGACAACCACTCCGAACTCTCAATCTCCTCTATTATCCTCGCCTTCAATCTCTGCAATTCCATCTTCAACCCTTCCCTGGCCAACACCGGAACATTCCTGACTTTGTGCGCCTTGGGCACCGCCCCTCTCTTGAGAACAATTTTGTGTGAGAGTCCCCGCAACATGCCCAACTGCTCTGTAAACACTGTAGGGCATCTGGTACATAAATGTTCTGCCAACATGTTGTCATATGACTGTTCTTCCACACTCAACACGGGCACACTTTTGCGAGGGCGTATTTCTATATCTACCGCTGCTTGTACATCTCATCCCAATACGCTTGCTCCCTTATGTGCCACATAAAATTTTAATTCTGTGCTGCATCCCTTGAACTCAATTCGAGCCCTTTCATACCCCAAGACCTTTATGGGTACCTAACCATACGCACTGGGGTTTATATCTGGTGCTTTGAGTGCAGGCACTTCCTTCCCAAAATTCTCTTTATATACTTCCGAGAAATCATAGCATAAGGGGAACATGAATCTAACACCATTTCCAGTCACACCCTATTCACAGACTAGGTGTCCCACAGCCCCTTCTTGGCCATCCCCTCAACATGTAGTATCACACCTTCCCTCATCGCACCACTGGTCTGAGTCACAGCACTGTCTGTAACCCTGTCGGCCTCAATCATCCTGACACTTTGTCTACCTTGTGTGCAGCCATCCTCACCATTCAACCTGCATATCCTGGCATAATGCCCCTTAGTTTTATAATGCCTACACTCCACGGCCAATGCCCAGGCACCCCTTTGCTTCAGTGGGATGACTCGACCAACCGCACTTCTTGCACATTTTTCGCTTACCAGCCCCCTGGTTCATTCGGCTAAATCTGTTTGATTGACCATCAAACTTCTTGCGGTGAAAGTTCTAGTTGAAGTTGGCAGTGGCAGAGGCAGTGGCACTGGAGGTTAACCCATTGGGTGTTTAGTGTGTACTGGTTGCTTTCTTTATCTTGCAGTCCAGGCCGCCCTTACAGATATGGCTGGGTGCTCTGTTTACTCACTCCAGAGCCACTCGACCCATCCTGCGGAGTCTCTTTTTGATAACGTACTTGTGCCAACTCAAGCCGCCGGCTCGTCAAATGAGCTTATTAACAGTAAAGAGTCCTTTGGGCATTTAGATCAGGGGGTTTCCCAGGAGCGGTTGATGAGGTATTACTAAATCTGGGGGAGCCATCTATAGCAGCAAATAAAACTATCAGACTAAATGTGTCCCATATAAGTCAAACCGGGAAGAGCCTTAATGTAAAGGCAATTCATTCTGGAACAATGACATAACCCCTATTGTGGGTCACAAAATAACAGACTTTTCCGAAATCGGGGACCAGCATGGAAGTTGGAGCACCAAAACCATCTTGTGCATTGGTAACAGTAGACCACTCCCAAATCAATGATCAAAGTATGGTTGAAACGCGCCTATCCACAAGTGTTTCAAGGCGTGAAGTTGTGCCATCATAGTCTCTCCCGATCGATATGATAGGGAGGAAGTGTCGCGGTTCAGATGGAATCTTGTTCCAACTGGGGAAATCCTTTTATGTCGTAAATGAATTTCTAAGGACAAGCCTTTTTGCTGATTCTGCAAAGACATGTAAGAGATCTATTGATTCATTGTAAAGCACTGACTGCGCTACACACTTACAGGCCGATTCATGGAATAATTAGCGCGGCGCAAGTGGCCAAAAACGTGCGAATCGCAGTGGAATAACGAAAATCGCAGTGCAAGTGCGAAAATCGCACGAAAAGCAGCGCACATCGATTCATGGAAGGCCGTGCGCGAGAAAACCATCGGATGTGCGATAAAAAAGTGCGCGGCGCACGTTGGCGCACAGGCCATCTAACTGCGTGCGCCAGGTCACAGCGAAAATCGCACAGGCCACAGCGAAAATCGCACATAGCGCGGCGCACGCAACAAAAGTAGGCGGAACACGGGGCGTAACACTCGGAATGGGGAACAACTTGCCAAAATGTGGGCGTCACGGTGGAAGTACAGGGCACAAGTGCGCGGAACGCCCACACGCTCGCCTACAACACGTATTCATGGAATAGAATAGGGCAAAAAAGCGCACGCTCAAACCAGCGCACAGGCACAAACACGACCGCCACAAGAAAGCAGGCGGTAGCGTCTCTGCGTCTGTAAGAAATGTGCGCCAAAAGGTGCGCCAACAAATAGCACCTATATACTGCCATGATGAATGTCCCATACTGTGGCCCTCCAGGACAAATGACGTGCAAAGGGGTACCCACAAACACGGACACCCGCTGACAAAAAATACATGTGCATGTATACCGGGGTGCGCGGGAAGTCTCACACGCGATTTGGCCGTGTACGTGGATTTCAGGGGTGCGCGGGAATTTCCACACGCGATTTGGCCGGGTACGTGGATTTCAGGGGTGCACGGGAAGTTCCACACGCGATTTGGCCGGGTACGTGGATTTCAGGGGTGCGCGGGAAGTTCCACACGCGATTTGGCCGGGTACGTGGATTTCAGGGGTGCGCGGGAAGTTCCACACGCGATTTGTCAGGGTACGTGAATTCCAGGGGTTTGCGGGAAGTTCCACACGCGATTTGTCAGGGTACGCGGATTACAGGGGTGCGCGGGAAGTTCCACACGCGATTTGGCCGGGTACGTGGATTTCAGGGGTGCGCGGGAAGTTCCACACGCGATTTGGCCGGGTACGTGGATTTCAGGGGTGCGCGGGAAGTTCCACACGCGATTTGTCAGGGTACGTGAATTCCAGGGGTTTGCGGGAAGTTCCACACGCGATTTGTCAGGGTACGCGGATTACAGGGGTGCGCTGGAAGTTCCACACGCGATTTGGCCGGGTATGTGGATTTCAGGGGTGCGCGGGAAGTTCCACACGCGATTTGGCCGGGTACGTGGATTTCAGGGGTGCGCGGGAAGTTCCACACGCGATTTGTCAGGGTACGTGAATTCCAGGGGTTTGCGGGAAGTTCCACACACGATTTGTCAGGGTACGCGGATTACAGGGGTGCGCGGGAAGTTCCACAAGCGATTTGGCCGTGTACGTGGATTACAGGGGTGCGCGGGAAGTTCCACACGCGATTTGGCCGTGTACGTGGATTTCAGGGGTGCGCGGGAAGTTCCACACGCGATTTGGCCGTGTACGTGGATTACAGGGGTGCGCGGGAAGTTCCACACGCGATTTGGCCGGGTACGTGGATTTCAGGGGTGCGCGGGAAGTTCCACACGCGATTTGGCTGGGCACGTGTATGACAGGGGTACGCGGGAAAATCTACACGCGATTTGTCTGTGTGCTCCCAGGTATTCCCTGTACACCCTCCACGGCCCCTGCAGGCAGCACACACCACAGGGGACTACCCTGCACACCTGCTCATGTCACCCAGCACCCCCACCCCCCAGCCACCAGGGGCAGCCTCCACCAGGCCCCCACTCATGTCTCCCACCACCCCCAGCAACCATGGGCAGCCCCCACCAGGCTCCCACCCATGTCTCCCACCACCCCCAAGCAGTGCAGGGGCACTCTACACCAGGCGCCCACTCATGTCCCCTATCACCACCCCCCCCAGCAGTGCAGGGGCAGCCTCCACCAGGCCCCCACTCATGTCTCCCACCACCCCCACCCCCCAGCAGTGCAGGGGCACGCTCCACCAGGCCCCCACTCATGTCTCCCACCACCCCCACCCCCCAGCAGTGCAGGGGCAGCACCACCAGGCCCCCACTCATGTCCCCCTGCACCCCCACCCCCCAGCATCCAGGGGCAGCCCCCACCAGGCTCCCACCCATGTCTCCCACCACCCCCACCCCCCAGCAACCATGGGCAGCCTCCACCAGGCCACCACCCATGTCCCCTATCACCACCACCCCCCAGCAGTGCAGGGGCAGCCTCCATCAGGCCCCCACTCATGTCTCCCACCACCCCCACCCCCCAGCAGTGCAGGGGCACCCTCCACCAGGCCCCCACTCATGTCTCCAACCACCCCCACCCCCCAGCCACCAGGGGCAGCCTCCACCAGGCCCTCACTCATGTCTCCCACCACCCCCACCCCCCAGCAACCATGGGCAGCCCCCACCAGGCTCCCACCCATGTCTCCCACCACCCCCACCCCCCAGCAGTGAAGGGGCACCCTCCACCAGGCCCCCACTCCTGTCTCCCACTACCCCCACCCCCCAGCAGTGCAGGGGCAGCCTCCACCAGGCCACCACCCATGTCCCCTATCACCACCACCCCCCAGCAGTGCAGGGGCAGCCTCCACCAGGCCCCCACTCATGTCTCCCACCACCCCCACCCCCCAGCAGTGCAGGGGCACCCTCCACCAGGCCCCCACTCATGTCTCCCACCACCCCCACCCCCCAGCCACCAGGGGCACCCACCACCAGGCCCCCACCCATGTCTCCCACCACCCCCACCCCCCAGCAGTGCAGGGCAGCCTCCACCAGGCCCCCACCCATGTCCCCTATCACCCCCACCCCCCAGCAGTGCAGGGGCACCCTCCACCAGGCCCCCACTCATGTCTCACACCACCCCCACCACCCAGCAGTGTGGGGCAGCCTCCACCAGGCCACCACTCATGTCTCCCACCACCCCCACCCCCCAGCCACCAGGGGCAGCCTCCACCAGGCCCCCACCCATGTCCCCTATCACCACCCACCCCAGCAGTGCAGGGGCAGCCTCCACCAGGCCCCCACTCATGTCTCCCACCACCCCCCAGCAGTGCAGGGGCACCCTCCACCAGGCCCCCACTCATGTCTCCCACCACCCCCACCCCCCAGCCACCAGGGGCAGCCTCCACCAGGCCCCCACTCATGTCTCCCACCACCCCCACCCCCCAGCCAGCAGGGGCACCCTCCACCAGGCCCCCACTCATGTCTCCCACCACCCCCACCCCCCAGCAGTGCAGGGGCAGCACCACCAGGCCCCCACTCAAGTCCCCCTGCACCCCCACCCCCCAGCATCGAGGGGCAGCCTCCACCAGGCCCCCACCCATGTCTCCCACCACCCCCACCCCCCAGCAACCATGGGCAGCCCCCACCAGGCTCCCACCCATGTCTCCCACCACCCCCACCCCCCAGCAACCATGGGCAGCCTCCACCAGGCCACCACCCATGTCCCCTATCACCACCACCCCCCAGCAGTGCAGGGGCAGCCTCCACCAGGCCCCCACTCATGTCTCCCACCACCCCCACCCCCCAGCCACCAGGGGCAGCCTCCACCAGGCCCCCACTCATGTCTCCCACCACCCCCACCCCCCAGCAACCATGGGCAGCCCCCACCAGGCTCCCACCCATGTCTCCCACCACCCCCACCCCCCAGCAGTGCAGGGGCACCCTCCACCAGGCCCCCACTCATGTCTCCCACCACCCCCACCCCCCAGCAGTGCAGGGGCAGCCTCCACCAGGCCACCACCCATGTCCCCTATCACCACCACCCCCCAGCAGTGCAGGGGCAGCCTCCACCAGGCCCCCACTCATGTCTCCCACCACCCCCACCCCCCAGCAGTGCAGGGGCACCCTCCACCAGGCCCCCACTCATGTCTCCCACCACCCCCACCCCCCAGCAGTGCAGGGGCAGCCTCCACCAGGCCCCCACCCATGTCCCCTATCACCACCCCCCCAGCAGTGCAGGGGCAGCCTCCACCAGGCCCCAACTCATGTCTCCCACCACCCCCACCCCCCAGCAGTGCAGGGGCACCCTCCACCAGGCCCCCACTCATGTCTCCCACCACCCCCACCCCCCAGCCACCAGGGGCAGCCTCCACCAGGCCCCCACTCATGTCTCCCACCACCCCCACCCCCCAGCCAGCAGGGGCACCCTCCACCAGGCCCCCACTCATGTCTCCCACCACCCCCATCCCCCAGCAGTGCAGGGGCAGCACCACCAGGCCCCCACTCATGTCCCCCTGCACCCCCACCCCCCAGCATCCAGGGGCAGCCTCCACCAGGCCCCCACCCATGTCTCCCACCACCCCCACCCCCCAGCAACCATGGGCAGCCCCCACCAGGCTCCCACCCATGTCTCCCACCACCCCCACCCCCCAGCAACCATGGGCAGCCTCCACCAGGCCACCACCCATGTCCCCTATCACCACCACCCCCCAGCAGTGCAGGGGCAGCCTCCACCAGGCCCTCACTCATGTCTCCCACCACCCCCACCCCCCAGCAGTGCAGGGGCAGCCTCCACCAGGCCCCCACTCATGTCTCCCACCCACCCCCACCCCCCAGCAGTGCAGGGGCACCCTCCACCAGGCCCCCACTCATGTCTCCCACCACCCCCACCCCCCAGCAGTGCAGGGGCAGCACCACCAGGCCCCCACTCATGTCCCCCTGCAGCCCCACCCCCTAGCATCCAGGGGCAGCCTCCACCAGGCCCCCACCCATGTCTCCCACCACCCCCACCCCCCAGCAACCATGGGCAGCCCCCACCAGGCTCCCACCCATGTCTCCCACCACCCCCACCCCCCAGCAGTGCAGGGGCACCCTCCACCAGGCCCCCACTCATGTCTCCCACCACCCCCACCCCCCAGCCACCAGGGGCACCCACCACCAGGCCCCCACCCATGTCTCCCACCACCCCCACCCCCCAGCAACCATGGGCAGCCCCCACCAGGCTCCCACCCATGTCTCCCACCACCCCCACCCCCCAGCCACCATGGGCAGCCTCCACCAGGTCCTCACAATCCCCAATCATGTGCGTCATGGTCAGCCTCCACAGCCAAAAAGCCCAACCAAGTAACCCATTCACCCACATGGAAAAGGAAATTACATGTTACACCCCCAATGTTCATAAAGCTAATGAACCCATGTCCGTCACACACAATGGTTGCAATTGAATGGGAAAACACCCAACATGACATGCATGAAAGCAATGAGATGATACCACACAGTGAAGTATGAAAACAAAATTGTATTAAAAAAATAAGAATGCAAATGAAATGAAACTAACTACAATGGGAATGAAAAAAAGATAAGCTGCATGTCTGTTTAAAAAATAAAATAACCAAATCCTAATCCAAAAAAATGTAGTCCAAAAACAAATGAAAAATAAAATCAATCCAATGAAGAACTATGTACAAAACATACAAGGGTCCATGAGCCCAACTGAACAAAGGAAACCTACAAAAAACCCTAACTAAAATGCAACTATATACAAAAAGTGGAGCAGTGTCCGTCGACTCCAAATCATAACAACAAACAAAGGAAACCTAAAACTAAAGGACTATATACAAAGGCGGCGGGCAAGTCCAGCGGCTCACTCCGTGGTGTTCCGGGCCAGGGCATCATCGAACTCCTGTTCGATGTCCCGGAGGCGGTCCTGTTCCATGGCCCCGAGGGTCCGCAGGGACGCCGCCGTGTCCTCCTCCAACCCCCTGCGGATTGCCTCGAGGCACTCGGCCCGCCTCAGGGCCCTCCGCATGGAGTTCTCCGCCCTGACCATTGTGAGCTGCGCCTCTTCCGCCCGTCGCCGCTCTGCACCTTTGGCGTGGCCCAACCGATGCCACAAGGAAGACACTCTCTGTCCTGGGTCCTCCTGCCCTCCGGCCGATGCCTGCCCCTCCGATGTCGAAGGCCCCGAGCCTTCATGGCTCCCACCATGTTGCTGCTGCTGCTCTGCCTCTGCCCGTGCACTGCCTCCTGCTGCCTGCACATCCTCCGCCAGCTGGGGTGCAGTTGTTGATGTGGCCACCCCTGCTGGACGTCCGACTCCCGACTGTGGCAGGGATGCCTCCTCCACCAGCCTGGCCGCACCGTCAGAGGCAGCTCCACAGGGCACCCAGGTGACTGATGGGTGGGAAGATGGTACAGAGGACGACTGGCGCGTAGGGGGTCCAGTTGAGGAGGGGGTCGGAGCAAGCCCCATCAGACGGAGGAATCCGGCCTGGGTGACCTGTCCCAGCAGGCTGACGTGGTGAACGAGCCATTCGAGATGACGTGCAGTCTCTCCATGAAAAGACTGCAGGTCACCTCGCATGGCCCGTTGACGCAACGCCACACCAGCCAGGACAGGCTTAACCCGGACCTGGATGGCCACGTCCGCAGGCAGAGGAAGGCCATTTGACGTCAGCTCATCCCCTGCCTGAAAACGGGTCTGGACGTAGGCATCCCTGCTGGTGCAAGATGATGCAGGGACAAGATCGGGGACAGGATTGCACACAGGCACCTCCGCGGCGGCCTGTGCTGCCTCCTGTCCCTGGTCCTGCACTGCACCACTAGCACCAGTGGGATCCCCACCTCCAGACCCCGTCTCTGGTGCTTGCACGGCCTCCTCCTCCACCAAACCCCCCACCAACCTGGATGACTCCGTGCCATCTTCCCCTGTTGGGCCCTGTGGGGTCCCAGCTGCCCCTTCTGCTGCCGAGGAGTCCAACTCCAACCTCCGCCTCTTGGACCTCCCCCCGGCAGCTGCGGCCTGGGACGCGGCACCGGACTCCTCACTCCCCGACGAGATGACAACACGGGAGGGGAGCCGGGCCTTGCGTCTCCGGCTGGCGGTGGGATCCCCGCCGCTGTGCTCCACAGCACCTTCTCCGCCCTCTTCATCAGTTGACGCTGCAGACAGGGAGAAACAAAACACAGGCATCAGGGCACTGTACAATGGACACATACACACATGACAGTTGCACAGGAGTGGCATTGGCAAACCTCAGACATGTCATCACAATCCCCAACACACATGTCATTACAACTCGCACACATGAGCCATACCACAGCCATATCGCAACTGCCACCACCATCCCTACACATACAACTGCATGAGCAGCCAAAGGGGAGCCAGACATCACATGCAACACAGGAAGTGCACCACACATGTACACACACCACCACACTTGCATGCATGTGTACACCTCTGCCAAGTGTCGCAGTGTTCAGACGGGCATCCATGTCACATCTGCCAATCAGGCTTCCACATACCGCTGTCACATGCATCCATGTTGCATCACTGTTGCACCCTTGTCAAATACACACACATGCACATGTACACAGTGCTCATACATGCATCCGAAAACAACATACATGCGTGACATCACGGACATGTCTATTTACATACACATTCATCCAAACATGTGTGCACACACAACTGCATTTGGCATGCAAGCCTACACACACAAGCACCATCCATGTCTCACACATTACAGCCCTCGCATGTGTCAGCCCCACGGCCCTGTACACCCCCACCCATACTCGACCCCATACAAACAGATGTGCAACCTGCACACTACCGAATAATCACCACACGCACTGCTCACAATCAGGATGCATGTACACTCACCGCTCGACTCCAGACGGGTCTGCTTCTCTAGGACCTGGACTTGGAGCGCTGGGGATATGCGTTCCAGGACCCTCATCTGTTCTTCCGACAAGTGGCCCCGGCGCCCCTTGGCATCCGCTGCCTTCAAGAGGCGCCGGGCCTTGTTCAAGGGCCTGGACCTGAAGTCCTCCCAGCGCTTCCTGACATGTTGTAAGTCCCGGACTGCCACCCCCTCCGCGTTGATGGCAGTCACGATGTCAGTCCAGATCCGAGTCCGTCCTTCCTTGTCGGCGCGGGAACTTCCAAAGAGGGCATCATACTGCCCCAGGACTTGCTCCACCAGGACACCAACTTCGGTGGCACTGAAGCTGGTGCCCCTCTGCCTCTCTGGCCGGGGGTTGTCAGTGGTCACAGATGGTGTTTGCCCCGACATGACAACCCCAGAGGCAGGAGTGGGTGGGCAACTGGGTCCTGGGGCTGGGCTGTGGAGCGATGGAATCCCAGTCGGGAGTCTTCAGTTCCAGCAGGGGTGGTCACAGCAACAGCACCCCTGGCTGATGTGCAGGCAGCAAATGGCAGTGCACGTGGGCAGCAGGCAGTCAGGCAGCAGCAGATGGCAGGTGGGAGCGTGCTCGGGGCTCTGGGAGGCAGTAGTTCGGCCTTCTGGGCAGGAGCGTGGTCTTCCGTGTGCTTACGCGTGGCCAGCTTGATACGGAGTGATTTGGCACGTGAAAATCCTGCACGTCAGCGTGAAAATCGAGGAAAGGCCCTTAGCGCGTAAGCACGTCAGCACGCATACGCGATTCTATTGGACCAAAGGCCCTCAGCGCGTAAGCGCGTCGCCAGCGTATGCGCGTCTATGAAGTCACGTGCACGTTGAATTGGGCACACGTTTGAAAATGTTGCGTGTGAAAAAAATGAAAGACACGTCCGAGTGTCAAAGCGTGTAATTGGTGGGAATGGGCCTAGCGCGTACACGCGGCAGTGACAAAGCGTGTAATTGGTGGAAATGGCCCTACACGCAGAAGTGACAAAGCGTGTAATTGGTGGAAATGGCCCTACACGCAGAAGTGACAAAGCGTGTAATTGGTGGAAATGGCCCTAGCGCGTACACGCCGCGTAAGTGACGCTGGACATGTGGGCCTGTATAAAAGGTACGTGTAGAACACCATTTCCTTGTACGTGCTTTTCGTGGAGAGCGAGTGGGTGAATTCTGTACTTCTTGTCGTTTCACACGCGATTTACTTCACGGCGTTTCAAGTTCGTATTCCCTGTTACCTCTGACAGCTTTTTCTCTTTTTTTCTCTTTTACTGGTTTACCTGGGTCTGTTCCCTCAAACAGTGTTCCCTTCTACTGTTGTCCTGTCTCCTCAGACAGTGTACAAATCTTCTTTTGGCGGGGGTGTTGCCAACCAAACGCGCTCCTTTTTCACGCTCTTTTACCTGGCAGACGGTGAGTCACGCACGTATCTAACATCTGTGCTTGCCCCGTGTGTAGCCTACCCCTTCAGAGGTCATTCTAGGCTGCGTGTGACACGCATACGTTCATTCTTGTGTTACTGGGTGCCACAGCGTAGTGCAGGTTTTTCTTTCTGCACACGTGGTCTAGGAGGGGTTGCGTGCACCTCATCTCCCTTTTTATGGGCTCCTGTGCGTAGCGTGACCCGTCATCTTTCCCCAGGGGTTACATTCAGCCTTGCTAGAGCACTAGGGTACAATTACCATCTGGTACCCAACCCCTTTCACCCCCAATTGCCCAGGACAATAGTTTACAGCCACTCCCATACGCACATTAACATCAGTGCCATGGCTGGGAGGCGAGAATTCCGTAAGGGTGGCAAAGGTGGAAGAGCCACAAGTGGTGGCCGTGGTGGATCCGGTAGGGGACGTGGTCGTTACTTGCAGGGTGAGCCTGTCCCCCCATGTGTGGAGGACCAGTCAAGGGCACCCATAATCCCCCCCCCCTCCCGTTGAGGCTGATGTGGCTGACACCATCCATGCTCAGCCCTTGTTGGACCAGCCCATTGTGGCACCAGACCTGGCTGACTCCATGGCTGACTTCCAGGTCAGCAGGCCTATGACACGTGCGCTGGTGCACGTTGATGTCATCATGCCACGTGCATCTGGGGCAGCAAGGTCATCTGCTGCCCCAAGTAGGCAGGGCGGAGAGGCTGCAGGGGTAGCTGCGGGTCCATCCACCCCAGCTCTCACACACCCAGCCAGGACAGTGTCGGTCCTAGTCCATCCTGCTGACATTCCCCCTGACACCATTACACTTGAGCCAATGCCTGCACCAACTCCCATGCTGAGTGTGCAATCCCACACTCCTGATACAGAGTCCACCAGGGCTCCTGCCCCTAGTGTCCAGAGCGGCGCAGGACACTCAGGATCACCACCACCTTCCAAGTGGAAGAGGAAGAGTGCTCGTCCGGCACAGGCTGATGCCCCAGACACGGCTACACAGTCCGGCCCGTCCAGGAAGCCCAGCTTCACGGATGACGAACTGAATGCACTTGTCGAGTATGTGTCCGCACATGATAACGAGATGGTCATTGTTGCAGGATCCAAGACCACACCTGCACAACGCCAGGCACACTGGCAGACCGTTGCGGACATCGTAAGTGCCCTTGGAATCGTGAGGCGCACAGCCAATGATTGCTATAAGCGCTGGAATGACCTAAAGCGCAGGGCAAAGAGTAAGCTGGCCTCAAGTCATGCCGCAACTCTAGTGACTGGAGGTGGGTCTCCAGTAGTAGACATGGAACTCACTCCACATGAGTCAGTCGCTGGGACCTACGTCACGGAGGAACAGATCCAAGGCGTGGGAGATCTGCCTGATTACAAGGCATTGTCCGGTGAGTGCACATGCATGTGTGTGTCATCCATGTGCATGGTGTGTGTGTGAGGGCTTCTGTTTGTGTGCCAGGTGAGAGTGTGTGCGCCTGAGTCGTATGGGTCAGCCATGTGCTTCATGCAATACATCCTGCGCAGCTGCATTAGGCCATAGCAGTATCCCTTCTGCCAACAGTAGACATCTAGCCCAACTGCACGCCAGTTGCCCTTGAAGTGTCACCTTGCCACAACATTGTTGCTTATTTTTCACTGTTCATTCAGGCAGATTGTTTGCATTCCACCACTTTTACTAGGCATTTCGCAGTCCTCTAGTCACATGTCTGACATGGCTATGGTAAAGTGGAGTGACTTTGTTACCTGGATATCATTTGTTCACACATGTCCCTGTGCAATTGGACCATTTTGGACTGGCAGCTCCAGGTGAAAAATCTGACCTGTTTGAATTAGAAAAGCTATTACATGCGGGAACTGGACTGAATGAATAGGTTCTGCCCTCCTCTCCATCTTCACTCAATAGCAATGGTACATGCCATCTGTGTGATGGCATGTGTGTTTCACCTGGCAATCACAGGCCATTGTGTGATGCCACTGCCAGGCAGCATGCAGAAAATGTGTTCATCTTCCATCTTGGTGTCATCAGTGTGTGCCATTTGCCTGCCCTTCATATGCAGTGAGGGTGCATGCATGGGAGGGTTTTAGTCATGTGGGACATGTGTCAATCAAGTACTGGTTCTCTTGCTTCTCAGCCCTCATTGTGTGCCATGGTGCTAATGCCTGTTTCCATTTCTTTGTTTTTATGTCTTTGCAGGGGAAGACGCACCTGATACTGCTGGGGTTGTGGAGATGGTGCAGACCCAGGAGGGGTCCGAGGGCCGACCAACCACCAGTGAGGGACGTGGTGTGGTGGTGGGTGAGAACCCACAAGTGCTGTAGGTCGTGCTCTCAAGGGGTGTCTCTGGCTGCACCTCCCCCGAGCTGTACTCAGGTGTTGATTCGGATGATGAGACCTACGTGCCGTTGCAGGTGAGTGTTCCAGGGAGGGATTCTGTTCTGTCCCACCCACCTGCACCAGGGTCAGAACCCTCAATGGGGATGTCAGTGTTGGCAGCTACGCCTTTGGTGGTTACGGATGCAGGGTCACACTCCGCGACATCTGATCCTGTTCCTGGGCCAGCAGATCAGAGGGGGAATGCAGTCCTGCAGCCTCAGGCAGTGCCGGCACAGCAAGGCGCACTTCGCCTTGCCCCAGACAGGTGTGGTGCCCGCCGACGTGGTGGCCGTACGCCACCTGGCAATACCGCATGGGAGCAATCCATTTACGGTATGGCAACCCAACAGGCAGCATCATCCGAGATGATGGCTCAGGCCATGGATAGGGTGGCCACCTCCATTGTCCCCCCTGAAAGGCTGATGGAGCGACTACAGCAGGCAACCGACTCCATCTGCCAGTCACACAGGGAGGACATGTTGGCGTCCAACAGGGACAGGCGGGCGGCACTGGCGACTCTGCAGGAGGCCATCTCCATAGAGTCCCAGGGCCACAGGGAAGCCCTGAGGCAGGAGCTCCTTCACCTCAGGACGACTCTTGTTGAGCTTGAGGCTTCAACACACCAAAGGACAGAACAGCAGCTGGAGCGTCTCACCCGTACGCTCTCAGCTGAGATGCAGGCAACGAGGGCAGAGGTCCGGGCATCCCGTGAGTTGTTGCATGGGGACCTCCGCACACTCATCCTCCAGAACCAGACCTACCACACCCGCATGCTTGCAGCCATGGAGGAGCAGACTAGGGCCTTGCGTGGGCTGCCTCCCATAGTGCAACCACCTCCGGATGCAGCTGCACAGGGTGATAATAGCGACAGCAGTGATACTCCCACAATAGGGTAGCCGTGTGGGCCATGAGCCCATTGAGGTGTTTTTTTTCCCAGGATCCACACAGGTGGGTTTTGGTGTGCACCCTGTCCTCGGACCTCCTGGGTGGCCTCCCAAACCCCCCCGGGCCCATCAATGGCCATTTTTGATTTTTATTTTTATTTTTATTTTTATTTTTAAATTTATTTTTCCCAATTTTTTTGGGACAATTTGTTGCCTTCCGTGGTTCCTGTGGGCATATGCTGCATTGTGGCTGGGCACATGCAGGCTTGTCATGTATTTGGTTCAGATGCTTGGGTTTGAGTCACACACACCCCTCCTGCTTCCCGTTTCCATGGGCTTGCAAAGGGTGTGCCCAAGTGACATTGACGTACATGGTGACATTGGACTCCCACTACATGTGTGGGTAGTCTAGTCAATACTGTGTATACATTCCTAGTGCATATTGCTGTTGTGTTGTACACTGCATGTTGCATTGATGTGTAACTCATCATCTGTGTCTACCTCCCAATTTGCAGGTCCCTTCCTCATGTCTACACAAGGCCCTCTAGTTTGGAGATGGGGTCCATGTTGGCAGCAGTGCACCTACTACTCTACATGGCGCCAACACTGCACAGTTGGTAGTGGTGGGAGTGCAGGCATTTCCAGGTGGTGAGACTACTAATTTCTTACGTTTGTGATGTCATGTTAATGGTAGTACCTGCTCAAGTTTGTTGTTGGTCCTGCATTACTGTGAGCATTTCAGGTGTTGCAAGTTTAAATTAGGGACACTGTACATTGTGACACTAGTGTCATGTTGTGGGGATTACTTTGTTTACCTGCAAATGGCATGACATGGCACGGTGTGTCGTGTGGCGGTGCTGGGGATGGGTTGGCTGACATGGCACTGTCCTCTTGTTGCATTTTGCAAGTGGGTATTCATTTTAGCTGCTTGGATGTGTTTCTTCACAAAACTGCATTGGTGGTGTCTGTGTGGGTAGGGATGCACACATTGTAACACTTCCAGGTGAACAATCTCAGGCTGATATGGTTTTCACGGTTGATTCTCCAGACATTCAGGATCAGTGTCAGGTTGAGTCATCATTGATTGTCAGATGGAATGTGCCAGGGCAGTGTGCACTCCACAGGGGTGTGATTACTATGTGAAGTAATTAGCCACTAGCTGTGTACGGGCTGCCTCCCCCCGTGCCCTTTCCCCTCCCATGCGCAGCGGCTGTGCATGTGGTTGGGGATGTGGGGGCACCACCATGTCCACGGCCAGGCCCCGGCGTGTTGCAACGTTGTGCAGGACACATGCTGCCACTATGATCCTGCACACTACTGGGGGAGCGTACAACAGCTGCCCGCCAGAACGGTCAAGGGAGCGAAAGTGTGACTTTAGCACTCCGAATGTGCGCTCCACTATGCCCCGGGTTGTAATGTGGGCTGTGTTATATCTTACCTGGGGTGGCGTGGTGGGGTTCCGAATTGGCGTCATCATGTGGGGGCTGAGAGGGTAGGCACTGTCCCCTGTGGAGGTGGTGATTGGTATCATTGGTGGGGTTGTGACCTTGCTCAGTATCTGACATGCATGCATGTGCAGTGGCATTCATACTCACCAAGCAGCCATGTATCGCCATGCCGCCCAGCTTCTAGGTCCCGGCTTAGGGTGGACATTCGGTAAATGAAGCTGTCGTGGGTGGACCCGGGATAGTTGGCATATACTGAGGTGATGATTCCCTTGGCATTACATACTACCTGCACGTTGATGGAATGCCAGTGCTTGCGGTTCCTATAGATGTGCTCTGATGCCCTGGGGGGACGTAGAGCCACATGGGTGCAGTCGATGGCACCTAGCACTTTGGGGAATCGTGCCACACCGTAAAAATCCAGGGCGACAGCATGCCTTTCTGCAGGTGTTCTGGGCAGGTATATGTGCCTGCGGACTGATGGGCGTGCAGTGATGATGTTCAAGACCTGGTGTAGGCAGCGTGACTGGGTGGCCTGTGATACCCCACCCACTATGGCACTTGTCCGCTGAAATGATCCAGTGGCTAAGAAGTGCACTACATTGAGGACCTTCTCCAGGGGGCTGAGTGCTTGGGAGCACAGGGTGGGTGATGTGAGGTCATCCTCCCACTCACTCACCAGGTCCAGTATTATGTGTGGTGGAAACCTGTACCTCCCATACACCTGGTCATCAGGCATCCGGAAAAGGCTGGTTCTGGTTGTGAATATTCTGGCCCTGACTATCCTCCTCCTCCTCCTCCTTTGGTAGCCCACGCCCACTGCTGCTAGGAACGGTATGTTCATCCTGGGTCTGAGCTTGTTATTTTGTTTGCGCGCAAATTTATGCGTTGCGCGTGTTGTAGGCGAGCGTGTGACCCGCGCACCCCTGAAATCCAGTACCAAGTCCAATAGCGTGTGGAAATTCCCACGCACCCCGGGATACAGGTGCGCTGACGTACTTGCGTGTGTAAGTGCCCGCGCACCCCTGATATACATGTACATAGGCCAATCGCGTGTACGCGCATTTTTGTCCAATTACACGCGATGGCACTCTGACGTGCTGTCCAATTACACGCGATGACACTCTGACGTGCAGTCTTTCCACGTGTGCTCTGTCATCACGTGCTGTGTGGGAAACACCCATGCGGGTCACGTCACAGACGCGCTTACGCGCTGAAGGCCTTTGGTCCAATAGAATCGCGTATGCGTGCTGACGCGCTTACGCGCTGAGGGCCTTTGGTCCAATAGAATCGCGTATGCGTGCTGACGCACTTACGCGCTAAGGGCCTTTCCTCGATTTTCACGCTGACGTGCAGGGTTTTCACGTGCCAAATCACTCCGTATCAAGCTGGCCAAGCGTAAGCACATGGAAGACCACGCTCCTGCCCAGAAGGCCGAACTACTGCCCCCCAGAGCCCCGAGCACGCTCCCACCTGCCATCTGCTGCTGCCTGACTGCCTGCTGCCCACGTGCACTGCCATTTGCTGCCTGCACATCAGCCAGGGGTGCTGTTGCTGTGACCACCCCTGCTGGAACTGAAGACTCCCGACTGGGATTCCATTGCTCCACAGCCCAGCCCCAGGACCCAGTTGCCCACCCACTCCTGCCTCTGGGGTTGTCATGTCGGGGCAAACACCATCTGTGACCACTGACAACCCCCTGCCAGAGAGGCAGAGGGGCACCAGCTTCAGTGCCACCGAAGTTGGTGTCCTGGTGGAGCAAGTCCTGGGGCAGTATGATGCCCTCTTTGGAAGTTCCCGCGCCGACAAGGAAGGACGGACTCGGATCTGGACTGACATCGTGACTGCCATCAACACGGAGGGGGTGGCAGTCCGGGACTTACAACATGTCAGGAAGCGCTGGGAGGACTTCAGGTCCAGGACCCTGAACAAGGCCCGGCGCCTCTTGAAGGCAGCGGATGCCAAGGGGCGCCGGGGCCACTTGTCGGAAGAACAGATGAGGGTCCTGGAACGCATATCCCCAGCGCTCTACGTCCAGGTCCTAGAGAAGCAGACCCGTCTGGAGTCGAGCGGTGAGTGTACATGCATCCTGATTGTGAGCAGTGCGTGTGGTGATTATTCGGTAGTGTGCAGGTTGCACATCTGTTTGTATGGTGTCGAGTATGGGTGGGGGTGTACAGGGCCGTGGGGCTGACACATGCGAGGGCTGTAATGTGTGAGACATGGATGGTGCTTGTGTGTGTAGGCTTGCATGCCAAATGCAGTTGTGTGTGCACACATGTTTGGATGAATGTGTATGTAAGTAGACATGTCCGTGATGTCACGCATGTATGTTGTTTTCGGCTGCATGTATGAGCACTGTGTACATGTGCATGTGTGTGTATTTGACAAGGGTGCAACAGTGATGCAACATGGATGCATGTGACAGCGGTATGTGGAAGCCTGATTGGCAGATGTGACATGGATGCCCATCTGAACACTGCGACACTTGGCAGAGGTGTACACATGCATGCAAGTGTGGTGGTGTGTGTACATGTGTGGTGCACTTCCTGTGTTGCATGTGATGTCTGGCTCCCCTTTGGCTGCTCATGCAGTTGTATGTGTAGGGATGGTGGTGGCAGTTGCGATATGGCTGTGGTATGGCTCATGTGTGCGAGTTGTAATGACATGTGTGTTGGGGATTGTGATGACATGTCTGAGGTTTGCCAATGCCACTCATGTGCAACTGTCATGTGTGTATGTGTCCATTGTACAGTGCCCTGATGCCTGTGTTTTGCTTCTCCCTGTCTGCAGCGTCAACTGATGAAGAGGGCGGAGAAGGTGCTGTGGAGCACAGCGGCGGGGATCCCACCGCCAGCCGGAGACGCAAGGCCCGGCTCCCCTCCCGTGTTGTCATCTCGTCGGGGAGTGAGGAGTCCGGTGCCGCGTCCCAGGCCGCAGCTGCCGGGGGGAGGTCCAAGAGGCGGAGGTTGGAGTTGGACTCCTCGGCAGCAGAAGGGGCAGCTGGGACCCCACAGGGCCCAACAGGGGAAGATGGCACGGAGTCATCCAGGTTGGTGGGGGGTTTGGTGGAGGAGGAGGCCGTGCAAGCACCAGAGACGGGGTCTGGAGGTGGGGATCCCACTGGTGCTAGTGGTGCAGTGCAGGACCAGGGACAGGAGGCAGCACAGGCCGCCGCGGAGGTGCCTGTGTGCAATCCTGTCCCCGATCCTGTCCCTGCATCATCTTGCACCAGCAGGGATGCCTACGTCCAGACCCGTTTTCAGGCAGGGGATGAGCTGACGTCAACTGGCCTTCCTCTGCCTGCGGACGTGGCCATCCAGGTCCGGGTTGAGCCTGTCCTGGCTGGTGTGGCGTTGCGTCAACGGGCCATGCGAGGTGACCTGCAGTCTTTTCATGGAGAGACTGCACGTCATCTCGAATGGCTCGTTGACCACGTCAGCTTGCTGGGACAGGTCACCCAGGCCGGATTCCTCCGTCTGATGGGGCTTGCTCCGACCCCCTCCTCAACTGGACCCCCTACGCGCCAGTCGTCCTCTGTGCCATCTTCCCACCCATCAGTCACCTGGGTGCCCTGTGGAGCTGCCTCTGACGGTGCGGCCAGGCTGGTGGAGGAGGCATCCCTGCCACAGTCGGGAGTCGGACGTCCAGCAGGGGTGGCCACATCAACAACTGCACCCCAGCCGGCGGAGGATGTGCAGGCAGCAGGAGGCAGTGCACGGGCAGAGGCAGAGCAGCAGCAGCAACATGGTGGGAGCCATGAAGGCTCGGGGCCTTCGACATCGGAGGGGCAGGCATCGGCCGGAGGGCAGGAGGACCCAGGACAGAGAGTGTCTTCCTTGTGGCATCGGTTGGGCCACGCCATAGGTGCGGAGCGGCGACGGGCGGAAGAGGCGCGGCTCACAATGGTCAGGGCGGAGAACTCCATGCGGAGGGCCCTGAGGCGGGCCGAGTGCCTCGAGGCAATCCGCAGGGGTTTGGAGGAGGACACGGCGTCGTCCCTGCGGACCCTCGGGGCCATGGAACAGGACCGCCTCCGGGACATCGAACAGGAGTTCGATGATGCCCTGGCCCGGAAAACACCACGGAGTGAGCCGCTGGACTTGCCCGCCGCCTTTGTATATAGTTCTTTAGTTTTAGGTTTCCTTTGTTTGTTGTTATGATTTGGAGTCGACGGACACTGCTCCACTTTTTGTATATAGTTGCATTTTAGTTAGGGTTTTTTGTAGGTTTCCTTTGTTCAGTTGGGCTCATGGACCCTTGGATGTTTTGTACATAGTTCTTCATTGGATTGATTTTATTTTTCATTTGACTTTGGACTACATTTTTTTGGATTAGGATTTGGTGTTTTTATTTTTTAAACAGACATGCAGCTTATCTTTTTTTCATTCCCATTGTAGTTAGTTTCATTTCATTTGCATTCTTATTTTTTTAATACAATTTTGTTTTCATACTTCACTGTGTGGTATCATCTCATTGCTTTCATGCATGTCATGTTGGGTGTTTTCCCATTCAATTGCAACCATTGTGTGTGACGGACATGGGTTCATTAGCTTTATGAACATTGGGGGTGTAACATGTAATTTCCTTTTCCATGTGGGTGAATGGGTTACTTGGTTGGGCTTTTTGGCTGTGGAGGCTGACCATGACGCACATGA
The DNA here is from genome assembly GCF_040938575.1 of Ambystoma mexicanum. Lineage (NCBI taxonomy): Eukaryota > Metazoa > Chordata > Amphibia > Caudata > Ambystomatidae > Ambystoma > Ambystoma mexicanum. The sequence continues at coordinate 276,242,191 of NC_090937.1, forward strand.
TTGGGGATTGTGAGGACCTGCTGGAGGCTGCCCATGGTGGCTGGGGGGTGGTGGGAGACATGGGTGGGAGCCTGGTGGGGGCTGCCCATGGTTGCTGGGGGGTGGGGGTGGGGGGAGACATGAGTGGGGGCCTGGTGGAGGCTGCCCCTGGTGGCTGGGGGGTGGGGGTGGTGGGAGACATGAGTGGGGGCCTGGTGGAGGGTGCCCCTGCACTGCTGGGGGGTGGGGGTGATAGGGGACATGGGTGGGGGCCTGGTGGAGGCTGCCCCTGCACTGCTGGGGTGTGGGGGTGGTGGGAGACATGAGTGGGGGCCCGGTGGATGGTGCCCCTGCACTGCTGGGGGGTGGGGGTGGTGGGAGACATGGGTGGGATCCTGGTGGGGGCTGCCCATGGTTGCTGGGGGGGTGGGGGTGGTGGGAGACATGAGTGGGGGCCTGGTGGAGGCTGCCCCTGGTGGCTGGGGGGTGGGGTTGGTGGGAGGCATGGGTGGGGGCCTGGTGGAGGGTGCCCCTGCACTGCTGGGGGGTGGGGGTGGTGGGAGACATGAGTGGGGGCCTGGTGGAGGCTGCCCCTGCACTGCTGGGGGGTGGTGGTGATAGGGGACATGGGTGGTGGCCTGGTGGAGGCTGCCCATGGTTGCTGGGGGGGTGGGGGTGGTGGGAGACATGGGTGGGAGCCTGGTGGGGGCTGCCCATGGTTGCTGGGGGGTGGGGGTGGTGGGAGACATGGGTGGGGGCCTGGTGGAGGCTGCCCCTGGATGCTGGAGGGTAGGGGTGCAGGGGGACATGAGTGGGGGCCTGGTGGTGCTGCCCCTGCACTGCTGGGGGGTGGGGGTGGTGGGAGACGGGGGTGGGGGTGGTGGGAGACATGAGTGGGGGCCTGGTGGAGGGTGCCCCTGCTGGCTGGAGGGTGGGGGTGGTGGGAGACATGAGTGGGGGCCTGGTGGAGGCTGCCCCTGGTGGCTGGGGGGTGGGGTGGTGGGAGACATGAGTGGGGGCCTGGTGGAGGGTGCCCCTGCACTGCTGGGGCGTGGGGGTGGTGGGAGACATGAGTGGGGGCCTGGTGGAGGCTGCCCCTGCACTGCTGGGGGGTGGTGGTGATAGGGGACATGGGTGGGGGCCTGGTGGAGGCTGCTCTGGTGGCTGGGGGATGGGGGTGGTGGGAGACATGAGTGGTGGCCTGGTGGAGGCTGCCCCACACTGCTGGGGGGTGGGGGTTGTGGGAGACATGAGTGGGGGCCTGGTGGAGGGTGCCCCTGCACTGCTGGGGGGTGGGGGTGATAGGGGACATGGGTGGGGGCCTGGTGGAGGCTGCCCCTGCACTGCTGGGGGGTGGTGGTGATAGGGGACATGGGTGGTGGCCTGGTGGAGGCTGCCCCTGCACTGCTGGGGGGTGGGGGTGGGTGGGAGACATGTGTGGGGGCCTGGTGGAGGGTGCCCCTGCACTGCTGGGGGGTGGGGGTGGTGGGAGACATGAGTGGGGGCCTGGTGGAGGGTGCCCATGGTGGCTGGTGGGTGGGGGTGGTGGGAGACATGAGTGGTGGCCTGGTGGAGGGTGCCCCTGCACTGCTGGGGGGTGGTGGTGATAGGGGACATGGGTGGGGGCCTGGTGGAGGCTGCCCCTGGTGGCTGGGGGGTGGGGGTGGTGGGAGACATGAGTGGTGGCCTGGTCGAGGCTGCCCCACACTGCTGGGGGGTGGGGGTGGTGGGAGACATGAGTGGGGGCCTGGTGGAGGGTGCCCCTGCACTGCTGGGGGGTGGGGGTGATAGGGGACATGGGTGGGGGCCTGGTGGAGGCTGCCCCTGCACTGCTGGGGGGTGGTGGTGATAGGGGACATGGGTGGTGGCCTGGTGGAGGCTGCCCCTGCACTGCTGGGGGGTGGGGGTGGGTGGGAGACATGAGTGGGGGCCTGGTGGAGGGTGCCCCTGCACTGCTGGGGGGTGGGGCTGGTGGGAGACATGAGTGGGGGCCTGGTGGAGGGTGCCCATGGTGGCTGGGGGGTGGGGGTGGTGGGAGACATGAGTGGTGGCCTGGTGGAGGCTGCCCCACACTGCTGGGGGGTGGGGGTGGTGGGAGACATGAGTGGGGGCCTGGTGGGGGCTGCCCATGGTGGCTGGGGGGTGGGGGTGGTGGGAGACATGGGTGGGAGCCTGGTGGGGGCTGCCCATGGTTGCTGGGGGGTGGGGGTGGTGGGAGACATCAGTGGGGGCCTGGTGGAGGCTGCCCCTGGTGGCTGGGGGTGGGGGCGGTGGGAGACATGAGTGGTGGCCTGGTGGAGGCTGCCCCACACTGCTGGGGGGTGGGGGTGGTGGGAGACATGAGTGCGGGGCTGGTGGGGGCTGCCCATGGTGGCTGGGGGGTGGGGGTGGTGGGAGACATGGGTGGGAGCCTGGTGGGGGCTGCCCATGGTTGCTGGGGGGTGGGGGTGGTGGGAGACATGAGTGGGGGCCTGGTGGAGGCTGCCCCTGGTGGCTGGGGGGTGGGGGTGGTGGGAGACATGAGTGGGGGCCTGGTGGAGGGTGCCCCTGGTGGCTGGGGGTGGGGGTGATAGGGGACATGGGTGGGGGCCTGGTGGAGGCTGCCCCTTCACTGCTGGGGGGTTGGGTTGGTGGGAGACATGAGTGGGGGCCTGGTGGAGGGTGCCCCTGCTGGCTGGGGGGTGGGGGTGGTGGGAGACATGAGTGGGGGCCTGGTGGAGGGTGCCCCTGCACTGCTGGGGGTGGTGGTGATAGGGGACATGGGTGGTGGCCTGGTGGAGGCTGCCCCTGCACTGCAGGGGGGTGGGGGTGGGTGGGAGACATGAGTGGGGGCCTGGTGGAGGGTGCCCCTGCACTGCTGGGGGGTGGGGGTGGTGGGAGACATGAGTGGGGGCCTGGTGGAGGGTGCCCATGGTGGCTGGGGGGTGGGGGTGGTGGGAGACATGAGTGGGGGCCTGGTGGGGGCTGCCCATGGTGGCTGGGGGGTGGGGGTGGTGGGAGACATGGGTGGGAGCCTGGTGGGGGCTGCCCATGGTTGCTGGGGGGTGGGGGTGGTGGGAGACATGAGTGGGGGCCTGGTGGAGGCTGCCCCTGGTGGCTGGGGGGTGGGGGCGGTGGGAGACATGAGTGGGGGCCTGGTGGAGGGTGTCCCTGCACTGCTGGGGGGTGGGGGTAATAGGGGACATGGGTGGGGGTCTGGTGGAGGCTGCCCCTGCACTTCTGGGGGGTGGGGGTGGTGGGAGACATGAGTGGGGGCCTGGTGGAGGGTGCCCCTGCTGGCTGGGGGGTGAGGGTGGTGGGAGACATGAGTGGGGGCCTGGTGGAGAGTGCCCCTGCACTGCTGGGGGGTGGTGGTGATAGGGGACATGGGTGGGGGCCTGGTGGAGGCTGCCCCTGCACTGCTGGGGGGTGGGGGTGGTGGGAGACATGAGTGGGGGCCTGGTGGGGGCTGCCCATGGTGGCTGGGGGGTGGGGGTGGTGGGAGACATGAGTGGGGGCTTGGTGGAGGCTGCCCCTGCTGGCTGGGGGGTGGGGGTGGTGGGAGACATGAGTGGGGGCCTGGTGGAGGGTGCCCCTGCACTGCTGGGGGGTGGTGGTGATAGGGGACATGGGTGGGGGCCTGGTGGAGGCTGCCCCTGCACTGCTGGGGGGTGGGGGTGGTGGGAGACATGAGTGGGGGCCTGGTGGAGGGTGCCCCTGCACTGCTGGGGGGTGGGGGTGATAGGGGACATGGGTGGGGGCCTGGTGGAGGCTGCCCCTGCACTGCTGGGGGGTGGGGGTGGTGGGAGACATGAGTGGGGGCCTGGTGGAGGGTGCCCCTGCTGGCTGGGGGGTGGGGGTGGTGGGAGACATGAGTGGGGGCCTGGTGGAGGCTGCCCCTGCACTGCTGGGGGGTGGGGGTGGTGGGGGACATGAGTGGGGGCCTGGTGGAGGGTGCCCCTGCACTGCTGGGGGGTGGGGGTGGTGGGAGACATGGGTGGGAGCCTGGTGGGGGCTGCCCATGGTTGCTGGGGGGTGGGGTGGTGGGAGACATTAGTGGGGGCCTGGTGGAGGCTGCCCCTGGTGGCTGGGGGGTGCGGGTGGTGGGAGACATGAGTGGGGGCCTGGTGGAGGGTGCCCCTGCACTGCTGGGGGGTGGGGGTGGTGGGAGACATGAGTGGGGGCCTGGTGGAGGCTGCCCCTGCACTGCTGGGGGGTGGTGGTGATAGGGGACATGGGTGGTGGCCTGGTGGAGGCTGCCCATGGTTGCTGGGGGGTGGGGGTGGTGGGAGACATGGGTGGGAGCCTGGTGGGGGCTGCCCATGGTTGCTGGGGGGTGGGGGTGGTGGGAGACATGGGTGGGGGCCTGGTGGAGGCTGCCCCTGGATGCTGGAGGGTAGGGGTGCAGGGGGACATGAGTGGGGGCCTGGTGGTGCTGCCCCTGCACTGCTGGGGGGTGGGGGTGGTGGGAGACATGAGTGGGGGCCTGGTGGAGGGTGCCCCTGCTGGCTGGGGGGTGGGGGTGGTGGGAGACATGAGTGGGGGCCTGGTGGAGGCTGCCCCTGGTGGCTGGGGGGTGGGGCTGGTGGGAGACATGAGTGGGGGCCTGGTGGAGGGTGCCCCTGCACTGCTGGGGGGTGGGGGTGGTGGGAGACATGAGTGGGGCCTGGTGGAGGCTGCCCCTGCACTGCTGGGGGGTGGTGGTGATAGGGGACATGGGTGGGGGCCTGGTGGAGGCTGCCCCTGGTGGCTGGGGGGTGGGGGTGGTGGGAGACATGAGTGGGGGCCTGGTGGAGGCTGCCCCTGGTGGCTGGGGGGTGGGGGCGGTGGGAGACATGAGTGGGGGCCTGGTGGAGGGTGTCCCTGCACTGCTGGGGGGTGGGGGTAATAGGGGACATGGGTGGGGGTCTGGTGGAGGCTGCCCCTGCACTTCTGGGGGGTGGGGGTGGTGGGAGACATGAGTGGGGGCCTGGTGGAGGGTGCCCCTGCTGGCTGGGGGGTGAGGGTGGTGGGAGACATGAGTGGGGGCCTGGTGGAGAGTGCCCCTGCACTGCTGGGGGGTGTTGGTGATAGGGGACATGGGTGGGGGCCTGGTGGAGGCTGCCCCTGCACTGCTGGGGGGTGGGGGTGGTGGGAGACATGAGTGGGGGCCTGGTGGGGGCTGCCCATGGTGGCTGGGGGGTGGGGGTGGTGGGAGACATGAGTGGGGGCTTGGTGGAGGCTGCCCCTGCTGGCTGGGGGGTGGGGGTGGTGGGAGACATGAGTGGGGGCCTGGTGGAGGGTGCCCCTGCACTGCTGGGGGGTGGTGGTGATAGGGGACATGGGTGGGGGCCTGGTGGAGGCTGCCCCTGCACTGCTGGGGGGTGGGGGTGGTGGGAGACATGAGTGGGGGCCTGGTGGAGGGTGCCCCTGCACTGCTGGGGGGTGGGGGTGATAGGGGACATGGGTGGGGGCCTGGTGGAGGCTGCCCCTGCACTGCTGGGGGGTGGGGGTGGTGGGAGACATGAGTGGGGGCCTGGTGGAGGGTGCCCCTGCTGGCTGGGGGGTGGGGGTGGTGGGAGACATGAGTGGGGGCCTGGTGGAGGCTGCCCCTGCACTGCTGGGGGGTGGGGGTGGTGGGAGACATGAGTGGGGGCCTGGTGGAGGGTGCCCCTGCACTGCTGGGGGGTGGGGGTGGTGGGAGACATGGGTGGGAGCCTGGTGGGGGCTGCCCATGGTTGCTGGGGGGTGGGGTGGTGGGAGACATTAGTGGGGGGCCTGGTGGAGGCTGCCCCTGGTGGCTGGGGGGTGCGGGTGGTGGGAGACATGAGTGGGGGCCTGGTGGAGGGTGCCCCTGCACTGCTGGGGGGTGGGGGTGGTGGGAGACATGAGTGGGGGCCTGGTGGAGGCTGCCCCTGCACTGCTGGGGGGTGGTGGTGATAGGGGACATGGGTGGTGGCCTGGTGGAGGCTGCCCATGGTTGCTGGGGGGTGGGGGTGGTGGGAGACATGGGTGGGAGCCTGGTGGGGGCTGCCCATGGTTGCTGGGGGGTGGGGGTGGTGGGAGACATGGGTGGGGGCCTGGTGGAGGCTGCCCCTGGATGCTGGAGGGTAGGGGTGCAGGGGGACATGAGTGGGGGCCTGGTGGTGCTGCCCCTGCACTGCTGGGGGGTGGGGGTGGTGGGAGACATGAGTGGGGGCCTGGTGGAGGGTGCCCCTGCTGGCTGGGGGGTGGGGGTGGTGGGAGACATGAGTGGGGGCCTGGTGGAGGCTGCCCCTGGTGGCTGGGGGGTGGGGCTGGTGGGAGACATGAGTGGGGGCCTGGTGGAGGGTGCCCCTGCACTGCTGGGGGGTGGGGGTGGTGGGAGACATGAGTGGGGCCTGGTGGAGGCTGCCCCTGCACTGCTGGGGGGTGGTGGTGATAGGGGACATGGGTGGGGGCCTGGTGGAGGCTGCCCCTGGTGGCTGGGGGGTGGGTGTGGTGGGAGACATGAGTGGTGGCCTGGTGGAGGCTGCCCCACACTGCTTGGGGGTGGTGGGAGACATGAGTGGGGGCCTGGTGGAGGGTGCCCCTGCACTGCTGGGGGGTGGGGGTGATAGGACACATGGGTGGGGGCCTGGTGGAGGCTGCCCCTGCACTGCTGGGGGGTGGTGGTGATAGGGGACATGGGTGGTGGCCTGGTGGAGGCTGCCCCTGCACTGCTGGGGGGTGGGGGTGGGTGGGAGACATGAGTGGGGGCCTGGTGGAGGGTGCCCCTGCACTGCTGGGGGGTGGGGGTGATAGGGGACATGGGTGGGGGCATGGTGGAGGCTGCCCCTGCACTGCTGGGGGGTGGTGGTGATAGGGGACATGGGTGGTGGCCTGGTGGAGGCTGCCCCTGCACTGCTGGGGGGTGGGGGTGGGTGGGAGACATGAGTGGGGGCCTGGTGGAGGGTGCCCCTGCACTGCTGGTGGGTGGGGGTGGTGGGAGACATGAGTGGGGGCCTGGTGGAGGGTGCCCATGGTGGCTGGGGGGTGGGGGTGGTGGGAGACATGAGTGGTGGCCTGGTGGAGGCTGCCCCACACTGCTGGGGGGTGGGGGTGGTGGGAGACATGAGTGGGGGCCTGGTGGGGGCTGCCCATGGTGGCTGGGGGCTGGGGGTGGTGGGAGACATGAGTGGGAGCCTGGTGGGGGCTGCCCATGGTTGCTGGGGGGTGGGGGTGGTGGGAGACATGAGTGGGGGCCTGGTGGAGGCTGCCCCTGGTGGCTGGGGGGTGGGGGTGGTGGGAGACATGAGTGGTGGCCTGGTGGAGGCTGCCCCACACTGCTGGGGGCTGGGGGTGGTGGGAGACATGAGTGGGGGCCTCGTGGGGGCTGCCCATGGTGGCTGGGGGGTGGGGGTGGTGGGAGACATGAGTGGGGGCCTGGTGGAGGGTGCCCCTGCTAGCTGGGGGGTGGGGGTGGTGGGAGACATGAGTGGGGGCCTGGTGGAGGGTGCCCCTGCACTGCTGGGGGGTGGTGGTGATAGGGGACATGGGTGGTAGCCTGGTGGAGGCTGCCCATGGTGGCTGGGGGGTGGGGGTGGTGGTCGACATGAGTGGGGGCCTGGTGGGGGCTGCCCATGGTGGCTGGGGGGTGGGGGTGGGTGGGAGACATGGGTGGGGGCCTGGTGGAGGGTGCCCCTGCACTGCTGGGGGGTGGGGGTGGTGGGAGACATGCATTGTTGATCAGTAGTGCAAGGTGACATGTGGCTTGGCTGGGGGGCATGCCCATGGTGGATGGGCTGCCTGCGGGACATGAGCAGGGGTGCAGGGTAGTCCCCCGTGGTGTGGGCTGCCTGCAGGGGCCATGGAGGTTGTGGAGCGTACACCTGGGAGGACCCACACGGCCAATTCACGTGTAGTACTCCCCAGAACCCCTGAAATACACATACCCTGCTGAAATCGCGTGTGGAACTTCCCGCGCACCCCTGAAATACACGTACCCTGCTGAAATCGCGTGTGGAACTTCCCGCGCACCCCTGGAATACACGTACCCTGCTGAAATCGCGTGTGGAACTTCCCGCGCACCCCTGAAATACACGTACCCTGCTTGCACGGGGCCAATCGCGTGTGGAACTTCCCGCGCACCCCAGAAATACACGTACCCTGCTTGCACGGGGCCAATCGCGTGTGGAACTTCCCGCGCACCCCTGAAATACACGTACCCTGCTTGCACGGGGCCAATCGCGTGTGGAACTTCCCGCGCACCCCAGAAATACACGTACCCTGCTTGCACGGGGCCAATCGCGTGTGGAACTTCCCGTGCACCCCTGAAATACACGTACCCTGCTCGCACTGGGACAATCGCGTGTGGAACTTCCTGCGCACCCCTGAAATACACGTACCCTGATGAAATCGCGTGTGGAACTTCCCGCGCACCCATGGAATACACGTACCCTGCTCGCACTGGCCCATTCGCGTGTGGAACTTCCCGCGCACCCCTGAAATACACGTACCCTGCTGAAATCGCGTGTGGAACTTCCCGCGCACCCATGGAATACACGTACCCTGCTCGCACTGGGACAATCGCGTGTGGAACTTCCCGCGCACCCCTGAAATACACGTACCCTGCTGAAATCGCGTGTGGAACTTCCCGCGCACCCCTGAAATACACGTACCCTGCTTGCACGGGGCCAATCGCGTGTGGAACTTCCCGCGCACCCCTGAAATACACGTACCCTGCTTGCACGGGGCCAATCGCGTGTGGAACTTCCCGCGCACCCCTGAAATACACGTTCCCCGCTTGGCGTTTGCTGTTTGCCAGCCCGGTGAACTGGTCCAGGGTTAGCGCAGCCCTTTGCGATGATTTAGCGATTTGGATGGCTTTTCCTTGCGCGAGGGCGTTCTTGGGGGCGTTACTGGCGCTGCTGCAGGGTCGCTGCGATTCTCTGCGCCACGGCTGGTTTGGGAGCCTAAAATCCATGAATACGCTGTGCGCGGAAATCGGTTCTAGCGCACGTGCCTGGCGCAGTCAATCGCACGCGGACACTCTGCGCCAGCCGCTTGCGACACTTTTCTGCGAAATTCTATGAATTACCCTGTTAATTTTTTTAGTAAACTAGTCCAGAGTCAAGAGTTCATTGGCTGCGATTCGCTCTCGAAGAGGTGTTTGGGAAGCTACCCTACGTCAGTGGGTATTGCTGTTACAGGCTTTTTGAGAAGCTTAAAACTTTGTAATTAAGAGGATTGCGGTCACGTGGAGCAGCTTTTCTGGTGAGGATTTAATTTGTTTAATTTGTTGAAGTGATTTAATGAGGTTTATGATGTGTATGAATTATTACATGCTTTTGAGTATAACGAATGTGTGTAGGATATATATGTTATGATTGCAGTTATCGCAATTGTTGAATATTTAATGTTTAAACTGTTTTAATTTTCTTTCACTGTTGTAAAGGTTGAAGTGTATTTAACCACACACAGTACAAAGATAATAATGCATTCGTCCAACCAGTGTGCGTGTAGTTGCACCTCTGACGAGCCTCTGTGCCAAGCAAACGGCTCCTCGTCAGTGTTTTATAGGCAGGTGTAGCCATGTTCTGATGGACAGAGAATATTTAAGCGCTCTGCTGGCCTCCCAGAATGCTTCGCGAGAACTTGTCATTCCGAAACGGGGGCAAGCGAGTCAGAGTGAGTGACCGCAGGAGATGAGACCAATCAGCCTTTTTCAAGCATTCATAGAGACCTTTGCGTCTAAAGCCTCATTATGGACAGCCCAAGCTTGCTCGGAGAAGGATTTCAGAACCGTTGATTAAGGGTTCTGCGAGGCACTGTCTAATGGAGGCGTGCAGGCCGCGCAGGGCCTTTCCAGGGCTCCACGGCCGACACCAGGACCAGGCGCTGAATGCCTAATACAATCGCAGGCAGCTCCATGCCGTAGCCTCCGTGAGCAGATCACTCTACATAAACTGCAGGGAAGGCTCTGTTCTAAAAGCGAGTATTGCGAATGTAGGTCAGAGCAACCTTAGAGATACAGCGAGCAGACGAGTCTAACACTGAGGCGGACGCGCAGAAAAGACACAGAGACTTGCCTGTGATTTGATAAAAGGCTGCTTTATTTTGAGCAAAAAGGTCTGGGAGCCCCTCTGTGGGGGGGATATGCACATGGTTTTTCTCCTCTGTGAAAGGAACAGTGATCTAAAACGTGGCTGTAGACCCTCCCAAGTGGGAACCTTCCCATAAAACAGATTATTTGGCCATGTTGATTCTCGGTAGAGGGGGCTCCCAGACCTTTTTTGTGCTTTATTTTGAGGCAGGCTTGTTTTACCATATTTATGGTATCGCTGCACTTACTGTATTGCACACTAAAGATTGCACACTAAAAGTGCCCTTTCAGTTTTCTATCAAGTCATTATCCTACCCTCCCCCGCCCCTTTATTTGGGCTATTTCTGCCCCACCGTTCTACCTGGACGGTCTGCCAATCAGCCCCTGCCCACCCACAAGCTATTCCCCTCACGTCTGTCTTTCCTCCCCTATTTATGTTTCACATTCTGGCAAATGTGCCTGCTCTTGGACCAGGTAGACCCACCCCCTTCCCCATGTCAACAAATATGAACCACAACAACCATCAATGAAAAATCAGCTTGCTATCAATACCGCGCCTTTCTAGTGGTCGAAGGGTATCCAGAGGAAACCCTTATCAGATGATGCTGGCTTACCCTGAGACTAGCCAGGTGGCTGGCACAGCGTCCCATAATGTCACTGAGCTCCCCCACGGATCATGGATCGGAGGATTTATTTATTTATGTATGTATTTACTTATTTTGATTTTGTAAAGCGCCACTCAGAGCACTGCAACAAAACACAAAATACAAACAATACAAAATAAATAATAAAACGAATAAGAGCAGTGATACAGAAAACCAGACAGATCCTAAAGATTAGCTCAATCCAAAATCCAGGGCAAGCAGGGAAAAAGAAAGACTTGGCATAAGTTTGACGTTCTTTATTGTAACAGGGACCAACTAAAAATCCACTACCAGAGACCAGTCTGATGCAACACTAGGACGATCCAAGAAGATGGACAAAAAAGAATCTAAGATTACTACTACCACCCCATGGGAGTATACAATCCCTGTTACTCCGAGTGCACCATTGGTCAATTTTAATCTTCCGGAGGAATTTAAGATCTGAGATTCTTATGACCCCTGCTCCAGTCTTCTGGCGAAGACAAGCCAGTACTTTATATCTCAAGGCGTCTACGGGTTCATACCTAGCTCGAGACTCCACATTAGTAATAATAAAATTACGTTGATCCATGACGTTCCTTCTTAAGAAATTATCATTCGTCAGAGCCATGTCACTTTTAGCAATGCAATAACTCGTAGTCATATCAGATTTAGGTTTGAGGTTACCATGTCACTCCCAACAAGAAGACGCTTGAACCGACTCCCCATCTACAACAGACGGTCTAAATGCTCCGACTTCCATAGACATAGGTGTAATCAACACTATGGGATTGAACAAGACTTCCTGTGATATTGCAGTTTTATCTTCTGCGAGTTGGGCCACACTTGTCCATGCAAGATCATCTGAAAGAATGTTACCCTAGTGCCGACCCTATTCTTGCTCTTGTCATCATTTGACAGTGGATGTTTACTTGCGGACACCAGGCTGTTAGATTAATTTGGAGTAATTTGGGAACTCTGTTTCACCATACAAGAGTGCTGGTCTGTTTGACAAGATTCATCTACCTTGATCGGGTGAAATTGTACTGCAGACTTATCCAATAAATCTACCCAAATGCAGAAATCTGCAACGTTTCTGCATTGTTCAAGCTCGCCTACTATTTGTTCCTTGACCTGTTGCCACTGTGTGGAACTAATTTGTTCAAACAGGTTAGATTGTTCATTACCAGGACCTGCAAACACCTAAGGAGACTGTGATGAAGGCTTCTGGGAAACACCCGCCTCTCTTCCCTCTCCTCTACTACAGGGAAGGGCGGCTCGGACAAGAATGAGGACGAGCCGTCAGTCCTTCCAACAAGGCTTCTGGATGCCCCGGTCTTTGGAGAAGGGCTGTGGTCTTTCTGGTTAGTGGGATCCTCTAATATTAATTCCTCGCTGACTATCAGAGAATCCAGTGGCAAACCAGGGCCATCCTTTTGACCAGCTCTGAGATTCTGCAAACGCTGTCTTCTTTGCGCACTTAGTGCCAGTACCTGATTTAAACAGCTCATATTACGTATTGGAGTAGCATATGGGGTATTTGGAATGTCGTTATTTGTGGGAGAAAGAGGCAGTGTCCTGACAATATAACTAATTTGCAAAGGTTTTTTTGTTTCGCCTTAACAAGAAGGCTCAAGTTGATGACATGCGACAGGCAACTTTGCTAAGTGGGTAAATGTGTCACGACCCTCACCCAAAACCCCCTCTGGCAAACCCATTGGCCAGGTGGAGTCAGGACTCGGGCCTCTAGAGCCTGGCATCCTCTTCAAAAGCCCTCATGGGGCCAGTCCTGGCGCCAGGCTCATACACCATGAACAACAATGTGCTTGGGAGCTACTTTATTGTATTGTCAGCCAACATGGAGGCATCCACATAGCTTGGTTCCTAAGAACCAAGCTATGCGGTCTAGTGTTTTGGGTGTGGTAGGCCTGGAACTACTTTCCCTGGTACTACTTTACCTGGGCTATATAAACCACACCCTGACTGCAGAACATGCTTCGTGTTACTTGACGCTCACCGTGTCCAGCTTTTCCCTCGAACCTCGGAGAAGCAGAACCTGCAAGGAGACAAAAGGAACATCATTAGCAGCAGCATCTTACCTGCAGTCTTCATCTTTAAACACTCGCAGCTACTGAGAACAGCTTCCTCGCATCTGCACGCCTCCCGGACAGAACGACCTGAAAGAGGAAGATAGAGGCAACATTAAAGAAAGCTGTAGAGACATTTACAAATTGCGAACTGCTCAAAAGGCTTTCCTGGCTGGTCGCCTCTTGGCAGGCACCACTCCGGACGTTCCACCAGGGCTGGACTGCCCCAGCGGGACACCGGGATATCCCCCGGTAGGCCTCTGACCTGTAGGGCCTCTTTTTGAGCGGAAGGATACACATGCACATTAACAGAAACACATCGCATGATTTCGCCTCGGCTCTGCCGAGGTGGTTTGCCTTGAATTGGCTAACACCACCGACGGAGGCAGGTGCTCTACGTTTTTTTTTCTTGCCAGCTGCCAGGCTGGGCCCGTGCCTGCGCACGAGGGCCTCCTGGAAGCACAGGTGCCCTGCTGAAGCCCAGGCTGTGCACACAGTGCACACATTAGCAGGCAGCGCAGGTCTGCAGACAGGCAGCTGGACCGGGCTGCATGAGGTAAGAAGCAAGGCGCTGCACGTTTAAATAACTCCTTCCCACCCACTTTCACTTTCACTCTCTCCTCTTCCATGGCCTTTAGCAACTCACCCGCTGAGGTCGAGGCACTCCCCCCCCCATTCACCATGATCCAGCTTTGTTCCCGCCGTCGCTCCTCAATTTCTGCCTTTTCCGTCACGCGTTAATCTTCTCCCCCTGCACCCCTGTGTCTTCCTCACTGAGCTGACCCCTTGTCACCCGCCTTCCCCACCCATGGCTGCGCAACAGCCTCTAGGGCAGGAAGCACTATAGCGTATACACAAATTATATTATACGATCATAATAACATTGTGGCCCAATAACGCAAAATGACATCAACCAGCGTACATGACACATAAAACCTGCACACAATGACACATACTTACAAGATACAATGACTTAACATATTTGCTCTGTATCAAACATCCTTCTAATGCTGCTGCCTTTTTTCAAATTCCACAAGTACAGCTATCCACCCTGTTGGTTTCAGACCCTTGTGTCCTGCCGCTGATTTAATTAACTCCCTTTATAGAGCCTAGTGGAAGGCCCCGGGCACTGTTGTGAGTGCCTCTGTAATCGATGGCAGTAGTGGGTTGGTGGCAGGGAGTCCTCCCCATCTGCATCCTGTCAAGGGTAGCTAAACCCGGCTAACATAATGTATCGCCAAAACCCTGCGTCTCTTCCTCGAATTGCAAGTTTGTTTTTACAAGGCCCCCCAGGATAGAATTGGCCGCAGGCCACTTTGAACACATGGACTGATGGCTTAAAAAAACAAAAACAAATGCACGAGTCTTGTGGCACACAGACCATACAGTGCTATGGATGGGAGGGGGCAAGCTCGATCCATTCCATAGGAGAAACGTGCATGGAAAGCACTGGCTCTGTAATTGGGATGTAAACAGTGGAGTCCCTCAAATTATCCTGAAGGTTACTTATGTAGGGCCGATGCTTACAGGGTCTAATTTAGGACGTGTGGCCTGTGTAAATAAGCTGCGTGCCACAATAGATGTAATAGAGGTCTTTGTGTAATTTGTAGGCCAGATGTGCTCATCAGCAGTTCCAGTGTGATTCCACATGTGGTACATGCAGCTGACGGGCAGCGTCCCAGGAAGAACTTTCAGGGGTCTTGCATTCTGCGCGTTACTCTGGGCAGTGGTATATTAGACATGTATGTTTTCATTGGAAGATCCGTCATGTATGTGTCCGAAAAGGCACACCCTTCCCTAGCAGAGCACCCCTGGGATGTGGAGGAGTGGCTTCAGAATAGCTCGTTGTCTATAGGATTGGTAGCATTGTGCTGCTGGTCTAGAATGCTGTCCCCGCACTCTTGCAAGTCCTGCCAACTAAAAGCAATATCCGATGGCGTTGCAGTTTGGCTGTTGTGTTTTTTTTTTTAGAAGGCGCTTAAGATAATGGCTTTAGCATAAGATTGTCATCAGCAATGCCTTTTATTGCTCAACGTACAAAAGCGATGTTGACCGTTTATATTGTGTGCCCCGTAGACTGACTAGCCACTACGCACATTACTGACAAACTGCTCGTGCCTTTTGTTATGGTGTCATTGGCAACAGTTCAAAGTTCAATCAATTTTCAACTGATAAATCGGTGGAGTAGTGCATCTACTGTAGTGCCCCTATAAATTCCTGCTGGTTTAAGTTTCTAATGCCTGTAGGATAGCTCGGGGAGTAAATGCACCTGCAGACATGACCTTGGCGTAGCTTACATGTCATGGACCCAGTCCGAGTAAAATGGTGCAGCACATTAAGGTACCAGTGGAAGAGACCTTTGTTTAATCACAGATCCCTTACGTGGTAAAGGAGCATATTTGGTTGAGTGACTGCTGCAGAAATGTATACAGTTTAAGTTATTAAAGATACGGCTTTAAATAGCTTCCAGCTCCTCTCCATTTTCAAATTTAGGGAGGAGGATTGCATATATAGGTATCGCGACACCTAAGGTTGTATCGTGCGCAGCATTTTGATGAATAAGTATGAGGAGGGCTGGTTGGCAAGCTTACTCGTGCAAGTTTATTAAGACCATTATACATTACATTATAGTTGGTTCTTATTACAAGGAACCTCTACACTTCGGTCAGGACCTGAAGACCCTACTCTTCCAGGAACATCTTGCCAACCGTTCATAGCCTCACTTCAGCTTCTCCGAAATCCCACATTACCACCACCTCTGAAACTCTCCCACTTTAAGTGTAATCCCTGTGTGTGTCCTCCTAGGTGCATCTATTCTTTGGTTCCCAGGGATGGACTGGCCCATAGGGAACTCGGGAGATTTCCCAGTGGGCCTTTGCACCCTGGGCCTCTTTTGTGTGATATTTTCAAATGTTCCCTTAGGAAAAGGGTTGGGCTTGCTAAAATGTATAGCATGGGGCCACTTTGAAAAATATTTCCAGGGTCTCTTTTGATTCCCAGGCCACCCCTGCGTTCCACTCACGCTGAAGAACACTGCGACCTACAAGGAAAGAAAACACAGGTTAGCAAAGGCAAGACTTCACAGCGCTGCGCATAGCGCTTACTTACCGCATCATAGCGCTCTTAATGCGCCATCATTTACCAGCGGGGCTCAACCAAGCCAGTTCGCCGCGCTGAAGCTCCGCATACCTAAGGGAGAAAAAAGAGACATTTTAAACAAAGAAAGGCATGCAGGATAGCAACAAAACTAAAGAACAGCAATAAGACCTACCTGAACAATATCAAACGGCCCGGCGTCAGTGAAGTAACTGGACCGCACTCGCCCATGAAAGACAACGCGCCCCTGCAAAGAAGGCAGGACGGAGAGCACGCCTAATTCTACCACAAGGTGAGGAGAGGGTGCCAGAGGGACTGAAAGCATACGGGGGTGGAGGGAGGATACTTACCCCAGTCAGTCAGTCTTGAACACAGTCCTCCTGTATTTTCAGGCAGAACCTTCCCCGCAGACCACATCAGGGCAAAACTGAGAAGTATACCAGCGAGTAACCCAGCTGGGTGGCGTCCCTGTGAATACCAGGTGAGCGTAATAGAACACGAATCCTACGATAACAAATCCACCTGGGCGCCATGGAGACATCAGAAATGGACCAATTGGCCCAATTACTGGGAGAGCTTCGTGCTGAGGTTCATTCTGCCCGACAAGAGACTAGTGCCCTCCAGAGGGACCTAATAGTGATCAAAGAATGCACTGAAGAGATTAGCAGGCAATACTTGCAATCACAGGCAGGACAGACGCCTCTACCTTGAAGCAATCCAACGATGTAAAACTCCGCCATACCACCCACTCCGGTACAGATCACGTTACCTGGAACAGTGCCCCTGGCACCACCAGAAAGGTTTTCAGGCGACCCACAGAAGTATGCGGCATTCATCAATCAGTGCCGCCTTCATTTTCTTTGTAGGCCTGGAGCATTTCCAAATGACTAAGCTTGGGTAGCTTTTGTCTTATCATACCTGAGTGGTAGTGCAGCAGATTGGTCGGTGCCGTTGGTAACCCATGACGATCCTCTATTACATGACTTTGGGGGGTTCCAGAGAGAAATGGAAAAACATGTTGCTCACCATACCCAGGAACAAGCAGTAGACAATGAACTCTTGTCCCTCCGACAGGGGAATCGGGACTTGTTAACGTACATTGCTACCTTCAACAGACTGGTTGCCGAAGCTAGGTGGCCAGAAAACAAAAGAACCACGTTATTCCATCGAGGCTTATGAGGCGAATTAAAGGATGTCTTAGCCCAGGTGGTTGATCCACCCAGAGACTGTGCAGAATTCATAAAACTGGTTGTGCAGCTAGACCACCGGTTGCAGGACCGAAAGGCAGACCGATCTAAGACGGACCCTCGGACCGTCTATGTTCGACCAAGAGAAAACACACCCCGTGTACCTGAAAATGCTGTAAAACCCATGCAGATTGGAGGGATACGGCCTCCATTAACAAAACAAGAGCGGGACAAAAGAAGACAACAACAGCTTTGTTTGTATTGTGGGAAACCAGGACATTTCCTGAAGGACTGTCCAGTAAAACCCCAAAGAAGAACAGTCAGGGCCACAGAGAAGGATGAAGCTAAGGAATCAGGAAACTACCAAGCTCGACAAACGTAGAGGTCAGTTTGTCGAGTGAGAAGAAAGAGTTGCTGACCTTGCACTTTGCAATACCAGTGATCTTAATTAACCACCAACAGTCGTCAAGAATGCATGCCGTTGAAGCATACATCGATAGCGGAGCAGTTGGAAATTATATTGATCAAGAACTGGCAGCAGAGATGGGGCTTCCTTTGTGTTCTAAGCCAACTATGGACAAGGTAACCACCATGGATGGGACAGAAATCGCTTCCGGTCCAGTAACCCAGTGCACAGCCAGGGTAACCTGGCTGTGTCAGGACGGACACCGGGAGTCTATTTCATTTGTTCTCATCAAGGCACCTCAGTTCAGGCTAATACTAGGGATGCCATGGTTGGTTGCTCACAACCCTTTGATAGACTGGCGGGCATGAAAATTAGCCTTCCCCAGTGACTGCTCCCATGCCTGCTATTACCAAGAGGAAAAACCTGACATCTGTATCCCCATGACTCCCGGAGCGACAGTATCAACCCTGGGAGCAACTAATACCTTGCCAAGTGAATACCATGATTTCCAGGATGTTTTCCGAAAGGACCAAGCCAATACATTGCCGCCGCACAGGCCCTATGACTGTCAGATCGACCTTGTTCCTGGTGCACAAATTCCTTGCGGCAGGATCTACGCTCTCACAGGACCAGAAAACCTTCATTTGAAATCCTATTTAGACCAGTACCTTGCAAACGGATTTATCCGTCCTTCGAAGTCCCACGCAGCCAGTCCTTTGTTCTTCGTACCGAAAAAGGAAGGAGACTTGAGAACCTGTATTGACTACCACGCATTGAACCAGATCACTGTGAAGAACCGCTATCCCTTGCCACATATCCCTGAGATGCTAGGCCAAGTTAAAGATGCCCAGATTTATACCAAATTGCACCTTCAAGGAGCGTACCACCTGGTCCGAGTCAGAAAAGGAGATGAATGGAAAGCCGCCTTCTGTACTAAGTGTGGCTTGTTTGAATATCAAGTCATGCCCTTCGGGTTATGCAACGCTCCTGCAGCATTGCAATATTTCATGAATGACGTGTTACGGGAGTTAATTGATGTGTGCGCCTTAGTGTACATAGACAACATCTTAGTATACTCAGCCTCGGAACAAGATCATGCCAGGCACGTTAGTTCAGTCCTCACCAAGCTCCGTCAACATCGCTTGTTTGCAAAGCTTAAAAAATGCTTTTTTCACATCAACGAAGTAGAATTTCTTGGTTTTATCCTTACTCCAGGAGACATCAGAATGGACGTGTACAAGGTAGATGCCATTCTGAATTGGTCTTCACCGACGCCTCTGAAAGGGGTACAAAGCATGCTGGGCTTTGCGAACTTCTACCGCGGGTTCATCCCAGACTTCTCTCAGGTTGTGCACCCAATCACAGTACTATTACGAAAAAACAATAAGAAGTTTGCTTGGACCGAAGAAGCAGAAGAAGCCTTTCAGGAACTTAAACAAAGGTTTACCTCCGCTCCAATCCTGCGACATCTTCGTCCAGACCTCCCTTATGTCGTTGAAACTGATGCGTCCAGTCTCGCAATGGGGCTGTCCTTTCACAGAGAGACCCGGAAACCGGCCAGCT
This sequence comes from Ambystoma mexicanum, assembly GCF_040938575.1. NCBI lineage: Eukaryota > Metazoa > Chordata > Amphibia > Caudata > Ambystomatidae > Ambystoma > Ambystoma mexicanum. The sequence continues at coordinate 276,261,153 of NC_090937.1, forward strand.
ACATCCTGTGGCCTTCTGGTCGAAAAAGTTCTCACCTCCAGAGATTAATTATGCCATCACGGACAAGGAACTCCTGGCTATCAAATCCGCCTTTAAAGCCTGGAGGCACTACCTTCTGGGGGCCAGACACACCATTACAGTCATCACAGACCACCGAAACCTGCAATATCTCAAAACAGCCAAAGCCCAGTCCTCGCGCCAATTACAGTGGGCCCTTTTCTTCGCCGAATATGATTATGTAATCACATTTCGACCAGGAGTCAGAAACGGAAATGCGGATGCCTTATCTCGCATGGGCATAGATGAAATAGTAAATACAACTCCAGACCCAGTACCTATTATACCTGAAGACAAACTCTTGGGTATCACGACAGCCTTAACACAAGCAGAGCTACGAAAAGAAATCAAATGGACAATGAATCCTGATGCCTACCTCACATGGCAAACTCAAGGAGAACAATATACCATCAAGGACCACCTACCCTTTTTTAGGGATCGCCTATATGTACCCAAGAAGGAATTACAACAGCACATTATTTCAAACTATCACGTTTCACTGATCGAAGGGCATCCTGGGATAGCCAAAACCCTAGCTAAGGTGAAAGAGAACTTTTGGTGGCCACCCTGGTGTAAGGACATCATTCAGTATATTCAGTCCTGCGGTGTCTGCGCACAAAATAAATCACAGATCAAAAACCATCTGGTCTCCTACAACCATTGGACTTTCCTCCAGTTCCATGGCACGCTCTTTCCCTTGACTTCATCACTGATCTACCTCCAAACCAAGGGTTCAACACCATCCTTGTAGATGTGGACTTATTCTCAAAGATGGCCCATTTTTTTCCTCTCAAAGGCCTCCCAGACGCAGCCACTTTAGCAAAAGTGTTCCTGGAGGGCGTGGTTAAGCTACATGGCTTCCCTTCGGTTCTGGTCTCTGATCGAGGCAGCCAGTTTGTTTCAAACTTCTGGAACAAATGCTGTGCAATGGCGCAGATCGACGTTCGGCTATTTACCAGTCACCATCCCCAAACGGATGACCAAACCGAGAGAACCAATCATACACTCGAGCAATATTTACAGTGCATGCTGCACCACAAACAAAGGAATTGGAAAGACCTACTATGGATAGCCGAATATGCATATAACAATTCTTTGCATTCAAGCACGGGACAAACGCCCTTCTATACCCTTCATGGCAGACATCCACGTACCTCTGAACTAGACCTTCCTGCCAGCTTGGAAATGCCAGCGGTAAAGACGCTACACACAACCATTACTCAGGCTTTCAAAAGGGCAAAGGAACACCTTATTCATGCCAAAGAAATACAAAAGAGATTCACCGACCAACACCGTAAAAAGGCCCCTGATTATCAAGTAGGAGACAAAGTTTGGTTAGCCGCTAAATTCGTACCCATCAAGGGAACCCGGACCTTTCATCCCAGATTCTTAGGACCCTATACCATTAAGGCAATTATCAACCCAGCAGCCGTGAAACTGGATTTACCACCTAATCTACACATCCACACGGTATTCCATGTGTCCCTCCTGAAACCAATGCAACCCGGCACACGGATTGGGACACCATCTAAGCCCATACTTGTTGACGGAGAACCAGAATTCGAAGTCAAAGATATAATACTCTAGGAACAAGCTATATTATCTCGTCAATTGGAAAGGATTTGGACCACAAGATAGATCCTGGGAGCCCAGTGAGAATATCCACGCACCATGTCTAATCAGGAAATTCCATCAGAACTTCTCAACCAAACCTGGGCCAGACAGAAGGAACACCATGGGAGGGGCCTTAGGGGGGAGTGCTGTCACGACCCTCACCCAAAACCCCCTCTGGCAAACCCATTATCCAGGTGGAGTCAGGACTCGGCCTCTAGAGCCTGGCATCCTCTTCAAAAGCCCTCATGGGGCCAGTCCTGGCGCCTATGGTGCCAGGCTCATACACCATGAACAACAATGTGCTTGGGAACTACTTTATTGTATTGTCAGCCAACATGGAGGCATCCACATAGCTTGGTTCATAGGAACCAAGCTATGCGGTCTAGTGTTTTGGGTGTGGCAGGCCTGGAACTACTTTCCCTGGAACTACTTTACCTGGGCTATATAAACCACACCCTGACTGCAGAACATGCTTCGTGTTACTTTGCAGCTTGCAACGTGAAGCTCACCGTGTCCAGCTATTCCCTCGAACCTCGGAGAAGCAGAACCTGCAAGGAGACAAAAGGAACATCATTAGCAGCAGCATCTTACCTGCAGTCTTCATCTTTAAACACTCCCAGCTACTGAGAACAGCTTCCTCGAATCTGCACGCCTCCCAGACAGAACGACCTGAAAGAGGAAGATAGAGGCAACATTAAAGAAAGCTGTAGAGACATTTACAAATTACGAACTGCTCAAAAGGCTTACCTGGCTGGTCGCCTCTCGGCTGGCACCATTCCCGACGTTCCACTCACGCTGAAGAACACCGCGACCTACAAGGAAGGAAAACACAGGTTAGCAAAGGCAAGACTTCGCAGCGCTGCGCATAGCACTTACTTACCGCATCATAGCGCTCTTAATGCGCCATCATTTACCAGCGGGGCTCAACCAAGCCAGTTCACCGCGCTGAAGCTCTGCATACCTAAGGGAGAAAAAAGAGACATTTTAAACAAAGAAAGGCATGCAGGATAGCAACAAAACTAAAGAACAGCAATAAGACCTACCTGAACAATATCAAACGGGCCGGCTTCAGTGAAGTAACTTGACCGCACTCGCCCATGAAAGACAACGCGCCCCTGCAAAGAAGGCAGGACTGAAAGCTCGCCTAATTCTACCACAAGGTGAGGAGAGGGCGCCAGAGGGACTGAATCATACGGGGGTGGAGGGAGGATACTTACCCCAGTCGGTCAGCCTTGAACACAGTCCTCCTGTATTTTCAGGCAGAACCTTCCCCGCAGACCACATCAGGGCAAAGCTGAGAAGCATACCAGCGAGTAACCCAGCTGGGTGGCGTCCCTGTGGATACCAGGTGAGCGTAACAAAATGGCATTTTAGTTTTTCTAGCTCTTGTAATAGGCATTGTTTTAAAGGAATAGAACAGCGACCACCCCAACAACAAGCACCTTCTTATGCTCCACCAGTTCAACTACTCCTATTAAAAGGCTCAGATACATAAGTAACCAGCTACAAATGCCAATGTGAACAACCCAAGGCTTACGACATAATTGGCAGTATTAGAAGGGATAAAATAGCATTGAGGGATTACTATACCCACACTGGCTTGTCATTCAACCCTTAATTCAGGGACACACGCGCAACAAACAAGCATCAATACAGTATAAGGTAAGAAAACGTGTGTAGTTGTAAGGGACCTACTCGAGGTCCGGGTCCACGCCACGCTTCCGCTGAGGTCTCACCAATACAGTCTGGGTATCACAGCAAGCTCAGCAGCTCAACTCCTCAGCAACGGCTGACCCTCAGTGCTGCAATGCCGCTGCTTTGCTGTAATCCCCCACAGCAACTATCATCGTGCTTCCTCTTCCATACAGAGGAGGTACACTAGATAAAAGGACTCACCAACGTTCTAGGTGCTGTCAAGCCGCACTGACTTCAAGTCAGTCTGCCGCTTCCGACATTTCAATCTGCTCCCCCTTACCGCTGGACCCCATTGTTGAACTGCTAAGGTGAATGCATTTTACATTATACAGACAGGAATCTCTTCATTTACAAATTCCATTGATGCGAAGGATAGACTGTGGTGTTGCCAAGCCGCCCCTGAGATCATGAGAGATCACCAGACACAATCCACATGCCAACCCTTCATGATGATTCTGCTGAAGCAAACACAAATTGGTTTCACATTCCCTGAGATATAGTACTTCTCCCCCTTGCATTAGTGATTGTCTGACTTAGATATTATTACCCATTAGCCACAGGTTGTTTCCCTTGGCCAGGGATGTGGCTGATAGCTCGGAAACACTCCTGCCAGCAAACATGTCTTCCCCCTTACGTAATGTCTTTGTCAGAATGCATTTTTATAATCCATAAGCCAGAGGTTGACCTTGTGGACCACAATCTGTTCAGCTCTTCCTTTATGTCTCACCTCTTCCTAGTCTTTGGAAGTAGGTGAACAACTGGCTTTTTGTCTCTTCTCATTCAAGTGCCAGGACTGGTGCCTACCAGTGTCTGGGGTATAGGCCTCAGATGGATCTTGGCTACCTCTCCTTACTCAGCAGTTCTGGTCTCTGCCAGTGTTTAAAATCTAACCCTCAGCAGAATTGTGTCTTCCTGTCCTGATCTGCTCCTTACCAGTGTCTGAGATATTTCCCTCAGCAGGCTCTTGACTTCCTCTCCTTCTTCTCTGGATCTGCTGCTCTCTACCATGTCTGAGGTATAGACATCAGCAGGGTCTTGGCTTCCTCCCCCTCTCCGGATCTGCTCTCTACCAGTATCTAAGATATTTCCCTCAGCAGGCTCTTGGCTTCCTCTCCTTCCTCTTTGGATCGGCTCTCTTTAAGTGGCTGAGGTATAGGCATCAGCTGGCTCTTGGCTTCTTCTTCTTTCTTTCTGGATCAGTCTCTTCCACTGTCTGAGGTATAGCCATCAGCGGGGTCTTGGCTTCCTCTTCTTCTCTGGATCTGCTCACTACCTGTGTCTGAGGTATAGACATCAGCAGGCTCTTGGCTTTCTCGTCTTCTTCTCTGGATCTGCTCTCTACCAGTGTATAGTGTATAGCCATCAGCAGGCTCTTGGCGTCATCTTCCTTTTCTCTGGATCAGTGTCTTTGGGTGTCTGGGGTATAGCCATCAGCAGGCTCTTGGCTTCCTCTTCTTCTTCTTCTCTGGATCTGCTCTCTACAGGTGTCTGAGGTATAGCCTTCTGCAGGTTCTTGACTTCCTTTTCTTTCTCTCTGGATCAGTCTCTTCGAGTGTGTGAGGTATATCCACCAGCTGTATCTTGGCTTCCTCTTAGAGTGTCTGACGTATAGCCATCAGCTTGCGCTTTGATTCTGCTTCTTTCTCTCTGGATCAGTCTCTTCGAATGTGTGAGGTATAGCCATCAGGTGGCTTTTGGCTTCCTCTTCTTCTTCTCTGGATCTGCTCACTACCTGTATCTGAGGTATAGACATCAGCAGGCTCTTGGCTTTCTCTACTTCTTCTCTGGATCTGCTTTCTACCAGTGTCTGGTGTATAGCCATCAGCAGGCTCTTGGCTCCATCTTCCTTTTCTCTGGATTAGTGTTTTTGGGTGGCTGAGGTATAGCCATCAACAGGCTCTTGGCTTCCTCTTCTTCTTCTCATGATCTGCTCTCTACCAGTGTCTGAGGTATAGCCATCTGCAGGTTCTTGACTTCCTCTTCTTTCTCTCTGGATCAGTCTCTTCGAGTGTGTGAGGTATATCCATCAGCTGGATCTTGGCTTCCTCTCTGGATCAGTCTCTTAGAGTGTCTGAGGTATAGCCACCAGCTTGCGCTTTGATTTGGCTTCTTTCTCTCTGGATCTGCTCTCCATCAGTGTCTGAGATATTTCCCTCAGCAGGCTCCTGGCTTCCTCTTCTTGTTCTCTGGACCTGCTCTCTACCAGTGTCTGAGGTATATCCATCCGCAGGCTCTTGGCTTCATCTTCCTTTTCTATGGATCAGTGTCTTTGGGTGTCTGAGGAATAGCCATCAGCAGGCTCTTGGATTCCTCTTCTTCTTCACTGGATCTGCTCTCTGCCAGTGTCTGGGGTATAGCCATCAGCAGGTTCTTGGCTTCCTCTTCTTTCTCTCTGGCTCAGTCTTTTCGAGTGTGTGAGGTATAGCCATCAGCTGGATCTTGGCTTCCTCTTCTTTCTCTCTGGATCAGACTCTGAGATTGTCTGAGGTATAGACATCAGCTGGCTCTTTGCTTCCACTTCTTTCTCACTGGATCTGCTCTCTATCAGTGTCTGAGATATTTCCCTCAGCAGGCTCTTGGCTTCCTCTTCTTCTTCTCTGGATCTGCCCTCGACCAGTGTCTGAGGTATAGACATCAGCAGGTTCTTGGCTTCCTCTTCTTTCTCTCTAGATCAGTCTCTTAGAGTAGCTGAGGTATAGCCATCAGCTGGCTTGTGGCTTCCTCTTCTTCTTCTCTGGATCTGCTCTCTACCAGTGTCTGAGGTATAGCCATCGACAGGCTCTTGGATACATCTTCCTTCTCTCTGGATCAGTCTCTTCGAGTGTGTGAGGGATAGCCATCAGCTGGATCTTGGCTTCCTCTTCTTTCTTTCTGGACCAGCCTCTTGCAATGTCTTAGGAATAGCCAACAGCAGGCTCTTGGCTACCTCTTTTTCTTCTCTGGATCGGCTCACTACCTGTGTCTGAGTTATAGCCATCGGCAGGCTCTTGGCTTAATCTTTCTTTTCTCTGGATCTGTGTCTTCACGTGTCTGAGGTATAGCCATCAGCTGGTTCTTGGCTTCCTCTTCTTCTTCTTCTCTGGATCTGCTCTCTACCAGTGTATAGTGTATAGCCATCAGCAGGCTCTTGGCTTCATCTTCTTTTTCTCTGGATCAGTGTCTTTGGGTGTCTGGGGTATAGCCATCAGCAGGCTCTTGGCTTCCTCTTCTTCTTCTTCTCTGGATCTGCTCTCTACTGGTGTCTGAGGTATAGCCATCTGCAGGTTCTTGACTTCCTCTTCTTTCTCTCTGGATCAGTCTCTTCGAGTGTGTGAGGTATATCCACCAGCTGTATCTTGGCTTCCTCTTCTTTCTCTCTGGATCAGTCTCTTAGAGTGTCTCAGGTATAGCCATCAGCTTACGCTTTGATTTTGCTTCTTTCTCTCTGGATCAGTCTCTTCGAATGTGTGAGGTATAGCCATATGATGGCTTTTGGCTTCCTCTTCTTCTTCTCTGGATCTGCTCACTACCTGTATCTGAGGTATAGACATCAGCAGGCTCTTGGCTTTCTCTACTTCTTCTCTGGATCTGCTCTCTACCAGTGTCTGGTGTATAGCCATCAGCAGGCTCTTGGCTCCATCTTCCTTTTTCTCTGGATTAGTGTTTTTGGGTGGCTGAGGTATAGCCATCAACAGGCTCTTGGCTTCCTCTTCTTCTTCTCATGATCTGCTCTCTACCAGTGTCTGAGGTATAGCCATCTGCAGGTTCTTGACTTCCTCTTCTTTCTCTCTGGATCAGTCTCTTCGAGTGTGTGAGGTATATCCATCAGCTGGATCTTGGCTTCCTCTCTGGATCAGTCTCTTCGAGTGTCTGAGGTATAGCCACCAGCTTGCGCTTTGATTTTGCTTCTTTCTCTCTGGATCTGCTCTCCATCAGTGTCTGAGATATTTCCCTCAGCAGGCTCCTGGCTTCCTCTTCTTGTTCTCTGGACCTGCTCTCTACCAGTGTCTGAGGTATATCCATCCGCAGGCTCTTGGCTTCATCTTCCTTTTCTATGGATCAGTGTCTTTGGGTGTCTGAGGAATAGCCATCAGCAGGCTCTTGGATTCCTCTTCTTCTTCACTGGATCTGCTCTCTGCCAGTGTCTGGGGTATAGCCATCAGCAGGTTCTTGGCTTCCTCTTCTTTCTCTCTGGCTCAGTCTTTTCGAGTGTGTGAGGTAGAGCCATCAGCTGGATCTTGGCTTCCTCTTCTTTCTCTCTGGATCAGACTCTGAGATTGTCTGAGGTATAGACATCAGCTGGCTCTTTGCTTCCACTTCTTTCTCACTGGATCTGCTCTCTATCAGTGTCTGAGATATTTCCCTCAGCAGGCTCTTGGCTTCCTCTTCTTCTTCTCTGGATCTGCCCTCGACCAGTGTCTGAGGTATAGACATCAGCAGGTTCTTGGCTTCCTCTTCTTTCTCTCTAGATCAGTCTCTTAGAGTAGCTGAGGTATAGCCATCAGCTGGCTTGTGGCTTCCTCTTCTTCTTCTCTGGATCTGCTCTCTACCAGTGTCTGAGGTATAGCCATCGACAGGCTCTTGGATACATCTTCCTTCTCTCTGGACCAGTCTCTTCGAGTGTGTGAGGGATAGCCATCAGCTGGATCTTGGCTTCCTCTTCTTTCTTTCTGGACCAGCCTCTTGCAATGTCTTAGGTATAGCCAACAGCAGGCTCTTGGCTACCTCTTTTTCTTCTCTGGATCGGCTCACTACCTGTGTCTGAGTTATAGCCATCGGCAGGCTCTTGGCTTAATCTTTCTTTTCTCTGGATCTGTGTCTTCACGTGTCTGAGGTATAGCCATCAGCTGGTTCTTGGCTTCCTCTTCTTCTTCTTCTCTGGATCTGCTCTCTACCAGTGTATAGTGTATAGCCATCAGCAGGCTCTTGGCTTCATCTTCTTTTTCTCTGGATCAGTGTCTTTGGGTGTCTGGGGTATAGCCATCAGCAGGCTCTTGGCTTCCTCTTCTTCTTCGTCTCTGGATCTGCTCTCTACTGGTGTCTGAGGTATAGCCATCTGCAGGTTCTTGACTTCCTCTTCTTTCTCTCTGGATCAGTCTCTTCGAGTGTGTGAGGTATATCCACCAGCTGTATCTTGGCTTCCTCTTCTTTCTCTCTGGATCAGTCTCTTAGAGTGTCTCAGGTATAGCCATCAGCTTACGCTTTGATTTTGCTTCTTTCTCTCTGGATCAGTCTCTTCGAATGTGTGAGGTATAGCCATATGATGGCTTTTGGCTTCCTCTTCTTCTTCTCTGGATCTGCTCACTACCTGTATCTGAGGTATAGACATCAGCAGGCTCTTGGCTTTCTCTACTTCTTCTCTGGATCTGCTCTCTACCAGTGTCTGGTGTATAGCCATCAGCAGGCTCTTGGCTCCATCTTCCTTTTTCTCTGGATTAGTGTTTTTGGGTGGCTGAGGTATAGCCATCAACAGGCTCTTGGCTTCCTCTTCTTCTTCTCATGATCTGCTCTCTACCAGTGTCTGAGGTATAGCCATCTGCAGGTTCTTGACTTCCTCTTCTTTCTCTCTGGATCAGTCTCTTCGAGTGTGTGAGGTATATCCATCAGCTGGATCTTGGCTTCCTCTTCTTTCTCTCTGGATCAGTCTCTTAGAGTGTCTGAGGTATAGCCACCAGCTTGCGCTTTGATTTTGCTTCTTTCTCTCTGGATGTGCTCTCCATCAGTGTCTGAGATATTTCCCTCAGCAGGCTCCTGGCCTCCTCTTCTTGTTCTCTGGACCTGCTCTCTACCAGTGTCTGAGGTATATCCATCCGCAGGCTCTTGGCTTCATCTTCCTTTTCTATGGATCAGTGTCTTTGGGTGTCTGAGGTATAGCCATCAGCAGGCTCTGGGATTCCTCTTCTTCTTCACTGGATCTGCTCTCTACCAGTGTCTGGGGTATAGCCATCAGCAGGTTCTTGGCTTCTTCTTCTTTCTCTCTGGCTCAGTCTTTTCGAGTGTGTGAGGTATAGCCATCAGCTGGATCTTGGCTTCATCTTCTTTCTCTCTGGATCAGACTCTGAGATTGTCTGAGGTATAGACATCAGCTGGCTCTTTGCTTCCACTTCTTTCTCACTGGATCTGCTCTCTATCAGTGTCTGAGATATTTCCCTCAGCAGGCTCTTGGCTTCCTCTTCTTCTTCTCTTGATCTGCCCTCGACCAGTGTCTGAGGTATAGACATCAGCAGGTTCTTGGATTCCTCTTCTTTCTCTCTAGATCAGTCTCTTAGAGTAGCTGAGGTATAGCCATCAGCTGGCTCGTGGCTTCCTCTTCTTCTTCTCTGGATCTGCTCTCTACCAGTGTCTGAGTTATAGCCATCGGCAGGCTCTTGGCTACATCTTCCTTCTCTCTGGATCAGTCTCTTCGAGTGTGTGAGGTATAGCCATCAGCTGGATCTTGGATTCCTCTTCTTTCTTTCTGGACCAGCCTCTTGCAATGTCTTAGGTATAGCCAACAGCAGGCTCTTGGCTACCTCTTCTTCTTCTCTGGATCGGCTCACTACCTGTGTCTGAGTTATAGCCATCGGCAGGCTCTTGGCTTAATCTTTCTTTTCTCTGGATCTGTGTCTTCACGTGTCTGAGGTATAGCCATCAGCTGGTTCTTGGCTTCCTCTTCTTCTTCTTCTCTGGATCTACTCACTACCTGTGTCTGAGGTATAGCCATCGGCAGGCTCTTGGCTTTCTCGTCTTCCTCTCTGGATCTGCTCTCTACCAGTGTATAGTGTATAGCCATCAGCAGGCTCTTGGCTTCATCTTCTTTTTCTCTGGATCAGTGTCTTTGGGTGTCTGGGGTATAGTCATCAGCAGGCTCTTGGCTTCCTCTTTTTCTTCTTCTCTGGATCTGCTCTCTACTGGTGTCTGAGGTGTAGCCATCTGCAGGTTCTTGACTTCCGCTTCTTTCTCTCTGGATCAGTCTCTTTGAGTGTGTGAGGTATATCCACCAGCTGTATCTTGGCTTCCTCTTCTTTCTCTCTGGATCAGTCTCTTAGAGTGTCTGAGGTATAGCCATCAGCTTGCGCTTTCATTTTGCTTCTTTCTCTCTGGATCAGTCTCTTCGAATGTGTGAGGTATAGCCATCAGATGGCTTTTGGCTTCCTCTTCTTCTTCTCTGGATCTGCTCACTACCTGTATCTGAGTTATAGACATCCGCAGGGTCTTGGCTTTCTCTACTTCTTCTCTGGATCTGCTCTCTACCAGTGTCTGGTGTATAGCCATCAGCAGGCTCTTGGCTCCATCTTCCTTTTCTCTGGATTAGTGTTTCTGGGTGGCTGAGGTATAGCCATCAACAGGCCTTTGGCTTCCTCTTCTTCTTCTCATGATCTGCTCTCTACCAGTGTCTGAGGTATAGCCATCTGCAGGTTCTTGACTTCCTCTTCTTTCTCTCTGGATCAGTCTCTTCGAGTGTGTGAGGTATATCCATCAGCTGGATCTTGGCTTCCTCTTCTTTCTCTCTGGATCAGTCTCTTAGAGTGTCTGAGGTATAGCCACCAGCTTGCGCTTTGATTTTGCTTCTTTCTCTCTGGATCTGCTCTCCATCAGTGTCTGAGATATTTCCCTCAGCAGGCTCCTGGCTTCCTCTTCTTGTTCTCTGGACCTGCTCTCTACCAGTGTCTGAGGCATATCCATCCGCAGGCTCTTGGCTTCATCTTCCTTTTCTATGAATCAGTGTCTTTGGGTGTCTGAGGTATAGCCATCAGCAGGCTCTGGGATTCCTCTTCTTCTTCACTGGATCTGCTCTCTACCAGTGTCTGGGGTATAGCCATCAGCAGGTTCTTGGCTTCTTCTTCTTTCTCTCTGGCTCAGTCTTTTCGAGTGTGTGAGGTATAGCCATCAGCTGGATCTTGGCTTCCTCTTCTTTCTCTCTGGATCAGACTCTGAGATTGTCTGAGGTATAGACATCAGCTGGCTCTTTGCTTCCACTTCTTTCTCACTGGATCTGCTCTCTATCAGTGTCTGAGATATTTCCCTCAGCAGGCTCTTGGCTTCCTCTTCTTCTTCTCTTGATCTGCCCTCGACCAGTGTCTGAGGTATAGACATCAGCAGGTTCTTGGCTTCCTCTTCTTTCTCTCTAGATCAGTCTCTTAGAGTAGCTGAGGTATAGCCATCAGCTGGCTCGTGGCTTCCTCTTCTTCTTCTCTGGATCTGCTCTCTACCAGTGTCTGAGTTATAGCCATCGGCAGGCTCTTGGCTACATCTTCCTTCTCTCTGGATCAGTCTCTTCGAGTGTGTGAGGTATAGCCATCAGCTGGATCTTGGATTCCTCTTCTTTCTTTCTGGACCAGCCTCTTGCAATGTCTTAGGTATAGCCAACAGCAGGCTCTTGGCTACCTCTTCTTCTTCTCTGGATCGGCTCACTACCTGTGTCTGAGTTATAGCCATCGGCAGGCTCTTGGCTTAATCTTTCTTTTCTCTGGATCTGTGTCTTCACATGTCTGAGGTATAGCCATCAGCTGGTTTTTGGCTTCCTCTTCTTCTTCTTCTCTGGATCTACTCACTACCTGTGTCTGAGGTATAGCCATCGGCAGGCTCTTGGCTTCATCTTCCTTTTCTCTGGCTCAGTCTTTTTGAGTGTGTGAGGTATAGCCATCAGCTGGATCTTGGCTTCCTCTTTTTTCTCTCTGGATCAGTCTCTGAGATTGTCTGAGGTATAGACATCAGCTGGCTCTTTGCTTCCACTTCTTTCTCACTGGATCTGCTCTCTATCAGTGTCTGAGATATTTCCCTCAGCAGGCTCTTGGCTTCCTCTTCTTCTTCTCTGGATCTGCCCTCGACCAGTGTCTGAGGTATAGACATCAGCAGGTTTTTGGCTTCCTCTTCTTTCTCTCTAGATCAGTCTCATAGAGTAGCTGAGGTATAGCCATCAGCTGGCTCGTGGCTTCCTCTTCTTCTTCTTCTCTGGATCTACTCACTACCTGTGTCTGAGGTATAGCCATCGGCAGGCTCTTGGCTTCATCTTCCTTTTCTCTGGATCAGTGTCTTCGAGTGTCTGAGGTATAGCCATCAGAAGGCTCTTGGCTTTCTCTTCTTCTTTTCTGGATCTGCTCTCTACCAGTGTCTGAGGTATAGGCATCAGCTGGATCTTGGCTTCCTCTTCTTTCTCTCTTGATCAGTCTGTATCCCGTGGCCCACAGTGCCCAGTTAGTGTGGCTACAAGCTTGACCTCTGAAGGAATAAAGACACAGACACCAGGCTAATAAAGGTTTTATTAAAAGTGTAGTGAGTGTTTTATGTATGTGTCTTGTGTGTGTTTGACTTTGGATCAAACCATCCAGCCCAGGATGGGCTGGATGGAATGTGAAAGAAAAGAAAGGAAAACATAGGAATTAAACTCCACTCTCCAAGAATGGGCTAGGCAGGGGAGAAAAGAATCCTGAGAGAATTGAAGAAAAGTGAGAGGTAGAAAAAGACAGTTAGAAAAGAACAGGAAGAAAGAGAGAAGAAAAGACAGCAGAGAAAATGCTGACCTGGTGGCGGGGCCTCGAGTGGCCACCCAGGCATCTGGGCATTATGGGCATGTGTGGCCTCCCCTGAAAATTGAGCCAAGCGGCCAAACTGTTTATACCAGGGCAGCTTTGCCTCCACGGGGCCCTGGTGGATGTCAGCCAACAAGGCCCTTCCATAAGATTTAAAAAGGGGCATGTATGCAGCAGTGATTGAAGGTGGCCCCCACTCCAACAGGACGCCCAAGAAGAAGGAAAGAGGCATCAGAGAACAGGGGTGATGGTGGGCAGACCACCGCTTGTGCAGAGGGCCGCCCAGAACACCAGGGCGCAGATGGCCCCATTTGGTGGACGGGGCCACCATGAAGAAAGAAGAGGGGCCAGGCCCCCATCTATCATCAGGGGACAGGCCCCCAGCCAGCCTTTCATCCAGCTTGGCAACTAGTCCTCAGTGTGCCAGGGTCACCAGAGATAGGCCTTGAAGATACTGTTAAGGGGGGACCTGCTACAGCAGTCCCCCCATTGTTAAATACTGTTTATATAGTGTTATATGTTGTAAATATGGTGTATGTCAATGCATACATGTATGCATATATATATATTCAGTGAAATAACTTTGTTAAAGGGATGTAAGGGATCTTATGGTTAAGTTGCTCTAATAAAAACCTATGAAATTCAGAGAAAAAACTTTGTTAAAGGGAGGTTATGGTTACAGGTGAAATCGAAAAACTCAAGATATTTTCCAGTTATGGTAAGCTATGCGACCATAACTTGTGCCACCACTGTGCACTGATAAAAGTAAGACCCAGGACATGAAAGATGTCTCAGAGTAAATGTCTCAGAGTAAATGTCTCCTGTAATTCACAGCTCCTGCATCAAAAACTAATGTGAAACTCTCCAACATTTCTATTTGCAGATTGATGTATATCTACATCTAAAAAGACATATTAGAGGTATGCTTATATTTCTTAAGTCATTGTTTCAATACCTGCCACTTACCCTCAATAATCATATTCTCCTTTTTAACCACTGCTATCAAACAGCAAGTATTGCAACATTCTGCACCTGCTCACATTGAGTGGCAGTTACTTACATGTACCGCCAACTTATTGGATTGCCGCATACCAACTCCCACTTATCAGTGTTGTACAAATCTTTTGCAATAACATGTCCCTTACTTGTAGAAAAAAATGCAAACCCTGCAGCTCTAATTGCACATATGCATTTCTTTATTTTCAACAAAATGCTCCTAAAAAGATTTTTTTTAAAAAAAACACCCGGGATGGTGGTCTAGAGCCTCTTTTGGTCTCTGGTGGCAGATGTGACACTAATGGCGGTGTCTTGGCTGGTGACCTATGCAGTTGATATGGGTGGATGGCTTAGTGCAACTCCTCCACTTGATGTCTCAGGTCATACCCCTCCAAAGCAGTATATGGGGACACAAGTTGACTAGGTACACTATAAACTGGGTCCTCCATCTCTTCTTCCAGAGTGAGCACCTCCTGGACCAGTTCATCAAAGGAAGATGGATTCCGGATCCTTTTTAATAGTCGTAGCTTCAGAAGCATCAGCAACAGTGATCTGGCACCACTCATCACTTGTTGCAGCCTGACTAGGTTCAGGCTGTTTGGCTCAACCCCCTTCTGCTGAAAAGCCAGCTGGAGAATTGGCCTGGTCATGTCCAGATATTCTGAGAGATGCTTACCCTGTTGTAGGCGGGTGGAGTAGTATTTAACCATCAGCTCTGTGCTGGTTCAGTGGCTCCCAAGACTCCATCCAGCATTTAGATGATGTCCTTCAATGTGGGTCTGGGTGTGTGGCACAGAGCACCAGGATGACTCTCATTGTAGGACGTTGCAAGCTCTCAATAACGCAATGCCACTTCTCCTAATCTGGAGCTCTCCAGTCATGGATCATCTGGTTAGTCTGGTCCCTCCATATCTGAAATTCCCCTTCACCTCTCTGGGTCAGTTTCTCTCCTGAGAAGGGTCTGAGGTGTAAATAGGGGCCTATGGTGTGGCAATGGATTCATCCAACACATCCTTGAAAGCCTCCACCAAGGAGGTAGCGATCAGTCTGGCACCTCTATCCATTGATGTAAAACTAGCGTGCGCTAGGTCCTGGTAAACCAGTGGTATTTGCAGGTGCAGGCATGATGGCACCTACAATGGGCACTGTGGGAAAACTTAGTGTAGTGCTGGACAAAGCAGGACTTGAACTATGAGTGGACGGCATATTATCCTGTAAGCCTGTTCTGGTGGTTAAAGCCCAAAGGGGACAGGGCACCATTGGGTCTCCCCTGTAGATGGTAAGGGGCAATGTTGCAGGGCCAACTTGTATATGGCCATGCGAGACTAGGATATTGGTCCCTACTAGGCCAGGGGCTTTACCCAAGCATTTGACATGGCCATTGAAGGACTCTAGTGACTCTGCCAACTTGAGCACCTGATTGAGGGATGTGCTCAATTGGACATCACCAGTCATGAAGCAATGGCCAGGCTTAATCCCCTCACCCTCAATCCAGCTGGCTACCTGAATCCGATCCATGAGGATGGTACCTGTCTATCAGGTGTGGTGAAAAATCCTGCCAAAAATCAGAAACACAATCATTATAAGGGTATATACCCAAAAATCACCCTATCCACAAATGTACAAAAAAAGTTGTTTACACAAAAAAACTGAAGCTTATGCTAGAGATCTGTACACTAACCATGGGAAATAAAGGGTTAGGTATGAATAGGTAAGCAGGTAGGGTAGGGTAGACATAAACACACCAATGGTGATCCCAGCGGTGCTTCCAAAAATAAAGCCGGGGATAGTTACAGTGCAATTATTGGGAGACAGGTGTAGGCGGATACAACAATCCTCTTTGTCACACTTCTTGTAGGACTTTAAAATAACCCTCCTCTTAACTGTCTATAACAATCACTACTTACCTGGGTCTGGAATCACCTGGGTGTACCTCTGTGTGATGTGGGATGAATAGGCAAAGGTTAGGTTTGGATTCCCCCAAACCTCTAGGGAAGAAACACAGGGTTATAATAACTTGGCTTACAAAAGGAAAGGAAGACATTGAAATGTTGGTGACCGGTTTCTTTAGTTGGTGTTTGGCTTATTTGACTCCATTCTCAGTACACCCGCAGGGATTTTAGAGGTTTTACTACAAAAAGGGGAAATCACAAGACACTATTTACACTATTAAGGCTTCTGGGCATTGTCATTCTTTGGCTGTGTCCCACTTCCGGCTCATGGCTTTCTCTCTCCAGAATCCCCCTATACACCCACAGGGTCTGGTTCTCGCTCAGGTCCTCCTGGTCTGTTCATTTTTGTCTGGGTGCTAGTCTGACTTGTGAGAATCCCTGCAGGGTAGCTATTTATCCTGATTGACCAGTTTATACCCTTCGAGATTTAGTCCCCTGCCCTCTCCAGTCCTGATCCATGAATGTTTAGTCACTATTTCAAAAGCAATCTCTCCAGGTGTTGCCCTTGGTTCCGCAAAGATTTCTTGATGCTTTTAATTTGCCATTCTTTGTCTTTCAAATTGATTATTGCGGTATGCCTAAGCAGCTGCAAATCTACAAAAAACACTACAAGAGAAGAGTTCAAAAATACCCAGAAAATCTATATATATTTTGAAGGACTTTTGTATTTTTAGAGCCCTTAGATGTCGGTTTAAGAGCACTCTGCTCACACCCTGGGCTATGTTTTCTTTCTATTTTAGATTAAATGATTCCCTGAGCACCATCACACACAGGGGTCCTTTACTCTAATATTTTTTCTTTTGATTGAAAGGATACCTGCGAGGCTTCTCGCGCCAGGCATCCTTCTTTTCCTTTTGTTTATTTTTTCTTTCTTTGTCCCCCACATGGGATACATTCTGGTGGCTCACAACCATGTTGGAAACTGAGCTAGAGAACACACAGGCTAGAATTCCTTCAGGTGGATCACTACTGCTCGTGGCAGAAAGACCAGGATTTTAATGTAGATCTGCGGCAGAACCTCGAGTTAACACACAATGGACAGAACATCATACAAACCCTGCCGTTCACTCCCCATCTGGAGTAAACATCATCACCAGCATTCTTCCATCACATTCCAAGCTTTACCCGCTGATGGCAGAATGCCTACTGTGGAGCCACGTGCATGCATGTCTGCTGCTGACTGATTTAAAAATAAAAGTGAAACCTTTTAAGTCTTATGTCACCACTGCAGAACACTGCAATGATCAATATGGCAAATGAAGAATGGCAAATGAAAAGCTTTGAGAAATCTTTTCCAAACCAAGGGCAACACCTGGAGGGATTGCATTTGAAACAGTGACTAAACATTCAGGGGCCAGCACTGGAAAGTGCACAAGACTAAACCCCCAAGGGATAAACTGGTCAATCAGGATAATCAGCTACCCTGTGAAAAGCCAAAGAGCCCTGCAGGGATTCTCAATGGTCAGACAAGTGCCCAGAAGGAAATGAGCAGACCAGGACGACCTGAGCAAGAACCAGACCCTCTGTGGTGTGTAGGGGGATTTTGGAGAGAGAAAGCCATAGGTTTGAAGAGGGGCAGAGCCAAAAGAATGACAATGCCCAGAAACAGGACAGAGAGAGCCTGGATCCTACTAATTGCTATATCTCAGACAATGTCAGAGAGAAGGGCCAGAAAAGGACAGAAAGCCAAGAGCCTGCTGATGGCTATGCTTCAGACACTAGAAGAGACTTGTAGCCCCTGTTTCCAGGCCCTGGTCTATGCAAGAGTGTTTTCTTCCCTTCCCCAGCGCAGAGACAATTTTCATGAATACCATCACCCCAACCCCCAGCCCACTGGGTAGGGATGGGCGCTGCATCTATTACATAACATTGCTTTTAACAGGAGATTGGCTACACGCAGAGTTCTTAGATGATTAATGGACACAGGCACCAGACTGAATCTCACAGGGATCCCAACGGGGGCCACTGTTTAAATTATGATAAACACTTGTACATTTAAATACCTTTCCCTTTTGAGTCCCTCTCGGATTCCCCTGGCGTGAGAACCAACTAAATGGGGACCTGCTACGTCAGCTCACTCCTCCATGGAGAGGACTTCGGGACCCTTAGGGTGAATCTGATGTAACAGACCCCTTACCTACGCTCAGGTACCACCCACATGGAGTGTGAGGCCAGAGGAGGGCCTCTGTGGGTGGTCCCATTTTGCTAGGCTGCCTCAGACAGGCTGCCACACTATCCCGCTACCTGTCGCCAAGGTACCTCCCCTCTACCCCTTTTTTCTTAATGTCTATATGTAAATTTAACGTCATTCCGCTAATTAACTTTTAAGTCGACATAACATTTCCTTCTATATAACCCCATTCTACTTTTCCCTGCTTAACATCCTACTTAACAATACTTAAATAAATTCATATAAATATGCATACATGTATACATTGACATACACCATATTTACAACATATCAATAATGGGGAGGGGGAATGCTGCAGTCAGTCACCCCCTTAACAGTACCTTCCAGGGCTGTCTCTGGTGATCGAGGCACACTAAGGGCTAGCTGCCAAACTGGATTAAGGACTGACCACTGATGATAGATGGGGCCTGAACCCTCTTCTTTCTTCGTGGTGGCTCTGTCCACCACATGGGGCCACTTGTGCTCTGCTGGTATTCTGGGTGAACCTCTACACAAGTGGTGGTCTGCCCACCATCACCACTGCTCTCCACGGCTACTTTCCTTCTTCTTGGTGGTCCAGTTGGAGTGGCGGCCACCTACGATAACCGCTGCACCCGCAAAACCTTTTGCCCCATTTGCTGAACCTCGGCACGGCCCCAGGACGGCCAAATTGTCCCTGGCATAAGAAGTTGGGCCCCATGGCTCACTCTTAAGGAGGATCCACACATGCACACTGCGCCCAGATGCCTGGGGGGGGGCACCTGAAGCAGCGCCTCCCAGATAAGTCTTTTTTCTCCATCTCTGCTATCTTTTTCTTCTCTCTTTCTTGCTGTGCTTTTCTAATTGTCTTTTTCTAACTCACACCTTTCTTCAATCCTCTCAGGATTCTTTTCTCCCCTGTCCAGCCCATTCTTGGACAGGGGAGTTCCATTCCTTTGTTTCCTGTAATTTCTTTATTAACATGGTGGTTTTAAATACCCTTCCCTTTCAGATTCCCTAGTATTCCCGTGGCGTGAGCATCAACTAAATGAGGACCTGCTACGTCAGCTC
This sequence comes from Ambystoma mexicanum, assembly GCF_040938575.1. NCBI lineage: Eukaryota > Metazoa > Chordata > Amphibia > Caudata > Ambystomatidae > Ambystoma > Ambystoma mexicanum. The sequence goes on from NC_090937.1 coordinate 276,280,178, forward strand.
ACCCTTCCTTGGAGGGGTCTCAAGGAACCTTAGGGTGGGTCTGATGCAACAGACCCCTTACCAACACTCAGGTACCACCTACATGGAGTGCAAGGCCAGAGGATGGCCTCTGTGGATGGTCCCATCTTGCTAGGCGGCCTCAGGGAGGCTGCCACACTATCCTGCTACCTAACGTCAGGGTACCTCTCCTCTACCCCCTTTTTCTTCTTAATGTCTGTTTGTATATTTAACATAATTCCCCTACTTAACCTTAAAGTCTACATAACATTCCCTTTCTATATAATCCCCATTCTATGTTTCCCTACTGTGAGAAACCTGAGGGCATCCTCACTCCTACACCCTGGATGCTCTTCTCAGGTGGCGAGGGAAAGGCCATCACTCTTGGATCCTGGCCCTGGGGGTGGAGAAGCGAGGGAGGATCACCTGGGTGGGGATTGGGAGTGGAATGCCCACAGGTGAGACATGGTATTCCCCTTCCCCTATTGAAGATCAACCTAACCCTTCCCCCAGCCTTTATAGGCTACTTACTGGAAGCAAGCTCCCCTCATTTCCTCACATTTTATCTCTGTTATTACCGGGACGAGGAAGAGGTGACCGAGAGTAATGAACACTAAAAACTTATTTCACCCATTTCTGGCCAGTGGTATATACCCCCAAGAATCTAGTCACTGGCCACGGCCATAGTAATATCTGTGTAAAGTACTCTAGGGGGAGTATACAGTATTTGTAATATGGTGGAACAATATCATTCAAGTGAATATGGTATTTATAATCCTACCACAATTGTGGCTGCTGCTTATGGAATCTGTGGTTGTTTCTCTGTGAATAAAAAAAGTGTCATTTGTTAAATAAGATACTTTAAAACCTTTAATTACATACAATTGTACATATAGATTTACTTTTTTGACCCTCACAAATAGTACATTCTATGTACTATGTTTGGTACAACATTTGTGTGTGATACACTTTCGTTGTATTAACATGACGTAATCATTGGGTCATTGGGGAAAAAAAATCCATTGTGAATTAAAAAAACCTACTGTATTTACAAACAGTTTGCTATTAAAGTATAAGCGTGATAGAATGTTTGAGGTGTATTGCAATGAAGGGTAAAGTAGATACCCTTTGGCATATTCAAACTCTATTGGATTTTAAAAGTACTATTGTAGTACTATGGATGTATTTTGTAAGTATAAGTGTGATGGCATGTTTGAAGTGTGTTGTAATGAAGGGTATTTTCAAAGTAGTTAGATACCCATTGGCGTATTCTAACTCTATTGCATTTTACAAGTACTATTGTAGTACTATGGATATATCATGCAAGTATAACTGTGATGGCATATTTGAAGTGTATTATAATGAAGGGTATGTTTAAATTAGTTAGATACCTGTTGGTGTATTCTAACTGTGCATTGTACTATACTTTAGTGAGTACATTTGGTTTGCAAGAATATTAGGTAGGCATTTGTTAGATTTGCTGGTTACCTATGTTTTAGAATAACGGAAGTGTTGTTACATTCAAACAAGCCACTTGACATGTACAGTATAGTGGCCTGAAGTGGTTGTGGCACCAGTGCGGTAGATTATGCCTACTGTTGTGAAGGTTTTCTTGCTAAGAGATACTTGTCCATGCGTAAAGCTAGTGAGTTTACAGTCATTTTTGGTACCATCTGCATTGTACCATAGAAGCATTAGTTTAATGGTATGCTGGAGTGATTGTCTGAATTGCAAAAAGAGCATAATGCGCTTTAATTTGCATTCTGCAGAAGCTGGTGAAATGGAATGCATTCAGTTTTGATATTGATACATACATAATCGTCCATTAGGGATGTGTTCTTGTGAAACATGGTTGCAGAGAGTGCATGTATGTTTCCATGTGTATGAAATCTAGAATATTTCATTATTAGGGATGTTGTTTGGTTTCTAGTACTTGTAGTAAGAACATTAGGAATTCTTGGGGATCTTCCTGTGGGTTTATGGTGAATTTTACCATTCCTGCACAGTAGTCCAATTTTGCCCTGTACCTGAGATACTGTAGACACTATCAGGATTATTTGTGGCATTTGTATGAAGGATGAGCATTTGCAAACACAACTGGTCCGATCCATTTAAATAAATATTGTGAAAAACTGGTGGCAATTGGAAGAGAAGATTGATTGCTACATTTGCATAGCAATTTTCTCCAGTTGTGTTGCTAAATGTAAATGGACCAGAGAGTTGTGCCTTTGTATCATTTGATGGGACTGCAGTTCTTGTTTGACAAGACATGTGTCTCTTTGTCTTTTGATGGAGTTATAGTTGTGTTTCGACTAAAAAATGTTGTGTTTGTATTATTTGATGGAACAGCAGGGAGATCTGGCATAGGTTCTGTTTTTGTTTTCTTTTTAAATGTTTTGTGTGGTTCATATCTAGATAGGGGGTGTACAGTGCATGTTTTCTGTTGTATTCTAGAATGCAAGGAATGTCAGCGTTGACTTTGTTTGCGCCAAAGTTAACTAGGAATAGATCATTGAGTATGCGCAGACGTAAAAGTGCTACTTAACTCATACCTTCTTTGTAGACTGTGCTGCCAATGTCGATCAGAGCATGATCTAGAATTAGACCTTGCAATTTGTGAATAGTGACAGCATATGCAAGAAATAGAGATAATTGTTCTCTGCATACATACATATCTTTGAAAAGAAGGAAGTGTGCTATTGTGCAGCCTATTCTTTTAACTTCTGTAAGTTTGTCAAAGTGGATTTTGACAAACTGAATGTTGTTGTCATGCAGACATGTTTGGAATCCAACAACTGTACCAATTGCTCCATTGACTATACATTGTTCTATGTCAAGGTTACGTTTTAGAACTACTCTGCAGTTTAGACACAGAGTTAATAGTTTGTCCAATCCTGCTGTGTTAGTCATGCTGTTGCTTGTTGACACATAGGGAGTGTCATGCCGTAAACTTCCAGTTTATCTGTGCAGCTGATATGCACTATGGGATGCATTTCCTTTTTCAACATTGTATTGCTGAATTGGCTACAGCTTGCAAGTGTCAGCATTAAGCACACACATTTTATATTTTGATGAGTTAATTGTTCTATGCCCTCAGGGGCAGATGTCTTTTTTCCTTACAGTTCATGGATTACTCTAGTTTTTAAGATGGATTTTGCATCTTTAGTAAGCAGACCAGTTCAAATGCTTAGTAAAATGTTAGCATAGGTTAGATCTGCAGACTAACACATGTTTTGAGTTATTTCTCTCTAGCAAAAATGTTGCCAGAGATTTACATTTCCAATGCTGCCAAGTGTATTACAGCATTGTTTGTCTCCTAATGTTTTGAAAATGGGTTGACCTTTTACTGGTGTTAACTGTAGGAGGTCTCCAAAAACAATAACGTGTGTTCCTCCAAACAGTTCTTCGTAGTCAGTTTTTAGGACTTCTTGCGTTCTTGACATAAATGTCATAATTGTTATTTGCTTCTACTGTTATAGTTAATTTGTTATCATTAAATGTACCCTGTTGTTATAATGTGAAATAAATACAAATACAATTCTGAGAGGAATTAAAGCTAGCATGAGGTTGGACACCATGCCTACTTCATCATTCAAAAGGACTTTCATTTGTTTCAGAATTCTGCATACGTCAGTAGCAGCTTCTGCTGATAATTTGTAGTATTCTAATTTGTTTTGGCATTCTACTGGGAGGAGAAGTAGTCAGTGTAAAGTTATACCTCCTATGCTGTAGGCAGCGAGACTTGTGGGGGCTGTTAAAACAGCTGAAAGGTTGTTGTTTGTTAAGTCTTGTAGAAATGTGCTGATTATTTGAATTAAGAACGTTTTTCCAGAATCAGCTTCACCACTTACACACAGGAGCAGAGGTTTATAATTTGTACAGCTACATGTTTTACTTTCATGTTTAAGTCCACATTTGGTGACTTCTGGATACATGGTGAGTTGTTCATCATTTAGCTGCGATTTGAGCACTGACAAGTCTTCTTCAGATTGTTTAGATTGATACATACAGGCCGATTCATGGAATTAATGTGCGCCGAAAATTTCGGCGCAAGCGTGTGAAAACGTGCGATTCGCAGTGAAAGAGCGAAAATCGCAGTGCAAGTGCGAATATCGCAGGGAAACCATCGCACATCGATTCATGGAAGTCCGTGCGCGAGTAAAATCAGGGATGTGCGCTGAAAAAGTATGCGGCGCACGTCGGCGCACAAATCATCTAACGGCGTGCGCTAAGGCCACAGCAAAAGCGCACATAGCGCGGCGCACATAACAAAAGTAGGCGGAACACGGAGCGTGACATGCGGAATGGGGAACAACTCGTGAAAATGTGGGCGTCACGGGGGAAGTACAGGAGGCAAGTGCGCGGAATGCCCACACGCTCGCCTACAACACGTATTCATGGAATCGAATAGGGCAAACCAGCGCACGGGCAAAGACGTGCACAGGCCCATACACATCCGCCACACGAAAGCAGGAGGTGGCGTCCCTGCGCATGAAAAAAATGTGCGCCAAAATGTACGCTAACAAAAAGCACATATACACAGCTCTGATGAATGTCCCATACTGTGGCCCTCTAGGACAAATGACATGCAAAGGGGTAGGCGACAAACACAGACACCCGCTGTGTGAATAATAGCGTGTGCGTGTATTTCGTGGGTGCGCGGGAAGTTTTACACGCGATCGGGTCTGGGTACGTGTATTTCAGGGGTGTGTGAGAAGTTTCACACGCAATTGGCCTGGGTACGTGTATTTCAGGGGTGCGGGAGAAGTTTCACACGCGATTGGCCTGGGTACGTGTATTTCAGGGGTTCGTGTGAAGTTTCACACGCGATTGGCCTGGGTATGTGTATTTCACGTGTGCGCGAGAAGTTTCACACGCAATCTGGCCTGGGTACGTGTATTTCAGGGGTGCGCGAGAAGTTTCACATGTGATTGGCCTGGGTACATGTATTCCTGGGGTTCGTGTGAAGTTTCACACGCGATTGGCCTGGGTATGTGTATTTCAGGGGTGCGCGAGAAGTTTCACACACGATCGGGCCTGGGTTTGTGTATTTCAGGGGTGCATGAGAAGTTTCACACGCGATTGGCCTGGGTACGTTTATTCCTGGGGTCCGCGTGAAGTTTCACACGCGATCGGGCCTGGGGGAGCGGGTACATGTATTTCAGGGGCTCGCGGGTGGTTTTACACGCGATCGGGCCTGGGGGAGCAGGGTACCACTCACCGTCTGCCTTGCTGGCTGGGGGAAGCAGGCACAGTGATCGATATGATCACTCCGCGACACTGTAAGTGGTGTCGGCATTTTTCGGCCGTCGCAGTTACGGGCGGCGCAGTGATCACATAAATCCGTTTTGGGTTAATGGCATATTATACCTTGAAATGGATGTACTGTTTGGATTATAATGCTCTCATACAAGTTAAGTTGTTGGAGAGCTTTTGGAAGTCAGAAGATTTCTAACTAATTAGTGATAGCCTGTGATGGCATTCAAAGAGTGTCATTGAGATATCAAGGAGTAAGAAAGAACCTGGCAGGGGAGTACATCAGGTAGTCTATCAAGAGCCAGTGTGTCAGCCAAGCTAATTTGTATATTATGTTTATTTTGATCCAATGGAAGTTAAGGAACCAATATAAAGCTGAGTGAAGAGAAAACCAGGGGAAGGGAACTACCTTCTGGACTTGTGAACTTTACTCGCATGGAACTTTTGTGTTGGAATGAAGCATTCTTCTTTGGAACATATGTACACTTTCCAAGGCCAAATACATTTCCCCTTTCACTTTAAAGCTGATTTTTAAAATGTGAGGGTCAGAATAGTACTTTGGCCACAATACAGTTTGCTGTGTACATCTTGACAAAGGACTGGCCCATTAGTTTTGTTTTATGTAGGGAAAATACCTCTTAGAGCAGGGAGAGAGAGGCATTTTCCAAACCCATTTCTATTTAATAAATGTCTATGGCCAAAACAGTGAATCACCTGCGTCCAAGTTTCTTTCCTGACTCCTCACAATATGTTGATGAGAAGAGGCAAGAGGCTGCAATCTGTGCTCTGTATGTTCATGTGATGACGACATATGAAAGGGGCTATACATATTATATATTTTCTCTCAGCAAAGAAGAAGGCAATCTAGCACTAAGGCTATTCTCCTTACCCCGTCATCCTCTAGTCTCTAGTAGGATCTTTTGACTTATGGTGTCAAATGTGGCTGAAATATTGCTTAGGATGGGTGCTACGGGTGAGTCATAGTCTGCATTGTTGTGGATTCTGTTGCTCTCTTTGGCCAGAATCCATGTTTAGAGTCATGGAGGAGCTTGTTGATTCCGACATAAATGTGGCTTTTGATGGTTGAGTTTTATGAGGATTTCGCTTCAGAAACGTGTGTTGGAGATTGGGTGGTAATTAGCTGGGTTGATTGGGAATTGCGTTCCTTTATGATGTCACGATGGAGTCATAGAGAAGGTGTTGGGGCCATGTTACAGACTGCAGGGTTTTGAATGCTTGGAGGATTTTGAATACTTCCTTCTGGGTGTGTTGAAGAACGCGTAGCCAACACCCACCCACTGTGAAGTAATAGCGTGTGAACCCCAACGCCTTCAAAACACACGCACCGCGCCCCACGAAAAGCACGTACAGAGCAATGGAAATCCACGTGGGATCTCCAAGCCCTGCAAGCCCTGCCAGGGCAACGCCCGTGTGCGATACGTCACAGAGGCGCTTATGCGCTAAGGGCCTTTGGTCCAATGAAATCGCGTATGCGTGCTGACGCGCTTACGTGCTAAGGCCCTTTCCTCGAATTACACGCTGACGTGCTGAATTTTCACGTGCCAAATCACTCCGTATCAAGCTGGCCACGCGTAAGCACACGGAAGACCACGCTCCTGCCCAAAAGGCCGAATTACTGCCCCCCAGAGCCCCGAGCAGCCTTCCACGAGCCATCTGCTGCTGCCTGCCTGCCTGCCTGCTGCCACCGTGCCCTGCCATTTGGTGCCTGCACATCAGCCATCTGCAGGGGTCCAGTTGCTGTGTCCACCCCTGCTGGAACAGAAGACTGCCAACTGGGAAACACCATCCGAGACCACTGGCGACCCCCAGCCAGAGGGGCAGAGTGCCACTAGCTTCACTGCCACCGAAGTTGGTGTTCTGGTGGAGCAAGTCCTGGGGCATTATGATGCCCTATTCGGATCATCATGCGCCAACAAGGATGGACGGGACAGGATCTGGGACGACTTTGTGGTTGCCATCAACGCGGAGGAGGTGGCAACCCGCACCATCAAGCAAGTGAAGGGGTCCGGGGCACTATGAATACCATCCAGCTGAGGGTCCTGGAACGCGTACGCCCAGCGCTCCAAGCCCAGATCCTTGAGGGGCAGACCCGTCCGGAGTTGAGCGGTAAGTGGGCAAGCATTGCTGTGTGAGACAGGGCATGTTGCAGTGTGCTTGTTGTCTGATACTTGCCTGTATGTGTGACATAGGCCATGTACGTATGTGTGTGTGCAGGGACATCATGGTCATGCATGTGAGGCCAGTAATGTGTGAACCACATGGTTGGTGCATGTGTTCAAATGCAACATGGGGAGATCTATGCGGAATGGACACATGAAAGCATGCCAATCTCTGTTCCTGGACATGGGTGGGGGTGAGGGATGGGTGCTGATGCCATGTACATGCATGGTGTCCATGTCTGTGTGTCTGACCTGCGTGTCTGTGACTTGTAAATGGCATGGATGCATGACACGTCTGTGACAATGTTCAGATTCACTGATGCAGCCTACTCATCCTTGTATCCACTGTGTCTGGGGTGTACGAGTCCAGATGGATGAAACTACGGTGAAGTGTGTGCATGTGATAGGCATGACCCATGATGCATGTGAGTTTCAAAACAACATTGTATGTTTCAAGAGTCCCTTGGACATGTATGCTAATGTCCATAGCATGTGCCATGCCTGTTACTGCATGTGTTTTGCCTGCACTGACCCATGTGTTGTGGAGGGACATGATGGAAGTGATGTTTGACAGTGCCACTCATCTGCTATTGCTTCCTGTCTAGGGGACCATTGTACAGTACCCTGATGCTTGTGTTCTATGTCTCCCTCTACACAGCGGCAAGTGAAGAAGAGGGCGGAGACGGCGCTGTGGAGCCAAGCGGCGGGGATGCCCCCACAGCTGCAGCGGAAGGGGTGGGTGAGCCCCCACAGGGGCTTGCAACCGCGGAAGACAGTGTGGAGCCATCCAGGTTGGTGGTTTCCACAGAGGAGGAGGAGGCCGCTACTGAGCCGCGCATGGGGCCTGGTGGGGGCATCCCTGCTGGTGCAAGTGGTGCAGTCAGAGCCAGGGGCAGAAGGCAGCACCGGTCGCTGCGGAGAGGCCTGTGCATGTCACTGTCCATGACACTGTGACTGCACCACCATGCACCAGCAGGGATGCCCCATCCCAGGCCCGTCCGCAGGTAGGGGGGATGTCCATGTCATCTGACACTCCTCTACCTGCGGACGAGGGGACCCCTGGCCGTTTGGAGAAGGTCCTGATTGGTGTCGCGTTGCGCACCGGTGTCATTCGTGATAAGGTGCGTGCTTCCCGGGGGGAGCACGCACGTCATCATGAACAGCACCGTGCCAACATGGCCCAGTTGGGAGCGGCCATGGTAAGGGTATTCGTACATGTGTCGGCCACTCTGGCGACCCTCTCCTCCTCTGTGGAGGCTGTGCGCCAGTCGTTCTCCATGCCGTCTTCCGGCCCAGATGCCACCAGGGCCCCCTGTGGACCTGCCCCGACAACGCAGCCAGCTCAGTGCGGATCCCATCCCTGCCACAGTCGGGAGTCGGAGGTCCAGCAGGGGTGGACACACCAGCAACTGGACCCCAGCAGATGGAGGATGTGACAGCATCATCTGGCAGGGCACGTGCACGACGGCATCGGTGGATTCCATCAGCCTGGATGCCGTCGTGCTGGCAGAGGCAGTGGCGTCGGAGGCAGCAGCAGGCTCGACGTGGGAGGCATCATGGCTCGGGGCCATCAACATCAGAGGGGCAGGCATCGGCCGGAGGGCAGGAGAACCCTGTAATTGGAGTGTCTTCCGTGTGGGAGCGGTTGAGCCAGCAGATAGGTGCGGAGCGGCGGCGGGCGGAGGAGGAATGGCTCACAATGGTCAAGGCGGAGAACTCCATGCGGAGGGCGCTGAGGGGGGCTGAGTGCCCGAGGGTATTCGCAGGGAGTTGGAGCTGGACACTGCATTATCCCTGCGAGACCTCGGGGCCAGTGAACATGCCCGCCTCCAAGCCATTGAACAGGAGTTCGATGATGCCCTGGCCCATGACATCAACCAGTGAGCCATTGGACATGCCCGCCGCCAGTGTATATAGTTAGTTAGTTAGTTAGTTAGTCTTAGGTTTCATTTTGGTTTTCAGTTATTTTGGGGTGCTTGGACAATGCCCCACATTTTTGTATATAGTTCTTCATTAGTTAGTGTATTTTGGTAGGTTTCATTTCAACTGTTGGGCTCATGGACCCAGGATTTCATCCTTGTAAATAGTTGGACTGTGTATTTGTCGGCATTTGGATTTTTATTTGACCATGGAGCAATGGATTTTACTTTTTTCTTGCAGTTTGCATTTGCTTTGTTGCAGTGAGAGTTTGGAGTCATTTTGCTTTGTGTTCTTTTTTGGATTCAGGTTTCATTTTTCAATGATTTTCTGTCATTCAGCATTTCATTCCTAATGTCCATTGTTTGGTGTTTTTATTTGTTTCACTGCATTTTTTGTTCAATACATACTTTTCCTTAGTTCAATGTGTGGTATTCTCTCATTGGTTTCATGCATGTCACGATATGGCTTTTCACATTCACTGGCCCCCATTGTGTGTGTGTGACAGACATGTGTTGATGTACAAACATGCCATTTGGGTTGTTTCATGTAATGGCCATTTCAATGTTGGGTTTATGTTAGACTTGGTGGGTTATTTGGCCAGGGGTGGCGTGCGGTTGGATTTGGGTGGACATGAGGGCCATGATTGTGGGTCATGTTGTCGTGTTGGGGGGGTACATGAGTGGGGGCTTGCTGGCAGGTGCCCCACACTGCTGGGGGGTGGGGGTGCTGGGGGACATGTGTGGGACATGAGTGGGGGCCTGCTGGCAGGTGCCCCGCACTGCTGGGGGGTGGGGGTACTGGGGGACATGTGTGGGACATGAGTGGGGGCCTGCTGGCAGGTGCCCCGCACTGCTGGGGGGTGTGGGTGCTGGGGGACATGTGTGAGACATGAGTGGAGGCCTGCTGGCAGGTGCCCCGCACTGCTGGGGGGTGGGGTGCTGGGGGACATGAGTTGGTGTACATATTGCAAGGTGACATGTGGCTTAGCTGGGGGGCATGCACATGGTGGATAGGCTGCCTGCGGGACATGACCAGGGGTGCAGGGTAGTCCCCTGTGGTGTGGGCTGCCTTCAGGGGCCGTGGAGGGGGTAGAGGGGACACCTGGGAGGACCCACACTGCCAATTCACGTGTAGGAGTCCCTGCGCACCCCTGAAATACACGTACCCAGGCCAATCGCGTGTGAAAACACCCACGCACCCCTGAAATACACGTACCCAGGCCAATCGCGTGTGAAAACACCCGCGCACCCCTGAAATACACGTACCCAGTCCAATCGTGTGTAGAAGTTCCCGCGCACCCCTGGAATACACGTACACCGCTCCCACAGGCCCGATCGCGTGTAAAACTTCCCACGCACCCCTGAAATACATGTACCCAGCCAGATCGCGTGTAATACTTCCCATGCACCCCTGAAATACACGTACCCAGCCCATTCGCGTGTGAAACTTCCCGCGAAGCCCTGAAATACACGTACCCAGGCCAATCGCGTGTGAAACTTCCCGCGAACCCCTGAAATACACGTACCCAGGCCAATCGCGTGTGAAACGTCCCGCGAACCCCTGAAATACACGTACCCAGGCCAATCGCGTGTGAAACTTCCCGCGAACCCCAGTTATACATGTACCCCGCTCGCACAGGCCCTTTCGCGTGTGGTAGTTACTGCGAAACCCGTAATACACGTTCCCCGCTTGGCGTTTGCTGTTTGGCAGTCCGGTAAACTGGTTTTGGGTTGTCGCAGACCTTTGCACTGGATTGGGGATTTTGATGCCTTTTCCTTGCACGAGGGCGTTCTTGCTGGCGTAACTGGCGCTGCTGCAGGGTCGCTGCGCCACTCTGCACCTTGGCTGGTTTTGGAGGCTAAAATCCATGAATACGCTGTGCCCTGAAATGGATTTTATCGCACGCGGCTGGCGCAGTCTATCGCACGGGAACACTGTGCGCCAGCCGCCTGCGCCACTTTTGTGCGAATTTCCATGAATTACCCTGATAGTGTTTTCTACCTCACTCATGGCTATTTCTGCTACATTTAGAATGAGTGGTTCTCTGAGTGCTTCTTAGTTACCTGTAAGAGAAGGTTGACTGCCTACAGGATTGTCTTTATCTAGTAGAGTTTTAATTTCATCCTCTTGTTGGCATTGATTGTCCAACATTTGGTAGTATTTTCTTAAAATTCACATTTGTTTTGCTGCTTTCATTTACCTTGAATGCAGATTCAAATGAGTCATGATCACCCAATAATTCTTCACTTCTCCAAGGTTTGAAAAGTTGTAGTAGGGCCATGTAATAAAGTTCTCTATGTTGTGGAGATTTAAAGGATAACTTTACATAAGTAAACAGTCTCGGCTTGGCAAGTTTTACTAGGCTTGATTCACAAGTTTAGACTATTTGCCAATTGTCTCATCTGGCATAACATTGTTTTTGTAGGAGCAGTTTTGGGCTATGTCGTACAGGCACATGTTTTCCAAAGCAGTACTTCTGTTTGGATAGTATGTGTCAATTAAATTGTTTTTTAACATGTCCTGGCTGTTGGGATCATTTGTGGCTATTGTTTCTTGCTCTTGTTATCATTTGTGTACCCTTTTTCGTGATGATGCTGGACCAAGGTTTAGCCAGACAATGTTTGTAGATTTCCCATATAAAGGTATACGTGTTAAATGGTCTGCAGCTTCATAGCACCCGTATTCTCTATGTGACCGTTTTTTTAAAGTTGTACAATTTTTGTGACAGGGTTTTTTGTCAGATGATATGTCATCCCAAAGGTGGCAATGCCGGTGGTCGATAATGAGGGCTTTTTTGGCCTGCAGGGCACCTGGTTTAGGTAACCCAGGTGCCCCACTGGCAAACCCATAGTCGGGCGGTCGGTAAAGTACCAGTATCCACGCATACCAGCACTGTTTAAGACATGACATCCTGTTTTCAATGTGTGTGCAACTTCATAACATGCTAGTTGAAGTTTGCTTTCAAACAGGAGGTGGACAATGTAGTATACATTTTGTCTGAATCTTGGGTCTTCAGAATACAATGGTAAAGAGCGATATTCTGATGTACTCATTTGTGTGGATCTTTCATCATATCTTCCTCCTTTTGCTGTAGGAAAGAGTAGAGGAAAAGAACATGCTTCTACACTTTTCTCCCGCATGCTCTTTGGGGATCCTTTGGCTTCACGCATTTGATATATTTCTAATGCATCTTCTATGGTGTCTCTGGAATGTGGTGGGCAAATTGTATACTGGTCTAAAATTGTGGCTGCAGTAACAGGATCAACACATTCAAAATGGCCAGTTTGTGGTGAATCTTCAATTATTTGGGTGGTTTCTCTTAAGTTGTCCTCTATGTTTATATCCCTGTAGTATTCATTGTTTTATTTAAGAAATTGTAGGGCGTGTCTAACTTTGCTTAAGTCGACTAGTTGTTTCCAAAAATGTTTGTCTTTTGTTGGTACACTATTAACTAGTACAATCATATATTGTTCTATTGAACATCCTACTCCTAGTGCTTCTATATTTTCTTTAAGATCTAATGGCAAATATACTACTTTGCCACAAATGCCTTTGAGTAACTTGGATAGAGGTAATTTGGCAGTTTTGGGTGGTATCGTACCAAAATGTTGCCCTCATTTGTTCGCCCACACAGTCACTGCGATTTTGGAGGCGCACAAAATGAGGGTGACATTTACTGCGCCCAAGCCGAGTGTGGGTTGCGGGGGTGTCCCCCGCTCTACATGGGCGCAGTAAAGGGCGTCGGGGGTTGCGGGGATGTCCCCCATTTTACCATTTTGGAAAGCGGGGGACACGTAAGAAAAAAAAAAGAAAAAAGCATTCTGCAGCTTCAGCTCTAACCCACGTTAGTGGGAAGAGCTGACGCTGCAGGGATCGCAGAGTGTGGGCAGCACACGCAGAAGTGTGCCGCCCCAAAGGTAAGTGGGGTGGTGGGGGTTGGGAGAGGTAATGCTGGCTGGGGGAAGCAGGCACAGTGATCGATATGATCACTCCGCGACACTGTAAGTGGTGTCGGCATTTTTCGGCCGTCGCAGTTACGGGCGGCGCAGTGATCACATAGATCCGTTTTGGGTTAATGGCATATTATACCTTGAAATGGATGTACTGTTTGGATTATAATGCTCTCATACAAGTTAAGTTGTTGGAGAGCTTTTGGAAGTCAGAAGATTTCTAACTAATTAGTGATAGCCTGTGATGGCATTCAAAGAGTGTCATTGAGATATCAAGGAGTAAGAAAGAACCTGGCAGGGGAGTACATCAGGTAGTCTATCAAGAGCCAGTGTGTCAGCCAAGCTAATTTGTATATTATGTTTATTTTGATCCAATGGAAGTTAAGGAACCAATATAAAGCTGAGTGAAGAGAAAACCAGGGGAAGGGAACTACCTTCTGGACTTGTGAACTTTACTCGCATGGAACTTTTGTGTTGGAATGAAGCATTCTTCTTTGGAACATATGTACACTTTCCAAGGCCAAATACATTTCCCCTTTCACTTTAAAGCTGATTTTTAAAATGTGAGGGTCAGAATAGTACTTTGGCCACAATACAGTTTGCTGTGTACATCTTGACAAAGGACTGGCCCATTAGTTTTGTTTTATGTAGGGAAAATACCTCTTAGAGCAGGGAGAGAGAGGCATTTTCCAAACCCATTTCTATTTAATAAATGTCTATGGCCAAAACAGTGAATCACCTGCGTCCAAGTTTCTTTCCTGACTCCTCACAATATGTTGATGAGAAGAGGCAAGAGGCTGCAATCTGTGCTCTGTATGTTCATGTGATGACGACATATGAAAGGGGCTATACATATTATATATTTTCTCTCAGCAAAGAAGAAGGCAATCTAGCACTAAGGCTATTCTCCTTACCCCGCCACCCTCTAGTCTCTAGTAGGATCTTTTGACTTATGGTGTCAAATGTGGCTGAAATATTGCTTAGGATGGGTGCTACGGGTGAGTCATAGTCTGCATTGTTGTGGATTCTGTTGCTCTCTTTGGCCAGAATCCATGTTTAGAGTCATGGAGGAGCTTGTTGATTCCGACATAAATGTGGCTTTTGATGGTTGAGTTTTATGAGGATTTCGCTTCAGAAACGTGTGTTGGAGATTGGGTGGTAATTAGCTGGGTTGATTGGGAATTGCGTTCCTTTATGATGTCACGATCGAGTCATAGAGAAGGTGTTGGGGCCATGTTACAGACTGCAGGGTTTTGAATGCTTGGAGGATTTTGAATACTTCCTTCTGGGTGTGTTGCTTTGATTTGAGCTAATGCAAGTAGTGGGAGTTTTTGCTTTGATCATTTCAGCCCTTTGTTTTTGATGGTAGACTAGTTTGCCTGTTGAAAGATTGCTTCTTCTCTACATTTTCTTGAGTTTGTGATTTTTAATGTTTGATCTGATTCAACTTGGAAGTAAAGCATTTGTTGACTTGTTGCTTTTGTGAGTTTGTGAATGACTTTTTTGCTGATATGCTGACTAAGGATGTAGTTGCACAGGCGTGAATGTTAAGTTGATATTCAAGTGTTCTGGTCTGTTTTTTTTGTTCATATTATGTGCTTCTGATGCTTCAAATGTTTGCAGGAGGGTGACCAGTGTGGTCCTTTAAATGGACACGCAAGTATAGGTACTTACGTGAAGATGGTAAGCAGAATGGAAAGGGGTGTCCCGATGATAAGTAGACAAAAGGGGAAACTGTGGTGAAGTTCTCATTGCAGATGATGCCACCAAAGGTGGGTCAGGCCTCATGGGTGGATTCTTTAATCAGTTTTTTTTAAAGTGTAAAGCGCCAAGGTTTGTGGAGAGTGACATTGTACCCTTTTTACCCCCCCTTCTCAAGCCAGATTTTGGAACCTACTAGCATGTGGAGGTGTTGGCAGACTAAATGCAGATTAGCAACTGCATCAGCCAGGTTGTCTGCTAGGAAAGGTTGTAGGACGGTGGTCTGTATATGAGAAGGAAGGTTAGTGTTGATGTGTTTGAGATCAAGCAGATCAATATGAGAAATTCACAGTATGGGATGTTGTCGATGATTGGAGCTCTACATTTGATGACGTCTCTTTGAAGAAATATTATTCCCCCTCCTCTCCTCTGCTCCTGGCTATTCTGTTGGCCATCTTGATTTTGTCAGCAGAAATGGTTTAGTGTACAATTGCTGGATTATCTTCTGAGAGCCAGGTATCTCTAATGAAGAGCAAGTTGCTTTGTCTTTGCAAAGAAGATCTTAAATATCATAAGAATGCATGGTGCTAGAGCAGCAATTGATGAGGATACATCTAGTGCCAACAATTCCTTTATGGATCCTGTGAGTAGATCAACATTGGTTGGCTTGTTCATTGTTTGTGTCAAGATCATTCTTAGTCTCTTGGTTTTAACCCTAATCGTCAAACAAACTGAGCGAGTTCCTCATATTCTCCACCGATGGTTACTACCTCATTGTGTAGGGTGTGCTCAGAGTTGAATTTTTCTTGCAATGATAAGCTTCTGGCAATGGGATTAAAGGTGTAGCTATAGACGTGACGAGGTTGTTAACCGTACTTTCTCTTGCACTGAGTCAGTCACTGGCAAGATTTGAAGGTTGGTCATTTGATGTCGATGCTGGGAGTTGTTTGAGGAGGTTTATGAGAAGAAGTCTGTAATAGGTCTTTTGGAGGGGAGAATGGGTTTGCCTCTTGCTTCTCTTATTGATTGGTGTGCAAGCATTGGTGTGTAGGTATTGTGAAATCGGATTCCTTTGCTTTTATACTTCTATCCTCCAGTCTGATACTGCTGTGCTTTCACCTCCTACGCATGATGCAATCAAGTGTTGTAAGTTTCAGTGAGTAGGTTGTTGAACTTAGGTCTGGGTAATATTTTAGGTGGGTCCTACGACAGCAGTGATGGATTGCAACCTATCAGTCCATCAAATCAATTACGTAATGGAATTCATTTAACTCTGCAAGATAACTCTGGCTGTGAAACAATTGATCTGGTAAACAAACAAATAATCTGGCTATGAAAAATAAGTCTGGCTATGCAGCCATTAATAAAATAATGTCTGACTATGCTAAATAAGTTTTGTCATGCAAACAGTCTGGATGTGCAACAGTTGTTTGATTAGGTAACATAGTACACTTTGCTTGAAAAGAAAGTTTGGTCATATAGCAATGAATCTAAGTACTACGGTTCTGAGAGAACACTAGAATAAATCTGGTTCATTGAAATAAATCTGGTCAGGCAGAAAGTAGTCAGATAAAATAATAGAGTAATTCAGGCTATGCAAGATAAGTCTGGTTTTACAACAGCTAACGTGAGTAAGCACTAAAATAAATCAGACTGTCCAGACTAAGTCCAACCTTTAATCAGATACAGTAATAGATTAAAACAGCCCATGTGAAATAAGCCCGGTGATGCAACAATTGTTTGATGAAGTATTACGATAAATCTGGCTCTGCAATGACGGTCTGGCTATGCAATCAGGCTATGCAGAAAAAGTCTGGCTCTGCAGAATAGGCCTGGCCATACAACAATTAATCTGAGTAAATAATAAGACATGTGGTGTGCACTATATTATAAAAGAATAAATATGGCTATATAAAATAGATTAGGGTAAGAGATGAAAAATGGTGCGCAACAATTGATTTGATTTAGACAGGAGGATGAATATGTCTATTGAAGTAATCCTTGCTATGCGACAAATTGATCTAAGTAAGTGGCAGAGTAATTATGGCTATGCCAAGAGACTGGCTATAATTTGATCAAGCCACAAAGGAATCTGTTTGTGCAGTGATTGCTTTGGTGAGGTCATGCTAGATCTGCATGTAATAAAAATTTGCCTGAATTGTCAGTGTATGCCTAAGTTAGTCCGGATAAGCAATTGCTAGATCTAGCTGTGCAGAAGAGTCTGGCTATCGAGCATCTGAAGCTGGCTACCTAATAATGAATTTGACTGTGTAACAATTGCACTGGGAAACAACAGCATTATGGGTCATTGTCACTTGGCTGATCTGTCCCCTCGACCAGAGGGGTGCCATGTGTAGGGCTTGGGCACAAGCAAACAGGCCGTTGCCTTTGCTCCTCCCAAGCTGCGCGGTCAAGGATGCCCTGTGGAACTCCGATTTCTACAGTGTTCTGGGTCATGTGACCTCCAGGGAACAACAATTGGAGGCTGGGATGATGGGAGGAGGGAATGGAGAGGAGCGTTAGCTAGGATTTAACACAGGAGGGTGTTGGAACACAGGTTAGAAAATTAGGTGCAGAAAGGTAAAAATAGCAAAAGAAGAGAACTGAAGCACTCTCCAAATATCCTTGGGGGTGCGAGCTGGTATGAGTGTAGAAATAGAGTTCAGGGATAATGAAAAAAGGCCCAGTGAAGGCCAAGTAAGCATTATGGTATACAGTAAATCCTAGAAACTGTGAGTGACTGTTCATCACAATATAGAGGTGGGTTTGATTTAGGGAAGAGAGGGAAGAACTGAACTTCTAAGGGAAGACAATTAAATGATGAGAACCCTAAAACACTGTCCGTAGCTCAGTGAAACCTAATACCTATTTTGTTAGATACATAATAAAAACGAAAGTTAACTTATATACAGTGTCAATTATTTCCGTAGCAGTTGTGTATCACTTAAGAGCGGGTGTTTAAATTGAGAAGGATCGTTACTTACAAAAATGTCTTTTTAACTGTTTCTTCTGCTGGGTACTACACAGCTCCATGGAGTGAGGCCATACAGATTTGTTCTGCCATTTTGGAGCCAGACCACCTCTCCTTCACCGACTCCACGATGGGGATTGAATGGTTCACAGTTGCTCTAACCTTCGCTCTATATGAACTTTTAACTTTCCTGAAAGCTTACCCAGTGCCCTAGGGCTTGGTGTACAGAACCTCCATTGTACAATGTTTGCTTGTTACTCAATTTGACTTTGTAAATATTGTCCTACAGCTCCCAGAGTCCTCTGAAGAGGAGCTCCAGTGCAGGCCACTTCAATTCTACACGAGTTTCTCTTCTGGTTTACATGACCCTTCTTAGAGGCCTTGTTAAGTGTCTCTAGAAGCTAGTGACACCATAACAAGAAAGGGCAGGTATTCGATGGAGGGCCTGGGCATCCCAATCTGCTACCTCTGGAACCAGCATCAGGGTGGGAGGCGATCCCCAGTCTCCATGGTCTCCCGAACCTCATCTTCCAGCTTTTGACCTGTGACCTTGTCACAGCTTGCATCAACATGAACTCTCGCTCTCTTCCCATGCTCTGCTCAGTTCCCTGCGTTGCCCAGACCGCAAAGTGACACTTTGTTGGTTTTGGTTGTGCACGTCTATAACCTCCACTTCCTCCTGTGGCAGGTGATAAAGTGTCCCTCCATTTTTCCCCCCACCTTTGCAGTAGGATATATGTTTCTGCAGTGCTTGCTGAATTATTTTGGAACATTTGGCAGCCAAGGGCCAGGAGTGCTGCTTACTGCATCTGTCGTGTTATGCATTTGACTTTGACCTGCGTACTGCCTCTAGTCTGTATGTCTTCAGGAGTTGATGTGGTCCCTGTGCTGTGGTGATATGCTGTGCTTCTTTCCCCTGCCTACATCGATGATTGGAAATGTTAAGTGTTCTCATTTTCACATAAGTACTTTTTTTCACTGTCTTTGGGCTTTTTTTTCACCATGACACTTGTAAGCGTCCTTATTTTAAAACCTTACTTTGCACGATAACAGGAGTTGATTTTCAAAAAGTTTTCAATTTGTTTTATTATTAGTGAGATCAGGTTAACAATAAACCATTAACATATCATACAGTAATAATTAATAATATAAATGGCTGAGCACAGTTATATTATGACGCTAATTACAAATATATATTTAATTATTTGTATTTAGTATTTTTAAAACAGACAGTAATTCAAAGTCAGAAGTTTATGCTTTGTCGGTGTGACCTTTCATGAATATTTAACTCCATAGATTGGAATTCCAGGACTTACTTCTTTGGGAATTTTAGATTTAATGTCAGACCGCCAATAATTATTAAATTCAAAGCGGATGCATAAATGGAACAGTATGTTTACTTCCTGCATCACAAACAATACTGTCGAAACAATCCAGCTGTAGCATTATATTGCTGCAACTGCAGTCGTTTGGTCTTTTGGAATACTCACCTCTGCAAGGTGCTACAGCCTAGGGTTGCCTCAGCATCCTAGAAGCAGTGCCTGCTTTATGGGCTATCTGCAGACAGGCAAATAGGACAATGGGCGAACCAAAAACGCAAAAAGCTAGTGTGGGCCAGTTGGTTGGTCAAATTGGACCACTTTTCTGCCCAATGTGGGCCAGTTTAACAAGTTACCTCACCATGCAGCTAGTAGATTTGACCAGTGTAACTGAAGAAATATTCTTTTTGAAATGCATAATTTGCATCACATTTCATCAAAAAACTCTCCTTTGGGTACTACTCAAACGGTCTGTCACAAAAGGAATGAATTGCCATTTGCAACGGTGGGCACTTTTCCATTGGTGCCCGAGACAATTTTATGCCCCAGTCCAACCCTGACAGAGGCTCCCTACTGATCCGAAGAATGAAGCCTCGAGGCATGTATTCCGACCATTTGGTGTTTACTGCTAAGCATGGCAGATTAGTATGACTGGTCTCTTCTTTCGCTCACTCACTTAATGACCAGTTTCTGTGACTCTGACAAATTGACTTCTGCCCAACAGGAGTGTACGGATGAGTAGAGGCTAAACTGCCTACTCAGCTCTCACACTTCTACAAAACAAGAGTGAACCCAATCACAAAGGTAAAAAAGGCCCAGTGAAGAGCTATACCTCCTTCGCCTTTTGTGGGTAACGTGGGCCGAGGAAAGGCTATACTCTCAAGAGGGGTGTAAATGTGAAACAGTATCAACCCAAACAGCAAAGTACAACAGTTCAAAATAAAGGGATATGCAATCAAGGAGCTATACAAATATATATACTTTAATTAATCACACCGTACGCAGTAATACTAAACTAGAACACTGTTAAGACTGCTTGGGAAGTCCCAAATTACACAGAGGTTCTAGTGCCAGTTAAAACCAGACTCAATAACGAAAATGGGCAAAGCGCAAAGCAAAACCCAGCTTTATTATCATCAAAATAAAGCAGGGACAGCCGAAATGTATAGAATTCTTGGCGCTCTCGACATGCTTATAAAAAACTATGGTTTATGTATTCAACATTTGTCATAACTAAGATCATTCTCTAATCTTAGTTACCCAAACCCATGGGGTACAGGGATTGGTTAATAGCGGTGACTGCATATACATTCTATAAGGTTTACATTTCTGATTGGGTAACGCTTATCTGATGGTTCCTCCTGAGACCACTTCTAAATTGATAAAGGTAAAAAGACATCATTTTGGCAACATGTAATTTGCTGGCACTTTACTTCATGGGTGGCTTAACATTGGGGATTTTCATTGGTTGGCTTCTTACTAACCAACCTTGGACAATGTATAGGTTGTCAAGACATGAGCCATACAGGAGAAAGGGGAGAGAGAGGTCCACAGACTGTTTTCCTTTCAATTAAAAAAGGTACCATGCCTCATTTCTAGGCCATACGCCAGGGTGATCTCTTTGTATTTGGCCTTGTGTGCCATCTCGTGCCTGGGGATATGTGTGAGGTGTAAAGCAGGTGTCCTATCTGTGTTCTTTGCTAATTAATAGACTGTGTTCTTCAATTATGTGTCACGTGTGATGGGACCATGTTTGGAATTATTTCACCCTTTATGTATTGGGAAGTTAGCTAATATTGATGTGAATATTATGTTTTATCATGCCACTTGGGACACTCTTGAGTTGTTCTTCATGGAGTATTTTGGCTTATAGTTGTCCCACACCAGGCTTACAGAGGCTGATTGTACTCTTATAAAACATTAATTAATATGGGAGTCTCCTTTTGCGTCCTGGGAATTGCTATCTTGTGCTTTCACTGCAACGCTCTCACCCTCCTTTAATTTGCGGTAACCTTGGCTGTAGTTTCCAACTCCTGCCTGAGCTCTGCACGGATGTGTAGTTTTATGATTTCAGCATTTTTATTTCTCGTGAAGCCTTTAGGCCTTTCATTCAATTAGAAGAATATTGTGGCTTCCATTTTGGAAAAGATGGCTGTCCATTACTGTTGTGTTTATATGTTAGTGAGTTATATCTGCATGTCATTCATGTTGCATTCAGCTTATACATTGCTTATGCTAATATTCGTCATGTCTCATGGATGCTATGCAAATATTCTTCTTGTCTCATGGATGCAATGTTAATATTCTTCATGTATAAATGCATATGTTACCCAGTGTTCTCATTTTTCATGTTGAGTGCATATTTGCTTTGTGTCTAATGCATGCACATGTATTGTCATAATGTTAGTTTTGTTACTCGTGCCATCTTCAGCTTAGATTAGGTCCATCTCCTGCTGTACCTGCCTGGGACATGGGCCGTACAGTTATTTTAGTGAGTAAAGTTTCTCATCAGTGCAGTATTGAGCTGGGGGGGCAGAAGCTATGAGTGATGTATTCATCTGCCTTTCAAATTTCCCACCTCTGGTCGACTCCTCAACCACACTCTTCCTTTTGCACTCCACCACATAGGGCTCTTTGGGTAGCCATATCTTAGTCACCACCCTCAACCAACCTGTATGTCTAACATGTTCGTCCACACTCCGGGTCATAAAGTAGCATTCCCCATTGGAATCACAATATATCAAGTGTTTGGTGTAATTGTGAGAGCCCTTAGGACAAATACATTTTGATCCTGGAGGGGTGATAGGGCTTTACATTGCTTCAGCACAGTGGGGTCATCTGTATGGGTATACTTGTGTATGTGAGTATCCAAGTTTATTACTGTTTTCATTCCTACTGCTTTTTTGGCAGTCCTTTTGCACTGGTTTATTGCAATTCTTAGAACACAGAAGGCAAGTAGGACTAGTACTAAAATGGCCATCAATACTTTGAATGCATTAGCCAACCAGGAGGGGATCCATTAGAATAGGTAATTAAACCAATCATCATCAGCAATTTCGTCTACCTCCTCCACCACTCTTGTGTGTATTTCTGTTAAGGTGGCTATTGTCTCTCTGAGGGTTCCATTCTTCTCATTGTGGGTGGGTATGTACCTGCAGCAAGAAGGCCCAATTTCTGCACACATGCCCCCTCCATGGCAATTATCAGATGAAGAACATACCTGTTTTGGAGGGTCATGAGTCTTATAGCCCTCAGCTCTTCTCTTATGGTGTTAAAGCCATTTACAGTTGTATTTGTAGTCTGCAATAGTTTCCCATCAGGTAATTATTAGCCATTTTGCATTCAGATTTGCTTGCAAACCGTCAGTAAAGAGGGGATGTAAAGAACATCTGAGATCTACTGACAAATGTATGTTCATCTGATATGGTGTCAAATGCATCTTCCATCTGCATTGAGTTATAGTAACTCCTCTTCATGAGTGCAAGTGTGAGGGACCTCTTATGTCTTATGTGTGTTATTATTTTGGGCAAATCACCAATCAGTACTTCACTCTGGAGTACTACTAAAGCTGGCGTACTTATTACCACCAGGGAGCCCAAACCTCCCCAATTTGTAGGACACTACATATAATCCCTTGAACCACATGCCCAATAGATTAATACGGCAGTGCCTATTTTCATGCCTGGCACATAGAAAATGTAGTTGCACCCTTTGTTTTCCCCTACTTTCACTGGGCAAGTATTCCAGAAAAACAATGTGGCATTCTTCATGGGTATTATGGTTACAGGGTCTGCTTCATCCTCTACCCATGTGAGAAATGTGGAATATTCAGTCCATTCATTGGGCATATATAATTTGCATTTTGCACCACCTCTACTGGTACTGTCAGAAATGCTTGTGCTTTGCACCCCATCATCCCTTCGCCCCAACCATCTGAGGTAAATACCTGTCCATATATGAGTAACTGGGCTCTTTCCCAGCACCCCAGTACCTCTTTCCCTGCAGAATTTATGCACTGTAATAATGTATGGTCTGTTATGTTAACCTCTCCTCTATTCAGGCCTTTTAATGTATAGTGCATCACCTTATTCTTTCTTCCAGGATCATCTATCATAGCTTTTTGTTTTATGTAGCTATCC
The DNA here is from genome assembly GCF_040938575.1 of Ambystoma mexicanum. Classification (NCBI taxonomy): domain Eukaryota; kingdom Metazoa; phylum Chordata; class Amphibia; order Caudata; family Ambystomatidae; genus Ambystoma; species Ambystoma mexicanum. Next base: position 276,303,611 of record NC_090937.1, read on the forward strand.
TCATTAGGGAACGTCTTTTTTGTCATTCGTAGCAAGGTGGCCCATCTTCCTTGGAATTGCGCCCTAGTTGTGCAAACTGCTAAGTGCATTAGGCAGTGTGCTCTATGTGTAGGTATTTCCGTGGCCACGAATGTCCTGGCTCATGGCGTAGGGAATGAGAGAAAACACATAACATCTCTCATCAAACGACTCTCATGTGCTGGTATCACAAATTATTAGTAACATGGGCAGAATCAACAATATATTTGCTCAGATGCATTGAATCATCTATCACACTTCTTTTTAGTCTTTTCATCAATGTGTTTACTACAGGGAATTGGTCTGGTGACATTTCATTTATCATTGTTACAGTGCTTATGCACATGTGTACTGGTCTAGCAGTATTATATTATAAAGGATCAGTTCTCTTACTGCAATAAAAATGTGTATATATAGCGACTACAAAATGTAAAGAATATTGCTATGATCATTATTGCTAGGGTTTCTACTTTCTTTAAATCGCTGTAAGCAAATTGTCTTCTTGGCACTAAAGGGGAATATCGTGTCATTCAACATATGCATTTTTCTATCAAGCGAAGCATTTCTTTTGTTTTCTTAAAAAAGCAAGTGTTCAGAAGAAAAACCTTGTTAACATTGAGAAAAAATGTCTTTCCAACACTATGAAAGTCTTTAGATTGAATAGTAATATGGTTATGCAGAGGTTCCAAGCTCCTAAAAAGAGATAACTGCTCATAAAAAAGGACAAGACCAAGATAAATAGAATTGCTATAGGGGACATCTGTTATTTTTCTTTTACTCTGGAAGTATCACACGCTATTCTAGTCAACTGTTGAAAGGATGTTGAACTGATTTATCTGTATCTATAGACAAAAAACTGTATTGTTATTCTTCTTGCTGCTGATTGGCTCTCGTTTCTGACCTTGTCTGTATTTTTCTCACATCTTCACCTTCGTGCTCAATGTTGGCAGATGGGGGTCTCTCCTTTGTTGGGTTAGACCTCACTGAGATGCAACCATTCACGCTTCCCTTGAAATTTCACTGCATACTGTGTAACCACCTCCACTATGAACACTCCCTTGAAGCGGGGCTTGTGCCAACGTTGTGTAAAGTTCCAGAACAGGACCTTATCTCCTGGAAACAGTACTAGTGGTGTCTGTAGAACATCTGGATCAACTTGTTAATTCGCTTCAACAGTCTTCGTTGAACCCCCCCCTGCCGTACTCGTACCTTTCAAGACATACAATTTAAGAGATTTCATCAAATAATCATGCATTTCTTTCCCTAACACAGTGGCAGCATTCTCTGTATCAATGTGAGCTTGAATGGGAGGAGCAATGGGTGTATGCATTCGGCATCCCCTCAGTAGCTCATGTAGAGTCCAGTGAATGCCAGAAAGGCAATGAAGCCAACCCTTTTCAGTGTCTATTTTAGTTTGGCTATTCACTACTTCAGGAGGCCGTTGAGGGGCTCACAAATACCGTTTGCTTGTGGGTGATAAGCTGATCAGAATTTGTTCTTTATACCCAAAAGGATAGTGATTGTCATGATGCCCACCCACGGGCATCCGGATCGAGTCCATCAGCCCCAGGAGCAGGCATCCAGATACTTATTAAAACCCCAACAGCCCCGGCTGGCGGCTGTTTGTATTCAGTCCTGGCGCCTTAGGCGCCAGGCTCATCAGAGAAATCAGTCCTGGTGCCATAGGCGCCAGGCTCATAGACTTTACTTACCTTATGCAGACCATGCTGCAAATGAGTCCAAGCCAACATGGGACCTGGATGGGACTATTTTATTACAGGGACTATTTTTCACTCGGGTGTGGTTCTGGGGAACTTCTTACCTGGGAATACTTTGCAGGCTATTTAAACCACGCCCCAACAGCAGCCCATGCTTCTTGTTATTCTGCATCCACCAGCGTAACGCTCACCGTGTCTGCAAGTCAGCATCCAGTCTTCTGCCACGCCCGCCTCGAATCCGGAGCTCCTAGACAAAAGGAAAAGAAAGGAGAAGAGGTTAGATCACGAACATTATTTGATTCCTTACCTGATTCCGGACCCAGCACAGCTCCGAGCCTGGAAAGGACATTATTTCAGCACGCATCGCTCCGCCAGCAGCAACGCCATGTTATACTCACCAGTTCACCGCATCTTTCGACTCGGCGCTGCCTCCATCATTTTCTTCGTCGAAACCCAGCACCTGTGGGGAAAACAAAAGGAATAACAAGGTGAGCCGAGAAAACCGACAAAGACAATCTCTTGCCACCATAGTCTTACCTGCTTTACCACCAGAGGTATTGTCCTTTAATTTGCCGCATCTTCCTATGCTGCACCTATAAAGGGGGAGAAAAGAGAAAGTTAAACTCATGCAACTTTTACCGGACAGTGTTTGGTAATACAGACTCTTACCTGAACGCCATAAGCTGCCTCCAGGCAATATTCTTTTGGACCCAGCTGCAACCTAACGAGGGAATGGAACAAGAGTGAACATCGGACATATTGAACTCTGCACTTTATAGACACTGGAGTCAATATTCCTCCGTAACTCCTCCATTACCTTCAAACCAGTGAAGCAACTGGTATCTACGCGCCCCTGCATGCCATGCAGGATGGAGAGCTCATCATTTAAAAACATAAGGTGAGGTTACCAAGAGGGGATATCGGAGGTGATTAGTGGGGAGAACGAGAACAGTTGGGGGGCCATCACTAAAGTCCACGGGTGGCTAAAGCCCTTTCTCCACTTGCAGGAGAATACTTCTACGAGTCCAGCAGACAAGATTAGGCGGGCCAGTCCAGACTGTCATCTCTGCATTACGCATCACGTTGGTGGAGACTGCAGCTGTCCGGGTCCGATCGACGCCCCTGTGGGAACCAGGTGAGCGTAACAGAACACAAAGCCTATCTACAAATCCCCACCCCGGCATAATGGAGACCTCAGAAACCGACCAACTAGCCCAATTGTTAGGGGAACCTAGGGCAGAAGTACACTCCGCGTGCCAAGACACCAACGCCCTCAGGAGAGAATTGATTGTGTCAAAGGAGTGCACTGATGATCTTGCCAGACAACTGCTGCAAAACCAAGCCGGGCAAACACCACTACCTGGACTTGATGGGAATTTAACCCCCGTTTCATCGAGCAGCCCTGTGCAAATGGTTCTACCAGGGAGCATTCCTTTAGCTCCACCCGAACGCTTTGCTGGGGACCCGAAAAGGTTCGCCGTGTTCATGAACCAATGCCGCTTGCACTTTTTATGCAGACCAGGAGCTTTTCCAAACGACCAAGCCAAAGTAGCCTTTGTACTGTCATACCTTAGTGGCAGCGCAGCGGATTGGTCAATTCCATTAGTCAACCAGGATGACCCTCTTCTTCGGGATTTTCAGGGTTTTCAATTGAGCATGGAAAGACTATTCGCCAGACATTCACAGGGACAGGCCCTGGTTAACGAACTTCTATCCCTACGACAAGGAAACCAGGACCTGCTAACTTATATCGCAACCTTCAATAGGTTGGTGGTGGAAACCGGATGGCCAGAGGTAAAGCGAATTACATTATTTCATCGTGGCCTTCGGGGTGAACTCAAAGATGTTTTGGCCCAAGTTGTGAACCCACCTCAGGATTGTGCAGAATATATGGACTTAGTGGTCCAGCTAGACCACCGACTTCAGAATAGAAAAGCCGATCGAGCTAAGTTCGAGAATCGGGTATTGGTTAAACCCAATGTTACTCCCAAAGGAACAGATGCATCAGAACCAATGCAGATCGGGGGGTTAAGGGACCCTTAACTCAAAAAGAAAGAGATAGGAGACAACAGATGCAGTTGTGTCTGTACTGTGGGGCCTCAGGACATTTTCTACGGGATTGCCCTATAAAACCATCCAAGAAAGTAGTTGGAGTTGCTGATAGAAATCAAACAGGGCCTGATTCGGGAAACAACCACGCCCGACAAGCATAGAGGTCCGCTTGCCGAGCTTAAAGAAGGACACTCAGACCTCGCACCTATTCATACCAATGGTCCTTATTGATCCAAGGCAGCCATCACGTATGCACGCAGTTAGGGCATACATTGATAGCGGGGCCGTAGGAAACTATGTGGACCACGAATTGGCTTCTAGGATGAATCTACCTCTCTGCAAAAAGACCACTTTGAATGTTATCACCACAGTCGATGGAACTGAAATTGCTTCTGGGCCTGTAACTCATTCCACCACAGAGATGACACTGTTGGGTCAAGATGGGCATCGAGAGACTATTGTGTTTGACTTAATCAAAGCCCCGCAGTTCCAAATAATACTGGGGATACCTTGGTTGGAAACACATAATCCTTGTATTGATTGGCGAGAGAAGAGAGTAACCTTCCCGGAGTGTGCACACACCTGTTACCCTTGAACAAAAGCCTGGCCACAGTCGCTAATCCAGTCATGCAGTTACCCCAGGAATATCAAGAATTCCAGGATGTTTTCCAAAAAGAACAGGCAAACACCTTACCACCTCATAGATCATACGATTGTCAAATCGACCTCATACCTGGTGCACAACCTCCATGCAGTAGGATCTACGCCCTTACGGAACCCGAAAACCGTCACCTACGACAATACTTGGACCAATACCTTGCTAATGGCTGCATTCGTCCATCTACGTCCCCCGCATATTCAGCTTTATTCTTCGTGCCCAAAAAGGAAGGTGACCTCAGAACGTGCATAGGCTACCGCATTAAACCAGATCATGGTGAAGAACCGATATCCATTGCCTCTGATCCCCGAACTACTAGACCAAGTAAAGGATGCTTGCATCTACACTAAATTAGATCTCTGAGGGGCATATCATCTGGTACGTGTAAAGAAGGGCGACGAATGGAAGACCGCTTTTCGCACCAAGTACGGATTATTCGAATATCAGGTGATGCCCTTCGGGTTGTGCAGTGCACCAGCAGCCTTCCAGTATTTTATGAACGATGTCCTTCGTGAACTCATTGACGTCTGTATTGTAGTATACATAGACGATATTCTAGTGTAATCCTCCGCAGAATCAGACCATGTTAAGCACGTTCATGCAGTCCTTGAGAAAGTACGCCAGCACAAGTTATATGCAAAATTGGAAAAATGTGTTTTTCATGCTACAGAAGTTGAATTCCTTGGATTTATCCTGACTCCAAAAGGAGTCGAATGGACTCTCGAAAGGTGGACGCAATTCTCAAGTGGCCATCACCCAGTTCAGTTAAAGGGGTGCAAAGCATGCTTGGATTTGCTAATTTCTACCGCAGATTTATTCCTGACTTCTCATATGTTGTACACCCCATCACAGCACTTTTGCGAAAAAACAAACGCTTCTTGTGGACCGAAGAGGCTGAAAAAGCCTTCCAAGAACTGAAATTGAAATTCACGTCAGCACCTGTCTTAAAGCATCCACGCCCCGAGCTCCCATACATAGTTGAAACCGATGCATCCAGTTTAGCCATGGGGGCTGTCCTGTCCCAGAAGGATCCGGAAACCAGTCAACTTCATCCAGTAGCATTTTGGTCCGGAAAATTCTCGGCCCCCGAATTGAACTATGCGGTTACTGATACAGAGTTGTTAGCCATCAAATCCGCCTTCAAGGCTTGGCGGCATTATCTTCTCGGTGCCAGGCATACCATTACTGTAATCACTGATCACAGAAACTTGCAGTATTTAAAACCAGCCAAGGCCCAATCATTGCGTCAACTTCGATGGGCCTTATTCCTTGCCGAATTCGATTTCGTGATCACTTATCGACCAGGTTGTAAGAATGGTAAGGCAGACGCTTTATCCCGAATTGGGATGGGAGAAGCATATTCAAACCCAGAACCGGTGCCTATAATTCCTGAACAAAGAATTCTTGGGATAACTACTCTGCAGACCTTAGAAGATATTCATTTAAAGATCCAACAACTTTTCGATTCAGCAGCCCTGCAGGACTGGGTTAAAAAGGGCCAAGATTATTCAGTTGTCAAGGACCTACCTTACTATCAAGGGCGTCTATTTCTACCACACAAGGAACTACAAGAACAAGTCATCTCCAATTACCATGAAGCTCTGATGGAAGGGCACCCAGGTATTGCAAAAACTGAAGCTAAAATTAAAAGACAATTCTGGTGGCCCACCTGGCGAAAAGATGTAAAGTCGTTTGAACTGTCTTGTGGCATCTGCGCCCAGAACAAAAGTCAAAAGAAGAAACCAGCTGGTCTTTTACAACCTTTAGATATTCCACCCACACCATGGCACACTTTGTCTTTAGACTTTATTACAGATCTACCGCCATGTAATGGATTCAACACCATTCTAGTTATTGTGGATCTTTTTTCCAAGATGGCCCACTTTATTCCTTTAAAAGGATTACCTTCTGCTTCAATCTTGGCCAAGGAATTTCTCGAAAATATTGTTCGAATACATGGATTTCCTTCCGTATTGATCTCTGACCGAGGTAGTCAGTTCATTTCGCAATTTTGGCAGAAGTGTTGTCAATTGGCACAAATCGACGTAAGGTTATCAACCAGTCAACATCCCCAAACCGATGGTCAGACGGAGAGAACCAACCAGACTCTTGAACAATACCTACGTTGTATGCTCCACCAAACCGAAAGTAATTGGAAGGACATTTATGGATTTCTGAATACGCTGTCAGATTTGCTCCCTGAATTAACGGATTCCTTTCCAACCACGGTGTCCCTTATGCCCTCCTGCTCACCTGCTGATTCTTCTTTAGTCTGGAGTCCAAATCTCCTCCTTCTCAAAGCTTCTTCTCTGGAAAGCAGATGGGGTCTGCCTCGAGAGGAAGCCACCCTGCCCCTCTGACTCGGGGCCTAAGGGGGGCCCCCGAACCGGGGCAGACCAATGCAGGGGAAAAAGCCAACCGGCATAAAAAACCCCCTTTTGATGGAGTACGCAGGCTGGATACCGGATTGAAATGATATGCAGGCCAAGACCATCCGACCAGGAAGGGAAGACCAGGGGAATGGCTGAGGACTATCTGAAGCGGAATACAAGGAAAGAAGAGAAGCTTGGAGGATTAAGAGGGTAAGGGAAAGAGAGGGAGTAGAATACCACGAGGGGAAGTTCCAGACTGCAAGCAGAGCAGAGCCAAGGCTAGTAGAGAAGAGCCAAGACTAAGGGATAATAGGGGAGAGGTAAGTGGAACACGGAGGACAGAGACAGGAGCGTACTAACCCGGAAGCCTAACGCGAATGGGTTGCAACGCGCGGACTTCCGGGTTGACGCTCCTGATAAAGTGCGCCGTTGGAAAGACGTCCGGACGCTAGAACGCTGCCGGAGAACGTGCGGCAGCGTAGCGGCCATGTCAATGGCCGCTCCAGCGCCAGCGTCTCCATAAGCACCAGCGATCGCGGCCGCGGCCGCGGTCGCTGAGCGTGACAGTATGCCTCCCTCCAGACCCCAACCCACCGGGCTTCGCCGGATGAGTTCGGTGAAAACTTTTTAACAGTCTAGGAGCATGAACATAAGACCAGGGTTCCCAAGAATTCTCTGAACTAGGGTAGTTCTTCCATGACACAAGGTATTCCAATCTGCCTCTGCGATATCTGGAATCTAATATGTCAGACACTTCATATTCTTCAGGGATAGACTGTGGATTGCACATAAGTCTAGTGGTCCTTTTAACAGGAGTGTTTGGGTCCACTAGACAGAAGAGAGAGGAGTGAAAGACTGGGTGAATCCGAGACATGGACTTGGGGAGTTGTAGTCGATAAGCCACTGGGTTAATCTTCTTGAGTATCTTGAAAGGTCCGATAAACCGGGGTGTAAGTTTGGTTGGGTGGACCCATTTAGGCAAATATCTGGTGGACAACCAGACTCGCTCTCCTTCCTTCCAATCAGGACCCGGTAAACGAGCTCGATCAGACACTTCCTTATACCGGCGTCTGGCGGATACCAGACTTCGTTGGGCGGTAGAGTGAGCTGTAGTTAGTTGATCCAATGAGGATTCGATGGTGGGTATATTAGAGGGAGAAGAGAAGACTGGTAGTATGCTTCTCGGGTGAAAGCCATAAGAACAAAAGAAAGGGCTGAGTCCAGTTGCCGAATGTACAGCGTTGTTATACGCGAATTCGGCGGTGGGTAGAAGACTCACCCAATTGTCTTGATTCTTGTTGACATAACATCGAAGGTATTGTTCCAGGGATGCATTGAGGCGTTCTGTCTGACCATTCGTCTGAGGATGGAAACCGGATGACAAGGCTCTCTCGATACCCAACCGTTGACATAATGCTCCCCAAAATCGAGAGGTATATTGAGAGCCCCGATCAGAAATAATCTTATCCGGAAGTCCGTGGATTCTGAATATGTCCCTAAGGAATACTTCTGCCATTTCTGTAGCGGATGGTACTCCTTTAAGTGCCGAGAAGTGGGCCAGCTTAGTGAATGAATCAACGGTTACCATGAGACATGTCAGCCCCTGGGATCGGGGCAGGTCAACTATAAAGTCTGTGGATATTTGAGACCATGGTTGGCTTGGTAATACTGGTTGCATCAACAACCCATAAGGCTTATGAGTGGGGTTCTTGTTTTGGGCGCAGATCATACACGACTTACAGTGTTGTTTCACGTCGTGAGAAAGAGAAGGCCAAAAGAAGGAGCGAGAGATTAATTCCAATGTACCTTTGACACCTCTATGACCGGCTGTAACATGGTCGTGACCCCATTCCAGAATCTTCAATTGTAGGGGTTTAGAAGGTATGTACAACCGTTGCCCCACCAGTAAAAGTCCTTCAGACCAACGAAGTTGAGGATGTAAGACGCCCGGCACCGAGGTTGCCAAATCGGGATGAGTAGCGGTCTTAACTTCTTGAAGAAATGATGAGACTATTCCCACTATTCGGTTCCGAAAAAACATCTTCTGACCAGAAGACGAAGAGTGATAATCGGAGGACTGACACCTCGATAGAGCGTCCGCCAAGCTGTTCTGAGTGCCTGGAATATAGGAAATAGAAAAGTCATATTGGCTGAAGAAATGTGCCCAGCGAACCTGTCTGGAGTTTACACATTCCATGTTTCGAAGAATTTTTAAATTCTTATGATCTGTACGTAGAGTGAAAGGATGTGAACCGCCTTGAAGTAGATGTCTCCACTCTTCGCAGGCCACCTTGAGAGCTAGAAGTTCCTTTTCAATTACAGAGTAGTTCAGTTGACTCGCGGATAGAGTCTTAGAAAGATATGCAATAGGGTGTTCCAGTCCGTCCTTGAGTTGAAGAAGTACCGCTCCCAAGGCGCTTGCGGAAGCATCCGCCTCTACTATAAAGGGCTGATGCTGATCAGGTTGTGCCAGAATAGGTGCGGAACAGAATCTCTTCTTTAAGTCCATAAAGGCATGGTTGGCCGTTTCCGACCATTGGAAAGGCTTGGCATCCTTCTTGAGCAATGAAGTAATGGGCAGTACTATTTGAGAAAAATGTCCTATAAACTTCCTATAGAAGTTGGCTAATCCCAAGAATCGTTGGACCTCCTTCAACGACGTGGGTGCTGGCCAACTTAGAATGGAAGACACCTTTCTGGGATCCATGGTTATGCCTTTCAGAGATAAGACATATCCCAAATAAGGAACAGAGGATGCGTAGAAAAGGCACTTTTCCGGTTTGATTAATAGATGTTGGATCTGTAGACGATGAAACACTGTCTGAAGATGGGAGGTATGTTCCGAGAAGGATTTTGAGAAAACCAAGATGTCATCTAAGTAGACAATGACATTGAGGAATAGTAGATCAGAAAATAAGCGATCCATAAAACGCTGGAATATGGCTGGAGCATTAACCAAACCAAATGGCATCACCAGATATTCGAAAAGGCCAAAGGGTGTCCGAAAGGCAGTCTTCCATTCATCACCATCTCTTATCCGGAGAAGGTGGTAAGCACTCCGGAGATCCAATTTTGAGAAGATGGTTGACCCTTGTACAGCTTCCAGTATGTCTGCTATTAAAGGCATTGGATATCGGTCGCGTACCGTGACCTTATTAAGACCTCTATAGTCGATACAGGGCCTTAACTCTGAGGAATCTTTTTTTGGTATGAAGAAAAGTGAGGCTCCAGCCGGTGACTTAGAGGGACGAATGAGACCGTTAGTCAGATGAGAATCCAAGTACTTTCTGAGCGCCTTCTTCTCTAACAGAGATAAGGAAAACATCCGACTAAATGGAACTAAAGCGTTCTCTACCAGCTCAATGGCACAGTCTTCTGGGCGATGAGGTGGGAGATCCAAAATCGGATTATCTCTGAAGACAGCTTGGAACTCGGCCAATTCCGAAGGTATCTTACAAACTTCATGTACTCCTTCTTGTTGAGGAGTGAATACCTGTACCAATTCTTCGGAGGCATGGAGTAGACAGTTTTGCTTACAAGAAGAGGAGGTGAAAGCCAGGGTATTTTGGGTCCAGTCGATGAGCGGGTTGTGTCTCCTTAACCACGGAATACCCAGGATAACCGGAAAATGGGCTGCTCGAATTAGATCAAATTGGATCTGTTCGGTATGCTGAAGAATGCACATCTTCAAGGAGATAGTGGAATGGGTGATGGGCCCCGACGACAGGGGAGAACCATCCACTCCTTCAACCTTCTGGACTTCATCCAGTTCTTGTAGTGGGAGACCATGCTCGTGTGCCCACTCAGTGTCCATGAACATTCCTGCGGCTCCACAATCCAAAAGCGCCGTAGTGGTGAAGACCTTTGTTGGGGTTTCCAAACGGATAGATATTGCCATGAGGCGAGAGTCCATGGTGGATGACTGAGATGCTACTGTCACTGTAACATAGGGACTGGTTGTCGGACCTCGGTTACTTGTCCCCTTCAGTTCCGAGGTCGTTCGTTTCCCGAGCGTCTAGGAGGTACTTCCGTACAATTCCGAAGCAAGTGTGAGCCGGATCCACAGTACATGCAGAGACCTGCATCTCTCCGACGTCTTCTTTCTTCGGAGGTTAACGGGGACCGAGCGGAACCAACTTGCATGGGTTCCTCCTTATTACTGGAATGAGACAGTGAGGGCATAGGGTAGGCATTGGATGGAGGGTTGTGATACCCCTTCTGCTTCTTCTTCTCTGCCTTGCGTTCACTAAGGCGGTAGTCGATCTGTGTTACTATTGAGAATAAGTCTGACAAAGTAGTAGGACGGGCTATTCTGGCCAGCTCATCCTTTATCTCCTCCTTCAATCCACGACGGAAAATAGTATATTGGGCCCTTTCTGGCCATCCAGCGTCCGAGGCCAAACGTTTAAAGGTGGAGATGTAAGTCAACAGATCCTGGGGGCCCTGCTGTACATCCAAAAGTTCCTCTGAAGCTACTTGGGTTACTTCAGGTTGTTCAAAGGCCTGACGCAATAAGGCCAGAAAACCCCCATAATCTCTAATAATAGGGTTATTGTTGGTCACAAAGGGGGTGGCCCAAGCCAATGCATTTCCGCTCATGTTAGATATCATGTACCCCACCTTGGCCTGGTCATTGGAAAACATCAGCGGTCGGAATGCAAAGTAAACGGAACATGCTTCCAAGAATTCTTTTAAGCGTTTGGGGGTACCATCGAATTTGCCTGTGGATAACGACATAGGAGGTAGGTCGGAATCTCTAGCTTCTCGATTGGAGATCATCTGCCGCAGGACTGCATTATCGGCTTTAACATTCTGCAATTCCACATTCATGGCCTGGACAGCGGCCACTAATTCTTGGATCTGCTCAGGGGAGGCCATATTGCTTCTTTGGCGTTGCAAACTGTCAGATTTGCTCCCTGAATTAACGGATTCCTTTCCAACCACGGTGTCCCTTATGCCCTCCTGCTCACCTGCTGATTCTTCTTTAGTCTGGAGTCCAAATCTCCTCCTTCTCAAAGCTTCTTCTCTGGAAAGCAGATGGGGTCTGCCTCGAGAGGAAGCCACCCTGCCCCTCTGACTCGGGGCTTAAGGGGGGCCCCCGAACCGGGGCAGACCAATGCAGGGGAAAAAGCCAACCGGCATAAAAAACCGCCTTTTGATGGAGTACGCAGGCTGGATACCGGATTGAAATGATATGCAGGCCAAGACCATCCGACCAGGAAGGGAAGACCAGGGGAATGGCTGAGGACTATCTGAAGCGGAATACAAGGAAAGAAGAGAAGCTTGGAGGATTAAGAGGGTAAGGGAAAGAGAGGGAGTAGAATACCACGAGGGGAAGTTCCAGACTGCAAGCAGAGCAGAGCCAAGGCTAGTAGAGAAGAGCCAAGACTAAGGGATAATAGGGGAGAGGTAAGTGGAACACGGAGGACAGAGACAGGAGCGTACTAACCCGGAAGCCTAACGCGAATGGGTTGCAACGCGCGGACTTCCGGGTTGACGCTCCTGATAAAGTGCGCCGTTGGAAAGACGTCCGGACGCTAGAACGCTGCCGGAGAACGTGCGGCAGCGTAGCGGCCATGTCAATGGCCGCTCCAGCGCCAGCGTCTCCATAAGCACCAGCGATCGCGGCCGCGGTCGCCGAGCGTGACATACGCATACAATAACTCTGTACATTCAGGAACCGGACAAAGCCCCTTTTATACCATATATGGACATCATCCTCGAACCTCACAACTCGATTCGCCCCAGCATTTAGAATTGCCGGCAGTAACTCATCTGCATTCTACTATTACACAAGCTTTTAAAGAGGCACCAAAACATGTGAAACAAGCAAAAGAGAAATACAAGAAAAATGCTGGTCAACATAGAAGTGAGACCCCACCATATCGAATCGGAGACCAGGTTTGGCTGGCTACAAGATATATACCTCTGAAAGGAACTCAGACTTTTAATTCTAGATATTTGGGACCTTACACCATTAAGGCCATTATCAACCCGGTGGGCGTCAAATTAGAATTACCCTCTAATATGCGGATTCATCCTGTCTTTCATGTTTCACTTCTAAAACCATCTCAACCCGGGACAAGATTAACCAAACCACCTGACCCCATCCTAATAGATGGAGAACCTGAATTCGAGGTAAAAAACATCCTGGACTCTAAAATGGTTAAATCAACACTTTTTTATTTAATCGACTGGAAGGGTTACGGACCACAAGAAAGGTCATGAGAACCTAGTGACCACGTTTATGCTCCTCGATTGGTGAAAAAATTCCATCGGGACTTCCCAGACAAGCCAGGGCCAAGGGGAAGAACAACTTTAGGAGGGTCCTTGGGGGGGGAGTGCTTTCATGATGCCTACCCACAGGCATCCGGATCGAGTCCATCAGCCCCGGGAGCAGATATCTAGATACTTATTAAAACCCCAACAGCCCCGGCTGGGGGCTGTTTGGATTCAGTCCTGGCGCTGTAGGCGCCAGGCTCATCATAGAAATCAGTCCTGGCGCCATAGGCGCCAGGCTCATAGACTTTACTTACCTTATGCAGACCATGCTGCAAATGAGTCCAAGCCAACATGAGGCCTGGATGGGACTATTTTATTACAGGGACTATTTTTCACTCGGGTGTGGTTCTGGGGAACATCTTACCTGGGACTACTTTGCAGGCTATTTAAACCACGCCCGAACAGCAGCCCATGCTTCGTGTTATTCTGCATCCAGCAGCGTAACGCTCACCGTGTCTGCAAGTCAGCATCCAGTCTTCTGCCACGCCCGCCTCGAATCCGGAGCTCCTAGACAAAAGGAAAAGAAAGGAGAAGAGGTTAGATCACGGACATTATTTGATTCTTTATCTGATTCCGGACCCAGCACAGCTCCGATCCTGGAAAGGACATTATTTCAGCACGCGTCGCTTCGTCAGCAGCAACGCCACGTTATACTCACCAGTCCACCGCATCTTTCGACTCGGCGCTGCCTCAATCATTTTCTTCGTCGAAACCCAGCACCTGGGGGGAAAACAAAAGGAATAACAAGGTGAGCCGAGAAAACCGACAAAGACAATCTCTTGCCACCATAGGCTTACCTGCTTTACCACCAGAGGTATTATCCTTTAATTTGCCGCATCTTCCTATGCTGCACCTATAAAGGGAGAGAAAACAGCAAGTTAAACTCATGCAACTTTTACCGGACAGTGTTTGGTAATACAGACTCTTACCTGAACGTCATCAGCTGCCTCCAGGCAATATTCTTTTGGACCCAGCTGCAACCTAATGAGGGAATGGAACAAGAGTGAACATCGGACATATTGAACTCTGCACTTTATAGACACTGGAGTCAATATTCCTCCGGAACTCCTCCAGTACCTTCAAACCAGTGAAGTAACTGGTATCTACGCGCCCCTGCATGCCATGCAGGATGGAGAGCTCATCATTTAAAAACATAAGGTGAGGTTACCAAGAGGGGATATCGGAGGTGATTAGTGGGGAGAACGAGAACAGTTGGGGGGCCATCACTAAAGTCCACGGGTGGCTAAATCCCTTTCTCCACTTGCAGGAGAATACTTCTATGAGTCCAGCAGACAAGATTAGGCGGGCCAGTCCAGACTGTCATCTATGCACTACGCATCACGTTGGTGGAGACCGCAGCTGTCCGGGTCCGATCGACGCCCCTGTGGGAACCAGGTGAGCGTAACAGTGATCTGCTCAAACACCTCATTTACAAAGTGTGGTCCATTGTCAGACCTGAGCATTTTGCACACTCCCCACCTTGGAAATACCTCACATACAAGTAACTTTGCACTAGATGTGGCATCTGGATGTGTGCATGGACCTGCGTCAATCGATCAGGAAAAGGGACATACTACCACTGTCATGATTCCTGCCCCTCATGTCCCCAGCCCTCCAAGATGTCAGGCTGGAGCCAGCCACGATCACCTACATGGCCCTCAAGGGCCTCTCCATCCCTCCAAAGACCCACTTGGAGTCAGACTTGGCGCTTGTGGCACCAGACTCACTCACTTACATAGGATAACATTGGGGATTGGACTTGTAGTGCATTGATGGGGACAAGATGGATGCCCCCACATAGTTCGGTTCCCAGAACTGCATGTGCAGTCTAGTCTTTTGGGTGTGGGTCAGCCCAGAGACACCTGGGATACCCAGAGACTATTTAAGCCACGCCCAGGCTGAGAAACATGCTTTGTGTTTTCTGCACCTGCAGCGTGACACTCACCGTGCTCAGATTGGTCTCCAGTAGGCCTGCATCTTTCCTCTGCGCTCAGCTCCTGCAAGAACAAGAACACCGTTAGGAACAGCCTTACCTTGCAGCGCTTCTGCCCATCATTCATCGCTTCTTCTGTTCTGCGGGCATCTTCGGCGGTGTCATTCCCTTCCCGGCACGCCGCTTCCTAAGGAAAAGGGAAAAGAACAGAAAAAAGGCATGAGTAAGCATTCAGCAAATCTTCGCTTATTTTTAAAGACTGTACGAGCTTCAAACACTTACCTGAATCCCAACCGCTCTGGGGGAACTCTGTCTCCGGAACTTCTCATCCATCTGCAAGAGGGAAAAGACACTCCAGGTTAGCGTGGAAACATCTAGAGGCACCGCATATTGCGCTTACTCACCGCATTTCTTCTTCATAACCGGCATCCACGCTGAAAACGTCGCGGCACCTAAAAGACACAGAAAAATAACTCAGTTCAATACAAATACGAAAGGGTCGCATCGTGCATAGCGCTCTCACTCCCCTTCAGCGCTACTCATCTCAAAAGCACGTCGCCATCCCCGGATACCGGCCATCATCTAAGGAAGGAAAGGAACGAATTTAGAGAACTGTTCAAAAGGCTCATTATACTTACCTGTCAGACTCTTGCCAGTGAAGTAACTAGGCAGCAACGAGCCAGCATCAATCAACGTGCCCCTGCGCTGAAAGCAGGATGGAAAGGCACACTTTCCAAGAAAACAAGGTGAGCTGTGGATCAAAGGGAACGGTTGGACCCTGGGGAAGAAGGGGTTCAAGCACACAGAGACAATAGGGAGTTAAACTCTACCAATCCTGTGTTTCAGGCCCAGTCTCCAGTCGAGTAGACTCCAGGGAAGGGTTCGAGGTCGTAAGAGGTCAGAACAGGCTGAGTGACGTCCCCGTGGATACCAGGTGAGCGTTACAGAAAACAAAGCCTCACATCAAAATCCACCTGGGCGTCATGGAAACGTCAGAAACCAACCAGTTAGCCCTCATGTTGGGACAGCTACGTTCTGAAGTACATGCAGCCAGGCAGGAGACCAACACCCCGAAGAGAGAGCTGATAGTAGCCAAAGAACGCACTGATGATTTAAGCCGGCAACTTCTCCAGTCACAAGCAGGGCATGCACCATTGCCGGGAAGCGTGCCCTCGATGCCAGCACCATCAGCAATCCCATTCAGATAACCCTTCCAGGGGCAGTTCCCTTGGCCCCGCCTGAACGATTTTCGGGGGATCCCAAGAGGTTTGCAATATTCATGAACCGGTGCCACCTGCACTTCCTTTGTAGACCAGGGGCCTTTCCGAATGACCAATCACGGGTTGCTTTTGTGCTATCCTACCTGAGTGGTAGCGCCGCAGACTGGTCTGTACCCTTTGTGGCCCAAGACGATCCTTTGCTGCATGACTTCAGGGGCTTTCAGCAGGAGATGGAAAAGTTATTCGCCGGTCGTACTCATGGGCAGGCATTAGACAACGAACTTCTGTCCCTACGCCAAGGGAATCAAGACCTATTAACATACATAGCCACGTTCAATAGACTCGTAGTTGAAGCAGAATGGCCAGTGGAGAAGAGAACCACGTTATTTCATCGGGGGTGGCGGGGTGAGCTCAAGGATGTTCTCGCACAAGTAGTGAACTCCCCGAAAGACCGCTCAGAATTCATTGACCTTGTTGTTCAACTGGATCATAGGTTGCAGAACCGAAGAGCAGATCGAACCAGACTGGACCCTCGCCCTATGTATGTGGGTTCAAAGGTCAATATTGCCCGCACAACGGAAGGTTCAGGAGAACCAATGCAAATCAGGGGGGTCAGATCCCCCTTGACTAAAGCGGAAAGGGATAAAAGGAGACAGCAGCAGTTATGTCTGTACTGTGGAAGGTCAGGTCATTTCCTTAAAGAGTGCCCTGTGAAGCCACCGAGGAGGACAGTAGGGGCCATGGACAAGGAAGATACCATCAAGGAATCGGAAAACTCTCCAGCCCAGCAAGTGTAGGGGTCCACTTGTCGAGCGAGGAAAGTGAACTACAGACCCCCCATTTTGCACTATCTCTGGTCTTGATCAATCACCAACAACCATCTCGGATGCACGCAGTAAGAGCATACATTGACAGTGGAGCCGTTGGGAATTACATCGACCAGGATCTTGCGGCAAAGATGGGGCTTCCGTTACGCCCTAAATCAACCACTGACACTGTTACCACTGTCGACAGCAAAGAAAAGCTTCTGGTCCAGTATCCCAATGCACTGCATCTTTAACCCTTCTGTGCAGGATGGACACCAAGAATCTATCATTTTCGACCTCATTAAGGCACCACAGTTCCGGTTGATTTTGGGAATGCCATGGTTGTAGCTCACAATCCTCGAATCGATTGGCGAGCAAAAGAATTGGCCTTTCCCGAGACTTGCGCCCACACATGTTATCGCCAAGAGAAACAACCAATAGACACGAGAACCTGCACGCTTGCGACTGTGGCAATCGGCACCCTACCAAGTGAACAGCAGGACTTTCAAGATGTCTTTCAGAAAGAACAGGCTAATACCCTGCCACCGCATAGACCATACGATTGCAAAATCGACCTGATACCCGGTGCACAAATCCCTTGTGGGCAAATTTACGCACTCACAGAACCAGAAAAACAGCACCTGAAGACCACATTTGACCAATACCTGGCCAACGGGTTCATCCGTCCCTCGAAGTCTCCAGCAGCCAGTCCTCTATTCTTTGTACCGAAAAAGGAGAGGGACTTGAGAATGTGCATCGACTATCGCGCACTGAACCAGATTACCATAAAAAACCGCTACCCCCTGCCACTGATCCCTGAATTGCTTGATCAAGTCAAAGATGCCCAAATCTACACAAAACTAGACCTGAGGGGGGCATATCACCTTGTTCGCGTAAAACAGGGGGACGAATGGAAAACCGCTTTTTGCACCAAATACGGCTTGTACGAATATCAAGTAATACCCTTTGGCCTTTGCAACGCACCTGCAGCATTTCAATACTTCATGAATGATGTCCTACGGGAATTGATTGATGTCTGTGCTCTAGTGTACATCGACAATATTCTAGTATATTCTGCATCAAAGCAGGACCACGTTAAGCACATCCGATCCGTCTTGGAGAAACTCTGTCAACACCAGCTCTACGTCAAGCTCGAAAAGTGCTCATTCCACGTCTCCGAGGTGGAATTCCTGGGCTTTATTCTCAGCCCGAATGGAATCCGAATGGATGTACACAAGGTAGATGCTATCCTGAACTGGCCATCCCCAAATTCATTCAAGGGGGTTCACAGTATGCTGGGGTTTGCAAACTTCTACCGCCGGTTCATCCCAGGATTTTCGCAAATCGTGCATCCCATCACGTCATTGCTAAGGAAAAGCAACAAAAAGTTCCAGTGGACAACAGAAGCCGAGGAAGCTTTCCAAGACCTCAAAGCAAGATTCACATCTGCCCCAATCTTACGCCACCCTCGCCCTGATCTCCAATACCTGATGGAAACGGACGCCTCAAGCATGGCTATGGGAGCCGTCCTCTCACAAAAGGACCCCAAAACAGGCCAGTTACACCCTGTTGCCTTCTGGACGCGTAAATTCACACCCCCTGAACTCAATTACGCTATCACAGACAAAGAACTCCTGACCATTAAGTCAGCCTTCAAGGCATGGCGGCACTACCGATTGGGCGCCAGACACACAATCACCGTAATAACTGACCACCGGAACCTCCAGTACCTAAAAACGGAAAAGGCCCAATCTTCACGACAACTACGTTGGGCTATTTATTTTGCTGAATATGACTACGTGATTACATTTCGACCAGGGGTGAAAAACGGGAAGGCCGATGCCCTTTCCCATATGGGGGTGGAAGAGCAAGGGTATCAGACCCCTGACCCAATAGCAATCATCCCGAGTGACAAGCTCCTAGGAATCACAGCAACCATAACTCAGAAAGAATTACATGAAGAAATCCAAAACCTGATGAGCAATTACAAGTGTGGAGTGCACAAGGAGAACATTACATGATAAAAGATCAGTTGCCCTACTTCAGGAATCGTTTATTCTCACCAAACCAAGAACTACGAGAACAAGTCATGTTATCATGATTCCTTGATCGAGGGCCACCCCGGAATCGCTAAAACCCTAGCCAAGGTAAAACGAAATGATTGGTGGCCCATGTGGCGTAAAGACATTATCCAATTCATCCTATCTTGTGGAGTGTGTGTTCAAAACAAGTCATCCAAGCAGAAACCGGCTGGGTTATTACAACCATTGGAAATCCCACCAGCACCCTGGCACAAGTTGTCCCTCGATTTTATTACTGACTTACCACCCAGTCAAGGGTTTAACACTATTCTTGTGGTCGTGGACCTATTTTCAAAAATGGCACATTTCATTCCTCTTAAGGGGCTCCCAAATGCTTCCACTCTGGCAAAGGTATTTCTTGAAGGCATCGTTCGGCTCCATGGGTTTTCTTCAGTTTTAGTCTCAGACCGAGGTACTCAATTTGTATCTAATTTCTGGAGAAAATGCTGCTCTACGGCCCAGATCGACATCCGGCTATCCACCAGTTACCATCCCCAAATGGATGGTCAAACTGAGAGGACAAATCAGACGCTCGAGCAGTATCTGCGTTGCATGTTATACCAAGCTGAAGGAAGCTGGTTCGACCTATTATGGATAGTTGAATATGCTTATAATAATTCCCTACACATCAGCACTGGGCAGATACCCTTTTATACCATGTATGGCAGGCACCCAAGTACTTCTGAGTTGGACGTTCCAACAACCCCGGAAATGCCAGCAGTCAAAACCTTGCACACGACCATTTCTCAAACCTTTAAAAGGGCAGCTGAACACCTACTTCAAGCTAAGAATCGCCAAAAGAAGTTTGCTGATCAACACCGAGCAAAGGCCCCCAACTACCAAGTGGGAGACAAAGTCTGGCTGGCGTCTAAACACGTGTCCATTAAAGGAACCCGAACTTTCCGTCCAAGATACCTGGGTCTATTCACCGTCACCTCTGTGATAAATCCTGTGGCGGTCAGACTAGCTTTGCCATCAAACATGCAGATTCATCCTGTGTTCCATGTGTCTCTCCTTAAACCTGTTCAACCTGGGACCCGGGTAGCAACGCCACCGCAGCCAGTAGTAGTTGCCGGGGAGCCAGAATTCGAAGTCAAGGACATCCTGGATTCAAAGTACATCAGATCCAAATTATACTACTTAGTAGACTGGAAGGGGTATGGTCCACAAAACAGGACATGGGAGCCTTGTGAGTACATCCATGCACCTCGCTTGCTTAGACGATTTCATCAAAACCATCCAAACAAACCAGGACCAGACAGAAGAGCCACCTTGAGGGGGGCCTTGGGGGGGAGTGCTGTCATGATTCCTGCCCCTCATGTCCCCAGCCCTCCAAGATGTCAGGCTGGAGCCAGGCCACGATCACCTACATAGCCCTCAAGGGCCTCTCCAGCCCTCCAAAGAACCACTTGGAGTCAGACTTGGCGCTTGTGGCACCAGACTCACTCACTCCCATAGGATAACATTGTGGATTGGACTTGTAGTGCATTGATGGGGACAAGATGGATGCCCCCACATATTTCGGTTCCCAGAACTGCATGTGCAGTCTAGTCTTTTGGGTGTGGTTCAGCCCAGAGACACCTGGGATACCCAGAGACTATTTAAGCCACGCCCAGGCTGAGAAACATGCTTTGTGTTTTCTGCACCTGCAGCGTGACACTCGCCGTGTTCAGATCGGTCTCCAGTAGGCCTGTATCTTTCTTCTGTGCTCAGCTCCTGCAAGAACAAGAACACCGTTAGGAACAGCCTTACCTTGCAGTGCTTCTGCCCATCATTCATCGCTTCTTCTGTTCTGCGGGCATCTTCAGCGGTGTCATTCCCATCCCGGCACGCCGCTTCCTAAGGAAAAGGGAAAAGAACAGAAAAAAGGCATTAGTAATCATTCAGCAAATCTTCGCTTATTTTTAAAGACTGTACGAGCTTCAAACGCTTACCTGAATCCCAGCTGCTCTGGGGGAACTCTGTCTCCGGAACTTCTCATCCATCTGCAAGAGGGAAAAGACACTCCAGGTTAGCGTGGAAACATCTAGAGGCGCTGCATACTGCGCTTACTCACCGCATTTCTTCTTCATAACCGCCATCCACGCTGAAAACGTCGCTGCACCTAAAAGACACAGAAAAATAACTCAGTTCAATACAAATACGAAAGGGTCGCATCGCGCTCTCACTCACCTTCAGCGCTACCCATCTCAGCAGCACGTCGCCATCCCCGGACGCCGGCCAACATCTAAGGAAGGAAAGGAACGAAGTTAGAGAACTGTTCAAAAGACTCATTATGCTTACCTGTCGGACTCTTGCCAGTGAAGTAACTAGGCAGCAACGAGCCAGCATCACTCAACGCGCCCCTGCGCTGAAAGCAGGATGGAGACCACACTTTCCAAGAAAACAAGGTGAGCTGTGGATCAAAGGGAAGGGTTGGACCCTGTGGAAGAAGGGGTTCAAGCACACAGAGACAATAGGGAGTTAAACTCTACCAATCCTGTGTTTCAGGCTCAGTCTCCAGTCGAGTAGACTCCAGGGAAGTGTTTGAGGTCGTAAGAGGTCAGAACAGGCTGAGTGACGTCCCCGTGGATACCAGGTGACCGTTACAACCACTAGTATGTACCTGTAGCCATTACAAATTTGAAGCATATGTACATAGTCGATAAGCAAATGCTGAAATGGTCCAGTAGAACGGTATTTCTTCTCTCACTGTTCACAGGGTATGCCTAGCAGTGAAGTTCTGGCAAACAATTTACAGTAACATTTGTGGTGTGTTCTGCCAAATTCTGAAACAAACCAGTCTTCCGAAAATCAGCACTGCAAGACACTCTCTTGATGTGTGTGCTGGGTAATGCAATTGGTCGTGTGCTACTGAAACCAGTCCTAGGGGCAAGAGTGTTTTCCCGGTCCTGTCTTGCATCCACATTGCATTTGCGGGGGACAATGAGCACTCTCTTCTTTTCCATAACTCCTGTTCTTCTGATGGTGCCCTTACTTTTGTTTGGTTATTTTGTGGTATGGGTAGCATATTAAAACCCTCCTTCATCACCATGTTGCGTGCATGTGTGTATTTGTTCGGTGCAGTCGCAACGTCAGATATTTTGGGAAAATATGTTGTTCTTTTTGCTTCAAGTTCGGTGGCCTTGTTGCTGCGAGAAATCCAATACACACCTCCGGTGTGCACTGTGCACTTCACAGTGATGGCCAATTTGAGTTGGAGTGTGTCTATGATCCTGTCCAATATAGGCTCATGCTGCACTGGTGTGCTGTCGGTGAATAGGAAACCCCTCCTTTTCCAATGTGACTGTCCTGTGTGTACTGTTGACGTCACGTAGGCGGAGTTGGAGTGCACCGTTACTGCTTCTTGTTCATGGGCTTTAAGTGCCAAATCATCGCTATCAATTCTGCTGCTTGTGCTGAGAAATGCGTGGGAAATGTTGCACTTGTCACTGTCTCAAAGCTGTAATTCTCTTTTGCCTTCACTACTGCGGTCCCACTGTGCTGTTCGCCGGTGCTTTGGTCTATTGACAATGACCCGTCAATGAGGAGAACTATCCCCCTCCTAGGGCATTTTCCTTGACATGTGATATTTCTTCATGGTATTCACTGTTCTTAGTACAATCATGCTGGATTTACCACTCGACAGCTGACAATATGAATTGATGGGTTTGATATCATTAGAACATACACAGAGGTTTTCTGTGTGGTCAATGTGCTTTTGGGCTTTTCAAGTATGGCAAATGCAAATAGGACATGCAGCATATAATGTAACTGTGCAGCCCATATTATACTGGCAGATTTCTCAATCGCATAGGCTGCTGCCACCAATGCTTGCTTGCAGAGGTAATGACCTCTAATGACTAGATCTAAAATCTCACTGTAGCGTGCTAATGGTTTGTGTCCCATGGTAGTTTTCTGTGCGAGGACAGCTGTCATCACTACTCCATTTGAATGGGAAATTAAAAACAATTCTTCATTGCAGTTGGGGATCTCTAACACGCAAGATGTGCTAATTGCTAGCTTAAATTCATCAAAGGCGTCTATCATCTTGCCTCTCCAGGTGTTATCTTTCTGCGCCTCCTTCAATCCTTTTAAAAGTGGCCTGACATATGTGTTGTAGTCGAAGACCCATGCCCTGAAGTAATTGCAAAGGCCTAGACATTCCTGTATCCCTTTCACTGTCTATGGCTTGGATGTCTTCATAATTGATTCTGCTCTTTACGGTTACACCTTCCGTCCTTCCTTGATATTAGTTGGCCTATATATGGGACTTCTTGCTGGCAATATTGCATTTTGTCTTTGTCAACTTTGTACCCTTTCTCTGCCAAAACTGTAATCAGCTTTACAAAGTCTCTCCTGCATTCTTCCTTCGTGCGACTGCACACTAAAATGTCATCTACATAGTCCATCTATAGCAACAAGTTAAAGACCGAGGGTGAGTCACATTACCCCTGGGGTAACAAAGTATGTTTTAGTTTAATCCTGCGGTAAGTGAACAAGGTCAAATACTGTGATTCTTCATGCAAGGGGATGGAAAATAAAGTATTCTTTAAATCAATCACTGTAAAATATTTAGCTTTGGATGGGATGTTGCATAATGTTGTTTGGTTGGGATTGGGGTGGGTTACTACATCAACTACTTATGCTATGCGACCTGGTTAAATAATCCCCTGTTAAGGGTGATGTTGCAACTGTGAGGATGGAGGTCAAGACCCCACCTCCAAATTGTAGACAGTATTGTTGTCCTCCACATTAAATTGCGCCACAACCAAGGTTTGTGAAAAATACAGTTTTTAATTATATCATTCTCATGTGTTAGACCACTCAAACAAGGTACCCTTTGATTACACGTGTTTCGGCAACACTAGTGCCTTTCTAAAATCTAGGCATTCTATAAAACAAACACTTCAATTGCTGCTGCATATAGTTGCAATACACATGCATGATCACATATAGACAGAAAACAGGGAATGGTGGAGAGAAAGAGTGTTTAGCATCAGAGAAATGTTATATTGAGAAACAAACAAAATATGTCAAACAAACAATAAGAGAAAAAAAAGAAGAAAATATTTTTAGTAAAGACATAATTATGTAACTAACCAGAAAATCATCAGTTAATATTCCTGTCTCTACCCTTATTTTTATTACATCTAAGTTATAGCCATTGCAAATACTGCTGGTCATCTTTGAGTCAAAGTAGTACCCATGTTTATCGTTATTCCAACCCCATGTGGCTTTGATATTCAATTTGTCACAAGTATGCATTATTGACCTGTATATTTGTGCATAAAGTAACTTGGATCATCTCGTGCTAAAAACCATTTAGAATACTACTTGGGTCCCATGGTTTGTGTTATTACACTACCTGTGCCTATATTGATTAAAGGATAGCCTCTATAATATATTCCTGAGCTAATGCTTACTATTTAATCATACATGAAAGTTCATTGTTCCATGTCTGTCAGGATCGGCGGGTGGAGGCTTTGGGACTACTGGAGGCGTTAACCTGTTCAGAGTCACGCTCTAGTCCTCATCCAGCATGGCGGCTTTCCCTATAACTTCCAGCTCCGCCCCCTCCTCCAGTGCGTTGTATCTGTGTACCCTCCCGTTACTTCGCTCGTACTCTTGTGACTTTGCTAGTATTCTTTCTTGCGTTTTCTCCTTTTTCCTTTTCCCCGTGCCTGTGCATTTTCAATCCTACGTTATTCTTGTGTTGCTAATCGTCCCTTTCACACAGCTTTTTGCCGTGTTTCCTATCTACCGTTTTTTTTTCTTGCCTTCACTTCTGTATTTACTTTAACGGCGCTCGCCGTTTTATCCCTTCTGTAGCTTCATTTCATCCTCTGCGTTGTAGCTCTTGCTTCCTTTCTTATCACAATACTTTCACGGCGCTTGCCGTTTTATCGCTTCTGTAGCTTCATTTCATCCTATGCGTTGTAGGTCTTGCTTCCTTTCTTATCACTATACTTTCACGGCGCTCGCCGTTTTATCCCTTCTGTAGCTTCATTTCATCCTCTGTGTTGTAGCTCTTGCTTCCTTTCTTATAACTATACTTTCACGGCGCTAGCTGTCTCCCTTCTACAGCCTTTATTTTCTGTCCACTTAAGTATTTGTTTCTTAAGTTTATCCATCCTTTCTGCCATTCCCGGATGGCAAATTATCAGCCTTCTCACTAATTTGACATTACACTCGCTGGACTATTGGTCTTTGGAACTACCATCCATCCATCCGAATATTACCTTATCCAGGGTTTTGTCTGCCTTTCGGCTTTTTCCCTGGGGCGAGGCTGGTCCCCTGAGGGGCCCCCGGGGGCAGGTTCTCAACTCTGTCACGGTGGCCTCTGGAGGGGCCAGACCATACTTACACGACAGAAGAGGTGGGAAGCTTAAGGAATGCAATCCCAAGAAGAAGAAGAAGAACCCAAAGAAGTCTGAAGCTACACTTAAGGAGAGCTCTTCGGAAGACTCAGGTGAGGAGAAGGGGGAGTTTGAACCTGAGCCTGACAACATACAACGCCCGACTCACACGATGGCTTCTTTGGAGCAATATCAAGAATTGGTGGCCGCGATGCAGAATCTAACCGTCGAGGTTCAAGCCTTGAGAACTGAGAATATAGCGCTCCGACAACAGGTAGTTTTACGCCGGGATGACTACGGCGACTTGCCTACTATGCCACTTTCCTTCGGGAAGTACAATGGGTACCCCGGAGGCTTTAAGGACTTTATTGATGCTTGTAGGGTGTACTTTGCCTTCATACCCCATGCTTATGACTCAGCCAGATCAAGGGTTGGCTTCATCATCGCAAACCTCTCAGGAAACGCCTTATCTTGGGTCACTCCATTGGTAACTAACAACGATCCGTCTCTGAACGATTATGACCGTTTTTTGGAAGTGTTCAAGGAAAGGTTTGATAGACCTGAAGTGCTGTACTCCTCTTTGGAGGCCATTCTGGATGTTTGTCAAGGAAGCACTGATCTCCAAACCTACATTTCTCGCGTCCAGAGACTAGCGGCCAAGGCTGACTGGCCAGATTCGGCTCAACAGACTACATTCAGACGAGGCCTTCACGATGATATTAAGGACAAACTAGCTAGAGTTGCCAGACCAGCTTCTTTCCGAGATCTGATAACCTTGTCACTCCAGATTGAATTTCGTCTGCAGGAACGATGACAAGAAAGAAGACGACCCAGAGGAACTCCTCAGGCTTTAAATCTTCCCCCTCCTTCATCTCAATCAAGAGCCTCAAACTTGGCGGAAGAACCTATGCAAATCGGAGCCACTCGAGGTCCCCTGACTCCGGAAGAGCGAAAGAGACGACGTGATACCGGATTGTGTATGTACTGTGGTTCTTTTAAACACCTACTAAGAGACTGTCCGGAGGTACCACCTCGACAGAAGGAAAACTTCAGCCCCCGCTCTGCTGCAAGGGAAGTGTCGGGGGACTTGACAAGTACCCTTGCAACAGCTCAAGAACCTTAGAAAATACGGAAGAAAACAGTCTGATGGTGTTTAAGGTTGAACTATGGTTGTCAAATTCTGCTCCCATCGAGGTACTGGCGATGTTGGACTGCGGAGCAGCAGGCAATTTCATGGATTTAAGATGGGCAACTGAACATCAGGTGGCTACCAGACTCAAGTCAGCTCCCATACCAGTAGAAGGGGTAGATGGCAGACCCCTATCCTCTGGACCAATCACCACAGAGACATTCCCTCTCAAGTTGAAGATGGGCCATCATGAAGAGACTTTGGCGTTTGACCTGATCAGGGCAGCCCATTTTCCTTTGGTTATAGGCATCCCGTGGTTAAGAAGACATAACCCGCACATTAACTGGACAGACAACAAGGTGAATTTTGATTCTCTATTCTGTAAGACCAACTGCATGAACCAGTCAACGGCCTCCCTTTCTAATGTCAGATATGTAGAAGGAAGGTCTGTCCACAATCCCTTGATTGTATCTTCTGTCCCTCTTCAGTATCTGGCCTATGCTGAAGTATTCATGGATACCCTACCCAGAATGCTGCCTCCGCATAGGGTTGAGGACTGCGGCATCGACTTAATACCTGAGGCGGTGGTTCCCTTTGGCCGCATGCATCCTCTATCTCTTCCAGAGCGGAATGCCCTTCGGAACTATTTGGATGCTAATCTACAGAATGGCCTTATCCGAGAATCCAAGTCTTCCTGTGGGGCTTCTCTGTTCTTTATCCCCAAAAAAGATACTGTGGAGTTACGCCCCTGTATGATTATCGTGGCCTGAATAAGGTCACCATCCGTGACAGGTATCCCATGCCCTTGATACGAGACATAATAGAAGCAGTACAAGGAGCTGTCTACTTCACGAAGCTGGACTTAAAAGGTGCCTATCACCTATTGCGTATAAGGCAGGGTGACGAATGGAAGACGGCCTTCCGCGCACCCCCTTTGGCCTATATGAATAAAGGGTGATGCCGTTTGGCCTTGTAAATGCTCCGGCGGTGTTTCAAAGATACATGGATAAGGTATTTGCTGACATGCTGTTCATAACAGTGGTGGTATACCTCGATGACATATTGATATTTTCCAAGACACTGGCAGAGCACAGAAAACTTGTCTTGCAGGGTTTGCAGCGCCTTAAGTCTCATCAACTGCTGATCAAACCAGAAAAGTGCCAATTTTTAAACTACATCAGTGTCCTACTTGGGATTCATACTGTCCAAGGAGGGCATTGCGATGGATCCTATCAAGATAAGGGCAATTAGAGAGTGGAAGGAACCTACCAATGTCAAGGAACTACAAAGTTTTCTGGGGTTGGCAAACTTTTATCGAAGATTCATACCCAATTTCTCTAACACTGTGCTTCCTCTCACTTCTCTGCTGAAGAAGGGCATAAGGTTTATCTTTGGGGAGGAACCCAGAAGAGCATTTACAACCCTCAAGGATTGCTTTTCTACGGCACCCATTCCAGTCCAGCCGGATCAAACCAAACCTTACATCTTGGAAACAGATGCTTCCTTAGGAGCAGTCGGGGCCATCCTACTACAGAAATCTGAGGACGATTTCGACCATCCGGTGGCCTATTACTCCAAGACCCTGACTTCCAGTGAGCGTAACTACTCTGTACTCGAAAGGGAACTTTTGGCCATTAAGTTGGCTTGTCAAGAGTGGCGTCATCTTTTGCAAGGGGCAGCTCACAGCTTTACCATTCGAACAGACCATCGCAATCTGCGGGTATTACAGCAGATGGAATGCACAAATGCACGTCACGCCAGGTGGGCTTTTTTCTTTCTGCAATTCGATTTTAGCATCACTTACATTCCCGGTACTGAAAACATGAAGGCAGACGCCTTGTCTCGAAGCCAAGGGGAAGGTTCTGGAATTTACAAGGATCACGAACTGATTTTCCCAGGTCTCAAGATTGTAGCATCCACTCACTCTTTCCTTCAAGATTTGATACCACAGTATCAAACAGGATTAGACCTTCCTTCCTCCATCATCCAAGGTGAAGATGGGTTGTACTATCATAGAGAAGCACTGTTCATTCCCACCAAGAAACTTCAAACTCTAGTCTTATCCTGGTTCCACGACACCCCTTTTTACAGGACATCCCGGAGTTAGAAAGACTTATAACCTGCTACGTAGGGGATTCTGGTGGCCTACACTTCGGAATGATGTTGGTCGGTATGTATCTACCTGTTCGGTTTGTGCCTCCAACAAACATCGAACTGGAAGACCGGCAGGATTACTACAGCAACAATCCTTACCTGAACGCCCCTGGGAACATATTTCCACCGATTTCATTGTGGATCTCCCACCATCTGATGGCATGACAGTGATCATGGTGACGGTAGATTCTTTCAGCAAGTTAGCCCACTTCTCCGTTTTCAAGCAAGTCCCTTCAGCCTCAGAGACAGCTACAGTATTTCTTCGAGATATTGTCAGACTTCATGGTTTGCCTCGGACTGTGGTTTCCGATCGGGGACCCCAATTCACTTCGAGATTCTGGGCTTCTCTTTGCCTAACTCTGGGGATTCACAGGGCTCTCTCTTCGGGTTACCACCCTCAGAGCAATGGACAAACCGAAAGGTTGAACGCCAGTCTGGAACAGTATCTGAGGTGTTTTTGTAGCCCACAACAAGGGAACTGGTATCGTTTCCTTCCGCAGGCAGAGTTTGCCTACAACAATGCACTTCATACATCTATCCAGATGAGTCCTTTTTTTTGTACTTATGGTAACAATCCTCAACATCTACCCTGGATCAGTTCTCCATCCTCCAAGATTCCAGCAGTCGATGGTGTGCTTAAGGACTTGCATGAAGTACATGAAATAGTTCAGAAAGCACATCAGGCCAGCCAACAAGCACAAAAGAAGTGGGCTGACAAGGGCAGAAGCCCCAACCCGACGTGGCAGATAGGTCAATTGGTCTGGTTGTCCACCCGTTTCTTACCCCGATGGGTCCATTCTGGCAAGTTCTCCTCACGATTCCTTGGGCCTTTCCCCATTGTGCAACGAATAAACCCGGTGGCCTTCAAGCTCAAACTCCCGGACTACCTCAATAGAGTGCATCCGGTTTTTCACGTCTCCTTACTTAAGGAACACAAGGATGACCCTTTCCAAAGACCTGTCCACAGAGTACGTGCCCAGGTAACCCCGGCTCCAGAAGAATATAAGGTGGCCTACCTGGTAGACTCCCGGTACCGCAGGGGTAGGTTGCAATACCTGGTTCATTGGAAGGGATACCCATTGGAGGAAAGATCCTGGGAACCTGTGAGCCACATTAATGCACCCCGATTGATCAGGAGATTCCACCACTTTCACCCGGGTAAACCTGGGGGACCCCCAAGGAGAAGGGGGTATACTGTCAGGATCGGCGGGTGGAGGCTTTGGGACTACTGGAGGCGTTAACCTGTTCAGAGTCACTCTCTAGTCCTCATCCAGTATGGCGGCTTGCCCTATAACTTCCGGCTCCGCCCCCTCCTCCAGTGCGTTGGTTCTGTGTACCCTCCCGTTACTTCGCTCGTACTCTTGTGACTTTGCTAGTATTCTTTCTTGCGTTTTCTCCTTTTTCCTTTTCCCCGTGTCTGTGCATTTTCAGTCCTACGTTATTCTTGTGTTGCTAATCGTCCCTTTCACACGGCGTTTTGCCGTGATTCCTATCTCCCGTTTTTTTTTTCTTGCCTTCACTTCTGTATTTACTTTAACGGCGCTTTATCCCTTCTGTAGCTTCATTTCATCCTCTGCGTTGTAGCTCTTGCTTCCTTTCTTATCACTATACTTTCACGGCGCTCGCAGTTTTATCCCTTCTGTAGCTTCATTTCATCCTCTGCGTTGTAGCTCTTGCTTCCTTTCTTATCACTATAATTTCACGGCGCTCGCCGTTTTATCCCTCCTGTAGCTTCATTTCATCCTCTGCGTTGTAGCTCTTGCTTCCTTTCTTATAACTATACTTTCATGGCGCTAGCCGTCTCCCTTCTACAGCCTTTATTTTCTGTCCACTTAAGTATTTGTTTCTTATGTTTATCCATCCTTTCTGCCATTCCCGGATGGCAAATTATCAGCCTTCTCACTAATTTGACATTACACTCGCTGGACTATTGGTCTTTGGAACTACCATCCATCCATCCGAATATTACCTTATCCAGGGTTTTTTCTGCCTTTCGGCTTTTTCCCTGGGGCGAAGCTGGCCCCCTGAGGGGCCCCCGGGTGCAGGTTCTCAACTCTGTCACGGTGGCCTCTGGAGGGGCCAGACCTTACTTACACGACAGAAGAGGTGGGAAGCTTAAGGAAGACAATCCCAAGAAGAAGAAGAACCCAAAGAAATCTGAAGTTACACTTAAGGAGAGCTCTTTGGAAGACTCAGGTGAGGACAAGGGGGAGTTTGAACCTGAGCCTGAATATGTCTTACCGTATTATCTTGCAGTCAGTCCTCTTGTATTTTTTATATGGAAATAATAACTGGGTTAAATCCCATCTGCAATAAAATGTGTATAATTATTGTTGTAAGAATATGGGTATTTTGAAATAGGTGGATTGACAGTTGTAGCCTTAAACATCTCAGAGTTCCATTACAGTGATTCTTGCTTTGTTTTAAATCCGAAAGAAGGTACCGCCTACTCTTGGGCAATGCATGCGCACATGGGTATATTTTAAACAAGATAGTGCGGTACCCCATGTAACTCAGGGAAACGTGGGTGCACCTGTAATTTAGCGTTGGACACTGTATGATATGATATGACATGGCATTTATAACGCACCTATACACAAGTGTTTCAAGGTGCGATTAGTAAATTGTTGCACACTAGGCTTTCCCTTTACAATGCCGACTCACCAGCTATTATTTAGGTATAGCAAGAATCACCGTAATGTGGCTTTGATTTGGAGAGATTTCAGAGCTGGAGAGATGCGATCCCAGGACTTGAGGCCAAGGACAAGTTGCGCAGACCTGTTTTGAATTAGTTGCAGAGGGCGGAGAGTAGAGACAGGTAGATTTAGAAAGAGGCTGTTAAAATAGTCCAACCTAGAGAGAACCATAGCTTGGGAGACAGTGAACTTCTGGGGGAAGGAGAGGAAGGGCAGAGTAGCTCTCAGGATGTGCAGTAAGAGGTTTGACTTTTTAGAGACATCAGAGTTGTGGGCGGAGAAGGAAAGTGTGGAGTCAAAGATGACCCTGAGGTTCTTAAGAGGGCTAGGAGGAGGGCCGAGGGAGGCCGGCCAGAGAATGAGGGGAAAGGATGGTGAAGGTGTGCTGATGAGGAGGATCTCTGTCTTGCTGGCATTCAGACAAAGATCGTTGGCGGCACACCAATCTTGAATGGCAGTTAGGCCATCAGAGATGAGAGAGGGAGAGGAGGTGGCTGAGGGCAGTCTGAAAATCAGTTGAGTGTCGTCAGTGTAGCATTGGAAATTTGAGCAGAAAATGGCAATGCATTAGGTGAGAGTTGCCAGGTATTGGTTGAAAAGCCAGGGGGAGAGGTTAGACCCCTGGGGGACACCAAAGGTAGAGAGGGAGAAAGATGATAGGGAGGACCCAAGTTGGACCTGGAAGGGTTGATCAGAGAGGAAAGAGGTCAGCCAGGCCAGAGCCTGACCGGTGATAACCAGGTTATCACAGAGACGGTTGAGCAGGATGGTATGGTTGACTGTGTCGAAAGCAGAAGAGAGATCGAGTAGGATGAGGACACAGGGAATGTTAGAGTCAAGGTTGGAGAGCGGATCGTCACGGATGTCCAGGAGAGCAGTTTCCATGCTTCTGGCAGCTCTGAAGCCAGACTGGTGGTCATGGAGACAGTAAACAGAATCGGAATGAAGGTTAAGCTGAGAGATGGCCAGCTTTTCCAGGAGTTTGCCCAGAAAGGGAGTAATGGAAATTGGGTAATAGCTGGACAAGAAGGATCAGCTGTGGGTTTCTTGAGAAGAGGATACACAAGGGAGTGCTTCAGAGGGGAGGGGAAGGAGTGGTTGCAAAAATCGGCAAGGGCTGGAGTGAGGGTATCAATGTGGTTCTTGACAATTTTAGAGGAACAGGGATGAACCTGTTTGGTCAAGGCTTTCAGATATCGGACTTGTCTCGCGACCTCATCCGGGGAGAAAAGAGGAAAGGACAAGAAGTAGGGTGGGTGGGTGGCTGAAGGAGGGTCAGCAAGCACAGATGGAGAGGGGAGAGCAAGGAGAGGGGAGGAGAGGGTGGACAGGATGTCCTGTTTTTTTTTAGATGAACTGAGAGGCACGGGCATTGCAAAGAGGCTGGGAGACAACAGGATGGGTAGAGACTGCAGCAGGGTTGGCCAGTTCCTTGCAGATTTTAAAGAGTTTGGCCGAGTTGTTAGATGCCGCAGAGACACTGGCTTGAATGTCGACTCCCTTCTTGGTGAGGACAGATAGTTGGTATTGCCTTTGGAGCAGGCGACAGGCCAGTTTGTCAGAGGATAAACATTTCCTCTCAGCCGCATTATACTTACGTTTAAGTGTAGCTAGGTTGGAGTCATACCAGGAATTGCACTTGGCTTTGGACTTCAAACGAATCCTCATGACAGGGGCAAGAGCATCAAGAGTATCAGAAATAGAAGAGTAGAGCAGAGACAGGGCTGTGTCAGGATGTGAGTCAGCCAGAGGTGGAGGGGGGAGAAAGTGGCGGCAAAAGCCTCAACTGATGCTTCATGGGCCTGATGTCTGAGAAGGTAGGTGGCAATGTCGGGGTAGGCTTGGAGGAAGAGAGGGAGAGATGAGAGGAGGGAATGATCGTTCCAGGAGAGAGGAGTGGTCAGAGGGAAAGAGAGGGGGAGGTCAGAGGAGATCAAGACATCGAGTGTGTGCACTGCAGAGTCTCTAGTCATGCTTGAACATATTTTTGCATCTTGTTCCCCTGAGCTTAAGCAGCATTTAGCTGATTCAAAGGAGTGAGATCCTAAGAAGTTAGCCATGGCAGCATATTTATGGGTGTCACACAGAGTGTCTCATAAGGACAAGACTACTCCTGGTAAGCAGGAAGAGGGGAAAAAGTCCAAAGATAAAGAGGGCGGGGATCTAATAAAACCTCCTCCCAAAAGGGCCACAAAAAGAAATTCAAGGGTTTGTCCCAAGAGAATGTTCAGGGTAGTGGAAGTTATCCTTCCAAGCAGAACTATGGTTATAATAAGCCTCCCTATGTCCCAAGACCCTGTGGTTCTTGTGTGGCTTGTGGAGCAAATGACCATGTGACGGGGGACCCCAGATGTAAGGTCAAAACCTTGGGGGTCCCTCTGTGAGTCTGGCCTTCCCCTGCTATGAGGAGGAAGAGATCACAGGGGCATCCTTCTCCTCAGACTCCTTCCCCAGTGGGATAGAATCTGAAGTCTCAGAGTGTCACTGGGGTCTGCGAAATCCTTGTCAGAGTACATTGTTTCAGATTCTCCACCCTCCCCTAGCTCATCACCTTCTTCTTTCCTTTCCGTACCCTTCTCTCCTCTTCTTCTAGGTCGCTCCTTTTTTTGTGTAGATATGGACGGCCACGGAAGGAAGCCACCGTGCTACCCAAGAAAGGGTGCCCGGGGGCCCCCTCCGGGAACACCAAAAAGGGGAAAAAGCCCTAAGGCACAAAAAACCCTTGAGCGACCCCTGAGATGTAGTCTTGAGACGGGGCCAGGCAGATGAGATGGTCGGCGAAGAAATACTGGAGGAGCTCCGGAGGAAGGCAGTCCAAAGGAGAAAGGAAGATCACTAGGTGGAAACCCAATCCAAGGAAATAGAATCAGGAGTAGTCGGCAGTCCAGTAGCAGGCCAGGAACTGGTACACAGAAAGCAACTGTAGAAGGTATCCACGCAGAAGAGTAGACAATCCGAAATAAACAGGCCGGGGTCTGGTACACAGGGAATCCAGCAGAAAGCTGAGAGGAGACAAAGGAGGAGACGGAAACAAGAAGACAGACCAAAGCAGAGGTAAGTTAATCAGAGTTAAGGAAGCTGGGACGGGGGGTGGGCTAGAAGACTGGAGGGAGAGAGTAAGGGGAATGAGAGGAACTGAAAAGAAAAACAGGGGGAAAACGAGCTCAGCGATAAGGAACAGGCGAGTAGGAGAGTAGGAAACGGGACCCGATAGGGATCGGGACCGAACAGAGAAAATACACGAGCTAGAAGCTGTGAAAAGTACAGAGCGTAGAGCACTCTCGGGAAACACGGAAACCGGAAGCGTTGCAACGCGTCTGCGATCCGGAAGCGGAAGGCTTTTAAGCTTCAGAGTCGCGTCAGCACGCAACACTAGAACGGTGCTACAGGAGTACGTGACGGGTGAGCGGGGCGTGTGAAGTGCTAGTATCTGCGCCGCCAGCGGCTCCACAGGCTCCACCTGCCTCGCGGCATGACAGTATGCCCCCTCCTTATGGCTCCTCCCCCTGGTTTTCCTGGATGAAATAAATGAAATTTGCGCAGCAGGGAAGGGGCAGTAATATGGGAGATGGGTTCCCAGGAGTTCGCCGAGGATGGGAAACCTTTCCATTGTACCAAGTATTCCAATTTGCCTCTGTGGTACCTGGAGTCGCAAATCTGAGCTACCTCATATTCCTCCTGAGTGGAAGCCAGAGGCATAGTGACTCTCTCAGTTTGACGAGTCCAGGTGTCGACATGAAAGTCTTTTAGTTGGGATGAATGAAAGACCGGATGGACCCGGTTAAGGCTGGCTGGAAGTTTGAGACGAAAGGCCACAGGGTTGATCTTTTGAATAATCTTGAAAGGCCCTAAGTATTTAGGAGACAGCTTGGATGGATGGGCCCAACGTGGGAGGTATCTCGTGGAAAGCATTACTTGAGATCCCACTCCCCAGCCAGGCACAGGTTGATGGTGTTTATTGGCTTGAAACCTGTACCGATCTTGCGTTGCCCTAAGGCTTTCTCCTGCCTTCTTATGTATTTCTCTAAGGAGAGTGAGAGAGGAATCTACAGATGGCACATTGGTAGAGAGACAGGAGATAGGAAGAATAGACCAAGGATGGTAGCCATAGGTACAGAAAAAAGGACTGAACCTTAGAGCAGAATGTAGAGAGTTATTGTAGGAGAATTCAGCTAAAGCCAATAGCGAGCACCAATTGTCCTGCTGGGAGTTGGCAAAGCACCTCAGGTATTGTTCAAGAGTTCCATTTAGCCGCTCAGTTTGTCCATTGGACTGTGGGTGAAAACCCGAAGTGAGAGCTCTTTCAAATCCCAGCCGCTCACAGAGGGCTTTCCAAAAGCGGGAGGTGTATTGACTCCCCCTGACAGAGATGATTTTAGAGGGCATTCCGTGTAATCTGAAGATATCTTGGAGAAACACTCCAGCCATCCTGGCGGCTGTAGGAACTCCGGGCAAAGGGGAAAAGTGCGCCATCTTGGAATATGAATCAACAACCACCATAATACACGTGCATCCCTGAGAAATGGGCAGATCCACTATGAAATCAGTTGAAACAGAGCTCCAAGGGCCTTCAGGTATAGCACAAGGTTCAAGTAATCCGATCGATCGTTGACGGGAAGACTTGCTTCGAAGACAGATGATACAAGACTGAACATAACGATCCACATCCTCCTTCATTCTCGGCCAGTAGAAGTGTCGTTGAAGATACTCAAGAGTGCCTGTTCCGCCTCGATGGCATGCAAGTTTCGAGTCATGACACCAGTTCAGGGCCTTCTTGCGAAAGGCGGGCGTGGGTAAGTAGAGTCTGCCCTTTACCAAGTAAAGACCATCTCTTATTTCATACGCCAGATCTTTGGGATGTTTCTCAACCTCAAAACGCCCTCCCGACTCTTCTTTTACCTGACTGAGAAACGTGGAAACCATTCCGATACACTTGGGTTGAGGGAACATGCGCTCAGGAGGGGAGCCTGAAATAGGTGAATAATCACAACGACGTGAAAGAGAATCAGCCAGAACATTCAATCTCCCAGGGATGTAAGTGATGTGGAAATCAAATTGGGCGAAGAAATGAGCCCAACGGGCCTGTCGGGTGTTATAACACTGAAATTGTTTCAGGACCTGCAGGTTCTTATGGTCGGTCCGGATAGTAAATGGATGTCTGCCTCCCTGAAGGAGATGACGCCATTCCACACATGCATATTTCATGGCTAGTAATTCACGTTCGATTACAGAGTAGTTTCTTTGATTGTCGTTAAGAGTTTTCGAGTAGTATGCGACTGGATGCTCTACTCCCTGGATTTCTTGGAGTAGAACAGCTCCTATGGCGGCTGATGAGGCGTCGGTTTCAAGGACGAAGGGCAGATTTTGATCAGGTTGTAGCAAGATGGGTGCAGTACAAAATGCATTCTTAAGGTCTTGAAAGCTGTCTTCGGCCTCTGCAGACCATTTGAATGGATTTGAGGACTTCTTGAGAAGTGAAGTAATGGGTAGGATCTTCTGAGAAAAATTAGAAATGAACCTCTGATAAAAGTTGGCCAAACCCAAGAACCTTTGGATTTCTTTTACCGAAGAGGGTGAAGGCCATTCTAGTATGGAAGACACCTTGTTGGGATCCATTGAAATACCCTTGTTAGACAGGATAAATCCCAGATAGGGGATAGACGAAGCTGAAAACACACATTTAGCGAGTTTAACCGATAAATGGTTATCTCGAAGTCTTCGAAATACCTCCTTGACATGGCCTTCATGTTCTTCAGGACTGTTGGAGTATACTAGGATATCATCGAGATATACTAGAGTGGTTTGACATAACAAATCAGAAAACAATCTGTCCATAAAACGTTGAAAAGCTGAAGGTGCATTTACCAAACCGAACGGCATCACTTGATATTCAAAGAGTCCGAACGGAGTCCGGAAGGCCGTCTTCCATTCGTCCCCTTTCTGTATGCGGAGAAGGTGGTAGGCGTTTCTCAAATCATTTTGGTAAAAATCTTGGCTCTGTGAACAGCTTGTAGGATTTCTGTTATCAAAGGCATAGGATAACGATCCTTCACAGTGACTTTATTTAGGCCTTTATAGTCAATGCATGGCCTTAATTCCTTGGATTCTTTCTTGGAAATAAAGAACATGGAGGCCCCTGCGGGAGACTTTGAGGGTCTTATGAGGCCATTGGCCATGTTGCTGTCCAAGTATTCTCTGGGATATTGTTTCTCCTCTAATGACAAAGGAAACATTCTGCAGAATGGTAACAAAGCTCCCGGAGTTAATTCTATGCAACAATCCTCGGGACGATGTGGAGGAAGCTCGATGGTACAAAGACACTAAGATTTGTGAATGCAAGGAGTATTGGAAGATAAGGGGAAGTGAACTGTCCCCCTTGCTGTTTGGGGTCCGAGCCCAGCCGAGGGCGATCCAGGTGTGTAGGGTCATCACCCAAAGTTCAGTGAGAAATGAACTGTTGAGTTGATTTTTGGAAATACGATTGATGAGGGGTCTACGCCCAGAAGAGGGGGACCCAGGGGCGGAGCCATCACCTGAAGTATACTTGGAAAATAACCTTATGTTTGTTTATTGAAATACATCAGGCCCTCAAAGGCAAGAGACTTTTGCATGAAAAGAGACTTTACCATCGAAGATCCTGACAGCTGGAATGGAACTGTTGGCTCATGCTGAGAAAGCTCGAGCGTGTGCTGTGCCAGCTGGAATGGAACTGTCAGCTCGTGCTGAGGAAGCTTGAGCGTGGGCTGTGCTCCAAGATCTTACCTTGTCCCATGCTCAAAATGTTGGGTAGGGAGATTCTTGGCAATAACATCTTGACTTATTATTTGAGAACACTTCTTTCTTTATTGAAACCATAGCCCACCTTCTTTCTGTAATTAGTTGTAAGGACTTGGCAATCGGTTTTTCTTAGTACAGGCCCTTTTATTTTGACACAACGCTACTAGGACTGCCTTATTTTTCTTTTGATGGTCGACGCTTGCTCCCATCTTAGATTTAAGTTTAGTTTAGGCGTTTTTCCACCCTGCATTAATTGTTCAATAAACACTCTTAAACTATGATCACTTGTGTCTGTTTGTACTGTTGCCACCATGAGCTCCTTAAACCACCCCTGATGTAAGTGATGGCAATTGTGAAGGCATCATGAAGAAGGACATAGACAACAGATTACAAATTCAAAACAATCAATTCTATTAACTTAAAGGTTAGGATGGAAAAAGGCCTAACTTGCCCTATGCTAAGGTGGGATTTTCCTACCTAAATAAAACTAAGGAAAGTCTGAGTCAAAGAATTCAATTTAGGAATCTGTCTGTGTCCAAACCCTATACTTGCCCTCACAACTATAACTGTACAATGTATAGGGATGTCAGCAACCAACAATAAAACAGTGTTTAACACAAAGGTCTGAGCTTCTTCAAGCTCACAGCTTCC
This sequence comes from Ambystoma mexicanum, assembly GCF_040938575.1. Taxonomy (NCBI): domain Eukaryota; kingdom Metazoa; phylum Chordata; class Amphibia; order Caudata; family Ambystomatidae; genus Ambystoma; species Ambystoma mexicanum. The sequence continues at coordinate 276,342,496 of NC_090937.1, forward strand.
TTTCAGCTCCCTTCCCCAAATATAAAACAGTTCCACAAAGAAAAGTCTCAAAATTCCCTTTCTTAGATTGGGATGCAATAGTCTTATTCTGGTCTCAGGGTTCCTTCCCCCAAGTCAGGACTCAGGGTTCCCTTCCCAAAGTTTCAAATTACACTGTTCAAACAAGCTTGAAATGAAATGTTCCTGGTCAAAACCCAGGGTTCCCTTCCCCAAGTTCCAAATCAAATAGTTCAAACAACCTTGAAATGAATTGCTCATGGTTATGACTCAGGGTTCCCTTCCCCAAGTTCCAAGTGGCACAGTTAAAAAAACACAAAGGGCCTCATTACAAATCAGACGGTCCGGAAATAACGGTGGCGGTAAACCCGCCGCCACCGTTGTTTCCGGACCGCCTGATCCCGACTCCTGCAGGCGGGAGGTGATGTTCCCGCCAGGTTTGACCTGGCGGGTTTAACACCGCCCGCCTGCAGGCGGACGAGGCAACACCGGCAGCATTACAAGATGCTGCCGGTGTTTCCATGATCCCCATTCCCATTGAGTCCCATAGGACTCAATGGGAATGGGGATTAACACCATTCCGCCTCCGTGATTCCCGGAAAACCGGGGTTGTAATGCCCCGGTAATTCCGGGAATCACGGAGGCGGAATGGTAATAGGAGTCCGGCGGTAACCAGGTGGTTTTACCGCCTCGGTTACCGCCAGACTCGTAATGAGGCCCAAAGTATCCTTTCTTCACAGTTCAAATAATATTGTTTTAAATATTTGTTCAGATAATTTGCAGCTTTCACACAAGTTGAAAATGTCACTGTTAATCAGTCTTCAGTATCTCTTAATTGTATATTCTTTAAAGTCACATTAGATTTCAGCATATTGTGGTCTGTGTATAGTTATATTCCTTTTAGCACTTCAACATATAATGGATTGCATGCAATATTCATTTAACACTTCCAGTTATTGTTTGTATTGTTGCAAAGTCTTCACCTTAATTGGCATGATGGGATATGGAATACTTATAAAGAGGGGCAGAGGGGGATGTAGAGGTCGGGAGCCGGGAGACTGGTGCCTAAAGATGGGCGGAGGGTGGAACCAAATCACAGCACAGCAACAATGGCAGTCAACTTAAACGTACTGACATGGAATATTAGAGGGATGGGTACTTACATACGCAAGAATAGGATTGTATCCTTCCTAAAGAAGAATTGAATCTCCATCGCTCTATTACAAGAAACTCACCTTCCCACCGATGGCAACAGCAAAATAACGGAGTACTGGCGTGGACAGGGTTATGGAGCAGCGTACTCCAAGTACACGAAAGGGCTGTACACCTGGTTCAGTGACACAGTGCTGTTCCGGTTGATATCTAAGGAGGTAGATACAGAGGGGAGGTATCTGATACTTAGAGGCAGCATTGAACAACAGGAGGTTTGTATAGTTAATTCCCACCTTCCTAATCACGGAACCTCAGCATACCTGTCCGAATTGAGCACAAAGCTAGCTTCCTACCGAGACTGCCTTTTCATCTAGGGGGGAGATTTCAATTGCGTCCGTGACCTTGCCCTGGACAGATCTAGCCCCCCCTGGTGCAGGGGGCGAGGGTGGCCCAGTCGTCACTTAATGAGGTGATGGGGAACTTAGACTTGCCAGAAGTATGGAGAGAGTTCCACCCAGACAGCAGAGAGTATTCCTATTTCTCGTCACCCCATGGGCTCTATACTAGGATAGATTACATGCTAATAGATAGGACCCACCTACCCCAAGTAGAATCGATGCAATATTTAGGCAGGTCAATCTCAGACCACTCACCGTTACTTATGGAGTAGATGCTATGGGCCCTAGACCGCCCATTCCATTATGACGAATGTCTGCAGATGCACTGACGGATGGCGCTTTTAGAGAAGGCCTACGTACTAGAATAGAGGAATACAAAGATAACAACGTGAGGAGTGTGAAGGGATGGGACACGATCTGGGAGGCACTGAAAGTTGTGGTTAGAGGCGAGGTCATTGCTAGCACTGGGGTTATCAGAAGGTTGTTGAGAAATGAACTGGAGATGAGCGAAAGAAAGATTAGGCAGATGGAAGCCACTGCTCATAAAACTAGAGAGAACGAATTAGAACTGCCTGGTTTAGATTGTCAAAATGTTATTACATTGCAAAAACCACAAGGGCGCACTCGGAGGGAGATAAACCTAGCAGGTTGCTGTTGTGGCTGTGCAAGAAGGAGAACCCTAGACATTTGGTCACATAAATCAAGGACGATTCAGGCTTTGTGCACAAGACACAGGCATCGATGAATGACACTTTCAGCAAATGTTACTGCCAGTTGTACTGCCATGACACACTAATACCCCAAGACGAAATCCTGGGGACACTGGAAGAGATAGGCCTACCCTCACTGGATGATACCCAACGGGAAATACTGAGTGGGAAACTCTCAGTGGAAGATATAAATGAGGCCATCAAGGCATTGTCCACTTGTAAGACCCAAGGGAGCAATAGGTTACACCCTGAGTTCTACAAAGCATACAGCGCTGAACTAGTTCCAGTCTTATATGAGGTTTATAAAGAAGCATATGAAACAAGGGTGCTACCGAGGAGCATGAGGCAGACACTGGTGGTCCCTATACCCAAACCCAACAAACCCACAAATTAATGCGGCTCATACAGGCCGCTGGCAATGCTAAACTATGACATTAAGATATTGAGGACCATACTAGCGTCATAGGGACCATAGTGCATGAATACCAGACCAGATTCATACCAGGCAGGAACACGGCGATAAATTAACGTAGGCTGCAACACATCATTGCACAAACAGCAGACTCGCAGGAGCAGTATGCCGTAGTCTTCCCGGACGCCATAAAGGCATTTGATTCCATATATTGGGAATGGTTGATAACTGTCTTGAGGGAGTTTGGACTGGGTGAATATTTAATTGGGTGGATTAAGATACTTTATGCAGCACCGGTGGCAAGGGTAAAGACAAAGGGGCACCAGAAAAGGATGCCCGCTCTTGCCGATGCTCTTCATTCTGGGTTTAGAACCCATAGCAATATACCTCAGGAAGCAATTTTTTGATGCTGGTATTAGTGTGGGAGGGGCCATTGGAATTCAAAAAAGCCAAGCACATTCTACATGTGAACTCTTGGTTCACACAAGAACTCTCAGACACCCGCACTGCTAAAAGAGCAGCACTAACTGCATGGCAAACAAACCCTTCTACCATCACAAGAGACACATACACCACAATCGCCAAACAATATAATCAGCCATCGCCAAGGCCAAAGCCGCCACATACAATTTCACAATCCAGAAAGCCAATCAAAAGAGTTATTCTCCATTTACAAAGAACTGTCCATCCTTCCCACATCCACACAACCTACAGAAAAAAACCAAACATGGTGCAACAACATCCAACACGCCATGTTACACAAAATCACAACTCTCCAAAACAAAATCAAGACTCAATACCACAAACTGCCCAAGATCACTCCGCTCTCATCTGAGGCATCAACCCTCCAGATGGTCCAAGACCCTCCACACTCCACAAACAAGCCTACACGCTTCTCATTCAGGGAAGTAACAATCCCTGAAGTCTTACTAATCATGAAACGCATCAAACCTTCGCTATGTAAAGGAAACATATACCCAGCCAATCTAATTAAAGATTGTGCAGCTGCCATGGCCCCATTTGTCACCACTTTCATAAATACCTCCTTCGCCAACAGCACTGTCCCATCAGCCCTTAAGGAAGCGTGGGTTGGACCACTATTAAAGAAACCTACCTTAGACCCAGACTCCCCTAACAACTACCGTCCAATCACCACCGTACCATTTCTGCTAAAGATATTGGACAGAGCTGCCTATATACAGATACAGTCGTACCTGGAAACCCACAACATATTAGGAAAAAGGCAATCTGGTTTCCGCCCTCATCACGGCACGGAATCAGCCCTACTAGACCTCAAGAACCAACTACTAGAAGCCATGGACAAAGGTCAATCGTCACTCCTCCAACTCCTGGATCTCTCTGCTGCCTTTGACTTGCTTGACCACAAGATCTTATGTAAACATCTAGCTGACAATGCCCAAGAGGCCACCGCCTGGATCACTTCCTTCTTGGAGGGCCGAGCTATGCGGATCTTTTCGGACCAAGCCTCAGCTCTCCAACTCCGATTGAATACGGAGTACCACAAGGATCCTGTACAGCCCCCACCCTTTACAACCTCTTTACCCTCCCACTTTTCAGAGACCTAGAAGACTTCGGCATAGCTTTCACAAACTAGGCCGATGACACACAAATTCTTCTTCCCCTAATAGGAAACTACGAACAAGACCTCCACACTCTGCAGCTAACATATGCATGCATCCGAGCTTGGATGGCAGCCAATGGGCTCTGCTTAAACGGGGAAAAAACTGAAATTTTGCTAGTAGGCCCCAAAGAAGTCCTAAAAAAACTGAATGTGAGGTATAATTCATTCATTATTGAGAATACTACCATTACAGCCTCCACATCAGTGAAAACCCTTGGGGTTTACCTCGACTCTACCCTAACTATGGACAGGCAAGTCAGCGCCCTCACCACAAAAATTATAAATGCAGTAAAACCCCACCTTTCTACAAGCAATCTCCTTAACATTGCAAGAGCCACAATTGGAGCAAAACTTGACTACTGTAACATCCTTCTCATAGGCACTTCTGCCAATAACATGAACAGACTACAGATTGCACAAAACAACGCCTTCAGAGCCGCCCTCAGCATGCCCAAGAGAGAGCACATCCCCCAGGCAAGAAAAGGCGCCCATTGGCACCCAATCAGAGAAAGCATAACATTCAAAGCCCTCACCATCATACACAAGTGCCTCGCCAAGACCGCCCCAGCCTACCTAGCAGACAGAATACACCAGACTACAGCCCACAGACCTAAACGTGACCAATACTCCCACCTACTATGGTACACACGCATTTCGTCTAATGATTTTACATCGTGGGACTTTTCACCGCAAACCCTTTCATCGCCAAAAACTTTTTTTTAAAAAACTTTTTTATGGGGGGGGTGTTTGGTGTGGTTTGGGGTATGATTATTTAAGTAAGGGGATTTTGGAGGGGTGAAGCCCCCCATAAATAAAACAATTTTAAAAAAGGAGTTTTTGGCGATGAAAGGGTGGCGATGAAAAGTCCCACAATGTAAAGTCATTCGGCGAAATAACGTAGAACCCCTACTATCGGTCCCAGCGGTCAACAGAGCTAAAGCTGGTGGCACCAGCTTTGAGGTATTAGCCCCAATAGCCTGGAACGCACTACCTCTCAACTTAAGAAGCGAAGAATCTCTCACAGTGTTTAGAAAACTGCTAAAAACAAAGTTATTGAACTAATACCTTTTACAAATGTACTTTCTCCACCCTGTTCCACTGTAACCCTTGTAACTCTTTCTCTATACTGTCACTGATTATATACCAACTTCTTCACTACCTATGTATTACCTGTCCTGCTGTACTAAGTAACTTGCTGTAACAGTGCCACGAGGCCTCCGGGCCGCTGGGCGCTTTATAAATTCAAATAAAATAAAAAAATAAAAATAAATGTTGTGGCCCTATTCGCAGACGAGGTGCTCCTGTACCTGCGGGACCCACATTGTAATGTGCCAATGATATTAGAGGTGCTGCAAAACTACGCCAGGGTGTCGGTGATCACCTTCAGCCAGGAAAAATCTTGCATATTTCCAATAGCGGGGCTAGCAAAAAAAACAGAGAGCGACCTCCCGAAAGTAGGGATCTGATGGCAGAGGCACTCGTTTAGGTACATGTGGGTGAATGTGTGGCACACGCCTGAATTAACGCATGAAGGAAACACTGTATTGGCGGTACAGGGACTCAGAAGGTCCATGAAATTATGGTCTAAGCTCCCACTATTAGTGATGGGTAGGGTCTCCATAGTTAAGATGGCAGTACACTACTACGTTCCAGCTCCTTTTTTTAGGCTACTAGAAGAACTAATAAGGGAACTACTTTGGGGTTCTGCCAGATACAAGCAATCTTTGACCACACTAATGCTACCGTACGGAGAGTGCGGGGTCCAGTTGTCAGACCTAGAGAGGTACTATCTAGCGGTGCAATTCAGCTTCATCGCCAAATGGCTTGCAGATGAGGCCACTTGGAGACGAGACTGATAAGGGAACTTGTAAAGCCAGTACAACTAAAAGAGATACTGTGGATCTCACTAGAGTATATGGGCAACACCCCAATGGTTGTGCGACTAGGCCGGAAGATCTGGGTCAAGGCCCTGAAACTAACAGGATGGGAACGCTCCTATTCACCGAGAGCCCCATCACAGCTGCAGTTTGTACTACCGGGGTGGACCTGGCAACCGTAAGGCACTGGGAGGGATACTGCATATATACTTGGGGAGTTACGTTTGATGAGGGCATTTTTCAGGTAGTTTGAATCCATGAACGAGAGGGAAGGAATACCTAAAGGCCAGTTTCTATGGTACCAGAGGATCAGGAGAGCTGCCAAAAAGTACTGGAAAGAATGGCCTGGGGGACCAGAGGCAAACCCGCTGCTAACGCTGCTCCATAACCTGGGTGATGGATGGAAGTCTGTGTCCAGGCTCTATAATTTGCTGGCAGATAGACATAACCCCAAAAGCGCTAGGCTAAAACAATGGTGGGAGGCAAACCTAGAGAACACCATGACGGAGAAGGAATGGTAAAAGATACTGGCATACCACCGGGAAGTGACAAGAAACGCCCGATTTCGGTTAGTCCAATTGCATGTCCTACATGACCCCGAGCAGAATAGTCAAATTTAGTAAAAATACGGATTCTAGCTGCCCTTGGTGTGGGTCAGTTGGAGCGGGAATGATGCCCATGTTCTGGGAGTGTCCGAAAGCACAATGCTTCTGGGCCAAAATAGAGAGTGCCTGCAGGAAGGCGGGAGTGGCTAGATACGAATGGACACCTAAAGAATGCCTCCTGGGAGCTTACCCAAGAATAAGCAAATGTAGGCATATCGTTAAATGTATGCACATGGTGTGCGTTTTGGGAAAAAGGTCCATTGCAATGGTATGGAAGAAGAAGGGAGGCCCAAAGTATACTAAATGGCATAGTGAACTGGAGCATTAATCTAGCGCAGAAACAAGAGTATGGGGGAACGGGGTGGCCAAGGCTGGAGAGGAAGTGGGCCTTGCATATGAGGCCTGGAAGACATTGGTTTGGGGAATATTCCACCCATCGAACGACAAACCACCATGAATAAGCTGTGTTCACACCAGAGGGGCCCAGGACCACTGTGTGCTGGGCTAACGAGATGTGAATATTAAACCAGACTCCCCCTAGGCCCAGACGAATCAGATGTCACCCGGCATAACCGGGCTCCCTTAAACCAATGGGCTTGTATCCTATAATCAGAACCAATGAAGAAGACCGTTTGTTTTTTTTTGTTATGTTTGAAAGTTAACTTCTGTTATACTGTAATCCTACATGCATAAATGACAAAGGTGATATGCTGGAAAGAGAGATGTTGATGTAAGATGCAAATGCCAATAAAAACATTTTAAAATAAAAAATGTATTGAATGATTCAATGTTCGGAGACCTTCAAAAACGTATTTGTCACATGCAACCACTCCTTTACAAAGTATTCACATTTGTTTGATAATTGACAATAAAAGGATCAGAGACTTTTGAAAATGTGCTAATCCGCAGCACACAACCACTCCAATACAAAGTATTCAGGAAATAAAGAATTCATACACGCACGCACCAAGTATCTCATTCACCAGAAACTCACTGGTCGCTCTACGAGTTTGTGCTGCAGCACAGATCACACATCCTTCTGCCTTTAGTGTCGGGGCTCCAGTTCCTGCCCCTCAGACACTCCTGTGGTGGTCCTCCAGCACAGTGGATGAGCACTTTCAGCAGAAAGGAAAGGGGCAGCTTTCCCGTACGGCTCCCTTCACCTTCTTCAATCTTCTCCTAGGACTCCCAATGCATGCACCGGCCTCCTGGTCCTTTTCTGATTGTTCCTCTCTGCTTCAGGTGTGGATGACCAATTAGCCTTGTCTGACCACAATTAAAAGGACATGCCTGACCTTCACTGCTCTCAGCAGGCATCTTATTTATTTATTTATTTATTTATTACATTTATATAGCGCACAAACAACCCTTGAGCATCGTGGCGCTGTTACTTGAAGGGAACTTAGTTGCAGGGAAGGTACAAGTGGGTTATACATTTACATGTTGTACATTTATACATTTTTGAGCATAGGTTATAGTAACACTTTGCAGGTTAACACGTGATGCAATATTCAGTCAAGTGAGGTTGGTGTGGTGTTGGTCAGGCGAAGAGCATGGTTTTCATGGCCTTGCGGAATGCCATGTGTGATTCTTCAGCTCAAAGAGTTGGTGGTAGGGCATTCCATTGTAGGGATGCTAGGTACAGGAAGCTAGCACCACCTGCTCCAACTCTTTTTACCAGAGGCACCGTGACCATGTTTGAGTATGGTGTTCTGGTTGGCTTTGTGGAGGTAGAGGGGTGAATCATTTGTGATAGGTAGGCAGGTGCGGAGAGGTGGATGCACTTATGGGTTAGTGTCAGGGTTTTGAATATAACCGGTTCCTTTATTGAGAGCCAGTGGGCTATTTTTCTGGCGGCAGTGATGTGTTCTCTTTTGGGGATGCGCGCTGTTCTGGATGACTTGCCGTTTTTCAAGGTTTTTTGCGGATGTCCCTAAGAAGAGTACATTGCAATAGTCCAGCCTTGAACCGGTGATAGCTCTGGTTATGTTGGTGCAATTCTCCTTAGAGAGGAATGGCCTAGCTGCGTTCATGAGTTTGGCATGATAAGCTGCTGAGGAGGCGATTGCATTAACTTGTCCAGTCATGGATAGGTTGGAGTCCAGATAGACTCCCAGAGTTTTCACTGAGTCAGATCCTGGGATCCTGATGGAGTCAGTAGTGAAGTGGCTGAACTGAGTGTCAAGATTCTTAAGTGTGTCAGTGCATCCTACCAGGAGGAGCTCGGTCTTGTCTGAGTTGAGTCATAGTCTGTTGGCTGCCATCCATGTCTGGATGGTGTTGTAGATGTTGTTGAGTGTTGTGGAGTCTGTGTCATAGTTGCCTGTGAGTGTGAGGAGGATCTGGGTATTGTCCGTGTAGTTGGTGTAGGATATACCCAGGGCGTCGAGGATGAGGAAGAGGGGGCATGTAAAGATGTTGTACAGTGTGGGCGAGAGGCAGCAGACTTGAGGCACGCCACATAGCATGATAGTGGGTGAGGCGGAGGCTAAGTCAGAGAATACTTGCATGGTCCTACCTTGCAAGAAGGAGGTGATCCAGGCAGTGGCATTGGGGGAGAATTTGCCCGTGGACATGAGGTGGTGGCATAGGACATTATGGTCAACAAGGTCAAATGCAGCAGAGAGGTCGAGTAGTAGGAGTAGGGCTGGTTTACCTAGGTCTCTGGCATCGTCCATATGGTTTTTAAGGTCCAGTAGGGTGGTTTCTGTCCCATGCCCTGGGCGGAAACCGGATTGGCGCAGCCCTAGGAGTTTGTTCTCCTCAATGAATTGTTGCACCTGCAGGTAAGCTGCTTTGTCCAATATTTTCAGTAAGAATGGGACGGTGGTAATGGTCCTGTAGTTGTTAGGGGATGTGGGGTAGAGAGTGTTTTTTTTTAAAGAGGGGGCGGTCCCAGGCTTCCTTGAGGCAGGAGGGGACTTACCCTGCGGCAAAGGAGGCGTTGATGAATCTTCCTTGTTCCAGTACTAGAGTGGTAAAAGAGCACAGTCTTCATTGCTCTTAGTTGCTTCTTCTTCGTCCCAGTACTGTCAAGTGTCAATTGTGGAATATTGAGAAAAGCTGGCTTATAATAGCCCATAAAGGTTGGAGAAGGGTTGGGTTGGTCATTAGTAGGGAAAGGGGATACCATGTCTCGCCCAAGGGCACCCCACTCCCAGTCCTAAGGACCCTCTAACCCAGGTGATCCTCCCTCACTTCTCCGCCCTCTGGGTCAGGTTCCTATAGCGATGGCCTTTCCCTGGCCACCTGCTCAGAGGATCCATGAGGGTCTAGGAGTGAGGATACCCTCCGGTTTCTCACACAATTTACAAATTACATTATTTTTGTCCATTGTGGCCATGGGATATATTGTGGCAGTCCTCCTCCTTTCTCCAATAAGGGGAATTGTGTGAACCCAGTGCCCTGTCCGAGTGCAGCCACGCCCTTTGTCTTTGTCACTGCGTCTGTCTCAATGTACCTCTCTCACGTCCTGGTAAATTCCTCAGTCTATTCACGTATGGCGTTCTCTCTTCTAAAATATTTGATCGCATTTTCAGGCGTCTGAGATATTCAATAGGCTCTGGGCTTCTTACTGGTTCTTGCAAATCTAACCACACTATCTCTTTCCCTACCCCCATATTTGTAGAAGGGGCAAATGTGACCTCCTCCTCTCTGCTTTCCTCTCTCTCTTCATCTTCTAACATAGTGTCATCACTGTCATCACCTTCATCGTCTTCTCTGTCTTCAAAATCTACTCTCCCTAGGGGACTCGTCATATATGCTCCACTCATCACCTCATCCAATATATCCCTTTCCCCTTCTTGCAGAGACCCTCCTCTACTCGATTTTGTGCTGCTGGTGCAATCCCTCCTGTTCCAGTACAGACTGCTAATCCTCGTTTGTATAGCCCCTTCCTCCTCTTCATCTGGAAGAGTATGCTTTTTAAGAATATCATTGATTTCCTGTTGGTGCCTTTAACTACTTCTTTCTGCCTCTCGTCTCTCTCTCTGTCCCTCTCCTCCTCCTTTTGCCTCTCTCTTTCCCTTTCTGCATCTTTTCATCTCTCCCTTTTCCTTTCTTCTTATCTCTTCTCCCTTTCTCTGTCTGCCTCTCGCTTCTTTTCTCTCTCCTGTTCTTCTTCATTCCTTCTTTCCTTCTCTCTCCCCGCACTTTTCCGCCCTCTTTCACTCCCCTCCTGTTCCTTCTTTTCTTCTTCTACTTTCTCCTGTCTTTCACTAACTTCCCTTTCCCTTTCTTTGAATTAATCTATGGCCTCTAATTTGAGCATTTGTCCTCCTACCCATTCATTTGGTACAATTGCTGCCTTCTTCCTGTTACCCTGACTGCCCTTCTCTCTTTCTGAACCTCCTCCTTGGCTTCTGTCAATTTCGCTTGTAAGTCGCAGCGCCCATCATACTCTACATGTGTGGGCACTGGTCTTTGCTTACCTATTTTTTCTCGACTCATAATGTCTTCACTACTGTACGTGGTGGGCGCATATGTGGGGGTAGTATCAAGGCTTGTAATGGATATAATTATTGGGCTTCCGAAGATGGATCACTGCTCTGGATCACTGCTCTGGGGCTGAGGAGGTGGAGCCGTGGGTTATATGCTCCCTTCTTCATGCTGATTAAGCATCCATTCTTTCATGGTGGCTCCTCTATCTCTTCCCTATTTTCCACAGTTCTAGAATGGCTAGTCAATTTTGTAACTGTTTTCCCTTATTTGCGGCATGTAAATAGCTGCACATGTGTTGCAATACTGTCTTCGAGTGAGTGCCTTCCTGCGGCCAGGGCATAAACATTTTGCCTCCGGTGTCCCACACCCACTGTGTGTGGTATTTAATAATGTTGTCCTTATACCGGGGTAATGTTACGCTCACCTGGTCTCTGCGGAGGCGTTGGGGCACGGTTGCAGCCCTCCCTGAACTTGAATCACTCCCTTCAGGCCTTTCCCCTCAGTAGAAAAGCTGTGAGCGGTGGTACCTGGTGATACTGCTCCTGCGTGGAGATAACAGTGTGTGAGTGTGCCAATCTGTGATTGTTGTACCTCTCGAACCCTTCATCCCAAAGTACGGTTTCTGTGAGCATACGCCAGCCCATAAAGCTCACCTGTGAATTATGGAAGATAAGCTCTCCATCCTGCTACTTCTGGCAGGGGCTCGTCGAACGGGATCTAGTTCCTTCACTGATCCCTTATAAGGATTTGTCCATTCCAGCTGCGACTATGCTTCTCCTTTTGATTGTAAGTCTTTTCTTGGGCTCTTGTGATGCTGTTCGTTCTGTTTAATGTCTTTATATGTTGCTCCTATTTATGCCCGCAATAATATCTCTCTTCTGTTTTCTTCGCTTAGATGGAAATGCGGCCTCAATGCAGCTGTGAGACGCGAGACGCAGCCGGATGGAAGATGGATGCTACCGCAATGTTCGACAGCAGGTAAGTGATGGTTTAAGGAAAAGAGCAAAGTATGGCGAAGCGCAACCTTAAACTGACTGTTTTTTCGATGTCTAACCCTGTCTTCTGTTTTTCCTTGCAGGCGCTGCTGTCGACGATGGAGCGTGCCATGCTGTGGTGCCAAGATTTCGGTGGTCCGGAAAGTGTAAAGATGAATACTTGTTTCACCAAAGAGATGTACAGGTAAGAACAGCTTCACAGCTTCCCCCAGTTGGTAAGTATGCTGGCAGGAAGCAGGATGTCCAGGAAACAGGATCTTCAGAGGTTAGCCTGACCTCAGGCTACGGTGAGCGTCACGCTGCTTGCAAGTGCAGAATAAAGCGAAGCATCTGTCTTGAGGATCGGGCCAGCTTATATAGCTGAGATCGTGGGCACGCCCATTAGAGCCGGGTTACCAGCCACACCCTGCCACTTCTAGAGAGTGAGCATGTGCGAAGGCAATACATTAGCAGCCACACCCAAGAATGCACTTGGGGCTGCTTAATGGATGGAATGTTCAAGGTTAATGCATCTGAAGTGCTATGTCCATAATAAAAGCTTTTTGGTGTCAAATGGATGTTCCTGTTCACTTTTGTTCATGAGCCTGGCGCCAGAGGCGCCAGGACACTGTCCACCCAGGTCTCCTGTGCATGCGACCCCTGCATACCTGTGCCCCTGACTTCATGATCATGACAGGTTATACTTTGAACAGGTGGATAATGGGAGTGTCTCCCATGATAATACTTCACAGTTTAATTAACCAATACTTACAAAATTTTATTTCAATTATTTTATTTCAATTCTCACTCACCCTCTTTTGCCTCCCTTTCACACCATTCCCCAACTATACTTCTCTTAAAATTAATATTTCTGCATCTCTCCCCAGGACCACGCCTCCTGAATCACTCAATCCTTCAGAGCAGCCCCGCAATAACGCCACTCATGCTCCGAGCAGCCCCACCTCATTGTTCCCTCGAAACCTTCTGAGTGACACCACAACAGTCACTCACACTCTGAGGAGTCCCACCTCTCTGCTCCCACATCGGACCACACCCCTCGGCCCACATCACAGCTTCACGTCCTTCACAATATATACCAATATACACAAAATGTCACATTTTCACAAAGCCTAAGCTGTTTTACAACATGGGGCTGGCACCAGCAATTACCATACATCACATCAAGATCCTTTCATGTAGATTATTATGCGTGCAAAAGTAATAATAAAACACTTTGAGAGGAAAATTCTGAAAACATGTAAATATTTATATAAATAGACAAAGTGCAAGGCAAAACCCAGCTTTATTATCATCAAAGCAAAGCAGGGACAGCATACAAGCATAGAATTATTGGTGCTCTCGACATGCTTATCAAAAACAATCAATGGTTTATATATTCAACAGTTGTCATAACTGACATCATACTGTAATCTTAGTTACCAAAATGTATGGGGTGCGGGGATTGGTTAATAGTGGTGACTGCATATGCATTCCATAGGGGTAACATTTCTAATTGGGTAATGCTTACCTAATGGCTCCTCTTGAGACCATCTCTAAATTGATAAAGGTAAAAAGGCACAATTTCAGAAACCTGTAATTGGCTGGCACCTTACTTCATGGGTGGCGTAACATTGGGGATTTCTATTTGTTGGCTTCTTACTAGCCAACCTTGACAATTGACAGGTCGTCAAGACATGAGTCAGACAGAAGTAGGGGGAGAGAGGTCCACGGACTGCTTTCCTTTCAATTAAAAAAGATACCAACCGTCGTTTCTAGGCCATGAGCCACGGTGATCTCTTTGTATTAAGCCTTTTGTGGCATCTCAGTAAAGTAAAGCAGGTGCCCTATCTATGTTCATTGCTAATGAATAGACAGTGTTCTTAAATTATAGGTCATGTGTGATGGGACCGTGTTTGTAATTATTTCACCCTCCTTCATTTATTGGGAATTTAGCTAATATTGATGCAAGTATCATGTTTTCTCTTGCCACTGGGGGCACTCTTGAATTGTTCTTCATGGAGTCATTTGGCTTATACTTGTCCTTCACTTGGCTTTCAAAGGCTGGTTGTACTCTTATAAAACCTTAATTTGTCTGGGAGAATCCTTTTGTATCCTGGGAATTTCTATCTTGTGCTTCCACTGCAATGTTTTGACCCTCCCTTAATTCGCAGTAACCTTGGCTGTGGTTGGCAGCTCCTGTCTGAGCATTGCACAGACCTGTATTTGTATGATTTCAGCATTTTGATTTCTCTTGAAGCCTTGGGGCCTTTCATTTAATTAGAAGCATACCGTGGTCTGAATTTTGGAAAAGATGGTTGCCCTTTACTGTTGCATTTATATGTGAATGAGCTATATTTGTGTGCTGTTCATGTTGGATTCAGTTTATATATTGCTTATGCTAATATTCTTCATGTCTCATCGATGCTATGTAAATATTCTTTATGTATAAATGCATATGTTACCTATTGTTGCCCGTTCTTCATGTTGAGTGCTCATTTGCTTCATGTCTAATGCATGCACATGTATTGTCATAACGTTAGTTTGGTTACTCGTGCCATCTTCAGCTTAGATTGTGTCCATCTCCTGCTCTACCGGCCTGGGATAAGGGTTGCACGGTTGTCTTAGTGAGTAACGTTTCTCACCTGTGCAGTATTGAGCTAGGGGTGGAGCAGAAGCTATGGATGACATAATAATCTGCCTCTCAACAAAATGCTACAACCCCAACCCCTGTAAAAAGAACACAGAATATGCAAAGATAGCAAGCTGCAGCATTCAGGAAATGAGACAGGAACGGTGAAAGGCAAGTAAAAACCACAATGTTATATAAAAGGATATTTTCTTGCAGCAAAAGGGATTAAAATGACCTACTCATTCCCTAGGATCCAGACATGGACCAGCAGGCCAGTACAGGCAATAATTCCTTTGCTGCGTCTTGGTGATTCACCAATAGTGAACCAGTCTTCTTAGTGCTGTGCTGGCAGTTTGATTAAGGCTCGAATGCAGCAGTTGTGGTATTCCAGATGGCAAGCAGATGTCGATTCGGGGCCAAATTGAAGGTTGCTGCAGTTTGTAGTGATGCTTGAGCGATACAGATCGCAGAGATCACCAGGCTCAGTTTGACGGTCGAGGTTCGATGGTATACAAGCTGATGTCAGGATGTGCAAGGTGAGCGTCAGTTCATACGTTGACTCGATCAGCAACGAAAAGGTTGGAGTTTTGAATGGCAGTTGGAGTGTTGCAGGTGCAGCAATTATTCTTTGTTCGAGCCGAGGCAATGAAGTGCTTCAGCTGGTGCAGTGCATCAGTGGACTGGTTTGAACATGCAGTACTGTGGTTTGAAGGTCTGCGAGTGCCAAAGGCAGCACCAAGGGGTCCTGTTGGTTCGGTCGGGGTGAAAGGGGCTTGCTTGACCATTTCCAGTGGTTTAATGATGACATTTCAGGGATCCTGGATGTCTTGGCTCTCAGGTGCTGCATGTCCAAAATCAGGGTTCAGAGGCAAGAGTAGTACTTGTTCTTGGGCTCTCAAACACAGGGGAGGCTAGCACACACCTGCAGGGGGCCTGCAGCACAGTGAGGTCATGGGAATCAGTTGGCTGGTAGAGAATCAGGTCTTGCTCCAACAACAGGTAATCCACAATGAGCCCTGGGGATGGTTAGAGAGCAGAGCTTGCCTCTGCCATGGACTACCTTTCTGCACCTCACAAATGGAGGACGTTGTAAAAGACTGCTCTCCCAACAGGGTCCAAACAAATTCTTCTTCAAGGACTGTGATCCAAAGATGAATCAAAGAAAGAGTGTAAGAGCCTGTCTTTCAGAGGCAAAGCCTACAGGTGATTGGACTAAATCAAGCCTACTTTTAGGGGTACAATCTCTGTTCTTGATAAAAGTGGTCTTTGCCTTATGGTATCACACCCAGAGTACTTTATGCTGCAGGATGTGGATGGGATAGGAAGGAGATGGAGAGCCAGAGAAAAACAAGATGGTGGAATCTTTCCCCATCTGTGTGAAGCTCCCTCTATCTACACTAACCCTGCACCCTTCCTGAAATGAAGCAGCTTCCATCCTTCTTAGGTACACTTGTAGGTTTATTACATGCTTCTTAGATACCGTTACAAGTAGTTACTTAGGTTACATATAAAATAGATATAGGACAATAACACTGGCAGCCCATCACCCAGGCAGAGGGCTAACCAACTGACCAGGCTAGAACCTTCACCCATACATTCCATCATTCAGGCATCAACACTCCACGTGACATCACAACATTCCTTCTTGTCCAGCCAAGCCACACACAACACTTCCCTTTGTCCAAGCATCAAAGGCCCGTTTGTTATGTAGCAGCCTGGTGTGAGGCTACTCCTTTTGCGAAGGGTGTGCCCATTGATTTCTGCTCAGAGGACAGATTCCTGCTGAGGGGCTGTCTCACTGTGCAGATGTGTTACCCTACCTCAAAATGGATCTAAGAGAGGCAACCCCCAGGGCTGTAGTCTTGTTTGGAGCCGCAGAGACACCCTGGCTTGGGCGAATACACATAACCCTCCCACAGTCGAGCTGGGCTCACAGGGCTGACACATGTGTGATATCAGTTTGATATGTTTACAACTGCCGCCAGGATAATAAGCCCCATAATTATGTGTTTTTTTTAACAGGGAGGCATGTCTTAAATTCAGCCTCTCCCATGCAGTGAATTGACTGTCACATCAATTGTCAAAAGGGCACCTATGACCTCTGAACCTGCTCTGCGCCACTGGAGAGCAGGTGCTGCAGATCGGGAGACTGCTGCAGCAGGGCACATGCATATACTAGGCTTTTGGCATGAGCATATGCAAGGGAGATCTACTAAGCTGGGCTTGCACACCCTTGCCAGGTGACAGGCCCTCACAGGAACTAAGCTGTGATTGTGGACATTTTCATCTGATTTCGAATCTTTGAATGTGTACCATAAAAACCGTTAAGATAATGCTGGTCGGGATCTGGAAACTCATGTGTGGCCTCTACTATCATCCTCAGATGTACGTGGTGGTCCCTTCCAGAAGCCAGTGTTTTGGTTCAAAGAAAAGATACAGAGGGAGGCCGGAAGCCCCTCTTTGCAAATGGTCCCCTTAGGGGGAACAACATAAAAGGTATAATACACCTATTAAACTGGTCTGGTACAGAGGTCAAAGAAAAAAAGTAACGGAAATAGGGTCTCCTCTGCTCCGCCCCCCCCCACCTGCCGCTGGTCCCCACCAACCCCATAACCATTCTCACACCCTCCATACAAACCCGTTACCTGGATCCTGACTTTCCTCCATTCCATTGCCCTGCACAAATCTATGTGATCACTGCGCTGCGCATAATTCTGCCGCCGAAAATGTCGACGACCATTTTGGCGTGGCGCAGTAATCAGATAGACCACTGTAGCCCGCATCCCCCCACCTCACGTGGGTTGGCGCTGGCGCTGCAAGATCCTTTTTTTTTTACACATACGTGTCCCCCGCTCTCCATTTAATGGAAGCAGGGGACAACCCCACAATCCCTGACCCTCATTGCCACTAATAAGAGGAGCAGGGGGACACCCCCGCAAGCCCTGCTTCCCTTAGTCGCAGTAATGGGGGTCGGCATTTTTGTAATGCACAAAGGCACAATTTTAGTACCAGGCGACCTTAGGAGGTCTCAGTACTGGTACGATTCCTCCAGCACTATGTTTTACAACTGTACAATCAACACTGGAAGAAAAACAAAAAAAAGCCTCGAAAATAACCACCATGACTTCAGTCATTGTCCCCCACAGCATGCTGCGTCATACACAACCCCCTTCCCGATTAGCCAACATTCCCACTTTTTAATGGACATGCCCGCCAGCTGGCCCAACACCCACTACCCACTACCTGCACGCACAGTAATTGCTTGCAGCAATTTCACGTTACTAGGCCTGAATTGAGAAGACAAATGCTAATCACTGCAGTGCCGGGCTATATGGCGCTCAGAATGGGTATCAGGCCCCAAGCGGGCTATTCAAATAAACACAAGTAAGCCAGTGCCTGTGAGGTAGCTCAGCATGATGTGTGACTAGCCTGACCCTGGTTCGTACTCCCAGTAGGGAAGGAGGGAGCAAAAAACAAAGGTTCAGGAAAGGGTAGGGTTTAGTTCCCTCCCACTGGACCTCTGGTCTGCTCTCCAGAAATGTTTTGAGGCAATGAGTTCAGAAATACACTGCAGAGAACTGGAATCAGACTGAAAGAATAGCCGAAGAGTTCAGGCGCGCCTTGGCCTTATTCACTTCCCACTTTCATAGTAACCACCATCCAATGACGGAAGGGAGAGTGCGCATGCATAACGCCATACTTTGTGGCAAAGTCATTTTCTGTGACCTTGCTTTTGGATTCAGAAAGGCACCTGGGACCTGCTACCCGAGGTTTATGGGGAATTCCCCAGAGTCTTCTATGTTTCCCAATGAATCATGTCTGCTCCTAGTACAGGGACAGCTGCTGCGCAGCTTCTACTGTGAAGAAGAATAGTGAGTCTGCCCCTCAGTCGTCCACAGTGGTATCTCCCTGGGATGACACAAACACGTCTGAAAGGTTTTCCGGGAAGAACAGAGAGGCGCTACATATGGCGGAGACTTGGAACATAAGCTAGAATGCCACTCTTACAGGGGAGGGAATCCACATATGATCTATGGGAATAGTTAGCAGTGGCTCAGCAGACACTGGTGAGACTCCAGCGCATGCCGCATAGCTGAACTACTATTTCCTGCAAACTTCAAAATGGCGGCACAAACAGCAGTGGACTGGGGAAGAAAAGAGGCCCTGTAGATTTTTTCTAAAGTGTTTCCTTATTACACCGTAAACGTGAATGGAGCAAACAATCCCAACCTCTCTGAGTTTGGCGGTTAGGAGGGGTTCTCTGCTCAACAACACTTTGAAAAATTGGTCCAAATAGTGAAAATTAAACCATCTTTGTACCTATATAAGGATTACAATGTGATTCAAAAGAGTAAAACATTGACATAACACATTAGTTTAGAGTGATGTATAACATACTGGAAACTCTATAACACATTTTGTGCTTTAAAAAGATGTGGGGGATGAGGAAAAGTGAAACGAAGCTGGTGGGATGACTGGACTGGAGTATAAGAGGAGAAGAAAACCAGAGTACCCACACAAAAGAGGCCCATGGAATAGAGGTCCATCATGAAATGTCCAGAGTTCCATGCCGGCAGTCCACCACTGGGCACAAACCCTTGAGCCTTCAGTCTCCGCTGTGTAGGACCTCATTAGCCGTAAACACAATCATGATCCTAGTAACCACAATGGGAATCGCGTAACACTTTGGGTAAAACAACGGGTAGTGAGATTATAAAGTGGCAACTGCTCACTTTCAAAGAATCAAGAAGTCAGTTAAACAATCAAAGAAATCAAACGCCCTATAGATCTTTACAGAACCCTGCTGGGATTGTCACTGAGTGGGCTACGGTCCAGAGAGCTGATAGTCCGCAGAAGGCACCAGAGGGGAACAGCCAAACCCAAGAAAGGGCCGGTTGCCAACCAAGCCTCAACACCTGTGGAAGGCTATATCTTCGAAACTGGAAGAGACCAAATTCGTGGAGGGATCAAAAAGGGTACTTAGACCTAGATGCCAGAATGTGGGGGAGACCATATAGGGTGAGCGGCCTAAAGAGCTCCTACTATCGATCAAGAGACCCCTGGCTGGTGGATTACAGTAACACAGCCTGTCAAAACCACTAGGCAAAGGGGAAGAAATAATTGCTGGTAGGAGTACAGTACAAGGTACCACTTCTTGCCCAGCAGGGTGAGCTGCGGTTTGACAGCAGGAATACCTATGACTGACATGTACACTAGGGCAAGTCTGGAGAAGTACTTTCTAATAAGCAACGTCAAGAAGAAAGCTGGTCACTATATCCTGGAGACGGTGAGCTCTAGATCCCCCAAAATGCGCCCTAGATTGGGAAATCCTGAAAGGACTTTTGACACTTTAGGTAAGCCCCTACACGATATTTAGTAATACCACCCTAAAACCTTTCGCCAGTTCTCCGAATTGTGTTTTATTTGAAACTCCTAGGTCCCATAGGCATTCCAACTCACTCTGCCCTAGATACTAAACCAGTTGAATGACCCATTTCTGGCTTGTATCTTCTGTTGATCTTATGCCACAGCTGTTGCAGGTTAGCACGAGAAACATAGACCGCATCTAGAATAGGAACAGAGGTGGAAGCTATGAGACATCTTGGAGCAAAGAGAGTTGAGTCCTCTTTTACTGTCTTATTCAACCTAGTCCAATTCGCGCCCAACAACCTCCACCAGTAACACATTATTTGCCACAGTGCCACAACACTGCACTGTGAGGCCAGTTCGGAGACCCATGGGCAGCTTGCTGAAACCAAGTATCCGAAGCATCACAGTGACACTAATGGCCCACTGGTGCAACCTGTGGCCCCCCAGATGTTTTGGCCTAAAACTCTCATCCGACCTATCCAGCACCTCAATGGTGATGGATCATGGGAGGCATAGTCCGAAACATCTGGAGGGCTGCATCCTGCCCACCACTGACCTAGGGTATCCCCTGATTTGTTTATTTATTTTATTTATTGTGCATTTGTGAGATGCTTATACATCAAGAAATTGTGTATGAAAGCCATGCTGTCCTAAACACCCCATGCCCCAATTCCAAAGTTGCAGACACTCAGGCATAGCAAAGCTGAACGTATGTTTTTTTTCATGGAAAAGTTGAATTTAATTTATAACGTTGCAATGACAAAACATAGTATTTGTGCAAATGCGTCCTATCAAAGGATTTCGGCTCCTGCATTTGACCTTAATTATGAGTGCACATCGCTCACAAGCAATCATAACGGTGCCATGGAGAGATAACCCAATATAAATGCCTCAGGAGATCAGCTCATCAGTCACTAGACCAAATGACTAATTAACCATCAAACACTTTCATCAATAATTCAATCACAATAATTTTAAATCTCTGTCAAGCTGTGCATTAGCATTCAACACTTTGCGCTTGGGTATAATTAATTGTCTGTGTATACTTTATATCAGCCCGACTTTCAATTTTCTCATGATTTGATTTAGTATCCCCGGGAAACCGAGAAACTCTCAGTGACAGCCTTATTTAGCAAACGTACAAACAAAGCATATGGTTGGTTCAACATATTTAGCAATCCATTTTCAATGTGTGTTTATGGTGTGTTCTTCAACAAAGTCATATAGTTAATCATTCAAATGGATTCCTGCTAACGAGTTCAAGAAAAGTCTTGAGAATCGTTTATTGTCAGACTGCAAATGTTCCCTGCTCTGTTTCTTCAAATTCACGTACTTTCTGGAGCCTGTAACATCATATTTGGGTTTCATCTCTCTAGGAAGCCTGCTAGAAATGGAAAGAGACGGAATAGTTAATAGCATTTGCAAGCTTGCCACTAACGTCACTGATGGTTTTTGGGAGGCATTAAATTGCTTCCAGCGTATGTTTTCCTACATCCTCGGACTTCCCTTCTACCCTACACCAGCTCCAAAAGAATGCTACTCTACTGGCGCACCCTACCCACAGTGATCCACTGAAGCCTTCATTTGCACTCTGATCCTTTCAGGGATGTGGCCAGCTGGCCTGCTGTGAAGGCTAAGTACCCTATCCCTGCTGCCACCTTCTCCTCCCCACATCTCCTTCCTTCCAGTCTTACCCTGCTTGCACTCTGAAGTGGATCCTGGCTGACTGTGGCGTTGCACAAAACTCCAAACACACGATTAGGTGCACAGTTGATTAATGAGGATATTTTACACCTCCTCATGGCACCAATAAGTATGTCAGTTTGCAAAGCACAAATGCACATACTAAACATCGGAGTGTTGCACTGAGTGTTCCGGAACTTTACTCATTTGTTGCAGTCTGCTCTCTGTGCCTATTGCTGTTGGACCCGAAGAGGCGGTCCTGAACATTTAAAAGCACTCCACTCCAGAGGAGGGAGTAGTGCGGAGTGTTGTGCTGAGTATTCCGGCACTTTTCTCATTTGTTGGAGTCTGCTCTCTCTGCCTATTGCTGTTGGACCCCTGGCGGCAGTCCTGAATGTTTAAAAGCACTCCACTCCAGAGGCCCGGAGCAGAGTTTTGTGTTGAGTGTTCTAGTGTTTGGGGGCTCGGGGAGTGAGAGAGCGACGTTCACCTCAACTATGGACAAACACCCAGCATCCATCCAACGCACCAGAAGCCAAGCCCGCTCACATGCTTGCTGTGTGGAAACCCAACTTATTACATCACCAAATTCACAACTAAGAGCGTCTTCAATTCCAATTTCAATTTTGAATCCATTAAATGACAATTCCTTATCTGACCCAGCGAATAGCCCAGCAAGTGTTCCTCTTCAATCTACCTCCAGGAATCCTCTTTCATTTAACGTTCTGCCTGTCAAAAATCAAAACATTGCTGCAGCGTGTATCAAACTTACTGCACTGGCGTGCCTGGGAGCCAAAGAGTCTGGTAATGAGTATACCCGACAACCTGCATGTGCCTTCAGCCTCTTATATAGCACTGCCCTCAACAACTAAACCACTCGGAGTGGCTAACGTACACTGGGTGTTAGCCCCTGCACCACAATAAATCTCAACCGAAATCAATGCCCAATAACCTTTGAGGGACTCTCACACGCTTGACAAGTTGAGAGAGAATGAACACTGAGATTTCCACCCAGTTCGCTCTCCCCCTCTGTCAAGCATATAAGAACTACATCAACCAAAACCCCCGCACCATCTAACCTTGCACGGAAGTCTGCTTCCCTAGCAGAAGGCAGATTAACAACTGTGACTGAAACAGGACTCATTGAGTGGACTCGTAAATAAATGTGTGCCTTTAATGATGCCCAGAACCCACATAGAAATTACCAACAAAGCGGAAGGCGCATTGCTCGTGATAAATCTTGGGACGATCGTGGCTACACTGACCCCCCGTTTGCTTGTTGAAAATATTGTCAAACCATTGCTCTGTCCCAGTCCCAGTTCCAAGGCCAGAGGTTGAAACCTCTGCTCACTCGAAGCCTGCTAATAAACCTCCAGCTGCAATCTCTAAACTTCAAACTCCTTGTGCCGCTCTCGCCGACAAACTCAGCCCCAGTAAAGACGATCCGACCAATCAAACACCTCTGACCACAGCTTTGCTCAGATGTACTCCCTTCACCAACAGTTGACCTTCCCCTCCTGATTTGGAACACAGTCACGTGAGGAAGTCCCAAATGTCAGATATCGCTCACACCGTCTTAATGCCCTTAATCATGCAGTGCTTAGAACCCGAGGACTCGCACAAGCCAGAAAAATCAGAAATGGATTCTTCCCAAAACTCTGTCCCAGATGAAGTCTTTCATCAACAAGTCAGCTTGACTCAAGAAAATACACATCCTGTGACAGCTGGTCTTAAACAAAAAACAAACTCTGCAAAAACCTTGAGCACTAACTATACCAACAACACCAACAAAGCTAATTCAAGATACTGTAACATCTCCCCTACCACAATCATCAATCTGACAGTAGGGGCGCTGACTGTGACACGAGTCGTGACTCTTCAGACAGTAGGTTTGTTGCTCACTTAGAGGAGACTGAATCTAGAAACCAATGAAACAAAAGAGCAAAGCAATCCACCCCTCCTCAAAACACACCATTGGATTTTGACACTAATTGCAGACTCGTGTCCGCCCTAACAACTTTGCTAGCCCCGATTCTTAAATTGTATGAGTACATTAATGAGAACTAAAAAGATCAAGGCACGTTACTGGCAATGACCCACACCAAACTGATAAATATAGAGGCTTTCGTACGGTCACTTCAAAACAAATTGGAACAGGAATCATCTTCCAAAAACATACTACAAAACCTACTGTTTGATCATATGGCTAAAATTAGCGCAAGAAAGAAAGTACAACTGGAAGCTACTAAAGAAATTCTAAAATGGGGAAAAGATGCCGCCAAAAGACCTCATCTTAACCCAATGGTGGTCATCAAAGAGGCTTGCCTCTCCACAAACCAGCTAGCCCTTGAGCTGAACCCCAAGGTTTATCAAGGCGAGTTTGGAGGTATGACAGAATCTTCAGAGTTGGACATAAATGAGCATGTGCACCAAGGTAAAATACAAATCTTACATAAACCACTGGCGTCAACAAAAAAAAAGGCTGAGAATCCTGCTGAAATAATCCAGAAACCTGTTAGAAAAAGCCCAAGTGAACGTGTCATCATAGATCCGATGATCGAAACTGCTAACACGATCACCATTGAACCAGACTGTCTGGAGATGCATCTAAGCGATGGCCTTGGTACCCTATCCTCATCATCATCGAACACACATGAGCCCTTGGAAGAAATCACCACGGCTATAGTTGAGACTGTTTCCATACAAGAAACAAAATCTACCGACAATTATGAAATCTATTATTCAAGAAAAAAACAAAAACAAACCCAAAAGAATAATAAACGAGGCCAACAACAACAAAACAAAAAGACAAAAAAACATAACATAAAAACAAAACAATTGGCAAATGGTTTGAGTGGATTCATATGTAATCTACAGGCCCTACTCCATAATACTGAGACTTCCAAATCAATACTGAAAGAGAGAGATTCTAATAAATCCAAGGCAAATTTGGACTCAACTACCTCACTCTAAGTTGACACAACTGATCAACAACTACAACACCTCAACTGCAATGAAATATTAGCTCTAAGCAATCTGGAAGAAATCTCTGTTTACGAAGAAGAAACGGGTGATATAACGTGAGCAGTTATCCCACTAATCCCATCAAAACCCACCACTACTCTCGTAACCACTCAATCCAAAATTGTGGTCTTGGCTCAAAGTGAGAATTGTCCGATATTAGTTGACTCATTAAAACAAAAGTTCTTAACACTAGAAGAATGACAACGGAAAATTCTGCAGCTAGCTCAGAACAACGCCCCCATAGACAATGAAAGACCAACAAGAGGGGATTTAAAACCAGCAACATTAACTTCACAGGCTGCATTCTACTCCATTCATTGCACACGTAGGGCCTCCACACCATACTTTCACCTCAATGAATGACCATAATCTTAAAATCTCGATTGAAACCCAGACTTTGTGGCAGAGGAAAATAACAGCTCTCTAACCCACTCTGCTCGAGTAGCTCAAAGACCAAAACTCACAGCTAAACATCCTGCCAAAAAGATGCACATTTTACTAGAAAGATTATTATTAGTTGATGATGGCGAATGCTGAATCGGTCCAATGTGTTCAGATTATTTCAACACATACCTACAGTTCAAGATTTAGAATCCAGTGATATTAACGCTATTGAGGTCCCAGTGCCAAATCGCTTTGATTGCGCTCGCCTTCATATCAGCTCCAAGATTGTCCATTCATTATTATTGGAAGCATCTGAGCTCCTTTGGCCTCTGGGGTTCGACTTAAAAGAATTAAGATCAGACGCCCTAGCTTAAGTGGAACAACAACAACAGAAAATCAATTAGGCCTCCCAACTCCAATAAAATCTACGAGAACTGAAAACCCTGAGCCTTCCAGACTGCACAATAAACAAACCTACTTGGAACCCCCTCAAGAGCTGGAAACAGACCTACAAGGCGAAAAATGTTTGTTAAATGATAAAAAGACAAGAGAATGGCAAGCGAGAATTTAAAATGCAAGAACTGGAATGCCAGGTTTCCCGAGAGCTAGATACATTGGGACTGGCTTGCAGAATCACTAAACGCAATGAATACACAGCAACAGCCAATCGCCATGTCAGAAACGTCTACCAATGTTGGCAGCTGGAATACTCCTGGATTTAAACATCTCGTCTACAACGATAAATCTCTGCTACTCAAATACAATATCCTCTGCCTACAAGAAACATGGCTATCCATCTCCCTGTGGTGGATGACTACTCTGTATTTTTAAATCCAGCAACTAAAGGCCTGAACGGTAGACTACCCTCAGGCCTAATGACACAAATAAAGATCGGAATTGGCCTACAGGTGCTCCATCAAAAAAACTTTGACCAACATATGCAGACTACAACACTAAAACTAATGAACTACATCAAGTCGAAATGTGCCTGCCTCGTCATTTTAAACCTATACTGGAATCCTGTTAGATGGATGAAAGAATGTTTTATGGACAAGGTTATGCTGGTAATTGACAATATCATGATAGAATACGATGAACCAATGATAGTGCTATGTGGAGACTTCAACTTAAACTGCATCGGACCAACACTATACAACCTAAAAACCTTTGGTGTAGTAAGAAACATCAAACCAAGTCCCAACACAAAAAAATGGAAACCAAAACGGACGAGCATAACTTCCATCTTCTCAATTGTCAAGTTAGCAGCGATATCCCAGCTGCTTCAACTTGGAAGCGAGCCAATCAAACCTCAATGCTTGATTACGTCTTTGTATCGTTCAATTTACTTCCACTGGTGAAATCCTTCACTGTGATTGGTATGCCTCAAAGCGATCACAACCTAGTTATAGTCACCCTTTGCCTATCTACTACTAGCAAAAACTGCAAAGTATGGAACCATAAGGTAACAGCAGGCCCAGGCAGAAACAGACTCCATTTTTCATCTGAAGATCTTCAATAAATGAACTTTGTCTATAAACGATCCCTTGCTGAAAAGACCATTGATGTCAATTACACCCTGCTGTTCGGTGACTTTGTGGCAGTTACCTCTTGTAGTAAAAAACATCAATTCAAGCCCAAACACATATATTACACTGAAGTAGTACAAATTAAACGACATCTAGATCAGGACCTGAGGTATTTAAAACAGACCAAAGGAAAAACAGTAAATAACACCATAAAAAAACGAAAACAACAGTACAAAAACTGGCTACATTACCATAAAGGCATACTACTCCAGCGCGATGCTGAAAATATGTTAAAGATCCTGACAGCGAATGACTCAAGAAGCCTATGGTTGTTGCTGAAAGAATCAGATGGGAAACCACCAGCCCTCCTAAATAACCAAGTGCAGGAGAAAGACTGGATGCTTTTCTATGGCAAATTATTCAGTCCCCCAGAAAGCAAGGTAACATCAAAAAATCAATTTACTACAACACCTTGGTTTATAAACTTGGAGAAGTAAGAAATCACTGACCTAATTTGAAAAGCAAGTAACTCGCGGGCACCAGGCCCTGATGGCCTATCTAATTTAATGCTAAAAAAAAGCCCCAGACGAATGGGCTGAGTTCTGCATGAACCTCTTCGAAGAGATAATAACCAAGAAACAAATCCCAGAATCTAGACAACTGCAGTTATCATACCCATCTTCAAAAAAGGTGACAGGACAAACCATCGTCCCATCGCCCTATTGGATGTTCTTGGTAAACTGTTTGCCACCCTGATTTTACACAAACTAAAAGAATGGGTGAAAAAATCAGGCCATTCCGATCAGCGGCAAACAGGCTTTGTCAAAGGGGTCGGCTGCTCTTCAAATTAATTCATCCTAAACATCCTCAAATTAAGAGTCATTAGAGAAAGATAAAAAATGTATGTGGCAGCGGTGGACCTAGCACAGGCATTTGATATCATTGGCAGAGAACTGTTATGGCAGAAAATGACGAAATGGAATTGCCCCTGACATTCTAGAACCAATAAAAGCCCTCTACTCGGCTACCACACTACGTGTGAGGCTTACACAAGCAGGGTTACTACAATACAAATTCCAACATTCCGAGGATTAAAACAAGGAATTTAGCAGTAGAGTTATTCAATCTCTTCACCTCAGATATAAAAGATCCAATGTCATCTGATGGATCATTTCCACCCAAATTCGATAGGTCTGCAGTGCGGTGGATGTTATACCAGATGACCTTGTCATCCAGGACCAAACCCCTATTGGTTTACAGAGGAAACTAGCCAAATTACATACTTACATTAAAGCCAATTCCGCGAATATTAATGTCTCTAAATCCGCCATCCTGGTATTCCAGAAACTAAATGATATGTAAAATCAGCAGGTTTCCACTGGCGGATTGGAACCGCAAGACTAACCCAAGTCACCAGCATGAGATATATTGGTGTAGACATTAATCTGAGCGTGATTGGTGCACCGCGAATAGAGGAATAAAGTCTCAAACTGAAAATGTGGCTATCCAGGGATCCATCATACACAAACAATTTGGAAAATGTCCACTACTACCAACAGTGACATTTTATAAACAAAAAGTAATCCCTCTATTAACGTACGGCGCAGAAGCCACCCTCGGCCTTCCGTGGAAGACACAGAGTACTCTGGAAGGCCTATTTTGGAGGAAAATACTCAAGCACCCATCCTGCATGCCTTCATTGATTATAAGATACAAATTGGGCCTCACCTCTATCTATGCAGCAGTAGTTTGGCAATCTTTATCCTTGCTCAGAAAGTTGATTATGGAAAACCAGCCAAACCAATTTCATATACTTCCCCTGAAGGATCTCGCCTCCCAAGATTGGGCACTGAACAAATGGGTAGGGTATTGGCGAGCAACACTTGTGGACACAACATAGAAATGGAACTCTTACTCAACAACCCAGACGCAGCAAAAAAGACATTATTAATATGGGACTGGATAAAAACAATAGAAGACACTTCATAACGATATTACAAACGAGACTAAGGCAAGGAATATACTTCCCAAATACTTAACTATATTTCCAAGTGCATACCATCGAAATGTACTACTGGGCATTAGACTGAACATCCTTCCATCTAACCAAATCCTCACCATAAGAAAAGAGGGCATTGATGACACAGATGCTTGCAGACTATGCAGACTCCAGAAAGAGACATGAATGCATTTAGTTCTCTGCTGCCCTATGCTCAAAGTCCAAAGATCTACATTCCTCGGTCCCCTTGCAAATGAGCTAAAAATCCTTGATGCTGAAGCTTGGTGGGTTTTGTTATGCTGAGGGGCTAACCTTAAATTGAGCATTGCATTAACAACATTTGTACGTGAACTGCTCAAAACAGTGCTGGTAAAGACTTCAGCGATGCATGAAGACTAGTCAACAATCTAACTTGCCCTGTCCTTTCATTTAAATGTTAATGTTGTATTTCATTGTATTATAATTTGCCCTTCAATGCCTTGAACTTTTATTGTAAATAACCTTTTTGTATGAAATTGGTAAAGGTTTATAATAAACCATATACCAAAAAAAAATAAATGTTACCACAATTAGAAAATCCATTTTGTTTTATTGTAACGACACATACACTGCGTCATCCTAATTCTGAAAACTGCTTCTGTAACACGGACATTAATGGCCTGAAATGGGCAGGCCCGGGGCGTTAGGGTGTGTAACGGGTACACCTGGAAATACATTCAAATGCACAGCAGGAAGAGTTTCCAAGTGCCTGCCATGTGATTTGTCCCCCCTGTGCCTATGATCCTTTGTGGGATTACAGGCACAGGACAAGCACAAATTACTCTCCTGAAAGTGAGGCCTGTCGCCTGGATCCCCTTTGGTGTCCCTTTACACCTAGGGTCCACTTTCCTGTGGCGTTAACACCCGATCCAGCGGGCCGGATTGGTTGTTAAGGCCATTAGCACCCACCCCTGGTTACCAAAGCGGCACACCGGGGTGCTAAAAAAAAAGTTTTTTCATTCCTACAACGAGGAGCATGCAGCATCCCGTTGTAGGAAGGAAGAACCTTTACCAGCATGGCTGTCATGGAAAGAGAAGGCAGGGCTCCGTACGTAGGTCCTCTTCCCTCTCCATGGT
Organism: Ambystoma mexicanum; assembly: GCF_040938575.1. Taxonomy (NCBI): domain Eukaryota; kingdom Metazoa; phylum Chordata; class Amphibia; order Caudata; family Ambystomatidae; genus Ambystoma; species Ambystoma mexicanum. The sequence continues at coordinate 276,372,434 of NC_090937.1, forward strand.
GGCCATTCTGAGCAGAGAGTAAGGTGCGGCTGCGGCCGTGAGTGCTGCTGCAGCGCAATAAGGTACATTTGGGGCAGGGGGGTTAAAAATATAAAAAAAGGGGATGGGAAAGGGGTGTGGGGAAGATGGCGGTGGGCAGAGCCGGTCGTCATGCGGCTTGGAACATGGGCTGACACCGGCGGTTCAAGCCCGCATTCCTAGCCACCTGATTAGCTGGCTCGCCCCTGCCTAGTGCTAATGTGGTCTGAAGACATACAGTCTCCACATTTAACTGCAAATCTAGGGAAGGGCTTCTAGACCTCTTGTTTGCAGGCAGGCTCCACTCTAGCCTTTTGACCACCCCATGGGACTTAGTACCTTTTATTTTGTTCACCTGTTTGGAAGGATGTTTGTCAGAGGTAGGCTTGTGCCTTGTAACCTTCTGATGGGTCCCCTTCTAAGACACTGTATGAGAGCCAGAGGTTAGGCAGCTTCTGCTTTTTCCTTAGAGCCAGCAAGGTGCTGATGTAGCAGTGGGGGGCAAACATTACAAATGAGCCTGTGCATTGTCAAATGACTTTACCATCAAAAGAGTTTACTTGTAACCTCATAGCCAACCTTCCAAATCCTCAAGGGAAGCAGTCACCCGAGTGGATCAAGTCATATCTTTTTCGTGTGCCCCCTTAACGTCCAATGGTATTGAGAGGGAGTCATACCAAATTTCACAATCAGTCTGCTTTTCATACATTCATAATTCTCTTGCTCAGTTTCATCCATTGTTAGAATTGTATACCCAGGACAGTGATCTTTGGCACAGTAATTTAAGTCTACCAAGCCCTAAGCCATTGGACTGTTTTTATTTTGGCCAGGCCTGATTTCCACAGAAAAGCGCAGGATTCACAAAATCCAAGTAATTCTTGAATTAGAGAACCTCCCAGCCCACATTCGGTCACTCTGCAGGTATTGCAGAGGCTGGTGGGAAGTATATACAATGATTTGCTCTCTATGGACCAATGGGCAATAGTTTTGTAATGCCCACTGTGTCTCCAGGAGTACATTTTCAAAATCATTGAATTATTCTTCTATAGAGGATAATGGTTTCCCTGTGCATGAGATTACCTGGTTGATGCAGCCATGATTTCATACGACCCTGGCGTTAAGGGTTTAACAGCGCCGTAGAAGGTGTTGGCGCAGTTAAACCCTTAACGCCTGATTACGAGGCCCCTTTGCGGGACCCGACCTTAACGCCTGGTTTTACCAGCCGTTAAAGTAGGGTGCCGCAAAAGGGACCTTGGTGATAAGTACGGTGCCGCAATTTGTGGCACCGTACTTAGCGCCTTCCCCATTCCCATTGAACCTTATGGGGCAAAAATGGGAATGGGGAAGGGCCCATGGTGAATGGGCAATTACCGCCCCGCCAACCTTGGAATGGGGCAGTAATTCCGCCATTCACCATGGCGGACCACGGCATGGACCATGGTGCTAATAGCACCATGGTTTAGCGCCGGGGTCGTAATGAGGCCTACTGTCATCAAACAGGTATCTGAAAATCATGGGATAGAAAAGACAAGGAGCTTGAAACGGGCTTCTCTTCAATTGCTTCATTGCCTTCAATTATACACCACCCCAATCCCACTGCACTCCATTCCGTAGCAAATAAATCAAGGACTGAGTGATCTCTACATAATCCTCAATAAACCTTTTATTATAAGTAGTCACTCATAAGAGGCTTCACATCTCACACAGATTTGTGGTGTCATTGAATTTTAGCAATGGTCAATGTAGAAAAACGGCCACCTCGGCATATGGGCCCGTTAATTTAATTACCCGAGATGGGCACAGAGTCTCCATTGTCCATTGGGTCCTAGTACTGGGTTGTTGAAAGTACTATGGATTGGGCAAATTGTCCCATGGGATTCCAAGTTTTTGATAATCTCTGTGAGAGTTCCATGGATGCGGGAGGCAACTGATATTGTCTTACAAACCCGGGACCCTTATCATTATCCATTGTTATTGTCATAGGCCCACATTACGAGTCCGGTGGTAACCCTGCTGGTGCTACCGGCGGGTTGCCGCCATACTCACAACATATTACCAGCGCCGGACTTCCCGTTGCCACCGGGAGATTACAAGTCTGGTGGCCCGGGAAGTCAGTTGCCTGTAAAATGTAAGTCTCCATTCCAATAGAGTTGCATACGACTATATGGGAGTGGGGACTCGGAAGCGCCAGCATCGTTCTTAATGGTGCAGGCGCTTCCATGAAGGATCTGCCTACCATGGATGCTGCACCCGGCAGGGACAGACCTGTCGGCAGCAGTGGCCACGGCAGGCAGACACGTCATTCTCCTTCTCAGTTCATATCTCATACACTGCCTGTTCCTGATGCTTCTTTTTAATCAACATCCGTCATGCTCGTCCTTATCTAGCCTTCCCTTCCATGCCACTAAGCTTCTCAACACCTCTCTTCTCTTTTCTCATATTGATTATTGCTCTGCCCCTCTCCTTGGACTTCCTGCCTTCCATATTGCTCCCCTCCATTCTCTCTATAACTCATCTGTTCGTCTTCTATTCTCTCTTCCTTCTTAGTCCTCAATTACACCCTCCCTGCTATCCATATATCGTCCTCCCTTCCACCCTTTCATACTCTTTCTTTCCATACTCTTTAAATGAATCCATAGTCGCAATCCTCTCTATCTTTCCTCTTTAATATGTCTTTACTGTTCCTCACGTTCTTTGCACTACAAAAATCAGCTTTTACTCATTGTCCCTAAGCCTCCCTGTGATTCCTCCCACTTCAGCTCTTTTATTCTGCTCACTTCCAAGCAATGGAATTCCCTTCCTTTCTCTATCCACTCATCCTCTTCACTTCACAATTTCCAAACCCTCTTACAGTTCACCTTCTCTCAGCTCTCTCCCATAACTGATTGTGTTTGTAACTTGTATTTCTTGCTGTGGGAAACGTTTGGTTTCATTGTATCATTATTAATGTACCATTGTTTATTAATCTGTTCAGTGCTTTGGTGAAAGTGTTTAATAAATTAAAAAAACTACAAATACAAAGATATTCGTGGGGATAGTCACCTCCAATGTTTCCTGTAAAGTGAGCAGCTGTTTGGCCATACAGTTCTTATTGACAGACCATGTATATTCTATGAATACCCACACAAGCCGGCACATGCACACCGGCTGTAGCAGCAAAGCATGTTCAATCATGTGATGCCTGCTTCAGCCAATCATTGTAAAGTAACAACGCGGCCAAACTCTTTAAGATCTACAAGGAACTGGGCAGTCCTGCTGCAGTCTCTACCTCTCCTGTTCCTTTCCAGACTCTCTGTACGGCTCTTGCCTCTCACTTCACACCTAAAACACAGGACATCCTGTCCTCTATATCCTTTTGCTTTCCCTAACCCTCTTCCTCTCTTGGCCCTCCTCTCTTCATCCTCTTCCCTATTTCTTCCTGACAACACCTGATGAGGTTTCTAGACAAGTCTGATCTATGAAAGCGTCATCCAAACAGGTGCTCCCCTACTCCTCCAGAGCCATCAAGGACCACATTGACACCCTCACTCCAGCCTTTGGCGATTTCTATAATCACTCTTCGCCACTGGAACTTTCCCCTCTCTCCTCAAGCACTCCCTTGTGCACCCCTCCTCAAGAAGCCGTCTGCTGATCCTACCTGCCCAGAAAACTATCGCTCATTCTCTATTACCCCTTTCCTGGGCAAACTCCTGGAAAAGCTGGTCATCTCCCAGTTTACTCTCCACACTGAGTCTGTTGACTTTCTCCATGATCATTAGTCTGGCTTCAAAGCTTCCAGAGGCATGGAAACTGCTCTCCTGAACACCTGTGAAGATCTGCTCTTTAACCTTGATTCCAGCATTCCTTCTGTCCTCATCCGCCTTGATTTTCCTGTGCTTTTGACATGGTCAATCGCATCATACTGATCAATTGTCTCTGTGAGAGCCAGGGCATCACGGATCAGGCCCTGGAGTGGCTGACCTCCTTCCTCTTGGACCGTCCCTCCCAGGTCCAACTTAGTTCCTTTCTCTCTGCTACCTCTCTCTCCACCTGTGGTGTTCCCCAGGGCACTATCCTCTAACCCTGGTTTTTCAACCTCTACTTGGCCCCTTTGGCCCACCTGATCTCTACCTTCTACTCAAACTTTCAGTGTTTTGCGGATGACACTCAGCTTTCCTTCAGGCTCCCCAGCCTGCTCTCCTCTCTCGCTCATTCCTGATTGTCTATCTGCAATTCAGGATTGGTGCGCCTCCAAATATATTTTTATTTTAGGGGACTGCAAACATCATACATTTCGCTTGAACATGTGTTTTGCAAATGCTGCGCACAAGCCACAGTTTACATGCTTGTTTTTAAGCTGCCATTTTCTTTCTGTGTATAATTTTCTTCAGTGCAGATTTTCCTACAGTTTGGAATAGAAAATTGTTGTAATGTGGCTTGGAGAGCAGTGTAGTGTTGTCATGAGCTGGTGGAATGTGGGGGTCGGAGGGTTCCACTGGGTGACCGTTGGACTGAGAGAGAGAGCTGAGAGCTGAGAAGTATGTGTGTGGGGGTGAACCCGGTGTTTCCCTTTTTGATGTTGTGCCATCTGTGTCCCCTGCCATCCCTTGTGTACTGACGGAGTACAGGACCAGGACAATAAATCACCATAAACTTACCTTTGGTGTCCCGGATATCCACTTTGTTACACTGGCGACGAGGATGGGATGGTAGGTGGATTATCTTCTCCATCGGTGCTGCTGGGGGGGTGCAGCATTTCTGGAAAACCGCCTCTGAGGAAGTTCACCAACACCCAGCCGGGTCTGTGTGGGCTGGCCCGCCATGTAAAGTTTGTTGCCCCTCACGTGCAGCGGAAAGGGGCCCCTAGGGGTCCCTCGTGCTATGGAAACAAGGCAATGAACATACACGAAAAGATGCGCCAGACACGAGGTTTCAAATTCCCAATGCTAGGGTTTATTGCAAGCAAAAGATAGTATCAATTGGCCAATTCTGATCTCACGCCCCACGACGTGAGTTTCCTAGACCTCGAGGGACGCAAGAGAGCGAATTACGTACATCAGTTACATATATACAAAATGCATATCATACAATCAGCAAAGCCATGTTCAACACCGCTCTGTATTAAGTTCCTTTGAACTCGGGATGACGATGGACATATCCGACGAGTATGACGATTATAATGCTTTCGATGTCTATTCTAGTAACAATGTGCAATTTAGAAAGTGCTGAGGCATCTTTTAGAACACAGTGGTTCTGTTCTTGGAAGCAATCTGTACACGGGGGAAGAGCCACATTCCAAGCTTTGCTATCTATGAGGTACTATTCGTGTCCTGGGAGCCGACACGTTCTAAAGGGTTTTGCAAAGGGGGGCCGTAAGAGAAGCCTAATTCAAGCCTTTAACTGTATTATTCTAACATATTCTACCATCGTACGAGACTGGCTGGCAGCTGGGAAGTGATTAAATGCCCTGCAGCTTCCTCCCAAGGCTACAGAGAGGGAGCGTGGGCATTCCTCTCTGGGCTACTCATGAGGAGTTTCAGCAAACTCTTCAGTCCCGCGACCTTGTCCTTTCATATTCAGACAACAATGTTAACAGTTGAGCAGAGTAAGCAGAATTCGCAAGAATTGCAAGCTGCAAAGCAGTTTTTAGACAGAAAGCAATGTGCAATGCTTAACAAGCAAAATGGCGATTCTTGCTACATTTAAAATGGCCGCTCGTCGGTCAAGCATAGCAGTTTATATTTCTATAATTTGGTGCATAAGACGGTTGGCCCACGGCCATCAAGTTACGTTTATCATTCAAATGAAGGGTATTCATTTTTCCAGATTGACATAGCGAGGGGCATCCTCTTGGCAGTTGGTGCCTTTGGACTTGTCCTGAGTGGGTTGAGCGATGCATCTTCTGTTGCTGTTCAGTGCGCCGACGAGGGAAGGCAGCCCTGCGCCACCCGTTTTTTCCTGATCATCTGAGGGGCCGAGCGCTGCAGCATTGGAGAAGTTCTGCTTTGTTGGTGCCAGCGCAGTCGAAAGAGCAACGGAGGTGAGACCCCGACCTGTGGACAGCGGTGCGGCGGAGCCGACGGTCGTGGTGCCGCCCTCTTATCAGTGGGGAGTTGAGTGCAGTTTCTGTGGTGTAGCGTGGCGTGCCCCAGTCGGAGGGCAGACCTGCGCCGCCCGTGTTCACTGTCAGGAAGGGGTCTGTGCGCGGCAGCGGCTGAAAAAAGGGTCTGCACTGCTGGATGGAGGAATGCATGCCCGTTGGACTGAGGTGTCTCTGGGCCGCTCCTCTTTTAGTGTGCCACTGTAGCGTATGCCGGTTGAAGGGTGCATGGAAGTGCCTACAGACAGTTCCGATGGAAGTTGCTGGGACAGTAGCCTGATGTGAACTGGTGACGTCACAGCTGGGAGAGGCGTTCCCAGTGGGTCACGTGTGCAGTGATCATTGTTTTCCTGTATGTCAAGCCTCGTTCTCGGCGTGTCGGAAGTAAGGAAGAACGTGCCTGAGAGAGAGCATATTATTGGAGCATAGACTGGCTGTTGTCAGGTTACCATCGCAAGCCAGTCAAACGATCTTTGAGTAATTGCTTGTTAAATTTGCTGATTCCGGACTGGGCACAAGAGTTTCAGATCTTGCCTGGTTTTGAGCGTGGCTATGGGACATTCTGCCAGCTTGGTGTTACGGGCCATATGTGTGGGTGTGTGAGTTGAGTTGGTACATGTTGTGGCCCATGTTAGAAGGATACACAGCGTCCCCATTTTAGGTCTCCGGGAGTCATATACATAGGGGTGTGTTATTGAAGGCCGTTGTCTTGTGCCTAAAAGTGTGTTCCGTTGTGGCCTTCTGTGGGTATAATGCCCCGGTGCAGAGTTAGGTTTAGGGTTTCCCTCCCCTCGTCCCTTGAACAGGGAGGGGCAGTTAGGGGTAGAGGCAAGTGTTTAATGCTGTAATTACTCAATGGCATGTAATGACTATCGTGCTTTGTTCCATTGAGGAAGACAGACCCTCTCCCACCAGAAGCGTTCATTTAGAGGGTTGAACGCAGAGCTACTCGTGAACTGAGTGTTCTGGGACATGAGTGCCATGACCCTTGCCCCTGGCCCTCACTGGCAAGTCAGCCTTCAAGTTAGGGGCAGGTCAAAGACCTTAAAACCTCATCCAAGACTATCTTGGAGTCAGTCCTGGCACCTTTGGCCAACATTAGAATGGGACTATTTATTTGGGACTATTTAACTTTGGGACTATTTAACTTGGGGGGTTCAGCCAACATGGAGGCACACACATAGCTCAGTTACAAGGAACTGAACTATGCGGTCTAGTCTTTTGGGTGTGGCAGGCCTGGGACTACTTTACCTGGACTGCTTTGGGTGTGGCAGGCCTGGGACTATTTTACCTGGACTACTTTACCTGAGACTATTTAAACCACACCCAAACAGCAGAACATGCTTTGTGTTATTCTGCTGTGGGCAGCATAACGCTCACAGTGTCGAGTTCTTTAATGCCAGCTTACCTGAAACCAAGGACCTGCAGAGAGAGAAAGAACACTATGAAACTTACCTGGAACAGTATCCTGAAAGAGACAAGAGAAGGCAACAGCAATTATGCTTATATTGCGGAAATTCAGGCCACTTCCTCAAAGAATGTCCAGTGAAACCACCAAGGAGAACTGTTGGAGCCACAGAGAAGGAAGATAATAACAAGGAGTTGGAAAACTACAAAGCCCGGCAAGCGTAGAGGTCCGCTTGTCGAGCGAGAAGGATGAGCCACAGACATCACACTTTGCATTACCAGTAATTGTGATCAATTACCAACAACCGTCTCGGATGCATGCTGTCGAAGCATACATAGACAGCGGAGCAGTTGGGAATTATGTAGACCAAGATCTGGCAGCAGAGATGGGGCTTCCCTTATGCTTTAAGTCGACTACTGAAAAAGTTACTACTGTTGATGGGACAGAAATAGCTTCCGGACCAGTGACCCAATGTACAGCAGCACTAACCCTACTGTGCCAGGATGGACACCGAGAATCTATTGCATTCGATCTCATCAAAGCTCCTCAGTTTCGACTAATTTTAGGGATGCCATGGTTGGTAGCTCACAACCCTCTAATAGATTGGCGTGCCAAGAAGTTGGCCTTTTCGGATGATTGTGCTCGCACCTGTTATTACCAAGAAAAGGGGAAAACAGACTTATGTACATCTGCTACTCCCAGTACGGCGGCGATTGTACTAGGTGTGACTAGTACTCTACCAAATGAATACCAAGATTTTCAAGACGTGCTCGAGAAAGAACAAGCCAATACTCTACCACCGCACAGGCCCTACGATTGTCAGATCGACCTCATACCTGGTGCGCAAATTCCTTGTGGTCGAATCTATGCACTTACTGAACCAGAAAACCTTCATTTGAAATCTTATCTTGATCATACCTGGCAAATGGATTTCTCCGCCCATCTAAATCACCAGCAGTCAGTCCCTTATTCTTCGTACCAAAGAAGGAAGGAGATTTGAGGACTTGCATCGACTATAGCGCATTAAACCAGATCACAGTAAAAGAAATCTTATCCACTGCCCCTTATTCCCAAATTATTGGATCAAGTCAAAGACGCCCAAATCTATACCAAACTGGACCTTACGGGGGCATACCATCTTGTTCGAGTGAAGAAAGGAGACAAATGGAAAACCGCCTTTTGTACCAAATACGGCTTGTATAGATACCAGGTAATGCCTTTTGGACTTTGCAACGCTCCTGCTGCATTCCAGTACTTTATTAATGATGTTTTGCGGGAGCCCATCGATGTTTGCACCCTGGTTTACATTGATGACATCTTAGTGTATTCTTCTACAAAAGAAGACCATGTCAGGTATGTCCGCTCCGTCCTTACTAAACTCTGCCAACATAAACTGTATGCTAAACTCGAAAAATGCTTTTTTCATGTCACCAAAGTGGAGTTCCTCGGTTTTATCCTCACACCAAAAGGTATCAGAATGGATAGGCACAAGGTAGATGCCATTCTTAACTGGCCGTCACCTACTTCATTTAAAGGAATCCAGAGTATGTTGGGCTTGGCAAACTTTTACCGCCGATTCATCCCAGATTTTTCCCAAATAGTGCATCCAATTACATCACTATTGAGAAAAAACAATAAAAAGTTCCATTGGACCGAAGAAGCAGAGAAGGCCTTTCAAGAACTTAAGAAAAAAATCACTTCTGCTCCAGTTCTATGGCATCCTCGCCCAGACCTCCCTTATATAGTTGAAACAGATGCCTCTAGCATGGCTATGAGAGCTGTTCTCTCACAAAGGGACCCAGGAACTGGCCAGTTACACCCTGTGGCCTTATGGTCACGAAGATTCTCACCTCCCGAACTCAACCATGCTATCACAGACAAAGAACTCTTGGCTATAAAATCAGCTTTCAAGGCATGGCGACACTATCTCCTTGGTGCTAGACATACTGTCACAGTCTTAACTGATCATCGAAACCTGCAATACCTAAAAACAGCAAAGGCTCAATCATCCCGTCAACTGCAGTGGGCTCTTTTCTTCGCTGAATATGACTATGTGATCACCTACCGGCCAGGAGTCCGAAACGGAAAGGCTGACGCCTTGTCCCGCATGGGTGTTGATGAAAAGGTATACATAACTCCAGATCCAGTAGCCATTATTCCAGAAGACAAACTCCTGGGTTTTATGATAACATTGACACAGGGTGAACTCCAAAATAAGATCCAACTCTTAATGGCTCCCACTTTCTCAAAAGAGTGGTGTACTCAAGGAGAACATTACACCATTAAAGACCAGTTACCATATTTTAGGAACCGTCTATACTTGCCAAGTAAAGATTTACAAGAGCAGGTTATTTTGTTCATCAAGACTCCCTGATTGAAGGTCATCCTGGAATTGCCAAAACTCTAGCTAAAGTAAAACAAAACTATTGGTGGCCCACATGGCGTAAAGACATCATACAATTTATCCAATCTCTTGGTGTGTGTACACAAAACAAGTCCCAAAAGCAGAAACCAGCTGGTCTTCTCCAACCATTGGAAATTCCTCCCGCACCATGGCACACACTGTCCCTTGATTTCATTACAGATCTACCTCCCAGTCAAGGATTCAACACCATCTTAGCAGTTGTAGACTTGTTCTCTAAAACGGCACACTTTGTTCCTTTTAAGGGTCTTCCAAATGCATCCAATTTAGCAAATGTATTCCTGGAGGAAATCGTATGGCTACATGGCTTTCCATCGGTCTTGATCTCAGATCGAGGTAGTCAGTTTGTATCCAACTTCTGGAAGAAATGCTGTTCAATGGCCCAAACTGACATTCGACTATCCACAAGTAACCATCCTCAAACAGATGGCCAAACAGAAAGAACAAACCAAATCCTCGAGCAATACTTACGTTGCATGTTACATCAAGTGGAAAGTCATTGGAAGGACTTGTTATTTATAGCTGAATATGCCTATAATAATTCATTACACACCAGCACTGGACAAACCCCTTTCTACACTATATATGGTAGACATCCATGTATTTTAGAATTGGATCTCCCAACCCCTCTAGAAATGCCAGCGGTTAAAACCCTACATACGACTATTTCCCAGGCCTTCAAAGAAGCAGCAGAACATTTACTCCAAGTCAAGAACAGACAAAAGAAATTCACTGACCAACATCGTAGTAAAGCCCCCAACTATCAAATTGGAGACAAGGTCTGGTTAGCATCAAAATATGTGCCCATAAAAGGGACTCAGACTGTTCGTCCCGATATCTGGGACCTTATTCTATTGAATCCATAATAAATCCAGTGGCAGTTAAAATTAGCCCTACCACCCACTATGCAGATTCATCCTGTGTTTCACGTATCACTCCTGAAACCAGTACAGCCCGGTACTTGGGTTACAACACCACCAAAACCAGTATTAGTTGACGGAGAACCAGAGTTTGAAGTAAAGGACATCCTAGACTCAAAATACACCAGATCCAAAATATACTACTTAGTTGATTGGAAGGGATAGGCCCTCAAGACAGATCGTGGGAACCTAGTGAATACATCCATGCACCTCGCTTAATTAAAAAGATCCATCAGAATTACCCAGCCAAACCAGGACCAGGCAGAAGTACCATTGTGAGAGGGGCCTTGGGGGGAGTGCTGTCATGACCCTTGCCCCTGGCACTCACTGGCAAGTCAGCCTTCCAGTTAGGGCCAGGTCAAAGGCCTTAAAACCTCATCCAAGAATCACTTGGAGTCAGACCTTTGGCGCCAGGCTCATAACCATCGCGAAGACCAAAATTAGAATGGGACTATTAACTTGGGACTATTTAACTTGGGGGGGGGTTCAGCCAACATGGAGGCATACACATAACTCAGTTACAGGGAACTGAACTATGCGGTGTAGTCTTTTGGGTGTGCCAGGCCTGGGACTACTTTACCTGGACTACTTTGGGTGTGGCAGGCCTGGGACTATTTTACCTGGACTACTTTACCTGAGACTATTTAAACCACACTCAAACAGCAGAACATGCTTTGTGTTATTCACCTGTGGGCAGAGTAACGCTCACCGTGTCCAGTTCTTTGATGCCAGCTTACCTGAAACCAAGGACCTGCAGAGAGAGAAAGAACACTACGAAACTTACTTGGAACAGTATCCTGTCTTCAATCCATTGCTGACTTCAGTTCCATTCACCTGAAGGTACGAACTCCATCATCCGGCACCGCATGCATCCTGGAATACCATAACCTGGAAAGAGGAGAAAGAAAGACAGCATTAGTAAGCGTTTACTCGCGTTTCCTCCCGAATGAAGAAAGCCACACAATTCAATTCTTACATGGGTAGTCATCTCCTGGTCAGTATAATTGCTGGAACATTACGGCGCTCGGTGAGGAACATCGCAACCTGCAAGGAGAGAAAAGACACAGGTTAGCAAAATAAAAGGCGAAACAGCGCCGCGCATTACTCACCGGACAGCATCGTGCACACCGTGCTATCGCCTACCGGCCCATGCTCATCTTCAAACTGCATGACAACACCAAAATACCTTTCCATACGTAAAAGGAAAGAAGCAAGACATTATTATTCAAACTAAGAGGAACATAAGAACTGCATATAAAGACTGTAAAGCAGCAAACCTACGGAGTCCCAGCAGGCCTGGATTCCCACAGGGGGGCTTGCACCAGTGAAGTAACTTGGTCGCTGCTCGCCCCCCACATCTACGTGCCCCTGCCACGAGGAGCAGGACGGAGAATCCACCTTTTACAATATTAAGGTGAGGAGAAGGCCCCAGGGGGAGGAAGGAGTTGAGGCCAAGGGAGGTGGGAAAACATAAAGACAATCTGGTATTGAATCCAGCTCTCCTATATTGCAGACCCATCTTTAACCAGAGGCCTTACAAAGGGACTGGGAGAGGGTTCGAGAGTGCAAATCATCCAACCAGGGCTGGGTGGCGTCCCTGTGGATACCAGGTGAGCGTAACAATGAGTTTCTTGCAGCGTGGAATGTTTATTTCATGCAGCGAGGCAGCGAGTCCTCCCAGATATATCGGCGGATGGAATCACCCAGGGTCTGGGTGACATTTCAAATATTGTCTGCACCTATTTTACCAATGTTATCCGCATTTCATAGCTTTGTATGCTTATTGTTGTGTGTGTTGGAGCGTGGAGTGGAGTGTATTGGTGCGAGTACAATGTGTGGGGTTGCGTGTTTATGACTGAATTGGGGTCCATAGTGCCTGGTCCTAGTGCCAGGGTAGGTCGCTATGTCTGTGTGGGAGGGCGTGTGTTGGAGCAGTTAGAGTGTAGGTTTGTCTTTTCCCATAGTGCCCAGTTCTAATGCTGGGGTAGGTCGCTATGTGCATTGGTCTGTGGGTTGAGTTGGATTGCCCATTTGTGTGTTCAGAGTGTGTTTGGTGTGCCTGTTCCCATAATGTTGTTGTTTGGTGTGCCTGTTCCCATAATGTTGTTGTGCTTACGTAGTGCCTGGTCAAGTGCCGGGGTAGGTCGCAATGGTGTTTTTGTATCTCAGTCGTTCCTGTTTCCTGAGTGTTGTGGTTAGAGTTGACACAGTTTTGTTGTGGTGGTCATAGGGCCTGGTGCAATACCAGGTTAGGTCACTATGGGTTTTGTTTCCCAGGGCATTGTTGTGCTGTTGTGTTTCATAGCGTTGGTAGAAGTTCAGAGTTTGGTCGCTATGCTTGAGTATGTATTCAAATTTCTTGTGTTCCGTAGCGCTTGGTCTAAGGGCCGAGGTAGGTTGCTATGGTTGAGGGTTATCTGCTTTGCCTGTGTTCCCATAGTACCTGGTTTGTACTGGGGTAGGTTACTATGTGGGATCTGAGGTAGTGCAGTTTCCCACCTGATTTCTGGTTTGGTGAGTGAGGTTGTTTTACTGTTGTGTCTAGAAGTGGTGAAGCATGGAGAGAGAAAATTGGCAATGGTTTAGTGGTTGTGGAGCAGGATTGTGAATGCGGTTTCTTTTGTGGTGCTCAAATCAGAGTTGTGGCTCCCTTGGTTGCTGTTGGGCATTTGTTGTTGCTCCGTTTAGGGGGCGGTTGGTTTGTGCTCAGAGGGGCAGCTCTAAGACTCCGGGGGGGCAGACCGGAGTGGAAGGTGCTTGGTGCGTAGAAGGGTAAGTTGGTTAGATAGTTGTGTTAGTGTTCTCTAACAATAGTATGTCTAGGGGTGGCAGCCCTAGGTTCTGAGGGACAGCACGGGACAGGCATAAGTGCACAGTTTATTGTTTTTAGTCCTCTGGGGTGATAGTCGAGGGTCGTGGTGAGTTGGTGTCGAAGGTCGTGGCAAGTTGTTGCCATGGGAGTGAGTGTGCCGTTGGCATTTTCTATGTGGTCCGGTTGGCCTGTGAATGGTTCCCTATGCGTGTGGTTCCTTATATGTTTTGGGTTGCCAGGGGTTCTGGGCATAGGCGGCCACTGTGTGTGGGATTTCTGGTACCGTGTTTGTGTTGGGATGATTGGGGTTGGTGCTGGTCGTGTTACCTTTTTCATTCTGTGTTTCCCTAGGGAGGGAGAGGTGTTGTAATGTGGATTGGAGAGCAGTGTAGTGATGTCATGAGCTGGTGGAATGTGGGGGTTGCAGTGTTCAACTTGGTGACCGTTGGACTGAGAGAGAGCGGGCCAGCATGCTAACAAAGGGCCAGTTATTAAGGGGCCGATTGTTAGCATCATCCCCATTCCCATTGAGCCCTATGGGGGCTCGAATGGGAATGGGGATGCACAGGGTCTGGGTTCCCTGAATGGGGAAATACCGGGCCCTCCAAGGTTGGAATGGCCCGGTACTTCCCCATTCAGGGAACCCAGACCCGGTACCCGGAATGGAGGTACCCATGCCACAAATATCTGCATGGTTACCTCCTTCCGTGTAATGACCCCCAATGTCACGCAACACAGGTTCGAATCCCGATCCTGCGCTTAGAAGCCACTCGCTGGTATTAAGCGGATTATAAATGAACAATACAATAAATAAATGAAATGTTTCCAAGATTTTATTAATTTTATGCTACAAAATGCCATGGAGTGCAATCTAGTGATACAGCTCATGCACATATATGAATCATTTCAAACCTCAAGTTTAGAGTGTGAGCGAGGGTTCAGTCTCATGAACAGCATTAAGACAAAATCAAGAAATATACTGGAAGAAAGATACCTTGACATTATCATGTGAACAAAGGTGTATCTGTTAAATAGCAAAAGGAATCTCGATAAAGTGTGTCAGCTCTGGAAGAGCGACAAAGATAGGTGAGAGAAGCATGCAAATCAGGGGAGTCCAAAGACTCAGGTTTTAGTAATGCCACATCCATTGCCATTACCAGAAACAGTATTCCCATTTGCCGGTATCCTGGCAGAGTTACTGCCAGGATACCGGCAAACTCGTAATGAGGCCCAAAGTCTTAGGACGATAATAGAGCACCCAAATGTCTCTTGAAGCACAGTGGATCAATAAACACTTACTCACTGGCAGACCACTGCATCACTCAGTTGCACACATGAGTGAAAAATAGGTGTATGCAGCCAAAACAAATTAGAGAGAGACCATTGCTTACCTCCACTTTTACGAAGACTTCAACAGCATTTTACATGAGATTAGCAGAACAATATGCTTTTTCAATATTGTAGAAACATGTCTGGTTACCCCCAATTTTGATCAAACTTGGTTATTGATAAAGTCCCAATTAAGTGCTAATTGATAATGAATGGAGAAAGTCATTACTGATATAACAATTTGAAATGACATCTCTAACGACACAACAATCACAGTTTTTGGTTCCAATTAAAATGTGTAGCATACTCCTGTTAGCAATACATGTTTTGGATTCTGATTTTCTAGAGCAACTTCCTATTTACTTATCGAATTCAATGAAGGAATGATTTGTTCTTTTTGCAGTTGTCGAAACTAAGTTTTGTTCTTGATGGTTTTTTATTGTTTAGACAGGCGTGGATGAATATGGGATTCTATACCCCATTGATCTGAAGGGGAAAGAAAGTATGTTCTCTTTTCTGTTGGTTGTCGACTGGACCACTAATTTGTTTTTCAGAATGATCCCCTGGAGAACTTTGGATTTCCGTGGATGTCTCCTGACTATAAAATGTCACAGTATTGCCTTCCAATGTAGAGTACTACTTGTTGCTTGGTGGAAGGTTGATTTTAAATGTATGACATGAAGTCCCTTCACTGTTTTGGTCATCCTCTGGGATGATGGTGATGTCTAGGACTTGATGGATTTGAAAGTAAAATTCTATTTGTTTGGGATGTCATTCATTCAAGTGACATGTGCAGTTTAAACTAACATAATTGGTACTTTTCTTTCTATTTGTCACTCAGTAGACATGGCGAGCCCTCTGGAGCCCCAGCAATTATCAGATGCGTAAACCAGCGTTATCTGATTTTCATCACCTATTCAGTAATCCCTTCTACTGTTATTTCCTTTCCATCAAAATTATGGAATTCGAAGAGGCTGTAGAGGGATTTTATTATTTGCACCCCTCCCGTGGTTTAAGTTATCAAAGACATGTCTTGAAGTCATGGGTGCTTGTGACTCTTTGTCTATGAGAGTCTGCAAGCCACTATGTCCCTCTACAAGAATAAAAGCAGCCTTAAATCAATTTTACATAGGTTCTAGCTTGCACAGAAAGTGTGAGTTACTGGATAGCTTAGAATATAGTCTTTTGATGTCTGAGATCTCATGGACTTGACCTTGGGTTGTCACCACATAGGGCTTTTCTTCCCCTTAGTTCAAGTTCATGTGGGTTGGCATGGGAACCTGTTGGTTTAAAAATGCACTTGGTGATTAAATATGGTTAGGTGTATCCCTCCCTGGCCAGATTTCTTGCTATTACCTCATTTTGGTGATTAGCTCTTACAGTGTTCTGATCTCTTACTAACTTTGATGTTATTGTTGTCATGTTGTCTAGGGTTTCCCTGTTGAGTCTCTCTTTCCGTTTCAATGTTGTCTGGAATTGTTTTGATATTTGTATCCACTTTTCTTTGGAAGGTGTCAATCCATCTTCAAATGAAAAACCCCTACTCCTGTCTTCACTGAGCTCTCTGCTTGCCCAAGGGTGACTTTCACATTACTTGCTTGTTGAAAAATGCTCCTCTATTTTTAAATTCCACATGCACATTTTTGCTGCAACAAATTTCCATCTGTGATAACCTGACGGTAGTTGTTGGCCCACCCATTGTTTTTTCATGGAACACTGGAAGTGTGAGGCACCTGTTGGGGTCTCATCATTTGCCCAATATTCTTAGTCAATTGCTTGACCTATTGCTCCATTTGAGAAATCTTTTCTCCACTTCCTGGACTGCGGGGATGGCTTGCTCATGCTGCAGTTCCTCCCTAGATGTCTAACATTCCGTTCTACAAATATGGGTAGTCCTGAAAATTACTCTTGTAGAATTTGTATCTGGCTCTGTACTCACCCTGGTGCTGGGTCTTGCAATCTCGACTATCTGTATTGACCTGCTGTGAAATCTGAGCAAATGCACACTTCATTTTCTGGGCAAAGTCTCCAGGTGACTGATCCCCCTGATCCCCTGCACATAGCATATTGTATGTGGTTTTCAGGCCTCCTGTTGCTTTCTGTAAATTGAGAAATATTGTAAAATGGCTGCTTTATATGTGAACCAATTGTAATTATTCTGGTCCTCCAGCCATGCAAAGAGGCTGGAGAATTCTAGGGAGAATGTCAATTTTCCATAATCCAGTTTGTTTTGCTCTTTATCCTTAATGCGGTCACCATATGGTCATAGAGTTCTAGATGTTCCCAGCACAACATATTTGGATTTTTTTATGATATGGTGTCATAAAGCTTTTGATTTCTTTTATTAGTTGAATAGAATCTAGTATGCATGCTTGTATTTTTGCAGCTATCTGCCCTTCTTTAGTCTTAGGACTTGGGTCAAACCTCCCTCAGATTAGTGCCACCAATTGAACCTCCTAACCTACTTGTACCACGGCTCTCCAATTTGTGTTGGCTTTGGGAAGGTCTCCTAGATGCTGGGGTTTAAGGCTCCCCTCCCTTTTCTTTCCTAAGGGGCTCCTCTGAGTATTTTACCAAGGTTCCCCTTTTGGTTGTTGGATAGTATGATGATTCCCCTTCATTCTGTCCTAGGTAGGGAGAGGTTTTAAGAATGCCTCTCACAAGCTGTGTCCCCTGTCTTTCCAGGTCTATAAGGTGAGCTAAATGCTCCCTTTGGTGCATACTTTTCTAGAGCTCTAGATCCCTCAACTCATCTTGATATCTCTCATTCACACCCGTTACTTTGGGAACATGTTCTTCCCTCCTCCTGTTCACTCATGACGTGTCCAGTGCCCTTCCCCATGTACAGCTAGGTCAAGGTACTCCTCTACTTTTGACAGAGAATCTATCACTTCCCTTTGGTCAGAATATACTTCGGGAGGGGAAACTATATACCTCATACACTCTTGATCTCGGGACACAGATATTCTAAATCCGTTAGTATGCATCAGGGACTATCTGGGCACATTAGAGGAGATCTCAGACACAGCAGAATATTTCCTCTTTTCACCTGTATCTGATGGCTGTCGATTCGGTAGTTGTCAGGCCCTCAAATGTGCCTCATTTCCTGTGTCTATTGTGTCATTCTTATCCATTTCGGTAATCATCAGCTGTTTACAGTGAATTCATTGTTCTCTCAAATTAAATGAACTGGCAGAGTGAGATTCCAGTATGTGTCTGTTGGAGGCCAATTAATTTGTTTTTTGGGCAATTCTCCTTGAAGGGAATCTTTCTCTTGCTGTGAAACCTGCCAACTCTATACCTAGATTTATTTCATTCTCTTTTACCAATTCAAGACTTTTTGGTTCAGCAGCCCTTTTAGTTGGACTGCCTGTGCAAGGTCAGTCACTGGGCCTCATTATGAGTCTGGCGGTAGCCCTGCCGGTGCTACCGGCGGGTTGCCACCGGACTCATAAAGTTTTACCAGCTCATGTCTTCCCAGTACCACTGGGAGATTAAAAGTCCGGTGGCCCAGGAAGTCAGGCGCCGGTAAAATGTAAGTCCCCATTACCATAGAGTCCGGTAGGACTCTATGGGAGTGGGGACTCGGAAGCGCTGCACTGTTGTTAATGTTGCCAGCGCTTCTGTCAATGATCTGCCTACCATGGCCACTGCGCCTGGTTGGGTCAGACCTGTCAGGTGCAGGGGCAGGCAGACACGTAGTTTGACGGTCTGGAAACAAGGGTGGCAGTGAGCTTACCGGCACACTTGTTTCTGGACCGGCAAACTTGTAATGAGGCCCACTGTCTTATTTAATTTAGGTTTTGGCATCAGATTTCCATCTGTCAATTTTGTTAATTATTGTGGTGGAGCTCCTATTCAGGTCCACTTTAGAGCGTGCCTGAATAACTCGTTGAGTCAATTTCTGCTTTTCTTGCACTAGTGGATCGCACTCATTGGGTATTTGCAATCTCTGTTGGGAGCATCCGGGCCCGGGGCATGCAGGGTGGCATTCCTTCGTTATGCCGCTGTACTGTCATGGTTGTGCCTAGCTACTGCTCATATGCAAAAAGATGATGGGGACCAGAGTCCATTTTAGATACATCTTAGCTGATATCCAATAGGCATTATGTAACGAATTCATGGAATTCATAACTTAACCCTTAGGGGGAGCCAACTCCTGTGAGGCTAGGGAGGTGAGCCCACTAGGAATGACCCTACCTAGGGCTCTGGGAAAGTGGGACATCACTGGGAGTGACTCCCCTCTAGGGGACAAGGATTCCTATTCCTATAAGGAACTCCCTATGAGGAATACTCTCACTGCATATATGGGAGTGGAAAAGACTATTGTTACTGCATTCCAACCCTATTAACGTTACTCCTATATTGTAGTCTCAAGTTAATGCTGGAATCACCTTGAACTCAGCAGCTGAAGAAAAAAAACATGCCCCTTTGAAGTACGGTGGGGAGAATAAGGGGATGAGGAACCTTGAATGGAGGCGGAAGAATCCTACTCAGCGGTAACGTGGGGAACTGAGGAAGCGAGAAGTACAAAGGTCAGCAGTGAGCAGGGCTAGATTGCAGAAATGGAAATGGAGACTGGGGAAGAACGGTCTTACTGGATGGCGTGACCATGGTGCAGCTGTGGTGTGCATCAGAGGCATGAACTTATGTCGAGACCAGGGGTCAGCAGAGGAGCAAGCCCACTGCTTTGAGTGTGATGAACATGTAAACTCATAAAGCGGACAGGAGACGAACCGTCTTACCTGGTGGCGTGACAATGGAGGCTGGACTAGTATAAAATGAGCACACCCACACACCACACCCCTTCCAACACCAAAATGCTACCCCTAGCTGTTGCAATCATGGCGCTGATGGACATGCCAATAGTGCTACAACTACAGCAACAACACCAACTACAACAACAACTACAGCAGCAACAACAGGCAGCACAGAGGAGACTCAGGAGGAGAAGGAGGGTGAGACAGGCCCAGCAATTACCACCAGCGCAGCCAGCAGTGCCTCATAGGCAGCCACCAATCCCTCGCACCAGACCCAGCCCATTCAACCTAACCCCTGAGCAGATCCACACCCTGTACCGGTTGGACCGGGACACCATCACCACCATAGTGGACATGATACACAACAACATTGCCAGCCTCATAGAAATACGCACAGCCACCCTCCTGCTACTAAAGGTGGTGTCTGTGCTCCACTTCCTGGCCACAGGCACCTATCAACACGCAGTGGGCCAGCTGCATGGCATTTCACAACCACTATTTTCACGCATGCTGACCCAAGTGCTGGATGCCCTCCTGAAGCATGCAAGCACCCACATATCCCTACCACGGACTGCCCAGGAGATAGCCAACACCAAAGTAGGCTTTCATGCACTGGCAGGCATGCCCAATTGTGTTGGTGCCCTGGACTGCACCCATGTGGAATTGGTAGTCCCCCATGCCATAGAAGCGGTGTACCGCAATCGCAAGCAATACCACTCCATCAATGTGCATATGGTATGTGACTCCAGCAAGATCATCACACATTGCTGCGCCCGATTTCCTGGATCAACACATGATGCCATGGTACTGCGCAACTCCACGCTACCCCGTCACATGGAGCGACATGCTGGACCACGTGCCTGGCTGCTTGGTGAGTTGCACAACTGGCCCATGGCAGTGCTTTGGGGTACTGATGTGTAGGGATGCATAGTCCACCTGGTTGGGAAAGGGGGGGATACATACTCCACCTGGTTGTGAAAGGGGGGGATGCATACTCCACCTGGTTGAGAAAGGGGGAGTGCATACTCCACCTGGTTGGGAAAGGGGGGATGCATACTCCACCTGGTTGGGAAAGGGGGGGTGCATACTCCATCTGGTTGGGAAAGGGTGGGATGCATACTCCAGCTGGTTGGGAAAGGGGGGTGCATACTCCACCTGGTTGTGAAGGGGGGTGCATACTCCACCTGGTTGGGAAAGGGGGGTGCCTACTCCACCTGTTTGGGAAAGGGGGGTGCATACTCCACCTGGGTGGCAAATGTTGGTGATTGGACAATGCATGCAGAGATAAACATTCCAGACCTGAACCTCCCAAACGGAACATGACACATCACTGGCACAAATTAAACAAATAATGCATATTGATGACAACAAGTAAGAGGCACAACCAGGCCACCATGGTGATGGCAAGCAAAGCATGACTGTACAGGATGGCAACTGTGCAATGTGGCTAGTGGCTAGTGTGACCATGCATAGTGTAGAGTAAACTGCTTGAATGGGAGGCTAAACATTGTCGTACTACCACAGTACATCCGCCTCAGCATGCATGATTACACCCTGTATCATCTATTGAACGCCATCCAGACTACCACACCTCATAACAGTATAGAATGCATCTAGGTGACTATTTAGCATACGTACAGGGACATGTGCATGCCCACACCTAATAGCAGCTGCCATGACTGTGCTTCCTGAAGGTGGCAGCTCAGAGTGACACACACCTATTTGTGTTTGCTTGCAGGTAATGGAGGATATCCCTTGAGGCCGTGGCTACTTACCCCTGTGTGGAACCCGCAGAACAGCCATGAAGAGGAGTACAATCGTGTGCACACCTGCACCCGTGTTGTGACTGAGCAGACCTTTGGCCAGTTGAAGGTGCGTTTCCGCTGCCTAAGCAGGTCTGGTGGGGCACTCCTATATAGGCCTGAGAAGGTGGCAAAGATCACCATGGCCTGTGTCATGCTACACAACATGTGCGTCCGGAGAAATGTACCACTGCCACCTGGCATGCCCCGGGAGAGGATGATGAGGATGGAGACGGAGGTGACGTAGCACCCCTGCCAGTACGTGATGCACGGGATGGCCATGCTGTATGCCAAGCACTAATTCACAAATACTTCTGAACCACAGGTCTATGATAGACATGTGTCAGTGACACACTGGCTCCATGTGGACATGCACTCTTGGATTGTAGGGAGTTGGCCACTGAACACCATCACACATTAAATGGATATGCACAAAATGAACAATGTCCAGCCATTGATTTTTTTGGCACACAACTGGTCTATTTTTCCAAACAGTGAAAAATGTTCACACTCCCCCCCCCAAATCCCTGTGAACTCCCTAACCCACCCTACTAACCCCAAAAAACCCCAGTGAACTCCCTAACCCACCCTACTAACCCCAAAGAAAACAGTGAACTCCCTAACCCACCCTACAAACCCCAAATGCCCCCAAAGGTACTCCAAGAAATAGTTCCCTTCACCCACAACCATGTGTCCCACTCCCATTGTCTGGGCACTCTACTTCCTGGCCTTTTTAGTTGTCCGGGGGTGGCACCTCCGAGTGCCGTGAACTTCTCCGGGTCATCCGCACAGGGCTTGCGGGGACAGAGGATGCAGGTGTTGTACCAGTGGATGTGTCCGAGGCAGGTTTCACGCCTGCTCCAAGGCGTGGCCGCGGCATATGGAGCAGAATGGAGGTTAGGACTTGGGTGACTGCCCCTAGGCAGTCCCTCATTAGGACAGCCGATCCATTCACGCCAGCAGTGTTCGCAGCAATGGCTGCTGTGGTCTCCCCAATGGCAGTAGCAATGGCCCTCCTACTGTCCTCCCCATCGGCAATATACTGCCGCATGAGGTCCAGCATTAACTCCTGTCGTGCCTCCACCCTCGCCAGGCGTGCCTCAAAGGTGTTAGTGGGAGCTGGAATGGTAGGAGCTGGGGTGGTGGTAGCTGGAGTGGTGGATGGTGCATCCACGGGGTCTGCACCCTGTGTGCTGTCCTCCTCGAAGGGGCACACGTCCGAATCATTAAGGTCGGAGTCATAGAGGCAGGGATCGTCACTGCTGTAGGCCTCCATATGGGGCAGGAGGGTGGCCAGGGGGCTTGGGGTGGGTGTAGTAGACACAAATGTGGCACCCTCGGGGTCCACATTGACATCCACAACGCCCGCGATGGTTGGTTGCGCAGGAAAGGACACCCCTCCATCTGTTGTGGGTGTGTGCTGCTGGTCCTGATGTGTGTGGGCCACACTGGCAGCAGGTGTTGTCTGCTGGCTTTCCACAGGGTCAGGCAGACTGGCTGTGGGTCTGGCCTGTTTATCAAGCTGGGGGGTGGTGGTGGCAGAGGCCCTTCTCCCATGGCGTGATGTCGATGCCCTTGCACTCCGCTCCTGACTGGCATCTTCCTCATCGGTGCCTGGGGGTTAGAAGAGATGCAGGTCATCAGTGATGGTGTCACATGCCAGCGACTTACAATTGTGCTGTTCTCTATTCATACATTCATGCATCCATGGCATGCTATTGATGTGGGGTTTGTGTGTTGGGTTACATGGGAAGGTCCTGGTATGTTGCCCGTGTGTTTATTATGGGATTGGAACTCAGCATGCATTTCTGTGTGGCACGGTTTGGGCGGCAATCTTGACTTGGATATGTTGATGTGGGTGTAGGGACATGCATTGCCTTGCCTAGTCTCACTTCGACGTCACTTGTACTACGTCATGGTTTCCCCTACAGGGATGTGCAGGGTAACTCACCTCTTTCTGGGGGTGATGCTGCACCCATCTCCATCTCTCCAAATCCCTCTATTGACTCAGGATCAATAAATGTGCTGGCAGTCTCCTCCCAGGGCATCAGCTTAGCAGGTCAGTGGGGACCCCCGCCTGTCGCCATGGCCGCCCTCCTGTTGCTTGACAGGATGTGCCTCATCCTCAAGCGGAGGTCGTCCCACCTCTTGCGGCAGTCACGCACAGTACGTGGGGTGGTCCCCACGGCAGACACCTTCTGGGCAACCTCCTGCCAGATTTCCTTTCTCCTCATCTGGGCTTCGAGCTTCATGTCAGTGCTTTTCATCATGTCTGCATGTGCAGCAAGAGTGTCCGCAAGCATATTGAGCTCTGCGTCAGAGAAACACTGTTTCCGCTGCCGGGGGGTCGTCTTCCGGTTGGCCTTGGACATCTTCAGAGTTTTCTAGCACAGCAGTACACGAAAAGACTGGTGGTTAGGGAGGATAGCAATGGATTGTGTTTTTACAGATGGCCTCTGGCCCATTTCCAGTTCCTGCGCGATGACGTTATTTCCGTGTCCGGTTTTGCGAACCCGGTATTAGCATGGTGGTATTACCGGGCCAGTATTTAGGGGTTGCTCCGAGGTGGTGCCGGTATCGGCGGATCCCGTGATGCTGCTATTGGGGGTTCGAGGGCCTTTAGTGGCGTGCCGGTATTGCCATTACTGGCATGGGGCTTCGCGCGTGCTTGCACACTCGTAATCACCCGCTATTGGCGGGTTCATACAAGCACGGACCCGCTCTTACCGGCATGCCGGTAATGAACCCGTTTTTACCGGGCTACTCGTAATGAGGCCCAAAGTGTTACTGAAGTCTGTATTCTGAGAAAGATGATGTATTCATTAACGAATACTGAGATATAAATGTGCTGGATCAAATAGATTTTTTTAACCTTTTATTTAATGGCAAAACATATCAGAGTCCATAGAACAATTGGACATCATAAAGAGCAATTACAGACTTTTTGGTTACATTTCTGTTACCTTTCACTAGGTATGGGTGTCATGCATATTGTATGTTACATTTACAATGTTTTAATCAACAAATGTGAGTGGTGGGATAGTTCTCGGATCAGTTCTGGGTCTGGTTGGAGAAATACAGTCGGAATTCAGACTATGGGCCTCATTACGACCCTGGCGGTACGAGGCAAACGGCGCCGTAAAAGGTGCTGGCGCCGTTTACCCCATACTGCCTCATTATGAGGTCCCCTCGCGGGACCCAGGAAGCAACGCCTGGTCAAACCAGGCGTGCTTACCGGATCCCGCGAGGGGAAGAGGGAGCAAACAACGGGCCAACTCGTAATGGCCCGTTGTTTGCACCCTCTCCCATTCCCATTCAGCCCTGTGGGGGCTGATATGGGAATGGGGAAGGACCGGTTCCGGGTCCTTGGAGGGAGGAATTACCGGGCCTTCCGAACTCGGAATGGCCCGGTTATTCCTCATTCTGAGGACCCGGAACCGGACCCGATTTCGGCGGCAGCCATGCCGCCAATAGCAGCATGGCTACCGCCGAACTCGTAATGAGGGCCCATATATTTTTGGGGCAGGCTGGTAAGGGTAGTAAGTTCACATAGTCCTCCTCAGGCTTGAGTCCAGGGTAGTGCTGACAGCCACATTTTGAAGTTGGGTGGGGAAGATTGTTGCCAATGTTGCAGTATACCTCTCTTGGCATTTGTAAATATAAGCCGTATTATTGCTAACAGTTTTTTTTTGCTGATTGTTATCCCATAAACCAAACAGTGCGTCCATCGGAGTACGCTCAATAGGTATCCCTGCTATCCTGCTATGTCCATGAGTGTTTGAAACACTCTGTGCCAGAAGTTGCAAAGCCGGGTGCATGTCCAGAACATGTGCAAATGATCAGCCTCCACAGTTTGGCAACAGGGGCATGAGTGTAGCATATCTCGGGCAAATTGGTTAAGCCTCTCGGAAGATAAGTACAGTCTGTTCAGCAACTAGAACTGTACACAACTGAATCTAAAATTGAGGGAGACTGCACGTTTATGTGGGCACATGGATCTCCATTGAGCATCGGACAGATCCATGGCCAGGTCGTCCACCCATTTGGTGCAGATCTCGGTCGACAGCTCCGGGCGTTTATTTAATATTATGTTGTAGAGAGACGAAACTATCCCATGAGCACCATATGCGTTAGCAATTTACTGTATCTCTTACGTCTCAGGGGGCTCTACCGGAAAACATGGCCATTCAGCTTGTGTTGCTGCACGCAATCTATAGTATTATAGAGCTTCCAACCCAGCCCCAGAGTGTTCCTCCAACCAGGTTTGGGGTGTAATGAACTTCCCATTTGGGAACAGATCCGCAATTGCCCTATAGCCCAGCTCTCTCCAATGATGCACAAGTGACATATCCCATGTGGGCTCCAGCCCAGGGAATTTCCACAAAGGAAGACACCTGTAGTGTGGAAATGGTAGTGTTAGGGGGCAGTATCTGGTGCCAGGCTCGCAATGTGGTAGCAACTGGGTGAAAAGGGCAGTTTTCTTTATAGGTATAGTTTAAAATTAGAGTTTTGAGGTCGGCGTCTTCAACTGCCAACTTCTCAATCTTGAGATGTGGCGGCAGTTGGGTTTCACCGTACCAGCATGCAGCATATTGGGCCTGCACTGCTATCCAATATATCTTGAGATCGGGGGCCGTGAGGCCTCCCCTCTCATAGGGTGGGTCATATCAAACCACTTTTTCCTCATCGCCCCGGCATGCCATAAGAATTGTGCACACAGGCCATGGAGTTTAGCAAATGTAATGTCCTACTTTCATTATTATTGTTATTTGTCCAGAAGAGCAGTCCTCTGTTTATTGCAGTTGCTCGTGGGCTGCGTCCCACGCGATTAAGGAGGCGGGGTTACTGCCAATTAGGCAGTTCACGCTTGATTAAAGACCAGTTAACACGCACCTGCCTCCGGTCCTGATTGATTGATTGCATTTATTATTAATCACGATTATATGCGATTGTATGCTGCTCTACAAAGGTATTCAGTGAATATTAAACAATGGCAACGAGGTTTCCGTGAAACGGCACCGGAGCCAGAAGGTCCTGCCAGTCACCCGACACTGACTCGAGGATTCCACCTGCCTAATTTGCAGCACCGGAGCCGTTTACGACTCACGCGGCGCAAGCATCTGCACAAGTAAGAAGCCCCGACTTCATATGCAGCACTCGTTTGAGTAGACAGAATCCGGCAACTCATGTGTTACGCGCACCGCGTAATACACGTGGAGTCCAGCCACAGCAATTCGCGTGCACCCGGCACGCTGTGAAGAAACTGTTACAAGCAGATTCATAGAGGATGTCAACACGCTCCACAAGAAGTCATCACGGCTGCATTTCCAAGGACAAACATGTGTGCAGGCATCAGAAAACGCACGCGTTCTCTTTTAGAGTTGACACGACAAACAAGGCACCGCCAGCGGCAGTAAGAAGGCAAACATGTCTGAAGACAACACAGACAGTGGAATTCTGAGCCCCTCCTCCTGCTCCACACCTCGGCAAGTCGCTAACAAAGATGACAGTGGCTCAGAATCCTTACAACTACAAGCTGTGCCACCATTCGACATGTCAGACACCAGCAGCCTCGCCCCCAGATGGGCCAGATGGCTCAAGGAACTGCATATCTACAAAGACGCATCAGGGGTAAGGGAGGAGCGTCGACTAAGAGGTATACTACTCCATTCTCTAGGACTAGTAGTACGAGACATCATTTTTGAAATGCCTGAATCTTCCACGGACACTTTTCAAGGCATCATTGACGCACTAAATTCCTACTTCACACCAGTCCCAAACCATTGCTGGCTGCGCATCGCATGAGTTCAGAAAGAAACTACTTCAAAAAAGCAGGACACTGGAAGAGATATTGCAACTCGCACGAGCAGACGCCGTCCTCATGCAACAAACAGAATCACTTGACAACATCAAAATCACGCAGTCTGCTTCCACTGCATCAGTATGCCCCATCAGAACATCGAGAGACTCATATCCCGCTGAACAAAAAAAATGTTACAGGTGCGGTTTCAAATTTCCACATGTAGGCCCATGTCCAGCCATCGGACTCAACTGTGACAAGTGCAGAGGCGAAAACCACTTCCAATCTGTGTGCAGAAACGTCAATTTCTTCCAGCCGCCTGATATGAACAGGGACACGAGGAGACAAGACCGAACCTCGACAAGAGAAAGTTTGAGATCTCGCAGGAGGCAGTCCCCTGCAGCATCCAGACCCCAACTGCAAAACTCATTGCGCGACACGCCACGAGAGGAGAGAAAGCGGGAAGAGAGAAGAGACTACTCGAGCCGCACTAGGACCAGACATGATTCGCAAAGGAGACACTCCAGACAGAAGATCAGATATCTAGAAAATGTGCCTCGTAGAAGACAGGAATCGCACTCATCCTCATCCAGCGGGGACAAGAAAAGGGGATATGTACACGCAATTGGAAACAGCATAGCCGCAGAATACAGTCCCACCCTGCTACTACAAATTAATGGGCAAAACAAGGAATTTCTAATTGACACGGGAGCAACGGTAAATGTCATAAATGATGAGACTTATAAACTACTCAACTACAAGAAGTCACTGAAAGAAGCAGACACATTAATATATCCATACGGCTCCAACAAGCCTCTAAACTGCCAAGGGATGTTCACGGCACACTGTCAGTACAAAGACAAAAATCAAAAGATCAAAATATACGTCATAAAAGGGGACGTGCCAGGCGGCAGCATTCTGAGCTTCAAGTCTGCGATCCAAATGGGACTCATTCAAATCATGTATCAAATAATGTCGGCATACACGACCAGCCCGAAGGACATGATGAAAAAAATGTTTCCCTCTCTATTCAAGGGGCTGGGAAAATTAAAGGACAAACAAGTAAAGCTGCACATCAATCCCCAGATACCTCCGACAGCACAACACTACAGGGGCATACCTCTCATCATACAAAGACATGTGGAGGACGAGATTCAGTCATTATTACAGCAGGACATCATAGAGCCAGCATCGGGACCAACTCCCTGGGTGTCTCCCATTGTACCCGTACCGAAAAAGGACAACAAGGACAGCATTCACATTTGCGTTGACATGAGGGCCCCAAATGTGGCCATAGAGTGGGAACGACACCTTGCCCCAAGAATAACTGATATGATGCACCTACTACACGGATCCAAGGTGTTCTCGAACTTAGACTTAAATAAGGGATATCGCCAGCTAGAGCTACACCCTGCTTCAAGATATATCACCACTTTTTCAACCCACCTGGGTTTGTTCAGGTATAAAAGGCTCAGTTTTGGGGTATCTTCGGTTGTGAAATTTTCCAAAATGAGATACATCAAGTGATAAAACACATCCCCAACTGTTTAAACGACTCGGACGACATATTAATTTTCAGCACCACACAAGACAGCCATAATGATACTCTGAGGAGAGTCTGCATGGCACTAGAAAATGCCCACCTCACACTCAACCCGGACAAATGTGAGATCAGCAAATCCACTCTCAAATTCTTCGGACATATCTTCTCAAAAGATGGCCTGAAACCAGATCCGGAAAAGGTTCAAGCGCTGGTAGAGACTCCCACACCCACATTAGTTTCACCAGTACGCTCATTCCTGGGAATGGCGAGCTACTGCACTCAATATATACAAGATTTCGCCTGTGTGAGCACGCCTCTTCGATTGCTAACTGGGAAGCATCAAGAATTCCAGTGGTCAGATACTTGTGAACAAGCATTTCAAGAAATCAAGAAAAGAATCGCAACGGCTTCATGCATGGCATACTACGACCCTGACCTTGACACGGAACTCACAGTAGACGCCAGCCCAGTTGGATTAGAAGCAATCTTAGCACAATCCAGGCGTGGTGCATCACCTGACTCTCCGAAGAGAATTGTAGCTTATGCGAGCCGCAGTCTCTCCAACACAGAATGTGCATACTCCCAACCCGAAAAAGAGAGCTTGGCGGTAGTATGGGCGTGTGAGCACTATCATCTATTTCTGTATGGACGACCGTTTACCATAGTTATGGATCACCAGGCTCTCACCACCATTTATGGAAAGCCGACAGCCAAAATGCCACCACGAATCGCCAGATGGGGTTTAAGGTTACAAGAATACTCATTCAAGATAATCCATCGACCAGGCAAAGATAGCAATCCTGCAGATTTTCTATCACGTTATCCACTTCCAGCTCAAGATGAGCACCAATCACACAAAGCAAACCAATATCTACGGTACCTAGTCAGCAGTGCGCTACCCAAATCCATCACCACAGCACAGCTGCTAGAAGTGACCCAAAAGGACATACTACTCCAGACAGTACAATCCTGCCTAAAGTCGAACCAGTGGCAGAACAGACCAAGAGGGGCACCTTCCCTGTGCACGGAGGAGGAACAACACTTTCGCACATTCAAACTCGTCCGACATACCCTGTCCACATCACCCCAAGGCATGCTATTGAAAGAAAACAGAATAGTAATTCCGCCAACCCTGCAAGACCAGGTACTAAATATCGCCCATGCCGGACAGAGAGGAATAGTGTCAACCAAGAGACAACTAAGAACGAAGGTATGATTCCCATCCATAGACGAACGGGTGGAACAACTACTAAGGAAATTCTTACCCTGTCAGGCGGTGGCTCCGCGCACATTCCCCGAGCCACTTAAAACATCTGAGATGCCTCTGCAGGTGTGGAATGAGGTAGCAGTGGATATGTTTGGGCCGCTGGCAAACAGCAAATATTTGCTGGTGATCATCGATGAAATGTCGCGATTCCCAGAAGTACATTTGATTCACTCGACCAGTGCTGAAGCCGTCATACCTGCGCTGGACAAAACTTTTGCCGACTACGGCATCCCCTCACGAGTCAAATCTGACAACAGGCCTCCCTTCACGAGCCATGACTTTGCTATGTTTGCAGAACACGTAGGCTTCCAACATCACAAGGTCACACCACTGTGGCCACAGGCCAATGGAATGGTGGAACGTTTCATGGGAAATCTTAAACGCACGCTACAGATCTGTTCTATCACAAACGGGTCATTCATGCAAGCCATCTGCACGTTACTACGAGAATATCGGAATACACCGCATAGCTCAAACGGCGAATGCCCATCAATGCTAATGTTCGGACGTGTCATCAGAACAAGGCTTCCCCACTATGCACGAACCAAGGATGATTCCACACACATACAGAATGCCAGAAGCAAGGACCAAGAAAGCAAGGACAAAATGAAGGAATACGCAGGTGCCAGAAGAAGGGCAAGACCCAGCACCATTCGCATTGGTGACCAGGTATTAGTACGACAAAACCAAGTCACTAAGGACATGCCTGCCTTCAAGCCAGACCCCATGACAGTGACTCACATCCAAGGGTCGATGGTAACGGCTGCTAGCCCCCATGGCAAAATCACCAGGAATTCATCCTTTTTCAAGGCTTTCAAAAACACGGACACCCCTGTCAGCACCTCAATGACACTGACAGATGATTCGTCAGATAAGGACTCTGAATATCATGAAGAGGAAAGAGACGCTGATGATAGTGGCAGTGACGGTGACGGCACTCCAGTGAAACTGGTCCCACCGGCGCACAGCCTATCCAAGAGGGTCATCCACATACCCACGAGATGGATTGAAGAGTTCGATTGAACAGTGTTGAAGTATTTGTTCAAGGAGAGGGGAGATGTATTGTCCTAATTTTATTATTATTGTTATTTGTCCAGAGGAGCAGTCCTCTGTTTATTGCAGTTGCTCGTGGGCTGCGTCCCACGTGATTAAGGAGGCGGGGTTACCGCCAATTAGGCAGTTCACGCTTGATTAAAGACCAGTTAACACGCACCTGGCTCCGGTCCTGATTGATTGATTGCGTTCATTATTAATCACGATTATATGCGATTGTATGCTGCTCTACAAAGGCATTCAGTGAATATTAAACAGCAAAGAACGGCTTCCCGGGCCAGATGGGGACATTAGCAAAGATATATACTAAATTAGGTACCACAACCATCTTTACCAAGGACATTCTTCCTGTCAGGGTTATGGGAAGCGAACGCCATCTGGCTAGTGTATTTTCAACATGAGTTACCATGGCCAGGTAGTTGTCCGCTAACAGACAGTTGTCCCCTAGGTATCTGATTCCCCCTGGGGACCAGCGAAGGAGATACTCACCATTCGGCTGCCTGGTGTTATCTGTGAGAGGGAATATTTTGGATTTATTATAATTAATCGTGAATCCTGAGAAGCCCCTTATATGGATCACATCCCTTATAACAGGGTCAAGGTCCCTAATGTACAGTAGAACATCATCGGCATAAAATTATATTATCTCTGCATGGTCTTTCAGGCAAATACCCCGGTGGGCATAGCGAGTTCTTATCATGTCGGCCATAGGTTTTATGGCTAGTACGAAGAGGATTGAGGTGAAGGGACAACCCTGCCGTGTGCCGCTACTCAGGGTGAACGGTGGCGATCTAAGAGAGTTGACAAACACACTAGCTGTGGGGCATGTGTACAGCAATTTAATATATCTGATCATTTCTGGGCCGAATCCCATCTTTCCCAGGACTACCCATAGGTACTGTCAGGAGACCATAGGTTCTATGGCTAGTGCAAAGAGGATGGAGGAGAAGGGTCAACCCTGCCGTGTGCCCCTACTCAGGGTGAACGGTGGCAATCTAAGAGAGTTGACAAACACACTAGCTGTGGGGCATGTGTACAGCAATTTAATATATCTGATCATTTCTGGGCCGAATCCCATCTTTCCCAGGACTACCCATAGGTACTGTCAGGAGACCATAGGTTCTATGGCTAGTGCAAAGAGGATTGAGGAGAAGGGTCAACCCTGCCGTGTGCCTCTACTCAGGGTGAACGGTGGCAATCTAAGAGAGATGACAAACACCCTATCTGTGGTGCATGTGTACAGCAATTTAATATATCTGATCATTTCTGGGCTGAATCCCATCTTTCCCAGGTCTACCCATAGGTACTGCCAGGAGACCATGTCAATGGCTTATAGAGCGTCCAAGGCCACTACAACTGCTTCTACTTTAGGGTCAAGTCTGGACATTACACCAAAGAGACTTCTAATGTTCAATAAGGTCGATCCGCCCGGGACAAAGCCCCCCTGGTCATCATGTATAACGTGTGGCTTCAGGGAAAGAAGCCAATTCACCAGTACCGTAGCAAAACATTTTGTGTCTATATTCATACGAGATAATGGCCTGTAGGAGCCATATTCGTTGCTAGGTTTCCCGGGTTTCAAGAGAACTGTTATAGTGGCCTCTCGCAGAGTATCAGGAAGGGCAGAATCATGAAGTGACTCTGTCCATAACTCGGGGAGATGTGGGCCGAGTATGGTTGCATGCTTTTGGTAAAACTTGGCTGTAAGACCATCAGGGCCTGGAGCCTTACCCTTTGGGAGTTCTGTTATTACCTTCATTATTTCTTCCTTGACGGGCCCGTGGGCTCATATATGACATGGGGATCAGCTCAATGAGGGACTGCATAGCCTGGGTATCATATGGCTGTCCCTCAGCGTACAGGGCACTGTAAAAGCTTGTGAATACCTTCAAATCTCCAGGTCTGCTCATTGTGGGGACCCCAGTTCATCAATAATGCTGTCTATCTGAGCGTGACCGCCCTCCAGTCTAGTTAGCCTGGCCAGTGTTCTCCCCAGTCTTTCTCCCTCTCTGTATTTCCTGGCTGCCTGAAGGCATGTAAGATATCGTATTTCCCTGAGAGCAGGTGCCTCAAAGAGCTCCAATTCGGTACGTATCTGTGATAGTATATCGGGGCTTGAGCGGTAGGAGTACCCCTTTTCGAGTTGTTTAAGTTTAGTCTCGGAGCGACTGAGGTCTCTCCTTATCGTCTTTAATATACCCGCCTCCATGGATATGGACATGCCCCGGATATATACTTTAAATGCCTTCCAAAGCACCGCAGCATAACTGGTCCCTGCTTCGTTAGAGCTGAAGTATGTTTCTATGTCCGCACGGATCTGTGCCTTAAATAATGTCATGGAGTGCTTCTGATTCAAAGTGCCAAGAGCCCCGAGGTCCAGGAGCGGACCCTATCTCTACGGACAGTATCACAGGCGATTGGTCTGAGAGGGTATGGTGTTGTATCTCAGCACCCTTGATTTTCCCCACCAAGGAGCCCGATACCAAAAACAAGTTTATTTGTGATGAGCTATCATGTACCGAGGAGTAGAACGTGTATTGTTTCTCTTGTGTATGAAGTGTTCTCCATACATCCCACAGTTCCAACGACTTCATGGGTGATAACAGACAGCTGCTGCATGTGACAGAGATCTGTGGGCTGTCCCCGTTCTGTCCCACACCGTATCAAGTATCAGGTTCTTATCGCCCCCCCCTATATAATCGGAATCCCAACGAACCCCAACAGGATGACTGCAGTGCTGTCAAAGAATTTGGGGGAGTCAGCATTGGGACAGTAGGTATTGACCAACAGGTATTCGGCACCATCCATGAAACAATGAAGTATAACATATCTCCCCTCAGGGTCTACACACTTCTTTTTTAGACTGCATTTGACAGTTTTATGTACCGTTATTGTAACCCTTCTTGCTTGGGAAGAATAGATAGTGAAGAATCTATTCGCTCCCCATGTTGGTGGAATACCAGTTGCCGCACTCTTCTTGGAGTGTGTTTCTTGCAGAAGGAGAATCTTTATCTGATGCTTCTGCACGTATGCATAATTCTGCGTGACTTAATGTTTTTACCCAATCCCCTCACATTCCAAAACATCAGTTTAATTTCCATCCCGTTGTTCGGGGGGAGTGACATGGTTTCCCTAATCCATCTTCGGATATTATGGGGCAAACTTTTTTCCCATTTTCTTGGTGTGTTGGGTTCGGAACCACAACCGGCGACTAGTCGCTTTAATATGACCCAAACACACAAACATTTCCCTCCTCTCCCACCCACCCTCACTGCCCCCCCCAACCTAGCAGTGTACGTTCCCCTTCCCCCTCTACACAGCCTTCCCCAACTTGGCCGTTTTCTCGTACCCAGACAAACCATTAACCATAAAAATCACTGTGGTGTGGGCTATTGTGACATTATGGCATACTTTTCGACTTAGCTGTGCTGGCAGCTTAGTTTGTGGTTACCATAATCACGCTGAGCAGTAAGGATAACATATGGTATAGTACTTGAGTGTCCCATCAGTTCGGGGGTGGGTTATCAACATCTCGTGCATGACCCTCCAGGCTCCGGATCTGTGCTTCAATAAATTTGACAGCTTCTTTAGGAACCGTGAAAAAATAAAGCTTCCCATGAATCTGAAATTTCATCCGAGCTGGGAACAACATGGCATATTGCATATTGAGGGTACGGAGCAGTTTCTTAACTCCAACAAACTTGCTTTGTTCATTTTGTACTGGTATGGAGAAGTCTGGGAATAGTCTGATTGTTTGGGATCCCAGTTGTAGTTCTTTTTTTTCCCTGGTAAGACGGAGAAGGAGATCCCTGTCACGATAACTGAGAATCTTTGCTATAATAGGCCATGGGAAATCGCCAGATTTGGGTCTGGATCCAGTGCTCGGTGTGCACGTTCTACTGCAAAGAATGGGGAGAGTTCGTGCCCCCAAGAGCTCATTAAGTAATGTTTCAACTGCCTGCTCCATGCTTCTCGTCAGGGCATCCTCTGGCACTCCGACTATCCTGATGTTCCTCCTCCTGGAGCGTGACTCCTGGTCGTCGCACTTAGATTTCACCGCTTTCATGTCCTTCACCAGGTATGGCACTGTAGTCTGGAGGTCATGGACGGCATCTTCCGTTGCTCCGATCCTAGCTTCGGCTTCTGTTATGAGTCTGGCTTCTCTGGCCAGCTGAGTCATCATGGATGCAACGTTAGCCGTGATATCGTCTAGGGTCTCGTGGACAGCTGCAAAGCCCTTAGCCATAGCCTCCATCATATGCATGATATCAAGGGGTGGGGTCAATACAGATTGTGCATGTATCGTTTGGGAACTGGTCGAGGGTTCTGGATTTCCCAAGCATTGGGTGTTATGAACTTGTCCATGGCTCCAGTTTTCTTGCCTCCACCTGTGCCTGTGGACATTGTAGTATATACAGTAGTTTAATGTTCCCACTCCACTGGTTTGAATGGAGCTTAGTCGGTATGTACAGTATGTACAAGCCCCCAGCCTCCACACGTGTGGTACATTAAGCAACCAGCAGCTTTCTCTCTTGGGGGGCTTGTTCACCTTCTATGGCCGGCTAAATCTGCGGTTGATGATGCAGGACTGCTGGTCAGTAGATAGTGGGCTCCTCAGTGTCTGGGTGCGAGCCCAGGATCCCAGTTCTACCGTCATATATAATTGGCAGTAGATGCAGCTCCAGAGCACCTCAAATTCTTGTTGGTGGGGTGGGCCAGTTAATAGCAGGTTATGAGAGCTCCCCTAGGTGGCACAGAGTCATGCACATTATGGACCAGATATAGACATTCACCGATGATCCAAGTCATTAAGTGGAAGGTCTCTACTCAATGCACCAACAGCATCACAATGCTTGCAGGGCTTGATGCACGTAAGAATGTATGCAGTCTCTTGGTATGCCGTATAGCCCCCGGT
Source organism: Ambystoma mexicanum (assembly GCF_040938575.1). Classification (NCBI taxonomy): domain Eukaryota; kingdom Metazoa; phylum Chordata; class Amphibia; order Caudata; family Ambystomatidae; genus Ambystoma; species Ambystoma mexicanum. The sequence goes on from NC_090937.1 coordinate 276,408,562, forward strand.
ATCACAGAATGATTCCCCACCAGTAGGGACCCTGGGTGAAGCCTGGCAGTCTAGTGAGGACTGAGGGTACCACTGTCAACAACGGGGGCCTAGTGGATTGGCAAGGGACAGGTTTGCTAGCCAATCAAACCACCATCTTCACCACCTTTGAAGTCCACGGGTCGGATGGCAGGGAGCAGCGCCACATTTCAATAAAACAGTGCCAGTCTCCGTATCACACAGGAGAAGGCACAAAGCAGCACTGGGCCCAAGCAGAGCACCGTACGGCGTAAGAGCTGGAGTCAGGACCGAACTTGGAGGAAATGAAGAAGCTCTGCCGGGTTCCAGCACAGCCAAGGTGCGTACATTTGGATGTTCCTACTACGACGTGGGCCTCTCTGTTGATCCCACCGAAATTGCACCATTGCAGCAAGTCCCCCTTCCTGAACCTGCAGCAGGCTTCCCGGGCACCGTTATTCTACTGGGTTGTAGGCAGTAACAGCCTACGGTTTCCGACAGCCGAATCTAGCATTTGTTTTGAGTCTCCTAGAGGAAAAGATGGTATAATTCAGATGGATAGTGCGGGTCTCGGCGGAGCGACTGCGGGTTAAACCTCCATCCGCTTGCTGCACAACAACGCCCCCTGGATAGAATAGATAAAGGCTTGTGGTTTGAACTTACCCGAGCGGGACCGCTGGAGAGATCTGAAGATGACACACACTTGCGTGCGAACGTGGGTTAATGTTTACTAGGTAACCCTTGGTTATGGTGTTGAGCCATGACATTATGCGTGATGATTTCCCTGGCGTCCCACGTCCCATGCTTCCTGAGCGGTCAAGGAGCCCAGGAGGGTAACCAAGGGAAAGTACATGCAATGTGAATTGTCTGTGTATTTATGGTAGTGCTGCCATTAATATGAAAAAAACAAAAACAAAACACTTAGAAAAAGTAGATACTACTTCTATCAATGGATATACATCGAGAACCATTTGATGACCATGCTGTTCACATTGCGTTCTTTTTCACATCGCATCAAGGGAGATTATGCATTGCACACACATGAATACATCTGTCCCTTAGTGTGCATACCAGTATTACATCTTCGTATCAAATAATATTGCTTAATACAAATAATTGGCCAATGTACACTTTCCAAGTATCAACAGGTATGCATAAAGACAAGTTTGTACTGCAATATTTTCACTGTGTATCCAGTTCCATTGTTAATGACATGTAGAAATCCATGTGAATACTTGTCCTCAAATGCAAAATGATCCATACATTCTGCATGTTAAATTTATCATCATAATGCTATCTCTAAATAGTGCTTAAACATTAGACTCCTAAGGAACACTACAGGTGAGAAGAACAGGGACGGACCAGAAAGGGGGAAGAGAAAGGGACTGGGTCCGGTCAGACAGAAAAGACCTGAACCACGACAACACAGTGCCAGTGATACCTTCTTGCACAAAGCACTCCAACAGAACAAGATGGTTAACAGTATCAAAGGCAGCAGAGATGTCCAGTAAACCCAGAGCTCCTATAAACTACGGTGACAAGCAGTCCCTCAGTCCCGTGCTCAGGCTGAAGACCAGATTGAGAAACATAAAAGAAAGAAGAGCTTTCCATAAATAACCTAAGACAAGGGACCACCAGGGATTACAGAAGTTTAGCCAAAAACATGAGTTTAGATGGTCAACAGTATCAAAGGCAGCAGAGAGGTCCAGTAAAACCAGAGCTCCCATCAACTACGGTGACAAGCACTCCCTCAGTCCCGTGCTCAGGCTGAAAACCAGATTGAGAAACATCAAAGAAAGAAGAGCTTTCCAGAAATAACCTAAGACAAGGGACCACCAAGGATTACAGAACTTTAGCCAAAAACAGGAGAAGAGAGATGGGGCGAAAATTTGCTGAAATGGAAGGATCCAAAATGTTTTTTTTCAAAAGGGGAATAACCAATGCGTGTTTAAGACTAACCAGAATGGTGCCCGTGTTAAAGGAATGATTAATAGCTAGGGTAATAAGAGAGGCAATGGAGGACATAATACTCTTCCTCACAGAAAGAGGAATTTCATGACTAATAGAGACAGATCTAAGCGTAGTCGTGGTTGCCATAATGTCTTGAACAAGATATAAGAGACATTGTTACCAAAAGGGAATCTGAATGGTTCAACCCGTCTATACAAGGCACAGTATTGGGGGAAATAAAAGATCTAAGTTGGTGGAAACAGAATAAGGGTGTAACTCCAACCCTTCAAGAACTTGAGACATTTGGTTTATACAAAGACTTGCACATTTTCTCGAGGAGCTTAAAAAGAGACTTGAAAATATTTATTTTTGTGAACTGTTAAGAACAAACATTTTTGTCATGCGACCGTAAATTGGGAGGAATCCAACTAAAATTGTCCAGACTAACCAAGAGCTGGGAGACTACGTCTGTGGCAAATTTGAATGTTGATTTTTCGAAAGTGGTAGGGTCAGATGGTGGCTAGGATTTGGACTGAGAACTACTTTTTGGTTTTGGACAATTGACAAGCACCCTCAATTTAGTTTGTAGGAAGGGAAATCCCTTGTAGCAATAGGGACAGATAGGCATTTTCCTTGTTTTAGTTAAATAGAACTCTTGAAATGTTAACCTTGAGTCTGATTCTTTCTTTTGGTCTGCCCCAACTGGCATAGCTAATGGTTTTGGTGTTTGCAGTTGTTTATTGTTTTTTTTTTACATTTATTGCTGGGAATGCAATACATGTTTGGGCCCTACTAGTAATTTCAAACATGTCTACAAGTTAGTGTTTGCAGACAAATCACATTAGTAATAAACATAGTAGAACAATACAATAGGTAAACGTTTTACTATGTGTATAACTAAAGTTATGTGTCAGCAAGCACTAACTTGCAGGCACATTTGGAAGTTTTAAGGTAAGCATGGTGATTTTAACGGTGTGCTAGGGTGGAAGGGAGAAGAGGTCAGCTAGGGTTTGTGGCAGAAGGGAGAGGGGAACTAGGGTTGAAGTGTTGGTGGGGACAGTGGTATCAGATAGAGCGCTGTGGTATACTATGTGGTGATGTTGGAGGGGTGTACAGTGGTGTGGAGCATTGAAGTGTAGAGTGGTGTGGGAGGAAGTCGGAGGGAGTAGGACTATGGTGGGTGGTGTGGGGTGGACTGAGGTTGAGGGGAGAGTGGAGTGAAATGGAGTTGGGTGGGATGGTGCGATGTAGAGTGGTATGGCATGGTGTAGAGTGGACTGGGGTAGGGTGAATTGGAATAGTCTGGATGAGTGTGGGGAGAAGTGGAGTTGGGGGATGTAGAATGGAAGTGAGTGTTGTGAGGTTTAGTGTCATCCGCCGCCCTCGTGACTGGCGGATACTTCCGCGGTATCGCTGGCAGTATGGGTTTAGAGACTGGTAGTCCTTTCTCTATTTTTACAGCTAGCAGCAGTCCCAGTTCCCTCAGCACAGAGCCTGCCGGGAGTATTTATTCCTCCTCCTTCCGGTGGACACTGCGTTGCAACCCCGTGGATAGTTTTCCCAGCTTCTGGGTTTACGCTTGCTGCTGACACTCCGTCTGGATCGTCAGTGCTTTTGTTCTGCTGTAAACTTTGTCCTCTGCACAAAGTTTTCCTTCTCTTTGGTACTTTGCCTTTTCCCGGTTTTATTCCGGTTCCTTCTCCCCGCGTCTCTCTCCTTTGAGACCCGGTACCTTTGCTCTTTCTGCTCTTTCCTCTCTGTTTTCCCTGGGTTCCTCTCCAATTTTGGATTCCAGTATACTTTCTATTATTCAGCTTCTTCTCTTACTTGAGTCCCCTACTTCCTGTGTCCTGCCGGGCTGCATTGGATACCAGTTACGCCTTCTGACTTCACGTTTGCTACGGACCCCTGCCGTTTTGTGTCTACACCTCTTCCTGCTTCATCACTTCGGAAGTTCCTACTTGGAGTCGGACAGAGTGCAGTTCGGCGCCTGACAAGGGTTTTTTCTGCCACTTGGCTTTTTCCCTTGTGTATCGGCTTGCTCCCGGGGAGGGAGCCACAGGCGTGCTGTTCCATCAGCGTTCACTGTGGCTTCCCTCCATGACAGGCTATTACCACCAAAAAAGGAGAAAGACTACCTCGCCAGGTGAACCCTGTCCACCGAAGCCTTCAACTCAAGCAGCTCAGGTGAGGAGAGTGTGGAAGCAAAGGGGGAAGTGAGAGAAAAAGGGTCAGAGAAAGGACATTTAGTAGAATGATGGGGTAGAGTAGGGTGGGTTGGGGTGGAATGTGGTGGTATTTGCTGGGGGTGGGTTGGAGTCAAAAGGCAAGGTGTAGGATGTGGGGGCATGGTGTGGGGTGAAATGAGCGTTGACTGGAATGGTGTGATGGTGAGTAGGGTGGAGTCGTGTACAGTGGGGTGTGGTGTAGTGGTCTCTGGTGGAGTGGTGTAGAGTGGTAAAGTGCTGAACAGTAAAAGACGGTACATAGTATTTTGTAATATGACAAAGAAAGATTAACAGAAAGCACACATTTGGGTAATGAGAGTAATTGATTTTTCAGAGCTGAATGGAAAGGATGAAACAAGGTAACAAAGCAGATAGGAAAGGGGAGGGGTTTCCAGAGTTTGGGAGCGAGTGTCACAGCGCGCCGATGGTCGCTATGGCATCGATGGAAGAGGGTCCATGCTTGTGTGCCATCACATTACTACTGGAATGCCTCTTGCTAGTCTAGTTTTTCCCAAGATGGTGCCTGCACTTCATATTTACTTTCTGAAGCTGCGCTGCTCCAGTGCGTTGCAACTCAGTTCTCTCGCCGGGTAAGACGATAGCGCTTCTGTCCCTTCTCCTCCTATTTTTACTCCTTAACATCCGCTCTAGCCTGCCTCCTCTCATCCTGGCCTGTTTTCGTGACCTACCTTTTACTTCCGTGTACCTTTGATTGATATCCTTATGCTCATACCAGTGCTTCCATTGGATGCTGTCCGTATTTCTGCCATTGGATATCCTCACTTACCTTTAAGACACTAAAACATCCCGGTTTACCATTCATTAGTGGGGGTTGTGCAGGAACCAGCCTTTTCCCCTGAGGGGTATTCCTTCCAGTCTCCACTTTGCCTAGCCTGTCAATATTCAGTCTGGCACTGAGGCTACAGACAGGAATAGACCATTCCTCTCCAAAGAACACCAGTCCTCCAGACGACAGAAGGAGCGAAGAACAAGAAGATCGGAACAGACCGGAGAATCACAGTCCTCAAAAGGTGAGACGCTGCCTGGTAGCTTTGAGAGTGAGTAGTGAAAAAGACAAAAAGAGGAGGAGGTGCAAAGAGGTTTTGAGAAAAGAGAGAAGATGAAGATTTTTGGAGCGAAGAGAGCATGTAGGGATTCAAAGGGAGACAAGGAAGTCAAGATAGGAAGGGGTTAGTCCATGAAGACATTTACAAACTAACTAAAGAAAATGAAACAGAAGTTGGTTCTCAAAGGAAAGAAGTGAATCAGAGCGTAGATGAGTGGAAACAGAGGCATGAGCAGGGAGAGAGAAATAAGACAAATGGAGGTATTGAAGTCTGAATGGAGCAGGGCAAGATGGGAGGCCAACCAGAATAGAGGAGCAAAAGTCAAGTCGGGAGAAGCCAAGAGAGTAGATGCATTTAATCACATGGGGGGACAGGAAAGGACAATCACAACGAATATTGTAGAGATTATGGCAACAGGTGCAATCAGTAGTGGAGATATGAGTAGAGCAAGACAGTTAAGAGTCAAAGATGACACCATAATTTTTCACTGTAGAGGAAAAAGGGAGAAAATAAGGTGGGAAAGAGATACCAGAAGGGTAGGCGGAGAGAGGTAGCGTGAGGGCCGGAAAGAAGAGAAGTTCCGTTTTGGCTGGGTTGTGGTGAAGAAAGTGGGTGTGCATCCAGTGTTTAATGGCAGAAAGATAAGCAGATGTATTGGCCTGGAGAGAATTGGAGAAGCAGGAAAAGAAGAAGAATAGTTGGGTGTCATCAGGGTCAAAATGGGGGCAAATGGTGAAGGAAGATATTAGTTGGAAGAGAGGGATAGTATAAAGGGAAAAGAGGAGAATGCCAAGAGTGGAACCCTGTGGAGCACCATATTGGAGAGGCTGGGTGTCAGAAATGGAGCCGGCCCAAGAGACTAAAAAAAAAAGTATTTAGAAAGGTAGGTGGTGAACCAGCAAAGGACCGTACCAGAAAGACCAAGCTAGGCAACGGATGAGAGGAGAGTGGGGTGATCAACAGTACTCAATGTCACTGATAAATGGATGAGAGCAGAAGAATGTGTTTTATGTCGGGCAGAATGAAGAAAGTTAGCCACATGAAGAGGGGCAGTAGGGAGTGCATGCTACAGTAAGAAGAAACTTAGACTATCCACTCAAACATTTTAGAGAGAAAAGGAAGAAGAGAAATGGGACGATAGTAATAGCAACAGAACGGGTCAAGGGAAGGTTTATTAAGAATAGGAATAATAATGGCATGTTTAAAAAAGGAAGAAACACGAGTTGAAGAGAGAGAGATTAAAGAGACAAGTAAGATAAGAAATATGATGTGGGTTGACCAGTGATATTAGGGAGGAAGGGAGAGGATCTAGGGGCAAGGCAAGAGGGCTGACCATGACACATGTAGGTGAGAGGGCTGGAGTCAGAGAGTAAAGGAAAAGAGGAGAACGTGCATTTAACAGGTGGAGGGGGAGGTGGAGGGGACGGGGTTGTGTCAGAAGATGAGGAGAGGAAGGGAGCGATGAGGTGGATCAGAGAATGAAGAATGGAGACGGGATAGTTTACTAATGAGAAAGTCAGAGAACTGGGTTGCCGATAGGGAAGATGATAGAAAGGAATCACAGGGTATGGGAGGGAGAATTTGAAATAGACAATGAGGCTGATAGGAGAAGGAAGCAGTCAAAGAAGAAACATTCTTTTTTATAGCATAAAGCAAAAGGCCATCATGGGAGGAATAGAGAGAGAAAAGAGAAGCAAGATCAGAGGACTGTTTTTCCCCACGCCTTGCAAAGTGAAGATCGAATGGAGAGAATAGGGGGTGACAGCCAGGGTTGAGGGGGTCGCCATTATAGCAGAAAGAAAGGGAAAGTATAGTGAGAATCAGGAACAGATAATAGATTAGTCAGGAGAGCAGGGGCAGCTTGAACAGAGGAAAAGGTAGAGAAGGTATCAATAGATGGGAAAGAGGAATTGAGAATAGAGAGAAAGGTGGGACAGTTAAAGGAATGTAGGTTGAGTCGTGAAAAGGTAAGAAAGAGGAGGTGGAAGAAAAGGAAAGTAAGGAATGATCACAGATAAAGAAGATGAGCAGTGACTTATACCTCTGTGACAAATGAAAATAATGTGCATGAGAGGAACCTGAGGTGTGGGACAGGGGTAGGGATTTTAGGAAGATTATAAGAATCAAGAAGGGAGAGTAAGGGGCAGAATGAAGAATCAGGAAAGTGGTGGATATGTTAGTTCATAAGCGGCAGTCAAGGTCATCAAAACATGTTAGAAGAGGACCAGGAGGACGACAGAGGAGGAGAAAAGAGATACTATGAGGTTTTCTAAAGTTATATTCCAGAGAAGAAACCAAGGGTCGCTGGGTACAGGAGGAGCGAGAGACAAAGATGCATGATAAAAAATTCAAGTTCCACTAACACTACCATGCTGGTGGGGGTGAGGAGTGTATACAATGTGTGTTAGAGAAGACAACTAGAATAGCAATGTGTTGAAGGGTGAGCCAGGTTTCAGTGATATAAAGCTAATTGAATTGAAAGCGAGAGAATACATCAAGAATCGAGTGAGCCTTATTACAAATGGAGCGAGCATTCCACAGGCCTATAGTGACAGAGGAGAGGGGAGAAGTGGAGATAGACAGACTAATCAGGGTGAAATAGCTACAATGATGAGAAGTAGGCTTGAAAGAACAGTGATATGAGTAGAAAGAGGGTATGGAAGGAGCCATAAAATAGGTTGTGGGAGAAGTATGAGAGGGAGGGAAGTAGAAGAGAAGATAGCGACAAATAGGAGAGAAGAAGTGGTAAAAAGTGAGGATGACTATATGCTAGAAATAGACCAACAGAGTAAGATTGAGATTTTGCAGGTTGGAGCACGCCAGGCACAAGTAGGGGCAAACAGGGATAGATACTGCCCTTAAATTGGTCAACCTTAGGTCGGGCGCCCAAGGCAGGGACGCCCTGCAGAGATGGAATAAGAGAGGTAGGGTAAGTCACATGATCCCTCATGTGACTGTGCCGGATGGAGGGCGACAGCGGCAGGAAATGGTGATGCTAGGAGGAGCAGGCAGGATGAGGCGACGAACCTCCGGTTGGAGATAACTTTTGGCAACACTATTGCACTTCATGCCAGAGACCAGCCTCTGGTATGGGACCTGTGCTGCTCAGCGTAATCTTGTTTCCAAGACGAGGGAATTGCCCCTGAGCTATCCTCTCAGTCTGGAATGGGATGGTATTGGATATGGTACTGAGTGGAGCGGTGTGGGGAGGAGAGTAATTTACTGGGGTGGTATAGAGTGGTGTGGTGTGGAATTGTCTGTAATGGGGTGGGATGGAGAGGTGTAGAGTGGTGTGGGGGTATCATGCTGTCGAGTGGTGAGGGAAGATGTTGGGTAAGAAGTGGTTGAGAGGTGTAGAATGGTGTAGAGTGCTATTGGGTGGAGCGATGTTGGGTGGACTGGGATGAAGAAGGTGGAATTGTTTTGGGGTAGAGTATGGCACAGTGGACTGGTGCAGAGTGGTGTGAGGGGGCTGAGATTGAGTGGAGTAGTGTAGAGTGATGTGGGGTGGGGTGGTGTGGAGCAGTGTGTACAGAGATGTGTGGGGTGGGGTGGATTGGTGTAGACTGGTGTGAGATGGGGTGTAAGGATTTGGATGGGTGTGCAGTGGAGTGTTGTAGAGGACAGTAGAGTGTTGTGATGGTATGGTATGGTATGGTATAGAGTGGTGCTGAATGTTGAGGACTGATGAGAAAGAGGTATGGGTAAGGTGTGGTGGTGTTGTGTGAAGTGGTGTTGAATGGTATGGGGTGTTGTGGGATGTAGTGGTATGATGTGGGATGGGATGCAGTGATATGGGTTGGGTGGTGTGGGGTTATGAGGCTGTGGAGTGGTGTAGGGTAGTGTCGGGTGATATAGGGTGGGATGGTGTGGTGTGGAATGGTATGCTATAGAGTGGTGTGGATCGGTATGTGTGGGGTGGAGTAGTGTGTAGTAGTGTGTATAGAGTGGTGGTGAGTGTGGTGTTGCATGGTTTGTAGTGGGTTGCAGTAGTGTGGAATGGAGTGGAGTGGGATGGGATTGTCTGGGGTGGGTTGGGTTAAAGCGATGCAGGCTTGGTTTGGAATAGAGTGTACTGATGTGATGTTGAGTGGACTGGTAGAGAGGGCACTGGTGTGGGATGGAGAGGGGTGATGTGGAATAGTCCTCGGTGATGTGTGGTGAAGTGGCTTTGAAGGGGTTTGGAGTCGAATGGGGTGTTGCAGGGTTAAACTTAGTGATGAGGTGCAGTAGGGTGGTGTTGGCCAGTGGTGGGGTGAAATGGTGAGGGGAGATGTAGGGTGCAGTGGGGTGGAGTGGAATGGAGTTGAATGGAGTGGTGTAAAATCGGTTGTGGTGGAGTGGGTTAGTGTGATGTTGGGTGAAGTGGTGTGGGATTGAGTATGGTTTGGTGTGCGTTGGGATCGGGTGGAGTGATGTGCAATTCTCTGGAGTGTGGGGGTGGGATAAGGTGTAGAGTGGTGTGCAGTCGTGAGGGAAGGGAATTGTGTAGAGTGCTATGGAGTAATCTGGCATTGTGTGGATTTGGGTTGTATGGAATGTGGTGGGATGCTGAGGGGTGGAGTGGGATTTGTGGGTAGTGTGGGTTGCAGTGATGTGGACTAGTGTAGAGTGGTGTGGGATTGCGTGGGTAGAGTAGTGTGGAGAGGAGTAGTTTGGAGAGATGTGGGTGGTGGTTGTGTATGGTCTGTTGGAAGCCAATAAATCTGTTTTTTTTTACGATTCCCCTTGAATGGATTCTTTCTCTCGCTTGCAAACCCTCAGGCACTATATCTAGATGTTCTTAATTTTTCTTTTGCCATTTCAAGACCTTTTGGTTCAGAAGCACTTTTTGTTGGACTGCCTGTGCAAGGTCAGTCCCTGTCTTATTCAATTTAGCTTTTAACAGCAGATTCCAACTGTCAACTTGCTTCCATTTTCTCATGGAGGCAAGCCAAATTTCCCTCAGAAAAAGGCCCAAAAATATGTGTCAGAAATAATGGTGATTCCTGAACTGTAGAATAGCAGAGGTAGGGGGCCATGCAGTCCCCACTGTGTGACTGACCAGTATCAGGGGGGCCTGCATTGTGGGGCCCCCAACTGCGCCAGTGGGTGAGCATGCAAAGGAAGGATCACTATGCCAGTAGAATAGGAAATGGACTGGAACAAGACGGAGTGGTGCTTTGGCGAAGTTGGTCTTGCTGGGGCTCTGCTCTGTCCTGAGGCTAGGGGGCTAGCCAAGGAAATTGAGATGTGTTGCCAAGGCAAGTTCTCACGCACGAGCAGCATAACTGCTGTTTGGGAGAATCCTTGTAAAACACCCCCACATTGGTTAAAATACCCCAATGACACAAAACATAAAATGTTCTCATGGGGCAGGTTCATGTTTTAGCATTTCCAGTAACAATGTCAAACAGGTCCTGCTTCCTTCTGTGTTAGCAATGCTTTGTCGCCTAGGTGGTGCTAGACCCACTATATGCGCCAAAAGCAGTCCCCAGTACGCCACGCGTCACTGATGCCATCTTTCCAGTCAGCACAAAATGCATGACAAAATGGAGAAGGCCCTTTTTGAAACCACACTTCACCCCTCCACCTAAACGCCAATTAACACACATGTGCAGCAAAAAGCAGAAAAACGTGTTTTTCTCTGTGAAACCTTTGCGCGGGAACATGACAAGCACGTGGGTCGTTGATTCATGGCGGGATCTTGCACAGCAAACCCTGCCCTGCTTCCCTCAGAGAACTAGGCTAAGGACGCCGACTGGGGAATAGGACGGAGGACGAAGGCTCTGAAAAATAATTAACATTTCAAGGAAGGGTTGGAAACCAGAGCAGGATATTAAAGTCGATTCTCACCGAGACAAGCTGTGCGAATAATTCTTTTTCTACCCTTAGAAGGCAGTGTTGTATTTTGAAATAGACATTTCACACAAGGACATTGACAAAAAATAGATTTGATCTGCCTTTCAATGTGCGGCAAAATGGCGTTTTTTCTGGATAGCAACACAAAAGAGGTGACGGCTGGAACGTTTAGAATTACTCTGGGCAACCATCCATAGCATCGTTCTTCGCCAGCTAAGCCACTACAAAAGGGGAAAGACCAAGCCTGATTTGCACGTGGTCTTTCTCCTTGTGTAATGGTTTAGATTAATTCTAAACCTTCCAGACATCACCACTTTTGTTTTGCTTTTGTTCTCGATACACGGTTTTGTTCCCTAGAGACACCTAACGCGTCCGTTCTGTGGATAAAACTAGCAGGGTCTATGTTATATTGCTTGGAAGATATGTACAGTTCAGCAAAATATATGGTTATGATATAAGTCATATCCGGCAGCGATGCATGGCATTTCTGGAGGTCCCATTGTTCTGTCCTTGCTTTTTCACATAGTGAAATCCAGGCAATTCGTAATTTCTCCCCAAGAGGGCGTCACCCCCTTTGGGACCAGGTAGCTGAGCCCTCTAAGGTTTGAGTGATTGATTGATATTTTATTTATAATGCGCTCATACACATGTGTTTCAGAGCACGCAAGGGAGGGGAACAGAGGAGAAAACAAAACAACGATCTTACTAGGCCCAGTGACATTGAGAACGCGCAAGTGCATGGGAGAGGGTGCGGGAAAAAGTGCAAGGGAGGGGGGAGAAGTGGAAAGTGCAGAGCAAGCAGAGAGCAGGAATAAATACTGATAAATACATGATAAAAACAGCAAACACAGAAAATAGTAGTGCATCCAACAAGTGCTAAGTTGAGGGAAGCAGACAGTGTAGGTCTGGTAAGTGCAAGGGAGGAAGTGGGGGGACTGTGTGGGTACAGATACAGACCCCAATGCAAAGGGTGGCCGGGAGGCAGTGCAGGAGGGTAGAAAAGATACGCAGGAGCCTGCGCCCAGTGGACCGAGGGTGGCCAGGTGCACAGTACCAAGAGAGACCCGAATCAGTGGAGGAGAGGGGGGGTGAAAGCAGAAGCAAAGAGGATGGTCTTAAGGTGCTTCTGGAACCGGAGGTGGTTCTCCTCAAGTTTTAGGGTTGTAGGGAGGCTGTTCCAGAGGGAGGCCCCAGCCGAAGAAAGAGATCGACCCCCAGCTTGTTTCTTAGAAAAACAACTGACCCTGAGGAAATTAGAGGTAGAGGAGCGGAGAGCTCGAGAGGGGAGGTATTTGCAGAGGGATAGCTGAAGTTATTTTAGACCCAGGCCCCAGTAAGCCTTGTGGATAATGCAGAGGGTTTTGAATTTAATCCTTGAATCCACTGGGTGCCAATGAAGAGATTTCAGGGCTGGAGAGATACGATACCAGGGCTTAAGGCCAAGGACAAGTCTCGCAGTCCTGTTCTGAATTAGTTGCAGAGGGCGGAGAGTAGAGGAAGGTAGATTTAGAAAGAGGCTGTTACCATAGTCCAACCTAGAGAGAACCAGAGCTTGGGATGCCATGAGCTTCTGGGGGAAGGAGAGGAAACGTAGAGTACCTCTGAGGAGGTGCAGTAGGAAGTTTGACTTTTTAGAGACCTCAGAGATGTGGGCAGAGAAGGAAAGGGTGGAGTCAAAGATGACCCCAAGGTTCTTAGCCACACAGGTGGGGGTGGGTGGAGGGCCCATGGAAGCAGGCCAGACAGTGAGGGGAAAGGATGGTGAAGGTGTGCTGATGAGGAGGATCTCCGTCTCGCTGGCATTCAGACAAAGATCATTGGCGGCACACCAATCTTGAATGGCAGTTAGGCATTCAGAGATAAGAGAGGGAGATAAGGTGGCCGAGGGCAGCCTGAAAATTAACTGAGTGTCATCAGCGTAGCAGTGGAATTTGAGCAGAAGATGGCAATGCAGTGGGCGAGAGTTGCCAGGTATTGGTTGAAAACCCAGGGTGAGAGGTTAGACCCCTGAGGGACACCACAGGTAGAGAGGAAGATAGATGATAGGAAGGACCCAAGTTGGACCTGGGAGGGTCGATCAGAGAGGAAAGAGGTCAGCCAAGCCAGAGCCTGATCAGTGATACCCAGGTTATCACGGAGACGGTTGAGCAATATTGTATGGTTTACTGTGTCGAAGGCAGAAGAGAGATCAAGGAGGATGAGGACAGAGGGAATGTTAGAGTCAAGGTTGGAGAGCAGATATTCACGGGTGTTCAGGAGAGCAGTTTCCGTGCTTCTGGCTGCTCTGAAGCCAGACTGGTGATCGTGGAGACAGAGAACAGAATCAGAGTGAAGGTTAAGCTGGTAGATGGCCAGCTTTTCCAGGAGTTTGCCCAGAAAGGGAGTGATGGAATTGGGCGTTAGCGGGATCGGAAGGATCCGATGTGGTTTCTTGAGAAGAGGATGCACAAGGGAGTGCTTCAGTGAGGAGGGGAAGGATCCGGAGGCAAAGGAGAGGTTGCAGAATTCGGCAAGGGCTGGAGCGTGGGTGTCAATATGGTCCTTGATGGTTTTGGAGGAACAGGGACGAACCTGTTTTGATGAGGCTTTCATAGATCGGACTTGTCTAGCGACCTCATCAGGGGAGAAAAGAGGAAAGTACAAGAAGGTGGGTGGGGGTTTTGTCTGAAGGGGGTCAGAAAGTGCAGATGTAGAGTGGGGCGGAGAGGCTAGGGAGGAGAGGGTGGATAGGATGTCTTGAGTTTTTGAGATAAAATGAGAGGCAAGGGCATTGCAGAGAGCCTGGGGGGCAGTAGTGGGTTAGAGACTGCAGCAGGGTTGGCCAGCTCCTTGCAGATTTTAAAGAGTTTGGCCGAGTTGTTAGATGCCGCAGAGACACAGGCTTAAATGTGTGCTCTCTTCTTAGTGCGAACAGAGAGTCAGTATTGTCTTTGGAGCAGGTGACAGGCCAGTTTGTCAGAGGATGAGCAAGAAGTTCTCCATTTCCTCTTCGCCGCCCTACACTTACTTTTAAGTGTGACTAGGTCGGAGTCAAACCAAGAGTTGCACTTGGCTTTGGGCTTCAAACGGATCCTCATGACAGGGGCAAGAGCGTCAAGAGTATCAGAAATAGAGGAGTAGAGAAGGGCCAGGGCTGTGTCAGGGTGTGAATCAGCCAGATGGGGGCTGGGGCGGGAGAAGGTGGCAGCAAAAGCCTCAACTGACACGCGCTTCATGGGCCAGATGCCCGTGAAGGTAGGTGGCAGTGTAGGGGTAGGCTTGGCTTGGGGGAAAGAGAGTGAGAGATGAGAGGAGAGGAGGCAGTGATCACTCCATGAGAGTGGGGTAGTCAGAGAGGTAGAGAGGGGGAGGCCAGATGAGATCAAGGCATCAAGGGTGTGTCCTGCAGAGTGCGTAGGGCTAGAGGGGAGGATGGAGAGAGAGAGGGAATCGCAGAGGTCACGAAAGAGCAAAGATGAGGGACAGGGAGAATCAAGGTGGATGTTTAGGTCCCCAAGGAAGAGGAGCTGGGTGGTTTCGGGCCAGGTGGGAGGAGGAGAGGTCAGCCCAATCTGAGATAAAAGAGGTGATTTTGTAAGAGAGTGGTTAGGAGAGATAGAGAGCCTGCAGACAAGGCATTCGAAGGAGGGGTAAATCTGAGTGGGAATGATAGTGGCAGGAATCCACTCAGGGAAGATCAAGGCTACACCACCTCCAGGCCGGGAGAGTCTGGGTGCGGCGAGGATCTTGTAGCCGTCAGGGAGGATAGTGTCAAAGCTTGTGATGAAGGTGGCCGTGAACCATGTCTCAGTAAGACCGAGGACATCAAGGTCAAGTTCTTCGAGGAGGTGACAGATGTCAGAGAAATGTTTGACAACGGAGCGAGAGTTGAGAGTGGCCATATGCAGAAGGTTGCCAGCCTTAAAGACCTTCCGGGGAGGGGTACAAATCATAGGTACGCCCTGCGGAGGCGAGGAGGTAGCCTGTAAAGGGGCAGAGAGAGAGGGAGGAGTGTGCAAGGTAGCAGAGGAGTGAGAGGAAGGGACAGCAGGAGCTGAGAGGAAGTTGATGAGGCTAGGGAAACACCTATCAAAGAGGAGGAGATTGGCCTGAGGACCTTGGACCATGACAGTGCCTTTTAGATAGACATTAAGGATGACTCTAGAGAAGTGAAAGGAATCCATGAGAACATCCCAGCGAGTGCCACCGTTAATGGGAGAGGAGGAGACAGGACAGAGCACAGAGATCATATGCGGAGTCCATAGATCTGGCAAAGGAACAACAAAAAGGATGTCGGTGAGGGTCTGTCTTGAAGAGGCGCTGGAATAGGTATCAGCAATAGGGAGTCCGGGGTGAGGATATCCTTTTTGAACTTCTTCTTTCCAGACTTAGTGAGAAGGGAGGGATTGCTGATAGAGAAGCAGGAGGGAGGGTAGAGGAGGAAGATGGAGGGAGTAGGCAGGTGCAGTGGTATGGAACAGTCACTGGGCTCACAGGTTACAGTCAATGGGCAAAGTTAAAAGCAAAATACATCCAAGCTTGACTTTCCAGTTAAAAGCAAAATACATCCAAGTTTGACTTTCCAGTTAAAAGCAAAATACATCCAAGCTTGACTTTCCAGTTAAAAGCAAAATACATCCAAGTTTGACTTTCCAGTTAAAAGCAAAACAGATCCAAGTTTCACTTTCCAGTTCCATTTAAGAGCATGTTGTTAGGAAAAGAAATGGGTGTGTGAGAAAGGAAAGGTGAGTACAGAAAGACTTAGGTTAGTACAAAGAGGGTAGACTGAGAAAAACAGGCAGGGATGAGAGGGTAAGTAACCCATGATGAGTGAGGTGGGAGAGACATGGTAGTCTGGGGGTGGAAACCAGAAGCAGGGTTGGGGTGTAATAGAAATGCGGTCAGTCAGCGGCAGACAGGAAGCAGGCAGGGGCCTTTGTGTGGGCCTTTAGTGCTCAGGGCTGGCTCTCGCCTCCCGGTTGCAGCAATTGGCCTATCTAGGCCTGGTAGCCAATGGGGGTGGGAGTGAGGCCAGACCAGGTGGAGAGGCAGTCAGAAACACCACAGAGCGGCCATCTTTGAGGGGCCAGGAACACACGTGCAAAATAATGCACAGAGGTAGTTAAAAGAGCCACCAAGTACACAGAAAAAGGTCCAAGTTAAGAGAACTGCTGATGATCAACAAGCGCCGTGCCCCCAGATGCAGATGTAGATTTCAGACCTCGCTGTACGAAAAATAATGAGTAGCGTGGTAAAATAAGCACAATTTCGCTGCTTACCTGTCACGATGCCTGCCCCCGGAAAGCCAGACCAGGCCCAGCAACCCCGGAATCAGGCATCATGCCACTTGAAGCATGCCCAAAAACCCCAGTTAGGGGCTCTTTGGCTACAGTCCTGGTGCCTATGGCGCCAGGCTCATAAGAATAAAGTCAGTCCTGGCGCCATGGGAGCCAGGCTCATTACAGAAATCTTACCTGTTGCAGACCATGCTGCATACCTACCTGATGCAGACCATGCTGCACGAAGCCACAAGCCAAATGAGGCTTGAAGGGACTACTTTACCTCAGGGACTCCTTTCCTCTTGGGTGGGGCTGTGGAAGAATACTTAACTGGGACTTCTTCCAAGGCTATTTAAGCCACACCCGGACAGCCACACGTGCTTCGCATTATTCTGCTTGCTGCAGCGAAACGCTCACCGTGTCTTCAGCAGCTCCAGTCTTCAGCCACGCCTGCTTCAGCCCTGGAACACCTGGAACAAGAAAAGGAGAAGGAGAAGAGGTCAGAACAAAACCCTTACCTGAATCCTTGATCCAGCACATCGTCGATCTGGAAGAGAGAAGCCTTCTCAGGTGCATTGCCACACACCTTGCAGCGCCGCGCTGAACTCACCAACCGGGACTGCATTCCTTTACTCCATCGCGAATCCAGCATCTCCAGGCCATTCTTCAACACCTGGGGGAGACAAGAACAGATAGGTGAGCAAGGGCAATACAAACCACCCCCAAAGACTTACCTGATTTACCATAGGGGGGTACTCACCTCATCTCGGGTCGGCGTAGTCAATTCTGCATCACTGCCGCACCCCGGCCCCTAATGGGAAAACAAGGACAATACAAAACACCCCAAAGACTTACCTGATTTACCACAGGGGGGTACTCACCTCATTTCGGGTCGGCGCAGTCAATTCCGCATCACCGCCGCACCCCGGCCCCTAAGGGGAAAAAACAAGGACAATACAACCTAACCCAAAAGACTTACCTGATTTACCACAGGGGGGTACTCACCTCATTTCGGGTCGGCGCAGTTAATTCTGCATCATCGCTGTACCCCGGCCCCAAAGGGGAGAACCACAATAGACTTACCAGGATCTTACCAATTGCCACTTGGAACTCTTCTGGTGGTTTAAATCAGCAACCTGCAAGGAATCTGGCAGAGTGAACATCAGACTTTTGAACTCTTACGAACAATTGGACTTAGAGTCAATACTGGAACTCACCAATTCCTCCACACCAGTGAAGTAACTGGTCGTCTACGCGCCCCTGCGCTCGACGCAGGATGGAGAGCTCATCTTTCCAAATCTTCAGGTGAGATTAAGAGGGAACTTCACGAGTGTTCTGTGGGCAGACAAGGGGAGTGGGATGGCGGGTTAACGCTCAGATTACGGGAGGTTAATTCCCTTTCTCCATTGCAGAAAGATATTCGTACGAGTCCAACAAACGAAGCTAAGTGGGTCTGTCCAGTCTGTCATCTCGGCTCAACGTGTGACTCTGGTGGAAGCAACAGCGGGCCAGTCCAGATCGACGCCCCCGTGGGAATCAGGTGAGCGTAACATTACCCCTGAAAGGGTCCAGGAGGGGTCGGGAGGCTTGAAGAGCAGGGTGAAGGCAGGAACAGCGTAAAACCAGGCTCAGAGTTGAGCTATGAGGAAGCAGAAGTGAAGAGGAGCCCTCGGATGGGGACCGTGGTAGTCTGTGCCTGATCCTGCCTCTCGGCTGCAGCAATTGGCTGATCTAGGCCTGGTAGCCAATGGGGGTGGGAGTCAGGCCAGACTAGGTGGAGAGGCAGTCAGAAACACCACAGAACGGCCATCTTTGAGGGGCCATGAACACACGTGCAAAGTAATGCACAGAGGTAGTTAACACCCGCTAGGCAACAGGGCAAGTGGGATCCCACTGGTGTGACTCCCCCTTGGTGGACAAAGAATCCCCAGAAAGGGATTGCATTTATCCCCATTATGTGAAAAGTTTCATATGTTTGTTGGCTATATGGGGATTGACAAGTATAATTTTACTTATGACCCTTTATAAATGTTTGGTGTGGTATCTGACCTTTTCATCAGACACTCATTACGAGAAACACAGAATCAATGGATCGTCCAATTTCGTCTCAGCTTGAACCATAAAGACGCTGCAGGGACAAGATGATAAGAGAAGGAAAGAGAAGATGAAGTCCCATGGGGTGAGCCACCAGGGGGGACCCCCTCCTGGAGGGTAGTGCCAACCAGCAGTTTGAAGCATAAGGCTTCTGGTGCGGAGGAGCCAAGAAACCTGCGAAAGACTGCCAGCTCATAAACGGTCTGCAGTCAGTTCGGCTCAACTGAGCAAATGGAGAAGCACTGCCCAAACCAGAAGCAATTGATCCCCGCCCACAGCCCACAGCTTCGATGAACCAGCCAGCCTATGACCGAAGAGGAGGCTGATTTGATGAACCGACACTGGGAACCCAGGAAGTGGCTGAACCGTGATACCGCAGCAGCCAAAGAGACTGCCTCAAGCAGGAATGCCACCATGACACAGAAGGTATATCGCTGTTCCTGGGAGCAGGGAGGATGGCAGAGGGATTTGGCAATACTCCACGGTGGGGAGATGTCAGAAGACCCCTGAAAGCCAAATGACCCCAAGGAGGGGCAAGATATACCATACCCCAAAGCGGGGTGAGAAACCAGGAGATCCTAGATGGGTGAACGTCAAACGACCCAATGAAAGGTTAAGATCTACAATATTAGAGATTGGGGTGTGTATTTGTACTGCGCAAACAGACTTCAAGTTGCAGTAATCTATACTCTAAAACAGTTTTAAAGTCCCAAAACACTGTCAAGAAATATAGTTGTAGCCATACGATGTGTGAGTAGTGATTTATTCTATGTATCACTATCTAATGAAAAAGGCACCATTAAACTACAAGTCAATCAACTGATTCCACCAAAGTAGTTTGGCGAATGAACAGCTAGGGATTCATCCCCAGAATTATTTGCCTTGAGAACGACCGATTGGTCGAAACACGTGTTGGCTGTGCATAGAATAAATCACCACTCACACATCGGATGGCTACATCTATATTTCTTGACAGTGTTTTGGGACTTTAAAACTGTTTTAGAGTATAGATTACTGCAACTTGAAGTCTGTTCGCGCAGTACAAATACAGACCACAATCTCTAATGTTTATCGCTTTTCGAGCGACCGAGGGGAACCCTGTGGGCATTTTCTGCTGCATTTTGACAGGATTTTAGGTAGTTGAGCGCACTGCATACTGTTAATCACTACATTTGGTATTTGTAAGATATACAATACCCTGCAAGCGGGGTAAGAGACCACAGAGCCATCTGTGGGGTTAAAGCCAATCGACCCCAAGAAGGGGTAAAAAACACAATAATCCATGAAGGTCAAGAGCATACAGACCACTTGAGAAGGTGGAAGAAACCAAACCCCAAAAGGGGGTGTAAGAAGCAACACAACAAGAGGGCGAGAGAGACATACGACCCAAGGTCATTTACTCCAGAGTGGAGAAATCACTATTCAATTGGGATCCTCAAAGAATGTTGTACAAGGAAACAAGGAAGACTTGAAGGACATTCTCTGAGCTATCCAGCAAGGCCAGGGCCTGGAAACTTCCAAAGAGACATTTAGGTGGGGGTCAGATGCCAACCACATTTTCAGCAATTGAGAAAGAAATGCCCCAGAGAACTGTTCTGGTCAACTTTATGTTAGCCCTTTCTATTGGTGGTAGGGTAGGTACTCAGGTTACATTAGGTGTGTGGGACAGAGGACTGTTAGGTTTGTAAGAAAGACTTACGGACTAGCATCATTTATCATTCTTTTTTCTTTTTTTAGACGGGGCCAAGATAGGGAGATAGGGGAAGAATAGGCCTTCTTAATTTAAATAAAAATCAAACTTGAACCATGACCTGCTGTCCGCCTCCTGGGTCTGACATTCCACAATGTCTAAAGCCCACGACTGTCCAGTTGAACCAGGAAGTGGCGAGTTTCTTTTGGGTCAGTCTATCAGTCCGAAATAATAAAGGGGAACGTGGATTTCCCTTTGTTCCCATGACTGATTGGTCTGTGTTTCCTTGCAGACAAATGTAACTTAAATGGTCTGCTTTGGTAGGTCGACTGAACAGGGCACGCATTTGAATGAAGAATTTAGCCTGAAGGCCTAGAGGTGGCTGATCCTCAGTGCAAGGCTGACCCCTTCAGGCACAGTGTGGAACACCATGTCTTTACCTTGGATGCATGTTTTCATTTCTTAATTAAGGCAGCAGAAGTGAAGCTGCTAAAGTATAGTGTGGTCTGGTATGTTGCCTAGAGGAGTTGCTCAAAACAGATAGTGTCATGAAGTATTTACAACTCACCATGCTAGGTGCTTGGTTCCCATGTCTGACACTTTCATGTAACAATGTCCGCATATCCCTCGGCTGGGCTGTGGAGCGGTGTCCCCTTCTAAAATGAATAAGGGGCTCTGGCAACTTGCATGGGCCCATCGGCTTGGGCAGGGTGATGGGCATGTTTCATATAACTTCCCACGATAGAAACATGAGCTAGGTGTGGAGGTTCATGAGTCAGGTTAGGGAAATAGAACATTTCAGCTCACTAAATCTTTCTAAAGGTAAACGCATGCCAAGGCGTAACGTAAGCAGGGACGCCATTTCACCAAAATGCCAGGGGTAGCGGAAGTGACATCACGTGACCCTTGACCCCTGATGACATCACAGGAAATGATGTCATTTGACCCCACCCCGAACTGATAGCGCGGGTAGCGATGGAACACAACCTTTCACCTGTTGACAAAACAGGAATTGGCATCTCATAGCATTGTACACAATGAAAAATATGGTTACGATATCACTATAATATGATGAACATTTCATACAAGAATGGATCGCCATATGTATTGTTAAGATCAGTCTGTATAGGCCCATATTACCAAATAACTGTGAATGCAAGCAGATGTCCATGACCAAATGATAATGATGTGTTATTATACAGCAATTACGCTTAAAGGCATGGTCCAGTAAAACATTTTATTGTCCCTACGGGTCGGCCATGTTTTTTTAAGCCTAAGTGGCTCGATTTTAGAAAACTTTCCTATGGACCTTACCCGAGTTTTCGTCCATTAAACGCACGCGAAAACAGGCACCAGGGAGCCGCTATTTTATGATAATCCTATCACTTGCCCCATCGCCCTGGCTGACCTGCTTCTGCAGCACTAAATCAATTCCCCCGCCCCTGAGCCTGTCATCAGCAGACTCGTACCGCCCATTTCCCAACGCCAAAGCACGTCTTGTGTCAACATTCGCTGCGCTTCAGCTAATGACGTGTCGCCATGGAAATGGCAGGACGCCTCTTTCCTCAATAAGTATAAACAGACCATTTCCCAACACACAGCAGCAGATTTTCGATTCCATTCCTCTCTCTGTGTTACTTTGAGTATTCTGTGACTCGTTTCTGTGCTCTGGTCAGCTACCTTCGCTGCTTGTAGCCCGTGTGAACACCTGTACCATCTCGGTAAATAATTTTACTTTGTTTACCACACAATGGCTACAATAATGCCCTACATGTACGAGCCCGAGTATACCGAGGAGGAACTACTGGAAAGGGAAGCATGCGAAAACGGTGGGGATTCGGACAGCAGTTGGGAGGACGATTCAACAGATGAAGAGCCTGGGCCTAGTAGCATGTACGGCGTCTCCACCTGGTGCACATGCAATCGGTGCGAACTAATGCCAACCGAGGAGGAGAACTGCTGCTGCTGAGAAAACGCGGGATGCCTGGCCTACATTTCGGAAGGCGAGCCATGACCACAATGCATCACCGAGCTGCCAGACTTCAGGGCAGCCTGCCTCACATGGGCCGTGTTGAGAATAATGATGGTGCTTATGCACGAACTTCGCGCAACTGTTCGTCCTCGTAATCCGAGTAACGAGTAAGTATACTCTGCTTTTCATGCCACTCCTATTTCATGTTCTTCTACTATATCCAAAATTACATCTACATATCATTGTAACGCATGTAAGTCGTTCAATAGTGTGCATTGTTTATATAGCATTTGTCCGTGCAGAATGCCATTAGTTACAAGAATTTTCATTGACAACAAACGTTTATTAAACTTACCTTGGTCATTTAAAAACAGTTTGTTTCATTCCTTTTCACAGGTGGTACAGGCTGGTGGCCTATCGTTCCTTTACATGGTGGCTCCACGGGAGGCTTGGACACCGCGTTCGAAGAGTGATAGCCGCCTGTGCCGTTCGTGCCATAAGAGAAACGTTCCCGAGTGACAGCGGTCAGTACAGGGGATTTTCTCTCGCTGTGCTGCAACCTGACCTGTATAATCTTTAAAGTCTTGTATTTTTGTGTCATGAAAATAAGATACAAAATAAAACACCACATATATTTTAACAACGGTTGTTTCGATTTTTTAAATGAATCAAGTGTGTCTCCATTCAAGGATGGACGTTAGATATCTGTGTCCGAATGGGTGAAGGTCTGGTCGCTGTGAAGCAGGGTGGTCACTATCTATCTAAGCTAACATAACATATTCTCGATAATGCATGCACTAAATAACACTTGTTCAAAGTCTTTCAGTAGGTTATGTCTCTATAAAAGTCACACATATATCTATACTAACAATTACCATTGGATTATACAGGCCTTAGGTTAAGGGTCTTGACCACTATAATACACCGGTTGAAGTGTGGGTCTGTGCTCACAAGAATCTCCGGTATGTGGCATTTGTTATTGATAAGCAACGATATACTATCAAAGGCAGTTCGCACCCGTGGATGAGCGCTGGCATGTGGGGCTGTCTGGGGCGCGAACGGCCAAGGTGCCAAACAACATGTACACTTCAAAAGGTATTCCACGCCAAGGGGCCATTGCTCACATGGCCTCCTCAGACCCTGTGTCTCCAGCCAGGCCTCCCCTTGAAGCAGGCCGCCCCCCTGCAATCCACATAAGTGTGTCTCCATTCAGCAGTCTTCCTCTGCCTTATCTGCACGCCCCAGGCCCCTCCATCCCACCCACCCTCTATCAAAGGCGGTTCGCACCCGGGGATGAGCGCTGGCATGGGGGGCTGTCACGGGCGCAAACGGCCAAGGTGCCAAACAGCATGTACACTCCAAAAGGTATCCCACGCCAAGGGGCCATTGCTCACATGGCCTCCTCAGACCCCGTGTCTCCAGCCAGGCCTCCCCTTGAAGCAGGCCGCCCCCCTGCAATCCTCATAAGTGTGTCTCCATTCAGCAGTCTTCCTGTGCCTTATCTGCACGCCCCAGGCCCCTCCATCCCACCCACCCTCTATCAAAGGCGGTTCGCACCCGGGGATTAGCGCTGGCATGGGGGGCTGTCACGGGCGCAAACGGCCAAGGTGCCAAACAACATGTACACTCCAAAAGGTATCCCACGCCAAGGGGCCATTGCTCACATGGCCTCCTCAGACCCCGTGCCTCCAGCCAGGCCTCCCCTTGAAGCAGGCCGCCCCCCTGCAATCCACATAAGTGTGTCTCCATTCAGCAGTCTTCCTGTGCCTTATCTGCACGCCCCAGGCCCCTCCATCCCACCCACCCTCTATCAAAGGCGGTTCGCACCCGGGGATGAGCGCTGGCATGGGGGGCTGTCACGGGCGCAAACGGCCAAGGTGCCAAACAGCATGTACACTTCAAAAGGTATCCCACGCCAAGGGGCCATTGCTCACATGACCTCCTCAGACCCCGTGTCTCCAGCCAGGCCTCCCCTTGAAGCAGGCCGCCCCCCTGCAATCCACATAAGTGTGTCTCTATTCAGCAGTCTTCCTGTGCCTTATCTGGATGCCCCAGCCCCCTCCATCCCACCCACCCTCTATCAAAGGCGGTTCGCACCCGGGGATGAGCGCTGGCATGGGGGGCTGTCACAGGCGCAAACGGCCAAGGTGCCAAACAGCATGTACACTCCAAAAGGTATCCCACGCCAAGGGGCCATTGCTCACATGGCCTCCTCAGACCCGTGTCTCCAGCCAGGCCTCCCCTTGAAGCAGGCCGCCCCCCTGCAATCCACATAAGTGTGTCTCCATTCAGCAGTCTTCCTCTGCCTTATCTGCACACCCCAGGCCCCTCCATCCCACCCACCTTCTATCAAAGGCGGTTCGCACCCGGGGATGAGCGCTGGCCTGGGGGGCTGTCACGGGCGCAAACGGCCAAGGTGCCAAACAGCATGTACACTTCAAAAGGTATCCCACGCCAAGGGGCCATTGCTCACATGGCCTCCTAAGACCCCGTGTCTCCAGCCAGGCCTCCCCTTGAAGCAGGCCGCCCCCCCTGAAATCCACATAAGTGTGTCTCCATTCAGCAGTCTTCCTGTGCCTTATCTGCACGCCCCAGGCCCCTCCATCCCACCCACCCTCTATCAAAGGCGGTTCGCGCCAGTGGATGCACGCTGTCAGGGGCGCGAAAGGCCAAGGTGCCAAACTACATGTACACTTCAAAAGGTATCCAACGCCAAGGGGCCATCGGTCACATGTCCTCCTCAGACCCCGTGTCTCCAGCCAGGCCTCCCCTTGAAGCAGGCCGCCCCCCTAATACCACAACATACATACGTCATTCATTCACAAACACCCCCCCCATTTCTAATACTTTATAAACCACTTGATATGTCTCATAAGAACATCTTTGTGCTTTGCAAGTCAACTCCTGAATGTGCTACCTGGCAACCACTGAGATCTACGCTAATCTGCTCGTCGTCGTGCTATCCGTGAACTTCTGTGACCGCTTAGAGCAAACCCATCAGTGTGCTACCTGTGGCCACCCACCTATTCTCCTGCAACATACTGCTCTGCTTGCTGAATCCAACTCTTTGTTGGTCAAGGTAAGGCCATGTATCCTAGTCATATTTAGCAGATTTTTAAATTTCTATCTATTTGCGAGTAGAGTACACAATAGTGCTATGTTCATTGGTCTCATTACTATTGACTTGAGTTTCCATTGCTATGCTATCAATAGATCTATTTATTTTCATCTGTGTCTATTGTCATCGAGTTGCATCCTTCAGGGGTCCAGTCTATAATGTAAGCATGTTTCCTTCTCATGCAAGACAGAACATCCAAGGGACGACTCACATGTTCAGATTTTAGTCACATCATTTATACATATCTACAACTTATGCAAATACTAAGCTGCACATAATGAACTGGTATAGTTCCTGCGACCAAAATAAACCTTGCATTGATCATTGTATGATTCATTTACTTTTGTATCAAATCTTTATTCTTGAAGATTGTATAATAATGTCGATATTTACTTTTCAGATTTATCAACAATGCCTGCCTGTTCGATTAGCGGTTCCCCTTCGAAGACCCATGCGAAATCTGAAGGCACTACAATGCATGTATTCCCGAAAACTGGATGAGCTGGAAAGTAGAGTCCACCAAGTCTTACAGGACAAGAGGGGTGATCGATACCGCATCTGCAGACAGACACTTTTCCTTGGACATGTACACACCATCTTGGGTAACAAAGAAGAATAAACGGCGAACGACACGGAAATTGCTCGAAAACGCTATTCCCACTCTATTCGTCCACATTCCGCCACCGGTGAGTCAAGTGTCTGGATTTAGCTTTAGGCCTTGTGGTAGTGTGTAGGTAGCCGAATGGATTAATTGATATTGTAGGTGTTCTATCCCTTGTAATAATTTCGATATTGATATGTGTATAGCTTTTTGAATAATGACATTTATCAATATATTCTTTTTCGATTTCATAACCCACAAACGCAATGTATATATATGAGAACAGGGAACTGTGCTGTATTGAGCATTTTTCAAGTATTCTGTCGCCTTACATGGCTATTTTTAATATTGGCATTTCATTATCAATCATTAATTTACCTTTACAACTTCTTGACTATCCCTTGAATCTGAAGCAAGAACATTCTACATCCTTGACGTGGTCGCAGTTATCAACCACTTCTAGCGCGTATCAGGTAATCTTACTAGGCTAATCCGCTACATACTTGTTTTATGCATGTCAAGTAATAGTTTTATTCTATCATGTAATTATTTTACCGAATGTTTGGTTAGTTCTTTCCAATTGATACACACCTTAGTTATCGTCCACTGGTGTTTGTTTTCAGTTATAATTAGTGTTATCCATACTAATGCAAGTACTGTCTTTCAGGGAGATGCTGAAGCGTCCGCCACATCTACAACATTTCTTGATGATCTTCACCAGCAGGAGGTATGGATACTGACAGCTCCATCGAGCATCATCATCAGAGCTGGAATTCTTGTTGTTGATTGTTCTACACAATGTTTCTTTCGTGGTTAGCCGTTGATATGTACCTGTGCTGTCGACCCCAGGTGTGTGTTATGTTTTCACTATTGGAATCCTCACTAATGCAAGTACTATGTTTCAGGCAGTTGATGGAGCGTCAACCCCTGCACTTGATGCATAGCCTGACATTCAAGTAATTCCAGGGGAAGTGGAAGCGGGACCATGCGTATGCGAATCGGCGCAACAGCTTTCGGAAGTGCGCACTACATTTGCAACATCCATAGATATTCTTCAGCAGCACGAGGTATGGATACTGACAGCTCCATCATGCGTGATCATATAACGTGATTCCATTTGCTATACTTTCTTCCCTATTAACGCAAGTGCTGTGTTTCAGGGAGACGACGGAGCTTCCACTACAACCACAACATCCCATTTAGATGATGCAGATGTAAATAAATCGGAGAAATAAGTCGATGAAATGTGATTATATTTAGATTTTCCTTGATTCTTTTAGACAATGCATCATTTGTGGTTATCTCTTTATATGTACCTGTGCGTTCGACCCCAAGTGTGTGTTATGTTTCCAATATTGAAAACCATACTAATGCAAGTACTGTGTTTCAGGGAGACGACGGAGCTTCCACTACAATCACAACATCCCATTTTGATGATGCAGATGTAAAGGAATCGGAGAAATAAGTCGATGAAATCTGCATAATTATATTTTCCTTGATTGTTTTAGACAATGCATCATTTGTGGTTATCTCTTTATATGTACCTGTGCCGTCGACCCCAAGTGTGTGTTATGTTTCCAATATTGAAAACCATACTAATGCAAGTACTGTGTTTCAGGGAGATGCTGATGCCTCCTCTCCAATACAACCATTCATGGCAGTCCATGCAGAGCCAGAGGTATGGATACTGACAGCTCCATCGAAATAGATCATCACTGGTCGAATACTTGTCGTTTGATTGTTGCACACAATGTTTAAATCGTGTTTGGCTATTGAGATGTACCTGTGTGTTCGTCCTCACGTGTGTTTTATGCTAACAATATTTTGATACATAGTAATGAAAGTACTATGTTTCAGGGAGACGATGGAGCCTCATTCCGGGCTGTCTATGCGGATACAGAAAATATAGTCGTTGCAGCGCAAGAGGAAGGGAGGACATGCGGAAACGAATCGGAGCTACAGCGGGCAGATGTTGAAGGTCGAGTCAAAAAAGTTGCAAAGAAAAACAACCAAAAAAAGGTTAGTTACAAACAGTTCATAACTTTAAAAAAATGTTTGTGCTGGGGACTATTTTATGTTTTTTTCCAGTCAATTGGACTACACTTTATCTTGTGTTTAAACTGAACATCCCTTTTCCAATCTCTCCTCCAATTACCCGTGGGTGTCAGAACTATACATACACAGACAGTGAAGCAAATGAGAGATGTTGCTTGCCAGACCATGTACACTATGGAGGAACTATTAATTGAGGCGAGGCGTGTTCAGGCTCGAGATGCTCATGTCCAATGGCCAGAACATGAATTAACTGTGTTTGGAGAATACAGCAAAGTTAAATTGGACCATTGCTACAGTGCGACCGCACCACCACAAGAAGATGATATTGAATGTATTGAAGATAGCTCTGAAGTAGTTGCAGATCAATTCACACAATATACACCCGCCAAAAAATTGCCACCCAAAAACCTGTCGACATTGTTGTGTTCTCCCATCAATGTTGAAGTAATAGATGTCGAAATGACAGAGAATGAACCAGCCGCAGCATCCATAGACGCATCAGAAGATATCAGCGATATTACTTTCCAATGTGTTGAAATCTCCACAACGTCACAGGCCGAAACAACGTTGACGCAGGCTGACAGTCTAATCAAAGAGAGCAAATACATTGTATTCGACAGTTGTTTGATGGAAATTATAAGTATGCTGAAATGTGTGCATTCCGTTAGAGGGAAAGTATGTGGGAAGCCATTGATTAATGTGACTCGTCAAATAAAAGGCAGTAACGTCAAAATAAATGCTGCTTGTAGATTAAATCATAGGTTCTCATGGTCTGCACAAACGATGCTGGGGAAAATGCCAGCAGGCAATCTACTGTGTGCAGCTGCATCTCTTTTTAGTGGCTCCAGTTTTAGAAAGTTAGAGGCTTTCTTTCAGTTTGTGGGACTCCATTTCATTTCTAAATTGCTGTACTACATATACCAACGTGATTATCTGTTTCCGGCCATTAGTGATGCTTGGAAAATTGAACAATTGTCTCTAGTAAGTACATTCGAAGGGAAACGTTTCAGGCTAGCCGGCGATGGACAGTGCGACAGCCCTGGATTTTCTGCCAAGTACTGCACCTACCACTTTCAGGACATGGATAGTAAGAAAATTGTGAGTTTGGTGGTCGTGCAGGTAACACAATGTACATCCTCAGTGGCCATGGAGAAACCAGGATTTATCAAATCAGTGGAATATCTACAATCAAGGGGAATGCACATCGACCTCATAGCCATGGACAAACACGTTTCAATTGCCAAGACAATGAGAGAGCAGTTCCCACATATTAATCATCAATTTGACGTATGGCATCTTGCTAAATCAATAAGTAAGAAAATCCCGG
Organism: Ambystoma mexicanum; assembly: GCF_040938575.1. Lineage (NCBI taxonomy): Eukaryota > Metazoa > Chordata > Amphibia > Caudata > Ambystomatidae > Ambystoma > Ambystoma mexicanum. Next base: position 276,437,760 of record NC_090937.1, read on the forward strand.
CTGCAGGGGCTGCAGGAAAAAAAAAAAAGGTTTTGAAAGTATTTTGCAGTGGTCCCAGTCTATCACCAACCATCTTTGGTGGAGCTCAAAAACTTGTGAAGGGTCAGTGGAAATACTACTTGAAAAATGGCGGTCACTGATGCACCACTGTACCAACATTCGCCGCTGGACAGAAAACCAACATTTCCACCAATGTGAACATGGCCCTTTGTCCCCAGAGGAGGCATGGAAGAAGAAGTGGTTGATTCCATCTTCACCGACACACAAAGCCATTGAGAAGACTGTTTTCGACAAAACTCTATCAAGAGATTTGAGAGGACTGACAGAATTCTGTCACACAGGAGATTTGGAGGTGTTCCACAATATGTGCCTAAAGTACAGGCCAAAGTGCTTGCATTTTAGCTTTCGGGGCATGAAACATCGCACTCTACTAGCGGTCTTGGCCCATAACAGCAGTGTCGGACGTGAACAATCTAGGACTAGGGGTAAAGTAAGGATGCCTCGCTACAGTAAGGTGTTTTCAAAACGAAGTAAGCAATGGGTGATCAAACCAGTCTATGATGAAATGCAGTTCGACTTTGTGAAAGGCCTTATTGTTGCTGTGTTAGAGAAGCACAGATATGGAATTTTGGACGTTTCTGTGCAGAGCAGTGATCCATTGCCACCGAACATTGCAACTGTGCCATGTCCACCCGAAGCACAGCTGGTTGTGAAGTACAAATCCCGGTTTAAATAATTGCAATACGATTGTCTTTTTGTAAATAAATGTTATTGTACAGTGTACCTGTAACCCTAACCCCTACCTTCACCATCATGGGTGGCGAACAAGCTGGGTATCATCTTTGAATTCTCTCTATTCAACTCATATATGTGTATGTATATATTTTTCTCATGTCTCAATTCATGTAAATGTAAATGCTGCACACTGTTAATGGAGGGGAGGCTTGCGTATTGCAAATAATAAAACAAACAAACAAACAATAAATCTCACTTTTAACTCAACTCCTGTGGTACTTTATACTATCCTTGACCTTCCGGGGACAAAATTGGGGGCCTTAGAACGCGCCAAGCGGGCCGTGGCATTTGGGAGAGAAGCCAGTTCGCATTTGCACATTGAGGCGCACTACATAGAGGGATTCTAAACTTCAAGTTCTCACAGATGCCTTTACTACGTGATGTTGCAAATAAAGAATGTGAAGGTCAGCAGCTTTGATTTTCAGCTCGCGCCCAGAAGAGGCCCACAAGTCGCACTGGAAGTATAAGGGTCTACTGTTTTTTGACCTTGAGACAGGGACCATGCCGAAAGAACTACATTTGAAGGGGGTGCGCAATAACGTAAGAGACGATAAGGCAGAAAATTCAGAAACTAGACCGAGTTTCATTTTAGTTCAGTATACGAAAAAATCGTTGTCAAGAGCACGGTCCGTTTTACAGACTGCATTACGAAGAGACACAATGGAAATTTCAAATATAATGTGAGTAAATCTTTAGACACTTTTATACCGGAATGAAGAATTAATGAATGGATGCATGAATAAATGAATGAATGAAGAGCTAGGAAAAGCAAGGAAAACGTGTTCGTAGTGGGGACATGGGCATGCAGGTCCACTGGTCTCACCGATCTCGGTCCTTGGCCCAGCCACTTTTACCTGCACTGCCTACCTGCACTACGGGACTGTCTCTGTATCCTTCAGCCCCTTCTACCGGCATTTACCTTGCACTTGCCACCAGCTGGCCTTATTATTTATCTTGTATTCGACTAACCATGTACAACACTTTTACCCCCACTCCCCCTTCCCCATGCGCGATCTGAAAGACACCTGGCCTAGTAGGATCGTTGTCTGTCTGCCCTTGTTCCCCCCCTGCCTCGTCGCGCCTTGAAACACTTGTGTATAGGCGCGTTAAAAATGCCATATCATATATCATATCATTCCACACGCATGTAGACTAACTGTCGTTTATCATTGTGTGTTAGCCTCGATTTATTTCGTTACTTTTCGCATTGATTTTAGAGCCGAACATACTCCATTGAACTATCCTTGCAAGCAAATAGTTTCTGATCGGCCGCAATAAATAAAATGAGTAATATTAATGAAGATCGTCTGGCGAGACTAATTATAATTTTTTTGTTTTCATAACAGGTATTTGCTCCCCTTCTGCTACTGTCATCGGTTTGAGACACCAGCAGACGGTTTTTTCATGAGACACCTGCAGCTTCGTGTGAACAACTGGAGCACACTGACAATTTTATGGGACGATCGCCAAGGGCCCACATGCCCTTATGCTGTACTAGTGGCTAGAAGCAACATATCAACCTTTGTTGATGGAACAGCCTTGCGGTTCATCGTGCTTCCAAAGTGCTTCCAAAGTGCTTCTTTTAACGAAAAGCAACACCCTGTGTACCATTGCGGATACAGATAAAAGAAAAGAAAAGTTTTTCGGAGTTCATATGGCAATCGCTGAATATTCTCTAAACATTTAATGTCAAATAAATGTACTTTACCAAATGTACCGTGTTGTTGTTTGATTTTAAAGTACAGTTTCATATTCCGAATTGTGGCGCGCTGTGTTGTGAGATGGTCTGTGTTGGTTTCCGGGTTCTGTGTGGAGTCGCGTAGAAGACGACTGGGCGCGTTTGCCTACGCAGCACAGTAACGTCACGGAGAGAGGCGGGGAATATGAATGTTTTGATAATGTCAGGCTCAGGGGCGGGGGAAATGATTTAGTGCCGCAGAAGCAGGTCAGCCAGGGCGATGCGGCATGTGATAGGATTATCACAAAATGTAGGCTCCCTGGTGCCTGTTTTCGCGTGCGTTTAATGGACGAAAACTCGGGTAAGGTCCATAGGAAAGTTTTCTAAAATCAAGCCACTTAGGCTTAAAAAAACATGGCCGACCCGTAGGGACAATAAACATTTTTACTGGACCATGCCTTTAAGCACTTTATATAGAAAACCTATACACCCAATATTGGTGTATAGGTTTAAATGTGTTGGTACTCATTTATCAAGCTTAGAACGATGAAGTGTTGAGGTGTTTAAGAAAAGACAAAATCAGTGACTCACCGCCTCAAGTGTGCCTGAAATAAACATTTAATGAGTCTAGCAATTATTGTATAGAATTCACATTATCTGGTATTCCTATTCTTTCTTATTTAGGGTCAGTGCTGAAAGTGTTAGACTTGTGGCCCTCCTGTTCTTATTTGTCTTCTTTTTTTAAGGGGCCTGAACAAGAAAGCCAGCCACTCCAAAAGTAAATATCCACATAAAAAAAGGTTTTTTTTTATAGAGGTCGCAAGGGAGACTACAGAATGACCCCTAAATGACGTCCCTGGGCGTAAGGCAAGAATAATCAGACGCCTAACACGTAAAAGTGGACTGTTGTTTTGGTCGGCCTCCCTTCTCTGGAGTCCTAATGCTCTATGCCCCACACACCGTCCACAGAAATACACGGAGACAGGGAGATACTGAACTACTCTTTATTACCCTCTACAGGTTTCTGTTCCAGGGCTCTATCAGCCCCTCCGCTTCCTCCCCTCCTCCCGTGGTCCCTGACGTCCCTCTTTTTCCCTTAAGGTGGTTCTCTCCTTAAGGTGGCTGGCCATGTTTTCACGTCACAACATGGACGGGGTACAGATTTCCCATTTTCAGCCAAGGGTGCCACTGGTGTGTGTGTGTGTAGGTAATGCGGAGGAAGAAAGGGTGAGGGGTGTGTGAAAGAGAGAGAAACACAGATATAAAATAAAGGAAGAGTAGGAGAAAAAGGAGAGACAGGCAGAGGGTGAAGGTGAGAGGCAGGAGCTGTGAGAGTAACACAAGAGTGGTAGAAAAACAAAGTGATACTCAGAGAGAGAAGACTGGAGAGGGGTAAAAGAAAAGGAAGAGTGATAAAGAGAACACACTATAGTCAGAAAGGGAAAGAGAGAGAAATAGAAACAGAGAAACAGTCACAAAGACAGAGAACGAGCGGAGAAAGGGGGTAGAGAGACAGAGAGATGGTTAGGGGGAGCCAGGGAGTGTTTGAAAATGAGGTCTGAGTTAAGGTTTCATTTGTAGTGTTTATAGACGTATTAATGTTTCTGAATATTTCATTTAAATCAAGTGTCTATAGTAACCTTAACGTTTGTGGAATGTACTTGTTATAGGCAGTAACCTTAAAACTTGTAAAATCATTTCTATACCGATGTCAATTTTTTTTTTTAGGTTTCAGCATAGGTGCCTATAAGTTGATTATGGCAGAGGGTATTGCATATTCTACAAAACCTGTCGTTGTCAACAGGCAGTCCTGAAGCACTCCTAAAGGGGATCCCCCCTATTTAGCCAAATCAATGAAATATTCATATAGTACAATACTTATGAAAATAAGGAGGGTATTGCATGACATGGGGCATGTGACTTGTGGTGGTGGGTGCAGATTGTTTAAAAGAGTATTGATCATGTGGATGATTGTAGATTGTGGCTGTTGGTGCTCATTGTGATGAATGGAATTGATGATGTGGCTGGGTTGTTGCAGGCTCCCCACGCGCACCCATACCTGCTAGTGGCCGGCACATTTATCCACGGTGGTGGCACACCAGACAGGCCCTGTGGCATCTTGGAAGGCGGTAGGATCAGTGTCTGTCGTCAGAGACGCCCAGCGCCCCTGTTGCAATGACGCGGATGCTCGCTGCATCACGTATTCATGCCCGGATCCCCGTGGCAACATGCGCCGGTCCAATGGCCTTGTTGTGACCACGGCACCCTACATAAGCCCAGCAGGCCCGCAAGTGAGTGCGTCTCAATGCTCTCTGTGACCCCCTTGTACTGGCCAATGGTCGTTCAGTCTGTCCTGCCTGCTACTCGGCCTACCGGTCTGCCCTGGTTGCTCTCCTGCCATATCCTGCCTCCCTGTTAGTCCTTCATGTCTATCAGTCTGCCTTGCTTGCCATTGAGCCTGCCAGTCTGCCCTGCTTGCTCTCCTGCCATTACATGTTTGCCTGTTAGCCTTTCCTCTCTGCCAGTCTGTCCTGCCTACTATTTAGCATGCCAGTCTGCCCTGCTTGCTCTCCTGCCACTATTTGCCTGCCTCTAAGTCCTTCAGGTCTATCAGTCTGTCCTGCTTGCCATTTAGCCTGCCAGTCTGCCCTGCCTCCTCTCTGGCTCTCGCCTGCCTGTCAGCCTGTACTGCCTACCAGTGCGCCCTGCCTGCTATTCTGCTGTTTCCATACAGTCAGCCTGTCTCGCCAACCTTTGACTATCCAGTCTGACCCCTGGACCTGGTGCAGCCCGTCCTTTGTCTAATCACCTTCAAGGGAAGACTGCACACCTTACAATCATCAATGCCTCTGAGGTCAGTGCTCGCACTGTCTCCTCGCCATGTTAATACTGAGAGGCATGTCTGTTGTGTGGAGAGTCAGCCCCTGATTTCCTTTGATAGTTTACAATCTCAGGGGGAGGAAGGGTCCGGTTCTCAGCATCTCTTGCTCAGCTAGCGCAACCTGGACTCATCTCCAAGACCTGCGAGCCAGACACCACCGAAGCCTTGAGGTATTTCGCACCGCAAGACTTGGTGCTTGACAGATTGTGATGCCTACCTTCCAGCACCAATATGGACCCAGTCCCGGACTTGTGCGAAAAACTGCAGGCCCTTATTCTGTATTGCCTTTATCCCGCGACGTCCAGGTTACACCTTGCCTTTCTGCATTAGGGCCCATGCTTCAGACAGTGCTATAGGGGCACTACTACTTCGAGCAGATCCCATAACCATGGTCTAACATGCCATTGTCTATTACTTGCGTAAGTTGACTGTCAGCGCATTGAGCTAAGCAGTTAATGAAAAGGAGCTGCTGACTATCAAAGGTGCTATCGATTAATAGTGACACCATATACAACGAGGGGAACATCCAGCAACAGAACGCACTGACCTTGTAATCTATAACACCTGCGTTCATTATAAAGCTGCCACCACTGCCATGCCCAATGAGCATTCTTTTTCACCTAATATGACTTTCTTTTAACCTTTGTCCCTGGCCCCTCCAACATAAAGGTGGATACCTTGTCCAGATCATTGGCTTCTAATACCTGGCCTGACACATACCCTTCAGCCATGTTACATGCAAAAACATTTTTGAGAACCGTTCAGTAATACTTGGAACAGATCAGACAGTCAACTTCCAGGTCTCCTTTGTTACCTCACTTATTGCGGAATCCGACGGTCCAGTATAATGATGGGCTATTATTCTTCTCACAGAGAATGTACATTCCCATGAAGGAATGTCATGTTGTCCTTTCTGCTTTTCACAATTCCAGTATTGCAGAACAGAGGATCAAAATCTAGGATGTAATTTATCAAACTGCAGGGCACAGCCTGTGCAAAGGGGTAGCAGTCTATATCACATCATATCCCATATGCACCCAAAACAAGACATATAGCCAGAGAATGGCCGGACTCCTACAGCCATTAAGTGTCTGCCCTACCCATGGCATACCATTGCTACAGATTTTATCGTGGCTCTGCCACAATCCGATGGCAAACTCTACATCATAGTAGTGGCATACTGTTTTTCTAAGTTAGCCTACTTCATATCACTGCCTGCATTACCCAGAGTGGTGCAAACGGCACAGGTCTTCTTTCCCAATTTCTACAGACTACATAGGTTGCCTAATAAAATCATCTCAGACCGAGGCCAGCAATTTGTCTTTTTGTTTTGGTGTCAGTTATGCAAACTCATCAGGATTTAGAGAGGACTTAGTTCAGGTTATCATCCCAAACCAATGGGCAAACAAAAAGAACTAATCAAACCCTCGGGCCGTACCTGCGCTGTTATACCATTGCCCTACAATGGAATTGGAGCCAGTGCATGGACACAGCTGAAGCTGCCTACAGTAACTCGGTGCACTCCACCATCAAATGCACCCCTTTTTATTGTACCTACGACCTACATCCTAAGGTACTAGCTATGCAATCCATCCAAACATCTTCAATACCATCAGCTGGTAACAGGACTACAAGTGGTTCATCGGACAGTGGAAAGAACTCTCCAGGAGACCAATGCATGGCAGAAGATACAGGATGACAAACATCAGACACTTGAATGACAAAAGGAAACTTGAGGATAACCATCTCCGGTTCCGGAAGCACCTCAAAACCTTCCTCTTTGCTTCTGCTTTCTCTTCTCCTCTCCCCTGCTGAACTTGTGGTTGAAACTAAAACTGTACTGGTCATCTGGCTACACTCTGATATCGGGCCCAGGTCCCCTCCCCCACCAGTTGCACACCTGCACTGATTCCCGGGCATCCCCCGCGCTTGGGGACTGTTTTCTGTATCCCTACAGCCCCCTACCAGCACTTGACACCGGACGTCTGCAATTACTTTTGCACTTGCCACCAGCTGGCCGCACCTTTTACTTATTGCTTTTATTTATTCTATTTATTTTGACTCTTTATCCCATGTATTGCACTGCCCTCTCCGCTTCCTCCCGCACATTTCCCTTTCCCTTCCCCTGCACTTGCGCGATCTCAATGTCACCTGGCCTAGTAAGATCGTTGTCACTGTCGTCCCTCTGTTCCCCCTCCCTTGCATCGTCGCACCTTGAAACACTTGTGTATAGGCACGTTATAAATGCCATATCACATCATTCTCCCTGGGTGAAAAAATCTGGTTGTGCTGCAGGAATTTCCTTCTATGGAACTTGCCCATGAAACTCGCACCCAGGTTTCTAGGACCGGTCACCATTGTGAAGCAGATTTCAGCTGTTGTCTTTCATCTCAGTTTATCCAGGGATTGGCAGATACACCCTTTCTTCAACGTATCGCTCCTGAAGGCTTTGATCTCTGATGCATATGGAAGAATGCCGTCCCGATATGCTCCACTGGATATTGCAGGATGCCCGGAGTCTAAAGTACGGGCTCTATGCAATGACTGCTGTCGATGTGTTCACCTGTACCGTCTCATCAATTGGGAGGACTATGCCTCTTCTCATCGCTCTTGGGAACCAGCCTCTCAAGTACATGCCCCTGAATTGGTACAGCATTTCTATCACCTGTATCCATGGAAATCTGGAGTTACTGTAATCCCTGGAGGGAGTCAGAGTGCTAGGCGCTCCCTATGCAAACCTTTACCTGTGACTGTCAGGTGCATTTATCTGCAGTGGCAGAACACCGGGCGGGTCCAAAATAATCCAGCCAGAAGGTGGGCTGTGAGCCCTCATAGCCTCTCGACTCCCCGGAATGCCACCATGATGACTCACAATGATGCAGGGGCTTGCTGCATCACAGCGTCATCATGCCCGGATCCTCATGGCAATCAGTCCAATGGCCTTGTTGTGACCGCGGGACCCTAAATAAGCCAACAGGTCCGCAAGGGAGTGCATCTCAGTACTCTCCATGACCCCCATGTACTGGCCAGTGTCCTTTTAGTCTGTCCTGCCTGCTAGTTGGCCTGCCAGTCTGCTCTGCTTCCTCTCCTGCCGTTACCTGTCTGCCTCTTTTCCATTCCTGTCTGCAAGTCTGTCCTGCCTGCTATTCAGCCTGCCAGTCTGCCCTGCTTGCTGTCCTGCCATTACCTGCCTGTCTCTTGGTCATTCCTGTCTGCCAGTCTGTCCTGCCTGTCATTCAGCCTGCCAGACTGCTCTACCTGCTATTCTGCCATTTCCATACAGTCAGCCTGTCTTGCCAACATTTGACTATCCAGTCTGACCCCTGGACCTGCTGCAGCCCGTCCTTCGTCTACTCACTTTCAAGGGAAGACTGCACTTCTTTACAACCATCAACGCCTCCCAGGTCAGTGCTCGCACTGTCTCTTCACGCTAATACTGGGAGGTGTTTCAGCGGTGTGGAGAGTCAGTCCCTGACTCCCTGATAGTTTACAATCTCAGGGGGAGGAAGGGACAGGTTCCCACCATCACTTGCTCAGCTAACACAACCTGGACCTATCTCGGAGACCAACAAACCATACTCCATTAAGGCCTTCAGGTATTTCGCACCCACAAGACTTGGTGCTTGACAATGGTGTGTATTGTGACAAAGGTGGCAAGTGGTGTGGAGCCATGTGGATGGTGGCATAATGTGCATTGGATACATAGGCTGATGGTGAGTATATGGATGGTGGTGCATCTTCCTGATGGAGGTTATCTGTGGATGTTGGTGCATATGGTGGTGGAGGCTGATGTTATGGATGGTGGTAGATGGTACCTATGGTGGTTAAGGGTGTTGGATAAAATAGGGCATGTTTTTGATTTCTTTAGATGGTGGTGTAGGGGGCGTGTGATACGAGAGGGTGTGTGTGAATGATCCCAAAGGATACAAATGTTGTCATAGGCTGACGTTGAGCACGTGTGGATGGTGTTGTGTATGGTGTGTAAGGAAGCCATGGTATCAATAGTAGACACAGACACAATAGATGCAAGTTTCAAAACCCTTTATTTTGGTATTTTGGTTGGGTTGATAGAATTCCTAACTGGCCCCAACTCTAGTTGTCAATAGTGTGTCAAGTTAATCTTTGTGGAATTGTACTCAAAATCGGAACAGGTTTGGAGTGCCACACTCTGGATATGCATATGCAGCCAGAAAGTGTTAGAGACTTAACTACTAATAAGCCTAGGAACAAGGATTTACAGGCTCTACCCTCTTGTGTTCTGCTTACAATTCCTATTTGACATTACACCACAAGGGTGGTGTGGTGAATCGCAGGTATTTGTCCCTTCACCCCCAAGGGGGAGACTCCCCCTGTGAGGCTAGGGAGATGAGCCTGCTCCACAAAACCCTCCCTAGGGGTCAAGGTAAGTGGCACCTCACAGAGAGAGACTCCCCTTTGTGAACAATAACTCCCGTTCCTGTGAGGAACTCTTTAAGTCAACTACCATAGCTGCATTTATGGGACAATCTTATATGAAAAGTAGTGTGAAAACTTTATATTTGGCTGAAGACAATATGAAAAGAAACATATGTAGAAAAGGAAAGGAGGATGTCTCTTTTACCCATTTTACTGGGATGAGTAAGAGCAGAAAGAGGGTAGGAGAGTGCTATGCGCAGGGGAAGCCCCCTTACCTCATCACACCGTGTGAAGGTGTAGTCAAGGCAGGTCGCCGAACCTGTGTTTTTCAAAGAGCAAGAGAAACACAGTGGGAGACGCTGGAACACCGGTGTATGCAGCCACAAAGGAAACGGTAGGAGAAGGAACATAGTCAAGAAGTACCTGGTAGTGGCATGACCACGCTTCCAGAGTGTTGGGCAGGATGCCCGAAGAACAACGCTGAGACTACTGAGACGGGAAGCTTGAACATCTTCTGATTGCCAGCATCTGGAGAAGGCAGGCACCCTGCGAGGAATTGAGAATAAAAATCCGAGCAGCGAGAAGAGCGAGAAGCACTAGCCGAGCAAGAGTTGACCCCTGCAGATTTTCCCCACACAACAGGAGGTACCGGTGGGAACGGGAGCATGAGGAGAGGTACCGAGGGAAATGGGAATAGCGGGAAGCCACCAGGGAATCGTTATATGCCTGAAGAAACTAGCCCCAGTCCTGAGGATATGATATGATAGGTTATTTATAACGTGGTTAATACAAAGGGGTTTCTCAGCGCGGACCCAGGGATCTAACCTGTGTTGCTCCATGTCGTCTTACTTGCAAGGCGAGCATGTTTCCCCTGAGCTATTCTCTCTCTCTCAATCAATATAATGATTGGAACTGTACAAATTTGAGAAAGCAGATACAAACAACCCTCCGGGAGGACTGGCGTCACTTGAAGAGAAAAACTAATCCCAATCCTGAGGACGAGTTAGCATTGAAGAAATCAGTTTGCAAGGGAAGTGAGCAATATATACAAGAGATATTTAACCAACCCAGGTGCAGAGTCAATAGAGACTGGCAGCTAAAACCCTGGGAGGAAGGGCAACCACCCTATATCTGCAGAGTTGAAGGCTGGAGAAAGTAAAACCCAGAAACACATAATGAGAAAGGCGAGATAAAGTTCACCAGCGAACACGATAAAAGAGTAGACAGCCTCATAGAGGGAATCTTTGGTAAAGAATGCCTAAAAGGGAATCAAAGCAAAACAAAGAGGTGATGGCTGAAAGGTTCAAAATGAATTTTAAACCTCTGGCACCGCTCTGGGCATCCATCCATACCATTGTTCTTTGCCTGCTACGCCATTACAGAAAGGGGAAAAACCATATGCAAATCAGTCTTGGTCCCACCCCTAAAGGGGCAGTCCATCCCGAACTGCTAGGTCATATCCCTTCTGCATGAGACATAAGCATCCCCAGACATGTTTCAGCCTCATTCGGTGTCATCAGTGAGGAGTAGCTTGGGTTTCTAGGCCCAGCAGGCACAGAACCCACATCTGGTTATGCCCATCCCACACTGGGTGACAAAGCACAAAAAGAGGTGATGGCTGGAAGCTTTAGAATTAATCTGAAACCTCTGGCGTCAATCTGGGCAACCCTCCAGACCATTTTTCTTTGCCTGCCAAGTCATTACAGAAAGGGGAAAACCATATGCAACTCAGGCTTGGTACCACCCCGAAAGGGGCAGTTGAGCCCAAACTGCTTGGTCACATCCCTTCTGCATGAGAACACAAGCATCCCAGACAAGTAGGTTTAAGATTCATTCTAAACCTTCCAGGCATCACCTCTTTGTTTTGGTTTGCCCAGGTTACTGTGTGGGCCACCGTAAAGTTGAGTACTTTTCCGACTTTGAGTTGGGCGAATTGCACAACCGTGGGTATACGCAGACTAATAAAGATGCACTTGGAATACGTCACAAGGGCATTTAACATAAATGAAATCTGAGTGCACATTGTTGGAAGCAATGGTAACCTCCGACGACGTTACAGCTTAGCATTTCACAGGAAAGAATGCTGAGGAGTTTCCAAGATGACGCAGCTTGTCGCAGATGACTTCGGAAACTGCATTCTAGAGTGAATTAAATCAATGCATTTATGAAACAACATTGAGGGCCAATCCCTAAACAGATAATATAAGTAAATGAGACCACTACCAAGTATAGACTTCCGATGGAGGGAGACAAATGAGACTGGGAAGTAACCAATCAGGGATCATTTTTGAAATTGCAACAGAGTCCTATGGGTATAACAGGGCAGTACATTTCAGCCTGGATGTTGGTCCTGGAGGAAGCAGATATGCTTGCTCAAGATCCCTTGGTACAAGAGGAGTCTTCTGTAGAGGAGGAGGCTGAAAGGATTGCTGTGTGAAGGAGGAATGGGCACGCCTGAAGAGGTGGAGAGCTGCTGGGCACTGGATGTCCTGGAAGAGGAAGGCTGACTAAAGGCATACTGCAATACCTCTCAACTCCTTGGGGAAGGGGCGACCCAAAGCCTGGGGATTTTCACCAGAAACCCCTGTGGAAAGAAACTAGAGGCTCCCGGCCTGTTGCAGGAGGAGCCAAGGTCAGAGAAGAGACCCATTGTGAATGCTGGAACCCAAGCTCTATTACAAAAGCTTGTTGTGAATGATGGAAGCCGAGGTTTGCGATACAGGCCTTTCATGCCTCATGTACGCCAAGGCCTATGAGAGAGGCCTGCTGTTAATCCTGTGCACCAAAGTCTATGACAGAGGCATGTTGTGAATATATAACCCCATAACTAGAGGAATAGTAAGGAAGATTGAATGCTGTATAGTGAGGATCTTAACCTTTCTTTTTTCAATTTGCACTAGGTAATAAAGTGGGGATGCTCATTTATAAGAAGGGGACCAGCCTCGGTCTTGCCCTAGTCTGGTATGCTTCTATTCCCTCAAAATATATTCATTTGTCTATGGAGATTTAAAGCCTTAGGCTACCACTAGTCTGTTCTTCATTTCTTTTGAATGTCTCCTCTCCAGGCGGTTTCCCAACATCTGAGCCTCCTTATAGCTTCATATCAAGAAAGCTGAAGTCACAGCCATGATTACCTCACTACTCCACGGCCACCCACATAAAGAGACAGCTAGGGGGAAGACAGCCCTTTGATATTATCCTGCTTATATACCCATGCTGGGGGTCAAGAGAGTTCCCTGAAAGGCCTTTCCATTCTTATCCTGCAACAAGTCTGACTGAAATGAAAGGTTATTGAGCAGGTAGCCGAGACATCACCAATAAGGGAGTGTAATTACAGAATACCCTTTTCCCATCCAATCTTGGAAATCTTCTCCTCATCCTTCTGGGTCCTTGGAAAAAGGCGATCAACAGATACAGGATGGCTTAAACCAACCACCTTCCAGTTTAACAATCGTTTGAGTCAGACGAGCGGGGGAGAGGTTCTGACAGGAGATAAACGGCTGTTGGAGAACAAATTCCTTCTCCTCAATGCCCATGAAATACGCAAGAAATCCAGGAGACTTCTCGTAATTTATGACACTATGTTTGCTCCATTTTATGAATCCGCCTCAACTGTATAACACTGGTACAACCATGGTAGCCATCATTTTAAGGAGCCGCGATGGACATGCTCTTACATGCTTCGTCATGGGTCTATTAACATGATCCAATCCTGGATGACTATGATCAGGTCTTAAGAGCCTTTAGACAAATGTTTGAATGTGAGACTTGTGTCTGATCACTTAAATGTGAACTGTTGGACATTAACCAGAGGCCTACAAACTTAATGGCATACAACACCCAGTATAATTTGTCGTAACTGAAACTGCATGGGCAGAAGACATTCAAGCCACAGTTTATTACAGAGGATTCGAGAAAGACATCAAAGATGCAGTAGTGCAAGTTATTCCTGCTCCCACCAATCGTGAATATTTAATCGATCGACGTTACAGATCGGACAACATCAGGGAGAGAGAAAGAGGAGAAGTGGCTTTTCAAGCTCCAGAAACCCCTTTCGGAGAACCATCCAAGGAATACTACCCCAGAAACCATGCAACTCAGGGGGTTACGAGGAACAGTTAGTAGAGAAGAGCAGGAAAAGCAAAGAATCAACAGTCTGTCTTATTACTGTGAGCTGTCGAGACATACGGTCTGGGATTGACTCAATAAAGCAGGAAAAGCAATCGGAAAAGAGGGTGAACAATGGACCAAAGACAGAACAACCCACTGCCTTTTAATTTGTTTCCCATTCATCTGTGTCTGCTGTAAAGCACTTATTTTGGGTATTACACTATGGGACATTCATACAAACACTATTGGGAACATAGCTTGAATAGATGTTGGAGCCTCTGGAAACCTTATGGACCACGACTTTGCCCAGAAGCATCACATTGTTCTACAAGACAAATTAAAGATTGTATGCATTCACTCAAGTAGATAGCCCTTATCTGAAATCATTTTTGTGATGCCCTGATTACCACAAAATAAACCGTAGATAGATTAGGCTCAGGGGGCTTGTCCATTCCATTTCAAAGCTGCTTATTGTCCAAAGTCTTGACATCTGAAGTCAATCCTGGAAACTGCAATGCCACGAAGAGACAAATAGAGGTACTGCCGACCCAAGGAAGGGAGAAGTAGCCACTGTTGAGGGCTACCCAGAAGATTACTAAGATTTTCAAGATGTTTTAGATCCTAAAGAAGGCGACAGCTTCCCCCCTCACTGGCCCTACCACTGAGTTGATACCGGGAGCTAGTATTTCATAACGCAAAACATGTGCATTACACCCAGGAGAAACAGGGGTTCTCAAGAGTACATTAAAGACAATCTTGCTAAGGCATTTATAAGACACTCTATGTCAGCTACGAGAGCCCTCTTCTTTTTTAACCCAAAGAAATGTTTCACAGAACTAAGACTCTGTGTGGACTACCACCAGCTGAACACTCTTACCATTAATACCACAGACCCTCATAGATCAAGTTCAGGTATCTATACCGTACTCACCTTCATGGAGCTTACAATTTGGTATGGATTTACCTTGGAGATGAGTGAAAGACTACCTTTTGGAAATGTGAAGGCCATTATGAGTAGTTAGTCATGCCCCTTTAGGCTATGTAATGAGAGAGTAGCTTTCCAGTATTTCCTTAATGATGTTCTCAGACCCATCCTAGAAATGCTTTGTTGTTGTTTATCTAGATTACACTTTGCGGTATTTCGATTCTCACACCACGCATGTGAACCATGTTAGTAAAGTCTTACTGTTACTTCCAGAGTACTAATTATATGCTCAATTATCTAAATGTTCATAACATCAGCCAACCGCGAACCTCTTGGGATATGTCCCGTCTCCTGAAATAGTGCACATGAACATCCAAAGGGTCTAAGTGGTACTGGATTGGCAGGCCCCAAAGAAGATAAAGGAACTGCATAGATTTCTTGGTTTCGCTAACTATTATAGATGTTCTATCACCCAATACTCTCAGATGGCTCCCCCTCTAACCACACAGTTAAAGAAAGATATTCCATTTCGGTGGGACATTGCATATGTTATCATTTCAATCCTTGAAAACATCTTTATTAGAGCCCCCGTCCTTCGATTACTGCATGATGCCTTGTCTTATGTGATAGAAATTGACCCCTCCAATGTGACTGTTGGAAGCATGGTATCTCAAATATACCCTCCCAAGATGTCTTTGTGTCCTGTAGCATTTCATTCACCAAAATTGACCTCCTCCAAAATCAACTATACTATCTTTGATAAAGAGCTTCTCACTATCGAAGACGCTTTTATTGAATGGAGACACTATCTCTAAGGAACCAAACATCCCATTATTGGCTTAACAGATCATAAAAACATTGTTTTCTTCAAGACTATTTGCTGTACCAATCAATGCCAAAAAGGTGGGAACATTTCTTCAGTAGATTTGATTTTTTTATTTGCTTCAAACCCTGTCACAAAACACCAACGTAGACACATTATCACAAAGACACAAACAAGGAAAATGCTGAGAGCAAGTAAGATCACATTTCATATTACCGGAGAAGACTATCCTGTCATTGTCTACCACAGCCAAGGTATTCTTTGACAAGGTACACTTGTCCTACACAGTAGGTCATTATAATATTGACGTCTTTACATATAGAGGTAAATGCTTATGGCTCCCCATGAAAGAACAACAGCAGATCATCAAATGATGCCATGACAGTCTGTTGACCAATCATTATGGTCAGAGAAAGACCTCTGAGTTAGCGAGCAAGAATGCAATGTGAAATAACTAATCCAGAGATGTTGGAGAATACATCACCAGATGTGATATTTGCACTCGGTCCAATAGGGACCTGAAAAAAGCAGTGGCATGGTTATTGTTAGCTATCACAGTGTCTCCAAAACCTTAGACTAATGTAGGTGTATCTTTTTTTCACTAGCCTTCTTCCCATAGAAGACTTTGATACAATATGTATGGTCTCAGACTCTTTCATGAAGATGCCCTATTCTATACCTTAAAAAGGAATCCTGTTGTAATTTGCATTTATGTGTGAGAGCGGAATATCATGATGTCATTTGGAGTATTGGAATGTTGGTGGGTGACTGGTTCTATGTGTTCTGAGAGTGACAGTTAGAGAATGTTAGCTGGCTGGATGGATGTGCCAGTACTTGGTCCTATTTGTCCTAGATATGTTCCTGGATCTTACTCGTGTGCTCACAGTCATGGAATAAACTTAGCATCAACTTACCTTCTGACTCCAGCGTGGTGTGTGAGCAGAAGAAACTCATTACTTCAAATCCCTCCTGCAGACCAAATGGCCCAAACGTTTCTAAAAACAGTTGTTAGACACTGTGGTCTCCAAGAGAACATAATCTCAGGACCACCATGTGTGTTCTGATTCTGGAAAATTGTTCAGGAATCCTGAGAATCAAAGCTTCCCTGTACTCAGATCTTCAACCTCAAAATGATGCAAGGACGTAGCAAGTAAATTAGAACTTTAAGAAGCATTTCCAATGTTGACGTATGCAATGAGAAATAGATTGTGAAAAGTACGTCCAAAATGCAGATTTCTTTATATAACAACACCCTCCATGTGGCCACATAGTTCTCCACATTCTTTGGTATCACAGCACTACACCCAAAGATACCATTATCTCATATACCCATTAAAATGGTATCAACAGGCAATTAATAATTTACAAATCTGCAACAAGAGCAACAGAAAGTCCTTCATCATCTTCGCCAGACCAAAGACAATGTCAAACGGTTTGCAGATATGCATCAAAAGAAAGAACCTTCAAATGATATGATATGATAAGCCATTTATAATGCACCTGTACAGTGTTTCTAGGTGCGACAAGAAAAAGAAGGGGAAGACAAAGGGGAGGAGAACAAGCGATATTGCTAGGCCTTGTGTCATTCAGATCATGCAAGTGCAGGGTGGACGGTCAGGTGTTATGGTGTTATGGTTGTCTACTAAAAATATAAAACCATTAGTAAATTCAAGGGTCAGTATATCAGACCATACCCGGTGGAGAAAGAAATTAACCATGTAGCCATGAAATGAAAACTACCTAAGACCATGAAAATCCATCCTGTCTTCCATGTATCATTACTTAAACCATGCCACTCTGAGCCACAGAAGCCTAGAAAGAGAATTCCTGACTCCTATGTCCCTCTCAATGCTGATGAATAACATGTAGTTTCTTGAGTGGTAGACTCCAGGTGGAAAAACTATAGGCTGGACTACTTATTGGAATGGGAGGGATATGAGCAAGAGGACAGCACTTGGAAACCAGTGTCCAACATACCTGCCCCACAGCTCATTAGATCTTATAACAAGAAACAATCTAAAAGTCCAGGTCCACAGATGGAATCTAAGAGGGGATATATTGTTAGGAACTATTATTATAATTCCTATTCCTGGGACCTTTACAAAAGGGCAGGTCCATTCAGCGACTCAGCCAACAAGGCTCTCCTGTGCCCCGCCACACTTACCTTACGAGGGCATCCGAACCCGCACCGCCAAGTCAGCATGCACCAGAGTGGGTCAAGGAGATCCCAATCTAGCGTTGTGCATGATGCTTGTATCCAAGATGCTATTTAGCTTGCCAGGAGATAGGCAGGCAACATGGATGTCCTCCCAGAAGAAGGGGAAAACTCCTTCTGTGTACCTGTACCTGAGAAGAACAAATAAGCTCTGAGCGGCGTCTTTACAATGAAGAGTATTCTGAAATCCACAGCATCTGACTCCAGGTTTTCTTAGCTATATGGACACTCAGGAAGATTGCACTCTTCATAGGGAGATTTAAAAATGTTATATTCTTGTTTCAATTCACATTACAGTAAAAGGGGGGTCTCTTCATAAGAAGCAGACCAGCCCCGGTCTTGCACCTGCCTGGTAAGCTCCCATGCCCTAAAGATATACCATCCTGCTTGTGGAGATTTAAAACCCTAACTCACCAGCTGTCTGTTCTTCTTTTCCTTTTGCTTTTGTGTTCTTCTCTCCAGAATAGCGCCCAACAGCTAAGCCTGTTTCTAGTTTCCCATCAAGAAGCCTGAAGTAAGAGCCATGGTTCCCGCACCCCTCCGCGTCCACCCCAATAGACAGACAGACAAGTGAGGACCTCTGTTTGATCGTACCCTGCCTTTATGCTCAGGGTGGGGTCTTGATGGTTACCTGGGCAGTTTTACCATTATCATCATGATCCAGCTCAACTCCTCTGTCTACAAGCCTGGAGAATCTGCTAACAGTTACTAACACATAAAGAATCAGATTAGGTTGAAACATTTCGGTGGGCCATCTCGTTTCAATATTACTTATAGATCAGGGAATCCCTGGTGGGCAGGGTAGGACTCCTCGGAAGAGGTTTTCATCTTTATGTTCTGGCAGGAGGGCAACACTGAGAGCACTTAGGGACCACTATTTAGTTGAACCCGTCCTGACACAGTTTTATTCAAAAGTCGCTCTTTCGTTGTCGAGTTTCCCCTAATTCCTTTTAGGCATTCACCCTACCATGGCCACTGTATAATTCATTTTTAAAAACTCTTTGAACCATTCATTGAGTATGTTGTGATTCCCACGGTGCACATGTTGATGGAGAGTTTGTATGCATGTATTTAGTTATATAGGATAGCACTTGGAAACCAGTGTCCAACATACCCGCCCCACAGCTCATTAGATCTTATAACCAGAAACAATATAAAAGGTCAGGTCCACAGATGGAATCTAAGAGGGGATATCTTGTTAGGAACTATTATTAGAATTCCTATTCCTGGGACCTTTACAAAAAGGGCAGGTCCATTCAGCGACTCAGCCAACAAGGCTTGTCTGTGCCCCGCCACACTCACCTTAGGAGGGCATCCGAAACCGCACTGCCAAGTCAGCATGCACCAGAGTGGGTAGAGGAGATCCCAGCCTAGAGTTGTGCATGATGCTTGTATCCAAGATGCTATTTAGCTTGCCGGAAGATAGGCAGGCAACATGGATGTCCTCCCAGAAGAAGAGGAATGCTCCTCTTGTGTCCCTGTACCTGAGAAGAACAAATACACTCTGAGTGGCGTCTTTACAATGAAGAGTATTCCGAAATCCACAGCATCTGACTCCAGGTTTTCTTTGCTATAGGGACAGTTAGGAAGATTGGACTCTTCATAGGGAGATTTAAAAATGTTATATTGTTGTTTCAATCCACACTACAGTAAAAGGGGGGGCTCTTCATAAGAAGCAGACCAGCCCCGGTCTTGCATCTGCCTTTTAAGCTTCCGTGCCCTAAAGATATACCATCCTGCTTGTGGAGATTTAACGCCCTATCTCACCAGCAGTCTGTTGTTCTTTTCCTTTTGTTTTTGTGTTCTCCTCTCCAGCATGGTGCCCAACATCCAAGCCTGCTTCTAGTTTCCCATCAACAAGCCTGAAGTAAGAGCCATGGTTCCCGCACCCCTCCGCGTCCACCCCAATAGGCAGGCAGACAAGGGAGGACCTCTGCTTGATGTTACCCTGCCTTTATGCTCAGGGTGGGGTCCAGATGGTTACCTGGGCAGTCTTACCATTATCATCATGAGCCAGCTCAACTCCTCTGTCTACAAGCCTGGAGAATCTTCTAACAGGTACTAGCACCTAAACACTCAGATTAGGTTCAACCTTTTCGGTGGGCCAATCTCGTTTCAATATTACTTATAGATCATGGAATCCCTGGTGGGCAGGGTAGGACTCCTCGGAAGAGGTTTGCATCTTTATGTTCTGGCAGGAGGGCAACTCTGAGAGCATTTAGGGACCACTATTTAGTTGAACCCATCCTGCCACAGTTCTATTCAAAAATCCCTCTTTTGTTGTCGAGTTGCCCCTAATTCCTTTTAGGCATTCACCCTACCATGGCCACTGTATAATTAATTTTTAAGAAACTCTTTGAACCATTCATTGAGCATGTCGTGATTCCCACGGTGCACATGTTGATGGAGAGTTTGTATGCTGGCAAAGGATGTTGTGTGGAATGGATCATGTGTGCCTGTGAATTGTATGTATTTAGTTATTTTATTAAGCTTTAATAATGGTGACATTGGTGGCAGGTGGTTGCCCAGAGGGTGTGTGGATGGTGCCGTCGGGTGCGTATGAAGGCATAGGCTGATGGTGGGTATGTTTGAATGATGGGATTGTGGTGTGGATGGTGGTGGAGGATCATGTTATTGATCCAAGCATAGGATGCAGATTGTAGCAGTGGGGGTGTACAGAGTTTAATTGGAGACATTATTGCAAAGAGACCTGTACCATCGGGGTTGGGCAGGGAGTGGGATCAGTCAGTTGCCAGCCCCCTGACATGCAACTAGCCCATCGCCAGTCCTCGATATCCAAGGGGTCTGCTTCCTTTAACCCAGTTAGGGTGAATTATAGTCATGATGCATATGAGACTTTATTTTGAAGAGGCCAATGCCAGGGAAGTTGGTCTGGGAAGGGTCAGTCATTTGCCATGTGAGTGACCCGCCTGCCTTCTTAAAGCAGCAAGAATGAGCTATTATGATAATCCGAGACATTCTTTTGAAGAAGGCAGCAACAGGCGAGTTTGGCTGCTTTGGGTCAGTCAACTGGCCTGCTCCTGACATGTGATTGACCGTGCGCCAGACACTGATCTCAAGAAGTCTCACTAAAACGGTGCTATGCTGATCATCAGAGACATTGTTTTGGAGAAGCCAGGTGTGCTGCGAAAGGGTCCACCAACAGGCAGGCTCCCTTCATTTGACTGACTTGTCCCCAGTCCCAGATATCCGAGGGGTCTGCTTTTGTAAACTCTGTATGGTGATAATCAGAGATGCTATTTTAAGGAGTCCAATGAATAGCAAGTTGGGCTGGGTATGAGTCAGTCAATGGCCAGGCTCCAGACATGTGACTGTAAGTGATTTCAATCTGGCACACACCCAAGCCTCACCCAGCATGTAGTGCGCAACTGAGACCCTTATTAATTTGTATCTATAAGTTCAATATTCTGAACGAAACACCACTCATATCACACCCTTCTCCTGAGACCCCCCTTGGCCCCCCCGATCACACTGAACCAGGAATCAGGCTAGTTTGCAAAGGTAAATATTTATTTATATATTTAAAATGTAATCACAGTATATTTTCATAGGTAAACAACAATCACCAATGGGGTGACAGAACACAGAATAGTATCTTTAATACACTATGAATCAAGTAATGAGCACCAAAAATATATGCAGCACAGAAAAGAATACTTTTGTGTTGGTTTGGACAGATGGCACTTTGGTTAGAGGTTCCCCTGCAACACCCTCAACCCCCCAATAGGCAATTAAATAGATGTGAGGAGAGAGCAGGGATTTGGGAATAGCACAAATCAAACAGAAGACCAGTCCCGCCTTCCCCCTTCAAACACAAAAGAAAAACGGAATTGACTTTTCAGCTGTCAGGATGGCTTTTAAAATTGTCCTTAGAATTGACTGAGCAAAAACACCAAATATGGTCAAAATTACTTAAATTATTATAAATTCCTATGGGAGCCACTTTGAACAGTTGCACACAGTCACAAACAATGATTTAATCCAAAGAAAGCATTTGAAGTCTCAAAACGGAGGGAGTTATAGCGGTTTTAGTGAAGGTCGTTTTTGTAAATTAGGCGTGAGAATAGAAAACAGAATTGCACTTTGAAAATGAAAGATGGGTTTGCTTACACTATATTATGACTATGAAAAAGAGAATGTCACACATGAATTTCCACAGTTAGCGTAACCCTTTACATGTGATACTCTAATTTCCGTTCTGGGATTTACTGTTCTTACACAAAATCACTAATGACTTATGATTTTATAAAACAAATGAGAAAAATCAGCGCAGGAAAGTTTCTGACAAGACTATGATTCTGAATTAAAAGACAGGATGGGTTGGAATTGGGACAAGGCAATGCAAAGATACTAGAGGTCACTTTTCTTCATATTAATACATACAGTCCTTTGTAATTAAATGGGACCGTCAGTTCTGGTCATTCGATTGGGTCTGGCTAGGAGGGACAGCACTTCAGCCCGGGACTGGATCAGCTAGGCCGGTAGCCGGATTTGCAGAGGATCTGCCCTCCTAGTCTGTGGGTATTTTAATCATCTGGATAGCGAGTTCCTCAGACAAGCCTAGTGGTGGCAAGCCAGAGAATTTCAGGATACTGGTTCACAAGGCCTTCTCATCCCACAGCGCTTCTCTGGGGGTTTGTGAATAAGTTTGAGGATTAGGTCTTGCAGAAATTAATAGATCTCTATTGCTGGCAAGAGTCTTGGCATCTGGATCTGGAAGAATATTAAAGTTGGATGGAGAATGCTGGATCAGAGTGCTTCGTTGGAATCAGGAAAGTGAGTGGATCTGTGAGTCCCTATGTGTTGTCAGCTGTCTCTATTTATGCTGTAAAATGACATCACAAAGTGGGTGTATGGGCCAGCTTAGCTAAGATTGCCCCTGTGAGCTGGGATAGGATAAAAAATTCATCTCCGCCTTGCAATTTGAGTGTTGGATCAAGGCCGGATGATGTCACGTTTTATGGTTTTCTTTACAGTCCTCAGAGACCTCCCTTTAGCCACTGGTCTCAAAATCGGATTCTATACTAAATACACATTTCTACATTAGTCACCTTTATACAAATCACACACAAAGATGCCATATTTTATGTAGCATCTGTTCCTCCAAACCCTGCAGCGGTGGGATCTTGTCTCAACTTCCTACATAATTTTGTCCTTTTTGCTATGAACACAATTTTCAAATTGTATGCAAATTTCCACAAATGTGTGTGTTTAACATTGGGATGTGTGTGTAAATTTTCACAATTCTAACATTAATGTATTTTGCATGAAATCACATATATTGCCAGTCCTGTCCAGAACATATCACACAGTTCTCCCGCCTCTTCACACGTTCAGCCAAAAATTAGATTAACAACTCTGTCCTTTTTATATTTTTCCCACTTTGAATAACAAGTAATGAATCTTTTAAAAATTGTTCATTGTATATTCTTAACAGCAGATGGTCGCTTGGTTCTGCCCCTTTGTCTCTCCTGGGAGTCCAGTGCATCCCCCTCATTTGGGGAAGTTCCTTCCAGGAGAAATGTATGATCACCTTCACACCTCTGCTTCCTGGGCTGAAAGGCTTGTCATTGTTCCTTCTCTTTCTGTAGACAAGTGTCTGTTCTAACCCTGAATTAGCATCTCCCAGTGAGTTTCTGTTGAGAGGAAGGCCCTCCTCCTAGGAGAAAAACCTGCTTTTCAAGTTCTTGCAGCTCAGCCAGGCTAATTAACTTGTTAAATCCAGCAAAAAACAACTTTGTTACATCAAATATAAATACATTACTTTCTTAGCCTTAAAATCTGTGGGATCAAAAACACAACTAAAATCTGTATTCCTTTTTGGCAACAATCCTTTTTATGTTTGCTAATCCAGCAGACTTTTAGTTTTAGCTCACTTTAAAGTTTCATCAGTAACTCATCTGACAGCTGTCATTCAGGTGGCCCAGGGTACTGCACCCCGATTCTGATAGAGGCTGTCAGTTTACAGACAATCCAGTTTGTCTGATGAATGTTTTGCTCTTCACATTAGGACTTTGCATGTTCCCAATGCTTCATAAGATACATGCATTTTAGCACCAGGCAAGATTTTGAATGTTGAGAAGTGTTGTGTTATAGGCATTTGTCATGATGCCTACCCCCGGGTATCAAGACCAAGGCCCTCAGCTCCAGGAGCAGGCATCCAGACATTTATTTAAACCTCAGCAGCCCCGGCTAGGGGCTGTCTGGGTTCAGTCATGGCACCTTTGGCACCAGGCTCATCATAGAAATCAGTCCTGCGCCATAGGCGCCAGGCTCATAGACTTTACTTACCTGATGCAGACCATGCTACAAAAGAGTCCAAGCCTACATGAGGCCTGGATGGGACTATTTTCTTACAGGGACTATTTTTTACTCGGGTGTGGCTCTAGGGAACTTCTTACCTGGAACTACTTTGGAGGCTATTTAAACCACACCCGAACAGCAGCACATGCTTCGCATTATTCTGCATCCAGCAGCGTGACGCTCACCGTGCCTGCAGCCAACATCCAGTCTTCTGCCACGCCCGCGTGCCTGCAGCCAGCATCCAGTCTTCTGCCACGCCCGCCTCGAATCCGGACCTCCGAGAAAAAAGAAGAGGAAAAGGACAAGGTTAGAAAACAAACTTATTTCAAATTCCTCACCTAATTCCGGAACCATTTCATCTCCGGACCTGGAAAGTACATCAGTCCTGCATGCGCCGCTTCACCAGCTCCAGCACAGCGCCATACTCACCAGTTCTCACTGCATCTTTCGATCCGGCACTGTCTCCATCATTTCTTCACCGTAATCCGGCACCTAGGGGACACAAGAAAAAACAAGGTGAGCCAAGAGAATCAACAAATACAACCTCTTACCACCATAGACTTATCTGATTTACCACCGGCGGTATTATTCCATAACTCTCCACATTTTCATATGCCGCATCTGTAAAGAGGGAGAAAAACAACACGTTAACGCATGCAATAGTTACCGGGCAGCGTTGGGTAACACAGACTCTTACCTGAACGCCAGCAGCAGCTACGAGACCTTCTTCTCACGAACTCAGTTGCAA
Source organism: Ambystoma mexicanum (assembly GCF_040938575.1). Taxonomy (NCBI): domain Eukaryota; kingdom Metazoa; phylum Chordata; class Amphibia; order Caudata; family Ambystomatidae; genus Ambystoma; species Ambystoma mexicanum. Next base: position 276,462,654 of record NC_090937.1, read on the forward strand.
CTTAAGGAAGGAAGGGGACAAGAGTGAACATCGGGCACATTGAACTCTTTGAACTTGATACTTACCAATCCCGCCAGGGACTTCAGAGTCAATACTTACCGGAACTCACCCAACGCCTTCAAACCAGTGAAGTAACTGGTATCTACGCGCCCCTGCAAGACACGCAGGATGGAGAGCTCATCTTTTACGAACATAAGGTGAGGTTACTAAGGGGATATTGGAGGTGATTAGTGGGGGAGAGCGAGAACAGTTGGGAGGCCATCACTAAAACCCACAGGTGGTTAATCCCTGTCTCCACTTGCAGGAAAATACTTCTTCGGGTCCAACAGACAAGACTCGGCGGGCCAGTCCAGACAGTCATCTCTGCACTACGCATCACGTTGAAGGAGACCGCAGCTGTCCGGGTCCGATCGACACCCCTGTGGGGTCCAGGTGAGCGTAACAGAACGCGAAGCCTCTCTACAAATACCCACCCGGGTGCAATGGAAACCTCGGAAACCGACCAACTGGCCCAATTATTGGAGGAACTGAGGGCGGAAGTACATGCCGCTCGCCAAGAGACTAATGCCCTCAGGAGAGAACTGATTGTCTCAAAGGAGCACACGGATGATCTGGCTAGGCAACTACTGCAAAACCAAGCTGGGCAAACGCCCCTACCTGGATATGGGGGAAACCCAACCCCCGTTTCATCAAGCAATCCTGTGCAAGTGGTTTTACCAGGAAATATTCCATTAGCTCCACCCGAACGCTTTGCTGGGGACCCCAAAAGGTTTGCCGTGTTTATGAACCAATGCCGCTTGCACTTTTTATGCAGACCGGGAGCCTTTCCAAATGACCAAGCCAAAGTAGCCTTTGTATTGTCATATCTTAGTGGCAGCGCAGCGGATTGGTCCATTCCATTAGTCAACCAGGATGATCCTCTTCTCCGGGATTTTCAGGGTTTTAAAAAGGAGCATGGAAAAACTATTTGCCAGACACTCACAGGGTCAAGCCCTGGACAACGAACTTTTATCCTTACGACAAGGTAACCAGGCTCTGCTAACCTATATTGCAACCTTCAATAGGTTGGTGGTGGAAACCGGGTGGTCGGAGGAAAAACGAATTACATTGTTTCATCGTGGACTTCAGGGAGAACTCAAAGATGTCTTGGCTCAAGTTGACTCAACCCACCTCAGGATTGCACAGAAATTATAGACTTAGTGGTCCAGCTAGACCACCGACTTCAGAACCGAAAGACTGATCGAGCTAAGTTCGAGAACCGGGTATTGGTTAAACCCAACCTTGCCCCCAAAGGAACAGATGCATCTGAACCTATGCAGATCGGGAGGGTTAAAGGACCCTTAACTCAAAAGGAAAGAGAAAAAAGACGACAGATGCAGTTGTGTCTGTACTGTGGAACCTCAGGACATTTTTTACGGGATTGCCCTACAAAACCACCTAAGAAGGTGGTAGCAGTTGCTGATAAAAGCCACATAGAGCCTGATTCGGGAAACGACCACGCCCGACAAGCGTAGAGGTCCGCTTGCCGAGCTTAAAGAAGGACACTCAGACTTTGCATCTGATCATCCCAATGGTCCTACTTGATCCCTGGCAGCCATCATGTATGCACGCAGTAAGGGCATACATAGATAGCGGGCCGTAGGAAACTATATGGACCAGAAATTGGTGTCAAGGATGAATCTACCTCTTTGCAAAAAGACCACTTTGGATGTCATCACCACAGTTGATGGAACTGAGATTGCCTCGGGACCTGTAACTCATTCCACTACAGAGATGACGCTGTTGAGTCAAGATGGGCATCGAGGGGCTATTGTGTTTGATCTAATCAAAGCCCCACAGTTCCAGATAATACTGGGGATGCCATGGTTGGAAACATATAATCCTTGTATAGATTGACAAGAGAAGAGAATAACCTTCCCGGATTGTGCACACACCTGTTACCCGGAGAAAACTTTGAACAAAGGCCTGGCTACAGTCGTTAACCCAATCGTGCAGTTACCTCAGGAATACCAAGAATTTCAGGATGTTTTTCAAAAAGAACAGGCCAACACATTACCTCCTCACAGATCATACGATTGTCAAATCGACCTCCTACCCGGTGCACAACCCCCATGCAGTAGAATCTATGCCCTCATGGAACCTGAAAATCGTCACCTACGGCAATACTTGGACCAATACCCTGCTAATGGCTTTATTCGTCCTTCCAAGTCTCCTGCAGCCTCAGCTTTATTCTTCATGCCAAAAAAGGAAGGTGACCTTAGAACGTGCATAGATTACCGCGCATTAAATCAGATTACGGTAAAAAACCGATACCCATTGCCTCTGATCCCCGAATTACCAAACCAAGTACAGGATGCTTGTATCTACACTAAGTTAGATCTCCGAGGGGCATATCATCTGGTACGTGTCAAGAAAGGCGACGAATGGAAGACTGCCTTTCGCACCAAGTACGGATTATTCGAATATCAGGTGATGCCCTTCAGGTTGTGCAATGCACCAGCAGCCTTCCAGTATTTTATAAACAATGTCCTTCGTGAACTCATTGACGTCTGTGTCGTCGTATACATAGATGATATTCTAGTGTACTCCTCCTCAGAATCAGACCATGTTAAGCACGTGCGTGCAGTCCTTGAGAAACTACGCCAGCACAAGTTATATGCAAAATTGGAAAAATGTGTTTTTCATGCTACGGAAGTTGAATTTCTTGGATTTATCCTGACTCCAAAAGGAGTCCGAATGGACTCTCGAAAGGTGGACGCAATTCTCAAGTGGCCATCACCCAGTTCAGTCAAAGGGGTACAAAGCATGCTCGGATTTGCTAATTTCTACCGCAGATTCATTCCGGACTTCTCCCATGTTGTACACCCCATCACAGCACTTTTGCGAAAAAACAAATGCTTCTTGTGGCCCGAAGAGGCTGAAAAGGCCTTCCAAGAGCTGAAAGCGAAATTCACATCAGCACCTGTCTTAAAGCATTAACGCCCCGAGCTTCCATACATAGTAGAAACTGATGCATCCAGTTTAGCCATGGGAGCTGTCCTGTCCCAGAATGATCCTGAAACCGGTCAACTTCACCCAGTAGCGTTTTGGTCCAAAAAGTTCTCAGCACCTGAGTTAAACTATGCGGTTACCGATAAGGAGCTGTTAGCCGTCAAATCCACCTTTAAGGCTTGGCGGCACTTTCTTCTTGGTGCCAGGCATACTATTACCGTAATCACCGATCACCAGAACCTGCAGTATTTAAAAACAGCCAAAGCCCAATCATCGCGACAACTTCGATGGGCATTGTTCTTTGCCGAATTCGATTTCGTGATCACTTATCGACCAGGCTGCAAAAATGGCAAAGCAGATGCCTTATCCTGAATAGGGATGGGAGAAGCATATGCAAACCCGGAACCGGTGCCAATAATTCCCGAGCAACGAATTCTTGGCATAACTACTCTACAGACACTAGAAGATATTCATTCAAAAATCCAACAACTCTTCGATCCAGCAACCCTGCAGGACTGGGTAAACAAAGGCTTCTACTACTAAGTCGTCAATGACCTACCTTACTATCAAGGACGACTATTTCTACCACACAAGGAAATACAAGAACTAGTCATCTCCAATTACCATGACGCCCTGATGGAAGGGCACCCAGGTATCGCAAAAACTGAAGCGAAAATTAAGAGACAGTTCTGGTGGCCCACTTGGCGAAAAGATGCAAAGTCATTTGTGATGTCTTGTGGCATTTGCACCCAAAACAAAAGCCAGAAGAAAAAACCCGCTGGCTCTTTACAACCCTTGGATATTCCACCTACACCATGGCACACCTTGTCTTTAGACTTTATTACAGATCTACCTCCATGTAATGGATTTAACACCATCCTAGTTATTGTGGATCTTTTTTCCAAGATGGCTCACTTTATTCCTTTAAAGGGGTTACCTTCTGCTTCGATTCTGGCCAAGGAGTTCCTCGAAAACATTGTTCGATTACACAGATTCCCTTCCGTATTGGTTTCTGACCGAGGTAGTCAATTTATCTCGCATTTTTGGAAGAAATGTTGTCAACTGGCACAAATCGACGTGAGGCTATCAACAAGTCACCATCCCCAGACCGATGGTCAGACGGAAAGGACCAACCAGACCCTTGAACAGTACCTACGCTGCATGCTACACCAGACCGAAAGCAATTGGAAAGATATTTTATGGATTTCCAAGTACGCATACAATAACTCTGTACATTCAGGAACCGGACAAAGCCCTTTTTATACCATATATGGACATCACTCTCGAACCTCAGAACTCAATTCGCCTCAGCACTTAGAAATGCCCGCAGTTAGTCATTTGCACTCTACTATTACACAAGCCTTTAAGGAAGCCACAGAACATTTGAAACAAGCAAAAGAGAAATACAAGAAAAATGCTGATCAACATAGAAGTGAAACTCCACAATACCAGATTGGGGATCAAGTTTAGCTGGCTACAAAACATATACCTCTGAAGGGAACTCAGACTTTTAATCCTAGATATTTGGGACCTTACACCATTAAGGCCATTATCAACCCAGTGGCCGTCAAATTGGAATTACCCTCTAACATGCAAATTCATCCTGTCTTTCATGTTTCACTTCTAAAACCAGTTCAACCAGGGACAAGATTAACCAAACCACCTGACCCCATCTTGATAGATGGAGAACCTGAATTCGAGGTAAAAAATATCCTGGACTCCAAGATGATTAAATCAAAACCTTTTTATTTGATCGATTGGAAGGGCTACGGACCACAAGAAAGATCATGGGAGCCTAGCGACCACGTTCATGCACCTCGGTTGGTGAAAAGATTCCATCGGAACTTCCCAGACAAACCGGGGCCAGGGGGAAGAACAACTTTAGGAGGGGCCTTGGGGGGGAGTGCTGTCATGATGCCTACCCCCGGGCATCAGGACCAAGGCCCTCAGCTCCGGGAGCAGGCATCCAGACATTTGTTTAAACCTCAGCAGCCCCGGCTAGGGGCTGTCCGTGTTCAGTCCTGGCGCCTTAGGTGCCAGGCTCATCATAGAAATCAGTCCTGGCGCCATAGGCGCCAGGCTCATAGACTTTACTTACCTGATGCAGACCATGCTGCAAAAGAGTCCAAGCCTACATGAGGCCTGGATGGGACTATTTTCTTACAGGGACTATTTTTTACTCAGGCGTGGCTCTAGGGAACTTCTTACCTGGAACTACTTTGGAGGCTATTTAAACCACACCCAAACAGCAGCACATGCTTTGCGTTATTCTGCATCCAGCAGCGTGACGCTCACCGTGCCTGCAGCCAGCATCCAGTCTTCTGCCACGCCCGCGTTCCTTGCAGCCAGCATCCAGTCTTCTGCCACGCCTGCCTCGAATCCGGAGCTCCTAGAATAAAGAAGAGGAAAAGGACAAGGTTAGAAAACTAACTTATTTCAAATTCCTCACCTAATTCCGGAACCATTTCATCTCCGGACCTGGAAAGTACATCAGTCCTGCACGCGTCGCTTCGCCAGCTCCAGCATGGCGCCATACTCACCAGTTCTCACTGCATCTTTCGATCCGGCACTGTCTCCATCATTTCTTCGCCGTATACCGGCACCTAGGGGGCACAAGAAAAAACAAGGTGAGCCAAGGGAATCAACAAATACAACCTCTTACCACCATACACTTATCTGATTTACCACCGGCGGTATTATTCCATAACTCTCCACATTTTCATATGCTGCATCTATAAAGAGGGAGAAAAACAACACGTTAACGCATGCAATAGTTATCGGACAGCGTTGGGTAACACAGACTCTTACCTGAACGCCAGCAGCAGCTACGAGACCTTCTTCTCACGAACTCAGTTGCAACTTAAGGAAGGAAGGGGACAAGAGTGAACATCAGGCACATTGAACTCTTTGAACTTGATACTTACCAATCCCGCCAGGGACTTCAGAGTCAATACTTACCGGAACTCTCCCAACGCCTTCAAACCAGTGAAGTAACTGGTATCTACGCGCCCCTGCAAGACACACAGGATGGAGAGCTCATCTTTTACGAACATAAGGTGAGGTTACTAAGGGGATATCAGAGGTGATTAGTGGGGGAGAGCGAGAACAGTTGGGAGGCCATCGCTAAAACCCACAGGTGGTTAATCCCTGTCTCCACTTGCAGGAAAATACTTCTTCGGGTCCAGCAGACAAGACTAGGCGGGCCAGTCCAGACAGTCATCTCTGCACTACGCATCACGTTGAAGGAGACCACAGCTGTCCGGGTCCGATCGACACCCCTGTGGGGTCCAGGTGAGCGTAACACATTTCAGAGTTTTTAGCAACAAAGCAAATGTCATTTTTAGGCACATTTTGGGGTTTCACTTGCAAAGTGCTGCTTCTCTGTCTGCACTATGTTTGCTGATCATGAAGCCCACTGGCACGTTTTCTGTAGGGTGTGCTCTATTCCACCCCACATGCACCATGGGTGGCGAGTTGTGCATCCATTCTTTTGTGTGTTGCAGGACATGGTTTTTGTAGGTTTTTGGCGCGCACAAGGGTTTTGCCGCCATTGTTGCCATTTCTTTCACCATACTGGCAGGGTGATGCCGATTGGCATAGCCGAGTGGGTCAATACATCCCAAATGACTGACCTTTCCTCACTCACATCTATTCAAGAGGGCAGCATTCTTATTTTTGTGTGTTCTTATTTCACATTGTGAATAACCATAAGCTACAAAAGATTGAGCTTATATGTCCACTGAGAGAGAATGTTCTATACTTCAGCATTTTCATATTTTCATATTTCACATTGCATATACACGTACACTAAGAGCGTTTGTCGCCACCCCTTTGTATTCTTGCAGTCTAGTATTTGACTTTATACATTTCCACTACATATAGATTAAGAGTTGTGTTCATCAGAAATAGCGATACATTCGGATTTTCTTTTTACAAGCTAATATCTCGAGTTTGGCATAAAAAAAGTGGACAGTTTTGAGAAATCTTGTTCAGATAATTAATTATCCTTATGAATCCCATTCTAAGAAATAAATTTCTTTTTAACTTCATAGAACTTTCAAATCCATGCATGGATTCTCACTACATTTGACAGGCTCTGACTTGTTGCCAAATTTGGTGACGATCGATTCATGGTTCAAGAGATTTAGCAGAAAGCCTTTTTGCAATTTAATTTGTAACAACTGCTGTAATATTAATCATACTGCTGCTATAGTGGACGTTTCATCTAATGATATAGATATATATAGCCGGACAGATAATGCAAGCTCAACAGGTGCATCATGGGAACAGGACAATGCCATGCGACATGGTTTTGAGACCTCGGTCGGAAGTCCTTCATCTCTTCAGGGTAATCAACTGAGCACCAGAAGTGGGTCATCATAATAACAGCAGTTATTGCAGCACTTAGACACCACAGAAATCTGGCATAAAGTGTTATGTAAATCACCAAATTATTATAAGGGATCTACGCGACTACTTCCCAAGCATGATTGGGTTGGACTTCCCCTTACTGCCCCTCCTATTTACTCCTTCCCCGTTGTCACCCCTGTGATGGATTGCAATTTGCCAAGGCTGTGAATGCCCTGGCCTTTTTGATCCTTATTAAATAATAAAATGAGGCAGGTAAGTCCACCTCTAAAAGGGAAACCTGCTAATCAGATTCCCCTTTCATAAACTCCATGCCAAAAGCACAGGGTGTATATCTGGGTCCTGCTCCGTCAGCATTCTGATTTGCAGTGCCTGCTCTACACGTGGCACAGAGCAGGATCAGAAGTCAGAGTTGCCCATTTCACCGCTGCAAGGACAGCCAAGCATCTGCAGCACTGGGCTGCCTTTAAGATATGCCCCCAGTGTACCAAACCTAGGATGATCATAGGTAGCCCATGATGGTGGCAGATTAAACTCTAAAATAAAGCTATTCCTGAGTTAAAGGCATGGTGCATGGCACTTCTTATAATCATTGCAGCCACATTCAATTTGCTATCAAACATGTGCCAGCGCGAGTGAACCAGCTCAAGCTATGGAAAGTGATGTGTAGTCAAGCCTGACAGGTTGAACCTAAGAAACGACGGGACAGGAACCTGAATGACCATGCTTCTTTGATCTCTTTGTGAGGATAGGAAATGCCCTCTGCCAGTACCAGTCACCCACCAGGCAGATGCCCTGGGCCCAAGCATTAAAGTAGAACACCCATTCAAAGGGAGTAGCCTCACACCTGGGGGGTGTATTTCTAAAGGCCATTGATCCTATTGAGAAGCGGAGGGGTGGGATTAGAGTAGTAGTGTAGTGAGGCAGGCTCCTTAAAGGGGACAAAGACATCCTCCATTTTATTTCTCGCTACCTCCCTCTCTCCTTCCTGTCTCCTTCACTTCCTCTAGAGCAAAGCACTTTGGGTGTGATGTCAGAAGGGCAAGTCCAATTCTTTCAAGAACAGGGATTGGACTACTAAGGCAGGGAAGCTTTAGTCTAATCACCTGTGGACGTTTACCTTTAAAAGAAGGGGTCACCTACCACTTCTTTGATCCACTATGGAACAACACCCTTGAAGGAAGCACTGGACCGCTTTTGGTAGAGTTGTACATTCTAAAGCCCTCAACCACTGAGGTGAAGAAGTAGTATCCAAAGGCGGAGGAGAGGTCTGCCCCTACCCACTATCAGGGTACATTGGGGATGACATTTGCTGTGGACCAGGACCTGCCAAAAGGGCTCAGAGAGCAGATCCTGAAAGGACTCACCCTGTCCTCAAGCCCATGAATTGTCTCTCACAGCACCTGAAGGACGAGATCAGCTAAGGCTCCTTGTTCCGCTGCCTCAAAACTGGTCAGATGACAATCAAAGCGTATTTCTGGCACTCCTCCAAACATTTGAATAATTGTTTACACATAGAGCCTGTTCAATGCTGCATTGTGCCCTCGCTGAGTCTGTCACCTGCTAGGCTCAAATCAACCGTTTGACACCAAGTCCCGACTCAAACCGGTGGATAGTCACTTGTCGACTCAGACCAGACGTTACACCACATCTGGAGCCAACTCACCCCTTGAACTGCTGCTTTGCCGAACCGCACATCGGAACAACAGGATCACCATTTCAACAACCACTGTGCGTCGACTCGTACCGCTGAATCGTCACTCATCGATCCCTCCCAGTGGTTACAACCCAGCTTGACTCTGCTCAACCTCGAAGAGATCGTGGTGAGCACCCCGACCTGCATCGCCAAAAGCTGCTTTCGAGCCACATAGAGCTACCGCATTTGAATGTCCTCAAAACCGCTTGGGCCCACATGATCCATTGTGCCCGAACTGAGCTTGATCTGCTCGGATCACTGCTCAAAGCCGGGTTCGACACCGGCGACCAACCGAAGACCTGAAACAAGATACTGTTGACCACTAAATCCTCTTTTGTCCATATAGGCCACAGAGACTGATTAGGTCACTTTTGCACCTTTTTTCACCCAAAGACATGTTCTTTTTGTGTTTTTTTTATTTGCCTATCACCCCTGTATTCATGCTCAGGGCGCTAAATTCTTCTTAAAATAAAAAAAATTGTTAGCCCTTTGTTGCGCTGTAACCACTAAAAAAAGAGATGAGATGTCTTGTGCAGTAGAAATGAAGACAGAACAGTGTTGTGCTGTATTTGCAATTTGATTTTAGTCAATTTAACATAACAATCACCCCAACTTTACTGTAGCAAGCATAATTTGTATGAAAGTCATTTACTTTTGTAGGTTCCAAGAAAAGAAAAAAAAGGAAAAGATGTTGAACTTTCAGTTACTGCACTGATGGAAATTAGGGGTTAGTTTCCCCCAATTCTACAAAGATATGTAGTGGTCATCATCCCTTCATTGTAAGGTGTGTTGCTTGTTCTGCTTTCATCAACTTTGCTTTGGCTGTGTTGTGCCCTTTGTAGCAATGTTGTTGCCTGTGCCTAGATTTAGTGGTTCTGCCTTTGTAGTTCCTTGAAATTGTTTCTCACAACGTGATTGCCTCTTGATGTTTCAAAAGGCAGGAATATCCTGCCTTGTTTGTGCCTTAGAGCCTCAAAGCCTCAACACCTGTTTCGCCGCCCCTGTAGGGTGCGGTTCTTCAGGAGGAAAAGGTCTCTAATTTGAGTTGAAATGCTTGTTTGTTTAATCTTAATTTTTAAAATGCTGTATATGTAGTTGCAATATGTGGATATTGATGGTTGAAAAGAAAAGTGAAGGTCCTGTAGGGGTTCACTTGCTCTTTCAGGTTGTTATTCAGATAATGAATCCTTTTGGCGTGTTTTAAATCTTGGTTAGCTTGCGGGCCGAATGGTGCAGTTGCCATTGCTAAATTCTTCTTTCTGTTGCCTCTTCTCTGTTCTTTACACAAGGGTGGGTTTTGTGCAGTGTTTTCGAGATAGTTCTATTGCAGATGGTGTGTTCCATTATAGACCCTTGACTGGGCATTCCCTTTACTTTGGACTGTATTACTGTATCGTTCGGGTCACTACTGGATTGCCATTCACACCCCTCTTAAGAGCATTGCCTTCCCTCCAGCCCACATTACCACAAAAGGAGAAGGGGGTATATCTCTATACTGTGCCTGTTTTACCTTTATGATTGTGAGGGATCTTGGTTTGTACAAGTGTGCGGTCTCAGTGGACATTTTCGTCCCTGTGTATCCTTGTATATCAGAATTCAATTCGTCACATTTGCACCTCCTGCAAGCCCCCCCCCCCGTTTTGGGGAGTATTCAGTTGATAAGCAGAAATGATATGATGCTAGCAACTCTGCACACCTCCACGGCCCTGAAATGTGCATTTTTATCAGAAACTATGATGAAGTCAGACGATATCTGCTGCAGTAACACTACACCCAAAACCAGTGCTACACACTTGTTATTATTCTACCGCTTTTCTGAGAAATCCCAATTATCCATGCATTGCTCTACAGATGTAAAATGGCTGCGAAACCTGGAGGCAAAACAATCATTCTTTCGGATTCTCCGGCGCTGTGTGCTTGGCATACTAATGAGGTAAGTACTCCAGGGCCACACTTGAGGGTCGCAGCGGGTCAGGCATTCAGTACAGCTAAGCAATGTGCACACATCCTCCATTCCATCCATTTATGTAAATTTATCTCAAGAATAAGCGCAGCAGCCGTAAGTGTTTTGGACGGAGGTGTTAACCCTGACACATTTGAAGGCTAGCACTTACCAGGGGTGGACTGGAAACCAAAAGAGGCCCTCGAAATAATGTTCAAAGTGGCCCCATTGCACACATTTTTAGCAAGTCCAACTCTTCATATGAGAAGATTTGGAAACAAAATAGGTTACCACACAAAAGAGGTCCAGGGTACAGGGGCCTACCGGGAAATCTCCAGACTTCCCTGTAGACCAGTCCACCCTGAACATTACACAAGTGTTGTTAATCAGCGCACATGCCACAACAGCACAATAAATCAAGAACCAACAGTTCAAGAATGCTGACAGAAAGTGGAATCTTACATTCTTCAAGTTAAGCGCAACATCAGATATTCATTTTGCAAAGCTTAACTGAAAACACTAACACTGCTTTAATGACCCCATTAGGCTAAACCCCTACAGAAGTGTAGCACACACACTGCAGCGTATACCACCCGAGCCACCGCAATCAGGTGCCCGTGTAACCCTAACATCACATGCCCCTATTGAGTGCAAGCTGCAGTGACTGGATAAAGCAGACCCTCTTGCCGCGGGTCTATGATATTGAAACAACGCCACGTTGTGCGTCACACTAATCGTAATTTACTGACATGTCACTATATGTAAAGTTGGGATGTGTCCAATTTGGTGATTTTAATGTCGTCCATCTCGTGAACATGTGCATGGAGTTTGGCTAGTATCACCAAACTATCGAAATTGTTCGAAATTTATGAAGAAATTAATCAGTACTTTTTAGGAAAATGAAAACAGTAAAACCAGCAAAAATGCAGCAAAAAAGTTTCCGTGGAGATTTTCTCAGCAAACTAAGTGAAAGGTTTTTCTTAGTATACTTAAAAAATCTGCAACAAAAATGTATATTCAGAGGCCGATTCATGGAATTAATGTGCTCTGAAATTTTCAGAACAAGCGTGCGAATCGCAGTGCCAGTGCGAAAATCGCAGCAAAACCCACGCACAGCGATTCATGGAAGTCCGTGTGTGTGGAAATCCCAGGATGTGCGCCAAAATTCTGCGTGGCGCACGCTGGCGCACAGGTCTACAAACAGCGTGCGATATGTGCACAGCGAAATCGCACATAGCGCGGCGCACACAACAAAAGTAGGAGGAACAGGGGACATGACACGCGGAATGGGGAACAACTCGTGTAAATGTGGGTGTCACGGGGGAATTACAGGAGGCAAGTGCGCGGAACGCCCACACGCACGTTCAAAACACGTATTCATGGAATCGAACGGGGCTAAGGCGTGCGCCAAAAAAGACACCGCTAATCAGGAAACACGTACGCCAGCAGGAAGCAGGCGTACATGCACCCGCGCAGCATAAAAGTGCACGCAAACAACAAACAAGCACAGAGCCAGGATGAATATACCGTTCCTAGCAGCGGTGGTCGTGGGATACCGCACGAGGAGGAGGAGGATAGTCAGGCCCAGAATTTTTACACCCAGAACCAGCCTTTTTGGGATGCCTGATGACCAGGTGTATGGGAGGTGCAGGTTTCCACCTCACATAATACTCGACCTGGTCAGTGAGTGGGAGGATGACCTCACATCACCCACCCTGTGCTCCCAAGCACTCAGCCCCCTGCATAAGGTCCTCAATGTACTGCACTTTTTGGCCACTAGATCATTTCAACGGACAACTGCTATAGTGGGGGGTGTCACAGGCCATGCAGTCACGCTGCCTACACCAGGTCTTGGCCATCATGACTGCACGCCCATCAGTCCGCAGGCACATATACCTGCCCAGAACACCTGCAGAAAGGCAGGCTGTCGTCCAGGATTTCTACTGGGTGGCACACTTCCCCAAAGTGCTAGGTGCCATTGACTCCACCCATGTGGCTCTACGGTTCCCCAGGGCATCAGAGCACATCTATAGAAACCGCAAGCACCGGCATTGCATCAACGTCCAGGTAGTATGTGATGCCAAGGGAATCATCACCTCAGTATATGCCAACTATCCAGGGTCCACCCACAACAGTTTTATTTACAGAATGTCAACCCTAAACCGGGATCTAGAAGCTGGGCGGCATGGCGATACATGTTCTGCTCGGTGAGTATAAATGCCACAGCACATGCATGCATGTCAGATACTGAGCAATGTCACAACCCCACTAATGATACCCATCACCACCTCCCCAGGGGACAGTGCCTACCCTCTGAGCAGCCACATGATGACGCCAATTCGGAACCCCACCATGCCACCCGAGGTAAGATACAACAGAGCTCACATTGCAACCCGGGGCATAGTGGAGTGCGCATTCAGAGTGCTCAAGTCACGCTTTCGCTGGATCATGCAGGATCAAAGTGGCAGCATGTGTCCTGCACAACGTTGCAACACGCCGGGGCCTGCCCGTGGACATGGTGGTGCCCCCACATCCCCAACCACATGCACGCCTGCTGTGCATGGGAGGGGAAAGTGCACGGGGTGAGGCAGCCCTTACGCAGCTGGTGGCTAATTATTTCACCTAAAATCACACCCCTGTGGAGATCCCACAACCCTGGCACATACCAGCTGACAATCAATGATGAGATAAGGGACAGTCAACTGTCACAACCATACCAGCCTGAGATTGGTCACCTGGAAGTGTTACATTGTGTGCACCCCTACCTACACAAACACCACCAATGCTGTGTCATCAAAAGACACACTTCTATGCTGCAAAAATCATTACCCCCTTGCAAAATACAACATGACAACAGTGCCATGTCACCCAAACCCTCCCCAGCACCGCCACCCAACACACCATAGCATATCATGCTATGTGAGAGCAAACAAAGCACTACCCAAAACATGACACAAGTGTGAAAGTACAGTGTCCTTAATGGAAAATGCCCACACACAATATGCTCCCAGTAATGTAGAACTAACAACACACATGACCAAATACTTACCAACAGTACAATGCAGCTACACAACCTCAAACATAGCATAAACATGACAGTACTAAGTTAAAGTAGTGGTAGTCTTACAACCTGATCATGCCAGCACATTGGCCACTTCCAACTGTACAGTGCTGCTGCCACGCAAATGTCCAAGTGCACTGCTTACAACATGAACTCCATCTCCAAAGTAGACGGCCTTGTGAAGACATGAGGAATTAACCTGCAAATTAGGCAAAAGACATGGATGCACAAGCACATAGCAATACACCATGCAGTGTACAATTCAACAACAATATCCACTAGGAATGTATACACAGTATTGACTACAGACTGCCCACACAGCTCATGGGAGTCCTACGTCACTGTGTAAGTCAAGGTCACTTGGGCACACCCTTTGCAAGCCCATGGAAACAGGAAGCAGGAGGGGTGTGTGTCTCACGAACCCAAGCATCTAACCCAAACTCAGGACAAGCCTGCATGTGCCCAGCTGGAATACAGTGGATGCCCATGGGAGCCACACAAGGCTGCAAAAAAAAAAATCAAAAATCAAAAATCAAAAATCAAAAATGGCCATGTGGGGGTCAGGGGGGAGGCCACCCAGGAGGTCCGAGGACAGGGTGCGCACCAACACCCACCTGTGTGGATGTTGGGAAAAAAAACACCTCCATGGGCTCATGGCCTGCACGGCTATGTCAATGTAGGAGAACTGCTGCTGTCGCTCTCATCACCCTCTGCTGCTGCCACAGGACGTGCTGCTGCCACAGGAGGTGGTAGTGCTATGGGAGGCAGCCCACGCAAAGCCCTGGTATGGTCCTCCATGGCAGCAAGCATGCAGGTGTGGAAGGTCTCATTCTGGAGGATTATAGTGTGGAGATCCCCATGCAGCACCTGACGTGATGCCCGGATCTCTTCCCGAGTTGCCTGCATCTCAGCTGGGAGCGAACGTGTGAGCCGCTCCAGCTGCTGTTCTGTCCTCAAGTTAGTGGAAGCCTCAAGGTCAACAAGAGTCTCCATGAGGTGATGGAGTTCTACCCTCAGGGCTTCCCTGTGGCCCTGGGACTCTATTGATATAGATTGGCGTAGAGTCTCCAGTGCCGCCCGTCTGTCCCTGTTGGACGCCAACATGTCCTCCCTGTGTGATTGGCAAATGGAGTCTGTTGCCTGCTGTAGTAGCTCCATCTGCCTTTCAGGGGGGGCAATGGAAGTGGCCACCCTGTCCATTGCTTGACCCATCATCTCAACTGATGCTGCCTGTTGGGTTCCCATACCGTAAATGGATTGTTCCCATGCGGTATTGCCTGGTGCCGTACGGCTACCGCGTCAGCGGGCACCACACCTGTTTGGGGCAAGGCGATCTGCGCCTTGCTGTGCCGGCACTGCCTGAGGCTGCAGGGCTGCATTCCCCCTCTGATCTGCTGGCCCAGGAACAGGATCAGATGTTGTGGAGTGTGACCCTGCATCCGTAACCGCCAAAGGCGGACTTACCAACACTGACATCCCCATAGAGGGTTCTACCCCTGGTACAGGTGGGTTGGACAGAACAGAATCCCTGCCAAGAACACTTACCTGCGACGCCACATAGGTCTCATCATCCGAATCAGCACCTGAATAGAGGTCTGGGGAGGTGCACCCAGAGGCACCCCTCGACCGAATGTTCTGCAGCAAGATTGGGTTCTCACCCACCACCACACCACGTCCCCCACTGGTGCCTGGTCATGCCTGAGATTCCTCCTGGGTCTGCACCATCTCCTCAACCTCAACAACATCAAGTGCGTCATCCCCTGCAAAAACATGAAAGACAAAAAATGTAAACAGGCATTAGCACCATAGCACACAAATAGGCCTGACAAGCTACATAACCAGTACATGATTTACACATGTCCCACATGACTATAACCCTCCATGCATGCACTGTCACTGAGTTGGAAGGGGAGGCAAAAGGCAGACACTGATGACACCAACATGGAAGAGCAACGCATTTGCAGCATGCTGGGTAGCACTGCCATCACACATTGGCCTGTGAGTGGCATGTCCAATACACATACATGACACATGCCATCACACAGATGGCATGTACCATAGCCATGGTACATTCCACAAGTACATACATATGTCAGTGAATGAATACTGTCAGACATCCATGTGAGATGGACATGATGAGATGAAAAATGCTACATAGTGTGACAAAATAGGCATGTGCTACACACTGCAACACATCCAGTTTACAAAAATACAGTGATTGCAGGCCAATTTACACATCAATGGTTTGTCACTTCAACATGACAGGAAACAACTATCATGTTCCACATTCAAACAGGCCCCAAAAATTCCTGTGATCAGGCCAATACTCAATTAGCCTGAATGGTCAAATCATTCATCTAACAAGGTAACACATTAGGTCCAATGTGGGGTTCATCAATGACAGAAGCATGTCACAAATGTGACAATAGGGCTGAGGAATGCGTAGCAAAAGTGGGAGAATTGAAAAAATCAGCCTGAACGAACACTGAAAAATACAAACAATGTTGTTGCAAGATGCCACTTCAAGGGCAAATGCCGTAATGTTGAGCCAAATTACTAATGTGGGCAGAAGGGATACTGTCACACCCAAATCCAAGGCCGCTGAATGTTTTGGATGAAGCACATGGGTGACCCATACCACTCAGGCACACACACCCTCGCCTGGCACTCAATTAGAACCCGTCACCCAAACAACATACACATGCATTACACACACATGCATGGGCACTCACCGGACAATGCATCATAATCAGGTAGTCCTCCCACACCTTGGATCTGTTCCTCTTGGATGAAGGCCCCAGCAACAGACTCATGTTCAGTGAGTTTGTTGTCCTCTTGTGGAAACCCACCGCCAGTCACCAGAGTAGCGGCATGATTTGAGGCCAGCTTGTTATTTGCTCTGTGTTTCAGGTCATTCCACCGCTTGTAGCAATCATCAGCTGAGCGCCTCACAAATCCAAGGGCACTTATGCGGTCGGCGATGGTCTGCCAGTGTGCCTTACGTTGACCAGGTGTGGTCTTGCACCCTGCAGTCACCAGCATTTTGTGGCTATGTGCCGACACATAGCCCACAAGTGCACCAAGTGCCGCTGCATTGAAGCAAGGCTTCCTTGAGGTACCAGAGTGTGTAGCTGTGTCTGGGGTCTCAGCCTGTCGTGCCTGAGCACTGTTCTTCCTCTTCTTTAAAGGTGGAGCAGAGCCATAGTGGCTTACGCCGCTCTGGTCAGTAGGGGCAGAATCACCGGTGGACTGGGTAGTAGGAGTGTGGGAATGCACAATGACCATAGGTCTTGATGCAGGCATTGGTTGCAGGGTAATGTTGGCAGGGGGAACGTCAGTTTGATGGACTGGGACTGACACTGTCCTGGCTGGGAGAGTCAGAGCTGGGGCGGATGGAGCTGCAGCTGCCCCTGCAGCCTCCCCACCCTGCATACTTGGGGCAGCAGATGACATAGCTGCCCCAGATCCACGTGGATTGGTGACAACAACTTGCACCACCACACGTGGCCTAGACTTGCTGACCTGGAAGTCAGCCAGGGAGTCATCCTGTGCCAGGTCAGGTGCCGCAATGGGCTGGTCCAACAGGGGCTGAGCTTGGATGGTGTCAGCCACGTTTCCCTCAACCATGGGGGAGGCATGGGTGTCCCTGATTGTTCCTCCACACATGGGGGCAGAGGGGCACCCTGCAAATCCCGGCCACGTCCCCTACTGCGCCCACCACGGCCACCTCTTGAGGGTCGGCCACCTTTGCCTCCCTTACCGCTTGGTTGCCTCCCAACCATGGCACTGATGTTGTTGTGCGTATGGGAGTTGCAGTAAACTATTGTCCTGGGCAATTGGGGGTCAAAGGGGTAGGATACCAGACGGAATTCATACCCTAGTTCTCTAACAAGGCTGTCTGTGACCCCTGGGGGAAGATGACAGGTCACGCAACGCACAGGCAGCCCAAAATCAAAAATAAACATGCACGCAACCCCTCATAGACCATGTGCGTGAAAAAATGAACCCGCGCTACGCTGTGGCACCCAGAAACACAAAAAAAAGCGTACGCATAATACACGCAGCCTATAATGATCTCTGAAGGGGAACGTGACACACGGGGCAAGCACAGTTGCTAAGTATGTGTGGAACTCACTGTCTGCCTGGAAAACGAACGTGAAAAATACATGCGTGTGCGCGTTGGCAACACCTCCGCCAAAAGAAGAATTGTACGCTGTCTGAGGAGACAGGACAAAAGGAGAAGTGAACGCTGTTTGAGGAAACAGGCCCAACAAAAAATCAGAAAAGATCTGTCAGAGGTAACAGGGAGTACGAACTAGAAACGCTGTGAAGTAATCACGTGTGAACCGACAAGAAGTACAGATTTCATCCACTCGCTCTCCACGGAAAGCACGTACAAGGAAATGGCATCCTACATGCAGCTTTTAAACGGGCCCACACGTACACGTCAGAGACTCGTGTACGTGGGCACTTTCATCCAATTACACGCGATGACACTCGGACGTGCAGTTTTTCCACGTGTGCTCTGTCATCACATGCTAAGAGGGAAACGCCCGCGCACGTAATGTAACTTACGCGCTTACGCGCTAAAGGCCTTTGGTCCAATGCAATCGCGTGCGTGTGCTGAGGTGCTTACGCGCTAAGGGCCTTTCCTTGAATTACACGCTGACGTGTAAGATTTTTACATGCCAAATCACTCCGTATCAAGCTGGCCACGCAAAAACACACGGAAGACCACGCTCCTGCCCTGAAGGCCATTTTCCTGCCCCCCAGAGCCACAGGCACGCTCCCACCTGCCATCTGCTGCTGCCTGACTGCCTGCTGCCCACGTGCCCTGCTATTTGGTGCCTGCACATCAGCCATCTGCTGGGGTCCAGTTGCTGTGTCCACCCCTGCTGGAACAGAAGACTCCCGACTGGGATACCATCGCTCCACAGCCCAGCCCCAGGACACAGTTGCCCACCCATGCCTGCCTCGGGGGTCGCCATGTCGGGGCAAACACCATCTGAGACCACTGGCGACCCCCTCCCAGAGGGGCAGAGGGCCACCAGCTTCAGTCAGAAGCAAGTTGGTGTCCTGGTGGAGCATGTCCTGGGCATTATGATGCCCTCTTCGGAACATCACGCGCCAACAAGGAAGGATGGGATAGGATCTGGGACGACTTTGTGGTTGCCATCAACGCGGAGGGGGTGGCAACCCGCAACATCAAGCAAGTCAAGAAGCACTGGGAGGACTTGAGGTCCAGGACCCTCATAAAGGCCCGGCGCCTCGTGGAAGGGGGCCGGGTGTAACGCTCACCTGATTCCCACGGAGGCGTGGGTCTTGGCAGGAAGGTGTCTGTGACTCGAAAAGTGATGTGCAGGACTCGATTGGCTTCTGGGGTCAAACCTCTTCGCACTGTGTGTCGAACTCGAAGGGTGAGGTTTCTGCAGGTGAAAGAATATAGGGGTTAAAGGTCTGGGTTGTTGAATGTCCCTCTCTCTCTCTCTCTCTCTTCCCAGCTTTTCTGTAGAGCACCCCCCCCCCAGGTCAACGTGCTCACCTTAGATAGGTGAATGCTGGGCTCTCCATCTGCGTCTAGTGCAGGGTGCCGTTGCCAGTTCCTTCACTGGTGAAACATTGACCTCTTCACTTCAGAGGATGGTTACCGTCGTTATCTGCACGAGCGGTAAGTTTCTGGACACCTTTTGTCTTTATAGTCTTTAAATGCGTGGCACGTTAATATTGAAGACTCTGTATAATGCTTTTCCCTTATGTATTGCAGGACTCTTGAGATGGAAGATGGAGTGAAGCGCCTGGAAATTCGTAAGTATGGCAAGCGCTCTAACTGTCTCTTTCCTTGCAGCTTAGTTCGTGTTAAAGAGACGCCGGAGTATTCGCAGGCATTTTATTGCGACGAGCGTGATGGGCGTGAATAAATACCTGCTTAATGTCTTTTTCTTTGTCTTTACAGGCGACGATGCAGAATGAAGAAATCCGGAATTCACAGCGTGCCGGTAAGTATATGCTTTTGTCTTTGCAGGCGAAGATGCAGAATGAAGAAATCCGGAATGCACAGCGTGCCGGTAAGTATAACAATGCTGTTGTCTTTGCAGGCGAAGGTGCAGCGTGAGACACGGCAGCTGCCGATGGATCAGGTGAGCAAGTACTGCGTGTAAAGTTTGTCTTGCTAACCTGTTGTTTCTTGTCTTTTGCAGGTGCTGATGTTGACTGGATACAGGAATGGTAAGTATAATTCTTGCAGGTTCAGGATCAAAAGAAGAAAGGCTGGAACAGACTCGGTGAGCATTCTGCTGCAGATGCAGAATAACGCGAAGCACGTTTCATCTATCGGGTGTGGTTTAAATAGCCTTGGAGTGATGAGGCGTCTTCTTCCATGGCCCCGCCTAGGTAAGAAAAGAGTTCCAGTTTCCAGAAGAGTTCCTGTGCTGTATCCAGGGAGTGGAGCTGCCCCACCCAGGTAAGAAAGTAGTTCCTGTTCACAGAGGGCTTCTAAGTGGCTGGTAAGTAAGCAGCATGGTCTGCTGCTGGTAAGTCCACCCAAGCACTTTCACACCAATTATGAGCCCGGCGCTTCCAGTGCCGGGACCTATGGTTTTGATGAGCCTGGTGCCACCGGCGCCAGGACAGGGTCCAAAAGGTCCCAGTAGGGACCGGCTGGTGCCTAGGATTAGGGTTAGGGGCCTGCTTCCAAGGACGTTGGGCTGGTCCTGGCTCCTTGGAAACAGTGATCATGACACCGGGACAGCATGAGTACCATCCAGATGAGGGTCCTGGAACGCGTAGGCCCAGCGCTCCATGCCCAGATCCTTCGGAGGCAGACCCGTCTGGAGTTGAGCGGTAAGTGGCCAAGCATTGCTGTGTGAGACAGGGCATGTTGCAGGGTGCTGGTTGTCTGATACTTGCCTGTATGTGTGACATAGGCCATGTACGTATGTGTGTGTGCAGGGACATCATGCTCATGCATGTGAGACCAGTAATGTGTGAACCACATGGTTGGTGCATGTGTTAGAATGCAACATGCGAAGCAGCATGCAGAATGTACACATTAATGCATGCCTGTCTCTGTCATTGGACATGGTTGGGGTGTGAGAGATGGGTGCTGCTGTCATGGACATGTATGGTGTCCATGTCTGTGTGTCTGACTTGCGTGTCTGTGACTTGTAAATGCCATGGATGCATGACACATGTCTGTGACAATGTTCAGATTCACTGATGCAGCCTACTCATCCTTGTATCCACTGTGTCTGGGGTGTACGAGGCCAGATGGATGAAACTACGGTGAAGTGTGTGCATGTGATAGGCATGACCCATGATGCTTGTGAGTTTCAAACCAGCATTGTATGTTTCAAGAGTCCCTTGGACATGTATGCTAATGTTCATAGCATGCGCCATGCCTGTTACTGCATGTGTTTTGCCTGCACTGACCCATGTGTTGTGGAGGGACATGATGGAAGTGATGTTTGACAGTGCCACTCATCTGCTATTGCTTCCTGTCTAGGGGACCATTGTACAGTACCCTGATGATTGTGTTCTATGTCTCCCTCTACACAGCAGCAAGTGATGAAGAGGGCGGAGACGGCGCTGTGGAGCAAAGCGGCGGGGATGCCCCCACCGACCGGTGACGCAAGGCCCGGTCACCCTCTCAGAAATGACCATCGTCCGGGAGTGAGGGTACTGGTGCTGCGTCTGCCACTATGGCTGCAGTGGAAGGGGTGGGTGAGCCCCCACAGGGGCTTGCAATGGCGGTAGACGGTGTGGAGCTATCCAGGTTGATGGTTTCCACAGAGGAGGAGAAGGCCGCTACTGAGCCGCACATGGGGCCTGGTGGGGGTGGTACCACTGGTGCAAGTGGTGCAGTGCAGGGGCAGGGGCAGGAGGCAGCACAGGTCGCCGTGGAGGGGCCTGTGCATGTCACTGTTCCTGACACTGTGACTGCACCACCATGCACCAGCAGGGATGCCCCATCCCAGGCATGCCCGCAGGTAGGGGGGATGTCCATGTCATCTGACACTCCTCTACCTGCGGACGAGGGGACCCGTGGCCGTATGGAGAAGGTCCTGATTGGTGTCGCGTTGCGCACACGTGACATTCATGATGACGTGCGTGCTTCCTGGGGGGAGCACGCACGTCATCACGAAGAGCAGCGTGCCAACGTGGCCCAGTTGGGAGTGTCCATGGTTGGGGGTTTTGTACATGTGCCAGCCACTCTGGCGGACCTCTCCTCCTCTGTGGAGACTATGCGCCAGTCGTTCTGTTCTCCATGCCGTCTTTCGGCCCAGATGCCACCAGGGCCCCCTGTGGACCTGCCCTGACCAACGCAGCCAGCTCAGTGGGGATCCCATCCCTGCCACAGTCGGGAGTCAGAGGTCCAGCTGGGGTGGACACCGCAGCAACTGGACCCCAGCAGATGGAGGATATGCCGGCATCATCGGGCAGGGCACGTGCACGACGGCGTCGGTGGATTCCATCAGCCTGGATGCCGTCGTGCTGGCAGAGGCAGTTGTGTCGGAGGCAGCGGCAGGCTCAACGTGGGAGGCATCATGGCTCGGGGCCATCTACATCAGAGGGGCAGGCATCGGCCGGAGGGCAGGAGGACCCTGGAATGGGAGTGTCTTCCGTGTGGCAGCGGTTGGGCCAGCGGATAGGTGCGGAGCGGCGGCGGGTGGAGGAGGCATGGCTCACAATGATCAGGGCAGAGAACTCCATGCGCAGGGCGCTGAGGCAGGCTGAGTGCCTCGAGGGAATTCGCAGGGAGTTGGACATGGGATTATTCCTGCGAGACCTCGGGGCCAGAGAACAGGCCCGCCTCCAAGACATTGAACAGGAGTTCGATGATGCCCTGGCCCATGACATCAACAAGTAAGCCGTTGGACTTGCCCGCCGCCATTGTATATAGTTCATTATATAGTTCATTCACTATGCCCCACATTTTTGTATACAGTTAGTAATTAGGTAGGTTTCATTGTAGGTTTCATTTATGTCGTTGGGCTCATGGACCCTGGATTTGCTATTTGTACATAGTTTTACAGTGGATTTTTCTCTTTCATCTTTTTTTTTTCTCACCATGAAGCAATGGATATTACGCTTATCTTTCCCTTTGGATTTGCTTTGTTGGGTGGTGACTTTGGACACATTTTCATTTGGATTAATTTGGATTCTCATTTTATTTATTTATCATTTTTTGGGACATGCTGCATTTTGATTATTATTGTCATTATTGTGTGTTTTGATTTCATTCCCTTCATTTTGACTTGAATAACTTTTTGTTTCTTACTTCAATGTGTGGTCTTCTCTCATTGGTTTCATGCATGTCACAATGTGGGTTTTCTCAGTCATGTGTTGCCATTGTGTGGGTCTGACAGACTTGTACTCATGCGCATACTGCTTATTTGTGATCTATCATGTAATGGGGATTTCAATTTGGAGTGGATGTAAAGCGTGGTTTGGTATTTGTACTGGGGTGGCGTGGGGGGGGGGGATTTGGGTGGCCATAAGAGCCAGGGATCTGGATTGTGATGACGTGTTGGCTGGGGGACATGTGTCGGGCCTGCTGGCAGGTGCCTGTCAATGATGGGGGGTGGGGGTGCTGGGGGACATGAGTGGGGGCCTGCTGGCAGGTGCCCCTCACTGCTGGGGGTGGGGAACGCATATTTCGGGGGTGCGCGGGAGTCCTACACGTGAATTGGCAGTGTAGGCCCTCCCAGGTGTCCCCTCTACCCCCTCCACGGCCCCTGCAGGCAGCCCACACCACAGGGGACTACCCTGCACCCCTGGTCATGTCCCGCAGGCAGCCCATCCACCATGGGCATGCCCCCCAGCCAAGCCACATGTCACGTTGCAATATGATCACCAACTCATGTCTCCCAGCACCCCCACCCCCCAGCAGTGAGGAGCATCTGCCAGCAGGCGCCAACACATGTCCCACTCATGTCCCCTTGCACCCCAACACCCCAGCAGTGCAGGGCACCTGCCAGCAGGCCCCCACTCATGCACCCCCACCCCCCAGCAGTGAGGGGCACCTGCCAGCAGGCCCCCACTCATGCACCCCACCCCCCAGCAGTGAGAGGCACCTGCCAGCGGGCCCCCACTCATGTCCCCCAGCACCCCCATGCCCCAGCAGTGCAGGGCACCTACCAGCAGGCCCCCACTCATGTCCCACTCATGTCCCCCTGCACCCCCACCCCCCAGCAGTCAGCGGCACCTGCCAGCAGACTCCCACTCATGTCCCACTCATGTCCCCCTGCACCCCCACCCCCCAGCAGTCAGTGTCAAGATTAGTCAGGCGAGTACAAAGGCAGCGAATATGGCAAGGGAAATGTGCACCCAGGAACTACGACTCAGGTATGCTAGAACCCAGGAGTGCAAATAGAGTGTAACATCAAAACCAATATATAAAAAGGGATGTGGGGTAAGCACCTGACCGCGAGGAAAGTCGGCAAGCGCCTTACCCCCAATTGCTGTTACAGGTACTGACAGCGCTAAACCCACGTGGAAGGCAAGCAATGACAGGATCTGTGTACTAACACTCTTGATGGTATTACATAAGGGAACTTAAGAACTGTACTCACGAGGACGAGATAAACCTCTTGAATGTCAGCTAGCCCACGAATCCTGTTGAAGAAACTGGGACCCAGAAAGGCTAGAACAGCAATGGAAGGAAAACTAAATACCTAAGTGGGAATAGTGTCTACAAAATAGAAAGGAAAACATAAGCATTCACACAGGAGCTAGCTACTACCGCACACCACACCTAATAATCAAAGGGAAAATAAATGCAGAAGTGCAGTGGAAAACATGGAATGGATCCTCTAGAAAGTAAGGATCAGGAGCAGGGAAAAACGAAATAACCTATGCAAACTTCTCCCTACCCCTCCAAGGAAAAGACAGGAAACTAAACTAAGAGGAAGGCTAAGTCAAATGGGTAACAGCAGCAAAGGACAGAGTCAAAGAAATATAGAACACAGACAAACTGGGCTGCATCTAAAAGGGGAAAGCACTGAGAATTGCTGCCTGCAAACAGGGGAAGACAAAAAGGGAAATCAAGGGAGCAGAAATCAATTAGCGCATGAATCCGAAATTCAGGGCGGAGGAAACAAGAAAACAGGAACAAGGAAGTAGGTACAAAGGCAAGGAACCAGGAACCAGGGACTAGTCAAAAACAGGAACACTGCAAACGATGACCAGCGCTGGACTGAAGTAAGACTGAGGCTTTTAAAGCTGCTTAACGAGCACACGCCTCGGGTGTGCTGATTGCTGCATCTGTCGCCACAGCTGTTACCTATCCTCCACCCAACCTTGTGTTGCAAGGGTGGAGGTGGAGCAGTGGGCCAGGCATTCTGGGAAGCATAGTCATTTGGTTAAAGAAGCATGCTGGCTGCCAAAAACCTGGAATGGATCCGGAAGGGAAGTAGCTGGGAAAATAGGGATTTAGCGATCCCAAATCATCACAGCACTGTAGCATAAAGTTCGGAGGAAAAGTCCAGTAGGGAATAAACCCCAAATCATGCCCCCAAATGGTGGGAACGGGAGCGAAGGGAGCGAGTCGTGACAGTATACCCCCTCCTACGGCCGGCTTCGGGTGCCCGCCACCCGCACGAGACATCTTCTTTCCATGATGGGAGTGCTTTTTCTTTGGAGGTGGCACTGATGGAAATGGTTGCCTGTGGGCAAAGGCAGATGGACTTCCATGATAGGAGTGCTTTGTCTTTGGAGGTGATACTGATGGAAACGGTGGCTTCTGGTGAGGAAGAGACTCATGGTTCGAAGAAAGGCATGAAGGACTTGCAGGACCAGAAGCAGAGTTGGAAGGTCCAGGAAGCTCAGTCACTGGGAGTGGACCCTTATAAGTCTTTGAGGAGGGAGGCAGGCTGGTGCAACATGCCTTAGGCAATGGTAGAAGCTCTGTTAGCCTTTCTGCCGAGAGTGGACATGCGGGAGGTGAGGAAATTGCTGGCTTCAGGAAAGGTTTATGTTCAGCCATTAGAGAAGGTGGCGGCTGAGGTAGAGGTTCAGATTTTCTTCTGTCATCCATCTGGGAAAAGGCTTGTGGTTGAAAGTGACTAAGGTTTGACTGCACATGTTCTACGCCTTGGAGACCTGAAAGTCCAATGGGTTGTACAAGGCTGGTACTCCTGGTGACAGTCGTGTAGCCACCTTGTTGCACGTGGGATACAACAGCAGGGACGTTTGGCATACTGATAGGAGTGATAGACGCAGTACTTGGTATTTCAGGCAGACTCGCAGAAGGAGCAATAACAGACACATCTTGAACTGCAGCAGTCATTCCCTTCCTTTGGCTACTAGCACCCGACTGGTGGTTCTTGGCGGAATTCTGTTGCACAAGTCCTGTAGGTAATACGCCGGTCTGCACCACCCCTTGTGCACACCCAAGTGAGTGGTTCTGACTCACCACTTGGTCCAGCTTGATGACTCTGAAGCGGGAGCTGGCAAAAGTCTCAAACTCTGATGCTGCATCTTTAGGAGGCTCTGATGCTAAAGTGAAGCAGTTGGGAGATTCGTCTTGTGGAAAAGGCAGGCATTCTGGTGCTCCTCCTGAAGCAAAAGAAAGGCAGGCTAGACGTTCATCGACTGTAAATGGTTGGGATTCAGGAGGAATCGCTGGAGCAGAAGAAAGTACAGCAGAATCTGATGGTGTAGACAGGTATACCTCTGATATTGGCAGCGAGGCTATGCAGGATACAGGCGTCTCATGAACTGAAGGCAAATACTCAGTATACTCCGGGACTGAAGACATGCTCTTTTGATGGACTACCGGAGGCTCTAAAGCTGAAGGATGATCTGCAGGATGAGTCACTGTAGCTGAAGACAGGCAGGTCAGGGGAAACCTTGAGGCTGAAGGCATGCAAGCTGGAGCAATCTCGGTTGCTGGATACAAACATGTCCAGGTTTTTGGGACTGGCTCTTGAGTAAATGGCAGACATGGCAGCGGTTCATTGGTTGAAGACAGGTGTGCCAAAGATGACTGCAGGGCTGTGGATTGAATCATAGAAGAGTCAATGGTTGTAGGAGGACAGACAGAAGTCTCAGAAGTTGACAGACCCATCGGTGGCTCAGGAATGAAGGGCACCTTTAGGGCAGTAGACTTCTTGGCACCAGTAACCAAAGACTGAGCTGTACCCTTGCAGTCCCTTTCTTTAGTGGGTGACACAGAGTCTTTTTCTTTGTAGAAGTCAAAATCAATCAGTGGAATCACCTTAGTAAAGTCTCTGTTAATCAGGATTTCGTCTATTGTCCATTCCTCTGTTTTAGCTTCTGAAAGAGGCAGATTATCAATCAACAGTTCAGGAACCGCCTGACGGTTCTTTGGTTCAGTATACTGTGGAATGAGTCCATCAGAACATGAAATCTGCACTGTCTCTGACTGTTCGTATTGATCAGAAGTGGCAGAAGGAAGAGTGAACCCAGAGGTAACATTGTTTTCCACATCAGCTTTAACATCTACTTCAGTCTCAGCAGCTGTATCAAGAGCAGGGCCTAAGCCTACGGTAGTGACTGAATCTGTGTATGCCACCATTGTGGATTGTGTTTGGAAATCAGAAGCTTGTATGTGTGCTAGCTCAGAATTATGACAAACTGCTACACAGGGTATTTTTGGTAAAGGAGTGGCTTGTAACTCTTCAGCTAACTGCAATCCCTGATAAACAGCAGAACAATTGTTAGAACCTGTGCCTAGATTAAGCGCTGTGCTAGACGAAAGACCTTCACTCCCAATAGATCTAACATATCGACAAATATCATGGTTTACCAAAGTCTCTGCACTCAGGGGCTGAACAGTGTTCACTTCCTCCACATCAACAGATAAAGTCTGAGGTGTATTCAGTAAAGAGTGTAAGGTTTTATTTTCCTCTTGTGCAGAAATGAGTTCTTGTCTTAACTCCTCAAGTTTAGCTCTTAGCATGCCCTGCATTAACTGTACATCACTATCAGTAGGCACAGGGGGAAGCATAGTGGCATCAGGGCTGGATCCTGCACTAGCAATCTGGATGTGCATCGATTGTACATTGTCCTCTACTGCTTGCAGGTTCTGTGATTTATAGTTTATCTTTCCAACTTGGTCTGTGTTTCCCTTAAACAAACTATTGACATTAGACCTCTTGGCATTAGGGACTACAGTATGTACCTGTGCAACGGAGTATGCGTTAGACTGAGGGTAGAAAACAGAAGTTATGCAAGAAACCCCTCCATTCTTTATGTTGGTATCATGAAACTGTTCTATCTGAGGTGAAGCACAACTGGAATCATGGGGTTCAACAACAGAGGTACTCTCGTATAATAAGTCTAACAGTGTGTTGTTTTCTGCGGCTAAGGCTTGTGCTGACATAGAATCGGAATCAAAACCAAAGATAGAACTAGGATCAGGCCATGCAGGATGTGCCATCCTATGGGAAAAATACTTTGCACGTAAATGCCCATTCGTGACAAGGAGTTCATTGGAGTCAAGACTAGTGATTTGATTGTCGCAGGTAAACGTAGGGGATGCTTTCTGTACAAACTTGTTAGAGGCCTTGCTGCCTTTCTTTCTTAAACTTGCCATATTCAATGGGAATTTTGGGCTGGTCATACTGTCAAGATTAGTCAGGCGAGTACAAAGGCAGCGAATATGGCAAGGGAAATGTGCACCCAGGAACTACGACTCAGGTATGCTAGAACCCAGGAGTGCAAATAGAGTGTGACATCAAAACCAATATATAAAAAGGGATGTGGGGTAAGCACCTGACCGCGAGGAAAGTCGGCAAGCGCCTTACCCCCAATTGCTGTTACAGGTACTGACAGCGCTAAACCCACGTGGAGGGCAAGCAATGACAGGATCTGTGTACTAACACTCTTGATGGTATTACATAAGGGGACTTAAGAACTGTACTCATAGGACGAGATAAACCTCTTGAATGTCAGCTAGCCCACGAATCCTGTTGAAGAAACTGGGACCCAGAAAGGCTAGAACAGCAATGGAAGGAAAACTAAATACCTAAGTGGGAATAGTGTCTACAAAATAGAAAGGAAAACATAAGCATTCACACAGGAGCTAGCTACTACCGCACACCACACCTAATAATCAAAGGGAAAATAAATGCAGAAGTGCAGTGGAAAACATGGAATGGATCCTCTAGAAAGTAAGGATCAGGAGCAGGGAAAAACGAAATAACCTATGCAAACTTCTCCCTACCCCTCCAAGGAAAAGACAGGAAACTAAACTAAGAGGAAGGCTAAGTCAAATGGGTAACAGCAGCAAAGGACAGAGTCAAAGAAATATAGAACACAGACAAACTGGGCTGCATCTAAAAGGGGAAAGCACTGAGAATTGCTGCCTGCAAACAGGGGAAGACAAAAAGGGAAATCAAGGGAGCAGAAATCAATTAGCGCATGAATCCGAAATTCAGGGCGGAGGAAACAAGAAAACAGGAACAAGGAAGTAGGTACAAAGGCAAGGAACCAGGAACCAGGGACTAGTCAAAAACAGGAACACTGCAAACGATGACCAGCGCTGGACTGAAGTAAGACTGAGGCTTTTAAAGCTGCTTAACGAGCACACGCCTCGGGTGTGCTGATTGCTGCATCTGTCGCCACAGCTGTTACCTATCCTCCACCCAACCTTGTGTTGCAAGGGTGGAGGTGGAGCAGTGGGCCAGGCATTCTGGGAAGCATAGTCATTTGGTTAAAGAAGCATGCTGGCTGCCAAAAACCTGGAATGGATCCGGAAGGGAAGTAGCTGGGAAAATAGGGATTTAGCGCTCCCAAATCATCACAGCACTGTAGCATAAAGTTCGGAGGAAAAGTCCAGTAGGGAATAAACCCCAAATCATGCCCCCAAATGGTGGGAACGGGAGCGAAGGGAGCGAGTCGTGACAGTCAGGGGCACCTGCCAGCAGGCCCCCACTCATGTCCCACTCATGTCCCCTTGTACCCCCACCCCCCAGCAGTCAGGGGCACCTGCCAGCAGGCGCCCACTCATGTCCCACTCATGTCCCCCTGCACCCCCACCCCCCAGCAGTGCAGGGCACCTGCCAGCAGGCCCTCACTCATGTCCCCCTGCACCCCCACCGCCCAGCAGTGAAATGCTGATCTCATGACGCAAACCAAAAGTCATAACTATGTACATCAAGACATGTACGTCACACACATACACTGGTTGGCATTGCTTGTGTAAACCCACATTTTCACATGCATCAAGCCAATTAGCGAATCCCACACATGGAACTGAAACATGAAAATGTATTATGTACATGAAATCAAAAATGAAATGAAAGCATACCAAAATATGAAACATGAAATGAAAAGCATGTGAAAATGATGATTGAATGAAAATGATAACCAATCCATATGAATTTGAATGAAAAACAGTCCAAAGTCAGCCTCCAACAACGCAAATCCAAAGGAAATGTTAAAAAAAAAGAAATCCATTGCTTCATGTTCGTAACCAAAAAAAAGAGAAAAATCAATCCATAGTCAAACTATTTACAATCCATTGTCTGTGAAAAAAAATTCCATTGCTCCATGTCCATAATGCAAAACAAAAAAAAATGATACATGATGAAACTATATACAATCCATTGTCCAAGGAGGTAAAGGGTCCATGATCCCAACCAAACTAATGAAACCTACCTACCTACCTACCTAATAATATGACTATATACAAATTTGGGTGGCATTGTCCATTGACCACAAATAAAAGGAAAACATAAAGGAAACCTAACTCTAAAAACTATTTACAAGGGCAGCAGGCTAGTCCGACGGCTCACTTTTGGATGTCCCGTGCCAGGGCATCATCAAAATCCTGCTCAATGTCCTGGAGGCGGTCCTCTTCCATGGCCCCGAGGGTTCGCAGGGACGACGACATGTTCTCCTCCAACTCCCTGCGAATTGCCTCGAGGCACTCGGCCCGCCTCAGGGCCCTCCGCATGGAGTTCTCCGCCCTGACCATCATGAGCCGTGCCTCTTCTGCCCGCTGCCGCTCTGCATCTATAGCATGGCCTAACTGCTGCCACACGGAAGACACTTCCAGTCCTGGGTCCTCCTGCCCTCTGGCCGATGCCTGCCCCTCCGATGTTGAAGGGGCCCAGCCATCATTGCTCCCACCTAGAGTCTGCTCCTGCTGCTGCTGTCCATGTGCCGTGTCTGATGGTGCCTGCACATCCTCCATCAGCTGGTCTCCAGTTGTGGTGTCCACCCCTGCTGGGCCAACGACTCCCGACTGTGGCAGGGATGTGAGCTCCACCAAGCTGGCTGTGTTGGTCGGGCCAGGTCCACAGGGGGCCCTGGTGGAATCTGGGCGGGAAGACGGTGTGGAGAACGACTGGCGCATAGTCTCCACAGAGGAGGAGAGGTCCGCCAGACTGCGCAACACATGTAGGGACCCACCAACCAGGTCAGAGCCCATATGTTCGTGGGACCCCTCGTCCGCAGGTAGTGGAGAGGCAGATGACATGGCACTCTCCCCTACCTGCGGACGGGCCTGGGACGGGGCCTCCCTGCTGGTGCATGGTAGTGCAGTCACAGGGTCAGGGACAGCGACATGCACAGGCCCCTCCGCAGTGACCTGTGCTGCCTCCTGCCCCTGGCCCTGGACTGCACCACTTGCACCAGTGGTACTACCTCCACCAGGCCCCATGTGCAGCTCAGTAGCGGGCTCCTCCTCCTCTGTGGAGACCAGCAACCTGGATGTCTCCACAACGTCTTCCGCCATTGGAAGCCCCTGTGGGGGCTCACCCGGCCCTTCGGCCAAAGCCGTTGTGGCAGACGCAGCACCAGCCCCCTCGGTCCCAGATGATGGTAATTCCTGGGAGGTTGGCTGGGCCTTGCTTCGCCGCCCAGTAGAGGCATCCCCGTCGCTTGGCTCAACAGCGCCGTCTCCGCCCTCTTCTTCACTTGACGCTGCATAGAGGGAGACATAGAACACAAGCATCAGGGTACAGTACAAAATACCCTAGACAGGAAGCAATAACACATGAGTGGCACTGTCAAATGTCATTTCCATCCTGTCATTCCACAACCCATGGGTCAATGCACACAACACACATGCAGAAACAGTCCCGGCGCCTGCAATCAACATCAACATCCATGTAGAAGGGCCCCTGTAAACCAAGATGTTGCCTTCAAAGTCACATGCAGCCATGGCGTTTCAAAGTCACACACACACTTCTCTGGCACACACACACACGTGCACCATACAAGTACATGACATCAGCAACCATTCCTCATCCCCTCTTCATGCCCAGGAACAGAGACAGCCATGCTTTCATGTGTGCATTCCACATAGAGCTCCCCATGTTGCATTAAAACACATGCACCAACCATGTGGTTCACACATAACTGGTCTCACATGCATGACCATGATGTCCATGCACACACACATCCATACATGGCCTATGTCACACATACAGGCAAGCATCAGACTAGCAGCACACTGCAACATGCCCTGTCTCACACAGCAATGCTTTGCCACTTACCGCTCAACTCCGGACGGGTCTGCCTCCGAAGGATCTGGGCATGGAGCGCTGGGCCTACGCGTTCCAGGACCCTCATCTGGATGTTACTCATGCGTGCCCAGCCCCCTACCGCGAGGCGCCGGGCCTTGGGGAGGGTCCTGGACCTGAAGTCGTCTCAGCACTTCTTGATGTGCTTGATGTTGCGGGTTGCCACCCCCTCCGCGTTGATGGCAACCACTACCAGATCCTCTCCCGTCCTTCGTTGTTGGAGCGTGATGTTCCGAAGAGGGCATCATAATGCCCCAGGACATGCTCCACCAGGACACCAACTTCGGTGGCAGTGAAGCTTGTGGCCCTCTGCCTCTCTGGCTGGGGGTTGCCAGTGGTGCCAGATGGAGATGTGCCCGACATGGCATTCCCAGAGGCAGGAGTGGGTGGGCAACTGGGTCCTGGGGCTGGGCTGTGGAGCGATAGTATCCCAGTCAGGAGTCTTCTGTTCCAGCAGGGGTGGAAACAGCAACTGGACCCCTGCAGATGGCTGATGTGCAGGCACCAAATAGCAGGGCACGTGGGCAGCAGACAATCAGGCAGCAGCAGATGGCAGGTGGGAGTGTGCTCGGGGCTCTGGGGGGCAGGAAAATGGCCTTCAGGGCAGGAGCGTGGTCGTCCGTGTGTGTATGCGTGGCCAGCTTGATACGGAGTGATTTTGCACGTGAAAAATGTGCACGTCAGCGTGTAATTCGAGGAAAGGCCCTTATCGCGTAAGTGGGTCAGCGCACGTACGCGATTTCATTGGACCAAAGGCCCTTTGCGCGTTAGCACGTCTGTGACGTGTCACGCACGGGCGTTGCCCTTTCGCGTGTCAAACTTCACGCGAACCCCAGGGATACACGTACCCCACTCGCACATGGACCTTTCGCGTGTAAAACTTCCTGCGAACCCCAGTTATACACGTACCCTGCTGAAATGGCGTGTGAGATGTTCCGTGAACCCCATAATACACATACCCTGCTCGCACAGGGCCCTTTCGCGTGTCAAACTTCCCGCGAACCCCAATTATACACGTACCCTGTTGAAATGGCGTGTAAGACTTCCCACGAACCCCATAATACACGTACCCTGCTGAAATCGCGTGTGAGACTTCCCGCGAACCCCGTAATACACGTACCCCGCTCGCACAGGGCCCTTTCGTGTGTCAAACTTCACGCGAACCCCAGGAATACACGTACCCCATTCGCAAAGGGCCCTTTCGCGTGTAAAACTTTCTGTGAACCCCAGTTATACACGTACCCTGCTGAAATGGTGTGCAAGACTTCCCGTGAACCCCATAATACATGTACCCCGCTCGCACAGGGACCTTCCGTGTGTCAAACTTCCCGCAAACCCCAGTTATACACGTACCCTGCTGAAATGGCGTGTGAGTCTTCCCGCGAACCCCATAATACACGTACCCCGCTCGCACAGGGCCCTTTCGCGTGTCAAACTTCACGCGAACCCCAGGAATACACGTACACCACTCGCACAGGCCCTTTCGCGTGAGAAGCTTCACGCGCACCCCACTAATACACGTTCCCTGCTTTGCTTTGCTGTTTGGCAGCCCTGTAAACTGGTCCAGGGTTAGCGCAGCCCTTTGCGCTGAATTGGGGATTTTGATGGCTTTTCCTTGCGGGAGGGCGTTCTTGGGGGCGTAACTGGCGCTGCTGCAGGGTCGCTGCACCACTCAGCGCCACGGCTGGTTTTGGAGGCAAAATCCATGAATATGCTGTGCGCGGAAATCGATTTTAGCGCACACGGCTGGCGCAGACATTCGCACGCGCACACTGTGCGCCAGCCGTGTGCGCCTGTTTTGTGTGAAATTCTATGAATTGTGCTGTCAGTTTTTATTTCTACAAAAATAAGGGGAAAATACAAGTTGCTAATGCCACGTACTTAAAGGTTCCATCGACTTTGCTGGCAGAAACCTTTTACTGCAGATATTTCTCAGCAAATTAATTGAAATGTTTAACTTGAGTTTTCCTCTTGTTTTGCTGTAAAGATACTGTGCCTCTGTCAGCTGATCTGGCTCTAAGTCCTGCTCTCAGGCGAACCAGCCATCCTGTTCTTTCAGGACGGTCACTTACTATCTAAATGCCCCCCATTTTGATTCAGTACTTTCAAATATACTTTATCTGGATACCTACAAATAGTTGAGTGAATTTGGCTCCTTAGGTTTGGACCCTAAAGGGCCTGATTTAAACAAAAACATCAATGGGACTTTCCCATGTTAAAACATTTTTGTAAATCAGGATCTGAGACTCCAGTGATAGAGAATAGAAGCTAAGCGTGAGCGCACCATGTTTACCTTGTAATCAGCACGTGCACGTGAGTAAGAGCATAAATCGCTCCACATTCCAAAAATTGTTTTGGGGCCCTTGTTGGAAATCAATATCTATCATGAAACCTAATGGCAATGAACGTGGCATCAAATTCACTCTCTTCCACTCTATCAGCGTAAACGTTTTCTGGCGCAATTTCCACCAGTTAACAGCAAGCGCTGTGGGGAAGTTTGCTCAAATAAAAAAAAGCTAACGAGAAACGATGAATGAACCCAGAGAGGAGAGAACATGGTTTATCTGTGCTCCCAGCGATCCCGCCCCCTGGACTATTTGCTGAGAATTTGATAGACAGCCCAAGAAACATAAAATGAAATGTAAATAGTTATATACAATTCCTCACCTTTTACATCCCTTTTTGCAATATATTTGACGTGAATGATACTGACAGAGTATCTGATCAAATGTCAACACGGCAACAAATACACTTCTCTGAACATGAATTCCTGGTTCATCAGTTGCATTTTAGAGCTCTCCCTTATTTTGCCTTGACCGTGCCCAAATAGTGCAGACACAGAACAGACATAAACCCACAACGTGAATCCACCTGCACAATGACATGAAGGAACCAGCATACTCAGCACTATTCTGTTTTTAATCCATTGAGGGCTCGATTCCCTTAAACTAATATACCTGCATTCATGCATGTAGTTCATTAAACACTGCCCAGAGAGCTTCATAAAACTCCCTTTCCTGTCTAGGATTACACATTATCCTCTCATACTTATAGAATATCATTCATGATTATAGCCTCCTACCATAGACTAATCGCGACACAGTTCCACATTCCCAGCAACACAATCAGTCAGGAAGTCCTAATCGATAAAGCCAGTGTGAAGTCCAGAACAATCTAAAAACAATTAGTTGCATCATAAACCTTAAAGCTAGATCTTCTTTCCATACAAATCTCCACTGGAAGGCTCTCACCCATCATCCTTTCACAATGATACAGTCCAGGGTCTCTGACCACTCTAATAATTTTCCTTCCGAGCAGAATTACTCTGCCAGGATAGGGTTCGTGGGATTCTGTATTCCAAAGAGAGTTATTTTTGAACTACCAATAATTCCGCAACACTATTCCAGAGTTTCCCAGGTGGGCTGACAGCATGACATGCATTTGTACCAATATCTCTTTCAAAGCCTTGTATCTTACTTGTTCGCTCATTTCAGTTTGAATTTGTCTTTCCAAATGTTAAAAGGCACCAGTTATCTGTGCGACCATACACTTTGTTTTCCCTAACTCCCGACATAGCCTACATTTTCCATTGGCAGGGCTTCTAATTTTTAATTAACAAAGTTTTGGTTATGCTCCAGGGAGGCCTTCATGTGTACACAACAGGGAACCTTTAATGTAAGCAAACAGCTTATCCAGGTAGCTCGTGTACATCACTGACAATAGAGCGGCTTGCACAGTGCATTTCCTATCCATTATAAGCAACAGGACCAAAGAACACGGCCTCGCTCTCACCTTTTTTACATTAACCCATTATGTCCTTCAAATGTCACCACTAAGCTTCCATTAGTTAGAATCTCTTAAGGTAAAGGCATGGTGGTACTATTTGAAATCAGGAAACCCAACACCGAAGCCAAACAACATTCATTGATTATATTTAAGGTTTGGCCTGAAAGGGGCAAATATACAAATATAACACATTTAGGACGTTCAGCAATATAAATCTTAAGGTCCTTGACTTTACTCCAGAGATTCAACTTTCCCAACAATGTATATCCTCTTTAATTTCTTTAAGATACTCTCTAAATGTACACAAATTCTTGCTAAATATCCTGGAGATCTGTATACCCAAATATTTCAAAGTAGCCTTACTCCATACACTATTAAAAGCTGTCAAGTTATTTCTTAAACAATTCTTAGAGGCTGGGAACACTTCAAATTTAGCCAGTGTAGTCTGTAACTAAAGAGCTCACCTGATTTTCTTTTGTGCTGTGGGCGAGTGAAGTGTTTGTCATAATGATCCTTTGGGGTCTCCCTAAGCCTCCTGTTCTTCCTGTTACCTTCCTGATGTTAGGAGAGCCTACGTGGGAGCCTTCGTCATTGTAGTTCTTTCTTCATTGCCCAGACTGCCAGCGTCTCCCCTGCTTTGGAGTCTCCTTTCCTGTGATTTCCTGTTTCTGCACAGTGCTGTGGTCGTCCGGCGCTCAACCGTACTGACTAGTCGTTCCAGTCGTCAGTGGTATTATTGACAATACCTGGACACCTGGTCCACCAAGGATTCCTATTCTTGGTCTCGCGACCACCTTTGGATGGGCTCTGGCCCTTTTGTTTTCTCAGGATATTTTCTGGCCCGACTTCGACTTATCACCTGATATGCTTACGCAAGTGTGAACCTCGGTGTACACAGCTTGGGGAACTCCCTTGTAGGCGTAAGGCTCTCTCTCTCTAGTTTGCGTCACACAGCTTGGGACCTTTCCAAGCTGATGTGAGGGTGTTTCTCTCTCTCTGTTCCATTCTTCTTCGTTCTCCAATGGATTCCTGTTTAGCAACCTCGTCCGGTATTGAAGCTTAGTCTTTAAAGAGATATGTTCTATTTTCTCTTGGACAACAATGTTCTTTAGGATTCTCCTTGTCCCATTAGGGATAAATCATATTCTCTGGTATCATAGTTTTCTCGTCCCAGTATGGATAATTCACAGTTCTTGGTATTATTGCTTCCTCATGGTAGGGCCATTCCTCATAATTTTCAGATGGGTAAATAGTAGCGCAAATGGGTAACAGCCCATTTTATGGCCAGAGCTTCCAGTTCGACCATGATGTAAGATTGCTACCGGGGGAAAAGCTTTTGACTGGTGTACAAGATAGGAGACTCAATTCCTTCATGTTCTTGTGAAAGGACCACTTCTAGAACTGTTTGTGAGGCATCTGTTTGCAGTAAAAGTTCCGTATTAAAATCTGGCAGTTTAAGGATTGGTTCGCTACAAAGAATGGCTTCCAGACTTTGGAAACATTCCTGGTCTCCTTTGCTCCAAATTCAGTTTTGTGGCTGGGTGTTGTTCAGTTTGTGAGGTTGGAGGCCATACGAATAATTAGGAATACATCTCCTATAACATCTTGTTAAGCCTAGGAAGGTTCAGAGTTCTCTCTTGGTCTTCGGGGTAGATGTTTTTAAAACCACATTTACTTTTTCAATTTGTGGTTGGATCAACCCATTAACAAAGAAAAGAAAACAGGTATTTAATGTCAGATTCACCCAGATAGCATTTTCACGTGATCTCATACAGAAGAAAAAGGTGTTCTGCCCTGTTTTTACTGTGCATCATAATATCCTCCTGATATGCTGCACAAAAACCTTAATAAGGTTTGAGAATTTGGTTCATCAGATGTTGAAATGTGGTGGGTGTCCCATGCAAACCAAAGGGTAGTATCTTGAATTGAAAGAGGCCCTGGGGTTTTGAGAACGCTGTTGATTTCACTTTGGCAGGATTTACAGAACTTGCCAATACCCTTGGTTAATCTTGGTTAATCTAAGGTCGAAATGTACTTAGCAGAGCCTAGTTTTTCGATCAGCTCGTCGATCCTTGGCATGTGGTAATGGCCAAGCAATGAAATTGAGTTCACTTTTGTAAAGTCAGTGCAAAAACCCCAAGGTTGAATGGCTTAGGCACTAAAACTATAGGGGAACACCAGTGGCTTTCACGTGGTTCTATTATTTTAGCGCAGAGTATGTCCTATATTTCTTGTTTAATCACTTTCTTTCGGTCTTCAGGAATACTATAGGGCTTGGGGTTTATTGTTTTCCCTGCTGGAGCCCTAATAAAATGAAGTAAATCAACAACCCCTCCTGGCTGCTCTATACATTGGTAAAATATGTTTGTTGGGAGATGATAGCCCAGGGTTTATCAAGTTACTCTCCTTTGGGTTATTGGTAAGGAGAGATGCCATAGGGACTTTTGCCACCTATCAGGTTGAGATATCAGGTAGTTTAGAGGACCTTTTTGTTCCAAAATATTACAGGGGCAGTATGAATGGGAGCTCATTTTGTTATCAGATGTTGATAAGAAAACTAGACTAGCTGTCCAACCAAAAAGTACGGACAACTGCACATCGATTATAGTCAGCTTGCTGTTGTTCTTGTGCCTGACCCAGATGTTTCTTAACAATTTCTCTTACTGCTTTCATGTGGGAATTTTGTTTTTGGGCAGTTTGAGAAATTGGTAATAAGGCCTCTTCTCTCTCTTCCCACGTCTCCTTGAGCATATCTAACACATTGCAGAGTTCTCTACCAAATAAGAGTTCAAAGGGGGAATATCCTAAGGAAGCCTGGAGTGTTTTTCTGACATCAAAGAGGACCCATGAGGGTATCATCACATCCCAATTCTTCCCATCAATTTCAAACAGTTTCTTTAGAATTTTTTGAATCTCTTTAACCTCTTGCATCAGTCTGGACATAAAAGTTGTGCCTTGATCTGTAAGGATTTATCTTGGGAACCCTGCTCGGCAGAGGAAAGGTAGTAGGTGTTTTAAGATTTGTATCATATTATTTTTACACAAAGGAAAGGCCTCAGGAAAACGGGTGGCATAACCAAGGATTACGAGGAAAAAGCGATTCCCTAATTTTGATGTTTTGAGGGGACCTATATCCGTAGCAATCCGAGAGAAGGCAATATCAATGATTGGCAATGGTTGTGAAGGGGTGGGTGGTACTGGTGTAGTGCTTGTTTTCTGACAAATTTCACATGTTGAAATGAAATGCTTAACGTCAGCAAAGACTCCCGGCCAATAGAATCTTGGTACTATTTGATTCTGCATCTTCCCTATCCGTTGATGGGCTGCAGTGAAATGGGAGTGGGCTAACTCCAATAGCGTTCTTCTATGATATGATATGATAGGTTATTTATAATGTGCTTAATACCCAGAGGTTTCTAAGCGCAGACACAGGGATCGAACCTGTGTTGCTCCGTGTCGTCTTGCTTCCAAAGCGAGCACTTTGCCGGTGAGCTATCCTCCTTAGACAATGAGTTTGGGTTATCACCAGCTGGGTTTGACGTATCCCCTCAAGAGTTATATCACCTCTATTCACAGACCCTTTATGAAGAAGAAAAGGGGGGGTAGCCTGACTTTGACCAGACTCTTTGGAAACTACCTTGTTAAAGGCTTTCGTAAGGATGGGATCATTATTTTGAGCGAAGGCTAAGTCCTGAAAGGGAATACCTTCCTCCTGTTCATCAGGTTTTCTTTCTACCACAGGTAGGTATGCTTCACTTAGCCCTTTTGAGTCAAACCGGGTCTCTTCCTGTTCTTCTACTTCTTGGGGTACCGGGAACAGCACTTTGTCTAGAATGGCTTCAGCAACCTTATCACTTTCTTTCACTATATAAGGATTTTGTCAGTAATTATGTAATCCATTTTTTATATCTCCTCTAAAATCAGGGTCTAAGACTATTGCTATGACATCTAATTTATTTTTCGAAGCTAGTCCTATCAGCCTATAACCCTTGTGCTGCTGCATGTACAAAAGATATGCACATACCAAAGGAAACATGCAATACTAAGTGACTAACCTGTTGAGATGCAACAGCATGTGGATAAAGACAAGCTTCCTGGTAACACTTGCGCTCCGGTCTACTTGAATCAACAGAGGCTCTAGGGAAACCCTCTGGGGAAATAAACCCTGGCGTGATGGTTGTGAGAAGTGTTCTGCAGCTGCTTCAGTTTCTCACATAACTGCAGTCTGGATGTTCTTGTTCCTAATCAGAAGGTCTGGATGCAACATAGGTGTGGGAGACAGACAGAAGTTCAGGATGACGGAAGAGGTCGTGCTACACGGGTGAAAGGAGAGATGAAGGTATTCTCACTAAAGGGTGAACTATAGCTTGGCAGGAGCGCGAAGTGCCGCATACCGGCTTGAGGTTTCAGGAGGGCACCACCGATATGCAGAGTCTGCGCAATGTCTGAGGTGATGCTGAGATCTGTTAACAAAGAGAAAGTTAGTAGAGCAAGTAAACTAGAAGGAAAGGTACAGCATAGAAAAGGCAATGAGAAAGTCTTAAACTCACAGAGCGTCTAGGAAAAAAGATTAGTGACGCGCAGAAGTCCGGGCTGCTGCTGCATAAATACCCTGCCAGCATCAGCTGTGACAGGAAAGAGGAAGGAGTTGCAAGAGTGCCCAAATACTAGACTGTGAACTGGAACTCCAGTGGCCATCTTGGGAGGAGGACCGAACAGAGGACCGAACCTTTTCCACCTAATCCAGACAGAGTAACATCGTATACAGGTAATGACAGTATGCCCCTTCCAATGGGAGACCACCCCGGCTTCCCAGGTTGATGCAGAAAAAAGCAACGCACCAATCGGGAATCATGCACTGCAGAGGCCGGCCCCGGAGAGCGTTCTGCAGGAGAGTAGCCCTTCCAGTCCACCAAATTCAACAGGCGACCACGGAAATAACAGGAATCACATATCCGGGATACTTCAAACTCCGGCCGTCGACAACGGTGGAGGACGAGGAACTGTCTGTCGATTAAATGTATCATACACAGCAGGCTTCAATTGGGAGACATGAAACACTGGGTTAATACCAGAACATGAAGGAGGAAGGCGAAGTAAGTTGCTGCAGATCCTCTGTTGGTCAACACCTAAAAGGGACCAAAATACTTGCGCGATAGCTTGGAGGGTACCAGATGATGGGGAAGAAAGCGGATGCCAACCAAACCCTGTCACTAGGGGAAATGCTTGGTGCCAGGGAGCGGGGACGATCCGCAAAATGCTTTACTTGGTCCTGGGCCACTTGGAGCACTGTACAGGCCACTGTGTGTCCCTTCTGAATATCTGATACCAAGACATCAACACTGGGAATTGGGTGCTAGCAGGTGATATAACAAAATAACATGAAGGATGAAATCCATAGGTGCACAAAAAGGGACGAGAGCCCAAGGTGGCATGCGTCGCGTTGTTGTATGCAAATTCTCCGCCATAGGCAACAGTTCGACCCAAATGTCCTGAGCAGCCACAATGAAGCACCAGAGATAGCGCTTGAGGGTTTGGTTAAGTCTCTCTGTTTGACCATTGGTTTTGTGGTGGAAACCAGAACTCAAGGCCCTCTTGATGCCAAGGGTGGAGCAGATCTGTTGCCAATAGCGAGAAGTATACTGACGTCCCCTATCCGACAGAATGGTGTCTGGTAGATCATGTCGAGAAAACACAGTCTCAATGAGCAGTCTCACCTTATGGGCTGCGGACGGGACTCCAGGTAGGGCAAGAAAATTAGCTATCTTAGTGAAAAAGTTAATAGTGACCATGACTGTGGTAGACCCTTGAGAGAGTGCAAATCAACAATAACATCTGTCGATATGATTTTCCAAGGCCTAGTAGGTATTGCCATCTTCACCAAGTGACCCAAGGGGAATCTCTGTGGTACCTTAGACTGTAAGCAAGTAATGCAGGAAGAGACATAGTCCTGTACATCAGTCGTGACAGAAGGCCACCAGAAGTGTCTTGCTTTAGGTCCAACGTGTTGGTAACTCCCCGATGACTGGCCATTTGCAAGTAATGACACATTCTCAGAACATCTTGCTGGAAGACCACAGAAGGTATAAGCACTCTGTGTACATGGAAATAACAACCCTCATCAAAATGGAGGTTGTGTTTAGCCGCGAGGACCTGATATGATGCTTCTTCTGCCCGAGTAGCCCGAAGAATCGGCCAAAGAAAGTCTGAGGTCGATTGAACAAAACCTGCCTTTGGAAATATCCATTCAGACTGGAACCATAGCGTAATATGGCTGTTCTTTCTTGAGAAAGCATCTGCCTTGAGATTTATCCTTCCTGGGACAGCTGTAAATTGTACCTTGTAGGGTGCGAAGAAGTGAGCCCATCTTGCTTGACGACTATTCTGAGTTTCGAAATAGTGAATGCTCTTGAGATTCTGATGGTTGGTTCTGACCTCAATGGGAAAGCTGGCACCTAGCAGAGGGTGTCTCCACTCCTCGAAAGCTCTCTTGATCTCCAGTAGCTCTTATTCTAGGAATTAATATTTGAGTTCCGATGGTGACAACATCTTGGATAGATAAGCCATAGGACATTCTTGCCCTTTGTCCAATAATTGTAAAAGTACTGCCCCTAGAGCATAATGAGAGTCATCAGTCTCTACTATAAATCCTTTGCGTTGGTCCGGGATCAGCCTAATTGGAGCTGAAGAGAAAAGGGACTTTAATTCTACAAGTAACTGGTGTGCCTCATCGGTCCATTTGAAGACCACCCCCTTCTTCAGTAGCTTGGTTAATGGAGGAATGATCTTGGAATAATGGGAGATGAATTTCCTATAAAAATTGGCAAAGACCAAAAAACAAATCTGGATGCGAGCTATGTGTGCGAGACAGACAGAATTTCAGGATGAAGGAAAAGGTCATGCTGCAGGGGCAAAAAGAGAGAGGAAGTTATTCTCACTAAAGGGTGGAATATAGCTTGGTAGGTGCGCAAAGCACCGTGTATCGGCTTGAGGTTCCAGGAGGGCACTGGCGATATGCAGAGTTTATGCGAAAGGCATTGAGAAAGTCTCAAACTCACGGAGAGTCTGGGAAAAAAGACTAGCAACGCGCAAATGTCCGGGCTGCTGCTGCATAAATCCTTCAATAAGGCGTTGT
Organism: Ambystoma mexicanum; assembly: GCF_040938575.1. Lineage (NCBI taxonomy): Eukaryota > Metazoa > Chordata > Amphibia > Caudata > Ambystomatidae > Ambystoma > Ambystoma mexicanum. Next base: position 276,506,127 of record NC_090937.1, read on the forward strand.
TTGCCCTGTAGTATTTCTATCTCTGCTGTGCTCTACACATCTAATCCTACATATTCGGCTGTGCCTACATTAGGATTTATGGCCTTGGAGCTTACTTTAGTGAATTTAATAGGTCCCCAGTTTCTATCAGCTGGTATAGGTCCCATTTCTGACACCATTTGTGGGAAGTCAGAAGAAGGACACAGGATCTTTTTGGGCATTGTAGTCTGTGTTTTATTAAACAAAACAAATAATGTCTATCTTTCCGTATCACTATGGGTGTTCCCTGCCTGCTTTAATAAATAAGGTGCTTGTCAGTCAGTTGTGATTGTCCAAACAAAATAAGTCAGCAGACCAAACTACCCTAACTGACCCTACCACAATGCAAAATTAACTTAAATCAAGAGAATGACTCCCTTCACTTACTACCAGATTTTCTGTTTGTGAATCAAAAAAAATAGTCCCTTGAAAAGATTCTGAGGTCAATCTTCTGGGGTACTCCTAGAACTGACTTTTGCATAGATTAATTATGAATAGTCTCTTGTGATTCTTCTTATTAAACTCTTTAATTCTTTAATGGGATTACTTGGCTTTCTTTCCTCTCAGAATTCTCTTATTATTCCTTATTTCTGATTTGGGATTCTCAGCATGGACTTTTACAGTCTCTTGATATACTGTATTTAAGTTGTGATTCAATTGCCAACTTTCTCCAGACTTTTACTCATATCTTGTTTCCTCTTTAAACTGATTTTGACTGTGTACAGGAAGTCAAGTTCACATTCCCCTTTACCAGGGAAGCTGGCTCTCGTCTAATTCTGCTTTGGTATTTAACCATTCAATAGTTTGTTTCATATGATATAATATGATATGATATGGCATTTATAACGCTCCTATACGCAAGAGTTTCAAGGCGCGACGAGGCAAAGGAGGGCAACAGAGGGAAGACAGAGACAACCATCTTACTAGGCCCAGTGTCATCCAGATCGCGCAAGGGAAGGTGGGAGGAGGAAAAGTGTGGGGAGCAAGGGGGAGTGGACAAATAGAATAAATAGAACAATATAAAAATAAGGCCAGCTGGTGGCAAGTGCAAGGGAAAGTGCAGGCATCAGGTGTCAAGTTCTGGGAGGGGGACTGTAGGGATACAGACAACAGTCCCCAAGTGCAGGGGTTGCCACGGAGGCAGTGCAGGTATGCAACTGGTGAGGGGGGTGACCTGGACCCTAGATCAGAGGGTGGCCAGGTAACCAGTTCAGTTTCAGTCAGGAATTCAGCAGGGGAGAGTAGGAGAGAAAGCAGAAGCAATGAGGAAGGTTTTGAGGTGCTTGCGGAACCGGAGCTGGTCCTCCTCAAGTATCAGGGAGACAGAGAGGCTGTTCCAGAGGGAGGCACCAGCCGAAGAAAGAGATCTACCACCAACTCGTTGCTTGGAGAAGCGACTGACCCTGAGGGAGTTGGAGGCGGATGAGTGGAGAGCTGGAGAAGGAAGATATTTAGGGAGAGAGAGTTGAATGTATTGAGGCCCCGGGTCCCAGGCGGCCTTGTGGACGATGCAGTGGGTTTTGAACATAATCCTCACAGCCACTGGGAGCCAATGCAGAGATTTCAGTCCTGGAGAGATACGATCCCTGGGCTTGAGGCCAAGGACAAGTCTTGCATTCCTGTTCTGGATAAGTTGCAGAGGGTGGAGAGTAGAGGCAGACAGATTTAGAAAGAGGCTGTTGCAGTAGTCCAGCCTAGAGAGCACCATAGCTCTAGAGACAGTGAACTTCTGGGGGAATAGTCATGCAATTATTGCTCTTGGGTTCCCTTTTTCTCCAAAATAAACTCTTCCAGATTTAGTACTGGGACGAGGGAACTGATTTTTTCTCCCCAGTCCTCCTGTTCTCCCTGTTACCTTCCTGATGATATGAGAACCTCTGTGGTAGCCTCCGTCATTGTAGTTCCTTCTTTGTTGCTAAGACTGCCAGTGTCTCTCATGCTTCGACCTCTCCTTTCTCGTGGTTTCCCATTTCTGCACAGTGCAGCGGTTGTCCTGCGCTCGTCCGTACTGACTGGTGCTTCCAGTCATCAGTGGTATCAGCAATGTTACCTGAACACTTGGTCCACCAAGGATTCCTATCCCTGGTCTTGCCACCACCTGGCCCTTTTGGTGTCGTTGACTATTAGCTGGCCCGACTTCGGCATATCACCTGATACGCTTACGCAAATTGGAAAATCGCATGTTCTAAAGTCTTTCTTGCTGGTTCGGTGTATGTGGCTTGGGGAACTCCCCTGCTGCCATACATCACTCTCTCTTTTTGGTTTGTGTCAGGCAACTCATGACCTTTCTAAGCTGAGGTGAGAGTGTTTCTCTCTCTCCGTCTCGTTCCTCTTCATTCCCCAATGGAGTCCCGTTTATCCATCTCGTCAGGGATTGGAGCTTGGGCTTTAAAGAGATAAGTTCTATTATTTTTGGATGACAATGTCCTTTAAGATTCTCCTTGTCCCAGTAGGGATAAATCATAGTCTCAAGTATCATGGTTTCCTCGTCCCAGTATTAATGATTCACATTTCCTGGTATTATGGCTTCCTTGTCCCAGTCTGGATAATTCACAGTTCTTGGTGTTATTTCTTCCTCACCCCAGTCTTGGTACTTGATGGAATCTGGTGTTCTGAAGCATCCCATGTAGGCCATAGTGTGTACTTTTGGAGGGAGTTTCTCACAGGAAAGGGAGCCCTTGTCCCCAAAGTGGGAGACTCTCCTGGTGAGTTCCCACTTTCCTCTACCCCTAGGGAGGATATTGCTGAGTGGGCTCACCTCCCTAGCCTCACAGCAAGGGGCTCACCTTTGGGGAGAAGTGATGGGTTCCCTCAATTTGTCACAAGGCCCTTTTCAGAGGGTTATATGAGGGTTACATGAGAATCCCACATTTGAAATATTAACTAATTTCTCACCTGTATAGACCAAAGTCTTATGTGTTATCCATGTCTATATATTGTTACTGCCATGTCAATATTTTGTTGTTGCCAAATAGCTTCCGCCGAAGGTTCCATTGCCAAATTTAACTATCAGAGGAACAGTGCACAGCCTTCTCTTTTCTTAGTGAGAATCTGAAATGAATCTGTTAACAAATACCCTACCACCGGCCCATGGATGAAGTAGAATGTTCTAAAGAACCTGTGAAATATATACCCAAATCTGAATGCTGATAGGGTAAATTCCAAATAGTTCCAGTTGACCTTTATCAAACTCTTTGCCAGAGTGAATACTTACTAATGCAGTCAGTACAACTGTCATGATCTCTGCTTCCAAAAGATCAGGACTTGCCCGACTCTCTTGGAAGCAGACCCATAACCCCGGTTCCGAGTGCCAGCCAGTCCCAATTGGGACCTTTTGGACCCTGTCCTGGCGCCAGTGGCACCAGGCTCATAAAGATGCCCAGTCCCAGCGCTGGAAGCGCCGGGCTCATAATGCTTGGGTGGACTTACCTGCAGCAGACCATGCTGCTTACTTACCTGCCAGTTGAGCCCCTGATCCTCTTCTGTTTGGGACTACTTTTCCTGTTGGGTGGGGCAGGAGCCACTCCCTAGGTTCAGAACACTGGAACTCTTCTGGAAAGCAGGAACTCTTTTCTTACCTAGGCGAGGCTGTGGAAGGAGACAACTAAGCACTACAGGAGGCTATTTAAACCACACCCGATGGATTTATCTTGCTTTGCGTTATTCTGCATTCTCTGCAGCAGAACGCTCATCGTGTCTTCTGCTTCTGATCCTGGGCCTAAGGGAACAAAGGCTTACCATCCTGGAATCCAGTCTTCAGCAGCACCTGTAAAGACAAAGAAAGAACAGGTTAGCACTACGGTCTTCAGTGGCAGCGCATCTCTTACCTGGTCCATCGGCTGTTACCAACGCCTCGCGCTGCATTCCGGCATCTGAAAGACAAAGGCTTACCTACTCTTCGCATGCTCCGGAGGTCTTCGCACTGCATTCCGGCATCTGAAAGACAAAAGCTTACCAGCTCTTCACACGCTCCGGAGGCCTTCGGCGCTGCATCCCGCATCTGAAAGACAAAAGAAGGTGCGTTTAAAGACATTGGGCCTCATTACGATCCAGGCGGTAAGTTACCGCCTGGGCCGTGACTTTACCACCATGGCGTAAACTATGTTTACGCCATGGTGGTTGGCGGATTTACCGCCCCATTCTGAGTTTGGCGGGGCGGTAAGTCCCCAATCCCCATTTACCCTTCCCCATTCCCATTTTTGCCCCATAGGGCATAATGGGAGTGGGGAAGGCGTTAATTACGCCACCGTAAATTACGGTGGCGTAATTAACTCCATGTTCCCTTAGCGCCATGGATTTTAACACCTGCAAAAAGCAGGTGTTAAATCCGCCATGCCGCTAAGGGACCTCGTACTCAGGCGGTAAGGAACGGCGCTGTTTACGGCACCGTAAACCCCTTACCGCCTGAGTTGTAATGAGGCCCATTGGGCAACTTATTTACTCACGTGCCATTACTCCTTCCCACGCCGAATCCAGTGGGTATTCCAGCACCCTTCAGCTTCTCTAAAGCTCCGAACTTGTACCTGCAAGACAAAAGGGACAGTTAGTGCGCATCGTGAAGCAGGCTACAAGCGCTTTCTTACGTGCTTCCAGGCGCTTCTATTCCTCACGCGGGTTCGATTCTCAACTCTCATCAGCCCGCCATCCGCCATCGCCGGAACCCTGCAAAACAAGAGATATCATTACAAAAGACTTTTAAGACATTTGAAGTGCCCAGAACTTACCGTTCGTGCAGTTAACGACGGACAGCAGTCCTCTGAGGTCAAGAGGCCTGCACCCTTATCCAGTGAAGAAACTGGTTACGGCACCCTGCCCCGAGGCAGATGGAGAGCTCGGCGTTCACTTACCTAAGACATCTTACTCTTCGAGTCAGACATACAGTGCACAGAGGTCCAGCCCAAAGAGCCAACCGTGTGTTACACATCACCTTTGAAGATACGGCATTCACCCAGTCAAGACCGGCGCCTCTGCGGGAATCAGGTGAGCGTTACGGAACGCAAAGCCCACCGCAAAACTCCCACCCAGGCGCTATGGAAACCTCGGATACCGACCAGCTAGCCCAGTTACTTGGGGAACTAAGAGCAGAAGTGCATGCAGCCTGTCAGGAAACGAATGCTCTAAGAAGGGAACTGATTATTTCAAAGGAGCGAACAGACGATCTCGCTAGACAATTGCTACAGTCACAAGCCAGACAAACTCTGTTACCCGCATCAGGGGCAAATCTTCCTTCAACATCCTCTACGAACCCAGTGCAGATCAACCTACCTGGGAATGTACCTCTGGCTCCGCCCGAACGATTTTCTGGTGACCCAAAGACGTTTGCAGTATTTAATAATCAGTGGCAGTTGCACGTCTTATGCCGGCCAGCAGCCTTTCCAACTGATCAAGCTAAGGTAGCTTTCGTGCTTTCGTACCTTAGTGGCAATGCAGCAGACTGGTCGATCCCTCTAGTTAATCAAGATGATCCGGTTCTCCATGATTTTCAAGCTTTTCAGCTCAGTATGGAAAAACTGTTTGCAAGAAATTCACAGGGGCAGGCCTTGGACAATGAGCTCCTTTCATTGCGACAGGGTAATCAAGACCTTTTGGCTTATATTGCGTCTTTCAACAGACTAATAGTGGAAACTCGATGGCCTGAGGACAAAAGGATTACGCTGTTTTATAGAGGTCTACGTGGAGAGCTCAAAGATGTGTTAGCCCAAGTAGTGAATCCCCCGCAAGACTGTTCGGACTATATTGACTTAGTCGTTCAAATTGACCACAGACTGCAGAACAGGAAGGCCGATCGGTCCAAGTTTGATGCTCGAGTATTTTCCAAACCACCAACTCCTACCAAAGGAGTAGACTCCGGGGAACCCATGCAAATAGGGGGCCTGAAAGGACCACTAACACAAAAGGAGCGGGAAAGGAGAAAACAGCTGCAATTATGCCTCTATTGTGGAAACTCGGGGCACTTTCTTCGAGACTGTCCGGTGAAACCAGCCAAGAAGGCAGTAGGAGCTGCAGTTACCAGGGTCACAAACTCTGAGCAGGGAAACGACCTCGCCCGACAAGAATAGAGGTCCTCTTACCGAGCGTTAAAACCAGTTCCGTGACCTCGCATTTCGTGATACCTATGGTCCTCATGAGCCCTGAACATCCGGATCGATTACATGCGATTGAAGCTTACGTCGACAGCGGTGCCATCGGCAATTATGTGGATCATGAAATGGTTTTGAGGATGAAACTTTGTCCAAAGGCTGTAAAGGACGTCATTACTACGGTGGATGGTACGGAGATAGCCTCCGGACCAGTAACGCATACCACCCAAGAAGTGACGCTAGTAAGTCAAGATGGACACCATGAGAAGATCGTGTTCGATGTGATCAAGGCCCCTCAGTTCCAGATTATTCTAGGAATTCCTTGGTTAGAGAAGCACAATCCTCAGATCGATTGGCGAGCAAGAACGGTTCAGTTTCCAGAATGTGTCTCTACTTGTTACCCTCGACCTGGTGTTGCACTGGCAGCATTTCCTCGGAGGCTCCCCAGTTACCTCCTGAATACCTAGAATTCCAAGATGTTTTCCGGAAGGATCAGGCTAACTCTCTACCTCCTCATAGGTCTTATGACTGCCAGATAGACCTGATACCTGGATCTACTCCTCCTTGTAGTAGAATTTATGCCCTCACCGAGCCTGAGAATCTTCACCTCCGACAATACCTGGATCAATACCTAGCGAATGGGTTTATTCCTCCTTCCAAGTCCCCTGCTTCCTCAGCTTTGTTCTTCGTTCCAAAAAAAGAAGGGGACCTTAGAACTTGTATAGATTATCGCGCCCTGAACCAGATCACCGTTAAAAATAGATATCCGTTACCTTTGATCCCTGAACTCCTGGACCAAGTCAGAAAAGCATGCATATATACAAAGCTGGATCTTAGAGGAGCCTACCACTTGGTACGAGTAAAAGAGGGCGATGAATGGAAGACGGCCTTCCGCACCAAGTATGGGCTATTTGAATATCAGGTCATGCCCTTCCGACTTTGCAATGCCCCGGCCGCCTTTCAATATTTTATGAACGATGTCCTCAGAGAGCTCATAGATGTGTGTGTTGTTGTTTACATTGACGACATCCTCGTTTATTCTTCATCGTAAACTGAACATCGGAAACACGTGAAAATGGTCCTCGAGAGATTGCGTCAACACAAACTTTTCGCTAAGTTGGAAAAATGTGTTTTCAACGTGACTGAAGTTGAATTCTTGGGATTCATATTATCACCTAGTGGAGTGCGTATGGATTCAAGGAAGGTCGATGCAATTCTCAAATGGCCATCGCCATCCTCCGTAAAAGGTGTTCAAAGCATGTTAGGCTTCGCTAACTTTTACCGCAGGTTTATCCCCGAATTCTCTCGAATAGTCCAGCCCATCACTGCCTTGTTAAAGAAAAACAAACGTTTTGAATGGTCTCCCGAGGTGGAACAAGCTTTCCAGAATTTGAAGACTAGATTTATCTCTGCACCAATCTTAAAACATCCTCGCCCAGAACTCCCCTACATCGTTGAAACTGATGCTTCGAGCCTTGCCATGGGGGCAGTTCTATCACAAAAGGACCCAGTAACCAATCAGTTGCATCCCGTGGCATTTTGGTCCCGCAAATTCTCACCTCCTGAAATCAATTACACTATTACTGATAAGGAACTTTTAGCTATCAAGTCCGCCTTTAAGGCTTGGCCGCATTATCTTCTGGGGGCCCGGCACACCGTTACTGTGATTACAGATCACCGAAATCTGCAATATCTGAAAACCGCAAAAGCTCAATCCTCTAGGCAACTCCGTTGGGCACTATTCTTTGCCGAGTTTGACTTCATAATTACCTATCGACCTGGTACAAATAACGGTAAAGCTGATGCCCTTTCTCGGATGGGAGTGGAAGAACATTTGATCAATCCTAAACCTGTACCTATCATTCCCGAACAAAGAATTCTAGGTGTAATCGCCACACAATCCATAGAGGAAGTTAAGGATAAAGCCAGGCTACTGGTAACTCCAGCAGACATACAGAATTGACATCTGCAGGGAAAGGACTTTACGGTGAAGGACAGCCTATTATATTTCCAAGAACGGTTATACTTGCCCAGCACAGATTTACAGAAAAAGGTAATCTCTTGTTATCACGATTCTTTAATGGAAGGACATCCCGGTATGACCAAGACCTCGGAAAAGATCAAGCGCTACTTCTGGTGGCCGTCTTGGAAAAAAGATATCAGAGACTTTATAATGTCCTGTGGAGTATGCGCCCAAAACAAGAGTCAAAAGGAAAAACCAGCCGGCCTCTTACGCCCTATGGACATCCCACCTCGCCCTTGGCATACGCTTTCTATGGACTTCATCACCGATCTACCTCCATGCTCTGGATACAATACGATCCTAGTAATCGTGGACCTATTCTCCAAGATGGCGCATTTCATTCCACTCAAAGGCTTACCAATGGCAGCAACTCTGGCCCGAGAATTTCTCGAAAACATCATCCGACTGCACGGTTTTCCTTCAGTTCTAATTTCGGATCGAGGTAGTCAATTTATTTCTCATTTTTGGCGAAGTTGCTGTCGGTCGGCTCAAATTGATGTGAGACTTTCGACCAGCCACCACCCTCAAACCGACGGACAAACCGAGAGGACCAATCAAACTCTGGAACAGTATTTGCGCTGCATGCTGCAACAAACTGAAAAAACTTGGAAAGATATCCTTTGGATAGCCGAATATGCCTACAATAACTCTGTCCACTCGGGAACTGGGAAGACCCCGTTTTTTCTTTTATACGGTAGTCACCCTCGAACCTCGGAGTTGGATCCACTCCAAGATCTTGGAACACCAGCGGTAGACCACCTGCATTCTACAATCACCCAAGCCTTTAAGGAAGCCGTTTCTCACCTTCAAAGGGCTAAAGAACAATACAAGAAAGGAGCAGACCAACATCGGAAGGAAGCCCCCCAATATCAAGTAGGAGATCAAGTCTGGTTATCCACCAAATATCTACCTCTAAAAGGACCACGCACATTCAACCCAAGATACCTTGGTCCCTATTCCATCACTACCATAGTAAATCCAGTAGCGGTCAAGTTGGACTTGCCCCCTCACATGAAGATACATCCGGTCTTCCACGTCTCTCTATTAAAACCCGTGCAACCTCAAACCCGACTAACTAAATCTCCAAAACCTATTCTAGTTGATGGAGAACTCGAGTTTGAAGTCAAAAGCATCCTGGATTCCAAGATCTCCAAATCTAAACTATTTTATCTGATTGACTGGAAAGGCTACGGTCCCCAAGAAAGATCCTGGGAACCTGCAGAATATGTCCACGCGCCTCGTCTAATTAAAAGATTTCATCGAACATTTCCTAACAAGCCCAAACCCCCGTAGAAGCCCGGTTTGGGAGGGGCCTTGAGGGGGGGTGCTGTCATGATCTCTGCTTCCAAAAGATCAGGACTTGCCCGACTCCCTTGGAAGCAGACCCATAACCCCGGTTCCGAGTGCCAGCCAGTCCCAATTGGGACCTTTTGGACCCTGTCCTGGCGCCAGTGGCACCAGGCTCATAAAGATGCCCAGTCCCAGCGCTGGAAGCGCCGGGCTCATAATGCTTGGGTGGACTTACCCGCAGCAGACCATGCTGCTTACTTACCTGCCAGTTGAGCCCCTGATCCTCTTCTGTTTGGGACTACTTTTCCTGTTGGGTGGGGCAGGAGCCACTCCCTAGGTTCAGAACACTGGAACTCTTCTGGAAAGCAGGAACTCTTTTCTTACCTAGGCGAGGCTGTGGAAGGAGACATCTAAGCACTACAGGAGGCTATTTAAACCACACCCGATGGATGAATCTTGCTTTGCGCTATTCTGCATTCTCTGCAGCAGAACGCTCATCATGTCTTCTGCTTCTGATCCTGGGCCTAAGGGAACAAAGGCTTACCATCCTGGAATCCAGTCTTCAGCAGCACCTGTAAAGACAAAGAAAGAACAGGTTAGCACTACGGTCTTCAGTGGCAGCGCATCTCTTACCTGGTCCATCGGCTGTTACCAACGCCTCGCGCTGCATCCCGGCATCTGAAAGACAAAGGCTCACCTACTCTTCGCATGCTCCGGAGGTCTTCGCACTGCATTCCGGCATCTGAAAGACAAAAGCTTACCAGCTCTTCACACGCTCCGGAGGCCTTCGGCGCTGCATCCCGCATCTGAAAGACAAAAGAAGGTGCGTTTAAAGACATTGGGCAACTTATTTACTCACGTGCCATTACTCCTTCCCACGCCGAATCCAGTGGGTATTCCAGCACCCTTCAGCTTCTCTAAAGCTCCGAACTTGTACCTGCAAGATAAAAGGGATAGTGAGTGCGCATCGTGAAGCAGGCTGCAAGCGCTTTCTTACGTGCTTCCAGGCGCTTCTATTCCTCACGCGGGTTCGATCCTCAACTCTCATCAGCCCGCCATCCGCTATCGCCGGAACCCTGCAAAACAAGAGATATCATTACAAAAGACTTTTAAGACATTTGAAGTGCCCAGAACTTACCGTTCGTGCAGTTAACGACGGACAGCAGTCCTCTGAGGTCAAGAGGCCTGCACCCTTATCCAGTGAAGAAACTGGTTACGGCACCCTGCCCCGAGGCAGATGGAGAGCTCGGCGTTCACTTACCTAAGACATCTTACTCTTCGAGTCAGACATACAGTGCACAGAGGTCCAGCCCAAAGAGCCAACCGTGTGTTACACATCACCTTTGAAGATACGGCATTCACCCAGTCAAGACCGGCGCCTCTGCGGGAATCAGGTGAGCGTTACAACAACATTGTTTTTTTAAAGTACTCAGATCTATTAATGTCCCATGTTGCTATTGACATCTCTATCTAGCATAAATCCTGTCCTCTCTATTATCTGTCCTTTTTTCTTGGGCTCGCTACAATCGCATGACGCTGGACCTCTTGGAGGATACCCAAAGCTATTGGCCGTTGAGGAAGGACCCCTCATTAGACATCGAAAAAGAGATCAGGGACGCCACCCAATATGCAGTAGATCGATCATGGATAACTAAGGATGAATTCGAATATCTGAATCATTCAGAGAAAAGGACTCCCTCCTTTTACAGTCTACCTAAGATACATAAAGATCAAACTCAGCCACCAGGTAGGCCGATTGTGTCTGGCTGTGGCTCCATTTTGGAACCTTTGTGCAAGTTCATAGATCTATTCTTGCAACCAATCAGTAAACAAACTGACACATATCTAAAAGATACTACAGCAACTATAAAAATCTTTGAGGGAGAACCATTTGATATAGACCAGGACTTTTTAGTCACGATGGACATTACTGCCCTCTATACGAATATCCCACAGGAGGAGGCAATAGAGATAGTTCATCTCTTTCTTATCCACCAGGCAACCCAACATAGGGTCCCAGCGGCATTCATAGTCGAACTAATGACCATTGCGCTACAAAGAAACTTTTTTGTCTACTCAGGACAGTTCTATCTACAAAAACGAGGAACTGCCATGGGGGCAGCCTTTGCCCCGAGCCTCGCGATTCTATTCATGGCTGCTTTTGAGATGAAACATGTTCTCTCCGAAAATAACATCTATAATCCACATATCAGAAAGTGGTACAGATACATTGATGACGTTATTTTTCTCTGGAGAGGAAATATCGAGTCCCTACAGGAATTCTTTGCCTACTTGAATTGCCAACATGATACTATCAAATTCACGATGCAATATTCCAAATTGACTATCAACTTTTTGGACCTATGCATTAATGTGAAACTTGGACATTTGGCCTGTAACTTACATAAAAAGACCACAGACAGAAACACTTTTCTACACTTTAAGAGTTTCCACCCCAGATCTCTCAAAGAGAATTTGCCCTTCAGTCAATTCCTTAGACTCCGAAGAAATTGTACTGAGGTTGCTGACTACTATATACATGCTAATAAATTGGCCGGTGAGTTAAAGGAACGAGGATACCCCAAGAAATTGGTATCCCATGCATTAAAAAGAGCAAGATTTACGCCCCGTGAAAATCTATTGGAATGCAACCCGAAAATACAAAATCAGGATCGCATAACATGCGTTACGACCTACAGTACACAATCATTTGCCATTAAGAAAACCCTTTTGAAGTATTGGCCAATGGTCAGAAACTGTCTTCAAGACAAAGGCAAACCTCTGTTTGCATTTAAAAGATCGAGAAACCTGAGAGATAAATTGGTGCATTCTACTAGCCATGGCAAACCCAACATAAGTCATAGAATTCTTAGACCCCTGTTGGGACACTTCCCGTGTGGAAACTGCCGGGCATGTAAATACACAAAGAAAATGTCCAACTTTAAAATTGAGGAGAGAGTATGGGACATACGTTTCTTGTCTAACTGCAAAACTACGAATGCAATTTATTGCATCCAATGTCCATGTGGACTGAGATATGTGGGCCAAACCACAAGACCAGTTCACATAAGGATCAATGAACATCGATCCAGGATTAAGTGCAAGAATCATCAAGCACCAATGGTGTCACACTATGTGGCTTTTGCCCATAGCTCTGAGGACTTACACTGGTGGGTTCTGGACACTGTCAAAAACAGTTCCAATCCAAAGAGAGCATTGAATGACAAGGAATCCAGATGGATCCATCGTTTACAAACTTTGGATAAACGGAGAGGTCTAAATGAGGAAACTCCGCAATGTCAATTTCTACACTGACCTTGGGGTCCCTCAGAGTCAAACATGGTTTTTGCTGCAGACCATTCTGGAGCACAGCTTTACTTTCTCTTCTCCTTCTCTCTTGTCTTTAGCCATCTCCATTTGGGGACACTGCTGTTCAGACAGACTTCGGCTTTCCATTTGCCCTCCTGTGGCCCCAGGAGTCCCCCCCGTCCCCCCCTCCCCTTCTCCACCTTCTGCACTCAGATGTATCAATAGCTGGAGTTTTTTAAGCTGCACAAACTGGACAAGTCACTGCCAATTTGGCCCCATAGGTATCGCATGCTTAAATATACCCCAGTCCTCTCTAATTTTTGCTTTAACCCATAGGATTTGAATATTGGCATTGATTCCCTTTCCATCTTTCTGTTGAGACATCCGATAGTTTTTTTTTTTTCTCTTTTTTCCCTTTCCCCTGAGTTACTATCAGCATGAGATTAGACTATACTTGCCGCTTATGGGCAGCTTTTGTCTACCAGAATCAAGCTGAGTGTCATTCCCTTTTCTGGCCACCATCACAACAATGGCGCACCTCCGGCAACTCGGACTGCATTCCAAGTTCCACGTTACGTAATTACAGCAGCCGCTCTAGCTGTACGTCTTTACACTCGCTGGCTCCATAGCCACTTGATTACAACTAGGATATATTCTGCCCTATAGAGGCTGCGCCTTTTATGTGTGACGAACACTACTGAGAGAGCTACTTGCCGGTCACAAATGAATCTAGCAGACCGCTAGCGGCCACGAAGACGGCATTTGCCGTTTCTTGTTTCTATTTGACCCGTATGCCCGCCTTACAGAGAAGACCTGAGTTCCCTCGTCTTACCTGCTCAAGGGCATCGGGTGAGTACATGTCTACTTTTATTTCCATCGCTGAGTGCTGGATTAGCTTGATATCAATACCGCTGGTCCCACACAGCTAGCATGGCGCTCTAATACGCCTCTTTTGGCCTTTGTGTTACTCCTATTGCAGAGACACATAGCTCCGACGAGTAACCAGCAATCTAACTGCGGCACGCTGACTTTGACATGTGCTGATTTTAGTTCCCAGATAAGCCCATGATTTCAGGCACAGACCTCTATTTTCTCACTTCTGCCATGTATTCCAAGTACATTTGTCACTATTTGGAATTCTGCATGCGGATTTCAGAGAGACACCTATTTTATGTGGTATACATTTGTGTTTCCCTCTAGATAAGTGAAGTGTGTACACACGTTACTGGGTCCTCTGGTCATCAATACCTTCCAGTATACAGATACTACCCAATCCGGTAACACTGCATGTGGCTCCAGACCTTTGTTCGATCGCCCAATTTGAGGTAAAGATACCCCCTCGATACTGAACACAAGATTCCAACTTAGGGGTGATTTCTCACTTGAGGGTGTCACAAAAATGTTCCCATATCTGACTCTACTTAGATCATTTGGCCTCAATATTCATATTTATTTATTATCTCGGCCTACTCTGACACACGATTGTTTTTTGCTTGATTCATTATTCACACATTGTAATATTTCTTCACGGTGCTGGACTATGCACACATATTGTATCTCGTTATGAACAATATTCCTTATAATTTGGCTCTTCACCCTGTGATGGGTTTGGGTGTTTCCCCCCTCTTCTTTTTTGTCTTTTCTCCTGCCTTTTCTTTTCATGTTCGGCTTTTTCCCTTTACATGTATTATTTGAATAGAAATTGGCACGCCTCTAGTTCTTTAACAGTCGCTTTTGGTTGGACTTTTTAATCTTCCCGAAACTCTCTTTAACATTATTTTTTGTTCCACTTTCTTGCCCTTTCTGTTTTTGCTTGTTTTTATAGGGGCTATAATTCTTACACATCTGACTTTTGGTCCTGAGGAAGGCGTTTTCTGTCCAGATCATTACGCCGAAACGTATTTCAACTACATCTGCCTGACCTTCTTTGGCTGTTTGAGTTGACCACTGGACTTACATCAGCTATGCCAGTTTGCATATACGTAGACCTGAGCAGTACTGTAAGAAACAGTAGTCCAATGTGAATACACAAGTCAAGTTGAAACCAGTCATCTACTCCCAAAAAAACCCCACAAGGAACAAAAATTGGCTCCTGTTTTCCTTTGTCTGGGATTCCTTGGCAAACATATATGTGGATTTCCAGAACCAAAATAGGGTGAAAACGAAGCATTGTCAAACCAAAATAGGGTGAAAACTAAGTAATGTTATAATATCCCTCTGTCATAGGAATAGAATTTATTTTCTGTGTTATTTATAGTTCTTGTCCAAATGAAAACATTTTTTATTGGTTTTTTTTGCAAAAAATGTTTGTATGTTCTTTTTGTTTCACTTGTACTTAACTTTTATTGCTCTCCATGGTGCATGATTATTTCAAATGCTGTCATTTTGATCGAAAAATTATATTTTTGTGTAAAATGTCACTGAGGCTCTTGCACCAAAAGTTGTTTTATGTTTTCTATTAAAATAATGAGAATTATAGCCAAGTCTTTGGTCAATATTTAAGCGTTAAATTCCTAGCAATGACCCTCTGAAAACAGCTATGACATGACCACATGCTAAGCAGAGGTAAAATACAAAGAGCCAGAGTCAATTAGGACACTCTTTGGAACTAGAAAGTAATATGCCCAATTGAGAGTGATCCTGCAAGGGAACCTTATGCTAGACCTGTTTACTAGTCTGTGGCATTTTTCTTGTATGCTACAGTGTTGTACACTAGTTGCAACTTTTTGAGGTTAGAAAAAGTGAGGTGAGTATCAGTAATAGGTATACTACATCACCTGTATTCTACACCCTGTGGGGTCACTATTTGTTGATACCTCTCTATTATCTTAGCCAGGATTATCATGTTAACATTTATGAGAGTATTTGGCCTTTAATTTTAATGCAGTGTGTAATACTCGAATGGCTTTAGAATTAGGGTGACCAGGCTTCTTTCATGATTCCGTTCATTTCATTTCACCACAATGGAAGAGAATCACCCATAAACGGCTGCAAAAACGCAACCAGAAATATATCTGCACCAAATAACTTGGCCCTTTCATTTGTAAAATTGTCAATTTCACTTTCTCTACTGTGACATTAACTTCCAGACTATCCTTATAAAAAGCTGATAGGGCTGACAATAGTAAACCATGAGAAAATGGTCCGAGGATTCTCTGTGAAGGATTATTATCGTTTTAGAAAAATTGTCTTTTATAAGATTGCATATTCTCTATCATAGTCATCGCACACCACTGTCTTTATAATCTTACAGTTTTCTGGCTTTCTCGCCCTGTTTTCGGTAAAGCTGTTAGGTTTGAAGATCTGCTTGCTCCGCTTGCTCTTCCCACACCAAATCCAAGTTTTGCTTTCCTTCTCTGACTGTCACTTTTTCACTTTCCAGATGAGAGGTTGCACATTCTGTCTCTGCATTTTTAAGACTTCCTATAATTTGTTTAACTTATCATTAGTTTTGTTTTGCGTATTTACAGAATAGATCATTCATTTTCCGTGCAATGTTGTCTTCAAGACATCCCAATCCACGTAAAAATCTATGAACCTTCATTCTCTTCCAAGAAACTAATAATCTCAGTTGTAATCCATGACATAAAGTCTTCAATACTCTATGGGCCTCATTCTAAGTGTGGCGGTCCAGAAATAGGGGTGTCTTTTGCATGGTACCGGCACCCTTTCCGGACAGCCACACTCCAACTCTGCCCTCTGCGGTTGTTGCGCAACGGCCCCTGGAAGGCAGAGTTGTCACAGAAGCACCAGCACTATTAACAACGGTGCCAGTGCTTCCCTGAATCCATTCCCGGGAATGAGGATTTACCTAATCCGCCTCCAGACTTCCTGCTCCGCCGGGACTTGTAATGTCCCGGTGGCACCGGAAAGTCAGGCAGCAAATTCAGTGTTACCAGGATGGTCGCAAGGGACCAGTAGCACCTGCGGGTTACCGCCGTCCTCGTGATGAGGTCCTATGTATAAATCTTAAGCTTTCAACCTCTGTCCAATTCACTGCCCACTGTGAGAAACCTGAAGGTCTCTCACCCTCTAATCCTCAGGGATCTATCATCCAGGTGGCCAGGACACAGCCATCACTTTTGGATTCCAGTGTGGGAGAATCACCTGCATGAGGGGTTTTTGGGGAGTGGAAGTGAGACACCGGATGGCAAGACGTAGTACCCCCTTCCCTGTAACACCTTTTCCCACTCCTCCCAGGTAGGATACTTAGGAACTCAACCCCGCCTCTTTTTTCTGACATGAACACATTCTTGTGGACAGCTCAATGTGAGAGAGAACGGACTAGAACCCGAATTGTATACCTGACATGTCCCAATACAATGGTCAGTCAGGGTCAGGCAATTACTGATCATTACACACACCTGACTTCCATCACACTTCCCCACACCGATAAAAGGCGGAGCAGCAAAGCACACTCTGAGCAAGGCAAAGCACACGAGGAAGCAGAAGTTCCAAGATGGCAGTTTAATACAAGACAAAAGAGGGTTACAAGGAGGGAAGTGCTCTGACCTTTTCAGAGAAAGACTTACTTTCATGGGCCTTCGAGAATAAGAAACATAAGACCCGGAATCAAAGCTGAAGAAACCTGCAATGCGTGTTGGAGTTACCCAGGGCTCTCCCGTGTCGATAGGCAATGCGGGGAGGATCGTTTGCCGCTGCTGTCCTTGGCTCCTACAACAAAGCAGCAGCCTTAACGTCAGCACAGCCGAAGAGTTGGGGACACTGATATCAGACTGGTCTGTGCTAAAGCCAAGGTTGAAATCAGCAACATTGTATAGAAAAAAACTGAAGAGAACAGTGTGTGAAGCATAGGTGGCAAGCAACAGGAATATAATTAAACAGCAGATGAGTGACTGAACTTTTGAAGCCAAGACAGATACCATATACAGAGTCAGCCCGGTGCCATGTGGGTGCTCATTCAAAGGTCTCTGTTAGGTATCCAACTGAAGACTGGCAAATGTAAAGAGGGATTGTGAAATTGAAGTGGTCCTGCAACGGGTCAAGCCAAACCCTGTGCACATTCGAAGGTCTTGGATAGTTGATGCTTACTGAAATTGGTCCGAACCCAGCTGAGGGAGACTTATTGTATTAAGAAGGGGATCTGAGCCCGGCTAAGGGAGATCCGGGGTGAACCATGGGTCACCAGAGAAAGAATATCCTATGGACATTGTTAAAGAGGATTTGAGCCCAGAAGAAGGGGATTCAAAGTGACGATCGTTGTATTAAAGGGATATGAGCCCGGCTGAGGGGGATCCGTGGTGAACAGTGAATCACCTGAATTGAGTACTTGTAAGAGGAAAATACATTTTTGTTTGTTTTGTCGTATCAGGCCCTCTGCATGAAGTGACTTTGATAGGCAAAGAGCCCTGGGCACAGAAGGCCTGATGCTAATGATTGTGCTAAAGAAGCCAGAGATTGAGCTATGCATGAGTGAACCGCCTTGTCCCGTGCTGAAAACGTGGGGAAGGGAGGCCAATGACCTGAACATCCTGATATATAATTTTTGTGAACACTTCATTCTTTTTCATAAACACTACCCCCACACTATTTGTATTTAGAGGTAAGGATTGGCAATAGGTGTTTTAGTGTAAGCCCTTTTATTTTGACAAGACACCACTAGGAATGCTTTATTATTATTTGATGTTCGTAGCTTGCTCCCATCTGTAGATTTATGCGTAGATAGGCATTTATCATACCCTTGTTAAAGTGCAATGAACACCCTTGAACTGTGGTCACTTGTGTCTGTCTTACTGTTGATACCATGCCTTCCTTACACCACTCCAAGATCTAACAATACTTTCTGTGAAGAATTCTGCAGATTCCTCACTGAAACCATGCCTAAAGTCTCCTCCTAGATGGCCAAGGGAAGGGAGACACTTCCTGATCCCAACTCTGGGGATGGTGTACTGCGGGAGGATCACCTGGGTGGACACAGGGCACAGGATAGTGAAGAGAAGCCATGGAATGAGACAGAGGGCCTCATCACGACTTGGGTGTTACCGCCGGAGGTAATACCGCCGGCGGTATTAGTCCTACCACCGAACTCCCCGGCGCTAATAGCGCCAGATCACGAGTTCGGCGGTAATGTTAATCCCCATTCCCCATTGAGCCCATTCGGGAATGCCCCAATCCCCATTGGGCTCAATGGGGAATTTTCACGCTCTTAGCGCCGGCGGATTTCCCGCCGGCGGTAATAGTGCGAATTTTCAGCGGATTTCCCCCCAGCTCAGAGCTGGGGTGAAATCCGCCGAAGCCCTGATTTGGCGGACCCTTAAATCCGGCGGGAATTGTGCGACTGCCGGATTTAACGGTTACCGCCAAAGTCGTGATGAGGCCCAGAGTATTTTTCCTCTAACAGGGAGATTCTTACCACTATGCCAGAAGAGGTTAAGGTTTATTGCCATTTTAATGTCTCTCAAACTCCTAATAAATCTAAGGTGGTAAGCCCTAAGGTTGTAACGCTAATGAATATTATACCAAAAGAAAGAATCCCTTTGGTTCCTAAAATCAAATGTTCTCAATACCAAGGGTACACTACAAGGAATGTCAGAAATGTTGTCTTCTTCAAATCCCCTTCCTCTAGCAAATGTGAAACGTACAGCCCCTCTGTTAAAATTACTAAGGGAATTAAATCTACCCTTAAATTCACTCAAGAAATAGAAAAACGTAACTTTGATTAAGTGAACTACATATCACAGAATCCTATAGGGACTGAGACGGAGAAGAGGGCTGAACTGAAGAGGTATGTAGATGTGGTAGTCAGACAATTAGGACTAACAGCCTTTCCAACAGTCAGGCAATTGAAACCAATGGCTCACACCTGAAGCCAATTGCCAAGCCTATGAGGCATATAAGGCTGCAGCAGGATAGGAGAGAATGAAGGAGCTGGAACAGGAGTTGGAAGGCTGACAGTGGTAGTAGTAAAAGAAGAGCAAAAGGCTTGCAATTCACAAGGAAGCGTGATCACAGAAAGGACGCTGGGATTTTGAGGCAGCAGATTTCACCTGCAAGTTCTGAGAGGGTCCTGTGGTCTCAAACCCTGCATTGCTGTGGCAGTACCGAGGAAGACATGCTGAAAGTGGAGTTTTCCCCATGAGCGCTAAATAGCTGTGATTGCAGAGCCGTGACCGTGCTGATGCCTGTGGCCTGTAGCAGAAGGTAAGCCGAGGACAAAGGAGTGAAGGAGACTCCCAACTGGCGTGGACGGATCAGAGACACCCGTGCTGCCTAAGGGTGTGCGTATCAAATGCGCCGAAAGGAGTAGTAGAAGCTGAAGAAGTCGGGAAAGTGGAGCAGCCCGCAACTGCAGTGTTCCTAGAGCCAGTGAGTGAAGCTTGGCATTCAGGTTCACTCAGCAAACCTTGCTGGTAACTGTTACCAGTTCTAAACTGGAAACTATGGCATATGCTGAATGGTACAATATATCTGTACAGATAACAGAATACAAGAATACATTTCAGTAGCCTTTCTGAAATCAAATATAACAATTAACTGTATAATTCATAACGGGATGAAACCTAATCATAAACACAAACCACACATATTGAATACATACATGACACCATGGGGAACATTTGAGACCATGAGGTGCATTGAGGGTTAGCGCTGTGAAGTGGGTATAACTCCCAATTGGGATGGAGAGCCAGATGCAGAAAATAAGGACAAATGATAGCAAGGTTTTACGTTGAACCACAGTCAGATGGCATTATAACAGAAATAGTAAGATTATTGATCGAAAATCGACCCAAGTGCCCACGGACAATGTTTGGCCCACGTCCATACCCGTGAACACCCACTTTATGGTGCTCAAGGTTGCAACGGTGACAGCACAACTGGATATTCCAAGGGACGAAGCGGTTTAGCTATCAGTAGCCGGCATACAGGTTGTGTTGCGGGTCGTCGATGAATAATCGTCACAATATGCTCCAGCTAACAACCCATAACAAGGCCAGTAAGCAATACCGCCCAAAATATCAAACCTCTATTCACTCCTCTTTAAATTATATACACATAACAAATAATTCTAGACAGATAAATAAACTGTGAGTTAAGTGCTCGGTTTTTTATAGGGCAAGGTATAAATATAAATCAATGTAACATAACATGCTGTGTCTAATCCTTTGGTCAAATTGCACATTCGCACATCACTTAATTAGTTATTATGCCTACAGCACCCAAGCCATTTTAAATCGCAAAAATATTATGTAAAGTTGAACTTACATAATTTCTGTATTTTCCATTGTCTCGTTGGCACTCAGAGTAACCGCTCCGAACAACAGATCGCAGAAATAGAAACTAACATTTCGCATGTCCACTTTCAATATACTAAATGTTATCATTTTTTGTGGCTATTCGACACCTTGTCCTCCAAACAGTTGCTGACTTTCCCTCAAGGCCAAATAACAATTGCATGCCTGTTGTCGTCCATTGAAGATAGAGACTGGTAGGTTTCGATTTGGTGAAAGAATGCAACAACAAAAAAAGAGCCGGACAACATGAGGCTCTGTGTGAGTAGTTTAGAAAACCGAGGACAGTTACAAACAGCTATGTAAAATGTGTTTTGCGACAGGAACGTAGAAACATTCCAGAAATATATTTGTTGCTGCTACCTCCGTGGATATATCATCTCTGGAAGAAAATTCTATAGAAAACCCTCATCCGGCACTGTTTCATGGCACAAAGCGCAGAATGTGTTGGTCAGTTTGACTGTACTATTTGCACCGTTCAACCATGGCAGCATCCCATGAGCATTCCTGGTGCATTTCGTCGTGATGTAGTAGTATGCTTAGCATATTATCATACTTTTCACAATGTGACTTATACAAGACCAGACCATCAATCCATGGAGAGATGAGCCCATGTGACCCATGCAGGAATCTACAGATGGCTGAGAAACAAACCAATTGTCGCCTGGCATCCCCTATGTAGCACGATCATGTATACTGTCTTACCAATCAATAGGGCGGGTTCAAGACACTATATCTGATGTCATTACTGACGCTGTGGCGTCTCAAAAGGCACCAACATTCATTCTGTAGTCCGAACGCTCTAGAGCAGCGGAGACCTTTGCTGATATTTTTTGTATTCTGTACAATTAAACCTTGTTATCCTCGCTGGCTATCTGTTGCCTTCTTTCCCTTGAGGTTTGTATTGAGTTTGGTGTGAGTATAATGGGGGACAGCTTTCAATCGCACGACACCTACTAGAATTGATGCATGTCTGTTCATACTCTCCTGCGCCCCTGAGGCAACCCGCACTCTATCTTAATTAGAGACAGGTGACAATGCGTGCCCATACTAAATAAGTTGCATTCATGCTCCGACTAGGCCTTCTGCTAATCGGCCGTGGTAGGGCATAGGTTGAGCAAGGAGTACTCTATGGGTGTACAAGTGCTGGCGGAGGTTGATGAAATGCATTTATAAACTCTAACCTGATGTAACACGCTAAGAGCATTAGACAATTTTTCAGAGTCCTTCCCTAACTTTCGAGTCCAGCCCTGAGAAGTGGGTAAGCTTGTTCTCAACATTGTTGTAGTGTTTGAAAGTGCACAATCGTGCTGTTGAAGCAAAAAGTGGTTCTTCTTGGGAAGGCTGTGGAAAGTCATGAAGGGGCCTGAGGCGATGAAGAATTGGTCCCAGTATTCGAGTAGGATTTGACCTTGGCGTTAGCTGGGGCGGGCAGGCTAACCCAGCCAACAACGGAAGTGATGCAAGCGCTTGATCCATGTATCCAACTGGAGCTATGGGATAGATTTTATGTCCGTGATGACATCCTTTTTACCCCTATCCACTACCCTTTCATCAAATCTGTTGTAGATGGGACGCTTTTATAAAGCACATACCTTACTGTAACGACTTATTGCGTCTGCTATGGGGAGGCTGGTAGGACAGTTTTTCTAAAGTCCAAATAAGGGCTTAGTAAAAGCATTCAACTGAGGGACTCCAATACTCTAATCTTAGTACAATGCTGTACCACCCGAGTTCAGGATAGCATAGACAGAGCATCAAGGCTTGTACTAGGAGGGAGAGTGGGCTGTAGAAACAGTACAAGTGAAATTGTAATATAAACAGTTCAAAGAAACACTGAAACAATATGTATTGAAAAAATAAATGGTTTATTTAAATACAGGTGGGCCTAGATAAATCTTGGGCCACAAATTTACTATGAGATTGTACATGACCATGTTTATTTTAATTTTTTAATTTTGTTTATTATTAAGCATTTATTGATTTAAAATTAAAACCTTTTATGCTGAATTTACATAATGTGAAAGAAGAAAATTAAGAATAAAAATGAGAATAAGAGTATAGAATATAGCTGACAAAGTAGGAAGAAAGGAAGGGGAAAAGCAAATAGCATAGTTTATGTTCAGAGTGTAAAAATACAAGTGCAGTAAATAAAAAATGTAAAAGGTAGGAAGAGGAAAGAAAAAGAAGAGCAAGTGACATAGGTTGAGTTCTAAGTGTCAATACTTTAAAACTTCCAAAAGGGAAACATAATGGCTCATTTACAGCCTCTACCACCAACTCAGTCCTTGACCGTATGCGTACCTTTCTTCCCCTTCTCATCTATACGGTCAAATAAGGCCTTCAAAGAGTGTAATAAAGCGACATTTATAAAATCAGAACACTATGTTTGAAGGTACAAACACCAAAGCATATAACCTTATTTCAAACACGTATCAGAAGCATTTGGGAAGTCAACCACTGTTTACATTTAAATTACTTTTAGTAATACCTGGGTAGTAGACCATATCAGTTGTACCAACTTGCTGCACTCAACTAGTCAGATTAGCTGAACCATTGCCTTTTGAGTCTTTGATTTCATATTTGCACATGTACTTACCTAGTCAGATTAGCTGAACTTCTGCCTTTTGAGTCTTTGATTGCATATTTGCACATGTACTTACCTAGTCAGACTAGCTGAACTTCTGCCTTTTGAGTCTTTGATTGCATATTTGCACATGTAATTACCTAGTCAGATTAGCTGAACTTCTGCCTTTTGAGTCTTTGATTGCATATTTGCACATGTACTTACCTAGTCAGATTAGCTGAACCACTGCCTTTTGAGTCATTGATTGCATATTTGCACATGTACTTACCTAGTCAGATTAGCTGAACCACTGCCTTTTGAGTCATTGATTGCATATTTGCACATGTACTTACCCAGTCAGATTAGCTGAACTTCTGCCTTTTGAGTCATTGATTGCATTCTTGCACATGTACTTACCTAGCAAGCTGCATTTGGACTGCCACTTCCTGGCTGATCCTACCGCTGCGCAGAACTCCTCTACGTCCCCTCCAGTGCACTCTTACACTACCACACAGTTAGGGCACTTGGATCACGATATGCGGCCACTGCCAACTGCTAGCCACCTTACTCTCGCCATCATCGTAGGGTTCATCATTGCCACATCCCTTTATCCCCCTCTCCCAGCACCATTAAGACCGACCCTCATCACCCTACTTTACACCATCCCGCAATGCCCCTTAGTAGCCCATACCTCAATGACCCTGCCCTATGGCTCCAACACTTTGCCACTAAACCCACACCCAATCAACCTTGCACGTTCCAAGTCAGGAATCTTAGACTTGGATCCAGACTGCCTCGTGCCCACTGCACTCAGCACACACACGCTACCACTACTACACAGAAGTTACCACCATCCCACAGCACGATCTCTGCCAAAGAACTCAAGGGTGCCCTCATTAACGCCAGATCTATTATGGCCCACGCATTGGACATCTCTGACCTCATCACCACTCATAACCTCGATTTTGTGGCCATTACCGAAACCTGGTTACATGCAGCCTCTGGCCCACTTATCTCCCTCGCTATCCCCAACGGTTACTCTATCCTTAGAGCTGACCGACAATCAACATCCAAAGGAGGCGGAGTCGCATCATACATAGAAATAACATCACACTTAGAATCATCCCCAACAGAGAGCACAGTTCTGCAGAATCCGTCTCCATGAAA
This sequence comes from Ambystoma mexicanum, assembly GCF_040938575.1. NCBI lineage: Eukaryota > Metazoa > Chordata > Amphibia > Caudata > Ambystomatidae > Ambystoma > Ambystoma mexicanum. The sequence goes on from NC_090937.1 coordinate 276,530,829, forward strand.
CTTACCTTATCTCCAACTAACACTGCAACTCTCCACCTTATCTATAGACCTCCAGGACCACTTGGCTCCTTCATAGATGAGATCACAGCCATTCTGACTGTCAATACTAAACCCAACTCTCAGGTATTGCTTCTAGGTGACCTCAACCTTGGCCTTCTCGACACTAAGGATCATTTGGCTTCTGAGGTCACTACCACATTAGCTAATTTAGGATTCCAACAGCGCATTGACGAACCTACCCATATTAAGGGCAGAACGCTCGATTGGATTACTGACCTCAATTGCAACACCATCATAAGTTCCAACCACGCTTGTGCCTGGTCCGACCACCACATCATCATCTTCCACCTACCAGCGACCAACCCTCTCACCACTCCTACGATAGCTCCAGCCATTCCCACAAGGAACAAAAAAGACATCACCAGGGATAAACTTCTCCCACTCATCCTTCCTACCCTGAATAAATGTGTGTCCCAACATAACGACCCTACAGTCTTAGTAGACATCTTCAATCAAACACTGCTCAAAGCCATTGATAATATAGCACCGCTTAAACTACGGAAAGCTAAACAACAAGCCCATTTGAATTCCTGGTTCACCCCGCAGTTAAGAGTCTTACGCAAAGAAAAACGCAAGGCTGAATCACTCTGGAAGAGCCACCCATGTGACCCTAACAAAGAACGCCTCATCATCGCTACCCACAACTACAAGGAAGCGATCTTACAAGCCAAAAAGGAGACCTACAACCAACGTATCACACAAGCAGAATCCAACACTAAGGAGTTATTTAAAATCCTTAAAGAATTGGAAGCCCCCTTCCCCGCTCCTGATACCTGCACTAAAGACAGCCAATGGTGTAACAACATCCAAAACGCTCTCCTCAACAAAATCACCACCCTGCAATCGAAAATTAACGCCAAACAAACTACCCTACTCACCAACCCACCCACTAAACCCTCCACTACGCCGACGGCCTCTTTTACTCACACCCCTTTCAGCTTCACCCCACTCACCATCCTCGAGGTCGAAAACATCATTCGCAACTTAAAACCCTCTAATTGCCAAGGTGACTCCTGCCCTGCACCTATCATTAAGGAAGCGGCACATGACCTCGCTCCTTCTATAACCACCTTCATCAACTCTTCATTCCTAACTGGAACGGTACCCAACAATTTAAAGGACGCGTGGGTTATCCCTCTCCTAAAAAAAACGACTTTGGACCCCGAAACACCAACTAACTACAGACCTATTACCACTGTACCGTTCCTACTTAAAATACTTGACAGAGCAGCATACCTGCAGATTCAGAACTACTTAGAAACTAATAACCTCCTCGGCTCAAGACAGTCTAGCTTCAGACCTAAGAACGGGACTGAAACAGCTCTTCTTGACCTCAAAACTCAAATTGAGGACCTTAAAGACAACGGTAAACTGGCCCTTCTACTACTACTGGACTTATCCGCTGCCTTCGACTTGGTCAACCACCAAATACTATGTCGGCACCTGAAGTCCGCTGCCCACTTCTTTGACAACACATCCAACTGGATTAGGTCATTCCTCGACAACAGGCACATGAGAGTTTTCTCACCTACTGCATCGGCCGACCCTACACCAGTCCCTTGTGGAGTCCCGCAAGGGTCCTGTGTCTCCCCTACTCTCTACAATGTCTTCACCAAACCATTATTTGATGTGCTTGACTATCTGGGTGTCACCTACACGAATTACGCTGATGACACCCAGATACTCATACCCATTACTGGTCACTACATGGTTGTATACGAATTGTTTGTTTTACAACTGTTCGAATGACAATTGACCTTTTCACAATTGACCGAATTGTGAAGGTCAATTGTACCATATATGTGGGGGGAAACCCCCACAACCCCCCAGCCAACGCCAAACCCCCCAACACCCATATATATATTACCAAACCGAGATATATGTATGTATATATATATATATATATATATATATATAAATATATTCGGTCAATTGTGAAAAGGTCAATTGTGACCCTTTAAATTTGGTCAATTGTTCATTCGAACAATTGTAAACGAACAATTTGGGTAATACCGACTACATTGTTGATTCCAAAGCCCTCAATGACATTTACCTTGTCATACAAGCATGAATGGCCCAGCACGAGCTGTGCCTCAACGATGACAAGACTGAGCTTCTCATCTTAGGCACGCAACAGAGACTTAACAAACTGAGTCCCCTGTTCGGCTCCTTTAACATTGACGGTAATCTAATTAAAGTATCTAAAGATACCAAAACTCTGGGTATCTACCTGGACGCCTCCCTGACTCTCACCCGACAAACTAATGCAGTGGCTGCTGCATCTGCCTACACCTGCAAATTGATCTCAGCCTGTCGCCCATTCCTTACCCCCCAGAACTGCATTACCCTGGCCAGGACCCTGGTTATGTCCAAATTGGACTATTGTAATGCATTGTACCAAGGCACTAACCAGGGTAATCTCAACAAACTTCAGACTACCCAAAATAATGCCATTAGAGCGGCTCTTAATATCCCCCGATCTGCCTACATCTCAGAAACTAGGAAGAATCTCAACAGGCTCTCAGTTTCCCAAAGGATCTCCCTGAAAGCACTGGCCCTTACATACAAATGTGTTAACCACCAGGCCCCCTCATATCTAGCCTCGCGATTTACTCAACATATACCAACGCGAATACTTAGATCTGCACATTCCCACGGTCTTGCAATCCCTAGATTCAAGCTTCATACAGCTGGAGGTGCCAGCTTCCCTGTCCTGGCAGCCAAGCTTTGGAACACTGTACCACTCACTATTAGAACCTTACCATCATTTAACCTATTCAAACACAAAGCCAAGCTTTGGCTAGTTACATCTCACTAACAACTGCTCTTCTGACTATGGACGGGCCACCTGGGACCTAGCTCTGCTTTGTTCCGGCACTACTGTTCTGCTTATTGCCCTGATTTGTAACGTCAACTGTATATTTTGTATATTTTGTTCACAATCTGTTGGTACCATTGTGATGATATGTTATACTTGTAATTTTCTGCCAAGATATGCGCCCGGTTGCCCTTGGGCCTGGTCTGCGCTATATAAATATAGTGATGTAATGAATTGGATAATATATTTCTCTAATCTAGTGAAACTCAGATACTAGGCCCAGTATAAACTGGTAACTCTGATTCAGGATAACACATTTATTGTAGGGGAATTGGAACTTGGGGTGTAATATTCAATCACAGTTTCTTTTCAGATCAAATGTTATTGTGAGCCTATTTTGAAGACAACTACAAATCATTTAAATCTGAAAGTCAACCTTTCAACAAGTTCCAATTTTGGAGGACGAAGCTTGTTTGCAATGTGTTTTGGCATTGTATGTGTCCTGGGAACAAAATACGCATCCAGTGCATAAGTATGCATGGCCAACACAGTCAATGTCAGATCTTTCACAAATTCAAAATCCATTTCCTGGTATTTTGGCTTGGCCACCCCCTGTTTGCTTCATTTTGTAAAGGCCAAGAGGTAACGAAGCATACCAAATGTTCCTGAAGTTTTTGTTTGTTCCGTCCTGACGTTCTCATTGTGCGCAAGTACAGCTAGTCTTGTTCTGGCCTCCATACCGTCTATGCCAAAATGCAAACTTTTGGGCCTGTACTTTAGGCACATATTATGGAACACCTCCAAATCTCCAGTATGACAGAATTCTGTGAGTGCCTTCAGGTCTTTTGAAAGCATTTTATCGTACACAATCTTCTCAAGTGCTTTGTGTGGAGAGGAACATGGCACCAACCACTTCTTCTTGCGTTCCTCCTCATTTGATAAAGGTCCATGTGCTAGTAAAATTTCTAAAGAGCCATCACACGTTTTGGAGCTCCACCAAAGATGGTTGCTGATAGACTGACACCACTGTGAAAAGTTTTCCAAACCATTTTTTTTAGCAGCTGCCATAATTTTTTTTTGATTGATTTGGCAATGTGCCAAATGTGTGGAAACTGCTCTTGCATGGCCTTGGCTATTGAAATGTGCCTATCAGATCTATTTGCATTCCGCTGGATTCCGGATGTTCAATGGATTTAATTAAACCATGTTTCTCCATGGCCACAAACAATGTACATTCAGACACCTGCACAATGACTGAACTCACAATCTTTTTACTTTCCATGTCTTGAAAGTGGTTTGTGCAGTACTTAACAAAAAATCCTGGACTGTCATACTGTCCGTAGCCAGCTAGCCTGAAATTTTTGCCAGAGAATGTATTGTCCATTGACATCTGTTCGCATTTCCAGGCTTGACTAATAGCGGGGAATGAGAATTCCTTCTGATATTTATAGTACTGAGTTTTATCAAGGAACTCAAGTCCCACAAATTGACAGAAAATGGAAATCTTACTGAAACTAGATCCGCTGAACAGTAAAGCTTCTGAAGTAAATTTCCAGCAGGCACTTTGCCGAGCATCGGTTGAGCAGACCATGAAAATGTATGGAAGTGGACACAGCTGGCCTGGATTTTCAAGTTGGTGCTGTGAAATACACAAACCACATTCACCAATAGCTCCCTGCATATGTTCCCTCTTAATTTATTATCACATTTCAGCATTTGTACAATATCTAGCCGGCAGCTGTCGAATACAATGTATTTTTGCTCCTTTGATAGCCTCTGCAGTACTATGTTTTGCGACTCGACGGTGGTGGACAATTCCTCCAGACTAGGCATACTGAATTCGAGATCTTAAGCAAATTCCTCAGTCAATTGCATTGAAGCTTCAGCCTCTGTTATTTCAGGTTGTGATCTTTCCGCATGAATTGGGGAAACAGGTAACAATGAATGTTTGTTGGGTGGAACATTTTAAGAGGGTGTAGATTGTGTCAAAGGGTGTCAGGAACTGAGATCCACGTAGACTTGAATACCTCCGTCCCCAACTACCAGTCAGAGAGATAATAATTAAACTCGCTGACCGATCGTTGAGGCCACAGGTGGTGGTAGGAACAGGAATCGCTGGAACCCGGATGACTGTAAGGAAAGAAGGCAGGTAAGAATATACACCAAAACACCAACTTAACACCACAATTCCGAGAAATGGAAAAACATAAAGTGTCCTACCAGTGTATGATAGCTGTTCCCTCCAGGAATCGAAAACCGGCAAATGTAAGGTACCCAGGAGGCTACTTACACTAGACAACCATGGGAGGCCACCATAAGTATCAGGAAAAAAGAGGGAAGTTGCAGCATGAAGGGAGGTTAGGGTAGGACTAGGAGCAAGAGGGGTTCCAGACAGGAGGCAATCCAAAGTTCAAGGACCAAATAGTTTCAAGAATCAAAAAAGGGAAATCCAAAGGCAGTCCAAGTTTCAGAATCCAAGGTCAGAGCAGTTCAAAGTATCCAAAAATGAAGACAGGCGCCAAATCCAATGGGTAGAATCCAATAGAAGTCCAAGAATCAAAAGCCAAGGTCCAAAAATCCAAAAGAGCACAAGAAACAGGAACAAAAGCCACCCGCTGCAAGAAAACAGCTGAGAAGCATAATGCGGCATTTCTAGTATTGCTTTATACTTCCTGGTTAAGGACACGTGAGCGCGTGGACAGAGCGCGTGAGGAGACACGTGACCGTAACCTGCTGTGTTGACTGGAGGCTGGGGAATCATGTGATGAGGAAGTATTCCGTGTCGGGGGATGGCTCTGCCCCCTAACACGCGAATGTAACCCTCGAGTTGTGGCAAGCCGCCACAGAACCTGCCAGGATCGGGGCGGCCAGCGTCTCCATGCAAGCCCCCTCCAGGATTGTCCCGAGCGCAAGTGTGACCTTGCGGGGAAGCGGGGCGGGGCAAGTGCGAGCCGAGGTGCCAGAGGTGAGTTCATGACAAAGGGCCTGTGAGCAATTGCAATGAATCTTCATTGTCTTCAGTTTCCTCTGTGTGAATTTGCACAAAGTAACAATGGTACATGGTAACATTGTAGGGTTCACAGGTGAGATTCCATTCATTTTCGGGCCACTGGACATATGCTTCATGAGTCTGATTATTGACTAGACCAGGCTGTGCCTCAAATAGTAGTTGCTCCATTGTTAAAACCGTTTGGCAAGCGACATCTTTGGTTTCAGTTGTTGTCTGAGTCTTTATTCTCCTCTTCCTTCTGGGCCTCTAAAAAATGTATAGAAACACATGCTCAATGTATAGCACACATACAGAAGATATGACTTTCCACCTAAAAACATGATATGACTAAAACATCTGCTTTAAAAGCTTCTCCAAAACAAACTGGTTCGTTCTTTACCCTTGTTTTCTTAATTGACGACCGCAAGATCAAGCTGAAAAAACAAGCATTTTTATATGGTTTAAATCGAGCAAATTTCAATTCCACTCAAACAAACATATGTACATATCTACAAACAGAACCAACTTGACTGACTTGAAAACATTACGACATTATAAAAATATATTCCTAATACAATGTGATGCCCAATTGTATTTCATATTAGGTTATGTATACCTCTGGTCCATGTGCCTCTTCTAATTCCACATCTTGAGTGCATTCCTTGAATAGAATAGTCATAGAAAAAATAATGTCAATCTTACTGATAATTAAAATCTTTCATCGAACAGAGCACAAAGTAGTTTAAAATGATTACGAATCATATAGTATACGTGTTTTTGTTGCTGCACAAAAAGAACATTCGTATGAACATACCCGCGAAAGGAGTATACATGATTTGGTCATAATATACATTTCAGATTTCACTTGATAACCTTCCGAGATGACACATGTACTTGATATGAGCTTGCCCTGCAAAACATAGTGATTATAATATCGCCTTCAGAAGTAGTTTGCTTTGTAATGTTTCCTTTCCCATCTATTCTGCATTAGGCAAGAAATGTAACGTTAGAACCAAAATCAGAAAACTTTGAATCAGTGCAAGTTTCAATGCATTTCAGTCTCAAAGTATATCCTTTGTAGGATTTACTTTCATTTTAGCCAGGGAACTGGAAGTACACATAACTCATACTCTGGACCTGTTGCAAAGGAGGACGTGATTGTAGTTGAAGTTCCAACATCCCCCTATAACATAGTACTTGTTTTAATCCAGAGGAAAAAGCAAAATGAAACTGAAATAATTGAATGCAGACAATGGTACATACAGGTAGACACCGATACATGCCACTTTGTGTAAATAACCAATACTTCTATACATTATATTTTTCAATATGTGGAAATGATAAGCATCTAACATGCACTTTCTTCATATAAAGAACTAGTATAATATAATTACTTGATAGGGGAGTGAGGTTGATGTTGACTCCAGAAAAATAATTAATGCTGAATCTAGCTCCTTCATTTTCAGTACATTGTCAGAAAATAGTACAATGGAAAAGGGTAAATTAGTATTGGAAATGTGGCCACATCCAAAGCTCTAAAATATCACTTTGTGCAAGTCGGTAGGGCTCACCATTGGGATACTAGACGTGTCAGTGCTTTCTTCACTGGAGAGGGTCTGTGCTTCCATCAGTGTGCTCTACGTAATGAAGGACATGTCAACCAACACATTTTGAAAACATTCTGTGGCTTTTATAAAGGGCTCTATGGAAGTTTTTACTGAGGGTCACATTTCACTGATTTATTAAAGTCTCCCGAAAGCGGGAATATATAACATATACTGAACTGAAACATTTTAAAATTATGGTGAATATATAAACTATGGAAACTTGAGTAATACAACTTTAATGGAAATAAACACAGAAAACTGTAAACCGATCATGAAGTGATCGTATCAATACACTACTGGAAATGAATTGAGAGATCATAGAGATTACTTATTTGTACAGGCCATCGTCCTAAATACCAACAAACATTACAAATTCATCATCCACTACTCACCTGAGCCAGTGTGCACCGAAATAGAGTCGGGATTGCATTTGGAAGCAATTTACAAAGAATTCTAGGTCAACGCATTTTTGTGTACTTTGATTGTGCGTACAGATCATCAGTAAAGTGCAGGCTGCAGAGGTGAATTTGAATGCCCCTCGTGTCTCGCAAGACAGCCTGCTCTCTACTTTCAATCTCATCCACTGGAAAACTGCATTTGTAATCCATCTTCTTATTAAATCAATATCCTTTGAAAATGTATGCAGGACTGTGCCCTGAGTTTTGTCATGGCTCACAGAAAGGCAACCGACAAAGATACAGCATGGCATTCTTGAAAAGTATGTAAGATCTGTATACAAAATATATAATTCATCATCATAACAAATATTGCATGGATGTGAATAAAGCTATTATTACACAGCTAGTTGAATGAATAGGGAAATAGCTTTCTGACAGAATGTATTGCTGCACCGCAAATCGGAACGTGTTACACGTCCATTGAATTAACTTTCAAGCATCAAAAGAAAACATTCTTGCAAACATGGACCACGAAACATTCCATTCTATTACAATGCACAGTGATGCAATGTGTTATTTATCGAGATGAAAATAAATCAAACATTCCATAATGGTGAAGTCTTTGTGATAAATGAACATTAGATTACTGTGTACCTTAGGTAGAAGTCGACAAAAACTTTCAGAGCAGCGATCGATGTAAATAGAGAAGCAAATAGGTGACCTACCCTTACTTGGACGAACAAATGAGCCGATTCAGCAAGAAGGGAACAAGTAGCCGTGGAACAGGTATCCGGGGAACAGGTAGCTCGATGACGATATACCTCGTTGATCTCAGAGAGGTTCTCATGGTAAATGTGAAGGTGTTCATAAAGGCTTATAAAAGTGGGTGCATATGTGAATGTGTGACCTGTCCGTTGACATCCACTCAGCCTCAATGCCAATGTTTCACATCTGCCAAACCCACTAACCCACCCCTCTTGTGCATATAGGGCAATAGGGCCAGGGTTGAAGCACAAACACAAAATGCTTGTGTAGGTCATTTCTTTTTTATGAAAGTGGCCAACATTTTTGGGCCATGTGGGCCAGTTTGTTGAGTTACTGCAATATGCTGCTTGCAATCGTGAACACTTTGGCTGAATATATATTTATTAAAATGCACAATTTGCATCACCTTTTCATCAAATCACTCACCTTTGGGTAATATTCAAACGGTGTCCGAAAAGGAATGAATAGCGATTTCGAACAGATAAAAACAGTAATCTTGTTTGGTATATTGTTTTGTTTAATAAAAGCCACCGACTTTGATTGGCAACACAAATGCAAAGAGTCTGCCCAATTTTGTATGATGCTTAATGTATATTTCCAATGCTACACAGAGACTAGTGATTCTGCAGATTGTGGCACCTTGAGCGTCCACACCCACCGAGCTTCCTTGCGAAAGCATGGTCTTAGGTGCAAACTGCCATCGATACTAGGGAGGGAGGGAGGAAGGGTGATGTATGGACTTTGAGAGTGGTGTTTGGGGAGGCCATGTGAACAATGGTGCCCATACGGAAGATCCTTTTGAAGTGTACATGGTGTTTGCCAACTTGAGTGTTCCCACCCACCCAGCCCCTTTGGGAGTATAAGGTCACATGTGTTAGCTGCCATGGATACTGGAGGGGGGATGGATGAGCATGAGGTGAGCGCAAAGGGCCCCAAACACTGCTGAAGGGATGCAAACTTATGTTGATTGCTGGGGCAGGGTTTTGGAGAAGGGAGTCTGCAGACACCAGGTCTGGAGAGGCAATGTGAACAATGGTGCCTTTGCAGAAGATCCCTTTGAAGTGTACATGGTGTTTGCCAACTTGAATGTTCCCAACCACCCAGCTCATTTGGAAGCACAAGGTCACAGGTGCAAACTGAAATGGATACTGGAGGGGGGATGGATGGGCATGAGGCGAGCGCAAAAGGCCCCGAACACTGCTGAAGGGATGCAAACTTATGTTGATTGCTGGGGTGGGGTTTTCGAGCAGGGAGTCTGCAAACACCGGGTCTAGGGAGGCCATGTGAGCAGTAGTGCCTGTGAGGAAGATCCCTTTGAAGTGTGCATGATATCTGGCAATTGAGAGTTCTCACCCACCCAGCCCCTTTGGCATCGCATGGTCATAGGTGCGAACTGCCATGGATACTGGGGGGGACAGATGAGGATAAGGTGAGCGCAAAAGGGCACCACCAACCATTCTTTCATGACCCTCATAGACAATTGAGCATGTTCTTGACTCACTGAAAAATCCAAACAACTATTCGTATATGCTCATTTTTTTCTTTTCGTTGGTGAAGTTGATGGCACAAATAAACTACAAATTGGATACTTGAGGTTGCAGCAGAGTAAATGAAAATCCCCTGTACTGTCCGCTGTCACTGGGGAATTTGGCACGAATGGATAGAATGACACAGGTGGGTATTACTCGTCGAACGCAGTATCCAAGCCTCCCATTAAGCCATCATGTAAACGAACTATAGGCCACCAGCCTGTACCACCTGTAAAAGTGAAACATACATATTTTAATTGAATGATCCGGATAAGTGTGCCACCTTAATTGAAATGACATCATAAATCCCGTGGAATAGTTTCCCTTAGAAAAGTAACTTTCTGGAAAAATTAACTTGTACTTTGAAGTCTTGACACATTACAAAAGTGAACACCCCTTCAAGAAAGAACGGTTTGGGCGATAGAGAAATATTGTTTTTCAGTTGGAAGTGAGCGACACGTAAGAGATGAACACTCTGATTTCCAAAAAGCAAGAGAACTGTATTCACTTTACAGACTGAATTCATTCATCACTGGTCGATCAAAGTTCGGACAAGTAGGAGAAAAACATGAAATGATAGTCGTCTCAGTGGTCAAAATGACCACACATCTAGAGTATACTTACTACTCGTTGCTTGGATTGCGAGGGTGAACTGCTGTGCGAAGTTCGTGCTTAAGCACCATCATAATACTCAACACAGACCTTGTGAGGCAGGCTGCCCTGAAGTCATGCAGCTCGTTAACGCATAGCGGTGGTGTGTCTTCTTCGGCTATGTAGGCCGAGCATTCAGAGTTTTCCTGGCCGCAGCAGTTTTCGACCTCATTTGGCATGACCTTGTAGCGATTGCAGACACACCAGGTTGAAATGTCTTCCATGCGACTAGGCTCAGGCTCATGCTCCGGTGATTCATCCTTCCAACTATCATCCGATTCACTACTGTTTCCGTGTCTTTGTCTTTCCATTAGTTCCTACTCGGAATACTCATGCTAGTACTGGTAGGGCTGTATTGTTGCCATTATACGACAAATGTTTAAATAAAACGCAAGTAACGAGTGAAATGAGTTCTGCTACTGGAAGTACCTGTTCGCAGGGACTCATACTAGGAAGATAGCTGTACAGAGCAGAAACGAGTCACAGGCGATCTAAACTAAACAGAGTGAAATGATTGACAAAGCAACTCCTGTTGTCTGATTAGAAAGGGTCTGTTTATACTTGTTGAGGAAAGAGGCGCCCTGGCATTTCCATAGAGACATGTCAATAGCTTGTGCACAGAGAACATTGACACGAGACGTGGATTGGCATTGTGAAAAGGTCCGTACGCGTCTAGTGATGTCAGCTTCAGGGGTGGGCGATCTGTATTCTTGCCGCGACTGCACTTGAACTTAGGGCGATGCATCAACGGATAGGATGGCACAACATGGCCGCCCCCAACCCATTGTTTTCACATATGTAAAAGTGAGGAAAAGTAAGGTAAGATGCATAGGAAAAAAATGCATGATCGATTACAGTATGCTTAACAATACATGCCCTAACGATCGGGACAAAAAGATTTTTGAGCGCACTTCCACTTTAAGATTAAAGATCTTTCTTTAAGAGTGGTTGCATATGTCTAAATCTGTTTTTCCTTTGAAGACTGAACCTTGTAGAATTCTGAACAATTATTCTTTAAGTCCCGAAGTTGTTGTACTGTCGAAGAGAACACGCATTACCCAAGCCAAGAGGTGAACCTTTTCCATATTGAAACAAGTCGCATTTAGATCTATCCACCTGATCTGCGAGGTTGTTAAAGCTCCAGTGTCCTCTGATACAAGTGTGACATAGTTGCCTGAAGCCGGAAGAGTGGCAATGCAGCTTCTGGGTACATACTGTAAGGTGTGAACAAAGCTGGAGAAGGGAGCTGGGAGCTTGCAAAGAAGATTAAGAAAATAAGCTGCAATGCTGAAGACTCCTGAAGTTGAGAGAAAGTCAGTGTTGGGGCAGAGGCAGGTTATACTTGTGGCAGTAAGGCAGACAGAAGAGACAAAGAGGCTGACCTTTTCTTGAAGCATGGGAAAGCTGAGTGCCTCTGTAGAGGTTGAAGTGCTTTGTCTTTATATGTATAATAATTATGAAGTATGAAGCAGAAGTACCTGAACTGTGGTAGTGTATAAAACTGTCAGTGGATGTCACATGGAAGTTGTTTAACATAGTGGCCTACTGTGGTATAAAGGAGCATGTTCTGTGAAGAATCTGATGGGTTTCTCCCCAGGGACCTGGTCTGGGACCCTCCTCATGTGGCCAGGGAAAGGCAGGCGCTCTCTGATCCTGACCATGGCGGTGATGTACTTGTGGTAGGATCACATGGAGGGGGGCAATCAGACCAGGAAGATTGGGAGGGACCCCTTTTTAACTTTCCCCGTAAACCCTCACTTTTGATGTCTTTTTGCCAATTTAAAGAAGTGGAAAAACCTAATTCCACTAATGTGAACTTCATGTCCCGAAATCCCATAGGGACTGAGACGAAGGAGAGGGCTGAAGATGCATGTAGAAGTGAAGGACAGGCAGACAGACCTAACCGTCTTTGCCAGAATCAGGGAATTAACAATAAGGACATGCACCTGAAATCAAAACCCCCTACCTAAGAAGCATAAAAGGCTGCAGCAGGAGGGGGAAGCTGAATGGATCTGGAGCAGGAGCTGGGAGGCTGGCAGAAGTAGCAGAAGGAGAAGAGCACGAGGCTGGCAGTTCATAAGGAAGTGCGTTCACTTAAGCGACACCAGAGCAAGAGGAAAGTAGATTTCCTCAGCAAGTCCTGAGAGAGTCCTATGTTCATAAGCCCTGCTTTGCCATGGCTTCACTGAGGGAGACGTACTGAGATTGAAAGTCTTCCCAGGTGCACCTAGTAGCTGTGACTGCAGAGGCATGGCCATGCTGCAACCCGAGGCCTGTGTACAGAAGCAAGCCAAGGGATAGAGAAGTGAAGGAGACTCCCCGTGGTTATGGCCGGGCCGTAGACACCTATAGTGATGATAGCTGTGGGTCCCAAGAGTGCCTAAAGTAGTAGCCGAAGCAGAAGAAGTTGGGAAGTGGAAGCAGCCCATAACCGCATTGTTCCTGGAGCCGGTCAGTGAAGCTCTGTGTTCAGGTTCACTCTGAAAATATTGCCGGTAACTTTTACCAGCTTTATAATAAATCGGTAAGAATGGGACGAGTAAAAACTGTTTGTCATTGTGAAGAGTCGTGTTGACAATGAAAATGTATCATGTGCACTTCTAATGAAAGTCATTCTGCTCGCGCATAAAGAAAAGCCTTAAATTTCCATTATTGAACTGGTTGAACGTTACTGGAGTGGTCGCGTGTCTTCAATTAAGAAGGGGAACGCTTTCCAAATCACTCGGAAACCTAAAGCTGACTTTCACAAATTGTTTCACGACATATTACATCAAAGAGAGATTGTGTATGAACAATTGTGATTCCTGACCAGAGTCAGAGTATAACTCAGTGTTAATAAAGGGGAATACAGTTGTTTATGGGTCTTTAAAGTTAAATATCCTCCTTAAAGAGTGGTTGTGTGTACCCAAATCTGTTTCTCTATTGAAGATTGAACCTTGTAACATCCAGAACAAGTATTCTGTAAATGTAGAAATTGTTGAACTGATGAGAAGAACATGCATTGGTCAAGCCAGTAGGCAAATCATTTCTATAGTGAAACCAGCCCTGTTGAACTCTATCCACCTGCATTGTGAGTTGTTAAATGTGTTAAAGGTTCATTGTCCTCTGATACAAGTGTGACATTGTTATCCAAAGCTTGAAGTGTGCCAATACAGCTTTAGGGTAGCTACTGGAATCATGAAGGTGTGAAGGAAGCTGGGGAAAGGAGTTGGGTTTGGGTGCTTCTAAGAAGATTAAGTCAAACACCTATAATGCTGAGACTATTGAAGTTGAAAGAGTAGCAGTCTGGAAGCAGAGGCAGGTTATATTGGTGGCAATAAGACAGACAGAAGGGGCAATGAGCCTGACCTTTTCTTATTGCCTAGGAAGGAAGAGTGCCTTGCCTAACTGTAGAGGTCGAAGAGTCTTGTCTTTAAAACACCTAACAATATCAAGTTGGAGTAGAACTACCAGAACTGTGGTTCTGTATAATACTGTCAGTGCATCTTACACTAAAGATGGTTGAAGTGGTGGCACAGTGACAATAGCAGAAGGGGTTAAGAGGAATCAACACTCTAAGAAGATGCATCCTGACAGTTAAACCAAAGAAACTGCAGAGGTGAGAAATACAAGGGAAGTTGTTGAAGGAGGAGTTGTTTCTTTATCCTTTGAACTGTGGCAAACCAATTCTGGAAGGAGGATATCCAGAATTACCATTTGTGCTGTTTTCTTGTCTAGAATTGGAGGGGGAACCTTTCAACAGAATACTGAAGAACTGTTACCAGTGGATCTTTGTTTGGTAAACTTTTAATTCATTTGGAACATATAAGAACTGGTTCAAGACTTTAGTTTTCATTTTGAACATTTGGAGAATTCTGACTTTGAGCAATCCTGGGGGAGGGATCTACTCATGGCAGGCGAAGGTCCTCAGAAAAACGGGTTGCATGTTATTCACTCAATTATATTGTTTATGTTTTACTTTAACTGTTGTGTTGCTTAGTGTGACGGCCAGTTTTGTTGCTGCTAGGAGTAATCCCCTGAGACTAGGTAGGGAACTCCCTGACAGAGTAGGTTAATGGGGTTTAATTGGCACTTTCCTTCGACACTAAAATGTTTAATTTGGATAAAGACACACACAGTTGTCTGCCTCGCATTACCAATCCCTCATAGTTCCCATGGAAACAATGGTAGAAGGGTGATTATCAAGAGGAAAGCAACAGGCCAAAGAGAAGCATCCTGGCAATGATACCAAATGTACTGCAGAGGTCCTAACTAATTGTAAAGTTTAGAGGAAGAAGTTGTTAACCTATTCTTTGAACTGTGGCCAAGCATCTTGGAAAGAGTACACCCAGCATTTCCATTGGTGCTATTTTCTTGGCTGGAATGGGAAGAGAATCCTTTCAAATGAAAGCTGAAGAATGGTTACCAGTGGATTTTTGTCTGATGAACAATTGTCTTGACTCAGAAATTACAAGAACTGATTTAAGACTTTTCTTTCCTTTAGAACATTTTGAAGAACTGATAAGAACTGGTTCAAGACTACTCTTTTCCTTTGAACATTTGGGAAGTTTACTTTGGAAAACCCTGGGGAAGGGAATTACCCAGCACAGTTGTATGTCATCCAAAATACTGTCTAATTATTGTTTATACTTTTATCTTATTTATGATTACCTTTGAATGTTTTGTCTTGAGAAAACTACGAGCAGTTGTCTACCTCGCATTACTTACCCCTCACATATGGTGTTAGCACTGGGATCAGAATCAGCTGATACAAACTGGAGAGCCACAATGGATTTGATAGATTCAGATCAAACTGAGGCTGAGAGAGAGAGAAGATGGCTTGGCCCCTCACATTTCACATAAGCATGGTCAGAAATGCTAATTTCTCCAATCTTAATATTCACCATACCATCCATAATGCTACCTGGAATACAAATATAGTACATTCTGGAGTGCATGATCTGTACTGGAAATTAGAATCTGTAATATATCTATGTGGGATGGGAGGCACTCCAAACAGAGGTGAAATGGTTATCTCTCGGCAGTGTAGAAAAGGATTTGCTGACAAACTCAGTTGACAAGATTACATTTGTGGATTGATCCATTTTCAAATTAAAGATAGATATATAATCTCCCCAAGAATACCTGATCCCTATTGAATGTATTCAAAGTCTTAGCCAATGATTTATAGAAGGGATCTGGATGATTGTGGGGGATCATAAACTCTAACCAGAAATAATAAACAATGTTTTCCCTCGCTAACACTAATGTCAGGATACTTCCAAATACATATGACATGCAGCTTTACCTACATTTTAGTTGTATCAGTTGTATCAGCAACGTTCATCAGTGCGTGCGTATGTTTTGGGAGTGTGTGTTGGGCAGGGTCCGGGGTGTTGGGTTGGGAAATGGGGGAATTTGGGGTGTTAAACTCCCCAATTTAATGGAAAGTCGGCAGAAGAGGGTGGGGTGGGGATGGGATCACCTTCTGAGGGGGGGGGGGGGGGGGCCACAATAGGATATTTCAGCATTTTAAGGGCCACACAAAAATGGCCGAAATTCGTCTTTTTTGTGATCGGCCTTCAAAATGCGGAAATATCACATAGAACCGTTCGAGACACCCTGAATCACCTACAAAGTAGTTACAACAAACACCACTTTATCTGATAGGCCAGTGTACCATTAGAAGTCACAGTATCGCTAGAATAAAAACAACTATCTGCAGAAGGAAAAAAGGAAGTAGGCCTTTTTCTGCTTTGCACCCTGTCTCTAGAACAGGTTACAAATGCAGAAATAACTGTCTCTCTCCATCCTGCACTTCGGGAAGGACCTCAAAACCCTATATTTCAGTGAACACCTTTCCAATCTCTGATTGCACACCCCTACTCTACTTCTCTGCTTTTGGAGCTCTCTGTAACGCTCACGTGGTATCCACAGGGACGTCACTCATCCTGTTCTGACCTCTTACGACCTCGAACCCTTGCCTGGAGGCTATTCGACTGGAGACTGGGCCTGAAACAAAGGATTGGTAGAGTTTACCTCTCTATTGTCTCTGTGTGCTTGAACCCCTTCTTCCCTGGGGTCCAACCCTTTCCTTTGATCCACAGCTCACCTTGTTTTCTTGGATAGTGTGCTCTCCGTCCTGCTTTCGGCGCAGGGGCGCGTTGATTGATGCAGGCTCGTTGCTGCCTAGTTACTTCACTGGGAAGAGTCCGACAGGTAAGTATAATGAGTCTTTTGAACAGTTCTCTAACTTCGTTCCTTTCCTTCCTTAGATGATGGCCGGCGTCCGGGGATGGCGGCGTGCTGCTGAGATGAGTAGCGCTGAAGGTGAGTGAGAGCGCGATGCGCGATGCACCCCTTTCGTATTTGCATTGAACTGAGTTCTTTTTCTGTGTCTTTTAGGTGCCACGACGTTTTCAGCGTGGATGCCGGTTATGAAGAACAAATGCAGTGGGTAAGCGTGGTATGCGGCGCCTCTAGATGTTTCCACGTTAACCTGGAGTGTCTTTTCCCTCTTGCAGATGGATGAGAAGTTCCGGAGACAGAGTTCCCCCAGAGTGGCTAGGATTCAGGTAAGCTTTTGAAGCTCGTACAGTATTTAAAAATAAGCGAAGATTTGCAGAATGTGTACTAATGCCTTTTTTCCGTTCTTTTCCCTTTTCCTTAGGAAGCGGCGTGCCAGGATTGGAATGACACCGCCGAAGATGCCCGCAGAACAGAAGGAGCGATGACTGATGGGAAGAAGCGCCGCAAGATAAGGCTGTTCCTAACGGTGTTCTTGTTCTTGCAGGAGCTGAGCGCAGAAGAAAGATGCAGGCCTACTGGAGACTGATCCGAACACGGTGAGTGTCATGCTGCAGGTGCAGAAAACGCAAAGCATGTTTCTCAGCCTGGTTGTGGCTTAAATAGTCTCTGGGTATCCCAGATGCCTCTGGGCTGAACCACACCCAAAAGACTAGACCGCACATGCAGTTCTGGGAACCAAAATATGTGGGGGCATCCATCTTGTCCCCATCAATGCACTACAAGTCGAATCCCCAATGTTATCATATGGGAGTGAGTGAGTCTGGTGCCACAAGTGCCAAGTCTGAATCCAAGTGGGTCTTTGGAGGGATGGAGAGGCCCTTGAGGGCCATGTAGGTGATTGTGGCCTGGCTCCAGCCTGACATCTTGGAGGGCTGGGGACATGAGGGGCAGGAATCATGACAGCACTCCCCCCCAAGGCCCCTCTCAAGGTGGCTCTTCTGTCTGGTCCTGGTTTGGTTGGATGGTTTTGATGAAATCGTCTAAGCAAGCGAGGTGCATGGATGTACTCACATGGCTCCCAATTCCTGTCTTGTGGACCATACCCCTTCCAGTCTACTAAGTAGTATAATTTGGATCTGACGTACTTTGAATCTAGGATGTCCTTGACTTCAAATTCTGGCTCCCCGGCGACTACTACTGGCTGCGGTGGCATTGCTACCCGGGTCCCAGGTTGAACAGGTTTAAGGAGAGACACGTGGAACACATGATGAATTTACATGTTTGACGGCAAAGCTAGTCTGACCGCCACAGGATTTATCACAGAGGTGACGGTGAGATGGACCCAGGTATCTTGGACAGAAAGTTCAGGCTCCTTTAATGGACACGTGTTAAGACGCCAGCCAGAGTTTGTCTCCTACTTGGTAGTTGGGGGCCTTTGCTCGGTGTTGATCAGCAAACTTCTTTTGGCGATTCTTAGCTTGAAGTAGGTGTTCAGCTGCCCTTTTAAAGGTTTGAGAAATGGTCATGTGCAAGGTTTTGACTGCTGGCATTTCCAGGGTTGTAGGAACGTCCAACTCAGAAGTACGTGGGTGCCTGCCATACATGGTATAAAAGGGTGTCTGCCCAGTGCTGGTGTGTAGGGAATTATTATAAGCATATTCAGCTATCCATAATAGGTCGAACCAGCTTCCTTCAGCTTGGTGTAACATGCAACGCAGATACTGCTCGAGCGTCTGATTTGTCCTCTTAGTTTGACCATCCGTTTGGGGATGGTGACTGGTGGATAGCTGGATGTCGATCTGGGCCATAGAGCAGTATTTTCTCCAGAAGTTAGATACGAATTGAGTACCTGGGTCTGAGACCAAAACTGAAGGAAACCCATGGAGCTTTACGATGCCTTCAAGAAATACCTTTGCCAGAGTGGAAGCATTTGGGAGCCCCTTAAGAGAAATGACATGTGCCATTTTTGAAAATAGGTCCACGACCACAAGAATAGTGTTAAACCCTTGACTGGTTGGTAAGTCAGTAATAAAATCGAGGGATAACGTGTGCCAGGGTGCTGGTGGGATTTCCAATGGTTGTAATAGCCCAGCCGGTTTCTGCTTGGATGACTTGTTTTGAGCACACACTCCACAAGACAGGATGAATTGGATAATGTCTTTACACCACGTGGCCCACCAATAATTCCGTTTTACCTCGGCTAGGGTTTTAGCGATTCCGGGGTGGCCCTCGATCAAGGAATCATGATAACCGGACATGACTTGTTCTCGTAGTTCTTGGTTTGATAAGAATAAGCGATTCCTGAAGTAGTGCAACTGATCTTTTATCATGTAATGTTCTCCTTGTGCACTCCATGCTTGTAATTGCTCTGGACTCAGGTTTTGGATTTCTTCATGTAATTCTTTCAGAGTTATGGTTGCTGTGATTCCTAGGAGCTTGTCACTCGGGATGATTGCTATTGGGTCAGGGGTCTGATACCCTTGCTCTTCCACCCCCATATGGGAAAGGGCATCGGCCTTCCCGTTTTTCAACCCTGGTCGAAATGTAATCACGTAGTCATATTCAGCAAAATAAAGAGCCCAACGTAGTTGTCGTGGGGATTGGGCATTTGCCGTTTTTAGGTACTGGAGGTTCCGGTGGTCAGTTATTACGGTGATTGTGTGTCTGGCGCCCAAGAGGTAGTGCCGCCATGCCTTAAAGGCTGACTTAATGGCCAGGAGTTCTTTGTCTGTGATAGCGTAATTGAGTTTAGGGGGTGTGAATTTACATGACCAGAAGGCAACAGGGTGTAACTGGCCCATTTTGGGGTCCTTTCGTGAGAGGATGGCTCCCATAGCCATGCTTGAGGCGTCTGTTTCCACCAGGTATGGGAGATCAGGGCGAGGGTGGCGTAAGATTGGGGCAGATGTGAATCTTGCTTTGAGTTCCTGGAAAGCCTCCTCGGCTTCTGTTGTCCACTGAAACTTTTTGTTGCTTTTCCTTAGTAATGACGTGATGGGATGCACGATTTGCGAAAAACCTGGGATGAACCGGCGGTAGAAGTTTGCAAAACCTAGCATACTTTGAACCCCCTTGAATGAATTTGGGGATGGCCAGTTCAGGATAGCATCTATCTTGTGTAAATCCATTCGGATTCCATTCGGGCTGAGAATAAAGCCCAGGAATTCCACCTCGGAGATGTGGAATGAGCACTTTTCGAGCTTGGAGTAGAGCTGGTTTTGACAGAGTTTCTCCAATACGGATCAGACGTGTTTAACGTGGTCCTGCTTTGATGCAGTATATACTAGGATATCCTCGATGTACACTGGAGCACAGACATCAATCAATTCCCATAGGACATTGTTCATGAAGTATTGAAATGCAGCAGGCGTGTTGCAAAGGCCAAAGGGCATTACTTGATATTCGTACAAGCCGTATTTGGTGCGAAAAGCGGTTTTGCATTCGTCCCCCTGTTTTACGCAAACAAGGTGATATACCCCCCTCAGGTCTAGTCTTGTGTAGATTTGGGCATCTTTGATTGATCAAGCAATTCAGGGATCAGTGGCAGGGGGTAGTGATTTTTTACGGTTATCTGGTTCAGTGCGCGATAGTCGATGCACGTTCTCAAGTCCCTCTCCTTTTTTCGGTACGAAGAATAGAGGACTGGCTGCTGGAGACTTCGAGGGACGGATGAACCCGTTGGCCAGGTATTGGTCAAGATAGGCTTTCAGGTGCTCGTTTTCTGGTTCCGTAAGTGCGTAAATTCACCCACAAGGGATTTGTGCGCCGGGTATCAGGTCGATTTGGCAATCATATGGTCTATGCGGTGGCAGGGTATTAGCCTGTTCTTTCTGAAAGACATCTTGAAAGTCCTGGTATTCACTTGGTAGGGTGCTGATTGCCACAGTCGCAAGCGTGGGGGTTCTGGTGTCTATTGGTTGTTTTTCTTGGCAATAACATGTGTGGGCGCAAGTCTCGGGAAAGGCCATTTCTTTTGCTCACCAATCGATTCGAGGATTGTGAGCTACCAACCATGGCATTCCCAAAATCAACCGGAGCTGTGGTGCCTTAATGAGGTCGAAAACGATAGATTCTTGGTGTCCATCCTGGCACAGAAGGGTTAAAGCTGCAGTGCATTGGGATTCTGGACCAGAAGCTATTTCCGTGCCATCGACTGTGGTAACAGTGTCGGTGGTTGATTTAGGGCGTAACGGAAGCCCCATCTTTGCCACAAGATCCTGGTAAATGTAATTCCCAACGGCTCCACTGTCTATGTACGCTCTTACTGCGTGCATCCGAGATGGTTGTTGGTGATTGATCAAGACCACAGATAGTGCAAAATGGGAGGTCTGTAGTTCACTTTCTTCGCTCGACAAGTGGACCCATAAACTTGCCCGGCTGGGGAGTTTTCCGATTCCTTGATGGTATCTTCCTTGTCCGTGGCCCCTACCGTCCTCCTCGGTGGCTTCACAGGGCACTCTTTAAGGAAATTACCTGACCTTCCACAGTACAGACATAACTGCTGCTGTCTCCTTTTATCCCTTTCCGCTTTAGTCAATGGGGATCTGACCCCCCCGATTTGCATTGATTCTCCTGAACCTTCCGTTGTTTGGGCAGTATAGTCCTTTGAACGCACATACATTGGGCGAGGGTCCGGTCTGGTTCGATCTGCTCTTCGGTCCTGCAACCTATGATCCAGTTGAACAACAAGGTCAATGAATTCTGAGCAGTCTTTCGGGGGGTTCACTACTTGTGCAAGAACATCCTTGAGCTCCCCCCACAACCACTGATGAAATAATGTGGTTCTCGTCTCCACTGGCCTTTCTGCTTCAACTACGAGTCTATTGAACGTGGCTATGTATGTTAATAGGTCTTGATTCCCTTGGCGTAGGGACAGAAGTTTGTTGTCTAATGCCTGCCCATGAGTACGACGGGCGAACAGCTTTTCCATCTCCTGCTGAAAGCCCCTGAAGTCATGCAGCAAAGGATCGTCTTGGGCCATAACGGGTACAGACCAGTCCGCGGCGCTACCACTCAGGTAGGATAGCACAAAAGCGACACGTGATTGGTCATTCGGAAAGGCCCCTGGCCTACAAAGGAAGTGCAGGCGGCACTGGTTCATGAACGTTGCAAACCTCTTGGGATCTGCTGTAAATTGTTTGGGCGGGGCCAAGGGTACTGCCCCAGGAAGGGTTATCTGAACGGGATAGGCTGATGGCGCTGACATCGAGGGCATGCTTCCCGGCAATGGTGCATGCCCTGCTTGTGACTGGAGAAGTTACCGGCTTAAATCATCAGTGCGTTCTTTGGCTACTATCAGCTCTCTCCTCAGGGTGTTGGTCTCCTGCCTGGCTGCATGTACTTCGGAACATAGCTGCCCCAACATGTGGGCTAACTGGTCAGTTTCTGACGTTTCCATGACGCCCAGGTGGATTTTGATGTGAGGCTTTGCGTTCTGTAAGGCTCATCTGGTATCCACGTGGGACGTCACTCAGCCTGTTCTGATCTCTTACTACCTCGAACCCTTCCCTGGAGGCTATTCGACTGGAGACTGGGCCTGAAACACAGGAGTGATAGAGTTTAACTCCCTATTGTCTCTGTGTGCTTGAACCCCTTCTTCCCCGGGGTCCAACCCTTCCCTTTGAGCCACAGCTCACCTTGTTTTCTTGGATAGTGTGCTCTGCGTCCTGCCTTCAGCGCAGGGGCGCGTTGATTGATGCGGGCTTGGTGTTGCCTAGTTACTTCACTGGCAAGAGTCCGACAGGTAAGTATAATGAGTCTTTTGAACAGTCCTCTAACTTCGTTCCTTTCCTTCCTTAGATGATGGCCGGCGTCCGGGGATGGCAGCGTGCTGCTGAGATGAGTAGTGCTGAAGGTGAGTGAGAGCGAGATGCGCGATGCACCCCTTTCGTATTTGCATTGAACTGAGTTCTTTTTCTGTGTCTTTTAGGTGCTGCAACGTTTTCAGTGTGGATGCCAGTTTTGAAGAACAAATGCAGTGGGTAAGCGTGGTATGCGGCGCCTCTAGATGTTTCCACGCTAACCTGGAGTGTCTTTTCCCTCTTGCAGATGGATGAGAAGTTCTGGAGACAGAGTTCCCCCAGAGTGGCTGGGATTCAGGTAAGCTTCTAAAGCTCGTACAGTATTTAAAAATAAGCGAAGATTTGCAAAATGCTTATTAATGCCCTTTTTCTGTTCTTTTCCCTTTCCCTTAGGAAGCGGCGTGCCGGGATGGGAATGACACCGCCGAAGATGCCCGCAGAACAGAAGGAGCGATGAATGATGGGCAGAAGTGCTGCAAGGTAAGGCTGTTCCTAACCGTGTTCTTGTTCTTGCAGGAGCTGAGCGCAGAAGAAAGATGCATGCCTACTGGAGACCGATCCGAACACGGTGAGTGTCACGCTGCAGGTGCAGAAAACGCAAAACATGTTTCTCAGCCTGGGTGTGGCTTAAATAGTCTCTGGGTATCCCAGATGCCTCTGGACTGAACCACACCCAAAAGACTAGACCTCACATGCAGTTCTGGGAACCAAAATATGTGGGGGCATCCACCTTGTCCCCATCAATGCACTACAAGTCCAATCACCAATTTTATCCTATGGGAGTGAGTGAGTCTCTTGCCCCAAGTGCCAAGTCTGACTCCAAGTGGGTCTTTGGAGGGATGGAGGGGCCCTTGAGGCCATGTAGGTGTTCGTGGCCTGGCTCCAGCCTGACATCTTGGACAGCTGGGGACATGAGGGGCAGGAATCATGACACTCCCCCTCAAATATGCTCCTACCTAACCTAGCCCCTCTGCTACCACTGCACCCCTACTTGCAATGCCCAGGGTATGTCCTATACGTACAGAGCTTCATTGCTATTTTCCAGCTAGATTTGTACTTATAAATGCCATACATGCATGCCTTCAGTCTTCATCTTTCATCGCATTCTTTATTGCACAATGCAGATTTGTACCAAGGACCATACCCACTAAAGGGCTCTTCCTATTGAAACTAATTGCAAGTATGATCTACATTTGTTTAAATAAATGAGCTTCCTATTTGATTATCATGTCTATTCCAATGTACAGAATATGTTGTAAATACTTCCTTTCTCCTAATAGGGTTATTTTAACCCTTACAATCCATGGGCCTCATTACGAGTGAGGCGGTAGCAGTCCTGGTAATACCATTCCCCCTCCGTGATTGCTGAGAATCACCCGGGCATTACAACCCCGGTGACCCAGTAATTCCGGAGGCGGAATTCTGTAAATCCCCATTCCCATGGAGTCCCATAGGACTCGTAGCATGGGGATGGGGACCATGGAAACACCGGTTCTGTCTATGACAGAGCCAGTGTTTCCATGTTCACCTGCAGGCGGGTGGTGTTGTTTCTGCCAGGTCAAACCTGGCTGGAGTGACACCTCCCACCTGCAGGACTCGGAATCAGCCGGTCCGTAAACAATGGTGGTGGCGGATTTACCGCCACCGTTGTTTCCGGACCGGCTGACTTGTAATGAAGCCCCATGACTCAAAGGTTAAAGGCCCATCATCCATGTCAAGAAAAGTAAATCTTGTGTATTGTGCCTGCACCTGGCTTACCATCTCAGACCCTTCTCTCCTGAAATTCTGCCAGTTTTGGGGAGAGTAAATATTAACCCCATGCCACCCGAACACCAATGAAGTGACATAAGGAGAGAAAGAGGAGGGAAAGACAGGAGACAGAGAGAAAGAGAGAGAGAGAGAGACATCAATGTATGATACTCTGTGCACAGCAAGTATGGCTGATGTCCATACAAGCGGTATTCCCTTTATTCCTTAAATATAGGGCCTCATTCCAAGGGATTACGACCCCGGCGTTCCGGGAAGTCAGGGATCAGTAAATTGTTATTCCCCATTCCCATTGAGTCCCATGGGACTCAATGGGAATGGGGATCACAGAAGCACCGGCACCGGAAATAATGGTGCCGCTGCTTTCGTGAAACTCTGCGGGCAAAGGCTATTCCACGCGACAGGCGGGACGGCTCCCGCCCACAAAGTTGGACTATGCTGGTCCGGTAACAACAGTCCTGGTAGGCTTACCGGCACCATTGTTACCTGACCAGTGTGGTCATAATGAGGCCCATTACATCTATAGGGCTTAATATGTGTATTACTGACAGTACCTAAGTGACTTTATGGATGACAAAGGCTGGGGTCCACTCCGTGACCTGAGGACGCACTATGGGCATCTAGGTTGTACTTGTTCAGAGTATCGGAAATTGAGAAATGTGCTAAAGCAACGCATCAGGATAGACATGGACGTATGGAAGGGTTGCAGACTGCTGACTCGCTATAGGCAATTTGGTCAAATGCAATACCGGGATTCATGGCCACCTTGGATTGTGAGCAAAGTAGGACGAGATACTGCTGGTCCCTAGGGCGAGGGTTGTCCGCCATGACCTTGAGGCAGATGCTTGGAAGACATGCTGTGGCCACGTAAGGTAAAGAACATTGGCTTGGAGCAGTAGATAAAGTCAAACTGAAATATTGAACAGAGCGTACTGAACCCAGTAACAACCCCCAAAAGTAAAAATGGCTGACTCAACGGGCTGATGAGGGGACTTTATAAGATTGCTTCCAAGTATATTCATTTTGAGAAAGGGTGGCGTGAATGATGTGGGAGGACAGATGAGGGCATCCCACTCAGCTTCTCATGATTGGTCTTGGATTATGACTCCATCCTGCACACTCTATCGCACTCCAGTATACATGGGTTGCTTACAGACCCAATAACAGCAAAAACAATGATGTTGCACCGATAGCATGTTTCACCTGCCCACGACGATTCGGTCACCTCTCTCCTCTATGCCACCTTAATCGAGAGGGCAGTCCTGAGGAAAAAACGGAAAGGAAAGCTATTTTCGAAGATTTGTACAAAATCTGCATTTGCGTGTGTATACTCGGGTGTGGAGGAGTGGTTGCTCTGTGTTTGGCCTTCTGGAGCTGATAGTAAAATTGTGTCCTTCAGTTTTTGACCCATATTCTTATAGATCATCACTCAGTATCTCACAATTTGTGTTTTTAAATTTGCTGTTATATCGGGTTACGTCTATGTGTGATGAATAGTGTATGTTCAACTTAAGTGGATACTTTGCCTGTCCTGAGGATTTTCTGCTCACCTGAGCATCTTGAACGTGAGGCTGCACGGCGAATTCCCCGCATTTAGCTGCTCAAGACACCCGCAGCGTGTTGCTTCGTTCCCAGGAGGGGCGGAGCCTTGTTGCTGATCACGTGAGGCGTCACGTGACCCAAATCAGCCTGAAAACACATTCACTTTCACCCTTGCGGCGTTAAGCCCGGAAGGAGTAGAGGGCGACGGCTGTTGTGCGGCTGTTAGGCACGCTGGTGGTGCCTGGAGGGAGTGGAAGTGGAACAAAGCAATCTGGCGTGGTCCGGTGGAGTTCGCGGTCTGTGGAGGTCAAGCACGTAACAGACGCATGCGGTAAGCCAACACGCTCCACATAACACATTGCAAACTTGCAGTAGGGAACAACGTATCTGCTGCATGCTTTCTCCTTTCTGCATGGAGGAACACATGCGCCTACGCAGTGCGAAACAAGGGGGCGGGAATGCACAAAACGAAGACGCGAGGTCTGATAAACAATATGTTGCCCGTCCCCCCACCATGACTAAGCAGCGCCCACAGGCGCAGAAAGCGATGATTGACACTGCGAACAGCGGAAATAGTCCTCCGACACCCCCCCAAATCTGTAATGAACCGAGCTGCATCTGAAGTAGAGGTCGAGGTCGTGGCTAGCACGGAGGAAGTGATAATGCCGCCACTAGAGCTCAAGCTGAACAAAGCAGCAGAAACGGATACCGCAGCAAGGCGTAGCGCAACCATATTTGCCAAGCCATGGTCTCCCGGAGGGGGGTCCAGGCAAAGCATTAGCTGCCACTACAAGCTTGCTGAGAAGCCTGTCTCTCAGGGCCTTGACACATGCTCTACTGAACTAAGGCTGAAAAACATCACTATGCCCCAACAATCGGACATAGCGATAACACATTTGTTACAGGACGCTGTCCAGGCGCAGCGTCACGAGGACAATCAAAGTAAGGCATCAGGCGTGGCATCTGCACTAAATACCATTGCCCAAGTTCACGTCCCCAGTGAAAGAAATGAAACTCCAGCTGGAGATGAGCGGACCATTGCACCGCCAGAGCAGCAGGAAAATCCGGGCTAGTAAATACACTATCAACTGCGGAAAATCAAAAGAAGAGAGATAGAGAAACATGTGCATCAAGCACTAAGAGGAGTTCCCAATGTGGGAAAAAACAACAAATCATGAAACACAATAAAAAGACAAAAGGCAAAGCAAACATACAAAAGGGGAAAGTACAACAAATAACCAGCAGTAACACGTCCAACAATCCGTCGTATGCAAACCTACGGAAAAACCACACACGGCGTATATTGACCGACTTTTTTGCAATACAACCATTAACAAAATCCAATCACCCTGCAGAAGTCTCCGATGCAGAAATGCTCGAGGCAGTGTGGGATTTGATGCCTCCGACAAAGCAAAGAAAACTCCATCGACCGATGATACAAAGGGAAGAACAGGTCGAAGATCCACAGCCTGCTGATACTCCCAAGAATTTAACGCCCAATGAAAGAAATATACCAAGAGACGAGGACACATCATGAATCTCGCAATCCCAATCTATGACGGATGAAGAACAAGAACAACTAAACACGAAAGAACAAAGGAAAGCGCTTAAGCAAACAGAAAATGGGACACACACGAATGAAATTGCTATCATTCAGAGCCCAGAAATGCTCAGACCAACTACCATTAATATAACTCCATTGCCAAAAGAACATAGCGCAGCAAATCCACGAGTAGTCGAAAGCGACAGTGTAGCAAAGAAATTGAACAGATACCATCATCACAAGGAGGTTAACAGGGTAGAACCGAATGATAAAGTCAATACAGACCAACAACAATCCCATGTTACCCCCACTCCAATTGTGGAGACAGTGTCGCCCAACCCACATATTTTCGAGACAAATGATAAAAACGCGAAGTTACTTGAGGAGACAATCGCGGAGCTACCATTGCAAAAAGAACAGCACTCTCAGCAAACTCCAATGCCAGACAATCGTAAAAAGATGGCTTCTGTTGGACGGGAGCAACCAACTTCGCAATTTGACTCTCCCACAGGAGACAGTACGACAACCGTCGATGAGCTAACCACTACAGCTAAAGAACCGGCAGCCATCCGACAAAGGTCAGATACTCTTCGTCCACCGATTAAATCAAATCTGTTGCCGACTGAAATGGATGGAGGCACAGACTGGCCTCAAACACCGATCAAAAGGCACTACGAACCTGGCCAGAGGCCTATCATTAACATAACTCCTCACCATTCAACTGCAGCTCAAGAGTCAGCATCGAAGAAAGCAGATTTACAAGGAATAATGTCAGTTATAACCATAGCCTTAAATCCTTTCGGCAAATTGTGCGAAACTATGAACGGGTCTGTTAAAGATCAACAGGTCATTCTAGCCATGATCCTCACTAAGGTTTTACATCTTGAGGGCTCCATCACAGCAAAAGAAAATTCCTCAAGCGTCAAAGAGACGATAGATCAGCATCTTATTAACACCACAAACAAAACGACCACATTGTCTGATGTAGCAATGATGCCCAAAGTTAAAGAGCACACCACAAATGAAGCTGGCACACAGACTAAAATAGTAATCGATCTAACAACAGATAAGAGTTCATCTGGCAAGGAGACAGTTCCTACAAGAATTCAAGAACAAACTGGTACAGGTAACCAGAAACCTAAACCGAGTTCTAAACCACAAAACCAGTCAACAAAGGTAATGGTACTCAGCACCGTGCAACCAAAAAGTCAAAAAGATACTGAAACACGAGAATCAACCTACGCAATCTTCGAACCAACCATCTCTAAAGAAAAACAGAGCGTAGGGCTCGCTTCAGTAACAACAAACAGGAATCTTACTGCTCAAGAAAAGAAGAACTCATCTCAAAAAATGTGTTTCAACAACAACATCGCCAGAAAAGGGCCAACAGCAGGAATAACGGCAACAAAAGAAGATCCAAACTTAAAAGCACATACTAGCAACGTTACATCGGCAAGAGCGAACGAGACAGATGAAAGTCATCACGTAAGAAGGTATTCCGGGGAAAGAATTAAACCATCAGAACTAAACACGGAAGATGAATTAATGAATCTTAGTGTTTATCCTGACGATGACACAAACCTACATGAATCCATGAAGCGTGTCACAAAAGACAACGAAAGTAGACATCACTCAAACCAAAAATAAAAAGACAAATATGAGAGGAAGCAATAAAATTCAAAAGGAGCGTGATTTTGAAACCCTAGAGGAACGACGTAACCATCTGACATACCATTTTCAAAATAGTGAGTCAGTTACGTGTAACAGCGAAGCAAATCACAAAATCACAATAACTAACAAGGATTCCAAGATCAGGGAACCAAACAGAAACAAAATCGAAAGTTATCAAGACAAGAACCCTATGAGGGAAAGAGAAGAAGTAAATAGGCAACCAGGAGAAACCCCGTCAAAACAGAAGAAATCACAAAAATCACGTTGTGCTCACGTAACACCCCTCATGGGTATCAAAAGTAAAAACCTAACAGAATTACAACGCAACATTATCAAGACAGAGATCAAAATGCTCGCGTGGACAGAACAGAAATAAATAAGTCAAGTAAGAGACAACGTGAAGAAAATGGCGCAAGAGACCAAACAGTAAAAGAGCTGCACAATACATCCAATAGACAAACAAAGTACAGGTGGCTAGTAAAGATGACTCAAAGAAACTGCAAAACTGACGACATCATCCTAAATAGAAGATCTGTCATGGCCATATTCAGTTCCATTGAGACACTTCAAGATATGCACTCGACAGACATAAAAATTGTGGATCCATGGAATAATCGATCAGGTGCAGCCACGCTGCTCCATTTGAGCTCCCGGACCGTGCACAGCAGGATCTTAAAACATAAGCACGTCATCTACAGACGCGGATTCCATATCGAGGACGCATCTGATCACCAAGTTCAGGAAAGCCAGAATGTCTCATCATGAAGACATCAGACCTCAACAAGAACTAGATGTGAGGAATCAGTACACAGGGAATCGCGGTTTAAAAACGCAAAGACATATCACAAAGAAAATCCCAGTTCAAAGAAAGTGGCCGTGTTAGATCTACTAAACAATAAGGACAGCTATGAAGAAAAAAAGAGAACATATTGCACGCCTGCACACAAACAGGCATTTCACAAAACAAGAGAAAGAAGTCAAGAAGCAAAAGAACAACGATCAGACAACTCCATAAGGTTAACAAAAAAAATAAACAAACACGTAACGGACACGACACAGAGCACACAGAAAAAAAAGGACCCCTCCGGCAACAATAAAACAGGACTATGGGCCTGGCTGCCAAAAGCTCTTACCACACATCGCTCGAAATAGCCACCCTCGAACAACGCCACAGTGACAAGCGACATGCCCCAAGATGGCGTAACACAACTAACCCTCTGTTCTTGGAATACTCGGGCCACTTTCATCTAACAGCTCCAGGAGAGCCAAACCTAGGAGAATTTGACATCATCTGTCTTCAGGAAACTTGGCTCCTACAAGCACCTACGATGGAGGGATACCAGATCATCTTAGCACCAGCAGTAAGGGGCAACAAAGGGCGTCCAACATCTGGTCTGTTGATAGCCTGTCGCAATGGAACTCGAGTGCAAGTGGAAAAAACATTTACAGCCAATCAATCGATGTTGGCAGTGCTAATATCCGTGACAGATCCGACAAACTCCAAACTTGATTCAGGCTATGTTATCATAGTCAACTTATATTGGAACCCAGCGACTATATCTGGAAAAAGATTCATCGAACAATGTGAAAATTTGCTTGTAGCAGTTACGACCGAATATCCAACTACTGCCGTACTAATGTGCGGAGACCTAAATGCTATTTGTAAAGAGCAAAAAAAAAAAAAGCAACAGCTGCCCAACAAGCGTCCTTACAACGAGGCAAAGAATGGACAAATTTAAGCAAATCACACGGGCTACACAATCTAGATGAAGCTTTCCCTGCAGCAGACAGATTACCAACGTGGGAATGTCCACCATCAGTCACAACTATCGACCACATCTTTGTATCACAGTCATTACTTCGCATCACAAAATTCTTCAAGGTGCGTCGCACCCCCATGAGCGATCACAACTTGCTCGAAACTGCCTGAAACATAAGCAGCCATAAAAGTCCAAAATACATCACCCAGGTTGTGTCCACTGCGCAAGGAACAAGATTAAGACTAACTGCAGCGGACATTAGTAAAGTGACTACTTAGTATAACACAAACACATTCTCAGAAGCGACTGATGGCATAGATTACCAACCACTACTAATCCCGTATATCCAACAAAAAAGGCACCTCGAGTCCGCTTCAAAACAAACCAGCATACATGTCTATAACAAAGAACTGGTCGAGAAAAGACGAGAATACCGAAGAGCGCTAAGATCTGCCTACAAGATGTCGAACAGAGACATGTCAGTGGACATCAAGGACATAAGAAAAAGATACAAGAACTGGGTGAGATTCCACAGGTATAAATTACATCAAACTGACGCCGAACAAATAACTAAAACCCTTGTTACTAACAACAGCAGGAATTTCTGGACTCTAATACGGGGTGCAGACAAAACATTGGATAACCAAATCTTAAATAACATAAATCAAGACACCTGGGAGAAACATTTCACAAAAGTATTTCAGTCAGTGGTCAGCTACCAGGTGAAAGAACAGCAACAGTATGGACCCACCTGGATTAACTTAGACAAAGAAGAAGACATTACAGACGCCATCAGGAAATTAAAAAATTCAAGAGCTCCTGGCCCAGATGGCATTTCTAACGCAGAATTGAAAAGTCATCCTGACGAGTGGGGTAGCCTGATGAGCGCGATCTTCCGGCGATGCGCTGAAACTCGATCCATTCCACAATCATGGACTAAAGCCATAAAAGCCATAATCATTCCAATCTACAAAAAGGGCAATTTAACAAATCCTGAGAACTTTCGACCAATTGCTTTACTTGATGTAATGGGCAAGGTATACGCGTCACTACTTATGAACAAATGTCAAACCTGGGCAGCTGGAGCCAAATGTAATGACCCCTATCAGGCAGGCTTTAAGAAAAATGCAGGGACAACCTGCAATATCCTAGCATGCAGCATACTAAAAGTCAAAACACGCCAGAACAAGCAACACCTGTTCGTAGTATACATCGACTTTACTCAGGCTTTTGATCGAGTGGAGAGACAGGTACTCTGGAACAAATTAAAGGCCTGGGACTGTCCAGAGAACATTGTAGCCCCTATTCAAGCATTACACCACAACACCTCTCTGAGAGTACGATTAAATCGGGAAGGCGCGCTATCAGACGAAATTCAAAGCGCACGAGGGGTCATACAAGGGTGCCCGTTAGCATCAGCGTTGTTTCTCTCTTACATCGGTGACATCACAAGCTTAGAAAAATCAACTAGGGCATTTCCACCAAAACTGGGCCCACTGCAGATCGGACATCTGTTGTACGCAGACGACATGACAATATTTGATCAAACAGAAATTGGGCTACAACGAAAACTCACAGGTCTGCAAACATATGCCGTAGAGAATCACGTTGAAATTAATACGAGCAAAACGAAGGTCATGACCATCCAGAACTGTGGGATGAAACAAAAATCCAACTTTATTTGGTACCTAGGTGAAGCCAACATTGAAACCGTTGCCAAGTTCAACTATCTAGGAGTGATTATGGATAGCTCAGAAAAAGAAATTGCCATGCAAGCAGAATTGTACTCAAAAACTAAAAAACTAGCTGCCCAAGCCCAAGTCATCGATGGCAAATTGGGAAAATGTTCCTTAGTACCAACGATAAACCTCTACAAAATGAAAGTGGTGCCCAGAGTAACATACGGTGTAGAAGCAATGCCCACAATTCCAAAACAGCTATGGGCCAAGTTGGAAGCACTGTTTTGGCGCAAAGTATTACATCTGCCGACATCACCACCAGGGGCAGCAATAAGACGAGAACTAAGTCTGCAATCATTAGAATGCTCAGTAACGTGCAATTCGATGATGCTCTATAGAAAATGTAGAATGGCACATAGTAATGAGATCTTCAGACTGATAAGATGTGAAATGGATAGTAAGAATTGCAACATGCTAATAAATTGGCAAAACGAAAATCAAATGGTGCTAAACAGCATCGCATCAAATGAAGAGGAACTTATATCCAACCCATGTAAAATCCTAAAAAGAATAAAAGATAACGACTGGGCCTCTACACTAGATGCTGCCGCAAAGCTTAAACTCACCAGCCACTTACCAAGTAATATGGTAAAAAGAAATGAGCTGCAAGCCTACGTAAAACAATGTCCAAGTAAACAGGCCCGTAATTTGATACTACGAGCACGTTTGAACGTTTACAAAACCAATGAGATCCATTCGAGTTCAGGCATTAACCTACAACTGCCGATTCTGCAAACATGATTCGCATCCACCGAAAGAAACATTAAGGCATCTGATTATGAATTGTTCAGCTACCAGTTCCATCAGGCAAAGATATCTAGCATGCATGGTAGGCATCGACATCTTGGCCGAAGAGGACACATGGTGGTATCGATAGATAGGAGGCGAAAAAACTGCATGGCAAATTGCAATGGCCAAAATGACTGAATATATTGAGAACAAGCTGCTAAACGACAAAAGTGGTCAATAAACAGTTAAACAGTTACATAAGCATTGCATCCAGCTGCACTGTGACTTATTACCGGGCTAAAGCAAAGCCTCGCAAATTTCTCTCCAAAAGACTTGTAGGAGCTTGACGAAAGCATCAATGAAATTTGCCTTGTTTCTTCTCGTCGCCTGACGAACTGTTCTACAAAACGTATTGTAAACGTATTGTAAAATCTTATTTTTTGATCAAACAATAAAAAAAAATAAAAAAAATAAGTGCATACCTAGCTTTTGTTTTATATGCAAATTCAATATGAATATCAAAAGTCAATCACAGTACTGTGTCTCCTAATACTGCACAGCAGCCTTCCTCTGCTGTTCCGGTACCGTGCTAATATACATTCAGCAATTGACCTGGGAAGTGCCTGTATATTTCCAAAGTATGCATGCGCACAGCTGATCTGTGTAGCCTGTCACTATCAGTGATAGCTGGTAAACCCTTAAGGTGGAGGTGCAGGAGTCTAAGTACCATCTCTGACTAGCTTCAAAATAGTGAGAAAGCCTGTTCTCCCCACGCCACCAAGACCATCCTTTTAACATAATTGGTTGAAATGGTACATTTTACAGCAATGTTTTCTGATTTTAAAAAAGGCATAGTATTCGCAGGAAGCTCTCGGGGAGAACATATTTGACATGTTTAGTACATCAGGTGCCAGGCCTGCCCCATCATTTATTTGCAAATCAGAAAGTATGCACCTGACTGAAACACGGAACCCACAGCAAAACACATACATGTGCCACATCACAGAATCAATGCCTGCTACAGCATGCCAATAGCACAATAGGAAACATGCCAATCATACATGTTTATGCTGTCAGGAACTACACAAATTGTAAATATTGTGGATGGAGTTATAATTACACCCATAGGGACGGTGCTGCAGGGGCCCTATCTATTTCCACATGTCTCCCATCTACACCTTCCCCAAACCAATATACCAGGAATTCCGCTTGAACCGCCTCTTAATATGCCCTGAAATCAGGTAGTGCCAATCCCCCCTATCTAATTGTGCAGCCACATTTGTCTAAGACATGCAGGCCCGCTTGCCCGCCCTGATTAATCTGGATACCTCAGATTGCTTGATTGACTTGGGCAGCACCTGGGGCACATTTACGAACAAGTAGAGAAACCGGGGCAATAGGACCATTTTGACCAATGAGGTCCTCCCATAGAGTTTGAGAGGCAACCCCATTAATCTACCCACCATAATCCAAGAGTGTTCCAACACCTTTTCGGGGAGCACCCAATATAATAGTCCTTATGCCACTGAAACCCAAACCAATCGTTAAACTGTCCAGTACACTCAGTGAGTGGGAAGAGCACCGACGTGGTAACGCTAATTTTCAAACCTGAGAAGAGTCCCCAGGCATAAGACATCCACCATGATCGGCCCCAGATCAACATGTAGGTTCTTGACATAAATCACCATATCATCTGCATAAAGGGAAACCACCACCTTGTGTCCATAGAGCTGTATCCCTCTGTGAATGTTATGTTATGTCATGTTAGGGCACTTGTAAAGCGCAACATTCACCAACTAGGGCATCAAGACGCTAAGCAAAGAGAGTACTAGGTCATCGGGGAGAAGATGTGGCAGAAAGGCACACATGAGTTAATCCAAAGGGAAAAGTAAAGTCTTCACCTGGCGCCGGAAGGCAAAATGGTCCTGGACCCGACGCAGAGAGTGGGGAATCAAATTCCATAACAGTGCAGCACATGCCCGTCCCTAATTAGTTCAGCCAATGGCCCAATCGCTGTCTTGTGCCTCTCCCCATAGGGATGACTGAAGTGAGCTGGCCATTCACCCTGATTTTCGCAACAGGTAAGGTGTAAAGCAATGAAACCATAGAGACAAACCTCTATCCTCACCCCATACTCCACAACACTGTAAAAGCAAAGAGCCATTCAACCGAATTAAATGCTTTTTTGGCGTCCAACATTGCCGCTACAATAGAGTCTTCCTGCCAAAACACTGACATTAAGCCAAACATCCTTCAGAGCCCATCAGAAGTGGAGAACCTCAGGATGAACCCCGACTGATCCGTCTTTAAACATACATGCATCAAAGGCACTAATCTTGTTGCTAAAAATGTGGCCAGAATTTTGTTATCCAAGTTATACAATAAGCGAAATAGGGTGGTAGGAAGAACATTCATCTGCCGCCTCCCAAGTTTCAACAATATAGTGACCACCGCCTCGCACATGCATTCTGGAAGGTGGCCATCCCGCAGAGCCTGTTGGTAGATGTGGAGCCAGTTTTGATGCAAAATGTTTATAAAACTCAGTTATGAAGCTGTCAGGAAGCGGGGCCTTCCTGGATGACATTGCTTTAATTAACAGGAGAGTTTCTTGCTCCATAAGGGGATGACACAACTAATCCCTCTCCTCATCAGTAAACTAGGAGAGTGCCACCTGGTCAAGAAAACTGTCCATCTCAGGTTGCCAAGCCTGAGCGTCTGAGGAGTACAGACAAATGTAAAATGTACAGAATTCTTGAACAATAACTCCATCTGCGGATTTCATCCCTCCCAGCTCGTTTTTAACAGACTGAAGATGTGCCCCGAGCGTGTCAGCCCTTGTGGCTCTCGCAAGTAACCTGCCAGGGAGTTGACTCTCCCACATTGTCAAACAGCCACCTTCCTCAGTAAAAACTTTACCTCCCTCTGAGCCGCTCCTCTAAATCTGTCCAATTCCTCCTTGATTTCCTTCTGTCTGGCATTCATCAATTCTACATCTGCCTGAAATTGCTGTACGTGTGCCTCACTATCCGCTAGCTCTCTGCAAATTTGTTTCAATATCCCAGACTCTTTCAAAATACACTCCCCCTTAACACACATTTAAAGGTTTTCCACAGCACTAAATATGAGGTAACAAAGCCCACATTTTCCTCCAAAAATGTGTCAATCACATGAGTTATCCCCGTTCGGAACACCTCATCTGACAAACCTTCACTCTTAAACATACGCCCGGTGCCTCCAGAATCAGCACAACTGGTACATGTTCTGATAATGAGCGCACCGCACCCACCCACCCCACAATCGTGTCTGAGACCAAGAAATAATCCAACGGGATTCAGAATGGTGAACCGTGAAATAAAATGTATAACCTTGATCTCCCCCATGCCTGGTCCTCCAAATATCATTTAACACACAAGCCCAGCTCATGTCCTGCCTTCACAAGTCATCTTCAAGAGCAGTTTATGGACCGGCCAGTTCCCCACCTATATAATCACCCTAGTGGAGCTCTTATCCAGTTGCTGAGCTATCTACTCGAGTGTGTCTACCGAATCTTGATTGGGACCGTAGTAGTTAATTAAAGTAACTTCCTGGCCGTGCATAGTTCCGATTACCAACAACCCCCGCCCCTCTCGATCTTTAACCACTTCAGTCAGGAGGAATCCAACCAAGCTCTGTGTCATTATGCAAACTCCCCAGGGGTAGGAAGACTAGGAAGAGAAATAGTGGGGACAACCCCACCTATGCCCAAATCGTGCTTCAACCCTGACATAGTTAAATGCATCTCTTGGAGGAACGCTCTATTAACCTGGTGATGTTTCATATATAATAACACTGTGCGATTTAGATGGGCAATTCATCCGTTAATATTCCATGTCATACATTTGAGGGCCTTAGCCATACTCAGGTGTCTCATTCCCAACAATCTCTGTGCCTCCTAACATGTAACCGCTGCTCCAGCCCAACCACATCAAATAGCAAGAGGAAGTCAAGGAGCGGTCGAGGGCGAATCCCCCAACCACAGCCCCCCCCCGAGAACCATTAAATCCACCATTAAACAATACCACTCCCACCTGCAACCCCAACTTTCCAGTTACCACCACCCCAGCCTAAAACATTAACTGTCATATGCTTCTGCATGAGGACAGCTTCAGCACCGAGCCGCCTTAGCACACCAACAACAATATCTGCCCCTCATTGGCCACCTCCAACATTAGTATCACTATAGCTGTCAGCCATCAGTCAACACTCCTACTTCACAGGGAGTCACCACTGCGTTCATTGTTCCCCCTCTGTCTTGGAGCCCTAGACAATGACTCAAAAAAAGTGTTGGCTTCCTCCGGGGATTGAAAGAACAGCACCCGTCCCTCATGTTGCACCCTGAGTTTGGTGGCAAAGAGCATGGAATAGTTCATGCCCCTCTCTCTGAGTCTGTTCTTAACATCGATATATGTCTTCCTGGATGCCTGTACTTTATCTGAGAAGTCAGGAAATGGTCTGATAGGATCTCCTTTATACAGTAACAAACCCTTCTCCATAGCTTTCTGTAGAGTGAGATCTCTATCTCGATAATTCAACATACAGGCTATTATTGGTCTGGCCGGTTCCCCAGGAACTGGCTTCATCCCGCTAGGAACTCAGTGTGCCCTTCCACAATGAACACCATCGAGAAGTCCTCACCACTGAGGGCCTCAAGTAAGATAGATTCAACCAGTGGTTCCATTAATCATGTGTTTCCTTCTTCAGAAACACCAACTATCCTAAAATTGTTCCATCTGGACTGTGATTCAAAATCCTACTGCTTATCAGCCAGTTCTTTAAGACCGTTCCGGACTTGAATAAGTTCTCATGACGTGGCAGAGGATTCATGCTCGACTGGAGAGACTCACTCTTCTACCTCATCTAACCTCTCTGCATGCTTATCTAAGCTAACCTGCATGTGGTCCACTTTACACGTCATGTGTCTATTTTCCCATGCAATAATTGTATGCTAGCCTGTAGTTGATTAAACATAAGACTCCTCCATCACCTTATGACTTTTAGCTTTCAAATTGCAATTTTGACTTTTGTCTCCCTGCCTTATGCGACTTAGACATGGTGTTGTAGCTCCTCCTCCTGGCTTAGCGATATCCATCGTTTTTCCTTCAACTGCACCTTCGCAGACTTGAGCAGCTGTTATCTGTTGCCGATGGTGCACCCTTCTGAACAACAGGGATACTGCTGGATAGGAAATCACCCTGCAGCAACTGCCATGGCTATTGTTCACAGGTAAAAAACAAAGAGGTGGTGGCTGGAAGGTTTAGAATGAATTGTAACCTCTGGCATTGCTCTGGGCAACCTTGCAGACCATCGTTCTTCACCTGTCAAGCCATTACAGAAGGGGCAAGACCATATGCAAATCAGTCTTGGTCCCACCCCAAAAGGGCCAGTCCAGCCCAAACTGCTAGGTCACATCGCTTCTGCACATGACCACAAGCATCCCCAAACATGTTTTGGCCTTGTTGGGCCTCATCAGGGAGGGGCAGGTTGGGTCTCTAGGCCCAGCGGTTGTCATGCAGGGACCCTCCACAATTTGCAGTTGGCACCACTACTTCACATTCGACAGTGGAGTGTGTTTCTGTCCTCCTCCTCAACTTCTGAATGCCTGCTTATATTTAGGCAGTCCTTCCCAAAACCGCCTCAAGTGCCGTTTGTCCAAGATATTAATAAGCACAGCCTGATTAGCGGAGCCGTGCACAGAGCCTCACATAGAACTAAGTGTTTGTACGTGGGTCCATCACCTGCCCAGCTCAATTAGGTGTCCTCTCCAATGGTTGGGACTCCTCATGCAAATCATGTGAGAATTGCATGCACAGAGCATAGTGTAGTGTCAAAGGTCACCCCACATGCGTGAGCCGCACCGCAGGTCTTGTGAGTCAAAACCAAAGTGCTGGACTAGTCCACATCAGGGATCGGAGTGTGACCTCATTAAGTCCACCATCTACCTTCCCCCACTGTCTGACAGAGCGGCTGCACACAGAGCCCAGCTCTTCATCAATCACTCCTCCAGTGTCTGCATCTTCTCCCGATACTCATGCTCCGTGTAGTATCATGCCACCTAGCTAGCCAGCACTTCCACACCAGGCACGCCAAGCGGGTGACAACAGACACTGTGGGCCCCAGCTACCAGGTCCAAATTGTGGATCGTCTCAGATACCCACTTTAAGGTAACATTGGGGGCATATGAGGGCAAATTACTGGCCGACATATTGCACCATCTACCCAGTTCAAGTCTCAGAAGCGTGTACCCCATTCAAGTGCCTCCATAATGGTCATACACATATGACTTCCAGGGGCCGATGCATTTGGAATACCACAGGAGGGCACAGCTCACCTTCCGATCTCTGCTGCGGCTCCTCTTCCCTCCTCCAGAATGCTGTCAGTCTCTCTGGGCCAGCAGCCAGGTTCCCATGAATCGCCTGGAGCCTTTCCGGTTATCCCTGCTCTGCACACAGCTGTGCCGCTCTGCACACCTGGCGTGCCGGTCTGCTTCCATGGATCATCCCTGCACTGTACACTGGACTGCATCTCCCCGTCGGATGGTGTCTGCACACAGCCCAATATTCCAACACAGGGTACTCCACAACAGAGCGGAACTAACTCTTCGGATGGGCGCCAGACCTTCACATGTCGCACCTGCAGGGTTTTGATCTCGTTGCCTTCCGTCACAGGCGTCACCTCTCTTCTCTTGGACCGGGCCTCCATATTTTGACGTAATGGCCCAGCTCACCATATGCAGCTGGTGGGGTAAGAGGCCCGTGCAGGTTCACTCGTCACGGCATCCCATACAAGGCCCTTGGGAGTCTTTTGCGCAACACACATGTCTCTTCTGTGTCTCTGCCTCAGGCAGAGCATCTCTCCCACATCGCTGCTTCAACTCTGCTATTGTGTGGGCTTGAGTCTCCAAACTTTCCTGAAATGTGCTTCAAGTGTTCCTGTGGTTCATGCGCCATTAATTACTGTGGTGACGATCCGGAACACGGCAGGATTTTGTACAGAGTGATTGGGGTGCCCAGGAGCTCACAGGCTTGCGGCCATCTTGGCTGGGCTCACTAGTGTCCCATCATTTCCGCCAGTAAGTTATCACAATTTGAACTAGCAACACTCCAGAAGGGGTTTACAATTGTATCTCAATGCACAAGTAATTTGCTACAGGAAAAAATTTACTTGTTCAAGCTAATTCGTAAAATTGAAGTTGTTTAGTAAGATCACATTTTTAAAGAAGCCCTGTGGAAATATTTCTAATCGGGAGAGACAAGTGATTACAAAACTATGGAACAACAGGGATATCATTTTGAAACCAACCAGTGGTTAAAGGGGGGCGGGCTTGTCTTTATGAATGGGGCTCATTACCTCAAAAAAGTAGAGAGACTATTATCTGATCCTGAGACTGATGTGGAAGTCTTGTTTGACACCCACTTAGTAAGTGAGGGCGTTGTTTTTTTGTTTGTTTTGTTTATTTGTTTGGTAATGCGCACCAAGCCCTTAGGTAGACGGGCACAACAGAAACAAGAAGTCTTAAAACTTAGTTACAGTACAAGGTAGCAATACATAGAGCAGTGATTGCAGTAGGAGCAAAAATACAGGTACAAGATACATTAAATACAAAGCAATGGTCTTGGTAAGTCAAGGAGGCATTATCGTGAGTATCAATATATGCACACATACATATACAGATATGTATATACAACCTTACATGTCTACGTTGACTTTTATCCATGGTGCATACAAATATGACAGAGCAGACGACCATGCGTGTATAGTTAACCAATCTACAGTGTAGTTTGAGGGAACAAAGGGTCGTGTAGGGGCTGGAGAGGTAGATTAAAGAGGTACTTGAAGAAGCAGAAACTAATGGCTTTATAACGCATCAAACAAAATAGTTTTTGACAAAACTTTATCCAAACATGGCGGGATTATATATTTTACCAAAGATTCATAAGAACTTAGAAAATCCTTCTGGAAGACCAATCATACTTGTAAAAAATAGTTTACTGGAACCGCTAGCTCAATATTTAGAGAAGGTGATCCAGCCTCTTATACAAGCAAGTGCGACATATATTAAGGACACTGGGCACGTTTTATATAAATTGCAAGCTGTGGACTTAGTACACACACACACAACATTTTGTTCACCATGGACGTTACTAGTCTTTACACGAATATCACATATAAAGCAGGTTTAGAGGCAGTGCAATGGCTTTTACTATCAGCAGTTAATTGTCAAGTGGATAACGTGTTTGTATTGACCCTTCTTAAGATTGTTCTAATTAACAATTTCTTTTAATTTGAGGATTTCTTTTGTAGACATTTCAGGGACATTTATGAGTGCAGCGATGGCCCTTTGTTACGCGAACAGTAACATGTTATATCTTGAGACTGAAAATATTCTGCACTGCAATAGGTGGAAGCAATTTCTGAAATGCTATTACCGTAATATTGACATAATTGTTGGAATCTGGAAAGATTCTGTGTCAAAGTTACATGTCTGGGGTTGCTTGTGTTTCTGTGCAGAGGGGATCTAGCCTAGCAGCTCGGGCTGGGCTGCTCCCATTGGTGGCTGACTGATTTGCATTTGGCTGGACCCCTTTTGCAATGGCGCAGGCGGGATAAGAAACAGTGGTGTGGAAGGTTGCCCAGAGCAGTGCCAGAGGTTCAAATGT
Organism: Ambystoma mexicanum; assembly: GCF_040938575.1. Taxonomy (NCBI): domain Eukaryota; kingdom Metazoa; phylum Chordata; class Amphibia; order Caudata; family Ambystomatidae; genus Ambystoma; species Ambystoma mexicanum. The sequence goes on from NC_090937.1 coordinate 276,573,122, forward strand.
ATTCAAAACCTTCCACCCATCCCCGTTTTGATTGTTGAGTAAATGAACAACGCAACAGCAAGGATTAACTTTACGGCAAAACACAGCTTGACAAATATACAATTTCTAGATGTTGAAATCTACAGAGAAGCAGAGGAGTTACGTACTACAGGGTTTTCCAAACAAACTGATAGAGAAGGTATACTTCCAGCGACTAGCTTTCATGCAGGAAGAACTCTGGATAGTATCCCATTCAGTCAATTTCTTAGATACAGATGGATAATGTCCCAAAATGATGAGTACGTGGGGCAAACAGCTGGGTTAAAAAGAAAATGGGCCTCATTACGAGTCGGCCGTGCCGGAATCCGGTGATTCTGTGACGACGGTTACTCCACTTCCGCGACCGCAAGGTTGCGGAAAGAAGGCCCGATTACGGCACTTGGGTCGCGCGCAACACACCGAGGCAGAAACGGAGTGACCGCCGTCATGTAAACACCCACGCACATGGACTTTACGCCACAGAAAACGGTGCTAAACCCGTGTCCGCCCCCGCCGACACGGAAACACCGGAAGCGGAAACACCAACACCGGAAGTGGAAACAGCATGACCGCGGGAAAAAACGGAAACAAAGAGGCGGCCATTATATAAAGCACAATCCACTGCCATCCTCAGACACCACAGGTCAGATTACCTCCCCGAGACTGACAACTCATCGAATGGCATCCAGCATACCAGCACGCAGACAGCGAAAGCCGCGCTTTAGTGAAGCTGAGCTCACAGTTCTGGTGGACCACATTGTTGAGCATGCGGAAATGCTCTTTAGTGCAGATCAGCGGCGCGCTACTCAGCAACGGCGCAAGTAGGTGTGGGCGGAGGCAGCACGCAAGTGCACAGCGGTCGGTGTGACCACACGCTCTGTGAAGGACTGCCATAAGAGGTGGGATGACCTCAGGCTCTGGGTGCGCAACCTCATGACTGCACACCGCCAACACAGCACTGGCACTGGTGGAGGCCCTGCATCCCCTCTCAAGTTGCAACTGTGGGAGGAGCGCTGCAGCAGTGTCATGCACCTCGAAGGCATCCACGGCATAGGAGAGGCAGAGGCAGGAGTGAGCCCACCTGCACATGCTGGTAAGTGCACATAGTACAAAGCCATAAGTGTGGATGGGAGTGACCCAATAGACCTACTCACAATGCCCCCCCCCCAACAGGGCCGGAGTGACCCAATGGACCCACTCACAATGCCCCCCGACCCCCACAGGGCAGGAGTAACCCAATGGACCCACTCACAATGCCCCCCCCCCCCCCAACAGGGCAGGAGTGACCCAATGGACCCACTGACTGGCCAGATGACAAATAACACATCCCCAAAGCATGAACCCTGGAAATGCACACAGTGCATGCCTGACTGGAAGCAGACCCACACACACCTGAGTGCATCAATAGTCACAAGTGTGTACATGCAAGTGGTCATGGATTATCATGTTGGATGCATGTGATGGACACATCTAGTAACATCACACAACTAACAGCATGCTCTCTATATCCCCACAGTCGGGACAAGTGACAGCAACGGCCAAGAGGCAACGCAGCGGCCACCTGCACGTGCCCAACTCAGCACTTCTGCTCAGGAGGATGATGCTAGCTGCTCCAGCACACAAGCACCGGCTGCATCAGGCACACCGGCTACATCAGGCACGCCAGCTACATCAGGCACACAGGCTACATCAGGCACACCAGCATACGCCACCATCCCCATGCAGGCACCCACCCTAGCCCCGGATGATGATTCGCAGCCCATCTGCACAGCTGAGGATGCTGCATCAAGTGATGAAAGTGCCCCGGCCATGCAGGCTGAAGCAGTACAACAGGGTGAGGGTGACAACATGGATGAGGTGTCACCCATCCATGGCCTACAGTTCAGCCCCCAAGAACTGCACAGCCCCATGCCCTCCCCAACTCCCTCCATGGCTGAGCTCAGTACACGTTTGCAGCACTTTGAGCAACAACAGGCCATCCTGACGCAGCTGGTGGAAAGTCAGCGGGAGGAGGCCAGGCTGCAGCGTGAGAGCAATGCTACGTCGGTGCGGCGGCTCTCCAGGTCGATTGGACGATTTGCGCCCACCATTGTCACCTTGGCATGCCATGTCATGGAAAGGGAACAGTGTGCAATCCAGCATTGCTCAGTCAATGTTGGTAGCCCAGCAGGCGTTTCAAGGGCGCTTGCCCACAGTCACACCAACAGTCACCTCAGCCAGCACCACCCCATCCAGCTCTGCCACTGCCAGGACACAGAGGCGTTCTAGTCGGGTGACTGGAGCCGCCAGCAAGGACACGGCACCGCATAAGCCCCCCTGCAAATAGTGGCATGTGGGGATGCCAGTCAACATGACATTTGGGGACACCATAGGTGTAGGGGGGTGGGTACGTTTGGGTGGTGGGGGAGGTCCATTAGGGGGTTATTTGTTTGGTGCCTGGTTGAGGGTGTGTACGTTTGGGTGGTGGGTGGGCACGGGTGTACAGCTTACCTACCCAATGCAGTTTCTTACCTGGTTTATCGAAAATACAACACCTTTGAAAAGTACCATAATGAGTGGACATCTGTCATTTCATATGCAGTACAATTAAATGGTATTTCCGGTCCTAAATTTCTGTTGTCCCTACGGGTCGACCATGTGTTTTTAAACATTAATCGGTCAATCGTAGTAAAAATTGATATGGAACTTACCCGACCTTTCGTCCACTAAACAAACGATAAATCTCACTTTTAAATAAATAGACAATTATCTCCATATTTATGGTTCTCTAGGGCTGCAAAGCACGCGGACAATATACAAAGATGGAGTGTAAAAATCAAGTTCTCAGGGATGGCTTTACACAGAATGTTGCAAAGTAAGAATGTATGCACGTTCACAATGAAGGTCAGCTGCTTCGATTTATTGCTCGCGGGCCGGAGTGGCCCACGACTCGCAGTATAAGGTTCTATTGTTTTTTGACCTTGACAGACAGGCACCGTGCCTAAAGACTTCTTTTGAGGGAGGGGTGCAATAACGTAAGAGATGATAAGGATGAAAATTCAGAAACGAGACCGATTTTCATGTTTGTTCACTATAAGTAAGATTGTTGGCACAGACGGAGTGGTATTTAGGGACTGCATTACGCCTAGACAATGGAAAATCCAAATCTAATGTAAGTAACCCTGTAGATGATTTTATACCGAAATATATTAACAATAGCGTAGCGTTAAAGGCCGGTTAAGTTGTAGTTGTTCGTTCAATGTGGCATTTTGTACCGTGCACTATCAACGCCGAAGTAGTCCCCTGGCGCTCAGTCGGCTCTGAATAAGGCAGAGGAGAGGGGGTGGGTTAGTGGGAATAACGTAACATACTCCGTTGCACTATCCTTGCTAGCAAATAGTTATAGGCCCAAAAAAAAAATGAATAATTTAAATGAAGATCAGCTGGAGAGACTAATTTATGTTTTTAATACAGGTATATCCTTCCATACTGCCAATGCCATCATTTCCAGACTCCGGCCGACGGGTTCTTCAGCTGCCAGGTGCAGCTCCATGTCAACAACTTCACCACCCTGACCATTTTATGGGACGATCGGCAAGGACCAATATGCCCTTACGCGGTACTAGTGGCCAGAAGCAACATACCAACCGTTACGGTTGTGTAGTGCCTCGTTGTTGGAACAGCCTTGCGATTATCAGTGCGATCATAGTGCTTCTTTTATCGTAAACCAACACCCTGTGTATCGCAAAGGAACAGCGCGTGACTCAAGATGAACTTTTGCGGATCGAGAGCAAAGACAAATGCGAATCGCTGAATATTCTCTAAACATTTGACGTCAAATAAATGTACTTTACCAATTGTACAATCTTGCTGTTTGCTTTTAAACCACAGTTTCATATTCCAAATGGTGGCGTGCTGTGTTGTGAGATGATCTGTTGTTTTACGGGTTCTGTGTGAAGTCGCGTAGAAGTCGACTGGGCGCGTTTGGCTACGCAGCCCAGTAACGTCACGGAGAGAGGTGGGGAATATGAATTCTTTGTTGATGTCAGGCTCTGGGGCGGGGGATATGATTTAGTGCCGCAAAAGCAGGTCAGCCAGGGCGATGGGGCAAGTGATAAGATAATCACCTAATGTCGGCGCACAGCAGCCTGATTTATCGTTTGTTTAGTGGACGGAAATTCGGGTAAGGTCCATAGTAAATTTTTCTACGATCGACAAATCCATGCCTGAAAACACATGGCCGACCCGTAGGGACAATTACAATTTGGTCACGGAAATACCCTTTATTCATTTAGTGGCATCACCATATCCCTGAAATGCTGTGGATGTGCTGTCTCTCAAAAGTAAATGCGAATCAGTGCACCCGTGCTCGTTGTCCATCTAGTGGACCCCCAGGAGGTGGTTGTGCCATCCCATCCCCATCCCCATCTCCATCTCCGTCACCATCCCCATCTTCATCATCTCCGTCTGGGGGTATTGGAATGTTCCTGCGCAGGCACAGATTGTGCAGCATGGCACAAACGAGCGTAATTTTCCCCGTCATCACTGGGCTGTACAGCAGTGATCTGCCAGATCTGCTTAAACAGCTGAACCGGGCCTTCAGTAGTCCAAATGTACTCTCATTCATGCCACGTGTGCGGACATGTGCCCTGTTGTACGCATCCTCATGCCTGTTCCTTGGCCTCGTACAGGCGTCATCAGCCATGGCGTGAGTGCATATCCGACATCTCCTACATGGGATGTAGATGTGGGAGACATGTCAGTGTTGGTAGTATCATGTCTTCATCAGATGCAGTGCAATCTTGTGTCATTATTCATTCATGCGTATGTGTCATGCAGTGTTTTCACTGATGGGTGTTAATCTTCTATGGCCATCATAGTGGGGGTTGGCAGCTGGACATTGACCAATGCATTGGTGTGCATGTGGCTTGTGAGTATGGCATTGTGCTGTGATGTGCACACATGGCAGGGTCACTCCACAGTGATGATATAGTAGATGCAGGACGTCTCATGTACAGCCATCATGTGCATTGTGAGTGCTGTGTTGCATATTATGGGGGTGGGGGTTGCTGTGGCTCCAGGTGTGTGTGCCAGCGGGAGTTCAGGCTGTGTGTGTCAGGTGGCACGGTGTGTACGGCCACACTGTGGCTACCTGTCATGTGTTGCTTTGTGAAGTTTGGGTTCTTCTGTCTATTCAGTGGCTGGGTGGGGGGTGATGCATTTGCAGTCGCAGCAGCCCACTCACATGGCTCATTGCCCTGGTCACACACACACACCCCACTTCCACAGGTCCGGAGCATTGGCAGCTGTACTCACCCAATAGCCATGTGCTTTGTCCAGCATAGCGTTCCATGTACCGTGGCAATGTTGAATTCCGCAGTACCATTGAGCCATGGGTTGAGCCCGGGAAACGTGCGCAGCAATGTGTAATCACTTGCGTCGCATCACATACCATCTGTACATTCAGTGAGTGGTACTGTTTCCTATTGCGGAACACCATTTCAATTGCACGTGGTACTGTCAGCTCAATGTGAGTGCAGTCGACTGCACCTATGCAATTTGGCATGCCTGCTATGGCATGGAAGGTCAACTTGGTGGCAATCACCTGGGGGAGGGTACGGGGTAGGGCAATCTGTTCAGACACATGGCGCAACAGGGCATCCAGTACCTTAACCAGGATTATTGAGAAACAGGGTTGTGATAGGCCTTGCAGCTCACCGACTGTGTGTTGATAGGTACCGGTGCCAAGAAAGTGCAGTACAGACACAACCTTCAGGAGGGGGGATGGCGGTGGGGGTGTCTATGTGGCTGCTGATGTCGTCCTCTATCAGGCCAGTGACGTACAGGATTGTTGGACGGTCCAGCCGGTATTATGTGTGGATCTGTCCTGGGGTGAGGTTCCAGGGTGAGGCCCTGATGCGTGGTATTGCAGGCTGCCTGCGGGGTGCTGCCAGTGGGACAATGGGGTTTGCCATGGCTACAGGGTTAGCTGGTTGCCGCCTGCGCCTCGTACGCCTCCGCCTCCTCCTCCTCCTCTGCAACATTACTGCCATCATGTGCAGTGCTGCCTGTTGGTTGAGTAGGCCCAGTCCCAATGCTACTAGAGCTGCTGCCTGCATGGTTCTGTTTTGATTTGGGCTGGGTGTGGCCCTTTTGTACGCACCCAGTGGCCTGCTGGGTCCAGCTGTGCTGATTTGGTACACCTGTGGCCTGATTCAGGACACCAGGCACAGTTTAACGTCATGTTCGCTGTGGCGGCGGTACCGCCACCGTGATCACGGAAACACCGACAACAAAATGGCGTTAAAACCATGTCCGCGCTAGTTGTGATGCTCGCAGTGTTTTGTATTGCCGGCAACGGAGGAGTTTCCGTGCAGGCAGAGTTTACGGGTGCTTTAACTCCGCGGTGGTGGTTGGAGGTGGTGCTATTTCCGGGTTCGCAGGTCATGATTAGGCAGATGCGGAAACAGTGCCGGTATGGTTATACCAGCTGCGTTAATTCCGGACCAGAGCAGTTGTAATGATGCCCAATGTCTCTGTCTAGGAAGTATAAATCTGAGAAGATTGAGAGTATTGAACAAAAGGTAAAGAAAATACCTCAGGAGACACTGTGAACTCAAAAATTGATAGAGAGTGATCCTAATTTGGTTTATGTGATGACATATTATTTGCATGCAGAGTGAGAAGGTTAAGTTTGGAAGATCTTGAAATTGGATTCTACTTTAGGACGGTTATTTCCAAAAAAAAACAATCTTTGCATATAAAAAAAGCAATGCCGTGTGAAATAATTTGGTTAAGGCTGACCCTGTTTGCCATGAATCAGAACACACTGTGAAGTTAGGGACGGGTCCATGTAACAATTGTCAGAATTATGGCAACATTATAAGGGGTATTTATGTTAACCACTGTGAGGAACCTGAGGGCGTCCTCACTTCTTTTCCCCATGTATCCTCCTTGCAGGTGGCCAGGAAAGGCCATCGCTCTTGGATCCTGATGTTGGGGTGGATATGGGAGGGAGGATCACATGGGTGGAGGAGACTTGGGGAGTGGGGATGAGGCACCCTTAGGTGAGACATGGTATCCCCCATTTCCCTTTCACAATGAGTCTTCTGGGTTCCATGTGTTAATATCCCCGCAAAAATATTACCATACAAAAATTATCGTTTTATTTTTGTGGCGAAATTAAGGCATGGAACCTGCGGGGGACCCCCCCCACAACCGTTCCATTATTTTTAAAGGAGCAGGGGACACCCCCACAACACCCGCTCCCAAAAACCCCAAAAATGATCCCCCCCAAAAATATTGCCTATGGCCGTTCCAAACGACCATATATACAGTGATATTTTTGGTGGGGATAATATTACCTGATACCGTCTTCTGTCCGTCAAGCCTTTATAGGCTATTGTCAATCCTTTCCCTGTTTTTCACCTAAATCATTACCCAAGAAACACCAGTTTGGTACTGGGACGAGGAAGAGACCAACTACATAAACACATCCTCGCTTTATTAATACACACACATACAGACATAATTTGTCTACTGGGACGAGGAGGAGGCAAGCAAGTGTAATGCACGACTCCTGTTTCAACAGTGATCGGTGAGCGGTCTAGTCCTTTTTGGACCAATCATAGTGGCAGTTACTTTAAAAGCAGGAAGTACTGTGGAAATGTAGTCAGCTGTGGAAGCAGGGCTACGGACTGCTGGGCGAAAGCAGACCTCTCCGGAAAAGTGGCATGGCAAGTAGAGTGCTCGAGACCCTTTGGAGGACGCAGATTGTATACAGCAAGAAGCAAAGCTGAAGGACGCTGGAGGCCGGTGGCGGACCACGAGAGGGCAACCGGCTTGACCAGGCGAAGTGGTTGTATGAGTTCCGAGCTGCAGCAGAAGCATTGCTGGGTGAGCGAAGTCACAGAGAGCCGCTGGGAGACTGAGCAAGTCGCTGCACAAGAGAGAGGGAGCTTGCAGCGGCAGCAGACCTTGCGGAAAAGCCATAAGCTCTGACCGGTGAGTCTACCGAGCAGGGGGGACATGGGGATGGCAGGCGAGCACGCAAAGCTAGCAATTAACACTGATTTGAATGAAAGCAAGTATTTCTTTGAATACCAATCTGAGTGAAAGCAAGTTTAATCACTCTTGAATACTGATGTGGGTGAAAGCAAATTTGTGAAACTTCCTTATGCAAGGAACTGTATGTTATGAGAAAACAAGTATTGGCAAGAGCCAAGAGAATTCAAGGAACTGTATGATATGAGAAAACAAGCATTGGCAAGAGCCAAGAGAATTCAAGCAACTGTATGATATGAGAAAACAAACATTGGCAAGAATCAGAAGAATATAGAAAAGTGCAACAAGTGCATGTCAGAAAATCAAGCCACAATACAATATCAAGGAGATGTGATATATGTGAATGAATCAAGCACCACTGTCAAGCAGAAGCAGTGGTAAAGTGTTGATGGAAAAGAAGCAAGTAATGTGTATTGGTTACATGACCGGTAATGGGTGGACCGTGAGGGTCTGACAAATGCGCCTACACCTAGTTGATCACAGCTTACTAGTGACAAGGCTTGGAGAGGTTGCAAATTGCTCAATGCTAGCATCTAAATGGATGGCCTCCTTTTTGGGCCCTCGTATGGTAAGGGTTTGCATGGGTAGTAATCACTCCACCCCTATCTCTCAAACCTGTGGTGTCCCACAACGCTCCTGTCTGTCGCAGCTGCTTTTTAATTTGTACATTTGACCTCTACTTGATCTTCGTAATGAGCTTGGAGTTCAATAAACAAACTACGCAGACGACACTCAAGTTGTCATCCAGCTAAGCGGCCTGTATAAGAACGATGTTGAAACCATCAATAACATCTACAAAGCCATCCAGGACTGGATTGCCTGTAACTCTCTAGCTCTGAATAACAACAAAACAGAGCTCATGATTGTATCCTCCTAGAACACCCGGAACAAACTAGATACAGACTATGCCAATTTCTTAATTGCGGACAATGTCATTACTGTCCAAAGGAAAGTAAAAACTTTGGGAATTGTCCTAGATGATGAGTTATACATGAAGCCTCATGTCTCTAACATTAGGTCTAGCTGTGAATCAATTACATTCGCCCATTTATAACAGCTGAAAACTGTGCACTTCTGTCTATGGCAATGATAAACTCCAGACTGGACTATTTTAACAGCCTACTGTCCGGCACCACTGCTGCTAACATTCAATCTTTACAGGTGGTTCAGAATAATGCCGTGCGTACCATCTTTAATCAATCTCTTCGCACCCATATTTCCACCTTCAGAAAGAAGCTACATTGGCTTCCTGTAAAACATTGCATAACATAAGGTGTTAACGACGACACACAAGTGCTTGTCCTTTAGCAGTCCCACCTATTTGTCTGAACGCATTAATATCAAGACCTCTGGTAGAAACCTTTGTTCTCCCACTGCCACAGTTCTTGTTCCCCCCAGATTTAAGACAGCTAAATTTGGAGGCACCACTCTTAACGTCCAGGGCCCCCTCCTTTGGAATGCCCTGTCGGCTGGGATACGACAGGTTCAAAACTATCCCCTTTTTAAGAGAGCCATAAAGACTCCCCTTTTTAATCTAGAGTAGTTCTCTGGACCTCTCTCTTCTTCCTGCTGGTTTTCTTTTGTTGTTTGTCTTTGTCTTTGTTTTTGTGCACCCTGAGGCCCACGGGCATGTGGCGCGTAATAAGAATAAAAATAAATATAAAATATAAAAATAAAGTACACCCCTATATGAAAAAGCCACTGAAAGCACCTGCAAAGAAGCTTGTATTTAAATTGCAAGGAACATTTATGTGATTCGAAGTCAAAGAACTGAACTATATATATGAATTGGTGAAAAGTAACCAGATCAGAAGAGCTGGGAGTGTCCCAAGGAATTGTGTTGTTTTGGAAAATTGAACGATTTGAACTCTTGGATAAGGGAACCCATTGTGCCTTGTGAACTATATTGAACTTGGGGAAGGGGAAGCTGGCCACATGCCAGGAGCTGGAAGAAGCTCTGAACTTTTATTTGAACACTACTTATTTTGATGCTGACATCCCTACACATTGTATACATTGATACGTCAGGGCTACTATATGTTTTGGACACAGACCGGCATTTGCTTTCGACTTCTTGACACAGACTATCCTTAGTTTTCTTTAGTTAGGGTAATCCCACCTTAGCACAGGACAAGTTAGGCCTTATTCCATCCTGCATTTTTAGTTAATAAAGGTTTATGAACCAAACTTGAATCTGTTGTCTGCGTCTGCTTCGTGATGCCTTCAAATCACCCATATTCTGGTAAAAAGATTGTATTGAACCAATCATGTACTTGTGACTTAACCAATGTTGTGCTTTGAAACACATATGAGGGATTTCTTTTCTATGAGTATCACTACCAGTAAAGCAGCAAAACAAGGTGGGCAGAGCATAAGTCCAATGTGAAGCTAAACAATCAGAAATCCCTGCTTGCAATACATTTTGACAAAGCAAAGCACAATGTTGCACACATGCAGTTTGTGATCTTGAGGAACAGGTGGCGATCTCTAGGGGGTGTGAGGACCTGAACAACATGGTTGTGACTGAAATATATACATTGGATTGAAAAACTGGAAATGATGGTTCTCAAAGGGATGAATATTGAATGGAACCAGATGAATTTTTGTGATAAGGTTCAATGTTGGTGTTTAAAATTGAGGGTTGTGTTTTGTGGAGGTATTGTTTTCTGGTTGGAATGCTTAGAAGCTTACGTTTGAAGGGAACCTGAATGACTATCGAATTTGTTGTGAATTGTATGACGATTGTGAGCAGGTCATGGTGGAATGGGAATTTCCACAACCATGAGACGCAGGCAAGGGTATTTTGGTCCATGCCAAATACACATATGATGATTTAAGGTTTTGATGACATTACTCTAATCATGAAGAAAAACAAGTAAATGATGCTTGTGCAGTGGGCGATGTTCTAGTACAAGAGAAGGTTGACTGTTGAGGGTCTTGTAAAGAAGTTGAGGAGATTATGGGAGGGTGCACTTTTCAAAGGATCGAAGAGAGATGAATGTGTAACAGGCAATTTGTTACATGTATATCTGTAAGATATGGTGACTATCATGAATGGATGGGAGATTTTCAATAATGAATCTGCTTTAAGCCTATAAAGGGTTTAAGTAAGAGGAATTGTAGTGACTAGTCATTCTTTTACACTAGAGATAGGTCATCATTGCCATGGCAATATGGCCACCAAAATAGCACTTGGGGGGCATTACACACATCATGATGTCACACGCCATATTATGATGCGTGCTGCCATCTTTTGTGCTTCAAAAGATGAGCGTGAGGCACCGGACTTGTTTTCTAGTCGTAGTGCTTTGCTGCTCCATGAAGCTCTGTACAAATTCTAAAAGGTAAGAAATAGGGATAGCATTATGCTCATGTAGGAGATTGCTGGTGGGATAAACACTAGGAGACAATGAATAATGTCATTTTCTACAGGTTTGTATAATGTTAATGTTAACGGTATTTGTACTGCGCAGCGTTACCACCGGAGTGAGGAAACAACTGATATTTTGACTGTTAATCACTGTGAATTGCATGAACACAGTAAGAGAGTGTTAGTGATTTTGCAATTATTCTTTTTTTTTACTTGTTAAATACATGGAGAGGCTATACATGTATACTTGATTATCATCTACAGGTTGTGACAGGGAGCTACACAGGAGTTAGAACTATATAACCCACTCCCTACAAATGGGGTGATTGGATGATCTTTGTTTTGTTTTGTCAAATATTGGTAATTGAATGTGTCCTTGACTTGGTGAAGGACATGACCTTTGATTAAATATCTCTTTTTTAGGTACTGAATAGGATTTTGGATTTTCATAACATTTGCGATATCCGTTGGAGAAGGTAAGTGCATAATGAGTTGTGAGCTAAATTGTTGATCTGTGAACATAAGTAAGTGCATAGTATTAATGGTTCTTCTATACATTATTTTTCAGGAAGGCAGTTTAATTGATCCCTGAAAAAGGATAGGTTAGATATCTGGAATTCGTTGGAAGAGAGACAAAGAAGAGAGGGTAAATCTTTTGTTTTGACTCTGTAACAAAAACTGTCGATGTATTTATGTCATAGAAATGTGTGTCAAATTATTAGCTGACAATCTGTTCATGTAGTGAAAATAGAAACATTATATGTTGTAAACATGTTGATTTTGAAAATTATTATATGTACAACAAAAGATTTCTGCTAATAAAATATGCTTTAGTAAAGTGAATATCTATTGTATATCAACAGAACCTTTTTCGGAATTGTCTTGTTTGTGTATCAAAAAGTGTACGTAAAGATACTTTAATTGATTGAAGTTTTTTTTTCGATTGGAGTGCACTTGGGTTCCACATTAGTCATAATGGGCTTGTTTCTTTCATAGATTCACATTGCCACATTGAACCTGTCACTATGCACTATTAAATTGGGAAATGTCACTTTCATGTTGATTCAATAATTGTCCCATGTAATATTTTCAAATTACAGCTGGGACTACTCAATGCTATTTTATATTATCCCCAGAGGAACATTTCCACATGCTACTTTTGCATTTCTTCCAAACTTGTTCCCATGTCACTTTCAAATTATTTCCCTTAGAATTGTCCTTTGCTACTTACACATTGATGTAATAATGTTGGCACATGCGACTTGCACCTTCACTCCAGAATTGCATCAGAATTGCCCCATTGCACTGTCACATTGCATCAGAATTGCACAATGCTTGTTTCACATTTCTCATAGAACTCTCTATGACACCTTCACACTGTCTCAGATGATTGTTGCATTCCGCCTTAATGATGACACGAGCATTGCCACATGCCACTTTCACATTGCATCAGAATTGCACAATGCTTGTTTCACATTTCTCATAGAACTCTCTATGACACCTTCACACTGTCTCAGATGATTGTTGCATTCCGCCTTAATGATGACACGAGCATTGCCACATGCCACTTTCACATTGCATCAGAATTGCACAATGCTTGTTTCACATTTCTCATAGAACTCTCTATGACACCTTCACACTGTCTCAGAGGATTGTTGCATTCCGCCTTAATGATGACACGAGCATTGCCACATGCCACTTTCACATTGCATCAGAATTGCACAATGCTTGTTTCACATTTCTCATAGAACTCTCTATGACACCTTCACACTGTCTCAGAGGATTGTTGCATTCCGCCTTAATGATGACACGAGCATTGCCACATGCCACTTTCACATTGCATCAGAATTGCACAATGCTTGTTTCACATTTCTCATAGAACTCTCTATGACACCTTCACACTGTCTCAGAGGATTGTTGCATTCCGCCTTAATGATGACACGAGCATTGCCACATGCCACTTTCACATTGCATCAGAATTGCCTCATGCCACTTTTCCACAGCATTCAGTGAGGCCAAATGCCACATTTTACATTGCCCACAGAACATCCCCATGATTTGTTCACATTTCCCCTCTTCCCTAAGATTGCCCCACCTCATTTTCGAATTTCCACAGATCTGATCCATGCTACTTTCCTATTACTACCAGAATCCTCTGATGCCACTTTCAACTTCCCAAAAAAACCACCCCAAGCCACTTTCACATTGGCCTAGAGGATTCATCCATGACACATTGTTGTTGCTCCCAGAATTGCCCCATGACAGTTTCAAACTGACCTCTAATATTTTCCGTTTTTATTGATTTTAGAGCAGAACTATCGAAACCTGTGGTTGTCAATAAATTAATGGCACTCAAAGATTCACCCACAACCGATGACGAACTCGCATACCTTTCTGTGCTCAGATAAATTCACACGAGTCAACCGCATACAGGGATTAAGGGAGACTGGAGGTTTAAAAAGATCTTGAATACTGCTTTGACATGAGTAACAACTCTGAGAAGTTAGACTGGATAAGAGTAACTATGCAACAAAGAAAAGCAAAGAAGAAGTGAGGCTCTTTATTTAGAGACGGTGGCCGGGGCAGAACAGTAATAGCAAATCGGAACGCTGACCGATTCCTCATTGGAGAACATTCTACGGAAAATCATTTGTTTGTTCATTTTTTTTTTTTTTGCCTAATGAATGCCATTGTATAAAGATGCGACAGAGCAGAGTAATTATTTCAGCACATTTCTGGCTGAAACATAGTGTATCAACATTTTTATTTTTATTTTGTTTGCATTCTACACGGAGGGGACTAGATAATAGTTGAAATTAGGATATTGACTTTTATCTCTGTAGTTTGTCCACATTTGGGAATATCTGCCATATTTTTTCTTCCCAAAGGAAATTAATATAGTTTTATCAAAAAGAACAAAATGAGTCACTTACTAATCCCACTATTTTGCAAAAACCTTTTCTGTGCATAATGTGTTTTTCATGACCTATAAAACATGTGCGAGATAAGGGACAATTTTTTAATTTCTTTTTTGTCACGTGAGTTAAATTGATCCATAGAGGTGGTAAATAGTTGTACAAAAAATGTACATCCGTACAAAGTAGATATTTTTAAACAATGTGGGTGTTTTCTTTCTAAATAAATATTGAAAACTCAGACATTTTGATGCAGTCCTGTAATATATACGTGAGGTAATTTCACAATGCCTCAGAATTGACAGACAGCGTGTTCTCATTGCCTCCAAACTGTTTCATGCGACTTTCACAAGGCCTCACAGTTGCCCAAAGCCACTTTCACATTGCCACAGAACTGCCCCATGCAAAGATGGTTGTTTTTGTCCTCCCATGTTCCCCTCCCTTGCCTTGTCGCGCTCTGAAACACTTGTGTATGAGCGCAATATAAATAAAATATCATATCATTTCATATCATATCATGCCACTTTCACATTCCCTCCGAATTGACTCATACCATTCTCCACGACGGCGCTAGAACTTTGACTTTTAACCGAGTACCCCCTGGCCCTGGCACACGTACCCACATACACACATAAGAATTGAACCATCGTTCCTAACGTTCAAGAACAACGCCACAGCTTGGCTGTTCACCCAGAAAGCATAAGGTTCCTCACGCTAGCCTGGCTTTCTCCCTGCAATATATCATATCCATGTACAGATGCCACACTGTATTGATCATAACCTGTACATTTGTATTTCTGTATAACTTGTAAATTTGGTACTCTGTGTATACTTCTGTTGTAACCTTAACTAAGATTATGCGCCCGGTTGCCCTTGGGCCTGGTGCGCTTTACAAATAAACCAAACTTCAAACTTCAAACATCTTCCGGCACACTCCTTAGCATCATACATACTGACATGCACAGGAAGTACACATGGACCTCACTGTGTACATCATACACACTGACATGCACAGGAAGGTCATGTGAAGTGCTGGTTGACTTCCCTTTAGGCAGGGCTGATGGACCTCACTGTGTACATCATGCACACTGACATGCACAGGAAGGTCATGTGAAGTGCTGGTTGACTTCCCTTTAGGCAGGGCTGATGGACCTCACTGTGTACATCATACACACTGACATGCACAGGAAGGTCATGTGAAGTGCTGGTTGACTTCCCTTTAGGCAGGGCTGATGGACCTCACTGTGTACATCATACACACTGACATGCACAGGAAGGTCATGTGAAGTGCTGGTTGACTTCCCTTTAGGCAGGGCTGATGGACCTCACTGTGTACATCATACACACTGACATGCACAGGAAGGTCATGTGAAGTGCTGGTTGACTTCCCTTTAGGCAGGGCTGATGGACCTCACTGTGTACATCATACACACTGACATGCACAGGAAGGTCATGTGAAGTGCTGGTTGACTTCCCTTTAGGCAGGGCTGATGGACCTCACTGTGTACATCATACACACTGACATGCACAGGAAGGTCATATGAAGTGCTGGTTGACTTCCCTTTAGGCAGGGCTGATGGACCATTACTGTGTACATCATACACACTGACATGCACAGGAAGGTCATATGAAGTGCTGGTTGACTTCCCTTTGGGCAGGGCTGATGGACCTCACTGTGTACATCATACACTGTCCCCTTTCCCTGCGTGTGCGCTAGGATAGGAAGTGGGTCGGCATACTGACACTTATGCTCACCCTGTGACAAGCGTTGTAAGGGCGCAAGGAGCCTGGAGCCCCCCTTTCCCTGCATGCAGTACTTGGCATCCAGGTAAGGGAATGGGGCAGCCAACATGATCATCTGACAGGCCTGCCCCCTTGAGGCCATTCATTGTAAAAGGTTTGCTTCAGTGGTTGGGATTGTGCTGAAGCACATTTCCAGCCCCTGAAACCAGCAAAGTACAACAGCCGGAAGGTGTTGCATGTAAGGAATCTACAAGAATGTGGATTCTCTGCGAATGCAAAGAAAGCCCACTGCAGCTCAGCTTGTGCCACAGAGCGAGTGCTGCACAGACACCTGCCTAGCAATGCAACTTGAGTTGTGTTTGCTGGGACCTGTGAGGGCTCCAGTCTCAAATTGGTGGGTCCAGGGTGCTTTGCTGGGCCCTTCTGCCTCCACATCACCCGCCTCTCTGCTCATAATACCTATCGCTGTGGATTATAATGGCTGAGACAGGTAAAGAGGGAGTTGAGTCTCCATGGGCAGTCAATAGGTCCTCTCTTTGCTGAGACTCTCAACACGTCTCAGTATTCTGTGCACAGACGATCTCACACGACCTACTGCCTTTGGCCAGGCTTTTCCAGTGCATAGGTAACACCTCCGTGACAATGATGGACTGCATTTAACCCTTGCCATCCCTTTACAACAATGAGCAGGACAGTGTGTGATAATGGTCATGTATATACCATAAACTATGTCATGCCCAGGCCCTTGAAAAAGCGGTTCAGTTTCCCCCCAGCTCTCTGGGGGTGATTGACCACTGAGCCAACCTTACTGGAATTCCACCTGCTCTGCAGGTTTCTGGACTAGAGCTCAGCCCACTGAGCTATCCACTACTGATGTATGCTTGATGGGTATACTGTGTGCTGTAATGGGGACATGTGCAAACCAGCATGGTAATGCAGGATTGACTGGGGAATTAGAATAGAAAATAATATTTGTGATGTTTGAAACACTATTTCTGCCATTTTTGACCAAAATGTCTTTCTGGGTGAATCACTCAAACCCAAACCCCATTCCCCCCCCCTCCCGCACCCCCCACAACCCCCACATTCGTTCCTAGCTCACACTAATGTGCTTTTTAGATTCTATGAAGTCTTGAGAAAATGCAGTCACCAAATGTGCTTCAAAGGTATCATTATGTACTTCTGTTCTTAATATTTCTTCTGAGGGGTCCCATCAGCACCCCTCCACCATAAACATGGCCAATATCAATGTCCCAATCTTCTTTAAAGGGCTATTTGGTCCTCTTGGGGACTATATCAATGGGGAGAAGCCCATCCTTTTAGTGGTCTAATATACTTTATTAAATCTTCTTTACACATCCACCACTAGCATTTCAGAATATCCCTTCCCATGCAGTGGCGTGATTACACTAGAAGCGACCAGGCAGGTCTGAAATGGGGCATCTAGAGGCACTGGCTGGGGATACCGGCCTATCCCCTTTTTAGCAAAAAGAAAACTCCACAGGCCCTACTGAAGTGCTGTTCACAGGCTAGAATTATGGGGCACGTAAGTGCAGTAGATTCTGTGGCCAAAGGCCTTCTTCCTTTCACATCACAAAAAAAGTGTCCCACATTCACTAATCAAAATCCATGACTTTTTACAGTAAACTGAGTAGCTGAGCACATTAATACACATATTTTTGGCAAATGGTGAATTCTGGAGCTAATTTTTCTCAACATGTTTTCAAAGTACCAGGTGTATAGTGCACTGAGTAATTAAAGACACCCACACAGGCCTAGAAAACTGCCCCACACTGTCCTGCCTGGCCTGGCCCTCAGCAATCACCGGGATGCCCGATGGGCCAGTCTGGGCCTGGAGAGGGAGGCCCCCCTGCTGAATTACCTAGTCAGGGATAGGGTGGCACCAGTGATCGTTGGGGTGCTGAGAGATGGGCGTGAGCTCTGCTGGTGCCAGATGTCGGGCCTGTTGAGGAACGGGGAAACAGGCAGGTGGCAGAGGACGAGCAAGAGCCTTCTGTGGGAGTGACGCAATCGAGTGAAACAGATGGACATCACCGACCGTTTGGTGTTGCATCTCTGTGCCAGAATGTTCCACACTGAATCTCCCCAACTAATTTTCCCCGTATCAAGAGACATGTTGGGTGAATACAGGTGAGGACTTAGTTTGTCAACAAAAAACTATGTTACTGCCAGGAGCAAGAGGCCAACCGGATGCAAAGAACCAAGCAAGGGAAGATAACAATGCCGTGTGATCAGACACGCCCGAATTTCTGCAGAGCCTACACACACTTGTATCCTTCCAAAGTTCATAAATTGAGTGCCACTGTGCTGAGATACAATAACACGTATTATAACAACACTTAGAACTGAGCAGAATCTGGCATAAAGAGATTACTATTTGTATTATTATATATTAAGACTGCCTAACATAGTACCCCTCTCATTCTCCCTGGATGTTCTTTTCGTCCGCCTGGATTGTTGTATGCCACCTAGATGGGTCCCATTGAGTTGCTTTCCCCAGTGAACGCCCGATACAAATAGGGTGATCTCTAATGGGAACGGGAAAACGTGAAGGTCGTGACGCCGAATTGATACAATCAAACGTTATTCATGATAGCATGGGAAAGGGAGTGCGGCAGCTCTGACGCAGGACAAAATGGCCTGAGGCAAAACATCAGTTAGTGTTATCAGCAGCTACTAGTACATAAATAACTCTTGTCAGGAAGCACATTTAACTAAGGCAATAAAAAGGTAAGAATACAGGTTTTCCTGATAGCGCTTTCAGTTCAGTCAGTCCAGTTTCAATTTACTGTACCGTTTATCACTTTTCAAAAATACCTTTATAAACACGTTCGTCAAGCATTCCCTAGAATTAAAAGGTGCTTGAATTGAGAAATGTGAAGCCTCAAATAACAGTCATAACCTCGCTGAGCTCCTGCTGCTAATCTGGGTGCGGCCTCCTCCATCCAGCACGTTTACCTCAGCGTCCTGCACCACCATCAAGCAACAGTCAGGGCAGGCGGGCCATGACCCCATCGCCCGGCCTGCCCCGATCTGTAGCTAAAGGCTGCTGGTCCCGCCTCCCATTCCCGCCATTGGATGCTCCTCACCACTCCCAGTACTTGACTCCTTGCTTTGGGGCGACTCAGCTCCGGGCAATCCTGCAAAGGGCAGGCAACTCAGGGCAAACCTCCAGACTTTCCTCCAGTCTCTTTGCCACTTTGCCTGTGCTTGTTTGAGCTATTGCTGTGTTGTGTCCTGCTACTTGCTTGTGAGTACCAATTACGTCTTTGCTCAGCCCCAGTCCCGCCATGCACTGCTCCTACTATCTCTACCTTTCTCTTTTGCTTCTTTCTTCGTTTTCCTCTGCCCTAAACCATTTCAACTCTTTTCCTATCCCTATCATCTCTTCTCCTCAACGCCACTCCTCTTCTTACTCACCTACTCTCTTTATTTATAAAACCTCTAACCCTAACTTTCATCACACTTCCTCTTCTCGCATCTACCCCCAGCACCTCTCTGCTCAGCAGACTCAACATCAATATACTTCTATGTCTACATCTATTTCTATTTAGAATGCACAATCTGTCTGTAAAAAGACTTCCTTTACCTTCGACTTCATTCTGTCCCATGCTCCCTCTCCTGACTTTATAACTCTTACAGAAACATAGACTCTGTATCCCTTGCTGCCCTTCACAACCCTGCCTACACCTTCACCCACTCTCCAGTCCAATTTGCAGGGGTGGTGCTGTAGGAATGTTTGCATCTTCCAAACTTCCTATATCTCCTACTCCCTAATGTCCGCTATTTCTCCCTCTTCCGAATACACTATCTCCACAATCACTGCTCCATTTAGCATTCATATTATATTTCTCTATTGGCCACCTGGTCGATTTAGCACTGTCATCGCTATCCTTAAGAAAGCGGACCTAGATCCTAACTGTCCTGACAACTTTTGTTTTGTTTTGACAACTTCTACCTCACTATTCCAAAATCCTAGACCATGTAGTTTTAAACTGACTTGCTGGGTTCCTTGACACACACAACCTCCGGCATCCTCTTAAATCTTGATTCTGACCTCTGCACTCTACTGAGATGGCTCTCCTCAATGTCTGCAACTACATCTCTTCCGCTCATCATGCTAACCGTTCATCTATTCTTATTCGTCTCGACCTCACTGCTGCCTTTGATACCATCAAGCATTCTGACATTATATCAACACTATCTCTTCAAGGCATCAGGGATAAGGCCCTTGCTTGGTTTGCTTCACATCTCGCCCCACCACCCCAGACGCATCCAAGTGTGCTGGAACCGCTGTACCTCCCCACTCACCCCCCCTACTGTTGGTGTTCCCCAAGGGTCAGTCGTGGGTCCATTTCTCTTCACTCTCTGTACCTCTGCTCTTGACATCTTGATCACCTCCTATGGCTTCTCCTACCAACTCTTCATTGATGACACTCAGATCTTCGACTCCTTACCCTCCTTATCTGATGAGCTAAGGTAAAAAATGTCTGTCTCTCCGCATCAAATCCTGGATTGCATGTCATTCACTCATACTCAACTCCACTAATACTGAAGTTCTCTACATCCCATCCAAACAGGCTATCTCTTCCTATCCTTCTCTTCTATTATTCTTTTCTCCTGACTACCTTCCCTAATTTGATTCTGCCCGCAACCTTGGTTTCGTCTTCGACTCATCTCACAACTTCTCGTTTTTCATCTCCAAATCTGCCACTGCGGCCAGACTTAATCTCTGCAACATCAGAAAAATTACCTCTTCTTCCCTTCAACACTGCTAAGCATCTAATCTCCTCATTAGCACTCTATTGATCTGACTACTGTGCCAGTCTACTCTATAGCATTCACAACCATGCTTTTTCATCTCTTTCGACAAAGTCCTCAACTTCGCTGTCTGTACACTCTTCAACTTTCCACGCTTCACCTCCACATCCCCAGCCCGTTGTCAGTTAGGCTGGTTATGTTTGACACAAAGGGCAAAGTATAAACTCATTTTCATCATCTTCCAAACTATACACAGACTTGCCTCACCATAGCTATCAGCCCATCTAACTCCCTACCCGCCCCCTTGCTCCGTACAATAATTCTTGGCCCACCTCCTTGCCACTTTTTATGCCCCTTGCTCTCCCTCTCGTTGCTGCTCTCTTACTCTGGAATGCTTTTCCCCTCCCTCCCTGCTCTACACCCACTCTATCTCTATTTAAATCCAACCTCCTAGCTCTCCTCCTTTCTGAAGAACCAATTGTGTAGCATTCTACACCACCACATCACCTTGTTCTCCTCTCCCCATACCTCTATACAACAACCCCACAGCCTTTTCCATCTCCTCTTTATCCTGAAGCTACCACTTCCTCCACTATCCCGTTCCTATATCATGCTCTACGGTCCTTGTCCCTGGTTATGTTTCCACCTTCCTGCACCCTCTAATCCTATATCCACATCCTCTCATTCATTGTTAGGGGCACTGCCCTCCACTCTGTAAATCAATGTTCAGGTTAAAAAGGGTTGTAAGCATTTTTGTGGCAACCATGCATTGTTTTCCCTGTCATTTTCATTAAATACATAACAAGTTATGTACAAAAGATGTTCAGACTAAAACTAGGAATTATTTAAATTCTCCTCACCAGTGTCCAGTACTGTCCATGTTTTTTGTGGCACTGCCTTTGCTTAGCCACAGCTAAACCACGTCAATGTTTCTCCTATGTGGACAAAGCTATGTTTATTCATGCACCAAATTAAATAGTTCACTAACTATTTTATAACATGCAAATTATATATTTGTTTTTTTATGTACAATTCCGAGAAATAAAGTTGGTACCCTTTAGTGCGCTCCTTGGGAAGAATTACTCAATCACTTGGTTATGTTAATTCCAATTTGTTTATTCAGTATAGGTTCTGGATACTCCATACACTTAAAGTTTCAATAAACAAACTTTGTCTCCCAAATTGTCTCCCAACACGTGTTTCCCCATGACTTTAGCCACGGTTCCTCAGGGGAGATTCTTGTGTGTAGATTCTTGTGGATTCAAAGATGTTCCTTTCTCTCGGTACGATTGCCTCTGTGCAATACTGAATAAACAAATTGGAATTAACATAACCAAGTGATTGAGTAATTCTTCCCAAGGAGCGCACTAAAGGGTACCAACTTTATTTCTCGGAATTGTACATATATTGCTGCAGCCACAATACAGGCACCCCTGGTGCAGACCCTTGGCCATCTGAGAAAGGAACCAGAGAGGCACAAAGGCTTCGCTCTAGATAGGAACTCAAGCCGGCATTGGCTGCAACATCTGTTTTTTTCAAAAATATTGTTTTTTTATGTGTCTGAGTATTTGATAGAATGCTCTCCATCAGGAGTGAGTGATTGAGGAAATATTATGTTATTTTATAGCGAACATCACCCCACTCACAGTAGATCATACCCAGTACATTCGATCACTTGTAGATGTACTTGTGACGTCTCTCCTGTCAGGAGAATTTTCCCTCCTGTAACGTTGCATACAGCTACATCTTCTTAGCTAAGCAGAATGGGGATATGATCTGTCTCTACTATTGTGGAGCATGTATTTAAAAATATAGCACATGTTTCGGCATATGAGCAGTATTGTGCTCATTTGGGCCACACTAATGTGTTCAGTCAGAAGCGTTGGAGGAAGCCTGATGTCCACGAGTGTATGGTTCTTTGAGTGTATGGTTCTTTGTTGTCTGGCAGGATCGTAGCCTACTGTTTCAGGGGTAGCTCTGTGGCACGAATACACCGCTTTGAGTTGCTCCTCCTTGGCATTTGGCACCCCATGTGTGGTTGCGGTCGTATGTAAAAGTAACAGCCCATTTCAAGATGTCTGCCCTTTCTACTTCTTATTCCTCTTTGAAGGTTGTTGTCAGGCAGGGAGTTCTCCCAATCCAGCAGCGCGTGGTACCATAGTTCTTCGGCTCCAATGTCTCTAGGAATGCCAAAAAGGCTGCCAGTGAAGACATGTTACAACTCTTCTGGCTTTCAGGCGTGCTAACAGAATGTTCATTGATTGGTCTTCTGTTCATTGGTCTAAGACCTCTGGTTCAGATAATGAAACGGTGCCAATGTATTTTTGTGCCTTGGATCATTCCACTTACACCTGTTTTCACCACATTGGCGGTAAGATGGCACGAGGGATCTGTCACGTATCTATGGTACAGAAGGACAGGGGGGCTTGGGAAAGCCCCACATGTGACCGATACTAAACGTTTGCTAGTTTATCGCCTAAGTACAGCTAATCCATACAGATGCATCCACCAATTCACTATACCGGTTCATGTTTGTTGTGTGTACCCACAGGCGCAAGGATAGGGAAAGGACACTTCCTATACATGTGTGTATGACCAAATAATTTAGAACTGAATTTAGGTGGAAGGTTTCCCTCTTCCAGGGAGCAGAATCATGTTAGATGGTTCTGTCGTGTTGCTGCATGGTGCCGTTTTCTGCATTCATTTTTTTCTGCTGCATACTGCCCATACCCTGTGCAAACACACCCAGATTGCCCATTAAGTATTTATGTCTATTTTGTTAAGTGCTTAGGTTCACGAGGTTGTTGACCAATGCATCGACGCTAATGAATTCCCATGTGTGCAGGGAAGGGCTCTGAGGCATCCTTCGCTCGCTCCTGTGGCTGTAGCTCCACAATTGTCCTATAATGAGTTTTAAAAAAAAATGTAAATTGAAATTGACGGTTTGACAGAGGACACCCAGGGAGAGTGTCGTTTTTTTAAATGAAGATAGTACTCACAGTTTTTCTTCAGTTAAGTATCGCCTTTATAATGCTTGCTAGGTGGTTAAGCAGCACCCGTGGACCGCGCCCGCATTAGCACCAGGCCTGCAGTCTCTTTTCTGAGCCTTCCTTGCTAGGGCATGCTTTCTGGCTTCGGGTGGCAACGGAGTGGGGCATGCTGCCAGCGTATGGCACGCAGGACTCACAGTGCCTGCGGGTAAAGGATATTACATCCTCTCCTTTACAAGGGTAAGGAAATCTAGTATACAGTTCAAAGTCTTGGCATGTGGAAGTGGGTGTCTTGGTGTGTGTCTTCTAGTCTTCAATGCTTTTTTTCTTTTGCTGTATCCTTCCTTATATTTTGCTGTTCGTTGTGGACTCGTCTCCGTATCTTCCGATCCTTGTCTAGGAAAGATTCCCTGTTTTTCTCTTTATTTTGGTTCGGTTGGTGGTCGGTCATCATTCTCCCTCAGGTAAGGTGGCCTGGTTTCCAAATCTATGTGTGTACATTCCCTGTTGAGCGCTGTGTTGGTGGTATGGGGTGTGTTGTTTCTGTGAAGGCGAAAGCTGGTCGTGGCGGGTTGTGCTCTCTGTTCGTGGTTGATCCCTCTGGATTTATATAGTGCTATTCTGGATAGATTCCACATCGTCACCATGCCTCCTACATAGAATGCGTCAGCGAGCGTTGTACTCTGAGGGTTGTCACTGCACTTGGAACCTGAACCTGTGTTAAATTGACTTTAATTAGGTCTCCTAACCGAACAGTCAGCCTCGTCGTGGCTTTGCAGCAATTGCAGCATGACCATCCTACTCCCAGAATTTGGCATCTGACTGTCCATGACATGGATCGATGAAGGTCCGACTGGATTTGCGCGATCGGGAACCAGGATGTTATTTGCGACCCTGCCTCTCAGGTTGGAAAGCAGGGTTACACTGTAGTGTTGTCAAAAATTTACTCAGTGGAAAGCAATTTCCAGTTGGGTGGCTTCAAAATAAACAGACCATGCACGTCTGACAAGGTGCAGCATTTCTTTAAGGATCTGTTCACCCTTTCAACCAGATCATTGTCTTTTTGATGGAACAGGGACCTCTTGCTGTGTTTCACTCCCATCATTTGCAAGCATAGGACCATGTCAGTGGAAGTGAACTGTATTCCATTGTCGGATACCAAATACATGCAAGAGGAATGCCTCTCTTTGAAATAACTGAACATGAAATTCTATGTTGGAGGTCGTAATATATTTCATAGAAATGAAGCTTAAATCCATTTAGAAGTGTAATCGATGAGGGCTACCACATATTCCTGGTGTAAAGACATGAAGACTATGGGTCCAATAAAGTAAATCCCGACTTTCTCCCAGATCGTGCTGGGCCATGAGACAAGTGGGCTCAGTATTCCCAAAGCTGAAGAAAGAATGCTATACACGAGACAGGAAGGAAAGCAGTCCAGAGATATGAAACGATAGGTTCTAAGCATAGACTTGCAACAGCAACAGTGAACAGAAAAGTCCAACGAAGACACACTGGTTTGATTTCCACTTAGGGCGTAAACCGAATAGTAACAGGGTTGTACTAGTTCAGGGGAAACTCTAGCCTTCTGAGCAGGTTGCCATTGCAGCACCTCACTCAGAACGCTTGCGGAAAGGAGCAGCAGGAGTGGGCTTCAGTGTTTGGACTCTAAAGCACCAACAAGGAAACAATACTCACTAGACCAGTATGTGTCAGGCAGGAATGGAACAATGACTGCCTCCTGAAACAGAAACCAGCACACTGTAACAAATATGGTGCAATGGACAATACTGCCTGCTGGGGAAAACAAAACAGCCAAACTCTGCACAAACGAATCACACAAGCACAAGTGAAGACAGTAACTATAACTGTCATCTGTGTGGATATTCACAGGAGTATCCAGGGATATTACAGAAAGATGAAGATAACAAGGTTCAAGACAGAGAAAGAGCATTGACAAGAGAACTGGAAAGGCATGGTGGAAACTATGGACTGTATTCAAGGAATAGCAGACTGAACTGTAGATTAAGAACCAGGAAACTCTCCACCAAAATGCTGGATTAGAATAATGGGGGCCGAACCACAGATTGGTAAAAAGGAAACTAGGACTGAAACGCTGGACTGGAATAACAAGGATATTACAGGTAGTGATCAAGGACTACAGACACAGAACAAGGGACTGGTGGCAGAGATGAAGGGGCTGCAGGTAGAGAACAGAGGTACTGTAGGCAGAGAAGAGGGGCTGTAGGTAGAGGGCAAAGGGTCGCAGAGCAGACAGGGAGCACAGGGCTGCAGGGCAGAGAGTAACGGATACTAGAGCTGGAACTGGATAAAGCAACAACAGGATTTAGGAGGACACCACGGTTCAAAGCAAGAGTGACTTGACAGAAACTCAATGCAAGAACAAAGTGCTCATGTAGGTAGCTTTGTAAATACTGACACTCCAGGGGCTGAAGCAAAGTCATTAGCAGCACCTGGACAGCACACGTGAAGGTAATCTCCCTCCTCCCTCTCTGGAGTTGAACGAGAAAAGCAGGAATTTAGGGCTGCTAGGGATTGCAGCACTTAGAACCTTCCAAATGAATAGCCAGGTTTCCCAAACTATCAACGTGTGCATTGTGGGACATGTCGCTTGTGCAATGTAATAGGGACGTTCTGATGCCTTCAACATGGAAAGTAAAGCCAAAATATGAATGGATACAGTTCAGCATCGTAGAAATGAAGTGGGAGTCCACGCTATTACACAATGAGTGTCTGCTGCTGTTTGAGTGGCATGGTCGTGACAATTTGTGAGTGCGGGAATTTAAATAAGGAGGCATTTCTCTCCTTCCTTGTTTGCGCGGCAGGAACTGATGGCATGCTCCACTTCTCTGTCTTTCTGTTTCTCCTCAACCTCATAAACATCACAACATTTACTCCTACATGCAGTGTAAGCATGGATGAACCTCTATAACCCCCAACAACATCACCCAGGCTTCTCCCCAGGCTGCGTACCTCAGTCCTATTACATCTCTTGTCTGTGCCCACAGGTAGCACTTGCCATTGCTTAGGATAAACAGTGCTCAAGATAGCCACAATCATGGCGTTGCTTGCCTGCCCCTTTAGGCTTACAGGTCTTGTTCATAATGCCACCCCTGCCCTCCCTGGTTTAGTAGCTCCAGAAAGAAACTTTCTGTGTTGACCCTGCAACTCTCTAAAAATACTGGGATATATTAGAAAACGATTGC
This sequence comes from Ambystoma mexicanum, assembly GCF_040938575.1. Lineage (NCBI taxonomy): Eukaryota > Metazoa > Chordata > Amphibia > Caudata > Ambystomatidae > Ambystoma > Ambystoma mexicanum. The sequence goes on from NC_090937.1 coordinate 276,600,210, forward strand.
ACCATGACATGTGCAGTTTGGCAGGGTACAAGCACCAAGGCAAAAATTGCCCTTGGGCCAAAAGATACATTTTCACTGCATTATTGCAACAGGGTTAGTTAGCCCTAGTTCTAAAACAATGCCAATATGTGCCCTGGTGCTTATACCGTGCCAGCTGCACTTGTTACGGTGCAATCGTTTTCTAATATGTCCCAGTGTTTTTAGAAATAGGACAAACCTTTCCCTAGTGCTAATACTATGCAACTTTGCACTTGCACCAGTGCAAAGTTTCTGTAATCTGGCACTCAAAAGAGATGCTCTTTCTGCCAGTTGGATCAAGGATGTGTGTCAAAGTCTTGTGATCAATGCAGAGGTGAAATAGCCTTTCCCAAATATAAGTGTGGACATGTTCATCAGCCCTGGTGCTGGTGAGTCTTTCCCGCTCAATCATGAAATAATTATTTTCTCTCTCCATGAGTTACCTGAAGGCAAATGCTACAGAGTGCTGATGCCCAAAGACTTTTTGCAACATGATCGCTCACTCCCTGTACCCTCTGGCATCGCTGGTGAGTATGGTGTGTGCTTGAGTATGAAAGGGCCGCAGACACACAGATGAAGTGCATGGAGAATGTCCTCTCTGATTTCCTGAAAGTTAGGTTGTGCTGCAGTGGAACATTACTTCCCTTTTAGGAGTGCACAGATGGTCTCAGATTTGGAAGAGAATCCATTCACAAATATTGCCTAATATTCTGTGAGAACCCAGGAAGGAGCACAGTCTGTCTTTAGATTGGGGTAAAGGTCCATCCTAGATTGCGTGCATTAGAGTCGTTTTAGGTCTGACTCCATTCCAGGAAAGTTCATATCCTAATGATTAATTTCTGTCTTTTAGGAATTCCCAGTTTTCTGCTCTGAGGGTTATAGTCAGGGGTCCACGAATTAGATCAGAAAAAAAACATGTACTGAATAAAAGGAGCACACACCGGGCAAGAAGCAACGCGGTTTATTACAGCTGGGTAAGCACAAATTAAACATAACAGTAGATAGTGTAGAGGAGATCCCAAATAAAGCCTGCACTCTAATCACCCATTTTGAAGTACCAGGAACGTTCACACTGAAATATGTGACGTATGATGAGCAAATAAACCAGCAGAGAGCCGCAGTAGGGCTCTGCCCAGTACTCATCAGAATAGCAACACCTATTGAAGTACCAATACCCAGACAACAATGGACAGTAAGGTATCCATTGACAAAACCCTACCAACAAATAAGACGAAATGAAGATTGCCTAAGTACCGTCCTGGAAGAAACCAAAAAGGCCTTAATGGAAGACGAATGGTGACGTCACGGGAGCCCGGACAGACTCACAGATAGAAGAAATGACAACCAAAAAATGACACACAGAGACGAAACACCATGAATAAAGATATTGTGAACCCAAAGGAAGAGAATGATGTTGAAATACAAAGAAGCTTAAGCTGTAAGCAGGATGAAGATATTCAACCAGCTAACGCCTGTACATATGCTTGGAACCCCAAGAAAGCTAAGAAAACAGTGCGGCTTGCTATGCTAAATAGAAGAATAGCGCGGCAAGTGCCATTATACATAATCTACCTAAAAAAAAAGCACAATGTTATAAGTGCAATTCCACTTTGCAGGAAAAGCAGAATCAACTCAGGTTACTAGAGGCCAAACAAGACAAGATTCATATTCTAAGCAAAAGGAGAAGAGATGGCTGAATCGAAACTCAGCAGATGCAACTCGTGCCAGGACAGCCAAGGTCATACCAATAGAAGGAATGAATAGTAGCTACATATAATTGAAACTTAAGAACAGAATATCCTGTCTTTGAAAGGTCGAGATAAGGAGGCGTAGGTAGGTGGAAAGCCGAGTAAGAATGAAATGCACAAATTGAGAAAAACTAGACAAATTCACGGTGTGGGTAGCACGTGACCACCCGAACGAGAAGGAGCACGGGTTCACACCTACGATTGGCATCCGCCCAGACAGAGATATCAGAACTTTTCCAGACAGAAGATGCAGTTTCGAGGCCAACCACAGTAAAATAATTGACACGTAGTTGCTGAAGCGATGATTGATTGTAACCTTAATTGGAGGAAGATGGGTAGCTGTGGGGGCACCCTGCACCTGGCTGACCGTTCTGCACGCTGCTAAGTAAAGTGGAAATGTATGCATGGGGTTGGTGCCAACCCAATCACAATGGACCAAATAATCTAGGGTCCTATAGTTAGTAGAACCAATGGGACATCATACTTTTAGTGATGTCTACAGTAGTCATTTTTGAAGGAAGGGCTTAGACGCCCACCTGTCAGTGTTTACCCAATCCCCTCACTCCGTTACCATATACAGATATAGTACCTATATTAAAGGTAACTTTTCCTAACCAATAAAATTGCATATTACTGTTTGAGTGTTGCATGTCAATTTTGACACGTTTTGAGTATAAAAGTTATGATTTGTAAGAAGTTCATTGGAGTTGAAGCGTGACGGACTATCGCATAACTGCTGATTGCCATGACTCCCCGGTTTTTGTACTTGTCATTAAACGGACTCCCTTTGCCAAACCATTGAGTTGTCCTTATTGATTGGTGTTGGAGTAATAAATCTGCACCCCCATCCATCTCAAGGTGCAGCTATCGCATCTTAAAGTACTTCGGAGCAAACCTAGGCTCTATGGGCCGGCCCGGGGGTCTCCTGAATACACTTGGTAGCAGAGGATGGTTATCGATTATTGATTTGAATAAGACACCTATTGACCATCGACATAAGGTAACCCTAGGTCTTCGGCAATATCACAAGTCCTTTGCCGTTCGGCTGAGTAGACCGTGAAACTCCCAGTAGACAGTGGTAGTGTAAAGAGACTGCAGACAGGACCTGAAGGGACCCGTGTTCCCCAGGCATCCCTTCCCATTCCTACAGGCAGCTGAACGGGCGAAAAAACGAAGAAGGTGGTAATGAAGGAGGTGATCCCGAGGGTCCAGGGAGGAACCATGCGAACGGTGAGTGAAAAAGACTAATGTTCTGGTAAAAGTGCATGCTTTAGAACAAGCAACGGGAAAAGGTAACGGAGGGAGGCGGTAAAAAACTAAATATAGTTAGAAGTAGAGAAGACTGTATATATATATATATATATATATATATATATATATATATATATGGCGATAATGACTCGGGAATAATTAAATAAATAAAGGTTACCGTGGAGGGCACACGAGAAGAGAGAGGTTACCGGGGCAGACACCCGAGAAGTGAGAGGATCCGCCTTATTCCTACGCTTTTTACAAGCGGCTAGAGGAAAAACGTGTACCCAGAGTCCCAGATAAAGGGGGGACGATTAGACTACCACGACAGTTAAAGACGTCGTGAAAGGGGTACGTGTAGACTCCATGAAGGGGTAATGATTAGAGGCAGAGATAACTGTGACAAGCTGATGTCCGTCTAGTCTGTCAAGCGTCTGTCTTACATGTTTTTGTTGTGACGTCATACGTAAAAATAAATCTTAGAGAAAACTGATTTAAATATTATGCGATTTAATAGCTGAGATAAAATCGCATATGAATTGATGTTTTTTGAGTAAATCAGAAGGTATAAAATTTTGTGAAAATTTGGATTGGAGCTTGCAGTGTTTGGTGCTCGCTCATATTGTTGGAACTGTTTAAGACACACGAAAGTGTTGACCAGTGTTATATAAGAGGAATGGGAACAGATTTAAAGTATGGAGGAAATAACTCCATTGACACTGCAAACAGTTGCCAAAACACGCACCCAAACTAAAGAAATATAGTACAGAGTGGGTGAAAGGGACTACCCACAAGATGTTTATGCCATGGCCACAACGTGGGTCCTTATCTAAAGCCGTCTTACAACATATGATGACATATTTACATGCCACATACACGGGCAAAAAGCTAGAAAAAGGCCTTGCTGCCCTGGAGTTTTGGAAAATGTATGAGCAAGGAAAGGAGGAAGAGCCACCAACAGATTGGATACTTAATGTATGCACAGAGGGGGTTAGATGCCTACCGCGCCGCCTACCCCATCCAAAACGAAAGTTGAAAAAAGGATGAGGGTTATACCCACTGAGAGAACTCAAAGCAGCCACGGGGTATAGCAACCCCGCATATGAGTCACCTACACATAGTAGTGATGAAAATCAAGGGAACAATAAGGATAAGAATATTGCCTCCACAATCCCACGGGACAAAGGGAGATGTGATGATGAAAGAAGAGATCAGGCACAGACAAGTGCATCTCTCGATAAAAAGAGAGAAGGGAAGAGATGGAAGGGAAACGAAGATAGAACTGATGAGATAGCATTTGCAAAAAACGAATGGATGGGAAGGCAAATTTTATTGAAACTTGATGGCAAAGGCAGTGATGATGCAAAACCAAGGGAAAGGATAGAGGATGTACAGGGAAAGGGAAAAGAGAAGGAGTTAAGAGATGGAAGAATAAGAAAGAAAGGCAGACAAATCCAAGAACAGCTATATCGCGAAGAGCAAGAGAGACAGCTCGATCGCAACCTAGAGCAGCCAATGATCAAGACATACAGAAACAGCAGAGGATAGAGGAAGAGCGAAGGATACGTGAGAAAAGAATAAAGAGACAAGAGATGAGGAAATTCGAAGGGCAGATGAACGTAGAAATGAACGGAGAAAGGAAGAACATAGGGTCAGAGAAGAGGCAAGGAAACGCAAAGATTTTGATGACGATATAGAACGGAAGCGAAGACAGAGAGCACACAATCTTGAATATCTGGGGAGAGAGGTTAAAAACCTGATCCAGTAGTAGATTGGGAAGATATAGAAGAATTCTTTCCTGCGTATGATTCAGTACCAGGCACGTCTAGGGCCAATATGGGAGATGACTTCAACACCAGAAGCATCGGAGAAACGATCGATAGAATATATGATGAGATGGGGTTAGAACAAACACCCCAAGGGGAGGGGCAAGACGAGCGCCTGGAGAGCACTCAGCTGTACGACACTGAGGATGTCTCCCGAAGTAGTGGGAATAGAGACCTATCCATGGATAGATTCGAAATAAGTAGGAAGAGCACGTGGAAAATGAGGAAGAGAGACAGAGCGAAAGACGACTCCCAAGGGAAAAAGGAATAAGATGGTCAGACACTAGCGAGTCTGCACTGAGGGTATCAGAGTCAGCCACACAGTCTGACCGACATGAAGAAGAATCACATGGTCAGAGGGGGTGCCATCACCGCCCTATGTAGACAGGCTCAGGCAGACGGCAATGCAGGAATATTACCCCTGCAATAGACAGAAGAACAATGAGAGAAGAGAGAGAGGACTATGCATCCCAATTTCCGTTGCTCGAGAAGGTAGGAGTAAGACCGCAATATATTCCATGGCCACACATGGATCGAGAACATTTGAAAAACAAGCTGCCAATGCTGACATCGGGAGCCGGAAAGTGGATACATGAGTTAGAACAAAATGACAGGAGGAAACACATTAGCTATAGGGGACATTAAGGGTCTCCTGATCGCCATACTTGGTGAGAGAGCAGATGATGTGTTGGCAGGAGCAGCCTACCCTGGCGTAACCACAATTAATACCGCACACGACAGAGCTCCATTTAACAACTGTAGAGCTGCAGTATGGAAAGCGCTATGAGTACTATACCCGGATACTTCCGATATGGGAGCTATGATGATGCAGAAAAATGAAGGAGTCTGAAGATCCGTTAACATACATACAAAATTTTCAAGATGCATGGGTGCTCAAGACTCATGAATCCTGGACGAAATCTATACCTGTGTTTTACCATATATTGTGCCAAGGGCTGCCCAAGCCAGTGAAGAAACAACTGAAGAAATTGGTGGGAATTGAAGCCAAGCCTTGGGCTGAAATATAGTTGACCATCGCACATTATTGTAGACTGCTGCAAGAAAAGAATCGCAAAAAGGAAGCCGCTCGATAGGGTGAGGAAGTGAAATTGGTGCAAAAGAAATTGTCAAAATATGCTCTTGAGGGAGCCATGATAACTAGCACAGCTGAATCAAGCATGCAGCAGGTGGCTAGTCCACAGCAGACTAATCAGGACAATACGGGATTCTATCCCAGGGGAAGAGGATTTAGGGGAAGACAATGGCAGAGCAATCAGGGAGGTTTCCAAAATAATCAAGGAGGCTTTCAAAATATTCAAAATGGTAACCAAGATATGTCAAATGGGCAAATGATCCGACCACCACGAGTATGTTGGCTGTGTGGAATGACAGGGCATTTGGCGAGCACATGCAGAAATCAAGGCATGATGCAGAACGGCCAAGGAACAGGAGCAGGCATGACAAACACACCTGCAGTATTTCAACAGGCTGTTGCGCAGAATCACACAGTGCAACAACAAGCACCAGGAGTGCAACAAGGTGTGTAGCCTCAGAGCATGTGGAATTTTCCACAAGGACAATCCCAACAGGTACGAAGCAACTGTTACAGACAATGGGCACGGGCAGACCACGAACCCTGGAATGGGAAGTAACAATGGGAATGGGGGAAACCCACCAGCACAGAGTGGGCCAGATTTGTATATAAATTAGGACAGCTCACTGGGAACCCTGATGTGTTCTATCTTATCAGTGACATCAGACCCTCACAGGGAACCTAGGGTGGATGTCGTTATAGGGGATAAAGAATATTCCTTCTTAGTTGACACGGGTGCAACACGCTTGTGCATACGTGAAGGCAAGTTTTCCTCGTCCGATGAGGCCATAGATACTCAGAGTTTGACAGGAGCTACCAGTTGTGTTCCCTTCACAAATGCACTTCCAGTCTCCATAGGAGAATGTGAAATGAATGTACCTTTATTATGTTCTCAGCAGACCCCAGTAAACATTCTGGGTCGGGATTTAATGACAAAATTAAACATGACAATCTCATTCATGGAGGAGGGCATAGTATGTTCCACTCCAGGAATGCACTACTCATATGTATGCTAAATGATTAGAACATACTCAGGACATATAGCCATGACAGCCATACCATTAGAGCCAGAAATGTTTGCATATGGTATGCGTGTGCTTATGCCAGCATTGCCAGGCCTTGCAGACAAAATCACGAGAACCCCTGATGAGTTCTTATTCAGACCCAGAATACCAATGCATGAGGAGAAGGGACAAGTATTTCCCTTGATGATACACACAGCTGCAGTGGGAGGGAGAGTGGCCTTGATTGATGGTTATGACGACGAGGGCCGACAGTGGTGCACAGTAATCGCCATTGAAGAAGGATATCGAGTGACCGACATCACCGATGACGATCTGTTTGAAGAGCAAACAGATATGGGAGAGACAATGGTGGAAGTGAGTCTCACCTGTTGGGTAAAGATGATTGAAAGAAAAGTACCTCAGAGAATGATGTTGCCACTAAATCGCCTGAATATTTTGATGACGACATAGCCAAAGTGCCTGTCTCAGTATGGACTACAAGCCCCTATGACATAGGCCTCTTGAAGGTGGTTGGAGAAGTGAAGATTAAACTGAAACCAGGAGCAATTCCACCAAAATCCCGACAATATCCCATGTCCACAGAGGCAGATGAGGGGATTTTTAAGACAATTTCTGCAATGATGGAACAGGGCATCTTAGTGACGTCAGAGTCCTCATGGAATAGCGCAGTTTATCCGATCAAAAAATCAAAAGGAGGGTCTTGGCATTTAATCCAGGATTTACGCCCAATAAACGATATTGTTGAGGCCGAGTTCCCTCTAGTCTCTAACCCGTCTACAATTCTATGGAACATACCCATTGAGACAAAATATTTCACAGTGATTGATATGAAAAATGCATTTTTCTCAATCCTGTTGCACCGTGACTTACAAGATTTGACGTCATTCACGTTCAGACAAATGCATCTGAAAAGCATGAGGCTGCCACAGAGATACTGTGAGTCTCCTTCTATTTTTAACAGAGTCCTGCAGATGGATATGAGCAATATCGCACTAGAAAGTGTCGCCCTGCAATACGTGGATGACATCTTAATTTGTAGCACAACAGACGAACAATGCAGGCACGATTCTGTTCAGCTATTGACTACACTGGCTGAGAAAGGATATAAGGTTGATAAGGAAAAGTTACAATATTGTCAACAAGAAGTGCTATACATAGGCCAGCTGATCTCACATGAGGGAAAGAAAGTGACCCCAGAAAGGGCTGAAGCCATATTTAACACGGCTAAGCCACACACGATAAAGCAGATGCAGAGCTTTTTAGGCCTATGCAACTATGTCAGGGCATGGGTCTACGACTACAGCTCTTACACCAAGCCGTTACTTCAGGCCCTAAAGAAGGCCCAAGTGATGAAAGAAAAGATCGAATGGTCTGAGACCATGGAGAAAGGATTTGCTGAACGCAAAAGAGACATTTGCACAGCACCAGTTCTAGAGATCCCCAATTATGCAGAGGAATTTTACCTGTTTTCACTCACAAATGGCAGCGTTATGACGGCAGTACTCATGCAGAGGCCCACGTTGGGGTACAAGCCCCTGGCATACTATAGTGGGAATTTGAACCTAGTGATGAGGGGTAATTTCCTGTGCGAACAAAGTTTAGCTGCCGCAGAGTTCGCCATAGAGAAGGCTACAACCATTGTAATGGGATGCTCAATGACGTTTTACATCGAGCACTCACTATTTGCCATTCCAGAGAAACCAAAGGGCACATTGACATCTCAGAGAGCTTCTGCTTAGGAAGTGATCATATCAAATCCATCGATTAAAATAGTCTGATGTAAGATAGTAAACCCAGCTATGTTCGTAGCAGAGCCAGTCACAGAAGGAGAGCCCATACATGACTGTGCAAATTATGAAGAATTCTATGATGAAATCCCCAGGGTGAAAGAAAATGCCTTGGCAGAAGGAGAGATCGTCTTTATTGACGGGTCTTCAAAGATCGACCAAAATGATGGGCAAAGATACACAGGCGTTGCTGTGATAAAGCACACAACGAATGGAGGGTTTCGAGTGCTTCTTAGTGCACAAATACCATCTCATTATTCAGCACAGGCTTCAGAATTATTGGCGGTAATACTCTACATTGAGAATCAAGCAGACCAGGAAGTAACGGTGTACAATGACTCTGCCTATGTGACGTCGACAGTGCACGGAGGCTTAGCGCACTGGAAAAGGAGGGGCTACCTCCGAGCGGATGGCACGCCAGTGCAGCACGCAGCCTTATTGGACAGGCTGATCAAGGCACTACAGCTCCCAGTGGGCATAGCAGTTATGAAATGCTCCGCCCACACGAAGGGGACAGATTTTATCTCATGTGGGAATCAAGCAGCAGACACGGAAGCCAAGCGTATGGCATCCAAAAGTGAAACAATCATGGAAGTGGAAGTTATCCATGCCAACGAGCAAATGATGGGTACACAAACTGCACCTGAATGTTACAGTAATTTGGGGCAAACACAGCTAATGGAACTCCAAGGGGAGGTGCCACAGGAAGAGAAGAACCTGTGGAAACGTCAAGGGTGTTCTTTAAACTCCTCTGACAGCTTGTGGCGACAAGACAGCACTGGTAAACCAGTAATGCCTGTAGTAAACACTTTCTCGGCAACCTCCACTGGACTATGTTCCCGGCGAATTCTAATTTTTTGCTTTCTTATATGTTGTTTGGATTTGTCAGCTATGGTGTTGTATCGATGCCCAGATTGCCATGGGTAGAGTTAAATCATTTTCCAAATAGAATACATTTCCACTTGCGACTTTCCATTTTTCAATTTTTATATTTTCTTGAGTGTCAAAATAAATTTCCTTCACACTACGTGTCTTTTTCAAAATATAAATATATTTATTTCATATATTTCATATATTTCTCATAATTTTGTTCCTTTCACTGATTTTCACTGTATCATTTTCAAGTTTTATTCTCTCTACACGTGTTTCACCTTAGTTACTATCACTAAGGATCTTCAGGAGAGGTTCAAATTTCTATTTTCTACAAAAGAAAGAGAGCATACAATTTGCATTCTTGTTATACCAAAAAGTTACTCAAAACTACTTATTTGTTGAAAACATTTTCAAATAAAACATGGTAAAAAAAAAATTCCAGACAGATGACACTTACCAATACTGTAGATTTAGCTTTGCCACAATTCAATCATTTATTTTTAGGCGCTTCCTTTGACTTTACTTCTATTTCCTTTTGGTGTATTAACCCTATTTAAATAAAAGAGCACACATTTGTTTTAAAGTTAGGGTACGATAAATTGGTTTCTTAACTAATTGCTACCAGACTTTATAGCCTATGAGGGAATGAAGGTTTTCCTTAGCTTACCTTGATTTTTGTGTGGTGATCCGCTTGTCACTTTTCGAAGTGATCCGCTTGTCACTTTCAATCTTCTACACTGGTGCGCTTCGTTTTCCTCTGAATTCGCACTATTTAAACTAATCTAGCGTGTGATGTCATTATGTTCGCAATTTTGCGTGCGTGATGACGTCATCACGCATGCATGGCCACTGCGGCGCCCATTTTGGATGCACTCGCGATCTCCTGTACGCAAATACTTAATTCTCTCCATTTACGCAATGTTACTTCTATTTATGCGTGTGTCGTCATCATGCTCGCGTTTCTGCATGCGTGTTGGCATCATCATGCTTTCGCGTTCACATGGGCGGCCATTTTGAATTTGCTTGATTATTTTGCTTAAATATTGTCAAGGTGGCAAGTAATGCCTGTAGCCCTATTTAAAATAGTGCTGGAGCAGTTATATTACCCGGCGCACATGACAAAAGAGAACCTACCAGCAACACTCGCAGAAGACTGGGTCATACCGAATTTAGCGGAGCAAGTTGCATTCTTATGGTAAACTGTATTATCTATCAGCAATTCACGGTTGGGCACATTAAAAAATGGGCCGTTTCAACACTTGCATGTTGATTACGTCGACATGGTTCAAGTATGTAATGGGTACAGATACTTAATTGTTGTGGTGTGTCCATTCTCTAGATGGATTGAGGCAGCTCCATGTACACAACCAGACTCTACCTGTGCAGCCACATTTTTAGTGAGAGAAGTGTTCCCCAGGTGGGGGGTGTCCGAGGTCATGAGATCAGATAATGGCCCTCACTTTGTCAATGCAGTGTTCAAGCAGATTAACTTGCTGCTTGGTATAAAGCACACGTTCTCGTCGGCGTATCATCCACAAGGTAATGGGATCTATGAGAAGCTCAATGGCTTGTTAAAGGAAAGGATAGCCAAGTTGAAGGGATGGTTGCACTGCCTTCCACTGGCACTGTACGCACTTCGGAACCATCATCTTACGCCACATGAGATAGCCACACGAAGAGGAATGAGAACTCCTCTGACACCCCGAGATAGAGATAGATGTGATGCCCAGTCAACAGGAGAAGTTTTAGGGTCTGAAATGCAAAACTATCTGAACTGCATGTCATCTTGCCTTACTTTAATTTCAGACCAGCTGCAGCGATGACGAAAAGGGTGCAGAGCAGCACAGAACACAGAAGGAGGCACTACAACAGACCAAGTTCAAGGTCTATGTTTTCCACCCGTCTTCCCTGGAGACGCCGTCCTTGTGAAGAATCATACAAGGAAAAAGTGGGACGAGCCAAGGTTCAGCTGTCCTTTTATTGTAGAGCACTGTAATCCGTCCGCAGTGAAACTACAAGGCAGGAGAGCGTGGATTTTTCTCGGTGATATCAAACCCTACATCAGAGAAGGCCCCCTGCTGCACCCCAATGAGAGGAATCGACGAGCAATGGGGAAGAACTGCAGCACGTGCGGACAAGACCCATGACGCGGAAGAAGGACGCATGACCAGCCAGACAAAGACAAAGAACTTTTTACAAGTTGTGTTTTAAATTGGACACTTCTTCTAAGCAAAAAAGGGGATAAAGACATAAAAAACAGACACTCTGTGCATCCTACTTGCAGGGTGAAGAAGAAAAATTGCACGTATAAGGCCCAACACAGGCTGTTGACTATTGAACTTTGGACTGAGGCATACTTAAGCTTTGATGAGAAAAGAATATGCCAAATTTTGACCGAGGACCCTTACATTGGAAACAAATACAGTATCCCAACTCGTTCCACACCGAGACCCTTTTCGGAATCACTTATGTTGTCCCGCAGTAGCGACATTGCCAAGGATGTGGTCACCTATTTTGATCCAGTGCTAAGATCATACCCGTCATTGGTAGGGGGGCTCACCAGTGTCACTCACTTTCTTCAAGATCCTGAAAATGAAAAGACAATAAGACAAATCCTCACTGTCATTGCCGAACAATTTATCCTACTCCCTGAGTACAGTGAGAAAGAATCAAATGTTCCCAACACAGGCGGAAATAGATGAGCTCATCAACACACTGTTCTTTCGCATAATCAAAGACTGTCCAACTATTATCGAGAGAACAACAGATACACTCACATTTCTTCGAGACCCCGCAAATACAGAACATTTAAACCATCTTTTAAATAAAATCATAATTCTAGTTGCACTCCACGCGACCGGACAGTGCAGACATTGTTCACATTTAGGAAAAAACATATAATCCCGAACCTCAGCAAGACAGGACTGATGTCCCTGTCACCAGAAGCCGCCAGGTTGGCCCATAATGTCCTCTTTTGCCTAGTCACTGACTATCCGGAGCTAGCGGGGAAGCCGCCAGGTTGGCCCATAATGTCCTCTTTTGCCTAGTCACTGACTTTCCAGAGCTTGTGGGGAGAACTAGTGGAACTCTCTAACCATCAGCTGATCTATCTGAGGAGATTGTAAAAGCCTTCCGCCGAGGGACAGATCAAGGAAGCAGTGTCAAGAACTCCCTGTGTCCTATTTGTTGCTATTTTTTCCCTAGTCCTCCGCACTGATCAACGTACACTATGTCCTCAGGACTGAAGCAAATCTGAGGAGTGGATTGGGAGCTTGCCTATTTTGAACATGCACAATAAAGGGACACACTACAGTGTTATTTTATTTTAATTTTTCCCATAGTCTACCAAAGGAACTGTATCCTGACATAAGAGACAATTTGTCACTCGCGAGAGGGGGGACACTTGTGGAACACCTAACACTCTTAAACTCAGAACTCGGAAGACGATATTGGTTAAGGGACTAATAACATTGACATTTGGCGAATGATCGAGATGGGGGTCCAGAGCAGCAATCTGGTCCTCCCACAAGAAGAGAGGCACCCCCACTTCTCTGGAAGAAAATGCTGCCGCCTGACCTACAGGGGCATAATGTACCTATGCATCATATTCATTATTGTTTAACTGTCATTAACGATCAGAACTGCATTCTTTATTGGTGCACAAAACGTTCCAATTTCAGTGCACCCACCTAATGATAAAACCCACAAAAGCACCCAGACCTTATATAGTCATTCCAGTCCCTAGAGGATCTAATGGTGGAGTGAATGAACTTGAAATGGATGTGATTACCAATGATACACACACACTTGTGGTCACAACAAAACAAAAAAGCCAGAGACAGGGTCGGCAAGAAATGAATGAAGTAAAATCACTGACAACTACATGCATGCAAACACTGACTACACACGAAACAGGCCTAGTGTCAATGACTGCTGAATCACAAACCAAAGCAGTAGAAAAGGAGAGACTGCATGCAATAAGAACCTTCACAGAAAATGTTGTGAGAAAACAAGAAGAGTTAAGTGGAAAACCAACAGAAGCAGTCATATCAGAAACTCTTAAGAAAACAAGAGCCAACTCTGAGAAACTCTCTGCACGGACACAACTGATAGTAGACTCATTATTTCCACACATAGCCAGAGCAAGGAAACTGCAAGAGGAACTGAAGAACAAAACAGCAGAAACTGTATTGCCAAGCATGTATGTTCGAATGCAACGGACAATTACCAGCTCCACAGTGCAGCCATATACCGGACCAGAGTCAGGCTGGTTGGGATGGGCATTTGTAACCAGCAGGAAAAGCATGTATGAAGAGAAGGAAAGAGATGCCAGACTCTTGTCCACTCAAATGGAAGCCTGTGCCATGGACCGGGATACTGGACAATCCCCTAGCAAGAAAGAGCCATACAGATGCATTCAGAGATGTAGTAATAGCAAAACTACAGGAAAACACTAAGAATCAAGAGAAGCATGCATAGAGATGACAACAAACTCAACGACTACCTGAACAGCACAGCACATCTGGGAAACAACATTTGGTACTGGCACATAAAGGAAGTTGGAAGTCGGAGTTCAGAAGGGGAATGCTTTGTTTGCGCACTCCTACGATACAGCATGGGGAAGTCCAAGATCTTCGTAGCTGTAGAAAACGATGTCCAGACAGCAGACCTTATGTAACACGTAGCAATGTGCAAGACCAGAGGCCAGTTCATGGGTAGTGATGCCTCTCTGAAATGGGCAACTGAAGCAACTGATCCAAATGAAGACGATTATGTCCGAGACATAAAGACAAGAAACAATGGAAAGACGAAACATTGTGATCAGATATGGGAAGAATGGAGTTAAAGGAGCAGAGATTAGAAGAGAAGCAAACCAGAAGCTAAATGTCCAAGGAAAAACTCCAGAAGAAGCTCGGAGATGGAAGAATCAAGGCCAAATGCAAATTTGGGGAACAGTGCTTTCACCAGACGGATGGGAGAAAGGAGTAGTAATATGCCGAGCATGGATGGTCTTCGGTCACTACGAACCCACCATCAACATAGTGCGAAACGGGTGCAAGCCATTGCGGTCATAACTTGCAAAACTGCTGACATGGGTCTAAGACAGAGGAGAACCCTTGCAGATAGTGCCACTAGAAAGCCCAAAGTTCTGTTTCAGAAATAATGGCACAAGGAAGATGGGAGAGAATCAGAACTGTGGATGAGTTTTTGACGCTCCAGTAATGGTAAATGGAACTGCAGTGATTATGGATCATTATTGGGCATGTGGATCCAAAGCATACATCAGACTGCCAAGAGGCTGGGGAGGCATATGCACGATAGTGAACGTCCATGTTCCAGCATTGGTGATCCCAAAAAGTGACCTGAATATTGACAGTTTCCCGAAAGCAGATGCTCACCTGGGGAAGAAAAGATCTGTGGAACTTCTGACGTGAATGAAGAGAGATTTATTGTTCAGCCTCACCTCATCAATGTTCACAACGATTTTTTTGTCCAAGAATCCAAGTTGGAGTAAATACTAAATGGTTGCAGATAACCAGATGGGAGTTAATACAGACCATCAACACGACCATAAAAGGATTCAATGCAATCAAGGAAGAGTTAAGAGCCATCTGACTGATGACTCTCCAGAACAGATATGTCCTCGACATGATCACAGCTATGGATGGAGGAGTTTGTGCAAAAATAGGAGAATCATGTTGCACATTTATACCTTCTCACGACGAGGAAAATGGAACTTTAACAGAAGCCATAGGTATGCTGACGAAGCTACAGAACCAGATGATCAACGAAACTGACGAAGATGATAATGGCAGCTGGTTTGGATCACTATTCTCTTGGGTCCCACAATGGATGGCAGACATATTCAAGTTTCTAGGAGCCCTGCTAGTGATGATATTACTAGGATTTGTGTTATCAAGATAGTAATCTCGCAATGCCAGAAAACTGCGAAGAAAGCCATACAGATGAAGATCATGATTGATGTCAAGCCAGGATGGAAGCCCAAAGACCTGACTGATGAAGAAATGAGAGACTTTGTGAAGGCCAGCATTCACGCACCACAAGGAACAAAGTTTCTCTATCCCAGGAAGCACAGAAACTATGTGGAAAGATGGGTTTACTGTAGCCCAAATGGACAATGTCAACTAATGACATGGAATAAAGACGAACATGTAAGGACAGCAGGAAGCCTGAAAGGAGTAATAAAGATATAGACTCCAAAGAGACACTTCTTCAAACCATCATGCATAGACCCAGAAGATGAAGAAGGAATGAACCCAGGCAATGGAGTGAAGATAAATATAGAAGAATCGAGTAAATTGCATCCAAGGAAGGAGTTGAAAGTGGTCGATGAACTGCCCTGAGGGGTGGGGGTGTAGAGGAGGTCCCAAATAAAGCATGCACTCCAATCGCCCATTTTGAAGTACCAGGAATGTTCACACCAAAATATGTGACGTATGATGAACAAATAAACCAGCAGAGAGCAGCAGTAGAGCTCTGCCCAGTACCCATCAGAAGAGCAACACCTATTGAAGTACCAATACCCAGACAACTAGGGAGAGTAAGGTATCCATTGAGAAAACCCTACCAACAAATAAGAAGAAATGAAGATTTCCTAAGTACCGTCCCGGAATAAACCAAAAAGGCCTTAATGGAAGACGAATGGTGATGTCACGAGAGCCCGGACAGACTCACTGATAGAAGAAATGACAAACAAAAAATGGCACACGGAGACGAAACAGCATGAATAAAGATATTGTGAACCCAAAGGAAGATAACAAGGTTGAAATACAAAGAAGCTTAAGATGTAAGCAGTATGAAGATATTCAACCAGCTAACGCCTGTACACATGCTTGGAACCGCAAGAAAGCTAAGAAAACAGTGCGGCTTCCTATGCTAAGTAGAAGAATAGCATGGCAAGCGCCATCATACAGAATCTACCTCAAAACGAAGCACAATGTTATTAGTGCAATTCCACTTTGCACGAAAAGCAGAATCTTTTTTATTTTTTTTTATTTTATTGGTTTCAATACAAACCTTTAAAATATTACAGATCATTAATCTCCTCACATCATAACACATTACATTTCCATCTTCCTACTGATCCACACTCACGGCTCAGCTCTTAAAAAATGGTACTCAGTTTAAACACATATCATCAAACCCATTGAGTCCGCCTGATTTGTTTGCCCATACTCAGGCCCACTCCCTTTATTGTTTATCGTTCTTTGGGACTAAACTGTCACTGATTTTAGCATGGTTTCAATCACCGCTAACAGGGATGTAATGGAATTACTAATTTCATATCAGTGCCATTGAACATTCTTTGCCACCAATTGTCGGCACTCAGTGATGGATGTTGTTCGCTCCAGGGACCCAGATGGATCGATCTAACGTTTTTCGGTTTGCTGCAAAACAGCACCAGGTGTTTAAGGGACTCCTTTTCACATGCACAATATCGACAAGATATGTCTAGGGCTGCATAGCAAGTCCATGTGCAGAGCCGTTCTTTAGTTTTAAAAGCATTTAAGCGGAACAGCGTAAAAAGTCTCCTTGCATTAGGATCCGGCAACAGCTGTCTATATTTTTGTATCATATTAAAACCCCTTGCTTCCATGGGTGAGTTTACCATCAAGCTATTCGCAGATCTCCCAGCACATGTCACCTCCCAGTCAGCATGCCAAATTTTTAGTTTTGCTGCGTTCGGGTTGTCGTGTAAGGTTTCCAAATTGATGTCAAACTCTGCCATCAAACTTTCGCAGCGCAAGACCCACATTGAAACGAAGTTATGACCGACCGAGGATGCCCCATGTAAAATCTGAAATTGCAGGATTTTTTCACATGCTCTTGTTTTGCGATACAGGGCCAACACATTCCAGTTAATTCTGTCACGTAAAGATATTAAGGCTAGCTCATATCTTATACAAGCTGTTGACAAGCCCTTTGGTAGACCTAACGTCTTTGACCAGAACGTGTTCTCAAGCGTAGATCAAAGCATATATGAACATCCTAAAGCATTTTCTCCTCCATAGGTTAAAATTGGAGATGCTTTTTGTTGATAGAAGTTCCGGACTGGTGTTAAAGAGAACTTCCCAAATCTTTTTTTCAACAAACGTGCTTGACAGGCCAGTTGCAGACATTTCCTCTTGGTTTCGCCAACCCACGGGCCATCACAAATACTCAAGCTTATCTGCATGCCTAAATATTTCACGCTGCTGGATGTGCGCAGAGATTCTTCTCCCAATTTCCAGGCAAAACTTTAATTTCGTCTGAAACAGGCAGATCTTAGGTTTTCGAGCAGCAGAATTTCACATTTTGACGTATTAATTTCTAGTTGATTTAGTGTCACATATTTCTGCACTGCATCAATTTGAAGGCCGATTGGCGTTACGTCCAGTATGATCAAGTCGTCCACATATAACAGCCAACTAACGTGCGACGTATGTAACTTAGGTGGAAATGATTGCATGGAATTTATGGCTACACCCATGTCTGATATGAAGAGGCTAAAGATTGCCGCGGCTAAGGGGCATCCTTGCTTCACCCCCTTGTGGGTCTTGGTCTCTGCTGACAAGGTGCCTGATTGATCTAAGCAAACTCTAATTGAAGTTCCAGTGTGCAACTCTTTAATTGCATCTAATAAGCCAGGTGGGCAGCCCCAGGCTTGCAGTTTTTGCCAAAGGATTTCTTGGTGGATAGTATCGAAAGCGTAAGAGAAATTGATAAATGCCAGGTAGATTTTTGTATTAGAACGTAGGGCCTGCATCTTCAATAAGTTCAAAATTAAAAGATTTAAGGAGCATCCGACGTTTTTAACGAAACCAGCTTGTCTTTCACCTATACAAAGCAGAATCAACTCAGGTTAACAACAGAATATCCTGTCTTTGAAAGGTCGAGATAAGGAGGCGTAGGCAGGTGGCAAGGCGATTAAGAATGAAATGCACAAATTGAGAAAAACTGGACAAATTCATGGTGTGGATAGCACATGACCAATCGAACGAGAAGGAGCACGAGTTCACACCTATGCTTGGCATCCGCCCAGACAGAGATATCAGAACTTTTCCAGACAGAAAATGCAGTTTCAAGGCCAACCACTGTAAAATAATTGACACATAGTTGCTGAAGCAATGATTGATTGTAACTTTAATTGGAGGAAGGCCGGGTAGCTGAGGGGGCACCCTGCACCTGGCTGACCGTTCTGCGTGCTGTTAAGTAAAGTGGAAATGTATGCATGGGGTTGGTGCCAACCCAATCACAATGGACCAAATAATCTACGGTCCTATAGTTAGTAAAACCAATGGGACGTTGTACTTTTAGTGACGTCTACAGTAGTCATTTGTGAAGGAAGGGCTTAGACGCCCACCTGACAGTGTTTACCCTATCCCCTCACTCCGTTACCATATACAGATATAGTACCTATATTAAAGTTAACTTTTCCTAACCAATAAAATTGCATGTTACTTTTTGAGTGTTGCACGTCAATTATGACACGTTTTGAGTATAAATGTTATGATTTGTATGAAGTTTGTTGGAGTTGAAGCGAGACGGACTATCGCATCACTGCTGATTGCCATGACTCCCTGTTTTTGTACTTGTCATTAAACAGGCTCCCTTTGCCAAACCATTGAGTTGTCCTTATTGATTGGTGTTGGAGTAATAAATCTGCACTCCCATCCATCTCAAGGTGCAGCTATCCCGTCCTAAAGTACTTTGGAGCAAACCTCGGCTCTACAGGCCGGCCGGGGGTCTCCTGAGTACAATAGGCTCTTATTGAAAAGGCTGACATATTAATGTAATCCTCATACTAGCTTTATAGCACAGAGTACAATGGTCAGAAATCTAGAGTCCACTTCTGCGATGTTTCCCAGGGATTCCATTGGTCAGTTGATGCCATATCCTCAAAGTTATACAATTGTTACTGCAGCCTGATTCAAGCCAACAGTTCAAAAGTATCCAAACATGTTACCTCCCCACGTGGTACCAAATTTATTCACAACCCACCGCAGAATGCCTTGTAATTAATTAAGTAACATTTGTGCTGACCACCGGAACTTTAATACACTGCCACTTGTCAGCACCATTGAGATTGGGACACGAGTAGTGGGAAAGGGGACATTCACATGATACCGGCTGGATGATGACCTTCACGAGTCCTGTGGTAGATACTGTGGAGGTTGGCCACCTCCCCAGAGCTGAGCAACTTAGCATCTGATTGGTTCTCCCAGGAACGCCATTCCATCTGGTGTTCCTTTCCCACAGCCACCTGTTGATGGGCATCGGCGGTCATGTCACCAGCACACTGATACAGAACCCCTAGTTCTGCACAAGACCATATCCATCAGACTTCTTCCCTCTTCTGGTGCCACCACTTGTGGTAACAATTGCTTCCGTGTTCCGGGGAGAAGTGAGATTAGTGAGCACACATAGCATGTACCATTGGTGCTCTCTTTCCCCACCTTCTTCATTGCCCAATACCATAGGTTTTCAGAGGCCAGGTCCAGTCCCTCCCTGACAATACTGGAGAATTCTATTGGGCCTGTTATACTTCGCTTAGTGCATGTCTCCCTACCACCACCAACTGATGTGCTCGATTTATACTTATGTGTTAGATGCCAGAAAAGGAGAAGACAGAGAGCAAAAATACACTATAATATATTTCTTCTTATATTTACCCCACTTTGTTCTTTACCCACCACCCTCTCTTCATGTTACTTGTCTATACTTTATCTCTACTGTGGGTCTTCTGTAACACCATATTATTGTACATAATGTTAATGTAAGTTCACTAATTGTTAAGGTGGACGTCACATGGACGTTGCGTACCTGTGTTTCCTGAAGACGGCCGAACTGGAGAAGCCAGACTGTTGCTGCAAGAAGTCAAACGAAGAAAAGGTGACGTAAGGAAGCAACCTCCACCCAGTCCTGATGGTACAGGTATGGATGGGGGTCCACTCCTGACACCACGGAGACACTTCCCTGCAGATTATCGTGACGCCAGGACAGTGCAAGCACTGACAGGGAAGGTAGATGTTTCAGGAATGTCCAGATCAGAAGACTGAAGATAGTACTCCAAGGTACGGTGAAACTTGCCATTGAACTTAGTCCGGAAGATGTTGCAGAAGTATCCTGGAGCTCCAATGATGAACAGCTGAGGACAGGAGCTGGTACCCCGGCAGGAAGACACAGGCAGAGAATGGTGGGGGATACCAAAAACGGGAGAAACAGAGAACAGTAAACAGAGTAAACAATGAAGGCAGGACCCTCTGGAGAACTGGTACTGGCGGGAAACTGATGCCAGAAGGGAATGGCCAGGAGACAAGGAAGGGAACCCAGGGGAGAAGGCTCCCGGGAGAAAAGGGAACCAAGGAATAAAGAGCCCAGAGAGACTCAGGGGCTGAGAGAGAGACCTAAGGTCAGGAACCCAGGGAGGGGAAAAAACAGGAACTCCACAGGGGCTCAGGGCTGAGACCAAACAGGAAACCAAAAGCAGGGAACCCAGGCCAAGGCAAAGCTAGCCGGTGACAGCAGGAAGGTGAGCGCAGCGGCGAGTCAGGAACGAACCGCGTTAAGACGCGATTCGTTCCCGTACTCGAGCGCAATAAGAAGCTCTCGGAATGGAACCGAGGCTTGGAGCGCATGCCGCACCGCGCATGCACCGACGTCCCCTGACAGCAGAACGAGGCTTGAAATGCAAGCCCAAGCTGCCAGGGTCTGGTTTCCCCGACGTGCATCCGCGTCTCTTAGGAACGAGCACGGATGGGCGTCGGGGAACCAATCCGCCCGCCAGCCGGAATCTGGGGTAAAACCACCAGGAACGAAGGCGTTTACCTGAGGTAAGTATCCTAACACTAATCCTCCCCACCATGTGATGCCTCCTCTTCTCAATGCGCTGCTGGTGTCTCTGCGAACGTCGGAATGGTGAATCCATGCACGTCGTTCTTTTATTTTCACTGCTGTGGGTGTTGAGAAGACCACTTTAAAAGGGCCACAGAACCGGGGCTCCTTCCACTTTCTTATTCTATTTCGTATGAATATCAGATTATTGGGATACAGGGGCTATGTTTGTGGAAATATTTCCCCTTGGCGGGTTTGTGCACACTCTTCAATGTTGGTTGACCAACTTGTTGATTACTGGACCTGGCGGGCGATGTAGCAAAGCACATTGGTCATCTCTGTTAAATAATCTTTCATTTCATTGCCAAGGATTTCTGAGCTGGGGTTAGCATCCAAAATTGAATGTGAAGGAGGGACAGGCACATGCATTCTCCTTCCTGCTACAATTTCACGCAGAGTCAGATGGTGATCCGTAGAAGGTGAGTTTCGAAGAGCGAAAAGTGCAAGAGGGAGGCGAAAATACAGTTTTGGCACATCGTAGTTGTTAGCTTAGCCAAGTGCTCTTTTAGTAAGCCATTCATTGTCTCCACAAATCCAATCGCCTGCGCTGGTACACCGTACAAAGTTTGTGCTTGATCCCCAGGAGACATGTCATTTCCTCAAAAAGGTAGCTGGCGAAGTGTTGGCCATTTTCTGACGTTATTTCCTCACACACACCCCATCTTGGAAATACCTCCCTCACTAAATACCTTGCTGCAGATTTGGCGTCATTCTTTGCACAAGGTCCTGCCTCAAGCCAACATGAGAATGGACAGCAAATACCATTAGGTACCTGTAGGAGGCACATCTATCTTGGATGTCAACCAAATCGATATGCAAGTGACGGAAGGGCCCTTCAGGCCATATTATTGTTCCCTGCATTTTTTTTAAAGTGTGGCCAATCAGGATTTGTTTGCAAACCATACAATTTCCCATGAACTCATTCACTCACTCATGCAGGTTTGGCATGTACCAGCCCTCACTTAGCTCTGCAGCTATGCTTTCTTTTGACACATGGATGGGGAAATGCAGCTGTTCTAGTACTACATTTAACAGTTTTCTGTGCATCACAGGCTTCCATGTGTTATTTTGCCACCAAATCAGGCCTATTGGTGACAGTGAGCACCCTCTTTTGATCCACAGTTCTTTTTCCTCTTCTCCCTGTAATTCTATTATGCGGACAATGGGGATCGTTTTGAAGCTTTTCTGCCTTTGTTCGTCCCTGCCCATCTCTTTCTGCTGCCATGAGTGGCACCTTTTCCCCTTCCGCGGGGTATATTCGAACACCCCTCCCTCTGAAATATGCTGCTGTTTTTGCCTCTCTGTCAGCCACTTCCTTCCTCAGTGATATCCTGTCTTGTTTTCCTGTGTGGGCAGCACATTTTATTATTGCCACCTCCACTGGAACTTTTAGAGACTCAAATAATTCATTGAGTAATTCTGAATGCTGTACAGGGGACCCATCACTTCTTCTGAATCCCCTTCTTTCCAACTCCACCAGCCCTGAGTGAATGGTTGATGTAATTTAGGCAGAGTCAGAAAAGATATTAGCTCTGTGCCCATCCATCATGTTTAGTGCTCTTATCATTGCCACTAGCTCTGCTGCCTGTGATGAATAATGTGAATGTAGTCACTGTTGGGAGGCTATTATATATTCCCGATTTTTGTAACATACCACTGCTGCTCCTATATGTCTTCTTCCTGTTTCTGGGTCAATATTGGATGACCAGTCAATATAAATCATGTCTGCCCCTGCTATTTCCTCTTCCTTTAACTGTACATTTCCTTCCATCCTGTCCATGTGGGCTGCACAATTTTGTATGTAATCCCCTTCCTGTACTGGTTCTGCTAGGCAGATTGTTGGCTTTACACTTTGGCACCTTACCACCTCTATGGCTGGGTTTGTTAATATGACCTCATACACTGATGCTAGTGTGCTTTTTGATTTATCGAGAATGGTGAATAATGACTGTTCCACATACAATACTACGGGACACCCCATAGTACTAGTTGATGCCTTCTTAATAGCAAATGCTGCAGCCACAAGCGCTTGTTCTCAGGAGAAATGTCCTTTCATTTCTGAGTATAGGCTTCCACTGTAGCAAGCTAGTGACTGGTGCCCATGCGGCTTCTTTTGTGTGAGGACAGCCATCATCACTGTTAGGGAGAATTCTCCAGAATGGCTAATTTCCCTTACCTACTGAGTCCCTCAGCAGCTTCGCTGTATTTTTAGGATTTATTTTTTCACCTGGTAAGAGTGTGAGCCTTTTATTCCCACTATTACATGTGTTTTGCTATGTGTGTTTAACATTTTCTTGTGTGCATGGACTGTGGAGCCTCACCTACTCCATAGGCATCATATTTATACTGTGTGTTACACCTTCAGTGCAGTGACACAGGGTTGTCTTTTAGACTTCCCAACTCTGACTCCATTTTCTGAGACTGACTACTGTCTCTCAGAAACATATAAAGTTGTCAATGACTTCATTAGTCTTTTTAAATCCACAGACCCAGTACAAAATATCTTACATAGAGTACTGGAAAGGGTTAATACTTATCCCTTTTTGTCTGTTTCTCTTGGAGCATTGTTTCGCTCCCTTTTCATCAAGACTTGGCTGGTGGCAGTGGTAACTACCCTATTTTTCCTACCGCGGTTATCTTAAATAACCGTGTTATGGTTTTAGGCTATCTTGGTAGCCTCGAACTTAAACCCGCTAGACCATATAAGTTTTTATACGGTTCCAGCTGGGTTTATTAGCCATTTCTGTTTGTAAAAGTCTTTCTCGTGTTTTTCTCTGAGCGCCAAAACAGGTTTGGTTCCTTTGTTCACAGTCCTTTTCGCGGGCCTCTACACAGAAGCCCTCCTTAGGAGCCTGTATGTCTGGGGGGGACAGGATGTGAGGGAGGGGTTTAGGAGACCCATGTCGCACTCTGATCTGATTGGCCGGAGTGACTGTCCCGGCAGTACAGCCACCCTGCTGTGTGATTGAAAGCCAGGCTGTGTGAATGGGGAAACTGCATAAAAAGCAGGTTTCTGGGTCTGGAAAAGCAGAGTCGCCACTGGAACGAAAGAACCGATGAGCTGACAGAAGAGGACCCCTACAACGACTGAACCACCCGGTGAAGGCCTGCTGCAGGTCGGAATCTTCAGACTCCAACGACACAGAAGATCTACCAGGAATCTTCTTCCCCATAGCTGGTGGGACCAACCAGTTTGCCCAAACTGCAAGCCAGGACTCCCTCATCTGGTCGAATTTGCTGTACAGAGCTACAGTGAACCGGATAGCCAGGAAGGTCGGACCCTGCTTGGATTTTAAGGAGCGCACCTTTTATTCGTTGCTTTGCTCTGCTGCTGGTTTCTTCCCTGGGCAGTGCAGGACCCTCCAGTCTTCCTACCTCATGTCAGTCCGACAGTTCTTTCAGGAACTGTGAGCTTACAGGACCTGCCAGGAACTTCTGCCTCAGCTATAGCTTTTTCTTCATTTAAAGGCACTGTGCAAATCTGGTTTTTTGTTTCGTCCAGACGCGATGAAGGTGTGTGAAACCTTTCACCAATCTGAGGGCTTGTCCTTCTCTACTCTTGAAACTAACTTTTCTGCCGACCAACTTCGTCCGGAACTCTTGGCAAAGACTTAACCGCGAACTACCCTGAACTGTGTGATCTTGAGCAAAAGACTTTTGTCATATTGACTTTGGATCTAAGCCTTTTTGATTTGATTCCCTCACTGTAGTTCCTCTTTTAGATTGCCCTGCTTACTTACCGATTGGTGCTGCTCAATTTTTGCCTAACTTTGTCTTTCCCTCCCTTTTTAAATTACTGAAGTGCCATTTTGCTGATACTTTATTTTGAGCCTAACTTGTCCAGAATCTATTGGGTATGGTGTAGTGTATTAAGAGTGTGATTTTTTAAAAATGTTTTACAACTGGTGTGTAAATAAATGTATAGTCTTTTAATCAGAAACCTGGAGTCAGTGTTTGTTTGAATCATAGTAATTGCTGTCCTTTGTGTAACTATTGATACTGCTCACTTGCTCTTGAGATACGTCTGGCTGCTCAGCCATCGCTACCATTTTACTGTGTAGTACAGGCTTGTACCAAAGGTGAATTTGTACTGTCACTTGTAGTCTTAATTGTGTGTGGTGTTCCCAAAGGGTACTGCATATAATTCTGCCTAACAATCACTGAGCCATCTGAATGTGAGAACAAATAAACAAATCACTAAAATAATGGATGCTGGCAAACCTGCACTCCTACTGCTTCTTGTTCTCTTCACTGCGTTGATCTTGTTGACCATGATATCTCACCTCCCACCTATCCAATTCTGCCAATTTCTCTGATAAAGCCACCTCATGGATAACATCCTTCCTAGAAGGCAGGGCTATGAAAGTATATTCAGACCAAGCCAATGCAGCCCCCACCACCATCAACTGTGAAGTCCCTCAAGGCTCATGTACTGCACCCACACTCTATAACCTGTTCACCAGACCCCTTTTTGACCTTCTGGATGTGCTCGGCATAGCCTACACAAACTATGCCGACGACACTCAAGTCCTCCTCCCCTTACTGGAGACTATGACTATGACGCAGAAGCTGTCCTACAGATATACGCTACCATCCAAACTTGGATGGCAATGAACTGTCTCTGCCTAAACGGGGATAAAACTGAGATCATCATCCTGGACCCTAAGGAAATCCTTTCCAAACTCAACACTAAATACAACCATTTCACCATCGACAACACTATCATACCGGTCTCTACATCTGTTAAGACCCTCAGTCTCTACTTAGACTCCACACTCTCGATGACAAGACAGGTCAGCGTCATCTCTTCTGCCTCCGCGCACACCACAAAACTAATAATGGCCATAAAACCCTTCCTAACCACTCAAAACTGCCTATCCATAGCCAACGCCACAATAGGTGGCAGACTTTATTATTGCTATGCCCTTCTGGAAGGCACCTCTACAAAAACATCAACAGGCTCAAAATAATACAAAACAACGCAATCTGTGCAGCCCTTCACATTCCAAAAAGGGACCATATATCACAGGCCAGATGTGAAGACCACTGGCTCACAGTCAAGGAAAGGATTCATTTCAAAATCCTCACCATTACACACAAATGCATCAATCTCTCTGCCCCATTTTACCTATCAGAAACTATAGCCAAAAACATCTCCACCCGCCCCACCAGGAGCCACCATGCCAACCAACTCTGTGTACCACTCATAAAAAGAGCCAACGCAGGCGGCATTGGTTTCCCTTACATGGCACCTAAACTCTGGAATGCCCTCCCTAACACACTCAGAGCAGAACCTTCACTACTAGCATTTCGCAAAGCCCTCAAAACCACCCTATTCCAATAATGAGGGTCACATAACCCTCACTACACTCTAGCACTCCAGCCATCCCCACCCAACTTAACCTTCTACCCAGGGCTTTAAGTGGGGTAAGAAATCGAGAGGGGGCCCTCATTTGGGGGCGTGGCTTCTGGGAGGGGCGTGGCCTAAAAAGCACGCAAATCGTAAGGTCTGCACACAAATATATATACATGTTATATATCTGTGTGCGTACCTTACTATGGTTTGTGTACTTTGCAGGCCATCTTTTCTAAACATAGAAATATGTTACATATGTTACATATTTCTATGTTTAGAAAAGATGGCCTGCAAAGTACACAAACCATAGTAAGGTAC
The DNA here is from genome assembly GCF_040938575.1 of Ambystoma mexicanum. NCBI lineage: Eukaryota > Metazoa > Chordata > Amphibia > Caudata > Ambystomatidae > Ambystoma > Ambystoma mexicanum. The sequence goes on from NC_090937.1 coordinate 276,627,400, forward strand.
GCACACAGATATAAACATGTATATATATTTGTGTGCGTACCTTACGGTTTGCCTAGTTTTCAGGCCATGTTTTCGGGTTTATAAAAGATGGCTTTGAAAGTACACAATTCAAGCCATCTTTTATAAAGCTTTGACTACGGACAAAATTGTCCGTCGGCAAAGCTTTATAAAAGATGGCTTGAAATGTGTACTTTCAAAGCCATCTTTTATAAACCTCGAAATATGTCGAGGAATCCCCAGGTTCGCCGAGGGTTAAAGACGCCTCGGCGACCTGGGGAAACAAAGGAACAGTAACTGCCTCTGGTGACGCCTCGTGCGAGGGGTCACCAGAGGCAGTTACTATGACTGACAGAAGTGGCAGCCAGGCACAGCATCGCTGTGGTTGGCTGCCACTTCTGTCAGCTAGCCTGACTTCATGGCAGGCGCATCTCCCGTCGCGGCTATGGCCGCGATGGGATAATGCAACCTGCCAATGTTGCGTGCAGTGGGACTGGGGGCCCCGGCAGGGCCCCGGCTCAGCCCCACTTTTTGGAGACTGCCGGGGCCTGGCCCCGGCAGGCCCCGGCCCACTTAAAGCACTGCTTCTACCTCTCTTCTTACCTTCTATACTGTCACTTGCATACTACTCAGAATTCTGTAACCCCAAGATGTACTGTGAATGTAAATATATACTATATTCTGTACCCTGCCAGCATATCCAAGATGAAACATAACTGTAACTATTTTCTTTCCTCTGTACCCTTCTGTAAAGCCAAGTTTAACCTAAAATGTAAACTTCTATGTAACTACTAATCCTTTTCTTTGTAACCAGCAACGTATTATACTTGTAACAGCGCCACGATGCCCTTGGGCTGATGCGCACTTTAAAAAAAAAATAATTTGAATAAATAAAAAAATTATTTTGGGGTAGCTAATACTGGTGCATGTGCCAGTGCGTCTTTTAGTTCTGTGAAATTTTCATTAAAGGCCCTGCAATAGGGGTAAGTAAATGTGGCATAATCAAATACCAATGCTCTGCAGTAATTGCATAGAACTAGAAATTTCTGCATCCCTTTCACTGTTCGTGGGCGGGTGGTAGAATGAATGGCCTGTGTTCTTTCGGGTGTTATTCTACGTCCTTCAATGGATATTATTTGCCCTAGATATACAACCTCTTCTAGGCAACACTGTAATTCTGCCTTATCCACCTTATACCCTTTCTGTGCAAGTAGTGTCAAAACGTGTACTGAGTCTGTTCTGCACTTTTCTTCTGTCTTGCTGCATATTAGCAGATTGTCAACATACTGGATCACAGTGCTTGGTGTTTGCACATTCCATTAGTCCATTTATATTATCCTATTTAAAATGCTGGGTGACTCACAGTACCCTTGGTGCAAACGGGTATGCTTGAATCTGGTTCCGCGATATGTGAAGGCAGTCAGATATCTTGAGTCTGGGTTCAAGGGTATGTAAAAGAAGGCATTCTATGAAGTACTTTGGCTTCTCCGGGATATTACACAATATTGGGGCAGGTTCGGAACTACAGGAAATTCTGCTTCCACCACTTCATTTAGAGGGCATAAATCCTGGATAAAACGCCATTACCCACCCTTGGATTTCTTTATCGGATAGATCACTGTGTTACTTGATGATGTGGATGTCTGCATAATGCTCTGCTGCCATAATGCATGTAAAATAGGGTATATCCCTTTGTCTGCTTCTCTGGTCAAGAGGTATTGTTTTGTGCAGGCCAGCAGTGCCCCTTGCTTCAGTTTTATTTTCACTGCCCTAATTCCTTTGAGTAACTCTACATCGTGGGGTCCCTTAGTCCACAACTCCTCTGGCACCCTTTTGGGATCTTCCTGTGTGTGCTTGTTTTCCCTCTATCCTAACTGTCTCAGGATGGGTACCAAAATTTCCAGACACTCCTGTAATTGTCATCATGGGATCAGTGCACAGCACTGTTCACCACTCCATATTGTCGCCATCTGTTCCACGGAATCACCATGTCTTTGCGTATTACCGCTTCCTCCAGCTCTAACACCACTGTTTTCCCCTTTAAGTCACCCTTCTGGCACTGTGGCTTGAATAGGAATAGCGAAGTCAGTCGCAGCACCTTCCCTTGTATTGCCGGTACCCATCGTAGCAGAACCTTGACCCCGTACAGGAACATGCTTTAGTATAGTGGCTGTGCTCGCAAAGTGCTCTGCGTGTGTGCTATCAAGAGAAGGGCTGCTACATGGGCATAGTAAATGCAGGATGAAGAGCACACCATCCCTTTCTCCATGAATGATATGGCTGCATTCGATTTGCTGAGCAGATCTCTTGCCAAGATATTGATGGGTGTGTCTTTGGAGTATAGTAAGGGAGCTCTGAGGTGTTGTGTCCTTATGGTCAATGGCAAATCTTTTATTTCTGGAACAGTGACTTCCGCCCCAGAGAATCCCTGCATATATATCAGCTTGTGAGATAATGGGTATCTCCCCTCCTTGATGCAGGATTTGGTTGCTCCTATATCTATGAGAAACGAGAATTCTCTTGGTCCTATTTCCACTCCTACCTCGGGTTCCTCTTCGGGGTCGCCAGTTACTGCTAGGATTGGACATGCTCTGACTTTCTGAGAGCCCCCTATTGCTGTGTGTTATTTGGCAGGAAGGGGAAAGTGTTTTCTCCTACAAAGCTGACCCCTATGTAATGGGGCACTATATTTTGCACTAGCACGGCTGTGGTTCCGCCCACCACTGCGGGTGGCTCAGCTATTGCTGGGATCGTTATCCTGCCATCAGCTGTCTCCCCTTGTGACTGCACCCCTCCCTGCTGTGCGGGCATCTGCACTGTTTGTAACTGCCCTGGAAGTGACTGCATCTGCTGTCAATGGGGCTGCACCGCCAGAGTCCCTGTTGTTGCGCCACTTGCATTGCCTGTGCCTCAGCCTGTTGTTCGAATGGACAGATGCGTGCCAAGTGTCCCATGTCCTGGCATATGTAGCACAGTCCGAAGACCCGGTACTCTGTTCCTATAAACCTCCTCTTCCTCGTTGTGAGAACCCTCTTCCTATAGGAAAATATCCCCAATACATGTAATTCCCCTGTGGTGGTGTTGCCCATTGTCGTATATACTGTGGCTGCATGTACCCTCATAGTTGCGGTTTTTGTTCTATGCCAAACCCTCCCTGTGGTGCCGGCACCAGTGCAGTAGCATCTGGAACTAGCAATGCAGCTTCCATAGTGTATTTCACTGGTTTCTTTTGTACAAATTTGTTTTCTGCCTTCTCAGCTGCCTGACTCTACCTTTCCTGCTTCCTCTTGCAATAATGTATTATCGTTGCCTGCATTTCAGGCCAGTTCTTAGCTTCAAGAGCCACTACATTGTCCAAGGAAGCCTGTACTTCCATTGGCAGTCCCTTTCCTAGTATATGATTCAACAATGGTATGAATTCATCCCAGGACCTTCAAGTCTCTTGGGTCAATACATCCTGAACTCGCTTTATATGTCCTGCTGGGTCATCGTCACTTTTCATTTTATGGGCCTTCCCTGTCCCCAGGTCATAGCTGTGTGAATACATACTTCTTAGAACCTTCCAGACATGTGCCTGACAATTGTTAAATGGAGCTCCATCATGAGCATTGGTGCTCAATTCCACCCCTTCATAGCCAGCCTGGCTCCATATTTTGTCTGCCTGTTCTATGATTGCAGCGAATAAACGTTTCATATCCCCTATGGCCAGCGTCACCCCCACTGTCTTTTTATGAAGCATCTGTATCCATTTACTGGCCCCAGTTACAAGGGAGGGCAGGCTACATATTAGGTTGTCTTGCCCCATTGTTTGCCATTGCACATAATGGGATTCCCCTCTTCTCTTCTGCAGTAATGGTATTACCCGTACCTTAGCTCCTATCCCTCCCTCTCTGGTAACTTGTGTTAACCCCATTTTTACCTGCCCTGTCCTGCTACGTAAGGAGGTGGCCCAGTCTCTGTCACAAACATCACTGTCCTGTCATTTCTGCTGTTTTCTTCCCCGTCTCCTCAGTTTGTCAGGTGTCCATTCACCACTGTCCCTGTCACTCCATTCGTCTCCTAATAACCGTTCGTCTGTGACTTCGCCTTACTCATCCACTCTGACATCTTTTTTCATCCCCTCCTCTTCTTCCTCCCCATGTAATTTAAATTGTATTCTTCTTGATAACAATTCTCCCTTATCGCCCTTGCTCTTCGGCCTCACTTCCTCACCCGTTCCGCTTCACTAAATAACACATCCACCTGTTGGCGTGTATTCTTTTCAATGTCTACTAGATATTTTCTTTTGCCTCGTATGCGCATCTCCTCCCTTTGTGCTTCTTTCTCTTTTTCCCCTTTTGTTTTCTCCTGGTATCCCTTGGGGTGGACCAGTGTGGGAGGACTACGTGGATGGGGGGTCCTCGGGGAGTGGAAGTGGGACACCGATGGATGAGATGCAGAATTCCCTTTCTGGTAACAGGTTTTCCCCATCCTACCAGATAGAATATTCAGAAACTATATCCCCCACTTTTCCGACACGAACACCAGAGTCGTTTACCTGACATGTCCCAACACAAGGGTCAGGCAGACTCAGGCAATTAATAATAACAACACACACCTGACGGCCCTTTCCCTTCCCAAAAGGGATAAAAGGTGGAGTACGAGAGCACACTACGAGCAAGGCAGACCGCACCACTCGACAGCTATTCCAGGACGGCAATTCAAGATGAGATGAAAAGTGTTGAGAACTGAAGGGACGACAAGGAGAGAAGGGCCCTTGCCCTTTTCGACTTAGATCCTTGAAGCCTCCCTGAAGGAATGATAACACCGTGAACAATAGCCAACGTGTGTTGTAGCATATATCAATGGTGCACAGAGCCCTCCTCCGCTGATAACCAAGACAGGGAGAGACGCCTGGTACCGTGGTACTGTCCTTGACTCCAGAGATGAGAAAGCCAAGCAGTTCATCACAGCCAGTGACTCGGAGGGAGAACCAATAAGAAACCAAACTGTGTTGAGCTGAAATTGCAAATGGCAAAAAAAGGGGAATCAAAGACCTATTAACACCATAGCTGAAAAACCAGCTGTAGAGGGGTCCAGCGCCACGAGGGTGCTCACTCGAAAGACTCTGGCTGACCCCCCCTTTTTGTTAAAACTACTGATACCAGAAGGCCTTAAGAGAGCCGCAAGGAAAAGGTCAAAGTGGTCATACAGGGGTCCTGTAAATCCCCCTGTAGAGTCAAAAGTCTTTGACTGGCAAGTAATTGGAAAGAAATCCTGTATCGTGATAAAGTAGAAGGAACTGTGTAAACTGGAAAATGTGAACCCGGCTGAGGGATGCCTGCAGAACTGGGTGAAGCATGATGCCCCAATGAACATTGTGTTGACAAGAGTGAACCCGACGGAAGAAAGTCCGCAGTGGATTGTTTAAAAAGACATTGAGACTTGTGAATGCAACAGGTGAAATCTTTGGAATAAAAGCCAGAGTGAACCCGATGGAGGGAGGCCAACATTTGAGAAGGGTATAAGCCCGGATGAGGGGGACGAAGGGGTGAAAAGTTGTCACGCAACATGCACACAGAAAGGATCTTTATGTTTTATTATTATAAACACATCTGGTCCTCAGTAGCAAGAGACTTTTTGTAGAAAAGAGACTTAGCCACCAAAGATTCTGATACTGGAGAACGGAACTGTAGGCTCGTGCTGGGAAAGCCCGAGAGTGTGCTGCGCTCAGAAGTCCTGCCTTGTCCCATGCTTAAAACATGGGGGATGGAGGCCCCCGGCTATTCCACCCTGACTTATCATTTGTGAACACTTCTTTCTTTTTTTGTGAACATTATCCCAAACTCTTTTTGTACTTAGCTGTAAGGATTGGCAATCATTTGTTCTTTTTAGTATAGGCCCTTTTATTTGACAAGATGCCACTAGCACTGCCTTATTATTATTTCATGGTCGAAGCTTGCTCCCATCGTAGATTTAGGTTTAGATTAGCCATTTTTCCAACCCATTTATACAGTTTAATAAACACCCTTGAACTGTGATCACTTCTGTATGTCTTTACTGCTGCCACCATGAGTTCCTTACATATGGTGTCAGGAATTGGATGGGACTCAATTGAAACTAATTGGGGAAACCTGCAATTTCAAAAACTTAGTGAGAGAGCTTCTAACCCTTCTATCGCTACCAAGGAATCAATAGGGTTTCATATCTGTAGCAGTAGGGAAGCTATCATCCCCCCTGGGAAATGAGGAATGATTCATGCAGACACTGTTTTGATACACCGTCTGAGGTGCTACATAAGATTGGCCGCAGAATCTGGCTGAGCATGGAAGATCACGATAGAGGTCTTGGCAGGCGTTATTGATCCCGGATTCCAGGGAGATGTGAAGGTTCTCTTACAGAATCATGGTGAGATTCCCTTTGAGGTACGTCGTGGAGGTCAAATTGCCCATGGAATTTTGCAACAGCTCTATTCCCTCAGTTTAAAGAAAGTGAACCAGATAAGACATAAAGAGGTAACTTAGGCTTTGGGGAAGCTGATAAATCTCTTAACATCGAAGAAAGGAAAGGAGAAGAGTCTACAATCTATCCCGACCTAGCCTTCGCCCAGTGAAATGATCCAGCTCTTGCTGAAGCTTTTCTACAAGCAATTCCGGAAGGAGAAGGCTTGGAGACGGGAAGTCCCTTTTTCTTCTTCAAACAAGGATTGGTTTATAAAAGAGAGTCATCTAAGGAAGGTTTAGTAAAAACACAGTTGGTAATACCCAAGAGCCACTGAAAGGTTGTGCTGGAGATCGCGCATTCCCATCTTACCGGGGGGGCATTTAGGACGATCTAAAACCCAGGTGCATATTAGTGGGAAGTTTTACTGGCCAGGTATCCACACCAATATCAAGACATTCATCCAGAAGTGCAAAATATGTCAAAAGACCAGCACTCACATTCCATTACCTGCCCCTCTGAACTCATTGCCGATCATATAAGTCCCCTTTTCAAGAATCGGGATGAATATAATTGGACCTCTAGAGACATCCAGAGTAGGCAATAAATATGTCCTTGTGATTGTGGATTATGCGACCCGATAACCCAAAGCATTCCCAATGTGAAATAATAAAACACAACAGATCCTTAAACACCTTCAACCGTATTTCTCCAGGGGCGGTTTTCCCAAGGAAATACTAACAGACCAGAGTTTGAATTTTATGAGTAACCTTATGGCAGAAGTCAAAGAGCTACTCCACATTACCTTCTTGTGAACTTCTGTGTACCATCTCCAAACTGATGGCTCGGTAGAAAGACTCAATAAAACTCTGAAGCTAATTTTACAAAAATTGATAGATAAGTACGGGAAAGACTGGACCGAATGATCCTGTGGGCACTATTTGTAGTAAGGAAAGTCCTTCAGGCTTCCACAGGTTTCTCTCCTTGTGAACTGCTCTATGGCAGAGAGCACAGAGATGTCCTGGACACGCTCCGGGAAACCTGGGAAGAACGAGAAGAGGCCCCCATTCCCATCTTGCAAACCGTAACCAGAATATGAGAACATATGAAATTGGTTCAAGATTTAGTTTGTACTCATATGGAAAAGGCCCAGAGCCAACAAAACTCCACTTGTGACAAAAACGTAGCTTAAGATCATTCTCCATAGGACAAAAATTACTGATCCTCTTACCCACCTCAGAAAACAAACTTGTCTCGGAAGTGGCACGGACCCTATGAGATAGTAGAATGAACGGGAACCTGTACTTATAAAGTAGCCCAACCGGACAGAAAACAGATGGTCCATTTGTATCACGTAAATCTCTTGAAAGAGTGGAAATAGAACCTGTCAGCCACCCATGCCAAAGTACTAGCCTGTCTGGTTCCCGAAGAGATAGAGGACTTTGACTTAATTCCTCCCAAGCTATCTATCCAACAACAAGAAGATCTAAAAGATGTGGTTGTCTCCTTTCCCAGTGTATTTTCAGAAAAACCACGAAGAGTAAAAGGCACATACCACTATATTAGTACACCTAGAGGCAAAGTGGTTCATTTAAAAGTGTATGGACTCCCAGAATCCCGTAAACAGTGATTGAGGAAGTCAACAAAATGTTGAAAACCAATATTATATAGCCTTCTTCAAGACCATGGTCCTCTCCTATCTGGTTGATCATTAAACCTGACCGTTCCTGGATATTCTGCATAGATTTCCGTCAAATTCATCCCATTTCGGATATTGATGCCTATCCCATGCCACGCATCGATTACCTAATTGTTAAACTCGGAGCAGCCACCTTTCTACCTACCTTAGATTTAACCAAAGGATTGTGGCAAGTTCCTGTGTATGGACCAGATAAGGAAAAGACTGTGTTTTCAACACCTCTATGACTGTTCCAATTCCAAGTCCTTCCTTTTGGCTTACACAACATGCCAGCCACCTTCCAACGCCTCATGGATCAAATGCTACAACCCTATTCTGATTTCTGTGGAGCTTATATTGACGATATCGTCATTTATAGTAAGACGTCGGAGGACAATCTGTTCCATCTTTATACCACCATGAACGTCCGCAGAAGCGCTGGCTTAACTGCCAATCCAGCTAAGTGCAGATTAGCCCAGTCATACGTAATGTGCCTCGGCTTCTTCGTAAGGAATGGGAATGTACAGCTCCAACATGAGAAGGTAAAAGCCATCTTAGATACACCAACTCCCAAGATCAAAAGTGATCTTAGAGCTTTTCTTGGGTTAATAGGATATTACTGTATGTTTATCCCCAACTTTTCAGACAAAACAGCCTGGCTGACAGATAAACTTAAGAATGCCAAACCCCAGTAACTTAATTGGAATGACGAGGATGATATATGTTATAATACCTTACATTTACGTACGTTTAGTGATTTATATTGTGCTGCCTTGGACCTGGAGGCTTGAGGGTGCCAATAAGTCATACAGCATAAAACATTAAAAGAATAAGGCATAAGAATTGAGGTGCAGTAAAAAAACATAAAAAACTGAATTATTTAAAAAACCACATCTTAAGTTTTCTTTTAAAAACATCAATAGAATTCACTTCTCTAAGATCTGGTGGAAGACCATTCCATATTGTAGGTGCAGCATGCATGAAAGCTGTTTTGATGGCTCTGACGGTATTGGATTTAGGAATGTGTAGTCGGTTGGAGTTATTGGATCTTCAACACCTAGTGTCAGGATCCGTCCTTGGAGACTATGGCAGAAGTGGAAGTTTTCGCCGCGGAGAACCTTCACTTAGCAGTCCAGTCCTCATCCAATATGGCGGCCTTTGTTATTTAAGCAAGCCCCGCCCACCTTCCGGCGCGTTGTATCTGTGTTGTTACTCCTAGTTGATACCAGCGCTCAGCGTTATACTCTGTTCAGCTCCTTCTGTGCCCCTCCAGAGCCTCTCCAGTAGTGCTTATTCCTTCCCGCTTGTCTTACCTCTGTCTTTTCTTCTGCCTCTCCGTGCTCCCTTGTCCGTCCTCGGCACTTTGCCAATCACTTCTTTTCAGACTTTTGCTTTAGGCATCTTGCCACTCGCGCTAGCGGTCCGCCGCCATCCTCACGTATCTTCGTGTTCCTCTCTGTGCCTTTCGTGGATCCAACCGTTTCTGGTAAGTAGGGACTTTACTGCTTCTCCCTCTTTCCCTTCCTTTTCCACTCTGCTCGGTCCGTTTTTTTTCCGTTTCCTTCTTTTCTTTCCTTCTTCATTGCTTCTCGTAGCTGCTACCTTGTATTCGGCCAAGCCTCTTCGGATCGGACTCCGCCCTCTTTTTCCCGAGTCATCAACACATTGGTGGACCGAACGAACTCGCTGGATCCTCTTGTTTCCTGATTTCGCTCCGGATCTCTTGCTACCACATCCACCATTGGAGTCTCCCATTTCATACCATCTCCGGAAGACTACACAGGGTTTTTTTTACCGCCCATCGGTTTTTTCCCTGTCGCGGGCTTTGGCTCCTCGGGGCCCCCCAAGACAGGTTCCACCTCCTGTCGAGGTGGCCTCCGAGGGAGCCAAACCCTACTTGCATGACAGGAGGTCCAGAGACAAGTCTACCAAGGAAGATACTAGAACCCCCGAAGATCCTCCAAACACTCCAAGGACAAGCAAGAGGAAGCATCAGGTGAGGAGAAGGGTGGTGAGGGTGAACATTCTGACAGAATACAACGCCCAGACAGAATCATGGCTTCCCTTGAACAATATCAGGAGCTGGTGGCAGCATTGCAGGGACTAACCCTAGAAGTCCAATCTCTGAAAACCGAAAATGCCGCCCTACGCCAACAAGTAGTCCTACATAGGGATGACCAAGGAGACCTACCACCCATGCCTTTATCCTTCGGAAAGTATGATGGCTATCCAGGTGGTCTAAAGGAGTACCTAGACGCCTGCCACGTATATTTTGCCTTTCGTCCCCACGCCTTTGAAACAGCCAGAGCGAAAGTGGGGTTCCTCATAGCTAATCTCACCGGAAATGCCTTAGCCTGGGCCACCCCTTTGGTAACAATAAATGATCCTGCACTGGCTAATTATGACTCTTTTGTGGACCTATTCAAAGCCAGATTCGATCGTCCAGAGGTTTTGTACACCTCTTTCGAAGCAATACTAGATGTAGAACAAGGAAACACGGATGTACAGACCTACATATCTCGCTTCCTGAGACTGGTGGCGAAAACAGATTGGCCAGAATCTGCCAAACAGACGATCTTTCGGAGGGGACTTAAGGATGAGTTGAAGGATGAATTAGCCCGAGTAGCTCGACCTCCGTCCTTTCAAGATCTCATGTCACTCACTCTCCAATTAGAGTATTGTCTCAACGAACGCCGCCTGGAAAGGAGAAGACCTCGTTTTAGCCAGCCTTCATCCATCCCAGCTCCTCACCCTTCGAGGGAACCATCCACCCGAGAGGAACCTATGCAGATAGGAGCAGCCCGAGGCCCTCTCACACCTGCAGAACGCAAGAGACGCAGGGATTCAGGCCTTTGTATGTATTGCGGCTCTTCAAAGCACTTTCTCAGGGATTGCCCAGAAGTACCTCCAAGAAGGAAGGAAAACTTCCACCCTCGGTCCTTTGCAAGGGAGGTCTCGGGGGGACAAGATACAGTCCTTGCAACCTTACCAGACCAACAGAATTAAGTGAGGATAACAGCCTGATGGTATTTCGAGTCAAACTTTGGACAACCAAGACTTCATGTGTGGAAGTCTTAGCCATGCTGGACTGCGGTGCCGCAGGGAACTTTATGGACGAAGGATGGGCTCGAGAACAACAGATCCCTTTTAAACAAAAGGATAGGCCCATTCCAGTAGAAGGAGCGGATGGTACCCCCCTGTCCTCAGGCCCGATCCAATCCGAGACAATACCCTTACGTCTGGATTTGGGAGAGCATCAGGAACTGCTGGTATTTGATCTCATTAGAGCAGCCCACTTTCCCTTGGTGATAGGAATACCCTGGCTAAGAAGACATAATCCCCAAATAAACTGGACTACCAACTGTGTGCGTTTTGATTCTTCCTACTGTGAACAGCATTGTCAATCTGCCCTTTGGGTCAAAGGAAACGACAGGAACAAGGGATCCCCTCTACTCAAGGTGGTCTCATCGGTTCCCCGTCAGTACCAAGAATATACTGAGATCTTCGAAGACACTATGCCCAAACTCCTACCACCTCATCGGCCAGAGGATTGTGCCATAGAACTTACCCCGGAGTCTGTGGTTCCATTTGGCAGGATGTTTCCCTTATCTCTAGCCGAAAGACAGGTTTTAAGAAAATATCTGGATGACAACCTGCAGAACGGTCTAGTACAGGAATCAAGGTCTTCAGGGGGGGCTTCATTGTTTTTCATTCCAAAAAAGGACACCACCGAACTACGTCCCTGCATAGACTATAGAGGGTTGAATCGGATCACAATCCGTGACCGCTACCCTATGCCACTCATAAGGGACATCCTTGAAGCTGTGAGAGGGGCCTCTTACTTCACCAAATTGGACCTCAGAGGAGCCTACCATCTCCTCAGAATAAGGAGAGGTGACGAGTGGAAGACCGCATTTAGGACCCCATTCGGATTGTATGAATACAGGGTTATGCCCTTCGGTCTGGTAAATGCCCCTGCAGTCTTTCAGAGGTTTATCGACAAGATTTTCTCCGACATGTTGTTTGTCTCGGTGGTCGTTTATTTAGACGACATATTGATCTATCCTCAAGAACTACCGGACCATCGTGAACAAGTCAAAAGAGTGTTACATCGACTCCGAGCAAATCACCTCCTGGTAAAACCAGAAAAGTGCCAGTTTGAAGTAACCTCGGTCTCTTATCTAGGTTATGTCCTCTCGAAGGAAGGGATCAGGATGGAACCCGGGAAGATAAAGGTGATCCTGGACTGGAAGGAGCCTAGAAGTGTCAAAGAGATCCAGTCTTTCTTAGGTTTGGCAAATTTCTATCGCCAATTTATCCCCAACTTTTCTAACTTAATGTTACCCATTACAGGTCTCCTTAAAAAAGGGGTTCAGTACGTCTTTGGAACAGAACAGAAAAGAGCCTTCTTACAGTTCAAGGAGCTGTTTACCTTCGCTCCCATACTGGTGCAACCAGATCAAACAAGACCATTTATATTGGAAACTGATGCCTCGGGGGAGCAGTGGGAGCCATTCTGTTGCAAGAGGTAGAAGACGGTCTCACGCATCCAGTAGCGTATTATTCCAAGACCCTGACTAAAAGCGAACGGAATTACTCTGTTTTAGAGAGAGAACTACTGGCCATCAAACTGGCATGCCAAGAGTGGAGACACTTATTACAAGGAGCAGCACACCCGTTTCTAGTACGAACAGATCATCGTAATCTCAGAGTGTTACAGCAGATGGAGTGTACCAATGCCCGACATGCTAGGTGGGCATATTTCTTCTCCCAATATGATTTTCACATCACCTATTTACCAGGATCAGAGAACAAGATGGCAGATGCCCTCTCCAGATGTCCAGGAGAAGAAACTGACCTCAATCAAGATCACAATCTCTTATTTCCCAACCTTAAGATCACGGCAGGTGTCTCTCTCTTTTTGCAAGAACTTACCTCCCAATACGGTTCGCTATCCACCATACCAACCACTGTCCATCAGGCCGATGATGGCTTGTACTACCATGGTACTGGGTTGTTTCTCCCGTCCAAAGAACTTCAGGAGCAAATCCTCTCCTGGTGTCATGATACCCCCCTCGCTGGACACCCCGGTATCAAGAAGACCCAAGATCTCATAAGCCGAAGGTTTTGGTGGCCAGAACTCCACAAGGATGTAGAGAGATATGTTTCGACCTGCCCGATCTGTGCTACTAACAAATACCAAACAGGCAAACCTTTGGGTGAACTACAACAACCTACCCTACCCACCCAGCCTTGGGAACACGTGTCTACGGATTTTATTGTCGATCTCCCAAGATCAGAAGGAATGACCGCAATCATGGTAACTATTGATTCATACAGTAAACTGGCCCACTTCTCAGCATTGGAAGGTCTTCCGTCAGCCCCAAAGACTGCTTCAGTCTTCCTCCGGGATAAAGTACGCTTGCATGGCCTGCCTCGTACTATAGTTTCGGATAGAGGTACCCAATTTACCTCTAGATTCTGGACATCGTTGTGTCAAAAGTTGGGTATTCACAGAGCATTATTGTCAGGATTTCACCCACAGAGCAACGGTCAGACAGAGAGACTTAATGCCGGACTTGAGCAGTACTTAAGATGTTTCTGCAGCAACAGACAGGAGAACTGGTCTTCCTACCTCGCGCAGGCCGAGTTCGCCTATAACAACAACTACCACACCTCGACTAAGATGAGTCCTTTCTATTGCACTTATGGTTACCATCCTCAGCAGATGCCTTGGTCCGGAATGCAACCCACTAAATCTCCTGCGATAGATGACCGGTTATCAGAACTTAGAGAGGTACATAAGTTGGCAAAAGAAGCAGTAGAGGACAGCCGACTAGCACAAAAGAAGTGGGCCGATAGAAGCAGAAGACCCAACCCAGATTGGAAGTCCGGACAAAAGGTCTGGTTATCCACAAGATATCTACCCAAGTGGATACACACCGGCAAATTTGCTCCACGATATCTGGGTCCTTTCCTATAGTGAAACGAATAAACCCAGTTGCATACGAAATCCGCCTGCCTAAGAACCTCCAGAGAGTACATCCTGTCTTCCACACATCACTGCTTAAAGAATATAAGATGGATCCTTTCTCACGGAAGTTTCGGAAAACCAAGACTCCGTCCACAGTAGAACCACAAGAATATGAAGTGGAATACCTAGTGGATTCTCGGTATTATCGAGGCAGTCTCCAATATCTTGTCCATTGGAAGGGTTTCTCCACTGAAGAAAGGACCTGGGAACCCAGACAACATCTGCATACTCCAAGATTGCTGAGAGAGTTTCACCAGAGATACCCGGGAAAACCAGGGGGCTTTCGGAGGGAGAAGGGTTATACTGTCAGGATCCGTCCTTGGAGACTATGGCAGAAGTGGAAGTTTTCGCCGCGGAGAACCTTCACTTAGCAGTCCAGTCCTCATCCAATATGGCGGCCTTTGTTATTTAAGCAAGCCCCGTCCACCTTCCGGCGCGTTGTATCTGTGTTGTTACTCCTAGTTGATACCAGCGCTCAGCGTTATACTCTGTTCAGCTCCTTCTGTGCCCCTCCAGAGCCTCTCCAGTAGTGCTTATTCCTTCCCGCTTGTCTTACCTCTATCTTTTCTTCTGCCTCTCCATGCTCCCTTGTCCGTCCTCGGCACTTTGCCAATCACTTCTTTTCAGACTTTTGCTTTAGGCATCTTGCCACTCGCGCTAGCGGTCCGCCGCCATCCTCACGTATCTTCGTGTTCCTCTCTGTGCCTTTCCTGGATCCAACCGTTTCTGGTAAGTAGGGACTTTACTGCTTCTCCCTCTTTCCCTTCCTTTTCCACTCTGCTCGGTCCGTTTTTTTTCCGTTTCCTTCTTTTCTTTCCTTCTTCATTGCTTCTCGTAGCTGCTACCTTGTATTCGGCCAAGCCTCTTCGGATCGGACTCCGCCCTCTTTTTTCCGAGTCATCATCACATTGGTGGACCGAACGAACTCGCTGGATCCTCTTGTTTCCTGATTTCGCTCCGGATCTCTTGCTACCACATCCACCATTGGAGTCTCCCATTTCATACCATCTCCGGAAGACTACACAGGGTTTTTTTTACCGCCCATCGGTTTTTTCCCTGTCGCGGGCTTTGGCTCCTCGGGGCCCCCCAAGACAGGTTCCACCTCCTGTCGAGGTGGCCTCCGAGGGAGCCAGACCCTACTTGCATGACAGGAGGTCCAGAGACAAGTCTACCAAGGAAGATACTAGAACCCCCCGAAGATCCTCCAAACACTCCAAGGACAAGCAAGAGGAAGCATCAGGTGAGGAGAAGGGTGGTGAGGGTGAACATTCTGACACCTAGTTTGCACCTTATCGCTGATCAGAGTTTGAAGATACTCAGGCATCCTGGCCTGGCGGCATTTAAAAACAATGAGGGCAAGGTGATCAACAAGTCTGGACTCGACGGGGAGCCAGTGAAGGTTACGGCGAGCTTCGGTGATGTGGTCTCTACGCGCAATGCCAGTTACCATTCTCACAGCGCTATTCTGCACCACCTGTAATCTTTTACAATCTCCTTTGTTACTACCTATCAATAGGCTGCTGCAGTAATCTATGTTAGCGCCCACTATTGCTCTGGAAATAGTTTCTGCATTCTGTTGACTAATAAACGTGCGCAAATGTGCCAGGAGTTTTATGTGATATGCAGATGATGAGACGATGGTGCTAATATGGTCTTTCATAGTGAGGTGCTGATCCAACACTACTCCCAGGGTTTTAACCTTTGTTTGGGTATGAATATTAGTACCATTGGGATTAAAACTTTCATAGTCTGCACCCAATTTTTTTATTAGGTGTTTGGAGCCCACAACCATGAGCTCTGTCTTGTTTTTGTTAAGAGCAAGATTATTCTGAATCATTCAGTGTTCCACAATGGCAAATACCTTATTGAGATGGTGTTCATCATACTCACGGTTACCAGTGAGGGGTATCAGACACTGAGAATCATCTGCATTATTAGTACATTTTATGTCATTCAAATCTAGGTATTAGAAGAAGGGAACAGTAAAACTATTATACATACAGGGCGATAAACAGGTCCCTTGAGGAACTCCAAATTTTGAAATAATTAGGAGGGGACTCTGCCTCACCCAAGAAAAGCCTACATTCCCTATCACTAAGAACGATGAGAGCCACATGGATGCCCCGCTGGAGAAGTTTGCTACCTCTTTCAACCTGGGGATCAAGATGGTCGAAGGCGGCCGATAGATCTAATAACATTGGAAGGGATCGAAAGCCTCTGTCCATACGATCCACCAATCTCGACTTCAGTTCTAATAAGGCTGATTCAGTGCTGAACCCCTGTCTGAAGCTGGCATTTCTTGTCACCTTGAAACAGACTCTATGCCAGAACCCAATCCTGAAGGTATTCAACTTCTCTAAAGAGTTTGTATTACAGGTGGAATCCTCCCTTACAGGGTTAGGAGTGGCCCTGTCCCAGGTTTGCAACAGATTGGAACACCCCATATGGTTTGCTAGTTGCAAGCTGTTCCCACTTCAAAAGAATTACTCCGTGTTGGAACTAGAGGCCCTGAACATCAAGTGTGTGAAACCAGAAATGGTGTGCACTGTGATATCTCTATGTAAACAAAAACGAGAATGGCAGAATCACAAAGACACAGGAATTCAGTTCGTTTTTCAAAGCAAAATTGCATCTTTATTCATCTGCCTGGCAAAACGTCACTAATCACTATACAAGCGAGCAAATCAGCACTCTTTAAGCATAAGTGCATCTACTCCAGCCCTTTTGGCTTCTCCTCTAGCAATGCTCTCGGACCAGCTGAGCCTTACCTACTGCATCTCTAGCAATGCTCTCTCTCTAGTATTAGCAAATAGCAAAACCCCTACTAGCTCTCAGCATTTCTCTGTCCCCATACAGCTCTCTCTAACCCTGCTGACGGGACAGCTCCCTTTCCTCTAGCTCTCTCTACTCCCCTCTACTGCTCCTGCCATCTGCATCTACCGTCCTAATGTCTGAACTCTCTCTCGTCTCCATCTACTCAACAGAAACCCCACAGTTATACATTAGCATTGTGGTGCTGTGATGCACTTTCATTACATATGTGCACAGTAAGCATTTTATAGAAAACAGAATATCTACCTACGTACACATCTATACTTCGTGCGTGCAGACATTTGTTGTGGCATGGACTGTACCAGTCACAGTGACATGTCTCTCTAAGTTATTCTAACAACAGCAAGTTATCGCTAACATTCTCACATTGAGACACTGAGGCAGCAGTCTCGTTTGCTTGCAGAACCCAAAACAAAGCATAGTCCTGCTCAGCTAAAACCTTCTCTCTCCCTGCAGTCAGCCAGCCAAGACCGTCTCTAACATAGCTGATTGTCTGCCAAGACTCATTTTGTTATCAAAACATTTCTCTCACTGTGCGAAAACAATTCTCCGTGCACAAGCAAGCCGAATTCATAGATGAACAGAGACACAAGGCAGATCCTTCTCTAGCACCTAAAATCTAAGCTACAATGTGCTATAAAATGGCAAGTGTAATGCATGCATAAATGCATGGATGAACGAATGTAATGGATTAAATGGATTTAATCTCATGATAACCCATCATACATGGAATGCATTTCAAAATGTGGTTTCACAAGTGGGCCATCATCCATCTTAGATACTACCTATTATCTCACTCATCACTAGTGTGGATTAGCCAACGCAAAGACTCCAATCCTTGGGTCATGCAATGATTTCACTGTGGAATGCCAAAAAGGAAAAGACCAGGGAAACGTAGAATGTCTTTCCCGGTTGCCCTGCGAAATAAATGTGGCTACACCGCATGGAGGAAGGGTATGTGAGAAACCTGAAGGTGTTTCCCTGACTAGTCCCCGGGATTTGTCATCCAGGTGCCCAGGAAATGGCCATTGCTATTGGATCCAGTTCCTGGGGGTGGACCAGTATGGGAGGATCACCTGGATGGGGGGTCCTCGGGGATGTGGAAGTGGAACACTAACGGGTGAGACGCGGTATCCCCTTTCTGATGACGTAGGAGATTCAGAAACTCTACCCCCCACCCTTTCCCGACACAAACACTTTCTTAGACCGTGACAGACAAGGGACTAACACCAGAGCCATTTAACTGACATTTCCCAACTCAAGGTTTAGGCAATTAATAATAAGAACACGCACCTTACAGCCCTTGCCTTTCCCCACAGGGATAAAAGGTGGAGCTCAATAGCACACTATGAGCAAGGTAGACCACACGACAAGACAGCTATTCAAGCATGGCAATTCAAGAGGAGACGAAAAGCATTGAGAACCGAAGGGACGACAAGGAGAGAAGCGCTCTTGCCCTTTTCGACCCAGACCACAAAGCCTCCCTGAAAGGAATAGTATGAACACAAACAATAGCCAACGTGTGCTGTAGCAAATGTCAACGGTGCAGGGAGCCCTCCCCTGCTGATAACCAAGACAGGGCAAGACGCCTGCTACCGTGGTACCATACTTGGCTCCAGAGACAAGAAAAGTCAAGCGGTTCATCACAGCGAGTGAGTCAGAGGGAGAACCAATAAGAAACCGAACTGTGTTGAGCAAATATTGCAAATGGCTAAATAAAGGAAATCAAAGACCTATTAACACTGTAGGGCAAAAAAAAGCTGTAGAGGGGTCCGGCGCCACATGGGTGCTCACTCGAAAGACTCTGGCTGACCCCCCTTTTTGTTCTAACTACTGATACCAGAAGGTCTCAGGAGAGCTGCAAAGAAAAGATCAAAGTGCTCATACAGGGGTCAAGTAAAACCCCTTGTACAGTCAAAAGTTTTTGACCGGCAAGTAATTGGAAAGCTAAGGGAAAGAAATTCTATATTGTGTTAAAATAAAAGGAACTGTGTAAACTGGCAAACGTCAACCCGGCTGAGGGATGCCTGCAGAACAGGGTGAAGCATGATGCCCCAATGAAAATGATGTTGATCAGTATTGTAAGAACACGCTGAACAACTAGGTGCTTTAACCAAAAGAATAGTCTTTATTGACCAAAAAAATTAATAATAGTAATTGGTTCAGGAGATTCCTCTGCAGATAGTCTCTAAATGGCTTTCTTGGCAGCCTGGGGCAGTCTGAATCTACAGCCCTTCAAAGCATATGGATGGACTCTGGACCTAGTCCTCATAGGCCCAGCGGTGCTTAGCAGCTCTCTCCTCACCTTCCAGCTGGTTCTGAAACAAAACCGAGAAGAATCTGTCAGTCCTTCCTCTATGTCTGCTTTAAACAGGGGCTGGTGTGTCAATATCCAATCAGGATCGGCCATGCTTGGAAGCCCTGATAAGCCCCGCAAGCCCCACCCCCTTCCTTCCAACATGGAGAAAGCCACAATGCCTCCCCTACCTGAGTCCGCCTGGATCCCTGCTTGGTGTTAATGTGCGAGATACTGAAAGTAAGTCTGTGGTTTGTATATTTAGCGGGGAAAATAAATCACCATCTACTGGAGTGTTCTCATTTTGTGTCACAAAAGGGTTTGGTGCACTGGTGCGTCTTTTTCCAGCCTCCTTCTCCCATAAATCAAAATGTCTCTGTGTCGTCGCGTTTATTAGAACAGCCGCGGGGTCTTTTGCAGGGTTGCTGCTTTCCGGGTTTATTACCATGCCGGCGAGGTTCTTCGGAACCGCACTGCTTCCGTTCGAGTCTGTAGTAAACGTACCCCTCTGGTCGGCATTTGTAAACACGCCCGCGGGGTCCTTTGGAACCGCTCCACTACTGTTTGTGTTTTCATTCCAGCACAACTCTCTCCACCACGTGTCGGCTGGGTTATTGTCCCTGCCCCCAAGCGACCCTCCACCCGGGTCTGTGTTATCACTCCAGGGAGCAATGCAGCTCCACCAGTTATCCTCTTCCATCTCACTGCTCTGTCCCAGTGCACACAGTTTATGTTTATTTCATTTATATTGTTTATGTTTATTTATTTATATTGCGCGCCAGACCCGGAGGTATTAGGCGCAGGATCAACAAGGTTATTCTCAGCTTGGTTACAGTGCTATAAATAGTTACAGTGTGCGCATCGGTGCGTATTTACAATATGTACATGGTTGAAACAGTTGCGACAGATGCAGGGATAAACAGATTATAAACAGATTATGAATGTGTATATTTACATAGTATACAAATGGTGGGCAAGGTTAGTTATCGGTCGCTGTCCTTTATCCACTGAACATAGTTGCGTCTAAAGATGGGGTAGGATTGAGGTGTCCTTAAGGAAGGTGGCAAGGAGTTCGTTTGAATCTAGGAACTGAGAGCAAGTTGGCATAGGCTGTTCTGGTAGGTCGGTTGGGGGTGTATCTTTTTATTCTGTCGACTAAGTAACGGGGGGCTGCATTGTTAAGGCATTTATGGGTTAAGGATGCTACTTTGAGCAGGATTTTGTTGGTGGTGGTGAGCCAGTTATGGGCTCTCCGAGTGTTAGAAATGTGTTCTCTCTTGGGGATGCTGAGCGCTACTCTAAGAGCATTGTTTTGTAGAGTCTGGATTTTATTTGTAACATATTTGTTGGCTCCTACGTAAAGGGCATTACAATAGTCCAGTTTAGATAGTACCAAGGCTCTGGCTAGGGTAATGCAGCTCTAGATGTATAGGAAGGGATTGGCCGCTCTTATTAGTTTACAAGTGTAGGCTGTGGAGGAGGCCATGGAGCTAACTTGTTTGCGTAAGGTGAGGGAAGAGTCTTGATAGATTCCTAAAGTTTTCACTTCCTTGGCTACCTTAATAGCATTGCCATCTACGATGAATTTGGTATAGTTGTGGTCCAGTTTGTTTAGGTTAGCGGTGGAACCGAGGATAATGAGTTCAGTCTTGTCATCATTCAGGCATAGACTGTGGGATGCCATCCATGCCTGGATGATGAAGTACACCCTGTTCACCAAGGCCAAATACTTGTTGTAATCTCCCGTCAACGGGATGAGGATCTGGGTATCATCGGCGTAATTAGTGTAGGTGATACCCAGATTGTCAAGATCATCAAACAGGGGCTTCGTGAACACGTTGTACAATGTGGGGGAGATGGATGATCCCTGAGGGCCTCCCCAAGTGATGGGGATAGGGTCAGCGGATGCTGAGGTGGAGAAGACACGCATAGACCTGTTGTTCAGGAAGGACTCAATCCAACCAATGGTCTCTTGGGAGAAATGAGTTGCCGAGTCTAGGTGGTTACAGAGAATTTTGTGATCTACTAAAGCAAATGCTGCAGAGAGGTCAAGTAGAAGTAGTAGAGCAGTTTTCCCGTTATCTCTGAGAGTGTCGATTTGAGCCTTGAGATCAATGAGGGCAGTCTCTGTCCCATGTGGGGGTCTAAAGCCCGATTGCCGGATTCCCAGGAGATGGTTTAGTTCAAGGTATTGTTGTATTTGTATATACGCTGTCTTGTCTAGTATTTTAAGCTGGAAGGGGACGGTGGTGATGGGTCTGTAGTTAGTAGGGGTGGTAGGGTCTAGGGAGTGTTTTTTGAGTAAAGGGAGAACCCAAGACTCTTTGAGATTGTTGGGGATGATGCCTGAGGAGAAGGAGGCGTTAATGAGTTTGGTAATGAATGGTGACAGTGCTTTCTGATTCTTACAGGTATGCAGTAATAATAACGAAACAAAAAATAACTAACACAAAAATAACAAATAAGAAATAACAAATTTAGTTAATAACGAATGTAAATATAACGAATTCAATATTATGAAATATGGAATTAATTATATTGTGCTTTGTCTTTAAATAATCATATAATTGAAATTTTTGAAATATTAAATAGAGTTGTAATTCTATTATTGTCCATTTGGTGTAGCTCGCGTAAATGTGTTTTGCTATTATGACGTAAACAGAAGATGCTTTCTACCATTTTCTTCTGTTCTACAGTTCCGACCGGAGGTGCTGCTGGATTTAGCTGGAGTTCGATGGATTTTTTTTTCTCCTGGATTATGGATTTTCTTTCTTGATGGATTTTTGGGCTTCTTTCCTGGATTATGGCTCCTTTCATGGATTACGACATTTTTTGGATGGATTTTTGGCATTCATTCCTGGATTAACTAAAGAAATGTCAAGGATTTTTGGGATGCTTTCCTAGATTATGCCAATTTTTGGGATGGATTTTTTGGGATGCTTTCCTGGATTATGGACATTTTTGGGATGCGTTTGGTACTGCCAGTGTACTTTCCTGGAATTTTAATTTTTTTGGGGGATTAATGTGGAATTTTGGTGGACATTTCTTGGCATTTGGATTTACCTTGAGTAACTATTTACAATGGATTTTTCAAGCCGTCAAAACTACATTGGTAAGTGATTTACATTTTCTTTTTTATGCCTTTTCTTGATGTATGCCATTCTTTTAATTTAGTTTGAAGTTGTGTTTTGGGTTTTTTATTGTGTTGGTACTTTGGGTTAAAAGCAACACTGTAGATAAGAAATTGGCTTTAATTTGGCAAAGTTGAGTATGCATTTCTTTATCGACTTGCAGCATCTCACATTGATTTCTTTTCATTATTTTGGATTCGATATTTTTGCACATTTACATTGTCATCCCTGCTTTTTGTTATTATTTAATTAGTTATTTGTTTACGTTATTTATTACCTTTGTTATTTTGGATACGTTATAATTACATGTAACTGTGTTGACAAGAGTGAACTCGACGGAGGGAAGTCCACAGTGGATTGTTTAAAAAGACATAGAGACTTGTGAATGCAACAGGTGAAACCTTTGGAATAAAAGCCGTAGGGAACCCGACGAGGGAGGCTAACATTCGAGAAGGATCTGAGCCCGGAAGAGGGGGACCCAGGGGTGAAAAGTCATCACCCAATGCAAACACAGAAAGGATCTTTATGTTTTATTATTATGAACACATTCGCTCCTTGGTAGCAAGAGACTTTTTGTTGGAAAGAGGCTTAACTACCAAAGATCCTGATACTAGAGAACGGAATTGTAGCCTGGTGCTGGGAAAGCCTGAGAGTGTGCTGTGCTCAGGAGTCCCGCCTTGTCCCGCGCTCAAAACGTGGGAAGGGAGACCCCTGATTTATCATTTGTGAACACTTCCTTCTTGTTTTGTGAACATTATCCCACACTCTTTTTGTACTTAGCTGTAAGGATTGGCAATAGTTTTCTTTTAGTATAGGCCCTTTTTATTTGACAAGACGCCACTAGGACTGCCTTGTTATTATTTGTTGGTCGAAGCTTGCTCCCATCATAGATTTAGGTTTAGATTAGGTGTTTTTGCAACCCATTAATACAGTTAATAAACACCCTTGAACTGGGTCTGTCTTTACTGTTGCCACTATGAGTTCCTTACAGTACCCTGCGGCTGGTCACAAGGTGGGATACAACTCATTGGGCGGGTGGTGAGCTTGGTCCGCTCCCTCCCACTCTCTCCTCTTCTTCCTTTTTCTCCTTTTGTTTTCTTGTATAATTTCCAGACACCTAATATGTTTTGCCAGCTTTTTTAGCTTAGAGCATTTATATGTTATATTTTGTCAACAGGTAAGAGAATGTGTTCTCTATTATCTTGCTGTCAAATGTGCCTTCCCCTCACCACGCATGGAAACACTGACCTGCAGTCTCCTCTGCCCACTCAAAATCATATTTTAATAGTTTATCCTGATACTGGGGCAGTTTACGGCGGATGTGGTCAAGGGGGCTGTCCATATGAGCCATTATTTCCCTGCTTTTTATTCCACTGTCCCGTGTTACCCCAACTCTGCCCTTTTTAATTCCCTATCACACCTGTCAATGTTCACCCTGGCCCTCTCCACAGGTCCAACCTAACACTCCAGTCATCGCACTGGCCCTCCCGACCGGCCCAACCACTCCCTCAATGTTAGTACTCGTCAGCCCTCTCCACAGTCTCACCGTTCCCTATTTTAGTGCAAGAGTGCCAAGTGTCTATCCATGCATCACCGGCACACTCTTGCTGTTAAAATGCAAAATCCTGCTATTTTACAAGAAGTACCTCCTGGTGCCGACCTGTCCATCGCAAGCCCTCAACACTGGATGACACTAACTTCCACAAGTGTGTCCCTCGCTACACAAAATAATACATCAACACAACTGGTACCCCCAATGACGCAACTATACAATCGCTGCACTACACGCTACTCCTCTCTAACAGAGTTTGCCACAACAATGCACCTCTCCTGCTCTAACTCAGATGTGCCCACACCTGCGCCCACTCCCTATCGGGTTATACGCACTAATATCTACACAACTACAGCCGATCAGCCTCCCTCTCTGAGGATGCGTTCTATACACCAGAAAAATCTATCCCTTCTCTCCATGTGCATGCACCACTTCTTCTTGCATGGTCATACTCATGTCCTACAGACTCTCGAGTCCCCTTGACACTGAGCCTCCAGCACAGGCTCACCTCTCCTACTGAGCACGGGGCAGCGCTCGGGACCAAGCCGACCTTTGCAAACTCGGCATCTACAGGGCCTCCTCAGTAATGCACAATGATCAGGTCTGCGGTCAATGGACCCGGGCGGCCTGGATTCCCTCAGCGGTCCGGGGAGGGCTGAGAGATCTCGCTGGGACCACCAAAAATGTAGTCAGGGGTCCACCAATTAGATCATTAAAGAAAACACATACTAAAAAATGGAGCACACACCAGACAAGAAGCAATGCAGTTTATTACCGATAGGTAAGCGCAAATCAAACAGAACAGTGGATAGGCTTTGGTCAAAAAGGCTGACAATGGTAAGAAATCTTTTGCAACATTTGCAAACTAGAGAGTCCATTTCTGCAATGTTTCCCAGGGATTCCATTGGTCAGTTGATGCCATATCCTCGAAGTTATACATGTGTTAGTGCAGCCTGATTGGAGCAAACAGTTCAACAGTATCCCAACACGTTACCTCCCCATGCGCAAACTAGTTGTAATTAAGGAAGGAAAATTTGTGCTGCCCGCCGGATCTTTAATACACTGCCACTGGTCAGCACCATTGAGAACAGGACACAGGACCCTGCAGCTGGTTAGAAACAGGACATTCACCCAATACCTGCTCAATGATGACCTTTGCGAGCCCTTTGGTAGATGCTGTGGAGGTTGGCCACCTCCCCAGAGCTCAGGGACTTATGGTCTGATTGCTTCTCCCAGGAACATCGCTCCATCCAGTGTTCCTTTCCCACAGCCACCTGCTGATGGGCATCAGCGGTCATGTGACCGGCACACTGATACAGAGCTACTTCCCTGCTGCCTTGTAGGGCAGCTAGTTTGGCTGGCCGCCCTGTAGTTAAATCACCCAGTACTAGCTATGTTTGCTTACTCGTGATGAGTAGCTTGAGCCACCCCTTTCGCAGCTCCCTGGCATACTGGCCATGTGCATCAGACTGAGGTTTCCCAGGCCTAGCCCGCCTTGATGGATTCCAAACCACGTGTGCTTATGATGATGCTATTTTTGTCTTTCCCTACTTAGGCTAATCGTAAGGTGGTCTCTTGGGCTGTCTACCGCTATCGTTCCCAGTTTTACTCTTGCAGTTGGTAGGTGCGCTCCGCTGTCTGGCACTGAATTAGCACCTTTAATAAAGGGTCATGCTGCTGGATTGAGTTTTACAAAGTAATGAGCTGAGGGTGAACCTACTTTCATACACCAGGATGCCACCCTGGTAGACTATGACACTAGTGATTGCTGCAAAGAGGTGGAATCTATGGAACACAGAATGAGGCTGAGGAGAGGCTGAACGGCATTCTTGTGTATTGGAATATCCCATCCAGGGTGGGAAATGCAGGGAGCACCTTTAAGTTGATATGCAGAGGAATTTTGTCAAAAGCACTTTTTAAATCGAGCTTATTTTTAAACTTTGGCATTGTGGAGAAGAAAAAGTTCTGCTATGTTGGGAAGAGGAAAGTTATCTGAAACAATATTACTGTTCAAGCTGTTCAAGGGTACTGCAAAAGTCGGGGTTTATTAGGATCTGTCCTCACTCATGCTGGCAAAGAGATGCCTATGCGGTCCCCTGACCAAATGGCTTAATTAGAAGGGAGTGCGCTACAGATGGGGCTTCCCCTTCTCTATCTCGTTCGAGGTGGATGGATACAACTACAAGCTGGTCACAGAGGATGACATACTCAGGGTTATGGGAGAACTGACTGGAGATGGGGGGACTGCGCTGGAAGGTAGCTCGAGGACACCAAAGGTAGACAGTGGCGTATAAGAGGACCAAATAGACGCAAGGTTTTGGGCTCCAGGAAGTTCAGGAAGTTGAACACCCCCCAGCTGGGGCCACCTGACTTTAGTGGTTGCAAGTATGGGGGGATTGCCAGTTGGCTGTTTTTCTGAGTTCTGGATCAAAGTTGGGGGCAAAGATTGCAGCTCTGAGGGAGATATACACAAATTGAAGAGTCTTGCTGGATGGGGTTTAAGGAGAGCTTTTGTAGTTCGCAGTGGTCGGACTAAAGGTTGGCTGACAAGGGGAAGGGGGGGAGTTCCGGTGGCATTGTGAAGAGGAGTTGTTTGGGAGCTGTTGGGGTGGTGGAGGGGGTATGGGTGGGTGTTCTTGACCGGGTGGAGTAAATGGAAATGGCCCGGGGATTCAGGTCCTATTGGTGGTTCAGTGCCCGTTTGGTGATTTTAACTGGGGGGACTGAGCGCCTTTGAGGGAATGGGGGGAAGGAGAAAGGTTGGGGAGTTGTTATGGTGTGGGGAGGAGAGCATTACGTTCAAGCTGTTATGACCCAGGGAGATAAGGTTGCGTACAGACTGTCGTCTGCCCAGGTGGTGAGGTTTGATGTGAGGCAATGGTTGATGTGAGCAGAGGAGGGGTGGAAACTGCCTATGGATTTAAATGTGAAGCGACTCAACTCACCGACCAAAAGGTTGCTGGTCGCTAGAGAGTTTCAGAGAATGAGAGTGGATGTTCTCTTCCTCCAGGAAACTAGGTTTCTGAGGGGTGAGGAAAGGATGATCCCATATGGTCTCCTAGGACAAGTGTTCTGGGGGTCTGGGGCGGCGAGAAAAGGGGGTGTTGGTATTCTGTTCCATAAAAGGCTTAAAGTGGAGGTGGAGAGGGTCTGGCGGTGAATGGAAAGGAGGACATTGATGTTGGTGGGAGCCATAAGGGGAGTTAGATTCACCTTTATGACGTTCTACTTCCCCAACCAAATTCAGTTACACTTCCTTGAACCCATGCTGGCCAAACCTTTAAGCGAGGGGTGTGGGCACCTAGATTTGGGTGGAGATTTTTATATGTGGCCAAATATACAGTTGGACAGGAGGGCAACGGGGTTGGCAGATCAGGGTCCACCTCGACAGGGGGAGGGGGGTTTACAGAACTGTTTAGACCTACATGGCCTTCGAGACAGGTGGCGCCTCTTTCATCCTCAAGAGAGGGGATTCACATTTTACTCCGCTCCTCGTATAGATTATCTTTGCATCTCTGGAGTGCTTGTAGAGGGGGTGATGGGTTCAGAGATAGACCTGATCACCTGATCCGATCATGACATGGTATCCCAAGACTAATCTTGGACGGATCTGGGCCCCAGTAAAACGATATGGAGATGCAAAGAATCCCTGTGGAAAGATTCTGTGTTCTGTAAAGAACTTGAGGGAGCAATGCAGGACTATTTTCGGATGAACGACACAGAGGAGGTGGAGCAGGGAACAGTGTGGGATGCAGGGAAGGCAAGATGGCAGGGGCTGTTGATCAGAGAGGCGGTATGTAGGAAGAGAGAGGACCTTGTTGGAGAATAGGCTGCGCAGTGGGATAGATGCCCTGGAGAAACAGATACAGGCGCAGGTGGAGGTGGTTGGTGAGTGGATAGGTGATGCCTGAAGCAAGAGAGAGGAACTTCGATTGCTGGAGCAGGGTATGATAGTCAGGAAGCTTCAGCTCCTGAAGCAGAAATACTATGAAATAAGTGATAAGGCAGATGCTCTATTGGCTGCGAGACTACACGGACTGCGGGTTGACAGATGGATAGCAGGAGTAGCGGGACCCGGAGGCACGCTGGAAACAATGGGGGAAAAGTGGAGGCCTTTACGGGCTTTTAAGATAGCTTATAAAAGGGGGAAGATCAACAAGACCCAGAGGGATAGGAGAATATCTGTCTGGGGTTCCCCTACCATCATTAACCAGTGCAATGGACGCCCCCATTACCGGAGACAAGATTTTCTTTGCAATCCGCAGGTTTCACCTGAGTATGGCACTGGGGGTGGATGGGTATACTGGTGGTTTCTACAAGACCTTTTCAGGGGTCCTGGTCGCGTATCTGGTCAAGATATTTAATTACATCTTAGATACGAAAAGGACCACAAAGACATTTGTGTGGGCTCTCATCTCAGTGATATATAAGGAAGGCAGGGACCCGCGGGCGTGTGGTTCTTATAGACCAATCTTGCTTCTCAATATGGACGCCAAGTTATTAGTTCAAGTTCTTGCATTGAGACTTGATATGTATATGCCTAGGTTGGTGCATCCGGACCAAGTGGGTTTTTATATGGGGACGGCAGAGTGCCGATATGATGCATAAGTCCCTACACCTGATCGAAGGGGCCAGGGATGGATACGGGAACCCCACGATCTTGTCTGTTGATGTGGAAAAAGCATTTGACAAAGTGGAGTGGGTCTTCTTGAAGGCAACCATGGTCCAGTTCTGTCTCTGGGATACGTGTATGCAGAGTTTCATGGCACTGTATTCAGAACCAACGGCATGTGTGGCTTCTAACGGTGACTTTTCCCAATGGTTAGAGCTGGGGCGGGGCACGAGGCAGTGCTGCCCCCTTTCACCATTGCTTTTTGCTTTATCACTGGAGCCTCTGGCGTGACGGACCCTCGGGTGGAATGTATTCTTATGGGAGGGGCGGAATATACGTTGGGTTTGTACACAAACTACATCCTTCTGCATCTTAGGAATCTGGTGTCTTTGGTCCCGGTGGTGGTGGAGATAGTGGAATAATATGAGGCACTGGCGGGCTTCAAGATTAACCAGGGGATGAGGGTTGAGGAAGGGCAGTTGCGTTACTTGGGGTTGAATGTCACGGCAGAACTAGGTGACCTATACGAGGCAAACTTCCCGCCACTTCTCACGCATTTGTTTGGCAATCTGGAAAAGTGGGGTAAACTGACGATCTCATGGATGGGTAGCCTAAACACTATAAAGATGAACTTCCTCCACAGGATTCTCTACTTGTTCCAAATGCTGCCGATTCAAGTTCTGGAAGCTATGTTCCGAGAGGTTAAGGCCCGCCTTCTGAGGTTTTTATGGCAGGGTAAGAAAACGAGGGTAGAATATGAGGTTTTGGTGCTCCCAAAGGAAAGAAGAGGGGTGGGTTTTCCGCATATCTATCTATATCATAAGGTGGTGCATTTTAGAGTCCTGATCCCACATCTGAGGGAGAGTGGGACTGTCCGTGGGTGGAGCTGGACAACCTCCACTTTTGACCGGCAACGGTGGGGGAATGGCTGTGGGTCCCACTGGATCGGCTCCCCAGAAGGATTAGGGATCATCCCATTTTAGGGGTCATCTGGAATATATGGTGTAGGGGTCCTTAAATGAGGGGCGTTACGACCTGGCCCTCCCCTTAAGTCACTTGTGGGCCCTGGGGTATAGTGACGGGATCCACAATTTAGATAGGTTTCAGACTTGGTTTGAGGCGGGCCTAGTGAGAGTCGGGCAGCTGTGGTGAGATGGCCAGTTCATCTCACTTGCGGAATTGGAGAGGAACCTAGGAAAGGACAATTGTCGGTGTTCTCATACCTTCAGTTGAAGGGTGTACTCACTGCAGAATCATGATGGACCAAATACAGTGACAATTGACCCTCGTGGAGAAGGTTTTGGACTCCTTTGGGGAGATGAAGGGGCTGATTTCATCCCTGTACAGGGCACTGGTGGAAGTCGGTAAAGAGAGTACAGAGAAGCTTCAGAACAGGTGGCAGGGGGAGTTGAGTCTCGAAGTGGATGAGGTATTATGGCGTAAAATGTGTAGCAGATCACATAGGGTCTCGATTGCCTACCAGTACAAACTCCACACAATTAAATTACTTCATGGATGGCAGTATGACCCTGTGTGCCTCTCCAAGATGTTTCCGGAGCTGAACCACTTTGCTGGCATGAATGCGGAGAGAGAGATGATTATTGGAATATGTGGTGGGGCTGCGAGAATGTTTAGGTTAATTGGGATGAGGTGCTTGGGTGGATTAAAGAGTTGGAGGGTGTAGAATGGAATATAGGAGTCTTTTGCACCTGCCATACTCTCTGTTGCTAGCAGGGAGGGCCTGCTTAGTGACGTATTGGAAGAGATTGTTGCTCCCGGGCAAAGGGGAGTGGATACGTTTGGGAAAGAACATATATGTGATGGAGAGGATCATGGCAGCTATACATGGAAGAGGGGCTGGCCTTGAGGCGGAGTGGGCAGGTTTACGGTCCAGGTATATGAGTTCTGAGGCCTAAATTGTGTTGGGGGGCTTCTATGAAAGGTGGGGATATGGAGGACAGGAGCCGTGGAGGGAACTCTAGTTCGGGTGTGTGCAGCCAGGTGGCCAATTGCAGAGGGGATTGAGGCTGCACCAGATGGTTGTGAGGGTAGGAGGGACAGACCTGAACGCTTTTGATTATCCTGGGTCAAGAAACAATGTAAGCATATGTTGGAGGTTTGAGGGGGGACTTTTGGGACATGTTTATTTTTGTTCTTCTTTTCTTTATGGGGCTATGGTTAAAAGTGGATTCCTTGCATTCTTGTTTGTGTTAATTAAACCTGGTCATTTTGTGGTTTGTAATATTTAAACCCCAATAAACTTGAAATAAACAAGAAAAAAGAGGACATGACTGACCTTCTCTACTCTTTGCAGACATCTTCTTCGTCCCAGTACTAAAGTGGTGACATGGCATAGTGTGCATTACTCTCAGTCTCCTCTTCGTCCTTTCAGTACTGTCAAGTGTCACATGTGTGGAAATAAGGGGAGCTGGCTTAAAATAGTCCATAAAGGTCGGGGGAGAGTTAGGTTGGTCGTCAATAGGGAAAGAGGGATACCATGTCTCGCCCGTTTTAAGCTTAATCCTTTCCTCCCTCTTTCTGGTGCATCTGGACTGGTGATATCTCCTATCATTTTCTTGGTCATTGCGACATGGATAACAATATCCCATAACTGCCTATGGGATAGAGGGTTCTTCCTGAAAGGGAAATGCTGAATATTGTGTCTCGTCTGAGAACATCTCATTCCCAATCCCCAAGGACCCTCCACCCAGGTGATCCTCCCTCGCTTCTCCACCCCAGGGCAGAATCCAAAAGCGATGGCCTTTCACTGCCCACCTGTGCAGAGGATCTAAGGGGAGTAGGAGTGAGAATACCCTCAGATTTCTCACAAAGGGATTTGAGTCACCAGGGACTGGGTCCAATGTGTACACACCAGCTTGCTAACTTCCAGAGACATGCTATTATTTCTTCAGACGCCATTATAAGAGTTCATGGCTTAAAAGATTTAAACTCGAAGGAAGCCTTGCAAAGGGTCCCCAGAGCCTAGGAACTGGAGAAACTAGTTCACAACTAATAAAACTTTGAATTCCGTGAACCTGCTATGTTCAAGAACCATCAGGAAAGAATGTCCAATGCTTACCTGATAGTGAGCGAGTGAGGGAAGACATGCATACCTCTCACAGCAGCACTCTTAGTGCAGCAGGATACCCAGCAGAGCAGATGCACCGTTGACTGCAGCAAGATTTCAAACATGGTGCCACACACCACAAACACTTTTAAAATATTGCCGGCTATCATTATGGGAATAAAGGCTAACAGGCAAGTAGACAATGCAAGAGCTCCACCAATAATATAATTATAGAAATTGAAGTCTCCAAAGGGAATAAGATTTGGAATTCAAAACAGAAAGGAGGATATCTTATCAGGAACGATATAAGCAGCCAACCCCTAGTGAGAATAAAAGAGGATGGACATAGGCAGATGAGGAGAGGATGCTCCCTTGATACAAGGGTTGATTCCTGGAATTTGAGTCCAGGAAAAGACTGCTGTCTAGAGGAAAGCAACAACCAGTTG
Source organism: Ambystoma mexicanum (assembly GCF_040938575.1). NCBI lineage: Eukaryota > Metazoa > Chordata > Amphibia > Caudata > Ambystomatidae > Ambystoma > Ambystoma mexicanum. The sequence goes on from NC_090937.1 coordinate 276,659,465, forward strand.
GGAAAAGATGAGAGAGGCCAGGATGGAAATGGTGCAGGGCTTTAGTCCTTGGAAGGAGAAGGTGACCAGCAATCTTGGAAGACACCTGCAAAGCTTTGTGTGAATTGGAAAGTCTAAGCTTGAGGCTATCCACCAGCAACCTTAAGGTAATAGGGAGATACCTGACCAGTGGCGGGAGGATGGCACAATATCCGCTGTATGACAAGAATCCCAATGTAGGGTGAGAAATAATCATTACTGTTGTCGTGAATCCTGAAAAAGACAAGGTCCAGAATATATGTATTGTGAAACCAATGAACCCAAGGTCAAGGAGGGACCTATTGTGAAACCTGAGGTCCAGCAGGGACCTATTTTGAAGTCTGAGAAATCCAAGGGCTACAAATCACCTGTTATGCAATCTGAAAACCCCATAGTCCAAGAGGGACCTTTTTGGGAATCCTAACAAATCCAAAGTGACCTGTCATGAATCCAGAAAAAAACAAAGGACTGTGATAGACCTGGTGTAAATCCTTCCAAAGCCAAGGTCTCAGAGAGGCCTGTTATTAAACCCGATAAACCCAAGGTTGGGAAGAGATCTGCTGTAATCCCTGATAAAGCCACGGGCTAGCAAAAGCCCACAAGTGATTGTCAGAAGGGTAAAGGAAATCCTACAGTAGAGATAATTGTGAAATCTGGGAGAGGTCTTCAAATGCACAGCCTGAAGGAGAGACCAGACTGCAACTGCTACAAGAGCTTTCCCAAGGGAATACGTCTGATTTGCTGTATTGGAATAGATAGAGCTGGATTGCTATAAATAAAAAGTGTTATAAATAAAATGTGAGTACTTTGCTTTGGGCCAGACCTGTGGAACATAGGAGTTATTAGATTTGGGTAGGCCGTAGGCCAAATACTTGTCAAGTTTAGGTGTTGGCACTTTTTGTTGTCAAACATTTTGAAGACTTGAGTTTGGAAGACAGGGCATCTCTAGGGGAGACGAGGACTTGCAAGAATAGGTTAAAAACTTAATGATTTGAACCTAAGCAGTGTAAGGTGTTGGACACCTGTAGAAACATATCCTTGTGTATTGGAACATCATGTGCACTGTTCACTTTAGACCAAACCATATTGTTTGCAGCTCTTCCCTTAAGACTTATGTGCATTTATCTAACCTCACTCATTTTAAACCTACTGATAAAACCACTTGGTTTGAACCCAAACAGCCTGTGTCACATGTGTCACAGGGTCATTGATCAGCCATGCCACACCCTTTCACTTCTATTCTCCTGACTACACCTTCTCTGGCATACATGCTTAGAGCTCATACCGCCACTCTACTCTTTCACTTACTTTGCGCCAGTCTGTCCTCCTCGTTCCTTCTTGATCTTTCTGTCTACTTCTTCCTCTGTCACTGGGCCTGTATTCTCCCCCTTGCAAAACTTTACTACCTGGGCCTACCACCTCCTTCCGTCCCAGCAGACCTATACAAGGGTGAATCAGAACTATGGGCGCCACTCCTGACATTTTGCTTCAACTCTTATTTGGAAAAGCAGAGCATACCCAAAATCTTGGAGAAGTGCCATCATTCACCCAATATTTTAAAAGGGTGATCCTGGAAGCCCTCTGGCTTACAGGCCGATTTCATTGCTGGACACCTCCTTCAAGGTCTTTGGAGGTGTTATGCTTCAACACTTAGAGGACTGGATTTTGAATAGCCAAGTCCTTTCTGAGATCCAATATGGTTTTATGACAGGCTTGGGCACACGTGATAAAGCCGTTAATCTTTACCTGGTAGGGGCATCCTCCGTCTTTGTAGAGGGCAAAACAATTAACTTGGCCCTCATGGACCCGAGCACAGCATTTGATAAGGTGGATAGGGCGATGTTATGGCAGGTGCTTGGGTCGATGAGCGTTTTGGGGTCCAGGGGCAATGCACCGGCTACTTTGAGGTAACAACGGGAGTCTGCCAAGGTTGTGTCCTGGCTCCAGTATTATTCGGCCTGTATAGGGCCCTGGTGGACTCCAAGGCAGACTACCCCCGAGTAGGTGTGAAGGCACTCCCAGTATTGACGTACGCTGATGACACAGTTTTAATTGCCAGTACCCCGAAAGCCCTCCAGCGGCTAATAGATGTTTACACAGACTTCATGTCCAGTTTGAAGTTAACAGTCAACACCAACAAGTCAGCAGGGATGGCATGAAATCATGGGAGGGGCAAAAACATTAAATTGTGCAATATGGTAAGCAATGGTTCCATCATTCCATAGGTGTCAAAATTCCATTATTTGGGAATATGTTGCTCCGTAGATTGGCAGGGGATGGCCCATGTGTAGAAATAGAGCATGAAAATGAAACAGACTTTTGCCGGTATTTCTCGTTTTAGGAATATGAGTCAAGGCCAACCGCTTAACTTAATTCTGGAAGTGTACCAAGTACAAGCCAAAGCAGCAACCTATTATGGGGCAGCATTGTGGGGCAATGAAAAAGTAATGTCCATTGAGATAATTGAGAACAACTTCCTGAAAAAGTTATTAGGACTCCCTAGTTCTGCCCCCCAACTATGCTGTACATTCAGAACTAGGTCTACCCCATATTGGGAATGATTGGTATTTGGCGCCATTTATGCATTGGCTTGGAATATGGTCCAACGCAAGAGTTAGCCTGTCACATGAAATCATCAAAAGCTTACTTTCAGACTTCTCTTGGCGCAAAGTACCATGGCTGAATGTTATCTTGGTCTGCCTGATACAGTTGAAGGCCCCAAGCTTACAGTGCCCAGATGAACTGCTAACATCTATTGAGTGCAACATGGTGCCTTTCGTTCTTTAATTCTAATTAAATGAGAATTGATTGAGCTCTCTCTCGAATCAAACAGAAAGCACATGTTACTCACGCAACCAGAAGTAATCTATCCGTATCTGATTCATAGCAACAATCCTATTGATCGCTGGGCATTGACCAGGTCCCAATTTAATCTTCTACTGTTAAGAGACAACACAAGGAACTGGTCAGGCCATGAGCAGTCTGTGGTCTGTCCTGGCTGTAGTGCTGTAAAAGAAGATCTGTTACATTTTATTCTGCTTTGCCCCTGTTATGAGGATATTAGGAAAGGGACCATCACCCCATTGTTGAGAGAAGTCAATTTTAATCAATGTCGACCTGCACTTATTTTTTTTGCTACAAGCTGAATCTACAGTTGTTGCCTGGTGTTCTTTAGAATTTCTGATAAAGGCATGGAATAGAAGGAAACGTATCGAGGATGCTCTATGTTAACATGTTAATTGAATATCATCTTTTTTAATCATTGAATGATTTTATTGTGATTATGTACTCTGCATTTTATCTTTTTAATTATGTACGTTTGTACTGCTTTGGATTGGTTTATGGATTTTATCTGAATAAACTTGACTTTGATTGATTGTAATCACATAACATTTTGTTGCTACCCCTTCTTCTTATCGCTACCACCTCCTCCTTACAATTACCTCTGCCTCCTGCTGTTACCACCTCCTCCTTACGAACACATCTGCCTCCTGCTGTTAGCACCTCCTGTCTAAAATCACCTACGTACATATTACTACTACCTCCTCCCAATCCTTAACTCCTTCTTGGCTCCAACACCTGCTTGGCAATACTAGTATCACTTTCTAACACTCTCCAACCACCTGCAGAAACCATGCACTCCAATAACACGCATTGCCTATCTGGGAACTCTGGGATATAGAAAGCTCTCCTTCCGCCACCCATGTTTGGAGCTGGGTGAGTGGTTGCACATGTGATCTGTAATTAAGCTAGATTTGGGATTGGTTGATGCTCTTGGGCTCACCTGTGCTCACATTAGGCTTTAGAGGCTGACCTAACTCTATATCTGGCCTGGCAGCCATCTTGAAATCTTGTTCCCCCTCTGTATGTGTGCTCTCCATTGCCAAGGAAAGCTCACAACTTTCTGTCCTTAAAGCATTTATTTCTGTAACTAGACCCCCCTGTATCCTTAACACTTCACATGGTAAGGGAAACACTGTTTGTCAATGAATAGTTGTTCAGTCCTATAATACTCAATAAAACAAATAGGGCAGAAGAAATACAAACCAATTGAGGAATTCAAAGAGTATTGAGAAGAACAAACAAACAATGTAATTGAAAATTGAACAATATAAATCAATAGTGGAATTGTGGCTTCTTAAAGAGGACTGAACTATGGAAATCAATTGTGAAATTAAAAGAGTATTGAGAAGATCAAATACATGGCGTATTTAATAACTGAACAGCAGACATCAATTGTGGAATGCAGAGAATATTGAGGAGAAGAGAATTATTTGTGGATTTGGGAAAATTGAAAAAAATATGATCAAACAAGTATTAAATAAACACAATATTGAGCAGGATTATCCATAGACATTAATTTCTAACCATTTTCTTTCAAGTAAGAGCAGTTCATTTCCAGTGTAATGTCAAGCAGCAATAAGTCAATAATTAAGAAAAAAACCTTTTAGTAGTGCACATGAGGAATTATGAAACCGCTCCTTAAATATATTGCCATATGTGAAACTTACGTGCCAGCTACCAGCATCATCCCAGGACATACTGCACTGGGAGGACTCTGTAGGTCAGAGGAGCTGCCACCAAAAATTGCTGCTATGTGAGACTTAAAAAGGAAGGAGCCTTCTTGCTGATCCCTGCTGTGGTCAGCTGAGAACTGCTTGTTCCAAAAGTGGAAAATAACATGGGTGCTCTTCAGAAGTTGCAACAGAGCTGTGTACTGGGTACAGCTTCCTGTCCATCTGTTTGCATGTGGGTTGCCTGGACAGGTGACAATCAAAACAGTAATGAAGATGCAATCCAAAAAAGATGTGGTCGAAACAGTAAGGAGAGAATTTACGAGAGAGAACAAAATTGAGAAGTGAGTACATACCAGGGTTCTTTTCTTTCAACTTCTTGAAGAGCAACACTGGGGCAAGAAAAAAGGTAGTCTGTCTGCATTTTGTGTGTCCCACATCTAAATGACTCATTTACAAAGCATCTTCAAGACATGTCGGCCTCCCTTTCATTTCAAACCTCTGCTACTTTGCACACATTTCCTTTCTGCTGTGAACTGGCATCATACAACTTCTTTTTTTAGTCCCTGACCCCAACCACCAGCCGGCCTACTCTCCTACTTATTGTTGGACCATACCACACCTTTTCACTTCTATTGTCCTGATTACTCCTTCTCTGGCATCCATGCCTACAGCTCATATCACCACTCTACTCTTTCACTTATTATGGGCCAGTCCGGGGGGGCGTGGCCTGGAGCCGATGGTGTACAGAGGCTGAATAGCCGAGCTCCGGCCGAGAAGCTGTTTCTCGATCCTTTTTGCCGGTATAAGAAGTGCCTACGACCACGAAAAGCTGATGCAGAGGTGGGAAAAGCTGACCCCGACACAACCTGCTTGACCAACCGGGAAATCGGACCCTCTGGTCGGCGAAATTGTCCTCGAATCATACTCCCTCCCCCGCTTCCATATGCATCCAAAATGGCACCCCGCGCCATTTAGCGGAAACTCTGAGAAGGAAGCCGCCATCAAACGGCATCCATGGATTAAGGAGGCCAGATCGAGCAGAGACAACATGACGGAGCACGATCGCATGCAGAACATCGGAAGGGAGAGCGCTCATCCTGCTTCTCACCGCTGGGCGAGGCCCTGTACACCCGTGGTACACTACGTGGGCTCAGCCGTCACTGAGGATGGCCCGCTGAGGGCGCACACTACCCCGGAGGCTCCTCCCCAACATCGCCCCGAGGCACAGGACAGCGAGAACCAGCTTCAAGAGCGCGACTACGGCACCCCCAGATCTCCCTGCCCCGGCGAGTCGGACGCTCAGAGGTAAGGGCAGCGACAGCGACTTCACAGATATAGTGGCGGCACCCATACCCCCCTGCAGATTCAGATTCATTAACTTTTGACACCTTGGGAACATCACTCATTACTCTATACACGGGGAAACGGCTGATAACCCCCCCGGTAACTCATATAAAGTGTCCCAGGGGCAGCATCACTGAGACTCCAAAATGGCCACCAGGAACAAAGCGAAAGCAGCCACCATGGACTCATTTGTATCCGCCAAGCCAAAAACCCCCATACAGGCTCGCTCTTGTGCCCCAGAGATTACCCACACGAAAGAGGGGGAAACCACAGATAACCACTCCCAAATATTGGAGGCTATTGCTTCATTGAGGACACACATAGACTCTAAGATAGACGAATTTAAAATGGACATTCAACTCATGCGTCAGGACGCCCGCAAATTAACCGAGAGAGTGACAAACACCGAGACTTCAATAGAAGAAACGGCTGGGGCCACAGCAGTCTTGAAGTCCAAGGTTGCAGACCTAGAGAAGAAAGTGGCTATCCTAGCGGAGCGGTCCAAGGAGGGCGAAGGTCGTGCTAGATGGGGCAACATTAGGATCCTAGGAGTCCCAGAAGGAAACGAAGGCCCAAACACTACAGCCTACGTAGAATCCTTGCTACAACAGGAGATTGGGGCCAGGAAACTATCGCAAGGATTCGCGGTCGAAAGGGCCCACAGGTCACTCCAGAAGCAGCCCCCACCTGGATCATTTCCACGACCAATAATTGCTAAAATTCTAAACTTTCAGGATAGGGAAATTATCCTACGGCACTCCAGGGAAGAAGGCCGCATCGAACGTGGCGACTCTAAAATAACCATTTACCCCGATTACACTCAGAAAGTGCAGAGGGAGAGGAACTATTTTGTCCCGGTAAAAGCAAGACTTCGACAACTAAACCTGAAATAAAGGCTGCTCTACCCATCACGCTTGAAAGTCATCTTCAAAAGGCGAGCCATATTCCTAGAAAACCCAACGGCCACCAACATGTGGCTGGAAGATAACAACCTTGCAGATGGAAAAGATGCTCCCCAGATGGAAGATTGAGTCTCTCAGACTGTCGGCACACGACACACACTGCCATAAATGGCCACAACAAGCACAATCAACTGGACCTCAGAAGGTAATCCAACTAATAGTTAGCTACATAGAAACGGCCCTTGTTCGGCCTCTCCGCCAGACACCAGCCCTATCCCCTGCAGACAATCCGGGTCCGGACAGCCACCTGCCCGACCCAGCTCGCGCCCGATACCCGGATGGGTCTGGATGGCTCGAGAGTGCCCGAGCACCACAACGAAGATGTAGTCGCTGGGCGCACCAGTTTAGGTTTTGTTATCAGTTTTGTTAGTTATACAGTCTTCATACCACTATCGCTGAAGAAGCACAGGATGGGTGCATGCTACAACTTGGGGGGCGAAGAACCCGATTACTCCCGTCATCGGGCTCATAACCTCAGATTGGCATTACTACAGGCTCCAGAAGAGGAGCTGCCAGCCGGCCTCAAAACAATGACCCGATGGCGTCACAACTCAAGGTCATGGAATGTGAGAGGGATGAGCTCATACCTGTGACGAAATCGAATACAATCCTATCTCCGCAGGAAAAAGGTCTCGATTGCAATGTTGCAAGAGACGCACCTTACGGAAGACACCATGTCCAAATTAACCGATCGATGGGTTGGGACCGGGAGAGGATCCCCCTACTCCAAATACTCAAGGGGGGTGTTCACATGGGTGAACCCGAATGTGCTCTTCCAATTGCAAGGATTCGAGTCTGATAAAGAAGGAAGGTATGTGATAATGTGGGGCACTATCGAACAGACTCCAATTTGCCTAGTCAATTCGTATTCCCGCAACACGGAATACCATCACACCTCAGAGCAATATGCTCAAGGATAGCATACCACCGAAATAAGACCTTTATATGGGGGGGACTTCAACTGCGTCATTGATGGCTCTATGGACAGGTCAGCACCACCCCCCCATCCAAGTAACCCTGCAACATGTGCTCTGACAGAAACACTGCAACAACTCGACTTGGTGGATATTTGAAGGGAACAACATCCTGTTGAAAAGATCTATTCCTATTATTCAGCCCTGCATAAGAGCCACACGAGAATCGACTATCTGTTCATCGACAGAGAACAAATACCATTGGCAGAAACCATGGCATATTTAGGAAGATCAATCTCAGACCACTCCCCACTGATCATGCAATGGCAATTAACGGGGCCTAGACCACCAATCCCCATGTGGAGGATGCCCACAGCGGCCCCCGTCGACCCGGAGTTCAGGGAGGACCTCGCTGAAAAACTAGAAGAATACATTGACATTAATAAAGGCTCAGTATCTACCTGGAGCACATTGTGGGAAACCATGAAGGTGGTGGCTAGAGGAGAAATAATATCAAAAGCTGGAGGCACTCGTAGGCAATTGAGGTCTGAACTCGAAGCACAAGAAAAAGAGATCTCCCGTCTAGAATCCATCTCAAACATTACTCCAGAGGTTGAAACGAAGTTGAAGGAAGCCCGCGAGAAATGCCAATCTTCCTGGGACAGATTGGAGAAGTTTGACTTCGCGACATACACTACCAGGTCTCATAAGGAATCCGACAAACCCGGCAGACTGCTGGCCTGGCTGTGTAAGCGTGAACGCCCCAGGCACCTCCCAACGGAGATACTGGACGAAAACGGGACACGTCACAAGACACAACTAGGAATTAATGAAGCGTATGCCAAATTCTACTCCAGATTGAACCTCCCACGAAACACAAATAGACATAGACGAAATCAAAGAAACACTAGATGAGATAGGCCTCCCCAAAATATCCAGCGAACAGAGAGAGGCACTGGAGATGGAAATCACAGCAGAAGACGTGACAGGTGCAATCAGATCGCTGGGCACCTGTAAGGCTCCCCGAAGTGACGGCCTCCCGCCTGAATTTTACAAAACGTACAAATGCATCCTCACCCCAATCCTCCACGAGGTCTACCTAGAGGCCTACAAAAACGGGGTCTTACCTAACACTATGAAAGAGACAATAATTATTCCCATGCTTAAACCAAACAAACCACCCATTGACTGTGACTCTTATTGCCCTCTGGCCATGTTAAATTATGACAGTAAGATTCTCACCACTATACTGGCCAGCAGACTTGCTAGGGTGGTAGGGTCCCTAATACACGAAGACCAGAATGGCTTTGTCCCAGGACGCAACACCACAGCCAACCTGAGAAGGCTTCAACACATTATGGCCGAAACCTATGAGAATGAAGAAGACCTAGCAGTACTATCACTCGATGCCATCAAGGCCTTTGATTCCATCTTGTGGGAGTGGCTCGTCGAGGTGCTGAGGGGGTTTGGGATTGGCGAGGGCTTTGTCAGATGGATCACAGTACTCTATAATTCTCCTATGGCAAGAGTAAAATCCGGCAGAACAGTGTCTGAATCCTGGAAAATACAAAGGGGCACCAGACAAGGGTGCCCATTGTCGCCCATGCTATATATATATATTGGGCCTGGAGCCGATTGCCATATATTTTAGGAATCAGTTCTTTGACGCTGGCATCAAAGTGGGCAACGAACATAACATAATATCCCTATACGTGGACAATGTCCTTTTATACTTGAAAGATCCCCAGGTCAACGCACCAATCACATTGGATGTACTAGACAACTATGCGAAATACTCTGGGATCAAATTCAGTAGACTGAAATCCTCTGCCTTTCCCTTGGCTAGCCTGTGAGGCTTAGAAGAAACTGACCTCCCGGACATTGGGATAAAGTGGCAACTCGACACGTTCCGGTACCTAGGAATTAATGTGAGTCACCCCCGATGCTCACACACGAGCACAACACGGAAGTAGCAATAACCAGCCTTCGCAGATCCATGAAATTTTGGTCTAGACTCCCACTTGCAATGGTGGGCAGAGCAGCAATCGTTAAGATGATAGTCCTCCCCCGATTTCTGTATTTCTTCGTCAACATATGCCACTACGTCAGACCGCCCTTCTTTAAGAAATTAGAGGCACTTATCAAGGACTTCCTATGGGGACCTACCAGGCATAAATTGACTTTGGCTACCCTATCCCTCCCATACAAGGAAGGGGGAATACGACTCCCAGACCTCCAGTTGTATTATCTTGCGGCACAGTTTAGCCACGTGACGAAGTGGCTCTCGGACGAACCATCAGCCGAGCTGGGACTATTGAGACAATCTCTCTCCAGAATATTCCCCAGGGAAACTCTTTGGAACCCTCTACGACAATCCCCAGATGCCCCCCTGATCGTCGAACTTGGCAGGCAGATTTGGACCAGAACCTGCTACATCAGGCAGGTGAAACACCCTTACTCTCCAGACAACCCCTTTCTGGTTGACGTGTGCAAAACAGAATCGGATCACTCCATAGCTAGGAGGTGGGGGGACTCTGGAATTTACACATGGGGGATATGTTTGAGGAGGGCGAATTCAGGGATTTTGAATCGCTGCAGGCTAATGAAGGGCTATCAAGCGGCCAGTTCCTCTGGTATCATTGGCTCAAACAAACCGACAAGAAGATCTGGTGCAGCTGGCCGGAGGAACCTACCCCAGACCCACTGTTACAAGAGATGCACAACCTCACGGATGGCTGGAAACCGGTCTCTCGACTCTATAAAAGGCTCATCGACAAACCCAACCCCAAAAGTGCGACACTGAAGGCGAAATGGGAAACGGATCTTGAAACTACGCTTACAGACAAGGAATGGGAAAGAACGCTACTATACCCCAAGAAGGTGTCGAGAAACTCCAGATTCGGTCAGATACAACTAAACGTCCTGTATTGGACGTATATGACCCCACACAGGGTGGCCTCCTTCAACAAACAGGCCTCCCTGGCTTGCCCATGGTGTCGGAATGACAAAGCTGATCTGATCCACATGTTCTGGACTTGCACCAGGACAATGGCGTTGTGGTCCAAAGTCAAACAAACCTGCACTGATGCCGGGATAAACAGATATGAATGGACACCCGGGCAATGCTTAATAGGGATCTACCCCAGACCAAGCAAATACAAACATGTTGTTAAGTTGGTGGACATTTCATGTATCCTTGCGAAAAAGAACTATACCCATGGCATGGAAGACACCAGGTGGCCCTAGATATGAAAGCTGGATGAAAGAACTGGAGAGATGAACTGCAGCCGAAACCAGAGCCTGGCAAGATGGAATCACCTCTAACGGAGACATTGCGAGTGGCACTCTAGACTCTTGGAAGGCCCTCCTGAGAGATATACACTTCAGTGCAGACCATAAACCCCCCTGATAAACCCCACTACTTTGCCATAACTGATCCCTCGCACTCGCCTGGATATGGTTATCTTCTTGACCGAGATCCCTCCCACTTCTCAAGATGTCGGAATCCCCATTTGCACCCATGCCCACCTAAGTAAGAGGAACTGTTTCCCATGAAGACTGTTGTTGTTTATGTTTATTGTTTTAGTTAATTTTCTTGTATTTGTATGCATCCAATACAAATGCCAATAAAATGAGTTTTAAAAATAAATTTAAAAAAAATGGGCCAGTCCGACCTCCTCACGCTTTCGTGATTTTTCTGTCTACTTCTTCCTCTGTCACTGGGCATGTACATTCCCCCTTGCAACCTTCACTACCTGAGGTTATCACCTTCTCCTTGTGTTGGGAAGGAACCAGGGTCCTCCCGAACCCTAAGCGCTTTAGAGTTAGGCAAGACCTTTTTAAGGCACTATAATGCACTAGGGGGGAGGGGGCACTGGGAAGGCTCTCTCATGCAAATAGAATCACATATACAGACATGGGCAAGCACTGAAGAGGGGAGTTATTGTCTAAATATAAGGTGCAATGTACCTCTTACCTGGACTCCTCGGGAGCGTGATACCTTCCCAGCCTGTGGATACCTTGGAGCCTTTAGGATTATTTTTCTGTTTTGAACAAACAAATGACAACAATAGAATTGCTATAGCATCTAACTGAGATAATACTATATGTGAGGTATATACCCCTTAAATCACTCCTTTCAAACTCTAGGGCTGAATTCCCCTCTCACCTGTGTTTTATTATTGCGGAGCTCTCCATCCTGCTTTTCTACAGAGGTGCATTGAGATGGAGAAACAATGGTAACTTGGGTTGCTGATGAACTCTATATCTGCTTGCCTTGAAATGTCTATTCTTCAAAGAATTAGTCTTTGGGTAAGTAGCAGATGAAGATACTCTAATCTTTAAGGGGTTGAATTGATTCCTACGTTGGAGAGATCTCTCTTACTAATTACTTTTGTCATTTTTCTCTTTTTCGCAGGTTCTAGGAATTTGGGAGCAGAATTATGGCTGCGGATGGCTGCGGAGTTACTCAGGATGAGAAAATGTTTTTTTTCAATGTAAGTTCGCCAATACAGAGTAACTGCAGCCTTCAAGGTGGAGCGCGGTTACAACTGTGAGGTGAAAATCTTGAAGAACCTTCAGGTACATAAATGATTATAAAATGTCTTCTCTGTTAAACTGTTAAGTTTGTTGTTTAATTAAATACCTCTTGTGTTATCTGCAGGTTTTCAGAACGCTGAGGAAAAAAACCTTCGGAAGATGCAGTGGCTGCGGATGAAACTTCTGACTGAAGATGCTGCGACTACGAGCGAAAACCTCTGACCGAAGATGCTGCGGCTGTGAGTGAAACTTCTGACTGAAGATGCTGCGACTGTGAGTGAATAAATGTTCTTAACTGAATATAACAGCGTTGGAGATACCTTCTTCCAGGTAAGTCTCTTCTGTAATTTATGGTACTCTGTAGCTTTTCGTAAAACTAATGTCTCTATTATCTTCTTTTTCTCAGGTTCTGAGAGGAGAAACGCCGGTAGCGTGACCCTCTGTCAGCGGAGCAGAGGCGAAGCGCGCATTCCAGCAGAGGCGGGGCTTAAGTAGCTCACTCTGCAAATAAGAATAGAACCGTGCTGCTACTTTTAAATGGGTTTTGCGGCAGCCATCTTAAGTGTATGAAATTACTGTTGAACAACACAGGAGTCTATGGAAGTAGATGCTGTCAATGGTGCAAATGCCATATGTGTTAGGACACTCACCTGGGAACAGGAACGTCCGTATCCTCGCGGGCGGGGTGATGCCTGGCGGCTGTACCCACGGTATCGTCTTGGCCGAAGGTGCATTCTCCGAGGTCATCGCTCATTTGGGGTGCGTGCCCGCTCCGGGCGAGTCGGGGTGCATGCGTTCATACACGGAAACGGCAGGGAACGGGCTTGTGGTTCAAGCCTCGTTTCCATGAATACCTTGATTCCGCGCATGCGCCGACTCGGATTGCGGGTCAAGCCTCGCTTCCATGCCGAGTCACTATAAAGAAGCTTCCTGGTCTTGTACTCGCCGCGTCTCAACGCGGTTTGGTCCTGACCTCCCGCTCGCTTCTGGATTACCTTGTTCTTACTTGGTTACTCCGCTTGCCTTCCTTGTTCCCTTCCTGTTTGCCCTGCCTTCTCCTGTCCTGTTGGTCTGGTTCCTTGGTTGGGGGTCTGGCTTCCCTGGGTTGGGCTTAGTCTGGTCCTGGTCTGGAGCTCCTCTTGTCCCTTCCTTGCCGCCTTACCCCTTTCCTGCCTGTCCACCTCCCCTTGCCTGAATAACTTCTCTGCTTTGTGCTTGGGTACCAGTGCCTCTACGGTGCCTTTACTCTGCCTTTTCTGCTGCTTGCAGTTGCTGCCATACTACAGTCTCGGCTGCCTTCTTCCACCATCTTCGAGAGGGTCTTCTGCAGAATCACAAGCAACGCACTCAAGCTTGCTGTTTACATCTACCGACCTTCCCTGTTCAGTGCTTGCACTGTTCTGGCGCCACGTAAATACAGGGAAGTGTCCATCCGTGGCGTCAGGAATCAGACCCATTTTCAATCCTGTAAATCAGGACGGGACCTGGGCCGGTTCTTGGCGTTACCCTGTCATCTTTCGTTCTACAATCAACGTCCTGGCGACCCCGGCACGCAAGCCTTCAGGAAACACAGGTACGGAGCGTCCACGGGACGTACATCTTGACAGATTGAGACGCCTAACCTCCAATTCGGACCCAGAGATGGAGGAATCCTCTGATCTCAGAGACGAAATCAGATCTTTAAGGGCTGAAATGACAGCGCTTTGTCTAGAAAATGAGACACTACGTCAGATGGTGGTGCATAGGACTAGCACCACAACTCAGGCTGATTCTGCCATGGCACAGACGACACCCATGAAGTTTGATGGGGATTCTAGAAGAGTGGCCGAATTTTGTAACCATTGCAGGATTCATTTTTTGTTCCGGGCTTCCCATTTCACCGACGAGAAGGCGAAGATTGGGTATATTCTAGGGAATCTAACCGGAAATGCGCTGGCATGGGCAGCTCCTTTGGTGTCCTCAAACAGTCTAATTCTGAGTGATTTTGCCGCCTTTGAGAAAGCGTTCCTGGAAGTGTTTCAGTCACCTAACTTGGCCGCCACTGCACAAAATCAATTGAAGGATTTAAAGCAGGGTTCAAGCGATCTGATCACATACATCGGTCGGTTCTGTCAATTGGTGGCAGATTCTCAATGGCCGGAAGTAACACAAAAGACGCTTTTTCGGCGAGGCCTGAGGGAGGAGTACAAGGATGAACTTCTTCATATACCAGAACCGGATACTTTACAGGTACTTCAGGAACAGGTTCTTCGAATTGATCACCGTTTGGCTGAACGGAAGGGAGAAAGACGTCGGTTGGAGAGGACGTACTCCAGGTCTTTTCCATTACCTGCTGGTGCTTCAAGTACATCAGAGACGGTCCGGAACCCATGCAATTGGGGGCACTCAGAGGACCTTTGTCCGCGATGGAGAGGAAACGAAGAAGGGACTTGAATTTATGCCTGTATTGTGGTGCCGCCGGGCGCTATTTGGGTACTTGTCCGTTACGACCACTCAGGAAGTCGGAAAACTAATAGGCCTGTCATGTATAAGGAAGGCAATGACAGGCCCACCGTTTAAACCAGTCCTTCCGGATACCGATGGTTTCTTACTGCCCATGTCCCCCGCAGCCCCCTTGGTACTCCGAATTAAAGTACTGTGGCAGGACAAGTCAACCGTAATCATGGGTCTTCTGGATTGTGGAGCATTTGGCAATTATATCGATGTTGAGTTCATCAAGAAGAACCAGATACCCCTACTTAAGAAGAATCAAGCTACACCGATTGAGGTCATTGATGGTACACCTTTGTCTTTTGGTCCCATTCAACATCACACTGGAGTTCTGCAGTTGTGGATCAATGAACATCAGGAAAAGATATCTTTGGATGTGATTAAGTCACCATCTTATCCAATCGTGTTGGGTTTACCCTGGTTGTTGTATCACAACCCTAAAATTAATTGGGTAACCCGTACATTGACATTTAATTCAGATCGTTGTTTACTGGATTGTTCCTCCTCAGGGTTATCTGTTGGGATATCCACAACTGCCACACAGACAGAGGTGAATGGAATATCTTATGTATGCCAGATATCTACCGTACCATCTGAATATGCAGACTACTCTTCTGTGTTTTCGGAACCAGGGGACATTCCTCTGCCTCCTCATAGAAGTTTTGATTGTGCCATAGATCTGTTGCCAGGTTCTGTGATTCCACATGGACGAGTGTACTCCTTATCCCCACAAGAAAGAACAGCCTTACAAGAATATCTAAACGACTGTCTTCAGAAAGGGTATATCACCCCTTCCAAGTCTCCTGCAGGATTTCCGCTGTTTTTCGTCAAGAAAAAGGAGGGCACTTTACGTCCCTGTGTGGATTATCGGCAGTTAAATGATCTTACTCGGTAGGACAGATATCCGTTGCCTCTAATACGTGACATCCTGGAATCCTTGCACTCTGCCAGTATATTTTCTAAGTTGGATTTAAGAGGGGCATATCATCTGGTACGAATTAAGACTGGTGATGAGTGGAAAACGGCTTTTAAGACACCCTTGGGGCACTATGAATATCGTGTAATGCCTTTCGGACTATGCAATGCCCCAGCCGTTTTCCAGCGTTTGATGGATGACATATTTTCGGATTTATTCGGAATATCAGTGTGGGTATATCTAGATGATATACTGATTTTTTCAAGAGATAAGAAGGAACACATTTTACATGTCAAAGAAGTTCTCAGCCGTTTACGTCAGAACCACTTATACGCCAAAGCTGAGAAATGTCTCTTCAATCAAGACAAGATTGAGTTTCTTGGGTACGTGATATGCAGTTCTGGCATACAGATGGACCCAACTAAGTTACGGGCAATTCAAGAATGGCGACAATCTAATGATGTGAAGGCCCTTCAGCGATTCCTTGGATTCGCCAATTTCTATAGGCGCTTTATACCAGGTTTCTCGACTCTCACAGCACCTTTAACCAGTTTAACCAGCAGTAAGACGTCGTTTGTGTGGAATGAGGAAGATACTAATGCGTTTGAACGTCTCAAGGAAGCCTTCAGCACCTCTCCAATTCTACATCATCCCGACGAGAGTAGACCATTCATTGTGGAAGCAGATGCGTCGAATTTCGCCGTTGGATCTGTTCTGCTACAGAAGGACCCGCAGTCAGATGTTGAATTCCCAGTGGCTTATTTTTCCCGAAAATTAACGTCAAGCGAACGGAATTATGCCGTGATCAAGAAAGAACTTTTAGCTATCAAATTAGCTTTTGAAGAATGGCGCCATCAACTTTTGGGAGGCCGGTTTCCTGTTGAGGTCCGTACCGACCATAGAAATTTACAGTACCTACCATCTCTTCAATGTCGCACTTCCCGCCAGGCCCGTTGGGCGTTTTTCTTTTCACATTACGATTTCACAATCTCTTCCATACCCAATGCTCGGAATCTGAAAGCAGACGCATTGTCTCGCTCCTTGGAAGACATCAAGCAAGACAGCCAGAATCAGCTATTGCTAGCCCCGAAACATTTTTTGTTTTCCGTGTCTCATTGTCTGGACACATTCTTACAAGAAACATTGGCAGACCCCTACAGAACAGAACTATTGAAATTACCCCAAGTTAGTGAGAACGAGGGGTTGCTCTTCTTCAGTGGGAGATTGTATGCACCTACCGACTCTCTTCGGATTGCCATTTTGCAAGCATTTCACGATTCGAAAATTGGGGGCCATCGGGGCATACGTGCAACTCAAGAACTTGTCGCCAGACAGTTTTGGTGGCCAGGATTGGCTAAACAGGTTAAACAATACATGGAATGTTGTCCAGTATGTGCCCAAGTAAAGATACCCAGAAGGAGGCCACTCGGTCTACTCCAACCCATCGAGACACCGCCATATCCATGGCATACCATAGCTACTGATTTCATAGTGGAACTACCACCTTCCGAGGGCTTCACATGCATAATGGTAGTAGTTGACTGTTTTTCCAAGATGGCTCATTTTATCCCTTTGTTAAAGTTCCCTCTGCTAGTTCCATGGCTCGAGCATTTCTGCACAACATTTACCGGTTACATGGACTACCCGATAAGATCATCTCGGACCGTGGTTCCCAGTTCATATCATCTTTTTGGAAACAGCTGTGTCGTCACCTCGGCATACATCGGGCGCTTAGTTCCGGCTATCATCCACAATCCAACGGACAGACGGAGAGGACCAATCAGACGTTGGAACAGTATCTGTGCTCTTTTTCCAACGCCTCTCAGACCAACTGGGCATTGCATTTGGACTTAGCTGAGGTGGCTTATAATAACTCGATCCATTCTGCAACAGGATTAAGCCCCTTTCTTTGTTCCTATGGACTCAATCCTAGAGTTTTTCCGTTTGCTCCTGTACGACCAAGCACGGTTCCCTCTGCTGATCAGCTGATTCAAGAGATCCGAAGACTGCATGCTCAGGCGACTGGTACCCTGGTTAAGGCACGTGAGGACATGAAGGCCCAGGCAGATAGGAGGCGTACCCCTGAACCCACATTTAGGGTTAGAGGGAAGGTATGGCTTTCTTCCAAGAACTTACCTGTTCGCAACTTACCTGCAAAACTTGCTCCCCGTTTCCTAGGGCCTTTTCGAATTACTAGACGGATTTCCCCAGTGGCATTCAAACTGGATTTGCCCCCATCCTGGCGGGTGCATCCCGTTTTTCATGTCTCCTTGTTTAAGCCTTACCTGGATGACCCCTATGGGCGCTCGGGCTCACGTCCTGCGGCCATTGAGGTACAGGGTGTTCCTGAATATGAGGTCCGGGAAATCTGTGATTCTCGTTTCCATCGGGGTCAATTGCAGTTCTTGGTGGATTGGGAGGGGTATTCAGCTTGTGACCGCACTTGGGAACCTATTGGGAATGTCCATGCTCCTCATTTAGTGCGTGAGTTCTATTTACGTCATCCTTGTAAACCGGGGGCCCCGGGTCTTTCTGGGAGGGGGCATGGTGTTAGGACACTCACCTGGGAACAGGAACATCCGTATCCTCGCGGGCGGGGTGATGCCTGGCGGCTGTACCCACGGTATCGTCTTGGCCGAAGGTGCATTCTCCAAGGTCATCGCTCATTTGGGGTGCGTGCCCGCTCCGGGCGAGTCGGGGTGCATGCGTTCATACGCGGAAACGGCAGGGAACGGGCTTGTAGTTCAAGCCTCGTTTCCATGAATACCTTGATTCTGCGCATGCGCCGACTCGGATTGCGGGTCAAGCCTCGCTTCCATGCCGAGTCACTATAAAGAAGCTTCCTGGTCTTGTACTCGCCGCGTCTCAACGCGGTTTGGTCCTGACCTCCCGCTCGCTTCTGGATTACCTTGTTCTTACTTGGTTACTCCGCTTGCCTTCCTTGTTCCCTTCCTGTTTGCCCTGCCTTCTCCTGTCCTGTTGGTCTGGTTCCTTGGTTGGGGGTCTGGCTTCCCTGGGTTGGGCTTAGTCTGGTCCTGGTCTGGAGCTCCTCTTGTCCCTTCCTTGCCGCCTTACCTCTTTCCTGCCTGTCCACCTCCCCTTGCCTGAATAACTTCTCTGCTTTGTGCTTGGGTACCAGTGCCTCTACGGTGCCTTTACTCTGCCTTTTCTGCTGCTTGCAGTTGCTGCCATACTACAGTCTCGGCTGCCTTCTTCCACCATCTTCGAGAGGGTCTTCTGCAGAATCACAAGCAACGCACTCAAGCTTGCTGTTTACATCTACCGACCTTCCCTGTTCAGTGCTTGCACTGTTCTGGCGCCACGTAAATACAGGGAAGTGTCCATACGTGGCGTCAGGAATCGGACCCATTTTCAATCCTGCAAATCAGGATGGGACCTGGGCCGGTTCTTGGCGTTACCCTGTCATCTTTCGTTCTACAATCAACGTCCTGGCGACCCCGGCACGCAAGCCTTCAGGAAACACAGGTACGCAGTGTCCACGGGACGCACATCTTGACAATATGTGCCAGGCTAACACCCACCTTTGACCTGCTGATTGATATAATGTACTCTGCCTAGCCTGAATTCCTGAATGAGGACTAAGCTCACTTACTGGGATCATGACAGTTCCCCCCCCCAAGACCCCTCCCAAGGATGGACACTCCCGCCCTGGTTTAGTGGGGTGATTCTGATTAAACTTCTAAAGCAATTTGGGAGCATGAATATTGGAACTAGGTTCCCAAGTTCTGGCCTGTGGACCAAACCCTTTCCAATCCACTAAGTAGAATAATTTCCTTTTGACAATCTTGGAATCTAAGATTTCCTTCACTCAGAATTCTGGTTCACCTTCTATAATCATGGGTTTGGGTGATGATTGTAGTCTGGTCCCCAGATTCATATGTTTTAACATTGAAACATGGAATACAGGACAAATTTGCATGTGAGATTGTAGGTTTAACCTTACTGCTACAGGGTTGACAATAGCTTCCACAGAGAATTGGCCCAGAAACCGAGGCTGGAATTTACGTTGGCCCTTAAGTGCAACGTATTTAGAAGACAACCATACTTTGTCTCCCACCTTATAATCTGGAGATTTTCTTCTAAATTCATCTGTAAATTTCTTTTGACTTTCCTTTGTTATAGCTAAATGTCTCAGGACCTCTTTCTGTACCTGGGTAATGTTTTCATGAAGATTATGTACTGCTGCCATCTCTAAGGAATCCGTTGAATCGAAGGTAGAGGTCCAAGGATGTGAACCATTAAGGATGTAAAAAGGAGTAGAACCTGTGGAGATGTGTTCAGAGTTATTGTAAGCATACTCTGCTACCCAGAGGACATCTAGCCAAGAACAATCTATTTGGTGCAGAAGACACTGAATGTATTGTTCTAAGGTTTGATTGGTTCTATCAGTTTGACCATCAGTTTGTGGGTGGTGGCTGGTAGATAAAATTACTTCTAATGTAGCCAACTAACAACATTTCCTCCAGATTGGGAGACAACTTGACTCCCTCTGTCAGAGATCACTGCTGATGGAAATCCATGAAGACGTACACTTTGTTCTAAAATCACCTTTGCCAAAACAGATGACATGGGAAGTCTCTTAAGGGCAATGAAACAAGCAATTCTGGAGAACAAGTCCACCACTACAAGGATTGTATTATAACCTGAACAAGGGGGTAACTCAGTGATAAAGTCCATAGAAATGGTATGCCATGGTACTGGTGGAACAGGTAACGGTTGAAGAAGTCCTGCTGGTCTCTCCTTTGAGCTTTTGTTTTGAGCACAAATACTGCAAATTTGGATGAAATCTATGACATCCTTGTGCTATGTTGGCCACCAGAAATGTCTTTTGATCTTGGCTGTTGTCTTAGTGATTCCAGAGTGGCCATCTAATGTTACTCCATGGTAATCTGCCATGACCTTCCTTTGTAGCTCCTGATTTGGTAGGTAAAGACGACTCTGGAAATAAGATAAAACCTCTTGTATGCAACACTTTGGTCCTTTTGACTTCCAGGCCTCTAACTCTGAAGTGGTAATGCTGAGTAGAATCTGTGACTTTAGGTCGTCTTCTAAAAATCCAGTGACTCCCTAAACGTTTTCTTCTGGAATTATGCTTACTGGATCCAAAGTACTTTGGACCTCTTCTTTCTCTCCAATATGTGACAAGGGATCCGCTTTACCATTACGTACTCCTGGGCGGTAAGTTATAACAAAATCGTATTCCACAAAAAACAATGCCCCGCTGAGTTGTCAGGATGATTGAGCCTTTGCATTGCATAAATATTGCAGGTTTCATTGGTCTGTGAGAACGGTGATGGAATGCTGAGCCCCAAATACATGGTTTCTCCATTCCTTGAAACCGTGTTTTATTGCTAGTCATTCCTTATCTGTGATACTGTAATTTAATTCTGCTGTTGAAAACTGCTTTGACCAGAAGGCCACTGGATGCAATTGTCCGGTTTCCGTATCTTTTTGAGATAAAACAGCTCCCATTGCAGCAATGGACGCATCAGTTTCTACTACAAACGGTAGCTCAGGTTGTGGGTGTCTCAAAATGAGAGCTGTGGTGAAATTGTTTTTAACTACAGGAAAGCCTCTTCTGCTTGCTTGATCCAGGAGAATGCCTTGTGCTTTCGCAATAACAAAGTTATTGGATGGACTAGTTGGGAAAATCCGGCAACAAAGCATTGATAAAAATTGGCGAATCCCAAAAAACATTGGACTCCTTTCACTGACGTAGGGGATGGCCAATTCAGAACTGCTTCAACTTTTCGATTATCCATTTGAATTCCCAATGGTGACATTCCAAAATTCCACTCAGGTTGCATGAAATGAGCATTTCTCCAGCTTGACAAACAATGTGTGTTGCCATAGTTTCATAAGTGCTGCCCTCACATGAGTTATGTGCTCTTGGGCTGAGCTTGAATAAATTAGAATGTCATTGAGGTACACTGCGGCACAGACATCTAGCAATTCACATAAAACATCATTCATAAAGTTCTGAAAAGCCGTTGGAGCGTTGCATAAGCCGAAAAGCATAACTTGATACTTGCATAAGCTGTATTTTGTGTGGAAGGCAGTTTTCCATTTATCCCCTTCTTTGATTCTCACTAAGTGGTAAGCTCCTCGAAGGTCTAGTTTGGTAAAAACCTTGGCTTCCTTAACTTGGTCCATTAACACTGGAATGAGTGGAAGAGGATACATGTTCTTAACTGTGATCTGGGTTAAGGCATGATAGTCTATGCAAGTACGAAGGTCCCCTTCCTTCTTGGGCACACACAAAAACAGAGGAGAAGCCATAGGGGACTTAGAAGGCCGAATAAAACCATTGGCTAGGTAGTTATCCAAATATGGGGGTCATTACGACCCAGGCGGTAATTACGCCAACTTTACCACCATGGTGTAAACTATGTTTACACCATGGTGGATGGCGGATTTACCGCCCCATTCCAAGGTGAGTGGGGCGGTAAATCCCCATTTCCCATTTTACCCTTCCCCATTCCCATTTGCCCCATAGGGCATAATGGGAGTGGGGAAGGCGCTAATTACGCCACCGTAAATTACGGTGGCGTAATTAGCATCATGGCGGGTTAGCGCCATGGATTTTAACGGCTGCTAAAAGCAGCCGTTAAAATCAGAATCAGGCGTTAAGGGTTAACGACGGCGTTAACCCTTAACGCCTGAGTTGTAATGAGGCCCTATGTCTTCAAATTAATATTTTCTTGTTCGTTTAAAGCATAAATTCTACTACATGGGGTTTTGGAACCAGGGATTAAATTGATTTGACAATCATATAACCGGTGTGGAGGCAGCACGTTGGCTTGTTCTTCTTCAAAAACTTCTTGAAAATGTTGATACTCTAGTGCATGGGTGCACAACAAACGGCCCGCGGGCCAGTTGCGGCCCGCCATGCTGTTCTTTCCGGCCCGCGAGGCACAAAGACTTTCCTAATGGAGGACGGCCCGCAAGCAGCATCGGCCGCCCTCCATTAGGAAAGTCTTAGTTGTCTTCCGGGCCGGACAAAACACTGGCCCTCATTGGCTCAGCACACACGCACCATGTCACTCCTATGAGCCACGTAGTGCGTGTGTGCTGCACCAATGGAGGGCCAGCACTACGGCTGGCGTGGCCAGAAAGGCTTGATGCCGGAAGGCATTTCAGCCTTGCTTGCCATGCCAGCCGTAGTACCACTCACCTCGCCAGCGTTCCAGCTTACCTGCCTTCCAGCACGTCTCTGGTAAGTGGTCTGTGTGTTTTTGTTTGTGTGTCGGGTCTGTTCTGCTGTATGTTTGTGTTGTGTATATTGAGATGGGGGGATGGGAGGTGTGTCGGATGTGTATGAAAGTTTGTTTTTGAGTGTTTGTGTTGTGTATGTTGAGATGGGGGGTTAGGGGGGTGTGTCGGATGTGTATGAATTTTTGTTTTTGAGTGTTTGTGTTGTGTATGTTGAGATGGGGGTGTGGGGAGGGCTTGTCGGGTGTGTATGAATGTTTGTGTTTGAGTGTTTGTGTTGTGTATGTTGAGATGGGGGTGGGGGGGCATGTCAGATGTGTATAAATGTTTGTTTTTGAGTGTTTGTGTTGTGTATGTTGAGATGGGGCGTGTCGGATGTGTATGAATGTTTGTTTTTGAGTGTTTGTGTTGTGTATGTTGAGATGGGGTGGGGGGCATGTCGGATGTTTATGTATTTTTGTTTTTGATTGTTTGTGTTGTGTATATTGAGATGGGGGGTTAAGGGGTGTGTCGGATGTGTATGAAGATTTGGTTTTGAGTGTTTGTGTTGTGTATGTTGAGATGGGGGGTGGGAGGGTGTCGGATGTGCATGAATGTTTGTTTTTGAATGTTCGTGTTGTGTATGTTGAGATGCATGTGTGGGTGCATGCTTCAGAGTTTGTGTGCTGAGTTGGGGGGTGGGGGGTTCGGGTCTGTATGGGTACATGTTTGAGAGTGTGCTGATTTGGGGGGTGGGGGGTTCGGGTCTATATGGGTGCATGTTTGAGAGTGTGCTGATTTGGGGGGTGGGGGGTTCGGGTCTGTATGGGTGCATGTTTGAGAGTGTGTGGCTGAGTTGGGGCGTGGGGGGTTCGGGTCTGTATGGGTGCATGTTTGAGTGTGTGCTGATTTGGGGGGTGGGGGGTTCGGGTCTGTATGGGTGCATGTTTGAGAGTGTGTGTGCTGAGTTGGGGAGGTGGGGGGTTCGGGTGTGCATGAATGTTTGTTTTTGTATGTTTGTGTTGTGTATGTTGAGATGCATGTATGGGTGCATGCTTCAGAATTTGTGTGCTGAGTTGGGGGTTTTGGGTCTGTATCGGTGCATGTTTGAGAGTGCGTGTGCTGAGTTGGGGGGTTCGGGTCTGTATGGGTGCATGTTTGAGAGTGTGCTGATTTGGGGGGTTCAGGTCTGTATGGGTGCATGCTTGAGTGTGTTTGGGGCATGGTGTTTGGTTGGGGGTGGGAGCCATGGGGCATAGTGTTTGGTTGGGGGTGAGAGGGCCATGGGCCATAGTGTTTGCTTGGGGGGTGAGGGACAGGGGGCATAGTGTTTGGTTGGGGGTGGGAGCCATGGGGCATAGTGTTTGGTTGGGAGTGAGGGGGCCATGGGGCATAGTGTTTGGTTGGGGGTGAGGGACAGGGTGCATAGTGTTTGCTTGGGGGGTGAGGGACAGGGGGCATAGTGTTTGGTTGGGGGTGGGAGCCAAGGGGCATAGTGTTTGGTTGGGGGTGAGGGACAGGCGGCATAGTGTTTGGTTGGGGGTGGGAGCCATGGGGCATAGTGTTTGGTTGGGGGTGAGGGGGCCATGGGGCATAGTGTTTGGTTGGGGGTGAGGGGGCCATGGGGCATAGTGTTTGGTTGGGGGTGAGGGACAGGGGGCATAGTGTTTGCTTGAGGCGTGGGGGCCATGGGGCATAGTGTTTGGTTGGGGGTGAGGGGGCCATGGGGAATAGTGTTTGGTGGGGGGTGAGGGACAGGGGGCATAGTGTTTGCTTGGGGGGTGAGGGACAGGGGGCATAGTGTTTGGTTGGGGGTGGGAGCCATGGGGCATAGTGTTTGGTTGGGGGTGAGGGGGCCAAGGGACATAGTGTTTGGTTGGGGGTGGGAGCCATGGGGCATAGTGTTTGGTTGGGGGTGATGGGGCCATGGGGCATAGTGTTTGGTTGGGAGTTGAGGGAGCCATGGGGCATAGTGTTTGGGTGGGGGTGGTGAAGGGGCCATGGGGCATAGTGTTTGGTTGGGGGTGGGAGCCATGGGGCATAGTGTTTGGTTGGGGGTGAGGGGGCCATGGGGCATAACGTTTAGTTGGGGGTGAGGGGGCCATGGGGCATAGTGTTTGCTTGTGGAGTGAGGGACAGGGGGCATCGTGTTTGGTTGGGGGTGGTAGCCATGGGGCATAGTGTTTGGTTGGGGGTGAGGGGCCCATGGGGCATAGTGTTTGGTTGGGGGTTGGAGCCATGGGGCATAGTGTTTGGTTGGGGGTGAGGGACAGGGGGCATAGTGTTTGCTTGAGGCGTGGGGGCCATGGGGCATAGTGTTTGGTTGGGGGTGGGAGCCAAGGGGCATAGTGTTTGGTTTGGGGTGAGGGGGCCATGGGGCATAGTGTTTGGTTGGGGGTGAGGGACAAGGGTCATATTGTTTGCTTGGGGGGTGAGGGACAGGGGGCATCATGTTTGGTTGGGGGTGGGAGCCATGGGGCATAGTGTTTGGTTGGGGGTGAGGGGGCCATGGGGCATAGTGTTTGGTTGGGGGTGGGAGCCATGGGGCATAGTGTTTGGTTGGGGGTGAGGGACAGGGGGCATAGTGTTTGCTTGAGGCGTGGGGGCCATGGGGCATAGTGTTTGGTTGGGGGTGGGAGCCATGGGGCATAGTGTTTGGTTGGGGGTGAGGGGGCCATGGGGCATAGTGTTTGGTTGGGGGTGAGGGACAGGGGTCATATTGTTTGCTTGGGGGGTGAGGAACAGGGGGCATAGTGTTTGGTTGGGGGTGGGAGCCATGGGGCATAGTGTTTGGTTGGGGGTGAGGGGGCCATGGGGCATAGTGTTTGGTTGGGGGTGAGAGGGCCATGGGGCATAGTGTTTGGTTGGGGGTGGGAGCCATAGGGCATAGTGTTGCACTCCAAGAGTGAACTCAATAATAAAGCTAAAACAGGCACAGTTAGGAGATGTACATCCTTTGCTTTTTTGAGGAAACCTGACTCAACGAAGGCCATACTCCTCTTGGGTAACCCAAACAGCAAACTATAGCAGTCCAAAATAACGGAATGTCCAATCAAGGGTCAATAAAATATATACAATGTAATTAAACAGACGACATACAATAACTAAATCGAAATAAATGATAGCAATGGAAAATGTGTAGTACAAAATGTAAGTTTGAAATGCAATAAAAATCGTTACCCCTCAAAAACATATTCTTTTTCCATGTGTTTAATACAAATTGGGGGTTGAAAAAGCCTCCTGACATGTCCCGCCTACCGTCCCGCCCACTTTTACTTTTCGGCCTACTATAGCCCTCATGTAAGGTACTTTCGGCCCTCTGTCAAAATCAGTTGTGCACCCCTGCTCTAGTGGAAGGGTTCCTATTAATTCTAAGTTGGATTATTCTCTGGAAATCGTTTGAACTTCTTTTCCATAGATTCCGCCTTGAACATAGCAGGTGTGTTTGCATTCCTCAGAAAATACTAAGGTTCTGGCATGCCAATCAATCTGTGGATTATGTTTCTCTAAAAGAAGAAAAATAGGACAACTATGGCACACCCTAGTAATCAAAATTTGAAGTGTGTAGGAATAAGGTTAAATTTTAAGCAATTATAGAAATGGGTAGAAAAGGTATGAGGTGCAGAGGAGAGAAAAGCAACCTTGACACCTAGGTTGCACAATAAAATGAAAAACAAAATAAGTTCCAAAATTGGGAACTTACGTCCCCTGCACACTTTCTAGTATCTGGAATACCAGACCAACAATTAAATTGACATTGTAAATAATGTATCTTATTGAATTCAAGGAAAACTGTGTATTATATTAATTTGAGAACACAGATTGTTAATGAAAAAAAATACATTCACTCAAATAGGGTCACAAGAACCAATCTTCATTTTTATTCTTGATGTTGAAGCTGTGCAAGGCCCAACGCGTTTCGAGTGATACAAACACTCTTCATCAGGGGCAAAACAATGATTCTAGGGAAAGATTTATACAATATTAACATTAGAGTCTTCTTTAAATCCAAACGAAAATAACAAAGTATTTTAATAACTCATATTTGGTCAAGATATATAGTGCAGAAATCCAAGCCTTGAAGGGTTTACATATATATATAGTTAAATGTATAAAGTACAAAAAATATCCATTACGCAACATCCTGTCACCCATTCATGTATCTTAAAAAATTAGAGTAGGGGTAGAGTTGAATAGGTTAACATTTAAATGATCGTGGGTACATAAAGCAAAAGGTATGAGCTCTGAATAACCAAAGAGAAGTAATTATTCTGACATTGTGCTTTTTATGGTAAAAGTTCTACAAGAGAACAACGGGAATCTGGGACGGAGATCCCGGGCATTCGTGAAATCAAGAATAGTAGTCTTGAGGAAGAACCATTATCTGTAAATGGAGCATAGACATAAGGTACGTCTATTAGGTCAACAGTTTGTGAATATTAGAGCAGAGGTAATCAGTTTCGAGTCACTTACAGTAGTTAGTAGTCGTCTAGGTTAGAGCTCCTATGCTAGGAGGTAGTGGAGGGATTTTGCAAAAAGAAGGGTCTGGGAGGTAAGCAGGGCTTGATCGCTAAGTTTAAACAAAAGAAGGAAAAAAGATAAGAAAAAAAAGGTCAGAGACACTGGCATGAGGGTTCAAGGGGAATCCTGTACCAGGCTGGTTTGGAATGGAACACTTACCTACTGTAAGACAGCGTTGCAAAATGGAGACCGGAGACCGGAGGGTGATCCGACTCCATTTGCAGCGCCGCTGCCATTTATATGCTGAATTGTGGCGTGACGTCATCACGCGCATGCACTAAGGTGCACGGATGGAAAAGGTGCACGGATAGAAAAAAAGGTAAAATGGTCATGTCCCTATCATGGTCTGATGATAGTATCTGATGGATTCAGAGGGGAAGAGGGTCCAAGTACGGAACCTCTTAAAAAGTAAGGAGTGTTGGATTAGGACCGCGGTGTGTTTACCACGACGTCATCACGCTAACGCGTGCATGACGTCACATGCAAACAAACCCAGTCACAGGTAAAACGAGCCACTGTCCGGAAAATAAATCAGGTTCAATCTCAATATTGCATGAGATGCATGGACACAAAATATTTTGAGCACGGTAACAGAGCACAACCTAAAGGGTCCGTGGTTCCAGGACCAGTACCCGTGTGTCTGAAAAAAACGGACTAAAAAGCTAAATAAGGTAACGTAAAACTAATGACAATGTGACAAACGAGCCATGTACGCGGTCCAAGCCACATGAACATAGTGCGGGCTATGGTTTTGATGGGCAAAAGTCAAAAATGAGAAAAATGTAAAAGGGCTATACATAAGGCTTAGTTAGGTATAATGCAACTAAGGCAGGACTTCAAGGAAAAAAGCCTGAGAGAGGAAAAAACAGTGCACCGAGCGTACACTAGAATGCTCAATAATGGGATGGTAAGGAAAGAAATGACTACTGGATGTATAGTGGATCTGTTACGTCAGTAGTGTGGTCAAAGGGCCAAATGAGCAAAAAATTAATTCTCTATAAAATGTCACATCATTGGACCTGATAGATAAGTACAAGGTCCGATGAGGATATCGTTGTATAGTCAAGAAATGTCGCAGACTTGGCTTAGTCAAGGGAGCACATGATCTAAAATCATCCAATAGAAAAGGATGATAGTGGCCATGACAATAGTTATACCGGTATTTAACAATCAGTTTTACTGGTTTTGTGACTCCTTGGTCTACAGATCTCCAACCCAAACAATATCACTCAGCCCATAACTATGGTTCACAGTCTGTTAAAGTGGATACGGTCATTTCGTCATGTACATCTCTAGAATAGAGGATATCCGACTGCCCACCTGTATGGTTCACAATCTAGTAGTTAGGTTATGGTCTTCTTAACAATCACCACTCAGAAGAGGATGTGTCTAATATATGTAGAGGAGATAATAGAGACAGTGAAAGGCAAGAGGAGGTTAGATTTAAATTTTTAGATAAATGGACCTAAGTAGTAGTCTTCATTCAGACAAAGAGGGGCATTGCATCCAGTCTATGTATCCAGTACAGTTCCTTTTGTTTCAGTAATTTTGGTAAGTCGCCACCTCGTTGGAGGGTGTGTAGAACTTCCAGTATTGTAAATCTCATCTGTGAGATATTATATTTATTGTCTCTAAAATGCCGGAATACCGGTGATTTGACATTTTTAGTTCTAATCTGAGACTTATGTTCGGTCCATCTTTCCCTGGCTTTTCTACTGGTTTTCCCCACGTAATATTTCCCACATGGGCATCTGATGGTATAGATGACATTTTTAGAGTCACAAGTTTCAAAACTTTTTAAGGGGATCTTTTTACCATTGTTCGGGTGCCTGATGTGATTGCCTTTTATAATGTTCGAGCAATGCTGACAATTTAAGCACGGGAAAGTTCCATTTTTTAGCTTTGTCAGTGTCCTTTGGGTGAATTTCTTAGGTCTTTCTGCTTTGATTAGCGTATCTCTGAAATTCCTTCCTCTTTTATAAGCTAGCATTGGGGGAGCTGGAAAAAGACGATTAAGATTAGGATCTGATTTGATCAGATCCCAGTTCTTTGTAATAATCTTTTTGACTTGGAAACTCTTTGCAGAGTACTTCAATGTATAAATGAGGTTGGATTTCATTTGTGAAGGTTGTTTGTTAAGTAATACATCTCGAGGATGCGATTCAGTCCTGGAAATGGCTTGTGCCACCACTTCTTCCGGGAATCCTCTTTCTAAAAATCTCGATCACATGGTATCAAATTCTGTCTGGAGCCTTTCTGTGTTGGAAGTGATCTGTTTAGCACGTAAAAGTTGGCTGTACGGTAGATTTTGTTTTAAATGTCTCGGGTGGAAGCTGTTAAAATGTAGGGAGCTATTAACATCAGTTGATTTTCTGAACATTGATGTTATTAATGCCATGTCTTTCCATTCCACTGTTACATCCAGAAAGTTCACCTGTGGTGTCCCAATTTCCATAGTAAATTTGATCAGTGGATTGCACTGGTTGATATATTGCCAAAACTCAGTCAACTCTTGTTTTTTACCATTCCAAATACCAAATACGTCGTCAATATATCTTAGCCAGCAGTGTATTCTGTTTTTCCAATGTGGGTGATCCAGGACATGGGTTTTCTCGAAATGGAACATAAAAATGTTGGTGTAAGAGGGGGCTACAGCCGAGCCCATAGAGGTTCCTGAGATCTGTAAATAATACTGGTCATTAAATGTGAAATAGTTGTTATAAAGTATCAGATTAATGAGTTCAATAGCAAACATTTTTGGGATCTGAATTTCGTCCTGTCTTAGAAGAAACCATTCTAAGGCAGCTATGACTTCATCGTGGGGAATAGAAGTGTATAGACTAGTAACATCCATAGAGAATATCAAGGGGTCCGCAAAATTGTTCTGTAGGTTGTTGATTCTCTGAAGAAAGTGTGTAGTGTCTTTCAAATATGTTGGTATTTTCTTTACCAGAGGTTTAAGCGTTGTATCTAGGTAGACAGCCAGGGATTGAAATATACTGTCGGTGCCAGCAACAATCGGTCTAAATGGAGGGTCTTTGGAATTTTTATGAATTTTAGGTAATCCATAAAACACTGGAGTTATTGGATTTGTTTTAATCAAGAATTCTTCGGTTTTGTCTGAAATCCAATCCATTGTGCTAGCTTTCCCAACTGCCTGTTTAATGGTGGTACTGATGTTGTTTGTAGGGTCATGGTCCAACGGTAACTAAGTCTGTCTATCTTCCAGTAATTTGAGGCAACCAGCATTGTATAGATTTGTGTCCATTAGTACAAGGACTCCCCCTTTGTCAGCTTGTTTAATTGTAAGGGAAGTATCGTCAGCAAGATCCTTGATTATTTTAAGCTGGTGTCTCCGGATATTTTGTTGGGTAGAGGTATCATATTTAATCTTCCTCAGTTCACAAGTGGTTTTAGTTTTGAACAGGTTGATGAGTGGATTATTAATTTGTGGATGAAAGGTGCTCTGATTCTTCATCTCTAGGAAATCGTGTTCTTTGGCTGGAGTTGTTTGTCCCAGATTGTCAAAGAAAATCCTGAGTTCCATTTTACTTATTAGTTCTTCTTTTCTTCAAAAAGGTTGCTTGAATTCGAGGGAATAAAAGATATCCTGAGACTCAGTTTGTCGATTTGAGCTTTAGAAAGCTGTCTGGAGGAAATATTTATGATCAATGGTGAATCTATTTGTTTTTTTGGTGTGGTTTTCTTTTTCCCTCTTCTGGTCGGACGGCTCCTAAAAAAGACTGCACAGGAGTTGAAGGGATAGATGTGTCAATTATCCGCAGAGTTGGTATAGCACTGCCCCTTGTTGTAGGGGTAGTAGTGGGATTTGCTAGACTTGTGTTAGGTTGTTCTTCTTGTTCTCCACTTGTGATATCACTGCTGTCAGTATTATTATCCGGAGATGGTTTCTTTGGCACTCCCGCTGGTCCTGGTCTAGGTTTGTAGTTACTGTAATATTCTTGCCACTTGTAAACTATTTCTCTGGCATAGCCCAAGGTGTCTCTACGGAATTTGCGAATCTTCCGCTGCTCAATATCGCGTTTATAGCTGTCTAACTTGCTATTGGTGTCTTCTAAGATTGTCTGAAGTTCAGATGCAGATTTAATTTTCAGGAGTTGTGTAGAAACTTCTTCAATCTCTTGGTTGATTGTATGGAGTGATTTTGCAGGTTCCTCTATGGTGAGTAGTATAAGATCAAGGGAACATTTGTTCAAAATGTGTTCCCAACGTTTCACAAACTCTTTATTTTCCTTACAGAGTGTTGGGCGGAGATACACTCTAAGTCCTCTCGGAATTCTTTTAGCCTTATAGTACTGCGTTAGAGTAGTAGCATGGAGTTTCTGTGAAATCTCTCTCCGAATAAGTCTTTCCAATCGTTGGATGAGAATTTCTGGATTTTGTCTATTAGTAGCCTCAGTGCTGGTATCTTTAATTAGGCCTAAATTCCTAACAGCTGCTTCATCGGTAAAAGCTAGAGTGGTCGCTGCTTTATCTGTTAGGCTGTTGATTTTCGAAAATGACATTTCAAAGAGGTCGGGGTGCTCTGGTCCAGGATAAGGTGTCAACCCCTCTCGGGGTAACAAAACACAAAAGAAGAAAAGTAGGACAACTATGGCACACCCTTGTAATCAAAATTTGAAGTGTGTAGGAATAAGGTTTAATTTTAAGAAATTAGAGAAATGGTTAGAAAAAGTATGAGGTGCAGAGGAGAGAAAAGCAACCTTGACAACTATGTTGCACAATAAAATGAAAAACAAAATAAGTTCCCAAATTGGGAACTTACGTCCCCTGCACACTTTCTAGTATCTGGAATACCAGACCAACAATTAAATTGACATTGTAAATAATGTATCTTATTAAATTCAAGGAAAACTGTGAATTGTATTAATTTGAAAACAACAGATTGTTAATGAAAAAAAAGACATTCAATCAAATAGGGTCACAAGAACCAATCTTCATTTTTATTCTTGATGTTGAAGCTATGCAAGGACCAATGCGTTTCGAGTGATACAAACACTCAACATCAGGGGCAAAACAATGATTCTAGGGAAAGATATATACAATATTAACATTAGAATCTTGTTTAAATCCAAACAAAAATAACAAAGTATTTTAATAACTCATATTTGGTCAAGATATATAGTGCAGAAATCCAAGCCTTGAAGGGTTTACATATATATAGTTAAATGTATAGAGTACAAAAAATATCCATTACGGAACATCCTGTCACCCATTCATGTATCTTAAAAAATTAGAGTAGGGGGACATTTAAATGATTGTGGGTACACAAAGCAAAAGGTATGAGCTCTGAATAACCAGCGAGAAGTAATTATTCTGACCTTGTGCTTTTTATGGTAAAAGTTCTACAAGAGAACAGCAGGAATCTGGGACGTAGATCCCGGGCATTCGTGAAATCAGGACTAGTAGTCTTGAGGAAGAACCCTTATCTGTAAATGGAGCATAGACATAAGGAACGTCTATTAAGTCAACAGTTTGTGAATATTGGAGCAGAGGTAATCAGTGTCCAGTCACTTACAGTAGTTAGTAGTCATCCAGGTTAGAGCTCCTATGCTAGGAGGTAGTGGAGGGATTTTGCAAAAAGAAGGGTCTGGGAGGTAAGCAGGGCTTTATCGCTAAGTTTAAACAAAAGAAGGAAAAAAGAGGAAAAAAGAAGTCAGAGACACTGGCCTGAGGGTTCAAGGGGAATCCTGTACCAGGCTGGTTTGGAATGGAACACTTACCTACTGTAAGACAGCATTCTAAAATGAAGACCGGAGGGTTATCGGACTCCATTTACAGCGCGGCCGCCATTTATATGCTGAATGGTGGCGTGACGTCATCACGCGAATGCGCGTGATACGTCATAGTGATCACCAAGGTGCACGGATGAATAAAAGGTAAAATGGTCATGTCCATATCATGGTCTGGTGATAGTATTTGATGGATTCAGAGGGGAAGAGGGTCCAAGTACGGAACCTCTTAAAAAGTAAGGAGTGTTGGCTTAGGACCGCGGTGTGTTTACCAAGCAACATCATCACGCTAACGCGTGCATGACATCACATGCAAACAAACCCGGTCACAGGTAAAAGGAGCCACTGTCCGGAAAATAAATCAGGTTCAATCTCAATATTGCATGAGATGCATGGACACAAAATATTTTGAGCATAGTAACAGAGCACAACCTAAAGGGTCAGTGGTTCCAGGAACAGTACCCGTGTGATTGAAAAAACGGACTAAAAAGCTAAAAAGGTAACGTAAAACTAATGACAATGTGACAAACGTTCCATGTACGTGGTCCAAGCCACATGAACATAGTGCGGGCTATGGTTTTGATGGGCAAAAGTCAAAAATGAGAAAAATGTAAAAGGGCTATACATAAGGCTTAGTTAGGTATAATGCAACTAAGGCATGACTTCAAGGAAAAAAGCCAGAGAGAGGAAAAAACAGTGCACAGAGCGTACACTAGAATGCTCAAAAATGGGATGGAAAGGAAAGAAATGACTACTGGATATATAGTGGATCTGTTACGTCAGTAGTGTGGTCAAAGGGCCAAATGAGCAAAAAATAAATTCTCTATAAAATGTCACATCATTGGACCTGATAGATAAGTACAAGGTCCGATGAGGATATCGGTGTATAGTCAAGAAATGTCGCAGACTTGGCATAGTCAAGGGAGAACATGATCTAAAATCATCCAATAGAAAAGGATGATAGTGGCCTTGACAATAGTTATACTGGTATTTAACAATCGGTGTTACTGGTTTTGTGACTCCTTGGTCTACAGATCTCCAACCCAAACAATATCACTCAGCCCATAACTATGGTTCACAGTCTGTTAAAGTGGATACGGTCATTTCGTCATGTACGTCTCTAGAACAGAGGATATCCGACTGCCCACCTGTATGTTTCACAATCTAGTAGTTAGGTTATGGTCTTCCTAACAATCACCACTCAGAAGAGGATGTGTCTAATATATGTAGAGGAGATAATAGAGACAGTGAAAGGCAAGAGAAGGTTAGTTATAAAGTTTTAGATAAATGGACCTAAGTAGTAGTCTTCATTCAGACCAAGAGGGGCCATTGCATCCAGTCTATGTATCCAGTACAGTTCCTTTTGTGCCAGTAATTTTGGTAAGTCGCCACCTCGTTGGAGGGGGTGTAGAACTTCCAGTATTGTAAATCTCATCTGTGAGATATTATGTTTATTGTCTCTAAAGTGCCAGAATACCAGTGATTTGACATTTTTAGTTCTAATCTGAGACTTATGTTTGGTCCATCTTTCCCTGGCTTTTCTACTGGTTTTCCCCACGTAATATTTCCCACATGGGCATCTGATGGTATAGATGACATTTTTAGAGTCACAAGTTGCAAAACTTTTTAAGGGGATCGTTTTAGCATTGTTCGGGTGCCTGATGTGATTGCCTTTTATAATGTTCGAGCAATGCTGACAATTTAAGCACGGGAAAGTTCCATTTTTTAGCTTTGTCAGTGTCCTTTGGGTGAATTTCTTAGGTCTTTCTGCTTTGATTAGCGTATCTCTGAAATTCTTTCCTCTTTTATAAGCTAGCATTGGGGGAGCTGGAAAAAGACGATTAAGATTAGGATCTGATTTGATCAGATCCCAGTTCTTTGTAATAATCTATTTGACTTTGAAACTCTGTGCAGAGTACTTCAATGTATAAATGAGTTTGGATTTCGTTTGTGAAGGTTGTTTGTTAAGTTATACATCGCGAGGATTTGATTCAGTCCTGGTAATGGCTTGTGCCACCACTTCTTCCGGGAATCCTCTTTCTAAAAATCTCGATCGCATGGTATCAAATTCTGTCTGGAGCCTTTCTGTGTTGGAAGTGATCCGTTTCGCACGTAAAAGTTGGCTGTATGGTAGATTTTCTTTTAAATGTCTCGGGTGGAAGCTGTTAAAATGTAGGGAGCTATTAACACCAGTTGGTTTTCTGAACATTGATGTTATTAATTCCATGTCTTTCCATTCCACTGTTACATCCAGAAAGTTCACCTGTGGTGTCCCAATTTCCATAGTAAATTTGATCCGTGGATTGCACTGGTTGATATATTGCCAAAACTCAGTCAACTCTTGTTTTGTACCATTCCAAATACCAAAAACGTCGTCAATATATCTTAGCCAGCAGTGTATTCTGTTTTTCCAATGTGGGTGATCCAGGACATGGGTTTTCTCGAAATGGAACATAAAAATGTTGGTGTAAGAGGGGGCTACAGCCGAGCCCATAGAGGTTCCTGAGATCTGTAAATAATACTGGTCATTAAATCTGAAATAGTTGTTATAAAGTATCAGATTAATGGGTTCAATAGCAACATTTTTTTGGATCTGAATTTCGTCCTGTCTTAGAAGAAACCATTCTAAGGCAGCTATGCCTTCATCGTGGGGAATAGAAGTGTATGACTACTAACATCCATAGAGAATATCAAGGGGTCCGCAAAATTGATCTGTAAATTGTTGTTTCTCTGAAGAAAGTGTGTAGTGTCTTTCAAGCATGTTGATATTTTCTTTACCAGAGGTTGAAGCGCCATATCTAGGTAGACAGCCAGGGGTTGAAATATACTGTCGGTGCCAGCAACAATCGGTCTAAATGGAGGGTCTTTGGAATTTTTATGAATTTTAGGTAATCCATAAAACACTGGAGTTATTGGATTTGTTTTAATCAAGAATTCTTCGGTTTTGTCTGAAATCCAATCCATTGTGCTAGCTTTCTCAACTGCCTTTTTAATGGTGGTACTGATGTTGTTTGTAGGGTCATGGTCCAACGGTAACTAAGTCTGTCTATCTTCCAGTAATTTGAGGCAACCAGCATTGTATAGATTTGTGTCCATTAGTACAAGGGCTCCCCCTTTGTCAGCTTGTTTAATCGTAAGGGAAGTGTCGTCAGCAAGATCCTTGATTATTTTAAGCTGGTGTCTCCGGATATTTTGTTGGGTAGAGGTATCATATTTAATCTTCCTCAGTTCATGAGTGGTTTTAGTTTTGAACAGGTTGATGAGTGGATTATTAATTTGTGGATGAAAGGTGCTCTGATTCTTCATCTCTAGGAAATCGTTTTCTTTGACTGGAGATGTTTGTCCCAGATTGTCAAAGAAAATCCTGAGTTCCATTTTACGTATTAGTTTGAAAAGATTAACTTCTTCTTCAAAAAGGTTGGTTGAATTCATGGGAATAAAAGATATCCCGAGACTCAGTGTGTCGATTTGAGCTTTAGAAAGCTGTCTGGAGGAAATATTTATGATCAATGGTGAATCTATTTGTTTTTTTGGCGTGGTTTTCTTTTTCCCTCTTCTGGTCGGACGTCTCCTAAAAAAGACTGCACAGGAGTTGAAGGGATAGATGTGTCAATTATCCTCAGAGTTGGTATAGCACTGCCCCTTGTTGTAGGGGTAGTAGTGGGATTTGCTAGACTTGTGTTAGGTTGTTCTTCTTGTTCTCCACTTGTGATATCACTGCTGTCAGTATTATTATCCGGAGATGGTTTCTTTGGCACTCCTGCTGGTCCTGGTCTAGGTTTGTAGTTACTGTAATATTCTTGCCACGTGTAAACTATTTCTCTGGCATAGTCCAATGTGTCTTTGCGGATTTGCGTATCTTCCGCTGCTCAATATCGCGTTTATAGCTGTCTAACTTGCTATTGGTGTCTTCTAAGATTGTCTGAAGTTCAGATGCAGATTTAAGTTTCAGGAGTTGTGTAGAAACTTCTTCAATCTCTTGGTTGATTGTATGGAGTGATTTTGCAGGTTCCTCTATGGTGAGTAGTATAAGATCAAGGGAACATTTGTTCAAAATGTGTTCCCAATGTTTCACAAACTCTTTATTTTCCTTACAGAGTGTTGGGCGGAGATACACTCTAAGTCCTATCGGAATTCTTTTAGCCTTATAGTACTACATTAGAGTAGTAGCATGGAGTTTCTGTGAAATCTCTCTCCGAATAAGTCTTTCCAATCGTTGGATGAGAATTTCTGGATTTTCTCTATTAGTAGCCACAGTGCTGGTATCTTTAATTAGGCCTAAAATCCTAACAGCTTCTTCATCGGTAAAAGCTAGAGTGGTCGCTGCTTTATCTGTTAGGCTGTTGATTTTCGAAAATTACATTTCAAAGAGGTCGGGGTGCTCTGGTCCTGGGTAAGGTGTCAACCCCTCTCCTGGTAACAGAACATAAAAGAAGAAAAATAGAACAACTATGGCACACCCTAGTAATCAAAATTTGAAGTGTGCAGGAATAAGGTTTAATTTTAAGCAATTAGAGAAATGGGTAGAAAAAGTATGAGGTTCAGACGAGAGACAAGCAACCTTGACACCTAGGTTGCACAATGAAATGAAAAACAAAATAAATTCCCAAATTGGGAACTTACGTCCCCTGCACACTTTCTAGTATCTGGAATACCAGACCAACAATTAAATTGACATTGTAAATAATGTACCTTATTGAATTCAAGGAAAACTGTGAATTGTATTAATTTGTGAACAACAGATTGTGAATGAAAAAAAAGACATTCAATCAAATAGGGTCACAAGAACCAATCTTCACTTTTATTCTTGATGTTGAAGCTGTGCAAGGCCCAACGCGTTTCGAGTGATACAAACACTTCATCAGGGGCAGAACAATGATTCTAGGGAAAGATATATACAATATTAACATTAGGGTCTTGTTTAAATCCAAACAAAAAATAACAAAGTATTTTAATGACTCATATTTGGTCAAGATATATAGTGCAGAAATCCAAGCCTTGAAGGGTTTACATATATATAGTAAAATGTATAGAGTACAAAAAATATCCATTACGGAACATTCTGTCACCCATTCATGTACCTTAAAAAATTAGAGTAGGGGTAGAGTTGAATAGGCTAACATTTGAATGATCGTGGGTACACAAAGCAAAAGGTATGAGCTCTTAATAACCAAAGAGAAGTAATTGTTCTGACCTTGTTCTTTTTATGGTAAAAGTTCTACAAGAGAACAACGGGAATCTGGGACAGAGATTCCGGGCATTCGTGAAATCAGGACTAGTAGTCTTGAGGAAGAACCCTTATCTGTAAATGGAGCATAGACATAAGGAATGTCTACTAAGTCAACAGTTTGTGAATATTGGAGCAGAGATAATCAGTGTCGAGTCACTTACAGTAGTTAGTAGTCATCCAGGTTAGAGCTCCTATGCTAGGAGGTAGTGGAGGGATTTTGCAAAAAGAAGGGTCTGGGAGGTAAGCAGGGCTTGATCGCTAAGTTTAAACAAAAGAAGGAAAAAAGAGAAAAAAAAGGTCAGAGACACTGGCATGAGGGTTCAAGGGGAATCCTGTACCCGGCTGGTTTGAAATGGAACACTTACCTACTGTAAGACAGCGTTGCAAA
Organism: Ambystoma mexicanum; assembly: GCF_040938575.1. NCBI lineage: Eukaryota > Metazoa > Chordata > Amphibia > Caudata > Ambystomatidae > Ambystoma > Ambystoma mexicanum. The sequence continues at coordinate 276,698,269 of NC_090937.1, forward strand.
ATGGAGACCGGAGAGTTATCCGACTCCATTTGCAGCGCCGCCTCCATTTATATGCTGAATGGTGGCGTGACGTCATCACGCGCATGCGCGTGATACGTCATAGTGATCACTAAGGTGCACGGATGGAAAAAAACGTAAAATGGTCATGTCCCTATCATGGTTTGATGATAGTATCTGATGGATTCAGATGGGAAGAGGGTCCAAGTACGGAACCTCTTAAAAAGTAAGGAGTGTTGGCTTAGGACCGCGGTGTGTTTACCACGCGACATCATCACGCTAATGCGTGCATGACGTCACATGCAAACTAACCCGGTCACAGGTAAAAGGAGCCACTGTCCGGAAAATAAATCAGGTTCAATCTCAATATTGCATGAGATGCATGGACACAAAATATTTTGAGCATGGTAACAGAGCACAACCTAAAGGGTCCGTGGTTCTAGGACCAGTACCCGCGTGTCCGAAAAAGCGGACTAAAAAGCTAAATAAGGTAACGTAAAACTAATGACAATGTGACAAACGCGCCATGTACGCGGTCCAAACCACATGAACATAGTGCGGGCTATGGTTTTGATGGGCAAAAGTCAAAAAAGAGAAAAATGTAAAAGGGCTATACATAAGGCTTAGTTAGGTATAATGCAACTAAGGCAGGACTTCAAGGAAAAAGTGCCAGAGAGAGGATAAAACAGTGCGCCGAGTGTACACTAGAATGCTCAATAATGGGATGGTAAGGAAAGAAATGACTACTGGATGTATAGTGGGTCTGTTACGTCAGTAGTGTATTCAAAGGGCCAAATGAGCAAAAAAAAATTCTCTAGAAAATGTCACATTATTGGACCTGATAGATAAGTACAAGGTCCGATGAGGATATCGGTGTATAGTCAAGAAATGTCGCAGACTTGGCATAGTCAAGGGAGCACATGATCTAAAATCATCCAATAGAAAAGGATGATTGTGGCCATGACAATAGTTATACCGGTATTTAACAATCATTGTTACTGGTTTTTTGACTCCTTGGTCTACAGATCTCCAACCCAAACAATATCACTCAGCCCATAACTATGGTTCACAGTCTGTTAAAGTGGATACGGTCATTTTGTCATGTACATCTCTAGAACAGAGGATATCCGACTGCCCACCTGTATGGTTCACAATCTAGTAGTTAGGTTATGGTCTTCCTAACAATCACCACTCAGAAGAGGATGTGTCTAATATATGTAGAGGAGATAATAGAGACAGTGAAAGGCAAGAGGAGGTTAGTTTTAAAGTTTTAGATAAATGGACCTAAGTAGTAATCTTCATTCAGACCAAGAGGGGCCATTGCATCCAGTCTATGTATCCAGTACAGTTCCTTTTGTGCCAGTAATTTTGGTAAGTCACCACCTCGTTGGAGGGGGTGTAGAACTTCCAGTATTGCAAATCTCCTCTGTGAGATATTATGTTTATTGTCTCTAAAGTGCCGGAATACCGGTGATTTGAGATTTTATTTCTAATCTGAGACTTATGTTCGGTCCATCTTTCCTTGGCTTTTCTACTGGTTTTCCCCACATTCTATTTCCCACATGGGCATCTGATGGTATAGATGACATTTTTAGAGTCAGAGGTTGAAAAACTTTTTAAGGGGATCTTTTTACCATTGTTCGGATGCCTGATGTGATTGCCTTTTATAATGTTCCAGCAATGCTGACAATTTAAGCACGGGAAAGTTCCATTTTTTAGCTTTGTCAGTGTCCTTTGGGTGGATTTCTTAGGTCTTTCTGCTTTGATTAGCGTATTTCTGAAATTCCTTCCTCTTTTATAAGCTAGCATTGGGGGAGCTGGAAAAAGACGATTAAGATTAGGATCTGATTTGATCAGATCCCAGTTCTTTGTAATAATCATTTTGACTTGGAAACTCTGTGCAGAGTACTTCAATGTATAAATGAGTTTGGATTTTGTTTGTGAAGGTTGTTTGTTAAGTAATACATCTCGAGGATGTGATTCAGTCCTGGTAATGGTTTGTGCCAGCACTTCTTCCGGAAATCCTCTTTCTAAAAATCTCGATCGCATGGTATCAAATTCTGTCTGGAGCCTTTCTGTGTTGGAAGTGATCTGTTTCGCACGTAAAAGTTGGCTGTATGGTAGATTTTCTTTTAAATGTCTCGGGTGGAAGCTGTTAAAATGTAGGGAGCTATTAACATCAGTTGGTTTTCTGAACATTGATGTTATTAATTCCATGTCTTTCCATTCCACTGTTACATCCAGAACGTTCACCTGTGGTGTCCCAATTTCCATAGTAAATTTGATCCGTGGATTGCACTGGTTGATATATTGCCAAAACTCAGTCAACTCTTGTTGTGTACCATTCCAAATACCAAATACGTCGTCAATATATCTTAGCCAGCAGTGCATTCTGTTTTTCCAATGTGGGTGATCCCGGACCTGGGTTTTCTCGAAATGGAACATAAAAATGTTGGTGTAAGAGGGGGCTACAGCCGAGCCCATAGAGGTTCCTGAGATCTGTAAATAATACTGGTCATTAAATCTGAAATAGTTGTTATAAAGTATCAGATTAATGAGTTCAATAGCAACATTTTTTTGGATCTGAATTTCGTCCTGTCTTACAAGAAACCATTCTAAGGCAGCTATGCCTTCATCGTGGGGAATAGAAGTGTATAGACTACTAACATCCATAGAGTATATCAAAGGGTCCGCAAAATTGATCTGTAAATTGTTGATTCTCTGAAGAAAGTGTGTAGTGTCTTTCAAGTATGTTGGTATTTTCTTTACCAGAGGTTGAAGCGCCGTATCTAGGTAGACAGCCAGGGGTTGAAATATACTGTCAGTGCCAGCAACAATCGGTCTAAATGGAGGGTCTTTGGAATTTTTATGAATTTTAGGTAATCCATAAAACACTGGAGTTATTGGATTTGTTTTAATCAAGAATTCTTCGGTTTTGTCTGAAATCCAATCCATTGTTCTAGCTTTCTCAACTGCCTGTTTAATGGTGGTACTGATGTTGTTTGTAGGGGCATGGTCCAACGGTAAATAAGTCTGTCTATCTTCCAGTAATTTGAGGCAACCAGCATTGTATAGATTTGTGTCCATTAGTACAAGGGCTCCCCCTTTGTCAGCTTGTTTAATCGTAAGGTAAGTGTCGTCAGCAAGATCCTTGATTATTTTAAGCTGGTGTCCTCAGTTCACGAGTGGTTTTAGTTTTGAACAGGTTGATGAGTGGATTATTAATTTGTGGAAGAAAGGTGCTCTGATTCTTCATCTCTAGGAAATCGTGTTCTTTGGCTGGAGTTGTTTGTCACAGATTGTCAAAGAAAATCCTGAGTTCCATTTTATGCATTAGTTTGAAAAGATTAACTTCTTCTTCAAAAAGGTTGGTTGAATTAGTGGGAATAAAAGATATCCCGAGACTCAGTTTGTCGATTTGAGCTTTAGAAAGCTGTCTGGAGGAAATATTTCTCTAGCCATGGAATACCTAAGATTACTTTAAACTGTGGAGCACTGATTAGGTCAAACAAGATATTTTCTCGATGTCCTTCCTGGCAAAGCAAGGTCACTGGTCCGGATATCAGTTGATTACCATTACCATCCACTGCAGTGACATTTTCCACCACAGCCTTTGGGTGTATACCAATACCCATCTTGCCTGCTAGTTCGTAATCCATGTAGTTTCCAATCATATCACTGTCCACATATGCTTTAAGAGCATATATCTTGGAAGGTTGAAGGTCACTACTTAAGATAGTGGGAACAACAAAATGAGAGATCTGAATTTCTTTCTTCTGGCTCAACAAGTCGACCTCTACACTTGTCGGGCATTGGAGTTTTCCATCAGTTCATTTTTTATTATATTCCTGTCCGCCTTGTCTACGGCTCCACTGGTTTCCGCAACGGTTTCACTGGACAATTAAGAAGGTGATGACTGGCTGAACCACAATAGAGGCATACATTCTGTTGTCTTCTTTTGCCTCTTTCTTGTTAAGAAATCGACCCCGAACACCTCCTAACTGCATTGGCTCAGAGTGACTTTCAGTCACTTGACGAGTTCCACTGTCTTTTGAACGAACATTGAGTGATCTAGTCTCTGATCTGGACCGATCAGTGTGCCAGTCCTGCAACCAGTGATCCAATTGTATAGTTAGGTCAATGAATTCAGCACAACCTGTAGGAGGGTTCACTACTTTCGCCAATATCTACTTGAGTTCTACTCTTAATCCTCAATAAAAGAGTGTTGTTCTCTTCTCCTCAGGCCAATTAATCGCTGCTGCTAGTCGTTTAAAGGAAGCTATGTAAGCTAACAATTTTTGGTTACCTTGGAGTAAATAGAGCAGCTCATTATCTAAGGTCTGTCCCTGAGCATGATGGGCAAAGAGTTTCTATAACTCCTGCCGAAAACCAGGGAAGTTTCTTAATAATGGGTCATCTCGATTGACAAAGGGAATGGACCAGTCAGCAGCATGTCCACCCAAATGTGATAACACAAACGCCACCTTAGCCTTATCTAAGGAAAGACCCCGGGTCTACACAGGAAGTGTAACTTACATTGGTTCATGAAGACTGCAAAACGGTTTGGATCCCCCATAAAACATTCTGGGGCTGCTAGTGGAATGTTCCCTGGTAAAACCACCTGTAGAGGAGGACTGGGAGCGGTAACTTGATCCTGTGGGACACCACCTAGAAGTGGTGCTTGTCCTGCTTGGGACTGTAATAATTGGTGACCCAATTCATCAGTGCGTTCTCTGTTAACCACCAACTCTCTCCTGAGAGAATTGGTTTCTGATCTAACTGCATGGACTTCTGGCCTTAACACCCCAAAATCTGGGATAAATTGTCTATTTCTGTGTTTTCCATTACGCTCAGGTCGAGTATTTTAAGTACGGCTTTGCATTCTGTAACTCTTACCTGGACTCCTCGGGAGCGTAGTACCTTCCCAGCCTGTGGACCTGATACCTTGGAGCCTTTAGGATTATTTTTCTGTTTTGAACAAACAAATGACAACAATAGAATTGCTATAGCATCTATTAACTGTGATAATACTAAATGTGAGGTGTATAACCCTTCAAACTCTAGGGCTGAATTCCCCTCTCACCTGTGTTTTATTATTGTGGAGCTCTCCATCCTGCTTTTCTACAGGGGTGTGTTGAGATGGAGAAACAATGCTAATAAATGTGCTTAACTGAATATAACAGCGTCAGAGATAACTTCTGCCAGGTAAGTCTCTTCTTCTTGTCATGTTCTGTGAGCAGAAACGCTAGTAGCATTACCTGCTGTCAGCGGAGAAGACGCAAAGTGCATGTTCCAGCAGAGGCGGGGTTTAAGTAGCTCCCTCTGCAAATAAGAATAGAACCGTGCTGTTACTTGTCAATGCGTTTTGCGGCGGCCATCTTAAGTGTATGAAATTACTGTTGAACAACACAGCAGTCTATGGAAGTAGATGCTGTGAATGGTGCAAATGCCATATGTGCCAGGCTAACACCCACCTTTGACCTGCTGATTGATATAATGTACTCTGCCTAGCCCGAATGCCTGAATGAGGATTAAGCTCACTCACTGGGATCATGACACGCAATTACCTTTTAGCTGGATAGATTTGTAATGTCAGATCCTAGGCATTTTAAAATCTTGAGTGCAATAGAGTATTCAAGCTCCTTTCCGAGAGGGAATGCGGCCTGTGGGATTCTAATAATTGACCACAGGCGCGTATGCAGTGTTCTGCACTATGGTTAAGCACTTGCAGCATGAACGAACTCACCAGCTGCCTACTGTCCGTCAAGGGTCCATGAAGGTTAAAAATAGGAATTACATGCTCTGTGCGACAAAATGCAGAATGGACACATAATAAGAATAAAGTGTGAAGGAGACTACAGGGCCCAGATAAAATTAGCAGGAGGAATGAAACATGGATAGAATGAATGAAAATTGTTTATAAAAAATGTTTCGTTTTTCCCTTGGGCTAGGGTTCAAGGTTTATAAAAGTCTGTAGAGCTCCAGTGTGTTTTTGCATAGGAGGAAAGCATGAGCTACAATGGGCCTCATTCCGAGTTGGGCGCAAAGGGATTGCCGGCACCGGTAAGGACACCAGTGCTGGTAATCCCTTTGTGCCCTATTCCAAGGTCCCTTAGCAGGTCCCTCCTTTAACGCCTGGTCTGACCAGGCGGTGTGGACGGGACCCGTTAAGGGACTTCGGAGCTAATGACGGTACCGCAACTTGTGGTACCGTTATTAGCTACTTCCCCATACCCATTGAGCTCTATGGGGGCTCAAATGGGAATGGGGAATGGTTTGGTGAATGGGGGTTTATCGGTCCCACCAAGGTTGGACTGGACCGGTAAGTCCCCCTTTCACCAAACCGGAGTCGGAACCGGTATGGGAGGTAGTCATGGCGCAAATAGCGCCATGACTACCACCATACTCGGAATGAGGCCCAATGTGTTCTTGTAGAGCTAGCCAAATGTAGAACAGCATGCCCAGACACAACTGCTGACAATGAAGAAAGAAGGCTTTGGAGCATCCCTATTATTGAAAAAGGATGGATGGGGATGAAGCCATGATCCATTTCCAGTGACACCACTTAAGCACGCCAGGCTTATATAAACTCCAGAAGGAATGGAAGAGGGACAGGAGAAGGTGGTTTAGGCAGCAGAGTCCTTTGCTACCATCCTCATTTTGTAATATTAAACTTGTTATCCTTACAAGTTTGCTTTTTAGTCGTATTTCCATAGAGGGGTGTATTTATATTTATTCTGGTGTGAGCGTAATTAGGGACACACTTACAAGTGGTGACTATTCTGACGGGATCCCAGTCTCCCCTTGTACTTTGTGGAATGGTCCCAGGCCTCTTCATCAGGAAAGAGCCACAGCCACCTACAGCGACCGGTCCCCCAAATAAAAAAATCACATGTTTTCTGAGCGGTTTTGTAAAGAGCCATTTTAAAAGAAATCCTCTCTGCTCACTGAAGTGTGGTGTCGCTCTAGGCCAGTATTGGGACCTCATAATGGAGGGAAACTCGGTGAACATGCACATGTGTGTAGATTCTTGTAAAAGATAACAACAAAGGGACAGGTTTGTATGGCAGTATGTTGGTGTGAATGGACGAAGTACGAGGTCAATGGCCCCTCCTCAAAACGAGATTTCGGAGAATGCCGGGGCCCAGCACCGGCAGGCCCCGGCCCACTTAAAGCCCTGGTTGTACAGTAGCTGGTAAGTTGTTAAATTGGGGTACGGGGGCCCTAGGACGGATGTTCTAACCTTGTATTTCTTCTTCTTCACAGGGTCTGAGTTTGTGGATGCAGAGTGCAGTGCTGCGGCATCAGGATCAAGATCACTGGATGTCAGGAGATGAGTCTGCATATGAAGCGATGAAGCACTGGTTTCCTGGAGATGAGTATGCAGGAGAATGCCTGGTTTCAAAGGTAAGTAAACTGGTCTAAGCGGCGCTGAGCGTCGCGTTGCACGCGAGTGCACAGTAACGCGAAGCACCGGACTTAAGGATGGAGCAGCTTATATAGATGAGCTTCTGAAGCCACACCCACCAGGTTCAGCCTGCCTGCCACACCCTGCCACACCTGATGAGTCAGCACATGAGAATGTTCTCTGAAATAAAGGCTTTCAGCTCCTGGAAAGTTCTTGTAAAATAAAAGCACTCCTGCACTGAATTAAAGTAAAAGCACTCCTGCACTGAAATAAAGTGTTCCTGCTCACATCTCCATATGAGCCTGGTGCGACTGAGTCCAGTCAGGACCCTTGTGTTTATGGGTCCCAAAGGGACATAAATGTGTCGAAGTGACCCATTGCCACATCACTAGATGGTGTGGTTTTTGTGTTCTTGGGCCTGTGGCCATGACATACTTGTAGATAGAGAACCCAGGATTAGGATTCACCTTCTACCACACGTCCTGATGAAGGCCTTTACATATAAGCTCCATTCAACAGCTTGTCTCTGGGCCGAAACACAATAGTGTCAAAGATTCCTTTACTGATCCAGTGTTGACTCCACACAATGATATACGTTTTTTCTGTTCACTGAAATTTGTTCCGTGCTGTGTTCACATTGTATTTGTAAAGCACAATATGCCGACGAATGAAAGCAAAACATGTTTTCTGTTTATCGAAATTCAGAGCACTTGGCTGGGTTGTACTCACCTGTATTGTACATTTTAAGTGCCAATTAAGAATGTCTCTGGGTACTCTATCCCCACATTTGCCAAATATATGTAAATTAAACAGGTAAGGTCAAAACATTTCTTTTTTGACTTTTTTTGCAACCTGAGAAACATTGTTGATGCTGTGTAGGAATACAATATGAAATGAATGTGTGATCTCTCTGCCTGATTTTTGCGATTATTTACACATGTGACCACCTGGGCTTTTCAGGGCTTAGCCAGGTGCCCTTTTAGATTATTTTTTTACACTTGTGTCTAGGACAGGGAGGATAGCTCAGGGGCAATGCGCTTGTCTTGGAAGCAACATACCACAGCCCAACAGAGATTTGAATCCTGGTCCCCGACAATAAGTGTTTTAGAAAACATTAATTCATTAGTTGAGGATGGAAAGGTATGCTTGCATAACATGAGAGTTTGAAGCTCTGGTCATTTTATTTTGTTGTCACTCTACCCCTGTTCCCTGTATGTGGGTATACATTGGTATGGATGCACATGTGGTGACTGGAAGGCTATGGTTGGTGTTTACATCTTTGTGGGTACACAGGTGTGTGCTTTGCATTTTTCGCAGTTGTGTCCTAGTGTTACTTTTTCTCCTGTGTGCATCTGTACCCCATGTGTTACTTGTGAGGTGTTAGTGTGTGTAGGCAGTTCCTTGGGTAAGATGTATTGTAATGCCAAGATAGGGTGTAAGAACCTCTGAGGTGCCCGGGTGGTGGCTCTAACACTTGGCTGCATGTATTCCTTCTCCCCTGAGTACGCCCTGTACTGTTTTCCTTATCCTCAACATTGCCTATCGTGGCTGTGTGAAGAAGGGTGATGTGTGGCATACTCCTTCTACCCCTGCGTGCCTGCGCCTACGTGGGTGTCTGTGTGTTGAGTGCTATGATGGCATGAGCTTGTGAGGTCATCCACAGAGTGTTCCCCTCCCAGGGTCAGGGTTCCAGGAGTGTCTGTTTTTAAGCTTGCTAACTGAGTTGTGGGAGCCGGTGAGTCTGCATATCCGCATGTACTTAAGATGAACATGGACTTAATATAATATGATGTGATATGATTGGTTATTTATAAGGTGCCTAATACCCAGAGGTTTCTAAGCGTGGACGCGGGGATCGAACCTGTGTTGCTCCCTGTCGTCTTGCTTCCACGGCAAGCGCGTTGCCCCTGAGCTATCCTCCTGAGACTTAAAAAATGGAACATACCTCCAAGACGTACGTGGTAAGTCCAGCATGATCTGTATGACTAGATACATTTTGCTTGCTTTAAGTTGTGGTGGCAGGAAAAGGTATGACCTTCTCAACCCATTGTTTACAACAACATTTAATCAATTTAAATTGGCATAAACTTCACCCAAATCTGTGACCCCGAATCCCGTCAAAGTTCGGCCAAACCCAAATAACCGGAATACGGTGAAAATCGGGGGACTTGGGGATCAGCTGGATTTATTTGCCCATTCTTGCATGGGAATTGATAATTACGGTTAAGCATGGTACGAAAATGCCAGGCAGAACTAGGCCTGGTGAACCTACCCTTTGGGCACAATGTGCGTATGGTTATTGATTAGTGCCGAAATATTGGCCGCTTTTTAACATGCTCCTTGTGTTACAACTTCCTCCAATTTTTCAAAGGTAAAAAGACACACACATGTTATTTAAATCAAGGTGTATCTTTAATGTGTTAATCATAGACATGTGTCATGTAAAACATTTAGGTATAGCAAATACGATAGAAACTTCACCAGCTCAGGAATGTTCCACACCCTACCGCTCTTCATGCATTTCTCTAAATGTAGGTCTAATATGAATGCTCGCTCAAGTACATTTTGCAGCTTCACTCTAGTTCTACTGTGTACACCATATTGAGTATTTTGTCACTAAAAAAATAAAATACAGTCACAAGAATTCATGTTGGCCCGTGAACCTGGTTCTATTTTTCTGAAGGTGGAATGTTCATGATCATCAATGAGAAGGCGACTGTCGTGATGTCAGTGACACGTCTCCATTTGCTAGGTCTTTAGGCTGATATCGCGTGAAGTCCTGCTAAAATGATGGGACTGTAGTATAAAATGTAAACATTTTCCTTCACCGTCACTCTTTACAAAGACAACGCATTGAATCGTCTAATGCAAACTGTTTTACAATGACAATGGATTACTCTATTTCGGGTCCTTGCTAATTCAGTTATATTTCCTTCCTGGTTCTGAAATACTGGGGGCAGAGCCTTGTGCTGGTTCAATATTGATACAGACATGAACATGTGTCTACATAATTTCTTTGCTCATACAATTATACAACAGTATTATCAAAGGTTCACAATACACATGGTGGTGTTTGTTCGTGGGTGTTTCCACACCTTGCCTCACATCATAGCAAGGGATGAGAGGGTTCAGTTTACCATTCTCTCTCTCACACACACACACGCACGCACGTACGTACGTACGTACGTACGTGGTGGTGCTGCCCTTTTCAAACAATGTGAACAGCAATGTGACTTGGGTACTCGGAAATAACTTAGCTGAAGACCCACAGCTTGAAAAATGGGTTACGAGGACTGTGTTTGTATTTCAATGTATCAGACAGGACTGTGATGTAACACACGACTTCACAAGAATTGCACATATTTCACTAAGTACTGGCTCGCCTTATGTGCACAGTGCAAATTAAACATAATTCCACAAGTACACATTTTTTGTGACACAGCATGATTGGCACATGTAAAATGATTTAATTTTACAATGTTTTGCTCTTCCAGTGAGATAGTGAACATTATTGCTAGGTTTTTGGTCTAACATACACATCAATACATTCAGAACGTTTTTTTTTTGTGGTTTTAAACAAAAGATTACAAATTCCTTGGTCTTGTTAACCATGAAGGAAATAAGTCCCACATTTGCCAGCGACATAACGTCTGTACATCAGGGTTATAGCGTGAACTGTGAGGAGGTGCCGTTGAAGATTACATTTAAAGATGGACGCTTAATATTCTGTTGCTGAGTACCATTTGTTTTTGTGGTTTCAAACACAATACAATGTACTTCTTTGCAGATAGTTTTAGTTTCAGTCAGGGGAGTTGCTAGGTCTGGAAAAGACCCGGGGCTACGCTGATGTCGGAACTGTTGGGACTGGGGGCTAGCTAGCCTTTTGGCTGTAGTTCCTGAGATTCTATCCGGGGCTACAACCAAAAGATCAGGGGCTATAGCCCCTTTAGCCCCCCCCCCTAGCAACGCCCCTGGTTTCAGTTTATCCACTGCATTTTTGGACATGTTTAAAAAATACTACTCGTGGTTTGGTGTTCAGCGCTCTCTCAAAATATTTCACATTCTGAAAATGGATAATTTCAAAATGGCATGTTTGCAAATCCCTTTTGACAATCTAGTGAACGTAATCTGGCATGGGTTTCTCACCAATGCCCTGTGACACGACGTGAGTAGTTCAAGGTGATCTCTAACTCGTTTCTATTCAAAAGCATGTGTCAAATCACTCCAAAGATACCACGAGCAGGAGTAAGCCAGAGTTACTCATAGTAACTTCTCTAGTGATTTGAGTAGCACTCCGCCGGAGTAAGTCGAAGGAAAGTCAGAGTGAGTCAAGGGAAAGTCGGAGTTACACCTGGTAACTTCTCTATAAATCGACTCCAAACCATTTGCTTGAGGGGATCTGAATAAGTGTTCTTAACCTGGTCACTATCATAGCCTGTTCTTGCCTAACAATAACAAAGCGTGAAGGGGAACTCTGATTTCTGTGTCGCAGTTGCTTCAATCCAAGCACATGAAGGAAACACCATGGGCGTCTTAGGTTGCTAGCTGTCTTTGCTGCTGCTCTTAAAGAGAGTGAGGTACAAACACATGCAAAGTGGTGCCAAAACAGAAAAACACTTTCACAACGATGTTACTTGGTTGTGGGTTGAGAGGACACGTATGGTACAGCTCTTTGTTCAATGCTTTTTTAATGTCCCCTCCCTTCCGCTCCAAGTGTGTCACCTTTGAATGTCACACAGTTTGGTATTTAGTCACGGTTGCTGCACCCAATGTATATCTAACCGTCTTTAAAATCCTTGTACCTTTGTTAAGACGAGCCACACGGGCAAAGCTGCAAGCAAAAAGAATACGAGGCTCATTCCGGAAATGATGTAATGCTACTGCCGAGTATAAGTGCAAAATATGCCCAGTGATAGTACCTTTAATTTAAGTGCGTCACCATCAGGTATCCCCATTAGCCAAAAAGATGATGTTTTAAGAAGATGGTAATTGCCATCTAATATACAAACAATTTTGAGTTGGCCTTAAAAATGACCTTGCTTGTAAGCATGTGCTGCTATATGAATGTGTCGTATTGTTGCTACATAACACTTATGCCAGAAGGGGCAAGTATTATTTTTGCAGTGTACATGCCTATTCCCGAGGAATGTACATGTGTTTGCTAGTGGCATGTTATTTCTTCTGCGCCCGTAGTGGATCATTTTACCGCCATTATTGTATATACATATATGGCACTACTGATAAAATAATGTATCATCACCAGCAGTGTGGATATACAAACAGTGGCACATGCTTCCAGTGTTAATATGTCTCCACTTGTGGCATTTTTAACACCAGCAGTAATTACCACCGGAATCATTTACCGCCACTGATAATACTTAAGACTAATATTGCCGCGATCACCTCCCGGTGGAATGGTAATGATGGAAGTGGAGGGATTTGCCAACAGCAGTATTTCTTCGAGAATGAATGCCTCCGCGTCCTATACCGCCCTGCGCTTCATCAGCCATGTCAAGTAATACCTTCTGAAGTCACTATGGACAGACATTTTTGCCACATTGTGAAACATGTCAAAGGCGGTTTGGGAAATAACTCTTCGTCCTTGATTGATTATTTGTCAGGAAATTGTCAGCTGTACCAAAGAAATCAAGGATTGTTTTGGGTGGGTTAGGGGGGGACGTGTTGGGAAGTGGTGGCACTGGAGGTTGGAAAGGTCTCACCTAAGCCCCCAACATGTTCTCATGGTGCCAGAACAAGCAGGCAAAGAACATGTGGCCACAATTAACATAGGTTTCTAGGTTGTAAAATCATGGCGTTTATCAGTGGAGCAGGAATTTCAGGTGGCAATGAAAAGAACATCTGGAAGCTGCATGTGCACATCAGAGGCGCATCCACTCTTCCAAAGCAAGACAATGGCCAGCGTGAACCATGATTGACTGTCTACACCTAGCTCCTTTATGATCCTGGTGATGATGGTCAATGGTCTTTTAAGTACCTCCCACATGTAAAATACCACCTAATTATGAGTTGGGAGAGCCTGGATCATTTACGTCCTCGGTACTGTCACAAATGTGACATGGATCACAACACAAGCCTGGACAAAAGTTACTTATACAATTTAATTTATTATTAGGGCAGTATAATTCCAGGGGGAAGTGGTGTGTTCAAAGCAATAATAGATAAGGTTAAGAAACTTAGGATTTAGAGGAGCATTGTTGATGCTTTATGCTTTACATTTTTTTATAAACAACATCATTTTGCTTTAAGAGGTTTTCCACACCCTCATTTGCCCTTCTAGAGAGAATCTCTTGTGTGTGTCTAATCAGGCTTATGGGTTTCCTGTGCCCTGGGATGATCACCTTATCATCTCTCAGTTCTTTGATCCCCACCCTCAGACTTCAGGGTTTCTTGCACACTTTGATGATCTCCTGAGCATCTCATGCTTCTTGATTTTTAGGCTCGGGCTTAAGGATTTCGAACACTGTGTGATTATCCTATCATAGCCCCTGTGCTCCTTGGTTCTCAGGCTCAGGCTTGAGGGTCTCTTTTAGTCTTTTTAGTGCCTTTCAGGGCTTCGTTCCTCAATCTTTGGCACAACGGTTTCTCGCTCCCTGTGATGATCTCTGCAGTGAAGAGGTTCTTGATATGGTCTCTGCCACCTCGCTCGCACAGGCCCCTTGCTCCTTCCCCAAACCCTGCCTCACTACTCCTATTCTTTTTGTGATCCTCCTCATTGCTACGCCATGCTCGCGTGCCAGCATGGTGCCTTCCACCCATCACTTTTGTGGTTATAGTTTGTCTGACTATGTGAGAGAAGGTATGCCCAGACGTGGGTCACTTGTTTGCTGCGCCGTAGGGAACCAAGCTGCATCTCACCGAGGGGGCCCATCAAGGCTGAAACATGTCTGGGGTTGCTTGTGTTTCCATGCAGAGGGGACCTGGCCTAGCAGCTTGGGCTGGGCTGCTCCCATTGGTAGCAGCACCTTACGGATTTGCATATGAGTTGACCCCTTTTGCAATGGCGCAGGCAGGCTAAAAAAGAGTAGTGTGGAAGGTTTCCCAGAGCAATGCCAGTGGTTTAGATTCATTCCAAATCTTCCACCCATCACCAGGGACTCTGCCCCTTCCGATCAGAGCTCCACCCATACCCCCTGCCTTAGGCCATGCGTACCCATGGAAGCCTTCCTTGTCTTTCTATGATCTTTCTGCTTCCTTTGGATGTTCCTTCACACTCCAACATTTGACCTTTTCTGTCCTTCTGATGTTTCTACACCTGTACCTCTTATTCTCCTCCAGCTTTCCCTGATGTTTCCTCCACCCCTTACTTTCCTCTGTCCTCCTCTTGATGTTTCTTTACTTCTGCCTCTTAAAATCCTCTCACACCCTCTGACATATTCTCTACCTCCACCTCCTAATCTCCACCAACCTCCTCCTATTCTCCTGCCAAATGTCTCCAGATCTCATCTCCTCTTCCAACCTCCAGCCTCTACACTGAGAACTCCTTTTGTCTCCAAAAACTTCACAACACTGGTTTACTCCAACCACATCTAAAATCTGTACTACTAGACACACCTCCTGCAACTGTCTCTTCATTCAGCCACCCCTGTACTCCAGCTCCCTCCAATCTCCTTACAACTCCTGCACTCTCCAGCTTTTACTCCAAACAACCACCCAAGTTGAATAAGAATCTGGGATTATGTAGCCATGTAACCCCTCCCACTGGGATGGACTCCTTGTGAGGGCCTCCAGCTATGCAGGCAAATTGGCGAGGCACTGGTATTGGTGGGTCTTAATACTTTCATTTGGAATCACTGAAGAACTATGCTGTGTTCCGCCATTTTGGATTTCAAATCCTCCCTCTGGTTACTGTTGGCCTTGCCACACACTGACTCTTCCATGCCTCTACCGTGGCATTCATACTGCTTTGCATTGGGAGTGTATATTACTCATAAGAGGCATTGTGCAGATGTGGAGCTCTGTATACACAAGCTTGCAAAATGAAAAATATGGCTGTTTTGCCAGCATGGGCTCGTTCAGTTTGTTGTGTAGAAAGTGCAAGTTTGTCTGTTACAGCTACACAGTCTGCCTAAGTGGGCCATGCAGAAAATATGTGCTTGTTGTGAGAAGCCTGAGGGTATTCCCTTTTCTATTCCCCTTGGGTCCTCTGCCCAGATGGCCAGGGAAAGGCCATCGCCTTTGGATCCTGACCCTGGGGGTGGACAAGTGAGGGAGGATCACCTGGGTGGAGGGTCCTTGTTGACTAGGAGTGAGAGGCCCTTGGGCGAGACATGGTATCCCCTTTTCCAAATGACAGCCCAACCAATCATTCTCCAACCTTTATGGGATATTGCAAACCAGGTTCCCTTATGCTACTCTATCACTGAGACGAGGAAGAGGCAACTAGGAGTCATACACACCAACATGAAACTACACCACTCTGGTACTGGGATGAGGAAGAGAGCCTCAAATGAATACCACTATAAAGATCAGGCATGTCTCACTAATAAGCCTAACTATGGTCAGGCAATTGAAAGAGAGGACTACCACCTGCAGCTCATTCACAAACAACGTGTGTATAAAAGGTGGGAAAAAAAAGAGCATAGAGAGGGAGAGAAATGTGAGACAATGCTGGGAGCCTTTGGATGCAGAGCTGCAGTGTAACCAGGGTTGGACCACCAGGGGCTGCAGGAGCTGGCAATCCAAACTGGGATGGTGCGAGAACAGGAGTTCTTTGGTGCAATTGCACGGCAAGAGAAGGCAGCATGCTGAAGGACCGGCCTTCTAATAAAGAAGCAGAGTGCTCGTTCTCCTGTGGTGATGCAAGAGCGCGGCAGTGTCTCAGGGGCAGAGGAAAGAACCCTGAAGACAACCAAGGTGAAGCATGTCCAGTGTGGTATGTGAGAAGCATGTGGAGAAAGCTGGTGAGTTCCAGAAATCAGGAAACCCGGTGTGAAACTGACCGTGAGCGCTGTGAACTATTCTCCGGTAATTGTGAATGTATACATTGTAGCAGAGTGGTTGCGTGGGTCTGAATGGAGTACAACACGTTCTCAAAAGTATCCATTTGAACTGTTCATTGAAATTAACCATTATATAAACTGTTAAAGGGCCTGTGGACTTTGAAGACAGAGAAGGAGCAGTTCTCCACAGTTCCAATCTGAGAAACAAACATTTCAATGGTGAAAATCGTCATTGCTCAATTTAATAAAATACCTAAACCTCTTTAAACCTCAAGTTGAATCAAAACAAAGCTGATGGCTTTTCCCTAAATATTGGAGTGAAACAAAGGTGGGGAAGGGTACCCCAATGAACACAGGAAAGGGATAAAACCAACTCCAAATATAATTGAAGTGCTACAGGAGAGTAGTGCTTCCATTGTGAAATATTCTGAACTTGGGAAAGGGAACGCCAGTGCTTACAGTGTGAACTGTTTTGAACTTGGCAAAGGGAACCCCATTGATTCTGTTGGTAGCTGCTTTAAATTTGACGAAGAGAACCCTGGGTCATGATTTAAACAGTTTCCTTTTTGGTTTCCAGAGGAGAATTTTGAGACTTTGTCATAAAACAATTTTCACACATGGGAAGATGGTTGGACAGAAGCTGCGAGCTGGAAGAAGCTCACAACTTTGGGGGTTAAACACTGTTTTCTTTTGTTTGCTGATATCCCTCCACATTTTACAGAATTAGTTGTGAGGGCAAGTATAGGTTTTGGACACAGACCGATTCTTTAGTTGAACTTCTTGACTCTGACGTTTCTTAGTTTTCTTTAGGTAGGGAAATCCCACCTTAGTATAGGGCAAGATTGGCCTTTTTCCATCGTGACATTTAAGTTTCAAAGTTTTCATTTTAAGATTTGAATCTGTTTTCTGTGTCCTTCTTCATGATGCCTTCACATTTCTTGCTACAGCTATGAAGGCTCCCTGAGTAGGTGTGACAGACACCATACTCCAGCCAACCGGTGCAAACCTCGTGAACCCAATGTCCCAGAAACCGGCTTGTCCTGGGACGTCAACCCACCTCCTGAAACAGTGGCGGCTTGGAGTCATAAGGGTTGTTACCCAACATGCGAGAAACTGACAAATACTACATTAAGTGGATATACCATGATAGGTTTGCCAAGACAACCCACAACATTCGACAGGCTCATTCCTGAAAGCGGGCGTTTACACAGCCCATCAGAAGAGCCGAGGCTGTATCAACGACAATTCCCCAGAAACGTTACCAACGAGTACGCGACAGACACCAAAATCAAGCTGAACCACTCACCTGTCTGTCAATTCCCCAGTAATTCTCCTTCTCAGGGACATCCGCCTGTACCATGGTGGCTGCCTCAGAAGGCAATCACAAACGTGATGGAGTTAGGGGTGGGGCTTCCATGTCTTGTAGCCTCCATGGGAAATGCTGCCTGAATTCTCATAGGTGTTCACCATTCCCCAATAGTATAAAAGGATATTTACCCGATATTTTGTGTGTTTTATGTCTCAACAGGGAGGAGACGCTGAGAGAAAGACAGACGAGTTTGAATGGGCATGCTAAAACGAACGAAAGGAACGCTGTAATACTAGCTCATCTGTATTTAAGAAATCAAAAAGACTTTCTTTTTGTTGCATGTAACCTGAATAAAGGAGTTAAGCAGAAGTTTGACTCATCTCTAACAGTAAGTCTTGTAGAAAGTCTGATTTTCTGGTTTGACAGTATGCAAGTTCCCTGAGCAAGTCATATAGAGATGTTCAGTTAGGTACTAGGTCTATATGAACTTATCAAGGGGCTCACAGAGAAATTCAGAGAGAGACTGGGATATCTTTCGGAGGGTCCGTCAGCACAACCAGAGAGATATAATTCACACGATGCCTGATTATTCAGAGCTTCAAAGCTCAAGTTCCTTAAAAAGACAGAACTACCAACAATGCTCATATTTGGAGAGGATTATGCTTTGGAAAAACATTGCATCCTTGGGGGCTGTCAGCCTCAAACTCGGAAAGTGCAGAGCTGTGACTTTTAAAGGGATAGATCCTTTATCATTATGCTGGTTGAGAACAAGGGGCTGGTTGGTAATGAATGTGGAGGGTTGGTGTCTCTTCTCAGCTGGTGTGTCCCTGGACATCTAAAATGCCATGTTCTTGGTTGTGAACTATGTGATGGTCTCATGCCTTAGGCAGGGGACCAAATAAGGGTGACAAGGGGGTCCCCTTAAACCACCTTAGGCACATTGTTCTCTATGTCGGTGAGGCCCCTAGCACCATTTCTCATTTCACTAAATATCCCCAGCAGTAGGCAAAGTGCATCATCACAGAACATAGAAATCACTGCATTGAATAAATATGGCTTTCACCCCCGCTGTAGGGGGTTGACATGGCCATTGACGGCCCACTAGTCCGAGATCGGCCGCGGCCTGCAGGGCGTTAAAGGCCATGACCGCCTCCCACAGCGGGGGGTTAAAGACATTCGCACTCTGGGGTTTAGCTGGGGTGCAAAATGCTTTTTTTTCCCCTCAGGCAATTGGTGTCGCTTGCACAGTCAATCTCCCGAAGAAAAAACATATATGAAAAAAGATGGCCGCCACCATAGTGAAAAGGGACTAACTCCCTTTTCTATTTCTATAGCGGCAGCCAGGTGACAGGAGGAGCGCCGGGATTGGAGCACAAAGATCCGGTCCAACAGGTAAGTGTGGAGGGAGTGGGTGGGTAAGGAGGAAGGATTGTTTTGGGGAGAAGGAGGGTGGGGAGGCAAGAAGGAGAGGCTTCCTTTAGCCTCCCCACATGAAAAAGAAATGTGGCACTACCGGGGAAGGACCTAGGGTGGCTGGAAGCAGCAGGTGCAGAATGTGATTGGCTGAGCACCCTTCCCCGGGTGTGAATATGCATTATTTATCTCACGCAGTATTTTCTATAAACTATATGCAGTAAAAAACGTTTGCTGTGCCAACTCATAATTAGGTCGTATTTTAAAAGGCTCTGCATTACATATTTATTCTGTGCATGCACTTGCTATGTACCCATGCCATAAAAATACCATACACTCCCAACTAAGAATTGGGTGGTATTTTAAAAATAGGAAGTATTTAAATTACCATATACTTTTAACATTACTATCATACTCATTGTGAAGCCTCTTGTCCGTAGTGCTGGGCTCTTCTACCACCACATTGTAAAATGTGGTTACGTTTTCAGAATGGCTAAAACATGGGGAAACCATTTCCATTTAAAGTCAGTAAATGTAATGTTTACTCTTGCATAGTCCTTGTGGACATCCTAGAAAACCTGACGAGATTTTAATAGACAATCGGTGAAAGAGCGCAGTTCTGCTCCCTGAACCCGCCAGTTAGATTTGCTGTACCTCAGCCAGGACAGCGTCAGCGACACACCACTCCACGGCTGCCTTTGAGGGCTGTTTCCAACATAAGTCAGAGAACTCGTTTGCATGCAAACATAACATCCAGCCGCGGCATGTTGAAAGCCCTGACACAGCCCGGATGTCCTGACAACACTTCATGATCAATATCCCACTTAGGAATTAAGGCTGCCAGGGTTCCTGTCACAGCTCACTGTTTCCAAGGCAATGGATCTCGCCGCCCTCAGCAAAATGGCGGATTATGTCCCACATACGCAGGTTTTTATGTTTGACATACAATAGCACAAGTAAGCCTTTGAGGTGGTGAGCATATATATGTCTGTGTTATAGGGCCCTCCTTACACACTGCGTAGTTAAACTTCCCAAGCATTTAGTGCAGAGGAGCAAATACACGGAAATCAATGGACAATATCAATACAACACATTTGGCCTGATTTCCAAAGCGTTTTTCAATGGGATTGCGCAATTGTAAAACGCTTTTGTAAATCACGCCCTGTGTATATATAAATATGCAATTGTTGAAAAAAAATCAGAAAAAGAACTTGCTTGCAAAGAATGTTTCCTTGTTAAAAGATAAAATTAATCATTTGTGTGTTCATTTGCAATTGCATGTTGTAAAGCACAATCTGTATGCGCGAAATTGTCCCCATGTCTCCTCCTGAAGCCAAGTTTGCTTCACAACACAGGGTACATCATATCCTTGAGGGGGCATAAAAGCCAAGCTGATACACACAGTAAAGGAAACTCAATATCTGTTTGTCATTCCTGAATTGACTTTGGGTAGCACAGAGATGCTTCAAAAACTATTGATATAATCAAAAATGCTACTTTTGTGTAGGCATTGTATTGGCAGCTACTATCCTGCAGTGCACCCTGCATTACACGGAGGGATGTCAATATCCAGATTTTGTGAATTTGATCTTGTTTGCTGCTGGCCTGGTTCGTCCCTGGGGCAGAATAGGGTTGACGCGTTCTCTCCTGCTCCTTTGGTAGAAATTCGGTCTGGCATCCATGATATCCCACACATAACAGGGCCTCATTACCGGTCCGGTGGTAACCGTGCCGGTAAAACCGGCAGGTAGCTGCTGGACCCGTAAGGAATTACCAGCGCCCGACTTCCCGGTGCCACCGGGCTATTCCAAGTCGGGAAGTCAGAAGCCGGCAATTTTGTTAGTCCACATTCCCATGGGAATGGGGACACGGGAGCACCGGCAACGTTAACAACGGTGCCGGTGCTCCCGTGAGAACTCTGTGAGCCGGTGCCGTTCCGCCTGGCAGGTCCTGCCCTGGCGAGCAGGATGGCACCTGCCCGCAGAGTTGTACTGTGCCGGTCTGGAAACAACGGTTCCGGACTGGCAGAGTTGTAATGAGGCCCATAGAGAACAGCGTGGCTAATGGTGAACACACTCACAGCAGTTCCTGCTGTGCATATCCATTTGCATCGCACCACTTTGCATGCACAAGGAGACACACAACATACAATATTATATCACCAAGTCCTCAAATGTGTGGCTGCGCCCAATCAGCCAAACATAAACAATTTGTAGCAGTCATAATTTACCTAATTCCAAATATCTTGCTATACATCTTAATGACCAAGTAAACCACAATATCTCAATTAGCTTCCAAGTCCTCAAATGTGTGGCTGCGCCCAATCAGCCAAACATAAACAATTCTTAGCAGTCATAATTTACCTAATTCCAAATATCTTGCTATACATCTTAATGACCAAGTAATCATCTATATCTCAATTAGCTTTGGAAATGTCTTCAATATGATTAAAGGATTGGTGTCAGCATGTACCTGCGTGACAGGTGAGTGGCACAGATGCCCGTTTGCAACTGCTATTCACCCTAATGAGGACCTGAACAGGGACCACAGATTATTGTGGAGACGGTGGTCTTAGACAAGAAAGGTGGGAATGCACATTTAAAGGTACAGATTTAGAACAGTAAAGTAAGGGTGGACATTTTGTGGTGGCAATGTCTTTCATATGGGGCTTACCTGACGAGATAAGAAAGAAGAAAATCAAAATAACAATAGAAAATCGGGGTAAATCAAACGAGGAAAGAAGCAGCGATTCAGAACGAAATGATGGGGAAGGAGATTCAAAAAATTGGTCCTGGTTAGCAAAATCGTTAAACAATGTAAAGAAGAGCTAATGCCACGAGGAGATAACGAAGCTAGTGATAGCTTCGTGGAATACTAGAGGATTTTCACATCTCCTAAATTCCCCTCCTGCAATCTTAGAAAGGGCAGATTTGATATGCTTACAAGAGACATGGATCACCACCATGCCATGTGTGGATGGATTCAAAGTAGCAATAAATCCAGCCGTAAAACAAAAAAAAAGGGCGGCCAATGTCAGGTCAATTGACTCTAATTAAGAGAACAAGCGGTCTAAAAATCAAATCGGCCCGCATTTGGTCACCTTTCCTGCAGGAAGTCTGTTAAGAGCAAATGGAGCTGAAAGAGAAGCACTTCCACCTAGTGCACATACTAAACATTTATTGGAACTCAACACCAAATTCAAATCAAAAGCTTGAGGATGACATCATTGAAGCCATCGATTCCATTCTGACAACTGATTCGAAAGCAGTAATTGTGTTGTGTGGAGACTTCAATATGAAGCTAATTGAATTAGATCAACAGAGAACAACAAAGTCTGACAATAAAAGATACAAAAATGATTGTTGGCTAGAAGGATTGTCACTGAGAAATCTCTCAATGCTCAATGAAGCGACAAGAGGAGACATTCCGGCAAAGCCGACATGGGAAAGAGGAAACCAGAGATCTATACTAGATTATATCTTCGTCTCTGAAAACATACTACACGAAATAATCTCTTTCAAAGTCACCAAAGACAAGCAAAGTGACCATAACATCATATAGACAGAATGGAAATGGATCAAAGTTAAGAAAAGAGAACAGTGGTGTTGTGACATCTCAGTGGGACCAGGGCGAAATAGATTAAGGCTAAAAAAAAACGGACATTAAGGAGATATCTGACCAAATGCAAAGATGCCAAGTAAAAAGTTCAACTGCTGGAATCGAATATCAGCAATTGCTAGAAATCTACGAAACTGAAAATAAGTTTTGTAAAAAGACTCAAAACTATAGAAGGCACACGTACAACCCAGATATAGCGAGAAAGAAGAGAGAACTAAGGAAAACCTTAAGAGAAATTCTTGCGACAAAAGGAGAAACGACTCAAGGCTCAATAAAAAGAGCAAAGAACCAATATAACAACTGGTGTAAACAACACAGAGCAAAGATGGAGCAAAGAGATGCCGAAATAATGCTGAAGGCACTGAATCAAAGGAACTCCCGAGGCTTTTGGGCCCTAATAAATGAATCAACAAACTCAGAAAAAGCCATGATAACGAATATGGTAACAGAAAATGACTGGTAATGTCACTATAAAAACCTATTCAAAAGAAGAGAAAGCACAGGTAAAACTGAATACCAAACAAAAGTACCATGGGATATTGAAATAGACAAGGAGGACATTCGAGCTACAATTAAAAAGAGTAGCACATCTAGAGCGGCAGGACCCGACGGTCTCTCCAATGCCGACTTAAAACAAAATATTGAAGAATGGTCCGAATTCTGTGACATCTTATTCCAGGCAATAATAAAAGAAGGAAGGATCCCTACAACCTGGAAATCAGGGATCATTGTGCCTATATTCAAAAAAGGCCTGCGCTCTGACCCTGCAAATTATCGGCCCATAGCCCTCCTTGACGTTGTAGGAAAAGTGTTTGCAACCCAACTCCTTAACCAACTAACAACCTGGATTAACCAAGAAAAAATATATGATGAGCGACAGTCCGGGTTTGTCAAAGGAGTAGGATGCAGCACGAACCTTCTAATACTAAACCTATTGAAAATCGATGCCATCCGAGCAGGTCAGAAAATCTACCTAGCATTTATTGACATGGCAAATGCGTTTGATGGAGTAAACAGAGAAATCTTATGGTACAAACTAAAAGAAATAGGGTGTCACGAGTGCCTAATTGCTGCCATCAAGGAACTTTACTCAGACACCTACATTCAAGTACGGTTAGATAGTAAAGGAAATTTATCTAAACCAATTCCCACAGAGAGAGGTGTAAAACAGGGTTGCCCATTAGGGGCGACCCTATTCAACTTCTACATCTCAGAAGTGGAAAAAGCTCTGGCAATCGTAATCTCATTTCCACCAAGCATTAACGGATTACAGTTACATCACATCCTATATGCCGACGATATGGTGATCTTGGATCGCACACCTATCGGTTTGCAGCGCAAACTAACAGCATTAAAGAACTATACAGAAGATCTCGGACTAGAGATAAACGTAGCTAAATTGGAAATCCTAGTCCTAGAAAATAAAAGAGGAAGAAAGCCATTGAAATATAGTACAAGCTGGTTCGTAGGAAAGACAAAACTGGAGAAAGTACATTATACAAGATATTTAGGTACACTAATCAACTCCAGTGTTAACGACGAACCGATGATGGAAAAAATCTTAAATAGCTGCAGGCAACTTACCACACAAGGAATCGTAATGCAAAAGAAATTTGGGAAATTCACGTGCGAGCCTGTGAAGAAATTTTATCAAAATAAAGTGACACCGATTCTAACCTACGGGGCAGAGAACATGTTTGGCTGCGACCACAAGATATGGGCCAGATGCAAAGGATTCTTCTGGAAAAAATCCTCCAGATACCTCAAAGTACGCCGACATCTTGTGTCCTGTATGAAGTAGGGATGTCCACCCTGAATGCGAGGATCATATGGAACAAACTACTGCTCTTCAGGAAAACTCATGATGAAGCAAACTTGCCAACGTTTAAAATCCTGATGGGAAATGAAATAGGGAAAAAATCAGCCCTAAGAGATTGGAAACAACAGTGCAGAGAGGTCCTCAACCAATTGGGCACGGATGAGACCACACTCTGGTCTAATCCAGATTCTGTAAAAAAAAATTGTTAGATCTCGACTGGATCAAAATTGGTGAGAAAAGAGAAGCACAAAAATCCATGCTAAATCAGCCTAAAGAAGCAAAAAAACTGAACACACTCCAGAAATATCTGGTTTTATCACCATGTAAACGTGTCCGAAGACTCTACTTGAAGTTTCGCCTGAACATCATAGAAACAAAAGAAATTCTGAGGACCAGGCGCTTAATCCCACAGGGAAATGTACTATGTAGATTTTGTGCGAAAGAAGACGAAAAATTAAAACATCTTATCCTAAAATGTTCCGAACTGAATAAGCAACGTGAAAACTGTTTAGGTAAAGTGATGGAAAACTATCAGACGCTGACCACTGAGGAGTGGTGGAGGCTATTACACCTGACTGAAAGTAACTCAGTGCTGATTGCGCTTACGCGATTCTTAAACATATTACAGAATCAACTAGAAATGAGACCTATTATTCCCAAAGGCGAGCCCGATTCAGCAACAAATCAAAGGAGAAAAACTTGCACAATGAAATCATAAGCAACAACATACAGAGGAACTAAGAAAAATAGTTGCAATTTAGTGACAATGAACAAGGTCTAAGACCAAAAAAAGGTTAAAGAGACACTGCAAGTTAAGGCAATAAGCTTTGTGTCCCTCCTTTTTTAGTATGTGTATTTCTCTTTTTGTTTTGTGTTTTTTCTATCTTTTTAAGCAAAAAGTTCTTTTTTCAAAAGTTTGTTCAAACTAAATGAAAATAAAAAAAAAATAATAATAAAATATGGGGCTTCAGAGGATGAGATGGCCAGGATTAAGTTTTTAGAGGGGAGAGGAGGGATTTAGGCAGTGATAAGGAGGCCAGGAGTAAACATGAAGTCTTCTGCACTTAGCAAGGCGACATTATCGTGGGATAAAGCTGAATCTCATGTTAATGCCTGAGGTGAAGTTAGGGTAGGGAATTATCCCAAGTGATAATGACCCCTCCAAGGAATATAAGGCTGTTAGCACTTTTTGGTGAATTAAAGTAGTGTGTTTGCAGTGTTTGCATTTAGGTTGCCATGGAAGTCAGACATTTTAGAATGAGGTGAATAATTAAGCCTTATATTTCCAGCGAGGGGTCATTAACACAGGACAATATCCTGCCTCAAGTAATTGCATGAGGCGAAGCCGAGGTTTTTAAAGTTGGGGAAGGGTCATTAGGCCAAGCGATAATTAGCTCTCCCGAGGTCTATAATGTTTTAGCAAATAGAGCTGTCTAACTAAAAGGGAACGTGCTTGTATCTTGGGGTGAAAAAAAAGAGCACACACCAGTAACTTTGAATGTTAATTTAATGAACATGGAACTAGAAAAAATCAACTTTACACATTTTGTGTTTTATTGCTTGGGCAAATGAACTGCACACGCGCCTCCCGGCCTTTACAATGCTCATGACAATTGTTTCTCTGCTGCTTAACAGGCTGCTGCTCAAGTCAGAATGTTTGTAATGAGGTCTATACCAGAGATTACAGACTACATTCCGAACATTTTGAATGGCTGGGAGGAGATCTGCAATTGAATCAATGTGCGAACAGATATTATTGACTCAAATCCGAGCATTCAAGAGGATATTAATAATGACGTCCATCTGATCATTATGCACCAAAAACGTGTTATAGCTATCATTCATGTTGACCAGCCAACGTTATGATTGTTTAGGAACATTAAAGTCAAATTAAGATTCCATACCATATTTTGAACATACAAAATGGATGGTAATAAGAGCGAAGACATTATTATCAATGTTATGGAAAAGGTAAACTTCAAATCAGTGAACGTGTTTCTTTAGAGGTACAAAGACAACTGAATATGATGGGATAAATCGATTAAGAAGCACAAAAAAGGTATTCTAAATTACTATTCAGTGCCCATGGTGTTTCCCTCGCTTCACTTGCTGGGAGAATAGGTGAGGGGCAACACAGGTCCGAATCCCAGTCCCGTGCTTAGAAACTGGTTTCCGGTAATTTGTGGGTTACAAAAGATGAATACATTTATTCACTGTTACCAAATGAGAGATCCAATGGTTGACTTTTGGAATGTGCTTTAGACTTTTTCTATAGATCTACAGGCGTTTCTAATCCCTGTGAGACAATGTTCAAAAGGTGGCATCAAAATAAGACCGGGAATAATGTGACACATGCTTGATGCTTGGCTGCTGCAACGTAATCTAATCTAATGGGAACCTTCTGCTTTGTTCCATGTTGTGTATTTAGGGCTACCACACAAAATATAGGGTTCAAGTGATGCATTTTGATTAGTTAATTTTGTGGAACTAACGCCATGGCCATGGCCATGACTCAGTGCTAGCTGCTGGAAGTCACCATCCATGTGGTTGGTTTAGAGTTCATGGTTGGGTGCAAGGCTGTCGTAGAAGCTGTATTCAATGAAAGCATTTGATTTACATGGAAATGAAAACCTGTACCCACATTTGTATCGCCATGTTCAAAATCTCTGTGTAGGTGAGCAATTTGCTGAACATTTGATCATTTACAGTCAATTTCCAAATGCACTGATAACTATTACAGGACATCTCCAGATGTCATAATACGGGCATTTCCCTAATCTTCACAGCTTTTGAGCCAGAGTGTAAGTTCACTTTCACCTGCTCTAGAACTTGACATTACCCTCTAATCCATGGCAAAGGTCTATTTTCTTTAGTGGTAATCCATGTCATTATTGTGACAGAAAGCAGAGAGGGCTAAAAGGTAGTATACTTGATATTCGCCGTATCAATCATTATAGCTAAAATTGAAGCCTTGAACATGAAAGATGCAGTGGAACTACAGGTGCGTTAATGTGCATCGTCATAGCTGTTTAATGGATGTCCCTTTGAAACCCTACGCCCATGGATTAAAAGATTTGCATCTTCGATTCAAACTTAAATTGTCATTCGACTCCAATCTCTACTAGGATATCTCTTATCCATGCATTCGACCGTGACTGTAAAGACAAATTGTGCTATTTACTTGTTTGGCAAGGAGGACCGATGTTCGTTATCTGGTCTTTGTGTAGTATGCAGGACCGTGGAAGTGGCAAACCATTTCCAGAGCTACAACCCACAGGCAGAGTGTGCGTATGGATGCCTGCGGAACTGTATGCGTACAAATTGAAAGATGACATTATTTAACACTGTCAATCTAACACGGAGGAAGGTGGAGGGTGAACACAGCAATTAGGTCGTCTAAAGTTCTGGAAAAGGGACTGGAGAACATTGTTTTGTCTCCTTTTCAGCTTTTTACTCGAAGAAGTGTCTGAAGATATAGACTTGCGGTTCAGCTTTAGCTGAGCCCGGATCATTTTCTCATGCTCTCGAATTTGCCTGGTCAGGTGGTTCTGAATGGCAATTCCTAAAGACTCTGGGTCCATGGAAGCACCGTACACCTCCCACGTCATGCCCTGCTCATCCCACACAACGTCCTTCACGCTCTTAGACTCCTTCCCTTTCTCCTCCGATTTGGAACTTGCCTGGTTCAGCTTCTTGCCCAGATGCAGTTTAGGCTGATCAGAGGTGGCAGAGGCTGCAAGTTTCTGCTCCTTCTTCTCCTCCCGGGCTTTCTTAAGACGAGGGGTATGTGGGGAGGAAGCGTGACTGAAATCTGAAGCTGACCGTGACTGGAGGCTCAGGCTGCTGGATCGCTTGGCTTGTTCATTCTCCTCTTGGAGCTTATCCTGCTCCTTTTTTATGAAGACTTGGAGGAATTCTTCCACCGGGCCACCTGTGGCTCCAATATTGCTGTTTATTTCTCCATCATAATTCAAAAATGCTGGCTTGTCATCCTTCTTTGGCTTGATGATGTCAGTAGTGATGATAGCTTGCGTGGTTCCCAGTTCATTTGTGATTTTGAAGTGGAAAGGCTTTCTGTCCCCGCCTCCATCAGTAGCCGGCTGGTCATGGTCTGTGGTGCGGTTAGCACGTAACTGATTATTTTCTGCAACACTGACAAGGTGCTGGCCAGGCCTCTTGTTCATCTCCTGGCCTGGCATGAACTGGGGTTGCTGAGTTTTGATTTCAAGTGGCCTTTGACATTGCTTGTTCTGGTTACTGGCTTCAATGTTAATTTGATAGGCAGGCTTCACATTCAGTAAGACAGGGTTGGATAATGGATGCTGAGGTAGCCCGTGACTTTCTCTCATGGCTTGTGCATCGGAGTCCCCTTTGTACATTCCCATTGGGTAGTTGGATGCTTCTGGGCCTTGATAGGCAACCTTGGTTAGGTTTGGTGAGATTTTACAGGCTGCCTCCGCGGACATTCCTGGCCTTCCATGCAACTTGAGATATGCAGGATTTAGTACCTCCATTGCAGTTGCTCGAAATCGTACCTTGGGCGTAATTACTTGATTTAGAGCCATATCTTTGTGCAGAGGCATACGATAGGCATTGCCATGCTGTGGGTGGCCCGGCCTTCCACTACCTCGGTAAATGATACACACTTGTTCTTCCCTGTCTTTTAGCTGAAAAGGATTTTCCCTTAAATATGCAGCAAGTATGCTCGGGCTGGTGGTGACTGACTTACTCTCTACATGGGCCACAGCTTGAACCTCAGCATCATGGTAGCTATGTGTCTCTGTTGTCATCGTTCCCATGTCCTTGTACTTAGAGTCCTTTGACATGTCTGGTTTACTTTTGTCCTGTGCGGAATTCTGAATTGGCTGCTGCTCAGATGCGCTGGGCTGCAGAGACATCTCCAGATCTCGTGATGTATCAGAAGGATGGCGAGATAGTGCTTGTGGGTCACCTCTCGCATTTGACTCTAAATTAACCGGACAGTTACTGGTCTGCTGAACTACAGTCGGCACCCCGCTAGGCTCACAATTTACTTCTGACGTGGCAGCTTTTGGAGGTTCGTACGTAGAAGTGTTCTCTAAAGATGGCTTTTCATTCTGTCCTGTGGGTAGGCCACTTGACTGAGTTACACCATTGCGAGATTCTTCATCTTTAGATCTGCACTCCTGCTGTTGACATGGATCCACAATGGATGCTTTATTGGCTATGCTGGTTGTATTTACTGAACAGTTGCCATCTTTTGAAGCGGATTTAGGGAGGGGCTGATCAATTTGCATTGTTGGTTTAGCAGAATGCACATTGGACTGGATGTCCGTCACATGCACTAGGTTTCTTTCACCTGCTGGCTCATGTTCCTCAACGACACAGTGGTTTGGTAGCTTGTGATTAGTGAGGGCCTGAGCATCTGATGGAAGTTCTCTTGCTGCTGGACTGGTAGGCGAAGGTGGAACTGTCTGATTGAGACCCTGTTTGCCCAGCTCACATGGCTGCTCACTATTGGGCGTTTCAATGGATGTACTACAGTTGAGGTCAAAGGATCCCAGTCCTGCAGCCTCTGCTCGTGGCATGGGGACTCCATTACCATTCTTCTCCGTGATCGTTTGTTTATGTTCATGATTGGTGGATTCCGGGTTTATCAGGGAAACCTTCTCTTCAGTGCCTCCAACTATTGTATCTTTGGCAGACCCCTGAGAATCGGATACAGTCCCCATGGAACTTCCGTGTGTTGCAGCTTGAAGCCAGCTTCCTCCGGTGTGAGTTCCCTGTTTCCAGAATCTCAGTTGGAGTCAAGGAGAAGGCTGCACAAAATCTCTCTGTGAATGAAAAAACAAAACCAGGTTAGTCTCATTTGGAAGGGGTTAATGCCTCAAATATTCCAGTTGCACTGGGAACATATATTGCAATTTGATCTTTCTAAAAAAACCGTATTATGTTTAAAAAATGTGTAGAAAGCCCTAGCAAATCTTTCTATTGATCTATGGATTTGTGGGGAATCAGAGGACAGGCAGCACACCTTTGAGCATGAGATGTATTTGTTTGAGAACCATGGTAATTAACATGAGTGAGATATCTGAAGCAATTCCAAATTCCAATAGAGATTAAGGATTGTAATCATATGAAACCAGTGGGATTAGCTAAGTAACAAGCTAACAGATTGTCAATTCCAAATCCAGAGCTATCTAGCAATGATTTTTAGGAGTGTCGATCCTCTTACAATTCTGGTTTGTTTCACAGTGCAGGTTCCACAGTGTCCTTCAATAAAACAAAAATCACTTTTCCACACTTTCCTCCCATTCTGCAACCCAACCGCCCCCACCTTCCCCTTCCACAGGACCACCATGCTCCTTAGAAGACATATTTACAGCACACCTCATAGAGCACAACAGTTAGGGATAATTCTCCACACAGGAGAGAAACTTGTGGACTGGAACGTTCTCTCCAAGTATGATGCCTACAGCTACACTTAACTGCCCTTCCTCCTGTGTCTAATAGCATTTGTTTCAACAGCTGAGGACATATCTTCCATATTACTGTATTAAGCCAAAATGGAAGCCATTAAGCCTCCGCATTAGTTAGGCTCCCATTAATCCAACAGGCCAGTTCTTCCACATAATTCAGTTCCCACATTTCTCTCGATCATTCATCTTCAGAAGTTGTTGTTAGTTGTTTTCTTCCAGCACCCTTCCAAGCAAGCTCTGACTGCTAAAAGCCTATGATGCAACATATGTGGGAAAGTTCTACTGCAATCCTCTTCAGGTGAGATGTCAAACAACACCATCATGGGGTCTAATGTATGCTCTGTTCACCTCTGTGTTGTTTATCCAAGATAGAACTTCTTCTCAGTCCACCTGTATATAGTTGCATCTCCACCAGACATGCCACTGTTTCCCTGTCAACACAATTCCTCCAAAACAACTCACTCCTGCAAACATTCTCGACATTCTAGTGGTCTGGGGAGGCTGTCATTTGCATGCCACTTGAATTGAGTAGCCTATTGCCATTGTTATACAATAGAGAACAAAGTTTGGCAGAGAACATAAAACAATGCCTGCTTTCTATCTCTCTCTAGCCCGGAGGGCCTTAGGACTTTTTGATTCAATAACTTTCCAGTACATTTCTGAGACCGGGCCCTTACACCCCTGCGGGAATTCAATACCTTTTCACACCCTATCAATTTCCTAGATGTATTGAGCTTCCATTTGTCTTGGGAGAGAATACCCGTTAACTGGAGAAACCAGCAAACTGAGAGACTTCCTAAGTTGAACTCACCTTCCAGACTGTAGATATCATTGAATTCCCTATCCCTTCAAAGCTGTCCTGCTCATTCCACTCCAGCCTGAAACCAACCCTGGAAGCACAGCACTTTACTAAAATCCACCCAAAATTGGGCACTCAAACAGCTCAAGGGTGTGGACCAGTGATCTTTGGCTCTCCCCATGCCACACAGACAGCAATAAGAGTTGGAAGCCACCTAACCAGTTTAGTTGTTCTAGATTCTAACAACCATTCCCCCACTGCAACTGGCTTTACAACTGAGTCTCTGATATGATCATTACCCTAGGTTGAGCTAAAAAGTAATACTCTTCTAAGTCTGGGAATCCCACCCCTCCATTTGAAAGTGGGATTGGGGGATCAGGACATTGTATGCAATACTCTGTCTTTTTTCATCCCATAAATATCTTAAAAAGGTTAATTTCAGCTTCACAACAAATTTTTTAGGAATCAATACAGGATGTACAGTGAACAGGACCAACACACTTAGGAGTACATTGATTTTTAATATTGTTATTCCATCTATTCGATATAGTGTGAGGGTTCCCCATCTTGGAAAGTCACACGTTATGTCCTTCCCCAAAGGGAAAGTACTGGGAAGAGGAAGATGCCTGCAGAGTACTATGAAGGCCAGGCATGTCCCTCTAACTATAGTCAGGCAAGTCCAATTGGGAGCTCCCACATGTAACCTGTCAAGTGGGTGCAGGCGTATAATAGGAGACCAAAGGAGCAACAAAGAGCGCACCAGGGAGGCCTGTGTGGGATAGTTCAGCAGGGGACCCTTCTCGTGAGGTGGTAGCCGTGGTGGCTCCGGAGAGGAAGCCAGGACGCCAGCATTTGTCCCAGAAGATCTGTGGAGCACGGGGCGAGTTAGGTACCCCTTTCGACTTCCACTGGTGTGGGAGCCTCTGTGGTCGAGAGAGAGCAGCTGGTGCTGCGGACAACGAAGAAAAGAGAGGTCGCCATCCATGGAAGAGAAGCAGAGCTGCTGGCGTGTGCAGAGAAGCACCCGGAGTGCGAGCGGGACTCGCAGTGACCCGCCACGAGCCGGCAAAGCAGGAGGGAAGCTACAGAGCCGCCAGAGAGGAACGCTGGAGACCAGTGAGTGCAGGAAAATGTCACTCGAGGCTAGACTGTCCTGGGGCTACGCATAAATCACGAAGTGCCAAATTAATCAAATTAAATAACAAACTGAATGAAAACTTGAAGCAAAGTTAAATTGCTCATATTGAATACCGAACTGAATGAAAACCTAAATCAAAGTTAAATTACGCACATTGAATACCGAACTGAATCAAGATTTGAAGCAAATCATGCATATTGAATACCGAACAGAGTGAAAGCTTTGTGGGCAAAACTATTAGCTGATGAAAGTTAAAAGGGAGAAAGCCCATTTGAAAGCAACCTACGAAATAAATGCGCATTTCTGCATGAGCATGACAGAAAGGTGGGAGATAAATAAGACCATCACAGAGTGAACTTTATGAACGGATACAGTGAGTGCAGCAAGGCCAAGGACTGGC
The DNA here is from genome assembly GCF_040938575.1 of Ambystoma mexicanum. Taxonomy (NCBI): domain Eukaryota; kingdom Metazoa; phylum Chordata; class Amphibia; order Caudata; family Ambystomatidae; genus Ambystoma; species Ambystoma mexicanum. The sequence goes on from NC_090937.1 coordinate 276,731,588, forward strand.
ATCAGATGTGTGACACGTTATGGCAAAGCCAAGAGCCTAATCAGGAGAAGCCATGAGAGTGTGAACCTGCACATAACGCCAAGAGGCCGACAAGGAGAACCTAAGTGGATGGGAATCTGTACACAGGGTTAACTACAGAAGAACCTGTGTGGGCTGTAGAGCCTAGGATTCCTGGTTGCGGGACCTCTGATGGGTGGACCGTGTGGTCTGACAACTGCGCTTAGACCAGGGAGCCCTAACTTGTGAAAGCCAACGACATTTTGAAACAATCCAAGAAGGAGCACTGTGAGTGAACTGTTAATACAATCCAGAAGGAGGGTCAAGCTGACCTAGACTCGTGTTGAATGTTGAAATACTGAATCAAATAGAAGTTGCTACGTTGAAGTCTTGGTGGAAGGGAACCCTGAGACTTGATGAACTGCAAATGTTGTCTTGAGGACGGAGCATCAAGACCCTTTTCTTTTGAACTGCGCTACTTTGAACTTGTCCTTGCCTTCACAACTAAAGCTAAACAATGTGTAGGGATTTCAATAATCAAAGAAATTGTTATTAGTACAGTAGTGAGCTTCTTCCAGCCCTTAGCTTCCTACTGTCAAACTGGATATTAAATTATGCCTCCTATTGTAAACAATTATATGCATATTGGCCTACGCCAAGTTGCATAAAACTGTATGCGAATAACTCTCTACGGCAAGGTCTTGACCTTAGAAATTGATGTAAGCCGCCATCTTGAATCAAACCGCCATTTTAGGTTCTCTAGCTGTGTAAAAGTCACCTTGTACATCAAAATGGTGGACGATGCCATTTCGAACAGAATCTGGTCGACATGACCTCCGTACAGCTAATGTATAACTTGCCTGCAAGCCACTTGTTAGGGTCGTGAACTGAGACCTTGTCCTTCTGTTGACCTGCATGTAAATGGATTACCTGTATCAACAGAACTGATCTATGCACATACTAATGAATAAATCAGAATTGACCTGGCAGAGACCCTAGACCAGTAATACATTCATGGAATGGTTAACCCGCGAAGGGGTTGGACAAAAGGCTGCAGAAATGTATAAAAGCCTGAATGTCCAAATGTACAGTCTCTCACCCCCGTTGAAGTTCGTTGTGTTGTACTGAGGGCCGATAGCTATCTGACCTATCATTGACTTTGTCATTGCTTGATCTTCAAATAAAGTATTTTGTATGTTCCTTTGTAACCAGTGTTTGGTGTGTTTCCTTTGGGTTTCCCGGCCTCATATTATTTTCCTCTTTTCACACTTTCCCTTCCCCAAGTTCAAGAAAGTTCCACAAATCCTTGAGGTTTCCCCTCCCCAATTGGAAAGCAATACAGTTCCACACAATCCATGAACTTCCCTTCCCAAAAAAGCTGTTGCGCAATAAATTAACATAAAGGGAAACAATACAATAAGAAGTTACCAACAGAATCCTCTCAAGTGCTAAGATTTCATTTTGATATTATAATGGGTGTTTGCTCACTATAACTGAAAAAATGACTAACTGAAATGTAATCATTTGATTTTTGATAGACAACAAGGAGTTTTTCTTTATATTTTAGCGCTCGTGACTTTGGTAGTACTGTGCTTTCTTTCTCGGTGTATAGTATGAGAAATCCCGGCGTTCACCACTTTTCCCCGAGGGGGAGCCACCGCCTTTGAGACTAGGGAGATGAGCCCTTTATGCTTAACACCCACTTGGGGACAGGGGATGCTGGATCCCTCTGGAGGTGGCGCACCCTTTGGGGATGGGAAAACCCAGAGAGGGGCACACGTCACTATCCCCAACCGCTCAGACACTAACACTTTTTTGGGATATGTGGGAGTTAAAGCATATGATAACTTATGTTGTAATGGCTGTTTCGGTTTTTGGCCTCAACCCTCCTCAGTCCTCTTGAAAAACAGCTGAGAGTTAAATGGATCGGCCTCTTAGAGGCACGTCAGAAAAACAACCGCTCAGAGGAGGGGCTCTGAAAAGCCAGATAGTGTAATTGCGCCAGAATACTAATAGGAGGTGTGGTCGGTCAAGAACCCCAGAGGCAGCGTCTCAAAGCACGCTACGGGCTGCTGGACCCACTGGAGGAACAACCGGAAGACTTCAGGTCCAGGGAATGGAGGCAAAGGAACCTCAGAGTGCCAAGGCCTGAGGAGATGCAGCTTCATCCCCGAATTAAGCGAGCAGGAAAGGAAAGCCGACAGCAGGCGGCACAGAACCTGGCAGATGTCCTGTGGCAGACCAAGTCCACCGTCCCTTCGAGCCGCCCCGATCAAGAGACACAGGTATGTGGTGGCACCAGGGAACTGGGAGGTGGGTAGAGACACAAAGAAGAGGAAGCAGAACCCCAGAGTGGGGTGAGAGAAAGAGGGCGACCCCAGAGTTGGTTGAGAGAAAGCAAATTGTAGACCATGGGCCCATGGCGCTCGCCTAGTAGGGCCTGCATGCTGTCCCTACAAATAAAGACACAGATACCAGGGTAATCAAAGCACTTTTCTTTTGTTGTTTATTTTCTTTTATTGAATTACAAACCACAGTGCAATACAACCAAAACAGTGGCAAAGAAAGTGTGAGGCAACAGATCCATAAAGACAAACATTAAGAGAGCTTCCATGTATTCTGAGCCACTTGAAACCCCGATCCTTCTCCCACCCGCAACGTTCCCTCCCCCTAGAATGTAATCACTCTGTAAAGAGTATGTTCATGTTGGAGCAACACGTGTACGTTAGGAGTAGGCGTAAGGCCATGGAAATCATAGGCTTTCCACGCCCTTCCTGACAGAGGGTAAACTGTAGTTTCGCTATGTGGGTAATATGACTGCGTCGTTTTCATCTTAGAAGTCCCGTCCAAATCCAGCTCATGCAGTAGCTCCTCAAGCCACAGCGACTGAAGTGGGGAGTAGATCACCAATTAGAAAGCAGGCATCCATGTCACGACAGCATATGTGTGAAGCTTTACCGAAATGTGCATTCATGATCATCCACAATCTACCCTTTATTGTAACATTGTCCTGCATTCCCGACGTAGCCCCCTGCACCATGCGGTGAGGCTTTGCCGGAGTGCGCATCTACACTACTGTTGCTTTCTATGCCTACTTGCATATCCAACGTAGCCCCCTGCACCATGCAATGAGACTTTGCCGGAGTGCGCATCTACACTAATGTTGCTTTCTATGCCTACTTGCATATCCAACGTAGCCCCCTGCACCATGCAATGAGACTTTGCCGGAGTGCGCATCTACACTAATGTTGCTTTCTATGCCTACTTGCATATCCAACGTAGCCCCCTGCACCATAGAGTGAGGCTTTGCCGGAGTGTGCATCTACACTAATGTTGTTTTCTATGCCTACTTGCATATCCAATGTAGCCCCCTGCACCATGCGGTGAGGCTTTGCCAGAATGCGCATCTACACTAATGTTGCTGTCTGAGCCTACTTGCATATCCAACGTAGCCCCCTGCACCATAGTGTGAGGCTTTGCCGAAGTGTGCATCTACACTAATGTTGCTGTCTATGCCTACTTGCATATCCAACGTAGCCCCCTGCACCATAGAGTGAGGCTTTTTTTGCAGTGTGCACCTACACTAATGTTGCTTTGTATGCCTTCCTGCATATCTGACGTAGCACACTGCACCATGGGGTGAAGCTTTTTTATGGCGTGTGCACTTACACAAATGTTGCTTTCTATGCCCACTTGAATATCCGACGTAGACCCCTGCACCATGGGCTGAGGCATTTCCGCAGTGTGCACCTACACTAATGTTGCTTTGTATGCCTACTTGCATATCCGACGTAGACCCCTGCACCATGCTATTCCGTAGTGTGCACCTACAGTAACGCTACTTTATATGCCTACCTGCTTATCCAACGTAGCCCCCTGCATCATGGGGTGAGGCCTTTCTGGACTGCGCCCCTGCACTAATGTTGCTTTCTATGCCTACATGCTCATCCGATGTAGCCCCCTGCACAATTGGGTGATGCTTTTCGGAGTGTGCACCTACACTAATGCTGCTTTATATGTTTACCTGCTTATCCGACGTAGCCCCCTGCACAATGGGATGATGCTTTTCTGGAGTGTGCACCTACACTAATTCTGCTTTATATGCCTACCTGCTTATCCGAGGTAGCCATCTGCACCATGGGGTGAGGCTTTTCTGGAGTGTGCACCTACACTAATATTGCTTTCTATGCCTACCTGCATACCTGACATAGCCCCTGCACCATGGGGTGAGGATTTTCTGGAGTGTGCCCCTACACTAATGTTGCTTTCTATGCCTACTTGCATATCTGACATAGCCCCCTGCACCATAGGCAGAGGCTTTTCCGGAATGTGCGTTCACGACCTACCCTAATGTTGTAATGATAAAAGTAAAAATAGCATAAAATAAAATATGCAGCAGTAGTAAATTATATAAAAGGGTCTACTACATCCCAGAATGTGTCCGCATGTGAAGCATGTGCAATTTGTCAAAAGCTGAATTTCTCTGCGAGGCATAATTTGGAAAATAATGCTGAACATTTCCTTTTGTCTGGCGGGGCCTCAGCCTTCCATTTGGAGAGAATAGCTTTGCGAGCCAAGCTTAGAATTATGTGGAGGAGTTTACAGGACATCCTATCTTCATGCCATTCCTCGTCATCCATTCCGAATAACATTAATATGGGGGTCACTGTGATAGAGGAGCCTTGTAATCTGGATGTGTGCTTTAAAAGCATAGCCCAAAAGGATTTAATTTGTGGACAAGACCATAATATGTGTTTAGAAACCTCCTGGGGAAGTCGTTGAACATTCACACTGTGGCGCCCTCTATATGTATAGCGCTGACAGCGTGATGTGCCTTTAAGATCGCCAGCTTATGTTGAAAAGTTGAGGAGCCGTAACGTGATGATCTGAGGGTGCTCCCATTTGTTTGGTTTCGGGATAGGGGCTCTCTGAACTCTTTCTATGGTGTAACATTCTAGGGTCAGTGATGTAAAGATTATTCTGGAAGTATCCATTCAGGAAACTCCCCATATCTGTGCCCTCTGCGTTTTCTGGAATACCGACGAGCCAGAGGTTATTTCGCCTAAATCTATTTTCTTGGTCCTCAGCCTTAGCACCAAGTTGCTGCACATATTTGATAATTACGCCTACATCTGCTGAGAGAGTTTTGTTATTGTCATTCAGTGCGCTTATGCATTGCTCATTTTTCATTGTACGTTCTGCCTGTGCGTTAAGACAACCATTAATGGGCCTCATTACACATAGTGCGGTAAACCATGGTGCTTTTAGCACCATGGTTCAGGCCGGTAATTTACTGGTACCACCTTGGAGGAAAGGGGAATTACTGCCCTATTCCAAGGTTAGGAAGGCGGTAATTCCGCCTTCCTCCATTGCCCTTCCCCATTCCCATTTTTGCCCCATAGGGCAAAATGAGAATGGGGAAGGTGCTAATTACGGTACCGCAAATTGCGGTACCGTAATTAGCACCCTGGTCCCTTTGCGGGTTGGTTTTTAACGCCTGCTAAAAAGCAGGCATTAAAGTACCAACCCGCAAAGGGACCTCGTAATCAGGCGGTAAGGGTTTTCCGGTACCAGTGCCCTTACCGGTACCAGTAAACCCTTACCGCCTACCGTGTAATGAGGCCCATCTTTTAATTCCTTCACAATATCCTGGACCGTATTGTGTGTCTCTTATGTGCATTGTCCAGTGCTCTGGAAATGATTTGGAAGTCAGAGTATTTTACTCCCTATTTTTTAAAGTTGGGCGTAAAATGATTTGGTATTTTACTGCTGTTTTGGTTTTGTTTCAAAAAAATCACATAGAACTGTATATTATATGTATATAGTTAAGTAATGTTAAATAGGATGCTATGTAGGGAAAAGGGGCTTAAAAGGGATTTCTAAGTAGAATGTTAAGTAGGTGTAGGACATTAAGTAGAAAAAGGGGGTAGAAAGTTGGTACCCTGGCGTGAGGTAGCGGGATAGTGTGGCCGCTTGCCTGAGGCCACCTAGCGAGATGGGACCACCAACAAGGACCGTCCGCTCGCTTCCCACTCCATGTGGGTGCTACCTTACTGTAGGTAAGTGGTCTGTTGTGCCAGGCTCACCCTAAGGATCCCTGAGTCCCCCTCCAGGGAAGGGTGTGCTGATGTAGCAGGTCCCCATTTAGTCGGTGTTCACGACAGGTGAATCCTAGGGTAGAAAGAGGGATTTCATGCTGGGGTTAAGTAGGAATTTTATTAATCAACAAGACCACTGATCAAAGCTGATGGATGACACACCTACTACTTCTATTAGATTCAGCCACTGTTAGCCTTTCCGTATATGGTTGGGAACAGCACCAGCAGAAACAATTTCCAATGCTTTGAGGACTCTTGTTTTCCCCGAGCCCGGTGAAAACAGAAACGTGTAGCTCAAAGTTGGGATCGTGACAATGTGATAAGTGGAGCATCAAGTGGGGTTCAAACAAGATCGGTGAGGTGTTTCCAAATGTAGACTTCGTCCAACGATGTGCCCACCAGCTGAATGTAATCATGGAGCAGGCTGTATCCCTGGCCTCCCCAATGTGAGCCTTCTCTGGGGACCTCAATGTCCTGACAACTTTTCTTTCCTCTGTCCCTAAAAAGAAGGAAGTCTGTGCAGGGAACAGTGGTAAGAAGACTTCCGAGGGGGATCCAGCTCACTGGAACTTAAAAATGTGTGCAATTAGTATTGTGTGCTTTTACACAGAAGATCAAATACAAGGATGTTTAATAATGTGAACATATTGGTTCAAGCTCAGAGGATTTATCCAAACCCTGGTAGACCAGAGGTTCCTCTACTACTTCTTCGGTTATGATCTAATGCCCTATGTCAACATTTTATAAAATTCTCTAAAAGAAGGGACACATTGACGATGCATCTATGTACAGAGACTGTGGACTTTGCCAGTGACATTAGCAAGGTGAAGGGAATCTACAATTTATAGTCCTGACTGCCAAAGGAGTATTTCTTTTGTAACCCAAGGTGTACTGTCAATTGGAGAACTCAAATCAAGAGGCATAGGAATTATGTGTGATCCAATTATTCTGAAGAACATAGTGTGCCTGGTGTTCACAGAACATTTAGTGAATGGTAATTTGATACCGGAAGACCCCCACAAATATATGCGGCAAACTCATCCATTAAAAAAAAATATACTATGAATTCTACTGAGATTAAATAAATTCGACAATCTCGCATAGAACTAGCCTGAATTGCAGCATGGTAGGCGTACGCTTTCTTTCTTTGGATTGCCCACTGAAAACAATATATAGGACACTGGGCCTCATTACGAGTGTGGCGGTAAGGGGTTAACGGCTCCGGTAAGGATGCCGGTGCCGTTAACCCCCTATCGCCGCATTCCGAGACTCCTTAGCGGGTCCCACTAAGGCTGGCTGGTTTTACCAGCGGTCCTTAGCGGGATCTGCTAAGGGACCAGGGAGCTAATTACGGGCCCGCTATTTGCGGGCCCGTAATTAGCTCTTTCCCCATTCCCATTGAGCCCTATGGGGGCTCGAATGGGAATGGGGAATGGTTTTCAGAATGGGGACTTATCGGGTCCTCCAAGGTTGGAATGACCCGGGAAGTCCCTATTCCGACAACCCGGACATGAGGTTGGAGGCAGCATGGCTACATCCAAACTCGTAATGAGGCCCACTGACTCAGTACGTTTATTGAAAATGCTCCTCACAGCCGCCATGTCAACAACAGAGTCTGAGCAGTTTTTCCCCCACCTGGCGATGATTGCGGCTATGTGGTCACGGGGCAGGATTGGCGTGACGCTATTGGGACTTTCAGTGAGGAAACAGCTGTGGCTGGTAGCTGCGCTGATTTGTTGGCAGTAGTCACACCCTCATCACATGGAGAGCCCGCGTGTTTTACCTTGGGGGCAAGGTGACGGGTTGTAGTGATGACTGGTGAATTTTAAAGTTGAATGGCCAAACATGTTGATTCTGAGCTAACGCATGTGAGCGAGCAAAAGGAGTGAGCCTGACTGTTTCAAGGGCAAATTGAGGGTTTATTCCCTACATGAGCATTTTTTTAAATGATGTGTGAAAATGGGGATTGATGCTGCAGAATGTTCGGGAAACGCTGTGTAAAAACACAAACTATTCCAATACTTCGGATGCTACACCGCCCACAGCGCACTAGACTAAGTCATGCATGTGCCCATCACTATTACATGATGTCTCCCAATAGGTGGGTGCATATTTGTGCCATCTCACTCAGGCAAGTAGTACAGTGCTACTGACTTTGCATATGGTGATTAATGCACATTCATGTGCTGGAGAGTTTAAAATATAATCAAAGGGGCAATGGTGCCAGCATATGCCAGTCTACCACTAAGTATATCTGGGCGTTGCTCAAACAATCCGTTGAGTTGCTAATGTGCCAACTCCCAGGGGTGATGAATAAATACACCACGTGACTCCCACATTTCAGTCCAATGAGCCAGCTTTTCAGTTCCAAAATTGGCATGGAGTGTTTACATTGCCAAACCATTTTCTCTCTGACGCAGAGCAGCTAATCAGATTTTCTTAATGTCATTCCAGTTCAAACTGTGATGGCATGCTAGGTTCATCCCAGTTAAGCATAGTCATGCTGACGTCCACACTGCGCTGGCCCCAGTTAGCACACTATCCTGCTGGTTTCTATATTTCACCCAGAAAATTGTGATACCACGCCAGGGCCAGCCAAGGAACACACATTGACAGTCTTGCCCTACCGATTAAACACATCCGCTTCTTTTCTACAGCAATTTGCCAACAGCCACCGCGGCAACGAAAGCCTAGGATCATATATAGATAACATTAAATGATGCATTTTAAAACGACTATTTAATATTAGCACTGGTGGAGTTATCCCAAAAACTCATAGACCGATTTACTTGTTAAAAAGTGCAACGGCGGAGTTTACAAAAGGTTTCAAAATACAGGTTTTTATGTTGTTTCGTTGAGATAAATTTGAAAGTGGTAAATGTGATCGACCTAGAAATGATTGCTGCATTTGGCTCTTTTTTCTTTTAATGGACGGCGGGCATGCCTTTTCCCCGTTCTACAAACTCTTCCTGCCCGCACTCCCCTCTACAAATAAATAAATAAATAAATATCTGTATGTGACAAGCATCTCAGTGCAAAGCCTCTCCTTTTTCACCCGCTGGAATCAAATAAAAATAAAAAAAAATCCTGTGGCATTCTGGTTTTATTTCCTTGGGAATCCGTGAGTGCGCCCAATGACACGATGTGTCATTTGTTTTTCTTGGAAGGCAGGAGGGGTTGGTTAGGTGTCAGTCGTATGTGCAATCCAGTTGAAGCTCTGTATGACAGAGCAGCCCCTTTACAAGATCAGTGATAGAACAGTCATGAACATATCAGGCATTTGCCTTAGAGATCTGAAAGAGGGCAGATACAACCTGTTAGGCCTGTGACCCGTGGAGCCCGGTGCGGTAACTTTGTGCCAAATTCCCTATAAGGATTGTGTTACATCCCAATCAAGAGGAACGGGTGGGGTTTGACTAGGGACAAGGGCCATGGAAAGCTTTTGGCAGATGGGGCTGGGTTGGAGGGAGTTTGACAACAATGTATTGCCTTAGATAGAGTTTAAAATCATTGCCTTTGATAGAGTTTAAAATCAATACATTGATTCACAAATGTTTGTTTGCTGATACTCCTGTATACTTGAAAATATGTATCACTGTCCAGAATTCTGTTAGGACTACCAGATCTAGAGACTCTAAGAGATTGATTTGTCCTAAATCTATACGAGCCAAAGGGAAGGAGAGGTCCTACCCTGTGAGGGCTGCTGTAGCTTGGAACAAATTACCGATAAACCTCTGCTGCGAAGAAAATCTTCCCGCTTTCAAAAAAGCACTGAAAACACTTTTATGTTCTTAAGCCTCCTAATGCACCGTTTATTCCCTTCTCCTTTCTAATCTCTTTTTTTCGATCTGCCCTCTCCGCGCCCTGATGCCTACGGGCTGCGGCGCATAAGAAACAGACAATAACAATAATAACAATTAGAGAGGCTGGTGGGGCTGGTGCAGTGCCAGTTGAATGTCTGTGAATGGCTTTGGAAACAAATGATGGCCTGGAAAGTGTCTGGTCTGGATGGTGTGATCCCTGTATCTCTGGATGCTGTGATCCCTGGACAGTGTCAGGTCTGGATGATGTGATCCCTGTATCTCTGTGATAGACAGTGTCAGGTCTGGATGGTTGATCCCTGTATCTCTGTGATGGACAGTGTCAGGTCTGGATGGTTGATCCTTGTATCTCTGTGATGGACAGTGTCAGGTCTGGATGGTGTGATCCCTGTATCTCTGTGATGGACAGTGTCAGGTCTGGATGCTGTGATCCCTGTATCTCTGTGATGGACAGTGTCAGGTCTGGATGGTGTGATCCCTGTATCTCTGTGATGGACAGTGGCAGGTCTGGATGCTGTGATCCCTGTATCTCTGTGATGGACAGTGTCAGGTCTGGATGGTTGATCCCTGTATCTCTGTGATGGACAGTGTCAGGTCTGGATGCTGTGATCCCTGTATCTCTGTGATGGACAGTGTCAGGTCTGGATGGTGTGATCCCTGTATCTCTATGATGGACAGTGTCAGGTCTGGATGGTTGATCCCTGTATCTCTGTGATGGACAGTGTCAGGTCTGGATGGTGTGATCCCTGTATCTCTGGATGCTGTGATCCCTGGACAGTGTCAGGTCTGGATGCTGTGATCCCTGTATCTCTGTGATAGACAGTGTCAGGTCTGGATGGTTGATCCCTGTATCTCTGTGATGGACAGTGTCAGGTCTGGATGGTGTGATCCCTGTATCTCTGTGATGGACAGTGGCAGGTCTGGATGCTGTGATCCCTGTATCTCTGTGATGGACAGTGTCAGGTCTGGATGGTGTGATCCCTGTATCTCTGTGATGGACAGTGGCAGGTCTGGATGCTGTGATCCCTGTATCTCTGTGATGGACAGTGTCAGGTCTGGATGGTTGATCCCTGTATCTCTGTGATGGACAGTGTCAGGTCTGGATGCTGTGATCCCTGTATCTCTGTGATGGACAGTGTCAGGTCTGGATGGTTGATCCCTGTATCTCTGTGAAGGACAGTGTCAGGTCTGGATGGCGTGATCCCTGTATCTCTATGATGGACAGTGTCAGGTCTGGATGCTGTGATCTCTGTATCTCTGTGATGGACAGTGTCAGGTCTGGATGCTGTGATCCCTGTATCTCTGTGATGGACAGTGTCAGGTCTGGATGGTTGATCCCTGTATCTCTGTGATGGACAGTGTCAGGTCTGGATGCTGTGATCTCTGTATCTCTGTGATGGACAGTGTCAGGTCTGGATGCTGTGATCTCTGTATCTCTGTGATGGACAGTGTCAGGTCTGGATGCTGTGATCCCTGTATCTCTGTGATGGACAGTGTCAGGTCTGGATGGTTGATCCCTGTATCTCTGTGATGGACAGTGTCAGGTCTGGATGGTTGATCCTTGTATCTCTGTGATGGACAGTGTCAGGTCTGGATGGTGTGATCCCTGTATCTCTGTGATGGACAGTGTCAGGTCTGGATGCTGTGATCCCTGTATCTCTGTGATGGACAGTGTCAGGTCTGGATGGTGTGATCCCTGTATCTCTGTGATGGACAGTGGCAGGTCTGGATGCTGTGATCCCTGTATCTCTGTGATGGACAGTGTCAGGTCTGGATGGTTGATCCCTGTATCTCTGTGATGGACAGTGTCAGGTCTGGATGGTTGATCCCTGTATCTCTGTGAAGGACAGTGTCAGGTCTGGATGGCGTGATCCCTGTATCTCTATGATGGACAGTGTCAGGTCTGGATGCTGTGATCCCTTTATATCTGTGAGTGAAAAAGGGGAAGGTCTGTTAGTCCTGTCGAAAAAACGACTTCACACTTGTTAAGTGAAAAAAAATGTTTATCGGGTCCCTAATCAATATTTATGCGGTCTGAACCTTTTCATAGCACATTTCCAATTGGAGAAGCATCACAGTATCACAATAGGGACTGTTGAGCTCTGATACACACACGCAATGCTCTCTGTACCTTTACCACAGCATCTGATGACACCAAGCAAGGCAGAACCACGTGCCTGGCATTGCTGTTGATGTTCTTGCCCAGACGAGACCGGCTTGCCCTTTGGGGCCGGTCTGTCCTTTGAGGTGGGGTGGGGGAGTGTGATATGCAAATAGCTGTACCTCCCCGGTATGTCACCGGCCGCTTAGACGTCCCACAGAACACGCTGTTAGACCTGGTGTGTGCTCAGCAGCAGATGGTCTCTCCCACTGACGAGCAACAAGGCAGAAACACACGGAGGGACACCCACAGGCACACACACCAACGAGTGAGACATGCAGAATGGCATGCAGTGCCGCGTAGGGCGCACATGTGACGTTCAGATAGTGGTAGGCATGGCTTTAAGTGGGCTGGTGAAATCTTGTTTTGAGACGGAGCCCTGCCAGAGCCCACTAATCTCCCGTGGCAGCCCCGGCCACTACACGAAAAGGCTTTTTTTCTATAGCCTGAAGCTATCGCTCGTGTGCGTGAGCTTCAGAAAAAAATGCCTTTCGCTTTCAGCCACAATGGTGGCGCCGCACCTGCGAGGCATCCCTTTAAGCAAGAGATGCCCGTGGACTGGCGCCACCATTATGGAGAAAACGTGAGGCCGCTGGAAGCATACCTGCCTAACCTCTGGAATTTTTCTAGAGACTCCGGAATTTCAAGCATTTCTCCAGGTCTCCGGAAATGTTGCTTGAATCTCAGGAATTTTGAGATTCTTTCTGGGTCCCGTCATATTCTCCACCTGATTGGCTGCCGCCGGGAGCCAATCAGGTGGAGAATATGACGGACCCGGAAACGGCGTGAAACGTTCGTGCCCACTGCCTGCACCACTATAATAATAGTGCTTTCAATCCATATAATTGGATTGAAAACACTATTATTACGGCGGCAGTGCCACGTTCATTTTGCTTACCAAAGCACTGAAAATAATTAATTCAATGCTATAGTAAGCACACTGAAGCCGGCCCCGCAGCCGAAATAATGCTGCTTTCAATGCAATGACATGGATTGAAAGCGCTATTATTTTGGCGGCGGCGCCGCCTTCATTTTTCTTACTATAGCATTGAATGAATTATTTTCAATGCTATAGTAAGCAAACTGAAGGCTACAACAACCAAGTTTACCTTTTTGACAGGTGGGCGGGGCGTGTGGGCGGAGCCTTGTGAACATGGGCGGAGTCTTGTGTGGCTGTGGGCGGGGCATAAATCTCAGGAATTTTGATTTTCAAATGTAGGCAGGTATGGCTGGAAGCAGAGGCCTCGTTTTATAAGTCCTGAAGCTCCCGCGCATTCGGCCTCTGCTTCCAGAGGCCTCACCCTTTCAACCTTAATGGTGACGTTGCCCCTCCCCAGCTGGCGAAGGGCAGCACCACTATTAAGGCTGAATAGGCGAGGCGCTGTCCCCTGCCAGGCAAGCCTACAGAAAATAAACGCAGAGATCAGTACCCTCTCCCCCATGGAGAGAGGGTGCTGATCTCTACAAAAGGCTGCCTGGCAGGGGGGCCTGTAGCCCATTGAGCCGGGTCCCCCGCCTTTAGGCCACGCCCCCTTGATGAGCCCCACGCTCATTTTGTAGTGCCACTTAAGGCACTGGTGGTAGGTATACTCAGTGACAGGCCCACTCACACAAGGTGCCAGCCATGCACACAGAAAAAGAGACACAATGCAAGCGATTCTCACACACACATCCCCATTGACTTATACAGAACGCATATTTATGACAGTAATAGCACAAACAAACTTACACCACTGACACAGAGCCATTTAGCGACAGGGGCGCGCGCGCGCACACACGCATGCAAAGCTGACGTCTCAAAATAATGTCACATATTTTTATAGTGCAACGTGATGGAGCCCTTCCTCTGCAATAAAATGGGGTTTCATTGCCCAGCTTAATTGTTTTCATTTCATCAACCTGGCAAGAATAAACGCATGATTTGGACCTGCCGGTATTTGAGGCTAACCCTGAGTTTCTTTTTGTAAGTGTAGGTGCTAAACCATCTCTGTCTTCTTCTCGAGAACTACGTTCTTGTTTAGTTACAGTATTTCCATAAAATAAATACACGCTATCGGGGATTGTGCAGCGCTGCGTTTCCGGTGGTGCTGTGACGAAGATGGCCTGCATAATCCTGATGGACCCCTCCATATTCTCTAGAGTGACCAGATTTCCAAAACGAAAAACCGGGACGACCAACAACATAAAAGAGGGACTACACCATCACAGCCCACCAATTACCGGCCCTCCCCCAACAAGCCCCCACAACCACCACCCAATTATGTTTCGAGCACTTCTCCTTTCTGTAAACTGTATATGATCTCATTTGTGCAGTTTTGTCTATGAATATTGTCATGTTAATTCAAAACAGGCATTTGCTCTACTGGATATAACATGGCTTGCTGTACCCTCATTTTCAGATCAGTTCCGGTGGCACAGTCAGTAAGTGTTGTGCCTTGTACCTGATAGGTTGGGGGTTCGCGCCACTGCTCCAACTTCAAAATTCTAAAAGCGTTGTGAGAAAAAATTACAATTTTTAAATGCCGTAGCCACTGAACCGTGCAAACCCCGGACGGGGTTTCTAAAATGTAAAAACTACCGGGACCCCGGGACGGAGGGTGATTTCCCCGGACTGTCCCGGGAAAACCGGGACGTCTGGTCACCCTAATATTCTCTCACTCTTACAAATAAACAGCCCCCCCAGATCTTTGGAAAAACCTAGAAAATGCAGTGACGTCAAATGAGTGATCAAGTCCCCGATATCGTCACGTGAGCAGCAGGAGAGGTCGGAGACACGCAGTGATCTCTAATGGATTGGGTAATCTAGCAGCCCAAGGGGAGTATGTGGCAACCTACCTGTGCAACACAGTCCTCCAGTGATCGCCGGCGGCCTCGACTGCACTTTCTGCTGGCCCCACTGGCTGGCAGAGCGTCGGCGGCCCTACTGGGCACCGAACCGCGGGAGTGGAGAGATCGGTGAGGTAAGGTGCCGCACGTGAAGTGGCAGGTAGGTCAGCGGAGTCCCGCTAGGCCATGATATAACTACGCCCGATTCGCAGAGAGTTCACAGATCCAGCTGCAAATACTGCACTCACTGGCGAATTGAGGCCAGCGTCGTGGAAGGCAGGGCCGTTTCCTGACTGACATGGACGCTGCACGCGGGCACTGTAGTTCCACTCTGAATGATTCATGTAATATGCAGCAGTGGTTAGACCAGTCTCTGATGACTGGTCATGAATCGTGCCTCCTGAAGTTTAGTGACTGTGATATACACAAGCCAGGGCAATTCCAGAACCAGGAAAATGACCGTGTACGTTCTGCTGTACACACGTTTAGAAAATTAATGCATTGCCAAGCAGACTGGCCGAATGTGACGAATCAACTTCCGGCGCACCAGTGGTCCAGAGGTGAATATCAGTTTCTAAACCATCAATCATCCCCACACATCTAGTACACCATAAGGGATCCGAACTGATTGCAAACCCAAGCAAATTATAAACCTACTTGTCCAATTTTGGTAATGCGGACGGAACGGCAGGCTTATCTCCCAAAGGTCGTGGATCGTTGGTTAGTTGCAACACAGCAGCGAGCATAGGTATGGTTCCTCTCACATCTGAGAGCTTGGTAAAAGATGAGGGGAAGCTTAAGGGCGATGTCCACCCATGCTTGCTGGCGCAGGGAAGGAGATGAAGGAAAGCAAGGTTCGGGTGGTGGGGGCGGGGGGGTTATGTGATGTAGCAGTGGCGATGGGAGCACGATGATCAAGATAACGAGAATTACAATAGTCGCAGGACTGGGGAGAATAGACATCCCGGTTTTGCTGGAACTGTCCCGGAATTGAGCCCCCTGTCCCGAGAGTTTTTATGTTTAAAAAGCCATCCCGGTTTTCTAGGAAGGGAGGTGACGAGCAAGGGAAAGAAGGGAATACCGCTTTAAGGGGGAAAGGAAGCAGAAAGGCACGGGTTGGAGAGAGGAAGGGGAGGAGTTAGAAGAGGAGGGCACTGTGTGGACAGAGAAATAAAGGCGAAGGTGCATTACTACCAAGTCTCCGGGTATCATTATGGAGCAATCCTCATTCCAGCCCGAAACACCCACCCCTGCTTACCTTAAATGAACAGGAGGGTGAACACTGAAACATTCCAGGTTGAGTGCACAAAGAGATTCAACCTAACAATTAAACAGTTATAAACTGTATACAAATAAGCATATTCAAATTGTGCTCTATCACTTAAGCCATCTTTTTTTCATTCGAGGCATGGACACAGCCTTTCAGGTGACAGTCACATGCATTAACTAATTGAGCCAGGGGGCTTGCTGTGAAATGTATACACACAACAAAGCCTGGGAAAACAATCGGAAAACAACAATTTTATTGTTTTTCACATGCTTATGTTCACAGCCAAATCCGCACAATATATATACAATAGCAGTGTTAGAAATCGAACTAATTTACTATGGGAGTCCATTAGAGTGGGGCTAGGGGTGAATCTTCCGAGGGCATTGGGAGTTGGTGTGTAGTTCTACTTTTATGTTTGTGCCCGTCCCTGTTTTTTTTATTTTGAAAATGTGGTCACACTAGTAGGAGCAGGGTTGCCAGACAGGATCACTGCCTGGGAACAGTCCCAACTGACGGCCATGTAAACGTTGGAACCACCATCAAATCTTGGGACCAATGTTGAGTATTACAGAGTGATTACCTGAAAATCCAAACTAGTTTGATCAATGAAAACTGCTTCAAAATTCGGTTAGGGTTGATCTCCAGAACCCCAATTTCAGTTACATCCAATGCTCATCTTGTTTGGTCACAAAACATGAGTACAAATAGACAACCCAGGATGGTCTACTACTGCCATTGCTACCACTGCTAGTGGCACTGCTAACAGTACTGCTAACACGACTGAAAACAGACAATCCAGGATGTCCTACTAGTATAGCCTCCTGCTACTACTGGTAAAAAGTCTACAGCTGTAGCTACTACTGCCATTGCTACTACTGCAACTGGCACTGCTAACAGTACTGCTAACAATACTGCTAACAAGACTGAAAACAGACAATCCAGAATGACCTGCTAGTCTCACCTCCTGCTACTACTGGTAATAAGCCTACAACTGCTGCTACAGCTGTTGCTACTACTGATATTGCTACTACTGTTACTGGCACTGCTAACGGTACTGCTAACAAGACTGAAAACAGACAATCCAGGGTGACCTGCTAGTCTCGCCTCCTGCTACTACTGGTAATAAGTCTACAGCTGTTGCTACTACTGCTAGTGCTACAACTGCTGCTTCCACTGCTAACAGTACTGCTAACAAGACTGAAAACAGACAATCCAGGATGACCTGCTAGTCTAGCCTCATGCTATCACTGGTAATAAGTCTACACCTGTTGCTACTACTGATATTGCTACTACTGCTACTGGCACTGCTAACAGTACTGCTAAGAAGACTGAAAACAGACAATCTAGGGTGACCTGCTAGTATAGCTTCCTGCTACCACTGGTAATAAGTCTGCAGCTGTTGCTACTAAGGATATTGCTACTACTACTACTGCCACTGCTAACAGTACTGCGAACAAGACTGAAAACAGACAATCCAGGATGATCTGCTAGTCTAGCCTCCTGCTACCACTGGCAATAAGTCTGCAGCTGTTGCTACTACTGATATTGCTACTACTGCTATTGGCAATGCTAACAGTACTGCTAAGAAGACTGAAAACAGACAATCCAGGGTGACCTGCTAGTCTAGCCTCCTGCTACTACTGGTAATAAGTCTAAAGCTGTTGCTACTACTGCTACTTGCACTGCTAACCGTGCTGCTAAAACAGACTGAAAACAGACAATCCAGGATATCCTACTAGTATATCCTCCTGCTACTACTGGTAATAAGTCTACAGCTGTTGCTGCTATTGCTATTGCTACTACTGCTACTTGCACTGCTAACCGTTCTGCTAAAACAGACTAAAAACAGACAATCCAGGATGACCTGCTGGTCTAGCCTCCTGCTACTACTGTTAATAAGTCTACAGCTGTTGCTACTACTGCTAGTGCTACAACTGCTGCTGGCACTGCTAACAATACTACTAACAAGACTGAAAACAGAAAATCCAGGATGACCTGCCAGTCTAGCCGCCTGCTACTACCGGTAATAAGACTGCTATTGCTACTACTTCTGTTGACACTGCCAACAATACTACTTTTACAGTCCTATTTTAAGTACTCCCAGTAATAGTGCAACACCTGTCAGTAGTAGTAACCCCTTGCTCACTATTCTTAGAGAGGCACAGATCCACCCTACTGATGTGGTCCAACAGACCGAAACACGTGTCTGGGGATGCTGTTGGTACTCTTGTTCAGAGGGGAATTGCCTAGCATTTCGGTGCTGGACTGCCCCAGGGCAGGACAAAGACTGATATGTTTGGGATACTTCTTCTCTGTGAAAGATAGTGAGCTAAAGACTCTGGGTAAGTCTCTCGTAACCAGGACTAATGTCTGGCAGAGGACCCCCCTTGTTAATTAGTTAATTAGTAGTAGTAATAGTAACAACAGCCGAAGTTCTTCTAGCTTGACCACAGGTACTAATTGTAGCAGTAGCCAATGTAATACAACTGGCATTACTAGCAGTGTTACAGGCTGTAGTGGCAAATGGAAGGATCAATGGCAATACCAGTTGTAGGAAGGACTAGGGGTAGTTCTAGCAGTAATAGAAATAGCAGCAACCATTTACTATTAGTAGTAATAGTAGTAATAATACCAGTAGTAGTACTAGTACCAGCAGCAGCAGTAGAATGAAGACAGATAGTATTAGTCTTACCAGTACCAACACTAGTTACATTAGTGGTCTTGCGATAGTCAAAATAGCATCATTAATAAAAATAAATAAATGTTTCATATAGCAGTTGCTGCTACATTTGAATTACAATGACCTATTTTATCTGGATGCTGGAACTAGCATGGAATTTAGAGATGTTTGGGCCAGACTGGCAACTGGGGCAACAGCTTTGCAGTTTGCATTAGGGCTAGTGTGGTGCTCGGGTATCTGGGTTGGGTTGGTGCCAACACTGAGGTGTATCTTGTGGCACTGTTTCTTAAGGAATAATGACCCTTGTGTCCTCGTATGAGGATAGAGCCTTTTTACGTGCTAGAGCTATACCCTCAGATACAGAACTTGAGGAATTCTGCAGGTTAAAGTGTCATACAACTTTCCTTTCAATGAAGACCAATTTGAGGAAGTTGTTGCTGCTTTCCTGTTTCATCGTGGCTGTGTCATTACATAAACTCTTCTCCCATCTGTGGGTGCCACTTACTACACAGGTGGCCTATGATGGGAGTGCGTTGCAACTCTTCCTCTCGTCACTGTGATGTCAGTTCCTACTCACCTCGTTTCCCAGGGATGCAGGACTCTACGACGTTCTTGAAGTTTTGATGTTGCTGGCCTACCCACCTCCCCCAAATAAGACCTTTTATAGTCAACAGCCGGTCCCACCCCGAACCCCACTGTGTAATCCGGAGTCAGCAGGGTTCGACTGCGTTGCCATAGTGATAACAATGACGTCTTACAGCGGTACAAATCCCAGGTGCTATTGTTAATTAACAGCACTCAGTTCATTGGCCTGCCATGTAAACATCTCTCAGTTTCCTTCTTGGACAATCCATTATCTATAAGGAACCCTCCTGTAACTGGAAAGCAGGATCGAGGTCCAACCCATGTTTTATCGCTTCACAATAATACGCCATACGTCCCATCTATGGCACATATTTCTGAGAATATACTGAAGACACATTTTCAAACTATTTGCTGACAAATTCAGAGCTGCATGGCAGGCCCCACCCCAATATCAGCGATCCAACCCAAAATCAATTCAATTGGCCTCCCTCCTAAACGCCACTTGCAATGGAGCCTTTTCTTATCCCTCCACATAACCCGTTAGCAGCACATATAACATGTTCTGAGGATCTGTGGTGTCCTCGTGGACAATAAGACGACTCTCTCCTCTAATATCACTCTGGTTAACACAATTGTATTCACTGGAAACATGTGCTCCCTGGTGTTTCTAGAGATGAAAGACTGGTTTTGAACTTCAATTTGTTGATGTTCACCATGGTCTGATTTGATGTCATTGTTGTAGTCTGGTTTGATTAAGGGCCATGGCCCTTGCGATTGACTTACATGTATGATACGCAGCCACTTAATTAGCCCTGGTGATGGACTAAGCAGTCCGAAATGCATTGGCAGATTGCCAATGGCCTTCAATACTGTTCACCTGTTTGCTGCGCTACCAAACTCTTGACAGGAAGGCCTGCTGATTAAACAGGAAAGGAAGAGGCTCAATGCTTCCTTTGCTCTTAGTTGGGACACCAAGCAAGAACATGTGCTGAGATAGGGTGACAAAGAAAGACAAAGGTAGCTGCCGCCTTGTCCCCACAACCGTGATACGGGCGATTGCCACAAGGCCATCTCAACAGGCCAAACAAAATCATACGTCCATGGTAAACTTCGCCACTTCCAAATAGCTATTGACATGCATAATTTATAAATGCCTGAGCAGGGGAGTACCCAGCATGACAGGAGAGGAGGGACGAACTATGGAAAAAGTTGTGCTTTCTTTTTGATTAGGAGAAATTGGTTCTCCCAATGTAAGACCAAACTACCCATCTTCATGGGCTTCCATACCCTACCCCAACAATACTTCAACAATACCACTCGGTAGTCGGGGGCAATTGCACCTGGTGAATTTCTAAAATGGAGGGGGGTAAACGTTGTCCCTGGAATGAACCGAGCAATCTCACCTATATGAATCCAATAGGGGTATGGCCAGTGCTTAGAAGTCTTTTAAAATAAGGGGTTGAAAATGTGCATTTGAAGTTACACTCCATTTCGGAGGGAAACACATTAAACACTCCAATAGATGCCAGGTCACCATCAGCGCACAGGAACATTTTTTTAACAGGTGTTGCTGCTGTCTGTCCCCAAAAAACAACCAGGGGGTTACTCCCAACAATATATGCTTTTAAGCAGGTTCTGTCCAAACCACATCACAAGATATGTCCCACTGTCATGCTTTGTGTGTCCAACGACACAATGATGCTGGTCTCGACAATAGATGCCAGCATTGCCCCTGTAGAACACATTTTTATGCTGCTAGTGCCAATAAAAGTGCCATGTCTCAATATTCAAAGGCCATGCTGCCCACCTTTGATGCTGCTAGTGCCCAAATCAAATCCTGCAGTCTGTTGCTATATATGACCTTGTTGTCTCATTATATGCCCACTCTTAGTGCCCGTAAACTGTTTCTTTGCCACACACACAAAAACATGCATGCAAACACGCATGCAAATCTTTTTTTAAACATTTCTTTGTTCTTTGATATGATCCTAAAAGCCAGGAACGGTTCATTATTTCGCAAACTGACATTGGGAAACCTGGAATCTCCTTACACTGCCCTACACCCCATAATAAGTTCAATACTTAGATAACTACCAGAAGAGCATTTGTGAGAGCGCCACCTGCTCGTAGCCATAGTTTGACAAAGACATGCATCTTGTACACAACATGTGTTCTTCAAACAATCATCTATAACTGGGTTAACCCTGCATTGTTTGCCATGTCTGCTGCCAGGGGCGAAACTACACAGAATGTCAAGAGGGTGGGTGGGAGACTAATGCTTCAAATGGTGGGGCTAGGGCCTACACTCAGAGACCTTATGGGCCAGCAAAACTTACTTGTATGGAGGGCCCTTCTCAATCTCACCTTTTTGGTTAACTTGTGTAAAATCAGCAGAACATGGTGCAATTTAAAGCACATTGGAGCAGTGACATTGCCCAAAATCATGCTAGTATTTAAAGAAAAAATAGACATTTGTAATGGGAAATAACAGCATGGTAATATTGGTTTATGGTCTTTCCATCAAATGTTTTGCATCGAGGGACATTTCCTTTTAATGTTTTTTTTTTATTGAGGGGAGTCCCCCAAGCCTCTGTTTTTTACCCTTTAAAACCCACCACAAAAAAATAAACCCTTTACCCCCCAAAAACATGCATTCAATGTATATTGTTTCATTGCAAACCCCTTTGTTGAAAAATAATTAGATGGAAAGGCATTCGGTGGATAGACTAGATACCGGTAATGCTGTGGTGGTGATGTGGTGCATGGTTGGCTTTGCCAGTTTCTAGTTTATAGTGCACATCCATCTGCATTTTACCATAATCCCATGTAGGACTGAATTACACTACGGATGGAGTCTTTGAGGGTTCAAAGGGCAGTCAGAAGGGAGGTCCTGGGCAACTGGAGAGAAACAATGGGCCCTAAAGTTTTGCCATGGTATAGTGTCACCTGACATGACATCACTTAACCTACCATCACATACTATGGCATGATTAGGCAAAAAAGCTGCAGACGAATGGTTTGCATGGATGTAAACAATTATGACCAACTGTGGCATTTCCAAAGTGAAAAAGGCTGTCTGCCCCCAGTTATTGGATGGTTTGTTGGGCAAGATATGGTAAGAGGTTTCACAATGGAACGTACACTGCCTGAAGACACGTGTCTACACTACATTTCGCTACACACCACAGTAACTCACTACAGAAAGACCAACACAACTCTACACACATCTTCAACCCGACTCTGACAGACACAAACTATTTACATCACCATCCTGCAGCGGACATAACCACTGCTCACAAAATATTTAAAGCGCTCACACCACGAAAAGCCCTCTCTTTTCAGAATTGCACATATCAACACTGCAACAATGCAACTTGCCCTGCTCTCCCTGATTCAATGTTACCCCACTACCCCAGTCCCTGCAGATCCCAAAGCTCCAAGAAACTAATAAAAAGGCTGCAGGTGCTACAAAAGCATTAGACTGTATTTCAAATAGTTTCACTCCTTCTTCGGTGGGGCAGTACTCGGGATGGCCAGGCACCTTCAGGGATTGTCAATAACAGGGGAGGAAATTAACATTGCTTCCCTGCAGCCAGTCACTATACTAGAATCTCTGGTGGACTGACTGGATAGTGAGACTATGGGCCTGATTCCTGGAAAGTTTTCCTATGGGATTGCACCATTATAAAACACTTCCATGAATCAGGCCCTATACATCTGCCTTTCAAATCAAGTGTTATGGGACTGACGGAGAACCAGTGCCACAATAAGGCAATTCTATGTACAAGTGTCAGAAGCCATTAATAGAGGAGGATTTTGTCCCTAAAATAATTTAATGAGCGCCATTGTGAGGGAGCCTTTTTTTAATAGATTGAACTTAATCACTTCTATGGACTCCAATTGTAGTTAAGTCACAGCGAGATTACATTGTTTGTCCAGGATCACACACTTTTTTTAAGCAGTGAAACCAGGATGAGTTTTACCTTCTCTGCAATTTAAGCACTCGGCCACATATTTTTTAAGCCTAACTTGGTACAAATATTACATTTTGGCTTTCAAGACTACAATATTATTGTTTCATAATGATTACCTGTGAAATATTTAATCACATTCTAAAGCAACCTAGCAATATATAAATCCTCATTGAAACATTTAATACAAAGAGCATCAGAGTGGCATTTTTTTTACGACATCCTTAATGGAAAAACAACAAGTACCAGAATGCAGAATAATGCAAGTCTAAAAATATCACTGTACCTTTAGCACTTGAAGACACACACACACATTCTTTCTCTCTCTCTCTCTCTCTCTCTCTCTCTCTCTCTCTCTCTCTCTCTCTCTCTCTCTCTCTCTCTCTCTCTCTCTCTCTCTCTCTCTCTCTCTCTCTCTCTCTCTCTCTCTCTCTCTCTCTCTCTCTCTCTCTCTCTCTCTCTAAAAGGAATTGTGTAGTAAGGTCACCTGGCCATAGACATTGTTTGTCACAAATTTCTTGCTTGCTCTTATGCATAATGTTAAGAGCATTTGACTAGCTGCATCAAAGCAAACGCTTTTTTGCAAGTCAAGCTAGCAGACATTAGGGATATAAATGAATATTTAAAAGGCGCTTTATTGTGTTGCTCACTTTAATTGTCTTCGTAGCAGAAACAGGTTTGCTAGGCAACCTTAGGAATGTGTGGTCTTACATCATTGTGTCAATTAAATTAACACGTATGCCTAAAAAAAGGTGCTGCTAACACAAGAAATGTTCTTTAAAGTAATTGTGAGGCCATTGTTACCTGCGTTTTATCCTGCTCAACGCAACTCTGAAGGTTAGCAGGTCCCTTAAAAAAAGTCCCAAAACGGCAAAGGGTGGGTGAAGAAACTGGTGCAAAAAAGCAGGAATTTACTGCCCAGGCCGGGACAGTTTCTACCAGCCGCAGGTTTCTCCTGTCGAAGCAGCAGCAGGGAAAAAGCATCCAGGAGCAGTCTCTAATGTCCTGTTGTTGTGGACTGTGGCGTCCTGTGTGGGGACAATCTGCCCCCACCACCCCTGTGGTTGGTAGCTACCATCCCTGAGATGTTGGATGATAAGGATAACCACACTAAAACTACCCATTCTGCATACTCACCCTCAAACTCTGAACTAAACACAACCATACCTCTACCGCACCACAAACCGCACGCACTTCACAACACCCATCATAAGATCAAACCATACACAATCATAGCTCAACACCACATGGCGGCTAGAAACTGAAAATGCCCCAACGCTCAGTGGCCAGTTTCTCCGAACTGAAGCTGCCAACAGCACGAAAAAGCTCTCTTGCTCTTCTTCCTCTCAAACCCCACTAACAAAGCCCCAACCCTCTTTCCACTGCCGGCACCCCAGAGCACCAACAGGCCACGTAAGTGGCAACAGTGCGCAGTACAGGAGCCATTAGCATTTACATTAACGTTCTTTCCCATCCTAGTTTGTTCCTCAGTCTCTTTGAGTTTTATTTAATTCATCCTTTCTTTTTGCCTTTCTCCAGACCATTTTTCATATTTAACTCAGTGTATTTCTTTCCCATGTTTTGTTTCCAACCTCCTCCTTCCTTTCTCTTCCTCCTTAATGTTGTTCACTTCACCCCCTCTCTCTGTTTTGTCCTCTTTAAATTTGCGTCTCAGACATACTTGGTCACAGGGACTAATTGATCAAATGTCACTGCAGTGCTCCCTTCCCCGTTTGCGCCCCCTGCCGTCACCCACTGACCCTGCTCCTAGGAGCGGCCCTCCTGACATGAGGCATATATTGCAAATGGCTCTCTGCTAGCAGGCGCCTGTGCTCCCGATCGAGAGAGCCATCTGCACCCACAGCTATCTCTGTTCATGTCATAAAACATAAAATACCAATGTCTTCAATCATATTTTTGTCGGCAGTGTTTTGGCAATCTCAACTCCCCTCATAGACAGGTCTAAGTGGCAGTGCCAGGTTGTTTTAAGGCATTGAGCCTCAAAATCTATGTTTGTCTCACTAGCCCTAACTGCCTGATTCATGGAATTATTTGCACTGAAAACGGGGATTTGTGCGCCATTCTGCCCGCAAATCCCCATTCGTCAAACAGGGATTTGCGGGCAGAATGGCGCACAAATCCCCAATTTCGGCGCAAATAATTGCATGAATCAGTTTCCATTGTATATCTTGTGGTCCATTTTCAGATCTACGTGTGTGAGATTGGTGGTACATGTTCCTCAAGCAACTATGTTTTGATATTTGATAATAATTCATTCCCACTTTAAAACAAATTTTGTCCTGAACACGGTGTGATCAAATTAATAACAGACCAAAAAAGCTGTGGGAAAAATATCGAACCAATTGTGTTCCTTTAGAAAGTTGTGGAGTGTCCCACTGCAGGAACTCACTTTCTACAAGATGCACGGCCAGTGCCTTTGTGCAGTGAATTCTTGATTTTGCCCTGTCAAGTGCAATAACTAGAGCAGGGGTCTGAAGTCAGGTCCTCGAGAGACCCAGCCACACCAGGGTTTCAGGATAACCACTGAAAATGTCAATAGCTCCCACTTATATTCATTCTAGAAAGTTGCATTTTGAGCAGAGATCCTGAAAACATGGAATGAGTTTGGCTCTTGAGGGGCATTCTTTGAGACCTCTGGCCTACGGAATACAAGCTCCGAAAATAAACAAGATCAAATGCCCAGGTGTCCCTCGGTCCCTTGCTCGCAACCCTAGATGCTGCACTAAGCTCTCATTTCCTAGAAAAAGTACTGGTTAAGCTAGTCGTCCTTACAACGTGTTATTGTAGGGTAGAGCGCCATATAGTGCATGGTTCCCCTGTCAAGAGAATCATCATGTGGGCCCGGTATGTGGATACCTTTATGATGCTAGCACATGACTGCTGAGTTCCCCTGCTTATGAGGGGCGCTCTGCAGGCCCAACTCTCACACCCAGGAGAACATGCAAATGAAGAGAGAAATCAGGCAACGCCTTAGAGTAGGTAGTTGAAACATGAGAGTAAGTAGTTGAAACATGGCACCATGGCATCAGATCTCATATCCGGCTAATAGCTACTTTTTGGACAAGCTGGCAACAAACAATTCTTTTGGTTTGATGTACAAGCAGTTTATAGTAGTTGCATGGCCCTGGATGCAGCAGGCATCCGACTTCAAGGCGCCAAAGATGCCGGACAGGAAGAGGGTTATCAAGATAAAGCAAATAGATGTTGGAGGATGATCGAGGGGTTGTTTAGGGTTGAGCGTGGTGCATATCTGGTGCGTATTCTGACCTACATTGGGCCCGTGTTGAGGCATATATGCACCACAGAAGGGTTTGAGTGTGAGGATCCTGGGTGGACATGGGGGTGTTATGGATGCAACATCTGGATTTGTGGCGTTGTTTGCATTCTGGCGATTGACAATGATTGACTAAAGATAGTTTCTGAGGTTCAGAAGAGCAATGTTTGTTTCTGTCATCTCATGATATTGTGTTTCTCCTTTCTTTTGATAGAATGTGAGGGTGAAGAGGGAGACTGGGATCGGTTATGCAGACTGCTTGGAAGTGGTTTACCCCGCCGCAGAATGGACCGAACGCTGGGCATGTGCCGTCATGAGGGAAATCATAGCCGCAGCAATAACGGGTCCTATCTGACTTCTTCTGAGTAGGTGCTAGCATCGAGATCTGATGGACAGCGCCTGTATTGGGAGTACTGAGTTTGATTTTGTCAATTTTTTCTAGTTGCATTTCAATTTCCGTGTCAGTACGTGCCATTAGTAGGTCTTCTAGGGTAAGCAGTTTCTGTAGCAGTTTCTTGCGAAATGTGGAAGACTCACATCCTGCTATGATTTGAGATTTGATGGGTTCCTTTTTTGAATAGTGATTAAAATCACAGTGTTTCACACACATCCGCAGTCGGATGTCCAAAGTGTCCATGGGTTCTGGTTGGGATTTGAGTGGTTGTTTGAAACACGTGCCGCTCGTAGTCTACGTTCCCGTGTGGAGCAAAGTATTCATTAAAAGCTCCTCACGAGGCGTTGAAAGTAGGTCTGGTGTCTTCCGGGAGATCGTAGATTATAACCCAGGGACAATGTGAGGAGACTTATTTTCTGGAGGACATATTGTGGACCAATTACATCAATGTAAACGTTGAAATCGCGTATCTATCGAGTCCGCAAATGTCCTAAATTGCCTGCATCATATTCCCAGTGCGCCGTGTGGTAGAGGTAGTGCTGCCCTGGCGGGAATGGCTTGACTCGTGGGAGAGACGCCATCGTCTGCCCTTTTGTAATCCTTGTTAATGTAGTTGTACAATGGCAGGTGTATTGTCCGGGGGGTGTCTAATCCATGAACACATTGTTCTCTTTAATTACCTGAGCAATAACGAGGAGTCAGAGAGAAAGGGCAGTAATTGGGCTTTGACCTCGGCTGTTGTACGATTTAGTTACAGTTAACACATAGCACTTGCACCACCCGGATGGCACGATAATGCTGTAAGCGAGATGTGAGCATTTGTGTAAGGATACAGTGCGCTGTCTTGCTATATTTTAGTTGTGCATTCATCCATTTAGTTTGGGAAGTTCTCGCATTGCCTTGCCTGGCTACTATGCTTCACTCTGGAGGGCAGATGTGGGTGAGGCAGGCACATATAGCAAGCAGGGTAGGGTCCTGGATGCCACGCATATCTCCCTCAGAAAGCAGTAGGAGAGGTATCCCCCCGCTTCTGCTGGAATATCACCACCCACTTTCCCTACCAGCAGCAAGCAGCCAAAAGAGGGCAACTGGGCAGGGCATGTGGATCGGAGCCAGGGTTTTCATTTCTATTGCTTGACGTTCAGTCTGGCCACCGGCTAAGACATTTACAAGGCACCTTCTGAACAGACTGTGGCGTGTTGTCTGTGAAGGAGTAGTGCAAGGACACAGCAGCAGGAAGAAGAGAGCAGTGTGAGGCGACAATAGCTCACAGGCAGCGTAGAATGTGGAAACAGAGCTAAGGCAATATATGGCTTGCAGATACAGCAATTAGTATTCATTGGGAAGCAGAGGTACAGCCCAAGTATCTACCGCAATGGGGGAGGAACTCTGAGCCACGACCTGGTAGCCATACATAAAGTTAAGTGTTTCCCAGTCTACCCCGCCATGACATAGGCCGCCACAGGCGTTGGTTATTGACCAGGACTTTGACCCACTGCCTCAAATGTATGCCTGCAATAGGCCACCGCCATTGCCCAAAATGAGAACCTCCAAGCCATAGTCTGGCTTGAAGACGACTTCCATTTGTCTGGTGGGGCACAGCAGGACAATGGGTAAAGGGCGCCAAAAGCACAGGGAAGCCATGCTAGGGCACAGCATTAAGACACACATATGGATTTCCCACCGTACAACTACACCAGTGGAGGATGCATCACAGTGCAAGGACACCATAGAAGGCTGACTAACAGCCCAAGGACACATGGGGGGGTTGTTAAAAACAGCTGACGTATATCATAGTAGAGTGACCGATGGCTCAGTAACACCTTGGGGTGTGGAGTGAGAAACTGCATGAAAGATGTGGAGGTGACAAATTCGGCCGGGGTTGACATATAGGAGTGGCACGTAACATTATGGGGAAATGAACAGATACACCACCTGGGATGGTGGCCAACAGCATCATAACACTACGGGAATAGACCACCAACACCTTAACGCCACTGAGGAGGGTCAAAAACCGCAAAGTAACTATGAGTAGAGAGGGACGATTAAGAGAAAGGCCACCACCTTTAAGAGTCTGCAGCAATCCCTCTGGCAGAAGAAGTACAGAGTAGTTCTCCACAAACACACCACACCAATGAGTGTGGGTCATTGTGAGAGACGTCATAGCATCATGTGGATGATGGTGAAAGGAAGGTAAGGCAGTGGGAGGCCAAGCTCTGACCGAGTCTCTGACTCCATCTAAAAGTCAGCAACTAGGGAATAGTGCCGCCCTCCTGCGACAATCGCGTCGCTTCATTAGCAGTGTCCTGCGTTAACATCTAGGGGTGTGTGTGACAACTCTTGCAACTGAATTAAGTCTCAAGGATCTCGATCGCTATTTGAGGAGAACCAAAAAGAGCATATTAAAGTAGTCTAGTTGGAGCCATTGATGGCTTCTGCAGCAGTGGTGCAGTGTTTTTCCGCTAAGAAGGGTCTATGCTGCCGCAGTAAGATAAGGTAGTGATTTTCGACGATGGCATCTGATTGGACACTCATAGACACTGTAGACTTGAAAATCTCACTGGGGGTTTTAGCATGGTCAGTGGGGGAGAAGGTCAGATCTGCGATAGTGGGCAGGTGTTTCTTTATCTCGAGGGATGGCCGCCTCAGGGGCTAGCAGCAGAAGTTCCGACTTTGACAGATTAAGACCAAGCCAGTTGCCCTGCATCCTCTGATCTACAGCAGCGCAATTATGGAAGAAACTCCTTTCTTTGACAGAAGGTCATCTAAATATTACATACAAATGTTTACAAGAACTAAGAACCCTGGGGAACCCCACAATGAAGCATGGATGAACGAGACTCAAATGATCCCACCTTGACTTCCAAGCGATTGTTGCCCATGAAGATGCCAATCTATTTTAAGGCTTTTTCTGAAACCCACACCACTTGCAAGGGGCCTAGAGTGGTCAGCAGCATTTTAGTATCTGCCCAGATTCTGCTGACTCGGCATAGTTGTATCTGATACTCCTGTGCTAATTGTGCACCATGAACTCTAGCCATTATGCTAATCGCTCACAACCGAGCATGGTGATGCTGTGGTAAATGACCATAGGATGGTGGAAGGTGTGAGGACCTGAAATTGGATGAATTTGGAAATCCAATGCAGCTGCCAGATCCGACAGCATCAAAAGGCTGAAGTCAACGTTGTCCAGTTGCGGCCGCAGCTTCTCTTTCATATCCAACCATGCTTATTGAGTGGCCTTGTGAGATCTAAACCCTGACGGCGCCTGCCAACGGCATGAGTAACCTGACTAAAGTGATGAGGACAGTGCCTGCCAACGGCATGAGTAACCTGACTGAAGTGATGAGGACAGTGCCTGCCAACGGCATGAGTAACTTGACTGAAGTGATGAGGACAGTGCCTGCCAACGGCATGAGTAACCTAACTAAAGTGATGAGGACGGTGCCTGCCAACGGCATGAGTAACCAGACGTTTGAAAACAATACCTGGTATCTGATTGCAATATTTGTCATGTGATGCATCATTCCAACACCTGAACATTTCTGGCATTTCCTGGGCATGTAATGGCAATAACTGGCAAATGGTGTGCATGTGCAGGGCTTTGACAGCAGTACCAGTACATGAAAGAAATACTTGACATGTGATGTGTGTACAGGAGCATATCATAGGAATGCCTGACAAATGATGGTACTTCCTTGCTATACGGAGGTTATAACTTGCAAAGTGTGCGATCTCCGTGGCATATGACGCCAGGGGCGTGGCATGGGGTGGCACGTGCTAACCCTGGAATCTGATTGGCCACCCCAAGTGTCACCCCATTATCCTAAACTATGATCATTATGTGTGTGTGTGTGTGCGCTGGTGCTTCATGCCGCCCCTGCATATGTCAGTGGCCCACTCGGAACACCACAGCCAAAAGAGTCTGGGCAAGCCACTGTATAATGTTGCCAATCTTAAGCCTTTCCACTTTGCAAAGGGGCATCTGGAACTGCCATGCTAACCCATCTCAACTGACTCCCAAGCCAGCCTATGCCAGTTCGTAATAACTGGATTTATATATTTAAATTATACCTATGTCATTGCTGACAGTAGGCCCTACAATTCAAAACTCATGTCAGCTAAAGTATTCCACCAACATACTGGCAAGCGATGAAATTCAACTGCAAAGGTATCTGACGAGGAGGTTCCCGGGCCCAATCAGAGGATGTAGTGTTTACACCAACGGTGCTTCAAAGTGGAAGCTCCATGGCGTGCACACGCTTTATAACCCCACTCTCTCGCTAACGTTTAGACTTGCCACTGTGGGGTCTAGTCAAGGTTCTTCTTCTGAGAATACACCTCTGCTAAACATTCAAGGATTAGGTGTGTCGAGGGATGTGCAACAAACCCCTCTGCTTCGACTCACAAGGTTAGAATCAAAAGGTGAAGCAAAACTTAAAGCATAGAGACACAGAACTAAAACTCCCAGAGTCCCCAGCGTTTACCCTACGCGGCCTAGCTACAGCTCATTCTACTTTTTGATGAATTGAACCGAATCCCGAAACACTCCCAAAAAAACCTTCATTCCTTAACGACAAAAATCCACAGAGAGAACCAACTAACGCAAAGAAGCACCTGATGGAAATAACATGTTTGTTTTTAATTCTTATAAAGCTCCACATCACCTGCTACCAAGAGGCCGCTCTATGGCTTTTGAGAAAGTGTAATATGGATGGGCACCCCGGCTTGAATCTAATGCTAACCTTTCTAAACAGTGGGTGGATCCTGTCAGCTTTACTGTTCCACACCATTTGATGCTAAAAAGGCAAAGGGAGCCATGTTGTAAGAAGTAAGTACATGGAGTGGGCACGCCAATGTCAGAAATTACAAGCTTTTCGATCCCCTCCTTGGACTTTTCCATATTTGCAAAACGGAATACCAAAGCCAGAGTCGCTGCTAGAGGGTTCTGGGGGGCTATATCCCTGGGCCTTTTGATTGTAGTCTCTGATAGAAGCTCAGAGGCTACACACAAGAAGGCACAACACATCTGTACATAAGTGCTCTGCAACACACTTCTCAGTCATCCTGTGGTGATAGAAGGAACTAAAATTATGACCGTTGGAAAGGACACAAGGATAGAATGATTTTCTATCTAAAGCTACCTAGTGATGAACTAATATTAGGAAGCGCTGATGTGCCGCTTATCTAAAAGTAGATAGGACAAGAAAGAGAGACCTAAACAACTTGTCAACTAGGTACCTGTAGGCTCACTAGTGGAATGAGAGAGTTCCCCCCTGGACCACACACTTTCATTCATGTAAGTTTAAAAAAAGGAAAGAGAACTGTTAGGCAGAAACCTGTGCAGTTCCGCCTGGGACCACTGCAAAAGATTTAAGACTACAGGTGTTTGGCAGTAAACCCACTTGGTAGCAGTCTGCACCACACAGATTTACTTGGTAGCTGTGGCTGAGCAGTCAGACTTCCCTCAAGAAGAGTTAGGCAGTATACAGAGTATTGGCAATAGGTCAAAAGAATACAGTAGAACAAGCAAACACTGACCAGAGCTTGGTGTAAAAGAGATATAAGCATTTATTTAAAACCACATCTAATAAAACACACAGGCACTAATTTTAAGCAGTTCAAAAACCATCCACTAAAAGATATACACTCCCTTCAACGATTAGTTAGACAAGTCTTAAGTAAAGCAACACTTATTTTCAGACAGCGGTGAGCGCTTAAAGAAGATGGCACTCTAATCAATCGGTTTAAAAGGGA
Organism: Ambystoma mexicanum; assembly: GCF_040938575.1. Taxonomy (NCBI): domain Eukaryota; kingdom Metazoa; phylum Chordata; class Amphibia; order Caudata; family Ambystomatidae; genus Ambystoma; species Ambystoma mexicanum. Next base: position 276,764,443 of record NC_090937.1, read on the forward strand.
GAGAAAGGCAGAGCAAAGATAGAAACAGATCCCAACACTTTCAGAAGAACACAGTAGAAGAAGAAGGCAGGTTAAAACCGTAAAGTCAAAGTTAACAAGGCTGGACCCACTGTAAGAGGCTCCGGTCGAAATGTGTCCAAGGCCACACGGTTCAAAGTGCCAAAAAGTCTCGAAATCAGTTCAGAAAGATTTGGACCAAAAGAAAGGGACCAGTTAGATGGTCAAGGCGGCCAGCCCAGTCCAGAAGGTTAAGGGATTATTATTACCTTGTAGCAATCTTTAGAAAGGGAGGCCTGGCGGACACGGTACCTTAAAGTGGTGAGAATATGTCCGGGGAAGAGAGGATCTCGTCGGGGAGGAAGACAGGAGTCGGTTGCACTGCCAGGGAAGAAACCAGCCGCAGAGTTCTCAGTTAAAAGGAGCGGTCCTTTTATTCGAGGTCCAGTGGTAAGTGGCTATCCAGTTGCCGGGGTGCTTGGCACGGGCAATTCGAGCACAAGACGTCCTGGGATGCGAGGAAAAGAAGGTAAACTGGTTGTGCCCACCAGTCAGGGGAAGAAGACTCTCCAGCCGGGAGATCTTCTCTTTCGTCGGGAAGTGGTGAGTCGGTTCCGCAGGGCTCCACCGGTGGTGTTGTCGTAGCAGGTCGGCTCAGCTTCTCCCTCGTCAGATTCTCAGGTCCTGTGGCGACTTCTGAAGTTCCAGTCCCAAAAGCCCTGCTTTTATGCAGCACACCCCCATTCACTCAGCCTAGCTGTCAATCAAACATGCTAAGTGGTGAGCCGGCCGGCTCACCACTTGGGCCAATCACACAAGAGTGAGACTTGAGTTACCAAGGTAACTCAGTCCAGTGTGTCCAAACCCCCTCCCACACCCTCTGTGGTACCCAGACAGAGTGGCACCACTTTTGGAGGCTTCTGTGGAGAAGCCCGCCAAAAAGTGGAACAAAGGGCTCGACTTGGGTTGGAGTCACTGAAGAGAACACAAACTCCATTTTAGAATCGAGTTCTGGCAAAAAATACCAACCGGCGAATTAATATTAAATAAATAAACCGGCGGTATGTTTGAGGCTATGAGAATTAAATAATTAAAGTTGGTAGCCTCGAACAATGGGAAAATCCCATAGAGATATATTTGCGGTCGAATATAAAAAGTAGTATCCACTGCCACCAGCCAAAACCCGATCAGGGGGGATGGAGACGTGCCCCCTCGACTAACAGACCCCGGGGCAATTGAATTGCCCCAGCCAGTACATCCACAATATGATGGTTTGTACTGGTTTCTGTTCATAATTTGGGACTAGTAAAGTCAATGGTGACTTTACATGCCCTGGGAGACAGTAGTCAGTCCCAGGGTGTGGAGTCTATGGTGGGGTGTCACTATGACACCCCTGTGTCACTGCACTGAGGGTGCTGTGTAACACACATAGTAAAACACATGAGACCCTATGTAGTAAAAGACCCCATAGCCCATAAAACACATTAACAGTCCAAGGAACCCCTCAAATCATGTCCAAGAGTGTGAAGAAAAGAGACTCGCTCTTGGCAGGAGAAAAAAAACAAACTCCAGAAATCCAGCAAAGCTGCTGGGGGACTCACTAGGTTAGGAAATTCAGCCTAAACGGAGAATTCTCCCTAACAAGAACACCTATGGCATACAGTAAGCAGTCTATTTCAAGTTACAAACATTTTATTACCCTGTAGATTCACTGAATTTTCCTAGGCTCTCTATTATTAAAAATTAGTGTTTCCTTTACAGCAATAGCCACAGATTGCTAAAAATGAAGACACTAACGTTCAACTTGCTACAGATGATTACTAGTAATCAGCGAGAAGCTGAGAGTAAAGGCTGCTTGGACTAAATAAGGATATTATGGCCTCCTAGATGCAGCAACAGTTGCTTCATCTAGGAGGCTATAATATCCTTCTTTAGGATAAGGATATTATCCCGATATAAACCAGAGGCCATGACTCAGATAATCTGGCTATTGGCCATGACCACAAGAGACTGGCAATGGGGTTAAAGAGGGCATTGCTCACCAGGGACTGGCTATGTGGTGATGTTTTTCAAAATCGGGATACGTTTGAATGGGAGAATAAATTCTGCCCGTGGCTAAAATTCTGTCCGTGGCTACAGCCCGAAGTGCTGCACAGGATTGCATCAACAGATTGCTGTGGTTATCGCTGCATAGACTCCGAGACAATGCTTATCAGTAGATAATTACCAAGCACGCCGAACCAGGAGCCCATGTGGTCACAAGGCCTCCCCTTGAAATCATTACCCACCTTTATTTGCGACCATAGTGGGACATGATATTGGGATTGAATGCTGGACTCATTTCCACAACCTCGCAGAAATGACTGGCCCACAATACACATGCCTTGAGAAAGACTCTAGAGAGTCGAAATACGTGTCGGCTGAGTTCTAACAATAAATATAGCATCAAGAATGGTTTTGAAGACTGCTTCATTACGACAATAGTTACTTATTGAATAACCCAGTGCTGAGATGAACAGGGCTCACTCTCCTGTTCGAAACCTAACACCTGAACAAGGAAGAGCACCTTCACAAAAGAACCCCATCACCAGCAGCAGGGTAATCTGTTTAAAGTACTAGATTAAGTGCTGTGATCTACCCATTCTACTGCCCGGCAATTACTTGATAATCATGTACTCTGATTTGATTATTGGGGCTTGCAGCATGGCCGAACCATGGGTTTGAATGGGAAGAAATATTTTTCTTGCGGCTACAGCCTGAAGTGCTGTACTAAATGACAACAAACCTGCGTGAGGAGCATCAGCAGGGACCTGAAAGCACGGATTTGCAAATCTGTTTTGTGTTTTATTTTTTTGAAAGTGTGGAAATGGAAGTAAATAAAATTGTGATATAACTTTTCTGCCATGGGCAGCGGCACAGAAAATAGTGATATAAGTTTGGTGCATGGACAATGGGCCTGGCCCTCAGCAAGGACGAATGCCTACTTTAATTTACTTATTGGGGCATGCAGCAGGGTTGAAGCTGTAGGATTTAATAGGAAAAGAAATTGTCTTGCGACTGTAGTCCGGAGTGCTGGACGGGTTTGCAGCAAAGTTGCGGGCATGCGGTATGGCCGAAACTGCAAGTTTAAATGGGAAAAAATTAAATCTGCTTGCGGCTGCGGCACGGAGTACTGAATGGGATTGCAGCAAAGTTGTGTGAGGAGCATCAGCAAGGACCTGAAAGGATGCTTTTGGAAATCTGTCCTGTGTTTTACCTTTTTGAAATTGTCAAAACGTAAGTACAAAACATAATTAAATAACTTTTCTGCCTTGGGCAAATGGCCTGGCCTTCGGCAAGGACAAATGTCTACTCTGATTTGCTTATTGGGGTATGCTCTCCTGATAACGACTCACATAAGTATGCTTTGTAAAATATATGTTTGTTAAAGGAGGTTTATAGTTCTTTCATATATGTTAAAAGAGGAATTATTGATAACTTATATACAGTGATGTAACATTATGAAACTTTTTCAATTATAAAAACCTATTCAATTGACAGTAAAAACTCTGTTAAAGAAATGTTACGGTTAAGCTGTACCCCACCCTTGATAGTGGCCTCCCACCTTGGGATCCTTTGGCCCTTCATCCTGGGCTCCCATGAGCACTTGTCCATCCGTACTGCCACTTTTATTTATGCACTTATGTCACTGCACAATGCATATGTGCATTTATGGAAGCACTATGTACATATTTTTGTTATACGTATGGGAAATGTAGATGCAAAAGATTTATAGAACATTGATAAGTGGCAGTTGGTGAGTGCACGTTTAATATTTTGATAAGTGTTTTTATTAAGTGATTGGTGGATATATGTGTGAATGGTGTAAAGCAGACAATGAGGGAGTGTTACAAATATAACAGTAAAAAGAGTAGAAGGGCTGTTTTGTGTGATGGTGTGCATGTGCAATCTGGGTTTTCTAATAAGGCATGGGATAGACAGGGGAATGCAGAGACTGTGGATAGTTATAAACAGCAATGTATTATGCTGTTTATTGTATACAAGAGAGGAGAATTTCAGACAGAAATTTGTTTCTGTGCTTTTTTCTTTTTCTCTAGTATACAATTGTCCATTATTTCCATTAGCATAGTAGACAATGCTTATGGGAATGTTGGAGAATCTTATTGAATCTAACTACTTTACTGAAAAATGTAAAGCAGATGGAGTCTATAAGCTTATTTTTTGAGTTCTATTTTTTAACTGTGAAAGGTGGTTCCAAAGGAAACTTTTTTTTAATTTCTTTTTTGCAGGTGAGGCCAGAAAGTAAGGTAGAAAGGGAAATGAGGGAAGGGGCACCAACCACACATATGGGGGGCAGGTGTACAGAGGAAGATGTTGCACGTGTGTTAAGTCTAAGGTAGGGGGCAGTGTTTCTCATGCTCCTTGATTACAGTTTCAAAAGCACTTTGAAATTGTTCCCCCCTGCAGAGTGGTGTGTTGCAATACATAAACAGTACTGTTGTTTTCGAATTATATGGATCAACAGCCTCTTTCATTGCTTGCAAGGTAGCTGGTGGGATTGTGTGTCCCATAGAAGTAGGCTGTGTGATTACATCATTGGTTGAGAAAGATGAGGTAGAGGACAACAGCCTACTACTTCCTAAAAAAGGAACAGCCTTTCTGAGACCATTGCAGTGGTTGGATTTGGTGTGACGCTGCATGGAGGCGGTCCCATAGGAGTACTGCCCAGGTTCTCCGCAACTGAGTACAACGTTGCATTCAGTGCATTTGACTTTGGTAGCTTTAGCCTTTGGTACATTTCCAACAGTGGTAAAGAACTGCCACACCCATGAATCTCTCTGGGTGTTAGAGGTAGGCATTTCTTCTACCTCATCTTCCTGGTGTTCGTGATTGTCTTTTGAAGTATTGCACTTCTTTCATTGCGTAGGTCCTCCAGCTGCTGGTGGTGGTAGCTCTTGGGGAGGAGGGATGGCAATAGATGATGCCATGTATAAGATAAATGGCAGTTTTCCTAATATTCTTCCAAGTATGTGCTGTGTGCTAGATTGTTAAAGTATAATGAGTAAGAACAGGTGTAGGAGCTATGCAAGAGTACATTTTGAGTGTCAAACTTCTTAGATCAGATGGATATGCACTTCCGAACTGTTCGTGAAGCATGGACCCTTTGGCGAAGTGTGGACCCTTTTACGGACACGTCATCATGCTGTGTGCGAGCACATGGTCACGTCATGCTGTCCGACAAGTCCGCGATGAACAAAACATTGGAAAAGTTGCAAAAAGTGTATAGAAGTGTTAAAAATGATGCTAGAAGGTGGGGAACGGCAGAGGGTTAAATTGAAACTTTGTAAATTAGAAATAAATGTTGCTATATTGGGGTAAGTATGATGTTAGTAAGTTGTAACAAATTAGGGTGCGCTGGTAAAAACCCAAGAAATTCACTGGAAAAACTTTGTTGAAGGGAAGATGTGGTTAAATTGCAAGGGTTGTTATGGTTATGTTGTACTAATAAAAAACTATGAAATTCAATGAAAACACTTTGTGAAAGAGACTTTATGGTTACAAGTAATTTGCCAGTTATGGTAAGCTAAGAAACCGTAACTGCTGCACCATCGTGCACTGCTAAGACAAACATCCATGAAAGATGACATTACAAATGTCATTGATGACATCACTGATTACATCACATATTAAAATCATATTAAAATCATTAACAGTCCCTACAATGCAAACAGAGGATAGCATAGGGGCAACGCGCTTGTCTTGGAAGCAAGACCACGCAGAGCAAGAGAGTTTTGAATCCCGGATCCGTGCTTAGGAACCAAACTCAGATATGGTATTAAGGGCATTATAAAAAACAATTAAATAAATAAAATTTAAATAAATAATGTTGGTAACAAGTAGTCAGCGGTGATCGTGAGATCTATCACAAACTACTTATTTATATTTGTATTTTGTATTTATTTTATTTGTATTGCGCACCTGGCCCGAAGGCATTTGGGTGCATTTCTTAGGGAAGGGTGACAAAGGAGGTACATAAGTGGCAGTGAATTTACAATAATTGCAAAGTGCAACAATGAAAGTAAATTTACAATTTTACAGAGAAGCAAGGTAACTGAATTGGGTGAGCATAATTACAGAGGCACAGTTACTAACATATGACAATATATTTACAAGCGGTAGAAGGAGATGATAATGGAAGTGCAGCAGATTTACATAATAGATGTAATGTGGTCCTGCTCGATGAGCCAGGATTTGACTTTATTCTTAAATGCCAGGTAAGATGGTTCGGCTCTCAATGTAGAGGGTAATGTGTTCCAGAGTTTAGCGGCGAGGACTGGGAAGCTGGATCCCCCTGCTTTCTGGAGCTTAAATCTGGGTATTACCAGTGAGTGGACTTGTGCAGATCTTAAGGGTTTGTTAGGAGTATTTGTAGTGAAGCGGTTAGCAAGATAGAAAGGTGCCTGGTTGGTCGTGGATTTGTGAGTAAGCGCAAGGGTTTTGAGTGAAATTCTAGAGGCAATAGGGAGCCAGTGTAGACTTCGTCGCGTGTCGGAAATGTGAGATTTCCTGGGGATGTTAAGGGCCGCACTAATAGCAACGTTCTGGGTGCCTTAGAGCTTGTTGATGTTTCTTTGGCTGGCACCTAAGTATAAGCCATTACAGTAATCCGTAATAATGTATTAAAGAATGTTCTCATCTGAAGAAACCATTATATTGGAGTGGTGTTGTTAATACAGGAATCTAATCATACATACACATAGGCAATGGCTGCAGCATGTACCAAAAAAGTACCATATTTTTAATCTGGTAATTTCCTATAGTAAAATAATAAATGCTACCTTATCAAGGTTTCGCATAATGTTAACCATGCACCAAATAGCTAGCAATTTGAAACACAGGGCATACTTGTGTTAGTACAAGAATACATATAAAAACCCAGAATGCACACACATTAGAGCCACATACAGGGAAACTAAAGTAAGGAAAAATAAAGAAACAACGGCACCAAAAAATGACAATAACATTAGAGTTGATTATAAAATGCACAAATAAATTGTGTGTTTGAGGCCTGCTTATTGCCCAGTGTATGTTCACTATGAGGTCAGATCAAATGCTATGGAAAGTACTTTAAGAAGATATAAAAAGTTTCATGCATACATATATAGAGCACCTTTTCAATTTTAAAAATGCTCAATGTTAGTGAAAAATAAAAACTAGCCCAGACATAGTGAGCAAAAACAAGTGGCCCAGATATGTGATGTCATCAATGACATGTGTGATGTCATCTTTCATGTACTGGATGTTTGTCTTAACAGTGCACAATGCTGGTGGGAGTTATGGTTGCTCAGCTTGTCATAACTGGTGAATTTCTGGGGTTTTCGGTTTTACTTGTTACCATAGCGTCCCTTTAACAACGTTTTTTTATTGAATGTATATATACATAATGTCACATAGAATAAATAGCTGCAATAACAATGTATCTGGGTTTGATGTGGTGCGTCATGGATCTCTTTTTGTGTTTGTAAGACCGCTTTTGCTAATTCAGGATAAACACCCTCTCAAGCAAATGATCGCATTGGTCTTGCATATCTCCGTACGCCAGTATAAAAACTAATTTGGATATGTTGAAAGGAAGGTGGTCTCATCAATGAAAATATGGATGCCGTGAATGAGTGCATGCATAGGATGTGGTTCAATTGGAAGGATCACAAATAGGATCACTGTTTCGAGTCAGGGTGAAGACGAATCAGAAGGGACGCCTTCCTGAGGGATAACTTGGTGAATAATTTACCCTTGCAAACCTGTAGATTCAAATATGCTATGCTGGCTGGGGATAGTGGTCTACCAAATACGTTGATGTTCAGGCTGTAGAGGCTGGCGCACAAACGTACACCTCTCCTCTCAGGTTTTTTCATAAGAACTATGGGGCCTTACCCATTCTGTTGCGTCTACTGCCTCAATCACTCTGTCTTCTTGTACTCTCTTAAGTAGGGCATGTGTCTCTTCTCTGTGAGAGGAACAGGCCGAACGTTGTGTTGTGCTGTTACCATCCGTCCATTTCATCTTGTGCAAGAGCTCAATTCGGACCAAAATGACATGCCTTACTCGTGTAGTACTTCTGCATACTTAACTTGTTGCATCATCAACACCGAATCATCGTTGCATGGGTACAGTCATATACGGAGGGATACTTGGTATGCCCACTCTAAGGCCGATGGACTGGCCTTGGAAACAAACAGTTTACCTGCAGCATTTCTTGCACTGAACCCAAGTTCACACCCTTGAGTGCCAATCAGCTTGATACACTGTCCTTCACAAGCCCCTGGCTGGATCGATGCGCTGTCAATCGTGTCATAAGAGCCATAATCATCAGCTGTGAGGGTCTCCTGAATATCATCTAATCTGGCTCTGCAAAACGCTTTCTTTCTATGACCTTTTTATAACAGCCTGATACCTGTAGGACTAACTTCGAGGTTGCTTCCAAGAGGCCCCCAGAGTCCAAGCTGCTGTTCACCACTGCTAACTTCCCAGCAGTTTTAGCATTGCCTACCTTTTCAATGTCTCCTTTTGTCTACCTTCTCTTTGGCAGAACAGTCTTTGCTACTCACTAGGTGGGACTTGCCACCACGCCTGAAATAGATGCGGTAGAAGTCTCTGCTCGTGCACAATACCTCTGATTTTGGGCAGATCTCGTGGGAATGCATGGTGTCATCTCTGGCCTTGGCACGTGCCTTGGGATGGCCCACCACTGCACATACCTCTTCTTTGGATGCAGAACTCTTTTCCATCTACATCCACAGCATTGGCCATGAAACACTCTTTACAATGCCAATACCTTAGCTTTGTCTAGATATCCGTCCCTGCTGGCCCACAAGGCCTCTACAACTTGATGTCATGTCTCTGCAATGAACAATTAGTTGGTCACAAATGAGTTGGTCAGCTATGGGGCCAAACACATATGTGCTCAGGGACGTCATTAAGGGGTCACAACTGCTATCCATGAGGTCTCTCTTGCTACCCCTGTGGTCTCCCTGGCCACCCCTAAAAAAATATTTTTTAATGCATGGTCCTGGCCTTTGGCCAGCACCATGTGGCGCTTTGCTTCTGGAGTGGCAGGCTTTCTTGTTCAGGCCTTTTAAAAAAAATAAAGAGCATCCTAACACTTTCAGCAGTGACCCTAAATAAGAAAGAATAGGAATACCAAATAATCTGTCTTTCTGGAATTCTATACAATAATTGCTAGACGCATTAAAGGTTTATTTCAGGCAAATGAGTATCAACACAGGTTGGGTGATATTGTATGTATATTTGTTCTACATAAAGCGCTTAAGCGTAAGTGCTATATAATAACACATCATTATCATTTGGCCATGGATGTCTGCTTGCATTCACAGTAATTTGGTAATATGGGGCCATACACACTAATCTTAACAATACATATGGCGATCCAATCTTGTATGAAATGTATATCACATTATAGTGATATCGTAACCATATTTTTCATAGTGTACTTAGGGACAATGCTATAGGATGCCACTTCCTGTTTTGTCAAGGGGTGAAAGGTTGCGTTCCATCGCTTCCCGTGATATCACTTTGGGGTCAGGGTCAAATGACATCACTTCCTGTGATATCATCAGAGGTCAAGGGTCATGTGATGTCACTTCCGCTACCCCTGGCATTTTGGTGAAATGACGTCCTTGTATGTGCTGGCCAATTTATGTAGGCCAGTAACAAAGCATTACATGGATTTGTGCATGGATTCCAGCTGGGAATAGAATCTGAGCATTTCAAGTATAATATTACATTTCTCGTCAGACCTTCTTTCCATTCTTGTTTGACTGCCAGACAGAAATCATGGATGGCAGAGCATCCTTGCTCTTTGCAACAGCTGCCAAAAGAAAGTTGCGTGCCTTCCCTGATCAACATGTTGAAGAGCAGAGTCTTCTTGCTCCTCTGAATTCACAACCAGTCGATCAGGGGACTTGAGGAGCAACTGGGTTGAGGAGCAGGGACAGTGGTGGAGTTACACCCTGCACACTTGGTCGCCGCGTGACACAATCTCCAGATGCGAGTTTTTGGAGTGACTTGAGTGCGGTGAAGAAAGCAGAATGAATTAAGCTTCCCCGGCATGAGAAGGACCCACTTCTCGTCACCTCTTGGCTGATCTGGTGAGGGCTGAAGCAGCAATCACATGGAAGCAGAGATTGTGACAACTCAGCATGGTCGGACTGGAGCATAACACTGTATCAGTCACCAATGAAAAGTGGCCCGCAGTTGCAAACAGAGATTCATTCCTTCATTCACAGACTGTTTGAATAGTACTCTGGGGGGGGGGGTTGTTAAAATGTAAGCAAATTGTGATATTTAAAGAATATTGATTCAGCAACAATGGTCAAAATTACTAGCGGCATAGTCAAGTAACTCATCAAACTGGACCACATTGGCCAAAAAGTGGGCCATTTTGACTGGCCCACAATAGCATTTTGGGTATGGGCACTGTCTATCGGCCTATATATAGGCCAGTCCGAGCCTGCAACTCAGCTGCATTCATGAACTGCAGTAAATACGGCTCTCGGGTCATGAGCAAGTAGGAGGGCGCAGAGAGTGCTGTGGGTGTGTCCTCATGTGGCTGTGCTCTTATTTGCACCACTCTAAACTGCCCATAATGCCTTGCGTCCATGCCAACCATGGCTCTGCGCATTTATGAGACATGCGTATAGAGGGCCACACATGCACCCAGAGGTGCAGCCACATTTGAGACAGGCCTGGGTAGTCTATGATTAGTGGCAGCCCGGGAGCGGGAAGTAGTTGCCAGGCATAGCTCTTGCCAACACAATCTTTTGTAGCAGAGACCTTTTGTGTGTAGAGGACTGCAGACTGGTCAGAGTGCAGGATAAATGCACTTGCAGCAGAGACAGTGTAACCTGCATGCTCACATCTTCCAATCCTGAATAGAGCACTTTGCCTTTCATCATTCCTGGCGAATGAAATGAGGAGCGTTAATTGGTGATATAATATCTACTACTCACTGCCTTAAGGCACTATAAACGTGAAATCGTCTTCATACCCTAGTCTTACTACATACCACTGTATAGAATAAGGCTACATAGAAGAATCCCAGCACTACTAAAAGATGGGGGATATGTGTGTGCCTTGGAAAGACCTTAGATAAACTGGTAATAGCTTAGCTCAACAGGTTAACGTATCTGGGTAATAATAACACCTGTTATTTACTGTGCCACGAAACCGCAAAAAAAGTGGTAGCTTGTGCTAAATAAAACACTAAAAAATATAATACTTGTTGGTTGCAAAACCCCTTCACTGCACATGGTTGGGTTCTATGGGATATTTTCGAATATTAAAGGGTGCACAGAAAAATGACTGATTTATTTAGGCCAATTTGGTGCAGCCTTCAATATTCCAAAATATCACATTCCGGGGGTTTTCACCACCAACCCTTGCAGAAACCAATTGCCCAACTGCTCTGATCATTACAACTGGGGGGTTTCACTCCCCAGACACCCCTTCATCCTCCTGCCCCCTCTCTCCCCACAATAAACATTCCTGCTCCAACTTCCCCCCACCCCCTAAGAGATACACACAGACATAAACTTACTGTCTTCCTGCTCGACCCGGCCGAGCTGTCAGCCTCTGCGCGCACTTGTTGATTTAGAAAGACCTCTCTGAGCGGGTCTCAGAGCAGTCTTTCTGAATCAGTCTTTTTGGTCTTCGGTGAAACCAAAAAAACGTTTTCACTCCCCCCGTGTGCGTGCGTGTGACGGAAGGTCAGAGGTTCCAATCCCTGTAAGATAATTTATGGGGTTAATGTGCCTGCTGCAGAGAATTATGTGTAGCCTGCAGGAAATGAGTTCCATTAAGGTTGATAATATTATTCTATGCACATTTTCTGAATTGGCCTTGCTGCACCTGCGACTAAAATAATTGGATACACCAAGGATTGAACATTATAAAATGCTAGTCATATTTTTATACCCAAACTGCCTTTTTAACTTTCTGAAAATGCAAGGCAGGAGTGTGTCTCCAACAATAGAAAAAATGAATTCCTCCCTCCAGTCCGATGCACTCTGCTGGACAGACCATGGATGCTGTCATCTTTTCTGACATCCCCATTTCCAACCCTCTCACTATTCCTCTCTTCTGGTCTGATTATACTCTCCTGTCCTCTCACCTGGACCTCCTGGGTCCTCCGACTAAGCCTCCTCCTGCATGACTAGTCTCCTTCTCTGTCATTCGACACATGAAGCGAGTGTCAGTTGCTGATTTTGCTGTCACCTCCATTCCCCCCTCCTCCTTCCTCTGACTATCACTCTGACACAGCCCTTACTAACCTTCAACTCTCCATCTCCAACACTGGATATCCTTGCCCCTGTCATGATGAACTGCATGAAGCCTGCCTCCAAGCGCGATTCCTGGTATGACTCCGACTTGGCCTCTCTGAAACACAAGTGCAGAGCTGCTGAGCGGAAGTGGCAGACTTCGGGCACATCCTCTGACAAACTGACCTGCCGCCTACTCCAAAAGCAATACAGACTTTCCATCTGCTCAAAGAAGAGGACCTATATCCAAACCCTCTTTGGGGCCACTAACAACATAGCTAAACTTTTCAAAATCTGCAAGGAACTTGCCAATCCTACCCTGGCCCTCTGCACTGCACTGGCCTCTCACTTCATCACTAAAATTCAGGACATCCTGTCCTCATTCTCCTCTGCACCACTCCCTTCTCCCTCATGTTTGCTCAGTCCTCCCTTGGCGCCCCTTCCCCTCTACTCTACTCTTTCTCTCCCATATCACCTGATGAGGTTACTAGACAAGTCTGCTCTATGAAAGTCTTATCCCAACAAGCCTTCTGCCGACCCTTCCTGTCTGGCTAACTACCACCCTATCTCCATTACCCTCTTCCTGGGCAAACCCTTGGAGAAGCTGGCCATTTCCCCACTTATCCACCACACTGAATCTGTGGGTTGTCTCCATGACCACCAGTCCGGCTTCAGAGCTGCCAGGGGCAAGGAAACTGCCCTCATGAACACCTGTGAAGACTTGCTCTCTAATTCCCGATTCCAACTATCCTTCCGTTCTCATCCTCCTTGACCTTTCCTCTGCCTTTGATACGGTCAATCATGCACCCTTATAAATTAGCTCTGATATTCTTGGCATCTGGACTGGTTGACCTCCTTCCTCTCTGACCGATCTTCCCAGGTTCAACTGGGCTCTTTTCTTTCCTCCATCTCACTCTCTATCTGCGGTGTCCCTCAGGGCTCTATCCTCTTGCCCTGGCTTTTCAAAATCTACATGGCTCCTATAGCCCATTAGATCTCCAGCTTCTCTCCTAACTTTCAGTGTTATGTGGATGACATGCACCCCTCATTCAAGCTTCCCTCCTTTGCCGCCCCCTCTTCCTCTCTAATTCCTGACTGCCTGTCTGCTGTGGAGGCATAGTGCACTGCTAACGATCTCTGCCTTAATGCCAGTAAGACAGAGATCCTTCTCATTGGGACCTATGCTGCCTCCTTTTTTTATTTATTTTGCGCCAAAACCTGCAGGCATCAGTGCGTAGAAACACAGACGCAAGGTCAAGAACACGGGTTGGACAGAACGGGGACAATCAAAACCAGGAGAGTAAGCAAAATTGAGTGGTTTATTGAAACAACCAGGTCTTCAGGTGTTTCTTGAATGCCAGATGACATTTCTCCAAATGTAATTTCTGGGGTAATGCGTTCCATGAATGGGCCGTAATGACATCAAAAGATTGTCCATTTCCTTTAGCTTTTTTGAGTGAGGGACAATCAGTTGCAGATCGCTGAACGGTATGTAGGGTGTTATGCGTTCCTTGAGATAGGTGGGTGTCTTCCTGTGTGTACAATGGTGGCCAAGCGATAGGGCCTTGAAGCTGAATCTAGCTGAAATCGGTAGCCAGTGCAATCTTTTCCTGGCCCAAGAGATATGCTCCCACTTAGGAATATCGAAAATGATCCGGACTGCTTAATTTTAAGTTTGGTTATGCATTGTTTGTTGGCTCCTATGAGAAGAGCATTACCCTAAAATGGCCGCCACCGTCGTAAGCGCTAATATTTGTTTTCACTTGGTTGCCTAGCAACCTGCTACGGCGTTGCCTTGATAGGCCAGGAGGGGAACCGGAAGGCGAAATCCGCGCCAACCCCACGCCTAAGGCCACCCTAGCTCAAGGCTACCCCTGTCTGAGCCTGTCCAGGACTCTAAGGGACCAGGGCACAGAACTCTGCTACCCGCCGCGCAGCCCTATTCACTCCATCCAAAAAAGAGATTCTCCTAATCATTCTCTGGCCGTAATATCTGACCTGGATGCCCCTAAAATGGATGCTTCTAAATGCCGCAGACTTTTCCTGCTCATCCAAGGTAAGGAGTTTGGTTCCAATCCACTCCATACTCATGCTTGCTTAGCATCTACACTAACGAGGCTATGTGCCCGCACGAATGTGGTCACATTTGACTCACTATCATCATCTATGTGTAATCGCAACGCCCGCCTACAATCCAGACATCAGGTCCCTGCCCATACTGCAAGAGCACCCTCCCTCAAGCCACTAGTCCTGCACCAAACAGCAACAAGTATCCGTATCACACTTGCCACTAACTCGCCCATATCAAACTACTTATTGCTGAGTGCCACCTCCCTGGTGTCTACCTCCCTAGAAAATGGGACCCCTGATGTGATTATTGTGATGCCACATTTTGCCACCCCCAATGTTAATTGCAATGTGTTGAATTCTACCTCACCTATGTCCACCACTCCAGAAAATGGGACCCCTGATGTTATTACTGTGACACCACATTTTGCCACCCCCAATGTTAATTGCAATGTGTTGAATTCTACCTCACCTGTGTGCACCACTCCAGAAAATGGGACCCCTGATGTGATTACTGTGTTGCCACACTTTTCTACCCCAAATGGTAATTGCAATGTACTGAATTCTACCTCACATGGGTCTCCCCAGCACAAAGGTCTGACTACTACGAACATCAACACTGACAAGATTAGAACCACCCTTGCACCCAGCGCCCCTGTCTCCACGTCCCCCCCACCCACTCTTCTCCCCCAGTCACCACTAAACCTCATCTCAAATGCGCCATGATCAATGCTAGATCTATCAATGCTCATGCTCTAGACATACATGACCTCATCTCCACCCACAACCCCAACCTCCTCATGGTCACAGAAACCTGGCTACATGAAGCCTCGGCCCTGCAGTCTCTCTTGCACTCCCCACCCAGCTACGCCATCATCCGACAAGATCGCCCATCCTAAGGTGGAGGTGTAGCGCTAATAGCCAAAGACTGCCTAGCCATTAGAAAGTTAGAGAAATCTATGAGCAATAACAGTGACTACCTCCAACTCAAACTCAGCCTCTCTCCTCAACTACACCATCGCCATACACCTTGTCTACCACCCTCCAGGTCCCCTTGCCGACTTCCAGGCTACACTCACTCACCTCCTCACTGACAATCTCAAGAAACCTTCCAAAGTCATCCTACTCAGTGATGTCAATCAAGGTCTCTATGACATGAAGGATCCAGCTGCTAAATCCCTCAACTCAGCCATTGAGATTCTAGGATTCAAGAACACTATCGCCGACCCCATCCACTCTCTAGTTAGAACCTTGGATTGGATTTCCCAACCTAATTGCCCTATCACCATCACAGGAAATACCCCCACCCCATGGTCTGACCACCACATCAGCTCTTTCAGCATACCCACATCTAATTCCTCTACACCAGGGGTGCACAACTGATTTTGACATGAGGGCTATAGTGGGCCGAAAAGTAAAAGTGGGAGGGGCGGTAGGCGGGACATGTCAGGATGCTTTTTCAACCCCCAATTTGTATTAAACATATGGAAAAAGAATATGTTTTTGAGGGGTAACAATTTTTATTGCATTTCACACTTACATTTTGTACTACACATTTTCCATTGTTATCATTTATTTCGATTTAGTTATTGTATATCGTCTGTTTAATTAAATTATATATATTTTATTGCCCCTTGATTGGACATTCCGTTATTTTGGACTGCTATAGGTTGCTGTTTGGGTTGGCCAAGAGGAGTATGGCCTTCGTTGAGTCAGGCTTCCTCAAAAAAGCAAAGGATGTACATCTCCTAACTGTGCCTGTTTTAGCTTTATTGTTGAGTTCACTCTTGGAGTGCAACACTATGCTCTATGGCTCCCACCCCCAACCAAACACTATGCCCCATGGCCCCCTCACCCCCAACCAAACACTATGCCGCATGGCCCCCTCACCCCCAACCAAACACTATGCCCCATGGCTCCCACCCCCAACCAAACACTATGCCCCCAGTCCCTCACCCCCCAAGCAAACACTATGCCCCCTGTCCCTCACCCCCAACCAAACACTATGCCCCATGGCCCCCTCACCCCCAACCGAACACTATGCCCCATGGCTCCCACCCCCAACCAAACACTATGCCCCATGGCCCCCACGTCTCAAGCAAACACTATGCCCCCTGTCCCTCACCCCCAACCAAACACTATGCCCCATGGCTCCCACCCCCAACCAAACACTATGACCCCCACGCCTCAAGCAAACACTATGTCCCCTGTCCCTCACCCCCAACCAATCACTATCCCCCATGGCCCCCTCACCCCCAAGCAAACACTATTCCCCATGGCACCCACCCCCAACCAAACAATATGCCCTCTGTCCCTCACCTCCCAAGCAAACACTATGCCCCCTGTCCCTCACCCCCAACAAAACACTATGCCCCATGGCCCCCTCACCCCCACTGAAACACTATGCCCCATGGCTCCCACCCCCAACCAAACACTATGCCCCATGGCTCCCACCCCCAACCAAACACTATGCCCCATGGCCCCCTCACCCCCAACCAAACACTATGCCCCATGGCTCCCACCCCCAACCAAACACTATGCCCCATGGCCCCCTCACCCCCAACCAAACACTATGCCCCATGGCTGCCACCCCCAACCAAACACTATGCCCCATGGCCCCCACGCCTCAAGCAAACACTATGCCCCCTGTCCCTCACCCCCAACCCCCAACCAAACACTATGCCCCATGGCCCCCTCACCCCCAACCAAACACTATGCCCCATGGCTACCACCCCCAACCAAACACTATGCCCCCTGTCCCTCACCCCCCAAGCAAACATTATGCCCCCTGTCCCTCACCCCCAACCAAACACTATGCCCCATGGCCCCCACACCTCAAGCAAACACTATGCCCCCTGTCCCTCACCCCCAACCAAACACTATGGCCCATGGCTCCCACCCCCAACCAAACACTATGCCCCATGGCCCCCTCACCCCAACCAAACACTATGTCCCCTGTCCCTCACCCCCAACCAAACACTATCCCCCATGGCCCCCTCACCCCCAAGCAAACACTATGCCCCATGGCACCCACCCCCAACCAAACAATATGCCCTCTGTCCCTCACCTCCCAAGCAAACACTATGCCCCCTGTCCCTCACCCCCAACAAAACACTATGCCCCCTGTCCCTCACCCCCAACAAAACACTATGCCCCATGGCCCCCTCACCCCCACCCAAACACTATGCCCCATGGCTCCCACCCCCAACCAAACACTATGCCCCATGGCTCCCACCCCCAACCAAACACTATGCCCCATGGCCCCCTCACCCCCAACCAAACACTATGCCCCATGGCCCCCTCACCCCCAACCAAACACTATGCCCCATGGCTCCCACCCCCAACCAAACATTATGCCCCATGGCCCCCTCAGCCCCAACCAAACACTATGCCCCATGGCTCCCACCCCCAACCAAACACTATGCCCCATGGCCCCCACGCCTCAAGCAAACACTATGCCCCCTGTCCCTCACCCCCAACCAAACACTATGCCCCATGGCCCCCTCACCCCCAACCAAACACTATGCCCCATGGCCCCCTCACCCCCAACCAAACACTATGCCCCATGGCTGCTACCCCCAACCAAACACTATGCCCCATGGCCCCCACGCCTCAAGCAAACACTATGCCCCCTGTCCCTCACCCCCAACCAAACACTATGCCCCATGGCTCCCACCCCCAACCAAACACTATGCCCCATGGCCCCCTCACCCCGAACCAAACACTATGCCCCATGGCTCCCACCCCCAACCAAACACTATGCCCCATGGCCCCCACGCCTCAAGCAAACACTATGCCCCCTGTCCCTCACCCCCAACCAAACACTATGCCCCATGGCTCCCACCCCAACCAAACACTATGCCCCATGGCCCCCTCACCCCAACCAAACACTATGCCCCAAACACACTCAAGCATGCACCCATACAGACCCGAACCCCCCACTCCCCAACTCAGCACACACACTCTCAAACATGCACCCATACAGACCCAAACCCCCAACTCAGCACACAAACTCTGAAGCATGCACCCATACATGCATCTCAACATACACAACACAAACATACAAAAACAAACATTCATGCACACCCGAACCCCCCACAACTCAGCACACACACTCTCAAGCATACACCATGCACCCATACAGACCCGAACCCCCACCCCCCAAATCAGCACACTCTCAAACATGCACCCATACAGACCCGAACCTCCCACCCCCCAAATCAGCACACACTCTCAAGCATACACCATGCACCCATACAGACCTGAACCCCCCGCCCCCCAAATCAGCACACACACTCTCAAACATGCACCCATACAGACCCGAACCCCCCACCCCCCAACTCAGCACACACTCTCAAGCATACACCATGCACCCATACAGACCCGAACCCCCCACCCCCCAACTCAGCACACACACTCTCAAACATGCACCCATACAGTCCCAGAACCCCCACCCCCCCCAACTCAGCACACACACTCTCACACATGCACCCATACAGACACGAACCCCCCAACCCCCAAATCAGCACGCTCTCAAACATGCACCCATACAGACCCGAACCCCCCACCCCCCATCTCAGCACACACACTCTCAAACATGCACCCATACAGACCCGAACCCCCCACCACCCAACTCAGCACACACACACTCAAACATGCAGCCATACAGACCCGAACCCCCCACTCCCCAACTCAGCACACACTCTCAAGCATACACCATGAACCCATACAGACCCGAACCCCTCCACCCCCCAACTCAGCACACACACTCTCAAGCATGCACCCATACAGACCCAAACCCCCCAACTCAGCACACAAACTCTGAAGCATGCACCCATACATGCATCTCAACATACACAACACAAACATACAAAAACAAACATTCATACACATCCGACACGCCCCCCAACCCCCACATTTCAACATACACTACACAAACACTCAAAAACAAACATTCATACACATCTGACACGCCCCCCACCCCCATCTCAACATACACAACACAAACACTCAAAAACAAACATTCATACACATCCGACACACTCCTCCACCCCCATCTCAACATACACAACACAAACACTCAAAAACAAACATTCATACACATCCGACACCCCCCACACCCCCATCTCAACATACACAACACAAACACTCAAAAACAAACATTCATACACATCCGACACTCCCCCACCCCCATCTCAACATACACAACACAAACATACAGCAGAACAGACCCGACACACAAACACAAACACACAGACCACTTACCGGAGACGTGCTGGTAGGCAGGTAAACTGGAACGCTGGTGAGGTAAGTGGAATCGTACTACGGCTGGCGTGGCAAGCAAGGTTGAAATGCCTTCCGGCATCAAGCCTTACTGGCCATGCTAGCCGTAGTGCTGGCACTCCATTGGTGCAGCACACACGCACTACGTGGCTCATCGGAGTGACGTGGTGCGTGTGTGCTGAGCCAATGATGACCAGTGTTTTGTTCGGCCCGAAAGACAACAAAGACTTTCCTAATGGAGGGCGGCCCATGCTGCTTGCGGGCCGCCCTCCATTAGGAAAGTCTTTGTGCCTCGCGGGCTGGAAAAAACAGCATGGCGGGCCGCAACTGGCCCGCGAGCGGTATGTTGTGCACCCATGCTCTACACCATCTCCTCAACCCTTACCACCTGTCCTTGCAAGAAGCTCTCGCCAGCTAACTAAAGAGAGATTATTACCCTTACTCCAAGGCCCAGCCTTCAGACCACCCTTCTCCACGGACCCAGAAACCCATACACTCTCATACGATGCCACCCTCAAATCTGCTGTCAATGCCATAGCCCCGCTCAAACCTTGCAAACAGAAACCCACGAGTCACTCCAATACCTGGTTCACCCCGGGCCTCCTCATACTTTGCACTGAAAAACAGACAGCCCTCACACAATGGCAAACCTCCCACTCGGATAAAGACAAACTCACCTTCAAAGCCTGCTCAAAGGATTACAAGAAGGCAATCATCCTTGCCAAAGCTAAATCTTTCGAATCCAGAATCTCCAATACCAAAGAAATCTTCTCTATCTTCAGAGAATTAGAGACCCCTATGGAACACCCCCCTAACCTTCACCAAATATAAGGTATGGTGCAACGAAATCCAGACAGCCATCCGCAACAAACTTAGCACACTCCAAACTAAAACCCAGTCCACTAAGCACCTGCTCCCCACCACCACCACCCCCACCCCTTCCTCCTCCCCTGACTCCTCCCCGCTTTTCTCATTCAAAGCTATACAGGAACAAGACATGATCAACCTCATTAGGAACCTAAAATCGTCCAACTGTAAGGGTGACTCCTGCCCTGCCTCTATTATTAAAGACTGTGCCAAGAACCTCACACCATTCCTGACCGCTTTCGTCAATGCCTCATTTGCCACTGGGAAAGTCCCCTCCTGCCTCAAGGAAGGCTGGGTCCGCCACCTCTTAAAAAAAACACTCTTGACCCTACCTCCCTCAACAAGTACAGGCCCATCACCACCGTCCCCTTCTTGCTCAAGATACTGGGCAAAGCAGCATACCTGCAGGTACAGCACTTCATCGAAGAAAACAAGCTCCTAGGGCTACGTCAATCTGGTTTTCGCCTTAGGCACGGGACAGAAGCACCTTACGTGACCAACAAAAATCAGATGGATGATGCCAGAGACCTAGGCAAACCAGCCCTACTCCTACTGCTCGACCTCTCCACAGCATTCGGCCTTGTAGACCACAATGTTCTATGTCACCACCTTTCGACCACAGCCAGATTCTCCCCTGACGCCACGACTTGGATCACCTCCTTCCTACAAGGCAGAACCATGCAAGTATTCTCTGACCTGGCCTCCGCCTCACCCACCATCATGCTTTGTGGAGGTCCACAAGGCTCCTGCCTCTCTCTCACCCTCTACAACATCTTTACTCACCCACTCTTTCTCATCCTCGACGCTATGGGTATCTTGTACACAAACTACGCGGACGATACCCAGATCCTCCTCACCCTCACGGGCAACTATGACACAGACTGTGCTATGCTCAACGACATCTACAACACCATTCAAGCCTGGATGGCAGCAAACGAACTGTGCCTCAACTCTGACAAGACTGAACTCCTCCTGGTAGGTTACCCCGACACACTAAAATACCTTGACTTACAGTTTAGCCACTTCACTATCGACTCCATTAAAATCCCAGTATCAGACTCAGTCAAAACCCTTGTAGTCCATTTGGACTCCAACCTATCCATGAACAAACAAATCAGTGCTATCACCTCCTCGGCAGCCTACTATGCCAAACTAATTAACGCAGCTAGGCCATTTCTCTCCAAGGAGAACTGCACCAACATAGCCAGAGCCATCACAGGCTCAAGGTTAGACTACTGCAATGTTCTCTTCCTTGCAACCTCCACCAAAAACCTGGATAGACTACAAATCATCCAGAACAACGCACTCCGCGCAGCACAAGGTATCTCGAAAAGAGAGCACATTACTGCTTCCAGGAAAGCAGCCCACTGGCTCCGAATAAAAGAGAGAATCTTATTCAAAACCCTGACACTGATCCACAAGAGCATCTACCTCTACATACCTGAATACCTCTCACAAAGGATTCACCCATCCACAAGGCCAATTAAGACACCCTACGCCAACATGCTCTGTGTGCCTATGGTAAGAAGATCTAGAGCAGGTGGCTCTAGCTTCCCCTACTTAGCACCTTCACATTGGAATGCCCTACCTTCCACCCTCCAAGGCGAGGCATCCCTCATGACTTTTCACAAAGCCATGAAAACTGTGCTCATCACCTGAAGTACGCCATAATTTACAGCCAAACCTGTTTTTCACATAAATGCACCATGCTTATATGTATATTATATGTATCCTAATGTATATTTGCTCTATTTCTGTTCAATGTATAACTGCTGCTCCCCATGAGTCCGCTCGATGTAACTAAGTTCCCTTCAAGTAACAGCACCTCGATGCCCAAGAGCTGCTGTGTGCTATACAAATGTAATAAATAAAAAAATAAAAAAATTACAGTAGTCCTGCTGGGGCATGATAATGACTTGCACCAGGACTTTGCGATTCTTTTGGGATAAGAATGGTTTAGTGTGTTTCAATACCCTCAGATGATATTGTGAATTGCTAACCATCCACGTGCCCTTTGGAACTGAGCGAGGCTTCTATATAAACTCCCAGTGTCTTGACCTTCTCTACAGTGCCTATGCTATTTCCTTCCAGATACATGCTTTTGTATTTCGGACTCAGTTTTGCTCTTGCCATTTTGGAGCCAAAGATCATAAGCTCAGTTTTAGAGGGATTTAAACACATCCATTTACTGGACATCCACTCTTTTATGGAGTCGTAGAAGGAGTTTAGCCTGGTTGTATCATTCTCGTAATCTCCACTTAGCTCCATCACGAGCTGGGTGTCATCAGCGTAATTGGCAAAGTAGACGCTCAAGACGGTTAGTAGGTCACAGAAAGGCGTCATGTATACATTAAATAAAGCCGGGGATAAGCAGGCTCCCTGAGGGACCCCAGAGAGTATTTCCTTCCCGTCTGATGAGGCATCACCCCAACAAATTTACGAGATCCTATTGCTCAGAAACGAATGAAACCAGTTACCCATGTCCCTCGAGCACTCCCTGCTAGTGCGCAGGATATTTATTAAACACCCACGGTCTAACACATCAAAAGCGGCCGACGAATCTAAAAGTACTAGAAGGCTAACTTTTCCCTTTTCCAGAAAGTCGAGCATACGTGACTCTAGGTCCAGTAGGGCGCTTTCTGTACCACTCTCTGGCTGCCCTCCATGGGCCCCCTACCGTCACGCTCCTTTGAGGCAAAAAACCTTGGTGTCATCTTCGACTCCTCTCACTCCTTCTCTCCTCACATCACGGATTACCTTGCACTTAGATCCTGTACCTTTCTTCCTCTGCACTCTGCTTTCCCCTGGCTCTCTCCGCCTCGCCTCTCCTGGCCCTCGCTTTCTCACTGGTCCTTCCACCCTGATCGACTCTTCCACCCACCTCCCCTCCCCCGGCACTTCTTGTTACTGCGCCTGCACAATCTGAATGTTACATGACCTAGTAGGACTGTTTTTTGTTTTTGTCATGCCTGTCCCCCCTGCCTTGTTGCGCCTTGAAACACCCTGTGTAGGCGCATTATAAATACCCAATAAATAAAATAAAAAATTAGCACCCAACTGAGAACTGAAACCTTGGACATTTTGGAGCGGCACGAGGGAACAATATCCAATTAGGAAGTATAATGCATTGATCTTTTTTTTAAACAGAGTAAAGGAAGATAAATGCACACATTATTAGTCTGAAAATCAGACATAGTGAGCCAGTTGATGAGTGTGAATTCATGCACTAATGGCTATATTTACCCTGTCCCTGCCCCCTCCCCTTTAAAATAATAGTCACAACTTAAATTCAAAAGTGTCTTTGAGGACTCTTCTTCACTTTGGACCACAGGAAGAAAGAGCACTGCTTAGCATCTCAAAGGCTTTTATGCAGTGACATTCACCTGTCACTTAACTGCTACTGCCTGCAATCACTGCTAATGTACCCGTGCTTCACCAAGAGATCAGGAAATCGGGCACCCAACAGACAAAAGTCTTCCCCCTGCTGCTGCCGTGGTCCATGTTTTTCTGATGCGTGTTTATGAAGCAGCCTAGGCCGCTCGTTTCCTAGGGCTGCTGACTCTTCACCCAATGCCAAGTTTACTCTGAAGTGGCCCAGACTGGGCTCGATAGAAGGCAGCAGGCGCCCAAAGGTACCCGGTAGATAGCTCAGCAGGTTGAGGGCTCCCTTCTGCGATTTGTGTGTGATCTGCAGGTCGCAGGTTCGAATCCCGGCAAGGCAAACTCAGACTTTAATCCTGCTGCCCTTAAATGAAACCCTGGACTAAGCAGGCATGGCAGGCATGGCGTGGGTAGTATCATACAACATTATTCGCATACTGCGTCTGGAAACCGGCCTCTCCTCTTAGAATGAAACCTGTGGCTATCGGCAGCAAGTTCAGGCCACGTGATTACATTGCTGCAGCTGAGCAAACGCATCTCAGTTCTACTTCTCCAGAGAAATCAAACAGGAGATTTGTAAAGGTTAATCCGAAAACAAAAGTGGATAAACTCAACAGGTTGCGCTTGCACCAGAATGGCTGAATGATTTTTCACGGATTGTTTAACCGTGAGAATCAATAGGTGTGTTGGCAGTGGCCTTGAGCTTGTCAGCAAGGCATCGGGCCGGTCGACTGTTCGGCACTCCACTGCAAGGCCTTGTTCCACATTGCGGTGCTAACAGACATGGAGGCCAAATGAAATCAG
The DNA here is from genome assembly GCF_040938575.1 of Ambystoma mexicanum. Classification (NCBI taxonomy): domain Eukaryota; kingdom Metazoa; phylum Chordata; class Amphibia; order Caudata; family Ambystomatidae; genus Ambystoma; species Ambystoma mexicanum. Next base: position 276,789,180 of record NC_090937.1, read on the forward strand.
TGATGTGTTGTTTGAGTGATTACTGATTGTTGCGTCTCATCCCATTGTTGTGCAATGATACCAATTAAAATGTCACCACTCTGACCCAAACTATGTTCTAATTTCTCAGATGTGACCTTGAGGTATGCCTGGCATTCCTTCTAGTCTGTTGAAACAAAAGAGAAAGGGGACTTTGAAAAGAACGTTGGCGCCTGTCCGTGAAGCGAGACGCTGCTGATACAGAACAGAGTGACACTTGCTGTCTTGCAAAATTCCTTTCCTGTCATGGCACTCTCCTCATGCTTCACTCATGGGCGGGCTTTGCAAGTTGTCATTAGAAAACAACCTAAAACACCTTTGCCAGAGAAGGACAAATGCGTGTGTTGCGCTTATTCTATTCACACTTGGTGGAATTCTTTCACAAAGTGCTCTACACTGTTCAAACCCAAAATGCATGCTGGAATAATGTTCCCAAAACCTAATACACAAACTACTGTAATAATGTAAACACAACAAATATACGGTATCTCAGGACCTTCAATCTTCTACTTTACGGTACATTCAACTAAATTCATTAATGAAGTAATACAAACGAGACAAATGTCAATATTACCCGGTGCATTTGAGTTGTTCAAACATATTTCTAGGAAACTGTATAACCTACTGAGCAGTTACAACATCACAGTGGACCATGTCAATGGCTAACCCATTTCTGATTTCACGGAAGTGCAAGTTAATAGATACAACAGCTTTGGGGGTGTATTCTGTTTACTCCGCCCAAAAAACTCCTTCAAGACTCCCTTCTTCTATATTCACTTCATCTGACATTTACTTCTTTATACATTTACTTATTACCTTAACTTCGACTTCAACTTGACATTCTCAAGGTGGCAATGGATGCGGGAAGGTTAGCTGCAGGGTTAGAGTTGAGGTCAGTGGGCCCTCCCCCTGTAATGACAGAGCGAATGTTAGAAGAAGTGCAAGGCAGAAGATGTAAAGGATGAAGTGGTGAATGAATGGCCAAGTGAATGCAGAAGAAGTGAAGACAGACACATCAATTCCGTGCTGTGTCAAAGACATGACTATGTTCACAACTAAGTACTCATATTCCCAGCCTTAATCAGTGAGCACAATTCTGAATGAACAAGATTGTACCTCGTAGACAAAGACCACAAAGTCTATAAGTAACAACATTAACGTTCATCCTTTACAAAACACATTTGATGTCTCAAGGATAAACTCTTACCGGGCAAAATATCGCTGAGAAGCATGGTGCCTTGTCCTACACACAGAACATTTACCATTCTGACTCTTCAGAGCCCCATGAGCTGTAGGAAATGGCAAACCATTTGAAATACTCTGTACCTAGGGTGACCAGATTTAAAAAGTAAAACACCGGGTAAGGGCAACTAACATAAAGGTAGGACTAACTCTTGAAAGTGGTTGTCAAGCCTCTACACTTCAGTAGTGGTTGGAGGAGAAGGGGGTTTAAGTGTTGCTGTTCAAATAAACACATATTATAATTAATTTATCACAAACTAACACTATCTTAAGTTGTAAAATGCAGCATCTCTTCTGTGTGATTGTGCATTCATTTCTGTCAGCTATAAAGAACGACTACCAAAAACCGGGACCACTGCAGTTTCCAATGGAAACATAATCTTGAGAAAGGGGAACAGAGCAGCAAAAACGGGGACAGTCCCGGAAAAACTGGGACATCTGGTCACCCTATCTGTACCCGATTAAAAGAATTCCTGCAGTCCTTGGAGCATATCCATCATGAGACAGGCCAGGTAAGTTTTAGGGGAGTTTTGATAGATTCTGTGGAGTTTTAGGGGAGTTTTGATAGATTCTGTGGAGATTGGGGATCTTTCTTGACTGTGCACTCGCTCTGAATACTTTTTAGTCTCTATTTGCACCCTTTTGTATATGTGTTTAATATGCCCATCTTTTTCTTACCCTTTCTTTATCTCACCCAAACCCTTCTCCCTGCCCTTTTCTCTTTGTGTCACACCAAAAAGATATAAAAAAGCAACAAAAAACGTTTCATTTTTTATTTCTAATCCCATTTACTTTGTGTGTGTTTCCTTCGAGGCCTTGTGTGACTTGTCTTTGGTTTCCGTATCTTGCCTTTAGCTCCAAATAAACAAAGAAACACATTTTACAAAAATGTTTCCTTTTTGTGTCCTTCCTGTTTAAGTCAACACCCTTTGGGTGTCTGAGAACCCCGTGTGGATCAATGTGTTTGCCCTAGTCAGACACTGGTTTTTATTCATGTAGTCTAGAGTGTCAGTCCCCAGATGAAGGGGGGTGCAGAAGTGGATTTGTGCTGCTCTGAGGCAGGTGAGCAGAGAGTACAGGTAGTGGAGCAGGGGGAAATGGAAGAGCAACACGTTAAGATGTCAGAGGTGGCCCCCCAGCAGATGTCCCAGGAGGAAGAAGAAGCATCTTCACCTGTGTCCACTCTTGCAGATGGGGTTAGACTGGCACAGCCATCCCATGTCAAGGGTCAGTTGGAATGGGATATCCTGGGCCTGAACAGTACCCACCTCGTCATGGTCCTGGAAGCACTTCAGGTTGCTGGAAGTGATGACAGTGAGGGGACAGAAGAGCACTGTCAACACACCAACGAAGTAGGATAAAACAAGGAGGTTTGCTTCGGTTCTATTTGCGGTCATCCCCGGATTTCTTTTCGCTGAGTATTTTGCAGCAATATTTTCTCTGAAAAAACTCATCGAATTTCTTGTTTTTTTATTTGGGGGGTTACCCCCCAAACCTCCCCTTCCCTTTGACTTATTATCTATCCCCCACCACCCCTATCTCTTATATGCTCTTAGCCAATCCCCTACCCCCATATTTTTCACAGAGTTTTTTTCGACCGAAATGTTTTGGCAAAAAACACCGCGAAAAATAAACGGGCGATGGATGAACGTTGTACCATTGCTTCTTGGGTGCTACTGCAAGGCACAACCACATTGAAAGGAAGCATGGCCTGAAAGGTCCTGCACGCAGGTTAGCTTCAACTGACCCCTCTTCCGCTGCACCCTCCGGCAGTGGCAGCTGATGTGGTGACACAGCTGCCTATTGCCAGACCGGGACACCCTGGCACTTGCAGCCATCAGCTACCCTTCCCTTTCAGCCTGCACAAGCACTGCTGCACTCCCTGCATTCCGGACCAGTGGCACCCTCCAAGAGCATGGCCCTGCTCGCACCTCCAACGCCGCCACCACTGTAGTTTGTTGATATTGTTAGCCCCTGGTGTGCTGCTATTTGGACAGGTGCATAATGACCAAATGATATGTCACGCTGAAATGTGCTGCCTGTATGGCCAGATGACCATCAGTTGGAGGGAGCTGAGTCAAATGGAAATGGTTGTTGACATTGAGGCACATGCTATGGCACCACGTCACCACCATGTAAGGTACTCACTGGGCGTTTGGATCTATTGGACCTAAAATGTTTGACCTAATCACATTTGATCAAATTTATTTGGCCTTTTTTTTGGGTCTAAAAGGGGTAGGCAAAGAGTAGGAAAAGGGTAGGTAGAGTGATTCTTCTCAGAGCCAGGGGCATAGTCCCCAAATATTGTGTGAGTAACTCTCCAAGTGGTTGATGGGGTCAAAATGAGTTTCGCAAGCAGCTTGGTTGCACCAAAGTTTGCAGAGTTGGAAAGGGAGTGAACACGTTGGAGACAGAAGATAAGGAGATACATGAAGTGAAATGAGCTTGTCCAGACTGGAATCAGATCAATGGACCGATGGTTGGCCCACAAGCTTGTGCCCTTACGTCGCATGTCATAAAATATACAGATTTCAGAAATCCAATTAATAATGCTCCAATTGCTAGTGTTACATATTTGTATGTTTCATTCACAGCACGCGCAACACGATAGCTAGAAATGGGGCCGTTGCTATATTCAAGCTTCTATCATGGATGGTAGAAATGAAAATGTGTATTTGGCATGCCTAAGAGAAAAAAGCACTTCAACCCACCACTGAATTCACTGTCAATATTACCTGGGCAGAATAAAGTAAATGCCAAAAATGGATGACTTTGAATATGATGTGGGGTGATATTACCCTACATACTCGTTAGACAGGCTCGTTTTTGGTTAGTTCTGTGAATTTGCTTTCTTGTTTATTGCCTGGGGCTGATGATGTGTTTTCTAAAGCAACCGTGTGCTTGTGTGGTATCTGGTCTCTGCATCGAATGCCATTGCTTCTAATGCCATTCCATCGAAAACTTTCCATCGAACATTTTTCCATCGAATGCATATTTTTGGGGGGTAAAGGGTTATTTTTTGTTCAGGTGCATTTTAAAGGGCAAAAAAAACAGGGGTTTAGAAAATGGATGCAATGGCATCGATGCAAAGACCATAAACCGCTTGTGTGCATGGACAAGCACCATAGTAAATGCTTGCTGTTGGGGCTCACTTCATATGTTTCCTACTGTGCTTTCCTGGCAAGCAATGAATGGAGGAGGCAGAACATGCTTTTCGCAGGTTTTATTTCACAAGGAGAAATGAAGCTTCTAGCTAGGGCTGCTACTGTGTGCCTTGTTGGGAGGTCTATCTCTGTGAATTACTGTGGTTGTATAACAGCACGAACAGGAGTAAAGAACTTAGCAGGAGCATCTATGACTAGTCAGTCAACCCCACTGAAAGTACTGACTGCAGCTGTGGCACAACAGCAGCAATCATTTCTGGAGTGACATCTCCAACTGGGGTGAATAGGCTTACTGGCTACTGGCAAGCTCTTCTGGGTTTCTTCCAGTCTTGTGTATGGTGCTGCACCATATAACACTGCAACCATGTGGCACCCAACTTGGCCCCAGACCTCCCCTGGCACACATCTCCATTGCACAGAGTGAAGGGGGCAAGGTGATTTCATTTGTTTTCCAGAACTAGGAAAAGTCCAAAGTGTGGACTTTCTTGCCAGAGCAAGTAGGCATGTCCTATCTACTGGCCAAAAAGCTGACGGTGGGGGTGGTGAATTTGGTGCTGTGGTTTCCATATGCTGATGTTGTACACTTTCAGATCTGGTAGGCTGTCATTGTAAGACCCAGTACATGCTCATCATCAGTGGATTTGGGTGGTATTGGAGACCAGGACCACCCACGGCCTCAACCACTGCACGTGTTCCTCCCAGCTCTTTAGTAGCACAGTAGTATCCCTTACATCCATTGAATAACATCTCTTCATGCCTACCAAGAAATGTAAGAATGTTTCTCTGCTATTGGTATTTGTTATGGCAAATAAAGGACAACAGACTCAATTACAGACACTGAAAATAACCTCTCCTTGCCTTCTTATAATTATAGGACCTTTATCTTCAACTTGTAATTTTCACAGCCACTAAAAGTCCTTCCTATCTGTATTTTAGCTCTTGCACTATTTGAAATGTCATCAGGCCAAGTATGATAGTTAATTTCACATTCTTGCTGTTTATGGCCTGTAACAATGTCATTGTATTTTCCCTTGTTCCCTCTCTTGCTGTGAAGCACTTTGAAACACATTGTGTATAGGCGCTATATAAATAAACTATAATATCATATCATAACACTCTCAGTTACAGAAACTAAATTCACTATGGTTCTTTAAACACATTCTATGATCTGTTATTTGGCAGCTTATGAGAAGTATTTAATTTTGCCACTAAAAGACAGCACAGTCACTTACAGCCACTCAACATAATCTTCTTATGCCTACTAAGAAAAGGAAGACTTATTCTATCCAGCTGGTATTTGGCATGGCCACTAAAATATGGCACACTCGGGTAAAGAGACTGAATATATTCTCCTACTGTCTTCCAAGAAAGCCAAGACTTTATATCTGCAACTACTAACAACGAGTCTTTTGTCTGGCCACTGAAATATGGCACATAAGACACTCAATGCAATCTCCTCCTCACTACCAAGAGTTATGAGATATTTTCTTTGAAAGTAGTATTCGGTATGGCCATTAAAAGCCAAAACAGTGTGTTGCAAACTCTGTAAATTATACCCTCCTGCTTTGTAAGAAATATGTTTTTCCAGTCTTCATATTGATAAATCTCCCATTAATATCGTGTAATCAGTTGTGGATCAGTGTGTTCCATAGCAGTAAGCACCAACCGCATGATGGTCATGCTACCTCGGATGCCATGTCTAAAAGGATAAACACGACTTCCAATACAAATAACACAAGATTAGCAATCAGCCTCGAATAAGAAATCACGCATTCCTCGCGAGGAGCTAGAGTAGCAGCGACGAAACAAGTGTTGAGGGTGAAAATCTAGAGGTTTATAGAAGATTACATACAAAGCAAAAAGCTGGACTTTTCGAGGATATTATGAAATTAAAACAAAGCTGCAATGACGATGTATCTACTAGAATGTAGCTAAATAAGTTTAATATGCAAGACGTTAAAGAGACCTGGAAATCAATGGGACAATACCTTTATTTATGTATGGATTACAGCTGGCGCGCAATCTCTCCACAGAGACAATAAACAGAACTCTACATTCTGAGGTGTCTCTACCAATGCCCTCAAATTGACAACTAGATCCTAATTTGCCAATTCATCACTCATCCCTCTGATACCACTGATATCAGCAGTAAAATTGGCTCATTACGAGGTTGGCAGCAATCTGGTGGTAAATCTGGGAATTACTGCCAAACTCCTTTACCGTTACCACCACTTGGTCCTGTGGCATTACTGCAAGATTACGAGTGGTGGCACATTGTTGTCCCCGCCACCCTCATAGGACTCCATGGGGATTTGTGTTGAATTACCACGAGTTGCAACTCTGCTGCGGTAATTGTAATGATTTTAGGTGGTAATGTAGACGATTTCACCTTAGTGCTGAAACTCGTAGTAAGGCAGTGTAGTACAGTGGCGTTAAAGTGGGGGTAACAGAATTACCACCACTTTACTGCCATTTTACTGCATTTGCATAGTCTAAATGAGGATGGGGCTCAATGTGTTATTGGGCGCCCTACAGACCTTCATAAAATAGCCTGCCACCCTGCCAGCCTGATGACCAGCACTTTAGAATGGATGTGACCCTTTTTGCCACATCTAAATCACGTTTGTACTACCTCCATGCTAACAGTATGCCCCTCCTTCTCACAGTTAGGGAAGAACCTCCTACCCATTGTGCCTTTCACTATTCTGTTACTTTTTACTTGCACAATTAGGGCCTTAAATTGCAGAAGGCTGCTTAAAGATAACACTTTCAAGTCCTATACAACATAAACGTTGATGTTACTACATGATAGAAGTAGCTGGGGGTCAAGGAATAGGTACTTCCCAAGCACTGGCATAATGGAATTGGCCACAACATGGGAACACCTGAAACATAATGCAATATCCAATTAGTTCATGTCAGTGCCTCGCAAATGCCTATCAAATACCCATACACAAGTGAAATGATTGCTTTTGTTAGTAAAAAGAACAAATGCAAGAGCACACATCTGTCTGATTTTAAGCACAACACGAACTTATTTGCATCCTCGATTAAGGCATTAACTCTCACAGGATTACTGAAACAAAAATACAGCCAAGTCCTATGAAACACACACTTTGATGTTACTACATGCTAACAGTAGCTACACATCGAGGAATAAACATTTCCCAAGCAATGCCATAATTGACGACCATAACATGGCAACATCTAGAAAACAGTTCAATTACCCAATGTTATGAGGTTAGTGCCTCACAAATCCCTACCTATGTATGTGTGGGCATTTTAATGTTTGAGTGTGTGTGTGTGTGTGTGTGTGTGTGTGTGAGAGAGAGAGAGAGAGAGAGAGAGAGAAAGACAGATAGAGAGAGAGAGAGAGAGAGAGAGAGAGAGAGAGAGAGAGGATATATGTGTGTACCATTGATTCTGTGGTCACAGAGAGCACACACAGCAGCTGCCCAGTTTAGGAGCGAGTGTGGGGTACTTGTGTCATCTAGTCTGTCCTTTTCCACAGTTATCTTACCAACTTGGGTAAAAGTTGCAGATGTAAGAGCACGATTCAGTGAGCATCCCATGTACTTCAGAGAGACAGCCCAACATCCTCCTTGCTCTCTTCTGTAGTGTAAATAGCTATGAATGGGTGAGGCTGTCCCTTCCCTCACTCCAAGAGACCCCTGTGGACAACAGCTCAACACATTGTGCAAATGCAAATCCCAGACAGCTCATCCCTACCATTGGAAGGACAACCCTTAAAATCTGGATGAATAAATCATGGCTGTTTTTGCCCCGGTCCTATCCTTTAGCTGTGGCACATGTAAGGAAAACCCCAGGAGACGCCAGAGCGACTGCAAGCTCGAGATTGCAGTCTTATTGGAAAGTTCACCATAACACCAGCCAAAAAACTACCAACACACTGCTCTTCACCATACTGCAGCTGTCACACCTCCCTGTCACCTTTTTTTAGGTCAAGGTGGTACACATTGTTTTGAGGAATCTGCACTCCACCCTGTACCTTTTCGGGGCCTTGTTACATCATGAAGAATCCCCAGCAGGAGTTGCAGCATCACACTAATACCAAAGGCCTGGGGCCGCATTAACGTCTGGTGAGTTGTGTCAGTTGGTGGCGGTAGAGGGAGGATTTTATTTCGGACTGTGTGAGAAGAGTTTGGACCTTGTGTGAGACAGAGTGCAAAATGAGCAAGGATGCAGGCCCCTGCACCGATCAATGTCTGATGGATGCCTGAAAAGATGCCTTGCAAAGCCCTGCCCTTAATGGGCAAACGTCCCTGCAGGCCACTGAGCCTAGCACCTGTGCATGTTAGAGTGTGGTTTGAGGTATCTCTCAGCCTACTAACCATACTAGGGAAGGTGAAATGGGTGACTGCTGTCCTCAAATTTCAAGTTGCGCTACCACTTAACCTTAACCTCTTGCCATCCAAAAGCTGTAGCAGATTATGGTAATGTCTGAGGACAGATAAAGAGAGAGGTGGCATTGAAACTGAGAGAAATGGGACCTGTGTGAAAATGGGCATGGGTAGAAATACAGGGTTGGAGGAGGTCTTGCCTTTTAAGGCCTGCGGTCACACATTCATTTCATATTATTTCATGGCAAAGTAACAATAGTGTTGCATAAGAAAGTCAATCACAGCAGGTGTTTGACCTTATGTGTTTAATTTGCGTGTTCATAAGAAATGTGGGGATAGAGTACCCAGAGACATTAGAAATGAGTTTTTTTTAAAAGGTACAATACAGGTAGGTACAACCCAGTCAGGTGGACTGGATTTTGATAAATAAACAACATGTTCTCCTTTCATTTAATGACATATTGTGTTTTGCAAATACAGTGTGAACATAGAAACAAATTTCAGTGAACATAGCAAACGTATAACAGTGTGTGGGGTCAACACTGAATAAGTAATGGAATCGTCGACACTGTGGTGTTTCGGCCCTGAAACAAACTGTTGAGTGAAGCTTGTGTGTGCAGGCCTTCATCAAAATCCAGTCCACTTGACTGGGTTGTACCTACCTGTATTGTACCTTTAAAAAAAAAAATCTGAATGCCTCTGGGTACTCTGTCCCCACATTTGCTATGAACATGCAAATTAAACACATAATAATAATACTAATAATACTAATAATAATAATAATAATAATAATAATAATAATAATTTAGCATTTATATAGCGCTACGAACCCTCAGGTATCTGAGCGCTGCTTATTATTATCCATGGTGTGTGGTGCTCATTTATCGGGATTCGAACCTGCGATAGCAGGTTCTGCAATGATGTCAAAGCAAGCGCTCTTCTTGCTGTGCTATGGGACAGCTAAAGGTCAAAACACCTGCTGTGATTGACTTTCCTATGCAACACTATTGTTACTTTGCCATGAAATAATATGAAATTAATGTGTGATCTCACACCCTGATTTCTATGATCATTTAATTACGCCCACCTGGGTTTTGCAGGGCATAGCCAGGTGCCCTTATATATTTCTTGTAAGGCCTGCTACAGCCTTCTCTCAACTAAGCAACTCCCCTCGAAGATCTCATGCCAGCTTACACTACACACACAGATCAAGCAACGACTAAGCTCTCCTCTTTAACCCTATCACACTCTACCATATCAGTCGCTAACCAGCCCCAAAGCGCTGTACTTCCTCAGATCTGCGGCTCATCCCTGTGGATAGCATACTCGCAGGTTTCTCTGCCAAACTCATAGAAAGCCGATTGGCATTCAGGAACTGGGTACATCCGACCTGCGCCCATCAACATCAGAGGTTTCACATCTTGCTTTCTCACGAATGAACCCCAACCCCATTTTTCTTACAGAGCCATTCACAGAGAGGCCACCAACAGTGGCTATACAAGACCACTCACATTATACTAATTTACATTATCGGTGGCTTCTTGCTGTCCTCCGTCTCTTAGTCCTTCTCTGTGCACACTATGATCTGCTCCACTCTTTTGTCAATGTGTACACCATTTGCCAATGTAGCGTTGCCACAAAGCCAGCGTTTTTAATTTGTGCCTGGACCGATTTTCTCTCCCAGTCCAACCCTGAGTGTAGGGGAGCGCGGTGCATTCCAGCCCATGCACAAAGAATGTTCAGCGCGCACAGAAGTAACACACAATCTGCTACATAATGGTAATGTGTTCTGTTTTATTGAGTACCAGAATGCAATGCAGTTATAGCTGCTCCCACACCAATTATAATTGTAATTGGTTATTTATGGTTTCTAAGCGCGGCACCAGGGATCGAACCTGTGTTGCTCCGCTGTGAGCACGTTGCCCCTGAGCTATTCTCGCGGTACATGAAATCTATCACCCAGTGTAGGGCATGTGATGGCTGTTCCAATGATGCCTATACTGTAAATTGGATAACCGTGTTTCAGCCTGTGCTGCAGCACTGAGCCCCGTGCTTTCCTGTGAATGCAATACCGCTGACTAGCCCCTAGCGTTGCCTGTGCACTTCTGAATAATCAGTGGGACCCTTGCGTCGAAAGTCACAAAGAGGATCGCTCCTTAAGATGTGGCCCGAGATTGGACACAGTGGACCAAAGTGCTTGTGTTTTCTGTGCTGTGCCAGACGCACTCCACGCCTCTCCTGGAAATAGGAAATCCGAGTGCTTTAATGTCCCTGTGATGTTAAGGATTCACCTTATATTATGTAAGTTAATGTTTGAAGAGTGTAAAATGGCGCTGAAATAATGATCACGCGCTTGCTGCTGGTGCCGCTGCAATTCCCTCCAATGATGATGCAGTCACACATTTTTTGGTCCATACATGCACGCCACACTCTGAAATGAAGCTAGGGGGTGTCCAGTCAGTGGGCCGAATCAAGGAAGGGGTTGCCCACGATCACAATTGGTAGCCAGAGGATTTGTCTATCCTATACCAGTCCTATGTCTGCCATGTACATGGCTCTTAAATTGGAGTTCACTCCCTGAGGCTGAGCCCTGAGTGTAGCAGGCAGGGTCTCTAAATGCGCCATGGTATTACGTAGGACCATCAGTGTCCTATTAAGGCACCTATAAGTTTGCCACAAGGGTGCCCGAGGTCATTTACTCCTAGTAACCAACAAACATTCAGAAATGAGTTAGAAGATTGATATATTTAGGTTTCTTGTCGCATGCCCATGCAATCGGATGTTTGCATCGGAGCGTGAGATTCAAGGAGAGTGAAGGCATAGATTTATATGCCTGTGAAAACACTACTGTCTTGATAGAATGTCGGAAGTAGTCATAATTGGGTTCCTGCTGAACAATGGATGTTTGAGAGTCCCAGAGGGCAAAATGTCCGCCTTCCCGTTGATGAAGGGCAAAGGTGGATGATTGGAGGGATTTTGAAGGGTTGTAGGTCCTGATTTATTTCTTGAGGTAGGTGGTCATTTTTCAGGCAGCCTGGAAACTGATTGATGGCTAGTTCCTCCATGATTTTGGTGTTCCTGGGAAGATTGGCGATTCCGTTGCATTGAGATGGTGTAGAGGGATCCAGTGATGGATTCTTGAGAAGGGGGGTCTCCATAGCATGATTAGGTTGGGGTAAATGAGGCCCCATAGAAAGACTTGTTGATGATGATGAATGAGGGGTTGCAAGTAAGGGTCTAGGCTAGAAGGCTAGAGATGGAAGCCAGCCAGAGGTCAAGGGGAGAGTCAGTCTGGCTAGCAGCCTTAATAGTCCTAATTATGTCTTAAAGATATTTTCTAAGACGTTTCTAAGCCTTTAAGATGAGTTTATTAAGAAAACACTCAGCGCAACAGCTGCGACCGGGGTGACAGCACCAGTACATTACATCCAGTGTAAGCCATCCTAGGAAAAACAGAACTTCTATGTGACATGCAAGAACACAAACACACACACAAGCTGAAATTGACTCCGACATTAACGGCCGACCAGTGCATATCACTCAACAATATGGGAACAGGCTATCACTTTCCCACATGAAATACCAGTCTACAGAAGAACTGTAAACATTCTGCAAACTCTTGATGAATGGGTGAGGTTGTTCTCAAAGTTGTGGCCAGAATCAAGGCAAGAGTTTATTGATCCCCAACGAACGTGGATTTCTGGAGGGCTAAACAGGAGAATGTGGATTGGCAGTGTGATGTGATATGTTCATTGAAGACGTCCCCATGACTTGGTGGGAAATTGATATTACAGCCTAACACAAGCAGACAAACCTGCTCGTCATTTTCAGAGAAGTGAATGGTTAAAAACACAGCTGATGATCACAGAGAAAGCTCACACGTGGTTGGAGAGTAACAATAAAAACTGAGGAGATATGAGAAGGCCAGAGGAACACCATAGCGCACTGGCGTTGATGGAGACAACCATTTCCCCATTGTCACCATTTGCACTCTACTTGAAAGGAAAGACCAACCCCTGGTCAGGGCCTGATTGATCTAAAACCAAACTAACCCGCATACTAAAAACACCATGATCCACTGTGTCAAAAGTCCCTGGTATGGCTACCAAGACTATTATGGCAAAAGATCAAGAGTTAGTCAAACATATCATGTCACAACAGCAACAAAGATAATTTCAGTGCCAAGGAGTGCCAAGGAAAAATCTCTCTCCCTCTACCCTGCTAACCTAGCTCTCTGCTCTTTCCCATTCTCCCTCCTCTTACATACAGGTTGCTGACTGCCCGCCTGGTGTACCTCAGAGTCTCACAGGTCCCGGGCACCCCCATCAATCCTCTCTCGCACTTGCCTCAGGGACCTACACCCCACCCACTTACACTGCACTTGAGAAACACCCCACACTTGCCTTAGGAACCTACAACCCAAGAGAGTGGCTCTCTCTGCACTTACCCCACTCTCCACCGACTGGGTGCACGTGGAACTCGCCCTCCCTGTGACCGGCTGTGCACTTGCACAATCCGAATACACCGGAGGTGAAGATCGTCTGTCTGTTCTCCCTTGTCTTCACCCCTTAATTGCACTGGTAAAACTGCAGAATCGCCGTCAGGCCTATTTGCTGTGTCTCAACTATTAAATGTATTTTACGCACTTACTCTGCCCGTGCAGAATATTATTGTCTCTGAATTTCAAGGGCTCTGAGCGACTGTTGTTTTTCCCCCCTGTTCCCACCCTCTTTGAGTGCTTTGAAACACTTACCTGTTTATAGGCGCTTTATAAATAAACAATACCAATACCAATACCAAGACTGCAATAGCACAAGCTTGGAAAACCTGCTACAAGATCCCACAACCTGTTCCTTAATCATGCATGCTTACGCAGACCAGTACATTCCCAGAATCGGTGGAATTTGCTCTCATGGCAAAAGGTGCAGACCTTGGACAGCAAAGACCTGAGTGGGAATGCTGGCTCCCTCAACCTGGCCTCATTGAGTGTTCCGGGAACATTCCTTCTTTCTCTCGGAGCCTTTTTCCTCGTAGCTGTTTGATTGGGAGCACATACAAACAGGCAACATCTTGCTGAAAAAGAGCTACATAAGGTCTTGATCATGTCTGTATTTTTGTAATGCAAAGATGTGGCTGTCAATTCCATCCAGCCGAGGCACAATGTGACTCGAGATGAATTGAGGAATGTGTTGAGCGGAATAAAAAAAAGATATCTGCACAACCAGCCGCCGGCGCCGCACCACCAGGATCACTCGCTGCTGCGGCCGAGTAACAAAAGGCGGGACAAAGCGAAAATTAAACAATTCAGGGCCATCACCCACTGCAGTCTTTTTCAGTCACACAGAACAGAGTCCTCCATGACATTTCAATGTGAACCAATCACATTCATTTTGGTGCAATGAGCTGAATGCTGAAGGGGTTTTAAGTAGTTCCATGAGGCATTTGATTGCATCCTTTTCTATCCTGTTTTTTTGCTTTAATCGTTTTCGGCCTAAAGCACAATGCCTTTGAAATTAACAAATGGACTATGTGTCATTTCTAGACTTAACATCTTGCTATGCCTGTCCATAGTGTGTGCAGTGCACATACTAAATCCTCCAAATAGCCTGCTTTTTAATAGCATGCCATGGATGTAAATCTCTTGGCGTCAAGGTGAGGTGATAATTGCCCTAAGGCCAAGACATTCACCCTCTCCCTGAACAGAACGCTATCAATGTACAGACTGCACACTCCTCATGCAGCCTCTAATAGCCCGTGTTCCTTCCTTTCCCAGCATATGATATGATAGGTTATTTAGAACGCACTTAATACCCAGAGGTTTCTAAATGCGGACCTGTGGATGGAACCTGTGTTGCTCTGTGTCGTCTTGCTTCCAAGGCAAGCACGTTGCCCCTGAGCTATCCTCCCGAGACACGTCTCTACGTGTACTGCCCCGTGTCTTTCCACATAAGGCAATGCTTTTCAGATACAATTTTCTGCGTCCCTCACTCTGGGTCTTTCTTTACTTTAGCTTCTATCTTCCACACATCTTGTTTGGAAAGTTGTCTGAATGTCTGTCTTTCTTCTCTTTAATGCTCTCTGGCAGTCCTCCCCTCCCTCACGACTCCCACCTCCTGGCGTTCCCACCCTCGGCCATGATCTTTTGCTTTCAACAATCCATTTCTACTTCGGATCACCTCTGACCTCACAAAGCTTTGGATCGATTTTCCTTGAGGCGCTTGCTAGGTTGCGTTTGAATTCAATATTATTTGATAACACGCTCAATGCCGTCTCTAAGTGCATGACCGGAATTCGAACCCGTGTTGCTCTGTGTTGTCTTGCTTGCAAGACAAAGGCATTGCTCCTGAGCTATCCTCCGAGCCCTCTTAGTGTATTAAGATAAGAGGTTTGGCCCCCTAGACATGTTTTACCACCCACATCTCTGACTCTCTTGCTACAGGGCAAGACTGAATGTTACCAAGGTTGATAATATACATTTTGGCCCAGCCCCATACGCACAGGGTTCAACATAAGAAGGGAGCAACGTTCTTTTTTTGATTCTTATGCACATTAGTTGTTTACATTTTTTATTCTACATATGCTACCCATCCTTTTGTAGGCTATATGAAGCCATGTTTTAGTTCAGACTGAAAGTTGGCAAACCCATATTTGCCAAAGTACTCCTATGCATATGGGCCTCAGTATTTGTATCAGTATACAAAGTAATTTGGCATGCTGTTTCCTACCTGTAGAGCATTGACCCAATCAAGATTTTGCCTGACCCTGACATGGCAGCATCAGGCAGACCCTAATTGGATGAATACTCCTGTTAGGCTGTAGATTCTGTAAGCAAGAAGGGGTGCCTGAAACCCTTAAGCAACGACTGGTGTTGTGTCCAAGTTTGAAGACGCAGAGATGTATGCACTTTTGCACAAAGCAAATACATTGAGTGTGATATATTTTGGGAAAAGTGTTTGAGCGGCTACCCCACATCAATTGCCATATCGGTAGTGAATTTTTTTAATAGTTTACACTTGGAGGGAAATGAAAATAAAATAGACAGGAGTAGTTTAATGCCTCCAGAAGCATTTTAAAATATTCTATATGTTACTGAAGATGTTTATTAGAAATGTATTTAGTGAATCGAAGATTGAGTAATTACAAAGAATGTGTGTTGGGCTTGACTTGATGAAACAATATTGTAAGTTTGCACAAAAATATATGAATCTATTATAACTATGAGCGTTTTATTTTTCTTGATGTACTTTCGAGGGCTGCACAATAATTTATATATTGTGGTTCAATGAAATAATGTGCTCATTATTGTAATGTGTTTTTGTGTCTTTCTTTTTGTATTGTATGAATTGTTAAGGTTGAACATGTTTTAACCGATAAACAATAAAAACAACAAATACTCCTGTCATTCCATTCACAGGGCTGCCTCTGGCCACTCCTCCATTTCCCAGTCCCATACCTGAAAAAGTGCACATTACAATAACACCGTGAGGAGCTATGCAGCACTTCACGCCTAATGCAGCCTGCTTCTAGGTGCTGAAACATTTGGTGTCACTATTATTAGCGGCTCAGTTTATTGAGGGGAGGACGAAGGGGTTGAAATTAGCCCAACCGCGTTATCAAAACCATGAACCATGGCATCGCCCTGTTGCAAGAAAAACATCTTGTGCTTCAACTATCAGCCTGGCATTTACCATAGATCTCTCTCTGCCCCAGTTGTTCTATCTCTCTTTCTTCCCGTGGCGCCCCGAGGTTCCCAGTCGAAGCACAGTGAGAACAGGACCTCAGCAGCTGTCCTCCCATAGAAAGACAGCCTGTGCATGATGCCACATGATGCCACATGATGCCACATGATGCCACATGGGAGGAACACTCAGTCTCACCGCAAAGAGACGAAGCACAAAATGGCCTTGGGATTGAAACCACTTTCAAGTATGGTTTGGCTTAGTGATAAGAGTCCCAGTCTATAGCAGAGCAAACCAAAGTTCAAGTGCATAGGGAGGGATATCTATTTTTTAAGGCTTTTTATTCTTGCCCACATCTAGTGATGTAAGGCCTAATCGAAAGCCGCTGTTCAACATTTTCTACTGTGATGTAGTTTACTGAAAGCTGCCAACCAACATCCCTTCATATCACTGCTCTTTCCAGGAGCACATTCAACTGAGCCTAGACCTCTGGAGTGCACCATGAGCAGGCAAGGAACTTTAAAGCTGATCCAACCCTCCATGGGCACCACTGGGCAATGCCTTATCTCAGACTGCTGCACTCTCCCGAATAGCAATAGACCAGCCAAAGTGAACATTCCAAGGGAGCAACCGATGACATGGAAATGATTGAACAAAGTCATTCTGAGCAGACTGGCCTTCCCTTAAGAAGTCTCCTGGATTGATTTCCACATGGGTGGCCATATGGAAGTCTCCTTTGATGCACTCATGGGCGCCGGCATCTAGCTCCCACTTATCCGTGAAAACAGTCCAGGGATGGGGAAGTGCCAAAAACCAACTTTAATTACGCAATAAGCCCAGTGCCGCGGGGGCATTACTGAGTCAGGTAATGCCCCGGCGTGGGCCACAGTCTAGGGGTTGACTCTGGTTTCATAGGTTTTTTTCATATTTTAGAGGGGTTCCTAAGTGCGGACCCGTGTTGCTCCACGGTCATCTTGCTTCCATGGCGAGCGGGTTGGCCCTGATCTATCCTCCCGGTCCACCTTACACCCACACTACACTACAGACCTTAGGAAATGGTAAAGATGCATCAGCACTTGCAAATATAGGCTTCTGCCCAATATTTAGACATCAGGGAACAATGGTAAGAACATCTTATTGTTATCATCACGTTTACAGTAAACTGTTGTCTCCCAGCAGCAAAAGCAAGGCTGCATCCTGCAAATATATACATATATTTCCCTTTAAGAAAGACATGCTCTGACAGCAGGGGGTGGACTAGCTGTTAGTGGCCTTCCAATGAGGTACATACTGTTGCCGACCGGTCATCTCTTTCTTCGTCTCTGGCCATATTTATCCTTTGAGATTTTGCTCCTCGCAGCTGCTTTGTGAGTGAGCACCGGATTTCTAAGTGTTGCTTCCGAGTTTCCTTAGTTTAACTTCTTTGTGACTGCGCCTCACTTTAGAATCACCCTAGTTCTCCTTTGAGCCTTTATCATGGCATTTGTGTAAGGGCGCTGTGTTCCAACTAGTGTTGATGAGGAATCTCTTGGCACAACACGAGGGCGTGTGCTCCAGCCCGTTGGACTCATAGCCTCAGCTCCAGTGTAGCAACGCTTTGCTGTGGTAAAACGCCCCTTAAGGGATTTCCTCACCGGCTCCTGGTCCCCAGCCGTGGGCCCCATCATCTACACACATGCTCAACAAACAGCAGGGGGGGGCATCTTTCTCGCTGCAGACACAAAGTGGCTCCATCGCCCCTGGTTCTGTTATCTACTGAGTCTGGCCACGGATGGCTGCCAGCTGCATTCATTACTGATGAGTTACCATTACTGTTCCAGGGGTTTTCATCTAAGGTGGCAATGCGAGCCATGCTGCTATGAAAATCATGCAAAAATAAATGGTGGCAGCCATGCATGGTTGGCTTACCCATCCCTTGCTAAAAGCATTGCGAGAGTGAATTGGGGTACCTGCACATTGGCTAGCTGGACAACGAGACATTCCTGTGACATGGGCATCTTTTGGGCTTTCCTGCCTTATTCAAACGCGTGAACTATTTGCATTCCCCTCTCGCTCCGCCTTCTTCAGGGTGGCAAGCTGTAAAGCCTTGAAACTCCTCCCTGTGGCTAGCCATGGTGGGATTGTATCAGAGTCATAAATTCCCTTGCATCATGGATGTCTGGTACGACTAGACTGTGGTGCCTCGATATGCGCACAGGCAAAACCCTGAAGCAGACATGCTGGATGTGCGTCGATACTTTAAGCCATTCAATTATTTAACACAAAACAAGCATCCTTGGAAGCAAAACTTGCAGTGCAAAACAAACCCTGTTCTGTCAACCCTCAGACATCTGGGACCCTTACCATTAAATGGGCAGCAACACCAACACAGAATGTTCACATTTCAGCAAAAATACTCAATCAAAATGGATACACAATGCACTCCCAGATGAATATCTTAAGATCCCTTTTCGTCAAATATAGACATATTTGGGGACAGTGAGGTAGCACATGGAAAATAAATGGACGGACTAAACAGTAGGTCTCCACGAGTATGGAGACTCCCGTCCCTGCACACACTTTTCCTGAAAAATCAGCCAACAATTAAAAGTTACAAATCTGTTAAATGAATTCACTGTTATAAATCCAGAATGTTTACATAATGACACATTCATTCACAACCTGTGGTTCTTCATTGGATGGAGGACATCTTCATTTTAATTTCAGGTACATAAGACACCCAAAGCACTCCCTTCTTCAGGAGTTATCTAGAACATCATTTAAAGGCACAATTTTAGTATCTCGTTATGAGAGGTTATAAAGTCAGGAAGCAAACAATGTATTACACAATATACATTTTGTTTAACTCTGTATTCAATGTAGTTCTCAATTTATATTATAAAAATGTCATAGTGTTTTCTCTGTGCAGTAATACCAAGTTAATACACCTAATATTAGGTGTAGCGATATTCCACCACACTGCGCCTCATTGTGCCCAATAATCACCCATTGTGCACTAACATGCACATCTAATAACTAAATGGCATGCCATGTTTATAAAGAGTGTTATCTGCCCTTTCCCACCCCCCCTAAAAATGTTGTTTACCATTTTCGTAATTCTTTCCACGTTTAAATGCCAGGTGTTGAAATTACTGGCGATGAAAGGACGTTGTGCCCAGCAAAACACAATTCAAGACACATATAAAAGGGCAAGAGATTATAACACATTACTAAGGCGGATGTGTTCCGCTTGCATCTGCCTCCACTGCCGTCCATTATCCGTCCACACAGCCACACACTATCATATACTTTCAAACTCACATTTTTCCATCTTCAAAATCTTCCATTCATCTCTCCAGCAGCAAACCCTTACTCGTTAACCTACCTTCATAATCATTCATGCACACATCCACCCTGGCTCTCATTCCTTCATCCGTCCTCTACTATTCATTAATCTAGCCCTGCTGCACGTTGCCTTCCCTCTTCCTGCTTTCCCCATCTGCCTGAAGGCGGCGTATAGTGCTTGCATGAACATAGAAAATGTATTCACCATTCAACAGTCAACACCGTTGGCTTCATCAATGCTTTTCTTGGCACAGCCATTTTGGTCAGTTTCTGTCTGATACTGAAGACTGTTAACTATACACCAAGGGTTATCCTTTCCAGTCGATTGCAGAACTACTTCTTGAGAATACGAAACACGTCCGTGCTGTGATCTTCCAGAGCACGCTGACACTGAATGAAGGAAATATGAAATCTAGGTCAATTTCCCAAAAAAGGCGGCTGCATTGTCTGGGATACGGTAATCACTGAATGTCAGGGCTTCGATGACCCCTCCAGTTCGAGCTACCTTCCCTTAACAAGGGTTCATAAAAGGGGTCGAAAATGAGAATTTTCAGCTGACGTTTTATAGCAAAATAATCACGCAGGCAGCTCAGCTTTCACCTGCTGTACTATAAGGACGGTGAAGGGCAAACGAGGTGAACGGGCCTCGTTTATGTAACTGTATTGCCAAGAGCTCAAAACCAGGCCAAACACACACATGCGCGCGGACACACACACACGTGAAATGAACGTATCCACCCAATCAGACAGGACTTTCACTGAAGCAGTTTAAGGATTCCTTTGGCAACTAGGACTTTTGGGTAATAACAGGGCTTCCAATACAAAGAAGATTGCTCTGAAGCCCTGCTTAATGCAGCTTCATAGAGCTATCATTTAATGTCTGTGCTCCTTCTCCCACCGGCCCCACAATCACCAACGACTCATAGCACCTGCTCCCATGATTCTTATCAGAGAATATATGGGAACTGCCCCTGCTCTGGCCAGGCAGGCCAGTCCGAGCAGTCAGTCACATGCTTCATTGAGTCTCCCGGTGGTGGCACTCTCAGTCTAAAGTTGTACCCATGCTCATACCCATTTTTTGAAAACACCCTCTTTTGTTTGTTTTTTAACCTTAATTCCCCCCCCCCCCGCTTATTTCCTAAAACAAGGAGCCGGTAACGTCTGTTACACCACCCTTATGCATGAAAATGAGGTCAGTAATTGAGTACCAACTTCGGTTAGATGATAGTGCATGTAAATATATTCTCTGAAAAGCGCTTTGGCTTGGCGAAAGCGCTATATAAATAACAGATCACTCATGTTTCCTTTCTGTACCAGTTATTTCCCAGTTCCATTCCCCTCCAGCTCTGGAGAGTGACAAATGACCAAACAACCACAGCCCCTCTCTGAGCAGTCCTGCAAGATAATAACTTCTTATTTATATAGCGCTTTTATCCAAAGCGCTTTACATAAAACATATTTACATACATTATTATTACCCAATTGAAATTGGTACTCACTTTATCGACCTCGGAAGATTGAGAGGCTTAGTCAACCTTGCCAGGATGTGAACCTATGACCAGCATATCAAACACAGATCACAGCAACGAGCACTCAACCCACTGAGCTACCTTACCGGTTAGAGATCTTTAAATCCTTCTTCACTTCTTTTCTCAGCTCGAGCCCAGTGCTCTGCATCAAAACGTTGCCCCCCACATGTATCATTCACGTGACTGGCTTGCCAGCCATATCACGAGGACAAGCACCGTAAGGGACACCGGCACAGCCAGCAAGGTACTGTGGCTTTGTGAACCGTGAACTGAACACTCGGAAAAAGCCATTGTCTGTTTAAAAACGGGAACGTCCGGTTCTATAGCATTGTACGCGCATTTGTTTCCATGTAAAGTGTCATTTAAGATACATGTGTAATTCTAATTCCGGAAACTCGCGCTATATGTGAGCAAAGGTAGCGCTTTTACAGAGGTTTATTTTCCAGTCAGTCACGGAAAGGCAGCCTTTGGCTGAGAGACGCCCCTTTTTCAGGATAGTGTGCGTGTTCAGGACTAGAAAATGACTGCCCTTTTCACATAGTGCTAACTCGAAGTCTGAGAGTGCTCTGGCACCCGTTTCTGTTTCCTGCTCGGTGATTTCCATTTTAATAAGCCTGGACGTCACTGTAGTCATGGTGATGTCTAGACATTCAGATTATTAGTTAGCTAACTTGTAGAATTATCTGTCATCGGCATAGCCTAGAGCCCGGACCCACAGACAATGTTTGCACCCCTCTAGGTCTGCCCGCCCCTTGGGCCCAACCCATAAACACCAATAACACGGAGAGGGAGGAAAAAAGGCACCCTTTCCCTTGAAAATCGAGGAAGCACATTTCCTCGATTTCAAGTGGAAAAAGCACCCCTTTTTCACGTTTTTGGGGATGAGCATGCGTACCACAAATATTTTTGAGTGTGTTAGGACAGTTTTTCTGAAGTACAACTAAGGGCTTGGAAAAACCATTCAACTGAGGCAGTACAAGACTCCACTCTTAGTACAAGACTGTATCACTTGAGTGCATGGTAGCGTAGGCAGAGCAGCCAGGCTTATCTTAGGAGGGAGAGAGGGCAGTAGATACAGTACAAGTGAAATTGTAATACAACGGATCCAAAGAAACACTGAAACACTATGGGCCTCATTACGACTCAGGCGGTAAGGGGTTTACGGCGGCGTAAACAGCGCCGACCCTTACCGCCTGATTCCGAGGTCCCTTAGCGCCATGGAAGTTTTAACACCTGCTTTTAGCAGGTGTTAAAATCCATGGCGCTAAGGGACCTTGATGTTAATTACGCCACCGTAATTTACGGTGGCGTAATTAACGCCTTCCCCACTCCCATTATGCCCTATGGGGCAAAAATGGGAATGGGGAAGGGTAAATGGGGATTGGGGACTTACCGCCCCACCAACCTCGGAATGGGGCGGTAAGTCTGCCAACCACCATGGCGTAAACATGGTTTACGCCATGGTGGTAAAGGTACGACCCAGGCGGTAATTTACCGCCTGGGTCGTAATGAGGCCCTATGTATTGTAAAAATAAAAGATTTATTTAAATACAGGTAGGCCCAGAGACATCTAGGGGTTAAGTAAGTACTAACACATTATATAAAATCACAATATAAAAACACAACACTATACTTGAAATCCACAGACCCAAGTATAGACCTTATTTGGAACACCTAACAGTAGTTCTGGGGAAGTCAAAACCTTGTTATACACATTTAGTATAGGTCAAGCCTATTCTTTGGGAGCAAAAGACCAATGGTTACTTTCAGATTATATTCAGTAATACAAGGGCAATACGCCCTTCCAGTTGTACAGTGACACTTGGAACAAATCACATAAACAGTCAACTGAACAAAATACTTTTGGTGAATAGTGAAACACTTATCCTATGTGCAGTAAAAACCTATAACTACTTTTGTCATAACACACAGTTATACCAGGTGAGTAAAACCTAAGGATGTAATATACCATTACAGATGCTTTTGAAATCAGGGAACCCCATATTGAGGTAAGAAATAACTCTGGTAACTTATTTTGGATGGCACACAGCTAACACAAGGTAAGTAAAACCCACATACTTTAACTTCACAATGAAGGGGAAAGTAAAACCCAATGCCACACTTTACTGAATAGTTATTCTAGGTAGGCAACAACCTAATATAGACTTATTAAGGACAGGCTAGCAGCAAGTCAGGTGAAGCAAGACCCAGTTGGGGGACACTCATACAGTTATCCTAACAGGACTAACCTGGTGATACCAACAGTTGGAGGACACTCATACAATTACCCTACAGGAATAATCTGGTGTAACCAACACATTACTTTTGTAAAGAGGCACAACCTAATCACAGGAGAGTAAAATACCTACACATCTACTTTCTATTAGACTGGCAAAACAGTGGCTAAGGAAGAAAAGATGTTAACCATACTTTTAAGAATATTGTATCACACATTCAAGATCAGTAAGAACATTTGTAACTGTTCACTCTTAGAATTACAGTTACCAACCAACTCTTTACAAGTAAGTAAAACACGTGATTTCTTTTCTAGGCAGAAGTCCCAATCCCTTCAAAGTCTTTCCCTTATTCTTGGAGCATGAGTGTTCTCAGTGGCAGAAGGGGCGTCACTGGGACTAGTGACCAACAGGCAGTGTTAGAAGAAGCAAAAGTCAGAGTTTGCTTACGAAAACTGGCAAACAGGTGAGTACTTTACTTTAGAGTTAGAAAAGGGTCCAGGGGCTTCACAGAAGACACCCCAGCAGGATTCTAGTAATGGGACTGGGTGCACTGAATGAGGGACCTTCCAATCACAGAAAACACCCCAGGACTGCACAGAAATCCCAACAGGCTTAAGGTAAGTATATACCCAAGCCAACACAGTACCTCAGCAATGAAGAAGAGATTGCAGCAGGAGAACTTCAGAGCCTGCAGCCAAATATCCGGTCAGTGGATTCCTTGTCCTGGAGACTAAACACAAGACCTCAGAAGGGACTTTGCAGCAGTGATCGATGAAGAAGGCTCTAGGCAAGATTTCTCTCATGGCTGAATGCGGTTCTGCGGATTTGGTGCTTTTTCAAAGATCACAGAAGAAAACAGACAATCGCGGTTGAATTCTCATCGTTTTAAAGGTGCAGCACTGTTGTGAGGGGACTTTTTGGACTCGATTCATGTCTCTGGAGATGCACCAAAATGCCCACAAAGTTTCAGCGAGATTCAGAATTCGGACGACCGTGCACTGCACAGTGGCTAGAGGTCCCAGGGTATTAGGGTTTTGCAAGAACGCAAGGTTGCAACAACCCGTGGGATGGCTCAAAATGCAGGTCTTCTTGAGTCTAGTGGTTCTCCCCAGGCCCTGGGTTCAGATCATCGTGTTCTGAGTCCCGAAGTTGATTGGAAGGAAGGGCTGCAGCAGGCTCGGGTTACACAGCAGGCTCTCCGGTCGCTGGAAATCATCTCCACTACTTTTCCTTTGTCATCTTCTTCGGTTTAATTTCCAGTGGTCGACATGGCTTAAGCTTCCAGGTTTCCAGTATTTATCAGGAACTAATGCACAACCTCTGCATTCTCTCCCTGCATTTTACAAGAAAGGGGCGTCTGGTTGTCCAATCAGGACAGCCAGCCCTCCACTGGGATTTGTCCCAGTTGAAGCAAGGCGTAAGACAAAGGTGGGGGAAGTTTTGGACTTCTCCCCCACTTCCTGTGCTTACAGACTGACTGGAGCTTGGGCGGGGTATCCAGAGGACTCCCGCCGAAGACAAATTCACACAAAGGAATTTCCCACCCTGGATGTCAGAGGAAGGAACAAGAATCAACAAGTAATACTAAAATGGCATTGAAAGAAGACAGGGGCCATTTTGGTAAAATGAGCACCCATCGGTGCCTTTTACTGCAGCTGTGATCACTGCCCGCGATAAAGGTGCACCAAATTAGTAAAAAGTATCACTGCCACCAGCCATTAAAGGTAAGCTTGTCACTGTAACATAATTGTTACAGTTTTAATGTGAAAGGGCTCCCCAGCACTCCACTTAAGGTGGGTGTGCTGGTTTCACAGAATAAAATGTAAAAGGGATCCAAAGATCCTTTCTACCCTTGGGAACTGTAGTTCACTCAAGGATAGCACAAGAAAGTTAAATGGGGAGCTCCTAGGGCAAACCAGCAACAACAGGCACTTATTGCCAATAAGTTGTTAAACATGATAACTGTAAAAAGACACTATGGAGAGTCTTAAAAATGACACCCATAAAAAGAGTTAAAGATTAGGTGAGTGTGGAAAACGGTTCCCTCTCACTAAGGTATTAATGAAAAATATCCCACTAGAAAAGCAAAAAGTTCTGGAGTTGAAGCAGGAAAGGAAGATTTACCAGCTTATGGCAATCTTACCTACCAGAGTGCCACCGCTGGGTTGAGTTCACGTTGGTGCCACCAGCAAAGTGCACATTCAGAAGGTTACAGCTCAAGGGACATAGACCTCTGCTACTTACTGATGATTAATTTCCCCCCCAAACTGCTACTTATGCGTTGAATTTACACCGCCAGAAAAAAAAAAGAACAAAAGAAATTTCACAAATAAACTTACAAGACACTTGATCAGGCAACATTCTATAACTGCATGAGGACGGTTTTAGATTTAGAAGATTCAAGTCTTCGAATTTGCCAAAAGAATGAAATAATACCTTGTAACTAACTCCGGAAAATGAAAATAGAAAGTATGAGGGTAACGTAAGGGTAACCACAATCATATACCCTCCTCGCCTTCCTCGTCTACCCCTCTGTACATTTCCAGTAGTTGGTCTGTATGTTCCTAGGCTACTCCAGCTTCTGATATCCACTCACCCTCGTTCCCTTGTCTTTTCTCCCCACAGACCATGACCTACTGTACTCCTAAATCGGGGCACAAAATGCTGTCTGTACAACCCAGGCTGCATTTAGACCACTACAGCAGTGATGCTCTCAGTGCAAACGCTTAATGACATAAAATAACAACTGCAGGGGTGGACTGGCCTATAGGGAACTCTGGAGAATTCCCGGTGGGCCTCTGCACCCTGGACTTCTTTTATGTGGTATTTCCAAATGTTCCCATAGGAAAAGGGTTGGTCTTGCTGAAAATGTGTCATATGGGGCCACTTTGAAATGTATTTCCAGGGCCTCTTTTGCTTCCCGGGCCACCCTGAACAACTGGAATCATGAGAGGCATGGTTTCCAACACCACCAGGGGAGCACGGACATATTTACCAAAAATGATCCGCCCAAATGCTCTGGAAAGAGTGCATGCGGAAGCCTCAATGCACATGCGTTGCTAGGCATTATGGGCCCAGAGAAACGTCTTTCAACTTGAGATGGGCAGCACAGGTCCAGAAATGACATGTAGAAGCACACAGGCATAGAACTGCAACTCCAAACTCTTCATCATAAATAAGCAATTGAAACAACCAGGAGGTAGGCTTCCTTTTTGGATTAACTAGCGCGGGCTATCATGCATGAATTTGATTGAATTAGAGGTTGCGTTGGTAGTTAGTTTACGTGTAGAAGGCATACGCTTTCTGAAGACGTAGGCATGTTGTTAATGCATAAATCCAAGAAGAAGATGGTAATTCCTTGCATCGCTGCTTGGTGTTTGGTTGGTGATGCCATCAGAAAAAGAGTGTACTGTCTAGCAAGCAGGTCCCAGAGATAACATTGTATTTAGTCATATATAGAAAAAGGAGCAGAAGCCCTCACTGCCTTTGCATTGCTGCTTCAGATCATGCTACCATCCACAGCAACAGCCCACCCAACATGGCCGCACACAGGGCTCATGTTGAGGGTCCCCCCCAGCTAAAATGAGAAATTGAATATCCTCTTTCAATCCAGGAATTAAAGCCGACCTCTGGGATCGAAACGCAGTTGTCAGGTTTGCATGCCAGACACTTCAGCACTGCACTATGTTAACCTGATGAAAATAACAAACAACTAAAGGTGAAATGTCCCATTTCGGTACTGCAAGATGCAGGGAAAACATTTGTATTGGTTCTTGGAGTTTAAAACATGCACACCTTTTAACGTTTTCCAAAACACTATTAGAAGCAGATATCCTCTCTTGGTTTTGTGTGTGTGTTGATTTTATGAAAGGCAAATTCCATTCGTCCTGTGCAATTTGGGAGGTTATGCAAAGCCAATGTAATGAAATGTGCATATTTCACCTTGATATGCTAATTTCTGGTGACGTCACATCCCATTGCGTTTGATGATGAGTCACCCCACTTTAATTTTTTGGATTTGACCCCTGGCCGCACAAATGGTTTTCCTCTCAGGGATGGGTGCTGCGCCTGGTGTGAGTCAGCAGGAATGTTGCTAGATCTGGAAAAGATCCGGGGCTACGCTAATGTCAAAATTGTCAGCATTCGGGGCTAGGTAACCTTTTAGCTGTAGCCCTGAGCTTCTATCTGGGACTACAGCCAAAAGACCCGGGGCTATAACCCCATTCAGACCCCATCTAGCAACGCCTCTGTGTGGGTGGGGTGGTGTAGAGTATCCACGTCAGGAGTTTACAATCAGGAGGGATACGATGTCAGCAGAATTGTCATCATTGTCTGGCCAGGGGGGTCTATCAGCGGTGTGCGCCATAACCACAGTGAATCCGTAGGCATGGGGACACACCGCTGTACTACCCATGCACACGGGTGAAGTGGTGATGTGGAAGGAAACACACAGCACACTTCTCTGTGTTTTTCTGCCCCACACAACCTCCAGGAGTATGAGGCTCTTACTCCTCGTACGCTCACTGCACTTGCAGTACCGTGTACAACCTGGCAACAGGATTGCAAGCCAAATCATTGCACTTATAAAATGTCTCCTGGGACATCCAGCGAAAAGACAAATGCTAGCAATCCACTGTATAACAAACCTAATCTCTTAGCAATACTATTTGCTGCAAAGTATTGTCACACACTCGACTATGACAAATTCTGAGTAGCTGGTCACATTACCGTTTCGCACTGAAACACCAGACTTGCCTCAACACCTCTGCTATTACAATACGGCGACAACCTACAACAAATTTAGTCTAGCCGGGTGCATATCGAGTCACCAGCAGTAGCGCTCTGTCGTGACGTCCCCAGCACCAGTCCACATGGCCAACCTCGTGGATTTTATTTTATTTAATGGGTTTTTATAATGCGCCTATACACAATGTGTTTCAAAGCACAATGGGTTGCTTACTGGAGCCTAGCTAGCCCTTCTAAGCCCTAATCTCGGCCAAATGCACACACGCATCTTAAGCCTCCACTGAGAACTTTCCCATCTCTGGATTTCGGTCCCCGAGGGCTTTCTTACCACAAAGCACGCGCCGAGGCCATACAAATGGGAAAAGGCGCTGTATAAATGACTACTACAATACAATACAATTCAGAATTTTACACAAGTATAACAGACATTGCATCTTTGAGCTCAGCGTTCAGTATAGAATTATTATATTATGAGGCCCAACAAGACTGAAACACGTGTCTGGGGTCGCTGTTGGTACTCTTGTTCAGATGAGAATTGCAATAGCATTTCAGTGCTGGACTGCCATGTGGGCGGGACAAGACTGATATGCAAATGCATATTTCCCTTCTGTGAAAGGGTACAGTGAGCTACACTGTGGCTGCCGACTTTTGAGTGGGTACCTTCCCAAAGAACTGGTCATTTAGCCGTGTTCGTTCTCAAAGAGGGGCGTCTATGGACTATTTTTGATAGAATTATATACTCTTTGCCATGAACTGTGATGATATATTCCACCAAGGCATTCCGAGTGACATCTGATCTGATAGACAGGTGGAATAAACCTACCTCTACGTAAGTGTGTGCTATTGATGACCTCCCTGCATCCCTTTGACACCCACGGCACTGTCTGCATGGACCAGCGTTGCGAGTGATGTAGGGGGAGGGCGTGTGGGAGCTATAAACAATATAAAATACCAGGGTCCTCCTCCCCTCACCCCGCACTGACCCAGACTGGAGAAAACATTATTGGCAGATAAAATGCTGTATCCCGTGCTGTGATGTCACAGTAGCTGATTATGAATTGCATCATCCCCAGCAGTGACGTCACAATAGGCAGATCGAGCATTCATAAAGGGAGATACTTGCTAAAGGCCTCTTATGGAAGCCATAGAGAGCATAGAATTCCACCATTTGTTTAAAGGCAGTCTTCGCTTGGAGCACTGACCTCATTCATTGCCCATGCATTCAAATGCAATTGGAAATTGACATCACGCTGCCTCCACGTCTGTTTCTGTTTGCAGTTTGGTGAAATTGGGCTCACAGGTTGTCAGCCGTTTAGCCCCCTTGATGCTGGTTATAACATTGCTTAGAGTCGGGCGAGGAAACAAAGGTACAATTATCAAGCGCACCTGATAACATAGAATGAACACTGTCAGATGTACAGTAACGGCCACTGGCGGTATAGAGGAATAGATAACGCTGATTATATTTACGTCATTGGCTTAGACGCTATTGACAGCAGTGTTATAAATATCGCCATAATTTACCGGGCTGTAAAAGATGATGACGGCCTTTAAGACACCATAAAACACCTGGAAGAGCCATACAGTACTGACTGATACAGCATTCTGGTCAGGACTAGAGGGAAGTAAATCGATGAGCGTGTCCCTGTGCCAAATCCTGCCACATTCCCCCACAAATTTGCCAGAGCACAAGCAATAGGCCAGATGCGTTGACAGATGGCCATGCGTGTTATGATTGGGTACATGGGGGTGGGCCGGGAGCCGAGGCGTAGACAGGGTAGGCGCCATGTCGGTCTTTACAGATGTTAATGTCACTGCGGTGGGCCCAACGACATTTGCTTCAGGCCCTACTTGTTAGGCCATCCTGGCTACGCCATTTCTGGGAGGGCTGATAAGCTGAGCGGAGCATAGTCAATGGGCAACTCTTATGCATTGGCTGGTATTTGACATCTACACAAGTACCACGGCTTTTTGGATGACTGCTCAGCTTCCATGGCCTTCACTGTCGCCCTGATGAACTCAGGCAGCAAATGCTCCTGTGCCATTGCGTGTTGAATGCCCAGCATGTGGTTCAGTGAGGTATCCCATGTGGTGCGGGGTCTTTCAGTGGCTGATAGGTTGATAATACAAGGATTGTTGACGTGGAACCATCTGTGCAGGGCCACATATTGGTTCACACGTTGGGGGCTCTTGTTCTGAAGACCAAAGAAGTGGAGCCAAGATCCCGGATCTACAAGCAGCGGAGAAAGTCTGTTGTCCTGCGAGTACACGGCGTCAGAGTCACAAAGAGGATAGAAGAAGACAACACATAAAAAGCAGTTGCATGGACATGATAGAGGCCATCCGCTTACCACCACTTTTGTGGGTTAGGTAATATGGAACACGTGTGAAGACCCGTTATTTTAGTAAGGCTATCACTGGCTAGATAACCCCCACCACAACTCGATTATTCAATAGCACTTCAATATCTAGCATTAAACAGCTGGTAGAGGGGCGGGATTGGCAGGTAATGGCCCGCTAGCCCGAGTTATGGTGGGCCCATGTTAACGGCGTCTGCCCAATCCCTTAAAAAATAGAATAAAAACAAAGATCGCCACCACACAACGTAGAAAAGGGTAATCCCTTTTCTACTTTGCTGTGGGCCTTCGTCAGACAGTATTGGGCGTTGAGGAAATGGAGCACCATGTAGCGGGTAAGTAGGTGTGGGGGAGAGAACAGGGCGTGGGAGATGTACGGTCAGAGAAAGGAGAGGAGCAGGGACAAGGTGACAAAAAAATGGCGGTACCAGGGGAATGGTGCAGGAGAGTTGGTCCTGCAGAGAAATCTGGTCACAATGGGCTATCTTAGTAGACTTTTGTATCTGAGAGAATACTTTTTTTGAACGGTCCAATGGTTATTACATTAAAAATAATGTTTACAGATTCTAAAAGAGACAAAACAAGCCTTGACAAAGCTAGTAGGATTTGTCTATCAGACATCAAGTGCAGCAGTAAATGTCCCAATTTACTTCATGCCATGTCCGAAGGACAGCCATGAAGTTCACACACTTACAAGTTATTACAATCATTAAAGTACATAACACAAAACATGACCACAATTCAAACAAAAGAGCCAGAGCTAAACTAGCACAGTGCTGTCCAGCCCAGACATCTGGGTCCTTTATATTATGCAGACAGAAGAGACAAGCAATTGCAACTAAGGCACACATAGCCTCGGGAGGATAGCTCAGGCGCAACGTGCTCACCTTGGAAGCAAGACGACACGGAGCAACACAGGTTCGATCCCAGGGTCTGTGCTTAGAAATCTCTGGGTATTAAGTGCGATACAAACAACCAATCACATCTTATCATATCACCAAATGTTGACCCTTAAGCCAATCATAATGCCAGAAACACAGAAAAGCGGCAATAATGCCACATCTCTAAGGCAGTTATGTCTCTTCTAGGACACTTAGGGACCTTCTCTTAATGCGCATGGTGGTGTTGTATGTGTAATGCTCATGTGGTGTGCATGTAGTGCTTACCACATGTGCATTTCATTTGCCTGCACAGTATTATGTGACCCTCATCTTTAGGCACTTGCTCTAGGGTTAGATAGTTGTGTGTGTACACGTTGCTTTTCAGTGCAGCATCCTCATATTAGATGACTGAGTCCCACACCGAATTCGGTCTATGCCAGCAACCACACATTCACTAACAGAGCATATTATGCTACGACCTATGTTTCAGTAGGAGTTATCTCTCCAAAAACGGTGATATCCATACCATGCTAAAGGCACAGTATCGTGCAATGTCATTTCCCTGCAATACAGTGTTCCATTCATCATATATGTTCAGATCCTGGCAATGCACCGTTTGAGCATATACCACTGACCGAATAGGCATGTCATGTCCATGCAATATTTACCGTATGTGCATGTATGGTATCCCAGAGCCCTCAACTGCAATCAGTTCCTTCAGGGTTAGCTAGTCACATTCATCCACATTGCTCAGCTCCCCTATTAGTGCTGCATCCCATATTAGCTGAAGGAGTCAGACCGCAACTGTGGTTCCTACCAGCAACCAAACAGTCAATGAGATAGTAATTCACATAGCACCCCACCCCTAAACCATAACTCAGCTCAATGTACTGTTTCAAGATTAGTCAGCTCTGCCAAAATAATGTCGCTTTCGTGCAATGGCAAAAGTATCATGTGGTGTCCTCATATAACGCAGTGTACTGTTTATCATATATGCTCAGACTTATGGTCTGCGGAACACCCACACAGCCACCCAAAGCACTTCAAGGACATGACTGTGGCAGTGAGGCGCTATAGAAACATCACACAACATTCACATTCGGCACGTTCCACTATGCATGCCAAGAACTCCTACTCCATTAAGTGTAGCTAAAGTGATGCCCATGGTCCAACCCTTAAACATCTCTCTGACAGAGATGACCCACCATTATGTTTACATGGATTTAATTGCAAGGAAATCACAGATCTGCGATCCTGTAGATCACTGATAGAATAGCGGACCCTTTCAAATGTGTGTTGCCCACAATCAGGATCAAACCAAGAAAATATTTGTATTTTACTGGAGTGCACAAAATGTGATTTGTTTTCCCATTTTGTAGAAGATGACAAAGAACATGTCCCGAAAACAGCACTGAGTGGTGAGAGGATTAGAGCCAAAGAGACTGTCAAGTTGCAAGTTCACCTCATTTAAAGATGAAAACGACAATATGATTCTGAACAAATAGCTACACTGAGGTCAATTCACAAAAGGAGCGCTTGATCCCAAAAGCACTTAAATGCTCTTCTGTTGTGTAATTTACATGAGTAAAATTCACTTGATTCACCAAAAATAAATGCTGAAAATTGCTCACATTCCCATGATGCACTCTGAATGGCCGTTATTAGCCCCGGTAGGCCTAGCCTCCAAGGCTAAGGTAAAGTCAAGTCATTTGCATTTCTATTTTCTTTATTTGAATCTGGTGCATTGTACTCAAGTGTAAATTACACATCTAAAGTAGATGCAAATGCTTTGTGGTGCAAGGCTTAATTTTGTGAACTGCCCGCAGTGTGCATGTGAGCATATGGCCCTTTGGGTATCGTGCATGCAATGGCTGGGATGCAGAGTAACTCTGACACCAAATAATCGAACCAACTCAGGAAGATCGCAAATGTGCTGTTTTATTAACAATTATCTAAAACAGGGAGTTTCAAGAGACATCAACAGCCTCTATGGCAAAGAAACATCAGACGTGACATCATACTACGTGGCAAATAAGAAAAACCTATGAGGGATTGTGATAAGTTCAAGGGGAACATCTACGTATACCTTCTATACGGAATGGGATTGTGATTGGCTATCTACTGTCAGGTGGACAATTTATGCCTACCTCTAAAACATGTCATCTTCAACACTGTTAGTATACAGTTTATCATTGGCTCTCAAACTATAAGGCCCTTCGTTAAATGGCCCTCTATAATTGGTTGGCACGCTCGTGCCATGTCTGGAACATTCGGTTCACTTAGCAGCACGTAAGCTCAGACCGAGGTGCCAAGAGGTGGACATGACTTTACCTCCGCACCCAATTAGCCCAACATCTCTCATCAACCATGCCTTCTGCCATGAAGATTGTCTTTTCTTGTCTCTCAGAATATATGGGAGTACGAACACTCACTATTATTGTTCTAGGACTCCACGCTCAACTCTATTTCCATCCTTGGCTCACGTAACAGGAGACCACGATTTGGTTCATTTTGTTATGTTATGTTATTTTGCATTTATATAGTGCCTTATGTACCATTGGTATAGTCTCAAGGCGCTGGTAGGTTGAACACCCTTGGGAACCAAAGTTTAAGTCAGTGGGTAGAGATAGAGGGAGTCAAATATGCGTGTGAGCACCTGATGTGTGTGCAGCTGGTGTGGCATTCGTGTGATAGCTGCTTCTTAGCGGTAGGTGTGGTGGTTGAGGGATCAGGAGTATGTGTTCGTTCTTGCAGGTTTTATCCAGACCAATTCTGGCTGCGTTAGGCCTGAGGAGAAACACCTAGGCTGGAGGGTGTGTAGCCAGCAGTGTTTAATAAGGGTGATGGGGAGTATGAGGCAGATGATGGTATGAGAACAGCTATACCGAACGGTGTCATAGTATAGCTGTGTTCTAGTTGAGTGGTGGTGTAAAGAAGAGAGTAAGCGTGGAGATGTGATATGGTGG
This sequence comes from Ambystoma mexicanum, assembly GCF_040938575.1. Taxonomy (NCBI): domain Eukaryota; kingdom Metazoa; phylum Chordata; class Amphibia; order Caudata; family Ambystomatidae; genus Ambystoma; species Ambystoma mexicanum. Next base: position 276,823,684 of record NC_090937.1, read on the forward strand.
TTTATCTTAGGTGTTTGAGATCGGGCCCATTCCAGTAGTTCCATGTACTCCATCTGTTCCATGTACTCCGACTGTTCCATGCATTACGACAGTTTCATGCATTCAAAACCGATCACTTCCATGTTCTTTCAAACGTTCCATGCATTCCAAACATTCCATCCCGCACATAATTCACCCGATTGCTCCACAACTCGACACCCGCTACGCGCTCTTCACCTGCTCCGGACTATACGCCCGCTCCGCACCCGCTCAGCACTCTACACCCGCTCCGCACTCTACACCTGCTCCACACCCGCACCATACTTTACATCCGCTTAACACCATACAGGGGGTGCCCACAAATTAGGCAGGTGTCATTTGGATCTTTTGTTTGAGTCTGCACGCCATTTTGCATCATTTAAATGTCTTAAATTAATAAAACTTGACACGCTTGGTGTTCTTACGTTGCACCTTAACAGGGGATGAATCAGCTTCACACGTTCACTGCCTTCAAGAATAGATAACCGACCTTGGCTGTTTCAGCTTTAATACCAGGCCAGACAGCCTCGCAATTAGTTTCCACAATCTCAGGACCATGGGTCCTGGCTTATTAAATTCATGACACCGAAGTCCAGCTTCTATACAATGGCGGCTTCGCCTGCAGTCTACTCACTACGTATATCCAGCTTCTATGATCACTTAGTATACTTGCGTTACAGCATCTGTACAATCATTGAATGTCTTGCATTACTATAGCACTTTCTTCTTTTCGCATATGAAAGTTTACTTGATTCTTAACTTCGTCATTAGTTTCTGCAAGATCCATACACTCTCTTCAGCCAGTATCCACAGGGCGTCACGCTCGTCTCTTGTGACGTCACTGACTTCTCTTTCACTCTTTTTCATACTCCTTCAGGGAGTTCCTCCCTCAGATTATCATTTCTGCAGGGATACATTCGATAGGGTTTACTCAGTGGGTACCTTCTCTGAAAAACTCGCTGCGGAATTGAAACAACTGGTGTTGTCAAGCATGGCATAATCTCAGGCTTCCAGCATATCAGAGGTAGGGGGGTGGGATTTCCTGCAGAGGCGTGCAGCTGCTCCTCTACACATGTGTATTTTAGTGCAAACCTTTGTCCAAATTTGGACACAATTGGTTCTATCATCACAAGGAAGCTAAGCCTACTGAGGAACCGCTCACATCGAGAATGGGGAAATACCCAGAAGAAGGCTACAGACCTCTAGGACCATGCTGCATGAGAGAGCAGTGGTCGAAGTGTACGAAAAGAAGTAGTGGAACTATGTTCCCTGCTGGCCTGCACCCACTACCCACAAACCCCATTTCCACGCCCTCTCTCACACACAATACAAACCCCCAAACACATGCACCTGCTGTTTAAGGGAACGTTCAGTGTAGTGCACTGAAAATGCAGGCTGCAACGTCTTCCTACACTTTTATTTTAAAATGAAAACATTCTGGAACGGTTTCTTTTTAAAATAAAAGTATAGGAGCTGTAAAACGTAATTTAAAAAAGTAGAGGAGCACCGCTCCCGACTGCTCCCGACCGCTCCCGCTCACTTCGCCCACTGGATGGGACCCTCCAGTAGTGTGCATTGGCCTTGGGGAGCCCTTACATTGCAAAGCACGTACAGTGTTGACATGTTTACGATGGGGTGCACTAGATACATTTAAGCTCCGAGGAGCTGTTGAAGTTTGTTTGAATCCATCTTGCCCCTTGAAGGTCTACCGGATAAGTTGTTCTACTACACCATGCATGATCAGGCTTGCCATTTACTGAACACATTATGGGTTCGATAAGTGAAGAATTTACTCTTAGCAAATTGAACTACTCTGAGTAAATGCAGAGTAAGTCAGAGTTACTTAGAGTAAGTTCTTTGTGAATCGAATAGCCCTCTCTAGGCTTAAGTCAAAGGTAAGTCAGAGTAACTCCTTAGTGAATCAATCTCTATGTATTTTGAAAGCAATAGAAAGGAGGGCTGCATGACATGTCGGGTGAAGCCCGTGTCGAGTTTAATATTCAGTATATTAGACACAACCACTTTTAAGGCCTCATACAAAAGGTTCAAGAGATGGCTGATGTTGAAAAAAGGAGTGACATCAATTGTGCTTGTAATATTAATGTTGTGATTAGTGGTTAGGTCCAGCTGTTTCCCTTAAAGATTGTGCAGCACTGTGTACAGGTAGGAAGCTACATGGAAGCAGCACATGATTTCTGAAACTCAGACTTCCTGCGCCTCCTAGCAACCGCCTCTGCTTTATGCATGACACTCTTCTTTGCTGTCCCTAACCAGAGGCTCACCCTATCCCTGTGGGGTGTGCGATCCCTACACAAGAGGTGATGCACCGCCTATCTAACAGTGTAGGAGAAGAAGAAGCTATCCCTATCACTACAATGAATCTGATAGAAAGAAGCTAAACAAATAGCTGGGATCCAGTCCCATAGCACACTGGACACTTCACCTAGGAGTATTTCTAGTATCTTTTTTCACCCTTCATGAGGTATGTAATGTTGTGGACATTTTAATTTGCGGGGGCTTCTGCTGCCATGGCAAATTAAAGCAAAGATGGCTGATCGCTGCACACTTGAGAGTGCATAACAATGTTATGAGCCAAAGCCGATCAAGAAGAAGGCATGTGTACGGGTGAAATGAAGGGTCGGACTGGTCGGACTTGCACAAGTAAGTAGGTAGTCCAGGTGCAAAAAAAAGAATGCCCATTCAAGAAGTGCAATGCATGACTTTTTATGATAGATTGAGTAGTAACTGGGGGTGCATTTTTGGGGGGAAAAGAGATGACGTTGTGTAAGAAAGCGAGTCGACATGGAAAAAGATATTTCTTCAGGTCTCTATAGCATTTGAAAATGGCCGCATGCCTCTGCCTCGTTGTATGTGTCGAAACACTCTCTTGCACAAATGGTGTTTTAAGAATGAATCTTCACCTGTTATGGAAATAAGGATTGAAGCCAAGGACCGTTGGATTGGCTTCATGAACACAATTGGGTCTTTTTAATTTATTAACCGATCCATTGTCCTGAGCAGGATGTTTTCGGTTTCTCCTACGCATTCTATTGTTTAACCATGGAGAGCGGATGTTCTCTGAATCGCCAACTTGATGGTCCTGTTTATATACACACACCCAATTCAGTGGACAAATTACACAGGTAGTACTCAGAGACTTCCTGTTGTTGACCTAAGGAAAAGCAAGAAGGATAGTGCCCTTCTTAGAGAAGGAAAGGTGGGCTTCCTAGTATGGCAATGGGCGGCCTGCTTAGGCTGGTCAAAAGAAATTGAAGCAAACCTAAAATGGCAGATTCTAAAATGGAGGGGCAACAGACAGGCTTCAAGAAAAACACAGCATGGAATAATGGTGGGTGTGTGTCTCTCAAAAACTAAGGCAAATCAAAAAGTAGAATGTACTCAATTAAAGGAAGCACAATTGGTGCTCGGGCACCAAATGAGGACTATAAGAAAACACGGCAGACCATTGCACGTTAAAATAATGAATGCTTTTTCCAATTACTACCCATAGAAAGTGAATGAACCTCGGCAAAGGTGTTATTCAGGTTCAAACAAAGCAGTCTGGAGTTTTGTTTCCGAACTGTGATGATTTGACATGCCTGACTACCAAATCAGGCTGGGAAAAAAGAACCTTCGCATTTGGGTTACTAAGGCACACTCTGTCTCCCCAGAAGGCCTACTTTTAAAGGAGCACTGCATCGTCATTCCTGTAAGCCTACATGACCAAGTAATCGATCTGGCACACACGGGACACCATGGCATCGTATCCACAAAGAGGCAACTCAGGACAAAAATATGGTTCCCACAGATGGATGCCAAAGTTGAACAGATGCTGTGGAAGTGCATGGCGTGCAAAGCAGTCGCCCCACGCACTTTCCCTGAACCACTCAAAATGACAACGATGCCCCAACAAGTGTGGGACGAAGTCACCGTCAACATGTTTGGTCCACTCTCCTATGGCAAATACGTCCTAGTAGTCATGGATGAGATGTCGAGATTTCCGGAAATACACCTAATTCATTCCATGAGTGCTCAGGCAGTCATCCCAGCGCTAGACAAAACCTTTGCCGACTACGGAATCCCCACTATAGTGAAGTTGGATAATGGACCCCATTTCAGTGGGCATGACTTTGCAATGTTCGTAGAACATTTAGGATTCAGCACCGCAAAATCACACCACTGTAGCCCCCATGCTACCAGAACAGTAGAGAGGTTCATGGCCAATCTGAAACGTGCTCTCCAAATCTGTTCGATCACCAAGGGATCGTTCATGCAGGCCATCTTCACGCCACTACGGGACTATAGGAAACCCCTGCACAGCTCCATGGGGTTATGCCCACCAGGCTTAATGTTTGGTCACATGGTGAGAACTACTCTCCCACACAACCCCAACAGTGAGATATCTGACAACAGTGAAGCCAAGGCCAGAGCAAAGGATCAGAAAAGCAAACGCAAAATCAAAGAATATGCCGATCACAGAAGGAAGGCAAGGACCAGTGATTTTCATATAGAAGATCAAGTGTTAGTGAGTCAAGCACAAGTCTCCAAAGAAACACCTGCATTCAATCCAGACCCCATGACAGTGACCCACATCCATGGAACCATGGTATTGGCTGCCAGTCCTACAGGAACTGTACCAAGAAACTCCTCATTTTTCCTAGCATTTGAAGGAAGCTTGACTCCTGCGAGAGAGAGGATTCAATAAATGTGAAGACTCCTCGGATGCAGACACTGAGTTCATGGAGGGTGACGTGGACACTGATGATAGTGAGAGTGATCGCAACAACGAAAGTGCTCCCGCCATGTGAAACCCCTCCCGAAAGATAATTCGCAAACTGTCTAGGTGGATTGAAGAGATGGGTTAGTGGCCCCAGTTGTTTGCTAAGCCAGGTGGAGCTGTAATGTACCCTTTTCTATGGTCTCTGTCTCAGGACGTAAAGACAGACATTCACCTGTCCCCTTTTTACTCCTGTTGTGGGTGCAGCCCACTATGACACCTGGAGACGGGGTTACCGCCTAGAGTTCAGTTCACGTTGACATATTAAATGAGGTTAGAACTACGCACTTCGGCTCCTGTGTCTTTATTGTGCTATGTATATTCATTTTCCTATTTAATTACATCCGCTGCTGTGGATAAAACACAGGGGGAAGAAAGACAAAATGCGTTGCACAGCTGCTTTGTGCAGTGGTGGTTTAATGAACAACAGCCTGGCAGGGACTTTCGGAGAAAGGAGGAGGGTCTCAGCGTTTCTGTCAGAAAAGGACTTTAGACGGAGGCTTCTGTTATTCTGTCCGAATCCACTAGAGATGAGCGTTGTCCCACCTCTACAAGGTCAGATGCGGTGTAGAAAGGTTTAACTGGCTAATGCCTTAAGTGCATTGCAAAATGAGTTGGGGCTCATCAAGGGGCATGGCCTAATGATGGGGGTCGCCTGCTGGCTCATTAGGCCACCCCCCTTGATGGGCCCCAGCTCAATGGGCTACAGGAACCCCCTCCAGGCACCCTTGTGTAGAGATTAGCACCCTCTCCCCGCTAGGACCAAGGAGAGAAGCAAATGGTGGTCACAGTGAGTCAGAAGAAAGCAACATGGAAAGAGACTCTAATGAGTCGGGAGAAGTTGTAGGAGAGATGGAGCTTCATATGAAGGTTGATTGGGAGCTGAGAAAGGAGCAGAGGAAAGCCAGGTGAGCGTTCAGAAGAGGACCAGGAGAAAGATGGGGACAAGCAAAGGCGAGAAGTGAAGGCAATTAAATGAGAAGGACTGTATAGATAAAGGTCAGACACAAGCTATAAAGGTGAATGGATACACAGGCATGTGAAGACTTGAGAAGTGGAACAGGGGGACGAGTGCGAAACCTACTTGAAGTATGAATGGGGAAACGTGGGGCGATCGGGGAATGAAGAGAAAAAATAAGTGATTGGGGGAAAGGAAGACATGCTTCCTGCACAAAAGAGGGAGACCATGGAAGAGGGCCAAGAAGTGTGGGGGAGCGGACAGTTGAGTTTAGAAGAGCAGAGAGATACAATGCAGTGCCTGGAGAAAGATATGGAGATGCAATAGTGGAAAGAAGCGAAAGGGACTCAAGGGGGAAGAATGTTGAGAAACCACTCAGAAGGCGAGGATTAAGAGGGGCGACGGAAGATGGAGAGAAACAGCAAAGGGAAATGAGTCATGGTGGGCTGATAAAACGCTATTCAGGAGAGTCGAGCAAGATATTCAAGCATTCAAGAGAAGGTCAAAGGGACCTGGGTCACTAAGTCAACCCGTGGGACAGAAGAGGGAACCAGGTCATGAAAAGAGGCTACAAGGGTAGAGACAGCAGGGGACAAGAACTGCTGGAAGGGAAAGAAAAGTTCCCCAAAAGCAGAGTTACCACATAGCAAATGGCAAGAAAGAAGAGTGGGGAAAGGGAGGAAGGGGGAGAGAAAATAGAATCACCTGTACCCCAGTGATACCTCAGACAGAAAGAACAATGAGAGCGTATTCATTCACTAAGAGGAGACTCGCCGAGCTTGAGGGAACACCTTGAGGGGCAGACAGTTGACTGAAAACAGAGCCTTGAGGAAAGCAAATAAAGAAAAAAAGGGAAGGCATAGGCAGCTTTCTGGCTCTAGGAAACAGAGAAGTATGGTAGACCTTTGCATTGGCATACCCGAGGTGGGAAGCAACACAAGGTCTTCGTTTGCCTGACATTTGCAGTACCAGAAAACTGCCTTCCTTGGTAGGCTCTTACATTGGTACTCTAAATGAGGAGCAGGGAACTTTCTGGACAGGTGAGCACAGGGCCCTTACTTGTGGTGATAACAGTGTTGCATTAAGTGGTCATTCTTTACTTCCTTCATCAATTGGATTTAGGATCTAAATTCGACACGGATGTGACCAGGGCAGCGTGGTCCCTGGTGGCTTCCAGGGCACTCCAATGAACATTGCAGCGGGCAGCCATCTTGAGTGTTATGCTATGTCATGCTAGTGGGATGTGTACATGCACTGCTCAGGTTAATCAATTCTGTAGGGATATTTTAATTAAATGTTTAATTTTTTAGTTCGCCCTCGAGTGAGGTACTTAGAATTTCTTTAAAAACTGCTTCATAGATGAAAAAATTATTTTATTAGGTTTCTCTATCCTCAGGGTATTAAAACATTTTTTTATAATAATAAAAAAATAAAAGTAGTACAGATAGACGTATTTCTATTGTGTACTTGTGTTCATTTGTCTTAAAAAATAATAATGTCCAGTTGTTTCAGTTTTACTTAAGGATTCAAATCTCCCATATTTCTCTTCTGTTCTGGTCTTTCAGAATCCAGTTTGGAAATTTGTAGTGATTCCCATCTCTTTTATGGGGAGTCATAAATCATGGAGTCCGGCGAGTTTTAAACTAATTATCTACTCGTCTAAGACTCTTCCTGATTTTTGAAGCCACAAAAAGCCTACCGGTTTCAGTGGCAAGGAGGCCACATTCATCAGGGCTGTGCAGACGTTTAAAAGTTGATAGATCAACGTCTAGATGGCTAAATGGATAGTACCAGGGGATCCCACCTAGTTAAAGGGGTCCCCACGAGTATCCGTGTGGTTGGGGAGAATGGGTATTGTACTTCCCAAAGGGGCATGAAGTACTTGTCATGCTCTGGAATCTTCTCGAGGGCGAACTAAAAAATAAAAATGAAACATTTCATTAAAATATACCTACAGAATTGATTAACCTGAGTCTTCTATTGTGTGAAAATATAAGGGTACACTCAGGTCTGAGACCCTTTCCCCTTTCCCTGGTCATTTTGTGTCACGTACCATGCACTGCTGCCATTTTAATGGCCTCCAGGCACTCTTGTGAACCTGCAAATGAAGACAGGTGAAGGGAGTGGTTAAAGGGTTAGCAGGAAAAGATGAGGTGCTGTGCTCAACTGGTGGTGCCAGCAGAGCCAGGAGAAACTGACGTCAGTGCGGGTGAGTTTCCTAGGTGGTTTGTGGTGTTCCCTGAGGTCTATATTTCCCAGTGGGATACCTGAGGGGGTGAGGGAGCCTCCACTTTGTGGGTAGATTTTAGCAGTTGGTTGGAGCGGTGCAGTGGGCACGGGTACAATAGGGAAGAGGCGGAGGAGGTGCAGGAGCAACATTTCTATGGAGAGAGAGAAACATGTGTGCACTCTGGCATGAATTGGGTAAGCCGGGAGCGAATGAGGCTGTACAGGAAAAGGAATGTGGGCGTGAAGAAACCAGGGGAGGCGGGGCTACCAAGGTAAAACAGCAGGACGCTGAATACACCCAATATTTATTTTATGTATTGTTAATTTGCAAGGTGCGCAGTGAAATACAAGGCACCTCAAGGGAAGAAGATAGGGAAAAAAAGACGAAAGGAAGGGTGGCATTGTAATAATGTGCTAGCGGATCTGGGGATGGAACCTGTGTTGCTCTGCGTCATCTTACTTCCAAGGCGAGCATGTTGCCACTGAGCTAATGATTGCTTACAGCCTTTGTATATTCCTGATCAGGAAAGTACAGGTGGGGAAGGAGACTGGTGCAGGAATGAGTAGTAAACCATGACAGTTAAGTGTAGCGCAAGAGTCATATAACACGATCAATTAAGTGACAGAAACAGTAACTCTGTTAAGGGAGACACAGGGTAATTGCAAGGGTTAGTAGGAAGACCATTAAGTCCATATCATCAGGTTTCGATGCAGCCTAGCTTTGCTTCTCAAGGAGCCAAGAGAGCCTGACAGGAACATTAATAAGAACTACCGACAGCTGGCTCCACCAAATATGGAGGGTCTGACTCCAAATAACCGGAAGTGGGAACGTGGCGTGTGCCAGGACCTCTCTGGATGCCAGTGGTGTAAAGTGTCTGTACGTGCGCACATGACGCAAGATTTCAACTGGTGCAGCAGAGGTCCATTATCAGGGCATATTGGACCTTTTGCAAAACTGTTCAAAACTAGTCTGAACGATAGGGACCGCTATGGGGTGAGTAGCATTCCAAATGCAGACATGTTTCCGCAGATTGCCACGGCGAAACAGAGGGACCAACCTCCAGGGAAATGCAGGGCAAAAGGAAGGAACTTCTTCTGGGATACAGCTTGCAAATGGACCCATGGCCTTGGTGGAAAAACCTTCTCTCCAGGGGATAAAGGGCGGCAAAATGCAGATGGTTTTGCGAGCAGTAACACTTGTGAAACGAATAATTCTAAAGTTGCGGAAGTCCAAAAATAAACCCAACATCGAGACGTGGCTTCCAGGGAGGGGTGGACTGGCCAATAGGGAATTTAGGAGATTTCATGGTAGACCTCTCTACCCTGGGCTTCTTTTGTGTGATATTTCTGCATTTTCCCATAGGAAAAGGGTTGGCCTTGCTGAAAATGTGTAATATGGGGCCACTTTGAGCATTATTTCCAGAGTCGCTTTTGGTTCCCAGTCCACCCCTGCTTCCAGGCCCAATGAGATTGCCATTGCTGTAAAACACCCCTCGATAAAGGTAGTGGAAACCACAGACAAGTGCAAGGCTACCTGTGCGGAATGTGTCGGTCCACATATTTGAATTATTTTTTATTTGCCTTTTTAAAGCACATTTTTTTGTTGTTGCACTTTTAAAGCACTCACACAGCCGGGGGCATTGAGGCGCTGTTACATAATATGTCTTAGTTGTGTATTTATAACACACTTAATATCCAGAGGTTTCTAAGCGCGGACCCGGGGATCAAACCTGTGTTGCTCTGTGTCGTCTTGTTTCCAAGGTGCGCACGTTGCCGCTGAGCTATCCTCCCTCACCATTGCACCATGTAGTCACTTTGGAGGGGATCAGAAGCTTGTTGAAGGAGCACAGTTTATGTTGCCTCCTGAATCTCAAGTGGTCCTCTTCACCTGTGCTTTTAATGGGCCAATGGTTCCAGAGTGTAGCACCAGCTGCTTTGGATGGCCTGCCCCCAAATCACCTAACTTGACATAGATCATTGTGCGTGTCATACAGCTTGCAGATCTGAGGGGTGTGGAAGGGGGTAAGCTGAAGGTGCATGGGACCAGAACCCCAGGACCCTCAACAAGTCCAGCAGAGGCTTTCAGACTGTATCCTTGAAGGAGCAGGGGGCCAAGGGAGAGAGTTTAGGGCAATGGGTAATGTGAGCTGTAGCTTGAGTCTGAGAATAGGTCTGGCTGCCTTTTTCTGGATTATTACCAGGCAATGCTGCTCGAAGATAAAAAAAAAACACATTAAGCAATGTATGTTTCACTTTAGGCACTTATAAAAATGAAAACAATAAAAATGATAGAGTGGGCACCACTTGGTAGTAGAAATTATTCAAATAATCAAATACCTCAAAAATGTGGAGTAACCTGTCCCTGGTCCATGGTCACGCAAAACTATCTACACAAATCACGACAGGATAACACCTGAGTGCTGCGTACTCTTCCAATAGGCCACAAAGAACCTCCCTGAAACATGTCGAGTATGCACCTGTGTACAGCTCTTGAAAGATGTGAATACATTCAGTGATGAAAAGCTCCAGCTGATGATTCAGAATAATGTGATCAGGATCCTGAGAGTGTAAGGTAAACAGATGACACGTGATGCCGACATTTAGTCCATCATCAGGGCGGAATCTGTTTGCTCTCTTGCTAAATACAAACACAGAATCATCATCATAGAATTCGGACCAGCCCCCTAAAGTGCTGAATTAAATGCAACTGTGTGCATGAAACAGGCCCTGCGTGTCGGCAGCCGTAAGGGGACATGCATCTGTGTCTGGGGCAGGGCCTAGACTGCAGTGGTAGGAAGTATGCACTGTGCGCTCCAGCTGTGAACACTTTAAGCACTTGCGCATTGTTGGGTGACACTACACTTCAGACTCTGGATGGTTCAAACGTAGACTCTTGTTTCAAGTGTTTACATTGTAAAGGAGCAGAGAAAGAGTTTGAAGGTCATTTCTGAGCGAGGAGAGCTGCTCCTCCGGGATTGAGTTGGAGATTGACTTTTAGGATTTACCGGAGGCTCTTAGGTTGATTTTCTGCCAATTTTAGCTGCAGAAGATCCGTGAGCAATTTGTATTGTTTACCTCTGTATCTTGTCTTGTTTATTATTGTTTTCATGTTTCTACATTTATGGCCATGGGCCGAAAAAAAAGTTTATTACTACTACTATTACTAATGTTCCTTTCTAACAGGGCTTGCATACATTCTACCGGCAGCCAATGGAATTGAAAGTGGGAGAATCCCTTGTCTTTTTTTCTATTTAAAAGCGATGTCCAGCTTAATGCGTGATATTCTTTGCTCATTTGTCTTGTGACCACCATCTGACGAAGAGGTCTCTGGGACTTCGAAAGCTAAAGTCACTACCATCGTAATATTTTCAGTTAGTCCAATAAAAGGTATCAAAACTTGGATTTAGTTTGACATTGTAAGGGGAAGGTTTGCACATGGCAGCAGTGAAGTGTGCCATGTTTGATGTTCCACTGGGCAGGTACATTTGTTTTTTATTGTTGTAAATGCGTGGTTGGTCCTCCTCGTACAAATTAGCACCACTTCATCAGAAAAACACCAAAGTGTACTTTTACCTGCACAGTTGGTTCTCACTTATTTTGCACATATGTACAATTTGATGCCCATGGGGATGCCCTGTTTTGCTCAGATCACTACTGGTAACGGGCCAGGATTATACCCCGGTTCACAATGTCCAGTACATGCAGTGCATCCACGACACCACACCCCCTCCTGCTGTCAATCAGATTTGAATAGTTTCTGAAAATGGAATCAAAAATGGGGCACAAAATGTGTCGCTAGTAATTCAACAGGGGTTGTTTTGAGGAAATGGTTAGGTTTAAGAAATACTGGCAACCCCGGCCAGTACACATACAGGGTCATTTTTCAAAAAGTGTAAATTGCATGGAGGGGACTGCCATCATGAGCACTTGCTGTTCATCCCCTCCCGTCCCCCCCTGCATGCAGTTTAAAATCATTTGAAACGCATAGTGCAAACAATAAGTGTAAATACAGGCACAATTGGCCTTACACCTTGCTTTTGCTCCCCATTTTGCAAAACGTGTAAATGCAGCCTGCCATTTACGCTTGGCAGACAGCATTTACAGCAGATGCCTAAGGAATCTGCCTGCTTTTATCAGGTGAAAAAAAAGGGCAGATTCCATAGGAATGAATTGGGGTTACATCAGCACGAAAAGGCATGATGGCATAAACCCATGTGGTATTTGAAGACGGAGGAGGCACGTATTGTGATGATGTAGATCCGATTCCGTATTCAAACTCCACTTCAAATAGCTCATGCCATGGTTTTACATCTTTCTTTAACGCTCGGGAGAACTTAGCAAACGACTCTACGGTTGGGCAACGAAGGAATCATAGTTGGTTAGAAGCAATACAATAAACCCAATACAAAGCCTCATAGAGAGTCATCAGTCTTGGGCTACCATGCAGAGAGCCCTTTAAAATCTACTGGACACGAACTTGACCCCAGATCTTACAAACAGAGGAAATGGCCAGACACCAGTTGCGCCTGCTGTAGAATGAAAGGGGTGGAGCATTTCTGAACACTGGAGAACACTGGGGCATCACACGAATATAACATGAAAAGTACATGAAATGGGAAGAAAATAGTGTCCATTGCTCTTCTAGCTGTGCAATAGAGTCAAAGCAATCCAATAGAGCATGGCCTTGTACAATGTAAGAAGGACATTGTCCTTCCGGTTACTCTTCCAATAGGAGAACATCAAAGACATGGACCTGGAGGCAGGGTGAACAGGAAGGAACTATTTTCCACCCTAGGGTGTTATCAACAAACCTGGTGTCGAGAAGCAAACATGCTACATGCTACTCAAAGATGGGAGCAGGGATGTCATTTCACCAAAAGAACATGGGTAGCGGAAGTGACATCACACAACCTTTGACCTCTGATAACATCACATGAAGTGATGTCATTTGACCCCACCCTGAAGTGACATCACGGGGAGCGATGGAACACGACTTTTACCCCTTCAGGGAGTGGTATCACATTACATTGTACCCAAGTATACTACAAAAAATATGGTTGCAGTAGCACTGTAATGTGATTTACATTTCATACAAGAATGGATCACCATATGTATCATTAATATCAGTGTGTAAAGGCAAATATTACCAACTTACAGTGAATGCAAGCAGACATCCAACGCCAAATGATAATGATGTGTTATTATATAGCACTTACGCTTAAGCGCTTCATATAGAACAAATATACATACAATATCACCCAACCTGTGTTGGTACTCATTTATCGACTTCAATTCGAAGCTGCAACCTGCAGAGCAAACACACATCTCAGCAGCAAGCGCTCAACCCACTGAGCTATCTTACCGGCTAGAGCTATTTTATCGGTTAGAGTAAAATGAGAAATTACATGTCTGAATGTTCTCAAAGTCAGAAAGCAAATTAAACTCTGTAGTGGATACTATTAAACTGGTAACTGAGATTTAACAGCAGGCCAGTTCATCTGCAGGTCTGGTGCAAAGTTGGCCGCATGTCAAGACTGTGTGGATCTACTTTTCAGGCTTCAGATTTTGGCAAAATACATACCATTGGGAGGGTTCATAACTGTATATTAAAGAATTTAAAGTAGTGCAGGAAAAGCAGCACACTCACACAGCATCCGTTACCTCATACATGCAAACAAACATTCTGAACAGCATGCCGTGGAAATAGGAAAGATAGACACATTACAACAAAGCATTAATTATGGCACAATAAAATTAAGGGCCACTTGATGTCTATGGTCAAACATTTCTACACTGTACTCAAGCTTTTAGTCACAAGAATGTTGTCAAATGACCGAGGACACCGAGATGGAATGTCTTGTGATGATCCCAACAGAGACAACGGCAGAAAAAAACATACTATAACTGCAAGTTACGGAAAGAAAAATACATAGTCTGAAATGGATGCTTATTCTACTTTAAATGCTTTTTGGAAGTTTTGGTCTGCATTGTGAATTTGAGGTGCTTAGGAACAGACTAAATCAGTGACTCACCCCCTGAAGTGTGCCTGAAATAAACCTTTGATGAGTCTAGAAATTATTGTATAGAATTCCGGAAAGACAAATTATTTGTTATTCCTATTCTTTCTTATTTAGGGTCATTGCTCAAAGTGTTACACTTGTGAAACCCCCTGTTTTCTTTTTTTTAGGAGGCCTGAACAAGAAAGTAAGCCACTCCACATAGCGCTGGCCATAGCCCAGGAGTTTCCCCTGCCCAAAAAAGAAAGACAAAAGAAAAAAACTCATTTTTTAAATTTATGTTTTTTTAGGGTAGCAAGGGAGACCACAAGGGTAGCAAGTGAGACAGACCTCAGGGGTCGCAGCTGCAACCACGGTGACCCCCAAAAGACATCCCTGGATGGGGGCGGGAAAGGAAGGGAGAACCAGCTGCATCTCTCTGAAGTGTGAAAAAGCAAATGCATACCTACAAATAAAAAAATCACAATGCAGCAGGACAAGCAACGCACAATATTATAGAGGGAAGGTGATCTTTTTGCGCCACAAAAGCTCTTTTCAGGGCTGTTCTTGGCCAACTCTGCTCTAAATAGATCCTTTTAGCCAAACAAGGGCATATTTCAAAGTGTAATCAATAACCATATACATGATTTCTTCTGATATGGCATTGTACAGGCAATACAACATGCCATAGTGGTGCCCTAAGGGCACCATTAACAGAAAAGGATGCAAAGTTGGTAAGCATTCCAGGAAACGTGCATTAACATTTTTATTTAGTTTTATTAGCAATCCTTTCTTTCTCGGATTCATGTAGGACAGGCCGTGCAGCAACACCCTCAAGTTAATAAACGTTACACGTTATCTTTAACTAATAATAATAAAAATAACAATAATAATTTGCATTTATATAGCGCTACGAACCCTCAGGCATCTGAGCGCTGCTTTTTATTACCCACGGTATGCGGTGCTCATCACCTCGGATGGATGAAAGGCTGAGTTTGGCCCTGCCAGGATTCGATCCTGCGTCAGCAGGCTCTGCACGGATGTCAAAGCGATCAGTCTACTCACTGTGCTTGCATTGTGCATTGCAGTGCTAAATGTTATCGATTCAATTGTAAAGGTTGTTTAAATGTGTGTTAGGTGGATTATTGTTTTATTGTGATATGATAATCCTGTGACTTGAATTGTAATTGTACTTTTTGTTTCTTGTTGCAAAAGTTTATTTTTTATCCATAATGCAAAAAAAATTAAATAAACAAATACATAAATAAACGTTGTACCAAACAACATGAGAGTTGCAGTGAGGAACCATGAGATAATTACCCCCATATACAATGTGAATCATCCCTATTACCATTCAGATACTACCATCAGTCTTTCCTCAAGTGTTTGAACTCCAGACTCCAATCCCACAGCAGAAGATGTGGGAATAGTCCATAACAAACACACATCTTTGCCAAGCTTTTTCTCTTCCAGATATCGTTTAATAACAGTGCCTTCTTCCCAAGAATATTCAAGGCAGCTCTAATTTGCATTTTCCAGCCAGAAGAATGTTAAGCCTGGCACAAGAGGAATGCGGAGAGGAAACTATTTGCATCTGAAAGAGAAAATGGCATAATACTATTTCCCTATTCCTGGTGCATCAAGGAAACGTAGGCCAGTGCACATGTAACTTCAAGAGCAACCCGACCATAAATAATTATTGAAAATGGAGAGTGTGAACAGAATCATGGTAGTTTAACCTAAAAAAATGAACTTAAAAGAACGCCCCATTTATGAGTATTGTAGGGAATGGCTTCAGCAGATTTTATCTGTGTGTGTGTGTGTACATTTATCTTTTTAAGTGGCGTGGTAGTGTATGGACAGATGGAGAATTTGTGAATGGATGGACGGTTGGATGTATTTATTTCTTTCTTGCTTTATTTATGCATTTAAGTAAGCGCAATAAACCCAGAGCCATCAAAGCGCTGGTTACAGACAGACATCAAAGGTTAAGCATAGAAAACATATCAGTTCAGGGCAATACTGCACTTGGTGAGAAGAGTATGGTTTTAAGTTGTTTCCTGAAGGTCCAGTAGGATTGCTCCCATCTCAGGGTCGAGGGTAGGGAATTCCAGCAATGACCAGGAAGCTGCTTCCTACAGATGTCTTCCTCCTGAATCTGGGGATGGTCAGTTGGTTTGCGTAGTGTGACTGGGTGGGCCTTAAGGACTGGGGTTTAGCAAACCTTTGCGGCAGGTATCTCGGTGCAGTGTTGGCCAAGCATTTATGAGTGATGGCTAGTGTCTTGAATAGAATGAGTTCACAGACAGGGAGCCAGTGGACTCTTGATGCGGCAGAGATGTGCTCGCATTTTGGTATGTTCAGTGCTGCTCCGAGTGCATTATTTTGAGTTATCTGGAGTTTGGTAGTGGCGTTTTGAGATGACCCAGCAAATAGGGGCTTTCAATAGTCCAGTCTCGACCCAATAAGCACTCTGGTGACAGTGAGGCAGCTTTCCAGAGATAGGAAGTGTCTACAGGCATTGATTTGTTTAGTAGTGTAGGCAGTGGAGGAGGCGATTGCATTGTCCTGCCTAGATAGTGAGAGAGTAGAGTCAAGCGACTTTCCAAAGTCTAAACATTGATGGAAACTGGGATAGAAATTCCCTCAATGGTAAATGTTTTGTAGGCCTGATTTAGCTTGATGAGTGAGCACTGTGGAGAATTTCCGTTTTCTCATCATTAAGGCAGAGACGGTGCAAGGCCATCCAGACCTCGATGGAGTGAAAGATTGAATGCAGGTTGTCAGAGTCTGTGGTGTAATGACCAGCGAGCGGGAGGAGGATCTGTGTTTCGTCAACATAGTTTGTGTAGGAGATTCCCTTGGCATATAGTAGGTCAACAAAAAGTTTTGTAAAGATGTTGTAGAGGGTGGGGGAAACAGAGGACCCTTGTGGTACACCATTGGTGATAGTAACCATAGGGGCTGAGGAAGAAGGAGAGAACACACATGGATTTATCCGATAGAAAGGAATGATGAAGAGGTACATGGTTGGCTATATTGTTGGATGGATAGGTGCAGGGTGTGATGCTGGAAATGCATCAGAGGGACAGGGCCTCCGTATCCTTGTCCTTTATTGCTTTTTATCGTGTGTTCTGTTGTGTTTTCCGCGGAGGATTTCATGTGGGACTCCTGGTGGTGCAGCTCTCTCTCCTTTTGGTTTGGTGAACAGACCCATGGGATACCCTTATGGCACCCATGGGTAGGGGTACAATCCAGAGAAGGGTACGGGCTGGTGGGAGCTCCGTGCTGAAATGACTGTTGCCCTGAGCATCCACCATTTTGGTATGCCCAGGACCTGTCATTGGAATCGGTAGATTCCTGATGGAGACAAAATGGCCCCCATGGCCTCTTGCCTTCCATCACCTGTTACCCTGATCTTCCCGAAGTCCCGGGAAGCCCTGCCTCTGTCTCTTCCCCCTGACTGGCTGTTGGGTGGAAGTTCCGTATATGGTAGTGTGGGGAAGTGCTGACCAGACTGGGTGGAGCCTTCTCAACGACCGTATGTTTTGGGTACGCCAGTGGGTGGGACCTGTGTGAATGGAGTGTGTGAAGAATATACATTCTATGTTGTGACTGTCTAGTATCTGGTGTTTAACACAATGGTTGAGACAGCCCTGCCCGAAACCGGTATGAAAGCAGCTTGGAGTGTTGAATGGCTCGGTACTTGTCCCAATACACATAACTTGTTGTGAGTGTCTGGAGAGAAGTGAATGGCCTGAATACCTCTTGTGCCTGATTGGCTGCCTACCTGCATGAATTCCCGTAGTCATGATTGGATGCTTGAGTGCGACCCAGCGGAATGAATGGGAGATCAAGAGTATATCTGGGGACCTCACACATGTGCAGAAGCTGAAGTCCACTACGACGAGTAACTGGAGTGAAGCTTAACCTTGTGCCCTGCTGGACGAGAAGAATTGCTGTTGCTCTCCTTCGCAATCTGAAAGCTGCTGTGCTTCAAGAACTGACCCAGAGAGGACCTGGTAAGGCGCCCTCTTCCCGAGCTACGAGGGACCATCGTGCACATCTGATCTTTTCCTAAGCTCCCTGGTAGACAGACCTTAGACAGGCTGCCGACCCGATACGGGGACTGCTGCGGAACTCCAAGGAGAAGTGCCCAGACTGTTGTCCGCCACTGTCGCCAACCGCCGACCGGAGCCGCCGTGCTCCCGTTGCCTAAGAACTTCATTGATCCAAGGATGCTCTCGTCCGCATCGTCGCTGCTGTATCTTGCTGGAGAAGGCCTGACCGTCGATGCGCTGAGGAGCATCCCCCGGTGGGTTTCCCGCCACCCAAAGACCACAGAGACGCCGACGACTCGACGCCCTTGCTGAGCCACAGTTCTTCAACTCTTTGCGGTCCAGAACTATCGACACCGAGGTGCCCCGCACACCTCTTCCTGGCAGGACGTTTACGCTTCCCCGTCAATGAGCACCACTAGGAACGACGTGGCCACTTCACCGTCGTAGCTCGACCTGTTCTCCGTCGGACGTTCGACGACCCGTGACTCCTGCCTGAAAAGGAGGACACTCAAGAAGGATTGTCGATTACCCCAACGCGGAACGCTACAACACCAAGGTACTTTGGGGTTGCAGAACTATTGGGAAGTCTAAGGGTGAACAATATATGGACTGGGCTTGTATCTTTCTTTTACAGGTTGCCCAGGTGGGGGGATCTCCACACAGAACTGTGTCTAGGTAACAGGGCCAGTACTCTGCCAATTGTTCAACCATCTTGCTTTCCTCTTTTTTTGATCTGTGTGTCATTCTGACCGTAGGCACTTTAATAAGATCTAATAACGTTAGTGGTACCACTTTAGAATTGTACATATTTACCATTGTTGATTTTTGGAGCACAAAGTGAGTTATCGTGATTGTGTATATGACTTTGAATATTAATTATATAAAGACTGTGTTTTAACCAATACAGTGTGTGGACGTTCCTTCGTGGGGGGTTGGGGACTACACTGTACTTAAGAACCAGCTCGCATCACCTCCCGAGAAGCTAGGCCTTGATTGCTCGTCCATTGCTACCGTAATAGAGAATCTTGGCAGGGGTCTCTGTGCCTCCCCTCTATCATATAGAGAGCGGAAGTGCAGACCCCACCCCCTCTGGTCCTTACACAGGGCAGTAAAGAAAAACACTATTACTGCATTCTCTGGTTGAACTGCATGTGTGGAGATTTGGCTCATTAACTGCAGTTGTGTTTGATAGGTAGTCTCATGAAGTCGAGACCAAACAGAGGGAGATTCTTTGAAGACGGTTTATTGGAAAATTCACTAGGAAAGATTGTCAATTGAAAGGTTTCAAGAAAGCAAAATAAATATGGGTTTAGCAAATGGAAAGGGTTTGGTACATTGCCTCACAGGTTTTGGCCATCAAGCAAGCAGGCAAGGACCACCTACAATTTCTCACTGGAAGTTTGCTTAGGGGACCGACCATCACTCTGTCTAAGGCTCCTGTACTGCTTCACTCCAACCCAGTCTCCCTCTCTTCTGCTCAATGCCTCATAACATGCTTCTTACTAATTGGGGCCTTACACCTATACTCCATTGCCCAACGCCTGTCCTGCACCTCCTCAATGCCTTGCTATATGCTTATTCCTCCACCTAACTCATGTGTGCCAAGTTTGTACACAGGGTCCTGCCTTGACTGCTTCTCCAACCTCTCCTTGATGCTTATCCACTACTCCTCCACACCACCACTTTCTTCAACATTTCACTCCTCTCCTCTGATGTTCTTCTACTCCTCGTCTACCGCTCTCTCTACCACCACCTCCTTCCCTCCTGTGATGTTCCTCCAATCCTCCTGCACTCCCGCTACCACCTCCTCCTTCAACCCTCTGATTTACCTCCAATTCGTCGATACTCCCTTTCCTAGCACCTCCTCCTTCTTGGCTCTGATGTTTCTCCCATCCGGCCTTTCTCATTTTATGCCCCCTATTCCTTCTCTCTTCCCCTCCTCACTCAGGCCTCCTGTCTCTAGAATCTCCTCTCCACCACATACTCCAAACGCACACACTAATGGTGTTCCCTGGCGTGCTTTCA
The DNA here is from genome assembly GCF_040938575.1 of Ambystoma mexicanum. Classification (NCBI taxonomy): domain Eukaryota; kingdom Metazoa; phylum Chordata; class Amphibia; order Caudata; family Ambystomatidae; genus Ambystoma; species Ambystoma mexicanum. The sequence goes on from NC_090937.1 coordinate 276,843,748, forward strand.
TTTTTATAATCCTGTGTGCCCTCCCTCTGGGGTGGGCTGTGCTCGTGGACCTACACATGCTTGATTCATTATGTATGCGATTGATTCATTTTGAATATGCATTTCTTTTCAGGTGTTTACAATTGGGGCACGCGCTCTTCTGCATCCTGGTGCTGACACGTCATCGCACTCTTCCACCATCTTGTATTGTATTGGAGTTAGTTGCATGGGCGACGGAAGCCCCGGTCCAAGTGGGGGCCTTTCCAACAGCAGGCTCTGTCTTCTTGTGCTGGTGTGCGGGTTTTCACCCTTGTATCTGCTCCACTGGGAAATACTCTTTCCTGGCACAGAACGAAGCTGATTTTCTTTACGTGGGTCCAGAGCCTATGGGACTGGTATCATTAACACTCTGTTTTCTTAGCATATCTTGAGAATTTCTTAACGGGACCGGCAGTGATTCCCTGCCTCCTGCATGCGGTGTGGTGAGGGTAGCCAGGGATTCCTGCCCATACCAACCCTGGGCCCACCTAAAGGAATAGGCTGGGGAATTTGTCACATTATGTAAGTGTCAGACCAAGACTGAGAGCTTGAGCGTGTACAGTGAGAACAAGAATGGGGGATGGTGAGCCGTGTAAAGATACCACCAGCACAGTGTGAGAGGAAAGACATCCAGACTGCGGTACGGAAGTGAGCCAATAGGAAGGTAAGAAAGTAAAATCCATTACTGTATTGTGGACACTGGGTGAACAATTTCAGGTAAGGAAACAATTGAATGTATTATTGTGCAACTATTGTAGAAGCCCGCGTGCACGGGCCCAAGTGCAGCTTTTCATTGACACATTAGGACCACTATATATCGTAAGGCAACAACTCCCTCTAGCGGTGACAACAGACGAAGCTATGACTGCATCAGACAAACATACATCTGGCCTTTAATTATATTGTTAGATTAGATTAGATTATTGATGATCTACGTGTGAGAACCACTGTCGACACATTCCTGCATTCCCTCCGCTCTAGAATCCAAGCGGACGTCCTACTGTGCACGAGGCTACACAAGTGACAGGTTAATGATGTTACATTCAGCGCTCGTTATGGAGACGAATGGTGCGGCATGCCAAAGGTGTACCCAGAGGCTAGTGTTGGATATCATTTTCAACAAGGGGACGTTGGGATGGGGGGGGGTTGTGGGTCTTGACATTTTTTTCTTGTTTCTTTCCCTTTTTCTTACCTTTATAACTAGGGTCTGACTGGGGCATAAAATTGTCTTGCGCACCAATGAAAAAGTGGGCCACAGTTGCAAATGGCAATCCATTCCTTTTTGTGACAGACTCTTTGAGCAGTACACAAGCAGGAGTTGTTTGATCAAATGTGAGGCAAATTGTGCAATTTAAAGAATGTTGATTGAGCAACACTAGTCAAAACTACTAATCACATGGGGAAGTAACTCATCAAACTGGCCCACTTTGGCCAAATAAACGGGCCCACACTAGCATTTTGCGTTTTTGGTTCGGACATTGCCCTATAGGCCAGCCCAAGCCAGTTTATAACAGTCCACTTTGAACTGTTTCAAATGGTGTACTTTTCTAGTATTATAATTCTTGTCATAGTACTTTAACGGAAGTAGGCGGTACCAGCAGCTGCCTGGGAATAGTGTTCGCTGCGCGACCTGGGTATGAGACTGAGAGCGGGCAGCGGATAGCAAATAGTGGCAGCTGGAGCGGGTGGGAGCCAGTAGCAGCAGCTGGGCAGAGGAGCACAGGAGATCAGGGCGAGGAGTCAAGCGGACGTGCAATGAGGCCAGAGAAGCAGCTGAGCGTCAAGAGCCGGAGGGGACAAGGGGAGGAGTGTTATAAAGGGGCCAATCAGCATGGCACTGCTCAACAAAAGTCACTCTTTGCCAATCGAATCAAATGCGGTAACCACTAATAAAACATTTCTGAGCAATTAGGAACCCACGAAAAACAGTGCTAATCTCCAAGGACACATGTTGTGCATGGTACTTGCGTTCCTCAGAAAAAATCAATAAAAAAACAAAGAGAAACAGCGCTCTAACTTCTTCATTCGACAGAAGCACCTTGCATTTCTTAAAGTCGGTTCCAAATACTCTTGGGAGAGACGGAACCACTCTAGCCAGACCTAAAATTGGGCTGCAGTTTACTCTTAAGGAACTAGGTGGAATGATATTTTGGCAGGTGTAAGTGATAACCATGGTGAATATTTCAGGACAGAAACAAACCCAGTGTTATGGTAATAAAGACAATGGGCTACTCCATTCCGTTCGCACAAAACTGACGTCTTCCGGTTTGCTTTTTTTGCTCCGTCATCTGTTCTCACAGCCCCAGGATACCCGGTTCATATACACTGCCCACGGTAAAATCTCTTGAGACTATGTGGATTGCGCCTAAGGGGGGGAGGGTCGCGACGAAAGCATTATCTTTACTCCTTTTTAAGGCAATTGCTCAACGTTGTTGGAAGTTCTAACCTGGCTAGCCATGGGACGCCTGGCGTTATCTTATGTCTTACATTAGGGCCTAGGAAAGCAAAAACCTTTAAAAAAGAGACGCCAGCAAAGCCTGTGGTCCATGCCCATAGACTTTCCGGACCTCTGCCACGTGCCCTCCCCTCCACGGATGTGTTTGGACTGGGTGAGCGCTCCAAGCATTTTACGAATATTTGGAGACACGCATTGTACCGGCCATCCTTCAATTCTGCGCTTTCGGAAGGTCTTGCAATGGTGTGCATTTTGACCTACGATAGGGCCATCTTATCTATCTATCTATCTATCTATCTATCTATCTATCTATCTATCTATCTATCTATCTATCTATCTATCTATCATTGTATCTATCTACTTTTTGTATAGCCCTTCACTCCCATGGGCCTCTAAGACTCTAAACCTGTTTTTAGGGCCCAAATGATATCCCCAGGTGTCGCTCTGGTGGCATGTTAAGGTACCACCTAGACAGTGCTTTAAGTGGGACGGTAAATCGAGGGGTGTACTTGAGAGCTCCCTCGCCTAAGTGGGGACGGGAGGAAGGGAAGCTGTTAAGAGCAGGAGAACTGGGCACACTGGCATTATTACCTTGAGTGCACCCAGACCCTCCGTTTTATTCCAAATCACAGGCTCAGATCCTGTGATGAAGAAACAAAAACAGAGGCTGAGTGCACGAAAGGTGCAACACCAGTGCATCCCAGCTCTTCTTCTTGCCTTCAACACCCAGCAGGAGGCCCTTTGCTCACCCCCTCAGGCAACCCTTTAACCACATGGCTCCTTGAGTGAAAGGGCCGCCTGCTGTGTGTTGTTTCTTAACTCAGAGACAGGGGGGGTTGGGTTTAAAGACCCAACACGCAACAGGAAGCCCTTTAACCGAGCAGCACTGCACGGTTAAAGGCCTGACTGCAGGTCTCAGCAGTTTGGATTAGAAAAAAGAAGAGGCAATGCTGACACCCGCAGGTAGCCCTTTAACAGTGCAGCGCTGCTCGGTTAAACGGGCTGCCTGAGGGGTCAGTGTGGCTGGGGGTACTCGGCAGTGAGCCCCAGCAGGGCCCTATCTCATGAGCCCTTTTTGGATACTGCTGGGGCTCCGCCATGGCTAGCCCTAGCCCACTTAAAGCACTGCACATAGAATTGCCTTATCGAGGCTACAGCCCTGGTCCTGCGGCCTTCTGCAGAGACAGGAGTCTATTCACAAATGGAAGTACCTTTAATTTTTAGTGCGCCGTCATAGCTGCGTGTGCAAGCTCTGGGGCGGTATTACAGAAACTGCAAACACAATAGTGTCTGATTCACAACACGTTTTTCAATTGATTTTTCCCATTGAAAAAGGCTTTGTGAATCAATCCTGTATTCTTTGAGTGCATTTTTGCACTGGAGTAACGTTTGCTCTAGTCATTTCCCCTGGTGCAGGAGTGCATGAAAGAATGTGTTTTGCACTGTGGCAATTTTCACCCTACGGCCAATTGCACCTGTGCACATGTTCGGGATTACCACCGCCGATGCTTTTAATCATGAAAACAGTTTGTGCCTGAAAACTGAAATAGGTTTTTCGCAGTTACATCACATTATTTTTTAAAGAACCACTGCTCTTCACGTGACCTGTGTGGGACCTGTGTGACGCACATCTATTGGACAGCAAAAGCAAACGCCATAAAATGATATTCTAACGCCAGAGGATTGATCAACAAATAACAAGACTTGCATCCGCCCGGTGCTGCCCATGTGCAGCCATTCCTTACTTTCATATGCAAACATCCATGGAAAAAATGGGGAAAAGTAGCTAGTTTTACTAGACAGTCCTTCGGCCCAGAGATCAGAGGCTCAGCATCTCTTAATCCGGCTCACCGCAGGATTAACTACTTTTTAAAACAAATTTTCATTTGTGCTTGCGTGGGGGCCTATTGAATCAGCAGGGCCAGGGACTTTCATTTGCAATCCGGCATTCTCCATGACCTCGAGACACAGCGATGCAGAGGCGGGAATCCCAAGGGGCAGCTGTTGCCACGTGATATAGGTCAATCTGGCATGGGAGGCAGCTGAGGGCCTCCATGCTAGCTCGGCTGGCTGCCTGTCACTTAGTGTTCGGAAAGCAACTGCGCATGCCCGTGGAATGCGGCGTACGTGAGTCACGTGTGAATGTAATATGACATTGCAACATGAGGTTTGGAATGCGAGGCCTTGCATGAGCATACCGTGTGCTTTTGAACTGGTGGGGCGTAATTGTATAGGCCTCATCACGAGTTGGGCAGTAGCCCTTAAATGCGGTGGTAACGGTATTACCGCCGCATTTAAGGTCTGGCCCTATCACGAGTTGGGCGTTAAATCGGCTGTTTTACCTCCAGCTTTTTTTCTGGAGGTAAAAATCCCTGTTTTTGGCGGGATTCCAGCCGGCTGTATTAGCCCTCAGTATTAGCACCGAAAATTTCCCACTGGATCCAATGGACCCAATCAGGAATGGGGATTTACCGTTAAGGCCCTACCCGTGATCCGGTGGTAATACCACCGGGCCGGTCGGTGCTAGGGCTATTACAGCCGGGAATACAGCCCAACTCGTGATGAGGCCATATGTGCCTTATATGCGCGAGTGCCTGTGCCCGAACCAAACCAGTGAGGTTCGGGGTATTTTCCCCAGAGAAAACGTTTAAAATAATGGGCTAAAATGGCACATTTTACAGCACTTTGCGTAACAAATCGGATAAAAATCTGCACAGTTTGCAATCAATTTTGTATGGTAGCACATGAAAAACCCAATAGATGCCAGTTACCAACAGTGCCCAGGACCCTTTTCCAAAGCATTTACTTTATGCATTTGCCCACAATATATGCTAGTATATAAAATATTTTCATGCTGGCTGTGCCCATATATTTTCATGCATGATGCACCAATGTATGCTAGTATTATCATATAAGAACTCCAAGCCTGTAAAAAAAAAATGTCATGCCACATAAAGAAAGTATATCCAGCTGGCTAGACTGGCCTACATCTGGCCTGCATCTTTTACTTTAATAGGACACCACCACCACGCCAGCTTGGGTAAGCCTTTCAAAGGCTGCCCCATTCTGGCATAGCAGTGGTGCCCTATTTAAATGAAAAGCTCCCTGCTCACATGCTGGAGTGTCCGGTGCCAGCACGAGAATGGGAAGCTTTTCACTTAAATATGGCAGCTCCACCATGCCATCTCCGGGGAGCCTTTTAAAGGCTACCCAAGCTGGCATGGCAGCCATTCACACTGTAATAGAAAAGCTGCCCCCATGCTGCTGCAGAGATGATGCCCAAAGTAAGTGAAAAACTCCTGCCACGGTGGGTGGCGCTTTTCACCTACATAGCATCACTGTAGCATCAGTAGCCGTTTATTTTACATATGGGCCACTGTTACAACAGCACAAAGTAGCTTTTTAAAGGCTCCCCCATGCTGTGTGGCAGAGGCTATGGTGGCGGGCGCCCTATGTAAATTATGTTATTGTGGTGCCCTGGGCGACAGGCCAGGTTGCCTATGCCTAAGGCCAGCCCTGAAAGGTGACATCTATGTCATGTTTGCTTTGATGCAAAGTAACGGCCTGTGCAACAAGTGTAAAGCAAAGACAAGTGTTATTACGAGAACAGACTGGCCTATGTTTAGGCTTTCCTGTTTTCAGTGAAATCCGATAAACACCCCCCAGAAGGAAAAGGTGCCTACTGGGTTTAAACAGAAAAGCACTGTGTCCCCTGTCCCAGTGGTGCCTTAGTGTGAGCAGGGATGGGAGGACCTCTGGGTGTAAAGGGGTGGCTGGAGATGGGGCATGGCAGACAATAGGAAAGGGGACTCCCTCCATGTGTGCTTGTTTGCTTTCTCCCATTGCTACCCTCCTGTCCCCTGACCTTATTGAAAAACACTGCGCATTCAATGTTACATTGTTTTCTTTGTTAAAAAAAATGTTTGTATTCATATGTGATCAGAGCTATTTTGAGGAATTCTAGACAAATTTGAGCCATTCTTGTAATCAATGATTTACGTCTTAAAATAGGTTACAATTCCTCAAAATTGCCCTTGACCACTGACAAATATTTTTATTTACAAAAATTGGTTTAACCTGGATTTTTCAGTGTCTCTGTTTGTGGCCATAGACCCTCTGTGTATGCTTTTATGTCTGGAGGAGAGCTGAAAAGTGTCAGCAGCCTGTCGGCTTTAAAAGGAAAGCTGTGCGAGGCTTCCATGTATTAGGCTTGGGTGAGGCCGCAGTGTCACGGTCACCTCTCAACCTCTTGTGCCTCTCTAGAGCACCCGCATCCAGCGGCCCATCAGAAGCTGCAGGCACCTTATTTCTTCAAGGAGAGTTTTTAAATTAAGAGCAATTTATAAATGATGGGTTATTGAAGGGACCATTGTTTTGGAGAAGATGCTAATAACCTTATTGTGTGAAGAAATGCAAATGGACATTTAATTCTGAAAGCACAAGCTAGTTGCCTAAATCTACGCCCTCCTCCAGGCCAATATCACACAAAACAGTTTTAAACTAACCAAATCATTTTCAGATGTTCATATTTAACACCAAAAAGTGTTTCTTTTTAGTAGAATGTAATATTTTCATCACATCGTAGATGAACCCGGCATTTGGCAAACACAGTTAACCCTTTCATGCATTACATTTTGATATAAGCCTTTCAAAACCCAAAGGCCTTTTTCTGCCTTTTTCTGAATTGTATTTTGGTATTTGTAGTCTTGCAGTCAAGATTGGGGCAGAAATGTCACAATTGTACACTCTTTCCCTAATATAGTTCTATAGGGATTTATCTATTTGTGTGAGTACCTTACTATGGTATGTGCAATTATCAATTTATATTTATAAAGCAGAGTATTGTTGAAAGTCAGACATGGGGCTGAGGAGGGGAAATTATGAGAGAGCAAGTGAGTCATGAATCTTTGCCCAGGATGTGGCAATTGAGGTTACAATACTGGAGACTGGTGCAGTTATTTTTCCTTGATTATGGCTGTTTTTCAGGGCACAACTAAAGGATACATGTGGGTGGACAGCATAACTTCTTTTCAGAGGATGGACGCAACGCCTTGCTCTTTTTTTAGCTTGGCAAGCTTGCTCAAGTATTTGGCTACCAGGATTTTACCCAGGTTGTTTTGCTTCCAGTGCAGATGCCTTCCTTCAAGAAAACAAGCAATTCTATCAGGATTTTGCTTTCTAGGGAATATTTCACTACATATTTCTGGATTTAAAAGGTGAGCACACTTTATGCTTTGCCAGCATATTTGTTGGAACATTTCCTCTCTCAGGTTATTTTTCTTGTATTCACTACTTTTTTTTTAAAGTCCAATGCTCTTTTGTCTTTCACACTTTCTTCTAAGGGGAAGGTCAATTGAACTCCATTTGTCTATTTCACTTTAAGATATTTTCACTTAATGTGCGTATATTCGTGGGTGCCAGCTTTTCATTTTCGCTATGAGGACAAACGTTCCCACACAGAGTGAAGCGAGAGAGCCATGCTCATCTCCAGTCAAAACAACACATTTTACAGCAAAAGTTGCAACCGGAATAGGAAGAAAGACATATGATTTACATGAAGGTATGAGCATATAACATCTCAGCAACAATCAACCAACCTGCTGATTTGCTTTTGCAACATTCTGCTATAGGATCGCTTGATATTCCCACACCCAGCAAACAGTTTTGGTCTGCTTACCCCCTGCAATGAAACCTCAGGGGGGTACAATAATGAGACTCCCTCCTCATTTTGTAGTGAGCAGTACTTTGATAAAGTTATTATCTGCTTGTAGTATATTTCTTTTGACAGTCAAAATAATCCTTATCGCCACCAAAGTGAGTGCTCCCGGGCAAATCCTTTTATCACACTATGCTTTATCTGCTAAATGTACTAGTCTCTACAATGTGGACAGGTCATTTCCACACATCAAAGTCTTCATTGGAAGAAAAGAAAGGGCATGGATGGGCAAAGAGTCCCATAAAAAGCATTACATGATTTACTACAATAAGTTTGTCTTGTAGAAATGTTGAACATTACTGGATTAACACATTCTTTTTATTCTTCGGAAAGTGTTTATAACATCTTGCTCTGAGAGACATTGCACTACTTATGCACGGAATGACACTGGAAAAAACAGTTAGCCATGATTTTTTGAAGTGGACAAATGGGAAAACACTGATGAACACATATTCTGAGCATTTTTGAAAACACCAGAAAAACACCCCCAGCCGTTTTAAAAAAAAGAAACCCATAAAACAAGAAACTCTACCAATATTCTATGTAGGCCAGTCTAGCCACATCATGTTGACTTTACCCGTGATGGACAGTAACTGTGCATCATGGGTAAAAGAAATATAAGTGTTATCATGCAGATAGACTGGCCTACATTCAATGCAGGCCAGCCTAGCCATGCAATAACACTTCACTTACCATTTTTGCTTTACCATTGATGCATGGTACTGTGTGCATGAAGGGTAAAGCAAAAAAGAATGTCATGCTCAATGCAGCCCCACCCCTAAATGTAGGAGCCCCACTGAGCAAGGCGTGTACATTTAGGGGTTGGGGCTGAAACACACAATGCAGAGAAACACTTCACCTGCACATTCACACACCACTCACACCCAACAAACACCAACATACATACATATATGCATACAATCCATACTTGCATGCATATGTACACATGAAATAAAATAAGTACACTTACTTTGCCTGCATCCACACATGCACCCATCCAGCCACTGGAGGACAGGATGGCCCTCCCTGTGTTTATGCTGATAGCATAATAATGAGAGCCGACGGGGCCAGTCTGCCGACGCCCTGCCAGCTCCCATTATTCACAGCTGCATTTGTTGTGGAGCCTCAGGGCTCAGCAACAAACCAAAGAAAAAATAGCATAGCAGTGGGCACGCCCCTTCATAGAGGCAGGAAGCACGTTCCCCAGTGAAAATACAGGACACAGGAACTGTGCTGCCTGTCACTCAGGCGAGGTGTTGGCTTAACGCTCAGGCAGTGGTCAGTGCCCCCCATTGTGGCAGGCCGCCACTGGAGGGGTCAGAGTATTTTTTTTAAAATTAATATGTTGTTCCTAAATGTTAATGTTTTCTGTGTTCTCTTTTTTTTTTTTTTTAGAGAAAAAGCCTTACCATCTATGTTATTGTCAACGTTTTTGGAAGCCTTTTGCACCCCCACTTTGTCAGCTGATGTTTTTATTCCTTTCAAGAAGAAGTGACATCAAAGAAGGCAAGGAAATGCAATACATAGACCAATTATATCAGCTTAGGTGGTTATTATGGTTGTCTTCCTGTTTAGTTCTGGCTATTAGGTGGGGCTTCAGTGCCACCTATAAGCTGACGCTATTGCTTTGGAGGACAGGAAGGAAGAAGATGGGGTGTGAGGCGGAGCACACAGCCTATGGCTTTGTTTGGTTGTTTACCCACCAATTGACTGCCAACACCCAGGTTAATCCCTATGTTTATTGCTACCCATTAGAGGTCCTACCCCCTACAAAGCACACCCTCCAGGAATATCTTTGAGCTAACTCTATAGTGCAGTAACATCAAATGTTGCTGTATAGGATCTGCCTGTCTTTTTTCTAAGCATTCTTGGGAGAGTTAATGGCTTAATTGCAGCTGGAAATGAGTGATGGTTAACAGAAATGTCTTAACTACGTGTGCCTTCAGCCACCAGATTTATAAGCAATATGTGTGGCCTTGCATCTGTTCCTTGCACTGACGTCCGGTTAAAACAAGTGGTGGCAAAACCAACAGTTTTGACTTGTGTATAATAATTAGATGGTATTTGCCAGTCACTGACATCATATGCCCAGGCACCTACACCATAGCCCAGCTGTTGCACCGTATGGCCAGCTAGTACCCTTATGGCAGTGGCTAGCAAATGCCAACCCCGTGTCTACACCAAAGAACTGTTAGTTCTGCCACTCCTTGCTGTGAACTGCCTTCAATCTCCTAAACAGGAAGTGACATTAGAAAAAGAGAGGAAGTAGGGTCGACAGATTCATATATAGATGCAGAGATGCAAGGTAAAATGTGTTTTCGAACAGCAAGTTTACTTACCTAGTAACACTGACCCACCATTATTAGTAGTTGTAATACCAATCATACTATTAACAGCAGTAGCAGTGCCAGATAAGTAGTAAGATTACTATTTGTAGTAGTAACTTTCATACTATTGCTACCCTGAAACACTTTAGTGGGACATGTGGCAATTGTGTTATGTGTACATTCACCAAAGTCAGTATCTTCATTGACCTCGGTTTATTGTAACCTGGTCTCAATAGACATTTACCAGTAAAAACACCTCAAAAGTAGGCCACGTAAGTGTTTGTCACTGTCAAAAAATATATAGGGAATAGAATGAGAAGTATTCGCACAAAAAGTACAGGATACACCCGTGTTTAACCGTTTGAATCATTAGGCCATGCAGAGAATGACATGGCCTGGTCAATGTTGCCGGTACTTGAAACAGGCCCTCGAGCAGAAGCAAGGCGGCTTGCTCTAGAACATATGTTTATTTTTGGAACAAAAAGCCACAAGTATGGTTTCAATGTAGATTTCAGCACTGTGGGAACATACCCTTATTTTACTATTAAACACTCTGCATGGCTTTCATTTTCTCAAGGAGAAATAATTTTACTACCATGTGTTACTTTGGATACAATGAAATGTATTGTAATTCCATAATCATTGCATTACTTGGGATTCTGTTGTGGGATCATAAATATGTCTCTAAAATGTATTTCCACAATTTAATTCGGCACATATTGTCAACATGGATATGGATGCATTTTTAGATTTAAAAAAGATGGTCTTTTGGGACTGATACCCCCTGCCTCCCTCTTCCTCACTCATTGCTCTCTAGGAACTATGCCTCGTACAATGGGCCTCATTATGAGTGTGGCGGAAAGGCAACAACGGCGCCGCTAGTGCCACCGGCTCCGTTGTTACCTCTCCACCACACTACGAGTTCTGCTCGCGGGTGCCGGACTGCACGCCTGGTCTGACCAGGCGTGCATACCGGCACCCGCGAGCAGAACTCATTATTGCACCAGCACCGTTATAAACGGTGCCGGTGCAACCATACTCCCGATCCCCATTCTTCCCTATGGGGAGCAGCAATCTGGGGAGTCCTCATTCTCACTTTGTGTCTTCTGCCTTCCTCCTACTGAACGATAGATTGTCAATGCTTACAATGGTTGCCTTCCATTTTGCTCATCTACCTATTAAACACTATTACCACAACTTAGTTTTGCTCTCTCACCAGGGAGTGGGCGGATTTAGCCAGGAATTGCAGGTCATGTGCATGATCCACTCAGTTTCCCTCTGCTTACAAATGTGAATCAAAGGTACGGTATAATGTCTGAAGCAAGAGTACAAACACTTCACAGCTGTAAGAACAGTCGGAGATCTATTACTTGGATTTACAGAAAATAACATTGAGCAGCATTTCCATAATTTCTTAGCTCATCTGTGTCAATAGTGCAGATACTTCTTATGCAAATGTGTCCAACTCTGCTTCAAAAGAAGAACATTTGCCTGGTCTCGGTATGAGTTGTGACTGGTGAATTATTTAATTGGGAGTGCATTAATGTTTCTCATGAATATACGAGAATGACCAAGCATAGCCAGGGAGCCCAAACCACACCAAAAGGAGTTTGGGGGGTTTCAACTGTGGGGTGCATTTAAGGCTCTAAACAGAAATCCCCTCCACCTGAAACATTGCATATAAACCCTGTCACCAAAAACGGCCGTGCTTTGCTTTCCCTGTCACATGGGAGGCAAGCATTGGAATACTGCAACCCAGAAACGGCGCTGTGTTGCTTTTGTTTCACCTGAATGACATGAAGTTATGCACTGCATCCTAAAAATGGCCCTGCGTTGCTTTTGTTTCACCTGAATGACATGAAGTTATGCACTGTATCCCAAAAACAGCCATGCGTTGCTTTTATTTCATATGAATGACAAGAAGTTATGCACTGCATCCAAAAACGGCCCTGCATTGCTTGTGTTTCATCTGAATGACAAAAAGTTATGCACTACATCCAAAAACGGCTTTGTTTTACTTTTAATTCATGAGGGGCAAGAATTTCAACATTACAACCCGACACCGTTTTTGCTTTCCATTTCATTTGAACAGCAGCCCTTGAAACACTGCAAATGAAGAAACAAATTACAGCTTGCACACGTGTGAAAAAGCAAAATGACGTCAAAAAGTCACTGTGAAAGGATAGCTCTGCTCGCACAGATAGGGCAGGGATATAGGCTGTGGGGGGTGTTGACTAAGCAATGTACATTATTTTTCCACCCACAAGACTTCAATCCCCTTGGAAGAGGCTCATAATACCGGGAAAACAGTTTTTGGGCTCAGGCAGGAAACTTCTCAATTGAAAGCCCTGCTTCCCACTGGAAGTCGCACCTACTAGTGAATCAGCCTGCAATAACATGTGACGTACTGAGGGCATTATAATTTACCTGCTCTGTAAGACTTGAAGGCAGGGGCTCAGGGATTTCAAGGAAAGCAAGTGTGGCTAAAAGCTTGACTGGGAGATGTAAGTTCCTCCTGCACCCACTACCAAGAACCAACTGACAACTTAAAAGGGGTTAATGAAAATCTCTGGTTACCGGCTATGGGGGATAAAGCGCCCCTCCCACAGAGGGGGACAGATCTTCCCAATTGACATTAAAGAACTGATTCCATTTTTAGGCATTTTTGTAGCCATTAGAATGAGAAATAATTTTGTTTTATGCTATGTTTTTATGTAATTTCCCGGTGGTTTTTAAGAGCTAAAGTGCATTTTCCTAGGACTTTGGGGACTGAAATTGCCAGTTAAGACTTGTTTCTGGCTGCTCAGAAGATGTGAAAATTATGAGATTTGATGGAAAGATGGAAGCTGAAATTAGGGACAAGCTTGATCATTTGCAGAGTCATAACTGTTATACATTTTATGAAAATGGCAAAAAGGTGACAAAGGGTCATGCTACATCGTACAGAGTTGGTGATAGGCTTAGCTAATTCCCTATGACCCCTTGAAACCGCATATCTAATGCATATGTCAGGGGCTAGTAGAAATATGAAGTAATGAGACATAACTGGATTTTGTCAAAAAGTGGCCAAAAGAACAAAGAAGGGTAATAAATGCAAATAGACAGAGGGTGCTCTCTTCCCTTGAACCAATCATGCCAGGGGGCCGAGAGAGGAATGGTGAACTGTCTTATCTGAGGGGTACAGGTAATTACAGAGTACTCCCTCTAGACTGTAAAGGGAATGATGTCATTTGGGCTCTATATGTGGGTCTTTACTAAGTCAGAGGACTGCCACAAAAATCGGGGGAGACAGGAGAAGGAGGACAGAGAAGAGGCAGCTGAACCATACCATCTTTGAGAGTCCAGCTGGCATTCCAGAATCCCAAACCAAGGCAGAGTGCAGTGACCAGATCTCTTGCTTAGCTGTCCAGAGTGTCCTGAGATCCAGCTGGCGTTCCAGGATCCCAAACCAAGGCTTACTTTGTAAGTAGCAAATAACCCCAGCCCTAGATTGCATAAGCCCTTTCTTTTTGTAGCATTGCACTCATTGAAAATCCATTGAAAACCCCATTGAAAACCTAATTGAAACCCCATTGTAAACCCCACATTGCTACTGTAATCCAGTCACCTTCTCATAGAAGAAACTATGTTTAGCCTGTGTATGTTCGCACATTCCCTTTGGTAAGCCTATCAGTGTCTGTGTAAATCCTTAGCATATTTTTAGTAAATCAATTAAATCCCCATTAAAATTTACGGTATAAGTTGCTTAAAATTCGAATTTAACCACTTTGTCCCTGGTGTCTTTCTTTAATAATTATAGTCATTAAAGTGTTGCTTCAAAAGAATTAGTCTTCTTGTAACTGAAAACCGAGTTTGTCCATGTAGTGTGTGCATTATCCCATGAATTCCTATTTGCATCTCCTCTGTTAAAACCCCAAACCATAGTCCCATTGAGAGCAATCACTTTTGCCTACAAACCTATCTGTTATGTGTGACTGTCTGTGTCAATGAAAACCGATTTTCCTATACTGAGATATACCCTTTCCCTGAGCTGCTTGCTGTCATTGTAAAACCAGTGTAAAACGAATTTCCATTTGCCATTGTATTTTTCCTTTTTGCATTTGTTTCCTCCCAAAACAGATTTCCCTACTTTATTTCTACGTTGTCCTGGTGTGCCGATTAGTAGTCTCTAAGCTTCCCTGCTCCTCGAGTGTAGCAACACAAATTTCCTTCCATTCTGTCCTATAGCAGTTGTGAGTAATAATCAAAATACCACTCTGCCATTTTGCTCTAAAAACGGGTTTTCACTTTCTTTGCTGACTTCCCATGTAGGGGTGGTGGGCTGTACTCTAAATCCGATTTTCTCTCTCTATCCCTACTCCTTGCCACTTCCTTCCATTCAAAGGAATCACGTTAGCTAATGTTTCGGGGGGGAGTGTTACGAGGGGAGTGCTAAACTGTTGGTGTTATCTCTTCCTAAAGTTGCTCTTTTTCTGTGTTGCCATTAAAGATTGTGAGAATTGTAACAGTTTATCTTAACCTAATTGTTCTGTTGAGATTAGTGCATTGTGTTACCAAAACATTGGTGGCTGTGAAATTTTTGATTTCCTTTTTCATTAAATAATCAATGAATAAATATCTTCTTGATACACACCGTCCTGATTCCTGCTCCATTGTGACACAGGGTGTTTGTGGAGGTTGGGTGCGAGACGGGTTGGAGGCCGACTCAAACAGTAAAGAACATGTGGTTTAGTAAAAATAAAAAGCGCTTTATTGTACGCCACATTCATTGTCGGGGAAGGAGTCCCTGGCTGGAGTGTGCTGTGTAATAAAACTGTGACACAACCCCCAAGAATAGTTTTAAAATAATGGGCCAAAATGATGCATTTTACAGCACAATTTCTGTGAATAATTGGTAAAAAAGCCACAAAGTTTGAAATTGGTTTTTTAGGCTAAAATGTCAAAACATCCAATAGACACAAGTACTCCAAGAGTGCACAGGGGCATTTCCATGATGCCTTTGCACACCCTATATGCCAGCATAAACACATTTTGATGCTGGCTGTGCCCACACTGGCCATGCTGGCTGTACCAATATATTCCAATATTGCTATAAATGAACATACTCATGTTTGCTTTGCCCGTAATGCAAGTAATGTTGCAATAAAAAAATCATATCCATGCTGGTTCTACCAACTTATGCCAGTGTCCCCATGTAAGAACAAACTCCTGTTGGGTTTGCCAGTAAAATACTGCTGCGCCACAGTATGGAAACATGTCAAGACTTGTATTAAGACGCAGAGTAGGTACTTGCAGAGGTCCCTACGCTGGATACTTTGATAATAACACAGGTGTTGCTAACTACCCAAGTGAGAAACAATTTTACATATTTGTATGTTTGACAGCTACTTGGCTTATCTGTTCATGCCAAGTCTGCTTGAAGGTGTATATGAGAGTACAATTACAATCAACCCAAGAGGATGAACATTATACATTCAAGAGGACATATACCACTGTGTGTTTTTGTAGAGAGTTGGCATGAACAGATAACCCAAGTACCTGTCAAATATTTTAATGTCCAGACTGGCTCCAGTGTCAGACAGTAGGGCCAAATAATAACACGCATTATACTGGCTTTACCCATGATGGCAGTACAAAATGCCATGCTACAGTACAAAACATGTCCAGGCTGGATGCACAAGTGTAGGCCAGTACGGTCATGTAAAAACAGTTAATGCCAGTAAGAAATTCCATGACACAGTAAAGAAATACTCACACTGGCTCCACCATTGTTGGCCATTGTCTATAAATAATACATTATGGCTACTTGTAAACACTCACCGCGTTGGCTTTACCCTTGATGACCTGTAATAAATGCAATGCCCCAGTAAAATAATATGTCCAGACAGTCCCCATCATGTAGGTAATTATGACCACATGAGAACTCGCATCATGCTGCCTTTACCCTGGATGCCCAGCAAAACAAAAGGCATGCCACATTGAAAACATATGTCTATACTGGCTGTGCTTCACCCCCGCCCAAACCAGAGGCCTGCTCTCCTTGCAGGCACACACAGCGTTTGGAGACCATGACAATAGCAGCGGTGTGCAGTATAAACCTCAATAACATAAACATAACACATACATTTATACAGCATTCAGATCATACATTCTCTCATTCACCTGCACACGCATGCAGCATTTACACGCACGCACTCTCTCTTATTCATTCTAGCACCCATACAATATACACTAACTCCAGTCCCATACAGAATTCACACACTCTCTCTACTCATTCACCCACGCACCTACGCAACATACACTCTCATTACCACTCACAGTCAAAGCGCATGCACGCACACCATGTACTGCCATCTTATACTTAGGTGATTCCTCACACCCAAGCACATGCATCATAGGCCTTGGTGAGGCTACATGTGGACATGTAACTCCAAACACGCTGAAGGCCGAATGTGGCAAGGTGTACCTGACCACATACCTATTATAAGAAACAAAGAAAAAATACAGACTCAATTCATTAAGACGCCTGCTAGCAAACTCGATTTAAAGGAATTCTATTTATAAGATATCATTGATCGTCTCGGGAGGATGGCTCAGGGGCAAAGTGCTCGCCTTGGAAACAAGCCAACACAGGTTTGATCCCGTGTCGATGCTTAGAAATCGCTGGGCATTAACCGCATTATAAATAACCAATTCCAATTATAATTTTGAGACCCAAAAGTATTCAGATCATTATGAAATCGCCAGTAAACCTGGCTTGAAGGAATCTTACCTACAACATATTATTGGCTACCTTGAGACTTAAAGAAGGGTTGAGAATTCTTGTACACCAATACTTTCCCCAGGGGGTGGTGAACCCCAACAACTTTGGCACAAACTGTTATAGATTTGAATTGAATTTAGTAATTTTGCACTTACACTGCATCGCTCATTTGCCAATTCAGCCTTGAGAAAGACCAAGACTGATCGAAATACATGTCGGCTTGGTTAGGACACTACTGTTACATACAATTGTTTTTGTGCAAGCAAGGCTATATGAATTTGACACTAACTTAGTCACTTTACTAAAACTCTATGGGCCTCATTACACGGATGGCGGTAAGGATTTACCGGTACCGGTAAAATACCGGTACCGGTAAATCCTTACCGCCTTACTACGAGGTCCCTTTGCGGGTTGGGGGATTTAATGCCTGCTTTTTGCAGGTGTTAAAATCCAACCCGCAAAGGGACCTCAGAGCTAATTACGGCACCGCAAAATTGCGTTGCCGTAATTAGCGCCTTCCCCATTCCCATAGAGCCCTATGGGGCAGAAATGGGAATGGGGAAGGGCAATGGTGGAAGGGGGATTTACCGCCCCTCCAACCTTGGAATGGGGCGGTAAATCCCCTTTCCACCAAGGCGTCATAGCTCCATGGCTCACCGCCTACCGTGTAATGAGGCCCTATAAATCACAAGAAGCAGATCGGCGCAGTGAATTGGTGTGTCTATGTACTGATATAATGAGCCCAGGTACAGCCCCAGATGCCCAGATGCTCCCACAACATTCCACAGATTGGTATCATGGGATGGCTACCCACACTTTGTGACATATAATAAAGGCATATGCACAGGCTCTCTTATTAGAAGCCACACATTTCCATGATATGCATGAACTACCATCCATGAAATGTCAAGGAAAAAAGCATGCAAACCACAGGGGATGATTATGTACTGGTGGTTGTGGTTGGGGGGTGGGGGGCTGCACACTCACAGGTGCAGGAGTGGTCCTATATGCTCATGTACCTCCATTCCCTACCTAGGAGAGTTCCCATGCCCATCTATAGGCAACAGTCGTGTAGATGGGTCTTCATACTGCCATGCGCTTCAACCAGGGGCCCTGGTACTGACATCATAGCGTGCAGAACAGTGGATAAAACACAAAGGGCCTTATTAAGAGTTTGGCGGTAACCCTTAAATGCTGCGGTAACACTATTACTGCCGCATTTAGGGCTCTGATCTGGGGGTAAATCCGCCCCAAATTTGCTGATTTTTGGTGCTATTACTGCACGCTAATACCGCCGGCAGTAGTAGCACTAAAAATTCCCCATTGGGCCCAATGGGGAATGGGGAATTACTGTTCCACCAAACCTGTGATCTGGCGCTAATAGCGCTGAGGGGGTTGGCAGTAATGCTAATAGCCCTGGCGGCCCCGGCGGTATGATACCGCCAGGATACCGCCCAACTCGTGATGAGGCCCAAAGATTCTACAGACTATTTCCCCATGCAGAAGAATACACACAGAAGCCAATTCTTTAGAATGCAGTATTTACTTACGTCAATGCCCTCCATCTCCTCAGAAGGGACCACAACCCAGGTCCACGAGTACTTTCTGCTATTGGTCAAACAATATCAAAAATAATAAGACATGTACAACCCATTCTCGTGATGATGCCCACGGTGAAATCGACGTGAGGGTTTACCTAAGAATACCACCCTCTTCCAATGAATTGCAAGCTGACCAGCGTAGATGTTTTGCAAGTCTACGATTGATAACAACGATGTCCCTTATTGCAGCCTAAAGAACACATTTATCAGTACTCCACTGCATGAAAATCGGCTGCATGTCTAATGCTCGACAACCAAGTGCTCGACCACTCAAGAGGCCCAGAACAAACTGCTCACCCCCCCACCCAACTGCACGCCCCTAATGACTGCCGATGAGCAGCTGCATATTGGTCGACCCAAGATGGTAGCCACACGCAACTGCTGGACCCTCCTCACATAAACTAATACCACTTCTGCATCCCCCTCTATTCTCCCTGTGCTCTCTCTTTCAGGGGGCCCGCCCCATGTACCCCCACTTCCTACCCCTGCATGCTCCACCTGGGCTGCCTCACCCACTGCCCCAATGCTACACCAACCCCTTTCATCCGGGACCCTTTTCGGCCTTGTAATAACCCACCCCATATACCCCCACTGTTCCCCCAACCCTACCCTTAGCTCCCACCCTGGCTCCCTTGCAACATTAGAAACATACCCCCAACATGCATTCCTGACATTTCTCACTACAGCCCCCACACACCCTACATGCATATCCATCCATGCTTTACCTCCACAGCAGCCCTCTCTCTACTTTCCAATCATATCCCATCCATACGTTCCCACAGCGCCCTCCCACTCCAGCCCCCTCCTCAACTTCTAGGCTGGACCCCCAACTCATCAGCAAGTGGTAGAACAGTGGGCAGGTGCATCTGTCTAAAGGGGCTGCCCACCCAAACTGGCGACCACTTTCTGGGGATCAGTTGTATTGTCGAACTGTTATGTTAGAGCGGTGGACCCTATACCTGTACATTGGATTTCAGCTGACAGTGTTGGTACCAAGACCAATAAAAGCTCTCAAACTCACATTCGTACTGGATCTTCGTCCACAGAAGAGCTCCCTGCTCACTTCAAGTTGACTTTGTCCTGAATGCCAGTAAAACAGAAAGGGCCTGATTCACAGAACGTTTTCCAATGGGATATGAATCAGGCCCTTAATGCTACAGTAAGGACCATTTCCTTGTTTGGCTGCACAAATTCCTCCTCCACCCACCATGTAAGAACACACATCATGCTCTGAACACCAGTAAATAATGCAATGCCACAGTAAGAAAACATGTAGTTGCTAACTAGACAAGAGCCGCCATCCTCCCCAAGTAGGAACACACATCATATTAACTTTGTACCTTATGTGAGTAAAAAATGCCATGACGCAGAAAGAAAATGTCCAGTCTGGCCTGACCCATTGTGCTATAAATACCCGGCCTCAATCCCTCCTTCCTCCGTGTTATGATGTGCATCAAGTTGGCTTTGTCCAAAACATGTAGGTAAATGCTCATGTTCCAATGCCCCTTGCCTGGGCCCCATCCTTGCACACTATCATTCATCCCATGGACCCGGAGCACCACATTGTCAGGCCCCCATCCAGTCTAACTGTTCGGGGGGGCATAATGTGTGTTCTTATGTGGCCCCACTGATCAATTATAGCACAAACAAA
The DNA here is from genome assembly GCF_040938575.1 of Ambystoma mexicanum. Lineage (NCBI taxonomy): Eukaryota > Metazoa > Chordata > Amphibia > Caudata > Ambystomatidae > Ambystoma > Ambystoma mexicanum. The sequence goes on from NC_090937.1 coordinate 276,864,279, forward strand.
TATTGATGTTCTTGTAACAATATGTAAATGGGGCTTTGAAAGTTGAACACTTGCCCATGCAGGAGCCCTATTCATGGAAGGTCTGATATTTTTGGAGCTCGGATTGTGTCAGTGCTTGGGCCGTGTGGGGTGTCTGATGGTGGTAGGGTTCAAATTATGCCAGAGTTCTGTTTCTAATCTAGTCTCTGAGGAATCGTTAAGTGTCAAGGACTGTAAATTGAGCAGTGTTACTGTTAATATATATTTAGCTGTGTTGCAAGTGGTGTATCCAGGTTACATGGATTCTAGTTCCAGTTAATTCAGCTAAGCTTAATGTGTGATCCTGGGCAAATCCCTCAATCGTCTCTTGCTTCGTTTCTCTTATCTGGTAACATTTGGAGCTCTTAGACATTGTTTGTTTATTTATTTGTAATGCACACCATACCCGGAGGTATCAGGGCGCAGCAGATACAAGAATGCTTTCAACTTGAAGTTACAGAGTTGCATGGGTAACAAGATAAAAAAAATTAGAAAGATAGCAGGCAATGTTTTAAAAGAAAAGTTACATAATTACACGTGGATACAATAAAAGGACAGGATAGCAGAAATGACATACATCACACAGTAGGATGGCGTATGTGACAAATAAATACAGGCAATGAGAATAATTAGCATATAGATACATAGACAATCAGGTTGGATTACATCGTAAGGATCCATCTTGTGTTTTCTATTTACAGGAGAGTTGAGAGAGTGGTGAGAGGAGGAGATGTCGGTCTTGTGGATCGACTAGCGGTCATTTTCTCTGTGCCATTTCGTAGTGTTGTGTTTGAATTTAAGGAAGGTTAGGTCAGCCCTCAGGAAGGGGGGGGGAGTTCCATAATTGGGCTGATTTGACTGAGAAGCTGCTTCCTCCGGCTTTGGTCAATTTGAATCTCAGTACAATGAGGCAGTTGATGTTGGCGGTCCTAGTGGGACGGCTGGATCATTGATCAACCAGAGTCGTGGAGGGCGATATCAATAAATCGACATTTACATTTTACAGTCCATTCTCCCACTTTCTGTTGGTCTGTCCTTGTGATTACATGTTATTTTTAAGAAAACCATTCTTCAACTTAGATCAGTTGAGGGTTAAGAACGTGCCTGGAGTTTTCCCTGAATCTCTCTTACAGAATATTTCAGTGTAAGTCTGTATCGCACAAATTATTTGTTAATAATGAAGTACAATAACACAATTTGAATGTCATTTAAGGAGATTTTTAAACCTACATGACAGGATAGTAAAGTGATGTTTCCAAGTGTATCAGTTTGCATCTGTTTTTCAAGTTGGGGTTATGTTGTGAAACATTTTTATTGAAACAATCACAGATGGTTTGTAAATTCGTTTAAGTACGGTTATTTTTACAATCAGTTTGTTACTAATAGTTAAGAGAAAGCATTCTTACCTTTTTGCTGGTGTCTGAGATGTTAATGGGTGCCGAGGCTGTACCTCAGTTGTGTGAATAGTGGACTTTATTGTGTTATTGTGTCATTCGTGTTTGTTCAGAACTGCATGTCCACCATGTTGGCTTGTTTAAAGGAGCTCTGTCCGTGGGGAACTCATTGTACGCCAGCAGCGGGAGAACACAACCACAGCAAAGAAAGCCAAAGAATTCCCCAGTGCTAAGTCATATACTGCCACCAAGGCCAAAATCATGCCCTCACAATAGCATAACATCAAATGGCAGCAAACCTACCACAGCTACTGAGGTCAGTGCTATGCACTGCTCATGCTGCAAACATCCTTGCATGCTGACAACTCATAATTAGATGGTGTTTAAAAGGCAAGTGATATTTTAAAATACCATTACCGGCATATTCATAAGAAGGCCTCACAAGCCAAGCCTACAAGTATATTGATCTCTACAGAAGCATTCCCGAAATACCATGAAAAGGAAGTTCTTCGAGCCTCATTAAAGGTTTGGCGCTCTAACCACCGGTGATACGGCCAAATGTAATTACGATGATTTAATGTGGTAAGCATGTGTTAACGGGAAGGGAGTCATTGAGAGTCATGCGGACCAGTCAGTTATCCCCCATTTTAGAGTACTCAATGGGGATCGGTAATTAGTGCTTGTGCTAATCACCGCACATTTTCATTTTGGTGTGGCAGTAGTTACCTCCACCCAAAAAAGTGATGGGTGGAAGTTTTTGAATGAATCGGAACCACTGGCATTGCTCTGGGCAACCTTCCACACCACCGTTTTTTAACCCCGTCTGCACCATTGCAAAAGGGGTCCAGCCAAATGCAAACCAGTCAGGTACTGCCACCAATGGGAGCAGCCCTGCCTGAACTGCTAGGCCAGGCCCCCTCTGCACGGAAACACAAGCAACCCCTGACATGTTTCGGGCTTGTTGGGCCTTTTCAGTGAGGTGCAGCTTGGTTCCCTATGGCGCAGAGAGCTGCACCTCACTGGTGAGGCCTAACAAGGCCGAAACATGTGTGGCAGTACCTGACTGATTTGCATATGACTGGACCCCTTTTGCAATGGCGCAGATGGGCTAACAACGGTGGTGTGGAAGGTTGCCCAGAGCAATGCCAGTGGTTTAGATTCATTCAAAATCTTCGACCCATCACTTTTTTGGTTTCAGTAATTACCTCCAGACATAAACAATCCGAATGAAAGAGTTTCAGGTATGAAATTCGGGATTTGGCAAAGCAGTGAGAGCACACAGGACCTTATTGCGAGTTTGGTGGTATTTCTTAAAGTTGGCAGACTATGCCACAAATGTCTCGACCATTGACAACATTCAAACATGCAAGGAAGCAAGTCCCATTTCAGGGGCCGTTCCTTGTGTTATGTATGAGCTGAACAATAATGTGATAATGCTGTGGTTGGCTGCGGCGCTTTAGGCCAGCATGGTGGCACGCCGCCAATTAATGAAACGCGTAGGGTTATGGCGTATGCAGCCATTAAGGGGAATTCAGTTGCTTGACTTTTGCTAAGAAACGGCGCAGTGGGAAGCGGAGCAAGCAGAACTTCAGAGCCGCACAGAGGGGGTGGCTTTGCTATTGAGAATTCCTTAGAGAGCCCCGCATGGGCAGCGCACGTTACATGAAATCATAACATGGAAGGAACAGAGGGGAAATGGGGCTTCAGTGGCATTGCATTTACAGAAGGCACAGAGCCCCATTTACAGCTTGGCAGCGTGCAGTGAAACATACGTGCTACAGTAATCATCGATGCATTCCCTCGACATTAAATATAGGGCGGTATTCGGTATAAATTGCAGTAATTATGTGCCTGTAATCTATGCTGCATTCCTGAAACTCTAGAAGAGGCGGGCGGCGGGTGGAGGGGGCGGGGGGGGGGTGTCTGTGCAGTGAAAAAAGGGCAGCAATCCCATTACAGGGTTTTTGGCAATAACGTAATCACTGCCATATCAGTGCGCTATCAAAGTGCGACTTCGGCCTTGACTTGGAGAATTTACCTCCAGGGTTGTGCTGGAGGTCAACCCTCTACTTTACCCCCGGAAATCGGTAGATTTGCCATGGTCAAAATAACCGCCAGGGTAAGTCCTCCAAATCCCTACTTGAGTCCCATGGACTGCAAAAATGGGGAATAACATCCCCCCCCTCGTAATCCGTTGATCAATCCGCCGGGCAGGGGAGCGTTAACGGTAACCGGTCTTGGCAGCATTTCAGCAGAAACAATGCAAACATACCACCTGAGAATGACTCCCCCCTTGAGTGGTAAGGATGTGGATGTCAGGCATCGTCCCATTCGCAGCCGCTGGGGGCCACGTTTACAAATCTCTCTGGCTGTTCCATGTCAGGCGTGAGTAGCTCATCCAGTCCTGCTTTTTCCTTCATCTTCTGGCAGGTGCAGTTGTGCGAAAATACTGGGCGGAAGCAAAATTACAAGTGCCAAAATCAAATCAAAAGAAAACTTTAGGCCTAGGGGCAGTTGGCCGGAGGGTGATGAATCATTTTAGCCTAGTAAACGTTCAGGGTTTCTGGAAGCAGAAAGAAGTTTGGTTTCATGGTGACAAAAGGAGGCGATGAAGATACTGTAGCAGCGTTTATTTTGACTGGTGTGAATGCAGATATATATATATGTATATTGGTATATACAGGTGTCCCTGTTACTTTGAACAGCTACGCATTCCTGTCCATTTTGGTATCAGGGTTTCCCCTCACCGTGAGGAGTTTCTGTGCGTATTCGTGAGCTCCCCAAGGCGCTAGTGAATAGACACTTGTGCATGGGTTTCTCCTGGTGTGCTTGCTCCTGAACAAAAAAAAACTGGTGAAATCCATGTGGCCTAATGGCTGAAATGGTACCTGTTGTTGTTAGTTCTGGCTATTAGATGATGCGTTAGAGCCACCTGCAAGTCAGAAATACTGCATTTGAGAATGGATAGGAGGGAGCGTGGCATTGACGAGGCACACACAGAACGCAGGGTTTGTTTCATAATTCACCTATCCGTTGGCTGCCCATGTATATGCTCATTCCTATGGCCATTCCCAACCACTACCTGCCTCTCCCTGCTTACTACACTCTCAGCTTGCTCTATCATGCAGTAACATAAAACTCCTACCGTAAAGCTCCTGTCAGTGTTATTCCCAAGCATTCGTCTGCTAGTACATGGCTTAGTTGCAGCTGTAAACTATCTCCTGGGTTAATACAAATGTCTCAAACACGTGTGCCTTCACCCACCTGCTTTACAAGCGGGCGCGTGCGTGTATGTATGTGTGTGTGTGTGTGTGGTGAGAGGGATGTGCTGTGTAACTGCACTTGAACAGGAGCGGGGCTGTCATGTATACCACCTGGATGCTTTGGTGTTTCAGAATCCCAGGGTGTGCATATGGTGTGGCGTATTCAGAGCTCTCCAAGTAACCCTTGGGCAAGACACAGTGACACTGGCACTCACATTACTATAACAAAGTATAGTGGTTTACACCCATTTCTGATATTCTCTTGTGTCTCAACAATGAACAGTTATCAAAGAGAATGACGTACAACACTATTATCAGGTTCCGTTAAAGCTGGCAGCACCTCTGTATACCTCATGCCTCCCTCTCGAGTCAGGTTCCGTTAAAGCTGGCAGCACCTCTGTATGCCTCATGCCCCCCTCTCGAGTCAAGCACAGATTCAACAGCCCACTCCCAGAACTACCAATCCCATGGTTCCTTTCAGTGTCGTATGTCATGAGGCGGGGTTGGAAGGGGGCAGGTTGGGGGCTGGTGTCCTTATTCCAGGGTAAACAGTACTGCTCCGCCTAGCATTGGGGAAACTCATAGCGAGGTAATAGGGGAAAGGAACATGAAGTCGAGGGCGGCCACAAGTGAAGTGGGCTCGCAACTCGATCCTGCAGGGGGTAAAGGTTCCTTGACACATGAAAACACCAGTGGTGCAAGCTCACTAAGTACCGAATATGTAAATTCATTTCGGCGGTCACCTCACTTCACTTTGTAGCGTTTGCGGTTTAACCCGCGCTTTCTAGCCCTCAGGGTCTTTCAACCCCTGGTGCACTGAAGTGACTGTGCCTCCTAGATCACCCCAGCTGGCACTGGTCGGGAGGATAGCTCAGGGCAACGTGCTCGCCTTGGAAGCAAGACGACACGGAGCACCACAGGTTCCATCCCCGGGTCCGCGCTTAGAAACCTCTGGGTATTAAGTGCTTTATAAATACCATATCATATCATAGCCAGGCTTTAAAAATGCCCGCAGGTCAGGCAGTTCAAGCCTGTCCCTCTGGAGTCTTCTCAATGGATGTCGTTGTCTTTCACGGGATAGGTGTTTGAGCAGCCGGTCTGCCGGCACCACACAAAGGGACGGTTCTGTGGTCCCAGTAATGACACTGGGCAGGCGGCCGGAGGGACTCCCTTCAAGGGGCTGTATGGTGGACACCTGTGACCTCAGTTTGGAGATTGTGGGGAACCAGAAGAAGGAGACAGATCGGGAATGACATTTTGAATGCGTTTCTTTTAAACTTAAAGAAAAATGCCTCTTGCTACAAGGGATTTTCCTACCTATAAAGTAAACTAAGGGTCAGTCAACAAAAAAGGTAGTCCTCAGTCCATAGCCTATCTGCTATCTATCCCTACCCAAATATTCAAAAGAACATATAAGTCTGAGCAATGGCCTTTTAACTCAAGCTTTTTTGGGCCAATGTTATGGGGTCTCGCTCTGGGGAGAGGTTTCTTTTCACAATTAGTTCAAAACAAAAAGGGGTTCTGCTCTCCTTTTAAACTGTTTGAATGAAATGTCTCTGGTCCTTTACATGCAGCAATGATTTCCTTATTCCTTTTCTGGCACCATGGTCACTTTCACTTCCTTGACTTTATATCTTGACCCACTTGCTTGAACTCTCCAGGATCCCCTTCAGGTTGTGGTTTCCCGAATTCCTCTTATTTCTCTAGGAACCCTACAGGTTCCCTTTGCTTTGTGGTTTTCAAAATGCCTCGTATTTTTCTAGGGTCCTCCATAGCCACCTTTGACTTTCTGGATTCTTTACGTGTTGTGTTGATTTCAGTATTTCTAGCACATATTCTCTCTAGGACATATTCCCATGGGTTTCTAGGGCTACCCTAACCCTGTTTCTCACTTTGCTTCTGTGCATGGTGTTCTGCTCGCCTCCCTCTGCCCTGGTCAACTCTGGTACCTTCAGTTTCTCTGTGTGTGCTGCAGCAGGGTGGCATCCTAGTGGGGTTGGGGCCATTCACCGCTCTTCTCAGTGTTTTTGGTCCGTAAGTATCTGCTTATCGAATGCTGTCTGGCACAGAAGACTCCTCGTTCCACATATCTAGAACAGAGGATTTTTTCCTCTGTTCTCTCCTTGCCTCAGAGCTGGTTCATGGGTCCCTGTCCCGCCACAGCTGCAGCATGGTCACACCTCCAGGTAAGACGGTTCTCCCACCTCTTGATCGGCTGTGTCGCCTCTCTCGGCTCCGGCCTTCTGGCATCTCTGCTTCCTTGCTTCTCTCCAGGCTACTGCTGGTTAAGCACTGTAGCGCAGCTCTGCTCCTCATGGATGTCTGTACGCTAGAGGCTCGCCTCTGCATAGGACAGGCATGTTGATGTGCATCCACAGCTGAGTTCAGCTGGTCTCCAGTATTACCTTGAGACAATTATAGAAAAGTACTGTCATTATTGTTTGTAGGCAATATAGGCGTAACATCAGTTCTTCTATTCTTATATAGGCAGAAATTGTATTCTTTAGAGGGAGTTCCTTAAAGGAATAGGAATCCTTGTCCCACAGGGGAGTCATTCCCAGTGAGGCCCCGCTTTCCCTAACCCCTGGGGAGGGTCTTGTTTAGCAGGCTCATCTCCCTAGCCTCATAGGCCTGGCTCCCCATAGGAAAAAGGGACGAATGGCTTAGATTTGCCACAGGGTCCAGTAGAGGGATTTAGACCCGAGAGGATGTTGCAAGCCCACACTGTCGCTGTCAGCTCTGCCTCAGGCATCAACTGCCACCTCGCTTTCCTCCGCAGAGAATGTTCCATTTGCAATAATGATGGAGGGGGGCACCCTGGCTCTGGCTCTTTCCCATACAGCATTGAACAAGCCATTCTCAAACTATAACCTTTTACATTTTTCCACAGTTAAATACACCATTCTATGAGATTAATAAATGCATTAGCTTCCACATCCCTAATCCTTGTTACACATTTTGAAAACATGGTGAACAGTGCATTATTTGTCTATAGCTGTGACAGACCCTCTGAGGGACTTGCTCAGGGGCTGTTACCATTTTCTTTCATTATTTACCTTATACTGTCACCCATAACTGATGAACCCATATGCATGCATCATAGTAGGCCGAACCCCGACCCTCACCAGAAATGATTTGCCTCACAACATTTTGTCAAGTGTTGGCAATAAAAGGCTGTAGGATTGTATTGTACAGATATGGTTATGCAGATAAACAAATAATCACATATCATAATAATATCATACTTTTGGGCACCGGGTCCTGAGGTTACCCCCTCTGGCCCGTGCCGCCACACATGGGCAGGTTACCGGCTGGCCGTATGCCCCCGAAAGTATCTCCTAATAACAGCCTCTAGATGCGAGAGTTGCCGAGATTTCCTGAAAGAAATGTTCCATGCCTTGGATTGATAAGTGGGTGCTGTCTTTGGTAATGGCCGGGTGTTTTATGAAACCCAGCCTTCTTGTTGCACAGAATTTCTCTAGTCCCCTGTTGAGTTTTCTTTTAGCAATGTCTGAGGCAGACAGTGGGCCCCCAGCCATTTCTTTCTGGGAAGGATGGCCGAGAAATATATTTCCGTTTCCCTCCAGTTGTGGGAAATGCCCACCAAGGAGGAGCAGATTTCCTCAAATAGATTTCTCCTTCCTGAGTTCACCAGGTCATTGCCCCTAAGTGTATTATGAGGAATTCAGGTGGGTCTCTGTATGCAACCAGCTCTGCTAATGTTTTGTGGATGTCAGTCCACCGTAGGTCCCTGTAGTCCCACCATGAAGCAATGGTATTTCTAAAAGGCGGACCTTCTTTGGTTTCTTCCGCCCATCGGCCTGTCCTGAAGACGAATGAGTGGCCGACAATCCATGCTGAGGTGAGCAAGGTCTTCCCGTCGCCTGTTGGTTCTGCAGGGGGGGGGGGGGGGAGAGGAAGAGAAAAACAGGGATGGCTATATTAGCTGTGGTCTGATGTATCTTTTGTAGCAATCTGACTTCCATCCCCCTATGTTTTTTAGCTGTGGTGGTGCCAGGCCTCCCTGCCACGCTGAGGTGGTGGCACCTATTCTGAAGGAGTGGGTACCAAAATCCTTTGGGTCCCATCCCGCGTTGCCGATCGCTTTTATCAGCACCCCTTGGTAGCGGCTTAGTGCCGAGGCATCTCGATGGATTAAAAACCTCCCCCCAACCTCGGGCCTTTAAGCGTAATAAAGGTTGGTGATACATACTGGGCAGTTTGTTGCACCATCGATACAACAAATGTTAATGGTTCTTTTGGCCCCAGTTTTTGTCTGTTGGATTTCTATGTTGACGCTGTCTTGTCTGACCCTGACTTCCATGACGCCTAAACCTTTTGTGGCCTTGGTGCTGGAGGCGATGAGCTCTCCCACCCGGAAGGCCCCGAAGTAGGACTGAAAAAATGCTGTTTTAAATAGTACGTTCTCATATGGGTGCCAGCATATGGCTTCCAACTGGTCTGCTATTTTTACCAGTTCGTGGAAATCGAGGGGGCGGCGGGTGTCTACCTGGGGCCCTTTCACTCTGGCCCATCCTTTCATAGCGTAGGAAATGAGGGCTTTCTGGGTGGGATCTGAGTCACCCTGTAATTTTGAGAAATATGAGATAGCTACTAGGTGTCTTTTTGCCCAGTCCCTCTTAAAACCCGCTCATGCGCACATTTTTAGAATATTTCTATGTCTTTAATCGTTATTAACTCGCCATGGTTTAACCCTGTGGCTCTAAATACCGTTTGTAAACACTTACTGTACAGAGTTGCAGTAGTGCTTGCCAGTGCTCTCTCTGCCATCTCTATTAAGAACCCTGGGCCAGGATTCGTATTTTCTATGGGCAGCGAGTTGTTGGCACCCGTTTTAAAGGTGCCTGTATCATGTTGGATATCTTGGCCTGGGCTCACTGGCGCTGGCGTTGATGTCGGTATTTTGTTGGCACACGTTTTTGAGGTGCCTGTTTCTTTTTACGCACCCTGGCCATTGCTCTTTGGCGCTGGCGTTGACGCCGTTATTTTGTAGGCCCTCATTTTTGAGGTGCCTGCTTTTTGTTGAGCACCCCGGCCATTGCTCTTTGCGCCGGCGTTGATGCCGTTATTTTGTTGGCACATGTTTTTGAGGTGCCTGGTTCTTGTTGGGTAACCTGGCCATTGCTCTTTGGCGCTAGCGTAGATGCCGTTATTTTTTGGTTCCCATTATTGCCCAGCGTTCTGCTGGTATTGGCGTCATCTGTTCGTGGGCGTGCGGCGCTAGCTCCCGGAATCTCGGCCACTGAAAGCGAGATAAAGCATCTGCAATATTATTGTCTGCTCCTGTAATGTGCTTTGCTTTGACCACAATGTTTTCTTGTAGTGTGACTGCTGTAATGGCTCATAGGACTTTCAGCACTTAAGGGCATTTAGTGGATCTTCTATTTATGGAGCCTACCATGGCCATGTTGTCGCACCAGACCAAGAGTTCTGAGTTCTATAGCTGCCTGCCCCAGATGTTTAAAGTAAGCCAGATGGGAAATATTTCTAGAAGGGTGATGTTTCTTGTCCACCCTGCAGTTTGCCATGTTATGGGCCAGTGTCCTGCCACCCATTCTGAGTCTCGTATAGCTCAAAACCCCCTGCTCCCGGCTGCATCGGTGAAAAGGACCCTTTTTGTCGATGTGTTCAATGGCGTACGCCAAAGTGTTGTCCCGTTAAAATCTTTAAGGAAATTTCCCCAAATTTCCAGATCTTGTTTCACCTCTGCATCTAGTCGGATGTGTAAGTGGGGTTTGATGTAAGATTTGATTTTTAGTTCCAAACTTCTGGAGAATATCCTCCCTTGTGGGATAATTCGGGCTGTGAAGTTGAGGCTTCCAGCTAGTGCCTGGATTTCTTTTACTGTGCCTTTGTCTTTTGTTGTCAAGTTTTGTATTTTTTCCAGGAGTTCTGCTATTTTTGCTATTTTTGTTTCTGGGATTTTGCATAGGCCCTTTGCAGAGTCTATTTCAATGCCTAGAAACATTATGTTGGTGGCTGGTTTGGTCGTTTTTTCGGCTGCCAGGGGGATGCTCCATTGTGCGGCCATTTCTTCTAACATCGCCAGCGCTCTGCTGCATTCTTCAGAATTTGCTGACCCTATTACCATGAAATCATCGAGGTAGTGTACTATCTTGGACCCTGGTCTCTGTCTTTGAAAGGCCCATTGAAAAAAGGAACTGAATTGTTCAAATAGGGCGCAAGATACTGCGCATCCCATGGGGAGGCACCTGTCTACATGGAATTTGTTGTTGAAAGTGAAACCTAGCCATTTCTGTGAGTCTGGGTGAACTGGTAGTAATCTGAACGCTGATTCAATGTCCAGTTTGGCCATCAGGGCGTTCGTGCCGCATTCCTGTATGAGTCTTAACGCTTCTTGGAAGTGTGTGTATGATACCGCAGATTCCGTGTGCGGAATGCCATCGTTTAGTGACTGGCCTTTGGGATAAGATAGGTGATGAATTAGCCTCATTTTCCCAGGTTCCTTTTTGGGGACCAGACCTAGAGGCGATATTATGTACTCTTTGAGAGGCATGAGGTCCCAGGGTACCGCAATCCTGCCTAGTAATAATTCCTTCACAATTTTGCTTTTGACCATTTGTGGATTATCCCTGGCTGACTTCAGTTTGTTTGGAACATTCGGGGACCTGATGACCTTGAACGGGATGACGAAACCCTGGGTGAAACCCTGCCAGATTGTTTCGCTGGTTTCTCTGTCTGGATAATTCATGAGAGCCTCTCTGAAATTGTCTGGCTTGATGGGTGAGCAGCGCGGGGTTAGACACGGGGTTGGGGGGGGTGCATCTGACGCTATTCCTTTGTATTTTTGGCTGGTAGTCTGGTGCAGTTACTTGCTGCGTGGTCACCGTTGCAGTTTGTGCACATGTGTTTGTACCAGCATTCTTTTCCCCATGTGCACTGGTTTTCTCCAAAGTTTTTACATGGGGTGTTGGCTTTTTGGGAATGGTTTTTGTTCTGCATGTGGGTATTAGATTTAGTCGCCCATGGCTGGTTCTTCTGAAAGGGCTGCTCCCCTTTTTTGTGGTTTTCATTGTTGGAGGGCCTGGGGCCCTGTGAGTTTTTGCTATTTTTGGGTGGTATCTGCGAGGTCTCTTCTCCTGAAGGAGGCTCTGCGTTTAACATGTATAAGTCGTTCTGGACCTCGTCCCATTCTATGGCAGGCCTCTCTGACATGCTTCTCCTGAATCTAATGTCGTATGCTAGCCAGGTTTTCCCTTTCTGAGCGATTTTCACTTCTCTGATTTTGTCCACGTATGCCCATCATTTTCTGCCATCGTGGGGGACTTTTTCTTCATAAATAGTTGCCAAGATGGCGAAAACCTGTAGCCAGTTGTCACAATTCTTTTCTACCTGGGCGTTTCTGGCTATGGCTTTCTCCTCTATCTTTTTGGGATCCCTAAAAGCATCCTTCCCTTTGCGTTGGGCTTCTATCAGAGAAAAGACCTCGATGAACTCATTCGCCCATATGGCTTCTTTGATTGTTTTGTCAATGTTCCATGCTAAACATCTTTTGTATCTGTTCAATATTTCTGCTTGAAAAGATTTAAGTTTTTGATCTAATTGGGAACTACTAATCATTACCGTGTCTGTGGGTTGTTGTTGCTTGCTCCTGACTGTCCTGGGGTATTTGTATTGGGGAGTGACCATGCTATTAAAGCACCCATTGTGTCAGGAGCTGTCGTTGTTGGAGTAGTTAAAACTGTGACGGCTGATGTTGCTGTTGTTGGCACCTGTGCCATTGGTGTTGCTGGCACTGGTGCTGCAGTAGTTGTTGCTGGTGGGGGGTGGTAACTGTGATGTCCGGTACTAGTGGTAAGGTGGGGTCTGCATGCCTGGACTCGGCTGTGGGAAGTGTTTGTTTGCCCCTAATTTCTAGCAATAATTGCTGCATCTCACTCATGTTCTTGTACAATTTAGACAGTTTTTTGTTACCTTTTCCCATGCCTTCTGCAGGCTTCCTCCTCTTTGCCAGTGTCGTCTCGCCCTCATGACTGGTTGGTATGGGGACCACTTTTTTTGGTAAGCCGTACATATTTTCTCTGACCCAGGCCCAGCCGTAGTGCTCCGCTGCCTCCATGGCTGCAAGCAAGTGGGGTGATTTAGTTTCTGGAACGTTGCTGGAGGTTCCCGTGATTTTTGCTTGGGACCCATGTCTTTTTAGGTCTGCAAAGCTGAAATAGACATGGATGCCTGCGTCTGGAGCCTTTGTTTGTTTTTCCTCCACGCTTGTTCGTGCCGGCCTTGGATTTTGCTTTTACACGCGTTCTCCCCAGGGTGTCTTCTGTTTCAGTGCGGTCGCAAGGCGCTCGAAGTTGAAAGTTTCTGAACAGTACAATGTTCAAAGGAGGGGAGAAAAGACACTGCGTAAGCAGTGAACTTTTAAAGACTGCTAAAGATGCAAAGTGTGGAAGACGCTGAGTGAACAGCGAACCTCCTGTCAGTTTGGGTCCCCGTTCAGGGTCCACAAACAGATTGTGCTTTATTAGAGCATTCTGCTCTTATTTATAAGATGTGTATAGTAGTGGGGGATGTGCGCCAGCCCCCGGCCGGATAGCCGACATGTCTGGCCCCCTGAGGAGGGGGCAGGTCTTTGAACCTGGGCCCTGCATGCCTGTTGGTTTTCCATAGGTGCTTAGCACCTTGTTTGGAGGAAGGGTGAGGCGCTTTTTCACACCTCAGCTTTGTGTGACAGAGACTGCATGTCTCTGTGCTTGTGGGGGAGAGGAGCAGGAATGGGGGCGGGAGCTGCCCCTCTCCTTACCTGCCGGATGGTAACATCATTTACTCTGCCTCGCCTTGGGCGGCCCTGCGGCATTGCCCATAATCCTAACACATGTTCATAGTACACATGTTGGTACCAACATGACAATATTTATGACTGTGCAGAGGCAGCTCTCATGAAGGGGGCCTGTGCATGCCCACTAGAGAATGTGGGTGACCACGTAATTAAAGGGGGGCATATAGGTATGAGACATGCATTTGCCATTTGGTATTATATGCTGCGGTACTCCATTTTCCAGCCGTTTTCCATGTTATGTCCAGTTAGTACCATTATGGCAGTGCCTGGAAAATGCCTATCCCATGCTTACTAAAAGCCCAAACCATTGGCTTTGCCAATGCTTGTTGCAATTAAGCCATAAATGCTAAACTACCCTGTGAAGATGTATATATTGCAGAGATATGCTCAGGAAGATCAGATGCAAGCAGTGAAGAATGCAAACAATGTGGATGCCGTCCTTCTGCACCCTTCACTACACACATGCACACAGAGACAGATGAATGGCTGCAGGTGCAATATGCAGAGACAAATCAGTGAATGGCTGTACATGCAATACACAGAGACACATTGGTGAATGGCTGCATGTGCAATACGCAACGACAGATCAATGAATGGCTTCCCATGAAATATGCATAGACAGATCGATGAATGGCTGCACATGCAATATGCAGAGATGGATTGGCCAATGGCTGCATCTGCAATACGCAGAGACAGATCTGTTAATGGCTGCATGTGCAATACGCAGCGACAGGTCTGTTAATGGCTGCATGTGCAATACGCAGCGACAGATCAGTGAATGGCTGCCTGTGCAATATGCAGAGACAGATCAGCGAATTGCTGCACAAGCAATATGCAGAGACAGATCCGCGAATGGCTGCATATGCAATGTTCCGAGACAGATCAGTGACTGCCTGCATATCCAATATGCAGAGACAGAACAATCACTGGCTGCATGTGCACTATTCAGAGACAGATCAGTGAATGGTTGCACATGCAATAAGCAGATGCAGATCGGTCAATTGCTGCATGTGCAATACGGAGAGACAGATCAATGAATGGCTGCCCGTGTAATATGCAGAGACAGATCAGCGAATGGCTGCATGTGCAATATTCAGAGACGGATCAGCGAATGGCTGCATGTGCAATATTCAGAGACAGATCAGTGAATGGATGCACATGCAATACGCAGTGAAAGATTGGTGAATGACTATATGTGCAATGCGCAGAGACAAGACCAGTGAATGGCTTCATGTGCAATATTCAGAAACAGATTAGAAACGGGAAAGGGTGGGAGGACAGACTTGCAATCATTCAGGCTTGTTGCCATGGTTTCCACCTGCAGATAGGAATGAGAGTTGAGTTGGTCAAGGGCAGATCTGGACAGATTTTCCAAGCAAGGAGCTTGCCACCTTTCTTTAGCTTAACATTCACACTTGCACGGTGCCCCCCAACCAGGGCAAGATGCTTGAGCCTAGAGAGAACTTTATTCAGAAGGAACTCACCACCGAGAGCAGTGTTTGGATAAGGGGCTGGGGCGCTGAAAGGGGTTTATGAGAACCACCCCTCGCCATTGACCTGTCCTTGCAAGTGTCTGGGGTGAAACCTAGATGTTAAGCAAGCAGTGCAAATTGCCACTCCAGTGACTGCTCCCAAGAAGAAGAATTGCTGTTGTGGGAGGTTGGACTCATGGCTGATCATGTGGAGACTCAGCCCGGACACCCGTTAAAGTCAGAGCTGGGAAAAGGTAGAAGAGGGGGGGGTCACGAGATTTACTTCCCATCCAGAGGGGACAACCAAGGGGCTCCAGGTTTTAGAGGTCGGAGTTTCTCCTCCCAAGAACAGGTTCAAAATGATTGGTCAAAATGGTGCATTTCACAGCACAGATCATATCAGTAAAAACATGCAGTATTTCCATTACCCTCATGCCCACAATAGCCACCTCATTGTAAAAAAAATCCCTGAAATCTAAACCAGGCCCAAAACCAAAATGGTTGTTCCACTGCCCATCAGCAATGAAGACTGCAGATGTGTTTCTGAGAAAGGTAAGCAGATGCACTGTCTGTGCGCGGTCATGAGAATTATTTAGCGTGCAACACGCTGCTTCTTTGGAGTTGAACTGTTGAGGATGTGCGGCTGGATTTCTGCAAGGTAATCCTTGCTGTGATGAGGGGTGGGCTACACTTGCATCATTCAAAGGATCAAGGACTCAACACAGAACAAGTGTATTACCAACTTGTACAAAACATATATCAGTTGGCCACGAGGAAGTGCGCGAAACGTGCGTCGGCCTGGTTGATTATGTAGACGCGCAGTTTCAGAAACATTTAATCAACACTGCATGCACACTGAGAAAGCAAGCACCCATCAGGGGTACTGCTGGGGGAATGAACGAGAAGAATACATGAACACCCCAGGCAAACATACTTACATAGAATGAGGAAAGGCACACAGAAAATAATCCATGCCAGACAAAAGCTGGCAGTTTATGTTAATAAGGAAGGCAGGGATTCAGCTTCACAAAAGACCTATTGAAGATACCCACTGCTCACAATCCAGGCCGGCACAGAACAGAGAATAAACAGTTATGCCTCTTGACCTGAAACCTCTCCAGGCCCTGCGCGAATGTGCCGCTCGCGTACCGCAGTGTGTCACTGGAGACGCCCTCACAATCTTACAATCGCCTGCCTGCAAAGCCATAGAGACTAGAAAGGGCACAGACGTTGCCACAAAGAAGCTGCTGAGGCCCATTCGCAAGCTACAATCATGAAGAGCCCAGGCCGCTCACAAAACACCTGGGCCTTCAGCCTTCACTCCATCTTGAGGTCATGGCGTGATGCTGCCAGTCTTGAGGCCACTCATTCGTCAAGAGGTGTGGAAAGAAAGGCGCAGAGAATGTATCATACTTGGCCAAAATAGGAGGGTACAATCAGTGCCTTAAGTGGCACTGAAAAATGAGCCAGTGCTCATCAAGGGGGTGTGGCCTAACAGCAGAGGTCTCCTGCGGGCTCGTTAGGCCACGCCCCGTCACAAGCCCCTGCTCAATGGTCTACAGGCACCCCTGTCAGTCAGCCTTTTGTAGAGATCAGCACTCTTTCCCGTTGTGGGAGAGGGTGCCGATGCATTTATTTTCTAAAGGCTTGCCTGGCAGGGGACGGCGCCTCGCCTTTTCAGCCTTAATGGTGATGCTACCCCTCGCCAGCTGGGGAGGGGCAACATCATCATTAAGGATAAGAAGGTGAGGCCACTGGAAGCATTTGCGGGAGCTTCAGTATTTTGAAAAAAAAGGCCTCTGTTTCCAGCTGCCTCATGTTTCTCCCCATAATGGTGGCGCCGGCCCACGGGCATCTCTTGCTTGAAGGGATGCCTCGCAGGTGCCAGCGCCACGATTATGGATAAAAGCAATTTTTTTCTTAAGCTTGAGGTTATCCTCTAGCGGCCGTGTCTGCTAGGGGAGATTAGTGAGCCCGGCAGGGCCCCGCATCAGAACGAGATTCCTGAAACTGCTGGGGCCCAGCCCTGCGTAGCCCCGGCCCACTTAAAGCCCTGGGTACAATAGATGGCACACCGTCACCGTGCGCTAGAGGATACTAATCAGGTGCAAATACAGGCCTTATATTTTGCACTACATTGTGTTTGGTCTGGGCTCCACCTTTTAATATTCACACTACTCTATTTGCTCCTGCTTCCACCTTCTGGCATTTGACTGAAATATTAGCACTACTGTGGTATTTCCAACTGGTTGCATCCTTCTCATACTTACACCTTTGTGCTTGCTCCTGGTTACACCCTTTGGATATTTGCTCCTGTTTACCACTTCCTGGGATAGTTGTTCCTTGCCCTCGCCCTTGTAACAGCTGCAACATTATGGATGATTGATGCCTCCTGAAATCTGTAGCACTGTGGTTTCTTCTGATTTCTGTGCCTTTGTCTTGGATCCTGATTTTCTGGCTTCTGATATCTGCATTGCATTTTCTCCAGGGATATATGGGTGTCCAATCCTACTCATCCTCTCAGCCCCCATTCTCGATGTGCTTCCCTTTCTGCACTCCCGACCTTGCCTTAAGTTCCAAATGCTTCTCCTTGCTCCGCAGCAATCTGGTCACACTCCTCGTCATACTCCAATGTTCTCTATCTTCGCTCTCCGAGACACTCTATGTTACGGAACCTCCTTTAGAGATGGCGTCTTCCTCTGGCACACAAGCTCTTCTCCCTTTGGTCACAAGTTCACAGCAAGGTTCACAAGCTCTGCATCAGATCACCCTCAAAGTAGCCGTCAAAATGGCAGCAGTCCTGCTATACAAAATCCAGCTGCATACAATAAACTCTTCTGTCCAACAGATGACATTGTACAACCGATGAAGTCATGTTTGATGATACGGTATGGTGACACCACTGCCAGGAATCATGGGGCACGGTACAGGGCACATGCTGTGTCATCCAGAAAGCAGTTGGCCCCTCGTCCCATGCTTCATGTGCCAGCATCAAGAAACCAGCAGAAGACAAGAAAATAACCAGGAAGGAGAACAACGTGATGCCATTATTTCTTACTCTCTATAGAGAGCCCAGTTTGGCGGAACATGACAACCCCACCGGGAACTATAGTTGTGCATACTAAGGAAAGATTTTGACAGGGCAAGGTAGTCTGAGCAGCAATGGTTTGGAAGGTTCCCCAGAGCACTGTCAAGGATTAGGGTTCATTCAAAATCTCCCATCCATCACTCCTTAGATTTGCATATGTCACCCTACATGGGGGGGGGGGCTCGAAGTTTACTGTGCTCAAAGTCGCAACTTCCACTTCACTGATGAAGCCAAATGTGGCCAAAACATGCCTTGGGTAATCGTTGTCTCGTGAAAATATGCTGTGCCCTAGCAGTTTGGGCTGGAGTGCACCTTTTGCAACAGCTCCACAGCTCGTTTGCACATGCTGAGTCTCGTTCTGTAATGTCATGGTGGGCTGAAAAGTAATGATCTACAGGGCTGACCAATGAATTGTCAGTGGTTATGATTAATTCAAAATCTTCCATACATCACTCGTCAGTCTTGAAAGACAAACACTAGAGCACCACTTTGACACCACCACTACAGAGGCATGAGGAGACAGAGAAAAGCACCAGTAGCCTCAGGAAGGTGCCAGTCATCCCCGCTGTCTTCTGCCCCTATTTGTGGGACCCTTCCATGAATTTATGATGTCTAATGGGGGGATTTAGGGAGTAGGAGAGCCTTACACTTTACCCGGGTAGTAATCTTAGGTGGAGGTGGCGTCTGCAGACACAGTTAGCTGAGCCTGAGATTGCATTACTGCGTAGAGTGGAGAAGCAAATTGTTGTTGCGGATTGAGTGATTCCAACCAGTGGCGTGTCCAGACTCTTTTGACTGGTTGGCCCAAGTGGGGCACTGACTTATGCAGGGGTGGCATGAAGTAAGAGCGCGCACACACACACACACACAATGATCATAGTTTAGGATAATGGGGTGGCACCTGGGGTGGCCAATCAGATTCCAGAGGTTGCATGTGCCACCCCAGGCCACTCCCTGGACACGCTGATGACTCCAACTAGGTCATCTCAATAGCAGCGTCCCTTTCTTCATTACAAGCAGGCCGAATCAGTGGTCTAAATATGTAGTGACCAACTGTTAATGGGGCCAGTTAACAGCTTGGCATTCACGGAGGGCTTGATGGTAGGGTGTGGTCTTACGCTAGTTCTTGGACGAAAGGTTGCCCTGTTTTGTTCATAGCTTTTTTGGGTGAAGGGAACAGATATGGTATGACATGGCATTAAAACGCGCCTATACACAAGTGTTTCAAGGAGCGACGAGGCAAGGGAGGGGTAATAGAGGGAAGACAGAGACAGAGATCTTACTAGGCCAGGTGATACTGAGATCGCGCAAGTGCAGGGGAGGCGGGAAAGGGAAAGTGTGAGGGGGAGGGGGCAGTGCAGTACATAGGGTCAACAGTAATACATACATAGAATAAATAAAACAATAGGTAAAAATTGCAGCCAACTTGTGGCAAGTGCAAGGGTAAGTGCACACATCAAGTGTCAAGAGCTGGTGGGGACTGTAGGGATACAGAAACAGCCCCAAGGTGCAGGGGTTGCCCGGGAGGCAGTACACAGGGCCATAAACCCTTTTCTCATCATTCTACAAAAAAGTCCCCACCCCTCACTCGATTTCTTACATGAACAAATCTTTCATGTGAGAATAACATTTCTCCCCCTTCACCCTCCACTACATCCATTATATGTTCTCTTGTCGACCAAATTCTGGATATTCCCGGTGGGACTACAACACACCAGTCTCCAGTCAGGCTAGGCACTGTTAGATCCCCATTGTGGCGACTGGTGCAATATAAACAACTCTTATCATAACCTAAAATAAGATAAGAAGGGTGCAGCACTGTGAAGTTATAGCAGTGACAGCTGTGTGCTGTACTGCAATCAGTTCCTCTGGCATAGATGGTCGCTTCTCAGGCACAGTCAAGAGAGACTGAGAGCAAAGTGATCGATGTTAGGAAAGATTTCATAATTGTAGGGAATTTTCCTTCCATGTGGCAACCCCTAAACTTTTTGCTGTTGTTATTCACCTTGTTTTTGACTTTGCCAGAGAAGTGCAGCCTTCTGCCGCACTCCTCTGGGCTTTCGCTCCTTTCTTACGGGGAAACTGACATGCCCTTAAGACAGTCAGTACCGGGGAACGTGGTTTCCCGTAGTTTCTTCGATCGTGTCGCCATTTTAGTGCAACACGACACAAGAGGGCACTGTAAGCTAAGTTACAGCTCTCTTGGGTCTCTAGCCTTCTACAGGCCCTAGATACTCTTTTAGGAATGTATTTTGATCGGTGCAAGTCATTCAGGGACTGGAATGGTGGCAGCGATCGTTTTGTTTATTTTGAGCTCCTTTTGGCGTTCTGAGCACGTTTTTGCACTGAACCCAAAATGGTGGCCTGGCTCTCCAAAATGGCCAGGCCGCGAGGCTCCTTTGTCCTGTCCACTGTCCGTCTTGCTCCCTTCACCTTCCCCAGGTCGGGCGACCCGGGGCCTTCCTTATTTGGGCATGTACTTTCCCGCGAAACGTGGTTGCTTTCGCGGGCTTCTACATGTCGTTTGTGTGCCTCCAGGGTGTGGGCTGGGATGTCTGGTCCCAATACACATCCTGGGTGCCAGAGAGTCTAGGGTGGTGTGAATGCCTGGGACCACCGTGGTCCGTGATTGGTCCACGTATGGTATGTGTGTTGATGAGCGGATCTCCCATTGGCTCCCCTCCGTTTTGGCGCGAAGGGAACCGTGGATAAGAGGGAGCTGGAAACACCACTACCATGTCGATCTCCTGAGTTCTCACGAACGACGGAATACAGGAGCCAAGTATCCTGCAACTACGAGGCTGGACCGAGGAATCGCTGGTGACCCGCTGAAGGAATCCTCCTTTGCACTGCTGTCGTCCTGTGAAGCCCTTTCCTCCTTGGATCGAACCAGAAGGCCTGTACTGGCGCTTCGACCTTTGGAATAGCAGGAACAGCTATTCCCGGCGACTTCATCAACTCCTGCCAAGTAAGCCTTCGGAAGTGTCTCTGGGCCATCCAGTTGACTGACCAGCTTACAAGGGAGTCCTGCTCTGTAACCGCCGCCAGGTTGTGTTGTATTTCGAGTCCTGGTCACTCTCCCACGCTTCGTACACTTGGCGTTCCCAAGTCTGAAGGGAGGAGTGTACATTTGGCTCGAATACACACGGCCGCTCCGTTGTCCTGCTGCGGCAACAAAACTGTGCTGGTTTCGTCGATTGGGACGTCTTTTTGCTCTACACGACTACGAGGCGTTCCCTGCTCTTCTGAACCTGCCAGCTGCTGAAACGAACGTGGAGAAGCCTGGGTCTGCTTGCTTCGGGGACCGGTGAGTAGTTTAGCTAGGATCTGGTCGCCCTCCTGCAGTATCCCATTGCTTTTCCCTGCTGTGTAAAAACAGCACCCTTTTGGCCGTACTCGCGCTCTGCTTCTGCCCGCTGTGGAGGCTGCGCTTGAGTTGCGGCACCTGTTCTCCTTCTGCTGGGCACTAACCCCAACTGCCTGACTTCCTCCGAAGAGCTTCCCCTTTTGCCCGTTGGCACCGGCGTGGCAGGTACTTTGAGCACAAGGCTCCACTCTTCGCAGGGCTCGGACTTCCATCTAGTTAGGTGCTTCTGAAGGCGAACTGAGTCTAAAGCGTTATCGCACTGCCTGTTTTCCTTTCCTTTCAGGTGGACTACATATTTCGTGCTTTAAACGCTTGCGACTGTGTATTTGTATATATATTGTGTTGATTTGGTATGTGTTGATTTAATATTGCGATATTGTGATTTTCTCGCTACGATCGTTGTTTTAAAGGCCTTAAAATAAATGTGTTTATATTTTTGATATAACACCTGTTTGGAGTAGTTTGTAAGCGCTCTTGCTTTGTGTGCTCACTGCGGGCTTTCAGTCACCCTCACCCCTCTTGAGACCTAGTCTTGACCGCCGCGATCGCTACCTTGATTGGTCTGGCTTGTCCAGAGGTTACCCTGTTCCAAGTAATTAGGTTGGCCTTCTGAACTTCTGCGCCACCAGGACAGAGTTCAGAAATCCGTCTTAACAAAATTGGTGTACAGCGGTGGGATACGACTGAAGGTATCCGGTGTTGCGCTCGAACTAGGGCATTTCGGGTTATTCCAAACAGTACACGTAGTGAATTGTTGTAATATAACTTTAAAAAGGCAATAGTCCTATCAAACAGTATGGAAACAAATACGTTGTTAACTTTAAATGCTTCCAAATCAGAAACGCTGAAAAAGATGTGTGCAGAGAGAGGTGTTTCCTCTCAAGGCACAAAATTGGAAATGATCCAGAGAATCGTGGCGTGGCAAGAAGCGCAGCTTGACGCTATAACTTCCGAGGACAGTGCGGAAGGTGGTGGGGCTGCTCTCACTGGCAGAACCGACGGTTCTGCCGCTGCACTGATCCACCGCGACCACGAGGACAGGGAGGATGTAATGTCTAATGTTTCCTCTGCCAGTGTTGATGGGGAGGCTATGCTTGAATTCAAGAAGCAAGAGCTGCGGTTTAGGCAGCAGGAGCTTGAATTCAGCATAGCCAAACTAAAAATCGAACAGGCAGAAAAACAGAAAGACAGGGATCACCAGTTGGAACTGGCCAAGCTTCACGTTGCAAATGGGTCCAAGGGTCCTGGACATGGTTCTGGGGCTTCCTCTCATCCACGGTTTCCAAAAGATCTGCTCAGTGTGTATGAAGAGAGGAATGACATTATGGACTGGCTGAATGCGTTTGAGTATTCATGCGAGGTCCAGGAAGTTGACAATGCTGATAAGATTGCGTGGTTGCTCAGTAGACTGCCCCATTCTGGCTGTAGTGCCATTATGGAAATGTCGAAGGCTGAGCGGGCTGATTTCGCAATGTTAAAGCAGACTCTCATTTTAAAGTTTGGGAAGACTCCGGCCCAATATTTAAAGCGTTTTCGAGAGTATAAGAAAAAGGAAGGTGGTACTTGGGTATCTTATGTCGCTGAATCTTTGAAAAACTTAACTGGCTGGGTTGAAGGTTATAAGGTTTCTACCTTCGAAGGCATGATCAATCTGGTCATGCTGGAACATATTTTTGCTTCTTCTTCCCCGGAGCTTAAGCAGCATTTGGCCGATTCGAAGGAGATAGATCCTAAGAAGCTGGCCATTGCAGCAGACTTATGGGTGTCACATCGAGTGTCCCATAAGGACAAAACTCATCCTGGTAAGCAGGAGGAAGGGAAAAAGTCCAAAGATATGGAGGGTGGGGAATCTGCTAAATCTTCTTCCCATAAGGGACACAAAAAGAAAATTACGGGTAAGACACAAGAGAACTCACAGGGTAGTGGAGGTCCGCCTCCAAAACAGAACTCTGGTTATAATAAGCCTCCCTACGTAAACAGACCCAATGGGGCTTGTTTTTCTTGTGGAGCAACTGACCATGTGAAGGGGGATCCCCGGTGTAAGGTTAGACCTTTGGGGGTCCACTCCGCTAATCTGGCCTTCTCCTCCTACGAGGAAGAAGAGATTACAGGAGCATCCTTCTCCTCAGACTCGTTTCCCAGCGGGATAGAGGCTGAGGTAGTTTTAGTGTCCCTGGGTTCCTGGGAGCCTAAAGTCGCTGAGGCTTATGCTAGGATTCCGGATAATACCAAGCACTACTTTAAAGACAGTGTGCTGATCAATGGAGTGGATACTCCAGCTCTTAGGGATAGTGGGTGCAGTCGCACTGTAGTGGATTCTACCTTGGTAGACTCAGAGGAAGTTGCCAGAGCTACTCTGATGCCCACTAAGTTGGCTGACGGCCCCCTCCGTATGTTTCCCGTGATCCCTGTAAATCTTACTTTAAATGGTACAGCAGTCAGGATTCCAGTGAGCATTCAGAGAAACGTCCCGGGAAAGGTCTTATTGGGTAATGATCTCAGAGCTTTAGGACTCGTAGGAGACACTGCCGAAAGACCCTACACACGGTCTCAAGCACGGGCAGCACTGGCCAAGTCCAATACGCTGCCCCAGCCGAAGGGGAAACCCAAGGCGAAAGGAGTCTACAAGTCAAGACGAGGGAAAGAGAATATTCCCCCGAGCTCGCCTACCACTGCGGTGGAGGAAGTTGGTCAATCGCCCGGGCCTGACGAGGAGGTGGCGATGCCTGAAGTATTCGACCCCAACGATCATCCTGAACTAAAAGACTTGTTAGTTGAAGGAGGTCCTGATAGGGACGAATTCAGTAAAGGCCAACGTGAGTGCCCATCTCTGGAAGGCCTAAGGAGACAGGCCTGCTCCCAGCTTGAGGGTGAACCTCCTGGGAAGCATAGGATTTACTGGGAAGGTGGACTCCTGTATAGTGAGCCCACAGAGTCTACAGAAGGAGACCATAGGAGGTTGGTGGTTCCCCTTGCTGTTAGGCCCTTCCTCCTGCAGTTGGCGCATGAAGTTCCCCTTGCTGGTCACCTTGGTATGAATAGGACCAAGCAAAGGTTATCCATGCACTTCTACTGGCCCAAGATGGGGGTGCAAGTAGAAAGTCACTGCAGGAGTTGTGCCTCCTGCCAGTTGTCTGGTAAGGTTGGCACGACAATCCAAGCTCCGTTGGTACCGCTCCCAGTTGTGGGGGTACCATTTGAAAGGGTAGGGATCGACATCGTTGGTCCCCTTGACCCGCAAACATCCTCGGGCAATAGGTTTATCCTGGTGCTGGTCGACCATGCAACCAGGTATCCTGAGGCCATCCCATTGAAGACTGTAACTGCCAAGTCAGTTGCAAAAGCTTTACTCAGCATATTTACTAGGGTTGGCTTCCCTAAAGAAGTTGTGTCAGATCGTGGCAGCAACTTTATGTCGAAGTATATGCAGGCTATGTGGAAAGAATGTGGGGTCACCTACAAGTTCTCTTCTGCATATCACCCCCAGACCAATGGTCTGGTGGAACGTTTCAACAGAATGTTAAAGAGCATGATTGGGGCTCTGGAGGAGCCCCAGAGAAGAAAATGGGATCTTCTTTTACCATGCTTGCTGTTTGCCTACAGAGAGGTACCACAGGAGGGTGTTGGCTTCAGCCCCTTCGAACTTCTGTTCGGTCATCCCGTACGGGGACCCTTAGCCATCGTCAAAGAGGGATGGGAGATGCCCACTCCCCCTGTTACTACCAATGTAGTTGATTATGTGCTAGGGCTCAGAAAACGGATGGTACTTCTGATGGGCTTGGCTAGTGATAAATTGAAGGCAGGGCAAGCGCTGGTGAAACATTGGTACGACCAGAAAGCTTCCCTCATCAACTTTACACCTGGTCAGCAAGTCCTGATCATGAATCCAATAAGGCCTCGAGCTTTACAGGACAAATGGTCAGGCCCTTACACAGTGGTGGAGCCCCTGGGTGAGGTAAACTATTTAGTGGACCTTGGAAGGCCTGGACAGGCTCCCAAAGTGTTTCACGTGAATAGGCTGAAGGCTTTCGTCCCAAGAGTCGAAATCGCAGCACTGCTACTGGCGTCAGACGTTGAGGAAGAGGAGTCAGAACCTCTTCCCGACCTGTTCCAAAGCGGTCCTTCAGATAGCTCCGTTGAGGGTGTCCGAGTGGCCCCTCACCTGACTTCTGATCAGCAGGCTGAGGTGAAAAGTTTGCTTAGGCAGTTTTCCCCCCTGTTTTCACAGTCGCCTGGTTTGACACCTTGGTGCAAACATAACATTGACACAGGAGACAGTGTACCTACCAAAAGTAGGGGATACAGGATGTCGGATAAAGTACGGTCTTATATTAAGACCGAGGTCAACAAGATGTTAGACCTTGGGGTGATTGAACCCTCTAGTAGTCCTTGGTCCAGTCCTGTGGTATTGGTTCCAAAGGCAGGCACTTCTGAATTGAGGTTCTGCGTGGATTACAGGGCTCTGAATGCTGTCACCAAGACAGATGCACACCCCTTGCCTCGAACAGATGAGCTGGTGGATATTTTGGGTGCCTCCAAGTACCTCAGCACGTTTGACCTCACTGCTGGCTATTGGCAAATAGCTTTAGCAGAACATGCCAGGGAGAAGACAGCATTTTCTACTCCAGACGGCCTTTACCAATTCCGGGTAATGCCGTTCGGGTTGAAGAATGCACCTGCCACTTTCCAGAGGCTTGTGAATCATGTGTTGAATGGGTTGGACGAATTCTGTCTTGCATATCTGGACGATATAGCAGTTTTCAGTGCCACCTGGGAAGACCATGTGAAACACCTCAGGATTGTGCTCCAGGCTCTTCAGAAAGCCCACTTGACCATAAAGGCTAGTAAATGCCAGATTGGACAAGGCTCAGTGGTTTACCTTGGACATGAAGTAGGTGGAGGGAGGATACAGCCTCTACCCAGTAAGGTACAAGCAGTACAAGACTGGCCTACCCCCACTACGCAAACCCAAGTGAGAGCCTTTTTAGGACTCACGGGGTATTACCGCAATTTTGTGGCAGACTATGGCACCATAGCTGCTCCTCTGACTGCCCTCACAACTCCGAAGAAACCCAAGAAGGTAACTTGGACTGACGAGTGTGAGAAGGCCTTCAATGGCTTAAAAGACTCCTTGTGCCAGGCCCCTGTCCTAAGGGCCCCTGATTATCAAAGACCTTTTATCGTGCAGACGGATGCCTCTGACACTGGGATAGGAGCTGTACTATCACAAGTAGATGAGAAGGGTAAGGAACACCCTATCGGTTTTATTAGTCGCCAGCTTAAGGACAGAGAGCTCAGATGGTCCACGGTAGAGAAAGAATGTTTCTCTGTTGTGTGGGCCCTACGGAAGCTGAGGCCCTACCTCTATGGGACCCACTTCACTGTGCAGACTGACCATAAGCCGTTAAAGTGGCTAATGAACATGAAGGGGGAGAATCCAAAGTTGCTTAGGAGGTCCATAAGTCTTCAAGGCTTCGACTTCACTATTGAAAATAGACCAGTTGTCCAACATAGCAATGCTGATGGGTTGTCCAGAATGTTTAACCGACCTGAACAAGAAACTCATCCAGGGGTGGATTAGTTCCCCCTGTCCATAGTCTGGGAGGGGCGAGTGTTAGGAAAGATTTCATAATTGTAGGGAATTTTCCTTCCATGTGGCAACCCCTAAACTTTTTGCTGTTGTTATTCACCTTGTTTTTGACTTTGCCAGAGAAGTGCAGCCTTCTGCCGCACTCCTCTGGGCTTTCGCTCCTTTCTTACGGGGAAACTGACATGCCCTTAAGACAGTCAGTACCGGGGAACGTGGTTTCCCGTAGTTTCTTCGATCGTGTCGCCATTTTAGTGCAACACGACACAAGAGGGCACTGTAAGCTAAGTTACAGCTCTCTTGGGTCTCTAGCCTTCTACAGGCCCTAGATACTCTTTTAGGAATGTATTTTGATCGGTGCAAGTCATTCAGGGACTGGAATGGTGGCAGCGATCGTTTTGTTTATTTTGAGCTCCTTTTGGCGTTCTGAGCACGTTTTTGCACTGAACCCAAAATGGTGGCCTGGCTCTCCAAAATGGCCAGGCCGCAAGGCTCCTTTGTCCTGTCCACTGTCCGTCTTGCTCCCTTCACCTTCCCCAGGTCGGGCGACCCGGGGCCTTCCTTATTTGGGCATGTACTTTCCCGCGAAACGTGGTTGCTTTCGCGGGCTTCTACATGTCGTTTGTGTGCCTCCAGGGTGTGGGCTGGGATGTCTGGTCCCAATACACATCCTGGGTGCCAGAGAGTCTAGGGTGGTGTGAATGCCTGGGACCACCGTGGTCCGTGATTGGTCCACGTATGGTATGTGTGTTGATGAGCGGATCTCCCATTGGCTCCCCTCCGTTTTGGCGCGAAGGGAACCGTGGATAAGAGGGAGCTGGAAACACCACTACCATGTCGATCTCCTGAGTTCTCACGAACGACGGAATACAGGAGCCAAGTATCCTGCAACTACCAGGCTGGACCGAGGAATCGCTGGTGACCCGCTGAAGGAATCCTCCTTTGCACTGCTGTCGTCCTGTGAAGCCCTTTCCTCCTTGGATCGAACCAGAAGGCCTGTACTGGCGCTTCGACCTTTGGAATAGCAGGAACAGCTATTCCCGGCGACTTCATCAACTCCTGCCAAGTAAGCCTTCGGAAGTGTCTCTGGGCCATCCAGTTGACTGACCAGCTTACAAGGGAGTCCTGCTCTGTAACCGCCGCCAGGTTGTGTTGTATTTCGAGTCCTGGTCACTCTCCCACGCTTCGTACACTTGGCGTTCCCAAGTCTGAAGGGAGGAGTGTACATTTGGCTCGAATACACACGGCCGCTCCGTTGTCCTGCTGCGGCAACAAAACTGTGCTGGTTTCGTCGATTGGGACGTCTTTTTGCTCTACACGACTACGAGGCGTTCCCTGCTCTTCTGAACCTGCCAGCTGCTGAAACGAACGTGGAGAAGCCTGGGTCTGCTTGCTTCGGGGACCGGAGAGTAGTTTAGCTAGGATCTGGTCGCCCTCCTGCAGTATCCCATTGCTTTTCCCTGCTGTGTAAAAACAGCACCCTTTTGGCCGTACTCGCGCTCTGCTTCTGCCCGCTGTGGAGGCTGCGCTTGAGTTGCGGCACCTGTTCTCCTTCTGCTGGGCACTAACCCGAACTGCCTGACTTCCTCCGAAGAGCTTCCCCTTTTGCCCGTTGGCACCGGCGTGGCAGGTACTTTGAGCACAAGGCTCCACTCTTCGCAGGGCTCGGACTTCCATCTAGTTAGGTGCTTCTGAAGGCGAACTGAGTCTAAAGCGTTATCGCACTGCCTGTTTTCCTTTCCTTTCAGGTGGACTACATATTTCGTGCTTTAAACGCTTGCGACTGTGTATTTGTATATATATTGTGTTGATTTGGTATGTGTTGGTTTAATATTGCGATATTGTGATTTTCTCGCTACGATTGTTGTTTTAAAGGCCTTAAAATAAATGTGTTTATATTTTTGATATAACACCTGTTTGGAGTAGTTTGTAAGCGCTCTTGCTTTGTGTGCTCACTGCGGGCTTTCAGTCACCCTCACCCCTCTTGAGACCTAGTCTTGACCGCCGCGATCGCTACCTTGATTGGTCTGGCTTGTCCAGAGGTTACCCTGTTCCAAGTAATTAGGTTGGCCTTCTGAACTTCTGCGCCACCAGGACAGAGTTCAGAAATCCGTCTTAACAATCGAGAAGGGACATAAAAGGAGACCAAAGCAAAATAAGATGGAGCCAAATTATGAAGAGATAAAAAAATACTCAAAGAAAGTTAAACTTCAACCAAGCATGAAAAGATAACCAGCCAAGAGATGCTAATGATGACGAGAGGAAAGAGGTCAGAGAAGACGGACAGAAGAATTGAAAATTGATTTAAGTGGAGCCAACTGGGAAACCGGAAGACCAAAGAGATTACACGAGCAATAGAATATACGAGAACAAAATTAAGGAAGAAATCAAGAGTTTAGCCGCATTGAAAGTAAGAAACAGATGAGCCTTTCGAACATTGAAAAGGTCCAAATGACAGGACCGTGAGAGTAAAGAAATGTGATGAGCAAATGAAAGATCAGAGTCCAAATAGAGATCCAAGTTCCGAGCTAGTAGAGGCAGGATGAAGAGTAGAAGGAATACTATTAATGGGAAAGAAGAGGACTACTGTCTCTAAAAACGTTTCTATTTTCTAAAAATGTTTCTGTTTTAGGGTTTCTGATCTTGATGCCTTCTAGTCTACTGCTAGCACCCAGATGCCTTCGGTCCTTTGTTTTCTGTGCTTTGTAACTATAAATACATATTGTCTTAGTGGCATTTAAATCAAGATAGTGATCCGCAATCCCCAGCAGGCAAGATGTCATGGATGGAAGTAAAAGAAGAGAAAGAAAGACAAAATTGAGTGTCGTCTGCATAGAAATGGTGAGACAATCCAAAAGAGGCAACTACAAATGCAAGAGGCGAGCTATAGGGAGAAAATAGGAAAGGACCAAGGATCGAGCCCTGGGGGACACCATAGAGAAGAGGAGTGTAAGAACGGTTAGGTAGGAACGAAACCAGGCAAGAACAGGACCAGAAAACCCCAAAGAGGAAAGAGAAGATAGAAGCGAATCGTGGTCAATAGTATCGAAAGCAGCTGGCAGATTGAGTAGGACTAAAACAGCAGATTGTTTTGCATAATGTGCTGAAAATAAAGATTTACAGTCTGAAAGAAGAGCAGTTTCAGTGAAGTGAGATGGGCGAAATCCAGATTGGAAATGAGGGTGAATAGAGTTGGCAGAAACAAAGGAAGAGACCTGAGTATAGACCAGGCACTGAAGTAACTTTGAAAGATAAGGGAGAAGAGATATAGGTCTGAAATTAGAAAGCAGATATGGATCCAAGAAAGCTTCTTTAGGATAGGGAGAATCGAGAGATGCATAAAGATAGCAGGGAAAGCTGAAGAGAAAAGAGAAGTGTTAAAGAGTGATATGAAGTAGGAAACCAGGGAAGGATGGACGAGTGGAGAGGAAGGAATCGGGTTGGCTGGTGTCACCGTGGGATGAGCATGCACAAGTAAAAGAGAAGTATCAGAGGTTGATATATCAGAAAAAGATTAAAGAACAGCAGTTTGATCAGTTGGAGGAGAGCAAGAAGGAGTAGAAGAGGTAACAAAGGAAGCATGAAGCGAAACAACCTTCAATGAGAAAAAAGAAGAAAAGTCAGAATAAGAAAGGGAGAAAGAGGAAGATATATCAGGGGAAGGAGAAGTAAACGGGAAAGAGTCTGTAAAAGACGTCGAGGATGAGCTGACTGAGTGAAGAAGATTAGAATAACAAAAGTGTTTCGCTGCAAGAAGGGCCGCATCGTAGAGTGAATGAAAAGAAGACAAGGAAGAAGAATCAGCATTAGAGAGATTTGCGCCACGTAGCTCTTGACGCATAGTGCGAAGTTGTGGAGTCATTGAAGGCTGAGAGGGTTTTTGATACGGAAAATATGAGATAACAGAATGTTCAAAACACCTTTGAAATTGACTTTTTCTGTCTTTTCTGCTCCCTTATTCACTCTGCCTTTACCCTCAATGTTTTCAAATAGCCTAGGCACTTTGACAGTGCTACACACAGCTTACCAACATAGCAGTTTGTTCCATATGTGACAGGGTCAATAGCCTGACCTTGTGAAGAAGGGATGTCGTCCACTCTCAGCCTGGGGTGGGAGACCTACCAGGCTAGAAACCAAAACCAGTCCTATCCCAAAGGAGGATAGTGGCAGACCGGGACAGGCCGAGTACCTGTCCCTTCTCTATGTGGCAGCTTGGTTGAAAATGGTACCACTCTTAATCAAGCGATATTTCCATTTCCCAATACTGTCCAGTTTTGTCTGCTGTTCAAGAAAAAGAAAGCGCTTACCGACAACAGAGCCGTGGAGTGGCTCTTAAACAAAGACTATCTTGTAAAGGTTTAGGAACCTGACACGAAATGGAACTTTGATTACAGCAGGCCACCATTCACAGCCCACAGTGGTCCCGCTTGGAAGAAATGGGTGGGGCTTAGACCCACTATATACATAGAAAGGATGGTGGAAGGGAGCGTGGTGGCAGTTTATAGCTACTGTGAGGTATTGGCTGGTGAGAGAAAGTGTTACTGTGTTGTGAACGCGCTTGTAAGGTGAGTGTTTGAAAGTGGTAATCGGAGAGTAGGTTGTGAGGGAAGGTTGCCTGAGGGAGGAAGTGAAAGGAGTGTGATTGTGGAGAAGGTGGGTTGGAGTAGTAGTGGTTTGAAGGTGAGGATATTGGTCCAGTAAAGGTGGGAGCAATAGAGATGTGGTAGCAGATTAGAAGTGATTTGGCGGTAGGTGGAGTGACAGTGCAAATGTGCAAGCACCAGAAGAGTGGAGGTGGAATAGGGGCAGCATGGCAGTGGGAATAGTAAGATGGATGTAGTTGCTGAGAGGGGCGGAGATAGTAGTATTGGGGCTAAGGACAAGAGGCAGTAGAGAGGAGGATGCGAGTAGGAGGGTGTAAGATTGGAGGACGGAATCAAGTAGCAGGAAGAGCATCATCAGTGAGAAAGGAGAGGAAGTTATAGCGAAAGAGAGAGGGAAGATGGTGAGTGGAGTAAGAAGGGAGGAGGAGAGTGTAGAAAGAGTAAGGGAGACCGACAGCAAGATCCAGGGAAAGGAGTAGAAGTCAGTGGTACACCAGGCAAGTACCTTGAGACACTGGAAGTAGTTCCTGATAGGTCTCGCCAACACTGAGCCAGGAGGAAGTGTAGATCGAGAAGGTGTTTTTCTTTTGCCCATCACACATAGCCTGGTAGCTTTTAGACAGTAGGGGTTACTGATCACAAGTACCAGTCTGGGGCTGAGGGAAACCTGGGCTTGTTCACCCCGGAGTTAAAGAAGAGGAGATGGCCACTAGCCCCGTTGCCCATCTAACAAGAAACACCCTTGAATCTCATCCTGGAGTGAGTGTGTGCTTGATGCGATCTGTCACAGCTGTTTCTTGGCCTGCTTTTTCTTGCCTCCCCTACCTTCTTCCCATTCATCCTCAACACGCTGAAGCATTCGGATCCAGGGCAACCCAAAATATAGATATCCTTGCCCCAGCAGTGCAGGTTGCAGTGCTGTATATGGAAAAATAGAAGTGCAGGCACTCACCAACTTAGGATTTAAGTGGGTTGGGGTTCAACCCCAGTAGGGTCTAAAAACTGCTCGGATGAGGCTTACTGACCCATTTCCGTTAATCGCACACACACTATGTGTGTCCCACTCCATTTTCATAGTTCTCCATTTGTCTCACTTGCAATGTGTGTTTCATTTTCTGTTTCGCTCCCCACACCATGTCTACAGTCATGTTCTTGCATCCCATTTAACTCTCTGATCCCCATTTTCTATGAGCTCCTAACTGAAATGAATAGCGTAAAAGCCTTGTGTAAGGCATTTACAACCTTCATTCACATCCCGGCCCATTTTCCTTAATTCGCATGTGGCAGAGTAGGGGTGGAATGTAACGTATGTTCAGCCGCTCCACTCCTTTCCGCCATGCAAATACTACAGCCTTTGCACTAGCATAAACTCCACCGGTGGACTCCGTAAGAATCCATTGTAATTGCCACCGGGCATGCATACATGGTGCGCAGCCTTTGCTTCATTTGCACAGCAGAGTGCAAAAGGGCGCGGTACAAGCATGTGCGCCACCTTATTACATTCTGAACATTTGGCAGCGGGGACCTGTTACGCTGAAGGGTAAATGTAACAGGTTCCTGCCCTCAAATTCCAGGGATTTGGAAAATGAGCCACTCTGTGCACATTTTTACTTTTTTCAGAGCTTGGGCCTTGGGTTTATAAAGCGTTGGAACGTCTTAGGGATTCCGACCAAAATCGCAATACAGTGGTTTTCTGTTAAGTCATTAATTTTAGATTGGATTGAACTGCAACCATCGCTCAAAGGCCATCACCAATCACAGACTGATTTTATCGTTTTGAGGCACCTGCATTGTTCCAGTGTCCAGGAATAAGGGATCGGGTAGATAACTGGAGCTGTGGATGGGATTTCAGTGCGAAACGTTCCACTACAATTCCAACACTTACACATTTTCATGCTAGCAAAGGCACTACTAATTACAAAGAAAAAAAGTTATTTCCCGGCTTTCCTTGAGCTGCTGCATGTGCAGGTGTGTCCATAATAAACAAACCTGCATTCCACATGAAAACTGTCAAGGGACCCCATGGGCAACAGGTAAAAGCCCAGTTTATTACATTGACCTCCGCAGCTGTGGTGCTGGCACCTCTTGAACTGCATGTTTGGTTTTGCTTTCTTTGGTTCTGCCGGGTGGCTCTGAAGGCGGCATGGTGGCCACTGCGGGTGGGGGAGAGAGGGTGCAGGAGAGGGCGCTGCTTTCCACAGCAAAGCCTGCAGTCCTTCATTGCGGTGCGGTTAAATGGAATGCTTTAATTTTCACCTCGCCACATAGTTTAGTACTGATACTCTGCTTCAAGCGTAGGGAAGTGCCGGTACTCATATCACCAAAAATAAGACGTGCAAGTACTCAAGATGCCTTGGGACCGGCCCATTTAAAGCACTGGCACATTGCTTGGAGACACATATTGCAATCGGTGTGTGTGTGTGTGCGTGCGCGTGCGCGCGCGCGTGCGTGTGCGTGTGTGTAGGGGAGAGCACATTGAAAAAGCCATCAGTTTTGGCTTTTGGATAGGCATGGAAATAGGAATTTGCCAGGCACTGCTATGACAGTACTACTTGGCAACACGATGGCAACAACTGGAAAATGGTGAGAGTACCTGAGCATATATATATGCCTATCTAATACCTATACACACCTGCCCAAACTGTTGGCTTTGCCAGTGCTTGTTTTTAAAAGGACCTCAGTGAAAGGAAAAGATGCTGGGACACTCATACTGCTTATAAATCAAGTGCTGAAGGCACGCTTCTTTAATACTTTTTGTTAAACAAGGTACGCATTTCCAGCTGAAATTAAACTAAGTTAAGTCTCTGAAGGCTGTTTAGAAATAATACTAGCAGACCCTATACAGTACACATTTTGATGTTAATGCTTGATAGTGCTAGATCAAAGATAACCCATAAAGATGGGATTGGGTGAAGAGAAGCAGGTAGTGGGTGGGAGGGGTTTTCATGGTTATGGGGGTGTACACGGGGAGGTAAATAACCGAATAACACCCATAGACTGCGTCCCTCCCAAAATATCATCTCTCTCCTATCTGTTCTCCAATGGAATCATTTTGTCTCAAGCACCACATAATACGCAAAACTAAAAAGGGAATTGGCAATCGTTTGAACTCACTTGTGTGCGTGCCTGTATTGTGCATAGCCCAGAGCTGCGACGGGATAACCAGATACAATGTGAAGTGATCATTCTTCTGCGGCACCAGATTCAATGAGTGGGTCGTGCTCGTGTGCAACTCCTCCCCCGTATTATTCAGTATGCTGCTGCAGTGTGTAATGCAGTGACAGGCCAGACGGCCTCAGCACTCCTGGGCCAAAGCATCGCCAGTTCAGTGCTTTACACATAACACGTAACACCCCTCCCTCTGCTGTGGAAGCTGCCTCATGGGGCGAAATGTGCCAATATCTGCCAAAATCCCTGCGACCTATTTCTTCCGTTTTGGATCAAACGAATGTGTGTTTTCGCAGCGTTGAATGCAATATTGCCTGTGTTTTTAAAGGGTTTCTGAAGGTTTTCTAAGCTTTTCTAAGTGCAACCCCCCATTTCCGCGATTGTTGGGAAAGAGTGTAGCGAAGTACTTCATTTTGAAGAAAAGCAATTTGTTTCTTGATTAGTTCACATGCAATCACACCTGTTCTTTTAAAGGGTTTCTACCTGTATCTAGTGCTCAAATTGCAGTTTCTCTTGCCTGTGGCTCTGATTTGGGGCACATTCATTTGTGTACAATCCCTTCCATTCTGGGCATGAAGAGTATTCTGCTTCTTGCCATTTCCAGCCTACTTGAAACTCCTGCGCCACCAAAGATAGTCAATTCTTAGTCATTCAGTGCAAAATACCCAAACCACCCCCGGAATTCAGCCTGTGTTCCCACAGTGGGCAAGTATGTTTTTTCACATGGATTTTCAGCACCTACGCTTACTTTTACTTCTATCTTCCCCACTCACCCTTTGAAAGATTTGTTGGTCCAAGTCAATGCTGTACAATGAG
Source organism: Ambystoma mexicanum (assembly GCF_040938575.1). Classification (NCBI taxonomy): domain Eukaryota; kingdom Metazoa; phylum Chordata; class Amphibia; order Caudata; family Ambystomatidae; genus Ambystoma; species Ambystoma mexicanum. The sequence goes on from NC_090937.1 coordinate 276,899,877, forward strand.
CCGGTTGACCAGTAAAGTGAGTAATTTTCCCAAGTTTATCTGAGTTCACCCTACTGCCACCTGTCAACCTAACTAGGCACCTGCAGCTCAGTGAAGTGGTTGGAAAGTGTTGGTATATATGCAAATTATTCCCAGAGGAGCACAGCAGCTGCCTGAGAGGAGTCCAGTCTCCACAACATCCCAGGAATCAGCCATATTTTTGTTTGCAAGGCCCAATGACTGCTTTGCTGGCAGCCTCAGGGTTATACTCTCAGCAGGGAACCTACATACTGAAGGCTACCCTAACGTGGACATGTGCAGTAACCTGCTTGAGAGCGAGTGAGTGACTCAGGGGCTTCAGCTTTTTCTTAGGTTTTTTTCATTGTGGTCTTCAAGTTACAGGCCATAGGATAACTCAAAGGAAGGTCAGAAAGACACCGTGCAAATACTCTCATCCAGCTCTCATGCACGAAATGACCTTCATGGACCACTCGCCCAGGCAACATTCTCCACAGTCCACACAGCTCTATGCAGCATGCCTGTCATACATTCGAGGTGCACGCACGCACGCACGCACGCACGCACGCGCACACACACACACACACACAAACACACACACTCTCACTCTCACTCTCACTCTCACTCACTCCCCCCACCCCCTCCAATGAATACAGTCAGGGCTGGACTCACACTCAGATGAATGCAAATGCACAGGAAACAAGAAGGAGGAGAAGCTAGGACGGTTCTACCTTACAGACCTAACTAGATCCAGGTAGAAACTGCAGTCACTGTAAAAGACACAGAGCTCTACAAAGATGTTGAATTCATTTGAAATAAAATGGCGGTTGATGTACATTGCATACAGCTCGAGTTCTAGGCCAAAACAATGTTGCAGGATAGATCAAAAAATGATCAACATGTGAAGGTGAATGTAATACATTTTGTCCAAACACCATTCACACATTAGTCCTCACTAAGAAAACATTGATGACTGAACATTACTTGCCTGGCTTTTGCAAAACTCAACAAGTCTGACATGTTACAGCGTTGAATGTTAGGCGTGAGCAAAATTGACAGAAGGATATTAAATTGTTTGTCCTTGGAAAAAACACAGGCCATGCATGAAAGTTTGACTGGCACTGACGGAAATAACAATATTTATCTGAAATGAATGAATGCTTTATTCGAAGAAAAAAATCCATTAAGCAGACCGACAATAAAAATAAAACTACAATTAATAGAACAAAATAAAAATCAACATATCAAAAGTGTCCTCTTAAAGGGATGGTCTAGTAAAAAATTTTATTTAAAAAATAGATAGGCCACATAAAAAAAAATACTAGCATCCTCTGTTTTAAAACTTCCTATGGAAAATTTTGAGCTATTCAAGCTCAAAATTTGAAAAAGCAAGCACAGGGGCGTCGCCATTTTGTGAAATGGAGGCCCTCCTGTGCTGGCTTTTGCTTTTGCGGCACTAATGAAGGAAAAGCCAGCCAGCTGTAGTAAACAAAGGCTACCGCTGGGTGGTTTTCCCTTCATTAGTGCCGGGACTCGGAGGACGCGGACCGGAGACCAGAGCAGGAAAGCTGCAGCTGAATCTCGGTAAGTGCTATTTATTTTTTTTACAAAAAATAAGCACTAGCTGCAGTTTTTTTCTAAGTTTTCCGGGCTGGAGGAGCCCGGAAAACTTAGAAATAAAACCGCAGCTTTAAAAACGTTGTATTTATGTTTGCGGTCGCTTTTGAAGCGACCGCAAACATAAATACAACGTTATTGTGTTGGAAAACGCTGCGGTTTTAAAACTGCAGCGTTTTCCAACACAACCGCGTTGTGTCTGCCTGAATCTGCTTTACCATTTGGGGCTCTCGGGCTCCCCGAGAGCCCCAAATGGAAAAGCAGATTCAGGCAGACACAACGCTGCATTGCGCCCGAGAGCCCCAAATGGGAAAGCAGATTTAGGCAGACAACGCAGCATTTAGCATTTCCCATTTGGGGCTCTCGGGCTCCCCACAGGGAGCCCGAGATCCCCAAATGGGAAATCAGCTGCAGGTAGAAACATTACGCAGCATGTAAACATAACCGCGTGTGTTTCTGCCTGCTGTGGCTATCACTTTGGGTCTCCGGTGCTCCGCACCGGAGACCCAAAGTGATAGCCACAGCAGGCAGAAACACACGCGGTTGTGTTGGAAAACGCTGCGGTTTTTCTTTCTAAGTTTCTCAGGCTCCTCCGAGCCGGAGGAGCCTGAGAAACTTAGAAAGAAAAACCGCAGCGTTTTCCAACACAATAACGTTGTATTTATGTTTGCGGTCGCTTCAAAAGCGACCGCAAACATAAATACGTTTTTAAAGCTGCGGTTTTATTTCTAAGTTTTCCGGGCTCCTCCAGCCCGGAAAACTTAGAAAAAAAAACGCAGCTAGTGCTTATTTTTTGTAAAAAAAATAAATAGCACTTACCGAGATTCAGCTGCAGCTTTCCTGCTCTGGTCTCCGGTCCGCGTCCTCCGAGTCCCGGCATTAATGAAGGGAAAGCCACCCAGCGGTAGACTTTGTTTACTACAGCTGGCTGGCTTTTCCTTTATTAGTGCCGCAAAAGCAAAAGCCAGCACAGGAGGGCCTCCATTTCACAAAATGGCGGCGCCCCTGTGCTTGCTTTTTCGAATTTTGAGCTTGAATAGCTCAAAATTTTACATAGGAAGTTTTAAAACGGAGGATGCAAGTATATTTTTTTTTATGTGGCCTATCTATTTTTTAAATAAAATTTTTACTAGACCATCCCTTTAACAGTAAAATGAAATTGATAGAGCAAGATAAAAATCAACACACCAAAGTATCATATTAATAATATATCTTCTTCCGTAACCTCAAAGCAGCTGTTAATATTTTTTTGAGACTCCAACCGCAGACATACCTTTTGCATCTAACAAATAATAGAGAGCGACACAGCATTGAGTAGACCCTTGAAGCCTAAGTAGAGGTTATAAATGCTTAGATCTCTGGTTTTTATAAAAAAGGACCTAAAATGCAGAATGTCTTCTTTAGTTAGAAAATCGCAGCCAGAGAAATGTGTCCTGTGGAAGACAATATTGCTGTATGAACAGCCAAAGGTGATATATAATGCCTTCAGGATGAGTTAGAAACATGCATCCTTTGATTCTCAAAATCCTACTTAGCATAAGCATGAGGTAGAAAAGAACTTACAGAGGATTCTGTTGGCAGGAAGACATAATTAATATCTTAGTGGGCCTGGCCACCCCTAAATGACGTCCCTGGACACAAACCCTGATTCATGGGTTCCACGAATCAGGGTTTGTGCCGGCAGTGCAAAGTCACCTTTCAGCAGTGCAAATTCACTTTGAACCGGGCAAATATTCCATGGATCGGGCCCTTAGAGCGAAGGGGAGGAATGAGGATATTCTGTTAATATGCTTTTATACTGCACCAAGTAGCGGTATCAGAGTGCCTAGGCTTCTCCATGAAGTGGCGTAATGTGCCCCAACCTGTGGTATCCAGGCGTTAATCTACTCTGAGATAGGAAATGAGGCGGGGAAGATAAGAGGATGGGAAAGTGGGAAGTAGGTGCTACAGACTCGGGGAGGGAGAGATGCAGTGAGGCAGGAATATTTTGTGATAGCATGGGTGTGTGTCAGTCCTGTTAGATGGACCACGGCTCTGCAAAAAGGAAGAGGCGGAAATGTGGCAAAGTGCTGTGATAACTGGGTTGTGTTTCCAAGGCAGATTTCGAGAATTGCAAGTTAGTACACAATGTAATGTTGGATGCATGACACGGGCCATCATGGACGTCTGGCGGCTTCTTTATCCTGGATGTGTCTATTCTTTGTACCCTCGCCAGCATGTTAACTCTTTGGCTGCCAAGCCTGAGCCAAGAGTGGCACAGCCAAGTGCAGACAGTGTATGAAGATGAATGTTATTGGTAACTAAAGGGAAGGCAATGGAGCAGTCAAAGAGGTAGAGTCCAATTAAAAAGGCCTGGCAGCTTGATGTCCAAGATGTTATTATAAGGCGTTTGCCCCATGTTGTGCTAGACTTTATTTTAGTTTGCAGTGACACGGGGGCCTAAAATAGTGGCTGTGCCGCGGCGTTAATGTGTGCTAGTGTACAATAGCCCACCCTGCACTTGCACCTAACATCGTTCTGCTAGACTTGTGCTTCTGGCGCCGCACTTGGATCCCAACCTATCCGGCAGTCGTTCACTTCAGCGCTCTCTTGTCTGCAGTTGGGAGTATATACAATGGCCCAGTTTGGCAAGCTTTTTATATTATTTATTTATATTATTTTTGGTGGCCGGCTCTGCTGCTTTAGCAAAATTACTAAGCACTCTTTTTATTTAAAAAATCACATAGTAGTGTGCTATAGCTAAGGCCTAAAAAGCAGCTGTTATGCAGGAATACCCGACTTGAGATGTAATTCTGCTTGATGGTATATAATCAGATATTTATTTTTTTATTCGCGAAAGCACCGTGACCATATAAATCAGCTTTCATAGGGATTAAAATGAAAGCAGGCTTTTGAGAACTAAAAATAGTGTAGGAGACTATTCCAATAATTCCACATTTTTCCATTGTGGCGCGAATATATTTTGAGACACGGCAAATCAGTTCAGTGGCACTCACAATATAGATTTTCACCAAAAGACGCTATGATTTGACCTGCCCAGAGTCGTTATATATCCATATAGTTGTGAACAGCCCTGGTGGGCTGTCACCGTGCAGGCAACATTGGAAGACACAATTGCGGGTCGCCATCCTGGTGGAGTGCAATGCATGCAAGGGCGTTATATATCCATAAAGTTGTGTATTGCCCTGGCGGGCTGTCGTTGTGCAGGATACATTGGAAGACACAGTTGCAAGTCGCCATCCTGGTGGAGTGCAATGCATGCAAGGGCGTTATATATCCATATAGTTGTGTATAGTCCTGTCTGCTGTCACGTGCAAGATACATTGGAAGACACAGTTGCAAGTCGCCATTCCAGGGAGTGGCATGCATACAAGGGCGTTATACATCTATATAGTTGTATATAGCCTTGTGCTGGCTGTCACCATGCAGGAAACAATGGACGACACAGTTGCCGGTCGCCATCCCAGGGGAGTGCAATGCATACAAGGGCGTTATATATCCATATAGTTGTGTAAAGCCCTTGTGGGATGTCACTGTACAGGCAATATTGGAAGACACAGTTGTGGTTCGCAATCCCAGGGGAGTGCAATGCATACAAGGGCAATGCATGCAAGGGCGTTATATATCCACATAGTTATGTATAGTCCTGTCTGCTGTCACCGTGCAGGACACATTGGAAGACACAGTTGCATGTCGCCATCCCAGGGGAGTGCAATGCATACAAGGGTGTTATACATCCATGTAGTTGTGTATAGCCCTAGTGAGAAGTCACCCTGCAGGAAACTTTGGACGACACAGTTGCCGGTCGCCATCCCAGGGGAGTACAATGCATACAAGGGCGTTATATATCCATATAGTTGTGTAAAGCCCTAGTGGGATGTCACTGTACAGGCAATATTGGAAGACACAGTTGTGGTTCGCAATCCCAGGGGAGTGCAATGCATACAAGGGCAATGCATGCAAGGGCGTTATACATCCATATAGTTGTGTATAGCCCTAGTGAGAAGTCACCCTGCAGGAAACTTTGGAGGACACGGTTGCGGGTCGCCATCCCGGGGGAGTTCAATGCATGCAATGCCTTATATATCCATATAGTTGTATATAGCCCTGGCGGGCTTTCACTGTGCAGGAAACATTGGAAGACACAGTTGCGGGTTGCCATCCCGGGGGAGTGCAATGCATGCAAGGCCGTTATATATCCATATAGTTGAGTATAGCCCTGGCTGGCTGTCACCGTGCAGTACACATTGGAAGACAGAGTTGCGGGTTGCCATCCCGGGGGAGTGCAATGCATGCAAGGGTCTGCTTTCATTGATCCACATTTTATTTTAATTCTTGAGCTTTATTGGAACATGCGGTAGAGCATGGGACTTAGGAGCTGTCAATCAGGATGCTGAGAACACAGGGATTGATCCGGAAGGCCCATCAACTGAGCAGTCTCCCCTCTGAGGCAATGCCCATCCCCCTTCCCAATCTGCCCTTGGCTGAGAGAAGCACGCGCCTGCAAAGCCATTTGGATCAGGGCTGCGGAGCATCTTGGAATTGCTCTGTTCGGCCTCCTATTTAACTGGCGGTGGGGCCCAACGAGCTCTGAGCCACTGCACACGGGCGGGGGGGGGGGGGCAACGAGCTCTGAGCCACTGCACACGGGCGGGGGCCCAACGAGCTCTGAGCCACAGCACACGGGCGGGGGGGGGGGGCTCTGAGGCACTGCACACGGGCGGGGGGGGGGGCCCAACGAGCTCTGAGGCACTGCACACGGGCGGGAGGGGGTCCAACGAGCTCTGAGGCACTGCACACGGGCGGGGGGGGGGGGGGGGGGGCAACGAGCTCTGAGCCACTGTACAGGGTCCCATCACCTTTCCAAGATTCCACCGCTCCCATCTCCACCGCTCTCATCCATTTGCATTCAGCACAGGGACTCCATCACCTTTCCAAGATTCCACCGCTCCCATCCGTTTGCATTCAGCACAGGGACTCCATCACCTTTCCAAGATTCCACCGCTCCCATCCGTTTGCATTCAGCACAGGGACTCCATCACCTTTCCAAAATTGCACCGCTCCCATCCGTTTGCATTCAGCACAGGGACTCCATCACCTTTCCAAGATTCCACCGCTCCCATCCGTTTGCATTCAGCACAGGGACTCCATCAACTTTCCAAGATTCCACCACTGCCATCCGTTTGCATTCAGCACAGGGACTCCATCACCTTTCCAAGGTTCCACCGCTCCCATCCGTTTGCATTCAGCACAGGGACTCCATCACCTTTCCAAGATTCCACCACTGCCATCCGTTTGCATTCAGCACAGGGACTCCATCACCTTTCCAAGATTCCACCGCTCCCATCCGTTTGCATTCAGCACAGGGACTCCATCACCTTTCCAAAATTGCACCGCTCCCATCCGTTTGCATTCAGCACAGGGACTCCATCACCTTTCCAAGATTCCACCGCTCCCATCCGTTTGCATTCAGCACAGGGACTCCATCAACTTTCCAAGATTCCACCACTGCCATCCGTTTGCATTCAGCACAGGGACTCCATCACCTTTCCAAGGTTCCACCGCTCCCATCCGTTTGCATTCAGCACAGGGACTCCATCACCTTTCCAAGATTCCACCACTGCCATCCGTTTGCATTCAGCACAGGGACTCCATCACCTTTCCAAGATTCCACCGCTCCCATCCGTTTGCATTCAGCACAGGGACTCCAACTTTCCAAGATTCCACCACTGCCATCCGTTTGCATTCAGCACAGGGACTCCATCACCTTTCCAAGATTCGACCACCCCCATCCGTTTGCATTCAGCACAGGGACTCCATCACCTTTCCAAGATTCCACCACTCCCATCCTTTCCAGGATTCCACCACTGCCATCCGTTTGCATTCAGCACTCCCATCAACCAGCACCTGCAAGTGCGCTACTATCTCTCATTACTGGGTTCTCTCGCATGTAAATTAGGAAGCCCTAACTCGGGTCGAGCTCAATTTCCCAACAATGAACATTGCAACAATGCAGCTATCACCTCTTGTGCCCAGATCTCATCCCATGCCCCTTTGTTGCCCCTAACTTCTGTCTAAGGATCTGCATCCGCTATCCACCGCTTCACGGCACTTAGTCTTATATTCAACTCCTGAGGGGTTCATTTATTTTCTCTCTGACTTTCACACACCCTCCTATTGAGGCATGGAATTTTTGGGTCCTCTTCAACTGTGATCCAAAGATCAACCCTTCATCGCATCTAGAGCCACTGCAGCCGGGATCAATCGGTTCCATTCCTCACCCATCACTCTACACAAACGCTCACCTCCACCGTTGGCCTCAGTCACCTCGAGTACAGATCAAGCCTCTTCCTTGGCCTCCCCTTTGTCAAGAGCCTCTATTCCACCACCCGCACCCTGTCCGATCTCCCTCACTCCTCTTCCACCCCTCCCCACTGCTTTCATGCCGTCTTGTCTCCAAAGGCGTTCTGGGGCTTCCTCCCTCCACCTGCCTGCAACCATCCCCCGCTATTCCCTTTCTTGCATGCTTAATTCTTCCACCCTCCTGAATCTGTCCATCTCTCACCCGTTCCTGTGCAACCTCTCACTTCTGCCACATCTCTCCCTTCCCAACACCAACACGCATCCCTTCAAATTAGCCCTAATCCTCCTTCTCTTAGACCTTGTAGGAGCACCCACCCTCTCTAATGACATTACAGTCTTGAACCCACCCTCCTTACCACCACTGCACTTCCTTTCATGTATTTGCAAATATGCATCTCACCCCCGCAATAAAGTTCTCTTCTTAATGCCCTGGCCATGTGCCAACTATGTACTATTGTAAAACAGGGTGTAGGGCACCCGCTCCCAGGACTGCTGAGTCGACTGCATATTGTTAGGTAAGTGTTTCCAATTGAAACATCATGTATTCAATAAATACAAATTCAACTACAAATACAATAGTGTTCAATAGCGTTCTATCAATATTCGGCAAAACATTTGGATCAACCCTTAAGCAGAATGCACCTTTCCCCTCAAATGAATACAATAAAGCCTATGAACCTCATTACGAGTTTGGTGGTGTGGTAATAAAGTTGTAGTACTTCCGGTACTGCCACATTTTTTGGTAGTAACATAGTTACTGCCATTTTGACTGCACCACAGAATTTGGAGTTTGGAGGATAACTGGAGGACTTACCTACAGGAAAGAGTTGTAGGAAAATCCTCCAATTTTCCTCAAAAAATCTGCGGAATTACTGCGCCGGAATCATTACGAGCGGTAATTCCACCAAAAACCCCATGGACTGGTATGGAATTCAAAAATGGGGACGAATACCACTCTACCACCGCTTGTAATCCTTTGGTAAACCCATGGGACAAAGGGTCAGTAACATTAACCAATTTTGGAATTATCACCGAATTACTGTCAAATTCGTAATGAGTAGCTATGTTCGTTATGGCCATGTTCAAAGGCGTATATTTAGGACATGGGAATCCAGAGGTTCTTGGCAGGATGGTGATGGGGCAGGTTCCTTAATGTCCATGAGCAGGAAAAGGGTATTGACGGTTATCTCATTCGATGACATTCTATGTGTGAGTGTGAGCAGTGTCAGATACAATGACCCTGGCCCTCCTGTGATGGAGGGATGTGTGTTTATTTATCTTACCCATTGTGAGAAAGGTCAGTAAGCTGACCTCGGCAGGTGGGATGTGGGCTCCGCTCAGCCTGCGGTGTAAGGCTTATACCAGGGTAGAATCAGCAAGGGATAGTCCTACTCCAGGCGGGGAAGGAGACTGGTGGAAGTGCCCTTATTCCTGTCCCTTCTGTAGTTCCAGTTTGCATGCATACAATGCCACTGATACTCCCCCCAATACCTTTCTCATATAACGCTGGGCAGTTTTTTTTTTTTTAGAAAACAAAATTTCCAAAAATCACCAGCTGAACTGAAGTTTCCTCGAGTCACAAGCAACCTGTGAACAGACAATGGTAGTATTAGGAGGAGAGAGCTCTCAGTGAGTCTGGAACCACAACATACAACGCAGCGGAGAGAGGCTGTTGCGCGCACCAAAGAAGCAGCAGCTGACCGCAGGTACACAGACCGCTCCTGGGACATTGTGCGTCCCTGGGGGAGAGCTGCAGAATGACTCCCCAATCAAACAAACAGATTGACCGGCTTTTGAGGCCTTCACAAGAACTGGGACTTGGGCACCATGACCCAAAACTGAGGGCCACCATTGTAAAACCCCAGTGGAACCACACATGGAAAAGTGGTGGGGCTTAGACCCCTTTGTGTACCTTTGTATGCACCACCTCCCAGAAGGGTAGAACAGGGAATGTTATGCCCTGAGAACCAGTAGGGAGTGATAGCCAATGGAAAGAAGCAGGGCAGCATAAAGCTAAACCAGGGAGACAGGAAGTTGGAGGTTGTTCGGGTGAGGTCAGAGTAGGCGGGCCAATAGACCAGGTGGAGGAAGAATGGTGCAGAGCAGCGTGGGGAAGAATTAAAGAGGCACTGTGCAATGTGAGGTATTGGTTGGTGAGAGAAAGTGGTACTGCAAGTGAATGTGCATGTGTGTGAGTGGAGAGGTAGGAGAGAGAAAGGCGCGAATGAGAAGGCGAGTGGGGCAGGGAAAGGAGAGTGAATGCGAGAGATGTGGTGGGAGTGGTAGAAGCAGTGTGGAGAGGGGAGAGTGTTAGTGGTGTGGAGAGGGGAGAGTACTAGTGGTGTTGCAGCGATGAGAGTGGGGTAGCAGTTTGGAAAGAGAAGAGTGGTGGTGACAAGTAAGATCGAAGGATAGAGGGAAGGAGAGAGAGAAAAAAAAGCACCATCGCAGAGACAGTATTAAGAAGAGAGAGGGGAGACCTTGGAGGAATGGGAGTAGAAGGAGAAGGGGACGAATGGCAGACAAACTAAGAGAGATAAATATCAGGGCACAGAAGGAACAGCAACGATGAACACCTTAGTCTCTGAAAGGCATAACCCTTAAGTTATTCCTGTGGGGAAAGTCATCTGATAGGAACCCGCAGATTGTTCCCTGAGGATATTTAAGTAGAAAAGGCCATCACCAGAATATGATATGATAGGTAATTTATAACGCACTTAATACCCAGAGGTTTCTAAGCGCGGACCCAGGGATCGAACCTGTGTTGCTCCGTGTCGTTTTGCTTCCAAGGCGAGCACGTTGCCGCTGAGCTATCCTCCCAAGACAGATAGCTCATTAGACAGTAGGGGATACTGATCTCTAATACCAGTCCGGGATCGAGGGAAGCCTGGGTTAGGGTATGGGACCAATTCTGCAGAGGTTGGAGAGAGAGGACCACCATTAGGCCCTTTTCTGAATTAAAACATAAAAACCCTTGAACTTCCTCTGTGCGTTAAGTGTGTTATTGAGGCCATCTGTGACATCATGCATGTAGATTCTCTCGTGAATCTATACAAATATATATCTTTTAAAAGTGCAGATCTCACTCTTTACAAACATATACATGTTATGACTCTAGTACACAATCTTACAAAGTTCCAGGAGTGTTTTGCATACTGCATGGCTATAAATGCCATTTTCCTTTCTCAGCACACACATATGAATGGCCAACCAGGCAATTATGATCCTCTTACAAGTCAAATATATGGTTCCAGCTTCAGCCGAAAGCCTATAATTGTATGTAATATCCATCTCAATGACTGGTGGAGGAGACATTTCTGAGCCTGGAGTGGATAGGCCAGCTTCCGCCTGCAACAGAAAATGCATAATTCTGCTTAATGGCTTTTCACATCACAGGTGGAAAGGCACAATCATAGCACTGCCTGTTTTCACTGATAAAGGGATTGCCTTAATAGTTCCTGCCTTGGCCTGACGCTCATGTCATTGACAGCAACTAAGCAATGATTCACTTGAGCGGCCCACAGGTAGGTTCTTATCATTTACTAAGATTACAATAGTTAGCACGTTTTCTGTATTTAGAGTGATATTCTTTAAACAGATTGAGGTCTCTTTTTAAGTAGTTTTAAGTCGTTATCAAGTACCTTTGTGAAATGCCTGGTGATATTAGCACATGGCCTTCATATGCCAATGGAAAACAACATGTTTTGGGCCTTTTTGCAAGCCAAGTAAAACCACAGAATTCAGCATATTTAAATCACAAGATTCATGTATTTTCTAAGTTAACAAGTGGACCCAATTTGCTTATAGATGACTCAGCCATACCTGCTTGAATAATGGTAAGCAATATTAGTTCTATTAAATGGGTTGGATCTAATATGTAGAAAAAGGTATTATCTATGCTTATACATAAATATAAGGACATATATTTAACATAGCTCGTATACGTGATCTGCAGATGCACATAGAAAGCAGTGCATTTATTTGTATAAAATTCCTACAAAGTGGGGGAGCACTGCACATATGGATTCACAACTAGTACAATAGCATGGGGGCACTGTTGTGTCCTGTCTTTCCCTGCACCCTGCCCTGTATACATGGAATGGTAGGAGTGACTGACATTGAATGCTGCGTGCAAGAATGTTATGTTCTAAATGGTTCTGTGAATGTTCAGTAGAGAAGATGGGTTGACTGAGAGAGGATGCCAGTGGATGTCTGTCCTAGTAACTGACCTGATGCGACCTAAATGTATTCCTGAACCCTGTAACCGGAGTTGGAACTTAGTCAAAATGTTTCCTGCTCCTACACTGGTGTCAGTGACATGCTTGGCCAGGAACCAAACTTAACATTGGCGACGAGGATGCTGGCTGTGCTGGGGGACAATACTAGGAGAGTGACATCCACCGCCTCCAAAATAAGAAAAGACCCTCTCTCGAGGTAGGAGAACTGCGGGTTGCACTGGGGCCAGTGAGGGCTAGCCATTGATGTGAGGAATCAGGGCCAGGTCCTGGGGGCCCATCGGATCTGCAAGGGGCAGACAAAGACTTTGCAGGGCTAAAGGCCCACTGTGTGTGCAACGGTCAGACAGTACGTTTGCTGGGTGAGGCATTCAAGTCTAAGTTTGAAGCCTGTGAGGGGCAGTCAACCCAGGTCAGGGAAGGCCAGTAGTGACTGCAGGAACCAGCTGTGTCTGCGAGGGGCAGCAAAGGATCCAGTATGCAGGTGACAAGAATTAAAGCAGTGCAGTCCAGCGAAGAGCTAACAGGGACTTTGCTGGAGGAACCTGGCAAACACATTGCTTTGAGGGGCAGACCTACTTACATAAGTGAGGCACACCTGTGATATTGATGGCTCTTGTGGGATCCCAGTGAAATGGACCAATCTATCTAGAATGAAGAAGGAAGTCGGTCCCTTTGTGAGCAAAAGAGCCAGAGAGAAAGACGGGCCAGTCTCCCTAAGGTACAGTGGGGCAACTTGGGTACACTGTTCTAGACAGCACTAGGAGGAAGCAATGGAGAAGAAAGGGGCTCTTGCGTGTTTGTGCTACACGTGGTTTGGTACTGAAAAGCCGTAAATTAGCAATTTGTTGGTACTGCAGGAATTAGATCCTGATTTCTTGAATTTCTTCAGGGTGATCTCAATTGAACAGAAAGAGGTTTAAGAGTTTAATTCAGATTAGAGTGTTGGAATAGTGTGATGTGAGGTCTGTTGAATATTCTTCATCTGTTGGTGTGCTTGTGTTTTGGAAGTCGTTGCCTTTATTTAGAAAGATTTATTGTGCATTTAGTTTTGTTTTGCTGAGGTTTAGTGTGCACTAATTGTAGCCGTGTTTTAACCCCTTCTTTTTGCACGTTGGACTTTAAAGTGAGTTAGGACATGGACTTCCAAACTTATTAGGGTAATGTGCAAGTTATGATGCATGTTGCATTAACCCTTTTAGTTTACAGGCTGGATTTTTACTGAAGAACATTGAATAAGAATTTGAATTTCAAGTGCATAGTTTCAATGCTTTAAGTAGAACAGTAAAGGAGGTTTATCTTAATGTGTTTAGTGAACTGTGAAAACTGTCCAGAAATGTGTTCTGCATTGTCTGGTGTGTGTGTCATGATGAGGTGTGGCCGTGCTTGGATTTCTGAATTAGGGTTGCTGAAGTTGTGGAATGTGGTTTTTCAGCACAGGCGTCTGGTGGGGTGTTGACATCTAGAGTGCTTAGAGTGCTCTTTCTGTGGAGTGCTGGTTAGCGGGGGTACTTGGAGTACCCTGCCATGTTGGAAATGGTGCACATGTTATGGTGGACAGCCAGTGAGTTGCAGTTGGAATGGTAAATGTTGTATTTGGGGGCTGAGTTTGGCTTATGGTATGATGAGTGTGTGGTGTCATGTGTGTTCGGAGATACGCTCTCTGTGTGTGTTTCAGGATATCTGCCCTCTGGGGTACCCTGGTATGGTGTAGTGGAGAGGTGTTTTGGAGATCAGTCTCTGTGCCCTGTGGGGCACACTCGGCATGTTTGTGCAGCATGGCTGTGGGGGAATCAGTTCTCTGTGCCTTCCGGGGCACACCTTGCGTGCTAGTGCGGCATGGTTTGTGCCTCAATCATGTGGTTTGGGGCTGGAAGGCTGAAGTCCCTTGAAAGTTTGGATGTAGTATACTTTTTTTCAGTGGTTGGTGTCTATCTCTTAGTGGTAGAGGAAAGGCAGTGGCATATTATGGTGCAGATTGTCACATTAGGTGAGGACGGCTACAAGGTTTGTGTGGGTGCATTTTTAGCAGGATTTATTTTAGAAGTTGAGGGATGTACGTGTGTTGTTGCATGTGTATGTTTTTCTGATGCTCCTTGGGTGTCTCTTACGTTGTTTAAGTGGGAGGAGATGTTGTGTCTTGTATTTCCCTGCACCCTGCCCTGTATTCATGGAATGGCTAGGAGTCACAGACATGGAATGCTCTGTGTGAGATTGTTATGTTCTGAGTGGTTCTGTGAATGTGCAGTTGAGAAGATCGGTTGACTCAGAGAAGATACTGGTGGATGTCTGTCCAGAAACCTACCTGAAGTGGCCTAAATGGATTCCTGTACCCTGTACCCGGATATGGAACTTAGTAAAGATGTTTCCTGTTCCTACACTGGTGTCAGTGTCCTGCTTGGCCAGGAACCCAACTTAACAGGCACCTACTGAATTGACATTTTGAGAACCACAGCCAACAATACAGGACTTAGGATGCGGAATAACCAAGGTCACAGTGGCAACAGTACAGAAAACACCTGCACATATACCTAGTCAGGCCGGCATGCCTGCATGGCACTACTAATATGGAAAAATAATGTGGAAAAATAATGTGCCAAAAGAAAGCACACCCCTGGCCTATTTTATTTATTTATTTATTTTAATTCTTGTAATGCGCCACATGCCTGTAGGCCTCAGGGTGCACAATGGAACACCCCGCTCGCCACATTGGTGCAATACCTATGACAATTAGGATTATTAGCCTGTGCATACCACTTCAGTGATAGTGGTTTTGTGATAAAAGGCAACAGAGGAACACCAGCTGCAAGGTGCAGTCACAATGTGCACAACTGGTTTAAAGGACACTCAGGAAATGGCCAACAGCTGGAACCAACTGCAACACAATGGAATTGGAAATCAAACAGCAAAACAAATGCAAACCGGTTGAGACACCAGCAATGAACAGGTGATGGGAGCACACAGGGGAAACAAACAGCTGAAGCTGGCAGACTAGAGAAGAACAGCACCCCTTGTGGTAAACTCCAGGTCAGGGCGGAGGTACACAGGAAGAGTGCACACAAATACGCACTGCTACCACTGGCCTGCAGGCAAGAGGCGGGAATGCATGATAACAGAGAACACAACACACATATCAAAAGATCTTAACACCCCTGCTGCCAATGCACTAGAAGCCAGCAGCGATATCCCACTCTCACATATGACAACAGAAAAGACGCAAGAGACAGGTGCAAGGACTGAAAATGATAACCTTGCGGGCACACATACCAAGCTCATGTGGTGCCCCTATACCATTCTGGAAAGGGATGGAAACCACAAACAAAATGACAATGGACTGCATGCACAGATGCCCCTGAAATAGACCACCACCCACCAGGCTATCACTCAAGTAAAGATAAAACACTGGCAGACGTGATAGCTCATAAAGAAAAGCCTGATAATCAGAAGGTCACACTGACTTGCAAAAGGGAGGGGGAGCTGAACCTCATTTTTTAATATCACAGACTGGCAGTAAATGGTCACATCACGTCGGACCAGGGAACAAATCCATGACCAGTGCTAGAAGTGTACCAGAAAGGTAGTGGAACTGTGACCCTGGCAGGGGACAGAATAGGCAGGAGGGGAGCAACGTCCAACACATTTTTCAAGGGTTGCAACCATGCTGGTTGACAGCCAATTGAGTTGAAACAGACTTCAGTTTAGCTGCAACTGCTATTGGGTGGTAAAGTGTAGAAGTGTTCTTTAACTTCACAAAAAGCAGTTCCGAAATGATGGAAATGGTTGCAAAAGGTAGTGGAAATGTTAACAGTAAAAAATAAAAGTAGTGGAACTACGCTCCCGACCGTTTCCGCTCATTTTGACCACTGTCCATAACATGGACCAAACAGACCAAAGGTTATTATAGTTTCACCGTGGCAGAATTTTACTGCGGCCAAACTCACCAAATCTATGTCCCCCAACCCACCAATGCATCCCCTCAATCCCTCCATACCCCCACTTACCTTTTCTCCATCCGCTGCCACTCCTGAAACTGCGGCATCAGTTCCGTCCCTCCAACGCGGGTCGGATCCGACCTGCAGGTTCCCCTTTTCTTTTGAAATTTGATTTGTTTTTTTTTGTCTCCCAACTCCAATCTTCAGGAAGCGGGGGACACCCCCGTAACACCCCATGGCCAAAAATACCGAACATAGGAAGCGGTGGACACCCCACAATCCCCGCTCCCCATGTTCTGTATTTTTAACCCAACTTGATTGAATCTAATTGATCGAATTGTACTGGCCGAATTCGGTCAAATGTACCATTCGATCGATTTGATTCGATCAAATTGGGTAATACCAATTGGGTAATACCAACATCCAGCAGGCATCATGGGCCAGGGACACTGACTTTATATGCCAGCCAAGCCTCGTATGGGCTGTTACTGACGGTATGGTAGTTTTAGGCTTGCATGCCATGTACATTGATTATATGAAAAACACAGGCTGACATAATATAGGGCTCAATGGGAATGGGGAAGGCGCTAATAATGGTACCGTAAATTACGGTACCGTTATTAGCACTAAAGTCCCTTTGCGGGTCCCGTCCTTAACGCCTGCTAAAAGCAAGCGTTAAGGAAGGACCCGCAAAGGGAACTCGTAGTAGGGCGGTAAGGGTTTAATGGCACAGGTCTCGTAACCGGTGACCGTTAACCCTTACCGCCCTACTCGGAATGAGGCCCCTTGTCTTTCCACAAGTTCCAATTTGTTAAACATTTCTTTTAAGAAATATTTGCCAAAGTGATTGCCAATCGTTTTCTTCCGGTCATGTCTTATATGGTGCATGATGACCAATCAGGTTTCGTCCCCGGGAGGTCGACGTCCCACAATATTAGAAGGCTATTTAATGTCATGGCCCGCATGGATCAGGGTGTTAGTGCAGTGGCGGTTACGCTGGATGCCCAGAAGGCTTTTGACATGGTGTCTTGGAAGTATACCTGGTTGGTACTGGAAAATATGGGTGTAGGGCCAAACATGATAGCGTACATTAAATTGCTATATACTTCCCCGGTGGCTAGGGTACGGGTTAACTCCCAGACGTCAGCTCTGTTCCCTCTTTCTAGGGGCACCCGTCAGGGCTGCCCGTTCTCTCCGATCTTATTCGCCCTGGCAATAGAACCAATGGCCGACTATATTAGGGAGCGGCACGCACACCAAGGGATTAGGTTAAAAGACGCCCCTGAAATCGTCTCGCTATATGCAGACGACGTGTTACTCTTCGTGTGAGACCCGGATGTGCACCTGGACCCGATCTTACGTGATATCACCCGAATTGGCACATACTCCGGGTTCACTATTAACTACACCAAATCTGAAATTTTCCCTCTTACTAGTTCCACGTCATAACCTGTTACTGAGTACCCGTTGCGTTGGTCCCCGATGGGGATTAGATATTTGGGGGCCCAGGTGTCTCGGACCAGGGATACACTGCTGGCGGATAACTACCGGGCAGTGGCGGAGCAAGCTGAGGCCAAAATCGTGCGCTGGCGTGTCCTTCTACTGTCACTAGCCGGTAGACTCTCACTGGTGAAAATGATCCTGCTCCCTAAGTTATTATATATCTTCTGTAATGTCCCCGTCTGGCCAGGTAGGAGATACTTTGCAAACCTCCATAAAACACATGCGCAATTCCTCTGGCATTCTGGTGCGGTGCGTAAGAAGTGGTCAGACATGTGTCTGCCCTATGACAGAGGGGGCTTCACAGCCCCGGACCTGCTAAAATACTGGACGGCTGCCCAGGCACAATTCGCTTCGTATTGGTACCCTGGACCCCCACCCCGCGCTCACGTCAAGTTGGAGATCCTGGCGGGGGCAAGCTGTAACATAATGGGCCTCATTCCGAGTATGCTATTAACGCCTTGGTTGACGCCGTACCCGGACCGGCAGCGCCTTGGTGGATGGCGGAATTACCGCCCCATTCCAAGGTTGGCGGGGCGGTAATTCCCCATTCACCAATGCTCTTCCCCATTCCCAAATGAGCCCCCATAGGGCTCAATGGGAATGGGGAAGATGCAAATAACGGTGACCGTTCATTAAGGTCACCGTTATTGGCTTGGAGGCCCCTTTGCGCCCTCGACTTTAACACCTGCTCAAAGCAGGCGTTAAGGGCGAGGGCGCAAAGGGAACTCGGAGTATGGCGGTAAGGGATCACCGCCACCGGTCTCGTTACTGGTGGCCGCTATCCCTTAACGCCATACTCGGAATGAGGCCCAATGTCTCTGATTCTGAATAGGAAGTACGAACCGGATTCGCCTATCGATCCGGTCCGGACCACCGTACAGGCCTGGGGCCAGCTGTTTGAAACCTGTGATGAACAACACCCATATTACAAGTGGCTCCCCTCCTGGAAGGTTCCCGGGCTGGAACCCACGCACGACATCGCATTGGCGCGGCACTGGGAGGCGTTGGGTTACCGCGCCCTCACTGACTTTTATCCAGAAGGGCAGTTTATAACACTGCAGACGTGGAGGCCGGGGCATTCTGGTTCAGTTATGGAGCTGCTGCAGTTCTACAGGCTACGCGCAGCCTTCCACAGCGCGTGGCCTGACTTTCCTGCTGAACCCCGGGACTCCCCTGGAGTTGCCTACATTGCTAATTCGGGAGGTGCACGCGGAGTGGTCTCCTCATTATATAAACTGTTGCTGTCCGCCGCCCCTCCCCGACCATCCAGGGCACGGGAGGATTGGGCCGCTGAGCTGGAGACGGAATTTACTGACCAACTGATGGGAAAAATGTGCTCTCATACCAGTGGGGTGTCCTTGAACGTCCGGTACCGCACCATACAATATAAACTGCTCAACAGGCTGTATTATACACCGGGTAGAATATCAAGATTTGCACGCTCTGATCCCCGGCTCTGCCCTCGCTGTGGTGCCGAGGGTGCTGACCACCTACACATGTTCTGGGCCTGCCCGGAGCTGGCCACATTCTGGTCTAAGATCATACAGACATTGTCTGCAATTATCGACTCCGTGGTCGACCTCGACCCGCTGTGGGCATTGTTTGGGGTGTGGGGCCCTGGGGAGCCTACAGATGTGGTTAAGTTCCTGAATGTGAGTTGTGTGGTGGCCAAGAAATGTGTCTTGCAGGGTTGGAAGAGCTCGACCCCCCCTACATAACAAAAATGGCTGAATCTGCTCACGTGGTCTCGGAACTGCAAGGAGGGATTCCTGGACATGCTCCCGACCCGTTCCCGTCCCCATAATATTTGGTCTGCCTTCAATAGCTATCTGAATAGTTTAAATGACACCTCCTTGACGGGCGGGTCCTCCCGGTCCTCTCCAATTGCTGTCTAAGATGTTGGTGACTCATGTTTTGTTGCTAATTGACCTCCGCTGCCTACCTTCTGCATATAAGCCCATGTATCCATGTATATGTATACTGAATGTATTCTTATTGTCCCGATGTAAGTGTGTATGCTATCTGCCTCTGTCAACAAAAATAAAAGTTTAATAATAAACATTTCTTTTAAGAATCGTACCAAAGTAACAATTAATTGTGTGCCATTCATTAACCTTTCCCACACATTCTCCGCAATTACAGAGGATAACAAGTGCACAAAAGACCTCAAGAACTGTGTCCTCTGTGAACTTAATGAAGGGCATTCCATTACAACATGATAGTCTTTAAACAGTTCATTTCACATAATCTATATGTTCTCATTTCTTTTATAATTCCCAGTTTCTGTCCCATGATCTCTAGGGTTGGCAAACAATGTAATCGGAATTTCATGTACCATATCCTCTTGTTATGTTATGTTATTTTGACTTATACCGCGCATTGCTACCGCCCAGGGGCAGTCTCCAGGCGTTCTGATGTCCTGAGAGGGACATTTTTTCAGCTATGGTCTCTTTTCCAATAAAGTCGAGTACGAGGAGGACACTTGTTATATAATCTCAATCTCGTCAGATCATTACCATCTTCTAACTTGTCTCAACTTCATATTTTATTTTTAATTAGCCACTTTGAAGAATTGGAACAAGTCCTATCACTTGCATGCGTCTTTCACAATGTTGAATTATATTCACCATAAATGCATTTGTTTCAGTTCTGATCAGCTCACCCAGAATGAGGCATAAACCGGGGCTCGATTTATTCAACAGTTTTGAGAACAGCCCCATTCACATGTTTATATACAGGGACCACAACGACTGTAACCCCAGTTCTAATCTAATAATGCCGATAGGTACTGACTCTGGCAGTTACAATACTGTTTTCCAAATTTTGCCCTCCAGAATGTCAAAGTATTTCCTCTTCGTAAAGGGTACACATTCCACCCCGTATAAAACCATTGCAGACACCTTGGCATGAAAAAAATATATATATTTAAAATTGTTACATTAATACACAATATAATGTTGGATGCATGAGGGGCTCTAGAGTGTGTTCGGGCAATAGTGGAAGTTGGGTGGTTTATTTGCCTGGTTATCGGTATACCTTGTACCCTCGCGCAAACTCCAGAATTTTAATTCTGTGACTGCCAAGCCTGAGCCACTAGCAGCATAGTCAGGATTAGACTGTGAATTGAATGTAGTTGGGGTGAACAGAAGGTATGGGAATGGAGAGGTCAAATGGGTACAGTAAATGTCAGAAAGGTTATTAAGAGTTTGTACAGTGTCATGTCATGCTAGACTTTATTTTAGTTCACAGTGAGAGAGGGTGGCACAGTAGCAAAGTAATGTGTGGAATCGTGGCTATAGCACCAAAGCCAAATTCAGATGCAGGTAGTGAGCCTAGCCCCTGTGCAGAAGAATGGACTGTGCAAACATGTGCAGACGCACGTTGAATGGGCTGTAAAGAAGAATAGAGTCAATGAAAACGACAGCCAAGAGCAGGGTTAGTACTGTTTTTAGAAGTGTTGCAAAGAAGGAACCTCTATTGTGAAATCAGAATCTTAGGAAAATACATTTCAGAAGATAAATACCACTCTCTGGTGCAGTTATTACCACTCTCTCTACATGTGGTCTTCCCCAGTGCTCTATCCTCTCGCCTTGGCTTTTCAACATCTACCTTGCACCTCTTGCTCTCCTGATCTCTGCCTTCTCTCCTCATTTCCAGTGTTGCGCAGATGACACACAACTATTCCTCAAGCTCCCCTCTTCCTCCTCTGTTTTCTCCTCTACCACCCCGTCTGCATGTCTGCTATTACGTCTTGGTGCACCTCCAATGATCTCTGTCTTAATGCCAGTAAGACCAAGGTCCTTTCTATCGGTACTCCTGCTCCCCGTTTTCCTCCTGCGCTCTGGCTGCCCTTCATAGTCTCACCTCGCTCACCTTCCACTGAGGCCAGAAACCTTGGGGTCATCTCCTCTCTCTCCTTTACTCCTTACATCCTGGACCTTGTAATGAAGGCTGACTTTCAACTTCAACTCCTTAGGGGCATTCTCCCTTTCCTCACCTTCCCCCAGAAGCACAATGTCTCTAGAGCTCTGGTCCTCTCCAGGCTAGATTACTGTAACAGCCTCTTCCTCAATCTGCCTCTTTCTCCGCTCCGTTCTCTTCAACTAATCAAGAATAGTGCTGGGAGACTTATCGTTGGCCTCAAGTCCTGGGGCTGTAGGTCTACAGCTCTAAAATCTCTCCACTGGCTCTGGGTTGTGGCAATGATCAAATTCAAGACCCTTTGCATCATCCATAAGGCTGCCTGGGGCCAGGGACCACGCTACCTGCAACTCTCTCTCAATAAATACTCTTCCTCCAGATCCCTTCGATCTTCTGGCTCCAACTCTGCTGATCAAATGCTTTTCCAAGCAGAAAGCTGGGGGTAGATCTCTCTCCTCAGCTGGCTCCCTCCTATGGAAAAGCCTCCCTCTCTCTCCGTCTGAACTAGACCACCTCAAGGTCCATAAACAATTCAAGAGCTTTCTCTTCTCCTCCTCCTTCCCTCTCTTCCTCCCGTGCTAACCATCTGTCACTGAGTTTGGCGGCCTGGACCCTTATGAGTCCAATAGGGTCCTGGCCTTCTGCCCAATAGCCCCCAGCATCCCCCTGCACTGCCTTCTGGGCCCACACCTGACTCTTGGGTGGTTTGTCTGCGCTTTGCCCTTACCTGTTGGGTGGTAGACTTCCCTCTTTGTCTGGGATGCCCTCGCCCATGCACTTCCAGTTGCCTCCCCAATGGGCACCGCTGGTACTTCCTCCCCCTAGGGGACCGTAATAGCACTTACCTGCACCCCCCCCTTATTTCTTTCACTGCACTTGCACGCTCCGGATGCAGGGTATGACTGGGTCAAGAAATAGGCCCGGACACCCAAAACCCCAAAAGAAGTGGCCCACCCCTCCTCTCAAAAAAGTGGCCCACCCCTCGTCTCAAAGAAAGTGGCCCTCAAACCATAATCTGTGATTCACGTCAATGCACGACTTTACAGAAAATGCTATTTATGGAGTGTTCATGTGTCTGTTGCATGTTATGTTTTGTGTAAACACTTGAGAAAAAGATTACACTCCTTTTGCTATTTTTTTTAAAAAAGCAACATCATCAAATAGCTAAATACTTATTTTGCAGAACCAGACTCAAGGCATGTCTACTCGTTGCCACCAGTAATGAAAATAGAGTTGCATTTCATAAGAAGTACAGCCAAATGATGACAATGGAAAGTACCTTGCCAGTTGCATTTATGCTCAAATATTACATTACAACACAACTCCTAAAATAACATTCCCTGATTCCCCTGATGCACTATCATTCAACATCCTCTATAACTTCCATCTATTAAAATTACTAAATGCAACAACTTTCCCCAAGAGAGTACGGCTAGAATCAGTAGACTCACAATTTTAAAGGTGCACAAAAGTGGGAGGCACATGGTCATTGAGGGGAGGCGGTCACTCTTTATTGTGCCAAGTATCTACCTGAAATCATTAAAGAACAGAAGGCCTACAAAGAGGGTAAACTGCAGAAGGCTTTGGAGGATGCTTTTCTGGCCATCGAAAGTATGCTCACCACTGAAGAGGTAATCAAAGAGCTCTGTCAGATGGCTTGATTTGACCTCCACTGAAATGTTAACTGCATGTTAGACATGTGAAATCGAGAAACGTATAGACGGCAAAACCAGTGCAATTTATGGCACGATGCAAGTGCCTTTACTGTCCTTCTGTCGCAATTGTAAAGTTTAAACGTTCTAGTTGCTTTTAGATCCCACTTCCCCACTTGACTGGATTGTGTGATCCTGGGCGCAAGTCATGTTCGCACAGATCGTTGTCCTATTTTATCCCGAATGCCCAATTCATAAGACCCAGACATACGATCATGTGCAGGGCACGGCTTTAGCAAATCGCGCACGTGTTCCTGTGTCTTAAGGTTATGCAATCACATATTTTATTTATTTTCTTTTGCCATTCAAGTAGTATGAAATGCGGCATGTCGGCCCTTCTTCGTGAAACTGCTGGTCTGGCCACAGGAGGCCCCGTTTGCCCTGAGTAAAGCTATTCTTCTTGGCTGCGTGTGACCGAAGAAGGGCACGGTTCCTCTGCCCGAACCAATACATTCTGAGGCACTGTGCTCTGTAGCTGCAATCGATTAGCACCTGCGCCAGGTCTTGTGAGTGATGAGGATGAGCCACTACATACACTGGGTTCCTCGACCCCACCATCTTTGCTGAAACATATGTGTTTGAAAGGCACCTAAATGGTATCCGGAGCCTGCCGTTGCAATTAGTGGGCACTTTTTGCAGCATTTGTTGCATGCAACACTTTGGGCAGGTGGGCAACTGTTGTCTTGTGGTAGTCAACCTCATTCATCCTCTAGTTTGGGGGGAAGAGTGACTGCCTTCACAAAACGCTTTGAAAGGCACATGGGGGCGCAAACTTCGGTATAACGCCTGTAAAAGATGCACAAAATTTAAAAAAAAGTTTTTGGGGACAAATCATTGAAACTTCATTGTGATGCACAAGCCTAATTAAACTTATGAATAAAGATTTGGCACTATGCAGCAATATCTGATAGAGGCTAAACATACCTGGCATAAAACATGCGGCACGGAGGCCACTTTAACTCTCTTCGATGATGCATTTAACATTACATGCTTCCCATGCACCACCAACACGCAGCACCCCAAACGCCAGCCACTCCCCTGAAACAATCCACACTACCCGATGTACCACACACGTTCCACCCCACATGCACACCCGAGCCCCGGCGATTACCCATCTCTGGTGGCCAAATCCTAATATATCCTTGATTCAATGTGCCGCTCCCTCCCCCATCCCTCCCCTCAGAGGAGCCGGGCCTCCCCCATCATGTTGGGATGCCTCACGTCCCGGTCGAGGCAAACAACACACGTGCCCACACTGACCCGCAGGAGGCTGCACTACCGAGCAAAGACTGACACACGGAAGCGCCTCATCACCCAGGCCACGTGCCAGTTAAAAAAATAAAAAGGATCTGTAACTTACGTCCGGCGACTCCGGCCCAGGCATGGGCTTCAGCAACCGGCCCCCAGGGCCTCGCTGGCCTCATGATGATGTCAGCCCAGCCATGGGCCGAATGGCCGACGGGCCAATCCGACCCTGTCTGAATGTCACAAGGCCTAGTAGGACCGCTGTCTGTTCTATTTCTTCATTGTCAGTTTCATTTTTTTTCTCCGTTGTTCCCTTCCTGTGTGCCTTGTTGCGCTTTAAAACACTGTCTTGTTGTATAAGCGCCTTATAAATATCCAATAAATAAATAAATAGATAAAATTGCAAAAGCACCGTGGCCCCCTGTAAAAAAACATAAAATAAATAAATAAATAGATTTTGGATACCATCAACCTTTTCCCTAATGGATAATATGAGCAAGAGTTACACAGAGTAAGAGGTAATTTACATACAAAGCCAACATAAAGCCAGTGGCATACATGGATGCACAGGCTTGGATATTTAGTGCATGATCATTTCTACATTGCTATGTTTTTTTTTTGTAGACCGCAGTGTTACTACAGAGGGAAGATTCCTTGTGCTATTAACTTAAACTCCTGCAATATGCTGATATTCTAGATGTGCTCTATGTAAAAAATATACATGGGTTTTAGAAGTGGTTTAAGTTGCCAGTGGTCCTTGATGCTACTTAGCACCATTGGAATTGTGTTCCACAGCATAGCTGCACATGCCAAAAAATACTGATCATTCATGCGCCTACACTTGGCTTTAGAGATGCTAAACTGTTGCCTGCTAGCAGACTTGAGTGCTGAAGACTGACATGGCAAATCCTGGAACCAGCGCAAGTCCAGTTTCAGCCTCATGTGCATAGCTTTGAATGAAACATCCTATGCCACTTACAGGTCTAGACAAACTTTCCTGCACAAACCTCGAACCGCCAACATTTTAGGCGATTTAACCTGATTGAATCTTGGACAAACGTTTTGAAAGTTTTGTCTAAAGTTTGTTTCAGAAAAAAAAAATCCAGAGGACACAATTTACAAAAATATAAGTATTATTTATTTGATTAATGCAAAAGTATTGAATAAATCAAGAACAAATGAAAAGCAATTAATTAAAATCATGAAAATGAAAAAAACAATTATTTCTCACATCCATACTGGGCAACATGCCCCCGTACAGACAAGCATATCCAGATCTGCATCTACTCTTCACAGTTATGCACACAAATAACAGAAATTATACAATATCACAATATAATTAACCATTTTTCAAAATTATATATATCTCCTGGGAAGGATAATAATTAATTTTTGTAGTCCCATTTCCAGGCATTTGGACAGGACCAACCTATTTAAACTTATTTGACACAATTTGACCACATCTTCATCCGGGAACATACAATAATCCTAAGTGGTTTGCATGTAAAATCGTGAATCATTGACCTACATAAAACACATACTATATAACCATTTACAACACGTGAACAACAATTACCACCCTTTTTTAATGTATCCATGTGCTTAGGAACAGATGGTGAGTCCCAATGGTACCCGAAACACCTAGGATGCCACAAAGCCAAGCCACGACCCAAAGAACAACAACACAACAGCGTGGGGCCCAACACCATATCTAAATTTTGGTGAGCAAGAACACTACTTTAGTGCAAGTGAAATTATCTAGCATTGTTCACACCGATTCCTTATTCACACCATACAATGTACCAGAGAGCTTAAAGGAAGCCTGAGTACTCTCACTCCTTAGAAAGCCCACTCTAGATGCCAATACTCCCACCAACTACCGCCCCATCACAACAGTACCATTCCTCCTCAAAATACTCGATAGAGTGGCCTATCTGCGAATACAAAAATACCTGGAAACTCACACTCTCCATGGCCTACGGCAATCAGGATTCCACACCGGCCATGAAACGGAAACTGCCCTTCTGGACCTAAAAATTAAAATGGATGAAATTAAAGACAAAGGCAGCATGGCCATCCTCCTCTTACTCGAGCTCTCAGCAGCCTTTGACTTGGTAAATCATAAAATACTCTGCCAACACCTCGCTTTATCTTCCCACTTCGTGAGAAAAGCCTTAACATGGATAGAGTCCTATTCGTCCAACCGCACAATGAGAGTGTTCTCTGCCGATGCAGGCTGTGGAGTGCTTCAAGGCTCATGTGTTTCACCAACACTCTACAACATCTTCACTAAGCCACTTTTTGACCTTGCAGACACATTGGGTGTCACCTCACCAACTACGCAAATGACACCCAAATCCTCCTACCCGCCACCGGCAACTATAACACGGATTCCATTCCATCATACTGAGCAAAACTTATCAAACCATTCAGGCCTGGATGGCACAACACAAGCTCTGCTTAAACAATGAGAAAACAGAATTGCTCCTTATGTGAGCACATCCTCAGCTAAACAAACTCTCTCACTCCTACAAAGCCTTCACCATTGACGGTAACATCATCACTGTGGCCAAAGAGGTAAAAACTCTATGAGTATACCTAGGATCCTCACTCTCCCTAACGCGACAGGTAAATGCAATTGCCTCGGATGCAGCATGTATGGCTAAACCGATCAATGCCTGCAGACCCTTTCTGACCACTGACAAGTGCATCGTACTTGCCAGAGCCCTCACACTATCCAGGATTGACTACTGTAACTCGCTCTTTGCAGACTCCAACTCATGCAATATAAACAAACTACAAATCATCCAGAATAATGCCATAAGAGGAGCACTCAACATCCCTAAAAAGACCACATCTCCTCAGCTAGATGAAATATCCACTGGCTCCCTGTCCGAGATTGCATCATGTTCAAAACCCTATCCCTAACCCACAAATGTTTATCGAATAGTGCCCCGATGTATCCATCTAGACAAATTACCAAAGCCCATTACAACAGACCCACATGGTCTGCCTACATGCAGCTTCTCACCATCCACAGATACAGACGTCAAAAAGCTAGAGGTAGCAGTTTCCATGTGATTTCCTCCAAACAACTTCCCCTAGCACGAAGATCGGATCCATCCTTCTGGTCCTTCTGCAAAGGCCTCAAAACTTGGTTCTTCTCTTAAGAGGTCCAGAGGAACTGAAATTGGACCATTTTTTTTGTCTACACCTGGCAACGTGTCTCAATGAAGTTCCATGCTAAATACCACGTATGCTATAACTAACTATAGTCCTCATGCACATGCTTACTACTTGTTTTATTACTAGGTATGCCTGTAACCAACTACACTTTATGTATGTAACCATTGGAAGCTCCAAGCCTATGTAATCCAGTGCCCAGATGCCTCTGGGTTCGGTGCGCTTTACAAATGTCAAAATTAATAAATAAATAAATAAATAATACATTACCTGAGTTGACAAGACACGTCTAATCAGTAGGCACCTGAAGATGGATAAGAGGAGTGAAGTATACCTGAAGACAGCTTGTGAGAGAGGGACCAACTTGCCTGATTTAGGCAGGAGGAGCAGCTGAGATTCAAGAATGTGGGTGACACACCAGTCAGTGTTTATCTCTTGAAACAGTGGATGAGAAACTTCCCATTAAGTGACATCTGGGAGTGGATGGAGGAGCCAGGAATCCCTGGGGGCAGCTTGTGGGATGGACACACTTATTTGATTTTGCTGGCAGGGAGCAGCAGAGGTTGGGGAGGTTGATGAGTGACACATCAGTCAGTTTCTGTTTCTTGAAGCGACAGGACAAGACTTGTGACATTGTGTGACCTTTGGGAGGAGTATCAGGAGGAGCTGGAAATCCCTGAGAGTAGACTAAGGGAGAGACACGCTCATCTGATTTGTCTAGGAGGCAGCAACAGAGATTCAGGCAGGTGGGTGACACACAAATCGCTGTCTGTCCCTTAAAGCGAGAGAACAAGATAAGTACCATCAGGTGACACCTGAGAGGATGAGCGGGAAAGACAGAGATTCCCTGAGTGCAGCTTGTCGGAGAGACACACTCATCTTATTTTGATGGGTGGAAGCAGCTGAAGTTCAGGGAGACGAGGGACACACCAGACAGTGTTTGTTATTTGAAGTGAGTTGCCGAGACACGTGTCATTGGGTGACACCTGGCAGGAAATGGGGATCCCTGAGGGATGATTGTCCATGGACATACCAGTCTGATTATGCTGGGATGGAGCAGCAGAGATTCAGGGAAGCAGATGATACACCAGCCAGTGAGTGCACAACACATTTGGAACCCAAAAGAGCCCGAGGTAGGTGAAGGCATGCTGTCCTGTTGTCTTTTCACGCATGCACCAGCACTTGCTGTGTGCATTGGGGCAGGGTAGGAATGGCACATGCATACATGCCAACATTCTGACGGACCTGGGAGGGAGATTTCGTCAGGGAAATAGGGAGATGTAAATTTCCCCATAAGAATACATTGGGGCTAGAATTGTTAATGGCGGGAGAACGTGAAAAATAGCTACATTTTTCACTGAAAAGTCAGGATTCTCCCACCTAAATCGGGAGGGTTGGCATGTATTCACATGGGCAACTGAAGGTACCATTCATCTCACATTCCACTCTCCCATTACAAGTCGCTCTGGCGTACATTCACCAGTACAAGTAAATGCACAGGTATTGCACCACGATGATGAACATCCATTGTGACGGTCAAAGGAGGTTCGACATTCAGTTCTGCCTAGTGACGTTGGGATAAGATCTAAAGGTTATCTATCAAAGAGCAGGCAAGAAAATGTATGAAGTGGTTAAACAGCGGGAGGAGTTTGAGAAACGCAAGTCTCTATTTCCACCACTCCCATTCACTGACAAGTGAGAATGATGATGACAGAATGGATGATGATCAAGACAAAGATTATAATCCATCCGAGTCCAGATGGAAAAGAGCATTGCTGAGGAGGACAAGGGACAGGATGACACCACAAATGCAGAGCTAGTTGTATTAATAAAAGCTGATCTCCAGTGCAGTCTATTTGAGAAACAACATTCCTGTCCCAGATCAGAAATCAATCACATCATTATGTGGCACCCAGAACACCAAAAGCTCCACCATTTCCAGTCCTTTTGCACCTCAAGGACCCCGGCTTATGTGCTAGCCCACAATGAAAGTCAAATGTGTGGCGGTAATTTACATAGAACAAAAGGCCACCGAATCTGATCACTTGCCCCATCAGCTGGAAAGAGGCGTGCCAAAGGCAAGCAAAGACTAACTTGGGTTACACGACAATGCCGCCCCACCTGCAGTGGCATCATGCACAGACAAAGGAAGAATTCAAAAGATCTGCGGTGCCTCCCTAGCAATATCATCACTCAAACAGTACACACACCACTCTGTACAATTATCCGGAAAATACTGCAGCTATGTTAGTGCTTAGAAGTGGTACAGCAAGTGCTACCACCTGTACCCCAGTGGCACAGACCAGTAATCCCCAATTGCATCTGGCCCGGGTTGTGGGAGCATTTGGGCGTGGCCATACTATTGCAAGTTCCATGACAGACAGCGCTTACTCAATGGTAACCTAACTATAATACTGGTGATAGATCTCTTGTGATACTCTTTTGTGGAAGCCCCTTGACTCGAGTAGTTTATGAGAAAAGCTAATAACTGCTAGGAAATACCTGGGTGATGTTAATTCTCTCGCAAAGCAGTACCAGAATTATACAACAAGGTTATGGTTACAGTGGGGTTGGTACTACAGCAGTCCATGAGAAAAAAGTCCACTTCATTTTGGACATGTGGATCATTTGCTACATGGTTGTCACAAAAGTTTGGGTGGCCTTTCTTTCCTTTAGGAGCCAGGAAGAATCCCAAGGTAAATAAATAGGGCAGCAGGTATATGCAGTTCGGCACCGGGCAAAGTTGTGCAGAAAGTGGCTAAGGATTACTAGTCTGCATTTGGGGTTTGTTGCAACAGACAATCGATCAAATATCCTTTCTGCCCAATACATTGGCAAGACAATGCATGTCCCCTGCTTTGCACATATCCCTGCCCTTGTGATCACATTCTTTATTGGCAATTTTGAACCTGTGAAAGGAATGGTTGCTGTGGCAAGAAGATCAGCTCCCATTTCAGTCGGGTTTACGAGGCCAAAAATGCACTATGCAAACTGCTATTGCACAACCTGAAGACCTCAGTGGCCACCTGTTGGAATTCTACTTTTCACATGGTATACTGGCTTAGTGAGCAGTGCAGTACCATCAAGAGTACCACAACAGGGGGCGTGGCCAGCATGTGAGCGGGCAGGACGTAAGTCCGTGGAGCTCCAGCGGCCGACGACAAAATCCTGTTTAAACATCCTTTTTGATGGAACAATTCTGGCTCCAAACGTATCTGTGGCGAAGAGGATAAGGTGCGGCACAGGCACACGGAGCTGGATAGCAGAAAGCCAGCCTTTTACCGAGATGTTCGACGATAACGAAACCTGATCGGGTGCAAAGGCGTGAAACCAAGATGGCCGCTGCGACTTAGTGGAGCCGCGGGAGAGAGCTGTGGCGTCCACAAAAGGGCTGGGAATGTGGCTGTGCTGTCGCCCGCTTAGGGTGCCCAACACCGACAGGCAACGTGTGCGGAGCTGTGATGCAGGACGGAGGGAGAGACGCAGGGAGCAGTGGAAGTGGTGGGTGATACGCAGAGCGGACGGCACAGTGCTGCGTGTGTCTCCCGGAAAGAAGGTAGGAAGGAACGCTGTTCCGAGAGGGAGTGGACGGATCCCCCCCTCGTTGGAGTAACGACTCACCGTTGGATTGGCGGTGCGGCTAGGACTTCGCTCTGGGGACAGGGCAGGAGACTCAAGTTGGTGTGACGTGGCCTCCCCCCGTGAGTGCCACTGGCTTTGCGGCCCACGACCGATCCTCTCCTCACCACCCGCCCCTGCGGGGAGAACTGGAGGAAATCTGCTTTCCACAGACTGGGCAGAGAGGCAACAATAGATCCGGAACCTGCACCTGCAGGGAAACTCCTGAAAGCACTTAAACACAACTCCTACCCCGGCAGTTACGACCGCCACCTTCCACGCTACAGAATGGGGAAAGACAAACAACGGAAATCGAGCGCACAAAGCAGAATGGACCAATATGCTTTTGCCACGACATCTCATCCGACGGATCAAGCACCACTGGCAAACTCTCCAGACGCGGAGGACACCCTTTCACTGAAAGATGTAATGGCGGCCATTGCGAGTTCCCGCACCTCCATGGAAATGAAAGTGGACAGCATAGCGGCGGATGTGTCCTTCCTCCGCCAGAACCTGCAAAAACTCACTTCTCGCATGAGGGAAGTGGAACAACGCATCTCAGGTAAAGAGGACAACATTAGCAATATCAACTAACAATTTTCACCGACACTGCGCTGGTTGAAGACCCTGGAGGCCAGAGTGGATGAAGGCGAGGGCAGGTCTTGCCGCAACAACGTGCGTATCCTCGAAATTCCGGAAGGAACGGAGGGACCGAGCATGGAACTGTTCTTGGAACAGTGGCTAGCAGACATCTATGACCCTCATTCCTTTTCCAAATTTTTCTCAATAGAACGCACTCACAGGATACCTTCTGGCAAGCCCATCCCAGGAATGCTGCCCAGGACTGTAATTGCTAAGCTACTTAACTATCGTGATAGGGATGCGCTGCTCCAGATGGCCCGTGCGAAGGGAACGATCACTTATAATGGCTCTCGGATAGCCTTCTTCCCTGATTACATGAAAGAAGTGCAACGCGCAAGACAATCATTCGAACCACTGAAGCGGCAGCTGTCCCTCATGAAAGTGAAATTCGGACTGCTATTTCCAGCTCAGCTCAAGATATATCATAAAGGTACGTCCACACACTTCACTGACCCTCAGGAGGCCTGGAAATGGGCGGAGACCCACATTGAGGGCGACTGGTCGGCGCGACCAACGAGACAGGAAGATAGACGCCGGCCTCGTCCGGACCGGGCCCCCCGGGGGAGACCCCCGGTGAACATGGAACCAGTGGCTCTAGAACAAGCAGTGGAACCCGCCGAGCACCAACCAGGATGATGCACTCTTACTCCGAACCACAAATAACATTACGGAAACAACATACCAATGGCGGCCGCCCGAGGCCACCTCCCAGGAATTTGAACTTAAATTTAGACTGTGACCACGAACAGTCAGTTTGGCAACGGAACAACCAAAGTAAGACAGTTGGAGATTTGTTGAAGCAGAAGCACAGAGACTTGGGTAATGGTTATTAGTTAATGAGTTACCTGTCCGTTTGACAGGTTGTTTGTATGGGGCGACAGATGCTTCAGGTTGGGTGGACTATAGGGTGGGGGTGGGAGCGTGTGAGTTGTTGTGTTAAAAGTTACACCAAGTTCAAGAAGTACATGCCAATAACTCCCTCGCGTTTGACCCGCATGGAACAAAAGAGCAAACGAGTCCCGACACTGAACCAACAGATGCACGATCCAGCTCAATCCTGATCCGGGTTGGTGGAGCATGTAACACTCTTAGATATACAATATACTGAAACCACACATGCACAAGTCACATGGCGCAGAACACCAATGTAGATAAAAGCAGAGCCATCCGGGTGATGACATGGAACATTAACAGGCTCGCAAATACTATTAAAAGACGCCTAGTCCTGCAAGCACTGAACCATCACTCACCGGATGCGGCCTTCTTAACAGAGACACATCTGGCGGGCACAAGATGCACACTGTTTAGTCGCACAAACTACCGACAAGCCTTTCATGCCGGATTCACCATGGGATCATGTGGGGTATTGATTCTAGTACATAAAAGACTCCCCTATATCCCCACTGCAGTCACCCAGGACCAGAGAGGTAGATATGTACACACGATAGGAACCCTGTGGGAGCGCACCATCTCTATGATCGCTGTATATGCACCTCCTAACCCCCCTGACTAACGATATTACACCCCTAATTGTTGACAACACTGAAGGCCTCACGTTGATTGGAGGTGACTTTAACAAAGTCATGAACACGGAGTTGGATAGGACACACGTACAATCCAGAAACCCTTACCTGGGGTTTCCCGAACTGGTGGAACACATACAAAAAGTTACTGAAACATACTTTGAAATAAATACTGACTCTGTGGATAGCCCAACAACGCTATGGGAGGCACTGAAAGCAGTATTGAGGGGTGAAATCATAGCCTGCACTGCAGTCCACAAGAAAAAACACCTTGAAGCGATACGTGCAGCTGAAACCAAGGTACGGAATGCAGAATCTGCTCACCTGGTCCATGACTTCCCCGAGGCACAACGTGCACTGCAATTAGCGCAGAAACAGCTACAGCATATAGCCTTGGACAATGCAAAACAAGCGCATGCAGCAATGCGAGCGAAAATATATGAAACTGGGGACAAGGCGGGGAAAATTCTGGCGTGGTTGGAGCGCAGGGACTTAGGCCTCACTCAAGTTAGGAAACTAACGACAGAAGAGCCAGACCCACTAGTAACAGACCAGGACATAGCGGAGGGATTTGCTAAATATTACGCTGAACTGTACAGTGCTCCACTTGCACTGCCACTGACCGCTATATTAGAAGAAATCACCCTTCCTACCCTAGACGAACAACAGGCGGCCCTACTAGAACAAGAAATTACAGAGGAAGAAGTAACCTGTGCAATGTCAGAACTTCAGTCAGGGAAGACCCCATGCCCGAACGGTTTCCCTGTCGAAATATGGAAGAAAATAGGCGCAAACGTAATCTCTCCACAACTACTGCGTCTCTTTCAACACTCACGCTCGCAGGTTTGCCTCCCCCCAGACCTCAGAAAAGCTACCATAATAGTTTTGCCCAAAGCAGATTAGCCACCTGACAAGTGCAGTTCCTATAGGCCCATATCTCTTATAAACTGCGAGGCCAAAATACTGGTGAAAGTACTGGCCAATCGGCTGCAGCGCGTCGTACACATACTAGTGCACCCGGACCAATGCGGCTTTATGCCACAAAGATCCACCAGGCAAAACATATATAGATCACACACAGCACTAGAAAAAACACCTAAGCTACCAAACCCCCTAGCCCTACTGTCCATAGATTTCGAGAAGGCTTTCGACTCTGTGCACTGGGAGGCCATTTGGGAAATTATTCGACGTATGGGCATAGGCCCTTACTGCATGAGTTGGGTTAAACTATTATACCACCTTCCAGTGGCAGTAACAAGAGTGAATGGGTATACTTCCGAACCCTTACAGCTAGGTAGGGGCACACGACAAGGCTACCCCCTGTCAGCTTTGATTTTTGCGTTAGCAATCGAACCTTTAGCAATCCTGTTAAGATCCACGCAGACATGGAGTGGATTCAGGTGGGCGGACGGCTGGGAAGACAGAGTGTCTTTATACACGGATGATCTGTTAATTTATCTGGTGGACCCGCGAGTTTCCTACCCCGTTGTGTCGCATTTACTAGAGAGATATGGCGCGTTCAGTGGACTCCACGTCAACTGGTCAAAGTCCATACTATTCCCGGTGAAACATATAGACATTGCGGTACCAGATGTGTGCCCCTACTGTATTGAAAGGGAGCAATTCAGATACCTCGGTATACAAATCACACACAAACTAACGGACTACGTGGGGAAAAACGTACATCCAGTGGCGACCAGGTTCAAGGATGATGTTCGCCACTGGATGTCCCTACCACTCACATTGCTGGGTCGCGCGGCGCTCTTCAAAATGATGGCCCTCCCCCGTTTTCTTTACGTGCTACAAAATGCACCACTATCAATAGCACCCAATGAGTTCCATAAGATAGATCAAACACTTCGGAAGTTGTTATGGAAAGGGGGGCACCCACAAATGGCACTTACTACCCTACAAAGAACCATATGGGAGGGCGGGATTGGGCTCCCCCAGCTACAAACCTATTACTGGGCCAGTCAAATGGCAATAATGAATGACAAACTGCACGGGGATACCACTCTACCGCATAATGTAATACTAGACACCAACGCACAAGAAAGGCCCATCATGAGCCTCCTCTACCGGAAAAAAGAGCAACCCGCTGACCCATCCATGTTGTCGCATATAACC
The DNA here is from genome assembly GCF_040938575.1 of Ambystoma mexicanum. Classification (NCBI taxonomy): domain Eukaryota; kingdom Metazoa; phylum Chordata; class Amphibia; order Caudata; family Ambystomatidae; genus Ambystoma; species Ambystoma mexicanum. The sequence continues at coordinate 276,935,495 of NC_090937.1, forward strand.
CTGGTCTGGGCAGATACACATAAATACCTAGGTTGGGATAAAAAACTAACTCTAGCACAACCAATCTGGAACAACAGACACCTCCCGGAGGTGAACAAACTCCCTAAATGGAAAACATGGGCCCAACTAGGTATTACGAAAATTGGTGATGTGATGAAAGAAAATGTAATAATAGCATTTGCGGATCTAGCTGCCACCTTTGCACTCCCCCCCAGCGAACAATACCACTATATCCAGCTCAAACATGCGCTGCAGGCCCATCTCCCTGAACTGAGTGACATACCTGATTATTCTCCACTAGAACGCAATGTATTCCCAGAATTGCTTACACAGAAGGTCACATTCACTATGTACAGTGCTATTAACTCCTTTGCTACGAAAGAGCTGTCGAACCTGAAAGCCAAGTGGGAGAGGGAGGTGGGTGATATACTGCCAGAGGAATGGGTGCCTGCGCTGATGTACCCCAGAGAATCTCCTCCAGACTTAGATTGACTCAACTGAAGATACTACATAGGATTTATTACCCGAGGGTGGCACTGTTCAAGTGGGGAAAGGCTACGAATCCATACTGTTTGCGATGTAAGAGGGAGGAGGCTCCTATTATCATATCCTGTGGGACTGTGCAATCATTCAACACTACTGGCAACAGTGTTGTGAAGAACTGTCAAGGGTAATGGGCAAAAGGATACTTGCAAATCCAAAGCAATTATTGCTGGGGATAGAAGGAGACACTGATCTAACGAGGTATGAGAGAGCACTCTTATCTACCACCACTGCGATACTTAAAAGGAACATAGCGCAACTTTGGGGCTCCGAGAGGCCACCGAGCCTTGAACAATGGATCACAGATGTGGATATATGCAACGCGATGGAAAAGAGAGTCTATACTGCCAGGGGGTGCCCAGAAAAAGCGCAAAAGATAAGGCAAAGTTGGGAAGAGGCGCACTAAAAGTGAGTTATAATATTGTATCGTTACACTATCCAGAGACTTGCAGATGGACTGGCGGGTGTAATGCGAAAGGGACAAATGTTGGGGCATGTTTTGCAGCTTGTTGGTAAGGGACCACTGGGGGGACTCGTTGGCGGGCGGGTATGGGAGGCTTTGTTTGCCCCACTGTGTGGGGCTGTATGTTTTATGTTTCCAAAAACCAATAAAATGTGGTATTAAAAAAGAAAAAAGAGTACCACAACATTCCCAGTAAAGTGCTAAAAGGGACCTTTTTAACACTGTGTCATTTGCGGCTGATTTCTGATGTCCGATGAGCGTAGTGGCAGTTGGAGGGGTCCATCAAGCAGGATAGCCATCACTATGCATCCCCGTGTGAGGTTCTCCATCTGTTGTCCCTGCTTAAGCTCAACCTGACTAACATGGCGAGGGACTTTATCTTGTCATGTGAGGCAGATGTGACACAGCTGACGAGGGACATGATTTCTACCTTCTGTGGTTATCCACTACTGGTTAACATTGTGTACCTGCCAGCTTTCTTTATGTACCCATGTTTTAAAGCAGAAATGTCCACTTTTCATCAACATGTCTTGGGGCAGGATGACTCTCACAGCAAGCATCACAAGGAGGAAAGACTAGAAACGTGCACAGCTGTTTTGCTGCAGAAGATGCAACATCAATTAAAGAAGGGACAGAGGTAGAGAAGAACACCAATCAGCCCAGAATTTGCCATGTACACTGGCAATGTCAAGCTCAAGATAGCCCACATCAACCAGCAGTATATCATTGATACCCATTGAAACGCTTGTGAGTACTGCAGGTTTAGCTTATGATTATGATTATGATTGGTTATTTATAACGCACTTAATACCCAGAGGTTTCTAAGCGCGGACCGGGGGATCGAACCTGTGTTGCTCCGTCTCGTCTTGCTTCCAAGGCGAGTGCATTGCCGCCGGAGCTATCCTCCCGAGACAATGGGGAGGAGAATATATGGTCCACCCTCCTCCTTGACTCTGGTATCTTGAATACAGATGGGTTGTCAATGGGAATAGACAGCATACCATCAGCCACAAAGATGCTTGACGACCGTCTACTGGACAATTTAATCATGGGAAGGAATGATGACCCCATCACAGTACTGGTACAGCAAGCAGTTTGTCTGGTTAACAGGACTCGTGCAAATTGCTGTAGAATTGCTAAGCTTCTCCTCTGTCAGCGTTAAGTCCAACATAGGTTTTCAGTGTGGCTCTGGTAACTGTCTCTACCAACAGCAAAGGCCTTGCGTTACTGCATGTTGAACAATTGACCTATATAAAAATTAACATTCACTTCTTTGTGGAAAATTATTAGACAACATCTACCCATAGCCAATACACCAGATGATAATGATGATTTGTTGATTGATGCATCCTAAAAAATGAAAAGTAGAGCAGAGTTGTTTCATGGTGTGTGTGGTTGGGAAGTGGATAGCTGTAGCCCTGACCAGTTGCTGTCTCATGCATGCTGTTGCCTATTACCTGAGTAATGTTTTTGAATTCCTGTATTGTCTTATGATAATTATACCACTTGTCCAAAGTTGTCATGTTCTCACAAAGGGGGCAATCACCAGTCAGGTTCTTAGATTCTCCCAAAGGGCACTAGCGTACCTGAAGGTTCACAGGTTCTCCCATGAGGCACAGCCGCCTACTAAGGTTCTCAGGATCTTTCATTGGGCACAGCCCCCTCTAAATTTATTGTTTTTTTCACAGGGTGCAGGGTTTTTGGGTCTACCGTTGGGTACAGCCACTTATAAATATTCTCAGGTTCTCCCACAGAGTTCAGCTGCCCTGAAGGTTCTTGGGTTCCCTCACAGGGTGCAGCTACGCTAAGGTTCTTGAGATCTCCCTCAGGCTGCAGTGACCCATTAATGTTATGAGGATCTTCCACATTGTCCAGCAACCCCTATGGGTGCTTTGGTTCTCTCACAGGGTACAGCCACCCATTAAAGTTTGTGTGCGTTATCACAGGGGGCAGCTGCCCACTAACTTTCTCTGTTTTGTTTCATAGCGCACAACAGCCCATTAAAGTTCTTGTTTTTATCAAAGGGCACAGCCACCTACTAAGGTTCTTAGGTTTTTTCATAGTGCGTAGCCACCCCCATTAAAGTTCTAAATCTCTCCCACAGAATCTTTCCTAAAGTTCTCCAATCATCCCACAAACTGCTTTTACTCATGTGGATGGGGTGTCTCTCTGTGATGCCGGTCTCTCCCCTGTGACTACCACATTCTATCCCCCTGCATAATTCCCCACAGGAGCGACGTGTGTGGATACCCCATGTGCCTTATCAACTGCCCTCCACCACTTCACCCACCAACTCCACCTGGCTAATGAACTGCCTCAATAAAGGCATTATGTGCCCTCATGCTGCTTGATGTAGTGAAAGTGTTCCTGCACAAAGACCAGAGCTGCTGCTTGCGCATCGCCTCAACCACTTGTTATGTTTAACATAATGGGAAAAAAGTGTGCATTTTACAGCACACTTTTTTGAAAAATGTGGTAAAATGCCAAACATGTTCCAATAGCTTTTTTAGAGTAACTCATGACAAATTCAATTGATGCACATCACCAAAAGTGCACAGGAGCATTTCACTAACATTTTCATGATGCCTTTGACTACAATATATGCCAGTATAAAAAATGTTTATGCTTGCTGTGCCCATATGTTGTCATGCTAGCTGCATCAATATATGCCAGTATTCCTGTATAAGAGCATATTAATGTTTGCTTTGTGAATAATGCCAATAACGACATTACTCAAAAACATGACCATTCTGAATTTGCCAACATATGGCAGTGTGCTCAGGTAAGAACATACTCCAGTTGACTTTGGCATTAAAAATGCCATGCCACAATATGAAAACATGTCCAAAGTGACTTCCCAAAATGCCAGTCTAGCCACATAAGAACACACCATGCTTGCTTTATCATAGATGCCCAGCAAGAAATGTCATGCCACAGTAAGAAATAGCTATACGGATACACCAACATGCCAGTCTAGACACATAATAACACTGAACATGCTTGCTTTATTATAGATGCCCAGTAAAATATGACATGCCACAGTAGAAAATAGCTAGACTGGCTTCAGCAGAATTCCTGTCTAGCCACGTAATAGCACTTATCATGCTTGTTTTAGCAATGATGCTCATTACAAAATGTCAACCCACAGTAAGGAATGGCTAGACTGGCTGCACCAAAATGCCAGTCTATCCATGTAATAGCACTTATCATGCTTGTTTTTTTTTTTTTTTAACCAAAGATGCCCAATATAAAATGGCATGCCACAGTAAGAAATGGCTTGACTGGATGCACCAAAATGCCAGTCTATCCATGTAATAGCACTTTTCATGCTTGTTTTTTTTTTTTTTTTTACCAAAGATGCCCAATATAAAATGACATGCCACAGTAAGAAATGGCTTGACTGGATGCACCAAAATGCAGGTTAACCCACAAAATAACACTGACCATGCTTGCTTTCTCAAAAATGCCCAATACAAAAAAAAGTCATGACACAGTAGTAAATGGCTAGAATGGCTGCACCAAAATGTCAGTCTAGGCACATAAAAAGAATGATCATGTTTTCTTTATCAAAGATGTCCAATACAAAAATGTCAGACCCGGGTAAAAAATGACTAGACTGACTGCATAACAACAGCAGTCTAGCCACATAATAACACATATCATGCTTGTTCTATCATAGATGCCCAGTAAAACATTCTATGACTGGACTCTAGGCCCCCCAATGCCTCACACACACTCATAACACACACATAATCACATTTTGTGTGTGTGTGAGGTGCTGGGGAAACAGGGGACAGCTATGGCATTTTTTACGGGGCATAGATGCCCAGTAAAAACTGTCATGCCTGCCTCCTGTACCTCAGCAACCTAATGCGTGTGTATGTTATTTCCAACACTGCATTCGTACCCCATTCCAACCAATATCCCACAAGCTTAGCTGTTATATTTATATTTTACAATGCACTGTGCCTGTTGATGGATGGCTTCAGATTGCGCATGCAGAACATAGTTGTGCACAGAATAGCAAAATGTTGTTTTGCGCATACCAACAAACCTAATCAAGAGTTGGTTTAATCAAGTAGGTTTTCATTATAAATAGATTGTGTTCCTCTGTCAATCATGACTCGACAGACAGGGAGCTTGATCACTTTACCCTCCACTCTGCTATTATGCTGACACAGGCCCTTGTCTATAATTTTTAGTCTGGGCTATTAGGTGTAGCTTGCGACACCTATATGCGAATCTATTGCATTAGAGTACAGATAGGGAGGAATGGCATATGAGGAGGGACAATCAGCCTGTAGGAGGTGTTTGGTTATTTGGCTATAGCATGGCCATTGACTGCCCATGGCCATGCTAATATCTATGGCCATTCACACCCAGTTCCTGCCCCTCCCAGTCCAAAACACCTCCCCATGGGAACTCTTTGAGATCGCTTTGCTCAAGCCTTACCATCAAACTTTGCACTTAAAGTGTCTGCCAGTGTTTTTTTAAAACAGTCTTCGGGGGAGTTAATGACTTAATTGGAGATGTAAACCCGCTACTGGTGTAATAAAAATCTCTCAACCAGGTCTGCCTTCGGCCACTCGATTGATAAGCACTCTGAGTGTCCTTCACTGAAGTCCTGTTGCAAACAAACATTTGCAAAGCCAACAGATTTGGGCTGTGTATAAGTATTAGGCATTTGCTAGGCACTGCTATTGGTTTATAGTGATTGCATTGAATGCCTTAGCATGAATGTATTAGCATCTAAAAAAATGCAACGGAAAAAAAGCATTGAATGCATTTTTCTTCATTTCTTTTTTTAATGGGGGGTCCCCTAACCCCTGTTTTTTTACCCCTTGAAACCCATTATACTTAAAATAAAACCTTTACCTTTGAGAAAATGCATTCACTGCTTTTTATTTATGCCTTTTTTAATGCTTTTGGCATTCATTGCTTTGTATTCGATGCAATTACTGGATACCCTGCTGTTAAATGGTATGGTCCAACACTTGTTAAGTGCAAACAATCACCTCACCAGGAGGCATCAAGGCACTGAAGAGGTGGGTACAAGATGACCCCAAGTAGTAGTAACACAGAAAACCCATACCCCAACCCTCATAACCATCAAGCTCATGGTGGGAACAAGAAGGTCTTTAGTTGTGATGTAAGTCCAGCAGATTTTCAATCCCCCGCAGATTTATCAGGAGTGAGTTCAACAGCAGGGCAGTTTGAACAGCAAACAGGCGACCGCCCCACTTCACTGATCTAAATTTAGGCTCAGAAAGAATATTGGTGGAGGCTGAATGCACACATCTCCTGGGGGCATAGCGGCAGAATTTATTACTGATAAGCATTGTGATCGTGTAAACAGTATACAGTGTCTTAACCTGTATTAGTTTCTCCACCAGGAACCAATGGAGCGCTCGCAGGACTGGCGATTTGTGCTCTCTCCATCCTGCTTTTCACCAACGACATGGCAGCTGCGTTCTGTATTCTTTGAAGTCTGCTCATAGGTAAGCCAAGAGACATTTCAGAGTCTACAAATGAAAATGAGTCCATGATCTCGGGTACAAACGTGCAAAAGCACTCATTTATGGCTGTGTCTCTATTTGTATACAGGATCAAAATATTCTGTATATTGCCTCATTTTTACTTCTGATAATGTCATATCCAGTTAATTTTCAAAGGCGATATCTACCTTCTGCATAATCCTCCATCTATTGGAGGAATATTGGGAAATATATTAGCCTTTCTATTCCATGTCGTACAATGTGGCTTCCCACAAGGGCTCAATTTTAACAAAGAGACCTCATGGAACACCCTGTATGGTTGTAACTCTCATTCTTCACTTGTCGCTGTCTTATTCATACCTCTAATTCGGCCCAACCTCTTCTGCCGGACATATGTGTGTAAGATGAACTACACCCCCTGGGATGACATTTTCTATCAGGGTGTATAACCAAGCTGGGCCCTCCACATGATGGTTAAATAATGACATTGCCCGGTTTGTTTTATGAACACGTTCCATTCTACACATAGATTGAATCCATGTCTAACGGTGTCCAGATCATACATCCACCTTTTTTCGCACTTCATCAAACTCAAATCCCTATTTCCTCCTCTTTGGGACTTGTCGATGACCTGAATGATGCACCAAAGCATATCTGTGCATTTGTGTTGTTTGGACCAATAGTGCGCCATTGTTGTGGAATCTAAGAAAAGCAAAAGAAAGTTACCCCATGAGAGAAATTAAATTGTTGTATGAAAGTGGTAAACGTTGAACATTGACTAAATGATTAAATGTTTTTTACATTGTTTTTTAAAAAAAAGGAAAATAAAGTGAATTTTTTGTAATAAAGAATGTTCATGTTATAGAGAAGTGTCAAAAGAGGCAAAGGGGGCCTAATCTACCAACTAATTTAGTAGATTCCGATCATCTTCCCAGTTGTACCAAAAGGGGCCTCTAGAGAGGGGTAGTCGATCTGTCTTTATTGTTCTTTACTTCTTAATAGCCACCAGTTCACTAACTTCAGCCCAAATTCCCTGGGCTACATTTTGGCTGGTAATAATTTGACCCAAATCATAGCTGTTAGGAAAGATTTCGTAATTGTAGGTAATTTTCCTTCCATGTGGCAACCCCTAAACTTTTTGCTGTTGTTTTTCACCTTGTTCTTGACTTTGCCAGAGAAGTGCAGCCTTCTGCCGCACTCCTCTGGGCTTTCGCTCCTTTCTTACGGGGAAACTGACATGCCCTTAAGACAGTCAGTACCGGGGAACGCTGTTTCCCGTAGTTTCTTTGTTTCTTTTATCATGTTGCGGCTTTCGTGCAACATGACACAAGAGGGCACTGTAAGCTAAGTTACAGCTCTCTTGGGTCTCTAGCCTTCTACAGGCCCTAGATACTCGTTTAGGATTGTATCTGATCGGTGCAAGTGATTCAGGGACGGGAATGGTGGCAGCGATCGTTTCTTGTGTTTTGAGCTCCTTTTGGCGTTCTAAGCGCGTTTTCCGCGCTTAACCCAAAATGGTGGCCTGGCTCCCAATATGGCCAGACCACGAGGCTCCTTCGTCCTGTCCGCTGACCGTCTTGCTCCCTTCACCTTCCCCAGGTCGAGCCGACCCGGGGCCTTCCTTATTTGGGCATGTACTTTCCCGCGAAACACGGATGCTTTCGCGGGCTTCTACATGTCTTGTGTGTGCCTCCAGGATGTGGGCTGGGATGTCTGGTCCCAATACACATCCTGGGTGCCAGAGAGTCTAGGGTGGTGTGAATGCCTGGGACCACCGTGGTCAGTGATTGGTCCACGTATGGTGTGAGTGTTGATGAGCGGATCTCCCATTGGGTCCCCTCCGTTTTGGCGCGAAGGGAACCGTGGATAAGAGGGGGCTGGAAACACCACTACCATGTCGATCTCCTGAGTTCTCACGAACGAAGGAATACAGGAGCCAAGTATCCTGCAACCACGAGGCTGGACCGAGGAATCGCTGGTGACTCGCTGAAGGACTTCTCCTCTGCACTGCTGTCACCTTGTGAAACCCTTTTCACCTTTGATCGAACCAGAAGGCCTGTACTGGTACTTCGACCCTTGGAATAGCGGGAACAGCTATTCTCGGCATCTTCACCATCTCCTGCCAGTAAGCCTTCGGAAGCGTCTCTGGGCCATCCAGTAGACTGACCAGCTTACACGGGAGTCTTGCTCTGTAACCGCCGCCAGGTTGTGTAGTATTTCGAGTCCTTGTCACTCTCACACGCTTCGTACACTTGGCGTTCCCAGGTCTGAAGTGAGTAGTGTACATTTGGCTGAGATACACACGGCCGCTCCGTTGCCCTGCTGTGGTAACAAACTGTGCGGGTTTCTTCGATTGGGACGTCTTTTTACTCAACACGACGACGAGGCGTTCCCTGCTCTTCTGAACCTGCCAGCTACTGAAACGGACGCGGAGAAGCCTGGGTCTGCTTGCATCGGGGACCGGTGAGTAGCATAGCTAGGATCTTGTTGCCCTCCTGCAGGAGCCCATTGCTTTTCCCCGCTGTGTCAAACAGCACCCTTTTCCATACTCGCGCTCTGCTTCTGCCCACTGTGGAGGCTGCGCTTGAGTCGCGGAACTTGTTCTTCTTCTTTTGTGCACTAAACTGAACTGCCTGATTTCCCTCGAAGAGCTTCTCCTTTTGCCCGTTGGCACCAGCGCGTGCAGGTACTTTTGAGCACGAGGCTCCACTCTTCGCAAGGCTCGGACTTCCATCTAGTTAGGTGCCTCTGAAGGTGAACTGGGTCTAAGCATTATTTCGCACTGCCTGTTTTCCCTCCCTTTTAGGTGGACTACACATTTCGTGCATATAACGCTTGAGACTGGTTGTATTTGTATATATATTATGTTGATATGGTATGTGTTGGTTTACTATCGTTATATTGTGATTTTCTTGCTACGGTCATTGTTTTAAAGGCCTTGAAATAAATGTGTATATATTTTTAATATAACAACTGTTTGGAGTAGTTTGTAAGTGATCTTGCTCTGTGTGCTCATTGCGGGCTTTCAGTCACCCTCACCCCTCTTGAGACCTAGTCTTGACCGCCGCGATCGCTACCTTGATTGGTCTGGCTCGTCCAGAGGTTACCCTGTTCCAAGTAATTAGGTTGGCCTTCTGAACTTCTGCGCCACCAGGACAGAGTTCAGAAATCTGTCTTAACAAATTGGTGTACAGCGGTGGGATACGACTGAAGGTATCCAGTGTTGCGCACGAACTAAGGCATTTCAGGTTATTCCAACCAGGACACGTAGTGAATTGTTGTAGTATAACTTTAAAAAGGCCATAGTCCTATCTAACAGTATGGAAACAAATACCTTGTTAACTTTAAATGCTTCCAAATCAGAAACATTGAAAAAGATGTGTGCAGAGAGAGGTGTTTCCTCTCAAGGCACGAAATTGGAAATGATCCAAAGAATCGTGGCGTGGCAAGAAGCGCAGCTTGACGCTATAACTTCTGAGGACAGTGCGGAAGGAGGTGGGGCTGCTCTCACTGGTAGAACCGACGGTTCTGCCGCTGCACTGATCCAATCGCAACCACGAGGACAGGGAGGACGAGATGTCTAATGTTTCCTCTGCCAGTGCTGATGGGGAGGCTATGCTTGAATTCAAGAAGCAAGAGCTGCGGTTTAGGCAGCAGGAGCTTGAATTCAGCATAGCCAAACTAAAAATCGAACAGGCAGAAAAACAAAAAGACAGGGATCACCAGTTGTAACTGGCCAAGCTTCAGTTTGCAAATGGGTCCACGGGTCCTGGACATGGGTCTGGGGCTTCCTCTCATCCACGGTTTCCGAAAAATCTGCTCAGTGTGTATGAAGAAAGGAATGACATTATGGACTGGCTGAATGCGTTTGAGTATGCATGCGAAGTTCAACAAGTTGACAATGCTGATAAGATTGCCTGGTTACTCAGCAGACTGCCCCATTCTGGCTGTAGTGCCATTATGGAAATGTCGAAGGCTGAGCGAGCTGATTTCGCAATGTTAAAGCAAACTCTCATTTTAAAGTTTGGGAAGACTCCGGCCCAATATTTGAAACGTTTCAGAGAGTATAAGAAAAAGGAAGGTGGTACTTGGGTATCTTATGTCACTGAATCCTTGAAAAACTTAACTGGCTGGGTCGAAGGTTATAAGGTTTCTACCTTCGAAGGCATGATAAATCTTGTCATGCTGGAACACATTTTTGCATCTTCTTCCCCGGAGCTTAAGCAGCATTTGGCCGATTCGAAGGAGATAGATCCTAAGAAGCTGGCCATTGCAGCCGACTTATGGGTGTCACATCGAGTGTTCCATAAGGACAAAACTCATCCTGGTAAGCTGGAGGAAGGGAAAAAGTCCAAAGATATGGAGGGTGGAGAATCTGATAAATCTTCTTCTCATAAGGGCCACAAAAAGAAAAATAAGGGTAAGACACAAGAGAACTCACAGGGTAGTGGAGGTCAGCCTCCGAAACAGAACTCTGGTTACAATAAGCCTCCCTATGTAAACAGACCCAATGGATCTTGTTTTGCTTGTGGAGCAACTGACCACGTGAAGGGGGATCCCCCGTGTAAGGTTAGACCTTTGGGGGTCCACTCGCTAATCTGGCCTTCTCCTCCTACGAGGAAGAAGAGATTACAGGAGCATCCTTCTCCTCAGACTCATTTCCCAGCGGGATAGAGGCTGAGGTAGTTTTAGTTTCCCTGGGTTCCTGGGAGCCTAAAGTCACAGAGGCTTATGCTAGGATTCCGGATAATACCAAGCACTACTTTAAAGACAGTGTGCTACCAGAGTGGCTTTGTGCCGGGTCGCAACACCACTGCCAATCTACGTAGGCTGCAACATGTATTGTCACATCCCACTCACGCAGGGAAATCCTACGCTTTGCTTTCTTTGGACGCCATTAAAGCGTTCGATTCAATTTTTTGGGAATGGCTGATTGCGGTGCTTCGGGAGTTTGGCTTTGGAGAACGATTCATTAGATGGATCACAGTCCTCTACACCAAACCGCGAGCACGAGTAAAATCCGGCCGGCTCATCTCCACGGCATGGGATATACAAAGGGGCACAAGGCAGGGCTGCCCGCTCTCCCCCATGCTATATATACTTGGGCTCGAACCCATTGCCATTTTCTTCAGGAAACAATTCTTCGATGCTGGCATAAGGCTTGACGGGGTGGACCATATAATTTCCCTGTATGCGGATGATGTCCTCCTTTATGTGAGGGACCCGCAGCTGAATGTCCCAACCATGTTGGAGGTCCTCGGCAACTTTGCCAAGGTATCAGGCATACACTTTAGCAAACATAAGTCCTGTCTGTTTCCGTTGGGCGCCCTCCGGAATACACACGTTGATGACCTCCCCTCGCTGGGTATAGGTTGGTGCCCCACCACGTTCCGCTATCTGGGCATCAATATCTATCACACGCCTGAACTCATGCACGTCAATAACACGGCAGCGGCGCTGCCTCCCTTGCGCAAGTCGATTGGGTTTTGGGCTCGCCTCCCCCTATCCATGATGGGCAGGGCTTCCATCATTAAGATGATTGTTCTCCCCAGATTTCTCTATGGTTTCCAAAATATTTTTTATTACATTAGGACTCCCTTCTTCCGTCTTTTGGGGAAGATACTTAAAGACTTCTTGTGGGGAACTAGTAGGCACAAATTTGCATTATCCACGCTGACCCTCCCTTACGAGCAAGGAGGCATTCGGCTCCCTGATCTGGAACGGTACTACCTGGCTGCCCAACTAAGCTTTGCGGCTAAATGGCTAGCCGATGACGATACCTCCGAAACATTGCTTTTACAGCGCCCGATTGCTCCAATCCGGTTAAACGAACTCATTTGGGCCCCTCAACGTCTTGCGGATGGGATTCCTTTCTTAGCTACCCTGGGTCGTCAGGTATGGCAAAGGGTTAAAATTCTTCTTCACCTGAAACATAGATACAACCCGGACATACCGCTCCTTGCCGACCTATGTCAGAACTCTGTAGACCTTGCCTCCATTAGATACTGGGAAAGGCTGGGAGTGTACACTTGGGGGGACCTATACAATGAGGGCTCCTTCCGGGATTTCTCCTCCTTGCAATCTGACGATGGCGTTCCGGCTGGCCAATTCCTTTGGTACTTAAAGATCCGTAAATTGGCTCGGACTAAATGGGACACGTGGCCGGAGGAGCCTGAAACTGACCCCTTCATAACACACCTATATAGTTTGGGGGATGGATGGAGGCCTGTGTCCCGTATATACAGTCACCTAATCGACAGGCCCAATCCCCGCAGTCGGGATCTCAAACCCAAATGGGAGAGAGACCTGGGTCATGAGCTGACTGAAGCTGAATGGGATAGAGCACTAGCGTTCCCTAATGTGGTATCTAGAAATTCCAGATTCAAATTGATTCAGCTCAATATGTTATACCGCTCGTACCTGACACCACTTAGAATAGCCAAAATATATGAGCTACCCCAACATAACTGCCTTTGGTGTGGCAGGGATGAAGCAAATCTTCTACACATTTTCTGGGGATGCGTCCAGGTCCGGCGACTCTGGGCGAGAGTGGAACTCCTCTGTAGCGAGGCAGGCATGACCAGATATGAATGGACCCCGAAAGAGTGCCTTCTTGGAACGTATCCCAGACTGGCCAAGTTCAAACACTCAGTCAAGCTCATGGACCTGGTATGCATTCTGGTCAAAAGGACCATCGCTATGGCTTGGAAGCGACCTGGAGGCCCACGATACCAGGTATGGCGCAACGAACTGGAGCGCTGGATAGGGGCAGAAACCTCTGCTTGGGAGGACGGTGTTACAACATCCCCCGAAGACACGAGCTTGGCACTTGCTGCCTGGAAGACTCTCACCTGGGCCTTACTTAACCCCTCCAATGACGATAAACCCCCTTGAGCAACTCGCCCCTGTTGACACACGCTATCTGTCACTGAATACTTGCGCAGCACCTAACCTAAACTTACTTGCTGCCTGACCCCCCCACGTTGCTTACATTATTGACCATATGGAGACTTGTTAAAGTTGTTTTTGTTTTGTTGTTTCTGTTTAATCGTTAATTTCTAAATGGCCTATTTTGATTATTTCTGACTATTACCAATGTGATTGCTTGATACCATGATGCAACTGTTTATCATATAAATCCCAATAAAGAAATTTGAAAATAAATTAAAGACAGTGTGCTGATCAATGGAGTAGATACTCCAGCTCTTAGGGATAGTGGGTGCAGTCGCACTGTAGTGGATTCTACGTTGGTAGACTCAGAGGAAGTTGCCAGAGCTACTCTGATGCCCACTAAGTTGGCTGACGGCCCACTCCGTATGTTCCCAGTAATACCTGTAAATCTTACTTTAAATGGTACAGCAGTCAGGATTCCAGTGAGCATTCAGAGAAACGTCCCGGGAACGGTCTTGTTAGGTAATGATCTCAGAGCTTTAGGGCTCGTAGGAGACACTGCCGAAAGACCCTACACACGGTCTCAAGCACGGGCAGCATTGGCCAAGACCAATACGCCGCCCCAGCCGAAGAGGAAACCCAAGGCGAAAGGAGTCGACAAGTCAAGACGAGGGAAAGAGAATATTCCCCCGAGCTCGCCTACCACTGCGGTGGAGGAAGTTGGTCAATCGCCCGGGCCTGATGAGGAGGTGGCGATGCCTGAAGTATTTGACCCCAACGATCATCCTGAACTAAAAGACTTGTTAGTTGAAGGAGGTCCTGATAGGGACGAATTCAGTAAAGGCCAACGTGAGTGCCCATCTCTGGAAGGCCTAAGGAGACAGGCCTGCTCCCAGCTTGAGGGTGAACCTCCTGGGACGCATAGGATTTATTGGGAAGGTGGACTCCTGTATAGTGAGCCCACAGAGTCTACAGAAGGAGACCATAAGAGGTTGGTGGTTCCCCTTGCTGTTAGGCCCTTCCTCCTGCAGTTGGCGCATGAAGTTCCCCTTGCTGGTCACCTTGGTATGAAGAGGACCAAGCAAAGGTTATCCATGCACTTCTACTGGCCCAAGATGGGGGTGCAAGTAGAAAGTCACTGCAGGAGTTGTGCCTCCTGCCAGTTGTCTGGTAAGGTTGGCGCGACAATCCAAGCTCCGTTGGTACCGCTCCCAGTTGTGGGGGTACCATTTGAAAGGGTAGGGATCGACATCGTTGGTCCCCTTGACCCGCAAACATCCTCGGGCAAAAGGTTTATCCTGGTGCTGGTCGACCATGCAACCAGATATCCTGAGGCCATCCCATTGAAAACTGTAACTGCCAAGTCAGTTGCAAAAGCTTTACTTGGCATATTTACTAGGGTTGGCTTCCCTAAAGAAGTTGTGTCGGATCGTGGCAGCAACTTTATGTCGAAGTATATGCAGGCTATGTGGAAAGAATGTGGGGTCACCTACAAGTTCTCTTCTGCATACCACCCCCAGACCAATGGTCTGGTGGAACGTTTCAACAGAACGTTAGAAAGCATGATTGGGGCTCTGGAGGAACCTCAGAGAAGAAAATGGGATCTTCTTTTACCATGCTTACTGTTTGCCTACCGAGAGGTACCACAGGAGGGTGTTGGCTTCAGCCCCTTCGAACTTCTGTTCGGTCATCCCGTACGGGGACCCTTAGCCATCGTCAAAGAGGGATGGGAGATGCCCACTCCCCCTGTTACTACCAACGTAGTTGATTATGTGCTAGGGCTCAGAAAACGGATGGTACTTCTGATGGGCTTGGCTAGTGATAAATTGAAGGCAGGACAAGCGCTGGTGAAACATTGGTACGACCAGAAAGCTTCCCTCATCAACTTTACACCTGGTCAGCAAGTCCTGATCATGAATCCCATAAGGCCTCGAGCTTTACAGGACAAATGGTCAGGCCCTTACACAGTGGTGGAGCCCCTGGGTGAGGTTAACTATTTAGTGGACCTTGGAAGGCCTGGACAGGCTCCAAAAGTGTTTCACGTGAATAGGCTGAAGGCTTTCGTCCCAAGAGTCGAAATCGCAGCACTGCTACTGGCTTCAGATGTTGAGGAAGAGGAGTCTGAACCTCTCCCCGACCTGTTCCAAAGTGGTCCTTCACATAGCTCCTTTCAGGGTGTCCGAGTGGCCCCTCACCTGACTTCTGATCAGCAGGCTGAGGTGAAAAGTTTGCTTAGGCAGTTTTCCCCCCTGTTTTCACAGTCGCCTGGTTTGACACCTTGGTGCAAACATAACATAGACACAGGAGACAGTGTACCTACCAAAAGTAGGGGATACAGGATGTCAGATAAAGTACGGTCTTATATTAAGACCGAGGTCAACAAGATGTTAGACCTTGGGGTGATTGAACCCTCTAGTAGTCCTTGGTCCAGCCCAGTGGTTTTGGTTCCAAAGGCAGGCACTTCTGAATTGAGGTTCTGCGTGGATTACAGGGCTCTGAATGCTGTCACCAAGACAGATGCACACCCCTTGCCTCGAACAGATGAGCTGGTGGATACTTTGGGTGCCTCCAAGTACCTCAGCACGTTTGACCTCACTGCTGGCTATTGGCAAATAGCTTTAGCAGAACATGCCAAGGAGAAGACAGCATTTTCTACTCCAGACGGCCTTTACCAATTCCGGGTAATGCCGTTCGGGTTGAAGAATGCACCTGCCACTTTCCAGAGGCTTGTGAATCATGTGTTGAATGGGTTGGACGAATTCTGTCTTGCATATCTGGACGATATAGCAGTTTTCAGTGCCACCTGGGAAGACCATGTGAAACACCTCGGGATTGTGCTCCAGGCTCTTCAGAAAGCACACCTGACCATAAAGGCTAGTAAATGCCAGATTGGACAAGGCTCAGTGGTTTACCTTGGACATGAAGTAGGTGGAGGGAGGATACAGCCCCTTCCCAGTAAAGTACAAGCAGTACAAGACTGGCCTACCCCCACTACGCAAACCCAAGTGAGAGCCTTCTTAGGACTCACAGGGTATTACCACAATTTTGTGGCAGACTATGGCACCATAGCTGCCCCTCTGACTGCCCTCACAACTCCGAAGAAACCCAAGAAGGTAACTTGGACCGACGAGTGTGAGAAGGCCTTCAATGGTTTAAAAGACTCCTTGTGCCAGGCCCCTGTCCTCAGGGCCCCTGATTATCAAAGACCTTTTATCGTGCAGACGGACGCCTCTGACACTGGGATAGGAGCTGTACTATCACAAGTAGATGAGAAGGGTAAGGAACACCCTATTGGTTTTATTAGCCGCCAGCTTAAGGACAGAGAGCTCAGATGGTCCACGGTAGAGAAAGAATGTTTCTCTGTTGTGTGGGCCCTAAGGAAGCTGAGGCCCTACCTCTATGGGACCCACTTCACTGTGCAAACTGACCATAAGCCCTTAAAGTGGCTAATGAACATGAAGGGGGAGAATCCAAAGTTGCTTAGGTGGTCCATAAGTCTACAAGGCTTAGACTTCACTATTGAGCATAGGCCAGGTGTCCAACATAGCAATGCTGATGGGTTGTCCAGAATGTTTAACCGACCTGAACAAGAGACTCATCCAGGGGTGGATTAGTTCCCCCTGTCCATAGTCTGGGAGGGGCGAGTGTTAGGAAAGATTTCGTAATTGTAGGTAATTTTCCTTCCATGTGGCAACCCCTAAACTTTTTGCTGTTGTTTTTCACCTTGTTCTTGACTTTGCCAGAGAAGTGCAGCCTTCTGCCGCACTCCTCTGGGCTTTCGCTCCTTTCTTACGGGGAAACTGACATGCCCTTAAGACAGTCAGTACCGGGGAACGCTGTTTCCCGTAGTTTCTTTTATCATGTTGCGGCTTTCGTGCAACATGACAAAAGAGGGCACTGTAAGCTAAGTTACAGCTCTCTTGGGTCTCTAGCCTTCTACAGGCCCTAGATACTCGTTTAGGATTGTATCTGATCGGTGCAAGTGATTCAGTGACGGGAATGGTGGCAGCGATCGTTTCTTGTGTTTTGAGCTCCTTTTGGCGTTCTAAGCGCGTTTTCCGCACTTAACCCAAAATGGTGGCCTGGCTCCCAATATGGCCAGACCACGAGGCTCCTTTGTCCTGTCCGCTGACCGACTTGCTCCCTTCACCTTCCCCAGGTCGAGCCGACCCGGGGCCTTCCTTATTTGGGCATGTACTTTCCCGCGAAACACGGATGCTTACGCGGGCTTCTACATGTCTTGTGTGTGCCTCCAGGATGTGGGCTGGGATGTCTGGTCCCAATACACATCCTGGGTGCCAGAGAGTCTAGGGTGGTGTGAATGCCTGGGACCACCGTGGTCCGTGATTGGTCCACGTATGGTGTGAGTGTTGATGAGCGGATCTCCCATTGGGTCCCCTCCGTTTTGGCGCGAAGGGAACCGTGGATAAGAGGGGGCTGGAAACACCACTACCATGTCGATCTCCTGAGTTCTCACGAACGAAGGAATACAGGAGCCAAGTATCCTGCAACCACGAGGCTGGACCGAGGAATCGCTGGTGACCCGCTGAAGGACTTCTCCTCTGCACTGCTGTCGCCTTGTGAAACCCTTTTCACCTTTGATCGAACCAGAAGGACTGTACTGGTACTTCGACCCTTGGAATAGCGGGAACAGCTATTCTCGGCATCTTCACCATCTCCTGCCAGTAAGCCTTTGGTAGCGTCTCTGGGCCATCCAGTAGACTGACCAGCTTACACGGGAGTCTTGCTCTGTAACCGCCGCCAGGTTGTGTAGTATTTCGAGTCCTTGTCACTCTCACACGCTTCGTACACTTGGCGTTCCCAGGTCTGAAGTGAGTAGTGTACATTTGGCTGAGATACACACGGCCGCTCCGTTGCCCTGCTGTGGTAACAAACTGTGCGGGTTTCTTCGATTGGGACGTCTTTTTACTCAACACGACGACGAGGCGTTCCCTGCTCTTCTGAACCTGCCAGCTACTGAAACGGACGCGGAGAAGCCTGGGTCTGCTTGCATCGGGGACCGGTGAGTAGCATAGCTAGGATCTGGTCGCCCTCCTGCAGGAGCCCATTGCTTTTTCCCGCTGTGTCAAACAGCACCCTTTTCCATACTCGCGCTCTGCTTCTGCCCACTGTGGAGGCTGCGCTTGAGTCGCGGAACTTGTTCTTCTTCTTTTGTGCACTAAACTGAACTGCCTGATTTTCCTCGAAGAGCTTCTCCTTTTGCCCGTTGGCACCAGCGCGTGCAGGTACTTTTGAGCACAAGGCTCCACTCTTCGCAGGGCTCGGACTTCCATCTAGTTAGGTGCCTCTGAAGGTGAACTGGGTCTAAGCATTATTTCGCACTGCCTGTTTTCCCTCCCTTTTAGGTGGACTACACATTTCGTGCATATAACGCTTGAGACTGGTTGTATTTGTATATATATTGTGTTGATATGGTATGTGTTGGTTTACTATCGTTATATTGCGATTTTCTCACTACGGTCATTGTTTTAAAGGCCTTGAAATAAATGTGTATATATTTTTAATATAACAACTGTTTGGAGTAGTTTGTAAGTGATCTTGCTTTGTGTGCTCATTGCGGGCTTTCAGTCACCCTCACCCCTCTTGAGACCTAGTCTTGACCGCCGCGATCGCTACCTTGATTGGTCTGGCTCGTCCAGAGGTTACCCTGTTCCAAGTAATTAGGTTGGCCTTCTGAACTTCTGCGCCACCAGGACAGAGTTCAGAAATCCGTCTTAACAATAGCTCCTTTTGGTCTTTCCAATCCATTTTTTTAAATGCATGAAGTGCATGTTTGTATTCTCCTTTAGTCTTCTGATCCCGATTTTTACACCAAGCCCTTTCTGCTGATCCTGCTTTCCGTTTTTCGCAGCGCAAGTACTAGTGAGCCACTCCTTCCCCTTGTCCCTCTTTTTCTTCTAGAAGCCTGATGCCAAAAACTCCACTGCCTTAATGTGTTTATCATAAAACTTCTCCAAGAAAGCCCTAGAGTCCGCTGAGGTAGCCACAGAATTAAAATCCACAAGGAACGGCCTAAGACTTTCTACATCCACATTATCCCAATTATGGAATTCATACGCCTCAGCCACCCTCCTGTTTTAACACTGGTTGCGAGTCAATTTGCACAATGAAAAGGATCTCTGCATGATCAGACCATAAAACAAGCCAGGGCAGGGCCACCACCACAGATTTTGAGTTATCGAAGATACAGTCCAAAATCTGTCCTGCTATATGGGTTGCACCAACCACCAGCTGGTTCAACCCTACCATCCAGAGGGAATCCAAAAACACCTGGGCCTGTGGAATTCTAACATTCTCCAACCACAAATTAAAATTGCCCAATAAAATTTGTCACAAGCAGAACAAGATCATTTGTGCCACCACCACAATGCCCAGGCACTTGCACCATGTTGCACCTGCTAACATCAATTGCCAGTTAATACCAGTACAGCTGTGCCTGGCAAGTGCTTTTCCAATGACTACACAAACGCCCAAACTGTTGGCATAGTCAATGCTTGTTTATATTGAGGTTTTTATTTGCTGTAATTGTTTTAGTATTCTTGGTTAAAGTAGCTTGTGATTGGCATTGCAGGATGAAATAACTGCACACCTTGTATAGTAGTTATACTTAGCTTGAGAGGACCAATCATAGGATCTCTGTTTACTGGTGCCGTGAGCAATGAGTGTAAACCCAACAGTGCTGGTGACACCATCTTCTATTTGTGCAACATTCCAACTGGGAATGCTCTCCTTGCTTTAGGTATATTGTGCCAGAATGCCACCACAGCTGGTTCCAGGATGTATGCCAGCTGGGGCCAAGAGCAACGTTTTCTCCCCACTCCCTTCCAAGGCGGCCATATTTGATGATTTTAGGACCTTTATGGTCCACCCATCTGGCATTGCCCTGACAGACGAATGGCCCAGCACAAGACCCAGCACATGTGCAAGGTAGGGTTAGGCCCAAAACAGCTCTCCCCATGGCCTGCATACTACGGGAAATGTGGGCATGGATTCTTCATGCCCCATGGGTTTTTCTCTCTGCAACAACAAAAGTTCACACCTCCTAGTGCCTATAGCGCTGAGTCTGGGGAAATGAGGGAAGGTCTTAGGCAGCCTCCCTGCCGATTCCTGATCCTTGTTGCTCAATATGTATAAGGTATCTATAAGCGACACCGAAAGAGAGCGAGACAGAGAGAAAACGAGAGAGGACTGAGAAAGAGACAGAGTGGGAGAGAAAGAGAGAGAGAGAGAGAGAGAGAGAGAGAGAGAGAAGGAAGGATAGTTTGGTCTAAGTGGGGGGAGGAGTCAACTGCCCTCGGGCTGACAAGGCTGTTGCTTCCTGGGCCAGGGCTGAAAATAGAAAATAGAAAATATTTTATAATGTTCCCAGTCTGGAAGGAACAGAGTGCTGCAAGACCAGGGCTTCTGTAAGGATGGGGTGATGCACTTGCTCGGGTTTCAACAATGTTACGATTTTGCCTCTACAGCCCCCACACATTGGTTTTCCAGGAGAGAGCAGAGAGGGGGGTGGGTGGGGCAACAAAAAAACTAAGAAAACTGCCCATTCTAAGAATAGGGATTTTCATCAAATGTGCGTTTCCCATGGGGTGCCCGTGCACCGGAGCACCCGCGTACTCAGCGCCCCTGATGGGCAACATACTGCATTCATACTTCACACAGGCACTGCCTGCATCTCCAAATTAAGCATTGGAATGGGCCGGCTCCATAGCAAACACGAAATCCACTTTTTGGATTGTTTTGGGATGGCTTCTGTCTTGTTTTCAAGCTGCATTTTTTTGCATTTATTTTTCATTTTTTGGGGGATTTTTTTCCAAGCAAGGATTCATTTGTCTTGGGTTGGAGGATTTATTTTGGATTTTTATGAACTTGTTTCTCAGTAAAAACAATCCACTAACACGAATTGGCAGGCACACATTTTTACAGGACTTATTTTGGATTTTCTGACAAGCAAGGATTGTTTGGTCTTAAGGTGGAGGATTTTTTTGGGGATTTTTTTAAACGTGTTTCTCAATAAAACCAATCCAGCAATGCTGCACATTTTTACTGCATTTATTTTGGATTGGTTTACAAGCAAGGATACATTGGAATATTTATTTTGGATTTTTTCCAACTTGTCTCTCAGTAAAAACAATCCAGTAACACTAAGCACACATTTTTACTGCCTTTAAATGTTGGAAAAATAATGTCACTCTAGTTTCAACGTTGGTTGCAGTTATTTAGCATTTTAATGTGGTAAAACATTTCACAGAGTTTAGGTTTTATTTATTTAGCATTTTAATGGTTCAAATTACAAGTCCAACTGCATTTAACTAATTTCTCCAGTAAATCATGCCTAGTTGCTAATGTTCAGGGTATACCAATTTGCGGCAATGGGTAGAAGAAATGGCTAACACCTCGGCCATCCCATCTGCCATCGCACCACCTGACTCGCTGGACGCTGCCCGCCTGTCTCCTGCCAGCCGCCCAGTACAGCTGTAACCCTCCTCTGTGCCCCTCAGTATACCACCCCCGGCTGTATATCTGTTCTGCTGTTACCGCTGAACAGTGCTCTGTTATGCATTTGTATTGTTGTATACCTCTGTAAAGCACTCTGGTGTTTCTCGAAGCTCAGTCAGCACTTAATAAATTCAATAATAATCAAGTGCTTTTCCAATGACTACACAAACGCCCAAACTGTTGGCATAGTCAATGCTTGTTTATATTGAGGTTTTTATTTGCTGTAATTGTTTTAGTATTCTTGGTTAAAGTAGCTTGTGATTGGCATTGCAGGATGAAATAACTGCACACCTTGTATAGTAGTTATACTTAGCTTGAGAGGACCAATCATAGGATCTCTGTTTACTGGTGCCGTGAGCAATGAGTGTAAACCCAACAGTGCTGGTGACACCATCTTCTATTTGTGCAACCTTCCAACTGGGAATGCTCTCCTTGCTTTAGGTATATTGTGCCAGAATGCCACCACAGCTGGTTCCAGGATGTATGCCAGCTGGGGCCAAGAGCAACGTTTTCTCCCCACTCCCTTCCAAGGCGGCCATATTTGATGATTTTAGGACCTTTATGGTCCACCCATCTGGCATTGCCCTGACAGACGAATGGCCCAGCACAAGACCCAGCACATGTGCAAGGTAGGGTTAGGCCCAAAACAGCTCTCCCCATGGCCTGCATACTACGGGAAATGTGGGCATGGATTCTTCATGCCCCATGGGTTTTTCTCTCTGCAACAACAAAAGTTCACACCTCCTAGTGCCTATAGCGCTGAGTCTGGGGAAATGAGGGAAGGTCTTAGGCAGCCTCCCTGCCGATTCCTGATCCTTGTTGCTCAATATGTATAAGGTATCTATAAGCGACACCGAAAGAGAGCGAGACAGAGAGAAAACGAGAGAGGACTGAGAAAGAGACAGAGTGGGAGAGAAAGAGAGAGAGAGAGAGAGAGAGAGAGAGAGAGAGAAGGAAGGATAGTTTGGTCTAAGTGGGGGGAGGAGTCAACTGCCCTCGGGCTGACAAGGCTGTTGCTTCCTGGGCCAGGGCTGAAAATAGAAAATAGAAAATATTTTATAATGTTCCCAGTCTGGAAGGAACAGAGTGCTGCAAGACCAGGGCTTCTGTAAGGATGGGGTGATGCACTTGCTCGGGTTTCAACAATGTTACGATTTTGCCTCTACAGCCCCCACACATTGGTTTTCCAGGAGAGAGCAGAGAGGGGGGTGGGTGGGGCAACAAAAAAACTAAGAAAACTGCCCATTCTAAGAATAGGGATTTTCATCAAATGTGCGTTTCCCATGGGGTGCCCGTGCACCGGAGCACCCGCGTACTCAGCGCCCCTGATGGGCAACATACTGCATTCATACTTCACACAGGCACTGCCTGCATCTCCAAATTAAGCATTGGAATGGGCCGGCTCCATAGCAAACACGAAATCCACTTTTTGGATTGTTTTGGGATGGCTTCTGTCTTGTTTTCAAGCTGCATTTTTTTGCATTTATTTTTCATTTTTTGGGGGATTTTTTTCCAAGCAAGGATTCATTTGTCTTGGGTTGGAGGATTTATTTTGGATTTTTATGAACTTGTTTCTCAGTAAAAACAATCCACTAACACGAATTGGCAGGCACACATTTTTACAGGACTTATTTTGGATTTTCTGACAAGCAAGGATTGTTTGGTCTTAAGGTGGAGGATTTTTTTGGGGATTTTTTTAAACGTGTTTCTCAATAAAACCAATCCAGCAATGCTGCACATTTTTACTGCATTTATTTTGGATTGGTTTACAAGCAAGGATACATTGGAATATTTATTTTGGATTTTTTCCAACTTGTCTCTCAGTAAAAACAATCCAGTAACACTAAGCACACATTTTTACTGCCTTTAAATGTTGGAAAAATAATGTCACTCTAGTTTCAACGTTGGTTGCAGTTATTTAGCATTTTAATGTGGTAAAACATTTCACAGAGTTTAGGTTTTATTTATTTAGCATTTTAATGGTTCAAATTACAAGTCCAACTGCATTTAACTAATTTCTCCAGTAAATCATGCCTAGTTGCTAATGTTCAGGGTATACCAATTTGCGGCAATGGGTAGAAGAAATGGCTAACACCTCGGCCATCCCATCTGCCATCGCACCACCTGACTCGCTGGACGCTGCCCGCCTGTCTCCTGCCAGCCGCCCAGTACAGCTGTAACCCTCCTCTGTGCCCCTCAGTATACCACCCCCGGCTGTATATCTGTTCTGCTGTTACCGCTGAACAGTGCTCTGTTATGCATTTGTATTGTTGTATACCTCTGTAAAGCACTCTGGTGTTTCTCGAAGCTCAGTCAGCACTTAATAAATTCAATAATAATCAAATAGGATGTAGTCAGATTGCATTCTTTTCAAACAAAATTGGTATGCATTAAATTTGAAAGGATGTTTTGATTTAAAAAAATAAGACTATACAAATCTCATATAACACAGTTACAGTTCTTTTTATTTAATATCTGTCATTTTCCTTGCATAAAACATGTTTGCAGAAGTTAACATTTCTTTTACTTAACATCCTGGGTACTTAGATACATTAATTGCACAGTTCTTCTTAAAACTGTTTCTTTCAATCCCCACTTTCATTTAAAAAGCTGCCAGTAGGAGAATGCACAATGAAGTAATGGTGACAACACTTTGCCTTTACAATCAGTGTGGGTTTCCTTAGCCAATTAAAAGAATACATTGCTTCTTAATCTAGGTCATATCGATCTGGCGGCGAAATTATATATGTTTCACTCTCTACTTGCACCAGGTTGCAGGCATTAGCTATGGCACTTATTGGCACAACATCAACCAGGTCACCCTTTTCTACAGTCCCAGCTGTCCAATGCTTCCAATCATTTTGAAATTCTCGATCAAGGCAACATTATATATTGCTGAATCCACTTCGAACTGTAAAAAGCAAACTGCAATTCCCAATGCAAGCTGGTTTCTCTTTCTATAGGATACAGCACTCTGATGTCTCTTTTTCAATCTGCAGTACTCTGATCCATAAACATACAAACCCCTTTTGTACATATCTTAGGAAGCACTTCACTGTAGTTTCCTTTAAACCATACATGTTTTGCAGTAGCTTGTAATGCTCTTCCCGCAATTGTTTCCAAACAATTTCCCCAGCGCACAAATGCCCATATTGATTTCTTTATTTTTGTCTGGTAATCTAGTAAAATTGATTGCACTATAATACAGGTCTATCACTTCCTCTGATAGTGGTTTTTTGTGCACTTCGAACAGCAAAGGTGTCACCTTCCAAAGCCCAATTACATGCAAAATGTGCATGTCAACACTTTGTTTAGCATGAATATTTTTTAAAAGAAAGCCATTCAAATCTTCAAAAATAAAGCAATTATTAATATACAGCGGCCGTGTAAAATGTACACAGTATGTCAAATGGATCAGATTGTGAAGGTAAAGAGTAATTCCTCTTTCTTCATACAACTGTTTGTATAGTTGTACAAGTCTGATTAAACATGTGTCAGCATCAGATAAATCCTGCTCACTGATGCTCTCTTTTGACAGCAGATAAATACCTTGTGAAAGTAAACAGAAATGTACAAAATAAGAATCTGTAAGTACCTTTTTAATATTGGTACCCCCAGTACAATAGAATGTTTCTAAACTCTGATGCCTTCCAATGTACAAGGTCCTCGATTGTACGTGGAACCCGTGTGACAAAAAGTCTTGGCTTAATCTTTTTAGAGCATTGCTGACATATTCTTTTTTAACAAGTCTTTGTCCTTGTTCTCTTTTGAAAACCCATTTCGCAGCAAGAGATTCATGACACCCAAACACACTCTGTGCATATAATCGATGACACAGCTGTTTCTTGCGTCTGTATAGTATAATAATAATAATAATAATAATTTGGCATTTATATAGCGCTACGAACCCTCAGGTATCTGAGCGCTGCTTATTATTACCCACGGTGTGTGGTGCTCATTTATCGACCTCGGAAGGATGAAAGGCTGAGTTTGGCCCTGCCGGGGTTCGAACCTGCGTTAGCAGGCTCTGCACGGGTGTCAAAGCGAGCGCTCTACTCGCTGTGCCACTTGACCGGCTATAACCAAAATGGACCCTTGTGGCCCCTTACTACATGATTTGCATCACCAGTTTGTATTTTACCAATAGCTGACTCAATATCTATACTCATAGTTGTTTTGGTTCTCATTGTTTGGTTCCCTTTAGGATCATTATCATCATAAGGAAATATGTGTAATGAGCCTCCATTTTGAAACTTATAACGCTTCCCTTTTTGTAGGCAATACGAACAGCTGCAGTACCCATTACATTGTACACAGTTATAAACTAAAACCCTTGCTGGCAAGTCACAAGTGAATGTTAACAGGGCAAACCTTGAAATGAAAGGTCCATTGACATCACGAAATTCATAACCTTTTTCGAGCAACGCCAGTTCCTCATAGAAAGGTTGCAGAAATGACCACATTGGAGGTTTGCCCGGGAAAATCCATATCCCATAGAGCAATACATTATGTCTTTATTTCCTTGTGGCTATTGGCAGCTCATTTATTAACATATAAACAGGCCACATGCTTACATTTGACGACTTGAAAATTGGTACCCCGTCTGTATTGATTGAGAATGACAAATTATTCTTGTCACTTAGAATGCCTTGTTTAAACATCTCTTTGTAGAGCAGCCCATCGTAAATATTGCTAATATTTCCTACGTTTTCAGAGTAATGTTTGAATCGATGTGTTCTAACATACTCTGAAAAATAATTTCTTTTCCACAGACTTTGCAACTGAGCAATCATTGATAGCTGAACAAAATAGGACATAGCACCAGATGTGGTCAGGTTTTTCCTGCAAATGTGACTAGTACATTGTTGAGTGCTCTGTTTAAGGGGGGTATAACATAAAGAACAATAATAGCGAACTGTTGGCATCAGATTGTTAGCTAAATCCTTAAAAGAAATTCTAATGTGGTACAAAGATTTCATCATGCAGTGAGCTTGAGGCAGAAGCATACTTATTACTGTTAGAATCACTGAAATTGCCTCATCTGGCAACTTAAACTTAATCAGTAGACAACAAATCATCAAAACAGCAGCCCCGAGTGATGTGGTTGCACCCGAGTGGATGAATTTCCTAAGGGACGCCATCAATTTGAGTGGTTTCTCCTTCTGGGAAATCAATGTCATCCCAAATCTCTCCTTGTTCACTAAATAAGTTGTCATCTTCACAATCATCTACAAGCCCATCACAATTTCTTAACTTAGATTCCATCTGGACTTTTTCAAAGAGTTAATCGTCAACATGAATCCCTGTGGCAGGAATACCCACAAAATCCTTTGGCGCGCAAAGTCCCTCATAATTTGATGATATGCCACCATCATCACTAGTTAATTATGAAGTAAAAAATATAGAAACTGAACAGGAACTAAATTGCTTCCTCGCAACATGATGGTGTGATTTTACATGAATGTGTTTCTTCTGTAGTCGCTGATTCTGTTATTCTGATCTTTTTTGTATTAGGTTCAAAGTCCTTTGCACAAGATGTGCTTTGTTTGACATCTATGAATGTTGTTCTCTGTATATGAAAGGAAATGTAATGGAACTTTATTGATATGACCCATAGATGTGAAAAGAAAAGGAGCGTGTGACTATTCAAAAGAAGCACACTTCTGCCAATATTTAAAAAAATGAAATTGCAAAAAATGTACCCGCAATTACAATTGTATTTCTTTATTTCATTCATTAGATACTTTGTAAGTCCCCTATACAACAAATGGTGTTTCAAGGCACCTCAAGACAAAATAAAGGGGGCCGACGGGACAAGGGAGAAAGATCACAACAGTCCGGCTAGGCTTTGTGACATTCAGATCATTGCCAGCAACCCATGCCTGAATAGCCTACTGTACCCCCAAACAATAAATACTATGGATGGTACTTTTAAGTAATTTACATTTCTTAAGCAGATGTAAGTGAATCAAGCAGAAAAGAAATAATATGCCTACCAGTTGTTCTTTTGCATATGGACCACGTTTCTTTTGATTCCAAGATGTCATTTTATCGGTAAGTATGTTTCAGCTGTAAACATGTAAAACATGTAAACTAAAATATAGGCAGCAATTGCAGAACTGTGGGTGTGTGCTACGATGCAGGGGGATGGATATGTGAAAACTCCTTGCAGCTTTCCGCTAATCTCTCTTGCTACACACGTGGCCTTCTTTTTGGCACACGCTGCCTGCACTCTCTCACCAAGCACTCACCGGAGTTTACCGTTACACACTACCTAGGGACCAACCTACTTGCAACGCTGCCTACCTAAATACTGTCCCTCACAAGCCCTCTGCTCATCAACCTCCAACCTTCTGCGAGTGAGACGGTTCTCCAAGTAGAGATCTGGAGGGAGATCCTTTCCTCAGCAGGTGCCTCCCTGCCGCCCTCCGTCTTGAGCTTGACCTTCTTAAGTTCCTGCTGTACTCTAGCTCTCTGCTCTCTCCCTCCTCTTCCTTAAAGCTTGCTAACTGGCCACCTGTGGTACCTCTGAGTCTCACAGGTCCTGGGTACTCCTGCCAGTCCTCTCTCGGATTTGCCTCAGGGTCCTAAACCCACCCACCTTCAAGGCAATCAGAAATAACCCGAGGGAGTGGCTCTCCCTGCATTTACCCCAGTCTCTGCCTGTGCAGACTATTATCGTCTCAGAATTTCAAGGGCTATGAGCGACTATTGTCTTTCCCCTTATTCCCACCTTCCTTGGGCGCTTTGAAACACTTTCCTGTCTATAGGTGCTATATAAATAAACAATACAATACCTTCTCACAGCCCTGCACTTTGCCAGCACATACTCCATAAAGAGATTAACAGCCTGTACTCTCCATGCAGTATGCCTCCACAAATCTCCAGTCAGCCACTGCACATTAACAGCAGGCTCTACATATGCTATACCAATATCCAAAAATGGACTCCATTAAACATAATATATACGCCTTGTTTTCGTTCCGGCCAAAGGTTATTGTTACAGTTATTGAGTTTGACAATGCTTGTTTAAGACAGTGCTTCTGTGGCTTTTGTAATGCTTGCCGCTTATGTTTATCTGTGTCAGTTAAACTAATAGGATATTTTTTTTCTTAGTTTTGCACAATATATTTCAACAACACAAACATGTTCTCATTGTTTTCATTTTTACATGGGTTTCCTTCCAACCCAGTCTTTCCTCTCTGCCTATCCTGTACCTGCTTTCCTTCCCCAAACCATTCTTTCCTCTCTGCCTATCCTGTACCTGCTTTCATTGCCCAACCCAGTCTTTCCTCTCTGCCTATCCTGTACCTGCTTTCCTTCCCCAACCCAGTCTTTCCTCTTTGCCTATCATGTACCTGCTTGGAGGGTGGGTCAGGTCTTGGGGACATATGGCCAATTTTCCACCAAAACCGCACTTGTTGAACTTGCTGAACTGGTTGGAGAGATCGATCTGGTATCTGCCTGAAGGTAAGCGCACGTGGCTGTATTTCTTATGGGCCACTGTTTGCTGCAGCACTTTGTGTTTAAAACAGCATGGGGGACGGCTGGCCATGCAAGCACCACGCCATTAATCGGGTCTGCGCTAGCCTGCAGGCTGCTGTGATAGTCCGCAAGCTGTTAGATCCAGCAGCGGCACCGGCATCACGGGCCTCGCGCACTGCAGCAGACCGCAGCACTGACTGTTTGTCTGCGCTGCTATATGCGCAAACTATGGCGACTGTATGATTTTAGTACTGCTCTGAGATTCACGTAGCATTACTGTGTTTGCCACAGCAACCAAGTCCCTGTTTGAATTCTAAACAATTCCGGGCGGCACACGGCGTACAAGCAGCAGGGTCAATAAATTGTTGCAATTTGCTTGCTTTGCTCATGATTCCCGTGGCAACAATGGAACCGCGCTGACCCGCATGCTGGGTGACTGGCAACTCGATACTGCTGCTGCTTCATGCCGGCGACTGAGAAAGGAGCTACAGTGATGGTCCCACCTCTGGCAGTGGTCGGGGGCCGGCGTGGCAGGCACGGCATCCCTTGCTGGGGGGGTATAGACAATTCTAAGCTGCCCTTAGACATACCAGTGCCAAAAACTGAACTGGTTGCTGTCAAACCCCACCTCCCAAATAAACCTAGCACTGAAAGGGAGAACAAAAACCTCCACTGATGGGTTTTTCTCAAACCTCACATGCAAGTCACCAAAGACAAACCGTGCATAAAGATGAACGCTTATAGCCCTGACACCTGCAAACCTGACACTATAAGGCACGGCACCAAATTTGGCAACAGACTGTCTTGGCACTGAGGATGTAGAAAGGTGGAAAATATGCATTTTGCTTTTCGCAAGCTGCAGTTATAGCATATTTTTCTGCCGTTGTCTCTGTTAAGATCACCACACGACATTCTATCTAGGTGTCCTCGGGTCACTTGACAAAATCCTTGTGCCTAAAAGCTTGTTTACAGTGTAGAAATATTTGACCATAGCACATCAAGTGGCCCTTGATTTCATTGTGCCACATTTAGTGCTTTGTTGTAATGTGTCTATCTTTCCCATTTCCCTGGCACGCTGTTCAGAATGTTTGTTTGCATATATGAGGTGACGAGTGCCCAGAGTACGGGATGTTATGCGAGTGCACTGCTTTCCCTATTTTACCAACCTATGAAGGCTGAAAAGTAGATCCACGCAAGCTTGACATGCGGCCAACTTTGCGCCAAACCTGCATATGAACTGGCCTGCTGTTAAATCTCAGTTATCAGTTGAATCATATCCACTGCAGAGTGCAATTTGCTTTCTCACTTTGAAAACATTCAGACATGTAATTACTCATTTTACTATAGCTGGTAAGCTAGCTATAGCCAGTAAGATAACTCAGTGGGTTAAGCACTTGCTGTAGCGATGTGTATGTATTATTATATGTATATTTGTTCTATATAAAATGCTTAAGCATAAGTGCTATAAAATAACACATCATTATCAATTTGCCTTGGACGCCTGCTTGAATTCACAGTAATTTCGTTATACGGGCCTCTACGCACTGATATTAACGATACATATGGTGATCCATTCTTGTATGATGCCACTTCCTGTTTTGTCAAGGGGTGAAAGGTCATGTTTCATTGCTTCCCATGACACAACAGTCAGAAAAAACACTGGACAACATTGTTGGTAGAGAGTTTATTATAATAATAATCAGGTTTTATATAGAGTAGCAGTATATAAAGCAGTATTTTAAACATAGCATCCTTGGCTCAAATATGCCACAAAAGAGAGATTAACAAAAATGCATAGAGTAAATATGTAAATTATACACATTGCAACATCCCTGAAGTTCCAAGGTAACTTAGATGGGAAGTGAGTTTGGAGTGTATGTGTGATGTGGGTAGAAATCCATTTCCTGACTGTTTTCTCATATGGAATACTAGAGATTGATCTTCAGGTGCGCACATTGTTTCGCAATTGATCTCTTGGGCACCCCTCTTCTCTCCTCCCCTTTCCCCTGCCACACCTGATGAGGTCTCTAGACAAGTCTGTTCTGTGAAGGCCTCCTCCAAACAGATGCACCACTGCCCCTCCAAACCATCAAGGACAATATGGACACTCTCGCTCCAGCCTTGGGTGAACACTGCAACCTCTCTTTCGCCACTGGAGTTTTCCTGATCCAAATCCCAACCCTGGTCCATCAACTGCATCATAGGTAAGTGCCCTTAGAGTTAAACAAAAGTTGGTTGGTGCCCCTATGAAATAAATAAATGCTTTTTCTCTATCCAAATGCTATCGGTTGTAGGCTTCTGTGTTTCTCCACCCCAATCTCAAACCCTCCTCCCAGACATTCCTAGGAAGACATAGGGCTTCTAGACGACTGTGTTAGAGGGTAGGAAAAGATAGCTCAAATACTGTGGTATTCACTGGTTATTGTCCATCACTCATTATATGCCCACATGCAAACATATCGCTTTGTCCATTACTTATGACCCGTTATGCTTCAAATGTCATATAGTGGTGTCCTAGGGTTTTCTTTACAGATTGTTACAAAAGCACATACTTAAATTCCCATAGGTATATGTGATCAGCATCAGTTGGGCGGGGAGCCAAATGTAGCTCCTAGTAGGCACGTTGTAAAGCTAACCAGGCTCTTCAAGGCTACAAGCAGGGCTAAATAGCCCCCAGCTCCCCTCAATTTCAAAACCTGTGGTCACAGCAAAACAAATACTGTTGGGCACTATTTGCTTGGCTTCTATGGCTCCTATACCAATGCACTGTAGATGGGAAACATGAAATTGGTCATTTCTTCACAGTATACCAATCATGCAAAGAAATGGGAAACAAGATAAACGGAGAGCCAAAAAACAGTTTTCCTGGGGAAGTGGTACTAATATATATTACATTCTAAGGAATTACCATAGTTTGATCCAGATTGACAGCTTTGAGAAATGTAGTAATTTATCATTTTTTGTGTACACAGAGAAAAATACCCCTTGTGACAGATGGTACTTACAGGTTTGCAGATGTGTTGGTGAACCCTGTGAAGTTGAGGGAGATTGTCAGACTAGCAACCCAGCACCTTACCTTCTGAACAAGCTACTGAATCCTTTGTTCACCAAAGAAGAACTGATGGCAGCAAAGGGGAGGTTAACATTGGATCGTCATCGACAGGAAGCTATATAAGGTACATAATGGAATTCCGATAGTACACTAGAGGGTGTACAGTGAAAATTGTCTATGCTTCGTTTCTCACAGCCATGTGTCAACCAAAAAGTACTTTGCTTGCTCTTTTCAAACTTTTTACACAAATCTTTTTTGCATTTCAGAAGGTATCCATGTTAAAGCCAGGGAAATTGGCTTTCCAGTACTCTCTGCATCTGAGTACAGAAAAGCCCCCCAAAATAAAATTGGGAACTACCGGAAGAAGAAGCAGGAGCCACACCTGGTCTTTTCTACACAAGTGAAGTTGCGCATTAAGGGAGCACATTGGACTCCCTTGCTCTTTGGCCTCGGCCTGGATACTTGTATGACTCCCTGGCCAGGTTCTGTGTCTCCTCTCATTCTTGCTCCCTGGGTTGGACCCCACCGGACTCACTTGCTCCCTGTCTATGACCACAGTGTCCGATTGAACATCTGAGTAACTCTTTTAATAAATATAGTGGGGAAAACAAAATGTGTCGATTCTTTTTAAACATAGGTAATATGCTATTACATGATCCTAACTTTCATGGCCATTTTACCTAATTGATTGTTAAGACCTAATAAGTCATCACTATTGTTCTAAAAGCAATTCAAAATTCATCTCTCTGAAATGGGCAGCAATTAAGCCACAATGACGCTTTTAAAGCCCAATTCAACCAGGTGCACCAAATGTGTTTTTAAGCATTTCTTTTCAGGATTATGGTTAACATTATTTTTGGATTCAAACTTCCACATTAATTTATTCTTTTATGGATTTCAAATGAACATATTTTGGGTGCATCAAGCCAAAAGGACGCCAGATGTAATCCATTGCTTTTGGATTTATTTAGGGATGGCATTGCTTTTGGATTTTTATTGGATTGTTTGGGGATTTCATTGTTTTGGGATTTTTACTGGATTGCTCGAGGATTGGATTGCTTTTGGATTTTTATTGGATTGTTTGGGGATTTCATTGTTTTGGGATTTTTACTGGATTGCTCGAGGATTGGATTGCTTTTGGATTTTTATAGGATTGTTTGGCGATTGCATTGTTTTGGGATTTTTTTCTGGATTGTTTGAGGATTGCATTGTTTTGGGATTTTTAGTGGATTTTTTTAGGGATACATTGTTTTTGGATTTTTTCTGGATTGTTTGAGGATTGCATTGTTTTGGGATTTTTAGTGGATTGTTTAGGGATTGCATTGTTTTGAGATTTTTTCTGGATTGTTTGAGGATTGGATTGCTTTTGGATTTTTATAGGATTGTTTGGCGATTGCATTGTTTTGGGATTTTTACTGGATTGTTTGGGGATTGGATCGCTTGGATTGTTTAGGGATTGCATTCCACTGAGGATTTCTAGTTAACATATTTTGGTGCATTAAGCCAAAAGGAAGTCAAATGCAATCCACAGAGTACAATAGGAGTTTCTGCAGTTAAAGAGGAGTTTTTTCTAGGGTGTGATCCTAGATGGCCTAGTTGGCATCGCAGTGGTGGACTAGGCATTCATCCGGCAATCGCTCACTACCCCTCCACCCATCAGGGAGAGAGGGCTGCTTTGGTGTTAGTTTAGGGCTGCCTCCATGTGTGTGGTTGCAGCCCATCCCTTTGCCCCTGAAGCCGATCTCGTCAACACAGACAAGGCAACAGAAAAGCTCTTGGTAGTACACCTAGAGGCCTTATGAGCACTTCCCTCCTACAGAATTCAGATAAACACGAGTCATCTGCATCTTTCTGTCACGTGCTCAGAGGAAGGGCACATAGCTAACTGCATTAGGTGCACGTAGCTTACATCTGTGCCTGCTTTGTGGATTGTGTTCGAGTCAAGGCAGCGCCAGTCCATTTTTTTGTTGTTGTTGAGAAAATGTGTCCCGTTAAAATGGCTATTTAAAAAAAAAAAGAACAGCAAGAACAGCAATCCATATACTGCTGGCACTGCCATGCTAGAGATGGGCGCAGAAGTCTTCTTATGTTGTGCCAGTGCATATTAGCACAAAAGCGTTCACAATGCTGTGTGTGTAGAGGAATATTTGAAGATTTTTCCCACGGGCTGGAAACCCTCACTGCCCGGCGGCTGAGGGCCTCCCAGTCCACCCTCGGCTCTGGACCAGCCACCAATGATCACCAATGATTAACTTATCACGAGTCCCGGCTGCTGAGGACACACACTCCCTTATCTTACTAGAGGTGATCCTTGGCTTCATCCTGTTATGGAGCTTCCACCATGCTGTGGTGAATTTCTTTTGCACTGGCAGTTCATTACATAAAGAATTTATTAGCGCCCATGAATGTTACTCTGTGGTGGCTATTGTGATGACTGTTAGATCGCCTCTAGTGCTGAATCTCTGTCAGTTCCATGTAATAACTTCCCTGCAAAAATGTCCCCTGACAAAAAACTCATTGTTTCTTGCAGAGACATTATTACATTGAACATGCGGGGGGACACCCGGGTCACCCCCGTTTTTTTTAAATGGGAGCAGGGGACATCCCTGCAACCCGTCCCCATACATAATGTTACCATATATAATGCCAAATGCTTTTCCCGGCGACATTATGTATGGGGACATTATGACCTGATACCTCTCTGTCACGGTTGAGAATCGCGCTTAGAAAGATATGATATGGTATGATATTGCATTTATAACGCGCCTATACACAAGTGTTTCAAGGCGCGAAGATGTAAGGTTTGGGTATTAATTATCAGTAAAATACCAAGTGAGTCTATGACAGTATATAGACTATTTTGCCCAGAACACTCTAAAGTAAGCCATGAAAGACACCCACACGTATACACATACAAAACAACGGCATTCGCACATATACAAACACAGTCAATTGCTTTGCAGACACAAATACACTCTATCACATGATCTGTCTAACAGACCTTAAAATACATTCGCACATACACACCACACACACACACACAAACATAGACACACACATCACCTTATTTGTAAATAGAAATAAATACCCAAACACAGCCACATATGCAGCTAAGCGCGTGAGCGACCAGTACATGGTGACTGAGCATTATTGATAAGGGAAGTGAGTGTGGGGTAAAGGAAAGGAGTTAAGGTTTACGCAATAGGCCAAAGAGAGCAGGACAAATTATAAGGGAAGTGGATGAAGGAACACTGGTGATGATGTGCAAGGGAAGGACACGTAGGGTGATGGGCAAGGAAAATACCTCAAAATGAGACAGAGGCACACATCTAGAAACCTAGCCCAGCAGATGTAGTTACTATTCCAGAGACTTGTGCCTAACATGCATGTCACAGCACCTGGACGTTGGCATGTCTTAGCCCGAATAGGTAATGCATATTTGTTGTTACAAACCTATTTTATTAAAATGTCTTATATATTGTCAGGTTGCTTTATCATGTGCAGTGATGCTTTGAAATCCAGATTTATAGACCAGTTCGAAAGTCAGATGTATTGTATGTTGCTTCTGAAACTGATGATGGAACAGGAAAAGATGTAGTCTACTCTTCTGTGTAAATTGTCAAATGTGGAACCAGGATAGCAAGTCTCCAATTCTACCTTCCACACTTGTGATCTTAAGCAAATCCCTTTAGCTCATGGTGCTATATCTTCTTTAGATCACCTGCAGTGATTTAGTTCTGTGTGTGCTGTAGAGAAAGTCCCCCTCATATGGATTTATAGTCTATGGTGTTGCTCCATAAATAATTATAATATTAAGAATGAATATAGGGCACGCTGGTGGGGAGGCAGGGCATCATGTATGGGTCTTGTGTTGTGGGGAGGCATGGTGCCAGGTTTTGGAATTGAGTTGCAGGGGGCTGTGCGGCAGGGTGCCAGGAACAGGTTTGTGGTGGCAGGAGGTCAGATATGGGTCTTATGCCAGCCCGGGGTGTTTTTGGCTCTAAGAGAGGAGCCAGAGCCCCTAGTTCTGCTCTCCGAAGGAGTCGTATGGCTTCTGCACCTTTTCATGTTAGTTTAAAACAATAGATGGAATGGGATTAGAGAAGATGGAGACTGGTGCCAAATTTCAAACTGCGGAACCAGGAAATCTTGGTTCAAATCCCACCATTCAATGTCTATCAACTGATGTTATCCTGCTCAAATCCTTTTACTACAACTGTTAGTAGGTAGGGCAGCTTCCTTGAGGCTTGGGTGTCAAACAGACAATACTAATAACTGAAATATATAGGTCCTGGGATACAATCCCAGCTACCACACATGACAGAAATGGTGTGGTCCTGGGCAAATCACCATGTGCATTTTGAATAGTGAATTGGGGCCACTGAAGCATGGGCTAGGCCCAATGCACTGTGGGCTTTCCCCTCAGGCCAAAGGTTTTCAGTGTCTCCCCTCCCTCGCGGAGAAAGCGAGACTGACACTGGTTGAGCGAGAAAGGAAGATGGCCGCAATGTGTAGAATCCAGTGTGGAAGGACATCCTCCCTAATCCAGATGATTAGAAGACAATAGGGGGACAACGCTGGTCATTTCAATCATATAAGGATACAAACATGATATCTGGGCTCTGTTTTCTCCCGCACATACCACTTTTCTGTGAGCTCCTTTCTCCTTTCCACAAATATATGTACATTTAAAATTCAGTGTCCTGCAGAAGCGGGGAGAATATTCAGGGAAGTCCTCAGCAGGCAACTTCATTGCCCTTTCCCCCAGCTAGACCTCACCTCCCAGTCCTCTCTGGGCGATAGATGCAAGAGGCGATAACTAGAATTAGGCTACAGTCTGAAGGGGTCAAGAAGGAATTCTATTCCGTTGTAAGTCATGAACTCAAAGTCAAAATAATAATCACCAAATATATTGCACGTGTGTGTCTATTGACGTTTCGATGTATTGTTCATTGTGTATCAGGTTTGGGAGCCATCTAAAACTTGAAGTGAAATGAATCGGAAATATCATTAGAACTTTCCCGTTTTCTTCTGCTAGTTCAAGGTCACATTTCTGTATCAGCGCCTAGGTTTGCCATCAGTGATATATTTAGTCGCGTTTTCCTCGCCAATAGAAGCTGAGGACTCTCCTTCAGGATTCACCCTGCTGCTGGTGAAGGCGTTTGGCTTGACTCGATTGCTGACTGCAAATAGGTGCAGGATAGAATTCCACCTGGTGTATCTGGGGTCCCATGTGATAATGTCAGTGTGAAAAAGTTGCCAGGTAGGTGACTTATTTCCTGACCCCTATAGTTCTTTCCCTGAATATTCTAGGAGGGGGTATAATTATATATTATTGCCTCCAATGCTAGAATATTTGGGGAAAGTACTGGATTGTCTGGAGGGTGTATTTTTAGGGAAATGTTGCCGCCTGGCCGCCATTTTCACAGCGAGATTATCGCTGGATAGAGTATTTGACTAGTTAATGGAATTACTGGTGAGCAGGTTTAGAGGCCTCATTACAGGTTTGGTGGTATCTCAGCAGTAAATCTGCAGAGATACCACCAAACTGTATTACTGTTACCGCTACTGTGTCCAGGGGTATTACCACCTGATTACAAGTGGTAGTAGGCAGTGTTAGTCACCATTAATCGTTAATTGGAGTCCATAGGGGGATTTCGGCGGCATTACCGCCAGCAATTATACTGCTGAATGTGTCCACCTGCCTAGTGTAACTATTTGACACTCATACTAACCCCACCCTTATACAGGGTATCTGCAATCTTTTTTCAATACATCCCCGAAATAGATCTTGGGAGATAGTCATCAGCAGTGGTTTTTCTGTATCTCAAAGATACTTATGTTAAAAATGTGTAATTTTGTGACAACAATTTGAATAAATGGTTTTTAACATGTTCTTTGAACATTTGTATTGTTGAACTAAACACACAATTTCACTGTAGCCTACATCCATCCTTGCCTGTGTAGAAGGGCGGGGTAGCTTGGGCTCAACTGTTGTCTTTTGATATAATATATGTGAGCTCCCTCATGAACAAAAAAGAGGGCATTTACCCTTTTTTTCGGAAGGTTTAAAAGTAAGACACTAGTTTAGGCAGCCCTTCAATAACACAATAGTACGTTAAGCAGGACAACATGACAATCTCTGAACTTGGAAAAGGGAAAATGGCGGACTGCAAAGGCACCCTTGCTGACACCCTGAGCGCGGGATATGCAGTTCGCCATCTGCAGGCCGCCACGGTGACGTCTACAGTGTTCCTCGTGAATATGAGGAAACCGGAGTGAACGCAAGACAATAAATTGCATCAAGGCTTAGAGAGGCTGGGGTTATGAGACAGGCCACATCTACCGACTGAGGACAACCACTGACTAACTTTAGTCTTGCATTTACTAGAACCAGAAAAACGCCAGGCTGAAGATGTGTGGGGGTCCATTTCAACATGATGGTTGGGCCACCCCCCTCCTTGCTTAGAGCGGAAAGCAGTCTGAGGCCCCCGTGGGGGGGCATGCATTATAATGGAGATAAAGAGAAGGTTAATAACCGCCAATTATCACGAGATGGAGGGCCAGCAGGCAGCTGAAGCACTGAATGCTTGCTGAATAGCTATGAATCCTTCTTTGTAAGCAAGGGGCTGATGTTGAGGAACCAGTGCAATGAGGTGCTAACACTTCTGTTTTCCCCAATGGAAGTGATGGCTGAACGCGCTCCAGCAAACACAACTTGTAAGGCGAGTGTTGTAAAGCTCACACTGTAAGCCCCAGAAGGTACGTACTATGTGATGGAATATATTGCTGTGCTATTAGACTGCTGACTGGGAATATGGGGGCAGTTCCTGGAGGCCCACTGGAGGCTCGAGGTCCCTTTCATTTGAAAACATTGAAAGGCCATAAAGCCGTCCGTGACCAGAAACATGTACGACTGGAAGCTCCTTTCACAAATGGACTTTTAGAATTGATTTTTTAAATGTGAAGAATGAATCAGGCTTTTTAATAAAGATGCCCTCATGCACGTGGCCCCTGCAGACATAGGTTACCTTCCGACCATCTCCTTCAATGAACAAGGGGGGGCTTGCCCCTAAAAGCCTAGATTTAAATGGACATCTTCTTTTGCACAGAGTCAAAATTAAACGACCAAGGATAAGATGCTCAGCATGGAAGGAGAACCCACAGATCGTATTAACCCCCCTCCCTCTACACCCCCCCCCCCGATTCTTTCACGCAACAATGCCTTTCCAGGTTATTTTCAACCAAAAGAAACGTTGTCTTCCCTTGAGTGTTTTAATCTGTCATGAACCAAAGCACACACAGAAATGTGATGTTTTTCTGACAGAATTGAGGTCACATGTCTGTCTGCCGTCTCCATGGTAATGCCACGTCGGCAAGTTGACGTGTTTAAAAAGGAGGGGATCGTCATATACACCTGCAGCCATTGTGAAGCGTCTCCTCTGCAGACGCAGGTAACCCTCTGGGCGATTCATTTCTCCTGCTCCTGCACACAGGCCTTGCTCTTTCCGTAGAAGCGCGCTATGTTCTTTTACCCAGGCTTTAAGCCGGCCATAAAGCTGTTCCCATGTGTAACTTATTTCCAGTCCTTTAAGTGGATTTGAAATTGCAAGTTACAAAAGGATATTTGGGGTGGGGCCTATACCGTGTTTGTCCTGACCTAAGAAGCCCTAGTAGGTAAGGAACCTTCAAAAGATGTTTAGCCAGTGTAACTGAAAGAGGGTGTAGTATCTTAGCATCATATATACTGTGTTGTGTGACTATGTGATTGAGTAGTGGAGCTCGGAGTGTTGGTGCGAGGCCTGGAATGGTGCGAGTGTAAGGATTGCATGGAGGACGGTTGGGGCCTGGCAGGGAGAGATCCAAGGAAAGCAGATGCACATCACCGTATCTCCTGTCTTACTTTCCCACTGTAACTGGAACAATAAAGAAGACTTTACCTTTTCCATAATCCTGGCTCTGGTGTGGTTCCGGAGTATTCCTGCCTGTGTTCTAACCACACTAAGATACGTCATTTGGCGACGAGGATCTTAAGAACCTGAAGGACGGTGGGGAAGCTGTAGAAAACTGGAGAAGGAGATCCAGTGAGACGGAGAAGAGAGGCCTCAGAGGTGATGTCGGAATATGGGGGAAGCAGAGTCCATAGAAGTTGAAGCAGAGGCCGTAGCATGTGGAGAGTAATGGGTCCATGCTACCTGGAAGTTTTGTGAGGACTTCAAGCGGTGTAAGTCCTGCAGGGCACAAGGTACTGTGGCATAACATCCCTGCAGGCAGCCAGAAGGAGCAGTTTATGCTGGCATGTACACTGCAAGATGCGCAGCAAAAAAAAAAAAAAAAAAGTAGAATCCAGAGAAGTCCATGCTGCTTGGAGTCTGGGAAGGCCCAGTAGAGGAGGTATAAGTCCTGCAGGGTACAACGACATGGAGGGGAGCATCCTTGCAGGCAGCCATGAGAAGCTGTGATGCTGGCATACAAATTGTATAATGGTCAGCAGCAAATTCGGAGAGCGCAAGACGACGGTGAAGATTGCGACAATAATGCAGGCAGCTGAAGTGGCCAGCCCATGTTGGAAATGTGCAGCACAAGAGGTACTGTGGGCAGAGGTACGCGGCGCCTGAAATCTTTGGGCCGTGTAGAGGGTCCATGAAGGCTGTGGGTGGCGCGCGCGCCCAGCAGGTCCCAGCCCATCATTGCGTTCCAGCATGTCTGTTGGGCTGGAACGCAGGGAGAGAGGCCGGCGCCATTGTTCTTCATCTCCGTGTTCGGAGAAAATATCGGAGGAAAGGCCCTGTGAACATGCGCACGTTGGCACGTTTGCTAACGTCATACGCACGTCCGAGAAGTTTCGTCTACCGAGGGTAATCCTGCGGACGGATAAGGCGTTTGAAGTTATGGATTGTGTTTGACACTTCTTTTGGAAGTACATTATGCACGATTTCGTTTGTAACGACAGCGGCCGTGTTGTGGACAGGAATTTTATTCCGGATGCTGCACCAGCTGCGCGAGGAGTGTACATGGAGGTTTAAAGTACTTTCAGCACGGCATATTATCATTAAGAAGTCGAAATTAAGGAGTATGTTTTTTTTTTCTCGATTCCCTGTGTCTGGTTAAAGCATTATGACTATAAGGGACATGCAGCACAGAGTATATGTGATCTTATATGTATTGCCAGCTTCATGGAGGTCATAACTTTTCTGAATTAACGTTTTGTAGCTTGCAAAGTGAGTTTTGCAACGGACATGGAAGGAATTTTGGCTGCGTGATATCAAGGGAAGTATTTTGTTTTTCTTGAGAAAAGTCGATGTTCAGATTAAGGACCATAGGGGTCTAATACTAGAATGTATTTATTGAATGTTAAACTGTGTTTTCGCGTGAATGCTTGGAATGGAGCATGGCGAGTTATGGAATATATCACTGAAGGGGAAATACATACACGTTTTTTTTATTCATCTATGTTAAACTGTGTTTTCGCGTGAATGCTTGGAATGGAGCATGGCGAGTTATGGAGTTTTCGATTATTCTAATTGAAAGACTTCAATGTAATAATATATTGCAAAACTCAAACAATGTATACTATATTTTCCCTTCAAAGTATTGCAAAACAAATAATTACACTTGAAATGTATGAAAGCGATGGTGGTGTTGTAAGCATGGTGTGCTAGCGGCATCTACTGGGCAAGAGCAGTAATGTTACTCATTATCTGTCATTGACTTTTAGGCTTGGGAAAATCAGGTGGGGAAGACAGTTTCAGGAGCCGTGATATGGTCCAGCTCAAGAGCAGTTTTTGGAGCCCTCTAGGGTTGGGTCCCAACTAGCCCCAACCTACTTAAAGCCCAAA
This sequence comes from Ambystoma mexicanum, assembly GCF_040938575.1. Classification (NCBI taxonomy): domain Eukaryota; kingdom Metazoa; phylum Chordata; class Amphibia; order Caudata; family Ambystomatidae; genus Ambystoma; species Ambystoma mexicanum. Next base: position 276,977,780 of record NC_090937.1, read on the forward strand.
TTACATTGCAAGTTAAGAATTTTTATTTTTTAATTAAGAAGGCCAAACAGATGATCATACAGAGGTAATCACATATGAATGTTGGAATTAGGTGCTCTATGCAAGGCCACTTTACATTATATTATGCAAGATAAAGGCAAGATCTATTGTCTCACATGTGTGAAGAAATCCAGAATAAATCGCCAATGGCCTAAACATGTCAGGTCAGACACGGATAGCTGCCTCTCCCAATACCCATCGCCACATGCAATTATACGCTGATTGCAAGTTGTGAATAACATATACTCCACACACATAAAAGACCAAGGTTAAGAAAGTGTGGCCTTATTATGTCATGCTTATATAGCTCTAAAATGTGCCTGGAGCAGCTTCAAAGCTCTAAGGGTGGCAGGACATTCCGACACGTGGATGATATACACAATGTCACCATTATCAAGGCCAACACCTGCACATCAGTTAGCTCTCTCTAATCACTACCGCTGCTCTCATGCAGTCCTGCTTTTAGCAGGCAGTGTGCATGTTTTCATGGAATGGCAAGTACAGATGCAATTGTCATTCCTTAGTGTGGGACTATTTTAGAACCGGAGAAAATAATAGTGTATGTACACGATATTGAATACACCAGTAATTTGCCCTAATTCTAAAACACCCTCACGCAGAGCAATGAAAATAACAGCCGCATTTATAGTAAAGTGCTGCCGAGAAATGTTCAAAAGATGCACGCTACCTCCTGCATGTAGGTAGCCTGCGTACAGCAGAGTCTGCGTGGGAGTGAGGGTAACTCTACTTTACCAACAGTGCTTAATTTGAATGAAAATAAGTGCCAGGGCCCAAATATTTTCTAGCACGCCTGTTACACAATGCGGTGGGCAGCCCCCCGCCCACTGTTGACACTACACACAGCTGCTCCATATTGTGTCAACATATTTGTGGTTAAAGCTGCCATGCCAACCGGTTAATTGGGGGTAATGGATCCTCTGTGCGATTTACAGATATCAATTGATAAAACATATTAGTTGTGTCTTGAAATAAACTAAATGTTTAAGTGTTTCTTTAAAACACATAATCGTTAACATTTTGCTCTAATTCTATTGGTGGCAAGTGGAAGATATTAGCAAAACAAAAGAGGTGATGGCTGGAACATTTAGAATTAATCTCAACCTCTGGCATTGCTCTGGGCAACCCTCCAGACCATTGTTCTTTGACTCCCAAGCCATTACAGAACGGGGAAAGACCATATGCAAATCAGGCTTGGTCCCACCTCAAAGGGGCAGTCCAGCCCAAACTGCTAGGTCACATCCCTTCTGCACGAGAACACGAGCATCCCTGGGCATGTTTCAGCCTCGTTGGGCCTCATCAGTGAGGAGTAGCTTGGGTCTCTAGACCCAGCAGGCATGGGACCCACGTCTGGGCATACCCGTCCCACTTGGGGTGACAAAATCAAGAACAAAAGAGGTAAGACATAATTGTGTGAAAAAAGTTGTAACTTATGAATGTGAAAGTTATGAATCATTCACAAAAGGACTCAAGCCCAATTTTCAAACAAAAAATGATTACTCTGGGCTCTGCATGTATTTTCCTTAAGTTCCCCATAGTGGCATGTCTTGCAAATGCCTAAGGCCTTCTCCACGGTTTGTCAGGAAGTTGCGAGTGTTTTAAGTAGGGTCCTGAATAGGGTCCACAAAAGTGTAACTTTACATAAATTCACAAAACTTCAAAGCCATCTTGGAAACTGTTGTAAGTTTCAAATGGATGTTCTCTGGCAGGTGTGAGGGGGAATGAACATGTATGTCAATGCGATGGTTCTATGAAGGAAGAGTGACTATGCAGTGGAAAGATATTCTGGAATGAAATAAAAGTTGAACGGAGTAAGCTTAGGTGGGAGACCAACTAGAATGAGTAGGAGACCCAGAGGGCATGCTATTCCATCATAACCTTTTATCCATGACCCGTCCTCCTGCCAGTATGTGCGCACCTAATCACAGTCCCACCACATAAGCCAGCATGTGCCTGTGAATCGTCTTCTGTGTTTTAGGATGTGCTACTTAGTGTGGCAACACACAAAGCATCCACAACACAATGATCCCTCAGACAGAATACATTTTCAGGACATGCCTTTTATTTTCTTGGATGTGCCGACACTATTGAGATAATTTTCTGTAGGGGCCTGACCCGCCTAAAAACCTTGCATAAGGCTTTTAGGCATGCTTCTTACGTCACACCCTATTTGCCAGCATTTGTATGGTGGCGAGGGGGGGGGACGCAACTTGCGTTTCCGCTGCTCACTTCCTCTCCGCCATACAAATACAGCATTTGCGCCAACATGGATTTTCATGCCTGTGGAAAATACCGTGGATCCCCATGGGGTCCGCTGGCTTAACGCGTCAGAAAAATGCAGGCGGACACCATAGGGTTCCATTGTAAAGGCTGCCGGCTATGCCTACATAGTCGGCAGCGTTTACTCACGTTGCATGGCGAAAGGCAACGATGCACACATGCACTCCACCGTGCAAATGAACAAAATTCAACACCTAACGAGTCCCCGCCGTCGAATACCGTGGGACACGAAAATGAGCCGCTACGTTCATTGTGACACAGTTGTCACAGAAGAGGAGACCGCCATGCACCACGTCCAGGCACAAAGAAAAAGGTCTATATCTACATTGCGGGAATCTTCAGATAGATGGGGCCCGATTCATAGAATGTTTTGCCTGGTGCAAAGTGACTTTGCACTGCCAACACAAACCCTGATTCATGGAACCGTGCAAAGTCTATTTGTTCAGGGCAAAGTCAGTGCAAAGTTCATTCTGTACTGCAAAAAGGACTTTGCACTGACTTTGCATAGAAAAAATACACTTTGCACAGTTCCATTAATCAGGGTTGTGTTGGCAGTGCAAAGTCATTTTCACTTTGCACGGGGCAAAAGATTCCATGAATCGGGCCTATAGCGCTTCTTTAGGGCCAGCAAAATAAACACACCCACAAACATACACGCGCCCACTCATAGACACACACTTGATTTTGCATATAAAGCGGTGCGCCTGAAATACCATTCCCCCATCGTGCATTGCATATTATGCATGGTAAATTTACTTTACAGGTAAAGCCAATAACAGAAGTAGAACAGCTCCTGTGAAGAGAAACAGCATGTGGAAATTAATGAGAGGAAAAAACGATGTGTCAAATGAAAGACAAAGATATGAGCGAGAAAAATAAAATGGGACCATGAACTGTCTATAAATAGAAAGAGACCTAAAACGGCTGAGCAGCCCTGTCTGAAATGACAGGATGATGTATATTCCACCGGTGCTCGGAGGAAAGTGTGCGCCACACCGGATGGGCCCCCGCGGCCTAGCCATACAATAATCGACTGCAAGAGGAGACTTTGGACCTCATTACGAGTTTGGTGGTCATGCAGGGGTATTTCTGCAGAATTACCATCAAATGCATTTACTGTCACTCGATCCCGCAGATTTGTGACAGGATTGCAAGTGGGGCAATGGCGGTGTAAGTCTGCATTTTCTGTGTCCTTAGGACTACACGGGTAAACTGTCAGATTTACCGTGAGCGGTAATTCACCATGGTAAAACGGATGATTTTTGGCCTTGAGGTGAAGGATTTACCTCCAGCAGAATATACTTTTGCTGTGTCGTAAAAGTGGTGGTGATTCAAGTACTGTCAAAAAAAGTGTCAGTAACAAAATTACTACCACTTTTTTACCACACTGCCAAACTTGTAATGAGGCCTTTTGTGTGTGCGGATGTTTTATGTCACCCATATTGATGGGATGGTCCTGGTGATATATCTATTGTTATCAATGATGTCAATGGCGGTGGCGCACGCAAGGGGATTTGTACTATTCTCAGTAAAGGTAATTTGTGTCCGGTTAGGGCTGGTAGGTGGCTTTCTTTTCTCATGTCTTCGCTTAACATCACTTTAAATAATGATATCATGAATCTGCTATCATTCTTCAGTATTGGTTGTTCATTGCCCATTGTATTACCGGTTGTGCCCTGAGGCTCCCAGTATTCCAGTCTACTTCCAGGCATCCCCATGTGAGAGCTCTGCAAGGTGGCTATCACATCTGCACTGTTGATTCGAGCCCAGGAACATTGATCAGGTTACCCCTTTTTCATTCAGCACTAACTCCGAGGAGGCTCTCGCTAGTAGGAACTCTTGTTGGTCCAGACCCTCACCCAGTGAAGGCCCTTCATGTACTCCGCAGCCTTCACATACATGCCTGCTACACATGCATGCAGTAACAAAAAGAGGGGTATACCCCTGGTGAGGCAGCTTTCGGTGGGGTTCTAAAATATACATACATTGGGTTTCCAAAAGTCCGCTAGCGAAATTATTATTTTGCCCACATAGTGAAATAAATTCAATTAATTTTTGTGTTGAGTATCGCTAGATATCTCAAATATTTCAATACCTTTGTAGTTGAAGTGAGCAGTCAGCCGCAAAGAAGAAAGAAAGTCTTTGCATTTTGTTTATTTCATGTTTTGGGAAAATACTTTTTTTATAAAAAGGCTTTTTTTTAAATACAAGTGATTTGATAACAAACAATATAATAAGGGGAAGTTGTTAAAAGATAAGCAAAAACATTACATGTTTAAATGACAAAAGACAATAGAGCAACAAAGAAACAATTTATAATGTTAATTATGCAAATCAAATTATTTGAGAGTGTTCAGCGTCTTTCAGAGTCTTAATTCTCAAGACATGTTTGCCTACGTACAAGAGAGTAATTAGTAGCTGGCTCTGAGGTCAAAAAGAATCTTTCTGTTTGGTTTTTCTGTTGACCTCTGTTACGTTTCGGCGAGACCACCTGTGGGGCCTGAATTTCAAAAGTACGCCTTCCGCGGGGCAGTTTATTTAAAGGAACAATCCCTGTGAGGGAGGCAAACACACACAAAAAAAAGGAAAATCAAGAGATGTTTTTCAAAAAATGCATACTGGCTGTCTTTCACTACAAAGGTAAATGTTGTGCATTTCATGTAAGCATTATGATTGACTACTTAATTCGAAAAACCTGAACATAAATGAGATTCTTACCACATTAGTTGGTTAAGAAGGAGCAGGAACAGTGTGTCCCAGAACAGAGACCCTTCGTTGCTGGTATGTGTGATCCAGCATTTCGGATAAACATTATCCGTGGTTGCTAAAAAGAGCGGTGGGGGCAATTCTTCACCATTAAATATTCTAAATGCAAAGGGTAAATGACAAAATTAGCCATTATATTAAACACATAGATTATCTGTATCACTGAGAGTCGTTTCTTAATTAGTAGCTCAGAGACCAATTTGTGAGTTTGTTACCGTTTGTTTTAACAGATTGCATCTGTGTTTAGTCAGCCTGAAGGAATTCATTCAGAGCGTGATTTCAGGATTGCATCTGTGTTTGTTCAGCCAGAAGAAATGCAATTGCAGCACTATATTGAGTGGCTTCTATGGTGTTGATTGAATATTATGAGTCCAATTTGATTAGGTGACAAATATATGTCAAGACAAAAGATTTTTCTGAAAGGTAATAGAGGAAAAGAAATGGTTTAGGAGTCAAAATGACATGATTTTACTGACGAAGGTTCGAACGCGTTTCACTAAATTAACTGAAGTAAACACGATTAGCTCAATCAAACATTTTGTTTGAAAATGTGCCATTTTTCTTTTTTAACTAAACGTGCTAAACGTGATTGAAAAATCATGTTGCACTGGCCTCATGGTTATAAAGAAAACTCCTCGAGTGAGGGAGCGGGGGACCGAGACGTCAGTACATTCATTTAAAATGCACGAACCAAGTGTTAAATGGTAACAGTCTACCTGTGGGCTAATGTCTATTAATTTGCTGTTAAGGTGTTTGCGCCAATGCTTACCTTTCCGTTGATGTTCACAGCAGCATGTTTAGTGCAGCAATCAGTCAGCTTTCACCTTCGTTCGGACGAAGCGTTTAAAAAGTCTGCTTCCTGGAAAGACATAGCCTATTCGTTATTGGTTGTTCTATCCCTATAGGGGGTGTGTACTTGCCGCTGATTCGATGATGGTTGTTACTTCCTGGTATTACGTCAAAATGTAACCAAGGTTACATAGAAACAATTCATTTGTAATGATCACTGCCATTTTTCTTCAAAGAAAGAAGAAAAAAGAAAAAGGAGAATCTAACTCTTCTTCATTGCAGATGCAGTCAGAACGGCAAGTAAAACTTTTTCTTCACTGCAGATAGGTTAGAACGGAGCGTCCATTTAGCAATGTATATACAGCCATCCATGTTATTGCATGTGGCTGTAGGGCTGCACGAATACAAATACGTGCGGTTTGAAAAAAGGAAAGATGAATCTTTGACTGCCTTAAAGATAGATTTAGACAAAACGTCTATATTAAATTGTGTATTGTAGGCACAGTCCTATTAAACCATGTAACTACGGTTGCATGGTTTAAGGTCCGTGCAATAAGGACCACTAATGACCACCCCTCCATTTGAGGTCTTATTTATGGCTTAATCAGCTTGAAGTCAATAGTTGATATAGGTATCTAAGTTGTTTGGTTCATGTGAACTGCACAGCAGTTTTTTTGAAAATTATGGAAGTGCCGCCAGGCTTTCTTGTTGAACAATTAAAAGAACAGTCTATTTTTACCAAACGAGTAAAGTGCAGATTTATGACAAAGTAGTGCAGTTCCAGTACTTACTCGGAGGTGATTACGACTTGAGAAAAAATGTATCAGTTTGAAGTCAGTAGCTGATGTGGGTATCTAAGTTATTTAGTTAATGTGACCTGGACAGCAATTTTTAAGAATTACGGCAGTGCCGCCAGGATTTCTTATTAACAATTTAAGAGAACAAACTGTTTTAGCAGAAAAGGGGTGCAATAGAACTTCATAACAAGACAGTAGAGTTCCAATACTTACTCGGAGATGAATTACAACTTGGTTATCAGATAAATAATCTGATAGCAGTATTGAAGCCCCTATGTTGACTGGCTTACTTAAAAAGGCTTAGAGAGGTGGAATGAATTCCTCATTCAAGCCTTTGGTATGGGTTTCCAACCGGTAGATCCAACGTGCTTCTTTCTCCAACAGACATCTGGTTATATTCTGTGAGTTTTTTGCTACATCTAACACCCATCACAAAATGTCATTAGGTGAGTGTTTAGATGTCAGGTAATGATTGACAAGGGGTGCCGTAGTGATTTTGCACCTGATGCGGGAACGATGTTCAGCTATTCTAATGTGGACAGCTCGAGTGGTTTGTCCCACGTATCTAAGTCTGCATGGGCACTCAATGCAGTAAACCATTTGTTTGGTCTTACAGTTTGTTAAAGTGTTTAAGGTCCACATGCGTTCACCAATTCGGAAGTCTTCAATTTTCTTTGTGAAGGCACATGCTGAACATGCAGCGCAGAGATAATGACCTTTTATTGATCGTAAATCCCAAAGACCCACCTTAGGTGACTGTTTTTGAAAACTGGAATGTACCAGTTTGTCCTTTATGTTTGCTGCTCTTTTCAGGGCAGAGCGAGGTTATGGCTCTTCTGATAGATTTAATTTCACAATATTCCAGTGTCTGAGAATCATTTTCCTTATCCTGAAGGTGTCAGATCCATGGGTGAGGACACATGTCATCTTGCTGTTGTCAGGTGTCCGGGTTTTTGGTGTTAATAAAGAGTCACGGTCCGTGAATCGAGCCCGCTTACGCGAACGGCTGATCAGTTTTTTAGGGTAGCCTCTTTCTTTCAGTCTCGTATCTAATTCATCAGCCTTTTCATGAAAGTCAGAGAGATTGGTGCAATTTCTTCCAATGCGCAGATACTCCCCATAAGGAAGATTGTCCTTAAGATGGCGAGGATGATTGCTGTTGTAATGTAGGAGTGTATTCCTAGCACTTTCTTTTCGATGGAGGCAGCATCGCAATTTTCCGGCCTCTTGTTTGATAATTAGGTCGAGAAAGATAATTTGATGTGTTGAATATTCCATTGTGAATTGAATATTGCTGTCCACGTGGTTTAGCCAACCCTGGAAAGAAAGCAGCTCAGCTTCTGGGCCGTCCCAGATGAAGACGATATCATCAATGTATCGTTTTCAGTTAAAAATGGATTTGAATAATGGGTTGGTTTCGCAGAGAATGGGGTCGTCTTCAAATTTAGACATAAATAAAATGGCCAAACTTGGGGCAAAGGCTGCGCCCATTGCCGTTCCCTTCCCTTGGAGAAAAAAAAGTGCCATTAAATTCAAAATAATTCTTCCACAATGCAATTTCCAATAATTCCATCACAAAATTGATGGGGACTCGAACGAAGTGAAGGGAACGGCAATGGGCGCAGCCTTTGCCCCAAGTTTGGCCATTTTATTTATGTCTAAATTTGAAGACAACCACATTCTCTGCGAAACCAACCCATTCTTCAAATCCATTTTTAACTGGAAATGATACATTGATGATATCGTCTTCATCTGGGACGGCCCAGAAGCTGAGCTTGTTTCTTTCCAGGGTTGGCTAAACCTGGTGGACTGCAATATTCAATTCACAAAACACAGATGCAATCTGTTAAAACAAACGGTAACAAACTCACAAATTGGTCTCTGAGCTACTAATTAAGAAACGACTCTCAGTGATACAGATAATCTATGTGTTTAATATAATGGCTAATTTTGTCATTTACCCTTTGCATTTAGAATATTTAATGGTGAAGAATTGGCCCCACCGCTCTTTTTAGCAACCACAGATAATGTTTATCCGAAATGCTGGATCACACATACCAGCAACGAAGGGTCTCTGTTCTGGGACACACTGTTCCTGCTCCTTCTTAACCAACTAATGTGGTAAGAATCTCATTTATGTTCAGGTTTTTCGAATTTAGTAGTCAATCATAATGCTTACATGAAATGCACAACATTTACCTTTGTAGTGAAAGACAGCCAGTATGCATTTTTTGAAAAACATCTCTTTTGATTTTGCCTTTTTTTGTGTGTGTTTGCCTCCCTGACAGGGATTGTTCCTTTAAATAAACTGCCCCGAGGAAGGCGTACTTTTGAAATTCAGGCCCCACAGGTGGTCTCGCCAAAACTTAACAGAGGTCAACAGAAAAACCAAACAGAAAGATTCTTTTTGACCTCAGAGCCAGCTACTAATTACTGTCTTGTACGTAGGCAAACCTGTCTTGAGAATGAAGACGCTGAAAGACTCTGAATACTCTCAAATAATTTGATTTGCATAATTAACATTATAAATTGTTTTTTTGTTGCTCTATTGTCTTTTTAAACATGTAATATTTTTGCTTATCTTTTAACAACTTCTCCTTATTATATTTTTTGTTGTCAAATCACTTGTATTTAAAAAAAAAACCTTTTTATAAAAAAAAGTATTTTCCCAAAACAAGAAATAAACAAAATGCAAAGACTTTCTTTCTTCCTTTTTTTTTTTTTTTTCTTCTTTGCGGCTGACTGCTCACTTCAACTACAAAGGTATTGAAATATTTGAGATATCTAACGATACTCAACACAAAAATTAATTGAATTTATTTCACTATGTGGGCAAAATATTAATTTTGCTAGCAGACTTTTGGAAACCCAATGTATGTATACACATGCATGCAGTGGCATCTTGCAGACATGCAATGTGTTTTAGCAGTGGAGTAACTTTGCTGAAAATGATGGGGGGGACATGAGATCTGATGAAAAGGTGCCCCAGCCAAATTAATGGGGACAAAATGGTGTGCCATGAAAGTTGGGGGGGAAAAACACCCATTCCCCCCCCCTAAAATTACACCCATGTGCAGTGTGATTGGGAAGATGAATGAAAAGAGATATTTTCATCACTGGGGTGATAGGTGTAAGGCCTAGCACCTGGCCAAGATTGCGGGGAGGGGATGTATAGAGTTGGGCAAACGTAATTTACCCAAAAGTGAATTTAGCAGATTTTGGCACGAAAATTGATTTGCAGAGAACTGCCAATCACTCCAAATTTTCTTGAGAGTTCTTCCCTAATTTTCAGCATGGCGACCCAGTGGATTTTCTTTACATTTTATTATATTTATGATTTGTAATTTGTTATAAAAACAATATTTAACATGTCCAGCCGCTGCATATTAATATCATATTTTTTAAAAAAACGGAGTCAGTAAGGCATAGTTGTGGATAAAAAAACATCACTGGAAACTTTAAACCAAAATAGGATTGTCTTACCCATAACTATATTATGAGTGACAGGTGTTTCATTCCACTGCCAATATCTGCAAGTGGGGTTTCATGCAGTGACCCATAATGCTCAGTGGATTATCATGCAAGCAAGTAAGTAGCAGACCACTATTTAGAGAAGGCACTGAAATCCAGAGGCATCCGTTAATGAGGGCGTTAACCCCTCATAACACGTGTAGTGCCTCCTGCGCTCGCTCTCGCGGGACATCGAGTGGTGGGACCCTGTGCTACTGAATCCCTGAGGTGGGCCGAGAGCGAGCTGGAACGAAGCGGGAAACGCGAAAAGAGAAAACATTGCTTGCGTCACAGGGCACTAATGAGGGGGTGAAGGAGGCGCGGTTGCCTTCCAGGGTCTTGTTTGTCAGGATCCGTAAGTCAAGGAGGCAAATACGCGATATTTCCTTCCCGACTCGCTTGGTTTCTTCACGTGTGGTCCCTTCACTGTTGCCACGAAGACGTTATTTCAGAACACGGAAGTTTGCTCAACCACTTCGTTCCGTGTTCTTTAGGAAGCATTGGTCTTTGCCATGGAAACGCTCTCACTCTGCGTACTTGAAGTCACGTGCCTTCACGCATGGTTAGAATATCACGTGACTTTTGTTTTTCGTCTTATGTCCCGCCTTCCCCGATACTCGCTGCTTCTGAAATTGTCATTTCTCTTGCCGCTAAGTTTCTAACCTTGCTTCTGCTGAGTTTAGTGAATTGTGACCTGGACTGCCTACTGGATTCCTGCTGTTTTGTCCCTCTTGTCAGTGCCTCGACCCTCGGAACTGCTTATTGGAACTGTTACGGATTACGGACGTCTGCTCGGATTTGGCCCGCTGGTTTTTTGACCATTGGAACTGCTCACGGATTATTCTTGTCATCTACGTCCTTCCTTCTACTGCTACTGGAACTTTTCTACGGACTTCCTTGTTTTCACTGGGAACTGGAAACTTAATTAGGCGTCCGCGTGCCGTCGGTGGGTAGGTGGATCACTCATTGCTTGCGGATTACCTACTCTTCATTGAACTCGTCCATTCTGGACTTCCTTGGAAACAATCATCCGGTAAGACTGTTCCTTTAATTCTTCTATCCTGCTTTTGCTCCTTGTGAAGTTCCTATTTAGTTACGGATTATTTCCTTGTTCTCCTCAGAATACTGACGTCATATTCCCATTGTGATCTGCCAGTCAGTCAACTAAATCTATTCTCAGGTACTTGCAGTTTGGTTGGTTGGTTGAGCATAGCTATTGCAATATTCTTGTGTTGCTAATGCATTGTTCCTTTGCAGGTTGACTGGTTCCTGTGACGTCCTCTCATCTCAAAACCATCTTTTGGTTAATTGACTGATCAGAGAGTTTTTTATACCTCTTTGTTTGGTACATTGACAAAAAGAATTCGTCTTCTACACGACGAGTTCAAAATCTTGAAGTCAGGATTCTGGTTACTTGGTCTAGGACATTCTCCTGACTTAACATATTCAGAAGCCGTATCATGGACGTCTCAGGAGACCCGTTAACCGCATTGGCTCAACTAGTGGCTGACTTACGGGCTGACATGACAGCAGCCCATGAGGACACACAACGTAACATCCATGAGTTACGATTAGGTCTTCAATCTGCTGGGGCTGGCACTTCCGGTTTCCCTTCTGGTTCTGGTGCCGGTTCGGGATCTGCTCCTATCAATTCCGGGAGCGCTCCCGTGGTTCTTGCTGCCCATTTCCCTTTGGCTCCGCCGGAGCGTTTTCACGGGGATCCGAAAACATTCCGGACCTTTATAAATCAATGTCGTTTGCATTTCCTGTGTCGTCCTACATCATTCCCTGATTCCACTACCAAGGCAGCGTTGGTATTGTCTTATTTAGGTGGCACAGCGGCAACTTGGGCTAATCCGTTGTTGGAGCAGGGAAGCCATCTCCTTTATGATTGTGATGCGTTAATCAAAGCCCTGTCACGGGTTTTTGATACCCGATATAAGACCCAGGCCACCGATCTGGAACTTCTATCCTTGCAACAAGGCGACGCTACGTTATTGAACTACTTGGCTAGGTTTAACCAGTTGGTAGCGGAATCCGGTTGGCCTGATGAGAAAAAGGCTGCCTTATTCTACAAAGGTCTTTCTGAATCCCTGAAAGACATACTAGCCACAGTCCCTGTAGTACCCTCTGCGTTTCCAGAATTGTTGGATCTGGTCCTCCAGATTGATGCCCGTCGGGCAGAACGGAAGGGTGAAAAACGGGGTCCCGTTCCTGCCGACGCTTCCAATAATACCCCTGTTCCAGGCAGCGAGGAACCTATGCAGATAGGCACATTACGGGGTCCATTAACCACGGAGGAAAGAGAACACCGCAAAAAGAACAATTTGTGCTTTTATTGCGGTTCTGCCGGGCATTTCTTGAGACAATGCCCAAAAAAGCCCAAGAAACAGGGAAACTCCAGAGCCCGGCAATAGATGGAGTCCCTTTGCCGAGCAAATCAGGTCAGGACTCCAGACCCTCCGCCCTTTATTTTGTTCCAGCTACGCTAGCCTTCCAGTCTGCCAGTCCATGGACTGTCCATGCTATCTTGGATTCCGGTGCCACAGGAAACTACATAGATGGACAGTATTTACAGGAATGGAAAATCCCTGTTGAAAACAAGGAGTTTCCAGAAATGGTCAACGCGGTTGATGGCACCTCTTTGTTGTCAGGATTGGTCACGGAACGCACCATTGAGCTCACTATGACATTGAACTCTGGCCATACTGAACGAATAACATTTGACGTTATTACCGCACCCCAATATAAGATTATCTTGGGCTTACCTTGGTTGATGCGCCACAATCCATTGGTCAATTGGCAGTCTGGTTGCATTACGTTCTCTTCAGACTATTGCAAGAGACACTGTCTCTCAGTACCTACGAAGTCTTGTGGGCCTTGCCTCTCCTTATTGGATACGGCCGCAGTGGTTGGTGGCGTTTCTTCCGCTTTGCCTAAAGTATACGAGGAATTCAGGGACGTGTTCGATAAGATAGGGGCCGATACCCTTCCACCTTATCGTCCCTACGATTGCCCCATAGACTTAATAGAAGGCGCTAAAATACCTTCAGGACGAATATATTCTCTTACTCAAAAGGAGAACCTCATTCTGAAGGAGTATTTGGATAAAGCCCTAGTCAATGGTTTTATCCGTCCTTCTCGTTCCCCTGCCGCGTCTCCCCTCTTCTTTGTGCCTAAGAAGGAGGGAGATCTGAGACCATGCATAGACTATCGCGAACTGAATGCTGTTACCATCAGAAACCAATACCCTATTCCATTGATCTCTGTTCTCCTGGACCAACTGGGTTCTTCGGAAATGTTCACTAAGCTAGATCTACGTGGAGCTTACAATCTGGTCAGAATGAGGAAAGAAGATGAGTGGAAGACCGCATTCAAAACTAGATATGGGTTGTTCGAATATTTAGTTATGCCCTTTGGTCTGTGCAACGCCCCGGCTACCTTCCAAAGGTTTATCAATGATGTGTTCAGCAACATGCTAGACCTTCACGTCGTTGTTTATCTCGACGACATATTGATATATTCCTCGTCCTATGAAGAACACGTAAAACACGTATCTGCGGTTTTACAACGTCTTCGTGAAAACCGCTTATATGCCAAATTGGAAAAATGTTTGTTCCATGTTGCCGAGGTGGAGTTCCTTGGTTATGAAATAACTAATACTGCCATCAAGATGAGTCAGGCCAAGGTTCAAGCCGTCTTGAACTGGCCAACTCCTTCTACCATCAAAACATTACAGTCCTTCCTTGGCTTTGCTAATTTCTATCGTCGCTTTATTCATTCATTCTCTGAAACCGTAGCTCCGCTCACTGCGTTGACCAGTAGTAAACGGCCTTTTGTTTGGAATACCGAGGCACAACAAGCGTTTGACGCATTGAAGCAAGCTTTTACCACTGCACCAGTTCTTCAACATCCGGATTCGACCCAACCATTTTTTGTGGAGGCAGACGCCTCTGAAGTTGCGGTCGGTGCAGTACTGTCTCAAATGTGTAAGGATACGGGTTTACTCCACCCAGTGGCATATCATTCACGCAAGCTCACTCCTTATGAACAGAATTATACTGTTTCAGAATTGGAGCTCTTGGCCGTGAGAGATGCCTTCATTGTTTGGAGACATCATTTACTGGGGACAGTCTCACCAGTGCAAGTATACACGGACCACAGGAATCTTCTGGCCTTACAAACCTTACAGTGTACCACGGCACGTCATTCCCGGTGGCATGAGTTCTTCTCCATGTATAATTTTACACTCGCGTATCGTCCTGGACCTTTAAACTCCAAGGCAGATGCCTTGTCAAAACTGCATGGAAACCCTTTACGTTCTCGGGGGGGTACTATACTTCAGAGTCACCAAGTAGTCTGCGCCTGTACCTTACAACCCTCACTAGTCTCCTCCATCCAGGATTGGGTGGCCTAAGAACCTACGGAGGTAAAAGAACATAACATGGACATCATCAACTCCTTGCCTTATGTTCAAGGTCGCCTATATTTACCCGATTTGGCTACACGGCGCATGGCTATGCAATGGTGCCATGATTCCTTGCTGGCGGCCCATCCATGGAGACGCAAGACCCAGGAATTGTTACGTTGCTGGTGTTGGTGGCCGTCATTACAGCGAGACGTCTCTGTTTATGTCTCTGCTTGTTCTATTTGTGCTCAGTGCAAGGGATCCACCATGAAACCTATGGGACTTATGCAACCCTTACCTGTCCCCGAACGTCCGTGGTCAATGATATCGATGGATTTCATCGTCGAGCTTCCACCTGTTCAAGGTTTTGATACGGTTTGGGTCATAGTGGACTATTTCACCAAACTAGCTCGTTTTGTTCCATGCCAGGGTTTGCCTACTGCCCCTGTTCTTGCGGATCTATTTCTGCGTCATGTTTTTCGTGATTTTGGCCTCCCTGATATTATTATATCTGATAGAGGGTCTCAATTCACCTCAAGATTCTGGAGGCACCTTACCAATTCATTAGGTATAGACGACCGATTTTCCAGTGCTTATCACCCACAAACTGACGGTCAGACCGAAAGACTCAATGCCACCCTCGAGCAATATCTGCGCTGTCTAATGTTGCAATTTCAAGAGTCTTGGTTTTCGGTGCTCATCCATGCCGAGTTTGCATATAACAACTCTATTCATACTTCCACTGGTACTACGCCATTCTTTGCTATGTATGGCCAACATCCCCGGACTCTTCCACTAGATCTCGTCACGGACATTGCTAATCCAGCAGTACAGGGTTGCCTATGAGACGTTACAACCGTTCATCAGGCTGTTCTTCGTCAGTTAAAAATAGCGAAAGACCATGCTAAGCAGTATGCTGACCGGCATAGAGAACCAGCCCCTCAGTATGCACCGGGGAGCAAAGTTTGGTTGTCCACCAAAAATCTCCGTATACCAGGTCGCAGATGTCTTTTACCTCGTTTTGTGGGTCCCTTTCCGGTGCTTTCTTTGATTAACCCTGTTGCGGTGAAACTGGATCTTCCATCATCCTGGAAAATCCATCCAGTTTTTCATGTCTCTTTGCTCAAACCATGCCTCTCATCAGCTCTTTCTCTTCCTCGTCCGCCTCCTGTTATGGTCCAGGGTACGGAAGAATACGAGGTACAGGCTATATTGGACGTCAAGACGGTCAGAGGCAAGCAGTTCTTCCTAGTGGACTGGAAAGGTTATGGTCCGGAAGACAGGACCTGGGAACCGGCCTCCAATATCCATGCTCCTGATCTCATGTTTCAATTTATGGCCTCTCGTGGGGGTAAGGCTTCATTGGGAGAGGATGCTGTCAGGATCCGTAAGTCAAGGAGGCAAATACGCGATATTTCCTTCCCGACTCGCTTGGTTTCTTCACGTGTGGTCCCTTCACTGTTGTCACGAAGACGTTATTTCAGAACACGGAAGTTTGCTCAGCCACTTCGTTCCGTGTTCTTTAGGAAGCATTGGTCTTTGCCATGGAAACGCTCTCACTCTGCGTACTTGAAGTCACGTGCCTTCACGCATGGTTAGAATATCACGTGACTTTTGTTTTTCGTCTTATGTCCCGCCTTCCCCAATACTCGCTGCTTCTGAAATTGTCATTTCTCTTGCCGCTAAGTTTCTAACCTTGCTTCTGCTGAGTTTAGTGAATTGTGACCCGGACTGCCTACTGGATTCCTGCTGTTTTGTCCCTCTTGTCAGTGCCTCGACCCTCGGAACTGCTTATTGGAACTGTTACGGATTACGGACGTCTGCTCGGATTTGGCCCGCTGGTTTTTTGACCATTGGAACTGCTCACGGATTATTCTTGTCATCTACGTCCTTCCTTCTACTGCTACTGGAACTTTTCTACGGACTTCCTTGTTTTCACTGGGAACTGGAAACTTAATTAGGCGTCCGCGTGCCGTCGGTGGGTAGGTGGATCACTCATTGCTTGCGGATTACCTACTCTTCATTGAACTCGTCCATTCTGGACTTCCTTGGAAACAATCATCCGGTAAGACTGTTCCTTTAATTCTTCTATCCTGCTTTTGCTCCTTGTGAAGTTCCTATTTAGTTACGGATTATTTCCTTGTTCTCCTCAGAATACTGACGTCATATTCCCATTGTGATCTGCCAGTCAGTCAACTAAATCTATTCTCAGGTACTTGCAGTTTGGTTGGTTGGTTGAGCATAGCTATTGCAATATTCTTGTGTTGCTAATGCATTGTTCCTTTGCAGGTTGACTGGTTCCTGTGACGTCCTCTCATCTCAAAACCATCTTTTGGTTAATTGACTGATCAGAGAGTTTTTTATACCTCTTTGTTTGGTACATTGACAAAAAGAATTCGTCTTCTACACGACGAGTTCAAAATCTTGAAGTCAGGATTCTGGTTACTTGGTCTAGGACATTCTCCTGACTTAACACTTGTTGTACTCAATTGCGTCAAACCCAAATTCCTTTCAATGGAAGTGCGTGACCTTGCAAGTGGCGCAATGCTTCCTGACGGATCCGCCCTGCCCCCACCAATCTCTCCAGAAATGACCCTTCCCGACAGCTGGAGGATTATTCAAATAATAACAGATGATGTTCAATCAAATCTCAAAAGTAGCAAATCAATACTGATCTCTAAATCAAGCATCCACATTTAAGGGTTACACAATGGGGATCCTTTCAAAACATGACATGACCTATGGAGACTCCTCAGGCCGCCACTGAACTCCACCTCAGGATTACTCAGGCAGAATAAAGCAGGAGCCAGACACCTAAGGTTTTGAAAGGGATGTGTGCTGGAATTGAACAACAGGCTAGTTCCTCAAAAATCCTCTGTGCATAGTTCGGCACATTTGGCATCTTGAGTCATTGATGGCACAGGGCTGATCATGTGTTGTTTAAAGCAATAGTTTAGATATGTGCAATTTTTGGAAGTAGACGAAAGCAGTTAACATGATCCATGGAGTTGCACCACAGCAAAGTATTGCTCTTAAAACTAGCGTCTTGTGCTTCCAATGTTTATTGTCTAATTATTAACCAGGTGCAGAGAAATGAAAAAAGGTTCCTTTTTGCAGCTCTAGTTATGGTCTGGGGCTTTCCTACTGCGGCAAATCCCACCACTGTCCCTCCAGAGGACCTGGCCTCTCTGGAAAAATATGGCTTGTTGGGCCCCCTCTCAGGATATCCAGGTCATGGTCTGAGGAAGGAAAATGATGAGCGGGGCAAAGCAAGAGGTTAGTAAGGCGGGTGAAGAATGACGGACCATAGATGGGCAGGGTAGCGAGGCGGGGAGAGCTATTGGGTGCACCATGTATCACTTATGAAGGAGGAGTGACATATAGGCCTCGGTTGAGTTCCAACTCTACTATCTCAGGAGGATAGCTTAGGGGCAACATGCTCGCCTTGGAAGCAAGACGACACTGAGCACCACAGGTTCGATCCCCAGGTCCTCCCTTAGAAACCTCTGGGTATTAAGCGTGTTATAAATATCCTATCACATCATATCTACACGAGGCAGTTTCAAGGGATAGTATTTATAGATTGTCCTTACGGTGTTCGGTTGCTGGAGGGGGTCAAGAAGTGCCTGAAACATCTTGTTGGACTTCCTGGAATACTCTGATCTGTATGCTAAGGGTACAATGCGGTGCTAGCACAAAGACAAGATCTGAGTAGCTGAGTATGGGGGCGGAGACAGAAAGGAAGAGCGAAGAGCGGAACTGGATTCAGTGGCAATAAAAGGCAGCTAGAAGCCACCATGAATTTCTCCTGCAGAGCTCTAACAGCTCCTTCTATGATCGGAGCGGGGAATTAATCGGCAGCTAGAAGCCACCATGAATTTCTCCTGCAGAGCTCTAACAGCTCCATCTATGATCGGAGCGGGGAATTAATCGGCAGCTAGAAGCCACCATGAATTTCTCCTGCAGAGCTCTAACAGCTCCTTCTATGATCGGAGCAGGGAATTAATCGGGAGAGGAAGGATAGCTCGGGGGCAACGCGTTTGTCTTGGAAGCAAGACAACGCAGCACAACGCAGGTTCGAATCCTGATCCCACGCTTAGAAACCACCACTCGCTGGTATTAAGCGCGTTATAAATGAACAATAAAATAGAAAATAATCAATGATGTACACCTTTAGAAGTCCAACTTGTGACGTAATCAAACTGGGTGAATTGGCTGGGGAGATCACACTGCATTGCAATTGCACAAGCACAGTGCCCCAGTATGCAACTCAATTAAAATTCCTGGTGGCAGAAAGAGGATCTGTGCAGCTGTGTGAGGTTGTGGCATAACAAGCAGGCGAGTTAGAAGAAGGCAAGGCGCAGCTTGGGAGAGGGAGAAAGGGGTAATTAGGAGCATAGGGGTTTTAGAAGGTGGAGGAGCCTTCCTGGCGGGGTCTAGGGGATGAACACAGTTAAGAGTGGTGTGCAATATCTCTGAATCCCACAATGAGGAAGTGGGGCCGAATGCATAGCACCACAGTGGAAAGACAGCGCCTTTGCGTTATATTGTGGGTCCTTGGTCTTGACCCATATTGCAGGCCAAAGGATAAAACAAGCATTGGCAAGGCAATGCAAACTTTTTTTGGCTGTACTGTTCTCGTTTCAGAATTGACACTGGGTCAAGTGAAGGCCATGCAATCCTCTGATATGTGAATTGTGTAGGGTGCAAGAACAAAGACAATGTAAACTGCTCAACGACAAGGGTGGCACTCGACAGCATGTAGCATTTTTCATTTCCAACAAAAGCGATTGCAAAATGGCACTGCAGCCAAACAGCTTCATGAATGTGGGGCTGTAAAGCGGGTCCTTTACTCTTAATCAACTTTAAAATTAAGTTGGTGATTTAAGATACAGGTAGGCCAGACTAAGCTATGAAATTGGCCTGGGCACTAAAGAAAAAGTGGCACATATTTGCAAATGGCAATTCATTCATGCTGTGATAGACAGAGTAGTACCTAATGGGGATAATCGGCAAAATGTGTTGCAAATTGCACGTTTGAAAGAACTATGTGTTCAGTAGTAGGGGAGCAACTGGTGGGGGAAAGAGCAAGAGGGCACTCCTGCCGGGAAAGTCGCATATCTGCTGGCTGTCCCGTTGCTGCCATGCACACCTTATTATTATTTTCTTTTAATCCCTTCTATCTCTTCATACAATGCACGCTCCAGTCTGAAGGCAATGCCCGGGCTAAACAGGAGAAGTACTTTAGCCTTTGGCAGAGGGGCAAACTTGCGTGGGGGCATTCTCTGACCAAGGCGTGTGTGTGGGCACTGGTGTCAAGTTAGCAGCAAATGGTGCACATCAGGCCACTGACATTGCCTCTAAACGTGATGGGATTGAGGAACAAAATGCACATTTCTATTAGTATTTTCCAGCACGTAAATGCTGTGGTTGGGATCATGGACGTCATTTAGGGATTGCTAGGGGTAGCCATAGCGACCCCTGTCATTTGGTTTGTGACCCCTACCAATCCACTCATGACCACTGTGCTAGGGGCGTGGCTAGAGCGAGGCAAGATGGGCCGTGGAGCTTAGCCTCCTCCATTTTGTCTCGTCTTTCGTTGCCAGCAGCACGTGTTCACTGTTGTTGTGTGTCGACTGTCTCGAGCTCAGAAGAGCCCAGGAGCCCTCCCTGCCTCTCGGCTCCACTCAACGAGCTAAGTTATGTTCAGCCCGGCCATAGGGCTGACACGTGTGTCGTGTGTTCGGGGCAGCCATGGCCATCGTGAGCATTAGCCCAGCACCACTGTGATGCGGTCACTGGCCGCGGGCTGCTGTTTGCATACTACAGGCAGCCTTAAGGAAAAGAGTGTGAGTAAAGTAACCCACCCATCACAGGTTCAACAAAAGTATGCACCACAGCACGACCGCCACAGTTCACCCTGGTCTGACTCTTGTCCGGCGGCCCCCAGTGAGTGCGCCTGGTCTTTCTGGGGGTAGCCGGGCCAGTGTGGGGAATACGAGATGCCTGCAGCCCACTCTAACTGACTCTGCCCCTAGCAGACTGCCAGGAGAAGCGAGCACCTGCCCAGTCGGTGCTCGACTGCGAGCGGCCCACCCAGTCGGTGCTCGACTGCGAGCGGCCCACCGGGCCCGGCAACCTCACAGTAGAGTGCACCTACCTTCCTGGCGTGGGGCTGCCACAGACGAAGTAGATGTTATTGTGATAATGTGATTTAACGTAACGGTAAATCACATTATGACAACAACATCTAAAATCTTTAAACACACACCCCCCTTCACATCATGGGTTTGTGTTTTAAGAAAAATATGAAGTTAATTGCGGCAGGGATCCCTTCCTCTTGAAGTCGAAAACTGCAGTGGTTGGTGAGAAATCCTGTATTGCCACTTATATTGGGTAGGACTTGCCTCCAGGTTTATTTCCCTGAAAATAAAGAGTGACCTTGTGGTGATCCACGCAAACACGGTCTAAGATTATTTTATGCCCAGCAAACGTTTGAAGTGGCCACCATTTGCAAAAACATGCGCAGCCATCTGGATAGGGAATGGGATGGTCCGCCTGCATGACAGAGAAGAACAATCCCTGCACTGTTTTGCTGCTGCTCCCATCGCGAGGATGGACTACGCCATCCAGAAAAGCGTGCACCTTTAATTACAACGTCTGGGTGAGTCTAGAAATGTGGTTAACACAGGGCTGTGACCTGAGGTAAAGAGTGTGAGAGTGGCGTCTCTGCCAAATGTTCCTGAATCCTGACCATACCTGCCTACATTTGAAATTCAAAATTCCTGAGGTGTATGCCCCACCCACAGCCACACAAGACTCCGCCCATTTGCACACGGCTCCGCCCACACGCCCCGCCCACCTGTCAAAAAGGGAAACTCAGTTGTTGTAGCCTTCAGTTTGCTTACTATAGCATTGAAAATCATTCATTCAATGCTATAGTAAGCAAAATGAAGTCGGCGCCGAAGCCGAAATAATAGTGCTTTCAATCCATGTCATTGCATTGAAAGCAGTATTATTTCACCAGCGCCGCCGCCGATTTCGTTTTGCTTACCATAGCACTGAAAATCATTCATTCAATGCTATAGTAAGCAAAATGAAGGCGGCGCCGCAGCAGAAATAATGCTGCTTTCATTCCAATGACATGGATTGAAAGCAGCATTATGTCGGCTGCAGCGCCGACTTCATTTTGCTTACTATAGCATTGAATGAATGATTTTCAGTGCTATGGTAAGCAATATGAACGTGGCACGGCCGCCGTAATAATAGTGCTTTCAATCCAATGATATGGATTGAAAGCGCTATTATTATAGTGGTGCAGGCAGTGCGCACGAACATTTCGTGCCATTTCCAGGTCCCGTCACATTCTCCACCTGATTGGATACCAGTGGCAGCCAATCAGGTGGAGAATATGACTGATCCGGAAAGAATCTCAAAATTCCTGAGATTCAAGGAACTTTTCCGGAGACTCAGAGAAATGCTTGAAATTCCGAAGTCTCCGGAAACATTCTGGAGGTTAGGCAGGTATGATCCTGACGCACTGGGTGATGGGTACTCTCTTCTCGAGACCTGACGCCTGGCACAGCTTAGACGGTTGGAGTTATCATGGAGTATTTAAAATGGCATGCATGCCAATTTAAACACATCGGGCCTCCATACCGGGTTCCGGTACTGGGTTCTGTGATTGAGGAATTACTGGGTCATTACAACCTTGGAGGACCCGGTAATTCCTCATTGACAAAACCAATCCCCAATGGGAATGGGGATGGAGCTAATAACTGGCCCGTTAATAACAGGCCCGTTATTAGCTCCTTGGTACTCTTGTGGGACCCGCAAAGGACGTCTGGTCTGCACAGACCTCGTAATAAGGCATCCCGTAATGAGGCCCATCCTCCTATCTGTGAGAAGGGTACCTCAGCTGGTGGCTTTGGGGTTTCAAAAAGTTTTCTAGAGTGACCTGATGACCCTTGGGTGGAGGGTCAAATAACATCACGTCCTGTGGTGTCATGGGGAGGTCAAGGGTCATGTGATGTCACTTCCGCTACCCCGGGCACATCCCTGGGCGGGATGTGGTGTGTTTTTGGCTTTGTTAGCTGTAAGTTAATTTTTCATGCCCTGCTGCATTGGGTTATAATCCCATTGAAGTCGGATTCTTGCAAGGGCTGGAGTTTTGTTTTGATCTTAAACCAGTGGGCCTCATGGATATAAACTCATCTTTAAAAAGTAGCTTTATGTTGTAAGACACTTTTTCTTGAGCAAATGTGGTGTTTAGGGCACGCAACTTTACACATTTTAAAGAGACTCTTCTGATAGAGCTTCAATTCTAAAAGCAGCCAGAACTCCCCCCTTCACGTCTAAAACCAGACACCTAAGGACTGCTGGGAAGATGGTCTGTCTCCCCTCCCCCTATTACCCTTCCAGGCACTTCCCTGAATTACAAGTGCTACCGTCCCATCACGATTTCAATTGTCTAAAAACGTAGCCATGCGAAAAGCACCGTTGCTAACAATGAAATGTTTTACACCGTTATCATCTGGTTCCTGTCCTGCCTGCCAACGTCTTATAGGTGGGTGAGATCAAGTCCACGTAACTCAGAACTTCGGGGTGGCGGGGGCTCACACCCTATTTGCCCAGTGGTTGTTGCCAGGGGTGGACTGGGAACCAAAAGAGGCCCTGGAAATAATTTTCAAAGTGGCCCCATATGACACATTTTCGGCAAGCCCAATGCTTTTCCTATGAGAACATTTGGAACTACCACACAAAAGAGGCCCAGGGTGCAGAGGCCCACTGGGAAATCTCCAGAGTTCCCTATAGGGCAGTCGGCCCCTGGATGTTGCAAGCCTGTTCAGTAACATTGATCAAAACTGCTAGCTGCACAGAGAAGTAACTCATCAGACTGGACCGCTTTGGTCAGAAACGGGCCACTTAATTTTTTTTTTAAATGGCCTACACTCGCATGTTAGTCAGGTGCTTTGGGCTTTGCCCTGTTGCCCTTTCGGTCAGTCCGAGCCTGGCTATACTTTGGTCTACTTCTCTCTCAAACCCTGCGGTGTGGTGCTGTTATTTATTTGCTTTGTAAATCTGCGCGTGTCTAGCGGGTAAAAAAGAGACAAGGCTATTTAGCCATTGATACGTTCCTCTGGGTTTGTGTAGTGAACTTCGTGCATGCAGAGCTGCCTCAGAGCACATGGGGAAAAACAAAAAAAGAAAGAGAAAAAAGACTGGGGCAACTAAGACACCAGGAGAGGTGGCAGGGTTCATTAAAAGGAGACCCTTTGGTTGTGTCCTCGGGCAAGAGGAGGTGTACACAGTAGGAATTGCCAAGAGGCCCCATAGTCAACCTCTTGTTTTACCCGTGTTTGTGAGAGGTATTTCACCTTGTGTTCACCCATTGCCACTCCAAATGAACTGAGGATAAGCGCATTATAATCGTCATCCTTCCTCGGTATTGCCTGTGCTGACTATGATTAGCAGCGGGCTTAGAGCTGCAGCAAGGCTGCTCCAGGGCTGATTCACACATCCTGTTCAGGATTTAAATTAGTTTAGCACATGGAACATGTGTAATCAAGGCTAAACTATGCACAATTCGCAAAGCATATGCATAGTTTATTCACAGAGAAGCCACTGATGTGTGCCTACTGAATGCAATGCGTAAGCACACGCATACTCTACTAAAGTCCTGATTACATGTACTCAACGCCTTGAGTTCGCCAGTCCTCCTGACAAATAATCGTGAGGTCTTCGGATCTGCATATGGTTTTTAAAAAAGCTTTCTTGCTTCCAGCCCCGGCCTCCACCTGCTCTTCCAATAATTGGGAGGGGTCTGGCTATGCTCTGCCCTGACATTCCGAAGCCAACCTCAGCTGAGGACTCTTAGGGCAGCAGGACAGGAGGGATGTGAGCATTGTGATGACTACCAGACTCAAGTGAAATGAAGGTTTATTTAAGTAAGTGGCACATTACCCATCAATCAGGTGTCCTTGTCCACTGCCCTCACTTGACATGGAACACCGAAGGGAAACCACTCTTGCCCCCTCCGAAGTACTCCCTTCACCAGCTTGTGGAAGGTGAACATGACAGACAGAACCATGTTACTGTTCTACAGGGGTCTCTCATGGTCCCACCTCTGGCGTCTTCTCAAGAGACCGCCGGCGACCTTGCTGACTGGCCAAGCATGATTAGGGCAGTGCATACACTTTCATCCTAACCAACCTCGCCCTTTTACTGAGAGTGATGAAAGCTGGTTTTGTTCACTTCCTACCCTTCCCGAAGGTCACAGAAAGGCTATCTCATTTTCAGATACCATAGCATTTATCTCGGTAGATCACCAGTGCTCTCTTGATGTCAAGGACCGAATGGCCTCCGCTTGCATGTCTTCTGGGGGAAAGTTCTGTAGGGCTCTCTAGATGTTTTGGACAACATCTCCCATGACCTGTTACCACTGAATATGCTGGCTAAGGCAGATGGGAGTTGTAGTCCAAAGCATCTGGAGAGAGAAATGTTGCAAGGCCATGCTCTATGACACAATCACCCCTTGGTCACGTTGGAAAGAGGAATACATCTTTGGCAGGGAAACAGACCCTGGTTTTAACAGGTCTGCATACTAAGGTACCCATATCGCTCATCCTCCTCACTGAGGTTATGGCCAAGAGGAACTGTGTTTGAAAAGATAACCAGGAAAAATGTATGTCAGTTAGTGGCTCAAAGTGGGTGCTCTGTAAAGCTTGTAACGCCAGGGGTAAGTACCATGGTGCGAGACATGCTTTTTTATTTGGATTCAAGAGTGTAAACCCCTTTAATAACCTGGAAACAAATATTCTCAAGTTTGGCATCATGGCCCTTTTGCTGAGCACTGGCTTCTCAAGGTAGTAAAAAGTTATATCCATCTGAAAGCTGTATAAAATGATGTCCACAACCGGTACGGAAGGAGATGCTACTTGGTTCACCCCTTGTCCCATTCACTATTGCTGGAAGAAACTCCACTGGTGAACAAAAGATCAGCTAGAAGATGGTATTTTGTACTATATCCACCAACAGTCCCTCAAACCAGCGTATGGCACACAGCCCCCTCCAGATCATTAGACTCTGATGGGATAGAGTTAAGTATGACACTAGGGGGTTCCCACGAGGGGATGGGCTCACAGGACGACTAGTGCTGTGCCACCTGTAAGACGTAGGAGTAGCAGAGTCCATGCCCTGCTTGGCTAGTGTGACCCAAGGACAATACCTCTTCCCTGTGTGCTTCCACCTTCTGGAAGACGGTGCCATGCATCAGAAAAGGGGTGAATGCATAGTGGAGACCTCTGCACCATTGTATTTATGGGGCATCAATCTTCCAGGCCATGTTACCTGGGCTTTGAGAATAGAAGACTGGGACCTGATTGTGGTGCCTGGTGTCAAGTGAGTCTACCACTGGAGTGGATGAGTGATGGAGCAGCAGGGGTGTATATTTCAAAGAAGAAGAACATGTCCAAATGAGATGATCTTCTCTTCTGTTGGGGATGTCCTGAATGCTAGACTTAGGCAGGCAAAAGCATGTTGATTCAGCACAGTAGACGATTTGAGCAGCCAATGGACTTCGCCTTCTTCCCTCACATCAGCTAACATACAATTTTGCTGTTGTGTTATCCACCCTCCTTTTTTCTAGCACGCATTCAAGAGAGGGGAGAATGCCCAAAGAGCTTCCTAAATCCACCCCACCCCCTTCCAATGAGATTCAACTCAATATTGCACCTTTATCAATCAATATAAATTAGACAGCCCGAGTAGACCTGCGGCTTCCAAGAACGCCACCACCTTTGCGTTTTCAGACCTTGAGGGAATGGCATCTACCTAACCCGCTCCAGGAAGTCAATGGCTCTGTTCTTTGCAATCTTGGGGAAATCCAGATGATGTGTTCCCAGAGTCATTGGGAAGTGTGTTTTTTAATGTGATCACTGCTCCCCCTTTTGGTAATATACATGGTATTCCCATGCCTGAGTTGGTTAATACCTCTATTAGGCTAGAAAATGGTACACCTTAACCCCTCTCTTTGAACAGAGTACTATCTGGCTAATACACTCTAGCTAAGACATCCATTGACTGCATTGCTCTCTGCAGTTCATGGGATTGGAGGCATGTTGCCTGCTCTACCAGGGGAATGCGGAGACTGCGCAGATGTTTTGATCAAAGCAAGATGTGCATGTACCTCCACATAAGGAATATCACTGTGTGATAGCTCTCGGAAGGGGCGCGCAGGTTTGCTGTGGAAGGATATATTCGCTGACAACAAGTAGAATGAGATGCTGCTCTGAAGAACAGGTTCATTAGACTCTCTTACTCACCTGCCACTTCACCCTTTTTCTTTGTCTCAAGGAAAGAAAGTTACTTACGGGCCTGCAAAGGCCACAGGGCCATCACTGTGATAACTGTGAAGAATTGTTGTCCGCTTCTCTTAATATCCAAGCCTCTAGGTGATGAAATGAAGACAGCCTCTCACCCTAAATATGGTTTATAAGAGTATCAATTATGCCATTTGCCTTGTGTAATTCTCATCAAGATGTTCCTTGAAGTCCTTCATCAATTTGAGTTCGTTTTTCTGGATGACACCTTCATTTTTTCTTCAGCTTCGTGTACAGCATCCATGGATGGTCCTACAGTGGCTACAGAAACATGCTCTCTTTGCCAAGCTAGGGAAATGCTTGTTTCATGTATAGGAAGTAGTAGCGCTCTTGCGGTTAGTGCTAACACCCTCAGGTATGCACATGAGCACCGCTCAAATCCATACTACTTTGAGCTGGTCCCATGCTCAATCCATAAAGGCCATACAGGCACTCCTCAACTTTGCCCATTTGTACAGGCATTTAATTCTTGCCTTCTCCACTATTGCTGCTCCCCTCACTTGCCTAACCAAACCTTCCGGGATGTTGTTCAGGTCCGGGAAAGGCCAGAAATCACTGGACCTTCTAAAGCAGACATTTACTATGGCTGATGTCTTTACGGCACCCTAATTCTGAGGAACCCTATGTTGTTGAGGTTGATGCAGCGCTTTTGCCGTAAGGAGCTATTCTTTATCAGCAGTATCCCACTACTCAACATCTTTATCATTTATCATGTAGGGTATTATTACAGAAATTAAACACCCGCCAAGCAGAATTATAATAATGTATCATCAGCATTACCATTTGCAAGGGGCCAAACATAAGGCGATAGTATAGACTCTCCATAGAAAGTTACCAGATCTTGCCTCTGCAAAAATGCATTAATACCAGACAGGCAAGGTGGCACATATCCTTTTCTGCCCAGTGTCCTACTGTCCATGGTTTATGGGGAGGGATCCACACAAGTTCCTAAAGATTACATCATCACTTCAGAATAGGTAACATATGCATGCATGCCCTCTCAACCTTTGGCCCAACAGCTATGTGATTTGACAGCCTCTCATCTGGAAGATGTCGTGGCCATGAATGATACTCTCTCCGAGGGGCTCGTGTGCATCCAAGACTTCTTGTATAATCTGCTCATACCAGATACATGTGCACTGGCCATTTACTGGTGCATGGCTCTAAGGTAGCAAGATATCAAGGTCAGCAAAAGAGACAAGCTTTAATATGTCACTGGTGTTGGTGGCCTCACATGGAGGGATATGGTGGATTATATACTAGGCTGTTCAATCTGTGCCCAATGTAAAAACAGGAGAGGAAAGCCATTAAGTGTGATGCAAACCATGCTGGGACCCCAAAAAACACGGTTTATTATTTATATGAAGTTATTTGTGGAATTAAACAACGTTGGAGGTATGAACATGGTCTGGGTCATTATCAATGCCTTTTCAAAAATGGGGAATTGTATCCTGTGTGCAAATGTATCATCAGCTACTGTCTAAGCTGATCTTTTTTTTTGCCACAGTTTCTGCTCACATGGACTCCCATCCATCATAATGTCATACCAGGGATCACAGTTCACCTTCCAGTTTTGGAGGGCATTGACAGCTTTTTTCGGCATCAATTCTGTATTTTCCTAAGCATACCACCCACGAACAGATGTGCAGATTGAAAGAGCAAAATCTGTTTTTTTCCATCTGCAAAATCAATCAACCTGGGTGTCTCTGTCACTCAACAATATTCTCTTTCATCAATGGGGTATTACTTTTCTTTCCAGTATTTGTGGTATTTGGGCATTATCCGCGCAAGCTATTGCTAAGTGTTCCAGTGCCTTCTCCACTTCCTGCAGCAGATGACTTTCTTCAACATCTCCAGTATGGCCTCCATACTTCAACACTTGCAGCCTGCCCAGGCATGTATCAAATATTGTGCTGATGTTCAGTTGCATGCTTTCCCTTTTGACCAACTCAGTGACAAAGTCTGGTTATCAACAGAACTCATCCCCAATAACAAATTCGTGTCTGCCATGGAAAGCCCCGCATCCCCATCCTTGTATACTAATCCTACTGTGTTGCACAGGCTCTTTCGCGTGTAGTCGATTTTGCATTAGTCACCAGCGTTTCAGAACATCTATAAATCGATCTATGTCCACCGCCCATATTAAGTATTTAATTTGCAGGCCTTTGATTCGCCTTGTTAGCAGTGGAATTGCATCCTTTGTGCACTGAAAAGTCAGCGTCAATGTTCAGCCATTTTAATAGACACCATGAAGCAGTTGAACACAGAACTAAAACTGGCAGGAGCAGAAAGCAAACTTGGCATGAAAAAGCCAGGGGGAGGGGAGTCAGATTGGTTCAATCACCAGGGTTGCATATGAGTTGTCAGATGTTGCAAGCAGCAATACAGGGATGGCAATCATTGCATGCTCGTGTAGGGATGTCAATAGAACACATGTTGAGCAAACCTCATGGACATGTTTATTGGGTATTTATAACGTGCCTATACAGCAAACAGGTGTTTCAAGGCGCATCAAGACAAGGGAGTGGGGTACAGGGCAGAAAGAAAACAAAGCAATAACGTTCCTACTAGGTCTTGAAACTTTTGGATCATGCAAGTGCTGAAACAAGACAGCAGGGGAGAGGGGGAAGAGGGAGTGTAGGTTGGGGAGAAACAGGGAAGAAGGCAAACAATAATGTTCCTACTAGGCCTTGAGGCTGGAGCGTGCAAGTGCAGTAACATAAATGAGGGGAGAGGGACAGATGGATAAGTAAAGGTTGGGGATGAACATGGAAGAAGACAAACAATAACGTTCCTATTAGGTCAAGAGGCAATTTCGGAACGTGCAACTGCAGTAGCAGAAATAAGGGGAGAGGGCGGGGAGGGGAAGTATAGGTTGGGGGTGAACTAGGCGAAGAAGACAATGGCGTCCCTACTAGGTCTAGAGACAATTCGGAGCTTGCAAGCGCAGTAGCAGAATGAGGGGAGAGAAGGAGGAGTGGAAGTGGAGGACGGGGAGGAAGGAGCAATGCTCAGGTGGGAGGGAGGAGAAGGGTACAATAACTGCAAGTGAACAGGTTCAAGCACCGCAAAAGGCTGGAAGAGAAGAAACGACATTGGTGTGGTTGCACAATTTGGGAAAGCCTCACCCTATGGTGCAGGGGGCTACATCAAGTATGCAGATACAAGTAGGTAAGGCGCAACCCTGGACTGCCTCACCTCATGGTGAGGGGGGCTACATCAACTATGCAGGATCAGATAGGCAAAATGCATCATTGAACTACCTCACCAGATGTAGGGGAACATGAACAGGTCAGTAAGGACGGTTGCAGGCAGCGTGTGGGCATCTGGGCGCTAGTTACATTATAAGCGGTTACGCCAGGTGGGTTACATGCAAAGCAAATTAGGTACGCAGCACAAGGCTGTAATGACACATCGGTTGGGATTCATAGATAGTGAAGTGCGTGCGCAGCATAAAGCTGCTGGGTTACATCATTGAGGGTGCAGCACGGGCAACGGGGGTTGCAGGCAGAACAAACTGGGGTTGCAGGCAGAACAAAATGACAAAAAGGGTTACAGGTGCAGCATAGTCTGAGCCAAGGCCTGCTCTTGATTTCGTGCTCTCTGTGTGTTGGGCAGGCTTTATTGGAAGGCAAAGTGTCTGAAGCTCGTGGCGTGGCCAAAGTGGCACAGACAGCACTGTGGTACAGTTCATCTACTTTGGGTAGATCAAGCTTCAGTAATAGCGCTTAAAGTCGATTGTTGTAGATCACCCTAGTGACAGCATCAAAGCAATTTGCAGGGGGCTGGTGGTCCCAAAAATGTCCTTTGCACCTATCAAGATGACTGAGTTCTTTGTTTGCTTGGTTTGACGGACAATGATGGCTCTTGCACAATTCTAAGTTCACAGCAGGAACATTTTTATTTTGGGCCTTGAAACTTCTTATTCCCTGCTTGATGCAAAATATAGTTATTTAAGAATTACCAAAAGGGAGCTGTAGTCAAAGTAGTCCTGCTTCCTGTTTTATGTGTGTGCTTTTGTGAGATGCACAGAGATTCTTTAATGAATCTCATTATTGCCCATAGCTCAACTCCCCAGTCTACTGAAGACTTCGGGAATGAGTGGATTGGCCATGAACAGCGTCAGCAAAAGGCACAGTTTCACTGCATCATCAATGCACGGAATGGCGCCCCCTGGTGGATCCGAGCGTCATCCCTGCGATTGATTGCCAGCTTTCTTCCCTTACACATCAAGCCAATGGCGCCCTCAACAGAGACAAAACAATACAGTACTGGTTTGAGTTTCGGCTATTAGGTGTCGCCAAAACTGTTGCATTAGAGTACAGATAGGGAGAAATCGCGTATGAGGAGGGCCACACAGCATGTTGGTGTTCGGCTATTTGCCACAACCTCTGCTTCTGCCCCCCAAACCACCGAGCGAGATGCGCGCACAGCCGTCCGTGCGAGATATTGAGCGGGGGCTGTGTGAAGAACCACACGCACCCCGGTGCTACTCCTGAAGAACTGAGGCTTGAAGCATCCTCCATGTACATAGTTATATACGAATGATGAGCACTTAATACCCATTATCACTATATACTGCTACAATAGTGAAGCAACCGTGGCCAGTCCCTGTGTGTCAGTTGGAGGTTAATAAAGCAGCAAGCTTCACCCATGCTCCGTGCCAACATTAAGACCACAACATAATTAGCGATGACGAGTAGGATGCAAACCCGCTGTGGACAAGATGCCGGGTGCGACACCACCCCTGGTCTTTATACAATCATCAGGTAGGCCTGCAATACCATGGCCCCAATGGAAACAGTTGATCGAGACATTCCTGGAAGCAGGGGGAGGTGGCGGCTACGCCACAGTAAGGAAAAGAGCTATGCTGCGAAACGCTCTGGGCGTGTAAGGGCAAAGAATGTTTGCGGGGCAGAAGCCAGAGGTTGTGGTTAATGATTGAGATGACGTCTACAAAAAGGCGGTGAGGGGGATCATGAATCGGTTCTCCAGCAAAGAGAACATAGTACTAGACAGGATGAGACGCTACAGTCAGAAGCAAGAACCCGCGGAAACGGTGGATGACAATGTAAGCAGGATGAGAGAGTTGGCTGCATTGTGCACCTTTGTAAACACTGTGGAAAAAAGGATTTGTGACATGTTGACAGTGCACACAAAAAACATGAAACTTCAAGAAAAATGTATACTTGAGAAAAAGCTGCAGCTGGACAAGGCTATCCAAATTGCCAGGGCAGTGGAGGAGACGTTGTGTAGATGCAAAGAATGGGCAGGAAGTCTGCCAGTTTTAGATGTATATGCCTTTCAGTTCAAGGGGGAAAAAGAGACAAGTAGCAGGCTGACACCAGAGCAGAGAAAGGAGTGACGTGAGAACTCTTGAAATGCCACGGATGCACTGGCACCCTACAGCTGGCGAATGACAGAGAGTGTCCTGCCAGGAGCAGTGTCTGTGATGAGCGAAGAAAGAGGTGAGAGATGGAGAGTCGTTGGATGAAGATGGGAGACCTACAATAATAATGGTGACCTGTGGGAAGGCCGCAAGGGAAAAACCACACTGTGTAATCAAGGTGGATGGAAATTAAACAAGAGTGATGGCTGACTCAGGGTGAGATCTGATGACATTACCTATTCGCACGTACAAGGACATGGTCGGCAAATAGAGGGTAGAAGTGTAGAGGATGAAGTACAAGCCCAAAGTCTTTGGAGGTGCTACGTGAGTTTGTTGGGTACATTCGCAGTACCATTGAATTCAACGGCAGAGTGACACAGACCAGAGTGTATTTTTTTCAGATGAGGGCCCAGCTGTATTAGGGTGGGATGACCAGGTCAAACTCAACATCAGGCTGGATCCCAGCGTAGTGGAACAGGTATTGATGGTGAATGCAGGAAGAGCATCGGTGTCCAGGGAAGTATTTCCCTGGCTATTCTCAGAATGTTCTGGGAGGATAAAGAATTATGTCCACCAGATCAAGTTTAAACACAAGCCTATTCCAGTAAAGCACAAGGTGAGACCGGTGCCGGCAACGGCGAGGGCAGCTCTACAGTCGCAATTAGAAAGGATGTTGAAGGACGCACAAAAGAGAGAGTAAAATCATCTGAATGGTTAAGCCCGGTGGTCCTTATAAAAAAACAGCACTCAAGAGATAGCAGACTGTGCATCGATTTGCACAGCCTCAATCAGGAGGTGATTACGGACAGCTACTGATTCCCAAGCATAAACGAGCTGATCCTTATGGTGAAGGAAGTTATACATTTTCTCAAACCTGGATATGAGGGGCGCTTACCAACAGATCAGCCTACATAAGGATTTGAGGCCCCTCATAGCGTTCATGCCACATTTTGGGACATATCAATTTACCTGCATGCCGTTCTGGTTGCCCTCTGCGGGTTCAGCCTTCCAGCGGATGATGGATTCTCTGTTGCGCAATTTAGGCAGTGTGTCCTATTTCCAAGATGACATATCAATTTACGCCAAGGACATCAAGACCCATGATGTCCTGCTTCAAAAGGTCCTCGCCAAATTACAGGAAGTGGGAGTGAGACTAAGTAATGACAAAGTGTGTGATCAAAGTCAGAGAGGTGGAGTACCTGGGCTACAAGATTTCAAGAGAGGGGATCAGCCCGAAGAGGAACTTGCTACAGGCAAACGTGAAAACCCCAACACCTGCGAACAAAGATGAACTGACATCATTCTTGGGTCTCTCAGAATATTATACTGAATTTGTTCCACAGTTCTCAGAAACCACTGCACCACTGAGGAAGTGAGTACAGCTGGCGCCAAAAACAAATTAAGCCGTTTGATGAGGTTAAAGAGTGCATTTTAAATGAACCATGCCTCTCGCCATTGACTCCACTATGGAAGACCATCATTACAAATGATGCCAGCACGTATGGCCTTGGGGCGGGCCTAACACAGAAGAAAAGAAAGGGGATGCGGAACACATAGTGGCGTTCGCCTCCAAGGCATTGTCTGAGGCAGAAATGAACTATTCCACAGTGGCAAAAGACATGGTGGCCTGTGCCTGGGCAGTCAAATATTTCAGAACATATGTATGGTGCAGAAAATTTCAGTTGGTAACAGACCATAAGCCATTAATTTACACGTTAAGTCCAGAAGCAGCGAAAACATCCAGGCCTCGGCTCGCCCGTATCGCTGCCAAACGGCAGGAAGACACCTGCGAAATCAAACACATTGCGGGATGGAAAAATCCCCAAGCAGACTGTATGTCCCAATTACTGGAAGCGAGAGATACAGCAACAGACTTTCTCAAGAATGAGTGTGTAGGCGATCTAAGAAGCAAAGAGTTCTGAAAAATGGGTGAAGGGCATTGGAAAGAGGAATCTGCGAGTGACTCAACCATAGTGAAACTGACGGAATAGGACAGGAAAGGATGGCCAGAGGTGAGAATGATTCCGTAAGATCTGAGGCCATACTGGAAGGTGGCCGATGAAATATTTGAACCAGAAGACTTAATGAGGAGAGGCGACCAAGTCATACCACCCATGGGGATGAGGAAAATCATTATGTTCAGGGCGCATGTAGGGCACCTGGAAAGGAACTTGGCGAGGCGAAGTTTGAGGGACTCATGTTGGTGGCCCGGCATGGATCAGGAGATACGAGTCATGTCAGAGAGGTGTCATGAGTGCTTAAATAGCGATAAGTGGCTAAAGGTTAGGCAAGCCCCTTTAATTCCAACAGAGATAACGGAAGGAGTGTGGCACAATCTGGAGTTGGATTTCTTTGGCCCCTCAAAGTGATGTTGCTGGACCAAAGATACAGGGTGGTCCTCATCGACTATCTTTCTAAATAGGTGTAAGCAGAATTTGCATCCGACATAAAAACATGCACGGTCGTTAGTGTGCTCACAGCAATATTTCAGAGAGAAGGTTTGCCCAACAAAATAGTGACAGACAATGGTGTCCAGTTAGTGTCCAGAGAAATGGAAAAATTCATGAGGGACTACAATATTACACAAGTAAAGGCATTCCTATATCATCCCCAGGCAAATGGACTTGTGAAGAGAACCAACAGGTTTATCAAAGGGGAATTACAACTTGCAATGGCATTGGGAATGGACCCATACAAAACAGTCAAGGAAGCTATAGCTGCCCATCGCTTGAACCCGAATGGGACCACCAGAGCAGCATCCACACTGGTACCTCCGTGGTTGTCAAAGGTGTGGGAAGATGACACTGTGGGTATGGAGGAAGTGGTATGGTGGTTCAGAAAAATCAAAAGGCAAATGAAGGAATGGAATGACAGGAGAAGGGCTGCCCAAACCAATGACGTTCAAGAAGGTGATTTTGTTAAAATTAATCTGCCCCACAAGGATCCCATGACAGGGTCTAAGTAGAGCATGCCAATCAGAGTAATGCGAAGAGGTATGAACCATGTATACACCCAAGATGTGAAGAAATGGAACGTTGAGGGAGTGGCCCTGTTTGAAAAGATGCCTAAAGTGCTTAGTGAGGCAGGGTGTTGAAGGCAGGGGCTCACAGAAAAATAAAGACGTTGCAAACACAAGAGCCCCAATGAGTTGAGAGTTGATGAACTGGGGCAAGGGTAGGGAGCTTTTCCTGAGAGTCCTAAAGTTCATGGAGAGGTGCAAAAGGCAGAAAGTGAAATACAGACAGAACTGAGAGAGGAGTTGATGTCGCAAGAGGAGGAGAGCAGAGAGAACCGGCCTCAACATGAGAGGAAAAGGACTGCAAGGCTTCCAGACTTTGTGATTGAGTAGAACCAAGCTGCTAAAAAAGGGAGATATGTGGAGATTCGGGTTCACAAGAGGCAGGGCCGCCAGCTCTTGCAAGACCAGAGAGCTAGATGCGCACGCAGATGCCTGTGCAAGATATTTAGAGCGCGGGTTGTGCAATGAACCACATGCATCACAGCGCTCCTCCTGAGGCACTGAGACTTCAGAAATCCTCCCTGTAAATAGGTATATGCTCATGCTGAGCACCTAATCCCCATTCTAACTTTATACTGCCCCCATAGTGAATCAATTATGGTCAGCCCCCTTGTGTCACTTGGAGGTTAAAAAAGCAGTAACCTTCACCCAGGTTCTGTGTCATCATTAAGGCCACAACTCCCTTGTTAATGGCCCTTGCTTTGCTGTGGAACAATTATTTTGGTTGTGGGCCACTAGGTCTTGATAGTGACCACAACTATGGGTGCCTACATTTGATTTTCAATGCTTTTTGATTTCCCCTCTCTGTCCGCTCATGTCTAGGAGCAAGCAACCGAGCTCAAGCCTTTTCCAGCACACATTTACAAAAGGAATTGAAAAGAAACATGTAATATCTCAGCAACAGTCACATAACCTGCTTTATTACCTTGCAGCTTTCTGCTCGGGGGACTGTCATTCAACTTTAGAGAATTCAACATTGACCGTGGATCCGTGGTACTCCCCAAAGCCCCAGCATTATCAACAGTGCAGTTCATCTACATGGCTTCAAAGCCAATGGTGAGTTATCTCCTGTATCATTGACAATGCGTGCAGTCTCATTTGATAAGAGACAGTAAGCAGTGGAAATGTGTAAACAGCTCTACGAGGGCAGAGTGTGGTTTCTATCCCCGTTGCTACAGAAGAGGGCACTGTCTCCTTTGGTTCCCCAGAACACAGCACCTATGTCTGCACGGATGGTCTCCATAACGAGAACCAACATGTGGATATTGAGATGTTTGCTTTCCTTTGCAGTAGGTGCACCATCTGACTGTTGTCTGCTGTTCCACCACTTGTTGATATTGTGCTACATTACCACCTTGGTTGAAAATAACACCACAAAGTAGTGTGGTGTGTCACCCCTCCTGGGAGCATGGTATCTCCCAGGGCTCGTGCTAGGGTCACCTGTTGCTGACCATCAAATAATAAAAGGGACGAGCCAGTTCCGGCTCGTCAGTTGCTGTAACGGAGCCCTGCCTGCCATATGTGTCATTCCTGCAGCGCGATGCTAGTGCTGCGTAGCAGGTGGAGGGCCTGCTGCCACAGGACCCTCCCCACAGACAGTGCCCCTGCTGGGCAACACTGTCCATTATGCCCCCCCCATGTCAGTAGAGCCCCTGCTGGGCAACTCTACATGCATGGGCAACCCTGCATATAGGCGCTGGTGCTCCTGCTGGGCAATGCCAGCGCTGTCCGTGGTGAGGAGCCTGTGTGCTCACGAGCTGGCAGGGTGCCCCCACTGTCACGTATGTCAGCTGGGTGCCTCCAGCCTTGGTGTGCTTGGTCTGTTTGACCGCAGGCCAGGACTTAACAAGTAGTCGAATGCAAAATATTCCAACACAGTACTAATGTGCCAAATATTTTCCTCTGCAGTATTGTTAGATAAAATAGTCCTGTTCTAGCTCTCTTTTAGACACAGTCCTGTGCAGTCCCGTTTACCCTCCTCTCACATTTTCCACCTCTGGTGTGAAATCATTCATGGAAAAAAGAGGTGCGTGTGCCCCGGAAGTAGAGATAGAGAATATAACCTCGCCCAGCATTGGAAGCATCACTTAAAGAAGGATCATTTAGAAATGTCGAATTGAACGAACCGGGGCTACAGTGGGAAATAGCATGTAAGGGACAACCGATGAATCTAAAACAAAAACTTTTCAGAATCCTCAGTCAAAATCCAGTCAATTCCAGAACAAGTATCTGAATTATTGATGTAAATGTTAAACAATATTTTCACAGCTGTCGCTTGGAACTCTTGTTGTGTTGAGTAATTGGCACAGCAACCAATTTAAATATGGCTGTGTATTCGATGTTTTACGAAAAAGTGAGATTAATAGAAGACTAATGACCCACATAATGTGGTTTAGTGGTTTTACTAATCAGGCTCAAAAGTAACGCGTTGTTGCTGCACACATGCCTACAATGGCATTGGGGTCGTTTTCCCAAGTACAAAAGGATGGCCTACGACACCTACTGAGGTAAACCAGTTGGTAAGCCGGGGGTAAACTAAAGAAAGGTGCGAGGGTCCTTAGTATTTCCCCCTTTACCCTTTGGGTCTAATCTCTCCTAAGGTGCAGGAGGGGAACCATGTCTTGTGCATCTGGAGTTTTCCACTCTAACTTACACAAAAGGGATCCGCTTCACAAACAGTGCTAGTGGGATAGCAAAAAAGTGAAAAGGGGAAACTTTAAAGGGCCCAGTATGCTAGTCCTGGTTTTCCCAATCTAACATTCAGAGTCTCGCGCGTATAGCACTCAGCTTGCTTCCTGGGCAGCGTCAAATAGCACTCAGCATGCTTCCTGGGCAGAGTCTCAGGCACACAGCCCTCAGTATGCTTCTTCGGCACAGACTCGGGCATATAGCACTCAGCATGCTTCCTGGGCAGAAACGTGGGCATATAGCACTCAGCATGCTTCTTGGACAGAGTCTCTCAGGCCCCTCACCATGCTTCATTGCAGAGTCTCAGGCATGCAGACCTTGGTATGCTTCCTCAGCACGGTCTGAAGCATATAGCACTCAGCATTCTTCCTGGGCAGAGCCTCGGGCATATAGCACTCAGCATTCTTCCTGGGCAGAGCCTCGGGCATACAGCACTCAGCATGATTCCTGGGCAGAGCCTCAGGCATACAGCACTCAGCATGATTCCTGGGCAGAGCCTCAGGCATACAGCACTCAGCATTCTTCCAGGGCAGAGCCTCGGGCATATAGCACTCAGCATTCTTCCTGGGCAGAGCCTCGGGCATACAGCACTCAGCATGATTCCTGGGCAGAGCCTCAGGCATACAGCACTCAGCATGATTCCTGGGCAGAGTCTAAGGACTATATACTACATATTATATTATATTATATTATATTATATTATATTATATTATATTATATTATATTATATAATGTACTTTACCAGCAGGTATCCCTCTGCCATGATGTTACCATTTCTTTTGCCAGCAAGCATCCTTTCCCCCACCCATGGTTGTTGTCAAGCCAAATCCACGAGCCAATAGTCGTCCTCAGTAGGGGGGCGCAGAGTAGGCTGAGACACTCCATTTCTGTTCCCTGACACTTGCTAGGAACGCAGTGGTGGCGGCAATGGCTTACCTGGTTGAGCAGCTTGTAGAGGTGTTACTGAGTTCCCATTCTAGATGCTTGAACCACCGAATGAGTTTGGAAACAGCCAAGAGGTGTCCCGCAAGTGCTGAGGGTTCTTTGGCTTGCTAAGGCTTGAGTACCGTGTGTTCCTACCCCGTAGGCTCCCAGTGTGTCCTGCAATGAGATTATAGGGAGTTTGAATGCCTAAGCCTAATTCCCACACTTCTCCCCTCAAAACCTTCCAGGTGGTTTATCATTATGAGATAGCGTTGGTAGTTCCTTGAGCCAATGGAATCACACCCTTTCTCCGCTGTGACGTGTACTTAGTCGAGATGCTCTGTGGAATGCCTCGTTGTTCTCCATACCTTGGTCTGAGGCCGGCTTGTAAAACTTATGGTAGTTGAAGTTTGTCACTCAAAGTGCTAAAGTTGAACTATGACTCTGCTTAGTCAATGTTCATAGGGTAATATTCATAGTGAATGTTTGCTGCATGTGCTAAAGCTTGATACATGCGATCAGCCCACTCTCCCCGCATCCATGTCCTCAAAAGCCTCTTTTTGGTGCAAAGCGGCCTTTCGAGTGACTGCGCATACATTTACTGCGCACCGAGGAAGTGGGCTGATCATGGCGGCAGTGCAGACTGTGAGGTAAGGAGGGAGTTTGGGAAGGGGTAGGGATATATGTGTATGTGGCGTTCCTGTGTGTGTAGGTATGTTGATGATGGGAGCGCAGGTCAGGGGACAGGGCGGGTCTTGTGTCAGAGCAGACATCTGGGCCTGACGGGAGGAGGAGGAGGGAGGGATCTGGGTTTGCGGGGGTGTTCCCTGCATTGGGAAGAGAGAGGAAAGGATGCGCAGAAAGGGAAAGATGTTTCCCTGCAGCGCCTAAATCAAGGCCCGAGCAACCGGGCTTCAATTAAACCAGCCTGTGGGGAGTCTTTATAGAACTGATACATTTCCACAGTGCAAAGTTCATAGAGCTCTACTATCTCGAGCCCATTAATTCCCTCTTCTTGTAGGTCAGGAGCAAATATGAATGTCAAGTAGTGCAAGCGAACTGTGTCTGAACTTGTCTCTTTTCCTTTTCCTGCAGGAGAGCCAAGTTCTGATCTGGAGCCGAGTTGCTGGAGCAGATCAAGTCTGGACAGTACTCTTCAATCTTGGTGGATTCTATGAATGTTCACTTCTCCCTGTCCTTCTTTTTCAGCGGTGAGCAGGTCTGGGAACAAAAATGGTCCGGATCTCCTTCCAGGTACGTTGCGGAAAAACAACTTGCAGGGGATGATATGAGCATGACCGTAAAAAGGTCGCACCCAGCTCATGGAAGATCTCGCAGGATTTCACAATCTTGTGCCATCTCACAGGATGTTGCATTCTCATGGGATTTGAGGGCACCTTGGGAATGTAGTCTTTGGATAATCTGTCTTGGTTTTGATAAATCCAGCACTCCTACTGGCCTTCAGCATATCCCTGGGGCATTGGTGGGCCTGAGAGGCCCCTCCAGGCTGTTGTGAGTGCAGCAATCAGACACCCTTGCTTTATGACTTGGGTCGGTGCCTTCAGCTACAGAAGCTGATCCTTCATTGGTTGGATGCTGTTCTTACCAAATAGCTGACTGTCAGCTCTGATTGGGCTTTGATATTTTCTTTTCCTCCTGCTCTTCTGGTTCACCTTCTTCAGACATGCCCACTCTTCTGAATTTCCCATTCCTGTTTTTTCTGCCTCCCTTTTATAGGACTGCACCGTTCTTTGACTGCCCATTAAGCTTCATGATTGCTTTGCCAATTCCCTCGTTCCCTGTGATTGGAGGGATTGGCCCTATTCACTTCTTTGCTTTTCTTTCAGTTTGTTGAATACCTCTGCCGGCGCTGACCAAGAGCTTTAACCTTGGGTCTGCCATCTTGAGATCAGGCAGAAGTGGCATCCCCAAAGCATGGCTTGGTGCTGTCTTGCAAATTTCTGAGCGCTTTTTCCCAAGTGCATTTTGGTCCCCCGCGTTACCCAAATGTGAGTAACGATGTGTGAGTGAATCCCTGTCCCTGCAGTGGTATGGCATGGTTTACCAGCCAATCCACTGCTTGCTTCCTACTCCTCCTCATAGCCCTGCGGACTGCAGGGACCCATAGGTCTTATTTCTCTGCTCAATAAAGGATCCGTCATCCACCAAAGGAAGGTACGACATCCTTTCATCGCTGGATGTTTTTTCGCGGGGTTTTTGACTGTGGATTTTTCTTTTTTAAATCATCGAATTTTTTGGGGGAGTTAAAACAATTATATAAATTGGGTGTGGGTGTACGAGGATATAAAAAAATTAAAGGTGATGGGGTTTGGAACCCCCCCAAAAATAAAAAAATGAAAAATTCGATTGAGTTTAAAATAAAAAAAATCTGCGGTAAAAAAACCAGTGAAAAAACATCCCGCGATGAAATGACATGGAACCCAAAGGAATGCTTGGGGTTACTTGAGGAATCTGGGGATTATGACCACCATGCACACCTCTGCTTCTACCACTATTCACATGGGGCCTTACCTGTCAAAGGCGGTTCCAAGGGGGGAGGGAACCTAGGAGAGCCTGTCATTGCCACCTCTAGGTAGTTATTCAGAGCGCTTGAGGAAATCCAGGCCCCAACCCCCATTAGATGGTTCCTCACCTTCTGTGCTTGCATCACTTGAGCCTACGCCCTGTGTAAACTAAATGCTGAGTCTGTGCTGGCTCTTTTGTGGTGCCCCAGGCTCACCATGCTCTTGCTTAGTGGCAAAAGCGGCGCCGTGTAGGAGGGATCCATGAGGCGCATAGAGCCCATACCTCCGGGTCGGCCAAGGTGATGGCGAAACATGAATGTGTACACAACGACAAACAACAGAAGAGTAATGAACCAAAAATGTACTACACAAGGACTAGGGAGAGATACAAATGGTGAATCATGTTTTAATGTCGATAAGCCGTCAACACTTTGCGCCAGCAAGAATTTCAAGGGGTTGGCCAAGACGCTGCCATATAATGACTGTGGGAAGCCGCTACCACCCAACAGTAT
Organism: Ambystoma mexicanum; assembly: GCF_040938575.1. Classification (NCBI taxonomy): domain Eukaryota; kingdom Metazoa; phylum Chordata; class Amphibia; order Caudata; family Ambystomatidae; genus Ambystoma; species Ambystoma mexicanum. The sequence continues at coordinate 277,019,824 of NC_090937.1, forward strand.
CGGGCAACAACCTGGAAAAGGATTAGATCGGTAGTGGGTGATCTTTTAATCTCCCGATGATCTGCGGTAGACTAAGGACAATTTGGGATGGGAGTGAGAAAATCTTATTAATTTTAGTTGCAAGATAGAAATACCCCTTCAAAAAAAGGAGGGTGCTTCCCTCTGAAATGATCAGGAGTTGGGCGCTTTGGATGCTGCTGTCAATATGTCTGACTTGGGGAGCGCAAAAGGAGCTTTCACCTTAGGTTGGAAAAGCACCCGTTAATGAGCTTAGGATAATACAGTAATTGCAATAAGATAACTGCAAGAAGATTAAGGCAGAGGATTCACTAATGCGCAGGACGGCGATCGGGAAGCAAATACCTCCAGTTTATTTATCTACTTTCTCATCTTCACCCAAGGGGGCATCAGCAAATACAATGGAAAAATTGAATAGTACCAAGAAGGTGTCAGTCAATTTTAGGGCCTTGCAAAAAAAGCTCCCAGCTTTTTTGCGGAACGTCCTGAACGGGAAAACCACCCCAGCACACCCATCGCCGCATATCCAGCTAAGGTTCCAATCACTTCCTTGCCTCATGTGTTCACGCCCCCCGCCCTCAATTTCTTATCCCACTTAAAGCACTGATTATATCGCTGCCTGTCTGAAATAACAAAAAGAGCCCATTGCACTAACTCTGTAGCACTCATACGACCCCGGGGGCACACCCGCATCCAGGGGAGGAATTGGACCGTAACAAGACAGCTGCGCTCCAGCAAAAACTGTCTTGTGGAAGCATCATTCTGTGTAGACCCAAAACCCCTGCGCCCCAAAGTGATGAAGCTCTCTGCCCCTGACTGTCGCGGGTCTCTCAAAAGTCGTCCTTTGCACAACAGCCCAAACTTAAGCAATTAAAATGTCCAAAGCTGCACATATGTCTCATGCTTTTCACACATTTTAATGTCAGGGTCACTATTCCGACAGAGGAAATGAGCACCAGACCAAGTGTGCATTGCATGCTCAGAAGGAACGAACGTTTCAATAGCTAGCACAAACATGTTTGATAAATTGGTGGTAATACTTGTATTCCCGAAAGGCACTTTGTTTTAATTCAAAACATCCTATATTCAGGGCACACACGTCATTCAATACTTAGCTCCGCCCCCCAGTCCCACCCACACCACTAACAATCCACCGCCCCCAGATCCCTCCCACCAACACCAAAAATGAGCTGGACACAAGTCTCCCTCCCACACCACCCCTGTGTTTGCCTTCTCCTTCTACATAAAGCAAAACAATATATTGTGCCCTTCCTCTCCCTCCATATTCCACTTGTTGGCTTGCCCTCTACCTCCCAAAGGAAAAAACGACGCCACCATGCATGCTGATCTGCCACCCTCCTCCTGTCGCTCATCCAGGGTTGTTGCCAGGTCTGGAAAAGACCCGGGGCTAGGCTGATGTTGGAACTGTCGGGACTGGGGGCTAGCTAGCCTTTTGGTTGTAGCTCCTGAGAATTTATCCGGGGCTACAACCAAAAGATCAGGGGCTATAGGCCCATTAGCCCCCCCTAGCAACGCCTCTGCGCTCATCTCACTTGTGCATGCCTCCCCCCATTAAATGGAATCCTGCTACCCCACTCCTCCTCACTCAGCTTCTCCGACCCCTCGCTCCTGGTGCAATCTCACCCGCCGACAGTGAGGGAGCTATAACGCTCAGAAATGCAGAACCGTTTCCCGCGTTCTCCGGGTCCTAATGCCCGCCGAATGCAGAGCATGGCATCTTACAGCATGGGAGTTCGCAGCTCTGTAAAAGCGAACGTGTCGCAGCTTCATTTAGTAAGGGCGTTGGCCATTTCCCTGGGGTCTAGAGGAGACCCGAGGGAAGCAGAGAAAAATGTCACAGTGCCCTGCCATGGCACAGCAGTGAGAGATGACTGATGTGACATTTTGCAAAACCCTTTGAGAACGGCTTCTAATGGGTGTCAAACACATCAAAACAAAACTTTACAAAGAGATGTAGGTGAAAATGTTATGCCACCCTTAGCACTTTTACCGTGTGGTGTGATATTTTATCGTGCTATGCTATGTAATTCTAGTTTATTTCCCTGCAATATCTTATACTATTCCTGTTAGATATGCTACAGACAATACCTATGGTGTGTAGGGGCGAATCTGCTAGAGGGCCTACCATGGAAAAATAGAGAATGCAATTCATTTTGTTCCTAATATAAGTATCCCTCTTTCCTGATTTTTCCCGTGTTTCCTGGTATTTTTACATATGGATTTTCTGGATTTTTAATTTGAGCTGTTAGGTGGTAAAGTGCCACCTATAAGCTGAAACTATTGCATTAGAGTACAGATAGGAGGAAATGACATATGAGGAGAGACACAAAGCTTCTAGGTGATGTTTGGTTATTTGCCCACCCATTGAGGGCCCATGTCCATGGCCATACTAACCCCTATGACCATTCCCACCCAATTCCTTCCCCACCCCACCCAAAACACCTCCTCATGGAAACTCTTAGAGCTCGCTTTAACCAAACCTTAGCATCAAACATTGCAGTTCAAGCGCCTGCCAGTGTTTTGTCAAACAGTCTTCTGAGAGTTAATGACTTCATTTGAGTTTTAAGCCTTCTAGTGGTGCAATATACATGTCTTAACCAGGTCTGCCATGAGCCACTAGATTTCTAAGCACTATGTGTGTCCTTCACGGAAGTCCTGCTACAAATAAGCATGGCAAAGCCAACAGTTTTGGCTTGTGTAAAAGTATTAGGCATTTGTCAGGTACTGCTATTCGATGCCCAGGTATATACATGATTTTGCACCTGCTACCATCAATAAATAGCCAGTTAATACCGCTACGGTAGTGCCTGGCAAGTGCCTTTCCCATACCTACACAAAGCCCAAACAATTGGCATTTCCAATACTTGTTTTGTTTGAAAGTGGGCTGCCATTGTTGCCACGAGCAGGTCACTGTCACCATGTACACCTCCTGAGTGCATCTGATGAACATGCCCCTTTCAAACATTGGAAAAGCCCTCCTTCTTGCGTAAAGTGGTATTACCCAAATTGACCTTTTACAATTGACCTTTTGCACAATTGACCTAATTATAGTGGTCCTAATTGACCTTCTGCACAATTGACCTTTATATTATTTTAGTTATCTTATATATGTATTGGGCTGGTTTTGGATTATAAATAATATAAGGGGATTGGGTGGGGGGTTGCAGGGGGTTTTGGATTGGATGGGGGGTTGCGGGTGGTTTCCCCCGCATATATGTCCTAATTGACCTTCTAAATTAGGTCAATTCTCCCGAGGTCAATTCTCCCAAGGTCAATTGTGAAAAGGTCAATTAGTATACAACCTGTAAAGTACCACACATTGAGGGAATGGATACCCAAGACATTAGGAGGCTTACTTTATTATTGTAAAAAAGAAAAGGTCAGGCGGGCACTCTAGTTCCCAGTCTTTTTAATCCTTAAACTAGTAATAACAGGGTTTGATCCCAGCAATGTTAAAAAATAACAGGGTTAAATCCCAAATGTAAACGGTAACAGGGTTGGATCCCACAAAATGTTCAAAAAATATACCAGGGTTAAATCCCAACTGCCACAAAATGTTCAAAAATATACGAGGGTTAAATCCCAACTTCCAGTTCAAATGCACAGTAGTTCTGCTCCTCCAAGTACTTTCGAGTCTCCAACTCTCTTCAGGGAGGCTGTGTTTCTTTTCAGCTGTTGCCAATTTCTTTTTTAATTACAGTCTCAAGGAATTCTAGTCTTTGTAGTTATGGCACAATATTTTGTTCAGGAGACCGGTCTCCTGAGCAAAACATTGTGTTCCCTGAAGAGAGTTGGAGACTCGAAAGTACTTGGAGGAGCAGAACTACTGTGCATTTGAACTGGCAGTTGGGCTTTAACCCTGGTATATTTTTTTAACATTTTGTGGCAGTTGGGATTTAACCCTGGCATATTTTTTGAACATTTTGTGGGATCCAACCCTGTTATCATTTACATTTGGGATTTAACCCTGTCATTTTTTAACATTGCTGGGATCAAACCCTGTTATTACTAGTTTAAGGAATAATAAGATTGGGAACTAGAGTGCGCGCCTGACCTTTTCTTTTTTACTTAATGTTACAGGAAGCCCGGGTCCTGGAGCCAGCACACCGGGGGTTGTCATGCCCTCACTTTGGAGAACCATAATCATGGGTTTTCCCCCTCCCCCAATTTTGGCTAAGATGTGTGTGTTTGGAGGGGAGTTATTTCCTGGTCTCCTGAACACAACATTGTGCCATCACTACAAAGACCAGAATTCATTGAGAATGTAATTAAAAAAGCAATTGGCAACAGCTGAAAAGAAACACAGCCTCCCTGAAGAGAGTTGGAGACTCGAAAGTACTTGGAGGAGCAGAACTACTGTGCATTTGAACTTGCAGTTGGGATTTAACCCTGGTATATTTTTTGAACATTTTGTGGGATCCAACCCTGTTACCATTTACATTTGGGATTTAACCCTGTTATTTTTTAACATTGCTGGGATGAAACCCTGTTATTACTAGTTTAAGGATTAAAAAAGATTGGGAACTAGAGTGCGTGCCTGACCTTTTCTTTTTTACTTTATTATTGGTCACTTAAAGTGTCACACTCGATACCACTGAAACGCATTCCAACATTTAAAGTACCTTGTTTGATGCGCAAGGCCTCATCCATCTTCCTCATCAAAGTCCTTACTCTATGATGGCAATGTCTTTGACGGGAAGACCTGGACTTGGAGCAATGAAGATTACTGGTAAGTAATCAGGCCAGTTCTTCCTCGTCCATTTTCCTCGTGACAGTCCTTGACATCATAGAGGAAGACCTGGACGTGGAGTAATGAGGATTACCAGTAAGTAATCTGGCCAGTACCTCCTCGTCCATTTTCTTCGCCACAGTCTTCGACATCATAGAGTAAGGACTGTGATGAGGAAGACCTGGACATGGAGTAATGAAGATTGCTAGTAAATAATCGGGCCATCATAATGGAAAAGCCACCTTGCAAGCAGACATCTTCCCTTGTCCACCTTCAGAAGAAATCACTGAAATCCAATCATTTAAAGAAAACCACAGAAGACATGTTCAAAAGAACTTAACGCTGCAGGGACACTAATTTCTCACAATGCAAAGAATAGTGGAAGTGACCACACATGCCCAAAGACACCCCACGAAGTGACATGACCATGATGCTATCACCGGAAGTAATATCACATGACCTTTGGTCTTGTAAATGTGACATGAAGTGACGTTGCGGAAACAGATTAATAACATGACAAACAGTTACTAAAGCGGGCAAAAGACTATTTTAGTCAGAAACCACTTTTCAACTAGTGTGCTGCACTGTGATGCATGAAGTAGAGTAGTTTATGCATAATATGCCCATGCAGTGGCCTCATGAATATTCGCAATAAGCCTTCAGGAGCAGGAGGAGTATTGCGCGCAAATTATGTGGAAGGATGAATATGAAAATATTTCTATTTTTTTGACCACTAAGAAGGAGACCAAAGCCAGACCACCAAGGCAAGCAAGCAGGATATAAATGAATGGTAGAAAAGGCTAGTCAATCCTTCAGCTGGGTTTTATTTCATTCCTCATTTTTGTTTTCTCTTTGGAAAACAGCATTCTGAGGCAGCCATTTTGCATTGGGAGGTACATCCAATCATGTGGGACCTTCTGCTTTATCATTGTTGCGCGTATGTGCAGAGCAGAGGGGAAGGGTACACTAGGCATTCTTTTGAGCTCAGCCGAAGGTACATAGTTCAGGTATCTTCACGCACAGACCCAACAAATGATGTATGCCTTCTAAGGCAAAGGACCATTCCTGCGCATCCTCCACCCCCTCTCTCCATACCTTATAAGAGGTTCCATGTACATAAGACCACTCCGGTGTCAACTGATGCCCCTTGGCTGGTGGCGCTCTACACATTCACCTAGATTGGTTTACGTTGCCATTAGGCAGCAGTGGGAGGTTTCAATAAGGGGCTCACCAAACCAAGCAGGAATCCACATTTCATGGCAATCCACAGTGAAGAAAAAATGAATAATTCTGTATCATGACTGTTTGGCAAAATGCTCTCATGACCATATTGGCAAAGCCAAGCACGTCTCACAGCCTAGAACTGCAACTCTGGCGATCTGATTAGCTGAGAGGAGGACAATGATTACTTCCATGTGCTAATGTCTTTTAGTACCTCATCCTTTGTACCCTCTCCAATGCCACCCCCATCGTCCCTCCCATCTGTTCTTCCCGCATGACACCCCCACGGCATCCACCGGCGCTCGCACCTTGAGGCATCTTTTGACTGCAATCTGAAACTTCAGTTGCTCATTGGTCCATTGCTATGGCTCATTGCTTAACTGGTTATTACACCCATGCATCTCAAATACCAATGGAACACACACACCCTTGAGATTGCCCAGCCAACCATACATGCTCGTGTACACAGTTCCTCGATGAATCTCTCCTCTCTATCCGAACACATACAAGCAGAAACTCAAAGCCATCCAAGGATGAACGGGTGCCAAGTAGTTCTACAGGATAGAATACTCAAGTCTACGTTGTGACTTTACATAAGCGTGGTACGTTCACATTGGTATGCAGTAAAATGGCCCTAAGACTGAACGAATGCTTCTTCATTGGAAGGGCAATCAAAGACACAGTCACCAAAGCTGAACCACGGACCTCGATCCACGGTGCTGGTGGTGAAAATGGGTTTCAGTGCAAATGATGCTGAGCGTATACAGCTCTGAACAAAAAGGAGATAAAGACAGGTCCAATAGGGTGGGGAACTGAAAGGAATGTTCTTTCAGTGGTTAACAAACTATTTAATCATCATAAACATAAATATTCAACATCTAAACATGAATTTTCTAAAAATACATCATTGTTAAAAGACCAACACATAGGTAAATTGCTCACTGGTCCTGCACATTTACAGTCTGCCACAATGGTGGCCTGGGTATCATAACAAACATCAGTTATACATTCTCTGTTCTCTTCTGGTTTACACACAAAGGGTGAAAACCTAGAATTTATTCATGGAACTCTGTGCACATTTGCAGCAATGTTGTCACTGTTTGTCACTTTACAGCAACAAGGGTGCACAGAATGTGCTTACATGTTAGCCCAACAACACTCCAGAAACGAAAAAGACACATAGGGCTTTCCAATTATTCATAGGTTTATTGTATGTTTATTAAGATATATCAAAGGGGATAACTCATCCCACTGCATATAATCAAGGGTTTAGCAATTCACTTCACTTTGGAGTTCTGCGACCATGTAGAGTCAGAAGGTTTTGGTACATCTAACAGTGTGGGGTGAGGAGGGGGATCATAAAGGTGTGCCAAGGTGCACACACATATTAGTTCATGTGAAGATCAACATTTCCAAGGAAGATGCAAGCTCTACCCCCTAATCATTCCAAGGGAATATTTAGGATGGCCGACTGGCTGGACAAGTCCTACTGCAGCTGAGGCCACTGGTACCCAGGAACGTGCTCAATGGTGGTGAAAGACCCTTGCAAGTGCTCTCTAAAAACCGTCCTGGCTGAGAACTGCAGAAATGTTCAGAAGTCAAGAAACATTTATGGACCCTGTTTTCCAGCTTCAGTCCATTTTTGACCCTGCTTGGTCATATTGAGGCACTTTCCCAGCCACTGCATGCATCCAGAGCCGCCTATAACACGCTCCACTTTTTGATGCATTGTGGAGCCATTGAGCCACTGTCTCTAATCATCACCTGCCCACAGGACTGCACCACATGGCTGAACCATCGTGAGATACCTAACTGTCTAGATATCCACAATCCATTAGGAATGACTGACTCAAAATGTGTTGATGTCAACTCGACACATTGAAAGTGCCTAGAAGCCTGTCTTGATGCTGTTGAGCCCTAGAAATAACCCTTCAAGGCCCTAAAAGTGGAAATGAATTGTGGCTTGACCTAAAGGGCCATAATTAATACTTACACCAAACTCTCTACATTTTTAAAGAGATCTTCAGAGGCTGCGGATGAAAATATTGCCTGTGCACCCTGTCTTCAAACGCAGGGTTCCCCCTTCAATCAAAAGCCTGCATTCTCTGTGTTTTCCCTCGTAGGGGTGGACCTTGTATTTTGAGTCTAATGAAAGCATCCTATTTTTATCGAACCTTGGTTGGACATTCTTTTATTTAGGTACTAGAGAAGGCTCATTGCTTGGACTGTTTCTGTGCTAGGTCACACTCATCATGAAGTGTGTAGACATGGCCCACGTTACCAAAAGAGGCGAAGGAGTTACACCTGTTGGGCTGTGACTTTTTCACCTTCATGATTGGGATCACTGCTGATTTAGTAGCGGTGTGGAGCTGAGTAGAGGGTTTATCCATTGCTCAGAGCAGTAATCGTTTTGTCACAGTCACGGTTCCACGCCTTCCCTCCAACCAAGGCTCTTCTGAAAGCTGACCGTGGCGCTGCAGCACGGTTCATGACAGCACTAAGAACATTCTACCACATCAGCTTCATCCTCAAGGAGCTCAACTGCTACCCCTTCCAGCGGACATCATGTTGAACACTACCTGCTTCACATATGAAGCAGTCACAAACAAAACAACACTCTACTTGCCAGAGAAGCGCGCCATCTCCAGAGGCCAATGCCCCACAAGCCATAACATCGCCGGGCTGGAAACAAACAACTGGAAGAGTGGAAAAAAGGAATAAACAGGCCTGCATTGCACCCTTCAGAGAACGCAGATAAGAATGAACCCCTCCATCCTACACTTCAGGAAGGACTTGAAGACACTGCTCTTCAAAGAACATCACACCAATCGCTGATCACTCCAATGAACCCTATTTCTCCCCATCTGGAATCTGAGTCCTTCTTCACCCCAGCATCCTACTTGTAACATCCTGGGTGTGTCTCCTTTGTACAGCGATCTGTTGCTTCCCTGCTAGGTTTGCTTTATTAATGGCAATACATCTACATGGTCTACATGGTCTCGGGAGGATAGCTCAGGGGCAACGTGCTTTCCTTGGAAGCAAGATGACACAGAGCACCACAGGTTCAATCCCCGGGTCCATGCTTAGAAACCTCTGGGTATTAAGCACGTTATAAATAACTATCATACATATCCTACATACATATATGATGCACCAGGACAAGGTAATACCATCTGCAAATATGTTACTTGCACATCCAAAGTAAGAGCCTGAATTTACAAACTGCAAGGATACAGGCACACGTCCACCTACCTACTTCGTACTCCTCTTGCGTAGCTTCAGCCAACTTCTCACTTGTGGTATGCACCATTTTGAACCCTCACACAATACTAACCACAGTTTTACTCTCATATACAGAGCTTCTTCTTGGAACCTAATGTTAAAATTACTGGATACCCGAAGCACTTCCTCTTTATTGTGATTACCAAAAACCAAAATAGGTCCATCTATGCACTACGAGTTTGAACTCCGGGCTACACAGCCATAGCTGTTTAGCCCTTTCCAAACACCTGCTCGCTGTGCCTTAGAGAGGCTTATATTCACCTCACTGAGGAGGCCCAACAAGGCCAAAACACGTGTCTCGGGTTGCTGATGGTACTCCTGTTCAGAGGAGAATTGTCTACCTTTTCGGTGCTGGACTGCCCGTGTGGGTGGGACAAAGACTGATATGCAAATGGATATTTCTCCTCTGTGAAGGGTGCAGTGAGCTAAAACATGGTTGTAGATCCTCCTGAGTGGAAGAAAATCCATAGAACAGGGTATTTGACCCATGTTCCTTGTCAGCATAGAGGCCCCCACACTCCTTTTCAATTATGTTTGCATGTTGGTATTTGTTTTTATGAATGCGTGAATGCAAGGAAATATATGAATGATGTGTGAATGCATGGAGAAAAGTGTAGGAGCCATACTTTACCATTTGTTTCACCCCGCTCAGCATGGCCCCTAAATTTAGTACAGTGCATCAAGGGAAAAGCAAACATGATGAGTGTTATTAACTAGCTAAACTGTCCAACTGTTACACCTGGGTCTCTGTGCTCCCTGAGACGCCACGCTCTTCACAGTATAGGCATACCACCGGCGAACAACGCCACTAGCTTTACCGGTGCCTGGCTGCCCCCGTTTGGTTTCACTGGAAGTTGCCTAGGAGATGCGTCTGTATTACAAGAACCGCAGTGCAAGAGCAGAACGGCAGTCACGTGGCTAGTCAGCTGATCTCACCCGCGATGCAGCTACACAGACTCGCCCTTCGGTGTCAGCTCACAAGGAAGCTAATCCACCACAGCGCTGCTTCTAATTACAGTGTTTTTCTGAACTTTGTCCACTCCAAATGTTATCATGATGCGTCACAAAATAGTGAAAGTTTGATAGTGATGGCAATAGATCTAGAAGATCTCAGAATAGCAACGTTGGACTGAGTGCCAACCTATCAAGGAGCAAATGATTTAAATGCATATGCAAACATGCGTTCCCTGGTTTCTACTCTCAATGACATAACCCCATAACTTTGCTCTCCTCTCAGTCCCCCAGCTCTGTAATGATCACCATATTTCACAGAGTCATCCCTCTTCCCTGCATTTGTCCCTCTTTTCTCTCAATGCCATCTCACTCTCCTCCAGGTGGATCAGCGGCTCGATGCCCAGAGGCTCCCTGTCCACAGCTCACTCCGTCTCTCGGGACTGGTCATACTTCTTCTGCAACAGCCCTACATTCACGATGCCACCTATCCTGATGGCCCCACTCTTCTTTGGATGTGTACACATTGCTTGCGCACCATGCCATGCAAACGCCAGGCAATCTGCCTGATTGTGCTTTTCTTATCTATTCTGTTACTTGCACCATGTGTGCTAATAGCGATAACGGCCACCAGGCAGGGCCAGACTGGATAGTAACAGCCTTCTGAATGTGCCCTCACTTTGCCACTTCCTAGGATTGGCATGCCTTTACCAGTTGGACAGACCTAGGCCAACCAGTGGCCATTGTCACCATAACCCTAGAAACATGGCAACAATTCAAAATTAGTAGAAAAGTATTGGGGAGCCATTACTCTGAAGTGGCAAATGAGTAGGTAACATGATTCTAACTTTAAAATGAATCTGATTACACCATCAGTGACTCAACGATCATTGGGCAAATGGGGCTTTGGCCCGCTCCCAGCCAAAAATGTTAGTTTTGTTGACTTGACCTGGCTCACCCTCAGGGCCATCGGCAAGCTGGATAGCTCACAGATGATAAATGGTGCTTGGGGTTACACTGTTAACAAAGGCCTAGTAATTACTAATGTACAGGGTTGGTTGCCAGACATTTGGTCGAAAAAAATTGGTCGACCAGACAAATGGTCGAACCAATTTGGTCGAAAACCAAATGGTCGAATTTTTAATTTTTTTATTTTCACCCCCTTTTTTTTGGGGGGGGGTCCCCCCAACCCCCTTTTTTTCTAAAAACCCATTTTTGTAAAAAACGAAAACCCAAAAAAAATATATATAATTAAAAAAAAAAAATTCGACCATTTGGTTTTTGACCAAATTGCACCGACCAAATGTCATTCGACCAGTTTTAGGTCGACCAAATGTCTGGACACCTACATGGTTTCATTGTTAGTGGACAGATGGATCCTAGGTTTGATGTCCTAGGAAGTTGGAAGGGCCTTGTTTGTAATTCTACACAAAATATTCCTATTAATTCAGTTGATATATTCTAACAATAGATTTCAGTTCTTCAAACATTTCTTATATTGAATCATCTTGACGACCGTAGTATAATCCAAAAGAAGTTCTTTATTTTCAGAGACGCATATGGGTCATAGTTTGCCCAAATCATTTCAGTCTTTAGACCGAATCCAGGAACTCAATTCTACAAAAATAAATAAGATCATATAGGTAACTTTCTGTTTTAATAAAAGATTGTCATGTCTAAATTGTAACTTCATTTCAATGTTTTTGGAAAAGTTTCAGAATTCTTTTACCTGACCGTTGTGCAATGTAAAGTAGGGGGGAGGGTTGTCTCTGTCATGTCTAGTTCTGGTAAGCTTGTGGCTCACTTGGTGAGGATCCTCAATACTGATCCTGTAATGGTAGCGAGAGTGTGTTCTCCTCAATTTGTTTATTTTTTTTCTATTCCTTGTTATACAAATTCAGTAAAAGTAAGGAGCCATGGTGGAAATCTTCCTACCTGTTCTTGACTTGTGGAGCGTTCTCTCGTGTGGATAATAGTTTTGATCTGCAACAGGGTAATTCTGTTAATAAATAAATGAGGGCTCATTTAGTAAGTTGTTCAGGACTATTTTCTAATCTGTTTCCTTTCACTTACCGCGTTGTCTTTCAACAGCCATCTGACATCGGAGGGATCGCTCGGGCAAGCTGATCCTCTATGTCAATATGGCTTTTATATTCTTGAAAATGGTGCAGGCTACGGACCACAGACCTACTTTAGATCACTTAGAAGAAGAACGAATACGCATTTATTAAAAATGAGAGGCGCCCACTCACACAACCTCCCAAGCATTTCATTGTTAGCAATTGCATTGGTATGCATACATTTATAGATAATTGAAATGGTGATGGGATGTTAGCACTTGAATGTCAGGGGAGTGATTGGAAGGTTAGGAGGGGACAGGAGACTGTTCATTCTCACAGCGGTCCTTAAGTTTATGATTTCAGAAATAAAGGGGAGAGTTAACTGCTTTCAACATTGAAGCTTCACCAGAAGAGTCTGTTTAGAATGTGTACCCAAGTAGATTTGCTCCCAGGCGTGGCCTCAATCCCCAAGGGGCTGGGGGTTTGGGGTGGGTGGGAGTGTGGGGTGGGCCCCCAGCCTGAAATGGAGGTAAAAAAAAACAAAATCTATATTTTTAAAAAGGGAGAAAAGAAAAAGCTGGCGTGGGTTGGGACATGCACGTTTGTGTATATCCCAACCTACCATGGCCCCCGCCACACATGCTCAATGTGACGGGGCAGGGTTAGGGTCAGTGGGAGTGGTTGACCCAGGAAATAGACACCCTAGAACAGGGGTCAAGTCCTAAATATTAAAGTGGAGGGACTAGTCAACAAACTAATGAGATGTGACGTCGCCAGAAATGATCAAATCAAGGTGAAATATGCACATTTCATTAAATTGTCTTTGCATAACCATCCACATTGCACAGGACGAATGGGATTTGCCTTTCATAAAATCAACACACACAGACACAAAACCAAGAGAGGATATTTTCTTCTAATAGTGTTTTTGAAAACATTAAAAGGTGTGCATGTTTTAAACTCCAACCAATACAAATGTTTTCCCTGGGACTTGCAGTACCGAAATGGGACATTTCACCTTTAGTTGTTTGTTATTCTTCATCAGGTTAACATAGTGCAGTGGTGAAGTGTCTAGGGTACAATCCCAATGACTCGGTATGATCCGTGAGGTCGGCTTTAATTCATAAATTCAAAGAGGACATTAAGGGGCTGATTCATGGAATTATTTGCGCCGAAAAACGGGGATTTGTGTGCCATTCTGCCCGCAAATCCCCATTTGTTAAACAGGGATTTGCAGACAGAATGACGCGCAAATCCCCGTTTTTCAGCGCAAATAATTCCATGAATCAGCCCCTCAATGTTTTTCATTTTTGCTGGGGGGACTGAGTCCACCCTCTGAATAAAGTGGGGGGACTCCGTCCCCCCGCGTGTACCCTCGACTTTAGCCCTGCCCTAGAAGTGCACTCTTTATTCTATCCCTTTCCAGAGAGTGCGTGTCCAGCGTGTTTGAATCCAGGTGCAGGAATGAAACGCGACCGCGGTTATATGAAGTAAGGAGGGGGGGGGCTGGGGTTGTTTATGGAGCAGGTGGCAGAGCCCTGGGGTTGTTTGTGGAAAGGCTGGGGGGTCTTTTGGGTTGGTTTTGGAGAGGGTGGCGGGAGCCCTCGGGTTGTTTTCGGAGCAGGTGTGGGCCCTGGGATTGTTTTTGGAGCAGGTTGGGGACCCCTGGGGTTGTTTTGGGAGATGGTGGAGGCCCTGGGAATAGGCAGGGTGTGGGTTAGGGGAGCCCAGGGACTATGCAGGGAGTGGGTAGGGAGGAGTGGGACATGGGTGACCCCTGGGCAGGGACGGACCATCCATAATGGCCCAAGGAGCATAGACCTAGCGGCCCCCTCCGCCATTATGGAGGAGCCAGCCCAGTTAAACACTGAGCACTCCCTCGTCTTCTTTTTCCAGCTGATGGAGCACTCCTGAGCTGCCTGAACTGTCAAAGGGAAAAACTGCCTTTGACAGTTCAGTTCCCCAGCCGCACATGCTCAATGAGTGCCTAATACATTGATTGTGTGAGTGTGTTAGGCGCTGTGGGGCCCAGGGAAGAGGGATGGTGTCTTTATAGATCTGTCTTTCTATCATAGATGTCCAGTACAAAATACCATGCCTGCCCCCTGAGCTCCCCAGCACTAATTGCAAACTATTTGGCTTTTTACCCATTTCTTTTAAAACTATGATCTAAAATGCAACATTTTAACCCATTATTTTAACAAATTCACTGGGGTGGTTAACCCCCTGAACCCTGTTGGTTGGTTCAGGCTCCCGCGCTACGCTACATCGCTATGGCAAATCTGGGGAAATATTTATGATCCGCCACTGGCCCTGTGCTGAAAGCGGCTTGGGGCACCGCAGGGACTGTGGTGCAAGCAGAATGGGAGGAGACATGGGATATTGGTGGGAGCAGGGTGGAGACAGCACAGGGTCTATCCTGTTGTGGAGAGATACCAGGGACTGCGCTGGGAGTGGGATGAGGCAGCCCAGAGACTGTGATGTGAGCTTGTGGGAGGGAACCCAGGGACTATACTGGAAGTAGGGTGCAGTGACGGCACGCAAAATAGTTCACAGCCATTTGGACTTACTGTCGATTTGGCATTTTTGTTTGAAGGCCACTGCCCCACAGTCTCTGAAGTTAGCCACTCTGCCAACATTGCTGGGTTAGCGTCCCCCTTTGAAGTTTTAGTCTACTTGCACCCCTGACTGTCGGGCAGAAGAGATGCTGATACAATATGTATATGAAACCCAGAAAACAAAGATAAGACATTGGAAGTAAGTACTCTTGCAAATGCATTCTAAAAATAGTTAGATGCGCTTCACTGGCTATTGTGCAAAACAACATGAAATGACCTTGAAGGAAACTAAAGCACAGACTGGTACTGCAACAAAGAAAAGGTTGCCCTGACACCAGCTGAATTCAGCTTGTTCGAGCGCGAAGCACAAATAAATCTGACGTTGGCAGAAGTAGGCACATATGGTCCCTCCACGTGTTCTGCACAAGAAAGGCACAAACAAGATACTGTTGCCCATTAAAATAATTTGCAATAATGAGTCATTATAACAAATTGAACATTTGATTTCACTTCAGCCATTTAGTCTTGTGAAACATATACAATCTGTGACAATAGGGAAAGATCAAAAAAGGAGTGATAAATGTTGTCTTCAATGCATCACCATGCCAAATAAACCTTCATAAACTTGCAAAACCACCATCCCATATCATGGCAAATGCATCTTTCATGAACGTTGCAAAACCACCACCACAGAACAGGAGCAATGTAACAATCGCGCCCAAGCCAGGGGGCGTATATGGCAGGTAATGGCCTGCCAGCTCGACTCAAGGCAAGGACTGTGGGCCATTACCGGACTGTACGCTCCCCAGATGGGGGGGGTGACTGCTAGTCACACCCCGGAGTTTGCCCAGGTTGCAAATAGTTTTATTTTTTCTCAGGAGATGAGCTCTGCGATATTGTGCAAATCCAAACTCCGCAGATATAAGAAAAATATGCCTGTCGCCATTTCCGGGGGTTGGGATGAGTGCCGGGACCACAGCACAACGCTCTGGTCAGCAGGTAAGTAGGGAAGGTATGTCAGGGCGGGGAAAGGGAATGTTTTGTTTTGTGTGGAGGGTGGGGACGTGGGGACGCAACAGGGAGAGGCTACCTGATTCCTCCCCACATGGAAAAATAAAGAAAAAGATGACACCACCCGAAGAAGGGCCTAAGGTGGCTGGAAACATCGGGTGATACTCTGTGTATTCTTGCCTGCTGGTCCAACCACCTGATTGAATGGACGTCATTTAGGGGCCTCCAGGGGTCGCAACTGCGACCCCTGAGGTCTCCCTTGCTACCCCTAAAATAAATGCAACAAAAAATATGTTTTATTATATATATTTTTTTTACAGCAGCATGTGGCTCTTTGTTTCTGGAGTGGCTGGTTTTCTGATGGCTGTAGCCAGTAAGATAGCTCAGTGGGTTGAGAGCTGGTTGCTGCAATGTGTGTGCTATCTGCAGGTTGCAGGTTCGACTCCTAGCAAGGTCCACTCAGCCTTTCATCCTGCTGAGGTTGATAAATGAGTACCAACACAGGTTGTGTGATATTGTATGTATATTTGTTCTATATGAAGCACTTAAGCGTAAGTGCTACATATAAACACATCATTATAGTTTGGCTTTGGATGTCTGCTTGCATTCAAAGTGATTTGGTAATATGGGTCTATACCACTGATATTAACGATACATATGGTGATCCATTCTTGTATGGAATGTATACCACTTTACAGTGATATCCTAACCATATTTTTTGCAGTGTACTCAGACACAATGCTGTGTGATGCCGCTTCCTGTTTTGTCGTGGGGTGAAAGGTCGTGTTCCATCATTCCCGTGGTGTCACTTTGGGGTGGGTCAAATGACATCACTACCTGTGATGTCATCAGAGGTCAGGGGTCGTGTGATGTCACTTCCGCTACCCCATGCATTTTGGTGACATGACGTCCCTGCCTGATTGGCTGAGTGCCCTTTCCCGAGTGCAAATGTATCTTTCATAAACTTTGAGAAACTTCTATCCCATAACGTTGCAAATGCAAATACATCCTTCAAGTTAATTTTTGTTGTTCAATCAATCTATCAGTTATTTTGAGGACTATGCACCATGTGCAGTAAAAAGAAAAAAACGTCTGAGCTTTCAATCATGTCAATTTGTTTTGAAAAGTAAACAGCAAAAAAGAAAATGAATTGGGCTGGTTAAGCAAATGCCTTCAGAGGTATCAGTGATTATTTTCGATAAAATTATTGATAGAAATTACTTATTGTTTTAGAATGCAGCATTTGGGAACGAACAATCAATGTTAATCTCGGGTTTAGACATACACAGCAATATTTTTTGCCAGTACTACTGCATAATTGTTATTTGGGGGAATTTTAAAAAGCTTCTGCCGCTGCATTTAAAAAAAGGAAAGAGATAGACAATGGTTTCATATCACCAACATGGAGGTGTGTGCACATGCCATACAAAGAGTTTCGATATACCAAAATAGTACATTTCGAGGGCAACTCAGTAAATTAACAATCAAAATTTGCCCAAACCAATAAATGGTACACATGGGTGGCACTCAGTTCATGACAAAGGTCAAAGCTCCCAAAGTTGGTCTGCAAATTACATTGCTAAAGCGACTCTATGCCCCTCTGAGAACTAGGATCTCCATCGTGCACTCTTTTAACAAGAGAAGGTAAGTACAGCCCAAGGTGAGAAGGGTAGGTGGGCCAGATTCTGAAGATGAACTCCAAGATAAGCCCAAACTCAGCCCAACAGAAGTCTTGGCCCACACTACTGTATGGCATTGCCACAAGGCCACGGGAAATTCCAGGAAGCCTTCTAGGACTATGCTCTGAGAGGAGCCACAGTTCAAAGCACACACCCATCTATTAGTGCCCCTACTTTCTCCTTACGCTCTCTTTAGAACCTGGCCTATCATGGCCCAGGGAAGCAAGTAGAAGGGCGTGGATCTCGGGTACTCATGTGCAGGGTTCCATAGGCCCAGGCTCACCATGACACCCAGGCCTTGGAGAAGGCGTAAAAGCCATGCCACGGCTGAGCCAAAGGCGTGCTCATGTTCTTGAAGCCTACTGCGTCGGTGACTTGGCATGGTAGACAATCTTACTAAGACACAGAAACTTTGCAACAAAGAAAAAAATGAAATATGTTGCCAAAATAAAAAATGCTATTGCTAATTATTTATGGAATTGCGGTAATAGGCGAGATTACTGTTAGCCATTCTCTCTCCTGTGGTTGTCTGCTCGGCTGATAAGTGCTTCAGTGCTGATCTTGGGGCCTAATGTTGTTTATGCTCTTATCTTGCATCCTGAAAGATTCCCTCCCTACTTTCCCATAAAGCACTGTACGAGCAATAAAGCCTGAGACTCCACACCCCTTTCCAAATCCCACCAACATTTGGCCCACTGCATTAGGCCATGACCTCATAAGTCAACCAAGAAGAACGAGGAACACACGACCATTGTTTAGCTTTACATCTAGGGGCCCAGGATAATCACAGTTTCTTTTTTTCTTTTTGTCTATACCACTTTGTGGCCTTTGGCTACCAACCTGTTACTCACCGATATGGAGAGTGCGTAAACAGGCCGGACCTCTATTGCTGGGGAGTTGCTTGAAGGAGCTAGGGTTGGAGCCTCCTACCCAAGCCTCCTCTCTGTGAGGGAATGAGCTCTTTAAACCGATATGACCACTTGCTGAACTGTACAGACAAGGGGACCGATCGATCAAAAAAGCGGGGAGAACCGACCGTCTCAAATCCAGGCTGTAAAGGAAAGGATAACAAGTAAATAGTCTGCCAATAATGAAACTGGTTTATTCCCAAGACTATTCCCCTTTAGTAGTACCTGGTTTAATCTCCCCTTAAGCCAAAGGAACCGGAGTAACCTATAAAGTAGAGAGGTCTTAGTATATGGCTAACGTATAATTCTGCAGTATGGAAAAACCAAGAAAAACTATACTTTACCCCTGATGGAAATAGGATTGAAGTAAGAGTCCTGGAAAACAACGAAAGTATAAAATAAAAAATAGGGAGGTTAGTAAGGTAGCTATCCCCGAACGGAACGAGGGTCGCACTGGTTTCGGGATGGTGCACCACAGCAAAGCGTTCAGAAGATGCACTTAGGAAGTCGATTTCCACAGAAAAATGGTGTTCCAATTAGAGTTTCTCTTACCGGAGTAGTTACTGTCTCAGAGTCCAGGAAGCAGGCAGGGGTCTGGTACACGAGCGGTCACGAAACAGCAGAACCAGTGTTCAAGAGTTCCGAGAGCAGGCAAGGGGTCTGGTACACGAGCGGTCACGAAACACAGCAGAATCAGTGTCCAAGAGTTCCGAAAGCAGGCAAGGGGTCTGGTACACGAGCGGTCACGAAACACAGCAGAATCAGTGTCCAAGAGTTCCGAAAGCAGGCAAGGGGTCTGGTACACGGGTGGTCAGAAAACAGTTCAATCGGGGATTCAGAATAAGGAGTCCGTGTGCAGGCAGGGTCGGTACACGGGAAAACAAGGACTTCACAATTCAAGATACCGGGAGGGCACTTCAGAAAGTATGCCGGTTGTAACTTTAAACAGAAGCAGCGTTCTGTATGCCGCGGTGGAATAAATAACAACAAGAGGCGTATCGTTTGAAATGGAGGCTCCCCTCTCAACGCCGAGCACTACAACGTAGCAGGTTTTCTGGATGTTGTAGTTCGTGTAGTTATTTGCCATGGCAGCTGCCAGCGCGATAGGAAGGGCGCATGCCGGCGCCGTAACCCTTTATGAAGGGCGATCACTTTCCTGTCCCTTATTTTAGTGTTGCCCGAAATTCCCAGATTGTTCTTGCTCGTACGAGAGCAACGAGGCAGAACCCTGGAAACATGGCGCGGCCGAGGGCGAGGTGTAACACAACCACATTCACCTTCCACCATGATGTCCTACTCCTGGAGTAGGCCACCTTCTGTGTGGCTTGGCAGCCCCAGAGTTACTATTCCAGACCTTATCTGTGGCATCATAAATAGATTCAGCAGGTATTCTATGCCTAAATATATGCTAGGATTGCCCAAGCACGCTCTTGAGCTCCCCACATACCCAGGACTACTCAATCTCTAACCTTTAATTCTTCCAACACTGCCTTGGAATCCTAGAGCGTATATAAGCCCAACACATACTACTTTGTGCAACATCTCTCTAGACGATAGTCAATGCATAGTTGAAGAACATGCATCCACCCGAATTGAAAGCATTTCCAGTGACAACATTACTTCTGCCCTGCAGGAGAACAGGTATGAGTGGTTCATACATCTCCTCCTGAGCCCCAGCCTCCTACTAAACCATCAGAGATCCCAGTCATAGAGGTGACACAGGTACAGCCCAGCATAGCTGGTCAGATAGCACAGTGAGTAGAGCGCTCGCTTTGACATATGTGAAGAGCCTGCTGATGCAGGTTGAAATCCCAGCGGGGCCAAACTCAGCCTTTCATCCTTCTGAGGTCAATAAATGAGCACCACACACCGTGGGAAATAATAAGCAGCACTCAGATGCCTGAGGGTTAGTACTGCTATAGTAATACAAACAAAAAAAAAACAACATGTATACCCCCTTTGTCTATTCTGCTAACTTGGGATGAGGGAAGGCTGTACGCTTCAGGAAGGGTGTGAGCTGATAACAGAACCAGTCCAAACAGCAGTAGCTCTGGGGAGCACAAGTAAAAGGAATGTCCAATTACATTTCTATAAAAACAGGAGTCATTATTTAAACTTGGCAGCCCCAGAGTTACTATTCCAGACCTTATCTGTGGCATCATAAATAGATTCAGCAGGTATTCGATGCCTAAATATATGCTAGGATTGCCCAAGCACGCTCTTGAGCTCCCCACATACCCAGGACTACTCAATCTCTAACCTTTAATTCTTCCAACACTGCCTTGGAATCCTAGAGCGTATATAAGCCCAACACATACTACTTTGTGCAACATCTCTCTAGACGATAGTCAATGCATAGTTGAAGAACATGCATCCACCCGAATTGAAAGCATTTCCAGTGACAACATTACTTCTGCCCTGCAGGAGAACAGGTATGAGTGGTTCATACATCTCCTCCTGAGCCCCAGCCTCCTACTAAACCATCAGAGATCCCAGTCATAGAGGTGACACAGGTACAGCCCAGCATAGCTGGTCAGATAGCACAGTGAGTAGAGCGCTCGCTTTGACATATGTGAAGAGCCTGCTGATGCAGGTTGAAATCCCAGCGGGGCCAAACTCAGCATTTCATCCTTCTGAGGTCAATAAATGAGCACCACACACCGTGGGAAATAATAAGCAGCACTCAGATGCCTGAGGGTTAGTACTGCTATAGTAATACAAACAAAAAAACCCAACATGTATACCCCCTTTGTCTATTCTGCTAACTTGGGATGAGGGAAGGCTGTACGCTTCAGGAAGGGTGTGAGCTGATAACAGAACCAGTCCAAACAGCAGTAGCTCTGGGGAGCACAAGTAAAAGGAATGTCCAATTACATTTCTATAAAAACAGGAGTCATTATTTAAACTAAAAATGCACACAACTAATAAAAATGGTAATGACCTACATCTGTAAGGGAAAAAAGAGGAAAAAGGCAGTCTTTGAGATAAAGGGGCACTGTCGGGTTTGAAGACAGAGATCGACAGACAAGAATTTAAGCAGGCATTTTTCAAGTCCAATGGCAATGTCTTTTAAATGGTCAGGAGTCGTGTCTTGTATGTCGCTAGGACCCTTTGAGGTTGGCCAGGGAGACTTGAAATGTTAAATACCTTTTTGGCTGGTTCCTTAGAGTTTTTGGTGTTGAACTAGGAGTCTGGGAATTTCCGGTGCAGAGTCAGGCAGCAAGGTTGATGAGAACCAACAATGATGTATATAGTTCAGCAGCGGCAATTGCTTGCCGGACAAAGATGCTGAGAAGCTCCGGCGATGTCATCAGTGGAGCTGGAAGACCCGATTGGCCTTGGGCTCATAGAAGCAAAGACTCACCTTTGGCATTGACTGAGCTGAACTAGTTCAACGTAGCATCCTGGTACCGCAGCAGCAACGGTTTGGGGCCTGTAGAGGCTGGTGACAATGCTAGCAGTGTTACACTAGGAACCAGAAGACTACTTGAGTATCAGAAGTAGAGACAGTGGAGCTTCATCTAATAAGCGTGTCCCTGCAGCTGCTTCAGCTGGTATTAAGTTACCTTAACCAGTGTCAAGGTGGTTCAGAGATGAAAGAAGAGCCAGTGATCACTTCCTTGGTTCTTTGGTTCCTGGGGGACCCTGTCTGGGGTCTTCAGGGACAAGGGTCTTCCTAGAGCCGCACTTCCCAGCCTGGATGTTTTGCTAGAGAGTGCATGCAGGAGCTATCACCTCAAGTGAGAATAGTTCATGGCTGCACTGGTCTGGAGTAGGCCTTGTCCAGTCAGCAGATCAACACGAATGTTGCTCTGGGATGGATGGGGAGAAAACCTGGAAGAGGAATTTGGGCCATGCCCCACTTAAGTTCCACGTGAAATCCTTCTTGTTCTGAATCCCAAAGGTAACAGAAGGGGTGGACTTGCCCCCTTAAATACTGCCACATTTTTTCATGTGTCCACTTCTGGCCTTCTATAAGAGCTCCAGTATTGGCTGCTGTGTTCAGAATCTTTTTCTTGATGAGGTCAGTCCCAAAACGCTTTGTCCGCAGTAAGTGGGGATGTGTTTTGAAATTGTGGGAGCTCCTGGATACTCCGAGAAGATGAGGTACTTCTGAGGACATGTATTCCTCTTCTACCCACTCTACCTCATCCCTCTGCCTTGTCTGCCCTGTTTTAAAATGTCTTTGGCAAGTACCACGCTGGTCTCATCTCTCCATGGCCCTGGCAGGTCCCGCCTTTGAAGCACTGGTTCCCAGTTAACTGTCTGGGCAGCTTTCTTGCTGGCGGAGAAAGTTGACAAGCCCTTTCCAGACATATCAAAATATGGTTTTCCTGTGCTGGGTCTAAATGGTTGCTTTGGGTTAAACCCAGTTCATGCCACTGATACACATAAACCCCTGATAGTGAATGAGTCACTAGCGACCAAGAAGACAACAAAATAACACCAAGAAGTGTTGGCCAGTATAATTGTAGATTTTCACAGACCAACATGTGAAAACTAGACATGGCTTATATTTAGATATTATTCTGCCACCAGGCTCTGGGAGAACACCAAAAAATAGTATTTTTGGATCAGGGCTGCTCACGGTTAAAGCCAGACCATGGCTGAAGCAACTTTAAGTTCCATCAGGCTGTTGGCAGGAATGCACATGCCACTTTGTAACTGCCATATTGCCAAACTACAAGGCAGCTGCAAAGTGCTGTTAGTAGACAGGCTCAGCAGAGTTACATGTTTGCACTATACAGTATGGAGCATTATAAAGTGGAGTCTGATCATCAGACCTCAGTTTCAGAGACAGATTCACACACATCGTTTTATATTAGAAATCCAAGAATTTCAGTTGAGCCCACCCTCATAGATGTCATTCCTCCCTGTGTCTCTACCCTCCTCTCCCACTTTTCCTTCTTCTTATTTCACTCTTGTTCTTGCTCTCCTTACCAGCAGATTAAGATCTGCTTTCTCTAGGGTTGGGTGGTATTTTCACAAAGTACAAAAGCATACTAACGTAACATAACATTGAGGTACCCCCAACAAACCACAGCATAGCAATACATGTCTAACACATTATACACCCAGGTGATGCTTACTGAAGCTAATGCAATACTCCCTCAAAAACCTTCTGGCTCGAAAGAGGTTGTTGGTTGCTGTGCTTTTATGACGCACACCAGGTTGTTAGCAAAGTTATTTGACTTATTGCTGAAAAGCATCAATAATTACTGACGCACAATTGTTGGGGGCTGCTCGGACGTCCATAGTGAAAGCTGAACATGTGAACGTCCACTTCCATGTATGTCGACGAGTATTAACAGTATTAACAGTATACAGAGGATGCACAACATATTCAGTAATTCCCTACTCGTTATCTGAAAAGGCTTTGTCGAACGGATGAAACAGGTGTTCTGTGGAGATTTTTTTGTAAGCAGGTTCTCTCTACATTTGCCCCCATACATCAATGAGACTGTGTGAGGTCATCTTGACACACAAGGCCAGTTTGTCTTTTTCAGTCTCCCAAATATTTTTAGAGTCTGGGGCATTCAAGTGATTCTCCGGCAAGACCGCTGAATCGTTGCCTAGTGGTTGACGTCATCCTACGTAGTGCACTTGACCTCTGACCTACTTAAGGTGTCAACTCTCAGTGCAGAGTGCTCGTTTTACTTTTTCTCTTGCTTTTCTTTTGGGTATTATATGATATGATATGATCGGTTATTTACAACATGCTTAATACCCAGAGGTTTCAAAGCACGGACCCGGGGACCATACCTGTGTTGCTCCGTGTCATCTTGCTTCCAAGGCGAGCACGTTGCCGCTGAGATATCCTCTCGAGACAATGTTCACATGTATATGTTATTTTTACTCCTACAGCTAACTGGGAACAAATGCATAATTTAACCAGAGAGTTTGGAATTATGCAGTTTCTGGAAATAGTCACATTAAGAAAACTAGAAGCCACGTGGTTATAAGATATTGTGCAGAAGAGGTGTGTGTTTTTTCTTCCGATGGTAGAAATCAAACGTTCACATGTTTTTGCATTGTTATATTGTGGTCTTTACAAGACAAGTTAAGCAAAGCAAATTCGTATCATCATTCTAGGACCATTTTGCCAAGAGTTAGTGCACTTCTATTATGTGTTACTGGCGCTGCTACATGTTTCCAGTTAACCGGTGAAAAGGGAAGGGGAATAATTGGTCAATGTTGCAATGTTTACATTTTTTTTTTCTTTTTGTATTGACATTTGCAAGTTACATATCAAACCAGTGATAAAACATACAAAAAAGCAATACCCTCTTCCCCCCCAGCCCCTGTGCCCTCAACCTCCCTCGTCTTTACTTGCCGGATCATCGTACTTCCTTGGTGTGATCGTGACCAAATGACTGAGGAATGTCCCGTCCTCTACAGTATGTCCAATATTTTCAAGTTCTCAGGACACCATTGTAACAAAGTCGCCCCTCAAGTACTCAATTGTCAACCCCCAATCTCTTCTGAAATTATTGCTCTCCCTTGCAATCTATATGTAACCCACTCCATCGCCAAAATTCTGCAGACTTTATGCAGCCATTCTATAATCGAAGGTGGTGATTTCTGCTTCCACTTGTTTGCTATTACTAGCCAAGCTGCTATTACCAATACCATAACTGCTTTACGGTGCGTTTTCAAAGGGAATTGTTTTTCAGGCCCAAACATTCCACACATCCATTCCCTTGGAGTACACCCAATAGAGCCCGGCAACAACAACTGTACCTGGTTTACTATTTCATTCCAAAATATCTTCAACTCGGGGCAGCCCCACCAAAAGTGCCTCCAATCCCCCCTACCCCACACATTCTTGTGCCATATTGGGAAACATATCATGAAGCCTTTCCGGAGTGAAGTGCCATTGAACCATTATTCTATACCAAGCTTCCCTTAACTGGATAGACCTTGGCAACTTTGGTATATAAACCCAAAGATTCCCCCAAAGCTATTCAGGAACCCCCTCCCCCAGGGTTCTTCCTCATCTCGGAATATAAGGCCACTTAGTTGCCGGATGCAAGTCTACTAAAATAGAGTACAGTGTAGGCACTAGTTGTTTATTTCCTTTATGGGTGGTGATAAAAAGTTCGAAGGGCATAAAGGCCGACTGAGGAGCTTTTTTAAGATCGGGCTGCTTTCACCAATGGCGTAACTGGTAATTTTCCATTCTGTCCCTTTCCGTCAGCCGTATACACTGTTTACAACCTTCCCCTTCTATTATCATGTCACCTACTTTACTGCATTCCTTTGCCTTCCATTTCTGAAATGAACCCTGTACCATCCTTGGGGAAAACTAGGGATTTTTAAATAGCAGGGTTAATAGGGACAGGCGTGCAGAGAGATGTCCTTGCCTCAATAACCAATCCCATATTTTCCATGTTACCGATAGTACCCTGCTCAGAGTAGCACTTCGGGGTCTATCCTGTTTGTCTAGCCACAAAAATCCCTCCAACGGAATCCCCGCAACCGCCCTATCCATTTTTGCCCAAGATTTTGTCATTTCTCCCGGCAACCATTCCCTTATCACCCGCAGTTGAGCAGCTTCATAATATTTTTAGAAATATTAGGGAGTCTCAATCCTCCCCTATGTTTGGATGCCATCAGTGTTTCCAGGGCTACCCTCAGACGTTTATTTTGCCAAACAAAACGTGATATTAACCTATTGACAGTCTTAAAAAATGATCATGGTAGCCACAATGGGGGCACCTACAAATAATATAGAAGTCTGGGTACTGCAACCATTTTTATTGTTTCTATCCCCCCAACCACGAAATGCACAAAGGGGTCCATTTATCAAAATTTGCTTTTATTCTACTTATTAATAATGGATAGTTTTCTGCGTACAACGTTGTTGTAGATTTGGTGATCCGTACCCCCAAATAACCTATGGTGTCCCCCAACCACCTAAAAGGTGAAATCCGTGCCAGATCCTGTCTCTGGTCTTCCATCAGCCCTATCCCCATTCTTTTGATTTGGAGATATGTATTCTCAGCCCAGCTATTTTCTCCATCTTGACTAGTTCCTCACTCAAAGCCGGAATGGATTTCTCCAGATCGGTCAGGGACATCATCATATTTTCGGCAAATGCCATTATTTTATATTCTTTTGCACTGAGACGTATCCCCCTTATCTTTTGATTGTGTCTAATAGTTGCTAATAGGGGTTATAAATATATGGCATATAAAAGTGGGGATAACGGACACCCCTGCCGCGTCCCCCTTGTAATTCTGATGTGTTCTGATAAGTGGGAATTGATAGATGGGAATTGATGGATAACCGAATTGAGGGATTCACATCATTCGGATAAAGCTGGAGCCAAAACCCATATGTTCCAAAGCACAAAATAGGAACCGCCATTCGACCCTGTCGAAAGCTTTCTCCGCGTCGAGCGAAATCAATAGTGCAGGGAACTGTTGAATGTTAATTTTTTCTACTAAATGTGCCAATTTCCTGGTGTTATCCCCTGTTTGTCTTCCTTCAATAAAGACAGATTGATCCATAGCAATTATGTCCAGACGAATAGGGGTGCAAACGTGCAAAGTGTATTTTTGCCGTGCAAAGTCTAGGCAAAGTCATTTTGTACTGCAAAAATGACTATGCGCTGACTTTGGCCGGACCTTGCACAGCAAATATATACTTTGCACAGTCCCATGAATCAGGGTTTGTGTCGGCAGTGCAAAGTCACTTTAAAGCAGTGCAAATTCACTTTGAACCAGGCAAATATTCCATGAATCGGGCCCCCGGAGACTGCAACTATAGTACGTTATGCAGCTCCCCTCTTACTTGAAAAGGGGGCACTTTATCTGGCATGCATGCAATAATGTGGTTATAGCCCGATTTATAGTATGAGAGTCGATGACAGAAGCCTGTGCCTTGCTCTGCCTCTTAGCAATCAGTACAATACAAATAATATTAGGGTGCTTTGTGCTGCTGTGCTGTTTCGTGGTGTGGTTTAGTCTAAAGTTATGGTGTTTTAGGGCCTCCAGAAGCCAAGCCCCTCACACGGTGTGGCAGAAGCATCTCTTGGTGCTGCAACTTTAAGACTCGGGTTGCCACCATTATCCGTGTTCACCAGTTTTAACAACCAGCATGGCATATTGCACAAATCCCTGCAGATAGAACATGACACAAGACATTGTTCGGTTTGGAATGATTTCCTTAACCTCCTGCTAACTGTGAGGCTTTGCATTCTTTGTACAATACCCATAGAAAGGTGCAGCTCCACTGGAGGAGTGCTCGCTCGGGAGAAGAGGCGCCAAGAGCTGAAGGCAAGAAGTCGTGTAGCAGAGAATGATTGCAGAGCAGAAAAGCAGACCAAGTTCTATTAGCACCCTGGGTGGGGGAGCCAGCCAATCAGGTGGCTTGGATTGCGTGCTGAAACTTCTGGTGAAAGGCCGAGTTGTATGCCGCCTGATGGCCAGCTCCCCTGCCTGCTATCTTCCCCCACCCGACCCCGCTTTTTCTTTTTAAAACCCCTCCCCCCTAATTCACTTACCTGTTGGCTGCTTTGGCGAGACTCACCGCCGAAGCTGCTGCTGCTCACGTCCACGCTCTGGCCTCCATGGAAATGGAAGAGGGGTTGCATATGGAGCCCTGCCATCCTTTTCAATGGTGGCCATGTTGGTACTGTATTTACTCTCCGTGAACGGGACGCTGCAAGGTGTCCCGTGCATAGAAAGAAAATACTTTCATTTAAAAAAAAATTAAAAACCTGTAGCACCTGCGTAGCATGTTACATGGTTGTTAATAGTGATATGCCACTGGGTGGCTGGGCCCACCCTGTGGGTAACGGCCTGCCACCCTCGTTAAGGGACCCTTGCTTCACTCAGGCCCTTAACTGGGCGGTGGGCCATTACCCACAGGGTGGGACCCGCCACCTCGGGGCATATTGCCTCATTAATGTTTTGTCCCACACAGGGAGTTCGGCAGTAAACTGCATTGTCCAGGTGCTCAGTTTTGTAAGAGGGTTATGACTTGCTGTGCTGTGTTGGTTTAAAACAATCATTCTCCACTAACAACCCACTTGTGCCAACAAGCGTAATATGATTGGGGGCTTCCGGGAATTGGTTCTGTTCTGTGACATTGTTTTGTGTACGTGTTAGCAGCAAAAACCAGCAAGAATATTTGGAAGACACATACTTAGTTTTCTGCAGTTTACAGTCATGCCTGGTCAGTGATCACAAAACTTGCACTCTTGCTGTCAGTGCGCCCTCACTGGAGATGTGTGCCACTGAGGGTTACTTGCCTTCACGGTGCTGCCGGTTTGAGTGTGACAAGTGGCTCCCATGCTTGCATTTCAATGACAGCACACTTGCGGCCCACATAAATAAACCGGCTTTCGAGGAGCCATGAACATGTGCAGTTCAGCGCCAACTAATCCCACCCAGGAGTGGGTTCATGTTACCGCAGACGTGAGGCGCTCTTGTGACCTTTTATTGACTTCTGTACACTGAAAATAAAAGTGAATAAGTGACAACCAACAGCTGATCTCAGCAGGTACTCCCATTAGTTGTTGCAGAGGCAGGTAAATACTACAAGCCCCGCCCTCCCATTATCGATTAGGGAAATCAGCTGTGAGGACACACTTGAAATACAATTTAAATCGAACAATTGCAAACATCATTAGCCAAGGACAGTTCTATAACGTGGAATTCAAAAATGACCTTTCCTAAGCTCCCTAGGATCAGTTGCCACACACATTGCACTGTTATTGGAAGTCACCCAATCTATTATTGCAGGCTATTAAGTCTAATCAATACATTGCTCCACAGATGCTTCTTCACGCTCCAATTGTAACGACCAGAGGCCTATAAAGGTTTAGATGGAGAAATATTTGAGGCGTACATCCGAGATGGTAATGCTCCTGTTTACTCTAAAGCTGGAGTGAAGACATGCTATGTGTCCCCCTACATCCCCCCCTCCGTGCCTCCTTCTGCTCCTTCTCCCCATCCCAGCTGCTCTGCAAACTCCCACACTCTACCAGGAAACGAGTGGGTCCCCTAAGCACAGAGCTTCGTTTCTTCCTAGCTAGATGTGCGCTTTATAAACCCATACTTTCATAAAGCACCTGCATATATAAATAGTGCGGAAGCAGCCAAGCGACTGCCTCAGGTGCATGCACTCTGTGGTCACCTTGCCGAGGTCCCGGGTCCCGGCAGCGACCTCTTGCACCTCCCAGAACGGAATGTTTGAAGGGGGAAAGGATCAGTGTACCCCCTTCACCACCTTACTTATGGTGGGGCGACAAAGTTACTGCATTTCACAGAGGGTGCACTCGTAATACAAAATAAAATAGGTTGGCTGACCCTGCTGAGAACATTCTGCTCGGCTTTTCTGGAATTATTCATTGACGTGATTTGCTGGCAGGCTAGGGTGACTGCTTATTTATGATGTGAATAGCAGCAATAGGCCTGGCGGACAATGAACATAGCCCTAAAATGAACTAATGTTTGCACTGAAAGTCAGGGCAGGGGTGGACTGGCCTATAGGGAACTCTGGGGGCCTCTGCACCACGGGCCTCTTGTGTGGCAGCCTATTTTATTTCTACATTTTCTCATAGGAAAAGGGTTGGTATTGCTGAAAATGTGTGATTTGGGGCCACTTAAAATTATATCCAGGGCCTCTATTGGTTCCCAATCCAGCCCCTAATTGTTTACGGTTGTCTACCGATAATGCACAAAAAGACTTTCCAGTGTACAAAAGTGACTTAACGAAGAAACCACAGTCTGCACTGCACAGTCAGAAAGGGAAGGACCTGCACTTTAAAGCCAAGAGCATAACTAGCAAATCACAAAACCTCTCTTCAGAAATGTACAAATTGTGGACAGATGTAAAATGTTTGCAAAATGGCGGGAAGTTACCACCTTCTGGGACTTGGATTCGAGAGCACCAACCTGAGATTCCAATACCCCTACAAATGCTTTAGTTTTGTCCTCAGGGTCCCTCTGGGTATTTTTCACAAACCAAATGTGTCCTCTCTTTAACAAATGTGTAGTTGAACTTTTTTGCATTCTCTTTGATGCTGTGATGTCTCCTGTCCGCAGGTCGGCCTTCGGGCAGGGTCGCCCAGATAACTGCCGGGGCGCCATTATCCCCCTTTCACGCCTGTTCGGGGGAGTCTTTCAAGGTCTCCCCCAAGCTGGAGGGGTGGGAGAAGACGCGGCAGGCGCCCTATTGAAATTAAATGTGCCCCGCTCTCGGGAGCGGGCGCATTTAATAACAATATGGCGCTAATGCTTCCAGCGTCAACTTTTTGTTTTGCTGCCTGGGGCGCTGAAGCCGGTAAGACCGCTTCTGCTTCTCTGGGTGCTGGTCTAGTCCTGTTTTGCCCTGTGAGCTTCACTCTTGGGCTTTGTGTGCTGGAGGGAATGCTACTCTGGCATCTGCCCTCCTCAATGGAACAGTCTGAGAGGTATTGATGCTCCTCCTTATATCATCATAATGTTGAGGATGGGAGGAATTATCTGCACTTCGCGATGAAAGGCAGGGAAAATAGTCTTTCATGGCAACGTACCTTGCCATTGTTACGGGTGCAGACAAAGCATTTTTAAGGACAAAAGACATCAAATGTAATCTTTTTGTGACCCATTTTCAACTTCAATGTCAAAGGTGTTTTGTAGCGCACAGCTGTCTTTGTTACAGCTTGGCAGAGGTGCAGTGGTGTTGCTGGGTCTGGAAAAGATCTGGGGCTAGGCTGATGTCGGTACTGTTGGCACTGATGGGATTCGGGGCTAGCTATAGCCTTTTGGTTGTAGCCCCTGAGCTTCTATCTGGGTCCAAACCAAAAGACCCGGGGCTATACCCCCTCAGGACCCACTTACCAACGCCCATGCAGTGGCGTATCATTGTCTGGAAGCTCAATCGCGCCACAGCACAGGCATCCAACAGGCCATAGTCTGGTGTCTGACAAATGGTGCCTTGCATGCATATTTCCCATAAAATGTGGTGGCTATCGTGAGTAAGGAGAGATCGTATGGTGGTCAAATCCGCCTGGGCAAGCTTGTTGCTGTGGCTGGGTGGCTGACGTGGGCTGTGAGTTTGAGTTCTGCAGGTGGCGACTGGTGCAGTGCCGACCTGGACCTGGTTTTTAAGTTCCTGGCGTCCCCGGTGTGTGGCAGCCACAAACACAGTCCAGCCTGAGTACCAATGTGAGGGTTGGAGTTACCTACATTTAGAGATGTAGGGCGACCAGACTTCCTTGTTTGGCTGAAAATCCCGACAAAGATCTGCAAAACACTCAAATGACCCCGTTTGAAATGAAGGCTTTAAATCTATGGGCCTCATTACATGGTAGGCGGTAAGGGTTTACCGGTACCGGTAAGGCCACCGGTACCGGTAAACCCTTACCGCCTTACTACGAGGTCCCTTTGCGGGACCCGACCTTAACGGCTGGTGTAGACCAGCCGTTAAAGTTGGGACCCGCAAGGGGACCTTGGTGCTAATTACGGTACCGAAATTTGCGGTACCGTAATGAGCTCCTTCCCCATTCCCATTGAGCACTATGGGGCAAAAATGGGAATGGGGAAGGGCCATGGGGGAAGGGGGAATCACCGCCCCGCCAACCTTGGAATGGGGTGGTAATTCCCCTTTTCTCCATGGCGGTACCGGTAATAGCACCATGGTTTACCGCATAACGTGTAATGAGGCCCAATATCTTCATCAGGCCACTTTTCATTTTCAGTGTAGAGGGGGTCTTAGGTGCAGAGAAAGCCTGACGAAGGTCCGAAGCGCATAAAAAGTACAAATGATTATTGGCACGATGTTCATTCATTGACAGTGTTGTTTTTTTCGATTTTTTTTTTGCTGAAAATTGATGTTTGAAAAAACGAATTGAAAAAAATAGGGGATTGTGGGTAAGGGTATATACAGGGTGAGGGGTGTGGGAAGAGTCCAAAATGAATAGGGGAGTGGGGTTGTGGGAAAACCCCCAAAAATAAAAAAATAAATTTTCAATGATTTTTTTCCGGGGGAATAATTTCGGCCAAAAACCCATCGAAAAAAACACTGTTGATGAATAAACATAGAACCCAACTGATTCATAACTGAGAGATGAAAAACACTCTGAAGAAGAGATGGAATGAAATCGAATAAAACAGAGCTTTGAAATATAGGACGGAATAAAAGGTGAATAAAATGTAGGATGGGCGCAAGGCCAGGGAGGGAGCGAAGTGATATGTGCCCACCCACTGACCGAGTCGTTGGACTCGTGTTCCCATCAGAAGTGAACATCAGTAACCTGTAGAAAGACAAGGTAAACCTCCCGGAAAAGGTGTCAATCAATCACAATGCTTCTGAAATGGGGGGACATTGAAATATCCCTGAAAGGGGCTAAAGACATCCCAAATCTCAAGACTCAAATGTACTTTTACAATCTGTGGATTGGGCTTTTCTGGTCTGCTATATATATTTTCAGACTTAGGCTTTGATCTTGTTCTTATTTATTTATTTATTTACATTTTTAAAGCGCTCACACAGCCCACGGGGATCATTCATTCCATGTCTACTTTATTAAATTGGTATAATTGGACCGGGTTTTGGTTTGGAAAATCTTCTCACCCTATGGAGGTGCGCTCTGTACATGATGCTGAAATTCACACAGGTCTCGTGTTTTCACTGTACATTGACTAACATACAAGTCTGTTGGCAAATGGCAGCAAGATTCAGCTATCAGTTAAAGATGACAGGGATTTGATGTTTGCGGTTTATTACAAACCCATACTGCTGAGTCCCTACATTTGCATTTCACTGCTGATCACGAATGCTAAAGGCTTTGTTTGTAGCTGCCACTTGAGGAATCCATCTTGTCAAGCTGCAAAAATGTCAAACTATGTTATTGACAACTGGCTCCTGGGTACATCTGCCCTGTCAAATCTTGCTGAGAAACACGTGTACGCCTCACCAACGGGCATGTTTATAGGAAACATTGCAATCTATTAAACAGACGCTGCACGGCATAAAAAAGCACATTTTGTGGCACAAAATTGTATTTATTACGGCATTTTGGCAGCACGTTTTGTATGGACTGCAGGGTGTAAGACTGGCAGGTAGCAAGAAATAGGCATTGTGTGATGCTACACGTGAGCCAGGTTATCATTATCTGCACCTTTTGTACCAATTTAATAGAAAGAGTCCCAGATATCCCAGGTTTGACAAAACAGTGTTTGTTTTCATCTACTTTTTTGGTGTGTGTGCCTGTTTGATAGTATTACCCAAATTTAATTACGATTGTGAAAATATTCCCCAACTTTTTTTTTCCAAACACTCGCACACTCCACTCACCAACAACCCACACACTAACCAATTCCCCATCACAACTTACACTCCCAAACCACTCACTCTGCCAGTCATTTGCATACTCATGCGTTCTGTCAAACTGCCACGTCACAACTTGCAATCCCAAGTACCTGCCCTTCTCCAAACCATGCTCCCAACTCACACCTTACTCCTCAGTTCCTCGCTTTCTAGACCTCTGAACCCTCTCTGTTTTCTGGCCCGCCTCTCTCTCTCCGCTTTCTGGACCACCACCTCAACTCTGGCCCACTGGTCTCCCTCTGCTATCATTCCCTTCACTAACCATCAGGCCCATTGCTCCCTCTCTCTCCCTTTCCCCATCATATTGTGACTATTTTTTATTTTGTTTATTTTTCATGTAGGTTTTGGAACAGATCCTGAAAAAATGGAGCATCTAAAAATAGGGCAGACAATGGGCCTCATCCCCAGTTAATGGATTGGGTTTGGGCAATCCACTCTTTGCCGCTTGGGTGAACAGTCCATTAGTATGCAGTCAATTAAATAACATCATGCAGGTCATCTTTAGATTATTTTATTCTCATAAAGTCAGCCAACACGGGCCACCCGCGTTGAATCTGGGATCTAACTCTTGGATTACAGACAGAAGATTAGATTTTAGGTATTATACCTGGCACACCAAGCCTTAGAGGGGAAGTAACCCAGCATATTCTATTACAACCACAGACTCTTCTACATAACGTGCCTGAAACGGACAGGTTTTCTTGGGATCGAACCCTTCCAGGATACACTATCAGAATGTCTTCAAGATTCCTCCGTATCTAACGCCAACGTGCATTTTCTCAGACAACATATGCAGTAACCAATATCAAGGCCTTGAGGACGAAACACGTGTCGGCTGACCTTATGAGAGTAAAATCATCTAAAGATGACCTACTTGATGTGATTTAATTGACTGCATACTGTTCACCCAAGCATTAGGAGGCAGAGCGCAGATTGCCCAAACCCAACCCATTTACTGTTTCAGGTTTTCAAGGTCTTTATGGGTACACCTTGTGGGATTGGAGACGCTGCTTGTCGGCCGCCATTAATTGTAGTGGTCATAGCGCACTCCCAAGGATACAAACCCATACACAATTTCACGTACTCATCGCCAGTTGGGCACAGTGGTAAAAAAACGTCAGTAATGCTATGAGTTGGGCAGAAAGTCAGAAGTTTAACCCCAGTTCAGGGCCGGAGGTAAATCTGCTGACTTTCCACCCATTTTCGGTGCAATTACCACAACGTTATTAGAGCCACAGTATTTGTGAAGAAAATGCCCCATTGGGTGCAAAGGATCCAATATAAATGGGGACTTACCGCCCCACCACATCTCAGGATCCGGGGCTAATGGCGCCGGACCAAGTTGCAGTGACGCTATTTGAGTTGGGCAGTATCCCAGCGGATTTACCGCCACAATACTGCCCACTCATGATGAGGACCAATGTGCTGTTTTTAGATGTCCCATTTTTGGAAATGAGCAGATGACCATATTCTCAAAGGTGACCTGCACATTTCCAGGGGGATGAGCTGTAGCGCAAATGATGGGCTGGCCAGCCGCCTTATATACATTTGTGTCAGGAACGCCTCCCGAGACTAATGTTCTACAGGTTCCAAGCACATTTCTTTGTGGCCTGTCGCTGTGAAATGTGATCCCAAAAAAACTTTCTACCCTGTGCTCGAGGAGTAGAATTGCAAGTGAGACAGCAGCTGTTCCAACTGTTGCTGTCACACTTAAAAAAATTGCATGACAGGGTCATGACACCTATTCCAAGGAGGCACAGGGGGTCGCATTAGTTTTCTGCACTTTTAAAAGCACATCCTGCTTGTGCATTGGGGATGGCTTTTAAATGTGCAGAATTGCCCCCTGATTTGCGCAAATGTGCAAAGAGGTAAAAAAGGCCTTTGAATGGGTGCAAACGAAATGCGCCCGTTCAGATGACCTTTGTGTATTGGATTGCTCCTTTTTTGGCGCAAGTGATGAAATGTGCTAGCACATTTTATTACTTTTGCTCAAAAAGTTTTTTCGGATCGTGGCACTTTGTTTCTTATTTTATCTTTTAAACAGCCATTTTTCCAAAAACGGCCGGTTCCATATTTCTTTTTTTAAACTGCCGTTATTTGAATTAACCACCACTCTTAGGAGCTGCTTCATAGAAAAATAACATAACTGCTTAAACCATGTTAGGGAATAGGATCAGGGAAAATAACAACTTCATGAAACATCACTGAATAGTAGACTTATTGTAAATATTATGTAATTATGGGGCTTGTTCATGGAATTATTTGCGCCGAAAAACTGTGATTTGTGCGCCATTCTGCCCGCAAATCCCTGTTTGACAAATGGGGATTTGCGGGCAGAATGGCGCACAAATCCCCGTTTTTCGGCGCAAATAATTCCATGAATCAGCCCCTCAGTGTCACAGAGGTTATACGTCAATCTCGTTAAGGAACAAGTTAATAGAGGCACATTTCATTCAGTAAAAAGCATTACACAACAGATTTACAGAAAATAAAACGACCAATTAAACCTCACTGAGAAAAGGGATTATGGGAAAAAACACCACTCATTGATTGGCCCTTTTTAAAAAAAAGTTGATGAAAAAACACCACTGGACAGTGGACCCCAATATAAGGGCAAATATCTGACAGCGATCAGACGTTGTGGGAGCAACCAAATGCGTTCACCTGAAACTTGAGGATTTACCAACATCTTAAAACCGATAAAGACCGACCAAATGTCATTGCAAACATGTTCAGGTGATGAATGTAACTTCTTGCCGAAAAACGAAATACGACAGAAAAAAATGTATATGGCCAACATTATTCAGCCAAACTCTACTGCACCCCTAAAACAAATCAGCCCTGCTCAGAGCAGCAATACAGCTCCCCTTCAGGGATTGGAAACCTACTTTTATGTCTATTTTGGAAGTGACTGACTGGACGGAGAAGCAGAAGTAATGCAGGATTAGAAAGAATACTTTGGATATGGAGAAGTAGAGAGAAAGGAAACCCCATGGAGCGAGGAAGACTGGGGTGTTTATGAGGTATGCAGGTGTCAAGAGACATTGCTAGGGGGCGCTGAGGGGACTATAGCCCCGGGTCTTTCGGTTACATTTCACGGATGTTTTTTACTATTCTGGTTTCCTGGCTAGGTGAGACACATATCTATCCGCATCTTATGCTATTTTAAGTTATGTTATGCAATGTTTTTGGATCTTAAGGACTGTTTCTGTTCCACTGTAACCAGCGCTTAGATGCCCACGGGCTATGTACACTTGTATAAATGTTTAAATAAATAAATACATTTTAAAAATCCTTTCTCCCTAACTCTGATGTCTTTTGCTAATGCTAAAATGTACTGACACAATGGGCCTCATTACGACCCTGGCGGTGACGGTATGAACGGTGCCGTTCATACCGTTCCAACCCATTACGAGTTCTGCTCGCGGGTTCCTGACAGCCCGCTGTGCGGCACCCGCGAGCAGAGCGTGTGATTGCACCGGCACCGTTATTAACGGTGCCGGTGCAATCATGCTCCCCACCCCCATTCTGCCCTATTGGGCAGAATGGGAATTGGGAGCCCGGCAATATCGTCACCCGCGAATGGGCAATTACCAGCCCATTCAACTCGTAAGGACGGTTATTGCCCAATCGCGGGAGGCGGTGCCGGTAGCGAGCATGGCAGTAGTCGTGCCTGCCAGGTGCAGTAGATGTATATATGTAGAAACGCACGGTAGATGAGACATATAGAATCTTGCTAAACGTAGGAAATATAACGCAGGTAAAGCAGCCATGTTGAGAAGACTGTACTTGATTAGTCCACGCATACAGAATTTGGAATTCGCTTCCCACGCCACGCCACAGAGAATGCAACCTGCTTCTCTTTAGGAAACATCTTAAAACTTTTCTGTTTGATTAACTTTACCTTCTTAGTGTGGCAGAATCAGTCAATTTTCTACCGCGCCAAGACACCTTTGGGTAATTCGCTGCACTTGATAAAACCCTGCTAACATAATAGCACAACATAACATTGATCTTGCAGAATTGAGCAGAGGCCCACCCCGGCAAGTATCTCACTAGCAGAGCCTCCATAGGGCCACATTACGAGGTCGGCAGTAACCCGCCGGTGCTACCAATGGGTTGCCGCTGACCTCGTAACACCGTTCCGTCACCTGATATCCCAGTGCCACTGGGACATTACAATAGGACTCCACGGGAATGGGGGCACGTTGCTTATGGTGCCGGTGCTTCCATAAAAACCCTGCGTGCAGGGCCCGGTGCCCCTGGCGGGTCAGCATTCTCATAGACTGGTGGTCCGGAAAGGGTTCCTGTACGTTGCTACCGGCACCCTTATTTCCAGACTGCCAGACTTGTAATGAGGCCCGTCTCCTAAATGTGTTACTGAACTGGGGCTCTGCCGTACACTCCCCTCCCCCGCCATTGTCCCTCATGGCCAATTCCTCACTTTCGTCTGCCTGCCCTACTTACCTCTCGCCTGCGATGCTCAAGTGCAGTCCTGTCAGCCCGGTATTGCAAGAATTGAGCAGCTAAGCACCCGCTCCCCACTTCTCCCTCTCCTCTACCTGCAGCCATGAAGCAGACAAAGGAGGGTGCACAGCAGGCGATGCGAGTGCCATTAACACACCAGCGCCACCCAGCTAACCGTTTGTGAATGCTGGCGGCAGGAGTTACACACTGGTGTGTTAGTGGCACTCTTAGCACCCGCTGCGTATCCTTCTTTGTCTGTTACAAGGCTGCAGCAAGATGACACAAAGAAACAGGGAGGGGGTGCTCAGCACTCATCTTTTGTAGCACAGGGCTGAATGGGTTTCATTTTGCCATTGCTAGAGAGGAGGAAGAAGGGGTACAGATGTTCTGGAGGAACCGGGTGGTTTCTTTGTGGGAAAAAAAAGTGTTTTTGGGAATCCAGGGCACACTGCCTGTTGCTTCTGCAGACAACACGTTGGTGTGTCCATTTAAGAGGCAACGAGGATTGCTAGCAGAGTTTATAAACTGTCTTCTTTTGTACACCAGGACTTTCCAATAACACTCTTGTGACATTTCAGTAAGATAATGTTAATATGCTTCCTTTTTTTTAGAAACACAGGAATACAGTGATGGTTGATCTGGGGATCAGTGGAAATGTCTTTGGGTGGCAAAGTAGGGGATTGCTCGCTTAAAAGTGTGTCAATGCCCTGGTACTTCCTACATGTCATCTTCCATACCACAGTACATAGCTAGTTCGTTTTTATTTTGTGCTTTCTAGGATTTGTCCTTCGGGATTAAATCCTTCGGAATTTGTACAGGAATTCTATGACTACAAGTCCCACAATGCAAAGGAAAAAACAGCACCTAGCAATGGTACTGTACAGAGCATATCATGCAACTTTGAATATTTAAATGCAAACTGGACTAAGAAATATCACCCATGAATGATATTTTCTCATAGGTCTTAAAACGCGTTATAAACATACACATTTCTAATGTTTTGATTGTAAGTTTGATTGTAGGCTGTTAAATCGGCCATGCCCCGGCCATGGCCATCAACCAGATCCCTTGTTAGAGCCCACCCTTAATTTCTCATCCCACTTTAAAAAAAACTGTACCTACCCACATGCATGTGTGTGCGTTCAAACAGACACAAATACACACATGCACAAATTGAAACTTGGACAGGCCATAACATTAAAGTAGGCCATTTGGTCACTTACACACACATTGAAGGACGAAAGGGACCATTTCTAATAACCCTCGGCAGCACCTGCGAAGCGCACACACTTAACTGTTCGAATTTTGGTATTGTAGCATATTGGAAGCGCAGGGGAGCTGTGGTGGCAGCACATGACCCGGCCGGTATCCCGAGGTTCATCATCAATTACCAGTCAGCAAAGCCATCCTTTGTGGCCATTAATGTCCTTAGCAACCCCAGCAAAAAACTGCAGTTCTAATGTGTTATTTTGGAGGGAAAGCTGCTTTAGGTGGCCTACTGCTCCAATTTCCTTTAAAGATCTACAAAGATGGCTGCTAAGAAAATAAAAACGAGAGCTCAGAGCAAGTCCCTTCTCTATTGCTATGGTCGGAAAGCAGGACATGCCGAGGTTGGAGGTAGGGGAGACTGGGCATAAGCAGGTAAGCAGCGCTTGGGAAGGCAGGGCATAAGCAGTTAGCTCCCGTGGTTGCTAACTGTGCAGAAACACACGCAGATACACAGTCCAGGAGTGGTGGTTGATGTTACCACTCTGCCGAGACTGGTAGGTGCTCGCTGAGCCAGTTATGTAACATAATGGGCCTCATTACGAGGCTGGCGCAAAGGGATACCGGGCACCGGTAAGGACACCAGTGCTGGTAATCCCTTTGCGCCCTATTCCGAGTTCCCTTAGCGGGTCCCTTCCTTAACGCCTGACGGGACCCATTAAGGAAAATCAGGGCCAATTACGGTGCCGCAATTTACGGTACCGTTATTGGTGCCTTCCTCCTTCCCATTGAGCCCTATGGGGGCTCAAATGGGAATGGGGAATGGCTTTTACAATGGAGAGTTACCCATCCCGCCAAGGTCGGACTGGACCGGTAAGTCCCCACTGAACGGGACCGGACACGGTCCCGTTATTAGTGGTAGTCATGGTGCTAATAGCGCCATGACTACCACCAACCTTGAAATGAGTGCCAATGTCTCCTCTTTTAAATTCTCAAATGAGCACAAGAGTCACGACAAGAAAGATGAGGAGTGTAGGGCATCAAGAATGTCAGAAACAACTTCTCCCACTCCCCTTCAAAGATAAATAAGCATTGACAAAGCCAATGTGCACGAAACACTTGTGTACGAGCGCAATACAAATAAAATATCATACCATAACAGTTTGGGCTTTTGAGTAGGCCTGGAATAGGCATTTGTATGGCACTGCCATAATGGTTCCATCTCACCATCAGATTGTAACAGCTGGAAAATAGTGATTACCCAGGACTATAACAGCAGTTCCTGGAAAAATGCATATTTAATACCTGTACACATGCCAAAGCAGTTAGCTTTCCAAAGCTTGTTTTTAACGCATGAATGAAAGGACAAGCGTACTAATTATGAATTAAGTGGCAGAAGGCGCACTTCATTGAGACATGTTTATTTCATCAGTAACATATTTAAAACTGCAATTAAGCAATTAACTCTCAGCAGACTGTTTAGAAATAGCACTGGCATTTGAAACGTTTATGTTACTGCTTGATAAAGCTAGCTCAAAGAGATCAATGGAGGATGCGTTTTGGGCAGGGATAGGCTGGACGTTGGTGGGAATGGCCATTGGTATTAATATGGCCAAGGGCAGTCAAAGGGTGGGTAAAAACACCAAACTACACCGACAAGCTGTGTGTCCTTCATCAGGTACCATCTCCCTCCAAGCTGTACTCAAAAAGGTGGTGCTTTAGCGCCACCCAGTAGCCAAAATGAATGAACTCCTTTCGCATTAAGTTTCTGAGCATACCACCATCATGTACTCAGTCAACCACTGTTAGGCACGCATTGATGTAGTGACCCTGTGGGAGACTACACAGCCCTTGTCTGTCCTCTTGGTATTAGGCAACCCACCTATTGGTATAGGCCTGTACTACAAAAGTTGGTAGTGTGACTGAGCAACCTGGCTTATCTCAAGAGGGGTAAATGTGAGCTGTAGAGCTGTAGCAATGAAATCCATCAATACAAGTATCCAAA
Organism: Ambystoma mexicanum; assembly: GCF_040938575.1. Taxonomy (NCBI): domain Eukaryota; kingdom Metazoa; phylum Chordata; class Amphibia; order Caudata; family Ambystomatidae; genus Ambystoma; species Ambystoma mexicanum. The sequence goes on from NC_090937.1 coordinate 277,061,264, forward strand.
TAACACTTACACTCAAGGTTTTGGTATAAATAATGTATTTATTTATTTAACAGTAGTTTTTAAATAAGCGCCCTTTAAAAAGGGCAATATAGGGAGCAGTCAAATACACTTCAAAATACTTTTCCAGAATCAACACAAAGCTAGTAGATACTCTTTAGAGGTGCTTTTTACACACTTCCTACACCCGGAGGTGACTTCACTAACTAAGAAAGTAATTGCATTTATATATTACTAGTACACTTTGTAGGTTCTGAGATTTCGCAGGAAGGAAAGGTTAAAGGAAGGAAAAGGGTTAAACAGGTTCTGATAGCATGTGAGCCCTTTAAATCTTCCAATGAAGTCTAGATAAAAACCTTTCCCAGCAATATTAGTTTAAAACCAATGCATCACCTATGAGGGACAGTAAGAATCAAAGTCAAGTGGAATAGAAGGGTCTGCAGGGAGCCAGGACAGCCAAAGTCAATTGGACCAAAGTCAATGGAACTGAGGAACTTCTTATACAGTAAAGGTCTTGCACAAAGTTAGAGAGTTTGTTGATGAAAAATCACTGTAGGGTCACAAGCTGTTACACTTATGGAGGATAGAGCTGAAATCAACTCCAGAAAAGCAGCTACTTCAAGTCTCAACTGAGAAGAGCAAGCTACAGACACTGAGGTAAGTGCCCCAAGTCAAAACAGTACCTTTGATTGGAAGAAGAGTGGTCCAGCTGGCTTCTATCTGGTTGCAGTGATGCAGATCCTGGGTTCCTGGGCCTCAGTCGTGGGGACAACGGGGAGGACGTCTGGGGACTCCTGTGGCAGCTTTTCGAAGGTTAGCGGCATTTACGGGCTATTTTTCAGATCAGCGGAACTTCACGGTTTCAGTGCTCAGTAAACAGCACCACCACGGATCTTGGTTACCGGTTGGGCTTCCTTCACTCCTTGAGTCCTGGACTCTGGTGAGGGAACTCGAGCTATGGTCGTCCTGCTTCTGGAGGGTCCTGGGGAGACTCCTGGAGCTTCTGGCTGGATCACAGATGTTGCACTCGACTACGGATTTCTCGACCCCCTTGCACTCAGTGCCTGCCGCAGCAAAGAAGTACAGCCAGTCGGGGAAGGTGGTCCAGTGGAGTTAGTCTCTAGGTTAGTTGGTCCCACTAACCCAGGGGAAGAAGTCGTTCCTTCCAGAGCTTCTCTTGTCGATTAGAAAAAGGAGTTTCAGCACAGCAGCAGGGCTTCACCGGGCAGTTCAACAGTCCGGGAGGATGCATCAAGCTTCGTTCACGGTTTCTTTGTCGGGTTGTTCTTCCGAGTGGTCGACTCTGACTTCAGTCCCAAAACCCTCGCCTTTTAAGCAGGTTTCTCCCATTTATGCATAGCCTAGTTAGCCAAACAGCAGGGTGGCTGTCATGCAAGGACAGACAGCCAGCCAATCAGGGCTTGGTGCATTCAGGCATTCCTAAAGGCAAAGGACAGGGGAGTTTCGGGAATCTGCCTCACTTCCTGCCCTTCCAGACACACTGGAGCGAGAGGCGGGTTTCCACAATGAAGCCCGCCAAAGGCAAAATGAACAAAGGGCTCAAACCTGGCTTGGTGTGCAGAGTAAAACCCAAAAAACCCTCACAAACAGAAAATGGTGAAAAAAGAAGACCAGGGCCTTTTTGACAAAATGGTCACCCATGGGTGCTATACTGTAGCTGAGGATTCAGCCTACGGTAGAAAAGCACAATGGTAGGAAAATTAAAAAACTGCCAACAGCCATTTAAAGTAGTGAGGGTAACAAAATAAATGTTTCATGAGTAGGTAGGAAAAGGGTCTACTATGTAACCCCCCAGCACTCCACATAAGATGGTGTGTGCTAGACCTACAAAGAGAAAAGGCAAGTAAAGTCAATTTCACTTTACTATTCTTGGGAACAGTAGTTCACACAAGAAATTGTATTTAAACCTTATGAGAAATCTAAAGTATTCCTCTGTGACAATGCACACAGGTGCTGTGTGTCAACACACAAAAAGTAGATCCCTATGGAGTTTGTCAGACTCCAAACACAAAGGAAACACATAATCCAAATCGGGTCAAAACACACGAGAGAGTGGAAAAAAGGGCTCACTCAATCCAGGGTTAAAATTGAAAAGTCCTAAAGTTCATCAAAAGAGCTGGGGGTCTCTAAGGTTGAGGGGAATTAGCACAGAAATTAGAATTCTCCCTAACAACCACCTGTGCTTCTTTTATTTTGTAGGGAGGGTAGGGTCTCCTGTCACTGTCCAATTGTTTGCTGCTCTTATTTAGGACCCCGCTACTCTTTGCCTCTGAATACTGCCTGCCCTGTCGCACAGAAGTGTTAACCGGGAAAACCAAAATCCGTCTTCCCTCTCGCGAGTGCTCTCATCACAAGGCAAAAGAGGCCGTGCGCTCACACTGTTGTAAAAGCGGCTGCTCCTCTGACTCCTCTCTATTGGGGTGCCTCTGGGTCCTGCTGTACTGCTGCCATGACAAAGACACCATGAGGGTGGAGGGTTGCAGTGGCTGGTGCGCAGCAAACACAGCAACCGCAGGGTGAGGGCGTGAGGGTCAGGCAGTCGGGCAGGGATGCATGCGTACACTGCAGCATGCACAGCTCAGGCAAAAAACCAAGCTCTGCCCCTGCCCCGCCCGAGCCGCACTAGCCCAACCGCACCCTGACACTGACAGAGGAGCCAGTGACAGTCGCCATGCTGCTGCCCGAACCCGCTGCCTCTTTGTTGCGGGCACGGCCAAGGACGCACGGAAAAAATCATCAGGATAGCCGGCCCTAGCAACCTGTCATAGCCGGTGAGTCTCTTCTTTACTCTCTATCTGGCCTCATCTCCGTGCATCCGGCAGTAGATTCCAGACAATTCTCCCGTCCCATGTCCCATGACTTCTCTTTATGCCGTTACATGTGATGGGGCAAAGGATGTATAGCAGTGCCCTTACCGCTGCATTCATTCTGTAAATGTAACACTAGTTAGCTAGTACTCGTCAGCTTTGCTACTTTGCTTGGCTGTGTCTCTCTGGTAAGAATGTGTATGAGAGCACTGACGCAAGGTGTTGCCCCTGACATGGCACACAGCATGTTTGCTTCCCATTGTTCTCGGTTCTTGTGTGCTCTGTTGTCAATTCCACCAACAATATTTTGTGTAATCTTTTCTCGTTGGGGAAACATTTGTGGTAAACATGCAAGGCCACCTCAGAAAGCAATCCACTCTCTGTCTGGCTGCTGCCACTCCTCTTGGCACATGCTGTATGCCTTTAGATGCATGGCCCTGGACACATTCTGGAATTGCAGGGTCTAATCCATAACCATTTTCTGCGCCTGGAGACCGCCCCTGAAATCAAGATAATATAACATAGAAACTTTATTTTGTGTGACCTGCATCAATATAAGGCATGCTGGGCACACCCCACTTCCAGCATCCAAATGGCTTTGCAGCAGCATGTCAATCTGTATAAAGCACAGTAACTATACAAATTAAACACCGGGTGACCTGAAGGTACCACCTGGAATTACTTCAAATTCCTTTATGGAATTAGTGTGTAATTGTAATAGGTTATTTATAACGCAGTCAATACCCAGAGGTTTATAAGCGCAGACCGGGGTCAAAACTGGGTTGCTCTGCGTCGTCTTGCTTCCAAGGTGAGCACGTTGCCCCTGAGCTATCGTCCTGAGACTGTGACCCTAGTTCCATCACATAGGCTGCTTTAATGCATCTTCTATATACGCCATTTCCTGGCCGCCTACATCCAATGCAAGCTAAGCGTCTCGGGAGGATAGCTCAGGGGCAACATGCTCGCCTTGGAAGCAAGACGACACAGAGCACCACAGGTCCGATCCCCGGGTCCACTCTCAGAATACTCTGGGTATTAAGCGTGTTATAAATAACCAATCATATCATTGCCTATTCGGAGTGGGCACACCACTAAAGCGTTGCTGAAGTAGAAGCCGATGCAAGCACACTCGACACCATCAAATATCGTCGGGCTTGAGACACCGCGATGGCCTTAAGACTAGTAACCGGTCTTTAATGTGTTTCACAGACGAGCCCATGCATTTCACAGAACCTAGACCTAACAACAGATGCGCTGCGCTGGACGTAGGAGAATTCAGTGGAGCATTTTTTTATGTATTGATAACCCATTGCTTACAAAGCTAACTGCGCCAACACACACATACGGTCTGCTATGTATTGCTAAGTTATAAATTAGCAAACAGTGGGAGATTCTAAGAGAGTACCTTAGGTATATCCAAAAGAATGAACAGGCGTCAGGTGCTGGCAGTGCGAGGGCTTGCTCTGGGTGATGCAAGGCTCTGGTGGGCACTATATGAATGTCAGCTGATGGTGTTATGGGCTTTTGTAGGCTTTGCATGTGCCTCTATGGGGAACAAGCTGACTTGCTGGGGGCAAGGTGGGATGCTCTTCTGTGGGCAAGTGAGTATTTGATGGAAAAAGAGGCCCGGGAGGGAAGCCCCTCTACCAAGAATGAAATGGCCAAATAACCTGTTCTTTGGGAAGGTACCCACTCAGGATGGCCCCCATCCATGTTTAAGCTCTCTGTACCTTTCACAGAGGAGAAATATCCATTTGCATATCAGTCTAGTCCCACCCACTTGGACAGTCCAGAAATGCTAGGCAATTCTCCTCTGAACAAGAGTACCAACAGCAACCCCAGACATGTGTTTCAGCCTTGTCAGGCCTCATCAGTGAGGTGAGGCTGTGCCTCTCTAAGCACAGTGAGCAAGGGGTCCACGTCTGGATTACCCTGGGAAACCTAGGGTGAAACCCCAAGTTCCTAAACATACAATGAGAGGTCTGGGAGCCCCTCTACCGAGAACAAACACTACCAAATAACCTGTTCTTTGGGAAGGTACCCACTCAGGATGGCCCCCATCCATGTTTAAGCTCTCTGTACCTTTCACAGAGAAGAAATATCCATTTGCATATCAGTTTAGTCCCACCCACTTGGACAGTCCAGAAATGCTAGGCAATTCTCCTCTGAACAAGAGTACCAACAGCAACCCCAGACATGTGTTTCAGCCTTGTCAGGCCTCATCAGTGAGGTGAGGCTGTGCCTCTCTAAGCACAGTGAGCAAGGGGTCCACGTCTGGATTACCCTGGGAAACCTAGGGTGAAACCCCAAGTTCCTAAACATACAATGAGAGGTCTGGGAGCCCCTCTACCGAGAACAAACACTACCAAATAACCTGTTCTTTGGGAAGGTACCCACTCAGGATGGCCCCCATCCATGTTTAAGCTCTCTGTACCTTTCACAGAGAAGAAATATCCATTTGCATATCAGTCTAGTCCCACCCACTTGGACAGTCCAGAAATGCTAGGCAATTCTCCTCTGAACAAGAGTACCAACAGCAACCCCAGACATGTGTTTCAGCCTTGTCAGGCCTCATCAGTGAGGTGAGGCTGTGCCTCTCTAAGCACAGTGAGCAAGGGGTCCACGTCTGGAACCCTGGGAAACCTAGGGTGAAACCCCAAGTTCCTAAACATACAATGAGAGGTCTGGGAGCCCCTCTACTGAGAACAAACACTACCAAATAACCTGTTCTTTGGAAAGGGCCCACTCAGAGAATTTGATGGAGGCTGTGTGAGAAAACCTTCAAGGTTGCACGTGACTCAGTCTGATGCTGGGTTGGTTCACCTCTCACAGGTGCAATACAAGCTGAATTCTGCATAAGTACAGCTTTCACGAGCAGACTCTGGGGGTGCACAGTGACAATGGATGAAAGTTGCAGTGAGAGGGGAACGAGCAGCGATCAATATTTTAGGAGCAGACTCTGGGGGTGCACAGTGACAATGGATGAAAGTTGCAGTGAGAGGGGAACGAGCAGCGATCAATATTTTAGGAGTGATAGGGGGAAAATGTTAGGGAAATCCCAATCTTTTGGCTGAGTGCTTTCCCATTACAAGAGAGAGATGTGGAAGCCTCCTTATAGGCAAAGATTCATGGTGACAGTGTTCCCCAAACCCCCATCCTGTGCTCCTGTTACACGTTTATATCATGTTCTTTCTGTCACCGCACATAATGCATTGCTTACTGTGCAGAGCCTGGACATGGGTAAGATGGAATATACCCTGATTTCTCCGCGTGCTGGCGTGTCTGTGAACAGCGCTGCTTAGGGATTGAAAGGAAAGCTTTGCTGCGGCACCACTCCGATTCCTAATTTATCTGTTACTTCATGCACACTAAGGGCCTGATTCATGGAATATTTTGCACAGTGCAAAGTACTTTTCACTGGTGCAAAGTGACTTTGCATTGCCAACAAACACCCTGGTTCAGGAAACAGTGCAAAGTGTCTTTTTGCCGTGCAATGTCACTTTGCATGGCAAGCATACACTTTGCACTGTTCCGTGAATCAGGGTGGAGCAGTGCAAAGTGTATTTTTGCAGTGCAAAATGACTTTGCACGGCTACTGCCAACAAACACCCTGATTCATGGAACAGTGCAAAGTGTCTTTGTGCTGTGCAAAGTCACTTTGCACTGCAAAAGTACACTTTGCACTGCCCTGCAAAGTCAGTTTGCACCATTGAAAAGTACTTTGCACCATGCAAAATATTCCATGAATCAGGCCCTAAGACTATTTTTTGTTATTTTTGTGTGTTTTTCATTTTATATACACAAATATTGATTCAAATGTATGTATTTCATTTTCCTATTTATAATTGTGTCCATGAACTTTGTATATTATCTCAGTAATTGTGATTAAAACATTATGTTTAGACCTATATCAGGCTTACTTAAACAATAATTGTTACTCAATAGCTTTACATTTATCGTGTGATCTAAATAACCTTTTATTCATGTTCAAATATTAACCAACGGGAACAGCTCTGTGTGTGCTATGTTTATTAGTTGCCCAGTTCCCGGTTGTGTAGGGCACCTTGCCTTTTGGTAAGATTATTATTCTCAAATTGTGGCAATTGGGCAGGGCACTCATTTCCTTCTGCCTGCTCCCGTAGGTGAAAGAACACAAAATCATGTGCGACTTTTCTTATTGGCGGAATCAAGCGGTGGCTCCAGCAATGCAACATGGCCTTAGGGGCCTTGCATGGCTTAAAGAGTGCTGGGAGTTGTATTGGAGTAGCAAGCAACTTAGGCAAGTTGCTTTAATGTGATTTGTGTAATTTGAAAGTCATGTATCTGAAGCAGAGCATTCCTTAAAGCTAAAAAAACACCTATTTCTACGAGCTAGAGTTGGGAGTTTATGTTGTCAATGGTATTTGCCGAAAAAATGCCAGAAACAAAATGGAGACTGTGGTCCTCATTAGGACCCTGGTGTTAAGGGGTTAACGGCGCCGTAAAAGGTGTCGGCGCCGTTAAACCCTTAACGCCTGATTACGAGGTCCCTTTGCAGCTCCAGACCTTAAAGGCTGGTTTGGACCAGCGGTTAAATAGGGACCTGCAAAAGGACTTTCGAGGTAATTACGGTACCGTAATTACCGCCTTCCCCAGTCCCATTGAGCCCTGCCCTATGGGACAAAAATGGGAATCGGGAAGGGCCAATGGTAAATGGGGAATTACCGCCCCGCCAACCTTTGGAATGGGGCGGTATTTCCCCATTTACCATTGGCGGACTCGTTACAATACCGGCAGCAACCATGGTGCTAATAGCGGCATTGGTTACCGCCGGTGTTGTAATGAGGGCCTGTGCGTTTATTGCACATTCGGCATGGACAAAAATCCCAAAGCCCACAATGCCAAGCAAGGGGAGCAGGGATTGCGGGGGTGTCCCGCTCCCCTTGCACGTCATTTTAGTTGCAGGGGCGTACCCAGCTTACATTACATGGAAAGCAGGGGACATTACCGAGAAACACACAGCCTTCTATTGCCGAAGCTGACATGACTGAATGCATTCGACATTTTCGAAATGCAAAGCTGTCAGCTTTGGCATAGAAAGCTGCGTGGTTCGCGGTTTCGGTATTTTAACATAGGAACGTTGTCAACTGCCTAAGATGCAGACGGGTCTCAAATCCCACCTTTACTCCTTAAATAAGATCCTGGGCAAATCATTCAATCTCACTGCGATAGAAGCACCGCGTGCGCTCCGTCAGCTGCAGAGTTAAGCATCGTACGAGAGGTTCGTATAGTGAAGGAGGGTAGTGGGGACAGGAGGAGACAACTCACTCTCACAGCAGTCCTTAAGTGTGTGGTTTCAGACATGAAGGGGAGAGTTAACTGCTTGTAGCATTGAAGCATCAGCAGAATAGTCTCATTAGAAATAATGTGCAAAGAAGTTAGATGCCCCATTGTCCCCACACAAGTAAGGTTGCTCCTGCGCCACAGTACTCTCTGAAGTTAGCACCTCAACATTTGAAGGGTTAGCCCTCCCCCCGGAAATGTTAGCCTAGGTGCACCCCTGAATGCCCATACTCCGCCGGCTCCCTGGACCCTCGCACCGAGGCAAAAGGGCTGTCCCATGCTGAGTGACTTTGAGCCCCCACCCCCCTCCAGGCACCCTCTCCTCTCCAACTGGACACTCAATAGGCCTGATACTCTGATTTGTGATCTTAATCACTCAGAACGGAACGTCTAAAATCTTGACTGTCCCGGGAAATCTGGGTCGCCTGCCCGCCCTCTTTAGTGGGTCGGGTTTGCACAGTCACTATCGCCAGTGACATGTCTCCCCTACTAAAATTCTAAAGAGAGGATGCTGTGCGGTCCAGTTGCTGTAGCGACCAACATGGCATGATGTTAGCGAATGTCTGCTTCTAGCCACTGTCTTAAAATGGTGATCACTTCATTTGTATCACAGCAACTTTAAGAGCCAATATTGTTCAGTGCGCAAGGAAAGGGCCCGGTGATCACGTCTAATAGCTGCAGACAGAAGCCAGGGAAGCGCCCCTGGCACCTTTTAATCTGTCATGTATTCAATAAGAGAAATGTGGCAAGAAATCCCCACACATTCATTCTCTGGAACATGTGGGAGCAATTTTTCACATGGAATATTTTTATTTGCATTGTGCTGTGTTCATTGAGTGCCAAAGAACTGAATTCGGGGTGTTGGAGTGGTTAGGGGGGGGGACTGATCCAGAGAACCGATAGGTTTCCGACTCCCTCCCAGGACTGTCCCCTCATCATCCAATAGGACTCGATGGGAATGGGGATTTTCTTTTTTCCAGCGGAAAGAAAATGACTCCGGCGGCAGCCGTGCTGGAATTTACCAGCACGGCTACCGCCAGAGTCATAATGAGGCCCAATGCTTCTGTTTTAAACAAAAGGATTTAAGGGAGGAGGAGAACAAACATATACAACAAGAATTCTATAATTTGGGGGCATTGACATTCTCGGACACAAACACGTGGTAAACGAGTCGAATTTGAGATGCACAACGGAATGGGTACAAAGACCAATCAAAGAACCTGGCCGTGTGGCTGAACCATGACTTCACATAGGCATGTTAGTGTTAGAGTTAGACCATACACACAAATGAAGTCTAAAGGCGAAGCAAAGGGGACCGTTTCCTGGTCGTAGTGCTTTGGCTTAACTGCAACCTGCAATTAAGTTTGACAGAGGGAAAGGACCTGCGACCTTTCTTTATTGGGGCAGGAGACTTTTTTTACATCCCTTGTCAAGTCCCTTTTTTGGCTTGATTATCTTTGAAGAATACTGGGCCTTTTGCATCATGTTATGTAGATAACCTGTGACCATGATTCTTTTTCAAGTCCATCTTATTTATTTATTTTAAATCCTGATGTTGCAGAACTAACCGAAAAGAAATGTAATGGTTCCAATCTTACCTTTAATTACCTTTCATAGGGGAGGTATCTTCATCGACAAATGAACAACAGAACAAAGGGAAAACCCCTTATAAAATTAAAACATGGACCAGCAGTTTTAACAGCTGGAAAAAGATATAAAGCTTACTTTATGAAAATATTCTGCTTGCAGGGTGATGGAAACTGAAAAGTTGAGAGACCCACAAGCTTTTTTTATGAAGCAGGGGAACTTGCCCTGAAGAGGTTCACTGCACATTTACTTTGGGATTATTTTACTAGTAGTAGTAGTCATTTATATAGCGCCTTTATCCCATTAATATGGCCTCCAGACCCTTGTGGTGGGAACGCCCTCAGGGGACCAAAGTGCAAGGTATGGGAACATTGTGTGAAGGCTTAGAATGCATGTGTGCATTTGGCCAAGATAAGGAGTTAGGTGGGCTGTCCAAGAATCACTAAGCTACCCATGAGGTCAGGCACATCTATGGGTGCTGAGTGGAGCGGATTATGTGCTTTTGCAGGAGAATCGTTGTGTGCCCAGCTAGACCGAATTGTGTCACAGGTTGTAGCTACATTCTGATGGAAGAGGTGTTGCTCACTATGTTTAAGTCTGGTGGAACATTATGTGTCCAGATAGACAGAAGTGTTGTCATTGGTCGTCGCAGCATTATGGTGCATGTGGGTGGGTAGCCGTGCTTGTGGCAGATGTGCACTGAATTTGTATGTGCATATGTACGTTGCGCTTGGATGGAGCCTTGTCCTTGAAGACGCTGTGTGATAAGGATCCTCTGTGTTATCTGTAGGTGAAATAGACAGGCTGGTCTAATACATTTTCTAGGCGCAATAGACTGGCTATCCTCCTGAACCTTATTATTCCTATATCAAGTGTCTTCTGAGTGCATTTTATCAGCAATCCCCATAAATCTTCTGCATTAAAAGACAGGCTAATATCATGCATCTTCTATGTGCGAGATCAAGGCTGAGTGGAATAAACAAGTATCCCAATTCATCTTTTGCAGAATGGGCAGGGTATCCTAATACCATTTCGTGTGTAATAAACAGGTTACCCTCAAATTTTCAGGAGCTATATACAGGATGCAGGTGTGCATAAAGCCGAGAACGGGAGCAAGGTGGGCTGGCCGCACTCCACCAAGCATTCCTGGATGGTCGTGTTTATGGAAGGCGCAGGGTGGGGTCAGAGGAACTAGAGAGGGAAAGAGATTTGCCATGTCACCACTGTGACCTACTTCTGACACGGTGCAAGCTGCATTTGCAGCCAAGGATTTTTTGTATGTCCTGCTGGTCTGAAATAAGTCGTAGGTCGTATTTTCAGTCTGATGGCTGCTGTGTATTTGTATACATAGTGTAGGGTGAGGGCATGGGTGTGTAAGGGTGGGCTGCCGCAACAACAGCCGGCATCGGCATAGTGGTATATGACCACGTGTCTTGTTGGCGCTTTGCATTTGGTGTTGCCAAGAGAATCTGCGGTGACCTGACTGTTCTGTGGCATATCCTACCTTGCAGTGGGAAATATTCACGATACAAATGAGACTGTGATGGAGGCGGATGATGCTGTGATGATAGAGATGAAGGGAGAGAAGAAAATTCAGGTTGCCATAGGGAATAACCAGGTTTTGAGGACCTTTCTGAAGGAGAGATAGTTTTCAATACAGTGGATGTGTAGTGGAATGGATTTCCAGGTGGAGGGGGCTTGGACGAAGAAAGCGGTTCCTCCCATTCTGGTGGAGTTGTAAGGGGGGATTATGAGGAGGAGTGCAGAGCCAGATCTGAGGTTTCTGGTGGGATGCTAGCATGTGAGCCTGTCATGGTAGAATTATGATCCCGTATTATGGGGGCAGGGTGAGTGATGCACATGGCTTTAAAGGTCACCTGTAGGCTGATAGAGAGCCAGTGTAGTACTCTGAGGGCAGGGGTAACATGTTCTCTGGGTGAGAGGGCAAGGAGGAGGCTTACTGCAGAGTTTGGGATTTTTTGGAGTGTCCTGAGCTGGTATGCTGGAGCACCTAGGTAGAGGGATTTTGCATAGTCGAAGCGAGAGTGGATGGCTGATAAGGAGTCATTAAGGGAGTCTGCAAAATGGCTAGTGTAGCCGGGGGGCCTGTATAGGATTAGGGAGCTGGCGGGGTGTATATTGACTAACAATGATGCTCAATCAGTGCTGCACAGTAGTTTCTCATGGAGTAGGACTGAAAGGTGATGTTTGTGGAGAATGGCCAACCCTCCTGCTCTGCTGGATCTCTTCTGTACAACCAGGGAGTAGCCAAGGGGGAAAGCCTTGCGTGCAATGAGTTCGTAATTATCAGAGAACCGGGTCTCTGTGATGAAGAAGATGTCTGGGTGTTCACCAGAAATAAAGTCAAAATTGCTGTATTTGTTTTTGGAGACATGTCTAGCATTGATGAATATGCAGAAGAGCAGGTTCGGTTTCTGGAAGAGGATTGTATTAGGGGTTAGAAGAGGACTCGGCATTGGTTGTAGTGGCGGAGATGGTGATGAGAGGGAAGGTCTGACTGGCAGTGAGAGGAGGGGTGTACTAGTGTGGGGCTGGAGGCAAGAGGGGTGTAAGGTGAGATGAGGGGGCAGGGGAATGGATAGTGGGGGATTCCGAGGAAGGCATCGGGGTAGGTAGGATGCTGGCCGTGTTAGGGAGTTTTGGGGGAGGAGAAGGGAGCTAGGACAGCATTGGGGTTAGGAGAGGAGGGCTGGAATGGAATAGGGGGGTGAATAGTGGGGGTATACAGTCTTTTCATCTACAGATGTTTCATCGAAAAATGTTCATTGAAAGATTTTTTCATCGAAAAGATCTTTCAAAGAACATTTTTATTTCGAAAATAGTTGTATGGATGTTTGGATGGTGGAAAGGGTTACATTTTGAAAACGGAGGTTTGGGCGGACCCCCCATGCCCCACAATAAAAAAAAAACACTACACAAGTTAGAGGGAGCTGTCCAGTGCTGAAAGACATTGTAACTGTATTGAATCGATTTCAGCACTGGACAGCTCCCTCTGACTTGTGTAGTATTAGCAAGTAATTTCAGGACAGGGGACTTTTATTCTTTTGGGGGATTAGGTGGCGATCCCCCCCATTCAAAAATAAAATTCTCAAGTGCACTCGCTGACACTACACGAGTTAGAGGGAGCTGTCCAATGCTGGATTAGATTGTTACTTTTTGTATTCGACTTCGGTACTGGACAGCTCCATGTAACGTTATAACGTTATGCATGATTCAGCTACTTTCCATTCAAAAAATGAAAAGTGTTTATGTAACGAAACTCTATTCGCTGAAAGGGTTTCGATGTATAAACACTTTCCGCTTCATGTATGGAAATTCATTGAAACATCTTTCTCTAAAAAGATTCGATGTACCATCACCTCAATGTACATCTTTCGATGAAAAGACATGTAACCAAGAATGGGATCTTGGGTGAAGCTGAGGAGAAGAATTGGGGTGGGAGGTTTTGAGCTGGGTGAGACCAGTGCATTTTGGTTGGTGTTTGGGGGCCAATTGGGAATGAGTGAGAGTGGGAGGTTCTGTTGAAAAAGATGTGCTGGCCGGGGCGGCCCATGCACTGCTTGATGGGGGGGAGTGCAAGTTGGGGAGCGTTGAGGGGGGGAGTTGTAAGGATGATGGGCGAAAAGGGAGGGTGGTGAAAAGACAGAGGGTGCAAGTGTAGGTGGGTTAGGGGGGAGGTATGGTTGTATGAAGGGACGGGAGGGTGGCCGTTAGGGCTGATGTTCTGGATAGTACAGCGCCAGCAGGCAGCTCTGTTCTGGGAAGATTGAGGTACACATGGAGAGGGGTGGGGAGGGTTGTGAAGGATGGGGGAGAGTGAGAGGAGGAGGGCAGATGAGCCTGGAGGTTTTTGGAGCACCTGCGTGCTGCTCTGTTCAGGGCAGTGTGTGGAATGGTGTGAGGCAGAGTAGCCTGAAAGATAGGAGGGTGGGGAACCGAGGTGTAGTTAGTGAACAAAGCAGACAAACAGACAATCAAAGAGTCAATCAGGAGACCATCAAAGTACTAAGCACATCTCACCCTTGAGTTCCTGTTGTATTACTTAAACAGGTGGATTTCTAGAGCCTTACGGAATTCGTGGAGAGATTGGAGGGCACGAATCTCAAGGGGAGACTGTGTTCTTGGTCAACACAGTCTTATGCCGCTTCAATTTGTCAGGGTAATATTCTAACACAAAAAGTATAAGGCACTTTCTCCTCCTTGAATAAGTTCTCAGTTTATAAATTGCAGCAATAACTGTCTTGGTTAGGATGATGTTGCCACAACAAATGAATTCCAGAGAAATATAGTTTCTTTGCAACCGCTTTGATCAACTTTTCTTTTAGTACCACCAATAACATAAATGGTCTCTGTCAGAACCGCTCTCTAGCCCTTCTCCAACTTCCACCTAGTTTACTCCTATGCCAGGCTTACTTCTCCAAGGTCTATCATCCAGGTATACTCCCCTGCCTGAACAACATTTCACAACGACAGTGCTTGTGTGGTTTAGATCAACTGACAAGAGGTTCATATCAACTTCACAATGTTCAACAAATTGTAGCTTCAGCACTTGCAAAAACATTTCAGTTTCACATTGGTGCTCTTTAACATTCTTTTACCAAGGTTGCTCCTCTCTGACTGGTTATCTCTTCCCCAGAAAGTCCACCTTTTGCCACTCTTGTGTCGCCACCACACCAGTAACCATTGACTGCCAAGGATAGAGTTTCTCTCTGCTTCTCCCCTGGCTTTGGCAATGCACATTTCTACCAGCTTTCACCAAATGTTGGACAAAGCATGGGCAATAAGTATCCCTCTGCAGACCTTTAATTAGCCCCCTTCTGCTGTTGACAATGTTGACTAAATTGCTCTTGCCTAAGTCTTGGTCTCTCTTGGCTTGGGCAATGTGTGTAGGTCTTAGCTTTTAACATTATTGTCCCCTTGGCTTTCTGGGTTTTCCACAGACTTACATCTGTAACATTACAGTAATTCACCTTGGTTACAAAATGTTGCTTTTCATTGGTTAAAGATTCAAATTCACTGTGGGAATCACTTTCACTTCTACACAAAAACTGCATCTGCTTCTTTTCAATTGTTTGCTTCTGCCACTCCTATGCAAGTGATGCTCACCCACCAAATGCCTGCCTGACGAGGGAGAATGGAGTGCTCTGGGGTCACTACAAACCTGTAAACTCTGCAGGTAAGCCACACGCCTCCATTTCCCTTGGCACTCGCAGGACTTCTGCTTTGGTGACTTCTCGCTTCTCTGCAAACTGCTTTCTTCAGTCCACCTTTGCCAGTGCCACTTGTACTTGAAGCTTCCCTTGCTCTGGGGATCTCCTGCTGCACACCAGCCACCAGAAATCTCCTCAAGGCCCTCGGGTGCATGCCAGCCACCTGAGACGGCCTCTCGGGAAGGAAACCTTCCCTTGCCTTCGCAAACCTCTGCAACACGGGTCACCAACGGGCAAGCTTCTTTCTGGCATGCTTCTAGCTGTGTGACCTCTTCCCTTCCAATTCGGGGAGACACAGACCCTCTCAGGACCGGCAGCTGCAATATGCCACACAGGGGTCCCCATGTCCTCTCTCTTCTCCAGCTTTGGAAAGGGCTGCTTGTGCGAGTTATGTTGCTTCTTCTTACTGCTACTACTCTGCTCCTGCTCTCTTATGGTTTGCACCTCAGGGGGCTTTTTAAGCCTCTCAATCTCCCTCAGGTGTAGGGCATTGGGATTAATTATTGGTCTACTCCTGCAACATTGCACCTCCTCAACCCTCTTCCTTGTCCCAATACCTAGGGAATTATGGTACTTGAAGTCCCTAATGACGGTTAGTAAATTCATTTCAGTTACCTTGCAATAAGCCATTAGAAGAGTGGGACTTTGAGGAAAGTCAAACCAGGAGGTTTCTCATTCCTCCTGACCTACTTCTCCCCTAATGTGATCCATTCGCAGAACACCACCCTCATGGTCAGGATCAGAAAGCGTCTGCCTCTCACTGGCCAGATTAGAAGGGTCCAAGGCCAGGTTTTCTGGAGAAATCATTGCTGATTCATCACCTCTCTTTCTGGATATCTTTTCCCAGAAGGGCAGTCTTTTTGCCAATCTTGTCTCCACACTACACAGGTAACGAAAGACTGACAGGGGTCTCTATGTGATAATGTTGAATACTGAAGGTCGCACACAAAAAAAGCCAGATTTCTTTCGACCGACTTGGTGCGCCTCCATCATCCACCTATTTTCCCACCTCCTGCTCCCTCCCCTCTGAAAACAGGTTTTTTTTTATCCCCCAGACCTTTTCCCATTATTCCTGCACCCTCTCCCCATCCCGTCCCTATTCTATCCTTAGCACATTTAAATATACTCTACATACACTTACCTCTCTTCCTACTTTCGTCTTCTCCTGCCCATCTTGATCAGCCTGTCAGCCCCTGCATGCACTCGCAGCGGGGGTGTCACAGTTAGATTTAGAAAACCGCTCTGTGCATTCACAGAGCAGTCTTTCTAAATCGGTCTTGTTTCCGTCAATTTATTTTTTTAAAAAATTCACTCCATACCCTGACAAGGATAGAGTCTCTTTCTGCTTCTCCATTGGTTTTGGCAATGTGTTTTTATCCCAACTTTTAGCAACAGGTTTCAGAGCTCATAGACTTTGCATAGACTTTGCATTCACCCCCTTCTGTTGTTGGCAATATTTGCTAGGCTGTATTGGCCTTGGTCCTAGTTTCTCTTATCTTGGACAATGCTTGCACGTATTAACTTTCAGCAAATTCACCCCCTCTGGATGCTGGGTTTTCAACAGACTCTCTCTTTTTTAGTTTACATCCATTTGCCTTTCTTATAATAGGTTTTTGCTGCTTTCCCAATTTCGATATTCAAAATAAACTTGGGAATCACTTTCACTCATGCGAGTGCTGCTTCTGCTGCTTTGTAATAGTTCGGGATTCAAAATTAGTCTCTGAATTACTTTTACTTCTACGTGAGGGTTGCCCACTGAATGCTTGCTTCTGACACACAAACAGGAACGGAGCAATCCGGGGTCACTACTCACTCATGAACCCACCGGGTAACACATGCACCCCATTCTCCTTGCCGCTTGAAGGACTTCTGTTGCTGTGGCTCCTTGCGACCCGGAAAATTGCTTCTGTTGGTCCGCCTTCACCCATGCCTCTTACAATTGGAGCTCCTCTTGCTTCTGAGGCCCTCTAGTGCACATCAGCTGCCGGAGATAGCGTCCTGCCCACTTCCCGCTGTGCAGCCTCTGCGGAACAGGTCGCCAGGACGTAAGCTCTCCTCTGGTACGCTTCATGCGGCACGACCTCTGCAGTTTTCTGGAGACACAGACCCTCTCAGGGCCGGCAGCTGATATCTGTCAAGCAGTGGATCCGGCATCTTCTCTCTTCTCCAGTTTCTGCCTAAGCAAGAGCCACACTGCCTCCGCTTCTGCGTCCTCTGCTCTTCTCCAACAACAATTCGTCTTCTGTGGCCTGCACCTGACAGAGCCTTTTAAGCCTCTCTGTCTCCCTCAGGTGTGGGTCATCTGCGTTAATGAGCTGACTACTCTTGCAACCTTGTACCTTTTCTGCCCTCTTCTTCGTCCCGCCGAACACCACACCCAAGGTCAGGCTCAGAAAGCATCTGCCTTTCCCTGGCCACCTGGGAGGAGACTTTAGGCAGGGAATTAGTGAGGAGTTCGTAGGATTCATCCCATAACCTCTGAAAAGTGCTCCGTTATGCATCTGTACTGTTGTACACCTGTGTGAAGCGCTCTGTTGCTTCTCGAAGCTAGGTCAGCGCTCAATGAATACCATAATAATAATAATAGGGGCTCCAAAAATTGGCATTACCACTGCTTGAAATCTGGCAGTAAATCTGCCGGACTGAGTGGCAATAACGGTAAAGGAGGTTTGCAGTCATCACATCAGAATTTCCACCAAACCTATAAGGCCCAAGGTTTTGTGACAAAATCATACTGTATGCTGCGCATTTTATGGGCACGAACGTGCGAGGGCCGAGGATACCCACATGCTACGTGGTGTGCTACCCCGCGGGGGCATACAGGGGATTCCTCAAGTCCTTTCACATCTCCCAAGACCCTGCCAAGCAGCGGGAAAATCCACCTCCCTCAATGCCGATAGCCAGTGGGGACCCATTCTATTGCGTTCAGCAGGCCCACCGACGCTGCTAATTAGCGACCAGAGGCAAGGTACACCAAGCACCAGAAAAAGGGAAAGGGAAAGTGCACCCCAACACTGTCCTTGTGCACAACTAGTACCCCTCTCCCATTGCACAGTCAGCCACAGCACACCCATTCAGAAGCTAAGCTTGCATCCACAAAAGACTGATATGGCCTAAAGCCCATTGTAATCAAGCACTTGAAATTCTCAAGGGACTTTCCCAATGGCATGTTACTGAAGCCTGGTTCTCAGCAAGGTGTCTGCGAGAGGACCCTGCCAGGGCAATAAAACAAGTTCTGTGGAGTTGGCAAATCGTAGAACCTGCAAACTGCATGACTACACGTTTTTATTCAAAGAGACAAGTGTGCTTTCAGTGTATGCTTTATTGAAACAGGAAGGTAATGATCACTTTTGAGATAACAGCCCGGGTGTAAATGTGTCGGCGGGAATCTACTGTCCATCCTCTGGGCTAAGAATACGTGCTCTCATTTTGAGTTGGGAAAAGATCATAAGGTAGCTCTTTCAATATGTTGTATTTATTCCCTTCACAAATCTTTATCAGCGCCCTTATGTCAGCAAGAGACATAAGTAGGGGCAAGCCTTTGGGACATACTTCAGCAAACCTTTTTTTCACCAATGAAAACCCAGGTCCAATTCATGAAGGATGTGTTGGAAATCATTTGTCGCTAGGCACAGACAGTCTGCACGTGAGTGTCATGAGAGGACCAGGTAGCCAGCATAAGCGGCGTGCTGCCCGATCCGCTTGCATAGATATTCACTGACTCCCGTCACTGAGGCGCTTGCAGGGGCAGAAGCCGCGGGACATCCTCCTGAACCATACACCAACTCTGGTCAGTGCTGGGAGCACAGTACCGATGATGAGCATTAAATGTGAGACTTTTTACAAATTACAGTTTTACATTTCTACCTAGCGATGGAATTAAAGAGCAAGCATTGGCAGCGAGGAGCTTAGGGTTGCCTTCTACATTTGCAAAGCCACGCCCATTGGCTTTGCCAATACTTGCTAGTGTGCAGTTGCCAGAATTACTAATGTTTTCACTGCCTGATGTTTGCCAGATTGCCAAGCCCCCTGTTTCCTCTGAAGCCTTATTTGACTTTTAGACTAGTACCTATCATGTCTGATCTAGAAGCCATTCAGACTGGTTCATACACCCATGGAACCCCATGCAAGGTTCAGACACTGCTGCTTTTGTGCTGTAAATCACGCTGCATTCTCACAGAACAAGGGACTCCAAAAGATTGGTTGGAGACAGTTGAATGCCATTCCTCGGGAGTAGTGTTTTATATATGGATTAGTTCTAAGCGGGGAAAGCTTGTCCAATAAAATACACTGGCCCTCATTAGGACCTTGGCGGAGGACCATGGCGCTATTAGCACCATGGTCCATGGCGCTAAGCTGCCAACTCCGCCATGGTGGTTGGCGGACTTACCGCCCCATTCCGACCTTGGCGGGGCGGTAAGTCCCCAATCCCCATTTACCCTTCCCCATTCCCATTTTTGCCCCATAGGGCATAATGGGAGTGGGGAAGGCGTTAATTACGCCACCGTAAATTACGGTGGCGTAATTAACAACAAGGTCCCTTAGCGCCATGGATTTTAACGCCTGCTAAAAGCAGGTGTTAGATCCGCCATGGCGCTAAGGGAACTCGTACTCAGGCGGTAAGGGTCGGCAAGGTTTACGCCGGCGTAAACCCCTTACCGCCTGGGTCCTAATGAGGCCCACTGACAAGAATAACACAATCAGTGATCCTTGCCGTAGACTGGTCCCCAAACACCGCCATAGCTATGTAAAACCCTTTAGGAAAATAATTATACTATCTTGCAAACATACCTGTCTGTCAGTAAACAAATATATCTGCATTGCTCTTCTTTCACAATAATGCCTTGCGTCGCAGATCAAATGTGTAACACACAAGGTAAATGCACGCAGCAAACACTGTTCTGTGATGCCACTTGCAGTGGTACATTCACTGAGATGTACTCTTAAATGCCACAGCTCAAAGTTGTCGCAAACAGGGAAACTTACATAGGGTCAGCCGCGGCTGGTCGGGTGGATGGGGCGGTGACCACCCATTTGCCTCAATGGGGTTGCTCAGCCACTCCCACCATGTTCATGAGTGAATGCAGTCTAATTTGGCCTGCCTCACTTACAAACAGTGTGGAGGATTTCATGGGAACTCGATAGAGAAGAGCCAATGGAGAGAAGCCTCTCGCACTTGTTTGTTTGTTTGTTGGTTTGTTTATTTGTAGAGCGCTCCGGACCCATGGGTAGAAGGGCGCTTAAGGACACGGTTACAGGCAAAAGCTATGCATTTACATTTACAAAGTACATCAATTTACAAAAGATTTGCACAGTACAACAATTTACATATAGTACAGGTATAGTTGCGGCTGTTAGATATTTGGGATGATGGTGGATGCTACTCTTTGTTCAGTAAGCAGCCAATAACAAGTTTCCTAAAGATCGAGAAGGACTCAGTGGTTTTGATTCTGAGTGGTATGGTGTTCCGAAGTTGGGAGGCTAGTACAGTGAACTCGTGCCCCCTGCTCTTTTTAAGCCAAATCAGGGCACTAGCAGGCATAAGGAGTTGGATAATCTGGTGGTTCTGGATGTGGATTTTAGAGTGAATTTGTTGGAGAGGTACGGTGGGGCTAGGTTGTTTAAGGCCTTGTAGGTGAGGCAGATAGTTTTGAGGTCAATTTTTTGCTGTATGGAGAGCCATTTGCACGCTTTCTTGGTTGTGGAGATGTGCCCACGCCTAGGGATGTTGAGTGCTGCACGTAGAGCGTTGTTCTGGAGAACCTGGAGTTTGTTAGTTACGGATTGGTTGGCTCCTAGGTACAGGCTGTTGCAATAGTCTAGTTTGGATTGAATGAGTGCGCTGGCCAGAGTGAGGCAGCTGTCGGGGGATAGAAAGGGTCTGTTAGCCCTGATTAGCTTACCCGTATAGGCAGTGGCCGAGGCGGTTGAGTTGATTTGTTTGGAGAGGTTGGTGTTGGCATTGAGGTGAAAGCCTAAGGTTTTCACACTTTTAGCGATAGGGATGGTGTTACCGTCTATGATAATGTTCTTGTAGCTGGGACTGAGTTTAGACAGGTTGTTAGGAGAGCCGACCAGCAGGAGCTCCGTCTTCTCATCATTCAGGCAGAGGCCGTGAGTGGCCATCCATGCCTGAATGATAGAGAAGATTTCGTTGATCCGGGTGACGTCCGCATTGTAGTTGCCTGAGATGGTGAGGAGAATCTAGGTGTCATCTGCATAGTTGGTGTAGGTGACACCCAGACGGTCCAATTTGTCAAATAGGGGCTTCGTAAATATATTATACAAGGTGGGGGAGACACAGGAGCCTTGTGGGACTCCGCAGGTGATGGGGATAGGGTTACCAGCAGCTGTTGTGGAGAAGACTTGCATGGTTCTATTCGCCAGGAAGGATTGTATCTATGCGGAGGCAGAGGAGGAGAAGTGGGCTGCGATAGATAGGTGGTTGCATAAGATTTCGTGGTCGACTAAATCGAAGGCCGCTGAGAGGTCTAAGAGAATTAGGATGGCTGCATTTCCTTGGTTTTTGATTTCATCAATCTGGCTTTTGAGGTCAACCAGAGCAGTTTCAGTTCCGTGTTGAGGTCTGAAGCCAGATTGACGTATACCTAGCAGTTGGTTAGATTCCAGGTACTCCTGAATCTGGATGTAGGCGACTCTGTCCAGGATTTTTAACAGAAAAGGGACGGTAGTGATGGATCTATAATTTGTTGGTATGGCTGGGTCTAGGGATTGTTAATTTAGGAGAGGGAGCACCCAGGATTGTTTTAGGTTGTTGGGGACAGAATTGTTAGCAAATGAGAGGTTAATTAGCTTAGTGATAAAGGGGGAGAGGCAGCGTCTTTTATTATTTGGGCAGGGCAACTGTCCACTTTGCAATTGGAGGGTTTTAGGGAAGTGATGATTTTTTGGACTTCTAAGCTGGTCACTTTCTTAAAGGTGAAGCCTATATTGGCTTTGTTAGGTGTTGGTGGGCTTAAGCTAGGGTTGGCGGTTTTGTTGCTGGGGAGTTGTTGACGTTTGTTCTCGATTTTGGTCTGGAGTCCTGTGATTTTATTGTTGAGGGAATTCTGGATGCTGGTGCACCAGGGTTTATCTTTTGAGCAGTTGTCTGGGGGGTGATTGGGGTTTTCTAGCTCCTTTAGAATTTTAAATAATTCTTTGGTGGAAGAGCCTGCCTGGTCAATCCTAACGTTATAGGCATATTTTTTGGTGCAAATTATCTCACTTTTGTATAGCGCGGAGATGTTTTTAAGATTGGATTTGTTTTCAGGCGATGGGTTAGTTTTCCATAGTAGTTCTAGTTTGGCTTTCTTTTTCCTGAGTAGTTTGAGTTCTGGAGTGTACCACAAATTCAGCTGGTTTATTGGTTTACTTTTACGTAGTTTCAAAGGGGCAATGGTATCAATGGCGGTAGCTATGGAGTTGTTGAAGGTGTCAACTAGTAGGTTAAGGTCAGCATTGTCCGGTAGAGCGTTAAGGGTGGGTAGGACCAGAGGTAATAGGGCTTCGGCCGTGATGTTGTGCTTGTTTCTGGTTGGCAGGCTGGTGCCAGGGGGCGTTTCTTGGGCGTGGCCTGGTTAGTATGAATTTCGAGTGGGATAAGGTAGTGATCTGTCCATGTAAGAGGTTGGGGGTCCTTACAGGTGGTGTTGCAGTTAGGAGTTGCTACCCAGTTGAGACTTCTGCCTTTCTGGTGAGTCGGTGAGATGCTGAGTTGAGCGAATCCGTGCTCAGTTAGGGCGTTTGCTAAGGATGCGGCTGGTGCGTCCTTGGGGTCGTTGTAGCCCAGATTGAAGTCGTTGAGGATAATAGTTTGTGCTAGAGGCTTGGAATTTTCAGTAATACGCGCTGTAATGTCTTCCTCGAAGGTTCCCGGAGGGCCTGGAGGTCTATATATAAGGTGTCGTGTAATCGTACTTGTGGGGGAGGTTTGTAACTTGATTGTGAGTAACTCACATGATTTAAGAGATAGGGTGGAGACTAGTTGGCAGCCTAGTGTTGATTTGGAGATGATTGCTACGCCTCCTCTCTTACCATTAGGTCTGTCGGCTCTAAGGATGGAGTAGTTGGCTGGAATGGCTAGCGATAAGTGTGGTCCTGAAGCCTCATGTAGCCATGTTTCCGTTAGTGCAAGGAAGTCAAGATCATAGGTTAGAATGGTGTCAGTAATTTCTGTGGGGTGAGCGGCCAGGGATCTGGCATTGAGTAAGACTCCTTTTAGGGGGAGTGGGTCAGGCGCATTAGGGGTCTTTGATTTCTTCTTAGTTTTGGTGTTGCGTTTGGTCAGGTGGATGCTATTTGTAAGGGGCAGCCTAGTGCCTAGTCTGTTGTTGCGGGTGGTGAGGTCAGGGTTGGTAGAACGTAGGGGTTCTGGAGATTTCAATGTGGGGGGACCCGTGCGACATGGCACACTAAGTGTGCTATGATTGGGAGTCTTGTTAGAGGTTGCATTGGCAGGGGAGCTGTTGTCTACGGAGGAAGTAGGGTGGGAGTGGTGGTTGGGTGGAAAAGGCGGCTGGGAGGGTAGAAAGGGCGTGGGGCAGGGGATCGGGTAGTGCCTATGGCAGGCTAGCTTGGCTAAACAGTTGTTGACGGTTATGAAGGTGTTGCCGGTACAGTTTACATTGTCCGGCATGATGCAGAAAGGGAGCATGGTGAGAGTGAGCCAGGTGATCATGGTCTGGGCGTGCAGCTACGCAATGCAAGTCTGGTATTCACTAGGCCTAGGTTTGAATGGGACAGTACCTAGATTTGAAAATGCACTCTGCAGATAAATGCTGTGCGGTAACAGCTAGGGGTACCTGCTAGGCGTAGAACATGCTAGGCATAGACGTGGAGCAGTAAGTATAATGATAGAAGATGGTCAGAGCAGAGAGGGGCTAGTGGGGGCTTTTCCTATCAGCATGAGTCATGTGTACAGCAGTGTAGGTGCTGTAAACACAGAATAGGCTAGTTTCACTTTGCACAGAATCGATCCAGAGCTCAAGATCATACGATTGGGCTAATAGGTGACACCTAGGTTCAAGATCATACGATTGGGCTAAGATGCAGCAGGCTAATATCTAAGTTCAAAATAACACAGTTTGGTAAAAAGGCCATAGGGTAACATCTAAGTTCAGAATAGCACAGTTTGGCAAAAATGGCCTAAGGTACCAACTAAGTTCAGGATAACACAGTTTGGCAAAAACACAAGGGCGCAACGCCTGGAGCTAATATGAGTCAAGTAACGGTGCAAGGCACGTCAAGGCTGGGCAGTGAGTGTCGCATAGGCTAGATACGAGTGATTATGCAGGGTGCCACAAGGCTAAATGATGCAGGGCACACAGGTTCAGTTCAAATGAAGGGGCAGGGCACAGTAGGGTTAGGCAGTGAGTGTCAGTGTCACAAAATGGCGAGAGAGCGCCTATGGCTCTTTCACCATCTATGCTTCAACAATTAGGGTTCTCCTAAATTCAAAATTCACAATATAGGCTAAAATGCAATGTGCAGACAGGAAGGAGCAAATTCAGCAGTTAGGTTTCACCTAAATTCAAAGATCACCATATGGGCTAAAATGCAAATTCAACAATTAGGGTTCCTAAATTCAAAAATCACCATATAGGCTAAAATGCAAATTCAACAATTAGGGTTCACCTAAATACAAAAAACACAATATAGGCTAAAATGCAATGTGCAGACAGGACGGTGCAAATTCAGTAGTTAAAGTTCTCCTAAATTCAAAGTCACAGTATAAGCTGGGTGCATTAGATATAGGTACGATTTCAGTTTCCATAGAGTATTCTGCGGGGCTGTATGTGGGCAATTATATGTGTAGGTAGCAGCATGTATGAGTGCATTTCCGAGAGAGTACAGATCATTATTGGTAGGTCATGGTAGTGATTGTACAGGTGAGACAAGCAGTTTGCGGGCAGTAACAGCCATGGTCATAGTAATAAATTGGGCATATCACATGCACTGTAGGAATAACGGGCATAGAGTCTTAAATGAGCAACTTGTGGGTAACTTGCGGGTAAGCAGCTTATAATCACTGTATCAATTTGTACAATAGCAATCAGATGAGTCATATAGGATGCACACAACTGTGAAGGGCTGACAGTGCCATACAACAATCAGCCAAGCGCAAGACGATGGCAGATAAAAAGTTTAATATGGGTTCAGTTAGAGGCACTTGTCCAACGCGAGGTAGGGTTCTCAGAAATCGGATGAGGCACAGTACAGTGCATACGTGAATACATTCTGTTCACAGTGTCATGGCTGATTAGGCTGAGTGTGAAGTAGTGTCGCAAGTGCAACAGTGTCGGCAGGTGTGCAAGGCTAGCTAGCGTGGGAACATGCACAGGTTAGATCAGTAATGGCGTCACACGTAGCATATTGGTATAGTGGCATAGGCAAGGATAAGTTCAATATAGCGTGCTCTGATAAGTCAATAGCAAAGGCAATTGACTATTTGGATAAGTTTAGGTTGGTTTTACCATTGTAGGCAGAGAAGACATCTCCATAGCGCATCCAGTGTGTGAACAGGCTCAGAACAGGGCCTTTTCGTCCGGGCCTTCGCGTGGAAGGGCCGGCTTCCGCCTGCCGATGGGGGTTTGTGGGTATGAAGAGCACCGTTGCTTAGCAACGTATACACGGCCTCGATTTCGTGCCAGAGCGGACGGCGGCCATCTTTGGGGCAGGCGAGGTATGGACAAAGCCTAGAGCTGGGTTAGATATCCCTTGAGAATGAGGGATATTTGGGCAGAAAGCAGATTGCTCACCTCTTAAGCTTTCGCATGAGGTGGATGCCTCGGATGGGCAAGTCGTGGCGGCTATTTTTGTAGTAGGTTGGGGTGAGGATGATCAGGTGAAGCTGCTGCTGCGCATCAGGCTCCTGCCTGATGTGGATTCCACGGATCAGCTGAGCAGGCTCCTTCGTCTGTGCGGAGCGCCTCAAGTATGTACAGCGCATATGTGCAGGAGTGCCGCACTGGGCCTCACATCTGTTTGGAGCAGTAAAACTGCAGCGCTCAGCAGGCATTATCAGGCCTTGCAAATTAACAAGGGGGGTCCTGGGAGTCCCTCTGCCAGACATTAGTCCTGGTTACGAGAGACTTACCCAGAGTCTTTAGCTCACTATCTTTCACAGAGAAGAAATATCCCAAACATATCAGTCTTTGTCCTGCCCTGGGGCAGTCCAGCACTGAAATGCTAGGCAATTCTTCTCTGAACAAGAGTACCAACAGCATCCCCAGACACGTGTTTCGGTCTGGTTGGACCTCAACAGTAGGGAGGAGCTGTGCCTCTCTAAGAGTAGTGAGCAAGGGGTCCACGTCTAGATTCCCCTAGTAACTTAGGGTGAGACCCAAAGTTACTTAAAAATGCAAATTAACAAGGGGGGTCCTGGGAGTCCCTCTGCCAGACATTAGTCCTGGTTACGAGAGACTTACCCAGAGTCTTTAGCTCACTATCTTTCACAGAGAAGAAATATCCCAAACATATCAGTCTTTGTCCTGCCCTGGGGCAGTCCAGCACCGAAATGCTAGGCAATTCTTCTCTGAACAAGAGTACCAACAGCATCCCCAGACACGTGTTTCGGTCTGGTTGGACCTCATCAGTAGGGAGGAGCTGTGCCTCTCTAAGAGTAGTGAGCAAGGGGTCCACGTCTGGATTCCCCTAGTAACTTAGGGTGGGACCCAAAGTTACTTACAAATGCAAATTAACAAGGGGGGTCCTGGGAGTCCCTCTGCCAGACATTAGTCCTGGTTACAAGAGACTTACCCAGAGTCTTTAGCTCACTATCTTTCACAGAGAAGAAATATCCCACACATATCAGTCTTTGTCCTGCCCTGGGGCAGTCCAGCACCGAAATGCTAGGCAATTCTCCTCTGAACAAGAGTACCAACAGCATCCACAGACACGTGTTTCGATCTCGTTGGACCTCATCAGTAGGGAGGAGCTGTGCCTCTCTAAAACTAGTGAGCAAGGGCTCCACGTCTGGATTCCCCTAGTAACTTAGGGTGATAGTGAGCTAAAGACTCTGGGTAAGTCTCTCGTAACCAGGACTAATGTCTGGCAGAGGGACTCCCAGGACCCCCCTTGTTAATTATCAGGCCTTGGCCTTGGCCCTCTCCCTGTCACTGGTAGGCTGGCCCCACTCCAGCCTGTGTTGGGGCATGGAGTGTGGGCAGGTTTGTAGACTGGGAGGATGGACTAGTTGCTCATCGTGCGGCGGGTCACATCACTCTGAGCTGCCCCCATGTGCCCTCCTACAGCGGGCTTCGAAGCTGCGTCACCAGTTTGCATGAACCCAGGACGAGAACTAAAGAGCAGCATGAACAGGGAAGGGAACATATTTTTTTCATGCAACACTGCAGTTTGGGAGGAATTAATGGATAAGTGATTTGGCTTATTCTTATCCACCTGTGAGCTAAAGCTCTGCTTTTGTGTGCCGTTTGAAATCATCTAATCACTTGTCCAATTGGTTTAAGTTCCAGAACATTCGATGCTAAAAAAATAGTGTTTGCTTCAAACAGAGAGGAGCAGCACACCGCTAGCTTCTCAGTGTGTGTTTTAATTGCATTCTTAAGTGAAAGTGCATCCTTGGCGGCGTGTATGACAATGCACGGCCACTCCTTAGCCATCAAATGCACACCTGTCTACTGCCCCTCCCTGACCGATGCCCCTCATATTCTAACAAATAATGATAGCAATGGTAGCTTGCACGCGACCCTCAATTGTAGATTGACACTTATTTTTCTAAAAAGAAAAACAGCATTTTTGGATGGCAAATATACAATATTTAGCCCGTGGTCGGTCGCTTTTCGGGTCAGGGAAAGTTCAAGTTGCAAAGCATTTCAATGTGGGCCATGATTTCTTTTCTTAGTTAAGAGTAATGGCAGAATGTCTCCCTGTACTGACCCTCAGTCACTGTAGGGTTTAGTATGCTGTGTCACACCCCTGCCACCCCATACTCACAACTGTGCTTAAGCCATTGTTCAGAAACCAGGCGCAGGCTGTAGTTTAAACCTATATTTTCTGGGATATGATGCTTAGAATTTCCAAATCAGGGAAAAAATACCATGTGCCATTGTAACTGAGGCAAGTATTCATCCATTCTTACACATTTTGAAATGGCATTAGTATTGTCCTGATGCTGCCCCTTCTCTAAACCGAGGGATGTTGCCCCTGTAGTTCCTGCCACTGCCCACAGCAGCATGCCGTAGCGGTATGATTGTACCTGCTCCCTCTCATTCTCACTAAAGCTACTTTTCACAGTTCACTCGAAGGAGGTTCACCTTGTACCCTCATCCATTGCACAGACCACTAGACTGCATAATCCCAGTTTTGGGTCCTCCTCCCCAACACAAAAACTAAGCATTAGTGTGCAAGTCCATAAACACGACAAAGTTGCAGCCACCGCTGCAAAAATACTGGGCATGGCTTCCTTTGCATGCTTTTGATATATGTAGAGAGGCGTCAGGCAATGGGAACTGAGGCCCCATGGCCAAGTTCTAAGTGATTTTACCGAACCCAAAGGTTCGACTCGCAAAGGTTTTTTTTTTTTTTTTAATTTCCTGTATATATATATATATATATATGTGGGGGAGACCCCCCACAACCTCCCCACTTTACCCCTATACATTTTTTATATACTTTACCCCCCCAATATATATATGCAGGAAATTGTGAGTCAAACTTTTGGGAGTTAGGTAAAATTGTACTATACCCCATGGCCACATCACCTGCATAGGCACATTTACTAATGCACAGCACTGCACAGAACCCACATGTTGGTGCACATTATCTTCACACACTAACCAAGTACAGTGCCCTCCATAATCCCACTTTGCTCATTTGTCTCTCTATCTCTCTATAAATATTACGGAGCCTGCGGTAGCGGCCCTGTAGTTATGGTTAAATTGCTCAACTCATACAAATAGCACTTTTTGGGCGGTTTATAACTTTGACCCCCTGACAAATCCTTACAAAACCTTCCAAATATACTATACAGCCCGTCAGATTGATCCTGCGAAATTTGGTGAGGTTTCATCAAGGGGCGGCAAAGTTATAGGGGCTCCTAAAATGTGTGGTTTTTCCCATAGACGCAATGGAAAATAAAATGTGCTCACGTCTATGGGCCAAACTGCTGGATGGATTTTCATCAAATTTGCGGCAGGAGCGGCGGCTTGGTCCCAAAAGCGTGCTTTTGTAAATTTGGTGTAATTCCGTCCAGTTGTTTTTTTTAAAACGACCACAAAGTAGGTAAAAAAGATAATTAGTGATATCTGGGTTCGGTCCGTGGACTCACTTCCCTATTCGGTCCAAGGACAGGCCTCCGATTGGCACAGAGGGCGATGTGAGGTCCGCGGACATCGGGCGCACCTTCTGATTGGATGGGGAAAAGCGTGAAGTGTCAGAATTTCGGAAACGCCCGGCATGTTGGATCCGTGGACAAGTGCCGGTATCCGCGAACATCACGGTAAAAACATATTAAAAAATACTACATTGCACTTGCCAAACTTAGGAAACAATCTCCGGCGAGGTGATGGGTGATGAGAATGCATGGGATATGGCCTTAAAAATACAAAAAATGGGTGTGTTTCTTCTCCGATGTCTTTGAACAGTCCGGGGCAGTGCTGTTCGGGAACATCTCAGATGCTCGCGGGCATCTATGCTTATTTGTGCATTGCAGGGTTGGTGAAAAGCAGTTTTTGGATGGCTTATAACTTTGGTGCCATTCAATGAAACTGCATGAAATCTTGGAATCTCATTCTAGACGTGATTCTGAATAGTTCTGGAAAGTGTGGTGCTATTTTGTCAAGAGGGAAAAAAGTTAGAGGGGGGTCCCAAAATATTGTAGAGGGTCATAAATGTGGTGCCATTAGATTTCAGATCTAGATATAAATATTTTTGCAAGGTTTAGTGGAGTTTTGTCAAGAGGGGGATAAATTAGAGGGGGGTCTCAACATTTTTAGATGGCTTATAACTTTTTTTTGCCCTTTGACGAATGTAGACAAAAGTTTTCAGAAAGATTAGAGACCCACCCTTGGATGTTTGTGCAAAGTCTGAATGGATTTTGTCAAGTGGGGGCTAAGCAATATGACTATTGTATGTATGTACATTTTGACACTTTTGAAAAAATAAAACATGGGCGGATTTCCAGACAATTTTTGTAAGGCGCATTGGCAAGGACCTGAAAGCATGGTTTTGGAAATGTGCCCGTGTTTTCTTTTTTGACACGTGTCATAATTTAGGTACAAAAAATAGTGATATACCTTTGGTGACTGAGGTATAGCCTGAGGCCATGGGCAGTGGCCAGATTGTCCGGGTCATGGCATAGGGTCATGACACAGACAATCTGGCTACTGGCCATGACCACGAGGAACGACCAATGGAGATAAAGTGGCCATGTCCACCAGGGACGGGCTATGTGGTAAAGTTTATCAAAAAATGGGATAGATTTGAAAGGGAAAAAAACATGCTTGTGGTAATACGGTCATAGGGTTCTCTCTTCACCTTCTGCAGGCCTCCATGGAAAGGGAAGAGGGGCTCTGTATGGAGCCCCGCCTTGCCTTCCCATGGTGCCCATCTTGGAAAGGGATTTTCCTTCCTACAGTGGGATGCCGCGTGCACCCCGAGTTACCGCTTTGTCAACCCGGGGTGCTAATGGCCTTCATCCCTCATTGCAGGGGCTGGAAGAGGGGATAATGGTCTGGAGTCCTCGTTATCCGGGCTCACTTCACCTGGGCCAATAACTTGGGCTGGTGGGCTGTTATCACCCATTCTAGTACCTGGAACAGGGGGATGAACGCCACATTATTCCCATTAGCATAACACAAAATGCTAATGGTAATGTTAGAAAATCTTATTGAGTCTATGTACTTTACTGAGAAATGGAAAGTTGATGTAGTCTATAATATTTTTTGTTCTATATTTTAACTGTGAAAGGTGGTTCCAAGTGGAACCTTTTTTGTGTTATTTTTTTTGCAGGAGAGGTTAGAACGTAAGGTGGAGAGGGAAATGAGGGAAGAGGCACCAAGCACTAATTTTTTTTTTTTGTTTTTTATTTTTTTTTTTTTTATTTTCATTTAGTTTATACAAACTTTAGAAAATCTTTTAATATCAAAACTTATACATTATACAATATACAATGACCAATTGCCTCCTCAGCTCTGTCCGAGGCTCAAGTTTTTCCCTTAAAATTCCTCTATTTATAATACCTCGTCCTCATTTCTCAATGTCTCGTTTGTCAAACATTTGATCGACGCCGCAGTCTCTTAGAGAATCCCTAGTCAATCGTTCTTTTGTATATGAATTATGTCTGTGTTTGTTCCTCCATTTTTCCCCACATGATTTCTATTTGTTTCAAGAACAGTGTGAGTGCCACTGCCAGTTTTTTGTTGTTACTGCAGTGTAGCCTTCCCCACCATTCTTCCTCACTATACGTGGAGACTATTTTTCTTTCCGTTGCCAGGTATTTTGTTCTTAATTCCTTGAGTTCGCTGCAATAAAGTATCAAATGTTTTAGTGATTCTGACTCTATTCGACAGAAACGGCATGTTGTATCTTCGTTTGGCCATTTCCTGTTATAGATTTGGGCTTCTTTAGTTTCATATAGATTCAATCTGAATCGCAGATATGCCCTCCTTAGGACTTTACATGGAAACAATTCAAGGTATTGGGTTAGCTGCATTCTCCCTTTTGCTTCTCCAGGATGGTTCTTCATACGTTTGTGTGAATTTCTTTTTTCTATTGTTTTAATCCAGTCAAGATCCATTAGTTTTTTTTTCACTCCATTTGGGTCGTTGACAAGCTGTTTTTCGTCTACTTCTATCTCTTTCAGAATCCTTTTACAGTTTGCTCTCCATTGCTGGAGGATCGAGTGGGGCTGTATACTGTTCCGTTCTGCCAAGATTTCGAATTGGGGGACACAATTTTCAATTGTTTTCCGATACAGGTTTAGCATGTTCCATGTGATCTTCGCATCTAACGTTGCTACACCAACTTCATAGATTACACAAGCGGTCGGGTAACTTTGGGGTATTTGCAGAATCTTTTTCCAAAAGTGCCCCTCACATCTTGCCCAGATCTCACTGGAACATCCGAACAAACATTCCGCTCCGAATATTAGTGCTGGGATTACCTTGCTTTTATAGAAATTGATCACTGGCTTATATGAGAATTTTCCATATTTGTTATGGATTACCCGGGCTTGTGCTGTCAGCTGTTTACATTTACTCAGGGTCTTAACTACCATAGGTTCATCTCGCAGGCTTGAGTTGATATACACCCCTAGGTATCTGCTGCATTTTACTTTTTTAAGTTTTCCATTTCCGAGTGACCATTGGAATTGACGTTTTCTTGATGAGGTACCCTTTAGATTTTCTAGGGTCAGGATCTCTGATTTCTCTGCATTGACCTCCAAGCCCATTTTTATTGTATATTCTTTAAGTGCTGTTAATTTGCGTTGCAGGCCTATTGGTGTAAGATCTAAAATTACCATATCGTCTGCATACAGGAGCCAACTAACTTTATTTCCGTTTATCGTGGGGGGCGTGCTTCGCACTTCCTCAAACACCCTACCCACTTCTGATATATAAAAGTTAAATAGGGTAGCGCCCAATGGACAGCCCTGTTTTATCCCTCTGGCCATTGGTATTGATTTTCAGTGATTTCCCTGGTCGTCCAATCGAATTTTTATGGATGTTTGCGAATATAATTCTTTTATAGCCAGGATGAGGCTCAATGGGCAGCCACGATCTTTCAGGTTTTGCCATAGCGTTTCTCTGTCTACCCCATCAAACGCATGAGCCAGATCAATCAGAGCTAGATACACTTTCTGGCCCGATCTAATTGCTTCCATTTTTACTAGGTTCAATATTAGCAGATTTAGGTTACATCCCACGCCTTTTACAAAGCCTGCTTGTCGGACGTCAATTGACTTACTTTCTTTTAGCCATGTATTCAGTTTCTGTAAGAGCATAGTTGCAAAGATCTTCCCAAGTACGTCTAGCAGGGCAATTGGCCTGTAGTTTGTTGGTTTCAGGCAACATCCTTTCTTAAATATCGGCACTATGATGCCTTCTTTCCATGATGCAGGGATTCTAACCTCTTGTATGATGTTTTGAAATAGTCTTTCGCAAAACGCGGACCATTCATCGATGTTTTGTTTCAGCATCAGGTTTGATAGGCCATCTGGCCCTGCTGCTCTTGAGTCACTACATTTTTTAATACAGGTTGATATATCTATGCGTTTGAAGCTTAGATCCCATGGTTGTATTTTCGGGAAAACCGGTGTTTCTGTTTTAAGTTGTTTCTCGAACAGGGATGTGTAGTGCTTCTCCCATTCACTTTCCGTCACCATGTTCTTCATTATTGCTTTCTGGGGATTTTCTACTTCATTTAGCAAAGACCAGAATCCTCTGGAATTTCGCTGCCTCAGCGACTTCAGCATGGCTTCCGCGTCATTTTGCTCTAATTTGGCCCTATGCAGCCTCACCCATGACCTGTAGTTGTTTTTTAACAGACTTATCTTTTGCTTGTATTTCGTGTCATTTGTTTGCTTTAGCTTTCTACAGTTTTTCCTTAGGGTTCTTTTTTTTTCAGCTATTTCTTTGTCGTGTACATGCTTTTCATACTGTAGTTTCCCCTGACCTTTAACTTTCACCCTATAGATTTCCATAAATTCACTGTACTCTGTTGTTGGTGTCTTCAGATGGCATGAATCAGGGTTTATGGCCTCTACCAGTGATTCTATTTCAGTAGCCGTCATTCTCAGCCTTGTTCTTCCGGGTTCCACTTCATATTGTTGATGCTTCTGTAGGATTTTCTTATGTGTGGGTTGGCTCCACATCAGTGAGACAAGGTTGTGGTCACTCTGTGTCGATTTTATCACTTTCATGGAGGACATTTCTGCAGCGATGTTTTCTGTCACGAAAAAATAATCTATGATTGACCTCTGAGTACCTCTCTCCCATGTCTCTACTGCCGGTACATCGCCCAATGTGTTCCCATTCATCATTATCATAGCACGATCTTCCATCTCTTCGAGCCACATTTTTTCTTTCCTCCTTTCCTTTACTGATCGTTC
This sequence comes from Ambystoma mexicanum, assembly GCF_040938575.1. Lineage (NCBI taxonomy): Eukaryota > Metazoa > Chordata > Amphibia > Caudata > Ambystomatidae > Ambystoma > Ambystoma mexicanum. The sequence goes on from NC_090937.1 coordinate 277,095,301, forward strand.
TTTTTTTCGATTTGGGTTTGTTAACAATTTCTATTAACTTCAAATTCAAGTCTCCGCATATCACCATCTTGGCATCCCTCTCTATTGATTTCAAGTGATCAATGGCATCCAACAGGTCGTCCATTAAATTCTCTTGTTTAGCCTCTTGATTGTTCCAATAGATGTTGAAAATATGTATTCTTATGTTTTTTTGTGGATCCTCAAAATCTTTGGCCTCGACCTTTGCATATTGTATGTAGTTTGACAAATTCATGGACTCCTTTATCACAAACCCGCTCTTGTGACTCACCAAGATTAGTTGACCAGACATGTGTCTTCCCTTTTTTTTTATTATGGCCGGATTCATTGCCACCTCAAAACCTTCTATACACGGGCAACTGGCTAGCCATGTCTCTTGGAGACATACAATATCGCAATTCCTCAGCAGTTCATTGGAACTGTTGGCAAGATGTGCGAATCCTCTGGTATTCCAAGTTGCCCATGTTATGGTGTTTTTGTCCCTTTGGCATTAACTTCGTGGTTGGTTATTTATGGCTTTAGCTATCCATGCCCATTCATCTGCTTCTTTTTCCGGTTTCGGGCTATTTCCATTCGGAGCTTGCTGGTTTAGATCATCTGTGGCAGGTATGTTCGGCACTGTTATTTCGATTTTTAGGCCTTTTGGGTCGTCTATCTTCTCCCTCGTTTCTCTGCACTCTTCACCGGCTTCAGTGCCTTTATCCACACTCCCCTTTCTTTCGTGCTGATCAGCCTGCTGCTGTTGATTTTCCTTCTGTGAGCACTGATTTGGTGCTAGTAGATTATCTACCTCATAGATTTGGTATCCTGCATCCATTATTTGCCTTTCACACATCATAATCAAGACAGTGATCTTCCTTGAGTCGATGTGTACCAAGGTACTTACACGACCATATTCTTTTATCATTTCGACTCTGCTTAATTCGATGCTTCGGATAGCTCGCAATACCGGTATTGATTGAAACAGTTGTAGTATTGTATTCCTATTCGGCGACTTATCATTCTTATTTTGTTCAATCTTTTCAATCAAGACCCTGAATTTTGGTTGGCCCTCCTTTGGCTTATACTTCTCCTGATTATTTTGGATTCTCGAATCCTCTTTGAATCTCTCACTTGTTTCACTCTTTTCTTTCACTATTTTAGTGAGCTTTGGCATTCTATCTATTGATGGTTCCACTTCTGGTTGATTTGAGCCAGCTTTTACTTCTAAGTTAATCTGCTTCCTATGTTTCTCCTGGGCTAGTTTGTTTTTCAGTAAACTGATTTTTAATTTTTCTTCCATGGTGTAAAATGGCTTTTTTGCCAGGGTATCATCCACACTTGTTCCAACCAGCGCGCCCTCCATCTTTTCCGATGGACAGATCAGGCGTATCACTCTCCTGTTCTTCGGTTCATCGTTTGTCCTCTCTCTCGTAGGGTCCTTATGTCTGCCCCCATCCTTCTTTTTGTGGGACACCTCTATCACACTTCTCGACTCATCTTCTGTGTCATCATGAGTGCTATATACTGACACATTCATCAGATCTTCATCGTCCTCAACTTGATCAAGTTCTATTAAGTCAGTACCGTTTTGCCGAGGCATTTCTTGCTGCTTATTTTGATTTTGTCCAGTAGTTGGATCACTAACCGCGTGTTTTTTAGCATCCTCTTTAATCAACTCTGTTTTATTTATTGTCACGTTTAGGGCCTTAATATTTCTTAAAAAGTTTGCTGTGTTTTTGGCATTTTTGTTCTTTGGGGCTGACAGGTTTTTTGTTTTCCTTTTACATTTCCCTTGTTTATTATTGCCATTTATTATCCCATTTCCGCTATTCTTTGGATTGGTTGCTGGTTGTTTTTCAAATATCTCATACCAATCTTTATCTGGGCTCTTATTTTCAAGTATTGTCTGTGTTGATATCACGTCTTTCATCCTATTGTCTTCACACTCATTATTGATATTTTCAGTGGATAGTGGAGCCTCCTGTGCCACTAACTCCCTTGTTCGTGTATCCTCAGTTTTGTCGTCCATTCTATCGCTCACATTACTGGTATTTTCGGAAGTTGGAGGGGCAACTATTTCCTCCGGCTCGCTTAATCGTGTGTCCTCACTTTTTTTATCTTTACCAGAGACTACAACAGATGACCCTCTGTTCTCCTTCTCTTTGGTTCCGGGTCGTGTGGTCTTTGGCTCTTGCACGTTGTCTTTGTGCTGGTGATCTTGTTCTTTCCCTTCTTGCTCTGTGTTAATCACGTCGTATTTCCTTGGGATTGATTTTTTATTTGCTCCAACCTCATTTCTATCCTCCACTCTCATTTGCTTTATTGGGGGGGACTCTTTCGGTGCGGCTAGCTGGGTTTGGGGCTCTTGTTCTACCAGTATCGTTTCATAATGGTCCGGACACTGATCAGATCTTTTGAATTGTACGTGCCTTTTCTCCTGTTCTTTATTCAAGGTTAGTATCGCATGTTTGGCTACCTCTGGAAATAACCGCTTATCCTCGGCGTTATTTTTCAGGGCATCTTTCAGTGTGTTTGTCGCGTATTCGTATCCTCGAGATGACATTTTATTTTGTAGGGTCATTTCCAAAATGTCACCTTCCATTTTTATTATTTTCGTATTTAACACCGCGATCAGTGTGTTCTGATCTTTGCATGTTTCATTTAATTGCTCATAGAGCTTTATTAGCGGCGTTGTTGCTATTGTCGTTGCCGACATCATAGTTGGTCGTAATTCATTCACCACTTTTTCGATCATGGCTTTCGATGTTAAGGTCTTGGCCCTTGTTTTCCTTTGCGATAGTTTGGTCTTGTTGTGTTCGATCTGTTCGACTTCCTCTTTTTCTGTTTCGGTCTCAGTGTTTCTTGTAGATATAATGGATGACCCCGACCCGGACCTTCTGATATTCCTTGATGTATTTGCAGAAGCATTTACGTTGTGATTTTCTATGTCTCTTTTTCCCTTTTTATGTTTTTGCGATTGATGGAGGTCGGAGTCCGAGCTATGTATATGGGAATAATGCCTTGAATGTACTTCAGTCCTTCGTTTCTCTGTCTGTCCTAGACGCACATTTGAGTCCTCCATTCTTCCGGTATCCTTACCGCACTCTTCGAGAGCTGTTCGGTTAGAGGTGTTTCCTTGCTGTTGGATATTTTGTTGGCGGCTCACACTTGGGACCGCCATTTTAGCATTTAATCGGGTTAAGTCTCTGATCAACTGATCTGCTATGGCTATGGAGCTTCGTCGGGGCTGTTGTCGGGGGTCTTTCTCTTGATTGACCATGGAGGAGACTTCCTCTGCTGGCTTCCAGATTTCTTCTTCGTGTGGGTTTCTCTCTTTGATTGAATCGCTCGGTCTCCGACTTATCATGCCTTCCTCGTCCTCCGACATTACGTCATTCATTTCGTCTGGTAACCATTGCTCTTGTTTTTGTTGACTGGTCATCATTACGGGTTGCCACAGTTTGTCCCTCGTCTCCAGATTTTTGACCAATTTACTTTTAGCAGGTGGTAGTTCCTTTATGGGGCTTTCTTTAGAAGTTTTCCATCGCTTTTGGAGCCTCATTGATGCCAGATTAGGAGGGCCTGACCTATTTAACACTGAGATGCTTTTTACTTTCTCCATATCTTTTTTAATTATCTCCTCGACATTCTTCCATGCTAGTATTTTCAACGAGCAGATTTCTCTGCGCGGATTCGCTCGGTCAGGATTTGGATTTGGCATGCTTTTCTCTTTAATTAGGGGGCCATTAGAGTGTGTGACCACTCTGTTTAAGTTATTGGCCCTCTCTGTCAATGGGGGATTCCCCTCTTTCTCCATGTCACGGGCACTCACGTTGACTCGGGCGAGGTCACAGAGGCTATCTCTTGTGCTACTTTGCACCTCCAGGACCTCGCTTGGGGTCTGGTACTCAGACTGCTCCTCTCTTTCTATAATTGGGCATATCGCAAACTCCCCCCCCTTTGGCCGCTTCTCTTTCTCGAAACTGCATGTCCTGTTGCACGTCCAGTTGCTCCAATATATCGCAGGGGCTAGGGCATGGAGGGCGCGGGGTTGCCTCTAGGCAGTCAATCACATACTCAGCTGTTTTTGGTGCTGAGTCTAAAGATCCTAATATGGTCGTAGTGTTTGTGATATTGACGCCATTAACTCTCTGCTCAAAAGGTTTGGATGGTAACAAACTCAGACCCTTAAGATCATGGCAAGGCTTTGCTGCGCTGTCAGCCAACACACTTACCGCTCTCCCGTGGGCTTGCGGCGTCTTTCTTCCGGCCATCGTGATTTCATCTCGCTCGGCTTTCCTTAGTTGCGCTCGGGTCTGCGGGATTCCAGGTCTTCCTGGCATCATCTTCCGCCCGCTCCTAAGGCTCCCAGGGAACACGGGCGACACTCTCCTGCCTCCCTCCACTGAATGAGCCTTAATGGTGGGTCCCAGCACACCAAACAGCCACAAAACAGTATGCGCCCTTTGCACCTGTCGGGCTTAGCGCCGCAAGGGTGGTGGGCTCGCTGTTTTCTGCTCTCAGCTGAGTCACGTGCAAGGTCACGTGACACTCCCGGCTCCGCCTCCTCCAGGAAGCGTGGATATGCCGAAACGAGCCCTCCACTAGCTCTTGATGTCCACGTTCGCCTGCTGCAGGGCGTGCTGTCTCTGCAAGTCAATTTCAGAGCACTAATATGGAGGTGCAGGTGGACAGGGGAAGATGTTGCGCGTGTGTTATTTCTAAGGTAGGGGGCAGTATTTCTCATGCTTTTTAATTACAGCTTCAAAAGCACTTTGGAATTGCTTCCCCCTGCAGAGTTGTGTGTTGCTGTATATACAGAAGACTGTTGTCTTCGAAACATATGGATCAACAGCCTCTTTTATTGCTTGCAAGGTAGCTGGTGGGATTTTGCGTCCTACAGAAGTAGACGGTGTGGTTACAGTATTGGTTGAGGAAGATAAGGTGGAGGAAGACAGCCTACTACTTGCAAAGAAAGGAACAGCCTGTCTGAACGCATTGCCGTGGTTGGATTGGCTGTGGCAGCCCATGGAGGTGGTCCCGTAGGAGTACTGTGCAGGTAGTCTGTGCGTTTCACATTGGTAGCTTTAGCCTTTGGTACATTCCCAACAGTGGTAAAGAACTGCCACACCCATGATTCTCTCTTGGTGCTAGAGGTAGGCACTTCCTCTACCTCATCTTCTTGGCCCTCTTCATTGTGTTTGGAAGTACTGCGCTTTTTTAGTTGTGGAGGTTCTCCAGCTGCTGGTGGTGGTGGTGGCTCTTGGGGAGGAGGCATAGCAATAGCTGATGCCATTTCTAAGATAAATAGCAGTTTTGCTAGCATTCTTCCACATATGTGCTCTGGACTAGATTGTTAATGGATAGGGAGTAAGAATAGCTGTAGGAGCTGTGCAAGGGGAACATGTTGAGCTTGAAAGTTCCTAGATCAGTAGAGGGTGCAGTTCTGAACTGTCCACAAAGCACAGACCCGATTGCGAAGTGCGGACGCGTTTACGAACATGTCATCATGCTGCGTGCGCATGTGCAGTCACATGACACTGTCTGGAGAGTCCAGGATGAAGTCAGACTATTGCGAATGTCGACGGGCACAAAAACAGTGGCAAAAGTTGTAAAAGTGTATAGAAGTGCAAAAAATGATGCTAGAAGTTGGGAAATAGCAGAGTTTTAAGGTGAAACTTTGACTTTGTAACTTGGACAAAAATGTTGCTATATTGGGGTAAGTATCCTATTAGTAAGTTGTAGGAAATTAGCATGCACTCGTAAAATCCCATGAAAATCACTGAAACATTTTTGTTAAAGGGACATTATGGTTAAGTTGCACTAATAAAAGCATATGCAAATCACTGAAAAAACGTTGTTAAAGGGACGTTATGGTTAAGTTGCACTAATACAAATCTATGAAATTCAATGAAAAAACTGTGTTAAAGGGATGTTATGGTTACAAGTAAAACCGAAAAACCTCCGAAATTTGCCAGTAAGCTAAGCAACCATAACTCGCGCCACAACCGTGCACTGCTAAGACGAACACCCAGGACATCAAAGATGACATCACAAATGTGATATCATCTTTGAGAGGCATATCCTGTACCTATCAACAGGAACCTAGTTGCACTTGTAGTTTGTCAGTGCTGAGAGTGTGCCTCTCGCGCTGCTGGATAGGGATCCAATAGCTGTGCAGCCCACACCTCTACAATACAAGCTCAATGCACAGAATCCACCTCCCAGCCGAGGTGCAACAGAGAAGCCACGCTGCTGGTGTTGCAGTCTTTATTGTGTGCGCACGTACAAGAAATCCCAAAGGCAGACCAAGGCTTCCCTGCCTGCCCCCCTAATTCGGTAAACCATTGTGAACCATGCAATGATAAATCTAGATAAATGAAAACTGTTCACGGTAAATCTACCGGTATACCGGATTACCGTTACACTCCTAGTGCACACCAGTATTATCAAAACGTTTTACAATAAGAAGTATGCAATATATTGTCGGCACATGGATCATGACATGATATGATAGGTTACTTATAACACGCTTAATACCCAGAGGTTTCTAAGCGTGGACCCGGGGATCGAACCTGTGTTGCTTCATGTTGTTTTGCTTCCAAGGCGTGCACGTTGTCCCTATCCGCCCGAGATCATGATTATTTGCTCTACAGCGATCATGCTGGCATATATTGTGAGCAGAGAAAATGTCTATTAAAATACTCCTGTGTTCTGTTGGTCACGTGGCATCGATTGACTTTTTTGCATGTGCTACCCTACAAGACCAGTTATATTTTGTATGTCGTTTTACATAATTGTTTTGCAAAAAAAGTGCTGTAACGTTGCATCATTCCAAATCCATATTTAAAAAATGTTCAAGACGGGAGAAAGCCCCCAAAATCCCACTAGGTATTTTCACGCTCCCTTGCTACGCTTGGTCACCCAGTCACCCACAAATGAGTGGGAAATAGTTACGCCCCTGCACTGAAAAACGTCACCAGCCGCCACTGCATAGAACAGATGCATTATAGCGAAGCTGACACACACAATTAAGCAACATTATTAACAGTGACCCAAACCTCTAAAACGATACCCGTGCAAAAAATGCCTTAAGAAGTAATGACACACACTCTCTAAATCACAGAACAGCAGATGTCGATGTATGTATTGGCAGCCTCACTTTCATTAACCGCTGTGTAATAATACATGAAAGCGAAAAACAACAATTTGCCAAGCAGCAACAACACAAAATAAACACTTCAAATATCATTCAACTTGTGCAGTTGCACTAGCAACCAAAATATGGCTGAGACTTTAACAGAGAATTCACCACGATGCACTTATTCTGCATCACAGAGTAGCTGATTGAAACCAGGGCATCTGCAGGCTGCGACAAAAGCTCTGGCAGAGAGCTACATGTCTCTCTAGGCAGACCTAAAAAAAAACGCAATGATTATGTAATGATTGGATGACACTGCTGCACATGAGCTGCTGCAGAACAAAAAGGGGTGGTCTTCGTCCCTTGATTTCCTTGGGCCATCTCTGTGCATTTCCCTGCAACTGGCAAGGTCATATGTTTGGGAAAGCTGGGTGAGGAGAAGGCCCCATGTGTGCGCTTTTCTCTGTGAATTGGGGGTTGGCCCACTATGCACAGGGCATAGATATAGGGCCCGATCCACAGAACGTTTTCCTATGGGATCGCGCCATTATAAAACACTTCCATGAAATCAGGCCCATAGTCCTTCCCTTCTCTGCAGCATTGCTCAGGAACCGCAGTGCTCGTCGTAAATTGCACACACGAAAATGCGCCTCCGAATGCGAGGGGAACCCAAAACCATGTATATTGAGCTGGCACCTTGAGCTGGAGTGGAGAGTAAAGCACAACAGCTTCCAACAGCTGCAGGTCTCTCGATTCCCGGCGGTTGATCAAGGGCAACTTCCGCACACACATGTGGAAGTACTAGGCTCCAGGGACAAACGCGAAACTGAAGAGATATCCAGAGTGCAAAATACTATTACTTACAAAAGTATCAAATCATTTTATTTATCATGATACAAACATTTTTTTGAACAAGTCAATTAATGGCATTCTACTTTGTAGGGCATCAATAAATCACGTAACACACCAGCATAGATGAACAAATAACTGTGACTAAAATACATCCATCTCAACAAACATTCATAGTGCAGCATCCAAACCATACATCATACACAGTGACATTCAACCAACCAACAATGGCTAAAAAGATAACTAAATTAATTAACATTATTTGCCAATTGGGAGTGGGACAAACATTCATCACATCCCATTTGATTATTTTAATTTTTACAAATATATTAAACAAACAGCAATAGAATACATTAAAAACAATCTATCACAAGGGTGGATCTGTGAGGAGAAGTGTTATGTAGATCACATCCCTAAAAGAATGAACTCAGCAGCACGTGTGCCACAAAGTCATATTCATAAAATATAAGTGACATCACAGTCGAACCCCAGGCTGTGAGAGGAATGGTTTTAACCAGAACCCTTGAGGTCACGAGGGACGTAATTAATCCACGAAAACTAGAGCACGAAGGGAACTAGGACACGCCACGGAAGACGCTCTACAAAGTTATTAAAAGCTTTTCCTCCTGATGTGTCATAAAAAGGACACATGTAAAATAGGTCACGAGCAGTGCTTTCCAACATACCAACATAGAAAAACTGGGGCATCCCGGGACAGGGTGGGCTCCTTTCACCTCAAGCCCCTCCCCATCAAAGTGTATTGGGGACACCTTCTTACACAAATCCACTAGGTGTCTGTCAAGCACTCACTCACAGCACTCATTTCGTGTTGCCTGACCAGTGTCCCGCTTCTGCGGTTGACTATCACACCAGGGCAAGTCCTCACCTGGGAACATTCTGGATTTTCAGCTGGAAGGCCTTCTAGACAGGGACCAATGGAAATCGGCGTCTTAAATAAACAATGTTTTTTGAGGGATACTGCAAATCATTTGTACCCTGTCCCACTCTGAAAAACTGTAACTATTCCTTCCTGTGTCCAGAAGTGGGTTGGCCGCAGGGCCACCAGAGGAGGCCCCCAAAAGCCGCCAAAGGTGTAACCTGGGCTGAGACCCAAGGGCTGCACCTGGCTCCCGCTTCCTGTTCCGGAAGCAGCTGAGAAACAAAGGGCAGGTAAAAGCCAGTGAGTGCAGACATTCAGCACAAGAAACGTGCTGCCAGAAATGTGTGGCTAAAACATCCAGTCCCAATGATTGGCCATGGGGGTCAAGGGGCGTGGACCTAACTAAAGGGGCATGCCCCCTGCTTAAATAAAGGGGAGAAGCCCTCTATGTCGTGGTACCCTGCATAACATTACCCACCCACTATCCCCACAGCTTTGGGCACAGTCATATGCAGCTTGCAGACAATGTAATGCATGGGTAATATACTATCTTTTATTCTGTTCGAGGAGCAGAGGTCACACAAGGGACCAAACTCATCAGAGAATAACAAGTATGAAGGAACAAAGTAGGGGGGGTGTGAACCCTGTCCAGTTGCCCGCGTTATGCTGAACGCCAGGGGTGCATCACAGACAAGAAATTACACCTCCCAGAACTAAGAGGAGGAACAGCACTTCTTGCAGCCTAAGCCAGACATCATCCGCGCAGCCGCCTGCCTGGCGTCATCCTCCAAACAGAAGCGATGCTGGCGCCACAGCTGGAACAATCCATGTTCACGAATCCATACATGGCCGGGCCCGCGCGATAAGAAAGGGCACTGCCATGCATCAGAGGTCCTTGGTGAGCTTGTGAATTCCGCTGGCCACGCCACCCGACAACGAGTGTCTTCAATATTTTTTTCCCTATTTGTATTGGTGTAGCTCTTTGATTCTATTAGTCCTGAAAAAGAAATATAGTGCTCTGAAGCCCCTAAGGTCCAGTTGGCACTTTAAAAATATGCAAGAATAAATGAATGTAATATGCAAAATTTGTGGACTTAAAGGGCCCGATTCGTGGAACTTGTAGCGTGGTGCAAAGTGATTTTACACTGGGGCAAAGTGACTTTGCACTGCCAACAGACACCCTGATTCACAGAGCGGTGCAAAGTGCATGTTTGCAGTGCCACGTGACTTTGCGCCACTTTTGCATACACTTTGCACCACTCTGTGAATCCGGGTGTCTGTTGGAGTGCAGAGTCACTTTGCAACATGCTAAAAGTTCCATGAATCGGGCCCTAGGTTATTTACGTTTGCTTTCATTTCAGTTTTACTTTAGTACATTTTATTCCGTTGGAGACTTGAAGTGACCCAAGACTACAACTGCACAAAAGCAACTACCAGGGCAATGAAAGCTCAGGACTAGGCTGAGTATCCCAGAGGACATGGGCTCATCTGGCAAACTTACGTCTATGCAGACAGTCGTTTCAAGCGAAGCACACGCTGCAACACCGAATTACATTAGATGCTGCAGGAAGTGGGAGCGCGTGATCTAATTGGTCCAGTATATGGGTCAGCGGGATTTGAGCGCGTGAGCAGAAGAGCACGCTGCCTGGTTTCAGTGCGGCGAACAGCGTGCTGCGATGGTCATGGACAGACGTCAGCCGGCAGTCAGGGTGGATCAAGGCCCGATTAAGCAGGCCCTGCAGCCTCCTCGCGTGCATTCCCTGCCTCTCACCACGGCGCGGGCAGAGCAGAGCTGTGGCTGGCACAAGAGTCCCCATTCCTGGCACGATGCCTGCTACTAGCAGTTGGCAAGGACTGTAGTTTAGCGTCGCCTTTGGTAAATTGGGCCCGTAATTTAAGCGGAATCCTGCCAGCAAGGGGGCAGCTTCTGAGGAGGATACAATAGAAAAGGGGATGAAGACGGTCTTATAGAGCAGGTGAGGGGGCAGGAGGAGGGAGTCTGGGTAGCCGGCCTGCTACCCCAGGCCCCAGCCACTCCCATTTCTTTACTCCTGACAGAATGCTGGGGGGCGCTCATCGTATGGTGGGTCTGCCAGGACAGCCCCTTAAAGCCAAGCCCTCGCTCCCTCTCTTGAGGGCAGAGTGCCACACTAAACAAAATGTGCAGACCCTACTACCCAGCGATATCCGTGCCCTCTGCCAAGCAGTAGGCACCACTGTCAGTGTGAAACTGAGCCTGAAACGCCCAGGGAAATAGTTCTGGGTGGGGATGCATTTGCTTAGAAGTATGCCTCATGAAAGCATGGCTTCGCCCCGAAGCTCTAATGGTGAGCCTGGGCAAACGTAGATCAAATTTACCCAGTCTTTTGGTGGTATAAATCTAGACCTTTCTTTCAGGGCTAGTCATCCATGGGTTCCTATGAGACCGACAGCATAAGTGAGCTTCTGGGGAAACCCTTCCACAGGAGGCAGGCTCGGACTGGCCTATTGAGCGTTATGGTGATGCCGAAAGGCCAGCCCACCATGCTAGTGGGGGCCAGTTTTGTGGGACAATGTGGCCAAGTTCGATGGCTTAATGCAATGTACCGTGATTGTGACCAACCTCATTGACCCTACATGAATTAAAATGCACTATTTGACACACGTTACCATAAACGGTCTCCCAAGTAGCACTCAAACCTTTTGTAGCAAAAAGTAACCAGGAGAGAGTTGCAAATGTTACCCACTTCTGTCTTGGTGCCCAGGGCTATTTTGTCTCCCAGCCTGACCGTGAACCCAGGCAAGAGTACACCGTTTCTATCTCGCCACGTTGGTGCAAGGCTAAATGCGTGGCCCCATCTGCCCGGCTGAGGTCCTCCATCAGAAAATGTGCAGGTGGGCCGGAAGAAATACTGCTCTGCCCTTTTGCCAACATTTTGGCAATGCCACTCTATCCAAGCCTTACTGCCCGGCAGGAATACTCACTTCCTGACTCGGCCGGCATTATGTGTTCCCTAATGAGGATCGATGGTGAGGGACCAACATTTCGTTTTGTCTTTCTGCAGTCCAGGTTCAATATCTAAGATGCCATCGCTGGGCTCCCAACAGGTAAACTGTGTAGGGGTGAAAAGGTCAAATAAAGGCTAATAAATGGACCCAATCAAAAAATGCCCTCCCGTTAAAATTAGTCACGTAAAGGAAATGTCAGAACTTATTAAGTGAACTTGTTGAGCCCATACTGCTCAAATACAACACTAAAAGATGGAAAACCAGACCATTGTACTGGAAATGCTTAGCTAAGGACGGACCTGTTGTGGTCCAAATGATCCAGGGCACGCTGCCAACACAGAATGAACTGATTCTGAATGAAACATGCTTGCTACAGCGCTTATGAGAAATTGGGCACGACTGAAGACGATTTACTGTGAAACCCATTTGGAATAAAAGGCAACTTGTGGAAGATGGGACTGGATTGAGACTCTGGAAGCGAGAAACGAATCTACGTTGCTGTATTCCTATAGTATGGCAGAACGTATAATGTTTTGCCAAGATATTTAAGCAAGTTTCCAAGTCGTCATAATCATGCCCAATTTGTATGGTTTCGGGTGAACCTCTTCCCCACCAAATAAATTGTATTTGCTAGGAAGTCAAATGGCGCTAAAGATTGACTATGAAGATTTAGCACAGGTGAGAGCAATATAGAGACACTTCAGCACCTTTTGTTATTTTGCACAGGCTTGACAGAGATGCGAACACAATAGTATGGTGTTACGGTAGCAACAGTGCCGGTAGCAATACCGGCGCTGTCGTTGCCTTACCCCCATACTCGTAATGAGGCCGAATGTCTTGGGAAGTTCTTCTCTGAGAGCAAGAGTGTGACTTTGGATGAGTGCTGGCCGACTTATTTGATGGGTGAAAGAGATCCCGTGCTTTTAGCTTTGAGTCGATTTTTAGGAGAATTATTTAAGGAATGTGATAAATTGTAATGTTGTTTATTCGTGGTTTTATGCAATCTGTGGTTTGATGAAACGTCTGTGCACATTTTAAGAGAATTGTTATTTTATTTTATCTATGTTATGTAAAGATGGTGAGCGGTTTTTAATTAACCACATACCTAATACAAAATAAAAAAATAAACTAATGGTTACAAAGATAATTTCTACAACCTGGAAGTAAGAATTACTTATTTTCCCATAAGTAGTAGAACACTTACTGTGGGCAAAAAAGTACACCTTGAGGGTACCGAAAAACTTCCAGCTGTTCCTACTCACCTGAAATATGGTTAGTAAGTGAATAATCAAAAAGTACTTTTAAAGCAAACATTGGAAAGAGATAGTTTTACACATCCAGTGGATGTGTAATGTAAAGACTTACTAGCTATGTAACCTGATGAAGATCAGGCAAAATAATGCCATCCGTTCGAAACATGTCAGCTTGAAAAACAATCTTAAAATTGCCAAGCATAAACGCCAATATGCTATACCTACTGTGCAAAAAGAAGACATGCTTTATTTGCTACATATAACGACAGTCTTGTGTAATGTATTTATGTTTGTTGAGAATGGATGACTCTAGGAGTATGAATGAAACACAAATGTAATAGGTATGAGAAAATGCAATATTCTGAGAGAACCAGGTGTGAATGTGTTTCTAAATGAGTGTTTGTCTTAAAAACAAGCGTGATTCCCGCAAAAACGGAATATCCTCTTGAAAAGTAGAAAATATCTGACAGTATGTAGTTTAAAAAAAATGGATACGATGAGTGTATTGTACTGCATATTTATATATTATAAATCTGGTCTTGAATGTAATGGGCGCTGGGAAGGGCAGGTCATGTCTTTTAGCGCAGGTGGGTTGTGGTCCACTTAAGACACCTGCCGCAAATCGAGGAACCGGAAATGTTGGAAACGCCAGCTGGGCCCTGGCTCCCCCGTCGGACTTGCGTTCCCAGTGTAGATGTCCGGCGTGGATCTTGGCTTTCTCCCTTCTGGAGGCTGCACGCCTCGCTCTCCGTGCCGGCACAGCCCCAGCCGTAGTAATCCCTGTGTGTGACGAGGCTGCGACTGTGTCAGACAGTGTGGTTGTCATGGAAATTAGCATATGAGAATGAAAACGAGAGTAAACAAATTCAGCAGAACGACACATGTATATCGGTTGTAGCCAGTGCATATTTACAGTGGAATGTAGGATAATGTGTGGGGGCGCTACGTGAGATACTGGCTGCAGCTGGATGTGAAAGGCAGCTGATCACCGCCACACCACGTGGGGTGTGAAATGGCGGTGGCGGAGAAAGGAAAAACAACAGTCTTTAAAAAAAAGCACAAACAATCCACGTCATCTAAAATGTGTTACACGGCTACCAGGAGGGCAGACATCTTGTAAATAATGCTGGTTATTATTAGCCTTGCGATTATTTCAATCCTTGGCTCTCTCTGGTAGCACCGTGTTTTCAATGTGATAGCCGGGGTGATAACATCGCTGCTTTCCCTGCAGGACGCATTACTCTGCGCACAGAGGTGTCCCTCCGCAGCACCCTCCAGAACAGCCCCCAAAGGAGCCCATCTCAGGAGGTCTATAATTATTCACGACCGCAAATTTAGCAACAAAGATACCCTCCTCCAGAATGTACAGCTAAACCCCCAACATCTCACTAGGGCCCAGGAACCCTGGCAAGAACTGTTTTTTGCAAGTTTCCGGGTGTGATTCAAGCCACGTGGCCCCATAAAAGTGTCTTACAGCTGAATGTCCAGAGGACTTTTGAAGAGGTCATGGAAGAGGTCATGATAAGGATGTGTTATTTATTTAGCGCTTTCACAAAAGCGGTTTACATAGAACATATAATTTCACCCAACCGAAGTTGGTACTCATTTATCAACCTCAGGAGGAAAGGCTGAGTTGGCCTTGCTGGGATTCGAACCTGCAGATCAAACACAGAACACAGCAGCACACACTCAACCCGCTGATCTATCTTACCTGCAGTAAGCATTGATGTACAGCAAAAAAGATTGAGGGTTAACTACTAGCATGAAAGGCTGTAAGAAAGAAAAGGGCAGAATGGGCAGAGCCAAAGAATGGGAACGTTTTGGGGGACTGCTTTGGGGGGCGCGGGGTATGGGAGGAATGAGGACTGTGCATCTCTGATTTCCTATACTTGGGTAGATATAACTCAGCTTTCCATCTTTCACAAATCAATAAAATTAGTACTGCTAAAGCGGTTAGATGTGAGATTTCAGGGCAGACCTGCACCACTGGAGGTCTTGGGAGAAGTCAATAACATGTGAGGCAAAGCCCAGTCTTCTTTATGAGGTTAATAAAAATGAGTATCATTGAGGTATGCAATATTGCAATAGGGAGAACAAAGGGGGGTCTGGGATTCTCTCTACCAGCACGAACATGGCCCAATGACCTGTTCTTGGGTGGATGGCCCCTGGGAGAGTCTCAACCAAGTATTTAGCTCACTCTCCCTTTCACAGAGGAGAAATATCCCTGCATATCAGTCTTTGTCCTGCCCAGGGGCAGTCCAGCACTGAAATGCTAGGCAATTCTCCTCTGAACAAGAGTACCACAGCAACCCCATACACGTGTTTCGGTCTGGTTGGGCATCATCAGTGAGGTGGAGATTTGCCTCTCTGAGAACAGTGAGCAAGGGGTAGAGGCACAGTTCCACCTCACTGATGATCCCCACCAAGGCTGAAACATCTGGGCAGGACAAAGACTGATATGCAGGGATATTTCTCCTCTGCTAAAGGGACAGTGAGCTAAATACTTGGTTGAGACTCTCCCAGGGGCCATCCACCCAAGAACAGGACAATGGGCTGTGTTCGTGCTGGTGGAGAGACTCCCAGAACCCCCTTTGTTTTACAACAGGGAGGTTTCATGGCAGGCAATTATCTTTGAAAGGCCTATGGGGCTGGGTCAGAGTCGGTCCTATGTCAAGGATACATGATTCATTCATTCACCCTTCTGAAGTCACTGGGGCAAAAGCTGGGGCAAAAGCTATTGTCAAACACATTGTGTTTTCCTGATACCCTCAACTAAAAATCCTTCATATAAGTCAAACATATCCTATGATTGCAGACCCCTCCCGTAGCCACCATCTTCCGAAGCCAGGGAAGAGTGTGCCCGTAAGACTCTGACGCTGGCCTCATGGAATACGAGAGGTCACGCCCACTTAGCTGAATCCAGCACCATTGACCTAGCCTTGTTCGACATTTTCTGTCTCCAAGAGACGTGGCTCCAAGACAAGCCGTCCATGGACGGATTCGAAATTGAGATTTCGCCAGCCACAAAGGGTTTGCTAGGCCGTCCTTCGGCCGGCCTCCTCGTGGCGGTACGCTCTGGGCCCAACTTGAGAATCATCAAGACCACGAAGAGGGCTTATGGGGTCTTAGCCGTCCTTATTGAGTGGAACTACGCTGCGGAAAATCTTCCCCCTCGTTCTAAGCTTTATGCAAACCACCCCTTAGCGGTGATAACCACGTATTGGAACCCGCAAAGAAGGTCATCCGCAGACCTTTGCCACACCATGACAGAAACTATAGATGCAATAATGCTGGAATGGAACACCCCTTTCACAATAATTTGCGGAGATTTGAACCCCAGCTGTATCCACCCTACCCAACAAGTTGCTGCCCCAACCACGCAAGCGGAATACAGTGGGCAAGCCTGGATGGACCTAATGACAGCGAGAGGGCTACATAACGCGGAATGGATTTTGGGCGGAGACCATCATATTCCGACCTGGGAAAGAGGCCAGTCGTCGGCAACCCTGGACTACATCTTTGTCTCGCAGGCCCTGACCGTAGCAATTCAAGATTATCAGGTGGTGAAAACTGAGGCAAGCGATCACAACATGCTCACCTTGAAATGGGCAGCCAACGTCCAGGCGTGTAACCATTTTTCTCCTTCCATCGAGATGAATCCCCAACAATCTCGGCTTCGTCTAACAGCGGCTAATGTGCGGTCCTTAACTCAGCAGTACGCTGCAGTGGCCAAACTGCCACACACCTGCGAACAGGCAACAAGTCCAAACTATCTGCCGATGTTGTTAGAACATAGAAAAAAGGTGGGGTCTGGGATGGGTACTTTTCCAGCCTTTACCCACAATTACGACAAACTCATAGTAGAGAAAAAGGAGGAGCTAAGGAAACAAAAACGCAGAGCGAAGATTGAAAACACACGGGATGCCTGGGACGCGTGGAATACTTACAACAAAATCTATAAGTCATGGATCAGGTCAAGAAGAGCAGCCATTTATCAAAATGACGGAGAAATAATGCTGAGAGCCCTTATCACGAAAAAAACTGCAGACTTTTGGAATCTGATAAATCACTCTCAGCGTAACACACAGAACAACTTGGTCAACGCAGTGTCGGAAGCAGCCTGAGTCCAATTCTTCACAGTCCTTTTTGCGAGCCCAAGATCCACCATAAATCTGCGGATAGAGCTGTCGCAGACATCTTGGGTTGATTTGTCGGATCCTACGGACATATCATTGGCTATTCAAAAATTGAAATCTTCCAGAGCCCCGGGTCCCGATGGCCTCTCCAACCTGGATCTAAAAACCTACATCAAGGAATGGGTCCCCTTCGTAAGTTTACTCTGCAAACATTGTGCGGACAGTAGGAAAATCCCTCTATCATGGACCAAAGCCATCGTGGTCCCCATTTTTAAAAAGGGAAGTTGCGAAGAACCAGGCAATTACCGGCCTATAGCATTGCTGGATATCCTGGGGAAACTATTTGCATCGCTCCTATTGGACTGTTTCCGGTGTTGGGCGCTCTTGGCTCCTTGCAGAGATACCTTCCAGGTTGTCTTCAAGAAGAACGGAAGCACCAGCGTGAATATCTTTATAATGAACATCCCGAAGGCTAAAATCAAACAAGGGGCTCCGACAGTCTACGCTGCATTTATTGACCTCTCACAGGCATTTGATAAAGTAGACAGAGTGCTGCTGTAGAAAAAGCTAAAAAACTGGAATTGTCCAGATGCCATCCTTAACCCAATAATTGCACTCCACTCTAATACCACGCTAAGTGTTCGCCTGAATAAACAAGGGTCCCTATCCAAGGAAATTTCAGCCAATAAAGGGGTAAAGCAAGGCTGTCCGCTGGCACCGGCACTCTTTGTTGCCTTTCTAGGAGATTTCAAAGAGTCTGAATGCATGACACGATCATTTCCTCCGAATTTTGGTGGCTCCAAGATGTCCCGCATGTTATATGCGGATGATATGATTCTGCTTGACCAAACGCCCATTGGCCTTCAACGCCAGCTGGAGAATCTAGCATGTTATATGGAAATTAACAATCTGTCCATAAATAAGCTGAAAACCAAGATCATGATATTCTCTAAAGGGCAATTGCCGTCGAAAAACATCAGGTCCTGGTCTGTAGACAAAATTAATATTGAAGTGGTCTCGCAGTTCACATATCTCGGAGTGATTCTTGACGATAGCAGGCAAGACATAAAATTGCAACAACAGCTGCGGGCAAAAGCTAAACATTTAACTTCACAATTGAGAATGGTGGACCGCAAATATGGCAAATTTTCTTTGGTCCTGGCCATTAACTTTTACAAAGGCAAAATGGTTCCTGCCCTGACGTATGGTATGGACGCTTCGCTTACCATACCGACCTCTTTTTGGCAGAAACTAGAGGGCTTCATTTGGAAATCAGCTCTTGGCCTTCCTAACTCAGTTCCTATTGTGGCCCTGCGAAGGGAATTAGGTCTGCTATCACTGGGTGCCACTGTGAGTGTGTCCACACTGGCCCTATTCAGAAAGATTCTCATAAAAGATGGGCTCCCCATCTTTAATGCCATAGCTCAAGAGATGGCTTCATCAAAATGCAAGACTCTTGTGAAATGGATTGACCTCCAGAAAATGAAATTACAGGAGCTAGAGTGTACCACGGACAATCTCATCTCCAATCCCCAAAGAGTCACCAAACAACTGAAAATCCAGGACTGGATAACCACCAATGATCAAGCGTCGGCATGTAAGCTCCTGACTCACCTTCCTCCGACGTTCAATAGGCTAAACGCTCCGTTAGCTTACTGCCTGCAATTTCTGGACAGGAAACTAAGGGCCACCTTTTTAAGAACCCGCTTGAACTTACTTCATACAAGAGAAATTTTGGGAATAAGACACCAATCGCCAATAAAAATCTGTAGACTATGCAACCCCCCTGATTCCATAGAGACAGTTCGCCATCTTCTTTTGAATTGCCCTTCTTTAACGCAAGAACGCTCTGCTTTTCTGTCTCCCTGTTGGATTGATTCCTGTTTGATCGAAGAAGACACTTGGTGGTGTCGTCTCATCTCAGGGGAAAAAACCCGCTGGACAATAGCGACATCTAAACTAATGGAAGCAGCGTTCAGTAAAATCAACGCCCTTGGGCTTGGCTTAACCCTGCCTATCTCCTCGCCCTAAATTGCCTCAGGGTGCCACGGGGTGTGGTATAGAATTTCTTCACGTACGTGACACATGATGTCTATGTAACAGTAGACGGGAACTTTCTTAAACAAGATCGGCATTCTAGATTCTCTAGGAAGATTTCAGCCTTGTAAAAATCATGTATTTTGATTATACACAAGTAAATAAAAAAAAATAAAAAATAAAATATATATCTTTGAAAGGCCTATGGGGCTGGGTCAGAGTCGGTCCCATGTCAAGGATACATGATTCAGTCATTCACCCTTCTGAAGTCACTGGGGCAAAAGCTATTGTCAAACACCTTGTGTTTTCCTGATACCCTCAACTAAAAATCCTTCATATAAGACAAACATATCCTATGATTGCAGACCCCTCCCGTGGTGCACGTGGCACCTGCGGGTGCCATCTGTGAGAAATGGGCCACCTCTTACATTCTTCTTTGCAAGTATATACTGGACTACACGTCATGCGGCCTATGCCACTGCAATGCACTTCCCATGGTGGGAAATCTAGTGCCAACCATGAAACCGATGAAGTCACCTGGGAAGGCTTCAGCTGCCCTGGTGACACCAATGGTCAGTCAAGCTTCCCTACTCGTGCAAAAGCTCTAGCACAGGCTGCAGCTGTCACATGCAGGGTGAGCTGCATGGGCAAACGAGGGACATGTTAACACACGCAGAGCAAGCACAGCATGGGCGGCAGCCGCGCAGGCTTTCTTCATATCCTGTAAAGGTATATTGCTGGTAGGCAGCAGTGCTGCAAGCTGCCCTAGCAAAGCAGGCAGCAGCGATACAAGCTGCTAGCAAAGCAGGCAGCACGGCAAAATCTGCTAGCAAAGCATGCAGCAGCAGTGCAAGCTGCCCTAACAAAGCAGTTAGCAGCGGTGCAAGATGCCCTAGCAAAGCAGCCAGTAGCGGTTCAAGCTTCCCTAACAAAGCTGCCAGCAGCGGTGCAGGCTGCCCGAGCAAAGCAGGCAGCAGCGATGCAAGCTGCTATCGAAGTAGGCAGCACGGCAAAAGCTGCTAGCAAAGCAGGCAGCACGGCAAAAGCTGCTAGCAAAGCATGCAGCACGGCAAAAGCTGCTAGCAAAGCATGCAGCAGCAGTGAAAGCTGCCCTAGCAAAGCAGCCAGCAGCAGTGCAAGCTGACCTAACAAAGCAGGCAGCAGCGGTGCAAGCTGCTAGCAAAGCAGGCAGCAGCGGCAAAAGCTGGTAGCAAAGCAGGCCGCAGCATTGCAAGCCGACCTAGCAAAGCAGGCAGCAGCAGTGCAAGCTGCCCTAGCAAAGCAGCAGTGCAAGCTGCCCTAGCAAAGCAGGCAGCCGCGGTGCAAGCTGCCCTAGCAAAGCAGGCAGCAGCAGCGCAAGCTGCCCTAGCAAAGCAGGCAGCAGCGGTGCAAGCTGCCCTAGCAAAGCAGGCAGCCGCGGTGCAAGCTGCCCTAGCAAAGCAGGCAGCCGCGGTGCACAATTCCTTTACGCAGAACAGGTAAAGTCAAAAAAGCAAGCTTCCTTCATTTCATGGAATGGGGAGCAGGGATGCCTGGATTGCTCACATTACCCCTAGCCCCATTGTACCTTGTCATAGTCCCCACTTTGTAAGGACTGTGACGAGGAAGAGGGATGTGGGAAAATGCCTTAATTATGAACCAGTAATCTTCATTAGTCATAACCCTACTCTTGCTCGTCACATTCCTTACAAAGGGACAGATTAGCGATAGAGGAGGAGGAATGTACTTGAAAATTGAGGCCCACGCTTCATTGTCGAAAGGCCAGGGAAAGAGCTGGCACACCTTCCTACCTTCTAAAGGAATGGGAGAGGACCACCGGGTGGAGGGTGAGGAAGGAGAGAACTTTGTGAAGGTAATGGGTGGTGTAAGGTAGGGGGAAGACTTTGACAAACAAGAGCGATGTGGGGGCACTACCAAAACAGGGGGACAGCGCCTTACCACAAATATCAAAAAAGTAGGATGGGAAGACTTTCACAGAGAATGGAGCTATACTAGTTAAATCCGCTATCGATAAGCGAGGTAATCAGGATTAGGTCGCCGGGCTTAAACTTGCCACTGTTTGGAGTTCATGGCTGAAAGCTAATGAGCTGTCACAGAGGTGCTGTGCTGGTTTGGGTATGATATGAGATTGGAGAAGCCGGTGGCACCATATTGGATTGGGAGAAGGCTGTGGTCTTGCATATGTGGATCAAGTGGAGCCATAGCAGGTCGAAGCATGTACACACTGATTTAAGGTGCTGTTTGTCCTGCCGAGCCTCCCATAGTAATCGCAGCTCCAAAATACAGATAACATTGTTAGCATTTTGCGTGGAGCCTGTTCCATGAGCTACTTCCCTGGACAGGCACGATCAGAACCATGGATAGCTCCCTGTGCATGCCTCGACACTGGGCCTCATTACGAGTCTTGCCGTGCAGGGAAAAAAGTGGAGGTCATTCCGTTCACCTCCATTTTTCCCGCTCCGCCAAACAACAAGTTTGCCGGTATTACCTCCGGCGGTATTACCAGATGGTAATACTGGTGATATGTGGAGGTAAAGTGGAGGATTTACCTGCAGCTTCAATCCAATGGGCATCACAGTGAACTGATAACGTTCTTCTGGGGTTGGTAACTCCTCCACTTTATCTCCAAAAATTACTGGTATTACCATCCGGTAATACCACCAGAGGTAATACTAGCAAAGATCCCCTGGAGTCCTATGGACTCCAGTAAATGGTGATTTACACTGGCATACCCCCACTTGTAATCGGGTGGTATTACTGCCAGAGGTAAAACCTCCAGTGGTAATACCGCCTGACCAAATGGCAGTATCAGTAATTCTGTTAGCCGGTATTACCGCCAGAATACTGTCAAACTCGTAATGAGGCCCACTGCCCAGTAGCATGCTTCCGGATATAGGCCTCTATATAGACTTAGCTGAGACCTTTTGCTTTGCGGCGACAGAAGCACCTTTCCTTATGAGCTTATTCATCCGCTCTGGTGAAACTCTACTGGAGTTTTCTATGGTGCAGTTTCTCAGTGCTTTGCACACACACAAATCAGATATAATACAGGCAGTGGCTACCTTCCCTCAAACGCATAGAGCATAACGCTCAACTCGCAGGCTTTTGGCAGCTGTCAACCGCCAGGGAATCTGTTAACTCACCCGCCAAGCCCCTCATCTGTGCATTCACTTAATGAACCCTCAACCGTCAAAAACGAAATGGTGTGCTCGGAAGGTATACTAACAACAAAAGGAAGGTCTCTAGACCATATAAGGACTGTGTATCCACATTACGCAGGTAATGCATGCATCAGTTAACTGGGTATTACTCCCCCAGCCATGAAATAGAGGATCACGAGGACTCGGCCTCCTTTGTCTCCAGGGACTAAGTAGGTGAGAGATAATGAGATACTGGTTAGTCACACTGGACCGGCGTTATGATGTTAGCAACAGCCTTTTACAATGGGTTGCAATGGGTTGCAGTTCTATGTAGGGGAAAGCAGGATGATTTTCCGTGATTGAGAAACGGTCAGAGCAAAATTGAAAGTTGCTTTTTTTGGTTGAAACTGGAAAATAGTGAAACCTCACAGGTTGATGCAAAATAGGCTAGTTGTAAATCTTGGGGTGTAGGGTTCTCTCTTTATATAGAGGTTTAGATACATATATAAATATATGTTTATCTATTGTGTATCCATGATTATAGGTACTCGCATGAAACCACATGTTAAAATATAGTGGAATTCTTCACGTGCACACATACAACAGTGGACGTTTGATACCAGTCACTTTTATAGAACATACACAGCCCCTGAAGAATGTACGGCATATGTTAGCCATTGAGGACAGAAACGTATATGTAGGGCAAGAGATCATCATAGGTGACAATTTGGGGTCAGAGGACCCACACTTTGGTTGATCAAGTAACAAAGACTTGGGCCCTCATTACGATTTTGGAGGCAGACATGGAGCTATTAGCTCCATGGCTGCCACCAAACCGGGCTCGTTTACCGGGTTCCTGCAATGAGGAATAACCGGGTCATTCCAACATTGGAGGACCCAGTAATTCCTCCTTGCAGGAACCATTCCCCATTCCCATTTGAGGCCCTATAGGGCTCAATGGGAATGGGGAGGGAGGTAACAACGGGCACATTACAGGTGTCCCGTTGTTACCTCCTTCTTCCTCTCGCGGGACCCGGAAAGCACGCCTGGTTTCCCGCGATGGGAAGCTTGTAATCAGCCCTGATGGAATGAAAGGGGCCGCTCCCGTACTGGCCCCCTTCATTCTGTCAGTGCCTGCCCCGTAAGGAGGCCTTTGGTCTTAAATTAATGTGATCATTTATGCTTTGTATCATCAGATATGAAATACTGATGTGAAAGTTTTTAAGGAATGTGCTTATGAATTTATAAAAAAAGTGATTGGAACATTTTTTTAAAAAGTGATTGTAAATGTTATATCAGATAATAAAATGGTTTGATATGTGTTCATTACATGGCTGGGGGAGTAATAACATGTTAACCGATGCATGTATTAACTGGGTAATGTGGATACTCAGTCCTTATATGGTCTAGAGACCTCTCTTTTGTTATTAATATATTGTAGACACGTGCCACATCCTGTGGGCTGAGCCCCGATGAGATGAGAGTGTTTGGAAGGCGTGGCATAGAGCAGCAGTGCCAGCATTCCTCACGTAAAGGTAAATAGAAAAGAACAAAAGCAGCAGAGCTGGCTGTGTCCACCCAGACATAGACAGTAGCAGGTACAGATGGAGGCAGCAATGGGGGCTGATACTTACAATACAAGCAGATTACACGGAGGAGGAGCAGCAGGGAAAGCCCCCCTCTGCCACACACACAGTCATAGCAAAAGCAACAGGAGTGCAAGCTTCCCTCACACAACCGAGTGTAATATTGACAATCATAGGTACCACCTCTGCACCCCTCGACTAGCATGGGGTTCAGGCTCCTCCTTCAGGATCAGTAGAGCTGTCAGGAGGAGCCCTCAACGTTTTTCCCCTTGCCCTTTGTTTTCGCCTTCTTTTATTGGGAATGGCGGCAGATTAGCAGTGCGATAACAAATCCCTCACAGATCAATTCTTTTAAGGACTGCTGCCAAGTAAAATAAACAAAATTGCGCTGGATTGCATAGTCAAACCATGACCTTAATATTGAATCCATATAGTAAATTTGCATTTCAACTCTTTAGGTTTTTGGTGAGATAGCACTTCATACACAACAACATCTATGCCTTTATCAAGTAATAGTTACAAGCGACTCTATAATCTAGAGGAGAGTTTGCACTTGATGTCAAGTTTTCCCATGATGCTTAGGTCTATTTTAGGCATCCATCACTTTGCATTCTGATACTTGTAGTTCTGCATTCATAGTGGTAAACTAAAACTACTGTCCAAGAGTGCAGAATGAACCTAGCTTACAAGTCGCTACTTGAGAAATACCTTAAACCGGGTACAAAGGGAATTGAAAGCTGTTTGTACATATGTATGAAAAATGTGTGTTCACAGCAGCACATTCACTGGGGTAGGTCCTCATCACCCTTGCTCCTGACTGCTGGGATGTTTGGGACCAACCGGACCAAAGGACTATTTTTCTGTTCAGGATAAAAGGAAACAAAGAAAAAGTTCAGCAAAACATGCTCCTCCCCACCTCTCAGACCTCATTCTCACAGGTTTGGGGCAGATGCCCATTTTTATCTGATGGCCCTTCATGTAACGTCATTTCCGTCTGAGTTAAAGGTTTTGCCTTCAGAATGTCCCCATCCCTTATAAAATGTAGGAGGCGGCACCAATGAGGACAGCAGCAGGGAAAGCCTTTCTTACACAGAGCAGGTACAGAACAAACAGCAATACTAAATGCTTGCCTCACTCAATTCGATCCATGTGGTGGGGGCACAATAAGCTCCCAAAGCAAAATGTACCCAGGCAGACCAGTAGTGGCGTGCTAATGAATCCTGTGTCTAGTTCCTGTACCTGCATAATTAACAGGGCTCGGTGAAAATGTTAAATTTCATTCTGCCAGCCACAGAAGCGAAATCTGTTCAATTCTGTTCTGCTTCACCCCAATACACTGTTCCACCACCTCACATATCGAAAAGAGCAGCGCTAAGTTCATCGTGCTACTGCGCAAAGTGAAAACAGCCGTGTAAAGGTTCTCATGCCGCTGCGCAAACCGATAAGAACCACGCAACGTTTCTCGTGCTGTTGAGCGAACACCATTAAAATCAAAAAGAGCCGCACAAAGCTTCACGTGCCGCTGGGCACAAACTAGCACAAATCGAAAAGAGTGTTGCAAAGTTTTAATGCCGCTGTGCGAACCTAGTACAAATCAAAACCAAAGTTGCAAGTAGTTTCGCATGCAGCTGCGAAAACCTAGCGTAGATTCAAAAACCTGTGCGAAGTTTCTCATGCTGACGCGCGATACTAATGTTGGTCGAAAAAAGGCCTGCGTGAAGTTTCTCGTGTCACTGCATGTAACTAGTAGGGTTAAAAAAATGCACTCAGTTTCTCGTCTCGCTGCACAAAACTAGAACAGTTTGCAAAAAACCCACAAAATGTTTCTTGTGTCGATGCCAAACCTAGCACAAATAGAAACACTGCGTAAGGTTTCTCGTGGCACTGCGCAAAACTAGCACGGATCAAAAAAAAAAGACCAGTGCCAAGTTTCATGTCTTGCTACACGAAACAACATGGAAACGAAACACCACGCTCTGCACGAAACCGCACAAAACCACAACAAAATTCTGTAGCAGCAGAACGTAATGCTGATTTTGTGGAATGGGCAGAAAAGGAATCCAGTGCGAATGATGCACTTTTTGCTCCATGGGTGAACATTTTACCCACTCCTACACATTAATTCTATGTTCCTAGCATCTCTATTAGTGGGTTCTGTAATGAATATGGACAATTTGTCCTTTGTCCCCAGAGGGGAGCCCCCGTTTTGGGGCTAGGAAGGTGAGCCAGCTATGCAAGACACTCCCTGTGGGTCTGGGCAAGTGGGACCTCAATGGGAGTGACTCCCCCCTTGAGTGCAAGGACTCACATTTGAGCATGGAACTTCCAGTCAAAACTACCCTTTCTGTATGTATGGATGCCGGAAAAACGGTTGCATTCCCTGTTACAACTCTGAATCACAAAGACCCATCAGCGACCGTAATGGTTCAGGTAATGGTGAGCCTCACCTGAGTGCCATAATCATGGAAAACAGACATAATTAAATTCATTCTAACGATGTGTATAAGACAGAAACGTTTCGTGAATTGAGAGGGAACTCCCACAGTAGGAGGTGAGCAAGTACTATGCAAAGGCGACCCCCTGGAGCCTCTACGTTCTTGAGGGGCGGAGCTATGTCAAACCATGTAGCCAGTGGTGATGAGGATGATGAGATACACACTAGCTGGATGATGGGTGCCTTAAGAGGCTCCGGTCAAGGCGCGATGGGAGACGGAAAGACACCCATCTTCCCGGGTGGCATGACCACTAACGAGCAGTTGTGGGCCTGGCTCCCAGCAACCAATGCTGTGACCCGAGAGGAAAGAGGAGCCTGAGATCCTGAGCCCCCTCTGACAAGCATCTTTGCTGCCACAAGAGGCACAGATGGGGAAAGGGACACTACGGCCCTTTGGAGGTGAGAAAAACACAGAACTGAGTTTTCCAACTGCACAGAAACCGACGCAGGTATGAAATACAGAGCAAATATAACAGGCACATGGCCCCATTAAAGCAGAGAAAAAACAATATGAACAATGTACTGAAAGGCTGGAATTGCCACCAATACTACGAACAGTCATGAAACATAACGGGCACACGGCTCCTCTAAGCCATAGAGAAACGGGACATGAACAATGTAATACAAGGCAGAAATAGCCGACAGAGTATGCCAAGTTAAACGAGGGAGGAGGGCACACAGCTTTCACTAAAGAAGAGTGGGAAAAGAAAACAAAATGGTATATCAAAGTTGAAGTAATCACCAAGAGGATCAAGGAACCACGTGCAGAGGTCCCGTGTTGAGAGAGAGTGAACAGAAGCAGAATACTATACAACAAGGACATCATAGTACATAAATCACGGGAAATAAGTTTATTCGACTGGACAAGAACCCTAAGTTAAATTGTATTCTGAGAGATAGCACTTTTTACCACAGAGCTAACAGACTATTGGGAAGTCCACCGATACGAAGGTGGGAAAGAAATAAGCATTTTTTCAAGTCATCCTGGATAGATTGGAACATTAAAGAAATATGAAACAGTTTCCTTATCCGAGGGAGAGGAAAACCCTTACAGAAGATGGTTGATTTTCCAAAAGGATATGTTACTAAAATTGGGAAGATGATCTACAAGAACTCTAAGAGTAAAAACAAGTCAACTACAATTGGGCCAGGCAGAAGTCCAAACCGAGACTATTGAACAAGCCCTCCTTTTCTTTTGAGGTAGGTATTTTTCTAAAGTGGTAGGGCCAGTTATCTATATAGTATTCGGATAGAAGACTTTTTATTTGGACTTCACGAGCACCCTTAGTTTTACATTGGCTAAGCAGGGAACTTTTCTCATAGAAAAAGGGTTAGTCAAGTGTTTTGTCTTCATATAAATAACATTTGTGAATCATGACCACATATAGTCGAAGTCCTTCTTCTGGTTCACCACATATGGTGTCAGAAGTGGGATGTAGGCAAGGTGATATAAACTGGGAACCCATCCTCTTTACTAAGACCTTTGAGAAAGCCAAAGTCACTCCCAATCTATTGGTTTTGACTTATGTAGCATAAAAACCATCTAAATGTTTCTGAAGGGGAGATGCTTAATACCAACAGGCTTATGACTTTCTCCTCCCCCAGGGACCTATATCACGCTGGCAAGTAAATCTGGGCTAGCTTGGTGACATGGCCTAGATGCTGCTGTCTGAGTAGTAGATCCCGATTATAGGGGGGAAGGTGAAGGCGATCCTCTATAACCACAGGACGTCTGACTATTTAGTTAAAGAGGGGGGGGCCGTAGGTCAGGAAATCCTTGTGAAAGCCTTCACCCAAGTACCCCAGGAAACAGAGACCTTACTCTAAACTGAGAGAGGATCAATGGGTTTTGGAGAGGCAGACCTCATTAGAGAAGAACCTAACAGGGAAGACGTGGAGGAAATGGTCTGTTACCCGATCTTGCCTTTACTCAAAGGAACGACCCGGACCTAATGGTTGCCTTTTCAAGGGTAATCTCAGAGGAGCAGGGTCATTGCCAATCCAGTCCTTTTAAAAAGAAAAAAAGACTACTTTACTGAGGCAACATGGGAAACTATGGAGATTTACCAGGCACAACTAGTGGTTTCTCACAGTTATCAAAGGGCAGTGCTAGAGCTTGCCCACTCCCATCTCACGGCCACCCATCAGGAGACAGACAAGACCCAAAGGCAAGTGGTACCCAATTATACTGACCTGGAGTGTTCGCCTATGTAAATAACTATGTTGCCACCTGCACAATCTGCCAGAAAACTGCACCCACTCCAGTTGCCCTAGCCTCAGTACAACCCCTTCCCATTATTGACATCTCCTTCTCTAGAATAGCAATGGACATGGTGAACAACTGGGGAACAAATATATATTAGTAATCATTGACTATGCCTCCTGATACCCTGAGGCCTTTCCTCGCTGTAACAACATTTGTCAACAGATCCTTAAAAAGCTCCTTCCTTTTCTATCGAGAGTAGGGTTCCACAAAGAAATCCTCATCGATGAGGCTA
The DNA here is from genome assembly GCF_040938575.1 of Ambystoma mexicanum. NCBI lineage: Eukaryota > Metazoa > Chordata > Amphibia > Caudata > Ambystomatidae > Ambystoma > Ambystoma mexicanum. The sequence continues at coordinate 277,124,303 of NC_090937.1, forward strand.
CTAATTGTATGTTCCAAATCATTAGTAAGGTAAAAGAAATGCGAAAAAATCAAAACCCTTCGGACCCCCGTTTATCATCCCCAAATGGATGGCCTTTTGGAGAGGTTTAATCAAACCCTAAAATTGATTCACCACAGGTTGGTGGGGACAGACAGCAGATACTGGGACATTATGATTCCATGGGCACTATTTGCAACCAGGAAAAAAAAACAGGCGTCTCAAATCTATTCACTGTTTGAAATCCTGTATGGGTCAGGATGTATAAGATATGTTGAAGGAGACCTGGGTGGAAAGGGAAGAAGCTATCCTACCCATTTCCCAGACAGCCCAGAAGTTAAAAACACATTTGAATGTTATAAGGGAAATTGTCAAGCATCACCTTGGTAGGGTCCAAAAACATCAAAAAACCCTTCATGATAAACAGATATGTTCTATTGGGGAATCTGTCCTAATCCTCCTTCTTACCTCTGAGAACAAAATTATATCAAAGTGGTAGGGGAGCGACACAATTCTTGAAAAGTAAGGCCCCTTAATCTATCTAGTAGCCCAACCAGACAGAAGGCAGAAAACCCAGGTTTACCATATTAACCTTCTGAAGGAGTGCAAGGTCGTCCCCCGCAGAGAAGACTACAGTGACTGTGCCGATCATCCTTAAAGATCCCGGTCTTGGCAAACAGCTAATCTCTAACCAATGTGACGAGTCAGAGGACATTGTCCGGAGACAAGGAGTAGAAACACTCCACCCATACCAAAAACCCAAAAATTATTGGAAAGTCCCAAAACATCTGGAAAACTAGACTCTGATATAACATATGGGTTTATGTACTTTTGTGATGTAAAACCTGGTATCCAAAATACTGAGACGAGGAAGCCACCTTTAGACGAAAACCATACCCGATGTATAAGTCCTTTCTTTGTTTTTGACAAAAGGATTCACAATAAAGAAGAAAGACTACCCAGGTGTGAGGGGTATACAGTGATAATAACAACAGCAATAAACGAAAACATATTCAGTGAATTTACAATAACGAATAACATAAATAATTATTTAATTGTATTTTAACTTATATTAACATTTAATACTATGACTCTATTAATTTTTTTTTCAACTGCAATATCATTTTTCGTCAGCAGTTCACTCTTTCTATGGCTTTTTCAATGTATTTTGAGCGGAACACTCCGACGACATTTTTCGCTTCAACTTTATAAGCAATTGGACAGATTTCTCTGGAGTTCCCTTTTCCACTGAATTTTTTCTTTTTACCTGGTTTTTCTTCATCATTTTGCTGGATTTCTTCACATTTGGGTCCCTGGATTTGGTTTGAAACTGGTTCTTTGGATTCCTGCGCTCATTTCTGCCTCACTGGACCTGGATTCTTTTTTTGACATTTTTCCTGATTTTTCTTGCTCATTTTGCTGGATTTCATTACATTTCGGTCCCTGGATTTGGACTTAAGTGGTTCTTTGGATTCCTGCGCTCTCTTCTGCCTCACTGGACTTTTGTTTTTCAGTTGGATTTCCCTGCTTTTCTTGGATTTCTTTTAACATTTAGATTGATTTTCTTCATGTCTTGATACCATGATGTGGATTTTCTTTTTTGTGCTCCGGCTGGATTTAATTGGATTTGCTTCTCTATGGCACTTAGATATATCTGCTTTCTGGTAAGTCTTTTTTACTTTATTTAGTATTGCAAATTAAGTGTCATGCTTTGTAAATATGCTACTTCCTCTATTTTGCCCAAATTCTGAATACATTCTTTTAAAAGTGTTTGTGCATCGCTATATTGTTTCCTCTGTACTCCTGTTTTTTCTCTTGCTTCATATGTGTCATATGCCGCTATGCCATCCTTCTAAAGTATAATATGTTTTAGGTGTTTCTTCTGTGTTTCTTCTGTACTTGCCTGGTAACACTACGGTTTCGTTATATACATCTGTCATTGTTTCCTTTTTGGTATAAGGACACTTTACAGTGGACCATATGCTTTTCAGTATTTGTGTTTTCGTTATTACATTTTCATTATATTTTCATTTTGATATTTATGTTTCGTTATAAACACATGGCACTGGTTTGAGGGAGAGAACAGTAGGGCTGGCCGAGGAAGAGACTGTGAACTCGAAGAGGAGAGAGGGAAAAGGTTTAGCGACCCCGGAAAATGGGATAAAAAGGTACTCATGTGACGTCTCATTACTGGGAAGGAGTACTGGAAGCAACTGCAAAGAAGCCGCAGAGTTAAAGATCAGATGACTCTCTATGCAGCAGGCAGAGTAGGGGTCTTAGATCAGCGGCAGCATCCTTACACAACGCGAGGTACAGCCCTGCAATACTAGCGCAGGGCAACCTACAGGTGCATTGAACGCGGGTTTCTGGGCAAAAGGGGGCTACCTTTACTTCTGTAGGCAACTCTTCTTCTCCGTGTGCTCTTCAAGGTGATATGCCACCCTCTATTCCCCCGGGATTTCTTCCGACCATGAGTATAATTAGGGAGCATAGCTGCATTACCTTTCTTGTAAGGTAATCCCATTTGTCTTCCTAGAGTTTTCCACCACAATTCCCTTTCACAAGATGATCTCTGATCCGTCAGTTCCATATGGAGCTTTCCTACCATTCTCTGGTAGTTCTGTCACTCGTTTCCATACATAGTGAGACCCTAACCAAACCTTATCCCGGAGGGATTTTCCACCTTCCCTTCCACTGGAGGAGCCCTTCATCCCTTCCTAGTGGAGTTGCTGCTCTTCCTTTCCAGAAAAGAAATGCCACATTTCCACTCCACAGGAAGCTATAAACCCTGCTGCCCTTTCACAAGGACCTGGCTCCTACCCTTTCACTGTGATCTCTGCCACTCTCCTTTTCCCTAATAAGAAATCTTTCCATTTCATTACCAAGAGAGATCTACCACTCTTGCCTACCACAGGGGGCTCTGTATTCATTCCCTGGATGGCTGCCACATTTTCTGTCTACACAAAATTCTGCCACATTACGTCCTTGCAAAATAACCTTTGTTGCTCTTCTCTTCAATGTGTAGCTCTACCACCGTTCCCATTCACCGGTAGCTCTGCCAATCCTTTAGGAGATGTTCCAACCTTCCCCTGTAGGAGCTCCACCATTTTCTTTTCCCCAGGGAGCCCTACCAAGATCCCCCTCACTGATAAGTTTTCATCTGTCAGGGAGACCTTGCGCTTTTTTTCCCATAAGGTTCTTACAATCTTTTTCTTGATTTTGGAGCTCTATAATCCGTCCTTTCAACGAGGAGCTTTTGCCATCAAGCTACCCCGCCTCCCCTTCCTTGAAGATCTTTCCTGAGCCGCTTCCTCGAGGAGCATGGCCACTGTGTCCCTACAACCAATTATGCTCCCCTCACTTCCATAATCTCTACCACCCCTTTCTTTACCTCCTCCTATTTATTTATTTATTGACTTATTTTTCTGCATTTGTAACATGCTACATGCCACAATCATCTTAGTGTGTGGGGCAAGATAACAAACCAGTGAATAATGTAGATGCGTCTTTACTGTTGGGCACTACCGACACATCTAATGGATTTCACCATAGATCTCTACAGAACATTCCTGTTGTGAGATACCTCACTCCTATCTCAGCTGCCTCTATTGGGGTACACAGTGTAGTTTCTGCCCCATACATGTGAGGCTTGTGGCAGACTGCCAGCTCTTGGTCCGTCTGAACTCTAAAGACCGCTGTTATTCGTTCCTCTGTTCTCTTGTGGGTGGCGCTCTTCCTCCAGGCTCAGCTCAATGAAGGATCTTTATTACAGTACGTGCTCTATCACAGCAGGACCTGAGGATGCCAGTGTGTAGGATTCATGGCAGAGACAGTTCCACATCAATGTCCTGGAACTCCAAGCCATATTTAAAGACCAGAGGGCATTTCTTGCAGTCATCAAGAATTCTTGCTTTGAAATCCTAACGGACAACACCACTGTGATGTGTTATATAAACAAGCAAGGAGGGACCAGATCTCTGCAGCTCATCACTGTTGCGGTAGAGTGGGGGGTCTGGTCCATTCAACAGGGCATTCATGTTCAGGCTCTCCCTTCTACAACCACAGACCCAGCTTGCATAGTAGCCCAGGCTTCTACAAAATACCTGATCTTATCGACACAAGTACCATTTTGCTGCTTTTTCCTGCACAATTCTTTTCTTTGTGTTGTATGTGTGCCCACTTTAGGAGCGAGTGTGAGGGACTCCTGCTGCTGTTCTCTGACATTTCCCTAAAACATCTTATCTGCTTGTGTAAAGGTTGTACATGTAAGAGCATATATCAGTCAATACCCTGTGTACTTCATAGAGAAAGCCTGAAAGGCTCTCCACTCCTTCCTCTCTTCTGTAGTCTAAATATCTGTTCATTGGTGAGGCAGTAATGTCCTGGGCTCCAGTAGACCCCTGGGGGAACAGCCTGTGCACATGCTAATCCCTGACAACCCCTTGCTACCCTTTGAAGGACAGCCCTTAAAATCTGGATGAATAAAGCATGGCTGTTTTTGCCCCGATTCCCATCATTTAGCTTTGGCACAAGTAAGGAAAACCCCCTGAGACCCTTAGCTAGAGACCGCCAGAGACACTGCTGACTTGAGATTGAAGTCTTATTGGAAAGTCCATCATATCCCCTGGCCCCAAAACCCCTGTCTGCCCCTGCCAACACACTGCTCTACACCATCCTGCAGCAATCACACCTCCCCGGTCCCTTTTTTAGGCAAAGGTGCTGCATATTTTTGAGGAATCCACACTCCACCCTACAACTTTTCTACTCTGTGTTTTATCGTGCAGAATCTCCTGCAGGGTTGCAGCATAACTCTAATACCGAAGGCCGGGTGCCACGTCAATATCTGGGGAGTTTTTGTCTCTCGTTGGTGGCGGAGAGGGGGATTTAATTTTGACTTGGTGAGAAGAGTTTGGGGCTTGATGGAGACAGCAGGGTAGACATCTGGGGGCAAAATGAGCAGGGATTTTGGTCCCCACCACAACTAATGCCTGACGAACAAAAGCTTGACAAACACCAGGACGGCCCTTTCCCTGATGATTAGAATTCCCAGCAGGCCACTGAGCACAGAAGCTGAGCATCGTAGAGTGAGTTTTGAGGCATCTCACAGACTGCCAACCAGTATGCTAAGCAAGACAAAATGGGTGACTGCTGTCTCACATCTTGAGTAGTCCTTTCTCTGAACCAAAGGTTTTTGCCTCCCATAACCCTCATTTGCTGTAGCTTATGGAAATTGGAGTTTACAGACTGGCCCCCGCCCCGTCATCTGCCAACTTGCAGATGCTTGTTTTGTTGCACATGTATCGATGAGAAGGAGGGGGGTGGGAGAGAGAAAGAGAGAGAGATTGACAGGGGCAGAGTGAGCTAGTGAAATGGGACCTGTAGGGAAGAGGCCAGTGGTGGGAGTTTAGGGATGCAGGTTGTTTTGCCTTGCAAGGCCTACTCCCCTGTTTCCTTGACTGTCTCCTCTCTAAGATCTCCTACCACCTTACACTACACACACAGACCCCCACAGAAGACCACCACAGGCCCTGCCATTAGCACATTAACACTAACCGAGCCACATCTACGCTCTCTTCTTTAGCCCTGTCGCGCTCTCCCACATAAGCAGCTAACCAGGCCCAAAGCGCTGTAGTCGATCAAATCTTGGGCTCTTCTCTGTGGATAACATACTCCTAGGTTTCTCCACCAAACCCATATAAAGGAGATTGGCCCTCAGGAACCGGCAACTTCCAACTTGCACCCATCAACACCATAGGTTTTGCATCTGTCTTCCCGACTCTCCCACTAATCCCCCCGCCCCTTTTTTTTTACAGGGCCGGGCCACCAACAGTAGTAGAAGGGCGCTATACATGACCACTTACATTACATCACATCCCCTGGGGAGCTTTTTCATCCATGTGACCACTCCCTGGGAGAGCACTACTTCTTCTCCTTAGCCCCGTAAATATCAGCCATGTCTTAACCGGCACCCTGAGGTTGTTCTTCCATCCTTCCATGGGATTTCCTACTCTTCTTGGGGAAGCTCTGACGCCTGTGTCAAGGAGCTTCACCTGCTTCATCTGGGAGCTTTGGTTAACTTTCCGGCAGGTCAGTACCCCTCCTGAAACTTCTATTTTTTACCCTCCCTGATGCACTCTCCACCCTTTTACTTCTTTGATACAAGCAGCACAACACGCTGCTCTCCCCTTCCCTTAACCCACCCATTACTTTCAGAAAGATTGCTCCTTCCTCAGGCTCTGCCCTAGGGTTCTCTTACGTTCCTGAGAGGGCGGGAAAGTGTGCCAGGTCTTTACCTGCACTTTCAAGAACAGAGTATGGACCCCACTTTCCAAGCACGTTCCTCCGGCTGTTCTATATGTCACTTTGTACTTTGTAAGGACTGTAATGAGAAAGAGTAGGGCTATGAGCAATGAGGATTACTGGTCAATAATCTAGGCATGTTCCCCACATCCCTCTTCCTCGTCACTGTCCTTGCAAAGTGAGGTGCTCCCCGCTTCACTAGATAAAGACTGTGACGAGGATATGTAGCACCAGGAGTAATGGGGGGATCTGACAGTAGTGTAGACATTCATGCTCCCCATCCTATGAAATGAGGGAAGCTTGCTTTGCTGCAGGTTGTGCTTTACTTGTTGTGTGTAGAGGTATTATGTACTGCTAGTGCCTGCGTGTACATACTTTTTATTTGCGAGGGCAGCTTGCTGGCATTGTACCTATATGGTATTTGAAGAAAGCTTGCACGGTTGCAGCTGTACTCAGAGGAGGAAATGGGAAACAATAAGCCCCACGATAACCCTGACGGTGTCCTGGTGGTAAACCTGCCAGGATACTGGCAAAGGCTATTACCGTTTCCGTCCCTCGGTCCGGTGGCATTGCCATTGGATTACGAGTGCCGGAGTGACGGTGTAAATCCTCATTCATGGAATCCCATAGGACTTCATGAGGGGATTTGCCGTCATTGCCGGCACCGGCAATACTGGTGCCGGTAATGACTGTGTTGTTTGCCGGTATGGCTCCTGGGGGTAAGGAAGGTGCCCCACCAGCAAACCTGTAGTTGGCTGGTCCGTGAAAAGCGCTGGTATTCATGAATACCGGCAATTTAATATTCGGGCCGGCCGACACAGAATGAGGCCCAATATTCCGAGTGGGTGCCCACTCTTTTCGAACATTGGTTAAAGCGTTGGTCTGCAACCTTTGGCTCTCCAGATAGTTTGGACTACAACACCCAAGATTGCTGACCGTTAGCTAGGCTGGATAGGGGTCATGGGATTTGCAGTTGGAAGTTGCAGTCCAAAACATCTGGAGAATCATAAATTGCAGACCCACAGCAGTAACCTGGGAGGAAAATGTACTTTTTTCATTACATGCAGACAGGCATGTGAGTCGCTCACGAATCGGCCCTCGCCGCATGTACCAAACCAAATGAGCTCAGCTGTGCATCTGCGCAGCAGGAAACATGGTTGGTCCCTCATGAATTCTGTTCCCCTAAATATGCGGATTACAGTTGTTTACTACCACAGATTAGGACCAGACTACGAAGCTGCACAGATGCAATGACAGTGCCGCTGATACCAAAATGGCGGACTGGGCTTTTAAAAACTGAGTTTGTGTTCTAACGTGCAATCAAGTAATTACAAAAGACCAAAAGTAGAAAAAGCACAAACACTTGAGAATGCTAATAGAATGAAAAGAAACCCCTGGGGAAAGAGTGGAACCAGGGAATTTTTACCCATCTCGTAGCCCGCTGAAAATGATGAATTGCCCATTTGCGAAAACTGTTAAAAGATCATAAATGCATTGATACAACGGCTCTGTGCTAATCTTGTGCTAAAACACTCCCATATAGATTATATGTTGTAGTAATGAGGTGGCTCTTATTCAAACCGGGTGGATAGCTAATAGGTTAAGCTCTCACATCTAACATGAAACCCTCTGCACTTTGCAAGTTCCTAGTCAGCTCTTGATCCTTTCTAAGTCGATAAGTTGACTACTATTAAAATGTGCAGTAATAAGACCTGTTATGACAGCCCAAAGAAATGCGAGGAACCTTTAGGAAACGAAACCCCCAACGTACAGTGGGCCTCATTCCAAGTCGGGCGGTCTGGTAAAAAAGTGCTGGTATTCGTGGATACCGGCATATTACGGGAGTGCCCGACTACAGGAGTGACGGTGGGGCACCTTGGCTTACCTCCAGCTAAATGCAGGAGGTAAGCCAGGCGCCCTAATGGCCAACGAAGCCCTTGTTATCCCCTCATGAAGTCCTATGGGAGGACTCCATGAATAGGGATTTAGACTGAACTGCAGGCACACATAATCCAGCAGCAATGCCGCCGGACCTAGCGTCGGTAAATGTAAGTACCAAATGCCGGTATCCTGGCGGCTTTACTGCCACAATACCGGCATAGTCGGAATGAGGACTGCTAAATGTGTCTTTATATGGCGGTAATAAGTGTTACATTAAACAAAATTAATGGTATCAATGGATTGACAATCAAAGGCTGAGTCGGTTCTTCCTGGACTCAAATCCGTAGCTTTCAGCTTGTACACAGACCTCTGCAAAAGACACGATAACCTGCTGAGCCCACTCGCCCGCAGGCCATGCAGCTCGAACACTGAAGAAGCTGGCTGGCTGGCAAGAAATAATGTGACTACGAAAAACATTGTTCTTGACTGTTTGACGTTGATAAGAAGCTCAGAGCGTTTGAATTGCCAACTCTCATACAAACAGATCTAACCAAACAGTATCCAGGTTAAGGAACCTGAGGTCTCATTACATGTTTGGTGGTATCTTTGCGGTAAATCTGCCAAGATACCACCAAACGGATTTACCGCTACCACCCATTGATCCAGCAGAATTACCGCCGGATTACAAGTGGTCGTAGGTGTTAGTTCCCATTTATTGGAGTCCATAGGACTCCATAGGATTTTTGGCAGAATTACCACTGGTGGTAAATCTGCCGATCTGGCAGTGTTTGGGCTGTACAGCTAAGGAATTACCTCTAGCATTCTGTTGGCGGTTTTTCCACCATCTTACATCCAAACCCATAGTTCGGCAGTGTAACAATGCACAGTTAATGCAGTGGTATCTCTTTTACAACTGCAGTACCACAATGTTTGGCCACACCACTGAACTCGCAATGAGACCCTTTGGGCCTCACTAGAGCCTTGGTGGTATCCAGCGGTAAATCCACTGGGATACCTCAAACACAAATAACGTCACTGCTGATTGGTCTGGCACTATTAGCGCTGGATCCCGAGTTGCGATAGGGCTGTAAATCCCCATTTTTTAAGCCCATCACATAGTTGGGCACAGCAGTAATGCATCAGTAATAGCGTTACCATCGCATTTTGGCCGCTCCACCCAACTTATGATGAGGACCAAGCTTGTAAATCTTGTTATAATCAGGATCCTGTCTTTCTCCAAAGAACGTTTAGTGAAATACACACCTACCAGAAAGCCGCAATCGGCCTTCTCTGGTTGCTGAACCCTCCAAAAGCAAGGTACGTAAGAAGGAGCGACCGGTCCATCTCGGTGGAGGCAGCTAGGCGCTGGAACTCTGTGCGTACTTCAGCACTAAGAGTGGACCACTAAGAATCCTCTGGGGTTTAGGTGTAAATGAAAGGTATTTCTATTTCCGCACTGGGAAGCTGGCACCGCAGGTGGGTAGTCTAGGGCATCCTAGAGGCTTCACTTATAAAGCTAAAATGCCACCTTAGGGTGAATGCATGCTGCCTAAATGCCAGTAACATAGCAGACCAACCGGGCCTTGCCCTTAAAGTGCCTCATTTAAATTCCCCTTGCGTCCAAAGGGTGTGTGTGGTGGATGGGTGGGGAATGGGCCGGTTCAAAAAGACTTGGGGCCTGATTCATGGGACGTTTTCCAATGGGATTGTGCCATTATAAAACACGTCCATGAATCAGGCCCTTGCAGTTTAGCTTCGATACAAGCAGCTTCACAGCGCATGCTCATTCCCTGTTCTAGAGAAGAAAAAAAAACAATTTAAAACAGCGAGAAATCATTTGCCAAAGAATCACGCACGCCTGCACGTGAACACAGCAGCGGCTCCCACAGAACAAACGCTCAGTGACATAGCAGTCCTGTCCATAAGGCCAACTAAGGTGCCCTGGCAGAGGGACAGCAGGCGAAACCAGCTCAGAAGTATGAGGCCCATGGCGAGACTTGGCACTTCTGAGGAGATGCGGCCATCAGTTCTGTTCCCGCGTCTCCCTCTTTCCCCACACACCGCCAGGGATGCGCGGATACATGTCACTGTGCACAACGGAGGCCATGGCTTGCCGCCACTCCGCGGCCTGCCAGAGCACAGGGTGCCAGAAGAAAATCCCATGATAAAGGACTGCATTTGCACTGCCACCCTGACAGGCACCCCTGGGTTTATTCTGTGGCAGTCCAGCAGAATGCAACGCGCGCCCGCGTGTGTAAATAAAGCAGCCGTGTCCAGGCCCTCGCCCCTCCCGCCTTCCCGCTCTGGATTATGAATTCACAGTGCCTTCCAGCGCTGCGGCTTTGCAAGGCCGGGGGAGGTGGGGGGCGCGGCGGCAGTGCGGATGGGGACCTGGTCAGCAGGTCGCCGCCATGCAGCAGCACCCCACCGCTTAGGGAGCGCGGAGAGGGTCAGGCGCAGCCTAGTGCCTTTACCTACTTATAGTCCTATCCCCCCTCACCCGCCCCCGACACCCCACTCTCTTCTGGGGGGCGTTCCCCGGCAGATACACGAGCTCGTCATTCCGTCTCATTGGTATGCAGAGGTGTGAACCAGAAGGGCAGCGCTCCCCAGAGTAGAGTGGCATAGCTCTCACAGAAGGGGGGGGGGTGGCGGGGGAGGCTGGCACGGTAGCAACGCTGCCTGCGGAGACATGGTGGTAGGGTCCCAGGAGGGTATGTGTGGTTCTCAAGGGAAATGCGAGGGGGGGGGGCTCCCGTGGATGTCATGCGTGACAGGCTACCCAGTGTGGCTAGGGGGGTACGAAGGAAGTGGGTGCCCCGCCCCCCTCAAGGAGCAGCGCCTGACGGCTTCCTTACTTTGCAAGCGCCGCGAAGACCCGGTACTCGTCGCTGAAGCAGGTGCAGGCGGCGGAAGCCATGGCGATTCCTCTGGATTGGCGATGCCACCCGCGCAGGGATGGAGGCTGCCAGATATGCAGATGCAGAGCTGGGCAGGAAACGGCAGGAAGCTGAGCAGTGCTGCCCCCCTCTTTCAGCACTGTGCCCCTGGATCTGGGCTACCTCCTACCGTTGCGTCCTGCACTCCTGCTCTGCTGCTTGGCCATCCCAGGCACCCTGGTCCTCATTGGGTTGTTTAGTGTTATCTATACTCCAAATTTCACAATGCAAAAAAGGACACAGCCAGAGCAAACACAGCCTCCGGGAATTCCGCGCCCCTCGTAACAACCAAAAAACGAACAAATTCTCCAAGAGCACAACAATGATTGAATATCCCCAAGTACAAGTTGCGATGTCGAACCCCTTCTTCGGGGTGAGAAAGCCCCACAGGAGTGTCTCTCGAGTGAGGGCAGCAGACACCTCTCTCCCGCTCTTCCTCCGAGACCTTCACGTCCGCACACAAGCTAAGAAACAGCTGCAGCCAGGTGTGTTTTTTTTCTTTTTCTGAGCTGGACGTGATTCGCCCTCCCCGTGTGAGTGTATTAGAATAAATGACTACACGAGCCTGACAAGAGGAGGCGCCACTCTCTGCCCCACACCCCCCTCTAGCGGCGGCCAATATATTACGCTCCGGAATCTCACTGCGCTCCCATCGAACAGCAGTGTTGTAGTCCAAGATTATGGGCCTGAAACACTCGTTTACGAATTCTAAATGTCCCTCATCCCTAGCACTGGTGGAGGCGTTACAGTTTTTGGGGGATTAGTGGGGCTCTCTCGGGTCTGAGGCTCAACTCAAATGGCCTCAGAACTGAGACAGTGAGCGACAGGTCCATATAAACATTTATATTGAGAGATTTATTTTTAAAAAGACACATAATGGATTTTTTACAAACACAGTCACACGCCTGCAGAGCTGTAGTTTGCACAGGGGTGCTTCTTCCGCAAACCATCACATCAGGAACGCTAAGGCCCTTCTCATCCTAGCAGGAAGTGACTGCCATGTGGATGACTGCAGAGAGATGTGATGCTCACCTCGCTTCATCTGAATCCAGACATGTAAAGGTGGATGGTTGGCAGCTCAATCTTCACACTTTTTGCTGATGCGAAGGTGCCCCTCGTGCGCTCTTCTCATAGCAGAGTGGATGTGTGCCTAATGGCAGGGAAGTTGATGGATAGCCCTGCATTCCAAAGGCTGCACAAACAGGTGAGTAACGCTGGGCGAAACTATTAGATTCCATCCCGCCAGCCGTGGAAGCAAAATCTATCCCATTTTGTTCGGCTTTGCCCCGATATGCAATTCCGCCACCGCCATGTATCGAAAAGAGTCATCATGAACCAAAAAGAGCCACACAAAGTTTCTCGTGCCGCTGCACGAAACCCGGCAAAATCTAAAAGAGCAACCCAACGTTTCTTGTGACACTGTACGAAAAACAAGTATGAATCATGGACGTCATTTAAGGGTTGCCAGGGGTCCCTTGCTACCCCTGTGGTATCACTTGGTACCCCTAAAAAAAGGAACAAAAAATATATATATTTTTTTAATTGAGGCTCATGGGCTGTGCCCAGCAACATATGGCCCTTTGTTTCTGGAGTGGCTGGTTTTGTGATAGCTATAACTGGTAAAATTGCTCATTGGGTTGAGCGCTGGCTGTTGCAATGTGTGTGTGATCTGCAGATTGCAAGTTCGATTCCGTTTGGCCTTGGACGTCTTCCCAGCAAGGTCAACTCAGCCTTTCACCCTCTGAGGTTGATAAATGAGTACCAACACAGGTTGGGTGATAGTGTATGTATGTTTGTTCTATATAAAGCGCTTAAGCTATATAATAACACATCATTGTCGTTTGGCCTTGGACGTCTGCTTGCATTCACAGTGATTTGGTAATATGGGCCTATACGCACTTATATTAACGATACATATGGTGATCCATTCTTGTATGAAATGTATATTACTTTACAGTGATATCGTAACCATATTTTTCGTAGTGTACTGAGAAACAATGCTATGTGATGCCACTTCCTATTTTGTCGAGGGGTGAAAGGACATGTTCCATCACTTGAAGTAATGTCACTTTGGGGTGGGTGAAATGACATCAATTCCTGTGAAGTCATCAGAGGTCAAGGGTTGTGTGATGTCACATCCGCTGCCCCAGGCATTTTGGTGAAACGACATCCCTGGTATGAATAAAAACAAAAACTGTGCAAAGTTTCACGTGCTGCTGCACAAACCTAGCACAGATCGAAAAACCTCTGCAAAGTTTCTTGTATCGAATCGCAAAACTAGTATGGATCGAAAAATGTCAGCACACAATTTCTCGTGTTGCTAAGCGAAACTAGCATGGACTGGAAAAGCCATGCAAAGTGTCTGGTGTCACTGTGCGAAACTAGCGCAGACCGAAAAAGAACGGCCCTCTCTCGTCTCGCTGTAAAAACGTTGCATGGACCGCAAAAGACCCACACAAAGGTTCTCGTGTCGCTGTGCGAACCTAGCAAGAATCGAAACCCCTGTGCAAAGTTTCTCGTAACACTGTGTGAAACTAGCACAGTTTGGAATAACCCATACAAAGTTTCTCGTGTTGCTGTAAAAAACTAGCACAGATAAAAAAAAAAAGACATGTTCAAAGTTTCGTCTCGCTACCTGCAACAAACATGGAAAAGAAACACAACGCTGCACACAAAACGCCACACAACTGTGCGAAATGTCAGTGGTGGAGGAACCGTAATGCTGATTTAATGGAAAGGGTGGAAGTGGATTTGCACACAAACTCCTCACTTTTTGCTTCGCGTGTGGACATTTCTCCCACGCCTATAGATGCGAACCCCAAAAATGGGCGTGCGATTCTGTGACAGCACTTGTGAAAATAAAACCCTATGAATCAGGAAAGTGAGGGGATGAGTGGTAACAACCACACTGACATCCTGTACAGGATAATGGGGGGTGAGTTCCCCATTCTTTTCAAGCTCCCACACCCCTGTATGAGCTTAATATTGACAATGAAAATAACAGTTAATGGACTAACGCCCATGAATTGCAGGAAGGTACTGAGACTATCAGCCGCATCGTGAACTGAGTAAGTACTGACATTTAAAAGCAGACGTTTCTCACTGGCTGTCATGACGTCATTTTTTCACAGCTACTTGACGATGGAAGTTTGACTTTTTCCCCCACTTACAGCTGTGCCGATTTTTTTCCCCTGCACCATGTGGATGCAATTTCCCACCAATTCCCCTTGCAATGAAAAACCATCAAACCCTTGTAGGTTGATGAATATGTTATAAAAAACGGTTGTTTTGGGTGAGAACAGGGAAGCATAGCCCCATTCGCGAATTTTATAACTTGCCACAGTACATTTAGCAGAAAATAAAACATGCTTTTGAAATCTTTGTTACTCATTAAAGTACACTTAGTAGAAAACAAAAGATATGTAGGGCCTCATTCCGGGTTTGGAGCTAACCATGGAGTAATTAGCTCCATGGTTGCCTCCGAAACCGTCCCAAATCCGGCATGGTGAATGGAGTAATTACTGGTCCATTCCAGGGTTGGAGGGACCGGTAATTCCCCATTCACCTTTTGCCCTTCCCCATTCCCATTTCTGCCCCATAGGGCTCAATGGGAATGGGTATGGAGGTAATTGCGGCACCATAAATTACGGTACCGTAATTACCTCCAAAGTACCTTTGCGGGTCCCGTACTTTACTCCTGCTAAAAGCAGGAGGTAAGGAAGGACCCGCAACCTCGGAATGACCCCCATTGACACAATTGCAGTCGTTTTTTGGTATATTTTGCAGAAGGTGAAAATGAGATAGATGGAGGAATAATGTGGGGGAAGTAAAGGCAGTATCTCAGTCTTTAAAGGGTTTAGGTGCAAGAAGTTGGCATTCATCCAAAACTGAATTGCAAGAAGGCATGAAGAAATAGTGGCGTGGAGAGAGTCGGAGAAGGAAGCGAAGTAAAGATTTGAGAGTCATCAGCATAGAAGTGAGACGTTGGTTCAAATGAGGAGACAATTGAAGAAAGAGGAGAGGTGTATATAATGAAAAGGCAAGATGCCCCAAAGCTGAACCTTGTTGGGTGCTATGAAGTATAGAAAAAGTGGGGGAGCCCTACCAGCCCAAGAGATAGAAAAGGACAGATTACATAGGTAAGATTTGAACCACTGCATAACAGAACCACAGAAGCCAAGAGAGGTGAGAGTGGAGTAGCATGGCCAACTGTGTCAAAAGCTGCAGAAAGAACACGAAAAATAAGAGTAGACGAGGGCTTTGAGTGGTGGGTGGTTAGAAGTCAGTTGGCTACACCAAGGAGAGCAATCCCTGTAGAATGAAGAGGATGCAAGCAAGGCTGTGATTGTGGAAGAAGAGAATGTGGGTCCAGATAATAAGGGACTTGAGAACAAGTAACTTGTTCTCAGATTTTAGAAATATAGGGAAGAAGAGCGTTAGGATGAAAGTTAAGTGGAAGAGAAGGATCAAGAGTGGGCTTTTTAGAATAGGAAGAATGAGCGCACTCATGAAATCAGAGGGGAACACATCTGAGGCGAATGATGCTGTAATAAGTGAGGAATGGTAGTAAGAGAGGGTAGATGTTTGGGATGAGTGGAGAAGGAAGAGGATCACGGGGAGAAGCAGTAGGGCGAGCCACAGCAAGGTAGGAGGCTGTGTCAAAGACAGAGAGGAGTTCAATGTTTATTCACACTCAATGCGCATGATGTGGGCAGAAGTCAATGTCCATGTGCTCACACAGCACAAGCAATTCTGAGATCAGGCTGTTTAGTCTGCTCTCACTCTCTTGGGGATTGTTCCTGGGAGTTTTTTGTTCCTTCTTTGGGAGATGGTCACTGCAAGGAGCATAAAGTTTAGTGAAGTGGAGATGGCCTACCTCATATGTTATGTTATTAAGTATTTATACTGCACCCATTACCACCATAGTGGTCTTACGGCACCTGACCTTGTTGGAGAAGTAGCGCATTGCGACCATTCCAGTGTTTCATCAGACCTTGGACGCTGGATATAAAAGAAGTGTTGGGGGGGAGGAGGTGATGGGAACAGAGGATTAGCCAGTGGATAAACAATTTAGTGGGAGAAAATTCATGAGGTGATGAGGGTGGGTCATGGTTATGTTAGCTGGGATGCGTGTTTCCTAAGTGTGATTAGTTATTGGTAAGAGTATGAGTATTAATGTGCAGCCCATTTTAACTGTGATTGCAGTAGCTAGACCAGACGATATGTAGTGCTAAATATTCTTGGTGGGTGGTTGCATAATGGATTTAAGAGGTGCTCAAGCAGGCCCTAATGATGTGGAGGCTTTTTAACCAGTTTAGTTTGCAAGCAGCACACCCTCCCTTTTAAGAAGGGAGAGAACTGGTTTTACCAAGCCACCTGACAGAAGTGTCAAGAGTTAGATCTGTATAGATGAATGCATAGGAAAAACAAGATAGAGGTGATGGGGATAGAAGGACCGATGCTGAACTTAAGTCCAATAATAATAGTTTATTAAACTGTGAGCTGAGTATAGTTCACCGTAACTTTAAGGAAGCTGAACTCTAAGGAGGATTGTAATGTCTGATAATGCTGGATTGCACTCCATCTTATGTCAAGGCCATTAAGAATGAATCATGGACCTGTCAGCGGCCTTCAACCCTGTTGACCACCAGATCCTGCTGGCAAGGATCCACAATATGGGTATTCAAGGCAAGGTCTGAAAGTGGATAAGATCTTTTTTCTAAACTGTACCCAGCAGATTCATATGGGTCAGTTTCTTTCACCCATTTTCAATATAAACTGTGGAGTTCCTCAGGGGTTCCTCAGGGGTCGGCCCTATCCCCTCTTTTGTCTAATTTGTATCTACTAGCCCAAATGCACGTTCTCCAGTAGGCTGGGCTAACTTGCTTCAATTATGCTGACGATACCCAGATCCTGGTAGATCTGTGAGAAATCAATCGTCAAACAGCATACAGGATTAAGAACTGCCTAGTTACAATTAAGACATGGATGGATCAGAACTTTTGAAAATAACCCTGATAAAACCGAGGACTTAATTATAAACAACAAAGACCTGTGGAACCATGTGTGTTGGCCTGAATCCTACATCCAGTGCAGAGGTGAAGATCCGTGGCAGAAATTTGAACCCTACAGAGTAAGATTTGAACACTTTAGGGGGAAAAAAGACCATCTGATTTTAAACAGAACAAACATCCTGCATCTAATGCATGATATGATATGATATGATATGGCATTTATAACGCGCCTATACACAAGTGTTACAACGCGCGACGAGGCAAGGGGGGGAACAAAGGGAAGACAGACAGCGATCCTACTAGGCCAGGTGTCATTCAGATCATGCAAGTGCATGGGAAGGGGGGAAAGGAAAGTGCGGCCGGGAAGGGGGAGGGGAAAGTGCAGTACATAGGAAAGTGGAATAAATAAAGATAAATAAAATGGGAAAGAGCAGTACATGGGAAGTGGAATAAATAAGATAAATAACGGCCAGCTGGTGGCAAGTGCAAGGAAGTTCAGGTGCTGGTAGGGGGACTGTAGGGATACAGAACAGCAATCCCCAGGTGCAGGGGTTGCCAGGGAGGCAGTGCAGGTGGGCAATTGACAGGGCCAGGGCCAGTGATCAGAAAGGGGGCCAGGTAGCCAGTGCAGTTTCGGTCAGAAATTCAGCAGGGGGGCGGGGGAGAGAAAGCAGAAGCAAAGAGGAAGTTTTTGAGGTGCTTCCAGAACCGAAGATGGTTCTCCTCAAGTTTCAGAGAGGCAGGAAGGCTGTTCCAGAGAGAGGCCCCTGCCGAAGAGAGTGATCTGCCACCAACTCATTGCTTGGAGAAGCGACGGACCCTGAGGGAGTTGTAGGCGGATGAGCGAAGAGCTCGAGAAGGAAGATATTTAGGAAGAGAGAGTTGAAGGTATTTTGGCCCCAGACCTCAGAAGGCCTTGTGTACAATGCAGAGGGGTTTAAACTTAATCCTCGCAGCCACTGGGAGCTAGTGAAGAGATTCCAGTCCTGGAAAGATACGATCCCTGGACTCGAAGCCAAGGACAAGTCTCGCAGTCCTGTTCTGGATAAGTTGCAGAGGGCGGAGAGTAGAGGCAGGCAGATTTAGATAGCGGCTGTTACAGTAGTCCAGCTTAGAGAGAACCAGGGCTGTGGAGAAAGTGAGCTTCTGGGGGAAGGAGAGGAAAGGAAGAATACCTCTAAGGAGGTGCAGCTGGTAGTGTGACTTCTTGGAGACGTCAGAGATGTGAGGGGAGAAGGAGAGTGCAGAGTTGAAGATGACCCCGAGGTTTTTAGCCTTACAGGTGGGGGTAGGAAGAGGGCCAAGAGAGGCCGGCAAGAGAGCTGCAGGTAAGGAGGGAGTGGTTGTACCGATGAGTAGAATCTCAGTCTTACTGGCATTAAGGCAGAGGTTGTTGGTGGCACACCACTCCTGGATGGCAGACAGGCAGTCAGAGATGAGGGAGGGGGAATCAGAGGCCAAGGGTAGCCTGAAAATGAGCTGGGTATCATCCGCATAGCACTGAAAGTTGGGATAGAGAGCGAAAATGCGGTGGGCAAGGAGTGCCAGGTATTGGTTGAACAGCCACACAGAGAGGTTAGATCCCTGGGGGACACCACAGGTAGAGAAAAAGATGCCTGAGAGGAAGGACCCAGGTTGGACCTGGGAGGGTCGGTTGGAGAGGAAAGAAGTCAGCCACACCAAAGCCTGACCAGTGATACCCAGGTTATCATGGAGACGGTTGAGCAGGATGGCATGGTTGACAGTGTCAAAGGCTGAAGAGAGATCAAGCAAGATGAGAACGCACGGGGTGTTAGAGTCAAGGTTGGTGAGCAGGTCTTCACAGATGTTCATGAGAGCAGTTTCCATGCTTCTGGCAGCTCTGAAGCCAGACTGATGGTCATGAAGACAACTAACAGAACAGATTCAGTGTGGAGATGGAGCAGGGAGATGGCCAGTTTCTCCAGGAGCTTGCCCAGGAAGGGAGTGATGGAGATTGGGCGATAGTTAGCTGGGCAGGTGGGGTCGGCAGAGGGTTTCTTAAGAAGAGGGTGCACAAGGTAGTGCTTCAGGGGGGAAGGGAAGGCTCCAGTGGCGAAGGAGTGATTGGAGAAATCAGCCAGGGCAGGAGCCAGGGAATCGATGTGGTCCTTGACAGTTTTGGAGGAACAGGGGTGAACCTGTGTCAACGAGCCTTTCGTAGATCGGACTTGTCTAGAAACCTCGTCTACAGAAAAAAGGGGAAAGGCAGAGAAGGAGGGAGCAGGGGTGGCAGCAGAAGGGCCAGCGGAAGAGCAGGGAATAGCAGGAGGGAGGTGAAAGGAGGAGAATGATGACAGGATGTCCTGAGTTTTAGAAGTGAAGTGGGAAGCCAGTGCCGTGCAGAGGGCCTGGGAAGGGACAGGAGAGGTAGAGACTGTGGCAGGATTGGCCAGTTCCTTGCAGATTTTAAAGAGTTCAGCCGAGTTGTTAGATGCTGCCGAGACGCGGGCTTGGATATGAGCTCTCTACAGCATATTAATTCTCAATATATTCGAATTATAGAATTCCCCTTCAAAGATGAAACTGACACAGTGGAAGTACAATTTAACACTCAACGGATACACGATCAAGTAATGACATGTTGTGAGCGATTCCAAACTCTGGGATTCCGATGTTTAACAGAGGACAGTTACTTCCAAAAACAGGAAATGAATCCACCAATTCAACATCATAGCCGATCCACCATGGTGAGATCACAACTGATGATTAACACATCTCGGAATTCTTCTACCTCTCAAGCTACGGAACAAAACTTAACTCAAGTGACCATAAAGTCCCAAGTGACAAGAAAGAAAGAAAAAGAAAAAACGGAAATAAAACAAGCAGCTAGAGAAGACCATAGAAGAGAGGCTACACGACGGAATCAGCAACATTAACAATTACAATCGACATCAAGCCGTTCACTATCGCTGTGCTCATGGAATATGAGGGGTTCAACTCCCCTTTTTGAAAATAACAACTGTCACTTACAGACCTTTGTTTGCATAAGATGTGGTTAACACTTCAACCAACTTGCGATGGATATATTACTTTGATCAACCCTGCAATTACAAGACCAAAAGGTCGCCCTTCAGCCGGACTACTAACTCTCATCAAAGCTGAAGCAAATATCAAAATTGTCGACTCATATAACCCGAACTCCTTCATTCAGATTACAATACTGAAGCCTGCAAAGAAAGAAAACACATTAAAAGCTCATACTAACCAAGTGAGAAACGACAAAGGAATAGCCCTAATAAATCTTAATTGGAGCACAGCCGCAATCCAAGAAACGTCCTTCATTGACATAGTGTTCATACAGATTGGCGAACTATAGATGACACCTAACCATCTAGAAGTTATAATTTGTGGCAACTTAAACATCCAGTTATTCAATACAGAGAGATTGGAAATACCAGACGGAAAATTAACATCAAAAGCGCGAATATGGAAAAATTAAATGGAGAAACGAAACATGAAACTCGCCAATATTCCTGGTACACATGACAACAAAATTAAATCAACATGGATTTGCAAAGGATCAGCTGCCCATCTCGATTATATTTACATATCTGAGAAAATGACTTCTAAAATTGAAAAGATAGAAGTGATTCCGTCACAACGAAGTGATCACCATAAAGATACAATGCATTGGAAGTCGACGCATGAGAGATCCTCAATGACACAAATACAGCAACTGGACCTTGTAAATGGTTCGTTCAGACTGCGACTTTCTGACTCACAAGTAACATCATTAAAGGCCTAATTCCTTGATATAAATATCACTGATAAAGCCAAATTGGATTATCCATAGCTACTTATACCATTCAGGTGTAACAAGGGAGTCACACAACCAAACAAGGCAAAACATCGTCATGCGTATAACACCCAGATCAAGCGAAAGAAAAAAGAGCTGAGAATGAACATAAAAGCTGCTAGAAGCATGAACCTAGAACACCGCTTAAGATCAATACACCAGCTAAAATAACAATACAGAAACTGGATTAAAAACAACCAAGCACAGATAATTCAAAATGACGCAGAGAAGATGCTTAACGCACTTAAAATCAAAAGAACACCAAATAACTCTGGACACTCATCAATGATAATGAAGATCACACCATTTAATTGATTTCCGGTGTGACAGAAGAAGCATGGATAGCTCACTTCTCAAGCTTGTATTGCAACATAAACGAAACAAGAAAAGAAGACAAAAAAACGACCCTCATCATCACGGGAACTAAACTGGGACCGAAATGACATCTTAAACCAAATTACACATGTTACCGTCTCAAGAGCTCAAAGCCCAGATGATACTTTGAAAAGGAACCCAGAACAGTGGGCAGACATTTGCTTTCAACTTTTCAAAATTGCAAGTACATATGCAAAAGTACCCAATACATGGAAAACTGCAATACTAATTCCTACCTATAAGCAAGGCAATAGAAATGTACCTACAAATTATCAACCTATTGTCCTGGTAGACCCATTAGGAAAAATATTCGCGGGAGCTGTACAAAAGAAATTGACCAATTGGTCATCTCAGAACAATCTCTTTGACCAACGACAAACTGGATTCACAAAGAATGTCGGCACAAATATAAATCTGATAATGCTGAACATGCTTAAACACAAAGCACTTAGAATGAAAACTCACTCTTACGCGATGTTCGTAGATATACAACAAGCTTTCGACTCTGTAAATCGACATACGTTATGGGATAAATTGAGATCGTGGAATTGCCCAAAAGACATATTGGATCCCATAATTGCACTATATTCACAAACAACTATAAAGGTGCACTTATCACAACAGGGAGCTATGTCAACAGAAATCACGATGTAGAACGGTCTCAAACAGGGGTGCACCTTGGCAGCCATGCTGTTTGTTCTATATATATATCAGACCTAAGAACAAGTAATGTAGCCACAACCGGAGACCCTCCAAAACTGAACAACATCAAAATCCCTTACATGCTATTCGCAGATGATATTTTCCTTCTGCACAAGACAGAAATTGGATTATAGAAGAGGGTAACAGCATTTGTACAATATACTGGAAGAAATAACCTAAGAATCAACAATAAAAAAACAGAAGTGATGGCCCTAACACACCGACCAAATCCAAGGAAAAAACTGCTCGCTATATACATAAAAGAAGAAAAAATCAACCCTGTAACCACAGTGAAATACTTAGGCATATGGGTGAATCAGTCAGAAATTGACACAAGATGGACAGAACACCTAAAAACAAAAGCCTTATCCTTACCACATCAAGGGCCTGCAATTCACAAGAAATATGGGACATTTTCACTTAAGCCTGTGTTGACCTTCTATCGCCAAAAAGTTGTAGGCATCTCGACGGATGGAAGCGAAGCAGTGCAGAACATTGCTCCCCAAATTTGGTCCCAACTGGAAGCCACCTTCTGGAGGAAAATCCTATCATTACCAGCGGCTTACCCGATCTCGCGAATAAGATATGAGTTGGCTCTACAATCGTTAGAAACAATAGTTATCTGGATTTTTTTTAACCTAATAGGAAAATACCCACCACGGACAAGATTCCAACAATTCACATCCTGCGTGAAAAGCCAGTTGCTTTAAATGAAACAACAACAACCAGATGGGGGAAAACCTGTAGACAACTAATGGAGAACGCAAAAATAACTCCTGAGTTATTAATCAGTCGCCCCGTCTAAGCAAAGATGAAAATACAACGTAATGATTGGATTCATACAGCAACAGAAAAATCTAAATACCAACTAAACATACATCCTGAGGTGGAAACAAGAGGATTGAATCAGCTTCCCTCGTACGTAACCCTTTTTCGAGATCGGCATATCAGAGACACTTTCCTAAGACTGTGATTAAATTTACTTCCAACCCGAGAATATCTGATGACTACCAAGCAAATAAGTGCAGAAGAAGCCATTTGTAGATTTTGTAAGAAACGTAATAAGAAAGAAACTATTATTCATTTCATAGTAATAGTCCAGTCCTTGATTCATGTGAGTTGAATTTTTATTAGTGTTTTAACAACATCATAGATAATATCTTTTTGGTGCCAAGTTGGTGAAACAAAAAGTACCGACACGCGTTTCAACCGAAGTCTTTATCAAAGCAAAGATCAAGTGGCAGCAGACTCGTGGTAGAGCTGGTGGCTGGTGGCCCAGGTTAGGGTGCCAGATAGAGGTTGGTCAGCCTGGTCTGACGCCGGGATCAGCGCTGCGTTGTGGCTGTTATCAGACCGCAGGACTGAGCATTCAGTCCTGCGGTCTGATAACAACTGCAACGCAGCTAAATAAAACTGCAACTCACATGACTCAAGGACTGGACTATTACTATCAGATCTCTTAGCAATTGGACTACTAAGGCCAGCCAGCGCCCACAAATAACAAAGGTTTGTCACCCCACTAAGTACCAAATCAACTGGGAACCCAGCAGTGGGTCCCGAGACAAACCATGTGCCAGGCGGCAGGCTAAAACTTCAAACACTAACAGGAGGTGTGCAGAGGACTGGCTGTCCCGACACCAAAACTCCTCACCCCCCTGAAACTCTATTATTCATTTCATTATGGAATGCACAGCAGTAAAAGAGAAACGAGAAATATTTGCAAATATGATGCCCCAACAGGCGAGACCAATGGACGCCTACGAACGATGAACATATATTGTCCTAGGAAATGATAAAATAATGATCTACAGAATAATTCAATTTTGGGAAGCAATTATGAAATATGAAAACATTTCCCACTATAAGGGAGTAATATTAACTAATACTGACTCTTGAAGGCACTACTCCACTGATGTGAAGAACATTAAACTGTACACTGAAATGAAATGAAATGTAAATTGAAGAAATAACAGACAGTATGTATTTTCTTTTTCTTTTTTTTCTTTAGTTCTGTATTAATTACTTGAATTGGACAATGAAAAGTTTGTTATCAAACTAAATCATTTTAATAACAAAAAAGAGGTGAAGAACTTGGGCATTATCATTGATGAGAAACTCACTAAATGCTCAAGTTTCAGCAGTTACAAATTCATCCCACTTAATTCTTTGGAAATTAGAGAAAATCTTTCCTTACCGAGCATGATCACATCAGGTGTTAGATTGTAATGCCTTAATTTCTTCCTGTCTGGATTTTAACAACGCTGTTTATCTGGCCCTGCCAAACTATACCATAAGCAGACTGCAAAGATTACAACAGCTGGAAGCAAGGCTCTTGAGTAAGCAAAAGAAGTCCCAGTTTATCACTCCTGTGCTTCGTTCTCTTCACTGGTTGTCAGTGAAAAACCAAATGATTTCCAAAATGTTATGCATCATCTTCAAGTGTTTGCAAAATCCTACTGCAACGCCGTTAGCAAAAAACTTGAATACCTATTCCAAGGGTCACTCTTCCAGACTGCAGCAGAACAGAAGACTGAACACACATACATACAGACAGGAGAGAGCTGGTGGCGGCTCTTCCTTGGTGCGATCCATCAGAATCTAGAACTCATTACCTGTCAACCTTCGGAAGGAAACTAACCTACAGACTTTCAGGAAAAAAATCGAAAACTCACATCTTTAATATATAACTTACGCCGTCTCATTTTTCATATGTCATTGTCCAGTCCTTCGACTATGAATAGCGCTGTGATACCCTTGTCGGGCGATTGTCACGCTGATAAAACACCCTCATAACATTAAAGTAACAGAGTTTATTTTGTTCCTAGCGTCATACGGTCTTAACACTACTAGCCAAGATGTTTACTACGGTCACTTCCAAGGTGAGGCAAGTCTATCATTTTTAATTCAAGTTGGCATATTTACAAATCTTCACCACAGCCCATGGCATGATATTGATATGAACACATGTTATGTTATTCAGTATTTACACTGTGCCCATCACCAGCATAGCGGTCCCACAGTGCTCGATCCAGTCGGAGAGAAGGCACAATGCGATCCTATCGGCGAGCGACCAGAGTCCGGTCCTCAGACAAGATGGAGGATTGGTGTGAGGTGAAAGGGAAAAGGTGGTCCAGACAATAGATGTGACAAATCAGTAGGAGAAAAGCATTGGGGTGAGGGAAAAGGTTACTGGCTATGGCAGCATGGATGCAGGTCTCCAAATGCCACTCGTCATCAGACAGTGTGAGAGACAATATTCACAATACACAGCCAGGTGAAAGGCTGTGCTCCAATGAGAAGGCAACATCCAGACCAGCTGGTGCCAGGAAACAAACACAGCTGGTGTGTGGCTGCGCAATGGACCAGAGATCCGGCCAAGCGGACCCTAGTGGGATTCAGCAGGTGCCACAACTAGGCTCTTATAGCATGGGGGTGTCATTGCAGCAGAGGATGTTTGCATGGGTGCGGGAATCATGCCTCAAGAAGAGGCAGGTGGCTGCAGTGACCTACCAAAAAGGAGAACGAGAAGCCAACCGGGCGCCACCAGTCCACAAGGCCCACCACCCCCGCTTTTGCTGCTGTGATCACTGTTAACAGATGGAGACATTGCCAGTCGCTCTGTACCTCACCCTTTCCGGATTACTGCCACACTACAGTCTGACCTGCCAGGCATAACGGTACCCTCCCGCAGAGTTTCCACAGAAGCATTGGCACCGTTAGCAACAATGCCGATGCTTCCGTGTTCCCATGAAGTCCAATGGGAAACTATGGGAATGGGGACATGCATGTTCAGCCGCCTGATATCTGGGGCCGGATTTGTCAGGCAGCGGAAACAGAGGGTTACCGCCGAACTTGTAATGAGGCCCATTGGAGTGGCTAGTTCCCTCCTGGGGAAGTTGAAAATAAGTCCAACCCCTTCTCACGTGCTGCACTTCTCTCCTGAATGTTGCCATATCATCATAATTAGAGCCAAAAAGCAGACTATTGCGATCTAGAGCATGTTTTTAAAACTGTGGCACAGATGAACTCCTCTGAGCCAACAATATCTGTGTTTATCGTAGCATTTGTTTCAAAGTGCTGCTGTATGCCATTGAACAGACCCAGGAGTTTAGAATCCTCTACTACCCTAATTCCTTACACCATCATCAGAATCTTTTTTGGAGCACACGAGCCAGAGGGATCCCATCACTCATGGTAGTGTTTTTGTTGCTGACAGGCTGTGTAGCATTTACAAAGGGACTACAAGCTGGATGGGCCATTTCAAGAGACCTCATTGCTAAGGAACCAAAAACAGCGATGATCCTGCTTCTCATTTATGTTGTATCACTTACTTGATGATATCTTTGTGCTGTTGAAAGAGGTATTAAAGCATATATATTGTCGAATTCCATTGGGCGGCAACCTATGCACGAGTCCAAGTTTGCAATCTTCTCAGCATCTTTTGGGCTTTGACAGAATGGCTTAAATGGCCACAAATAGTGGGACATAAGATGTTCAACACGCTGGCAACTTCTTTGTCTTTTTTCACTCATTCCTGTACTTTGAGGTGCAAGCAGTGCACAACACAGGTCACAAGGTAGACATTTGCATACACAGCTGCACAAACAATGTTGCTCCCATTGTCACTGCAACCAACACCAGAAGTTAATCCTTTGGTCCAAGCCACCCCAAAACCTGCAGTTAATCCTTTGGTCCAAGCCATCCCAAAACCTTGGGATGTAATACGGTCAAGATGTTTGCTGCTGTGCGCACACTCTCCATGGCAAACATTGAAAGGTTGCTTGATAGTTGGGGTAGTGTTGGTTGGGCTAACAGTGTGCAGATCCTTAAAAGAAGCCCCATTTGTAATGCTGCACATATGGTGTGTGCATCGGAAGCCATCAGTGCTTTGCCAATTGTTTCTAAAAGAGTTCTGCAAAGACCAGGCACTGTCAATGTGGAAAAATATGTGCGGCTGGATAATTGATATTTTGGACAAACAGTTTCGAATAAATTCCCAGAATGCTTCACTGTTTCCAAACAATAGGACAGGGGTTGAACTGCAAACAATTCGGTGAGCTAGCTTTCCATTGCCAAAACACACACAGGGGTGGTTTCTTTGGTTTCTTGGTTGATTTGGGGACAAGATTATTGATGATGGCTTATATAAGGGGATGTGAAGTGTGCTTCTAGTGGCTGCAGGGCTGTCTGGCTGACTAACCGATGACCCCAAATGAGCAAGGGTGACCTCTCCCTGCTTCCTGGATCATACAGAGGGCATTGGGCTTGATGCCCGGCTCAAATATTGTGGATGCGTTCCGGCAGCTCCATGACCCTCATCGCACCGCCCTTTCTGAAGAAGACCCTGGAGCCAACCACATTTTACTATATTTCTAATAAGCCCATAACTCCCCTAAATT
Source organism: Ambystoma mexicanum (assembly GCF_040938575.1). Lineage (NCBI taxonomy): Eukaryota > Metazoa > Chordata > Amphibia > Caudata > Ambystomatidae > Ambystoma > Ambystoma mexicanum. The sequence continues at coordinate 277,151,727 of NC_090937.1, forward strand.
ATTTTCCAAGGGACTACACAGTTCCCCAGTACCCATCATGTGTGCGTAGTTTCCCATGATGCACAGGGGTGAGTGGGGGGGTGGCAATTTCACTGAGTGCAACAGACACTGCTTTGTGCTGTGCTTCCATTGTGCCTCAGTTGCATTTTCCCTTAAATGGCCAAGGTAAACAGCAGTACTGTTATCACATTCATGTTGCATTGATTCTTGCCTCTTCCTTTTACCAGGGCCTTCCGATATCCATCTAGGCCTCACTTTCACCACCATTCCCACGTTCCGCTGAGGAAATTGACGCGTGTGCAACCACCGCTGGAACATCTTGCTTCTTTTTTTCTAATGCTGGCCCCTCCTCCTGCGACTACCTCACCACATTATATTGCCTACAGCACTGCAGACCTTGTCATTGGAGGAACCTTGTTCCCCATGATTCTAATTGGATGATGCCTCCGGCTTACCAGAACGTCCTTGTTCATTACTGGGTCCGGGACTAGGTACACCAGACAGTGACTGCTGCCGTAGGCTTCTTGTGAAGAATTGGGATAGTTTCATCCCAGGCTGGGCCGGGCTGCCCATTTCCGTGGCGGTGGGCACTTTCTTTCATGCCTCAGATTACGTCTTTTGAGCCACTGTTTCAGGAATCTTGACTGATTGGTCTCCTTGGACGAAAGAGAAAAAATATAAGAGTGCATGCACGCTGCCCTGTGCTCGTCCTTGAAATAGGGTTCATTGGAAACAATGCAAATGTTCAGGACCTTATACTTATATTGTACATTTTTAAATAAATGTATTACATATTCCTGTGAATCTGACTTAGCTGCTGGACCTTGCTGGTGAAAAGCTTGTGCCAAAGTCTAATTGGACACGCTTCTGATTCTGCACATTTTGCGAAAGTGTGGACTTGTTTAAATTCTCTAAACGTGGCACAGTCTCAAGATTTTTTGTTTTTTTTCCTCCTTTCTATTTTATCAATAAATCATTTATCCTTTATCCTTTTCCAATGCCACCCATCCTTTTGATTCCTTTTAGTAAGCCTACCCGAGCCTGCAAAATGTAATCCTTCACTTACGGCCACCGCATGAGATGTACATTGACCCAGTTGAAGTCTTGGATAATATCTTACACCAGGTCTATGGTAGAGAACCTTCATGAAATGTCTGTGGCATTCAACTCAGTCGATCACACAATACGTCTCACCATATTGTCGGATGCCATTGGGATCTCCATTACGGCTTTTAGGCAGTTAAGCTTATTTCTCATAGGAAAAAAAAATAGATGGCGGTTGTAGGTGAGCTTGGATCTCCTTAAATTGAAAACAAACATGGAGTCCAACAGGGATCCGTTCTCTGGCCCATATTGTTCAATATTTAACATGTACATGGCACCTATAATTCACTTAGGGCCTCATCATGATGTGGACGGTATCTTGGCTGTAATACCGCCCAACTGTAATAGCGTTACTGCCGGATCATGGGTTGGGCACTAACGGTAAATCCCCATTCGACATTGCGTTCATTGGATCCAATGGGGCAATTTTGATGCTAATACCGCATGCTAAAAAAGCCAGTGGTAATACAGGGAGCTAAATGGGATTTTCATCTCCAGAAAAAAGCTGGATGTAAAACAGCCCATTTAGCACCCAACTCGTGATAGGGCCAGCCCTTAAATGTGGCGGTAATACTATTACTGCCGCATTTAAGAGCATTAATATATAATATGATGTAAGTCATTTATACCACGCCTGTACACAAGTGTTTCTAGGCAAGACAAGGGGGGAAGACAGAGGGAGGACAAAACAAATGATCTTACTAGGCCTTGTGTCATTCAGGTCATGACCATGTGTTGCCTTCATATGACCAGGTACGTACATAGGCATTATATGATGGGTACCTATAGCCACAGGCTAGGTTTGACATCATATTCACAGTTGCTCACAATATATGTTAGGAAAAGCCATCAAATGCACAAGTGCTCATATCATTTGAAGGTAAATGTCATCATTTTCCAGGTTACATATATCATTTTTCTAGATATTGCTTTGTAAACCCCAAGTACTTGCTCAATTTACCAGTTTGTGACACCATTCACCTAGATACTTGTACTATTAGCCATCTGCCACTTTCATATGCCCATCTACTCACAGAGGTTTCTAGGTAGATGCCTCCCATGCCCATGCATTCACACTGTGGGTGTGCGCATGCCTGAGCTTTTGTGAAATCTTTGATTGAATGTAATAATGGTAGGCCAACCTCAGGTAAATGTGTGTGGCTAATCCACACACATTTTCCTATGCTCACACCACAACAAATGCCTAGATCTGTGTACTCTAGGTGGACACAGCCTACAGGCACAGTCCACCCTGTCATATTTGACAGGCAGGAGTAGACTATGTCCTCATCAGGAAGGGGGAGAACCAAGCTTCAGCCTGCCATGGCCAGTCTGATTAACTAACAAAAGCTCCACTGATCCACCCAGCTCTTTTGTTCACCCCTGCATCTGGTGGCAGTGATTATCATACAAATAGAATGTACTTCAAACAGACCCACATGGGGACTGGCTGCAGAGGGTAACAAAGGAGACAGGAAACACCAACAACCTTTCATATGTAACTGTGTCAGCTTGAAGCCAACTACCGCCCTCAGTGTCATTGACAGTGATCTGTCATGTCTGGGACTGCGTCCTCTCAGAAAGCCTCCCCAGTAGGCAGACCCCAGTCATCAGGCAAGAGAATGAGCCAGAGAGTCTGGTCTCGCCGCAGCTTCAATGGAGACCTTTCACTTTAAACAGGAACCACAGAGAGATCAGTTAATGAGAGAGACAGACAGGAAGATGGGTGGGATTCAGTATCACATGTTTTCACCCCTTTCCTGTTGCAAAGCACTCTGGTTATGACCTCAAGCATAAAGGATATTGTCGGTGGGGACCTCAGGTTTGGTTCATTAAGTGGGCTTAGCCTACACCAATCATTGTGGCCAACTTGGCTTTAAAAGAGGGCTAATCCCCTCCTTTGGCAGATCATCTGAAGACTTTGCAAGAGTACCAAGAATAACTCATCATTGTACCCTGGCTGAAGGTACAGTCTTCCTTTCATGGTCCACCAGTGAAGGAAGGCCAGGACCTCCGAAGAGGGAAGCAAGATCCCCCCCCATAACATCTGCCAGGGAACAGAGGGAGATAAAGAGCTCAGAGGACCCTCCGGCCGCACCAGAACCATTACCCATCCAACACACAGCATGCCCTGCTAGGCTCTGTAGAAAGCTTCCTAGGTAAGAAGCACCAGAATGTCTCTGATCCTACAGCAAAGGACAGGGCTGCTGCCTTCAACACATTCCCCAGCTTTGGGACGTCCGCATTAAAGGACGGCACAAGCCCATTGAAGAAGCTGTGAGAAGTGCCTCAGCGAGCACCTACTGAAATCTGCCTTAAAGGATTTTTTCAAGCCAGTTGAGTTCCTCGAGCTGCAACTGACTGCACTGCTGACTGTTGTCAAGACATCTGATTAATGTCACCCAGTATTTCAGAACCGCAATGAGCATTGAGACCACGATTCCTGACCCCGAACTGACGTGTATGCCAGCCTGCAGCCGTTTGTCCTGCTTCGCTCGGCGAACCATCTTGCCGCCTGATATCCGGAGCTGACTCCCATCTTCAACTCTGTCACAGAAGCCTGCAAAGTGCATGCAAGCCAACTCGATCCCGTTGAGCACCAAGAACACTTACAGCACAAGGTACATTGTCGTTCTGTCTCACCGGTCCTTCCTGGAAGGTCCCTAAAGACAGATTAAGACCCACTGCACCTTTTGTGCTGAAGCCAAGTACACTTAAACTGGTGTAATTATTAACCATACTGACTACCCCCCTTTCAGTATCAAGAGTGCATCCGCTTTCCTTCTTTGAAACTGTCTGTCCTCTGTATTTCTATACAGCGTGGGTTGTATTTCTAAATGTTGTTAGAATGGTCTGCTTTGATATAAATAAAGTAGATATTTTTGATACAACCTTGAATGGACAGTCCTTTTATCATTGGGTAGTAATTGTATTTTCACTGTGTTGCAACTAACCAACAATCCACGACATTTCAGATATAAGCCTGCCGTTCTGTCCACTTTACCAAAATTGGACACAGAGGTTTATAATTTGCTTGTCATTCCAATCTGTTTGGATCCTTTCTGGTGTACTAGGCGTGTTGAGCTGATTGATGGTTTAGAAACCGATATTCACCCGTGGACCACTGATTCCCCGGAAGTTGATTCGTCACACACACTACTTGCCAGGCATATGTCTAGCTACTTCCACCATTTTCAAAGTATTGGGCCTCATTACGACCTCGGCGGTAGCCATGCCGCTATTGGCGTCCGCGTCCACAGAATGAGGAATTACCGGGCCATTCTGAGTTCGGAAGGCCCGGCAATTCCTCCCTCCAAGGACCCGGACCCGGTCCTTCCCCATTCCCATTCAGCCCCTATAGGGCTGAATGGGAATGGGAGAGGGAGCAAACAACGGGCCATTACGAGTTGGCCCGTTGTTTGCTCCCTCTTCCCCTCGCGGGACCTGGTAAGCACGTCTGGTTTGACCAGGCGTTACTTCCTGGGTCCCGTGAGGGGACCTCTTAATGAGGCGGTACGGGGTAAACAGCGCCGGCACCTTTTACGGCGCCGTTTACCCCGTACCGCCAGGGTCGTAATGAGGCCCATTATCACTAAATACCCAGGCACTCACTGCATTTGCTAGGTATTGCCATCCTTTGCCAGGTTTTGCCTTCAAACGGGAGGGACCATATTGCAGGCAGGTTCTGCCACTATATGTGCCAAATGAGACTGGATGTTCCACAGTAGCCTTCTGGGGCAAGGTCCTGAGGATTTTTCATTTCCCGAGTGCCTTAAGCAAATTTACCCAAAGGGCCTTCATCTGAGACTGAATCAGAGAAATGAATGCTGATGCACATCCCTGGGTTTCTCAAGGATGGGGTGCTTAAAGGCTCACTAGTTTTCAGTGTGACTTTCCTCTCACCACCGGCTGTATGGACGTCACCGATTTGTGATAACCTGTTTTGACAATAGTGGGTACCGGGAACTCCTGTGTAATTCCAGTTGCATCCCAACAGCCATTCGTCATTTCCTCTGATAGAGTGGGATACACATCTTGCAAACTATAGCTATGGCTGCTGCCTACCTCTGAGAATTATGACTGCAGTTAAGAGACCCAGATGTGACCTGTTTGTGAATGGTGTCAGAATTCGCAGTCTAATCAAAATCAACACTTGAGAGAAGGGCCAGTAAAAGCATAGAAGAATGCATTGCCCCTCTATTCTCAGAAATCTGTCCCTTCTCTTCCCACTTCTGGACCTCCTTCCTTTGGCAAAGGGTGATGCCTATTTGCTTACTTGCCTGTTTGCCTAGCGCCCAAGCCCTGCTACTGCTACCCATTCACCTAGAAGAGAGATTCAACAATCAGGTAAGGCAGAAGACCATTCATTTAATTTTCATTTCCAGTTCAATTTATTTAGCTGGCTGGGAATATCAAGACATAGCTAGATTACATATTTTTTGCTACCTGGGAATTACATAGAATAACTACATTACTTTTTTCTGCTCTCAGAAAAAAGCATGAGATAGTTACACTACCTTTTACAATATACGATATTCCACTACGGTCTAAGTCATCTAATTGCCCTTGGGCTATTATTATTATTATTATTATTATTATTATTATTATTATTATTATTGTATTTATTGAGCGCAGACCTAGCTTCGAGAAGCCACAGAGCACTTTACAGAGATGTACAACAATACAGATGCATAACGCAGCGCTTTACAGAGGTATACAACAATAAGATGCATAATGGAGTGCTTTTCAGAGGAAAAAAACAGAACAGATATACAGCAAGGGTGTTGGATACAGAGGGGCACAGAGGAGGGCTACTGCAGTACAGAGTGGCGAGGAGGAGAGGGGCAAGCAGCGCCAAATGAGTTTGGTGACGTGAGGGGTGATGCCATGGCCTATGTGTTGAGGCGGAGAGATTCCTTGAAGAGGTAGGTATTGAGTTCTTTTCTGAATTGTAGGAGTGTGGGGGTGAGCCTGATGCTGATGGGGAAGAGGTTCCAAAGTCTTGGGGTATAGGCAGAAAAGGCCAGTTTTCTGGTCCTTTCCTTTTTGCAGCAACATATTTCAAGTCTGCACGTGTCCTGGCTTCTGGTGGTGCACTGTCTGCCGGAGATGCATGGTTTTTCTGCAAGGCAGCTGGGTGACTTGAGAGTGACTGCCTTATATATGATGCAGCAAGACTTGAAGGTGATTTGTGCGTGCAGTGGGAGCCATTGAAGGTCGATGAGGGCTGGGGAGATTTAGTCGTATCTGCGTACACCCTCAATGAGGCGTGCAGCAGCATGTAGGGCACTTCTCAGGGGCACAAGGTAGGATGACAGGAGGCCTTCAAGGAGGGCATTGCCCTCATCCAGGTGGCATAGGAGCAGTGCTTGAAAGAGGTCCCGCTGAATGTACATTAATTATTATTAATACCTTCTCAGTATCTGATGTCTGTGCAAATTGCAAGTGCAAAACATGATTGGCTGTGTAATAAGGCAATATAAATATAAATGTTAAGTAATCGCGGCATTAAAACACTCTAAAGTGCATTTGATCAATGTACACTTGCAATATCTATTAACTCACACATTCTAAAGTGCAAGTACAAAAAGATATCACAAACAGATGTATATTTATCATACAAATGTCATACAGATGTCCTGCTGAATGTATACTAATACTTTCTCAGTCTCTAGTCTCTGTGCACATTACAAGTGCAAAACATGCTTAGCTGTGCAACAAAGCAATTTACAATAGCAAATGTATATAATCATGGCCCTAAACCACTTTAAAGTGCACCGGATCGTATACACAATGAGAAGATTAATAGAACAGCATCATGAACAAATCTATATCAAATAACCAAACAGTTTACATGTCACTGTAGAAGTGTACAGATGGGCCCAGTGCCCTCTCTAGGCCCTTGGCCCTTCTGGATTTGGGAAGGCATACCGCAGACCAAGCAGGAAGACATCAAGAGACCCAGGCTGAATTTCAAAGACATCTCTTTAATTCTTCTCAGGACACAGCAAATAGCATCCAGCAGAAAAGTCAGCAACTCCCAACTCCTCTCCTAACTTCATTGCCATTTATACATTTTCAGAGGTGCTGTAATTTAATAATTAATACAAAACATTCTGATTGGCTTTGGAAACCTAAAGACAACCCCTTCTTCAGTACAAGGTGGGTTACCTCGGCTGCCACTCATCAGTTCCACAAAACAAGTCTGGACCTGTTTCATTTAGTTTAATGTAGACCAGTGGACTTTCCATGAACTGCTATGAGGGAATTATATAATTAGTTCAGCATGATTTTGCAAAACTCAACCATTTTGTGTTTTCAGCATCCATCTTAGAGTTTGCCTAACTTTGTCTTAGCCAAAATGGCCGACCAAATTATAAAATGACTGACCTCCTATTTTTACTTATAACTTAAGTTCTGTTCCGTTTTAATGCTAGATGTTTGGTAACTCTGATAAATGTATGCTCCCCAACGTGCCCTTTGCTTGGCAAGGCATTCTGACCCCAAAATATATATAAGCACTGCAATTCTAATTTTCGCAATACTGAAATTATTGTTCAACGCGATAAGTTATCTACATTCAGCTTGAGGGGGCAATGGGGTCAACCTGCTATACATTCCGTATGAGGGAGGGTGGGGTCTACCTTCTGTAAACTACCCCCCGGGATTGTATTTAGTCACTTACTCAATACATACCACTACCCCCAATGTCCTCCCTCCTCCATATTCAGTGTACCTAATCACCTAATCACCCCCCTCTATGAGGCGATATGTTTCAATATGGGAGGCATCCTAAAAACATGTCTACAACGTCAGTACTAACAAATTACATTCTCCTAGTCTAAACATGGATATATCCCTAAAGAACACCTTTGTTCACTTTTATCGGCATCCCATCCTCCATTACTCAGTTTAATTTTATACTACTATGAGAATCGAAAGACAGTCACACTTAGAGGAAAGCCACCAGCCCGTTTTATCACAATTGCTTGCGTGTGATTTTTACTCCACATTTTTTCCTTACTCCCAATCCATAACATTTTCCTGGTTCCACATGCACATTTTCTCAAGTTCATTTTTTGTTTCTTCTTTATTCATCTTTTATCGCCACATCTTACATTCGACTCTTGGTTTAGTATCCATGGACCGTCTTTGTCCAGTCGATTTTGTCCTTTTTTGGGCTGCCTTGCAGCAAGTTCCTGGGCCTTTATTTCAAAGGCCAGTCATTTTTAATGTCCCTTTTGTCACAAAGGACATTAATTATCACAAAGAACAATTTAAGCATGGGGATACCCAGATTTGAACCGGGGACACAAGGATGGGGGAGTTGTGCGGGGAATGTCTGTGTATAGGCATTTTATCTGAGTCCCTCGACCATCTCTCTGCTCATAGGTTCAGATGCCACCAATCTCTTGATGTATACTTAATTTCTTTTGTCCATCTGTAATAAAAACTGAATGAATTTCCTTTAAAAAACAAATATGTCTCTATCATCAATACTTCCTCCTCAACCCAACCCTTAAAAACCCACATGTGTCCTTACTTTAAACATTCCTGCCTTATAAACAATCTAAATCATATTTTACTTTCAAACATCCCTGCTTCCTAAACAAGCTACTTTTTTCTTTCTCTGTGTACATGTTTACTTTTTCTCATATGCACGCTGTCTGGTTGCTGGGACCTGGTTTGTTTACAATAAACACATTCACCTGTGTCTACCATTGCCCTTTTTTTCTATGGGCTTTCTTTTTTATCTTATCACAAAATATATGTACTTTCAGAGCACATGTTCTTCCCTTAAGTTGACATTCTCAGACCAGAGACTCGAAAAATAACAAACAACAAACAAACAACATGATAAATAAAAAAACTTTTAGAAAAGGATCATATCTTTGTGTGATGCTCTTCTTCTATTCTTCTTAGCTGGAGAGGATACCGGGGGTGCAGGATCTTGCTTTCTGCAGAAAACCAAAATAGCGGCAAAAGTCATTTGGGGACTGGCGAGGGGGTCAGGTTTCTTCCTAACATAAACCCTTGCTCACTTCTGCCTATAAAAAGATGTTTACTAAAATCATTTCTTCCAGTATCTTTTGTCTATAGGCTAGCCTTTTTTCAAGTTGTTGGTGCAGATTAAAGAACAATTTTCACAACATTGAGTCACACTGAGGCCTGTACACTGCTTTTTCTTGCTTAGTTGAATGTTCTTCCTACTGGTTAGCTGAACAATCTTCCTTCTTGTTAGCTGAACATTCTTCTCCTGCTGGTCTCATGGGACCTCAATCATTTCCTTTAAAGTACAATAGACATATTTCGCTCCACATCGCACGCTGCCTTAATCGTTTGCTATTCCCTGTTTGCCCTACACTAACCTAGCCTACCCCTGTTTTTCTGGAATCTGGCACTGTTTCTACTACGCACCTTCACGTTTTAACATGAGAAAACACATTGTATTACCTATTCTAAACATTTCCTACTCTTTTGCCAAATCTACCCTCTTTTTTGGCATTTTGCCAGTTGCTTAATTTTAAAAGTAGTTACTCCACCTGTTATTTGATGTCTTCTATGTCCTGCGTTATCTGAGGAGGCCATGCTATTATCTATATGCTACTCTATGCTCACACATGTTTGCACCTATCTCGGGAAAAAGCTACATAATTGAAACACTGTATCCCTCACTACCTTTTTTCTGTTCTCACCTGGGTCCTCTTACTCCTAATAATGATCAACAGTGTGTCCAGACACTGTGGTGTGAACCAGTACTCACCTCGTTCTTCTCTCCCTATTCACTAGTACTCACCTTTGCCGTGGTATAATGTCTCTTCCCCTATCAAGGCCATGCAGACATTTCTCCCATGTTCATGAAAAGATCAACAATCTTCATCTATAAAATAAAAACCAACATCATTATATACATTCAAATAATATAATTTTACTTACTCTCATATGTTCTTTTGTGCAGTTTTACCACAGGTTTTTTTCCCCCTATGATCAAAACGACCTTGGACAATCATACTCCTGTGGCCCTTCATCATTCCCATTATCTTTTTTATTTATAATGCGCAACATGTTTCTACTATGGCCAGCAACCTTAATTGGTGCTATTTATTTTTCAATTTTGAATGCTTTACATATTTATGTTCCCTTCTGCTTTAATATCCATTCATTCATCCAATCATTTCTCCATTTATTTTTCCATTCATTCATTAATTGTTTGTTTATTTATTTATTTATTATTAAACTCTCTAAATGTATCATCAAATCTCCAGTCTTTGAGTTTCTTACTCCTATGCTGTTTAAAGTCAATAATTTATTTTCATCTTCACCTTATTCATTTTACTGGACCCGTGCCATAAGTGCCCACAGTCCACAAAACATTTGGCACTTTCTCCAAGCCTTCCTGAAATTATACTGAATGCTGCTACAGTATTGCCATATGCAATAACATGTCTCCCTTCTCTCTTTTTCTGTGTATGATGCTCCTAAAGGAACACCACCTAATCCTTTGTTAAGCCCTATCTAAATATGTTGTCATCAGTGACGTCAATCCACTTAGACCCTTTCTGTAGAACCATCACTGTTCTCTGTGGTCCACTCTCATTGTTCATTCTTTTGAACATCGACATTTCTCTTACACTATTGCTGTTTTTAATTTAATGGGGTTTATCTGCCCCCCCATCTGTGTCCCTAGATATCCGTGATCCCAAACTAAATTCATCAAACATTCTCACAATGTTTCTCCACTAGGCCACATAGCCATGTGTAACACTATGCCTATCTCACAACAATAAAACCTCTGGCTTTACCAGAAACACCTTGCAGAGCCACTTGCCCTTTACACCAATATAAATTCATCCATGCTCAAATGGTTTATTCCAAAAGTGGAACACACTATCCCTTAATCACCTAAATAGAATCATCATGTTTAGACTTTGTCATCCAATCTCTTCTCAAAACATTGGCAGGTGCCGGTTGCCAATGTAACAAAGATATGTCATAGCACACTCTCCTTCAGAGACTGATAATTCATCATTGAGAAAGGAAACTCCATTTATAGTCTTCAAAATAACCCTCAATCTTCTGAGTAATTCCCATCATCCAACACCTTTCTGCCTTTGCTTTGCTGCATAAACATGCAGTTGCAGTGTCCATTAATAAAATGGAGATTTTTCTCCTACCCTGTCATATTTATTTTTGACACTTTTTGGGGCCTAGTGCTACTAATATTGAGCACATCAAGTTGCCTTGTGAGCTGCCCTATTGTGGGTTCATACATATCCCTATTCCGGTGACAAGATTTCTTTCTTCCATACTGGCACTTACAATCCTGAGTGTCAATATTTATCTTATATTTCAATATTGCTGAATCTGCATGGGGCTCACTACAATTGCCCTCAACAGTAAATCTGTTATGCACCTTTCCTGGCTGCTGTGCCTGTTGCACTCCAAGCACTTATGTTCTAATACACCATCTGATCCTGAGAAAACCCTTCCTTAAGTTGTGAATTATATATTAGGATATGTGCTGTCTCCCTCTTGCCAAAAGGTCATCTTTTAGATCGATCTGGCCATGCCAGAGGCTCTGGTGCCCTCGGTTTAGGTAGATCCAGGTACTACCGTCCCACTTCTTTGTCTGTCTGAGAACACCCCTCCTCTTGGGATCACATGTGACAGTGCCCTGCTCCCATTGAAAGGTTTCCCCCTTTTGGTCTGACATATCTTGTCCCTAACTGGTGCAGCTATCACCTTTCTAGTCTCTGCTTAACTTCAGCTCGTCCAAAGACAATGCTGTAATGTTTGAGGTAGAACAGGCCTCTCTCTTGAGATTTGTCCAATCTTGTTAGGGACCAAGGGCTAACTCCGGTAGTGGTGGCTTGACACGTCGTGATACAATTGAGTCTTTCTGACAATATACCCCTCAAGAGTACAAAAGGACAGATTGAGGTGAGTATTGCCCGAAAATAATGATACACCCTGGTACTCAGACAGCTGGCTGCAAGAAAAATTAACCAAGTATTAACATATGGTTTAAGGCAATGTAATCTCAAAACAATAATGTCGACATCCTATACTTATAATGTAAAAAGTCATTTTTTAGAAAAAAAAATGTCGACAAAAAAAATGTCACTTAGAACTATCAACACCTCACCCAACACCCCCCTGCAACCCCCCCCCCCCACACCCCCCACCACCACCCTCATACTCAACACATACTAATTATATATTTATTTATTTATTTATTCAATAATTAAATAAATAAAAAGAGTATCATTTACTATGGGGGGTCCCTCCCAACCCCCCTCACCCAACACCCCCCTTCCACCCCCCCACACCCCCCCAACCACCGTCTCACCCTCATTCTCAACACATAGTAATTATTTATTTATTTATTTAGTTATTCAATAATTAAATAAATAAAAAGAGTATCATTTACTATGGGGATGTCCCCCCCAACCCCTCTTACCCAAGACCCCCTGCCACCCCCCCACACCCCGCACTCCTCATACTCAACACATCTTAGTTATATATATTTATTTATTTATTCATACAATAAATACAAAATTTCGAAAAAATATCGAAAAAATGTCGACATTATTGTTTGTCAACATTATTTTTTTCGACATTTATTTTTCGAAATTTTGACTGTCGACATTTTGACTGTCGACATTATGACTGCCCACCGTTCCAAGCTAGATTGGTGAGTATCCTGAAAGAAGAAAGGTAACTATTACCAGAAGTGCAGAAGAGTAAGAGAAAGGAAGAACCAAATTGTTTGTGCTTACCAAATGAGTGGTCTGGGTAGATACAGCAGATGAAATTTGAGGGAATGAAGTGGTAGTCCTGGAAACACAATGTCCTGTTTCCCATTCCCGCCAGCACGAGGAAGCCTAAGGAGTCTATTGATCCTTGCGCTGTTGCGCTAATGTCCTTTGATCCTTGCGACGATGCGCGAAAATCCTTAGAGTCTTTGGACGGTAAGAGAGTGAAGACATAGCACTGGTTGTAGTTGGAGTAATCCAAGAGACTTCGGTCTTGGCAAACAGGTAAGACGTGAGGAATGAGATGAATGTAGTCCGTGGCCGTTCCGGGTCTAGCAATGAGCAGGTAAGACTTGAGGGTTGTGGCGAATGCAGTCCGTGGCCGTTCCAAGTTTAGCAATGAGCAGGTAAAATGTGCAGGGATGAGGCGAATGCTGTCCGTGACAGTTCCGGGTCTAGCAATGAGCAGGTAAGACTTGAAGGATGAAGCGAATGCAGACCGTGGCCGTTCCGGGCCTAGCAATGAGCAGGTAAGACTTGAGGGATGAGGCGAATGCAGTGCGTGGCCGTTCCGGGTCTAGCAATGAGCAGGTAAGATGAAGGCAATGACAAGAACAAGGCAGGAAAGTCACAAGGAAGACCAGGGATTCAAGGAGCCAGAAGACAAGGTAACAAGATGTGTAGCTTTGAAGATTTACAAATTCAGAAGCACCGCCGTGCGCGGCGGCGGGATTTAAATACCGGTCAGCTGAACGCATGCATAACACGGTGCCGTAGGCCTGAACACCTACGTGAATGCAAAGGGCACCAGCGTCTCCAAGGCAACCCATAGCTTTCCCTGAAAGGGAGTGGGGAGACAAAGACGAACCATGGTTCCGAGGTGCTAAAGAGAGTCCCGCTTTGGAATGAAAGCTGTTCGCTCCACTGGGTATTCTGGAATGTTTGTTCCTGCCCGAGACCGATCTATGATCAGACGAAGAGACATCTAATGGAACCCTGATAAATTTGCATAGTCTTGGCTTTTATATGTGTGTACAATGTGCGCTGTTATCTCATACATTTAATGCACAGGAGGAGTTCTTCTGATTACCCCTGTTTGGACATTCACCATTATCTAAAATCTACCTTAGTTTTTCTACAAGCCATCTCTTCCTCCAAAATCTGTTCGCTTGCCTCTTGGCATACATCCATTCCCTCCTTAAACCGTTCGGTACTTAATTATTTGCCTTGTGAAGTACCCACTGCTTGCCACATTCCCAACTCTATTCTTTTGCTTGTCAACATTGCCCTTCCTACAGCATTTATTTTAATATTTTCTCTTTGATCCAGCTTGCCTCTCGCAAGCTTCCCTTGCTATCTTTTCTTTGGAAGCAGTCTATACAAAAATATGTGATAGTTGCTGTATTCTTATCTCATGACTTTTGCCTTCCACTACCACTCGTTTCCCAAAAACGCCTTCATGTCTACTTCAAACAGCCTCTAACATGAACTGCAGTGAAATATAATTACCGTTTACACGCTTGCTTTTTGCATTGACAAAAAATCTCAGTATTTCTAAATATTAATACGCAAATCTCTGCCCTTTTTTTCAAAAAGGACCAGCTAGCCTCCATGTCAGCTATCATTCTGACTGTAAAACAAAAATATTCTGTGTATGTGTGTGTGTGTGCTTGCATGTGTGCATTCTTAATTGCATTGTCTGTGGTGTACTAATTGCCTACACTTCCATAAAAATCATGCATGCACATGTGTGTGTGCTTGCAAGTGTGCATGCGGGTATGTGAGTGTGTGTGTGTGTGTATTCTCTCTCATGTCAGTGCATCTACGTGAATTCCTTTCAATGTTGATACAGGTTGTGAGCATTTCCTTCAATGCTTACTGCTTCCTTAAGCTAAATACAAAAATTCTTTCCATTTTTCATATTACAAAATTTTTCTAAAATAGCCTTTTTATTTATTTAATTTTGTCATTCCCCATAGATAGTCGCTGTGCCTAGTTCAATAACAATCACTAACACACTGGCCTGTTTGGTTTCTTACAGCAATTCACACTCAAAATTACATTTTCGAATCTCAGCTAGTCTTGGGACGCAGGACACATTTATTTTAAAAATATTCTCTGAATGTCTCCATATTTCACAGACATGATGTACAGTGAAGAAATCATTGTTCCTTTGCTTGGTATCTCTCCAATGTGCTCTGAATTTATTTGGTGCACATTTCTAAACTCGCATGCATTGCACCTCATGTTCCCTTTCGAATGCTATCTCTCTCAGCATTGTCATCATTTTGATTACATAAAGCAATCCTCATGCGCTGCTATTTGGCAATCTATCTTTCTTCCTCCTTTCATAGCACACTGAAAGCTATTTTATCAAAATAATAAATGCCTCTTTCTCTTCTTCATAAGAGACGCCTATTTTGCCATATACAAAATCAACAACTTAGAGGCACTCCCAACGTGCACCCATCAAACAAGCATTCATCGCCACCCAGCCAATGTGACCAAACAATTCCCCCCATAATTGGAAACAACCCATGAAATCCTGAAAGTGTTCAAATAAGACTACCCCCAGCTCATACATAAAACTTCCATCCAGTCTTTTCTTACAATGAGAAACTGCTTAAGCAATCTTTAAACAGTGTCTCAGTAAGACTTCCTCCAGTTTACAAATGCTTTCACAGCCATGGACAGCCTTCAATAAAGGCAATACGTTTCCAAAACCTGGTTTCACCCATGTAACTCTTCAGTCTAAAACATCAACCTTTCACAATACCCACCACCAAGGGGATAAAATTGCTTTGCACATCTCAATTCAGAGACAAACGCTTTCCTCAACATGTTTGTTTCATCATTATGCATTGCCATTCTTCTGCACAAAACTGAAAACTATCCCTGTGAATTAGCCTCTGGAATGTATCATCTTATCTCTTAGCCCTTGAGTGGAACACCGTGGCTCTTTTCAGAGCAAGCTTCAAACATTTATCCACTGTGCGCGTTCTCCTGACTGGCTGCCAAGCTGCATATTCTAATTTTAAAAAACATGTCTATTTCTTCTAAGTTGTTTTCAAGGCATATACTGCATCTCATTAGCTGTGTTCCTCTAAGCAAGAAAGTAATGTACTGGCAGATTTACAAGCCTGTCCTCTATAGCTATGCAGTTGGCTCTAAAAAGCCCAAGTTAACATTTATCACTTTTGTCACATTTGTATCTCTCTTTGTTTGCAGGAGAAAGAGTACAGTTTTTTGTCGCATAAACTTATTTAAGTAGCTAGGACTGTGTACTATCCATGAATAAACAAAATTAACCCTGTATCTGCTATGATCTGGCTATTATAAGGGTTCAAAGATGACCACATTTTCTAACATTTTCTTCATTATCTGGCCTAATATTTGTTTTATCATAATTTAAAACATGCACATGGGTGCCTTCTCCTCCCTAGCTCACTTTTACATATTATTTCTTCATCTATTGATCACTTTATTTTTCTGGATTGGTGCCAATTTTACCTCAAATGAATACGTACATATATTTTCTTGACTCCTCATCATAAAAACACATATAATACATAAAACACATTACACATAGACAATACTAACAAACTGGCCGGCCCACATATATCTCAGTCCACGCTCCTTGTGACTATTCCCGCCCCTAACTTTACTCCTATAGAGTGTTAGATGTTCCCTTTAACAGAGCAATCTGTTTGTAGCCTACGCCATCCACCTTGGAACTCTGAAAAAGATCCTTCTACACATCCATTGATGTAGGATTCTGGGCTTTAAACTAACTGTGATGTTCCTCGTCTCACAGTCCTCACATCATTAAATAAACACTAAAACAATGCTTCCCATTACATTTCTAAACTACAAAAAAGAAAACTTCACTAATTATTTCTAAAGTCTGCTAAAGAATATATATATCCCCTCATTTTCTTCCTTCTTACCGCCTTCCATCAGTCCCATGTAGTAAGGTCCCCTCAAAAATATTGCCATCCAAAACAATTGCTGAAAAATTGCTCTTTTTGTGGGGTTATACACCCCACAGCCCCTGCTCCCCTGTCCCTATATATATATAGTCACCTACATAATGTCGCCACAACCTTTTCCCAGCGACATTATATATGGCGACCATATATATAGGGATATTATTTATATATAGGGATATTATTACCTGATACCCTTCCATCTACATCCCCCAATACATAGGTGCCAAGGCTCCCTTCCATGCTATCAGCTCTGGAAGCCCCCTCCCAACAATGATGTGTGGGCATCTGCAGTTTGCCCCACCATCTCTCTCTCTTCCAGCCCTGCTAGCATGTACCTTATGTCTGGGTCCGTGACCCTGAAGAGAAAGTGTGGTCAGTCCTCATCTCAGGGTCCCATCTGAAGGTGCCAACTGTAGAGATGGGCCCAGTGCCCTCTCTTGGCCCGCACTTCTGGATTTGGAAAAGCATTCTGGAGACCAAGCAGGAAGACATCAAGAGATTCAGGCTGAATTTCAAAGACGTCTCTTTAATTCTTCTCAGGACACAGCAAACAGCTTACAGCAGAAAAGTCAGCAACTCACAACTCCTATCCTAACCTCATTGTCTTTTATATATTTTCAAAGGTGCTATAATTTAATAATCAATACAAAACATTCTGATTGGCTTTGGCAATTTAAAGACAGCCCCTTCTTCAGTCCAAGGTTGGTTACCTAGGCTGCCACTCATCAGTTCCACAAAACAGGTCTGGACCTGGTTCATTTTGTTTAATGTAGACCAGTGCACTTTCCATGAACTGCTATGAGGGAATTATATAATTATTTCAGCATGATTTTGCAAAACTCAACCATTTAGTGTTTTCAGCATCCATCTTAGAGTTTGTCTGACTTTGTCTTAGCCAAAATGGCCAACCAAATTATAAAATGACTGATCTTCTATTTTTACTTATAAATTCTGTTCAGTTTTAAACCTATATTTTTAGTGACTCCGATAAATGTATGCTACTCAACATGCCCTTCACTTGGCAAGGCATTCTGTCCCCAAAATATATGTTGCCCTACAATGTGCTTGTTTGGCCTTTTAAGCACTACAATTCTAATTTTCGCAATACTGAAATTATTGATCAACCCGTTAAGTTATCTACATTCAGCGGTTCCATGTAATAATGTCCCCTAAAAAATATCACCATACAAAAGAATCGCAGAACAATTGCCATTTTTCTGTGGGGACATTATTACATGGATCATGCGAGGGACACCCCAGCAACCCCCATACCCTTTTTTATTTTTCATTGGGAGCGGGGGACACCCCTGCAACCCCTGCTGCCCCTGTCCCTATATAATATGGTCACCTATATAATGTTGCCACAACCTTTTCCTGGCAACATTATATATGGCAACCATATATATAGGGATATTATTACCTGATACCCATTCATCTTGGGAAGTTCTACTTCCTATACATTTCAAATGAGGGGGTGTGGGGTCTACCTTCTGTACAGAAGAAAAGAAGACAACATTGTGTCCTGGTAATTTATTCAAAAACACAAAGTTCTTCATCTCCGTTAAGACCCTTGGGTTTCAGAGTCTCAAAACGGATTGTCAGTTTGGACTCCAAATGTCTTATTTTCAATTGTCTATTGCCTTGTCTAGGATGTCCAGGAATATAGGCTATCTTGCCTCAACTAATGTCTGTCCTTTTTGACAAATTTTGCACTCAGACAACTCACTTCCTCTTTCTACGAATCCATTATCTGATGCTACCCTCAACTACTCCTTAGGTCCTGTTGTCTAACCTTGTTGAACCTGGACTCTTGTGCCTCGTATAATATCTTGTCAACTGCATTTGATTCAACTTGCTTTCCAGATGGGTGTACATCACCTAGTAATGTTCTATGAAACCAGACCAGGAAAGAAAAAGGGGGATGCAGGGAAGATGGGGGTAGGGCGGTGGTGAGGAGACAAGGAAAAGGAGCAGGACCTATCCAGTTCTAACCTAGGCCCAAGCTGTCCCGAGGTCAACTTACCTTTTCATCTCCTTTAAGTCTGTACTGTTTTATGAATGTTTAGATTTTTTCCATTTTCCCTTTTTTATTATTTACTATTTTTACATTTTTAATGTTCAAACATTTTAATTTTATCATACACATGTATGGCATACATCATTGGCCGTCAGTTTTAGTGATATCATCATGTTACCTAACATTGTATGAATGGCTACAGCTTGGCGGATATTGCATGTGAACTGGGACACAAAGCTTGTGGGTGTTGTTTGGTTATTTACCCATCCATTGACTGCCCATTGCCATGCAAATTCCTATGGCCATTCCCACCCACTACTTGCCCCCCCCAAAACACATTGTCTTGGGATCTTTTTGAACTACAACTATCAAGCAGTAATATCAAGCGTTGGCTTGTCTTTGTTATTTCTAAGCAGTGTGCTTGGAGTTAATGACTTATTGGCAGTTGTAAATGTGCTAATGGTGTAGTAAAAATGCCTTAACCAAATCTAACTACAGCCACTTGATTTATATATGTTCCTTGCACTGAAGTCCCGTTAAAAATCAGCATTGACAAAGTCAACAGTTTTGGCATTTCTGTAGGTACTGCTGTCGTATGCTCAGCTAATATCACCACTTTCCAGCGGGTGCCATCTTAAAGCCAGGTTGAACCGTTGTAGCAGTAGCTGGAAAATGCTTATCCCAGGCCTATGCAAAAGGCAACACGCTGCTTGTTGAAGTAGTTAGCAACCAGAATTTGAGTATTCCAGAGAGTTTGTGGGCTATAATATGACTGTGAACGGTACTACATGTGGATTTGTTTTCCTACTGCCGACTCTCTGGGTAGCATATTTTTCCAACAATTGGTAAGAAGTGTATTTTTGTATTTTTGATTCATGCATGGTAACTAACAGCGTAGGTGGGCCTAGATTTAATATATTTGTTCATGTTTTACTGAAATTTTCATCAGATTTTGTCTCACACATCGAACATTTTTTATTCTGAAATCGTTTGTTTGAGCTTTACATTTTTCTTTGGCTTGAAACCTGGTTGATATTACTTTATTTGATTTTTTTTGTTTAAAATTTCATCATCCACTTTTTTCCTATATGGGTCCAATGACAAGTGTTCCCTATTATTCATGTATTTAGGCAATTGGTTTTTATCTGGCTAATTTCATGTTGGGTAATCTCTAATGAGGGCTATTTTACTATGTCTACAGGCCCTGATGAAGACTTAGGTGGATAGGAAATGCAATGGATTCCATAACATCTGTCCTTATGAAGTGGATGTGTTTATGTTGAAGAAATTGTTAACAGCATGGGATCTTTGTAGGTGTACTTTGTTAAATATATTGAACATTGTATAACTTGAAATGGCTTTAGCTACTGGGGCGCACCAGGTTCTATTTATTCTATACTTGACAGCTTTCAGCACCACATGGCTATGCACTTGAAAACAAGGTTTGTGGTGGCGGGGACCTGTACAAGAAAGGGGTGTGATGTATCTTGCATGTGGACATTTTAAGTAACTGTGGTGCCTACACACGGAGTGCATATGTAAACCCAAGGACACGCTTAAAGTATGCAACACATTAATAACAATAATGGACTGAAACAGGTCACATTTTAGACTTCTTTTAGTGATCAGACTATTCTGTTCCGTAAGGCAATATCATACTTTAATATTTTCATAAACACATATGCACTTATTCCCGCCCTCAAACTCTTCACTGAGATACCGGTGCTCGACCTGGCAGGAAATATAAGGGCAGGAGGATATGGTGAACTAAATGGCTGCTTGGAGGGAAAATGTCTGAACTATCTGCTATTGGCTGACGAGCTGCAGACAGCATCCAGGCCAAAAGTCTAAGTACACACACTTTTAAATATACACAGAGCTACAAAGCTTTGCTCCACCATGAATCTTGAGTGGCCTTTGCTTCGACTACGTGTTGTATTTCACAGAGCAGGCTCCTGGGAAGTGGTTCCTCTGCTGGATTTGTGCTTTGTGGGGTTCACGTTTATTCCACCTCACCCCACTTATGTCATTTCACTAAAATGCCAAGGGTAACGGATGTGACATCACACAACCCTTGACCTCTGATGACTTCACAGGAAGTGATGTAACTTGACCCCAACCCGGAGTGACATCACAGGAAGTGATGGAACACAAGCTTTCACCCCTTGACAAAACAGGAAGTGGCATTACATAGCATTGCTCCTCAGTACACTACGATAAATATGGTTACATCACTGTAATGTGATATACATTTCATACAAGAACGAATCACCATATGTATCGGTAATATCAGTCTGTATAGGCCCATATTACTAATGTACTGTGAACGCAGGCAGATGACCAAGGCCAAATGATAATGTTGTGTTATTTTATAGCACGTACGCTTAATCATTCCATACTCTCGGCACATGTTGTGAACAGTGAGCCAGGGAGATAGGAAAGATAGACACATTAAAACAAAGTATCAACTGTGGCACAATGAAATCAAGGGACACTTGATGTGCTATGGTCAAACACTATACACAAGCTTTTATGCACAAGGATTTTGTCAAGTGACCGAGGACACCAAGATGGAATGACTTGTGATGATCGTAACAGAGACAACCACAGAAAAACACATGCTATAACTGCAACTTGCAAAAAGCAAAATACATATAGTTTTTGTCTGCATTGTGAATTTGAGGTGTTTAAGAACAGACTAAATCAGTGACTCACTCCCTGAAGGGTGCCTGAAACAAACCTCTAATGAGCCTAGCAATTATTGTATAGAATTCCAGAAAGATTATTTGTCATTCTTATTCTTTCTTATTTAGGGTCACTGCTCAGTGTTGCGCGTGTGGTACCCCCTTTTTTTTAAGAGGCCTGAAGAAGAAAGCCAGCCTCTCCAGAAATAAAGAGTCACATGGTGTTGGCCACAGCCCAGGAGCTTCCATTTTAAAAAAAAAAAAGATTTCATTTTAGGGGTAGCAAGGGAGACCACAGGGGTAGCAAGGGAGACGCCCAAATTACGTCCCTGCAACACCCTACCCCACCCCAATTCTATTTTCTTGTGTGCACCTTCTTTGTGCACTTTTCCTCGTTATGTTTTTTATTTTGTTTATTTAAATGCCCCCGCAATCCCACCCTCTAGCCCTCCCCACCACCTTACATCACCCAACCCATCCCCACCATTCCCCCCACACAAGTGCTTTAAATGGAACTCAGGGTGCAGGTACTCACTATAGCAGAGAACCTGCCTACAGCTGAGAAGTGCCAGCACTCCTCCATTAAAAGCATTGGCTTCCTGATGAGAAGTGCCGGTATTATGCCTTGTAAATAAAAGAAGTGGAGGTACTTTGGACCGGCAAGTACCTGCCCATTTAAAGCACTGCCCCACACACATTAACATATATGCTAAAAACGAATTGGTGGATGGTTCTAAGATGGCGGCGAAGTCAACTTTATTCAGGTCTGCTTAAACACCTTTTTCAGTACAAACGCGCATGTGCTTAGGCCAATGTTTATATTCAGATGGTATGGCATTATGCAAATATAGTTTGACAAAGACTCCTTTTGGCCTAAGCTAAGAGCATTACTCAATCATTTTGACTGTACAAAGACCATGTGTCGCTATTAGAGCACCCCGAGTTGCTGGTTTCTAAGACATCAAACGTAATGAACTCTTTGATTGAAATTTCCTGCATTACTACAGCATTGGTCGCCTTTTCAGGCATTTGTATCTCAGGCCCTAGTGTACCTATTACTTGTGAACAACATCCTCAAATCATGGAACATATGACAGGCAGACATTGTATACAACAACAGCAGAACAGAAAAATACCAAGGATCACCTTTAAGACTGTGAACATTTTCGAACCCCAAGATCGCAACAAATCCCAGAACCATCAACTTAGAGTATGTAAATTCTGAATTGCCCTAAATATGGTGGGGGAGGAGTCAGGTACAAAAACACAACATGCAGATACCACCATTTTCCATACACCACCACGTTCAGTTAAAATGATGTATAACACCATTCTATTTTGGAGGGCTACTAATCTAATTGCCTTTTGCTCTAGCATCATGTTGTACAAAATATCAGTGGTCCTATTGATGGTTTTCTCTAATACCCTTGCTAATCTTCTGATATCCTCGGAATTCATTATCTGTCCCCAGAATGGCACAAAGGACTTTGCAACATCACCCAAGACTTGTGAAGGAGTCTCACCATTCTCATTACGCCTTGGACGAGCTCTAGAGACTTTTCTGGTGGTGGCAATATATACTCCTAGCAACAATATCCCCAAATAACAAGTACCCTGCCAATCGGGTAACCATGGATAGGCATCATTGCCACAAAGAAAGTAAACAGGATCTCCTACATACAGAGGTCTATCCTCACTAGTTAACGCTGCAATATTCATGCATCCCTCAAATGTACCCATTGGTCGGGAGCCCTCTCTCTGTATGCAGAATGAAACAGTTTTGGGACTATGGTTGATGGTACAAGAAGGAGGTATGGCATCACTATTACCTACGGGAGCCATCTTGAAGGTGATTAATGATTGAAAAGGTCTAGAAAATCTGTCAGAAGGCCTAATAGAAGTAACATTGAGTTTGCTCCTATTTGCAAAGAGAGAACATCCTAAAGGTGTTAAGACTCAATCCTCCAATTAATTTATATTATTCCCATCAAAGTTCCCAGAAATACTGTCATTTCAACGGCCAAAGAATAGTGTCCCGAGCGAGGCATAGTAGTTAAAGGGAGCGGATGAATATACCAGCCTAATCCCTTTTCCCCATGTTGTGGCAAATGAGAACACATCCAGCAATTCATTTTCTTTAGAATTGCATGGGTAGCATTCATAATTGTTAAAAGAGTGTTATTATGATAACCTCCTCTGTGTTGAAGGTCTTGCGGAGGAAGAATGTGCAGTTGCACATAAGGCGAAGGCATAGTAGGGGTGCTTGCAGTCGGTAATAAATTATCAAGCGGATGCACACTTTCTAGATACCAAAATCCAAATGAAAATACGATGACTAAACAAACTGCTATTGTGACCAGTAAACATTTGGTCCTAAGGGACCATAACCCTTGATGGGCAGATTCATCACCAGAGAAGTGACCAACATTCTTTTTCGTATGAATGGCTTTAAAATTGGGCATTGTTCCTCAGAGTCCGTTAAGAAGCCCCTCTGTTAGACTTTTTTAGTTCATCCATCTGTGGCTCCTGACCGTGTGGCCTGTGTTGATTGAAGGTAACTTTGCCGGTCCCCGCTTCTTATTTATTTTCAGCAGAAGAGTGACAAGGACTGGCTCAATGATGGTCTCTTGTAGGCACAGACGATGCTGTACTGTAAGTTTGGTTTCATGGTCGCATATTGTACCTTAAGACTCCAGGTACGGTGTGATCTGCAAACAGAGTGCCGTTGTTTCCTGAAGGCAATGAAGACACTGAGGAAGGAGAAGCAAGATCGCTTGATGGTGAAGAAGAATTCGAAGAAGAAGCAGCAATCTCCCAGGGCCCCACAGGCTTAGGAAGGTCTTTCGCAGACAAAGCAGCAGTCTCCCTAGGCCCCAAAGGCTCAGGAAGGATTTCTGGGACACCCTCAGTGTCGATTAGAGCAGACTCGTTGTGAGCATCAAGATCATCAATTCCCTTCTCGTTGCCTTAGTCGTAGGCCAGAGAAAAAGGAATCCTCTTCACGTGCATCGCGTGGATCCAGTTCTTCTTGTCGGTGACTCGAACAACAGTCTGTGTGGCCAAGAGGACTTGATGTGGTCCTCTCCAGCGAGGTGCGAGACAGGAGGCTCTTTCAAAGGCTTTTAGTAGCACATAGTCACCAGGTCGAAGTCGATGACCTGGACCCTCGTACTTTACTGGGAGGGCCTCTCGCACCTGTTAATGAATCAAATGCAAGTTTTGAGTTAACTGGTCACAATATTCAGAAACAAGTACATGCTCAACATCCTTAAATAACTTGGGTTTTGGCATCTTCCATATGTTGGCTGGTCTCCCCATGACAATTTCAGAAAGAGAGAGCCCTGTCTTTGATTGTGCAGTCATCCGCATTGATAATAAGGCTATTGGTAAGGCGTCAGGCCATTTCAAGTTGCTATGAGCACAAACCTTCGCAATCTTGTTCTTTAATATGCCCTTATGGCGTTCTATAAGTCTGGCACTCTGAGCATGCCTGGCTGAATGGAACCGTTTATCGATCTGTAATCCTGCACATACTTGCAGCATGACAGCAGCGATATAATGTGGACCATTATCAGACCATATGACTCTCGGCAAGCCAAACCTAGGAAAATATTCCTTAAGCATGACTTTCGGCGTTGACATTGCTGTGGCATCTCTTAGAGGAAAAGCTTCAACCCATTTACTAAAAGCGCAGATGGCTACCTATCCTACCTAGATACTATCCTTTTCCCACATCGTCCGTTACTTTCTGGTGTGCTGCGTACTTCATTTTTGCTAACTGTGTAGGAAGCTCAAGTGCTGAAAGTAGCCAAATTATTAGAGTGCCATGCTGTATCTTAGTTCCATGCGAGTTCAAAAACTCTCTCAGCCCATAGTCGACCAAAGTTGTGAACTACCCCAAAGGCATACTGGCTGTCCGTTTATATGTTCACACTAAGCCCTTCAGAAAGTTCACAAGCTCTAATCAACGGAATAATCTCTGCGGCCTGCGCAGAATTATGCAGAATTCGTTTGGTCTCCACTATAGTTCTTAATGTAGTGATTGTGTAAGCAGCAGTGGATGTACCATCCAGAAGTTTGAAGCAGGAGCGATTGCAAAACAGCTTCCCTTGTGGATTCTTTAAAGGTGCATCACTTAGGTCAATTATGCCCTTAGTCTTTTGTTCTGTGGTATAGAGGCAGTCATGTGACATTTTGTCACTGCAATCAATTTCTTGCAGAAAAGGCAATAGTTCGGCTGGGTTTAATGAGCGACATCTCTTAATTTGAAAATGTGGTGCAAATAAAATCAGCTTGTACCTAGCTAGTCGTGCTGATGTGAGATGTTGTGTCTGCGTTCTGTTTAACAGAACATCTACAGAGTGAGGTACCATCACGGTTAAAGAGTGACCCAGAACCATACCCTCACTTTGTTTTGTGGTCCAGAGTCAGTGACCCCTCCTGACCTTGGGTAGGAGATTTACCAGGGTGAAAGCCAGAGCCAGCTCTGTCCCAGAGGGGGTTTGTGAGTTTGGGGTGGAGGGCAATCCCTGCGGGAATTCACTCATGTGCCATGAATTTTAATGTGGGTACCACCCTCTGTCACACGATGCCCCCAGTACTATTTCTGGGCAGAGTTCTTTGTTATCTTTTTCATGACAATAACTCCCAGAATGCTCCTGGGAGCAACCTAGAAAACTCAGATCGGAACCTGAGTAATAGAATCAAAAATAGGAATGGTATGGACTGAGATTTTTCTTGCCAAACAGGATGAGACACCCACACCAGACCTAGCAAACCCAAACAGACCTCAGGTGAATGGTGGGACAACTGTAATGGAGGAGGAGAGACAAGGAAATCCCCCCAAACCGCAAAGGAAGCAAAACTAACCAGCACATGAAAAAAGCATAAGGAAAATTAGCAGCTTGAGCACAGGGCTGCTACCCTGCAAATAGAGATTAAATAGGAGGCAGGGTTAAGAGGCTTTTTTAGAGCTTTGCACTTGTGTAACCCAGCCCCTGGGCAAGGAAAGAATAGCCACAGAGTGGTCCAGAGTCGGTGTGCACTGGAACCAGTGGAAGGGTGTTATGGAACCGGGAAGAGAACAATGTAAAAGGGGAGTGAATGAGAGACAGAGTGTGGGTTGTATGGGGGAGGTCAGGAGGGGCGGAGGTGGACCGAGAGATCAGGCAGAGCACGGATGTTGGAGTGGAGTGTTGAAGAGTTTTTGGCAGATGTGGTGTATAGTGCAGTTGAGGTATTGGTTGTGAGAGAGAGAGTGGTACCAGTTAAGTGCAGTGTGGTGAGGAGGGTGTAAAAGATGAGTGAGAAAAGAAAGATACAGAGTGGGAGAAGAATAGGGGAATTAGAGAGAGTGAGAGTGATACACATTGTGTATAGTAGGAGGATGTGGAGGGAGTACAAGGTGGTAGTGAAAGTAATGATGAAAGTGGAGTGTAACAGGTGGCGATAGTTGGAAGAGATAGATGAGGAGCGTGTGAAAAGATTAGGGGACAAAAGTGCAGATGGGAGATTATGTGTAGAGGAGTGGAGAGAGGTCGGAGAGTGTTGAGGAGAGCGGTGTGTCTAGTGGTAAGGAGAGAGGCAAGAAGAGGGGTGTAGAGAGTTGAGGAGAGGGGTGAGGAGACAGGTGGGAGGGGGTAAGGAAACGGGTATGCCCTTGGGCTTGGCACGCTATACAAATAAATAAAATACAAATACAAATAGAGATAAGGAAGGTAATAAGAGGGGTGTGGAGAGAGGTGAGGAGAGAGTGCGGACATCTAAAAGACAGAAGGAGAGAGCGAGAGGAGAGGAGAAAGACCAGAGGGTGAGAGAAGGTGGAGAAGGAAGGTGTCACGCTCACCTGATTCCCACAGAGGCGCAGGTCTGGCTTCGAGTGCTGATGCTTCTTCAATGGTGAAGCGCATGACTCTGATGATGGAGAGGAAGGGCCCCTCTACTCTGGCTTTTCTGGCTCGCAGGAATATTCCCCTGTGCGTGAAAAGGGAGTATTACCTACTGACGGAATAATGCCCAAGCCTCCCACTCCCTTCCAACCCTCCTCGATACCCTTCCACGATTCCCCGTGAAGTCTCACCTTAGGGTCTGGAAGGATGAGTTCTCCATCCTGCTTCTGATGCAGGGGCGCGTTGAAACCCAGTTACTTCACTGGATTGAGGTTTGATGGGAGTTCAAAATAAGCTTGACTATTCAGGTGAGGCGCTGTAAGAGTTCTGTTGCAAGTTCAAAAGTTCAAGCTTAATAATAATGTTCATTGTCTTATTGCAGCAAGCGCTAATGCTTATGTCTTTTTCCCCTTAGGGGCCGGGGTTCGGAATGCCGGAGATATGGCGCCGACCCGAAGTGTAAGTTCCGGATGAGCGTTCAGGTAATGTCTTTGCATTGGCTCATTCAATGTCTTTGTCTTTTTTCCCCATTGGGGCCGGGGTCCGGAATGCCAGGAAGCGGCAGGACCTGAAATGAAATGGGAATGACCCAACAGGTAAGTCTTAGAAGGAAACTGAGCTTTTCCTATTTCCCTTCCTTCTCTCACCTTGTTTTCTTGTCTTTTCTCTCTAGGCTCTGGGAAGTGGGTGCGGATCCGGATGATCGCTGCTGTAGATGGAGGCGCCCAGGAAAGGTGAGTGAAATGCAGCGCTGCAGCGATCGAAGCGAAATGCTTTTAAAATGATGTCTTCCCTTTCAGGATCGTCGGTGTGATGTCTCCGTGATGCAGATTTAGCAGGTAAGGTCTTCTTTCTCACCAATTCTCTCTTATCTCCCTTTGCAGGCGACCCAGGATGCTGACAGGCGTGGCTGAAGTCCAGATGCAGGAGCTGACACGGTGAGCATCCAGCTGCGAGGAGCAGAACAACGCGAAGCGTGAGTTGCTGATCGGGCGTGGTTTAAATAGCTTTGGAAGAAGTTCCAGGCATGTATCCTTCCACCGATCAGGTATGTATCCTTCCCCGACCACACCCAGGTGGAAAGTAGTCCCACAGGTAAAGTAGTTCCATTCAGGCCTCAAGAGGGCCTGTATGTAGCAGCATGGTCTGCATCAGGTAAGTGCACATTAAAACACTTGAACACATGTCTAGCTTTATGAGCCTGGCGCCTAAGGCGCCAGGACAGGGGTCCAACATGAGCCTGGCGCCTAAGGCGCCAGGACTGTGTCCAAAGGGCCCCAGCTTGGGCCCGCTGGCACTTCCCTGGGGGGAATGATGCCTGCCTCTGGGGTTGCTGGGTCGGACCTGGCTCCTTGGAGGCAGGCATCATGGCAGTACCCCCCTCAAGGCCCCTCCCATGGTTGTTCCCTCCGGGGGTTTTGGCTTGTTCGGAAATCTCCGGTGGAACCTTTGTATTAATCGAGGTGCGTGAACATGCTTACTAGGCTCCCACGATCTCTCCTGAGGTCCATATCCCTTCCAGTCAACAAGATAGAAGAGTTTTGACTTTAACACCTTGGAGTCTAAAATGTCTTTAACTTCGAATTCTAATTCCCCTTCAATTTGAACTGGGTCTGGAGGCTTGGACAGTCGGGTCCCTGGTTGTACTGGCTTCAAAAGTGATGCATGAAAAACTGGATGAATACGCATGTTAGATGGTAAATCCAGTTTAAAGGCCACGGGATTGATTATAGCCTTGATGGGATAAGGTCCTATGAATCTGGGATTGAAGGTTCGCGGGCCCTTGAGGGGTAAATGTTTCGTTGCTAGCCATACCTGGTCTCCTACTTGGTAAGGAGGAGTTTTACTTCGGTGCAAATCAGCATTTTCTTTATACTTTTTCTTGGCTTGCTGTAAATGAGTTGCAGCTTCTTTTAAGGCTCGGGTTATTGTGGAATGCAGATGATTTACTGCGGGCATTTCCAGGGTCAGAGGTGGATCTAGGTCAGAGGTCCGAGGATGATGACCATACAAAGTATAAAAAGGAGTTTGTCCGGTTCCAGAATGCACTGAATTGTTGTATGCATATTCTGCGATCCAAAGGATGTCTTTCCAATTTAACTCGGATTGGTGTAACATGCACCGAAGATATTGCTCGAGAGTCTGATTGGTTCTCTCGGTTTGTCCGTCGGTCTGGGGGTGGTGGCTGGTGGACCGCACATCTATTTGTGCTAGTTGGCAACATTTCTTCCAAAAATGGGAGATACATTGACTTCCATGATCCGAGACTAATATGGAAGGAAAACCATGTATGCAAACTATATTCTCCAGAAATTCCTTGGCCAAGGTGGAAGCTGAAGGCAAACCTTTTAAAGGGATAAAGTGGGCCATTTTGGAGAATAGATCCACAATTACAAGGATAGTGTTGTAACCAGCACAAGGAGGCAGGTCAGTTATAAAGTCCATTGACAAGGTGTGCCATGGTGCAGGTGGAATATCCAAGGGTTGAAGTAGGCCGGCTGGCCTTTTCTTTTGACCCTTGTTTTGGGCGCAAATTCCGCAAGACAATACGAAAGACTTTATGTCTTTTCTCCAAGAAGGCCACCAGGAGTGGCGTTTGATTTTTTCCTCCGTTTTAGCGATACCAGGGTGTCCTTCCATTAATGATTCATGATGATGGGCAATAACAAGTTCTTGCAATTCTTTACTTGGCAGAAACAACCGCTCCTGGAAGTAGGGTAAATCATCCTTAACGGTGTAATGAGGACCCTTTTGACTCCATTCCAGTAAGGCTGAAGAGTCTAGAAGTTGTTTTACTTGTGTTTGGATGTCCTCAATAGTTTTCAATGAAGTTAGGCCTAAGATTCTTTGTTCAGGTATGATTGGCACAGGTTCTAAACTGGAATTGGGTTCTTCCATGCCAATCCGGGATAAGGCGTCAACTTTACCATTCTTGCAGCCAGGGCGATAGGTAATTACGAAATCAAATTCCGCAAAGAATAGAGCCCATCGGAGTTGTCGTGAAGATTGAGCTTTGGCCGTCTTTAAATATTGTACATTTCTGTGGTCTGTAATTACGGTGATGGTGTGTCTTGCCCCGAGGAGGTAGTGACGGAAAGCCTTGAAACAGATTTAATAGCCAGTAACTCCTTGTCGGTAATTGCGTAGTTGATTTCAGGAGGAGAACATTTCCTGGACCAAAAGGCCACAGGGTGTAGTTGGTTAGTTTCTGGGTCTCTTTGCGACAGGACAGCTCCCATGGCCGAACTGGATGCGTCGGTTTCCACAATGTAAGGGAGATCTGGGTGCGGGTGCTTCAATACAGGTGCAGAGGTGAATTTGGTTTTCAGGTCCTGAAAGGCTTGTTCGGCCTCAAGAGTCCATTCAAAGCGTTTGTTATTCTTTAGGAGAGCTGTGATGGGTTGGACTGTTCAGGAAAATTCCGGAATGAATCTTCGATAGAAATTGGCGAAGCCGAGCATGCTCTGAACTCCCTTCACCGAGCTAGGAGATGGCCATTTGAGGATGGCGTCCACCTTTCGCGAGTCCATTCGGACTCCTTGAGGTGTCAGGATGAATCCGAGAAACTCAACTTCTGTGGTATGAAAAATGCATTTTTCGAGCTTTGCAAATAGTCTGTGCTGGCGCAATTTCTCAAGAACTGCCCTAACATGTTTTCTGTGATCAGATTCTGAAGAAGAGTACACCAGGATGTCGTCAATATAAACAATGACACAGACATCGATAAGTTCCCAAAGAACATCATTCATAAAGTACTGAAAGGCGGCAGGTGCATTGCACAAACCGAAGGGCATCACCTGATATTTGAAGAGCCCAAATTTGGTGCGGAATGCAGTCTTCCATTCGTCGCCTTCTTTTATACGCACCAGGTGATAAGCTCCTCGGAGATCTAACTTGGTGTACACACAAGCGTCTTTCACCTGGTTGATAAGCTAAGGGATCAGGGGCAGAGGATAACGATTCTTAATCGTTATTTGATTAAGGGCGCGATAGTCTATACATGTTCTAAGGTCGCCCTCTTTTTTCGGCACGAAGAACAGAGCTGAGGAGACAGGAGACTTGGACGGACGAATAAAACCATTGGCTAGGTACTGATCTAAATACTGACGCAAATGCAGGTTCTCAGGTTCTGTAAGAGCATAAATCCTACTACAAGGTAGTTGAGCATTGGGTACCAGATCGATTTGGCAATCATAAGACCGATGGGGAGGTAACGTGTTAGCCTGTTCCTTCTGAAAAACGTCTTGGAATTCTTGGTATTCTGACGGTAGCTGTACAGGGGTGGAAGTTGCTGAGGCTAGACCCATAACTGGATTTCTTGGATAACAAGTTGGTTCACAATCAGGAAAACTTATCTTCTTTGCTCGCCAGTCGATTCTGGGATTATGTGTTTCTAAACAAGGAATTCCAAGAATTACTTGAAATTGTGGGGCCTTGATCACATCAAACACGATTGCTTCCCGATGTCCATCCTGACCCACCAGTGTCATTTCAACAGTGGAATGCGTTA
This sequence comes from Ambystoma mexicanum, assembly GCF_040938575.1. Classification (NCBI taxonomy): domain Eukaryota; kingdom Metazoa; phylum Chordata; class Amphibia; order Caudata; family Ambystomatidae; genus Ambystoma; species Ambystoma mexicanum. The sequence continues at coordinate 277,183,675 of NC_090937.1, forward strand.
CAGGCCCTGAGGCTATTTCGGTTCCATCCACTGTAGTAATGACATCTTGGGTTACTTTCGGGCGGAGAGGGAGCTTAATCCTGGAAGCCAATTCACGGTCTATGTAGTTTCCAATAGCTCCACTGTCGATGTATGCTTTTACAGCATGCAACTGCTGAGGCTGTTTTGGGTCCACGAGCACCATTGGCATGACAAAATGCGAGGTCAAAGAGTTTGTTTTCAAGCTCGGCAAGCGGACCCCTACGCTTGTCGGGCTAGGTCGTTCCCCGAATCAGGTGTTAATAAATCGTTATCAGTGGCTCCAACCACCTTCTTAGGTGGTTTAACCGGACAATTTCGAAGAAAGTGACCGGACGTCCCGCAATACAGACAAAGTTGCATTTGCCGCCTTCTCTCTCGTTCCTTCTGCGTTAATGGTCCTTTAACACCGCCGATTTGCATAGGTTTGGATACGTCGGTACTCTTGGAGTTAGCGTGGGTTTTGATCGGTACTCGGGTTTCGTACTTGAACCGATCTGCTTTTCTATTTTGAAGTCTGTGATCAAGTTGAACCACCAAGTCTATGTAGTGTGCGCAGACCTGGGGTGGATCCACTATCTGAGCTAGAACATCCTTAAGCTCTCCGCGCAGGCCTCGATGAAACAATGCGATCCTTTTGTTTTCTGGCCATCCAGTTTCCACAACCAGTCTATTAAAGGTGGCAACGTAGGACAGGAGATCCTGATTACCTTGTCGTAAGGATAGCAGTTCGTTATCAAGGGCCTATCCTTGAGAGTGTCGAGCAATCAATCTTTCCATGCTGGCCTGGAAGCCCTGAAAATCCTGGAGAATGGGATCATCCTGATTTACCAATGGAATAGACCAATCGGCAGTACTGCCATTGAGGTAAGATAGTATAAAGGCTACCTTGGTCTGGTCGTTAGGGAAGGCCCCGGGTCTGCATAGAAAGTGTAAACGACATTGGTTCATAAAGACGGCATATTTCTTGGGATCCCCCGCAAAACGTTCAGGCGGGGCCAAAGGCATGTGTCCAGGTAGATTGATTTGTACCGGGTTATTCAAACCCATTGATGTGGAAGTACCTCCGGAATTAGGTAAAGGAGTGTGCCCTGCCTGGGCCTGCAATTCACCTTTTGGCCAGGTCATCAGTTCTTTCCTTGGATAGGATCAGTTCTCTTTTGAGAGCATTAGTCTCCTGGTGGGCTGAGTGCACTTCTGCCCGTAATTCCCCCAAAAGCTGGGCCAGCTGATCTGTCTCGGAAGTCTCCATAGCGCCCGGGTGGGAAATTGTGGGTAGGCTTCGCGTTCTGTCACGCTCACCTGATTCCCACGGAGGCGCAGGTCTGGCTTCGAGTGCTGATGCTTCTTCAATGGTGAAGCGCATGACTCTGATGATGGACAGGAAGGGCCCCTCTACTCTGGCTTTTCTGGCTCACAGGAATATTCCCCTGTGCGTGAAAAGGGAGTATTACCTACTGACGGAATAATGCTCAAGCCTCCCACTCCCTTCCAACCCTCCTCGATACCCTTCCACAATTCCCCGTGAAGTCTCACCTTAGGGTCTGGAAGGATGAGTTCTCCATCCTGCTTCTGATGCAGGGGCGCGTTGGAACCCAGTTACTTCACTGGATTGAGGTTTGATGGGAGTTCAAAATAAGCTTGACTATTCAGGTGAGGCGCTGTAAGAGTTCTGTTGCAAGTTCAAAAGTTCAAGCTTAATAATAATGTTCATTGTCTTATTGCAGCAAGCGCTAATGCTTATGTCTTTTTCCCCTTAGGGGCTGGGGTTCGGAATGCCGGAGATATGGCGCCGACCCGAAGTGTAAGTTCCGGATGAGCGTTCAGGTAATGTCTTTGCATTCGCTCATTCAATGTCTTTGTCTTTTTTCCCCATTGGGGCCGGGGTCCGGAATGCCAGGTAGCGGCAGGACCCGAAATGAAATGGGAATGACCCAACAGGTAAGTCTTAGAAGGAAACTGAGCTTTTCCTATTCCCCTTCCTTCTCTCACCTTGTTTTCTTGTCTTTTCTCTCTAGGTTCTGGCAAGTGGGTGCGGATCCGGATGATCGCTGCTGAAGATGGAGGCGCCCAGGAAAGGTGAGTGAAATGCAGCGCTGCAGCGATCGAAGCGAAATGCTTTTAAAATGATGTCTTACCTTTCAGGATCGTCGGTGTGATGTCTCCGTGATGCAGCTTTAGCAGGTAAGGTCTTCTTTCTCTCCAATTCTCCCTTATCTCCCTTTGCAGGCGACCCAGGATGCTGACAGGCGTGGCTGAAGTCCAGATGCAGGAGCTGACACGGTGAGCGTCCAGCTGCGACGAGCAGAACAATCCGAAGCGTGAGTTGCTGATCGGGCGTGGTTTAAATAGCTTTGGAAGAAGTTCCAGGCATGTATCCTTCCACCGATCAGGTATGTATCCTTCCCCGACCACACCAGGTGGAAAGTAGTCCCACAGGTAAAGTAGTTCCATTCAGGCCTCAAGAGGGCCTGGATGTAGCAGCATGGTCTACATCAGGTAAGTGCACATTAAAACACTTGAACACATGTCTAGCTTTATGAGCCTGGCGCCTAAGGCGCCAGGACAGGGGTCCAACATGAGCCTGGCGCCTAAGGCGCCAGGACTGTGTCCAAAGGGCCCCAGCTTGGGCCCGCTGGCACTTCCCTGGGGGGAATGATGCCTGCCTCTGGGGTTGCTGGGTCGGACCTGGCTCCTTGGAGGCAGGCATCATGACAGAAGGGTTGAGTTAGAGTAGACTAAAGGGTGATGCAAAGGGGGTCATGAGATCGGGGAAAGGTGAGACAGAGAGCACATGCATGAGAACAGTCCAAGATTACCAACACAATAAACTTATCGTTCCTACTGAGCAAACCTGGGGAGTGTTAGGTTATAGATCCCTTAGAACTACCCTGGAAGGAGCCAGATGGATAAGGATTTTGCCTTTAAGCCCTCACCTCTACGTAGCTTTTGGATAGTAGGGGTTACTGATCGTAAGTTGTCAAGCATGGGGCTAGGGAAGCATGAGTTATGGAGGTGGAATCCCACAGGAGGTTGCGATAGGGAACCCCTGAGAGATATTGTTTACCACTTTCAAAATAAAAACCCTTGAACCATCTTTCAGTGTATGGCAGTTATAGAAGCTATCCATGAAGGCTACAACATGGCATAGAATTTAGAGCTGAATGTTACGCGTGCTGGCTCCAAAAAATAGAGGGCCGAATATGGAAATTGATTCTGGGTCTTGAACAGTCTATGACAAACCACCCAAGCAATATGGAGAAATATAAGCATTTATATAAAATGTAAACATGCCAAATATGACACAACTGTTGTTATTTGAGAAGAAGCCCTGACCAGGGACTCTCACATAATGGTTCAATTTGAAAAACACTGCACAGAATTCTTGAATTTGATATCCATTGATGTTGACTGGCCACAGGTACAATTTGGAGTGGAATTGGAAATCAAGAAAAAGGCCAAGATTTGGAATCAGCAACAAAATTCTGATTATCTTGGGAGACTGATGATGATGAGGGAGTATGTAAATCATTTCCTGATGTTTAATACCATACGACTGGATGTTGAAAGATTTACTAACTATTGTGTATAATGTTTTTACGCTTTTTAGCCTGACTAAATGTCTGAACTATGAAGCTGTTGGAGCAAGGGCAAGCATAGTGCAAAACAAACAACTGGCAGAATTTGTGCTTAAGTGACCAAAGTGGAGAACCTTAAACAACTTTACATTGAGAGCCGGGTAGCTGAAGAATGTAAAAGGTTATTTGCATGCTTTTTGAGATGTCAAGATATTTAATATGAGCGATTTTTGTATACGATTGATGAGTGGCATGCAAAACCTGAGAAATATTTATATTATCTATTAAAACAATTTTTCAATTTTTTTTAAAAGAGTTAAGCTCAATCAAAAACCAACTAAATTCCAAAAACAGTGGAAATAACGAAATAAAGGTACAAACACTTAGTGCATACCACTACAATTTCTACATAGCAATGTAAATGTAACCATAAAACTATAATTAGAAACACTCTTTCCATACCACTACAAAATACATGCCGACATACCTCTACAAATTCAAGCAGAAAACTACAACTAGAAACACTACCTTCATGCCACTACAAATGTGTAGGAGATATATTGTCATGTAGGTCTTGTATATATACTCAAAGGGAGAGCCAAGTTCATCCTCACTTTCATGTACATATCTATAAAGGTATCAGAAACTGACAGCTCATACATGTATGGTCTATTCATGTGCATATATACTGCGTATAAAAAAGTATGTTCATTGTGTGCATGTGTAATATATAAATACATCTTAAAACCTGAATATCTCCAACTCGATTTTCTAAATATTTTTTTCAGTGCATCAATTAGTGATAAGATCTAGGTCCATGCCAAAAATCTGGAACATCTGAAAATTGTGCCTCACAATCTTACTGTGGTTTTATTTCTGATTTTTTCATGGAAGCATTCAAAAATTAATTGTGGCAATAACCGCCGAGCCGACGGGCCATTACTGTCTCAGGTAATGCCTCCAGGCCTGAAGTAACGGTGACCCCAGGGGCATTACCTTTAGGCGGTAATGGCCCGCCGGCGAGGAGGTTATTGCCATTAGTATTCCGGAGTATGCAGGCTCGGGATACTAGTTTGACTAGGCTGACGAAACCTTTTCAAGCGGCATTTCTTTTACCATTTGAAAAGGTTTTGTCACCGTGCGCGTTAGTTCTAGGAACACTAGAACGCGCGTACTGCTTCATTCACTGCAAAGGAGCAAAAGGGTGCCATTTTGGCCTAAGTTGCTCCGTACTAATGAATGGGAAGAAACTGGCCACCTTGGAAAAGGGAGAAGGGACTACATGTGGTTCCTTCTCCTTTTCCATGGTTGCCAGAAAAAAAAAGAGTGTACCCGGCGTGGGATGTATGCAAGTGAGTCCACGCGATTACACTGTGGAAAGGCTCGGAAACGAGTCAATGCACATGCAGTGTATCCCATGGATTTGCTGCGCCGGGTACTAATGAGAAAAAGTATCTTTTGGAACTCCATGAACAATCACACTTAACCCTAACTATGTATGCTATGTACTAGTGTAATGGCATAATACATATAATAATATATATTTTGGTGCATGAGCACCTACAGTCAGTGAATGTCTATGGATTTACAGATGTTAAGATTTTCTACTTGATTGTAGATGTATGAAATTCTTTAAATTATATAACATTTTATTATTTGTGAATGTTTTTGGTAAACCATTGCACAATATAATAAATACACCAAAATAAACATGTGATTTATCATTGCAAAGGACTAGTCCATTTGTACTGTAATGAATGCGCGTTTCAGAAACATTTTATGCGTTACATTATCACATTTACATTCTATGTCGGTGTCCCTCACAAGAAGCGAGTCGGGAGCAGGAAAAACAGCTCTCTTCACCATTCTTAATGTGGGTAGACGCTATCCCTTTAACAGCTGCGTCAATATGTTATGCCATTTTTTTCGGCTTTGCATAGCTCACTGCTGTCATTTTTATCGTCTCTTGGCACTTTGGGACCTACAAAAAATGGGCTTGGTTTCATTAGTTGGAGACAAAGGAAAAGTGCAAGATTGCTTTTGCGTGGTGTCAATGTGTGAAAATTGAAAGAACCCAGGCTCTGTGAGCTGGTAGGGCCTTTGGGGTACGTTTATCTGGAAAGTGTAGGCATACTGATTTGGGTGCTATTACAAGGTCCGCCCTGTTAGCCAGGATGTCTTGAAGGTTGCTGACGGCTGATTTTATCAAGATGATATGTGTGGCAAGCCCTGGTTATTTCCCACGTCGACAGTGGCAATGCCCCACCAATAGGAGTCTCAGATGCCATCTTGGACCTCCGGCACATTGATGCACTCCTCATCACAGGACTAAGAAAATGTGGCCACGTCACCCCTATCCTCGAGGAGCTGCAAGGGCTACCCCTCAATTCATGAATAATGTTTATTAGAACCCAGCTAGGCACAATCAGCGCGATAAAGACCTACCTGCTACGGGGGCGCTGGGACCGCCGCATGCCCTCAAGTTCCTTTCCATTCTTCATCTGGCCACCATGGAAAGGGAGTCGCCCACCCCATGACGGCCATTTTCTTTGTTTACCTTTTTAATATCTTTTTAATGGCCACCATGGAAAGGGAGAAAGGACTGCATGTATTCCCTTTGCACTGATCCATGGTGGCCATTTTCTTTCTATTTTTTATTCAGTTGAGAAACTGTTTTCACTCTGTTTCGCAGCTTGAGAAAAAACACTGTTAGTACCCCGGTACAACGTGCTGTGGTACTAATAGCAATAGAACCCTCAGAGGGAAGGGTTCGCCCGGGCATGTAACTATCGCCCAGGGGCATTACCAGACTGGTAAGGCCCCCCTTCAGAGGGTTCTATTGCTTTAAGAGAACTGCATCACCAAACAAAGTAGTCACAACCAAAACACCACACTACCTGGACGATGAATTCACAATCTGTGGTGGGCAGTTCACCGCCAGAAGCGACAACATTGCCAATCTGGAAAGACAGAACTGCAAGAAAGAAATGACTAGAAAATAGGCTTTTTTCCTGCTTTGCCCACTGTCTTTGGCATAAATTACCAATGCAGGTACCAATGCAGGTAAATGGGTCTGCTCCATCACTTCAGGAAGGACATGATAACCTTATTCCACAAAAGACAACTTTCTGATCACCAATCGTTCCACTCAACCCTATGCCTCCTTCCTGCGGCTCCACCTATCCATTCTCTGCTACCCTTGCACCCTTATCTGTAATCCGCTGGGTGCATCCCCTATGCATAGTGCTCTGTTGCTTCCCAGCAGGGCCGGCCTTAGCGGCAGCAGCGCCCTGTGCAGAATTGGCACCCCCCACTCTCCACGCGCCCCTGTCAACAGGGGGAGGGGCAGGGGCAGGAGGCGCCACATTTTTGTTCTACCTCCCCGCTCCAGCGCCTGGCAGGGAGTTAATCACTGGAATAGGGCGCTCTTCACTACACCTAGTCCTACTGTTCCCCGCCCCAGTACTTACACAATCAAAGCCTTCTGCCTTCTCCCAAAGATTAGCAAATCCATGTTTTTGCTCCCACTCCGCCGCCCCCTCTAACTCCTATAAAGGTGGTTGCTTACCGTCTTTCGTTCTGACATAACAATATGTCGAATCGATGACCAGAGTGTTGGGGGGAAGGAGGAAGAGAGCGTGTCCTGGGACGAGGAGGAGTAGTTGGTGTAATGAAGATTACCAGAACGTACTTAGGCAAGGAAGGAAAGCAGGGGAGAGTCTACAATGCACCAGTAACGTGCAGCACATCTAGTGTTTTTTAATGAGCACCCAAGAGACATCAAACTGAAAAAGAGCTCAACACAGCCCGAGCAAACTCCCACACACTCTGCCCAGGGAGTCCCTTCCCCACTTCAAGCCTCCGGCTCCCTAGGCAGACTTGATGTTGAGGCAGAGCCAGCACGCCTCCTCTGAAGGTGCCTGCGCACCGTGGGGTTGAGGGGCTACCCCCATGTCCCAACACGTGAGGTAGACAGAGGGGTGAATACTTACTCCGCCAGGCCTCCAACCCCGGAACTCTCCCAGCAGTGTCCAGACATTTGGTCGACTGAAAACTGGTCGAATGACATTTGGTCGACGCAATTTGGTCGAAAACCAAATGGTCGAATTTTTTTTTTATTATATATTTATTTTTTGGGTTTTCGTTTTTTAAAAAAAGGGGTTTTTAGAAAAAAAAGGGGGCTGGGGGACCCCCCAAAAAAAAACAAAAAAGGGGTGAAAATAAAAAAAATTAAAAAATTCGACCATTTGGTTTTCAACCAAATTGGTTCGACCATTTGTCTGGTCGACCAATTTTTTTCGACCAAATGTCTGGTAACCCTCCCAGCCCCATGAGCCATGCACCTCAGGTGGGAAATCGTTACAAGGATTTTAACCTGAGGTCCAGCCCAGCAGGCCCTCTCTGGAGTCCGGCAGAAGAAACAACAAGACTAGAGACGGTAAGCAATCTCCTTTATAGAAGAGGGTCCCAAAGCATAGACAGGTGTAACGCTCACCTGATTCCCGTAGAGGCGCCGGTCTTGACTGGGCGTATACCGTATCTTCAAAGGTGATGTGTAACACACGGCTGGCTCTTTGGGCTGGACCTCTGTGCACTGTATGTCTGGCTCGAAGGGTAAGATGTCTTAGGTAAGTGAACGCTGTGCTCTCCATCTGCCTCGAGGCAGGGTGCTGTAACCAGTTTCTTCACTGGATAAGGGGAGCAGGCCTCTTGACTTCAGAGGACTGCTGTCCGTCGTTTACTGCACGAACGGTAAGTTTCGAGTAATTCTAATGTCTTTAAAGTCTTTAGTAATGATGTCTCTTGTTTTGCAGGGTTCCGGCGATGGCGGATGGCGGGCTGAAGTGAGTTGAAGATGGAGCCCGTGTGATGAATAGAAGCGCCTGGAAGCACGTAAGTAAGCGCTTGTTGCCTGCTTCACGATGCGCTCTAACTGTCTTTTTATTTTGCAGGTACAAGTTCGGGGCGGCTGCAGGGTGCCGGAATACCCACTGGGTTAGATGTGGAAAGGAGTAATGGCACGTGAGTATTAAAGTTCCCCAATGTCTTTAAACGCACCTTGTTTTGTCTTTCAGATGCGGGATGCAACGCCGAAGGCCTCCGGAGCGTGCGAAGAGTTGGTAAGCTTTTGTCTTTCAGATGCCGGAATGCAGTGTGAAGACCTCCGGAGCGCACGAAGAGTAGGTAAGCCTTTGTCTTTCAGATGCCGGAATGTAGCGCGAGGCGTTGGTGACAGCCGATGGACCAGGTAAGTGAAGAGCTGTCACTGAAGACCGTAATGCTAACCTGTTCTTTCTTGTCTTTATAGGTGTTGCTGAAGACTGGATTCAGAATGGTAAGCCTTTTTCCTTAGTCCCAGGATCAGATGCAGAAGACACAATGAGCGTTCTGCTGCTGAGGATGCAGAATAACGCAAAGCAAGATTCATCCATCGGGTGTGGTTTAAATAGCCTCCTGTAGTGCTTAGGTGTCTCCTTCCACAGCCACGCCTAGGTAAGAAAAGAGTTCCTGCTTTCCAGAAGAGTTCCAGTGTTCTGAATCTAGGGAGTGGCTCCTGCCCCACCCAACAGGAAAAGTAGTTCCAAACAGAAGAGGATCAGAGACTCAACTGGCAGGCAAGTAAGCAGCATGGTCTGCTGCAGGTAAGTCCACCCAAGCATTATGAGCCCGGCTCTTCCAGCGCTGGGACTGGGCATATTTATGAGCCTGGTGCCACTGGCGCCAGGACTGGGTCCAAAAGGTCCCAATTGGCACTGGTTGGCACTCGGAACCTGGGTTATGGATCTGCTTCCAAGGGAGTTGGGAAAACCCTGACCTTTTGGAAGCAGAGATCATGACAGTACCCCCCCTCAAGGCCCCTCCCAAACCGGGCTTCTCCGGGGGTTTTGGCTTGTCAGGAAATGTTCGGTGAAATCTTTTGATTAGGCGAGGAGCGTGGACATATTCAGCAGGTTCCCAGGATCTCTCTTGGGGGCCGTAGCCTTTCCAGTCAATTAGGTAGAATAGTTTAGATTTGGAGATCTTGGAGTCCAGAATGCTTTTGACTTCAAACTGGAGTTCTCCATCAACTAGGATAGGTTTTGGAGATTTGGTTAGTCGGGTTTGAGGTTGCACGGGTTTTAATAGAGAGACGTGGAAGACCGGATGTATCTTCATGTGCGGGGGCAAGTCCAACTTGACCGCTACTGGGTTTACTATGGTAGTGATGGAATAGGGACCAAGGTATCTTGGGTTGAATGTGCGTGGCCCTTTTAGAGGTAGATATTTGGTGGATAACCAGACTTGATCCCCTACTTGATATTGAGGGGCTTCCTTCCGATGTTGATCTGCTCCTTTCTTGTATTGTTCTTTAGCCCTTTGAAGGTGAGAAACAGATTCCTTAAAGGCTTGGGTGATTGTAGAATGCAGGTAGTCTACTGCTGGTGTTTCAAGATCTTGGAGGGGATCCAACTCCGAGGTTCGAGGGTGACTGCCGTACAAAATAAAAAACGGGGTTTTCCCAGTTCCCGAATGGACAGAGTTATTGTAGGCATATTCGGCTATCCAAAGGATGTCTTTCCAAGTTTTTTCAATTTGTTGCAGCATGCAGCGTAAATACTGTTCCAGAGTTTGATTGGTCCTCTCGGTTTGTCCGTCGGTCTGAGGGTGGTGACTGGTCGATAGTCTCACATCAATTTGAGTCGACCGACAGCAACTTCGCCAAAAATGAGAAATAAATTGACTACCTCGATCCGAAATTAGAACCGAAGGAAAACCGTGCAGTCGGACGATGTTTTCGAGAAATTCTCGGGCCAGAGTTGCTGCTGTTGGCAAGCCTTTGAGCGGAATGAAATGCGCCATCTTGGAGAATAAGTCCACGATTACTAGAATCGTATTGTATCCGGAGCTTGGAGGTAGATCGGTGATGAAGTCCATAGAAAGCGTATGCCAAGGGCGAGGTGGGATGTCAATAGGGCGTAAGAGGCCTGCTGGTCTTTCCTTTTGACTCTTGTTTTGGGCGCATACTCCACAGGACATTATAAAGTCTCTGATATCTTTTTTCCAAGACGGCCACCAGAAGTAGCGCTTGATCTTTTCTGAGGTCTTGGCCATACCGGGATGTCCTTCCATTAAAGAATCGTGATAGCAAGAGATTACTTTTTTCTGTAAATCTGTGCTGGGTAGGTATAATCGTTCTTGGAAATACAATAAGTTGTCCTTTACTGCAAAGTCCTTTCCCTGCAGATGCCAATTCTGTATGTCTGCTGGAGTTACAAGTTGCCTGGCTTTATCCTTAACTTCCTCTATGGATTCTGTGGCGATTACACCCAGAATTATTTGTTCGGGAATGATTGGTACAGGTTTAGGGTTGATCAAGTGTTCTTCCACTCCCATCCGAGAAAGGGCATCAGCTTTACCGTTTTTTTGTACCAGGTCGATAGGTAATTATGAAGTCAAACTCGGCAAAGAATAATGCCCAACGGAGTTGTCTAGAGGATTGGGCTTTTGCGGTTTTCAAATATTGCAGGTTTCGGTGATCCGTAATCACAGTAACGGTGAGTCGGGCCCCCAGCAGATAATGCCGCCAAGCCTTAAAGGCAGACTTGATAGCCAGAAGTTCCTTGTCAGTTATCGTGTAATTGATTTCAGGAGGCGAGAATTTGCGGGACCAAAATGCCACGGGATGCAACTGATTGGTTACCGGGTCCTTTTGTGATAGAACTGCCCCCATGGCAAGGCTTGAAGCATCAGTTTCCACGATGTAGGGGAGTTCGGGGCGAGGGTGTTTTAAGATTGGTGCAGAGATAAATTTAGTCTTCAAATCCTGGAAAGCTTGTTCCGCCTCGGTAGACCATTCAAAACGTTTGTTTTTCTTTAACAAGGCAGTGATGGGCTGGACTATTCGAGAGAATTCGGGGATAAACCTGCGGTAAAAGTTAACGAAGCCTAACATGCTTTGCACACCTTTTATGGAGGATGGTGATGGCCATTTGAGAACTGCATCGACTTTCTTTGAATCCATACGCACTCCGCCAGGTGATAATATGAATCCCAAGAATTCAACTTCAGTCACGTTGAAAACCATTTTTCCAACTTAGCGAAAAGTTTGTGTTGACGCAATCTTTCGAGGACCATTTTCACGTGTTTCCGATGTTCAGATTCCGATGAAGAATAAACGAGGATGTCGTCAATGTAAACAACAACACACACATCTATGAGCTCTCTGAGGACATCGTTCATAAAATATTGAAAGGCGGCCGGGGCATTACAAAGTCCGACGGGCATGACCTGATATTCAAATAGCCCATACTTGGTGCGGAAGGCCGTCTTCCATTCATCGCCCTCTTTTACTCGTACCAAGTGGTAAGCTCCTCTAAGATCCAGCTTTGTATATATGCATGCTTTTCTGACTTGGTCCAGGAGTTCAGGGATCAAAGGTAACGGATATCTATTCTTAACGGTGATCTGGTTCAGGGAGTGATAATCTATACAAGTTCTAAGGTCTCCTTCCTTTTTTGGAACGAAGAACAAAGCTGAAGAAGCAGGGGACTTGGAAGGACGAATAAACCCATTTGCCAGGTATTGATCCAGGTATTGTCGAAGGTGAAGGTTCTCAGGCTCGGTGAGGGCATAAATTCTACTACAAGGAGGAGTAGATCCAGGTATCAGGTCGATCTGGCAGTCATAAGACCTATGAGGAGGTAGAGAGTTAGCCTGATCCTTCCGGAAAACATCTTGGTATTCTAGGTATTCGGGAGCTAACTGGGGAGTCTCTGAAGAAATTGCTGCCAGTGCAACACCAGGTGGAGGGTGACAAGTAGAGACACATTCTGGAAACTGGACCGTTCTTGCTCGCCAATCGATCAGAGGATTGTGTTTCTCTAACCAAGGTATTCCTAGAATAATCTGAAACTGAGGGGCCTTGATCACATCGAACACGATCTTCTCATGGTGTCCATCTTGACTTACTAGCGTCACTTCTTGAGTGGTATGCGTTACTGGCCCGGAGGCTATCTCCGTACCATCCACCGTAGTAATGACGTCCTTTACAGCCTTGGGACAAAGAGTTAGATTCATCCTCAAAACCATTTCATGATCCACATAATTGCCAATGGCACCGCTGTCGACGTAAGCTTCAATTGCATGTAATCGATCCGGATTATCAGGGCTAATGAGGGCCATAGGTATCACGAAATGCGAGGTCACGGAACTGGTTTTCACGCTCGGCAAGAGGACCTCTATTCTTGTCGGGCGAGGTCGTTTCCCTGCTCAGAGTTTGTAACTTTGGTAACTGCAGCTCCTACTGCCTTCTTGGCAGGTTTCACCGGACAGTCTCGAAGAAAGTGCCCTGAGTTTCCGCAATAGAGGCATAATTGCAACTGTTTTCTCCTTTCCCGCTCCTTTTGTGTTAGAGGACCTTTCAGACCCCCTATTTGCATGGGTTCCCCGGAGTCTACTCCTTTGGAAGGAGTTGGCGGTTTGGAAAATACTCGAGCATCAAACTTGGAACGATCGGCCTTCCTGTTCTGCAGTCTGTGATCTATTTGAACGACTAAGTCTATATAGTCCGAACAATCTTGTGGGGGATTCACTACTTGGGCTAACACATCTTTGAGCTCTCCGCGTAGAACTCTATAAAACAGCGTAATCCTTTTGTCCTCAGGCCAGTGAGTTTCCACTATCAGTCTGTTGAAAGACGCAATATAAGCCAAAAGGTCTTGATTACCTTGTCGCAACGAAAGAAGCTCATTGTCCAATGCCTGCCCCTGTGAATGTCTTGCGAACAGTTTTTCCATACTGAGCTGAAAAGCTTGAAAATCATGGAGGACCGGATCATCTTGATTTACTAGAGGGATCGACCAGTCTGCCGCATTGCCACTAAGGTACGAAAGCACGAAAGCTACTTTAGCTTGATCAGTTGGAAAGGCTGCTGGCCGGCATAAGAAATGCAACCGGCACTGATTGATAAATACTGCAAACCTCTTTGGGTCACCAGAAAATCGTTCGGGCGGAGCCAGAGGTACATTTCCAGGTAGGTTGATCTGCACTGGATTCATAGAGGATGTAGAAGGAAGATTTCCCCCAGATGCGGGTAACGGGGTCTGTCCGGCTTGTGACTGTAGCAATTGTCTAGCGAGATCATCTGTTCGCTCCTTGGAAATAATCAGTTCCCTTCTTAGAGCGTTCGTTTCCTGACGGGCTGCATGCACTTCTGCCCTTAGTTCCCCAAGTAACTGGGCTAGCTGGTCGGTATCCGAGGTTTCCATAGCGCCTGGACGGGAGTTTTGTGGTTGGCTTTGCGTTCTGTAACGCTCACCTGATTCCCGTAGAGGCGCCGGTCTTGACTGGGCGTATACCGTATCTTCAAAGGTGATGTGTAACACACGGCTGGCTCTTTGGGCTGGACCTCTGTGCACTGTATGTCTGGCTCGAAGGGTAAGATGTCTTAGGTAAGTGAACGCCGTGCTCTCCATCTGCCTCGGGGCAGGGTGCTGTAACCAGTTTCTTCACTGGATAAGGGGAGCAGGCCTCTTGACTTCAGAGGACTGCTGTCCGTCGTTTACTGCACGAACGGTAAGTTTCGAGTAATTCTAATGTCTTTAAAGTCTTTAGTAATGATGTCTCTTGTTTTGCAGGATTCCGGCGATGGCGGATGGCGGGCTGAAGTGAGTTGAAGATGGAGCCCGTGTGATGAATAGAAGCGCCTGGAAGCACGTAAGTAAGCGCTTGTTGCCTGCTTCACGATGCGCTCTAACTGTCTTTTTATTTTGCAGGTACAAGTTCGGGGCGGCTGCAGGGTGCCGGAATACCCACTGGGTTAGATGTGGAAAGGAGTAATGGCACGTGAGTATTAAAGTTCCCCAATGTCTTTAAACGCACCTTGTTTTGTCTTTCAGATGCGGGATGCAGCGCCGAAGGCCTCCGGAGCGTGCGAAGAGTTGGTAAGCTTTTGTCTTTCAGATGCCGGAATGCGGTGTGAAGACCTCCGGAGCGCACGAAGAGTAGGTAAGCCTTTGTCTTTCAGATGCCGGAATGCAGCGCGAGGCGTTGGTGACAGCCGATGGACCAGGTAAGTGAAGAGCTGTCACTGAAGACCGTAATGCTAACCTGTTCTTTCTTGTCTTTATAGGTGTTGCTGAAGACTGGATTCAGAATGGTAAGCCTTTTTCCTTAGGCCCAGGATCAGATGCAGAAGACACGATGAGCGTTCTGCTGCTGAGGATGCAGAATAACGCAAAGCAAGATTCATCCATCGGGTGTGGTTTAAATAGCCTCCTGTAGTGCTTAGGTGTCTCCTTCCACAGCCACGCCTAGGTAAGAAAAGAGTTCCTGCTTTCCAGAAGAGTTCCAGTGTTCTGAATCTAGGGAGTGGCTCCTGCCCCACCCAACAGGAAAAGTAGTTCCAAACAGAAGAGGATCAGAGACTCAACTGGCAGGCAAGTAAGCAGCATGGTCTGCTGCAGGTAAGTCCACCCAAGCATTATGAGCCCGGCGCTTCCAGCGCTGGGACTGGGCATATTTATGAGCCTGGTGCCACTGGCGCCAGGACTGGGTCCAAAAGGTCCCAATTGGCACTGGTTGGCACTCGGAACCTGGGTTATGGATCTGCTTCCAAGGGAGTTGGGAAAACCCTGACCTTTTGGAAGCAGAGATCATGACAACAGGGCAGGGCCTGAGCGGGTAAGTCTGTCCAAAATCTGTAAATGCCTACTCAGCAACTCTGTGTGGGCATTTACAGATGTTAATGTCACTGCGGTGGGCCCAACTACATTAGCTTCAGGTCACACTTGTTAGACAATCCTGGCTATGCCTCTGGCGGTCAGTGGGGAGGGCAGGGGTGTACTGGCCTTTATGGAACTCTGGAGATTTCCCAGTAGGCCTCTGCACACTGGGCCTCTTTTGTGTGGCATTTCCTAATGTTCCAAAGGAAAAGAGTTGGGTTTGCTGAAAATGTGTACTATGGGGCCACTTTGAAAGTTATTTCCAGGTGGCCTTCATTGCGTAAGTACTGGGACAAGGAAAAGGGACCTGGCGTAACGTTAGTGATTATGGGGGAGCGGGGTGTTGGGTGGTGCCACCTGTGACGTTTGAGCAAGCTCGTTGATTTGCCTGGTACCTGGTAAAAAGTGGAATGGTGACAGGTTTTTGAGGCGTTTGAACAATCAAGAAGCCACAAGCCAAAAAGGACTTTCCCCCGCCACTCACCTGACATGTGCTGCTCACCGAATTAGATAACAAAATGTTGGCCACTTGGCACATGTGTCGTGTTGCATGCTCATTGCCACTCTACGCACATGCCAGCGCCTATTTATTAACTCTATTACTATTGGCATGCCATAGTCGCATTTACGCCACACCCAGCGTGACCATGAGAGCACCAAACTATATGTCCTCTTGTTTACCTGCCACATGCTGTTCAGCCAACTCTCGCACACTTCCGTCCCTGGCCCCCTAAAGCATATTGCAAGGTTTGCACAGTGTCCCAACTCCTGATTCGATGTCCCTCAAAGTATCGTCTGGAAATTGCATTACAAGAGGCGCGCTGTGAATTTGAAACCACGTGTTTCTCCAGAGCAACATTTTAAAGCTATTCTTTCAAAAGCCTTTCTGCGAATGTTTACTGGCGTGCGGCTTTTCTCTCATTTCTGTACTTCCTGGTCATTGTGTGAAGCCCGCTCGTGCTCAAAATAAACCCAGCGCTCATTTAATCACGAATGACCTTCATCCTCGCGATACAAAGCAGGGCCGAGCGATTGGATCGTTTGTCCTGCATTCCGATTACCACCCCAGTGTTCCAGCAGCTGCATTCGTTGATTGGCGGATGGCTAAGTGATGATTTCACGAGCTCGTTCTTCAGAGCATAGGTGAAGGTGATTGACACCTTTCACTCTGCCGTGACTTGGGAGGGGACGTTTACACTAAGGCTTTGTGTTTTCAATTGGCGATGTAAAGTGGCCGTAAGGGAGGCATTCCGTTTGTTTGGCTCTGGTGACGGCAGTCACCTGTTCACGACTTCATGCTATCTGCGACGCTCCAAACCCAAAATATCATGGCCTGGCACTCTCTCTCATTTTTCCTCCAGACTCTCTTCTTCAGTGATAATGACTTGAATAATGATTTTTGGTTTTTAATGACTTAGGACCAGAGGCGTTGCTAGGGGGTGTCTGAGGGGCTATAGCCCCAGGTCTTTTGGTTGTAGCCCGGGATAAAATCTCAGGGGTTACAACAACAAGGCTAGCTAGCCCCAAGTTCTGACATTCCCGACATTAGCGATCTTTTCCTGACCTAGCAACACCCCTGCTTAGGACAGTCCTGATGGACACATTTTAAACATTTTATGTATCAACTCGTTATGTGTTGTTCTGATAAGGTTTTAGCCAGTGTATTATATTATATGAATTGTCTTCCTTTGCACCCCTCCTACATGTTACATGCTTTAATTTGTATCTAGTAACTGTATATTGCATTGAGTGATTTCATGCATTGTTGTTTTTATGGTTTTTACACCGAAAATAAAGCTGTATTCATTTGGTAATGACTTGGGCCCGGCAGGACAAGTCATATGGAACCATTTCCAAGGGCTGTGGGTCAATACCTCCCCATCCTTCTTCCTTGTGCCCATATGCTACGATACCTCCCACCTCCGTTCAAGAACCATTTCTATTTCTGTTCTCCTTCTATACATACCCGCCCTTCTTACTAGGGTATAATACCTTACCTCGCCCTGTCCCTCCAATTATTTCTTTTCTGCTGGTCCTGGGGTGCCTTGAGGGTCAGGGGGAGGTGACGTACTTACTGGTGGGTCCTGGAGGGACAACAGCAGAGTCTATGCTGTGCACCGGAGTGGGGCCGAGCTCGCAGGTAAGAAGCACCCTGGAATGATGTCTCGCCGCTCTACCATAAAGTTAAAAAAAAGAGTGAAACAGTGGGGGGTAGGGGACATGTACAGGGAAAATTTAAGGTGCCATAGCAACCAGCTATACGCTCTTGGAAAGCCTATTGCAAACATGGGGAAGGCCACCAAGAAGATGAAATGTCTTACACACGGGGCCTCGTCCAGGTCCTCCTGGTCATCCCCAGAGGGGAAGGAGGTGGAAGGGGCGGAGAAGCCTTTAAAGAAGAATCATGGGTTTCTATAATAAAAAGGCTTCAATGGAAGGACATAAGAAAAGATGATATTCTCCCTCCTCCACCACTCCCACCAGAACCTCTTCCACAAATTCTTCCCCAAGGACTTCCAGTTTGGAAGGAGAGGAGACGAGAGAAATAAACACCTGTACATAGCCGAATATATGGACTTCTGAATGCAAGTTGAACCCGCACAGGAGGAGGGTTAGCACCCTCTGCCGAAGTATTTACAAATCACGGAAAGGGCTGCCATTACTGCCTGCAATAAAGGAAGAGATCTTCAAGGAGTGGGCAGAACCAGATAGGAAAAGTATCCCCAGATGTCTGGCTAAACTTTACCCCTTGAAAGGGGTGGAGAAAGATCTTCCACAGACAATTCAAATAGATGACATCATCTAAAACCTGGTAGAATGGTTGTTGATGGCTCTAGAGAATGTGATAAAACATTGTGCAGACCCTGCTTTGAGCAAGGCCTACACAGGAGCACACTAGATTATGAGGTTCTGTGTATATACATCGTACATGGCAGAGATGGCGTCGCACACCTTTTCCAGATTAGCTACAGCGATTGACGATGGATTGGACTGTGCATCTATTTGATATGATATACAGTCACAAGTGGATTTTCAATTGGACTTGGCGTATGATGAAATCAAGGACTCAGCCGCGTAAATGGGGTGGTATCAACATGTCACAGGTTTCCCCCCTTCTCACCTGGTACTGTTGTTTGCTGGAGCTCTTTGAACGAGCCTTCTTGCGCACAGTCCGAGTCTTGTATAGTCCTGTGTGGGAGTCTTCGGAGTCCAGTGTGCGTTCGGCATTCCAACGCCTGGGACGTTCAGTATGTCCGGGAAATCCAGGAGTAGAAGAAGTGTACTCGCAGACGGGTACATGGAAGTCCGGAAAACAGAGGGGAAGGTGAACGGAAGGGAATTAAGGAGGAAGGGATAATAGGACCAGGAACCGGGAATTAAGTAGTCAGCGAGAGCGAACTACGGCAGCACACGTCTAGCCACTGAAAACTGTAGCGTTGAGAGGCGCAGGGCAGCGGGGGCGTGGCTTACTTATAGAATGTGCTACGTCCGGTGCAGAAGCTGGTAAGCAACATTCCGTGTTTGATGGCCATGTTGGTAGTAGGGCAGAGTGCAAGCCCCGATGTGCCAGGGACCAGACAGTCCAAAAGGGACACGTCCGATGATTCATGACAGCATGCCTCCTCCGAAGACCTGTCCCTCTGGGTTTGCCTGGGTGTATGAGGTGATATCTTCTAAGTAATCTGGGAGCATTCAGGTTCGAAAATTGGTTCCCAGGTGCGTTCACTAGGTGGGTACCCTTTTCACTCAACCAGGTATTGTAGCTGACCACGTTTGTATCTGGAGTCACATATTCTGGATACTTTGTATTCCAGTTGATCATTGATAAGTACAGGGTTAGGCCTGGGGGCAGTTCGGGAAGACTGGATGTATGGCTTCAGTAGGGACGTATGAAACACTGGGTGGACCTTCTTCCAAGAGTCGGGTAGTTTGAGTCGGAAGGCCACTGGGTTTATGATTTCCTTCATGGAAAAAGGGCCATAGTACCGGGGAGCAAGCTTGTTCGGCCGTAGATGCTGAGGCAGTAGTTTTGAGGATAGCCAGACCTTATCACCCATGGCATAGGATGGTCCTGGTCTTCTTTTGGAATCCGCATAATGCTTGATGTGAGTTCGGGTCCTTTCCAGTTGTTCCTTGGCTTCCTTGTGTACGTTGATGAGAGTTTCGATCCAGGAGTCGACTGTGGGTACTGGTGTAGGATGTGGGAGAACGGAAGGTAGGACTGAAGGGTGGAATCCTTGACTGTAGAAGAAAGGGCGGGTCTTGACAGCCGAGTGATACGAATTGTTGTAGGCAAATTCAGCCAGGAGTATTAGAAGTGACCAGTCGTCCTGTACCTTGGTAGTGAAACATCAAAGATAGTGCTCTAGGGTTTGGTTCACACGTTCAGTAGCTCCGTTGGTCTGTGGATGATAACCTGAGGAGAGAGCACGTTGGATCCCTAGTATTCGGCAAAGTGTTTCCAAAACTGAGAAATGTATTGAGGCCCTCTGTCAGATATAATCTTAGAAGGGAGTCCATGAAGTCGGAATATGTGTTCCAGGAAAATTCCAGCAAGTTCTGATGAAGATGGTAGTTTGTACATGGTGTAAAATGAGCCATATGAGTGAATAAATCAATGGTGACCATGATGGTCGTGTATCCCCTGGAAGGGGGTAATTCTACAATGAAGTCTGTAGCAATGACTTCCCAGGGTCTAGTTGGTAATGTAGGTTGAAGTAGGAGGCCAGCCGGCCTCTGGTTATCATGTTTATTTTGAATGCAAACTGTACAGGCTTGGACATACAGTTGAACATCAGTCTTCTTTCTCGGCCACCAAAATTGTCTTTGTATTAGGCGGAGTGTGTTGGTGATACCACAATGTCCTGAGTGAAGGGTATCGTGACAGAGATTTATGATTCTTTGTTGTAGTTTCTGTGTGGGAATAACCAGGCCGTTATCCTTGAACAGATACCCGTCCTTAGTTCTTAGAGCCCAGCGATTCTTCCCTATAAATTCCTTCCAGAGGTCAGAGGACTGGGTTTGTATTCGGACGTCTTCCAGGAGGCTGATTGCTTGAGCTACAAAAATTGTGTTGGGAAACATCTTTGGAAAGGATTGATCCCGTAGTCGGGACGCCGGGATAGGGCATCAGCAATTATGTTCTGTGTTCCAGGGACATGCTGCATCTGGAATTGGTACTGGGCAAAGAAAAAGGCCCAGCGAGCCTGACGGCTATTTCTACATTCCAGGGACTGTAAAACTTGAAGATTCCAATGGTCCGTGCAGACTTGGACCAGATGTTTTTCTCCCAGAAGTAGATGACGCCACTCTGTGAAGGCTTGACGGATGGCTAACAGTTCCTTTTCCAAAACTGAATAATGGGTTTCGCTAGGGGTTAGAGTTCGTGAAAGATAGGCAATGGGATGTTCTAATTTATCCTCGAATTCCTGCTTTAGAATTGCTCCAATGGCGTAGTTAGAGGCATCCGTTTCCACTAGGAATGGTCGATTGATGTCAGGCTGAGCCAGGATGGGGGCTTGTGTAAACTCTGTCTTCAACTGTTGAAATGCCTCCTCTTGGGATGTGGTCCAGAGAAAGGGAGCATCTTTTTTCAACAGTTTAACGATCAGTTGAACTATCTCAGAAAAAGAGGGTATGAACTTCTGGTAGAAGTTGGCAAGCCCCAGGAAGGATTGGATCTGTTTCACAGTTGTTGGAACAGGCCAAATAGTATGACTTTTACCTTTGATTGGTCCATTCCTATTCCTTCTGGACTAAGGACGAATCCTAGAGAGTGAACCGTGGAGACATGGAAAAGACATTTCTCGGGTTTAGGCAGAAGCTTGTGTTCGCATAGTCGCTGTAACGCTGCCTTCACATACTCTTCATGCTGAAGATGGTCCTTAGAAAATATTAGGATATCGTCCAGGTACACTATGACGAAGAGGAACAACATATCAGAAAACACCCGATCCATGAAACGTTGGAAGACCGCTGGAGCATTGGCGAGTCCGAAGGGCATGACCAGGTATTCAAAGTCACCAAAGGGCGTTCTAAAGGCCGTTTTACATTCGTCACCTTCTCTGATACGGATCAGATGGTAGGCACCTCTGAGATCTAATTTCATGAAGACTACAGCTCCTCTCACTGCTTCCAAGATGTCTGAGATTAAGGGCAATGGATAGCGGTCCTTCAAGGTGCACTGATTCAAACCACGATAATCAAGACAAGGCCTAAGCTCTTTGGTGTCTTTTTTAGGAACGAAAAACAACGAAGCTCCTGCAGGTGATTTGGATGGTCGTATAGTGCCATTTTCAAGGTTGGTATCCAAGTATTCGCGGAGGGCCCTTTTCTCAGGTTCGGACAAAATGAACATTCTTCCAAAGGGAATCACGGCTCAGAGTTCAGTGTCTATAGCACAGTCTTCAGGTCTGTGAGGTGGTAGGGCCTGAACTATGGCAGTTGAAAAGACATCAGTGTAATCCTGATAGGCCCTAGGAACCTGGATGATATTTGAGACCATGAATGGCCCTTGCTGGTCTGACGGCATAGCTCCAGGAGATGTCGGTGGGGAATCCAGGAATAGACAATGAGACATACAATGTTCTCAGACCAGAAACAAAGAACCTGCTGCCCAGTTGATGCATGGGTTGTGCTTTTGTAACCAGGGCATACCCAGCACCATTGGGTAGTGAGAAGACTTTATGATGTCAAATTTGATCACCTCTCTATGGTGATTTATCGAGAGCTGCAAGTCCCGAGTTTGTAGAGTTATTGGACCTGATGAGAGGGGTCTTCCATCAATAGCCTCTACAGGTTGCGTGATGCCTCGGGTTTCATATGGGATGTGGTGGGTAGTGACCCAATTTTGATCTATAAATATCTCCATGGCTCCACAATCCACCAATGCCAAAATGGGGTAGGTTTCGTTCTGGGATGGCGATAGAAAGGCCTGTAATATCACAAGATTGTTTTGTCCAGGAGAGTTCAAGGATGGAATAGACGTGGAGCAGACTTCTCTCTCCTGAAACTGTGCTCCATCTAGGATCGGGAGCTGGCGTTTCCCGAACGCCGTGGAGGGGCTAAGGGATATTCCCTCACTAGATGTTTGTCTGATGCACAATACATACAAAGCCCAGTGTGAATCTGTCACCTTCTTTCCTGCGGAGATATGGGTCCGTGGAAAGCCCCGAGTTGCATGGGCTCAGGTTCATTAACGGGGTTAGGAGTGTGCTCATTCTTCGAGGAGGTTTCCATGGAGGTCTTTTGGAAAGATCGTATAGACTTCTTCTTTTCTGCCTTCCTTTCCTGGATACGGAAATCTATCTGTAGGGAGAGGTCCATAAGAGCCTGGAATGTTCCTGGTCGAGCCACTCTGGCAAGCTCATCTTTTATTTCTTCATTTAATCCTCTCCGAAAAAGGGTAAAGCAGGCTTCTGAGGACCAATCTGCTTCTTTGGCCAATTGCTTGAAAATTTGTCACATATGTAAGCATGTCTTGGGAACCTTGTTGGAAATCCAGTAGGCATTCTTGGGCACTATAGACATGTTCTGGGCGGTCAAACATGGTCTTTAGAGCCTGTACAAATCCATCGTAGTCATCCAGGAGGGAATCTCCGGAATTGACTAAGGGCGTGGCCCAAATCAGTGCATTCCCGGAAAGATGCAAAATCATAAAGCCCACCTTTGCTCTGGGGATAGAAAAGTAGTAGGGCTTGAATGTGAAATGGACTAAACATGAGTCAAGGAATCCGCAAAGGGTTTTTGAAGAACCGTCATATTTATCAACTACTCCGCCCAGCAATACGCTTTTCTTGGTCGCGGAATCCCGGGACAAAACTAATTGTTTTAACGCAGCATTCTCAGCCTCAAGATTTTGTACTTCAGCTGTTAGCTCCTGCATGCCACGCCTGAGATCTTGAAGTGCCGCCTCCATGTTCATATCAATTTCAGTTCGTTGGCGTCTCAGTCTGTCACAGGTTTCCCCCCTTCTCACCCGGTACTGTTGTTTGCTGGAGCTCTTTGAAGGAGCCTTCTTGCGCACAGTCCGAGTCTTGTATAGTCCCATATTTGCATCTTGGGGGTCCAGTGTGCGTTCGGCGTTCCAACACCTGGGACGTTCAGTATGTCCGGGAAATCCAGGAGTAGAAGAAGTGTACTCGGAGACGGGTACACGGAAGTCTGGAAAACAGAGGGGAAGGTGAAAGGAAGGGAATTAAGGAAGAAGGAATAATAGGACCAGGAACCGGGAATTAAGTATTCAGCGAGAGTGAACTACAGCAGCACACATCTAGCCACTGAAAATGGTAGCGTTGAGATGCGCGGGGCCGCGGCTTACTTATAGAACGTGCTACGTCCGGCGCAGAAGCTGGTAAGCAACTTTCCGTGTTTGACAGCCATGTTGGTAGTAGCACAGAGTGCAAGCCCCGATGTGCCAGGGACCAGGAAGTCCAAAAGGGACACGTCTGACGATTCATGACACAACGTGCAGGAGATAGTTGCACTTGACAGACTAGCAAAAAGCAATGATGCAAGAAAATCCTTTTGAAATGATTTCGTGTTTGGTTCCTTGCTGGAAGACAAGGTCCATCATGGCCTTAATGGGAGAAAAACTAAATGTCTAGGTCCTTTTCCTCCTAAAGCTTGAAACACACTAAGGGCCTCATTACGAGATGCCCGCTAAAAACGGAGTAATTACCGGCATGGAGGTATTAGCGCGTCCATGCACCCTTGACGCCACTAATAACAGCTGATTATGAGTGTGCGAACATGCGCGAACCCCAATGCCGGTAATGGCTACACCACCATGCCGCTAAAGGCCCTCCAGCCCCCCGATAGCGCCATCACGGGACCCGCCGATACCGCCTCCGCCAAGGAGCAACCCCTTAATAATGACCCAGTAATAACAACATGCTAATACCAGGCTCCTAATACCGGACCCGGAAGTAACTTCATCGGGTCGGAACGAGAAATGCGCCGGCGGCCATCTTTAAAAATACAATCCATTGCAATCCTCTCAATCCAGCAACGCTACAGAGCAGAAACCAGGGCCATAGCATACATCATGTCGAAGGCTACCCGAAAAACTACCCCCCACCTGTGCAAGAAACGCTTCTCCAATGAGGAGCTAAATATGCTGGCCGATACCCTTGCTGCCCATGCAGATGAGGTTTTCACTAATAACCTCAAAAGGGAGGTCCAGCTGAGGAAAAAGAGATCTGGGAGGAGGTTGCACGCAAGGTGTCAGCGGTTGGCACCACCCCCTGCACAGTCAAAGACTAAAAAAAGATGGGACGACCTTCGTCTCAGGGTCCGGAACATCCTGTCCAGCAATCGCAGGGAGGCCATGGCCACAGACAGGGGTGCCCACTCACCAGTGAAACTCATGCGCTGGGAGGAAACCTGCAGCACGACGATCCAAATGGAGTCCATAGAGGGCTTTGGGGAAATAAACGGGTGCCGCGACATCTGGAGATGGAGGTGAGTGACCCTGATTGGTTGATATTTTATTTATATCGCGCTCGTACACAAGTGTTTCAGAGCGCGAAAACCCCAGTTGGCCAAACCATGACTTAATACAACTGATGTGAAAGAGAGCCCAGCCAAGGCAATGCATGGCCCATCATACACACATATACAGATCCATGTCCATATGGAGGCCCAAACCCTGCCACAATTAAATGCATGCTGTGTGCCAATCCCATTACCAATAGACACCCAACACACAGGGACCATCTGCATGTCATACATCACACAAACCTCAATACAATGGCATGCCACTTGGTACGCATCAGTGCCGAATGGAGACGCCACAGCTTATGCCAATATGCCCCCCCTTGAAAGTACCCTCTGTGACACACCTATAAGATTGCAATGCATGAGAAATGAAAACTGTACAGCACCAACTCATGCATCTTGCATGTAACACCATCACTGATGCCCTGCATCTCTTCTTCCCGCACAGGAAGTGATCCAGAAGGTGAAAGTCTGTACCCTGGCCCAAGACCATCTACATCCAGGGCCAGACCATAGGGCACTGGCCATTCCACCTCCGGGGCAGCACCGTGGCCCACAGTGCAACCCAGGGCACGTGCACAGGCCAGGCAGGCACATGAGGAAACCACAGCAGCGGACAAGACTGCGGCTACTGAGCTGCCAACCACAGCTGAAGGGGAGGCTGATGGCACCCAGTCCGCTGCCACAAGTTCAGTGGGTGAGGCAGCAGTCACAGCCCCACTCAGTGAAGTGGATGTGGAAGTGCAGGAGTACGTGGACCTTGATGGAACAATCCATGTGGAATGTCCCCACACCCCAAGCCACCCGTCCACCTCCCAACACGCCACTCAGGGCACACTGTAGCCCCATGCTGGATTCTGCAGTTCAACTGCACAGTCCAGAACTCACAACCACCCCAGAGGCCAGCCTGCAATGGCCCACCCTTTTGCACCACCCCCTACCTCCACAGCCCCCACTGACATGGAGGCACGCCTGTCAAGGGTGGAGGCCCGGCAGGACTCGATGCTCGAGCTTGTGCGCCAATATGTGGCTGACGGCGAGGAAACACGCTGAGAGATCCGTGAGGCCAATGCTGGGACCATTGCGGCCATTCATTCTAGAGCAACCATGATCTGTGACAGTTTGGGGGCCATCACGCAGGTCCTAACCAGCATGCTCCAACACATGCAGCACCAACAACCTGCACCGGCGGTGCAAATCCCATCTGCATCCACCCCATCGTCCACACCTGCATCCTCTGCTCCCTCCAGCCCTGTGCGGATGACAAGTCGGAGTGCAAGGCAGACCGAAATGCTGCCCCCGGACACGAAAAATCCCGGAAATAGTGTGGGGTGACAATGGGTGAGGGGGGAGGTGGTGTTGGTGGTGTAGAGGGGATAAAGGGGGTGTTTATTGGGGGTATGGGGTGTTTATTGGGGGATATGGGGTGTTCATTGGGGGTATGGGGTGTTCATTGGGGGTATGTGGTGTTTGGGTGTTTTGGGGGGAGAGGGGAGTCGTGTGAGTGGTGTAAGGAGGAAGCACTATTTTGTAATTTTCATTAATACACCTGTTGTGTGCAAAATCATTTAATGCCTGGACAGCGTTCATTTCATGTGTGTCCATTCAATTCATGACAGCGCACAGTGCCCAACTCCCCACACTCCCTGTGTCCATGTCCACACGGTCCCAGTGCTCAGTGTAGCACTGACACATAACCATCAATGTCCCTGTGGTTCAGAAGTAATCATCAATCAGTGATTGGCGTACTGCACGGCCATCTTGTGCATCACGTACTGGCAGGGGTGCTGCTTCTCCTCCATCATCATCCTCATCATCCTTACCCGGTGCATGCATGTCAATGTCAGGTGGCAGTGGTACATTTCTGCGGATGCACATATTGTGCAGCATGACACAGACCATGGTGATCTTTGCCACCTTCACAGGGCCATAAAGGAGTGCTCCACCTGTAGGGTGTCCTGACCCACGTTTAAGCTACCCTGCTACAACATTTGGTGCTGTGGGCTTAGGAAATTCAAGATGGCGGAAAACCCACATGTGCGCCGAAATCCAGGAAAGCTGCGCAGTTGTGCGCACACCAAAATGGTTACCTAACTTGCCACCCACCAGGGTAAAGAAAGGTCTTTGTTAACAAAATCCACTTTTACTGATGTCAAAAAGTTGCTGAAATCGTGACTCATTGGACCACTTTAAAGATTCAACCCTTTTTGTGGGGTTCCACATAACCATCTTACTGTAAGGAGCCCCATCAAAACAATGTTAAGCAAGGATTTACTACCATGTAAGAACCATTCCTGTTTAGAATGCATTAATCCAAGAAAATCCCAAAAATGGGTGCAGTACCAGTACTCACCACTATCCAAAAGCCGGCGTTTTAAAACCCACTGTGTGTTTTTCTGAAGGCAAGCAAAATGCCTATTTCAAACCTTGCAACATGTGCAAAATATTCACTGAACACCAGCAGACATTTGGCAGAATGGAGTTTTGTGTGCCTACAAAATCTGGGAAATGAAGAGCCCAAAAACAATGCTTATAACAAAAATGCTATGGAGTCAGCAGCTTAAGCCTAACTGCAACTGGATTTAAAACCACCAAAATCGAAAATGTTAAATTAAATGAGTGACCTATGTTTGGTGTCACATGCCTTTGTAACTGTTGAAATGTCATAGTTTTGCACTTAGAATCAGCATTCTAGCTGCATGTGTAAAATTACAAGTTATTTTAAAAGCAACAAAAAGTTAGCTGAAGGTCTGGCTTAAGGAACTTGATTTTGCCTAGCAACGGATCCCATCAGGAGTGAAACTTGAGTCACAACTGTGTTCCCAGGCCAATCTGCCCTTTTGCTGCTCACACAAAGGATATGCCATCTATCTGATAATTGAATTTCCTGTGCTCTGCCAGAGAGTGAACAAAGCCCTCTCCACTCAGGCAAAGGTTTTTATTACAGACGTCGTAAAAAGTGGCTTCCTCCTGGAGAAGCTGGGAGGGGCACTGCCTGTGAGAAGCAAGCTGGCTTGGCAGAAACTGGAAAGACTGGTTTCTGTACCATGTGACCTGAAAAGACACACCCCTGCAGCAAGGATATGGTTTTATAAAAAGGGGGATAATTCATAGTGCGGACATGTGAAAATTTTATAAATGATACCATAATTCTTGTGATTTTTCTGCCCACAGTTTAAGACGTGGTAGGAACCGGTGGTATGTTCAGGGGGGTTAATGTCCCTACCCCCTGCACACATGTATGTAAAGTTGGGTCCATGTCGGAAATTGCAAAATCAGTTAAAAAGTGAAATATGTGCCAGTTCTGAATGCAAGCTCCCAGGAAGAGCAGAGTTTGAACAGGGGATACCTCCTGTAATGCATGATGGGTGCATATGATTTTAAAACAATATGTACCTCTGCAAATATGTATTTGTTTCAAATCTAGATTTGTGTGTAAGTTGACAGGAGGAGTGGATTTTCTGCAGGCTGTAAAATGACATCAATCTGACTCACAGTTCAGTTTGCCAATCAAGCGGAGGAATGGAAGCCTGACTAATGACGAATGAGAGGGGCAAGTCTAGTGATGCAACACACACACCCATTCTCAAGAAACAGATAAAAGCAGAGAGTCAGGACACATAGAGACATTCAATTTCATCTGCCGCTGGAAGCCCTGCCGGAAAAATCCATACTTACCTCCATCAAACTCCAGAAAGCCAAACTAGAGACTTCAATCTATCCAGAGCAGAGACCAGACCAGAGAGAAAGCAGTGCTGTGCCTAGCAGAGACCAGACCAGAGAGAAAGCAGTGCTGTGCCTAGCCGAGACCAGACCAGGCGCTGTGAGCAGAATCCGGAAAGACCTGACCAGACTGAAGATCGTGACCAAGTCGCTTTCCGGTTCAAAATCTCTTGTGAGTACTTAGCAAAACTCAGAACACATCTCTTAGTTTAAATTCATCTAATTCAATCTATTTAACCTAAGTAGAACTGCCTCCTATCTGTCACCTGTCATTTCTAGTAAAATTTGTCATTTTGAAAAAGTGTGCGTTTAAAATTTACAAAACCAAAAACGACCTTTACTAAAATACTCATATCTCCGCAACCGTTTGGGCTAGAGACTTGCAATAACTTTCATTTGGAAGCTGAGATCCCAGGCTTTCCTAGGACCCCAAAACGGTAGAGATAGTCCTTGCGGTTCCTTTGTAATAGCGCTCGGCGCATCCGCGAATTTTGCCGCGATTTGCAATTTCTTCACATGTAAAAAAACTGCTGATGCCTGATTTCATTTGCCAGAAATTCGTTTAACCTGCTAACTATCCCTGCATCATTGCTAGTGTGAGCCTGGACTAATATTAACTAGATACCACTCACCCTGAACCTCTAAAAGGGAATTAAAAGCGTTTCCAGCATATTTCTCATTCATTGCCAGCACATATCAAAGCAATTTGGCCCGGTGATTTCAAAACTCCTACCTGTTTTCTGTTGTCTAATCTTGCGGGATTGAACTGATTACATTGATTGCATTTCTGAGAACTGTGTGCTTTCCTCCCATTCCCTTGCATTGCATAAAGAGGGGGGGAGTGAATAGCCAGAGAAAAGTGATTACATTGTTTGGTTGAACTCATATTGAGTATTTTCTGTACTGCATTCATTGAATATTGCATCCACCTGAGCTTACATAAAGCATCCTCTACCACATTATACTTTTGTTCCTATTTACCAGTGTGCTACCTTATCCATTTCATCTCAACTCCTTATTGATTATAAGAAGTGTGCTAGTGCCAGATTCTCTGTTGTTGATCTTTATCATATCAGATTCAGTGTGCTATTCAATTATTAATTTATTATAAAGCGTGATATATATATCTATTTTAAATTATCAAATAAACCTTTTAAACTTGCAAAACAGAACTACTTCTTGGCTCAGTGGGGTCAGGGGGATTCCAAGAGAGGGGTGTTATACAAGGGTAGTCATCCAGAACGCATGAACTGGACCTAAAGATATATCAATAAGGGTTTTCATTCAGTATTCTAGACTAGGCGTTAACTTGGCTGTAGTGCTGAATTGAATCCTCTTACAAAGTGGGGGCTCGAGCCGAGACGTTGGGTTAGATTTACCAGTTGTGCAGCTTAATACAGTGTGCTAACTGACGGGATACATACACCCGGTCGGATCACCACGCTGCATTACGCTGTGAAGCATTCCTCAAAAGGGACACTCCAAGAAAAGTTCTGTTCTGCAAAAATAAAATACTAACTTCTGTAAGTCAGGACAGAGACCAATCTCTAGAATGACGACCTTAGTAGACATGAAAATAGCCAGAGAGCACCTCTTGCATAAGCTATTTGTGAGAGGTGAATGGACCGAACAGGGCCAGGATGTGTGGTTGCAGGCCATCACACAACAGGTCACTGAAACAGGGTCAGATATATATAGAGATCAGGGTCCCTTACATGTGGCCCTGAGTGAACTATATATGGCTCCTAAAGCCAAAGAGGAACACAATAAGATCGCCAGGATAGCAGCATACCTGTACCTATATATGGGAGACATGCAGGATAGATGTGCTGAAAGCCAAAATCTGGCAAATAGGCAACAGATGGCATTACAGAAGGTCCAATCTGATCTGGACTCTTCTGAGCAGAGGCTGCAGAGGAGCCAGGAGTCAGAAAATGACAGCAGACTGTACATTACTAAAATAAAGGAGGATATGGATGTGCTGCAAAAGGAAAAGTCAGAACAGGATACTAGATTTCTGGCCCTGCAGAAGGAGCACCAAGACAGTTTGGACTCCTTACTGCAGAGCCAGAAAAAGCTGGAGCAACAGATCAATTTCAACAGGGCATGCACAGAGCAGGTAGCCACCCTGCAAATCCAACTAGACAGAGAGAAAGAGGAGAGCAATAAACTGATCCTGAAAGACCTGGATACCCAGGCAGAGTTTGATCAGGAGCGCCAGAAAGCTGGTGCCTTCCAAAGGCAAAGGGACGACCTGGCGGCACAAATGCAGGCTCTTAGTCAGGAAAGAGACGCCTTAGGCCAGGAAGTCTGCCATTTAAAAAGGAAAATGGAAGAAAATCACCTGGCCCACCAGGGACTGGGTGACCTCCAAAAAGAAAACCAGAACTTGGTAGAGCACACCAGAAGGGTGGAAGATGCTCTAGCAAGAAAGGAGCAGGCCAATAGGGACATTGCCCAGGAGGTAAACCTCCTGCAGCAAAGACTGGCCCAGTTCTCCAGGACCAACCAGGAAGCACAGAGGGAGAATGAGGCCCTCTGTCAACACAATGATAGGCTCCAGCAACAGGTAGCGATGCAGGAGAAACTGATAGAGTCGAGTAAGGCCTTAACAGAGGAACTGAAGGCACAAATGCAGGCTCTTGCATTGCAACAGGGAGCAGGGGCGGATAGAGATGAGGTCCGCTGGGAAAGAGAGACTCCTGACCATAACCGCAGGAGCCCTAACCCCAGGGGCCTTCATCTCCCCCAGTCCCTGGACTCTGCCACCCCCATGTCCCCTGGCGCACATGAGCACAAGGCCACAGGGATGGCAGATTACTATCCAGCTAAGAGTATGGGGCTCATAGGCCAGTACCACTCAGGAATGGAGGGGTGGGCATCCGGGTATGGGCACCCAAGTACAATACAGTTCAGTGGGGAACCCCAGGAGAGTAGGCCCATTAAGGGCATCCTGAAAACCTCTGCCCAGTTAGGTCAGTGGAGGGGGTACCCATCAAATCCTGACAGCAAGGAGGAATCTGAAGACTCCTCTGAACTGCGCAGGACACAGGAGACCAGGTCCCCACATTCTGCCAGCCATTCCCAGGCTCGCAGAATCCGGGAAAACCTGGAAGAACAGACGGGAACCTCTGGGAGCAGTGCCTCTGAGTCCGACGAAGAATGGACAAGGGTTACCCAAACCAAAAAGGCCAATAAGGCAAAAAGGGCCTTGCTCAAGGACCCCTTAAAGCAGATTAAGGCGATCAGGAGCGTCATCACGCCTTACCATAAGAACGCTAAGTATTCTGTTTGGGAGCACTTAGAGTTGTTTGAACAAATGATGGAGACTTTCCATTTGAAGGACAGCCAAAGCTGCATTCAATATGTAAAGTGGACCTTCTCCCCGGAATACTCCAGTTTCTTTGCGGGGCTGGAGGACCAAAATCATTTAAGATGGTCCACCTATAAGGCGGCCATCCTGAAACATTTTTCTGTTCACAGAAATCCTCAAGAGGCTCGCAAGGCAGCCTACAATTTGCAATGTGGGGAGGATCAGGCCCCACAAGAATTTGTGCAGGAGTTAAAGCGGGCTTTTGCACAGACCACAAGAAGGGTGCGCACGGATAGCCGTGAATTTATAAACACGTTTTTCCATGCCTTGCCCAAATATATCATGACCCAGCTCGTGAGGGATTTTCACGAGAAAAGATCTTTAGACTGGGTCATTGAACAGGCTACCCGCATCTATGAGGTGCAGAAGCCCATAGAAAATAAAAGCAATGCCCAGAAAAACCCCAAAGCCAACAGCACCCCTGCTGCTGCCAAGGTGGCAGAGGTAAAGGTCACCCCCGTTTTGGATTTGGAGATGGGGGGGCCTAAAAACCTACCTGCACCTAATAATGCTAGGCCCAGAAGGTCCTCGGGCCAGTCGCAGACAGGGAGCCAGGGAGGCAGCCCCACAAATGGGGTCCCTCGCTCTCCTGACTATGTAAGTCCTCGCTACAAAGGTAACAGACCCATCCTGGGTTATGTGTGGACTCCTCCAGCCCAAGGGGGGGGATCCAGCCAAGCACCTAACCCAGGGAACTTCCCTCCAAACTTCCCACAGGAGGGCAGAAATTTACCAAACCCTGGGCAGAACTTTTTCCCCAGATATCCACCCGACTTCCAACCCCAAAATCATCCATCCTTCCTTCCTCAATTCCCTGAGCCCAGACCACTGAATCCGGGAGAGGGGAGGCCAAGGGTGGAGGGGTACCAAAATCTTCCCAACCAGGGGTACTACCAGAGGAGGGACAGCTACCCTTCCCGGGATCAGCCCAGGGGAGAAAACAGGGCCCCGTATCAGCCTGAGCGGGTTTCCCAGTTAGAGCGCCAGGTTCAAAACATGGCGCGGGATATGGGTCATATACTGAGGGCACAGCAGAACCCTCAGATCAGCATGCCGGCGCAGAACGCACCCAACTCTGGACCTGGTGCTCCAGAACAATGACGGGGGCAGCACCCCGATAAATCACCGGTTCCCAGGGAGGAGGCACAAAGGGAAGGGGGGTGTAAAGCCTTGGAGGAAGCTTCCTTCCTCACTTGTAAACAGCCCCTGGAAACCGAGGAACCGGAAACAAAATCTCTTGCCCCTGAAAGTCTGCCTCCTAAGGAGCAGAGGGGGGGTAGGAGAAACAAAAGACCCAAACAGACTCAGTTTGAGGAGGAGGTACAGATCTTCCAATTTGAGGGAGAGGGATCCTCAGAGGGTCCTGGGAAAAGGATCTTCTCCTTCAGAGAGGGGGGAACTCCTCCCAAAGAAAAATGGGTCCCTAGGGATGCAAATCCAGACTGGGGAGATGTGGAGACTGAGCTACCGCCGGCCACCATCTCATCCCAGAACCAACAGCAAGAAAATCCCCTGGTTCAAACCCATCCTGGCGACTGCCTCCAAAAAGGGGGGGGCGGCCCAGAAACGGAGCCAGGGGAACCCACAATGGCTCTGATCTCCAGTTGCAAATTTTTTCTTTCAGATTCCCAAGACTCTCCACAGAATTCTGCCCAAATCTCCTCGCTAGCGATGTCCAAAACCAGAAAATTAGCCCACCAGTTGTCCAAAAATGTACATTATCTGTGCCCCCTTGAGGAGAAGGAGGGAAGATATTATGCCCCGGTACAAGTACAGGGGCAGGGTACAATCTCAGCACTGGTGGACACTGGATCTCAAGCTACCCTTCTGTCCAGAAGGGCCTTTGACGAACTGAATGCAGGAAGGGGAGAGAATTACCAAATTCCTCTCACCTCTCTTCCTGGACAACTACAGAACTTTGACGGGAAGGAAATTCCCGTTGAGGGGACGGCAGATTTGGACATTAAAATTGGGCGACACAAGCTGAAACACCCGGTCATAGTTGTGACCCCAGAGGGCACCCCTTGTTTACTAGGGAATGACCTCCTGAGAAGGTTGTCAACCCTAATAGATTGCGTAAACAAGGTCCTCTGGACCCAGACTAGCCGACCAATAAAATTAAAACAGAGTGTCAACCATGTTAGTTTAAACGGCACATGCCACATGGTTGAACAAAAATCTGACCAAGTAGAATTTCACTTCCAGAATAGCCAAATTCCAGACGTGACAGTAATAGCAGTAGGACAACAGACTGGTGATGGGGGGTCCTCTCTATTTCTGAAAATCAACCTTCCTTCCAGTCTAAAGTGGTATTCCACGCTGGAAGGAAACACTCTGAAATTCTATACTAATCCACAATCTGAAACTCCCACTCCTATAGTCCAGAAAGATGTGAAATCAGCTCAGAGCCTGGCTGATATTCAGCAAATTGGAGAGCAGTTGTTCATCCCTGTTCAGTTAAATGATGGGAAGGACTCTGTTCTCGCTCGAGTGTGTGTGAACAACGGTAAGAGCTTCATCAGCGAAGCCATGTTTCGCCAACTCCCAAAAGATCCAGCCATTCCCACCTTCAAACTGATAGACAAATGGGAAATGGACCTGGAAGCACCTAATTCCAAACATCTCCTGCCAAGCAGGTGTATGCTCAAAATCTCCATTGGCAACAAGAGCATAGTCCATAATTGTTGGGTCGTGCGAGACGTCACTGCCGCCTTTTACTTAGGCAGTGACATTCTCAATCGCTTTGCCATTAGTTTGGACCTAATAAACTTCAAAGCTTGGTCCCGATTAGCGGATAATCCCATGGGCTTTGATGATCCAGAAAAAGCATTTAGGTCAGCTCAATTGCTACCTTATGCAGTTGAAATTCAGGTTAAAGAGGAAGTCACCATCCCAGAAAGGACCCGACAATTCTCCCTGGAAGTGAAAGTTAAAAGGGGACAAGAGTTGAAAAACCCTGATGCTTACATACATCTAAATGCTTCTCTCCAACAGCAAGGGTTGGGGGTAAACCCGACTCCATTAGTCAACATAGAACATGACCCCATTCTAATAGAGGTGGATAACAGCGACTTAAAGAGTATTACTCTAGCCGCAGGCACCATTATTGGAATGGCGGTTGATGACCGACATTTCTCCATTGATCTTGTAAATGAACTGTTAGGACCCATCCCCAAGGACTGTTTTGACAGTGACAGTGATGACAACGCAACACCAGACAGGATTTTTACCCGGCATGGGGGGAACTTCCTGGTGTACACTTCCTGCCCCTATGGTAAGGAAGATGTGACCTGTGACTTCAGGAGGGATGAGGTGATTTTCCAGGTCCATGAGGGCTGCCTTTCCCACCTGAAGCCTCCGGTCCAAATCAGCACTCTGACCAGGGACTTCTCCACCCAGCTGGAGGAGGCCGCGGAGATAGCCAAACCAGAAGTCTTTCCAGGCTTCAGGCAGATGGTGGAAGAGAGAGTCAACCTAGCTGATGCCTGTGTGACTCTGGAACAAAAGCAAAAGTTGAAACAAGTTTTCTTGGATTTCCAAGATCTCTTTGCGGTAGACTCATATGACTGTGGTCGCACCGACATCCACACCACAACAATCCCCACGGACCCTGGCATGACTCCAGTGTTTGTGAAGCAATATCGCTTGCCTCTCGCATCAATGGAGTCCCTTACTGAAATAATTAAGAACCTTGAGTCCCGGGGAATAATCCGTCCAGTCCACAGCACCTTCAATAATCCGGTGCTGGGAATATTGAAGCCAAACGGCCAGTGGAGACTCTGCGCTGACCTCAGGGAGCTCAACAAACGGGTCCACACTTCCCGATGGCCTCTTCCCTACATTGACCAAGGGCTGGCCCAGATTCAGGGGTCACAGGTATTCACTGCAATAGACCTGACCAATGGATACTGGACCGTGCCTGTCAGTAGGGAGGACCAATACAAGCTGGCTTTTACCTTTGGGGGCCAGCAGTACACATGGACCCGGACTCCCTTCGGATACCTTAACTCCGGTAATGAGTTCAATATTTTCCTACATAAGGCCATGCCCGACCTGGGTACGAGGGGTAACCTGGCTTATGTAGATGATGTCCTCATCAAAAGTTCATCTGTGGAGGAACACATAGCAGAGATCCGTTATGTTCTGACACAGTTGAGGGCCGCCGGAGCAAAACTTTCCTTTCAGAAAGCACAGTGGTGTAGAACCCGTGTTAATTTCTTGGGGCATGAGATTACTCCTCAGGGTCTCTGTCCCCAGGAAAAGAAAGTGGAAGCACTTCAGAAACTGAAAGACCCCACAACTCTGCGGGAACTAAGGAGCCTCCTTGGACTGACTAATTACAGCAGAAAGTTCATTGAGGGCTACGCAGAGATCACCAGACCCCTGATTCATCTCCTGAAGGGGGGGGTCAAGTGGGAATGGGGTCCAGAACAAGCCGAGGCAGTAAAACAACTCAAAAGAAGCCTCTCACAAGCGCCTTGCCTAGCTTACCCTGTCAGAAACAAGGAGTTCTTCCTGGAGACGGGGTTCTCTAATACGTGCTTGACGGCAGTATTATATCAAAAGCATGACAAGGTCAATAAAGTAATCTCCTATGCGAGCAAAACTTTATCCTCTGTGGAGGAAAAATTCAACGATTGTGAGAAGGCACTCCTGGCAACGGTGTGGGCATTGAAGAATTACCGCCCGTTTATCCAGGGGGAACACATCATAGTGGAGACTCCACACCAGCCTCTGCAATATCTCCAAAGTGACAGAATCCGGGCCGGAAATGTGAGTAATTCCCGAATTACTTCCTGGATTCTGTCAATGCAAGGCTTTCCTGTGGAGGTCAGATATGGCCAAAACAAGAAGAGTCCCCTCGCGCAAGGTCTGGCAGACTTGCATGATTGTGCCAGAGAAAACTGTCTCGAGGACGAAAGTCTAAAAATAAAGGACAACATGGAGGCATACCTTAATTCCCCACACAAAGTCTTTGAAGAAGACAAGTGTGAGGGAATGCCCACTGTCTATGTGGATGGATGCTCTTACCATGTTGACAACGACGGGGAGAAAGAACTGGTGGCTGGCGTAGGGAATGCATGGGTGAATGAGTCCCCAGAACCCTCCGCTGGATACAAAATTGGTCCCCGAAGTAGTCAGGTGGCAGAATTGATGGCTGTGCATCAGGCCATCCTCACTGCTGTCCAACATCAACTCCACGAACTGGTCATAATCACAGATTCGGATTATGTAAGGAACGGGTTCGTGGAGCACCTGATTAATTGGAAAGCCAGAGGCATGTTATGTGCTAACAACAAACCCTTGAAACATGGGAAGTTGATCCAAAACATTGATGATCTGGTCACATCGAATGAGATGACCATCTATTGGAAAAAGATCAAGGGTCATTCCAAAGTAGAGGGACCAGACAAAACTGGAAATGACTTAGCTGATCAGCTGGCCAAAACCGGGGCCATCCAAGGGGATCTAATTGAGATTGAGTCCCTGTTGGGGGAAATCCAGGTCACTGCCATCACTAGGTCCCAGACAAATGCTCACAACGACCTCTCAATTGCACAGTGGAGTAAGGAGACCCCTGATGCTGATTTGATTACAGCTCAAAAGGGGGATCCAATAATTGGTAAATTTTACCAGCACCTTGAGGACCCTGAGAACTTTCCCCTGACGGATACCGATTACATTGGGAAAGAGGACCTAAGAGTGTTGATGAAATGTCCAAAAATGTTCCGAATCCAAGACGGTTTGCTGGTAAGGAAATCCAAAGCTGGCCACGATCAGTGGGTGGTTCCTACCTCATTCCGAAGCCTGATGTTAAGTCACGCCCATGATGCGGCCACCGCCGGTCATAGGGGGTTTCACACAACATTGGAAATCTTAAGAGAGGTTGCATACTGGCCACACATGGGCCAGGACCTCAACCAATATTTGAAGGGTTGTCTTGTGTGTGCACAATTTCAGCCGACATCCCTCACACACCGGGCGCCTTTACAAAAGAGGGGAATGACACTGCCATGGTCAGATTTACAAATCGACTTTGTAGGCCCTGTGATTCGCTCGGCTAGGGGGAATAAGTACATGTTGACCGTGACATGCTTGTTTACCAAGTGGGTGGAATGTCTCCCAGCCCCAAACTGCAAGGCAGAAACTGCAGCTGCCTTGATGATTAACCACATCTTTTCCCGTTTTGGTCTACCTCAAAGGATTGAGTCAGACAGAGGTAGCCACTTCACCAGTGAAGTAATGACAAAGATGTGGGAGATACTGGGGGTCAAGAGAAAGCTGCATATTGCTTACAGACCAGCTTCTTCTGGGGCAGTAGAGAGATATAACCGGACAATTGTGAGCATATTAAAGAAGTTTGTGGCAGATTCTGGGCCAAGTTGGGATATCCGATTACCTCTGGTCCTAATGGCCATCAGATCTACCCCTTCATCTGCAACCAAAATGTCACCATTTGAGTTGATGACTGGGCGCAAGATGGTGCTTCCGCAGCATTTGCTCTACAGGACCCAAGAGCAGACACTGATAAATGCCTCCACTACTCATGAGTATGTAGAGAATTTAAGGAAACACCTCCAACATGCTTTTGCTTATGCTCAGCGGAATCTAGAAAGATCGACTGATAGCATGAAGACCCATTATGACCTGAAAACTTCCAGGAAGGAATATCAGGTGGGAGACCGGGTCTATCTATACAACTTCTAAAGGAACCAGGCCAAGCAGCGCAAATTTTTGCCTACATGGAAGGGACCCTTTGAGATCGTCGATAAGATCTCCCCTGTGGCCTACAAGATCCGCATCCCCAAAGGTGGTTCGGCAGAGGGGGAAGACAAGTGGGTCCACATAAACCAGTTGAAATGTTGCCATCCCAGGCACACTCTGCAACAACTGGAGGAATCCTCTGGAATCCTAGCGGGTACTGTATCAGACTAATTCAGTTCCAATCATAAAACATACCACATCTAGTCTCTAAAATATTGTGATTTACATGAAACTGTCTCTAGTGATGCTGTTTTTTTTTTCAAAATAAGAATGTAATATTTCGTTACGATGAAATGCATATGCTGCCCCACTATCTCAACAGTGGTGGAAAAAAAAATCGTCTATGAGTAGATATTGCCGCTCTTCCTTTATCATCCTAGGAGAGATGAAACCATGAAGGATGACCAAGAAGGACGATCCGGAGACCGGGAGCAAAGACACAACGGGCCCGGGGTACCGCCCAATCTTCCCATCAGGACCGGCGAGGAGAACTGATCGATCTGACCGGATGGAGAAGAAGATGCTGAACTGTGCCATCTACAGAAGAGGAAGAAGATTATGCGGACAGACCGGTGCGTGGGTCAAAACCCTTGGGCACGCGACTCCCCATCGACCCAAACTCAAAGTGCAGTCACGTGGGGGGGCTTGTAGGGTGTCCTGACCCACGTTTAAGCTACCCTGCTACAACATTTGGTGCTGTGGGCTTAGGAAATTCAAGATGGCGGAAAACCCACATGTGCGCCGAAATCCAGGAAAGCTGCGCAGTTGTGCGCACACCAAAATGGTTACCTAACTTGCCACCCACCAGGGTAAAGAAAGGTCTTTGTTAACAAAATCCACTTTTACTGATGTCAAAAAGTTGCTGAAATCGTGACTCATTGGACCACTTTAAAGATTCAACCCTTTTTGTGGGGTTCCACATAACCATCTTACTGTAAGGAGCCCCATCAAAACAATGTTAAGCAAGGATTTACTACCATGTAAGAACCATTCCTGTTTAGAATGCATTAATCCAAGAAAATCCCAAAAATGGGTGCAGTACCAGTACTCACCACTATCCAAAAGCCGGCGTTTTAAAACCCACTGTGTGTTTTTCTGAAGGCAAGCAAAATGCCTATTTCAAACCTTGCAACATGTGCAAAATATTCACTGAACACCAGCAGACATTTGGCAGAATGGAGTTTTGTGTGCCTACAAAATCTGGGAAATGAAGAGCCCAAAAACAATGCTTATAACAAAAATGCTATGGAGTCAGCAGCTTAAGCCTAACTGCAACTGGATTTAAAACCACCAAAATCGAAAATGTTAAATTAAATGAGTGACCTATGTTTGGTGTCACATGCCTTTGTAACTGTTGAAATGTCATAGTTTTGCACTTAGAATCAGCATTCTAGCTGCATGTGTAAAATTACAAGTTATTTTAAAAGCAACAAAAAGTTAGCTGAAGGTCTGGCTTAAGGAACTTGATTTTGCCTAGCAACGGATCCCATCAGGAGTGAAACTTGAGTCACAACTGTGTTCCCAGGCCAATCTGCCCTTTTGCTGCTCACACAAAGGATATGCCATCTATCTGATAATTGAATTTCCTGTGCTCTGCCAGAGAGTGAACAAAGCCCTCTCCACTCAGGCAAAGGTTTTTATTACAGACGTCGTAAAAAGTGGCTTCCTCCTGGAGAAGCTGGGAGGGGCACTGCCTGTGAGAAGCAAGCTGGCTTGGCAGAAACTGGAAAGACTGGTTTCTGTACCATGTGACCTGAAAAGACACACCCCTGCAGCAAGGATATGGTTTTATAAAAAGGGGGATAATTCATAGTGCGGACATGTGAAAATTTTATAAATGATACCATAATTCTTGTGATTTTTCTGCCCACAGTTTAAGACGTGGTAGGAACCGGTGGTATGTTCAGGGGGGTTAATGTCCCTACCCCCTGCACACATGTATGTAAAGTTGGGTCCATGTCGGAAATTGCAAAATCAGTTAAAAAGTGAAATATGTGCCAGTTCTGAATGCAAGCTCCCAGGAAGAGCAGAGTTTGAACAGGGGATACCTCCTGTAATGCATGATGGGTGCATATGATTTTAAAACAATATGTACCTCTGCAAATATGTATTTGTTTCAAATCTAGATTTGTGTGTAAGTTGACAGGAGGAGTGGATTTTCTGCAGGCTGTAAAATGACATCAATCTGACTCACAGTTCAGTTTGCCAATCAAGCGGAGGAATGGAAGCCTGACTAATGACGAATGAGAGGGGCAAGTCTAGTGATGCAACACACACACCCATTCTCAAGAAACAGATAAAAGCAGAGAGTCAGGACACATAGAGACATTCAATTTCATCTGCCGCTGGAAGCCCTGCCGGAAAAATCCATACTTACCTCCATCAAACTCCAGAAAGCCAAACTAGAGACTTCAATCTATCCAGAGCAGAGACCAGACCAGAGAGAAAGCAGTGCTGTGCCTAGCAGAGACCAGACCAGAGAGAAAGCAGTGCTGTGCCTAGCCGAGACCAGACCAGGCGCTGTGAGCAGAATCCGGAAAGACCTGACCAGACTGAAGATCGTGGCCAAGTCGCTTTCCGGTTCAAAATCTCTTGTGAGTACTTAGCAAAACTCAGAACACATCTCTTAGTTTAAATTCATCTAATTCAATCTATTTAACCTAAGTAGAACTGCCTCCTATCTGTCACCTGTCATTTCTAGTAAAATTTGTCATTTTGAAAAAGTGTGCGTTTAAAATTTACAAAACCAAAAACGACCTTTACTAAAATACTCATATCTCCGCAACCGTTTGGGCTAGAGACTTGCAATAACTTTCATTTGGAAGCTGAGATCCCAGGCTTTCCTAGGACCCCAAAACGGTAGAGATAGTCCTTGCGGTTCCTTTGTAATAGCGCTCGGCGCATCCGCGAATTTTGCCGCGATTTGCAATTTCTTCACATGTAAAAAAACTGCTGATGCCTGATTTCATTTGCCAGAAATTCGTTTAACCTGCTAACTATCCCTGCATCATTGCTAGTGTGAGCCTGGACTAATATTAACTAGATACCACTCACCCTGAACCTCTAAAAGGGAATTAAAAGCGTTTCCAGCATATTTCTCATTCATTGCCAGCACATATCAAAGCAATTTGGGCCGGTGATTTCAAAACTCCTACCTGTTTTCTGTTGTCTAATCTTGCGGGATTGAACTGATTACATTGATTGCATTTCTGAGAACTGTGTGCTTTCCTCCCATTCCCTTGCATTGCATAAAGAGGGGGGGAGTGAATAGCCAGAGAAAAGTGATTACATTGTTTGGTTGAACTCATATTGAGTATTTTCTGTACTGCATTCATTGAATATTGCATCCACCT
Organism: Ambystoma mexicanum; assembly: GCF_040938575.1. Classification (NCBI taxonomy): domain Eukaryota; kingdom Metazoa; phylum Chordata; class Amphibia; order Caudata; family Ambystomatidae; genus Ambystoma; species Ambystoma mexicanum. Next base: position 277,225,685 of record NC_090937.1, read on the forward strand.
GAGCTTACATAAAGCATCCTCTACCACATTATACTTTTGTTCCTATTTACCAGTGTGCTACCTTATCCATTTCATCTCAACTCCTTATTGATTATAAGAAGTGTGCTAGTGCCAGATTCTCTGTTGTTGATCTTTATCATATCAGATTCAGTGTGCTATTCAATTATTAATTTATTATAAAGCGTGATATATATATCTATTTTAAATTATCAAATAAACCTTTTAAACTTGCAAAACAGAACTACTTCTTGGCTCAGTGGGGTCAGGGGGATTCCAAGAGAGGGGTGTTATACAAGGGTAGTCATCCAGAACGCATGAACTGGACCTAAAGATATATCAATAAGGGTTTTCATTCAGTATTCTAGACTAGGCGTTAACTTGGCTGTAGTGCTGAATTGAATCCTCTTACACACCACACCTGCTTAGGCAGCGGAACCGTGCCTTCAACAGGCCAAAGGGCTGCTCAATCACGACACGGGTATGTGTATGAACCCGATTGTACTCCTCTTCGTGCCTGTTACGCGGGTTCCACAGCTTCAAGGGATAGCCTCCATCACCTGCATGGGAGCCCGAAGAGGTATGTGTGAGTCAATCTGAGCTGACACCTTTAGGATTCACAGCCATGGCTGCAGCTATTTGGTGTTGACATGCACATATCCATGTATGTATGCACACAGATTGATTTGATGCATTGTGTACTGCAATATGGCCTGCTTGTGTGTCTTGCATGTTGTCATTGATGTACAGCATTGGTCTTATGTATGGCATTGATGTGTCATGTTCGGGTTGGGATTTTCAGGTCAACAGTGTTTAGCTCTGAGTGCATTGTCCACTCACCGCCCATTCCCACCCAGGTGGAGTATGCATCCCCCCAATCCCACCAATTGGAGTATGCACCGCCCCAATCCCACCCAGGTGGAGTATGCATCCCCCCCACCTCACAACCCCTGATCCACTGCCATGGGCCAGTCAAGCAACTCACCAAGAAGCCAGGCATGTTGTCCAGCATGTCCAGCATGTACCGGGGTAGCATGGAGTTACGCAGCACCATGGCATCATGTGTAGATCCGGGATATCGGGCGCAACAATGTGTGATGATCTTGCTGGAGTCACATACCATCTGCACATTGATGGAGTGGTATTGCTTGCGATTGCGGTACACCACATCATTGGCATGAGTGGCCAGCAATTCTACATGGGTGCAGTCGAGGGCACTGACGCAATTGGGCATGCCTGCCAGTGCATGGAAGCCTACTTTGGTGTCAGCGAGCTCCTGGCCAGTCTGTGGTAGGTAAATGTGGATGCTTGCATCAAGCACTTGGGTCAGCATGCGGGACAAGAGTGGTTATGATATGCCATGCAGCTGGCGCACTGTGTGCTGGTAGGTGCCTGTGGCCAGAAATTGGAGCACAGACACCACCTTTTGTAGAGGGTGGATGGCAGTGTGGATTTCTATCAGGCTGATGATGTCGTCGTGTATCATGTCCAGTATGGTGGTGATGGTGTCCCGGTCCAACTGGTACAGGGTGTGGATCTGCTCAGGAGTTAGATTGAATGGACTGGGTCTGATGCGAGGGTTTGGTTGGCTGCCTACGTGGTACCACTGGCTGCACTGGTGGAACTTGCTGGGCCTGTTTCACCCTCCTTCTCCTCCTGCGTCTCCTCTGTGCTGCCTGTTGTAGTAGCTGTAGTTGTTGTTGCTGTTGTTGTTGTAGCAGTACAGGCATGTCCTCCAGCCCCATGATTGCAACAGCTAGTAGGATAATTTTGGTGTAGGAAGGGGTGTGGTGTGTGGGTGTACTCCTTTTGTACTGGGACAGGCTCCATTGACTCCACCTGTGGTGATTGTGTGCACCTGTGGCAGTTGCCTGCACTGCAGGTTGCTATTTGCGGGTGGTCCACGATGCCTATATTGCCGCCGTCGTGCAGCCCCCAATTACTGCCATCGGGATGACGGTAAGTGCATGCCCGCGTAACTTGTGATGTCCTCCTATTAGCGGCATCCCGATATTGGCACTGTGAAGGGGCGCGTGTATCCACGCATGCTGGTAAGAAGGGCACGGTATGGGCGGTGGCGGTATTGGCGGGTTGTCAGCTCGTAATGGCCCGGACCCGTTAATGATGCCGGTAATGCCATTCCTCCTTCCTTTTTTGATTACCTCCATACTCGTAATGAGGCCCTAAATCCTGAAAAAATTGACGATGTTGTGTGTGACATACACAATATACACATTTTTTTTTATTTAATTCAGTTGTTCACTTGCTCATGGCAAGAAACATATTAAAAGTCTAATAAATAGACATCACAGTAAACAAAAATATTTAATAAACGGGTACCTGCTCGTTATGCATGAGTGCATAACGAGCAGGTACCCATGTATTAAATATTTGTCTTGGTGTTGAAAGCAATACACAGATTAAGCATAGCTATTTGTTTTGATCTGTGTTTTGTAATTATACAATTTTTGTATTTCAGAGTGACATTTTAATCCTTTTTATTGTTTTTAGTCTTAGAAATGCTGCTGACATTTTGAATCATCTATTGAAGTACACAAAATAGTCTGAAATCACGTCATCTTTCACTTTTTAGCCCCTGGTGAATGTCTGGTGTATTCAAGTGGGATATAGGGATAGAAACATATAGGACCAGTTAAAACTCAAATGAGAGTACTGTATATGTGTTTAATGTCCCATTGTGTTGTTGTATTAGTTGATTTATACGTTTCAGGGAGCACTCATGTTTATTGTTTGTCATGTGATTTTTGGACTAGTTTACTTTGATGTCTATTTATTAGATGTTTAATATGTTTCTTGCCATGAGCGAGTGAACAATTGATTTAAATAAAAACGTTTTTGTATATTGTGTATGTCACGTCACATGCAACACCGTCCATTTATTCAGGACTTAGTGTGTTTCAAGCTTTAGAAGGAAAATGACATAGAGATTTTTTAATATATATTTTTTTAAACTTCTCTTTATTGGTATTTTGATAAGACAAAAGTGAAAACCAAACAAACCAAAAACCTCCCCCTTACTCCCTCCCCACCTGTGGCCCTCTCCCCACTCTCTCCCAATCCTTTGAGCCTCCCATGGGTGGAAGATTCATAACTTAATTGTTCAGTTAATCCCCAATATGTGTAGTTTCTGCAGACAGTAGGGTTCTGCATAGAAAGGTCAGTACTAACTCTCATTCCATCGTGAATTTGTTTTGGTCTCCTTGTATCTGATACGTGACCCACTCCAAAGAGACAAAATTCCATATCTTGGAAAGCCAGTCGTGTTCCTGCGGGGGGTCTGGAGATTTCCATTTTTGTGCGATTACTAGCAACACTGCCAAAAGTAAGGATTACATATGCTTTACTCTTGGGCTTTGACCATGGGACATCTGTGCATTCCCTCTGCCATAACAAGCATTCCTTGGCTCCCCTTTCAGTATGGGATCCGAATATGCTTTGGATATGACCATTTATCAGGTTCCAAAATGCAGAAAGTTTCGGACATTCCCACCAGACAGGCAGCCAGATCCCCACAGCCCGCAATCCACCAACAGTTCTGGGAGTTGGTGGTATACATCTGATTTAGGCGCTCAGGAGTATAGTGCCATTGGGTCATTTGCTTGTATCAGCAGTCACTAATTTGTAGAGATCGTGTGCGTTTAGGAATATCAACCCAGAGTTGTTCCCACTCATTCTCTAAAATCAGGGCTCCCAGTGTTGTTTTCCATTAACGTTTATATGTGTGGCCGCTGGGGGGAGAGTCCTCTGCTAGCAATTTATAAAGGGTGGAGATAAGATGTTTGTCCTCCGTGTCCGAAACCAAGAATTTTTCAAATGCAGTGAGGGGGCGAGTGGCTGCCTGCCTATTTGGGGGAGCCATTGCCGCACGTGAAAGTACTACTACCTATGCTCCTCCTTTAGACGTAGCTCCAGCATGCATTGTTCGAACGATTTTATTTTATCCCATTGGAACATGTCCCTCAGTTTTTCAGACCCCGTCTGTTTCCAACAGGGGAACAAATCCCTCTCAAGACCCGGTGTGAATTGTGCATTAAGAAATATCAGGGTAAATGGGGAAGGAGGTGTTCTGGTAGCATTGGACTGACTTGTTCCATGAGTTCTTGACTAATTTTGTGATCGTGCTTTTGTGAATGTTAGAAGGTCATTCAGATTTGGGCAGCCAGAGGGCTTCCGCTGTGGAAGGCCCCATGACTGCATGCTTCGTTTGAACCCATCTTTTGTCTACAATATGAGAGAACCAGTCTTTAATGACCCACAGTTGGGCTGCGTGGTAATAGCTTTGAAAGTTCGGGAAGCCTAGCCCACCCCGACCTGTCGAGGCCATTAGAGACTTTAGGGCTATCCACGCGGGGTTATTGTTCCAGATGAAGGAGGTGATCATCTTGTTCAATGTCTTAAAGAAGGAAGGCAGAACCGCGATTAGGAGTGCCTGAAAGTAGTAAAGGATTTTTGGTAATGTCACCATCTTAATTGAATAATCCGGCCGAGGCCATGAGACCGAAAGCGGACCCCAGGTGTGGAGTTGTTGTTTTATTGTCCCCAGCAGTGGTGCATAATTAGCGCTACAGAGATCCACCAGGTTCCATGTTAAAGTAATCCCCAGTAATTTGATGCCACTTTGGCCCCAACTAATGCTTGGCTGTTGTAGCTCACTTCAGTCCCTCCTCTTCTAATGATAAGTTCAGGATTTCGGATTTATTGATATTGATTTTTAGCCCCGCTACTGCCCCGAACAGGTCTAATTCCCAGATTACTGCTGGGAGTGAGTCCTCAGGGTCTGTCAGGGATAGGAGCATCATCCACGTATATCATTATTTTATGGCCAGCCCTCCCTAATGAAATGCCTCGGATGGAATTTGTTGATCTTATTTTAGCCAGGAGGGGTTCCAGGTGAATGGCATATAGCAGTGGTGATAGGGGACATCCCTGCTTGCTTCCTCTTCTCAACGGGACCAGTTGTGGCAAATGGCAATTAATGGACAGCCTTACCGATGGGGTTTGTAGTTTGCCTGGATTTTTCTCAAGAACACAGTTCCAAACCCCATCTTACCCATCGTCTCGAATAGAAAAGACCACTCAACCCTGTCAATGCTTTTTCTGCATCTAAATAGAGGAGAACTGCCAGGACCTTTTTCAGAGCCGCTTTTTCTATGCAGTAACATGCCCTCCATATGTTGTTGTGTGTCTGCCCTAGCGGGATAAACCCTGCCTTATCCGGATATATTAGCTTCGGCAAGATGGACTCTAGCCAATTTGCTAGAATTTTTGTGAAGATTGGCGTCTATGTTTATAAAAGCAATCGGGCGGTATGACCCGCAGCACATTGGGTCTTTCCCCGGTTTAGGGAAGAGGACCATTTTTGCCTCCTCCATTGTCAGGGTGATTCGTCCTGTCTTACCAAAGGAATTGTATAGATTGGTCATATGTGGGGCCAATACTGACTGGAATGTCCGATTTATGGGGACTTATTTTTGGGGAGATTCCTGATTGTATGTCGCACTTCCTCAACCGTTATGTCAGCCTGCAGGGCTTCCCGCTCTTCCAAGGTGATCCTCGTGAGCGACAATGCAGATACGTCTTTTTTAGGGACTGGGCTGGGTGATCCAAACGATAGAGCGAGCAGTAGAAGGTGGTACACTGCGCTGTTATGTCAGGGGTAGTAGTTACCCAAACGCCATTGGGGTCCCTGATTGCTCGGATCAATTGTGATACTACCCCTTGTTTAAGTTGCCTAGCTAGGAGGCAATCCGCTTTATTAGCTTTTATATAATACTGTTGCCATGTCCAGAGCAAACTTTTCTTGGCCCTTCTCGAGTGGAGAAGCTCAAGTTTTCCCTTAGCTCACCTATATTGCTTACAGAGCTTTACCCCAGAGTTGGTTTCCATTTTGGTCAAAACTGTCTGCAGCTCTTGTTCCAATTCTGCCTTTAGAGCCCCCCTTTGCTTGCGCTGACGGGCTGCCATTGCAATCAGTACCCCCCTGCAAGTTGCCTTAAAGGCATCCCACACTGTAACGCTCACCTGATTCCCGCAGAGGCGCCGGTCTTGACTGGGTGAATGCCGTATCTTCAAAGGTGATGTGTAACACACGGTTGGCTCTTTGGGCTGGACCTCTGTGCACTGTATGTCTGACTCGAAGAGTAAGATGTCTGCAGATAGAAAATATGGGATTAATGAACTGGGGTTATTGGGTGCCTCTCTCCTCTTCCCTTTCTCTTCTCCTGTAGAACCCCAAAGGTTAACGCCCTCACCTTAAGTAAGTGAACGCCGAGCTCTCCATCTGCCTCGGGGCAGGGTGCCGTAACCAGTTTCTTCACTGGATAAGGGTGCAGGCCTCTTGACCTCAGAGGACTGCTGTCAGTCGTTAACTGCACGAACGGTAAGTTCTGGGCACTTCAAATGTCTTAAAAGTCTTTTGTAATGATATCTCTTGTTTTGCAGGGTTCCGGCGATGGCGGATGGCGGGCTGATGAGAGTTGAGGATCGAACCCGCGTGAGGAATAGAAGCGCCTGGAAGCACGTAAGTAAGCGCTTGTAGCCTGCTTCACGATGCGCACTAACTGTCCCTTTTATCTTGCAGGTACAAGTTCGGAGCTTTAGAGAAGCTGAAGGGTGCTGGAATGCCCACTGGATTCGGCGTGGGAAGGAGTAATGGCACGTGAGTAATAAAGTTGCCCAATGTCTTTAAACGCACCTTCTTTTGTCTTTCAGATGCGGGATGCAGCGCCGAAGGCCTCTGGAGCGTGCGAAGAGCTGATAAGCTTTTGTCTTTCAGATGCCGGAATGCAGTGCGAAGACCTCCGGAGCATGCGAAGAGTAGGTAAGCCTTTGTCTTCAGATGCCGGAATGCAGCGCGAGGCGTTGGTGACAGCCGATGGACCAGGTAAGAGATGCGCTGCCACTGAAGACCGTAGTGCTAACCTGTTCTTTCTTTGTCTTTACAGGTGCTGCTGAAGACTGGATTCCAGGATGGTAAGCCTTTGTTCCCTTAGGCCCAGGATCAGAAACAGAAGACACGATGAGCGTTCTGCTGCAGAGAATGCAGAATAACACAAAGCAAGATTCATCCATCGGGTGTGGTTTAAATAGCCTCCTGTAGTGCTTAGTTGTCGCCTTCCACAGCCACGCCTAGGTAAGAAAAGAGTTCCTGCTTTCCAGAAGAGTTCCAGTGTTCTGAACCTAGGGAGTGGCTCCTGCCCCACCCAACAGGAAAAGTAGTCCCAAACAGAAGAGGATCAGGGGTTCAACTGGCAGGTAAGTAAGCAGCATGGTCTGCTGCAGGTAAGTCCACCCAAGCATTATGAGCCCGGCGCTTCCAGCGCTGGGACTGGGCATCTTTATGAGCCTGGTGCCACTGGCGCCAGGACAGGGTCCAAAAGGTCCCAATTGGGACTGGCTGGCACTCGGAACCGGGGTTATGGGTCTGCTTCCAAGGGAGTCGGGCAAGTCCTGATCTTTTGGAAGCAGAGATCATGACACACACCATGGCTTCCCCCACCACGGGAGAGATGTTTAGAGTGAGGAATTCTCTCATTTTAAGTTCCAGCTCCTCCTGCATCACCTGAGCTGTGAGTATACCATTTGGAAGCTCCATTTCCAGAGCTCTGTTGGTTTTTGCCTAACATCAATTGTTATTGTGATGGGGGCGTGATCCGAAATTGTTATAGTGTGAAGTTCTAACTGTTTGATTTTCCGCGTCGCTGTAGTTCATGCCCAAATATAGTCAATCCTGGAGTCGTTGTGTACATGTGAGTAGGTGTAGCCTGTTTTGTCCCCCCGTAGCGTTACCCATACATCTGTCAGGGTCAAAAGTCCCAATCTTTCTTTAAGTACCGGGGAGGGGGAGGTTGATTATATGTTGTTTTTGAGCTCTTCTCTCTCTGGGGGTCTCAAGCCATGTTGAAGTCCCACATTACCAGGCACTGCCCATCTTGACCAGCATTTGGGACGTAGATGGATGCCACTGTGAATGTGATGTCCCCCGCCTTTAAGGTTACAAACAGAAATGTCCCTTCCAATAATTACCCCTGCTACTTTCCCTTTGGCATTCGCATGGAATATTAGCATATAATGTTTCAGTTTAAATTTAGGACTGTCCCGTTTCCTAATGTGGGTTTCCTGCAAAGCTACAAGGTCTGGTGGTTTGTGAGGAGCTGTTCCAATTTTTTCTTGTTTGCCAGTGTATTGAGTCCCTGGCTATTAAGTGTTAGCGCCTTGAATTACAGCTACAGTCTGATTTGAGATGGTGAGTAAACCCTAGTCCGCTGGCCTTTGTATGTATCAAATTAGCGCGGTGAGCTTCCCCTTTGTTACTTCTACCCAGGTGCCTTGGATGCTTTGCCCCGAGTTGGGCTTTTTCGGGAGTCCCACCAAACTTGGACCCCCTTGTCCCCCCTGAACTTCCCTTCAACCAACCCCCTTCAAATACCTCCCAACCTTCCCTCCCCAACCCCTCCCTGAGACCTGTTTTCCAGATCCTCATATTGACGTTCCACATTATGGGAGACCCTTGCGAGGTCCTCCAGGGCTATATAAATTTTGCCAGTGTCCTCTACAACCTCCTGGAGCACCCTTTCCGTGGTGGCCGTTTGTTCCTACAGGGCTGTGACATCTCTCTGTAGGTCTGTGATGGATTTCTTCAGCTCCCCCATAAATGTTGCGAATTGTGTTTGGAAAGTCGCTGCAAGTCTATCCTGGAATTCTTGAAAATAGGCTTCTATATCTGCCTTTGACACTGCCATTGTGGGGGCGGGGTACCTGCTTCATTTTCAAGGCAGCTAGGGAGCTCCTGCACTGTGCCCAGGTGCATGTGGGGGTCAGGTTCCTTAGCCCAACACCACTGCATGGGGCCTTCACGACTCGCCGCTGTTTGTGATTTCTTGCCGGGTGCATTCTTTCCCTTTTGAGCCCGGCATCGGGTTAGCCCCCTGCTGTAGGCCGGAGGCTGAGGACGCCCACTGACAAGGTGGCGCACTGCCCCCAGAGCCACACTAGGCCTTGCATTGGTCTGATGGTGCCCGGCTGCTCGCATTTGTGGTCTTTAATGATTCAACATCTAGGAGGCCCCACTTTTATCCCTGAGGGCAAGCCAGTGCTGCAGGTGTGCACATGCCCTTTGTGCGTACCATCTTCACTCCCTCCCTTTACCGACTTCCTCTGCTCACACTCTACACCATCCTACGGGGGGGATGAGATTAGCTGTCCAGCCAGAGGGGGCTCACAGGCTCCATGAGGGCCAGCAATGTGCGCAGATTATCCCTGGCTATCCAAAGTGGCTGTGTTCCCTGTGAACTGTATATTTGGTTTGAGCCGGCAGGGCGCACCCTGTGGCCAACCCGGCCCCTCTCACCGGTTACCACAGGGAGCGAAGGGGACTCTCACCACTGCTCTTGGCTACCGGGCGTTCCAGAGAGAATGTGTGGGCTGGGGCGGGAAAAGTCTGCCTGCTTTTCCTCTGATCTGCGTCTTGATCCGCCTCTCTTCCCACGTCGGTGGCAGCAGCGCTCCTTTCTGCCAGCAGCCAGCTGGGTGCTACGCCTTGGGGATGCCGGTACCGCCAATTCTATTCTGGGGCAGCACCACCCCCAATGGCTAGCCCCAAACTCTGCCATGTGGCTGACTGCTGCAGCCACTGAGGTCCCCAGGAGGGACGTCATCTGCAGTCCTATCCCAGCTTGAAAGGTCCCACTTCTCACAGGGTTCTGCTGACTGCCAGGACTTTTGAAGGTGCCTCTGTGAGTTCTTTATTGTGGACATGCAGCAATGTCTCTAAACTTGCCCAGCCTGATATTATTGACCTCGGGTCAGACGGAGCTCGACATGCTCACGTCTTTACCTCGTGGCAGCCATCTTGGAATCCCCGAGATTTTGTTTTTTAGCACACCTTCTTTGCTTCTTAATATACACACATTTTGTTGATCCCAGACAGTAGAGAAAGGTGATACCCCCCTTTGTGGGTGTCTCTGGGTTCGATACCAGTATTTTTGAACCCCCTTTAATGCGGAAAAACATGCAGAGAATTTGAGGATAAAACCTGATTCCAAAACACCACACAGGAAGAACCAGTAGAAGTGTGTGGGTAGTCGATCTGATACCTGACCCTGCTCCCAATACCCAGCTAGGTGGGGTCACAACATTTGGGAAAGTTTAATCAACCAGCGGGGCAGCAGAGGTCCTGATGCCAGAGTGATAGGAGCCCACCGCCAGTGGTTGTCTAAGCGATGGGAGATGTTGCCTACAAATTTGTGGGTCAGCAAGATCGTGAATAAGGGCTAAAAGATAGAGTTCTGCCATGTGCCGATGGGATCATGCATAATTCATTACCCCTCTTCCCAGGGTGGAGAATCGCCAAAGAGCCCTGAAAGAAGGGATGATAGGTTTAGGGATTAGCTGCAAAATTGCAGAGTTTCTTATGGAAAGCAGGCGATAGAAATAAACTTTGAAGAAGAATCGAGACAGTGGGCAGGTCCCTCTTTGAAGAAATCCCTGCTCGGGTTCCACCTTAATGCACCATCATTTACCAGCGGGGCTCAACCAAGCCAGTTCGCCACGCTGAAGCTCCGCATACCTAAGGGAGAAAAAAGAGACATTTTAAACAAAGAAAGGCATGCAGGATAGCAACAAAACTAAAGAACAGCAATAAGACCTACCTGAACAATATCAAACAGGCCAGCATCAGTGAAGTAACTGGACCGCACACGCCCATGAAAGACAACGCGCCCCTGCAAAGAAGGCAGGACGGAGAGCACGCCTAACTCTACCACAAGGTGAGTAGAGGGCCCCAGAGGGGCTGAAATCATACGGGGGTGGAGGGGGGATACTTACTCCAGTCGGTCAGTCTTGTATTTTCAGGCAGAACCTTCCCCGCAGACCACATCTGGGCAAAGCTGACAAGCATACCAGCGAGTAACCCGGCTGGGTGGCGTCCCTGTGGATACCAGGTGAGCGTAACAGGTCTCCCATCAATAGCTTCAACATGTTGCATAGTCTCTCGTGTTTCGTGTGGGATGTTGTGACTAGTGACCCAATCATGATCTATGAATATGCCCATGGCTCCGCAATTCACCAATGCCACGATGGGGTAGGATTCTTTCTTGGAAGGCGATAGGAATGCCTGTAGAATCACAAGATTGTTTTGTCCAGGAGAGTTCAAGGAAGGAATTGCTGAGGAGCAGACACCTTTCTCCCGAAACTGTGCCCCATCTAGGACCCGGAGCTGGCGTTTCCCGAACGCCGTGGTGGAGCGATAGGGCACTCTCTCACAAGGTGTTTATCCGAGGCGCAATACATGCACAGTCCAGTGTGAATCCATCGCATCCTTTCTTGTGGGGTAATGGGTCCACGGAAGGCCCCCAGTTGCATGGGTTCTGGATCCGAGGTTGGAGAAGCTGCAGGCTCTGGTCTGTATGGATGGTCTGTGGCAGCCTTTTGGGATGTCGACTTAGACTTTCTTTTCTCTGCCTTTCTTTCCTGGATACGAAAGTCGATTTATAGGGAGAGATCCATGAGGGCCTGGAAGGAGCTTGGGCGAGCTACCCTGGCTAACTCGTCCTTTATTTCTTCATTTAGGCCTCTTCGAAAGAGGGTGAAGCTGGCTTCTTGGGACCAATCAGCCTCTTTTACAAGTTGTTTAAAGTGGGTCACATAGGCAAGCATATCCTGGGATCCTTGTTGAAATTCAAGTAGTCGTTCTTGAGCACTTTAAACAAGCTCTGGACGATCAAACATGGCTTTTAGGGCTTCCACGAACCCATCATAATCATCCAGGAGGGCATCGCCCGAATTTACTAGGGGGTTGCCCAGGTCGAGGCATTACCAGTGAGGTGTGAGATCATAAAACCCACCTTTGCTCTTGGGGTGGAAAAGTAGTAGGTGAAATGCACCAAACATGAATCAAGGAAGGCACAAAGGTTCTTTGAAGAGCCATCATATTAGTCCACTGCTCCTCCCAATCAGACACTTTCATTAGTAGCAGAGTCACGCGACAAGACTAGCTGCTTTAAAGCAGCATTCTCTGCCTTAAGGTTCTGGACTTCAGTGGTTAATTCCTGCATACCTCGCAGGAGGTCTTGAACCGCGGCTTCCATCTCTGTATTCGTATCGTTTTTTAGGCATCTCAATCTGTCACAAGTCTCTCCCCTTCTCACCTGTTTTTCCTTGCTTGCGACCTTCTTGGATGATTTCTTTCGCACAGTCCGGGATTTGTATAAACCCGTGTGCTGGTCTTCGGGTTTCAGCGTGAGGATAGCAGTCCTACACCAGGAGACGTTCAGATGTCCAGGACCGGGAACCAGGAAGAAACAATGTCTGTGCTCGGAGGCACGGAACGCTGTGACCCGAGCGCAGGCGAGGATCCAGGAAGAAGCTCGAAGGTAAGTTCGAGGAAAGGAAAGGAAGTTGAATCAAGGAATCGGGAAACAGGACTCGGAAGGAAGCCCCGAGCGAACTCCCGCAACACACGTCAGATTACTCTGAGCAGTAGCATTGAGATGCGCAGAGCCGCGGGGGCGTGTCTGTTTTGTAGAATGTTGAACGTAGCGCGTAAAGACTGGCAAGCTGCGTTCCGCACCAAATGGCCATGTTGGAAGGATCACGGAATTCAGTCCCCTATGGGTCAGGGACCACAAAGTCCAGAATGGACGCAGGCGGCGGTTCATGACAACTACCAGTGCAAAGGCGAATAGGAACTATTACCCCTGCATGTAGTGGGATCGGAAAATGGGATGGAGTATTCACATTTTCCCTTATTAGAGAAAGGAGGAGCGAGGCCGCAATATATTCCATGGCATCAGATGGGTAACGAAAATCTAAAATGCAAACTCCCTAGTTTGACTTCGGGGGCTGGGAAATGGATATATGAACTAGAGAAAATGACAGGAGGAAATACGTTGGGCATAGGAGACATCAAGGGTCTATTGGCAGCTATTCCTGTAGAAAGGACAGACGACATTTGGAGATGAGCAGGATATGCTGGTGTGACAGCACAAAACACAGCACATGATAGAGTGCCATTTAATAATTGTAGGGCTGATGTTTGGAGAGTTCTGAGGGTGGAATATCCCAACACATCTGACATGGGTGCAATTATGACACGTAAGATGAAGGAAGGTGAAGATCCTATTTCTTACGTTCAGGATATTCAGGAGAAATGACAGCTTGAAACTTGCGAGCCATGGGAAAAAACAGTGACATTATTCTACCATATTTTGTGTCAGGCGCTGCCTGAGCCAGTGCAGAGGCAGATGAAAAAACAGGTATGGATGGAAGCAAAGCCATGGGTGGAAATACAGTTAACTATTGTACATCATTGTCGACTGTTATAAGAGAAGAATAAGAAAAAGGAAGAGAATAGACAGATTGAGGAAGCCAAGCTAGTTCAGAGAAAATTGTCGAAATATGCCATAGAAGGGGCAATATTCACAAGTGGAGAAGGAGTCTGCATGCAAGAAGTAGCTGGAACATCGCAGGTGAATCAAAGCGGGTATGGATTTTGGCCACGAGGTAGAGGTACAGGTTTCAAAGGAAGGGGAAGCGGGTTTCAAAATAATCAAGGTGGATTTCAGAACGCTCAAGGTGGCAATCAGAATACTCAGGGAGGATATCATGAAGGGGTTGTCAGAGGCCCACCCACAATATGATGGAATTGAGGGATGACAGGGCACATTGCGCGTGTATGTAGGAGTCGAGGGAATACACAACAGAATGGGCAATTCATGAGAGGGGGACAGTTTTTCCTCTGCTGTATAGTACGCAGGCAAAAGAGGGATTTGCCCAGGATCACACATCTTATCAATTACAAGTGCCTCAAATAGAACAAGCACAGCAGCAGGGGGTGATGCAATGTGCCCACCACAAGGGTAATCACAACAAACACCTATGCAAACACAACAAAATGAAAATGCCGGACGGGAATTAGTTTATATCCTCAATAGGACAGCTCACAGGGTGACTTGATGTGTTCAGTACTATCTGTGACAACAGACCCCAAAAGAAACCAAGGTTCGATGTGACGATAGGAGGCAAATCATTTTCTTTTCTTGTAGACACTGGAGCAACTCGCTCCTGTATCAGGGAGGGAAAATATCCAATGTCAGGGATTTCCATGAATGCTCAAGCATTCTCTGGAGCTACAAATGTAGTTCCTTTTACTGATAAATTACCTGCCACCAAAGGGGAATGTGACTTACCTGTCCCCTTGTTATATTCACGACAATAGCCAGTTAATATTCTGGTTAGAGATTTGATGACAAAACTTAACATGACAGTTTCATTCACTGATCAGGGAATAGTGTCTTCCACCCCAGGGATACATTATTTAAATGTAGGAGAGTACATACTGGCATTCACAGGACAGGTGGCCCTATGAGGAGTCCCAGTAGATCCTGAGATTTTTATATATGGAGTGAGGGTTCTGCCAACATGGCTATCTGAACTAGTAGGAAAGATTGTGAGTATATCCCTATAGAATTGGAAACAGATATCGTGCATATAGCAATGCTTGATGGAATGGATGACCAGGTAAGAGCATGGAGAACAGTGGTAGCTTAAACCAGGAGCGATGTTACCTCGAGCAAAACAGTACCCAATGTCCAGAGAAGCTGATGAGGGCATATGTCAGATCATTTCAGCATTAATGAATCAGGGAATACTAGTGTCATCAGAATCATTGTGCAATACCACGGTGCATCCGATTAAAAATTCTAAAGGAGGGTCGTGGAGATTCATAAGGTGCCTTAACCAGATTTTAAAAGCAGAGTTTCCTTTAGTTCCTAATCCTGCAACGATATTGTGCAGTATTGCAGTTGTAGCAAAGTATTTTACTGTGATCGATTTGAAGAATGCGTTCTTCTCGATCCCATTACACAAGAACTCACAAGACTTGACTTCATTTACATTTTTCCAAAAAAGACTAAAACATACTCAACTGCGTCAAGGGTACTGTGAGGTCCCATTGATAATTAACAGGGTCCTACAGATGGATCTTGGTAATATTGAACTTAAGAGTACAGCAATCCAGTACGTAGATGACATGTTGATTTGTAGCAAAACTGAAGACGAGTGCAGGCAAGATTCTGTTCAGTTAATTACTATTTTGGCAGAGAAAGGATATGAAGTGAACAAGGAGAAGTTGCAGGACTGTCAGGAAGAATTACTGTTTATAGGTCAGTTAATTTCACATGATGGAAATAAAGTGACACCTGAGAGAGCTGAGTCAATCATGAAGACACCAAAACCAAACACAGTGAGGCAAATGCAACAGTTGTTGGGCTTGTGCAACTATTGCAGGGACTGGGTTTTTGATTACAGCACATATAGTAAGCCGCTTTTGCAACCATTAAAGAAGACACAAGTTGGAAAAGAAAAAATAGAGTGGATTGAAGAAATGGAAGAAGGATTTGAGGAGTTGGAAAAAGCAATTTGTACAGCCCCAGTTTTAGGGATCCCCAATTACAGCTTGGAGTTTTATTTGTTTACAAACACAACTGCGTCGGTCATGAGAGCAGTACTTACACAAAGGACAATGTTGGCGTACAAGCCTTTGGCATACTACAGTGGGATTTTAGATCCAGTTATGAGAGGACAATTTCCTTGCGAACAATCTTTGGCCGCTGCCACGTTCACAATTGAGAAAGCCACAAGTTTGACCATGGGCTGTTCCATGACTCTTTACGTGAAGCACACCCTGTTTGCGATTTTAGACGAACCCAAGGGTACATTAACGTCACAAAAAGCTTTGGCTTATGAGGTCATAATTTCCAATCCAGCAGTTAAAATAGTGAGGTGTAAAATAGTGAACCCACCCATGTTCGTAGCTGAACCCGTAGAAGAAGGTGACCATGTCCATGACTGTGAAACTTATGTTTAATTCTATGATGATATACCCCGTTTGAAGGAGAATGCTTTGGCAGCAGGGGAACTTCTCTTTATTGATGGTTCTTCAAAAATGTATTAAACAGGCGGGGAAAGGCATTCAGGCTCTGCAGTAGTAAGACACAGATTAAATGGAGAATTTGAGGTGGTGGCGAGTGTAAGGCTACCGTCTCACTTTTCAGCACAAGTAGCAGAGTTCGTAGCGCTTATTGTTGCACTCAAGAAACATGAAGGACAGGAAGTGATGTGTACAGTGACTCCGCCTACATGACGTCAACCGTTCACACAGGGCTGTCACATTGGAAAAGGAGGGGCTATCTCCACGTAGACAGCTCTCAAGTACAACATGCGTCCTAATTGGACAGGCTCATTAATGTACTACAACTCCCAGTGGCCATAGCGGTCGTAAAATAAGAGGCCTATACTAAACAAACAGACTTTATTTCTTGCGGAAATGAAACCGCAGACATAGAAGCATTGCATATTCTCCCGATTTTTCTAGTTTTGATACTGAAGATCGTAAGGAAGTTCTCACTAGAAGCATGCTAGTGTGCAAAGTATTTAATATGTTGTCTATTATGCAACTAATAGAAATTCAAGGAAACGCTCCGCTAGATGAGCACAAGTTATGGAAATGGAGGGGGCTTTCTTTATCCCCTGCGGAAGCATTATGGCGACAGGAAAGTACTGTAAAGCCAGTGATGCCAGAGGCATTATTGAAAATCACCCTTGAACAGCTGTATTACCCCTCGCATATAACCAGAGAGAGTCTTCCTGCCTCAATTGCAGAAGTCTGGTTCATTTCCAAATTATTAGAACATATTGCACAATTAATGGTGAACTGCATCATCTGTCAAAAGTTTACTGCTGTGCATACACTGAGAACAATCAGAGGAGTAATACCTCAACTGAATGGTCCATTTCAGCATTTACATATCGACTATGTTGAGATTCTGCAGACATGTATTGGATACAGGTATCTGTTAGTGGTGGTGTGTCCCTTCTCTAGTTGGATCGAAGCCGGTTCATGCACACACCCTGATGCCACTTGCGCGGCAAAGTGTTTAGTGCACATAGATTTTCCAAGGTTGGGTGTGTGCGAAGTACTAAGATCCGATAATGGGCCACATTTTGTTAATGAGTTATTTGAACAGGTAGGGATTCTGTTAAACATAAAACACAAGTTTTCTTCTGCTTATCACCCACAAGCAAACATGATATGTGAGAGACTCAACAGCCTCCTCAAAGAGAGGATTACCAAGATCAAATTGACATTAAAGAAGGGATGGATATATTGCCTACCCTTAGCGTTATATGCCCTTCATAGCCAGCCAGGTTCAGACCAGCATCTCACACCCCACGAATTAGTAACATGGCATCATATGAAAATGCCTCTTATGCCTCCATCTAGGGTCAGGAGTGATGCCCACAGTGTAGCGAAGACTGTAGCTGATGAAATGCATGCTTATTTGACATGTATGACCACCACCACCAGTATTTCTTTTATTTCAGATCAAGTCAAGCATCAAGGAGAGGGGTCTAAGAATACAGAAGAGGACAATCCAGTTGCCAATCCAGTTGAACTATTGCCATTGCCAAAGTTATGTGTCAGAGATTTCATTTTGATAAAGAATTTTACCCACAGGTGGCACGAGCCAAGATTCAACAGCCCGTTTTGCGTCAATGAAGTCTCTCCTTCTGCAGTAAAGGTATCCGGAATATGAGCTTGGCTGCATCTGAGTGATGTGAAGGTTTATAAAGGCAAGACCAACCCCTGCAACAGTTGTCACGACCGTTGACCTCTGGCGGTTGTGGAAGAGGTGGAGGTTGGGCCGCCATTAGACCGTGCCACCACGTATTCGTTACGTGCAGGCAGCGGTCTAGTGTTTTTTCCAAGATGGCCGCCGCCCGATAGTATTACTAGACGACGTTACGGCGGCTCAGCGCGTTGCAAAGAATTGTTTTTCCTCCCCGTTGCTTGCGCTCCATAGTATCTTTCTCTGGGCGTTTGTTTTCGCCTGTTGTTGTTGTTAAATTTTCCTTGCTCCTGCCCTCCCTTTTTGTCAGCTCTTCTCTTCCATTTTGTTTCCCCCTTGCCCTTTCCTCTTATATATTTTTGGATACTGTTTTCCTGCCCTCATTTTTCACTCCTCCCTGCTCCTTTACATTTTTCCCCGTTTGTCCTGCCCGAATTTTACCCTTTGCTTTCACTCTGCTGCTCTCTGAGTATCCTGCAGTCTTTCTACGCTATATTCATCGGGTCCTGACCAGCCTACTTCCTATCATCGAGTCATCATTCTGCTGCAGAGTCTTCAGCGACCAACTCCATTCCAACCAGGATTTTTTTCTGCCAAAGGCTTTTTCCCCTGCTGGCTGTCACGGAGGGAGGTCACGGTGATTCCCAGACTCTGGGTCACGGTGGCTTCTTTCCGAGGCAGACCTTATCTGCATGAAAAGAAAAATCCCCTCTCCCAAAAACTTTGAAGAAGGAAGTCGGATTTACCCACGTCACCAGGTGAGGAGGAGGAGTTGGAGGGAAAGTCAGGGAATTGCTACATTCTAGCATTGAAGACGTTAATACTGAAGGTCAGCCACCTAGCATTGATAGTTTGCAACGCCACGAAGAAGTCATGGCCACCCCACAACAGCCGCTGTCCAAAGCCTCAATGCTGAGGTTCAAGCTTTAAAGACCGACAATGCGGCTCTCCAGCAAAGAGTAGCCGCCAGGGAACAACAAGCACAAGATTTACCCCCTTTACCTCTGGTTTCAGGAACGTTCGATGGCTCAGGATGTAAGGTGAAGGATTTCCTGGAAGCCTGTAACATTCACTTTAAGTTTAGACAGAATGCATATTCAACTGATCATACGAAGGTGGGGTTTATGATCACCCACATGACAGGTAATGCCCTGTCTTGGGCAACCCCACTGGTGTCCCGAGATGATCCAGTCCTACAAGATTATGCCACTTTCACAAATCTGGTATGACAGACTTTCCTCTGAACTGAGAGCGCACATGTGGCCAGCGAAGACCTTCTGGATGTACGTCAGGGTAGCTCGGATTTACTCACATACATATCCACCTTTAAGAAGTTGGCGGCAGAGGCCGGCTGGGCCGAAACTGTACAATACACCATATTTCGTAGGGGTCTTCGGGAGGAGCTAGAGGATGAACTCGCCAGAACGGCTCGGCCCGATACTTTCTCGGATCTACTTTCAGCTGTTCAAAGGATAGATTTCCGACTCCTAGAACGGAAGAATGAGAAGAAGAAGAGCCGAAGCATGTCATCATATCCTGAACCTCACTCCTCTACCTCCTCATCTGCTATGCGAGCTACCAGTGAAGAACCCATGCAAATTGGAACTACTCAAGCACCTTTAACCGCTGAAGAGTAAAAGAGGAGAAGAGAAGGTAACCTATGTTTGTACTGTGGTTCTGCAACCCACCTGCTGCGAGATTGTCCAGATGTGCCCCCAAGGAGGTCGGGAAACGAATGCCCTTGGTAGTTGGTAGGACGGAATATCGAGGGGCTTATGCTTGTTCCTATGCTAATCTCTCAGTTACCTCTTCTCAAATGACAGATGATGTACGTCTTATGGTTATAGCCATTAAATTACACTTCCGAAAGAAGGAAGTTGACACCCAAGCTTTACTAGACTGTGGGGAAGCCGGACATTTTTTGGATACCTTATGGGCCGATAAGGTGGGTCTTCTAAGGATTGCTAAGAAAGAAAACCAAAAGGTGGAAGGTGTTGATGGAACCCATTTATGTTCTGGTCTTATTACACATACTACGGAAGAAGTAGTAGTATCGATTCAGCAACATTCAGAGTCTATCACCTTTGACATAATCCGTGCAGCTCATTTTCCGGTAATACTGGGAATCGGATGGCTCCGTAGACACAACCCTATTGTAAAAGAGAATGCCTACCTGAGCCTTCATCTAAAGAAGTAAGGACCGTGGCTGTTACTGAAGGGATTCCTATCCATTGCATTCCCGGGAGCTATTCAGAATTTGCGGATGTTTTCCAGGAGCAGGTTCCCATTCAGCTTCCCCCTCATAGACCCGAGGACTGTGCCATTGACTTAGTCCCCCAGGCATTGGTTCCTTTTGGGAGAATGTATCCTCTTTCTGTGTCCGAGAAGACTGTACTCCGAAAATATTTGGACGATAACCTTGCCAACGGACTTATACGCCCTTCAAAATCGCCAGCTGGAGCATCTTTGTTTTTTATTCCCAAAAGAGAGACGAAAGAACTGAGACCCTGCATCGACTATAGGGGGTTGAACAAAGTGACAATAAAGGACCGTTACGCGATGCCCATCATATCAGAGATTCTGGAAGCCGTACAGGGTTCAGTAGTCTTTACGAAATTGGATTCACAAAATGCCTATCATCTGCTCCGCATGAGAACCGGAGATGAGTGGAAGATCGCCTTCCGCACACCCTACGGCCTGTTCGAGTACCAAGTTATGCCATTTGGTCTGGTAAATGCACCCTCGGCTTTCCAGCGGTTTATGGACAGGCGATTTTCTGATTTGTTGGGCCAAACTACGTTTGTCTATCTGGACAACATTCTGGTCTTCTCACGCCATCAGGAGGAACACCACTTACATGTCAAGGATGTCTTACGCCGACTTCAGCATCACCATCTGTTGATTAAGCCAGAAAAATGTGCTTTCTCTCAATCTTCTTTGTTTTACCTGGGTTTCATTTTGTCCAAGGATGGTATCATTATGGACCCTAAAAAGGTAGATGCCATTATCTCCTGGCCGGTCCCTGCCTCAGTGAAAGACATCCAGCGGTTTTTGGGTCTAGCAAATTTTTATCGAAAATTCATTCCCGAGTTCTCAAGGCTCATGCTTCCCATAACCTCCCTGCTTAAGAAGTAGTCCGGACCCTTTGTTTGGTCCAAAGAAGCAAATGACAGTTTCCTTGATCTGAAACACAGATTCTGCTCGGCCTCAATATTACGTCAACCCGATCAGTTACAGCCTTTTATAGTGGAGACTGACGCCTCGGCAGCTGCTGTGGGTGCTGTTCTCCTTCAAGGCAACCCAAACCAGGAGTATCCGATTGCATATTATTCTAAAACACTGAGTCCCAGCCAACGCAATTACTCGGCCATTGAAAAATAACTCCTTGCTATGAAGTTAGCATGCTTGGAGTGGAGGCATTTACTACAAGGAACCTATCACCCCTTCTTTATACAAACGGATCACAAGAATCTGCAAATTCTTAAACAGCAGGAATGTTATAACACACGACAAGCAAGGTGGGCCCATTTCTTTGCCCAATTTAACTTTTCCATCACTTTTATTCCCGGTTCTCAAAATCAGATTTCTGATGCCTTATCTCGTCGAGATGATGTCGACACCTCTTACAAGAAGGAGCTGATGTTCCCACATACTCAAATCCTAGCTGTGACGACCTCTTTCTTGCAAGATGTTAAAGAAGCCACCACTGCTATTCCAGTTCGAGGCCTCGGAGACCAGCCCGTCGAGGAGAAGGATGGCTTGTATTTTATAGGCGGAAGACTATTCGTCCCCACCAAACCACTTAGACAACGGGTCCTTCAGTGGTGCCATGACTCCAAAACTGCTGGTCATCGAGGAGTGCCGGGTACCCTTGAATTGCTTCAGAGGTCGTTTATATGGCCCGAGATGAGAGCCGACACTCAGTCTTATGTACAGGCCTGCTTGAAGTGTCTCCAAAGTAAACATTCAACCCAAAGGCCGTTGGGGTTATTACAACAGGACCAGGCCCCTTCTGGTCCTTGGAAACATATATCTACTGACTTTATCGTAGATCTGCCAGCATCTCGGGGTTACACCTGCATAATGGTCACCGTGGATTCTTTCACCAAACTCGCTCACTTTTCCCCTCTAGCCAAACTACCGTCAGCTTCGGAGATGGCAGAGGTATTCCTTAAAGACAACTTTCGGCTGCATGGCCTCCCTCAGAAAATTGTGTCTGATCGAGGGAGTCAATATACTTCCAAATTTTGGGCTGCCATATGTAGCTTGTTGGGTATTGAGAGAGCGCTGTCCTCGGGATTCCATCCCCAGTCTAATGGCCAAACCAAAAGGTTAAATGGGACATTGGGACAGTATCTAAGGTGTTTTATCAACCAACAGCAGCACAACTGGGTAGACCTGCTCCCCACTGCCGAGTTTGCTTATAATAACTCGGTACATACGGCTATCGGAATTAGCCCTTTTTTTGCACCTACGGGTACCATCCACAAACCTTCATACCTACCTATTGGAACGACACCAAGATTCCATCTCTTGAATCCACCTTGGAACAGCTCAAAGAAGCCCAAAAGACCACTAGAGATAGCCTTCTAGAAGCTAGCAGACATTACAAAGAGCAAGCGGATAAACATCGAAGGCCTGTACCTGCGTGGAGTAAAAGCTCCAAAGTCATGTTATCCACTAGGTTCCTGCCTCGTTGGGTTCGTCCTTCAAAACTCTCCCCTTGATTCATTGGTCCTTTTGAGATACAGTCAAGGATTAATCCAGTGGCATACAGACTGAAGTTGCCTAAGGCCCTGAGAAGGATTCATGCTGTGTTTCACTCCTCTCTGCTGCGCCCGTATTTTCCGGACGTTAGGAAGCAGGAACGCCCAAAATTATGGACCTTACCAAATCCATCCTCAGATGAATACGAAGTCTCTCAGATTCGCGACTCCCGGTACTACAGAGGTTGTCTTGAATATCGAGTCGACTGGAAGGGATACCCGTCATCTGAAGATACCTGGGAACCATTCTCTCATGTTCATGCTCCCCGCTTACTGCGCAAGTTTCACAGATTACATCCGGGTAAACCCGGGGACCATACCCTTCGGTGGGGGCATACTGTCACGACCGTTGACGGTTGTTGAAAAGGTGGAGGTTGGGCCGCCATTAGACCGTGCCGCCACGTATTCGTTACATGCAGGCAGCGGTCTAGTGTTTTTTCCAAGATGGCCGCCGCCGCCGGATAGTGTTACTAGACGGCGTTATGGCGGTTCAGCGCGTTGCAACGAATTGTTTTTCCTCCCCGTTGCTTGCGCTCCATAGTATCTTTCTCTCTGCGTTTGTTTTCGCCTGTTGTTGTTGTTAAATTTTCCTTGCTCCTGCCCTCCCTTTTTGTCAGCTCTTCTCTTCCATTTTGTTTCCCGCTTGCCCTTTCCTCTTATATATTTTTGGATACTGTTTTCCTGCCCTAATTTTTCACTCCTCCCTGCTCCTTTACATTTTTCCCCGTTTGTCCTGCCTGAGTTTTACCCTTTGCTTTCACTCTGCTGCTCTCGGAGTATCCTGCAGTCTTTCTACGCTATATTCATCGGGTCCTGACCAGCCTGCTTCCTATCATCGAGTCATTATTCTGCTGCAGAGTCTTCAGCGACCAACTCCATTCCAACCAGGGTTTTTTTCTGCCACAGGCTTTTTCCCCTGGTCGCTGTCATGGAGGGAGGTCACGGTGATTCCCAGACTCTGGGTCACAGTGGCTTCTTTCCGAGGCAGACCTTATCTGCATGAAAAGAAAAAGCCCCTCTCCCAAAAACCTCGAAGAAGGAAGTCGGATTTACCCACGTCACCAGGTGAGGAGGAGGAGTTGGAGGGAAAGTCGGGGGAATTGCTACATTCTAGCCTTGAAGACGTTAATACTGAAGGTCAGCCATCTAGCATTGATAACAGTTGCAGACACGGAGGCAAAACAAGAAGAATTTCCACATGTGCAGACTCGATCGATGAACAGGAAGAAGGAGGATATATCTGTTTGTGATTAGCACATGTTCTTTTGGACTGGAATTCAGTGGACACTCCTTATACATTTTAGCAGGAAGGGTAAAAGGCTGGCAGTGAATTCCTTAAGCTGAACGTACGTTTTAGAAAAATGATTTTAAAGAAAAATAAACATTGCTTCGGTACCATGCCAAACGTCAATTTCTGATTCGAAACTGAAAAATAAACCAATATCCAGATTCATTTTTAGGACCATATTTGTTTTAAAATCAACGTATGCCACCTGTCAACAGTAGTACACATCAGTTTATGGTTGCTTTCTTTGTCTTTATCCTTCAATCTTATCCTGCTCTTGTTAGAAGAGACGTTGATATTCATACCTTTTTACGAGATCCCAAAATGGCCCAGTGATAAGGAGACTCCGTCTTGCAATAATTGAGCAAATTGTGCAATTATAATTGTAGAACGAATAAATGAATATTTGTATTAGAAAACAATATATTTTGGAGGAAGATAACGTGATTTTAGAAAGAACCTGAGCTCAACAAGTGCTGGGATGGCACACCAAATGTTTTTACAGACTCTTGTGTGTGATATACATATGTATGTGCATTCTTTTTGTCTTTCTGTACTTTACATTTCACAGCCTCTATTATCCTAATGGTCCTGTTCAAGAAAGGGCTCCCATGATTTGTCTGATTATGAGTACAAATGATGACAATTTCTTTGATCTGTATGGGTATGTTAGATGACATAAAAGGGATGCAGAGGAAGATAATCAAGGTATAAATACCTACCTAGATAACTCAGCTCACCTGGGGAATAAAATGTGGTATCAACACATTTGTATTTGTATTTCTATTTATTTTATTTATAAAGCGCAGCCAGGCCCGGGGGCATACGGGCGCGTAAGTTAGATCTGGTTACAGTTACAATTAGGTGCAGTAAACAAGGGTTACGTTACAATTAGGTGCAGTAAACAAGGGTTACGTTACAGTTACAGATAGGTACATACTTAGTATTGCAGATACATACATACATAGTCTAAGATAAATACATTAATTACAAGAGTGTGCCGTCAGCAGTCAATCATGCTGGGATCAGGAGGTTAGGCTGTCATGGAGTCCATGTTGTGAAGCCAACGCTTCGTGTTGTCTTTGAAAAGGTTAAATGAAGGTTCAGCCCTTAAAAGCGCAGGGAGTGTGTTCCATAGTTTAGAAGCTTGTACAGGGAAGCTAGCTCCACCTGAGTAATGGAGTTTGAATCTCGGTATGGACATAGTGTTAGCTTGTGCTGCTCTAAGTGGTCTTGATGATGTGTGAGGTGTAAGTTGGTTGGTGAGGTAGGTTGGTGCAAGGTTGGCCCTGGCTTTGTGTGTGAGGGCCAAAGTTTTGAGGGATATTCTGTGCTCTACTGGGAGCCAATGTAACTTGCGTCTAGTCTCAGAGATATGCGCCTTTTTAGGGATGTTGAGGGCAGCCCTGATGGCATTATTTTGAATTACTTTCAGTTTGTTGATATTTTTGTGGCTAGTGCCTAGGTAAAGGGCATTACAGTAGTCTATTTTGGATAGGACTAATGCTCTAGCAAGAGTAATGCAATTGGGTGAAGAGATGAACGGCCTACATGCAGTGATCAGCTTGCAGGTGTAAGCGGCTGATGATGCTACTGCATTAGTTTGTTTGGAAAAGGATAAGGTGGCATCAATGTAGATGCCAAGGGTTTTAGTATTATTTGAAACGGGGATGAGATTGCCATCTATCGTGAAAGATTTGAATGCAGAATTAAGATTTTTAAGTTTGGCGTGAGTGCCAAGGATGATCAACTCAGTTTTTTCGTCATTGAGACAAAGTCCATGATGTGCCATCCATGCTTGTATTACTGAGTATATTTCATTAAGGGTTTTGCTGTCTGTTTCATAGTTACCCGAGATAGGAATGAGTATCTGGGTGTCGTCTGCGTAATTAGTATACGTGACACCCAGATAGTCAAGGATATCAAAGAGGGGCTTTGTGAATACATTATAAAGCGTTGGGGACACACACGAGCCTTGCAGGACTCCACAAGGTACTGGTGAGGGTTCAGCAGAATCAGTGGGAGAGAAGACCCTCATGGTTATTTATTTATTTATTTATTTTAATTCTTGTAACGCGCCAACATGCCCATAGGCCTCAGGGCGCACATAGAAACTTAACAGGACAGACAAACATATAGAGTAACCTGTATAGAGCAGAGAAGGAGATAAGTCAAAGAATTTATTCCATGTTGAAAAAGTATGTTTTTACGGCGCGTTTGAATACGGTGTAGTTCTGAATCTGCCGCATCTGGGCTGGAAGTTTATTCCATAGTAGGGGTCCCTGTGCGTCAAGAGTAGTACCTCCAAATTTAGCTGTCCTAGTTTTTGGCTGTTTGAGAATAATGGCCGAGGATGACCGAGGTTCTGTTCGCCAAGAAGGAACTGATCCAAGCCGTGGCTGCATCTGAAAAGTGTGCAGCAGTTTTCAAGTGGTGACAATGTGTTTGGTGGTTGACCAAATCAAAAGCTGCTGCAGGTCAAGCAGTAAAAGGAGTGCAAGTTTGCCATTGTCTTTCAGGATTTGGATCTGGGTAGTGAGGTCTATTAATGCAGTTTCCGTACCGTGTCTCGGTCGGAAGCCGGATTGCCTAAGTCCCAGGAGATTGTTAGATTCTAGGTAGGCCTGTATTTGTAAATAGGCTGCTCTGTCCAGTATTTTTAATAAGAAAGGTACAGTCGTTATCGGCCTATAGTTAGACGGGTTGGCTGGGTCAAGAGTAGGTTTTTTGAGAAGTGGAATGACCCACGCGTCTTTTAGGTTGTCAGGTACTACTCCAGATTTGAAGGAGGCATTGATGAGTGTGGTAATGAATGGTGCCAGATCGTGCGCGGCTGCATTGATGATCGGGGCAGGGCAGGCATCACCTTGGCAATTTGATGGTTTAAGTTTCCTGATGATGTTTTCTACTTCCCAGATTGAGAGGAGTGAGAAGCTGAAAGGTTTACAAGTTGACTTAAAGGTAGGTGATTTGTTAGGTAATTGTTTGTAGTCAGGGCCAGCTAGTAGCAGGGATTTTTTTGCATTGATTTTAGATTGTAGGTGAGGTATTTTATCTAATAAGGCCTTCTGAATATTACTACACCATAGTGTGTCAGTAACACATTTGTCAATAGGGGCAATAGTGTAATCCTTTTGTTATAGGTGTCTTTTTTAGCAAGAAGGATGGCTTCTTTGTAACTAGTGGAAGCTAGGGTTAGCTCAGTCTTATTGGATGCTGTGGGGTACTTTCTCCAGTGTGCCTCAGCGGTTCTCTTAGTTTTGCGTAATTCTCTTAACTGCGGCGTGAACCAAGTGTTAAGGTGACGCTGTGGTTTAGGTTTCTGCAATTTTAGGGGGGCGATGGTGTTCAGTGCTTTGAGAATAGCCTGGTTGTATATATCCACTAAAACTGTAGGGTCAGCATCTGAGTCAATATTGCTCAGTATGGGGAGTAATATGGGTAGGAGTTTGTCAGGTGTAATGTCTTTCTTATTTCTCGTGCTGGTGGCTGGGGCGATGATACGACCCGGGTGGGGTGTGTTGGCTTCGATGGAAAAGGTTATTTTATGATGATCCGACCAAATACATTGGTCATTGGATAGGAGATCAATAGAGCAATTGAGGTGAGTGAGCCAGTCCAGTGTTCTGCCTTTGATATGAGTAGGCTCATGAATAATGTGGGTGTTACCCAAATCAGATAAGGTGTTGGCTAGGTCATGGGTGTTAGTATTTTCTTCGGGTCGTTAAAACCAAGATTAAAATCTCCAAGTAGGATGGTTTGTGAATTGGGTTTGGTGTCTGTGGTTATGAGTGATGCAATGTCCTCTATAAAAGAAGAAATGGGACCTGGTGGTCGGTAAATAAGGTGCATTGTTGCCATGTGGTTAGGTGATAGAGGTAGTTTGGGGGAAAGAGCATCTGATGAGAGTTGCTATGTCTGCTCTCTCATCCCCTATGCCATGAATACAGTAACGACTTTCATTTCACACAATGCAAAGTGCCTCAGCCATCTTGCAGCATGTACTACTCAAGGACTGTTCAAAAGGAATTGGGCAACCTTGCAATGGAGAAATAGACAGTCTTTCCAATACCAGGATGATTATATCAAGACTAGACAAATGGAAAAGGAGCCTAGATGGACAGGTAAAATGCTTGTGTAACCAGCTGCAGGACAAGATAAAGTACTCATTGAAGACATGAAGAGAATGAATTGCTATTATATGACAGAAAAAGCTTGGATGCCTTGATGCTGGGGATGATCCCAGCTAGTAATCTATGGATCTGTGAGCACAACCAAAGGATGGGAAGATGGAATGATGTCCTGGGCAGGCCATCTGCTGAGGAAGGATGCAGTACTTGGAATACAGAAGGTGAATAATGACTGTCTGAAATTATGGGCAAAATATTCCAAACTACTGACATGGGTGGAATATGAAGTAGGCCCAGTTGTCGTTAATGGAAAGAAATACATCGGACAGATCAAAGGATGCAAGACTAACATTGATGTTCCAGGAATGAGGAAAGGAACAGCTGTTTTGATGGATCGATATTGGGCCAGTGGATCAAGAGCATATATGAAGTTGCCCCGGATTTGGGGAGGAGTTTGTTCTTTGGTATTTGTTCATGTTCCAGCATTAGTGATTCCTCAAAGCGACCTGAATATTGATGAATTCTCAAAGGTGGAAGACCATATGAGAAAAAAAAGATCTCTTGAACTCAGACGAATGAAAAGAGAGAATTATTTATCATCTAAATCAATAAAAGCTTATGAAGTCATTCCTGATGAACATAAGTTGTTTAGTAAGATTGCATTGATAATTACATCTATATTTATGCCTGGACTTCAAACAGCGGTGAACACCAAATGGCTACTAATCACCACGTGGGAACTTCTGCAGACAATCAGTGCTACTATAAAGGGATTCAATGCCATAAAAGAAGAGCTGAGAGCCATAAGACTGATGACCCTCCAGAACAGATATGTCCTTGATGTGATCACAGCTATGGAAGGAGGTGTTTGTGCCAAAGTCAGGCCATCATGTTACACATTCAAACCTTCTCACGATGGTGAGAATGTGTCAGAAACTGAGATCCACGTAGATTAGAGTACCTCTGTCCCCAAGCACCAGTCAGAGAGAGAAAACAATAGACTTGCTGACCGGTTATTGAGGCCACAGTTGGCAGGAACAGCAAGCTCCAGGTCCCGGGTGACTGTAAGGATAAAACAGGCAAATTAAGGTTAAACAAACAATTATGGTCTGTTACAAACCCCAAAGGTACGAATCATAGAGGCACCTACCAATAGATGCCAGTTGTTCCCTCTTGGTGTCTAATAGATGTTGGGATGAAGACAAAACAGAAGCAACAGGGTTGTTACTTAAACTAGACAGCGATGGGACGCCACCATAGGGTAGAGAGGAATGGAGGGTATCCTGAAGGGGAGTGGAGTAGTTAGAGGTAGGGCCAGAGCAGGGTAAATGTCC
Organism: Ambystoma mexicanum; assembly: GCF_040938575.1. Taxonomy (NCBI): domain Eukaryota; kingdom Metazoa; phylum Chordata; class Amphibia; order Caudata; family Ambystomatidae; genus Ambystoma; species Ambystoma mexicanum. The sequence goes on from NC_090937.1 coordinate 277,254,845, forward strand.
AGGTGCCAAAATCCAAGAGGCAAGTATCAAAGCAATCCAATGTCCAAAATCCAGGGTCAAGGCAGTTCAGTGAATCAATCCAAAATATAGGCGCCAAATTCAAGGGACAAAATCAGGCAACAAATCCAAGAGAACAAAGCCAAGTCCGAAATCCAGGAAACAAACCAGAAGCAAGAACGAGCGCCTGTCATGTTGCCTACCCCCAGGCATCTGGACCAAGCCCATCAGCCCCGGGAGCAGGCATCAAGACATTTAATAAAACCTCAGCAAAAACCCACAAAATATGTCCCCACAGGTTATCAACTGGTGATACGGTATATGTATTACCTATACACACCTCATTTTCTCTGACCAAAGAAGAAAAAAGACAAAGATTTGAAATTGTTGCACAGAACTATTTTGCAACCAGAGCACTGCTATCTGGGTATATTACTCCTTAGCTCCAGGTAGTGTCCTAATAATCTCTATTTGTGCACACTGACATCACATATATGTATTAATGCAATTGATGTTATCACAAATCATTCACTTTGATTTTGTTACTTGACTAGATATGAAATCTCACCATATACATCAAGAATATTTCTCATTATTTAATAAAGAACATAAAGCAGTCTTTTACACATGAGCCTCAGTGTGATTGCTATTTTACAAACTGTTAAACACTATTTTCTTGAATCGGGCTCAAAACATATGACAATAAAATCAACAGTATCTGAATAGATCATGCACCATACGGGACAATAATAATCAACAAAAAATGCATCAATAGCAAAAAGCTGAAAATTTAGAAAAAACAAACGGTTGGAAATAAGAAGAAGAAACTTTCTTTGCAGTAAAGACGCTAAGTGTCACAGGAATGAAATTCTTCTCCTGTGTTAAAGAAGTATTTATTAAAACCTCAGCAGCCCCGGCTAGGGGCTATCTGGGTTCAGTCCTGGCGCCTTGGGCGCCAGGCTCATAGTAGAAATCAGTCCTAGCGCCTAAGGCGCCAGGCTCACAGTCATTACTTACCTCAGGCAGACCATGCTGCAAATTACTCCAATCCAACGTGAAGCCTGGAAGGGACTATTTTTCTACAGGGACTATTTTTTACTCAGGTGTGGTTCTAGGGACATCTTACCTGGGACTACTTTTGAAGCTATTTAAACCACGCCTGACCAGCAACACACGCTTCGCGTTATTCTGCATCCAGCAGCGTAACGCTCACCGTGCCTGCAACGCCCGTCCTGAATCCGGAGCTCCTAGAGAAGAAGGAAAGCAGACTTTATTTACTTTATTTATTTAGAAAACAAACTTTATTCCAGTTTCTCACCTGATTCCGGAACCATCACGTCTCAGCACCTGGAAAGGACATTCTTTCTACATGCGTCGCATCGCCGGCTGCAGCGCCGCGCCATACTCACAGGTCCTCACAGCACCTTTCGATCCGGCGCTGCCTCCATCATTTCTTCGCCGGGCTCCGGCATCTGGGGACAAAAGAAATAACCAGGTGAGCCGAGAGAGTCAACAAATACAATCTCTCTTACCACCATAGACTTACCTGATTTACCACCGGAGGCATTATTTTTTAACTCTCCACTCCTTCAAACGCCGCATCTGAAAACAGAGAGAAAACAACACGTTAAATACATGCATTATTTACCGGACAGCATCGGGTAATACAGACTCTTACCTGAAAGCCATCTACCGACACAAGACCATCTTTTCTCGAACACCACTGCAAGATAAGAAAGGAATGGGACAAGAGTGAACATCGGACATATTGAACTCTAAATTTACTGGTCTTTGCCAAGAACCTCAGAGTCAACTCTTGTCTGGAACTCCCCAACACCTTCTAACCAGTGAAGCAACTGGTATCTACGCGCCCCTGCAATCCACGCAGGATGAGAGTACTGGAAGGGGATTTCGGAGGTGATTAGAGGGGAGAGCAGGGAGGTGCCATCACTAGAATCCACAGGTGGCTGATTCCTCTCTCCACTTGCAGGAGAATCCTTCTACGGGTCAAGCAGACGAGATTAGGAGGGCCAGTCCAGTCTGTCATCTCTGCACTACGCATCTCGTTGGTGGAGACAACAGCAGTCTGCGTCTGACCGACGCCCCTATGGGAGCCAGGTGAGCGTAACAGCACCACACGCTGCAGAAACAACAGCTGAAAAGCGTATAGTGGCATGCATTGCGTCCTTTTGTACTTCCGGCTAAATGTTACGTGAGCGCGTGACTATCACGTGAGGAAGATCACGTGACAGCCCTGTGCGGCAGAGATCGTGTGCAGAGGAACCACGTGACATGGAGGGGAGAAGGCTGCGCCCCCGTACACGTGAGTTCCCTCTCCGTGCAACGTAAACCATTGGGGCCTGCCGCCGAGACTCCCGCAAACCGCCATGGCAATTGCCAGTGCTAACGCGGCCAGCGCCGCCAACAAGGACCTCTCGGGGCACGCCGCAGCGTGAATGCACCCCAGTGCCATAGCAGGACGGAAGGCGTGGGGGCAGCCCAGGCACCGAAAGAGGTTAAGTGCATGACAGAATGTGATCCCTGACGGAGGCCATATCAATGTTGACAGAGCTACACACAAAGATGGAGGAAGAAACAGATGGAATTGAAGATGATAGCTGGCTCACGTTCCTGTTTTCGTGGATTCCTCATTGGATGGTGAACTTATTCAAGTTTCTTGGTGCAATACTGGTCCTGGTAATGTTTGTATTCTGTGTGATCAGAATAATAATTGCACAATGTAAGAAGACAGCGAAGAAAGCGGTGGAAGTGAAGCTGATGATTGATGCCAATGAAGAGCCAGAAGCTAAAGAATTAGTAAATGATGCTGTCAGAGATTACAAAAACGCTAGCATTGTGGCACCTGAAGGAACAAAGTACTGGTACCTGAAGGATCATAAGAAGTACGTAGGACCATGGGTCTATTGTACTCCGAATGGACAATGTAGTTACATGACTTGGAGCGTGGATGAAAACCTCAAATCAGCAGGTACCCTGAGGTGGTGATGAAGATATGGACACCAAAGAAGAATTTCTTCAAGAGAAAAAATGCAGGAGAACGGAAAACTTGGAGGAAGTGGTCGAGGACTCGACCAGAGGGGGGAATGTAGAGGAGCAGCTGTACACATCAGCAGGAGAGCCCGTACCCCTGCATCCCATATACTGAAGACATGAGACTGTGCCATGTTTGACACCAGCTGTCATGCTAATACTACAGCGAGTATTTGGAGGAAGATACCCATTGAGAGAGCCAGTAGGAACTCCCTGAAGGAATATGAAAAAAGCAAAGAAGATGAGTCAGTGATGTCATGAAAAGTTGTGGTTGACGACTCAGGACACTGGCTAAAGATAATGTATGAATCCTAAGAATACTAATGGTGAAGTAAAAGAGTGAACCCTTAAGTATAAAAGAAGAAGATTACACATGCACAAGTTGTTGCAGCAAGAATAAGTAGAATCGTGGAGCTGCATGGCGAGGTTTTCTGGACTAGAGTCAAGACTGAAGCAGCCAAGGTCAGCTATCCATTCTCGAAAGGAGCAAGCGTGCAGAGGATGAAACTTTCCTTGTTAAGGTGCAAAGAAAGAACACCAAGGGTACCAAGTTTAATTCATTTACAGCATATAAAACCTGCAAACTAGACCAAATCGTGGTCTCCTGTCACGTGAGCCAGGGATGAAAATAGAGTTTGAACTTGGAGTCCAAGACACGATAGCGGGTGCTCTCACTCCTGTGCATTCTCAAAGACAAGAATACTTTGCAAGGCCAAGTACAAAGACAATTTTCATGGCAGAAGGCATGGACGATGAGAGATGCTGGGCTAATTGGGTGGTGGGGTAGTGTCCTGCCCCATCTCCTTGCACCTGGGTTTGGGCGTACGTGCTGCTAAATGAACCAAATGTTCCAGACATGGCACAAGCGTGCCAACCAATTATAGTAGTCAATATAGCGAAGGACCTTATAGTTTGAAGACCAATGGGAAACTGTGTATCTAATGTTTCTGAAATGACATGTTTTTACGAGGTAGGCATAAGTTGTCCACCTGATAACGGACAGCCAATAACAATCTTAGCTCTTATAGAATTATATATCGAGATGTCTCCCAATTTCCACTTTCCTGTTTCTATGGTGTCACGCAGAATCTGGAAACATCCATCATTTGCAGAAGCTGCCTTGATTTCCTCCAGGTTCATTGAGTTGGGGACGGATCGCTCTATGACGAGTCGCAGGTGCTCTTCGGCTGTTGCTATCTCCTCAAGGGAGGTTGTGTTTGACAGCTTAGGGTGTCGAGACAAATAGTCTGCGGCGTTGCTCTGTCCCGGTTTGTACTTCAGGTCCACGTTATACTCCTGGATTGCCAGCAGCCATTTCTCAATGCGAGGAAGAGGGTTTGCTGACCCGCCCGTCATGATGGGAAGAAGGGGTTTGTGAACGCTGACCACCTTCACCGGTTTCCAGTAAATGTATATGTGGAAATGGCAGCATCCCCACAGTACTGCGAGGGCCTCTTGCTCTATTTGTGAGTACCTTTGCGTTGTAGGTGAGAGTGCTCGACTCGCATACGCCACAGTCCACTGTGTGCCATTGTTGTTGGCTTGAGGGAGGATGGCTCTGAGCCCAAACGGGCTTGCATCCACAACAATTTCTGTGCACTTCTGGCGGTCGAAGAACGACAGTATGCATTCATCAGACAGCGCTTTCTTGATGTTGTTGAATGCTGTCTGTTCAAGGGCCGACCATCTCCAGGTTGTCGTCTGCTTGGTGAGGTTCCTCAGGGTTTCTGACATGATTGCTAAGTTTTCTATGAAGTGGCCACAGTAAGGGACCATGCCCAAGAAGCTCCTTACTTCTGACACCGTCTCAGGTGGTTTGGCCTGTTGGATGTCTTTGACTTTTGCTGTGTCAGCTGAAATCCAACCCTCGTGGAAGACGAAACTGAAAAATTCGATTTTGTCTTTTAAGAATTCACAATTCTCGTGATGGAGGGTCAGGCTCAAAGCCTGGATTCTTGTCAGGAATGTTTCCAGTCCCTCCAGGTGCTCGCTCTCAGACTTGACATGTATTAGAATGTCATCACTGACATTTAGGGTATCTGGTAGTCCTGCCAGGACGCCGCAGATGGCGTTCTGAAATACCTCTGTGGTGGAGGAGATGCCGAAATTGAGCCATTTGTATCTGTAGAGACCAATGTGAGTGGTGAAAGTCGTAATGTACCGGCTGTCCTGGTGGAGTAGGAGCTGGTGGCAGACAAACCGGCGGTCAAGCTTGGAAAATACTGTGGCACCGTCTAGCTCCGCGATGATATCGTCCAGGGTGGGCGTCAGATGTCTTTCCCTCAGGATCACCTTGTTGGGAAACCTCATGTCCACGCAGATACAGACTTTGTCCATTTGTTTGGGTTTATGTGCCATGACAATTGGGGAGACCCATCGGGTGGGTCCTTCAACACTTTCAATGATGTTGAGGTTGACAAGGTCTTGAATCTCCTTTTCGACTTGCTTGCGAAGGTGGAAAGGTACTCTCCTGTGCTTCAGAGACACTGGCTGGACTGTGTCATCTACGTAGAGCCAGATAGGTGTTCCTGCCATCCGCACAATTCCTTTAAATATGTCTGGGAATCTTTTCAGGAGCAATGGGACATCTTCTACAAATACCCCATGGGTGAAGTGGACGAGGCCAAGGGCTTTCGGCTGCGGCGGAGCCAAGTAGCCTCAGTGTTGCTACTTTTGTGACATAGAACCTGCCACATATGGACGTCCCATGATGCTGGATGGTGGGGATGAAGGTGCCTTCCAGTGGTAGAGGAGGTTTCCCACCAAAGGTGAAGATGCACACTCTGGTGTCTTGAAGCGCCGGTGGTCCTGGTAATATCTGGTATTGTTCATCGGCCATTACGTTCACTGAGGCTCCCGTGTCAAGGAATACATGAACTGGGGTACTTAGGATAGTCACTGCGCATCGGGGTTGGCGTTTTCCATGCCCCCTGATTGTTAGCACTGCTGATACAAAAAAAACATCCTCATCTTCTTCTCTCAAAACCGCACCCGAAGGGTCTCCTTGCGGGCCAGTGGACGCAGTGTTGGCGGATTGGCTTGTTCTCTCCTGCGGGAAACCTCTGGGAAGTTCCTTTCCTGTTGGCACTGTGGCCGGGGCTGATACTCTGCACACCCTGCAAAATGGTTTGGGATGACACACCTTGTGCAGGTGTACCCCTTTGCTGGGCAGTCTTTTTCAGGTCATACCCACATTGCAGTCAGGGGGCTGGGACAGAAGCATGTTGCTGCTTTTTCTGCCGCCAGTCATTTCTTGTACCTTGGTTCCTTGGAGGTTGCCGTCCCACTAAGCACACTTCCTCTAGCTTTACTGATTTCAGGGCTGACTCCATTTTGGAGAGTGCCCTATTTCGAGGATCCCGGGGAGTGTGATACCTGGTTCTCTCAGAATCTGCTTCCGGAGTTTTACCGAGTGACATCCTATGATAATTTGGAGTCTTACCTTCTCTTCCTCATTATCCCATCTACAGGTCGAGGCCAGGTGCCTGAGGCGACTTTGGTATTTGTCCAAGTTTTCATCACCCTGCTGCATAGCCGTGCGCATTACGAACTTCTCATAGTCCTTATTTACCATAGGGGCGAAGTAGTCCTTCAGTGTCCTGACAGCTGCGTCATATGAGTCGTTTGCGGGGCGCAGGGTTTTGAAAAGTTTGTAGACCACAGGTCCAGCTGAGTATATCAGGGTGCACTTCTTCGTGAGGTCATCTTTATCCCCGGTTGCGTTGAAGTACCTATCTAGGCACCCACCACAGTACCCATTGAGGTCCAAGTGATGTTGGGGCCCCATCGATGTCGAACTCGCATAGGGGCGTGAGTGAGCTACGTTGTTGGGATGAACCTACTTGCAGGCGTGGAGGAGCGGGGGCTGCAGCAGCGTCCTCTGCAGACATGGTGCCTGGTATGGGGTGTCGGCGCAGGTGTAGATGCAGGGGTGCACAGGCACTCCGAATGGAGCCGCTGCCCCAGTCCTATAGCTGGTGAGAAGGTCTTCAATGAGGTGCCCAGGTGCTCCTGGGGAGCTGCTGCGTTTATGAGACTTGTGGGGTAGTGATGCTGGCACTTCACTAGTATCGTGCTACCTTGGGGGCTGTGGTATGGCAGGAGAACAAAGTGGCAATGCATGTGCACTCTCTGGTGAGAGCCGCACTGTTTTTCTTTTCTTTGTGGCAGGAAATGCTTGGCCCTCAGTGATTGAGGGACCAGAGGTGGGCTGAAAGCACTGGGGGTGTTCCAGAAATTCTGGCCTGTGCCATTGGTATACAGTGTGAGGCTGTATATTGGGTGGGATCCCTTATCGGTGTGCGGGAGCACAAAGAGGCTCTGTTGCAGGCTGAGGGATAGCACTCTGTATGGAGTGGAGGCCCGGATTCAGCAGATTCCTCAATTGGACTGCACACGTCAGGGTCCACAGCCCTCGTCGCCAGCGTTGTGGGGCTCTGTGCGGCCTAGGCGCGTGGCACAGCAGGATGTGCAATAAGGCATAGACACATGTCGGTGGTTGACAGGCCCCGATCCGTTCTGCCATATGGGCGTGAAACGGGCCGTTTTATTATCCGCCCTGCGTCATGACGTTCTCCGTCATGCCGCCGGTCACGTGACACAACAGTGAGTAATATGGGGCGGTATGTTCAGTCCAGTATTGAGTTCCCTTCTCACACTTCCCTTCATAGGGGGATTTTCTTTACTCTTTCCTCTAGAAAATAACCAGTTCAGGGTGCACAGTACATTTCCCATGTTATAAATTACTGAGGTGTGGCGTTGGACCTCTCACACGTTTTACTGCTCTCAAAGCAAGTAAATCCTTTCCTCTGTGTGCTCGCAGCGGGTTTGCACAGAGCATCCTGTTGGATAGGGCTGTGGTCCTTGAACCAGGTTCTTCCGCTCATGTTAAACACCCCAGGGCCAGCAGCGTGCATTTCATTCACGTTTTTCCCATTGGAGGGTGTTCCCAGGCTATTACAAAATTGGTGGGTTCCAGTCGCATTTATTGAGGCAGGGCGTTAGTGCCAAAGGTCCATGGCCATCACAAGGAGTTCAATGTTGTGCATACGTTTGTGTGTAAAAATCATTGTTCTTCGTGGTAAACTGCAGCTACCATAGGAAGGGGATTGGATTGGCTCTCCCCCAAAGCCATCCATTTACCCATTTAATTCTGGTGCCGGGAATTTTGAAGAACAGTGTGGTACACAGTGACATTTTTTACATGCTTACATCATAACTACATGTACTTGGGTTATCAAGGTGCCAGGGGATAATCGTAATGTGTACTTGCCACTGTTGGGAAATTATGAGCACATTTACCACCTAACTGAAGGTGATTTGGGGGATTTATTCTGTGTTGGGTTGGGGTTGTTAATTATTTCTCTCCTGTTAAAATATGCAAAGACTAATATCTGTTTATTCATAAGGTATTTGTTACCAGGACCATCAATGAATGTAATCACTATATTTATCTATTTTACCCATCAAGCACCCATGTGCCATGGTCATGCCTCAAGGTATAAACTAAGATGTTGATGTGATTGTTGGACGAGCATATGGTATTATTTATCCCTTCACTGTGCAATGCATTGCTAAGGTAGTGCGGCTATATTTATCTATTTATTTTCCGTTATATAAATGCTACCCTGTCCCAGGGTTGACAACTCCATTGGTGTACGTTGTTTTATTAGGCTCATATAGAACAGTTACACTTTCCCCAGTCCAACAAAGGTCATTGCCATGTGTCCTTTTGACAGGAAAAGGGGATTTGGGGTAAGCCCTACTATTGCCCCAGTGGAGGCACTTGTGTTTTCATTGACATGCCTCTGGTTGGTGTTCCTTTCTTACTTTATGGTCAAGAATAGTATCCCTGGACTCTCAAAACAAGTGCATGTAGCAAAGAAAGGATGCCCAGTCTGACGTTTACCTACAGTTTGCTGTTCAATCATACATTCCCACTGGTGCTCCTCATACATCACTAATGAAGGGCAGATTCACCTTACATATATAACAGGGCAATTCTATGTCAATATAGGAGGCAAGCATTATGCTTCAACTTCTTTAATACCACTCTTCAGCAGTTTCAACAAAATAACAGAACAAACGTTGAAAATGTACTGAACTCTGCATTTTCTTTTTCCTTTCTTCTTAAAACTACATTTCCCTCTGTTCTGTGCTTATCTGTAGTCCTTGGTAGTCCTTGCCCTGTCTACATGTTACTTCCTGTCCATCAACTCCTCCTCTTCTTGTCCTGCTCTTCAGCAAGATAAGTGCACTTTTTCTTACTTCAGAACGAGTTGACTTGTTAATGGTGTTTAGTGAAGTTGGATTCACACAGAACTAAATGATTTCTTTCATGAAATGCTAGGGAAGTTGGTATCACTCAGAACAAAATGATGCCTTTCATGAATTGCTAGTAACTGATTAGCAGAGTTATAACTTTAGGGGAGAGCGCACCACTTAGGTAGATCAGTATGCCAACGCTCTTTAAAGTTTTATATAAATGAGAACACGGCACGTTCATTAGAAAGCAGCGCGCACATGCGCGCACAGGCGCTGAGGTCGCGTTTGGATCCGAGCAAGCAGGAGAAGGGAAACGGCACCCGTGCTGCATTCCCGACACAGACGGGGGCCCGTTTTCCTTCCAGAGAGAGGAGCAAGCAGGCCCCGCTCCCTCATGGGGGCAGGGCCTAGGCAAAGAGACGGGAGAGCACACAGGCCCCCTCTGTCACGGGGGTGGGGCCACAACAACGCACGTCAGGAGTGCGACAAAGCTCCAGAGACGGTGTTGTACACAGAGAGTGAAAGCAATCCCGGCCGCAGCAGTGAAAAATAAATATTCGCACAGAATGTTGTGCGAGCAGCAAATTGATTAAACACATCACTGTGGAAGCATGAGGGCTCACGCTCGAGACAATAGAAGCTCTCAGTGGGTAATCCCAACATATAGAGGCAAGAGATGATGGGGAGAAGGCAAGCTCCTTAGAGGGGTCCCAAATAGTGCCCACAAGAGTAAAAACACTGAAAAAGAGGTGCTAGCCACACAAAAAAAAGAAGGAAGTGAAAAAAGAATAATAAAGTTTAAGAAATACCTTGATATATTAGAGAGCAACATCAGCACAACGGAGCAGTGGGCGTGCAGTTCAGCCTGCAAGTTCAGGTACCGGCACAGAGCACCCAGGCATTGTGGAATGTCTGAATATGAGTGGAGCGAAGAGGGGCAGGCGCAAGACCTGGCTTATAGCTTCAAGGAGGTGCTAGGAAGCTTGCTGGTGGATGCAGTGGCTCAAGGGGTGAAGCCCTTGCAAGATAAATTGGATACATTAAAATCAATGTTAAGCCAACCTCGTAAGAGCACCGAGACAGAGCAAAGCAAGTCCACTAAGACCTCGTAAAGAGGCTTTAAGGGGTGTACAGAGACCCGCAAGAGGAAATGCTCTACTGACCCCCCGGGTCATACTTACAGGGCGAACAGAGAGGCCCCAGAGCCTGCTGACACTTTCGGGAAGCTAAGAAAAGCTTTTCTGCAGAAATCAGCTGTGCCAAGCCTCATGACCCTCTCCGCAGGGGATGATAATATGGAAGATGCAGACGGGGAGTCAGAAGAAGAGTCACCGGAGGTCGCAATATCCTCACAGGATGAAAGAGAGAAGCGAGAGGAGGATTAGCCAAAGCCTGCTGAGGGCAAGAGAGCCCGGAAGGAGAAACACCTAGAAAGTGAGGGTGAAGAAATATCAGACATGTTTGAACGGAGAACATCAGAAACCCCAGGTCATCACACTGGCAACCATCACCCAGACTGTTGAAATACATGAGCCATAGGCTCAGAAATGCACTAGACAAAGGACCGAGGCAACGTATGGGGGCAGAGTGCCCCTGCCCAGACCTCCCAGGCAAAGTGTCAGAAGCACCAGAGTTGGACCCTAAAAAGCTCGCTTTTGTCACTAATACAGCTAAGGACCCATGCAAGGGATGGACAGGTCTTTGAGAAGTTGCCGGGAGAAGGAGGTGCTAAACCTCACAGGTCCACTTGCAAAGATCATGGATCTGGCGGAGCGCGCCAGGAGCACCAGAGAAGAGGTGAACCTGGACGTGCTAGCAAACTGGGCTCAAAGAGCAGTTTGCTTACAAGGAAACACGAACTGCGCAATAGCATCAGAAAGGAGAAGGGACATCCTGCTGCAGATAGATAAAAAACTAGGAGACACAGCCACTTACGAGGCAGTAGAAACAGCGCAAGTTCTCCTATTTGGAATTACTTTTGTCAAAGAAATGGGGAGGTTCGTAGGGACCTACAACTCCCTTGAGAAAGCCCAACTCTCAATAAGAAAGATCTTCCTGAGCAGTTTTTGCCTGGACCGGCCGCTATAGAGGTCATGCAGCCGGTTCATTTGAAGGTGTGAGGAGGCCTCGAACAACAGAGCCCACTATTGTGAAAACGGGAAACAAGAATTGCTCTTCCCCGAGAGAGGACAGTTCCCCAGAGGTCGCAGAGGAAGAGGTCCAGGAAGAGATCATGGTTCCGCCACAGATGAGAGTCTGCGCATACCTACCCGTAGGCGGAGGACACAAGAATGTTGGCAGAGTTGGCACACGCTTTCCAGCGATGCATGCGTGCTGCAAACAGCCAGAGGGTTGCATTTAGACTTTGTACAAACGCTGGTGCAAGAGCCCACGCTTCAAGCGATACACATGGTGTAGGTAGCAAGGGAAAGCCTACACTACAAGCTAAGCCAGCTCAAACAGAAAAGGGCCAACCTGCGATGCACAGCAACACCACAGTCTATAAGCAACATGTTCCCAGTACACAGGAAAGAGAAAGTGAGGCCAGTCATAAACCTGAAGGAGTTAAACGGCTGGGTGCTATACTGACACTCCAAGATGGAAGGTATACATCAGCTGCGAGACGCCTTAAGGGAAGGAGACTGGTTGACCAGAATAGAATAGACCTGAAGGACACCTATCTCACAGTACCAGTCCAAGAAGAATTCCGAACATTTCTGGCATTTGACTGGAACTGACAGTTCTGCCAGCCCAAGACGATGCCATTCGGACTAGCATCAGCACCATGGGAGTTCACCAAGTTCATGAGACCAGTAGCAGCAGCGATCAGGGAGAAAGGGATTTGTATGATCATATACCTATATGACATGCTTTGTGCTAGACACCAAGTCAGCGACACTAGAGTTGCCAGCCAGAAAGATCTGAGACATCAAGAAATAGATCAAAATATGCCTGAGCAAACAGTTAGTATCTCTGAAAGTCCTAGCGAGAATAGTAGAGCTATTAGCATCATCTATTCAAGCCATTTTCCCAGCGTCCTTACATTATCGAGCCCTGCAGAGACTGAAGATAAGACACCGCCAACCAGGGTCAAAATATCAACAGACGGTACCTCTAGATCGTGAGTCCATCACAGAACTAGAGTGGTGGTTGAAGAATATGGACGCTTGGAATGGGCGAGCCATCTTCGGAGACCGTCCGATCTAGTTATACAGTCAGATGCCAGCAGAGAAGGATGGGGTGCAGGATGCGGCTCGCTTCAGCACCTCGATGCCCCCGGGCTGAGTGAGTGCTTTAAAAATGCAAATAAATAAAATAGAGACTGGGGGAAATGGAGCACAGAAGAGCTGCAGCTACACATAAATTGCTTAGAACTACTAGCTGGCTCTTTTGCGATCAAAGAATTTACGAAGGGTAAACTGAATTCATGCATCCTGCTGAAGATGGACAACATCTCAGCAATCAAGTACATCAATCCCCTAGGAGGTACCAGATCCAAGCTCCTAGCAGATCTGGCAAAGGACTTTTGGCACTTTTGCCTCCAGTCAGGGACTTCAGTCACAGCAGAGTACCTGCCATGTACACTCAACGTGGTAGCGGACTAGAACTCCCGATATCTGACGGACTCCAGCAACTGGAAATTGAACACAGAGGTATTCCAACAGCAGGGAAAGTTATGGGGGCCTGTAAACACAGACCTATTCACATCACAGCTGAACGCACAGAAGGACAGCTACTACTACTAGTAGCCCCGATGTGGAAGTCTTAAATATGGTTTGCAACCCTGATGGAGCTGACCGCGGATCTCCAGCGGATCCTTCCGGCCGGAGAACACCTGCTCACGGACCCAGCTGTGTAGTTTCATCCTCTGAGGGTGAAAGGGACTCTCCCATTAATAGCGTGCAGGATATCAGGAGACACTGGGCACTGCCAGGTATTTCGAAACAGGCGGCAAAGCTCATCGCAGAGCCATGGACACCATCCACACAGAGGAGCTATGACGCAGCTTGGAATAAATGGTAGGCTTGGTGAAGAGGGAGACATTTTCATCCCGTTTCTGCCCCTGTAGCAGCAGTCCAGAATTTCCTAGCATCCCTGTTACAAGACTGCAAGGCCTTCAGGACCATTGGGGTCTGTAGGTCAGCAATATCAGCCGGAAACCTACCCGTAGAGGGAGTTCTAATAGTTGCGAACCCAGTGGTAGGGAGGCTCATAAATGGAGCCCGTTTCAGAACACCCCCGGAACCAAAATATTTACAATTGTGGGACATGACAATAGTATTGCGCCTTCTGGCGAGTTGGCCAGCGAACAAGTACCTATCCTTAAAGAAATTGTCGGGCAAATTAGCCATGCTATTATGTCTAATTAGAAATGGTATTATGTCTAGTGTCGTGCAGGTGAGTTGCAGATATCGGGGCCCTAGAAGTGAATCGTAAATCTTTCGGACCGGAAGGAGTGACTTTTACGCTAGAACAAAGGCAAACTCCATGTCTTTATCTTACCCCTACTTACTGGGACCCCCGAAATGGTGTGTAGCAGCATGTATCAGAGAGTACAAGGATAGAACTGCAGAGGTAAGGCCATTGGGCATCTCCCAACTCTTAATAATGTGCAGGTAGAGTTACCAGGCCATAGCGACACACACCATCGCCAGATGGGTGCGAGAAGTAATGCAATTAGCAGGTATTGACTTGAAGAAATTCAGGGTGCACTCAGTATGAAATCTTATGATAGATATGGCATTCATAACGCCCCTATACACAAGTATTTCAAGGCGTGACGAGGCAAGGGAGGGGAAACAGAGGGAAGACAGAGATAACGATCCTACTAGGCCAGGTGCCATTGAGATTGCGCACGTGCAGGGGATGGGGGAAGGGGAAAAGTGTAGGGGACAAGGGGAGGGGGCAGTGCAGTAGATAGGATAACAGTAAATAAAGACAATAAATAAAAGTACGGCCAGCTGGTGGCAAGTGCAAGGGTAAGTGCCGACATCAGGTGTGAAGTGCTAGAAGGGGCTGTTGGGATACAGAAACAGTCCCCGAGTGCAAGGGTTGCAAAGGGGGCAGTGCAGGTGTGCAACTGGCGGGGAGGGGACCTGGCCCCGAGATCAGAGAGTAGCCAGGTAACTAATGCCATTTCAGATTCAGCCAGGGGATCAGCAGGGGAGAGAAGGAGAGAAAGCAGAAGCAAAGAGGAAGGTCTTGAGGTGCTTCCGGAACCGGAGATGGTTCTCCTCAAGTTTCAGGCTGTTCCAGAGGGTGGCCCCAGCAGAAGAAAGAGATCTACCACCAACTCGCTGCTTGGAGAAGTGATTAACCCTGAGGGAGTTGGAGGTGGATGAGGGAAGAGCTTGAGAAGGAAGATATTTGGGAAGAGTGAGTTGAAGGTATTGAGGTCCCAGGCCCCAAAAGGCCTTGTGGCCACTGCAGAGGGTTTTGAACTTAATCTTCACCGCCACTGGGAGCCAGTGCAGAGAGTTCAGTCCTTGAGAGATAGGATCCTTGGGCTTGAGGCCAAGGACAAGTTTAGCAGTCCTGTTTTGGATGAGTTGCAGAGGGCGGAGAGTGGAGGCAGGTAGATTTAGAAAGAGGCTGTTGCAGTAGTCCAGCCTAGAGGGAACAAGTGCTCTGGAGACAGTGAGCTTCTGGGGGAAGGAGAGGAAGGGAAGAATACCTCTGAGGAGGTGCAGCTGGTAGTGTGACTTCTTAGAGACGTCAGAGATGTGAGGAGAGAAGGAAAGTGTGGAGTGGAAGATGACCGTGAGGTTTTAGCCTCACCGGTGGGAGCAGGACGAGGGCCAAGAGAGGCCGGCCAGAGAGTGACAGGAAAGGAGGCAGCAGGTGTGCCGATGAGGAGAATCTCGGTCTTACTGGCATTAAGGCAGAGATCATTGGCTGCACACCACTCCTGGATGGCGGACAGGCAGTCAGAGATGAGAGAAGGACAAGAGGTGGCAGAAGGGAGCCTGAAAATGAGTTCAGTGTCATCCGCATTTCACTGAAAGTTGGGGCAGAGAGCGGCAATGCAGTCGGCAAGAAGTGCCAGGTGTTGGCCTGAACAGTCAGGGAGAGAGGTTAGACCCCTGGGGAACAACACAGGTAGAGATAGAGATAGAGGAGAGGAAGGACACAAGTTGGACCTCGCAGGGTCGATGAGAGAGTAAGGAGGTCAGCCAAGCCAGGGCCTGATCGGTGATGCCCAGGTTATCACAGAGACGGTTGAGCAGGATGGCATGGTTGACCGTGTCAAAGACAGAAGAAAGATCAAGTCAGATGAGGACACAGGAGGTGTTGGAATCGAGGTTGGAGAGCAGGTCTTCACAGATGTTCAGGAGAGCAGTTTCTGTGCGTCTGGCAGCTCTGAAGCCAGACTGATGGTCATGGAGACAACCAACAGATTCAGAGTGAAGATTAAGATGGGAGATGGCCAGCTTTTCCATGAGTTGCCCAGGAAAGGAGTGATGGAGATTAGGCGTTAGCCGGGCAGGATGGGTCGGCAGATGGTTTCTTAAAAAGAGGGTGCACAAGGGAGTGCTTCAGGGGGGAGGGGAAGACTCCAGTGGCATAGGAGTGGTTGTAGAAATTAGCCAGAGCAGGGGCCAAGGTGTGTTCCTTGATGATTTTGGAGGAACAGAGGTGAACCTGTTTTGACAAGACGTTCATAGATCCGAATTGTCTAGAATCCTCGTCTGGGGAGAACAGGGGAAAGGCAGAGAAGGAAGGAGGATAGGTGGCCGAAGAAGGGCCAGAGGAAGAGCAGGGAGTAGAGTGAGGAGTGGGAGAGGAGGAGAGAGAGGACAGGATGTACTGAGTTTTAGAGATGAAATGAGATGCTAGGGCCATGCAGAGGGCCTGGGAAGGGACAGGAGATGTAGAGACTGCAGCAGGATTGGCCAGCTCCTTGCAGATTTTAAAGAGTTCAGTCGCGTTGTTAGATGGCACAGAGATGCAGGTTTGGATGTGGGATCTCTTCTTGGGGGGTACAGAGAGCCGGTATTGCCTCGGGAGCAGGCGCCATGCCAGTTTGTCAGAGGATATACCGGAAACACGCCATTTCCTCTCAGCAACCCTGCACTTGCATTTAAAGGTGATGAGATCTGAGTCATACCAAGAGTTGCACCTGGCTTTGGGCTTCAAGTGGATCCTCATGACAGGGGCAAGAACATCGAGAGTATCAGATATAGCAGAGTGGAGCATGGGCTGTGTCAGTAAGAGGAGTGATGGCCTCGAAAGCTTTTGTAACAGGAGTGACACTGCAAGATATTACGCAAGCAGCAGATTGGGCTAGCGATAGCGCATTTAAGACCTTTTACTTTAAGCCGATTCAGGGGATGGAGACAACAGTAATAGGAATCTTTGAACAAGCATAATGCTCTCCTCCTGTCTTGACATACAATGAAGATTACCCCTGCATACTGCGCAGTGAGTTTTGATTCTATTAAAGACAAGGGGGCGAGCATTCATTTCCCGCCCAGAGCATGCACTGCATAGAGCATACATTGAGAACTTTAATTATGATTTGAGAGACAGTGCATTGGCTCCACCCTAACGATAGTACCTTATTTGCTCCACAGGAGATGAGCAGAAGGCTAACTGAGCGAGATGGAGTGAGCGACGACAAAGTGCAGAGAGAGCGATAGGATGCAGCAGACAAGCAGCGGACCCAAGGCAGTTGGAAGCCCCACTTTTGTTGGAAATTTTGTTTAATCAAGGGTTACAGTTATGGATCAGTTCAGAGCCTCCAAAGAAGAGGAGAAGTTGATGGACAGGAAATGACATGTAGAAAAGACAAGGACTACAGATAAGCAGAGAATAAAGGAAATGTATTCAAAAAGAATGAAAAAATAAAATGAGGAGTACAGTTCCTTTGCAATGTTTTTTCTGTTATTTTGTAGAAACTGCTGAAGAGTGGTTATAAAGAAGTTGAAGCATAATGCTCGCCTCCTTGTCTTTAATACAATCAAGACTCCCTGTGCAGTATGCAGGGGTAATCTTCATTATACAACATATGTAAAATGTACCTTGAAGAGTTCATTCACTCTCCATCAGTGGCCTTTTTGCATCTCCTAAAATATGACATGGTCAGTCAGGACAACAGTCTAGCATAGACCTCATTTAAAAATCGTTAAATCGTGTGTGTATATGACACGGCTGTTTCGTCTCTTGGTAATTCCTTAACTTGAATCATATCACTGTAGTTTCGATTTGCAAATAAGAGGCATGCAAAGTGTGCTCCACCAGAGGGACAGAGTAAAAGAGTTGGCTGGAGGTGGGAGGGGTGTGGATTCAGGGGAAGAAAACAGGGAAAGGGGCAAATGTTGGGTAGGTGAGTGAGAATGCATGATTGGGGAGAAACAATAGAAGGAGCGACAGAAAGGACATGGAACTGAGAAGGGGTAGATGATGGATGGTTTAGAGAGGACGTGGGAGAGAAACTGTGACAAAAATATGACATTTATTAGGCCACACCCAGGACTCTTTAGGCCGTGCCCAAAAATTCTTAGGCCACCTCAAAAACCATATATTTGTGACTTGAGAACCATCCCTCGATTTTCACTTAAAACATTGACAGTTGCTACAGCCATGTTGAAACAGAGGAGGTCTTTCTTCGTGCTAAGTGGTTTTATTACTCACAAAGCCCCCACACACATGAGAAGAGAGACACACTTTCACCCTCTGTTGGCCGAGCTGCCAAACACCACCCTAACCATCCGACCTGGAACCCAGTGTCCCTCACATTCAACCACTATGTTCCACCAGCCACATTCCACGCAACCCCCACAGTTCTCTCCCGAGAAGGCCTGAAAATCACTCTGGATGTTGGTGCGCTTTCGCGAAACGCAGTGGTACTCCCCTGCCAGGGACAGTGGCAAGTTGTTGTTCTGTGAATTCATGGGTGCTGACATGTTCAAATTTCAGTGGTGGCTACTGCGTTGGGCCGCAAGAGTGATGCACCATTTGTTGTGGGTGAACAGATGTACCTTTAGATTAATATTCTAAATGAACATCCTTTACCTGATATATTAGAACTCAGGCCAGTGTTTTGTTTCGACTGACAGGGGTGGACTGGGAACCAAAAGAGGCCCTAGAAATAATTAAAGTTGCAGCTTATTACACATTTTCAGCAAGCTCAGCCCTTTTCCTATGAGAAAGTGTGGAAATACCACACAAAAGATGCCCAGGGTGCAGAGGCCTATCGGGAAATCTCCAAAGCTCCCTATAGGCCAGTCCAGCCCTGTCGACTGAGGACTGTGATTCCTGCCTCTGAGCACATGCGTGTCCCCGCTACATAGATATGGGATTCAAATAGAGGATGTACACTACATAATTAAGAGACCAGCGGGGCATGTGAGCTCAAACAGCAAGCAGCAGCAGCATGCTGACCTAGTGACAGGATATGAGGCTCGGTTGGGGGAGGCGTCAAGAGGAGGGCCGATGATTTTGACAAGTTGGGGGCGAGGGGTGAAGGGAAGGAGATGCTGTCACCGGCACTGAAACCTATTGTTGTGCAATCTCTTATGGGCAAAGACAAAAATAATGTGCATGTCCCTAGCCAATATATGCCTGTACCCTGTGTAAGGTGACCTTACTTTGGCTACTGGCTTATATTGATGCAGTCAGTATTGGCCTGCTTTTTTACAGTGACATTGTGTTTTTTAGTAACATTATGAAAAAAGCCATAATGGAATATTTTATTTTATTGCTTATAGCGTGAACCTAGCTCAAGAGCAGTGGAGCACTTTACAACAGGTTTGTGCCAGAAGTGGGTTTGGCATTTTATACAATAACACAGTACTGTTGGTGGAGGAAGAGAGTGATTTTTATTTATCTGGCAGGCATTGTTGAAAGAGACATGTTTTTAGTGTTTTGAAGAACTAGAGGATGGTAGGGACATGTTGAGCCTCTTTTGGGATTGAGTCCAGAAGGTTGGGGCGTGGCAGGCGAAGGGCTGCTTGAAAGTCTTTTCTTTGCTGGCTAGCTTTGACTCCAACCTTTTGATAGTTTTACTATGTGAGGTACAAGAGCCTCCAAGGGTGTGGAGGTTAGTCGCCAAGTATGTTGGTGTTCAGTTTGAGACTGCTTTGTAGGTGATACATGCAGATTTGAATATGATCCTGGCGGAGAGGAGAGCCAGTGAAGCGTGCACAGTGTTGGAGAGATACTGTTGAACGTGTATGTACTTTTAATGAGGCGGGCTGCAGCATGGTGTGCTGCTTTGAGGAGAACCAGGTGTGCAATGGAAGCCCACTAAGGAGGGCATTTCCTGCGTCGATGTGCAAGATAACGAGGGCTTGGACCACCGTACGGAATTAGTGTAGGGAAACGACGAGTTTGATTTTGCGGTATGGGTGGATCTGTAGCCATGCGGTTTGTGCATGTTTGCCTATGTGCTTTTGGAAGGAAAGACTACTGTCAACAATGAACCTGAGGGATTTAGCTGAGTTTGACATCTGAGTGATGAATTCTTCCAGGCACATGCCATACAGCCAATGTTGCGCGATTTGTTGTTTGGTGGGGGACTGATGAGGACAAATTTGGTCGAGTTCAGTTTAAGTTTATCGTTTGGCCTGCATGTTTGGTCTGGGCATGGATACCTTTGGGCCCTTCCGCCCCCCAAAGGAATGAGGGGATCCTTGCCTCGCAGAGATAAAAAATAAGCATGGGTACTGCTTTTCAGTCCCATTGCCCTCTTCATTCTTGCTATAATCAGAATTATAAATAAGTAGAATTTCATGGGCAACATTATCAGTCCATGATAAGGGTACTTGTGTTGTTGTATAGGTACAGGACACTTCATCAATAGCAGCCACGAGGAAGGTGTACTGTCCATAACATGAAAGCCGCACACAGATCAAATGAAAAAGGTGCACATGATTCAGAATAGACAGACCGATGACTCAGATTAGCTGCCTCACAGAATGGAAACATGCTCAAACATGGATACGGGAGACCAATTGCAAGCAAGGAGAAAGCTACACTACCATAGCATACATAGTGGATGAAGATTAGAAGCTACCAGAACGGTGTCTGTATCCACACAGACTGAGATTAGAAGAGGGGCATGATTTTAAAGTAGTTTTGCCATTAGAGAGCAAAGACAAGTGGCTCTGTGCACTACATCAATGCTCATTGTTATTACAGAGGAAGCTACACTGTAGCCAGTGAAACCATGAGCGAGGCTTTTTTTGAAGATCATGCCCGGAAAGCGCAATCACTCTGAAGGGTGACAATTTTGAAAGGTCCAGTGACTCGTAATTTTGAGATGCAAGATTAAATGAGATGATGATCACACATTGGTTAAGAGGTTACTCTGGGATTTGCTCACACTCTGCAATTTCTGCGTTTTACCACTTTCTTTTCCAGTTCTTACCATGTACTAAAGTAATGACATTTTCTAGAACTGACTTGGAAAGTACACAAATCACATAACCCAATATGACCATTTTTAAAAGCAAAATGTTCTAGAAGCATATTATGCAAAATGGCAAAGATTCTAGATTCATTGTATCCATCATCATGTACCAACATACTAATTGATGTGATCTTAACAGATTTGATCAGGTTTTCCCTTTTGAATGTTAAAGCTTTAAATATACCACAAACACAGTCTTGTGACATTGTTATTTATAAATGTGCAGATAAACCTTTGAATTGTACAAAAAAGAAAACCTTTTTTGTGTCACATGAGCAGACCTTAAAATATGCTTGCCAGAGCCCTCCGATATCTCGACCACTTTCTTCTATCTAGAATCCCTTCAACTCAAATGACCTCTATAAACAGAAGTATAAGGTAATGGGCTAAAGAATGCCACCAGCTTGTGAGATGGCAAACCTTTTCACAGAAGACAGCACAGTGCTCTCAGTGATATAATAGGATTTGTCCAGGATCATTTTATTATCTGCTCGCAAAGCCAGGATACAGGAATGAGTGCCTTGGTTCCACAGTCTTGACATTTATTACCTAATCATCTCTCTAGTCTAACACTTTATGCTCATTTACAACCATCCATCCAAAGAAATCTATTTCTAGACCTTCACCATACGGATGATATGTTTGTTTTTATAGCAATGGCTATCTGGTGCGAGTACATTCCTGATAATGGCACCTGCAGTGCCACTAAACAAAGTTCATACACATGCAGGTTTATCAATTTCAGACATAGGAACAGATGAGTCAGTCTTGCTGGATTTGGGCTTTGTAATCTTCCATATGAACATAGATTTCTGCAATTCTGCTTCTCCTTATAGGGTTCCCGGAGCAACAATGGGGCTTTGTGTGCCACAGTGCCTGCACCCATTCACCATCTAGTGCTTGAACCCCTTTTACCTGTGAATGGAGTCTGTAATTACCTCTGGATATTTGCCACTCAATTCTCCCTCTAATAGTATCTTGAATTTCATATGCATAGGTTTAATGATTTTTGGTGGTGACCTTCTTACCTCCATAAAGCCTGCCTCTGATCCTCCTTCCCTTAAGTTACATCTCCAAAATACCACAACCAATCATGTCAATCTTGGCAGTACCTTCTGGATTGATGTCTGACTTTGCTAAGTTCTATATTCTCTACCAATGCTGATCCACGTGTCCTAAAACACTATGGAGTAAAGGGATCCAAGATCTGCCGTTTTCCTCAACAATATAGCATCTGTCCGCGGTGTGGGTTGAGGACCTGCAGAAGAGGTCGCTGTTTGGGAAAGTCATCCTGCGCAAGCAAAAGAAGGGTGGTCTCTACAAGGAGATTTGAGGTAGGTTTCTGGACCTGACATAGCAACATGGTATTTTTTCTTTGTCTGGCCTTTTTGTTTGTACTCTGTTGTAAATATTTCAATTCAATAAAATGGTAATACAAAAAAAAGAAACAATATAGCATCCACACACATCCCGCAACAGGGTGCCTCAACATCCTCATCATTGAACAGGGACAAAATAATATCATAATTCTTGTTTCTGATTTCCTCGCCGACACTCCTCACAACTCGTGTGGATACATCTCAGCCCTTGCAAATCAGGAGTCATCTGTTTTTCCACACATTTATGTGCACTGCACCTCTGACACTACCCCTTGGGCTCAAGGATAGATGGGGCACCAGACTCCCACACCAAAACACAAGCACATGTTTTGCTCTGGTACACTTCTCCCCTCTCCCACATTCATGTGTTCAGTAGGTTTAGGTTTAGAAACCTCTTTAATGTTTAACATATTAATGACTTCACTCCCTTCCAATTTGTTCAGAACCCTCATATATTCGACATACTACTCAGCCATCATATCCCTGCTTACAGCATGCTCTAAGGTCCAACCCTTCACTAGGTTTTCACTATATAAACCCCAGTACATGCATACAAAGCAGCCGGTGGTACAGGCCGAAGACGGCCAGTTGGGCTGGTATGCGGCTGTTCTTACATATTCTTGCATCCTCCTTCTTTAATGTTGGCCACCATTAATTGCAACATGAACTTCTCCGTGCCTTGCAGCGACTGTGTCGTGCCACCAGTGGCACTGGTAGAGTGTTTTCTTTCTCAAGGCCTTTGTCTATATGTATACCCATCTATCAAAGGCATTTAAAGCATTCTTATTCTTGGCATTTGGGTTGGATTGACCTCTAGGAAAAGGTCCTGGCTAACACAGAGACATGTTCCGGGAGCAACAATGACATTGAAGTTATATCTGAAGGAGGCAACTCTGGGTATCACCTTGAGAGAGCTTCAGTCACAGTGTTCTGTGAGACAGGTATGTGTATGTATACAAATTGTAAAATTAAATAGGCCCATGTGTCCTGCCAGCTGTTGTGGCAATCTATCTATTTCACAATCTACAGGTTACAGTGGTTCATTGTATTTGGATGTGATGCCTGGCTCCCATAAGGACATCATGTCACATAAGGCACTTCATGTAAAGACAAAAGCTCTTTCCTCAGTAAATAACAATTAAGATCACTGGGTGTTAAGGTGAGAGACAAGAAGAATCCCAGCTGTTCTGTAGGGTCGTTGAGTTTTTTTTTAGCAAAAATGGCCACTGTGGCTTGGTCAGAGGAATCCATCTGAACAATGAAAGGAAGAAGAGGGTTTGGATGATGGAGTACTGAGGCAGCGACAAGAGCCTTTTTTAGTGCTGAGAAGGCTGGGTATGTCATATTGTCCAAAAGGAAAGGAACATTTTTCCTGGAAAATGCACGATAGGTTGTGAAATCTGTTAAGGTGGGTGGATCATCAGATTATTCAAAGCGTAGGTCTTAATGTTCAAGTTTCTTTTGTTTAAGAACACAAATTGCTAAAAGATTCAGTAGAATTGAAACAATGTAGTGGGTAACTCAAAACACTAAACAAAAGTAAATCATGCTTCCTGGAGGACTTTATTCCACCAGTAATTCCCTCTCTTCCTCACACAGTTGGCCAAAAGGGTGGTTAAGAATTCACTCATAATCTTCGGGGATTTAAGTGCCTCAGCACTTCCTTCATAGCTCTCGCGGTGGATACTTGACTTTCGCCACTCGTCTTTCGTTTGTTGCATATTTCAGGATTTGGTTCTCCTCTGGATGGGAAACTGGCACTCCCACCGTATGATCTCAGAGGCCTCTGGTTGTGGAACAATTGCCGCATTCTGGTTGATCTTAGCCGAAATCTTGGTGGGACCTGAGATCACCTACCTGGTGCTGCTTGCAGACCCTGCCACAGTCTCTCACAGAAAAAGGGTCTCATACACTCCTATAGACTACAGCCCTTTAATTTGGGCACATGCTCTTCGTGAGAAACCTGAGGGTGTTCTGCCAAGTAGACCTTGAGAATCCCTTATTCGGGTGGCCAGGGAAGGGCTGGTGCTCTCAGATCCCAACCCTGGGGGTGGACGAGCAAGGGAAGATCACCTGGGTAGACGAGCCAGGGTTGTGCTTGGGGAAATACCCCAGGAGAGACGCGGTACTATACCGGGGAAGAAGGAGAGGAGGACGAGATCCCTTGAGACTTTTGTAATCTGTACCACACCTGCCTCCCTTCCTCCCTCTAAATCTCTCTTGCCCAAATCCAACACCCCCTCTCAATATGGCAAACCCTATAAAGCTCCCTTACTAGAATCAAACCACCCCTACACCTCTGGTAAACCAATTAAGAGCCCAAATCCTGTTACAGTAGGAAACAACCTCTCTCAGAATCCTTGTTTTTCTGATGCTTACCCGAATACTCCCGGTCATTCTTTTTCACGTCCCTCTGATTATTCTTTCCCAAAACCGCTATATACTACATTGACAACACACTACCATTCCCACAATCCCCCCTGTTCAGGTCACGATAAAAAACCTGCTTTCTTACACTGTGACAGACAATGGACTAATGCTAAAACTGTTTACCTGACATGTCCTGACACAAGGGTCAGGCAGAGTCAGGAAATTGAAAACAACTACACACACCTGACTCCCCTTTCTGTTCCCCACAGGGATAAAAGGCGAAGCAAGGAAGCTTACTACGAGCAAGGCAGACCGCACCTCGAGAGAGCTAACTCAGCACAGCAGTTCAAGAGGAGGAGAAAGACGGCACAAACTCAGAGTGTGACAAGGAGAGAAGTGACCTTGCCCTTTCCAACCAAGGCCTATGAAACCTCTGCAGAAGGAATCGTAAGACCGCGAACAATAGCCAGCATTTGTTGCAGCAGATGTCAATGGTGTCAAGACCCTCCTTCGCTGATAAAACAAGCTGGGGAGAGACGCTTGTCTCCTTGGTACCAACCTTGACTCCAGGGAGAAGAAAAGCCAAGTGGTTCATCACAGCCGGTGAGTTGAGGGGAGAGCCAATAGGAAACTGAACTGTGTTGAACGAAAAGTAGCAAATAGCTAAATGAATTGTGAAAGCATAAAGAACTATTGATACTAAAAAGGGGGAAAACCAACAACAGAGGAGTCTGGCACCACATGGGTGCGTATGCAGGAAACTCTGGGCGATTATCCGATTGTTGAAACTACCACTACGAGAAGGTCTTGGGAAAGGCAAGAAAGGGGGTCAAAGGGATCATACAGGGGTCCAGTAAAATCCTCTGAAGAGTTGAAAGTCTTTAGCCGACGGATGATTGTGAAGCTAAGGGAAGTGAATCCTGCCTCGTAAAAATGTTGACAAAGTTGGCAAGAGTGAACCCGAAGGAGGGATGCTGATAAACAAGTGGCGAAGTCTCAAAGTTCCAAAATATAGTGTGCTGACAAGAGTGAGACATTAAGAGTTGTTAATGTCAAAGACAAAATTACATTGAAAGCCAGAGTGAACCCGACGGAGGGAGGCAAATAGTCGAGTAGCCAACACCCACCGACCCACCAATGGAACAAAGAAAAGTACAACAGGGAAAGTCTGTGAATGCATGCCATGCAGGAGTGAACCCGACGGAGAGAAGCTGATATTCGCGAGGGGTCTAAGACGAGAAGAGGGGGACCCAGGGGTAAAGAGCTATCACCCAAGTACAACCAGAGAAGAACTCTATAACTTTTTGTTGAACTTTTCTTTTGATACATTGAATCTGTCAGGCCCTCGGAAGCAAGAAAACATTACTACCGACGGTCCGGATATCATTACGAACATTTTGTGGATCTGAGCGCGGAAGAGGGGAATCCAGGAGTGAAAAGGTATCACCCAACGTACGTACAGAAAGGAACTCAAGAGGCAAGCAACTTTTTGTAGAAAAAAAGAGACTTAACCACCAAAGGCCCTGATTGCTGAGAGCGGAACTGATAGCTTGTGCTGGGAAAGCTTGACCGTGTGCTGTGCTCCAGCATCCTACCTTGCCCCGTGCTGAAAAACTGGGGAAGGGAGACCTCGACTACCGCATCATGAATTATTATTTGTGAACACTTTTTTTCTAAAGAACATTACCCCACACTTCTTTTTGTATTTAGTGTAATGATTGGTAATAGGTTTCTTAGTATAGGCCCTTTTATTTTGACAAGATGCCACACAGACTGCCTTATTATTGTTTGATGGTCGAAGCTTGCTCACATCTTAGAGTTAGGTTTAGATGAGGCGTTTTTCCAACCTAACTATACAGTTTAATAAACACCCTTGAACTGTGATCACTTGTGTCTGTCTTTACTGTTGGCACCATAAGTTCCTTATATGTTCCTTAACTGTCTTGCCTCCCTTATCTCTTGTCTCCTCATCCTCTCCTCAACCTTTTCTCCTTTCTTTCCGACTTGACAACTTGCAAAACTCTGCTCCGCTCCACCTCCCCTTTGACTTGTGTTCTCCCACCATCTATCTCCTTGCAACCACAACTGGTTTTCCTCCTCCACTACTCCATTTTAAGATTCTGGCAACCGCCGTTCTGGTGATCTCATGGTGATCTCATCATCCTCCTCCACCTTCCTAACAAATGTCTCTGCCTCCTCCTTATCTCTCTTGTCACCCTCATTTACCTCTGTTTCCCCTGTTGATCTTTTCTCCTTTTCCTGATAGGATAATCCTCTGTGCACCTCCTTTGGCCTGCATCATAGGGCAGGTGATTGCAACCAGCCCTCGGGGTCACCCGGAATCCAACATTGGACTCTGTCATGTATCTCTGAGTAATTCTTCATGAAACTTCCTTTAAAAGTTAGCAAACGCAAGGAAACATGTTGTTTCCTTAACCATTTCTGGAGAAGGCCAGTCCAACACTGCAGTGCCTTTTTCTGGATCCATACTTAAGCCGGAAGCAGAGAACACATGATATAGGTATTCAACCATGTATTTTTCAAACTCGCACTTATCTGATTATACCGAGAGGATGTTTTCACGCAGTCTCTGTAGGAAGTTTGTGACATGCTGATAATGTAGTGTTGCTGTGAGGTTAGGGTTATTTGAACAGAAACATTTGGTCAAAGGAGAATTCATCAAAATATTTGTATTGACAGGTTGATTTTACTGCATATATATGCAGGGGGAAACCACTGCGTCCACCCCCTTACCCACCAATAATAATTATTTCCCTGAACACACCTCCCATATATGAGGAAAACGTCATCCCAAAAACTTCCAAAAATTCTCCTTCGACCAAATATGCTGCGCAGTTCTCCCAATCCTTTGATGTCTTCAAATAAAATAGGATGTTGTCCAAGTAAACCATGATATGTTGTGTGAGAAACTCATGGTGGCAACAAGTAAGACAGACACAAGTGATCACAGTTCAAGGGTGTTTATTGAACAATGAATGCTGTATGTAGGTTGGAAAAACACCTAATCTAAACATAAATCTAAGATGGGAATAAGTGTAAACCATAAAATGAAATAAGGCAGTCCTAGTGGTGTTGTGTCAAAATAAAAAGAGCCTATACTAAGAAACCTATTGCCAAACCTCACAACTAATACAAAAAGGGGTGTGGGATAGTTTTCAAGAAAAGAAAGAAGTGTTCTGAAATAATATGTCAGGATGCGGTAGTAGTGTCTCCCTTCCCCATGTTTTGGACACAGGGTAAGATGGGAACTTTGAGCACAGTACAGTCTCGGGCTTCTCCAGCTCGAGGTGACAGTTCAGTTTTTAACTCTCAAGCTTTCAGTTATCAAGGCCATCGATGGCCAAGTCTTGATTCACTTGAAAGTATCTTGCCTTCGAGGACCTGATGTGTTCAAATAACCAAAAACAAAAGTTCCATTAGCCTAATGAAAGTTTGTTCACAATGTTTGCTGGGTGATGGATTCACTCCTGGATCCCCCTCTTCTGGGTGCTGAACCTTCTTAATTGTTTATCACAGTTTCATGTAGGGTGAGGATTTCACCGCTTGGTCCCCCTCTTCTGGGCACTTACCCTTTGCAATCGTATTAAAGAATATATCACATTTCCTTTATCAATCAACTTTGGGTGACAGCTTTACCCCTGGATCTCCCTCAGTCGGGCTCGGACCCCTCTTGACTTTAACGGGATTCAATTCCCTTGGTGTCTCAATGTTCACTTTTACTGTGGGATTCACTTCCCTTTCTCTCACACTGCTTGTAGATCAAAGTCTTTCGATTGTACTGGGATTTTGCTTGACCCTCTGTATGACCACTTTGACCTATTTCGCTGGCCCTCCTACGGCCTTCTGGTATCTGTAGTTTCTCTCATATGGGGCTCGACCAGAGTCTTTTGCTGGTCTCCGCTTCACACTTTTTACAGTTCATTCAGAGTTCATCAGCTTTGGTTCAAAACGTGCCACTTTGCGATTCTCACTCAACACAGCCCGGTTCTTATTGGTTCACCCCTTGACTCACCGGCTGTGATGAACAACTTGGCTTTTGGCTTCTCTGGAGCCAATGCCAGTACAACAGGCTTGAGAGTTTCCCTTGCTCCTGCTTATCGGCATAGTCTTGCCCCGTGTATCATTGACATCTGCTGCAGGACACTTGTGCTATTGTTTGGGGTTTTAGGCACTCTTCCACAAAGGTTCCGCAGGCTTGGGACGAAGTGGGCAAGGTCACTTCTTTCCTTCTCACCCTCTCAATCCCTGCCACCTTTCTCCTTCTCTTGAACTACTGCGTGCCGTCTCGTCGTGCTGTCTGCTGTACTCGCCTTGTTCATACTGCGCTCTCCTGCTCCACCTTTTATCCATGTGGGAAAAAGGAAGGGCTGTCAGGTGTGTGTGATTTAAGTCAATTGCCTGACCCTTGGGTTGGGACATGTCAGGTAAACAGATTTAACATTAGTCCGGTTTTGATCATAGTTTACAAAAGTGTTAGTTTGTTGTCTTAGTTGTGTAAAGGTGTTTGTGTAGGGAAAGTGGGGGGTTGGAGTGTTGGATAAAGCGGGTGGTAGAGGTTCCAAGTATCTTACGGGGTCGGAAGGGAAAGAGGTAATACATGGAATATTTATGATGCCCTCGGGAGAGTGGATTTTGTGAAATAAGCAGAGGAGTTTGTGAGAATTCGGAAAATGATAATCAGAGGGACGGAGTTGGTAGGGTTTGCGGAGTAAGCCAGAATAGCTGGGAGTGTAACATGAACAAAGGGGATTGTAGGAATCGTAGGGTTTTGCCTGATCAGTTTGGGAGTGTAGAAAATAACAATCAGAGGGATGGAAAGAAGAAGGATGTGGAGTATTTGAATGGTGACCGGTGAAACAAGGATTCCGGGAGTTATGCTTTTTGGGTGTAACCGGGTTTGGGACCTTAGAGGATTACGTTTGGAGGGGCTGTTGGATCTAGGCCAGAGAGAACTAATGGGAGGAAGAGAGGCAGATGCAATACAGCCCATGAAAGCCTCAGATATATCGCTCTCCTCTCCTTCTCTGGCACAATACTGCATCTCATCTGGGGTATTCCCCCAAGCATAACCCCAGGTTCCCCTATCCAGGTGATCCTCCCCCACTGGTCCACCCCCAGGAACTGGATCCAACATCGATGGCTGTGTCCTGGTCACATGGATAAGGGATTCCTGGGCTCTACCTGGGAGAATACCTTCAGGTTTCTCACAGTTGGTTAAGTGTGTCAGAAAACACCACATTAACGAACCTCTGGAAGATGGCTGACTCATTTCAGAGGCCAAACTGCAATATTCTCTATTTGTAGCACCCTAGTTGGTCACAAAAGTTAGGTATTCATTTTGTGAAGACTGTGGCATCATTCACTGATGTGGGAATGTCAGCAGTCAGAGTACGAGGTAACGGTCTTTCGGCACCGAGACCCCTGAGGTTACAATGCATGCCTAGAAGTCGCATGTCTTCCTCTGTACAAAAAAGGAAGCACTAGCAACCGATCAAAAGAGTGTTGTCAGGTCTTTTGAAGTTTCCTTCCAGATATTGGTGCAATGTCTCTTGCTCTGATTCAATCAGTGAGTATGTATGGTTTAGTGTGACAGTTGCTCCGGATATTAGGTCTATGGCATTGCTGAAGTCTCAATGCATAGGAAATTGATTAGTTGTAGCTCAATGGACACATGCTGAAAAGCATGATATCTCTGCAGGACTAAAGATAACAAGGCTACCTAAGCATATTCTGATGGAAACATTCTTCTTTCAAAATCAAGGATTCCAATAGCAGAGATGATGTTCAACCCATTTCCAATGTCATGATGACTGTTGATGTTTCCCAATTTATGGGTGGGTTCTGCATTTAGAACCAGGGCAAGCCCAGAATCAGTGAGTAGGCCAGAGTGTCTATCAAGTGTTTGGTTTGCATCATGACTGGGCTAGAGGTTGAAATGGCTCAATCTTTGACTTTGACCTACTTGGGTTGTTTCTAGGTTTGTATGTGAACACAATGACATGCTGGTCAGGAGAGATCCATGTAAAGGGCAGAGATGCCAGAGTCTATCAGGGCCATGTGCCATCTTCTTGGCCATCATCCCAGCA
Source organism: Ambystoma mexicanum (assembly GCF_040938575.1). Lineage (NCBI taxonomy): Eukaryota > Metazoa > Chordata > Amphibia > Caudata > Ambystomatidae > Ambystoma > Ambystoma mexicanum. The sequence continues at coordinate 277,285,426 of NC_090937.1, forward strand.
CTCGGCCCCTTGGAAAAGCAGCAGCCTTGAGTGCGGGTAGTTGTCATGAACAGTGAGTTCACATCCTGCAGTGCTGGTATTTTTACTCACATGCACCTATTCCCCTGATTCACAGTTGAGTGTTCTCATTCCCCAACCATCTACTGGGACACCAAATGCACTGCCGCACCCCATGACATTTTTCCTCACAGTACAGGCAAAGACCCAGGGTGCATCTACATTACTCCTCCTCTGTGAGCGGTCACTGTTTGACTCCCAGGTGAATGGTCTCATCTGGGGTTGATTTGGTAATTTCAGGTGGGAGCAAAGGTTGTCAAGATGGTAGTCGGAAAGAGGCCTGGGCACCCTCCTCATTTTCGGCCTTTTGTAGTCAGTAGCTGATCTGGAGAACCACATCAATCGAGGCGTTTGGTGTTGTGGGGCTGCCCATGCAGGCCAGCTCGTCCTTCAACTTCTCCCTTTAGCCTGTCCTGAACACAGTGTATTGAGTATGTTCCAGTCAACCTGTTTGAGGTGCCGGCTGGTTAAATTTAGTAATATTATGTGGCAACATCCACGCTACCCTGATGACACAACTTATCGAGATGCCTGAACATGATTTTGAAGGTTGTTAAAAAATAGTCAAAATCGTCTATCATGGCGTTGTTTGACATTATGTGGGGTGATGCCTGCATGTTGTTGAAAACAAACCCTACCGTGACACAGCTGGTGATGCTCTGCGGATTCTGAAAGGCAAAGTCAACTATCCACATCTTTAAGTACCCAGTCAGTTCACTGGGGTTTCCATCAAACGTTTGGGCAATGTCCCCTGTGAGTGGGGATTCCACAGAAATCTTGTCACGCGTAGCCACAACCTGACGTAGTGCATATTTTCACCTGTATGTTCTCGTCAAACAATCAAAACTGCTTTCCGCTTGACAAGAAATGCATCTCATGTAGTGTTGAGACCTGCCTTCGGGGAGGGTGTTCACATCTGGTAGGAGTTCATTTGATTAGCAGCCTGGTATGCTGCTGCGGTACTAAAATCTTTTGACAGGGAGAAAAAAGTTTCCCTTTGATGAAAGGGCAAGTACAATGGTACGCCTTTTGATCACTATTAAGCTGTGGATGTCTCAAGATGGCTGCAATGAATACGTATAATCACCCTGGTGGGGGGAGCCAGCCAATCCGGTGGCTAGGAACGCAGTCTTGAACCGCTGGTGAAAGCCTGCATTCCATCCCACCTGATGGCCTGCTCCCGCCGCAGCCATCTTCCCCCACCCTCCATCCCGTTTTCTTGAACCTTCCCACCCCCACTTACCTCAAATCTGCAGCAGCGGCACTCCCCGCTGCCGTCGCTCCTTCCTCTCCATTCCTGCAGGCCACAAGCGAAGAGGGGCTCCCTTTCCATGGTGGCCATATTTGAAAAGTATTTTCCTTCGTTCAACGGGATGCTGCGTGCATCCTGTTGAACGAAGGAAAAAACTTTTTTTTTAGCACCCTGGGTTACCGCTTTGGTAGTCCGCGGAGCTAATGGCCTTAAATCCTAGTTTGCTCGAGCAGTTAACATGGGCTGCTGGCCCGTTAACCCCCTCCCCATTCCAGCCCTTGGAATGAGGGCTTAACGCCACAAGAGAATCTTGAGAGCAAGTTCCTTCTCGCTGTCCATGGCGGCTATAATTCTGAAGGATGGGGCACGACTGCGAGGAAAGCAGCAAGCAGATGAATCTGGGTTCTGGTTGGTGGAGGGTACGAGGGAGTGGGGAGGAGTGGCAGGCAGCACAGTTAAGGTAGGGAAAGCAGGAAAGAAAGGGAAACCAAGAGCAGTGACATCAGCATCCAGTTGCCTCCCTACACAGGGTTATACAGGCAATTCCAGCAAAGCATTGGACGGAGCTGATTGGCTGACTCCCCTGACCCGGGCGTTATTGGGTTTAGTAACTGCAGGTGAAATTACCATAAGTGCGCACTGGGACCCGAAATTCTTGGTTTGTGTAAATGCATGGTGTCAGGAAAAAGGAAATTCATTCATTACCTTCTACAAAGAAAATACAGATATACATGTAGACATGTGGTATTATGAACTAATGAATAAACATCACATACAAATTATAAATATTCTGTCAGTTTGTGGTGATGGCGAGTGTATACAGGTCCTCTGAGATTTTAAAAAGAGACAAATCTGACAGCGTATTTTTCTGTAAACTCGTCTGGTATTCTGAATAATTATTTGATAGGTGACACTGCCGAAGACAAAACAGGGGCCCAAGTGTTATAATTTCAGGAATTCTCTTTTACGATGTTTTTTGTTATAATTGACAAGGTTTCTTATAGATATTGGTTGAATTGAATGTTCTTCTAGCATTATAAAAATGAGGAATGTAAAAACTTGGGTACTTCCAGGTCAGTTTGGAATGGATGTTAAAACTTACCTTTGATGGCATTTGATGGCTTCAGGCCACACAGTGGATTACCGTCCCTCATGCGACTCGAGGTTACTTCGTAGAGGTTCCTTTATGATTCATGTTTTTTTAAGCATTAGAACTTAGTACTTAGATAGGTGTGGCATGGAAACAGGAAACCCAAAGATAGGCGGAAAGGACAAATTAGCATTATTGATCTCTTTATGGGACAGGCAACTGCCTTGAAAGGCGTGAAGCTTCTACTTGGATTTCAAAAGTAGGAAGAAAAGATATCATACGATTAGGGGATACGATCGCAGGCGGTGACTACAGGCTTTTAGAGAGTTGGGGGGTAGACTTTGGGTTGGACAGAGGAGATTTCTAGAGATACTTGCTGATAAGCCATGACACACGGCTTGGTACTAACCTAGACCTCCCAAGCAGCATCATAGCAGAGCTGAACTCCTGGAAGGACAGATTTTGTCAAAGTGTATACGGGTGCTATACAAAGCCTAGCGGAATTTGCTCTGCCCAAATGGATCATCTGAGACAGAAATAGGTAAGTGATGCTAAGGAGCTAAGAGATAGCGATTGGAGGGGAAAGTCTTAATTCCTCTTGTGACATTTCATCAAACTCTACATGTCAAACTCTGCACTTTGCCTGATCAATATCAATATCTCAAAAATGTATATAATTCTCAGGACCGGCTCTTTAAAAATGGGTAGACGTCAGGACAAGACATATTTGAGATACATTATGATCAAGGTAATTCCCTTCCACGGTTTAGGGTTTGATTGACATTAAATCATTCTGGGAAAAGGTCCTGGGGGAACTCTTCTGAGTACTAGGCTGGAAGACCAAGTCAGTCCCCAAGATGAACCTCTAGTAAAATGGGAGGGTAGGGAGCCTCAGAGGTAACACACGCTCCTTCTAAACACCAGGTGTGCGCTGGCTTAAAGGATAGTGTTGTACACTGGGGTGAGTCGCGCATACCATGGCTCTCTGTTTGGAAGGAACCCATGGACAGAATAAAGCTCTGTGAGGAAGCAATGCACCCTTACAAAGGATGTGTCACCGAATTCTGGCAAAACTTGGGAGAGCCAACAGTGCTAAACGGGACCGCGGGGCAGTGATGGGACGGCAAATCATGGGCATGGGAGAACGGAGGAACAAAATGGGGCCCACGTACTACCTGCAGTTTGATGAACTCTATGAATATTGATCATGTTTAACCATAATTAACCATTTTGACATTGTGTTTCATTGGACCCAATACCAGTTTTTTTTTGTATTACTGCAATGCCTTTGGTAGAAGAAAAACAAACACCTAATAAAAATATTTTTATAGAAACAGAAAGTAATACTTAGATTTTGGATTGAAAATTCACAAATTAATAACATTTGATAGCTGATCTAATACGAGTAAATAAAAGTTAGTTTTAGGGTGCTTTTTTAGCATTACTGCCTGAAAGCCTTGGGATATTCAATGCTCAACACAGGACATCTTCTCGTATCAACTACTAAAGCCAAACACCTGTCACCATAGCCTAACCGAAAGCAAGACCAATAATGTAAAAGGACTACCGAAACTCCAAGAAACCTTTGCCCCTTTTGGACTAAAACACAGTTTCTATTCACTTTGCTCACCAGGTACAAACGCAAAACAGTCACTCGCACACGGCTTTTGAAAAGAGACCCTCTTCCAAGACTTTGAACAGCACAACCTTACACCTCTAACTAGAACTGAGGCCATGGCCAACCCATGCCCATACTACACAGGCTCGAGGTGCCCCTTTGGACACAAAGCCTTTGATACCTGCTACGTTTCATACCTAGAAAGCTTACAAGCACGTAGCGCTAAGGTACTTCCTCTCTGCAAACTCAACACAAAGCAATGCAATAACCCCTTTCCCTCTCCTCCCAACTAAAAAAAACCCACCCACTCTCTTCTAGATCACCCAGAGAGCCTGGAGACCATGCAAACGGCTGTGTTGCATGGTACACATCTTAATAACATAACATGCCATAACTAAGGCGCTTCCTTTCTGGCAAGAGAAATTAACAGGCCCAACTAAAGTGAAGCCCATCAGCATGGCTGTGCACTGCTGCCGAAGCATGCAGCTAGGGAATATGAAAGTCAGTGAACAGAAAATAGGGAGAAGTTCTAGATGGCCACCATACGATGACTGCAAAAAGTGCATGTCAGAGTGCCAGAGACGAGGAGAAACAAGTCTCCTTCGACAGTGGACAGAAGAGCCAAGAAAAGAAGCTAGCGGATGAGCAGTCACAGGAGAGCCAGCACATGGAAGCGGAAAGGGACAGAGCAAGGTCCCAAGAAACTACAGCTTGGTTTTAGTCAGATGGCACAGCGGTGCAACTTGGAGGGTCAGGACGACACCCAGAGCAGGAGCGGGCTATTTAAGTAAGAAAATAGGATCTAAGACTTAAAGAACAGCTACCTCCTACAAATAGAGCATTGTGATTGGCTCTCAGATTTAGGGGGTTCTTTGTTAAGGTTAATACCAGGATCCTCCCTCTCTTCCTTCTCACCTGATTCTTGTTCCTCAGATGAGCTCTCAGTAGGTATCGTCCTTCTGTTTCTCCAAGCTCCCTCTTCTCTCTCTTTGTAGGTTTTGGGACGAACCCGTCTGGAGGCCACCTTGCCAGTTCGCAGATTTGCTCGGCAGTGGGACCCTCAGGGAGTCCGCCCCCAATCCCAGGGAAAAAGGCGTATGCCGGAAAAAACCCTGGCGTGATGGTAAACTGCTGCGGGATGGAATGCAGGAGAGCGTAGAACGTGATTCCCAATAGACTCGTCCAAGAACCAAACAAAGCGAAGCGAAGCAAAATCCAGGCACAACAAGGCGGAAGGTGAGTGAATGCAGCTGAGTGGAAGCAGGATTCGTACACGAAGGGAAGCGAGAAACGAGAGCTGGACCAGAGAAGAGAAGCATAGAGCGGGGACGGAAGGCAAACAAGGTAAGCAAGCAAGGTAAGGTGGAGGAATGAGGGAGACAGAGCCCCAGCGGGGAAAACAGCTGGAGGGCAGAGAAATACTCACACGGAGCGCGAAGGAAGGAACTTCAGCGTGTTAACCCGAAGCGGAGACTGAGGGTTGCAACGCATCGGCGTAGCTGTTCGGTGCGTAGATAACGTTGAACCTCAGGGGGCGTGGCACGGCAGTCCGGACGTTGAACCTCAGGGGGCGTGGCACGGCAGTCCGGACACTAGACCGTAGTGTATGGTTCCGTTCCGTTAGTGTTTCCTCCATCGATTCCACAGTTTCCAGGACGGACGCATCGTGACAGTATGACCTCTTCTCCTCTGGACTCCTCCGGGTTTCCCCGGATGGTTTCTATGGAAGAGACGTAATAGTCGGGGTGCACTGAGGTTTCTTGCAGGTTCCCAGGACCTTTCGGTCCAAGGGTATCCCTTCCAAAGTATGAGGTACTGGAGAACCCCGTGTCTGTAACGAGAGTCCAAGATTCGGGAAACTTCATATTCGGGGTTTTCTTCTAAGTTTGGGATGCATTTCTTGATCGGTCTTAGATAAGGATCTTTTTTGTAAGCCTTGAGAAGGGACACGTGAAACACTGGATGGATCCTTCGTAAGAAAGGGGGTAGCTTAAGTCGAAAAGCTACTGGATTGATCTGCTGTTCAATGATGTATGGGCCAATATACCTTGGAGTGAATTTTCCTGGACGTATACGCCTTGGTAAGTATTTTGTGGATAACCAAACCTTATCTCCAGGCTTCCAGAGCGGATTTGCTCGTCGCTTTCTGTCGGCCCATTTCTTATAGGATTGACGGCTAGCTGTTAATGTTTCCTGAGCTCTCGAGTGGGTTTGTTTGAGAGTATTTAACAATTGGTCTACAGTAGGTATGTTAGTGGTTGGAATCACTGACTGTGGGATATGTCGAGGTTCGTATCCATAAGTACATTTGAAAGGGCTCATACCAATCGCTGAATGTGCTGTATTATTATAGGAGAACTCGGCTATGGAAAGAAGTTGGCTCCAGTTATCCTGTGTCTGGTTGCAGTAACATCTGAGGTATTGTTCCAGGGTAGCGTTTAGTCGTTCGGTTTGTCCGTTGCTCTCGGGATGGAATCCGGAAGACAATGCCCTTTGGATCTGTAATTGTTTACACAATGAGGACCAAAATTTCGAGGTAAACTGAGTCCCTCGATCCGAGACTATTGTATGTGGTAGACCATGTAGTTTGACTACGTCTTTCAGAAATACTTCTGCAGTTTTAGTAGCAGATGGAGTACCCTGGAGGGAGGAAAAATGAGCAAGTTTACTAAATGAGTCTACTACAACCATGATGGCTGTGAATCCTTCTGAAGGAGGTAAGTCCACGATAAAATCCATGGATATATGCTGCCAGGGACCCGCAGGTAATGTATCCTGTTGGAGAAGGCCCAGTGGTTTGGCCGTGCTGTATTTACCTTGGGCACACGTGGGACAAGAAGATACGTAGGCATAGACATCCTTGACCATTGTCGGCCACCAGAAGTTTCTCTTTAGTAGGTGTAATGTGGCTGCTCGGCCCTTATGTCCTGCCGTGGGTAGATCGTGACACCAGGCTAGTGCTTGAGACTGTAGACCGGTATTGGGTAAGAACAGCTGGTCGTCTTTAAACAAGTATTCACCCTTCTTGGTTAAGGATGGAAAACGTGTGAATATGGATCTTGTTTGGGCCTCAAACACTTGTTGTAAAAAGGTGTTGACTGCTCCTATGAATTTCTTCCCTTGAAGTAACTGTTCGTGATCGGAGTATGAACCCGATTCTTCCCCAAAACTTCGGGAGAGGGCATCCGCTAGGTGATTCTCCTTTCCTGGTAAGTAGGTTAGTTCGAAATCATATTGAGCGAAGAAGTATGCCCACCTGGCATGGCGGGAATTCCGACATTCCATACTCTTGAGTACACTAAGATTTCGGTGATCAGTTCGTACTTGGAACGGGAAGTTCACTCCTTGTAAAAGGTGTCTCCATTCTTCACATGCCTGTCTGATGGCCAACAGTTCCTTTTCTACTACAGAGTAATTCTTTTCACTCGGGGAGAGTGTCCTAGAATAATAAGCAACAGGATGCTCCAGTTTATCTTCCTTCTTTTGGAGGAGAGCAGCTCCAATCGCTCCTTGTGAGGCATCTGTCTCAACAATAAAAGGTAAGGTTTGATCAGGTTGCCTGAGGATGGGTGCGGAAGTGAAAGCCTCCTTGAGATGCTTGAAAGCCATTTCAGCCTCTGTGTTCCAGGAAAATCGTGTGCCTTTCTTTAGTAAGGCTGTGATTGGTAGGACAATGTTGGAAAAACCCAGGATAAATTTACGGTAAAAATTTGTCAGTCCTAGGAACCTCTGTATATCTTTTACAGAGTTTGGAGTGGGCCAGTATTGGATGGCTGAGGTCTTGTTGGGATCCATTTCTACCCTTCCTTCTGACAGGATAAATCCCAGATAAGGGACTGTTACAGCCTCAAACAGACATTTTTCTGGTTTGACTAGCAGATGATGAATACTGAGCCTTCGAAGTACCTCTGATACCTGCTGACGATGTTGTGTAAGGGTTGATGAAAATACCAATATGTCATCCAGATAGACCACTACTGAATTGAACAATAGATCACAGAAAACCTTATCCATAAATCTCTGGAATTGAGCTGGAGCATTCACCAACCCAAAGGGCATCACTTTGTACTCGTAATGACCCAAGGGAGTCCGGAAAGCGGTCTTCCATTCGTCTCCTTTTCGTACCCTCAAGAGATGATATGCTCCTCTTAGGTCCAACTTGGTAAACCACTTGGCTCCTTGCACTGCTTCCATTACATCTTTGATCAAGGGCATGGGGTACCGATCCCGAATGGTCAAGCTATTAAGACCCCTATAGTCAATACAAGGTCGGAGCTCCTTGGTGCCTTTCTTGGGGATAAAAAATAAAGATGCTCCGGCTGACGAGGTGGATTCTTGTATGAGACCATTTTGAATATTGGTGTCCAAATAATCTCTTAGAGCTTCCCTTTCAGGCAGAGACAATGGAAACATACGTCCGAAAGGAACTACAGCATCCGGTACCAGATCGATCTTACAATCCTCATTGCGACTTGGTGGTAAAGGTCTGGGTTGAACGTCTGCAAACACATCAGCATACTCTAGATAGTGTCTTGGAATGGTGTTGATACTTCTTACAGAGAGAGTAGACACTTGAGGACATAATTGTTCCTTATTGGATAAGCAGGATCGAAGACATTGTTCAGAGCGGAATTCCACTATATTGGCTGTCCAGTCAATGCCAGGATTATGCCTTCTTAACCATGGGATGCCTAGGATTATAGGAAAGTGCGCTGCTTTTATGAGATCGAACACCATCTTTTCCTGATGAAATTTCATCTTTACTCCCAGTTCCTGAGTCTCCTGCCTAATAAGGCCCGAGGACAAAGGGGTACCATCCACCCCTTCTACAGGGATGGGGATAGGTTTCGTTCTTCTGGGGATAGCATGATCTAGAGCCCATTGATCGTCCATGAAGTTCCCGGCCGCTCCACAATCCAACATGGCCAGACATTCTACAGAGTGTCCTCCTTTCCAATCTAGAACCACAGGTAAAACCATCAACTGATGTGAGGCATTTGGTACTTGGGGTGTACTAGTAATACAGGGATCTGCTGTTTGAACCCCTTCCTTGTCCCTGTTCAGGGTCGGGGTCTTTCGTTTCCCGATCTCCTGGGAGGTACATGCGGACAATCTCGCAGTAGGTGTTTCTCAGAACCACAATACATACACAAGTTCAAGTCTTTACGTCTTTTTTTTTTCTTTACAGTTAGAGGCCCTCGTGCTGTACCGACCTGCATGGGTTCTTCTGTTTGTCGCGCGGTCCTTTCAGGTACTGTAGGAACAAAGGAGAAGGAAGAGGAGGGTGTTATTCCAGACTTGTATCTTCGTCTCTCCGTGCGTCTCTCGGCCATGCGGAACTCTATCTGAAGCGCCAGAGTAACCAGTTCCTGGAAGGTCTCTGGTCTAGCGACCCTCGAGAGTTCATCTTTAAGTTCATCTAGTAAACCCCGTCTGAAGAGGGTCTGTTTGGCAGAATCTGGCCATCCTGTTTCCGCTGCGATTCTTTGAAAGGTTGACAAGTACATCTGTACGTCTTGAGACCCCTGTTTTATATCCACTAGGTTCTCATATGAGGAGAATAGTACTTCAGGTCTTTCGAATCTTGTGTGGAACTGTTGAACAAAGGCTCCATAATCAGCTAGAATTGGGTCGGCGTTAGTCACCAACGGAGTAGCCCAAGCAAGGGCATTGCCTCCTAGATTGGAGATAAGAAAACCGACCTTGGCTCTGTCAGATACAAACATCCGAGGGCGAAAGGTAAAGTAAACTCGACAGGCATCAAGAAATTCTTTCATTCCTTTGGGATTTCCTTCGTACTTGCCACAGGGCAAGGGCATAGGAGGAAGGTCATCTCGTACCTCCTCCCTTTGTGTAACTTGTAGGCGTAGAGCAGCATTATCTGCTTTTAATGCATTATTATCGACCCTTACTGCCTGCAGTTCGGCTGTAATCCCCTGAATAGCATTGACTAGTTCCTGATATTGCTCCAAACTGGCCATCCTTGGGCGTTGCAATCTCTCAGATTTAGGGGGTTCTTTGTTAAGGTTAATACCAGGATCCTCCCTCTCTTCCTTCTCACCTGATTCTTGTTCCTCAGATGAGCTCTCAGTAGGTATCGTCCTTCTGTTTCTCCAAGCTCCCTCTTCTCTCTCTTTGTAGGTTTTGGGACGAACTCGTCTGGAGGCCACCTTGCCAGTTCGCAGATTTGCTCGGCAGTGGGACCCTCAGGGAGTCCGCCCCCAATCCCAGGGAAAAAGGCGTATGCCGGAAAAAACCCTGGCGTGATGGTAAACTGCTGCGGGATGGAATGCAGGAGAGCGTAGAACGTGATTCCCAATAGACTCGTCCAAGAACCAAACAAAGCGAAGCGAAGCAAAATCCAGGCACAACAAGGCGGAAGGTGAGTGAATGCAGCTGAGTGGAAGCAGGATTCGTACACGAAGGGAAGCGAGAAACGAGAGCTGGACCAGAGAAGAGAAGCATAGAGCGGGGACGGAAGGCAAACAAGGTAAGCAAGCAAGGTAAGGCGGATGAATGAGGGAGACAGAGCCCCAGCGGGGAAAACAGCTGGAGGGCAGAGAAATACTCACACGGAGCGCGAAGGAAGGAACTTCAGCGTGTTAACCCGAAGCGGAGACTGAGGGTTGCAACGCATCGGCGTAGCTGTTCGGTGCGTAGATAACGTTGAACCTCAGGGGGCGTGGCACGGCAGTCCGGACGTTGAACCTCAGGGGGCGTGGCACGGCAGTCCGGACACTAGACCGTAGTGTATGGTTCCGTTCCGTTAGTGTTTCCTCCATCGATTCCACAGTTTCCAGGACGGACGCATCGTGACATTGGCTGAGGCAAAGGCAACATCATGAATTGAGTGCTATCTAGCGATAGGTTGTATCTCATCTCGGGGCCTGAGTCTAAGCTTGTCAAAAAAGTAATGTGGACATCTGAGATGCTACACTCCAAAAATCAATACCCACATTCCAAGGTGGGTGCAACAAATTGTGTGGAGCAGTTGTGAAGTCCACATCTTTACTTTGCTGCAAAACAGGTGCTGCAGTGCCGGTGACCGTTCTCACAATGCAGCAAGGAAGAGGCTGATTCTGAGAATCATGTAAAATAAAAAAAGTGTCATTTCGTGACACGGAAGGACGCGTTTCTTATTTGCTTTTTCCTTGTTTTCTCTGTATTTTGAAGCTATGTCGTGCTTTTTGTTTTACATGTAGCCCAACATGTTTTCCAGGCACACAGGCCACCTCTCTGAGTGCTGTTCATTAACGTCTCTTTTGGCTTGTGCAGAGCCAGTGTTCTGGCTTCAGAATACAGTCCCTGCTAGCCCCTTGCACAAGAGGGGGTTGGCAGGGCTGTTGCTATGCCGTACAATAACTCCACTCTCGGGTTGGTTTAGAATCCTTTGCTTCATGGAAAAGTGTCCTTCGGCAGAAACAGGAGACTTTTCCTGTTTACCATGCGCCTCAGGCCCAGGCCCTCTGTCTAGGGCATTGACTCCTTGGCGAAACTCTACTGAGAAGTTGAGTGAATGGCGAGCCACTTGTACCGTGTATATAAAAATGTGTTTGTTTTGCACAACATGAGGCCTGTAACCAATAATGTCTTCTCTCTCCCCTTTTCTCTCAAAATAAGCAGTGCCTTGAGTAAACACAGCACAGTAGGAATGCACGCAAGCGAAAGGGGTACGTCCCTATGGTTCAATGTTAGATTTTGACTAGAAAATAATGTTAGTACATTGGACGGGCACTACTTTACTAAATGGATTTCGTCCCGAAATATTACAGTACCTTAATGGGTTTCTCCTTGCTGTTGTTTCTGATAGGTGGAAGGCGAGCTACCCGCCAAGAAAAAATAAACACAAACTTAATAATTGCATCAGCTTGACAGCAAAACTAACTGAGATTGAATGCGTTCTTTGTTCAGCTTGAAACCGGAACAACGTGTGAACATCATAACATGCTCGGTTCCATTGTCCCCCCATCTTTCAGACCACGTGACTGCGCTGAGGACGCAAGAGGAAGAACTAAGTGCGCACACGGTAGCGCACACGGTATTCTCATGCAAACAAGACACGTTTCGTGGCGGCGGCGTCACCCGGAGCACTTCACACAACGTGGTTAGTCAGAACACGCGCTTCTCAAAATGATTAGCATTAAAATAACCGGAAGTCATCGGTACGCTATATTTGCATTATGTGCATATACACGTTGAAAACAAAAGAAACCCAATTATCGTCGTAATACAATAATACCTGAACCATTAATCTATGATAAGGTATTTTGAAAAGATTCTCGTTAACGTGGCGAGACAACCTGCTCACTGCCAAATGGTACTTAGTACAGTGATACCACCGAATACCGTTCCACATGAGTACAAAACATATTGTTCAACACACTTTTAATTAGTAAGGGAAATAATTGGATACACACATGTATGTATTTAATACACACTCTTCACATATCATGCAAGGCATAGAGAGCAAACAATCAATTGCAAAGAAAGGCAAGTCTATACACAACCGCTCTCTTGCATGGAGACCGGGCCTACTGGTATAAAAATCAATGCACAGATGTGAAATACATATTGGCCCTCATTACGACCCAGGCGGTAAGTTACCGCCTGGGTCGTACCCTTACCACCATGGCGTAAACTATGTTTACGCCATGGTGGTTGGCGGATTTACCGCCCCATTCCAAGGTGAGTGGGGCGGTAAATCCCCATTTTACCCTTCCCCATTCCCATTTTCGCCCCATAGGGCATAATGGGAATGGGGAAAGGCGATAATTACGGCACCGTAAATTACGATGCCGTAATTATCGCCAAGGTCCCTTTGCGGCATGGATTTTAACGGCTGCAAAAAAGCAGCCGTTAAAAGCCATCCCACAAAGGGAACCTTGTAATCAGGCGTTAAGGGTCGGCGCCGTTTGGGCCTCATTCCGAGTACGGCGCTAACCAATGGCGCTATTAACGCCTTGGTTGACGCCGTACCCGGACCGGCAGCGCCTTGGTGGATGGCGGAATTACCGCCCCATTCCAAGGTTGGCGGGGCGGTAATTCCCCAATCCCCATTTACCCTTCCCCATTCCCATTCTTGCCCCATAGGGCATAATGGGAGTGGGGAAGGCGTCAATTACGCCACCGTAAATTACGGTGGCGTAATTAACATCAAGGTCCCTTAGCGCCATGGTTTTTAACACCTGCTAAAAGCAGGTGTTAAAACCACCATGGCGCAAAGGGAACTCGGAGTATGGCGGTAAGGGATTACCGCCACCGCTCTCGTTAGCGGTGGCCGCTATCCCTTACCGCCATGCTCGGAATGAGGCTTGTCCCATTAGATTGGTTTATGCAAATTCAAGTCCTACAAACAGTAGGGAATCAGGTGTAGGGGTATTAGTTTCGAAGCAGAGCTTGAAAGCCTCGTCTTCTTCAGGGCCAGTAAGACCTCCCATAATCTATAAAGTAAACACATTAATACAATTACCAATATAGTGTGTGCTATGGTCATGTGGAAACTGAGAGGAGGAAATTCTCTTGGTGAAATCTGTTACCTGAAAGCGCCACAAACGTAAATCTGGTGCATTCAGTCTTCTGCAATGTTGATTTATCTAAACATAATAGGCAAACATTAATGTTGACCCATAACACAAGACTACTTAGCGTAGCCATATTGAAGAGGGGAAAGAATGAAACTTTATCTACTGGTTTACTTGGGAATGTAAGTGCCATTTTGTAACAGTTTATTGGCGATTGTCCTGGCACGAGCGGGGTATGTGTTTTCCGGGGGTGCGCGTGGCGTTTCACACGCAATAGGCCTGGCGCGAGTGGGGTACGTGTATTCCGGGGGTGCACGTGGAATTTCACACGTGATTGGTCTGGCGTGAGCGGGGTACGTGTATTCCGGGGGTGCGCGTGGAGTTTCACACGCGATAGGCCTGGCGCGAGCGGGGTATGTGTATTCCGAGGGGTGCGCAGGGAGTTTTACACGCGATTTTGCTGGCGCAAGCGGGGTACGTGTATTCCGAGGGGTACGCAGGGATACACGCGATTTTGCTGGCGCGAGCGGGGTACGTGTAGTCCGAGGGGTGCGCAGGGAGTTTTACACACGTTTTCATGGTTGGGGGGCTGTATGCTGGTCCACTGGCCTTTGCGCCATGTACTGGATTTGTGCAATGTTTTCGGCACACAGGGTGGGTTTGGGGCGTAACTGGCGCTGCTGCAGGGTCGCTACGCCACTCTGCGCCATGGCTGCTTATGGATGCATAAATCCATGAATACGCTGTGTACCTAAATGGGTTTTGGCCAGCCGCGTGCGCCACTTGTGCGCCGAATTCTATGATTTCCCCCCCACATCTCAGGCCGGGGTGGTTATTTTGTGAGCATCCTTGTTTTGTTAACCACATTCCTCAAGCTCTTTCCTCTAACACACGTCATTATGTTCCTATGAAATATTACAGGACTTTCCCAGAACATTAAGAAATAGAAGAATAAAGTTTCTAAGTATATTTCAGAAAGCGCCTTTTCTGTCACTTCATTTTGACATTTTTATGGTGCAAAAAGCCTGCAGGTACCCCTGAAACAGTGCGACCCACCACAGAAGGTCTTCAAATTACATCAGGCCCTCCAGCAAAACCAGTTGTGCACCCCTGTCGCAGCGTGATGGCATGACAACATCCGACTTAAAGGTTGCACTCAGTTTATTTACATCCTTTATGTGTCCCGACTTAACGCCATGTTTTAAAAAAAGAATTGTTGTTGCAACTGGATGGGCTACTGAGAGCCCAGTGCTTTTTCAGAATAAAACCTGTTTGTAACATCCTGCTTATGACCAAGAAAATGTAAACATCTATACTCAGATGAATATAACGTTCATAACAATGCAGACCATTCCATTTGGTCATTTAATCCCTCTATATGGGAATGCAAATTGGAGATCCAGAAATGTGCCCGCCTGGCCAACAGAGTATCTATGGAACCCCCTCTAACGTCCACAATGATGTTTTCCACATTTAGCCATTTAAAGTCATCTTGACTATGTTGGTAATCACAAAAATGTGTTACTAATGGTGATGTCACTACCTTGGTTCGAATACGTGACCAATGTTCATTTATTCGAATGTGCATGGCTGAAAACACCAATTTGCAAAGCCAATGAAGCCATGGCGTTAATGACAGAGTTAAAATCTACCCAGTAAAATCAATACAGCTTGCTCAGGGGCATTTATTACACCTTGGTTTCAGTAACAAGGAGAGGTGCACAGTGATTTTGCTTTGCCTCATCTCAACCAGCCCCAATGTTCCTCTCTTAAAAAAATAAAATTAAAGATGTTTTTATTGACATTTCTTTCATACATACAGTACAGCAGTGTGCATCATGCCAGTCAGGCAACAACCATAGAGGGGGAAGAGAAAAGCATATCAAACATTTTAAAAATAAAATACTGAGTAAATTGGTGTTGCACCATTCCATACCAGAGTGAGACATGATACAGTCCTTCCAGGAGGAGGCCACAGGAACACTAGATTATACACAAAACCACTGGATCATACAAACAAGATGTGGATATCAATGCAATAGAGAAATGCACCCATTCAGGAGTTCAGCCTCAGACCTTGAAGGTGGGCAACAAAGCTTAAAGTTTCGAAGTTGCCTGTAACAAAATAAAGAGTATACAGGGGTAAGTGACTTGGGAGGCGATGCATAGTAATAGTCTAGCAAATCATTTTGGGATTACTGTTTCATAAAAAGTGCATTTGTGAGAAACATATAGGGACACATGCTCAATTGGGGTGTAACATCAACAGAAAGCGTGAAAGCCTCTGTGTAAGGCTTTTTCATCTTCCATTAACGTTAGCTCCCATTTTCCATCATTTGTATGGCAGAGAGGAGGGGTGCAACACAGCTTGTGTTTATGCCAGCTTGCTCCTCTCTGCCATACAAACTCCAGAATTTGAGCCGTCATGTATTTTTATGCTGATGCAAATGCTGGCGATCTCTATGGGGTCCCCCAGCTCTATGCCCCAGCATAAAGCATGTGGATGCCATGGGGATCCATTGTAAACGTCACCTACAATGCTTATTTTTTTAAATTAAGAACACTGCTTACTGCACAGTGTTAAAAAATGAAAATGAAACGCTCTCTGACATGCGAGCGTGTCAGGGAGAGTCTACTTTTAATTTTGAGCGCTGCCTGCCATGACAAGCAGCACTAACAATCAAAGGTAAATGCTGCCTTGCATCCAGGCAGTGTTTTCTCACTTTGCACTGCATATACTCTTTTATGCCGCGTTTGCCGTTTACATTTGAACCCAACAGTCAAATGAGCACAATTTGGTGGCAGGGACCTGCTTATGTTAAATTGTAAACGTAACAGGAATCCGGCGCCAGTGATTTTTTCTAAATGAGCTCTATAGCGCTTCAAATACACAAAGCGGAAATAGATATATTTCTTAATCTTGGAAAATGTGCAGGTATAATCATGACTTGTAGTGAAATGTTGCTAATGTGTTGTTTTATTTAAAAAATGGCCCATGTTGCACTACAAACTCTTATTACAATATACAGGCAACTACATAATAAAGAAGGCATGTGTGTAATGGGTCAACGAGACAAGGAGAGGGAGATGGGGGCTGGAGTATTACTATATGTGATATACAGGTGGTAACCCCCCCACCCCAGGATTTTAGGAAAACATCATTTTAAAAAGAAGGGCAAATATTTTTGGTTGGTGAGTGCTTTGGTGAGTGCTTTGGTGTGTAGCTATTTCTGCAAACTTAATTTCTGTTCATTTCATTTTCAAAAAAAAGCTGCTTAAATATGATCTAGCAAGCATGGCTGCTAACCAGAACCCCCTTTCCCTAAGCTCCATGCTAAAAGCATAGTGACACATGTACCCAGCTCCACCAATCTCCTGATCTGCAGCCCCTGCTCACCAATTACACAAAGCAGGTTCAGAGGTCACAGGTGCCCTTTTGACAGCCAAATCACTGAAGCACAGAGTTCTCATTTCAATCTGAGCTCTTGTTTCAAAAGTACACAATTATGAAGATGATCGTACTGGTGGCAGTTTAATCTTGAAACCTTGAAACATAAGCCATACCTGAGTTTATGGCATAGTGGCTGGTGATTCATATGCTTATTAAATCCATTATTGATTTGAATCATAGACATGTCAGATGTTTTGTTTCAGCCAGCTGGACAAGAGACTGAATTACTATTACTCTCTTTTGATTTTTTGTGAGGTTGGTTAACACCTCTCTCCAGCAGGACAGCACAATATCAGGAGCTGTCCTTGGAAACAGGAATCAAAGGGCACACCCTAAACAAAAGTTCTAGCCTCACATCATGGTGTTGCATACCAAATGGCCTTTGATGCTATTGGTCAGAGAATGGGGTGGGGTTAGTGTAGTCAGAAGGAACTCATCACAGTTGGGGGAGGATTCCACCATCTTGTTTCTCTCCGTACCTCTCGTTCTGTCCTGCCTCCTACACTTACTTTAGCACAAAACACTTTGGGTATGATGCAGGCAAGAACCACATGTCAGAGGGACAGGGATTGGACCCCTTAAAACAGTCTCGATTTTGTCCAATCCCCCGTAGACCGTTGCCTATGAAAGAGGGGGTCACTGTCTCCAACCCTTTCTTTGATTCATTTTTGGACTATCATGAAGAATTCAATTGGACCTCTTTTGGGGGAGTTGATATTTTGAGAACCCTCTGCCAATGAGGTGAAGATTGAGTGTTCCAAGGCAGAGGCAAGCTCTTCTCCCTAACTACACACATTGGGGAAGGCCTGCTACTTTACAAAACAAGCTTCTAAAGAATTTTGGCCAACTGGTATCAGTGTTTCTGTTCCTATTGATGAGAACATTGGTATAAAAAATAGGATTCAAATTATGATGTGCAAGTGGGTGCTAGAGTCCAGCAGACAGATGTGGCCGCCTTTTGCGACGGCTCTGCACTGACCCGCTATTTATCCTAAAACAAGTGCACTATTCCCCTATGATTTTGCACCAGAGGCAGCTCGCACTCCTCCAGAGGCTGATCCGCCTCTTTGGTCAAACTCTCGGGCCCAGTGGTCAGGCAGCGCAGAGATCTAGTGATGCGGCCTGCTCATGCTGTGTCGAGCACCAGAGTTGTGTGATGGGCTGACGATGCTGGTGGTTGCGACGGAAGAAATGCTGGAGAAGCAGCTTACCTGCCTAGAATAGTGTTAGCCACTCTCTTTATGTTAGTTTGATAGTGGGGCATAGCACTCCCGAACGTCAGACTGTGTTACTGGGCTTCCCAGGTGATGGTCGCCAACGAATGGGGGAATCACACCCCATATCGCCTTAAAATGTCATGGAATGACTGCTATAATCCACTCAAGGTGCTGTATTGCAGCGGGGGCGGGAGTTGACAGGCTCCCAGCGACATCAGAGCAGGTAATCCGTGATCATGGGGGGGGTCTCTGAAGTAATGGGCTTGTGAGATATTGTGTCTTAAAGTCCCCGATCTGGGGCAATAAACCTCTCCCCCAGCTCAGGAACCTTAACTTCGGCAGGAGGTGGGCACATAGAAACATTTAACTACTGGAGGACGTGCTTGCTGAGAATCATCTTCAGAGCTTTGAGGCACTGCAGCAGTGATTTCTACTGACAGCGGAGGATACATTTTCATGTTTGCAGTTTAGACAAGCAGTGTCTGCACAGTTCCACGACTCCTATGACCTCCCCCCACAGTCCCAGTTCGAGGCCAACATTAATGATGCATTGATTCCATCGAGGCCCATCTCAACATTGTACCAGGTTATTCACAACTTCACTCCCCAATCCCTCTCGGCCGCAGATGAAAATGGGAATGTGATATAGGTCCACTGGCGGTTGAGGATTGGCAGGAATTTTTGATGGCTCTGCGGGAGATCCCCATTCCTGCTAGTCTGTGGCTGATCCAGTTATGCCTGAGATTGTTTAAATATGACCGTGGTATGAAACCTGAGTGTCTAAGATATCAGACGGAGGTGAGCACATACTACCATACATTGTGGGTATGCCCCAAAGTACAGAGGTTCTGGGGGGCAATCTCTCGTCATTTGACCTCAGTACTTGATCGGCCATTGCCTATCGACCTGGGATTGTTTCTACTGGGTATTTGGAGAGACTCTGAGATTTCTCGATATGAGAAACTCCTCCTGTCAAACGCATTGATATTAGCGAACCACAATATTGTGATGTTGTTGGGATTGTGTACTTCACCCGCGATGTCGACGTGGGAGCGAGATCTGGATGCCTGCATGATGCTGGAGCAAGGAGTGCATAGGTCCAGGGGCTGCACCCAAACGCTTGGGAAGATTTTGGATAGGTGGGGGACTGAAGTGTGAGTTGTGGGATTGTGGGTGGTTGGGTTTTCCTGTGGACTTCTGACGCGGTGTGTGTATGGAAATTTGCATGGGCACTGGTCTTTGTTTGGTGAGTATTGTTTCATAACTCATCCAGATTCTGTATTTTTCTGATGCCAGCCATGTCTGTGGCCCTCCTGTTTTTGGTTTTATGCTTACAAGTTCATGGCCTACTAGGCATCTTTCTTTGAAATGTCAATAAAATATTTAGTAAAAAAACAAAATATGGTGTGAATTGTAAAAAAAAAATCAACCTGTCTTTGTTATATTAGCACGTAGGAAAGGGGTCTGATCATGGGGCCTGCCAGCCAATCGGGAGGCTTGCAAAAACTTCCTTGTGTTGCTCGTGTTCCGAGCCGCCACAGAAGTGGGAGTCTGTCTTCTTCCCTCCCAGCATGCTAAGCCCTCACTGCCCACGCCCTATTCCCCCAAACCCATCACTATTTCCACCTCCCCCACTCACTTGCCCCCCTTCGCTTGTGCTTGCAACTCTGGCCCTAGGCCCTTACCTGGCTGCTAATGCACTCTCTGTCTTAACTATAACTATAAGAGGCAATTCCACAGTGGCAATTACTTTTGCCTGGCTTGATGCTTAAACTGAAACTCAGAAGGGAATGGTCTAATGTTTCACAAACTGTGTTACCGTGCCTTCCTTTAACATTGATATAACATTTTGCTGTAAAGTATCTCTACCCTTTGGGACCAGAAGCTTTAGACGATTGAATTCTTAGATAGCGCTTCATGGCAGACTCTGCCAGTTTCTAGCTCTGTAATAAGAGGAGTAATTAGTACCCCTGGTTTTTAATGTTACTGTAAGTGGAATTGTGAACTGGAATAGTGAACGTGTCCCCACCTCTTGAAGCGGCTCTTGACATGTGTTTTACAATGTATACAACTGAATAAGGGTGTGTGTATGTTATGGAAGGTCACACAGTTTCGATGAATGATGCCCTCCTCTCAATTTGAGTGTGAAAGGGTTGGGTCGCTTGGCATTGGATCCACGTTCACAAGACCCCACAGGCAAGGAGGCAGTGCCTTTTCAGGGCTTCAGAGAATGATAAGGTACCGTTTAAGAAAAGGCAGCAGACATTGACTCCTGGAAGACGCCCAAAGACCTTAATGTGGTCAATATGGAGGACAGGTAGGTGCAGAGCGGGGCGTCTGCAGGGAGCTTTGTGGAAAAGGCAGAAGAAATATACCCCAGGGGCTGCTAAAAATGGCCACAGGAGGAGTAGGTGTGGGATGGAAATGGGCAGAGATTTTTAGGACGCTGGTTCTGTACCCCAAGAAGCTGTGCACTGATGAATTTGAGGGTGTTCTTGTTTAAGTGTACATATTCCATGACATGTTATGGAGACGCAAGGGTAAGCACACAGTTAGCGGCAGGAACGGAGTGGGATACATCTACGGTGATCCAAAGGAATGATTGTTTGGTGGAGGGCAAGCACATGGGGTTCAAGATCCTAAGTGTAAGAGGAGACCACGCTTGCAAAGAAGCAGATATTTCTTCAGAAGCTGGATAGGTCTGCCTGGTAATGCTGACCAGAGTGCAGCTAAAGGTCAGACAACAACCAAGGTGATCTACTGTTCTTGGAGGTGGTGATGGCATTTTCTATCTAGCGATTCAGTACTGTGTTGAAAAGATGTGTGGGGAAAGTGGCTGTCATGGGGCAAGACTCCAGATCCTATGAGCAGGATAATGTTGGGACTGTCTACACACATTTATATGCTTGTGAAATGAAAATGCCAACAAAGGGTAAGAAACTACAGCCTTATAAAAGGCTTCTATGCCCTCATTGCAGGAACAGAGCCTACAAAACTACATCTCCCAAGCACCCCTGGGCCAGGAACTACTTAACTAGGCCCACGATGGGCGAGGCACATGCGCGCGTGCACATCAGAGACAAAGCACGGGGCTTGTGCTCTAACACGCGACCAGAGAAGACGTGTTTACCGGAGCTCCGGCATCAGGGATCAGCACGAGGGGCCACACCCCGCCAATCTCCTCCACAGGCCCCTCGCCTGACTAAGATAAGTCGCGCTGCGCAAGGGGAGGCCCGTAGCAACGGGGAATTGCAGAACTTAGTGGCATTACGGAGCGGAGTGCAGAGACCGCTAGAAGCAGCAGAGGGGCATGTGCAGGGGGTTCAGCCTGGCAACTTAAATCCCCCTGCTCATTTGAAAGCTAAGTTCATGTCGGACTAAATCTCTGTTGCCATAGATGTTAGCGGGGGTGCCGCGATAGCGCGCAGACTAACGGACCACCGCCAAGAAGCAGTGAATATGCTTACCATAGTTAGCATACCTGATTAGCCACGCGGCGAACACCGCGTTCACCCTTGATTTGTGCGACTCATAAGTCGCGACTAGCCACGTGCGGCATAAAGCACGAACTGTCGTCTGAGGGGGCGCATCTAACTAAAACCTAGCAATCCATGACATAGGTTCCATGCGGAGCCACGTGCGGCTAGGACCGCACAGCAAGAGCAAAAATCATTGCGTTGCATGCAACTAACACGAAGGCTGGAGACAGAAGGCTAACTCTGAAGGGGGCACTAATCTGGCGCATGGGCTGTGTGTGTTATGTGTGAATGTGAAGAAACACGTGTAGTAATTCCTGCTCTCTTTACAGCACTGATACTGCTCCAAAACCGGACCTGAGAGTGCGCAGGCAGGAGGCCAGCACTCACCCCAGAGCTAAGTGCCTTTCTACTTCACACTGTGTTGAGTGCATGTTTGTTTGAAATGTAATGTAACTGCATTTGATTGTGTTTTCCTGTGTCCCCTTGTCCTATCCACTTCCCCTCTCCTGCACCTCTTTCCGGTGACCCTCGCAAGCTGAACCCATCCAACCAGCGATTCCCTAACCCTCTTTCCCCACTGGGGTCTCGGAGGCCTGTATGAGCTACGCTTGCAGGCACCCAGACCGCACGGGGGATGGTTGGTTCGTGCCACTCCTGGACCTGGAAGCCAGACCGCTGACAGTAGCACAAGCCCAAGTGTATCGGGTCCCCGAGTGGTACGAATCGCCTGACCATGGAGGAGCTCACTAAAGTCCTACAAACTTGCAGGCTGAACTCGCTGCTACAAGGCAGGACTATGCAGTATTAGCAACCCAAGTGCGTAGTCTGACCGCGCAACAGTCCCCCCTGCCCCGTGAAAGTTCAGTTTCTACCCCAGTTCAGGTCCATGTTGCACCAGAATCCGTAGTACCTTTGGCCCCACCTGAAAGATATTCGGGGGACCCGCAGAAATTTCAGACCTTCCTAACTCAGTGCCAACTCAATTTTTTGACCAAACCAGTGGCCTTTAAGGTAGCTCAAGCGAGAACGGCCTTTGTTATATCTTACCTCACTGGGGATGCGGCAGCCTGGGCGAATCCGCTAGTACAAAGGGATGACGGGGTATTGTATGACTGGGAGGAGTTCCAGTCGGAATTTGGAAGAATATTTAACCGTAAGGCGGCGCCCATGTGTAAAGAACGGGAACTCCTGACCCTACGCCAAAGGGGGAAGGAGTTGGTAACCTACGTCACTCAGTTCACCCGATTGGTTGCTGAGGCAGATTGGCCTAGAGACAAGCAGATGTCCCTCTTTTACCAAGGTCTGAGGGATGATCTGAAAGACCTAATAGCCCAGATAGATCCCCAGCCCAGAGACTGTCCAGCCATGATGGACTTGGCTTTACGCCTCGACCACCGACAGGCCGAACGCCGAGGAGACAAGAGGCGTGGTGATCCCCGTCCAGTAGCACGATTGGATCAAATGCGTGTTCCTCGGCCAGTAGGCCCTGCTGACAGAACCTCTGGGGAAGAACCCATGCAGATTGGGTCCATACGGGGGCCGCTTACGATGGAAGAAAAGGACCGTAGACGTAAGGAGGGGCTCTGTTTGTATTGTGGTGCCACGGGACACTTCGTGAAGGAGTGCCCCACGAAACCGAAGATACAGGGAAACACCTCGGCTCGACAGTAGTAGGGGTAGTACGGTCAAGCCAAGCAATGGAAATTACCCCAGTCATTGGATTTTTGAATAACTATGCTCCCCACGTAACGATATCAGGGATTTTAGAGTTTCTTGGCCAGGAGGTTCCAGTTACCCTTCTCTTAGATTCCGGGGCTACGGGTAATTTCATCGACATTGCTTATGCCCATAAATTAGGAGTACCCTTGTGTCAAAAACGAATCCCTGAATCGGTGAGAGCAGTTGATTGCACGGTGTTATGTTCCGGGCCTGTCACGCGCTGTACGCAAGTCCTAACTCTCCAGTGTCAACAAAATCACAGAGAAGGTATCCAGTTTGACCTGATAGCAGCCCCTCAGTTCGGTATCATACTGGGCCTGCCATGGTTTTTTAGACATGATCCACAAATCATCTGGTCTGAGGGCAAGGTGTTGCTATCTTCCGCAAAATGTCTTGAGCAATGTTATACATCTCAACAAGTTCTAGCGCCAGTACAACCACAACCGGCCATTCATGCCCTTTGTAACACATCGCTAGAGGGGATTGACCTAAGCACCCTGCCTCCAGAATATCAGGAATACCAAGAGGTATTTAGTAAAAAAGCTGCTGAGACGTTACCGCCTCATAGACCTTTTGACTGCCGTATCGATCTAGAACCGGGTGCAGTATTGCCCTGTAGTCGGGTTTATGCACTTACCGAAGCTGAGACGCTACATCTAAAAAACTATATTGACAGCAATCTCAAGAATGGGTTTATTAGACATTCCAACTCACTGGTATCTTCGCCTTTGTTTTTCATACCCAAAAAAAACGGTGATCTAAGAACATGCATAGATTATCGTGGAGTAAACCGTATTAAAATCAAAAACCGATATCCACTACCCCTTATCCCAGTGTTGTTGGATCAGGTAAGGCATGCCAAAGTCTATACTAAACTAGACCTACGTGGGGTTTATCACCTGGTACGAGTACGAGCCGGTGATGAATGGAAAACGGCGTTTAGGACCAAGTTCGGCTTGTACGAGTACCAGGTCATGCCCTTTGGTCTGTGTAATGCCCACGCCGCGTTCCAACATTTTCTCGACGAGGTTTTACGCGGGTACGTAGACGTATTCGCAATAGTGTACATAGACATACTCATATACTCTCAGAGCATGCATGAACATATAAAGCACGTGCGTGCTGTGTTACAACGCTTACAAGAGCATCATCTGTATGCTAAGATCGAGAAATGCGAATTCCACCAGTCAACGGTGGAATTCTTAGGGTATATCTTGACGCCTGCAGGAGTGCAAATGGATCAACGAAAGGAACAGGCTGTCCTCGTATGGCCGGTTCCCAAGTCGGTCAAGGAAGTGCAAGCCTTCCTGGGATTCGCCAATTTTTATCGGCGTTTCATTAAGGATTTTTCAGACTTAGTGACACCCATTACAGCATTGCTTAAAAAAGGAAAAACCTTTCATTGGAATGAAGCCGCAGAGCAAGGGTTTCAACGCTTGAAACAGGCTTTCACCTCAGCACCAGTCTTAAGACACCCAGATCTGGCTTTACCATTCGTCGTAGAGACAGACGCCTCGAGTTACGCCCTTGGGGCTGTATTATCTCAACGACATCCTCAAACAGGCTTACTGCATCCAGTCACTTTTTATTCCAGAAAACTGCTTCCAGCAGAAGCCAACTATGCTATCGCAGACAGAGAGCTGTTGGCGGTAAAAGCTGCATTTTAAGAGTGGCGACACTACTTGTTGGGGGCCCGTCACACCGTAACAGTGATCACAGACCATCGGAACCTGCAGTTTATTAAAACGGCAAAATCCCTCAGTCCACGTCAACTGCGTTGGGCATTGTTTTTTGCCGATTTTGACTTTCTAATTACCTATCGTCCAGGTGTCAATAATCAAAAAGCAGATATTTTGTCTAGGTACCCCGAAGGGGAAGCCAAGGAGACAACAGAACCCTGCACTATAGTGCCCGCTACGCGTATTATTGGAGTAGTGGGAAGACCCAACATCTTTGAGGATGTACTCCGGGCCATGTCAGTACAAGAACTACAGGACTGGTGTTCTAGAGGGAGTCAGCATTCGTTAGTGGAAGGGCTTCCATATTACGCCAAGGTGCTGTACTTACCCACAGTGCAGCTGCAAAAAGAAGTCATGCAATGGTGTCATGATGCTCCCACAGCAGGTCACCCGGGTATAACCAAGACCCAGCAGAATGTAGCCCGACATTATTGGTGGCCCACACTGAATCGCGACGTGCGTCTATACGTCTCCAAGTGTAGCGTCTGTGCCCGACAAAAATCCAGCCATCAAAAACCTGCAGGATTGTTACAACCTCTGCCCACACCACCGACTCCCTGGCATACAATTACCACGGATTTAATTGTGGAACTACCACCCATTCAAGGTTTCAATTCGATTCTGGTAGTAGTCGACTCGCTCACCAAAATGAGTCATTTCATCCCATGTAAGGGAACTCCCACAGCAGTAGAACTAGCAGAGCTCTTTCTACAGAATATTGTACGGTTACATGGTTTGCTGACACGCGTGGTTACGGATCGAGGTCCTCAGTTCACTTCACGGTTTTGGCGGGCCTTCTGTCAATTGATTAATATGGAAGTGAGCCTGTCATCGGGGTACCATCCAGAGACCGATGGCCAAACTGAAAAGGTAAACCAGGGCCTAGAGCAATATTTACGCTGCTATACCACTACCGCTGAAACATCTTGGGTAGAATATGTCTGGTTAGCAGAAATTGCTTATAACAACACAGAACATACCTCGACTAAGTGCACCCCGTTTTTTGGTGCCTATGGTTTTCATCCAAGGGTTTTGCCCACAGCTGCCAATTCCTTATTTGTAGATACCCCTACATTGATGGGACGTCACGCCCATGCCCAGCAAATCTGGACTCATATACGCAAAAACCTAGAAGTTGCAAAGGCAACCTATAAGACCTATGCCGATAAAAAGAGGCGAACAAATCCTCAATACCAACAAGGGGATAGAGTATGGTTGTCCACTCGTAATCGTAAAAGAAACAGTTAAAACATGGCTATTCAACCAATATTAGCACCTAAGGACAGGACCCCGTCCATCTTATACGGGTGTGAATATTTAGTCCATTGTATACTACTGTGATTACTCTGCAATTGCGAATACTCTGCAACTCACAGAATGTAATGTTTTGAATTTTGCTAACTCCTAAGTTGTCTTATATTGTTGTGTATATTCTGTATTTCATGTAATGTTTTGAATTTTACTAATTGCTAAGCTGTTTTATAACCACGCCGTGACACCCGAGGGTCTGGGCGTGTAACAAATATATAAAAATAAAAAAAAAAATCTTAAATTAGCTGGACCACGTAAATTGCAACCCCGATTCCTGGGCCCATTCACCATTTCTGCCATAGTCAATCCAGTAGCAGTGAGATTAGACCTGCCTAGCCAAATGAAAATCACCCCACCTTCCATGTTTCCTTGTTAAAGCCAGCCCACTCTACTACTAGTACTGAAAGACCACCGCCCATACTTGTCCAGGGTCATCCGGAATATGAGGTGCAAGCTATTTTGAATTCCCAACAACGAAAAGATGGGCTTTACTATTTCATAGATTGGGTGGGATACGGGCCAGAAGAGCGTTCCTGGGAACCAGCCCGGAATGTCCATGCTCCAAGACTAGTTAAAAGATTCCACCTGAATTATCCAGACAAGCCCAAGCCCAGGTCCTTCTGTGCAGGGGGGAGTACTGTCATGGGGCAAGACTCCAGATCCTATGAGCAGGATAATGTTGGGACTGTCTATACACATTTATATGCTTGTGAAATGAAAATGCCAACAAAGGTTAAGAAACTACAGCCTTATAAAAGGCTTCTATGCCCTCATTGCAGGAACAGAGCCTACAAAACTACATCTCCCAAGTACCCCTGGGCCAGGAACTACTTAACTAGGCCCACGATGGGCGAGGCATATGCGCACGTGCACATCAAAGACAAAGCACGGGGCTTGTGCTCTAACACGCGACCAGAGAAGACGTGTTTACCGGAGCTCTGGCATCGGGGATCAGCACGAGGGGCCACACCCCGCCAATCTCCTCCACAGGCCCCTCGCCTGACTAAAATAAGTCGCGCTGCGCAAGGGGAGGCCCGTAGCAACGGGGAATTGCAGAACTTAGTGGCATTACGGAGCGGAGTGCAGAGACCGCTAGAAGCAGCAGAGGGGCACGCGCAGGGGGTTCAGCCCGGCAACTTAAATCCCCCAGCTCATTTGAAAGCTAAGTTCATGTCGGACTAAATCTCCGTTGCCATAGATGTTAGCGGGGGTGCCGCGATAGCGCGCAGACTAACGGACCACCGCCAAGAAGCAGTGCATATGCTTACCATAGTTAGCATACCTGATTAGCCACGCGGCGAACACCGCGTTCACCCTTGATTTGTGTGACTCCTAAGTCGCGACTAGCCACGTGCGGCAGAAAGCGCGAACTGTCGTCTGAGGGGGCGCATCTAACTAAAACCTAGCAATCCATGACATAGGTTCCATGCGGAGCCACGTGCGACTAGGACCGCACAGCAAGAGCAAAAATCATTGCGTTGCATGCAACTAACACGAAGGCTGGGGACAGAAGGCTAACTCTGAAGGGGGCACTAATCTGGCGCATAGGCTGTGTGTGTTATGTGTGAATGTGAAGAAACACGTGTAGTAATTCCTGCTCTCTTTGCAGCACTGATACTGCTCCAAAACCGGACCTGAGAGTGCGCAGGCAGGAGGCCAGCACTCACCCCAGAGCTAAGTGCCTTTCTACTTCACACTGTGTTGAGTGCATGTTTGTTTGAAATGTAATGTAACTGCATTTGATTGTGTTTTCCTGTGTCCCCTTGTCCTATCCACTTCCCCTCTCCTGCACCTCTTTCCGGTGACCCTTACAAGCTGAACCCATCCAACCAGCGATTCCCTAACCCTCTTTCCCCACTGGGGTCTCGGAGGCCTGTGTGAGCTACGCTTGCAGGCACCCAGACCGCACGGGGGATGGTTGGTTCGTGCCACTCCTGGACCTGGAAGCCAGACCGCTGACAGTGGCATGGATCCCCGGCATCTTTGTGTGAGTGATGTTGGACTAGACCTTCATCAGAGGCTGTAGCAGAGGGACTATCTAACAAAACTATAAAGAAGGGGGACACTCAAACCCTCAAAACCTTCCCCCACTGAAAATACTACAGCAGAGAATGTCCCATACAGGCTCCTGAGAGTCCAAGAGTTATTTCCAGAGGAACAGGTTCCATTCAATGTACAAATTGAGACCCTGGTTGACAGAATCAAGTTTATGGATCCATTTTTGTTCTAGTCTCCGTAATTTGAGATCTCCATCTCCACCACGGGGGTGTGGTTCCAAAGTTTGTAGAACACACCAAAATAAATCATCATGAGAGTGTTTCATTTTACGGTAATGTTCCACCAGTGGTTTATCCACTGTGCCTTTTGTCTATACAAGAACGATGTTCTCCTGTCCTGGTCCGGACCGTTCTTTTGGGTTTACCAATTTACAGAAGCCTGCATGGGCATCTGATACAATAAATGGCCCACTCGGTGGCACAATTCGTGAAAGATCTTAGTTGCCACACCATACCTTTGAGGTTAATGGACTTGAGATTTTGTGTAAAATTGCACATGAGGCATTTACCACACTTAAAATGTCCCATCACTGGAAGAAGGTTCCACAGTGTGGGTTGTTTTGACATATTTTGATGTTGCTTTGGATATGTGTGGACCAACTTATCTCCCAGATTTTGCAACCGTTTGAAAGCAAAACGAGGAGAACAAATATTAAAGGACTCTGTGTTAATCATCTTCCAATTTTTAAGTATGATCTTTCTCAAATCATTACTAATGGGGGTAAAAGATGACACACATGTTATTTTTTCCAGTTCTGTTCTAAATTGTTTCTCGAGACAGTCCTTTCTTGGGACATTAGCCGCCCTTTTGTAGGACCTTCTAATGATGTGTGGGGGATATCCTCTTGCCTTAAGATTACCTTTGAGAACCTTGCTATGGAGTATAAAATCTTGTTTGTCCGTACAATTTCGTCTGATACACAGGAATTGCCCGAATGGTAAATTCTCTCTTAGTGATTGAGGATGGAAACTTTCGAATTGTAAGAGAGTGTTCTTTTGGGTTGGTTTTTTATACAAACTTGTCCTGATGTGATTGTTAGGCATACGGAAAATAAGCAGATCCAAAAAGGCAATCTTAGTACCATTGGCCTCACAGGTGAAATTGAGTGAGGATTCACACTTGTTTAGCCAGATGTTAAAGGCATTTAGTTCTTTACTGTTACCTCGCCAGATCATGAAAATATCATCAATGTAACGATACCAGTCTTGGATGTGTTTGGCATATGGATTTGTGCCCGCATATACATACTTTTTTTCAAAATGGTCCATGTATAAATTTGCTAGGTCAGGAGCAAATGTCGCCCCCATGCTCGTACCGTTCAGTTGTTGAAAAAAAGAATTCTCAAAAATGAAGTAGGTTTGTGTGAGTGCGATGTATATGCATTCTGCAATAAAGGCAGAAGGTGGATGTTTGTCCTCTCGAGTCTCTAGAAGATCTAACATTACTTTTATGCATTCTCGTTGGGGTATGTTAGTATAGAGGGATACAACATCAAGTGTGACAAAGATATCCTGAGTATCAATGGTGTAGGAGTCCAAAATTTTTATCATCGCTGTAGAGTCCTGCACAAAGGACTTCATTTTACTAACAAACGGTCTCAAAAACACGTCAGCATAAACTGATAGGGGCTCTAGCAGTGAGCCTATGGCTGATACAATGGGCTGTCCTGGCGGTGTGGTTTGGTTCTTATGTATCTTTGGAAGACAGTCAAACGCCGGGATCACCGGCTGTTTATTGATCAGAAACAATTTTTCGTCATTGTTAATCCACCCTTAGTCTGCTGCATGTGAGATCAGGCTACACACTTCTTCCATTATTCTGCTATTTGGATCTGAGGGAATGGGTTTATAGACTGAGATATCTGACAGTTGTTTTTCTACCTCAGTTTTGCACAATTTAGAATCCCAGAGAACAATGCTACCTCCTTTGTCAGCCGGTTTGATTACAAACAGAGGATTCTTTTCTAGATTTTTTAATGCAAGATGTTCCGATTTAGAGAGATTATCTCGATATTTATTTTTATTAGTGCATAGGCATCTCATCTCTCGTAACATTTTGTTCTCAAAAGCTAGGATTTCCGGCGATACCATAGATTGTAATGGTGTGAAACTGGAGGTTTTTTTTTTCCCTGATCGATTGTCACTATTAGGTGGTGGATCAGCTTTGTCATGGAAGCAGTATTTTAGCCTGATTATGCGGAAGAAAATTTGCATTTCAATTTCTGTCTGGAAAACGTCTGCCCTACAAGCGGGAACAAAAGACAGTCCTTTTGAAAGGACCGATATCTCATCTGTCAATAGCACATGTGTGCTTAAATTAAAGATTGGGGTTACCATATTTGGGGCGGAATCCACTGCCGGGTCCGCATTTCATGGCTGCCCCATTGCCTGTTTCTGCCACGGTTGCCCCGTCGTTGAAAAAACTGTTGTTGACCCCTTTGTGGTGGGATATTCGGGTTCGGGCGTTTGAAGAAGCATCGGAATCGCTACTATTAGAAGAATTAGAGAAAGTGCAAACTTCCTATTCTTTTGGGGTCTCGGATGGAATTGACCTGTCCAATTAGTATTGCTTTGTTGAAAAAAGCCGGGAACCAAATAAGGATATGTTATTTCCTCTTTGTAATTTGCAATATCCTTCTTTAGTTTCCACATCTTTTTGTCTAAAGTGAACGTTTGGAATTTCGCCATCTCATTATTCATTTTCTCAAGCACAGATTTAATATCTGTGATGGTTGCATCGTTTTTAATCTTTTTATCTAAAATATCTAGTTCTTCTTGTTGCTTTTTGCTTTCTTCCTCGGCTGTCTTAATAATAATAACCCAATCGCGGGAACATTTATTGCCAACTCCAGAAAAACCTTTCATAAATTTTGGATTCTCTAAAAATACTCTCGGTATATATTTTTTATCTGCAAGCCCTCCGGGATAACCCCTGCCTTTAGATACTCAACCATGAGTTGCCCATGTGATTGGGTCTGGATACATTTTTTTGTTTTCTGTGTAAAAAGGTCCTGATCATTTGTACTCACTGGTGGAGTGGCGACTGGACCGGCGATTGTTGGTCCTCACATATCCAAAGCAACATCAAAATATGTCAAAACAACCCACACTGTGGAACCTTCCTCCAGTGATGGGACATTTTAAGTGTGGTAAATGCCTCATGTGCAATTTTACGCAAAATCTCAAGTCCATTAACCTCAAAGGTATGGTGTGGCAACTAAGATCTTTCACAAATTGTGCCACCAAGTGGGTCATTTATTGTATCAGATGCCCATGCGGGCTTCTGTATATTGGTAAAACCAAAAGAACTGTCCGGACCAGGACAGGAGAGCATCGTTCTTGTATAAAAAATGGCACAGTGGATAAACCACTGGTGGAACATTACCGTAAAATGAAACACTCTCATGATGATTTATTTTGGTGTGTTCTACAAACTTTGGAACCACACCCCTGTGGTGGAGATAGAGATCTCAAATTACGGAGACTAGAACAAAAATGGATCCATAAACTTGATTCTGTCAACCAGGGTCTCAATTTGTACATTGAATGGAACCTGTTCTTCCGGAAATAACTCTTGGACTCTCAGGTTGTAACATCAACTTCTGCACCTATTGAATTTTTTCCTACGTGGCACAACACAATAGTTGTTTCCTTAATTGTTTCCTCACTTTTGTCTATATTTTGGCACCAAGATATATTAGTTTCCGGTAGCCTGCTACTGCATGCATCATTTGCAGTCAAAACAGATTGGCATGAGAAAACTTGCCCTCCATACATTTTTCGAGAGCTAGTCCAAAATGGCCGCCACAATGAACACAACCACCTTGGTCTGTGACTGCAGGCCCAAGGGGGTCACGGAAACACGTGAGCACACAATGGTCATGCAATCATCATTTGCATGATTCCGGGACTTAATTTACATCTTTCATACCATTTATTCAAATTATTATGAAAACCTGGAGTCCAGCATATCACCACATTCACGAATATCATTTATGGGTGCCTGCACTGGAAATAGTCATAAGGAGACACTCGTTTTATGTGCGCTCCGAGTAAGTCAACAATGGCCGCCATGGCGATCACCGCGGCTTTTGGGCTTTCATTTCCTGCTCCTGCCGCGCAGTGACGTAAACACGCGATGGCTTTTATATCCATGTGATCATGTAATTTTACAGCTACCACTGCAATCACTTTACGTATCTCGGAACGCTGACATTTAGGAAGAATTCAAGTAAGTGATATTGCGTCTCACAGAGGCGAACACAACGCCATTAAGAATACGTCC
Source organism: Ambystoma mexicanum (assembly GCF_040938575.1). Taxonomy (NCBI): domain Eukaryota; kingdom Metazoa; phylum Chordata; class Amphibia; order Caudata; family Ambystomatidae; genus Ambystoma; species Ambystoma mexicanum. The sequence goes on from NC_090937.1 coordinate 277,318,222, forward strand.
CTTTATGCTAAAACAATTAGGTTCCTAATAGCATTTTCCTATTTTGTTTGTGGCAGAGTACCCGCACAAACATGAATGCGTACATGATGACTCCACTTGGTAAACTGTCGTCTGGCAAAACCAAACAGTAGCAAATCCAACGCCCGACGAATGAGGGAGGGAACATCCAGTGGCTCGCCATGAGTAGAACCCTTATGCACTTCCAGGTAATATAATGCCTGTTTCATGCTTTTACCACAGACAAACTCGAATTTTGGAAAGTAATTATTTTCCTGTTTGATATTTTTCACAGCAAAATCGAAATAAATCACTTGAGCTTTTTGAGTTCATTATGCAAGAACACCACTAAACCAGTAAAGTGGACGGATTCTGCGTAAAAATCAGTCGAAGGCACTTACAGCCGGCAAGTGTTTTTTGCCTCAAGGTAATTATTGAGGTATTTTATGAGAACACTAAGTGATGTATTTATAATTCACGTTTTTTTCCCTTTTCCCTTTCCTTTCCCCCTCCCTTCCCTTCTTCAGTTGCTTCATTCTGCACTAAATTGTTTATGTGTGTAGAAAACGGGTCCATGACTTAAATCTATATCTATGATTCAAAATAGGTACAGTTGAATGTGGGTCAATAATAGAACCAAAAATGAGATATGATGACAAAGGAATCATTGTTACAAAGTGAAGTTGTGCATGTATAATATGTTTGGAGGTTGGTAATATCAGAAAATATTGGGTGATGTAAAAAATCTAAAAGATGTTTGAAAATAGTGCTAGAAAGGTTGGCTAAAGTTGTGCATTATTATTTTTGTAGATACGTATGTAAAGAAAGAAAATAACTTTGTTTCGAAGACACAACATCAAATTAACCCCTACACCAGGGGTACATGTGTCCTGACAAAAGTCTTAGGCAGATCATCAGACGTCCGTGTCCATCAGATGACATTGTGTTAAAACAAGTTGTCCACAAACCTAAGGCTGGAAACAGACTCACTTCTGTCAGCACAAACATCTGGGGGCTTTTTTGAAAATGAACTAAATTTGATATTAGCTGAAGTCACCCACATTTGATTACTAACATCACTCGAGTTGTGGATGTGCTTGATTGAGAGATAAATATGCCAATCAGTACTTTCATTTGTTATAGCACCAATTCTGTGTGTATGAAGTTTTATCAGATATGTTTTATGTTGTCACATGTGTCTTTGTAGTAGACAGACTTCTTGGTGTCCTTTTTCGTATGTTTAAAAAATAAATGTGAAATATTTTTTTGAAAACCAAACCTTTTGTTTCATCTTGTGATTCATGTTTCACATAAGATGATTATAAGTATACACCCAGTGTGTCTTTGAATTTGCAACCTACATGCAACATCAATTGTTACCAAAGACATCCACAAACTAGTGGACACACAGAGCACACATTCTTCCAAGAAACAATTCAACCTCACCAAAAATGAATACCTAGCCTCGCAAGGATCGGCAAACAATGATGATTTGATCAGGGGAGGAATGTGGTTGTAATGAATCGAGGAGATTATATCACCATGGGTTTCAGGCATTTAAACACAGTGGGATGTTATCAAATTATACCAACCAACCCCCTCACCGAGATAAAATCTTCGGTCAATGTACTAATTCAGAAGTGGTATAGGAAAGGGGTACTTTCAGACATGGAGAAACAATACTTAATTGTGGATGGTCCTACAATGCAGACGATTTATTTCCTGCCCAAAATTCATAAGGAGTTTAACAAGATCCCTGAAGGTAGACCTATTGTAAGTGGCAGATGAGGCATTTTAGAACGTATCTCAATTTGCATTAACAAATGTCTGTTACCTGATGTCTTAACAACACCAACATATATCAGGGATACAATGCATATTTTACAAATCCTCGATAATGTACCTTACCAAGAAAATTTGATTCTGGTAACGCTTGATGTAAAGTCACTGTACATGTCGATTGACCATTCTAAAGCTATTGAGAGTGTTGACTATATATTTCACCAATCATCAGCCTCTTATTATGAACACATAGTGGTGAAGGAGTTATTGACATGCACCTTACAAAACAATGTGTTTTTGTTTAATACTAATTACTACAAACAACTAATTGGTATAGCAATGGGTGCTAGCTTTGCACCGGTCTTGCTAATAAATTCATGCATCACTTTGAACAGGAATTTGTTTTTGCTAATGATCAGTACAAATGGTTCATTTTACTATGGAAAAGATTTATAGATGATGTTATCTTAATATGGTCAGGTGATGAATTGAACTTAATTCACTTTGTAAATTATTTGAACTCCAATAAGTGGGGTATCCAGTTTATCTACACTCACAGCCACAGCAGTATTAATTTTCTCGACCTTACGATATTTACAACAGACCATGGTTTTGCTACAAACCTTTTTGCAAAAGTACTTCTGTGAATGCTGTATTACATGCTTCTAGTTGCCATAAGAAACAGGTGCTTGTCAATATCCCCAAGGGAAAATTTGTTAGGGCGAGGCACAACTGTTCCAGCAGTGTTGATTTAAAATGTGAGAGTGTACACATCACCAACACATTTCTAGCAAGAGGTTATGATGGCAATAATCTCCAAAATCAAGCGAGTTGACTTACTGACCCCCAAATCAGGCCAGTGGAATAATGCAGGCAGAAAAATAAGATTGATTACACGGTACAATGCGGATAGCCACAAGTAACATTCAATTGTCAAAAGGCATTGGCACTTACTGCATTTAGACCAGGATGTTACAAATTGGATAGATTCACATCCCAACTTCACCTTCAGCAAAGGGACCACCCTTACAAATTTGCTCTGTCCATCAATAATGAAAAATTCTCAACAAAAGAAGACGTGGTTAGCTATGGCTCGGAACAAGGGTTTCCACAAATGTGGAAACTGCTCCATGTGTATGCATGCTTTAGAAACATCATCTGTGGTGTTTGACAAACTAGTAGAACACTGCATTGAGTCATTTATAAATTGCAACTCGAAATATGTGATATATTGTATTATTTGTGTTTGTGGTTTAAAATACATTGGCAGCACCATAAGACCATTGAAAATACGCATTAGAGAACATCTTTCTACAATAGCTGGTCAAGAAGCCAAATATCCTCTGGCAAGCCACTGGCAAAAATGCCATCAAATGGATAACAAATCCGATATTAAGTTTGCTGGTTTGGTGAAGGTAATGTTGTCGCCACGAGGTGGCAATCTTATTATGAAATTACGGCGGCTGGAAGCCAGACTTATTTGTAAATACCGAACTGTGCATTATGGCCTCAATTCAGACCATGAATTTGCTGTTTTTTTGTGAATGTGTATTTAGGACATCATTACATATGTGATTGTAGTACCATTGAATACACGACTGGGTGGGCGATGCGCATGCGCACAAAGTTAAAATAATGCAGTCCTCATTGATTTTATTTCAATTTATTAATTAGAACATATCGACATACTCTGAATAATTATGAGTAAGCTATGATTCTAATATAGACATTGCTCAGCTCTTTTTTCTGCAAATGTTGTCTCCAACCCTAGTACAATGAATCCTAGTCAATTATCTCTAACTTTAATTGGTCATGAATCGCAATTGTGCATGGATAGCAGCCCATCCTCATTCAAGATGGCGGCTCTTAGTGGACGCACTACGAACACTAGCACCGCAGACTAGTGCAGCAAATCTTTAAAGCTTCCCTGGTAACCGCAAATAAGGTAAGACTGTTGTCTCACACCCCCTTAACCTTCCGCGATATTGCGGGTCACTTACCCAATTAGTAGCTTTACCGTTGCACACATAGGCTTCTTTGTAGTCAATCAGACGCTCATATTTTGCAATCTTTCCCTTTTTTTTCTTTTTTCTTTTGTTCTGATGCGGAAACGCATATACAGAAAGAATGGGAGCACAGTCTGCACACCTGGTTGTATCAAGGATTCTATAGGACTGAAAGGTATTTATTGAGGTGCAGAGGAGAAAAACACTACCTTGACACTAGGAAGTGGTACAAAACTAGGGAAAGAAAGTGTCCACGGGCTATTAATACAATTGGATCCGCAATTGAAGGAGCTTTTCCCAGAACCACCCTTAATTGCCTACGAAAGAGGGAAGAACTTTAGAGATCGACTGGTGAAGGCAGAACACATTCAAGATCAACAACAAAGGGTGTTACAAACTAAAAAATTGGGTACCTTTGCATGTCTACACTGTAATAACTGTAACAATATCACAAAAGGTGATTATGTGAGACATCCCCGAACAGGTGCCAAAATTAAACTTCGACAATATGCAACCTGCGACACCAAATCTGTAATCTATGCGTTGAGTTGCCCATGTGGCATCTATTACGTTGGTCAGACTAAACGTAAGATGAAGGAGAGATGCAATTAACACAAAAGTAACACCCGCACCAAGAACACCAAGAACGAACGGTCGCCAGTAGCAAGACATTTTAGTGAGAAAAAACACATATTAGCCCAATTGAGATATCAAATCCTTGAAGTGGTACAAAGAGCATCTAGAGGGGGCAATCACGCAAAAAAGATGGACCATCCTTAGCTCTACTGGATTGATAAATTGGATAGCATGTGTCCAAATGGAATGAACGAGGATTTCCACTTAGGAGCGTTTTTATGAGTAGAATTGTGAACATTGTTATGTATATACAACCCCATTGACATACTTGAGCGGTAGTATCTGTGACCAGTGTTGACAGTTGTTTCTACTAGCAAATCGACCATTTCCCAAGTGGTCCCTTAGAAGATCACACTATGCCACACTAATAGTGGCTTAGAATACTAGAATATTAGAATATCCGGCAATATGCTAATATAGTTCGTACCTACATTGGATAAATATCCTGAAAGGTGGACATAATGACTAACACATTTTTCATGACCAATGTACTTAATAACAGATTATTGTCCACTATATCTGTCTTGGACAGTATGGTTAAACTGTAACACTATGTATAAATTGAAGCATTTTTCATGGACTGATGTTGAAAAAATATGAATGAACTATAATGGATAACAGAATCTGCTACACTTGATAAATGTGATGTAACCATGGTAATTGAGCACGTTAAGACTGTGAGCAGAGGTGCCTCGACGGGTTATCCTGCATTTATTCCGCTAAATACATTAATCACTTTCTTTTTAGGTAAGGTGCAAAACATACTAGAGTTCCCTCTCTCTTACAAATCAAATGACACACATCACGCATCTCCTTTTCCTCTGTCCCCCATGTCGGGAATAGAGATGATGACGCGATGTTGGAGGCGCGTTGCGCGATGACATCAGATGTTTATATTTGACGTCACCGCGTTGGTGTGCACCGGCGTCACATCGGGTTAATACCAACAGGTATTCCGCGTCTTCTTTGATTCGCGGATGCCTTCCCGGAACTCGCACCATTCTTTGAGAGGTAAGAGGCTGCACAGGCTTATGGGCAGCTCGCTGTTTATTTACTATTTACTATTTCACTTAACTTGATTCTCCACTATATGTGGGTACTACAGGCGCTGACCTGATTCCCCATACTACTTGTAGGTAACGTTCGTAGACTACACTGGACTTCCCTATCAAATAAGCACCGCTTCTTTCAAGAATCTGAGTCCTAGACTGACCACAGGATTTACATACCCTTCCCGGGAGAAGGGGTGAGTGAACACTATTTCTCATACATAGGATCTTGTGATCACTACTCATGTATAGTATACTTAAGTAACCTGACAATACTTACCTTGAAGGCATGTTAAATGACCATGTGATCTTTAGTTGGCACCACTATATGTGGAATATTTTAGTCTTCAGCATATATAATTTTCTCTGTAGAACCACCAGCTCCAGCAACCGGAGAAACCACTTTGGACTAATTCACCATACTCGAGGGGACAACCATTTGAATTCTGATGATAACTACCCCACCCTGATAACTGACTACCCCAGACATAGAAAAACCTAAGGGGCACCAATGAGAGGTAGGGACATTTCTGTTGTTGTAAAAACCACAAATCTTCATGAATATCTAAGTTGGTAAACATTGCACTAAAAATATTCCCATTTTCTGTGATTTTCTCTTTAGAGGCAAGTAGATTGCTGGGAAGAATTTTGATTATGAACATATGAACTTTACAGTCGATAACATTGAATATTTTGCTCCTGAAGAAGGGAAATTGCTTCCCGAAATGCGTTGAGCCATCTGAACAGTAGTTAGGCCTCTACTATACCTAATATGTCTATACTGTTTGATTGAAGACATGTTACTGTATGATGATCAACAATTGGTAATATTGCTGAATATAGACTGGCATGTATTAATAAAATTGGATATTTGTTTGTTTAAATCAATAACTAAGTGATTACATTATTATTTGTACAGATTAAGAAAGAACACAGGAGATCACTACCTAATTATTTATAAAAACAACTCTTTTTAGGCGAATTAGCCCTATACTTCAAAAACCTTGATTTATCTTTTCCTGCTTTGAAAGCATTTCCAACTTCATTATACAAATACATTATGGAATTAGATCTCCATGAGTTTTACATAACGGCATGCCTTAATTAATTGATTGCCTCAGGCATTAACCCGAGTGTGCAGGGGACGCGAGTGATCCACAGCCCGTGGACACTTTCTTTCCCTGACGCGGAAACGCTACACGGAATTGATCAAATATTTTATAATACTTTACCCTATGGATCAATTGGCATGGGCTGGATGATTTTGCATCACAGTATAGTTATTTCCGCAATTGCGAAGAATTAGAGGTATGTCTTTATTCCATGTCTTATTAACACAATGAATGGATGTTAATATATATACACACACATATATATATATATATATATATATATATATATATATATATATATATATATATATATATGTATATATATATATATATATATATATATATATTTGTTCTGACATAATGTCTGCTTAAGTGACACACATTGCTTGTTTTCTGCACTCTAATTTAGTCATTCGCAGACGCTACAGGGCACCAGCTTGCAACTTAGCCAGATTGGCTAATCCTTTGGCGTGTTCTGAAAGTATCTTAAGGTACAACTTGATTTTGATTGTGGTGAAATTAACCATGAACCATAAATGATATACAATGCTAATATTTTGCCATATGTTGTGATTCGACCTCTGCACCCCTTGCTGCGCTTCTGGATGTTTTAATGTATGTTATCAATTATGAATTTCTGTTGGTATATTATTTTATAATCAGCCTCTGAGGAAGAGCAGTTGTGTGCTTGAAACACGTGTCAGGCTGGACATATTGGATCTTGATCAATAAATTCACAATATTGGAAGGTCATTCTAATTCCGATTGACTTTGGCGCTGAGAGACTGATTGTGTTATTTTAACAATTTACCCTAGTGGCGTTCTCAGGCAAAGTACCCAAGCTTCTTCGGTCACTTGCAGCCTCAGTCTGTTTCTCTTTGCAATATCAATTAGCAAGCACAGTGGACTCACCCTCATACCACCCGACTTCACACTGTCTGAATGCCAGGGGCGTTGAACTGATACTTCCTTAGTTTATTTTCCCCTCTCACCCTCCGGCTTCCGTCTTCTGCTTCTACCACTACTGCTCGCCACGTCTGACCAACATGCAAGACCCCTTCAGCCGCTTCTCCGACCTCTGCTACTACAGCTGCGGACCTGAAAGACATTCTTCCTCTAGCTTGAGTTTCTGCTCCACGACTCCCCTGTTGTTTTTTTCTTCTCCCTTGTTCTTGCTCTCTGTTTGCTTTATATATCCAAGTTCTTGATGACGAGGCGTCAGCCCAATAGTCAACACCTGAATGAATAGTCCTTGTGCTTCCCAGGAGCGTTCTTTGATATTTTCTTCATCCCAGTAGTTGTTGTCGGGAGAATGTCTGAACTAGTACAGTAGCACATAGTTTCCAAATTAACAATATATTTAGAAGGCTTGGGCAACCGGGTTATGTTATAATATATATCTAATTCTCATATAGCACTACACACCCTTGAGTCTCAGGTGCTGAAATAATAGATGACATTATTATCCCACAGAGTGGTAATCAATTTTTCGACCTCGGATGGATGAAAGGCTAATTTGACCTTGCCAGGATTCGAACCTGCCACAGCAGGCTGCTCACAGATATCAGGGGTGAGCGCTCAACTCGCTGTTCTATCTGACCGGCATGAGGTTGGGATGTGATAAGGGGTTTCCATTTTGTACGTCCTTGTCCACAGGAGGAGATTTCCTCCCCCATAGGTCCTCCTGCATTTTACTACCCTTAGGGGTACTCTTGGTTAGTGGCCTCACCACCCTAGCCTCACGAAAAGGCACTTCCACCTGGGGGAAAGTGACATCATCTGACTGATCGCCACACTACCTATGCAGCCCTCTTCAATTCTAATGCATTTAGTGGTTGTGTCCTACAATGAACCCAAAACACATTTGTAGCATCTTTATTGTTCAGTGCAAGTATTTGGTGTCTACATGTTACTATGATTGTATTATGATGGAATTGTTAATCTTTCAGCAAGCAAGAGGCAAGATAAGTGGATAGCCCCCGCAAACATCACATGAGTCAGAACCATGCAAGTCGGTAGTTTGTTAAGTAGTGTGTCCACCAACCTCACATAATTCAACTCTAAAAATTGTCATGAAAACATTCAGCAATGCAGTCACCAAACCATATACCACAGTGCTTCACCCCATCGTTTGGATCTTGGCTGCCTTTTGTTCAGGCCAGAAGCGTTACCCATATATCTCCTATAGAATGAGCCACTGCTCTGTGGTGACATAAATTGCTCACAAAAACCACAGGAGTACAGTACTAGTTAAGTCACCAACATATTTGCTCATCAGGTGAGCCAAAGTATGAACTCTGTGAGGGGAAGTTCATTTGGTGCCAAATCTAATCTGAGGTGCTCATAGAGTCCGGAGGGACCATGCATGCCAGAAATACTAGGTAAACCCAGGCAGGGGTATTCGTATGTGAGGCCACTAATGCATTGTAGACTGGTGCCTACTGACAACTGATGCCTGTATGTTACCTGTGACGATATCTTGGTGGCGTGTGAAAATATATTCACTCTATTTTTCCAATCCTCTCTTTTCCTCAAGTCCTTGGTTGACTGCTGCCCATTTAAAATCCAAGCAAACTTTGTAGTCTCTTTATTGGTCTGAGCCCATTTATTTGGTCTCAACAAGTTACTGGTTGTGTGAAAATAAAATGGTTAATGTGGTAGTGTGTGCATCCAGGGGAGGGGTGCTAGGCAGTAGCCCAAATATGTGGTCTGACTCCATTCCTTTCTTCTCATCAAAATATTCTGTGAGACCACTGGTATTTGTGACCAAGTGTTGGATGACCTTGATAGTTGTTATGCCCTTATTAACAGAGGTCACTCTTCATAATTTCTTCCCAATTCCTATATTAAATAAGCCTTACATATCTTGGTCATTAAACATCTCCCCTGGGCCATGTTTATTTTAATTAATTAATTTCAGTCTGGGTGTCTCTAGTTTCCATTCATATACCATAGCATACCCCATTCTGGGGAAGACATGCAGGAAAAATACAGAGTCCTTTGTCTGTGTTGATCATCATGTGACCAAACTGACAGAACCACTGACCTTGTGAAAAGACATGAGAAAGAGAGACGTGGGAGAGCAGCTTGAGGGGAAGATGGAGGCATGCTATCCAGGAGTGGCAAAAGAGTTGCCAGCACAAGTGCCTTCAACTCTGGGTCTGATAGAACCAGATAGTCGCATGACCATGTGGAGAGAGAGTCCTGAGCAGAAGATGTCAGGGAAAAGTGACCATTGCAAAAAGAGAAGTATTAATCACAACAACAACCACACCACACCGACCCACAAGCAACAGCACACGACAGACTCGGATCCCAATAACACACCAATATGCTCGGCGAACGGTGTTAACCGAACCGAAGGTGCCAACAGTACTTCACAGCTCCCTTGCTCTTCTCCAAACTTTATCCCACTAACACGCCTAACCTACCCCCCTTTGTGTCAGATCCGCCGGAGCGCCAGGGGACCACTATGGTGGGGATAGTGCACGGTACAAATATACTTTACTGTTAACATTAACATTAATGTAGATGGGAAGGCCATGAACACCTAGTGAGCTGGTACTAAAAGGGGAGAGGGTTGGGGAAGCGGCTTGCAAACACCGGCCCCAGGGGCAACTCGGATACAGAGAGTCTGTCTGACACAGAAATGAGAGAAATAGAGAAGCCAGTACTGAGCACTACAGGAACAGCACAGAAGAAGGAGGAATCAACAGAGCACACACTAAGGTGAGAAAGGTAGGAAAGCATGCATGAGGACAATAGCGGGAACAGGCCATGTGACTGGTCCGACAAAGTCACACACAGAACATAAATCATTTGGTGCCACTGGGGGTAAGGGAATCCGGTACCATAATCACATATACCAAAAGTTGTGAGTAACAAAGATTGTGAGCAAAATAATTGCTGTATGTGTCCAACATAGTGTACAAAGAGACTTGAACACTAAAGCATGCTGGTAAATAAAGCCCAAAAACCCATGTCAGTTCTAATAAACATTGTGAGAGAGATATTAGATGCATGCAGGGAAACACAGTCCAGTTGCAACACACCTAACTGTGGGGCTTAAAAAAGGAGACTTGAACACTTTACCCAGCAATGAAGTCCAATACCATAAACTGGGTCTAAGAGAATAAGACTAGATGCATGATGGGACATGCACTTCAATACCAATGACCACAATAGAGAGTATTAAGGGGTGACGTGAAGATGGTGATCCCATGATTGGTTAACAAAGTTCACGAAATAAGCTAAGTAGGATAAACATGGAGGGAGAGCGAGAGAGAGTGGGTGAGAGAGACACAGAGAGAAAGAGAGAGAGAGAGAGCGAGAGAGAGAGAGAGAGAGAGAGAGAGAGGGGGGCACTGCAACATGCGGTCTAATACCAGAAAACCTAAGGGAGAGTAAAAAGGCTAGACCAAGGCCATTTCTGATAAGCCTTCTAAGAAAGAGATTTGATTGACAGGGAGACCCTAAGTACACGGTAGAGTTGACAACAATTAATTATAAAAGGGAGATTCAAGCATTTAATGTATGATGGGGCAGGAAATGCATTATTATTTTTAAAGCCTAAGAACATTTTGGAGACTCTTCAATCAAAGTAGGATGCATGCTGGGAAACACAGTCTATTCAAATGTAAGAGGCATTGAGACAACAAAGTCTGATGCATACTGGGAATCAAATCAAAGGCCAATAATCATTGAGAGAATGAAGGACAATGCATCCTGAGGAAGGAAGTCCATTCCACGTTTCAGAATTATTTGGGGAAAAAAGTGTCATACATGCTGGGAAACAAAGTCTTTGCACAGTCTAAGATTCATTAATAAAGCAAAGTATGATGCATGCTGGTAAATGAAGTCTATTCAAAGTCTAAGGATCACTGAAAGAGCAAGGTTTGATGGACAGTGAGGAAGAGGTCTATTCAAAGTATAATAATGATTAAGAAAACCAAGATTGATAAATGCAATGGGACAAAGTACAGTCAAACTTTACCAGAACCTGAAACAGTGAAGTTTGATGTGCACTGTGACAAGAAGGCCCCCATTCATTCCAAGTCTAGGGAAAAACTGAAGAAGCGTTTGAAGCACTGGATACAAGTCTGGAGTAATGTTGACAGAGAAACCCTTGTTATAAACCAACGATCGACTGAAAGAGAAGTAAAGCGATTCCAAGTCTGTGATAAGACTGAAAGGGAACAACCTCAGTAGTTCCCTATCTAGAAAGGATTAAGGGGAAGCGATTGTAATCAATACTTGGCGATCCGAGAAAGACACTGAATCACACGTTACAGAAGCTCAGAGTGATATTGAAAAGGAACAGTGTGCTATTCACTGGGAACCAAAGCCTGCGATCCCGCTCAGAGAATAGACTAGTCTTTGAGCGATCAGAACAAGTAGTCAGCGCATACTGGGGAAGGCAATTCAAGTACTCCAGAGTGGATCCAAATGCAAGGAGAAGTAGGAGACAAGAATGCAGAAACCGCCAAGGAAAGGAGAGAACGGCAGAGGTGTAACTAACCTTATGGATCCCAAGTATAAAAATCGAACACTTCCAACTCATCTACTACACTCAGTAGCACCCAATAAACATCGTTTTCATTTTCACTTGCAGATTTCGACTTTTATATTGTCAGGGAATGGTCACATTACTTCACTGTTAGAGATTCAAGGCACATGGAAGTTAAGTAGGCCCTATCCTTTACTGTCCCTAAATCATGAGGGCATAAACTGTCCCTGAAAAAATTACTTAAGAAGACTTATCTCCTCATGGGAGGATTGTATCTGCTTTCCTATGAACAGCTGAGCGATTATTTGTAAATCAAAATAATAATAAATAAATAAATAACATCTGCCACGAATTAATGAATGATCGTTTAAATCTCTTCCCTACCACTATCGAATCCTTCACCTCTATGAATTTGCATTTGATTTCCCTTTCTTGGGCTGTTTTCCATTTCTTCCCAGCTTGGTTCAAGCTACGGAAACCCCAGTACATACATATATACATACAAACATACATAAATACCATTCATATACATACATGCACACATACATAGGGGTCGGAGCATGCAAAATGCTCCACTAATTATCATGATGCACAAGCAACTTCTACTGTCGGAAACATAGCAGTCTTGTGCCTGATTGGCCTTTAAGTACCACTCATGACAGAAAGACATTCAAGAATAATAAGAGGATTATGCTTATGAAAGCACGACGATCCCCTTCAAGGTGGGACAATCACAAGGACAATTTGCCCAGACAAAAGTGGCGCAGGGAAACAATTACCGACAGGGAGCGGTCAATTCAAGTGCAAAACGTCTGGGCTGCTTCATTACCAGCATGCTGACAGAACACCTTTCATGCAGTCACAATGTGCAAACATTACAGCAAGGCAAAACACAAACGTATTTTAATTAGACCTGTCTTGTTTGCTCGGTAAATGTTTCTATTAAAGTGTCTGGAATTAAACAGGATCTTTGACAGGTCAATGAGAGAGGTGGTGTTCAAGCTGAATATCTCGGTATGTGGTCTTCTATGGGATGTGCTGCACAAGCAACAGTGCTGTCCCTTGATGTCAGGGTTTAACCATGCCCCCTGCTTTTGTTCCAATGCAGCCATGATGCCACGCCACTACTTGCACAGGAATTAAGCTGAACTAAGTTGAATTAGGAAGACTTATTTGCCTGGTCCAAAGCAGATTCAAACACAAGCTCAGACTGATACGGCTTGACCTCTCTGCAGCATTCGAAACAGTCAGCCACAACATCCTCAACAAGAGGCCTAGAAACACTTGTGAACAGGCACGTTATAAATGACATATCACATCATATTATATCAAGAGACTGGAAGAAATAGGGATCACCGACACGGAGCTGCTGTGGATTAAATGGTTCCTATCTGAAAGAACAGAAACAGTATGGATAAAATCATTCAAATCCTCACCCCCCGGGACACCACCTCTGGAGTACCGCAAGGATCCTCCCTAACCCCACTCCTGTTTAACATCTACTTGATTCCACTAATCAACCCTCACCTGCTACAACTACGCAGATGACACCCAAATTATTTACAAAATCGAAGATGTACAAGAGGAGAACACCACGCCAGTAGACTGTCTGAAAGAACTGTACGTATAGATGAACACAAGCAGCCTCAAACTCAACCCGGGAAAGACAGAAATCATGATTGTATCTAAAAAACAGGAAAGCAACCAATACATCCCATGGCCCACAGAACTAGGAACAGCGCCCAGGCCATCAAAAATAGTCACAAACCTTGGAGTCCTAATGGACAACGAGCTAACCCTAGAACCGCAAGTAAAGACAATAATCAAGAAATGCTTCTTCCACCTACACACAATCAAAAAGATCCTACCATTACACACAAAAAACTAGCCATCTTCTCCCCCATTATGTCCAGGACACCAACAGCCTATAGCCAGGAATGCCAGACTATCTACTGAAGAAACTGCAACATATACAGAACGCAGCAGCCAGACTTCTCCTCAAACTCTCACAAAGGGACCACATCACTCCTGGGCTGAAGATGCTACACTGGCTGCCAATCAAAAAAAGAATCACATTCAAAACAATGTGCCTTACGCACGGAGCAATCCAAGGCCAAGGGGGAGAATTCCTACAAAGCAAATCACCATTTACCAGCTGACCAGAACACTCCGATCCAGCAACGACATCCACCTGGAACCTAAACCATACACAAGGAAAACACTTGGTGGATCAGCATTCTCTTGCCTAGCTGCAAAAATGTGGAAATCTGACTGCAAGCGAAATACGAAACACGGAGGAGCATTTAAAATTCAGAAAACTTTAAAAACCAGTTGTTTCCAGAACTAGAAGAAAACGAATGAGCAACACCGACACCCCTTGGAATTAACACACAAAGGGCAAGACGGATGACTAGACCATACCATAACAAGTGCAGGGAGGTGGAGTGCCTTTCGAGTGGGAGGGAGACCCAGGCTCCCATGGAGGGCTCTACCGGAGACTGTCAAGAGAGATGGGAGCGTCTTAGGTTGAACCAGAGACAGAGGGCATAAGAGTTGAGGGAGAAAGAGTGGCAATTGAACATATAAACCACAGTGCCCAAGTAAATCAAGGGCACAAGGAAGAGGTACCTCTGCCCTCAAGGGGCCCAGGGAGGCAATGGTGGCTGCACACCAGGATATGCCAGGGGCCAAAGTGGTGTAGACAACCATTAGTCTGAACACGGAGGGAGGAGGATGCATCACCACTAAATAGCCCTTCAGACAACCCTCCACAGAATATAGGAGGGAGACCACCCTCCCTAGCACACCCCAATACGCAACACTATCAGGGACGCGTACCACAGGTGGCCAAAGCAGAGGAGGTACGATGGAGCGCCACCACTAACCAACACACTAAAAAACTCATCCCATTGCTTACACCTCTCAAACTCTAAAAAAAACACAACCATGCCTATATTGCGCAACAAACTGCACACGCTTCACTACACTGCAACAACTGAACCAACCACACATCGCCTCGCACAACAGTACATGACAACTACCGACCAAAAAAATCACACCTGTGCTAAGCAAACAGTATAAACAGAACTGAAGCTGCCCACAGCACATCACAGCTCTCTTGTGCTTCTTTACCACACAGTCTTACTAACTTACCCTACCCTCTTGCTTTTCCGATTTGCCAGAGCGCCAGGGGACCACTCCTATGAATATCATTTAACATATCATTACATATTCTCTGACTCGGAAAGGATGTACTTCAGCCTTTATATGCTCACTGGGCACCATGACTGGACTAGGCTGCACTGCAGTCTGCACATGCACTGTGTTCCGTGGCTGCTATTGTGTTGGAGCTGGATATTGCAGGTTTGGCAGTATGAATGTCTTGGCTAAGACCGTAGATTAAGCCGAATCTTGAAATGGGGGCAGGAACCATTCTGACACACGATCTGTTCTGCTCTACTGAAAAAGGTGTTCTGCTCTACTGAAAAAGGGAGATGATTTGCACTCCTGATCATGTTGTTCAAGCTAGTTTCCTCACTGCAAGCGCTCCAAATGATGTGGTTAGTCTACTTCTGTCAGTCATGACGTGGTTAGTCTACTTCTGTCAGTCTTTCCCCTAGCTGCAAGGGATTGAGGATGGAGAGTAAGAGAGACCACACACATGAACACAGGCACACACACACGTACACATTTACTAGGCTTGGGTTTAAAGTAGGCCACAACGAGCCCTTTATAATTATTGTCAGACAGTGAAATTAATAGTGGAGAGAAGCTTCCCATAAAAGAGAGGCCTGCTTATACCTGCAATCACAATGGAGGCCACCTAAAGGGATGGGGGAGGGAGGGCTTTTAATGTTTCTGGTGTCAAACCCTGTTGCTTCATGCATCAGTATCCTCCCACCTGGCCTACCCCAGGTGCAATCTTCATTACTTTATAAATGTGTTTGGTTTGCTCAATGAGTCAATTTGTGACGCAGTAAGAGCTCACTGGCCCATCTCGTTTCTGTGGCCCTCGACAGGCAGACCATAGTATGTGGCGCAACAGGAGTTTACGGATCCTGGACAAAAGTCTGACTTGAACTCGCGTGTGAGGTACCTGATGGAGCCTATCCTAGTTGGTCACCAAATAAGAGGCTGCTGACTCTGGAGAAGTTGGTGTCACTAGGTACTTCAAATGGTGCTACCATAGACACCAAGGCATTAAACCTCCCTAGATGGGTGGCACCCACACCAACTGTTCAAATACTGCTCTCTACTCTTCGCTTAACACTAGACGTCCTAACAAAATATATACAGAAATATGTACAGTTCCCTCGGGCATTCTGCTTAACGCTCTTCCCTCATTTTTTGCCTTGTGCCACAAGGGGTTGATCTTATTGACACAAGATTCCAAAAACCTCCTTGGGGAATGGGGAAACCATTTTACACACTGTTCATTGCTCTTAAAGCTCGGTATTGACCGCAGCTGCCTCCAGCGTCCTTGCTCCCGGTGAAAGCCCTCGCACCCGCCCCCACAGCTCGAACCCCCCTGGTGGGAAAGCAGGTGAGGGGGAATTCCCCTGGAGCCCAAACGTTGGCAACCAGTTGCCTCAAGGGGACAGTGGAGTTATTTTAAGACTAATAGAGGCCTTCAATGTGGTGGTTTTAGAAAGAGGTGAATGCAGCGCTAACATCAGCCGAGCACCTGCATACTGGCACGTTTAATGCTTGGGCCCCCTAGGCCTGCTGCTACATAACTATCCAGGCCGTACACTCTGCGACCCAGCCCAATCGACAGCACTGTGTTAAATTGGTAGACCATTAGCGGTGCCCTAACTTCGCACATCGGCATTCCTCCCACGCCTTGCAGTGGCACCTGTAAATAATCTCTTGTCACTGCCATTGGACAAGTACCTTCTTTTGCATTGACTTTCAGTGCCACTCAAGTTAATGTTAATGTTAAAGGATATTTATACTGCGCACTATCACGCTGAAGTGTTCCCCTGGCGCTCTGGCGGATCGGAAAGTAAAGAGGGTGGGATGGGTTAGTAGGATTGAGCGGGAAAAGTGCAAGAGAGCTGTGATGTGCTGTCGGCAGATTCAGTTCGGTGAACACCGTTCAGTGAGCTTAGTTGTGCTTTCCGGCTGGTAGCCGTCATGTGCTTTTGTGCGAGACTATGTTTGGCTTCTTTTGTTGTTGCAGTGTAGTGAAGTGCGTGTGGTTTGTCGTGCTTTAGAGTTGTGGTTGTGTGTGGTTAGAGTTTGAGAGGTGTATGCTGAGGAGTGAGATTGTTTGATAGAGCTGGGTAGTGGCATCATGCTCTGGATGCCACGCATGATTAACTTCACAACTCTGTCCCCTCAAGTTCCCTTGACATTCTGGGCTGTTTTTGACAATGGCATTTTTGAACCCATCCGGTCATCTTCTATCCAAAATTACGCACATGGAGTCACACTACTGCTGTCTGCTTCACTGCTAGGCATTGCCAATTGGCTAACTCTAGTGGCAACTGCACATGTTAACAGAAAGATGGATTCAAATAATGATACGTCAAGCGCATTCATGCACACAACCCGAATACTGTGCAAGAGTCCTTCCAGAATTGCCAAAGCTATCCCTCTCCTCCTGTCCTGCTTTTTCTCTCCTATCTCAGCCCAATCTGCCATCATCTTTTTAACCAGGAAACTATTGGAATGCTTCTCCCTGCTCCAGTGTCTTTGCAAAGAAGGTATCTGCTGTCACCCTCAATTCTGGCCATGCCCTACACCTGCGATGTGCCCATAGGATAAAATCCATCACTATGCCTTTGTCTCCCTATAGGCTCCAAATCACACCATCACCTGAAAGCAGACATACCTGCATTGTATCCACGTCCATGGGCTTTGACAGTGCTAGGACTTTTAGTTGCGGAATCTGAAATTCCAAAGGTCGGGTGGTAACAGTGTCACCTCCTCTTCAGCCAATCTCCAATTTCGTACCTAGAAACACTTGTGGACAGGCACGTTATAAATGGCACATCACATCAAAACCTTTCCAAATGACAGTGACACAAAGCATTTGCAATACCATTCTTGCCCCCTTCAACAAAGCTAACAGTGAACTAACTAGATGTTCTTCCTTAGTTTAAAATCAGTGCACTTAACAGAAGCAGAAATTACCCAGCATATGCGGGCAACTTGCAGACGGTTTATTTTTCACCTGCAGAGTGGACCAGTCATGAGACCAGAACACTATACAGGCTTATTGCGTGTATGGTGGTGAGGGGAAAAATTGTCGGTAACAGAATTTCCGCCACTTTTCCCACTCCGCAATACTATGAGTTTGGCCCCGGAGTGGGGGATTCACCTCCAGCATCATGCTGGAAGTAAATCCTCCCTCTTTCAGCAGAAAAATTGGCAAAATCGGTGGAATTACTGCCGCTAGAATGACCACCTCAGTAATTCTGCAAAAATCCCCCATGGACTCCAATGGACTCCAAATTAATGGGGACTGACACCGCCACCACCACTTGTAATCTGGCAGTAAATCCGCTGGACCAAGTGGCAGTAACAGTAATTCGTTGGGTGGTACTTTGGCAGATTTACCAGATTTACCATCCCTTAATGAGGCCTTTGTTGGCCAAATGTTCAACCAAATTGTGACCATTAATAGGATGGGGAACAGCTTGAGATAATTAAAGTTATAATTTACCGCACTTCCCTACACGCCCTCCGACCAACCCACTGCACACGATTGTTTGCAAGCATGGCCCTACAGCCAGTGCTACCGTCCATATCTGCACGAAGTTCCAGTTCCTGTTAGTTCTGACAACACCACACACACCCCTTCTAGAATATTGCATTGACACGGACCAGGAACTTGTCCCAAACTCTCAGGTTATCTTTCACTTTTCCTCTGGAGACGTGATGCTTGTCACTTAACCCACAGCGGCCGCAGCCAACCATCTCAAAATGACCTACCCATTGGCATTAGCCTGGTGGCAAAGTTTATTTGCTCCATGGGGCCCTGCAACTGTCGTGGCATCACCTTTTTGCTTTTTTGGAAACATTCACTGTCTCTGCGTGGGCAATTGCGTTGGCCCCAGAGCTGCCACTTTGGCCAACTGTCTTCCGATGAAGGAAAGGCAAATCGTACATTCATAGCATTTATCATGTGATAAGATAGGCTAAGCTTTCCGGTCATTATTCCGAAAGCATCCATTAGCCTCAAACATGTGTCCTTCCCTGCCCGCCCCACAAAAGAGATGTCATATTAACACAAGACCCAATTGGGCCTCATTACAAGGTTGGCGCTCCGGTAATAACGATACTGGTAATGCAATACCGGTATCCATTACCGGACCAGTGTATTACGACCCTCGATACCTGTGCATACGGGCATCGTCAGGGACCCATTGTGGCTGTGCACCACCATACCGGGATGCGCATGGGCACGCGGCCGCCGTGCCAGTAACACCGGCATGCTGCTAGGAAGAGGACATTATGAGTTGCACTTAAATGCACATACCGGCATCCAGATGCCGGTAACATGGGCCACCATGATACCGGCATCGCGGATCACCCGTTAATAGTAAACTGCTGTGTTCTCAACTGCCACAGGCGCACACAATCAACACAGGTGGAGGCAATGGAGCCTGGCCCTGCACAAAAGGAGCACACCCACACACCACACCCTTTCCAAGACCAAAAGGATTCTACTTGAAGTTGCGATACTGGAGCTGGAGGACATGCCTGCACTGCTACTCTTTGTGCAGGCCGTACACTAGGGATTACAGAGGAGACGCAGGAGGAGAAGGAGGGTGAGACAGCTCCAGCAAATCCCACCAGTGCAGGCAGTGGTTCCCCGCAGGCAGCCACCAATCCCTCGCATAAGGGCCAGTCCATTCAACTTATCCCCAGCACAGATCCACACTCTGTACCACCTGGACAGGGACACCATCACCACCATAGTGGATCGAATACATGAAGACTTGGTCAGCCTGATCAACCTCCGCACCGCCATCCCCCCTATGCTGAAGGTGGCGTCTGTGCTCCACTTCCTGGCCACAGGCACCTGCCAGCAAACAGTGGGCCAGCTGCATGGCTTCTCCCAACCATGTTTCTCTGGTGTGCTAAACCAAGTGCTGAATGCACTCCTAAAACATGCAAAGCCCCACATATCCCTACCACGGACAGAACAGGAGGTGAATGACACAAAAATAGCATTTCATGCACTGGCAGGCATGCTCAATGTGATTGGTGCCCTCGACTGCACCCACGTGGAGTTGGTAGTCCTGCATGCCGTGGAGGTGGTGTACCGCAATCGGAAGCTATACCACTCCATCAATGTGCAGACAGTGTGTGATGCAAGCATGATAACACATTGCTGTGCCAGATTCCCAGGATCCACACATGATGCAATGGTGCTGCGGAACTCCTCGCTACCCTGCTATATGGAATGAGATGCTGCACGACGTGCCTGGCTGCTGGGCGAGTCTGCTCTCTGGGCCATGGGAGTGTATTGTGGGGGGGGGGTACATGCATATGCAACCTGTCTGCCCTCTGGGCCATGGGAGTGTATTGTGGGGGGGTACATGCATATGCAACCTGTCTGCCCTCTGGGCCATGGGAGCGTATTGTGGAGGGGGGGTTACATGCATATGCAACCTTCCTGCCCTCTGGGCCATGGGAGTGTCCTCAATGGGGTGTCTGGACACTGTCCATGCTGGCAAACCCAGTGCCCATAATCATACAAATAAGATGCATGACAGTGGAAAATGGAGGACGACATATTCGGGCCGCACACCAATGTGTAAATGTCAGACTCACAATCAGCGCACAGCCCTGAATTTGTCCACTGGACATCACCTGACCATACCCACAGCACCACAATGCAACATCATGCAGTCACAAAGCTCATTATACATGACAGCATCGAAGCACCTTGCAGGTCATGCATCCATGAGTGTCCAGTATGAATTCCCCCTGAGGGAAATCCCCTGTCACTGCCCCTCCCCGACAGTAACACTGCATAACACCATGGCAACAGGTGCGGATGAATACAAATGGGAAAACACATGTGACAAGGATGCCTCAAATTGGAGCCATTAATTATTGAACAGCACCTACATGGGTGCGATTAGTGCAGGAATCACCCACAGCACATGAGTACCAGCATGCAAGTCGATACCCTGCTACATAAAAGGAACACATCCCTACACTGGGGGACCCTACCAACAATCATATTGTGCCATTGTGACTGGTGTGAAGACGTTGAGGGACACATGCTTGGCATCAAAAATTATCCAAAAGCATGATACACTAAACAAGCTCTATCAGTTTGGGCATTAGCCTAATGCATCAAACATTGCCCAACATGCATTTGGTCTCATCCCTTGCCACACAACCCTCACATGTGAGTACATCATGGACCTTGTCTCTCCATCTGGGTGGTTGGTGATTCCAACGTCAAGGCCGTTATGTCACCCAAGACCAACACCATGGAGTGCCAAGTTGTATACAGGGCAGATAGCTCCGCAGATGTGAAGTAAATAGCTGCCATTCACGATATACTGCATATGAAAATAAACGATGTTCAGGCTGAGCACAAATGGAATAGAAGAAATACCCTTACACAAACCTTATTGTGCTCCCATGCAGGTGATGCTGGCTATCCCCTGAAGCCGTGGCTCCTCACCCCTGTCAGGAATCCACAGAACAGGCATGAAGAGAACTTCAATCGTGCCCATACATGCACTTGTGTGGTCATAGAGCAGACCTTTGGCCTGTTGAAGGCACGGTTTTGCTGCCTCAGCAGGTCGGGTGGCACACTCATTTATGGTCCTGAGAAGGTGGGCAAGATCATCATGGTATGTGCCACCTGACATGGACCAGCCACAACCAGGTGAAGAAGAAGATGAGGAGGGAGAAGATGTTGCACATCGGCCAGGCCGTGATGCACATGAGGAATGTGATGTGCGCCAATCAGTGATAGACCATAGTTTCTGATGCACTGGAATGCAGAGGGTGATATGGATGTGGGACCCTGGGCACTGTGACAGGGGGAATATGGGCACTGGGTTTAGGGATGAATTTGCACTGTACACTGTCATGCAATAAAATGACACACGCTGAAGAAGCAATGTCCAGTCATATGAGTTCTTTTCACAATGGGTGTATTGAACAGATGTTATTTATAACATGAATGAACCCTCTACCGCCCACACACCCGCACACAGCCCCTCCCAACTCCCCCCACACCCCAACAGCCCCACACAGCCCCACACAGCCCCTCCTACCTCCCCCCACCTCCCAACAGCCCAACAAACCCCCTCCCCTCACCCCCCAAAACCCACACACACCCCCTCCCCCACCCCCCAACACCCGACCACAACAAGAGAACACCAAGGGGGCTAGATGCACTTCCAAGTGACACGTGCAGTGTACCATTGCTACTGCCGCCCACTTCCTGATGGAGTCGGTTGCATGTCTGTACGCTGCATGCTGCGCAGGGACCTGTGCACAGGGCTCGTCTGAGTAGAGCTGGTAGGCGTGGTAGTGGAGGAAGTGGATGGATGTGGCTCAATTGCAACAGGACGCCGCTGCTCCATGGTGTTGGCCATCCTCTCCAGTATCTGGGCCACAGTTGCAAAGCCCTCATGGACCTGCTCAGAATTTTCCTTTACAGCCTTGATGATGGCCTCAGTATTCTCCCTCATCATCCAGCATGTTGCCTACCCGTCGGCAACATATTAATTTACAAGAGCATGCATGGACTCTTGACAGCCCTCCATCCTCGACAAACGTCCCTCGAGGTCCCGTATTGCGGGGGAAGTGGACGTTTCCATGTCTGTTGTGGACGTGCGCAGGACGGGGCTGTCCTCTGGTGGAGACCAATCCCCTGGCTGCCCTGGCCTTCAGGCTCATGCTGAGGGGTGCCCTGTGGTGTGTCCTGCGGGCTGGGCGTATGTCCACCATCCCCCAACATGCTGCCTCCTCATGCCCCTCATCCTCATCAGCACTATGTTGTGCGGATGCATCAACCTCCCCAACTGAACTTGTGGCTGCCGACTGCGTGCCATCATTGTCGCTTGCCACAGATGTGGCCTCATCCTGTGTGATGTGTGTCTCCAGGGGGGCTGGGGCAGGTGTTTGTTGGACCGGTGTTGGGGGCTGTGCAGCCGGTTGAGCACTGGTGTGTGCCTTGTGAGCCCCTGGTCTCATCCCTGTGGCCCTGGACGTGGATGGCCTGGTGCCATCGTCCTGACCCCTGGACCTCTTGGCAGGTGTCCTGGGCTCTGGCGCTGCATGGTACTTATCGCTGTCTGCATCGGTGCCTGTAGGGGACAGAGAGGCAGGGCATCAGTGATAGGAGTACTTGCATCATGCATGCATTGGTGTTTGTGCAGTTTGGGCCTTGTGGTTCGTTGCAAGCTCGTTGGTGTGGTGGACAGGGTGCTTGCAAGATTGTGGGGGGGGTTAGTATTGGCATCCCTCAGGTGTAGTCATGTTTTCCATGGTGTCTGCTGTGAGGCCAACAGGTGTGTTGTGGCTTGCGTGCTGTGTGATATGTGATTTATGTTTGTGTATTTGGTGTGTATTGGGTATAGGAGCCGCATGCAGCATGAATTTTGATGTGACAGTGGTGGGTCCAGCTTCTCGACAGGGATGTGTGTATGTGTGTATGATGGGCCATGTATTTGCTCTCATCAGGTTCACATTTTTTGGCCTACGTTTTACTTTGCATGTCAGGTATTTGTGGGGACTTGTGTGGTGTGCAAAAGGCCACTCACCTTCATCAGCACATGATGGGACTCCATGATCCGATCCACCAACTCCTTCAATGGCCTCCATGTCTATGGTGGAGCTACAGGTCTCTTCCCACCTCAACAGATTTATGGGGGAGTTTGGACCTCTGCCTGTTTACAGCCCCTGGATGCGGTTGGCCGATAGGATGTTTCGGACTTGCAGGCGCAGGTCGTCCCACTTCTTCCTGCAGTCCTTTACTTACTGTGCGGTGGTTCCAAACACACTCACCTTTCTGGCAGTCTCCTCCCATATTGTTTTCTTCAGTAGCTGTGCTGGACGGCGCAGGTCTGCACTCAATACCACATCTGCCTGCTCCACTAATATATCAGCGAGCATATTTAGCTCATTGTCGCTGAAACGCGGTTTTCGCATACGTGCTGCGCCTTTCTTGGTGACTTTTGACATTGTCCACCAGTAGGGGTTGGGAAGTTGGCGGCTCAGGTCCTGTCTACGGAGGAATGCAATGGATTGTGTTTTTTAAGGTGGCCGCCGGTGCGTTTCCTGTTCTGGCACGATGGCATTGCTTCCGGTGCCGGTAGTGGCGGTACCGGTAGTGACGGTACCGTTATTTAAGGTACTAAAGGCGCCAGAGGCGTTTTTAGCGGATTCCTTGATGCCGCTATCAGGGGGTTGGGGGGACTTTCCCGGCAAGCCGGTGCATCCGTTACCAGCATGCAGGGATGCACGTACATGCAGACTCGTAATCGTATGTTATTTGCAGCATCGGTACAGCACGGACACTTTTATACCAGCATATCGGTAATGACTGTTTATTACCGCCTATCTCGTAATGTGCCGACTTGAGTCTGTTCTCCTGTTAACAGTGCCATTCCAAAGAAGGTACTAAAATTCTCAAACATTCCACAAGAAATTGTGACACTCATTGGCAAACACTGTTCAGGGCTTTTCTCACTGTTATATACAAAGACCACATCTTATGACTGTCTCTTTGAATTATTAGTAGCCTAAATATTAATTTAATGTGTGGACTTGTCAACAAGGCTCCAAATCCTCTCTCTCTTGCAATGACCTCTGCTCCACTAAAAGAAGGGTAAGGTACAGTACCTTCCTACCTGTCCAGATGTTGATTCGGAAAGTTGACTTGAGGGAATGACAGGTGATGTATAATTGGTTATAATGTCGCCTGGGAAAAAGTTGTCAGGTCGGTGATGTTTTTCCCGCCCCCTCGCCCTCAAAGCCTTCCCCCACATATTCTAGGATGGGTGCTATTTACTATCATTTACTCCCATCCCAGAATATTTGGGGAAAGTGCTTGAATTTTTTGGGGGTGCAGATTTGGGGAAATGTTCCCCCTGGTGACCTTTTCACAGGCGACCTTATCACTGGCTACTGTATCAATTTGTATTCATCAGTTCCCTTTTCGGTTACTGCTTCAGATTCTGTAATTTTGGACTTTCAAATAGCCCTGACCATTTTCCCAACACAAACTCCTTGCTCATTTTTCCTGTAAAGCCATAGGCAGCTTCCTTGCTGACTTTTATGCTCCCAGACAAAGAGGCACCTCTGGGCCCTTTATAAGGAATCACTAAACCAAGTGTTAACTTTTCCAGGAAACATAGTCTATCCACCTGATTTGGATAGCGTGCCAATGCAACAGTCACCTCACCAAGCTTGATGGGTGTTGGCAAGGGTACACCCCCCCATACCACATAGTACTTTATCTCCCTCTTATGCTTCTTTAGACCAGCTGTTGGTCAATTTTTTGCCATATGGATCACCACTTGGGTAATACTTGACTGTTGCTTAAAAGTTACTCTTTTCAATCCAGGGTCTCTACTACCCTTAAGATTGCCTGCAGTTGGATTTGGGGTGCATTGTGATGCAGGTTCTGCACAGGTGGGCATTTCCACAGTTTTGCAATGTAGACCCACCCAAACCAAATCTCCCAAAAATGGCTTCTTCCATGCCGCATATGACCTCCTCACCCTACTTTTCCCTCCACCCAAGGAGATGCCTGTAGGCTAATCTGTCTCATGCTTCCAGCATATGATCATTGTGTACCTTTGCTCGGTTAATACACCATCCTTTTCTTTTTGACACCTAAACTCCTCTTCATAGAAATACCACTCAGCTCCTCTATGCCTCTAGGCAGAAGTTGATGCCCTCGACTAAATAAAGGACCTCGTCATCCAGTATCATGTAGCCCGTGGCCCAAATGGGGCCCAGCTAGAAAGGGCTGGATGCTTTTGCCCTAAGGGAAACCCTCAAAATAACGATACAGACCCCAGGATGGGCTAAAAATACTTTGTGACATTTTTATGTATGTGTGTGTGTTTTATTTTTGGACTAATCCATCCGTTCGACCATGGGGCTGGATGGAATGTTGAAAAAAGAAAACTGAACAAAGGGACATAACTCCCCTGACTAAGAATGGGCTAGGCAGTGGAGAAACAGAATCCAGAGAGGATCTGAATAAAAAAGACAGAAAAAGTCAGTTGAAGGAGAAGCAAAGGAGAAGTGTCAGAAGGAGAGAAGAAAAAAGAAACACATTGTGGTGAGTAAAAGAAAATAACTCCCTATGGGCCGCTGCCTCGAGCACCTTTGTACTTTGTAGAGCCCATATACATTGATAGCGCTGGGCTGTTTGAGGTGGGTGCCCCGGCTTGGAGCCCATGGACTGGGTTGCATTCCAGGAGCAGCCCGGGACTCACGGGGCCAAGGAGGGTGTCAGTCCACTCAGGAGGCCAGACAGGATAGACCCAGCAAGATCAAATTGCCCGAGAGCGTGCGTGGGGATGCCCGGACCGAAGATGTAGACAGTTAGCCCCATGTGTGTGGGAGTGGTGGCGTGACATGGGCAACCCGGTCATACCCGTGTATCAGCCCACCTCATGGCTGGCAAGGTGGGCCCTACAGAGAAGTCCTCCAGACTGCGCCTGCGGGGCAGTTCTGGAGGTGAAGTGCTGAGGCAGTCTGCCCTGCCCTCGGTGGGCAGGGTTGTGAACGAAGCTCTGGGCCACCGGAGCTGTTGAGGTGAAGCAGGGAGCTCCAGCATGGCAGCCTTAGCTGCCGCAAGAACCGCAGCCCACCCTCTTCACCTCAGCAACGCAATGCGGAGGGTGTCATGATTCAATTTAGCTGTCCATACCTTTCAGCCTGGAGGATTTGCTGGCGATTAGCAGCGTCCAATTGTACTTCAAACATGGCCGCTGCACAGAAGAAACAAGTGCGCTCTAGCAGTCGGCTTTGTTGAAATCGCTATTATATGAGCACCGCTGAGACATGTGTTCTGTGTGTCTCAACGCTCAGTGTGGTTACCGTGCTCAGCACTGCTTGTGTTTCCTTCCTTGCCTTCCCCTTGCACCGCCCCTGGGTTACGCTGCTTACCTCTGCTCCTCAGCTCGTTCCACGTAGCCGTCTCCTTGCTTCCTCATTTTTTGTGCTTTTCCTCGCTTCTGAACTGTTGGCTACTGGTTCACTCTTGAACCGCTGGACTCGAACCTTCACTGATGTCTCTTGTTGGCGCCAACTGTGTCGGCCGCCTGTTGCACTTCTCTTGTCTTGCCAGTATATCCCAGGCCTAGGGAAGCTCCTTCAGCAGCACAAACTGAAGCAGTACCTATGCAGTTGGGAGCCCTGAGAGGACCCCTGACTCCTGAGGAAAGAACTTGGAGAATCGACAGTGGACTTTGCATGTATTGCGCCTCTGACAAACATCTGGTTAGGAAGTGCCCTATAGCTCCACCAAGACGGTCGGGAAACGCCAGCTCCCGATCCTGAATGGAGCCCAGTTTCGGGAGAACAATGATCGCTCCTTTTTTCCCGCATCTCTGGGTCTGGCTCAAGGTTCCACCCTGGTTATTCTTCAAGTGACGTTGGCCCCTGCTTCAGGAGAAACTCATCAGGTGTTGGCCTTGGTTGACTGCGGAGCCATGGGCATATTTCTGGATGAACAGTGGGCTACCCAACATCGGATCCCTAGAGAGTTAAAGGAATTGGTGCAGGTTGTGGAGGGAATTGACGGTCGTCCCTTGTCATCGGGGCCCATTACTCAACAAACAGGAGAACTCCTGCTATCCATCAACAATCATCGGGAAAGAGTGTGCTTTGACATCATAAGAGCTGCTCATTACCCACTTGTTCTGGGAATGCCCTGGTTGCAACGCCACAACCCTTATATCAATTGGGTAGCAGGCTCTCTATTCCTGGGATCGGAATATTGCCTAGCACATTGTCTTTCGGAATCGGCTCAGCAGAAACCAGAAGCTGAGACCGCTCAACCCAGGAAACAGCAAATAACGGTTTTTAACATCAACCAGGTTCCAGAGGCTTATCAGTCCTTCTCTGATGTTTTCTCTATAGCCATCGTGCAATCCTTGCCCCCTCTCAGACCTGAAGACTGTGCTATCAACACTGATCATACCCTTTGGACGGATGTTTGTACTATCAGAACCAGAGAAGAAAGCCCTTCAAGAATATTTTGATACCAACCTGGCTAACCATCTGTCATTCTAAGTTCCTGGCTGGGGCTTCCTTGTTTTTTGTTCCGAAGAAGGATACCAAGGAACTCCATCCATGCCTGGACTATGGAGGCTTAAACCAATGCACCAGAAAGGATCGGTATCCACTTCCCCTAATATCAGACATACTGGAAGCGCTGAGGGATGCCGTGATGTTTACCAAATTGGATTGAAGAGGAGCCTACCACCTCATCCGAATAAGAAGTGGCGATGAATGGAAGACCTCCTTCCGAACTCCCTTTGGACATTTGGAATACCTGGTCATGCCTTTTGGGTTGTCCAATGCCCCTGCAGTTTTTCAACATTTTATGGACAGGGTATTTTCTGATATGCTATTCCTGTTCGTCATTGTCTATCTGGATTACATCCTGGTATATTCCAAGGACCCAGCCTTGCATTAGGAGCATGTAAACTTGGTTTTACAGCGGTTACAAGGCAACATCATTTAGTGGCTAAACCGGAGAAATGCATTTTCCATGTAACCACAGTGAGATATCTGGGATTCATTATAAATTCGCAAGGCATCACAATGGATCCTTCCAAGATTACAGCCATTACTTTTTGGCCCACTTCAACCTCAGTAAAACAAATTCAGTAATTCCTGGGATTGGCAAACTTTTACAGGAAATGTATACCAAATTTCTCCTCGATAGTCCAGCCACTCATCGCTTTATTAAAGAAGGATGTGCCCTACATATGGACCTCAGTTCAAGAGAAAGCCTTCAAGGACCTAAAGAAAAGATTCACTGAAGAACCAGTGTTATGACAACCAGACGTCACTAATCCCTTCCTGGTCGAGACAGATGCCTCAGATTATGCCATAGGGACGGTATTGAAACAAGAACAGGATTTCAATCTGGAACATCCCATCGCATACCTCTCCAGGACATTAACCATAAGTGAAATTCCTGGAAAAAGAGCTGTTAGCTATCCGTCAGGCTTTCATTGATTGGCGGCATCTCCTTTTAGGGGCCAGATTCCCTGTCCAAGTGCGAACCGATCACAGAAACGTACAAGTACTGCACTCCCTGGAATGTCAAAATAGTCGGCAAGCTCGTATGGCCTACTTTTTTTGCTCAATTCCAGTTCCAGATATCATACATTCAAGCCTGTCTACCAGCCACTGCCATAATAGCCCATTGTGCCCAGAACCGTGATTTATGTAACTCTCTCATGAGCCTACCGCTTACTGCGTGAATGTATTTTATTAGCAAGCTACTCCATTTCCATGATCACTGCCTTCAAGCATCCTATCATACTGCACCTTTGCCTATTGTCTAGCCTACCATCTACCTGATAAACGGCATGCTGATGCATCTTATATCCATATATCTTACTGTTTGCTGTGACTGGCCTAAAATTGTTTTTGCTGTACTTTGGACTAGCCTAAGATTGACCTGCTGTATTTTGGACTAGCCTAACATTGTTTTTGCTATACTTTGGACTAGCCTACGATTGACCTGCTGTATTTTTACTAGCCTAAAACTGTTTTTCTTTTTGCATAAAAACTGTCTGTACCCATACTGCCCTAATGTATCACCCATGATCCACAATCCAGCTGGCCTACATCCCCACCATCACACACTCAGCCCAGTCACTGTATACCTCTACACTCTGTCACTCACTCTCTCATTTGCTGCCTATGGGCTCATTACCAGCATGCTCACAATTCCATACACA
Organism: Ambystoma mexicanum; assembly: GCF_040938575.1. Classification (NCBI taxonomy): domain Eukaryota; kingdom Metazoa; phylum Chordata; class Amphibia; order Caudata; family Ambystomatidae; genus Ambystoma; species Ambystoma mexicanum. The sequence goes on from NC_090937.1 coordinate 277,348,237, forward strand.
CACTCCTCCCCTCTACAACCTCTTCTACAAACCACCACTCCTACCGCAACGACATCCCCACCCTGCCTCCTCACAATCATAACAGAGGGACTAACCCCTATACAACTCAGACGCTCCAGGCTTAGTGCATGCACTTACCCGAGTCTCCACCCATGCCTACCGACTCCCACACCCCACAGGAACCACCGTCTTAGCTCACGCACACACATACCCCTCCACCACCCCCCATCTACTAACACCAACCTACCTTCTATCCGTACTCGCCCACCTTACCTACCTGCCCTCCCAATCCCCGCCCACAGCCCCAAACCCACCCGACTCGCTAAACCTACTCCTACCCCGGATACATACCCCACCACCCATCCTCCGCCAGCCACGACACCCATTAGGCCCCCTGCCCTCAAATGTGCTCTCATCTATGCGCGCTCGCTCCCTGCGCACGCACTCAAGATTACCAACCTCATCACCTCCCTTGACCTGGACTTACTAGCCATCACAGAAACATGGCTCCACAAAGCCTCAGTGCCAGCCATCTCCTTAGCCCTCCCCAAAGGCTACACCATCCTGAGACAGGCTCGCAAGACTTCCAAAGGAGGAGGCATAGCCCTTATCTCCAAGCAGTCACTTCCCATCAACAATGCGAAAACAACGCCGACCTCCTCAATGCCAAACTTACATTATCTCCCACATACACCGTAAACATCCTGATCACATACAGACCACCTGGTACAGCCCCAGACTTTCAAAAACACCTCCTCCATACCCTAGGTAACAACCTAAAAAGATCCACTAAAACCATGCTATTCAGAGACCTCAACTTGGGCCTGCATGACCCTAAGGACAAAGCAGCCGCATCTCTTTCCAAAGAGCTCTCAGACCTAGGGTTCACCCACAAGGTCACAGAGCCAACACACAGCAAAGGACGGTCCATAGACTGGATTGCAGACCACAACTGCTCTTCCTCCATCACCAACATCTTGCCGGATCGCCATAGCATACAATTCACTATCCCCTCCACACCCCCCCAAAGTGCTCTCACACGCCCCTACAGCTAAAGTCAAAAGCTAAAAAAAAACCTATCAAAGAAAATCTCCTCCCTCTTCTAGACATTCCTGAACTTAAACACCCAATTGCTAATAACTCCTCTCTACTGGCCAACATCTACTCAAACATTCTCACCAAGGCCATCAACACTATAGCACCTATTGAAGATAATAAGGAAAAATAATCTATGCACACCAACTCCTGGTTCACGGAAGAGCTATCTACCCTTCGTGCTAACTAACGCCTAGCCCTAGCAAAATGGCAAACCTCTCCTAACCACTCCACCCTGTCAGAATATAAAGTCTGCACTGTGACTTACAAAAAAGCGATATTCAAAGCTAAATCTGAAGCCCTCAATCTGAGAATCTCCACAGCCAACTCCAAATCTAAGGAAATGTTCTCGATTTTCAAAGATCTCATCACTCCTACAACCTGTCCAGACATAATCAACAAGGACGAGGCATGGTGCTCCAGCATTCAGACAGCCCTTCTTGATAAAATCAAGCTTCTCCAAGAAAAAATCACTCTCAGCGCAAAGCACTACCAAATCAGGATAACACACCCACCCCCACAGCCTCCACTATAAATCTTGATACCCTTCCATTCTCTTTCAGAGAAGTTACAGAATCAGAAGCAGCAGATCTCCTCCAACACATCAAACCATCCACTTGTAAAGGAGATATTTGCACCCCAGCCATCATTAAACAATGCACAGGGGCCCTCACTCGATCATCACTGCATTCATCAATCAACCTTGAGTCAAACACCATCCTAGGCAAACATCAATCAGGCTTCCGCAAAGGTCATGGCACAGAAACCGCACGCCTAGACTTAAAAAATCAAATCACCAAAATAATGGACACGGGCCAACTAGCCCTCTTGCTACTCCTTGATCTCTCTGCTGCGTTTGATCTTGCCGATCACAACATTCTGACCTCCCACCCCAACACTAGTTTTCTACCTCGACTCTTGCCTTACCTTGACAAAGCAGGTGAACGCTATGGCATCTGCCACTTCCTACACTTGAAAATTGATCAGATCAGCTAAACCTTACCTCTCTACTATCAGTTGCATCACACTGGCAAGAGCACTTGTGCTATCCAAACTGGATTACTGCAACACTCTTTACTTGGGATCTAACAAACACATCACTCAAAAAATACAAATATTAAAAAAACAATGCCCTTAGAGCAGCTCTAGGAATACTCAAAAGAGAACACATATCAATGGTTAGAAGACAATCTAACTGGCTCTCCACTTCCGACAAAATCAAGCTGAAAACAGCCTTGTTAACATTTAAATGCCTCAATAACCTCACACCTAAATACCTGTCAGACAGGTTCAAGAGAAGAATAACAGCTAAACCTACCAGAGAAGCCTTCACTAATTGCCTATTGGTCCCACCCTTCAAAATGACCACCACCGGAGAGAATATCATCCCGGTCAAAGTGGCCCAATTGTGGAACTCCCTACCAACTACTCTAAGGACCGACCAGTCTTACCCACTTTTCAGATTAAACACTATCAAGTGGCTAAAAGAAAATGACTGTTAAGGCCTTCTCTGTCATATGATCCGTAACTAACTGGACTCCGCTTATCTACTGTTCACAGTTTATTTGGAAAATCATATGCACTTTTTTGATGTGCTATACCCTGTATTACATTTCTGAATGTGTACTTTGTAACTTTGTGACTATGTAACCCTGTGTAACCTTGTAACAATAATTTGTAAGCTTAAAGTATTCTTGTTCTCACGCCCTGATACCTTCGGGTCTGGCACATGCTACAAATAAACAAACAAATAAACAAACACTGGCTCCCTGTCAAGCAAAGGAGCAATTTCAAGATACTCACTCTAACACATTAATGCATCAATTGCACTGCCCCATCTCATCTGGCAGAAACCATCACCAAAGGCCTATCCACACGTCCCAAGGGAAGTCACCATGCCAATCAACTCTGCGTCCCACCCATCAAAAGAGCAAATGCGGATGGCATCAGCTTGCATCACATAGCTCCCAAACTGTGGAATGCTCTTCCCTTAGCACTCATTGCTGAACCCTCCCTCTACACCTTTCGCAAAACTCTAAAAACAACCCTATTCAACTAGCCCTCACCATACCCACGACACCTTGCCTAACACCTGCTGATTGTCATAGCTCTCTGACCATGTAAATAAGTTTTTTTCTGCCATGCTTACTCTGTATACACCAAGATCATGTAACTAAGTCTTGTTGTGTAGTCCCTGTCAACTTTGTATGCTGTGCTCCTCCTTGTAACCTACATGTACCTGTGTAACAGCGCCACGATGCCTAAGGGCTGCTGTGTGCTCTATAAATGCTAATAAATACAAATAAATAAAGGAACAGCTAATACTCTCGCAGATGCACTGTCCATGTGTCAAGATTACATCCCTGATGAACCATTGCCTCTTCCCAGAAACAATATTTATTGCCCAGGCGGGAATACTTCTAGAAGAGATCCGATCTGAGACCCAGCCTTCAGACCTATGGAAAGAATATGCTAGCAATAACCCATGGACACTGACATCCAAAGATGTTCTGCTCTTCAAGAATAATACCTTGGTGATTCCAACACAGAATCGCCGAGAAAGGATTTCAATCTTTGTCATGACTCCTACTTTTCTGGGCATCATGGTATTAAGTCCACATTATGGAGCCTTCAATGACAATTCTGGTGGCCAAGGATGCATCAGGATGTGGAATCCTATATTGGAACATGTGCTATCTGCAAGCAAAGCCAGTATGACAATCAAAAACCAGAAGGCCGTCTTCTACAACCAGATCTCCCTTCTCGTCCATGGGAAGCGATAGCCACCAATTTTATTGTGGATCTTCCGCCTTCCCAGGGTCACACCACTATCATGGTCACGATTGATCTTTTTTCACATATGGCCCATTTCACACCCTTGAAAAAATGACCACCTGCCACCGACATGGCCAATATCTTTGTCATGGAAATTTTCAAACTGCATGGTCTAACCTCTAAGATCATATCGGATTGAGGTCCTCAATATACCTCCAAATTCTCGGACCATTTATGCCGTCTGCTTGGAATCCACATAGCCCTGTCGTCTGGTTATCATCCACAGACCAACGGAATAACAGAAAGGGTGAATCAAACCCTAGAACAGTATCTTTGGTGTTTCTCCTCCCAGGTCCAGGATGACTGGTTGGTCCTTCCACCAGTGACTGAATTTGCCTATAACAATTCAGAACATTCAACAACAAAAACAAGTCCTTTTTTTGCAATTTAGGATAACATCCATTGGTCCTTCCAACAGTTGTGCCTCATCCTACTCCGGTTCCCTCTGTTGATGATTGGATAACAGATCTGACAGCTGTGCACAAAAATGTCAAAGAACATCTACTAAAGGCAAGTAAGGAAATTAAGTGATTCGCAGACACCATACGTCGGCCTTCACCCGCTTATGCTCTTGGGGACAAGGTGTGGTAATCAGCCAGATATCTACCCAGACACTTAAGGCCAAACAAATTGTCGCTGCATTTTTATGGCCCCTTCTTCATCATCTCGCGAGTCCTGGAAGAGAATCCATCCAGTCTTCCACACTTCCTTGTTGAAACCATATCACCCATCTACAAGAACCCAAATACGATCCCCTCTGGTTCTCAAGGACAACCAGCTTGAATATGAGGTGTCAAGGATATGCAATTCAAGCTATCGAAGAGGGCGACTGCAGTATCTAGTTGAATGGAAAGGATATCCTCCTAGCGAGCGAACCTGGGAACCCAAGGACACTATGCATGCACCCCGATTGGTCCATTGGTTCCACCAGATTCATCTGGAAAAGCCCGGTGGAGGTGGGTTTCAGAGGGGGCCTGCTGTCATGATTCAATGCGGCGTGCCATTACTTTCAGCCTGGAGGATTCGCCGGTGATTAGCGGCCGTCCATTTCTACTCCAAACATGGCGGCTGCACAGAAGAAACATGCGCGCTCTAGCAGTCGGCTTTGTTGACATCTTCATCATATAAGCGCCGTTGAGACATGTGTTCGGTGCGTCTCAACGCTCGATGTGGTTACTGTGCTCAGCGCTGCTCGTGTTTCCTTCCTTGCCTTCCCGTTGCGCTGCCCTTGGGTTGCACTGCTTACCTCTGCTTCTCGGCTTGTTCCATGTAGCCGTCTCCTTGCTTCCTCCTTTTTTGTGCTGTTCCTCGCTTCTGAACTGTTGGCTACTGGTTCACTCTTGAACCGCTGGACTCAAACCTTCACTCATATTTCCTGTCAGCGCTGAGAGTGTTGGCTGCCTGATGCACTTGCCTTGTGCCTTCCTGGACTCCTGGATTTACCGCTCGTGGATATCTCCCCTGGAATCAAGGGCTGTGTGGATTTCCTGGACGCTTCTCCGGTCTGCCTTGCATGGATAGTAACCCTTGGTGCTAGCCTGGTCGGTTCCTACCAGCAGTGTGGCATCAGGGGAGGCTCTCCATTATGTCCACGAATCCTGGTCTACAAAGAAGAATGCGAAGAAGTCTAATAAATCCAAACAGGTGAGAATAGAATCAAACTCCTCAGATTCTAACAGTTTGAGACACCTGCAGATTGACAGACCTGTTAAGATGGATCCCACGCTCCAGGATTTGTTTGCGAGGCATGCAAGAATTATCAACAGAAGTTCAGAATCTCAAGGCTGAGAACTCCGCCTTACGACAACTTGTATTATCCAGAGATTCAGCATTTCAGGAAAGTGCTTCTACAGCAGGAATAGTGGAGAGATATGATGGAGCTCCAAAGGCACTGAGTTCCTTCCTGGATTCGTGTATGGTACACTTCATATTCAAGCCATTCTATTTTTCGACAAACAGGGCCAAGGTTGGCTCCATTGTATCATATTTGGCTGGAAATGCTCTTGCTTGGGCTAGGCCGCTGGTAGCGGCTGGGGATCCTTTGTTGGACAACTACGATGGATTCATCCAAGCATTCAAGGCCATGTTTGATCGCCCAGAGCCGGTTTTTCAGCCCAAGAGAAGTTGCTTGAATTCCAACAAGCCAATCAGGATATGTTGACATATGTGACCCTCTTTAAGCAACTGGCAAAGGAAGTAGACTGGTCACCTGAGGCTTGCTTTACACTGTTCAGAAAAGGCCTCAATGATGAGGTGAAGGATGAATTCGCCAGAGTGGCCTGTCCAGGATCCTTTCAGGCTCTTCTGGATCTGTCCTTACAGATAGACTTCCGTCAGCAGGAGAGAAAAGGTGGATTTCCCGGACGCTTCTCCGGTCTGCCTTGCATTGGTAGTCACCCTTGGTGCTAGGCTGGTTGGTTCTTACCAGCAGGGTGGCATCAGGGGAGGCTCGCCCTTTTCTCCATGAATCCCAGTCTACAAAGAAGAAAGCGAAGACTCCTGTCAAGAAGAAGTCTACTAAATCCAAACAGCTGAGAAGAGAATCAAACTCCTCAGATTCTGACAGAGGGGGCGAGATCACAAAGCTAGAGGCCGTGCCGTTGGAGCAGCAGTGATCATGGAGGTGTCCCCATGACAACGGGGATGAAGCCTGAAATAAAGATGGCGTACAGGGCACAATGGTGACTAGTGCAGCCCCCACGGCAACGGGATGCCCAGAAGAGATTAATGTGACCGCGGAACATGGTGGTGACAAGGGCAGCCCCCACAGGAACAAGCCACACAGACGAAATTAAAGTGACTGTGGGTCATGGTGGTGATGAGCAGACCTCCACGCAGGTCAGGGGTTCACAGTGACATTTAAAATAATCCTGACCATACATAGTGAGTCCAGTGCCCCTATGTGGTGGATAGTACCACCCAGAAAGGTGGAACTATAAGAGTCAGGCCCCATTACATATAGGATTGACACTAGCCACCGTATGAGACAGACCTGTAAGGTACTGACAGGGGGTGACTGAATGAAGCAGTCACCCCATTGTGACATAATGGGTTTCACATGTTTTATATGTTGTTTGTCAATGTTTGTTTCATGTATATTTAGGCATATGTATGTAACTGTATAGTAAATGTTAAATGGTGTATATATTTATAAATAGTAGACATGTTAAATGGGGAATGGAAGAATGTGAAAATATTAAGGGGAAATGTTAAATAGGACTTGTTAAGTAGCGGTATGAATCTAAGAGTAAATGAAAGTTAGTAGTGCGGGATACCCTGGAGTGAGGGAAGGAAGTTGCAGCCTGCCTGAGGCTGCCTAGGGTGGTGGAGGCACCCAGGGAGGCCATCCTTTTGCCTAATGCTTCAGTGGGTTGTACCAGGAATCAAGTAAGGGGTCTATTGCATCAGAATCACCCTATTGCTCTCTCAGAGACCTCTCCAAGGATGGTTGGGCTGGCAGAGCCGATTCCTACTTAGATGAAACTCACCCCAGGGGAATTTTAGGAAAGGAATAAGAGATTTGAAAGTTTTACCTAGAGACACAGGGCCTCATCACAATTTGGGCGGTAATGACGGTGCTATTACCGCTGGCGCTATTAGCCCTACCGCCAAACCCCCAGGCGCTATTAGCGCTAGATCCTGGGTTTGGCGGAAAGGTTAGTGCCCATTCCCCATTGGGCCCATTCAGGAATTCCTCATTACCCATTGGGCCCAATGGGGAAAATTCACGCTATTACCACCGGCAGATCTCCCACCGGCGGTAATAGCACCGAAAATCAGCAAATTTGCTGCAGATTTCCCCCCAGCTGAGAGCTGGGGGGAAATCCGCAAAGGCCATAATCTGGCAGACCCTTAAATGCAGCGGTAATAGCCCTAAAGCCGCATTTAAGGGGTACCACCAGACTTGTGATGAGGCCCACAGTGTTTTTATAAATAAATACCGGTCTTTGTTGGGGTCCCTATAAAGACGACCTTGGTGTCTGTGTCCAGTTATTAAGGTAGGAACTCTGAGTGTAGCTCATCTCCTGTTAATAACATTAAAAAAAGGATGTCAAGCTTCAATGAATACAACAAGTACAAGAATCCTGAGCAGTTACATTCTAAAATCCATTTTTCCATTCAACTAGTCCTCTGACACCCAATTACAACTTGCACAATTATCCCTAGAATCATTATGTTCTCCGATTTTTCAGCCCCTTAGAAATCTGGGAAAACTGCACCAGAACAGTCAAGATCAGAGCAGAAGAGAGAAAAAAAAGGTTCAGTCTCCTGTGCTTAGATACAAACAGGTCTCACCCCACAGGTACCAACAAACAATGCTCGGTGTGTTGACTCCCGGGATGTCCCCATCTCCCATATTCCCACCTTTTCCTCAAGGCTACTGTTTAGGGGTAAAAACAGATGCCAAATGCAAAATGGCATCATGAGAGCATGTATCAAAAGTTCTGAATCATGCTTACATAGTAGAAGGTATTTGGCAGGTCTTTGGCAGCCTCTGGCTGTGAAATGATTGGGTCTGGAGATTAAATTTGAAACTTGGCAGGGAAAAGCAGACATGATTGATTGTAAATCAGATAATGGCAAGGAAGTTATCAATTAGCACAGATCAGCTGAAATAATTGCCAGCAAACAAAATGAGCGTATTGAGTTTTCTACGGTATAAACTCCCAATTAAATTTGGCAGGACCTTGAGAAACAGATAAGGACTGTTTTTTGGCTGGAGTTAAAGGATGTGTAATTGTGTTTGTCTGGGTCTAAAATAAGCTTATCAATCTATGTGTCAGTCAGTAAATGGTTGCCACTAATAAACTCATGTGGGCTTTATGAGTGACAGATAAGCCACCCAATCACAGATAAAGGAGGGCTTTTGTCTGGCTAAAAGGACCAATCAGATATGTATCCTGAAATTGCATGAAAGTATTGCTTCATTGAAAAGGCCTTTAAAAGGAGGAAGACAGAATGCTGCTCTGTGTGCCCTTCCAGCGTGTCTTTTGAACCTGTATTAAAGATGACTGTGAATTTCACCTGGGCGTCTGTTCCTTTATTCTTGTCTGCAGTGCCAGGGCCACAGATACCAGAGGGGGCTTGATGGGATGCAGAAGGACCTTCTTTACATATGGCAACCATGAAGGGACCCTACAAATCTTTCAGGGACAAGAACCCAGGCTTCACATTGGCGTGCTAACAGAGATGGTCAGATGCCTAGAAGAGATGGGTGGATGGCAAAAATGTAGGGTGCTTTCTCATACCTTGACGGGGGTCTCCCATGATAGTCAGCATGATGATGCACTTAGCATCTGTGGATTATGGTATGTACTGTAGGGGGCAGTGGTAAAGTAAAAAATGTGTTATGTATATATTAAAAGTGATTGTGGTAGTTTAGAAGTAACGGGGAACCTAGGAAATACTATAGCAAAGATAATGGGCCTCATTATGAGGCTGGTGGTAGCCATGCCTGTAATACAAGTTCTGCTTGCGGGTGCCGGTATGGCCACCAGGTCAAACCTGGTGGCTGCACGGGCACCAGACAGCAGAACTCAAGTATGGCGGAATGGTAGCAATGGTGTCAGTAGCGATACCGGCGCCATTGTTGCCTTACTGCCATACTCATAATGAGGCCCATAATGAGTGTTTTTTTTGTGTATATAGATAAGAGATAAAGAGATAAGCCCAAGGAGTCCTGGTTCAAGGGAATTTCAGAAGAAGCAATTATAGACTTCAGTCGAAGTAACTTAGGCAATGCAGAGGATAGATCCCTGTAAGATAATGGGCCTCATTACAAGTATGGTGGTAAGGCAACAACGGCACCGGTATCGCTACCGGTACCGTTGCTACCGTACCGCCATACTAGGAGTTCTGCTCGCGGGTGCCCTTGCTGACCTGGTGGCCATACCGGCACCCGTGAGCAGAACATGATGCTAGCATCGGTGCCGTTATTCACAGTATCGGTGCTACCACCTTCCCCATTCCCATTCAGCCCTATGGGGCCGAATGGGGATGGGTAGTCCCTTATTACCGGCACCCGCAATGGGCAATTACTGGGTCCACCAAAGTCGGCATGACCCATTAATTGCCCATTCGCGGTTGCCATAATAAAATGGATACCGGTGGCAGCCGTGTCTGTACTACTCGTAATGAGGCCCAATGACTTAAACCCCTATCGGGGTATATTTAGGAACAGGCATAAGGAATAAAGCAATAACGATTAATGTAAAATAATCAACTAGTCTGTCTGTCTGTTATGTGTCTGTTTTAAATTAAGGTGTCAAAGAGCGACAATGAGTTGTAAATAGTTGAGACAAAGTCAAGAAATTATATTATTTATTTAGGGAATGTGATTTGCACCAAACACAGAGATAGGCAGGGATCAGTGAAAAAGGCAGAGGTTTGAGGAAGCCATTGAAAGGGGTAAGCTCATATTTGCTGCTTTGAGATGTTGTAAGGCTGCTGGTGAAATGAAAGAAAAAATGAAGTCAAAATGGTGACTATTTTGCACCCTTGAGGCGAGTGAGGTGAGGCAGCTAGAGAGTTCCATTATATATACTTATGGAGATAAGAGCCTTAGGAAGCCAAAATGCTTTCCATTGTAGAAAACCGCCAAGCGCATCATAGAAATGAAGAAAAAAAACATTGCACAGGAGTCAACTTTTTGCTGATTGCAAGTGCATAGTTAGGAAAAAAAGGGTTTTCAAATTAAGTTGACACAAAATCCGACACTAGATTCCTTTCCTGCTTGAGCAAGAGAAGGGAATGTCATATGTGACATGTAAGTGAAAGTGAAACAGCACATATATATAAGCAATTTTGTACGCAATGAGTGGTGCACAGCAGAGAAAAAAGCTAGCACTGGCAGTGTATGATGAAGATTTATGTTTAAAACCGTGCTGCAGAGCAGCTAATGCTCTTGTTCAAAGCAAGAGATAAGAAGCTGACGGAGTCAAGATGTAATTAAACAGTTGCAGGAATTCAAAGCTGCATGGATTTTTGAAAAAGCTAGCTTTTTAAGTAAAAACAGCTGTGAACTAGTTTTACACACAGAAAGAGCAAATATGCTGTTTTGTGTTGGCAAGAAATAGCAAAAATGCATGTATATGTATTAAAGAAATAAAACAGAAAAATTAATGAAGATTTGTGGAAAGGTGACCAAAATTAGTAGGGCTGAAGCTAATATGTATATAAGTATGCAAGGAATATGTTTAGTTATTCATGTGTGCAGTTTTGACAAATTCTTTTTTTTGGTATTATGCCTTAAAGCGAGCCAGGTCTGACCTTGACCCTTATGGAAATGTAGAGTTGGACCAGAACCCATTAAAATAATTGTTCTTTTTTTTGGGATTTTTATGAGATATATATATATATATATATGATGTATGTGTTTTGTAGTAGAGATGCTCGATTATGGGTTGGACAGAGTACTCCCCACTGCATAAGTATACCTATGTAATATCGAGGCATTTGAAGAGACAAGAAAAAACAAAAAGAATGTTGAATGTGTCTAGAATCATACAATTTTGAAAGGGTGTCGCAGAGAATAGAAATGTAATTATGAGTGCAAATTACAGTAAATAGTACATTAGTACATTAATGCAATAATAAATTATATTAAGCTAAGTACAGTGAATATTTATGGGGAATAGCAAGAATCAATGAAGCAAAAATGCCTTTTGGGAAACATATTGGAAAAGCATGTATTGATGCAAACATTTGTATTTAAAATGAGGAAGCAGTAAGTAATGAGGGGAAGTGTTTGCAAAGCGCACTGGGACTAAGGTCACACACACTATGGTCAAGGGGCATGATATATTTAAACAATTGTATTGAGAAAACATTAGCTCAAGAGTATTTTTTATTGAAGCACACACCCTGATTGGCCTGACTTCTAAGGATAAGGAGTGCACTATTTAGTTTTTTGTAAACATTTGTTTAAATGAAGTATATTTATGAATAGGTACAAGCCGACTGGGCACTGACAAAGAAGAATGAGGGAGGCTCGGCACAATTATTGAAGCACAGCATGGATTATTTTATATGGTATGAATTGATTTATTGGGGAAAAACAGAGATGATTAAGTTTAGACTCTGTCATGAAATGCTTATAAGGGGAGGGGGAGTGACACACACACACACACACACACACACACACATGCACACACACACACACACACACACACACACACATGCACACACACGTGCATATGCACATGCATGCACACATTCACACACACAGTGCACACACACACATGCATACACACACATGCATACACACGCATACACATACACACACATGACATATCCACACACAAACATGCACATGCACATGAGCAGGCACAGACACACATGCATACATGATCTTGTGGCAATACAGGCAATCAATGGATTGCAGGTTTAATGCACACAAAAACACACATATAGATAGTCAGAAGAAGGAATTCAATACTGCAATGAGAACACACACACATACATACAGGCTGCTTTCGCTTTATATTTGGAATACCAGTTAGGGATGTTATGTTTTGTTAAAATATGATAAAAAAGAAGTTAGATTTGTTGAAGAGCCGAGGAGAAAAACAGTGGCAGTATTTTACCACATGTTATGTCAGGGATTGCCTGAGCAAGTACAGAGGCAACGTAAGAAGCAAGTGGGAAAGGAAGCCAAACTGTGGCCTGAGATACAGTTGACTATAGTGCATCACTGTCGGCTGTTACAGGAGAAGAATAATAAGAAAGACGATGCTAGGTAATTTTGAGGAGGCCACGTTAGTTCAGAAAAAACATAGTTAAAAATGCCTTAGATGGGGCAGGAGTGACAAGTGGAGAAGGACTGGCAATACAGCAAGCAGTGGGTACATCACAGGTGAATAATCAGCGCCGATGGACCAAAGAGAGAATGGGTTTGTACCAAGGGGTGGAGGTATGGGAAATAGAGGAAGAGGTGGATTTCAAAATAATCAAAGTAGGTTTCAGAATATACAGAATGAGAGTCATAATATGCAAGGAGAGTTTAACCAAGGTGGACTATTTAGAAAGGGTCCCACTGTGCATTGGACATATAGGATGGCAGGGCACATTGCATGCAGATGTGGGAGCCAAGGATATGTACATAATTGTCAATTTTCAAGAGGGGGGACAGCTTATCCTCCAGCATATAGCTCACAAGTTAGGGAAGGGTTTGCCCAGGATCAGACATTGTATCAGATGCAAGATCTGAGAGTGCAACAGGTACAGCAGCTAGAGCAAGTGCAAATAAATTCACTACAAGGGGCAGTTGCAATGGCCCCCTTGCAGATTTAGCAATATGCAAACACAGGACAGGTATTGACACCCAGAATAGGAGGTACCACTGTTGTAGGAAATCCTTTCACAGGAACAGGGGTATGCATGCACCCAAAAAAGACAGCTCACAGGATGACTTGATGTGTTCAGAATTATCAGTGATATTGGACCCCCATGAGGAGCCAAGTGTTAATGTGATGATAGGAATAGAAACCTTTGCTTTGCTAGTAGACACTGGGACTGCACGTCCACATACATGGGAGAAAAAGTAGTCAATGGTGGGAATTGGCATAAATGATTAAGGGTTCTCTGGAGCTATGAGTTGAGTTCCTTTTGAATGATAAATTACCAGTCTCTATAGGAGAGTGTGACATGACTCATCCTTTGTAATATTTGTGACAGATACCAGTTAGTATTTTAGGAAAGGATTGGATGACAAAACTTAACATGATGATTTTATTTATTGAACAAGGAATAGTGTGTTTCACTCTTGGAATACATTATTTAAAAGCAGCAAATTTATACTGGCACTCACAGGGCAAGTGGCTCCGCGAGATGTTCCAGTTAAGTTGGAGGTTTTTCTATTCATGGGGTGGACAGCCTATTAACATAGCTATCTGGCCTAGTGGAGAAGATGGTGAGAATACCTGATGAATTTGTGTTTAAAAACATGGACACCTATGGACGAAGAGGGGGGACAGACAATCCCTGAAGAATTAGATGCAGCCATAGTACGAGGGGAAATGGCAACGCTCAAAGGAATGAATGATGAGGGTAGGCCATGGAGGAGAGTGATAGTTCTTAAAGAAGGGTCTAGGCTGACTGACCGTGATGCTGGAAATGCATTGGAGGGACAGGGCCTCCTTGTCCTTGTCCTGTAGTCCTTTTTCATTTGTGTTCTGTATTTTGTTCTGCCCAGGAGTCCATGTGGGACTCCTGGCAGTGCAGCTCTTCCTGTTTTAGTTTTTTGGTGTACAGACCCATGGGATACCCTTATGGCACCCATGGGTGGGGGTGCAACCCTGTGCCACTCGTGTATGTTTTTGGGCACCTGTGTGTGGCCCACAGAGCAGGGTATGGGCTGGTAGCAGCTCCACGCTGAATTTGACAGGTGCTCTGAGTATCCTCCATTTTGGAATACCCAGGCCCTGCCATTGGAATCAGTTGATTCCTGATAGGAAACAAGATGGCCCCTGTGGCCTCTTGCTTTCTATTGCCTGTTACCTTGTTTTCCCAAAGTCCTGGGAAGCCCGGACTCTGTCCCTTCCCCCTGACTTGCTGTTGGGTGGAAGTTCCATATATGGTGTTGTTGTGAAGTCCAGGCCAGACTGGCTGGAGCCTTCCCAGTGACTGTATGTTGTGGGTACACCCTGTGGGTGGGACCTGGGTGAATGGAGTGTGTGACCAATATGCACTTCTTGTTGTGGATGTCTGGTTTCTGGTATGAGAGACAAAGACTGAGACAGCCCTGCCAAAAACTGGCATGAATGCAGTGTGTAGTGTTGAATGGCTGGGTACTTGTCCCAATCCACATTCCTTGTTGTGAGTGTCTGAGAGGGAGGAGTATGGCCTGAATGCACTGTATGCCTGATTGGCTGACTGACTGCATGAATGCCCTTCTGTATGATTGGCTGCTGAGTGTGACCCAGCAGTGTTGATGAGAGACAGAATAGTATATCTGGGGACCTCTCACCAATGGAAATTGTTCAGAAGCTGAGTTGACACTTGAAGAGTAACTGGGACTGCTTATCCTCGACGCCCCGCTGGAAGAAGAAGAACTGCTGCTGCATATGCTTTGACCCGATCCGAAAGCTGTCGAGTTCGCAGAGGACTGATCCGAGAAGGACCTTGTTAGGTGCCCTCTTCCCATGCTCAGAGGGACCATCGAGCACTGCTAATCTTCGCCAAAGCTCCCTGGAAGTCAGACCCTCGAAAGGCTGCCGACCGGAGACGGGGACCGCTGAGGAGAACGAAGTGAAGCACCCGGACATCGACTCTGTCGTAGTCCATTGCCGTCGACCAGGGTTCGGAGGCCCATCGAAGCTATGTTGCCCAGAAGAGGGGACTGCTTGATGCCGTGCCGCCGATGACTGGAGCTGCCAGCTCATTTCCTTAAGACAGTTGAATGGAAGGACTCCATTGTCCGCACCGTCGACCGCTTCATCCCGCCGGACAAAGTCGAGGATGCTGACTCGCCGAGGAGAATCCGCCGGTGGGTTACCCCCCACCCAAAGACCACAAAGACTTCCACGACTAGACGCCCTTGTCGGGCCACAGTTCTTCAGAAACTCTTTGCGGTCCTGAACTATCAATCGCTGAGGTGCCCCGCATACCTCATCCTCGCAGGATGTCGCTGACGAGCACTGCCTGGATAGATGCCGTGGTCTCGGCAGCCTCGAACATTTCATCAACACCGTCAATGCAAGTTCACCTTCTTCGACGCCTCTCGATGATCTGTGGCTCCTGCTTTAAAGGGAGTCACTTAAGAAGGATCCATCGACGCCTCTTCAAAGAACTCTGCTCTACCAGGTACATTGGTGGGTAGAAACATTATGGAAGGAAATAAGACTTATAGAACAATATATGGACTGGGCTTGTGTTATATCTTTATTTTACAGGTTGCCCAGGTGGGGGGATCTTCACACAGAACTGTGTCTAGTGGTAGGGGCTAATATTCTGCCAATTGTTCAAACCAACTGCTTTCCTCCCATTTCTATTGTTGGTTCCTTTATTAAGGGATCTGTGTGACATTTGACCAGAGTATAGTTGATGCACTTTAATGAGATCTGATAATAATTGTGGTACCACTTTAGAACTGTATATATTTGCCATTGTTGATTTTCTGAGCACAAAGTGAGTTATTGTGATAGTGTACATAACCTTGAATATTAATTATATAAAGACTGTGTTTTAACTAATACAGTGTGTGGGGGCGCTGTTGCGCACGAACAGACATGGCTGCCTGATCAGAAAGCTCCGGCCCGAGAATCATCTGTTGGTTGAATAAATCCTGTTTCGGAGCCCGCAACGGGGAGCTGAACACACCGGAACGTGTACCAAGGGTAGCAGCATCCACACAGAAAATCCTGGAGCGAGCGAAGCCTTGGCTGCAGAGATACATGGCTCTGTGGTTTCTGCGGGGCGGAGCTGTGGCGTGCGCCGACCCCGGGAATCAGAGGATTACTGCTGTGAGCCGCTGACGGTCTGGCCGAAAGGACCATAGAGAGTGGGGCACGCGAAAAACGACCACCGAAGCTGCAGCGGAGCAACCCAACCTGGACGGTCCGTTCCCCCTCCCTCTCATATCTAAGCCGGACCCAGACACGGAGAAACGGTTCGGCGCCGTGATCGCCCGAGGGGCAGCTTTTCCCGCGCCGCTCTGTTGGAAGCCTGCTGCTGCGGATGAATCAGATCCTGCCCACAGAGCACGCATCCCTGACTGTGCCGGCCCCAGCGTGGGCACCCCTTGCAGCCCCCTGTAGCCCCCGCTTCCCTGCTGGAGTTGTGCGGCGGGCCGAGTGATGGCTGGGCAGCTTAGATCCCTGCAGGAGTGAGGCAAAGTGGTAGGGGGTGCAGGGATCCCTACGAACTTTGCGCAGACGGCTGGCCTGTGAAGCGGACACGTTGATGGGATGGGGCGAAGCAGCGGAGCCGCATCTGACCAGCGCCTACACCAGCGGCTGAGTGGCCCAGTGTATGTGAAACGCCACAAGCTACAGCACCGAGCTGAAGCCAGGCCATTGAGACTTGGTTGCATTTTGAAGCTACACGTGTAGGCATTGCAATACCGGGGCTGCCTGAACATCCGAGACCACAGGTCAGTGAAGTCTGGGATAACAAGTGCAAACTCGAACGGCCGCTCATACCATAAGCTCTCACTATCCGTTTAGACAGGCGGTGGGGCGGCTGGCGGGCTGACACCCTTGGCTGCCACTGGAGTGGCTGAATAAAGCGGATAAGATTTGACACCCTGAATTCCGGATACGTGGGAGAGCGCAATCCATTGTTAGGCTGGGCGAGCTGTACCCCTATGAGCCGGGTATCACCTGCACCACACTTGGCGTGACAGCAGCGAACCCGGCGCAGGGTTCCGGATACCATAATCTCCCAGTGGCCCAGGCGAACCCAAGGCGACTGCCACCGATCCCCGGAACTGCCTGGGGCTAACTACCAGACGACTACAGGGTAATGGGGAACACGAGGAAGCAAGACAAAATGGTGGAGGGAGCAGGAGCTAAGAAAAAAGGGCCGATGGATTCACGCACTAGCAGTCAATCGGGAGGCAGCGAGCTTGAACCACCACCAACAGCTAATCCTGAAACGGGTGCGGAGAGCGGAGAGAGGGTTGAATACCTGACCAATATAGTCCAAATGGTTTCCTCTCCCTGAATGTGAAGCTGGACGACATTGTAACGACCATAGGAACACTAAAAACCAGAGTTGATAAACAGGATCTGAGACTAACAGAGGCAGAGAACAGAATTGGAACAACGGAAGACACGGTCGCACGACATGACCAAGACATTGCCCAGCTCAGAGAGAACCTGAATAGACTGCAGAACAAATGCGAGGATTTGGAATCACGCTCAAGAAGGAACAAAGCACGCATAGTTGGGGTTCTGGAGTCATTCGGCAAAGACAAAATGGAAACAAGAGTTGAAACACTCCTCAAAACCCTTTTTGGAGCAAACTCCCTCTCTGAACACTTCCTAATTGAACGTGCACACCGCACACTGGCCCCGGTGCCGAAACCTGGGGCGCCGCCCCGCACAATAATTGCAAGAATGCTCAATTATAGGGACAGAGACACGTTCCTTCAACTGGCACGGGAACATGGGACACTACACTACGAAGAAACCCGTATACACATTTACCTGGATTTTGCCAACGGAGTTCAGGCAAGTCTTAGGTCATATGAGAAAGTTAAAAAACTTTTACGAGCAAGACAAGTCCCATATGCACTGATATTCCCATCCAAGTTACGAATCCAATACGGAGGAAGGGCACACTTCTTTGAGACTACTGCTGCAGCTCAGGCCTATGTGGAAGCCACCATCCCACTGCCCCCTAAAGGTCGCGGTCCTGACCAAAACAGGAGACATCCACCTGCAGATGTAGACTGAAACCTAGCTGAGTAACCTGACGCATGCAAGTATCCTTCTGGGTTTTGGAATTGTTTGGCCCCCATGGGGGCTCCAAGTAATGAGAAGCGGGCCATGAGCCGGTCGGGTAGCCTCGTGATGCAACGAAGCACCCTCAGGAATGTTCCTAACAGTTGTCAGGGTCCATCGTCAAGTTGGGTCAGATGATGTGGGTGGAGGGGGGGTTAGGGAAAGAGGAGATGTTTTGTATTATTGCAACCAACCAGACGAGTTTGAGTCTTGGGAACAGCAAGAACGGTTGAAAGTTGTGGGTTAACTGAAATATGGTCTTGCAGGCGCCGACGCAACTCAAATGTTGATATTTTGCATAATCCACGTCGCTACAGTATACTACGATATGTTCGGATAAAAAATGGGTGATGGGTTAAAGATAAGATTAATGTCATGGAATGTCCGAGGTCTAAACAATCCAATGAAGGCCAGAAAGGTAGACAGCTATGTCACCAGGCATGGGCCACACATTCTGATGCTGCAAGAAACACACGCACAGAAATTGGTAAATAAGAACTTACTGGCTAAGTGGGGCAAACTGCAATACTATACCAACTATTCTTTGCAGTCCAGAGGCGTTTGCACCCTCATACACCACTCTATGGGCTTTCTTGCAAAGGGCCACTTGGCGGACCCAATGGGTAGATATGTACTGGTTTGGGGGAAAATAGCGGGGAAACAAATAACCTTGGTGAACACCTATGGCCCCAACTTAGATGACCCTGGCTTCTACCTACATATGCTGGAGATTTGTACTAAACATGACGCGACTAATGTTATATGGGGAGGAGACTTTAACGTCCCTCTAGACCAGGCCCTGGATAGATCCTCCAAAGGGAACAGGCCACCTCCCAGAGTGGCATTGACCTTGAAACAAATCCTTTCGCAATTGTCCCTAATTGATGCCTGGAGAGTACTCCATCCAACCAGCAAACGGTATACATTCTATTCCTCTGTGCATGACAGTGAGTCACGTATAGATCATTGGTTTGTGTCCTCAGACATTGCACCTGCACTACAAAATTGCGATATTCTGCCCCACACGCTATCGGACCACTCCCCGGTTATGTTGGAGATTATTATGAAAGATGCCCCTAGATCGACGCAGAGATGGAGAATGCCTAGAGATATACATAAGGACCCAAATGTTGTCAAAACCCTACACGATGAAATTGCTAACTTCTTCACAGACAACATTGGGTCTGTAGCCCAAATATCAACAGTGTGGGAAGCCTTTAAAGTCTGGGCAAGAGGGGCCTGGATAATCAAAACCACTGGTCTACTAAAAGGCATACGTACAGAACTGGAGGGGGTGGAGAGGGAGTTGAATGAATTGGAAGAAACTGATAGTCACACATATAGCAGGGACACACTGGCCAAAATACACAAACTTCTTAGAGATTTTGATAGGTTGGCAGTGCGGGAAATACAATACATGGCAGCCACAGCCCGGGTGCGCAGATATGGTGAGGGTAACAAAGCAAGGAAAATGTTGGCCAACTTGGTTAAACAGGAAAAACAATCAACCCCGATCACCGCGATCCAAACAACACAAAATGAAATGATCAACGTGGACGCTAAAATCTTTGCAAAGGTATTGGCGAACCGCATGCTACCCTTCACACCCACGCTGGTACATGCAGACCAAAGTGGGTTTATTCCCCGTAGGTCCACTGCCTTAAATTTGCGTAGATTATTCGGCATAATGGCACAAATAAACCCAAACAAGCAGGCTGTGGTGGTGTCTCTTGACGCAGAGAAAGCGTTTGACTCAGTCTCCTGGGAATACCTCTTCTTAGTTCTTAAGGCGTTCGGGGTGGGCCCCTACTTTATCAAATATGTCAGATTGCTATACACTGCCCCCGGGGCGAAAGTATGCACAAATAGAGCCATGTCTGAGCTGTTCGAACTGGGCGGGGGCACCAGGCAGGGGTGCCCCTTCTCCCCCATTCTCTTCGCATTAACAATAGAACCCATGGCAGCTGCAGTTCGGTTGAGACATAACAACAGGGGTATAACACTGAAAGGAGCCACCCAAATAATATCACTATACACGGACGACACACTGCTATATGTCCACAAACTGGATAAAAACATTGACTCCATCATGGCAGACATTAACGAATTTGCACAGTATTCCGGGTACACAATAAATAACTCCAAGTCAGAAGTATTACCGCTCACCCCTCCACGAAAAGCCCAGTTCTGACATGCGGCCTCAAGTGGGCAGGCCGGAACATTAGATACCTGGGGGTGTTGGTTTCAGCCAATAAGCAGACCCTTTATACGGATAACCATGACCAGGTGCTGCAAACAATCAATACCAAACTGCAGGTCTGGAGGCAGCTTCCAATTTCATTGCACAGTAGAATCGCAATCCTTAAAATGATTGTGCTCCCAAAACTGCTATACCTATTTGTGAATATTCCCATATGGCCGGGAAAGGATTTCTTCTCCAGGCTCAGGTCCATGGCGGTGTCATTTCTCTGGAACGGGGGTGGCCAGGATTAGCTGGGGAAAGATGATGGAACCATATGAAACAGGGGGAATAGCGGTGCCAGACTTCGAGCTCTATTACTCAGTGGCGCAGGCGTAGTTCGCAAGGCACTGGTATGATGATGCAGACAACTCGCCACACACCTGGATAGAGGAGTACACCACTGCACCCACAGATGTCAGATCAGTCATTTATGATACAAGACACAGAGACACATGTGAATTTGACCCTGTGAGCTGAACCGTGAGGGCCTGGGGGGGGCGATATTTAAAAGACTGAATATAGAGATCCCATACAACCCCGAGACTCCCCTTTGGAACTATCCAAACATCCCTCCTACATTTGACACCAGTATACAGGAGGCCTGCAACCCCACTAGAGAGATGATGGTGGGAGACATGTATATAGAGCGGAAGTTCGTAACCCTCGCTGTATTCACAAGAGGCATGGGAGGATGCCTGCTTCGCACACTACAGTATTATAGAATGAGATCTGCATATCAAGCATGCTGGCCGTCATTCCCTGACGAACCCACCTCACACCCTTGCATACAACTAGTCACAACACAGGACGGGCTGGGAATCTCCAAATTGTATAAGACAATACAGACCCACACTCCCACACCCAACCGGATGAAAGAGAAATGGGAAACAGATATGAAAATACAAATACCCAATGACAAATGGGGCAGATATTGTGCACTCACGAAAAAGGTATCCCTCAATGTGGGACTATGCCAAATACAATTCAAAATTCTTAACAGGTTACACTACACACCTGCTAAAGTTGCTACATTCACACCAGACGATTCGGGCAATTGCCCCAAATGTGGGATTCCGCAAGCAGGATCATATCATATGTATTGGGAGTGCCCGGAAGTGGCACGGTTCTGGGAGAGGGTGGCTGCCATGCTGAATGAGCTCACACAGATCCCCCCACATTTGTCTCCCCAAAAATATCTGTTCGAGGGAGATCGGTAAATGTTCGGAAAAAATCAGAAGACTGTTTAATGTATCATGTGTTATTGCCAAGAAATGTATATTACAAGCATGGAAAAGCCCGAAACCCCCTACCATGAACACTTTCCTGCGTGAACTGACATACATCAATGAATGCGAGGAACAATACGTGCTCACCCAACCCAACACAAGTTGACCGAAGGACATCTGGGGCCCCTTTAGGACATACCTATGTGACATGCTTTTGGATAACGAAACAGATATGGGAACTATGAACTGATTAACATGTGACAATGCTATTGCTGTAAATGGACCATATGATATGTTAATTGAGTGCCGATGTAACTGTTGAGACCTTTAATAAAAAGATGTTTTAAAAAAACGTATAAAGTGTGTTGACATTCCTTTGTGGGGGATTGGGGACTACACTGTACTTAAGAACCAGCCTGCATCACCTGCTGAGAAGCTAGTCCTTGATTGCTCGTCCATTGTTACTGTAATAGAGAATCTTGGCTGGGGTCCTCTGTGCCTCTCCCCTACCATATAGAGAGCAGAAGCAGAGACACTCCCTCCAGTCTTTACACGGACATTACTGAGGACAGCATGTTTAGAGAAGACTAAATAGATAATGAAGTAGGTGTTTTTTAGGAGCACCACATACTGGATCAAAATAGAGAGAATGGAAAATCCCACAGCAAATGGTAAAAATGGGCAGCACCCAGCATATTTTCAGGAAGACTTGGAGAGAGTGCCTAGTGTCTTGTGAACCATAGGCCCTCATGACGTGAGTCTATTGAAAGGAATAGGGGAACACAATAAAAAGGTATACATATGTAAAGGATTATAAATATGTAAAAATGAGAGGTTTGCGTTGTAATTAGACTAATTAATATAAAATAATAAGATAATCATAAAAAGATAAAGATAAAAGCGCAGAAGTAAGAAGCTCAAATCAAAAGATTGACGTTAATTCAGGGGAATAAATAAATAATGAAAGGATGAATGGATGAATGAATATTAAAGCAGCAAAAAACACAGGTTGATAGAAGGTGCAAATAAAGGAATAAAGAGTAATGTTGTGAGACAAGGGTGATGAAGGAAGGTCTGGATAAGATATCCATATTTGCAAACAATAAGCACAATGGATGGTGCTAGTTATAATTGATTAGTGTGGTGTGTTTTGATGAAAATAAAATATGATTAATGAAAGGTCAAAGGGGTATGGCTGGCCAAGGTTGATTTGACAATATGAGAGATTTGTTTATAGAACTACACCAACGTTCTTATTGAGAATAAGTAACAAAAACATTGCTTATATGTAAATGTTGATGTCGATTTATGTTTTACAGATGAAAATTATTGTTATTTTTGAGCACAGAAGAAATGGCTCTATGGCCTTAGTCGAGCATAGCAATATAATGGGAAGAAACATTATATTATTTAAGGTAAGTATTAATGGGCAAGTAGAAAATGAAAAGGTAAGTATCAGTTGACAGAGTAAGTGTGTGAACAAACTTTATTGATCATTAAGAGGATCCAGGTGAGAACAGAAAAAAGGCAGTAAGGATACAGTCTTTTAAATAGATAGCATTTTCCCAAGAGAGGTACAACCAGTTGTGAGCAGACAATAGCATATATATGTATACAAGTACGGCCATATCTAGTGACAAGAATAAAGAAGACCTTTGGATAGAAGATGGAGTAACCTTTTTGTAATTCTGATGAGAAATGCCAAATAGGTGCATTTGGCAAACGCATAAAGTTTTGAGAATAGGCAAAACGATGTATGCCTATATGTTACACCTGCATGCCTTTAATAGGAACAGAGCTGGGTTCCAAATAACAGGGGTAGGCAAGATTAGTGGAGGTTGGGCGATGAAAAATATTCATGATGTCTCAACAGAATAAACGCAGCAAACAAAGAAGAATACTGTGGACCCATGCCATCAGGAGGAGGACTTCAAAAGTACAGAGAAAATATTCAGCACAGCAGAAGAAACTAAAGTAAAACAGGCCTGATTGCTACACTAATGACAGGTTGATAGAACATGCACCAACAAGTTTTTGGGGACAGAAAATTAGGCCTACATTTCAGTGGGCTGAGAGGGTCAAGAGATGATTTCCCTAGTCTGAGACATCTGTTGCTTCTGTTATAGACCCTTTTTTGAAAGGCTCGGGTCAGTACAGATCTATAGATCATAGCGATGTATGATTCATGTAGTTAATCAGATTTGTGGTAAGCTATACAGCAGATTTACAAGTTTAGCAACATAATGATGTAGCCTAATGAAACCTATAAAATTAGATATGATACTTCGTATTTATTCTAGCAGTGTTTTTGTAATCTATGCCATTTTGCTGTGTAACCGATGATTGGGACTTTCACCTTACACAAAAGTCCAGCAGAATATGCAATCCTCCTGATTAGATATTTGTACATACAGGTACGTTTCGACAAGTAGTAGGTTAATTACTGTAGGTAATCAGTATGGTACTTTTAATAGGACTTTGGTCGTACATCCTGAATATCATTGGTGACTTAAATTCTTAACGCAACCTAGACATTGCTCTGAGGTACAATTGAAATATTACCAATTATCTTTAAAACCCACATTGTGTGTAACCTTAAATATGCCTCATTACATTGGGACAACAGCACATTGGCATCTATCAGACACATAGCGATTACCGCATTAGGGGCTATCTCACGTTTCATGGCTCGAACTAATAATGTTGCACATACAAAAAATTATTTTTTCACATATCATTAGAATCACCCTGTCATCCAGGCACTTATATAAGGGGACATCACCCTTTATAAGAACAAGGTTGAACTGCATTTCTGTCCATGTACACAGTGGGCATACGACACTATATAATCTGCGTATTACCCAGGTAACATAAGACGCTGCATGCTCTGTTGTTCTCTGATGGGAGCACGTAACGTCTGAATGAGAAGCGTGGTTACTTTAACAACCTTCACAAACTTGAGCTCGGTGCTCAATTGCTGTCTAATAATCGCCATAATAAGACACGCTGCACTTAGTTTAGAAAAACTGTTGGGTCTCAAACGGTACAAGTTTTTGGTTCAGATTTACTTCGTTGTCACATTATGAAATGGAAAGATTCTAAATACGAACGTTCTGTAACTTTCAATGTAGTTACTCATTGAAGAGCGACCAGAAGAGACACAGTCGGCATCTGAAATGCCCATGTTATGACAGGACCCGCATTCCCAAGAAACTCAAAGCAGATCAAACATACATTCTGCCAAACACCGTAGGCACTCTCCTGCAATTATTTGTGTGTCTGGAATGTCCATAGTCTGCCATCCCAAAAGGCACCGTTAGCACATTATGAAACCCTGTCTTACAGGACTTTTTTTTTATTCTTTTGCCCAGCGGGCTACAGTTTTATTATACTGCACGTGACTTTGTGAAAAGTGAATCCACTCAGCACATCGATAGAGCACCATCGACCTGGTTTCTTTGTAAAATCAAGCATATAACATAGAGGTGAGGGAACCATTGGATAAGTCATGGCTAGCTGATAACATAACTAAAAATAGAACAGCTTATTATTTGTTTAAGGGATGGTGCACTAATGTGACTAGGCATTATCGTTTCCCCATAGTGAAACCTGATTTTTGGAATTGATATATGCACATGCAAAGTTTATTGAGCACAGAAGATTGCAGGTATCAAGAGACCACTTTTTCATCTCTAATTTCAACTTAACAAACAATTGTATGGTTTGCACGTATCTTGGCTTTGTAGCTATCCTGTTGATGAGACCTACATCTCTGTCTAAATATGTTTTCATATTATTGATTGCCATTATAGGATTCTCCCTGAAGAAGGACCCCTGGTTTGAAATGCATTGGTGCTAGTGACCTTCTGCTTCTCCGCAAGAATGAACTTTCATTAAAAGAGTCTGTGCATTACCTTGAGGTATCCCAAGAAGTCCTTTTTTGTGTTTAATAATATATCAAGTTGGAATAAATGAAAAATAACTTTCAGTAGTCTTCCCTACAATATTTGTCGACCCCAGGTCTGATGAAATCTTTCATCAGACAATTTTTCTCAGGGTCAAGAAATGAACTCAGTAAACATTTTTTGATCAAAAGGAAAGAGCATAGGTCCACCTTGAAGAAATAACTGATCGCTTTGCCAATGTAATAAAATTACTTTGCCTCTATTTTGGTTTTCTACAGGAAGCATGAACCCATACCAGCATCTTCTTCTTGAGCTACAGATGCACCAAGAAGAAAGAAGTGGAGCGATTGAAGAAAACGCATCTTTTTTCAACAAAATGTTTTGAATTTGTTATGTTGTCTGTTTGTCTTTTATTAATATTAAGGAGACTGTATACATCTGTGGGGAGAAGAGTGACAAGCACAGAGAAAATGTGTCCTTTGCTATTTAACATTGTTGGAAAGAAAAGACACAAAATCAGAGAAAGGCAAATACATATACTATATGGTCTCAGGTCGTGGCCAAACCTAGGTATCAGCCAGTATGCATAACGTATAAAATGACATCAAGATGTGCAAAAAGGGAGAAAGGAGCAGCCATCCTATTATATTAGAAAAAGAGAAAATGCAGTAGAAATTGTTTAAGGAGGTAGGAATGCTTAAAGGAGGCACATAAGTAGTCTAACATTTGGGTTTAAGGAGGCAGTACTGACAATAAAGATACACTTATTGTTCAAGAAAATCATTCGGTTTTATATTACAGATGGTCAAGAGATACCTACATACCAGGTGATTGACAGCAACCAATCCTGCGAGCAGGGAGAAAAAGCCCAGTGTGAAAAGGGTTTCGAGGGACCCATCCAGATGCCCAATTGCAAATGCTTTTGGAAGGGTGGTCCTGTGAAACTCCCCCATCCTTGTGCTCCCCAGAAACAATTGAATGCCCCCCACTGACTATGTTATTTGAATCAAAAGATTGAGAGTTTGAGTACTCTATGATTGTAACGAACGATGAAACCGAAAAGACTGGCCTATGAATCAAGGGGCCCATGAACTTGCTGCAAAGCAGCTCTAAGGACAAATAAAATAAATGGATTAATCATAAAGATGCGGAATAATCTAAATAAAGGTGAACTGGATGGAAGATGTGTCGATGGAAGAAAAAAAGAAGAAGACAAGCATTAAAAATATGCATGGGGAGAGAGCGGGAAACAAGGAAGTGTTGTGAGGTGGGAGAAAGTAAAAAAAGTAAAATAAACTAAAGTTTACACATGGACGGAACAGGAGAAAATAGGCTGGTGGGTTCCCTCAAGGAATGATTTCTCCCGATTCCCATGGTGGCCAAAAAGAAAATTTCTTGTTGTGTATGCTATGTTACATTTAATTGGGTAATGGGATTCAGACAGAAGCAAATAAAGTTATCCTTTGAGGATCCAAATATACTAAAGTTCAAAAAGGGCGAAATGCTCCAATAGGTCTTTTGGCAAAAGGAGATACATATATGTTTTAGATTAAGAGAGTACAAAATGATTGAAGATACACTGTTCATTACATAGACATGTTTTATGATACCTCCCATGTTGAGACAAATCACCACGCTGAGGTTGGTGACTGAGACAGGGATGTATAGGTAGAATTTATATGGGGGAGGGTGCACACTGGGTGTTTTGTCATGTATTGAACAGTGGTCTAATACTGACCAGAGGGGGGGAGTGTATAGGGGTATCAGACCCCTCTCCCCTCAAGCTGAGTACAGATAACATGATAGGCTGATCAATGGTTCCAGTATTGCAGAAATTAGAATTCTAGTGTTCATAAAGCTAAAAAAAGGTCCCTATTCGGGCGACATATTTTTGGGGTCAGAATGACGCAGGAAGTGAAGGGTGCCGCAGGTAGTACAGACACATCATGAATATGGAAATATAGATTCTGGAAACTGGACAGAAAATGAGATATGCCTAAAAGTAAATATTGATTTACCGTTTCGTAGCAAGGTCGAAAAGACTGAGATATGTTTTCAAAATGGATGTCAAATGCAAAATGGCGTCTTGAGAGCAGGTGTCAAAAGGCTGGAATCATGCTGCTTACATAATAGAAGGTCTTTGGAAGCATCTCACTGTGAAATAATTGGGTCTGGATATTACATTTGAAACTTGGCTGGAAAAAGCAGACATGATTGATGGTAAATCAGATAAAGGCAGGGAAGTTACCAATTAGCACAAATCAGCTGAAATACTTGCCACAAACAAAATGAGCTTATTGGGTTTTCCACGGAATAAGCTGTCAATTAAATTTGGCAGGACCTCGAGAAGCAGATAAATTCTGTTTTTTCACAGGAGTTAAAAGATGTATAATTGTGTTCAGCTGGGTCTAAAATAAGCTTATCAGTCTATGTGTCAGTCAGCAAATGGTTAGCAATAATGAACTCATGTGGGCTTTATGAGTGACAGATAAGCCACCCAATCAAAGATAAAGGAGGGCTTTTGTCTGGCTAAAAGGCCCAATCAGATATGTATCCTGAAATTGCATGAAAGTATTGCATCATTGAAAAGGCCTACAAAAGGAGGAAGGCAGAATGCTTCTCTGTGTGCCCTTCCAGTGTGTCTTTCAAACCTGTATTAAAAATGACAGTGAATTTCACCCGGGCGTCAGTTACTTTACTCTTGTCTCCAGTGCCAGAGTCCACAGATGTCAGAGGAAGCTTGATGGGATGCAGAACGACCTTCTTTACACTACTTCACTCAGAGGTCAGTTTTTTTCAATAGTTGCAGTCCATATAGTATGGGTTCCCTATCTTTCATGAATGCCAGAAAGGGTGCCCATGTGCAAATGTATTTAGACATGGTGGTGTACATTAGCACTGATATTCTTTTCATTCCTATAACCTCCCACACCTTAATCCACCAATATGAGATGATGGGCCTTCTGGGTTTTCCAGAATGGAGCCAGAGTTATTCTCGTCACCATAAGTAAGTGGGATATTAGGTCTGCTCAGGGCCCTGACATGGGCTTGGTGTCATCATTGGAACATCCCCCAAAATCAGAATCAATGGGCTGAAGGGAGGAGTATGGCCTGTGATATCTCTTATTTATGGCAACATTTCTTTCCAGTAAATTTCTATCGTTGGGAATCTCCACCACATATGGGCCATATCCTCCCTTTGGCCACAATTATGCCAACAGCGATCCGAGATTTCCGGGTAAATCTTATTCAATCTCTGTGGAGGCATATATCTCTGTTAGCACAGTTTAAAGGCCCCTTCTTTTATCAGTGTGTACTTAGAGCTTTTGTCGCTCTCATCCAAATATGTTGCCACGATTCCCAGGATACGTCCACCCCTAGCTCTTGTTCCCATTTGAGAAAATGTGGGAGTTTCTCCCCCTCAATCTGTTTTTCTAAGAGTCTATAATAACTGGAAGCCTTTTTTACCCTCAACCCTTCATGCATTGTGAGTTCCAGACGAGTAGGGACCTTAGAAACCACCAGTTTTACTTTTACATCACCATTGGTGAGCCAGTGTCTTATTTGCATGTAGCGAAAGTGCTCTGTCTCAGAGACAGAAAACATCTCTTTCTTTTTATTATTATTATTATTATTATTATTATTATTATTATTATTATGATTATTATTTTCCCTCCTGAAATGTAAGTGGGTGGCCTTCCCTATATAGTTCCCAAAGTGTCAAGGGACCTTGTCTCTCTCAGTTTATGAAAGCTCTCTTTTTCAAACCCAGGGAGAATTCTTTGTTCTGGGTAACCGACGCCCATCCCAGTCTTAATTCCCAATAGGAACCCACTCTATCCCAATGTTTTAGAGTGCAGTTAGTCGTAACTTGGAGCCTTCCCCTAATTCATCTGGCTTCTTTCATCAGGAAAGGAAGGAGTGAGAGCGGGGAATCTAGGTTAGCAGATCTCTTTCCATTTTGGATCTCTCATTGTCTCTGGCCAATCTAACATCAGGGCTATTTGGGTATCTGTGGGAAAGTATCTGTGGACTGAAGGGACATTCAATCCTCCAGCACCTTTTGACCTAGTAAGACCCCTCCGCTGGACCCTTGGAGGTTTATTGACCCATACAAATTTCTTTATCGCCCTTTGAAGCTCTACAAGGTCTTTAGCCGGGATCTGAATTGAGAACGCCTGGAACGCCTGGAATATATAAAGTAACCTCTGGAGAAGGGTCATATTTACCCATTGGATCTAACATAACCAGGAAATCTCCTGAAGCTCCCATTGTGCCAGCTATTCGTTGGCTTCCTTCCACAATCCTAGGATATTGGCTTACTGTAGGGTGTCACATGTTGGGTGATGTTTACCCCTAAGTATTTTTCACCGCCCACTTAAACGAGAATCTTTGTTTCATGACCCTAAGAGTTTCAGAGGATTCTCTGATGTTGAGACTAATCAATTTGTCGTTATATATGCAAAGCCCACAATATTGCCAAAGTAATTCAGCATGGTTAGTAACTCCGGCTGGGTTCTGAGCAAGTCACAGAGGAAACAAAGGATATCATCATAATATAACATCACTTTGTGGGAGGAGTTATTATGCATAATCCCCTGGATTCTGGGTTTCTAAAAAATCCACTGGGCCAACGGTTTCATCACTAGGGCAAAGATCAGGGGTGTCATTGGGCAGCCCTGTCTGGTTCCTCTTTCCAGAGTAATTAGAGATGTCCATTGCCCATTGACCCTCACTTTAGTTCTGCGGATTTTAAAATTGGCCATAATGTATTTTGAAAATGTTTGGCCCAAATCCAAACTCATGAAGCATCTTTTCCAGCTAATTCCTGCTAATACCATCAAATGCCCTATGTGTATCGAATGAGAGTCTCACAAACCGTTTTAATCTTTGTGAGCCAATCGCTATAAGAGCTACTACTCTCATAATATTGTCATCTATGATGAAGCCCATTTGATCCCGGTTGATCTGTGACAGGAGAAACCTCATCATTCTGGACAAGTACATTGTACTATAAATCTTTGCATCAATATGCTGTGCACTCCTCAGAATTTGTCCCCGGCTTCAGGAGCAGTGTTGCCATCGAATCAGCCATAGACTCTTTCACCGCAGCAGTTCTCTGAAAAGAAATATATAACTTGGTGGGGTGTGGAGTTATTATGTGAGTGAATGTCTTGTAAAGCTTACTAGTGAAGCCTCCAGCCCTGGGCCCTTACAATTTGGAAGTGAGCGTATTACCTGAGTCGCTTCCTGCTCTGTTATCAACACTTCAAAGGCTTCCTGGGTGTCCCTAGAGATTTTGGGGAGTTTCACTGCAGCCATAAATTTCCCTCCCTGCTTAGGGTCTCCTGGAACCTTAGCCACTGCTTCCGGAAAATAATTCTCCATTATCTCGAGTTTCTCAGGTCCAGTAGTAGCTCTGAAACTGTCTGAGTTTCTCAGGGCTGTAACATAATTACGCGTGTTTAGCTTATACAGTTTTGCTGCTAAGAAGTTTTTGACCTTGTTGGCTTTAGAATAAAAGTGTTGCTTCATATAAAGAATCGACTGGGCAGTTTTTTCTGTTATATGATCCTCTAATACCTTTCTTGCCAACTGCAATTCTCTTAGAGTTCTCTAGGAATTTCTTTGTTTGTGGGCTAATTCCCAGGCTTGGACCTCCTCCTCTAAAAGAGCCTGGTGGGCACTGTTCCCCTTCTTGAAGATTGCCATTGGGCTAACAATTTCCCCTCTAAGCACTGCCTACCCTGCGTCCCACACTATCCGAAGATACGAGGTTTCCTGTGTCATACTGAGCGAAATAAGTATTTAGCGTTTCCAATTAAATTAGCTTTTATCGCTATATCCCACAAGAGAACATCATTCAGCCACCAGAGTGGTCTGCTGAGTTGAACAGGTATCCCTACGGCATGGTCCGAATGGACCCTCGGGAGAATCTCTATCTCCATCATGCTTGGGATCAAAGTATTGGATGTTAGCAGCATGTCTAATCTTGAGAACCCTTTGTGAACCGCAGAGAAAAAAGTATAGTCCCGCTCCTGTGGGTGGAAGAACTGCCAAGCCTCAATGATGGAGAAGTCACAAAGGAATTTGCGTGGTTTGTGGGAGGTAATGTCTTATCCATAGTGGGGTCTATTACACAATTAAACTCCCATTCTATTACTACATCCCCCACTGTGAACCCAGCAAGAAACCCGGAGAAGGATTCCAGCAAGGAATCTTGGCCTTCATTCAGAGCGTATACAGAGGCCAGAGTGATAGTCTGATTATTTAATTTTGCAGTGACCAGTAGGTATCTACCCTCACCATCTAGCAATATGTCATTAACCCTTATGGGAACCCCTTTCCAGATCAAAATGGTGACCCCCATGCTTCTTAGAGCCGCTGCTCGCAAAATAAGCCAAAGAATATCGCTTATTGCCCAGCCTAGTGAGGGGTCAGAAATGTGAGGCAGACATCTTTGTGAAGGTTTTTCAAAAGATGCCATTTTAGTAACTCAAAAGGTTGTATAAACCCCTCACTACCCCTACCCTGACGAGCATTTCCCTGCCTAAAATAAACTAAAGCAAACACTCTAACAAATGCTTTCTGTCCCTCACACTTATACATACACCATCTTATCACCAGATTCAAGCAGGATGTTGTTCAACAGTTACAAAAGGATAAGAAAAGCCTGTGTCATAACAAGTTCTCTTTTTTTTCCAACTTGAATTCAACCAAGAGTTCACAAGTTTCAACAAAGATTCCTCTTTTCACTTGCGACAAAGATCTTGAAACAACTTTTTTTCATTAGGAAAGAATATTTTTGTATTTCATTAATTTCAACAAAAAGGTCTTTGCCAGGATATTTCTGCACCAGTTCACAAACCACTTGCTTGACAATATTAAATAATTCTGCAGTAGTTCACACAACACTCACTTCAGTGATATTCATTTGTCAGGATCATTCTGCATTAATCCACAAAAGTTCTTCAGTGCTTCTTCAATTTCTTAGTCAATATTTTTAAGCACACACAGTACTTCAATGTCTTCCACCCGGTCCACTCTGCTGTCAGGCCTACTACTATAAAGTTCCCTGCTCTGGTGTACTCTCCCGCCAGGCCAGAATAAACTACTAACTAACTCCAAGTACTTCTGTGGTAAGAGTTAACGTCAAACAGGTTAAATGTCTTTTGCTCCACAACATCAAGCTTAAGAAGTTCTTCAGAGGAAACAAGAACCACACTGGCGCTCATTGTTAAACATTTGTGATTGCCACACTCAATTCTGATTATGCACCGCTCCTTCTGAATACCTTCTATCAGAACCACTGCCTTCCTGCCACTCTTGTTTCTCCCCACTTCTGCTCCACAATATCACATTCAAGTATTATTTCTGGGAGAACAAGACACACATTGGTGCTGTTTGGTACACCCTTGTGATTGACCCAGGCAATGCAGGCTAAGCTCCACTCCTCCTGAATGCATTCTATCAGAAGGGCAGCCTTACTGCCACTCTTGTTTCTCCCATTTCACACTACCCAAATGCTGATAACGATTCTGTCTCAATGTCACACTTCTTTGGATTTGCCATTGTGTGTTTAAGCAACTTCCTCTTATGACTTCCTCTACGCATGGGCGATAGTCTTCACAAACATTGAAATTCTCAATTGCCTTCTTTTGGCTTGGGCAATTCTAGTTCTATGTACATTGCCTTGGTATGTTTCTCTTTTGGCTTTGGCAATAGTGGTCTGCATTTTCTTCTTGGGTTATTACCCCCTCTTGTTGCTGGCTTTTAATATAACCCACAATGTTATAATCACACTCTTCTGGTCTCATAATAAGGTTCTTGTTCTGCCATCTGCTCCTTTTTAAATCAGCTTGGTTTGCAACCAAAGAATTAGCCTGCTTTACATTAGTTTGGTATTCAAAAACATTCCTCTTATTCAATTTTACTTCATTTATTTTATTTCTGAGGTTAAGGCCCCTGAACTTGGGCAGCGGACAGTTACAGAGTGCTTCGGGGTCACAATCTAACTGTTAACTCATCGCATCAAGCGTGCGTATCCATTCTCCTCGCTGTGTCTAGGTCCCCTGCTTCTGTTTTCTCCCACGGCCCGGCAACCTCTCCTTTGCGGCTTCCTGAAGCCCGCATCTGTCAACAGTAGAGCTCTCCTGGCTCCCACCGCTCTCCGATGCTCGCCTGCCACCGGCGCTTGTCTGGCAATGAGAAAAACTGTTAAATGGTGTTCTTTCCACTGAGCGACCTCTGCAGTCATGGTCTTGAGCATAAGAGACCCTCTCAGGACCGGCATCCGCTTTAACCCCACTGTGGTCTCGGAGTCTCAGCTGTCATCTAACTTCTGTTTTTGTTGCCCCATGGTGATGTGCACACTATTCCACCTTCTGCTACTGCTCTTCTTAATGGTCCGCACCTGAGGGGGGCCTTTTATGCCTCCCTCAGGTGTGGGTCATTATCCCTAATAGGCTGCAACTTGCAATCTCGTACCTCTGCAGTCCTCTCCTTCATCCAAGTACTTCAGGAATTATGGGATTTGGAGCTCACAATATAAACTCAGCTTTCTTCATGAAATTATCATCACAAAGTTCACTTCTCTCCTTATACATATTCCCTAAAGGAGTATTATAAGGATTCAATTAAGTATTTGCCTTTACAGAAGAATAGAGGATTTCAGGGACTAAATTGGTAACACTTAAAGACCCCTTTTTATTATTTCACTGGGATTCATAGGAGCTTTCATATCTCTAAATGTGAATGACTTTAAAAAGAGGGTTTCTCACTCCCAATACATGACTGGTTATGATTGTCTTCAACTACATTACGACAGTTAGCTTGAGAAAATAAAAGCTCTATAACAGCAAGCCATTATATATTCCAGCATCAATGATATCCCCTTCCTTGAGGAAGAGAAATACTGTGCCTCATCCCACAAAGTCCTCCTGTTGTCCTGGGGCCCTTCTCCTCCCAAGTGATCCTCCCAGCTAATACCGCCTGCAGGGCCATGATCAGGAACGTCTGCCTTTCCCTGTTCACCTGGAAGGAGACTTCAGGCAGGAGTTTTGTGAGGAATGTGCAGGATTCATCACACTAACCTCATCCTTTGGGAGCAGGTGTGTTTCCTGGAGAAATTGTTTTGCACCGCCCAATGATACTAATCTTTGGAGCACTTATTTCCATTTGATCTGCGAATTAAGCCCCTGAGCATTCATGATGACAAACACTAGGTCAGGAGTCTCCATCTACAACCTGGCAGAGGTTCCCATCGCCACCTTCACAGTCCAGAATCTCTCCTGAAAATTTTGCACAGATATAATCTCTCAGTGCACTGATTTGACTCAACCTAAAAACTAAACACAACATCCCAAAAAGTTAAGCAAAAGCATTCCAACTAAAATGAATAGCATCTTCTTTGTGGCCTGTAGCTTCACTTTATCAGCTACAAGTTCTTGCACTTTCCTGAGAGGATCCCCTCCTCCTGATATTATTTCCTTCCAGGGTATGAAGACTTTCTGTCCATACGACTGCCCCGCCTGATCCCCCACCTGCCCTTAATTTGCCATAACTCTCAACCCCCTCCCGTAACAAACCTCA
Organism: Ambystoma mexicanum; assembly: GCF_040938575.1. NCBI lineage: Eukaryota > Metazoa > Chordata > Amphibia > Caudata > Ambystomatidae > Ambystoma > Ambystoma mexicanum. The sequence goes on from NC_090937.1 coordinate 277,383,575, forward strand.
ACTTGTGGAAACAACTAGGGGATTCACTCCTGAACGGAAGTTCGATGATGATCAAACAAGACAGGGGAGAAACCCCCTCGTAATAAGACACCTCTAACTATCATAAAAAATCACCCAAGAGTGTCTACATAGTTTATGCTGTTTATGGTGTAGTGTCAGGAGCTTTCAGCGTCTGTCCCTTTTTTGCAAAGATCTCATATCTGCCTGTCTGCCTTTAGGTTTGCTGGGAGAACTGATGCTCTCATCTTCCACTGACCCCTTCTTGTGTTCCAAGTCAATCTGGTCCTGATCGTCCATTAACACTGCAGCCACTTCCGTTGTGATGGCATATTGTTGATTTTGGTAGTCAAACAATAGCTTACATGGGAAGACCCATCTATAGCACGCCTTATGCTCCCATAGCCAGTTTGTTACCATGCCGGGTTTGCCCCTCTTGGCCAGGGTGCGTGGATATAGGTCCTAAAATAAGGTGATAACCACCTCATGGAATTTGATGGATCCCTTGCTCCTAGCTACAAAGAGTATCTTTTCCTTCTGCTGAAAACAGTGAACCCTGGTCAGGACATCTGGCAGAAGATGTATTCTCTGCCGGATAGATGAAGAAACTCTTTGTGTGTCCTGTCCAGAACCAAGTCCATTTGGTCTGGGAGGTCCATTAGAGTGCAGAAGAGACTCTCGACAAATTCTTCCAGGAGTTGGTCTTTAATCTGATGCTGGACTCCCCTGAATCATATGCTGTTCTCCTGGAGCAATTCCCCATGTCTTCCTGTTTTGTACACAGAGGTTCCATTTGCTCCTCAAGACCAATCAATCTATTCAGGAGCTCTGCCTGGCCATGTGCCTGTTCACAGACGGTAGCCTCCTCTTTGCATCAAGCATATGATTGTTCAGGTCCTCTATAGATTTAGATAGTTTATCACCATTAGAATTGATCTCCTGCCTAATTGCTACTAGAAGGCTGAAAAGATCATTTTGCGCAACTGGGGCATCAATATTTTCAACTTCTAAATGAGGACAGTGGACCTGCGCTGTCACCACTTGCGGCTGTTTGGGCTTACCCTCCTGCGATGCCAGAATAGTTTTAATATCTGCTGATTTCACCTTGGCGGCAGGTTTAGACATGTCTCTCCCTAGCAGGGGACCAATCCCCAGGTTCTGTGGATGGGGTCTCTGCTGCCACTGATGAAATCTTCTTAAGTGTTCTCTCTCTTAGGGGCAATCACCTTGTACCCAGCCAAGCGGCCCCTACCCGAGGACAGGCACCCACCAGCTTCTCATTTTTTACAGACACTCCCAGGCTCTTCAGGCTACTAAAATTATCAGGTGCAACTCATCAATGGATCCAGGCTCCTCCACATGTGCCATGGGGCTTTTCCAGTCCTCTGACCAACCTCTGCAGTCCTGTCATCTCTGAGAGGGAGCACACAGTTTCTCATCCCAACAGGATGTCCTCAGATACAGTAGTTAGAGCCCAGGGTTCAAACTCTATTTCCATCCTTGGCTCACATGACAGGAGACCAGTGTTGGTCCATTTTGCAGCTATTAAATCCTCTAAATGAATTAAAGCTTGACATCCTTTGTGTTCTTTCTTGCACCTTAATGTGATGAAGTTCATCCTACGCACATTTGTCCTTCTTCAGAGGAGATAGTTGACCTCGAGTTCTAGAATCTAGACTTTAGGCCAGGCAGCCTCGCCACGCAGCTCCATGAGCCTATTATTCTTGCTTCATGGTTTCTGGCTTGCTTAATTCATAATACCAATGTGTTAGGATATGGTTTGAAGCAACGAATCACAATGGACACAGGAGAATAAATCAATGGTTCTCGTAAAGGATACAGGCTGGTAGTAACAAAGGATACACTCGAAGTCTTCTTATCTTCGTAAGATGACAGGTAGGGCGTAGTGTATCAAAGGGAACCTTCTAATCAATGTCACTCTCTGACTAGTAAAATAAACAGTCAAAGAGAGCTATTGGTGGGAAGGGCATTAGAGGAGCAAGATCCACCAGGCTGTTGATGAGAGGAAACTGATTAGAATGCTGGTTGATAAGAAGGACAATAAAAACCTATGTTGTAAACACTAACCTGGATGTGCAGACAAGGAAGTCTCTCAAGATGGTCTGAGGGGTCCAAGGATACAAACGACCAGGAAAGGGTAGTGAGGAATCTAACCCGGGCGGAACGAGGGCCGCACTAGAAACAGGTTGGTGCACACAGGAAAGCGTCCAGAGTACAGTGCACGTGTAGGAGAGAAGAGGAATCCTGATCCAAGAGAAGCAAGTCCTTAAGCGGTGGAAGATCGGAGAGAGAGGCAGAGCGGGACTCTGAGAGTCTAGGTTGGCAGAGGCAGAGCGGGACTCTGAGTGTCTAGGTTGGCTGAGGCAGAGCGGGACTCTGCGGGATCGTGGTGAACTGAAGCAGAGAGGGACTCTGCAGGGTCCATGAAGTCGTCGCTAGATACAACGGGGCTCCGATTGGATATGTGGAGAGAAGAGCCGCGTATGAGCGCGGTTAGCAGGCAGTTCAAGGAGGAGCTGAAATGTTGTCGCTTGATACGACGGGACTCCGTTAGGATAAGTGGAGAGAAAAGCCGCGTATGAGCGCGGTTAGCAGACAGCTCAAGGAGGAGCTGGAATGTTGCCGGGAACTGCGTGGGAACGCGGAAGGCAACCATACCCTGAATTGAAAGTAGCGTCTGCGAGAAAGTAGCAGAAGCAAGCTCCGGAACGCGAGGTAACAATTAACGATCAGAAGCGCCGTTGCAAGGCTTCTGTCTTGCTAAATAGTGTCAGCTGACGTACGTCTGACCGGCGCGCTGACGATACGTGTATGCTGGTCATGTGACCTTTGTATTAGCGTCTCCCGGACAGCTTCCATTGGGTGTAGAACGGTCTAGCCGTTCTCAAGGCTGAGGAAGCAGGGAAACAGGGATGCCTGGATTTAGTAACGGATCCGGATGGGGAGGTAGGCATGACACAATGTCTGGTTTCTGTGCAATGGCAGCGTCGTCTGCATTCTATTCAATTGCACGATGGTGTCTGCGTCTGCTGGATTATGGATTCAATATAATCCATAAACCAGGAAAAAATGAAAATCCAGCGGACTTCCTTTCTTGATATCCTGTAGCATCCTGCTTGAGGATTCCATCAGTTGCCAATGAGAGTCATACACAACACGGCCCACTCTTAACCGTTATTGGGCGCTGCATTGACACAGGCAAGTGGAAACACATATAACGCATGACGCACCTACCACCGGAAGTGACCAAGGGAGCTTTGCAAGCATTTGCCCTGATAAAGGATGAATTCTCGGTGGCTGCCATCTAACATCATTCTAAAAAGGTGAACATATTGTCGTAGCAGGATCACTACAGCAACATAAAAGGCCTCATTACGAGAATGGAGGTAATGAAAAAAGGAAGGCGGAATGGTAATTCTGGCATCGTTAAAGGGTCCGGGCCATTACGACTCGAAAACCCGCAAATACCACCACCGGCGCGTACACGGAGTAAATACCGGGATGCCGGTAATAGGAGTACATCACAACTCACGCGGGCATGCAATTACCGGCATCCCGAAGGCGGTAATTAGTGCCTGCACGATGGCGGCCATACAGGCATCGCGGACCACCCGTAAACAGCAATAAGCAGTCAAGGCAACTGCCACAGGTGCACACAATCACCACAGGTGGAGTCAATGGAGCCTGTCCCAGTATAAAATGAGTACATCCACACACCACACCCCTTCCTACCCCAAAATGAAACCACTAGCTGTTGCAATCATGGGGCTGGAGGACATGCCTATACTGCTACAACTACAGCAACAACACCAACTACAACAACAACTACAGCCACAGCAACAGGCAGCACAGAGGAGATGCAAGAGGAGAAGGAGGTTGAGACAGGGCCAGCAATTACCACCAGTGCAGCCAGTAGTACCTTGTAGGCAGCAACCAATCCCTCGCATCAGACCCAGTCCATTCAATCAAACCACTGAGCAGATCCACACCCTGTACCGGTTGGACCAGGACACCATCACCACCATAGTGGACATGATACGCAACAACATCATCAGCCTCACAGAAATATGCACTGCCACCCCCCCCGCTACTAAAGGTGGTGTCTGTGCTCCACTTCCTGGCCACAGGCACCTACCAGCACACAGTGGTCCAGCTGCATGGCATTTCACAACCACTATTTTCACGCATACTGACCCGAGTGCTGGATGCCCTCCTGAAGCACACTAGCAACCACATATCCCTACCATGGACTGGCCAGGAGATAGCTGTCAAGATGAGGCTCTGCGATGACTATGTATACCTCCATCCCCAAGCACCGGCCAGGGGGGAATGACGCCACTCCCTGGCCAATTATTGGGGCCACAGGTGCAGAAGGCAGGAACTTGGGTAACCAGGCAGCTGCAAAGGAATAGGCAATCAAGCATGAATACCTCACAACTATGCCGGTCAAGTGGCACAGCGAGTAGAGCGCTCGCTTTGACATCTGTGCAGAGCCTGTTAACGCAGGTTCGAATCCCGGCAGGGCCAAACTCAGCCTTTCATCCTTCCGAGGTCGATAAATGAGCACCACACACCGTGGGTAATAATAAGCCGCGCTCAGATACCTGAGGGTTCGTAGCGCTATATAAATGCCTAATTATTATTATTATTATTATTATGTATGAAACAGCCTTCTAAACAAGGAATGAAATGACACCTACCAGTGTGATTTGTGGAGCTGCAGTATGGAAGACAAATCCCGAGATGTCCTGTTGGGTGTCCTGACCCACGTTTGAGCTATCATGCTGCAACATTTGGTGCTGTGGGCTTAGAAAATCCAAGATGGCCAAAAAGCCCACAAGTGCGCCAGAATCCAGGAGAACCACGCAGTTTGTGCGCACACCAAAATGGTTACCTCACTTGCCACCCACCAGTGTAAAGAAAGATCTTTGTTAACAAAATCCACTGTTACTGATGTCAAAAAGTTGCTGAAATCGTGGCTCACCGGACCACTTTAAAGATTCAACCCTTTTGTGGGGTTCCACATAACCATTTTACTGTAAGGAGCCCCATCAAAACAATGTTAAGCAAGGATTTACTACCATGTAAGAACCATTCCTGTTTGGAATGCATTAATCCAAGAAAAGTCCCCAAAATGGTTGCATTACCAGTACTCACCACTACCAGAAAGCCGGCAGTTTTAAAACAACACCAGACTTTGTGTAAAACTGAATAAATGAACCCAAAGCAGGCCAAAGAAAGACTTACTGAGGGGTGGATACAATGTAAAGTTATATTCTGAAGTGACTTGAAGGTTTATAACAAGACTGGCTGAGCTGTGGATTTCAGCAGTTTAAGTAAATTTGGACTGAAAGACACTAAAAATCTAAATGTTTAAAAGAAATGAGTGACCTACTTTTGAGTGTCACATAGGTTTCAATTGTTTAAATCTCATAGTTTTAAACTTAGAATCAGCATTCTAGCTGCATATGTAAAAATGGTTAGTTTTATTTGAATGCAGAAAACTGGGTAACTAAAAGTGACATTAGCTGGGGCCTGGCTTAAGGAACTGAATTCTGCCCACCAGCTACCCCCGACAGGAGTTGAGACTTGCACAACTGCTGTGTTCCCAGGCCTAGCTGCCTTTTGCTGTTCCCACCAAAAGGGATATGACACTTCTCTGATTGAATTACCAAGGGACTGCTAGAGACTAAACATAGGACCCAGGCAGAGGGTTTATTGAAGTGGCCATAAATGGCTCCCTCTTGAACAATGGGCCTTCCAGGGCCCAGGTAAATGTTTTATTATGGGGGCCGTAAAAGTGGCTTCCTCCTGTAAGGAAAGGGGAGGAGCACTGCCTGTGAGAACAAGCTGGCTTGGCAGAACTGAAAAAACCAGAAATTCAACCTTGTGCTGGGGGGAAACCACACCCCTTTGGAGCCAGAATATGGTTTTAGAAAAAGATGAAACACTCAGAGTACGGACTTGTCATAATTATTTAAATGATACCATAATTCTTGTGATTTTTCTGCCCACATTTTAAGAAGTTTTTAGAACCGGTGGCATGATCTGGGGGCAAACTAGCAGTTAAGAGGGTATTACTTAAAATGTATGCATGTTAAAAATCTGACACTTCATCACTTAATGTCCATACTCCTTGCGCACATGTGTGTAAATTTGGGTTAATGTCCGATATTGCGAAACCAGTTAAAAGTGAAAAATGTTGCCATTTCTCAATGCAAGCTCTCAGGAAGAGCAGATTTGAACAGGGTATATCTCATGTGATATGCATGATGGGTGCATGTAATTTCAAACCACTGTGTAGCTATGAAATATGTCTTTTTGATCAAATATAGATTGTGTGTAAAGTTGACAGGGGTGGGTTCTCTGTATCATAAACATACCTCATCATGATGACACTTCATTTCATACCCCCAATCAAGGGGAAGAGGAGGAAGTGGCCAATGACAAGTGGAGAGGGGTAGGGCCTAGGAAGCTAGCCTTTACACCCACTTTCAAAACACATAAAAGCAGACAGTCAGGACAGATAGGGACATTCTTTTCCATCTGCTGCGGGACGCTCTGCCGGGAAAATCCATACTTTACCTCCATCAACCTCCAGAGGGCCAACATAGAGACTTCAGTCTATCCACCTTCAGAGACCAAGACTTTACTTCAGAATTTGTAGCAGAGAGGTCAACTACAAGCTAAATCCCTCTTTAGCAGGCCTCAAATCATTGCAATTATCACAGCCAGGCGAGCTGTTTGAATTCTTTGCAAGAACTCTTGCCATTTGCCAGAGAGCAGTGTTGTACCCAGAGAGAGACCAGCTGAACCGGAGACCGCTGTATCCGGACCCACGGACCTGATCAGAACCAGAGACCCAGACCAGACCAGCAGAGTAGAGCTGACCCAGACCGCTGTGCGCAGAGACCGTCCGTGGCGAGTGAAGAAAACCTGTTGACCAGATCCGTGGCGAGGCCCATTCTATTTCTAAATATATTGTGAGTACCTAGCAGAACTGTGCAGAACCAATCTCTTAGTTAAAATAATATAATTCAATCTATTTTAATCTAAGTAGAACTGCCTCCTGTCACCTGTCATTTCTAGCTGCTAGCTGTCACTGTCGCTTTGAACTTTTAACATTTCAAATCCGAAAAACTACCTTTATTTAATCGTTCATAACTCCATAACCGTTTGGGCTAGGAACTTGGTTTAACTTTCCTCTGAAAGCTGGGAATCTTGGCTTTTCAATGAACCTAGAAGCTCTATACTTTCGCCGCAATCGCGAAAAACGCACTCGCGAATTTGCCGCGATTTGCAAATTTCTCCACGTCTGAAAACAGCAGCTTCCTTGCTTTCCTTGCTAAAAATTCGTTTGCCTCTTAAGAACCATCCCTGAATCATTGCTAGAGTGAGCCTGGACTAATATTAACTTGATACCACTCACCCTGAACCTCTAGAGGGAATTAAAAGCATTTTAGCATATTTTTCACTTCATTGCCAGCACATATAAAAGCATTTTAGCATATTTTTCACTTCATTGCCAGCACATATAAAAGCATTTTGGGCCTGTGTTTCAAACTTCTGTAGTCTAAGCTTGCTGGGGTGAACTGAATTACATTTGATTGCATTTCTGAGAACTGTGTGCTTTCCTTCCATTTCCTTGCATTGCATAAAGGGGGGAGGGGATTGCCAGAGAAAAGTGATTACATTGTCTTTTGCTGAAATCCTATCAAGTTATTTTCTGTACTGCATTTCATTCCACATTGCATCCATTTGAAACCATCAAAGTATTGTTGCTATCTGATCCATCCTATAACCACTCATCATTGATTATAAAGAAGTGTGCTAGTGCCAGACTATCCATTATTGATTACTGCTCAGATTAAGTGTGATAAGTATTAATTTATCATAAAGTGTGATATATATATATTGTTTAAATTCTCCAATAAACCTTTTAACTTGCAAAACAGAACTACTTCTTGGCTCAGTGGGGTCAGGGGGATTCCAAGAGAGGGGTGTTATATAGGGGTAGTCATCCAGAACGCATTAGCTGGACATAAAGATATATCAATAAGGGTTTCCATTCAGTATCCCAGACTAGGCATTGACTTAGCTGTAGTGTTCAATTGAATCCTCTTACAAATTGGGGGCTCGAGCGGGACGTTTGGGTTAGATCTACCATTTGTGCAGATTAATACAGCGTGCCAGCTGACCAGATTATCACAAAGGTCAGCAATGTCCTCTTCTTCAACTGAATTTTCAGTCTCAAATTCCTCCGCCTCCTCCTCACCTCTGTCTTTTTTCCTGATTTTCATTCCTTCCTTGTTTCCTGGTTTCTCCTTTTTTTTATGAAGATATGGACGGCCACGAAAGGACGCCACCGCGACACCGTATAGGTAAGGCGGTGAAAGATCCTCCGTGACCGTCGGATAAGGGGAAAAAGCCAAAGGCACAAAAAACCCCTAGTGGAAGATTTCAGGTTGTGATCTGTAAGCAGGTTGGGTAAGCTTCACATGAAGGACCAATGTCCACAGAAACGGAAGGCGAAGACAGTCCAGAATAGCAGGCAAGGTCGGTACACAGGAAGAGGAACAGTTCACAAAACGGGAGGCTGAGGCAGTCCAAATAGCAGGCAGGGTCGGTACACAGGAAGAGGAACAGTTCACAAAACGGGAGGCTGAGGCAGTCCAAAATAGCAGGCAAGGTCGGTGCACGGGATGATAATATGTTCCACAACAGCAGAAGGCTGAGGCAGAACCAAATAGCAGGCGAGAGAAGGAAGGTAGAGCAGAATGGGAGTAGAGTAGCGAAGTAGGCAGAAAAAGGAGGAGGGAAGACGGAACGAAGGAAAGAGAGAGGGAGAGAGAGAGAGACGGGAAGAAAAGGGGAAAAGGAAACGAAAGTAAGGGGAGGAAGAAAACTGCAGGAACGGGCGGAGGTAACACAGAAGGCTTCCTAGAGAGGCAAAGCAAGCGGACAACCCGGGAGCATTGCAACGCGTACGCGACCCGGAAGTGGGAGGCTAAAAGCTCCCGGTCGCGTACGCGAGCGGAGAAAGACTAGACCTGCAAACACGCAGGGGAAAAGGAACGTGACGACAGGATCTATGGCGGACAGAGTCGATACCGATCCCAGACTCGCCATCTACCCCACGATGTGACAGTATGCCCCCTCCGAAAGCACACTCCCCCCGGTTTCCCTGGATGAAAACAGTGGAATTGACGTAACAATCGAGGGGCAGTGATGTGGGATTTTGGCTCCCAAGTATTTTCTGAACATGGATATCCCTTCCATCTTACCAGATATTCTAATCTACCCCTATGATATCGTGAATCACATATCTGAGCGACTTCATACTCTTCTTGCGTAGGGTCAGTAGGCAGATGATTGGGTTTAGACTTCCGGGACCAGATGTCTTCTACAAAGGGTTTTAACTGAGACGCATGAAATACAGGATGAACCCTTCGGAGACTAACAGGAAGTCGAAGGCGGAATGCAACAGGATTTATTTTGTGTGTAATCTTGTAAGGACCTAAGAACTTGGGAGAGAATTTAGAGGGGTGTACCCACCGGGGTAAATATTTCGTAGACAGCATGACTCGGGATCCTACTTCCCACCCTGGGACTTGTCTGCAATGTTTGTTAGCCTGGGTTTTATAACGATCTTGTGCCTCCTGGAGGCTCAACTTGGCCTCAACATGAACCTTTTGAATGTGAGTAAGGGAAGAATCCACCGAGGGTATGTGCGAGGAGGTTAACGAGATGGGTGGAATGGAATGTGGATGATAGCCATAGGTGCAAAAGAAAGGACTTATACCAAGTGCAGAATGGATGGAATTGTTATATGACAACTCGGCCAAGGATAAAAGGGGAACCCAATTGTCCTGTTGTAGGTTGATGAAACATCTTAGATATTGTTCGAGGGTTCCATTAAGTCGCTCCGTCTGACCATTGGTCTGAGGGTGGAAACCCGAAGATAAGGCTCTTTCTATGCCCAATTTCTCACAAAAGGTCTTCCAAAAGCGTGAGGTGTATTGGCATCCCCGATTGGAAATGATCTTAGTGGGTATTCCATGTAGGCGAAATACATCTTTCAGAAAAACCTCTGCCATTTCAGCAGCGGAGGGAATGCCAGATAGGGGGGAAAAGTGAGCCAGTTTGGAAAAGGAGTCTACCACCACCATGATACAAGTGCAACCCTGAGACCTGGGTAACTCGACGATGAAATCTGTAGATATGGTGTACCAAGGACCTGCAGGAACGTCATCGGACTCCAATAATCCTATGGGTCTTTGGTGTGACACTTTGTTGCGGAGACAAATAAGACAGGATCGTACATACTCCTTGGCGTCCTCCTTCAGGTTAGGCAAATAAAAGTGCCTTAGGAGGTATTCCTGGGTTCCTTTGATGCCTCTATGTCCTGCAATCCTAGAATCGTGACACCATAACAGCGCCGTCTTCCTCTGGTCCGATGTGGGTAGATACCATCTATCCTTTACCAGATAGAACCCATCCTTGATGTCGTACTTGGTATCGACGGGGTGAAGATCCCTTTCAAAATTTCCTTTAGAAGTATCTCTGACTTGCTTAAGGAACGTAGATAGTTCTCCGATCTGTTTGGTCTTGGTAAACATCAATTCTCTGGAGCCTTCTGTCTCTGCAAGGTAATCACTGCGACGAGACAGTGCGTCCGCCACCAAGTTCTGTTCTCCGGGAATGTATGTGACGTTGAAGTCGAACTGTGCAAAAAAGTGTGCCCATCTTGCTTGTCGGGTGTTGTAACACTCAAACTGCTTCAACACTTGCAGATTCTTGTGGTCAGTTCTGATGGTAAATGGAAAAATGCCTCCTTGCAACAGATGTCTCCACTCGACACACGCCAGTTTCATGGCAAGTAGTTCTCGTTCAATGACTGAGTAATTCTTTTGACTAGAATTGAGTGTTTTCGAGAAATAAGAGACAGGATATTCGAGATTGTTATGTGCTTGAAGTAGGACTGCCCCAACTGCCGCTGCCGAAGCATCAGTCTCCAGGATGAAAGGAAGACTCTGATCCGGTTGCCGTAAAACTGGGGCGGAGCAAAAGTCTTCCTTGAGAAGATGGAAACTCTCCTCGGCTGCAGCAGACCAAGCGAACGGCATAGAAGACTTCTTCAGTAAAGATGTGATGGGTAGCACTCTATGGGTAGCACTCTATGGGAGAAGTTTGGAATGAACTTCCGATAGAAGTTAGCAAGACCTAGAAACTTCTGTGCTTCCTTTACTGATTTCGGCGAAGGCCAATTTAGAATAGATGTGACCTTCTGTGGGTCCATTGAGATACCTCTGCTGGAAAGGATAAACCCCAAATAGGAGATAGAGGAAGCAGAAAAAACACATTTGTTCAGTTTGACGGAAAGATGATTGTCTTTGAGACGTTGAAAGACTTCTCTGACATGTTCTTTGTGATCTTCTGGTGTCCGAGAAAACACTAAAATATCATCCAGATAGACGATGGTAGTATGGCATAGTAGATCTGAGAATAGGCGATCCATGAAGCGTTGAAATATGGAAGGAGCATTGACTAAGCCAAAGGGCATTACTTGATATTCAAATAGCCCGAATGGAGTCCGAAAGGCAGTCTTCCACTCATCTCCGGCTTGGACTCGAAGTAAGTGATAGGCGTTCCTTAGGTCAAGTTTTGTAAAGATGGTGGAGCCATGTACCGCTTGAATGATCTCTGTTATGAGAGGCATGGGATATCGGTCTTTGATGGTTACTTCATTTAGTCCCCGGTAATCTATGCCGGGACGTAGCTCTTGTGACTCTTTCTTGGGTATGAAGAATAATGAGGCCCCTGCCGGAGACTTTGACGGTCTAATAAGTTCATTGGCTAGATTTTTGTCCAGATATTCCCTGAGATACTGTTTTTCTTCCAGAGACAGGGGAAACATCCGACAAAAGGGGACCAGGGCCCCTGGCATGAGATCAATCCCACAGTCTTCAGGACGGTGTGGAGGCAATTCCAGAGGTATCTTTTCTGTGACTACCTCGGTGTTCTCTTGAAGATAGGTGGGTAGACAATGTACGGTTCTGGACTCACAACAACTTGATGTCTTGACAACCTCGAATCTAGGTTCCGGTAGGCATTCAGACTTACAGATCGCAGAGTGAAAACTAAGGAGATTTTTTGTCCAATCTATTTTGGGATTGTGTTTCCGTAACCAGCCTATCCCAAGGATGATAGGGAAGTGGGCTGCACGGATAAGGTCGAATGAGATCTTTTCAGTATGTTGTTGGACTGACATCATTAGTTCTTCCGTGGTGTGAGTTATTAGGCCAGAGCTTAAAGGTTCGCCATCGACCCCCTCCACCTTCTGGTCCTCCTTCTTGGCAATGCGAGGCACACACTTCTGAGTGGCCCAATAGGTATCCATGAAATTGCCGGCAGCGCCACAATCCAACAGAGCCTGAGCCTGAATCTCCGAGTCGCCCAGTAATAGAGTTACTGATAGAATCATGAGGCGAGCATCTTCTGGGATCGCAGGCGTAGAGACCGAAAGAGTAACATAAGGACTAGTAGAAGCCCCTCGGAAGTTAGTCCTGACACTCACCGAGGGCGACCGTTTCCCGACCGTCTTGGAGGGACGTCTGGGCAGTCCCTAAGTAGATGAGTAGAAGCCCCGCAATACATGCACAGGTTTCCTTCTCTGCGCCTCTTTCGCTCCTCAGGAGTAAGTGGAGCACGAGTAGTCCCTATCTGCATAGGTTCTTCTCTATTGGATCTTGTAGAGGATGTAGGGATGGGAGGAAGGGGATCCAAAGGAAGAGACACATAGGGTTTGGATTTCCGTTTCTCAGCACGTCGCTCAGTCATACGAAAATCAATACGAAGCGTAGCAGTCACGAGATCTTCAAACGTTGTTGGACGAGCGATCCGGGCCAGTTCATCTTTAAGGTCCTCTCTCAACCCACGTCGAAAGATAGCATACTGAGCTTGTGCCTGCCATCCTGCTTCAGAAGCAACCTGCTTGAAGTTCGTGATGTAAGTAAGCAAATCCGAATTGCCCTGGCGTATATCCAGTAAATCTTCAGACGCCAAATAAGTACTCTCGGTTCGTAAGAAGGTATGTTGTAACAAAGTTTTGAAGGCATTATAATCTTGCAGCACCGGGTCGGTTCGGTTCACTAGTGGGGTGGCCCAAGCAAGGGCATTGCCAGTCATATGTGTAATCATAAAGCCAATTTTGGCGTGGTCAGAGTCAAAAGTCTGCGTACGAAAAGAAAAGTGAAGATTACAAGCGTCCAAAAATTCTTTGACCCTTTTGGGGGCCCCATCGAATTTGCCGGAGTCTAAAGGAAGAGGAGGTAGATCTGTTGAAAGGCGCTCTCTTTCTGTCACCCGCTGTTGTAAAGCAGCGTTGGCACCTTTTAGGTTCTGAACCTCTAAGTTCAGGTTCTGTACAGCGGCTATCAGTTCTTGAATCTGTTGAGGAGTTGCCATTCTGATATTGTGGCGTTGCAAACTATCACAAAGGTCAGCAATGTCCTCTTCTTCAACTGAAGTTTCAGTCTCAAATTCCTCCCCCTCCTCCTCACCTCTGTCTTTTTTCCTGATTTTCTTTCCTTCCTTGTTTCCTGGTTTCTCCTTTTTTTTATGAAGATATGGACGGCCACGAAAGGACGCCACCGCAACACCGTATAGGTAAGGCGGTGAAAGATCCTCCGTGACCGTCGGATAAGGGGAAAAAGTCAAAGGCACAAAAAACCCCTAGTGGAAGATTTCAGGTTGTGATCTGTAAGCAGGTTGGGTAAGCTTCACATGAAGGACCAATGTCCACAGAAACGGAAGGCGAAGACAGTCCAGAATAGCAGGCAAGGTCGGTACACAGGAAGAGGAACAGTTCACAAAACGGGAGGCTGAGGTAGTCCAAATAGCAGGCAGGGTCGGTACACAGGAAGAGGAACAGTTCACAAAACGGGAGGCTGAGGCAGTCCAAAATAGCAGGCAAGGTCGGTGCATGGGATGATAATATGTTCCACAACAGCAGAAGGCTGAGGCAGAACCAAATAGCAGGCGAGAGAAGGAAGGTAGAGCAGAATGGGAGTAGAGTAGCGAAGTAGACAGAAAAAGGAGGAGGGAAGACGGAACGAAGGAAAGAGAGAGGGAGAGAGAGAGAGACGGGAAGAAAAGGGGAAAAGGAAACAAAAGTAAGGGGAGGAAGAAAACTGCAGGAACGGGAGGAGGTAACACAGAAGGCTTCCTAGAGAGGCAAAGCAAGCGGACAACCCGGGAGCGTTGCAACGCGTATGCGACCCGGAAGTGGGAGGCTAAAAGCTCCCGGTCGCGTACGCGAGCAGAGAAAGACTAGACCTGCAAACACGCAGGGGAAAAGGAACGTGACGGCAGGATCTATGGCGGACAGAGTCGATACCGATCCCAGACTCACCATCTACCCCACGATGTGACACAGATACACATATCCGGTAGGATCACCATGCTGTGTTACGCTGTAAAGCACTCCTCAAAGGAACGCTCTAAGGAAAAGGTATGTTTTGCAAAAATAAAATACAAACTTCTGTAAGTCAGGAAGGAACTCAAATTCCAGAATGACGACCTTGGTAGATATGAAAATAGCCAGAGAGCCCTTCTTACATAAGCTATTTGTGAGAGGTGAGTGGACTCATCAGGACCAGACGGTCTGGTTGCAAGCAATCGCACCCCAGATCACGGAAACAGGGTCAGATATATGGAGAGATCAGGGTCCCTTACATGTGGCCCTGAGTGAACTATACATGGCTCCTAAAGCTAAGGATGAACAAGACAAGATGGTTAGGATAGCGGCATACCTGTACCTATATATGGGAGACATGCAGGATAAATGTACTGAAAGCCAAGATCTGGCGAATAAGCGACAGATGGCGTTAGAGAAGGTCCAATCTGACCTGGTCTCTTCTGAGCAGAGGCTGCAGGGGAGCCAGGAGTCAGAAAATGAGAGTAGACAGCACATCATTAAAATAAAGAGGGATATGGATATCCTGCAACAGGAAAAGGCTGACCAGGATACCAGATTTCTGGCCTTGCAGAAGGAGTACCAAGAAGGTTTGGACTCCCTACTGCAGAGCCAGAAAAAGCTGGAGCAACAGTTAGACTTCAATAGGGCATGTGCTGAGCAGGTAGTCACCCTGCAAAGCCACCTATATAGGGAGAAGGCAGAGAGCAATAAACTGATTTTGAAAGACCTGGATACCCAGGCAGAGTTTGACCAGGAGCGCCAGAAAACTGGTGCCTTCCAAAGGCACAGGGACGACCTGGCGGCACAGATGCAGGCTCTTAGTCAGGAAAGGGATACCTTAGGCCAGGAAGTCTGCCACTTAAAAAGAAAAACAGAAGAAAATCACTTGGCCCTCCAGGGGCTGGGTGACCTCCAAAAAGAACACCAGAACTTGTTAGAACACACCAGGAGGGTGGAGGATGCTCTGGCAAGAATGGAGCAGGCCAATAGGGACACAGCTCAGGAGGTAACCCTCCTGCAGCAAAGACTGGCCCAGTGCTCCAGGACCAATCAGGAGGCACAGAGAGAGAATGAGGCTCTCTGCCAGCACAATGATAGACTCCAACAACAGGTAGCGATGCAGGAGAGACTGATAGAGTCTAGTAAGGCCTTAACTGAGGAACTGAAGGTGCAGGCTCTTGCATTGCAACAGGGAGCAGGGGCGGATAGAGATGAGGTTCGCTGGGAAAGAGAAACTCCTGAGCATAACCCCAGGAGCCCTAGTACCAGAGGCCTTTATTTCTCTCAGTCCCTGGACTCTGCCACCCCCATGTCCCCTGGCGCACACGAGCACAGGGCCACAGGGATGGCAGATTACTATCCAGCCAGAAGCATGGGGCTCAAAGGCCAGTACCACCCAGGAATGGAGGGGCGGGCATCCGGGTATGGGCACCCAAGCACAGTGCAATTTCATAGGGAACCCCAGGTGAGTAGGCCCATTAAGGGCATCCTGAAAACCTCTGCCCAATTAAGTCAGTATGGCGGTACCCATCAAATCCTGGCAGCAAGGAGGGATCTGAAGACTCCTCTGAGCGGTACAGGACACAGGAGACCAGGTCCCCACATTCTGCCAGCCATTCCCAGGCTCGCAGAATCCGGGAAAACCTGGAAGAACAGACGGGAACCTCTGGGAGCAATGCCTCTGAGTCAGAAGATGAATGGACCAGGGTTACCCGGACCAAAAGGGCCAATAAGACAAAAAGGGCCTTGCTTAAGGACTCCTTAAAGCAGATTAAGGCAATCAGGAGCGTCATCACGCCTTATCATAAGAACGCCAAGTATTCTGTTTGGGAGCACTTAAGAGTTGTTTGAGCAAATGATGGAGACTTTCCATTTGAAGGACAGCCAAAGCTGTACTCAATATGTAAAGTGGACCTTCTCCCCGGAATACTCCAGTTTCTTTGCGGGGCTGGAGGACCAAAATCATTTAAGATGGTCCACCTATAAATGGGGTCCCTCGCTCTCCTGATTATGTAAGTCCCCGTTACAAGGGAAATCGACCCATCCTGGGTTATGTGTGGACTCCTCCAGCCCAAGGGGGGGGGATCCAGCCAAGCACCTAACCCAGGGAACTTCCCTCCCAACTTCTCACAGGAGGGCAGAAACTCACCAAACCCTGGGCAGAACTTCTTCCCCAGGTATCCACCCAATTTCCAGCCCCAAAATCATCCATCCTTCTTTCCCCAATTCCCTGAGCCCAGACAACCTAATCCGGGAGAGGGGAGGCCAAGGGTGGAGGGGTACCAAAATCTTCCCAACCAGGGGTACTATCAGAGAAGGGATAGCTACCCTTCCCGGGATCAGCCCAGGGGAGAAAACAGGGCCCCGTATCAGCCTGAGCGGGTTTCCCAGTTAGAGCGCCAGGTCCAAAATATGGCACGGGATCTGGGTCACATACTGAGGGCTCAACAGAACCCTCAGATGAGCGTGCCACTGCAGAATGCCCCAAACTCTGGACGTGGTGCTCCAGAACAATGACGGGGGCAGCACCCCGATAACACACCGGTTCCCAGGGAGGAGGCACAAGGGGAAGGGGGGTGTAAACCCTTGGAGGAAGCTTCCTTCCCAACTTGTAAACAGCCCCTGGAAAACCAGGAACAGGAAACAAAATCTCTTCCCCCTGAAAGTCTGCCTCCTAAGGAGCAGAGGGGGGGTAGAAGAAACAAAAGACCCAAACAGACTCAGTTTGAGGAGGAGGTACAGATCTTCCAATTTGAGGGAGAGGGATCCTCAGAAGATCCTGGGAAAAGGATGTTCTCCTTCAGAGAGGGGGGAACTCCTCCCAAAGAAAAATGGGTCCCAAGGGATGTCAATTCAGACCGGGGAGATATGGAGACTGAGCTACCGCCGCCCATCATCTCATCCCAGAACCCACAATACCGAAATCCCCTGGTTCCAACCCGTCCTGATGACTGCCCCCAAAAAGGGCGGGGCGGCCCAGAACAGGAACCAGGGGAACCCACAAGGGCTCTGATCTCCAGTTGCCAACTTTTTCTTTCAGATTCCCAAGGCTCTTCACAGAATTCTGCCCAAATTTCTTCTCTTGCAATGTCCAAAACCAGAAGGTTAGCCCACCAGTTGTCCAAAAATGTGCATTATCTGTGCCCCCTTGAGGAGAAGGAGGGAAGATATTATGCCCCGGTACAAATACAGGGGCAGGGTACGATTTCAGCGCTGGTGGAAACGGGATCTCAAGCTACCCTTCTGTCCAGAAGGGCCTTTGATGAACTGAATGCAGGAAGGGGAGAGAATTACCAAATTCCTCTCACCTCTCTTCCTGGACAACTGCAGAACTTTGACGGGAAGGAAATTCCCGTTGAGGGGACTGCAGACTTGGACATTAAGATCGGGCGACACAAGGTGAAACACCCGGTCATAGTAGTGACTCCAGAGGGCACCCCTTGTTTACTGGGGAATGACCTCCTGAGGAGGTTGTCACCCTTAATAGATTGCGTAAACAAGGTCCTCTGGACCCAGACTAGCCGACCAATAAAATTAAAACAGAGTGTCAACCATGTTAGTTTAAACGGCACCTGCCACATGGTTGAACAAAAATCTGACCAAGTAGAATTTCACTTCCAGAACAACCAAATTCCAGACGTGACAGTAATAGCAGTAGGACAACAGACTGGTGATGGGGGGTCCTCCCTATTTCTGAAAATCAACCTTCCTTCCAGTTTAAAGTGGTATTCCACGCTGGAAGGAAATACTCTGAAATTCTATACTAATCCACAATCAGAAACTCCCACTCCTACAGTCCAGAAAGATGTGAAATCAGCTCAGAGCCTGGCTGATATTCAGCAAATTGGAGAGCAGTTGTTCATCCCTGTCCAGTTAAATGATGGGAAGGACTCTGTTCTCGCTCGAGTGGGTGTGAACAACGGTAAGAGCTTCATCAGCGAAGCCATGTTCCGCCAACTCCCAAAAGATCCAGCCATTCCCACCTTCAAACTGATAGACAAATGGGGAATGGACCTGGAAGCACCTAATTCCAAACATCTCCTGCCAAGCAGGTGTATGCTCAAAATCTCCATTGGCAACAAGAGCATAGTCCACAATTGTTGGGTCGTGCGAGACGTCCCTGCCGCCTTTTACTTAGGCAGTGACATTCTCAATCGCTTTGCCATTAGTTTGGACCTAATAAACTTCAAAGCTTGGTCCCGATTAGCGGATAATCCCATGGGCTTTGATGATCCAGAAAAAGCATTTAGGTCAGCTCAATTGCTACCTTATGCAGTTGAAATTCAGATCAAAGAGGAAGTCACCATCCCAGAAAGGACCCGACAATTCTCCCTGGAAGTGAAAGCTAAAAGAGGACAACATTTGAAAAACCCTGATGCTTATATACATCTAAATGCTTCTCTCCAACAGCAAGGGTTGGGGGTAAACCCAACTCCATTAGTCAACATAGAACATGACACCATTCCAATAGCGGTGGATAACAGCGACTTAAAGAGTATTACTCTAGCCGCAGGCACCATTATTGGAATGGCGGTTGATGACCGACATTTTTCCATAGATTTAGGTAATGAACTGTTAGGGCCAATCCCCAAGGACTGCTTTGACAGTGACAGTGATGACAATACAACACCAGACAGGATTTGTACCCGGCATGGGGGGAACTTCCTGGTGTACACTTCTTGCCCTTATGGTAAGGAAGATGTGACTTGTGACTTCAGGAGGGATGAGGTGATTTTCCAGGTCCATGAGGGCTGCCTTTCCCACCTGAAGCCTCCAGTCCAAATCAGCACTCTGACCAGGGACTTCTCCACCCAGCTGGAGGAGGCCGCTGAGATAGCCAAACCAGAAGTCTTTCCAGGCTTCAGGCAGATGGTGGAAGAGAGAGTCAACCCAGCTGATGCCTGTGTGACTCTGGAACAAAAGCAAAAGTTGAAACAAGTTTTCTTGGATTTCCAAGATCTCTTTGCGGTAGACTCATATGACTGTGGTCGCACTGACATCCACACAACAACAATCCCCACGGACCCTGGCATGACTTCTGTGTTTGTGAAGCAATATCGCTTGCCTCTCGCATCAATGGAGTCCCTTACTGAAATAATTAAGAACCTTGAGTCCCGGGGAATAATCCGTCCAGTCCACAGCACCTTCAATAATCCGGTGCTGGGAATATTGAAGCCAAACGGCCAGTGGAGACTCTGCGCCGACCTCAGGGAGCTCAACAAACGGGTCCATACTTCCCGATGGCCTCTGCCCTACATTGACCAAGGGCTGGCCCAGATCCAGGGGTCACAGGTATTCACTGCAATAGACCTGACCAATGGATACTGGACTGTGCCTGTCAGTAGGGAGGACCAATACAAGCTGGCTTTTACCTTTGGGGGCCAGCAGTACACATGGACCCGGACTCCCTTCGGATACCTTAACTCCGGTAATGAGTTTAACATTTTCCTACATAAGGCCATGCCCGACCTGGGTGCGAGGGGTAACCTGGCTTATGTAGATGATGTCCTCATCAAAAGTTCATCTGTGGAGGAACACATAGCGGGGATCCGTTATGTTCTGACCCAGTTGAGGGCCGCCGGAGCAAAACTTTCCTTTCAGAAAGCACAGTGGTGTAGAACCCGTGTTAATTTCTTGGGGCATGAGATTACTCCTCAGGGTCTCTGTCCCCAGAAAAAGAAAGTGGAAGCACTTCAGAAACTGAAAGACCCCACAACTCTGCGGGAACTAAGGAGCCTCCTTGGACTGACTAATTACAGCAGAAAGTTCATTGAGGGCTACGCAGAGATCACCAGACCCCTGATTCATCTCCTGAAGGGGGGGTCAAGTGGGAATGGGGTCCAGAACAAGCCGAGGCAGTAAGACAACTCAAAAGAAGCCTCTCACAAGCGCCCTGCCTAGCTTACCCTCTCAGAAACAAGGAGTTCTTCCTGGAGACGGGGTTCTCTAATACGTGCTTGACGGCGGTATTATACCAAAAGCATGACAAGGTCAATAAAGTAATCTCCTATGCGAGCAAAACTTTATCCTCTGTGGAGGAAAAATTCAACGATTGTGAGAAGGCACTCCTGGCAACGGTGTGGGCATTGAAGAATTACCGCCCGTTTATCCAGGGGGAACACATCATAGTGGAGACTCCACACCAGCCTCTGCAATATCTCCAAAGTGACAGAATCCGGGCCGGAAATGTGAGTAATTCCCGAATTACTTCCTGGATTCTATCAATGCAAGGCTTTCCTGTGGAGGTCAGATATGGCCAAAACAAGAAGAGTCCCCTCGCGCAAGGTCTGGCTGACTTGCATGATTGTGCCAGAGAAAACTGTCTCGAGGACGAAAGTCTAAAAATCAAGGACAACACGGAGGCATACCTTAATTCCCCACACAAAGTCTTTTAAGAAGACAAGTGTGAGGGAATGCCCACTGTCTATGTGGATGGATGCTCGTACCATGTTGACAACGATGGGGAGAAAGAACTGGTGGCTGGCGTAGGGAATGCATGGGTGAAGGAGTTCCCAGAACCCTCCGCTGGATACAAAATTGGTCCCCGAAGTAGTCAAGTGGCAGAATTGATGGCTGTGCATCAAGCCATCCTCACTGCTGTCCAACATCAACTCCACGAACCGGTCATAATCACAGATTCGGATTATGTACGGAACGGGTTCGTGGAGCACCTGGTTAATTGGAAAACCAGAGGCATGTTATGTGCTAACAACAAACCCTTGAAACATGGGAAGTTGATCCAACACATTGATGATCTGGTCACCTCGAATGAGATGACCATCTATTGGAAAAAGATCAAGGGTCATTCCAAAGTAGAGGGACCAGACAAAACTGGAAATGACTTAGCTGATCAGCTGGCCAAAACCGGGGCCATCCAAGGGGATCTAATTGAGATTGAGTCCCTGTTGGGGGAAATCCAGGTCACTGCTATCACTAGGTCCCAGACAAATGCTCACAATGATCTTTCAACTGCCCAATGGAGCAAGGAGACCCCTGATGCTGATTTGATTACAGCTCAGAAGGGGGATCCAATAATTGGTAAATTTTACCAGCACCTTGAGGACCCTGAGAACTTTCCCCTGACGGATACCGATTACATTGGGAAAGAGGACCTAAGGGTGTTGATGAAATGTCCAAAAATGTTCCGGATCCAAGACGGTTTGCTGGTAAGGAAATCCAAAGCTGGCCACGATCAGTGGGTGGTTCCTACCTCATTCCGAAGCCTGATGTTAAGTCAAGCCCATGATGCGGCCACCGCCGGTCATAGGGGGTTTCACACAACATTGGAAATCTTAAGAGAGGTGGCATACTGGCCACACATGGGGCAGGACCTCGACCAATACTTGAAGGGGTGTCTTGTGTGTGCACAATTTCAGCCATCATCCCTCACGCACCGTGCGCCTCTCCAAAAGAGGGGGATGACACTGCCATGGTCAGATTTACAAATTCACTTTGTAGGCCCCGTGATTCGCTCTGCTAGGGGGAATAAGTACATGTTGACTGTGACATGCTTGTTTACCAAGTGGGTGGAATGTCTCCCAGCCCCAAATTGCAAGGCAGAAACTGCAGCTGCCCTGATGATTAACCACGTCTTTTCCCGTTTCGGCCTACCTCAAAGGATTGAGTCAGACAGAGGTAGCCACTTCACCAGTGAAGTGATGACAAAGATGTGGGAGATACTGGGGGTCAAAAGGAAGTTGCATATTGCTTACCGGCCAGCTTCTTCTGGGGCAGTAGAGAGATATAACCGAACCATTGTGAGCATCTTAAAAAAGTTTGTGGCAGATTCTGGGCCAAGTTGGGATATCCGATTACCTCTGGTCCTAATGGCCATCAGATCTACCCCTTCATCTGCAACCAAAATGTCACCATTTGAGTTGATGACTGGACGCAAGATGGTGCTTCCTCAGCATTTGCTCTACAGGACCCAAGAGCAGACACTGATAAATGCCTCCACAACTCATGAGTATGTGGAGAATTTAAGGAAACACCTTCAACATGCTTTTGCTTATGCTCAGCGGTATCTAGAAAGATCAGCTGATAGCATGAAGACCCACTATGACCTGAAGACTTCCAGGAAGGAATATCAGGTGGGGGACCGGGTCTATCTATACAATTTCCAAAGGAACCAGGCCAAACAGCGAACATTTTTGCCTACCTGGAAGGGACCCTTTGAGGTTATAGACAAAATCTCCCCTGTGGCCTCCAAGATCTGCATCCCCAAAGGCGGTTTGGCAGAGGGGGAAGACAAGTGGGTCCACATTAACCAGTTGAAGTGTTGCCATCCCAGCCACACTCTGCAACAACTGGAGGAATCCTCTGGAATCCTAGAGGGTACTGTCTCAGATTAATTCAGTTCTAACTTAAAATATCCTACATATCGCCTATCAGATTCTGAGTTTCTCAATGTGGGTGTTTTTGTTTTTGAATGCAAAAAGAAATGTGCATGTTCATATGTTTTGACTATAAATTTATATGCCACCCCACTATATCAATGGTGGGGGAAAAATGTCTATGGATAGGTATTGCCGCTCTTCCTTTGTCGTCCTAGGAGAAGGAAAACCTTCAGGCTGGCCAAGGAGGACGATCCGGAGACCGGGAGCAGAGACGCAAGGGGCCCAGTGTACCGCCCAATACTCCCATCAGGACCGGCGAGGAGCACCGATCGATCAGTACCGGATGGAGGAAAAGATGCTGAACTGTGCCATTTGCAGAATTGGAAGAAGATTATGCGGACAGACCAGTGCATGGGTCAAAACCCTTGTGCACCCGACTCCCCATCGACTCAAATTCAAAGGGCAGTCACGTGGGGGGATCTGTTGGGTGTCCTGACCCACGTTTGAGCTATCATGCTGCAACATTTGGTGCTGTGGGCTTAGAAAATCCAAGATGGCCAAAAAGCCCACAAGTGCGCCAGAATCCAGGAGAACCACGCAGTTTGTGCGCACACCAAAATGGTTACCTCACTTGCCACCCACCAGTGTAAAGAAAGATCTTTGTTAACAAAATCCACTGTTACTGATGTCAAAAAGTTGCTGAAATCGTGGCTCACCGGACCACTTTAAAGATTCAACCCTTTTGTGGGGTTCCACATAACCATTTTACTGTAAGGAGCCCCATCAAAACAATGTTAAGCAAGGATTTACTACCATGTAAGAACCATTCCTGTTTGGAATGCATTAATCCAAGAAAAGTCCCCAAAATGGTTGCATTACCAGTAGTACTCACCACTATCAGAAAGCCGGCGGTTTTAAAACAACACCAGACTTTGTGTAAAACTGAATAAATGAACCCAAAGCAGGCCAAAGAAAGACTTACTGAGGGGTGGATACAATGTAAAGTTATATTCTGAAGTGACTTGAAGGTTTATAACAAGACTGGCTGAGCTGTGGATTTCAGCAGTTTAAGTAAATTTGGACTGAAAGACACTAAAAATCTAAATGTTTAAAAGAAATGAGTGACCTACTTTTGAGTGTCACATAGGTTTCAATTGTTTAAATCTCATAGTTTTAAACTTAGAATCAGCATTCTAGCTGCATATGTAAAAATGGTTAGTTTTATTTGAATGCAGAAAACTGGGTAACTAAAAGTGACATTAGCTGGGGCCTGGCTTAAGGAACTGAATTCTGCCCACCAGCTACCCCCGACAGGAGTTGAGACTTGCACAACTGCTGTGTTCCCAGGCCTAGCTGCCTTTTGCTGTTCCCACCAAAAGGGATATGACACTTCTCTGATTGAATTACCAAGGGACTGCTAGAGACTAAACATAGGACCCAGGCAGAGGGTTTATTGAAGTGGCCATAAATGGCTTCCTCTTGAACAATGGGCCTTCCAGGGCCCAGGCAAATGTTTTATTATGGGGGCCGTAAAAGTGGCTTCCTCCTGTAAGGAAAGGGGAGGAGCACTGCCTGTGAGAGCAAGCTGGCTTGGCAGAACTGGAAAAACCAGAAATTCAACCTTGTGCTGGGGGGAAACCACACCCCTTTGGAGCCAGAATATGGTTTTAGAAAAAGATGAATAACTCATAGTACGGACTTGTCATAATTATTTAAATGATACCATAATTCTTGTGATTTTTCTGCCCACATTTTAAGAGGTTTTTAGAACCGGTGGCATGATCTGGGGGCAAACTAGCAGTTAAGAGGGTATTACTTAAAATGTATGCATGTTAAAAATCTGACACTTCATCACTTAATGTCCATACTCCTTGCGCACATGTGTGTAAATTTGGGTTAATGTCCGATATTGCGAAACCAGTTAAAAAGTGAAATATGTTGCCATTTCTCAATGCAAGCTCTCAGGAAGAGCAGATTTGAACAGGGTATATCTCATGTGATATGCATGATGGGTGCATGTAATTTCAAACCACTGTGTAGCTATGAAATATGTCTTTTTGATCAAATATAGATTGTGTGTAAAGTTGACAGGGGTGGGTTCTCTGTATCATAAACAGACCTCATCATGATGACACTTCATTTCATTCCCCCAATCAAGGGAAAGAGGAGGAAGTGGCCAATGACAAGTGGAGAGGGGTAGGGCCTAGGAAGCTAGCCTTTCCACCCACTTTCAAAACACATAAAAGCAGACAGTCAGGACAGATAGGGACATTCTATTCCATCTGCTGCGGGACGCTCTGCCGGGAAAATCCATACTTTACCTCCATCAACCTCCAGAGGGCCAACATAGAGACTTCAATCTATCCACCTTCAGAGACCAAGACTTTACTTCAGAATTTGTAGCAGAGAGGTCAACTACAAGCTAAATCCCTCTTTAGCAGGCCTCAAATGATTGCCATTATCACAGCCAGGCGAGCTGTTTGAATTCTTTGCAAGAACTCTTGCCATTTGCCAGAGAGCAGTGTTGTACCCAGAGAGAGACCAGCTGAACCGGAGACCGCTGTATCCGGACCCACAGACCTGATCAGAACCAGAGACCCAGACCAGACCAGCAGAGTGGAGCTGACCCAGACCGCTGTGCGCAGAGACCGTCCGTGGCGAGTGAAGAAAACCTGTTGACCAGATCCGTGGCGAGGCCCATTCTATTTCTAAATATATTGTGAGTACCTAGCAGAACTGTGCAGAACCAATCTCTTAGTTAAAATAATATAATTCAATCTATTTTAATCTAAGTAGAAGTGCCTCCTAACTGTCACCTGTCATTTCTAGCTGCTAGCTGTCACTGTCGCTTTGAACTTTTAACATTTCAAATCCGAAAAACTACCTTTATTTAATCATTCATAACTCCGTAACCGTTTGGGCCGCAATCGCGAAAAACGCACTCGCGAATTTGCCGCGATTTGCAAATTTCTCCACGTGTGAAAACAGCAGCTTCCTTGCTAAAAATTCGTTTGCCTCTTAAGAACCATCCCTGAATCATTGCTAGAGTGAGCCTGGACTAATATTAACTTGATACCACTCACCCCGAACCTCTAGAGGGAATTAAAAGCATTTTAGCATATTTTTCACTTCATTGCCAGCACATATAAAAGCATTTTAGCATATTTTTCACTTCATTGCCAGCACATATAAAAGCATTTTGGGCCTGTGTTTCAAACTTCTGTAGTCTAAGCTTGCTGGGGTGAACTGAATTACATTTGATTGCATTTCTGAGAACTGTGTGCTTTCCTTCCATTTCCTTGCATTGCATAAAGGGGGAGGGGATTGCCAGAGAAAAGTGATTACATTGTCTTTTGCTGAAATCCTATCAAGTTATTTTCTGTACTGCATTTCATTCCACATTGCATCCATTTGAAACCATCAAAGTATTGTCGCTATCTGATCCATCCTATAACCACTCATCATTGATTATAAAGAAGTGTGCTAGTGCCAGACAATCCATTATTGATTACTGCTCAGATTAAGTGTGATATCCAAGTATTAATTTATCATAAAGTGTGATATATATATATATATATATATATATATATATATATATATATATATATATTGTTTAAATTCTCCAATAAACCTTTTAACTTGCAAAACAGAACTACTTCTTGGCTCAGTGGGGTCAGGGAGATTCCAAGAGAGGGGTGTTATATAGAGGTAGTCATCCAGAACGCATGAACTGGACATAAAGATACATCAATAAGGGTTTCCATTCAGTATCCCAGACTAGGCATTGACTTAGCTGTAGTGTTGAATTGAATCCTCTTACAGTCCCTCCCTTGGGTAGATGTCGGTAGATAGGGGCCCCAACAGCAGCAGGGTGACAAAAAGGGCGACAGGGATAGGCCGTACCAAGCACCTGAGGTATCACAGATGTTACCTGCACCTTGATGGAAGACAGGAGATGGCAGTCTCCAAAGTGATACCTTGAAGTATCCAAATAGCCAGAGGCGTAATCCAAAAGAAGTCTGTGATCCAAAGCCAGTAGTCAATAGTCAGCTAAGCAGGAGTTCCAATAGGCTAAATCCAGAGTAATCCGTGATCTGAAGCCAGTGGTCAAAAACCAAAACAAAGAAAAAAACAAAGTTCCAGAACACCAAATCCAATAGGGAAAAAGCAGATTCAAAGCCAGAGTCTGTGAGCAAGGTCCAAAATTCGAAGTGCTAAATGCCACTCGCCGCCAAGAAAAACAGCTGAGAAGCATGGAGCTGCGTTGCCGGTGGTCTTTTATACAGGAGTGCTTCCTCGTTGGTCACGTGAGCACGTCTGCGCCATCGCGGGGTCACATGAGCAACGCTGCGTGGACCCATATGACCAGGAAGCACCAACCAGTGTGTGCGGCGGCTTGTTCTGGTCCCGGACAGAATAACCGGGCTTACCCCAGTGCCAGCACGACCAGAGCCACCAAGTTCCCGGACGCTGCCATCCTCCTGTAAAAACCCTGGAGGAACGCGGAGCCACCACAGCATCCCGCTGCTGTTGGGAAGAGGAGCAGGTATTGCGTTGTGGGGAGGTTTTGGGTGGGACATGAGTGGGAGCGGGGAAGATACCAAGCGGGGAGCGTGTGAGTGGATTTGTGACAAGAGCCGACACCAAAGTAGGCTTCCATGCACTGGCAGGCATGCCCAATTTTGTTGGTGCCCTCGACTGCACCCATGGAGAATTGGGAGCCCCCCATGCCCTAGAGGCAGTTGTCATGATTCCTGCCCCTCAAGTCCCCAGCCCTCCAAGATGTCAGGCTGGAGCCAGGCCACGATCACCTACATGGCCCTCAAGGGCCTCTCCATCCCTCCAAAGAACCACTTGGAGTCAGACTTGGCGCTTGTGGCACCAGACTCACTCACTCCCATAGGATAACATTGGGGATTGGACTTGTAGTGCATTGATGGGGACAAGATGGATGCCCCCACATATTTTGGTTCCCAGAACTGCATGTGCAGTCTAGTCTTTTGGGTGTGGTTCAGCCCAGAGACACCTGGGATACCCAGAGACTATTTAAGCCACGCCCAGGCTGAGAAGCATGTTTTCTGCACCTGCCGCGTGACACTCACTGTGTTCGGATCGGTTTCCAGTAGGCCTGCATCTTTCTTCTGCGCTCAGCTCCTGCAAGAACAAGTAGACCATTAGGAACAGCCTTACCTTGCGGCGCTTCTGCCCATCATTCATCGCTCCTTCTGTTCTGCGGGCATCTTCGGCAGTGTCATTCCCATCCCGGCACGCTGCTTCCTAAGGAAAAGGGAAAAGAACAGGAAAAAGGCATTAGTAAGCATTCAGCAAATCTTTGCTGATTTTTAAAGACTGTACGAGCTTCAAACGCTTACCTGAATCCCAGCCGCTCTGGGGGAACTCTGTCTCCGGAACTTCTCATCCATCTGCAAGAGGGAAAAGACACTCCAGGTTAATGTGGAAACATCTAGAGGCGCCGCATACCGCACTTACTCACCGCATTTTTTCTTCATAACCGGCATCCCTGCTGAAAACGTTGCGGCACCTAAAAGACACAGAAAAATAATTCAGTTCAATACAAATACGAAAGGGTTGCATCGCGCATCGCGCTCTCAGTCACCTTCAGCGCTACTCATCTCAGCAGCACGTCGCCATCCCCGGACGCCGGCCATATTCTAAGGAAGGAAAGGAACGAAGTTAGAGAACTGTTCAAAAGACTCATTATACTTACCTGTCGGACAATTCCCAGTGAAGTAACGAGGCAGCAACGAGCCCCATCAATCAACGTGCCCCTGCGCTGAAAGCAGGACAGAGAGCACACCTTCCAAGAAAACAAGGTGGGCTGTGGATCAAAGGGAAGGGTTGGACCCCGGGGAAGAAGGGGTTCAAGCACACAGAGACAATAGGGAGTTAAACTCTACCAATCCTGTGTTTCAGGCCCAGTCTCCAGTCGAGTAGACTCCAGTGAAGGGTTTGAGGTCATAAGAGGTCAGAACAGGCTGAGTGACGTCCCTGTGGATACCAGGTGAGCGTTACAGAACACAAAGCCTCACTTCAAAATCCACCTGGGCGTCATGGAAACGTCAGAAACCGACCAATTAGCCCACATGTTGGGGCAGCTACGTTCCGAAGTACATGCAGCCAGGCAGGAGACCAACACTCTGAGGAGAGAGCTGATAGTAGCCAAAGAACGCACTGATGATTTAAGCTGGCAACTTCTTGATCAATCACCAACAACCATCTCGGATGCACGCAGTAAGAGCGTACATTGACAGTGGAGCCGTTGGAAATTACATCGACCAGGATCTTGCAGCAAAGATGGGGCTTCAGTTAAGCGCTAAATCAACCATTGACACTGTTACCACTGTCGATGGCACGGAAATAGCTTCTGGTCCAGTATCCCAATGCACTGCAGCTTTAACCCTTCTGTGCCAGGATGGACACCAAGAATCTATCGTTTTCGACCTCATTAAGGCACTGTCATGACCCACAGGACGCGTCCCTTTTGGTCATCCTGGTCCTTATTGCACCAGCGACGCTCTCCTAGATGACTACGATGGTTTCATACGGGCCCTAAAGACCATGTTTGATCGCCCAGAGCAGGTCTTTAGTGCCCAGGAACGCCTCTTAGACTTTCAGCAGGGATCCCAGGATGTGCTCACGTATGTAACCCGCTTCAAGCAATTGGTCAAGGAAGATGATTGGTCTCCAGAGGCAAGTTTTACCCTTTTCAGGAGAGGACTAAATGAGGAGATTAAAGATGAGTTAGCCAGAGTGGCCCGACCAAACTCATTCCAGGCTCTTATGGACCTTGCCATGCAAATAGACTTTCGCATCGTGGAAAGGAAGGCAGAGAAGAAAAAATCTAGGGGAAACCCTCCGAAGGTGTCCTTTGAGAGTAACTCCAAATCTGACACAAACCCTGGATCAGTCACTGAACCAGAACACATGCAGATAGGAGCCTTCCTTGGACCCATATCCCCGCATGAAAGGATGAGAAGGATTAATACAGGGTTGTGCATGTATTGTGCCTCAGACAAACACTTGGTTAGAGAATGCCCTCTGGCCCCTCCTCGGCGTTCGGGAAACGCCAACTCCCGATCCTAGATGGAGCAGGGCTTCGGGAGAGAGATGTTTGCTCCACATCAATTCCATCCTTGAACTCTCCTGGACAAAACAATCTAGTGATACTACAGGCCTTCCTATCAACCTCCGGGAATAAGACCTATCCTGTTTTGGCCTTGGTAGACTGCCGGGCTATGGGAATATTCTTTGATCAAGATTGGGTTTTTAGTCACCACATCCCATACAAAACACGAAGCCTCATGCTGCCGGTGGAAGCGATCGATGGAAGACCCCTCACTTCGGGGCCCATAAGCCTGCAGACCAAAGAGATCCAGCTTTCAATTAACCACCACCAAGAGCGGATTCGATTCGACATTATTAAGTCAGCTCATTACCCCATGGTACTGGGCATGCCCTGGTTACAGAAACACAATCCGTATATCAATTGGTCAGCAGGATCTCTATTCCTCGGCTCAGAGTTTTGTATGTCTCACTATCTAATCCTGGATCCCACCTTGACCCCCTCCAGAGAACCACCAATAGACCATCAAGAACCTCTCATGGTTTCCAATATCGTGCAGGTCCCTAAGGCATATCAGGGATTTGTTGATGTGTTCTCAACTGCCATTGATCAGGTCTTACCCCCTCACAGGCCTGAAGACTGCGCCATAGACATGG
Organism: Ambystoma mexicanum; assembly: GCF_040938575.1. NCBI lineage: Eukaryota > Metazoa > Chordata > Amphibia > Caudata > Ambystomatidae > Ambystoma > Ambystoma mexicanum. The sequence continues at coordinate 277,414,148 of NC_090937.1, forward strand.
ATCCCTCAGCAGTGATTCCTTTTGGCAGGATGTTCATCCTTTCTGCACCTGAGAAAAAGGCCCTCCGAGAATACTTGGATACCAACCTTGAGAATGGCACCATAAAACCTTCACAATCTCCAGCCGGAGCTTCATTGTTCTTTGTTATTAAGAAGGACACTAAGGAACTCAGACCCTGCCTCGATTATCGTGGATTAAATCAATGTACCCTCAAGGACCGGTACCCTTTACCCTTAATCTCGGATATCCTGGAAGCGGTCAGAGGCGCTGTGATTTTCACAAAACTGGACCTCCGGGGTGCCTATCATTTGATTCATGTCCGGGAAGGAGACAAATGGAAAACAGCATTCAGAACACCCTTTGGTCACTTCGAATATCTGGTCATGCCCTTTGGATTAGCTAATGCCCCAGCAGTCTTTCAACGTTTTATGGACAGGGTGTTCTCTGACATGCTACTCCTCTTCGTCATCGTTTACCTGGATGACATTTTGATCTACTCCAACGACTTTCTAAAGCATGAAGAGCACGTAAAGGCAGTACTACAACGACTCTGTGAACATAAACTCTTGGCCAAACCCGAGAAATGTCTGTTTCACGTTGCTTCTGTTCATTACCTAGGGTTTATCCTTACTCCAGAGGGAATTTTCATGGACCCTTCAAAGGTAAAGGCTATATTATCCTGGCCTGCTCCCACGTCCGTGAAACAAGTCCAATCCTTCCTGGGGCTTGTCAATTTCTACTGGATGTTTATACCCACCTTCCCTGAGATTGTTCAACCGATTGTTGCTCTCCTGAAGAAAGACACCCCCTTTATCTGGTCTATTCCGCAAGATAAGGCATTCCAACTCTTGAAGACAAGATTTACTCAAGCTCCCATTCTGGCCCAACCCGACATTGATCAACCATTCCTTGTGGAAACGGATGCCTATAACTACGCCATTGGAGCGGTATTGAAGCAAGAATTTGAGGATAAACTAGAACACCCCATTGCTTACCTTTCACGAACCCTGACTCCCAGTGAGACACACTACTCCGTCCTGGAAAAAGAACTTTTAGCCATCTGCCAAGCCTTCACTGAGTGGCGACATCTACTCCTGGGAGTAAGATATCCAGTCCAGGTCCGTACGGACCACCGAAATCTTCAGATTCTACAGTCATTAGAGTGTCGGAACAGTCGTCAGGCTCGTTGGGACTTCTTCTTTGCCCAGTACCAGTTCCACATCACTCATGTTCCTGGATCACAAAACTTGATTGCTGACACCTTATCTCGACGGCCTGACTATGAAACTACCGAAGATAAGGCCTATCCTAAGATGTTTCCCCACACAATTTTTGTAGCCCAAGCAGTCAACCTCCTGGAAGAAATCCGAGTACAAACCCAATCCTCTGAACTCTGGAAGAATATTTCAAGAAAGAATCAATGGAACCTGAGAGTCAAGGAAGGATATTTGTTCAAGGACAACGCTCTGCTCATTCCTACACAAAAATTACAACAAAGAATAATAAACCTCTGTCATGATACCCTTCACTCCGGACATCGTGGCATCACCAACACCCTCCACCTCATACAAAGACAATTTTGGTGGCCTAAAATGAAGACTGACGTACAACTATACGCCCAAGCCTGTGCAATCTGTAGTCAGAATAAACATGACAACAAGAGGCCGGCGGGTCTTCTGCTACAACCCGCACTGCCAACAAGGCCATGGGAATTTATCGCTACAGACTTCATTGTGGAATTACCGCCCTCCAGAGGGTACACCACCATCATGGTCAACTTTGACTTGTTCACTCATATGGCTCATTTCACACCCCTCAATAAGCTACCATCCTCATCTGAACTGGCTGGAATCTTCCTGGAGCACATATTCCGCCTTCATGGACTTCCTTCCAAGATAATTTCCAATCGAGGACCTCAATACGTCTCACAATTCTGGAAACACCTCTGTCAAATATTAGGAATCCAACGCGCTCTTTCATCAGGTTATCACCCTCAAACCAACAGAACGTGCTAATCAGACTCTGGAACAATATCTTCGATGTTTTGCTACTAAGGTTAAGGATGACTGGTCGCTCCTGATACCCGTGGCTGAATTCGCCTATGACGATTCCGATCATTCAGCAGTTAAGACCAAGCCCTTTTATTGCAGCCAAGGATTCCATCCATCAGTTCTGCCCTCTGTTCTTCCACAACCCACACCGGTACCTACTGTCGACTCCTGGATTGAAACACTCATCAACATACATAAGGAGACCAAAGAGCACTTAGAGAAGGCCATAACACAGACCAAGAGATATGCGGATTCCAAAAGAAGACCCGGGCCTTCTTATTCAGTTGGAGATCATGTCTGGTTGTCCTCAAAATTACTACCCCGACATCTACGGCCAAACAAATTGGCCCCCCGGTATTATGGTCTGTTTTCCATCAAGGAAATTATAAACCCAGTCTCATCCCGGCTCAAGCTACCAGAATCCTGGAAAAAGATACACCCAGTTTTTCACACCTCCTTATTAAAACCTTACATTCAATCCTCCCATAAATCCTGCAGACCCACTCCTGTGGTGGTGGACAATCAACTGGAATATGAAGTGCCCCGGATATGTGACCTCAGGTATAAAAGGGGTCAGCTTCAATACCTGGTTGAATGGAAAGGAAATCCCCCCAGTGAAAGAACTTGGGAACCACTTCCTAATCTGAATACCCCTGGACTGCTCAGAAGATACCACCTCATACACCCAGGCAAACCTGGAGGAACAGGTTTTCGGAGGAGGCATGCTGTCATGACCCACAGGACGCGTCCCTGTTGGTCTTCCTGGTCCTTATCGCAACAGGCCTTGCATTCCCTGACACTCCCAACATGGCCGTCCAGCGTGACACGCCTTCCGCGGTCTATACGTTGGACGTAACGTATTCTACTAATAGACCGCACCCCCGTGGCTCTGGGCGTCTCAATGCTATTGCCAAGTAGCGATCAGATGTGTGCTCCGTAGTTCGCAGTATTTCTTTCCTGGTTCCTAGCTTTTCTACTTCCATTCCTTGCCCCTTTCCCTTTTCCTCTTGCTTCCTAGACTCGTGCGCCATCAGCATGTTTTCTTCGTTTCCCAGATCCCCGGATTGCTGCATCCCGGAATCTTAAACGCACGCTGGAGTCGGAAGAGACTCGCTCAGCCTTATTCAAGTCCAGGTCTGTCCGCAAGACGACACCGCCCACGGAGTCCAGCAAGGATCGGTCTCAGGTGAGAAGGGGGGCGCTCCCTGACAGGCACCACAGTTCTGGTTGATTTTGGGAATGCCATGGTTGGTAGCTCACAATCCTCGAATCGATTGGCAAGCAAAAGAATTGGCCTTTCCCGAGACTTGCGCTCACGCATGTTATCGCCAAGAGAAACAACCAATAGACACCAGAACCTCCACGCTTGCGACTGTGGCAATCGGCACCCTACCAAGTGAATACCAGGACTTTCAAGATGTCTTTCAGAAAGAACAGGCTAATACCCTGCCACCGCATAGGCCATACGATTGCCAAATCGACCTGATACCAGGCACACAAATCCCTTGTGGGCGAATTTACGCACTCACAGAACCAGAAAACCAGCACCTGAAGGCCTATCTTGACCAATACCTGGCCAACTGGTTCATCCGTCCCTCGAAGTCTCCAGCAGCCAGTCCTCTATTCTTCGTACTGAAAAAGGAGGGGGACTTGAGAACGTGCATCGACTATCGCGCACTGAACAAGATTACCATAAAAAAACGCTACCCCCTGCCACTGATCCCTGAATTGCTTGATCAAGTCAAAGATGCCCAAATCTACACACAACTAGACCTGAGGGGGGCATATCACCTTGTTTGCATAAAACAGGGGGACGAATGGAAAACCGATTTTCGTACCAAATACGGCTTGTACGAATATCAAGTAATGCCCTTTGGCCTTTGCAATGCGCCTGCAGCATTTCAATACTTCATGAACGATGTCCTACGGGAATTGATTGATGTCTATGCTCTAGTGTACATCGACGATATTCTAGTATATTGCGCATCAAAGCAGGACCACGTTAAACACGTCCGATCCGTATTGGAGAAACTCTGTCAACACCAGCTCTACGCCAAGCTCGAAAGTGCTCATTCCATGTCTCCAAGTTGGAATTCCTGGGCTTTATTCTCAGCCCGAATGGAATCCGAATGGATGTACACAAGGTAGATGCTATCCTGAACTGGCCTTCCCCAAATTCATTCAAGGGGGTTCAAAGTATGCTGGGTTTTGCAAACTTCTACCGCCGGTTCATCCCAGGATTTTCACAAATCGTGCATCCCATCACGTCATTGCTAAGGAAAAGCAACAAAAAGTTCCAGTGGACAACAGAAGCCGAGAAAGCTTTCCAGAAACTCAAAGCAAGATTCAAATCTGCCCCAATCTTACGCCACCCTCGCCCTGATCTCCCATACCTGGTGGAAACTGACACCTCAAGCATGGCTATGGGAGCCGTCCTCTCACAAAAGCACCCCGAAACGGGCCAGTTACACCCTGTTGCCTTCTGGTCACGTAAATTCACACCCCTGAACTCAATTACGCTATCACAGACAAAGAACTGGCCATTAAGTCAGCCTATAAGGCATGGCGGCACTACCTCTTGGGCGCCAGACACACAATTACCGTAATAACTGACCAATGGAGCCTCCAGTACCTAAAAACGGCAAAGGCCCAATCCTCACGACAACTACGTTGGGCTCTTTTTTTTGCTGAATATGACTACGTGATTACATTTCGACCAGGGGTGAAAAACGGGAAGGCCGATGCCCTTTCGCATATGGGGGTGGAAGAGCAAGGGTATCAGACCCCTGACACAATAGCAATCATCCCGAGTGATAAGCTCCTAGGAATCACAGCAACCATAACTCAGAAAGAATTACATGAAGAAATCCAAACCTGATGAGTCGGGAGCAATTACAAGCGTGGAGTGCACAAGGAGAACATTACATGATAAAAGATCAGTTGCTCTACTTCAGCAATCGTTTATTCTTACCAAACCAAGAACTATGAGGACAAGTCATGTCCGGTTATCATGATTCCTTGATCGAGGGCCACCCCGGAATCGCTAAAACCCTAGCCAAGGTAAAACGAAATTATCCAATTCATCCTATCTTGTGGTGTGTGTGTTCAAAACAAGTCATCCAAGCAGAAACCAGCTGGGCTATTACAACCATTGGAAATCCCACCAGCACCCTGGCACACGTTGTCCCTCGATTTTATTACTGATTTACCAGCCAGTCAAGGGTTTAACACTATTCTTGTGGTCGTGGACTTATTTTCAAAAATGGCACATTTCATTCCTCTTAAGGGGCTCCCAAATGCTTCCACTCTGGCAAAGGTATTTCTTGAAGGCATCGTACGGCTCCATGGGCTTCCTTCAGTTTTAGTCTCAGACCGAGGTACTCAATTCGTATCTAACTTCTGGAGAAAATGCTGCTCTATGGCCCAGATCGACATCCGGCTATCCACCAGTCACCAACCCCAAATGGATGGTCAAACTGAGAGGACAAATCAGACGCTCGAGCAGTATCTGCGTTGCATGTTACACCAAGCTGAAGGAAGCGGGTTCGACCTATTATGGATAGCTGAATATGCTTATAATAATTCCCTACACACCAGCACTGGGCAGACACCCTTTATACCATGTATGGCAGGCACCCACGTACTTCTGAGTTGGACGTTCCTACAACCCTGGAAATGCCAGCAGTCAAAACCTTGCACACGACCATTTCTCAAACCTTTAAAAGGGCAGCTGAAGACCTATTTCAAGCTAAGAATCGCCAAAAGAAGTTTGCTGATCAACACCGAGCAAAGGCCCCCAACTACCAAGCGGGAGACAAAGCCTGGCTGGCGTCTAAACACGTGTCCATTAAAGGAACCCAAACTTTCCGTCCAAGATACCTGGGTCCATTCACCGTCACCTCTGTGATAAATCCTGTGGCGGTCAGACTGTCTTTGCCATCAAACATGGAGATTCATCCTGTGTTCCAACTGTCTCTCCTTAAACCTGTTCAACCTGGGACCCGGGTAGCAATGCCACCGTAGTCAGTAGTAGTCGCCGGGGAGCCAGAATTCAAAGTCAAGGACATCCTGGATTCAAAGTACGTCAGATCCAAATTATACTACTTAGTAGACTGGAAGGGGTATGGTCCACAAGACAGGACATGGGAGCCTGGTGAGTACATCCATGCACCTCGCTTGCTTAGACGATTTCATCAAAACCATCCAACCAAACCAGGACAAGACAGAAGAGCCACCTTGAGAGGGGCCTTGGGGGGAGTGCTGTCATGATTCCTGCCCCCCATGTCCCCAGCCCTCCAAGATGTCAGGCTGGAGCCAGGCCACGATCACCTACATGGCCCTCAAGGGCCTCTCCATCCCTCCAAAGACCCACTTGGAGTCAGACTTGGCGCTTGTGGCACCAGACTCACTCACTCCCATAGGATAACATTGGGGATTGGACTTGTAGTGCTTTGATGGGGACAAGATGGATGCCCCCACATATTTCGGTTCCCAGAACTGCATGTGCAGTCTAGTCTTTTGGGTGTGGTTCAGCCCAGAGACACCTGGGATATCCAGAGACTATTTAAGCCACAGCCAGGCTGAGAAACATGCTTTGTGTTTTCTGCACCTGCAGCGTGACACTCACCGTGTTCGGATCGGTCTCCAGTAGGCCTGCATCTTTCTTCTGCGCTCAGCTCCTGCAAGAACAAGAACATCGTTAGGAACAGCCTTACCTTGCGGCGCTTCTGCCCATCATTCATCGCTTCTTCTGTTCTGCGGGCATCTTCGGCAGTGTCATTCCCATCCCGGCACGCCACTTCCTAAGGAAAAGGGAAAAGAACAGAAAAAAGGCATTAGTAAGCATTCAGAAAATCTTTGCTTATTTTTAAAGACTGTACGAGCTTCAAACGCTTACCTGAATCCCAGCCACTCTGGGAGAACTCTGTCTCTGGAACTTCTCATCCATCTGCAAGAGGGAAAAGACACTCCAGGTTAGCGTGGAAACATCTAGAGGCGCGGCATACCACGCTTACTCACCGCATTTCTTCTTCATAACCGGCATCCTTGCTGAAAACATCGCGGCACCTAAAAGACACAGAAAAATAAATCAGTTCAATACAAATACGAAAGGGTTGCATCGCGCTCTCAGTCACCTTCAGCGCTACTCATCTCAGCAGCACGTCGCCATCCCCGGACGTCGGCCATCATCTAAGGAAGGAAAGGAACGATGTTAGAGAACTGTTCAAAAGACTCATTATACTTACCTGTCGGACTCTTGCCAGTGAAGTAACGAGGCAGCAACAAGCCTGCATCAATCAACGCGCCCCTGCGCTGAAAGCAGGACAGAGAGCACACTTTCCAAGAAAACAAGGTGAGCTGTGGATCAAAGGGAAGGGTTGGACCCCGGGGAAGAAGGGGTTCAAGCACACAGAGACAATAGGGAGTTAAACTCTACCAATCCTGTGTTTCAGGCCCAGTCTCCAGTCGAGTAGACTCCAGGGAAGGGTTTGAGGTCATAAGAGTGACGTCCCCGTGGATACCAGGCGAGCGTTACAGTCACACAGGGTAGTATGAAGGGGGCATTTTGGCATTTGCCGTGACGTCTCAATTCAGGGATGCTGCATGGCAGGTGGCATGCCGTTGTATTGGGGTTTGTGTGATGTATTACATGGGCACGGTCCGTGTGTGTTGGCTGTGTGTTGGTAATGGGATTGGCACTCAGCATGCATTTCAGTGTGGCAGGGTTTGGGCCTCCATCTGGACAAGGATATGTTGATGTGTGTGTTGGGACATGCATTGCCTTGCCTAGACTCTCTTCCACATCACTTGTGCTACGTCATGGTTTCTCCTACTGGGATCTGCAGGGTCACTCACCTCCATCTCCAGATGTTGCGGCACCTGTCTCCATCTCCCTGAAGCCCTCGATGGTCTTCATCTGAATGAAAGTACTGCACGTCTCCTCCCACCGCAAAAGTTTTGTGGGTGAGTGGGGACCCCCACCTGTGGCCATAGCCTCCCTCCTATTGCTGGCCAGGATGTTCCGTACTCTGAGGCGGAGGTCATCCCACCTTTGCTTACAGTCTTTGACTGTCCGTGGGGTGGTGCCGACTGCCGAGACCTTGCGGGCTACCTCCTCCCAGTTCTCCTTTTTTCTCTGCTGCACTTCCATTTCCAGGTTGTGCTGGTTAATCTCCTCAGCATGGGCAGCAAGGGTGTCCGCCAGCATGTTGAGTTCGTCGTCCAAAAACGCTTTTTGCGCAGGCGGGGGTTTGATTTTCTGGTAGCCTTGGACATTTTCAATGGATAGGCCCTGGTCTCTCCTCTGTAGCATTGGTGGTTTGGGAGGATTGCAATGGATTGTGTTTTTAAAGATGGCCACCGGCGCATTTCACTTTCCAGCGCGATGACGTTACTTCCTGGTCCGGTATTACGAGCCCGGTATTAGCATGATGTTATTACCGGGTCGGTAGTAAGGGGTGCCTCCTAGGCGGAGGCGGTATCGGTGGGTCCCGTGATGGCGCTATCGGGGGGTTGGAAGGCCTTTAGCGCCATGGCAGTATGCCATTACCGGCATGGGGGTTTGCGCATGCTCGTGCACTCGTAATCACCCGCTATTAACAGCGTCATAAGAGCACGGACACGCTAGTTCCTCCATGCCAGTAATTACCCCATTTTTTACCGCACTTCTTGTAATGAGGCCCATAGTGTCAGTTCATGAAAGGCACAGGGGCATAGTATCCACCAAACACATGCTACGCAAGCAAGTGTGGTTAAAGCCATTGGGGGTCATTACGAGTTGGGCGGTAAGGGGTTAACGGCGCCGGTAAAGGTGCCGGAGCCGTCAACCCCTTACCGCCCTATTACGAGGTCTCTTCGCGGGACCCGCTAAGGCCACCTGGTAAAACCAGGCATCCTTAGTGGGTCCCGCGAGGAGACCAGCATGCTAACAACGGGCCCGTTATTAACAGGCCCATTGTTAGCATGCTCCCCGTTCCCATTGAGCCCTATGGGGGCTCCAATGGGAATGGGGATGTACCGGGTCCGTGTTCCTTGAATGAGGAATTACCGGGCCCTCCAAGGTTGGAATGGCCTGGTAATTCCTCATTTAAGGAACCCGGACCCGGTACCCGGTAAGGGGGAAGCCATACCGCTAATAGCGGCATGGCTACCTCCTAACTCGTAATGACCCCCATTGAATCTGTCATTGTTCAATGTACTGTATGTCAAACCATTCCTCCCCACACTACTACAGAACCTCTACTCATGACACCTCTGCCAGATGGCATTTTGGAAGAAGTGGCAATTGACTTCTTCGGTCCAACGCCGGTAAGGATGTATACAATGGTTATAATGGATGAATACTCCCGATATCCAAATGTTCACATTCTGCCTTCTATTTCAGCACCAGTTGTAATTTCAACACTTGGCAAGACATTCACATCCTATGGGATCCATCACAGTGAAAACAGACAGTGGTCCTCTTCACAAGCAACGATTTCAAAGCATTTGCTGATTACATTCGTTTCACGCAACGAAGGGTCACTCTCCTCTGGCATTAAGCCAATGGCACAGTTGAGAGATTTGTGCGCAACATGAAGAAGTCATTACCTTTAGCACTCAGAACTCATAAACCTTTTGAGCAAATAATCTATCAGCTGCTTCAAAACTATCACATTACTCCATACAGCACTACGAAGATCAGTTCTTCCGCACTCCGGTTCGGACAACAAATCTGCACGATATTACCTCACCTACATGTGTCCACAGATGACCAACAGATATGGGATAATGAGTGTAAATGTAAAGAATACATGAAACAATATGCTGATGGCAAGAAGAGAGCAGTCAAATCTACTCTGAAGGTAGGCGATAAAGTGATTGAATGACAGGAAATGCATGACAAAGTGACCACCCCGTTTCGCCCAGAGCCGTTGGCAATCACCAAATGAAAAAGATCTATGTTAACAGCTGAAAGCAATGATAAGAAATTAACAAGGAACTTGTCCTTGAAAATGACAAGAGAGGTTTAAGCAAATGTTTGGACCTGGATCATTCAGAAGGTTGTTCTGGTGACAGTGAGCTCTCAGATTAAGATCTTACAACAGAATACTGTTTTCGACCATAGAGACTGAATCCTGTTTTTGAATTTAGACTTCCTGCAGCAAGAGTGAAACATGCAGGCAAGAAAGTTTTTTCGGTGGATTGAAGAAATGAACGAGGTGCTCCATTTGCAAAGTTCGGGGGGTGATTGTGCTGTGGTGACATTATATTGTACAGGCTTTTCCCTTCATTATGTATAGTTTAGTTCAGGGGGAGGAAGTGACATGCAGGAAGTGCAGAGTCACGAGCAGAGTAAGAAAAAGAATAAAGTTGTAAGATGTGTTAAGGGCTCCAGTGAAGCCCTGCGCTACTTTAGTGTCGGAAGTATGAAGACACACAGGAATCAGGTAGAGGGGAAAGTAACTGGAGACCGGGAATCCCCTCACTGCTTTTTTGCCAACACACATGTGATCACAGCCGTCCATGCAGGTGACCTGCCGTGATCACTGTAACCTTTAAAAGTGACTGCATGCACCATGGCGGTGGCGTGTCTAGGTCACAACATCCCATACAAGGTAAGAACACAAAAAATGAACACAGATTTCCCCTGACACAACACGCCATAGCTTCAGAGCTAATTTTCGCCGCTAGCCTTGTCCACTCACATTCTTGCGCTGGCGGGCGCAGGCCTTCATTGCCTTCTTCTTTTACATGCTGATGCTCCTGCATTGATTGCCAGTGATCTATGCACTTGTTCCGTCAGGAAGAACACCTCTTCATCATCATACTCGAGTAAGGCTGCCACTTCGGCCTTGTTCCTGCGCTCCACTTCTATGTTTCTATGTCCTCTATGGGCCAGTCAGCATCCTCCACAATGACTGCCATGTGGGCAGCCACCTACGGCCCGTCTATTGCTAAGGTGCACTGGCCACAGGGATTTTCAGCCAGGAGGCCTTGCAGAAATTGCCAGTGTCCTGCCTTGTGGCACCTGTCACACTGCCGTCCTATCACCGGACACAGCCCTGCATGCGGCAACCCGCCTCCACAAAACTCCCACATTCTCTGGGGTACCTCCTCCTTGCCCTTCTTTCGCAGGGCTCCACTGCCGGCCACTTTGACCGGAGCGGCCTTCTTGCTCTGGGGTCAGATAGCGTGTACCTCTTCCACTTGCAGCCCCTTCATGACCCCCTCCATCTGGGCTGATCGTGCCTCGGCAGGCTCTTGAGTTCTCCCTTAATCTAGGATCCTCGCAAGGGGAATTTTTGGACCTTTCAGGATCTGGGTCTGCAGCGTGTTGGACCAGCACATTTGAATTACCTTGCCTCGCAATTCCCCCTCTTCATCGATAAACGCACAAGTCGCTGCTAACTGGCGCAGCCTACTGTAGAATGCATGAATGCACTCATCGGGCCCCTGAGCAGCCTGCCTGAGCTGAAACCTTTCGGAATCGATGTTGACCACTTGTGCAAAGTAGTTAGACAGTGCCCTTCCTGCATCTCGATAGGACCCATTGCCTGGTGGCAGCCCCTTATACAGCTTTTGAATCTCGCTCACAGCATAAAACAGAGGAGTGTCTTCTTTTTGGCATCCCCTTGTCACTTTGGCCACTTCGAAAAACATGTCCAGCCTCTCCAGCCGGTGTGCCCACCTTGGGCTAGGGTTCACTGGATTCCCCTTCACGTCGAAATCTGGCACCAGGTGGCTATGGAACAACGTGCCTACAGGCTGCACTGCACCCCTTGGGCTGGGGCTCAGTGTCTGGAAATTAAGAGGCCCTAGGGTTGTGAGTCCAGCCCCTCAGGCATCAGTGCCTCTGCCATTCCTGGCGATACTGGGATCCCGATGCATGATGGGCCCCTGCTGCACCTTGTTCCTCCAATGTTGTGCTCCACTGGGGGCCCGTGTACCCTGCTACACGAGCACCCTCGTGACTGAGGGCAGCCGCATGTGGGCCAACACACCTCGGGCAGTTATGCTTGTGGGGTTTGCCCTCCAAGGAGCTGGGCCTCCAGGGCCAGTCCTCTCGCCTTACACCCTTCAGGGCCTGTCCCAGGGTAGTGGTGTGGGCTGAACTTGTAGGGTCTATCCTCTTTCCTTTCACCCTTCAAGGCCGGTCCCAGGGCAGTGGTGTTGGTCCCTTTTACCAGGAGCCCCCTTTGTGGTCTTCCCTGATAACCCCGGCATCCGTCCATATGACAACCAACATATAATCATAACTCATTGTCCTTTCCCCCCCAGAAAGTGCAGAATGAGACTTGTTTGTTTGTTGGCATAAGAAGGCCGCAGAATTTATTCCACAATCATAAAACCAAACTGTACATAACTGTGGAAAACTTTGTCTGCCAGGTGCGGCGACTACTCCGTGTCCCAAGAACTTGCTTCCCCCTTTTCCTGATTGTTCTGTTCGTAGGGTTGGTGGGTGGGAAAAAGAAAACCCTCTGCTGCAGTCCCGTGGAAATGCACGGGTGTCCCTCGGCTGCAGCTGCTTTCTTGTCAGTAGCGGGAACCCCGCTCCTTATGAAGGGGAAACCCCTCCCCTTTCCCTTTGTTGCCCTTCGCGGGCTTTCTTCATTATTTGCAGCGCTTCGGCTTTCGCGGGCATTTCTTTTGCTTGCCGCGCATTTCTTTCGCAGGCTTTCCCAATTTTGCCGCCTTGGCCCGGCAACCCCCACCCCCTCCCTTTCCAAGGGGGAAGGGGCTGGGAACCGAGAAGGACGCCGCCCAGGTTATCGGGGGTGCCTCCTCCATTCCGCCGGGCTCCGTGTCGTCGGACCTGGCATAACCCCGGCATCCGTCCATATGACAACCAACATATAATCATAACTCATTGTCCTTTCCCCCCCAGAAAGTGCAGAATGAGACTTGTTTGTTTGTTGGCATAAGAAGGCCGCAGAATGTATTCCACAATCATAAAACCAAACTGTACATATCTGTGGAAAACTTTGTCTGCCAGGTGCGGCGACTACTCCGTGTCCCAAGAACTTGCTTCCCCCTTTTCCTTTCCCAAGAGTCCATTAGTAGGCCCATTTCTCCCAGCCTTGGTAGTATCCGAGCCTGCCTGCCCTTGCAGGTGCTCCTGGGCGGGGAGAGTGCCGTTTCTTTGGGGGAAGCTGAGCCGTAATTGTCCTTCCCCACCTCCCCTGCCGCTTAGGCTCCCAAGGGGCTTTGGGTCTGGGAAGAGCGAAGACCCTTCCTGCATTCTCCTGGCTCTTCCGGAGTCTGTCTCCTGTGTTTCTCTGGCCAAACACCGCCACGCCACGTGTGGGTTTCCACCCACCGTGGCTCCCCCCTTTGCTCCTTCCTCACATTTCTAAGATCTTCGTGTGGAAATCCCAGAAAATAAGTCCATACCCAAAGATGATAGGTGCACCCCGTCATTTGAAAAATACCCTGGAGTTTTTAGGTTAATGAGCCCGTGTCTAATCTGACCAGAACCCCTGCCCTTGCAGAATTTAGCCATTGCGCAATTCAGTTTTCGCCTGGACTTCTCTACTGTGGCGTGGCTGTCAGCACCCCTCCCTTCCTTTCTTGGAATGATTTCTGACCATATTATTTCCGTTTCACCTAGCTGTCCTGCCAGCTCCTGTAAAGAGTACCTCATTTCCCGCAGGAGAGCCCCTCTCCCTAAACTTGTTAAATCATTGCCACCCAGGTGAACGATCAAGATGTCGGGCTCCCCTCTGCTGGCCAAGAGCTTGCGCACTTGCCCCTGTAATAGCGTCCACTTCATGCCAGGCACCCTGTGCCACCTGATCCTAAACTCGCCCGCTGTCAGAACTTCCTGTTCCACTGACCAGCTGGACCCTGCCCTGGATACGAAGGAGTGTCCTACCACCCATACGGCTACCTTCTTCTTCCGGGCAGGTGCTACAGAGAGGGAGAAAGAAGAAGGCCTGTCACCCTTACATTTTTTCCGGCCTAATGTACCTCTTAAAGCAGCCTGATTTCCATCTGCCTATCTGCTTGATTGTAGCCTCACTCATTCCCATTGCCGCCGCTGGTGTAGCAGCCCCTATCCTAAAAGAATGTGTACCAAACACCCCTCTTTCTCCCCAATTTTGGCCAGTGCCATTTCCGTACTTCTGCCCTTGCCCCCTTTCCCTCTTGCTCCGCCTCACCAGGGCGTGCCTGCTCTGGGACCCTTTTTCCTCTGTCCCCTTTCCATCCTGCTCCGCCTTAACCAGGGCGGGCCTGCTCCGGGACACTCTGCCTCTGTCCCCTTTCCATCCTGCTCTGCCTCAACCAGGGAGGGCCTGGTCCGGGACACTCTGCCTCTGTCCCCTTTCCATCCTGCTCCGCCTTAACCATGGTGTGCCTGCTCCGGGACAGTTTGTCTCTGTCCCTTTCCAACCTGTTCCGCCTTAACCAAAGTGAGCCTGCCCGGGGACCCTTCTGTCCCTGCCACCTTACCGTCATGGCCCGCCTCCACCACGGCGGCACCCGGGTGTGCCTGCTCTGGGACACTTCTGCCCCAGCCACCTTTCCCACTTGTTCGTCCTATTGCACCTGCAATAGGTTCCTCACCATTTTTAGTTGGCTAAAGCACCCCAGCCAACTTAATCTTTGCTCTGCCTGTCCTTGCAGGAGTTCCCATGCTGGGGGGGTGCGCCGTGTTTGTTTCTTGTTTAGAATTTCAGGCACCATCTTTGCCTTACATCCCCTTACCCAGCCCTGTCGCCCCACTAGAATCCGCGGTCTTGTGCCGCCTTTCCTCTTTTTTGCTTTTCCCAGAGTTTTGTGCTGGATTCTACTCCGGGGCTAACCAGGGCGGGCCTGCTCCGGGGCACCTCTGCTCGCCCCAGAAGGTGTTGCCTGCTTCCCCCTATTTGTTTGCACCAAGTGTGCAGTAGGCCCCACACTCCCACCTTTTGAGCCTGGGCCTACCCTGCCCTTACAGGTGTCCGCGGGCGGGGAGAGCACTGTTCCATTTTTTTTTTTTTTTTTTTTGGGGGGAAGCTGGGCCCTTGTTGTTACCACCAAGATGCCCCTGCCGTTAGGCTCCCAAGGGGCGCCGGTCCGAGAAGTGCGAAACCCTTCGCGCTCGGAGTTCAAATTCCCGCCTTTCGTGTTTCCCAACACTATTAGCCCTTGACCTGTTCATTACTGTCGATGTCCACCTCCCATTGTTTGTTGCTTAGTCCCCCACTTGATTAGTAGAACCTAACCCTGGCAGTAACTTGAACCGCTGTGAACTGGACCTTTGGGGCAATAAAGGGTGAGGTACCCAGAACCTAATTGAGGCAGGGAATTTTCTTTACCCCGTTACCCTGAAATGGACCTTGATACCCCAGTGCAATTATACCGGGCTGGCCCCATCTGAAACAGACCCTTCCCCATAGTTGTCTGACTTTACAGCAAAATTGGCGCACCATTCTTACACCCCATTTCTTCCCATAAAACCTGGTACCAGTGGCACCCATTACAATGACCTGAGCTGCCACTTGTGCATTTCAGAGTCTGAACCAGCTACCCTGGTTGAATTCTGCCCAAACCATGCGTAGCCGCCTTTTGGAGCATCAACCACCTCCATGGTCTTCACAATGTTCACATTGGGTGTACCGCTAAATCAGGCGCTGGTGTCGCCCTTAGCCGGTTATGCCAGGCTGCCCACTAACTGGGTGCAGCTCCCCCTTGCATATACGATGCCAATTGTTAATTTTAGGCGGCAGCTACTGTGGCCCACTGGTGGGGGATTAGCTGCTTACACAGCGACGCTTACTCCACTGAAGGTGTCCGGTAAAACCAAGTTTAACAGTTTTCTACCCAGTCAACTTTACCATTCCACCCCTGTACACTGACCTGCTTGCCTAGTGATCTTCTCCCTTTCTGGCATCTTCAACCTGTATCTGTACATGAACACATTTGATACCGCACATTATTGCCGAGTAAAGAGAATTTCTAGATGCACAATCTGCCTCCTCCTAGCGTCAAACAACCCCCCTTTCTTTAGCCTAGAACCCCCTTTCTTAGTATTCAAACCAGAGGGGCGACTAGCCATTCGCCACCACGGGCTCCTTTTAACGGCGCCGGCAGCAGGGGTGTTGCTAGGTCTGGAACAAGGCCTCGGGCTATGCTAATGTCAGAGCTGCTGTGCTGTCCATGATTTAGCCTTTATATAGCGCTGCGTACCCTCGGGTATCTGAGCGCTGCTTATTATTACCCACGGTGTGTGGTGCTCATTTATCATACCCCATGTCATACCAGCTTACCCTTCGACCTGGCTGCCTAGCCTACAGCGTCCTACTACAATCCTCCAATCACCTCCAATCCCAACAATGGTGAAAATCTACTGAAACCAGATTTGAAATGACCCAACCTTTAACAGGATCAACGGAGCCCCCAATGCTTGTTTTAGCCCCTTGGTGTCGTACTGTCACCCTAAGCCCGCCACCGGCGGTGCAGCTCAAGGGGCCCAACCCATGGACTCACGGCAATCAAAGGAGCAATATGCGCCCACGCAACTTATTTTACCACACCCAGTGAACACCAGTCCACTTTGGGTGGTACCCCTTTTTCAGAGCCATGCAGAGGGAACTTACTCAAAAATAAACTCCAAAGGCAACCGTCAATTCCTCATAAACCCCTGCCACCGCACTAAGTCCCTGTGCACTCACGCTGCTGAGTATTAATCAGCGTACTTATCCCTCTACGAGCAGCCCAGGAACCAATTCCCTGCATGCTGTAATGTGCTGCCTACTGCTATACTCATGCCCCCCTCGGTATGGCAACAGACAACATGCACCTTACATTTATATAAACCAGAGCAGCCTATCCGCGGTTCAACAGTCTTGAAACAATGTGCTTAATAACAACACCAATGTACGTATTCTTTCTATTAGCTGTTAACCATGTACTAATGACCGTCCTTGACGTGCCAAAGGAATGTAAAGCCCTTCCCATATTACCCTTTTAAACCCCGTGCTTCCGCTAACACAGTTTAAATACTCCATTGCACATGTTAGCCATCTTTCATCTATTAATGACATGTACCGCTGCGAAAGGCCCCTTTAACTCAAAACATCCTTTCCAATGTAACTTCCCGACACCTCGCCATGGTGCCCCACGCCATACTCCAAAAAAACAAAGATCACGGAAGATACAAGCATATCCGGCGCGCGCACTGCCACATTAATCTTCCTCATGTGCAAAAACATTTTGAAAACGGGGCTTTTCCTTCTGAAAAGCCTATGCCACATGGCTCAGCAGATACCATATCCTGCGCCAAGTCACACCAGTTTGCGCCCCCGGGGTTAAAGCAGCCCTCAGAAAAGCCTGCACACTTCCTTCCGTCCCGCCGTTCACTAAATAAAGAAATACCACTGGAACGCACATTAACATTTATTAGCGTAAAACAACCTTCCCAGAGCCCCCATCGGCGACTGTCCTTCCACGTGCATTTACCCCAAACGTTAGACCACTATTACACTACATAGCAGAGGCTTCCTCCCAAAGCAAGGATTCGCGGGAGCCAGGGTCCATACTCTCACCCGTACCTTTGTTCCTCTTTAAATCTGTCATCCAACATACGGCAAACCCAACAATACGCATAATGCTAATTCCCCTCATTGTGCTAGTACCAATAAAACATAACTCTTGCATACATTCCTCCCACTGCATAATCCGCCTTGAAGAGCAACCCCTGCGAACACTTGTGTGCCATCCGTACCAACCAAACAACCCTGGTGCCCGACAGAATCTTAAATCCAGTGCTGAGGGTGGAAGTTACGTGCTCCCGATAAACCGCCTCCTTTCTTCAACGACACCAACTTATCCCACAGAGGGCAACAGCTATATTCAATAATTCCATTTAACCTGGGCCATGTTTTCATGAGCCGTGGCGCTTTTGCCCAAAACGCTGAGGCTACCCCGCAGGCACAGTAACGTGCTGAGCTATCTGACCTGCCGAAAACCTGGTATTTCTAGCTTTAGGACAAAGCTGCGCCGTTGTTGACTTGCTTGAAAGCACAGCCACCAATGCGCAGCATTTTCACCCCCGTTCCAACATACCTGGAAACGCATGTAAATTACCCCTGTTGCCGTAGAACCTTGACCACATGTTTTCCATCATTGCTGGGGCGGGTTGTTCCACCGAGCAGATAACGGACATGTGCCTGACCTGCTGCCAGCCTAGGGACCCTTGGCCCGCTTCCTGTTTGCAATCACAACTAGCCAGTGGTGCACCTTACACTCCCTTCAACGCTTGAGCCCACTTCTGCAGTGCAACTTGATTATATTGTCCTGCATTGCCGCCAGCACGAGCCCCGCCTGAGACCCTGGACTCCTGAACTTAAACATGGCCCAGCGCCCCACAACTCCCCGGCCCCCCCCACGCCGGATTAGTTACTTTCCCTCCAGCCATACCTTCTCTCTCCCTTTCCGCGACCCGACGCACCTTCCACATGTACAGAGATACCAGCAGCAGGCACATATTTCATTCAAGGAGCCCGTGGTTAAAGCGGGCTCCTTGAATGAAGGAGTTGCCTGATGCGTGCTAGCTGGGGCACACTGGTGTGATACCTTTTGGTGCGCCCACCCCCTTTTTAGGTGCCTCAAAGGTAATAAAGCCAGAGTGCCCCAGCTCCACCTCTTTTACTTGCTGCCCCCCACCCATCCTTAATCGAGGGGGGGCAATCATTAGGGGGCGTGTCATTAGGCCACACCCCCTAGCGAGAATCCCCCTCGATTTCCAGTCCCAAAGCACTGCGCGCTGTCCTATGCTGTTGTCAGAAGAACCACCCGACCATGGGATGCTTTTTCTCTACTCTGGACCAGCTACCCCATGCTCCAGCAAAGTCACCTGTGTGGTGGCTGCCCCTTTAAGGGCGTACACACGTGGCAGAGTCACATTTCACTCCGCTGTGTGTGATATAAATGAATAAAGGGGGCGTTCCCAGCCGCAGCAGAGCGACCAGGGAGCCCGAAACATATGCATGTGTGTTGAGTGTCTCTGTGTGCGGGGAGGGGCTCACAGGGGGATGGATGAAACCGGAAGCCCACAATAGTGGTGATGGTGCGGGACACCAACAACCCGGGCACAGGCGCTGAGGGCCGGTGAATTTTTCTTTGTTCTCCGTTTCCGAATGCAGTGGAGACGGCGGTGGCCATGTGGCTTGGCCGCCATTTTACCCACATGTTCAGAAGGGTTGCAGCTCTGATACAGAGTGCATGTGCGCCCATATGCATGCAATGTTCGGACTCCCTGGTGGGGGAGCAGCTGATGCTGCATATTTGTCACATTTTAAGTGTTTTACACACCTCCATCATGTTGAGTGTGAGGTGAGTAGCTGGGGAGGCCTACCATCTTTGTTCTGATCCGCTGGGTCCACCCAACTCAATTTCTGGAGCCGCTAATGTGGCAAGGAAGTTCCTTCTGTGAAAATCCTACCTGATCTGGACATTGATGAAAGGGGGTTACTGTGGTGCATGCCTTTTGACCCCATACATTAATTTTCGGACAATTTAAATAATTTTTGGACATTTAAAGAAGGTGCCTGGCAGGGCGGTTTGCTGATTGTGTGGTGGTGGAGTATGTCATCAGAAGTATTCTAGAAAAGAGGTGCCTGGCCAACATCGTCACACTCATCATCTGTGTGCAGCCATACCAAAGGGGCAGTGCCTGACCAACATTATCACACTCATCATCTGTGTGCAGCCATACCAAAACAGCTGACCAGTGAGTTGTGGCCCCATTTCCTTTTGTGTGGGGTGTCGGTGTGCTTGCTGCAATGAGTGCTGATGACCAGTGTGCGGCAGCGCTTCCTGCCCCCCAAGCACCACCGGTACTGAGACAGCAAGGGGCACTGATGCTAATGCTCCAATTCGACATCTCGTGTGGCCCATCCAGCCTAAGTCCGAGATGAAGGATGTGGATAGACAATCTCGACATGTACTTCAGGGACAAAGGAGAAACCAACGACGACAGCAAAGTGGTAACACTCCTGTACTCAGTAGGTCCAGCAGTTCATGAGATCTTCCAGTCCCTACAGCCTGTGAATGCTGCGTATGGCGCAGCTAAAGATGCACTACGGGAAAACTTCATGCCACTGGCCAACCCTGATTACGAACATTTTGTCATGTGTAGTGCCTGCCAGAAGGATGACGAAACGTTGGACAACTTCTACGGCCTGCTGCACCGCATGTCTCTGCCATGTGCCTTGGATAAGGTGGATCCAATAATCCGAAGCCAGCTGATCCAGGGGTGTTCGTCCGGCAAGCAGCGCAGGCAGGTTCTGCGAGACCCTGGGATCACGTTGCCTCGCATATTAGAACTTGGACGTTGCCAGGAGGTGTCTGAGGTCAGGGCGCCGAGAATGGAGGTGGCTGTGCACCCAGGGAAGGTGGAAGATGTGGGTGCGGTGGGCCGTGGTCAAGGCGGCAAAGGGGCGAGACGTCCAAGCGGCAGTCAGAGAGACCGGAGTACGAGAGCCATGGACTCCTGCATGAAAGTGGGCAAGATCTCCCACACCACGCCGAATGCCCAGCATAAGGGAAGTTGTGTGGACCCTGCAGGGCACTGGACCATTACACCCAAATGTGCAGAGCTCCGATGCCAGGGGCCAGTAAGAGCAGGGTTTTTCAAACAACAGTGCCTGCCAATGTCGCCCAAATCGATCAATGTGACGATGGTGCCCCTCCTGAGGACGTCGATGAGGAAGAGGAAGAGAACATTTTCTTCATTTCAAGCATCAGTGCGTTGTGGCCCAACAATAGAAGACAACCACGATGCCTAGTAAAGGTTAACGAGTCCATGGCCCCGGTGCTGGTGGATACAGGGGCATCTGTCAACGTCATGGCGAAAGTAAACTACAATGCCATGACAGTGCCGCCTAAGCTACAGAAACCAAAAGCATGTATCTTCAGTGCTGGTCATTGGGCCGGCTCTCGGCGGATCCGAGATCCAGCACCAGATATGGAACCGGATATCAGGATCTGGACAGAGTCAGCCGCCCAAGACCATGAACCACGCTGGGAAAGTAAAAAAAAAAATAATAATAATAATTTTAAAAAAAGCAAAGCATTGCCTTTTACCACGACTTTGGTACTGGTGTCTAATGCACAATGATCGCTACATGTACAGCTGATTCCTTTCAGTTGTACATGTAGAAAGCATTGTGGTTTACACACAAGTGCCAAAACCGGTGGTAAAAGGCAAGGCTGCCGTCGCTGACGTTTTTTTAACGTATTCCAGCATTGCTGGATCTCCACTGCGAGCCCCGCCCCCTCCAGACCACGTCCCCTCGGTGTCCGCCCCCCCAAACTCCTCCCCCACCCAGGCCCTTGTGTTGTGGGTTCCCCCACCACATTTTTTCCATTTCCACCACTGGGTATCTTCACATTTGGAGGCGAACAACCCATCCCGCTGGCTGGGGCATTTGTGGGAAAAGTGGAACACGGAGTGTCATCCATCAGGGCCCGATTCTATGTTACAACTGTCAGCAGCAACACCCTGTTGAGTTGTGCAGCAGCGGAGGCACTGGGCATTGTGAGCTTTTCATATGAAGTGTACGTGGAGGATGTGCAGGGGCTCCTGACGAAGTACAGTCAACTGTTTGAAGGCATCGGCCGCATGGCAGGTGATCCGGTGAGGCTCCACATTGATGAGTCCATCCAACCAATCGCCCCAAAATACCGCCGGGTTCCATTCCATCTGCGGGACCTGGTAGATAAAGAGCTGGACAGCTTGGTTGAGATGGATATCATCGAGAAGGTTGAAGGTCCGACACCTTGGGTCTCCCCCATCGTCATCGACAGAAAACCTAAACAACCGGACTCTGTGCGTATCTGCATGGACATGAGGTTCCCAAATAAGGCAATCAAGCGGGAGAGTCACATCACCCCCGCGATGGATGACATTATCACTGAGCTACAAGGGGTCACTTCTTCTCTAAGTTGTACTTTCGGGCCGGATACCATCAGGTGGTGCTACGCCTGGACTCGCGGTATATAACAACTTTTACCACGCATCATGGCCTTTACCGTTACAAGTGTCTGAGCTTTGGAGTGTCATCAGCGGCAGATGTTTTTCAAAACATTATCCACGGGGCCCTCGTGTACCTGGATGGCGTCTTAAATATCAGCAATGAGATCCTGGTGTATGCAATGTCGGAGGCGGAGCACCGGGACAGGTTGGCTAAATGACTTGAACAGCTGCAGACTCTTGGGTTTGTGTTCAAAGAAGAGGGCGTGTCACCAGATCCTCGGAAAGTCAAGAACACTGTGGAGGCACGGCCCCCAGAGAATGTGTCGGGGGTCCAGAGCGTCTTAAGAATCGTCACATATTGTGGCCGGTTCATTAATAACCTTGCCTCCCGGTCAGAATCCTTGTGGCCGTTGACTAAGAAAGAAGTCACATGGCAGTAGGGACCCCTTAAACAGGCCGAGTTTGAAGACGTGAAGGGGGCTTTAGCAGCAGAAGACACCATGGCCTTCTTCGGCGCGGCTCTACAGTCAGACATCGTGGTGGAAGCCAGCCCGTTTGGTCTGGGAGAGATGAAGCAGATGGATTCCAACGGGGAGGTCCGGCCGGTCGCCTATGCCAGCAAGGCGATGTCAGAGATGGAGCAGCGGTACTCCCAGATCCAAAGGGAGGCCCTGGCGGTCATGTGAGGTTGTCATCATTTCCGTCTCTACGTGCTGGAAAGACCAGTGACAGTAGTCACGGACCACAAGCCCCTGCTGCCCATACTAGCTGGGTCGTCATCCAAGCCTACGGCTCACATTGAAAGATGGATGTTGGCGCTGCTTGAGTATGGCGTCTCCCTGGTATACTGGCCTGGCAGCAACAAAGCGGCCGACTACCTGTCCAGACACCCACAATGTGATCCTGAGGGACAAAACAATATCAGTGCGGAGGAGGGCGACAAGCATGTCAGACTGGTGGTGGAGGCGGCCACTCCTAACTCAGTACCTATCCATGAGCTAGAACAGGCGGCGGCCGACGACGAATGTTTTAACATCTTGAAGGCAGCCCTGCAGCAGGGCTCACGGAAGTCGGTTGTGGAGACGTTGGCTGTTAGGACCCAAGAAGCGAGATCGGTGCTGGAACAACTATGGCAGGTCAAGGACAAGCTGGCGTTTGTGGAGCCGGGGCTATTGCTCTGAGGGGACCGGATCATAATTCCACAGTGTAAGGTCACCCAGGTGATTGAGTTGCACACCAAGGGCACCAAGGAACCGCCATGACTAAGGCTCGCCTGCAACAGAAGGTGTGGTTTCCAAACCTGGAGAGGCGGGTCGAGGAGTTCATAGCGGCATGTGTATGGTGCCAGTCGGAGTCCCCAGCCCATAGGGAGCCCATCATTGAGATGATTCCAAGAGGAACCAAGCCCTTGGAGAGTGTCCACGCTGACTTTGGGTCAACAGGCCAGGACACACACTTCCTGGTGGTTGTGGATGAATGGTCCAGGTAGCCGGAGGTGGAATTCATCGAGTCGGTGCCCTTCGACAAGGTGGCCGTGGTGATGGAAAAGATTTGTGCTAACCACGGCCTGCCCCAGACTCTGTGTTCGGATAATGGTCCACCCTTCCAAGGTGAAAGTTTTGCCCAGCTGATGGAGGAATATAGCATCCACCATCGCAAGGTCACTCTTCTTTGGCCTCGTGCGAACGGCAAGGCGGAATCTTTTATGACAACACTGAACAAGGTATTTCGTATCGCTCATGGCCAGGGACATAGCTTGCAGAGGGGACTATATCAATTCCTAAGGGAATACCGGGTCACCCCACACACATCTACTGGAGTGGCCCTTGCTGAAGCCATGTTCAGGCAATGTCCCAAGGTCTGATCCCGGAAGTGGGAGAGAGAGAGCCGGCTGTCATCGACAACGCGTAGGTGGAAAGGGAGAGGAGCATCATGATGGAGCAAGAAAGCATCAGAAGAGGACTCCGGCCCATGCAGCTAGCCCCGGGGGATGAGGTGGTGGTAAAGAATCGGCACCCGCAAAGAAAGCTGTCTTTGACGTACAAGCCTGGTCCGATGGACGTGGTGTCGGTGCATGGCTCCATGGTAACGGCTTCAGATGGGACTGCCTCTGTCACCCGCAATGCTAGCTTCTTCAAGAAAGTTGGAGAAGCCAGTTTGGAGGTGTTGCAGAGAAGAGAATTTAACGATGTACCAGACAAGGGCGGTGGTCTGGCCCATCCGCCGAGTTCTCTAGGACGAGGAACACAGCTGAGGAGGGTCCAATCTGGGAGGCAGGCGGGAGGTATCCACAGAGGGTCGAGAGGGGGAAGCTTGCCCACCTGAGTGATTATGTTTTGGACCCCTGAACTGGTGGGACCAGCCCCTGGACTGGAGGTGACTCATGGGGCTCGGGGTGGCTGTGATTAAAGGGGTCATCTGTTTTGTGTGCAGTGGTGTTATTCTGCCTTGTGTCTTTTTGACCTTCTTTGTTCTTTTGTTATGAAAAAGGAGGAGTGTGGTGGCTGCCCCTTTAAGGGCATACACACGCGGCAGAGTGACATTTCACTCCGCAGTGTGTGGTATAAATAAAGGGGGCGTTCTCGGCTGCAGCAGAGCATCTGTGGAGCCCGAACCATACGCACGTGTGCTGAGTTCTCTGTGTGCAGTGGGGGGATCAGAGGGGGCAGGATGATATCGAAGGCCCACAACAACCTGCAGGACGCGCCCATCCTGGGCTCTCGTCGGAGAAACCGACTGTGTGCAGCAGGTTGAGGAGCCCACCCGCTGCGAAAGCAACATTGCTCTCAACGAAACCGACCACAGAGCAGCATGTACCTGCGTCAGGAGCTCCACAACACGGGAAACTCGAGTCCCTTGGTAAGGGGTCAATTGAGGCCCGGCCCTACTCTACCATCGGAAGCATAGACACACAGGAGTCATGTAGAGGGTAAAGTAACTGGCGAGTGGGTTATTGCCAACACACCCGTCATCACAGCTGTCCCTGCAGGTGATGTGCTGTGATCACTTTAACCTTGATATGTGACTAAATGCACCATGTCGGTGGCGTGCCTGCATCACAACAAGATGTACATGCCCACCCTTGGCGTTTCATTTCATGCAAGCAGATTACACTGATACTACATGCCCAAAGCACGGAACACTAACGGGGCCGGGCGCAGGCTCATCCTTGCTGAGTCATAGGGTCACCGTGCCAGCATCCCCGGTGTCGCTAAATCTTTCGATATGCTTCAAAGCCAACAGTCCCCATGGACAGAAGTCCGCCTGCCGGGTCCCCTTTAGGATGCTAAGTGCAGTTGTCATGTTCAAAGCACTTAGAAAATGGTAGTACATATATGTATATGTCACTTAATTTAAACTCTGCTTGTTCAGAGTATTATCTTGATGACAACATAACATTTAGCCACAAAGCAGAATGCTTCGTACGCCTTATAATTAATATCTGACATGGCACGAGAGAGAAGCTGGTCAAAGCAGGTGGCATTGGATGCTATTATTAATAAAATGACCCCAGTACTTTTGGCCTACTGTAATGTCATCCAATCCACCCAGCAACATAGTCATGAAAGATTGCTTTAATTCAATTAACTTTGCTCAGGTAAAATATGGCAATGCTATTAGTGACAATTAAAATAAAGACGTTAATGTTAGGGTGCGTACACAGCAAATCACAGTGTTTCTATTTAAAACAGCTAATGCAATTGCACAGCCATAGCGAGGCGATGCGGCCCAGCTGTCGCCCCAGTGTTCTAGGGCAGATGGTGTCAGCCGGATTGGGTTTGACGGCAAAATGATTCACCGCGTTCTGCCAGAGTGGCGCCATCTTGCTACACACTGGATTGAGTGGGGTGTTCATTTTAGTGGTGAGGCCGCCTCTTTGGATTTGTATTCACCCCCACTAGTGTACTGACTGTGAACTGCTGGGATTACACAACAGACACATTTATCAAGGTAGCCCTCCTTGGCTCACTGGTATTCCACTAAGTCATTTGACAAACTATTGAATGTGACACACTGGGGTAAATACGCCAGGCCAAGAAAATAGATGGTTTGCTAGGTCTCTATAACATTGTAATGCACACAGCAGATAGACTCTGTAGTCATGAACACAACAATATGTGTATGCAATGACTTTAATCAAGGAAGTTTGTATTGTAGTTTCAGTTCTTAAAATCATGACATGCGTGAGATTAAGAGATAGCGTGTTTATTGGACTCATATAAGACAATCTTTGAACTCTGCTCTGACAGGAAGGGCGAGGCTGGTTAGTGCTGGGCAACAGAGTTAGATGTTAGAAAGCATACAAGCCAACATGCCCTATTCCGTTCGGGAGATGATAGGCCAGTCCTGGTTTTACCTTTGTACTGTGGGACTTATGTTCTTAGGTTCATAATTAGAATATCCAGAACTACAAGTCCTACAATGCAAAGTTAAAACCAGGACTGGACGAACATCACCCCAATGGAATGGCGTGTGTTGGCATATGTGAGAAAAGGCTGTGCTGCTGGCATGGCTGGTGTGTGGAAAAGGCCCCTGGCAGTGCAGGGTTGGTGGGGTGACTGCATTGACATTGGTGGATTGTGGACAGGTGTAGGCTTCAAATAATTCATAGACAGCATCGTCAGCAAACATTGCGGAATGTATTACTTTTTTATTCACAATCACAACTGAAAGTAACATACCATTAAAAACAATAATCAATCACGCCAGATCATTTTAAGCAAAGACATATAATCACCATCGACAATACTGATTATACGGGATAAATGAACAACGAAATAATCACACACAATGCTCGTATATCTTTTACATAGAAAAAAATAAATATTTCCACTTTACACTCTATTGGGTGGAGGAAGAAGTATTCAAGAAATATAGTCCTGTATGATCCTTTCATCTACAAGGCCATAAAGCTGAAAAGAACAGACACATATTAAAACATTGGGAAGCAGTGTTTGTAATGCCCTACCGGACAGCGTGTTATGTGATGAACTTCTGGTGACACAAGTAAAACAGACACAAGCGATCAAAGTTCAAGGGTGTTTATTGAACAATGAATTCTGTATGCAGGTTGGAAAAATGCCAAGCCTTACAACTAATACAAAAGGGGTGTGGGATAGCTTTCAAGAAAAGAAAAAAGTGTTTTCAAATAATATGTCTGGATGCGGGAGCCTGGGCCTCCCTTCCCCACGTTTTGTGCACATGGTAAGATGGGAGTTTGGAGCACAGTACAGTCTCGGGCTCTCCAGCACGAGACGACAGTTCCAATGGCAGTTCTCAGGAACATCAATGGCCAAGTCTCATTTCCTTTGAAAGTCTCTTGCCTTTAGGGCCTGACGTGTTCCGATAACAAAAACAAAAGTTCCTTTAACCAAATGAAAGTTTGTTAGGGTGATACTGATTCACCCCTGGATCCCCCTCTTCTGGGCACGGACCCTTTTCGTATTGTATTCCTCAATTTATATGTCAGTTCTTTTCTTACTTGAAGTTTTGATGATAGCTTCACCCCTGGATATCCCCCTATTGGGCTCGGACCCCTCTTGACTGGCGGTACTCGGGTGATGGCTTCACCCCTGGATCTCCCTCTGCCAGGCTCGGGCCCCTCTCGACTGCTGGTACTTGGGTGATAGCTTCATCCCTAGATCTCCCTCTGATCTCTTCTCTGGCATCCCTCCTTCGGGTTCACTCTTGCCATCTCTTAACTTTGCTTTCACTTTTCTCAATCTTGGGGTGACAATATTACACCCTTGGATCCTCCTCTGCCATATTCCGACCCCTCTCGACTGTTAGCCTCCCACTGTGGCTCTCGATTAGGGTGAAAGTTGCTCACCCCCGAGTCCCCCCTCTTCTGGCCGCTGACCCCTCTTTACTTTCAATGTTCTCTTTTTTACACAGTTCAATGTTTGCACTTTCCTTTCTTTCACAGTGCTTGTCGAGCAAAGTCGTTCGATTGTACAGGGATTTTGCTCGACCCGCTGTATGACCACTTTGCCCTATTTTGCTGGCCCATTTCTGGCCGTCTGGTAATTGTTGTTTCACTCAGATAGGGAATGACCAGAGTCTCTTGAGTTAGCACCCACGTGGTGCCGGTTTGTCTCTGCAGCTGGTCTGCCTTTAACACTTTTACAGTTCATTCACAGTTCCTTGAACATGGTACAAACTTGCCACTTTGCAATTCTCTCACTCAACACAGCCCGGCTCTTATCGATTCTCCCCTCGACTCACCGGCTGTGATGAACCACTTGGCTTTTGACTTTGCTGGAGTGAAGGCCGGTACCACGGGTGCGGGAGCTTCCCTCGCTCCAGCTTTTCGGCATAGGCTTGCCCCGTGTACCGTTGACATCTGCTGCAAGACACTTGTGCTGTTATTAGCGGTTTTAGGCTCTTTTCCACAAAGATTCCGCAGGCCTGGGGCTAAAAGGGCAAGGTCACTTCTCTCCTCGCCACCCTCTCGATTCCTGATGCCTTTCTCCTTCTCTTGAACTGCCACGCCTGCTCAGCCATGCCGTTGTGCTCTCTGCCATGCTCGCCTTGCTCTCTTGCTCCACCTTTTATACCTGTGGGGAAGGGAACTGTTTTATTACCAGTCCATTGCTTTCTACATTGGGGACAAGTGTGGGTGTCAGAAAAGGGAAGAGGTCAATTTTGTATCTGTCCTACAGGGTAGGATGGGGATAAGGTGTTATTGGAAATTATAGTCTTTGTATTGGAAAGGGGAGGGTGTTGACTGTCAGAGTATCCTACGGGACGGGATAGGGAAGGTTTGTGAAATAAGCAGGAGGGTTTTTGAGAATTTGGAAAATGATAATCAGAAATACAGGATTGGTAGCGTTTGCGGGGTAAACGGGAAAAGCTGGGATCGAGAAATGAAAAAAAGGGATTGTGGGAATCGTAATGTTTTATCTGAGCCTTTTGGGGGTGTGGGAAACAATAATCAGAGGGAAGTGGTGAAGAAAAGTTGAAATCATTCAAGTAGGAATTAGAAAAGCAAGGATTCTGGGATAGGTAGTTTCTGGGAGCAATGGAAATTGGGATCCTAGGAGATTGGTTACATACGGAGAGGTTGTTGGCTTTCAGAAAAGGAAATGTATTGGATTGAAGGGAGGTCGATTTAGTACAGCCTTTAAAGGTTTCATATACCTTGTCTCTCTCGCCAAGTATAACCCTGGGTTCCCCTACCCAGGTGATCCTCCCTCGCTCGTCCACCCCCAGGGTTGGGATCTGAGAGCGACAGCCCATCCCAGGCCACCTGAATAAGGGATTCTCAAGGTCTTATTTGGAGAATACCATCCGGTTTCTCAAATGCCCTTCCCTTATGCTGGTTGGACAGTGGGGTTTCATGGGGAGATTCCACCATGGAACACCTAGCGTGCTGGTCCAAGTTTTCCAGCATATTACCGGGATTGCTATTGTTGGGACTCTTAACCTCTTTCTGGTTGATCAGGTCTTTCAGAGATGACTCAAATAGTTCTTTTACTTCTTTTTCCCTTTGAATCTTTCTCTCCCTTTCTTGAGTTTGCTTTAACTCCTCCTGTATCTTTGTCACAAGTCGGCGACTCTGGGAACTTTGGAGGAGATGGAGGTTCAACCATTGATGGGCCGGCACATTTCTGCTCTCATGCCCATGAGCGGTCCAATCTTTTTTTGTGTTTTCCTCCTCCTCCTTATCTGTCCCTCCTGCCTGCACAGCCTTGCGTTGTAACCACTTGCTTTCCAGGGCTTTGGTGAAGACGCTAGTTGTCAAGTTTCCTTCCTTTTCCCCCGACCTACCTTCTCTCCTCATTTCGCTGCCTGCATTGCTTCCCCCTGTTGTTCTCCTGCTCTCCCCTCCTCGCTTCGGATCTCCTGTTGACTCTGCGTCCTGGTTCCCGCGATCTTCGCATGACGGAGCTCTTCCTTCTTTTGACTCGGCTACGGCCACTTTCCTCTTGTCTCTTGTTGCCTTCCCTTGCTCAGCAGCAACCCTCCCTCTTTGTGTTATACCTTACTTTCGCGCTCCACTAACCTATCTGGAGTTCAGCATTACTTAGCATTTGTCTGCACAGATTTCTATTCTCGGATGCTAAAGCCACATTTTTTCAACGCAAATTACTCGATTTACAGAAACACCATCTACTGCATCCATAAAACAAGGTTTTTTTCAGCCATTTGGCTTTTTCCCTTTAATATACTAGTAATATCCAGGGGGGGTTATTGCCTTTTCTGTACTAGTGGTGGGCATACTGGCTACCTCCCGGGGAAGACCTTACCTCTACAAGGAGCGCAGGTCGTCTACGAAGAAGGCTACTCCAGCAGATTCTGAAGAAGAGGAACTCTCCTCTGCAAAAGACGAAGGTGGGGAAACAAATGCTGTTGTTGACAGTTTGCAACACCAAGAGACTGCATATACGATTCGAAAGGCAAAACAAGTACAGGAACTAATTTCTGTAGTCCAGGGGCTATCTATGGAATTGCCGAACGTGAAAGCCAAAAACGCTGTCCTAAGACAACTTGTTACCTTCAGGGATGATCGACCTACTGACCTGCCCCCAATGGCTCTTATTCTGCCAAGTACGATGGCTCGCCGAAGAGACCGAGTTTATTGATGCCTGCATCGTATATTTTACTTTTCGTACCAACACTTATTCCAGTGACAAGGCAAGAGTGGGGTTATATCGTATCCAATATGGCAGGCAATGTCCTTGGATAGGTCACACTATTGGTGACTTCAGCTGACCCTGTGCTGCAGGATTTCCAGGCATTCATAGCCATATTGAGGAGGAACTTTGAAAGAGCCGAGGTGACCTATTCCGCTTGTGAGTCCGTACTGGATTTGCTGGAGGGGACCACTAATCTGTTGTCCTGCATTAGCAAATTCAAGCGGATAGCGGTAGAGGCTGGCTGGCCCGAAGAGACTCAATTTGTCATCTTTAGAAGAGGGTTAATGGAGGAACTCAAGGGCAAGTTGGCAAGAGTCGCCTGACTTTACTTTACTTTACTTTATTTATTTATACAAGCGCAACCCAAAAAAAGACCCAAAGAGGCATACGGGCGCCTGGAACTGAGGTCCCAAGGAAACAGGCCTACTGGTATCTACTGATGCCATGAGACATCCTACCTAAAAAGGTGAGTTTTGAGTTTTTTCTTTAAGATTTCAAGTGAGTCACAACTTCTAAGATCCATGGTTAGGGCATTCCAGCTCTTAGGTGCTGCTATCAAGAAAGCGCCTCTATTAACGAGAGCTAGATTGGATCTAGGGACTTCTAATCATTTGAGGTAATTAGATCTCAGAGTTCTAGTTATTTTCTTTCTATTAGGCTATCAGCCACGTAGGCAGGGTATTGTCCATAAAAGCATTTAAATGTAATCGTTAGAAGACGAAATTCAATCTCGCTTCTATTGGTAGCCAATGAAGGTTTCTCCTAGCATCCGAGACATGATCACATTTCTTTAGTCCCAGAATTGCTCTTACTGTGCTATTCTGTATCATTTGTAGTTTGGCTAATTCTCCCATCCCAATCCCCACTAAGAGGCTGCCACAGTAGTCAATCTTAGAACCTATTATCGCTCTTGTGACCGTCTTACAGATTTTCTCAAATAGTTAGGAACGGATGTGATGCAATAATCTAGTGTAATACGCTGAGGAGGAAACAAGACTGCTCACCTGAGCATTCATAGAGAGAGCTTGATCAAAAGTGACTCCATGAGTCTTTATTTTGGCTTTGGTCAGAATCATGCAATCCCCAATTAAAAATTGTTGATAGTCTGTGCTGCGATTATTAAGTCTGCAACTAGAACTAAAAACCATAAGTTTGTTTTTTTGGTGGTTAAGTCCAAGACCATTCATACACATCCATTCATGGATAAGGTTATAGATCTTGTTAACCAATTTAACATCTTCCAGATAGTTCCCTGTCAGAGTGATAAGACATTGAGCATCATCTGCATAATTAGAGAAGCAGATTTGATCCTTCTCCAGTAATGTAAATAGTGGAGTTGTAGAGGAGCATCTGCATGCCTCTGCAGGAAATCCCACCCCCCTACCTATATGTTGGAAGTCGAAAGACTGTGCCATGTTTGACACCAGCAGTTGTGCCAATTCCGCAGCAAGTGTTTGAGAAAGGTATCCTCTGAGAAAACACTATCGAATGTATCCCCAAAGAGACAACAATCTCTGGGAGGAACTCCCTGAAGGAATATGAAAATTAGTGAAAGAGAAGCCAGTGACGTCACAAGAGACGAGCGTGACGCACTGAGAATACTGGCTGAAGAGAATGTATGGATTTTGCGGAAACTGATGACAAAGTAAAGAATCGAGTAAACTTTAATATGCAGAAAAGAAGAATTCCCGCATGAGAAGTGCTATAGAACAGCGACCATTCAATGATTGTACAGACGCTGAAACGCAAGTAGACTAAGTGATCATAGAAGCTGGCTATACGTAGTGAATAGATAGCAGGCGAAGCCGCCATTGTATAGAAGATGGACATCGGTGTCATGAATTTTAGTAAGCTGAAACACATGAAGGCAAAAGGCCCAGAATTGTGTCACAGCACGAATAAGCTGAAATCCTGGAAGAGCATGGCAGGGCTATCTGGCTTGGCATCAAAACAGAAGTAACCAAGGTTGGTTATCTATTCTCGAAAGCAATAAACGTTAGAAGGATGAATCATCCATTATCGAGGGGCAAAGAAAGAACACCAAGAGTGCCAAGTTTTTATTCATTTAAGACATTTAAATACTGCAGAACAGACTAGAATCATGGTCTCTTGTCACGTGAGCTGAGGATGGAAATAGAGTTGAGCTTGGAGTCCTAGAACAACGATAGTGTATGCCTGTACTCCCATATATTCCCACAGACAAGAATACTTTGCAAGGCCAAGTTCAAAGACAATCTGCATGGCAGAAGGCATCGGTAACGAGAGATGGTGGTCTAATTGGGTGTGGAGGTAAAGTCAAGTCCGCCTCCTGGCACCTGTGTATGGGCTTACATGCTGCTAAGTGAACCGAATGTTCCAGACATGGCACAAGCATGCCAACTAATTGTAGAAGGCCATATAATGAAGGGCCATATAGTTTGAGAGCCAATGATATACCGGGTACTTAACAGTGTTGAAGATTACATGTTTTAGAGGTAGGCATAAGGTGTCCACCTGACAGTAGATAGCCAATCAGAATCCCAGCCCTTATAGAAAGTATACTTAGATGTTTCCCCTTGAACGTATCACAATCCCTCACAGGTTTTTCTTATTTGCCACGCAGTATGACATCATACTGATGTATTCTTTGCATATAAGGATGTCTTTAGGTGAAATTTGTCGAGAACTAAACGAACGTATGCTGATATCCGTTGTAACCTCCCTGTTTTAGATAACTGTTAATAAAACAGCAACCTTTGCCATCTTCCTGAATTGGTTCGGTTATTTGGACTGCGAACCCCAATCATTGCATGTACGATACTAAAGAACAATAAGTTCAGAGTCGTGAAGATGTTATATAAAATTGGTGATAGGCAGGCACCCTGCGGGACACCATAGTTTAATGGGACTGGTGTAGCGTCTGCTGTGCTACTGCAGACTCTTATAGTTCTTTTCCCCAAAAAGGATTCCATCCATGCTAGTGCATGATCACTAAAGTTAGCGATAACTTTTAGTCTCCGTAAAAAAAATTGGGTGATCCACTAAGTCAAATTCTGCCGACAGGTCTAAGGCCATCAACAATATGGTTTGACCATCATTTATTCTTCTCATCATGATGGCATTTAGGTCCAAAAGTGCAGATTCAGTACTTTATCCAGGCCGAAAGCCCAACCTTCTTCACTCTCTGATCTGATGACTTTGACTCTCCAGATCGACTACCGGCTTAAGGAAAGAAAAGTGGAACGCAAGAAGATCCCCTTTAAACCTCCAGTTGTTCCACCTTTGGTTTCGCCTGGCCAGGTTTCCGGTGAGATCCCTAAAGAAGAACCCATGCAGATCGGTGCTGCACGATGTCCATTGTTCAGCACAGAAGGAAAAAGAAGGCAGGACCACGGTCTGTCTATGAGCCTCATCACGAGTTGGGCGGTATCCCGGTGGTAATACCGCCGGGATACTGCCAGGGCTATTAGCGTTACCCAATGGGGAATTTTCAGTGCTACTACCGTCGGCGGCATTAACACGCGGAAATAGCACCAAAAATCAGCAAATTCACAGCAGATTTACCCCCAGTTTACAGCTGGGGGTAAATCCTGCCAAAACTGTGATTTGGCAAACCCTTAAATGCATCCGTTATGGCATTAAAAAACCTGTGTATAGGCACGTTATAAATGCCATATCATATCATATCATATCATTACTGCCGCATTTGAGGGTTACCGCCAAACTCGTGATGAGGCAGTATGTATTGTGACTCAGAAGGTCATTTGCTTCGGGATTGTCCCAAAGTTCCATCACTGAGAACGGGAAACGAAAGACCCCACTCCTAGGAGAGATACAGGATCTGTTTTTTTTTTAATCATTCCCTGTTAGCCGCCCACTCCGGAGCAGTTGAACCAGACACCAGACTTCTGGTAGTTTGCATTCATCTTCAATTATCCCACAAACAGGTAGAAGTCCTGGCTCTTATTGACAGTGGAGCAGCGGGAAATATTTTGAACGTCCTTTCGGCTGAGAAGGAAGGGATTCCATGTCTGGAAAGAAAGGAAAACCAAGCAGTAGAAGGGGTTGACGGTACACCATTGAGTTCTGGGCCCATCACTCATACCTCAGAAGGCCTCAAGGTGTCTTGTTTGCCCAGCAGGTCCTATCTATTTTGACCTGATTTGGGCGGCGCAGTTTCCTGTTATGCTGGGAATTCCCCGGTTAAGGTTGAACAACCCTTACATTGATTGGAGCAACCACACTTTACTCTTTCATTCCGGCTACTGCTCCTTCCATTGTCTTTCACAGTCAAAGGTGCAGATCGCCTTTGCCGAACGTCCCCAAGAAGATGTCCCCATTTTAGGAGTACATGGCCTATCCGACCAATATCATCAGTTCAAGGAAGTCTTTCTGGATCAGGTTCCTAAGACATTGCCCACCCATAGACCGGAAGACTGTTCCATCAATCTCCAGGAAAATACTTTGGTGCCGTTTGGACATATGCTTTCCCTCACTATACCAGAAATACAAGCATTGAAGGAGTACCTGGAGGATAACATGCAGAACTGATTTATCACGGCTTCCAAATCCCCAGGCGGGGTCTCTCTATTTTTTATCCCTAAGAAGGATTCCAAAAAACTCAGGCCGTGTATAGATTATGTGGCCTAAATCAGGTAACCGCTAAGGACAGATATCCCATTCCCCTCAAAAGGGACATCCTCGAAGCGGTCCAGGCCTCTACCATTTTCACGAAACTGGACCCTAGTGGGGGGCCTACCATTTGTTACGTATCAAGGCTGGCAACGAGTGGAAGACTGCCTTCAGAACCACATTTGCACACTATGAGTACCAGGTTATGCTCTTTGGCCTTGTCTACGCTCGCAGTGTTTCAACGGTTCATGGACCGTCTATTTTCTGACTTACTATTTCATATGGTGATGATATAATTAGATGACATCTTGATGTTCTCGAAGAATTTGGAATCACACGTGGTCACGTATCTGAGGTTCTCGATAGGCTGCAAAGAAGCCACTTACTAATCAAACCTGAAAAGTGCCTTTTTGAAGTTTCATCTGTTCTTTACATAGGATTCATCTTATCTGACAAGGGCTTTGAAATGGACCAGTGTAAGGTGATAGCTGTACGACAGTGGCCTACACCCAACTGGGGGCTGGCAAATTTTTGTCACTAATTTACTCTTGATTTTTCTAAGATCATCCCACCCTTGACCGCAATTCTGAAGAAGAACTTAACCCTTTTTGTGGGGTCCCAAAGCTGATCAAGCCTTCCACTTTCTCAAGGAGAAATTCTGTTTGGCGCCCATTCTTAAGAAACTGGACCAGTCACTCCCCTTCATCGTCGAAACTGACACATCTGTAGGAGCTTTAGGGGCGGTTCACAAATAAAGGCATGGGAATATGGAACATCCCATTGCTTACTTATCTAAGACTCTCAAACCCTGTGAACTAAATTATTCAGTCATCGAAAAAGAGTTCTTAGCAATGAAACAAGCTTGTACCGAATGGCATCACCTGTTACAAGGATCCACACACCCTTTTGAGATCAGGACCGATCATCGCAATATTAAGATTCTTCAACCGATGGATTGTGTTATTGCTCGCCAAGCCCGGTGGGCCTATTGTTTTGCACAATATGACTTCTTCATTACAAATATACCAGGACCCAACAACCTTGTTGCTGATGGTCTGTCGAGAGGATTGGCTTCTCCCTCTATACTGAGTCAAGAGATTCAACTCCTCTTTCAAGGGAAATGTTTTGTGGGAGCTATTAATACCTTCCTGCAAGAGGTCAAAGAAGCAGTTGCAGACCAATTCTTTAAAGCATTGCTTTTTAATTAGCGGCACTGGTTTTATTTCTCTTCTAACATGTGTTATGTGATGCTCGTTATACACAATTATGGAAAATATCCATTTCTCCTTTTTTTTTTAAAAAAAAAACCCTTTTCTTTTCTCCACTTTCTGTTGAACAGTTCATTTGTGTCAGAGTGCTAATAGGCTCAAGAAGAAGAGGATTTCACCTCGAAACGCGTCAGCCAAGCACAGTCTAATCTATGGATACTTTTCTTTGCTATGTTTTGCATTTTTGATGCCTATTGACCGACAGTCAATAATGACTATTGTACATTGCTCTTGTGAAAATTAAATTTCTCTACCTTCTTCATATTGAGATTTCTATTGATTATTATTGATCATACTGCATATGCAAAATTGTACGTAATTTATTGAATGTCTTTGTTGACAATATTATACAGTGTGCAGGGGACGGGAGGGCTCCCAATCTGGATCCTCTTACTTCCTCTTCTTTCAGCAATTCTGCCAAAACCACTTTTTCTCCCCTGCACCTCAAGTTTCAAAAACACATTACCTATTAAGGGTCAAGCAGTTACGTGCCCTGAACCATTAGTGTGCACTGTCAATGACAAATACTCGATGCCCCACAGGTAGCCCACAGCACATGGGGTACTTTTTCCACGCAATTTGGTGCGAGCGGGGTACGTGTATTCTGGGGGGTGCGCGGGGAGTTTTACACGTGATAGGCCTGGCGCGAGTGGGGTACGTGTATTCTGGGGGGTGTGCCGGGAGTTTTACACGCATTTTCGCTGGCGCGAGCGGGGTACGTTTATTCTGGGGGGTGCACGGGGAGTTTTACACGCGATAGGCCTGGTGCGAGCGAGGTACGTGTATTCTGGGGGCTGCGTGGGGAGTTTAACACGCGATATGCCTGGCGCGATCGGGGTATGTGCATTCTGGGGGGTGCGCGGGGAGTTTTACACGCATTTTCGTTGGCACGAGCGGGGTACGTTTATTCTGGGGGGTGCGCGCGGAGTTTTACACGCAATAGGCCTGGCGCGAGCGAGGTACGTGTATTCTGGGGGGTGCGCGGGGAGTTTTACATGCGATAGGCCTGGCACGAGCGGGGTACGTGTATTCTGGGGGGTGCGCAGGGAGTTTTACATGCATTTTCGCTGGCGCAAGCGGGGTACGTGTATTCTGGGGGGTGCACGGGGAGTTTTACATGCGTGTCTGTGGTTGGGGGGCTGTATGCTGGTCCACTGGCCTTTGCGCAATGTACTGGTTTTGGGCGATGTTTTTGGCGCACACGGCGGGGTGTATTAATCCATGAATACGCTGTGCGCCTAAATGGGTTTTGGCGCACACGGCTGGCGCAGACTGCTGCATGCGCACAGTGTGCGCCAGCCGCGTGTGCCACTTGTGCGCCGAATTCTATGAATTACCCCCATTGTGTTGCGTATTAGACAGCAGCTGGAGAAATGCACATTGGGTCGGATGGCGATTAAGTTTGCATGGATCCCCAGTCATTGTGGGATTTGGGGAAATGAGTTGGTGGACAGAGCTGTGTTGATGCCCCGACTAGGGAGGTAGTGGATATTGAGATCCCCTTAAGTGTCTCTGAAGTCCAGGTGGTGGTGGAAGGCAGAGTTAAGGGAGAATGGCAATGCA
Source organism: Ambystoma mexicanum (assembly GCF_040938575.1). Lineage (NCBI taxonomy): Eukaryota > Metazoa > Chordata > Amphibia > Caudata > Ambystomatidae > Ambystoma > Ambystoma mexicanum. Next base: position 277,452,222 of record NC_090937.1, read on the forward strand.
GGTGGGATACGAGCAGGAAGGGGAGGCACTTGTACGCGGTACAAAGCAAGCTTTATTGTAAAAGATGTGGGGGAAATGCAGAATTGGCACGCAGAGAGGAAACTATTCTTAATCGGCTAAGAGTGGGAAATGCAGGTTTGAAAAGATGGAAGTTTAAGATGTGTAGAGTCACTTCTGCTAATTGTGAGGCGTGCAGAAGCCCAGAAATGGTGGATCACTATATAATAGGATGCAAAAAGTTCAGATTGTAGGGGGAATTGCTAATAGCCAGGATGAGTAGAATCGGGGTGGCAGTGAAGAGTATAGTTGACTTGCTTCACCTCAAAATGGGGTCAGAGGATAAGCAGTGCAGGTTCCTCCTTTAATATGTTTTGCTGTTGGAGTCGATGGTCGGAAGTGGCGAGATGCCACTCCACCTGTGTAATAAGTTACAACTGACGCTTTATACTCTGTTCCTCGTTTGTATCCTGTTGTGACTGTTAGAAAGTACTTCAGGTGTGCTTTAGCGCATAGCTCTCAACCATTTATGTCGCAAAGGCGGGTGAAAACACCCGATTTTATTTTTGGCGGGTGGAGGCCCATTGAAACGAATGGGCGTGAAGTTGGCTTGGCGGGTGAGTCAGCTGTTTACAAGGCGGGTGACACCCGCCAAAAGCGTGTGAGTTGAGATGAACTGTTGGCTGAAGTCAGCCACTTCGTGGAGTGTGTCCCTAACATTCTTTGACCGGAAGAGGGGTTCTGTGTATGCTAAATGCATTTTTAACTTGTACTTTATATCAGCGCTGGACATTGTATAGTGATTAAGCAGCGTTTGGACGCATTGCTTAATAAGGTCACACTTCCATCCTTCCACAAAATGTTGTACAAGTCTGCCTGCAGTGTGCCGAATCATGTACGCCCTGAGAAGCTTATTCAGACCGTCGGATCGAACGATAGCAGAGGACATGTTTGAAATGGCTCCTAACCTGCCATTGCCCAATTCTCTTAATGAAGGTATAAGTGTTAGCAGGGCTCCTGCTACATTGAGCTTCCTCCTTTGAAGGAAAAAGCCCCCATTAAAATCACAGCTTATTATAACGCGACAGGAAAAGACAATGCTAGAGTAGCAGCAGAAGTTCGAGTGGGGTAAGCAGCAGTAGCGGATGATGAAATGTTGGCTTTGCAGTCAATTGAAGGTGACATGTCAACAAATTTAGATGATGACTCCACTACTATATTTTTGGGTGCTGGTGAGGAAAGTTTTTCCATATCTTCTTATGTGTCAACCCCGCATCCACAGAGGCACAAGCAACCTGCCCTATTGGAAACCTTGGCCAACACTAATAATACTGGCAACGCAGAAACCGCTCTGGTTGCTCTAAAATATATTTTCTCCTCTTGTGTTGCTCTCTATCACAGTATTACAGTGGAAGTGAGAACACATACTACTTTACTCAATTCAATTATGACCAAATTGGAAAATACTGCTAAGGAAGTCACCCCGCAGGTGAGTTAGTCACCCCGATTAAAAGGGTAGGCTCGAGAGTCTAAGATGGCGAAGAGTATTGAACATCCCCAATGCAGTCCCAATTATAGCTATCCTGTATGAGCATGGGCTGACATCCCTGCGTGCCAGGGCTACTTGGAAATATTTGTCTTTTTTTAACAAGATTTTATGTCCAGTTCCTAATACCTTTTATGATAATCCTAATGTGATGTTTTTATCATCTACAGTTATTGTTATGAATGCTTTTCAGAAACATTGTCTTAATGTATTGGATGATATTTTATTGAACACAGTGGATTTAAAAAACAATACACTCAAGGTAAAGGCAGTGTGAGAAACCTAAGGGTGTTCTCCCTAAGAAACCCCGGGGATCCAACACCCAAATGGCCAGGGGAGGACCATCGCTGTTGGATTCCAACCGTGGGGGAGGACAAGCGAGGGAGGATCATCTGGGTGGAGGACCTCTGGGGACATTGGGGAGAGCACCATTAGGCGATAAATGGTATTCCCCCTCCCCATTTCCAATGCCCTCACCTGAAATCCCCTCCACTTTCATAGGACTTGGTCATTTTACCTCATCCTGACCATGTTCTTCTTGATACAGAACCATTCCCACATATACGAAGTCCCCCACTCACTATTCTCAATTCCAGACTCCAAGTCAGAACCCTAAGAAACATTATCCGAAAGGTTAATTTTATTTGGAACCCTTTCAGGCTCATTTTCCAACCCATTATACTAATCACTCCCATAGTCCTCACCCTTCCTACCCAGATACTTTCAGTCATTCTTCTCCACTTTTTTCTGATTATTATATTCCGAATTTCCTTTCTGCTTTGACAAAACCCTACCATTCCCACAATCCCCCTTGTCATCTCACCAACCCTACAAAACTCATCTTTCTGTGTTAACCAATCACCTCCTTCCTTATGACACCTTTCCCCCATTGTACCCCGCAGTATATCTGTAAAATCTACCCCCCCCTATTTTCTCAACACAAACACTTTCTTACACTGTAACAGACAACGGACTAAGACCAGAGCCATTTACCTGACATGACCCAACACACGGGTCAGGCAGAGTCAGGCAATTGACAATAATCACGCACACCTGACGACCCTTTACCTTCCCCACAGGGATAAAAGGTGGAGCACTAGAGCACAATACGAGCAAGGCCGAATGCACGAGGAGACAGCTACACCAAACCAGCAGTACAAAGGGAGAAGAAAAGCAGTGAGACGTGGAAGGAGAACGAAGGGAGAATTGCCCATGCCCTTTTCAACTCTGACTCACAAAGCCTCCAGAAGGGAAATGGTAAAATCAGGAGTTACAGCTGGCATGTGGAGAAACAGAGGTCAATGGTACACGGGGACCTCCCACTTGGATAATGCAGGCGGAGAGGCAAGCTGGCACTAGGGTACTATCTTTCACTCCAGAGAACAAAGAAGGCAACGGTTTCAGCACAGCCGGTGAGTCGGAGGAAGCTGATATCAAACCAAACTGTGTTAAACCCAAGGTTGCGAGTACCAACATTTTGGATGCAAGAAGAAAGAACTTGTGTGTATGTTTGAATCTTAAAGAAAGCCCAGTTGAGGTCCAGGTGCAAAGGGGTCCAGTGCGACGTGAGCCCTCATTCGAAAGGCACCGGCCAGGACCTGTTTTGTTTGAAAACTACACAAACCAGAAGGCCCTAGGAAAGGATGGCATGAGGCATCAGAGTGGTCCTATGAGGGTTACACCAAATCCCTTATACAATCGAAAGTCTCTGACCCATTGCCAGATGAAAGCTAGGGGAAGGGAATCCTGATTTCCACAACAATTGTGAACTGTGATAATTGGCATGTGTGAACCCGACATATGGATGCCGAAAGAAAACTAAAGAGGAGGAAACCCTGCTTTCTGATAAAGTTAAGCTATACATGAACTGTATTACGAATACATAAACTGTATACAAGAAGGGGGCCATAGTGAACCCGACGGAGGAAGGCCCATTTATACAAGAAGGTTCCGAGCCCGACAGAGGGAGATCCCAGGAGCAAATCTGTACAAAAAGGATTGAAGCCCGGGATAGGTAGATCTGAGGGGTCGAAAAGACACTGCCCAAGGAACTTTTGTTTATTTGTTATTTTCCATCAAGGCTGATACCCTCGTGAACATTGCGTCTACAAGAGTAAACCCGGTCGACGGTTGTCAGCAGTGGGGAATTGTGTAAAAAAACATTTGAATGATATAAACAATATTTGAAAGGATGTAGTCAACCCAACAGAGGGAAGCCCAAGTTGCAAGAGGGATCTGAGCCCGGTGGAGGGAGATCCAAGGGCAAAGAACAATCGGCCAAGGTAGAAGGGTACCGGAGAAACATTGTGTTTGTTTGTTTGTCATTGTGAAGCACCAGAGGCCTTCTGAAGCAAGAGACTGTTACAGCAAAGAGACTTGGCCTACAAAAGTTTTTGATATCGTTGAACTGAACTATGAGCCTTGAGCTGACGAGGCCAAGGAGTGTGCTGTACTCGAGAGTCCCACCTTCTCCCGTGCTTCAAATGTGGGCAAGGGAGACCCAGCCTTACCATCCTGACTTAACATTTTGAGAACACTTCTTTCTTTTCTGGTGAACATTATCCCACACTCTTTTTGTAATTTAGTAGTAAGGATTGGCAATTGTTTATTTTTAGTATAGGCCTTTTCTTCTTTGACAAGATGTCACTAGGATTTCCTTATTAGTATTTGATGGTCCTAGCTGCTCCCATCTTAGATTTAGGTTTACATTAGGTGTTTATCTAACCCATTATAAAGTTCACTGTAATCACTTGTGTCTGTCATTACTGTTGCCACCATGAGTTCCTTACAGCAGCTTTGTACAAAAGGGACTGGTTTGTTGAACAGCTTGGGGTTTTGGCCTCACCTGTTCGGCTTTTTTCTTGTCCTAAGCTCAGAATGAACTATTTACTCTAGGTTAAAATGGAACTTATCATTGCCAAAGACACTCTTTTGAGATTTAAGAGAATTCCATCTGCAGCTGTTGGCTGTCGGTTTTGTGGGAATACAATGGAACTATAAACGCTCCAACATATTGTTACTTTGTGTCCAGCTCTCTTAGAAACCCGAACTCTACATCAAAATTACCATATAGGTACATTTCGGACTCTAGTCTCTGAAACCTTTTGGCGGGCATGTTTGGCTGGGGATTCAGTTTCTCCTGTCTTGGCAGCCTTGTGCTTTATGAATTCTTTAAATTTGGAGAAACTGTAATCAAAATATATATTTTTTAACTCAGGAATGTTATAATGTATGTGATTAATGAATTGTTTTTAAAAAAAATGGTTTGCTTGTTGTCTCAATTTTTAAGATTAAAACTTGTTTTCAGCCAATGAACAATAACAAATGGGTACAGGCTTAGCTTCAGGAAGCAATTAAGTGCTTTATAAATTATAGGGGGAAGGACACGGTGAGGGAAGCCGAGAGACAAGGGATTGGGGAGCTTACAGGGAGGAGGATGGGCAGTTAGGCAACAAGGGATTTACAAGCAACCAGTGGAGGAAACAGTAGGGCGCAGATCACCCAGTCTCAGGTATAGGACTGGATCAATGTGAGGCAGACCTTGAATCTGTAGATGTCTTTGATGGAGGATATATTGAAGTAGAGCTGCGTGTCATCTGCTTATTGGCCGAAATGGTGTTTGTGTCGAGACAGGAGGGTTCTGAGCATTTCCATGTAAAGAATTATGCCTAAGGGTGGTATTGGTGGATCATTTTGGGGCTACATAGGTGTCACGGGTTGCAGGTTGCTTCGCTTCTCTGGCAACCAAATGGTTGTTAAGCGCCACTTACGGCCGTGTATCTGGCGGTTGCCATGGCACTTGTCAGAATGTTACATGCAAGCTGGAAAGCGTCGCATCGCCTATGCAACAACGTAGGACACTAGCGTTACGTGACCACAACTAATGTATTTCTGTTGCGCGCTCGCCTTCCGTGGTGCTTCTGATTGAAGTTGTTCCGCGTTTCCGTGTCCTGTTGCTATTCCTCTGAATCTCTTGTTACTGACCTTTGGATCATTTCACAGACTTCATTGCCTCTCCTCTGATCAGCCGCTTTGATACCTCCAGTTCTTCGACCTCAGAACGTTTCCCGGATTGCCTTGTCTTTCTCCTGATTGACTGCATACTTACATTGTCTGCCCCCACGCTGATCTACAGCAGGGATCTGCATTCCTATAGCAGAACTTCTATACCATTTCTCTGGTACTTTCTCTTGCTATTACTGCCTGACTACTCATTCTGGGCTACGTTTCATTCAACCTGCTTTTCACAGCCTTATTTGAACTGTGCATTAAACGTAGAACTACATTTCTACCTACCACATTGGATTGTTGGAACCATCAAGGAGTGTGTTACATTTGGACGCTATGCAGTATTTTCCCTGGAATGGACATTTCTCCATTGGACTCTAGTGCGCCCTCGTTCTGTTCAGGATTAGGTCTTACTAACCCACAAACCTGCCTCCATCAACATATTCAGTGCTGGTATCCACATTACTTTCAGGCTCCTGAGTAAAAGCATGTTCTTTACACGCCTGGGTTCTTCTCGTGATTACTCAAGGTTAGTATTTTCCATTACCCTTGAGTATCTATTTTCTTTGTCACTTCCTTATCTGATACCCTCTCTATTTTCTTCCTTATCCTAGCATGTACTGCTGTATATTGCTCTTTCATTCCAGCCACGGTGACACTTGTTTATATTACGTGTAGCCTAGTCTCTCAAAAGAAAGGTTGCCCTCTCTTGAGGAGACCCTCCTTGGATTCTGAACATGTCTTGGAGGACTTGGCTGGAAGAAAGTCTATGGCATTTCTGGTACCAGGTGTCTAGTACAAGAGTACAACAACAGGTGATGGATCAAGTTGGTGATATGGAGAAATCCATTTGTACGGATTGGTGGGGAATAGAAAGCTAAGATTTGAACCAGCTGAGGGGGATCTTGCTGATCCTCATGTAGTGATGTAGGTTGTTGGTGAGTGTCTGGTGGTCTATAGTGTCCAATGGTGCCGTGAAGTCAAGAAGAACTTGGAGGCAAGGACGACCATCCTCGAGAATTTAAAGGGCATCGTCAAAAACCTTGATGGTAGCTGTTTCTATGCTGCATCTCGGTATGAAGCAAAATTGGTAGGAATGAAGTAATTTGTTGGCTTTGATATTTTGGATAAGTGTTGCAGCTATTGCTTTCTAAGGGATATTTCCTAGAAAGGGAAGAGGGGTAATGGGGCAGTACCTGTTGAGGTCATCAGGTTCCAGTGCTGTTTTCTTGAGAAGTGGGATGAGTTGTGTGGTCTTGAGGGTTGAGTGGAAGGTGCCTTGATTTAGGCAGCTTTTGATGATTGTCTGGAAAGGGAGGAGTGCCTCACTTGGAAGGTTCTTGAGTACAGAGACAGGGAAGATGTTGTCCAAGTATGTTGTGGGCTTGAGGAATGGTCTTCTATAGTGTGTGCCTTGAGAGTTGTCTATGTAGTTGTGATTTATGAGAGATGGAATGTGTAGAATGCTGTCATTTGGTGTCTATGTTAGTGGTTCATGCCGAACTTGTTTCTGAAGAAAGAGTTGATGGCAGTAGATTAGAGTGCAGTATGGGTGGGTGAACCACAGAAATTATTCCTTTTCATTTCTTACCTTTATTCAACATAAAAATCTTTAGGTTGGGCAAACCAATTGCACAATTAAAAACAGTATTTCATCAACATTATAAATATCATACCAAACATATAACATTAGAAAAAAGATCTCAGATAAATACAATAAAATAGGTTGGCAGAATACATGAAATTCCCTAAGTTACTGTCTGTGCTTTTATCATGGAGATTCTTCTTAGACAAGCGTGATGAATGTACCTTGTTACGCAAAACACCACATCCAAATTAGCAGTTGTTTTGCAAAAAGTATTGCCAGAACTGGAGTGTGAATAAAATTTGCATTAAAAAGGGGCTTGAGATATTGAGCCCTTATTGCCCTCAAAGCTCACATAAGAGCAAAAAATGGCAAGTTGTTTGTTCTTCTGCCCCACGTAGCAGGCATTTACTACTAACACTTCCTTTCCATGTCAAGGTAAATTTACCCACTCTTAAACAATTTAATGTGAAATTCTACATAGCGAACACATACATAAGAAGACGTTGAAAGGTCTACATATAATTCAAAACCAAAATCTGGTTTTGACAGTAAGTAGTGAGGAGCAGTCGACAGAAACTATATTAAACCAGATGTTAAAAAAAAGGATGCACAAGCTATCGATGTGCTAAGTAGAGGTAACCAGCCCTGATGCGTAATAAAATTGGACAATGTACAATTTGAAAAAACAAAAAGCTTTTTAAACAAATACATATTATATATAATCAGAATTCATCAAGTCATATTCAAACAGATGAAAAATAACATAATAAATCACATTTGATAGAATGAATCTCTGTAAAAGACACATAAAGTGCTGAGTGTTAACAATGTGAAAATTAAAAAGGTTAAAGTATCACAAACATATTTTAAATTCACAAATAAGTCCAATATCCGTAATGGGACATGTCTTTAGACACATCAATTGATTAACATTGTTTGTACACACGTGTGTGCCATGAGAACTTGTTTCATTGTGACTGTTAGGATTAGGAGAACTAGCGAAAAGCCCATTAAATGTTACATTAACTACATTAAAGGCATTGAGGTGATTAGTGATAGCATAAACATTGTCACTTTTTTACTTTATATGTTTTTGGAAGTTGTATGCATACATTTGCCAGGCATTTTGCATTTAAACGTGTCAACACCATATCTTCTACCTTTTTTCAAGTGTTCCCCGATGGCTATTACCATTGAGTTCACATTTATAACAACATGAACCCTGTCTATGGACAATTTCTTTTGAACAAGCATAGCTTTATCAAGTTGGACATCACTTTGTTCTTAACATAATGATGGCAGCCATTCCTATGTTTATGTTAATTTTGCTCATTCAAGAATGTATTTCTTTTTGTCTAAAATGTTTAAAACACACTGCGTGCACCAATGGAGACACATTGCAAATTACGACAAGGCTGTTTCCTTGCGGCAAGTCTTTTCAATATATATCTTGCAGACTTAATTGAAGAAATGGAGGGGCAGTGTACATACCCAAAAAAAATATGAGGCGCAAGGATTTTGGCCTTCTAGTTCGCCGATGATATGGCCATTTTTGACATGACACAAATTGGACTCCAAAGGTCTTTTAACGTGATGACTTTCCCTATATAGAACTTTATCAAACGGACAAAGGAATATTTGCAATACTTATTTTTAATATAACGCATCTGATATACAAGGGCTACAGCTTTTTGACTTAGATATTCTGTAATGTGAGCCTTTCCTCGTCTCCCTACAATTGGAAAGCCTAGATAAATTATACTCTCTTCTTTCTCCAGTTTAGCACCTTCAATGAAACATTGATACCTAGAATTTATCTTGTTTGATTTAGACAGTGTTAAGATTTGGTTTTATTGAGGTTATTTATAGATAATTAGCAAAGGCGTAATCAGTAAATTACTTTAAAAGGTGTAAGCCAACGACAGTAAAATCCATTAAATTAAAGTCATTGGCATACGCCAACCATATTGGGCCCCAGGAGCTCAAATTAGGGGGTAAATAAGAAGCTTTCTACATATATGCCTAAATCAGAACAACTTAAAGATAAATACTGATAAATCAGCCATTATTATAAGTGGTCTTTAGAATGAAATATTGAGAGCCGGCCTGTGATGAAAACAACAAAATGTGTCTAGCTGGGGTAAACGATATACAGCAAATGTATCAGAAAAGTTACCTGTGAAACGATTTAAATAAAATGGAATCCCCTATAAACACAAATTAGGAAAATTAGATACAAATACTGCAGATGGTCTCACTTAGAAGTTACTAAGCTGGTAAGGTTCTCCCTTCTATTTTGAATGGGGTAGAATTTGCAAAAATTGAATGGAAACACCTCAACAAGTTGGAAAGAAAGTTCTGGAAGAAATTACTTTGCTTGCCAATGTCGTTGCCATTTGTCATTATAAGGCATGAGTTTGGCATTATATCATGGAAACTATACTCAGCCTGGGCTAGATTAAGGCTATATCGAAAGATCTTATCACCTCCAAAAGCTTCATTTATTTATTGATCTAGAAGAAGCTTTGACAAAAGAATGTATGTAAGTAGGTTTGGTCAAGAACAGGAAAAGGTATTTGCTATAACCGATTCCAACAAAAAGCACTTGATAAATAACATGCTATTCCGTGTTGGCCTGGTGAGGTAAGCGCCCCTCTGTTTCTGTGCCCCATCTCCATTTTTACTTCCCTTTTCCCCTTTTTTGATTTTCTTTTCCCCGACCTGCTCCCCATACCTGTATCCCTCTCAGACCCCTGCCCTGTCCTCTTCCTGCCCTCGTCCCGCCTCCCCTGCCCGTGATTGGTTGGTTTCCCTTGGGAAGTGTCACGCCACTTTTGGGGAGACCGGGGTCTGTTGCACCCGCTCCCTCTCCCACCTCCTGGCGGATCTACCCGCGCTTTCGCGCTTGGGCGTTCGCCGGGGGGAGAGGTGCTGGGGCCGGTGCTAGAGGGCTGCGGCGCATGCGCGGGAAACCACTGTCTCGGTTCCGCGCATGCGCCGTAGATTGGGCCTCTGCGCTGGGAAGGGCTTGCCTTCCAAGCCTCGTTCTGGGTCTGCCGGCGCTCGGAGACGAAACAGCTTGCGTTTCAGGCCTCGCGAGTGCCGGCGGCCCATAAGAGGAACCACGAGCAGTAGCAATTCGCGTCTCAACGCGGTTGCTACGGTCGTGTTGCTCGCTCCTGCTTCTTGTGGTTCCTGTTCCCTGTGCCTGGTCTTGCTTCAGCTCCAGCCTTTTCTTTGGTTCCCCTGCTGGTCCCCCGCCTGCCTGGTTCCCAGTCTCCTGTTACCTGCTTGGGTTCTCCTTGGCCCATGTCTGCTCTATGAGCCTCCCTGGGGTCCAGTTCCCTGTCCCCTTCTTTTCCCTGGGGATCCCTGCTCCTTGTCCTGGGTTCTCCCTGGGTCTTTCTGGGCTTAGCCTCTCCTCCAGCTTTCCTGGGGCCCTTGTTCACTGTCCTTGGATTTACCTTAGGGATCCCAACTCTTGGTGGACTCCCCTCCCAATCTGGTTCCCTCTTCCTGTCTGGACCTGCCTGGTGCCTCATCCTTTGGACCTACTGTACCTCGAGCAGATCAGTCATCCCAGACCAGTTACGTGAAGCTGCTTGAACTTGTCTCCCTGTGGACTGGGGGCCTTACCTGGTATTCATCTGAGAGGTTCCTGGACTATCTTGCTTCATCACCGGATCACGTACCTTTGGAATAGACTCTTTTGGACTTCACCCGTATCCAGTAACTTTCCATCAGACTGTGGCCTCTCCTGCCTGTGCTTGCACAGTCCCTTCGTCACGTTAATCAGGAGAGTGCCTTCCGTGACGCTGGGAGTTGGTCCATTCACCACCCTGTGTCATTAGGGTGGTGGAGAGGCTGGTTCCCCGAGTCACATGCTCGTCATTTCACTGGAAGCAGCCTGGCGGTCCCAACTAGATCCACTGTCAAGAAAACAGGTACACAGTTCTCACGCACTTCTCTGCTTGACAGATTGAGACGCCTGCCTTCAGACCCAGAGATGGAGGATTCGCAAGAGATGCGGAACGAATTACAAGCACTCAGGGCGGAGATGACCGCCTTACGCCAGGAAAATCAGACTCTACGCCAAATGATGACCCAAGGGGCTATGAGTACCTCGCAGGTTGAAGGATCCTTGGCACATACAACAACTATCAAGTTCGATGGAGATCCACGTCGAGTGGCTGAATTTTGTAACCACTGTCGAATCCATTTCCTTTTCAGGTCGACACATTTCAACAACGATAAAGCCAAGATTGGCTACATCTTGGGGAATTTAACCGGGAATGCTCTGGCCTGGGCGACTCCGTTTGTAGTAACAAACAGTCCGATTCTGAATGACTTTGCAGCCTTTGAAAAAGCATTACTCGAGGTTTTCCAGACGCCAAACCTGGCCTCAGCTGCGCAGAATCAACTGATGGATTTAAAACAGGGGAGTGCCGACATAATAACATACATTAGTGGCTTCCGCCTATTGGCAACCGATTCCCAATGGCCTGAAATCACACAAAAAACTCTGTTTCGTCGTGGGCTGAGAGAGGAGTACAAGGATGAGCTACTCCACATTCCCGAACCAGAGTCTCTTCAACATCTAATCGATCAGGTGCTCCGAATTGATCAGAGACTGGCAGAACGAAAGGCCGAGAGACGTCGGCTTGAGAGAAGTTCTCCCAGAACGACCAGTTTACCTGCCGGATCGTTTGGTTCTACCGAGTCTGGGCCAGAGCCAATGCAATTGGGTGCCATGAGGGGTCCGTTATCTGAGGAAGAGAGAAGACTGAGAAGAACGTTTCGGTTATGTCTCTATTGTGGAGCTGCCGGGCATTATCTGGGTACATGCCCCTTACGACCCCAGAAGAAGAAAGTTGGAAACTAGAGGACCTGTCGCGTATTGGGAAGGCAGCGACAGGTCCCATTTCCTCCTCAGACCTTTCCCCGTTTTGCTCAGAACTTAACCCCATGAAACCCGCAGTGTTACAGACTTTGAAGATTCAGATCAAGTTGCCTGACAGAACCCTGGAAGTATTTGGCCTGTTGGATAGCGGGGCTTCCGGCAATTACATTGATGAGACCTTTGCTTCTGTAAACCAGATTCCACTCCTGCCCAGACCCACTGCTCTGCCCGTGGAAGTCATCGACGGAACCCCTTTGTCTTCCGGACCCGTCCGTCAATGTACAGTGGGCCTACTTCTTCAGATTGCCGACCATTTTGAAAATCTCGCTTTGGATGTCATCAAGTCCCCTACCTACAAGGTGGTTTTGGGGATACCCTGGCTGCAACATCATAATCCGGCAATTGATTGGAGAACACACACTTTGACCTTCTCCTCTGCAGTTTGTGCCCAGAAGTGCGGTTTGTCCGCTCCGATCCGAGCTTCTTCGACCCCCTTGGAATCTATTGGCAAAGGGGTCAGTGTGTGTTCCACCTCTCAAGTTCCACTGGTATATGCTGATTTTGGACAAGTGTTTTCTGAACCAGGCGATATACCTCTACCACCACATCGCTCGTTTGATTGTTCAATCGACTTGTTACCGGACTGCGTGATTCCTCATGGGAAACTGTACCCTTTGACACGGGATGAGAGACAATTGCTTCAAGACTACTTGTCGGATTGTTTACAGAAAGGATACATAGTTCCGTCCAAGTCATCCGCAGGGTTTCCCCTGTTTTTTGTGAAGAAGAAAGAGGGCACTTTGAGACCTTGTGTGGACTATCGACAACTAAACGACATAACTATCAAAGACCGGTACCCACTTCCATTGATTCGCAGTATCCTGGAAACACTACACACAGCCGGATCTTTACCAAACTAGACTTACGTGGAGCCTATCATCTTGTGCGCATCAAGAGTGGAGATGAATGGAAAACGGCATTTAAGACACCTTTTGGGCATTTCGAGTATAGAGTCATGCCATTCGGTCTGAGTAACGCCCCAGCTATCTTTCAACGGTTAATGGACAACATCTTTGGTGATCTTATTGGCTTGTCAGTCTGGGTATACCTGGACGATATCCTGGTTTTTTCCAGAACCATCGAAGAACACGTGGGACATGTACGTGAGGTCCTTCGCCGTCTGTCTCTCAATCATTTATTCGCAAAGGAGGAGAAATGCTGCTTTCACCAGCCCAGTATAGAATTCTTGGGGTTTGTGATCAATCAGGACGGGGTAGAGATGGATCCCAAGAAAGTTCGAGCTATTCAGGAGTGGAAACAACCCCATGACATAAAATCTTTACAACGCTTCTTGGGATTCGCTAATTTCTATAGGCGCTTTATTCCACGGTTTTCTCAAATCTCAGTGGCCCTCACCAGGCTGACCAGCAGTAAGATCATTTTCAAGTGGGATTCCCTTGCGTCTCAGGCATTCGACACCTTGAAGTCGGCCTTCAGGGCCGCTCCGATTTTGCGTCACCCACAGGATGACTTACCTTATATTGTGGAAGCAGACGCTTCGAATTTCGCATTTGGGTCGGTTCTCCTGCAAAGAGATCCGGTTACGTCTGTTGAACATCCAGTGGCCTACTTCTCACGCAAGTTGAATCCCAGCGAAAGAAATTATGCGGTCATCGAGAAGGAGCTGTTGGCCATCAAAACCGCATTTGAGGAATGGAGGCATCACCTACTTGGAGCCCGTTTTTCGGTAGAGGTTCGTACCGATCATCGTAACCTGCAGTACCTGCGCTGCCTGAAATGTCGAACGCCCCGTCAGGCTAGGTGGGCCTTCTTTTTCTCTCCATTCGTGTTTCATGTCACATATGTTCCAGGAGCCTCCAACTTGAAGGCGGATGCCCTCTCCCGATCACTGGAAAAAGTGGAAGAAACGTCCAGTTCGGATCAGCCGCTGATTTCCCCTCACCATTTCCTGTTGACGTTGTCTCCTCATCTACAGTCAATTGCTGATGCCACCCGGACGGATCCTGAAAGATCGGCCCTTCTTCGGCGAATGTCGGTATCAGAGCATGACGGGCTCCTGTTTTGCCGGAAGAGGCTTTACATCCCCAAGGGTACGATTCGAGATGGCATATTGCATGGGTTTCATGATTCACCTATTGGGGGTCATCGAGGGGTGAGAGCTACACGTGAGCTGATATCCCGACAGTTTTGGTGGCCTAGGTGGGCTACCGACGTCCAGAAATACATCGAGAGTTGTCCCGTCTGTGCCCAATGTAAGATTTCTAGAAGACGACCTTTGGGACTGCTAGTACCCACAGAATTAGCACCATACCCATGGCATACCATCGCTACGGATTTTGTGGTTGATCTACCTCCTTCTGACGGTTTACTTGTATAATGGTTGTGGTGGATAGCTTCACTAAATATGCTCATTTCATCCCGTTTAACAGGATCCCTACAGCTACGCAGATGGCTTCAGCTTTTTTCCATAAGATCTATCGACTACATGGTCTTCCTGAAAAGATTATCTCGGATCGTGGTTCTCAATTTCTCTCTGCTTTCTGGAACAAGGTGTGTGGTCATCTGGGAATTCGTAAAGCTTTGAGCTCTGGCTATCACCCGCAGACCAACGGGCTCACCGAAAGGACAAATCAGACTCTGGAGGAGTATCTCCGTTGTTTTGCTAACGCAACTCAGTCCAACTGGAAGGCGTACCTAGATCTTGCAGAAGTATCCTACAACAATACTGTCCACGCTTCTATTGGAGTTAGTCCGTTCTTGTGCTCAGCGGGTCAACATCCCAAGTTGGTGCCATTTCATCCTGTGCCCACCAGTACAGTTCCATCTGCTGATGTCCTGGTCTCTACCATTCAACGACAACAGGAATTGGTTTGCAGGATCCTGAAGGAAGCCAAGGAGCGGATGAAGGCCCAGGCTGACAGGAAAAGGAGTGTGGAACCAGACTTTCGGGTTGGGGATAGGGTTTGGTTGTCGTCCAAGAACCTGCCACTTCGCAATTTACCGGTCAAATTAGCTCCCCGGTATTTTGGTCCGTTCAAAATCACCAAACGGTTGTCTTCTGTGGCCTTTCGCCTTCAGCTACCTCCTTCTTGGCATGTACACCCTTTTTTCCATGTCTCCCTAATGAAGCCCTATGTGGTCGATCCCTATGGCCGATCCTGTCCTCGCCCAGCCTCTGTCCTTCTGCAAGGGGTCCCTGAATTCGAGGTTCAGGAGATTTGCGATGCCCGCTATCGCAGGGGGGTGCTTCAATTTTTGGTTGATTGGAAGGGGTACCCGGCTTGTGATCGTACTTGGGAACCACGTCGGCATGTGCATGCTCCCCGCTTGGTTCGCGAGTTCTATGATCGATTTCCTTGGAAGCCTGGGGCCCCGGGCCTTTCTGGGAGGGGGCATAGTGTCACGCCACTTTTGGGGAGACCGGGGTCCGTTGCACCCGCTCCCTCTCCCACCTCCTGGCGGATCTACCCGCGCTTTCGCGCTTGGGCGTTCGCCGGGGGGAGAGGTGCTGGGGCCGGTGCTAGAGGGCTGCGGCGCATGCGCGGGAAACCACTGTCTCGGTTCCGCGCATGCGCCGTAGATTGGGCCTCCGCGCTGGGAAGGGCTTGCCTTCCAAGCCTCGTTCTGGGTCCGCCGGCGCTCGGAGACGAAACGGCTTGCGTTTCAAGCCTCGCGAGTGCCGGCGGCCCATAAGAGGAACCGCGAGCAGTAGCAATTCGCGTCTCAACGCGGTTGCTACGGTCGTGTTGCTCGCTCCTGCTTCTTGTGGTTCCTGTTCCCTGTGCCTGGTCTTGCTTCAGCTCCAGCCTTTTCTTTGGTTCCCCTGCCTTGCTGGTCCCCAGCCTGCCTGGTTCCCAGTCTCCTGTTACCTGCTTGGGTTCTCCTTGGCCCCTGTCTGCTCTATGAGCCTCCCTGGGGTCCAGTTCCCTGTCCCCTTCTTTTCCCTGGGGATCCCTGCTCCTTGTCCTTTGTTCTCCCTGGGTCTTTCTGGGCTTAGCCTCTCCTCCAGCTTTCCTGGGGCCCTCGTTCACTGACCTTGGATTTACCTTAGGGATCCCAACTCTTGTTGGGCTCCCCTCCCAATCTGGTTCCCTCTTCCTGTCTGGACCTGCCTGGTGCCTCATCCTTTGGACCTACTGTACCTCGAGCAGATCAGTCATCCCAGACCAGTTACATGAAGCTGCTTGAACTTGTCTCCCTGTGGACTGGGGGCCTTACCTGGTCTTCATCTGAGAGGTTCCTGGACTATCTTGCTTCATCACCGGATCACGTACCTTTGGAATAGACTCTTTTGGACTTCACCCGTATCCAGTAACTTTCCATCAGACTGTGGCCTCTCCTGCCAGTGCTTGCACAGTCCCTTCGTCACGTTAATCAGGAGAGTGCCTTCCGTGACGCTGGGAGTTGGTCCATTCACCACCCTGTGTCATTAGGGTGGTGGAGAGGCTGGTTCCCCGAGTCACATGCTCGTCATTTCACTGGAAGCAGCCTGGCGGTCCCAACTACATCCACTGTCAAGAAAACATGTACACAGTTCTCACGCACTTCTCTGCTTGACAGGAAGCCAAAGTTCCTTGCAACACCAAGACCAGGATTGTCTTTCCTCCAGCAGGCCCGTGAGAACGGCTCCTGCTACTCTGTCCTGGCCTGGGGAGGTAAGTGCCCCTCGGTTTCTGTGCCCCCGCCTCCATTTTTGCATCCCTTTTCCCCTTTTTTGTTTTCTTTTCCCCAACACACTCCCCGTAACTGTATCCCTCCCAGAACCTCCTTGTCCACTTCCCACCCTCTTCCTGCCTCCCCTGTCCTTGATTGGTTGGTTTCCCTCTGGAATCCAAAGTTCATTGCAAGACCAGGACAGTCTTTGCACCAGCAGGCCTGTGATAGTGGGTCCTGCTACTCCGTCCTGGCCTGGTGAGGTAAGTGCCCCTCTGTGTCTGTGGCCCCACCTACATTTTTGCTTCCTTTTTCCCCTTTTTCAGTTTCCTTTTCCCCAAACTGTTCCTCGTACCCGTTTTCCTCCTAGACACCTCCCCTGTCTTTTCCCACCTCCCCTGCCTGTGATTGGTTGGTTTTCCTGGGGAAGCCAAAGTTAATTGCAACTCCAAGACCAGGACAGTCTTTCCACCAGCAGGCCTGTGATAGTGGGTCCTGCTACTCTGTACTGGCCTGGTGAGGTAATTGACCGTCTGTTTCTGTGCCCCCACCTCTGTTATTGCTTCCTTTTTATCCTTTTTCAGTTTTCTTTTCCTCGACCCGCTCCCGTACCCGTATCCCTACCAGACGCCTCCCCTATCCTCCTCCCACCTCCCCTACACATGATTGGTTGGTTTGCCTCAAAAGCTGCCCTTTTCACAGAGGAATCCAGGGCAGGCTTGCCCGGGCAGACGGCTAAGGTCAGAGGCAAAGGGCAGCTCTCTCTTGGCCAGCTCCCATCCCGGTTTGCCCCTGTTCACCCAAGGACACCTGACAAAGCACCCTACAGCAACAACTAAGTTATGGTGGTAAAATGGTGAACACAGCCGTTACTGTACTCAATTAAAACACTTCCACTTATTCATTAATGCCATCAAAGCAGAACTTTGTGTAGATTAACTGCTGGGCTTCTTGACTAGATGTATCGGGAGGACAGTCAATATGTAAGGCTTGGATGTTACACTTAGACAGATTTTGGGAGTTAACACTGTGTTACACTTAGATGTATGTTGAGGGTAGGCCATGTGTTGCAATTAGATGTATTTTGGGGAAGCAATGTGTTGCACTTGGGTGCATTCTGGGGTGGGCAATGTGTTGCACTTAGATGTATTTGGGGTAGGCATTGTGGTGCATTTGATGTACTTTGGGGTTTGGCATTGCATTACAATTTCCCTTTGTTTTGATCCTCCTCGACCTTTCTTTTGCCTTTGACACAGTCAATCCTGCCATCCTCATAAACTGCCTCTGTGATACCCTTGTCATCATGGAATGGGCACTGGCCTGGCTGACCACCTTCTTTTCTAACCAAGCTTCCCAAGTGCAACAGGGCCCTTTCCTCTCCTCCACCTCACTGCCTACCTGTGGCATTCCTCATGGATCTATCCTATTGCCGTGGCTTTTCCACATTTACCTTGCCCCTCTGGCCCACTTGATCTCCGCCTTCTCTCCTCAATTCCAGTGCTATGCTGATGATACACAACTCTCCTTTAAGCTTCCCTCCTCTACCTCTTCTTCTTCCTCTCCCACACACCTGACTGCCTGACTGCTATTGAGGCATGGTGTTCTGCTAATGATCTCTGCCTTAATGCCAGTAAGACCTTCTCATTGGGACGCCTGCACCCTGTTTCTCTTCCACTTTCTGGCTGCCCTCCTTGGGCCCCCTGTCCTCACCCACTATTGAGGTAAAATCCTTGGTCATCTTCGACTTCTCTCTCTCCTTCTCCCCTTACATCCTGGACCTTGCCAAGAAGTGCAACTTTCTGCTCCACCTCCTCAGAGGCACTCTCCCTTTCCTCACCTTTCCCCAGAAGCACAAGGTCTCCATAGCTCTGGTTCTCTCTAGGCTGGACTACTGTAACAGCATCTTCCTCATTCTGTCTCTTTCCTCCCTTTGCCCTCTTCAACTAATCCAAAATAGGTCACTAAGACTTATCTTTGGCCTCACGCCCAGGGACCGCATCTCTCGAGCCCTAAAATCTCTCTACTGGATCCCATTGGCTGCAAGGATACAATTCAAGACCCTCTGCATCATCCACAAGGCTTTCTGGGACCTGGGACATCCGGCTACATCCAACTGTCTCTCCCTAAATACCACCCTGCTAGAGTCCTTCGGTCCTCTAGCTCCAACTCTCTGCAGATCAGACATTTTACCAAGCAGAGAGTGGGGGTAGATCTCTTTCTTCTGCAGGATCCTCCTTCTGCAACAGCCTCCTGTCCCTCTCAGACTTGAGCCGGATCTCCTTAAGTTCTGGAAAATCAAAATTCTCAAGACTTTCCTTTTCTCCTTCTCCTTCCCTCTCCCCCTCCCTTGCTAAAGTGTTCACCCTGACGCGGAGACTGGTGGCGGGTCCTGTATGTGCCTTACTGGGGCCAGGCCCTCCCCATCCAGTCTACCCCAGTTCACCTTACCAGCACTTGCCGACGGGCACCTTTCCCTGACCAGCCTGAAACTGGTTGACTCCTTCCCCGCACTATCATACCCTGACCCCAACTCCCCTTGGCACTTGCCCTCCTGCCCCCCCAGCGCTTGCCCAGCCCTGGTTCCCCTGCCTTCCTGCACTTCTCCCTCCCCCTTTCCCTCACCCCAGCCATCCCCCCTTGACCTTCCCCCTCTCAACTGCACTTATTGTCACTGCACTTGCACGAACTGAATGGCACATGGCCTAGTAGGACCGTTCCTTACTGTTATTGTTTCTCCTCTGTCCTTCCCCCCCATTGTCGTGTGGCACCTTGAACCATTTCTGCATAGGCACCATACAAATATCCAATAAATAAAATTAATAACATAAAATTCAATTGCAGGATGGGAAGTGTGATGCACTGGGGTAGGCACTGTTTTGCACTTGGATGTATTTAGTGGGTGGGCAATGTGTCATACTCAAACGACATCTTTTCCATTATGCTTAGAAGATTTATAATGGAATCCTATCTATAGCAGTCAGAAGATTATAGGGAGAACCTGTCTAATGTGCCTTGAAGTTATATAAGGACAGACTCTCTATTGCTCGTAGAAGATTTGAGGATAGACTGTTTATTGCGCTTAGAAGATGTATTAGGATAGCTTTCATTCTGCTTAGTAGATGTATTAGGATAGCATGTCTATTGCAATTGGCCTGGTGCAGCACGTGGAAGATTTATGATATTAGCCTTTCTCTACACCTGGAAAACTGTGAGGAAAGTGTGAGAAACCTGAGGGTGTCCTCACTCCTACTACCACGAATCCTTCGCTTAGATGGCAAGGGAAAGGCCATCGCACTTGGATCCTGACCCTGGGGTTGGAGAAGCGAGGGAGTATCACATAGGTGGACGATCCTCGGGGATTGGGAGTGGGGCACCCTGAGGCAAGACATGTTATACCCTTTTCCCTATTGATGACCAATCAAACCCTCCCCTGACTGTTATGGGGTATTGCAAAACCTCTCCCTTCATTTCTCCACATTTAACAGTTGAAAGTACTGGGATGAGGAAGAGGGGACTCAGAGTAATGCACACTATACCTACATTTTACCACTCTGGTACTTGGATGAGGAAGATGCCTGCAGAGTATGGTGACTCAGGCATGTCCCCTTAATCATAGGAAGGCAAACCTAGTGAAGGGTCCACACCTGCAACCTGTTAAAGGGTTGCAGGTGTACAAATTGAGAGCCAGAGAATGGTACAGGGAAAACAGAAAAGCCTGTGGGAGAGAGAGGCCAGCATGGACACTTTCCAGGAGGAGGCAGCCATGTTGGGACCTGTGGAAGTGCCAGGTAGCTGGCCAGCAGCCCAGAGAGGGACCCTCTGTGTCGTGGAACTGTGCAGAAGGAAAGAAGATGCAATCCGTGTCTCCATCGAGGCATCGGAGCTACCAGCATGCGAGAGGCGGGCCCTGGTATGCAAGCAGAGCTTGCAGGAGCTGGTCTGCTGACCCACACGGAAGAAAGAAGCAGCGGGAGCTGCTAGGAATGAAGCCAAGTACCAGTGAGTGTCGGTGAGAGGCACTCGACAACCAGGGGTCTCTAAGGGGGCTGCGAGTGGGGAATGAATGCATTCCAATTACCAAATTGCACAGCCACTTGAAAATAAGCACAATGTATACTTATTGAATACCGAACTGAAACCATACCGAGTGCATATTGAATACCAAACTGAAGGAAAACTTTAAACAATGCATACTCATTGGATATCAAACTGAAAAACATTTTGAATGCCTATGTAACCATCAAAGTGAAGAAAACTTGAAATCAAGCATAACGAATGCACATTAAATATCTAACTGGATGAAAGCTTGAAAATAAGTAAAGTGGATATTTTTGGGTGTCGAACTGAATAAAACCTTGCAATTTCTCTCATTGTATATGGAACTGAATAACACTCTTTGTAGGCAAGCAAAGGACAGCCAAAGAGAAAGTGCCCAAAGAGAAAGTGCCCAAGTGAAAACAGTGCAGAGGAAAGAGCGCAAGTGTTAAAGAGTGTTATAGGAAAGTGCGACACAAGCAAGACCTCCATACAGTGAACTTTACGGATAATTGCAGTGTAGCAAAGCCAGACTTGCAGGAGGTGTGTGACACTTTGGGGCAGAGCCAAAAGTCGAATCTCGCTGCTTACAACTGCTTCACCTCTGCTGCATGGCGCCAAGATGCCATCAGGCTTATGTGTGCTGTATAAAAATACATAACATAACATAACATTACTAATCAGGAGAAGCCAAAGGAATGTGAATATTACACATATGCCAAGAGGCCAACCAAGAGAGACTACAAGAGCACAACTCATGACACATGGATGAGTCTAGAAGACCACTGTTATTGATATTGATTGATATTGATATTTTATTTATATCGCGCTCGTACACAAGTGTTTCAGAGCGCGACAAGGCAAGGGAGGGGAACAGGGAAGAACAACGCTCTTACTAGGCCCAGTGACATTGAGGGCACGCAAGTGCATGGGAAAGGAAAAGGGTAAAAGTTTATGGAAGGGGGAGAAGTGGAAAGTGCGGAGCAGAGGAGAAACAGATACATAATAATAAATAAATACAATAAATAAATAATAAAGGCACTAAACGGTGGTAGTGCAGCCAGTAAGTGGCAAGTGCTGGGTTTAAGACAGCAGACAGGGTATGTCTGATAAGTGCAGAGAGAAAAGAAGGGGGTGGAGGGCTGTATGGGTACAGATACATACCCCAGTGCAAGGGGTGGCGCAGAGGCAGTGCAGGAGGGTGGCAGAGTGAGCAGGTACCTGGGCCTGAAGGACAGAGGGTGGCCAGGTGTACGTTGCCGAGAGAGAAACAGATCAGCAGGGGAGAGGGTGGGAATAGGCAGAAGCAAAGAGGAAGGTCTTGAAGTGCTTCTGGGTTCCGGAGATGGTTCTCCTCAAGTTTCAGAGTGGCAGGGAGGCTGTTCCAAAGGGAGGCCCCAGCTGAAGACAGAGATCTACCCCCAGCTCGTTTCCCTGAAAAGCGACTGACCCTGAGGGAGTTAGAGGTAGTGGAGCGAAGAGCTCGAGAGGGAGGTATTTACGGAGGGATAGTTGAAGTTATTTTGGACCCAGACCCCAGGAAACCTTGTGGACAATGCAGATGGTTTTGAATTTAATCCTTGCATCCACTGGGAGCCAATGAAGGGATTTCAGAGCTGGAGAGATACGATCCCAGGGCTTGAGGCCAAGAACAAGTCTTGCGATCCTGTTCTGGATTAGTTGTAAAGGGTGGAGCGTAGATGCAGGTAGATTTAGATAGAGGCTGTTACAATAGTCCAACCTAGAGAGAACCAGAGCTTGGAAGACAATGGGCTTCTGGGGGAAGGAGAGGAAAGGCAGAGTACCTCTGAGGAGGTGCAGTAGGAAGTTTGACTTTTTAGAGAGGTCAGAGATGTGTGCAGAGAAGGAAAGTGTGGAGTCAAATGTGACACCGAGGTTCTTAGCCTCGCATGTAGGGGTAGGAGGAGGGCCCAGGGAGGCCGGCCAGAGAATGAGGGGAAAGGATGGTGAAGGTGTACCGATGAGGGGGTTCTCAGTCTTGTTGGCATTTAGACAAAGATCATTGGTGGCACACCAATCTTGAATGGCAGTTAGGCAATCAGAGATGAGAGAAGGAGAGGAGGTGGCCGTGGGCAGCTTGAAAATTAGTTGAGTGTCGTCTGCGTAGCACTGGACATTTGAGAAGAAAATGGCAATGCAGTGGGCGAGAGTTGCCAGTTATTGGTTGAAAAGCCAGGACGAGAGGTTACACCCTTGGGGAATATCACAGGTAGAGAGAGATAGATGATAGGAAGGACCCAAGTTGAACCTGTGAGGGTCGATCAGAGAGCAAAGAGGTCAGCCAGGCCAGAGTCTGATCGGTGATACCCAGGTTATCACGGCGACGGTTGAGCACGGTAGTATGGTTGACCGCATCAAAGGCAGAAGAGAGATCGAGTAGGATGAGGACAGAGGGAATGTTGGAGTCAAGGTTGGAGAGCAGGTCTTCACGGATGTTCAGGAGAGCAGTTTCCGTGCTTCTGGCAGCTCTGAAGCCAGACTGATTGTCATGGAGAGAGCCAACAGAATCAGACTGAAGGTTAAGCTGAGGGATGGCCAGCTTTTCCAGGAGTTTGCGAGCAAAGGGAGTAATGGAAATTGGGAGATAGTTAGCCAGTCAAGAAGGGTCAGCTGTGGGTTTCTTGAGAAGTGGATGCACATGGGAGTGCTTCAGAGGAGAGGATCCTGAGGTAAAGGAGAGGTCGCAAAAATCGGCAAGGGCCGGAGCGAGGGTATCAATCTGGTCCTTGATGGTTTGAGAGGAACAGGGATGAACCTGTTTTGACAAGGCTTTCATAGATCAGACTTGTCCAACGAGCTCATCAGGGGAGAATAGAGGAAAGGATGAGAAAGAGGGTGGGGGGGTAGCTGAAGGGGTCAGCAAGCGCAGACGGAGAGGGGAGAGGAGGGGCGGGGTAGGAGAGGGTGGACAGGATGTCCTGGGTTTTTGAGATAAAGTGAGAGGCAACGGCTTTGCAAAGAGCCTGGGAGGCAAGAGGGGGGGGGTAGAGACTGCAGCAGGGTTGGCCAGCTCCTTGCAGATTTTAAAGAGTTTGGCCGAGTTGTTAGATGCCGCAGAGACACGGGCTTGAATGTGGACTCTCTTCTTGGTGAGGAGAGAGAGTCGGTATTGCCTTTGGAGCAGGCGTCAGAGGATAACAAGAAGCCCTCCATTTCCTCTCAGCCACCCTACACTTACGTTTAAGTGTAGCTAGGTCAGAGTCAGACCAGGAATTGCACTTGGCTTTGGACTTCAAATGGATCATCATGACAGGGGCAAGAGCATCAAGAGTAGCAGAAATAGAAGAGTAGAGGAGGGACAGGGCTGTGTCCGGGTGTGAGTCAGCCAGAGGTGAAGTGGGGAGAGAAGGTGTCAGCGAAAGCCTCAACCGACATACGCTTCATGGGCCGGATGTTCGAGAAGGTAGGTGGCAGTGTTGGGGTAGGCTTAACTTGGGGGGAAGAGAGGGAGAGATGAGAGGAGAGGAGGCAGTGGTCCCTCCAGGAGAGAGGAGTGGTCTGAGGGATAGAGAGGTGGAGGCCAGAGGAGATCAAGATATCAAGTGTGTGTCCTGCAGAGTGAGTCGGGCCAGAGGGGGGGATAGAAAGGGAGGGGGAATTGCAGAGGTCACGAGAGAGCACAGAAGAGGAACAGGGAGAATTGAGATGGATGTTGAAGTCACCAACGAGGAGGAGTTGAGTGGTTGAGGCCAGGAGGGAGGAGGAGAGGACTGCCCCCTCAGAGAGAAAAGAGGTGATTTGACCAAGGGGCTGGTAGAGAGTAGCATCGGTAGGAAATGGCTACGAAAGAGAGAGAGAGCCTGCAGACAAGGCATTCGAAAGAGGAGTAAATCTGAGTGGAAATGATAGTGGCAGGAATTCACTCAGGAAATATCAGGGCTACACTCCCTCTGGGCTGAGTGGATCTGTGCGCAGAGATGATTTTGTAGCCAACAGAGAGGAGAGTGTCAAAGCTTGTGACAGAGCTGGCCGTGAACCATGTCTCGGTAAGACCGAGGACATCAAGGTCCAGTTCTTCTAAGAGGTGGCAGATGTTAGAGGAGTGTTTGACAGCAAAGCAAGAGTTGAGAGTGGCAAGATAAAGAAGAGGCATGCCCTGCAGAGGTGTGGAGGGAGCCCGTAGTGGGATTGAGGAGGAGGGAAGAGAGGGCAAGGAAGCCAAGGGAGGGCAGGAGGGGACAGCAGAAGATGAAAGGAAGTTGATGAGGCAAGGGAAGCGCCTATCGAAGAGGAGGAGATTGGCCTGAGGGCCTTGGACCATGACAGTGCCATTTAGGTAGACATTAATGATGACTCTGGAGGAGTCAAAGGAATCCATCAGGACTTCCCAGTGGGTGCCACCATTAATGGGAGAGGAGGAGACAGGACAGAGGGGAGAGATCATATGAGGGGTCCATAGATGTGACAAAGGAACGACAAAGAGGATGTCGGTAAGGGTCTGTCTGGAAGAGGCACTGGAATAGGTATCAGCGATGGGGAGACCTGGGTTGGAGGCCAAGATATCCTTTTTACATTTCTTGTTCCCAGACTTAGTGAGAAGGGAAGGGTAGTTGATAGAGAAGCAGTTGGAGTAGATAGTAGAAACAGAAAGTACCATGGGTGAGTAGGGAGAGGAGGCAGTGAGAGGAGTATTCAAGTACAGAGGTATGGGACAGTCACTGGGCTAGCAGGTTACAATCAATGGCCAAAGTCTAATGCAAAACACACCCATATTTGACTTTCACAGTTAAATGCAAAACACACCCAAATGTGACTTTCAAAAGTTAAATGTTATGGAGCAGTAGGTATAGAAACGCAGTATGAATCAGAAGTTAGAGGTGAGTACAAAAACAAGTGTATTTGAGAGCATAACAGGGAGAACTGTGATAACAAGCAGAGAAGGGAGTGAAGGAGCCAAGAAGGGAGAAAGAGCAATCAGAAAGAGGGAACTTACACATGGTGAGTGAGGTAAGAGAGTCTTGGTAGTCCAGTTTCGTAGCTGAGTGAGGTAGCAGCATCAGCGAGGGTCGGGTTGTGGCAATAGTCTCATGTGGTGTTCTGGTCGCGGACAGGGAGCAGACAGGGGCCTATGCTGTGGGCCTTGGTAGATGGTGCCGGCTGCCACCTCCCAGTGGCCCTGATGGGCAATAATGGGAGTCACAGTCAATCAGAATGGGCCAGGCTGCAGCCCCACAAAGAAGCCACTCATGGAAAAAGGCAAGCAGCCATCTTTAAACAAAAGCACACAAACATGATTTATGCTCAGCAGAGGCACTTTTCACATGTTTCCATGTGGTGTGAGGAACCTAGGGATCCTGGTTGTGCAACCTGTGATGGGTGGACCGTGAGGTCTGTCAACTGTGCCAAGCTCAGTGAGCCCGCAACTGCGGTAAACAACTACATTGTGTAAACTAAAGACTTGGGTTAGGGCACCCGGAGACTCAAGGAATTGTGAATCTTGTCTTTAGAATGAAGCCTCAAGACCCTTTTGCTTTTTGAACTTTGTTACTTGGAGCTTGGAGAAGGGGGGAGCTGAAGAAGAAGCTAAGAGCTGGAAGAAGCTCAGAACTTTATGTTGATCACTATTACTTTCATTATTGACATCCCTACACATTGTTTACCTTAAGTTGTGAGGACAAGGATAGGCTTTGCAAACAGACAGACTTTTGAGTTGAACTCTTTGATTCGTTTCAGGTAGGGAAATCCCACCCTAGCATAGGGCAAGTTAGGCCATCAACCATTTTGACATTTAAGTTAATAAACACCTTTTGTTAGAACTTTAAGTCTGTTGTCTGTGTCCTATTTCATGATGCCTTCAGAATAGCCAATTAATTGAACAAAGGTGTATGCAGCTGGCCTAGCTATTGCACTTGGTAGATTACTGCACTTGGAATATGTATTAGGATAACTCCTGACAGTTTGAGGGTAGCCAGTATATTACACATAGAATTATTAGGATAGCCTGCCCATGGAACAAAAACAAACTGGGCTTTTCCTGCCTATTGAACACTAACTGCACACCTATAAGATCCATGTTGTTAGGCTGGCTGCTGTTGAAAGATTTATGGGGATTGCTGATAAATGCACTCAATAGATACTTGAAATTGTAATAATTCGTTTTCAGGATGCCAGCATGTCTATTGCACCTAGAGATAACACAACCTTCTACAGATGACCTTATCACTCTACTTCAAAGACATGGTTTCATCCAAGCCTCAAGGTACGTATGCACGCACCACTTCAGTGATCATCAGCAGCAGGCATGGCTACCTACCTGCACGCATTTAGAATGCAGTGATGACCTCCTGCAAAAATTCAGGTCTAGCTGGACACATAATGCTCCCCCAGGATTAAACACTGTGCACAACACCTATGCCATCAGAATGCAGCGACAACCTATGGCAAAATTTGGCCTAGCTGTACACTTAATTAATTTCTTCTTGCTATTGCACATAACCCTCTCCACCCAGCACCCATCCACATGCCTGACCTCATGGGTAGCTTTATGGAGCCCGGCCAGCCCCCCTAACTCTGTATCTTGGCCAAATACACACAAGCATTCTAGCCTTTACACAAGTTCCCACAACTTGGACTCTGGTCCCCTTAAGGAGTTCCCACCACAAGCGTGTTGAGGCCATATTAATGAGATAAAGATGATATACAAATTACTACTACTGCTAAAGACATAAAGGATGTTTAAAACAATGGAATGGTTTAGGGATCATGATTTGATTTCTGGTCATAAACTCTACCAAGACTTTGCCACTATATATCACCAACAGAAATCTATTGGGGACACTGCAAAAATAGGGTCCTATTTGTGGAATTTCAAAGAATGATAAGAACTTCCAGCTTTGTGGTGTGATCGGCTGTGAGGTATCACTAAAAGATTTGTTGACATTATGCCTTGCCACTTAAAAGATGCGCAATAGTAGCATTTGGGAAACGTCATCTGGAGTACATATGAAACTATCATTTTTGGGTATGCCTCATAAATGGAGCTATTTCACTCAAACAGGTGTTAATTAGGGGACATGAATTACTGGTAGAGAATATTTACAAATTAATTGAGTAAGTAATAATGTTACAATCTTTTAATGTTTATTATGGATCTGATTAGATGTAATAAGGTTACTTTCCCCATAAGGCTTAGTATTAATAATTTGAGCAATCGCTTAACTTGGCATAAAGGGAATGTGGAGAGAATAAACAAACTTTTTCTACAGGACTTTCAGGATACTGAATTTAATAGGAAACGGAGCCTGTATTCCTTTGATTTTTTAGTGATTATGTAGGTTCTGCAGTGAGATTAATGTGTGGTTCTAAGAAATTTTGTAAAGCAATTATGCCTCATAAGCATTCGTTCCATGGGGCGATGAGAGAACTAAAAAAGGAAAGGACTAGGAACTTAGATTATGTCGTAAAAATCTTCTGCAGACTGAATCCTTCCTTGTTTCGGCTAGAGCAATAAAAAATAAATGGACAAATAGAATTAAAAATGTCAGCACACTCTTATATCAACATGATGGGGAAGAAATGTTACTATCATTATCTGACTTTACCACACGGAAATTCTGGGCTCTGATAAATAGGGAAAGGGCCCTTCAATTTATGGGCCAAATTGTATCAGTTAGACCTGAGGTTTGGGAAGGCCACTTTGCACAGATGTTTATCCCCCCCTGTATCGAAATGGAATATGCCACTGGATATTGGTTGTTGTCACTGGAATATATTGTTTGGGCAGGTTGACATACGAAATCTAATCAGGCGTAGTCCTTTTTCTCGGGCCCATGGGCCGAACGGGATTGCTAATGTGGTATTGAAGGCCAATCCTGATCTTTGGTCTAAGATCTTGTTTATGCTATTCAGAGACATACTGTTAGCCAAGAGTATTCCGGACAGTTGGCATCTTTCTTACATAATCCCGATATACAAAAGAGGCCATAGGGCATGTCCTTTTAATTACAGGCCCATCGCACTTTTGGATACTTAATCTAAGATTTTTGCCCGGATTATATTGGAACAGATTCAGGAATGGATTGATGCTAAGGGCATTTTGTCTGCATTCCAATTCGGTTTTAGGTGCAACATGGGTACCGATGCGGGGGGCCTTCTGACCTCCATCATGCAAGATATAGCATGGAAACCTGGCAACCTGCCTATTTATGCTGCCTCCATTGATCTCACTAATGCATTCGATAGGGTAGACAGAACCATTTTGTGGACTAAATTGCATTCTCTTGAAAGCCAGCTCCCTTACTCTCTATACTCTTCCATTTTCTTAAAATTCACCTTAACTCGGAAGGTACTTTATCGAGTGATATTAGAGTCTGCAATGGACTTAGACAGGAATGCATTTTTGCACCCACAGTATTTAATCAATATATTTTGGATGCAGGAAATTATTTGGATCCCATGGCCTTTGCTTCCCCAAAAATAGAAAGAAGAAATGTTTTCTGGACAGCATACCGAGATGATGTGACTTTATATGATCAGACTCCAATTGGCCTTCAGTGACTTGTTGTTGCATTTCATCAGTATTCTCTGGTTAACTCTCTTCTTATCAATAACAAAAAACTGTTATTGTTCGATTATCCAATAGAAAAAGCCCTATTAACTTCACCTTGCTCTTGAATCATGAAAAGCTACCAGTGAGACCGGTGATACGTTATCCGGGATATCCAGTTTTTGGAGACAAAAAAAAGCTAACCTATGTGAGTTCCTTGAGAAAAAGATTTCTCCTCTTGTGGCTCAACTGAGAAAAATTAAGTACAAGTTTGGGAAATTTTCAGTCCTTCCTTGTATACGTTATTACAAAAGTAAAACTATTGCACAGTTGTGTTATGGACTGGAGTTCGCACCCTTATGGTGTAGGAAAGAACAAATTAACTATGAGTCCAAAATCTTAAAAGCAATTTTTAAATGTCTGCCTAATTGTGTTCCAGCGGCTGTAACACTTTATGAGCTAGGGCTTCTGTCAATCAGAAGTATTGTGAAATGGCGTAGGATTGCACTTTATAGGAAATTAATGGTGTGCAAAGGTAACAATCTATATGCGATTATGGGCCACAGATTACGTAATGGCTCTACGGTTTCCCTATAGCTACGAGACATGGAAACAGCGGTGCATGATATCCTGGACAGAGTGGGAATTCCGTACGATCTTCTCACATCGAATCCTATGAAAGTTACTTAGACAGGAATTTAACAGTGGCAGACGTTTCTAATTACAAATTGTATAGCCATCTTGTATCAGAGGTGAGACATTTTTGGGAATAATTGAACCTTACCATCTGAGATTTCCTGACAGTAGATGGAGACAGGATTTTATGGGCTTCCACTTTAATGTGATGAAAACAGGTGAAACTATCGATATAAGAGAAGGCAATATTGAGAATTAATCCCTATGTAGATTGTGTAAACATGTTGGACTTCGGGAAACGTTGAAGCATCTTTTAGTTGAATGTGATGATCTAAGAATGGAGCGTATCAACTGTTTTAGTCCATTTGTGCCAAATACTGCCTACGTGAATTTAGAGCTTTTGTGGCTAGATATGCTCCATGGTAAAAGATTGAAAATGCAGATTGCTGTGGTGCGTTTCCTGTTTTTTTTTGTAAAATGGGAACTAATACTGATGTTTTGTAAATAGGTAATAGAAATTTTGCTACTCTGTCTGGGATTTAATGTTTGTGATTCTGGCTGCTGTATATCTATGTTAAGCAAGGGCGGGGATAGTCTGAGTCTAATCGTGCCGCTCTTGTGGAGCAGCAGAATATATATATTTTTTAAATATTATTATGACTTTTGCCTGATGTAGTTTTTTCAGGTCTATTTGTGAAATTTCATAATTACGATGTTATGTGACTGTTAATTATTGAGATGTAATTTTATTGATCTTTTAACACTCTTTTGTACATTTTATAAAGGTTACTGTGTAACCATATACACATTTTTAAAAAAGTTACAATCTTTTAATGTTTTATTATTCTATGGATATGAATATTTTATATGACTAGGTGAAATTGTTTGAATTGGAATAATTCTGTTTTATATGTTGTATAATCAAATGTGTTAACGTTTTTATAAACAATAAACAATGAATAAAGAAAAAATAAAACACGCTATTTTTAAAGTTTTTTATTTTGTTTACCTAAGAAATCTTACTGTCATTCTTCTAAGGGCACTTGCCTTTATCTGGTCACTGCATTATATATCTTCTTATTTGTAATGGTTTTAGATTGCACATTGCATTGTTCTTGCTGTTTAATGATGTTTCACTAATATTCTTTGCATTACTTTTTGAAAGATGTCTACAAAGCAAATCTACATTATTAACTTGATCTAACCCATTTCTTTTTTCCTGAAGCTTTGTATAATTCTGTGAATTCACCCTCAAGTAAGAATTGTGTGCACACTGAAAGTTGAAAATAAAATAAATAGCTACGATTGAATTGAAGAAGGGCATTTGCTTGTAGTAACATCAACTTCATATTGTTTAGGAATTGATGTTTACATAATTTCTTTTTTTGTGTTATGTAAACATTTTGTACATATGAATGTTCAAATAAATACTGCATTTCCATACTTAGGACTACCTGTGCATTTGTGAAATAAGCACAATATATACTTTGTCATACAAATACGGAAAAAGTGATGACTTCTGTCACAGAGATTATGAACTTGGAAAATCAGTTGCAGACATCTGTAGAATGTGCAGGTTTGTAAAAATTTGTCCTGTCGAGAATAATACACAGTTGTGAATTATATTAAAACATCCATACAGACACATGGCTAAGGATTTTGTATTGTATACATAATCAAACCCAAAACTCATATTACTTCATAATCTAGCAAGGCTCCACAGTGTTCCTCCTCAACTTAAATGGGGCTGGTATGCAAGAGCAGTTTTGTGCATATTTGTGTTGGAAATGCAAAATCCTTACCATGTTTTTATGTCATGGTTTGTTAAATTTACAAGTATGTTTTTTTATTATTCATTGTTATGAAGCAACATATACAATTACAGACGTGTGCAGTAAGCTGTCTATTTTATGACAGCTTTCAACATGCATTCTAAATTTGAGAATGACACTGAAATGACATACCACTCTCATTCAAGTTTAAGAAAAAAAACAAAGCACAGATTATTTTATACTAGTTCTGAACCGTTGGCTATGAAGTATTGTGGTTGTATATATATTTGTTGTTCTGGGAATAATACATATTTGAGAATAGCACATATGATATTATATAAAAACTTGGTAAGGATTTGAAGGAATAATACATATTTGTCAATAGCACAAATTATATTATATAAACCCATGGTAAGGATTTAAGGATTTAGTACTGCCAACACAATTGTAATGAAATGTACTAAGGTATATTATGGAAAGACCTAAGAATGTTTTTCCTAAACTTAAATGATATAGGGAAATGTTTGTTCAGGGTCATAATCAAATGTACACTGTATGTCGAAGTCCATATAGACAATGGTGCAGCTTTCCCCTACCAAATAGTTATACCTGCATTTACATTTAACAGATTAATTAAGTTGACTTTGTTCAGGTGCATATGCACTTGTGGTTTCAAAATTAATATATTTTCTCAAGTGGACACAAACAATATGCATTTTGTTTGGTGTTTTAAGATTAAGGCAATGTATACTATTGGTGCAGTTATTTGGTACTTTCTTAAATAGTTTGGAAAAATTATATTAAAGTTCTGTTACGAAAACATGTTAATGAATAGTAAATTTAGAAATAATTATTTTACAAATGACTATTAACACCCAATATATGTCAATTTAAAGATGTCATTAATAAATTGTTGGTATTTGTTATAAGGGATATAAATATTATATCCTTAATCTTTAAACGTGGATTACCATTTCCAACGATAGTTATGTGTATTTTGGATGGGCCTAAGTACATGTAGTGTTGTCAAATTCAAAGCAGAATGCAACGTTTTTGAAATGCAAACAAAGCAAGTGTAACTTGCACTCTTGAGCATTGAACACAGAAAAAAAATGTATTGTAAATTAATTTGCACTTCATGTGAGTTGGTGGGTCTAATAACCAATTGAAGTTGGTGACTTCTACCTGTGTTTTTTATGGGTTGTCCTGATTTGCTATGTATGGGGTGTCCTGATTTGCTAGGGAAGTAGACAGTCCTAGAAAAGAGTGAAAGTCAACATAAAAGTACGGTTCCATATCCCGTTGCTTGTCACCATTTTTCAATGTCATCTTAATTCTGCATATCATCGGTGTGCACTTTGAAATGTGACTAGAAAGAAAAGAAGTTTAATTTCTTGAATTTTCTTTGACGGTGGTATACATGTTAAGGGGTTAGTGAATGTTCAGTTCACACGTTGGTACTTTTTACTGTGAAAGGTGATTATCAGTATGTTTTTACGATAACCTATTTCCTTTGTTGTCATCCTTGTGTTTCTATATTTTTCTTAAGACCAAACATGGTGGTAGGTGTTGTAAAGGAATGTTTCAGGTTTTACATTTTCTGCTCAGCACTTGAGGTGCAATTGAAAATGTTATTGGCAAAAAATAATATGATGCATGAATGTCATAGTAGATCACATATGAGAGTGCAAAGCTTGGGACATTAGCAAGTGTAAGCATTGTAAAAATGTATTCTGTTTCGTTCTTTCCATTGTCTAATTTTGTATGAAGTAGTAGCAGTAAATGTCATCAACACATATATGTGTATGCTTTTCGTACATGTAATATGCTATATGAATTGAAATGTAGGTTTACCTTTTTACAGGTACTTCCTTTCAACAATGCAGTCAAGCAAGTTATTTGTTTGTAAAGGGGTAAAAGGGTAAAGTCATCCATTACCCGTCAATAATATGGTTGTTTTACCTTTCTTGACTAAAACATTCTGTAAGTCACTTTGTTTTAACATTACAGTTAACACAGTTATTGGTATGTTTATCAAGGTAATGCTTTTTTAGGATAGTTTAATAATATTTCCTTCTGGAACAAGTTGGCAAACAATCATTGAAGAAGAATATGGTGTTTACTTTAATGTGTGGACTCTGCAAAACATGACATTTGGTACCTATTCAAATTGTACATTGTAAGTGGAATCTTTTCACTGTGTTCAATCTAATGTGTCGTAGAAGACTACAAGTAACATGTATACTAATCAGATATGTATGCATGTATCACAGATGTTTCTATCAATGGTGTCTGGTAAACCACAGCTCAAAATATTTCTCAGTTTTGCACACCTAGACACATTATCAGTGTAACCTAATGGGACCCTTGGTGAATGTGTATTGTTAGCTTGAACTACATGGAAATGTTATCTTGTTTCCTGGATCTGGTGCCATTTCTAAACTATTTTATTTTGCTTTATATGTGACTAATAGGTGTACTCGTGCTTCGCCCGGTAATTCATACTTCAGTCCTAGTTAAAGTTTATTTAATTAACAAAACCAATGCTTCTTTGTAGACAATATTGCTAGTTTTTCCTGTAGGATCTAGTGTGAACAAATTGTCTTTGTTTCCAACTCTGGAGCAAGCCACATAAAGCTGACCATGAAAAAAGCATGAATCGCATAAATCGGTTCCATCTACTTCGAGTTGGAGCGTTGAGATTGAGCGGAAACATTATTGGTGTCCCGATCTACAGCCGAGGCAGCAGCGACCTCAACATAAGTGTTGTATGTGTAGTGCTGAAGTGGCATACCCGAATGTGGACAGCTGAGCTGAAGCATTTAAGCTTCATACTGTTGTGATGGCATACATTCATCAACTTCCGTGGGAAATTAAGTTTCTGTAAATATCATGAGAGATTTGCCACAATGTAATAGACAACGTAATTGCCTACACTATTGAAGAGACATGCACAGTTTTCTATCACCTGCATCACTACAAAAGCACCATATTGTTTCACCCACATGACTTCAAAAGTGAGGGCCGCTAATGTCAGCTAGAATGCTGAAAGTGTGGAAAGTTTAGGAATAATGAACTGCTGAAGTTTTCATGAACTGCTGAACTTTAGGAACAATGAACTTAGAACTACGGCAGAAATATGGTGCACAGGGCGATATGGCAAGGGTAAGCATTGCAGAACGCTTAAAATAAAATATCAGAAAATGGTAGATTTTAGACGTGTTACATTGTCTACACCATTGAACCTACCCACATGCCAAATTTCAGGTCTGCAGCATGTTGTGAAGTATGCTGAACATTTCAAACAGACACACACATATCCAAACATTGCAGACTGTACAAACTAGCTAAATGTATATTTTCTACTTTTTACATTATCTACACCATGGAACCTACCCACATGCCAAATTTCAGTTTTGTAGCATGTTGCAAAGTATGCTGAACATTTCGAACAGACACACACACACACATATATCCACAAAATTCCCATATATATATATATATATATATATATATATATATATATATATATATATATATATATATATATATATATATATATATACACATCACAGTGCTGCGGTAGGAGTCCTGTAGTTATGGTTAAGTTGCTCAACTCATAGGAAGAGCACTTTTCTGGTGGCTTATAACTTCGCCCCTTCGTGGACGAATCTGCATGAAACTTTGCAAAAGATGTATATGGCCCCATCGGATTTATTCTGCAAAGTATGGTGACGTTTCGTGCAGGGCGTGCAAAGTTATAGGGGGGGTACCAAAATGTGTGTTTTTCCATAGGCACAATGGAAAAGAAATTGCTTACACCTACAGCCCAAACCGCTGGATGGATTTTCACCAAATGTGCAGCAGGAATGGCGGCTTGGTCCCAAAAGCATGCTTTTGTAAATTTGGTGTATATCCGTCCAGTAGATTTTTTTTTTAAACAGCCCAAAAGTAATCAAAAGAAATTAGTGATATCTGGGTTCAGTCCACAGACTAACTTCCCTGTTCACTCCGTGGACAGGCTTTTGAATGGCCCAGAGATTGATGTGAGGTCCGCGGACACCAGATGTGCTCGTCGATTGGTCGATGAAAAGCGTGAGGTGCATCATATTTTCTGAAACGCATGGCATGTTGGATCTGCAGACAGCCCTGTGTCCGTGAACAGCTTGGTGAGGAGAAAAGGTCTGGGAAACACATTTAGGGTTATTTGGTGGTGGAAAGAGGGACTGGGGAGGGCAGGGGAGTGGAAAAAAATGATATGGAGATGTTTTCATAGGTGAAAAATAGGGTTGGCGGTTGGGGGAGTTTAGGGTCAGTCTTTGTCCTGCCCTGTGGCAGTCCAGCACCGAAATTCTAGGCAATCCTCCTCTGAACAAGAGTACCAACAGCATCCCCAGACACGTGTTTCGGTCTGGTTGGACCTCATCAGTAGGGATGAGCTGTGCCTCTCTAAGAATAGTGAGCAAGGGGTCCACGTCTGGATTCCCTAGTAACTTAGAGTGAGACCCAAAGTTACTTAACTATGCAAATTACCAAAGGGGGTCCTGGGAGTCCCTCTGCCAGACATTAGTCCTGGTTAGAGAAACTTACCCAGAGTCTTTAGCTCACTATCTTTCACAGAGAAGAAATATCCCAAATATATCAGTCTTTGTCCTGCCTTGGGGCAGTCCAGCACCGAAATGCTAGGCAATTCTCCTCTGAACAACGGTACCACCAGC
Source organism: Ambystoma mexicanum (assembly GCF_040938575.1). NCBI lineage: Eukaryota > Metazoa > Chordata > Amphibia > Caudata > Ambystomatidae > Ambystoma > Ambystoma mexicanum. Next base: position 277,488,602 of record NC_090937.1, read on the forward strand.
ATCCCCAGACACGTGGTTCGGTCTGGTTGGGCCTCATCAGTAAGGAGGAGCTGTGCCTCTCTAAGAATAGTGAGCAGAGGGACTCCCAGGACCCCCTTTGTCAATTTGCATCTTTAGTAAGCAGACCAGTTCCAATGCTTTTAACCCTGTATGCTCGTTCTTTTTGCATAGACTTGCATAATAGCCTGGCAGTTAAGGGGTTCAAATATTAGCATAGGTGAGGTCTGCAGACTGACGCATGTTTTGAGTTAGTTCTTTCCACTGAAAATGTTGCCAGAGATTTACATTTCCTATGCTGCTAAGTATGTTGCAGCATTGTTTGTGTCCTAATGTTTTGAAAATAGGTTCACCTTTTACTGGTGTTAACTGTAGGAGGTCTCTGAAAACAATAATGTTCTTTGTAGTCTGTTTTTAGGACTTATTGCATTCTGAGCTGAATTAAAGCCAACATGAGGTTGGGACCATGCTTACCCCATCTATTAAGAGAACTTTCATTTGTTTCAGAATTATGCGTACTTCAGTAGCAGCTTCTGCTGATAATTTGTATTATTCTAATTTGTTTTGGTGTTCTACTGAAGGAGCAGTAGTCAGTGTAAAGTTACACTTCCTATGTTGCAGCTCAACCTGTGGGGACTGTTACAACAGCCGGAAGGTTGCTGTTTGTTAATCTTTGTACAAATTTGCTGATGATTTTAATTAAGAATGTTTTTCCAGAACCTGCTTCACCACTTACATAGAGGAGCAGAGGTTTATCATTTTTAAAGCTACAGGTTTTAGTTTCATGTTTCAAACCATGTTCAATTTCTTCAGTGACTTGTAGATAAATTAGGAGTTGCTCATCATTGAGCTGTGATTTCACCACTGGCAAGTCTTCTTCGTATTGTTTATATTGATAGATGGTATTTTCAACTTCAATCAGGGCTATTTCTGGTTCATTTACAATTACTGGTTCTCCAAGTGGTTTGTGGCTTCCTCTAAGGGAAGGTTGACTGCCTTCAGAAGTGTCTTTATCTAGTTTAGCTTCAATGTCTTCCTCTTGTTGGCATTCATTGTCCAACATTTCTCTGTATTGTTCCAAATTGACATTTGTTATACTGCTTTCATTTGCATTGAATGCAGTTTCAAATGAGTCATGGTTACCTAATAATTCTTCTTCTTTTCTCCATGGTTTAAAAAGCTGTAGTAGGGACATGTAATAAGTCCCCTATGTTGTGTAGTTTTAAATGATAATTTTATGTGATTAATTAGGCTTGTTTTGGTAAGTTTGACTAGACTTGCTTCACAAGTTGAGACTACATATTTTCCAGTTGTCTCATCTGGTTTGACATTATTTTTGTAGGAGTAGTTTTAGGCTACGTGGTACAGGCACATGTTTTCCAAAGCAGTACTTCTCTTTGGATAGTGTGTGTCAAGTAAATTGTTTTTTAAAATGTTGTGGCTTTTGGGATCATTTTGGTTATTGTTTCTATCTCTTGGTAGGATTTGAGTACTCTTTTTCTGGATGAAGCTGGACCGAGGTTTGTTCAGATAATGTGTTCAGATTTTCCATATAAGGCTGCACCTTCGTAGCACCCACATTCTCTATGGAAGAGCATACCGAACCTGTACAATTTTTGTGACCGTGTTTTATCAGATGATATGCCATCCCAGAGGTCTTTTAGCTGTGTTTTCTCAGCTTTGATGAGATAGGCATATCTTGCAACAGCAGTGGAATTGTCTGCAATGTACCGTATGTCTATATTTGCATTCCACAAGAGGGCAATTTTAGCATTGTAATCATTGATGCGTCGTCCCTTTTAATGTTGTATGTGTTTTTAGGAGATTTGCCTCTTACACTGTGTCTAACAGAGGACATGAAGCTATTTACTTGTCGTTTTGCGCAAACTGGTCTGGGAAAGCCAAAGTGACATTTGGTATAGTATTTCCTTTGTTTGTATATCTCCGTCAGCAGTATTTGCCACACTTATGTTTTTGGAAGCGTAAGATTTGTGTACGTAGGTCATTATGTGTGGTTTCACTTCTCCGAGTGGAGGGGTACTTTTGTTGCAGATGAAGTGCGGGCATTATGAGATTTTAGGGCTTGTATTTTGTATTTTTTGTATTTTGGGATTTGTAACGCGCATTGAACAGAATGAACCATATAAAGGCGCAGGTGAAACAAAGTTGATACAAAAACACTGCTTAAAGCACACACAGCACCCCTGCTAACTGTAAAGAAAATCTATTTTTTTAATTATTAATATTTTTTTTTTATTGGTTTATACAAACCTTTAAAACAGCTGTAACAAAGAAAGAAAATAAAAGAACACTCTTCTCTCTCGTCAAGTTCTAAGTCTTTTATCATAAAGAATAATAGTATTATCAAATCGGCACTAGACAGTAGTTGCGTCATATGTTACCTAACCTCATGGTCTGGTTTTTTAGTTCTTTCAGGAAGGTTACAAGTCCAAACATGAGTTTCCGATCTGACCCCTCAAACATGAGTTTCCACAATCGTCAGCACAATATGTTTGGTGCTTACAAATCATCGAACTTTGGACAGAATAGAGTCCGATGTTAAGGGACTCTGCACATTGGTCACAAAGACGACAAGTCAGATTTTCATTTGAGCTTTTAGACCAGGTTCTAGTGCGTTCTTTAGTGGGAAAAAGGTTAAGTCTGAATTGTGTAAATAGCAGTCTCAAGTTTTGGTCTGCCGATTGTAATAAGTATGGTTGCAATTCGTCATAGGCTCTTGCTTCCGGTGGGGCGTCTTTCATTAGACGAGATCCTAGTCGTTGTACACAAGTTTGTTGCCAATCTGATCTCCATAGCTTTTTGTTCACCTGCTCAGGATTGTCTAATAAGGTAGAAAGGAGGATATCATTCACCTTAAGAACTTTGAGACATTGTTTGTCCCACATAGAAAAGACTGTACATGCCATTTCTTTCTCCGGGTTGTGTGAAATTTTAAACTGTGGCACAGGGGTTGTTGTTACAGTCTTCCTGAAAAGGTTTAATAGATTCCAGCACACTCTGGCGTGGATAGATATGAGTCCCAGTTTGTACCTTATGTTCACAGTTGGGCATCCCTTGGGAAGGTGTAAGGCTCTAGTCCCAAAAAAATTCTCCAGAGTGCTCTACAGGTCATGTGAACATCCGAACATATTTTCGGCTCCATAAATTAGAGCCGGAACAGCTTTTTGATGGTAGAAGGCTACCATTGGCTTTATTGAAAATGTCCCGAATTTTTTATTGATAATAGCAGCTTGACAAGCTAGTTGTCGACATTTCCTTTTTGTTGATTCGACCCAAGGCGCATCATTTATGTTGGAACTTATCTGCAAGCCTAGATATTTGATGTTAGAAGTTGTTTTTAGACTTATTTTTTCAAGATGCCAGACATATTTTTTGTGTCCAGGTTTTTGGGTTATCAAATTTTGAATGGTCAGTATTTCGCATTTCTGTTTGTTGATATGCAGACCACTGCTTGCCACATATGATTCAAGAGCGTCAAGCTTACGTTGAAGCCCAATGGGCGTGGTGTCTGGAAGAATTAGATCATCAGCATAGATAAGCCAACTAATGTGCTATCCGTAAATCTTAGGAGGAAAAGCAGCCACGTCGTCTAAAGTTTCTCCAATATCAGATATGAAGAGGTTGAAAATGATTGCTGCCAATGGGCAACCCTGTTTCACACCTTTAAAGGTGTTTATTGCAGTAGACAGTGTCCCACTGCAGTCCAATCAGATTTTGATGTCCGTGTTGGAATGAAGTTCCTTGATAGCTTCAAGTAAACTTGGTGGACACTTCCAGACTTTTAGTTTATTCCACAGGATCCTGCGGTCTACACTGTCGAAGGCATGAGAGAAGTCTATGGCAGCTACGTAGATTTTGGTGTTAGTTCTGATGGTTTCCATTTTCATGAGATTCAACAATAGTGTGTTGAGACCACAGCCGACACCTTTCACAAAACCTACTTGTCTAGGGTCCACATGGTTACTTTCAGTTGACCATTTAAGCAGCATTTGTTGTAGTTGACTTGTGTAGATTTTACCCAGAACATCGAGAAGGGCAATGGGTCAATATTCTTTCGGGTTAGCTCGATTGCCTTTTTTTAAAATGGGGACAATGATTGCACTTTTCCATGAAGTAGGAGTAGCGCATTTTGTTGTAATTCTGTCAAATAAAGTGGTACAGAAGTCCGCCTATGCTTCCGGGTTTAGCTTGATGGTATAGTTGGTCAGCCCGGCGGGTCCAGGGGCTCTTGATGTGCAAGTTTTGTTTATAGAACTCAAGATGTTGGCTCTCTTGAATTTTAGGTCTCAATGATCTAGTTCAGGATCTCTCTGGTCATTGATACACTTGTTCTTGCTAAACATTTCGGTGTAATGTTTCACCCAAGTTGCTTCAGTGATGATCGAAGACTGTAACGCGTTCTGTGGTGCGGATAGGTTGTTAATGAGACTCCAAAACTCAGAGGAATTTTTGTTCTTTAGCTTTGCCAGAATTTCCTCCGAAGTTGTTCTGTAATAGAACTGAGTTGTGCGCCCTACTCCAGTTTTTATATTTCTGCATGGCATGTTTCTTTTGTGCGTGATAAAGACCAGGGTCCCCGCTTGATATCTTTCTTATCTCGCATCGCATCAGGCGTTTCCACCGTTGAACTTGAATATCATGCTCATATTTGTGGGAGAACTTCGACTGTTTGAGGCCCTGTTTATGTTCTGAAAATTGGGTTAGGAGATGTTGGTATTCAATTGCGCCTGTTTTGAGATTGAGACTAGTGACAATGGTGTTGACATTAGTGTCTTTAATGTTAAGTGTTATTCGGCCAGAGTGAAAAGAAATAGGATGCATCCACATCATCTGTGTTGGAAGGCTTAGGGAGGTAAGAGTCAACTTCAGCATATCGTGGTCACTATAGTCCATTCTTATGACCTCTAGGTGAGTTGCCTTCAGTTGTTCTGGTTCAGAGACGAAGATGTAATCAAGAGTTGAGCATTGCTCATGTTGTCTCCATGTCGGATTCGCTGAGATGACGCCAGTCAGGCTGCCATCTTACGGGAGTCCATTTCAGAACACCAACAGTGGGTAACTTGATCTTTAGCGTTCCGTCTTTGTGTCTTTGCGGTTTGGCGGTTGTCATAACACAAAAAATCAATGTTTAGGTCACTGCAAATTAGTATTTTTGCAAGGCTGCAGTCCTCGAGTAAGGTGTCTACTATTGTGGTGACCTGATCAATAAAGACCACGGCTCCTGTAGCAACTTGATTCCAATATAAATTGATGATGTTCAAGGTCTCAGATTGACAGGATCGTGATGTAATCACCTTGGCAGTCTGTATGTAAGGTGAAATGTTTTTGGTCTCCACTATTCTGAGACCAGAAGATTTCTTTATAGCAATCAGTAGCCCAGCGATTGGTCTTCCTTTGTGATGTTTAAACGCTGGGGTTTAGGGCTATTTCGAAGTCTTGGAGGATCAGACATTCCATTAGCCAGGTTTCTTGTAAGCAAACCAGGTTGAGTTCGAACATCCACGGTGTGTGGAACAGATGTAGAAACCATCTTGTGTTCCAGGATCCGAGAGTCAGGGTCGATGAATGAGATGAGTCCTGGCATTACTTTCCTTGCTTCATGTTTAAGGCTGATGCTATCCAGTCCCAGTTTTTGTTATTTAATGATTCATGAGCGGGTCCCGCTTTGCAAGGTGCAGCTGACGCTCCATCTATTTAAACAAGAAAGTGTTCAGTGCTCTATGAAACTGGTAGAGTGATCTAAGGGTCCTCAATTCAAGTGGCAAGGAATTCTACAATTTTGGACCGAAAACAGAGAATCTTCTATCGCCCCTCGATTTATACACTGAATCTGGTATATATAAGAGGTGGCAATCACTTGAACGTAGCTGTTTTACACGTAGATATGGCTGAATCAAATCCCTCAGATATAAAGGGGCAATACCATTTACACATTTAAAAATGATACAGGCTACCTTAAACCTAATGTAATTCTCTTTAGAAAGCCAGTGCAGATCATGGTGAAATGATGACACATGGGCCGTTCTGGCCAATTTAAAAATTATCCTGACGGCCGCATTCTGTGCTTTTTGGAGTCTTTGGATTTGTTTAGATGGGATACCCAACAGTTGACTATTACAATAATCCAAATGAGCACTAGTCAATGCCCCAACCGCGGAAGCATGATCCTCTTTAGGGATATATGGAAGTGCCTCGTGAAGGAGTCTCAGAACAAAGTGTACCGCCTGAAACTTTGCTCCAACTTGGTGTTAGATTCTACCCTAGTTTTGTGTGGTATAAAGCATGTAATGGCAGCTACCCCAGTGTTCAACCAATAGGTAATAGAAAAAATGAGTCACTGACCTGGTCTTCGAATCAGCTTGAAGAAATGAGAGATTCACCTGATTCACTCATACTATGCCTTAATCAAAGGGCACCAAGAGAATGCACCAGGGAGACCCTCGCTGGGGAAACAAACCCTGTGTTGCTTGGGAGCGGTGGTAGGAATGTACTGGGAATGTAGCGAGAGTGCTCAGAAGGATCCCAACTGGAAACTAGCTAGTGGAGTTCTGTATTCTCTTCTACGCGACTGGAATGGCTCTATGATAGAGAGACAGGATTAGTACGGGTTGAAGAATTATGCACGTTCCTTTCTATTGAATGGGATGCGTACCTGTTCCTTAAGTGGAAGGATCTGATGGTAAGGTGATGAGAGGCGTGATCTTGTATACTGAGGAACAGATAAGACCCTTAAGTAACAAGATATTGACAGGGTTAAGTGGAGATGGAGAGGTTGAAAAGAATGATCGTACATGTGTGTATTATCCTAACTTACCGGAAAGAGCAGTCTGCAAGAACCATGATAAGTGCGGTGGAGTCCGCGATAACGTTTGACTTCTGAGAGTTGTGGTCCCGTGAACGGTAATCCTACACACCTTCTACAAAAGAATTGCAGATATTATCTTGGGTGAGTGATAATTGAAGTTGGGGGTTTGTTAGAGGGGATATGGATACCTACCTGGATGTAAGGACAAGCAGCAGGTAGTCCAGGGTTCGGGTTACCGTTGGTATGGGACGGCGAGCCGCGGAAAAAGAAAGCTTCCCTGATGACAGAAAGGAAATGAGAACAAATGCCCTAAGAGAAGTGAAGGATTTCATAAAGCAAGGATTTGAATAAACACAGATAGCCAGTATATCGCATGGCCACTTGAAGCAGTAGCAACGCACTGCGGTGCTGGTTCCTGCACCAGATGTACAGCATCCGGATAAAGGGACAGAGTCTCACTCTTACTTCCCTGCAGCACTGTACCGACACCAGGAGAACCGCACGCCATCTTGGGGGGAGGCGTACGAATGGAGGATAAGTGACACCAACGGTGCCATAATGACCAATACTTTCGAGCCCTCGTAACACTTGGCCTTCGCTGCCGAGGTCATCTTGCCACACGCAACCCAGGTTTTTTACCCTGGATACAAATTTTAAGCTTTTTCCTAGGAGCATTGGAATGGGCAATTTCTTCGCTGATGTCAGAAGATGTCTAGGTCCAAACAAAATCAGTTCAGTCTTAGCTGCATTAAGTTGTAATTGGTTGTTAGCCATCCATCCACTTACTTCATCCAGACACTGCCCCAATCTACTGAATGCTTCCGCAAAATTGGTAATTTTGATGGAAATCTGAGTATCGTCTGCGTTAGAGTGGAAATTCAACCTGTGACATCTCAGTATTTCCAGTAGAGGCCAAATATACAGGTTCAACAGCAAAGGCGAGAGCGATGAGCCCTGCAGAACTCCACAATTAAGCCTGATGGAGTCTGACAGGAACTCACCAAGTTTCACCTGTTGCTGACAGTCTGTCAAAAAAGACCTAAACCAGGCCAAAGCAAGATCGGAGCCTCATCCTACTTCCTGCAGTCGCTCAAGAAGGATGTGAAGGTTCACTGTGTCGAAGGCAGCAGACAAATCCAACATCACCAAAAAGGAAGGTTCGCCCTGATCCGCGGCCCTTAACAAGTCATCCTGTACTGCAAAGAGAGCAGTCTCAGTTCCGTGGCCCGGTTTAAATCCTGAATTAAACTTTTCCAATAGCAGTTCATGTTCTACAAATTCCTGCAGCTGGCCAGTAACCAACCTTTCAAGAACGTTAGCCGACCACGGCAGCCCTGCAACAGGGCGATAGTTTTGAAGGATCTCTGAATCTCTGTCTAACCTTATTTAAGTTGACTAGTTGTTGCCAAATTATTTTGTCTTTTGGTACACCATTAACTAGGATAATCAAAGATTGATATATTGGCTGTTGTATTCCCAGAGTTTGTACATTTTCTTTAAGACCTAATGGCAAATATACTACCTCGCCACAAATGCCTTTTAGTAACTCAGAAGGAGGCAATTTGGCTGTTTTGGGTTGAAGACATATTATATTTTGAAATGGGTGTACTTTTTGGATTATAATGCTCTCATACAATTTAAGTTGTTGGAGAGCCTTTGGAAGTGGGAATATTATTATTAGTGACAGCACGTGGTGGCATTTGGTTATTGTCAAGATTTGTATTATAGTACGTACAAACTATTGAGGGGTCAGCTATTTTGTATTTATTCTATGTTGTTTAATATAGAGCTAATTGGAACCATTGGGATTCCTCATTGTCCTCTATTTTGTAGGCCATAGCTACTATTTGTGTGCTCTTTTTATAAAAAGTTCTCCGACAACAGATGCATACTTGGTCTGGTATTTCAGCAGATGTGTTTTGAAACTTTGCTATTTCTTTTTTGTATGTGTGTGTTAGGAGGTTGGTGGTTGTAAGTTTTTCACTCATGTTTTCTAAAGTTACCGAATTTTCGAAGTGACCTTCACTTCCAAAATATTTACTTTGGATGTGTTGTATTTGTTGAAGGAGTTCTTTGGCTATTCCATGTAGGCGTATGTTATTTTAATGTTGCATTGTAAAGCAGGACTTTTAGCGTGGTACAGTCTCTGCACAAGGTTCTGTATAGTGGAATGGTGTGTTGCTAACATTTTGATGTGTTGGAAGGTGCTTTAGCAAGCAGTTCCTGAAATGCAGGCTAATGAATGTCCTCACATTCCAGTGTAGTTGCGCACTGGACAGGAGTTCATGGTTTGTAAAGTTGTTAAACTACTTTTGTCTTTTAGTTTTACATACTGATTGAGGAATTGTCGTAAAGATTTGAAAGATTGTTGGTGTACGTTATACATTGATCTGCATGCCATTTGTACAATGGATGGATTGTTTGGGCGAAAGGAACAGTTGGTTGAAAGATTGCTGGGGAAGTATTTTCTATAAGGGTTTCTTGTGCCATAATGGTGTCTCCTACCATTTCATTTCCTGAGCTATTACTGTGTATGGCAATTGTTTTTTTTTTTGGTTCTTGTTCATAAGCCTCTTCATTGAAATATGGTTCTGTGCTCCTTTTGGGAATCCATTCACCTGCACAGAAGTTTGAAAAGGTATCTATATTGACCTTTCGCATGTTTAGAAGTACTTTTTGTAATTTACTGATTAATTTAGTTAGTGGTTTCATATTGTTTAAAATTAATATGAATAACTTTCTTTTTTATCAGAAATGCGCTGTCAATTAGAGCTTTGAGGATTAGTCTTCTGCAGTAATTTGTAAGGGTAGAGCATGAATTTGCAGCTATTTTCATAAGACTGGGAAGTACTCTACAGTGGAAAAATGTTGTTAAAATACATTTTTTGGAATGCTTTACTGGGGCAACGTTACAATTGTTAGATCTAGGGTTAGGTTTATTCGTAGGTGTGCTTTTGTTTATACATTTTATTTTAGTTTTAGTTTTTGGAAGAGGGGCTTTACTTTTTCTAGTGGTTGCTGGATTCATTTTGTTGAGTGATGTTATTAGCAGGTTTGATTGAATATGTTCTATACATTGTTTTAGAGGTGGATGACTATATGGCTTGCTTTTATTCTTATCTGCTCTATTTTTTCTTTGTTTTATGAAGTTGCTTTTTATTAGGCATTTTGTTCTGTCTTTTGGGAGAAAAGAAAGTGTAGGTTTGAAAGTTGTGGAATATATATAGATATATTGTGAATGGGTGTGTGAATGTGATGGTAGACATGAAAACAGGGCTGTGTGCTTGTGTGATGGGATGATAGTTATGGGTGGGAAGGTTGTAAGAGTAACTCTGTGTAGAGGTGTGAAGGGCTTGGTGTAGTGAGTAAGGGAGTGGTGGTGTGAATGAATAAGTAGGGACATTATAAGGTCTTGAGGAGAGTACTGCGTGTTATAAGGATGTTGTTTGGATGAGAATAGAAAGAGTGTGCATACTGAAATGTAATGAGTAAGAGAGAAATAAATGTTGATGATTTGAAAGGAATACTGTAGGCTAATATATAGCAAAAGTGCATTGGTACCATTATAAAGAGTTTAATAGTATAGTAATGTACTTATTTTGTAGGATGTGAAGAGTAATCCTCTTCCGGTTGGTGTCTTCAGTAATTTTCTTTTTTCCTGTAATTATAAAAGAAAGTTAGTGGGTATATATGGTAATGGTGAAGTACGTTGAGTAAGGGAGGTTGTTATTTATGAATGTAGGAGGAGCTGCTGGGAAATAGAGTTAATAAAGTTGTGTTTTGGATAGTCTAATGAAGTATGTTAACTATGTTGTTAGAACAATTGAAGTATGAGTAGTGCTGTATGGGAGATTAGAAGTAAAGGGGAACAATGGGTTTAAGGAAAAGGTGTGTATGTAGGTTAATGTAATGCTCCTGAGTTTAATGAAAGACGCGCTGTGTATGTGGTGCAATGTGTTTGTAATGTGTTGCAGTATAATTAACCAATAGGGAAACTGTGGCCTAGTGGTAATGTAATGGTGGCTTGTTGTTGCAGCAGTGTTTGGTGGCTTATAGTACAGGTTGGAAAAGAAGAATACTTTATATGTAAGGTGAAGTGTCATATATAGATACTTTGGCAGTACATACATATGTGTAAGCAGGTTGAGAATGGTGAAAGTGCAAGGGTTATAATGAGTGAGGTTGGAAAGTGTGTCATTTAAATGGAATGAAAAATGGAAAATGATGACCATATACAAAGGTTTGTTTTAAGGAGCATTTTTATGAAAGATAAAAAAAAATGCATATGAGCATTTATAGCAGCAGGGTGTGTAACTCTTTTGTAAAAGGCAAGAAAAGTGGAGGTTAAAGATTTGTAGAACATGTTTAATGGTTACTTGTGTGGAGGTTAAATATGTTGGCAGTTGATGCATACATGCACACAGGATCTGTTGCAATATGTAGGTGGTTATCAAGTCTTGTTTTTTGCTTTGCATTCTGGGAGTTGTAGTTGCAGTTTTTTCATTAGAAAGGTTGGACTACAAGTCATAGAATGTAGACAAAAAATGGGACTGGGTAAGCACCTGTAGATTGGAACGTGTTATGTTAGCAAGTATGCATGTACTGTCAAAATATTATACAAGCACACACTAAGTGGCAGTTAAAAATGTTGTGGAAATCTTGTGCATCTGCTTTTTGTTTCTTTTTTAGAGAATTTATACACAGTGCTGTTTGAAATGCATATATGCATTTTTCAATTTTAATTAAAATGGTCCGAAAAAGATTTTCTTTTTAAAACGCACAACATTTTCCATTCCATATAAATGTTATACTTTTGAATCGTCTAGTATAGTCCTGTTTTCTTTGTTTACATTCTGGGAGTTGTAGTCCAAGATGTGTAATGAGAGAAGTGGTTTTACAAGTCACTGAATGCAGAGAAAAAACACATGATTTCATACCCACCTTTAGATTGGAATGGGTTATGTTGGTTGGTATGAATGTACTGCTAACATATTAAACGTCCACTTAGCAAGTGCCATTGTAAAATGTTGTAGAAATTTTGTCAAGCTGCTTTTTCTTTTTTGTGTGAAAAAGTAGCACACAGTGCTGCTATAAATGCACATATGCATTTTGTAAGTTGCATGGAAAAGACTTTAAGAAGAAAGATTTGTGTATATACAGCATTGTAAGTAAATGTGCTGAATTATGTAATACATGGCATTTGGTAGAGTGGTTGCAAAAGAGAATATGTTTATTGAAAAGCTTATTACAAGGTAAGTAGAAGAAACCCTGAATATATATGTAGGAAGGTGTTGAAAAAAATTACTTATAGGCATTACTGTACTATGTTTTGTTAGATGCAGATCTTGTTGAATCTGGAAATAGAAACTTGGACAGTTGCACAGTAGAATTTGATGTGCATACCTTTCATTAACAGGAGATAAGTACTCTGAGAGTTCAAGTGTACATTTGAAGTGTTGAAGTGAGATGACAGGGTTAGGTGTAGAGGTGTTGGATGTGATTGGTGGATAGATCTGTGACTCTTTGAAAGCAGCCAATGAGGGAGCGTTGAGAACATGAAAGTGGAAAAGGGATAAGGGCTGCCCCTGTGTTACAGGGTCCGTGGACACCTCGGTAGTCCATAGATGGCACGTGTCACATTGGGTCATTTGAGGATGCCTGGCATGGAAAGGGGGACTGTGGGGATTAGCCAATCAGGTTTGCTGGGTGTGGTGTACAGGAAGAGAGGGTAGTAGGAGTTGTGTTTGAAGGAGTTGTGAGAGCAGTGATAATGGCTATGGCTATGTGTTTCAGAAGACAGACTGTGTGGATTCTGGGGGACTCTTCAATTAAGTCATAGAAGGTATATGCTGAGAATCATGGCATCCTTGGAAATATTGGATTGGCAGAAGTGGAAGTTTTCCTGCATGCAGTTTGTGGCTCAAACTGAGAAAGCTTGCTCTCATTCTGTGAGAGTATGGTTCATTTAAAAGTCCAGATATTGTAATTGTCCATTGTGGAAGAGATAGTTTGGGGTTTGTGACTCCATTATCTTTGCAAGTTGCGCTGAAGGATTTTTTAAAAAGCCTAAAGCAACTCTTTCCTGCAGCTCAGATAATTTTTAGGGAAATAAATCAGAGACGCACATGGAGATGTCCAACAAAATTTTTCAGTCCTCAAATTGAACAATCAAGACAGATTGTCAATAAAGGTGTATTTGCCTTTTGTATGGTTCTGGAATGTCTTCTTTTGAAAATGATAACATCAATTCTCTGGGTGGGAATTCGTTTTGTCCGGATGGAATTCACTTCCCAAATATTGGAAATGCAATTTTCCTTTATAATGTACGAATGCATTGAAGAGGTTCCTGTAAGAAAAAAACAACATAAAAGCAACAAAAAAAAATAGAAAGGTTGTTTGTTTACAACCCCCCCAAAAAAGGTTATTTTCAGAGCCACCACTAAAGATTAAATAACTTATACTGGCCCTCATTACGACCCTGGCGGAAAGGGGAAAACGATGGCGGAAATGCAATACCGCCATCGAATAGCGCTCGGTGCGACTATGACCCGTCACCGCAAAGTACGAAGCCATTAGCGACACCGTAGTGAACGCCAACGCTAACTGCACCAAGCACGCGCGCGCGCGCCATGCCAAACCGCAAACACCACCATGGCGCAAGGGTACGCCAATTCCGACCCTAGCGGACATGTACCTAACGCCATCAGGCATGGCGTAATGTACCATTCCGCCATGGCGAGAAGTACGGCATCGCGAATCAACCGTAAACGGCCCCACTGAGTGCCTGTACACCGCTCCCTGCCCACAAAGTACAACTCCCCGTAGGTGCAATGAAGTCACAATGCGACCAGTGAAATGTACAAGTCACCCATGCATGGCAACGAACAAAAGAAACACAAGAGGGGCCAATGGGAGCTGCAGGGCACAGATGGCACGAATACAGAAGCCATCCCAATGGACATGACCACAGTCCCCCACCAAGAAACGCACGCAAACACAGGCACCTGTGACCAGCAATATTCCGAAAATCACATCATTCCACCAGTCCACCTGGCTGACCGGCATCTGTTACACAAAACCCAATCCCCCGCCCCTGAGCATGACAACATTCAAACAGTCATATTGGCAGCCCCCATCCCTGACCTCACTGGGCTTCGTAGGCAAACGCGCCCAGCACAGTACCACGCAACTAAACCCCGAAGCTGGAACCCAATGCAGATCTCCTCACAATACATCGCCCCCCAAATAGGCATATGCCACATCACTTGCAAAGAAAAACGCTACACGGGCCAAATCAGAATAGAAATTTTATGCACATCAAAGTCACCAAGCCCATACAGCCATCAGGCCATGAACTCCAAAACACTAATCACCATTGTGGGCTGCATCCGCAAGAAATGACCAGCCACTACCTGTGTGTCGCCCTGTTCCCCCATGGTACACAGAGCCACATTCACGTACGAAAAGGCAACATGGAAGCGCACAGAACCGCAGGGCCGACCCAATGGGGAGGCACTAGTCCAGCTGAAAGGCCGAAATGTTGCTCCGAGCCACCAGTACTGCGTAAGGGCATGTGGGCCATTGGCGATCGTCCCATAAGATCGTAATGCTGCTCCACTGATTAACACGAAGCAGCAGGTGTCGGGAGTAAAATCCATCTGCAGGAGTGGCATACAGATGGCAGTGGCAAAAGGGGAGGAGATACCTGTCAACCAAAAGAAAAGAACAAGAACAGAATGGCCATCAGAACTACATTCGAACAACTCACTTCAATGATCACACGAAATCCACAGCCATATGCATGCTAGCCCACTCAAAAGGATCATCACCACCCCAAAACCACTTGCGACTCATAACCATCTATATCGAGGTGCAAACACCATCACAAACGAGTGTACCTGTGCATGCGTCTGTCAAAACAGAATCCATCAGATGGGAATGTTAACGTGCATGGACACAAGTGTCTGAGGGCGCCTCGAGACAGGGAGGGCTCAACAAGGCCAGATAGACGATGGTCCCACTATGGCAGCCCTGCATCACATAGCGTAGGGGAGGCGGATAGATCCCAAGAAGCCCTGTACATGGCAAACTCTGTATCAAATCACCTGCCCATGCATCCATTCATCATTCCCTCATCCCGGGATCAAAACGCCTGAATAATTACTCACATAACATTAGAAACATCCATTGAGTCTGTGCGTTATGCAGCCTGCTAAATCCACAGTGCCCCAGCCCGTAATTCCAGTGTTGTGAAGTAACATGTATTTGGGAACGGCCGGCCTCATCGCCCACGTAGCTATTGCGCATCCCAAACTATTCATATCAATCATTGCTCCCTCGCCATGGGCCCTGTCTCAAGGACATTGAACAATAGAACGTTACATTTGCAGTCAGACCTGTGGGCATCTCCTCGCCGCTAGCTGGAAACCGAAAGCGCCGCCCTTCGAATTCCTCATTTGCAACATCACGTCGAAAAGGCATCTGTGGCCGTTTGAAATCACTAATTATTCCATCGAGTGCGGCTGTGTGTGAAAATGGCAACTGCCTTCACCCACAAATGGGACGCCCCGCCCGTCGTTGCAACTCGGTACAGTGATGCATGAGGGCCCACCGTTACTCGAGTACTACGTTCCACTGACCCTTCACAAGTCTGTTCGCGACTGCACAGATAGTATGGGAAACAATGGGACCACAGCAGAATGAACATATCAACCAATCTTACACGGCCATCGGGTACAAATACATGATTGCAATAGCAAGATACCATTCCCCGAATTGCAGCGTTGTGCGCGGGACGTGCTCGGCCAAAGGGGAGAGCAGTTTGCACAGGTGGAATTAATCACCACAGGTGGAGGCCATACAGCCTGGAAACACATAAATTGCACAGCCAGTCTCCTCCCACAACCACACCGAAATGCTACCGGCAGGACTCGCGATGTTGGCCCTGGGGGACCTGATAGCACTGCAAGTGCTCCGACTCCAAGAAGAAGACGAACACCAACTACAACCAGCCGCACGGAGGAGACGCAGGAGGAGGAGGAGGCCAAGGCAGGGCCAGCAAGGCCCACCAGCACAGCCACTACCACCACGCAGGCAGCCCGCAATACCACGCCTCCGAGCACATCCGTTCAACCTCACTGATGAGCAGATCCACACCCTCTACCGTCTGGACCGGGACACCATAGCCGCCATTGTGGACATGACACAGGCTGACCTTGTCAGCATGATAGATAGCCCAACCGCCATCCCACCCCTACTGAAGGTGGTGTCTGTACTACACTTCCTGGCCACAGGCACCTACCAGCACACAGTCGGACAGTTGCATGGCATTTCTCAGCCACTGTTCTCACGGACACTATTGCAAGTGCTCGATGCCCTCCTGCAGCACGCAGACGACTACATCTCTCTACCACGCTCGGAGCAGGAAATTACCAACACAAAAGTGGGATTCCATGCACTTGCCGGCATACCGGGTTGCATTGGTGCCATCGACTGCACCCATGTTGAATTGGTCGTCCCACATTCCATGGAGGCCCAGTACCGCAACCGAAAACAATTTCATTCCCTGAATGTACAAATGGTGTGTGACTCCAACAGGATCATTACACATTGTTGTGCCCGATTCCCTGGATCAACCCATGATTCTATGGTCTTGAGGAACTCTACAATACCACGCTACATGGAGCGACACGCAGGGAACAGATCCTGGCTACTCGGTGAGTCTCATTACATGCATGATTATGTGGGGTATGTGATTTGGCAATGACCTGGCAGGAAGGGGGGGGGTGTGCGTACGTAGCAATGGCATTCCACATCATACGTTTCTCGTCCACATACAGGTGATGCTGGATATCCACTGAAGAGATGGCTCCTCACACCAGTCCGGAACCCACGGGACCAGCATGAGGAGGACTACAACCATGCCCACTCACGTACCCGTGTAGTCATAGAACAGGCGTTCGGCCTACTGAAGGGCCGTTTCCGCTGCCTCAGCAGGTCTGGCGGGGCACTCCTGTACCGCCATGAGAAGGTTGCAAAGATGGTCATGGCATGTGTCATGCTCCACAACATGTGCGTACGTAGAAATGTGCCCATGCCCCCTGACGCAGAACTGCAAGCACCTGATGATGGTCATGATGAGGGTGGGGATGTGGCAGCACCTCATGGAGTCTGCGAGGCACCGGAGGCCCGTGACATTCGTCAGCATCTCGTATGCTTCTAGCACTCACGCCTGGTGGCTGATACATGGACACGGGACTCGTGGCACTGCGTGTGTCTGTGACATGCACAATATGGACTCTACGCCTATGATGGCCTAGTACACAAAGATCAATGTCCACACATCTCATTGGTTTATCGTGCACTTTTTATGGCATATGTGATGTCATGTTGAACACCCTATCGACCCGCCACCCAAGTGAGCCCAACACACCCCCTCCACCCTCCTACCTCCCCCCCGAACACCAGTGTCCAAAGATGCTCATTGTCAGTGGGCTGTCGCTATTGCAAGCCCCCTCTGCGGGTATCAGGGGCACCCCTGCCTGTGGAGCGCAGGTTCCTTCCAGATCTACGTTGGGGGCTGCCCTGGACGGAACTTGCAACGGATGATGTGTCTGCCTGCTCACGTCCATGCATGTCCCTAAGGGTTTGCGAGAGCTCAGTGAGCACACGGCGCACTGCGGCAAGTTCGGCACATACGTCTTTGGACGTCGCATGCAGTTCCCCCCTCAGGCTCTCGGTGCTTCTCTCAATTTGTGCCCTTAGCGTCTCTGTACCTCTCTCCATTTCTGCCCTAAGTGTCTCAGTTGATGTTTCTATGTCTGCCTTAGTGCCCCCACATTCATCGGCATGGTCCTTGAGGAGTGTGGCCAGTTGCTGCTGTTGTTCGATCAACTGGTCGAGGGACTGTTGCCTCTGCTGGGCCATGGCCATTTGCGGGGGTGTCACAGAGGGGCTGTTGTCCTCATGTTGCCTTGCCACAGGGCTTGTGGGGGATGGCCAGTCGTCGTCTTGTGGGTGCCCCTGCGTGGTATCCTCATGTTGTACGGGATGGGACAGACAGGGGGATTGGGACAGGTCATGGATGGATCTGACTTCGGCATCCCCGTTTTCTGTGTCGGAGCATGCTGCCATCAATGGGGTGTCACCTATGGTGCTGCTGCCACCAGAGGCAGTGCCTTCTGTGGCATCCATTGGGGGGACCTGTGGTGGTGGTGTTGTGGGCATGCTGGCTGCTGGGGTGCCTGTTGATGTTCCCTCCTCTGTGCTGCCACCTGATTTGTGCTGCTGCCGTGTCTTGATGCGTGCAGCTGAGGTGGAGGGTCTCTGGCCGTTGGTCTTGGCCCTCTTTGCAGGTGTGCTGGTAGGGGTGTCCTGTAGCTCGTCGTTTGGATCGGACCCTGTGGTGGAGTAAAGGAGGGCGAGGGTTATTGATGGGTCTGTAGGAATTGGAATGGCATTGTATCACATGCTTTGGGGTGGTACCTGAGGGTGATTTGGGTCGGGGCCTTGGAGGTGCTTTGATTTGTGTGTGGAGTGAGGGTGCAGTTGTTTGGCAGCCTGCAGTTAGGGTGTGCCTGCTGCACGTGTAGTGCGTGCATTAGGGGTTTTTAATTATTTATGTATTTATTGTGGGTTTTAACGTGCGCTATCAGGACGATGTGTGTGGACGTTCTCCTGGACATGTGTTTCTGTTGCACTATGTGGACGCATGGTACTTCACATGGATGGACTGTGTGGATTTGGCATTGTTTTATCTGGCCCACCTACCTGAATCTTCGGATGTCTGCACTCCTTTCTCCATCCCTCCGACTCCCTCTATGCTCTCCATTCCGATGGTGGAGGCACAGATTTCTTCCCAGGGGGTCAACTTGATGGGTGATTCAGGACCTCCCCCGGTGGCTGTGGCAATGTTGCGGTTGGCAGAGAGTATGCTGCGGACGCGTATCCGCAGGTCGTCCCATCGCTTGCGGCATTGCTGTGGGGTGCGGGGTGCGGTCCCCACCGCACTTACCCGCTGTGCCACCAGAGCCCATATGGCCTTCTTGTTTGCAAGTGCCGTCCTGGTCATTTGCGTGCAGAAGACGACGGCAGCATTCTCCTGGAGGGTCTCTGTTAGCACGGTGAGTTCCTCACGGGAGAAGTGGACCTGCCGCTTGCGGTCGCACGCTTTCTTCGCTACTTTTCCGATTTTTCTTGGTTTCGCTAGGGTGGTTGACGGGTTGGGGTGTGTTTCAGGGTAGTGATTTTAGTGGTTGTGTGGTTTTAGTGTTTTTATAGGTGTACGCCGGGATGTTTCCCGTTCCGGGCCCATGTTTTAACTTCCGTTTCCGTATATTTCCGGTCACCGTACTTTCCGGTAGGCGCACACTGCGGTGACCGCTAAGAGGGGTGGCGGTATTGCACCTAGGGCGCCGTACGGCGGCGGTGTGGGCCGTTTTGGGGTCATTTCCGCCATCGCGGACTTTGCACTTCCGCCGTGGCGTGGTGCTCGTGCCCGATGGGTCGGAATGGGCCGCACTTTGCTCCTTCGTGCAATGGCGGAAACGCTATTTACGCTGTGGCGCTCCGGTCAGTCGCTTTCCGCCAGGGTCGTAATGAGGGCCACTGTATTTAATTTCCCTCCACGCCCCGGTCAATTAGAATATCTGTCAGCAGACGCTGCGGTAGTCCGCAGATGGCACGTGCCACATCCGGGTCTTTTGCTGTTGCCTGGCATGGAAGGGGGCCTGGGGAGGCCGTGGACAGTCGATGTGTCTGCGGACATCGGGGGAGCAGCCAATAAGGTTTCCTGGGTGTGGTGTACAGGAAGAGAGGGTTACAGCAGTGTTGTTAGTAGGTGTTATGAGAGGATTGAAAATAGCCATGGCAATATCTTTCAGCAAGCAGAGTGTTTGGATTTTGGGGGACTCTTGGTTCCACTGGGTGAAGTTGTATGCTGAGCATTGTGAATAGCCAAAAATCTTGGATTCCCTGAAATGGAAGTGTTCTGGTACGGAGTACGTGACATGAAGTGGGTGGACGTGCTCCCATTTTGTGCAAATATGGTTCAATTGAAGCATCCGGACATTATTATCATTCATCGTGGTGGGAACAGTGTGGGGAACATGACTGGAATATCATTGCAGTTTGCAAAGAAGGAGAAATTGGGAAAGTTGAAGGAAATGTTCCCTAATTCTAAAATAATTTTTCCACGCATTGCTCAGAGACAGATGTGGATGCATTCCAGTTCATTTGGTCCACAAATGGAAAAAGCGAGGTGCAACATCAATAAAGCGGGGTGTGCTTTTGTTCATGATGTTGGCATGACATTGTTTCACAATGAGAACATTACATTTGATAGAAGCAACATTTTTCTAAGATATGGAGTCCACCTAACTGATGTGGGTAATCAGATTTTTGCAGAAAACATTCAAAATGCTTTGAAGCAGCTTTCGTGAAAGTGAGATGAAATAATGAAAATTAGTGAAATGTTTTCTTAGTTCAGTTTGTAAAACCAAAAATGAAAAAAAATAAAAGCCAAAAACACAAAAAAGGGTCATTTAAGAGCCACGCCTTTTGAACACAAAACATTTCAAATGATTTCAACTATCCCACCCCTTGAAATGTTTAGATGTCCGTGGACTACCGTGCTGTCCGCGGACTATGCAGGCTGAACAGGGGCCTGTGAATTTTTTTGTTAGTTCTTTTTTTTCAACTGTAAGAGGTGGCTCCTAAAGGAACTGTATTTTTGTATTTTTCTGATTGTTTTTTTTGTGGGTTTCAGGAGATGCAAGGTAGGGGAGGGAAGGAAGGCATGGGAGGGAAGGGGCACCAACCACAGTGACGGAGGGGCAGGTGGAGAGAGGAAGATGTTGGGTGGGCCTTAATCAGGTAGGGGGCAGTGTTTATCGTGCTCCTTGACCGCTGCCTTGAAAGCCATCCAAAACTGCTCCCCCTACAGAGCAGTGTGTCGCAGTACATACATAGTACTGTGACCCTTGAAAGTTAAGGTTCAACAGTGTTTTGTATGGACTGCAAGGTGGCCGCTACGATCCTCTGCCCCACAGGAGTACCTCTTGTGGTGACAGGAGCCGATGATGAAGATGGAGTAGAGGGCGTCGGCCTACTCCTCCCTTCGAAAGGTACCACCTTTCTCACTGCCCCCTTGTGGTTTGACTTTGCATGGTGCCACATGGAGGTGGTCCCATAGGAGTACAACCCGGGTTTTCGCGCGACTGAGTACAAGCTTGCAAGCTTGTGTGCCTGAGCCTTTGGTAAACCTCCTACGGTGGTGAAAAGTTGCCACAACCACAACTAACAATGGGAGCTGGGGAGAGGGACTTCCTGTACCTCATCTTAATTTTCCTCTTGTTCCTCTTTGGTATCTCCATGCCTGTTCCCCTCTCCAGGCCTTCCTGATGGTGGTCGTGGTGGTGGGGGGGAGGGGAGGGTTGGGGAGCACAGATGGCCAGAGTGGATGCCATTAGATAAAGATTTTGAAGTTCTGCAGAGCAGGTGATTTTCTCCTGTACAGCCAGATTGAGAATGAGGAAAAGTAATGGGTGGGTCCTTTCAGAGGGGCTGTCCGTGGACTGCGCGACTGTCTGTGGACTATTGAGCCACAAATAGGGCTTAATAAGTTATAAAAAGTTGCCAGATCAACTAAGACACTGTCTATGAGCTCTGCAAGGTTAAAGTTCCGGCTTGAAACACCCTGAATTAGACTTAAATGCAGTTTTAAACTGTCCGGGGGTACGAACATCGTCCGCGAACACCTCCATCATGCTGCACAGGTGCGATCACATGATGACACTCCCAGACATCTGGGGGGCACGACGGCTGTCCCCAGACACCGATAAGGCAGGCGACGATGTGCGCATGCGCGCCAGTGTTCGCAGAACAGGGATGGTGTCCCCGGACTAATTAAAAGTGTGCCACACGAGAGCAGACATGTCCGGACAGGCGCAATGTTTGGGGGCACAGAGAGACGAGGTGCACATGCACGTCAGTGTTCGCAGGACGGGGTGGTGTCCCCGGAGTGATTAAAAGTGCACCACACAAGAGTGAACAGGCCCTGTGTCCAGGGGCTCATCCATTTCGTGTGCAGACATGTCCGTACAGGCGCTGTGTCCGGGGGCACATCCATTTTGGGTTCGGACATGTCCGGACAGGTGCAGTGTCTGGGGACTAATTAAAGGTGTGTCATGACATTTGCGGCCATCGCTTGTGCATGGGGGCACCTTCATTTCGCGTGCAGACACCCTGGACAGTCGTGCTGTCGAGGACCCATAATTGGGCTTTTAAAAAAAAATATTGATTTATTTATAGTAAAAAACATACATTCATGTAACAAAGAGATGGGGAATCGGAATGGGAAACATATCGGAGAATTGGGAATTTCTGAACAATGTTCATAAGGGGAGGAAGGGAGTGAGGTTTCATCATAGCGTCTTTTATTTAAATTGAGGGAATTCGATGGGGGTGATTGGTTGGGAGAAGGTGAATGGGTACAGGTACAAGTAGAGCAGAGGTAGCGAAAATTTTCCTTGACATGATTTCTAAGAAAGGTTAGAAGCTGAATAGAACTATTATTTAGTTCATCCATTTTGCTGATAATTACATTATTTAATTACGTACATTTGGTGTTAGGGTCTCTATGTTTAATTCTTCCATGGTTTCTTCATTACAAGTATGTACTGTTAAAAAGAAAACAATGTTATAGTGAGATTTCAACAAATTACATTAGTTATTTGTTTTAAAAAATGTACTACATACCATTAGAGATGTTTTCATCAGTCATTTCTTCTTTAGGGAAATTTTCCAATGTGCTTGCCATTTCTGTTAAAATTTTAAAAAAATGGATTTTCCTTATAAGATATGTATTTTTTTTTATCTTTTTATTTATTTGAATTTATAAAGCACCTAACGGCCCTGAGGCATTGTGGCGCTGTTACAGAAGCCTTTGCTTAAAAACACATGGTACAGTAAGAGAAACAATCAGGCAGTATACAGGCAGTAATACAGTCAGGCAGTAGTACATACAATTACAGTAATAAGGGTAAAGACAGGACATGTATATGTATATATAACAAATGGTAATAATAGAGAAATGAGTACAGTCTACTTACTATTTTGTAAGAGCTTCTTTTGAAATAAGCGCCAGGTGTCTCTCAGTCTGTAAGCAGAGTTGTACAGAAAGGATACTGTGAAGTGCACAGTTATGATTTGTGGTTGTGCATTCCATTATATTGTGCGCTAAATGAAAACATATTGTACATTTTGAAGTGGGTGTAGAACATATACCTATTGCTGTTTTATGTGTATGTGTTTGTTGTAGGATACAACCATGTAAGATGACCCCTGTGCTTCTGGGCAGTCTGAATGCTGTCCGCCGTCCACAGACATTTGCTCAGTCTGTGGACCTTGCGTCTGTCACGTGGGAGGGGTCAGTATGATGGAAGGGATATGCACTAATAAAAACCTATGAAATTCAGAGAAAAAACTTTGTTAAAGAGATGTTATGGTTACAAGTAAAACCAAAAACCTCTGAAATTCGCCAGTTATGGTAAGCTAAGCAACCCTAAGTCACACCAGCACCGCACACTGCTAAGACTAACACCCAAGACATCAAAGATGACATCACAAATGTCATTGATGACATCACTGATGTCATCACATATGAAATACATTTTGATGAAAAATCCTTAGAAGGGGTTATGTTTATAATATTGGTAACAACATGTCAGGGATGATCAGGAGATCTCTAATAAACCGCTTAATGCATTAAAACATGTACTTATTTTAACAAAACGTATTGGAGTGTTGCTGTTAATAAAGAAACATATTCATACATACACATATGCAATGCCTCCACCATGCACCATAGAGGTAAAGTATTTCTAATCTGGTAATATTGGCCAGTAAAATGATACCTTTAACTCTATTTGAATTTTGACTAATGTTAATTATGGAATAAAGAGCTAACAACTGAATACTTACTACACACCTCCGTTAGTACAAACAATATATATGGGGAGCCACAGTGTATACAAATGTAAGGCGCATCCAGGGAAACTCAAGTAAGAATGAAAGCATCAACATCACCAGATAATGTTAATAACATTAACATGCATATTGATGTATACAAATTAATAGTATGTTTGAGGCCTGCTAATTGCCCCTTGTATGTGTAGCTTGAGGTAAGGCCAAACCCTAAGACAATGGGCCTGATCACGACTTTGGCGGTAACCCTTAAATCCGGCGGTAGCGCTATTACCGCCGGATTTAAGGGTCCACCAAATCAGGACTTCGGCGGATTTTGTCCTAGCTCTGAGCTGGGGGGAAATCCGCTGAAAATTCACGCTATTACTGCGGCGGGAAATCCGCCGGCGGTAAGAGCGCGAAAATTCCCCATTGAGCCCAATGGGGAATGGGGCATTCCTGAATGGGCTCAATGGTGAATGGGAATTAACATTACCGCCGAACTCGTGATCCGGCGCTATTAGCGGCGGGGAGTTCGGTGGTAGGGCTAATACCGCCAGCGGTAATACCGCCGGCGTTACCGCCAAAGTCATGATCAGGCCCAATGACTTTAAGAACATATGTCAAGGGCCACGTCTATATATATAAAATATTTTTAATGTTGATATTCTGACCGTCAGTAAAGAAACACACCTGGCTTAGATATGCCAGCAAACAAAAACAAGTCGCCCAGATATGTGATGTCATCAGTGAGCTTTGTGATATCATCTTTGATGTCCTGGGTGTTAGTGTTAGCAGTGCACGGTGGTGGCATGAGGTATGGTTGCTTAGCTTACCATAAATGGTGAATTTCTGAGGTTTTTTGATTTTACTTGTAACCATAACGTCCCGTTAACAAAGTTTTTTTATTAGTGCAACTTAACCATAACGCTCCTTTAACAACGTGTTTTCAGTGAATATATATATTTATATATATATATTCAGTAAAAAAAACTTTGTTAAAGGGTCGTTATGGTTCATAGTAAAACCAAAAAAAACACTGAAATTAGCCAGTTATGGTAAGCTAAGCAACCATAACCCGCGCCACCGCGTGCACTGCTAAGACTAACACCCAGGGCATCGAAGATGACATCACAAATGTTTTCATGAAAAGTCTGTACAAGGGATTCTTATTATAATGTTGACAAAAAAGTGTCTAGGATCATTGGAATAAATATCATGAGCTAATTAGTGAGTTAAGCAATGCATTGATATAAATAGCATTCTATTATGAAGTTCAATCCAGTATACTAAGCTACTCATGCAGAACATGGGCATTGTGTGGAGCATACGTGATGAAGGTGCCATATTCATAATCTTGCCATGTTGAATAGTGAAATGATAACTGCTTTCTTATTAGAGTTTTGCGTACTCTGAAACATGTAATAAGTAGCTAATAAAACCCACTTACTACATAATTGCATTATTACAGACAAAACTCAAAGAGACAACAACCCATACAAATATGAGTATATACAGGGAAAGTGAAGTCAGCAAAAAAGCAGCAGTAGTAGCAGAAAGAGTTCATAACCTAACTGATTATGTTTATGCAAAGAAATGATTGCTCTGTTTCAAAGCTGCTACTTACCCTATGTATGTGTATCACATGATGTGACTGGACCCTAAGGAAAGTACTGTGAGTACAATGTGTACAAACACGAGAATATACAGGGAAAGTACAGAAATAAAATAAAAACACTATCAGAAAGTGCTGATAACCCTACTGATTATCTTCATGCACAGAAAGGATTGATGTTTTTCAAGGCTGTGTCTTCCCCTATGTTTATGTTTCAAATGATGTGACTGGACCCTAAGGAATTACTGTAAGAACATACTTGAAGGATAAGTCTACAAATATAGTACCTTTTCAATTTTTAGTTCCTGACTGTTACTGAACAAAACCATGTGGCCTAGATATGTCAGTAAAGGAAAAAAGGGGGAGCCAGGCATGTGATGTCATCAGGATATCATCAATGACATTTGTGATGTGATCTTTGATGTCGTGGGTGTTAGTCTTAGCAGTGCACAGTGGTGGCGTGAGTTAATGTTGCTTAGCTTAAAGTTTTTTTTACTGAATTTCATACGTTTTTCGTAGCACAACTTAACCATAACATCACTTTATCAAAGTTTTTTTACTGAATATACATTTTCATATATGTGAATTTGATAGATGTTTACTAGGATTTCCTTACTTTATATACATGTAACATAGAACATACTGAACCCTCCGCTAATGATTTTGAAGTCCGCGCACTGTGCGTAAGTCCGCGAACGGACGCGGATGACATCAACACTACCCAAACACTCAGGGGGTATCTTAAATTGTTCTATCATGCCATATAAACACTGGACAAGTTAAAAAAACAGCACATAAACACATTACATGTAAAAATAAATAAGAAGTGGAACCTATATATCTAACACATCAACCATCCATTTAAATACCATATGTAGTTAAAATGGAATATACCAAAACAAAAAAGATATGCTTCCAACATAATTAACTCACACAAACTGCAGTGCTAGGAGCAACAGTAGACCTACACAACAGTATGAATACAATTTACCAGAAACTAGTAAGTAAACTTAATTTTTCTTATATATTTCTAAACATTTTGTATTAGGTACACTAAAATTAATATAATTTTTGTTTTTTACACAGAAATGTGCAGTACTTTGGAATGGCTTGAGGAAAATTTTCCACGTGAGGAAATGTCTGAAGACAGTGATACTAATGGTAGACACTTCTCTATATAAGCAAATTAATCATCATTACTTGATGTGTACTTAACATATATATATTTATTTTTAACAAACCATACAAACATTGAAAATATTACACCAAAAGACACATTGGAAAAGCCTCTGCAACGCATGGAACAAAAAATTGACATGCTCAAGGAGAATTTCAATGTTTTGAAACAGTTTGTGGAGGACCACATCAAAGAAAAAATTAAATACCATTGTCCCACATGTACCTGTTCCCCCTCTCCATGTCCCAGTCAACTATCCCCAAACCCTCAACACCAAGAAAAACGTTTTGATGAGACTTCCAAGCCTTCATCCCCTCCCATCCATCCTCTCCAAACCCCTAATTTCCGAGTATTTGTATCAGTTTCTGCTTCCCCCTCTCTTTCATAAATTGTGTATCTGTATATCATAAAAAAAGATTATGGGCCTCATTACACGGATGGCGGTAAGGATTTACCGGTACCGGTAAAATACCGGTACCGGTAAATCCTTACCGCCTTACTACGAGATCCCTTTGCGGGTTGGGGGATTTAACGCCTGCTTTTTGCAGGCGTTAAAATCCAACCCGCAACGGGACCTCGGAGCTAATTACGGCACCGCAAAATTGCGGTGCCGTAATTAGCGCCTTCCCCATTCCCATAGAGCCCTATGGGGCAGAAATGGGAATGGGGAAGGGCAATGGTGGAAGGGGGATTTACCACCCCTCCAACCTTGGAATGGGGCGGTAAATCCCCTTTCCACCAAGGCGGTGCCGGTATTTTACCGGCATGAGCCATGGCGCTAATAGCGCCATGGCTCACCGCCTACCGTGTAATGAGGCCCAATGTGTCTTTTAATTAAATCCTTTGTGTCTTCTTTTTTTTTAAAAGCAGTTAAAGTGTCTGCGGACAGCGCGCCTGTCCGGAATGTCCGTAATTAACAAAATGGGGATGTCCTAAGGACACTATACCTGTCAGTACCATTCGCAAGCAAAGATGGAACTGTTCTTAGAACACACCCGGTGTCCGGGATGTCTGTAAATGAACAAAATGGGGGTGTCCTAAGGACACTATACCTATCCGTACAGTCTGCTGAACATCTACGCACATGCGCACCACACCCGTAAGTCCTGCGAACATCGCGCCTGTCCGTAACTGTCCATCTCACTTGTGTCGAACTTTTAATTTGTTTGAGGACCTGAACACTGTCCGTAGAACACCTGCGCGCATGGGCACGACCGTTACCGTGTATTTGGTGTGTTGCAGACACCCGTTCCCTTCGCGGACGTGTTCCCGACGTCATCATGTGACCGCACCCACGCTAAGCGTGTGTCCTAATTTGCGGACACTGTCCGGATCTCCATCATTTTAAAAGAACTTTTTCAGACAATCCAAATTATTTGACAGTAAAAAATCACCATTGCACATGTCCCAGACAATGAATCTGGCTTTCCACATACTGTTTGGAACTTTTTGAACGTTTTTGGGTGTTCGATCTGTTTGCGAAGCGCACCCCTCCACCCCTATAAAAGGCCACACCCCAGAGCTGATCTTCATAGTAATTCTGGCTATTGCAGATTGACTTTTGCTGCCTTTGCTGCTCTTTCTGAGATTATCTCATCAACCCTGATGGCATCCATGGCTGCTGTTGCTACATCTGCCTCAGCACCACCCCCAAACTCTCCACCACCACCACCTCCCCAAGGGCCTGGAGCGGGGAACAGATGTGAGGATGTAGAGAGCGAGGATGAAGAGGATGAAGAGAATGAGGTAGAGGAACTCCCTACTACCAGCACTCGCCGGGAGTCTT
Source organism: Ambystoma mexicanum (assembly GCF_040938575.1). NCBI lineage: Eukaryota > Metazoa > Chordata > Amphibia > Caudata > Ambystomatidae > Ambystoma > Ambystoma mexicanum. The sequence continues at coordinate 277,516,965 of NC_090937.1, forward strand.
GGGTGTGGCGGTTGTTTACCATTCATGGTAATGTACCAAAAGCATGTGCGAACAAGGTCACCTGCAAACAGTGCAAAATGGTGCTGAGTCGTGTGAGACGTGGTTCGTACAGCTTTGGTACGACATCCATGAAGCGACTCCTAATGTCGTTCCACAGTGCGGACATTCGCAAGGTTGTACCTTGTGATCAACGTAGTAGGTTGAGTTCCTCTACAGCATCTTCCGTTTCCACTCCTCTCACCTCAAGAGACACTCCTGTGGGAGAGCGCATCCCTCCAGCTGCTTCACAGGCCATTCACGATGCTGTTGACCCTTACCTTTCGAGGGTCACAATATTGTGTATGTACTGCGATGCAGTACTCTGCAGGGGGGAGAGTCTTCGAAGTGCTTTCGAGACTAAGGTCACGGAGCACCAGAAGACCTGCTACCTACCTAAGTAAGGCCCACCTTACATCTTCCTCTCTCCACCTGCCCTTTCTTATCCCCGTGATTGGTGCCCCTTCATTACCCTCCTTTCCCCTCCTCTCCTAGTGTGTTGTGTGTAAGTTCACAGTTTAAAAATAGAAGTGGCAAATAAACAGTGCAGGGCTCTGTGCATTTTTTTGAAGTCCGCAGACAGTCCTAGGACATATAAAGTGTTAGGGTGCTGCCCTAGCAAAACCAATGCTCTTTTCTCTGGGAGGAAGTGGTGGCTCTAAAAAGAGCCTTTTGGTGGTGTTTTTGTGTGTTTGAAAAATTTGAAATCGTCAACACCTACTGCAAAATGGATGACTGTAATTCCAAAAAAGGTTGCAATGCATTTTGTACATTTCTCAGAAAAATCTGATTGCCAGCATAAGTAAGATGGACTCCATCTCTGCGAAAAAGGTATGTGCTACGAAACATAATACTTTAATTGTGAAAAGAGGACATGCCAACATCTCTTAGAAAGGCACAAACAGCCTTATTGACATTGAGCCGCGCTCTCGCTATTTGTGGACCAATTGAAGAAGACCGCAGCCACATTTGTCTTTGCGCAATACAAGAAAAAATTACTTGGGAATTTGGAAACATGTCCATGACCTTCCCAAGTCCTTCTTTCATTGCAAATTGCAAAGAAATTCCAGACACATGTCCTAAACTGTTCCCTCCACAATAAATGATAATTATGTCTGGATGATGCTCTGTCTCTAAAGTAGCACAGAGAGGTACCAAGTCCAGCCACTTCATTCCACGCACTCCATGGCAGTGCACTTCCACATGAGGGAATCCAAGATCTGCAGATACTGCACACCGTTCGGCATGCACCTCCAGCCAATGTATCCATGAGTCTCCCAAAACCCAGATAATCTGTTTTCGGAAACACACAGCCATAGCTATCTGTTCTTCTCTCAGGAAAAAGACGTTCTGACAAAATCTTTCCTTACACAACACACCCAGCAAACTTTACTGACCAATCCCTATCTCCGCTCATTCTCATTTGCATGTCTCTCCACCCCAAAATCCCTGTATGTAATACGCGGTGTCCGCGGACTACCGCCACGTCTTCGGACATATTGAAAATCTGAGCGTGGTGAATGTAAATTTAAATAGTGTGCCCCATTTCCCCTTTGAGATTGGCTCTGAAAAGAGACGTTTTTTTTGTTTTTTTTGCAGATGCTTGACAGACACCTGTTATTTTGTATTTTTTTCTTTTTTTTTCTTACTCTACTACTAAAATCTTCACATAACCTTCTCCAAAGCAACCCTTACATTCCAAAACTACATGTAATTTCCCAAAAAAATAAGGAAATGCCATCTTCTTCAAAATAAACAGCATTAATGGAATCAATATTCTCATTATTACAGAAAAACATACCAGCTCTAAGCATGAAAGCACACATGCCTCGGTTGATTGCACACCTACCAATGTTTTGCTGAGGACAAAAAACAGAACTATTGTCTCATATTGCCCTAGGTAGTAATCCAGAAAAAATTACTTTGGCATTTGGAAGGATGTTCATTACTGCTTCAACCAACTGTTCCAAATCTGCCAACAAAGTAGGGGCACTGACATGGCCCAAATGGAAAGCACCATAGTGCAAAACAACCAGATGTGGACTGTTCATCCTGCCCACATCTTCACAAACTCGTACAATTCGCTGTACATTGCATTCAGGCACAGCGCTCCATACCATCTCCACTCCTTTAACATCAACATTTTTTGCCACATGCCTGCATTGAGCATACTGCTGTAAAGCATGCACAAACATATCTCCGAGCACCAACACCCTGACTTTCTCCACCTCTGCCACCTTCACTACACACAGTCTCTTTCTACACAAATCCACAACGTCAACATCTGATTGGCTGATCCCTACAGTCCCCTTTCCATGCTGGATTTGCTGGAAAACCCTGATGTGGCACGCGTAACTCTTAGCCAGCCCTTCTACCCTCTCCACATCACTCTCGGTGCCATTCCCTCATTGGATACAGCTAAGCAGTCACACAACCATCCATCAATTACATCCAAGACCTCTACATCTAACTCATCATCAGAGTTCCGCACTTCAAATGTACTGTTGATCACTCTGAGTACACGTCGCATATCATTGGAAAGCACCTACTACAAAAACTACTCTTCAAGTCTCCAGGATTTCTACTTACAGCTGCATGCATATCCACATGCATGAATACAAACTACATGTATGCATATTTTATTCACAGTACATGTACAACTCTTATGAATCCATAGAAACAGAGTAATGCCACTAAACCTGCATAACCTATACATACATGCCAACCCTCCCGATTTAGGTGCGAGAATACTGATTTACCATTGGAAAATCACACTATTTTTTACTGTCTCCCGCCTAAATTAATGCTAATCCCAATGCAATCCTATAGGAAAAATAAATGTTCCCGATTGCTGTGGTGAAATATCCCTCTCAGGGGCTCCCAATTGTTAGCATGTCTGCCTATAAAATGAACTTATTGACATTTTTCCAATCTACTATAATCAACTGTCACTTCGAAACCTCTCTGCTGTCTACAACACAGGTTTAAAAAACCAAATAAATTTCATACAGTTAAAATTCTACTCATTTGCAAAGCATGTTGAACTTACATGTTGTAAATAAAATATAAAGGCTGCACATAGTCAAATGAAATGCATGCATACACTATGTTCAGATATCAAACAAGAATACTACTACAAAAACATAAAAATCAACGTCTAAATTAACATCAGTGCTATAAGCACACAAAATTACTAACTTCTTTCTTTTACAATTGCAGTGAAGACCACTCTCCTGCAAATCAGCAGCATCTGAACTACAAACAACATATCCAAAGAAACCTGCTCATTCCACAGAAAAAGAGCAAGTACAATACTACCTTAATATTCTTACTGTTCCTCAAACACACTGTGTGTTTCATTCATGTAATTTGCGCACCAAAAAAACAGAGATTTCTGAAACCATTCTGGCCACAAATCCCCATTTATTAAACAGGGATTAGCAGACAGAATGGCGCACAAATCCCTGTTTTTTTGGAACACAAATAACATACTCAACCCTAGAATGTTAGTATTACAAAACAAAGAACTGTTTTAATTTTATTTGTATTTGTATGTTATTGAATTTATATAGCCCTTTACTCCAAAGTGCTTTACATGAGAACAAGTAAACATACAGCAAGCATAAGATGACAATTGAACTACAACCTGATAACAGCATAAAGAACAACTTACAATATTACAGCGGAGAGCAGGGTGTAGGAGGGGGGAGGTGAACAAGGGAGTGGTAGGTGATAGAGGAGTTAAAGATGGGGGAAAGAGCAAGAATGTGAGGGAAGAAGGGCGGAGAAAGTGAGACAAGAATCAAGCGGGGAAGGGAGGAAGGGGATAGGAGGGATGGAGAGGGTAAGGGAGAGGAGGAGTATGAGGTAAGGGTAAAGGGGAAGGCAGGAGGTAGAGAAGGTGGGGTGCTAGGGAGGTAAGTAGAAGAGGTAAGATTTTAGAGAGGAGAGAAAGGAAGGTTAGGAGGGAGAAGAGCAGTTGTGAAGGGGAGGCGGTTCCAGTGGAAAGGAGCAAGGAGTTGTAAGGAGCGGAAGCAGGAGGGGGCGCAGGGTGGAGGAGGAGGAGAGAGTAGGAAAAGATTAGCAGAGTGGAGAAGACAATAAGGGGTGTGAAAGAAAAGAAGGGAGGAAAAAGGTTATACCATTAGGTTTTAGTAACACACAAATAGAAGAATAGCCTTTCCCAACTAATTGTAGCTGCCCAATGCACATTCACACACCACCACATACATCTTTCCCATCATACTCAGACACTCATGCACACAACACACATACATTGCAGAACGGCCCAAACCAAACCTTCTTATTTGTTTTCAACAGACCCCAAAGAATGCCTACCAAAAAGCAAGTCCACAGAAAGCAACGCAGAAATAGAGCAAATGAAAATAAAAGTGTCCAAAATAAGCATCCATCTCTACCAGAGTTTGTACAAAAAGTTCAAACAAAACAGCTAATATAATCATTTAGCGAAACAAAACAAGCTTCCAGTACAGAAACTTTGCCTCCTCTATCAAAATGTAAAACAAAACAGAAAATGATTACCAAGAATTCGGCTACCACTACTGCTAAAACTGCTCCTATAAATCTTGCTATACTAGCAAGTAACTATACCAAAAAAGTATTTTAGCAAAAATGTTCCGCCACAGAGTCCTTCAGAATCTTATAAAAACAGGAGACAAATCATGCACAACCCTTCAAACCTACCGTAGAAAATTAATCTTAGAAGTTTTGATAGACAGTGCAATCCTTCTCAAAAGAAAGTTATTCATTTTAGTGTGAAACAGAATGAAAGCACTAACAAAACTAACTACTAAATTACAAAAAAACTTCTCAATAAACGGAATGTCAACAAAAATAACTTCTTAAATATCTGTGGAGGTGAATGGAGTCACACCACGAGCACAGAACCATATTTTAATGAAGAAGCATACAAACACAATTGCCATACATAGCAGTGGACGAGGTTATGAAAAAATTAATAATACCATAATGGAACAAGAAATACTGCTTACAAAAATATCCCCAGAAAACTCAGAATTACCTCTCCATTCGACTGAACCAGAACGTCCAGTATACAAATGGCCATGAACGTCAGTGTGTAACATTCCCAAAAAATCTTTCAAACCTTTACGCCAGTTCCGCAATCAGTGTGTGAAAGGCAAAGACAAAATCAAAATGAAAGTGCTGCAAAATATGGATACCTGTCCATTGCACAAATACACAGGACTACAAGGACATTCATTAGCCTGCATTTCAGGACCTATTTGCAAAAGCACCTTCCATCATATCAAAATTATATCAACACATCATTCAACTATAAGAAATCCAGTCTATAAACTGTACTATGCTAAAAGTCCTGCTTTAGCACTAGCCAATTTAAATAACACTCTTCTACATGGTACACCAAAAGACCTACTCGAAGAAATCGACCATATCCAGAGAAAATATTTTGGAAGTGAAAGCCACTTACAAAATGCAATAGCTTTACAACAGACTAGCAACAATTCTACACATGGCAAACTTCTAACACACACATACAAAAAAGAAAAACTAAAATGTAAAAGTACATCCGCTAAAGTACCAAACCATGTGTGTGTGTGTGTTGCCGCAGAACTTTTTATAAAAGTAATACAAAAACTGTAGACGTAACATACAAAATAGAAGACAATGAAGATTCCAAATGGTTTGAATTAGCTCTCTACCTTATAGCAGAAAACAAATACGAAATAACTTACCCCTTAATACTTTGCAGTTACTGCACTACAAAACTTGACAACAACCAAACTCCTTCATGTGCTATCACAAACAACTTGGAATTATTCCCACTACCAAAACCCCTGCAACAACTCAATTTATATGAGTGCATCATAATTCAAACAGTGCACCCATTTCAATCAATAATACGCCTTCAACCAAAAACAGCAAAATTACCTCCCTCTGAATTGGTCAAAGACATTCGTGGCAAAGTAGTTTATTTACCATTAGATCTGAAAGAAAATGTGCACACTCTGGGAGTGCAACGTCCAATAGAGCAATCTTTAATTGTCTTAGTAAATGGTGTACCTACAAAGGACAAAAAAATTTGGCAACAACTCGTAGACTTACATAAAGTTAGACAAGCCTTGCAATATCTAACAGCCAATAATGAATACTACAAAGAAATAAATATTGAAGAAAACTTAAGGGAAACAACTGAAATAATTCAAGAGTCACCAGAAACTGGTCAATTCGAACATCTAGATCCTGCTGCAGTATCCAATATTTTAGACCATTATACAATTCATCCATTACACTCTAATGACACCATAGATGATGCACTAGAAATGTACCAAATGCGACAAACCAAAGGATCAACAATCAGCATATGGGAAAAAAGTATAGAAGCACATCCTTTTCCTCTACTCTTTCCTATTGGCAAAGGAGGAAGGTATGATGATAGACCCACTCAGATAACAGCATCAGAATACCGCTCGTTACAAATGTATTCTAAAGATCCCAGATTTAAACAAAATGTGGTATACATATTCCACATACTCTTTGAAAGTGAACTAGCAACTCTATGTTATGGAGTTGCACACACATTAAAATCAGGAACCCACTTTCAAAATATGTCAGCTACGCAATTAATACAAAAAGTGCAAGAAAAAGATGAGGTTTTACAATCAAGCAATACAAATCTGTTTGCAAACATGTGTGGTACGAAAGAGTACTGGTTCCGACGTCACAGAGATGTACCTTGTATGATAAGAAACCTTGGCCCACCCACTTGGTTTGTTACATTAAGTTGTGCAGAATATGCATGGGAAGATTTACATGATTTCCTACGCATATCAAACAAAAACAAAACAAACATAGATGTACTAATACCTGGACAACTTTGCTCTCTAGATCCTATTAGTGTTTCAAGATATTTCCATCATTGTTTCATTGCTATGCTACACTTTATTTGTAATAAAACTGTTCCTCCACTCGGAGAAGTGCAACACCTCTTTTGGAGAAAAGAATACCAAGCCAGAGGAGCACCACATATCCACATGCTTTTATGGATTAAAGATGCTCCTAAATTTGGTCAAGACAGTGATGCCACTGTTTTACAGTTTATCGAAAAATATGTCACTTGTGAAATTCCATCGGAAGCAACATATAGTGATCTTCATTCACAAATTGTACAATTTCAAAGACACAAATGTGGCAATTATTGCCATTGCAAATACAAAAACAAATGGAAATACTACACCAAATGCTGCTTTGGTTTCCCTAGACCAGTTACAGAAACAGGTTAAGTGAACACTTCATGTCTTCAGTTAGACATAGTGTTAAAGGTAAATCACCTAAGAACACATATTACATAAAAAGAACAGAAGAAGCAAAATATATAAATGATTGCAATGCAATCATTGCCCTCTTATGGAATGCAAACATAGATGTGCAGTACATTGCAGACAATTCCACTGCAGTTCCTTAAAACAGACTACGAACAGCTCTTTGGAGGAAAACACATTATTGTTTTTGGAGATCTTCTTCAATTGACACCAGTGAAAGGTGAACCTATTTTTAAAACCTTAGGACACAAACTCTGCCGTAAAACTGTTGGCAGCATAGGAAATGTCAACCTTTGGCAACATTTCCAATACAGAGAATTAACAGAAAATATGTGCCAATCTACATACCTCACTTACGCCAACATTTTAAAAAGTTTTAGAGTTGGTGTACTATCTCAAGAAGCACAAGCAATATTAAAAACCTGGCACATCCATGCACTTTATGGCCATAACTCATGTACTACTGATGTCATGGAACAATTAGCACACAAAAAGGTCAATTGTATGTCCTTAATGCCAACTCTTGCAAGCTGTTCCAAATTCAATGAAACAATGTTGAAAAAAGAAATGCAACCAATAATTGAAATGTGCTCCACAGACAAACTGGACGTACATGGTATGACACTACCCATGTGTCAACAAGCCACAACAAGACTAAATACCTTAGAAAATTCTATCTCCAACACAGCTGGTTTGGAGAAAATATTGAAATTATCATTAAACTGTAGAGTAATGCTTAAACGGAACCTTGACGTGGAGCAAGGACTAGTTAATGGAGCACTGGGTACAGTTGTTGGCTTTCAAACATACCCAAGTTACAACAACATTCAGTTTGTCAATATTCTCTTTGACAAACTTTCAGAAGTAAAAAGGATAGGGCGCTATTCGATTTCTTCTCTTCAAAGGTATGTACGTACGCAGAGAACAATTTTCTCTAACTCTAGCATACGCAGACACCATTCACAAATCACAATGTCTTTCCCTAGACAAAGCATTGTTGGATATTGGGAACACAGTCTTTAAAGAAGGCATGAGCTACGTAGCACTATCACGCTTAAGTACACTTGACGCTCTATTTCTAATCAACTTTGATGCAAGTAAAGTAAATGCTGATATTCCTTGCATTTTAGAATACAATAGACTATGTTCACTATACACTCCCCATCTAAAAACATATCCTGTTCCACAAAAAGCAAAACGTTGTAAAAGAAAACTACTTTAAACAGAAATGCAACAGGATCTCACTGCAAATCCTCCAAAGAGAGTAAAAGAAGCTAATACTTCATCAATTACCACAACCAAAGAAGAAATTATTACTCAAAGTAACACAGGTACTTCTTCAAAGAAGCAACACACACTCCGAAAAAATGACTTTGACACAGAACTATCTAGTCCATTCAAATTTTCAAATATAACTGGTGTAAGTTGCTATGCAAATGTAGCAATGAATATTCTATTTCAATTGCCACCAGTTGTTGACAACATTCACTTACACAGTACAGACCAATTTGTGTTTGCAAATGTTAGTCCTTCATAGAAACCCAACAAACAATCCTGACAACACGTATAGTGTTTGTGGAATAAGATAAGAATTGGACTACTGTGCTGTAATGGTGAAATTCACTATAAACTCACAAGAAGATCCACAAGAATGTCGAATGTACTTAATACAAGTATTGGAAAACAAAAACATACCTATAAATGAAATCTTCAAGATCTCATACATGTGGAAACATACATGCACTTTTTGCAACAATGTGGCACAGGAACAAATCCCTAATGAGCGCTTTGTGTATGTATCCATCCCTAATTATGAATCCGTTCTGTTTCAGCAACTTGTTCAAAATGCAAACCATGGTAGATTATGTACTACCTGCGATTCAGATAATCGCTCCACCTTACTAATACAAACACATAGTAAATACGTAATACTAATGCTTCTACGTTACAATGCAGATGGTACCAAAAACAACTGCAAGCTGACTGGATTCACACATGGTCAAGTATCACTTGGTAAGATAACCTTCACAACAATAGGTATAATCTACCACGCAGGAGCCACAACCAATGCAGGTCACTACACTGCATATATAAAAAAGAAATGCGGATGGTTTGAATGTAATGATAGTACCATTACTCTAAAGCAGAGATTACCAGCAAATCTTACAAACACTTATTTAATCTTCTTAAAACCAAAATTTTATAACTAATCTGTACTTAAACATTAACAAAACTTCAATTAAAAAACTATAAACTGTTAGAATACGCCAACAGGTATCTAACTACCCCAAGATTTTGCAACAACCAAACAGATAAATCAATACCACTAAATTATAACAAAAAAACCAAAGGATCACCAATCAGCATATGGGAAAAAAGTATAGAAGCACGTCCTTTTCCTCTACTCTTTCCTACTGGCAAAGGAGGAAGGTACAATGATAGACCCACTCAGATAACAGCATCAGAATACCGCTTGTTACAAATGTATTCTAAAGATCCCAGATTTACACAAAATGTGGTATACATATTCCACCTACTCTTTGAAAGTGAACTAGCAACTCTATGTTATGGAGTTGCACACACATTAAAATCAGGAACCCACTTTCAAAATATGTCAGCTACGCAAATTAATACAAAAAATGCAAGAAAAATATGAGGTTTTACAATCAAGCAATACAAATCTGTTAGCAAACACGCGTGGTACGAAAGAGTACTGGTTTCGACATCACAGAGATGTACCTTGTATGATAAGAAACCTTGGCCCACCCACTTGGTTTGTTACATTAAGTTGTGCAGAATATGCATGGGAAGATTTATATGATTTCCTACGCATATCAAACAAAAACAAAACAAACATAGATGTACTAACACCTGGACAACTTTGCTCTCTAGATCCTGTTAATGTTTCAAGATATTTCCATCATTGTTTCATTGCTATGCTACACTTTATTTGTAATAAAACTTTTCCTCCACTCGGAGAAGTGCAACACTTCTTTTGGAGAAAAGAATACCAAGCCAGAGGAGCACCACATATCCACATGCTTTTATGGATTAAAGATGCTCCTAAATTTGGTCAAGACAGTGATGCCACTGTTTTACAGTTTATCGAAAAATATGTCACTTGTGAAATTCCATCGGAAGCAACAAATAGTGATCTTCATTCACAAATTGTACAATTTCAAAGACACAAATGTGGCAATTATTGCCATTGCAAATACAAAAAAAAAGGGAAATACTATACCAAATGCTGCTTTGGTTTCCCTAGACCAGTTACAGAAACAGGTTAAGTGAACAACTTCATGTCTTCAGTTAGACATAGGCCCTCATTACGACCCAGGCGGTAAGTTACCGCCTGGGTCGTACCCTTACCACCATGGCGTAAACTATGTTTACGCCATGGTGGTTGGCGGATTTACCGCCCCATTCCAAGGTGAGTGGGGCGGTAAATCCCCATTTCCCATTTTACCCTTCCCCATTCCCATTTTCGCCCCATAGGGCATAATGGGAATGGGGAAAGGCGATAATTACGGCACCGTAAATTATGGTGCCGTAATTATCGCCAAGGTCCCTTTGCGGCATGGACTTTAACGGCTGCAAAAAAGCAGCCGTTAAAAGCCATCCCGCAAAGGGAACCTTGTAATCAGGCGTTAAGGGTCGGCGCCGTTTACGGCGCCGTAAACCCCTTAACGCCTGAGTCAGAATGAGGGCCATAGTGTTAAAGGTAAATCACCTAAGAACACATATTACATAAAAAGAACAGAAGAAGCAAAATATATCAATGATTACAATGCAATCATTGCCCTCTTATGGAATGCAAACATAGATGTGCAGTACATTGCAGACAATTCCACTGCAGTTCCTTAAAACAGACTACGAACAGCTCTTTGGAGGAAAACACATTATTGTTTTTGGAGATCTTCTTCAATTGACACCAGTGAAAGGTGAACCTATTTTTAAAACCTTAGGACACAAACTCTGCCGTAAAACTGTTGGCAGCATAGGAAATGTCAACCTTTGGCAACATTTCCAATACAGAGAATTAACAGAAAATATGTGCCAATCTACAGACCTCACTTACGCCAACATTTTAAAAAGTATTAGAGTTGGTGTACTATCTCAAGAAGCACAAGCAATATCAAAAACCTGGCACATCCATGCACTTTATGGCCATAGCTCATGTGCTACTGATGTCATGGAACAATTAGCACACAAAAAGGTCAATTGTATGTCCTTAATGCCAACTTTTGCAAGCTGTTCCAAATTCAATGAAACAATGTTGAAAAAAGAAATGCAATCAATAATTGAAATGTGCTCCACAGACAAACTGGACGTACATGGTATGACACTACCCATGTGTCAACAACCCACAACAAGACTAAATACCTTAGAAAATTCTATCTCCAACACAGCTGGTTTGGAGAAAATATTGAAATCATCATTAAACTGTAGAGTAATGCTTAGACGTAACCTCGACGTGGAGCAAGGACTAGTTAATGGAGCACTGGGTACAGTTGTTGGCTTTCAAACATACCCAAGTTACAACAACATTCAGTTTGTCAATATTCTCTTTGACAAACTTTCAGAAGTAAAAAGGATAGGGCGCTATTCGATTTCTTCTCTTCAAAGACATGTACGTACGCAGAGAACAATTTTCTCTAACTCTAGCATACGCAGACACCATTCACAAATCACAATGTCTTTCCCTAGACAAAGCATTGTTGGATATTGGGAACACAGTCTTTAAAGAAGGCATGAGCTACGTAGCACTATCACGCTTAAGTACACTTGACGCTCTATTTCTAATCAACTTTGATGCAAGTAAAGTAAATGCTGATATTCCTTGCATTTTAGAATACAATAGACTATGTTCACTATACACTCCCCATCTAAAAACATATCCTGTTCCACAAAAAGCAAAACGTTGTAAAAGAAAACTACTTTAAACAGAAATGCAACAGGATCTCACTGCAAATCCTCCAAAGAGAGTAAAAGAAGCTAATACTTCATCAATTACCACAACCAAAGAAGAAATTATTACTCAAAGTAACACAGGTACTTCTTCAAAGAAGCAACACACACTCCGAAAAAATGACTTTGACACAGAACTATCTAGTCCATTCAAATTTTCAAATATAACTGGTGTAAGTTGCTATGCAAATGTAGCAATGAATATTCTATTTCAATTGCCACCAATTGTTGACAACATTCACTTACACAGTACAGACCAATTTGTGTTTGCAAATGTTAGTCCTTCATAGAAACCCAACAAACAATCCTGACAACACGTATAGTGTTTGTGGAATAAGATAAGAATTGGACTACTGTGCTGTAATGGTGAAATTCACTATAAACTCACAAGAAGATCCACAAGAATGTCGAATGTACTTAATACAAGTATTGGAAAACAAAAACATACCTATAAATGAAATCTTCAAGATCTCATACATGTGGAAACATACATGCACTCTTTGCAACAATGTGGCACAGGAACAAATCCCTAATGAGCGCTTTGTGTATGTATCCATCCCTAATTATGAATCCGTTCCGTTTCAGCAACTTGTACAAAATGCAAACCATGGTAGATTATGTACTACCTGCGATTCAGATAATCGCTCCACCTTACTAATACAAACACATAGTAAATACGTAATACTAATGCTTCTACGTTACAATGCAGATGGTACCAAAAACAACTGCAAGCTGACTGGATTCACACATGGTCAAGTATCACTTGGTAAGATAACCTTCACAACAATAGGTATAATCTACCACGCAGGAGCCACAACCAATGCAGGTCACTACACTGCATATATAAAAAAGAAATGCGGATGGTTTGAATGTAATGATAGTACCATTACTCTAAAGCAGAGATTACCAGCAAATCTTACAAACACTTATTTAATCTTCTTAAAACCAAAATTTTATAACTAATCTGTACTTAAACATTAACAAAACTTCAATTAAAAAACTATAAACTGTTAGAATACGCCAACAGGTATCTAACTACCCCAAGATTTTGCAACAACCAAACAGATAAATCAATACCACTAAATTATAACAAAAAAACCAAAGGATCACCAATCAGCATATGGGAAAAAAGTATAGAAGCACGTCCTTTTCCTCTACTCTTTCCTACTGGCAAAGGAGGAAGGTACAATGATAGACCCACTCAGATAACAGCATCAGAATACCGCTCGTTACAAATGTATTCTAAAGATCCCAGATTTACACAAAATGTGGTATACATATTCCACCTACTCTTTGAAAGAGAACTAGCAACTCTATGTTATGGAGTTGCACACACATTAAAATCAGGAACCCACTTTCAAAATATGTCAGCTACGCAATTAATACAAAAAGTGCAAGAAAAAGATGAGGTTTTACAATCAAGCAATACAAATCTGTTAGCAAACATGCATGGTACGAAAGAGTACTGGTTCCGACGTCACAGAGATGTACCTTGTATGATAAGAAACCTTGGCCCACCCACTTGGTTTGTTACATTAAGTTGTGCAGAATATGCATGGGAAGATTTACATGATTTCCTACGCATATCAAACAAAAACAAAACAAACATAGATGTACTAATACCTGGACAACTTTGCTCTCTAGATCCTATTAATGTTTCAAGATATTTCCATCATTGTTTCATTGCTATGCTACACTTTATTTGTAATAAAACTGTTCCTCCACTCGGAGAAGTGCAACACTTCTTTTGGAGAAAAGAATACCAAGCCAGAGGAGCACCACATATCCACATGCTTTTATGGATTAAAGATGCTCCTAAATTTGGTCAAGACAGTGATGCCACTGTTTTACAGTTTATCGAAAAATATGTCACTTGTGAAATTCCATCGGAAGCAACATATAGTGATCTTCATTCACAAATTGTACAATTTCAAAGACACAAATGTGGCAATTATTGCCATTGCAAATACAAAAACAAATGGAAATACTACACCAAATGCTGCTTTGGTTTCCCTAGACCAGTTACAGAAACAGGTTAAGTGAACACTTCATGTCTTCAGTTAGACATAGTGTTAAAGGTAAATCACCTAAGAACACATATTACATAAAAAGAACAGAAGAAGCAAAATATATAAATGATTGCAATGCAATCATTGCCCTCTTATGGAATGCAAACATAGATGTGCAGTACATTGCAGACAATTCCACTGCAGTTCCTTAAAACAGACTACGAACAGCTCTTTGGAGGAAAACACATTATTGTTTTTGGAGATCTTCTTCAATTGACACCAGTGAAAGGTGAACCTATTTTTAAAACCTTAGGACACAAACTCTGCCGTAAAACTGTTGGCAGCATAGGAAATGTCAACCTTTGGCAACATTTCCAATACAGAGAATTAACAGAAAATATGTGCCAATCTACATACCTCACTTACGACAACATTTTAAAAAGTTTTAGAGTTGGTGTACTATCTCAAGAAGCACAAGCAATATTAAAAACCTGGCACATCCATGCACTTTATGGCCATAACTCATGTACAACTGATGTCATGGAACAATTAGCACACAAAAAGGTCAATTGTATGTCCTTAATGCCAACTCTTCCAAGCTGTTCCAAATTCAATGAAACAATGTTGAAAAAAGAAATGCAACCAATAATTGAAATGTGCTCCACAGACAAACTGGACGTACATGGTATGACACTACCCATGTGTCAACAAGCCACAACAAGACTAAATACCTTAGAAAATTCTATCTCCAACACAGCTGGTTTGGAGAAAATATTGAAATTATCATTAAACTGTAGAGTAATGCTTAAACGGAACCTTGACGTGGAGCAAGGACTAGTTAATGGAGCACTGGGTACAGTTGTTGGCTTTCAAACATACCCAAGTTACAACAACATTCAGTTTGTCAATATTCTCTTTGGCAAACTTTCAGAAGTAAAAAGGATAGGGCGCTATTCGATTCCTTCTCTAAAAAGAAATGTATGTACGCAGAGAACAATTTTCTCTAACTCTAGCATACGCAGACACCATTCACAAATCACAAGGTCTTTCCCTAGACAAAGCATTGTTGGATATTGGGAACACAGTCTTTAAAGAAGGCATGAGCTACGTAGCACTATCACGCTTAAGTACACTTGACGGTCTATTTCTAATCAACTTTGATGCAAGTAAAGTAAATGCTGATATTCCTTGCATTTTAGAATACAATAGACTACTTTCACTATACACTCCCCATCTAAAAACATATCCTGTTCCACAAAAAGCAAAACGTTGTAAAAGAAAAGTACTTTAAACAGAAATGCAACAGGATCTCACTGCAAATCCTCCAAAGAGAGTAAAAGAAGCTAATACTTCATCAATTACCACAACCAAAGAAGAAATTATTACTCAAAGTAACGCAGGTACTTCTTCAAAGAAGCAACACACACTCTGAAAAAATGACTTTGACACAGAACTGTCTGGTCCATTCAAATTTTCAAATATAACTGGTGTAAGTTGCTATGCAAATGTAGCAATGAATATTCTATTTCAATTGCCACCAATTGTTGACAACATTTACTTACACATTACAGACCAATTTGTGTTTGCAAATGTTAGTCCTTCATAGAAACCCAACAAACAATCCTGACAACACGTATAGTGTTCTTGGAATAAGAAAAGAATTGGACTACTGTGCTGGAATGGTGAAATTCACTATAAACTCACAAGAAGATCCACAAGAATTTCTAATGTACTTACTACAAGTATTGGAAACCAAAAACATACCTATAAATGAAATCTTCAAGATTTCATACATGTGGAAACATACATGCACTCTCTGCAACAATGTGGCACAGGAACAAATCCCTAATGAGCGCTTTGTGTATGTATCCATCCCTAATTGTGAATCCGTTCCGTTTCAGCAACTTGTACAAAATGCAAACCATGGTAGATTATGTACTACCTGGATTCAGATAATCGCTCCACCTTACTAATACAAACACATAGTAAATACGTAATACTAATGCTTCTACGTTACAATGCAGATGGTACCAAAAACAACTGCAAGCTGACTGGATTCACATATGGTCAAGTATCACTTGGTAAGGTAACCTTCACAACAATAGGTATAATCTACCACGCAGGAGCCACAACCAATGCAGGTCACTACACTGCATATATAAAAAAGAAATGTGAATGGTTTGAATGTAATGATAGTACCATTACTCTAAAGCAGAGATTACCAGCAAATCTTACAAACACTTATTTAATCTTCTTAAAACCAAAATTTTATAACTAATCTGTACTTAAACATTAACAAAACTTCAATTAAAAAACTATAAACTGTTAGAATACGCCAACAGGTATCTAACTACCCTACGATTTTGCAACAACCAAACAGATAAATCAATACCACTAAATTATAACAAAAAATAGACAGTTAGAATACGCCAACAGGTATCTAACTGCTCCAAAAATATGCAACAAGCAAACAGATAGAACATTAGCCAGAAACAGCAAGTGAACACTGAAAACAAACAAACAAATAGACTGTAGCATAACAAAAAAAGTTTTTTTTTAATTAATCCGACATGGATTTTTTTTCCCACAGACCCAATGATTTGAAAAACAAACACAGAAACTGAGCAAATTGCACAGTACACTGGTTTGTAAACTACTAAAAATGAGGGTGGAAAAAAAGCTGAAATGTCTATTATGCAATGTAATAAGTCTTTATAAAATACATACACTAACATGCTCTTTTCTTTTATCACAGAAATTGAAAATGAATATGTGCTCCAGTTACCCAACACATGAAAAAGATATATCCAATCTCAAAAAATCAAACAGTAAGTATATTCTACTAGAACGCATAAATACTGCTGCATAACAGAACCAGTGAAGCAAACATCTAACCATACACCACAATACAAAATGTTTCCTTCCATGGATATGTTATACTGCAGTGCTTGTTACCAAACTCTACAATCTTAATGACATGACGTAGCCAACACTTCACATACAAACTATACAAATCAAACAGCACACAAACTGTAGATTTGCAAATATTTGATAGATATTCAATTCTATGGGTGTGATCTATGGGTGTGATATGCTGTGGTGGTTGTGGCCAGAGCCTACAGTCTTGGGTGTATGGCCTACGGCCTGCGGCCTGCGGCCATGCACCCAAGACTCTAGCCCTGGCAGCATATCACACCCATAGATCACACCCATAGAATCAAACATTTTAACTGTCTATATGGGCCCACCCATATTACACTTTTTCCAAAGTTTGGTGAGAATTCATCCAGGGAGAGCAAAGTTATAAGCCACCCATGTTATAACTTCAGTCCATATAACTTCGGTCTTGGGTGCATATTACTGTCTGTGCTGAATCCACATCTTTACTAAGATGGACATAAAAAAACAGATGCAAGATTTTAACTTCCCACCAACTATCTCCGGTATCAGGTAATAATGTCCACACTCATAATGTCTCCATACAAAAAAATGTCACTGGGAAAAGCCATTGGGGATATTATATATGGTGTCATTATGTATGGGGAAGGGTTGCAGGAATGTTCCCTGCTCCATTAAAAAAAAAAACAGGGGGTGCGTGGGTGTCCCACGCATGTTAAATGTAATAATGTCTCCGCAAATAAACTGCAACTTTTCTGTCAGGCAACATTTTTGCAGGGACATTATTACATGGAACCCTATCTCCCTGGTAACAGTTGCAGGCCTTTGTGTAGTGGATGTTGTGTTGTTCATAAATGTAGAATGGTTAGGGGTATTAGTACCCCTGGGAGGGGGCAGCCTCCCAGCCAATGCGGAGGCTTGAGCAGGGGCTTTATTTCATGGGAAAGTCTCCACTCCTATCCTCCTCAGAGCAGGTGGCCACCATCTTCCCTCTCTGGCTTGCCAGGTAAGTTTGGGTGGATCACAGGGTTGTGTTGAAGGTGTATCTACATCTAATTTTCTTAATTTATTTCATTTTTTGGGGGGTTTATTGTGCATTTGAAAGGCGCATTATACAACAAAATTGTGTTTCAAAGCACCACAAGGCTAACTGGGAAGGGAACAGGGGAAATAATGACAATGGCAAAAAACAATAATATACAGTCATGGCTCTACTAGGCCTTTTTGCATTCGGGTATGCAAGTGCATTGAAGAGAAGTGCAGGGGATGAGGGAGGAAGGAGAAGTGGAGGAATGGACAAGTGCTGGAGCAGGGCCTGGGAGGGAAGTGCTAAGGGGAACCAAGGAGGAGAACCTCAGGCTAAGTACTAGTCAAGTGACTCTCAAGGGTGGCATTTGGAGCCCCCAAGAAGCGGCCAGCAGGGCAGTGCAGTGGGGGTGCAAGGGTGCTGGTATTGACTGTGAAGAAGGGCCTGGGATCCTGCGGGATTCATGAGGATCAGGCCACCGGTCACATCGGCAGTGGTATGATGAGAAGGGAAGGGAAAGAGGGAAGGAGATAGAGAAGAGCAGAGTTTTGAGCAGTTTCCGGAACTGAAGGAGGTTCAGCTAAAGTCTGAGAGGGGCAGGGATGCTGTTCCAGAGGGAGGCACCAGCCAAGGAGAGAGACCTGCCCCCCACTTTCTACTTGCAGAAGCGTTTGACAGTAAGAGAGCTGGAATTAGAGGAGTGTAGGGCTCTAGCAGGGGAGTATTTAGAGTGGTAGAGTTGGAGATAGCCTGGTCTCAGGCCCCTCCTGAAGGCCTTGTGGATGATGCAGAGGATCTTGAATTTTATCCTTGCAGCCACCGGGAGCCAGTGGATAGATGTTAGGGCTGGAGAGATATGGCCCCAAGGCTTGAGGCCAATGATCGGTCTTCCAGCCCTATTCTAGATTAGCTGGAGGGGGCGAAGGGAGGAAAGAGGGAGATTGAGGAAGAGGCTGTGGCAGTAGTCCAGCCTGGAGAGCACCAGAGCTCTGTAGACATTGAGCTTCTGGGGAAATGTGAGAAAAGGTGGTATGACACTGAGGAGGTGAAGCTGGAAGTTGTACTCCTTGGTAAGGTCCATGATGTGAGGGGTGAAGGAGAGAGCGGAGTCGAAGATGACCCCAAGGTTTTTGGGTCACAGGTGTCCCGATGAGGAAGATCTCCATCTTACTGGCATTGAGACAGAGATCATTTGCTGCACGCCAGGATGCGAGAGGAGGAAGAGGGGGAAGTAGAGGGAAGTTTGAAGGAAAGCTGTGTCATCGGCATCACACTGGAAATGAGGAGAGAAGGTGGAGATCAGGTGAGCAAGAGAGGCAAGAGAGATATTGACGAGCCATGGCGATGGGATAATGCCCTGGGGGACGCCACAGATAGAGAGTGTGTGATGGAGGAGAAAGGCTCCATTTGCAGCTCTGAAAGGCGGTTACTGAGGAAAGAGGTCAGCCAATCCAGTGCCTGGTCAGTGATGCTGAGGGTGTCATGGAGTCATTTTATGAAGATGGAAGTGGTTGACCCTGTCAAAGGCAGAGAAGAGATCAAGGAGAATGAGAACAGCAGGAGAGTTGGAGTCGAGATTTGCAAGCAGGTGTTCAGGAGAGCAGTTTCCATGCCTCCGGATGCCCTGGAATCCAGACTGATGGTCATGGAGGCAACCAAAAATATCAGTGTGGAGGGTCAGGTGGGGGTGGACCAACTTCTCCAAGAGTTTACCCAGGAAAGGACTAGCAGAGATAAGGGAGTGGTTGAGGGATATAGGAAAAGAGCCAGTGGCAAAAGAGTGGTTACAGAAGTCAGCAAGAGCCTGGGCGAGAGAGATGTTGTCCTTAATGGTCCTGGGGGAGCAGAGGGCACCTGTTTGGATGAGGCATAGAGCGGAGGGGGGTCAAAGGAGGCAGGGGAGCAGGGGCGGGAGAGGAGTTGGGGTTGGGGAGAGTGAGGACATGATGTCCTGAGTTTTGGATGTGAAGTGGGAGGCCAAGGCAGTGCAGAGGGCCTGGGAAGGAAGGAGAGCGGTGGATGTGTTTTTAGATGCTCCAAAATACAGGCTTGGATGTGGGCCCACTTCTTGGAGTGAATAGAGAAGCGATATTGCCTTTGGAGCAGGTGGCATGCCAGTTTGTCAGAGGATAAGCCCAGGGTCTGCCACTTCTGTTCAGCAACTCTGCACTTGCGTTTCAGAGATACCAGATCGGAGTTGTACCAGCTATTGTTCTTGGTGGCAGGTTTTAGGCAGATCCTCATGACAGGGGCAAGGATGTCAAGCATGTTAAAGATGAAAAGGTGCAGATTAGCAAGGACAGAGTCAGAGGGAGAGTCAGGAGCAGGGGTACGAAGGGGAATAAAGGTGGAAGCAAAAGCGGCAACGCACACTCGCTTCATCGGTAGAATTACGGTGAAGGAGGTTGGCAGTGCAGGAGGGGCTCGGATAGTGGGCCAAGGTGGGAGGAAAGGAGAGGGTGGTCAGACCAGAAGAGGGGGCCAGGAGGTGACTGGATTGGAGATAGGGATGTCGTCTGAGATGAGGATGTCCAGAGTGTGGCTGGCAGAGTGAGTTGGGCCGGAAGGAAGAATAGTGAGAGAGAGGGAGTCACAGAGGACACAGAACTGAGAGATGGATGATTCAAGAGTCGAGATGGTTGTTGAAGTCACCAAAGAGGAGAAGTTTGGAAGAAGAAGTTGAAAGGAATGAGGTAAGCTTGGCCCATTCAGAAAAGAAGAGGGAGACAGGCCCACAGGGCCTGTAGATAGTGGTGAGGGTAAGAGAGAGAGTAGGGGAGACCCAAAGCCTACAGACAAGGCATTTAATTGAGTAGGAATGATGGAAGCAGGAACCCACATACGGAAGATCAGGGCTGCTCCACCGCCAGGCCTGCTGGGTCTGGGTTTGTAGAGGATTTTGTAGCCCTCAGGAAGCAGAGTATCAAGAGCAGTGACAGAGCTGGCATTGAAACACGTCTCGGTAAGATCGAGGATGTCCTCGAGTAGGAGACAGATATCAGAAGAGTGCTGGACAGCAGAGTGAGGATTCAGGATAGCTAAGTGAAGCTGATGACCACCATAGAAGATTTTCCGAGGGGTTGTACAGGGACATGGTACACTCATCGGTGGTGGTGAAGAAGTGAGGGGAGAGGAAGAACGAAGGGCAGGAGATGGGAGGAAGTTTATGAGAGAAGGCAGGCGCCGGTCGAAAAGGAGAACAGTGGGTTGACAGCATTGGGGAATGATAGTGCCATTATGATAGACATTAATGATACATCTAGAGGATGAGAAGTATGCAAGGAGTACTTCCCACCTAGTACCACCATTAATGGGTGAGGAGGAGAAAGGAGAAAGAGTGGAGACCAGGTCAGGGGTCCATAGGTCAGGGGAGGGGACAGTGAAGAGGATGTCCGCAATAGTCTGTCTGGAAGTGGCAATGACGTAAGTGTCACTGATAGGTATGCCTGGATTAGAATCCAGGAGAGCTTTTTTCAGCTTTTTTCTTCCAGACTTCGTGAGCGAGGTAGGAAACGTGATAGAATAGCAGTTAGAATAGAAAGGAGAGATGGAGAGTGCCCTGGGAGTAAGGCAGAGAGAGAGATAGGCAGGGGAGCTGCACAGTGCACAGGAATTCACCAAGTGGCCTAGCAGCCAGGCAGGCACAGAGGGGGAGGTGTGCAAAGGGAGTAGATTCATGCCAGATTTTAAAAAACACATTTCACTTCTTCAACGTGAATTTTAATAGCATGGTGTCCAGTAATAGAATACATAAACTGTTCTACTGCCATGTCAAAATACATTTGTCAATCACCTATTCACACATGCCCACTTTATTTTTATATTGTTGATCCTAAGTTAGCGATTCATCACCGACCACATATAAGGATTAGAATATGAATAAATAATGTTTTTGTCATAACAGCAGAGGCAGCGTGAACAGTATATTTATCATCAATAAAAACTCAGATGGTACTTTGTACAAATTTGTGATGGATATCTTTCTGCTTCCAGTATGTACTTTCTAATATAACACCTGTGGTAGGTCAGACTCCAAAGGCAGACAAGAGGTAATTGTTCAAACTTGTGTTTCATTTAAAATAAGAAGCCTATTCTTCCCTTATCTGTAAAGTGTATCTTGGCCCTATCTAAAAAGAGAGAAGAATAAATGGTGCTCTTCAGTAAGTGTTACACACCTAACAGAGTCCTCTGTCCCAGAAGCCTACTCTAATCTCAGTGATGACCCTACCACAATAATAAGTACTAACAAAATGATGACCAGAACAGGTCTCTAAAGGGTTCCTTTCTCAATAGCTGAAATGGTGGTTGGCTTCTGACCTCCAGCCAAATTTATCTCTGGATGTTTCCAGGCCTTGTGCCTGGCTGGATATTTCAGGGTTCCAACAGAAATGTCTTAAGTCTTTCTCGTTTCCTTGTACAATATCCTTTGACTGCGCCAATTGAATTGTGATTTCTCCACTCTGGAGTAGGGTTTCATGCAATCTACCTTGGGGTCATGTGTCTCTCTCGCCACCTTGTTGTTTCTCTTCTCTCAACCTTTTTGGAGTTCCGGGTGCTCTCATCCTGTTGTGGATTATGTATCTTACCCCTTCTTAGGGTCATTTGACTTTCACTCTGCCGAGGGTCTTCTGGTTTCTCACCTCATTGTGGGGTATTGTATCTTTTAGCCCTTCTTGGGGCCATCAGGCTTTCACCCCTTTGGGTCTTCTGGTATCTCACCCCACCACAGGATATTGTATTTCTTACCCCTTCATGGAGTCATTTGGCATTCCCCTGCCAGGGGTTCTCTGGTATCTCACCTCATTGTGGAGTATTATATCTGTTACCACTTCTTCATTTTCTGGTATCCCACCTTGCCAAGAGTCTTCTGGTTGTTCATCCCCCCATGGGATATTGTACCCCTTCTTGGGGTCATTTAACTTACACCCCAATGGGGGTTCACTGGGTTATTCTGGTTTCTCACCCCATTGTGGCGTATTGCATGTCTTACCCCTTCTTTGGGTAATTTGGCTTTAACTTCACTAAGGGTCTTCTGGTTTCTCACCATGCTGTGGGTATTGTTACCCTCACCGCTTCTTGAGGTAATTTGGCTTTCATCC
Source organism: Ambystoma mexicanum (assembly GCF_040938575.1). Classification (NCBI taxonomy): domain Eukaryota; kingdom Metazoa; phylum Chordata; class Amphibia; order Caudata; family Ambystomatidae; genus Ambystoma; species Ambystoma mexicanum. The sequence goes on from NC_090937.1 coordinate 277,540,324, forward strand.
CACCTAGGGTCTTCTCGAATCTCACCCTGCCATGGGATATTATATCTCTTACTCCTTCTTGAGGTCAATTGGCTTGCACCCCGCCAAGGGTCTTCTGGTTTCTCACCCCATTGTGGAGTCATTTGGCTTTCACCCAGCCTAGTGGCTTCCGTTATCTCACCACGCAGCAGGGTTTAACCGGGTCTCCCCATTCTCCTCCCTGCTCCCGAGATCAGCCGTGTACCTTCTGTTTCGTGGCAGCGTTTGTTGGGAGAGGCGGTCTCTTTGGCTGCTGCAGAACCATGGTTCGGCCTCTTCCTGGGTATGGACTGGGTATGGAATGTGGGCACTGGTCAACTGCTTCTGGGCAGTGCTAATTTGTTCGATCCGTCGTGCCCGACTGATTTCCGGCCGGTTTGGAGATAGCAGCGTTCCACGGGCTCCTTGGCGTCTCTGCACTAGACGCCTTCTGCGTTGAGCCGCTGCATGTCTCCACCTTCAGAAGGATGGCCTCTCTTGCGGCTCACTCGTTGGCACTTTCTCTTCCTTTACCGTCTCCTTCTTCTCTGGTGTTTCTCCTGTAGCGTCTATATGGCTCAATTTGAAGCAATATTGGATGATCCGTTGATTCTATGGGCCTCATTACGACCCTGGCGGTACGGAGTGAACAGCGCCGTAAAAGGTGCCGGCGCAGTTCACCCCGTACCGCCGCATTACGAGTTCCCCTCGCGGGAGATGGTAAGCACGCCTGGGAAAACCAGGCGTGCTTACCGGGTCCCGCGAGGGGAAAAGGGAGCAAACAACGGGCCATCTCGTAATGGCCCGTTGTTTGCTCCCTCTCCCATTCCCATTCAGCCCTATTAGGGCCCGAAATGGGAATGGGGAAGGACCGTATCCGGGTCCTTGGAGGGAGGAATCACCGGGCCTTCCGAACTCGGAATGGCCCGGTAAGTCCTCATTCCGAGGACCCGGATCCCGATGCAATTTCGGCGCCAGCTATCCCGCCAATAGCGGCATGGTTACCACCGAACTCGTAATGAAGGCCTATGTTTCTTGTAATGAGTGCCAGATAAAAGGGTCAAAAACCACACCAGCCATTTGCAAAGGGTCATAACTAATATTATACTGAATATTCCTGGCGTAAAGTGCTATATAAGTACAAATGCAATGCAAATACAAATATAAATTATACCTACCAATCACATGGGGCTTTTCACATGAGGGAGGATAAATAAAATAGCTTTCAGTGGATTTCATTTTGACGAAAGGGGAGTCAAGCCCAGTGGAATCCTGCTTGTATTGTCCCATAAGGGGTGTTTAGCTCAGCAGGCTCACCTCCCTATTTCCGAAAGGGGGTGACTCCCCGTTGAGGAGAGGGGACGAATTCCTTGGATTCGTCACTCGACTAACAAAGAAATGTAGTTAGGACCATAAGTAACAGTTGTAATTACTTAAATCATTTAAAAAATGTAATAGATGTAATCGTTTTTATGTTTATGAATTCTTTTTTATTACACGAAGAGGGAATAAACACATATAGGAGATTTCCAATTTAAACCGTATTTTATGAAACAGCTATTGGAACGCATTAAGTTTTAGTTTGTAAGATTTCGCAAATTTACATGATTTCACACTGACAGTAGATGGTGTATTTTGTTGAAAATGTTAGCCCTATTACGCACATCTCTTGTTCTGTTGTATATTTCAGAATATTTTTTAGCTGCTTATAGGTTGTGTGATTGTGATATATTTGCAAAATTACGACCGTGGGGATCACATATTAAAAAAAACACACCTGCAGGTTATATAATACTTTCTGTTATTATGAAGGGAACGTTTGTGGCTATGAACAAGCATGATCTTAACACATATGTTATTTAAATTATAGAAATGACTACTGTACATTTTGGTGTGTCCTGTCTATCTGTAGTGCTGATTTTAGGGGTGTAGATCATCCAGCTATTTTATTTTTGTACAGCAATATTGTCTGCGCAGGAAATAGTGCTGTCTCCATTATAGGTAGAGTTTGGATACTTTTTTACTACCATGAACGCCGCAGTGGGTGTTCTTTGTACGGCTATATCGGTTCCCAGAGGCACATAATTTCAGTTTTTTCATGTTTGGATGGTTTTAAGACACTGGATGGTTCAGTGTGTTGTTTGTACAACCGCAAGTGCTTGGCAGTGCTTCACTATTCGTTCGTGTTGTTCTACCGAGGTAGCTGTTATAAATTAAGTGTTGATGAATTTATGTTGATATGAATTGTTACATGTCTCCCCTGTTAGGAGGCATGGTATTGCCCAAGTGTGCTGCAGTGGTCACGTGGGGAACCACGTGACCAAGATAATAAAGTAAACGAGCCGCTTCCGGCTCGTCAGTCGAGACTCAACTGACTCTGCGTGTGTGTGTGTCTTTGGGAGCACCATGCGGGTGCCCCACCACGTGTGCTGGGCCCAAGGAAGGGGCCCAGCTCCAGAACGGAGCCCCTGCTGGGCAACGCCGTCCGGACGGTGCCCCTGCCGGGCAACGCCGTCCCTGTGTGTTGCCCTGGCCCTGTGAGGCGGGCCAGGATGGCGACCCCGGCCTGGGTGCCCCCAGAGCCGGGGCCGCGGTAAGCCGGTTGCCAGCCGGCCCCCGTGTGGAGCTCCGGTGTCCCCGGAGCCGGTGGGATGAACCCCCACCCTTCATCCAGCGGCGTGATCGCCGCACCTATGTGTGTGCTGTCGGGTGCTACCCGACACCAGTATGGGGCTGCCCGGTGGACCGGAGCAGCCCCCAACATGAATGATTTTGTTTTCCGTTTTTCAATAGCTTGCTGTCAGTTGTATTTTGATTGTTTTACAACAGTGGACAATGCAGTGGATATTCATTGTATGACTGGATGCACTCTGCAGGGCATATAAATTGACCGTTTATTGTGGGTGATTCGTTTTATGACAGTGTACAGTGCAGTGGATGTTTTTGCAACTGTAAGTGTTCAGCAAGGTCGAATAGTTGAACATTTGTGTGTTTTTCACTGTGGTAGCTGTAATGAATTAAGTGCTGATGGAATTATCTGTAAATCTTCTTATGCATTTTTCGATTGTGTATTTTTAATGTGTATTGTGTATTGATTTAAAATTATTTGCATAGGCTTGGATGTTGACTTGGTTGTGCAAAAGGTTTTTCTAATTGTACCTTGTGTGACAAATCCTGAGGTGTCATCACTGCTTTCCACCAGTACTGGGTGGTGAGGCCGCTGTTAGTCCCCCTCGGGGTGGTACTCAGCGGGAGGATCTCAAGTAGTGGGAGCACTCCATTGAGAGTAGTGACCATTTCGGGAGAACGCGGTATCCCTTTGACCCTTCCACCTTCCCTCAAAACCCCTCCAATTCCACATTTCCTAAGGTCCCTATTTGTTTTTGTAACACATATCTAGTAAGAACTTCTGGGACGAGAAAGAGGACACAAGTAAGGAAGATCACTGGCAAGAACGAATGCACAAGCTCTAGCCTTTTCAATGTTCCTATTGACTAGCTGTCATCATTTGAAAGGCAGCAAGGGAAGAAAACAATGGCATCTTCATATTTGGTAAGGCATGGGCCGCGAGAGTGGGAAGGTATGTGCAGACCAGCACAGCAGAGAAGCAGGCAGTGTCAGAGAGAGAGAGAGACGCAGTTGTAGAATGCCTGGAAAGCAGAAAGCAGACCATTGGAGAGGAGCATTTCCTGCCGGTGACCGAGGCCACTGGAGTGCAAAGAAACCACTGCTGAACTGCAGAGGAGACACGCGGAAGACTGGGGAAGGCTCCGGTTAACCAGAGAAGTCGGCAAAGCTCCTGGGAAACCTGCTAAAAACCAGAGGGTGACGGTCGAGACCCTGCAGGTACTAGGGTGGCTCATCCCAGAGTTGGGGAGACCCAGAAAAAGCATGAAACCTAAAGGGAAGCACAGAAGGAATGTTCACCGGGGCAGAGTAACCAAGTGAAAGGGGTCTGGGACCCATATTAGGACAGCATATCGCAAGCAGTAATAAGAAGAAGTACAAACTCACACTCACAGACCTCAGCAAGGTAGTTAACCAAGGCTGTGGCAAGAAGAGAAACCAGATAAAGAGAACTGGGACATTCACAAAGTGAAGGGGGTCTGGGACACACGCGGGGGAAGTGCACCCCGCGCAGTAACAAAGAGAAATACAAAGCTTTTGTGCACAAGAGACACTCAGAGACCTTGGCAGGAAAGTAAACCAAGACTGTGGCTGGAAGTGAAGTCAGAGAGAGAAGACGGTGAGGATTAGTTTGTTGAGTACCCTACTTGGCAGGGGAGTGGACCAAAGAAGGGGTACTGAGAAAGGGTCAGGGACCCTCAGCACGGCTTTGGAGAGAGAACCAGGCTATTCTTGGCCACAGTACCTGGAATCCAGGTCTACTCCGAAAGAATCAGGGACCCTCTACACAGCTTGGGAGAGAGAACCAGGCTATTCATCTTCGTTGCAATACCTGTATGTCGGGTCAGCTCACAAAGAGTCTCGGACCCAAAAGATGGCTTGGAAAAGGTGTCCAGGCTATCCTTCCTTATCACAAGGCCTGGGAGTCCGTTTTACCAAGCAAAAATAAGGATCTATCTTGACCAGGGAAAATACAGAGACAATTTTGGATACAGTTGGAAAGACTCTGGGGAAAGGAAATCTACCCCTTGAGTCTGGTGGAACATTTTCTTTGCTTTGTACACCTTTTTGGAACTTTTGGTTTTTGAACTACAAAGCTGGGCTGCAGGTGGACAGCCAAGAGACATTTCCGTTTTCATCTTATATTGAGTTTAGCTTGTGGGGGATTGGTAAGGATTTGGACACAGGACAGCGAACTTCACTTTGGACTTTCTAACACAGACAGTTTCATTAGCTAGTTTTGTTGAGGCAGGGAAACCCCTCTTAGAGGTAGGGTTAGCTAGGAGTTTCTCCAAACCACCCTCCATATTTTCTGTTATTAATAAAAGTATTTGCCAATCAACATGCCACTCTTGTGTTCGACTCTTACTCCTACACCGTCAAATATGGTGTCAGGAATGGGGTCTGATCTGATTGACACAAATAAGGGATCCCAAAAATGTACCAAACTCTCAGCTAAATCCTCTGCTTCTCAACTGTGGCTACCAGTGAGTCTATTGGCTTTGACCTTTGTAGTAGCCAAGAGTTAACCATTGAGTCAGGGAAAAGGCTGATAATTACAACTCGCCTAATCTAAACTCCAGCAGAGGGAACATACATTCGACTAACATCTAAACCCTGGTTAGCATGGAGGTATGGATTAGATGAGTTAGCAGGAGTAGTAGACCCCGGTTATAGGGGAGATGTAAACATTTTAATTAAGAACAACAGGAAGTTCTCTTACTGAATCAAGATAGGGGACAAGGTGGCCCAAGGTATCTTGGATAGAGCAGTGATCCCCAACATAGAGAAAGTTTGTGATCAAGATCAAATGGACAGAGGTAGAAAAGGACTTGAAGAGGCAGATCTGCTACCATCCACCAGTACCAGGGCGCATGAACCCCAAGTTGACCAGGAGGAAAATGAAATCATGCCACACCTTGATTTTGCATGAAGGAATGACCCAATCTTTTCTGAGGCCTTCCTCAAGGTAATACCAGAACAGAAGAGAAGAGGAAAGGAGGATCTGTTTTTTTCATGGAGTATGGACTGCTTTATAGGGGGATTGTTACCTGCGAGCGGGCGGAACAGTCCCAAATAGCAGTCCTTAAACGTCATCAGAGGTGGTTCTTGAGATCGCCCATGTCCATCTCACCACTGGATATCTCGGAACATACAAGGCCCAAAGACAAGTAGTCGACAGGTTCTTTTGGCTGGGTATTTTTCCTGACATCAAAAACTGTCACAGCATGCCCCTTGTGCAAAAAGACTGATCTCCAAAAGACTATGCCAGTTCTCTTACGCCCCTTGCCCATTATATCATTTTGGAGAATAGGGATGGGCATAGTAGGTCCTTTGGATCCTTCCAAAATGGGAAATCGGTATATATTGGTCATCTTAGATTATATTCTGCCACCTGCTATCCTGAGACTTTCCCTATGCAAAGCAATACCACCCAACAAATATTGAAACATCTAATCCCTTTCTTTTCATGGGTTGGAGTTCCCAAAGAAATCCTTACCGACCAAGGTACGAGGTTCTTGAGTAAAATTATGGCTGAGGTGAAAGGTCCTTCCAGACGGCCTGGTCAAATGATTTAACCAAACCATAAAAAAGATTCTAAAGAAACTCTGGTGAGGCAAATAAGAATTGGAACATGATGGTACCCTGGGCCCTATTTGCTTTAAGAAAAGCCCCCCAAAGTTCTATGGGAAGGAGGAGTTGCATTAATTGCACTAAGTTGTCTGCACATAGAATTGGTAAATATGTTAAACAGTATAGGTGCCAGAACACATTGGGCCTCATTACAAGTTTGCTGGTCCAGTAACGACAGTACCGGTAAGAATGCCGGTACCGTAGTTACCGGACCGGCAAACTACGAGTTCTGCTCTCAGGGGCCTTTTCGCCCGCCAGGTCCGACACCCACGAGCAGAGCATGTCGGATGCACCGGCACCATTCAGAATGGTGCTGATGCATCCGGCCTCCCCATTCCCATTGAGCCCTATGGGGCTCAAATGGGAATGTGGGTCATTTTTTTCCGGCACCTGGAAGTGGGCAATTACCGGGTCGAGCGTGCCGTAATGACCCGTTATTTGCGCATTCCTGGGCGCCAGAAAAAAAAAATGATACCGCCGGCAGCCGTGCCGGTCTCATAATGAAGCCCATTGTTAGCTAACACCGACATTCAATTTGAAATTGGTGGTTGTAGAACCATCAATTTTGGATCATACAACCGCTGAGATACTGAGTACAATGCAGAGCTACTATATTTGTAAGTAGATCAACTGGAATACCCATATTTACAAGGACTGACCAAAGCTAAGGGCTGTTAACAGTTTTGAATGCTGTGGGAAATCCATAAATGCTGCAAAGATTTTGTCCTTATTTATATTAACTGAATTTGCTAGCATTAGATATAAATCCTGAGACTGTTTATCAGTCCCCAGACCTCCTCCAAATCCTAATTGTTTCAACAACGATTGCATTTGCCTCAGGTCATTTATCTAGCCTGGCTAGAACCACTTTCCCAAAGGTTTTTAGGATACTATCAAGAGGGAAAATAAGCCGGCAGCATGATGGAGATAACCAACCCCCTTCTTACATAGGGGGACTACAACCACTACAACCCAGGAGGATGGATACAAATGATAGAAAATTATCACATTGAAAACATACATAGAAAAGGTGCCCATAGTTACAAACTAGCCTTAAATAAATCTTTTGGGACACAGTCATAACAAGGGGCTTATTAGCTCTTAGTCCCCTTATGGCCATATCTGCTTCTGTTATGTTGCATCTTACTGCATTCTCACCATTACTAGTGAGCAGATCCCACCATGTAGCCGTAATTAGACCTTCATCCACACCAGTTGGTTTATATAGACTTCCATAATGTTTAACCCATATATCTGTGGCAGCGTTAATCTCTGGAGGACTTTTAGCCCTATTACCTGGACCCTTAGCAAAGAAATCCCCAAACTTGCGTGAAGTATTCCCTCTAGCAGCCACCACTAAATCTTCCCAAGTTTTAAAACGCTATTCCGCTTTTCTTGTGAAAAGTTTCTTTAAAGTTTAACGTTGGCATTTCCAATGTTTGACTTTTTTGTTGTTGTAGGATTATACATAGGGGAGTTGATTTCCACCCTGTAGTTAAAATAACACACATTTACATTGACTTTTGTAAAACATTTGTTGCTAATAATTCTTGACACATCAGATGGATTTGGCTTATATTTTTATTAAAATGAATTTTTTAGGCAGGGGCCCATTAAAACTCGAAATTTTGCAGGAAAATGTATGAAATAGTTTAAAAGTTACTAAGCAAAGGAAAAAAGCTGTTTTGAGTTACTCCTGTTAATTTTCTCATAGAGAAACAGGTGCTTCTCGTAGCGGCAACCTCACTGGACAGATTTGCACAAAATAAGACACAACCTGGACATAAATCATCACAGATATTACTTTTATTTGGTGTAAATCAGTTGAGGAGTTTTTTTAAAAAATTGACAAAGACGGGGGTACCCCTGTTCCCAAAATTCTTTTATATACCTCCAATGGTACATTGCAGCAGAGGCTTCTTTTCTACATGTGAATGATACCTGCTGTAATTCCACAGGAAGCAGAAAACGTAAAGAGCACAAAACAATATTAGAAGGCGGAAAAGGGGATGGTTAAAATCAGGGTCAAGGGGATTCCAAGATGGCTACCATTCACCAAGGACGTGATACGTTGAGCTCCATCCTCTGAAAAACCCAGCTCAGCAGAAATTAGCCCCCTGCTACATATTGGCGAGAGAGGAGTGTGCAGGGGCCTTCCCTGCCACTCAGGGACCCCCCCATGACAACAACCATTGTTCATACCGCAGAGGCACAGAGGCATCAGAGTCACACGTAGCAGAGTCTGCAGGCCTGTGCCAAAGGACCGTGGAGGAATGCAGGCGGGGAGTGGCGAGAAGGAAAGGCAGCTGCTCCTGCCCCCACACCTTTACTGACGCCCTACTGCGCCCCCTGCTGTTACTGAGACCTGACCACAGAGATCACCGCGCCCGGGACGAAGAGAGCAGCATCCCCCTACCGAGACACGCAGTACAGGAGACAAGCGGAACCCGCTGTGGCCCTGGCAACCAGCAGCATGCTCCAGCAAGCACTAATAATATTAGTGCAGGAGAGCTCCAAAAGCCCTGTGAAGAGGGTGAGTCCCACCCACTCCCAGGAACAATATACACAGGCCCAGAGATTGCACGCAAAAGCGGACATAAACCACCCGAGGGTCTCAATTGAGTGACCCGTCGATGTGCGGGAGAGGAAACGTCACAACAACCACCGCAAATGCGAAGAAGTCGGCGTGTGACGCGCACAACAGCCCACACCTCCTTGAACCTCCATACGACAGGCGCTACAAAAGGGACCCTTTGTCGAACCCCAGCCCTGCTCGGGGGGACCTGGCTAAGGAGTTGGCTCCCGCGGGCCTCAGCACACGCAACATCAACAGTTACTCCCTGGGCCGCGGAGAGAGAGAGAAGCACCCCACAGGCTACGCTGCCCAGGAGTGGTCCATGATACATTATTACCAGTGCAGAACATGGGGTGCCCTTCCGCATCGGAAAAAACAGAGTCGCTTAACCAGGAAGGCTCAAAGGCCCATTAAGCATGCCGACCACCAGGGTGCCCATCCACTTCCTGCAGAACCCAGCCCTCGGGCATACAGACATAGTGCCACACACGTACAGTCATACAACGAACAGAGAAACTCCCCCCTTGATACATCCTAATTGCCTTGTCAAACTACTCGCAAAAAGAACAGATTCTAAAACTGGCCAAACGGGCGGCGACAATCACTTTCAATGTCAAAGAAATCCAAGTCTTCCAAGACCTGTCCCAACTAATGCTCCAAAAAAGAAGGGACATGCTCAAACTGCTCAACCGTTTACAATCCAAGAAGATACCATACAGGTAGACCTTCCCTTTCAGTCTCCTGTTAAGCTGGGAGGGCAAACAACACTGTTTAACGTCGAAGGAGGAAGGTACCCGGATAATGCGAATCGATACTGACCCACAAGCAGGCCGGAGTGTGGCACGGCAGCATGCCTCACAGGGACCTAGGCCATGGGAATGGTCCCTATGGGAACGAGGCCACAGGAAAAGCAAGAAAGGACCTACTGGCCATCCCATCCCTGACATGGTGAAGATGGCGGACTCATCCGCAAAGAAGCCTTGTGGCTGACGCAGGTAACATACGGATGAGCTAGGACACAGACAATTCAAGCTAAGCCCTGGCGGAGCTCACCTTGGAATCCTACCTAAGACATAATAACTGCTCTTTTAGGATACCCGCACATTCCCCTGGTCTCACTAGTTTGTTATGGGGGGAGTTGGTGAGGGGGAGGTTTGGGGAGGGGGTTGTTTAGGACATACCGGAATCACAAGAAAGGGACACAATCAATACACAGGGAATTGCCGCAGTATTCAGAAATTGGCAGACACATGCACGGCATCCGATAAGCCGGAATCCCAAACAGTAGGGGTACCTTCAGATGCCTAACTCTTAACATCAGGGGCTTAAACACCCTTGTCAAGAGGAGGACGCTAGAATGCCTCCTCATGACACACCAGCCCGATCTAATCGCCCTCCAGGAAATGCACATTAAGCAACAGGACCGCCATAAAGTAAAACTTAGACAATACCCAAAATGTATCCAGACAAACACCAAGGGGAAAAGAGCTGGGGTCCTCCTAGTTATTAAAGAAAGTACCCACGTTGTGATCCTAAACACAAAAGCAGACAGAGAGGTCTGCTACCTTTTTGTAATCATCCAAGTGGGCTCAGGAACAATTACACTAGCCTCTATCTATGCCCTAACTCAGGACAAGAGGGGTACCTAAAATCAGTCCTCACAGAATTAGACCAATGCAGCAAGGGAGAGACCATTTTGATGGGAGACCTAAACAACGCGTGGGACCCAATTAGAGACAGAAGCTCTAGAACAAAACACACACAACCCTCTCACCCAACACCTGCCCTCAAAAAGAGATTTGAACAGCTGACACTCAGAGATCAATGGATCACCCTGAAGGGCGAAAAAAGCACATACATGCATTATTCCCATATCCATAAGTCATTCTCCAGAATCGACTATATTTGGGGCTCGGCTACGCTAATAGGCGCCATCTCACATATCGAAATCCACACAATCACAATACTTTTCCGTCCTGAACGCAGATGGGGAAACTAGGGGAGATGTGATCTGGGACGCCTTCAAAGTAACATTATGCAGGGAACTCATTGCGTTTGAAGCACACAAAGAGAAAAACAGAAAGAAAGTTGAACTAGACCTCGAAACAGAAGTTAGAGACGTACTGAAACAGATGGAGACCGACGCGAGCCCCGCCCTACACAGGGAACATAGGAATGCAAAAGGCAAATTAGATCTCATACACACCAAACAAGCAGAAAAAGGTTTACTCTATTTGAAGCAGAAATATTACATTAAAGCGAATAAGGCAGACTGACTCCTGGCTAGACAGCTACGACAAACCAAAGAAGCTCAAACAATCCTGGGGGTGGCGGACCACTTGTGGAAAAGGGTGATGACCGCAGAAGATATAACAGCACAATTTTATTCCTTCTATACAACCATATACGTATCTGACCGCCCAGACCAGGAAGCCAACACAAGTACTTACAAACAACCCATCTAACCAAGATATCCACCCCAGATAGCGACCAGCTCGAACAAGAAATCACCAGAGAAAAGGTGCTCCAGATTATAGCTAACCTCCCAGTCAACAAGTCACCGGATCCAGACAGCTATCCTGCCACATTTACAAAATATTCTGGACAATCCTGGTCCCCAAACTAACAGACCTTTTCAACACATGCGTAAGAGCAGGCAGGATATCTGCCTCGGGGGAGGAACCCAAGATCATCCTCTTCCCTAAATCAGGGAAGGACCTGTTGAAATGTGGTTCTTACCCCCCGATAGCACTGATAAACATTGATGCCAAGATTAACACAAAAGTACTAGCAAACAGACTGGAGAACCTTATGCCCACTCTAATTCACCCCGACCAAAAGGGCTTCATAAAAAACCACCAAACACACAATAATATAATGAGAGCATGACACCTACTAGAGAAGGTGGCCAAAAAGGGACACTCAGAGGTCTTAGTCTCATTGGACGCAGAGAAGGCATTCAACCATGTTGAATGGTCCTTTCTCTTCAGAACCTTGAGCGCCATGGGCTTTGGCCCCAAATGTATAGCCATGATCAAGGCCTACTACAATAACTCCTCAACCAGACTGCTAATAAATGGGAATCTTTCCAGCCCCGTTCTTTTATGAAGGGGCACGAAGCAGGGATGCCCTCTTTCCGCACTCCTCTATGCGCTGCACCTGGAACCGCTGCTATCTTGGGTACGTCACGCGGACGCAATAAAGGGAATCTCATTTTGGGACGGCAATCAAAAAATCATGGCGTACGTCGATGACATGCTGGTCGCTGTTACCAACCCACGAAACCTCCCTCCCGGTGGTAACATTGGAACTCGAAAGCTTTGGCAAAGTAGCTGGCCTGAAGATCAACATAGCCAAATCAGAAATGCTAAAGCTATCGCTCAAAAAAGACAAGTTGGCAAGGGCCAGGGAAGCTTCAAAGTTCCAATGGGTCAAAAAGGAACCTAACACACACTCTTAGCGGCCTCTACCAATCAAATTATAAACATTTATTCGCAGATACTCGTGCACAACTTCTGAAATGGAGCCCAGTCACAGTCTCATGGTTTTGGCGGATCAAGCCGATAAAAATGGTCATCTTCCCCGGCCCCTATACCTTTTCCAGGCCTTGCCGATCCCAATCCCCTCTGCCTTCTTCCGAGACCTCCAAAAGATAGTCTCGGACTACATCTGGAAGAACAAGCCACATAGGATCGTGCTCAAAATGCTAATGCTCCTGCCAAATAGAGGACGGGTGGGACTTCCCCAATTTCCAAGAGTACTATTAAACTGCCCAACTGCGGGTAATACAAGAATGGTTTGAGGGGGACACCGACAAGAGGTGGGGCCAATTGGAGAAAGCTATATTAGGCCCAAGAATGGAAGAGAAACTATGGCTACAGAGATCCAATCGCCCAAGCAACATTAATTTGAGTCAAATCACGAAACTAGTCGAAGTCACTTGGGACCAGGCAACACGTAATCACCAGATCATTATGTTCCTGCCTCCCTTCACTCCCTTGTTTGCCAATCCACAAATCACAGCAGGACTAGACACACACTCCTTCCCCCACTGGAAAAAGACAGGATGCAATAAACTCAGAGACATGTTCCAGGGGAACGAGATTAAGTCATGTAACATATGCAAAACAGAATTAGGCCTACAGGAGCTTCATAGGTTCCAATACTTTCAAGTTCGTCACTGGTTGATGGCCCCACAAAAAGAGCAGCCGTACTGAGATCCCTCACACCATTTGAGAAATTCCTGACCACTAACCAAGGGGACAGACACCTGATCTCAAAAATATATAAATTCCTGACAAATGTACCCCCACTGACAAAACAACCGTACCAAGTTGGGTAGGAGAAAACTCTAGCAACGTGACGCTCCCCGTGTCCAGCTTTCTCACGAGCCTGACGAATTCTGGACCTGCAGAAAACAAAGAACATCATTAGCAGCAGAATCTTACCTGCAATCTCCATCCTTCACTGCTCGCAGCTCCTGGGCAGCTCCGTTTGAAGAGTTTGCCGTCCGGATCGAAAGACCTGAAAAAAGGGAGAAAGACATTATTAAAGAAGGTAAAAGAGACATTACAACCACGAAGCGCTTAGAGACTTACCTGGCTGGCTAATTTTCGACCGGCATAGCTCCGGAACTCCATCTGCGCTGGGAGCACACCGCGACCTACGAAAAAGAGAAAAGCACAGGTCAGTGAGGACAAGACATCACTGCGCTGCGCAAAGCGCCTCCTTACCGCATCATAGCGCTATTGTGCGCCATCATCTACTGGTGCGAACCAGCCTAACCAGTTCTCCAAGCGGATACTCCGCGCCCCTAAGGGAGATAAAAAGAGACATTTTAGAACAGAGAAAAGGCATGCAAGAATAACAACGCCATAAATCGCAATAAGACCTACCTGAAAGACACTACAAGGGCCGCAGTCAGTGAAGGAACTGGACCGCCCGCGCCCACAAAAGACAACGCGCCCCTGCCCAGAGAGCAGGACGGAGAGCTCACCAATTCCGACAGCCAGGTGAGAAGAGAATCCGGAGGGGCTGGAAACACAAGATAGGTGGCAAAAAACTTACCTTGGTCGTCCAGTCCTAACATAGTCTTCATTTCCAGGTGGAATCCCATCGACACCGAGAACCACACCATGGAGTCAAAGAGAAGGGCACCAACGACCAACTGGCTGGGTGGCGTCCCCGTGGATACCAGGTGAGCGTAACAGCTCATGAGCACAGGCAGGAGACCACAGCAGGAACAAACAATTTGATAAATAATTACAACATTGAGAAGGACCAATAGTTGAAGACTGTTGGCACTTCTCATACCTGCCATATTTAGTGGGTTTTGTTTTTTCACTGGCCCCTTTGCAGCATTGAAGATAAGACAGTGGCCTGCTTGCCAGCAGGTAATTCACAACGGCTGACTGCCTCTGAGCAAAGGCAGTGCCTTTTTGCTGTTTCGGGGGTGAGCGGGAACGGGGATGGGGACAAAGGAGGTTGTAAAGGGGCTTGAACGTGCAAGATGGGATGATGCGATTAGGAAGATGTCATTAACACCACTATGCCTGGTATGCAATTGTTGAAGACATTGGGCCTCATTACAGGTCGGGCGGTCCGGAATTAACAGTGGCGGTAAACCCGCCGCCACTGTTAATTCCGGACCGCCCGATCCCGACACCTGCAGGCGGGAGGTGATGTTCCCGCCAGGTCTGACCTGGCGGGTTTAACAACGCCCGCCTGCAGGCAGACGTGGAAACACCAGCACCATAACGAGATGGTGCCAGTGTTTCCACTTCCCCATTCCCATTGAGTCCTATGGGACTCAATGGGAATGGGGATTTACCGAATGATTTGCATATGGTCTTTCCTCTTCTGTATTGGCTTGGCAGGCGAAGAACGATGGTCTGGAGGGTTGCCCAGAGCAATGCCAGAGGTTAGGATTTATTCTAAACCTTCCAGCCATCACCTCTTTTGTTTTGCTATTGTAACACCAATCAATCAATAAAAGCAAAAGCAGTTCATTACATCAAAGAAAGTAAAATTTTGTATCAAGCAATCAATTAATAATACATCACTAAAATAGCTATTCTTAGTTTAAGATCTGCTAAAATACAGTTTTATCTTAAAACACATTAATACTCAGAAACTGCCACACATAATATGTACTAAAATTCAAAACAAGATTTTCCCCTGAGTAGCAGTAAGCAAATGACTGATCGCTTTGTACATTCTCTATATCCATATAGCCAGTAACACATATTCATGTGTCCCAAAGGTAAACCGGTCTCACTTCTTTCAGACGAATATGTATGCAGTATGCTTCCCTAGGGAATTAAAAGGATTCAAAACTAAAAATGATCGTGATAAACATTAGCTGTAAAGGCGGAGCCCTTATGATGGTGACTTGCAGATGCAAATGAGAGCACCAATTGTTTTTACCCTCGGGAAATTATAAAAGATAAAGCCAACAGCGTTATGTTATCTTTTCTTCCTTTCACTCAGGATCGGACTGGCGAGGGTGTTGCTAGGTCTGGAAAAGATCTGGGGCTAGGCTAAAGTTGGGACTCGGGGCTAGCTAGCCTTTTGGTTGTAGCCCCTGAGCTTCTATGCCGGGCTACAACCAAAGAACCCAGGGCTATAGCCCCTTCAGCCCCCACTTAGCGACGCCCCCAATGGGGCCATAGGGCAAAAAAAAGCAAAACAATGGAAAATGCTATGTGTGGGGCATTTCTTTGGGTCAATGTGGGCCACTTTTTTGGCCAATGTGGGGCAGGTTAGTTTTTTCACTAGGCAGCTAGTAGTTTTGACCATTGTTGGAGAATAAATATTCTTTAAATTGCACAATTTGCATCACATTTAATCAAAAAACTCCATCTTGAGGACTATTCAAACAGTCTGTCACAAAAGGAATGAATTATCTTTTGCAAGGGTGGGCCACTTTTTCATTGGTGCCCGAGACAATTGTATGCCCCAGTCCGACCCTGCTCACACTCCTCCTTACTGTCGACTCTCCGGCACCTCCTGTACACACTTAGAGGAATGTGAGGGAAGCATGTCCCAGGGCAGGCACACATATCTTTAACCAGGTTTCTCACTCGCTCCATGCAAGCGTCATGCATCTTATGCAACTGCCAGACCACGTGCTGCTTTGACAATTCAATTCCAGTAATGTCCTGACAGCTACTCCTGAGCAGCCACTGATTCGAAGGAACACGCTTTGTCTTTGTTATTCCTTCTTCCTATGGCAGAGCTGCCATCATGTCTGCAGGGGCGCTTTGATGGATGAAGTCGCCAGCCAGATGCGGCAGTGGGGCTTATTTTTTGCAACATGGCTGCTGCTGATTGGCTTCTCTTGAGATGCCAAGCTGGCCGGCATCCCTAGAGATTCTTATTCGGTTTTGGCCATGGCATGAAGGTGAAAGTTTCAAGTTCACAGCATAAAACTCCGTGTTGCGTTTGGGGAAAAGGGTCATTAATGACAGGTAAGTTTTGAGTACAGAGGGAGGAATGGGGCGCAGTGCAGATGGAATGAAGCACTGGACCGGTTTTCCTCACTGAGTAATGCACGCTTTCTGTGGATGCATAAAAGCTACACGATTGGACGACATGTTTGATCTACCCCCAATGGCACTCACATTGCTTACAAATGCGTCTCAGAGAACTTTCAACCGACCCTAAGATATACATGTATGTATGTGGTTTATAAAGCGCAAACCTAACTAGGAAGTCCATCACAGCTTCGCATACGCTCCTTGCAGACTCTCACTTGGAGCCAATCAAGCCTCAACTGATCTTCATGTGCAGGAGTCAAATCCTAAAAAAGTGGGGGGACTCATTAGCATACCAATTGAATGTGGCATTACCAGAAATTAGCATATCAAGGTGCCCTATGAAAAAAGAGGGGGGTGACTCCGTCCACCCACGTGTAACCTCGACTTGAGCCCTGTATCACGTGCCCCCTGAAAGACCGTCAGCTCTACCCACTGCTTCAACCAAACAATCCCTTACATTTCTCCATCCAGTTTGGGTGTAAGGTGTCAGTTCTATGCAGTGCAATAAGTGGAATTACACAGGTGTTCTAACAAAGGGGGAGGGGGTGCACTATATTCTGGGTGTGGCCTAAAAGGGAGGGGACAGGGTTCTTAGGTAAGGGCTGCCACTCCAAAACGACGAGGGTTGCGTTTGTCCATTTCATTTCGCAGTCAGGTCTGTAATATATGAGATTGATTGTTTGTTTATAGTGTTAGAAGAATTAATGAGGGTAGAAATAGAAGACGGATGTCCTGCTCTTTGGAGATGGAAGATGGAATTGAATATTTAAGCAGGAAACCAGGCTCTAAAGAGGAACATCCTTAAGACCATCCTTAAGACCAAGAAGACCACAACCATCTAAACCCATAATGAGCACCTGCAATTGCCATGGCAGAGGACACAATGATAGAAGTATTCGGATCAATAAACTAAGAGCAAGTACTTAACAGCCTGGGACAGACACCACCTCTCATATGCTGCACTGATATGTTGCCAGTGATGTGGCCTACCTTTCTTCGCTGGACTTTCAAGAAAGAGTACTTCCCTGTATAAAGATTATATCCCGCGAAAGGATCAAAAATCAATAAACTATTAAGGTAGAAGAATGCACTCGTACTATAGCCAGCAAATCACTTTCCTTAAGGTAGGTGCTAGGCTTGACCATGTAAAGAAAGTGAATTCAGCTCCTTTGTCAAAAGCAAGATTCAAATTGCCATTCTGCGGCCATCGCGGGAGCCTTGCTGTACAGGCTGGTGCATCATCCCTTTTGCTGCGCCCACCTCTCCTTTTGTTTCTTATCCGCGGCACTGACCATCTCACAGGAAGCCTTTTCAGCACCCAAAAAAAATTGCTTCACTGATCAGCTTTTAATAACCCTCCCTCCCCCCTCTTAAGACATCTCCAGGGAACCTTCCAGTTCTGGCCAGCCAGATAGTGCATGAGTCAACCATGCGTTATCACTCACCGCCCCAAACCTCCTGGTGTGTGGTATCCTGCCCTAAAGAAGTCCAGGGCACCGCCTCTGAGTTGTCACCACTGTCCGAATAGTTATCTGCTAAAGCAAATAGGAGCTTTAACAGGAGTACTCAAACATCTAGTTCTTGCAGAGGCAGACTCAATTGTAGGCAATTGTCCTGGCTACGAGTCGTTGTCATTAAAAGGCGTACAGGGCTGGGAAATATAGTTGCATGCGTGACTGTCTTGTGTGACTGGCCCTGCCCAGCCATACAGGCCTTTGAGAGATAGCCAGGCCACAACAGCGTTGTTAAGGCCATGCAAACATGTTGCCATAGAATACATTGGTATGATTGCATACTGTACTCAATGCAAACAACATTCATGGATTGACTAGTGGAGGACTCAGCACCAGCAGAGCTCTAGCTCATTAATACATGTTGGAGGCTCCATCCCTGCTAGCCCCAGTTCACTTAAAACCCTGAATCAATGTGATTCAACTTATAGAGGAATGCTAGCTGAACCAGCATTTTTGCACCAGTCTGAAGGCTGCCGTTGTTGCGCCTGTCAGAATACTGCCACCATGTCTTTTTCCCCAGTGGCTTCAGTGCAAAGGGCATGAGTTTGAGCCCAATCTGTGCTTTTTCATTTGTGTCCTTTTTTCGGGGATCCTCACCTGCTCTCCTTCACCCTATTATCCCCCTTTTGGATCTCCTGTAATGCACCCAAACACACCTAATCAGAAGTTTACCCATGGGCATTATTTCTGCCTTGAGGCCATGCTGCCTTCATTGAGGGGTTGGAAATATGAGGCGGACAGCTTTGTGAAGATTTCTCAACAAATGCCATTTTATTATAAAATTAGGTTGGATGAACGCCTCACTATCCCTACCCTGACCAGGATACCCCTGCCTAAAATAAACTAAAGGAAAGACTCTAACAAAGGATATCTGTCCCTCACACTTATGCATACAACAAAAAAACAAGGAAATATATAGCAGTTCAAAATAAACAATAATGTTTGAATTTGTAATATCACCACAGTCTCTCCTTGTAACCTGGGTGAATTCCCCTTCCCCAGGTTCAAGCGTGATTTTGTCTCACAGTCAAGAAAAGAAACAAGGAAATCCTGATTTACAACAATGGTCTAGCACAGTTTGTTTCCACTTCAACTCATCAATAGAACGTTCCACCTCAGTTTGATGTAGCTTCAACTTGTTAATAGATAGTTCCCACTCAATTTGGTCTACCTTTAGTATCACAACTAACATATATTGCGTCTTAGTCAGGATGATTTGCCACAGATATATTTAGCTTCGCATTCAACATGGATTGTATTTTGTTGGTAACCCTTTTAAGCACTCCTTCAACTTCCACCTGGTTTAGTCCCATGCCAAGCCACTCCCCCAATAGTTTGCAGTCCAGGTATACTCCCCGGCCCAAACAGCATTTCACATCCAGAAGTGCTTTTGGGGTTATAATCACTTGACACATGTTTCACCACAACTTCATATTGTTCAACAAATTGCAGCTTCAAAAAAACTCCCAACAACTCTTCAGGGCAACCAAGATTTTTTTTAGTGCTCTGACAGCCTTCTGAAAATAATGCTCCTCTCCTTCTGGATTTCTTTTCCCAGAAGGGCAGCCTTTTTGCCACTCTTGTTTCCCCACTTCCCAAGTAACCAATGAATGATAGGAAAAGGGTCTTTTACTTCTGTTACCTTGACTTGAATAATGTGAGTTTATATCAACTTTCACCACAGGTTGTGCAATATGGGAGCAATAAGTGTTGCCAGTGGCTCCATGTCACAGTTGGTAATATCTGCTAGATTTTAACTACTCTAGTTTGTCTCTCTCTTGGCTTGGACAATGCTTGTAGGTGTTCACTTTTAATAGTGTTGTCCCTTTTTATTGCTGGTGTTGCCACAGACTCACACTTGTAATATTACAGTATTTTGGTGTTCTTATCATTTAGTTTTGCTGATGTTTGTTTCTTGGGTATTCAAAATTACTTTGAAAATTTCTCTCGCTCGCAAGTGCTGATTTTGCTTCGTTTCAGCAGCGCGAGATTCAAAAGTGCTTTTCAAGTCACTTTCACTCACACGCAAGTATCTCTCACTTGCCAAATACCTGGCTTGCATACACGAGTGGGGGAGGAGTGCTCCAGGGTCACAAGCAGGCTGTGAACTCACTGGGTAAGATGTGCTTTTCTCTTCCTCTTGCTGCTTGCAGGCTTTCTCTTCTTGTGGCTTCTCACGAATCTGCAAATATCTTCTTTCAGTTTGCTGCCACCAGCGCCACCTACTAATGGATCCCTCGTTGCTCCTGAGGTTCTGTGGCACATGTCAGCCACCAGAGACCTTAAGGCCCTCAGGTGCATGCCAGCCAGCTGAGATGGACGGGGATGTGAGAGCTTCCCACACTTTGCTTCCTGCGGCGCAGCCTCTGCGGAGTAGGTTGCAGAGGCCTCGAGGGGCAGAGACCCACTCAGGACCATCAGTTTCTCTCTGCCACACAATGGTCCAGTCGTCTTCTCTGTCCTCCAGCTTCTGCTTGAGCTGTCAACCATGCTGCTTCTGCTTCCTGCTGCATTTCTCCCCTTTTCTATTCTTCCTGTCCAGCACCTGAAGGGGCCTTTTAAACCTCTCATTCTCCCTCAGGAGTGAGTCATTTAAATTAATGAGCTAACCACTCCTATAACACTGCACCTCTTCAACCATCTTGCTCGTCCCAGTACGTAGAGGATCATGAGACTTGAAGTCCCTAATGACAAAGGTAGGTTTTATTATTTGAATTTCACTTCTGCACCTCGATTTGCTCTTTATAACACCTTTTAAAGGAATATCACGTAGATCAGTCACTAAACCTGATTGAACAGGGAAAGGCAATTCTTTTAGGTTGTAATTATCCATAAATTCCTTTCCACTGTACCTTTGGGTGTAACAGAAGTTTTATGTTTTACACATCTCTGGTGCTTTGACAGGGCTTTTATTTCTTCTAAAGCCTAGGAGCTCATGAATGTTTTTACCACTGTTTACATATGTATTCTGTGACACAGCAAGAATGGTTTAACAAGCCATTACACACTTTGGTTTTGCAGTCACCCTTCCATAGAGGAAGACAAATAGCATTTATCATCCCACAGAGTCCCCTTAGTGCCTTAAGCCTTTTCTCCTCCCAGGTGATCCTCCTGCAGAATACCACCCCCAAGGTCAGGATCAGAAAGACTTTCCCTGGCCACCTGGGAGGAGACTTTATGCAGGGAATTAGTCAGTAGTCCGTAGGATTCATCACATACACTTCCCCTAAATACCTGACCTCCCAATTCAGGTCCTTTTACCTCTTCTCCACCTTTAGCCTCCCCTGCATTCGTAGTGGATTCACATGCTTTCCAGTCCCAGATTGGATCCTCAATGAAAACCTCTTCTTTAGAAGAGTATGAGGAATGTATGGGTCTGTTCACGTTCTGATTCAAAATTTGGGAAATCGGTGTCAATAATGATTTCTTTGGGTAATCCTGGGATAACAGCAACGTTTGTTCTGTATTTCCCTGGATCCCAATAGTGACTGGGGTCCAATGATACATTTCTTCATCCCCATGTACACACACAACTTTAAT
Organism: Ambystoma mexicanum; assembly: GCF_040938575.1. Classification (NCBI taxonomy): domain Eukaryota; kingdom Metazoa; phylum Chordata; class Amphibia; order Caudata; family Ambystomatidae; genus Ambystoma; species Ambystoma mexicanum. The sequence continues at coordinate 277,561,749 of NC_090937.1, forward strand.
ACGATTTTTCAAGAAGAGTAAATTGGGTCTTATGGCCATTTGTCAATCAGGGCTTGAACCGGAATTCTATTCACTAAGACATTATCATGTGGTTTAAAGCCTCTATTTCCCAAGAATACGCTGTTTGTGGTTTTGTCATCATTATAGTACCCCTTCCTATTCTCCCTCCTAATGATCTCTTGCCATATATCCAATTTGCATAGGTTTTTCTTATTAGAAGGACAATGGCGTCCCAGGTGTCCAGCCTGACCACATGAAAAACATACCACTGAAGAAGGTTTCTGGTGTGGAGGTTCTTCTAATTTAGGGTCATCTTTCCCTTTTAATAAATTGACTCTTCTATCTCAACTTGTAGTGTTTTTGAACATTGGTTTGGAGAAATTCCCATGATTCCTGAGTTTCCTTATAACATGAGGAGAATGTTGTATCATTTTTGGTTCTCTCTTAATCTCTTCATGTTTATGCACATTTCTTACATGTCTACCAGCTTCTAATAAAATGTGGGAGGTTTCAACAACCAGGGCTAAATTAGGTTTATTGAGCTGTGAAATAGCTTTTTGTAAGAAGGGGGGTACTGAATGTATAAATTGCTCTATAGTTAGAATTTCTATTAGATCTTCTTGTGGTCTTTTCCCCAAACATAAAGACAATTATTTTGAATTCTAGCAGCTAGTTCTATAGGAGTTTCATCTGGATTCGGTTTAATATTTCTAAGCTTCTGTTTATGGAATTTCTCTGTCTGGCCCACCTTCTTTAATAATCCTTCTTTAATTTCAACAAAGGGAATTGTACTCTCTGGACTTAGGGGTGATAGGAATTTTGAAGTTCTCCTTTTAGAAGAGTGGCCAAATAACAGGTCTTTAATTCCGGGCTTAAATTTAACTGGTATACCAACGTTTCAAAATGTAGTAAAAGTTCACTAAATCCTCCCTTCTCCATGGGGTTGTAATATTCCTTGGGGAATTACTGGTCTCTGCAAAGACGCTGCTATTCTGTCTAGCCCTTCCTGGAACCTAGCTTAAGCCTGTATTTGATGTTCAATCAATTTTGTTAAAAGAACATCTAGCTTAGCCATTCGGAACAATGCCCTGAGAACAGCACAGGGTATTGCTAGAAGGGAACATATTTCTGAGGCAAGGAGGCAGAACAAATGGTTGTCTATTAAAGACAACATCTTGCTAAAACTGTTCCGCTAACTGACAAATGCCTTAACAATGCTGCCCCCCGATAACTTGTGGAAAGAATCAACAGAAGAATTACCAGCCAACCCACTAGAACTGCTAATTCAGACTGCCTAGTAGTACGTAGGCTTAAACTTACAAATCCAGGGGGATCAGCTTCCCAGTCAAAGCAGCGCAGTTATGAAACTCCCTCCCCCCAACCCTCAGAGCGGGTCAAACCTTTCTCAACTTCAGACTTAACACCATTAAATGTCTTAAGGAAAATTACCACTAACCTTACCCCCTTACCCTCCTGATTCTCTGTCATCAGCATGTATCACAGCATTACCTCATACTATGTGCCTATATAGCTCTAATGTATATAACATTTGCAAATGCTTGAATATGTTGTACAGTAACAACACTGTACATTTTGTAATTATAGACAGTCACGATCCTATTGTATGTATGTATATATTTCTTTACAGCCCCACAGTAGCATCTCACCGGGGTACTGTTGTACACTACTTGTAATCTATGTAACCTAAGGTGAAAGTATTCCTTTATCTTCCTGCATTTTGCACCATGATACCTCCGGGTTTGGTGCGCATTACAAATGAATAAACAAACAAAAAAACAAACAAACTATAACAGTTTAGATTATAGTCAACATTTTTTAAAATATTAGATAATGGCCTTTGGCAGAAAAAACATTTGTGCCGGTCGAGGGGAAAGGCTCCTTTGGTTAATATGCATTCTTTTATTTGGAAGATGGTATCTTTTGGTTGCCCATGTAAAACAAACTCTTCTGCCTCTATAGGATGTATTATTAATTTCATAAGGACATTTTAACCCTTTTCTTACTCGTGGATTCCTAGTTTGTAATAACTTAGTTGCATCCCACTCCGACACCATATGTGAGGGATCAGAAATGTGAGGCGGACAACTTTATGAAGAGTTCTCAACAAATGCCATTTTATTATAAAATAAGGTTGGATGAACGCATCACTATCCCTACACTTATGAGGATTTCCCTACCTAAAATAAACTAAAGGAAACACTATAACAAAGGATATCTGATTTGTTCCAACTCTTCTCTGTCTGGGTTTTTCACTAAATAATTACTAGTTCTAGGATCTGGCGTACTGTCTATGCCCCCCCCATTTGGACAGCATTTTATTGTCACTAGTGGGTAATAAAATAAGCACCTTGTCCCCTGTTTAAAATGTTCTCACGTGACTGTTCTTGCTATACTGTTTTTCTTTCTTATTTAGTTTGTGCTAAATCCCTGTTACTCCAGGCAAATGCTCATGAATTCTCCAAATGGGTTTTTAGGGGCTATATATATTCACTAAAACGTTTTTCATCTTGTTGCTATGAATGGTCTCTTACTATGTCCTGGATGGTCCTGTGCTGTCTTCAAAAGAGGAGTTCAAATTGTGAAAACCCCTTAGAGGACTAAGCGGTATCCTGTAGCACCATTAAGACAAGTGGTAATGCTGTTTCCCAGTTCTTCCCTAGGGTTTTGGATGTTCTTTAGAGCATTTTTTTTAATGGTTTTGTTATATCATTCTACCAGACCATCTATTTGGGGGTGATAAACTGAGGTATGTAATCTCTTTATAGTCATCTACTGGCATACTTTGACTAGCTATTCAGGTATACCCACACTGACTACTCTTTAGGTATACCCATGCGGGCAAAAAATTGAGTGAATAAGTCACACACTTGTTTGGCAGACATGTCCCTCATATGGAAGGCCTCAGGATATCTTGTGGCATAATCCACTATGACAAGTGTGTATTGATACCCTCTGCTTGCTGGTCCGAGGAGTCCCACAATATCCATTCCTATCCTCTGAAAGGGCACTCTGATTAGAAGCATTTGTTGTAATGGTGCCTTGGGAGCTATATACGGCTGCTAAATTGACATATGAGGCAGTTTTTAGAACATCTGGTTACATCCCCATATATACCAGGCCAATATAATCATTTCAGGCGGTTCTGTTGTGTCTGTCTGAGGCGAGATGTACACCGGTGACACTGTTGTGGGCTAACTCCAACAGGACCTCATGATAAGGTTTAGGTACTAGCACTTGTTCCTTTTCTTGGTTGTCGTCCGAATGATATACTCGCTAATATATGCCATTTTGTTGTTTGTACAAAGGTCTCTAGGCATTTCCTGGTCCTTGTTGTGATCGGCTTTTAGCCTGGCTATTTGGAGAGTGTCACTGGTCTTTGTCAGCACATAATGAGGGTATTCGTTCTTACAGGTTCCAGTCTGCTATACTGTTCTGGTTGATGTTCCTTTTCCAGACCTTCTTGTCTTGCCTAACTGCTTTCCGTGCTTTCCATGTTTGTGTAGATGAAGAAGAAATGTCTTTGTTATGAAATTCTTCTCTCTGCCAATCACTTCTTCCTTTTGGTCCCTGTAAGTAGCAGGGCGGGTAGGGAAGGCATTATGGCAGCCCTTATATATACAGCTGTGTTCCTTACCTTGAGCTTAATGACCTTTGAGGGATACGTTTTTACATCCCCATTTACACATTAAATGTGCATCACATTTTTTCCATCCACCCTCTTTCAACTTGTGAAATGACTGCTGTCTGTTGGCTTCTGTTATTCGGCATTGCCAGTGTGGGAATGCTGTCAACACATTGATGAAATCGGGCTATATGGCCCATCTCTTTACATTGAAAACATTGTGGTTGTCATGGTCCCATCGGTGTAGTTGGAGTATATGTTTCATACCTGGTAGCCTTTTTTCAGATGGCTTGCAACAAGGGATTGTGGGATTTTGTCCAGGGAGGTTCTTGGGGTATATACAGAGTGAGCCACTGTTCCCCATAATCTTAGAAAGCTATGAAATGTAGATGCGATAATGCTGGCCTCGGCCAGGCTGGGTCAGTGGTGCCGGAGACCCGCCATTGAATGGGTGCTGGTAGTGCTTCCAGAAACTGCTCTAGTATTATTTATCCGGTCATGATGGCCACAGAGGAAGTGGCGGGTTGTAGCCATTTCTCTGTCATATCCTTCAATCTGTAAAACTGTTGTCTAGGGGTCTCCCCGTTCTTTAGTCAGGTGGCTCTAAACTTGAGACGGTATGCTTCTTTGTCTAGTTCTAGGCGTTCCAATATGTCCCTCGTTATGTCAATGTATGGAGTGTCTCCTGTGGGATTTGCAGCTTGAAATGCTCCTGCCATTGGTCCCATGAGCAGTGGAGCAACATATTGTCCCCACCTGTCTTGAGAGCATTGAACAGTGCATGCTATGCATTCAAAATTAGTAAAAAAAATGCTGAGTCGTCCCCCTCTTGATACTTCAGTAATACAGATGAGGGTATCACAAGATGTACTCTGCACAAGTGCTTCTTGATGTATATCTTGTGCGGTGGTTTGTCTGGTACTCTGTAGTTGGATGACCGTTTGGATCAGCCTGAGCCTCTTGAATTTGTAGTTGTACCAACTGTTGTTGTTGCTCTCCGTTAGTTGATGCCCTGATCAGCGTCTCCATGGCGTTCCCTAAATCCTAAATCTAAATTCCACTTCTGACACCACTCTGTGTGAATAAGGAGGACTGATTGCTTGTGTTTAAGGTTTTTTATTGTTTTAATCTTAAGGTTTATGTCATGCAGCTTCTTTAGTTCACTTCACCAAAAATGTCTATGAGTATAATTAGGGTAGGGGCACGACTGGTTCCTTGGAGTCCATATCCTCTCTCCCCTCTGGGCTTGCAGCCTAATATGCCCAGTAGTAGCGAGGGCTCTCTCCGACATCGTCTTCCTCCTGAAACAAAGGAAGTCAGAAAGACACAAAGTAACTGACCCATCCGTATTTATGTAAAAAGAGGTTTTCTGTATCCAATCACTGAATGAGTGTCCTTGTTTTTTCTCTGTGTCCCTTAAACTGTAGGTCCCACACCCATTTTTTCCCAACCTGATTCTATTCTCTGGTGGCCATGATACCTCTAACTGATGCAGTTCCCTGCAGGGCTCCTTCACTGCATGTGAATTGATGCAGCATTTTGGCACCCCATGGTACACCCAGCATTCCTGGATCTTTTGGGTGAAGTCTTCCAGAGGCCTCTGTGTTCCTTCTCCTTCCCACCCTCGGGCAATGCTGGTAAGATATTCAGCCTCATTACGAGTTTGGTGGTATCTTGGCGGTAATACCCCAGAGCTACCACCAAATGGTATTACTGTAACCACCACTTGGTACAGTGGTATTTCCACTGGTAGTATTACCACCGGCAGTAATACCGCTGATTAGGTCATTTTTGGGTGGCAAGTTGGAGGAATTATTTCTTCCAGAATTCTACTGGAGGTGTTTCCTCTGCCTTACCTCAAACCCTGTAGTTCAGCCATGTGGCAATGTGGTGGTAATTCAGTGGTAACTGAGTTGCCACTGAATTACCACAATTGTTCACCCCACCTCCGAACTCGTAACGAAGCCTATTGTTCCTTACTAGTGTAGGCATTATTAAACACGCCTTAGTGGGAGGTGTGTTTTCTACCCACGTTCCTTCTCACAGGGCCACCGAATTTGTGAAAGTCATATTAGTTTTACAGTAATCTACAAGTAGTCAAAGGAGAAGCCATTAACATTTGAATGGAAAGACAGTACTGCACTAGAGGGTGAAATTTTCACATTGCAGTTTTTTTCTTGGTTGGCACGGGGGTCGGAAGAGCACATCTCCAATGTATGACCAATTTATTGTCAGTGGATGCTCCATACAGCCAGCTGAAATGCTGTCTGTCATGTTGTTAGTAGATGACTCTTTGTCATTCAAAAGGGGTCATAGCGCCTGCCCCTCCATTCTCTGGCTACAATGCGCATGTCTGTACTCTGACAAGGGTGTGACGTGAAGTCCTTTCAAGCACACAGGTGTGAGCATGTGACCGTCCATTCCCATAACATTTGTGGACTTGAGGTTAAGCACTTGCCCGGTGTACCCTCAATCGAATGAAAACCGGGGTTCAATTCTAGTGAATCCTTGAATCAAAAGGATGAACCCCCACAATTAAGTGGGAAGAATCATTGAAAACGCTCAACCAATGTTATGTTTTTCGCAGTACACAGTAGACACTACTAAGGATTTTCAAAAATATTTTTGCCATTGTTTTTGTTCGGTTAGCACTGTCCTAAAAATTCGATTTAAACTGTAACTCATTTTGAGTTTATTCCACAACATAACATCTTTTTCACACACACCTAGTTTCTGGTGCACTCCACTCCTGCCGCCTAGGAGCAGAGGCCTAACCAGGATTGTCTAACAAGTAGGGCCTGAAGCTAACGTAGTTGGGCCTAGCACAGGGAGAGCCTGCAAAGGGAAGGCCGCTTGTTCTGCTTCCCGCCAAATGTGCAGGAGCGCTGGCACACGAGAAGGTGGCTTGGGGGTGTTCATCCGCAGAGAAAAGTTTTTAAATAATGGGTTCAAATTGTGCATTTTGCAGCACACTTTAGGTGACGAATTATGTAAAAGGCCACACAGTTTTCAATCGATTTGTAGGGTAAAACATGAAAAAATCCATTAGATGGCAAGTAATTTTCCAATGCATTTTCATGATGACTTTGCTCGCTTAGGGCCAGTGTTCTGCCAGTGTATAAACATTTTCATGTGGATTGTCCCCAGACATGTTCATGCTGGTGCAACTATGTATGTCGGTATTCCTTCATAAGAACATACTAATGTTTGCTTTGCCTGTGATGCCATTAATTATACTATAACCAAATATGTTCACGTTGGATCTGCCAAAATAAGCCAGTATCCCCCCCATAAGAACATACTGATGGATTTTACTTAATGTCAGTATAAGAAGCCATGCCTTTTGACTTAATGTCAGCAAAAGAAGCCATGCCTCAAAAAGAAAATGTGTCCTTGGTGGCAACACAAATGCGCACCCCGCCCATTTAAAAACAGTCACCATGGTGCATTTGCTTCCTAACGCCCGTAAAAAATGTCGTGCCACAGTAACAAAACCTTTCCTTGCAGACTGCACAAATGCCCTCCGCCAGATAATAACACTCATTAAGTTGCCTTTGCCCAAATAGGCCAGTAAAACATGCAAGAGATTGTCCATGCCCCAAAGCCCTATTGGGCTCCAGGTGCACATACAAATACACAGAAGCACACACACATATTCATACACATTCACCCACCAGTTACGCATCAATACATCTGTCATTCACATGATCACCCAAAAGATTCACAGCGCATTCTCATTCACACGCAGACCCATACACAAAATGTACACTGCATTCATTTATTCATATGCACACACTTACAAAGACAACCCTACATACATGCATATGCCCAATTACAGACACCCCTATCATGCAGGTACTCGTACATGCATGCATAACTAAATGCATACAATCTTTGCACACATGACATTCATACACACTGCTGGCGAAAATGCTTATTGTTGTACCTGTTTCCCTCCAGATTTGACATGATGCCGCCTTGTCAGTTTCTCTCAGGGCTCCTGGCTCTGTGCTCCATGCAGGCGGGAAACAGGAAGCTGGAAGAGCTTCCTGGTTTCTGACATGCACAGAGGAGCCGGAGAGTGCCCCCTGGTGCTCAGCTGTGATAGTGGAATATGTGAATGCTAATTTAGGCTGCAAAGTGGATTTTGAGTGGACCTTGCCTGCACAGGCTCTACCCTGTCTACGCCTCTGCTTAGGAGGCTATAAGCAGATGAGCACAAGGCTTCATTCCTGTGAATTCACACACTGCTTCTTGTCATGTGTCACGTGGAAGTACTTTCAAGCACATAGGAGTTCAGGGGGCAGTGCCCGTCATTCCTTTCACACTGGTAGGCATTGGATGGGACACATGCCAGGGAAACTTAGTAAACAATTGGGGATAGCAAATCGCAGTAGCGTTGGCACTGTTATAATGTATTTTCTGTGTCCTGTTAAGCAATCAATTTTTCTTTTTTATTCTGAGTGTTTTTTCATATCGATATAAACCAGTAATTCCATTCTAGAGAATCTATCTACTGGCATTAAAGGGCATTGACAGTCAAGGGGAACTGGCCATCTAGAAACCCAACTTGCAACAAAAACATGTAGTTTATGAGCAGAGTCAACAAAATAAATGACCCATGAAAAAACATTCTTTATTTAATAAATCGCAGTACCTTGCCCATTTTATGAAAAATGCACGATGAATATGCAGTGAATGAAGACAACTGTACAAAATGTCTTGTAATGGTCACACATTTTAGAAAAACAAGTCAAAATCATGAACACACATATAAATGAGCAGTTCAAATACCAAATGTACTCTCTAACACCAACTGCTTGCACACCTCACCCTCTTCCCAATCACACAATCACACATTCAGCTAAAAATACTAACCGCCAAAAATGTAAAAAAGCATCAAGTTCAGAATACCTAGCAGTGATGAATGCTGGCTGACATTTGCTTTTCTTTCCACAGCTCAATGCTCAACAAATTAATACACCCAATGCGCAATGCATCTATTGGGAACTTAAGTCCATCAGGCAAAATACCAATCACAAATGCTAAAAGCTTGGTCAACTCGTGTCTTGGCTAGGTCAATTTCATTTCACCTGGACCTCTGCCTTCATCAGAACCACAAACATTTTGGGTTGTGGTCAGTGGTCAGATGTTTGCTTTCATGGGTGTGTTATGTTGCAGTGGTTGTGACTCCAATCATTGTATACTTACTGTTTGCTTTGTTGAGGCTGTGTGCAGTTCTTTGGCCAGGCCATACACCCAAGACTCTAGGCCCTGGTCACAAACTCTGCAGCAGAACACACTCATGCAAGCAAATATTTTGGGTTGTGGTCTGAGGTCAGTGGTCAGGTGTTTGCTTACATGGGTGTGTTATGCTGCGGCGGTTGTAGCAACCGCCGCAGCATAACACACCCATGCAAGGAAACATTTTGGGTTGTGGTCAGTGGTCAGGTGTTTGCTTGCATGGGTGTGTTATGTTGCCGTGTTTGTGACTCCAATCATTGTATACTTGCTGTTTGCTTTGTTGAGGCTGTAAGCAGTTTTTTGCATGGTATGGGAAAACGGAGCAGACATTGGCCCTCATTACAACCCCGGCGCTAAACCATGGCGCTATTAGCACCATGGTTGGTGCCGGTGTTGTAACAAGTCCGCCATGGTGGAATGGGGAAATACCGCCCCATTCCAAGGTTGGCGGGGCGGTATTTCCCCATTTCACCATGGCCCTTCCCCATTCCCATTTTTGACCCATAGGGCTCAATGGGACTGGGGAAGGCGCTAAGTACGGTACCGCAAATTGCGGTACCGTAATTAGCACTGAGGTCCCTTTGCAGCACCCTACTTTAACGGCTGGGAAAACCAGCCGTTAAAGTAGGGTCCCGCAAAGGGCCCTCGTAATCAGGCGTTAAGGGTTTAACGGCGCCGGCACCTTTTACAGCACCGTTAAACCCTTAAGGACAGGGTCGTAATGAACCCCATTGTTTTTTCATTCTCTGTGATCAAAGAAAAGATCACATGTTAGTGTAGGTCGTTTGTAATGAGTTATTGCATTGCATAGCAGACATTTCTGTACTTTGTCAACCCTCATAGTTAGTACCTTACAAGTACTATGCTTCAAACAAGCGTACTGTGCAATTTGCTCAGGTCCTGTGTTTGTTCGTATAATCATTGGGTCTGGGGGAATAAAAATCCATGCAGGATCAAATAAACCTTTCTACATTATGGTACAATCTTTTTCGGTGGTTGATTTCAGTAGGAGGAATTGAATAGGTGTATGGTTTTGGTTTGGAAGTGGTGGTACTATTGTTGCAGTTAGATACCAGTTGGCGTATTCTAATTGTTTATTTTTTGTTGCATTTTAGCAGTATTCATTTAACTGTTTGGTTGGTGCAGAATTTTGGGGCAGTTAGATACCTGTTGGCTTATTCAAACTGTTCATAGTTTTGAAGTTGTTGAGGGTATTCTTATACGTAATAAGTGTTGCAGGGTTTCCTTAGAAAAATGTATATTGCAGTTTTCTGGTTATAGTTAGATAACAGTTGGCGTATTCTAACTGTTTATAGTTTTTCACTGTTAGATAGCTGTTGCCTTATTCTATTATTTTACGGATTTAAAGGTTATTGAGGACATTTTGTAGATGTTTATACTCAGATTAGTGTATACATTTTGGTTTTAAGAATATTAAGTAAGCGTTTACAAGATTTACTGGTAAGATCTGTTTTAGAGTAAGGGAAGTATCATTACATTCAAACCATCCATATTTCTTTTTTATGTATACAGTGTAGTGAACTGCATTGGTTGTGGCTCCTGCGTGGTAGATTATGCCTACTGTTTTGAAGGTTTTCTTGCCAAGTGATACTTGTCCATGTGTGAATCCAGTCAACTTGCAGGTGCTTTTGGTACCATCTGCATTGTAAAGCAAAAGCATTACTATTACATGTTCACTATGTGACTGTATTTGTAAGTTGGAATGATTATCGGAATTGCAAGTAGTACATAATCTGCCATGGTTTGCATTTTGTACAAGCTGCTGAAATGGAATGGATTTACAGTTAGGTATGGATACATACACGAAGCGTTCATTAGGCACTTGTTCCTGTGCCACATGGCTGCAGAGAGTGCATGTATGTTTCCACATGTATGAAATCTGCAAGATTTCATTTATAGGTATGTTTTTGTTTTCCAGTACTTGTAGTAAGTACATTAGAAATTCTTGTGGATCTTCTTGTGTGTTTATAGTGAATCTGACCATTCCAGCACAGAAGTCCAATTTCTGCCTTATTCCAGAGACACTGTAAGCGTTGTCAGGATTGTTGGTTGCATTTCTGTGAAGGACTAACATTTTCTAAGATAATTGGTCTGTCCTGTTTAAGTAAATGTTTTCAACAATTGGTGGCAGTTGGAATAGAATATTGATTGCTACATTTGCATAGCAATTTACACCAGTTGTATTGGACAATTTGAAAGGACCAGACAGTTCTGTGTCTAAGTCATTTGATGGAAGTGCACGTTTTTTCTTTGAAGAGGTAGTTGGTTTTGTTTGTGTAGTAGATCCTTCTTTGGTTGTGGTCATTGATGAAGTATCAGCTTCTTTTAATTTCTTTTGAGGTATTGTTGTGAGATCCTGTATAATTTGAGTCTGAACTAATTTTCTTTTACAAACCTTTGCTTTTTGAGGAACAGGGTAGGTTTTGAGATGGGGTGCATAGAATGCACATAGTCTATTTTATTCTACAACACAAGGAATATCAGACTTTACTTTACTTGCATCAAAGTTGACTAGAAATAGTCCTTCAATTGAACATAGGTGTGACAGTGCTACATAGCTCATGCCTTCTTTAAACACTGTGCTGCCAATATCTATCAATGCTTGATCTAGGGTAAGACCTCTTGATTTATGAATGATGACTGTGTATGCTAGAGATAGAGAAAATTGTTCTCTGTGTACATACATGTCTTTGAAAAGAAGGAATCAGGCTGTTGAGCGTCCTATCCTTTTAACTTCTGACAGTTTGTCAAAGTGAATATTGACAAACTGAATGGTGTTTTCGGGCGGTTATGTTTGAAAGCCAACAACTGTACCAAGTTCTCCAAAAACTAGTCCTTGCTCCACGTCAAGGTTACGTTTGAGCATTACTTTACAGATTAAAGACAATTTTAATATTTTCTAAAAACAAGCTGTGTTAGAGATAGAGTTTTCTAAGGTATTTAGTCGTGCTGTGGCTTGTTCACAAATGGGTAGTGTCATACCATGCACATCCAGTTTATTTCAACATTGTTTCATTGAATTGTGCACAGCTTGCAAGAGTTGGCTTCAAGGACATACAGTTTACATTTCTGTGTGATAATTGTTCCATGACATCAGTAGCACACAAGTTATGCCCGTAGAGTGGATGGGTGTGTCTGGTATTTAATACAGATTGTGCTTCTTTAGCTAGTACACCAACTCTAATACTTTTCAAAATGTTGGCATAGGTGAGGTCTGCAGACTGGCGCATGTTTTCAGTTAATTCTTTAGTTTGGAAATGTTGCCAAAGATTGACATTTCCTATGCTGCCAAGAGTTTTATGGCGTAGTTTGTGCCCTAAGGTTTTAAAAATAGGTTCACCTTTAACGGTTGTTAATTGAAGAAGATCTCCAAAAACAATAATGTGTTTTCCTCCAAAGAGTTCTTCGTAGTCTGTTTTGAGGACCTCTTGTAATCTGAGGTGAATCAAAGCCAACATTAGGTTGGAGACCATCCTCAGCTCATCTATTAGGAGCATTTTCATTTGTTTCAAAACTCTGCGCAGTTCCATTGCAGCTTCTGGTGAAAGTTTGTAGTAGTCTAATTTTTTTTGGTGTTCTACTAGGAGTAGCTATCAGTGTAAAGTGGCACTGCCTATGTTGTAGGCAGCTAAACCTGTGGGGGCAGTTACAACAGCTGACAGTTTGTTGTTTGTCAATTGTTGGAGGAACTTGCTGATGATTTTTTATTAAGAATGTTTTCCCTGAACAAGCGTGACCACTCACATATAGCAGTATAGGTTTGTACTGTTGACAGGTACAAGTTTTAGTTTCGTGCTGCATACCATGTTCAATTTGTTTAGTTATTTCTAGGAAAATGCTATGCTGTTCATTGTTTAAAAGTGATTTGAGTGTAGCAAAGTCTTCTGTAGACCCTTCATACTGGCACATGGTGTTTTCTACTTCAGTCATGGCTAATTCTGCCTCATTTGCTATGAGTGGCTGTGGAAGTGGTTCTTGGCTTCCTGTTAGAGAAGGTTGACTGCTCTCAGGAGTGTCTATATTTCGTTGTGCCTGGAGTTCTTCTTTTTGTTGCTGTTCACTATCTAACATGGTTTTGTACTGCATAAAATGTATCTGTCATAGTGCTTTCATTTGCTTTGAAAGCGTCTTCGTAGGAGACATGGGTATCTAATAAATCTTCTTCTTTTCTCCATGGTTTAAAAAGTTGTAGTAGGGCCATGTAATACAGTATTTTATGTTGAAGAGTTTTTAATGACAATTTCATATGATTAATTAGGCTGTGTTTGGTAAGTTTCACTAGGCTGCCTTCACAGTTTTCCACTCTCTATCTACCTTTCTTCTCATTTGGTTTAATATTATTTTTGTAGGTGAAGTTTAGACACATGGGGCCTCATTACACGGTAGGCGGTAAGGGTTAATGGTACCGGTGACCGTTAACCCTTACCGCTTTACTACGAGGTCCTTTAGAGGGTTGGTACTTTAACGCCTGCTTATAGCAGGCGTTAAAAACCAACCCGCTAAGGGACCTTGGTGCTAATTACGGCACCGCAAATTTGCGGTACCGTAATTAGCACCTTCCCCATTCCCATTATGCCCTATGGGGCGAAAATGGGAATGGGGAAGGGCAATAGTGGAAGGGGGAATTACCACCCCACCAACCTTGGAATAGGGTGGTAATTTCCCTTTCCACCAAGGCGATGCCGGTATTTTAACAGCGTGGACCAAGGTGCTATTAGCACCTTGCTCCACCGCCTACCGTGTAATGAGGCCCATGGTTTCCAAAGCGGTACTCCTGTTTGGGTAGTATGTGTCTAGTAAGTTGTTTTTCAAAATGTCCTGGCTGTTGGGATCGTTTTTAGCTATTCTTTCTATGTCCTTGTACGATTTTAGAACTCTTTTTCTGGATGCAGACGGACCAAGGCTTAGCCACACTATGTTTTCAGATTTTCCATATAAGGCAGAGCCGGTTAAACGGTCTGCCGTTTCGTAGCTGCCACATTCTCTGTGGGAGAACATTTTATATGCCAAAGCTGTCAATTTCTGTGCCAGTGTTTTGTCAAATGAGATGTCGTCACAGAGGACTTTCAGCTCTGTTTTCTCTGCTTTGGTTAAGTAGGCTGTGACATATTGTGCAACTGCAGTGGAATTGTCTGCAATTTATATTTGCTTAGGATGGCAATGATTGCATTGTAATCATTGATGTACTTTGATCCTTCTGTTCTTTTTATGCAGTATGCAGTATGCATTTGACACTATGTCTAACTGAAGACATGAAGTTGTTCACTTGTCCTGTTGTTGAAACTGGTCTAGGGAAACCAAAGCAGCATTTGGTGTAGAATTTTCCTTTGTTTTTATATTTGCACTGACAATACTTGCCACACTTGTGTCTTTGAAATTGTAAAATGTGTGCATGTAGGTCACTATGTGTAGTTTGTGAAGGGATTTCACAAGTGACATATTTCTGAATGAACTGCAAAACAGTGGCATCACTGGCCTGACCAAATTTAGGAGCATCTTTAATCCACAACAGCATGTGGATGTGTGATGCTCCTCTGGCTTTGTATTGTTTTCTCCAAAAGAAGTGTTGCCCTTCTCTGAGGGGAGGAACTGTTTTATTACAAATGAAGTGTAGCATAGCAGTGAAGCGATGATGCAAATATCTTGATACATTTACAGGATCAAGAGAGCAGAGTTCTCCTGGTGTTTTTATGTCTGTATTTGTTTTGTTTTTGTTTGCTATGCGTAGGAACTCATGCAAATCTTCCCATGCATATTCTGCACAACTTAATGTCACAAACCATGTGGGTGGGCCAAGGTTTCTTATCATACAGCGTACTTCTGCGTGTCATCAGAACCAGTATTCTTTTGTACCACGCATGTTTGCTAAAAGATTTGTAATGCTTTACTGTAAAACTTCATCTTTTTCTTGTACTTTTTGTAGTAATTGCATAGCAGACATATTTTGAAATTGGTGCCTGCGTTCAATGTGTGTGCAACTGCATAGCATAGAGTTGCTAGTTCACTTTCAAAGAGAAGGTGGAATAGGTATTCCATGTTTTGTCTGAATCTGGGTTCTTCAGAATACATTTGTAAACAGTGGTATTCTGATGCTGTTATTTGTGTGGGTTTTTCATCGTACCTTCCTCCTTTTCCAGTAGGAAAGAGTAGAGAAAAGGCTTGTGCTTCTACACTTTTTCCTATATTCTGATTGGAGATCCTCTGGCTTGCTGCATTTGGTAAGTTTCCAGTGCATCATCTATGATGTCTTTAGAGTGCAATGGGTGAATTCTATAATGGTCTAAAATATTGGATACTGTAATAGGATCTAGAAGTAGAAATTGGCCAGTTCCCGATGAGTCTTTAATTATTTTGGTGGTTTCCCTCAGGTTTTCTTCAATGTTTATTTCTTTGTAGTATTTATTGCCGTCTTTTAGATATTGCAGGACTTCTCTAACTTGATGTAAGTCCACTAGTTGCTGCCAAATTTGTTTGTCTTTTGTAGGTACGCCATTTACTAGGATAATCAAAGATTGATCTATTGAATGTTGCATTCCCAGAGTTTGTACATTTTCTTTGAAATCTAATGGCAAACAAATTACTTTGCCACAAATGCCTTTCAGTAATTCAGAGGGAGGTCATTTTGCTGTTTTTGGTTGAAGGCGTATTTTTGCTTGAAATGGGTGCACTGTTTGAATTATAATGCTCTCATACAAGATAAGATGTTGCAGTGGTTTTGCCAGTGGGAATATTTCCAAGTTATTAGTGATAGCACGTGAAGATATTTGGTTGTTGTCAAGTTTTGCAGTGCAGTATTTGCAAAGTATTGAGGGGTTAGTAATTTAGTATTTGTTTTCTGCTATAAGATAGAGAGCTAATTGGAACCACTTGGAGTCTTCATTGTCTTCTATTTTATACATTATGTCTACAGTTTTTGTGCTATTTCTATAAAAAGTCCTGTGGCAACACACACACACATGGTTTGGTACTTCAGCAGATGTGCTTGTAAGTTTTAGTATTTATTTTTTGTATGTGTGTAGAAGGTTGCCATCTGTAAAGTTGTTGCTACACTGTTCTAAAGATATTGAATTTCGTAAGTGTGTTTCACTTCCAAAATATTTTCTCTGGATGTGCTCTATTTTTTCAAATAGTTATTTGGCTGTACCATGTAGAAGAATGTTATTTAAATTGGCCAGTGCTAAAGCAGGACTTTTGGCATAGTACAGTTTATGAACAAGATTTCTTACAGTTGAATGGTTTGTTCCTATCATTTTGAAATGGTGGAAGGTGCTTTTGCAAGTAGGTCCAGAAATGCAGGCTAATGGATGTCCTTGTAGTCCTGTGTATTTGTGCACTGGACAGGAGTCCATAGTTTGTAATAGTTTTATTTTTAATTTGTCTTTGCCTTTCACATACTGATTGAGAAACTTGCGTAAAGATGTAGAATATTTTTTTTGTACATTACACATTGATGTGCACGGCCATTTGTAGACTGGACGTATTGGTTCAGTGGAATGGAGAGCTGATGCTACGTTTTCTGGGGATATTTTAGTGATCAGCGTTTCTTGTTCTATGATGGTATTGTTAACCTTTTCATACCCTTGTCCACTGCTATGTATGGCAATTGGGTTTGTTTGCTTTTGTTTGTATGCTTCTTCATTGAAATATGGTTCTGTGCTGGTGGTGTGACTCCACTCACCTGCACAGATGTTTGCTATCTTTATTGATATTCCATTTGTTCAGAAGTCCTTGTTGTAGTTTAGTAATTTGTTTTGTTAGTTATATAATTCCATTTAAAACTAATATAAATAATTTCCTTTTGAGAAGGATTGCACTGTCTATGAGAGATTCCAGGAATAGTTTTCTGCAGTAGGTTTTAAGCATTGAGCATGATTTCTCCCCTGTTTTTATAAGGTTCTGAAGGACTCTGTGGCAGAACTTTTTTTGTAAAATAATTTTTAGGGTATGCTTACTTGTGGCTACATCAAGATTTATAAGTGCAGTGTTAGCCCTAGTGGTAGCTGCAGACTTTTTAATACCTTTCTGTTTAGTTTTACATTATGAAAGAGGTGTCAAAGTTTCTTACTGCAAGCTGCTTTAGTTTTGCTTAGTGACTGTATTAGCTTTTTTGTTTGAACTTTTTGTATAAATTCTGCTAGAGGTAGCTGCTTATTTTGTACACTTTTATTTTGATTTGCTCTATTTCTGCATTGCTTTCCATGGAGTTGCTTTTTGGTAGGCTTTCTTTGGTGTCTTTTGGAGAAAAAAGAAAGTGTGGGTTGGGACGTTGTGCAATGTATGTGTGCATTGTGCATGACTATCTGAGTATGATGATAGGCATGTATGTAGAGGTGTGTGATTGTGGAATGGGCGGTTACTTCAGGTTGGGAAAGCTATTTTCGTATTTGTGTGTTACTATACTGGTGTACAGATGACAATACAAAGTGTGCACCTGCTGAGGTGCAATCAGTAATACTGAATCTAATGCTGTAGGGATGATACAATTGTTTGTTCTACAATACTAGAATACTACAGTGTTTGAGTAACAGTTAGAACACGACAAAAGTATTGCACTTACTTTGTTGGATGCAAAGAGAAGGTTTCTTCTGGATTCTGTCTTGTACTTCAGACGCTACTGGTTTTCAGGAGTATGGTCTTCACTGCAATTTTGAAAGAAGGAAGTTAGTACATATGTGTGTTATGGCACAGTAATTTCACTTGAAGAATAGATTAGTTATATTTGCAAAAGGATTTCTTTCTAGGAAGAGTTACTGTATGTGTTAAATTGCATATCTTTGTATATGAATGGGGATTTTGGCGCATTAGCATCATTGCTTAGGGGGTTAGTGGAGTATTTATAGGTGTGTCCTATGAGGTGCACTTTTAAAAGTGTGTGTTCCTGTTGCACTGTTTAGTGTGTTAATGGATTAGTGGAAGTTGTAGTAGGCCGAGAAAAAAGCTTGGAAAAATTATACAGATTGAAAAGAAGAATGTTTTTGTGTGTGGGATTCCATTATTTGTTTTGTGCATAGATGCTTGCTACATGAGTGCTGGAAACATTTCAGTTGTTTGACTTTTCTGTCCACATTTCTGTTAGCACTGTTCTGAATGTATACATGTATTTGTTTGGTTTTGCAAGAATGGCAAGTGTCAGGCACTCTGTTTAAATACATGGATTTTATGTACTTGCAATGGTTTGGTAAAATACAAGCTGGTTTCCTGTTTTGTGTGCATTCTAGGAATTTCATAATAGTGTGTTAAGGGGTAAGTGGTTGTGAAAATGACAGAAGGAAATAAGAGAATAATAGTTTGGACATTGTAATGAGTAATATGGGTAAATTAAAACTTGGAAAGCAGACAGATTTGTAAGTGAACTTGATTATCGGAGATGGGAGAAATTACAGTATGCTTTTTTTGCAGATTATGCAGGGTTATTGGCAGGTACCCTGTTCATAGGCATTTATAAAAGAGTTGCAAATGTACTGTAAACAAAATATTCATACCTGTAGTTTGTATTGATGTATGTATATGTGGATGAATCAGGAAGGAGAAATCTTGGAGAGTTTTACAGTAGTTTTAGCTGTAGGTGCTTTGCAATCACAGGAGACTTATACTCAGAGTGATGAACAGTTAATCTAAAGTGCTGAATTGTGATGATAGAGTTAGATGTAGAGTGCTTGGATGTGATTGGCGGATGCTTGTGTGACTGCTTATGTGTAGCCAATGAGAGGGTGGTGCAGAAAGCGATGTGGAAAGGAAAAAAGGCCTGCCTCTGTGTTGCAGGGTCCGCAGACACAGCGGTAGTTCGCAGACAGGGCGTGCCACATATGGAGCTTCTCAGCATGCCTGGCATGGAAAGGGGACTGTGGGGATTAGCCAATCAGGTGTTGGAGTTGTTCTTTGTAGGAAGAGAGGCTGTGTGTATTAAAGATGGCACAGGTGAAGAAAATCAGGGTGTTGGTATTTGGAGATTTGTTTGGAAATGTTTTAGAGAGGTATGCTATGTCTAAAGATATGGCTGCCAGTTTTGGTTTTGAAGGAGTGGAGGTTTCGTGGTCATCTGTGCCTGGTTCCAATATGCAGGCAGTGGTTGGAGTTTGTAAGAGTTTCTCCATATGGAACAGTCCATATGTGGTAATGCTGCATTAGGGCGCTGTTTATTTGGGATACATCAGTGCTCCTAGTTTGTTGAGTGCACTTGAAACATTGGTTCAGGCAGTGATGGTGGTTCTTCAAAGTGCCAAGGTTATTTTTACTGAAATGTTACCTAGAGTAGTATGGGACAATTGTTATGTTTTCTGTCCCCGGCAAAATGGTGAAAGGTGTTTGGTTAACAAAGGCATGTCTGTTTTCTTGTTTAGAGCTGGGATGTTGTCTTGTATCATTGACAATATTGATTCTGTTAATGGTCATTATTTCAAAGCAGATGGCATTTCTTTATCCATATTCGGAAATGCCATGTTATTTGGAAATATAAGGAATGCTTTACAGAGGATAATGTGAAGACATCTGGAGGAAAATAAGTGAAAAAAAGAAAATGAAAGGAGCTTCTTTCGAAGCACCTTTCAAAAAAGGTTCTTTTCAGAGCCACCATCAAAGAGGAAATGGAGTACACGGCTTACATTTTCATTCCCAACTCTAACAGATTTCACGATTTGTTTGTGGACACTGTGGTAATCCACAGATCACATGTGTTACATACAGGGATTTTGAGGCTGGCAGGCATTCAAATAAGACTGTGCAGGGCAAGGAATTGATCAATAAGGTTTCCTGGGTGTGATTTGTAAGGAGAGACTTGGGCAGAAAGTCTGTTTCCTGAGAGGAGAGCAGATAGCTATGGCTGTGTCTTTCATAAGGCAGAGTGTCTGGATTTTGGGCGACTGGTGGATAAATTGGTTGGAGGTGCATGCAGGGCACTGTGTTGTGGCTGCACATCTTGGATTCCCTCATGTGCATGTGCACTGCCATGCAGTGCATCGAATTAAGTGGCTGGATTTGGTCCCTCTTTGTGCCACTTTGATGACACACCGTCATCCAGACATTATTATTATTCATTGTGGAGGGAACAGTTTAGGACATTTCCCTGGAATCGCCTTGCAGTTTGCAATAAATAGGGACTTGGGAAAGTCATGGACATGTTTCCAAACTCTCGAGTCATTTTTTTTCGTATCGCGCAGAGACAAATGTGGCTGCCTTCTTCTTCATTAGGTCCACAAATGGAGAAAGCGAGGCGCAATGTCAACAAGGCTGTTTGCGCTTTTTTGAGAGATGTTGGCATGTCCTCTTTTGACAATGAAAATATTATGTTTCGTAGCACTAACATTTTTCGCAGAGATGGAGTCCATCTTACTGATGCTGGGAATCAGATCTTTCTATGAAATATACAAAATGCATTGCAACCCTTTTTGGAAGTATAGCAATCCTTTTTCCAGTAGGTGTTGACCACTTGAAGTTTTCAAAACACAAACAAACACCACAAAAAGGCTCTTTTCAGAGCCACCACTTCCTCCCGGAGAAGAGTGCAATGGTTTTGATAGCACAATACCCCAAAAAATGTAATGTCTGTGGACTGTCTGTGGTCTTCTAGAAATGCATAGGGCCCTGCAGAATTTCATTGGCACTTCTATTTTTAAACTGTGAAAGGTGGCTCTGAAAAAAGCCTTTTTTGTTGTTTTTTGTTGTTTTGTATTTTTTTGGTGTTTTGTAACAAGACACACAAGGAAAGGAAGGGAGGGGAGGGTAAGGAAGGGGCACGAACTATGGGGATAAGAAAGGGCAGGTAGAGAGAGAAAGATGTTGGGTGGGTCTCATTGAGGTTGGTGGCAGACTTTCTCATGTTCCCGGACCGCAGCCTCGAAAGCACTTTGAAGTGTCTCCCTCCTGCAGAGTACCGTGTCACAGTACATACACAATACAGTGACCCTCGAAAGGTACAGGTCTACTGCATTGCATATGGCCTGCAAGACTGGTTCAGAGATGCACTGCCCCACATAAGTGTCTCTTGTGGTGGCAGGAGCAGATACAGAGGATGTTGTAGAGGAATTCAACCTACTACTTTGATCAAAGGGGACAACCCTTTGAAACTGCTGCCCTGTGGAATGACCTTAGGTGTCACTAAATGGAAGTGGTCCTGTAGCTGTACAGACCTGGTTTGCCACGACTGAGCACATTGTTGCACTCAGTGCAGCACACCTTGTCTGCACGTGCCTTGGGTAACCTTCCAACGGTGGTAAACAGCCTCCATACCCAAGACTCACATTGGCTGGCAGTAGTAGGGACTTCCACTACCTCATTCTCGTCATCCTCTTCATCCTTTTCTACATCTCCACACCTGTTCCCCTCTCCAGACCCTTGGGAAGGTGGTGGAGTGGGCATGGGTGCTGCTGAGGTAGAGCCAGTAGCAGCATTAGCAGCCTGGGATGCCATCAGGAAGGTTATCAAAAACTAGGAACCAGGAACAGCAGGAACAGAACAGCAACATGCACCAATCGTCCTCGTGAGCTATTAGCAGTAGTTGTGAAGTAATGCAGCAGAAATGACAGCAATGACAGCCAATGCCAGCAAATGCCAAAGAGAAGCAGTGCTCTGTCTTGGAAATCCAAAAGCAGAATGAGGAACAGCTCTGGGGTGTTGCCTTTTATAGGGATGCTGTTTGTGGACAGCCACGATGTCCACGGACACTTTGAATACCAAAAAGGGCTCAAAAAGTTCCAGAAAGTATCCAGATCAGTAGGGGCATAGTCTGGGACCTCTCCATGGGTGATGTTTCATTGAAAAACATCTTGGATTGTTCAAAAAAATGTTTTTTCGGTGTCCGGGGGCCCAGACCCTGTCCGCGGTCACGGGCATACGCTCAGCGTGGGTGCAGTCACATGATGACATCGTGGACATGTTCGCGAATGGGACGGCTGTCCTTAGGACACCTATTGTGCTGGATCAGTTGTACGCATGTGTACGGGTGTTCTACAGACAGGGTATGGGTCCCCGAACTAAATAAAAGTGCGACACACGTAAGACAGACAGTTACGGACAGGCGCAATGTTCGTAGGACCTCGAGGGTGGGATGCGCATGCGCACAAGTGCCCGCTGGGCAGAGATAGGGTCCCAAATTAATTAAAGGTGCGTCACAACTTTGCAGATATGCAGACAGGTTATGTGTTCTACGGACACCTCCATTTTGATTGCGGACAGTACAAACAGGTTAAGTGTCCATAGGACACCCCCATTTTGGTTAATTGCGGACATTCCGGACAGTTGCGCTGTCTGCGTACTCCCAAGCGGCCTTTTAAAAAAAAAAAAAACACAGACACATACAGGAACAGTATACATATCACTTTATTTATATACAAAAATATAGAAATTACGAAAGAGAGGGGGAAGCAGAAATGGAGACAAATACAGGGGAATTAGGGTTTTCTACAGGTAGGGTTTTAGGGGAGGAAGGGATTGAGGTCTCAAAATAACGTTTTTGGTGATTGGGCATTTTTTGAGGTGGTTGACTGGGACATGGAGAAACGGTACAGGTGCACGTGGGACAGTGATATTAAATGTTTTCCATAATATGGTTTTCTACAAAGTCTTTCAAATCAAGGAAATTTGTCAATAATTGATCCATTTTTTCTTCTAAGTGCACTAGATGATTTTCCACAGTGTCTGTTTGCTGGTCCATTACTACATCATGTACTGATCTTGGAGTATTGTTCTTATTTTCTGTATGTACTGTTAAAGAAAAAAAAGGTGTTAGGTATATTTGAAATAAGGTGTATTACTTCGCTTACTTTGAAAACTGCCGTGTCTACCAGTAGTATTATTGTTTTTACTCATTTCATCGCAGGGAAAATGTTCTACAAGCCACTCCAGGGTGCTAGACATTTCTGTGTAAAAAAAGATAAATTATTTTTTAGTGTATCCTACTAAAGAAAGTTTTCTAACTATAGGAATTAATGTAGTTTACCTACCAGTTTGTTTTTCAGTTTTGCTGTTACTGCTTTGTAGGTGTGCTGTTGATAGCTGGTTTGCAGTTTCTGTATAAAGCATCAGTGAGGTAATTCTGCTGGAGGCATATGTTATTTTTGTTTTTGGTGTGTTCCATTATGTTTCATATCATATGCAATTGCACTGTTGGTGTGTCTTACGTATATGCGGACAGTCGCATAGTCTGCGGGCACTATAGCAATTAGCATGGGCCAAGGGGACAAGTATGTTGTATGGTATATCTATATAAAGTAAGGGTATCCTGGTAAAAATCTAGTAAATTCATGATATCTATATCTATATTCAGTGAAAACAATGTTTAAGGAGCATTATGGTTAAGTTGCGCTACTAACAACCTATCAAATTCAGTGAAAAAACATTGTTAAAGGGACCTTCAGCCCTCTGACCGCACCTCCCCCAACCCTGCCAACCTTGTCTGTCCGATGAAATGAGTGTCAGCTGCTGCCTTCCACCTTCATCCCCTCTAGCCCCCACCCTAGACCTCTGACTCTGTTCTCATCAACCTCCATCTGGCAATTACTAACACTCTGGACATTCTTGCCCCAGTCATGAGGATCCACCTGAAACCTGCCTCTAAGCATAACACCTGGTATGACTCTTAACTTGCAGCCCTGAAGCGCAAATGCCGAGCTGAGGAAATGGAAGTGGCAGTCCTCTGGCTCACCCTGGCCAGTTGCCTGCTCCAAAGAGAATACAGACTTTCCATTCACACCAAGAAAAGGGCCCACATCCAGGTGCAGGTCTCTGGTGCATCCAACAACTCAACTGAACTCTTTACATTCTGCAGGGAACAAGCCAACCCATCCGCAGTCTCCTCCTCACCCCTCCCCTCCCAAGCCCTCTGCAACGCATTAGCCACACACTTCACTAATAAAACTCAGGACATCCTTAGCACCCTTGCATCCCTCTCCCCCGACCCCCCGCCCACTCCCTTGCCTCCTATGGCCTCCCATCCTCATTCCTCCTCTCTCCTGTTTCTCCCATGTGTTGGGGGAGAGGTGGCATCATCCCACCCCTCTTTTGCATTCCCGCAGTTTGCAAACCACGTGTGAGTAAAGGGGGAAATGCCCCCACCTCCCTTTTACATATTTACGCCTTATAACATTGACTCCATCTTGTGCCTTGCCATCCACCATCTTTTGCTATGTCCAAATCCACTCGAGTGAGATGTCAGCTCTTCCTTCCCCAGTGCTGCCCACAGACAGCCCATGACACCTCCACCCCCTGCCAGCTCCGCGCGAGCCTTGTTCTCACGGAGGTCCAGCCATTTATTGTTGCAATTTGCCATTATCAAATGCTGACAGAATGTGCTCACTGCAGAGTTTGAGACTGGGGCAAGCTCCAAACCCTGTGCCAATTCATCTCAGCTGACCTGCTCATGCCCTCCCTACCCCGCCCTGGCAGGCCATGGTCCATTGGCCCCCTGCGCTCCACTCTCTTTGAAAGAAACTGCTGGCATGACCCCTCCCAATTGCCACACCAGAGTACACATCATATACTGATTCCCGTGCAGCAATATATCCTCCCCCAAACTAACATCTGTCTACATATTTATTTGAATCATGAGGCACCAGGGAGGGTAAATTACAGATCAAACCCCACAGATAAGGCACCTGGGGGAGGGGCCCAGTGACACCAACCCCCATAAAATGCAAGGGTTAGAATGTGCATATATCTGTCTGTACTTTACAAAGGCCCCCCAGCCACAAAATAGTTTATGTCTACCATTATTCTCTGTATGCCAATGATTGTTGTTAAGCTTAGATTAGTTAGAAGTGTAACTCATTGTGAACCAAGTTCGACCTTCACTCTGTGAAGATGAGCCCAGCTGACCTACGTGCCAGCCGATCCACCCAGGCACAGCAGCCAATCGCAGCCCGACTTCACCTATATCGTATGCTGCACCTCAAGGATCAACCATTTGAAACTGTTACTTCATACCCTATGTTGTTTCATCACTCATGATGTTATTCTTGTTTATAATGTGCTGCCTGTGTATTGTTTGGAAGAGCGCTCTCGGGCAGCAGAGTTCTTTGCTTGCATTCTAATATCTTATATAAATTTGGTTTCACTTGCAATTATTCTCCTGGTCTCATTCCCTACATGGGTGTGTCCTTAACTTGGTCTAGTGGATATGCATGCACGTTGGGCAGGAACCTTGATCTGTCACACCTGATAAGGTCACCAGAGATGTCCGCTCCATGAAGGTCTCCTCCAAACATGTTTCCCCCTCCTCCTCCAGAGCCATTAAAGGCAAAATGGTATCTCTTGCCACCTCACTCGCTGATTTCTGCAACCACTCTTTTGCTACTGAATCTGTCCCTTCCTTCCTCAAGCACTCCCTTGTGTGCCCTCTCCTGAAAACACCAGTTGTATTGGAAAATTTGAAAGGACCAGACAGTTCTGTGTCTAAGTCATTTGATGGAAGTGCACATTTTTTCTTTGAAGAGGTAGTTGATTTTGTATGTGTAGTAGATCCTTCTTTGGTTGTGGTCATTGATGAAGTATCAGCTTCTTTTAATTCCTTTTGAGGTATTGTTGT
Organism: Ambystoma mexicanum; assembly: GCF_040938575.1. Classification (NCBI taxonomy): domain Eukaryota; kingdom Metazoa; phylum Chordata; class Amphibia; order Caudata; family Ambystomatidae; genus Ambystoma; species Ambystoma mexicanum. Next base: position 277,587,173 of record NC_090937.1, read on the forward strand.
GAGATCCTGTATAATTTGAGTATGAACTAGTTTTCTTTTTCAAACTTTTGCTTTTTGAGGATCAGGGTAGGTTTTGAGATGGAGTGCGTAGAATGCACATAGTCTATTTTATTCTACAACACAAGGAATATCAGACTTTACTTGCATCAAAGTTGAGTATAAATAGTCCTTCAATTGAACATAGGCGTGACAGTGCTACATAGCTCATGCCTTCTTTAAACACTGTGCTGCCAATATCTATCAATGCTTGATCTAGGGTAAGATCTCTTGATTTATGAATGGTGACTGTGTATGCTAGAGATAGAGAAAATTGTTCTCTGCGTACGTACATGTCTTTGGAAAGAAGGAATCAGGCTGTTGATCGTCCTATCCTTTTAACTTCTGACAGTTTGTCAAAGTGAATACTGATAAACTGAATGTTGTTGTCACGTGGTTATGTCTGAAAGCCAACAACTGTACCAAGTGCTCCAAAAACTAGTCCTTGCTCCACGTCAAGGTTACGTTTGAGCATTACTCTACAATTTAAAGACAATTTTAATATTTTCTCTAAACAAGCTGTGTTAGAGATAGAGTTTTCTAAGGTATTTAGTCGTGCTGTGGCTTGTTCACAAATGGGTAGTGTCATACCATGCACATCCAGTTTTTTTCAACATCGTTTCATTGAATTGTGCACAGCTTGCAAGAGTTGGCATCAAGGACATACAGTTTACATTTCTGTGTGATAATTGTTCCATGACATCAGTAGCACATGAGTTATGCCCGTAGAGTGGATGGATGTGTCTGGTATTTAATATAGATTGTGCTTCTTTAGCTAGTAAACCAACTCTAATACTTTTTAAAATGTTGGCATAGGTGAGGTCTGCAGACTGGCGCATGTTTTCAGTTAATTCTTTAGTTTGGAAATGTTGCCAAAGATTGACATTTCCTATGCTGCCAAGAGTTTTATGGCATAGTTTGTGCCCTAAGGTTTTAAAAATAGGTTCACCTTTAACTGTTGTTAATTGAAGATCTCCGAAAACAATAATGTGTTTTCCTCCAAAGAGTTCTTCGTAGTCTGTTTTGAGGACCTCTTGTAATCTGAGGTGAATCAAAGCCAACATTAGGTTGGAGACCATCCTCACCTCATCTATTAGGAGCATTTTCATTTGTTTCAAAACTCTGCGCAGTTCCATTGCAGCTTCTGGTGAAAGTTTGTAGAAGTCTAATTTGTTTTGGTGTTCTACTAGGAGTAGCTATCAGTGTAAAGTGACACCGCCTATGTTGTAGGCAGCTAAACCTGTGGGGGCAGTTACAACAGCTGACAGTTTGTTGTTTGTCAATTGTTGGAGGAACTTGCTGATGATTTTTCATTAAGAAAGTTTTCCCTGAACAAGCGTGACCACTCACATATAGCAGTATAGGTTTGTACTGTTGACAGGTACAAGTTTTAGTTTCGTGCTGCATACCATGTTCAATTTGTTTAGTTATTTCTAGGAAAATGCTATGCTGCTCATTGTTTAAAAGGGATTTGAGTGTAGCAAAGTCTTCTGTAGACCCTTCATACTGGCACATGGCGTTTTATACTTCAGTCATGGCTAATTCTGCCTCATTTGCTATGAGTGGCTGTGGACGTGGTTCTTGGCTTCCTGTTAGAGAAGGTTGACTGCTCTCAGGAGTGTCTATATTTTGTGTGCCTGGAGTTCTTCTTTTTGTTGCTGTTCCCTATCTAACATGGTTTTGTACTGCATAAAATGTATATCTGTCATAGTGCTTTCATTTGCTTTGAAAGCGTCTTCATAGGAGACATGGGTATCTAATAAATCTTCTTTTCTCCATGTTTTAAAAAGTTGTAGTAGGTCCATGTAATACAGTATTTTATGTTGAAGAGTTTTTAATGACAATTTCATATGATTAATTAGGCTATGTTTGGTAAGTTTCACTAGGCTGCCTTCACAGTTTTCCACTCTGTATCTACCTTTCTTCTCATTTGGTTTAATATTATTTTGTATGTGCATTACAGGCACGACTACCGCCGAACTTGCATCCGTCACCATCACCCGCGAATGGGCACTTACCGGCCCATTACGAGTTGAATGGGCCGGTAAGTGCCCATTCACGGTGGCGGTAATGCCGTGCTCCTCATCCCCATTCTGCCCCATAGCTAATTGGAACCATAGGTCAGAATGGGGATGGGAGAGGGAGCAAACAACGGGCCATTACGAGATGGCCCGTTGTTTGCTCCCTCTTCCCCTTGCGGGACCCGGTAAGCATGCCTGGTTTTCCCAGGCGTGCTTACCGTATCCCGCGAGGGGACCTCGTACTGTGGCGGAACGGGTTGAACGGCGCCGTCACCTTTTACGGCGCAGTTTAACCCTTTCCACCAGGGTCGTAATGAGGCCCATGGTTTCCAAAGGAGTACTCCTGTTTGGGGTAGTATGTGTCTAGTAAGTTGTTTTTCAAAATGTCCTGGCTGTTGGGATCATTTTTAGCTATTCTTTCTATGTCCTCGTACGATTTTAGAACTCTTTTTCTGGATGCACCAGGACCAAGGCTTAGCCACACTATGTTTTCAGATTTTCCATATAAGGCAGTGCCGGTTAAACAGTCTGCCGTTTCTAGCTGCCACATTCTCTGTGGGAGAACATTTTCATGCCAAAGCTGTCAATTTCTGTGCCAGTGTTTTGTCAAATGAGATGTCGTCCCAGAGGACTTTCAGCTCTGTTTTCTCTGCTTTGGTTAAGTAGGCTGTGACATATCTTGCAACTGCAGTGGAATTGTCTGCAATCTATATTTGCATTCCATAGGATGGCAATGATTGCATTTTAATCATTGATGTACTTTGATCCTTCTGTTCTTTTTATGCAGTATGTGTTCTTAGGTGATTTGCATTTGACACTATGTCTAATTGAAGACATTAAGTTGTTCACTTGTCCTGTTGTTGAAACTGGTCTAGGGAAACCAAAGCAGCATTTGGTGTAGTATTTCCCTTTGTTTTTATATTTCCACTGACTATACGTGCCACACTTGTGTCTTTGAAACTGTAAAATGTGTCCATGTAGGTCACTATGTGTAGTTGGTGAAGGGATTTCACAAGTGACATATTTCTGAATGAACTGCAAAACAGTAGCATCACTGTCCTGACCAAATTTAGGAGCATCTTTAATCCACAACAGTATGTGGATGTGTGATGCTCCTCTGGCTTGGTATTCTTTTCTCCAAAGGAAGAGTTGCACTTCTCTGAGGGGAGGAACTGTTTTATTACAAATGAAGTGTAGCATAGCAACGAAGCGATGATGCAAATATCTTGATACATTTACAGAATCAAGGGAGCAGAGTTCTCCTGGTGTTTTTATGTCTATATTTGTTTTGTTTTTGTTTGCTATGCGTAGGAACTCATGCAAATCTTCCCATGCATACTCTGCACAACTTAATGTCACAAACCATGTGGGTGGGCCAAGGTTTCTTATCATACAGTGTACTTCTGCGTGTCATCGTAACCAGTATTCTTTTGTACCACGCATGTTTGCTAAAAGATTTGTAATGCTTGACTGTAAAACTTCATCTTTTTCTTGTACTTTTTGTAGTAATTGCGTAGCAGACATATTTTGAATAATTGGTACCTGACTTCAATGTGTGTGCAACTGCGTAGCATAGAGTTGTTAGTTCACTTTCAAAGAGATGGTGGAATAGGTATTCCATGTTTTGTCTGAATCTGGGTTCTTCAGAATGCATTCGTAAACAGCGGTATTCTGATGCTGTTATTTGTGTGGGTTTTTCATCGTACCTTCCTCCTTTGGCTTGTGCTTCTACACTTTTTCCTATATTCTGATTGGAGAGTGAGATGTCAGCTCTTCCTTCCCCAGTGCTGCCCACAGACAGCCCATGACACCTTCACCCCCTGCCAGCTCTGCGCGAGCCTTGTTCTCACGGAGGTCCAGCCATTTATTGTTGCAATTTGCCATTATCAAATGCTGACAGAATGTGCTCACTGCAGAGTTTGAGACTTTGGCAAGCTCCAAACCCTGTGCCAATTCATCTCTGCTGACCTGCTCATGCCCTCCCTACCCCTCCCTGGCAGGCCATGGTCCATTGGCCCCCTGCGCTCCACTCTCTTTGAAAGAAACTGCAGGCAGGACCCTTCCCAAGTGCCACACCAGAGTACACATCATATACTGATTCCCGTGCAGCAGTATATCCTCCCCCAAACTAACATCTGTCTACATATTTATTTGAATCATGAGGCACCAGGGAGGGTAAATTACAGATCAAACCCCACAGATAAGGCACCTGGGGGAGGGGCCCAGTGACACCAACCCCCATAAAATGCAAGGTTTAGAATGTGCATATATCTGTCTGTACTTTACAAAGGCCCCCCAGCCACAAAATAGTTTATGTCTACCATTATTCTCGGTATGCCAATGATTGTTGTTAAGCTTAGATTAGTTAGAAGTGTAACTCATTGTGAACCAAGTTCGACCTTCACTCTGTGAAGATGAGCCCAGCTGACCTACGTGCCAGCCGATCCACCCAGACACAGCAGCCAATCGCAGCCCGACTTCACCTATATCGTATGCTGCACCTCAAGGATCCACCATTTGAAACTGTTACTTCATACCCTATGTTGTTACATCACTCATGACGTTATTCTTGTTTATAATGTGCTGCCTGTGTATTGTTTGGAAGAGCGCTCTCGGGCAGCAGAGTTCTTTGCTTGCATTCTAATATCTTATATAAATTTGGTTTCACTTGCAATTATTCTCCTGGTCTCATTCCCTACATGGGTGTGTCCTTAACTTGGTCTAGTGGATATGCATGCACGTTGGGCAGGAACCTTGACCTGTCACACCTGATAAGGTCACCAGAGATGTCCGCTCCATGAAGGTCTCCTCCAAACATGTTTCCCCCTGCTCCTCCAGAGCCATTAAAGGCAAAATGGCATCTCTTGCCACCTCACTCGCTGCTTTCTGTAACCACTCTTTTGCTACTGAATCTGTCCCTTCCTCCCTCAAGCACTCCCTTGTGTGCCCTCTCCTGAAAACACCAGTTGTATTGGAAAATTTGAAAGGACCAGACAGTTCTGTGTCTAAGTCATTTGATGGAAGTGCACATTTTTTCTTTGAAGAGGTAGTTGATTTTGTTTGTGTAGTAGATCCTTCTTTGGTTGTGGTTATTGATGAAGTATCAGCTTCTTTTAATTTCTTTTGAGGTATTGTTGTGAGATCCTGTATAATTTGAGTCTGAACTAGTTTTCTTTTTCAAACTTTTGCTTTTTGAGGATCAGGGTAGGTTTTGAGATGGAGTGCGTAGAATGCACATAGTCTATTTTATTCTACAACACAAGGAATATCAGACTTTACTTGCATCAAAGTTGAGTATAAATAGTCCTTCAATTGAACATAGGCGTGACAGTGCTACATAGCTCATGCCTTCTTTAAACACTGTGCTGCCAATATCTATCAATGCTTGATCTAGGGTAAGATCTCTTGATTTATGAATGGTGACTGTGTATGCTAGAGATAGAGAAAATTGTTCTCTGCGTAAGTACATGTCTTTGGAAAGAAGGAATCAGGCTGTTGAGCGTCCTATCCTTTTAACTTCTGACAGTTTGTCAAAGTGAATACTGATAAACTGAATGTTGTTGTCACGTGGTTATGTCTGAAAGCCAAGAACTGTACCAAGTGCTCCAAAAACTAGTCCTTGCTCCACGTCAAGGTTACGTTTGAGCATTACTCTACAGTTTAAAGACAATTTTAATATTTTCTCTAAACAAGCTGTGTTAGAGATAGAGTTTTCTAAGGTATTTAGTCGTGCTGTGGCTTGTTCACAAATGGGTAGTGTCATACCATGCACATCCAGTTTTTTTCAACATCGTTTCATTGAATTGTTTACAGCTTGCAAGAGTTGGCATCAAGCACATACAGTTTACATTTCTGTGTGATAATTGTTCCATGACATCAGTAGCACATGAGTTATGCCCGTAGAGTGGATGGATGTGTCTGGTATTTAATATAGATTGTGCTTCTTTAGCTAGTACACCAACTCTAATACTTTTCAAAATGTTGGCATAGGTGAGGTCTGCAGACTGGCGCATGTTTTCAGTTAATTCTTTAGTTTGGAAATGTTGCCAAAGATTGACATTTCCTATGCTGCCAAGAGTTTTATGGCATAGTTTGTGCCCTAAGGTTTTAAAAATAGGTTCACCTTTAACTGTTGTTAATTGAAGATCTCCGAAAACAATAATGTGTTTTCCTCCAAAGAGTTCTTCGTAGTCTGTTTTGAGGACCTCTTGTAATCTGAGGTGAATCAAAGCCAACATTAGGTTGGAGACCATCCTCACCTCATCTATTAGGAGCATTTTCATTTGTTTCAAAACTCTGCGCAGTTCCATTGCAGCTTCTGGTGAAAGTTTGTAGAAGTCTAATTTGTTTTGGTGTTCTACTAGGAGTAGCTATCAGTGTAAAGTGACACCACCTATGTTGTAGGCAGCTAAACCTGTGGGGGCAGTTACAACAGCTGACAGTTTGTTGTTTGTCAGTTGTTGAAGGAACTTGCTGATGATTTTTTATTAAGAAAGTTTTCCCTGAACAAGCGTGACCACTCACATATAGCAGTATAGGTTTGTACTGTTGACAGGTACAAGTTTTAGTTTCGTGCTGCATACCATGTTCAATTTGTTTAGTTATTTCTAGGAAAATGCTATGCTGCTCATTGTTTAAAAGGGATTTGAGTGTAGCAAAGTCTTCTGTAGACCCTTCATACTGGCACATGGCGTTTTATACTTCAGTCATGGCTAATTCTGCCTCATTTGCTATGAGTGGCTGTGGAAGTGGTTCTTGGCTTCCTGTTAGAGAAGGTTGACTGCTCTCAGGAGTGTCTATATTTTGTGTGCCTGGAGTTCTTCTTTTTGTTGCTGTTCCCTATCTAACATGGTTTTGTACTGCATAAAATGTATATCTGTCATAGTGCTTTCATTTGCTTTGAAAGCGTCTTCATAGGAGACATGGGTATCTAATAAATCTTCATTTCTCCATGTTTTAAAAAGTTGTAGTAGGGCCATGTAATACAGTATTTTATGTTGAAGAGTTTTTAATGACAATTTCATATGATTAATTAGGCTATGTTTGGTAAGTTTCACTAGGCTGCCTTCACAGTTTTCCACTCTGTATCTACCTTTCTTCTCATTTGGTTTAATATTATTTTTGTATGTGAAGTTTAGACACATGGGCCTCATTATGAGTTCGAACGGTAGCCGTGCCTGCATTACAGGCACGACTACCGCCGAACTCGCATCCGTCACCATCACCCGCGAATGGGCACTTACCGGCCCATTACGAGTTGAATGGGCCGGTAAGTGCCCATTCGCGTTGGCGGTAATGCCGTGCTCCTCATCCCCATTCTGCCCCATAGCTAATTGGAACCATAGGGCAGAATGGGGATGGGAGAGGGAGCAAACAACGGGCCATTACGAGATGGCCCGTTGTTTGCTCCCTCTTCCCCTTGCGGGACCCGGTAAGCATGCCTGGTTTTCCCAGGCGTGCTTACCGTGTCCCGCGAGGGGACCTCGTACTGTGGCAGAACGGGTTGAACGGCGCCGTCACCTTTTACGGCGCCGTTTAACCCTTTCCGCCAGGGTCGTAATGAGGCCCATGGTTTCCAAAGGAGTACTCCTGTTTGGGGTAGTATGTGTCTAGTAAGTTGTTTTTCAAAATGTCCTGGCTGTTGGGATCATTTTTAGCTATTCTTTCTATGTCCTCGTACGATTTTAGAACTCTTTTTCTGGATGCAGCAGGACCAAGGCTTAGCCACACTATGTTTTCAGATTTTCCATATAAGGCAGTGCCGGTTAAACAGTCTGCCGTTTCGTAGCTGCCACATTCTCTGTGGGAGAACATTTTCATGCCAAAGCTGTCAATTTCTGTGCCAGTGTTTTGTCAAATGAGATGTCGTCCCAGAGGACTTTCAGCTCTGTTTTCTCTGCTTTGGTTAAGTAGGCTGTGATATATCGTGCAACTGCAGTGGAATTGTCTGCAATCTATATTTGAATTCCATAGGATGGCAATGATTGCATTGTAATCATTGATGTACTTTGACCCTTCTGTTCTTTTTATGCAGTATGTGTTCTTAGGTGATTTGAATTTGACACTATGTCTAACTGAAGACATTAAGTTGTTCACTTGTCCTGTTGTTGAAACTGGTCTAGGGAAACCAAAGCAGCATTTGGTGTAGTATTTCCCTTTGTTTTTATATTTGCACTGACAATACGTGCCACACTTGTGTCTTTGAAACTGTAAAATGTGTCCATGTAGGTCACTATGTGTAGTTTGTGAAGGGATTTCACAAGTGAAATATTTCTGAATGAACTGCAAAACAGTAGCATCACTGTCCTGACCATATTTAGGAGCATCTTTAATCCACAACAGTATGTGGATGTGTGATGCTCCTCTGGCTTGGTATTCTTTTCTCCAAAGGAAGTGTTGCACTTCTCTGAGGGGAGGAACTGTTTTATTACAAATGAAGTGTAGCATAGCAACGAAGCGATGATGCAAATATCTTGATACATTTACAGGATCAAGAGAGCAGAGTTCTCCTGGTGTTTTTATGTCTATATTTGTTTTGGTTTTTTTTGCTATGCGTAGGAACTCATGCAAATCTTCCCATGCATACTCTGCACAACTTAATGTCACAAACCATGTGGGTGGGCCAAGGTTTCTTATCATACAGTGTACTTCTGCGTGTCATCGGAACCAGTATTCTTTTGTACCAAGCATGTTTGCTAAAAGATTTGTAATGCTTGACTGTAAAACTTCATCTTTTTCTTGTACTTTTTGTAGTAATTGCGTAGCAGACATATTTTGAAAAATTGGTACCTGACTTCAATGTGTGTGCAACTGCGTAGCATAGAGTTGCTAGTTCACTTTCAAAGAGAAGGTGGAATAGGTATTCCATGTTTTGTCTGAATCTGGGTTCTTCAGAATGCATTCGTAAACAGCGGTATTCTGATGCTGTTATTTGTGTGGGTTTTTCATCGTACCTTCCCCCTTTGGCTTGTGCTTCTACACTTTTTCCTATATTCTGATTGGAGAGTGAGATGTCAGCTCTTCCTTCCCCAGTGCTGCCCACAGACAGCCCATGACACCTTCACCCCCTGCCAGCTCTGCGCGAGCCTTGTTCTCACGGAGGTCCAGCCATTTATTGTTGCAATTTGCCATTATCAAATGCTGACAGAATGTGCTCACTGCAGAGTTTGAGACTTTGGCAAGCTCCAAACCCTGTGCCAATTCATCTCTGCTGACCTGCTCATGCCCTCCCTACCCCTCCCTGGCAGGCCATGGTCCATTGGCCCCCTGCGCTCCACTCTCTTTGAAAGAAACTGCAGGCAGGACCCTTCCCAAGTGCCACACCAGAGTACACATCATATACTGATTCCCGTGCAGCAGTATATCCTCCCCCAAACTAACATCTGTCTACATATTTATTTGAATCATGAGGCACCAGGGAGGGTAAATTACAGTTCAAACCCCACAGATAAGGCACCTGGGGGAGGGGCCCAGTGACACCAACCCCCATAAAATGCAAGGGTTAGAATGTGCATATATCTGTCTGTACTTTACAAAGGCCCCCCAGCCACAAAATAGTTTATGTCTACCATTATTCTCTGTATGCCAATGATTGTTGTTAAGCTTAGATTAGTTAGAAGTGTAACTCATTGTGAACCAAGTTCGACCTTCACTCTGTGAAGATGAGCCCAGCTGACCTACGTGCCAGCCGATCCACCCAGACACAGCAGCCAATCGCAGCCCGACTTCACCTATATCGTATGCTGCACCTCAAGGATCAACCATTTGAAACTGTTACTTCATACCCTATGTTGTTACATCACTCATGACGTTATTCTTGTTTATAATGTGCTGCCTGTGTATTGTTTGGAAGAGCGCTCTCGGGCAGCAGAGTTCTTTGCTTGCATTCTAATATTTTATATAAATTTGGTTTCACTTGCAATTATTCTCCTGGTCTCATTCCCTACATGGGTGTGTCCTTAACTTGGTCTAGTGGATATGCATGCACGTTGGGCAGGAACCTTGACCTGTCACACCTGATAAGGTCACCAGAGATGTCCGCTCCATGAAGGTCTCCTCCAAACATGTTTCCCCCTGCTCCTCCAGAGCCATTAAAGGCAAAATGGTATCTCTTGCCACCTCACTCGCTGCTTTCTGTAACCACTCTTTTGCTACTGAATCTGTCCCTTCCTCCCTCAAGCACTCCCTTGTGTGCCCTCTCCTGAAAACACCAGTTGTATTGGAAAATTTGAAAGGACCAGACAGTTCTGTGTCTAAGTCATTTGATGGAAGTGCACATTTTTTCTTTGAAGAGGTAGTTGATTTTGTTTGTGTAGTAGATCCTTCTTTGGTTGTGGTCATTGATGAAGTATCAGCTTCTTTTAATTTCTTTTGAGGTATTGTTGTGAGATCCTGTATAATTTGAGTCTGAACTAGTTTTCTTTTTCAAACTTTTGCTTTTTGAGGATCAGGGTAGGTTTTGAGATGGAGTGCGTAGAATGCACATAGTCTATTTTATTCTACAACACAAGGAATATCAGACTTTACTTGCATCAAAGTTGAGTATAAATAGTCCTTCAATTGAACATAGGCGTGACAGTGCTACATAGCTCATGCCTTCTTTAAACACTGTGCTGCCAATATCTATCAATGCTTGATCTAGGGTAAGATCTCTTGATTTATGAATGGTGACTGTGTATGCTAGAGATAGAGAAAATTGTTCTCTGCGTACGTACATGTCTTTGGAAAGAAGGAATCAGGCTGTTGAGCGTCCTATCCTTTTAACTTCTGACAGTTTGTCAAAGTGAATACTGATAAACTGAATGTTGTTGTCACGTGGTTATGTCTGAAAGCCAAGAACTGTACCAAGTGCTCCAAAAACTAGTCCTTGCTCCACGTCAAGGTTACGTTTGAGCATTACTCTACAGTTTAAAGACAATTTTAATATTTTCTCTAAACAAGCTGTGTTAGAGATAGAGTTTTCTAAGGTATTTAGTCGTGCTGTGGCTTGTTCACAAATGGGTAGTGTCATACCATGCACATCCAGTTTTTTTCAACCTCGTTTCATTGAATTGTTTACAGCTTGCAAGAGTTGGCATCAAGGACATACAGTTTACATTTCTGTGTGATAATTGTTCCATGACATCAGTAGCACATGAGTTATGCCCGTAGAGTGGATGGATGTGTCTGGTATTTAATATAGATTGTGCTTCTTTAGCTAGTACACCAACTCTAATACTTTTCAAAATGTTGGCATAGGTGAGGTCTGCAGACTGGCGCATGTTTTCAGTTAATTCTTTAGTTTGGAAATGTTGCCAAAGATTGACATTTCCTATGCTGCCAAGAGTTTTATGGCATAGTTTGTGCCCTAAGGTTTTAAAAATAGGTTCACCTTTAACTGTTGTTAATTGAAGATCTCCGAAAACAATAATGTGTTTTCCTCCAAAGAGTTCTTCGTAGTCTGTTTTGAGGACCTCTTGTAATCTGAGGTGAATCAAAGCCAACATTAGGTTGGAGACCATCCTCACCTCATCTATTAGGAGCATTTTCATTTGTTTCAAAACTCTGCGCAGTTCCATTGCAGCTTCTGGTGAAAGTTTGTAGAAGTCTAATTTGTTTTGGTGTTCTACTAGGAGTAGCTATCAGTGTAAAGTGACACCGCCTATGTTGTAGGCAGCTAAACCTGTGGGGGCAGTTACAACAGCTGACAGTTTGTTGTTTGTCAGTTGTTGAAGGAACTTGCTGATGATTTTTTATTAAGAAAGTTTTCCCTGAACAAGCGTGACCACTCACATATAGCAGTATAGGTTTGTACTGTTGACAGGTACAAGTTTTAGTTTCGTGCTGCATACCATGTTCAATTTGTTTAGTTATTTCTAGGAAAATGCTATGCTGCTCATTGTTTAAAAGGGATTTGAGTGTAGCAAAGTCTTCTGTAGACCCTTCATACTGGCACATGGCGTTTTATACTTCAGTCATGGCTAATTCTGCCTCATTTGCTATGAGTGGCTGTGGAAGTGGTTCTTGGCTTCCTGTTAGAGAAGGTTGACTGCTCTCAGGAGTGTCTATATTTTGTGTGCCTGGAGTTCTTCTTTTTGTTGCTGTTCCCTATCTAACATGGTTTTGTACTGCATAAAATGTATATCTGTCATAGTGCTTTCATTTGCTTTGAAAGCGTCTTCATAGGAGACATGGGTATCTAATAAATCTTCTTTTCTCCATGTTTTAAAAAGTTGTAGTAGGGCCATGTAATACAGTATTTTATGTTGAAGAGTTTTTAATGACAATTTCATATGATTAATTAGGCTATGTTTGGTAAGTTTCACTAGGCTGCCTTCACAGTTTTCCACTCTGTATCTACCTTTCTTCTCATTTGGTTTAATATTATTTTTGTATGTGAAGTTTAGACACATGGGCCTCATTATGAGTTCGAACGGTAGCCGTGCCTGCATTACAGGCACGACTACCGCCGAACTCGCATCCGTCACCATCACCCGCGAATGGGCACTTACCGGCCCCTTACGAGTTGAATGGGCCGGTAAGTGCCCATTCGCGTTGGCGGTAATGCCGTGCTCCTCATCCCCATTCTGCCCCATAGCTAATTGGAACCATAGGGCAGAATGGGGATGGGAGAGGGAGCAAACAACGGGCCATTACGAGATGGCCAGTTGTTTGCTCCCTCTTCCCCTTGCGGGACCCGGTAAGCATGCCTGGTTTTCCCAGGCGTGCTTACCGTGTCCCGCGAGGGGACCTCGTACTGTGGCGGAACGGGTTGAACGGCGCCGTCACCTTTTACGGCGCCGTTTAACCCTTTCCGCCAGGGTCGTAATGAGGCCCATGGTTTCCAAAGGAGTACTCCTGTTTGGGGTAGTATGTGTCTAGTAAGTTGTTTTTCAAAATGTCCTGGCTGTTGGGATCATTTTTAGCTATTCTTTCTATGTCCTCGTACGATTTTAGAACTCTTTTTCTGGATGCAGCAGGACCAAGGCTTAGCCACACTATGTTTTCAGATTTTCCATATAAGGCAGTGCCGGTTAAACAGTCTGCCGTTTCGTAGCTGCCACATTCTCTGTGGGAGAACATTTTCATGCCAAAGCTGTCAATTTCTGTGCCAGTGTTTTGTCAAATGAGATGTCGTCCCAGAGGACTTTCAGCTCTGTTTTCTCTGCTTTGGTTAAGTAGGCTGTGATATATCGTGCAACTGCAGTGGAATTGTCTGCAATCTATATTTGAATTCCATAGGATGGCAATGATTGCATTGTAATCATTGATGTACTTTGACCCTTCTGTTCTTTTTATGCAGTATGTGTTCTTAGGTGATTTGCATTTGACACTATGTCTAACTGAAGACATTAAGTTGTTCACTTGTCCTGTTGTTGAAACTGGTCTAGGGAAACCAAAGCAGCATTTGGTGTAGTATTTCCCTTTGTTTTTATATTTGCACTGACAATACGTGCCACACTTGTGTCTTTGAAACTGTAAAATGTGTCCATGTAGGTCACTATGTGTAGTTTGTGAAGGGATTTCACAAGTGAAATATTTCTGAATGAACTGCAAAACAGTAGCATCACTGTCCTGACCAAATTTAGGAGCATCTTTAATCCACAACAGTATGTGGATGTGTGATGCTCCTCTGGCATGGTATTCTTTTCTCCAAAGGAAGTGTTGCACTTCTCTGAGGGGAGGAACTGTTTTATTACAAATGAAGTGTAGCATAGCAACGAAGCGATGATGCAAATATCTTGATACATTTACAGGATCAAGAGAGCAGAGTTCTCCTGGTGTTTTTATGTCTATATTTGTTTTGGTTTTTTTTGCTATGCGTAGGAACTCATGCAAATCTTCCCATGCATACTCTGCACAACTTAATGTCACAAACCATGTGGGTGGGCCAAGGTTTCTTATCATACAGTGTACTTCTGCGTGTCATCGGAACCAGTATTCTTTTGTACCAAGCATGTTTGCTAAAAGATTTGTAATGCTTGACTGTAAAACTTCATCTTTTTCTTGTACTTTTTGTAGTAATTGCGTAGCAGACATATTTTGAAAAATTGGTACCTGACTTCAATGTGTGTGCAACTGCGTAGCATAGAGTTGCTAGTTCACTTTCAAAGAGAAGGTGGAATAGGTATTCCATGTTTTGTCTGAATCTGGGTTCTTCAGAATGCATTCGTAAACAGCGGTATTCTGATGCTGTTATTTGTGTGGGTTTTTCATCGTACCTTCCTCATTTGGCTTGTGCTTCTACACTTTTTCCTATATTCTGATGATTGGAGAGTGAGATGTCAGCTCTTCCTTCCCCAGTGCTGCCCACAGACAGCCCATGACACCTCCACCCCCTGCCAGCTCCGCGCGAGCCTTGTTCTCACGGAGGTCCAGCCATTTATTGTTGCAATTTGCCATTATCAAATGCTGACAGAATGTGCTCACTGCAGAGTTTGAGACTTTGGCAAGCTCCAAACCCTGTGCCAATTCATCTCAGCTGACCTGCTCATGCCCTCCCTACCCCTCCCTGGCAGGCCATGGTCCATTGGCCCCCTGCGCTCCACTCTCTTTGAAAGAAACTGCAGGCAGGACCCTTCCCAAGTGCCACACCAGAGTACACATCATATACTGATTCCCGTGCAGCAGTATATCCTCCCCCAAACTAACATCTGTCTACATATTTATTTGAATCATGAGGCACCAGGGAGGGTAAATTACAGATCAAACCCCACAGATAAGGCACCTGGGGGAGGGGCCCAGTGACACCAACCCCCATAAAATGCAAGGGTTAGAATGTGCATATATCTGTCTGTACTTTACAAAGGCCCCCCAGCCACAAAATAGTTTATGTCTACCATTATTCTCTGTATGCCAATGATTGTTGTTAAGCTTAGATTAGTTAGAAGTGTAACTCATTGTGAACCAAGTTCGACCTTCACTCTGTGAAGATGAGCCCAGCTGACCTACGTGCCAGCCGATCCACCCAGACACAGCAGCCAATCGCAGCCCGACTTCACCTATATCGTATGCTGCACCTCAAGGATCAACCATTTGAAACTGTTACTTCATACCCTATGTTGTTACATCACTCATGACGTTATTCTTGTTTATAATGTGCTGCCTGTGTATTGTTTGGAAGAGCGCTCTCGGGCAGCAGAGTTCTTTGCTTGCATTCTAATATTTTATATAAATTTGGTTTCACTTGCAATTATTCTCCTGGTCTTATTCCCTACATGGGTGTGTCCTTAACTTGGTCTAGTGGATATGCATGCACGTTGGGCAGGAACCTTGACCTGTCACACCTGATAAGGTCACCAGAGATGTCCGCTCCATGAAGGTCTCCTCCAAACATGTTTCCCCCTGCTCCTCCAGAGCCATTAAAGGCAAAATGGTATCTCTTGCCACCTCACTCGCTGCTTTCTGTAACCACTCTTTTGCTACTGAATCTGTCCCTTCCTCCCTCAAGCACTCCCTTGTGTGCCATCTCCTGAAAACACCAGTTGTATTGGAAAATTTGAAAGGACCAGACAGTTCTGTGTCTAAGTCATTTGATGGAAGTGCACATTTTTTCTTTGAAGAGGTAGTTGATTTTGTTTGTGTAGTAGATCCTTCTTTGGTTGTGGTCATTAATGAAGTATCAGCTTCTTTTAATTTCTTTTGAGGTATTGTTGTGAGATCCTGTATAATTTGAGTCTGAACTAGTTTTCTTTTTCAAACTTTTGCTTTTTGAGGATCAGGGTAGGTTTTGAGATGGAGTGCGTAGAATGCACATAGTCTATTTTATTCTACAACACAAGGAATATCAGACTTTACTTGCATCAAAGTTGAGTATAAATAGTCCTTCAATTGAACATAGGCGTGACAGTGCTACATAGCTCATGCCTTCTTTAAACACTGTGCTGCCAATATCTATCAATGCTTGATCTAGGGTAAGATCTCTTGATTTATGAATGGTGACTGTGTATGCTAGAGATAGAGAAAATTGTTCTCTGCGTACGTACATGTCTTTGGAAAGAAGGAATCAGGCTGTTGAGCGTCCTATCCTTTTAACTTCTGACAGTTTGTCAAAGTGAATACTGATAAACTGAATGTTGTTGTCACGTGGTTATGTCTGAAAGCCAAGAACTGTACCAAGTGCTCCAAAAACTAGTCCTTGCTCCACGTCAAGGTTACGTTTGAGCATTACTCTACAGTTTAAAGACAATTTTAATATTTTCTCTAAACAAGCTGTGTTAGAGATAGAGTTTTCTAAGGTATTTAGTCGTGCTGTGGCTTGTTCACAAATGGGTAGTGTCATACCATGCACATCCAGTTTTTTTCAACATCGTTTCATTGAATTGTTTACAGCTTGCAAGAGTTGGCATCAAGGACATACAGTTTACATTTCTGTGTGATAATTGTTCCATGACATCAGTAGCACATGAGTTATGCCCGTAGAGTGGATGGATGTGTCTGGTATTTAATATAGATTGTGCTTCTTTAGCTAGTACACCAACTCTAATACTTTTCAAAATGTTGGCATAGGTGAGGTCTGCAGACTGGCGCATGTTTTCAGTTAATTCTTTAGTTTGGAAATGTTGCCAAAGATTGACATTTCCTATGCTGCCAAGAGTTTTATGGCATAGTTTGTGCCCTAAGGTTTTAAAAATAGGTTCACCTTTAACTGTTGTTAATTGAAGATCTCCGAAAACAATAATGTGTTTTCCTCCAAAGAGTTCTTCGTAGTCTGTTTTGAGGACCTCTTGTAATCTGAGGTGAATCAAAGCCAACATTAGGTTGGAGACCATCCTCACCTCATCTATTAGGAGCATTTTCATTTGTTTCAAAACTCTGCGCAGTTCCATTGCAGCTTCTGGTGAAAGTTTGTAGAAGTCTAATTTGTTTTGGTGTTCTACTAGGAGTAGCTATCAGTGTAAAGTGACACCGCCTATGTTGTAGGCAGCTAAACCTGTGGGGGCAGTTACAACAGCTGACAGTTTGTTGTTTGTCAGTTGTTGAAGGAACTTGCTGATGATTTTTTATTAAGAAAGTTTTCCCTGAACAAGCGTGACCACTCACATATAGCAGTATAGGTTTGTACTGTTGACAGGTACAAGTTTTAGTTTCGTGCTGCATACCATGTTCAATTTGTTTAGTTATTTCTAGGAAAATGCTATGCTGCTCATTGTTTAAAAGGGATTTGAGTGTAGCAAAGTCTTCTGTAGACCCTTCATACTGGCACATGGCGTTTTATACTTCAGTCATGGCTAATTCTGCCTCATTTGCTATGAGTGGCTGTGGAAGTGGTTCTTGGCTTCCTGTTAGAGAAGGTTGACTGCTCTCAGGAGTGTCTATATTTTGTGTGCCTGGAGTTCTTCTTTTTGTTGCTGTTCCCTATCTAACATGGTTTTGTACTGCATAAAATGTATATCTGTCATAGTGCTTTCATTTGCTTTGAAAGCGTCTTCATAGGAGACATGGGTATCTAATAAATCTTCTTTTCTCCATGTTTTAAAAAGTTGTAGTAGGGCCATGTAATACAGTATTTTATGTTGAAGAGTTTTTAATGACAATTTCATATGATTAATTAGGCTATGTTTGGTAAGTTTCACTAGGCTGCCTTCACAGTTTTCCACTCTGTATCTACCTTTCTTCTCATTTGGTTTAATATTATTTTTGTATGTGAAGTTTAGACACATGGGCCTCATTATGAGTTCGAACGGTAGCCGTGCCTGCATTACAGGCACGACTACCGCCGAACTCGCATCCGTCACCATCACCCGCGAATGGGCACTTACCGGCCCATTACGAGTTGAATGGGCCGGTAAGTGCCCATTCGCGTTGGCGGTAATGCCGTGCTCCTCATCCCCATTCTGCCCCATAGCTAATTGGAACCATAGGGCAGAATGGGGATGGGAGAGGGAGCAAACAACGGGCCATTACGAGATGGCCAGTTGTTTGCTCCCTCTTCCCCTTGCGGGACCCGGTAAGCATGCCTGGTTTTCCCAGGCGTGCTTACCGTGTCCCGCGAGGGGACCTCGTACTGTGGCGGAGCGGGTTGAACGGCGCCGTCACCTTTTACGGCGCCGTTTAACCCTTTCCGCCAGGGTCGTAATGAGGCCCATGGTTTCCAAAGGAGTACTCCTGTTTGGGGTAGTATGTGTCTAGTAAGTTGTTTTTCAAAATGTCCTGGCTGTTGGGATCATTTTTAGCTATTCTTTCTATGTCCTCGTACGATTTTAGAACTCTTTTTCTGGATGCAGCAGGACCAAGGCTTAGCCACACTATGTTTTCAGATTTTCCATATAAGGCAGTGCCGGTTAAACAGTCTGCCGTTTCGTAGCTGCCACATTCTCTGTGGGAGAACATTTTCATGCCAAAGCTGTCAATTTCTGTGCCAGTGTTTTGTCAAATGAGATGTCGTCCCAGAGGACTTTCAGCTCTGTTTTCTCTGCTTTGTTTAAGTAGGCTGTGATATATCGTGCAACTGCAGTGGAATTGTCTGCAATCTATATTTGAATTCCATAGGATGGCAATGATTGCATTGTAATCATTGATGTACTTTGACCCTTCTGTTCTTTTTATGCAGTATGTGTTCTTAGGTGATTTGCATTTGACACTATGTCTAACTGAAGACATTAAGTTGTTCACTTGTCCTGTTGTTGAAACTGGTCTAGGGAAACCAAAGCAGCATTTGGTGTAGTATTTCCCTTTGTTTTTATATTTGCACTGACAATACGTGCCACACTTGTGTCTTTGAAACTGTAAAATGTGTCCATGTAGGTCACTATGTGTAGTTTGTGAAGGGATTTCACAAGTGAAATATTTCTGAATGAACTGCAAAACAGTAGCATCACTGTCCTGACCAAATTTAGGAGCATCTTTAATCCACAACAGTATGTGGATGTGTGATGCTCCTCTGGCATGGTATTCTTTTCTCCAAAGGAAGTGTTGCACTTCTCTGAGGGGAGGAACTGTTTTATTACAAATGAAGTGTAGCATAGCAACGAAGCGATGATGCAAATATCTTGATACATTTACAGGATCAAGAGAGCAGAGTTCTCCTGGTGTTTTTATGTCTATATTTGTTTTGGTTTTTTTTGCTATGCGTAGGAACTCATGCAAATCTTCCCATGCATACTCTGCACAACTTAATGTCACAAACCATGTGGGTGGGCCAAGGTTTCTTATCATACAGTGTACTTCTGCGTGTCATCGGAACCAGTATTCTTTTGTACCAAGCATGTTTGCTAAAAGATTTGTAATGCTTGACTGTAAAACTTCATCTTTTTCTTGTACTTTTTGTAGTAATTGCGTAGCAGACATATTTTGAAAAATTGGTACCTGACTTCAATGTGTGTGCAACTGCGTAGCATAGAGTTGCTAGTTCACTTTCAAAGAGAAGGTGGAATAGGTATTCCATGTTTTGTCTGAATCTGGGTTCTTCAGAATGCATTCGTAAACAGCGGTATTCTGATGCTGTTATTTGTGTGGGTTTTTCATCGTACCTTCCTCCTTTGGCTTGTGCTTCTACACTTTTTCCTATATTCTGATGATTGGAGAGTGAGATGTCAGCTCTTCCTTCCCCAGTGCTGCCCACAGACAGCCCATGACACCTCCACCCCCTGCCAGCTCCGCGTGAGCCTTGTTCTCACGGAGGACCAGCCATTTATTGTTGCAATTTGCCATTATCAAATGCTGACAGAATGTGCTCACTGCAGAGTTTGAGACTTTGGCAAGCTCCAAACCCTGTGCCAATTCATCTCAGCTGACCTGCTCATGCCCTCCCTACCCCTCCCTGGCAGGCCATGGTCCATTGGCCCCCTGCGCTCCACTCTCTTTGAAAGAAACTGCAGGCAGGACCCTTCCCAAGTGCCACACCAGAGTACACATCATATACTGATTGCCGTGCAGCAGTATATCCTCCCCCAAACTAACATCTGTCTACATATTTATTTGAATCATGAGGCACCAGGGAGGGTAAATTACAGATCAAACCCCACAGATAAGGCACCTGGGGGAGGGGCCCAGTGACACCAACCCCCATAAAATGCAAGGGTTAGAATGTGCATATATCTGTCTGTACTTTACAAAGGCCCCCCAGCCACAAAATAGTTTATGTCTACCATTATTCTCTGTATGCCAATGATTGTTGTTAAGCTTAGATTAGTTAGAAGTGTAACTCATTGTGAACCAAGTTCGACCTTCACTCTGTGAAGATGAGCCCAGCTGACCTACGTGCCAGCCGATCCACCCAGACACAGCAGCCAATCGCAGCCCGACTTCACCTATATCGTATGCTGCACCTCAAGGATCAACCATTTGAAACTGTTACTTCATACCCTATGTTGTTACATCACTCATGACGTTATTCTTGTTTATAATGTGCTGCCTGTGTATTGTTTGGAAGAGCGCTCTCAGGCAGCAGAGTTCTTTGCTTGCATTCTAATATTTTATATAAATTTGGTTTCACTTGCAATTATTCTCCTGGTCTCATTCCCTACATGGGTGTGTCCTTAACTTGGTCTAGTGGATATGCATGCACGTTGGGCAGGAACCTTGACCTGTCACACCTGATAAGGTCACCAGAGATGTCCGCTCCATGAAGGTCTCCTCCAAACATGTTTCCCCCTGCTCCTCCAGAGCCATTAAAGGCAAAATGGTATCTCTTGCCACCTCACTCGCTGCTTTCTGTAACCACTCTTTTGCTACTGAATCTGTCCCTTCCTCCCTCAAGCACTCCCTTGTGTGCCCTCTCCTGAAAACACCAGTTGTATTGGAAAATTTGAAAGGACCAGACAGTTCTGTGTCTAAGTCATTTGATGGAAGTGCACATTTTTTCTTTGAAGAGGTAGTTGATTTTGTTTGTGTAGTAGATCCTTCTTTGGTTGTGGTCATTGATGAAGTATCAGCTTCTTTTAATTTCTTTTGAGGTATTGTTGTGAGATCCTGTATAATTTGAGTCTGAACTAGTTTTCTTTTTCAAACTTTTGCTTTTTGAGGATCAGGGTAGGTTTTGAGATGGAGTGCGTAGAATGCACATAGTCTATTTTATTCTACAACACAAGGAATATCAGACTTTACTTGCATCAAAGTTGAGTATAAATAGTCCTTCAATTGAACATAGGCGTGACAGTGCTACATAGCTCATGCCTTCTTTAAACACTGTGCTGCCAATATCTATCAATGCTTGATCTAGGGTAAGATCTCTTGATTTATGAATGGTGACTGTGTATGCTAGAGATAGAGAAAATTGTTCTCTGCGTACGTACATGTCTTTGGAAAGAAGGAATCAGGCTGTTGAGCGTCCTATCCTTTTAACTTCTGACAGTTTGTCAAAGTGAATACTGATAAACTGAATGTTGTTGTCACGTGGTTATGTCTGAAAGCCAAGAACTGTACCAAGTGCTCCAAAAACTAGTCCTTGCTCCACGTCAAGGTTACGTTTGAGCATTACTCTACAGTTTAAAGACAATTTTAATATTTTCTCTAAACAAGCTGTGTTAGAGATAGAGTTTTCTAAGGTATTTAGTCGTGCTGTGGCTTGTTCACAAATGGGTAGTGTCATACCATGCACATCCAGTTTTTTTCAACATCGTTTCATTGAATTGTTTACAGCTTGCAAGAGTTGGCATCAAGGACATACAGTTTACATTTCTGTGTGATAATTGTTCCATGACATCAGTAGCACATGAGTTATGCCCGTAGAGTGGATGGATGTGTCTGGTATTTAATATAGATTGTGCTTCTTTAGCTAGTACACCAACTCTAATACTTTTCAAAATGTTGGCATAGGTGAGGTCTGCAGACTGGCGCATGTTTTCAGTTAATTCTTTAGTTTGGAAATGTTGCCAAAGATTGACATTTCCTATGCTGCCAAGAGTTTTATGGCATAGTTTGTGCCCTAAGGTTTTAAAAATAGGTTCACCTTTAACTGTTGTTAATTGAAGATCTCCGAAAACAATAATGTGTTTTCCTCCAAAGAGTTCTTCGTAGTCTGTTTTGAGGACCTCTTGTAATCTGAGGTGAATCAAAGCCAACATTAGGTTGGAGACCATCCTCACCTCATCTATTAGGAGCATTTTCATTTGTTTCAAAACTCTGCGCAGTTCCATTGCAGCTTCTGGTGAAAGTTTGTAGAAGTCTAATTTGTTTTGGTGTTCTACTAGGAGTAGCTATCAGTGTAAAGTGACACCGCCTATGTTGTAGGCAGCTAAACCTGTGGGGGCAGTTACAACAGCTGACAGTTTGTTGTTTGTCAATTGTTGGAGGAACTTGCTGATGATTTTTCATTAAGAAAGTTTTCCCTGAACAAGCGTGACCACTCACATATAGCAGTATAGGTTTGTACTGTTGACAGGTACAAGTTTTAGTTTCGTGCTGCATACCATGTTCAATTTGTTTAGTTATTTCTAGGAAAATGCTATGCTGCTCATTGTTTAAAAGGGATTTGAGTGTAGCAAAGTCTTCTGTAGACCCTTCATACTGGCACATGGCGTTTTATACTTCAGTCATGGCTAATTCTGCCTCATTTGCTATGAGTGGCTGTGGAAGTGGTTCTTGGCTTCCTGTTAGAGAAGGTTGACTGCTCTCAGGAGTGTCTATATTTTGTGTGCCTGGAGTTCTTCTTTTTGTTGCTGTTCCCTATCTAACATGGTTTTGTACTGCATAAAATGTATATCTGTCATAGTGCTTTCATTTGCTTTGAAAGCGTCTTCATAGGAGACATGGGTATCTAATAAATCTTCTTTTCTCCATGTTTTAAAAAGTTGTAGTAGGGCCATGTAATACAGTATTTTATGTTGAAGAGTTTTTAATGACAATTTCATATGATTAATTAGGCTATGTTTGGTAAGTTTCACTAGGCTGCCTTCACAGTTTTCCACTCTGTATCTACCTTTCTTCTCATTTGGTTTAATATTATTTTTGTAAAGTTTAGACACATAGGCCTCATTATGAGTTCGAACGGTAGCCGTGCCTGCATTACAGGCACGACTACCGCCGAACTCGCATCCGTCACCATCACCCGCGAATGGGCACTTACCGGCCCATTACGAGTTGAATGGGCCGGTAAGTGCCCATTCGCGTTGGCGGTAATGCCGTGCTCCTCATCCCCATTATGCCCCATAGCTAATTAGAACCATAGGGCAGAATGGGGATGGGAGAGGGAGCAAACAACGGGCCATTACGAGATGGCCAGTTGTTTGCTCCCTCTTCCCCTTGCGGGACCCGGTAAGCATGCCTGGTTTTCCCAGGCGTGCTTACCGTGTCCCGCGAGGGGACCTCGTACTGTGGCGGAACGGGTTGAACGGCGCTGTCACCTTTTACGGCGCCGTTTAACCCTTTCCGCCAGGGTCGTAATGAGGCCCATGGTTTCCAAAGGAGTACTCCTGTTTGGGGTAGTATGTGTCTAGTAAGTTGTTTTTCAAAATGTCCTGGCTGTTGGGATCATTTTTAGCTATTCTTTCTATGTCCTCGTACGATTTTAGAACTCTTTTTCTGGATGCAGCAGGACCAAGGCTTAGCCACACTATGTTTTCAGATTTTCCATATAAGGCAGTGCCGGTTAAACAGTCTGCCGTTTCGTAGCTGCCACATTCTCTGTGGGAGAACATTTTCATGCCAAAGCTGTCAATTTCTGTGCCAGTGTTTTGTCAAATGAGATGTCGTCCCAGAGGACTTTCAGCTCTGTTTTCTCTGCTTTGGTTAAGTAGGCTGTGATATATCGTGCAACTACAGTGGAATTGTCTGCAATCTATATTTGAATTCCATAGGATGGCAATGATTGCATTGTAATCATTGATGTACTTTGACCCTTCTGTTCTTTTTATGCAGTATGTGTTCTTAGGTGATTTGCATTTGACACTATGTCTAACTGAAGACATTAAGTTGTTCACTTGTCCTGTTGTTGAAACTGGTCTAGGGAAACCAAAGCAGCATTTGGTGTAGTATTTCCCTTTGTTTTTATATTTGCACTGACAATACGTGCCACACTTGTGTCTTTGAAACTGTAAAATGTGTCCATGTAGGTCACTATGTGTAGTTTGTGAAGGGATTTCACAAGTGAAATATTTCTGAATGAACTGCAAAACAGTAGCATCACTGTCCTGACCAAATTTAGGAGCATCTTTAATCCACAACAGTATGTGGATGTGTGATGCTCCTCTGGCATGGTATTCTTTTCTCCAAAGGAAGTGTTGCACTT
This sequence comes from Ambystoma mexicanum, assembly GCF_040938575.1. NCBI lineage: Eukaryota > Metazoa > Chordata > Amphibia > Caudata > Ambystomatidae > Ambystoma > Ambystoma mexicanum. Next base: position 277,611,377 of record NC_090937.1, read on the forward strand.
CTCTGAGGGGAGGAACTGTTTTATTACAAATGAAGTGTAGCATAGCAACGAAGCGATGATGCAAATATCTTGATACATTTACAGGATCAAGAGAGCAGAGTTCTCCTGGTGTTTTTATGTCTATATTTGTTTTTTTTTTTTTTGCTATGCGTAGGAACTCATGCAAATCTTCCCATGCATACTCTGCACAACTTAATGTCACAAACCATGTGGGTGGGCCAAGGTTTCTTATCATACAGTGTACTTCTGCGTGTCATCGGAACCAGTATTCTTTTGTACCAAGCATGTTTGCTAAAAGATTTGTAATGCTTGACTGTAAAACTTCATCTTTTTCTTGTACTTTTTGTAGTAATTGCGTAGCAGACATATTTTGAAAAATTGGTACCTGACTTCAATGTGTGTGCAACTGCGTAGCATAGAGTTGCTAGTTCACTTTCAAAGAGAAGGTGGAATAGGTATTCCATGTTTTGTCTGAATCTGGGTTCTTCAGAATGCATTCGTAAACAGCGGTATTCTGATGCTGTTATTTGTGTGGGTTTTTCATCGTACCTTCCTCCTTTGGCTTGTGCTTCTATACTTTTTCCTATATTCTGATGATTGGAGAGTGAGATGTCAGCTCTTCCTTCCCCAGTGCTGCCCACAGACAGCCCATGACACCTCCATCCCCTGCCAGCTCCGCGCGAGCCTTGTTCTCACGGAGGTCCAGCCATTTATTGTTGCAATTTGCCATTATCAAATGCTGACAGAATGTGCTCACTGCAGAGTTTGAGACTTTGGCAAGCTCCAAACCCTGTGCCAATTCATCTCAGCTGACCTGCTCATGCCCTCCCTACCCCTCCCTGGCAGGCCATGGTCCATTGGCCCCCTGCGCTCCACTCTCTTTGAAAGAAACTGCAGGCAGGACCCTTCCCAAGTGCCACACCAGAGTACACATCATATACTGTTTCCCATGCAGCAGTATATCCTCCCCCAAACTAACATCTGTCTACATATTTATTTGAATCTTGAGGCAGCAGGGAGTGTAAATTACAGATCAAACCCCACAGATAAGGCACCTGGGGGAGGGGCCCAGTGACACCAACCACCATAAAATGCAAGGGTTAGAATGTGCATATATCTGTCTGTACTTTACAAAGGCCCCCAGCCACAAAATAGTTTATGTCTACCATTATTATCTGTATGCCAATGATTGTTAAGCTTAGATTAGTTAGAAGTGTAACTCATTGTGAACCAAGTTCGACCTTCACTCTGTGAAGATGAGCCCAGCTGACCTACTTGTCAGCCAATCCACCCGGAGACAGCAGCCAATCACAGCCCGACTTCACCTATAACGTATGCTGCACCTCAAGGGTCAACCAATTGAAACTGTTATTTCATACCCTATGTTGTTACATCACTCATGACGTTATTCTTGTTTATAATGTGCTGCCTGTATATTGTTTGGAAGAGCGCTCTCGGGCAGCAGAGTTCTTTGCTTGCATTCTAATATCTTATATAAATTTGGTTTCACTTGCAATTATTCTCCTGGTCTCATTCCCTACAGGGGTGTGTCCTTAACTTGGTCTAGTGGATATGCATGCACGTTGGGCAGGAACCTTGACCTGCCACACCTGATAAGGTCACCAGAGATGTCTGTTCCATGAAGGTCTCCTCCAAACATGTTTCCCCCTGCTCCTCCAGAGCCATTAAAGGCAAAATGGTATCTCTTGCCGCCTCACTCGCTGATTTCTGCAACCACTCTTTTGCTACTGAATCTTTCCCTTCCTCCCTCAAGCACTCCCTTGTGTGCCCTCTCCTGAAAACACCAGTTGTATTGGAAAATTTGAAAGGACCAGACAGTTCTGTGTCTAAGTCATTTGATGGAAGTGCACATTTTTTCTTTGAAGAGGTAGTTGATTTTGTTTGTGTAGTAGATCCTTCTTTGGTTGTGGTCATTGATGAAGTATCAGCTTCTTTTAATTTCTTTTGAGGTATTGTTGTGAGATCCTGTATAATTTGAGTCTGAACTAGTTTTCTTTTTCAAACTTTTGCTTTTTGAGGATCAGGGTAGGTTTTGAGATGGAGTGCGTAGAATGCACATAGTCTATTTTATTCTACAACACAAGGAATATCAGACTTTACTTGCATCAAAGTTGAGTATAAATAGTCCTTCAATTGAACATAGGCGTGACAGTGCTACATAGCTCATGCCTTCTTTAAACACTGTGCTGCCAATATCTATCAATGCTTGATCTAGGGTAAGATCTCTTGATTTATGAATGGTGACTGTGTATGCTAGAGATAGAGAAAATTGTTCTCTGCGTACGTACATGTCTTTGGAAAGAAGGAATCAGGCTGTTGAGCGTCCTATCCTTTTAACTTCTGACAGTTTGTCAAAGTGAATATTGACAAACTAAATGTTGGTGTCACGTGGTTATGTTTGAAAGCCAACAACTGTACCAAGTGCTCCAAAAACTAGTCCTTGCTCCACGTCAAGGTTACGTTTAAGCATTACTCTACAGTTTAAAGACAATTTTAATATTTTCTCTAAACAAGCTGTTTTACAGATAGAGTTTTCTAAAGTATTTAGTCGTGCTGTGGCTTGTTCACAAATGGGTAGTGTCATACCGTGCACATCCAGTTTTCTCAACATCGTTTTATTGAATTGTGCACAGCTTGCAAGAGTTTGCATCAAGGACATACAGTTTACATTTCTGTGTGATAATTGTTCCATGACATCATTAGCACATGAGTTATGCCCGTAGAGTGGATGGATGTGTCTGGTATTTAATATAGATTGTGCTTCTTTAGCTAGTACACCAACTCTAATACTTTTCAAAATGTTGGCATAGGTGAGGTCTGCAGACTGGCGCATGTTTTCAGTTAATTCTTTAGTTTGGAAATGTTGCCAAAGATTGACATTTCCTATGCTGCCAAGAGTTTTACGGCATAGTTTGTGCCCTAAGGTTTTGAAAATAGGTTCACCTTTAACTGTTGTTAATTGAAGAAGATCTCCGAAAACAATAATGTGTTTTCCTCCAAAGAGTTCTTCGTAGTCTGTTTTGAGGACCTCTTGTAATCTGAGGTGAATCAAAGCCAACATTAGGTTGGAGACCATCCTCACCTCATCTATTAGCAGCATTTTCATTTGTTTCAAAACTCTGCGCAGTTCCATTGCAGCTTTTGGTGAAAGTTTGTAGTAGTCTAATTTGTTTTGGTGTTCTACTAGGAGTAGCTATCAGTGTAAAGTGACACTGCTGATGTTGTAGGCAGCTAAACCTGTGGGGGCAGTTACAACAGCTGACAGTTTGTTGTTTGTCAATTGTTGGAGGAACTTGCTGATGATTTTTTATTAAGAATGTTTTCCCTGAACAAGCGTGACCACTCACATATAGCAGTATAGGTTTGTACTGTTGACAGGTACAAGTTTTAGTTTCGTGCTGCATACCATGTTCAATTTGTTTAGTTATTTCTAGGAAAATGCTATGCTGTTCATTGTTTAAAAGTGATTTGAGTGTAGCAAAGTCTTCTGTAGACCCTTCATACGGGCACATGGCGTTTTCTACTTCAGTCATGGCTAATTCTGCCTCATTTGCTATGAGTGGCTGTGGAAGTGGTTCTTGGCTTCCTGTTAGAGAAGGTTGACTGCTCCCAGGAGTGTCTATATTTTGTTGTGCCTGGAGTTCTTCTTTTTGTTGCTGTTCACTATCTAACATGGTTTTGTACTGCATAAAATGTATATCTCTCATAGTGCTTTCATTTGCTTTGAAAGCATCTTCATAGGAGACATGGGTATCTAATAAATCTTCTTCTTTTTTCCATGGTTTAAAAAGTTGTAGTAGGGCCATGTAATACAGTATTTTATGTTAAAGAGTTTTTAATGACAATTTCATATGATTAATTAGGCTGTGTTTGGTAAGTTTCACTAGGCTGCCTTCACAGTTTTCCACTCTGTATCTACCTTTCTTCTCATTTGGTTTAATATTATTTTTGTATGTGAAGTTTAGACACATGGGCCTCATTACGAGTTCGAACGGTAGCCGTGCCTGCATTACAGGCACGACAACTGCCGAACTCGCATCCGTCACCGTCACCCGCGAATGGGCACTTACTGGCCCATTACGAGTTGAGTGGGCCGGTAAGTGCCCATTCGCGGGTGGCGGTAATGCCGTGCTCCTCATCCCCATTCTGCCCCATAGGGCAGAATGGGGATGGGAGAGGGAGCAAACAAAGGGCCATTACGAGATGGCCCGTTGTTTGCTCCCTCTTCCCCTTGCGGGACCCAGTAAGCACGCCTGGTTTTCCCAGGCGTGCTTACCGTGTCCCGCGAGGGGACTTCGTAATGTGGTGGAACGGGTTGAACAGCGCCATCACCTTTTACGGCACCGTTTAACCCGTTCCGCCAGGGTCGTAATGAGGCCCATGGTTTCCAAAGCAGTACTCCTGTTTGGATAGTATGTGTCTAGTAAGTTGTTTTTCGAAATGTCCTGGCTGTTGGGATCATTTTTAGCTATTCTTTCTATGTCCTCGAACGATTTTAGAACTCTTTTTCTGGATTCAGCAGGACCAAGGCTTAGTCACACTATGTTTTCAGATTTTCCATATAAGGCAGTGCCGGTTAAACAGTCTGCCGTTTCGTAGCTGCCACATTCTATGTGGGAGAACATTTTTATGTCAAAGCTGTCAATTTCTGTGCCAGTGTTTTGTCAAATGAGATATCATCCCAGAGGACTTTCAGCTCTGTTTTCTCTGCTTTGGTTAAGTAGGCTGTGACATATCGTGCAACTGCAGTGGAATTGTCTGCAATCTATATTTGCATTCCATAGGATGGCAATGATTGCATTGTAATCATTGATGTACTTTGATCCTTCTGTTCTTTTTATGCAGTATGTGTTCTTAGGTGATTTGCATTTGACACTATGTCTAACTGAAGGCATGAAGTTGTTCACTTGTCCTGTTGTTGAAACTGGTCTAGGGAAACCAAAGCAGCATTTGGTGTAGTATTTCCCTTTGTTTTTATATTTGCACTGACAATACTTGCCACACTTGTGTCTTTGAAACTGTAAAATGTGTCCATGTAGGTCACTATGTGTAGTTTGTGAAGGGATTTCACAAGTGACATATTTCTGAATGAACTGCAAAACAGTGGCATCACTGTCCTGACCAAATTTAGGAGCATCTTTAATCCACAACAGCATGTGGATGTGTGATGCTCCTCTGACTTGATATTCTTTTCTCCAAAAGAAGTGTTGCACTTCTCTGAGGGGAGGAACTGTTTTATTACAAATGAAGTGTAGCATAGCAATGAAGCGATGATGTAAATATCTTGATACATTTACAGGATCAAGAGAGCAGAGTTCTGGTGTTTTTATGTCTATATTTGTTTTGTTTTTGTTTGCTATGCGTAGGAACTCATGCAAATCTTCCCATGCATACTCTGCACAACTTAATGTCACAAACCATGTGGGTGGGCCAAGGTTTCTTATCATACAGCGTACTTCTGCGTTTCATCGGAACCAGTATTCTTTTGTACCACGCATGTTTGCTAAAAGATTTGTAATGCTTGACTGTAAAACTTCATATTTGTCTTGTACTTTTTGTAGTAATTGCGTAGCAGACATATTTTGAAAATTGGTACCTGACTTCAATGTGTGTGCAACTGCGTAGCATAGAGTTGCTAGTTCACTTTCAAAGAGAAGGTGGAATAGGTATTCCATGTTTTTTCAGAATCTGGGTTCTTCAGAATGCATTCGTAAACAGCAGTATTCTGATGCTGTTACTTGTGTGGGTTTTTCATCATACCTTCCTCCTTTGGCTTGTGCTTCTACACTTTTTCCTATATTCTGATTGGAGATCCTCTGGCTTGCCGCATTTGGTACGTTTCCAGTGCATCATCTATGCCTTTCAGTAATTCAGAGGGAGGTCATTTTGCTGTTTTTGGTTGAAGGCGTATTATTGCTTGAAATGTGTGCACTGTTTGAATTATAATGCTCTCATACAAGTTAAGATGTTGCAGTGGTTTTGCCAGTGGGAATATTTCCAAGTTATTAGTGATAGCACGTGAAGGTATTTGGTTGTTGTCAAGTTTTGCAGTGCAGTATCTGCCAAGTATTGAGGGGTTAGTAATTTCGTATATGTTTTCTTCTATAAGATAGAGAGCTAATTGGAACCACTTGGATTCTTCATTGTCTTCTATTTTATACATTATGTCTACAGTTTTTGTGCTATTTCTATAAAAAAAGTCCTGCGGCAACACACACACACACACACACACACACACACACACACACACACACACACACATGGTTTGGTACTTCAGCAGATGTGCTTTTAAGTTTTAGTATTTATTTTTTGTATGTGTGTAGAAGGTTGCCATCTGTAAAGTTGTTGCTACTCTGTTCTAAAGATATTGAATTTCGTAAGTGTGTTTCACTTCCAAAATATTTTCTCTGGATGTGCTCTATTTCTTCGAGTAGGTCTTTGGCTGTACCATGTAGAAGAATGTTATTTAAATTGGCCAGTGCTAAAGCAGGACTTTTGGCATAGTACAGTTTATGAATGAGATTTCTTACAGTTGAATGGTGTGTTCCTATCATTTTGATATGGTGGAAGGTGCTTTTGCAAATAGGTCCAGAAATGCAGGCTAATGAATGTCCTTGTAGTCCTGTGTATTTGTGCACTGGACAGGAGTCCACAGTTTGTAATAGTTTTATGTTTAATTTTTCTTTGCCTTTCACATACTGATTGAGAAACTGGCGTAAAGATGTAGAATATTGTTTTTGTACATTACACATTGATGTGCATGGCCATTTGTAGACTGGACGTATTGGTTCAGTGGAATGGGGAGCTGATGCTACGTTTTCTGGGGATATTTTAGTGAGCAGCGTTTCTTGTTCCATGATGGTATTGTTAACCTTTTCATACCCTTGTCCACTGCTATGAATGGCATTTGGGTTTGTTTGCTTTTGTTTGTATGCTTCTTCATTGAAATATGGTTCTGTGCTGGTGGTGTGACTCCACTCACCTGCACAGATGTTTGCTATCTTTATTGATATTCCGTTTGTTGAGAAGTCCTTGTTGTGGTTTAGTAATTTGTTTTGTTAGTGATTTAATTCTGTTTAAAACTAATATAAATAATTTCCTTTTGAGAAGGATTGCACTGTCTATGAGAGCTTCCAGGAATAGTTTTCTGCAGTAGGTTTTAAGCATTGAGCATGATTTCTCCCCTGTTTTCACAAGGTTCTGAAGGACTCTGTGGCAGAACTTTTTTTGTAAAATAATTTTTAGGGTATGCTTACTTGTGGCTACATGAAGATTTATAAGTGCAGTGTTAGCCCTAGTGGTAGCTGCAGACTTTTTAATGCCTTTCTGTTTAGTTTTACATTTTGAAAGAGGAGTCAAAGTTTTTTTACTGCAAGCTGCTTTAGTTTTGCTTAGTGACTGTATTAGCTTTTTTGTTTGAACTTTTTGTATAAATTCTGCTAGAGGTGGCTGCTTATTTTGTACACTTTTATTTTGATTTGCTCTATTTCTGCATTGCTTTCTATGGAGTTGATTTTTGGTAGGCTTTCTTTGGTGTCTTTTGGAGAAAAAAGAAAGTGTGGGTTGGGATGTTGTGCAATGTATGTGTGCATTGTGCATGACCATCTGAGTATGATGATAGGCATGTATGTAGAGGTGTGTGATTGTGGAATGGGCGGTTACTTCAGGTTGGGAAGGCTATTTTCGTATTTGTGTGTTACTATACTGATGTACAGATGACAATACAAAGTGTGCACCTGCTGAGGTGCAATCAGTAATACTGAATCTAATGCTGTAGGGTTGATAAAATTGTTTGTTCTACAATACTAGAATACTACAGTGTTTGAGTAACAGTTAGAACACGACGACAGTGTTGCACTTACTTTGTTGGATGCAAAGAGTAGGTTTCTTCTGCATTCTGTCTTGTACTTCAGACGCTACTGGTTTTCAGGAGTATGGTCTTCACTGCAATTGTGAAAGAAGGAAGTTAGTACATATGTGTGTTATGGCACAGTAATTTCACTTGAAGAATAGATTAGTTATATTTGCAGAAGGATTTCTTTCTAGGAGGAGTTACTGTATGTGTTAAATTGCATATCTTAGTACATGAATGGGGATTTTGGAGCATCAGCATCATTGCTAATAGGGTTAGTGGAGTATTTATAGGTGTGTCCTATGAGGTGCACTTTTAAAAATGGGTGTTCCTGTTGCACTATTTAGTGTGGTGATGGATTAGTGGAAGTTGTAGTAGGGCGAGAAAAAAGATTGGAAAGATTATACAGATTGAAAAGAAGAAAGTTTTTGTGCGTGGGATTCCATTATTTGTTTTGTGCATAGATGCTTGCTACATGAGTGCTGGAAACATTTCAGTTGTTTGACTTTTCTGTCCACATTTCTGTTAGCACTGTTCTGAATGTATACATGTATTTGTTTGGTTTTGCAAGAATGGCAAGTGTCAGGCACTCTGTTTAAATACATGGATTTTATGTACTTGCAATGGTTTGGTAAAATACAAGATGGTTTCCTGTTTTGTGTGCATTCTAGGAATTTCATAATAGTGTGTTAAGAGGTAAGTGGTTGTGGAAATGACAGAAGGAAATAAGAGAATAATAGTTTGGACATTGTAATGAGTAATATGGGTAAATTAAAACTTGGAAAGCAGACAGATTTGTAAGTGAACTTGATTATCGGAGATGGGAGAAATTACAGTAAGCTTTTTTTGCAGATTATGCAGGGTTATTGGCAGGTACCCTGTTCATAGGCATTTATAAAAGAGTTGCAAATGTGCTGTAAACAAAATATTCATACCTGTAGTTTGTATTGATGTATGTAGATGTGGATGAATCAGGAAGGAGAAATCTTGGAGAGTTTTACAGTAGTTTTAGCAGTAGGTGCTTTGCAATCACAGGAGACTTATACTCAGAGTGATGAACAGTTAATCTAAAGGGCTGAATTGTGATGACAGAGTTAGATGTAGAGTGCTTGGATGTGAGTGGTGGATGCTTGTGTGACTGCTTATGTGTAGCCAATGAGAGGGTGGTGCAGACAGTGATGTGGAAAGGAAAAAAGGCTTGCCTCTGTGTTGCGGGGTCCGCAGAGACAGCGGTAGTTCGCAGACAGGGCTGCCACATATGGAGCTTCTCAGAATGCCTGGCATGGAAAGGGGACTGTGGGGATTAGCCAATCAGGTGTTGGAGTTGTTCTTTGTAGGAAGAGAGGCTGTGTGTAGTGAAGATGGCACAGGTGAAGAAAGTGAGGGTGTTGGTAGTTGGAGATTTGTTTGGAAATGTTTTAGAGAGGTATGCTATGTCTAAAGATATGGCTGCCAGTTTTGGTTTTGAAGGAGTGGAGGTTTTGTGGTCATCTGTGCCTGGTTCCAATATGCAGGCAGTGGTTGGAGTTTGTAAGAGTTTCTCCATGTGGAACAGTCCATATGTAGTAATACTGCATTAGGGTGCTGTTTATTTGGGATACATCAGGGTTCCTAGTTTGTTGAGTACACTTGAAACATTGGTTCAGGCAGTGATGGTGGTTCTTCAAAGTGCCAAGGTTATTTTTACTGAAATGTTACCTAGAGTAGGATGGGACAATTGTTATGTTTTCTGTCCCCAGCAAAATGGTGCAAGGTGTTTGGTTAACAAAGGCATGTCTGTTTTCGTGTTTAGAGCTGGGATGTTGTCTTGTAATAATGACAATATTGATTCTGTTAATGGTCATTATTTCAAAGCAGATGGCATTTCTTTATCCATATTGGGAAATGCCATGTTATTTGAAAATATAAGGAATGCTTTACAGAGGATAATGTGAAGACATCTGGAGGAAAATAAGTGAAAAAAAAGAAAATGAAAGGAGTTTCTTTCGAAGCACCTTTTAAAAAAGGCTCTTTTCAGAGCCATCATCAAAGAGGAAATGGAGTACACTGCTTACATTTTCATTCCCCACTCTAACAGTTTTCATGATTTGTTTGCGGACACTGTGGTAATCCACAGATCGCATGTGTTACATACAGGGATTTTGAGGCTGGCAGGCATGCAAATAAGACTGTGCAGGGTTTCCTGGGTGTGATGTGTAAGGAGAGACTTGGGCAGAAAGTCTGTTTCCTGAGAGGAGAGCAGATAGCTATGGCTGTGTCTTTCATAAGGCAGAGTGTCTGGATTTTAGGGCGACTGGTGGATAAATTGGTTGGAGGTACATGCAGGGTGCTGTGTTGTGGCTGCACATCTTGGATTCCCTCATGTGCATGTGCACTGGCATGCAGTGCATCGAATGAAGTGGCTGGATTTGGTCCCTCTTTGTGCCACTTTGATGACACTGTCATCCAGACATTATTATTATTCATTGTGGAGGGAACAGTTTAGGACATTTCCCTGGAATCGCCTTGCAGTTTGCAATGAAAGAGGGACTTGGTAAAGTCATGGACATGTTTCCAAACTCACGAGTCATTTTGTTTCATATTGCGCAGAGACAAATGTCGCTGCCTTCTTCTTCATTAGGTCCACAAATGGAGAAAGCGAGGCGCAATATCAACAAGGTTGTTTGGCTTTTTTGAGAGATAATGGAATGTCCTCTTTTGACAATGAAAATATTATGTTTCGTAGCACTAACATTTTTCGCAGGGATGGAGTCCATCTTACTAATGCTGGGAATCAGATCTTTCTATGAAATATACAAAATGCATTGCAACCCTTTTTGGAAGTATAGCAATCCTTTTTCCAGTTGGTGTTGACCACTTGAAGTTTTCAAAACACAAAAAAGCACCACAAAAAGGCTCTTTTCAGAGCCACCACTTCCTCCCGGAGAAAAGTGCAATGGTTTTGATAGCACAATACCCCAAAAAATGTAATGTCTGTGGACTGTCTGCGGTCTTCTAGAAATGCATAGGGCCCTGCAGCATTTCATTGGCACGTCTATTTTTAAACTGTGAAAGGTGGCTCTGAAAAAAAGCCTTTTTTTGTTGTTTTTTGTTGTTTTGTATTTTTTTGGTGTTTTGTAACAAGACACACAAGGAAAGGAAAGGAAGGGAAGGGAGGGTAATGTAGGGGCACGAACTATGGGGATAAGAAAGGGCAGGTGGAGAGAGAAAGATGTTGGGTTGGTCTCACTTAGGTTGGTGGCAGACTTTCTCATGTTCCCGGACAACAGCCTCGAAAGCACTTTGAAGTGTCTCCCTCCTGCAGAGTACCGCCTCGTAGTACATACACAATACAGTGACCCTTGAAAGGTAAGGGTCTACTGCATTGCATATGGCCTACAAGGCTGGTTCAGAGATGCACTGCCCCACAGAAGTGTCTCTTGTGGTGGCAGGAGCAGATACAGAGGATGTTGTAGAGGAACTCAACCTACTACTTTGATCAAAGGGGACGACCCTTCGAAACTGCCGCCCTGTGGAATGACCTTAGGTGTCACTGCATGGAAGTGGTCCTGTAGCTGTACAGACCTGGTTTGCCACGACTGAGCACATTGTTGCACTCAGTGCAGCACACTTTGTCTGCACATGCCTTGGGTAACCTTCCAACGGTGGTAAACAGCCTCCACACCCAAGACTCACATTGGCTGGCAGTAGTAGGGACTTCCACTACCTCATTCTCGTCATCCTCTTCATCCCTCTCTACATCGTCACACCTGTTCCCCTCTGCAGACCCTTGGGAAGGTGGTGGTGGTGGTGGTGGAGTCGGCATCGGTGCTGCTGAGATAGAGGCAGTAGCAGCCTGGGATGCCATCAGGAAGGTTATCAAAAACTAGGAACCAGGAACAGCAGGAACAGAACAGCAACCTGCACCAATCATCCTCATGAGCTATTAGCAGTAGCTGTGAAGTAATGCAGCAGAAATGACAGCAATGTCAGCCAATGCCAGCAAATGCCAAAGAGAAGCAGTGCTCTGTTTTAGAAATCCAAAAGCAGAATGAGGAACAGCTCTGGGGTGTGGCCTTTTATAGGGATGCTCTTTGTGGACAGCCGTGATGTCCGCGGACACTTTGAACACCAAAAAGGGTTCAAAAAGTTCCAAAAAGTATCCAGATCGGTAGGGGCATAGTCTGGGACCTCTCCAAGGGTGAAGTTTCATTGAAAGACATCTTGGATTGCTCAAAAAAGTGTTTTTTGGGTGTCCGGGTGCCCGGACCCTGTCCGCGGTCACGGGCATACGCTCAGCGTGAGTGCGGTCACATGATGACATCGTGGACATGTTCGCGAATGGGACAGCTGTCCGTAGGACACCTATTGTGCTGGATCAGTTGTACGCATGCGTACTGCTGTTCTACAGACAGGGTATGGGTCCCCGAACTAATTAAAAGTGTGACACACATGAGACAGACAGTTACGGACAGGCGCAATGTTCGTAGGACCTCGAGGGTGGGATGCGCATGCACACAAGTGTCCGCTGGGCAGGGATAGGGTCCCAAACTAATTAAAGGTGCGTCACAACTTCGCAGACATGCGGACAGGTTATGTGTTCTACGGACACCTCCATTTTGATTGCGGACAGTACAAACAGGTTAAGTGTCCATAGGACACCCCCATTTTGGTTAATTGCGGACATTCCGGACAGTCGCGCTGACCGCGGACTCCCAAGCGGCCTTTTTAAAAAAAAAACACAGACACATATAGGAACAGTATACATATCACTTTATTTATATACAAAAATATAGAAATTACGAAAGAGAGGGGGAAGAAGAAATGGAGACATGTACAGGGGAATTAGGGTTTTCTACAGGTAGGGTTTTAGGGGAGGAAGGGATTGAGGTCACATCATAACGTTTTTGGTGATGGGGCATTTTCTGGGGTGGTTGACTGGGACATGGAGAAACGGTACAGGTGCACGTCGGACAGTGATATTAAATGTTTTCCATAATATGGTTTTCTACAAAGTCTTTCAAATCAAGGAGATTTGTCAATAATTGATCCATTTTTTCTTCTAAGTGCACTAGATGATTTTCCACAGTGTCTGTTTGTTGATCCATTACTACATGATGTACTGTTCTTGGAGTATTGTTCTTATTTTCTGTATGTACTGTTAAAGAAAGAAAAAGGTGTTAGGTACATTTGAAATGGGTATTACTTGGCTTACTTTGAAAACTGCAATGTCTACCAGTAGTATTACTGTTTTCACTCATGTCATCACATGGAAAATGTTCTACAAGCCACTCCAGGGTGCTAGACATTTCTGTGTAAAAAAAGATACATTATTTTTTAGTGTATCCTACTAAAGAAAGTTTATAACTATAGGAATTAATGTAGTTTACCTACCAGTTTGTTTTTCAGTTTTGCTGTTACTGCTTTGTAGGTGTGCTGTTGATAGCTGGTTTGCAGTTTCTGTATAAAGCATCATTGAGGTAATTCTGCTGGAGGCATATGTTATTTTTGTTTTTGGTGTGTTCCATTATGTTTCATATCCTATGCAATTGCACTGTTGGTGTGTCTTACGTATACAGTTTGTAGTTCTTATTTATTTTTTAATATAATTCATTTATATGCTGCTTTTTGAACATGTTCAGTGTGTTTGTTGTATGCTACAACAATGTAAGATTCCCTCTGAGCTTTTGGACATTGTGGATGTTGCCCGAGTCCGCGGACAGTCGCATAGTCTGTGGACACTATAGCAATTAGCATGGGCCAAGGGGACAAGTATGTTGTATGGTATATCTATATAAAGTAAGGGTATCCTGGTAAAAATTTAGTAAATTCATCATATCTATATCTATATTCAGTGAAAACATTTTGTTTAAGGGACGTTATGGTTAAGTTGAACTACTAAGAACCTATCAAATTCAGTGAAAAAACATTGTTAAAGGGACCTTCAGCCCTCTGATCGCACCCCCCCAACCCTGCCAACCTCGTCTGTCCGATGAAAGGAGTGTCAGCTGCTGCCTTCCACCTTCATCCCCTCTAGCCCCCACCCTAGACCTCTGACTCTGTTCTCATCAACCTCCATCTGGCCATTACTAACACTCTGGACATTCTTGCCCCAGTCATGAGGATCCACCTGAAACCTGCCTCTAAGCATAACACCTGGTATGACTCTTAACTTGAAGCCCTGAAGCGCAAGTGCCGAGCTGAGGAAATGGACGTGGCAGTCATCTGGCTCACCCTCTGACAAACTGGCCAGTTGCCTGCTCCAAAGACAATACAGACTTTCCAGTCACACCAAGAAAAGGGCCCACATCCAGGTGCAGGTCTGTGGTGCATCCAACAACTCAACTGAACTCTTTATAATCTGCAGGGAACAAGCCAACCCATCCGCAGTCTCCTCCTCACCCCTCCCCTCCCAAGCCCTCTGCAACGCATTGGCCACACACTTCACTAATAAAACTCAGGATATCCTTAGCACCCTTGAATCCCTCTCCCCCGACCCCCCGCCCACTCCCTTGCCTCCTATGGCCTCCTATCCTCATTCCTCCTCTCTCCTGTTTCTCCCATGTGTTGGGGGAGAGGTGGCATCATACCTCCCCTCTTTAGCATTCCCGGAGTATGCAAACCATGTGTGAGTAAAGGGGGAAATGCCCCCACCTCCCTTGTACATATTTACGCCTTATAACATTGCCTAGTATGCAAATAACCCAATCTATGCATGTGAGTAGAGACTCCATCTTGTGCCTTGCCATCCGCCATCTTTTGCTATGCCCAAATCCACTCGAGTGAGATGTCAGCTCTTCCTTCCCCCAGCGCTGCCCACAGACAGCCCATGACACCTCCACCCCCTGCCAGCTCCGCGCGAGCCTTGTTCTCATGGAGGTCCAGCCATTTATTGTTGCAATCTGCCATTATCAAATGCCGACAGAATGTGCTCACTGCAGAGTTTGAGACTGGGGCAAGCTCCAAACCCTGTGCCAATTCATCTCAGCTGACCTGCTCATGTCCTCCCTACCCCTCCCTGGCAGGCCATGGTCCATTGGCCCCCTGCGCTCCACTCTCTTTGAAAGAAACTGCCAGCAGGACCCCTCCCAAGTGCCACACCAGAGTACACATCATATACTGATTCCCGTGCAGCAGTATATCCACCCCCAAACTAACATCTGTCTACATATTTATTTGAATCATGAGGCACCAGGGAGTGTAAATTACAGATCAAACCCCATGGATAAGGCACCTGGGGGAGGGGCCCAGTGACACCAACCCCCATAAAATGCAAGGGTTAGAATATGCATATATCTGTCTGTACTTTACAAAGGCCCCCCATCCACATAATAGTTTATGTCTACCATTATTCTCTGTATGCCAATGATCGTTGTTAAGCTTAGATTAGTTAGAAGTGTAACTCATTGTGAACCAAGTTCGACCTTCACTCTGTGAAGATGAGCCCAGCTGACCTACGTGCCAGCCGATCCACCCAGACACAACAGCCAATCGCAGCCCGACTTCACCTATATCGTATGCTGCACCTCAAGGATCAACCATTTGAAACTGTTATTTCATACCCTATGTTGTTACATCACTCATGACGTTATTCTTGTTTATAATGTGCTGCCTGGGTATTGTTTGGAAGAGCGCTCTCGGGCAGCAGAGTTCTTTGCTTGCATTCTAATATCTTATATAAATTTGGTTTCAGTTGCAATTATTCTCCTGGTCTCATTCCCTACAGGGGTGTGTCCTTAACTTGGTCTAGTGGATATGCATGCACGTTGGGCAGGAACCTTGACCTGTCACACCTGATAAGGTCACCAGAGATGTCCGCTCCATGAAGGTCTCCTCCAAACATGTTTCCCCCTGCTCCTCCAGAGCCATTAAAGGCAAAATGGTATCTCTTGCCGCCTCACTCGCTGATTTCTGTAACCACTCTTTTGCTACTGAATCTTTCCCCTCCTCCCTCAAGCACTCCCTTGTGTTCCCTCTCCTGAAAAAACCTTCAGCAGAACCCACCTGCCCAGCCAACTACCCCCCTTTATCTATCACCCCCTTCCTTGGGAAACTCTTGGAGAAACTGGCCTTACCCCAACTTACTTCTCATACTGAACTTTTTGGCGGTCGCCACGACCATCAATCTGAATTCCGAGCACTGTATTGCTCAATACACACATTGATATATATAAAAAATATACTCTATTTATAAGTACCGATGAATGTGAATTATTTCCATAGACTATTGATCTAACTACGAATTATTAACTGAAAACAAAGAAATAATTGATGTATTTGCTTCAGTGACCCAGTTGAGTTTCCTGTAGGAATGCAATATCCACTTTTTGTCAATGAAATGTTATTATTTTCTTGCATTTAATAGGGTTCTTGCTCCATTAGCATTCTACAATATCGTGTTAGATGTTGTGCATCATCCAGTATCTGCCTGTAGTCATATGGAACTATAAAATGACAAATCGAAATAAAATAAGACGCCTTGAGAGCAAATGGAAGAATAGCAAGAGGGAAGCAAACTTTAACACGAATCACCTTCAAGTCTTTCTGCATCATCTATAAGGCAGTCACCCTCAAGTCACCCAGCTACCTTGCAGAGAAGCTCAGTATCTCTGGCAGACAGCGCACCACCAGAAGCTAGGACACGAGCAGAATTGAAATCCGCTGCTGCAAAAAGGAGAGGACCAGAAAACAAGGAATCTCTCCTCCTCAAGCCTAGGCCACCACGTCACTCCTCGCACACCCTGACTCACAAGACGCTGTCCACCCCTCTTCCCCGCCGCCTGAACCCCACCTCGGTGCCCCTCTGTATCCTATCCCCAATCCCCACTGTATATCTGTTCTGTTTTTACCTCTGAAAAGCATTCCGTTATGCACCTGAATTATTGTATGCCTCTGTAAAGTATTCTGTTGCGTATCGGTGTTGTTGTACACCTATGTAAGTGCTCTGTTGCTTCTCAGAAGCTAGGTCCGTGCTCAATAAATACCATAATAATAACAATAAAAATAACTTATGCAAAAGCATGAAAGTGTATGTGCACCTGGTTAAATAATTATTGAAAGATCAATTTGAAGAGTGTGTGACCAACGTTCCTTTCTTAGAGGGACAGGACAGAGAATGTGCCCTGGATAATCTTATTCAGTTAGCATTGGAGGAGTAAGATCTACGAAGAAGAAAGAATTCAGACAGACAACCAAGTGAATTCAATGAGTCCTCTTACGCATGCCAATCTGCCGCACACTGGCAGGGGAACTGGATAATTCCTTGATTAAGAGTGCCTCCTCTTTGGCATCGCCTGGTTCATCCACCAAGGAGTTGAGTTTAGCCAAGGCCAGACTGTAAACTATAGATTATATTATACTGCTGTGTCCTGTCCAGCCACATTCCACTGACGAGCCAGGATATGTCAAGGAAGTCAGACCATCACAAAGACCATGAGCCTAAAAACTATCATTCTCCATTGAGAGCAGGCTCAATGCTTTCATTTTCAATCTGCTTACTATTCTGATAGTGGTAATTAAGTATTGTACCCGACTTAAAATGAACGCAATATTTAGCCCCTTAAACTCAACCTGAATAGTCATGCACCAGCAACCTGCTGCCACATGTCCATGATATAAATGTGTTTTCAGGACTGCATATCTGCACTGACCATTCCATGGCCAAGGCACCCGTAGGCACTCTCTGCCCAATCCAAGCTGGCCTTTGCCTTGAATTCCGGGGTTGCCCACATCTGTGTAGCCAATAGTGGGGAGGCTTACCCCAGTACACCTTGCTAAGGGTATCAATGTTAGCTTTTGACTCCAAATTACCCCTTGTGGGAAAAAATGGGAACATGGAACTGTGTCCCTC
The DNA here is from genome assembly GCF_040938575.1 of Ambystoma mexicanum. Taxonomy (NCBI): domain Eukaryota; kingdom Metazoa; phylum Chordata; class Amphibia; order Caudata; family Ambystomatidae; genus Ambystoma; species Ambystoma mexicanum. The sequence continues at coordinate 277,629,079 of NC_090937.1, forward strand.
TAACTGTGAGGCAGACTTATAGTGAAGTCAGAGGAGAAAGCTATGTCGAAGGGTAAAGTCTGGGCGAACAGTATGGCGCTGCATGAAGTGGGTGAATAGCTTCAGAAACAGTTTGACACAGCTTTTTACACAATCAAAAGCCAGAACTGGTCTCTTCAGAAAAAGACACTGACAATGTATACAGAGTTGCCAAACTGAAGGATAGGTCGAGGTCCCCGAGGCAAATTCTGAAATAGTCCAGAAAAAATGTGCAATTCCATCTGCGATTAAACATAACTAACTCCCTGCAGGCTACCTAATAACAGTACATCAAGAACTCCCAACGGAAGCAGTAGAGAAAAGGGCACCCCTTCCAGAAGTAAAGAACTGGCTCTGGAAAGGGGCATTAAGACAGCCTTCCTTTTCCGAGCTACCTTAAAAATCTATCACAGTATGAGTTCAAAACTCTGTGGGTACCCAGAGGCGGGACATATTTACTCAGTCACGCCATCCTGGACTGTAATTGCAGGCACTATCCTTTGCCATTTGTTGTTCTTTACTTGAGTACTATGAACGAGCACTCCTACCCAACCCTCAAAAAGCGTGTAAAAACCTGGGTGTTTAACATATATGACTAATTTCCCCTGTGACCTACCTTCAGGCGCCTTTCTCTATACCAAACGCTGTGATAACCCCCATGTCTGGGCGTTACATAAATGTAATAAGTAAATAAATATTAACTTTTTTATTATTTAGTACATCTTGTTGAACGAAAGGGGCACCGTATGGGGGGATTGCCTCCACATTCTTCCTTACAGTGTACCACGCTGCCAGTACATTGTTGTATTGCTTAGAGAGTAAACATAAGGTTTTCATGAACTAATTTGTATCCCAGCAGATGAAAGTTTACTGGGCCATCCTGGCTTTGATTATAAAGGAAGCCACAGAGTGGCATGGCATGTGGTAGGGCTGGCACCATCCATCGAGCTTGCATTCCGAAGGAATGCCAGTTTGGCGAGGGTTGCTCCTCACGAGATATGTTTGTCGCTGACCCAGTGCGGACACTTCCCCTTGGCTAGGTGCGTTGCCATGAAAACTGGACTGTGCAAATTTTCTGGAACAGGCCGGCTTGATCTCGGTTGCATATCACACATGAGGCACACGCTTGGGGGCATAATCTGTATGCTGGTCTCTGTGAGCAGTGACCAGGCATCCCAACTAACCCTCAAAGTGTTGGTAAGCAGCCGTGACCAGGTAATAGTAGGCTTGTCTATCTGGAATACCTGTCCATGTAGAATCATCTTAAAAAACATCCAGAACACAATCAATAAGATTTACTCTTCTAGTCTGATAACATAATGGAAGATATAGGCAGCCATTTTCATGTGGGCAAAGACGGGCGCAGATTGTAATTTACTGGGGGGCAATTTCTCCACTAGCAATTTATGATCAGTTCAGTTTTCATGGATTTATAGCTTGCGCGCTGCACCCTAGGGAACCAAGCAGCACCTCACTCAGGAGGCTCATCAAGGCTGAAACATGTCTGAGGTTGCTTGTGCTTCCGTGCAGAGGGGGCCTGGCGTAGCACTTTGGGCTGGACTGCCACCATTGGTGACAGTACCTGATGGATTTGCATATGGCTGGACCCCTTTTGCAATGGTGCAGACGGGCTAAAAAACAGTGAGGTGGAAGTTTGTCCAGAGCAATGCCAGTGGTTCAGCTTCATTCAAAACCTTCCACCCATCACTTTTGCGGTTTTAGTTTGTCTTACTATGTGAGAGAGGTTGTGCCTAGACGTGGGTCACTTGCTCGCTGCTCCATAGGGAACCAAGCTGCACCTCACTGAGGGGACACAACACGGCTGAAACCTGTCTCGGGTTGCTTGTGCTTCCGTGCAGAGGGGGCCTGGCCTAACAGTTCGGGCTGGGCTGCTACCATTGGTGGCAGTACCTAACTGATTTGCATAAGGCTGGACCCCTTTTGCAATGGTGCAGACAGGCTAAAAAACAGTGGTCTGGAAGGTTGCCCAGAGCAATGCCATTCTTTCAAAACCTACCACCCATCGCTTTTGTGGTTATACTCTGAGCAGTGACCAAGCATCCCAACTAACCCCCAAAGTGTTGGTAAGCAGCAATGACCTGGCAATAGTAGGTTTGTCTATCTGTAATACCTGTCCATGTAGAATCATCCTAAAAAAACACCCAGAACACAATCACTAAGATTTACTATTCTAGTCTGATAACACATAATGGAAGACATAGGCGGCCATTTTGATGTGGGCAAAGGCGGGCGTGGATTGAAATTTACTGGGGGCACAGTCTCCACCAGTAACTTGTGATCAGTCCGTTTTTCGTGGATTTATAGCGCAGTGTTGGGGGGAAGAGAGTAAAGTCCCCCTCTGGCCCCCTCAGCAGCTATGCCCTGCAAATCTGCATGCATCACTGCCCAAATTGAATATTCATGCAGGCAGAGAGGCTGGAATCCTTATGGAAAAAACATGCAGAATCCTTAGAAATTCATGTTAGGCTATCGGCCATGCAAGACAATGGAGGGAGGCATTAACACGAGTTTCGAAGGGACATAAACCTGCATGGAATCCCAGGAGCAGCCGATCTCCACGCGTGAGGTAGCAGTGTGGGTAAATAGAATACTGACCGGATTGTGGTAAAAGAAGATTTCCGGCTTGCACACATTTTATGTAACCATGGTAGATAATGTTGGAGTAACAGTGGAATGGTCAGTGCAGATATGGGGAAAAAAGGGAGGGCCTTGATGCCCATCTGCACCCACATTCAAATGGGATTGGCTGTACTAGTATAGCACGTGCACTGCTGATACCTGTCATTTTTCACATCACTGTGCTCTAATTGGTTGCAGCACACCATTGACCAAAGCAAGGTCAGGTAGTCCTGGGAGGAGGACCCGTCGGAATCGCAAGGCAGGCATTGGCCATGTTTGGCTGAGAGCTCAGGAAGAGTCACATTGCACATCAAACAATGAAACCATTGGCTTATCACTCAAAGGTGTGTATTTGGACACCTTGTGTGGGCTTTTGTGCCAGGGGCACACCATCAGAAACTGAAAGAAAGGGTAACTGAGTGGCACAGGCGCACACATGCTGTCAACGTATCCTGTATTTACCTGGAATGTGTAACTGTAACTTGTAAACTTAAAGTATTCTTGCACACGCGCCCGGTTACCTTCGGATCTGGCGCGCGCTATAAATAAATAAATAAATAAACAAACAAACAAACAAACATTAGCATGACTGACTGTCAGTCATGTGAGTGGGGGTGCAGCCGGTCAGGGAGGGCCTCCCGTCCCTCATAAACGTGCTTTAGTTTTTAACTTTACCTTTGGATCTGGCGCGCGCTATAAATAAATAAACAAACTAACTAACAAACATTAGCATAACTGACTGTCAGTCATGTGAGTGGGGGTGCAGCTGGTCAGGGAGGCCCTTGCGTCCCTCATAAACGTGCTTTAGTTTTTAACCTGGCACCAGGTTGCAGTGCAAAGTGTCTTTGCACTGAAAAAGTACTCTTTGCACCGCGCTAAATGGCCTTATTCATGGTGCAGAGAGTACTACTACTTTTGCAATGTTAAGTGACGTTGCACTGCAAAAATACACTTTGCACCGCTCTGTGAATCAGGGTGTTTGTTTATAGTGCAAAGTGACTAAAAGTTCCATGAATCAGGCCCGATATGTCTTGCTGAAAGTAATCTTGCTGGGAATGCGTAGTGATATTATTTGAATGCAGAGAAATGTTTTCTGTTTGGTTGCTTCTGAAGTCAGAATGGAGGAAATGCATTCAATACCAGTTGCAAAATAACCCGGACACACTGCTATTTTTTGTTGTTGTTATTTTTCAGTTTGACTGCTCGTCCTCTTTTTTCTGCTTTGTTTATACCATATATTCTGAATCATGGCACAGCTGTGCGGAGAGAGGAGTTGTCCTCTTTTCCTAAAACGCACTTTCAACTTTCCATTTGTGAGGGGTGACCTTGCATGTTCCAAGCTGAGGCTGCCCCCTGGTGGACACCTTGTTGCGTCGCACCGGCAGAACCGCGGTGTGTTGCAGATACTATGTAGGTCAGCGAAGATTGTGTTAATTTTCTGTGTGAGCGATTGGCTCATGAATCTAATCCTAAAAGACCCGCCGCACATTTTTTTTGTACTCCTGCCCATGTGTGAGAGAGACATTAATCACTCAAATATGGCTGCGATGAAGAAGGGTTATAAAAACACGATTCCCAGGCCTCACCGCCATGGAAGCGGCCTATTAGGAACGTTCCCTGTGTAGGGAGGGGTCGTGGGAACACTACACGCAGAATTGCAGGCATAAATCAGTGTCTGATATACCTGTTTATCGACTGTTTCCGGAACACCGCTGTGCACTCATGTTTCAACAAAGTAGACAATTATCTGGTAATTGTTCGAAGCCGACCTGGAAATGCTATCTACAAGCGATCATTTTTGACTGAGGGCCCGATTCTGAGGTGCATGCAAAAACAATAAAGTGTTCACCCATGAAGGATGAACACATTCTTTAAAAGCACCGTATTCTGACAAAGTGCTACTGTGGCAGTCTGGCATCAAAGCCACGACTTTAGCAGGAGCCTGATTTACTGCTTGACAACAGCCTTAGCAACCAGGAGAAATGCAGGAGAAATGCAGGACTGGCACTGGCAGTGGATTAGCACGTCAATAATATGATGCCAGTGACGTGCTGTTAAATGCAGCTTCACACTTTTTCCCTTTATAAAAATGGCATTTCCGAGACTGCAGCACCAGTTTTCTAGCTCAGAGAAAGCTTAAGAAAACTTTCTTAAACTAGAAAAGTGGCAGACTTTTAGAAAATGCTTGCAGTGCCACTGGAGCGCATGTTTCTATGTAAACGATAGATTTATGCAGCTTTTGCTGCTGGAAAGCATGACTTTTCCCCTCCAATATTTCCACCCGCCCCAGAATGGTGGTGCTGGAAACTGGAGGGGAGAATGTCAGCTTTCCACACTATAATTAGCACGAGCACAGAATCAGGCCCTGAGTGGACAACTACTGCCTCCTTTGCAACTCGTCATGATTACTGAAAAATAAATGTATTGTGGCTTGCAAGAAACTTTCTTCCCAATAAACACGTTATTTTACTATTCTCACGTAAGCGGAGAAGCATAGAAAGAGAAAAAAAGGATTCAAGATAAACAGAGGGTAAAGGAGAGGAAAAGGATGTTAAATAATTAAAGAATCAAACAGAGGAAGAAAAAGAGGAGAACAGAGACTTCACTATCAATATAATTAGATTAGAAAGTGGTAGACAAAGAATAGTGAGTCCGGTTAAAAAATTAAGACCACCAATAAACATGTATAGCTTATGAAACTCATCAACAATGGAATCAACCAGACAAACAATATTTGAAAGTAGTGAAAAAAACACAAAAAAATTAAACAAAATGGAGGATTTTAAAAATGTGAAAAGAGAAAGATAATTATGAAGATCAAAGGGAAGAGAAAAGAACATAGCTGGGGTCGCATCGGTAAGCTGGACACCTCCCTTTGTGTGGGGTCGTCCGATTCTGCATCGCTGCTCCCTTCTTAGGACTTCTCACTGTCCGCTAGGTATGAGTCATCCGAGAACACGCCACTTTCACTGCTTCGAGAGTATTCCCATGTTAGGGGGGCTGAGTGCATAAGTTTCTTGAAATGGGATGAGTTTCGTGTTGTGGGCGGGTGGTGTTCAAGTCGCTCTGGTGTCAATGTGGGGTCTTCTTTTCTCGTCTGTGGCTGACGCACTAGTACTTGACCGCCTAGTTTAATGTCACATTCCTTTGCTCCTCGTCGAGCGCCTGTTATGTCTTTCATTTTGCTCTTTTCTTCTTGGTCCGTATGGATAGATGTCAACTGTGGATTGCCTGAGTCTCGGGGTCATTGGAGCGCTTTGTAGGCCTCTTCACTTATAATATTGACTGTTTCCCCTGTATCTATAAGGAATTCCAACAGAGTGCCATTGACCTGGAGCGTCAGGATGGGTCTGTGTTGTTTCGCTGTGTTGTTGTTCAATGACCAAACATATCACTTTTTGTATTTGTCATCTCCCGATGGGGGCGATTCACTGCTGGACAGTGATCTCATTTCATTTCACGGGGGCTGCGGACGTATCGTCTGCAGCCCCCGTGCTTGGAGTTGTCAGACCCTCTATGATCTTTTTGTGCATGAGATCTGTTGTAGTCGCATTCATCCCTCCTGGTCCGTCTGTACTCATTGTTTTACCAATTTAAGTATGAGCCCATTTGTGTGGTCCTCCTTCATTCCCTAAATGATCTTCTCCTCGCTAGAAGGAAGGGTGCGTTTTTACAGACAGTGCGAAAGTGGTCGTCGCCCCCGCAAGTGGCACATTTTTGCCCCAGTTCGTGCCATTCCCCCGTGTGCGGGTATTCATATCTGCACCTGAAACAGGTTGCGTCTGAGCATCGTGTTGGGAAGATCGGGGCCTGGTGTAATTTATTGACGCCTTCCAATTCAGTTGTCTTGGACTGGATCAAGACTTTTCCTAGATTGTCTAGTTGCGACTCCACTGCCGCTTCCATGTGTGCCAAGGCTAGGATCTCTTCGAGTGACATTTGCTTCTGTGCATTTTTTTCTGAATGCTTTGGAGTCGCATCCGGCGATGACCTGAGATCTTAGCGCCTCTTCATTAGAGTATCGATGAAAGTCATAGTGTTTGAGTTTGATTCGTAGTCTCATGATGTAGTTGTCTAGGGATTCACCTTTCTCTTGCCACATCGTGTAAAAAATATGCCTGTCATAGTCGACGTCGGTGTGGGGTGCAAAATATTCAGAGAGTTTAGTGTGCAGGTCTTGGAACAAGGCTGTCTCCAAGTTAAGTATTTCTCCTGCAATGTCCCTGACTGCCGGTCCAACTGCCCTGGATAAAGTGTTCTTCAGCCTCTCGTCGTCGTTGAGCCCTATGGCTCCCACGTAGAACTTGAAATCTCTTAACCATATCCTCCATCTTGGTCCTAGGTTGCTCATGTCATGCAGGTCAAATGTCCCTGAGGGGAGAGTGGGTCCTGAGGCACTGCCTCCTGAAGTAGAGGCAATCTTATCTCCAGACATGGTGTTGGTGCTGTTGTGATGTGGGAATACTTATTTTACTTATTTGGATATAGTGGGGGTGTTTCTTTTCGTCTCTCCACTTTGTTTCACCCTCTATTTGCATTTCAGTGGCCAGGTCCCCTTGTGCGCACTCTGTGCCAATTTATGTGGTAATGTTCTCTTTGTTTTTGCACCCTGAGCGAGGGGGGTGCTTTCAGCCAGTGATTCTTTGGACTGGGTCCTTCCTTTTACTAATGGCCAGCAAGGTCTTCGGCGACACTGTGTGCGTACCTGCCTCGTGAGCTGAATCTCTCTCTGGAGCGTGTCTTTGTCCCTCCCCCTCCGTGCCTCGCTTCAGCAGTGATGTGCCCTGCTGATCTGTGGAGGCGCACCGACACGCGTGACATGTGCCCGACAGAAAGAACCCTTTGCATTGTTTTCCTTCAGGCGCAGCGGCCTGTGCTGCACGGTCTCTTGGGTGCGTGGCGCGGCTCTCACAGTGCTCTTTGGGCACAGAGTTTGTTGGGGAGTGGACCCGCCTTCGTTGCCAGTGTGAACTCCTGGCTGGGTCCACGCTGGGGGCTGCTCAGGCAGACGGCCTTACTATTGAAATAAATAGATGTACACGGCTGGTGCAATACATGCTTCTTTAATGCACGCCAAAGTACTTATAACTGTTGTTCCCCCCCTCTCATCCCACCCCCTCCCTAGCCCAACGTCACTTCCCCTTAGTTCTGGCCCAAACGTGGGCCGTCCCTCACAACGATGAAGGAGGGCTACGCACCTGGTCACGACGTGACAACATACATCTCCACGCACCTATATCGCGGACGGGTAAGGGTCCGCAACATCAGTTTGTCCTCAACCTGCATTCCCTGCAGTGCAGACCACCATTGTTAATATATGCATAAAGGTGCCGGCGCGCCCCCTTGCCCAACTCCAACACAGATACTAGCAATCAGGCTCTTCTAGACTCAGAGCCCTTCCTAAAATGAATGACAACCTTTCTTCATAGTCTTAGCTTGGCTTTCATAGGTTTACGACCGGAAGTGACATCACTTAGTAGGATGTGACTGACACAATGGTACATCCATTGGCCCTTAGTTTATCTAACTTTGACGTAATCATGAAACCACTGCCTAGCCAATCACCTGAAACAATATATTTGAGAGTGAGGCTTGCGTAATGCATTCTTACTGACATATTTCACGTTGATTAATACATGATGATTGACAGGGTGCAATACCCGGACATGTACAGCTCGGATTTCTATAGATACACATATGAGTATCATAAGGAAAGTACCCAACATTGACTTGTATCTTGTATGTTAACGTATTCCGAAAATCTACTTGTAAAATGTCAAAACACTGCAAGATGTATCGTGGCGTACTCATCAGGTTAAAGTAAATACCATACAGATTATCACACATTGGTTAATATTACATGTAGCATAGCTGCGTGCATCGTTCAGGATACAATACCCAGAAATAAACAACTAAAATTTCAACCTGAAGGTATTACTCATGTACTCCGGTCCTCCTACTAGCATTATATAAATGTTCACATATACAGTCATTCGGTCACAGGACTCTTGCATTGTATTCAGAGCGAGCATGAAGTCTTAGGTAACCTATCCCGTTTGTGCCGCCTAAAATAAGTGCTGCACTGCACGTCGCTGTGTGTTTACCAGATAAAAGTAGAAGGCAGATGCATGATCAAAACAATAATGATATGATAAGCCATGTATAACATGCTTGTACACAAGTGTTTCTAGGCGCAAAAAGCAATTAATAGTACAATTCGATAATTCAGGCCATGCAATGGTCCGATATTCAACTTGAGTCTTGTTGTGGTTTTCATTGAACATCAAACTTTGTACATAATGTTACTTACACACATGCTGCTGCCCCATTCGCATATGTTACAAGTTGAGTAGTTCTGTTCCAATTCAGACTTCTACAGAGAGGATGAAATTATTCAGGCATTTCTACCAGTATAGATTGAAAGATTAGAAATAGCCATTCACTCGTGACAGCCTGAGAATAGTGACTGAACAATGTATGAAATTAAAATCAAGATATCATGATCACTCCTTTGTGCACTGAGTCTTTCATATCAATATATCTACTACATCTATGGTCATTCAAATCCTGGTGTGTGCCCATTAGAGATTAGTATTTCGAGTAAATTCCCCAAACCTCGTAAGATTAGCAGTTTGTTCAATGGTGTGCTCTTGGTGAAAATGTTAAAGAAATGTATTCATTTCATGGTCAATGTTCAACCGGCTACAATACTTCCAAATCTGCAGATCATTTGGCCTCGGCTTACCTCAAAGACAGTTCTTGTCACCTCCCCTAAGGTCACATTTAGTAGTCTTCAGTCCCATAAAATGCAGGTTACTCTTATCATCCATCTGATGTCTTTGTTGCCAATGTTGCGCTATTGGTAAGTGGGGATGCTGACGTCCGATACCATTTAGATGTTCCCGTATTCTGATTCTCAGTTCCCGGATGGTGCTCCCAATGTACACTAGATTGAGCACACATCTGATCGCATAAACCACAAATTGCATGCAATAGTTGATAAATTCCTTAATCTCAAAGGTGGTCATACTTACAAATTCACATGTCTTACTGGTTAAAACATATTGCCATTGGTTGCATCACATTTGTAGAATCCAGCCAATCTATTCTGGGGCCATGTCCTTTGTTGTGTAATAACTGGTGTAAGCATGGATGGACTTAGTAGGTACTGAGAGTTGGTGCTCTGGTATAGACAAGGCCAGGGGTCTCATTGATATAATTCTTCAGGTCAATGCTTTTTGAAAACCCTATAAAGCACATAGCTTTTCACTGGGTAGTGGATTATCAGTCTCACTTCCTTTGCATAGGTAGATGTTTCCTTCACCTTGGGTGTGAGTAGATTCTGCCTTTCTTCTTGGGTGCTTGCAAGCTTGTCCTTTGTCACATCGGACTTGTCATAACCTCATTCTAGAAATCTTTCTGTTAGTCGGTCTGCTTCCTCCTGCAAAGATAGCTGTGTAATGCAGTTCCTTTGGGATCTTATAAATTCACCCATAGGGATGTTTCTAATTGCCGAATTATGATGGCAACTCATTGCCAACAAGACTGAGTTTGCTTCCGTCGGTTTCCTTTTTGTATAGGAGTGTATCTTGTTTTCCGAGACATAAAGGTGGATATCCAGAAAGTCAATCTCATTTGGGTGACTTGTGTAAGTGAAAGTGATACCCAGTTGCTTGTTATTCAGATACAAACCAAAATATTTTATAACATCATCATTGCCTTCCCAGATCATGAACACACATCATCAATAAATCTGTACCATTTGCACACTTTTGGTTTTCAGCAATTATCTGTATCGATGAATTTGTTTTCGAAGAGGCCCATAAAGAGGTTTGCTAAGGGTGGGGCGTAACTCACTTCCATAGCAACCCCTTTGAGGGGTCTTTACAGTTAACCATTAAACAAGATGTTTTTTCTCAATGTGAAGTATAGCAATTCCTTCAACATGGTCAGGTGTGCTAGGTATGAAGCAGATTTGTGTCTGTAAACATGATCTATTATTGTGAGCGCTATATCATGTGTTATAGACGCATACATCGCTTTCAAATCAAGGGTTAAGAATTTCTAATTACCATGCCATTGGAAATCTTCCAATAATTGGAGTAGGTGCATGGAGTCACGCAGATATGCTGGTAATTTGGGTACTTCCACATTAATGATTGAATCAATATACTTTGACACCTTTTCAGTGGTCCGACCTTTGCTGCTCATTATGGGGCGACCCTCCGGTAGTTGCATAAAGTGGTTGTGTATTTTTGGTAAGAAGTATGACTGGGATTTTTTTATGTTCTACTGTCAAAAATTGTTTCTCATCATCCGAGATGAGCCCGGATCTATACCATTTTTTGATATTAAATCAGTGGATTCACTGATCACTTCCTTATATGGATTACCTCCCAACTTTTCATCGCAACCTGGAGTGTTTAAATACGCCATGGCCATGTATATGTAATCACATCTGTTCATTATCACAATCATTCGTCCCATGTCAGCTTGTTTTATGACAATGTTCTCGTCCCTACTTAGAGATTTAATTCCTTTGAAAGATAGATTGCCTTTCAGTTTATACAGTATTTTCCGTGGTAGCTTCTGTAGATCTGAGGCCACCGCCTGATGGAAAATATCAATCACATTCTCTCCACCCAAGAGTGGTATAAATTGTGATTTGTTTTTCAACTCAAAATTGGTGAGGTTTTTTTGCTGTATTTTGAGATCCTCCAGAATTTCTATTTCTCCGGGTGCCCTTTGGTCATGCAGGGATAAAATAAGTTGAATATCAGTTATGTCCTTCATAGTAGAGTCATTATCTGGGCCTACTTCATCCTCTTGGGGGTTGACTAAAGGTTTCTGATGGTGGAATTTCTTCAATTTAAGTTTCCTGGTAAACTTGAAGAGGTCTATTTGAGTTTGTGCCCAATCTATGCTTTTTGATAGTGCGAAGGACAATCCTTTGAGAACTGCCATTTCTACATTTGCTACGTTTTTTTTTTTTGTCTGACAAGTTCAGAACTATATTCACCTGCGTGTCTGTTGGACCTGTGTCCACGATCTGGTGACCGTTCTAATTGGCTCTGTGTCTTCTCCTATTATTATGCTTCTGCCCTTTGATACCTCTTCTGTGTATGAGTCTGTTGACATACCACTCGTGGTGGGGGATCTTGAAATCTCACATGTTTGGTTGATGTCATGAAATTGCCTTATTTGTATCTCTTGGTCTGGTCTACAAAAATCCTTTTGACAATTGAAATAGTACTGCCTTTTGATGAGACACTCGCTGCGTTACTGCTGGGTCAGTCAGATTCCCTCTCTGTCTGTGAACTTCCAAATGATTTATTTGGTGTACTTTTTCTGGATTTAAATGGCTCATCATATTTTGGTTGGAATGTGTACCCTAGATCTTCTCCGTAGTCTTTATCATCTCCGAAAAATGTATAGGATTTTCTCAGTTTGATCTCATATTGGTGTTTTAGAATATCATGCATCGTGTTATAATTTTTCTCTTTCACAGCCAACGGCAAGTCGATTTGATCGATTTCTAATTCTACAGGTTCAATCTGGGCAGTTGACCTAGTGTGCTTTCTTGATTAATGTTCAATGAGGAGGTCAATCATGACCCCTGAGCTGTGATTCAAGTTGTCCTCCCATTTTCCAGCTAGATCAGCATCCTCTGAGTTATTGAAATCTGGAAATATTAATATTCATAATCCTCTTGGTATCTAGTTCTGTTCTTGATAATTCTTTAATGTTATCATTTCCCAAAATGCATTGATTTCTTTACAAGATAACCTCTGTAATCTAATGAATGTTTGTGAGAGGGTCTCTTGTGCATTGCCAACTCTGTTTTATAAATGTATTAGTGGTACTTCCTCTTGGGGCAAATAATGCCTTCACATCATTGTCTCTAGTTAGCAGGTAATCTGCAATGTCCGAATTTGAGTCAGGAAACTCAAGGACCACCAGGAAGAAAGGTAGTCAATAGTACACAAAAAGGGTCTATCCTAGGTAAAGTTTTATTTTTTGTGTTTTATTCACTACTTTCAAATATTCTTTGTCTGGTTGATTCCATTGTTGAATGTCATATACATATACATGTGTCAAGACTAGCTCTCTCAGATTGTGACAAACCCTCTTCCAGATCCCCCTCCTCCTCACCTGAATCTTCGAATGAGGATTTCTGTTTTTGACCTTTCTTCTTCTGAGGCTTTTTCTGTGAGAAGAGGTATGGCTGTCCTCGGGTGGAAGCCACCCTGATACCCTGGAGAGACAGGGAAACAAAGGACCCCTCCCGAGAACGCCAGGGAGAGGAAAAAAGCGGAAGCTAAAAATAACCTCTCTTGTAGCTGGTTTGAATTGTAGAAGGAAGGTACCAACTTCTATGTCTGTTGTGGGCGTTGTCAAGCAAAGTTCCCTATTTCAGCATCGGAGAGGAGACGGACGGAAAATCCAAGAAGTGTTCTGTTGTTGACAGTCCTCTAAAAGGGAGGAAGACGGCACCGTTGCGAAAGGAAAACCGGAACAGTCACGCCGAGGACCGCTCTGAGAGAGGCACCGTAAAGAGGGGAAAACAAGGAAGGAGGCAGAAGGTACAAAAGAAAGAAAAAGGTAAGGAAAGTAGAGAATGGCTAGAAACAAGGAGCAGGAACACAGGCAGAATCCCGTGAGGAAAGAAAATAGAAAAGAAGGTAAGGAATTGCCAGAAAGGAGGGTAAATGAGAAAAGGAACAAGAAAGTGGGAGGTAGAGGTGAAAAATTAAAGCAGGGAGGAGCCAACCGAAGCCGGTTCCTAAATGGGAACGAGCAAGCTGCAGAGAACACAGGAGGCAAAGGGCATGAAAGAAGGGGAAAGAGGAGGCAAGAGGACCGGGAGCGAGACCCGTAAGACAAGGCAAGACAAAAAGGCACAAAAAGGTGAGCGTTAGTACCCGGAGCGAAAAGCAAAGGGTTGCAACGTGCAGGTAGGAAAAAGGGGCGTGGTTAAATACGGAACCACAACAAAAGGGACAGAAAGACTAGAATGGAAAATCAGGAAGAACAGGAAAAGAATGGAACATTCTAATGGCGGTGTAGCCGCCAGCTACTCCATAGACGCCACGGAGGCAGGCGCGAGGAGCGCATGACAACATGTTTATTTGTGGGCATCATTTTTTAACCTGATTCACTATTCCATCTATACCATTTTATAATCTAATTGTGAATCATCCCTGAGGAAGACCGCCCATTGATCGAAACACGTGTTGGCTGACTCATGAGGAATAAATGACTATCATTACAGAACACCTGACTAAATAATGATTAGAAGCCTCTTGAATGATGCAGAGTTTGGTGCGCAGGTTGAGAAGAAAATACACTTACCTCCCTATTCACTTGTTCTAGAACCCCTTGCCAAAATTCGTGTGAGTCTCCCTCCCTGCAGCCTCCACTTGATGATCCAAACACTGATAAGAGCTTGGAACTAGGAACGGCCCTTTTTGTGTACTATTGACAAAAAATGTAAGTTAGCACATTGTATATCTTTAGACAATGAGTGCCGCTGACTACGAGAGTAACTGCTGAATCCAAGGGCCAGAGTTCCACAGTAATTATTTTGTGGCTGCAAATGGTTGTAGCTACACGTTGTGATTGCAAACTGTCACACATTGCATTTATCGAGATGATTCATGAAGAAAATGACCCTCAGCTGTTTGTGCAGAGGCTTACTAGTACAGACGCAAAGTGCATGCCCAACATTCTCTGCAGTCTGTATGCATGTGCACGTTTTGTAGGCATTTTCTGCAAAGGAGATGTGGCAAAAGCAACAAGACATAGAAGAGATCCTACATCCCCTTGGAACACACATGTATCATACACAACGGAACATGTCACACCTCTACATACCACACACAGCACAAGCCGAAAGTGACGACCCAGAATGACAACTAAACAATGGCATCATTACAAGCCTAGCGGTCCGGAAATACGGGTGCCGGTAGCAGCGTACTGGCACACTTTCCAGTCCACCAGACTTCAAGTATGCCTGCAGGGGCCGTTGCTCCCGACAGGTCTGACCTGCCGGGGGCACTGGCTCCTGCAGGCATGGTTTTCACTGAAGCACCGGCACTGGTAGCAACGGTGCTGGTGCTTCCGTCTCCCCATTCCCATGGAGTCCTATCAGACTCCACGGGAATGGGGACATACACTTTCCGCCGCCTGACATCCCATGCCGCCGGGACTTGTAATGTCCGGGTGACACTAGGATATCAGGTGGCAGAACAGTGTTACAAGTTCGGCGGAAACCCCCCGGTAGCACCAGTGGTTTACTGACAAACTCAGAATGAGGCCCATAATGTCTCCAAATACAAGCTCGTGTTTTAATGGCGGATTCTGTCGAAGTTGGACCGAAGGGACTCTAGAGAATGAAATGATGATTAAACTGGAGCATAAACCTAGAATTCCAGAGCTTTCTATGCAAATTAGTACATTTAGGGAGGATGATATAACACGAGCAGACAGGAAGTATTATAACGAAGGAAAATCTATTATCAATCAGTACATACATGAGGCATGTCATCTATATCTTCTCTCCCACATTCACACCACGCACTACATCCCCTCCACCATGACCGGGATATCCGACCAGATCCCTCTGGGTTTTTTGCAAATCCCACTTTTCTACCCTTAGTAGCCTCTATGAAATCACATACATTTAGTTTAGAACTTGGTAATATGTCTCCCTCTTCATTAATTGCATCTTTGCTATTGCCAATGACTGTAAGACTAGACATGTATGTATGTATCTGGGGCGTTGTCTAGTGCAAACTGTCGCACAAAGGCATCTCGGCGCTACAGGTTAAGTGGACGAGCTCACAAAGGTAAGATAATCATGGAAGATTAAATGGACAAGTCTTAAGCCACTTACTTCATTATTTTCCATTCGTAACAGAGAGAGAAGAGAGAGTTCTATTGTGTTGCTGCAAGCACAGAGAAAGAGCAACCACCAAACCTCTCTCTTTTATAGGCCGGGGCTCGAATCGTCCGTCCTATCAAAGTGGAATGTACAATGGCATTGCCGTTTATATGGGATAAATACAGGTTGTTTGCCTGCAGTTTTGTGAACTGAGCAGATGGATTGGATAATGACCTTCTTCACTGGAATAGAGAAAATATGAGGGGTGCCTGCTTTTAAGTCTGTGGTCTATCAGGCAATACAATAAAGCTAATGAAAATTAGACCATCCAGACCAGAGATAGCAACTGATTATTTTTTCAATTTGTAATCGTTAGCTATTTATTTTGCAACAATCCACATATCAAATTACACAATGACAAATATATTCATATAAAATATGGCTCTTTGAACTTAGAACAAACACATCCCTCCAAACAAACTTCATTCACAACTTCTTCATGCATTCATCACATTCACAAACGATAGAAAAATGATATTTTGTTCATATCACAATAACAATGGCAGTTAAAGCATTTCTTAGTTCAACACTTGATTGATTTACAATGTGTCCATCTGTCAACATTCATAGGATAGAAAAACTGTTTGTCGACATGTTTCGGTTGAGTTCTTAACGTGGGCAATGAATTCCCTTTATGTATTATATTCAACCTTCTTCAGGACAAGAGACGATCGCCAAATCCGCCTGGTCTCATAGAAAAGTGGGGGTGTATAAGGCAAAGAGGCCTTGGGTCTATAAAATAAGGAAAATACAAAAAAGATGTCATCTCCGTTTCATAAAAACCCATTTATTGAGTAACAGCTAGCTAATAGAGCTTTGTGCGAACCGGCTCACCTCCTCTGATTTTTTCAGTGGCTGGCGTGTCGGTTCAGTGGAATAAATCCCGGCATGAAAAATCTCTAATAATGAGCTTCACGTCGTAAGTCCTACAAAGTAAGGGACATATAAACTCGTAAGTTTATAGTATAGCATGCTATTAGAAATGAACATTAGTAAATCGGTACTCACTCAGTTAGAGTAGTGGGGCTCGAAAGAGTGCCTGAGCTGTGGGTTCAATCAGACTGCAGGGGAGGAAACAGAATGTAAGTGCTCCCATTTATACACCCATATATCGCGTTACTATTATCACAATATAAAAAGCTTGCTTTAAGAGTTCTTGTAAGTGTCAACTCCATAGAATAGAAAAAATAGAAAAAATAGAAAAAATAGAAAAAATGTAATGGACCCACAATAGGGAGGCAGAGACCCATGAGTCTACACGTCTAAGCCTCAGAATATCTGAGTATCTACGGTGAACTCTAACTCACTCGCAAAAAATGGAGAAATGATGCTTACTTCTTTGGTTCCCTGTAATGAATCCCTTGGGAGAGAGTATCCGTTGCTGGTCAGTCGCAGATAAAAATGTCACGAAGCTGCAACAACAACCACGGTGCATGGTTTCAGATATGGAGCCAAATGAGCACGGACTGGCATAGGCTATATCTGCTATTGTTAACTTACTCAGTGTTTTCCTCGGCTAGGTACGTCAATGTATGAATCTGATGGCGCTCCTCCGCTAGTACTCGCGGTGACCCGGCGTACGTACCAAATAGCACCATTGGACGCGCGGCCGCTCGGAATTATGGTCCATGTGGTATGCGGCTGCTCGGCATTATGGACAACGTATTTCCCGAACTATGGCGGAAAAGAAAACTGTCTCCACAGGGATGTACGTCTTGTGAGGTATGCACACAATTACCGGACAGTTCCCGGATGACGACAGCAGTAAATGTGCTGTCTGTGGCAACCGGCCACTGTACATACTCACTGAGCGTGATGGGAAAATAAGTTCTAATTGCTGGTGCCTGGTTGATAGAGCTAGGCATTATGGGATATATCCGAGCGGCCGCGGGTCCAATGGTGCTATTTGGTACGTACGCCGGGTCGCCGCGAGTACTAGCGGAGGAGCGACATCAGATTCATACATTGACGTACCTAGCCGAGGAAAACACTGAGTAAGTAAACAATAGCAGATATAGCCTATGCCAGTCCGTGCTCATTTGGCTCCATATCTGAAACCATGCACCGTGGTTGTTGTTGCAGCTTCGTGACATTTTTATCTGCGACTGACCAGCAACGGATACTCTCTCCCAAGGGATTCATTACAGGGAACCAAAGAAGTAAGCATCATTTCTCCATTTTTTGCGAGTGAGTCAGAGTTCACCGTAGATACTCAGATATTCTGAGGCTTAGACGTGTAGACTCATGGGTCTCTGCCTCCCTATTGTGGGTCCACTACATTTTTTCTATTTTTTCTATTTTTTCTATTTTTTCTATTCTATGGAGCTGACACTTACAAGAACTCTTAAAGCAAGCTTTTTATATTGTGATAATAGTAACGCGATATATGGGTGTATAAATGGGAGCACTTACATTCTGTTTCCTCCCCTGCAGTCTGATTGAACCCACAGCTCGGGCACTCTTTCGAGCCCAACTACTCTAACTGAGTGAGTACCGATTTACTAATGTTCATTTCTAATAGTATGCTATACTATAAACTTACGAGTTTATATGTCCCTTACTTTGTAGGACTTACGACGTGAAGCTCATTATTAGAGATTTTTCATGCCGGGATTTATTCCACTGAACCGACACGCCAGCCACTGAAAAAATCAGAGGAGGTGAGCCGGTTCGCACACAGCTCTATTAGCTAGCTGTTACTCAATAAATGGGTTTTTATGAAACAGAGATGACATCTTTTTTGTATTTTCCTTATTTTATAGACCCAAGGCCTCTTTGCCTTATACACCCCCACTTTTCTATGAGACCACGCGGATTTGTCGATCGTCTCTTGTCCTGAAGAAGGTTGAATATAATACACAAAGGGAATTCATTGCCCATGTTAAGAACTCAACCGAAACATGTCGACAAACAGTTTTTCTATCCTCTGAATGTTGACAGATGGACACATTGTAAATCAATCAAGTGTTGAACTAAGAAATGCTTTAACTGCCATTGTTATTGTGATATGAACAAAATATCATTTTTCTATCGTTTGTGAATGTGATGAATGCATGAAGAAGTTGTGAATGAAGTTTGTTTGGAGGGATGTGTTTGTTCTAAGTTCAAAGAGCCATATTTTATATGAATATATTTGTCATTGTGTAATTTGATATATGGATTGTTGCAAAATAAATAGCTAACGATTACAAATTGAAAGAGTAATCAGTTGTTATCTCTGGTCTGGATGGTCTAATTCTCATTAGCTTCTTCACTGGAAGCCAGTGCAAAGAGATCAGACCCCGCGAGATGTGCTCAAATTGCTTTCACTTGAGAAACTTCCTCGCCGGAACGCTGTGTTCTGTTTGTGAGCGTGATGGCAGTCTATTTAAAAGTCCCAAATAGATACTATTGTTGAAAGCTAACCGAAAAGAAATGAAGGCATTCAGCGCCATAACTCGCTGAGGAACAGCTAACAACCAAAGAGTCGTTAAACTCCTCAAATGAAAAATTACGAAAGCAGGATTAGGAAAGCAGTTAGACCTGTGTCTTAAAATTTGGTTAAGAATGAAAAATGATTTGCAGGTTTTTCCTTGCCCCTTTTGGTGTGTTCAGGACATGGAGCAAACGAGTCAAGCCAGAAAGACAAGTTCCATGGATTTGATGCCGCGTTAACAGCCAACACATCTGTCTTGTTGGGATTTATTTTCAAGTCATTTCCATCCAGCTGTTGATGGACATCAGGTATTGCTTCACTCTTGCGGACATTCTGTCTCAGCTACCAGAGCGCTTCTCCAAGACCTGAGTATTGTCAGCATAGTGAGAGAATGAGAACCCAAATACCTAGAATGTGTCCACCTTAGTGCCATGCACAAGTTAAATAGCTTGGGCGACAACGCTGACCAGTGTGGCACCTAACAGTTCAAGCGCTGATGAAAAGGGGCTGGACTGTACCAGCTGCGTACGGTTAGTTAAGAAAGATTATGCCGATTCCAAACCTACACCTCGTAAACCGAGGCCTTCTGGTCTGGAATAAAAATGTGATACTCAACAGTGTCAAATACTGTTGACAAATCGAGGAAAATCAAGGCTCCTTTACCGCCTCCATTAACTTCCTCTCACAACTGGTCTAAAATGACTGTTGTCACCAGTTCAGTGCAAAAGCCAAACTGAGCTGAAGCAAGTACATATTGCAGAAGTGGATGCAAGCTTTTTTGTCAAATGTGGCAGTTGAGTGATTAGATCTGACAGACCCTGGCAACTTAAAGGTTTTTTCCAAAAGTGGTTCACAAATGCTTGTTTCCAAGTTAAAGGAAAGGTTCCAAGGCTCAGAGGGGAATTCAATAATACATAGATATCATTTACTACTAGCGGGGGAAATATCCCTGGCTACTTTAAGCGGAAAGGGATCCAAAGGTAAACCTGAATATTAGAGATCAAGTATTTCCTGTTCCCTGACATGGCAACAAATCTGGGCAGGATCAATGGTTGACGTAATCTCCCTATATGAGATAGAAGAGGTCCTAGCTTCGGTCAGGACCAGTTTTGATCTGATCTTTTCTACATTATGTACCAAGAAGGTAGCAAGGCAATCAATCAAACCCTGTGTGGTATAATGCCGGTGTCAGCTTCTGGTGGATTACAGAGCTTGTCTAAAATTGAGAACAGCTCTTTTGCTACATTTTTTATTAGCATTCTTACTGCTGGTTTGTAACAATTTCTCCACTGTCCCTCAAGATTTCTAACCATACGATGCTGCAAATTAATTTGGATCCAAACCATTTTTTACAGGCCTATTTGAAACATCTCTGGGGTATTATGCAAGGAGCAATGTCATCGAAGTGACCTAACACACTTTTGCAGAGAATCTAGTATCCCCTCAGGATCGGTGTAATGCAGAGTATTGCGGGAGAGAGTAGACAGTTTCCCAGAGATGGCTTCTCGTGTGAATCTCTTGTGAATTGTGTAGCGTGTATAGTAGATTTTGTCATTTCAGATTTTATTGGTCTTGCATATATAAATAGAAACTGAACTGTATGCCATAGTAGTCAGGTCAAAACACTTTGAATGTTTCAGATTGTTTCAAATGTGTTGTTGAGAAATACATCTGTTCAAGGTTGTGGACTGCTTTCTGGGTAGGCAAATGGACCTGTGCTGTAGGTCCAAGACCTTCTAAACTCTCTAATAGCTCAGTCATATCTGGGTCTTTTGGCAGCTCACAGCAGCAGTGAAAATTGCCTAACATGATAAATTGGGAATTATCCATTGAAAGCTCTACTATATTCTCCACTAGATAATTAATAAAGGTTTATTTTCTGACCAGACATCTATAACTATGTTCATGTATTGTATGTGGCCCAAAGGCAGATTACAAGCCTGTATTTTAGCTGTTGGTAGAATAGCTTCTGGCAGTGCTCTCATA
Organism: Ambystoma mexicanum; assembly: GCF_040938575.1. NCBI lineage: Eukaryota > Metazoa > Chordata > Amphibia > Caudata > Ambystomatidae > Ambystoma > Ambystoma mexicanum. The sequence continues at coordinate 277,650,081 of NC_090937.1, forward strand.
GATGATTCATATTTACAAATAATAGCTATTCCATCACCAATTTTGTCCAAAATCCGAGTAGCCGTTAGAGATAGGATATTGAAGCTTAGCTCTAAATCGAAGTCATGGGTAAACACCCGATTCTCTACCACCAATTGCTAATCTCCATATCGCCTTATCATTGCCCTGACATCAGCCTGCTTCATGCTATGCCTGAATTAATGTTGTTGACCGATCCATGCCAGTTATTCTCTAGTTGCACTTACCCATCTGTGTCATTTGATATTGGAATTGGAAGGATGCTAAACCTAGTAATACTGTTTTGCACTATGGCTGCTGCCATGTATGTGAACCTTAGAAGTCAAGAACACATTTCCCAGTCGCTAGTACCTTTCCTAAACCCAAGCTTGCCAACTCCTACAAATACTGTGCCCACAAACCCATCCATACATGACAGAACCCTAGAGACAGCATCCTATGCCTCTCTACCATGTGCCACGTCCAATAGAAATGACAGACTCTGTGCCAGATTAACCAAATTATACAAACCTTTGAGAAGATCATTACCGGCCAGTAACCTTAAAACTAACTGTAGGCCTAGCCTGAGACCTAGCCACTCAAAGTTGTCTCCTCTAACGGCCATTTCGAATTTGAATACCCATCAGCTTAATAACTATAAACTTAAGTCCTGTAATAAGAATTCTGACAAACCCATCCTAGTCAACAAAGCATCTGAGACACCCCCCCTCAAAGGAGTGCTTCTCAATGCTAGATCGCTTGTCGCCCATGCTACCGACATTGCCGACCTAATCTTTGAAGGCAATTTGGACTTCCTCCAATTACGGAAACATGGCTCCATGATGCAGCAGGACCCACACTTATGCTAGCTATCCCTGATGGCTATACTATAGTTAGACAAGACCGAGACAATGCCCAAGGTGGCGGTATTGCCATTATTTCTAAAACTGCTCTGGGACTTAGACTAGCACCCACCCACCTGTCTCCATCATGTGAAGTTTTTACTGCCAAATTTCAGATAATTAACTCACAATCACTTACGATTCACCTAATATATAGACCGCCTGGCCCTCTTGGTTCCTTTGAGGAAGCTCTGCATAACATAATCTCAAACAACCTTAAACCCACCTCACAACTAATCCTATTAGGAGACTTTAATTTAGGCTTTAACGACCTAACGGATAAAAATGCAACAGATATAGTCAACACAATCAACGCACTAGGCCTGTCCCAAAAAGTCAACAAACCTACCCATCTAAAAGGGAGAATACTGGACTGGATAGTGGACTTTAACTGTTCAGTTACTATCTCTTCCATCCTGCCGCTATCATGGACAGACCACTTTCTAGTGTCATTCCACCTATCTACTATAAAACCCACTCCATTGGTTCAGCCAGTAGCGCCACCATGCTCAACTAGAAGCAAAAAAAGTGTCACTGTAGAGAAAGTCATCCCTGCCATCTTGCCCACCCTCAATACACTGCCAGAAAATCTTTATCCAAGTATCCTAGTTCAGTAATGTAACAATATTATGCTCACCACACTGGACAAAATAGCTCCTGTCAAACTCAGACCTAGTAAACCATTAGCCCACTTAAACAAATGGTTCACACCTCAATTCAAAGACCTATGCATCTTAAAGAATAAAAGTGAAACCAATTGGAGACTATGCCCCTCTAATGAGAACAAAGCTAAATTAACCTCACTTTCCTCACATTATAAGAAGGAAATTTGCCAGGCAAAACGTAATTCCTACGATGAGCGTATTGCCAACTCTAATTCTAGCATGAAAGAACTCTTTTCCATACTCAAAGAACTAGAGTCCCCAATTGCTGTACCTGATGTCTGCACCGAGGACAAATCCTGGTGTACAGACATTCAACATGCCCTAGCCAATAAAATGAACACACTCCAAAATAAAATTCAACTTACAGCACTCACCTAATACCCTTTTGCCTAATGTTTCACCACCGGCGAACAATACTACTTTCCATTTTTCTAAAATGTCCACCTTGGAGGTAGAAAAAATCATCCTGTCATTGAAGCCTTCAAATTGCAAAGGTGATATCTGCCCACCACAACTAATAAAAGATGCTGCCAGAGAACTATCCCCATTCATTACGAAACTGATAAATGCCTCATTTGCCACAGGTACCATCCCTGCTAACCTTAAACCATCATGGGTGCTCCCCCTCCTCAAGAAACAGTGATTAGATCCTCTTATTCCTACTAATTACCGGCCCATAACCACGCTCCCATTTCTACTCAAAATATTGGATAAAGCTGCTTATATCCAAATTCAAAAACACCTTGAACTGCACAAACTCCTAAGCAACAGACAATCTGGTTTCTGGCCATTACACGGAACAGAGACAGCCTTAATCGACCTAAAGTCCCAAATAGACGAGCAGAGAGACAAAGGGAGGACAGTACTCTTGCTCCTACTTGATCTCTCTGCCGCATTTTATCTGGACAATCACAAGGTCCTATGTCGACACCATGATTCTACGGCCCATTTCTCCTCTGGAGCCATCAAATGGATTGAGTCCTTCCTGAGTGAGAGAACTATGAGAGTCTTCTCCCCGTCGGCAGCCGCTGACCCAATACCCATCCTATGCGGTGTTCTGCAAGGTTCCTGCGTCTCGCCAACCCTTTACAATATCTTCACTAAGCCACTGTTTGACGATCTGGACCATCTGGGTATCATCTATACTAATTACGCAGATGATACTCAGATTCTCCTCCCGCTTTCTGGGGATTAAATTACAGACACTGGATTAGTGAACAAAGTCTACCTTATCATCCAAGCATGGATGGCTACTCATGGCCTGTGCTTGAACGATGATAAGACTAAGTTAATAATCTTGGGCTCACAGGGCAACGTCAAAAAAGTAGGCCATGAATTTTCCCCTTTTAATATTGACGGGAACACCATTAAAGTCTCTAAGGATGTAAAAACCCTTGGATTCTACTTGGATTCCACGTTATCCTTTGATAAACAGATTAAATCCCTTACCTCCTCTACAGCTTACACTTGCAAGCTACTCAGAGCTGGTAAACCTTTCCTCTCCGACAACAGTTGTTTGATCCTGACCAGAGCCCTAATACTCCCCAGAATTGACTACTGTAATGCCCTATATAGTGGTGCTAATAAATCTACCATCCAAAAGCTCCAAACACTACAGAACAATGCCCTAAGAGCAGCCCTAAGAGTGCGTGGCCTGTCACTATTTCTTAACAATTATGTTCCAGGAGTCCCGGGCTCAAAAGGATGCAGCACCAGACCATGCCTTACAATAGAGAGCCACAATCACGGCTTTCCCCCTCCCCCTATCGGGAGTAAAATTTGTGCTATGGAGGGAGTTGTTTCCAGTCACCTGCAAGAGAAATGAAATGCGAAAAATACAAGTACCAGAATCCTTAGAGACACTAAAGTCAATTAACTTGCTACACCTGAAAAGGAAATGAAGACACGCCTGAAAAGGAAAAGAAACACAGCCTCCCTGAAGATTGATGGAGTCATGAAAACGTGCGTTTGGAGGAGAAGTCAATGCAGGAAAACTTGACTGGCAACAGAGTGCTTGGCCTGTCACTATTTCTTAACAATTATGTTCCAGTAGTTCCGGGCTCAAAAGGCTGCAGCACCAGGGCGACCATGCCTTACAATGGAGAGCCACAATCATGGCTTTTCCCCTCCCCCTATTGGGAGTAAAATTTGTGCTATGGAGGGAGTTGTTTCCAGTCACCTGCAAGAGAAATGAAATATGGAAAATACAAGTACCAGAATCCTTAGAGACACTAAAGTCAATTAACTTGCTACACCTGAAAAGGAAATGAAGAAATGCCTGAAAAGGAAAAGAAACACAGCCTCCCTGAAGATTGATGGAGTCATGAAAATGTGTGTTTGGAGGAGAAGTCAATGCAGAAAAACTTGACTGGCAACAGAGTGCGTGGCCTGTCACTATATCCTAAGAGCAGCCCTAGGCATAAAGAAAAAAAAAACACATCTCCTCTGTGAGACGCCAGCATAAATGGTTATCTACATCTAATAAAATGCAAATAAAAACCCTCTCCTTGACCTACAAAGCCCTCAATAACGCAGCCCCCAGCTAATTTATAGATGAACTCCACAGAAGAACTTCTCTCAGACCTACCAGAACTGGGAATGCTAATTGTCTGACCATACCTAAATACAAGCTCACTACTATCGGTGACAACAGCTTTACTATAAAGGCCGCTAAATTCTGGAACTCACTGCCTCAAGATCTGAGAGCTGACCAACCCTACCCACATTTCAGAAAAAATGTAATAAAATACATCATCGCCACTGACCCTTAGTTCCCTGTACCTGTTGTGGACCTGCCCATCTCTGAAGAGACCTCTTATCTTGCATTAATAGTGTATTACGGCACCACATTCGAAGACCATGTGCAATCTAGTCTTCCTGTGCGCTATCCAGCCTAAATGTGAGCCTAAGTGATACACGAAGGGCCTTACTTTTGTAATATATATTTGTATACAGTGCTTATTGTTTATTTCTGTAATTATATAGGCCATTTTTATTCTTTGCCATTATTTTTGTACAGTGTGTATATCTTGTAAGCATGTAAATATTGTATCTTGTGTTCATGTTGCAACCTTGTAAGCTTTGCATTTCCATACTGCTGCGCCCTCTTACTTACGAGTTCGGTGCGCATAACAAATGAATAAACAAACAAACAAACCAACCGTGCAGAAAGTAGGAGGCATTATAGAGGTTTCTCTGAGGTCTGATGCGAGTTATTAGTAGAGTTGGTGTCTAGCTCAACTGCTTTAAGAGATTCAAAGCAGCAGTCACTGTTCAGAGGTATAGGGTGCATAGATTATATAATGTTAGTGTAGTAACTGCAGCTTGGTCTAGTAGATAAAGTGGCAACAAACTTTGTAAAATCATCATCTATTAGGGCAGTGTTTTGTTGAGGAAATTGACTAGGATATCTGATCCTAGGAATGACACCTTCTTTGGAGTGCTGTGCGAGAAGCCAGGCGTTACATCATACCTTGGAATGCCTATGCCGGCTAGCTGCACTATGCCCTGCCTAAATGCCTGAACAGAGAAAAAGCAAACAAAAGTGTAACTATTGTCTACCCACCCCACACCCACACCAAAAGGGTTCAGATATCCGCTCCCATCTGAACATCTTAAAGCTGTGTTATATACATCAAGCAGCTTTTTTCCTTGTTTTTTATAAATAAAATTATGAACCTGCAAACATGGACTTAACAACCTCTAACGGGAAAACCGTAACACGGACACACATGAACTGAGCTGGTCTGACTACTGTGGAATCAGTGCCCGTTTTAATAGTATCAACAATTGTGAATAATAAGCAATGCACCAACCTCTCAATTAATTTCGATAATGTGTATGGTTATAATCTATTTTTTGGTCAACTTTTCAGCTGCGGGTACCTAACAAGGACTGTTATTCACAGACAGTCTAGTATAATGAGTCTATGGCATACACAGTTATGAATTATGCAATGAGTCTTTTTTGTATTCTAGAACAACTATTCATATCATAATCAGACATCATCTGCATTCAGATATATTTCTCTTGTTTATTATAACAATTTTTATATGTGCACAAAGTGACAGAGTATTTGCTTGCCATCGGTGGGCCTCATTATGAGGGCGCCCGCAACCCGCCGGTGCTACTGGCGGGCTGCCAATGTCCTCGTAACACCGAATCCACCTCCTGATATCCCGGTGCTATCTGGGCATTCAAAGTCGTGGCGGACCAGGATATGAGGCGGCGGATTCGGAAAGTCCCCATTCCCGTGGAGTCGGACTCCACAGGAATGGTTTCACCGAAGCAACAGCACCGTTGCTAAGGGTGCCGGTGCTTCTGTGTCAACTCTGCCTACCGGGTCCGTTGTGCCTGGCAGGTCAGGCTCACCTACCAGGAAGGCAGGGTTGTAGTGTGGAAGTCTGGAAAGGGTGCACGTACGGTACGACCCGCACCCTTATTTACGGACCGCCACACTTGTAATGAGGCCCGCTGAGTGTATCTTCGAAAATTGATATGTCTCCCAGAGGCATGCCAACATCAGCCTAATGGGGCACATGTCAATGTTTCACCCAATGTGGGCTTTATGAAGGCAAAGTCAAACCCTTGTGAATATTTAGTGAAATTTACCAAACATTTTTCACCTTAGTGCGGTTGACCTTATTCTGGTACTCGTTAGAATTCAGTAACCTAGTTCAATCAAATAAAACTTATTCTGACTTCAAAGTGCTTCAAAGTTCCATCTCTTGTGCTCATTTTAAATTTCTGGATAAGTACTCTAATTTCTCATTTTTATCCGGATGGCGGCGTCCTAGTAACCATGAGAAATTAGGATATTTATCCCGAAAATGAACCTTGAAGCACAGTTTGTGTGAAAAGAATCAACATACAGATAAACTTGGAATATATTTATGATAGTTAAAAGGGAAAGCAAGAGATTGACTAAAAATACTGCTGCATGAGGGACTACTTCCTTGTGGATTAAAACACATGAATAGTTCTAGAGTCCAAAAAAGACTCAGCCCATAATACCTAACTGTGTATGCCACAGTTTTAATAGTATACACACAACTGTTATTAACCACTTTTATTAAACGGACTGACAGAAAGTTTAGGTGAACATCAATCTATGGTGTTCAGGCAGATAGCATTTTTGGCTCAGGCATCTGCAGGACAGCTAATGGAACAATATGGAGCAGCTCATCCATACCGGGCAGTGGGTGGCCAACCTATCATTCATTATTGGTGTGCCAAGCCAGCCCATTGAAAACACTGAGCACTCCCACAGCATGCAGCTGCAGGAGTGCTCCGTCGCTGGTTTAACTGTTAAAGGAAAGGCTTTGATAGTTTACAGTACCCCAGCGTGGATGTCCAATGGACCATGAAAGGCCAGGGTTGTTTTGCATCCCCATCCTTACACAACTCCTTCGAGATACAGGTTTCGATGCTGCAGGCCTGAATGTGTGTGTAAGGGGTGCTCTTGCGCCTTCTCGCACATTCAGGGCCCGTGGTGTGGTGTGTAGGAAGAGTTCTGGCTCCACCACGCATGCCCATGGGAACCAGGAAGCTCCCACTGCTTCCTGGTCCCTTTTGCATGCTGCACGGGAGCCGGAGGACTTTCATGAGAAGCAGAGTCTGAATTAGGGCGGCAGGTAAGTAAAATAATATATCTAATTATGTATGAATACATTCGTGTATGTGTGGGTTTGTATCTCTAAGTGCGTGCATGAATGAGAGAATGATTGTTGTTTGGGTACGCGTGTGAATGAGAGAGTGTATTAATGCTGTATTGGTGCAAGGATGAATGTGTATGAATGCGGTATGGGCGTGCCTCTGAATAGGAGAGTTAATGTGTATGAATAAATTCTGTGAGCATGTGTGTATGTGTGGTCAGGAACAAACCTCTGATTGGGAGGGTCATGTTTTCTTACTGCAGCCAGGGACGTCATTTCTCCAAAATGCCAAGGGCAGCGGAAGTGACATCACACTACCCTTGACCCCCTGATGACATCACAGGAATTGATGTCATTTGATCCCACCCCAAAGTGATATCACGGGAAGTGATGGAACACGACCTTTCACCCGTTGACAAAACAGGAAGTGGCATCAAATAGCATTGTACACTACGAAAAATATGTTTACGATATCACTATAATGTGATGTACATTTCATACAAGAATGGATCGCCATATGTATCGTTAAGATCAGTGTGTATAGGCCCATATTACCAAATTACTGTGAATGCAAGCAGACGTCCATGACCAAATGATAATGATGTGTTATTATATAGCACTTACGCTTAAGCATTTTATATAGAAAAAATATACACCCACTATCACCCAACCTGTGTTGGTACTCATTTATCGACCTCAGAAGGATGAAAGGCTGAGTTGAGGCGTTTAAGAACAGACTAAATCAGTGACTCACCCCCTGAAATGTGTCTGAAATAAACCTTTAATGAGTCTAGCAATTATTGTATAGAATTCCAGAAAGACACTTTATTTGGTATTCCTATTCTTTCTTATTTAGGGTCAGTGCTGAAAGTGTTAGACTTGTGGCCCTCCTGTTCTTATTTTTCTTCATTTTTTAAGGGGCATGAACAAGAAAGCCAACCACTCCAGAAATAAAGAGCCACATGGTGCTGGCCACAGACCACAAGGGAGACCTCAGAGGTTGCAGTTGCGACCTCTGCCAACCCCTAAATGACATCCCTGACTGCAGCATGTGATTTATTTACTGGGCATATCGCCTAAAGCCAGCATTATGAGTGTTTTTATGTGTATGGGAGGGAGGGGTCATATTGTGGCATGGCATTTTTTATTTGCCATCAAGGGTAAAACAAACTTAATAATTGTTCTTATTTGGTTAGACTGATCTTTTTTGTTGAAGCCATTCTAACCAGCAAAAAGCAGGCAGACACCATAGGAATCCATTGTAAGCACAAGCGTTTACTTCATTTGCACGGCAGAGTTCAAAAGGACAGTGTTCATGCTTGGACGCCACCCTTTTACACTCCATCGTGCAAATGAGGAGCATTTTTGCGGTGGGGACCCAAATGCGTTAAAGTGTGCACATAATGTGTCCCCGCCATCAAATTACGGGGAACTCCAAAGCGAACCCCTAAAGGGGAGTCTGCATGCTGCCGCAAAATGCTATCAGACTCCATAGGAATCCCCAGCATTTGCACAGGTCTGAAAATCTATGCCAGCATAAATGCTTGAGTGCTTGTATGGCAGAGATGAAGGGAGTGCTGGAAAAATTAGTTACTTTACACCCTTCCTTCCCGCCATACAAATCAAGGAAAATTAGCCGTAACAAAATTGACATGCATAAAAGGATTACCCATGTCATTTCTGTTACAGCAAGCTCTAAATGAGCTCTGAAGAAGTAAGCATGACTTGAGAGGCAGGTGAGACATGAAGAGTGTCGCAGATGAAGAGCAGCACAATGTCCATGCTGTGCCCTTCCACTACCCATTGTTTGGGTCGTGCTGACAAAGGCAGTATACATGTTGATGCGGCCATGGGAGGAGGTGAGCAGAAGTGCGGCACCCGGATCTCTTTCTACTACGTGCTTTGTCGGCTTTGCCTATGGGGCAGGACGCCAACAGTAGCAAAGCTTTCCCCTCTTCCATTGTGGGACCCGGGGCAGCAGGCTCATGGATGAGTTCCTGGAGTAAATGTCTTCCATTTCCAGCACTGCTTGAAAGGTTGCTTGGAGGAGTGCAGCTCATGGGACTTTCCCAACCAAGGATGGCAGCTTCACTTTAAACTTTCAGATCCCATTCGAGTTCAAAGAGCAAACTGTTAGAAAGTGCTGATGCCTTTGTGTGCATTATACTGACAGCTGATTGCTGTACTCCAGTCGTAGCATGTTTTGGTGATTTTTCAGATACATTTAAATAAATATATATATATATATATATATATATATATATATATATATATATATATATATATTCAGTGAAAAAACTTTGTTAAAGGGAAGTTATGGTTCCAAGTAAAACCGAAAAACCCATGAGATTCGCCAGTTATGGTAAGCTAAGCAACCATAACTTGCGCCACCACCGTGCACTGCTAAGACTAACAGTCAGGACATCAAAGATGACATCACAAATGTCATTGATGACACGGGGCATGTGTGGGGGGTGGGGGTCAACAGGAGAGAGACATGGGGCATGAGCGGGTGGGGGAACAGGAGACAGACACAGGGCATGAGCGGGGGGCAACAGGAGAGATACACGGGGCATGAGCGGGTGGGGGGAACAGGAGACAGACACAGGGCATGAGCGGGGGGCAACAGGAGAGATACACGGGGCATGAGTGGGGGTGGGGGGAACAACAGAGAGACACAGGGCATGAGCGGGGGGGTGGGGGCAACAGGAGACAGGCACGGGGCATGAGTGGGGGGCAACAGGAGACAGACACGGGGCATGAGTGGGGGTGGGGGGGAGGGAGAGAGACACACGGGGCATGAGCGGGGGTGGGGGGGAGGGGAGAGAGACACGGGGCATGGGTGGGGGCAACAGGAAACAGACACGGGGCATGAACAGGCTGGTGGGGGAACAACAGAGAGACACAGGGCATGAGCGGGGGGGTGGGGGCAACAGGAGACAGGCACGGGGCATGAGTGGGGGGCAACAGGAGACAGACACGGGGCATGAGCGGGGGGTGGGGAGAACAGGAGACAGACACAGGGCATGAGCGGGGGGTGGGGAGAACAGGAGACAGACACGGGGCATGAGCTGGGGGGCAACAGGAGAGACACGGGGCATGAGTGAGGGGTGGTGGAACAGGAGACAGACACGGGGCATGAGCGGGGGGTGGGGAGAACAGGAGACAGACACGGGGCATGAGCTGGGGGGCAACAGGAGAGACACGGGGCATGAGCGAGGGGTGGTGGAACAGGAGACAGACACGGGGCATGAGCGAGGGGTGGGGGAACAGGAGACAGACACGGGGCATGAGTGGGGGGTGGGGGGAACAACAGACACGGGGTATGAGCGAGGGGTGGGGAGAACAGGCACGGGGCATGAGCGGGGGGTGGGGGGCAGCAGGAGACAGACACGGGGCATGAGCGGGGGGTGGGAGGAACAGGAGACAGACACGGGGCATGAGCGGGTGGTGGGGGGCAACAAGAAAGAGACACGGGGCATGAGCGGGTGGGGGAACAGGAGACAGACATGGGGCATGAGCGGGTGGGGGGAACAGGAGACAGACACGGGGCATGAGAGGGGGTGGGGGGCAACAGGAGATAGGCACGGGGCATGAGCAGGGGGTGGGGGGAACAGGGCATAGACACGGGGCATGAGCGGGGGTGGGGAGAACAGGAGACAGACACGAGGCATGAGCGGGGGGCATGGGGGGAGACAGACACGGCACATGAGGGGAACAGGAGACAGATACGGGGCATGAGCGGGGGTGAGGAGAACAGGAGACAGACACGGGGGATGAGCGGGGGGAACAGAAGACAGACGCGGGGTATGAGCGGGGGTGGGGGGAAGCGGAGAGAGACACACGGGGCATGAGCGGGGGTGGTGGGAGGGAGAGAGACACACGGGGCATGAGCGCGGAGTGGGCGGGAGGGAGAGACGCACACGGGGCATGAGCGGGGTGTCGGCGGGAGGGGGAGAGACACATGGGGCATGAGTGGGGGTGGGCGGGAGGGGGAGAGACACATGGGGCATGAGCGGAGGGTGGGGGAAGGAGAGAGAGACACACGGGGCATGAGCGGGGGGTGGGGAGGAGAGACACACGGGGCATGAGCGGGGGGTGGGGGGAGGGAGAGAGACACACGGGGCATGAGCGGGGGGTGGGCGGAGGGAGAGAGACACACGGGGCATGAGCGGGGGTGGGCGGGAGGGGGAGAGACACACAGGGCAGGAACGGGGGTGGGGGGGAGGGAGAGAGACACACGGTGCATGAGCGGGGGGAGGAGAGAGACACGAGGCATGAGCGGGGGTGGGGGGAAGGGGAGAAACACAGGGCATGAGCGGGGATGGGGGAGGGAGAGAGACAAACGGGGCATGAGCGGGGGGTGGGCGGGAGGGGGAGAGATACGGGGCATGAGCGGGGGGTGGGCGGGAGTTGGAGAGACACACGGGGCATGAGCGGGGGGTGGGCGGGAGGGGGAGAGACACACGGGGCAGGAGCGGGGGTGGGGGGAGGGAGAGAGACACACGGGGCATGAGCGAGGGTGGGGGAGGGAGAGAGACACGAGGCATGAGCGAGGGGTGGGGGGAAGGGGAGAGACACGGGGCATGAGCAGGGTCGGGGGAGGGAGAGAGACACACGGGGCATGAGTGGGGGTGGGGGAAGGGGAGAGACACACGAGGCATGAGCGGGGGGTGGCCGGGAGGGGGAGAGATACACGGGGCATGAACGGGAGTGGGCGGGAGGGGGAAAGACACACAGGGCAAGAGCGGGGGTGGGCGGGAGGGGGAGAGACACACGGGGCATGAGCGGGGTTGGGGGAAGGGGAGAGAGACACGGGGCATGGGTGGGGGGAACAGGAAACAGACACGGGGCATGAGCAGGCTGGTGGGGGGAACAACAGAGAGACACAGGGCATGAGCGGGGGGGTGGGGGCAACAGGAGACAGGCACGGGGCATGAGTGGGGGGCAACAGGAGACAGACACGGGGCATGAGCGGGGGTGGGGGGAGGGAGAGAGACACACGGGGCATGAGCGGGGGTGGGGGGAAGGGGAGAGAGACACGGGGCATGGGTGGGGGGAACAGGAAACAGACACGGGGCATGAGCAGGCTGGTGGGGGGAACAACAGAGAGACACAGGGCATGAGCGGGGGGGTGGGGGCAACAGGAGACAGGCACGGGGCATGAGTGGGGGGCAACAGGAGACAGACACGGGGCATGAGCGGGGGGTGGGGAGAACAGGAGACAGACACGGGGCATGAGCGGGGGTGGGGGGCAACAGGAGACAGACACGGGGCATGAGCTGGGGGGCAACAGGAGAGACACGGGGCATGAGCGAGGGGTGGTGGAACAGGAGACAGACACGGGGCATGAGCGAGGGGTGGGGGAACAGGAGACAGACACGGGGCATGAGTGGGGGGTGGGGGGAACAACAGACACGGGGTATGAGCGAGGGGTGGGGAGAACAGGCACGGGGCATGATAGTTAAAAGGGAAAGCAAGAGATTGACTAAAAATACTGCTGCATGAGGGACTACTTCCTTGTGGATTAAAACACATGAATAGTTCTAGAGTCCAAAAAAGACTCAGCCCATAATACCTAACTGTGTATGCCACAGTTTTAATAGTATACACACAACTGTTATTAACCACTTTTATTAAACGGACTGACAGAAAGTTTAGGTGAACATCAATCTATGGTGTTCAGGCAGATAGCATTTTTGGCTCAGGCATCTGCAGGACAGCTAATGGAACAATATGGAGCAGCTCATCCATACCGGGCAGTGGGTGGCCAACCTATCATTCATTATTGGTGTGCCAAGCCAGCCCATTGAAAACACTGAGCACTCCCACAGCATGCAGCTGCAGGAGTGCTCCGTCGCTGGTTTAACTGTTAAAGGAAAGGCTTTGATAGTTTACAGTACCCCAGCGTGGATGTCCAATGGACCATGAAAGGCCAGGGTTGTTTTGCATCCCCATCCTTACACAACTCCTTCGAGATACAGGTTTCGATGCTGCAGGCCTGAATGTGTGTGTAAGGGGTGCTCTTGCGCCTTCTCGCACATTCAGGGCCCGTGGTGTGGTGTGTAGGAAGAGTTCTGGCTCCACCACGCATGCCCATGGGAACCAGGAAGCTCCCACTGCTTCCTGGTCCCTTTTGCATGCTGCACGGGAGCCGGAGGACTTTCATGAGAAGCAGAGTCTGAATTAGGGCGGCAGGTAAGTAAAATAATATATCTAATTATGTATGAATACATTCGTGTATGTGTGGGTTTGTATCTCTAAGTGCGTGCATGAATGAGAGAATGATTGTTGTTTGGGTACGCGTGTGAATGAGAGAGTGTATTAATGCTGTATTGGTGCAAGGATGAATGTGTATGAATGCGGTATGGGCGTGCCTCTGAATAGGAGAGTTAATGTGTATGAATAAATTCTGTGAGCATGTGTGTATGTGTGGTCAGGAACAAACCTCTGATTGGGAGGGTCATGTTTTCTTACTGCAGCCAGGGACGTCATTTCTCCAAAATGCCAAGGGCAGCGGAAGTGACATCACACTACCCTTGACCCCCTGATGACATCACAGGAATTGATGTCATTTGATCCCACCCCAAAGTGATATCACGGGAAGTGATGGAACACGACCTTTCACCCGTTGACAAAACAGGAAGTGGCATCAAATAGCATTGTACACTACGAAAAATATGTTTACGATATCACTATAATGTGATGTACATTTCATACAAGAATGGATCGCCATATGTATCGTTAAGATCCGTGTGTATAGGCCCATATTACCAAATTACTGTGAATGCAAGCAGACGTCCATGACCAAATGATAATGATGTGTTATTATATAGCACTTACGCTTAAGCATTTTATATAGAAAAAATATACACCCACTATCACCCAACCTGTGTTGGTACTCATTTATCGACCTCAGAAGGATGAAAGGCTGAGTTGAGGCGTTTAAGAACAGACTAAATCAGTGACTCACCCCCTGAAATGTGTCTGAAATAAACCTTTAATGAGTCTAGCAATTATTGTATAGAATTCCAGAAAGACACTTTATTTGGTATTCCTATTCTTTCTTATTTAGGGTCAGTGCTGAAAGTGTTAGACTTGTGGCCCTCCTGTTCTTATTTTTCTTCATTTTTTAAGGGGCATGAACAAGAAAGCCAACCACTCCAGAAATAAAGAGCCACATGGTGCTGGCCACAGACCACAAGGGAGACCTCAGAGGTTGCAGTTGCGACCTCTGCCAACCCCTAAATGACATCCCTGACTGCAGCATGTGATTTATTTACTGGGCATATCGCCTAAAGCCAGCATTATGAGTGTTTTTATGTGTATGGGAGGGAGGGGTCATATTGTGGCATGGCATTTTTTATTTGCCATCAAGGGTAAAACAAACTTAATAATTGTTCTTATTTGGTTAGACTGATCTTTTTTGTTGAAGCCATTCTAACCAGCAAAAAGCAGGCAGACACCATAGGAATCCATTGTAAGCACAAGCGTTTACTTCATTTGCACGGCAGAGTTCAAAAGGACAGTGTTCATGCTTGGACGCCACCCTTTTACACTCCATCGTGCAAATGAGGAGCATTTTTGCGGTGGGGACCCAAATGCGTTAAAGTGTGCACATAATGTGTCCCCGCCATCAAATTACGGGGAACTCCAAAGCGAACCCCTAAAGGGGAGTCTGCATGCTGCCGCAAAATGCTATCAGACTCCATAGGAATCCCCAGCATTTGCACAGGTCTGAAAATCTATGCCAGCATAAATGCTTGAGTGCTTGTATGGCAGAGATGAAGGGAGTGCTGGAAAAATTAGTTACTTTACACCCTTCCTTCCCGCCATACAAATCAAGGAAAATTAGCCGTAACAAAATTGACATGCATAAAAGGATTACCCATGTCATTTCTGTTACAGCAAGCTCTAAATGAGCTCTGAAGAAGTAAGCATGACTTGAGAGGCAGGTGAGACATGAAGAGTGTCGCAGATGAAGAGCAGCACAATGTCCATGCTGTGCCCTTCCACTACCCATTGTTTGGGTCGTGCTGACAAAGGCAGTATACATGTTGATGCGGCCATGGGAGGAGGTGAGCAGAAGTGCGGCACCCGGATCTCTTTCTACTACGTGCTTTGTCGGCTTTGCCTATGGGGCAGGACGCCAACAGTAGCAAAGCTTTCCCCTCTTCCATTGTGGGACCCGGGGCAGCAGGCTCATGGATGAGTTCCTGGAGTAAATGTCTTCCATTTCCAGCACTGCTTGAAAGGTTGCTTGGAGGAGTGCAGCTCATGGGACTTTCCCAACCAAGGATGGCAGCTTCACTTTAAACTTTCAGATCCCATTCGAGTTCAAAGAGCAAACTGTTAGAAAGTGCTGATGCCTTTGTGTGCATTATACTGACAGCTGATTGCTGTACTCCAGTCGTAGCATGTTTTGGTGATTTTTCAGATACATTTAAATAAATATATATATATATATATATATATATATATATATATATATATATATATATATATATTCAGTGAAAAAACTTTGTTAAAGGGAAGTTATGGTTCCAAGTAAAACCGAAAAACCCATGAGATTCGCCAGTTATGGTAAGCTAAGCAACCATAACTTGCGCCACCACCGTGCACTGCTAAGACTAACAGTCAGGACATCAAAGATGACATCACAAATGTCATTGATGACACGGGGCATGTGTGGGGGGTGGGGGTCAACAGGAGAGAGACATGGGGCATGAGCGGGTGGGGGAACAGGAGACAGACACAGGGCATGAGCGGGGGGCAACAGGAGAGATACACGGGGCATGAGCGGGTGGGGGGAACAGGAGACAGACACAGGGCATGAGCGGGGGGCAACAGGAGAGATACACGGGGCATGAGTGGGGGTGGGGGGAACAACAGAGAGACACAGGGCATGAGCGGGGGGGTGGGGGCAACAGGAGACAGGCACGGGGCATGAGTGGGGGGCAACAGGAGACAGACACGGGGCATGAGTGGGGGTGGGGGGGAGGGAGAGAGACACACGGGGCATGAGCGGGGGTGGGGGGGAGGGGAGAGAGACACGGGGCATGGGTGGGGGCAACAGGAAACAGACACGGGGCATGAACAGGCTGGTGGGGGAACAACAGAGAGACACAGGGCATGAGCGGGGGGGTGGGGGCAACAGGAGACAGGCACGGGGCATGAGTGGGGGGCAACAGGAGACAGACACGGGGCATGAGCGGGGGGTGGGGAGAACAGGAGACAGACACAGGGCATGAGCGGGGGGTGGGGAGAACAGGAGACAGACACGGGGCATGAGCTGGGGGGCAACAGGAGAGACACGGGGCATGAGTGAGGGGTGGTGGAACAGGAGACAGACACGGGGCATGAGCGGGGGGTGGGGAGAACAGGAGACAGACACGGGGCATGAGCTGGGGGGCAACAGGAGAGACACGGGGCATGAGCGAGGGGTGGTGGAACAGGAGACAGACACGGGGCATGAGCGAGGGGTGGGGGAACAGGAGACAGACACGGGGCATGAGTGGGGGGTGGGGGGAACAACAGACACGGGGTATGAGCGAGGGGTGGGGAGAACAGGCACGGGGCATGAGCGGGGGGTGGGGGGCAGCAGGAGACAGACACGGGGCATGAGCGGGGGGTGGGAGGAACAGGAGACAGACACGGGGCATGAGCGGGTGGTGGGGGGCAACAAGAAAGAGACACGGGGCATGAGCGGGTGGGGGAACAGGAGACAGACATGGGGCATGAGCGGGTGGGGGGAACAGGAGACAGACACGGGGCATGAGAGGGGGTGGGGGGCAACAGGAGATAGGCACGGGGCATGAGCAGGGGGTGGGGGGAACAGGGCATAGACACGGGGCATGAGCGGGGGTGGGGAGAACAGGAGACAGACACGAGGCATGAGCGGGGGGCATGGGGGGAGACAGACACGGCACATGAGGGGAACAGGAGACAGATACGGGGCATGAGCGGGGGTGAGGAGAACAGGAGACAGACACGGGGGATGAGCGGGGGGAACAGAAGACAGACGCGGGGTATGAGCGGGGGTGGGGGGAAGCGGAGAGAGACACACGGGGCATGAGCGGGGGTGGTGGGAGGGAGAGAGACACACGGGGCATGAGCGCGGAGTGGGCGGGAGGGAGAGACGCACACGGGGCATGAGCGGGGTGTCGGCGGGAGGGGGAGAGACACATGGGGCATGAGTGGGGGTGGGCGGGAGGGGGAGAGACACATGGGGCATGAGCGGAGGGTGGGGGAAGGAGAGAGAGACACACGGGGCATGAGCGGGGGGTGGGGAGGAGAGACACACGGGGCATGAGCGGGGGGTGGGGGGAGGGAGAGAGACACACGGGGCATGAGCGGGGGGTGGGCGGAGGGAGAGAGACACACGGGGCATGAGCGGGGGTGGGCGGGAGGGGGAGAGACACACAGGGCAGGAACGGGGGTGGGGGGGAGGGAGAGAGACACACGGTGCATGAGCGGGGGGAGGAGAGAGACACGAGGCATGAGCGGGGGTGGGGGGAAGGGGAGAAACACAGGGCATGAGCGGGGATGGGGGAGGGAGAGAGACAAACGGGGCATGAGCGGGGGGTGGGCGGGAGGGGGAGAGATACGGGGCATGAGCGGGGGGTGGGCGGGAGTTGGAGAGACACACGGGGCATGAGCGGGGGGTGGGCGGGAGGGGGAGAGACACACGGGGCAGGAGCGGGGGTGGGGGGAGGGAGAGAGACACACGGGGCATGAGCGAGGGTGGGGGAGGGAGAGAGACACGAGGCATGAGCGAGGGGTGGGGGGAAGGGGAGAGACACGGGGCATGAGCAGGGTCGGGGGAGGGAGAGAGACACACGGGGCATGAGTGGGGGTGGGGGAAGGGGAGAGACACACGAGGCATGAGCGGGGGGTGGCCGGGAGGGGGAGAGATACACGGGGCATGAACGGGAGTGGGCGGGAGGGGGAAAGACACACAGGGCAAGAGCGGGGGTGGGCGGGAGGGGGAGAGACACACGGGGCATGAGCGGGGTTGGGGGAAGGGGAGAGAGACACGGGGCATGGGTGGGGGGAACAGGAAACAGACACGGGGCATGAGCAGGCTGGTGGGGGGAACAACAGAGAGACACAGGGCATGAGCGGGGGGGTGGGGGCAACAGGAGACAGGCACGGGGCATGAGTGGGGGGCAACAGGAGACAGACACGGGGCATGAGCGGGGGTGGGGGGAGGGAGAGAGACACACGGGGCATGAGCGGGGGTGGGGGGAAGGGGAGAGAGACACGGGGCATGGGTGGGGGGAACAGGAAACAGACACGGGGCATGAGCAGGCTGGTGGGGGGAACAACAGAGAGACACAGGGCATGAGCGGGGGGGTGGGGGCAACAGGAGACAGGCACGGGGCATGAGTGGGGGGCAACAGGAGACAGACACGGGGCATGAGCGGGGGGTGGGGAGAACAGGAGACAGACACGGGGCATGAGCGGGGGTGGGGGGCAACAGGAGACAGACACGGGGCATGAGCTGGGGGGCAACAGGAGAGACACGGGGCATGAGCGAGGGGTGGTGGAACAGGAGACAGACACGGGGCATGAGCGAGGGGTGGGGGAACAGGAGACAGACACGGGGCATGAGTGGGGGGTGGGGGGAACAACAGACACGGGGTATGAGCGAGGGGTGGGGAGAACAGGCACGGGGCATGAGCGGGGGGTGGGGGGCAACAGGAGACAGACACGGGGCATGAGCGGGGGGTGGGAGGAACAGGAGACAGAAACGGGGCATGAGCGGGTGGTGGGGGGCAACAAGAAAGAGACACGGGGCATGAGCGGGGGGGGAACAGGAGACAGACATGGGGCATGAGCGGGTGGGGGGAACAGGAGACAGACACGGGGCATGAGAGGGGGTGGGGGGCAACAGGAGATAGGCACGGGGCATGAGCAGGGGGTGGGGGGAACAGGGCATAGACACGGGGCATGAGCGGGGGTGGGGAGAACAGGAGACAGACACGAGGCATGAGCGGGGGGCATGGGGGGAGACAGACACGGCACATGAGGGGAACAGGAGACAGATACGGGGCATGAGCGGGGGGTGAGGAGAACAGGAGACAGACACGGGGGATGAGCGGGGGGAACAGAAGACAGACGCGGGGTATGAGCGGGGGTGGGGGGAAGCGGAGAGAGACACACGGGGCATGAGCGGGGGTGGGGGGAGGGAGAGAGACACACGGGGCATGAGCGGGGGTGGGCGGGAGGGAGAGAGACACACGGGGCATGAGCGGGGGTGGGCGGGAGTGGGAGAGACACACGGGGCATGAGCAGGGGGTGGGGGGAAGGGGAGAGAGACACACGGGGCATGAGCAGGGGGTGGGGGGAAGGGGAGAGAGACACACGGGGCATGAACGGGGGTGGGGGGAGGGGGAGAGACACACAGGGCTGGAGCGGGGGGTGGGCGGAGGGGGAGAGACACACAGGGCAGGAGCGGGGGTGGGGGGAAGGGGAGAGACACACGGGGCATGAGGGAGGGGTGGGCGGGAGGGGGTGAGACACACGGGGCATGAGCGGGGGTGGGCGGGAGGGGGAAAGACACACGGGGCAAGAGCGGGGGTGGGCGGGAGGGAGAGAGACACGCAGGGGTGGGGGGGAGGGAGAGAGACACACGGTGCATGAGCGGGGGGGAGGGAGAGAGACACACGAGGCATGAGCAGGGATGGGGTGGAGAGGGAGAGACACGGGGCATGAGCGGGGGTGGGCGGGAGGGGGAGAAACACACGGGGCATGAGCGGGGGGTGGGTGGGAGGGGGAGAGACACACGGGGCATGAGCGGGGGGTGGGCGGGAGGGGGAGAGACACACGGGGCAGGAGCGGGGATGGGGGGGAGGGAGAGAGACACACGGGGCATGAGCGGGGGTGGGGGGGGAGGGAGAGAGACACACGAGGCATGAGCGAGGGGTGGGGGAAGGGGAGAGACACGGGGCATGAGCGGGGGTCGGGGGGAGGGAGAGAGACACACGGGGCATGAGTGGGGGTGGGGGGAAGGGGAGAGACACACGGGGCATGAGGGAGGGGTGGGCGGGAGGGGGAGAGACACACGGGGCATGAGCGGGGGTGGGCGGGAGAGGGAAAGACACACGGGGCATGAGCGGGGGTGGGGGGGAGGGAGAGAGACGCACGCTGCATGAGCCAGGGGTGGGGGAAGGGGAGAGAGACACAGGGCATGAGCGGGGGTGGAGGGGAGGGAGAGAAGCACACGGGGCATGAGCGGGGGTGGGGGGAGGGAGAGAGACACATGGGGCATGAGCGGGGGTGGGGGGAGGGAGAGAGACACACGGGGCATGAGCGGGGGGTGGGATGGAGGGGCTTAGACACACGGGGAATGAGCAGGGGGTGGGCGGGATATCGAGAGACACATGGGGCATGAGCGGGGATGGGCGGGAGGGCAAGAGACACACGGGGAATGAGCAGGGGTGGGGGGAAGGTAGAGAGGCACACGGGGCATGAGCGGGGGTGGGGGGTGGGAGAGAGACACACGGGGCATGAGCGGGGGGTGGGGGAAGGGGAGAGAGACACACGGGGCATGAGCTGGGGTGGGCATGAGGGGGAGAGACACACGGGGCATGAGCGGGGGTGGGGGGAGGGAGAGAGACACACGGGGCATGAGCGGGGGTGGGGGAAAGGGGAGAGAGACACGGGGCATGAGCGGGGGTGGAGGGGAGGGAGAGAGACACACGGGGCATGAGCGGGGGTGGGGGGGAGGGACAGAGACACACGGGGCATGAGCGGGGTGGGGTGGAGGGAGAGAGACACACAGGGCATGAGCAGGGGGTCGGGGGGAGGGAGAGAGACACACAGGGCATGAGCGGGGGTGGGGGGAGGGAGAGAGACACACGGGGCATGAGCGGGGGTGGGGGGAAGGGGAGAGAGACACGGGGCATAAGCGGGGGGTGGGCAGGAGGGGGAGAGACACACGGGGCATGAGCGGGGGTGGGGGGGAGGGAGAGACACACAGGGCATGAGCGGGGGTGGGGGGGAGGGAGAGAGACACACGGGGCATGAGCGGGGGTGGGGGAGAGGGAGAGAGACACACGGGGCATGAGCGGGGGTGGGGGGGAGGGAGAGAGACACACGGGGCATGAGCGGGGGGTGGGGGAAGGGGAGAGAGACACACGGGGGGCATGAGCGGGGGTTGGGGGGAGGGAGAGAGACAAACAGGGCTAGAGCAGGGGTGGGGGGGAGAGAGACACACGGGGCAGAAGCGGGGGTGGGGGGGAGAGAGACACACGGGGCATGAGCGGTGGTGGGGGGGAGGGAGAGAGACACACGGCGCATGAGTGGGGGGTGGGAGAAGGGGAGAGAGACACACGGCGTTCGTGTGCAGGCGGCAGATCCTGCTCCTCGGCCCTCCACTGGCCACCGTGTGCCAATGGCGTGAGCGGGGGGCTGGAGGAACAGGGGAGACACGGAGCATGAGTGAGGGTGGGGGGGACAAGAAGGACACACGGGGCATGAGCGGGGGTGGGAGGAACAGGAGACAGACACAAGACTTACTGTGCAGGCGGCGAGGAACAAAGATGGCGGGCGTCTCTGAAGCCAGACGCACTGCACACTTTCACTGCATTTAATGAGAGAGCACGTCAGATGTCCGCGGACATCACGCAAGCTGCTTGCCCAATCACGTCCTGTCCGCGGAGCGAACAGGGAAGTGTGTCCGCAAAGTGAACACAGATATCACTAATTTTTTTCACTTATATTTTTGTCATTTTTTTTAAAAACTACTGGACGGATTTACACCAAATAAAGCAAAGCACGCTTTTGGGACCAAGCCGCCGCTCCTGCCACAAGTTTGGTGTAAATCCGTCCAGCGGTTTGGGCTGTAGGCGTGAGCAAAGTTTTTTCCCATTATGTCTATGGGAAAAAAAAAAAAATTGGGACCCCCCCTATAACTTTGCCCACCCCTGGACGAATCCTCACCAAACTTTGCAAAAAACATCAGAGTGACCCAAATACCTTTTCTGCAAAGTTTGGTGAGGATTCGTCCAGGGAGAGCGAAGTTATAAGCCGCCCAAAAAGTGCTCTTCTTATGGAAACACCAACTTAACCTTAACTGCATGGCCACTACCGTGGCCATGTAATATTAATATATACATATATATATATATATATATATATATATATATATATATATATATATATATATATATATATATGTATTTGTTTTGTAATTGTTTTGAAACAAGTATTGGCTGCTTGTTCGAGGAGATTGGAATTCACTTTGCTTGCCCTGTGTCAGTACATTTATGTAAACTCCATGTCACTTTCATTAGAAAGGTCAGTGATTGCTTAGGCTTCTTTAAGAGATTTCTGTCTGATTTAGTCTCGCTTAAAGGGGCCCTGCATTGGACTAGCACAATATTAGGAGCTTTTGTTTAAATTAATTGAAGAAAGGGCTGGTTGTTGACCGGTGAAAGGGGTCCAGCTCGCTAGCTCTGCTTGCATTTTGGGGTTGCACTTCTCAATACACCATTGTATAGTGCTTGTGCCCAGACCCTCATGAAGGAGGTTACTTTTCTCTGGCACAGCAGCCTAATTATGGATGCAACATAACATGAGCTAATCTGTCCCTAAAGATGGAACATGAAGTCAGTCATGTCAGCACATGGATCTCTGCCAGCAGATGCGGGCTTGCCTGCACCCTGCATGCTTAACGCCTCACACACATTTCCATCCCTCCGCTGTACAGGCAACAAAAAAAAGGCAAGTCACAGCGAAAAAACGGATGAGTTTCATTGTATTTCCGGGCAGATGTAATGTGTTCTCTGCAAGTGACCTATTTCGTGGTTTCTGTGCAGTGAATCATGACAGTGAAAGTAATACTAATTGATCAAGCCAGCAGCGGAGCCTGCTTTCATAAATAAACACAGTGCACCATGTGCAGAGGGAGGTCTAGGACAGGCCGCGCAATTCTTTGGAAATAACAGTCTTGCGCAGCGGGAGTTTGTGACCGGGACAGGCTTTGGAGGCAGGGCTCCTCATGGTCAGCAGTCAATACTGTGACACCCTCTCGGGCTTCTGCCACTGCCACTCATGTGATTATCAGCAGCGGTTGGGCCACGTGAAATGTGATAGGGCAGCGCACTGCGCTGCTAAAAAAAGGGGGTGTCCTCTGGTTGCAATTCCATCAGCTGAAATCCTGTCCATGTGCTGAAAGCTGCTACCGTTTTATTTTCTTTGTTCCATCCCTTACAGTAACGAATTAAACTCCTCCCTGTTACGTCTTTAATTGGGTGTGCGCATGCGCGAGTCTCGTTATGGCCATGCATGCGCGTTTGAAATAAAGACAGTCCGTGCGGCAGATGCCGCCGGGACCTTGGAACGAACAGACGTGTGTTCACTGTTGTCAGAGTGTGCATGCATGCGGATGCCAGTACAGGGAGGCCCGAGGCACGGGGGACACCATCACACTCCCTATCCATTTGCCCTCTCTGCCTTTCTCCTCTCTCCCCCACCACATGTTGATTCCCAGTGCCATGTCCCAATTCTTAAAGGGCCATTGCTATAAGTCTGTGCCATCACGACATATCCCCCTCACATATCTTCTTTGGTCTGTCTGTCCTTCTTCCAGCAGTCGTTGCAGCCTTTTTATTTGTCTATGCGGTCGGCCTGCGTCAGGGTGCCTCACTGTTTTTTCAGGCTCTGGATACACCGTATTCACTCCTCCTTCCACTTCACATGAGGGCTGTTGATACTTGCCCCCCTCCTCCTCCTCTACCCCTTCTTCTGTTGATCTCAGCAAGTTTTTAAAGTGTGACGCATTCCTTGTCTGCTCCCGGCAGTCACTCTGGGCAGTCATTATTGTGTCTTTTTATCTCAGTCACCTTGAACTGGGCGAGCCATATCTTGAGTCCTTGAGTTCTTTTGTTGCTGCTGCTTCACCAAGACTTCTTCCCCTATGGAAAACTTCTTCGTCTTGGCTCCCGTTCTCCGATCTGTCCTCTGGTTTGTAGTTTCTTCTGTTCAACTTTCGTTTGCACATCTTCATCTTGTCTTCTGCGTGGGTGACTCCCGAGTACGCGGTTTCTAGGTTGATCATGAGTTCCACAGGCGTCTTCCTTTTGGCATCATGCAGAGTGTTTCTGGGGTGCTTCAACATTCTACACAGTGCCTGCTGAGTGGACATGTTCTCAATTGCCACTTTTTGAAACGTTCTCTTAATTGTTGACATGAAACGCTCAACCATGCCATTGGCTTGTGGAAAGAGAGGAGTCATCTTCTGATGCTGCAATTCCATGGGCTGTGCAAATCGGTTGAAATCGTTCCCTTTAAATGGTGGGCTGTTATCTCTCTTCACGGTGTGCAGGACACCGCACTCACTGAAAACTGCGTACATGATTCCTGCAACCTGAGCAAGCGCTGTCGTGTGCACTTGTTTTGCCATCGGAAATATTGAGAAGTCATCTATAGCTATCAACAGGTAGCCTCTATTATCCCTTGGGCTATAGAAGTCCAGGGCGACCCTGTGCCATGGCCTCTCAGGCATTGCTGTCTCCTAAAGTGGTATGGGGGTCAGCCTTTGATGTACATTTACATGGGGGGCAACATCATACTGTCTCCTCCACTAGCACATCCATGGGTGGAAACCACATGTGATGCCAGAGTTGTTTCTTGGTATTTTCAATGCCTCTATGTCCCTCATGGGTGGTCTGTAACCCCCTTTTGCTTAACGATGCAGGAACGGCGAGTCAGCAGCCTCTCTGAAGTATCTGTTGATCCGACACTGCCAGCTCAGTGTGTATCCTTGCCATCCTTGTTATGCCACTCGTATCAGCACTTGGATGGTGTTAAATCTTCTTGCGGTAACCCCGCCACTTGTCGGTATTGGTCAGTTCGATGGCTAGCCTTATCATCAGGTCCTCCCATGATGCTTGTTTGAATTCCTTAATCATGATAGCCGGAGGGAGAGCATGTGTTGTCATATATTGGATGTACTCTTCCGCTGATCCCTCCATTGCTCCATGGAAATCGTGTCCAGGGTGATGCGAGATGTAATCAGAAAGGTTTAGGTCAGCCCCGGCTGATGAATGATGTCATAGGCATACTCTTGTAGGCGGATGCCTCACCTTTCAATGTGCTGTGGCATCTTTGTCCCAAGGTTCCAAAGAGCAACAATAGTGCCAGAGTAAACCTCTTTCCTATCACAAAGTGATAGAAATGTTCACACGCACACAAAGCCGCCAATCTCTCAATTTCGGCCTGTCAGTATGCGCATTTTGTCGGCACTGATGTCTCCTGGTGCAACAATGTGTCTTGAAGCTGAGAAAATTGTGTCACTCTGAGCAAGGATTGCCCCCAGGCCCACCAGACTAGCATCCACAATTGTCATGACCTACAGAACGCGCCCCTTTGGTCCTTGTCTCAACGGGGCTTGCACTCCCTGGTGCTCCCAACATGGCCATCCAGCGTGAAACACCTTCCTCGCTCTACACGTTGGACGTAGCATGTTCTATTAATAGACCGCGTCTCAATGCTATTGCGAAGTAGCGACCAGACATGTGCTCCGTAGCTCACAGTATTGTTTCCTTGATTCTGTCCCTACTAACTCCATTCCTAGTCCCTTTCCTTTCTTTCTTACTTCCTGGACTCGTGTGCTGAGTAGTGCACTTTCTTAATTTCCCGAATTCCTGGATCGTTGCATCCCGGAACTTTGAACGCACGCTGAAGTCGGAAGAGACTCGTGCAGCCTTATTCAAGACCCGATCCGTCCGCAAGAAGGCATCAACCAAGAAATCCAGCAAAGATCGGACTCAGGTGAGAAGGGGGGGAACTCCTTGACAGTTTGAGACGCCACCCAACCGAACTTGATATGGACATGGAAGCAGCCGTTCAGGACCTGATGCGTGGCATGCAAGAGCTATAAACCGAGGTACAGAATCTAAAGACGGAAAACGCCACTCTCAAACAATTAGTTCTATCCCGTGATTCTGCCACAAAAGAAAGTGTGTTGCTGGGCGGCATAGTGGACAAATACGATGGGTCAGCAAAAACCATTCGTGGATTCCTGGATTCATGTTTGGTCCACTTTACTTTTAAGCCCTACTACTTTTCGACTCCCAGGGCTAAGGTGGGTTTCATAATTTCTCACCTTTCAGGAAATGCCTTAACCTGGGCTACGCCCCTCGTTAATTCCAGCGATGCTCTCCTAGATGACTATGATGGGTTCATACAGGCCCTTAAAACCATGTTTGACCGGCCAGAGCAGGTCTATAGTGCCCAGGAACGCCTGTTAGACTTTCAGCAGGGATCCCAGGATATGCTCACCTTTGTAACCCGATTCAAGCAATTAGTCAAGGAAGCGGATTGGTCCCCTGAGGCGAGTTTTACTCTTTTTAGGAGAGGACTGAATGAGGAGATTAAGGATGAGTTGGCCAGAGTGGCTCGCCCAAACTCATTCCAGGCACTAATGGACCTTGCCATGGAAATAGACTTTCGTAGCCAGGAAAGGAAGGCAGAGAAGAAGAAATCCAGAGGAAATCCTCCGAAAGTGTCCTTTGAGAGCACCACCAAGACGGACACAAACCCAGGCTCAGTCACTGAACCAGAACCCATGCAGATAGGAGCCTTCCGTGGACCTATATCCCCGCAAGAAAGGATGAGAAGGATTCATACAGGGTTGTGCATGTATTGTGCCTCAGATAAACACTTGGTTAGGGAGTGTCCACTAGCCCCTCCTCAGTGTTCGGGAAACGCCAGCTCCCGATCCTAGATGAGGCAGAGCTTCGGGAGAGAGATGTTTGCTCCACATCAATTCCATTCTTGAACTCTCCTGGACAAAACAATTTGGTGATACTGCAGGCCTTCCTATCGCCCTCCAAGAATAAGACCTATTCCATTTTGGCCTTGGTAGACTGCAGAGATATGGGAATTTTCATTGATCAAGATTGGGTTGTTAGTCATCATATTCCATACGAGACACGAAGCACCATGCAGCCGGTGGAAGCAATCGATGGAAGACCCCTCACTTCAGGGCCCATAAGCCTGCAGACTAAAGAGATCCAGCTTTCTATAAACCATCACCAAGAGCGGATTAGATTTGACATCATTAAGTCCGCTCATTACCCCATGGTATTGGGTATGCCCTGGTTACAGAAGCACAATCTGTATATCAATTGGACAGCAGGATCACTATTCCTAGGCTCAGAGTTTTGTATGTCTCACTGTCTATTCCTGGATCCCTCCTTGACACCCCCTAAAGAACCACCAAGAAACCAGCAAACACCACTCATGGTTTCCAATATCATACAAGTCCCTGAGGCCTATCAGGGATATGCTGATGTATTTTCAACTGCCATAGTCCAGGCCTTACTCCCTCACAGACCTGAAGACTGCACCATAGATACAGATCCCTCAGCAGTGATTCCCTTCGGCAGAATGTTCATCCTTTCCGAACCTGAGAAAAAGGCCCTCTGAGAATACCTGGATACCAACCTTGAAAATGGCACCATAAGACCTTCAAAATCTCCAGCGGGTGCTTCGTTGTTCTTTGTTCCAAAGAAGGACACCAAGGAACTCAGACCTTGCCTCGACTATCGTGGCTTAAATCAATGCACCCTCAAAGACTGGTACCCACTGCCCTTGATCTTGGATATCGTGGAAGTTGTGAGAGGCGCCGTAATATTCACGAAGTTGGATCTCCGGGGTGCCTACCATTTGATCCGTGTCCAGGAAGGAGACCAATGGAAAACAGCCTTTAGAACACCCTTTGGTCACTCTGAATATCTAGTCATGCCCTTTGGACTAGCTAATGCCCCCGCAGTTTTTCAACGTTTCATGGATAGGATGTTCTCTGACACGTTATTCCCCTTCGTCATTGTCTATCTGGACGACATATTGATCTTTTCCAAGGACCTTCTAAAGCATGAAGAACATGTAAAGGCAGTATTACAACGACTCCGAGAACACAAACTTTTAGCCAAACCCGAAAAATGCTTGCTTCACGTTACTTCTGTTCACTACCTAGGATTCATCCTTAGCCCAGAAGGAATTGGCATGGACCCTTCAAAGGTAAAGGCCATACTGGCATGGCCCCTCCCACGTCCGTGAAACAAGTTCAATCCTTCCTGGGGCTTGCCAACTTCTACCGGAAGTTCATATCCACCTTTTCTGAGATCATTCAGCCGATTGTTGCTCTCTTGAAGAAAGACACCCCCTTTATATGGTCTACACCGCAAGATAAGGCATTCCAACGTTTAAAGGCAGAGTTCACGTAAGCCCCCATCTTAGCCCAACCCGACATAAATCGACCATTCCTAGTGGAAACGGATGCTTCTAACTACGCCATAGGAGCAGTGTTGAAGCAGGAATTTGAGGATAAACTGGAACACCCCATTGCTTACCTTTCACGAACCCTGACTCCCAGTGAGACACACTACTCTGTCCTGGAAAAGGAACCGTTAGCCATCCGCCAAGCCTTCACTGAATGGCGACATCTACTTCTGGGTGCTAGACATCCAGTTCAGGTCCGCACGGATCATCGGAATCTTCAAATTCTACAGTCATTGGAGTGTAGGAACAGTCGTCAGGTGCGTTGGGCCTACTTCTTTGCCCAGTACCAGTTCCACATCACTCATGTTCCCGGATCACAAAACCTGATTGCTGACGCCTTATCTCGACGTCCTGACTATGTAACTACTGAAGATCGGGCCTATCCTAAGATGTTTCCCCACACGATCTTTGTAGCTCAAGCAGTCAATCTCCTGGAAGAAATTCGAGTGCAAACCCAATACTCTGATCTGTGGAAAGATATTTCAAGGGAGAATCAATGGAATCTAAGAGTCAAGGGGGGTCATTCTGAGGTTGGAGGTAAGGAATTACCGGCACCGGTAAGGGTGCCGATGCCGGTAATCCCTTACCTCCGTATTCCGAGGTCCCTTTGCGGGTCCTTCCTTACCTCCTGCTTTTAGCAGGATTTAAGTACGGGACCCGCAAAGGTACTTCGGAGGTAATTACGTTACCGTAATTTACGGTGCCATAATTACCTCCTTCCCCATTCCCATTGAGCGCTATGGGGCAGAAATGGGAATGGGGAAGGGCAAAAGGTGAATGGGGAATTACCGGTCCCTCCAACCCTGGAATGGACCGGTAATTACTCCATTCACCATGCCGGATTTGGGACGGTTTCGGAGGCAACCATGGAGCTAATTACTCCATGGTTAGTTCCAAACCCGGAATGAGGCCCCTTAGGATATGTATTCAAGGACAATGCACTGGTCATTCCTACACAGAAATTACAACAAAGAATAATAAACCTCTGTCATGATACCCTTCACTCCGGACATTGTGGCATAACCAACACCCTCCGCCTCATACAAAGACAGTTTTGGTGGCCTGGAATGAGGACCAACGTACAGCAGTACATCCAAGCTTGTGCTTTCTGTAGTCAAAATAAACATGATAACAAGAGACCGGCGGGTCTTCTACTGCAACCTATTCTGCCAACAAGGCCATGGGAATTAATTGCTACAGACTTCATTGTGAAATTGCCACCTTCCAGAGGATACACTATCATGGTTACCATTGACTTGTTCACTCATATGGCTCATTTTACACCCCTGTGTAAGCTACCATCCTCGTCCGAACTTGTCGGAATCTTTCTGGAACACATATTCCGTCTGCATGGACTTCCTTCCATGATCATATCTGATCGAGGACCTCAATACGTCTCACATTTCTGGAAACATCTCTGTCGCATTTTGGGAATCCAACGCGCCCTCTCATCAGGTTATCATCCCCAAACCAACGGGGCCAAAGAACGTGCTAATCAGACCCTGGAACAGTATCTTTGATGTTTCGCCACCAAGGTTCAGGATGACTGGTCGCTCCTGATACCCGTGGCTGAATTCGCCTACAACAATTCCGATCATTCAGCACTTAAGACCAGTCCCTTTTATTGTAGCCAAGGTTTCCATCCATCGGTTCTACCCTCTGTTCTCCCTCATCCCACACCGGTACCTACTGGCGACTCCTGGATCGAAACCCTCATCAACGTACACCAGGAGGCCAAAGGAAACTTAGAGAAGGTCAGAATACAGACTAAGAGGTATGCGGATTCCAAAAGAAGACCAGGGCCTTCTTATGGAATTGGTGATCAAGTCTGGTTGTCCTCGAAATGACTACCCCGACATCTACAGCCAAACAAATTGGCCCCTCGGTACTATGGTCCATGTCCCATCAAGGAAATTATCAATCCAGTCTCATACCGGATCAAACTACCAGACACCTGGAGGAAAATTCACCCAGTCTTTCACACATCCTTATTAAAACCCTACATCCAATCCTCCCGGAAATCCTGCAGACCCCCTCCTCTGCTGGTCGACAACCAACTGGAATATGAAGTGTCCCGAATATGCGACTCCAGGTATAAACGGGGTCAGCTTCAATACCTGGTTGAATGGAAGGGATATCCTCCTAGTGAAAGAACCTGGGAACCACTTTCTAATCTCAAGACCCCTCGACTGCTCAGAAGATTTCACCGCATACACCCGGGCAAACCTGGAGGAATGGGTCTTCGAAGGCGGCATGCTGTCATGACCTACAGAACGCGCCCCTTTTGGACTTCCTGGTCCTTGTCTCAACGGGGCTTGCACTCCCTGGTACTCCCAACATGGCCGTCCAGCGTGAAACACCTTCCTCGCTCTACACGTTGGACGTAGCATGTTCTATTAATAGACCAGGCCCCCCGCGGTTCTGCACGTCTCAAAGCTATTGCGAAGTAGCGACTAGACGTGTGCTCCGTAGCTCGCGGTATTGTTTCCTTGATTCTGTCCCTACTAACTCCATTCCTAGTCCCTTTCCTTTCTTTCTTACTTCCTGGACTCGTGTGCTGAGTAGTGCACTTTCTTAATTTCCCAGATTCCTGGATCGTTGCATCCCGGAACTTTGAACGCACGCTGGAGTCAGAAGAGACTTGTGCAGCCTTATTCAAGACCCGATCCGTCCGCAAGAAGGCATTGACCAAGAAACCCAGCAAAGATCGGACTCAGGTGAGAAGGGGGGAACTCCTTGACAACAATGATTTCAATGTGTCATCCTAGGTTGAAGTAATACAACTGTTTGGCTTCGGAGAATGCCACCTTGATCTGGTCAAACACTGACGGACACTCCGGTGAAGATAGAAACACAGCCTCCTTCAGGAGACAATGCAGGGGGGTCAGTCGGTGTGGCGTAGTTAGGTAGGTATATCGCACAGTAGCCAGCCATGCTGAGGAATGACTGCACTTTAGCCATGTAAGTGGGAGCAGCCAAGTTGCTTATGGTACAAATCTTCTCTAGGTCGGTCGCATCCCCTGGTCAGAAAATATGTGTCCATAAAAGCTGAGATTTTTCTTGTGTATGTCACACTTCTCAGAGTTCAAGGTTAGGCCCACTTCCTGAAGGGCAAGCAGATGACCATCATTCATCGGCCATATTCATCCTGGGATTTCCCATAGACCAAGTTATCATCACTGTAATTGAATGCCGTCCAGAGCGGGTGGAGGATTTACCTAATCGCTTCCTGGAAATTGTCCTCAGCGGAAGAGATTCCAAAGTTGAACTGCTTGTATCGGAAGAGTCTGTCGTGCGTCGAGAATGTTGTAATCTGCTTGGATGCAGGGTGCATCTCCTACTGGTGGTACACTTGCCTGAGGTCCAGCGTGGAGAATCGTGTGGTATTATTGAGTTGGACGATCATATCCTCTGTTTGGACTGGGTGCTATTCCCTTTGGATTGCAATGTTAGCAAACCTCATATCAATGCAGAGGCATATGTGACCACCTTCTTTGGGCACTACCACCAGGGGAGATATCTATGGTGTGGGGCCCAATGCTTTTTCTATGATGTCATTCTACAACAGTTGGCGCAGTTCCAGGGAGATAGTCTGTTACAGGTAAAATCACACTCTCCTTGGGTGTTGAGGGACTGCGCACACAGATCCATCCAAATGGAGTTTCACAACCGCCCCTTTTAGCTTCCCATGTGCCTGGAAAAGGCACGGGATCTTTAGTCGTAGTAATAGCTTGGGTATGGGTTTGGTGGCCATCGTGGACACCGTCAGCTTACTGGTGGTGACACGCGGGATGCCCTGCATCACCTCTGGCACTTGGCAGTGGACATCTATGATGCCTAGTTTTCTTTATGTCTTGTAGCAAAGGGGGCATTGCCTGTTTGTGGGGCTCCTTATCACATGAATGGTGGCAATAGTCGATTTCCCTCTGTGCATCAAAATGCACTGAAATTGACCAATGGGTGCCAGTGGTGCGCTTGCACCCATATTGATATATCCTTTCCGTCGACCTGGAGAGGACGCGCCTGTCTTCTGTTAGAAGGAATTCTTGTTCACCCATTATATTGACTGTTGCACCTGTATCTTTGATAAAGCAATGGGTAGTGCCACTTATGTCAAGTGATACCTTCTGGGCACTTCCGCACCAGGTTCTCCATACATTAAGTATACATATTCATCCATATAGTCCAAGAAGAAACGCCACTGGTATTGGAACCACTGACTGTTTCCATTGGTCTTTAACCTAATACATATAGAAGGTGATGAGCCCACTAGACTCATCTTTCCCACATCTTTATGGTGAAATATCCCTTCTCCACCAGCACAGACACAGACGCGGGATTAGTGAGCTCACAACAGTGACAGAAATGATCCCAGATTTGCAACTTATTTTACAGAAATCTTTGTGAAATGTGTCCACGCATTGGCAAGTTCAGACATGGTAAACCAAGTATTGTGAGAAGAAGTTAAAGGCATGGTCTAGTAAAAAATGTTATTGTCCCTACGGCTCGGCCATGTTTTTTTAAGCCTAAGTGGCTCGATTTTAGAAAACTTTCCTATGGACCTTACCCGAGTTTTCGTCCATTGAATGCATGCGAAAACAAGCACCAGGGAGCGGCCATTTTCTGATAATCCTATCTTTTCCCCGATCGCCCTGGCTGACCTGCTTTTGCGGCACTAAATCAATTCCCCCGCCCCTGAGCCTGACATTATCAAAACATTCATATTCCCCGCCTCTCCCCGTGACGTTACTGTGCTGCGTAGGCAAATGCGCCCAGTCGTCTTCTGCGCGACTCCACACAGAACCCGGAAACCAACACAGATCAACTCACAACACAGCGCGCCACAATTCGGAATATGAAACTGTACTTTAAAATGAAACAGCAACACGGTACTTTTGGTAAAGTACATTTATTTGACATTAAATGTTTAGAGAATATTCAGCAATTGACAAATGAACTCCGGAAGCCATTTATTTTCTTTTAGCTGTATCCGCAATAACTGTTCCGTTTCATCTTGAGTCACGCGCTGTTCCTTTATGGTACACAGGGTGTTCATTTTCGTAAAAAGAATCACTTTGGAAGCACAGTGAACTGCAAGGCTGTTCCGTCAACTAGGCACTAGTCCAGCCTAAAGGTTGATATGTTGCTTCTAGCCACTAGTACAGCGTAAGGGCATGTGAGCCCTTGGCGATCGTCCCATAATATGGTGATCGTGCTCCAGTTGTTGACACAAAGCTGCAGGTGTCTGCTGAAGAATCCATCCGCCGGTGTCTCAAACAGGTGGCAGGGGCAGAAAGGGATCAAATACCTGTTATGAAAACAAAAAAATTATAATTAGTCTCGTTAGCCGAACTTCATTAATATTACTCATTTTATTTATTACGGCCGATCAGAAACTATTTGCTTGCAAGGATAGTTCAATGGAGTATGTTCGTCTCTAAAATCAATGCGAAAAGTAATGAGATAAATCGAGGCCAACACACAATGATAAACGACAGTCTACATGCGTGAGGAATGACATGATATATGATATGGCATTTGTAACGCGCCTATACTCAGGTGTTTCTAGGCATGACGAGGCAGGTGGGGAACAAGGGCAGACAGACAACGATCCTACTAGGCCAGGTGTCTTTCTGATTGCGCATGGGGAAGGGCTGTACATGGTTAGTTGAATACAAATTAAATAATAGGGCCAGCTGGTGGCAAGTGCAAGGTAAATGCCGGGAGAAGTGGCTGAAGGATACAGAGACAGTCCCGTAGTGCAGGGAAAAGTGGCTTGGCCAAGGACCGAGATCGGTGAGACCAGTGGACCTGCATGCCCATGTGCCCACTACGAACAGTTTTACTTGCTTTTCCTAGCTCTTCATTCATTCATTTATTCATGCATCCATTCATTAAATCTTCATTCCGGTAGAAAAGCGTGTAAAGATTTACTTACATTATATTTGAAATTTCCATTGTGTCTCTTCGTAATGCAGTCTGTAAAATGGACCGTGCTCTTGACAATGATTTTTCGTATACTGACCTAAAACTGAAACTCGGTCTAGTTTCTGAATTTTCTGCCTTATCGTCTCTTACGTTATTGCGCACTCCCTTCAAATGTAGTTCTTTCGGCATGGTCCCTGTCTCAAGGTCAAAAAATAATAGACCCTTATACTTCCAGTGCGACTTGTGGGCCTCATCTGGGCGCTGTCCTTCGCATTCTTTATTTGCAACATCACGTAGTATAGGCATCTGTGAGAACTTGAAGTTTAGAATCCGTCTATGTAGTGCGCCTCAATGTGCAAATGCGAACTGGCTTCTCTCCCAAATGCCACGGGCCGCTTGGCTGGCGCGTTCTAAGTGCCCCAATTTTGTCCCCATTGTCTGCGAGCTTTGCAGCCCAAATTCAGACATTTAATTTTTGGCGGAAGGTCAGGGAAAGTATAAAGTACCACAGGAGTTGAGTTAAAAGTGAGATTTATTGTTTGTTTGTTTTATTATTTGCAATACGCAAGCCTCCACTCCGTTAACAGTGCGCAGCATTTACATTTACATGAGATGAGACATGAGAAAAATATATACATACACATATATGAGGTGAATAGAGAGAATTCAAAGATGACACCCAGCTTGTTCGCCACCCATGATGGTGAAGGTAGGGGTTAGGGTTACAGGTACACTGTACAATAACATTTATTTACAAAAAGACAATCGTATTGCAATTATTTAAACCAGGATTTGTACTTCACAATCAGCTGTGCTTCGGGTGGGCATGGCACAGTCGCAATGTTCGGTCGCAATGGATCACTGCTCTGCACAGAAACGTCCAAAATTCCATATCTGTGCTTCTCTAACACAGCAACAATAAGGCCTTTCACAAAGTCGAACTGCATTTCATCATAGACTGGTTTGATCACCCATTGCTTACTTCGTTTTGAAAACACCTTAGTGTAGCGAGGCATCCTTACTTTACCCCTAGTCCTAGATTGTTCATGTCCGACATTGCTGTTATGGGCCAAGACCGCTAGTAGAGTGCGATGTTTCATGCCCCGAAAGCTAAAATGCAAGTGCTTTGGCCTGTACTTTAGGCACATATTGTGGAACACCTCCAAATATCATGTGTGACAGAATTCTGTCAGTCCTCTCAAATCTCTTGATAGAGTTTTGTCGAAAACAATCTTCTCAATGGTTTTGTGTGTCGGTGAAGGTGGAATCAACCACTTCTTCTTCCGTGCCTCCTCTGGGGACAAAGGGCCATGTTCACATTGGTGGAAATGTTCATTTGCTGTCCAGCGGTGAACGTTGGTACAGTGGTGCGTCAGTGACCGCCATTTTTCAAGTAGTATTTCCACTGACCCCTCACAAGTTTTTGAGCTCCACCAAAGATGGTTGGTGATAGAATGTGACCACTGCAAAATACTTTCAAAACCTTTTTTTTTCCCTGCAGCCGAGATTTTCTTATTGATTGATTTAGCAAGATGCCATACGTCAAATTGATGTTTAATATGTGGGAACTGCTCTCTCATTGTCTTGGCAATTGAAACGTGTCTATCCGTGGCTATGAGGTTGATGTGCATTCCCCTCGATTGTAGATATTCCACTGATTTTATAAAACCTAGTTTCTCCATGGCCACTGAGGATGTACATTGTGTTACCTGCACAACCACCAAACTCACAATTTTCTTACTATCCATGTCCTGAAAGTGGTAGGTGCAGTACTTGGCAGAAAATCCAGGGCTGTCGCACTGTCCATCGCCGGCTAGCCTGAATCGTTTGCCTTCGAATGTACTTGCTAGAGACAATTGTTCAATTTTCCAAGCATCACTAATGGCCGGAAACAGATAATCACGTTGGTATGTGTAGTACAGCGCTTTAGAAATGAAATGGAGTCCCACAAACTGAAAGAAAGCCTCTAACTTTCTAAAACTGGAGCCACTAAAAAGTGATGCAGCTGCACAAAGTAGATTGCCTGCTGGCAGTTTCCCCAGCATCGGTTGTGCAGACCATGAGAACCTATGATTTAATCTACAGGCGGCATTTATTTTGACGTTACTGCCTTTTATTTGACGAGTCACATTAATCAATGGCTTCCCACATACTTTCCCTCTAATGGAATGCACACATTTCAGCATACTTATAATTTCCATCAAACAACTGTCAAATACAATGTATTTGCTCTCTTTCATTAGACTGTCATCCTGCGTCAACGTTTTTTCGGCCTTTGACGTTGTGGAGATTTCAACACATTGGTAAGTAATATCGTTGATATCAAGTTCTGATGCATCTATGGATGCTGCGGCTGGTTCATTCTCTGTCATTTTAACATCTATTACTTCGACATTGATGGGAGAACACAACAATGTCGACAGGTTTTTTGGTGGCAAATATTTGGCAGGTGTAGATTGTGTAAATTGATCTGCAACTACTTCAGAGCTATCTTTAATACATTCAATAACATCTTCTTGTGGTGGTGCGGTCGCACTGTAGCTATGGTCCAATGCAACTTTGCTGTAGTCTCCAAACACAATTAATTCATGTTCTGGCCATTGGACATGAGCATCTCGAGCCTGAACACGCCTCGCCTCAATTAATAGTTCCTCCATAGTGTACACGGTCTGGCAAGCCACATCTCTCATTCGCTTCACTGTCTGTGTGTGTATAGTTCTGACACCCACGGGTAACTGGAGGAGAGATTGGAAAAGGGATGTTCAGTTTAAACACAAGATGGAGTGTAGTAGAATTGACTGGAAAAAAACATAAAATAGTCCCCAGCACAAACATTTTTTTAAAGTTATGAACTGTTTGTAACTAACCTTTTTTTGGTTTTTTTTCTTTGCAACTTTTTAGACTGGACCTTCAACATCTGCACGCTGTAGCTCCAATTCGTTTCCGCATGTCCTCCCTTCCTCTTGCGCTGCAACGACTATATTTTCTGTATCCGCATAGACAGCACGGAATGAGGCTCCATCGTCTCCCTGAAACATAGTACTTTCATTACTATGTATCAAAATATTGTTAGCATAAAACACACGTGAGGACGAACACACAGGTACATCTCAATAGCCAAATACGATTTAAACATTGTGTGCAACAATCAAACGACAAGTATTCGACCAGTGATGATCTATTTCGATGGAACTGTCAGTATCCATACCTCCCGCTCTGCATGGACAGCCATGAATGGTTGTATTGGAGAGGAGGCATCCGCATCTCCCTGAAACACAGTACTTGCATTAGTATGCTTTTCAATATTGGAAACACAACACACACTTGGGGTCGACGGCACAGGTACATATAAAGAGATAACCGCAAATGATGCATTGTCCAAAAGAATCAAGGAAAATCCAAATATGATCACATTTCATCGACTTATTTCAACGATTCCTTTACATCTGCATCATCTAAATGAGATGTTGTGATTGTGGTGGAAGCTCCGTCGTCTCCCTGAAACACAGTACTTGGATTAGTATGGTTTTCAATATTGGAAACATAACACACACTTGGGGTCGAACGCACAGGTACATATAAAGAGATAACCGCGAAAGATGCATTGTCCAAAAGAATCAAGGAAAATCCAAATATGATCACATTTCATCGACTTATTTCAACGATTCCTTTACATCTGCACCATCTAAATGAGATGTTGTGATTGTGGTGGAAGCTTCGTCGTCTCCCTGAAACACAGCACTTGCGTTAATAGGGAAGAAAGTATAGCAAATGGAATCACGTTATATGATCACGCATGATGGAGCTGTCATTATCCATACCTCGTGCTGCTGAAGAATATCTATGGATGTTGCAAATGTAGTGCGCACTTCCGAAAGCTGTTGCGCCGATTCGTATACTTGAATGTCAGGCTCTGCATCAAGTGCAGGGGTTGACGCTCCATCAACTGCCTGAAACATAGTACTTGCATTAGTGAGGATTACAATTGTGAAAACATAACACACACCTGGGGTCGACAGCACAGGTACATATCAACGGCTAACCACGAATGAAACATTGTGTAGAACAATCAAACGACAAGAATTCCAGCTCTGATGATGATGCTCGATGGAGCCGTCAGTATCCATACCTCCTGATGTTGAAAAACATCTAGAAATGTTGTAGATGTGGCGGACGCTTCAGCATCTCCCTGAAAGACAGTACTTGCATTAGTATGGATAACACTAATTATAACTGAAAAGAAACACCAGTGGACGATAACTAAGGTGTATATCAATTGGAAAGCAGTAACCAAACATTCGGTAAAATAATTACACGATAGAATAAAACTATTACTTGACATGCATAAAACAAGTATGTAGCGGATTAGCCTAGTAAGATTACCTGATACGCGCTAGAAGTGGTTGATAACTGCGACCACGTCAAGGATGTAGAATGTTCTTGCTTCAGATTCAAGGGATAGTCAAGAAGTTGTAAAGGTCAATTAATGATTGATAATGAAATGCCAATATAAAAATAGCCATGTAAGCCGACAGAATACTTGAAAAATGCTCAATACAGCACAGTTCCCTGTCCCCATATATATATACATTGCGTTTGTGGGTTATGAAATCGAAAAAGAATATATTGATAAATGTCATTATTCAAAAAACTATACACTCATATCAATATCGAAATTATTACAAGGGATAGAACACCTACAATATCTATTAATCTATTCGGCTACACACTACCGCAAGGCCGAAAGCTAAATCCGGACAATTGACTCACCGGTGGCGGAATGTGGACGAATAGAGTGGGAATAGCGTTTTCACGCAATTTCCGTGTCGTTCGCCGTTTATTCTTCTTTGTTACCCAAGAAGTTGTGTACATGTCCAAGGAAAAGTGCCGGCTGCAGATGCGGTATCGATCACCCCTCTTGTCCTCTAAGACTTGTTGGACTCTACTTTCCAGCTCATCCAGTGGATATCCGCAATGTCTGACCCATTCTCTTATTCGATCAACAGTTTTCGGGAATACATGCATTGTAGTTCCTTCAGATTTCGCATGGGTCTTCGAAGGGCAACCGCTAATCGAACAGGCAGGCATTGTTGATAAATCTGAAAAGTAAATATCGACATTATTATACAATCTTCAAGAGTAAAGATTTGATACAAAAGTAAATGAATCATACAATGATCAATGCAAGGTTTGTTTTGGTTGCAGGAACTATACCAGTTCATTATGTGCTGCTTAGTATTTGCATAAGTTGCAGAAATGTATAACTGATGTGACTGAAATCTGAACATGTGACTCGTCCCTTGGATGTTCTGTCTTCCACATTATTGACTGGACCCCCGAACGATGCAACTCAATCACAATAGTCACAGATGAAAATAAATAGATCTATTGATAGCATAGCAATGGAAACTCAAGTCAATACCAATGAGACCAATGAACATACCACTATTGTGTACTCTACTCGAAAATAGATAGAAATTTAAAAATCTGCGAAATATGACCAGGATACATGGCCTTACATTGACCAACAAACAGTTGGATTCAGCAAGCAGAGCAGTATGTTGCGGGTGAATAGGTGGATGGCCACAGGTAGCGCACTGATGGGTATGCTCGAAGCGGTCACAGAAGTTAACGGATAGCACGACGACGAGCAGATTAGCATAGATCTCAGTGGTTCCCAGGTAGCACGTTCAGGAGTTGACTTGCAAAGCACAAAGATGTTCTCATGAGACATATCGAGTGGTTTTTAAAGTATTAGAAACTGGGGTGTGTTTGTGAATGAATGACGTATGTATGTCGTGGTATTAGGGGGGCGGCCTGCTTGAAGGGGAGGCCTGCCTGGAGACACGGGATCTGAGGAGACCATGTGAACAATGGCCCCTTGGCGTGGAACACCTTTTGGAGTGTACATTCAGTTTGGCACTTTGGCCGTTTGCGCCCGTCACAGCCCCCCATGCCAGCGCGCATCCACCGGCGCGAACCGCCTTTGATACAAGGGGGTGGGATGGATGGCCCTGGGGCATGCAGATAAGGCACAGGAAGACTTCTGAATGGAGACACACTTATGTGGATTGCAGGGGGGCGGCCTGCCTCAGGGGAGGCCTGCCTGGAGACACGGGGTCTGAGGAGACCATGTGAACAATGGCCCCTTGGCGTGGGACACCTTTTGAAGTGTACATGTAGTTTGGCACCTTGGCCGTTTGCGCCCGTCACAGCCCCCCATGCCAGCGCGCATCCACCGGCGCGAACCGCCTTTATATCAATATACAGTATATCGCCTTTATATCAATATACAGTATATCGCCTTTATATCAATGATAGTATATCGTTGCTTATCATTAACAAATGCCACATACCGGAGATTCTTGTGAGCACAGACCCACACTTCAACCGGTGTATTATAGTAGTCAAGACTGTATAATCCAATGGTAAATGTTAGTATAGATATATGTGTGACTTTTATAGAGACATAACCTACTGAAAGACTTTGAACAAGTGTGTTTTAGTGCATGCATTATCGAGAATATGTTATGTTAGCTTATATAGATAGTGACCACCCTGCTTCACAGCAACCAGACCTTCACCCATTCGGAGCACAGATATCTGACGTCCATCCTTGAATGGAGACACACTTGATTCATTTAAAAAATCGAGACAACCGTTGTTAAAATATATGTGGTGTTTTATTTTGTATCTTATTTTCATGACATAAAAATACAAGACTTTAAAGATTATACAGGTCAGGTTGCAGCACAGCGAGTGAAAATCCCCTGTACTGACCGCTGTCACTCGGGAACGTTTCTCTAATGGCACGAACGGCACAGGCGGGTATCACTCTTCGAACACGGTGTCCAAGCCTCCCGTGAAGCCACCATGCAAAGGAACGATAGGCCACCAGCCTGTACCACCTGTGAAAAGGAATGAAACAAACTGTTTTTAAATTACCAAGATAAGTTTAATAAACGTTTGTTGTCAATGACAATTCTTGTAACTAATGGCATTTTACACGGACAAATGCTATCTAGACAATGCACACTATTCAACTACTTACATGCGTTACAATGATATGTAGATGTAATTTTGGATATAGTAGAAGACCATGAAATAGGAGTGGCAAGACAAGCAGAGTATACTTACTCGTTACTCGGATTACGAGGACGAACAGTTGCTCGAAGTTCGTGCATAAGCACCATCATTATTCTCAACACGGCCCGTGTGAGGTAGGCTGCCCTGAAGTCTGGCAGCTCGGTGATGCATTGCGGTCGTGGCTCGCCTTCCGAAATGTAGGCCAGGCATCCTGAGTTTTCTCGGCAGCAGCAGTTCTCGTCCTCGGTTGGCATTAGCTCGCACCGATTGCATGTGCACTAGGTGGAGACGCCGTCCATTCGACTAGGCCCAGGCTCTTCATCTGTTGATTCGTCCTGCCAACTGCCGTCCGAATCCCCATCGTTTTCGCGTGCTTCCCTTTCCAGTAGTTCCTCCTCGGTATACTCGGGCTCGTACATGTAGGGCATTATTGTAGCCATTGTGTGTTAAACAAACTAAAATAATTTATAGCGGTGGTACTGGTATCTGTTCACACGGGCTACAAGCGGCGAAGGTAGCTGACCAGAGCACTGAAACGAGTCACAGAATACTCAAAGTAACACGGAGAGAGGAATGGAATCGAAAATCGGCTGCTGTGTGTTGTGAAACGGTCTGTTTATACTTATTGAGGAGAAAGGCGTCCTGCCATTTCCATGGCGACACGCCATTAGCTGAAGCGCAGCGAATGTTGACACGAGACGTGCTTTGGCGTTGGGAAATGGGCGGTACGAGTCTGCTGATGACAGGCTCAGGGGCGGGGGAATTGATTTAGTGCCGCAAAAGCAGGTCAGCCAGGGCGATCGGGGAAAAGATAGGATTATCAGAAAATGGCGGCTCCCTGGTGCTTGTTTTCGCGTGCGTTCAATGGACGAAAACTCGGGTAAGGTCCATAGGAAAGTTTTCTAAAATCGAGCCACTTAGGCTTAAAAAAACATGGCCGACCCGTAGGGACAATAAAAAGTTTTACTAGACCATGCCTTTAAGGCCTTGAGGGTGACCTAGGGGTTGAAACATATGTCAGCTGACCACCAGACTTGAACACCATTAAAGGAACATGATTTCTACATATGAATTGAATAATTTACTCTCTCGTTATCATTGATTTAGAATAATAGACAGACATTGTTTAACTTTTAGAGGCTTAGTGTAGTTACTCCAAACCCTTCTTATCCTACTAGTCCAAGAAGAGGTCAGCCGGTTCTTCCCATTATTGGCCCTCTTGAGTCCGATAGTGTTCCATCATGCAGACAAACCTGCAGGATGCCAGGGGGAGATTAGTGTGGTGGTCTCCATGGGGCACTCTGCAGCCCACTCGGTGGCTATCTCCACATGGTAGGCTATGGTGACCTGGTAACACAGAAGGGTTTGCCCTCTCTCCATACAGCCTGGAAGTGACCTTCTATGCCACAATTGGTGCATCAGGGATGGACTGGCCAGGGAGGCAAAGAGGCAATTACCCCTGAAGCTTGCTAGGCTGTTTGCCCATGGGCCAGAGCTCCAAATTATTTTTTTTTTAAATCGAACAATATGAAATCCTTCTGAATCTAGCCTGCCACAAAGGAACCGAGTGCTGAAAAGCCAGCTCAGATTCTGTGTAAATGGGGCAAGGCACCAGTCTTGATTTCAGCAATGTTGTAGATGTGCCTGGATGGCCCCAACTCAAAGGCCTCCACAGTGAGTAAGAGGTAGAGGAGTCTAGGTAGCAGGGGCATGTTCATACTGCCCGATGGCACTGTATTAATTCAAATAGCAGATTCTGTGATCCTGGATGGTAATGTTTTCACCACTGCTCCTCGTATACCATTGGTCTGTTACAAACCAGAGAGGTTTATCACAACTCCTCCTTGCCAAGAAAGTAGGGGTCCATATCTTATTAGATTGGGTCCTCGGTTTGATTCTGTACGAATGCATCCCCCATGTTCTGGTGAATTTCTTGATCACCAGTGTACATACCAAAAAAAGGCCTACCTGAATAGTACCCATGAATGTTACTTATATAGTGGTTCTAAAAATGGCCGTTGGATTGCTTGCAGTACTTACTTTTGGACACAGTTGAAAAACACACAAAGAAAGATGCAATATTCCTGTATTCATTATTAGAAGGCTACAAGGGTGTCATTCACATTGGGAAGATTTATTAATAGTGCAGAAGAAAGTTACCAGCTCCGACTGTGGTATTTCTGGATATCCGTCCTACTCAAAGTTTACCACCAGCAGAGGTGACATTTCTGGAATAGCTCCAGTGCTATTTCAGAAATGCCACCTCGGATGGCAGCAAAGTAAAAAGATGTTTTAAACATTTTGTTTCAGCCATTTTCAGCATCAATGTGAAGGGAGAAATTAATTCTGTACAGCAGGGGCTCGTATCCCTACTGTTGGTTTTATTATGCACAAAAGGGTGGATTCTGGCCTTTTTATGCATTATATGGGTAAGGTGATGAGGGGAGGCAATCGGAGATGCCCACCTTTTTACCCCCTGAACATGGCAATTTGTAAAAACATGTTTCAATCTATTGAAGGGAAGCACCTGTGCTCATATTTTGTACAGTAACAAGAATGATTTGAAAAATGTGGGTCCAGTTTGGATTTTTTTTACTCCACCTTCAAAGTGGAGGTAAACATATGTGGATTTTTTGCAAAATGTTCACCTAAAATACCCCTGCTGGAAATCCCATGGAATACCACTGATGGTATTTGCACAGACCCTGAATGGGGTGGATGGTAAAATCAACAGTATTTGCCAAAAGCTGATGATTTTACTGTTAACACCCATCTCTGAACGACGCCCTAAGTCTGAAGCTTTTTCATTGTCTTGTCCAGAACACTCTTCTCTTATGTGACCAACAAAAGTCACACATGCAAATCAACACCAGATTCATATATACAGATATAAGTCACATGAACACAGCTTCACCCTTCTACCTATACTCTACACTGTCACAAATACACTCAAACACATTAACCCAGTCACAGAAACTGAAGGATCGCGGTGAGTATGTAGGATGACAAGTGATCGTGTTATGTTGTGGTGGGTGGGTACACAGGTTGCAGGTATGTGTTTTGTGTTGTGGGCTGGGGAGGTAGGAAGCCAGGTATTGGTATTTTTCCATGCCAGCTCATGTTTGACTCTGAGAGCAAGCCCAGACCCCCTAATTGAGCAATTGCACTGCTCTGTCAATGAATTCTCCAGCTTTACCACCTCTTTACATTTTTCTAAAACTAAAGGTGAGATGGGACGGGAGCAGATGTAGCCAGCTGTCAAATTGCAAACTGTAACATATTGAATACTGGGCTCAAATCCCAGATTTCCCATTTCACTAATAACATTATCCATATGAAAAAA
The DNA here is from genome assembly GCF_040938575.1 of Ambystoma mexicanum. Lineage (NCBI taxonomy): Eukaryota > Metazoa > Chordata > Amphibia > Caudata > Ambystomatidae > Ambystoma > Ambystoma mexicanum. The sequence goes on from NC_090937.1 coordinate 277,694,950, forward strand.
TTCTAGTATGTTTGGTTAGTGGGAGAATATCCAGGGGTCTGATGTTCTAGGAAACCACAAATATAACTGAAAAATATGCTGCATAAAAGGAAAGTAATGCCAATAATGTCTATTATACATACTTGAGAATTTGTGGGAGGTAGAGAGGTTGATATTGAGATCACTTGTTCTGGAAGTTGCAGCCACTGCACTGTGGGCACGGCCATTGCACTATGGGCCAGAAAAGTAAACTCGCCCCAGGCCAAATGTTGCAGCCCTCCCCTGCACACCAGTATGCAGGAAGGTGAACCCACATCTGTCGCACATTCTGGAGGGTGAGTTAAGGGGTCGTGACTGATATTGTAGTGGACAAAGGATGGCCCTTGGTATTATTGGAGGCTTGTCATGGCCCTTGGACGGTTGTAGCGCATCAAGTGGCAGCGGTTTTTTAAGCAGCCGTTTCTGAAAAGTGGACAAGGTGCATTCTTCAATAATGCGTAAGCGGATGGTCTTGTCATCCGAGAAATTTGCAAATTGTCAAAGGCTCATCTTCTGACAAGTCTTGTCACAAATTCGCCAATGGTTTCATGTGGCAGCTGGTGGCATTGGTTGAACATGTACCTCTCATAATCTCTGCTGGTTTGGATAACAATTTCATGTTAAGAGCTTCAATGAGTGTGCCATGGGACATTTTCTCACTATCAGGAATCATTGTAAAGATAGATTTTACCTCTTTACCTGCCAAATTGGTGAAAATGTCAGTCATAGGCAGGGATTTAATATCCCTGTCAACCCTGATGAAGTCTGTGAATGCCTCCAGACATTCAACCCAACATGATGTGGCAGCGGCTGGAACAGTTGTGGTTTTCTAAGAAAAGAACCCGTAGCATTCATGGGTGAAACAGCGGACAGTGCGGCTGGTCCACTATCAATGTCCTAAATGTTGGTTCAATCACGCGATGGACAGGAAGGAAAGTAGTAGATGGATCAATGTGGTTGTCAGCATAGGATATGGAGAATTGGCACCTCAATCTGGGAAGTAAGGAATGAGGCCACGGTGACGCTGTGCAGGCAAGGAGTCGGCGGCCAAGACACACTGGAGGTAGAGGATGGCTTTGGTAGCTGGAGCCAGCACTGTGAAGTGGGTCAAGCAGTGTACAGGAGGATGATGGAAATCAAAAAGGGACAGCAGAGATTAGTTTACTCACACCCCGTTTTGGATGGAAATCTCCAGAACTCCAACGACTTGTAGGCCCTGCATGACCTTTAGGGTGCCAGGAGCCACAGTGGATCACCAAACACACTGCAAAGACAGCCGCTCACAGCCAGGCAGTGGGTGGGGTGTCTACACTCAGAAACAGCTGCAGTCTCCAGCAGAGGAACGGCGCAAGAGCTTGAACCATCCTTTCGAATGATGACAGTATGGAAGATGACTCTGGGTGACTCCCGAGTGAAGTGCAGTTCCACCATGGAAACCCGACATCGGAGTGAACTACTGTGGGAGGAGGTGACTTAGAAAAACTACTATCACAGAGAGAACTCTTTTGGATACATCGCCTTGACCCACTCATCCCTCTTGGCATGAATGAGGATTATTATCTGGGCCCCTACTTATGAAGTCCATACCCGCCATTTTTTAATACAATACTCCTTATTTCTCCGCTTGAGTAAAAACGGCTCCTCCTTAACGTTTGTCCAGATGTTTAAATTATGGTGCTACTAGTCAGTAGACGGCTCACCAGGTCTGTTTTACCACATATTGCTGTTTTTTTCAATATAGGTATCTACATGTGCTCATATGGTTGAAATGTATTTTTTCAGAAAAATATGCTAATATTTGTCCATTCGAGGATGTACTTTATGCTTTTGTATTGTTCAATAGGCTGTGTTAAATGTATACCAACTCCTTTGGAGAATTTTGTTCAACAGATTATGTATCTCCCATGATTATGATATACTTTGTGAAAATGTGACGATATGGAAACTATTGTGCTTTGAGTTTTCATTTACACTGATGTACAAACTGACAGAGGACGGTTAGACCTATCTGCCACATTTGAAAAAGATCACTGCGTTTGGTCCGCACTTTTTTCTCTCAACTTCTACTCATCTCCGATACCCCGGGCTACTTCGATCTACCTTTCCCATCATCTAATTTACTTTTCGCTTAGTCACGTTCTTCCATTACATGCTAGTTGCCGTTTATCCTATTCGCGCATGCGCAGTTCATATGTTTACATGAGGTTCTGACACCGGCGTGGCCGTGTCATCAGACCCATGACGTGCACCAATTACCTTTAGCCTATTGGGCACGCAGGTGCGGGAGGTGTCCTGCCACCACGCATGTCCCATTACACGTCACCCTAAAGCTAAGTATTTAAGAGGATAATCATGAGCGATGCACATCCTCCTTTTTCGGGATGAGGCTCACCATGGTTCCTTCGCTGGAGTTCCTGCACTTGATCCAGTAAGTGTTTTTGTTGGTCTACTGACATACTTGTCAGCCGGACCTATTCTATTACTTACCGTATTTATTTTACTTTTTTGTAGATATCTTTACTAGTGCCATCCGCTAGACCTACGGATACATTCTGTGTACCGCTCTCCAGAACCTGTTTAGAATCAGATGTAAGTCGAGACTTGTTCTCTCTCTCTGGTTTCGCTATTTTTTTCACTTTAAGTGTAGTATTTATCTTTTCGTATTATTTATCTAGCGTGGATATGTACGCTCCCTCTCAAAAGCATCTGTCATCTTTGAACATCTTACTATCCTTTTTACAACTATGCTCTCACCATAGTTGGTAAGTGGCACTTTATTTCTTGTGTTGTATATGTCAATTGCACAATTTCCTACGTTTTTTAAGGAACTTAAGAACAGGTGAGCTTGTTTCTCTTCTCATTACAGACCAGGTTGGTTAGAATGGCTATATTACTACCCTCTTGGAATTTCTTTTAGACATCAGTTGACTGGATTTATGATTATTACCACATTTGTGGACATACTGAATAATGAAGAGTTATCTCAGACATTTTGACATGTATTACAATTATACCTATTTAAATGCTGAATGTTAACAATACTTTGTTATAACAAATTAAACTGTCAGGCCGATTCATGGAATAAATGTGCGGCGAAAATCCCGGCGCAGAGGGGCCAATACGTGCGCTGCGCCTAAAATCAGCGCAAAGCGCAGGGAAACCAGCGCACGTCGATTCATGGAAGTCCCTGCGCAAGAAAAGCAGAGGACGTGCGCGGAAAAAACGCGCGGCGCAGGCCGGCGCACAGGTCAACCAACGTCGTGCGCCACGGCCACTGCGCCATCACTCCGAGCGCAGCGCACAGCTCTAAAGTAGGCGGGACACAGGGCGGGACACTCGGAATGGGGAATAAAATGGGGCACAACACTCGGAATGGGGAAGAATGTGGGCGGCACGGGGAAAGTTAAGGAGGCAAGTGCGCGGAACGCCCACACGCTCGCATACAACACGTATTCATGGAATAGAATAGGGCAAAAAAGCGCACGCTCAAAGCAGCGCACAGGCACAAACAGGCACAAACACGACCGCCACAAGAAAGCAGGCGGTAGCGTCTCTGCGCCTGCAAGAAATGTGCGCTAAAAGGTGCGCCAACAAATAGCACCTATATACAGACATGATCAATGTCCAATACTGTGGCCCTCCAGGACAAATGACGTACAAAGGGGTACCCACAAACACAGACACGCGCAGAGAGAAAAAATAAACGTGTGCGTGCATACCGGGGTGCGCGGTAAGTTGCACACGCGATATGGCCGGGTACGTGGATTTCAGGGGTGCGCGGGAAGTTCCACACGCGATATGGCAGGGTACGTGGATTACAGGGGTGCGCGGGAAGTTCCACACGCGACATGGCAGGGAACGTGGATTTCAGGGGTGCGCGGGAAGTTCCACACGCGATATGGCCGGCTACGTGGATTGCAGGGGTGCGCGGGAAGTTCCACACGCGATATGGCAGGGTACGTGGATTGCAGGGGTGCGCGGGAAGTTCCACACGCGAAATGGCAGGGAACGTGGATTTCAGGGGTGCGCGGGAAGTTCCACACGCGATATGGCCGGCTACGTGGATTGCAGGGGTGCGCAGGAAGTTACACACGCGATATGGCAGGGTACGTGGATTTCAGGGGTGCGCGGGAAGTTGCACACGCGAAATGGCCGGCTACGTGGATTTCAGGGGTGCGCGGGAAGTACCACACGCGATATGGCCGGCTACGTGGATTCCAGGGGTGCGCGGGAAGTTCCACACGCGATATGGCAGGGTACGTGGATTCCAGGGGTGCGCGGGAAGTTGCACACGCGAAATGGCCGGCTACGTGGATTCCAGGGGTGCGCGGGAAGTTCAACACGCGATATGGCAGGGAACGTGGATTTCAGGGGTGCGCGGGAAGTTCCACACGCGATATGGCCGGCTACGTGGATTGCAGGGGTGCGCAGGAAGTTCCACACGCGATATGGCAGGGTACGTGGATTGCAGGGGTGCGCGGGAAGTTCCACACGCGAAATGGCCGGCTACGTGGATTTCAGGGGTGCGCGGGAAGTTCCACACGCGATATGGCCGGCTACGTGGATTCCAGGGGTGCGCGGGAAGTTCCACACGTGATATGGCAGGGTACGTGGATTGCAGGGGTGCGTGGGAAGTTCCACACGCGAAATGGCCGGCTACGTGGATTACAGGGGTGCGCGGGAAGTTCCACACGCGAAATGGCCGGCTACGTGGATTCCAGGGGTGCGCGGGAAGTTCCACACGCGATATGGCAGGGTACGTGGATTGCAGGGGTGCGCGGGAAGTTCCACACGCGAAATGGCGGGCTACGTGGATTACAGGGGTGCGCGGGAAGTTCCACACGCGAAATGGCGGGCTACGTGGATTTCAGGGGTGCGCGGGAAGTTCCACACGCGATATGGCCGGCTACGTGGATTGCAGGGGTGCGCGGGAAGTTCCACACGCGATATGGCTGTGTGCTCCCAGGCATTACCTGTACACCCTCCACGGCCCCTGCAGGCAGCACACACAACAGGGAACTACCCTGCACACCTGCTCATGTCTCCCACCACCCCCACCCCCCATCCACCAGGGACACCCTCCACCAGGCCCCCACCCATGTCTCCCACCACCCCCACCCCCAGCACTGTGGGGAACCTGCCAGCAGGCCCCCACCCATGTCCAACCCATGTCTCCCACCACCCCCAACCCCCCATCCACCAGGGGCACCCTCCACCAGGCCCCCACCCATGTCTCCCACCACCCCCACCCCCAGCACTGTGGGGAACCTGCCAGCAGGCCCCCACCCATGTCCAACCCATGTCTCCCACCACCCCCACCCCCCATCCACCAGGGACACCCTCCACCAGGCCCCCACCCATGTCTCCCACCACTCCCAACCCCCCATCCACCAGGGACACCCTCCACCAGGCCCCCACCCATGTCTCCCACCACCCCCACCCCCAGCACTGTGGGGAACCTGCCAGCAGGCCCCCACCCATGTCCAACCCATGTCTCCCACCACCCCCAACCCCCCATCCACCAGGGGCACCCTCCACCAGGCCCCCACCCATGTCTCCCACCACCCCCACCCCCAGCACTGTGGGGAACCTGCCAGCAGGCCCCCACCCATGTCCAACCCATGTCTCCCACCACCCCCAACCCCCATCCACCAGGGACACCCTCCACCAGGCCCCCACCCATGTCTCCCACCACCCCAACCCCCCATCCACCAGGGGCACCCTCCACCAGGCCCCCACCCATGTCTCCCACCACCCCCACCCCCAGCACTGTGGGGAACCTGCCAGCAGGCCCCCACCCATGTCCAACCCATGTCTCCCACCACCCCCACCCCCCATCCACCAGGGACACCCTCCACCAGGCCCCCACCCATGTCTCCCACCACCCCCAACCCCCATCCACCAGGGACACCCTCCACCAGGCCCCCACCCATGTCTCCCACCACCCCCACCCCCAGCACTGTGGGGAACCTGCCAGCAGGCCCCCACCCATGTCCAACCCATGTCTCCCACCACCCCCAACCCCCCATCCACCAGGGGCACCCTCCACCAGGCCCCCACCCATGTCTCCCACCACCCCCACCCCCAGCACTGTGGGGAACCTGCCAGCAGGCCCCCACCCATGTCCAACCCATGTCTCCCACCACCCCCAACCCCCATCCACCAGGGACACCCTCCACCAGGCCCCCACCCATGTCTCCCACCACCCCCAACCCCCCATCCACCAGGGACACCCTCCACCAGGCCCCCACCCATGTCTCCCACCACCCCCACCCCCAGCACTGTGGGGAACCTGCCAGCAGGCCCCCACCCATGTCCAACCCATGTCTCCCACCACCCCCAACCCCCCATCCACCAGGGACACCCTCCACCAGGCCCCCACCCATGTCCCCCTGGCCCCTGGTCCTGACGATACACAATAATGGCAGTAATGGCCAGCATACCCAGCACAAACACCCAGGCAAGGATTGCATGCACCCACATAGTGAATGCAATCACATGACACAACCCCAAAGGCAAGTATGCAAAAGAACACATGTCCGCCACACACACATACACAATGGGTGCAAGTGAATGTCAAAACCCATATCATGACATGTAAGAAACCAAAGAAAAAATGACACAAGTGTAAGATAATATAAAAATGTATTAAATAAAAAAATAAGTAAACTAATACAACTATCTGGCAAAGCAAATAAAAGGTCCATGTCCGGGAACAAAATGAGAAACCAAAAAACAAAGGATAGAAAAATCAATAGATTTTGTCCAAAGCAAACACATGTAGCATGAAATCAAAGAAAAACCATTACGACATGGTGTAAACAATATGAAATTAAAAAAATGTATCTCCCAAAAAATAACAATATATACAGGAATGTTCAAGGGTCCATGAGCCCAACACCACTAATGAAACCTAATACTAACTAAGTTAAAAAATATGTACAAAAAAGTGGCCATTGTCCAAGCGGTCCAAAATAATAAAAAGAAATAAAGGAAACCTAGCACTAACTAACTAAAAAACTATATACAAAGGCAGCGGGCTAGTCCTGCGGCTCACTTGGTGATGCTGGCCAGGGCATCCTCGAACTCCATGTCAATGTCCTGGAGGCGGGACTCAGTCCTGGCCCCGAGGTCTCGCAGGGACAACCCCATGTGCTCACCAAATTCCCTGCGAGCCTCCTCGAGGCACTCAGCCCGCCTCAATGCCTGATGCATGGAGATCTCCGCCCTGGCCATGGCGAGCCGCTCCTCTTCCGCCCGCTGCCGCTCCGCACCTATCCGCTGGCCAAACTCCTCCCACACGGAACACACCGCCATGCCAGGGTTGCCCTGCCCTCCGGCCGATGCCTGCCCCTCTGATCTTGATGGCCCTGAGCCATGATGCCTCCCACGTCGAGCCCGCTGCTGCCTCCGACGCCACTGCCTCTGCCAGCACGACGGCATCCAGGCTGATGGTAACCACCGACGCCGTCGTGCACGTGCCCTGCCCGATGATGCCGGCACATCTTCCATCTGCTGGGGTCCACTTGCTGTGTCGTCCACCCCTGCTGGACCTCCGACTCCCAACTGCGGCAGGGATGGGATCCCCACCGAGCTGGCTGCATTGGTCGGGGCAGGTCCACAGGGGGCCATGGTGGCATCTGGGCCGGAAGACGGCAAGGAGAACGACCGGTGGATAGCCTGCACAGAGGAGGAGAGGGCCGTCAGATTGGCCAACACATGCAGGAACCCCCCGAACATGGCCGATCCCAATTGGGCCACGTCGGCACGGTGCACTTCGTGATGACGTGCGTGCTCCTCCCGGGAAGCACGCACGGCATCACGAATCACAGCCGTGCGCATCGCGACCCCAATCAGGACCTGCTCCACGCGGCCAGGGGTTCCCACGGCCGCAGGTGGAGGGGAGTCAGTTGACATGGACATCCCCTCTACCTGCGGACGGGCCTGGGACGGGGCATCCCTGCTGGTGCATGGTGGTGCACTCACAGGGTCAGGGACAGCGACATGCACAGGCCCCTCCACAGTGACCTGTGCTGCCTCCTGCCCCTGGCCCTGGACTGCACCACTTGCACCAGCAGGGATGCTCCCACCAGGCCCCATGTGTGCACCAGTGTCGGCCTCCTCCTCCTCTGTGCAAACCACCAACCTGGATGGCTCCTCACCGTCTCCCGCCGTAGCAGGCCCCTGTGGGGGCTCACCCACCCCTTCCGCTGCAGCCGTGGGGGCATCCCCACCGCCTTGCTCCACAGCGCCGTCTCCGCCCTCTTCTTCACTAGCCGCTGCGTAGAGGGAGACAAAGGACACAAGCATCAGGCTACTGTACAATGGTCCCCTAGACAGGAAGCAATAGCAGATGAGCACCCCTGTCAAAGTACACTTCCATCATGTCCCTCCACAACACATGGGTCAGTCCAGGCAAAACACACACAGTAACAGGCATGGTGCATGCCATGCACATTTCCATGCATGTCCAATTGACTCTTGAAACATTCAATGATATGTAACTCACATGCATCTTGGCTCATGCATATCACATGCACACACTTCACCTCAGTCACATCCATCTGGCCCCAATCACACCGAACACAGGCAAAACAAGGGGAAGTTGGGTGCGTCACTGAATCTGTGCATTGTCACACACATGTGTCATGCATCCATGGCATGCACAAGTCACAGACATGCAGGTCAGGCACACAGACATGACTACCATATATGTACCTGGCATCAGCACCCATCCTTCACCCCCATCCATGTCCAGGTACAGAGACTGGCATGCTCTCATGTCCCAAATCTGCATAGTGCTCCCCATGCCGCATTTCAACACATGCAACAACCATGTGGGTCACACATCACTGGTCGCACATGCATTACCATGATGTCCCAGCACACATACATGCATACATGGCCCATGGCACACATACAGGCAAGTATCATAGAACCAGCACACTGCAACATGCACTGTCTCACACAGTGATGCTTGGACACTTACCGCTCAACTCCAGACAGGTCTCCCTCTCAAGGATCTGGGCGTGGAGCGCTGGGCGTACGCGTTCCAGGACCCTCTTCTGGATGGAACTCATGTGGCCCCGGCCCCCCTCCACGAGGCGCCGGGCCTTCACAAGGGTCCTGGACCTCAAGTCCTCCCAGCGCTTCTTGATCTTCAAGACGTTGCGGGTTGCCACCCCCTCCGCGTTGATGGCAACTACACAGTCGGCCCAGATCCTCTCCCGTCCTTCCTTGCTGGCGCGGGACGATCCAAAGAGGGCATCATACTGCCCCAGGACATGCTCCACCAGGACACCAACTTCGGTGGCAGTGAAGCTGGTGCCCCTCTGCCCCTCTGGCCTGGGGTTGCCACTGGTGCCAGATGTAGAAGTGCCCGACATGGCAACCCCAGAGGCAGGTGTGGGTGGGCAACTGGGTCCTGGGGCTGGGCTGTGGAGCGATGTAATCCCTAGTCTTCAGTTCCAGCAGGGGTGGACACAGCAACTGGACCCCTGCAGATGGCTGATGTGCAGGCACCAAATGGCAGGGCACGGTGGCAGCAGGCAGGCAGGCAGCAGCAGATAGCACGTGGGAGGCTGCTCAGGGCACTGGGGGGGCAGTAACTCGGCCTTCGGGGCAGGAGCGTGGTGTTCCGTGTGTTTTCGGGTGGCCAGCTTGATACGGAGTGATTTGGCACGTGAAATTCCTGCACGTCAGCGTGAAATCCGAGGAAAGGCCCTTAGCGCGTAAGTGCGTCAGCACGCATACGCGATTCTATTGGACCAGAGTCCCTCATCGCGTAAGCGCGTCTGACGTGATCCGCACGGGCGTTCCCCACTCAGCACGTGAAGACGGAGCACACGCGGAAATACTGCACGTCAGAGTGTCATCGCGTGTAATTGGCCAAAAGTGCGCGTACACGCCATTGGCCTATGTACGTGTATTTCATCGCGTGTAATTGGCCAAAAGTGCGCGTACACGCCATTGGCCTATGTACGTGTATTTCATCGCGTGTAATTGGGCAAAAGTGCGCGTACTCGCCATTGGCCTATGTACGTGTATTTCAGGGGTGCGCGGCCACTTACACAAGCAAGTACGTCAGCGCACCTGTATGCCTGCTGCGTGGGAATTTCCACACGCGATTGGAGTGGGAACTCGATTCCAGGGGTGCGAGGCTCACACGCTCGCCTACAACACGCGCAAGGCATTAATTTGCGCACTTTTCAATAAACAAGCCAGATGCCAGGATGAACATACCGTTCCTAGCAGCAGTGGCAGTGGGCTACCAAAGGAGGAGGAGGAGGAGAGTCAGGGCCAGAATATTCACACCCAGAACCAGCCTATTCGGGATGCCTGATGACCAGGTGTATGGGAGGTACAGGTTTCCAGCACACATCATACTGGACCTGGTCAGTGAGTGGGAGGATGACCTCACATCACCCACCCTGTGCTCCCAAGCACTCAGCCCCCTGCAGAAGGTCCTGAATGTACTGCACTTCTTGGCCACTGGATCCTTTCAGCGGACAAGTGCCATAGTGGGTGGGGTGTCACAGGCCACGCAGTCACGCTGCCTACACCAGGTCTTGAACATCATCACTGCACGGCCATCAGTCCGCAGGCACATATATCTCCCCAGGACTCATGCAGAAAGGCGGACGTGCATCCAGGAATTCTATGGTGTGGCTCAATTCCCCAAAGTGCTTGGTGCAATTGACTGCACACATGTGGCTCTACGTCCACCCAGGGCAACAGAGCACATCTATAGAAACCGCAAGCACTGGCATTCCATCAACGTGCAAGTTGTATGCAATGCCAAGGGAATAATCACATCAGTATATGCCAACTATCCAGGGTCCACCCACGACAGCTTCATCTACAGAATGTCTACCCTATGCCGGGACCTAGAGGCTGGCCAGCATGGAGATACATGGCTGCTTGGTGAGCATGAATGCCACTGCACATGCATGCATGTCAGATACTGGGTCATGACACAACACCACTAATGATACCCATCACCACCTCCACAGGGGACAGTGCCTACCCTATCAGCCCCCACATGATGACCCCAATCCGGAACCCCACCACGCCACCCCAGGTAAGGTACAACACAGCCCACATTGCAACACGGGGCATAGTGGAGCGCACATTCGGAGTGCTCAAGTCACGCTTTCGCTCCCTTGACCGTTCTGGCGGGCAGCTGTTATATGCTCCCCGAATAGTGTGCAGGATCATAGTGGCAGCATGTGTCCTGCACAACGTTGCAACACGCCGGGGCCTGCCCGTGGACATGGTGGTGCCCCCACATCCACAACCACATGCACGCCCGCTGCGCATGGGAGGGGAAAGGGCACGGGGGGAGGCAGCCCGTACGCAACTGGTGGCCAACTTCTTCACCTAGGAATCACAGTGCTGGCTAGTGCACACTGCTCTGGCACATACCATCTGACAATCAATGATGACACTACCTGACAATGTCTGAAATTTACTTGACAATAAACTGTCAGATACACATCAGCCTGAGATTGTTAACATGGAAGTGTCAATATGTGTGCACCCCTAGCTACACATACACCAGCAATGCATCACAACGCAAAGACACAACTCCATCAATCTAATATGCATTGCCACAGGCGATTCACTACATGACAACATTGCCATGTCACCCATTCCCTTCACAGTCCCGCCACTGAGGACACCATGTCATGGTATGTGACAGCAAACAAACTGGCCATCACAACATGACACCAGTGTCACAAATAGCAGTGCCCCAAATGGAACATAGCCGCACTTGAGCAGCTAACGGACCTGGAGCCACTACTACACACCTGTGTAAGAGTAATTTCAATCAAATTACACACCAACCCACCCTGAAGCCCACCCAAACAAGACACAATGCATGTAATCAATGGTAGTCTCATTACCTGATTCTGCTGGTATGTCCTCACCGTCCAGATGTACAGTGATGGCGCCATGCAAAAGTGTCAGTGCACATCTACCGACATGTAGTCTGACTCCAGAGAGTATGCCCTTGTGAAGATCTGTGTGAAATACCTGCAAAACATGAGCAACATATGTAAGTAGAGGCACATATCAAACCATCATGCATAGTTAGGTGCAACAACAATGAACACTATGAATGTCTACACAGTATTGACTATGGACTGGCCAACAGCTCATGGGAGTCCAATGTCACCGTGTAATTTGATGTCACTTGGGCACACCCTTTGCAAGCCCATGGAAACGGAAGCAGGAGGGGTGTGGATGTCTGCTACCCATGCATCGAAACCAAACTCAGGACAAGCCTGCATGTGCCCAGCCACAATACAGTGTATGCCCAGGTACCCACACAAGGCAACACTCTTGCAAAATAAAAATAAAATAGAGAAAAAATGGCCATGAAAGGGCCGGCGGGGGGGGGGGGGGCACCTATGAGGTCCGAGGACAGGATGCACGCCACAATCCACCTGTGTGGATCATGGGAAACGAAAACACCCCATAGGCTCGTGGCCCACACGGCTACTCTGTTGTGGGAGATGAGTCGCTTTGGCTCTGGCCAGACCCTGCAGCTGACTCTGGAGGTGGGGGAGCTGCCTCAGAAGATGGTGTGACAATGGGAGGCAGCCCACGCAAACCACGAGTTTGCTCCTCCATGGCTGCAAGCAGGCGGGTCTGGTAGTTCTGGTTCTGGGTTATAATCATGCGGAGGTCCCCATGCAGTAACTCCCGGGATGACCTGACCTCCGCACGAGTTGCCTGCATCTCGGCCGAGAGCGTCCGTGTCAGACGCTCCAGCTGCTCCTCTGTCCTTCTATGGGATGAAGCCTCAAGCTCTAACAGGGTCGACCTGAGGTGACGGAGTTCTTCCCTCAGGCCTTCCCTGTGGCGCTGGGACTCCATGGAAAGTGATTCCCGCAGAGTCGCCAGTGCCGCCCGCCTGTCCATGTTGGACGCCAACATATCCTCCCTGTGTGCCTGGCAGATGGACTCTGTAGCCTGCTCCAGTCGCTCCATCAGCCTTTCTGGGGGGACAATGGAAGTGGCCACCCTATCCATGGCCTGTGCAATCATCTCGGATGATGCTGCCTGTTGGGTGGCCATACCATAGATGGATTGCTCCCAAACGGTATTGCCAGGTGGCATACGGCCACCACGTTGACGGGCACCACACCTGCCTGGGGCAAGGCGGACTGCGCCTTGCTGTGCCGGCAAGGCCTCAGGCTGCAGGACTGCATTCCCTCTCTGATCTGCAGCCCCAGGAACAGGATCAGAGATTGGGTGGTGTGGCCCTGCATCCGTAACCACCGGAGGCTGATCTGCCGACACTGACATCCCCATTGAGGGCAATGGCCCGGCTGCAGGTGGGTCGGACAGAGGAGATTCTCTCCCAAGAACACTCACCTGCGACTGCACATAGGTGTCATCCTCCGAGTCACACCTGAATACTGCTCGGGGGAGGAACCCCCAGAGACACCCCTCGACAGCACGACCTGCAGCACTTGTGGGTTTTCACCCACAAACACACCACGTCCCTCACTTGTGGTAGGTCGGCCCGGGTTGCCCTCCTGGGACGGCTCAACCACCACATCCCCAGCATCAACAAGTGCTTCGTCCCCTGCAAAGACATGAAAGAGAAAAATGGAAACAGGCATTAGCACCATGGCATGCAACAAGGGCTGATGAACAACAGAGGCAGTAGTTCTACGACACATGTCCCACATGACTGGGAGACCTCCTATGCATTCACCATCACTGGGTCTGTAGGGGAGGCTCAGGGCATACAATGTACAGATTGGAGAGAAACGCCTGCTCACCATGCTGCCTAGCACTGCCATCACACATTGGCCGGTGATTGCCATGTCAAAGGCACATGCCATCACACACATGGCATGTGACATAGCCACCAAGTGAAGAGGGAGAGGAGGGCGAGTTTTTTGGATTTCAACCACTCTGGTCCTGACATTGCATCGTCACTTCAATAAGTATACATGTTGTACATGGATCTGCTAGTCCAAATAGGCCACGATGCACAGTGCCTTGTCTACATCAACAAAATGCAGTAAACAATGTGATTCCACCTCCCCATCACCTGTAAAGGATTCATATTGCATTCGTGAAGCACCGGTCCAGAAATGTATGAAGGTACAGCGGAGCACTGAGGGGTGGTGGGGCAGAAGGGGATGCCAGTCAACAATCCTACTGGTGCTGGTGTCATTCATGTCACGCAAGTGCAGGGGTGGGTGGCACAATGAAGTGCAAGGGGAAGTGGCGGCTGGAAGTGCTGTACAAGGTAAGTAGGACTTGACGTCAAGGGCAGATGGTGTTAGGCGCAGACAAGTGCTGGGGGGGTGGCCTATAGGGGTACAGAGTCAATCATGCAGTGCTGTGGGCTCGGAGGGGACAGGGGAGGTACACACTGCATCTGGCTCGGCAAGGTCCTTGCAGATTTCTATGTGTCCTGCAGAGTTGTCACATGCCGCAGATATGTGCCCTTGGATTGGGGATCTCATCTTGGTGAAAAGGGTGAGGCGCTATTGCCTTTGGAGCATGTGGCAGGCCAGTTTGCCAGAGGATGGCCATGATGCAGGACATTCCCTCTCTGCCACCCGGCACCTGTGGTTTGGGTTCACAAGATCCAAGTCATGCCAGGACTCTGCATTGGCATGGGGCTTCAGACAGGTGGTCATGACCGTGGCAAAGACATCCAGTGTACCTGACATGGAGTGGAGCATGGAGTGGGCCCTGTCAGGATGGGAGTGAGCCTAAGGGGGAGCTGGATGGGGGGGAGATTTTGGCAGCATGAGCCTCGACTGACACACACTTCATGGGTCGGAATACCAAGAAGGTGTGTGACAGTGGTGAGGGTGGCTTTGCCTGTGGGGTGGTGAGGGTGAGCTGGGAGGAGAGGAGAATGTGATCACTCCAGGAGAGAGGAGTGCAGAGATGGACGGAGAGGGGAAAGTCAGATGAGATCAGAGCATCAAGAGTGTGCCCTGCAGAATGAGTAGGGACAGACGGGAGTCTAGAGGGTGAGAGGGAGTTGCTGAGGTCACAGAAAGGTCACGTGGGGGCGTCAACAAGCATGCAGGTGGATGCGTACAGCACCAAGGATGAGGATTTCTGTGTCTGGGGACATGAGTGAGGAGGAGAGGTGAGGACACTCAGAAAGGAAGTAGTACATTTGACCAGTTTTCCCAGACACAGTACGCACTGTTTGAGAATGTCAAGGTGTGGTGGAGAGAGACGTCACACAAGCCATTCCAGAGTGGAGTAGGTCTAAGTAGGAGTGACAGTGGCAGGAATACCCTCAGGGAAGCCAAGGGCACACCCCCCCTGCACAGTAGTGGCGGGCCAAGGAGAGGGTCTCCTGAACATCAGGTAGGAGTGTGTGAAGGATGCAGACAGAGCTGGCCGTCAGACATGTTTCCATGAGACCAAGGATGTCAAGGTGCATAACCTCATGTAAGTGACAGATATCGGAGGAATGCCTGATGCAGCCGCAGTGAAAGGAGTGTAATTGTGGAGGAGGTTGACAGCCTTGTAGGACTTACGGGGAGTGCTAGAGATCAGGGGTGCAGCATGTGTAGGAGTTGGAGTGGGAGGCGGAGAAGGTTCATGGGAGGGTGCAGGGAGGCAGTGCAGGATTGATGAGGAGAGAGGAGGGGGGACAGCAGGAGAGGTAAGGAAGTTGATGAGATGTGGGTAGCATTTCTCAAGGAGATTGAGGTTGGCCTAAGGACCTTGGACTGGGACGCTCCCATTACCATGCACATCAATAGTGGCCTCTGAGGATTGGAAGGAGGCCAGGAGTACACCCCAACGGGTCCCACCATTGATGGTGGAAGAGGAGCAAGGAGAGAGGACAGGGACCATGTGAAGGGTCTATGGGACAGGCAAAGGCATGTATGAGCAGATGTCAGTGAGAGTTAGCTTTGAGTAGGCTCAGATGCACTGGTCAGCAATAGGGTGGGTCGCATTGGAGGGCAGGGTGCCCTCATTTGACTTTTGGCAAGCAGGTGTCGTGAGTAGGGCACGATGGTCTGAACTGTAGAAGTCATGGAAGATAGACCATGAAGAGCAGCATGGAGTGTGAGGGAATGGGGCTCGAAACCAGACGGTACCAAAGCCCACAGGTAGGAGGTGGATGTCAAGGCAACATCCACAGTATGACAGCATGTTGGTTGGCATTTATATACAGAGGACGCATTAGCATGTGGTATCATTGCATGTCAGGCATGTGAAGATGAAACTTGAATGGCTGGGGGAAAGTATAGGAATGGTATGTAAGACATCAGATGAATAGACAGGGGAGTATGAGCAACAATGTAGTGACAAAATGACAATTCAAGGGCAACTTCCATGGTGTCGGGCCATATGTGCACTGTTGCCAGTAGGGATAGTGCTGTGGGCAGATGGTGTTGCACTGAACATACTGGATGGGGCACATGGGTGCCACTATCAACTCTGCCACACACCCCCTTGACAGGCACCCAACATGAATGCTTCACACACACACCATGCACATGGATAATACACACATGCATGTGCACTCACCGGATGATGCCTCGTAATCAGGGAGGTCTCCCACACCTTGGAGTTGTCCCTCGGTGACGTAGGATCCAGCTACGGACTCGTGTGGTGTGAGTTCTATTTCCTGTGCTGGGGACCCACCTCCAGTCACCAAGGTTGCGGCATGACTTGAGGCCAGCTTCTCCTTTGCCCTGCGCTTAAGGTCATTCCAGCGCTTCTGGCAATCACTAGCTGTGCGCCTCACTACTCCAAGGGCACTTATTCTGTCAGCAATGGTCTGCCAGTGTGCCTGGCGTCTGGCATGTGTGGTCTTGGACCCTGCAACGATGACCATTTCCCTATCATGATCTGACACATACTGAACAAGTGCATTCAGTTCGGCGTCTGTGAAGCTTGGCTTCCTTGATGGGCCGGACTGTGCAGCCGTGCCTGGTGCATCAGCCTGTGCCGGACGTGCACTCTTCCTCTTGCGCTTGGAAGGGGGTGGGGATCCAGAGTGTCCTACGCCGCTGTGGACACTAGGGGCAGGAGCCGTGGTGGACTCAGTACTGGGTGTGTGGGATTGCCCACTCAGCATGGGAGTAGGTGCAGGCATTGGGGGTAGTGGGATGGGGTCAGGCCTGATCTGAGGTGCATGAACTAGGACCGACACAGTCTTGGCAGGGTGTATGAGAGGTGGGGTGGATGGAGCCACACCCTGGCTACGGGGGCCAGCAGATGACCTATCTGGCATAGATGCGCGTGCCCTGATGACACCAATGTGCACCGGTGCACGTGCAGTGGACCTGCTGACCTGGATGTCAGCGATGGGATCACCCTCGGACAGGTCTGGTGCCACAATGGCCTGGTCCGACAAGGGCTGATCAGGGTTGGTATCAGCCACATGACTCTCAACTGGGGGGGGGGGGCATGGGTGTCCCTGACTGGTCCTCCAGACTGGGGGGGACAGGGGCACCCTGCAAGTCACAACCACGTCCCCTAGTGGATCCTCCACGGCCACCACGTGTGGCTCGGCCACCTTTGCCACCCTTACGGCTTGCACGCCTCCCAACCATGGCACTGATGGTATTGTGCGTATGGGAGTCGGTGTGCACAATTGTCCTGGGCAATTGGGTGTCAAAGGGGTTGGGTACCAGATGGTATTCGTACCCTAGTGCAGTGGCAAGGCTATATGACACCCCTGGGGAAAGATGACGGGTCACGCAACGCACAGGCACCCCAAAAAAGTTAAGGAACGTGCACAATACCCCTCCTAGACCACGTGTGCTGATGGAAAACCCTGCACTACGCTGTGGCATCCAGTAACACAATGAACGTATGCGTGTCACACGCAGCCTAGAATGACCTCTGAAGGGGTAGGCTACACACGGGGCAAGCACAGAAGTTAGATACGTGCGTGACTCACCGTCTGCCAGGTAAAAGAGCGTGAAAAATGAGCGCGTTTGGTTGGCAACACCCCCGCCAAAAGAAGATGTGTACGCTGTCTGAGGAGACAGGACAACAGTAGAAGGGGACACTGTTTGAGGGAACAGGCCCAGGTAAACCAGTACTAGAGGAAAAAGAGAAAAAGCTGTCAGAGGTAACAGGGAGTACGAACTGGAAACGCCGTGAAGTCAATCGCGTGTGAAACGACAAGAAGTACAGAATTCACCCACTCGCTCTCCACGAAAAGCACGTACAAGGAAATGGTGTTCAACACTACCTTTTATACAGGCCCACACGTACAGCGTCACTTACGGCGTGTACGTGCTTGGCCCATGTTCACCAATCACACGCTTTGTCACTTCTGCGTGTGGATCCTTTTTCACCAATCACACGCTTTGACACTCCTGCGTGTAGCTCACTTTTCACCAATCACACGCTTTGTCACTCCTGCGTGTGGATCCTTTTTCACCAATCACACGCTTTGACACTCCTGCGTGTAGCTCACTTTTCACCAATCACACGCTTTGTCACTCCTGCGTGTAGATCCTTTTTCACCAATCACACGCTTTGACACTGCACGTGCAGGTAACTATTGACGCACATATGCTGGGGACGGCTTTTCGCGCGATTCGCTGAGTGTGGGGTTTTCACGTGCAAAATCACTCCCTATCAGGCTGTCCACGCGTTCAAACACGAAAGACCACGCTCCTGGCCAGGAGGCCAAATTAAAGTCCCCCAGAGCCCTGAGCACGCTCCCACCTGCCATCTGCTGCTGCCTGACTGCCTGCTGGCCACGTGCCCCACAGTGCTGGTGGGTGGGGGTGGTGGGAGACATGGGTGGGGGCCTGGTGGAGGGTGCCCCTGGTGGATGGGGGGTGGGGGTGGTGGGAGACATGGGTGGGGGCCTGATGGCAGGTGCCCCTGCACTGCTGGGGGGTGGGGGTGGTGGGAGACATGGGTGGGGGCCTGGTGGAGGGTGCCCCTGGTGGATGGGGGTGCAGGGGGACATGATCAGGTGTGCAGGGTAGTCCACTGTTTTGTGGGCTGCCTGCAGGGGCCGTGGAGGGTGTACAGGGTACACCTGTGAGGGCCCACCCAGCCTATTCGCGTGTGATAATTCCCGCGTACCCCTGTGATACACGTTCCCTGGCCTATCGCGTGTTCTACTTCACGCGTCCCCCTGTAATACACGTTCCCTGGCCAATCGCGTGTTGAACTTCCCGCTACCCCTGTAATACACGCACCCTGGCTGTTCGCGTGTGATAATTCCCGCGTACCCCTATCATACACGTTCCCTGGCCTATCGCGTGTTCTACTTCACGCGTACCCCTGTAATACACGTACCCTGGCCAATCGCGTGTTGGACTTCCCGCTACCCCTGTGATACACGCACCCTGGCTGTTCGCGTGTGATAATTCCCGCGTACCCCTGTAATACACGTTCCCTGGCCTATCGCGTGTTCTACTTCACGCGTACCCCTGTAATACACGTACCCTGGCCAATCGCGTGTTGGACTTCCCGCTACCCCTGTAATACACGCACCCTGGCTGTTCGCGTGTGATGATTCCCGCGTACCCCTGTAATACACGTTCCCTGGCCTATCGCGTGTTCTACTTCACGCGTACCCCTGTAATACACGTACCCTGGCTGTTCGCGTGTGGTGATTCCCGCGTACCCCTGTAATACACGTTCCCTGGCCTATCGCGTGTTCTACTTCACGCGTACCCCTGTAATACACGCACCCTGGCTGTTCGCGTGTGGTGATTCCCGCGTACCCCTGTAATTCACGTTCCCTGCCTAGTCGCGTGTAGTACTTCCCGCGTACTCATGATTTGAAGATTGCCCGCTTTGCTTTCCTTGTTTGCCTGCCCTGTGAAGTGGTCCAGGGTTAGCGCAGCCCTTAGCGATGATTTAGCGATTTTGATGGCTTTTCCTTGCGCGAGGGCGTTCCTGGCGCTGCTGCAGGCTCGCTGCGATTCTCTGCGCCACGGCTGGTTTGGGAGCTTGAAATCCATGAATATGCTGTGCGCGGAAATCTGTTTTAGCGCACGTGCCTGGCGCAGACTATCGCAGGCGCACGCTGTGCGCCAGCCGCGTGCGCTACTTGTGCGCTGGATTCTATGAATTAGCCTGTGTATGTACAGAAATACTAAGATGTACCTTTCTCTATCTTTTCTAGAATTTTGTGAAATGTGATTTTGCCCATGAAGAAGAGTGTATACCCGAAACGCGTCGGGCCCAAAAATATTGTATAATAAATGCTTTGATTGTTGTTTATATAAGTTTTGTGAGCCGGTTATTCACTTTCACTGCTCCACTTATTTAATTTTTTTTTAAAAAATATGTTATCAAATTGGTTATACAAAAAACACAAAGTTATCGATCTGCTCCACAGATACCAGACAGTGTGCAGGGGAGGGAGTTCCTAAACTTTTAGGAACAAACACTTTTTGTCCTTCTATTCATCCAACCTAGTTGCCAAGGTTGAGCCTTTTCTCCCCCGCACCTCAAATTTTTTTAAAATTTTGAAAAGGTTACTCTAAACACTATAATATTTTCTTTTCAATTACGGGTGTGCCCTGTGTTTTTGTTTATCTACTTATTGTTTGTTTCTCCTCCCAATTGGGAAGGGGTTGGCATCTTGTTTAAACACTGGCACCCTGCCTCACTAAGATATGTCATTTTCTAAAATCAACACACTTACTGATAAATCAGCTACTACATTGTCTTTCTCCGATGAAGAAGCCGTTAGAATGCTCGGACTGATCAAAGATACTAGTAAGGAACCATTAAGTATAGATAATCCTCAAAATCTAATTCAAAAACTAGAAACATTGATCCATAGAGAAATTGCTCAAAAACCTCATGCCACTACTCTGGCACAATACTTTAAATCTAAAAGAATACCAAGAGGACTTCGGATATACCTACGACCAATGCTCTGTAAAGAGAACATGGAATTCGTAAAACGTTGGGACCAAATATTGAACAAATGCTTGCTTGACCTCATTCTACTTACGATTTAGGAATTATCAAAATCTCTAGCTCAGATTATTCAAGAAATTGAAGAGGTCACCTCCCAATTATACAAACTTAAAACAGCGACTGAACTGCAATCTATACTGGAAGATACGAACAACAAATTGGACAACCATAAGAAGGAAATTGAACAGCATAAAATAAGCAAATTCAGACGTGACACTCTTGATTACGCCCGGGACATTGTTTATTCCTGGCAAGAATTCTATAATAACAAACAAGCCAACTTTACTCCAAGACAACCTAAACCACGACCAACCAACAATAATACCGATAGTAGTGAAGTGACCAGTGGAGAGATAGAGGAAACTCCATCAACCAGCAGCACCACATTGCCAATACCCACGCCAACGGAAGGGCAAAGAACCGTTCCACCCTATGTGATAATACCGACACCAACACCGGAAAGTTTTTTAGGAGGAGGAGAAAAGCCAGACGAGGGAAAAAGAAAACCCTGCCAGAAGAACAAACATTGAAGGATCCCATAATAGTCAACATCTCTTCAAAACCACTCTCACAATCTCAATTGAATACTCTCAACTTGGGTATATCCTTCATACCCACCAACAATACGAGTTTGTTTGAAGAAGAAGTAAATATTTTCAAGTTAGTTCGGAAAATGGAGTTGAAAATCTTTTTTGATAACTTAACGACAGATACAAGCGAGAAAGAAAAATGTCCATACCTGGAAATGAAAGACAAAAGTCACTTTCATCCTCAAATCAATCACCCTCTAGTAAATCTATTTAAAACCAAAACTACTAGATCACTCAAATGCCTTAAATACAATAAACCCAATAAGCAAAACATCAAGAAACATCAGCTTAAAATCATTAAGGACCTAGCAGAGGATAATAGCATTATTATTAAAAAAAGCTGATAAAGGAGGGGACTTGGTTATCATGGATACCACATTATACAATGAAGGTTGTTTGAAATTATTATCTGATCAAGACACCTATCTTAAATTAGATTATGGCCCTATCAACAACATCAAAGAAATCATTAAGAAAACTATTTCCAAAGCAGAAGAGTTAGATTGGATATCTGAAAACAGGAGTAAGTTTCTGACCAACAAAAACCCGGTGACACCATTCTTCTACGGCCTTCCAAAAATTCATAAAAACAAAAAATACCCCCCTTCAGACCGATCGTCGCTGGAACTGAAAGTATTATCCCCTTTGGCAATATACCTTGATACCGCACTGCAACCTCTGATTCAAAAAACTGAAACCTATTAAAAGGACACCACGCATTTCCTACAAAACATCAGGAACCTGAAATTGGATGAACCAAATCTGTTATTGTTCACAATGGATGTAAGCAGTTTGTACACTTCAATCCCACATAACCAAGGTATCGAAGCATTGGAATGGTTTTTACTAAAAACATGGTGAAATCAATATTCACAAAACATTTTCCATTGAACTCATTAACATAATCCTTTTCAATAACTATTTCAGATTCAACGGACAATTCTTTTTGCAAACTTCATGTACCTCCATGGGGTCATCAGTTGCACCATCCTACGCGAATATTTTCATGTACTTTTTTTTAGTGCACTTATGTTCTCAACGAATCTAGGTGGAAAGACAAGATCAAAAGTTGGTATAGATATATTGACGATATCTTTGGAATTTGGAAAGGCACTGAGGAAGAGCTTAACATCTGTTGGGAACGTCTCAACAAATGGAATGAGAGAATTCAGTTTACAATGGACATTGGTAAACCAAGAGTCAACTTTTTGGATGTCACAATCGAAATAACCAATACAGGACTTAGAACACAGATCAATAGGAAACCTACTGATGTGAACAGTACCCTACATTTTCAAAGCTTTCATTCCAAACATTTGAAAGAAAATTTAACGTACAGCCAACTCCTCAGGGTCAAGCGAATTACATCAGAAGTGGACAGATTACAGGACGAATACACTAACATGAATTCCAGGTTCAAAGACAGAAGCTTTCCAGAGGATTGATCAATAAAGCCATACTTAGAACGGAAGCACAAAGTCAGGAAGACCTACTAGATCCGAAAATCAAAAATGAAAAAACAAATCTTATCCATTCACTGAAGTACTCTAGCCAGAGTTTTCAGGTAAAACGGATAATCCACAAAAACTGGGACATAATCAAAACAGACCCACAACTGAACCATCTCTTCCCAGAACCCCCGATGCTGGCATACAAGAGGGGTAAAAACTTTTGTGACAATTTAATCAGAGCAGAAAAACGGAAACCAAGTAATCAAACCTTTTTGTCCAAACCAAAAAATTGTACTTATCCGTGCCTAAATTGCCAACATTGTTCTAATGTGATAAAAGGAGACCATATCCGACATGGCAATACTGGGAAGAAAATTCCGTTCGGGACAATTTGCGACTTGTGATTCCAAAAATGTTATTTACGCCCTACACTGTCCGTGTGGGAAATACTATGTTGGGAAAACTACCAGGAAGGCCAAGGAACGATGGACAGAGCACAAGTCTAATGTACGCACCAAAAATATCAAATCCCCAGTATACAGACATTTTAGAGCTCATCAGCACACAGTGGCACAAATGAGAATGGTGGTACTTGAGGTAGTATATCCACTTCCAAGAGTAGGTGACTTAGAAAAACTACTATCACAGAGAGAACTCTTTTGGATACATCGCCTTGACTCACTCACCCCTCTTGGCATGAATGAGGATTATTATCTGGGCCCCTACTTATGAAGTCCATACCCGTCATTTTTTAATACAATACTTTTATTTTTCTGCTTCACAAAAAACGGCTCCTCCTTAACGTTTGTCCAGATGTTTAAATTATGGTGCTACTAGTCAGTAGACGGCTCACCAGGTCTGTTTTACCACATATTGCTGTTTTTCTCAATATAGGTATCTACATGTGCTCATATGGTTGAAATGTATTTTTTCAGAAAAATATGCTAATATTTGTCCATTCGAGGATGTACTTTATGCTTTTGTATTGTTCACTAGGCTGTGTTAAATGTATACCAACTCCTTTGGAGAATTTTGTTCAACAGATTATGTATCTCCCATGATTATGATATACTGTGTGAAAATGTGACGATATGGACACTATTGTGCTTTGAGTTTTCATTTACACTGATGTACAAACTGACAGAGGACGGTTAGACCTATCTGCCACATTTGAAAAAGATTACTGCATTTGGGTCCGCACTTTTTTCTCTCAACTTCTACTCATCTCCGATACCCCGGGCTACTTCGATCTACCTTTCCCATCATCTAATTTACTTTTAGCTTAGTCACGTTCTTCCATTACGTGCTAGTTGCCGTTTATCCTATTCGCGCATGCGCAGTTCATATGTTTACATGAGGTTCTGACACTGGCGTGGCCGTGTCGTCAGACCCATGAGGTGCACCAATTACCTTTAGCCTATTGGGCACGCAGGCGCGGGAGGTGTCCTGCCACCACGCATGTCCCATTACACGTCACTCTAACGCTAAGTATTTAAGAGGATAATCATGAGCGATGCACATCCTCCTTTTTCGGGATGAGGCTCACCATGGTTCCTTCGCTGGAGTTCCTGCACTTGATCCAGTAAGTGTTTTTGTTGCTCTACTGATATACTTGTCAGCCGGACCTATTCTATTACTTACCGTATTTATTTTACTTTTTTGTAGATATCTTTACTAGTGCCATCCGCTAGACCTACGGATACATTCTGCGTACCACTCTCCAGAACCTGTTTAGAATCAGATGCAAGTCGAGACTTGTTCTCTCTCTTTGGTTTGGCTATTTTTTTCACTTTGAGTGTAGTATTTATCTTTTCGTATTATTTATCTAGCGTGGATATGTACGCTCCGTCTCAAAAGCATCCGTCATCTTGGAACATCTCACTATCCTTTTTACAACTATGCTCTCACCATAGTTGGTAAGTGGCACTTTATTTCTTGTGTTGTATATGTCAATTGCACAATTTCCTACATTTTCTAAGGAACTTAAGAACAGGTTAGCTTGTTTCTCTTCTCATTACAGACCAGGTTCGTTAGAATGGCTATATTACTACCCTCTTGGAATTTCTTTTAGACATCAGTTGACTGGATTCATGATTATTACCACATTTGTGGACATATTGAATAATGACGAGTTATCTCAGACATTTTGGCATGTATTACAATTATACCTATTTAAATGCTGAATGTTAACAATACTTTGTTATAACAAATTGAATTATATGTTCAGAAATACTAAGATGTACCTTTCTCAATTTTTTTCTAGAATTTTGTTAAATATGATTTTGCCCCTAAAGAAGAGTGTATACTCGGAACCCGTCGGGCCCAAAAATATTGTGCAATAAATACTTTGATTGTTGTTTATATACATTTTGTGAGCCGGTTAGTCACTTTCAATGCTCCACTTATTAAATTCTTTATTGAAAAATATGTTATGAAATTGGTTATACAAAAAACACAAAGTTATCGATCTGCTCCATAGATACCAGACAGTGTGCAGGGGACGGGAGTTCCTAAACTTTTAGGAACAACCACTTTTTGTCACCCTTGCATACATACACAGGTAAGTACGAGGCCAAACTCAGTTGGAGGGAAGAAACATTGTATTCTCTCTTCGTCCCGTCACTTACAGTAATGAATGAAAATCCTCCCCATCCATTTCCCTTTTTTCCCTTTCTTCTCCCTCCTCCCACGTGCTGATTCCCAGTAGCATGTGCAGGGGTGGACTGGGAAGCAAATGAGGCCCTGGAAATAATTTTTTAAAGTGGCCCCATATTACATATTTTCACGAATCCCAATCCTTTTCCTATGGGAACATTTGGAAATACCACATAAAAGAAGTCCAGGGTGCAGAGACCCACCGGGAATTCTCCAGAGTTCCCTATAGGCCAGTCCACCCCTGAGCATGTGCTCATTCTTAAAAGGCCGGTGCTGTAAGCCTTTGCCTTCATGGCAGAAGCTCCCTTTTATTAACACAGTGATGTTCTCTCAGCCACTGCATGGGTACATGAATGAGTGCGTATATCCGGTCCACACATTTTTCGAGCCGAGCATGTCGCCATAAACCTTCTCTCAACATCACAAATATAATTTCTCTACTTTGAGGGCAGCAGGGGTGTGAGGCATTGAGATCTAGAAATAACATGTGCGGGGGTGACTGCGTAACGAGCCTCTCTTCTACAAGCAATAGCCGAGGCCGGAAAGCCCTGCTCCTCCAGGATGCCTGTGCTGAGATCAATTCCTTCACATCCTGCTTAAAAACTCTGCACAGCACACAATACTGTTGCCCGACACTGTCGCTTTATGTCAGTGTCCATAGAGTTGTCACGTGGGTTAAGTGGCATAGATGGAGGGAGGTCCCTGAGGGAGAGTTTGGCAGTTGAATTTGAATTGTAAAATAGAGAAGACGTGTTATGCTACGCTGGTGTGCGTCCTCCTTTCTCTACAGCCTTCCGCGCTAACAAATACACACTTGGCATCTTCTCCAATGAGACTACCTGCCTGAATTAAAGCTGATGTCCTAACCATCTACACGAGATGTGTTTGATTTTTGTGCCCTGCCCACATTCAATGCTGCCCTTTAATTGCACATTGCAGTTTGCGCAGGAGAGACCAAGGCATGACATGGCAATGTGATTTAAACGTCTAATTCCGAGCTTGTTGTAATAGCTGCCTGAAAGAGCCTCTCTGACTCCTGACTGTTCATTTGGGCTGTTTACCCGCATTCTAATCTATATCTGCACACATGGAAGAGGGAACAGGGATTAATCACATGCATTCTGTTAAGGGCAATGAAACCCAGCATCCACGCCGTTATCTCAACCCTTCACCACAATCATGCAGCAAATCATTTAGTGTCCTTCTTCTGTTTCCAGTACACATACTAGTTGCTGATAGATAGTGAAAGGGGGTTTCTCTGAGGAGAACCATGCAATGTGTGGGAATTAACAAGAAAAAGTTTAAGTCTTTATGGTTCTGGATGCAAAGGAAAAAACTCAATGCCATGTTAGTGCAGTTTTAAAAATCACACAAGATACAGGTTTTGATACCTTTTATTGTACTAACTGAAAACACTATGCAGAGACGGAACAAACCATTAGCTTTCAAAGTACCACAGATTTCTTTTTCAGTTAATGCAGTGTGAAATGATTTGTAAAGAGATATCTATAGCACAGTTTGTTCTCAACATGAAGAAAAACACATTTTCACCTTCATTAACTAAACGAAGAGTGTAATGTGCGTCTGGGATCTTCTGTCTTATCTAGAAGGCCATACAAGCCCTGGAATCAGGGAACACCTAAACGTTTGGAAACAGTTCACATTCATATCTGAATGTTGCACTTAACAAATAATCCTTTTCACATGCAACTGTTAAGTTAGGCACAGGAAGTGTTAAAGTGGGCCCAATAGTTTCCTAAAATTACTGTTATTTTAAAAGGCACATTGCAATTAGTGGCTTAACACACAATTAAGATAGAAGGCCAGTATTGCCTTTTCCTAACAAAGAGTCTAAACATTTGTTCTGGAACCTCTTTGTAGTGTCAGGACATTGTAGCGATTTCAATGCTAACGTTTCCTGGCTGGTATGCAATGTGACACTACTAAATATGCTCCTGAGGTTTAAATGGTGCAGTCTACAATGTCACCGCAGTGTGCCTCAAGCTTCATAATGATTTCTTCGCTTGCATACAGTGTAGAAAATGCAAAATATTTTACCCATTTTTTAATGGTTCAGTGTTCGCTATTATCAGTCAGACTGGGCAAGTGGGGTTTCTTTAGGGTCTTTTGAGTCTCTAACTGAACATCCTTATTCTACTTCGGTCTCTTTAAAGTGAGGATGTGATACTTAAAACAGAACAAAAAACCCTACTCTTAAATCTCAGTCGTGCACGTCTCACAAAATGCCTTATGTCTCATCTTCTCCATCTCATAGAACATTTAAATGCTGGGAGTGAGGTTTTAGGAAAAGGATAGGAAATTATAGTTGCCATGAACAGATGTGTAAGGGCCTGCTTACTAACAAGCAGCTTACTTGCAGTCGTCTTTGCAATGCCAAGGCCGGGCCATTTGACAGGGACCTCCCTTCAGCCCCCATCAGAGGTGTGAAATATGCTGTGTGGTGGTTGACCTTCCGCAATCTGAATGTTCTCAGATGGGCAGTTGGGGAAAGAGACAAGGCACACCACCATGTATAGCTCTGTGGCCAGCATGGAAGGCTGGACGGGCTCCGGCACTGTCACACCCTTGCTTCACAACAGTAACACAATGGAAAGAGCAGATGCTGCACAAGATTCCAAGGCATATGTCAAGTATGCCTGCCCCACGGTGGCCTCCCCAAGAAGGTAGAGGGCACTTTCTTTATTTCTCTCAGCAGGGTTTGGCTGTAGGAATTCCCCATCATTTATGGGCTGGAATCCTAGACTGGTGGAAGTTGGTTGAAGATAGAGGTAGAAGAGGGCTGACCCGCCCTGCTGTTCTTTTCTCTGATGTCTACCCTCAGAGCCTGGAGGTACCAGGGAAGCTATCTATACCCTTTCTATCTAGAGTGCCAGCATCAGACTTCTAGCCCATCCTTATGAGCTTTTCCTGTGCTTGCAGTGAACGGGCAGCCAGGCACACCGCCCGGTGCTCTTGCCATACTCGCAGATGGGTGGATCAAGCACAGCCAGCTGACTAGCATCTGCCCCTTTTTGACCAATGTGGGTGGTAATCTTGTGGGGGAGGGCAGCAGCAAGGTACTCCTCTGATCCTGTGCACTACTTGCATGACTAGTTACACAGCACACAGCTGGAGACCCGAGCCATTGCGCACTGTGACATGTTGTTAGAAATTACACATTAAAGGTTGTAGTCCAAGGGGGTTTATTTTTTTTGCCTGCGTGGTTGTTAGTTTCGCTGGTGCTTTTGTAGGCTCCTGCACACTAGGAAATGGCGTCTCTGGGATTAGGCCTCTATCACGCTTCTAGATTGTCCTCTCACTGGACCAGGTGGCTAGGCCACATCCTCTGGCTTGTCTCTGTATTGGTGACGGTCTCACTCTCTCCTTTTCATGCATTACCGAATTTCTTGAGATTAATGGAATCTAAATAAAAGAAAACACAGACACCATTTTAAAACCTATTGCACTTACCCGATTGGCCACTTCACCAAATGGCTTCCTTTGGTGTTTCCCAGCGGGGGGAGGGGGGTGTTATTCCTTTCCCGAGGAAGACTGCATAGTTGGACTGATCTAGTCACTGCAGGTGCAGCTCAAGGATGCGTAAAAACAGGCCAGCCCCCCAGAACTGATTCGGGAGAGCCTGAGTAGAGTCGATCGATCAGTAAGTATTTCTGACCTCAGTCGGCCCTGCCAGCTCGGAAGGCCTGTCATGGAGTCAGGGGAGCAGGATTCTTATTGCAGCACGCCAAAGTAGGCGTGCAGAGGAATGAAAAAGGGCTAGTCAGCCCTGCACAGACTAAGCATGTGTTCCCTATGTATTAGAGTTTTAACTGTAATACATTACCTGTTTTAGTTTAATCACTGCAACCTGTATTAAAGAAAACACGTACACCACTTAACTGATTGGATACTTCACCAAATGGCTTCCTTTGGTGTGTTTCAGAAGGAATACACTTCATCTCTCCTGAGGTAAACTGCAAAGCTGGACTGTCCCATCTAAAGAGAGTCCGTACTGGTGCAGCCCATGGCTGCATATAAATGGACCAGCCCGCCAAAACTGAAGGGGGATAGCCTGAGGGGAGTCGATCCACCAAAAAGAACTTCAGACCTCAGCTTTCGTGCGAGCTCTAAATGCCTACCATGGAGGCAAGGGAGCTGGCTTCCGATTGCAGCGTTCCGAAGTAAAAGCATAGAAGAAAGGAAGGGCTGGCCAGCCCTGTACAGATTAACCATATGTTCCCTACATTTGTGTTTTTACTGTAATACATACCCTGTTTTATTGTGAAAGAACCAAACATGTGTGATAGAAAATGGGCATGATTTTAGAACCTGTTGTACTTACTTTATTGGCAACTTCAAATGGCTTCCTTTTGGGTGTCCCAGTGGGCAGACAGATTACTCCCTGAGGGTCACTGCAAAGCTTTATTGTTACCCCTCTGGGGACAGTGACAGGCTGAATAAAAATAGACCAATCGGCCAAAACTGACTCAGGAGAGCCAGAGGGTGTTGGTTCAACAGCAAATATTGCTGCCCTCAGCCAGTCCCCTCAGCTCTACATGCCGGTCGTGGGCCTTCGCATCGGTCTAGCATTGTGCCCTCCTCAATGGAAGCCTGCTCTGATTCCAGAGCTGAAATGCAGTGGCATAGTGTAAAGAAATAGGGTTGGCTGGCTGTGCACCAGAATAAGAAGAGAGGAAGGACAAAAAACAGTCCCATGACTTGGGCAGCTTTATCACATGACCCAGGTAAAGGTGAATGGTGCCTTGGTTGTCGAAACGGTCCCATCCTCTGCTGCACTCCTGAGTGGTCCAGTCCCACCTCCTTCAGATTCCTATGGCCACCTGGTCCCAGGAGAAAAACAAGGAAGGAAAGGGGAAGCTGCTGATTTTGAAACCCGGACTCCACTGTAATGTTGTGTGTCCAATAAATAAAGATTTTCAAGTGCTGAGGCTTCTGCCTGCACAAGTGCTCCTGTGCTTCAGAAACCAATTGAGCTCTGCCAATAGGCTTCTGTCACGCCTCTGGTTAGGCAATGGTCCTCGTGGAGAAAGTGGAAAGAGATCCATAACAGTTGCCGCGCTAACACCAAGATGGCGGCAAGAGAGACAGGTGTCGTTCCAGTCGTGCCAGGTCCGGCCTTCAGCTTCCGGGCTCTGCCCCCCTCCATTCCCCACTGTGGATATCTGTGTGTGAGACCCATGGAGCAGCACGTCAGTACTCTGTTGTGTACAGACGCTTTCTGAGTATTTTTTTCAATTCCTTGCCACGTATCCTGACACTCCCGGTATTGCTATCTCTAACCTTTTCCTATCCCTCATCAGGTCTGCACCCTCTCATTCCCCTTCGGATTCGCTAGCCACAACCGAACCGTGGCATCCCTTGCTAAAGCTACACAGGTATGTCTAAACCAAAGCAGTTATTCATTCCCTTCCGTATCTCGCGCCTCTTTCGAACCTTCCATTCTTACCTACAGAGTGGAACCCATCTTCCACACGCTTGGGTCTCCAAACTAAGCCCTCTTAGCAACACCGCTCCTGGAGCCGGTTAATAGTGGTCTCAGGTGCATACTCATTCTTCTGCTCTTCCGATTCCTCCCCGTCCCAAAACACCTCATTAACACTCGTTATTCCACAGCACGAGATCCACACTATCTGGACCTCTACAGACAGCCCGCAAGCAGGTGCACACAGATTCTAAACCGGTACTGCTCCTTCCTTTGCAAGATTTTTTATTCTTTTTCATCCCGTAACAAGATATTTAACTGGGCATTTATCTATTCCTACAGATAACATCAATCCACAAGTAAAGGGGCAGAGAAGGAAACAGCCCGGAGACGGTCACATCCTCTGCGCCGAAGGAAGAGTCACACTACCAGGGTTTTCTTCCCCAGAGGGTTTCCCTGGGGATTCTATTTCCCTGAATCCTGCTTACAGGGCCGGGACATAGAGTTGACCAGGGGGATTTCTCAATATCCTCTTGCAGCATCTGGGACAGGTCAGTGTTCTCTATTCTATTCCAACTGTTGATACCGTTACTCATCCATGATAGATAGTGATGCCTTGACTGAACAGTTGAAGAATATGATATGATATGGTATTTATAACGCGCCTATACACAAGTGTTTCATGGATCAGATGCAGCAACTTATATCCGCCGTACAGTCCTTGACCTTGGAGGTTCAAGGGCTAAAACAGGAGAATGCCTATCTCTGCCAGCACGCTCCGCCCTAAGGCTTTGATCTTCCTCCGGGCCCCTTGCCTTGAGGAAAATTCGATGGAAATCCCCAAAAGCTCAAGGAGTTTCTTGAAGCGATTACTGTTCAATTCGCTTCAAGGTGGCCTTCTTTCCTTCAGATCGTGATAAGGTGTGCATATGATCTCTCATCTAACGGTGCAGCATTAGCCTGGGTAACCCCTTTGGTCACAACCAACAACCCTTTTCTGGATTCTCATCCTGCTTTGGTAAATTGTCTGAAAGCCATGTTTAGTCGCCAAGAGATCACAGTTTCTGCACAAGAAAAGCTAATTGATTTCAAGCAAGGTTCCCAAGACTTGCTCACCTATGTTACCAAATTCAAGCAAATGTCAGCCGATACTGCCTGGCCTGACGATGCTCTCATCACTTTATTCAGAGAGAAGACCTAAAGGATGAGGTTTCTCGTGTCCCTCGTCCGGTGAATCTGGCCGAGATGATCACCCTCACCATGCAGCTGGACTACCGGTTGCAGGAGAGGAATAACGAAAGACTAAAGGGAAGGTTAACCAGATATCGACCCGACTTCCCCTCGGTCACATCCATGCCTGCTACTACAGAAGAACCAATGCAATTGGGGTTAGCGAGGAGTCCATTATCTACTGAAGAGTGAAATAGAAGAACCACCCAGGGGTTATGTATGTATTGCGGCTCCAAAGACCATTTAGTCTGGGAATGCCTGGTCACCCCTCCAAGGAGGTTGGGAAATACAGAGTCCCATTCGTAGGGGGAGCCACAAATAGGGTTGACAGCAGAGGTTCCCCCAGAGTTAGTCAAAGAACCAACCCACAAGGTGAACATGACCGGAACACCTATGGTGGTCTACAGATCCAGATACTCCTGGAAGACCAAGAATACCATAATGTGACGGCCTTGATAGATTGCGGCGCAGCAGGGAACTTTATTGACCATAAATGAGTTATGAACAAGGGGATTCCTTGGGTATCCAAAGAGGTATCCATACCAGTAGAGAGCGTAGATGGGAGCCCACTTACCTCAGTTCCCATCATGGAACACACCATCCCTCTACAAGTGTGTATCGCATCTCATCAAGAGATGATCATTTTTGACATAATCTCTGCAGCCTATTACCCTGTAATGCTAGGACTTCCTTGGTTACGCCTCCATGACTCTTTCGTAAATTGGACAGCAAATTATCTTTTCCTGGGGTCTGAATACTGCCTCACCCATTGTCTCTCACAGGGTTCAGTGGGTATGCACACATCCTAGCCCCTCACTACATCCTCAACCAATACCACAATTCTGAGCCATGTGAGCGGCATACCCAGACCCTATTCTCATTTCCAGGAAGTATTCTCAGTTCCACAGTATTCCAAGCTCCCTCCTCATCGCAGAGACGATTGCTGTATCACTTTAGAGCCAGACCAACCTATTCCTTTCGGTAGAATGTACATTCTGTCAGAACGAGAGAAGAAGGTACGCAAGGACTACCTCCAGACCAATCTTCGTAATGGATTAATCGCAGAATCCATCTCCCCAGCTGGGGAATCACATTTCTTCATCCCCAAGATAAACACTAAAGAATTACGCCCTTGCATTGACTTCCGCGGATTAAATAAAATCACCATTCCAGACCGGTATCCTATGCCATTGATCCCTGACATGCTGGAGGCAGTTAAAGGGGCTACAGTATACACCAAATTCAATCTTAGAGGAGTATACCATCTGATCCGAATTGGAGCGGGGGATGAATGGAAGACAGCTTTCTGCACGCCCTTCGGGCATTATGAA
This sequence comes from Ambystoma mexicanum, assembly GCF_040938575.1. Lineage (NCBI taxonomy): Eukaryota > Metazoa > Chordata > Amphibia > Caudata > Ambystomatidae > Ambystoma > Ambystoma mexicanum. The sequence continues at coordinate 277,728,590 of NC_090937.1, forward strand.
TACAGAGTCATGCCATTTGGGCTGTCAAATTCCACTGCTGTCTTCCAACGATTCATGGACCATATTTTTGCAGACGTCTTACTCCACTACGTTATTGTATATCTAGACGATATCCTGGTGTTTTCTTCCAACCTATCAGATCACATCCGACATGTACAATCTGTACTGACTCATCTTCAAGAAAATCATCTCTGCTGTAAACTCGATAAATGCAAATTCAACTGAAGCCAAGTGACTTATCTGGGATTTGTGTTATCCATGGATGGAATCTCCATGGATCCCAGCAAAGGTAACAGCAGTCATGGACTGGCCTTCTCCTTCCGCGGTGAAGGAGATGCCGCAATTTCTTGGCTTTCACAAATTTCTATCACAAGTTTGTCCCGCTATTCTCTTCAATATCACCACATCACCCGTCTATTAAAGAAAGGTGTTCCTTTTGAATGGAAGTCAGAAGCCTAATGATCATTTGATCAATTGAAGCAACTGTTTTCCTCTGTCCCGATTTTGAAGACTCCCGACCAGGAGAAGAAATTCATAGTAGAAACAGATGCCTCTCACCATGCCCTCTGAGCCATATTTTTACAGGAATCTGAACTTGGAGTGGAAAGTCCGGTAGCTTACATGTCTAAGACCTTGAGTGCTGCTGAATTGCACTCCTCTGCCCTACAAAAAGAACTGTTATCTATTAAAAGGGCATTTGAAGAATGGAGACATATATTACTAAGGGCAAAATTTCTAGTGGAGGTAGGAACGGACCATCACAACCTGAAGGCCTTACAGTATGCCCAGACTCCGAACAGCAGACAAGCCTGCTGAGCTAATTTCTTTTCACCATACGTCATCACTTTCATATTCATCTTGGGGCAAAGTAACCTCAGGGCCGACGGTTTGTCTCGAAAAGACGTACAACCTTCCGCATCATTTAAATCTGAGACGCTCTTCCCCAAGGCCCGATTTCTACATGCAGTTACAGATTTTGTACAGAAGATAAGGTCAACCTCCCTAGAGCATGAAGACTTATGCCGGCAGATGGCTCGCGATTCTGACTTTTGTCAAGAAAAAGACCTCTACTTCAAAGACACCCTGGTAGTCCTCCCAACTGCTGGCCTACAACAAGAAGCTTTGCGCATGTGCCACGACACACCTGTGACAGGACATCAAGGAGAGGCTAACACCACCAGACTCATACGAAGACACTTCTGTTGGCCTTCAATATCCAGGGACGTTCATGACTATGTGTCTTCCTGCCCTATATTTCTTCAGTCCAAGGTACCCAAGTCCTTCCCTCTTGGTAATCTTGTGAAATGCCCATCTCAGAGAAACCCTGGCAGATAATTTTGACAGATTTCATTGTCAACCTACCACCCCCAGGAGGTGCTACTGCTGTAAAGGTTTCCATCGATTACTTCACCAAGTTGGCCCATTTCACCCCTTTGCCTGGAATTCCTTCGGCAGCCCGGATGGCGACAGACTTCATAGACACTATCTTTTCACGTCACGGATTACCAGAAACTATCCTATCAGACAGAGGATCCCAATACACCTCATGATATTGGCAACACGTCTGTACTTGTTTAGGCATAAAACGTGCATTGAGTTCAGGGTTTCACCCGCAAACCAATGGACAGACAGAGCGACTCAACCAGACACTAGAAGGGTACATACACTGCTTCATTTTGGCGGCTTAGGACAACTGGATGGAGCTCCTCCCCTTAGCTTAATTTGCTTACAACAATGCTGACCACTCGACGCTTAAGAGCAGTCCCTTTTTCTGCACCTATGGTTTCCATCCGACATGTTTCCCCACAGCTTCTCTGGCCTCCACTCGACTCCCGGACATAGACGCCCTAGACTATGGAATCCAACAAGGTCACAAGTCTGCACGCAATGCCCTGCTCTTGGCTCAGGATCGAGTTAAGCTCTATGCAGACCGGCGTCAATCCCCTATGCCAGATCTGTCAGTGGGGGAGTCTGTTTGGTTGGCCTCCCAGTTCCTCCTTCGTCACTTGGTCCCATCTAAGCTGTCTCCCCGCTACTTCGGCCCATTCCTGATCACTGAGCGGATAGGCCCCGTGGCATTTCGCCTTCGTCTTCCTCCTACCATGTACAGAATACACCCGGTATTTCATGTGTCCCAACTAAAACCTGCAGTGTCTGACCATTTTCATCTGAGAACTATACCTCGTCCGCCTCCGGTATCGACTCTCACTGGCCCGGAGTTTGAAGTTGCAAGGATATGTAATTCCTGCTATTACAGGGCCTGCTTACAGGATCTCGTGGACTGGAAGGGCTATTCTCCGGCCGACCGGTCCTGGGAACCTGCTTCGGCGGTCCATGCCCCCCGCTTCGTACGGTGCTTCCACCGGCTTCACCCCGGCAAACCGGGGGCCTGTCCCCTTGGGAGAGGGCATACTGTCACGCCTCTGGTTAGGCGATGGTCCCTGTGGAGAAAGTGGAAAGTGATCCATAACATTTGCCACACTACCACCAAGATGGCGGCAAGAGAAATGAGTGTCGTTCCAGTCGCGCCCGGTCCGGCCTGCAGCTTCCGGGCTCCGCCCCCCTTTGTTCCTCACTGTGGATATCTGTGTGTGAGACCCATGGAGCAGCGTGTCACTACTCTGTTGTGTACAAAGGCTTTGTGAGTATTTTTCCATTCTTTGCCACGTATCCTGAGACTCCCGATATTGCTCTCTCTTACCTTTTCCTATCCCTCATCAGGTCTGGCCACTCTCATTCCCCTTCGGATTCGCTAGACGAAACCGAACTGCAGCATCCCTCAATACAGCTGTACGGGTATGTGTAAACCGAAGCAGTCATTCATTCCCTTCCGTATCTCGTGCCTCCTTCTAACCTTCCATTCTTACCTACAGAGCGGAATCCCTCTTCTGCACCCTCCGGTCTACAAACTACGCCTTCGTATCAACACCGCTCTCGGTGCCAGCTAAGAGTGGTCCCAGGTGCGTACTCATTCTTCCGATCTTCCGATTTCTCCCCAACCCAAAACACCTCATTAACACTCATTATTCCAGAGCACGAGATCCACACTATGGACCTCCACAGACAGCCCGCAAGCAGGCGCACAAAGATTCTAAACCGCTACTTCTCCTTCCTTTGTATGATTGTTCAAGATATTTACCTGGGCACTTATCTACTCCTACAGGCAACATCAATCCACAAGTAAAGGGGCAGAGAAGGAAACACCCCAGAGATAGTCACATCCTCTGGCCCGATTCAAGAGTCCCGCTACAAGGGTTTTCTTCCCCATGGGGATTCTATTTCCCTTATTCCTGCTTACAGGGCATGCACATAGAGTTGACCAGGGGGATTTCTCAATATCCTCTTTCAGCATCTGGGACAAGTGAGTGTTCTCTATTCTATTCCAACTGTTGATACCGGTACTCATCCATGATAGCTTCACCTCTTGAGGCCCAGAAGAGAGGCAGCGGAAAAAATATTTCCTCAGCCCACTTTCTCATTGGCCAGGACTTCTAGCCTTTCACCTTGAACTCTGGATTTTCCCTGGAGTTTAGCCTTTTTTTCTCAGCCTTCTGTTCCCCACTGCGTCTGCCGTCCCATGTGCTGTCTTTACACGAGCCACAGCCACTGGCCACTGTCTCCTCTTTAGGTCAGGCGCCCTGCTCTGATTCTTCTCTGCTTTTCTGAATGTCACAACCTTTCTCTGGACATGGGTTACAGCCTCTTCTCTAAGGATGTGATGACCCTCTCACCTTCTCTTGGGAGTAGCTTCTTGTTTACCCTTTTCTCTTTTGCGTTTGCTTTCATGCCACCTTCTTGCACTCTCCAGGTTTCCTCTTTCCCCTCATCTTCCTCCACTGTCCAGATTTTTTTATTTCACTTCACCTTGCTGCACTCTCTGCGTTCTCTGTCACTCCAGCTTCCTTCACTCTCCAGAGGTTCATCCTTGAGCTTCCTCCAAACTCTAGGGTTACAGTCTTCCTCCATCTCACTCTGATGGCCACCACCTCTACTCCAAAACCCTTGACTCCTCATCCAGTTCCCCAGCTCACTGATATTGCAACTCTCAGCCTTGCACTCCAACACTTCCTTCCACTACATTCCTGGGAATGGCTTTGTATAGGACTTGGTCTGAATAGTTTCTCCCTGAGTGGCTGTAAAGGTTATGTTATGATATGTTAAGGGGATTTATACTGTGCACTGCTGCCTTGTGCATGGTCTCTATATGCAATGGTGGATCTGAAAATAAGAGTGGATGTGTTAATGGGAAGAGGGCGAGAGTGCATAGGTGCTTTTTGCTGTTGCAGTAGTTTCAGTAAAAAAGTAGTCACTGTGTGTGTGGGTTTGCTTGTATGTGGTATGGGTTGATGGGTGTGGGCGATTGAGTCCATTTGGGCCAGTGGTAAGTTATTGGAAGAGTTTGTGAGTTTTGCTGTTTGGTGTCAGTGTGAGTGGGGGTGTGCTAGGTGCAGTGTGTGGGTGGCATATTTGGTTAGCATGTAGATTTTGTGCATGAGTATGGAAAGTTTTAGTGTGGGTTAGTGGGGAAGAGAGTGAGATCCCCAAGGCATAGGGTTACGTTTGTTTGTTTGTTTGATTTATATGGCGCACTAAACCCGGAGGTATCTGGGTGCTTTTACATAGACCCTCAAGTATACTTTCGGCATGAGTTACAATATTTACAATTGATTATGCTTAATAAAACAGAAAGGTATATACATGCAGTACAGCTGCAGCAGAAAGTACATTGGAAGTCAATGGCAGTGGTTACAGTGCCATGTACCGCACTTGAACAAGGCTCGGGATATACAGTTGTGTCAGTGGTCGTTGGCTATGAGACAATTTATAGTGTCTCGTCTAAAGCTATGAAAAGGTTGTTCGGCTCTCAAGGAGGGAGGGGGGCATTCCAGGCTTGCGCTGCCTTAGCAGGGAAACTACTCCCCGCCTGCTTTTTTTAGTCTGGATCTAGGAACCATTAGACAGAATGAATTGACTGTCCTTGTTGGTCATGAGGTGGATTTTTTTTAAGATTCTCTCAGAAAGATAGAGTGGGGCCGCTTGATTAATACATTTATGGGTTAATGAGGCAGTTTTCAGCAAAATGTTGTTCTTGGTAGTAAGCCATTTGTTCTCTCTCCTCAGTTCCGAAATGTGCTCTCCTAGACATGCAAAGTGCTGTTCTGAGCGCAAGTGCCAAGTGCTGTTCTAAATCACTGTTGCACAGATAATTTGAGTAATCAGAACCTATCATGCCATGTTCACTTAGGTTTACTCTCTTTCACAGTGGTCAGTGACTTGCATTTTAGCTTCATATGTCAAATTGCCCTGTTGTACTGTTTTCCTGAAAGACAGGCGTGCATCTATATTTAGCATTCTCTTGGACAGTGAATTCCAGAGTTTTGTTCAGATGGTTGAAACTGCCGATCCACTGTATTTTATTTTCAAATCATGTTTGGGTTCAATGCATATGTTATTTCCAGACCTCTGTTTTTTTTGGTCTACAGATTGAGAATTACTCTTGCAGGAATTGTGTGCCTTGGTCGTGGATTGCTCTGTGAACAATGCAGAGCATTTTGAAATGGATCGTTTTCTTGACTGGTAGCAAGTGTAGAGATCCTAATGCAGGTGTGATATGTCCTCTTGCTGAGTCTTGAGTCCCTCTGCTGTGTTCTGGATCCATTGTAGTGTTTTTGTTGTGAGGTTGTCAAGCATGTCAAGGTAAAAGCTGATGGCCTAGTCGAGGTCTTGGCATAGCAAGTGAGATAACGGTGAGATTTTTGCATGACAAGAGGATAAATGGAAATATCTCAATTAGAATGTAGGTGAAAGAAGCATTTCTTAACTACTCTCTTTACTTAAGGTCCAGCGTTAGGTCATTCTCCATTGGAATTCCAAGATTTGTAACCACTTTTGAGGCCTTAAGTCTAATTCACTTTTCTGTAGGCCTATTGAATAGCTGCGTGCATAGAGTGGTTGTTGGGCGCGATCATGATTTCAGTTTTATCTGGGTTGGGTTTAAGGTTATTGTTTCTCATTCATGTGTTGACTTGTGAGAGGCAGTTGAGGATGTAGTCTATGTAATTACTGGTAGTAATGTTGTAGATGATGAGTATCATTAGCAGTTTTAGCGTGTAGTCTGTGTTGCTTGAGGAATTTCATGAGCAGGCCCATGTATATGTCGAAGAGTAGTGGCGAGAGAAATGAGCCTTGTGAAACACCACAAGTTAGTGTGCGTGATATTGAGATGAAAAGTGGTAGCAATGTGTTTTCCATTCCTTCTGTCAGGAAGGCAGGTTTAACCAACAAGTGCATTTTTGGTTAAACATGCTACTATCCTTTTGATGAGGGTTGCATGGTTGATGGTGTCAAAAGCACCGGACAAGTCTAATAGTATCACAGCAGAAGTGCTGTTGCAGTTTTAATTTATTTTTAGATGGTCCCAGATGGAGATTAGTGCTGATTCAGTTCCTCTCATAGGCCTGAAACCGACTTTTGCCTGGTTCAGTAGTTCGTTGGTTTCCCCATGCATCAGGATTTTTCCAAATATGTAAGTTTCTAGCCGTTTGGCAATGTTTCATATTGGCCAGTAGTTGGTAGGGCTGTCTGTGCTTCCTGCGGGATCTTTCAGAAGAGGCTTAATATAAGCAGATTTGAAGCTCCTAGGGACTGTTCCTGTTTCCAACTAATGGTTCATGAGGTTGCAGAAAGTGTGCCAGTTTTTCTGTGCTTAGGATGTTCTTGTAGTTGTCTGGTGGTTAAAGGCCTGCTGGGGGGCCGGGTTTGTTGCTTTCCCTCAGTTTAGTAATGCGTTTTGTGGAGATTACTGTAGAGTGCTCCATTACTGTGGTTGCTTCTGAGGTTGTATCGCTGGTGAAATCATTGCTTGTGTCCTTGGGTATGGTGCTAATGACTTGTTGGATATTTGTGACTGGTTTTAAAGTGGTTTGCAAGGTCATCACAGAGTTTCTGCGAGGGAATGGTGATGTTATTGCACAATGTTGGGTTTCTTATCTCATTGATGATGTTGAACATCTTTCTGTGCATTTCTTCCATTCCTGGTTTATTCAGCATAGTGTAGTTTCTTAGGATGTCTGCTTTATAGAGCAATTTTATGGCTATTTTCTTCTGGGAGGGGGAAAAGAGTTTCTTCGTTGCTAAGAACGCTAGAGTTTCTGTAATCCATTTCTGCTTTGCACGCTAATCTTCCCCTAAACACTGCACATCATACTTCAACTCCCTTTTATAGAGGGAGGTAAACAGTACAAAGTCACTCATATTTTCTGTAATCCAATTCACAACTCCCTCGGAAAGTGAACCCCTGATCACATAACCCTGCAAGCAGTGCAAACCTCAGAGCAGCACATGTCAAGGACAGTTCACCCTCACATAATTGTGGAGGGTCTGCATCCATTTCAAAACCCCAGACCTACCCCAAACCAGTCAATGCAATTGGAAAGTGAAACCCCAATCTCACCACCCTCCTAGAAAGGTCCAGTCCAAATCTCAGTCCAACACACTTTAAGAACAGTTGAGATCCATTTCAAAACACCAAACCAGTCACCCCAACCAGAAGAACAAGAAACTGAATGTAGGCTGAATGGTGAACATATCTTCGACAAACCATTACAGTGTACACAAGAACATCTCCCCGAAGATGAAAATAGGGCATTCTGACATTTATCAACATGAAAAACAGCTTTTTATCTAAAAGAGGGACTACACTTAACTATTCAATATATCAGTACTCTGAAACGTCAAAATTATAAGAAAATCAGGATGATGCATAGTTCACAGTATGTGTTACATGCACAGTAGTACATTCTTCAAAGTCATCAAATCTTTTATTTATTAGTTATTGATAGAGGCAAACATTAAATGAAACATGCAAAATACAAATCCAAGCACTCCCAAGAAATGAAGAATTAAATCATGCTAATTAATTCTATGACTGTGCAGATACTTTGCTTACTACCAAGCAGTGGAACAAAGAGCATCCCATTCCAATTTGGAAACTCCTATAAACCGCACATTTTCTGGAAAATTTTACAAAATGAAGGAATTCACTTCACATTTTTTGCCAGGCAGGATCAAATGTAAACATCAGGCTCTGAACGTAGAAAAAAAATACAAGCTGCACAAACTTTATTACTTTGGAGTTCAATGTCATCAATTTTTGGTTATTATTGAGTTTGATTTCATTAGGCCGACACACTTTTGAGTTTTATGTTGCTGAATACATAATAGAAAGCATAACAGCAAAATACATTAGTGATTTATCTCCAAAATACTTTTCTGACACCTTAAAAGGGCAACCATCTTTCAGTGGATAGGGTTCAATTTTGTGCCATTTAGCTAAATACCACGTTCACTTCAAATTTGGGTTGAAAATCCTTCTGCATTCCAAGAGGGCTAAGACACACAGCCAGTGTACACGATAGGATGCAAAACGGTGCCAACATTAGTCATGTCCACATTGTTGCAAGAAGCCGAATTTGCCATACTTTCCCATAGAACTGTCCATTAAAAATCTGAACGTGTTGAAAAGAACAGGAAGAAGTAAAATGCATTTGTTGCTATAGGCGTGTATTAATGGAGAACAAGACCGCAAGACGAACAAGACACTGCCAAAATACTGAAGCAGGCCTGACATACTATTGCCCCCTGGCGGACCTCTGAGCCACTGTACACACAGACAGCCTGGTAATACAGAAAATCCCAATAATTGCGACCCAGAGTCAGGCCACTCGCAGACACTTTTTTCATAACACCTTCAATGCACCATAAATAGTTTCAGTCCGAAGTTGATCCCATGGACTACAAAGCCAATGTTTCAATGAGATAGTTGGAGAAATATGTTACTAGGAGGAGCAGCAGGGTGTGGCAACCATCTGTGTGACAAAATAGCTGAAATCATGGGAACGGATACTGGAAGTGTCAATTAAATGTTACCACGGGTCGCTATTTAGCTAATCCTACTAATTATGATTGGTTCATCTGCATGGTGATATTTTCATAATGACATGTGACAAGTTAGGTCATTTAATAGCAGTTGTTCTAAAATGTCATTAGGGGTTGTTCTCACAATATCAGCTATAGGTGCTGGCCAATGATGTAGAATTGGATAGGTCATTTGTTTTGGTGGAATCCGGTGGAGCCAGTAGGGAGAGAGGAGTGTGTCTTTACAGTTTAATCTGAAATGTTTAATTTACTAATTGGTTCATATGCTAAATCTGTGGTTTCCATCTATAAATATTGAGGCCCAATGTGGGCGGATCAAGGGTCTTTTGGGTTTTGGTTTCCTGATCCATTGATCTCCCGGCCATATTGCAATCAAGAAGCTGTCTTTCTACATCCTGTGCACTTCATATATGTTTCTGTGGATTATTTGGAGTCAGAACAATACCTTTCTACAAATTTTGGCAACTGGCTGACACGATCTCCGGTGCCCCCGGGAAGCTCCTGCAGCCCCTGCAGCCCCTGCCGCAGACAGTGTGACACTGTACCCCGCCTCCAGTGAGCAGTTTTGTGTGCAGATTCAGTGAACAGACACCTTGTTGCCTAAATGTCTGGTTGGTCCCTGAAGTGAAAAGGGGGGCCGTGTCAGACTGCAAGGAAGTTAAAGAGGAGGACACCTAGAACTTGAGTGCACTGTCTGTGTCAAATACAGTGATTTTTGTATCTTCCTATCCTTTTTGTTGTCGACATTGCATGTGGAAATTGCTATAATTTTAGAGAGTAAAAGAAATATTGGGGCGAAAGTTACTCTGAATGGGGAAAAGCAACGTTGTTTTGTATAAGAATTGATGAGCTGTTGAGGTGAAGCTCCCCTTTAGTACGAGGAAAGATAACATCATAGGTTGTTGAAAAATAGTGAATTGATGTTGGGTAGCTCCTCGTAGATGAAGGAAAGACAGTAGAGTGCATAAGAAGTGGTCCTATGGTGAAAGGACAGATTAGCCCTCAGTTCTAGCGTGAGGAGAACTTGAGGAGGAATTGAGTACCCTCACCTCAAAAGTAAGGAGGCAGGGGTAGAGCGGGGCTACATATAATTAAGTAAACACGTGTTTTACTACAGGTATTGTTGGCAGCTGTGGTTTTGATGTTTAGGCCTTGTTGGTGCACTGTGTAGATAGGGGTGTTTTGTGGTAAGACATTTTTGCTTTTCAAATTGCATTCTGTGATGGTGTTTTTAGTTGTTGTTTATGTAAGTTGCTTGGTTTGTTGCAACGTTATTTTGAAAATAAGGTACAGCTGGATCGATGCCTGCAGATTGTTGATTTTTGAGTAAGGTCAGAGCCTCCAGGTATCATGAGTTCTCCATTAGAACATTTGTGTAAAGCACTTCCACAACACAGGGAAACAAGTATAAAATACCACGCAGAGTGACTACAGGGAACCTTGGGTAAATTGTTCAAAGCTTGTCCCGAAAAGGGTTTTTTCAAATAAAGCATATTAAAACATATGCATAGATATTTATAATCAGCTTAATAAGGAAAGCAATTCAAAATCAGTCAAGCTATACTCTATTCATGGAAAATGAACACAGTAGAAGAAAATGACCCGGATAACAGTGCAGGAGGAACCAATCAGGTGTGCAGACAAGTTACTCCTCTGTCCCCTTATGGCGTCTTTCCTCACTAGCCAGCCACAGAATACCCCAACCCTCAGTTTATGCCCCCAGTTGACGATGAAAAGGGAGCCCCGGGAAAGTAAACGGTGTCAGCAGAGATACATTGATTTTAGTAATTGAAAATAAAGTGTGTAGGACATAAGAAGCAGCATTACAGAAGACAGAGGAGGAGCTAGCGAAATTGACACAGGGCAAATGGGAGAGACAATGCACATCGATAGACACAGACCAATGGAGGGCAGGACAGATACTTTTCAAGATTGACAGCAAGGTGGTACAAGACCCACAGATAGCAATGAGTGGGTTGTTCCACAGCCAGGAGGAAGCCACAGGATATCTTATCTGCCTAGAAGGAACAGCAGGGGGGTCCTACCAGTTCAATAGAAATAGCACCTGGCCTTCAAAATAGAAACAAACACAATGATAGTGTAGCCTATGACTCATTGTACTCTGAAAGAAAATTAGACAATGATGATGATTAATGGGAGACAGAAGAACAGGAAGATATAACACTATTGGCTGACAGGCTTAGACCGCGGCCAGGCAAAATGGCACTAGCAAAGGGTAAGGAGAGAGAAAGCCTTGCAGAGTAGAAAATGAGGAACACAGTTCATGTTGTTACAGAAGGGTCCCAGGAGAGCACAATAGGTGCCCTGAGCCCATATGGATAAGGTTAACTTAATGCATACCGTGCCCTCCCCGACAGTGAGAGCTAGCAAGTTGATTTATGCCCTCAAAAATAATACGGCTGGGATCCCTTTAGCAGTGGGGGACATGAAGAGTTTGCTCACCTTCCTGTTGGATGTTAGGGTATAAGGAGGTGAATTGAATAACACTGCACACAATGGTGCCCAATTCAATTACAGTTGAGCACAGGTGTGGACGATTTTGAGGATTATGTACACTGATAGGCCCGATATTAACTCAATTAAGGCCCACACTGTCAGGAATAGGATTTGGGGCAAGAAAAGGCATGTTAACTGCAGAAAATAGGTTGGAACTACATTTCCCAGCAACCTGCGGGCTACATGTAGTTCATGTTGTGTTTGCGCGAGGAGCCAGCTGGTATCAATGAGGCAATTATGTGGCTTACTAAGCCGCGGACCGCCCGTGCCCTGGTGCGGATAATTAATGATGTGCAGCACGGGCGGTCACAGCTTTCACGAGTGAAGAGAACAGGATGACACGTGGAGCTGGAGGAAAGCTGATTCTGGAGCCCGGGCCGCGGCGGTGAGCAGTGTCGGCCCCGGCAGCTACCTCGCTTAATTTCTCTACGTCCAGGTGTCCTCGCGATGCACCTGGGCACTCAGATAAGTGGCTGAGCATTTTCTACTTTATGGGGAGTAAAAGTGTTTCCCGTCTTGCATTGTGCTAAACTGTATTACATGGGAATACATGGCGGTATTGGCGCTCCTCTGCAGCCAGGGATATAAGCACGCTGTGAACTGTTTCCTACATGTGTTTTTTGCATGATACTCCGGCAAGTTTTTTCCCAGGGGTCTCTTGTCTTTGTGGCAGTACCGACAAGGCTCGAGTGTGGATGACACTCCATACGCTCTTTCAGTTGATGAACTCTGGGGCAACTTCCACGCCCATCTGATTACAGCACGCCATTTGTGCAGTTCTAGAACATTATGGTTATGTTATTTTGACTAGATTACATGACGATTGCGGGAGCTCTTCTAGGAATTCAGGAAGAGTGCTGCTAAATGTAATGTTTTTGTGTTGTTGTTGCTGGCCCACTGGGCCATGTGTCTTATGTCTTCATTACAGGGAGACTCCGTTGTTTGTGCCATACAGCTTGCTGTTATGATCATGTCTTGCCCTTTGGTCCTCACACGCTTTATGTCTTGATGTTTTGTGCCCTCGTGTGAATGTTGGTTAGGAACCTGGGTACAAGGGAACATTATGTTTTGAGTGAGTTGATTAAGCATGTATTAGGATACCTAGGTTATGTAGAGCATCAGGAGTGAGGCAGGAATAGGAACTAGTTGGTTCTGGAGGTTAGGTTAGGAATACAGGAGTTGTAGTAGACTTTGAATATTATGTACATGCATGTTTTCTCTTCCCCACCTTTCCCTTATCTGTCCACACCCTTTCCCTAACTCCTTCTTCCCCCATTGGCTGCCACATGGTTACCTGTGCTTACCAATATCCAGGCACCCGTGCCAACCACGGTGGGAGGGTCGAACTGTTCGGCTTCTGTGGTTCGGGAGAGGGGGTAGACACCCTTTCATCCCTTTGGTTTTGACACACACAATGATACCAGATGAGGGCCCTGCACTCTACATTTAGCAAATACAAGAGATGGGGAGGTTAAAGACCGGGAAGGCATAGGATACAAATGTTGCTGTTTTCTATCACATGTTATGAAAGGGACTCCCCACAAAAGTACAAGCTGATGTAAATAAAGTGGTTGGGATCGAGGCAAAAGCATGGCCTGAAATCCAGGCATCTCTAAATTTGGAGGGAACCCCGAAGTATACCAAATAAATAGTGAAATCCCTACCTTTTTCTGGGCAGGAAAAGTTTAAGTATTAAATGAAGGTAGATGGATTTTGAAAGAAACAGTTCAAAGGATTAGAATAAGTTAAACAAAGTATCACAAAAGTTTATTAAACAAACATTGATAAAATGTACAATACATGAAACATCAATGAATGTTAATACATAGATACAGGCATAAAAGAATTCTAAAAAAGAATCAGTGACTGTTTGTATCCTTCTGATGGTACTCCTATGATGTAGAGTAGAAAGATTAACAAAGAAAGAAAAGAAAGGGAAAACCTCTTAATTTCATTCACATTGTAAACAATTGAAAATCTAATTTCTATATAGCCCTGTTATCAATAAATGCAGGGTATAGCTCTCAACATGTTTCTGTTCACTGTTATTACCTGGAACATTCATCAGGAGAAAAGATTTTTAGTCACATAGGCTATCGGGAAGTGTAGCTTCTGTTTATCCTTATTTTCAAATCAATCAGCAAAGAATCATTGAACTGTTACAATCAAAAACAAATAATAGAATAAGCTGTGAATGCTAAAATGCTATTAATAGTCGTTATTGACCAGGACAATTATCTGGTGATTAGGTACCTGATATTGTCTGTGGGTGCAGTTAATGAGACCAAGTTCTGATTAGGAATCGTACCACTTAGGAGCTTTAATTGTAACTGGTACATATCCAACTCCAAAATATGCTCAATGTACAAATCATCATCCAAGGGTTGTTCCGTTTCTCTTTTGGTGCCCCCAAATTAGCACCATTCTTTCGATCATGGCTTGTCCCTCTTTTTAAACTTTTTAATGTTAGAATGATTATTGATGCCATGGACTTGTGCAAAATTATATATGTTTGCTCTAACAGGTTATCTTGTCTGGGCATGGAATAGACATAGCAAATCTTGGCCGTATGTCTCCTCTTGACTCATATTCTGTTTTATTGAGGTGAATTTGTGTTGTCCACTTCTTTGTATACCTGTTTTACCTGAACAGCTGTGGCAAATGTTTTTTTTTATCTGTTTTTTCTTCTGTGATGTTTGTCGTCTGTGATGTTTTATCGACATTTTCTGAAATAGGCACAATATGATGATGATGTCAATCCCTTAAAATGGTCCTTGGTGAAGAGTGTTTGAATCTCTAATGGGCATTTTTTGATTGGGCAAGAAAATGTCCTGAAGACGGTGTTAAGAAAATCTATAGGCATGTTTCCCTGCCTGCCAATTTTGTATTGTTTTTCCTAGATGGAGCTGTCCATGGAGAGGGAAATCATAATCTGTGAGTTGCTCTGCTCTGGGCATCTCCAACCGCAACACATTTTGATGCCTATGGATTCTGTCTGCCTTTTTATACAAGAAGAAACCAGACAGAATCCAGAGGGACCGCCTGGAATGGTGGCTGTCCCACCATTACTGATCACCGCTGGGCACGCATGCTTGCTAGTGGTGGGGTGGAAAATGGAACAGAACCCCTCAGGCCGTGCCAATAACTATAAAATGTGGCACCCTCTCGCCAGGTGAAAAATGATTAAAATCCAGTACAGTGGACCAGGGATGCGGTCATTGATGCAGACATCATCAGTTCTGCTGATTATACTGCCAGGTTTGAAAAGATAACCCTCATTTTGATGCCCCCGGGAAATGCATCGGAGTTGGCTGCGTCTGTGACTTCACCCACGGCCCACTCGACTAGATGTCAATAATTTTTCAACTGGTGCGGAAAAAGGCAAAGGAGTGTTGGTGCTCCCGGGGTTCCTGTGCAGGCTAGCATACTAGGGTAACGCCCGAACCAAAAATGCAAAATGCTAGTGTGGGCCAGTTTTTTGGTCAAAGTGGCCAGTTTTTGGGCGAATGTGGGCCAGTTTGATGAGTTACTTCACTATGCGGATAGTTGTTTGACCAGTGTTGCTCAATAAATATTCTTTGAAATGCACACATTTTATCAAAAAACTCCCCCTTGGGTACTATTCAAACAGTCTGTCAGAAAAGTAATGCATTGTCATTTGCAACTGTGGACTACTTTTTCATTGGTGCCCGAGTCAATTGAATACCGCAGTCCGACCCTGTTCCTGTGCTATTCTCTGCTCCAGGTCATGAAATTAACTTTGACCATCATTGTACACACATGTAAACAGGGCAGCGATCCGTCATGAACATACATGGTGGCCGTCATTACAAAGAGCTCCCAGCAGGGTCGGCCTTGGCCATAAAATTCTCGGACACCAATTAAAAAGTGCCCCACAGTCGCAAATGACTATTAATTATTTTTTGTGACATTGTTTGAATAATACCCAAGTGGGAGTTTTTTGATAAAACGCGATGCAAATTGTGTATTAATTCAGCAACACTGTCATGTTATGTTATGTTATTTGGCATTTATATAGCGCTCTATATATCATTGTTATGACCTCAAAGCGCTGGCAGGTTGAACGCCCTCGGGGACCGTAGTCCAGGTCAGTTGAGCGTGTAAAGTCTCAAAAGGTGCATGGGTGCACCAGTTATGTGTGCAGTTTATGCGGTTGCCTGATGGTAGCGGCATCCTAGCATTAGATATGGTGGTATTGATATCAGTTGAATGTGTGCAGTCTGGAGGGTGGACACCAAGACTGGGTTCTGGCTGCGTTAGGACTGTGTAAAATGCTTATGTGTGCAGCTAGGCCAGTTTGTCATGGGATGTAGCTGCGTTTTATTAGAATGATGAGGTGTTCATGGGGTAATGTTCGTATGTGAGCAGCTAGGCCGAAATTGATCGAGGGGTGTAGCTGAGAGAGTAGGTATAGTGATATGGGAGTGGAGTATTTGGGTGGCGTTATGATCTAAGGAGTTCGCTATTCCGCATTTCAAGCGTGCATTTGCTAAATAGTGACTTTAAGCATTTTCAGCGGCATCATTGCTCGGGATCTCATTGAGCATTTGTCATCAGGTTGCAAGGGCTCAGTCCCCTCAGATGGTCATGGTAGACATTAGGGAAAGAGCCGTGTTTTTAGAGCTTTGCGGAAGGTCATATAGTCTTGGGTGTGTTGGTTCAGAAGGCGGATCCTCCGATCCTGACAGAGTTAGAGGTTGGAATCACTAGAAGCAGTGCAGTGCTTGATCTTAGGGTGCGAGATGGGAGGTAGGGTTGTATCTTTTCTTGTAAATACATTGGGCCAGTCTTGTGCACTGCTCGCTGAGTGATGCATAAGGTATTGAAGGTGGTCCTTCGTCCGACTGGGAGCCAGTTCAGGGTCCACAGAGTTGGTGAGATGTGGTCTCTTGGACCCAGTGCGAGGAGCAGTTTTGCGGCAGCGTTTTGGGCTCTTTGGAATTTGTTGAGTTGGTATGCCGGAGCTCCGAGGTATAGGGAGAGGGCATAGTCCAGTCTCGACATCACAATAGACATAACTGCGGAAAGTCTGTTTGGGTAGGAGACTGGTAACACTGGTAACACTGGTCAAAACTACTAGCCGCATAGTGATGTACCTCAGCGAAATGGCCCACATTGGCCAAACAAGTGGCCCACTTTGACCCAAAAAACTGTCCCACATCAGCATTTTGTGTTTTTGGTTCGGCCATGGGCCTATTGCCCTACAGGCCAGTCCGACTCTGGCACCTATGGATTCCATCTGCTTTCTGCTGCAGTAAAAAAAGGCAATGTCCATAGGAACCGCAGCCCCTCCACTTGATTCAAAAGCCTGATGGAAGCATAACTGCTGTCTATTTTTATGGTTGGAAAGTGGAAACATACTGACCGAATATCTCACTGCGTGCTCCACTTTCTCTACCGAAACTGCATCAAAATCTCTCCCAGGCAGTGAATTACGCTCTCTGCATGTTTCACTGTGTCTGAACCGTTTCTGATGTGGGTGGGTAATGGTGCACGGCAGTGGTATTGGATGTGACTATGGGTATGCTGGGATTTGTGATATGGATGTGATGCATTCTGGCAACTGTAGTGTATTGCATGTGCCTGTCCATCTCTGCTCAGATTGGGACGGTGTGTCCCAATGTTGTCTCGTGTGGTTGATGTGATTCATGCTGACACAATTTTGTCATTAATGGCTCTGCATTGGCATGGTAGCTCTGGACATGCATTGGTGCCAGACAACCCCCCTTGTCTAGAACCCATTCAGCAATGTGTGTGTGTGTTGATGCACTCACCCAATAGCCAGGTCCGCTGTCCCCCATAATGCGCCATGTATGCAGGCAGGGTGCTGTTCCGCATGACCATGAAGTCGTGGGTTGATCCTGGGAAGCGGGCACAGCAGTGAGTGATGGTGAGGTCAGCATCACGGGTCACCTGCACATTCAGTGAGTGGTACAGTTTATGGTTCCTGTACACCACCTCTGTGGCGGTGGGGGTTCCGCCAGCTCAAAATATGTGGAGTATACTTCTCCCAACAAATTGGGCATTCCTGCAAGTGCATGGAAGCAGCCCTTGGTGGCATTCACCTGTGCATGGGTGGTTAGAGGGGCAATGTGCTGTGACACATGATGCAGGAGGCCATCCATGACCGGCACCAGCACTCTTGAAAATGCAGGCTGCGATATGCCATGCAGCTCGCTGACTGAGTGCAGAAACGTGTCTGTGGCAAGAGAGTGCAGAACTGGCATCAGCTTCAACAGGGGTAGTATAGCTATACGGATGCCTATGCTGCTCTGAATGTCACCCTGTATGAGCTCCACAGTTCCAGGATGGTTTCCTGGTACAAGGTATGGATCTGCCCATCCGTCAGGGTGCATGGTGTTGCCCTTGTGCAGGGTATTGGTGCACGCCTCTGTGTCTCCACTTGCATGGCATTGTTTATCATCATGATCCTCCTCCACTGCCTGTCCTCCTCTTGCCCCTGATGCAGCTCCTGTTCATACAGCTGCACTCCAGCATGCGTCTATTCCTACTACTGTGAGTGGCAGCATGGTTGTGTTGGTCAGTGTGTGTGTTGTGGGTGTCATCTATTCCAGCAGTTTCAGTGCTCATTGTGTGCACCTGGGCCTGTTTACCGCCTGCTCCGCGGTGCCGGTGTTACAGGCTTGGATTTGCACTGGTGCTACTGGAAACAACCACTATCGTAATGCTGCCTTATTTTGGTCGTGCCAGCACGTCTTATGGTAGGTGCTGATGTATCCGTTGACTGTACTACCGGCAACGGTGGTACAGTGTGCGGTGTTCCCGGTGTTTGTGTTACCAGCATTGTCTCTCGTAGTAGTGTGGTCTGGAAAAAATGCTGGTAAACGGAATTACCAGCACTTTATTTCCAGACGGTGAAGCACTCTGCCGCTACAGCCAGCTCTCTGGGGAATTGCCACCGCGGCCCAGGTGCCGTGATAATAAGGAAAGTGCCCATGCGGTTCTGGCCAGCACTGTGTCCTCCAGGCATGCGTCCCTTCTGGTGCGAATCACAAGCACATGGGAAAGCACGCCACCTGGATTCATCGTGCACCATGCCTGCCGCACAGCCTGCTGGGGATTGTAGTCCATGCCGATATTGTACTTTCCCAGCACAGGCTACTCCCACGCTTCGCCCCCTAACCTTCACAAAGTCCTGCCGGGCTATGTATGCATGGAGCAGCCCGGGAGGTGAAGGGTGGCGAGGGTGGGGCCCTGAAAATTAAGTTCTGGGTTAACAGGCACTAACTCAGGTGTAGGGGAAGAAGCAGAGGGAGTCCCGGGTTGCTCCTTTGAGCAGCCCTGTGAAGAAAGCCCCATGCCGCTCAGCATGTCGCAACCCATTGCAGAGGGGGCAGGCCTGAAACACTGGCAAGGCCGCGGAGAAGAGGTGGTGGGATTGGCAGCATCCCCATTGTCATGGGGATGCCACCAAACCGAAGATGGCGACGGGCAACATGGCAGTGAACGTGGTGGCGTCCCTATGGAAATGGGGATGCCGCCAGAAGACAAAATGGCGCTGCGGGTGCGGCAATGGTGTCAGGTGGCTCCCACAGCCAACGGGGCCCACCCAGAATAAATTAACAATGCTGTGGGTGTGGCAGTGATAATATTGTTTGAAGAAAGCAGAGGGCACAGAGCGCCATCATTTGACAACCATGACAGGATCAGTCTGCGACAGAGATCCATCCAGCATTGCCATCAGCCAGCTGTTTCACCAGCCAGCATTACTTTCAGCCAGCAGACAGCACAGATCCAGCACCCCAGGACAGACTTCAAGGTACTGTAAAGCGGAGACTGACTGCAGCTGTCACCCCATTGTGACACAGTGTCTTATATGTTTATGGTGTATGTAAATATATGTGCATGTTGTTATGAGTATTATTAATTATTGTTAAGCAGATTAAATGTTGAGTTGGGGATCTAAGGCGAATGTTAAGTACATTAAAGGTTAAGTAGGATTAATAGTTAGTAGGACACTGTAAAGGTATGTCATTAGATAAAGAAGGCAGTAATGGGGAGGGAGGTACTGTGGCATGAGGTAGTGGGATAGGGTGGCGGCCTGCCAGAAGACGTCTTGCAAGATGGGACCCCCAAAGAAGCTATCCTCTGGCCACACACTCTGTGTGGTTGCTACCTGGGTGTAGGTAGGGGTCTGTTGTGCCAGACTCACCCTAAGAGTCCATGAGACCCCTCCAAGGAAGGGTGAGCTGGCATAGTGGGCCCCCAGTCAATTGGAGCGCATGCCAGGGGGATCCTAGGGAAGGGAAAGGGTTTTAGTGTTTTTAGTAAATAAAGAGGGGTCCTGTTAGGATCCCTATAAAATTCACTCTGGTGAATGTTTCCCTTAGTGATCCAAGAGCTGAGGGTGTGGCCCATCTCCTGTTCTCAGCAATTTTATTTTAGCAGGTACAGCACCCCTCCCTACCCAAGCGGCTGGTGGTGGTGGTATCCATGGGAACTGTCCCTGCTCCGGGGAATGGGAGTGTACACCCTTGAACAGACCTGGGCCGGTAAACAGGGGCTGCATAAACAATGGTGTTGAGCCTCCCATAGATATGTCACCTCAGATTTACTCTAGTGCGGAGGTCTTCAAACTGTGGGGCGCGTCACCCCAGGGGGGCGCGGTCGCCTCCTGGGGGGAGGGGGGATGAAAGCCCAGCATGAAATGTAAAAATATACCTTCTTTTTTTTTTAGATTGGAGGAAATGGTCTGGGGCAGCTCACATGGTGGTCAGACTGGGCCATAAAACGGCCTTAGGCACCAATGAAAAAGTGGCCAACATTTGTAAATGGATATTCAGTCCTTTAGCCACAGACTATTTGAATAGTACCCAAGGGGGTGTTTTTTGTTCAAATGTAAACAAATTATGATATTTAAAGAATATTTATTGAGCAACAATGTCAAAACTACTAGCTGCATAGTGAAGTTAGTCCTCAAACTGGGCCACGTTGGCCAAAAAAGTGGCCCATTTTGACTGACCTACACTAGTATTTTGCATTTTTGGTACGGTCATTGCCCTATTGCCCTATAGGCCAGTCCAAGCCTGGTGGCTCATCCATAATGGGTGAGGGGGCGTCCACCCACTGGCCCATCCACCCATTATGGAGGAGTCCAGGAGCCAGCCCAGTTAAACACTGAGCACTCCCTAAGCTGCTTTTTCCAGCAGAGGGAGTGCTCCTGGGCTGGCTGAACTGTCAAAGGGAAACACTGAGCCATGCAACACTGGGGGCGTTTTGCTTCGCCAGCCTTGCATAGGTCATTGGAAATGCTGGCTGGGGCGCTGCATGTAAGTATGTGCAAGGGGGCGCTCCTGCCCCTACACGCACATACGGGCAGAGCAACCTGGAGCGAGGCATTTTAGAAACCACACGCAGGCCCCTGCAGAAGGTACGTTTATGGTGATTTATATTTTATTTAAATATGTGTATGGATGCATGTATGCTTTTGTTATAGGACTGTGGTGGGAGCCGGATGGGCGGGAGCACTGGGATAGTGGTGGGAGCATGATGGGGAGAGCCCAGGGTCTGTACTGGGATTAGGGTGCAGTGACGGCGCGCAATCCTTCATAGTGATTTCTACATACTGTCCATCTGGCACTTTTGGGGGGGCCCGGCATGCCCAAATTCTGCTCAGGAGGGGCCCAGGCCAAAAAAGTTTAAAGACCACTGCTCTAGTGGCATGAGTCTATGCAATGGCATCGGACAGTGCATTGACCCTAATGTTTTCTCCAGATTCCTTGGGTTTCTGCCTTAGTGACACACTCACGATTATCTGATCCCAAAGTCATGATCGCGTAGCTTTCTAGGACACCTCTGATTGACAGAGAAATCTCTAGCAAGCTATGCAAACCTCATTTAGGGTGTACACGTTCGGCCAGTTGAGCTGTCATATTTTTGTTCCTGGTACAAGGTGCAAGCTGGCTTGTTCTAGTGACTGTGGGTAAATTAATCAGTTTTAGTGGCAGCAGACCTGCCTAACCTCTTGGTTTGTCCCGGACCCTCTGGGTTTTCATGCTCTTCTCCGGGTCCCTGGGTAAGAGCATGAAACCTCTGGTATTGCCAGGGCTGCAATAAAATGCAGTGGCTGTCTTCCCTCAGCAGGGATCAAAGGATGCCTGGGAGAAACAGCGCAGCCACTCAGACAGCAAAGTCCACAGGGCCCCCACTGGGGCATTTACACACACAACACGTCTTTGTTAATGGTTAATAATAAGAACAGAGGGAGGGCATTGGCCATTTTGCATCAGAAAAATGAATCAAGCTCCGGTGAAATATCCAATGATGTGCCTTATTTAAAGTGTAAGCACAAAAGTGATGGGTGGAAGGTTTTGAATGAATCTAAACCACTGGCATTGCTCTGGGCAACCTTCCACACCACCGTTTTTTAGCCCGTCTGCGCCATTGCAAAAGGGTAATCAGTCAGGTACTGCCACCAATGGTAGCAGCCCAGCCCGAACCGCTAGGCCAGGTCCCCTCTGCACAGAAACACAAGCAACCCCAGACATGTTTCGGCCTTGTTGGGCCTCCTCAGTTAGGTGCAGCTTGGTTCCCTATGGTGCAGCGGGCAAGGGACCCACGTCTGGGCATACCCTCTCTCACATAGTGAGACAAACATGTCTGGGGATGCTTGTGGTCTCGTGCAGAAGGGATGTGACGTAGCAGTTCGGGCTGGACGGCCCAAGCCTGATTTGCGTATGGGGTGTTTCAACTTCTGTAATGACGTGCAAGGCTGAAAAACGATGGTCTGGAGGGTTGCCCAGAGCTTTGCCCGTGGTTATGATTAATTCAAAACCTTCCAGCCATCACCTTTCTGTTTTGCCAGGGCCTTATTTAAAGACAAAAGTATTTAAACTGTTTCACATTTTGATTTTGTGTTCTTATTTGACACACAAAGAAGGGTTTACATTTATGCAGAATTTAACATTGTCCACAGCACATATTAATATGCAAGATGCCTATAAGGAGGTGTCTATTCACAGAATCTTTTTTTATGTGGCTTTAAGTCTTAAAAATACTTTTGCAAAATCTAAAGATCATTTTTTAGACTTGCATTACTTTGCATTATGGAGCTTGTATTGCTATATTCTTGGTGGCGCGAGAAGGGCTACCATTACTGTTTTTGCTTAATATTTTTTATTAAAGGGTTTATATATTTGTCAAGCTATTTGTGCTGCTCACTTAATTTCTTTTCATGAATCACAGTATTCTGAAAGGCACAAATTAACACGTACTCCTAACGTCTAGATCCGAGAAGATAAGTGGTCCAGTTTAAGCTGTTGCCCATCTCAAATCACAGCTTCACCACGTACTAAAGCGTGTGATCCTGGGCAAGTGATTTTATTTCGCTATGCCTCATCTAAGGAGTTTTAATGATAAATGTGTAAGCTCTGCTGTTGAGCTGAAAAGATGATGATCAACTCATGAAACAGAACAGATGTGTTTTGTTGTTTTCAGAACAGAACTATGTATTCTTACTCAGATAGAAATAAATTAGAGATGCTGATAGTAAGTTGCAATTACTCAATGATTTATTCCACATGTGTACATGCTAAATGTTCATTTGGCATGAGTGTGGGTCTGGCGAGGGCAGTGATTATAGTACTTATAGGTGCTACGAGAAATCTCAGGGTTTTTGATTTTCAAACAGACAGGTCTGGGTGGCAGTGGCCTTTGCATGAAAACGGTAAATATTTTGGGAAGCATGGTCACTTTTCTTTGTAGTATTCAGATAATGCCAATGGCAGTGTGGAATGCTGGTTGCTTGTCAAAGCAGCTTTGCATGAAGTTAATCTTGTGGCTTTCCACACTTTTGGCGGTGCACGCTAGCTGTGTTTTAAGTTAAACATATAGCAGATTTCAGTTCTACCACTAGATGGCAGCAGTCACATGGGTTAGGAATAGTACGGCGAGGACACGGAAATAACAGCGCTGTTCCTAAAGGAGCCAATATTGTGGTCTAGTGGTTCAATTCTTCGTTTTACTTTCCATTTTTCCTTAGCTATTACAGTCGGTGTATCATTGTGGCAAGTGTTACTCCGAGGACATTTAAAGATAGCAAACTACTTAGGGGGACCCGTGACCAGATTTAAAACGTAAATAACCAGGACACGGCAACTAACATAAAAGTAGGACCAACTCTTGAAAGTGACGGTCAAGGCACTACACTTCAGGAGCGTTTGGAGGGAAAGGGGGTTTAAGTGCTACTTTTCAAAGGAACACATATCATAATTAATTTATCACAAACTAACTGTTGGACTCTGTCTGGCTACGCAATAACGAGACGGAGCCAATGCTGCTGTGAACCTTCTTTATTCACGCCGATCACTTCTCTGCCTCCCGCCACCCCCGCCCCCCTCCCCTTCCTCCTTCTTCCCGCTCTTTCCCTCAAGTCTTTTTTAAAGGGACTGTGTCCCTTTTGTCCAACGTACAACACCTCCCCTGTACTTAACATGGGAGCCCAGTTACATCTGTTCGATGAGCCTCACTGGTCTCTTTACTGTTCGAGGGGTCTTCCCGGGGATTCTCGGCTTTCGCCGGTCGACTCCACTGGGGGTTCTGCTTCTTCTTCTTCACTGAAGTTCTCGTCGGGTGTCTCTTGTGCTTCGGGCTCCTCCAGATATAGCTTTTTGAAGAAATGTGATGTCTCCCAGTTCTCCTGTTGCCGTAATCATGGGCCCCTTTATGGCTGTGATGATTCGCGGCTCTGGACTGTATCGGGTGTCCGTCTTCTTGCGTTGAGTTTGTTGCACCAGGACCATTTGCCCCATCTCCAGTTGTTGTTCTTTCGCTCTCCGTTTGGTGTCGGCCCATTGCTTGGCCCTTCTCTTCTTTTTGGCATCTCGTTCCCTGATGACGAGGTCTTCCTCAGGGGTATAGTCCTCCCATCGGGGAACGCGTGTCCTGGGTTGGTACCTCACCATGAGTTCAGCTGGTGGCTTTCCCGTGGCATCGTGTGGGGTATTTCGGTAGCTCCGAAGCATGCTGCAGATGGCCTTCGGGTGCGGCGTCTGTTCTGCTGCTGCTTTTTTTGTCTGGTTAGTTTGATTGTGGCCATAAACCTTTCCACCATCCCATTGGCTTGGGGCCAGAGAGGTGTAATCTTTTGGTGGTGGAAGCCTAGGTGACTTGCGAAGTTTGCAAATTCTTTCCCTTGAAACAGGGAGCCGTTGTCGGTCTTGACGACGTTGGGAATGCCCCACTCGCTGAATAGTTCGTCCACTATGGGTGCGGTTTCCACGAAGGATGTTGACGGCGTTTGCTTGACAAAAGGGAATCTCGAATTTTCGTCCATCACTACTAATAGATAGCCTCCTTCTTCTAAAGGTCCATAGAAGTCCATTGCGACCTTTTGCCAGGGTCTTGTCGGGAGCGTGGTTAGTTGCAGAGGGTTTGGGTTTGGTCCTCTCGCTGCCAGTTGGCATGGCCTGCAGTGTCTGAGCATGTCTTCTACTATTACATCCATGTAGGGGAACCAGACGTAGTTCCTGAGAAATCGTTTTGTGTTGTCCATTCCCCTCTGGCCCTCATGCGCCAGTGTTGCTAGGGTCTTCCTTAGGTCCCTTGGTGCTACTAGCCTTCTCCCCCGTAGCAGGAGTCCTTGGTCTGTGGCTGTGAGTTCGTTTTGTATTTTGGCCAGCCGGTCCAGTTCCTTCTGGTTTACATCCTCCCCCCCGGTTTCCTTTGTGTGACGTTCCCTCCATTTGTTGGACCGAGTGAGAAAGACAGCCGCTCTGAGTGTTGGGTCGGCTTTGCTCCTTTCTTCGAATGTTGCGGTCGAGATGGTCGGTGGCATGGCATTTGATGACAGGTATGAGATGTATTCTGTGGCTTCCTGGGCTAGGGTGCCGTCTTTGTCCGGTAGGGGGTGTCTGGAGAGATAGTCTGCTGGGTTGGCGTCTCCTCCTGGTTTGTGGACGATGCAGTAGTCGTACTCTTGTAGTCTTATCCCCCACCGTT
Source organism: Ambystoma mexicanum (assembly GCF_040938575.1). Classification (NCBI taxonomy): domain Eukaryota; kingdom Metazoa; phylum Chordata; class Amphibia; order Caudata; family Ambystomatidae; genus Ambystoma; species Ambystoma mexicanum. Next base: position 277,754,024 of record NC_090937.1, read on the forward strand.
CTATGCGAGGTGGCATTTTTGTTTTGGGGTTCCCGAAGATTGATATTAAAGCCTGGTGGTCCGTCACTAGGGTGAACCTCCGGCCAATAATAAAGTGGTGGTATTTTTTGCATGCCCATACTGCAGCCAGGCTTTCCCTTTCTGCCTGGGAGTAGGCTTTTTCCGTGTGCGACAGGGCTCAGCTGGCATATGCAACTATCGCGTGATGAGCATTGTCTGCGGTGTCGGTCTGGGCAAGGATGGCACCTAGTCCCACTGGACTTGCGTCGACCGTAATGATGGTGTGCCAGTCCGGACGAAAATATGCCAGTTGTCGGTTGTTGGTGAGACCTTCTTTTATCCTTGTGAATGCTTCCTGACAGGGTGCATCCCATATAAAAGGTGTGTTCTTCTTTAGGAGGTTGCGGAGTGGGTCAGTTGTTGTGGCGTAGTTTTGGAGGTAGCGCGCACAGTATCCTGCCATGCCTCGTAGGGAGCGCAGGTCTGCCGTGGTCGTAGGTGCTTGGAGATCGGTGATGGCCTTAATCCTGTCCGGGTCGGCTGTTATCCCTTTGCTCGAAAATATGTGGCCGAAGAATTTAAGGCTTGTCTTGTTGATGTCACACTTGTCTTTGTTGAGGGTCAGTCCCGCATCTTGTAGGATGGAGCAGATGGTTCTCAGCGCTCTGTCGTGTTGTTCCTGATCTTTTCCAAATACTAGGATGTCGTCACTGTAATTTAGTGAGTTCATCTCTGATGCTATGAGACGTCTGATGGTCTCCTGAAAGATTTCGGCAGCAGATGATATTCCGAAGTTGAGCCTTTTGTATCGAAAGAGGCCGTCGTGCGTTGCAAACGTTGTGATGGGTCGTGATTCTGGGTCCAGGACCAGTTGGTGGTAGCCCTGGTTGAGGTCGAGCTTTGAAAAGAACCTCGCTTGGTTCAACCTAATCAACATGTCCTCCAGGCTCGGGCCTGGGTGCCTTTCTCTCTGGATGGCCGTGTTCGGGATGCGCATGTCAACGCATATGCGGAGACGACCATTGTCCTTGGGAACAATTACTATTGGCGATACCCATGGTGTTGGCCCTTCTGCTTTCTCTATGATGTCGTTGAGAAGGAGAAGTTGGATTTCTTTTGATACTTGTTCTTGGAGGTGGAAACCCACTTTGCGCGGGTGTTGCGGTACTGGCCTAATGGTATTGTCGATGTGTAGTTTGATGCATGATCCTTTTAGCATGCCAACTCCTTCAAATAACTTGGGGAATTGGCCCTTGACGTCTCCCTTTGCCAGGGGTCTGTCGATCATTGCTCTGACGCATTTGTGTGATACTGGCAGTCCCTCTATTACTTCGGACTGGTTGTAGTGTAGATCAATTAAGGCGAGGGCTCTGGCCGTGCGGTAGCCGAGGAGGCAGCGGCCGATGGATGGGCTCTTTATGACGTGTATCGTGGCGGTAACCGTGATGTCTCTGTGCCGCAGATCACATAGAAATTTTCCTTTGGAGGTCATTGGCTGCGCCGCTCCCCATTGGAAAATGTGAGTCTTGGATTCTTGTAGTGGGTATGAGGAGGCTATTTCCTTGTAGATATCTTCATTCATGACGTTTACCGTCACTCCTGTGTCAACGATAAAACTGTTTCTGGTACTTCCCAGCTGTATTGTTACTCTGGGAGCTGAGGTGTCTTCAGTTTCAGCACTGAGAAGGCATACGTACTCTCTGTCGTACCCATCTTGTAGATATCGGGCTGGTTCATTCCCTCCTAGCTGATGTTGTGGTGGGGGGTCGAGATGTGGGTCTCTTCCTTGTTGGAAGGGGCTTGGGGTTTGTTCCGGGTCTTGTATGAAGTCACTCTGGTGTATGTCATATAGTTCATGGTCTTTCCTATCTGGTTCAATCTGAAGCCCCTCAAGAGCTCTTACAGTGTTTGGACGTTGATAGGCATTCGTGGGCAGTGCCGTGCTTCTGTCTCCCTGTCGGGGTTGTTCCATGTGTGTGTCCATCATGCGGGTGGTGGGTCGCGGCCGTGTCGAGCTCCCTTCTGGTAGTAGTTCTTTGCACATCACCTGGAAATGGTTTTCCATGCCGCATCTCATGCAGCGTTGGCCGATGGCAGGGCACGGACCTCTGTGCGGATACTCAAACCCGCAGCGATAACATTGGCGGTCGCTTGGTGTTCGTTGTGTTGGATACCTTGGGCTTATCCTTGTCTGTGGAGCTGGATGTCGGGCGTATGGGTGCATTGCCGCTATAACTTCTCCTTTTTTGGGGTTCTCGATGGCTGCTGCCTGGATGTCCACTCTCTCATATACTCTTGCTAGGTCCAAAACTTCTTTTAGGGATAGGGGTTTCTTTAGGAGGTGTTTCCGGAACATGGAGGATACACACCCTTCTATGATGCGTAGCCTTATGGCTTCTTCGTCATTAAAGTTGGCGAAATCGCACTTCGATATTTTTCTTTGAAGGCGAATGACGAATTCTCCTATTGATTCATGAGGCAGCTGGCCACATTGGTTGAAAGTGTATCTTTCATAGTCACGGTTGGGTGAGATAACAATCTTTTGATTTATGGCTTGTCGGAGTCTCACATATGTGGTGAGGTCCTGTAGGGGAATCGTACGGATGATATTTTTGATTTCTCTCCCTGCGACGTTTGCAAAGATGCTTAGTATGTTGGGAGGTTCTTGTGTGCCAATTGCACCCACAAAGTCTTCGAATTCCTCCATCCACTCTTCCCATCGTTGGCCCTGGTCGTGGTGTGGGTTCAGAGTGAACGCGGCGGGTCTTCTCATTAGGCTTGCATAGGAGGAGGGTGTTCCTGGTGATATTGGTTGGGCATTGGGATCTGCTGCATCCTGGGCTGACATGATGGCGCAGCTCGGTATGCTGTAGTTAGTTCAGTGGTGCGTGGGCGTTGGTTATTATTAACTCCTGGTGCTGTGTCTTTCTTGGTATCAGACGTTACCTGGGGAGACGCAGGGCTTCCTTTTTTCGCAACTTCTTTTACTCTTAAATGTTTTATGGTAATGTCACGTGCGGGAGACACGGGGTTCCTTTCTTTGTAGTTAAATTTCGTTAGTGTCACGTGGGGAGACTCGGGGTTCCCTTGTGCCGTGGTGCGGGTTTACACCCGTTTTATGGTAATGTCACGTGCGGGAGACGCGGGGTTCCCTTCTTTGCCGTTAATCTGATTAATGTCACGTATTGGTAATGTCACGTGCGGGAGACGCGGGGTTCCCTTCTTTGCAGTTAAATCTGGTTAATGTCACGTATGGGAGATACGGGGTTCCCCCCTTTACCTTTTGCTGTGACTCCGTTCAATTTCAGTTTTTTTTTTTTGTGGTACTGTCACATGTGGGAGACACGGGGGTTCCCCTCTTTGTAGTTGCCCCACCCGGCACCTTACTTGTTAGTCTGCGCCGCGGGCCTGCGGGTCTCCTCCGATCTTCCGCGACGACGGGCGGGCTTCTTCCGGCTCCTCGGGCTGCAGGTCTTCTCCGGTCTTCCGCGACGACAGAGCGGTCTCTTCCGGCTCTTCAGGCTTCCACGTCGCTGGCTGCAGGCGTCAGTAGGCACGCGGGCTGCGGCTTGCTGATGTGTTGGGCTTCTGGTGTTGACGCTGGGCGCACGGGCCTTCCCGATCTTCTCCAGGCGCACGGGCCCCTGCGGTCTCTTCTGGGCACTCGGGCCCTCTAGCAGGGCGCACGGGCCGCTGCTCACTCCACTGGGCACACGGGCCCTTCCTGTTGCTTCAGGGCACACGGGCCCTCCAGCAGGGCACTCGAGCCACTTCTCTCTCCACTGGGCGCACGGGCCCTCACGATAACTTCTGGGCACACGGGCCCTTCTCGGGCCGCTGCTCTCTCCTCGGAGCACTCGGTCCTCCCAGCAGGGCGCACGGGCTGCTGCTGTCTCCACTGGGCACACGGGCCCTCCCGATCGTTTCTGGGCACACGGGCCCTCCAGCAGGGCACTCGATCCGCGTCTCCCTCCTCTGGGCGCACGGGCCCCCACGATAACTTCTGGGCACACGGGCCCTTCTCAACTGCTGGGCTTGCCGCCCTCCTACCACTGCTGCCGGCACACAAAGGGTCTCATCGGCTTCGTCGCCAGTGTTGGACTCTGTCTGGCTACGCAATAACGAGACAGAGCCAATGCTGCTGTGAACCTTCTTTTTTCACGCCGATCACTTCTATGCATCCCGCCACCCCCGCCCCCTCCCCTTCCTCCTTCTTCCCGCTCTTTCCCTCAAGTCTTTCTTAAAGGGACTGTGTCCCTTTTGTCCAACGTACAACACTAACCCTATATTAAGTTGTACAATGCAGCATTTCTTCTGTGCGAGATTGTGCATTCCTGCCTGCCAGTCAGGGGTGTAGCGAAACCTGCATTTCCGAGGTGGAGGGGCAGGGGGCAGGGGGCGGAGGGTTGCTAACTAGTGATGGAAGGGGACACTTTAAAAAATGGGCTGGGCAAACTTGGAGGCTCCGCCCCTCGGTTCTACCCCAATGGCAGTCTGGCATGCGGCCTAATTATCAAATAGTAGCAGGCCAGCATTACACATAGGCGCGCACACAATTACACATTACCTCCACGTCCACTCTTCCTCGTCCCAATACTTACCTCATCAGGCCCCTGCCTCCGACACAGGTCCTTCTTTTATTTCTTTTCATTTCTATAACTCCTCCCCCACACCCATGTCACTTAGTTTAATTTTTCCTGCCTCTGGCAGGTCGGGCTTGTTTTTTTCTTCCCGGCACGGGGCGCTGGGGAGCTCCGATTGCTGGCCCCCTGGTGGGACTGTGTGACGGGGCCTTTGGCTCCCTCAGGTGCGGCAAGACTCCTGGGTTCCCTGCGGGGCTCGGGACCCGATCGAGTCAGGCTGCCTTGCCTGGTTTCTGCTGGGCTGTGGCCAGCGCAGGGCATCGTGGCCCGGGTCCTTGGAAATGGACCCGGGTTAAGGTAAGGAGTTTGGGGCATGTTTTTCTTGTTGCATGGCCATGCTGTATGGGTGGCTGTGCGCAGCTTGGCGGCTCCTTTTTTTGTTTGATCCTCGTGCTCCGGAGGTGGATGGGCTCCGCCTCTGGTGCTGCAAGCAGTGTTGCCATAGGAATTAATTGCTGTTATTCCTATTGGTTGTCTCGACAGCGCTACTGGTAACGCCCCATCTATCACATGACAGAGCAACCCTTGGCAGTCCGACACACTGCCATCCTTGTCGGTGTTCTCCGAGTTAGGGTGACGTGAGAGATAGTCCGCCGGGTTGTTGGTGCCCGGTCTGTATATCAGTCGAACCCCATACTCCATCAGGGCCAACATCCACCTCTCAATTCTGGGTGGTGGCTTCGAAGACACACCCGCCAGGATGGGCAGCAGCGGCTTGTGGTCTGTCACCACTACAACGGGCTTTCCCAGGATGGTGACAGCCCCACAGGATGGCCAGTGCATCCCTCTCAATTTGTGAATATCGCATCTCGGTGTTGGAGAGAGTCTTGCCCGCGTAAGTGATGGGCCGCATGTCCCCTCTTTCATCTGGCTGCACGAGTACTGCCCCAACACCCATGGGACTGGCATCGACCACAATCTCCGATTCCACGGAAGGGTTAAAGTACGCCTTAGTGTCACCATCAGACAGGGCATTCTTGAGGGCCTGGAATGCCTCCTGTTCTCTGCTTTCCCACTTCCACACGGCATCATTCCTGGTCAATGCCCTTAGGGGCTCAGATAAGGAAGCCAAACCCTTGATGAAGCGCCCACAGTAATTTACCATCCCCAGGAAGCTCCTTACCTCCGTGGGGGACGATGGTGCCGCTGCTTCACGAATGTCTCTGATCTTTGCCGGGTCAGGTGACAGACCCGCTGCATGAAAAATGAATCCGAAAAACCCAATCCGGTCTTTAAAGAATTCACACTTTTGACGGTGCAGTGTAATGTAACGCTCACCTGATTCCCGCAGAGGCGCCGGTCTTGACTGGGCGAATACCGTATCTTAAAAGACGATGTGTAACACACGGTGGGCTCTTTGGGCTGGACCTCTGTGCACTGTATGTCTGACTCGAAGAGTAAGATGTCTGCAGATAGAAAATATGGGATTAATGAACTGGGGTTATTGGGTGTCTCTCTCTTCTTCCCTTCTCTTCTCCTGTAGAACCCCAAGGTTAATGCTCTCACCTTAGGTAAGTGAACGCCGAGCTCTCGTTTCTTCACTGGATAAGGGTGCAGACCTCTTGACCTCAGAGGACTGCTGTCCGTCGTTTACTGCACGAACGGTAAGTTCTGGGTATTTCAAATGTCTTTAAATGTCTTTTGTAATGATGTCTCTTGTTTTGCAGGGTTCCGGCGATGGCGGATGGCGGGCTGAAGTGAGTTGAGGTTGGAACCCGTGTGAGAAATAGAAGCGCCTGGAAGCACGTAAGTAAGCGCTTGTTGCCTGCTTCACGATGCGCACTAACTGTCCTTTTACCTTGCAGGTACAAGTTCGAAGCTGCTGAAGGTGCCGGAATACCCACTGGATTCGGCGTGGGAAGGAGTAATGGCACGTGAGTATTAAAGTTATCCAATGTCTTTAAACGCACCTTCTTTATTCTTTCAGATGCGGGATGCAGCGCCGAAGGCCTCCGGAGCGTGCGAAGCGTTGGTAAGCTTTTATCTTTCAGATGCCGGAATGCAGTGCGAAGACCTCCGGAGCATGCGAAGAGTAGGTAAGCCTTTGTCTTTTAGATGCCGGAAGGCAACGCGAGGCGTTGGTGACAGCCGATGGACCAGGTAAGAGATGCGCTGTCACTGAAGACCGTAGTGCTAACCTGTTCTTTCTTGTCTTTATAGGTGTTGCTGAAGACTGGATTCAGGATGGTAAGCCTTTTCCTTTAGGCCCAGGATCAGATGCAGAAGACACGATGAGCGTTCTGCTGCAGAGGATGCAGAATAACGCAAAGCAAGATTCATCCATCGGGTGTGGTTTAAATAGCCTCCTGTAGTGCTTAGGTATCTCCTTCCACAGCCATGCCTAGGAAAGAAAAGAGTTCCTGCTTTCCAGAAGAGTTCCAGTGTTCTGAACGTAGGGAGTGGCTCCTGCCCCACCCAACAGGAAAAGTAGTCCCAAACAGAAGAGGATCAGAGGCTCAACTGGCAGGTAAGTAAGCAGCATGGTCTGCCGCAGGTAAGTCCACCCAAGCATTATGAGCCCGGCGCTTCCAGCGCTGGGACTGGGCACATTTATGAGCCTGGCGCCACCGGCGCCAGGACAGGGTCCAAAAGGTCCCAATTGGGACTGGTTGGCACTCGGAACCTGGGTTATGGGTCTGCTTCCAAGGGAGTTGGGTAAGTCCTGACCTTTTGGAAGCAGAGATCATGACTGTACCCCCCCTCAAGGCCCCTCCCAAACCGGGCTTCTCCGGGGGTTTGGGTTTGTCAGGAAATGTTCGATGAAATTTTTTGATTAGACGAGGAGCGTGGACATATTCTGCAGGTTCCCAGGATCTTTCTTGGGGTCCGTAACCTTTCCAGTCAATTAGGTAAAATAGTTTAGATTTGGAGATCTTGGAGTCCAGGATGCTTCTAACTTCAAACTCGAGTTCTCCATCGACTAGGATAGGTTTTGGAGATTTAGTTAGTCGGGTTTGAGGTTGCGCGGGTTTCAATAGAGAGACGTGGAAGACCGGATGTATCTTCATGTGAGGGGGCAAGTCCAACTTGACCGCTACTAGGTTTACTATGGTAGTGATGGAATAGGGACCAAGGTATCTTGGGTTGAATGTGCGTGGTCCTTTTAGATGTAGATATTTGGTGGATAACCAGACTTGATCTCCTACTTGGTATTGGGGGGCTTCCTTCCGATGTTGATCTGCTCCTTTCTTGTATTGTTCCTTGGCCCTTTGAAGGTGAGAAACGGCTTCCCTAAAGGCTTGGGTGATTGTTGAATGCAGATGGTCTACTGCCGGTGTTCCAAGATCTTGGAGTGGATCCAACTCCGAGGTTCGAGGGTGATTGCCATATAAAAGAAAAAACGGGGTCTTCCCAGTTCCCGAGTGGACAGAGTTATTGTAGGCATATTCGGCTATCCAAAGGATATCTTTCCAAGTTTTTTCAGTTTGTTGCAGCATGCAGCGTAAATACTGTTCCAGAGTTTGATTGGTCCTCTCGGTTTGACCGTCGGTTTGAGGGTGGTGACTGGTCGAAAGTCTCACATCAATTTGAGCCGACCGACAGCAACTTCTCCAAAAATGAGAAATAAATTGACTTCCTCGATCCGAAATTAGAACTGAAGGAAAACTGTGCAGTCGGACGATGTTTTCGAGAAATTTTCGGGCCAGAGTTGTTGCTGTTGGCAAGCCTTTGAGTGGAATGAAATGCGCCATCTTGGAGAAAAAGTCCACGACTACTAAGATCGTATTGTATCCGGAGCATGGAGGTAGATCGGTGATGAAGTCCATAGAAAGCGTATGCCAAGGGCGAGGTGGGATGTCAAGAGGGCGTAAGAGGCCGGCTGGTTTTTCCTTTTGACTCTTGTTTTGGGCGCATACTCCACAGGTCATTATAAAGTCTCTGATATCTTTTTTCCAAGACGGCCACCAGAAGTAGCGCTTGATCTTTTCTGAAGTTTTGGCCATACCGGGATGTCCTTCCATTAAAGAATCGTGATAACAAGAGATTACCTTTTTTTGTAAATCTGTGCTAGGCAGGTATAATCGTTCTTGGAAATACAATAAGTTGTCCTTCACTGCAAAGTCCTTTCCCTGCAGATGCCAATTCTGTATGTCTGCTGGAGTTACAAGTTGCCTGGCTTTATCCTTAACTTCCTCTATGGATGGTGTGGCGATTACACCCAGAATTCTTTGTTCGGGAATGATAGGTATAGGTTTAGGGTTGGTCAAGTGTTCTTCCACTCCCATCCGAGAAAGAGCATCAGCTTTACCATTTTTTGTACCAGGTCGATAGGTAATTATGAAGTCAAACTCGGCAAAGAATAGTGTCCAACGGAGTTGTCTAGAGGATTGGGCTTTTGCGGTTTTCAAATATTGCAGGTTTCGGTGATCTGTAATCACAGTAACGGTGTGTCGGGCCCCCAGAAGATAATGCCGCCAAGCCTTAAAGGCAGACTTGATAGCCAAAAGTTCCTTATCAGTAATAGTGTAATTGATTTCAGGAGGCGAGAATTTGCGGGACCAAAATGCCACGGGATGCAACTGATTGGTTACTGGGTCCTTTTGTGATAGAACTGCCCCCATGGCAAGACTCGAAGCATCAGTTTCAACGATGTAGGGGAGTTCTGGGCGAGGATGTCTTAAAATTGGTGCAGAGATAAATTTAGTCTTCAAATCCTGGAAAGCTTGTTCCGCCTCGGTAGACCATTCAAAACGTTTGTTTTTCTTTAATAAGGCAGTGATGGGTTGGACTATTCGAGAGAATTCGGGGATAAATCTGCGGTAAAAGTTAGCGAAGCCTAACATGCTTTGAACACCTTTTACGGAGGATGGTGATGGCCATTTGAGAATTGCATCGACCTTCTTTGAATCCATACGCACTCCGCTAGGTGTTAATATGAATCCCAAGAATTCAACTTCAGTCACGTTGAAAACACATTTTTCCAACTTAGCGAAAAGTTTGTGTTGGCGTAATCTCTCGAAGACCATTTTCACGTGTTTCCGATGTTCAGATTCCGATGAAGAATAAACGAGGATGTCGTCAATGTAAACAACAACACACACATCTATGAGCTCTCTGAGGACATCGTTCATAAAATATTGAAAGGCGGCCGGGGCATTGCAAAGTCCGAAGGGCATAACCTGATATTCAAATAGCCCATACTTGGTGCGGAAGGCCGTCTTCCATTCATCGCCCTCTTTTACTCGTACCAAGTGGTAGGCTCCTCTAAGATCCAGCTTTGTATATATGCATGCTTTTCTGACTTGGTCCAGGAGTTCAGGGATCAAAGGTAACGGATATCTATTCTTAACGGTGATCTGGTTCAGGGCGCTATAATCTATACAAGTTCTAAGGTCCCCTTCTTTTTTTGGAACGAAGAACAAAGCTGAAGAAGCAGGGGACTTGGATGGACGAATAAACCCATTCGCTAGGTATTGATCCAGGTATTGTCGGAGGTGAAGGTTCTCAGGCTCGGTGAGGGCATAAATTCTACTACAAGGAGGAGTAGATCCAAGTATCAGGTCTATCTGGCAGTCATAAGACCTATGAGGAGGTAGAGAGTTAGCCTGATCCTTCCGGAAAACATCTTGGAATTCTAGGTATTCGGGAGGTAACTGGGGAGTCTCTGAAGAAATTGCTGCCAGTGCAACACCAGGTGGAGGGTGACAAGTAGAAACACATTCTGGAAACTGAACCGTTCTTGCCCGCCAATCGATCTGAGGATTGTGTTTCTCTAACCAAGGTATTCCTAGAATAATCTAGAACTGAGGGGCCTTGATCACATCAAACACGATCTTCTCATGGTGTCCATCTTGACTTACTAGCGTCACTTCTTGAGTGGTATGCGTTACTGGTCCGGAGGCTATCTCCGTACCATCCACCGTAGTAATGACGTCCTTTACAGCCTTGGGACAAAGAGTTAGATTCATCCTCAAAACCATTTCCTGATCCACATAATTGCCGATGGCACCACTGTCGACGTAAGCTTCAATCGCATGTAATCGATCCGGATGATCAGGGCTAATGAGGACCATAGGTATCACGAAATGCGAGGTCACGGAACTGGTTTTAACGCTCGGCAAGAGGACCTCTATTCTTGTCAGGCAAGGTCGTTTCCCTGCTCAGAGTTTGTGACCTTGGTAACTGCAGCTCCTACTGCCTTCTTGGCGGGTTTCACCGGACAGTCTCGAAGAAAGTGCCCTGAGTTTCCGCAATAGAGGCATAATTGCAGCTGTTTTCTCCTTTCCCGCTCCTTTTGTGTTAGTGGTCCTTTCAGGCCCCTTATTTGCATGGGTTCCCCGGAGTCTACTCCTTTGGAAGGAGTTGGTGGTTTGGAAAATACTCGAGCATCAAACTTGGAACGATCGGCCTTCCTGTTCTGCAGTCTGTGATCTATTTAAATGACTAAATCTATATAGTCCGAACAGTCTTGCGGGGGATTCACTACTTGGGCTAACACATCTTTGAGCTCTCCACGTAGACCTCTATAAAACAGCGTAATCCTTTTGTCCTCAGGCCATTGAGTTTCCACTATCAGTCTGTTGAAAGACGCAATATAAGCCAAAAGGTCTTGATTACCCTGTCGCAAAGAAAGAAGCTCATTGTCCAAGACCTGCCCCTGTGAATGTCTTGCGAACAGTTTTTCCATACTGAGCTGAAAAGCTTGAAAATCATGGAGAACCGGATCATTTTGATTAACTAGAGGGATCGACCAGTCTGCCGCATTGCCACTAAGGTACGAAAGCACGAAAGCTACTTTAGCTTGATCAGTTGGAAAGGCTGCTGGCCGGCATAAGAAATGCAACCGGCACTGATTGATAAATACGGCAAACCTCTTTGGGTCACCGGAAAATCGTTCGGGCGGAGCCAGAGGTACATTCCCAGGTAGGTTGATCTGCACTGGATTCATAGAGGATGTTGAAGGAAGATTTGCCCCTGATGCGGGTAACGGGGTCTGTCCGGCTTGTGACTGTAGCAATTGTCTAGCGAGATCGTCTGTTCGCTCCTTGGAAATAATCAGTTCCCTTCTTAGAGCATTTGTTTCCTGGCGGTCTGCATGCACTTCTGCTCTTAGTTCCCCAAGTAACTGGGCTAGCTGGTCGGTATCCGAGGTTTCCATAGCGCCTGGGCGGGAGTTTTGCGGTAGGCTTTGCGTTCTGTAACGCTCACCTGATTCCCGCAGATGCGCCGGTCTTGACTGGGCGAATACCGTATCTTCAAAGACGATGTGTAACACACGGTGGGCTCTTTGGGCTGGACCTCTGTGCACTGTATGTCTGACTCGAAGAGTAAGATGTCTGCAGATAGAAAATATGGGATTAATGAACTGGGGTTATTGGGTGTCTCTCTCTTCTTCCCTTCTCTTCTCCTGTAGAACCCCAAGGTTAATGCTCTCACCTTAGGTAAGTGAACGCCGAGCTCTCCATCTGCCTCGGGGCAGGGTGCCGTAACCAGTTTCTTCACTGGATAAGGGTGCAGACCTCTTGACCTCAGAGGACTGCTGTCCGTCGTTTACTGCAAGAACGGTAAATTCTGGGTATTTCAAATGTCTTTAAATGTCTTTTGTAATGATGTCTCTTGTTTTGCAGGGTTCCGACGATGGCGGATGGCGGGCTGAAGTGAGTTGAGGTTGGAACCCGTGTGAGAAATAGAAGCGCCTGGAAGCACGTAAGTAAGCGCTTGTTGCCTGCTTCACGATGCGCACTAACTGTCCTTTTACCTTGCAGGTACAAGTTCGGAGCTGCTGAAGGTGCCGGAATACCCACTGGATTCGGCGTGGGAAGGAGTAATGGCACGTGAGTATTAAAGTTATCCAATGTCTTTAAACGCACCTTCTTTATTCTTTCAGATGCGGGATGCAGCACCGAAGGCCTCCGGAGCGTTGGTAAGCTTTTATCTTTCAGATGCCGGAATGCAGTGCGAAGACCTCCGGAGCATGCGAAGAGTAGGTAAGCCTTTGTCTTTTAGATGCCGGAAGGCAACGCGAGGCGTTGGTGACAGCCGATGGACCAGGTAAGAGATGCGCTGTCACTGAAGACCGTAGTGCTAACCTGTTCTTTCTTGTTTTTATAGGTGTTGCTGAAGACTGGATTCAGGATGGTAAGCCTTTTCCTTTAGGCCCAGGATCAGATGCAGAAGACACGATGAGCGTTCTGCTGCAGAGGATGCAGAGTAACGCAAAGCAAGATTCATCCATCGGGTGTGGTTTAAATAGCCTCCTGTAGTGCTTAGGTGTCTCCTTCCACAGCCACGCCTAGGAAAGAAAAGAGTTCCTGCTTTCCAGAAGAGTTCCAGTGTTCTGAACCTAGGGAGTGGCTCCTGCCCCACCCAACAAGAAAAGTAGTCCCAAACAGAAGAGGATCAGAGGCTCAACTGGCAGGTAAGTAAGCAGCATGGTCTGCCGCAGGTAAGTCCACCCAAGCATTATGAGCCCGGCGCTTCCAGCGCTGGGACTGGGCACATTTATGAGCCTGGCACCACCGGCGCCAGGACAGGGTCCAAAAGGTCCCAATTGGGACTGGTTGGCACTCGGAACCTGGGTTATGGGTCTGCTTCCAAGGGAGTTGGGTAAGTCCTGACCTTTTGGAAGCAGAGATCATGACAGGTAAGACCCAGATCGTTCAACCTTTTCAGCGTGCTCTCGAGCCTCTTCATGTGCTCTGCTTCCGAGTCGACGAATACCAAAATGTCATCACTCATGTTCAAAACGCCTTTTAGGCCTGCGAGCGCCCCCTTACAGTGTTCTGGAATACTTCGGCAGCTGATGAAATGCCAAAACTCAGGCGCTTAAATTGGTAAAGACCTTCGTGTGTTGTGAAAGTCGTGATGAATCTAGAGTCTGGGTGGAGCTCAAGCTGGTGATAGCCCGCTCGTAGATCCAATTTCGAGAAGACTTTCGCCCCCTGCAACTCCCCTATGATATCATCAAGGGTCGGCGTTAGGTGTCTCTCCCTCTTAATTGCGGCATTGGGAAGACGCATGTCTACACAAATTCTCACCGCCCCTGGCTGTTTGGCTTGGGTGCGACCTCTATGGGTGAAACCCAGGGCGTCGGCCCTTCCACCCTCTCGATAATATCCATGTTGACAAGCGAGCAAAGCTCCTCCTCCACCTTTTCACGAAGATGGAATGGGATCCGCCTATGCTTGAGGGCCGTTGGCCTGATCGTGTCGTCAATGTGTAGACGCACCGGGGGTGCCTTCAACTTTCCGACCCCTTCAAAAATGCCTGCAAACCTGTCCAACAGCATTTCAATGTCCACTTGATAGACCTCCATTGCAAAGTGAACCAGGCTCAGGGCTTCGGATGGCGCACAGCTGAGTAGAGAGTGGGGACTCACATCTGTGATGAAGAATCGGGCCTTTATGGTTTTCCCGCCCCTGGACACAGGTGCTACGAACACGCCCCTGATGGGAAGCTGAGTATCCCCGCCAAACGTGAAGATCTTTGCAGTCGAAATGTCTAGCACAGGAGGCCCCGGGATCCGCTGGTAATGATCCGAGGCAAGCACACAGAATGAGGCCCCTGTGTCAATGAGTACTTGTGTCGGCACCCCCTGAATGTCCACAACACATTTGGGCTTTCTCTTACTCCTTGCCCCTGAGGCGATGCTCGAGATGAAGAAAACGTCTTCCTCCTCCTCCTCTTCCTCTTCAGCTAGCTGCAGTCTTTGCATTTCTTGTTCCAAGGCCGCAATGCTCCTCTGCCTCCTCGAACCACCACCACGTACCATGGCCACACCCCTCTGCACAGACACAGGAGCAGGGGCGCGACAAATCCGGGCGTAGTGTCCGGGTCCATTGCATCAGCCACATGACCTCGACTTGGCCGGACACTCCTCGGAGTGGGGCAAGTCATATCCGCAGTACTGGCAAATAGATTCAGACCCCGTTGGAGGTCAAGTCTCTTGCCTTCTCTGCCCCCACTTGTCTTTCGACGTAGTCCGTTTCTCGATCGCAAACGCATCCTCAGATGTCCCCGGACGCACTGCTGCATCCATTTTGGCACCTCTCGACTCCGCCAGTTCGTACGTTCTGCCACTGTCCAGGATTTGCTGCAGGGACCAGCCCGGTTCCCTCAACACTTGCCTCCGTAACTTGCCAGATCTACACCCTTGGAGAACTTGATTCCTTATCATAGATTCTTTATTGTCCCATCGACAAGTGGTGGCCATCAATCGCAGTCGAGCACAAAACTGATCAAGTGACTCCTCTTCCCGCTGTTTTTCCCCACAAAAGAGAAATCTCTCGTAATCAACATTGGAGAGCGGTATAAAGTGGTTTTCCAAAGCAGTCTTGACTGCAGCATAGTTGACTACCTGAGGGTTAAGGGACTCATATATACGTATGACCTCCAAACCTGCCGAGTACAAAAGGGTGGCCCTCTTCGCATCGTCATCGGTTATCCCAGTCGCTGTAAAGTACATATCAAGTTTTCTTATCCATAGCAATCATCTTGGGCCCAATTTCGAAGGGGGACCTGACACATCAAACTCTTGCATCGGCAGTAAAGACCCCTGTTGTGTTTTCACCACCACTGCCGCAGCTTCCGCCTCTCCGTCGCTTCCTGTCATGTTCACAGGTCGCACAGGCACCTCCTTATGGCTTAGAGGCCACAAACCTGACTTGGGTGGGCAGTGCACGTACCTCAAATTACTGTCCGGTGACAAACGGCGTGTCCTTGCTCCCTTTCTGGCGCCGAGTGTCTTTTTTTGCTGTGCCTTTCAGACCCCCTCTGTGTGGTGTCTGTCAGATGTAGGCTGTCTTCTGGGTGTTGAGGACAGCCAAAAGTTCCAAAAATTGTTTATGAAGTGGTAAAAGCAGCGCACGAGCACCTTTTCTGGCCGCTACTGCTGTATACCAGCTGCTAGAACATCAAAAGGAATGCTCCCGCCGGGTCCGTGACTCACCACGTCCTAACGTTGCTGATGTTCAACATGCCATGTGCATCAAGCGAATGCTCCGGTGGCGTCCAGCCTCGTCGCCAGTTGTTATGTGGCCACCCGTGCCTCAGGCGGCCCACACACATTCATGCATCCACACACTCACACAGAGAGGTGCAGGACGCGAGGCTGCCTGCTACGCGTCCCGGCGGCAACTGCCCGCACGGACGCTGTTTATTCAACTGCGCATGCGCGGGCCCAACCAAGGCTCGCGCATGCGCCATGCTTAACTGGGACGTCACATTGCAGCTTTAAAGTTTTGCTGCGTTTGTGTAAATACATTTTTCTGCACATACACAGAAAAACTTTAAAGTTGTCTGTTTCAGGAAAGGCTTCTTTCCCATCTCTGACTACCAAAAAAGTGTGGCGTGCAACGCCATTGAGCTAATCGGGCCGCAGCCCCGCCTCTCAGCTCACATATTAGGGGGGGGGGGCTGAACTGAAGGCTGATTAGCTCAATGGCGAATCGCGCCTGCTGTCAGCTATCAAGACCAACTACAAAAAAAACGGCACCAGTGCAGTTTGCAATGGGAACATAATCTCGAGAAAGGGGGACAGAGCACTAAATTCCAGGACAGTCCCGGCATAACCAGGACATGTGGTCACGCTAAAACTACTTCCAGCGTACAAATTCAGCGTGTATATTTAAAGAGTATATTTTCTCCAGCCAGTCAAAGAGGTTTTAGGAGTACAAGACCTTTTGATGTGTTAACGCCCTTCACTTCTTGGAATGCCTCAGTTAATTCCCACTTCTTATTCCCATTCCATCCAGACCGAGTGGGCGAGGCAGAGGTAAGTACTGTGACGATCAAGAGTAGGTCTAAGAGTAATGAAGATGACTGGTAAATCAGCCATGCATTACCTCCTTTTCCTCGTTCCAGTACTTGTGAGGAATACAAACTCTGTACCACATATGCTTCATACTCAAACCATCAGTACCAAAAGCAGCAGCCCAGTGTCTGGGCAAATTTAAGCGGTAATGTTTAATGGACGTGTTTGGATCCACCCAGGTAGTAGCCCAACAAATGTCATGGATATATACCCCACCCCCTCGAGCCTCGACCCAGGAAGCAGCCATTGGCCTGCCTGACCTCCCCTGAACCCTAGGCGGAGAGTTTGACCCATACAACTCATATGCAATAGTGATGCCGTCCCCTAAGCCAGCGACTAACTGTGGGAACTGTGGCTTTCCGTCCTAGACGGGCACCTCCAAACTTCACAGATAGGCCACCAGAACCCTGAAAGAGCCTTGATCTTTCCATGTAAACTAGGACTGTCCTCTTTACAGCTAGTAGACTCCATTCCACTTCCTCTGGGGATTAGGGCTTTAGAAACAACAAAGGGAGGACAATCTCCTGTGACAAGTGAAACTTGGATACAACATTGGGAAGAAAAATGCTGATCACACCTACAGAAAAGGGGATTTCCTGAACCACTAGATAGGGAGTTTTGCAAGTCAAATCACAGATTCCCCCCAACCTTCTAGCAGGGGGGATAGTCACAGAGATTTACCAATGCACGATCTATTAAAAACCCAGCCCATTTAGCTAAATGCTCAAATAGAGGCCCAATGGGCTTGTAGGGCATAGACTGATAATCCTAAATGGAGCCCTTTTTGAAGGAACTGGATGACTGGGATATAACTCAGGAGTGCGATGCCCAAGTCGTCTTGCACCAGCCCTGGAAATTAACACAGTTCCTGCCAAATGCTCTAGAGGACGAGGCCCTCTCAAATTCCAGGCCCCCAGACCAAAATATTTGGTTCTGTCTTTTCCTTGAACCTGTTGTATGGGATATTCATGTCATAAGAGAATACATTCTGGGGCCATCACAGATTCCGGAAAAGGGAAAAACTAGTTCCAGTGGGCCAAAAATAATGCCACCAGAATGGCTTCTGCTGCTGACTGGCATCTTTTCATAACCACACTCAGGATAAGGGGGAGAACTGGGAACGCATATAACAGGTCCGGCAGCCATCGTATGGCCATTGCACCCACACTCCAAGCTTCCGGGTAAGTAAACCATAAACGAAACCTGGGCATTTTTATATTTTGCAGGGAGGCAAAGGGATCCACACTAGGGGTCCCAACTTCCTTGAACATTTTGAGAAGCACTCCCTGCCAGAGAACCCACCTGCATGGGGATATACTCTGCTTATGTTGTCGTTTTTCACATTGTCAGAGCCGCTGATGTGCACTTCTTCGATACAGAGGAGGTCCTTCTCTGCCCATTTCCGCTGGCCTTTTTCTAGAAGTCCTAGGGTTCTGGAGTGCAAACCCCTTGTCTGTTGATGTAGGATAAGTTGTAGTGTTGTCCGTCCATCTGAATCAAAACCACGGTGCATTGCAGTAGGGGCGAAGGAAACAGTAGGACCAGAGCTACTTTAGCCAATTCCCTCCAGTTGGAGGAATGACCGGTCTCTTCCCTTAATTTTCCACGACTGTCCCTCAACCTGACTTGCAGGCATCTGCATTAAGAATGGTCATTAAAGGTTAACTCTTAGGAAAATCCTTTAAAAGACAGTCCAGTCCAATAAAGGTTGGCGTTATATTGGATAGGTATGACAAAGATACCATAGCTCATGACATACCTGATCATGGGTACTCATTTTGTGTTTTATTTATTTTTGGCCCTAATTGTTAGATGTGCTTTGCCCTAAAGAAGACTGTCGGTGGGTTACAATCGACCATTCAGTCGAAACTCAAGTCGGCAGCCCGAATAACATTTCTATATTGAACATTTATTAAATAGACTTAGCCGTAGCCACGGAAATTATCGCACGTGTGGCCGGTTGAATAGTAGGGCAGAATATGGGAAATCCAGGCCCAGGGCTGACATTTAGCACTGCATGCCAGTGTTGAACTGGGTCAAAATTGCTATTTTGCATATTTCAGTGCATATGTTTGCACATTAGAGTAGGGTTTTGTATAAAAATGTCAGTTGTCCAAGTGTGTTTTTAGTGTCTTGTTGATGTTTGTATCAGGTGTTTCTACAGTGTGAGAGTGGGTGTATGTGTCAGATGTGACGTTAGTTTGCAGACAGTATTGACTGCGTTTGGGATTTCAGATTTTGGAGCAACACATTAGAAACAATGATGCATCATGTCAATAATTCTTTGTCCAGCTGTTTTTCAATTGTTTTCCATCACTACAAATTAGTTTCTTTGTCTTTTTTGTATCTATTTCTTGGCTTGTTTATGATTAATTGATCATAAAATTGAATTGAAAATGTTTTAAATAACAGTTCAGTTAAGTGATTCTCTCCAAAAAAGTATTTTCAAAGTTTGGACAAAGATTTCTGCAGGACGTCTTTTTTCAATCCGTCTCTGTGGCCAAAGTAGTGGTCTCCAAAAAGCATGGTTGTTGTTTGATGATTTAGCAAGCCACAGAGATGGAAACAACCTCCCCCTCCATACTACACACGCTGTTTGCAGTTTCTGTCATGATGGCACAGCCACAAGCTGCAGACGCTGCTGGCTGTCTCCACCCTCAGGTGCCAATGTCCACGCCTTTGCGGTTCAAGATCTGCACAGGGATCCTAGGCCGCCATCTTAGGACAGAGGATTGGGGGAGCTCACCCCTTAGCTAGTCACACTGCTTGAATGGAAGAGAGCATGTCGCTGGGGCTCTTTCAGGTCACTGAAAAGTTGGCACCCGGGCGCACACACACTTTTGCCGCAGGAAAGATTCTCAGAAGAATTCAGTCTGGCAAGCTTCCTCGTGATGCAGGCTGTGTTGGCTTCTTCTTCTCATGTTTATGGACTCTTCCACAGGTTCTACTCAAGTTGATGGACAATACATGGAGACAGACCCTCAGGTTAAGTATGAATCTTTGGAGTAGAGTGCCTAAACCGCTACCAATCACAGGGCTGCATTCATTCAAAGTAGTGGCCGCCAACCCATCAATGGGTGCAGGCACATTCAGACATTCCTGGGTATCTTCCTGGCTCTCACTCAGATGTGGCTTCCAGCCAGGATTGGAATACAGACACCAATCAAGTATTCAGTTATATCCTGTATTGAATTTATGCTTCCAAGGCAGCCACAAGCCATGTCCATGTATGGCAAGATACAGGTCCCATCCAATGTGGTAGGACACAACTTTAGGCTGCAAGTTGCAGCACTGGATTTCCCACAGGGGTTTCCAGCAGGAATACCCCAAGATACAGATGGCTGTACCCGACTAGAATTACACACAATAGCCTACCACAGGTCAGTGAGGCTCACACAACCCAATGTTCAAGATGAGTTGCAAAGGGAACAACAAACCTTTTGGGCACCCTACCCGGAGAGGCAAAGGGTTTCTCTGGGGCATATACAAGAGGTTCATACCCGATATCTCATCAAGCGAGGTAGGGGTAACCAGTCAGACCAAATGCACACATTCAAGGGTGTCTCATCAGAGCTGCAGACAGGGCAGTTTCTAGGCAATATGGTGCCTCCCTGCAAACAACTAAAATACGCCCTGCACGGTACACCCATACCCCAATCTCTACCCTGCAACAGAAACATTACAAAGTATCGTGCCCAGCAATAGTGTGCCCCCGGCCCTCTCCGCAGGCACAAACGTGGGGCTTCCACCTTAATGGGCCCAAAGACCTCTGGGCTGAGGTTGACAAAGGTAACTGTGGATGCACCTCCCCACTCACTCAAGGTCCATGACAGGATTGTGGGGGTTGGGACACATGGGGGCCTCTGTGACCGGAGTCACTAGGAAACGGGCTAGCAAGCCCTTGAGGTGTGGAGCATTGGCAGGACTCCTGGCAGTGACGTACGGGCCACCATGGAAATCCATTTAAGCACCGCCCCCGTCGGGTCCTGATTATTGTTGCACGTGGCACGGGCAAGGAAGCGTGGCGGCGTTCACCGCACTAAAGGGCATTCCGGAGAAGGGCATTCCGGAGCCGCTTCCCCTCCTCCCTGAACTGAGGACAGGTCCGGGGGCGTTCACCACACCGGGTGACAATTCAGAGCTTCTCTCGCCGTTCCAACAGAGGAAGGCCCAAGACCCGCGCTGTAGCACGCAGGTCATAACTCAAGTTCTCTGCCTCTACTACTACGCCCAGGGGAACACTCATGAGGGTTCCTGGGCAAAAGCTAAGACCCAAAATAAGAATGTGCTTATATGTATGGCGTGTAAACTGTGGCATGAGGCAACAGAGTGATTAAGTGTCAAGTAATTCAGACGACGTTAGCTCTAGTTGCTTTTTATGGTGTATTCACATGTTAAAAAGACTGCTTCAGCATTTATGTTCACAAGCCTATGTGTCCTGCTTTTGTCTAGAGTATTTGAAAACCAATATGTCATGTGTGCTATGCATGGGTCATGCTAGGTATTGGAGAAATCAGAAGGATTAGGACAGGACGTAGGGCCACAATTAGGAATGGTCATGCTAAAGAAGGACAGCCAGTGGTCCATGACTATCCGGCAGACTGGTGTTATAACGGTGGTGTGCAAACAGTGGTGTTCCCCTTGCATCGCCCTTCACATCCAAATATGTATCCCCAATCCTCTTTCCAGTGTTCCCAGTTCCCTTTTCCTATCGACAATCTCTCTCAAATCCTCTTCCCCCATTGGCTGCCTCGTGGTGACCTGCTATTTAATGTTCAGGCACACGTGCCAACCAAGGTGGGAGGGTTGTACACCATTCGGCTTCTGTGGTTAAGAGGGTGGGGGTTGCATACTCCCCCTGGGCATGACGAGCCATGCCCCAGGCAGACCCACACACACCCACCAAACTCGGCAGTATATGATTCCCCTCATTGTTCCCAGGGGCAGACTGGCTTATAGGGAACTCCGGCATTTCCACATTCTTCCATTGCAAAAGGCTTGGCTTGGGATTGCTCAAATGTGTAATATGGAGCCACCTGGAACATTACTTCCAGGGCCTCTTTTGGTTTCCAGTCCACCCCTGATTGTTCCATATAAAAAGGACAAGGGCACACAAATAATGATGCCACAATGAGCCACCACTCTCACGCAACATGTGCCCAGTTCCCCCAATTATCTCTTAGTTCCCCTGGCACCATGGGCTCCCATTTGCACCTGTAGCTTGGTCTTGCCTCGTCTCCCTACCTCCCAGTATGCCTCTTCACTCTCCACCTCTCTGTGCACCTTTCTCTTTCTTCTATCCCATTTGTTCTCCCCTTTGCCTCTGTCCTACTCTCACCTTTATCTTCCCCATCCCCAGTCTGTCGCCCCTCCACTCTCCGATCTCTCCGGGTCGGTCTCACACCACGACCTCACTCCCAATCCGTGTCCCCATTACTCCCACCCTGCTCATTTTTTACACTCACAGCTGCATTCCTTGCTCTTTCAGTTGAACACATCATACGCTGCCTATTCCTCGCGCTCCCCCCTTACTCCCTCAGTTTTCCTCACTCTTCTATCCGCCCGTTTTCCTCTCTGTGCTGTCAAGTTCCTGATTCTTTCCCCACTTCCTGCCCACTTTACCCTGACTGAACTCCCACTTCACCGCCTTTATTTGTCCATCTTCAACTTCCTCTTTCTACCTATCGTTTATTCCATATCTCTTCTTTTTCTCTTGTGGGCCACCCTTTCACCCTCTCTGAAATCTAACCTCTTCTTCTCTCCCTCTTTCTTTGGTTACTGCCTGCTCTTTCCTGGTACATTTCGACTTCACATTCTTAAATTGTGCCTTAATTTACTATTCGTTATTCTACTCTCCCTAACTTTTGTTTCCCACTTTCCTTTTACTGTTAACCACGACTCCTTCTTTCTTTTTTTACGTAACACTCTTTGTGCTTTTCTTTCCAGCCCATTTCTCTATTAATTTCCCCATTTATTTTATTTAATTCTTGCATTATTGTTCATTTTCTTTGCCCTTCCATCTCCCAGCATTAACCTCTTCCTATCATTCTTCCCCTCTTTCCCACACTAATCTCCTGCTCCACCAGTGGTTGAAGTGTACGAAAACAAGAAGTGGAACTATGCTCCCTGCTGACCTGCCCCCCAGCGCCCCCACAAACCCCATTGCCACGCCCCCTCTCACACACAATCCAAATCCCCAAAGAAACACACCTGCTGTTTAAGCAAATGTTCAGTGCAGAACATTGAAGTGCACGTTTCAACTTCTTCCTACACTTTTATTTTAAAATTAACCCATTCTGGAATGCTTTCTTTTTTAAATAAAAGTATAGGAACAGTAAAACGTTCCCACCCACTTCGACCACTGTAACCATCTACCTCCTCTATGTAAGCCCTCATTCGTAAATAATTTGTCTTTATATTGTGTACCTTCTTCACCTGTTGATATACCTGTACTGTCTTCACTCTTGATATGCCTGTATTGTCACGTATATTGTAACCTGTAAGACTAGCGCCCAGCCGCCTCAGGGCTCGGCTGAGCTTTACAAATAAATAAAATACTAAATACAAATATTCCGACCACCCCTACCCCCAACACCCCTTTCACCCTGCCTCAAGTCGTATTGTTCTATTGCTTTAGTCGCCTGACTTTCAAACACGCCCCTGTCCTCGCCTCTCATGTCGGTCTCTTCTGTGGGGTTGGGGGAAGAGGGGGGGGGGGGCAGGAGAATGTGCATGGGGGCAGGGGGTGATGGTCACACCTTGCCGAAGCCAACAGTGCCCCGTTTACATTGAGGCCATTTAGGCTGGGCTGCCTGTGTTTGGCGCGGGGAGGGGACTTTGGCGCACTGACTAGTCCTTCTCTAAATGTCCCTAACCCCCTGCCCCCCACCACACCCCCCGCAACACCACTCTGTGCCCCAGGAAACGCCCCCTTCGTCGCCGATGGGTTGGATGAGGGAGATTTGTGGGGAAACAGATGTATTGGACATTTTAAGGTATAGGGACTTCGGCTGAAAAGGGGGCAGTGAGTGAAGCCTCCAGAGGATAATCGGTATTGCCACAACAATCATGATGAGTCAATATTTCATTCATAAACCTTTACATAAAAAATGAACAATTGCAAATATCTCAATAAAACATAAAAGAAAACCTCATGATAACAAAAGACAAGTTCATAAACAAAAAATACTAAAGTTGTTCATTATTGTTGGAAGTTCATATAGTTGTTACATCTAACAAACCATGCACTTTCAATAACGCTAGCAGCAGCTCTGGTGATGATGACGGGGACAGCGGCGCGTTTAATCGATATTAACGCATCTAAAAACCTGTATTTTAACAAAACTGATGAAAGTAGTTTTCTACTTGCCTTAAGATAATAGTGGCAATGCCAACAGTTTGGATTGGTTTTGTGTAGGCTTGGGAAAGGCACTTGCCAGCCACTGCCATGGCTCTATTAACTGGCCATTGATAGTTGCAGGTGCAAAATGGCATGTTTAATAGCAGTGCCTGGGTCCCTTCTTCCCTCATAGCCACCCCGTCCTACTCTTCCTTCGCGAGCCTGGTCTGCAAGGTGATCATCTCCCTGACTTGCTCCCTGACCATTGCCACTATCTGCAGGCCACCTGGCTCCACCCCCCTGTTCCTCTCTGAATGGGCTGATTTCTCCTCCTCACAACCACCTCTAAACTCCTTCTCCTGGGTGGCTTCAACATCCACCTCGACTCATCAATCCCTGCATCCGCCCTCTTCCGTGACCTCTGCACCTCGCTCTCCCTCTCCATTCTCCCCTCTGTCCCTACCCAGTCGGCCAGACACACTCTTGATGCCTTCATCCACAATGATCTTTTGCTCTCTTCTCCTCTCACCTGGGTGTTCTCTGCCGTCTGACCGCACTCCCCACCCCAGCCCCGCCATCCAAATTCGCAAACATCCATCCGATGAAATGAGTGTCAGCTGATGCCTTCACATCTACCATCATCCACCCCCCACTGCAGACTCTGCCTCTGACTCCGCGCTCAGCAACCTCCATCTTGCCATCACTAATACTCTTGACACTCTTACCCAGTGGTTGAAGTGGGCGGGAGCAGTCGGGAGCGGTGCTCCTCTACTTCTTTTAATTAGGTTTTACCGTTCCTATACTTTTAGTTTTAAAAGAAACTGTTCCGGAACGGTTTCGTTTTAAAATAAAAGTATAAGAAGAGGTTGGAACTTGCACTTTTAGTGTACTGCACAAGACGTTTCCTTAAAGAGCAGACTCATGTGTTTTGGGGTTTTTATTGTGCATGGGAGGGGGCGCAGCGATGGGATCTGTGGGGAGCGGTGCAGGCCAGTATGGAACATAGTTCCACTACTTCTTTTCGTACACTTCGACCACTGCTCTTACCCCACTCATGAGGATCAGCCTGAAACATGCCTCCAAACCTAACACCTGGTACGACTCTGAACTTGCAGCCCTGAAACGCAAGTGCAGAGTTTCGGAGCAGAAGTGGCAGACCTCAGGCTCACCCTCTGACAAACTGTCCTCTCGGCCTACTCCAAAAGCAATATCGACTCTCCATTCACACCAAGTAAATGGCCCACATACAGGCTTGCATCTCTGGTGCATCCAACAACACAGCTGAACTCTTTCAAATCTGCAAGGAACTAGCTAACCCTACCGCAGTCTCCACCTCACCTTTTCCCTCCCAGGCCCTATGCAATGCTCTGGCCACATACTTCACTGCAAAAACTCAGGACATCCCGAGCTCCCTCGCTTCCCTTTCCCTTCTTCCTTACCCCCTGCCTCCTATGGCCTCCCATACCCCCTCTGTCTTTCTCTCCTCCTTCTCTCGTATCACTCCTGATACATTCACCAGAGTTGTCTTCTCCATGAAGGTCTCCTCCAAACAGGTCTCCCCATGCTGCTCCAGAACCATTAAGGACAACATTGGTTCTCTTACCCCTCCACTCGCTGATTTCTACAACCTCTTATGCTACTGGATCTTTCCTTGCTTCCCTGAAGCACTCCCTTGTGCACCCCCTCCTGAAAAAACCCTTCAGCAGACCTGTCTTGTCCAGCTAACTGCCGCCTCATCTCTATTACCTCCTTTCTTGGTAAACTCCTGGAGAAGCTGGTCTTCCCCCAACTGACCCAGCACAAAGAAACTTGTTGGTTGCCTCCACGACCATCAATCTGGATTCCGAGCATCCAGAGGCAAGGAAACTGCTCTTCTGAACACATGTGGAGAACTGCTCGCCTCTCTAGATTCCAACTCTCCAGCTTTTCTAATTCTACTTGATCTCTCCTCTGCATTTGGACATGGTCAACCACTCCATTATCATAAAATGACTCCACAATACCCTAGGTATCTCGGAGCGGGCACTGGACTGGCTGACCTCCTTCAACAATAACCATCCATCCCAGGCTCTTTTTCTCCCCCCATCTCTATATCCACCTGCAGCGTCTCCCAGGGCTCAAATCTCTCTCCCTGGCTCTTCAACATCTATTTTGCTCAACTTGCACACCTTATTTCCACCTTCTCCCATAACTTCCAGTGTTATGCAGATGACACACAACTCTTATTCAAACTCCCCTCTCATTCTCTCTGTACTTCCTCTATCATTCCTGACTGCATATCCACCATCCAGTCCTGGTGTGCTTCCAATGATTTCTGTCTCAATGCCAGCAAGACTGAGATCCTTCCCATTGGGACTCCTGCTCCTTCTTTCTTCCCCTCACTCTGTCCACCCTCTATGGGCTCTCCCCCAATTACTTCATTTGAAGCCAGAAACCTTGGAGTAATCTTCGACTCCTCTCTTCCTTCCTCCCTTTCCTCCCTCACATTCAGGACCTTGCCAAGAAGGCCCACTTTCAACTCCACCTTCTCAAAGGAATCCTTACTTTCCCCATTTTCTCCCAGAAGCTCAATGTCTCTAGAGCTCTGGTTCTCTCTTGGCTTGACTACTGCAATAGCCCCTTCCTCAATCTGCCCTCTTCTTCTCTAAAACCCCTCCAGCTAATCCAGAATAGGGTTGCAAGACGTATCCTTGTCCTCAGCCCAGGGCCCATACCTCTCCAGCCATAAGATCTCTCCTCTGGCTCCTGGTTGCTGCAAGGATCAAATTGAATCCCTATGCATCATCAATACGGCTGCCTGCGGCCCAGGACCATGCTATCTACAACTGACTCTCACTAAATACTCTCCCTCCCAATCTTTACATTCCTCCGGCACCAATTCTCTGTGAGTCAAGCACTTTGCTAAACAGCGAGCAGTGGGACAATCTTTTTCCTCGGCTGGCTCTCGCATATGGACCAGCCTCCCCCTTCTTCTTTGTCTTGAGCCGGATCTCCTAATTCTGGAAGTTCAAGACTTTCCTTTTCAGCTCCTCCTTCCCTTGTTAAATCCTACATTCACTGTGATTGGTGACCATGGCCCTTCTGTGTCCACCTGGGTCCTAGCCTCACATACCCAATTGCCTTCAGCCTCCACCCGCTCCCAGCACTTGCCTTGGCACCAACTGGCCTGCACTTATTTATTGGCAGTTGACCACTCTCACCAAGTCACTTAACAGCTGAATACCCCTGTCCCTTAGGGCTCCCCATATATATATATATATATATATATATATATATATATATATATATATATATATATATATATCTCTCTCTCATTACACCACTAGCATGTTCACAGCTCAAATTAGGTCATTAAGTCTCAAGAAGACTGCTTTCGAAAAAGGCTGGAAGATGCTTTGAGTGCAAAGTTTGAGAAGAGATCCGATTAGTTGTTTGGGGGGGGGGAATTAATAGGAACTGGGTGGGAATGACCGTAGGTGGGCAAATAACCAAACAATGCCTACAAGCTGTGTTTCCCTCCTCATATGCCATTTCTCCCTCTGTACTCTATTGCACATTTTACCGCATATAGGTGGTGACCTAATTGCCAAAATAAAATAGCCCAAACTCATGAAAGTCACTCGCATTCAATCTCATAAGGGCCAAAGGGAATTTATCAGGGAGATTAGGTCACATTTAGCAGTAAACAATAATGAGTGGTAATTGTGAAGTACTGGAAGAGTCCCTTAGGGGCCCTGCATTTGGGGGGGGGGGGGGTGATGGAAGAGCTACATAAATTCAACTATAAAAGGAAACATTCACATGAGGAGATCAAACTAATGGCAAATACCAGAGAAAATGGGGCGAGTTAGGAGTTAGATTTAGTGGGGTGGGATATGGCAAATGTGCAGGAAAGGTGTAGTTGTATGTATGTATGTATGTATGCAGATGGATATGAACATGGATTTGTGTGACACATAGAACAAAAAAATACCTACACTTTATGTAGCTTCTTTATTAGTACGACATATTTGGAAATTTTAGATTTCGTGATTTTTTCTACGAGCACCACAAGCTGCTGTAAATACCAGATGTGCTATACAAATCCCATGCAACATTGTAACAAAGCGTTTTCGAGACACTTTATTGGCTCTTTCGTGGTCGGCCATTTTGCGTATGGGTCACCATGACACGTGTCCACGGGTGTAGCTCTGTTTCCACTGTTTGCTTGTACGTGACCTGGTGAAGACATTCCTGCCTAACCTCTGGGTTTATCACCATTTCTCTAGGTCTAGGGGAAGACCCTGGAATCTCAGGGTTTTTGATGCAGTTTCCAGGTCCGGAAACTGCATCAAAAACCGGACGGTAGCTTCTCATCATCCGCCACTGCACAGTCTGCCGACATCGCAGCCTGGGAAGTGTAAGCATCTGATTGGCTAGACATCACGAAAGAGGTTGGCACTCTATTCCCCTCAATATGCCACAAACATGGTCTGCTTCTGATTCTATGGCAAGACAGGAGGCTCATATTATGCATTACAATCTTTACTCTGAAACCACAGCAGCAAAGAAAAAACGTTTACAAACAAAAATAAGTTTGAAACAGAACTAAATAGAGTTCAATGTAAATGTAAGGGGGGACTCCCCCCAATCCATCATGGAGGACAGGTCATGCCCTGCAGGAGACCAATGGGACCCTCGTCTATGTAAGTCCTTTACTCCAATCCCAACTCCTCTTTCTTTGCTGCTGATGCCACAGCTAAGTCACACCTTATTGTGTTTCCTTAGAAATGCTAGTCTGTGTTGCAGTTGTGTAACTTTGTTGCCAATGTTGTGTTCTGTTTCACAGTATGAATTGGCTTACCTCAGCGTTCGCTTTGGAACTTGGGTTTCATTGCTTTCTATTGTGATTTTACGTTTGTTTGAAACGTGCCTGTGCTTTTTTAGAATTCTGTTGGGGCCTTTTGAGTATCTTGTTGTGTCACTAATATAAATTTAAATAGTGTATAGTAAATTATATGGCCCACATTTGGGTGGGAGTCCGGGTGACGTCCGGATTTTTTTATCAGTTCAATAATGAATTGTGTTTGAAAGCTGAAAATGGATGTTTCCAATTACATTTTATTTTCAATTTGTGGAAATATAAAAAAGAAAGGCCTTCGGGTAGCGGCGCTTTCCCTTTCTTTCATTTTATGATTTATGGCTCGTCGTGTGAAGCCTTGCTTCAGGCCACCAACGCGCGAGCGTTTGCCTGTCAGGAACTTCTTTCCTGATGTACGCGAGTCTGTTCGGGCCGGTGTACCTTGAAGGTACTTTCATTTTTAATGGTGACATGTGCTGCTTGTGAAGAAGCTTTGCTTCAGGCCTGCCGTGCGTTCTTGCTGTTCATTAAAGTTGTGATTTATTTCCTTAAAAATGGTTACGCTGCTCGTGTATAGTTGCCGGCTCGGCTTCAGGCAAGGACTGTTGCTTTAGCAAGGTTAACACGCTTACATTGCTGCTTCCCCTTCACCCTGCTAGGGTGTGCAGTACTTTGTAGCCTGCACGGCTGTGCCTTTCCCAGTGCAGCATTTAACCTGCTTTGTGTTGCCCACTTTATTTATTTATTCTTGTTTTTTTTCTCCATATTTCTTAATAAGAAAGGTGCTATGTTTATTTATACATATTTAAAAGTAGCAAACGCCTCAGATTCAGTCCAGAAGCAGGATAGCTCAATGATAGAGCTGCATGTTTTCCGCGGAGGAGGGCCTGGGTTCGTATTTATTTTTTTATATATAGTTAATATTGATATTTTAATTCCATATATTTTTAATAATGATAATTTACAACATATATATATTTTCTTTTTTGGTATGAACCGCCCACTCAAGAGCCTGATGCGCTGCCAGTCGGTAACTTTGTTTAAGTGCTGCATATGACATAGTTGATTACCTTCACTGTAGATGTGCAATACCTGCTCGGTGGCAAGCTTTGCCTATGTTCTAGTGCAAGGTTGCCCCAGCCACCCCCCCCCCCCCTCGTGTACTTCTGGTTACCACACCCTTCTAGGGTGAGCAGTTTGAGGTGCACTTTCTTTTTGTATTCTCTCTTAAACAATATTTTAAGATATGTGTGAGTGTTGGCAGTAGCCCGGAGGGCTCAGTAAGAGTCAGCCTTTATATAAGGACCCAGGGTTTGGGCCCCTGTTCGGGCGTAACCCCACTGCCTAGGCAAGGATTACTCTTTGGTTTGTTATTTATTTATTATTTCTTTATTAATTATTTAATTCTTCAAAGAAAAGAGTGTTTGGAGGAGTTCATTAACAGACTTTAGGGGGGTCCTGCCTTCCTTTCTAACCATCGCTCAGGCGCTAACCTTTGTTTTTAGTTAATTATGTCGGCCCCATAATTAGTTAATTACAGGACAACTCAGTCCTTTCACTTCCTTAGGCAGTTCAGTCCCTTTTTGTCATATACAAATAATTGGAGATCTATACTCTTCTTGCTGAAAAGGGAAATAACCCTATGGACATGCAAGAGGTGCGGATTTTGATGTGCAGACCGGGTTTGCCTGCTCGGCAACACCGATTACGCTTTTTTCTACGAGCACCACAAGCTGCTGTAAATACCAGATGTGCTATACAAATCCCATGCAACATTGTAACAAAGCGTTTTCGAGACACTTTATTGGCTCTTTCGTGGTCGCCCATTTTGCGTATGGGTCACCATGACACGTGTCCACGGGTGTAGCTTTGTTTCCACTGTTTGCTTGTACGTGACCTGGTAAAGACATTCCTGCCTAACCTCTGGGTTTATCACCATTTCTCTAGGTCTAGGGGAAGACCCTGGAATCTCAGGGTTTTTGATGCAGTTTCCAGGTCCGGAAACTGCATCAAAAACCGGACGGTAGCTTCTCATCATCCGCCACTGCCCAGTCTGCCGACATCGCAGCCTGGGAAGTGTAAGCATCTGATTGGCTAGACATCACGAAAGAGGTTGGTACTCTATTCCCCTCAATATGCCACAAACATGGTCTGCTTCTGATTCTATGGCAAGACAGGAGGCTCATATTATGCATTACAATCTTTACTCTGAAACCACAGCAGCAAAGAAAAAACGTTTACAAACAAAAATAAGTTTGAAACAGAACTAAATAGAGTTCAATGTAAATGTAATGGGGACTCCCCCCAATCCATCATGGAGGACAGGTCATGCCCTGCAGGAGACCAATGGGACCCTCGTCTATGTAAGTCCTTTACTCCAATCCCAACTCCTCTTTCTTTGCTGCTGATGCCACAGCTAAGTCACACCTTATTGTGTTTCCTTAGAAATGCTAGTCTGTGTTGCAGTTGTGTAACTTTGTTGCCAATGTTGTGTTCTGTTTCACAGTACGAATTGGCTTACCTCAGCGTTAGCTTTGGAACGTGGGTTTCATTGCTTTCTATTGTGATTTTACGTTTGTTTGAAACGTGCCTGTGCTTTTTTAGAATTCTGTTGGGGCCTTTTGAGTATCTTGTTGTGTCACTAGTATAAATTTAAATAGTGTATAGTAAATTATATGGCCCACATTTGGGCGGGAGTCCGGGTGACGTCCGGATTTTTTATCAGTTCAATAATGAATTGTGTTTGAAAGCTGAAAATGGATGTTTCCAATTACATTTTATTTTCAATTTGTGGAAATATAAAAAAGAAAGGCCTTCGGGTAGCGGCGCTTTCCCTTTCTTTCATTTTATGATTTATGGCTCGTCGTGTGAAGCCTTGCTTCAGGCCACCAACGCGCGAGCGTTTGCCTGTCAGGAACTTCTTTCCTGATGTACGCGAGTCTGTTCGGGCCGGTGTACCTTGAAGGTACTTTCATTTTTAATGGTGACGTGCGCTGCTTGTGAAGAAGCTTTGCTTCAGGCCTGCCGTGCGTTCTTGCTGTTTATTAAAGTTGTGATTTATTTCCTTAAAAATGGTTACGCTGCTCGTGTATAGTTGCCGGCTCGGCTTCAGGCAAGGACTGTTGCTTTAGCAAGGTTAACACGCTTACATTGCTGCTTCCCCTTCACCCTGCTAGGGTGTGCAGTACTTTGTAGCCTGCACGGCTGTGCCTTTCCCAGTGCAGCGTTTAACCTGCTTTGTGTTGCCCACTTTATTTATTCTTGTTTTTTTTCTCCATATTTCTTAATAAGAAAGGTGCTATGTTTATTTATACATATTTAAAAGTAGCAACCGCCTCAGATTCAGCCCAGAAGCAGGATAGCTCAATGATAGAGCTGCATGTTTTCCGCGGAGGAGGGCCTGGGTTCGTATTTATTTATTTTTTTATATATATTTAATATTGATATTTTAATTCCATATATTTTTAATAATGATAATTTACAACATATATATATTTTCTTTTTTGGTATGAACCGCCCACTCAAGAGCCGGATGCGCTGCCAGTCGGTAACTTTGTTTAAGTGCTGCATATGACATAGTTGATTACCTTCACTGTAGATGTGCAATACCTGCTCGGTGGCAAGCTTTGCCTATGTTCTAGTGCAAGGTTGCCCCAGCCCCCCCCCCTCATGTACTTCTGGTTACCACACCCTTCTAGGGTGAGCAGTTTGAGGTGCACTTTCTTTTTGTATTCTCTCTTAAACAATATTTTAAGATATGTGTGAGTGTTGGCAGTAGCCCGGAGGGCTCAGTAAGAGTCAGCCTTTATATAAGGACCCAGGGTTTGGGCCCCTGTTCGGGCGTAACCCCACTGCCTAGGCAAGGATTACTCTTTGGTTTGTTATTTAT
Source organism: Ambystoma mexicanum (assembly GCF_040938575.1). Taxonomy (NCBI): domain Eukaryota; kingdom Metazoa; phylum Chordata; class Amphibia; order Caudata; family Ambystomatidae; genus Ambystoma; species Ambystoma mexicanum. The sequence continues at coordinate 277,786,487 of NC_090937.1, forward strand.
TTATTATTTCTTTATTAATTATTTATTTAATTCTTCAAAGAAAAGAGTGTTTGGAGGAGTTCATTAACAGACTTTAGGGGGGTCCTGCCTTCCTTTCTAACCATCGCTCAGGCGATAACCTTTGTTTTTAGTTAATTATGTCGGCCCCATAATTAGTTAATTACAGGACAACTCAGTCCTTTCACTTCCTTAGGCAGTTCAGTCCCTTTTTGTCATATACAAATAATTGGAGATCTATACTCTTCTTGCTGAAAAGGGAAATAACCCTATGGACATGCAAGAGGTGCGGATTTTGATGTGCAGACCGGGTTTGCCTGCTCGGCAACACCGATTACGCTCCTTAAAGGGTGGCGTGATTTCCCTTACTATTTGTCAAAGGTAACTGTGTGGTAAGCAAGACAATGTTGAGCTCCCAGGTTTTGACCCTGGTGCAGTGTTTAGGACACGCTTGCTGGTATCAGAATGGAAATTTACCAAATCATAACATTATGGAACCCGCCCCATACCTTTCCTCCCAAGTCTTTGCCTGTTCCCGCTGATGAGTCTAGTGGTGTATACAATTTCTCCTCTGCTCGAGGAGTACAAGCCCAGTCTTTTGCCCTTAAGGGAATTGTTTTCTTGATGCAGTTTAGGTGGCTGTTTATTTTCACTCTTTTCCTTCAGCACAGCGAAGTAGAGTGCTTGCTTTGATATCTGTGCAGAGCTTGCTGACGCAGGTGTCGAATACTGGAAGGGTCAAAATAAACGTTCATCCTTCTGGGGTCAATAAATGAACACCACACACCATGGGTAGTAATGATAGGCAACGCTCAGATACCCGAGGGTTTGTAGCACTATATAAGTGCTATTTTATTTATTTTATTATGAGCAATGGGTTCTTTTTTCCTTTCCCCTGGTCTCCGGAGAGGCCAGTCAGCCTTACCCCCCACAAAACCACCCTTCACCCCCCTTTTTTCCCTGAGACCATTTTGGTGGGGGGTACATCATAAAGTTACACCTCTGGGAGGAGCACCTGTTGGTTCCGGTTTTTCCTTTAACAGGAGTTCTTGCTCATGACCAGTGCAGGGCGGCTCACACTGGGCTGTTGCCTCCGCCTATTTGCTTTCCCCTTCACCCTTTTCCTGGTATTTCACTGAGTTAAGTGGAGCCGATGTGGGCTCTCTTGAGTCATAAGGAGTTTGGATGATATACTTGTTTCTTGTTGGGCCCCTTCTACGGTCAGGGGGATTGATTATAATTACAAGAGTATATGTTTTCAAGAGATGTAAACGGATGAACTTCTGGGCTTCAGTGGGGACCTCAGGGTTTGTATCTTTCTCCTTCGGGGTTGCAAGGTTTTTTCCTTAGATAAATGGAGGAGATTTGTCTTCTCCTATAGGAAGAGACAATTTCCCTCAGTGAGATAGAGGGGTCTGGGAGAGGTGCTCATCTCCATCTAAGTTATTACGGCCTCTCTATCTCAGGGCGTTTCAGCGACTCAGCATTAGCCATCCCCGCAAGTGTCTGTCAGTACGATTGCTCAAGGGCAGGGAGACACTTAGTTAGTGATTGGGTTCACTTTGCCATCTGCATGCAGGTAGGCCTTTTATGGTTCTCTCTGGAGATTGTTCTGCAATAAAGTGCCAGCACAGTGGGCTGGGGGTGTCAAGATAGTTCAGGTTCAGGGTTAGTTCCCCTCTGGTAAGCAGCTACATGTTAACTATTTAGTGATCAGTTTCTTTGCAGTTTAGATTCTTTTCTCAAGACTATGGTATGTAGTGGGTCCTCCTTCGGTTAGTTTATGTTCCTATGCGAGATTTATCAACCTTGACGGAGGGGATAGGTCCAAGCACCTGGCGCATCTAGCAGGGGATTTCAGGCATCGCTATGATGGCAGCGATTGGGTGTAAGATAACTTTTTCTTTGCCAAGTTTTGTCTCTTAAGGGTCAGGTTTTTGTAAGTATTTTCCTATTCTCATGGTAGCAGAATCCTTCAAGGACTCAGGAGGTCTGGGGGTTTCCGGCTTTACGGTTTGGCAGATTTAACTCTTTCTGGTGTTTTTTTGAGGACTTTTCGGGTATATCTCTTTGTCATGAGTGTCCCCTGGACGGGTTATTCTTAGGAGATTATTTAGCAGTTATCTGCTGGGTTTCAGGTGTGGCCCCACTCTTCCATCCCGCTTCTGCTTCCAGAAGAAGTCATACTTTTCTTGGTTTGGGAAAGGTTACTGATATACAGGAACTTTTGTGTAGTTAAGGACAGGACTTGGAGTTCACACTTCTGGGTGCACAAGGCCCTCAAGTCTATTTCATGTTAGCTCCACCTAAGCTAGGTTGTCCTATGATAGTAATGTGATATGTCCTGTTTCTAAATACAATATTTTTCATCAACACACGGGATGTAGCCTACAAAGCTTTCACCCCTAGGGGGTGAATTCTTTATCTCCAGGAGAAGTGTTTAATTTATTATGTTTGTTAGGTTACCATAAGATGGTATGACTAAGTGTTTTAAATGTTTGATATTACTCCTATGCTTTAACTACCTATTACTTTAGGAAGACTTTTGCCTGGTGTCCCCCCCCTTACCTCCCCTCTTTTTTAACCAGTTGGTTTTGGGGGCCTGTGAGGAATGCTGGAATTGGCTCAGCTTCCTAGTTCTTGCAGTACGACTGCTCTGCCTTACAGGGCAGTTATTGGGGCAGCTTAGCCTGGGGGAATACATTTTGCAATCAATGGATTGGTAAAAGTAGAAACATTTAAAACACTTCTTCTATTATTATTATTATTGTATTATCTCTATTGTGTTGATCATGATGTAATTAATGTGATGCAAGGGCTTCAAACTTGCATAATATGAGCCTCCTGTCTTGCCATAGAATGACTAATCCCCCTCACTAGCGTGAGAAGGGGGTTTAGATTCTATTAAAGACAAGCAGGCGAGTATTATCCCACAGACCCTTGATATGATATGATATTTTTTAGAGTGCTTATACACAGGTGTTTCAAGAGAGAACATGTTTTGGTTTGTTGTTCTTCCCATCCACCCACCCTTATTTATTTATTGTTCTTACAGCCTCGGGCCGAGGGGTTCTGTTCAGGAAGATTGGTCACAGTTACGAGATGTGGAGAGAGCATGATCCGGGCGCTTCGATGGATTTTGTCTTCATAATTTATTATCCGGTCTGTGCAGTGGACGTCTGGTTCAAGACAGCTACAGAAAGAGGAGTTGGGAGTGGAGTAAAGGATTTATATAGACGAGGGTCCCTGTCCATTGGTCTCCTGCAGGGCATGACCTGTCCGCCATGAGGGATTGGGGAGTCCCCCCCTTACATTTACATTGAACTCTATTTAGTTCCGTTTCAAACTTTTTTTTTGTTTGTAAAAGTTTTTTCTTTGCTGCTGTGGTTTCAGAGTAAAGATTGTAATGCATAATACTTGCGCCCTTGTCTTTAATAGAATCTAAACCCCCTTCTCACTAGTGAGGGGGATTAGTCATTGGCTTGGTCTTTCTGTCCCGCCATCAAGCGACAACGCAGAATGGATTATTTCTTTCACTTTACTTTATCCGGGTAGTGCGCCTGAACACTAATTTCCTCCATAGCAGACATTTTAGAGCTGGCGAGTCTTTGGTTGAATCGTAAATGAAAAGAACTATTTTTTACCTGTACTGCACACATGTAAACGTTTACAAAAACACTATTTGAAGAAAATATCCTCTCTTGGTTTTGTGTGTGTATTGATTTTATGGAAGGCGAATGCCATTCGTCCTATGCCGTTTGGGTGGTTATGAAAAGCCAATTTAATGAAATGTGCATATTTCAGGTTGAACTGCAAATTTCTGACGACGTCACGTTGATTTGCCCCTGCAGTTTGCCTTGTGTTTTTGACAGGTGGGCGGGGCTTGCGGGCAGAGCCGTGTGCAAATGGGCGGAGTCTTGTGTGGCTGTGGGCGGGGCATACATCTCAGGGTTTTTGATTTTCAAATGTAGGCAGGTATGGGTACAGAGTCAAATTATACAGCGAATAATTACTTTTTAAAATTAAAATTCGGTATGCAAAGGTAAACAATAGAAACGCAAGTAAATGCACAGTTCCCAATATTCCATGTAAATCAGTGTAAGGATGTCATGAAGGAGGGGGTGCGCAGAACTTGTAAGGCAGTGCATATAATTCATCTGTGACTGCGTTAAAGCGAGAATGTTTCCGCGTCAGTTTACCCTGTGTGTGCAGATCACACTTAAGCGCCCTGTAACGCCATTTACCCGAGGGTCTTTGAAAAGCCACCTGCCTCTCAAAGGGCTGCCACATGAAGGCCGTGTGGTTCATGCTTGTGACTGAGGCAGGGCCTTCGGTGCTCGTCACTGAAAGCTTTACAGGCAGGTGTGTGTGCGTTTCATGAATTGAGAGGAAATTGCTTTCTGACATGTTACTGTTAAATACGCATTACGCACCCAAGTTGCTAGGAGTATGGCTTTCGCAAGCAAAACAAAGGGGATTTCCATTACATATCGTGTGTTCCCCTGAATAGCACCTGAAAATTAGGAGAAAAAGTAAGCGGGCACGCAGACAAAGTCAGAGGTGCAATTACGTACACTCCACGGATGGCGTTCATTAGTCGTAATCCCGGTGCGTCAGGGCTAATTAAGAGGCTGTTCACAGAGGAGTCACAGAGCAGACCATGTGTCCCCGAACGTCGCCATGTTATGGCTGCACTTTAGCCTTCTGTGTTAAACTGAAAAAGAGTATTACTTTCCAGTCCATGTAAACTAAAGCAAGCACTGACTGGGCCCTAAAGCAGTGGTATTCAAAACTTTCCATACCAAGCCCCCTTTCAGTAAAAATATTGTTTCTGCCCCTTCCCACTCCCCATCCCCCAGGGGTCCCGAAGGATGTCAGGGTGGGCGGGCAGGCTCTTTAAAAGGATTAAGGTGACGGCTTTTAATAGAAACTATAACAAGTAGAAAATCTGCGTAAATCCCTTTTTAAAGAGTCTGGGGCCCCCACTGGACATCCTTCGGGCCCCCCTAGGGAGGACAGTCCCCTCTCCCCCAGTGTCAGCTCCAAGTTCAATGGTGACCTTATTGTTCCATTGAACCTAAGAGGTGGCAGGAGCAAAGGTGTAGTTCGAGAGAGTGCTACCCAGACGGGAGAAGAGATTATTGGGTATTTATAATGCGCCTATAGAGCAAAAGGCAGGGAGGTTTTTATGGGAGGGTAAAAGGGGCACTTGCCCAGGGCCCCCACCTTGGAGGGGGGCCCCACACGAATGCCTGATCTAAGGAAGTAAGATTCCATTGTTCACCAGTCTTAAATAGCACACATCAGGATATTTTATGGCATGCTGCTTAGGTTCTAAGCCCATTGTCTGTTTTGACAAGTACATTCTGCTCTGATCAATTCATCATGTAATGCCTTCTGTGTTCATTGTGGTATACATAGTTTGTGTGTTGCTAACGGCACATCTCTGTGGCATTCGTTCCTTCATGTGGGAATTATGTTTATCATGTGCAATATCATATTGATAAAGTGAATGTCACAATCGTTTAGAAGTTAGCTCAGTGTGTCAAGCACTCATTGCAGATATGTATTCATATGTAAGATTAAAATAGAACATTCAAGCAAAGCTGGCTGAGCCTTTCCTATGTTTGAAGTTTATAAACCTACCTGCATATGTACTTGGTTTTATAGCACAACAGGTGCTATTATCAGCAATATACCAGCACAAGATAGGGGTTGCTATAAAATCAAACATATCAGCTGTATGTTGAAGGTCTAGAAATTGGTTTGTTCAGATGGGGTGTTGTAAAACCTAGGTAATCTTTCCAATGATGAGCATAAACTGTTAGTCCAAGAGGTGAATAAGTATCCAATTTCAAGACTGTGGAACAAAAGCGTTCATGCTTGTATCCTGGCTTTGTCAGCAGACGATACAGTGATCCTACTAAAATCATCAAATATCTTTTACATTACTGTGCTGTCTTATGTGAGATTTGCCTTCTTGCATACATCGGCCTTGTGTAGCCCATTACTTGATCTTTCAGGCCATTTGACTGGAAGGGGGGTAGACAGAAAAGAGCAGACCATATGCTGCAAGCCTCGGGCTAGCATATTATAAGAGTTGTTTGTTTGACACAAAAAACGGTTTGTTTTCTTGTAAAAGTCAAAGGTTTTTATGCACGTTTATAAATGACAATGACACAAGCCATTGTTTTGGAAGTATATAAAGCTTTAAATATGAAAGAAAAACCCAGTTTAATGTGTTAAACCACATCGTTTGGTATGCTGGTAATTATATACTTCCTTTGATGATGGAGAGAATGAAGCTAGATTCATTCCCATTTTGCATAAGACCCTTCTATAATATTTTGTTTTTATAAATGGTCGTGTTTAGTAATGTGATTTGTGTACTTTCCAAGTCAGTTTTATAAAATTACATTGTTTTAGTTCATGATATGAACTGGAAAAGAAAGTGTTTAAATGCAGAAATTGCAGAGTTGGCACACATCCGCTCCTTCACCAATGTGGGATCCTGGGCATGTCATTTAATCTTGTATTAGAGCGCAAAAAGGAAACGGGGAGGCACTAACTAGCAGGGTTACTTTTTCAATTGTGGTTGTTCGTGTTAAAAATTATATTTTCAATTGTTAGAACAAATACACTTCAGGTGCAAGAGGGCAAAAATGCCACGAGACCACTCGGGGCAGAAAGTAATTCAATAGAACAAAACCATGCGTTACCGCATGGTAGCCCTCAAGAGCACTCCTAAGGGATAATTACCCAGGTCAGGAACTGATGTCCGTAGTTCTGGTCAAGTGTAAAATACTCAGAGACCAGAAGCCCAGACCCCAAAAGTGAATACTACCCGAGACAAAGGGTCAGTTCATTAAATGTAATCAACAAATGTTAAAACTCATGGACAATACCCCAACCCAAAAGTACCTATAAGTAGTGAACAAACTCAATCGCAAAGTAGAAACAAGTTTTATCTTGTTGTTTTCACAAAAAACATATGTGAATTAAATTCAAACGCATAGTGTACATCCATAAAAGTAAACATAGTATACATAACATAAAGGCAATTAATATGTGTTAGGACAAGTGCAGTTCCTCACACTGTCCTCAAAATTTCTGCACATGTCCTAGAAACATTACAATAATCTAGGATACTATATGTACTAGAACAGAAGTAACCTCTTCGTAGACTGCTAATGCTAATGTTGGCCTTCAAATGCTACTTGTTATATATTATTAGAGCAAGCATGAAGAGGGCAAGGGGACTTAAAGGGAGTAAACATACTTATTTTGAATGCTGCAAGGCAGCATATCAACCCATAGGTTGTGATCAGGACGAGGGAGTGGGGGTGCGACCAGATATTTTTGATCACTTAAGTCCTTTGGTTTGGTGGAGGGGGCCCCAAATATGTCCGTTCCCAGGGCCCCAAAAATGGTTAAGATGGCACTGGCAAAAGGTGTTTCAAGGCGCAAACAAGACAAAGGGGGGTGGAGGAAAATAACAAAAACGGTCCTACTAGGCCTTGTGTCATTCGGACCGTGCAAGTGCAGTAACAAGAAGTGCAGGGGGAGGGGGAAAGTGCTGGTCTGGGCAGAAGGGCCCATGGGTTATGTGAGTGCCAAGGGGAGACCAGGTGGGTGGACAAGGGCAGGGGAATGCAGGGAGTGCATGGGAAAGAAGGTTTGTGTGCTAAGTGCAAGGAACGGGGCTGGAAGGGATCAAGGGGAGCAGGACCCTGCCAAGCTAGTGCAGGGGGAGGGAGCACAGGAGGTGCAAGTGCAGGTTGGGGGGGGGAGTTGGGGGAGATCAAGTGCAAGGGTAGACTGGTCGAGGAGGGCCTGGTGCCCTGTAAGAATCTGAAGGAACCAGGCAGCCAATCAAAAGGATGCAAGTGCAGTAACAAGAAGTGCAGGGAGAGGGGGGGAAAGTGCTGGTCTGGGCAGAAGGGCCCATGGGTTATGCGAGTGCCAAGAGGAGACCAGGTGCGTGGACAAGGGCAGGGGAATGCAGGGAGTGCATGGGGAAGAAGGTTTGTGTGCTAAGTGCAAGGAACGGGGCTGGAAGGGATCAAGGGGAGCAGGACCCTGCCAAGCTAGTGCAGGGGGAGGGAGCACAGGAGGTGCAGGTTGGGGGGGAGTTGGGGGAGATCAAGTGCAAGGGTAGACTGGTCGAGGAGGGCCTGGTGCCCTGTAAGAATCTGAAGGAACCAGGCAGCCAATCAAAAGGAGGCAGATGGGTCATTATCGGGGGACAGGGGGAAAAGGAAGAGAAAAGGAGGGTCTTGAGAAGCTTCTGGAACTTAAGGGGATCCGGCTGAAGTCTGAGAGGGGCAGGAAGGCACCTGCGGAGGAGAGAGTTCTACCCCCGATTCTCTGCTTGGAAAAGCATCTGATCTGCAGAGAGTTGGAGCTAGAAGACTAGAAGGGAGGTATTTAGGGAGAGAGTTGGATGTAGTAGGGTCCCAGGCCCCAGCAAGCCTTGCGGACGATGCAGAGGGTCTTGAACTTGATCCTCGGAGCAACCGGGAGCCAGTGGAGAGATTCCAGGGCTGGATAGATGGGGGTCCCTGGGATTGAGGCCAAGGATACGTCTTGCAGTCCTATTCTGGGTAATTTGAAGGGGGCAAAGGGAGGAGTTAGGCATATTAAGAAAGAGGCTGTTGCAGTAGTCCAGCCTGAGGAGAACTAGAGCTCTGGAGACATTGAGGTTCTGTGGGAAGGGGAGGAAAGAGAATGCATCTGAGGAGGTGCAGCTGAAAGTGGGCCTTCTTGGCAAGGTCTATGATGTGGGGAGAGAGGGAGATAGAGGAGTCGAATCGAACACCAACTTTTTTGCCGCACAGGAGGGCGAGGGGAGCAGGCCCATGGAGGGCAGCCAGAGTGTAGGATGGAACTGCATTTCCGGGCTCTCCCAGCCCTCTTCTTGACATTGGCGGGGTGCATTAGCACTGGTGCGTTCAAAGAAGCCAGTTTTTCGCCGCATTTAAACGAGACTCAGCATCCTCAGCGGTTGATTAGGAGTAAGTGTGTCTGTTGATTGTGTATATTTGTGCTGTGAACTGCTTTTGTTCTTTACTGCATTTCTACCATGATTTGAATTTCAACATTGTAGAATACCTTATTTAATACTGCAGACCCTGTGTAGAAGTAACATGCCTTCAAGGGCCTCTTGTTCCTCCTGGGGTAGAGTACTGTGTATTCTCGCCGATCAGACAGCTGTGATCTGTTGTTCCAGCAGCATTCTGCTGAACTACATTTCCCGGCTCTCCCAACCCTCTTCTTGATGTCGACGTTCGAAGAGGATGGTTTTCACCGAGATGTAGCGTCTCAGCTTTACACCCTCTTCGGAACTCTTGGACATGGCTGCCCTTTCCTAGTAAAACTAGAGCATCTCACACAAATGGAGCAGGTAACTTCACAAAAAATTGAGCGCCCTATTGAAACCCCCAGGTTTTACCATCTGACAGAGTGTGGGAACCTGAGTCTTCGCCCACAGATACCTCAACTGTCTTTACCACCCCACCTCCAAACAACAATGACACAACAGTAGGAGGTAACGTAGAATATTTGCCTGAGGATCTGCGCTTTTCTCCCCACCCGATAACGCAAAACATTAAGCAGCCGGTTACTGAAGCGGAATCCAACTATATTTGTGTCTCTATTTCACCACTATTAGGTAATCCTACTATGGACCAAGAGGACTGTTATGTTGAACACCACTCGGTCCATAATCACACTACAGCTGATACTCCAAAAATGCAGAGGGCCATCCCCACGAGCGTCTCACCAAAGAATAAATCCCTGATATCAGGTCACGACAGGGAACTAAAATGTGTGCTCCTTAACACAAGGTCCCTTATAAAACACTGCACTGACCATTTCAGTGCACACGAAACAGACCTTTGCGCAATTACTGAAACTTGGTTACATGAAGCCGCCGGACCCGCACTGACACTTGCTATACCTGCAGACTTTAACATACTGAGAGCTGATCATAGCAATGGGAAAGGTGGTGGCGATGCCCTGATTTATCATACGTCTTTACAAATTAGGAAGGTCGAAAGCGTTCTACTAGCAGATAGTGAAGTACTATGTGCTAAACTAGAAATTAATCCCAACGCCAGTGAACATCTTTCTCATATATAGACCTCCTCACAATTTCCCAGAGTTCCTGCCCAGCCTGAGTGATCTGATTGCACTAAGTCGCAAACCGAAATCCAGAATTTTGCTCATGAATGACTAACTTTGGCTATGACGATGGGTCGGACTCTCAGTCTGGACCAGTGAATACCACACTCTGCCAGCAATCAGCACCCTGCGGTGAAATAACACGTCTCTTTTGGTCACCTTAAGGACCAAACTGACCTGTGTGGCAGAAGGGTCATTCCCCCATGCAGCCCATAGGCTCTGGAATGCTCTCCCACCTGATCTGCGAGCTTGTACATTGCTTCCCATCTTCAGACGTGGACTGACAACTATTCTATGTTGCTGATCTATTTCTCTTACTGACCCTCCTTTCTGATTCTCTGATCTCTGTTCTTTGTCATGTTTAGCGCCCCCATGCCTCTAGGCTTTGTATCGCGCTATATAAATAAAAATAAACAAACAGGGAGCAGGGGTCCCAGTGAGAAGGATCTCTGTCTTACTGGCATTCATTCTGTTTATAACTTTTTTATTGGTTCCACAAATGCAACCTTTAACATACAAAACAATTCTCCAGACATACATAGCAAACCATCAATAACAAACCAAATCAATAAATACAACTTTCACATCAATTCCTGACTCATGTTCAGTACTCTAAAAAAGGCAACCACAGAGTTTACCACAGCATTGGTTGTCCCAGAGAGATAATAGTTGCATGCAGAGTCTGATCCGGGGTCGTTTACATTCTTTATGACCTTTCCAACAGCATTCTCTCAATGAACACACAGACTTACAGTGCATAAACACATGTTTCAATGTTTCCTTCTGTGTGCATTCATCACCGAATCTACATGCAAGTGAGTATTCCTGAACAAGACCATGGGGCTCATTCTGAGTCTGCCGGTCCAGAAACAACCGTGCCAGTAAGCTTACCAGCACCGTTGTTTCCGGACCGGCAAATTACAGGCCTGCATGCCGGAGCCGCTGTGCCCGACAGGTCAGACCATGCCGGACACAGTGGACATGGTAAGCAGACTGTCACGGAAGCACCAGCACTGTTATTAATGCTGCCGGTGCTTCCGTGTTCCCCATTCCCATAGAGTCCTACGCGACTCTATGGGAATGGGTATTTACCATTTACCGGCGCCTGACTTTCCGGACTGCCGGGGTTGTGATCCCCCGGTGTTACCAGCAAGTCAGGCGCCAGTAAATCATTACGGGTCCGGCAGCAACCTGCCAGTAGTACTGGCACAGTTACCGCCGGACTCGTAATGAGCCCCCATATCTAAAGAGTACAGCCTTAGTATGAATAAAATTCAAACAAAATCTCATCAATAGGGTATGAGAGACCTTGCCTGCGTATATCGAAAGATAAGGTGCCAAGGTTCCACCTTTCTTGTGATCCTCCCTCAGATGTGGCTGGGATGAATATTGATGAACCTCCTCCAATGTGGTCATCCAATCAAAATCATACAACCTTCTCTTAACCATGCAGGGTTCAAGTAGTTCGCCAACACTGCAGCCAATCTTTTTTTGATAAGGTTGCCCATAGGCCCCTTGAGGTCAGCAATAACTTGACAGCCCCCTGTCTCTGGAACCAATTTAAGATCATGATGAAGAGTGTTCCGAGGTGACCAACATGTTCCTGTATAAAGTCAGATAACGCCAATGGGCTCAGACTTTTAACTAAGTTTGGCCAAGTTCCTAGCACAGAGCCGGGAGAGGAATAGAATTCAAAAGCATTAAGGCAGAGATCGTTGGCAGCGCACCATGCCTGAATAGCAGACAGACAGTCAGGAATCAGAGAGGAGGCAGTGGAGGGAATCTTGAAAGAGAGCTGCGTGTCGTCCGCATAACACTGCAAGTTAGGAGAGAAGGCAACGATCAAATGGGCTAGAAGGGCAAGGTAGATGTTGAAAAGCCATGGCGAGAGAATAGAGCGCTGAGAGACACCAGAGGTGGAGAGTGAAATGGATAAGCGAAAAGGGCCCAGTTGGTCAGAGAGGAAGGAGGTCAACCAGTCCAGAGCCAGGTCTGTAATACCAAGGGTATCACACAGCCGGTTTATAAGGGTGGCATGATTGACTGTATCAAAGGCAGAGGAAAGGTCAAGAACGATGAGAATGGAAGGAGAGTTGGAATCGAGATTAGAGAGTAAGACTTCATGGGCGTTCAGGAGTGCAGTTTATGTGCCTCTGGCTGCTCTAAAGTCAGACTGGTGGTAGTGGAGACAACCAAGAGATTCAGTGTGGTGGATAATCTGGGGGATGACCTGCTTCTCCAAGAGTTTGCCCAGGAAGGGGTAATGGAGATAGGGCAGCAGTTAGCCTGGCAGGAGCTGTCGGCAAAAGGTTTTTGGAGGAGAGGGTGCACAAGGGAGTGCTTGAGGAGTAGCGGGAAGGATCCAGTGGCAAAGGAGTGATTGCAGAAATCAGACCAGGCTGGAGCAAGGGAGGCAATGTTGTCCTTGATAGTTCTGGAGGAGCAGGGGAGCACCCATTTGGATGAGACTTTCATAGAGCGGACTTGTCTAGAGACCTCACCAGGTGATATAGAAGAGAAGGAGGAGGGGAGAGGGGCAACAAGAGAGGCCTGAGAGCGGGTGAGGGATAGGGGAGTGGTGTAGAGGAGAGTCAGGACAGGATGTCCTGAGTTTAAGTAATGAAGTGAGAGGCCATTACAGTGAAGAGAGCAGGGAACTGTAAAGGAAGCATGGTATCAAGAATAGACAGACACAAGTGATCACAGTTCAAGGGTGTTTATAAATCTTTATAATTGGTGAGAAAAACGCCTAATCTAAACCTAACTCTAAGATGGGGGCAAGCTACGACCATCAAATCATAATAAGGTAGTCCTAGTGGTGTCTTGTCAAATAAAAAGGGCCTATACTAAAAAAAACTATTACCAATCCTTACTGCTATATTTCAAAATAGGGTGGAATAATGTTCACCAGAAAAGAAAGAAGTGTTCTCAAAATGATAAGTCAGTTTTTAGCATGGGACAAGGTGGGACTCCTGAGTAATGGCCACACCTGGGCTTTGCCAGCACAAGCTCTCAGTTTCAAAAATATCAGGGCCTTCTATGGCCAAGTCTCTTTCACACAATGGGCCTCATCACGAGTTGAGTGGTATCCCAGCAGTATTTCCGCCAGGATACTGCATGGGCTAATATCGTTACTGCCACCTGGTCCAATGCTATTAACGCCAGATCAAGGGTTGAGAGGTAATGGGTATTCCCCATTGGATGCAATGGACCCAATGAGGCATTTTCTGCGCAATTAGCGCAAGCTAATAGCGCCACGCTAATTGTGCCTGGAAATGGGCGTTAAATTTGTGCATTTACCCCCAGTTTATTGCTGGGGGTAAATGCTGCCAGACTCATGATTGGGAGGACCCTTAAATGTGGCGATAATTGCGTTACCGCTGCATTTAAGGGCTACCACCCAACTCGCGATCAATCCCAAAGTCTCTTGCCTCAGAGGACCGATGTATCACAACCAACAAAACAAAAGTTCCTTCGATAACTCTTCACAAGGTGATTACACTTCACCTTAGGATCCCCCTCTGTCAGGCTCTGATCCTTCGTGCAACGTGGGCCTCCCTCCATCGGGTTCACTATGGTCTATTACTCGAAACTTAACATTCAAGAGTCCCAATGTCTTTCCAAACAATCATTCACTGTGGACATCCCTCAATCGGGTTCACTCTTGTCAACACAATGTTCATGTGTGTATTATGCTTCACCCCAATTGGCAGGCATCCCTCAATCGGGTTCACGTTTGCCAAATACATTGTTTACTTGCTTTCTTACAATGCGGGATTCGCGTCCCTTTACTTTCCTGTAGAAGGGGTTTGACTTGAACCTTGTATGAACACTCTTACTCCTCAAACTGGCCTCTCGTAGGGCCTCCTGGTACTTGTAGTTTCAACAAAGGGGACCAGTCCTTCAAATGAGTGCCTGCAAGGCGCCTGACCACTCTGCAGCTGGTCCTTCACAGGAGTTTCTTTCCAGCCCAAATATACACAAGTTCTTTGTTCACAGGTTCATACAATGTTGCCGTTCGCAACCTTGGGCTCAAAACAGTTCGGTTTGCTATGAGCTCTCCCCGACTCACCTGCTGTGCTGAACCCGTTGTCTTGTCTGGCCTCTGGAGTCAAGGACGGTATCACAGTAACAAACGTGCCTCCCCACCTGGGTTATCAATGCGGGAGGCCCCTCTGCACCGTCGACACCTGTCACAGCACATGCCAGCTGGACTGCCCGGTCTTATGATTCTTCTTTCAGAGGTTTTGCAGAGCTGAGTTGAGTTGAAAAGGGCAAGGGCACTTCCCTCCTCGTCATCCTCTCAGGTCTCACACCTTTCTTCTTTGTCTGAATTGCCGGACCGGTATAGCTGCTTCCTCGTGCGTTTGGCCTTCCTCGTAGTGTGCTCTTGTGCACCACCTTTTATCCCTGTGGGGAAGGGAAAGGGCCATCAGGTGTGTGTAGTTATTGTCAATTGCCAGGCTCTGGTGACCCTTGTATTGGGACATATCAGGCAAACAGCTCTGGTCTAAGTCCGTTGTTTTTCACAATGTAAGAAAGTGTTCATGTCGGAAAAGGGGTGGGGGGGGGTCGAGCTGAATATCCTACAGGGTATTGTGTGGAAAAGGGGTTCCAAGGAAGGGGATACCACGTCTCACCCTTCAGTGTCCCTCTTCCACTTCCACTCCCACTCCCTGAAGAACCCCCATCCAGGTGATCCTCCCCCATTGGTCCACTCTCAGGAACTGGATTCAATAGCGATGGCTGTATCCTGACAGATCTCCGGGGACTAGCGGGTGATACACCTTTAGGTTTCTAACATACCCTTCCGCCATGCAATGTAGCCACATCTGCTTCACAGGGGAACCAAGAAAGCACATCTACATTCCTCTGGTCTTTACCCTTTTGGTATACCAATATAAAGCAGTAAGGCTGATAGGGTGGCGCTGGCCGGGATAGAAGTCGAAATTCACGAACCAGCAGCTTGCATACTGGGGGCTTACAAGCGAAGCACCAAGAACAAGCCCCTAAATAGACTCCTGGACTTGATTTACATAACGGCAAAAAGGCGCATAGCCATGAGCTGGAAGAGCGCACGAGGACCTGGTGAGGCCCTTTGGTGGTACGATCTCAAGAGATGGGTCGCCGCGGAGACGGCGGCTTGGGAAATGGCCATCCAGGTACAAAAACTTGACTCCAGTGCAGATCTTCTCCGCTGGGTAGAACTGACTGAGCCGCTCCTCCGTTCAGCGACATCGGCCAGCACTCCAAACAGTCCTGGTAGTCCCTGCTCGACACATGAGCACATTGAATGATTGGGGACTGACCTGTGGTCTCGGGGGGAGGGGGGCGGAACGGGTGGGGAGGGATTGTTGAGGTTGTTGGGGTTTTTTTTTTTTTTTTTTGTGTGGGTGTTACACATATTACACCGCCATGCCACGCACTGTTTGTTATATGTTTTGAAAAACCAATAAAAATTTTTCAAAAAAAAAAAAAATAAAGCAGTAAGGCTGCAGGTCTAGAAATCATTGCCCGACACGTGGGTTGGTGTCTTTGAGTTGGCTAATCCAAATTAGGGAAGAATGGCCTGTGACTAATGAGAATTTTCTTCCCAAAAGGTATTATCTAACGTGGATAATGGCGCACTTCATCGCCAGGGCCTCTCATTCCAGCGCAGAGTAATTTATGGGAACAGTTTGCAGCTTGTAAATCGGATGGGGTTTTCTAATCCATCGCAAACTTGGGATAGGACTGCTCCTAGCCTTTTAAGGGAGGCATTGTTTGCGATATGAAATCCTTAGAGAAATCTATCACCTTTCAGGATCAGGTTCTGGCACAGGATTTGCTTTAAGGTGTTTTAACATAGATCATCCTCATCCGACCAATGACGTTTCAGGGGTTCGGTGTTCTTGACTTTATTGGTTAGTCTAGCTGTTATGTCCGAAAAGTTTGGGATAAACCTACAGTAATATCCTATTAACCCTAGAAAGGCTGTAAGATCCCTTTTTGTTTTTGGGTGTGGGTGTATCTAGGATGGCTTTTACTTTCTCATGTTGGGGCTGCACATTCTCATTCCCTACAAAGAAGCTGAGATGTTTCACAGCGTACTTGGCCAGTCTGCATTTGAATGGATTAGCAGTAAGGCCGGCCTCTCTGAGGACTCTCATATTAGTAAGCAGATGGCAAAGGTGGTGTTCACAGGTTTTACTATAAATGACATTATCTTCAATATAAGCTCTGCAGAAATTGGAATAGGGGCATAAGATCTTATCCATAAGTCATTTGAAAGTGGCTGGTGTGCCATGTTAGCCAAAAGGGTGAACTTTGAATTGAAAAAGTCCTAGAGGCATTGAAACCACTGTCATTTCCTTATCTGGCCCATAAACTGGGACCTGCCAGCATCCTTTTGTTAATTCTATGGTGGATAGAAATGTGGCTGCTCCGAGATTATGAATTAGGTTATCAACGCATGGTATAGGATAGGCATTGAAGTCAGAAATTGCATTGACTTGATGAAAATCTATGCAAAACTTCCAGGAACTGTCAAGTTTAGTGACTAATACGATAGGAGAGGACTATGGAATCGAAGAAGGCTCGATAATATTTGCTTGCAACATTTTGTTTACTTCCTCAACCACTATCTGTTTACGGGCCTCCGGGAGTCTATACGGTTTTAAATGAACCACTTTGCCCTTGGGTGCCCTAATATAGTGGTAGGCGCCTTTGACTCTTCCTGGTTTTGCTGAAAATACATCAGGGAATGATGCAACTAGATCTTTTAGATCTTCTTGTTGTTGAATAATTAGTTCAAAGTTGTCCATATCTTCTAGAACCAAACAAGACAGTGCTTTGGCATGGGTGGCTGACAGGTTCACTTTCCACTCTTTTAAGAGATTGACGTGATATAAATACCTTTTTGTTTTTCTGTCCAGTTGGTCTACTTTATAAGTGCAGGTTCTCGTTTGGTCTAATATTTTATACGGCCCATGCCACTTAGAAACAAGCTTGTTTTCTGAAGTGGGTAATATGATTAATACTTTCTGTCCTATGGAAAATGATGCTAAACTTACTTTGTCATTATGGGATTTTTGTTGGCTCTGGGCTTTTCCCATATGAGTGCAGATGAAATCTCAGACGAGTATCATATGTTCTTGCATTCGGGTAGCGGTTTGCAAGGTGGGATTGGGTGCCTCGTCTCATTCTTCCCAGGTTTTTCAGAGCATGTCCATCTCTGGGCTCTCTGCCATAAAGTAGTTCAAAGGGGAGACCACTGCTGAGGCCTGTGGGGTTTTCCTGACTGCAAATAAGGCCCACAGGATCATTCAGTCCCAGTCTTTTCCATCCTTATCTACCAATTTTCTCAGAATTAATTTCAGGGTTTTGTTGAAGCTTTCTATCAAGCCATTGGTTTGGGGCTGGTACAGAGACGTTTGTAAGGTGGTTATACGGAGTAGCTCTTTGACTTCTGCCATAAGATTGCTCATAAAATTTGAACCTTGATCGGGTAGTATTTCCTTGAGAAAGCCAACCCTGGAGAAATATGGTAAGAGGTGTTTACGGATTTGCTGTGTGGTATTATTACACATTGGGAAAGCTTTGGGATATCTAGTTGCATAATCAACTATAACGAGGACATATATATATATATATTGCCTAGTCTGGATGTTTGTAGAGGTCCAATAATGTCCATCCCGATTCTGGAAAAAGGAACTTCTATGATGGGTAGCGGATTCAGAAGGGCAGCTAGTGGGATGTGTGTGCTGATTTATTTTGACATATTTCAAACATCTGGATAAAGGTTTTTATGTTGGCGTGGATATCGGGCCAGTAAATCTTCCCACTAATATGTGCCTGAGTTTTGGATTGTCCAAAGTGGTCCTCCGGTAAAATGGAAATGTGCAATCTCCAGTACAACCTTTTGGTGGGTCTTTGGGATTACTGACAGTGTCTTTATTAATCCTTCTGTAGATGTCTCCCTTCTGTACAACAATCACTGCTTTAAGAAGAAAAGGGGATCCCTTTCTCTCTTATGTTATGGGTACTTATAAAGCACGCATATACCCGAACGCATCATGGCGCTAGACCAGCAAACACAACTGACTGAACACCTAGAACAGAAAAGTTTTAAGAGAACGGCGAAAGGCCAAATGATCAGAGATAGCTTGCATAGAATAGAGGAGAGCGTTCTAAGTTTTAGACCTGACAACTGAAAAGGCGCGCCCACCCACACGAGAGAGTCTGAACCAGGGGACATGGACCATAAATGCAGACTGGGAATGGAGAAGGCGAGATGTAACATAGGGAGGGAATTTTTGTCTGAAGATATTCCACCCCCACTTTACAAAAAGCACAATGGACAATGCATTAGGGTTTAAAAAGAATACGCTTTTCAACAGGAAGCCAATGAAGCTGTTGAAGTAGAGGGGGACATATGTGCCTCCTTTCTGGAATAGCTTGTAGAAAAGCTTCAGCGAGAGCTGGATCATTTCGCTGGGCGAAGGAAAGGTTGGGATAGATGGTAGGTTCTTCTGCCTGCTTTTCCTCGATTTTAGAGGGTTTATCAGCTTCCCCAAAGCCGAATGTACCACTTTTTGTTTCATCTGGTTCACTTTCTTTAAACTGAGGGAACAGCGCCCTTTCCAAAATTCCTTTAGCAATTTGATCCCTACGATGTACTTCAAATGGGATTTCACCATGATTCTGTAAGAGAACCTTTATGTCTCCTCGGAAGTCGGGATCAATGATGCCTGCAAAAACATCTATACCAAACTTCCACGCTAAACCAGATGTGGGGGTTAATCTTATGTAAACCTTATGTAACACCCTGGATATGGTATCAAAACTTGATCGGTAGGACTCATTCCTTGTTTCTCAGGGGGAATGACAGCTTCCCTACTGCTACAGATATATAAAACTATAGATTCTTTGGTGGCAACAAAGCGGTTAGAAGCTCAATGACTAAGTTTTTGATTGTAGGTTCCCCAATTTGTTTCAATTGAGTTAGATCAAACTCCTGACAACATATGTAGGGAAGGCATGGTATCAAGGATAGATAGACAAGTGATCACGGTTCAAGGGCGTTTAATAAACTGTATAGTGGGTGAGAAAAATGCCTAATCTAAACCTAAATCTAAAATGGGAGCAAGCTACAACAATCAAATAATAAGGCAGTCCTGTCAAATAAAAAGGGCCTATACTCAAAAAACCTATTGCCAATCCTTACTGTTAAATTACAAAATAGTGTGGGATAATGTTTACCAGAAAAGAAAGAAGTGTTCTCATAAAGATGAGTCAGGATGGCATGGCTGGGGTCTCCCATCCGCACGTTTTTAGCGCAGGGCAAGGCGGGACACCTGAGCACAGCACACTCCTGGGCTACGCCAGCATGAGTTTACAGTTCGTTTCCAAAATATTAGGGCCCTCTGTGGCCAAGTCTCTTTCGCACAAAGTCTCTTGCCTCAGAGGACCTGATTTATCACAACCATCAAAACAAAAGTTCCTTCAATACATCTTCACAGGGTGATTACACTTTGACTAAGGATCCCCCTCTGTCGGGCTTCGTTTCTTTGTGCAACGCGGGCCTTCCTCCTTTGGGTTCACTACAGCCTTTTACTGAAAACATAATATTCAAGAGTCTCAATGTTTTTCCAAACAATCATTCACTGTGGGCATCCATCGATCGGGTTCACTCTTGTAGACACAATGTTCAATGGTGTATTGTGCTCCAAGCCAATTTGCAGGCATCCCTCAGCCGGGTTCACGTTTTCCAAATACACAGTTAACTTTGATTTCTCACAAAGCAGGATTCACTTCCCTTTTGTATAGGGTATGCCAACCCCTCCTCCCTCAGCTGAATATTGGTAACATGATAGGCAAATCAAATAGTTCCATCATTGTAGAAATCAGGATTAGATTGCCTTCATTAAAAGTAAAAAGTGCACATGGCACTAGGCATATTCGGATTAGGGTGAAACTATTTAAATATCACACACACACCATATGTTTATAAAGATGTATTATGAATAAACAATACAAAGTGAGAGATGTTTAATTAAAATAATAATAGCTCCCTGAAGAAAAATACATTGTCAGACAAAAATATATTTCAAAAGGGATGCTCAAGTGCAAAATGGTTTCCAGTCCTAGGCCAGGTGGAAGACTATGAACCATGCCAAGAGTTTTTCTGACAAGCAAAAGAGGCTGATACATCAGAGACAGTCTTTGGCAGCATCTCAGAGTGAGATAATTAGGATTGTTAGGTTAAACATGGAAATTGGCAGAAAAAGCAGACAATATTGTGACCAGGTCAGATAAGTATGGGAAGTTTAGATACATTTATCTATGTCCTTATTGAAGAGGGCACAACGTGTGTCATGCAAACTATTCTGAGAGACCAGCTGTATTATTTTGGCAACCATAAAATAGAGTATATATATTTATTCAACAGTATAAAGCACTAACTAACTTGGCAGGACCTCAGCAATCAGATCAGGATTAGAGATCGGTGTGTGAAAATGTTCTTGGCAGGAGTTGAGCAGTTAGCTGGATACAGGAGGACGCAAGCCACATTCCCTAAACAAGGATTTCTAATTACTCACGGTCTGGAGTCAAGAGAATAGGGGGAAGCTTGTGAAAAGAGAAACAAAACATTTTGAAAAAATAAAGTGGAAAGATGGAAGAACTCCTTAACACTTGAGAAGACATACTGGCAAAATACGAAAGCTGGGTGACAACAGCAAAGTAAAAAGAGAAGTCATAAGAAAAGAATAGAGGGGTATTAACAAAGAAATAAAGACAGAAAGAAGATTAAAGAAGAGAACAAAAACTCCTGAAAAAGAGATGGAGCCCTTCACACAAAGAACAATGTTACCTGTGTAATTTGTGATCCCAACAAATTGGTTGGGTTTTTAGTCCTGAAGAAAGCGGTAGATTAATACCAATACTGCTAATACCGGTCGACCTAATAGAGGTTCAGGGTGATTACCCGAACTCCCAAGACTTCCAGATTATTGAGAGCTTGGTTTAAGCACATCTTTTTAACTACAATAGCAGATTAAATCTGCACAGGCTTCTTTGGACAATAACAAGAAACCGTGGTAATAACATTTGGTATATGATACACTAGAAGGAAGTATTAGAAATAAAAATAACTTCCAGAAGTGTTTTGTAGTTTTTAGGAAAGTAGTGAGTGAGTTAAGGGTCAGTCTCTTCTCTATCCCCTACCCCAGACAGACAGTACAACAGCGCTGACTAGGGAAAGCTTATAACATCTAGGGGAAGTTAGTTTCTTCTGACTGGGTAATTTAGTGAGCTGCAGGCCACTATAGATGTAGAAGTTATAAACAAAAATCTCAATTAACTTTTGCCTCTGTTGTTTAATAATATTGTTGAGCGTCAAGCAGAAGTTGCTGCTTGGAGACTTTCGTGGTGTTTTGAGGAGTTGAGCACTGTCATAGTTGTGTACATCCAAGTCTAAAATAAGCATATTAGTTTTGTGCATCAGAGAAAATTGTGGATGCCAGCTATGCTAATGTGGGCTTGTTGTACACATAAGTTAAGCTATCCAATGATACTGAAGGAATGTTTTTTCTCTGACTATTGGGACCTATCAGAAGCATTCCATGTACAAGGTGGTCATTTGCATAAACATGTTGCATCATCTTAAAAGGCAATAAAGCAGGTTAAAGGCAAAAATGTCTTTGAGTGTGTCCTGTTATTCCAGCAATAAAGGCTATGATGAAAATCCTCCCAGGCATCTGATTTTCTCTCGTCTCTCTCTAAGAAGTGTTCATAGATGCCTGGTTCTTGATGGAAGATGGGAAGCGAGACCCACAGTTCACTTTCCTTTCCTTCGTGTCAGAGACTTTGGATTGTACAAGGGGTTTGACTTGACCCTTGTATGACCCTTCTGACTCCTCACGCCGGCCTCGCCTAGGGCCTCCTGGTACTTGTAGTTTCAAAAACAGGGACCAGTCAGAGTCATTCGAATGAGTGCCCGCATGGCACCTGACCACTCTGCAGCTGGTCTTTCACAGGACTTTCTTTCCAGCTCAAATGTAAACAAGTTTTCTGTTCACAAGTTCATACAATGTTGCTGTTCGCAACCTTGTGCTCAATACAGTCTGGTTTGCTATCAGCTTTTCCCAACTCTCCAACTTTGCTGAACCCGTTGACTTGTCTTGCCTCTGGAGTCAAGGACGGTACTATGGTAGCAAGCGTGTCTCCCCGCCTGGGTTATCAATGTGGGAGGCCCCCGTGCACCGTCGACACATGTCGCACCACACGCCAGTTGGATTCATCAGTCTTATGATTCTTCTTTCGGAGGTTTCACAGAGCTGAGTTGAAAAGGGCAAGGGCACTTCCCTCCTTGTTGCCCTCTGAGGTCTCACCACCTTTCTTCTCTGTTTGAACTTCCTGAATGGTATAGCTGCTTCCTCATGAGTTTGGCCTTGCTCGCATTGCACTCTTGTGCTCCGCCTTTTATCCCTGTTGGGAAGGGAAAGGGCTGTCAGTTTGCATCGTTCCTGTCAATTGCTTGATTCTGCCTGACCCTTGTATTGTGACACGCCAGGTAAACAGCTCTGATGTTAGTCCGTTGTCAGAAAGTGTTTGTGTCAGAAAAGTGGTGGTAGAGATTTTGAATAGCCTATGGGGTCGGATGGGGAAAAGGAGTTACAAGGAAGGGGTTACCAAGTTACAAGGAACGGGTTACCAAGTCTCACCCTTCGATGTGCCACTTCCACTCCTCCAAGTGATCCTCTCCCACTGGTCCACCCCAGGAACTGATCCAATAGTCATGGCTGTGTCCTGGCCACCTGGATGACAGATCTCCGGGGACTAGCAGGTGAGACACCTTCATGTTTCTCACAGAAGGAAGAGGAGAACTGGAGACTGTAGTAGGATTGGCGAGTTCCTTGCAGATGGTTTTTTTGAGTTGGAAAGTGCAGTCCTTTTTGTTAGAAACTGAATTTACAGGAATGTGTAAAGGTTGAAACTCAGAAATGCCTCTTCTGACCTGAATGGCTTGCAAAAGATTTTAAATTGTCCCAGGTGATTGGTGGGGGGTGGGGAAGATGCTGGGGTGGGTGGCAGTTGTTTGAGGGGTGTTCAACAGTCAGGCATTTAATGTGCCTCACCAACTTCTGTGGGGGCTGAGATCAGTCAGTCTTCCAGTTAAAAGTAGACGGGAGTGAGGCAATACTATTTACCTCATGTAGTTCTACACATAACTCTAAGACCCCCTCCAGTCAGATAACACCTGGCAACACAACCATCTGATGGCAGGTACAGGAAACTGGGTCATCAGTTGAATTACCTCGACCATACTGAAGCCATATTGATAAAAGGCTGGACCATTTTGAATGGAGGGCAATAAGCACTTATTATATTAAATGACTGCATTATTATTACGCAAAAACAAAGAGGTGATGGGTGGTAGGTTTAGAATGAATCATTAACCTCTGGCATTACTCTGGGCAACACTCCAGACCATCATTCTTCACCTTCCAAGGCATTACAGAAGGGGAAAGACGATATGCAAATCAGACTTGGTCCCACGCCAAAAGGGGCAGTCCAACCCAAACTGCTAGGACACATCCCTTCTGCACGAGACCACAAGCATTCACAAACATGTTTCGGTCTTTTTGAGCCTCATCAGTGAGGAATAGCTTGGGTCTCTAGGCCCAGCAGGCACGGTACCCACATCTGGGCATACCCGTCCCACTCGGGTGACAAAACAAAAACAAAGAGGTGAAGGGGATCATTAGATCTGCTAGAATCTACTATGAAAGCCTGGGCTAGGCTTCGCAAGATGCAGGCAGTTGCAGCCCCATCCGACAGGTGGCCCCCCCCCTCTGGGGATGGACAAATCTAGATCCGACCTTAGACCCCCTTGATAGAAAAAATCTGGATGTACGAGCAGGGAATGTCCATTGATTGGGAGGAGTTAAGGAACATGTCAGCAATTCACCATTGCTGGTGATGAGGCGAACTTATTACATATGCTATGTACTTGCCCACGTTTATCAGCATATTGGGACAGGGTTAGCACTGTGCTAAGGGGCGTGATTGGGCAAGTGGTCCTCTTGCCCCCGTTGGTTGTATTCTAGGCTACACTGGGAAAATGGAGGAAGAGAAGCATAGATTTCTAAATGTAGATCTACTGTTGGCCAGAAGACATATCCTGATGGGGTGGACACGCCATTGACTCCCAGCGGTTGATGAACAGGGTGTGACATGGCCAAATAACATGGAGGAGATTTATGGAACCCTAGTTCATGCAAGAAGCACCCCCAAAGGCATTCGGTCAGGCTTTCGCCATTACCCCAATGATAGTGGGGAGGACACAGGGGTTCAAATGGGGGAAACTGTGAGCAGTTCACCACCCTCCAAAATGTAACTGGATCTCTGCTGCAAATGTTCAATGTATGCAGCATGTGCGATTACCTAATGCAATTGGTTTTGTTGTGTCACCAAGCAAACATATATAAAACTTTAAAAAAAAATATAAAAGCAGTGGTTGTGGAATTACCCTGCCTTTGCCCGAGTGCCATTGCTGCAGATAGCTCTTGGAAATATAATTACTTCCATGCGCAAAGGCTGTTTGGCCATGCAAGTGGTACAGTGGTGATGGCAAACAGGGACTGCCTGCCACTACACAGCTTGCCTTGCCCTTGCCACGGTGGAGATGGAGATGGTGATTAGTCTTCAATCGAGGCTAATCATTTGTTAAGTTCCTCTTTGTAACTATTGCTATTTTTTAGATTGGACTATTAGGTGTCCCTTGCAACACTTGTAAGCCAAAACTATTGCATTGCAGTACAAATGGGGAGGAATGACATGGGAGGAGGGACATAGAGTCTGTAGGTGTCATTTGGTTATGTGACCACCCATTGCCTGCTCATGACCATTCCCACCCATTCCTGCTTCTGCACGCCCAAAACACCTCGTCATGGGAACTCTTTGAGCTCACTTTAATGAAGCCTTTCCATCAGGCTTTGCATTCAAAGTGCCAGCGGGTGTTTGGTCAAATCAGCCTTCTGACAGTTCAGGACTTCATTGGAGTTGTAAACACGCTACTGGTTATTAATGTCTTACCTGGCCTGCTTTCAGTCACTCGATTTATAAGCACTCTGCGTGTCCTTCACCGACGTCTTGTTAAAAACAAACATTGGCAAAGCCACTGAAGTCCTGTTTAAAACAAGCATTAGCAAAGCACCTGCTACCAACAATCGGTAGTTAATACCACCATGGCTGTGCCTTGCAAGCCATGCATATGCAACAGCCCAAACTGTTGGTATTGCCAATGCTTGTTTTTAAATGACATTTCCAGTTGTCGAGCCTTCAGATAAATGGGCACTTTCTTGTGCAAAACGAAAGCACTTTTTGCTCATTCAGGGCCCCAGGCTGCAGAGCATCATTTCCATGATGGACCTAGCAGGGAGTAGCATTCCCACCCGTGTAGGTGGAAAGAGCTGTGCTGCAACAGACCATCAGAAGGTGCAATTCTGGACACCGAAGCTGCTGAGAAGAAACGCCACCAATTCATGGGACATACCTCAAATGTCTGCCATGAACATTTCCGCGACGCGGCGGTCTGCTGGTGTGTGTTGTCCTGTGATGGAAAGAGCTCTAACTTTGGTTGATGGCCTGTGGTCATAGAGGAATGCATGTTCACAGTGCAGTGGTCACCAGGGAAGGGTGCAAGCCAGCCTGCTAATTCCTCCTGCCTGAGCTTTCCACACCATCTGAGAAAGTGTGGGTGCAGTAGATGCCCAAGTCCAAGGCTTAACCCATATCTCATCATCTAGATTGTACAGGTGATGGGGTAAGTGGCCCCCCTCTTCTTGTTGACTGGAAACACTGTTTAGTGTGGGGAAAAAAAAATCACTGTTTTGTGACAAGGGGAGCAGAAATATATACCAAACCTAAACTATTATCAGGTGCACTCAGACCACAATAATTGTTTCAATAATTCAACAGAAACGTTTACAGAATCTAACCCGGTGAGTTGTTGGGATTGCTTTGGTCATCTCTAAGGGGAGCAGAAAAGCCTGAAAACTGGCTTTTGGCTGAGGAATCTCTTTGTTAAAACTACCTGTCCTCCACAGACCCAGATCTCCACCCAGCCCTGGGTGGCTACACAGCTGCATGCTGAGGAACCGGATGTTGAGGACAAGTTAGGATCTGGGGAAACAATGGAAACACAGGGCTTTCCTCCTGCGATGACAAGTGCAATGCCAGACCCCTACATGCTCCCCTGTGAGATGGGGACTTGGTGGGACTAAGAGTTCCTCTCCTGGTCCCAGGAAAGTCCAGCTGGACCAGTTAAAGTGGCATCAAATGCATATGAAGTCATGCATAAGGAGCACCACAGCGCCAATATCAACACCCTTTGAATGCACCATTCAGGGTCGGATTGGCCCCTCGGCCTTTCGGCCCGTGGCTAGGCGAAAATCGTCCCTGCGTAGTGGGGACCGGTTTCTGGCCATGCATGGGCCGGTTTGGAAGAAGAAAAAAAATGTGAATTGTTTTTTTTTTCTTTCAAAAAGCCTTTCATCCTTCTTAGGTCGATAAATAAATACCAACACAGGTTAGGTGATATTGTATGTATATTTGTTCTCTAAAAAGAGCTTACGCACTACACAATGACATATCATTTGGCCTTGGAAGTCTGCTTGGATTCACAGTAATTTAGTGTACTTAGGTACAATGCTATTTGATGCCCCTTTCTGTTTTGTCAAGGGGTGAAAGGTCATGTTTCATCACTTCCTAGGATGTCACTTTGGGGTGGGGTCAAATGACATCACTTCTGGTGATGTCATCAGAGGTCAAGAGGCGAGGGGTGGAGCACTTTTTTGAGGCAAGGGGTGGAGCACTTTTCTTTGGGTGGCCGGGCCTATTTCTTGTGCCAGTCCGACCCTGGCACCATTACATTCAAGACGGAACGCACGAGAAAATACCCTGCTCTGGTGGCAAAGATTTGCGCATGCGTTGCAGGCCTCTCTTGGCATACGAGTTCTCCACATAGGTATCATGACGGGCTCCTGCATTTCTGGAGGATTTGAAACCCTGTTTTGATCTCTGATGCCGAAATGCTGGTACGCACATAGTATTTATGCATAGACGGCTACCTCTTTAAGGTGTCAGCATATTGTACTTTTTCATGGTCAAACTATCATCTGTTAAAGTAACCAAAAGCCAGTGGATTAGCAGAGACAAATCCGGAGTGCAAGGCCGCACAGTCCATGAATACTACTTGTGCCATGTGTGCATCATGCTCGTTTCCTGGCCTCATGTGTGAAGGCTAGCATGGAATCCGTCTTTTTAGCGTCGACTAGGGGGGTTAGTACAGTCTTGGTGGCATTGTGTGCACGAATACTGCAGGATTAAAATAGCACCACCTCCCTTAGGAGCACTAGCAGCTACACCCGGTGGGTATGCCCCTTCCCCCTGAATCTATGTGGTCACTGTGCCGCCCATAATGTCAACAATTACATTGGGGACTCCCCTTATGGCACGGGGCAGTGATCACCTAGATCACTGTGCCCTGCTTCCCCATAACCGCCTTTCCAGCAGCACACTTCATGGTGTGCTGCCGTCTCTCCTCTGACCCTGCGCATCAGTTCTCGCCCACTAACGTGGGTCTGAACTAGCACCGCAGGGTCCTTTTTTTGTTTTGTTTCTTTTACTTTTTTTCTTTATCGTCCCCCACTACCATCCAATGGAAGTGAGGGACATCCCTGACCCCCACTACACTGACAAAGGGGATTAGGGGGGACGCCCCTGTTCCCATTAGTCGTTATAGTGGGAGTCGGCATTTTATTACCGCGCAAAGGTGCAGTAATAAGAGGTCGCAATTTTTGGAGGGACATTTTAGTATTATTCCCTGCCCCCTTACTTCACCGAGAAAACTTCCCCTACACTTACTGAGTCTACATTCACTTCGCCGGACATTTACTTTGTCATGCCTTTACTTCTTCATGCCTTTACTGCGTCTGCATCTTCACATTGTGAAGGTGGCAATGGCATGTGGTTAAGGTTTAAGGTTAGCTAAAGGGTGGGAGGGGTAGAATATAGAGTTTAAAAAAATGGGGCTTACAGGGGGTCTCCACCTGTAATAATGAAGTGAGTGCTAGTGGAAGTGAAAGAGAGGAGAAGGAAAAGGCATACATTATCACCCAATGACAGCATTACGGCCATGTCCATGCTAATGAACAGAAACATGCCGCCAGTGGACTACATGAGTAATTATCATTACTGCCAGCAGACCTTCCAAAAAATACTTTCTACTGCTGCAAATACAACATCAACCTTGTTGGCCATTTTGAAAAACAAAATGAGCCATACCAAGTGGATCCGTTTGCTCAGGGATCGGGGCCGGTAATGCAAAATCAAGTTCGGTGAAGATGAATTGCCCATCCTCAGTGACACAACTATAAAGGAGAACTCCTGCCAGCATGGTGCCCTCAATGTCATGAATAGCGCAACGAGGGAAAAAGTAGAACCTGTAGAGCATATGGGACAAGGTGGCAGCAGTGTCTGCTCACCCTAGGAGTAGCAACAATGTGGACATATTCTGGAAGGACCCAAGGGTTAGTCAAAGCCCCTGGTTACCCACGAAAACAAAAGAGGGAACTGTGCCACCTCTGATCCTGTGCCCATGGCACGTGAAGGTAGGAACGACCCACAACTCGACCAATAAGTCAGCAATGGATCGTTCACATCCCTTGGTGATCTCACACACACACACCTCATGCATGTGCATACTGGCATGCCCCTTCCTACATATGGCCATATTTCATGACTTATACACCAGGTGTAACTCATATCCAAACCAATACTACAAATCCCTGATTTGTCGGAGGATAGCACGATTGGGTTATCGAGTCATGTATGCGTATCTAAACAAGACTGCAATGCAAGTTCTACTGTGTATACAGTGCCTTTATCTTTATTTATTATTTCTGAATTTGTAAAGCACGGCTAAAACCCGAAGGTATCTTGGCGCTGAGGGGACATGCCCCTCCCAAGGGTGGGGTCAGTCACAGTAACAACAATATCCTGCGAAGAAGAACCATGTGATCTAGTTGAATGTAAAGGCTTTCAGGGCCTTTCTAAAGGCAAGATGGTCACTGGTCGCCCGTAAAGAAAGAGGCAGCAAGCTCCACAGCTGAGAGCCAGCCACGAGAAGGCTCAACCTCCAATAGCGGCTCTGAAAAATCGGGGGACCGTCAGCAGTAAAGAATAAGCTGAACAAAGGTTCCTGGACGGAGTGTACTTGATACATTTCTTCTGACGCTAAAGAGCACCTTCCCCTGTAGTATGCCCGATGGACAATGCACATGGACTTAAACTTAATTTGCGCCTCCACAGGAAGTCAGTGGAGGCTCCAAAGCACTGGGGATACATGAGAAAATTTAGGATGGCCAGTAGCCAAACGAGCTGCAGAATTCTGCAATACCTGCAGACGTTGAATCAAAGATTTTGGCTGAGAAAGAAATGTGGATTTGCAGTAGTCTAAGATTCCCGCGATAGTCACTGAGACCACAAGACTACACAGATCCACTGGGATGAACAGGCAGATTTTCCTGAAGACCTTCCATTTGAGATGCCCTGAACAAAACCTAGTGGCAACCTGCGGAAGCACAGAGAGGGATTATGCCACTTTAATCCTGAAGTTCTTAACAACTGACACTGGTACCAGCAAAGGGCCAAGTGAGGAAGGCCAGTAATCGGCAGACTACATAGCCTGCGCCAAAACTGAATGCCCCAGGACCATGACATCCATTTTACCAGCATTGAGACTGAGCCAGTTAGAATTCATCCACCTGCCTATGTCATCAAGGCAGTTTCTCAGTCTCACAGCTGGAAGGTCCAGCTCCCAGTCGTTTCTCAGAATCAGCTGCGTGGCATAGGCATAAAACTGACACCCATGCGAGTGAATAAGTCTGGCGAGCGGGCGAACATATATATTAGAGAGCAGAGGGGTGATGTGGTGTGGGGGACACCACAAGTCAGTTGGGACGGTGCAGACATAAAAGGGGGGGAGGGAGAGCACCTACGATCGAATGTGAAGGAAAACTATGGAAAGAACCAATCCTCCAAACCCAATCTCCTCAAGGCAGCAACACAAACAAAGATGGTCAACAATGTCAAATTCCTCAGAGAGGTCAAGCAGGATCAACAGACCAACTCCACCCTGATCCACGATCATGGACATATTTCCAGTGCCAGAGACCAGCACCAACTCTGTTCCCATTGATGGTCTAAACCTAGACTGGAATGGTTCCAGAATATTCTGGTGCTCGAGAAAGTCTCTAAACTGGGTGTTACCGATTGCTTCCAAGGTCTTCATCTGAAACCTCAGCAGGGAAATTGGGTGAAAGGTGGCCGGATCTGCAAGGTCTAGCGTTGACATTTTCAGGATAGGAGATACTACTGTCTGCTTAAGGTCTTCGTGAATTAAACCCCCTCCCAAGGAGTGGTTCAAAGTCACAGTCAACAGTGTCATAAACCCAGTGCACTGGCTTTTTATCATTTTTAGTGGGATGGTGTCAGAAGGGGAGGACGACTTTATTGATGAAACGTTTCTCAGAACTTGATCCTCTGTTGCCCGGGAGAATTCAAGAAAGGTGGCGCTGCCGCCGATTACCCCTTCTTCTTGGAGCAGATCAATAGGCCGCTCCAGGACACCAAGGGCGATAGAATAACCAACATGGCATGTAGGGAGCCAAATCAGTCAAGCCTAACACAGTCAAACATTCACACCATTCACAGCTGGGGATGGGCGAATTCATGCATTGAATAATTCAGTCATTTGCATGAAATGGGTCCACTTCAGTGAACTTCACCGTGCCCAAAATATTCACAACTTTTCAATAATTCTTTGCGGAAATGACTGGGAAATTGCAAGACCATGAACATTTCACAAGCTAAATGTGATTTTCATAATGGGTTTTGCGTACCATGGTTTGTGACGCATGGAAGCCCTATTTCTTTCCATACGACAGAGAAGCAAGTTTCACTTGGCAAAAATGTCATCCACCCCTAATTTCAAGGCCCAGCTGTCTAAGACGTGGCCATAATGCATAAAGTAACCTGCAAGTCACACAGTGATTACAGGACGTGTGCTGCAGTAAAATGCGTTTGCAAAGAACTCTCTGCCCTATCTATCACTCCTTTTAGTGCATGGCCCTGCATGCAACAGTGGATGGGGTGGGGGTTGCAGAATGGAGAAGAGGGAATAGCAGGAGGCAATCCTCTGGCATTGCCAAGAACACGTGGGAAGACCAACAACCCCTAGTGCCCACCAAATGCCATGGGCTGAGCGGGGCACACACTTTGTTCTCCAGTCTGGTAGGCAACACGCCATCAGTCATGACACATGGCTGGTACAGCAGCAACACATAGTTTAGTTGGTTACATTGATAATCCCTTTAATGAGACAAATCGCAAAAAAATAAACACACATTAAAAATGCCACCAATGAAAAATAGCCACCATGATGGAACAATAAACGAGACGAGTGAAATAGTCCTCCCTTTAATGTCTATGCCATAAATTGTGCGGAAATGGCACTGAGATGTTGCCTAGATTTGGTGCTGTGGCACCCTGAACACAGGTGGAATAATCTATATACCACGGTAAGGATCTTTGAGCTAGTGCAAAAGTACGTAATGTAGTGATGGCTATTTTGCCTATAATGCATCTATTTTAAGAGTGACGTTTAATTGTAATATTACAAATTGTTCAAACGGAAAAGTTAATAATCCAAGCTGGATGTCTCCAATTGTGTTGACACGGTGGCACACTATAACTATGAGAAGAGTTTGACGAAATGACTTCTGCCCTTTAGGAGTACAAGGGTGAGTAGTGGTTAAAATGGCTACTCAGCCTCACACTAAAGTACTATCAACAAAATGCAAACACTACAAAACAACGCCCTGAGAGCAGCCCTGAATATACCACGCAGAGAACATATTTCCAATTCCCTCATTGGCTAAAAATCAGTGACAGTATACTACTCTATATGTGTCTACCTACATCTTTCCTCATTAATGTAAGCCCTGATTGTGTGTATACCCTACCTAACGTGTATGTAATACTTTGTTTATGTTTCATGTACTTATCTGTATCCTGTAACTAAGCTTCAAGTATCTTTGTAACTGCTGCGTCCAGCTACCTAACGGTTAGGTGCGCATTGCCAAATAAATAAACAAACAAACACTTCTACAAAACAAGAGTGATCCCAATCATAAAGGTAAAAAAGGCGCAGTTAAGAGATATACCTCCTTTGTCGTTTGTGGTAACGTGGGCTGAGGGAAGTCTATACTCTAAAGAGGAGTCTGAATGTGATCCAGTAGCAACCCAAACAGCAAAGTATAACAATCCAAAATAAAGGGAATGCCCAACCAAGGTTCTATACTGTTAGGCAGAATCATATGCAGTACCCTTTGGGAACACCACACACAATTAAGACTACAAGTGACAGTACAATTTCACCTTTGGTACAAGCCTGTACTACACAGTTATAGCGGTAGCAGTAGCGGAGCAGCCAGACTTATCTCAAGAGTAAGTGAGCAGTATCAAATAGTTACACAAAGGACAACAATGACTATGATTCAGGCAAACACTGACTCAAGGTTTTCAAGTAAAAGAATATACATGTATTTCACTCTTCAGTTATATAACAGTACACTATTATAAGCAGTTCAAATAAATCACACTCTTAATACACCACACCACTTCCCCTAAATTTCAGACAAGTTAAGCTCACAAAATGAAGTGGGAGCAAAATGGCACTCCAGCAATTTAAAAGGGAAGGAAAAACAAAGTTATTAGAAGTTAGATCAAACCAACAGGTAAGTACTCAGGGCAATTGAACAAGAGGAACTACAGAGATAGAATCAGGTAGAAAAGGCTTAGGGCCAAAGTCAATGTGTCAAAAGTCTTTTTGCTCAAGATCACACAGTTCAGGGTAGTTCACAGTAAAGCTTGTGGCACAGTTTCCAGGCGAAGTTGGTTGATAAAAAAGTTAGTTCAAAGAGAAGAGAAGGACAAGCCCTCGGATTGGAGAAAGATTTCAAACACTTCCACCACGGTTGAACGAAACAGACAACCGGATTTGCACAGTACCTTAAAACAGAGAGGGAGCTGTAGCTGAGGCAGACGTTCCTGGTAGTTTCTGCAGGCTCATGGTTCCTGAAGCGACTGTCGGACTGACAGGAAGTAGGAAGACTGGAGGGTCCTGCACTACCCAGGGAAGAAACCAGCAGCAGAGCAAAGCAACAAATAAAAGGTGCGCTCCTTAAAACCCAAGCAGGGTCCGACCTTCCTGGCTATCCGGCCCAATGTAGCTCTGTACAGCGAATTCGACCAGAGGAGGGGTCCTGGCTTGTAGTTTGGGCGAACTGGTTGGTCCCACCAGCTCAAGGGAAGAAGTTTCCTGGAGGATCTTCTCTGTCGTCGGATTCTGGAGATTCGGACCTGCAGCAGGGCTTCACCAGGCGGTTCAGTCATTGGAGGTGTCGTCTTCTGCCAGTTCCTCATTGGTTCTTTCGTTCCAGTGGTGACTCTGCCTTTCCAGTCCCAGAGACCTGCTTTTTATGCAGTTTTCCCCCATTCATACAGCCTGGCTGTCAATCACAAAGCAGAGTGGCTGTCCTGGCAAGGACAGTCCCCTCAGCCAATCAAACAGGAGTGCAACTTGGGTTACCAAGGGAACCCATGGCAGGGGTCCGAAGATCCCTCCCTCACATCCTGCCTACCTAGACTTTCAGGCGCCTTAAGGATGCTTCTGTGCAGAAGCCGGCGAAAAGACAGCTAACATCCCCAGTTTGGCGCGCAGAGAAAAACACGAGAAAGACTTTAACAAAAAGAAATGGTGAATAAACCCAGCTGGAGCCAAAATAAAATGCATTTGGTCAAGCAGGTTTATGTTTGAGGCTAATATAATAGCCTAAAACAATACTACGTTTATATAAGATAATCGCGGTAGAAAAGTTAGGGTAAATGCCACTGCAACAAGCCAAGTCTTAATGTAAAGGGAGCGAAACAATGCTCCAAGAGGCACAGACAAAAAGGGATAAGAGTTAACCCTTTCCAATACTCCATGTAAGATGGGGTGTACTGGGTCTGTGGTTTAAAGTGACAAAGTAAAGTTAATGGCAACTTTACCCTTTTCTGGGGGACAGTAGTCATCCCCAGAAAAGGGAGTCGGTTGGAAGTCTCAAAGACAACCCTGTGTCACTGCACTAAAGGTGCTGTGTAACACACATAAAATTATGAGGCCATGGAGTAGGTGAGGCTCCAGTGCTCAAGATCACACAAAAAGTGAAAACACACACAGCAAAACTCATGTAAGAGTTGGAAAAAGGCTCACAATCTTACCAAGTGGAAAAAATAAATTCTAGAAATCCAGCAAAGCTGCTGAGGGACTCATTGGGTAAGGGAAATCAGCCATTTATGAGAATTTTCCCCAACATATACAAATATATATATACTTGAATAGAACACAGCAATTATGACTAAATAGAAACACTAAACAAAACCTACCCCAGTGGAAAAACACAGAATATTCAAACATAGAAAGATACAGCATACTGGGTAGTAAAACAGGGGTCAAATGCAGGTAAAAGCAGTAATGTTCTTAAAAAGGATATGTTTTATCAGTGAGAACGGTGCACAAGTGACCTAACCAGTCTCTAGGGACCAAAAACGGAACAGGTATCAGATATGGGTCAATAGTACCTTGTTCTTAGGAGGTTCACCAGTGTTGAAACAAGGCTTCAAGCTGTTCTGCGCATGGATCAAGCAAAGGTCGGGTGTGGCAAGTCGTGTAGACCCAGGTGTGAAGCCAACTTCATATCGGTTCATATGCGGTGGGGCTCAGAGTGGTTCCAAGGTGGCGTTTAAGCGATACAGGTCAGAGTGCTCACCAGGATTGATTCGAAGTTGAGTTAGTTCGAGACAGGTGGTAAACGCTGGTTAGGTTCAGCGAGTGACATTCCAGCAGTTCAATTCAGGTGTCCAGTGATGGTCTGAAGCTCTGATACTGATGTTCCAGTGTGCAATTCAACAAAGCAGTGGTGTGATCTCAAGCCTGTTTGAATCGTTCAGTACCTGCTGGTTAAGGTTGCCGTATGGCAATCCAAAGGTTTGAGTCGAGGTCCAGAGATGAGCAGTCAATTCAAACCGAGCAGGTGACTGGCTCCAAGAGGTCACGACGCAGCCTGGAACTGGTTCGTAGTTGCAAGCACGCTCATTCAAAGGGTTTGGTTGAGTGCCAAAGACATTAACGCAGGTCCTGTGGTTCAAATTCTGTGAACCTTTTTCAAAAGCAGTTCGATAGGTTCTAGGCAATGAGAAACAGGGATTATGGCTGTTTTGGCTCTCAAGATGTTGTGTGTCCCAATCCAGGGACTCAAGGATAAGATTTGTCCTTGTTCTCTGTCTCCCAACAAGGGGGAAGCTGGCACCCATCTGCAAGGAACCTTCAGCCCAGTGAGGCCTTTGGTGCTGGTGTGGCTGGCAGAGGCAGGTTGTGCTGCAATAGCATGACAACTGCCATTTCCCCTGTGGATGGTTGGGGGTACCAGAGCTTGCCTCAGCCTTGGACACTCAGTCTTCACCTCCAGCGGAGGGCTTTGGAAAGTCAAATCTCCCAACAAAAGGTCCAATTAATTCTTTCTCCGGTGTTTGTTCAAAAGTGAATCAATGAAGGAGCAGGGGACCCCTTCGTTTATAGGCAAAAGCCCACAGACGATTGGACTAATGAAAGCCTGATTTAAGGGGCCAACTCCCTGTACTTGAGACAAATGGTCTTTGCCTTCTGACATCATAGCCAAAGTGCATTGTGCAAAAGGAAGTGGAGGGGACAGGAAGGAGTGAGGGATATAAAGAGAAACAAGATGGTGAATTCTTCCTCCAACTATGCCGTGTTGCCTCAGTCTACAAAACTCCGCCAACTTCCCTGGTCAATAGCATCAGAGACCCTTTTGGTATGCAGGACCCTGTTGTGAGACTAGTCCTTTGGGGATGGGTGTACTCTTAGTTTTGATGACCGTTTTTCAAGACATCACTTGCTGTGAGGCTGTCCTGCTGGAGAGAGGTGTTATCAGACCTCCCTTACAAAGGATAAAAGGAGAAGCCATGACATTTAGTCTCCTGCCCTGCGAACCAGTAGGGCAAGGATGTCTGACCAGAATGCACATAACCCTTCCACAGCTGAGCTGGGCTAACAGTGCTGAGACATGTATTATATCAATTTGATGGGGCTTTAATAAGTATGACAGATAATAGTCATCATACCTTAAGCTTAGGCCTGGCTTATTTTTAAAGTTCACAACTGCCACCAGGATAGTAACTGTCATAGTTATGTACTTTGGAAACAGATGTACATATATCAAATGCAGCCACTGCGCTGAGGTAACTTGGCTGTCACTGCAGCTGTCATGATGACCCCTGGGACCCATGAACCTGCTCTGTGCCATTGGAGAGCAGGTGCTGCAGATCAGGAGACTGATTCAGCAGGACACAGGTGTCCACTATGCTCATTTTATGGAAGGGGGTGGGGCGGGTGGTTAGCAGATCACCCTTTCTGAGATAGAATTACCTACATCATTTTATTTATTAATTAATAAAAAAGCCATATGGCAATTCTGCACAAAGAGAATGATACAAAATTAAAGGCGAGTGACTTGATGACTTGATGAAAAAAGAACACTTATGCCACTATGCTTGATGAACATGGCCTCACCAAAAAGTCCTCACCCCTACCCATGATAAAGGCAGGACCCTAAACTGGGTAGCCACCTCAAACTGCCCAACAACGATCACCAAAAGTATACCCCAACTTTAGACTTACCATTTCATAATCCATTTCAACTTCACACTCAATATAGAAGCAAACAAAGAAAAAATAATGGCACCTTCTCTACCCACAAGATCAAGGAAAAATATCACACCAGACAACCTCCTACCCCTTCTCCTTCCAGTGACTAATGCCCTGCCAAGCAATTCTGATCCAGATACTCTGGTGGACTCCTATAATGATACTATGGCCAAGGTCCTAGATACCACTGCCCCACTTAAGGTTCACAAGAGTAAACAACAGACTCACCTCAACACCTGGTTCACCCCTCACCTAAAAGCACTTAGACTGGAAAAAAAGAAATTAGAAACCACATGGCAACATACCCCAACGGAAGAAAAACTAAAACTCAAACTCCATGCCACCAACTACAAGAACGAAATCATCCAAACCAAAAAAGAAGTCTACAATGAAAGAATCTCCAAAGCATGTTCCAATACCAAGGAATTATTTGTGATCCTGCGAGAATTAGAATCGCCCATACCCCCACCGGATAATGTACCTAAAGACACGCAATGGTGTACTAACATCCAAATTGCCCTATCAAATAAAATAAAAACACTGCAAACTAAAATTGCAATAAAAAAAGCCTCGCTTCCCCTCGTTGAAACTCCAATTATCACCACTCCCAGCAACAAGCCCAACCTAGCTCCATTCAAATTCACTAATGTCTCCATTCAGGAAAATGAAAAAAGTATTGCTTCTCTAAAGCCGTCTACTGCAAAGGCGACAACTGCCCGGCCCAAATAATGAAGGATGCAGCTACAGATTTAGCCCCCTTTATCTCTAAACTTATTTAGGCCTCCTTTTTATTTAATACTGTCCCAAGCAGCTTAAAAAAAATCCTGGGTTCTACCCCTTCTCAAAAAACAAACTTTAGACCCATCCATCCCCACAAACTACAGGCCCATCAGGACGGTCCCATTCCTCCTGAAGAGAATAGATAGAGTGGCCTATCTTCAAATTCAGAAGTACCTTGAGACCAACCAACTCTTAGGCTCCCGCCAATCTGGGTTCAGACCTCAGCACGGCACAGAGACAGCATTAATAGACCTTAAAGCCCAAATCGATGAGCTTAACGACAAAGGAAACACAGCTATGCTAGTCCTCCTTGATCTGTCGGCAGCATTTGACTTGGTGGACCATGCAGTATTATGCAAATACCTAGCATCGGCCGCTCACTTTTAAAGTGAAGCCAAAGCTTGGGTCCAGTCCTTTCTAGACAACAGAAATACACAAGTCTTTTCCACTTCATCATCAGCAGACCAAATTCAAACAACATGTGGAGTTCCCCAGGGCTCATGTGTCTCACCAACTATGTATAGTATCTTTACTAAGCCTTTATTTGACAAATTGGACAGACTGGGTGTCACCTACACAAACTATGCAGATGACACCCAGATCCTCATTCCCCTTCCGGGCAATTTCACTTCAGATACAGCCTTAGTAAATGAAATTTACACCTCATTCTTGCATGGATGGCAACCCATGGCCTCTGCCTGAACGACGATAAAACGGAGATCCTGAACCTTGGCTCGGCCAACAACCAAAAACAACTTGACACCAACTATAGCGTCTTCAACATTGATGGTTCTATAAATCACAGTTGCCAAAGACGTGAAGACTCTTGGCTTCTATCTGGATTCCACGCTATCCCTAAAAAAACCAGGTAAACTCCCTGGCCTTATCCACTGCGTAGACTGGCAAATTCATTAGAGCATGCAGACCCTTCCTCTCACTAGCAAGCTGCATTATCTTAGCCAACACCCTCATCCTATCAAAACTGGACTACTGCAATGCACTGTTTGTAGGAGCCAATAAATACGTCAAACAAATTACAAACATTGCAAAATAATGCGGTCATAAACAAATTACAAACATTGCAAAATAATGCGCTCAGAACGGCCCTGACCCTCCCTACTAGAGAGCACATATCTAACGCCAGGAGAAACAATAATTGGTTAAAAATCAGCGATAGGATCCTCTTTAAAACAGTTACTTTAACCTTCAAATGCCTAAACAACGCAGCCCCAGCCCCCACACCTAAATGAAAGCATAAACTAGCCAGTCTTCTGTACGACCGACTAGGACAGTCAACTCCTACTGCCTCCAAATACCCAGATTCCGACAAAAAAAACATGAGGCAACAGCTTCCCTGTAAAAGCAGCTCAGCAATGCAACGCATTACCAGTTGAGCTAAGAAGGGATCAGTCTTCTGACAGTTATAGACATAACACCCGCACCTGGGTACGCCTCAACGACCACTAGACTAATGACCACAGCTGTCTGTTCTCATGTCTTGCCTTTCACCTGTAAACATTTGTAACTGTGCCTGTAAGCATTCTCTGTACCTATCTTTACTGTAACTAAGTAACCTGTAACAAAGCTTCAAGTAGCCTTGCCATGTTGTGCGCCCAGCTACCTAAGGGTTTAGGGCACCCTATAAATAAATAAACACCATTTGAAATGTCCAAATAAAGAAGAAACTGAAAAGCAGAATTCTACCCAACATACCATAATTGGTGAGTAAAATAGGGATTCTCCTTACATTGGCTGCTTTGGATACCAACGCCATTGGTCAAACAATGCTCTTTATTTACATCACTGTAGATTTCAAATATTTATGAGACGATGCGAAGGAACCGTAAAGGACAAAACACTGAATAGATAAATCACAATCAAATATTTTGCTCAGTTAAAAGTTTTCGGCACACCATAGTGTCAGTTGCACTTTTCATTTGGAAGTTGCTATCGGCACAGGAATCAAACTACAAAAAACAAACACAGGAGGTCTCTACTTTTGGAGTATACAAGGGCCCCTAAATGGGGGCCAATCCACAATCAACAAAAGCGATGACTCTTGAAAAAAACATGTTTTATTTAATAAATTAAAAGACTGGAAGACTGGGTGGATGTGTTCAAAGATGCTACTTTTGGACATCACTG
This sequence comes from Ambystoma mexicanum, assembly GCF_040938575.1. Lineage (NCBI taxonomy): Eukaryota > Metazoa > Chordata > Amphibia > Caudata > Ambystomatidae > Ambystoma > Ambystoma mexicanum. The sequence goes on from NC_090937.1 coordinate 277,826,466, forward strand.
TAGTCATTATGTGATTGTTTCTTTTTTTTGTCCTTTCTTGTAATTTTAATCTGTCCTTTCCTTTCTGACAGAACCAATTCTTGCAAGGAATTATGTATGGTGGCCCTGATGATGGCAGAGGTCCGTGGAAATAAAATTGACCTAGCCGAAACTCAAGTGGGCCAAGCTTTTTGCATTTTTTGATTGCTGTCTTGCCTGACGGACTTTAGTACCTAATAGATGCATTGTGCATGGGGGTATTAATTTGTTGAGCATTGAGATATGGAAAGAAAGCATTTTTAGGTGATTGTTTGATTGACAAGAGGGTGAGGTATGCAAGCAGTTTGTGTTAGAGAGTAAACTTGATATTTGAATTGCTTATTTCCATGTGTTCGTGACTTTTACTTTTAAAAAATAAAATCTAAAATTGGTGTACATTAGAAGACATTTTAAAGAGTTGTCTTCATTCACTGTATATTCATTAATACATTTTCATAAAATAGACAAAGTATTTTCATTTATTAAATAAAAAATGTTTTTTCAAGGGTCATCATTTTTGTTGATCAAGAGTCAAACAACAACATAGAAAATGAGGATGAATTAATGATCGGGAAAGGTAATTTGTAACTATAAGTTAAAATTGGAATATAATAACTACCAACTCAGTTAAGCAGCAAGGAAAATACAGATTGATTTCTGTGCCTATTATGACTATAATCTAAGACTAACATTGTATTCATTCGTTTTCTTTCCATCGTTTATGTCTATTTTTTACTTTTCTGTTAGTGCTTTTTTCAAAGTATTATATAACAAGATTTCATTTTTTTGTCATTTCACAGATGTTTTTATGGTTGTTTGCCACCTACTGAAACATAACAGTGCGTTTTGGTGCAGTGCTCAATTTTTAAAAAAAAAATCATCATACTTTAATCTTTCCTGATGAAGAGCATTCACTCGAAACACATGTTGGCAAAAGTGAGAAATATTTTGAATAACAAATGTACTGAAAACCAAACAATACATTCTAAAGAAAGAAAGAAATGTTCTGTTTTGTCATTAAACAGATAACTTCTATGGAAACCCAGCTCACGGCACGAGTGTGATCAGACACAGGCGTATGATCCAAAGATGATGTATTTTGAGTTCTTATATGCTATTAAAGTTCAGGAAACATAGTTCTACTCTGGAAGAGAATTGTGACATTCTCTGATATACTAGATCCTGTGCTTGGAGCCAGCACAGATCGGAGACCTTTTATTTGTCTGAACCAGGACTTTCTTCACTCGGAGCACGTCTCCCAAGTCAGCCCTTCCTCCATTCTGGCCCCTCCAGAACCTCATATTGTCATGTCTTTACCACTTTATTGTCTTTTGCGGATTCTCCCTTCCGATTGCATGTTTTTGGTACAGGCCCTCATTCATTCTGTTTTTTTAAGTTGAATTCAATTACTTCAGCAAATTAATTTAATCTATTTTTTTCAAGGTGACATACATTAATTGAGATTCCGATATTTGTACAGTTGGAGGGAACCAATATACCCATCACAGTCCCCTCCATCACAAATCACATCCAACATAAGAACCAGCAGCACCATCGGAGAAGTGGCGAGTGCCACCAGCTTCCGCAGCAGGCCTGGCCTTTTGGTGCTGTGCATCGGTGCAGTGTTTGCATTCACCACCCGAACTACCACGGGCGCAATGACCATCTTCTCTGGAGAGGAGGGCATTACTGTCCCATTACGGTATCGGGTAATATAATCGCGGCAAAAATGCCGCTGTTTGACCCGGTAAAAGTGTGCCCCATTATATCATTTAAAGGGAGCGGGGGTTGCGAGGCTGTCCCCCGCTCCCCTTAAATGGTATAATGGGTCCAGGGGTTGCGGGGGTGTCCCCGCATGTTTTACATGGACTGCGGCGCAAAAACGGCAGCATTTTTGCCACAATATTTTGTTACCACGCAATTATTGCCGTGATTATATCACATGGAACCCCCATTACTGTCCAGGTGAAGGATAATTTTGGAAGTTGTGCACTAGGCTGTCAGTGGTCACTTAACTGCATGGCATGCAACCGGTGCAATGTAGAGCTGAAGGGGGGAGAGGGGTACGAGAGTACACTACACTAAAGCATATGCTGTGCAACATGCATGTACAGGCGCGTTATACATGCCATATCATACCAGGTCGCCCAGGATTGTATCTTCACAATGCCAAAGCAGCCTTCCATTTTTTCAAATTATAAAATGAGTATCTTTGTAGTACCAGTGAATTACAAGTTAATGAACACCTATTGTTAAGGTCCTTGTGTGTCCACGTTCCCTCTGATTTGTTTTGGGGGTGTGCGGGCAAAAGAATGCTTGTGTGCGGACTGCGTCTGGGCATGCGCAAGATTCAGTGATGTTATGTTACTTTGCATTTATATAGCGCCTTATGTATCATTGGTATGATATCAAAGCGCTGGTAGGTTGAACGCCCTCGGGAACCGTAGTTCCGAGTCAGTAGAGAGAGAGAGTCATAAGGTGCGTGGGTGCACCGGATATGTGTGCAGCTGTAGTGGTATTTGTGTGATAGCTGCTTATTAGCGATAGGCGTGATGGTTGGGAGGTCAGGAATATGTGTTCATTCTGGTGGGTTGATACCCAGACTGATTTCTGGCTGCGTTAGGCCCAAAGAGATGTTTAAGCTAGCGGTGTGTGCTCAGCTGGGTGAGTTGAATTAGGATGATGGGAAGTATGTGGCGGGTGTTATGATATATGATATGGCATTTGTAACGCGCCTATACACAAGTGTTTCAAGGTGCGACGAGGCGGGGGGGGAACAAGGGGAGACAGACAACGATCCTACTAGGCCAGGTGTCATTCAGATCGCGCAAGTGCAAGGGTAGAGGGGACTGGGAAAAGTGCAAGGGGAAGTGGAGAGGGGGAAAAGTGCTGTACATGGTTAGTAGAATACAAGATAAATAATAGGGCCAGCTGGTGGCAAGTGCAAGGAAAGTGCAATGCATGGTTAGTAGAATACAAGATAAATAATAGGGCCAGCTGGTGGCAAGTGCAAGGTAAGTGCCAAGAGAAGGGGCTGTAGGATACAGAGACAGTCCCGTAGTGCAGATAGGCAGTGCAGGGAAGAGTGGCTGGGCCAAGGACCGAGATCGGCGAGTGGCGCAGTAGCAGATTCAGTGCAGGTTCAGTGATTTTAGCAGGGGAGAGAGGGAGAGAAAGTGGAGGCAAAGAGGAAGGTTTTGAGGTGCTTCCGGAACCGGAGATGGTTCTCCTCAAGTTTCAGGGAGGCAGGAAGGCTGTTCCAGAGGGAGGCTTCTGCTGCGGAGAGAGATTTACCCCCAGCTCGTTGCTTGGAGAAGCGGCTGACCCTGAGGTAGTTGGAGGTGGATGAGCGAAGAGCTCGAGAAGGAAGATATTTCGGAAGAGAGAGTTGAAGGTATTTTGGCCCAAGGCCCCAGAAGGCCTTGTGGACAATGCAGAGGGTTTTGAACTTAATCCTCGCAGCCACTGGGAGCCAGTGTAGTGATTTCAGTCCTGGAGGGATACGGTCCCTGGGCTTGAGGCCAAGGACAAGTCTCGCAGTCCTGTTCTGGATGAGTTGCAAAGGGCGGAAAGTAGAGGCAGGAAGATTTAGATAGAGGCTGTTACAATAGTCCAGCTTCAGGAGAACCAGGGCTCTGGAGACAGTGAGCTTCTGGGGGAAGGAGAGGAAAGGAAGGATACCTCTGAGGAGGTGTAGCTGGTAGTGTGGCTTCTTAGAGACGTCAGTTATGTGAGGAGAGAAAGAGTGTGGAGTCGAAGATGACCCCAAGGTTTTTTGCCTTGCAGGTAGGCGCAGGAAGAGGGCCAAGGGAGGCCGGCCAGAGAGCTGCAGGGAAGGAGGGAGTGGGTGTGCCGATGAGTAGAATCTCAGTCTTACTGGCATTAAGGCAGAGGTCGTTGGCGGCACACCATTCCTTGATAGCAGAGAGACAGTCAGAGATGAGGGAAGGGGAAGAGGGGGCCGAGGGTAGCCTGAAAATGAGCTGGGTATCATCCGCGTAGCACTGAAAGTTGGGACAGAGAGTGCGATGCGGTGAGCAAGAAGAGCCAGGGTTAGATCCCTGGGGGACACCACAGGTAGAGAAAAAGATGTCAGAGAGGAAGGAACCCAGTTGGACCTGGGAGGATCGATTGGAGAGGAAGGAGGTCAGCCACGCCAGAGCCTGACCAGTGATACCCAGGTTATCACGGAGATGGTTGAGCAGGATGGTGTGGTTGACAGTGTCAAAGGCAGAAGAGAGGTCGAGCAAAATGAGAACACAAGGGGTGTTAGAGTCAAGGTTAGAGAGCAGGTCCTCACGGATGTTCAGGAGAGCAGTTTCTGTGCTTCTGGCAGCTCTGAAGCCTGACTGATGGTCATGAAGACTACCAACAGATTCAGCATGGAGATTAAGCTGGGAGATGGCGAGTTTCTCCAGGAGCTTTCCCAGTTAGTATGAGAACAGCTCTACCGAATGTGTCATAGTATCGCTGTATTCTAGTTGAGTGGCAGTGTATAGGAGAGAGTAAGCATGGTGGTGTGATATGGTGTGTTTCGGTGAGGCGTTCGAGATAAAGCGCTCCTCTGTACCAACAATTCTATCAGTTGTATTCACTCTGTCCGTTCATTCAGCTTCGTCTGTTCGAACATTTCATCTGGTTCGTCATTTAGTTTACTGATGCCGAAGTGGCCAGTGATCCAATGAGAACGCAAGAGTAGCCCAGGCACCGGGCACGTGCCACTTCAAGGGGGGGCTTCAAGGTTCTGTTCTCTTCCCAAACGTACTTGAACCAATTTAATTTAAAATTGTGCTTTTGAAAGTTTAAAAGGCTGGCTAGATGCATTTAGTGTCCTTTGTGATGAATATGCACTTTGTGAGGATGAGTAGGTTGCTAATGTATGATACAAACGGGGGGAGAACCTTTCTCCTGGTGCTGTGCAAATTCAGCCTCACAAACGGATATCACCACTGCCCTCTTTTCTAAGGTAATAGGAAATGCTGTACATTGGTGCGGCAAGGCATCAATACAGGTCTACTGAGTAAATACAAGGGAATTGGTTCCTACATGTAATGTGCTAGATTGCAGCCTGCACGACACATGTGGGTTGCGGAGACGGTCAGCGTGGACTAAGGAGAAGTGTGGTCCATTGCATGATTGTCCATGCATTTCATTACATTGGTGTAATAGTGCTGTTAACTAACCTGCAGCCCAGTGGATGTCCCCGACCACATTGTGTCCTACAGTCTGGCTCCATTGCACGTTGTACAGGCTCTACCCTCAATGCTAATCTTTGGGCTCCTCTATACAGTGGCTGTGGATTCACAGCCTGGACGGTGCTAAAGAGGTCATCATTACAATCCCATATATCAGTGGAGCCCTTGGCCAGGTTGATCACAGCACGACCCATTGTGTGCTCATTGAATAGTTTACTTAACTGTGAAAATCACATCCTGTCCTGATGGCTTGCTGATGCTGCAACTGGATCGATGGACTCTCTGCTGCCACAGGTGGTTCTGCATCTGTCTGAAATGCATGCTGAGTGTGATCAGAGGCATTGAATCTTACTTTGAGGAATTGCTGTGACTTGGAGAAAAACGCCTTGTCCCGCTTGTCCTCTGTGTATGCTAGTGGAATGTTGAGAGGAGAATTTTGTAGAGTTGTGTGCATGGGTGTTCTGAGTGTGTCAGTTGGGGCATGCGCGGGAGTGAATGAGAATGGCGGGTGTTTTCTTTTATGCATATACAAGAGTAAATGGAACCCTGATGAACTGCACATATGCAAAATAAAGCTAAATGGACTTGCCTATGAAGAGGCTCACTGCTAGTCTGTGTGCGAGAACACCCTTACCTGCTTGAGCCAGGATTAGGAGCCACAGAACTTGTTAATCCTGTGCACCCACAATCCCTCAGCTGTTACTATGCATATACAGACTTCATTGTGGGGGTGAGGGGAGCAGGTTTTATCTTTTCAGCACCAATCATTGGATATCAGGGCTTTGTCGGTGTGGAAACAAGTTTTGGTTTATCACATTGTTTCAGTGAAATGTTACGCAGGTATTGCAGGTGTCCACCTTGTAATTAACCTTTTTGTACATTTATAGATGTATGCTACCTAATATCATATCATTAAAAGTTCAAAATGTGTCCCAAAGTGACCATGATGATGATGTTGTTACACCTGGCACCAAAGAACTCTTCTCTATACTAAGAACTTGAATCACCACTGCCCCCTACAGAGGGCTGCATCAAAGACAAGGCTTGGTGTAACAATATCCAGCTCGCCCTCGCTAACAAAATTGCCCTCCTACAAACCAAGATAGAAGCAAAAAAAGCTAGCCTTGCCTTCAAGCAGAACCCCAGCAGCAAAACTAACCACACTACCCCTATCTGCCCATCTTTCCACTTCTCACCAGTCACAGAAGATGAAGTAATCAAGATAATCGCCAGCCTCAAACCATCCAACTGCAAAGGTGACATTTGCCCAGCATCCGTCATCAAAGATGGTGCTAATGAGTTAGCCCCTCTTATCACCTCTCTGATCAACTCCTCCTTCAAAAACTCAGTGGTCCCCAACAACCTTAAAGCAGCATGGGTCCTACCCCTGCAAAAAAAACCTAACCTAGATCCCAACATCCCCACAAATTACAGGCCCATCACCACAGTCCCATTGCTTCTCAAAATCTTGGACAGGGTAGCCTATCTCCAAATACAACAACATTTGGAAGAAAACAACCTCCTAGGCCTGCGACAATCCGGCTTCAGACCAAGGCACGGGACTGAAACTGCCCAGTTGGATCTAAAAATCCAAATGGATGACGCCAAAGACAAGGGCAAACTGGCCATCTTGCTCTTGTTGGATCTCTCTGCCGCCTTTGATCTGGTTGACCACCAGATCCTCACTCAACACCTCTCCTCGGCTGCTGCATTCTCTCAGAATGCCACTAAGTGGATCCAGTCATTCCTGTCTGACAGGACGACTAGCGTCTTCGCCCCCACTGCGGCTGCAGACCCTATCCCAATCACATGTGGAGTGCCGCAAGGCTCCTGCATTTCTCCCACACTTTACAACATCTTCGCGAAGCTCCTATTTGATCGTCTTGACGATCTGGGTGTCAGCTACACTAATTATGCAGATGACACCCAGGTCCTCATCACGCTCACTGGTAGCTATGAAGAAGATGCTGCAAAGCTTAATGATATCTATTTAGAAATCCAAGCCTGGATGGCCACACACAGTCTTTGCCTTAACGACGATAAGACAGAATTGCTTATCATAGGCTCCCAGGCTCGCCTCAACAAACTGGACCAAAGGTACCAATCCTTTACCATTGATGGCAACATCATAAAAGTCTCCAAAGAGGTTAAAACATTAGGTGTATACCTCGATTCTACCCTATCACTAAAGAAACAAATAAACTCTACCATCTCAGCTACCTCATACACCAATAAATTGATCAATGCCTGTAGGCCTTTCCTCTCCACCTCTAGCTGCCTCACCCTATCTAGAGCGCTGATATTGTCTAAATTAGACTATTGCAACACACTCTACTTAGGCACTACCACTAAAAACTTGAACAGACTCCAGATCCTGCAAAATAATGCACTAAGATGTGCCCTCAACCTCTCGCGCAAGGCGCACATATCCACGGTTAGAAAAGAAGTCCACTGGCTCCCGATCCGTGACAGAATTAAGCTAAGAACACTGGTCATTACCCACAAGTGCCTATCACATACTGCCCCACGTTACCTTTCTGACAAATTCTCTAGACACTGCCCCACTAGACCCACCAGAACACCTTACCTACACCAACTAAAGATCCCTAATTATAACCTAAAAACAGCAGGGGGCTCCAGTTTTCCAGTGCTTGCAGCACAATGTTGGAACACCCTCCCCACTACAATTAGATCGGAAGCCGCATTCTGGCCATTCAGAGCCATGGTAAAATCATGGCTACTAGCCTAAACAGCTAGACTCTCACCGACATGACCGGCTAGCCGCCGCTCTCTACCTGTAGTAATGTTTACTCCACCTACAGCCTATTCAGGACCAACCTGTAACCCGGTCCACATTAGCCACTAACTTTTTTTGCATATTCTGTGTACATACTTTTCTCGGTACATTCTACTCTTGTATGTAAACATTCAGAGCCTGGACTAATGTACGCTCTGTCTGTTGTACTATGATGCTCGTGTAACGATATGTAACTCTGCTGTACACATGATTATGCGCCCAGTTACCTGAGGGTTCGGATGCGCTTTATAAATAAACAAACTAAACTAATATCAGGGAGGAATAAAGAACAAAACAAAAGAAATATCAGACAAATAAGCTCGAATTGGAAGGTGGGCGAAATCGCCCGAGGATCCAAGTTAGAGACATTCCAAGAATAACGAAAGTGCTGAAAGAATGGCAGACCCAAGTGCCGCTCTCTGTCGAATATGATCGAACACTGACAGCGTACAAGGAAAGGGATGAGCGAGCCTCAAAGCTCAGATTTAAGGGAATGCACAGATATGATATTAAAGTGTCCAAACAAAAGAAGATATTGAGGAAAAACCTTTGGACACTAAATCAATTAAAACATCAAGATGGTAAAGAGCTGAAACGGAAAAGACAACAGCGCTACAAGAACTGGCTGAAGTCACACAAAGCAGCACTCCTTCAGAGATATGCAGAACATATGCAGAAAAACTTAGACAATACAAACAGTAGGAACCTGTGGCAATTGCTAAATGAAAAAAGGGCCTTAAATACCCATGCCTTCAAAATCCAGTCATCGAGCATACATGGGTGAAAAATGTCAAACTTTATTCAAGGATGGAAGAAATAACCTAAAGATATTAAGCAAACAGAGATCTACAGAGAAGACATTGTGGCACTAATCAAAAAATCTAGTGCATCCTGTTCACCTGGGCCCGATGGGATTTCAAACTCGGTATTAAAGGCAAACCCAAATTTATGGGAGGAATTCTGCTAGATCCTATTAAAAAAAATAGTGAAATGCAGATAGAGTTCCTGAAAGCTGGAAAGATGCGATTGTGGTGCCCATTTTCAAAAAGGGGGACAGCCTCCTAAAGAAAAGCGCTCTCCAAACAAAAAAAATCTATATGGCAAGTATATATTTACAGCAGGCTTTTGACAGCATAGACAGAGGAAAGCTATGGGAAAAACTAGAAGCTAAGAACTGCCCTAGCAACCTACCACATGCTATAAAAGAACTCTACTTGGAGATGTACATGCAAGTAAAGCTGGATCAATGAGGGACTTTAACAAAATAAAACATGGGATGCCACTGAGCAGCCACACTGTTTAGCTTTTATATAGAAGATATAAAGGATATAACAGACAATCAATGTTCTTTCTCACCAAAGATAAACAGCATTGAAGTGGGCAGACTGCTTTATGCAGAGGACTTGATCCTTCTCGATCAAACTAAGATCGGTCTACAAAGGTCTCTGAATTAGCTATTGGCCTACGTGACACAGAAGGATCTGAAAATAAATGCCTCCAAATCCGAAATTATGATCCTGGGAGAAACGAGAGGAATGAAGATACCAAAAGAAAGCTGGACACTAGACGGGAAAGGTCTGCAATGGGTAAAGGAAATGAAGTACGTAGGTGTCCAGTTAAGCATGTCTAAAATAGAAAAGGCCTGGATAGAAGCTCTAAAAAAACCAAAAAGATTACCTGCACAAGGAAAGGCAATTGACAGAAGATTTGGGAAATTTTTGCTACAGCCAGTTACAATCTTGTACACTCAAAAAGTGTCCCTGATATTTATATTTGGAGAAGAGACATGTCTAGGACTTTGAGGTGTATCTGGGAACAACTAGGAAAGAAACCCTGCGATTTCCAATGGCAATTCCAATACCTGTAATTCGACAAGAATTGGGGATAACATTTTTTGAGTGCAAAAGTTATATGGGATAAGCTAAACCTGTACAGGAAGCCAATCCTTGGCAACTGTACACCCCAATTCGAAGTCTTGGGAATGTTTAAACCAGGAAACAAAGACTGGGTACTCGAAGAATGGAAAACAGAATGTGACTCAATTTTGAATAATATTGGAACCTCCGTTGACACCCTGATGAACAACCCATTAGCAGTAAAAAAGGATTCTTTGAGCAGATGACTGGTGCAAAAAGGAAGAAGCAAGATCAAAGTCCTCAACCCAAACTCTTTTGGGGAGCAATTATGGATTTATGAACAAAACTCCACTATACCTGCAAAACTTCCCACATTGTAAACAACGTAATTTGTTGTTGAGATTTAGACTAAATGTACTCCACAACAGAACCCCTCTAGGAAGATATGGGAAACACCAAGGATGTGTTAAATGCCGTCTATGTAGAATGTAAAATGAAACACAGCCATTTGATTCTATTTTGCCCAAGATTGAAAGATCTGAGATCCATTCCTTTAAGCGATAGAAAAAATGACCTTGGAAGGGATTGATGCTGAAAAATTGTGGGAACTTATATACGGGAGCCAAAACAAAAGAATTAATTTTGTGACCACTAAATTCCTGGCGGTCACACTAAAAAGAAAAAGAGACTATGGACTAAAGTAAATCTTTAAGTACCATGCTAACAGAGACGGCTAAGGGGAAACAGAAAAATGATTAAGTTTTAAGGTGGAATGAAATGTGAAAGGTTTGTAATAAACTAACTACACAACAATTGGTTTTTTAAAGCAGATTTATTGCAAGAGTTGTACATTTGTATCATTTAGTAACAATCAGCACAATTTACATGTCAAATTAATAAGGTTTGGGCAATATCCTGGAAAGTGAGTGGGGTGAATAATCTAGTCAAAGCCAGGCAAGTCTTGACCTTTTTAAATTGTCATCATGTTAAAATTGTCTTCTTGCCAGAGATCCACTTGCCTCAGTATAGTCATTCTGGCTTTGCTAGTGTTGCCTCTCACCAGTGCCATTGTTTCATGCCCGACTCTAAAGAAGTATTGAAGTTATTCGAGTAACATTATTGCCTTGGATTTTTTAAATGAGGTATTTGACAAACCTTAATTTCTACACCCTGTCAGGGGTCAGAAACGAGAGACAGGCACAAACCTGTAATTTCCTCAACATCTGTCATGTTAATTAAAAAAATACAAAGGGATGGGATAAAGGCCCGTTTGTCCCTATACTAACAAGAATGTTCCCACCTATCAAACTAAAACCAAAGAAAAATTGACCTCGTGTCCAAATATATCTGACCCTCACACTAACACATACAACCAAAATCTGAAAGGTAAATGTGTCTGTTTCCAGTTCAACAAAAATATGCAAAAGTTCAAAAGTATAACTCCAATAAAGCAATCCAGGGTTGGACTCCCATCCCCTGATCCAATTCAGGAACACTTTAGAAAGAGTCCAGTACCAACAATATTGTATTCAGTTCAATTAAAAATGTCATTCATCCAACTCGTCCCTCAAATTGGCAAAGTAAATGTCTCTTCCATAGAACATTTGTTGTAAACCCAAGCAACTGTTTCTTTGACAAAATATTCTTCTTAAGATGTCAAGATGATTACTTAGAAGAATGAAACAGCCTTTTGCATAGAAAACTTTCCCCAAGATGTTAAATTCAAGTGTTTCTTTCATAGGTCTTTCGAAGGAGGTCCAAGTAAGAGTTTCCCTCAGATGACATTTGTCAGAGTGGCAAAACAAATATCTTTTGTTGTACAATAGTTTGTCAGGATGATAAAATAAATGTTTTCTTTCCAGAACACTGTTTATAACAACGTTTTCTTCTTTAAAGAACTGTTTCTTTCCGGGTTTACTCTTCTGCCAGGAACAGTTTCCACTTCATACAACTGCTCCTGTTCTAGTTACTCACCTGCCAGGAATGGTCTCTACTTTGCTGCACAACTGTAAATATCTCTATGCGTGTAGCAATGTGTGCTGCCGGTTTCCCCACACCAACATCCCATGTGAGGATAATTGTACAATGTTTGCCCAGTTTTTAGTTTTACTTATGGCAATTTGGGTTCCAGGTTTCCTCAAAACTGACATCTCACATGAGGAGAATTGTACCCCATTTGCCCTTCTGTCTCTTCATCAAACTCTCTTGACTGTTGGCAATGCAGGTTCCAGGTTCCCCAAATTGACATCCCATGTGAGGAGAATTGTATCCCGTTTGCCCTTCTTTTATACTTGGTTTGGATTCAAATTACCTCCCCAAGTGTCCTTTAACTTTATATCACGTCCTGTGCCCCGCTGCCCCCCAACACCTTTTGGTTGTTTCACTGGGTTAACATGTCTCAATAATGAAGAACCGTTGTCGGGCCGGTGGCCTCGGTTATACAGTCTCTCTCTGGGTGCCCGCATCAGTCCTTCGCACCTCTGCCAATGAAACCTTTGCCCTTCCACAAGACCAAGTCTTGCCTGGTCCTGCGGCAGCTGACTTCCAGCAGAGTCCTTCTCCACCAGAATGCGGCGCCTCCAGGCAGATGCGTGTGAGCGTTGTCCTCCATCATGGCTCACAGCTCGTCTCCCACTCCATGTCCTCTGTGGTTTTCCGCTCCTTCTCCCTCATTTGGGCTGTGACCAACTCCTCCTCTCCTTGTACAACTCTGTGCATAAAAAGATGCACCATTTTTAATTGTCCTGCACAGCTGATGATTCTTTGAACTAGTCTGCATCTTTGCTTTACGTTTGTTCCTATTCCACATTGACTCTTCTCTCCTCATCCCAGTACCATATGTGTTATGGGAATTGAAGTCAATATTATTTTTAAATTGGCTAAGGCTTTATTGTTTAAAATGCTTGTTAGAATTAAGTTTGTCAGGTACAGCAGTTAAGTGAACATCATGTATATTTCAGGACTCTTACCCAGGACACAACCATTATAATCAAGGGATGTTAAACGTGACCCATGTGTTTCTAAAGTGTAAAGCTTATTCTGTTTATGGGACTTTTCATATAATGTTCTTGGGTTTCAATATGGGAGGGACTTGCGCAGTGACAGCCTGTCATCAGGTATTCGGGGATTATAGGATAGGATTCTTCACAGGAAGAAGAGTACAGCGTGTCTCCTAAGGGAGTCACCACTCCCCCCGACCCCCGACAGCCATCACTCACAGCCATCTTTAACTGTACTTAAATGGACTAATCATCTGAATAAAGTTCTTTTAATTAAATTGACAATACTTTAAACGGTTCTCAAATTATTTAAATATCTTCAAAATGACGGCATACATAATTCACAACTCATCAACATGTGCAATAGGTCTACCAAGCCACTGGAAAAGTAGAAACCCTGGCTTCACAGAAGCCACTGGCAACATTATTCTTAGTCAGGCCTTTGGCACCAAGAAATTCGGGATGTCATGAATCCCAGAAGACCGAGACAAGTAGCATGCATAGGCTTAGGAACATGTCCACCATCTGCGCAGTGCTCCCGACTCTGTACTCGGGGGTGAAGACCTTTCTCACTGGTGTATCCGTGACTGCTTCGATGAACTCTATCGTCTGGTATTAAATACAGAGAAAAGCCCAACTTGTGCAGTAGCTGTAGATGACCTAACACTTGGCTCTGGAGACCTACTACCGGTGAGGATGTCGTGCCAGTAGATAAAAACATGAATTTTCTCCCTCCTAGGATGAACTGCCTCTACTGTCATTAACTTCATGATAACCCTTGAGGGTAATGTCAGATCCTTGAGCGGATAATTGTTACTGTCTATGATGAACCCCATGTGCTTTGGATGGATTGGCACATGTAAATAAGCATCCTGGCAGTCCAGTGACATCAGCCATTCCTGGCTCTGTAGAACCTGAATGATCTGCTTCAGTGTTAACACCCTAAAAGTGTCCTTCCTCAGGAACTTGTTCAAACCTTTGAGGTCCAGGAAGGGAGGCAGCCCCCCCCCCCCTCCATTTCTTCTGGCTCAGGAAATAACTGGACCACCATCCCTTTCCTTCCCCTAATCCCCCAAGAAGGGAACCAATTCCACAGCTCTCCTAGCCATAAGAGCAGACAATTCTTCCCGAAGCACTGGATCTGGAGCTTGAGGAGGGTCCAACAAAGGACAATCCATGGGTTTCCTGAGGGAGGGAAGTTACTACCCGCTTTCACCAGTTGCAAAACCAATACATCTGGACTAGTGGCTTGAAACTTGCAGATGAGCTATGTGACCCCCCTGCAGGCAGTGTGGGGGAGGAGGGGAGACCCCCTGAAGGTTATTTTGTTGAGGTGGACACGCAGGGAACCAAAACGGTCCAATACCGCCCCTCCTGCACCACAGCATCTCTGCCTGGGCCCATGTAAGGCCTCTGAACATTTTCAGTGGAGGGAAAATGCGTTCCATCCCAGTGGGCATAGAACATAAAGTCCTTAAAGCCACAACCTCTCACAAATATTGCAGAGTGGAAGATAGGATGTGTTGCTTGTGGTACAGCAGTTCTAGCGACTTCGCTGTGGCTTCGAGTTCTTAACATTTTCTGAGGACTAGTCTGCTTTCAAGCTGAACAGGTTAGTCTAGACAAACAGCATGCCAAGCAACTTGAGAGAACCACCTCACAATGGCAACAGATCCCATTGGCCTCCCATGCAATCAGCATATTATAGGGCATTGTAAGGCCTGGCATGCTGCCTCCTTGCTGCCAACGTCTATGGGCAAAAGAATGTCTTGTACTTCACCTTCAGGAAGACGGTCAGCGGCCTCTGAAATTACAGACCACAAGACGGGCGTATGTACCTGTGTCCAGGGTGCAAAACGTCTTAATATCCTTTAGGGCCACATTCCCTGATGCATATATGTTTGCTCATCACATGAATCTTTTGGCTATTATTGTCAGGTGCCCAGGATGCGAAAGAGGTCGAAGACATTGTATGGTCTGTGCACCCTGCACCACCAGGCACTACGAGAATGGATGCCACCACAAGAATACAGAGTGTATTGGTGCCAGTGTGTACCTTTTTATCAAGTTTCTATCCTCTGCAAGAGCAGAACAAGGGTTCTGCCATACTGAAAAGATTGGGTTAGCTATCGCCACATTATAAGGAAAGAGCATCTCTTTTGAGGGTATGCTCCAAGATGTCTGTCAAATTATACTGCACAACTAGCTTTGGGGGGTGCCTCGAGCCCTAACACTACAACTACCTTTTCAAAGGTTCTGTGAAAGGCAGCATTCAGGTACGTGGAGGCCTGTTGTATGACGTGTCGAGATTGCTTGTGTCCTGCAAAAATGGCAAGGAAGTCTGTGGAAAGTGCAGGGGTTCCATGGTGTCATTGCAGTAAGCGCAGCCTCCTCGTCATAAATGGCCAGCATTAAGCGGAAAACAGACTCAAGCCTAGCTTCCCATCGGCTGATGCTTTTCACTGCGAAAACATCAAAGGCTTTGACAGCAGCAGAGTCTGAGGAGTCCTTGTAGAAGAACCCCTCGTATCCGTTGCATGACAGAGCTTTGAGGCGTGCAATCGACAGCTATCAGAGACAACAGACTAGCAAAGGTGCAGCAAGTCCAGCACCACTGCCACAGCTATCCGTGTCAAAAAAGAAATAATTTCACGTTTAAACAACACCTCCCTCCCCCCCCACCCCCCCCCAGTCTCCCTCCCCAATGCTCCTTGGATGCAATTTTTGAAGGTAAGGTTTCCTTCCTGTTTTGTTATGCCGCCATCCCTTCTGTGATTATAGGGTCTAGCTCGAGACAACTGCTGGCTAGCTATCATCTGAGAAAGCAGTGGTGTGGAATGAGTTGTAGTTGCGGGAAGGTGTGCAGAAGGAGTTGAAGGCAGAAATAGAGGGGATGCAGGAGTTGGGGGTGCGGTGGGACAGAGGAGAGAGAAAGTCAAAATATTGGAGGGGAAGTTGGATGCGTGTCCAGGAATACAAAAGAAGAAGTGGAAAGTAGGTGAGTAGGCTGTTGCGTGACCCCTTGGAGGAGAAGTTGCAGTAATATTTTTATATATCATGGCGCGGCAGTCACTGCCCTATAGTTAAGGGGGCAGCCTTGAGTCACAGAAAATCCGAAAATTGTATTGATAATAACTTTGGACTTGCATGACGGATTTCGATGACATTTTCCAAATAAAGATTCTTTAAAAAATGATAAGAAAGCAGAAAAAAAACACTTGGACAGATTTGTACCAAAAAAGAAAAAAACGTAGGCATGAAGCGTTGCCTTAATTTACGGGACATGTTTGGGGTAAAGCCGCTCAGCAGTTTTTCAAACATTTGACAGGGATGGGGAGGAGGGCCTGCTCCCAAAAAATAGCTTTATCTCCCATGGTGCTTTGCAGCAGAGATGGCGAGAAGTTTTTCAGAAAGGAAACTATGCCATTTTTACCCATAATTCTACTGCTAATAATTCTTTTACTAGCTGGAAATTTGTCAAGGCCCTTCCCCATCAAACTGGACATTTTGGGAACACTACTTTTAAAAAAATGGACAAGTGATTAAGAAAACAAAAAATGCATTTTGTTTTCAGCCTACTCCCATTCATTCTCCCATAGATAAAAATTACAGTATTTGAACAGCCATAGCACGAAAACCGCTATGCAGATTTGGACCAAATAAACAATTTGGGCACAAAACATTGACTACAATTCCTTGACTGGTTTGGAGTAAAATCCATCCAGTCGTTTTTAAAATAGTCAACAGAAGCATGGAGGGTACCTCTGCTCTTTAAAAAAATTATATTTCAACCTTGGTGTTTTGCAGCAGACAGGTTTTAAAGAAATGAATATGCACCATGCGAGTAATTCCCAGAGAAGGTGAAAATGAAAGAACTCAAAACACTATTTGGTGGAGGAAAAGTGATGCCATCAAGCCTTGGAATGAACTCCCCTATGACCTTCGAGAGTCTAATAACCTTCTGATGAAAGAGACTCAAAACCTTTGTTTATGTATTAATTCCTACGTGAACACTGATTGTTTTGAATGACAGTGCTTAGATGGCCTGGCCGTAGGCACTATACAAATATCAATAGCAATCAAGACTCCATGTGATGTAGAGATTTGGAGGTGGGTTGGGAAGCCAGTTATGGGTCGAACATTTTCAGTTGATCTCGGGAAGACCATGAGCATCTCACAAGATTTACAGCGACAATGCTACAAGATGTGCCCAGAAAAAAAACTTGCATCACACGAAGCGATGAGGGTTTGGGGGGGGGGGGGGCTAATGGGGTTGGGTTAGGGAGGGGGGGAAAATGCAATTGAGTGGAGTGAGGGGACCTGGAATAAAGAAGGGGAATAGATATTGAGTGCCTGTGAGGACATGGAAGACTTTTTCTATTTCCAAGCATTTTTTCCTGTTATTGCAGAAATTGGCAAACAGACACTCTACAGCAGGAATTTCTGTTATTGGAAATTATCACTGTGAAATTTTCGCAGCAATAAGGGGATAGAAAAAAAGTTTTTACATATTGCATACAGTCTTTCCCCTTTTGTAATGGCTTGGCAGGTGAAGAACAATGGTCTGGAGGGTTTCCCAGAGCAATGCCAGTGGTTAAGATTAATTCTAACCTTTCCAGCCATCACATCTTGTTTTCCCTTATAAAAAAAGAATGACATAAGAACGTATGCTCCCATGTGTATTGTAATAGTATAGAACCTAAGAATTCAAAGTTTGGTTAATATACCAAAAAAAGGTTACTTATACTACATAATTACATTTATAAAAAAAAGAAATGAATATTAGAAAGCAAATATTTAATTATAGACACAGCAATTTTATTAATATTTTTGGCTATTTCTTTTGAAAATAAATTATGAATTTGTATTTCAATATAACAGGTTACCTAACATAGTACATAATGCTTATATACTACTCTTCATTACAATAATCTTTGCATGCAGTTACAATTGTGCACTGTACACTAATGTTAAAGAAATAAGGGCATAATACAATTGTTAGGAAAGCTTTCATTTTATATGTAACCCCCCCCACATTTTTGATGATGTTTAAACAACTTAGGCTGCAACATGGAAGCACAGACCTCAGCTGCACTTCCCTGGGATTTCGCTAATTTCTTATGGGGAAACTGACATGCCCTTAAATTAAGACAGTCAGTACTGGGAGACTTTGTTTCCCTTAGTCCTTTTCCAATTTTGCAACTTTTCTGCAACATGTAACAAGTGTGCAATGTTTCTTCCAATACAGCACACTTGGGTCTCTTAGTCATTTCCAAAGACCCTAGACACTACCGAAGGATTTTTTAGGAGATGTGCAGATGTGTCATGGACAGGGCTGGTGGCAGCTCATCTTTTTGCATATTTTTGACCCTTTCCTGCTGAATTAACCGCGCTTGGCACGAATAGTTGACCTGGCTCCAAAATGGCCATGTCACGAGGTTCTTTGTCCTGTCCTTTGGCCATCTTGCCCATTCACCTTCCCCAGCTCGAGCCGACCCGGGACAGTCCTTATTTGATCATGCATTTTCCCGCGAAACGCGAAGCTTTCGCGGGCTTCTACATTCCTTGTGTGTGTGCCTCCAGGATGTGGGCTGGAATGTCTGAGTCCAATACACATCCTGGGTTCCAGAGAGTCTGGAGTGCTGTGAGAGTCTGGAGTGCTGTGAATGCCTGGGACCACCGTGGTTCCTGATTGGTCCATGTATGGAGTCTGTGTTTGGGAGCAGATCTCCCATTGGGTCCTCTTCATTTTGCCGTGAAGGAGACTTTGGATAAGAGGAGGCCCCAAACACACATACCATGTCGATCTCTGGAGTGGTCACTGAACGAAGGCTAGGATCCAAGTATCCTGAAACTACGAAGCTGAGTCGAGGAACCGCAGGTGACCCACTGAAAGGTTTGGCACACTGCACCCGCTGTCATCCCGTGGGACCCCTCTGCATCTGATCAAGCTAGAAGGTCTGCGAAGATGCTTTGACCCATTAGAATAGTGGGACCAACTATTCTTGGTACCTTCATCAAACCCTGCAAGCAAGCCTTCTCGGAAGTGTCCCTGGGCCGACCAGTTTACACAGGACTTTTGCTCTGTCTCCACAGTTGTTTCGAAGAGACCCTCGAAGCTTGGTATACTGCAAGGTCTGTCTCCACAGCACCCTCGCACCGAATTTCGTGCACTTGACATTCCCAGGTCTGAAGTGAGACGAGTGTGCCAGGACCGGAGCATTCCCCGGTTACTGTGTTGCCCAGCCACAGCAACGATCTTTGCAGGTGTGCTACATTTGTGACCCTCTTGCCACTGATGCCTGCTGCAGTGAAATTGGCCTGATCCATCCATCAGGAGTGGAGAAATCACCACTGGCCCAGTTTGGGAATCATCACCATCTTCGGAACTGAAAGTTTCAGAGATGTCCTTTTTGCCGCATTTGAACCTGCAACCGAAGTGGACTCGACTGGTGAAGTTTGGTCCGGTGTGCGCCTGGGGTCAGTGAGTAATCGCAACCCTAGCCGGTGGCCCCTAGCACCTTCATTCATTTTTACGCATGAAGGGCCCCTGGGGGCCCCCCTCCTTTCCACTGCTAGTGCAAACTAGCAAACTATTCCCAAACCTTGGAATCACTTCTGCCTTCAAGTGGAGGTCCTCCTTGAATAGTGCGAATCTATTCTTCATTGCCTCACCCACCTTCCTGAGCTGCTAGAGACCCCGGAAGAGACCTGGTTTTGCCCATTGGAACAACCGTGTGCACTTGCATTGCATGTACTGATGAGCATTAGGCTCCTCTCTTCTTAGGGTTTGGACTGCCTCTTAGTTATGTGTGTTTGATGCAGAAGGGGACTAAAGACTATTTGCACTGCCTGTTTTCTTCCCTTTTAGGTTGTGGACTCATATTGCGCCTTTAACCCTTTAGACCCCATTAGTTTTGTATTGGTAGTGATGTGTTGGTTTAGAAGTATTGCTGTGATTATTTTACTGTGTGTTACGTTACAGAGGCCTTGTAATAAATGTGTTTATATTTTTGAGATATATACACACGTCTGGGAGTCATTTGTAAGTTTCCTTGCTCTGTGTGCTCATTGAGGTCCTTCACCCCTCCTGAGACCTTGTCTTGACCGCCTGCCATAGCTACCCTGATTGGTCTGGCTTGTCCAGAGGTTACCCTGTTCCAAGAAACTAGGCTGGCCTTCTGAACCTCTGCCCACCAGGTCAGAGTTCAGAAATCCATTTTAACAACAATTTACTCAGAGTATAAAATATGTACATATATGCTATGTAAAAAAAAAAGTTATATTTCAAAACGTAACTAACCAAACCAGTAATTTTTGTGATGACATGAGTGATATCACCAGTGAGGCCATCAGTGATGTAAAGTGTTATGCAATTAGTGGCCATGGCTAGTCGGCCCCAAAGAAACGTAGTGGTGCAACATCTACAGTAGCCACAGTCGAAGGCCATGGTTAGTGGGCCCCAAAGGAAGCTATTGGTGCAACATGGACAGTGGACAAGGCTGAAGGTTGTTGCTACTGGCCATGGCTAGTAGGCCGCAAAAAACCTATTGGTGTAATATGTACAATGGCCAAGGCTGAAGGCCGTCACCTCTGGCCATGGCTAGTGGGCCCCAAAGAAACATATTGGTACGACATGTACAGTGGCCACCGCTGTAGGCCATGACTAGTGAGCCCCAAAGAAAACTATTGGTGCAACATGTGCAGTGGCCAAGGCCGATGGTTGTGACCACTGGCCATGGCTGAAGGCTATAGTTAGCGGGCCCCAGAGGAAGCTGTTGGTGCAACATGGACAGTGGCCAAGGCCGAAAGTTGTGGCTACTGGCCATGGGTAGTTGGCCCGAAATAAACTTATTAGTGCAATATATACAGTGGCCAAGGCTGAAGGCCATCACCACTGGCCATGGCTAATGTCCATGGCTAGTGGGCCCCAAAGAAATCTATAGCTGCTACATGGCTGAAGGCTATGTCTAGTGGGCCCCAAAGAAATCTATTGGTGTAACATACACAGTGGCCAAGACCAAATGCCATGGCTAGTGGGCCTGAAGAAATCTACTGATACAACACAAATGGTGAAACCGATTATGGGGCAGAGCTTTCAAAGAGCTGGTAGGGCTTGGGCAGGAATGAGTCCAGCAAAATAGCATGGCCCTCTTCCTGCTCCTACCTGCAAGGCAAAAAACCTCGGGGTCATCTTCGACTCCACACTCTCCTTCTCTCCTCACATATCGGACATCTCTAAGAAGTCACACTACCAGCTACACCTCCTCAGAGGTATCCTTCCTTTCCTCTCCTTCCCCCAGAAGCTCACTGTCTCCAGACCCCTGGTTCTCTCGAAGCTGGACTACTGTAACAGCCTCTATCTAAATCTTCCTGCATCTACTCTACGCCCTTTGCAACTCATCCAGAACAGGACTGCGAGACTTGTCCTTGGCCTCAAGCCCAGGGACCGTATCTCTCCAGGACTGAAATCGCTACACTGGCTCCCAGTGGCTGCGAGAATTAAGTTCAAAACCCTCTGCATTGTCCACAAGGCCTTCTGGGGCCTTGGGCCAAAATACCTTCAACTCTCTTCCTAAATATCTTCCTTCTCGAGCTCTTCGCTCTTCCACCTCCAGCTACCTCAGGGTCAGCCGCTTCTCCAAGCAACGAGCTGGGGGTAGATCTCTCTCCGCAGCAGGGGCCTCCCTCTGGAACAGCCTTCCTGCCTCCCTGAAACTTGAGGAGAACCATCTCCGGTTCCGGAATCACCTCAAAACCTTCCTAGTTGCCTCTGCCTTCTCTCCCTCTCTCCCCTGCTAAAATCACTGAACCTGCACTTAATCTGCAACTCACCACTCATCGACCTCAGTCCTTGGCCCAGCCACTCTTCCCTGCACTATGGGACTGTCTCTGTATCCTACAGCCCCTTCTCCCGGCACTTACCTTGCACTTGCCACCAGCTGGCCCTATTATTTATCTTGTTTTCTACTAACCATGTACTGCACTTCCCCTCTCCCCCTTCCACTTTTCCCAGTCCCCCTACCCTTGCACTTGCGCGATCTGAATGACACCTGGCCTAGTAGGATCGTTGTCTGTTCTCCCCTTGTCCCCCCTCCCTGCCTCGTCGCGCCTTGAAACACCTGTGAATAGGCGCGTTACAAATGCCATATCATATCATTGCATCAGAGAAGGAGATGGGGCTAGGGATGAGTCGGTCAAGTGTCAGAATAGAGCCATAGAAAATATTATAGGAAAGAACAGGTCTAACTGTTTTGACCTCTGGTTCTCTATGGACACAAAGAATAGGAATGTGTTATTTGGGATAGTGACTAATGCAGTCGCAATGTCTATTTAAACCATTTTCAAGTGTATTGAAAATCTGCTTGCATTTGAAGTCCCATCTTTTTCACACCTTTTTGCACTGCAATTTTAAAGTCACCCGGTGTATGATTTGGTTCCAAAAAGTGCAGACCGATGGGCACGTCCTTACTTCTTTGCTTGAAGTTTTGTCTGTGTAGATTCATCCACTTATGTAGTTGCTGGCCAGTTTCCCCATTAAGGGACATTTCATACACAATCAGATGCACATATGTGGACAGGTTAGGTATCTTATCATTGCATGGCTTCCTTCCATTTTATGTGCGATGGGGACATAACTTGTTTCTTATTTCTTTGGCTGGCTGTCTAAAAACAAGAAGGGGCACTTCACGGAAACCTCCCACAGTCCATCTTTTTCCAGGATGGTTCTTGAGAAATCTTGCAGGTTTTACTTTGTTTGTTTGGGTTAAATTGCTTGAGGCCGATTTGTTAGCAATTATTTTATTGAAAAAAAACCCTACTTTTCTTGCACAAATAATGCAGGGAGAGCCCTCCTCATCCCCCACAACCAGCCAGCATCCCCCACCATAATTAAATACCTAAACCCATATATATATATATATATATACACATATATAAAAAATGTATTCAAAGAAATGGGTCACAGAATTGTGAACAAGCGGGCATCGAGCCCGCAATGAAATGGGGGTTTCCCATCTTGCAGCAGGATTCCAACTTTGGATTGTATGGTACAAGTGACACCCCATTTTGTGTGACTTTTGCTCTATATTCCAGGAGATTTCCCTGATGGATCCACCTGTCCACAATCCTGTAGTTGCCTTCATGGCTCAAGATGTCACCCCTCAGCGCTTCTAAGTTTTTTTTTCCCAGTCTGTTGTGTATGAGCATATTCGGTTGTACCTTAATGCCTGGCTGAATATTGTGGCATGCTTTGTATGTGCCGGGTGGAAGCTATCACTCTTCAATAGCTGGACCGGCCTGTTGGTTTAGGATATACTGTGGTCTGTAGCAGACAATATTTTATTGTTATTGTGTGTGAAGAATCAAGAGAATTCATCCCTTCTCTCCAAGGGGAAGCCACACACCCCCACCATGTGAGGTTAGAAAGTTGAGCCTGCTCTGCAGTAACCTGCCTAGGGGTAGAGGCAAGTGGGAGCTCGACACAGAGTAGCACCCTTCCCCCTCACCCCCCATAGGGGACAATGACTCCGCTTGCCATAAGGAACTCCCTCGAGCTATGCATACTGTGACCTATGTGGGATGTTTTAAAATACCAGAATCTGAAGTATCAAGACTGGGACAAAGAAACTCCTAATAGATACCATTATCTTGTGGGAAAAGATCCTGTCCCTTTAAATCAGAATACCCAATCCACTGGGACAAGTACATTGATGAGCTTGCACTCAGAGAGACGAGTGAGAAGAGAGAGGACTGCATACGCAAGCCGGGGAAGGCCCCAAGCTGCATAACACCTGGAGAGGACAAACGAGGAAGCGCATAAGTTTCAAACTCACTCGATATCGTAGAGCTGGACACCCGAGCCACAGCTATAGGGGACATTAAGGGCTTCCTGATCGCCATACTTGGTGAAAGGGCAGACGATGTATGGAAATGAGCTGGGTACCCTGGGGTAACCATAATTAACACTACTCATGACGGAGCACCATTTAATAATTGGAGAGCAGCAGTGTGGAAAGCGCTATGAGTGCTGTACCCAAGCACTTACGATATGGAGCTATGACGACTCAAAAAATGAAAGCCAGAGGATCCGTTGATTTATATCCAGAATTTTCAAGACACTTGGGTACTCGAAACGCATGAATCTTGGACAAAATCTATCCCTGTATTCTATCATATATCGTGCCAAGGGTTGCCAGAACCGGTGTAAAAACAGCTCAAGAAATTGGTAGGAGTAGAAGCTAAACCATGGGCCAAAATACAGTTGACAATTGCACATTACTGGAGATTGTTGCAAGAAAAGAATCGAAAAAAGGAGGCAACTCGTAAAGGAGAGGAAGCAAAGCTGGTACAAAAGAAACTTTCAAAGTATGCTCTCGAAGGAGCCATGTTGACAAGCCCGGCTGAACCGAGTGCACAACAAGCAACTAACCCATCACAGAATAACCAGGGAAAAGCAGGATTTTACCGAGGGGAAGGGGATTTAGAGGAAGAGGATGGCAGAATAATCAGGGAGGGTTTCAAAGTAATCAGGGAGGTTTTCAGAATAATCAAGGTGGCTTTCAAAACGTGCAGATGGGCAGTCCAGATATGCCAAATGGACAGATGGCCCGACCACCGCCGGTGTGTTGGCTGTGTGGAATGACAGGACATGTGGCGCGCACGTGCAGAAGCCAAGGCATGTGGCAAAATGGCCAAGGAATGGGAACAGGCATGGTGAATCCGCCTGCCATCCCGCAACAGGGCGGTGCACAGAATCACACAGTGCAACTGCAAGCGCCGGGATTGCAGCAAGGTGCGCAGCAAGGGGTTCAACCCTTGAACCTGGGGAACACGCCACAAGGGCAAACCCAACAAGTATACAGTGGACCGAACTTATACATGAAATAGGACAGCTCGCTGGGAACCCTGATGTGTTCTATCCTATCAGTGACACCAGACCATAACAGGGAACCTAGGGTAAATCTCGTCATGGAGGGGAAAGAATATTCCTTTTTAGTTGACACGGGTGCAACACGCTCATGCATACGAGAAGGCAAGTTTCCCTTGTCCGGCCAGGCCATAGATACTGAGAGTTTACAGGAGCTCACAGCAGAGTTCCCTTTACGGACAAACTCCCAGTCTCTGTAGGAGATTGTGAGATTAATGTACATTTACTATATTCACGTCAGACCCCAGTAAATATTTTGGCTTGAGACTTGATGACAAAGTTGAATATGACCATCTCATTCACAGAGGAGGGCATAGTATGCTCCACTCCAGGTATGCATTATTCAAACGTGTGCGAAATGATCAGAGCACACTCCAGACGCATAGCCATGAGAGCTATACCATTAGAGCCAGAAGTCTTCGCAAATGGCGTGCGTGTGCTTATGGCAGGATTGCCAGGCCTCGCAGATAAAACTACGAGAACCCCTGATTAGTTCCTATTCAGACCACGAATACCTATGTATGAAGAAGAGGGACAAGTATTTCCCTTAATGATACATACTGCAGCAGTGCGAGGGAAAGTAGCGCTGGTTGAAGGATACGATGATGAAGGCAGACAATGGTGCGCGATCATCGCCATTGAAGAAGGGTATCGAGTGACTTACATCACTGCTGACGATCTGTTCGAAGAACACCCTGACTTAGAAGAGACGAGGGTGGAAGTAAATCTTATATTCTGGGTCAAAATGATCAAACGAGAAGTGCCACAGAGAATGATGTTGGCGCTGGTACGTCCAGAATACTTTGAAGATGACATGGCCCAAGTGCCTGTCTCTGTGTGGACTGCGGGACCTTAAGATGTAGGCCTCCTGAAGGGGGCAGGAGAAGTAAAAATCAAACTGAAACCAGGAGCAATTTTGCCAAGAGCACGACAGTAGCCCATGTCCAGAGAGGCAGATGAAGGGATCGCGAAGACAATTTCCGCCATGATGGATCAGGGCATCCTAGTGACGTCAGAATCACCCTGTAATACGTTCATTTACCCCATCAAGAAATCAAAGGGAGGGTCTTGGCGTTTAATCCTCAGATTTAAGAGCATTAAACGATATTGTTGAAGCCAAGTTCCCTCTAGTCCCTAATCCATCTACAATCCTATGCAACATACCCACAGAGGCAAGATATTTCACGGTGATTGACTTGAAAAATGCTTTTTTTCTCAATCCCGTTGCACCGTGACTCACAAGATCTGACATTTACCTTCCGACAAATGCACCTGAAGAGCACGAGATTGCCACAGGGTATTTTCAACAGAGTCCTGCAAATGGACCTAAGCAACATTGCAGTAGACAGTGTAGTTTTGCAGTATGTGGATGACATTCTGATCTGCAGCACCACTGAAGAGCAATGCAGGGGCGACCCTGTCCAGCTACTGACTATATTGGCTGAGAAAGGATATAAAGTTGACAAGGAAAATGTACAATACTGTCAACAAGAGGTGCTATACATAGGCCAGCTAATCTCACACGAGGGGGAAAAAGGTCACCCCAGAAAGGGCTGAATCCATCATGAACACGGCTAAGCCACTCACGATAAAGCAAATGCAGAGCTTCCTAGGCCTGTGCAATTAAGTCAGAGCATGGGTCTTCGATTACAGCTCTTATACCAAGCCTTTGCTCCAGGCCCTAAAGAAGGCCCAGGCGACAAAGGAAAACATTGAATGGACTGAGGCAATGGAGAAGGGGTTTGCAGAACTCAAGGGGGCAATTTGTAAGGCCCCAGTTCTTGGGATTCCTAATTATGCGGAGGAATTTTACCTGTTCTTGCATACAGATGGCAGCGTTATGACAGCAGTACTCGCTCAGAGAACCTCGCTGGGGTATAAGTCCATGGCGTACTATAGTGGGAGTCTGGACCCAGTTATGAGAGGCCACTTCCCATGCGAACAAAGTCTAGCTGCAGCAGCGTTTGCCATAGAGAAGGCGTCATCCATTGCAATGGGATGCCAAGGGCACACCGACATCTCGGAAAGCGTCTGCCTATGAGGTGATTATCTCAAACCCATCGATCAAAGTAGTTCGATGTAAAACTGTAAACCCAGCTACGTTCATAGCTGAGCTAGTCACTGAGGGAGAACCTATACACGACTGTTCAAACTATGAGGAATTCTATGATGAAATCTCCAGGGTAAAGGAAAATGCCCTGGCAAGTGGTGAGATTGTATTCATTGACGGTTCTTCAAGAATCGACCAAGAAGACAGACAGAGATACACAGGCGTGGCCATGGTAAAACACATAGCGAATGGAAAAGTTTGAGTACTCATCAGTGCACGAATACCATCTCTCTATTCAGCACAAGCTGCAGAACTATTGGCGTTGATACTCACCATTGAGAATCTTGCAGACCAGGAAGTAACAGTGTACAGTGACTCCGCCTATGTGATGTCAACAGTGCATGCAGGACTAGCACGCTGGAAAAGGAGGGGCTACCTCCGAACGGACGGCACGCCAGTGCAACACGCAGCCTTATTGGACAGGCTGATAAAGGCACTACAGCTCCCAGTGGGCATAGCGGTCATTAAATGCGCCGCCCACACCAAAGGGACAGATTTCGTGTCTCGCGGAAACCATGCAGCAGACACAGAAACCAAGCGTATGGCATCCAAGAGTGAAACGAATATGGAAGTAGAAGTGGCACGCACCCATGAACGAATGATGGTAGCACGAGACACACCAGAAGCCTATAGCAATATGGGGCAGACAACTAATGGCGCTCCAAGGGGAGGCACCTCAGCATGAGAAGAATCTATGGAAGCGTCGAGGGTTTTCTTTAAACCCCTCTGACGGATTGTGGCGGCAAGACAGCACTGGTAATCCAGTAATGCCTGTAGCCCTACTAAAGATAGCATTGGAGCAATTACATTACCCTTTCCACATGTCAAAAGAAAATCTCGCTGCAACGCTCGCAGAAGACTGGTTTACACCGAATTTAGCGGAGCATGGTGCATTCTTTATGGTGAACTGCATAATCTGCCAGCAATTCACTGCTGTGCACACATTAAAAGTAGTGAGAGGAGTCATCCCCCGGCCAAATGGGCCTTTTCAGCACTTACATATCGATTATGTCGACATGATTCAAATGTGCAACGGGTACAGGTACTTAATTGTGGTGATGTGTCCATTCTCTAGATGGATAGAAGCAGGTCCCTGTACACACCCAGACTCAACCTGTGCTGCTAAGTTCCTGATGAGGGAAGTGTTCCCTAGATGGGGGGTGTGCGAGGTAATGAGGTCAGATAACAGGGCTCACTTTGTTAATGCAGTATTTGAACGGATCAGCTTGTTGCTTGGTATAAAGCACAAGTTCTCATCTGTGTATCATCCGGAGGGTAATGGTATCTATGAGAGACTCAACGGCTGTTAAAAGAGAGGATAGCCAAGTTGAAGCTCACTCTAAACAAGGGATGGCTGCACTGTCTACAACTGGCATTGTATGCACTTCGGAACCAACCAGGCTCCGACCATCATCTTATGCCGCACAAGATAGTTACGGGAAGGAGAATGAGGACCCCCTTATCACCCTGAGATAGAGTTAGATGCGATGCCCAGCCTACTAGAGAGGTTTTGGGGACCGAACTGAATGAATACCCGAACTGCATGACATGAAGCCTTTATGTCATTACAGACCAACTACAGAGGCGACGAAAAGGGTGCAGCACAGCACAAGACACAGCAGGAGGCACTGAGACAGGCGCAGTTCAAGGTCTATGTGTGCCACTCATCTTCCCTGGTGATGCAGTGCTGGTAAGAAACCACACAAGGAAAAGGTGGGACGAGCCAAGATTCAACGCCCCTTTCATCATAGAGGACTGCACACCTTCTGCCGTCAAACTGCAGGGCAGGAGAGCATGGATTTTCCTAAATGACATTAAACCCTACATCGGTGAGATCCCTCAAGCTGCACCCCACCGCGAAGAAATCACAGACAACGGGGAAGAACCTCAGCACGCACAGAATGGATCCATGATGAGGAAGGACGACGCATGAGCAGCAAAGCCAAGACAAAATGAACTCTGTTTGAAAATTGTGGGTTTTAAACTGGACATTTCCTCTAAGCAAAAAGGAAAGGTGATAAAGGACAATAATTTGGATACTCTGTGCATCACAGTTGCAGGGTGAAGAAGAGAAATGCACATCTAGGCCTTTTACGAACTCCTGAATCAAGCCACACTTAAGCATTGTTGAAAAACAAGACTCTGATAGACTATAGACAAGAGTTTTTCTATGAAAGCTTAACACAGTATCCTGAAATAGCAAGTACCAAGACTTTGTTTTACAGAAGTCAATGGTATCTCCTAGCAGAAACCTCACATGGGTTGTACTCACCTGCTTCCAGTTAGTAGTAATATCATATCCGTCACTTGTAGGGAGAGTAACCGGTGTTAGACTTTATTCAAGATCCTGCTAACAAGAAAGCAATCTGGCAACTGCTGACTGTCATCGTGGAAGCCTTCGCCGAGTTGCCCGAACACAGTGAAAAGGACACAAATGCTTCCACCACAAGTGATCATCAATGAACTCACGTACACGCTTTTCTTTCGCATCATAGAGGAATGCCCAGGACTCATCGGGAGAACAACAGATACACTTACGTACATCAGAGATCCAAGAAACACTGAACACTTGAACCAACTGTGGATTAAGGTAAACTACGTGGTCGCAATCCACGCAGCAGGAAAGTGCAGAGACTGTTCCCGTCAAAAGAAAGGCCTGTGATCCTGTAACCAGCCAAGCAGGACAAATGTCCCTGTCACCCGAGGACAGCCAGCTGGCTCACACTGTCCTATTCCGCCTAGTCACCGACAATCCAGAAATGGTGGGAAGGCCTGCAGAGGTTGACGTCATCACCTTCCTCAGAGATCCAGCTAAAATCGCACACGTGGGGACACTCCTCCATGGCATATTGCTCCAAGTGGAACTGTCCAACTTCCAAAGAGAGTACCTAAGGAGATTCCAGTGAAACCATCCGCCGAGGGACAGATCGAGGGGACAGAGACACAGTTCTTCATCTTTCCGTCGTGGGACAGATCGAGAAGAGAACTTCACCCTGTTTATTTTTGATTTTTTTATTCTTATTTTTTACTTTTAATTTGACTTTGAGTGTTACCATTTGTTTGCATTTTTTCCGCATCTAAACAGGTTCCAGCATGTCCTCAGGCCTGAAGCAGATTAGGGGAGTGCACTGGGAACTCACCTATTTTGAATATGCATAATGAATGTGATTCACCAAAGGTGTTAGTCTAATCTTTCTCCATAGTCTAGCAGGTGAACCGTTTCGCCGAACCGGAGACATTTGTTACCCTCAAGAGGGGTGACTGCTTAAAGCACTTGACAATTCATGATGCAACCTTTTGAGAAGCAGCAACGGAGTAAGCAAAGGGAACTGAACACGGACAATAGACTCATGTTTGAGATGGGGGCCCAGAACAGTAACTTGGTCCTACCGCAAGCAGATGGGCGCCCCCGCTTCCCTGGAAGGAAATGCTGCCAGCTTTCATATAGATCTATTATGTGTATATGCATAGTAATTAATGTTTTTCTGTCGTTAACAATCAGAACTGCATTTTTCATTGGTGCACGAAGCGTCCCAATTTAAGTGCACCCACCAGATAAGCTACACATGAGTCCCACGAAGGCACCTAGACCCTATATAGTTATTCCAGTCCCAAGAAAACCTGATGGTAAAGTAAACGAACTAAAATTGAACGTAATTAGCAGTGATTCATACACACTTGAGGTAATGAATGGAGAGAAAAGCTGGAGACGGGGTCAGCGCGGAATGAATGGAAATGTAGCACTGACCACTACACGCGTGCACACACTGAATGCACACAAACAAGGGCAAGTGTCAATGGCTAAAGAACCTCGAACGATGGCAATAGGAAGTAAGAGACTGCCTACCGAACAACCAGTTCCAGCAAATAGTGGAAGTGACCGAGAGGAATCAAGTGAAAGACCAACTAAGGAAAATATAACAAACGCCCTCAAGAAGACAGACAGCTACAAGAGAATTTACTGCAAAGACACAAATGCGGATATACCATTTGTTCCCATTTATAGCTAGAGCAAAGAAACTGCATGAGGAACTACAAAATATAACCATAGTGACTGTAACGACAAGTACACCAGTTCCAACACAAGGAACAAGCACCAGGCCCGCAACGTGGTCCTACGTTGGACAGATGATACACAGGTGGTGGTTAAAGGAGCTCTACGAGAGAATACAAGAGGAGAGGAAGAGAAACATAAACCTTCTCCCACCACAGCGATACATATAATGAAGCCTGCTCCACTGACAAGCAGGCCTGTGAAACCCCCAGCATGGAAAAGCAGCACAGACACATTTAAAGATATAGTTATAGCAAATTACAGAAGGACACTAAGAATAAAGAGAAGCCCACATGAAGACAACAATGAACTGAATGACTACCTAGATAGCACAGCACATCTAGCAAACAACATTTGGTACCAACACATGAAGGAAGTTGGAAGAAGACAATCAGAATGAGAATGCGTCATCTGTGCACTTCTACCATATAGTATGGGAAAATCCAAAATCTTCGTGGCAGTAGAAATTGATGTCCCTACAGCACACTGTATGTCACACGTAGCAATGTGCAACACCAGAGGACAGTTTATGGGGAGAGATGCCTCATTGATATGGGCAACTGAAAAGGATTACCCTGATGAAGACGGTTACGTCCAGGATATCAAGACAAGAAACAGAGAGCATACCAAGAATCACGTGATCAGGTATGAGAAACCAGAAACCAAAGGATCAGGAACGAGATGGGAAATAAACCAGAGGCTGAACGTCCAAGGAAAGACTGCAGAAGAGGCTCAAATTTGGAAGAACAGAGGCCAAATGTAGATCTGGGGAACAGTGGTTTCCCCAAACGGATGGGAAGAAGGAGTGGTAATCTGCCGAGCTTGGATGGTCCTTGGAGCGTGCCAGGAAGCGATAGAGAACTCACAGAGGTTATGTAAACCTCTATGGCCAAAGCTGGTAAAGCTGCCGACATGGGTCGAAGACAGATGAGGACCCTTGCAAATAGTGCCACTGGAAAACCCGAAACTGTGCTTCAGAAGCAATGGCACAAGGAAGATGGGAGAGAATCAAAACTGCGGAAGAATCTTTGAAGCTCCAGGAATGACTCAAGGAACCACAGTAATCATGGACCATTACTGGGCATGTGGGTCCAAGGCATATATAAGACTACCGAAAAACTGGGGAGGCACACTAGTGAAAGTCCACGTTCCTACACTGGTGATCCCAAAAAGTGACCTCAGTATTGGCAGTTTCCTAAAAGCAGATGCTCATCTAAGGAAGAGGAGATCTGTGGAACTGGTATCCCGGATGAAGAGAGAGAATTACTTTTCTGCCAAACCAGAAGAAGCATTCCATGAAATCCCATATGAACACAGGCTGTTTAGCCTCACCTCAACAGTATTCACAACACTACTCTTGCCACACATCCAAGTCGGAGTGAATGCTAAATGGTTGCAGATAACCAGATGGTAGTTATTGCAGACCATCAATACCACCATATGTTATGTTATTTTGCATTTATATAGCGCCTTATATACCATTGGTATGGTGCAGCTGGTGCGGAATTCGTGTAGTGGCTGCTTCTTAGCGGTAGGTGTGGTGGTTGAGAGATCAGGAGTATGTGTTCGCTCTGGGAGTATTTATCCAGACCGAGTGTGGCTGCGTTAGGCCTGAGGAGACCGCCTGGCTGGGGGGGGTGAAACCAGCAGTGTTTACTTAGAGTGATGGGGAGTGAGCGGGAGATGTTGATATGAGAACAGTTATACCGAATGGTGTCATAGTATCTGTGTTCTAGTTGAGTGGTGGTGTAAAGAAGAGAGTAAGCGTGGGGTGTGGTATGATATATGCTCTTTCAAATGTTCCCTGCATTCAAAGGCATATTATGTGCGTCACGCAATTCTATGCGATCAAGTCCGTTCTATGCACTTTTATTCATTTCAGGCATTCAAGATTGCCCTACAAACTCCTGTCTGCTCGACACACTCACGCACTCTAGTCCACCTTCCGTGCTCTAGTCTATTCCTCGTTCTCCAGTGTGCCCCACGCATGCACCATAAACGGATTTAACGCGATCAAAGAAGAACAGAGCAATCCGATTGATGACCCTCAAGAACAGACATGTACTTGACATGATCACAGCAATGGATGGAGGTGTTTGCCAAAAATTGGAGAATCATGTTGCACATTTATACCTTTGCATGACGAAGAAAATGGAACCTTAACAGAAGCCATAAGTATGTTGATAAACCTAAAGAACCAGATGATCAATGAAGCTGACGAAGTGGATGACGACAGCTGGTTTGGAGCACTATTCACATGGGTCCCGCAATGGATGGCAGATATATTAAAGTTACTGGAAGCCTTACTAGTAATGATACTGCGAGGATTCTGTGTTATCGAGATCATCATCACACAGCGCCAGGAGAATGCTAAGAAAGCCATTGGGATGAAAATCATGGTCGATGTCGAACCAGGTTGGAAGCCCAGAGATCTGACTGATGAAGAAATTAAAGACTTTGCGAAAGCCAGTGAATTTGCGACAGAAGGAACAAAGTTTACGTATCCCAGGAAACAAAGGAAGTATGAAGGAAAATGGATCTATTGCAGCCCGAATGGACAATGCCAGCTAATGACCTGGAACAAAGATGAACACGTAAAAACAGCAGGAAGCTTGAAAGGAGTGATAAAAATATGGACTCCAAAGATACACACGTTCACACCATCGTGTACAAACTCCGAGGACAATGAAAAGAACACAGAACCACCAAGGAAGATGAATCCAAAAGGAGGCAGCAGAAGTGGTTGATGAACCGACCAGAGGGGGCAGGTGGGGGTGGGGCGGAGTGTAGAGGAGGTCCCAGTCATGGCCTGCACCCCTGCCCCCCATTTCGAGATACCAGGAACGTACTCGCCAAGGTATGTGACGTATGAGGAGCACATGAACCAACAAAGAGCTGCACGTGGACTCTGCCTAGTGCACATCACAAGAGCATTACCTGTTGAAACTCCCATAACCAGGCAGCCATGGGCTGCACTGTACCCGCTTAGACAACCGTACCAGCAGCTGACACGAAATGAAGAGTACCTACAGACTGTCCACGAAGAGACCCAAAGAGTTCTAATGGAAAGTAAATGGTGACGACATAAGAACCTAGACAGCTGTACAGATGCACTTAAACGACAAGCGAAAAGGATAACATGAACAATCGAACGATGATGCGCAAGAACGAAATGGAAATAATAATATAATGGATAGATAAGAAGAAACAATGTTGATAAAGAGACGTAAGGAAACATTGCAGGGAAATACATTGGAAGTACCCAACCAGTTAACACGTGTAAATAGGCTTGGAACGCAAGAAGCTAAGAAAACGATACTGCTTGCAATGCTTAGTAGGAGTATAAGGCGGCAAGCGCCAATTATATCTACCTCAATGAAGCACACTATACAAGTGCGACTCCATTTTGTAAAAGCAGAATTAAGCCCATGCTGAGGGGGCCAACAACGCCAAGATTCATATTCCAGCCAAAGCCAGGGGAACGAGAGGAATCAAAATTCAGCATGAAGCAGCTCATGCCTGGGAATTCGAGGTCAACCTAAGGAATCGAAACTTCAGAGCATACCAGCCAACCAGTGAAGGTCGAGATAAAGAGTCCCCAGGCAGGTGGCGAGGCTACGAAAGAATCAAATGCACGAATAACAGGAAAATGAAGCAGATTCACGGTGAACAGACACGTGGCCAACCAGGTGCGAAGAGGTACCAACGTCTGATGTCACCCAGAACCCAGGATGCCATAACTTTTCCAGATAAGAGGCTGCAGTTTTGAGGCCATCCTCAGCCAACTAATTGACACATAGCCCTAAAAGTACTGATTGATGGAAAGGAGGCAGGGTGAATCTTGGGGCACAAGGCACCTGGGTGTCCATTCTGCTAATTAAAGTGGAGATTTATTTTCTAGGGGTGTAACCCACCCAATCACAATGGACCAAATAATCTAGGGTCCTATAGCTTGTAGAACCAATAAGACGTCGTAGTTGTAGTGACGTCTATCACGAGTGATGTAGAAGATGGGCGTAGACGCCCACCCGATAAGAGTTATCCAATCCTCACGCTCCGTTACCATATACAGATATACTGCCCGATTCATGGAATTATTTGCGTGAAAAACGCAGTTTTGCGCGCCTTTCTGCCCGAAAATCCCCATACTTCAAACAGGGATTTACGGGTAGAAAGGCGTGCAAATCTTCGTTTTTCCCCACAAATAATTCCATGCATCAGGCTGATAGTACCTATACTAAGTTACCTTTTCCAACCAATAGAATTGCATGACAAAATTTTGAGTGTTACACGTCAGTAATGACAAATTTTGGGTATAACGGTTACTGTGCGAATGGAGAAGTTGGGAGTTGAAGCGAGACAGGTGATGCAAACACTGTTGATTACCATTTGTTTCCCCGTTTTTTGTACTTGTCATTAAACAGACTTCCCTTTGCCAAACTATTGAGTTGTCCTTATTGAATTGTGTCAGAGTAAGTGAATCCTGCACCCCAACCTCTTCAAGGTGCAGCTATCTTGTCTTACAGGTACTTGAGGGTAAGCTCTGATCTATGGGCCCATCAGAGTACGCTCCGCCCTCCCGTACACTCCTTCAAGAACAAAGCTAACAGGAGGACCCAAGGGAATCATACAGTACAAACAACTTGCCTCAGTAGAAACTATTAGACAGAGTTAACTGGGAAACAAAGGAAGCCCAAATGTTGGGATTCAAGAGAAAGAATGGTTGAAAAACTGAATAATGTGGGAGGAAAAGAGTGGATAAAAACACCTAGGGAAAGGTAACACTACATTCTGTACAAGAAGAATAGAATACTAAAGAGAAAGGAATATCTGATAATTCTTTAGAGGAACTATGCGAGTGAGGCACATACAAAGTCAAGTAGACTAAAAGCAGCTGAACTGTTATTACCCAGGAGGTAAAGCACAGCACAGCAATATTACCTACCAAGGATAAAGTGGGATCAACAGCCAAGAACATAGATCTAATAAGAGATCCCCAAAAGGGATTCCCAAAGAGGAGAGGAAACTCAATAGCCCATTTTAATAACTAAAGAGATTGATCCAAGAAGTCATGAGAGACTATTCATGGATTGTGTATGAATAACTCAGGAGAAGGGAGTCAATCTCCTAACTTAAGTTAGTTTTTTCATAGTGGTAGGGTCAGAAAGGGTAGTTTTGCACAGCAGACTTGTACCTGGACATTCATGACTGACTAGCACCTTAATTAGTATATATATAAGAATATACATACATATGGAATCACCCATAGTGATAGGGTGAGGCTTAATCATATTATTTTAATAAAATATCAGACATGTCCTGAGAGAGTCCATGTACTTCTTCGGAATTGCCATAAATGGTGTCCGAAGTGGTATCATAAAAGGCCTCCCATAGAGATAATGCCGAGGATATATGGCTTCACCTATTGATAACCTTACAACCATAGGATTGTTATGCATAAAACCTACCTTAAGGAGAAGAAAATCCCCCGTTCCAGCAAAGAATGGTACCTACTTCGCTAAATGCAAAGATACCAGATAATTCTGATCCGGAAGAAGGAGGAGGAGGAGTAGTAGATTACCCAGAAGTCATTGAGAATTCAGACGAGTGGTATCTATGGTTCACTCCGACCTCGCCATGAGTACCCTTGAGACTTGCCTGGAGCACTTAATAGCCCATCAGATACAGGTAGATCAGCGACTCCAGGAAGGATTAAAACAGGTGAGAACAAGTCCTCAATCCCACATAGTTCCCCATGGTATATTGCAACTGTACCAGGAAGGGAAAGATTTGGGTGAGTTCTTAGTAAATTACAAAAGGTTTACTACCCAAATGATCTGGGACGAGGGGTTAAAAACATGTTATATAGCCACGTTAATTTGCAAGCATCCAATCAGAACACTAATCCCATGGGAACTACTCAGTTGCTTGAAATCAAAAGGGCACTACTAGAGGGTGGGACAGACAGGGTTTTTATTGATTAAAGTTCAGACAAACCCATTGTCTGTACAATGAAAGCCTATGAGCGTTAGCGGGACACGTTCAGAACACACTTACTCCATTGCCAGGGAGGAAACCGCTATCTGAGGTCCTTGAGGCCCCAACCTTAGAACAATTTGTTAATTTTCTCCCTCTGTCTTTACAATGAGGCATTTTACGGCAGCATAAACCCTCATTGGAGGCGGCCATTCAGGTAGCTCAAGCACACTCAGAAACAACTTAATATCGGAAACACACAGGAAACCAGTAAAAGGGACGAAAGAGGTGAAAATTCAACCCCATGTTCATGGCAGCCGATAAGTGGATAAGAGCCAAAAGAATTCCACCCTGAGAAAGTCCAAGTAAGGAGCAGGCACATAAAAGAAGAACTCCAGTCCCAATAATTAAGTCTCACCTATCAGCTAGAGAAGAAATAGGGAAAATGAAAACTCCCCCCACAACAGCGCTGTTTTGCATGTGGAGAAAAAGGGCACATTGCTAAGTTTTGTCCCAAAAACAACTTCAAAGAACCCATGCAATAGGGATGGCTAACAGCAGAGCCATGGAACGAAGAATTTGGGGTAAAACCAGATAATTCCAAAATCTATTACTGTGGGATCCCAACCTTTTTAAGTCCCATGAAAAAGTGCAAATAAATGTGATGTTGGAAAATGCACTCAGACTCAGGGAGCAAACAAACGGCAGTCAGAACAGATCTCCTATATCCCGAAGACATGCTAGGTAGTCAACACATAAAAATAAGGTGTTCACAGAGCTGTGGTGACCTATCCTAAGGTACCTTTGTCCCTGAAGGTTAGAAACCAAATGAGGAGTATGAAAACAGCAGTGGTACCTGGTCTGCCCGAGGAGATATTTATAGGCAGAGACATTCCAATTTGTAGGGAACTGTTAAGTACCTGCCAGAGCTCAAAAGTGGAGTCTTCCATACTCTCCTTTAACAATCGTGGGAACCCTCCATCAAATTCTCAGACCCCACCTCATATGAAACTGAGGAGGCGCCAGATCTCCAGACCCAGAGAGGACAGGACTACACGCTCAATCATCAGAAATAAAGGGCTACCTTCAAAATGGAGAAGGGGAAGCCACAGGGATAAGGGAAAGAGCATATTTCACAAATCGAGGGAATTCATCCCTTTTCCCCTAACAGGGAGCCCCCTTGCCCCCTGTAAGACTAGGGAGGTGATCCCACTCTGCAATAACCTCTCTAGAGGTAGAGACAAGTGGGACCTCACCAGGAGAGATTCCCCCTTAGGGGCCAAGGATTCCCAGTCCCATGAGGAACTCCCTCATGCTGTGCATTCTGTGTTCTACATGGGATGATACCAGAAATTGTTGCATCAAGATTGGGATGAAGAAACTCCTAATAGATGCTGTTATCTTGAGGAATAAGATCATGCCCCTTTACATTAGAATACCCAGTTCACTGGGACAAGTAAGTTGATAAGCATGCACTCAGACACAAGCCGGGGAAGGCCTCAAACTGCATGACACCCGGCGAAGATAGAAACCAGGATGTCTGCGAGTTTCAAACATGTTAAAGATCGCAGAGCGAGACTCCAAAGCCACAGTTGACCTAAAGCACAACAAACCGACAGGGCACGAGCCCAGGAGAAGGTGGTGGCAAGACCATGAAGGAGAATCTGTGGTGGACTACTGGTCCACAAACCATTGCCGATACCACCAGCAACAAAGGGCCACAGGGTGTCTTATCGTGCAGCAGTGCACCTGGATCCCATGATTAAACTAGCGCAAGGAAGGAGTGAGACAAATAAGAGAAGGTGCCAGCAGTTCATGAACAGAGGAACTACAAGGAAGAAGCCTCCCCAAGACTCTCCCCTTTACAAATGAAGGTAACACAGAATGGGAAGCACACAAGGACCCAGAGAATCATTCTACACAAGCAACATGCTTCAGTAGAAGCTATGAGACAGCATTAACTGGGAAACAAAGAAAATCAAAATTTTGGAATTCAAGAGAGAAAGAACTGTTGAGAAATTGAATAATGAGAGAGAAAAAGTGAATAAAAATAAAAACTGCAAAAATAAACTCAAAGTTCTGTACAAGTAGTCTTAGTTACTTGGCTGTAACTGTATTTTTCCAGCATTTGAGACTCCAGCTTGCAGTCAGTACTGGCACTGATGGGAAGGTCATCAGCAAACCCTTCATGAAGGTTTTTACTGCGTGTTAGAGACAGAGGATGCAACTCAGGGACCTCTTGAGCAGGGTGTGATGTCAGAGAGGTGAACCTTGACAGAATCCTGTGACCGGACGGCTGTACCAATGTGAATTAGGTCAGGCAGCACATTCGCTAACTGTGGCTGACCAAGTGTCTGCCTGCAGTGTACCACCTGTGAGGAATCCAATGGAGTCATCACTGATCTCCCAGTGGTGACCTCCTGCCATGTGGCCAGGGGACGGCAGCCGCTATCCAATCCTAAACCTGTTGGCAGCTATATGAGGGAGGATCACATGGGAGGAGACAACCTCCAGGGAGATGGCCTGGCTTCATCAAATGAGACATGGTATCCTCCATTTGCCTGTGAAGATAATCCTCCCATAACTAAGAGCCTTATGGCCTATTGTCATTCATATTGACATCCCCCTTTGAAGAATATGGAAAACCTTTCTCCACATCCAATGAGCCCAACGTCCAACCTTGATCTATGTAGTAGAAATTGTAAGACCCATTTCTCCAGGTCCATTTTTCAATCACCCAAAAATACTCTGCCTTTCAAAACTATTGAAAGTGATTTTTCAAGCCTTGGAAATCAACCACCAACATTCGACTTCTTGTCCCAGAATCACTCAGTACTGGGAGAAAAGAGGGAAAAAGTAATGCAGAGTGTGAGAAGCAGAAAGCCCAATGAGCACTCTAGTCTTTCTCCACAGATATCTGTACCTGGGAAATTTAAAGAATGGAAACATGATGCTAGAGGCTGCTGTTGGGGAGATGTTTCACCTCTTTGTGAGGCTCAAAGAATCGAAAATCAGAAGCAGGTGTGATGAAGCCATGCTGCTCACAAGCAAATAAGAAGGGAAACGCTGACAGAGTGGATCACACTGATGGGATGGCAGGGAAAGACTCCCAGACATTCAACGACCACCATAAGCAACGCCTTCCTTACCGGAGCCTGGGGAAAAGCAGGCGAGCAGAAGAGATGCCACAAGGATTGGAAAAAGGAATAGGAAACAGCCACTAAGGGAAACCAGGCAGGGTACCTTCACTGACCGACCGTGAATGAGCCAGAGATCACCTTCAAGGGCCAGTGAGTCA
The DNA here is from genome assembly GCF_040938575.1 of Ambystoma mexicanum. Taxonomy (NCBI): domain Eukaryota; kingdom Metazoa; phylum Chordata; class Amphibia; order Caudata; family Ambystomatidae; genus Ambystoma; species Ambystoma mexicanum. The sequence continues at coordinate 277,866,698 of NC_090937.1, forward strand.
GCCCAGGGACCCCAGGGTTTATCGGGATCACGCCAAGTACCAATATCAGCTACAAGAACCACACAAAGAGAGAAAGTGAAGATAGTAAGTGTAAAAGTGAAGAGAATTAAAACTCTTGTCAGTATGTGGACACATGGTGTGTAAATGTATGTGAACACCAAAGCGAATTGTAAATACTACCCAAGTGTGAATGCAAGAAGCCCTGGCTGGAGAATATACCAGGCAATCACAAGGCTGTGAACACGAGAGGCCCTGGCAGGAGAGTATACCAGGCAAGCAGAAGTGGGTAACAACAAGAAGCCCTGGAAGGAGATTACACCAGACAGTTACAAGTGTGTAAGGAACAAGAACGTTTAAGTAACAGAAAATCAGAACTGTGCTAAGAAGGATTTACAAAGCTAGGAAGTTTTGATTATGACAGTGCTGTTGTGGGGCAAGGAAGACACGTAACGGTTGCATTCAGTGAAAAGAAATCCAGGGTAAGGGAGCACCCCCAATGTTCTTTCGATTGGATGTTCCTCCAACGTATTCCACATCTTTGACATGTAATGCCCTCAGCTGTGCTGCTTCGGAAACTTTTCAGCAGATGGCGTCCTGCATCAATGGCGTCGGGTTGATGTCCCTCAAAGGCCTCCATCGAGGGTGATGTTATAAGTAGGACACACAGCGCCCATAGCCTCAGTTCATATTTTTTCTCCCTTCACGATGTGTGGCAGAATAGCACACCAAGCTGCCTGGACTGCACATAGCCTTGCGGGTACACAAGCCGCAATAGCAAAAGAAATTTTGCACAGGGGCAAGCTGGGAGGGTGATGTGGAATACGTTGGAGGAACATCCAGTCAAAAGAAAGTTACCAGTTGGTAAGTAACTTGTTCTTCGAATGGAGTGTGTCCTCCAACGTATTCAACATCTTTGACAGACTCCCAAAGCAGTATCAGTGAGTGGAGGAGGGATAAGAATTTGGAAACACCCAATCAGATGGCAGAATAAAGCACAGCTTTACCAAAGGCCATATCTTGACCATGGAAAGTATCCAGGGCGTAATGCTTGACCAAGGTGTGGATGGAAGACCATGTTGCAGCATCAGAAATGTTCTTTACAGGAACTCCCCGTTGCAGGTAGCTCAGGAGGGTTCTGGCCAGCCAATCTAACTTCAGCAATTATGAGGATAATCCACCTGGACAAGGTCTGTTTGGTAACAGCCTGGCCCAATCAGTGTCCAGTGTATCCCACAAAAAGTTGGTAATTTACTCTGACCCTGTACATTCCAGAAATGTAAAAGCTCAAAGCTCTCCTAGGGTCCAACCGATGGGAGTCTCTCCTCTTCCTTACCAGGATTGGGAGGAAGATAGAAAGCCGGAAGCACCACCTTCTGGCTCAAATGAAATTCAGACACTACCTTAGGAAGGACGTACCCTCAGTACAACCCTATCCTTGTGGAACACAGTAAAGGGTGGCTTAGATGAAAGTGCCTGTAACTAGCTCACTCTGTGAGCAGATGTAACTGCAACCAAGAAAACAGTCTTGAATGTCAACAGCCTCAAAGGACAAGAGTGCAAAGGTTCAAACAGAGCACCCATCAAGAATAGATTCAGATCCCAAACCGGCACCTGAAAAGGAGACGGTGGGAACACATTTGTAAGACCTTTTGGAAACTGGGTAATCAAAGGAATCTTAAAATAAGAACATTCTTCAGACGAGCGCTTGAAAATAGACAGCACCGCCAGGTAACCTTTAATGGTACCCACTTCAAGACCGTTGGGGGCCAAAGTAAGAAAGACAGACAGGACCATGGGACTGGAACAGTGAAAAGGATTGGCATTGTGACCCCTGCACCAGTCACAAAACGTACACCAACGGCAACAGTACATGGATTTGGTTGCCGGCCGCCTAGCCAAAAGCAACACCTACATCACGTCATCCGGGAGGTCCCAATTCTTATATCTCAAGCTTTCAGAAACCAAGCGTGAAGGTTGAAAGTATTGACCTCTGGATGGAGAACCCCCTTACCCCCCCTGAATCCTCCCCAACCCCGTAACCCCCTCGCTACCCCCACAACCCCCCCCCTACCCCCTCCAAACCTCCCCACCCTCTCACGCACGCGAGAGAGAAGATCCTCTCGGTAGGGAAGATGTCATGGAGGACAGATGGACAACCACAGAAGGTCTGGGCACCACATTCTCCTGGCTCAAACTGGAGTAATGAGGATCATGTGGACCCCGAACCTCCGCCACCTCTGCAGAACCTGAGGAATGACAGGGACTGGAGGAAATGCGTACAGAAGCGGGAATGACCAATCCACGACGAACGCATCCCCTAAAGCACCTCAGAGGAAATTCCCTCACGCAATACTTTTCGCACTTCCAGTTGGCACCAGTCGCGAACAGATCCACTTGAGGGGTTCCTCAAGGGCGAAGATCTCCTGAAGGACTTCCTGAGCCAACTCCCATTCATGGCAGACCATGCTCTGCCTGCTCAGAGCGTCCACCGCCACATTCTCCTCTCCGGCCAGATGAACCGCTGAGAGCGAGATTCTGTGCTATATCGCCCAGAACCAGAGCTGCATCGCCTCCCTGCACAACACGAGCGACCCTACACTCCCCTTCTTGTTGAATTAATGCAAGGCCGCTGTGTTGTCCGTCATGATCAGGACAGTCTTCCCGCGCACAAAGGGCAGAAAAGCCTTCAGTGCAAGCCTGATGGCCCGCAGCTCCAAGAAATTGATGTGGAGTCTGGACTCCGGAGACCAACGACTGCTAGTGGTCAGATCGATGGCGCGAGTGCCCCATCCTGTGAGGGAAGCATCCGTCACTACCGTCACTTCCAGCCATGGTTGCCAAAAGGGCTCTCTCACCAGACGCTTACCATCGGCCCACCACAGAATTGAAGAATTGAAGGGACCTCATCCACAGTCTGGCCTCCGGCACCAGAAGAATGCAGCATGCCATGAGGCCGAGCAACTGTAAGAATTCGGTGGTCAGGAGACACTGGGCATGTTGAAATATGCCAACCATCTGGACAATGTGATGAGCCCTCATCGTGGGAGGCGAGCACTTCCCCACGGATGTGTCCAACACAGCCCTTATGTACTGGAGCTGTTGGGAAGGTGTCAAATGCGACTTCTTGAAATTGAGGCAGAAGCCCAGCTTGTGAAGGGAATGGCAGGTGACGATGAGATGAGCAAGGGCTTGTTCAGGAGAACGCGCCCTGATCAGATAATCGTCCAGGTAGGGGTAGACTTGAATCCCCTCTCCCGAGATACACTCTGACCACCACCATGAGATTGGTGAAGACCCTCGGGCGGAGATCAACCCAAATGGCAGGACCCGAAACCAAGTGCGAGCTGCCAATTGCAAACCTCAGGCATTTCCTGTGCTTTGGATGGATAGGCACATGGAAGTAAGCATCTTGTAGGTCCAATGACACCAACCAATCCCCAAAACGAAGGGCCTGAGAAAGAGTGACCATCTTGAACTTGTCCTTCCGGAGGAACTTATTCAAGCGACGCAAGTCCAAGATGGGTCTCAGTCCTCCGTCTTTCTTGGGGATAGAAAATAGGGGGAATACCATCCCTTGTCTCTCCGCCACAGACACTAGTTCTATAGCGCCTTTCTCCAGCAGGGTCAAAATTTCCTGCAAAAGGAGCGGATCCAGAACCTTCAAAGAGAGATTCCCCAGTGGATTGTCGTGAGGCCGCCGTAGGAAGGGAAGGCAGTAGCTGTGGGCAATTGTCTCCAGAAACCACGCATCGGAAGTAATGGTTTGCCACTTTGAGATGCCGAGACAGCCTGCCCACAACCGGCGAACAATGAGACCTGGGCCTCAGGACTGTTTTGGAGCAGCTGCGGCAGTGCCTGAAGGCAAAAATGTAGCTGCCTGAGCAGGCTTGGCACCACATCCCCATCCACCACAGAGACCTTTTCGGTGGCCTCCTTGACTGCCCCCCTCCCATTCTTCCAAAAGAGGATTAGTAATTAAAGGAACCCCTCCACTGCTGTGCCCTAGGACGAAAAGTCAGAGTTTGACGTACAGCTGTGCCCAAAGACTTGGCAACAGCTTTGGAGGTCTGCAACCTATAAAGGCTCTCGTCAGCCTTGCTGCCAAACAAATGCGCGCCATCAAAGGGCATGTTGAGAAGACGGGCCTGCACATCCGGTGCAAAGCCAGACTTCCGCAACCACGCAAACCTGCGTATCACGGTGCTCGCAGCCATGGACCGGCTGACGCTATCTGCTGTGTCCAACCCAGACTGAAGGGATTCACACATGGCATCCTTGCCATCCTGCATAATAGCAAGGAACCCATCCCCTTCTCCCCCCTCGGGAATATGCTCAGCCGCTAGAGAGACAATTCTACAGAGTGTGCGAAAACTTGGCCAAGGCACAAGTGGAGTTGGCCAATTTAAGGGCCATACGCCCAGCCGAAAATACCTTGCGTGCCCATCCATCGAAGCGCTTATCGTCCCTATCTGGAGGGATCATACGGTACGCCGCCTGCCTCGAGGTGGCCGTAGCCACATGAACCACCAAACTCAGGAGTGGGGTGCGTGGAAAGGTAGCTCTGGTCACTACTGGATGGGCAGTATTTCTTAGTCAAAGACTTGTTCACCGCCGGAAAAGATTCCGGCGTGCCCCAAGCAGCAGCCACCCTTTCCGGTAAGGCCATGTGGAAAGGCAACACCGGGTCAGTGGACGGACCCTGATCCAAAATGTTCGTTAGGGCATCCTGATCGAACTCAACCGGAGGACCGGACTACCCCAGGTACTCAATAACTTGGGACATCAACCTCAGATAAGAGGATTCAGCATGGGCCCCAAGCTCAGGCCTGCCAAACTCCATCTCTGGAGAAGTATCCAGGCCACTGGCATCATGCAAGGACTGATGCAGCTCCTCCAACTGAGAATCCTCAGACATGTCAGGAGCATCCGGAGTGTCTCCAGCAGCCTAAAAAGGCTCCAACTCCACATCAGAGGGCTCCTCATCCTCAAATATCCTTGAGAGAATGGAAGAACTCCCTCCCGGGCATAGCAGCAGGCCTGGGGTCAAGAACAGGCCTCACCGACTTGGACAGAGCCTTCCTCGGAGGATCCACAGCCCTAGGGACCTCCGCCAGCAAATCCAGGCCTGCCGGCGTCAGACCGTGAATGGGATCTGGCACATCTCTCGCAATCAACCTGAGCCTTGGCCGAACGGGACCTAGATGGTTCCTGATGTTTATCACACTGATCGCCCAGGCTCGAAGGCGTGCGAGCGGTGGAATGAGACCGTTCCCTGCCGGCTTCAACAGAAGGTGCGGACGGAACTGTGCCCCGAGACTGGAAAATCTCAAGCATTTGCACCCTGAACGCTTCCCACTCCTCCAAAGTAGAGGACTTTGTGGGGCAAGCCACCTTCCTCGCGGCGCCATCATCTGACGAGGATGGGTAAGCCGAATGGTGACACCGCTTCTGGGAGGGCCGCAACGAGGCGGATGAGTGGAGAGAACCACTCCGGGACCGAGAACCCCAGGACTCCCGCCAATGGGGAGAGTCACCCCTTGAGTCGTCAGTGGAAAGGCCAGCAGATTTCCAGCTCTTACTGGGCTTGGGAACCCAACCTACCTGCAACTTCCCCTTACGCTCCCGCAAGGCCTTGGCAGTCAGCGACTGGCACTTCAAGCAGTTGTTAGTGTTGTGACTCTCCCCCAGGCACCACATACAAATGCAGTGTGGGTCCGTGATAGACATCGTGGACTTACAGTTCTGACACTTTTTGAAGACAGACCGCGGGGTCGGCGGGGTCGAAGAAGAGGACATAATCAAAGAAAATTGCATGAGGCGCGCCAAGTTCTCACAAAGCAAACACGTTTGCAGAACAAACGGAACTGAGGCTACGGGCACCGTGCATCCTACTTATATCATCCGATGAGGTCACCATCAACAGAGGCCTTTGAGGAACATTGTTAGGCAGAATCCTGTGCAGTCCTTCTGGGACCACTACACAAGATTAGGAGAGAAATAAATCCCCTTTGGTATCAGTCTGTACCACAAAGATGTAGTTGGTAGCTGTGGCTAAGCAGTCAGACTTATCTCAAGAGGGAGATGAGCAGTATTCAGGGTTTACACATTAGGCATACCAGGCTATGGAACAAGGAAACAATGACCAAAGCTTTGTACTTAAAAAGTAAACATATCTTTATTTTATACACCTCTAATCAAACACATGTATCACAATTATCAAGTAAGTTAAATTAAGTCACGAAAAAGATATACACAACTCCCTATTCAATTGTAGACGAGTTTGCGGTAGAGTGAAACCTGAGCAAAACGGCACAGTGAAAACCAAATACAAATGACACTCTAGCAATTTAGCAAAAGGGAGGGAAAGCACAAGCTAAACAGAAAGATCTTCAGACACCCCCTAGCAACACTTCCCTGAAGTTTTGTGAACAAGTAATGCACAGTAGTATTTTAGCAGAGATACGTAAATGAAAACTGAGCAAAATGGCACTCCACAAATTAAAACAGTAGGAAGGAAGAGGGATTTAGAAGATTCAGGTGCATCAACACATTCCTTATTGAAAATCAATCTAGTGAGAGCAGATCTAACAAATCAGCCAGAGTCAATAGGCCTGAGCCAGAGTCAGTGGTAGAGGACCAAGAGCTTAGGAGCAAAAATGTTCTTGGAGCTGCAGTCAAGTCTTTGGTAAACGAATGTTGAAAAGGTATATGCGATGCAAATGGATTTAAAACACCTTTATAGCTACCACGGGGAAAGGGTGGCCTGGCGGAACAATGTACCTTAAACGTGAAGAAGTGGCTCCTGCGGTGGCGGTTGTTCCTGGTAGTTCCTGTAGTTCGAGGGTCCAGCAGAGAAAGAGAGGCTCTCGTCATGGAGGAAGGTTCGAGTCACTGCACTACCATGGGATGAAACCAGCCGCGGTGCTGCCAAATGAAGTTTAAAAGGTACGCTCCTTTTAATCGCGGTCTGGGTCGATAGCTGCCTGGCTATCCGGTCTCCAAGTGCTGGGCACTGTCGATTCGACCAAGGCAGGTCCGAGGAAGCGATGGGTGAACTGGTTGTGCCCACCAGCTCAAGGGAAGAAGGCTCTTTCGATGAAGATCTCCTCTCGTCGTGTGGAAGGAAAGTGGTGAGACGATCCGATAGGGATTCACCGGTGGTGTAGATGCTGAAGATGTCTGTGGCTTCTCTCCCCTTCGGTTCCGTAGTTCCAGTGGCGACGTCTTGCTCTTCCAGTCCTCGGGACCCTGCTTTTATGCAGAAAGAGACCCATTCACACAGCCTAGCTGTCACTCACACAGTGGAGTGGTCTTCTTGGCGAGAGAGCCTCCAGCCTATCAAGTTAGAGTGGGACCTGAGTTGCTGCGGCAACTCTGTCCAGGGGTACTACTCCCCCTCCCAAACAGACCCACCCCAGACTCAGAGGCGCCGAAAGGAGGGCTTCTTGGCAAAATAGCGAACAAAGGATCCCCGACCTGGGTTAGGAGTTTAGAGTAAGACACGAGAAAGAATTTCTATTAAAGTTCTGGCAAATAAAAGGTACCGGAGTAAAGTTAATAACCCGGCGGTATGTTAGAGGCTGTCAGTAAAAGTGGTAGCCTCGAACAATGGGAATATCCCATAGGAAAATATTTGCGGTCGAATATGTATGGTAGTAACCACTGCCACCAGCCAGAAACTTTAGAGAGGGACTTTAAGGTACCCCCTCGAAAATGAACCCAAGGGAAAAACTATTAACCCTTTCCAGTACCTCCATAGTAAGATGGTTTGTACTGGTTAAGTACATAAAATTTGACTAGGAAAGTCAGTGGGGACTTTACATGCCCTGGGAGACAGTAGTCAGTCCCAGGGTATGGAGTCTATGTTTGGGGGTCGATACGACACCGCTGTGTCAATGCACTGAGGGTGCTGTGTAATACATATGAATAAAGATGGTTCCTATGGGTGAGAGAAAAGATCCCATAGGCATTAAACAAAAATAGCCTAGAACACACATAGCAAAAATGCCTAAGAGTGGGAAAAAGAGTCTCACTCTTATCAGGTAAAATGAAACAAACCCTTCAAATCCAGCAAAGCTGCTGGGGGACTCTATAGGTAAGGGAAATCAGCCTTAGAATGAGAATTCTCCCTAACAGACATCGACCCAACGCCATAGATGCACAACACCCTCTGCCAAAAAGTTTCCGAAGCAGCACAGCTGTGGGCATTACATGTCAAAGATTTGGAATACATTGGAGGACACAATTCATTCAAAGTCTTCATACATAAAGAACCTTCGTGTTGGAACTATTTATTCTTTTATGAACACTTTTTCAAGGGTTGCAAATGTTAAAGACATTGCCATTTTCAGCTTTATAGTTTAGTTTTAGTGGGAGGGTCAGAGGAACAAGTTACTTACCAACTGGTAACCTTCTTTCGATTGGATGTTCCTCCAACGTATTCCACATCTTTGACATGTAATGTCCACAGCTGTGTACTTCGGAACCTTTTTTGGCAGAGGGCGTCCTACGTCGATGTCCCTCGAAGGCCTCCGTCGAGTTCGAGGTCACCGGATGTTATAAATAGGACGCACGGCGCCCATCCCCTCGGTTGATGTTTTTTCCTCCACAATGTGTGGCTTGCACATATCCAATGCCTGTTTCACTGCACATAGCCTTGCAGAAATGTAAGCTGCAATCGCATAGGAAATTCTCCAGAGGGGCAGGCTGCGAGGGCGATGTGGAATACGTTGGAGGAACATCCAATCGAAAGAACGTTACCAGTTAAGTATCTTGTTCTTTGAATGGATTGTGTCCTCCAACGTATTCCACATCTTTGACAGACTCCCAAAGCAGTACCAAAAAATGGAGGTAAAAGAATTTAGAGTACCCAACCAGATGGCAGAATAAAGAACAGCCTTACCAAAGGCCATATCTTGACCATGGATCGTATCCAGGGAGTAATGTTTAACAAAGGTATGGATAGAAGCCCATGTGGCTACATCAAATATTTTTTATAGGGACTCCCCGCTGCAAAGCTGTGGAAGTAGCTACTCCCCTAGTGGAATGAGCTCGTAACCCTTCCGGAGGGTCCTCATCAATGGTGAGAATAATCCACCCGGACAAGGTCTGTTTTGTCACAGCCTGGCCCAATCGGTGACCAGCATACCCCACAAAGAGTTGACCGTCCACTCTGACCCTGGACATCCTAGAAATATAAAAGCTCAATGCTCTCCTAGGGTCAAACCTATGGAGTCGCTCCTCTTCCTTACCAGGATGAGGAGGAGGATAGAAATAAGGAAGAACCACTTTCTGGCTCAAATGAAATTCCGACACTCCCTTGGGTAGAAAGGAAGGATGCAGCCTTAGTACAACCCTGTCCTTGTGGAACACAGTAAAGGGCAGCTTAGCTGAAAGTGTCTGTAATTCATTCACTCTACGAGCGGAAATAACCGCCACCAAGTACACTGTCTTGAAGGACAATCATCTCAAAAGACAAGCGTGCAAAGGTTCAAATGGAGCACCCATGAGAAATTTCAAAACCAAATTCAAATCCCAAACCTCCCCATGTCCCTCTCTTCTCCCTGTCCCTCTCCCTCCCCTCTTGCTCTCCCTCTCCCTACTTCGCCCCCTCCCCTACCATTCTTCGGGATGCTGAGAAAGTCTGCCCCCAACCGGCGAACCATGGGACATGGCCTCATGACTGTTTTGCGGCAGCAGCGCCTGAAGGCAATGAAGCAGCTGCCTGATGGGCTTTGACAACTCGATTTCCCAGACCACATTGGGTACTTTTGCAGTGGCCCCTTTGACTGGTGGCCCCTCTCGTTCTACCAAAGGAGGAGTAGTAACGAAAAGAGCCTCCCCTCCACTACTGTCCCCTAGGATGAAAAAGGCAAAGTTGCGCTTAAAGATTTTGCCGCAGCCTTTGAGGTCTGCAACCTCTCAAGGCTCTCATCAGCCTTGCTGCCAAACAAATGCACGCCATCAAAGAGCACGTTCAGAAGACAGGCTTGTACATCCAGAGCAAAACCAGACTTTCGGAACCACGCAAATCTGCTTATAACGGTGCTCGCAGCCATGGACCGGCTAATACTGTCAGCCGTGTCCAAACCCGACTGAAGGGATTCACACATGGCATTATTGCCATCTTGGACGAGAGAAAGGAACCCATCCCTTTCTTTCCCCTCGTGAATGTGCTCAGCCGCAAGAGAAACAGTTGGCGGATTTCAGCGCCATACTCCCCGCAGAAAACATCTTGCGTGCCCAACCGTCGAAGTGCTTGTCGTGCCTATCCGGAGGGATGGAAGGGCAAGCCGCCTGCCTCGAGGTGGCCGTAGCCATCTGAACCATCAAACTCTCGGGAATGGGGTGAGAGGAAAGGCAGCAGGGGTCGCTACCGGAAGGGCAGTATTTTTTAGTTAACGACTTGTTGGAAGTGATTCCGGGGCCTACCAAGCAGCCGCCACCCTTTTCTGCAAGGTCAAATGAAATGGCAACACCGGGTCAGAGGATGGACCTTGATCCAGAATGTCCGTTAAGTCATCCTGAATAAAAGCTTGAGGAGGACAGGACCAACCAAGGTACTCAGTTACTCGAGCCATAAGTCTCCTGTATGAAGACTCAGTATGAGCCCCAGGCTCAGGCCTGCCAAATTCCACCTCAGGGGGAAGTGTCCAGGCCACTTGCATCATGAAGAGATTACCTCAAGTCTTCCAACTGGCTATCCCTTGAAAAGACAGGAGCTTCCACAGGCTCAACAGGGACAAAATCCAAATCTGACCTCACCTCCTCCTCATAGATGTCATCCAGAGGGAGGTGAAAGTCCTGTCTTGGAACAGCCCAGGGCCCAGATTCCAGAAAAGGCCTCACAGACTTGGAAGTAGCCTTCCTTGGAGGTTCCACAGAACCAGGGATCTCCGACGGTAAATTCCGGCCAAAAGACCTCGAAATCATCGAAGGTGCTGATGGCTTCGGCGTTGAGGGCTTTGACAGCTTTAACGTCAACAAGGGAGCCGACAGTGCCGAGGGCTGATACAAAGGCAAAGTTTCGACGTCGGTATCTGATGGACACAGCACTGACGGAGTAGATGCCAACCTTGAGCCCTTAGCAGGTGTCTGCGGTCTCGCTGAGAATGAGGACCGAGACCAGGAAGCATGTCTCTTGTGACCATCCTTAGCCTTGTCCAAATGGGACCTTGAAGGTTCCCGATGATGATGATTGCGCCGAGGACCCGAGCCCCAAGGCGCACGAGTCACGGATCGAGACCGTTCCCTGCTGGCTTCAGCAGAATGCATGGCCGGAACTGTGCCCTGCGAATGAAAAATCGCCAACATCTGCTCCCTGAAGGCTGCCCATTCCTCCACAGTCGAGGACTTAGTTGGACAAGCCACTTTCCTCGCAGCTCCATCCTCCGAAGAGGACGGGGAAGGCGACCAGTGACGGCGCTTCCTAGAATGCAGAGACGAGGAATGGCAGGAACCACTCCGGGACCGAGAGCCCCGGGACTCCTTCCGACGCGGAGAGTCGACCCTCAAGTCATCGGACATCCCCTTGGACGTAGATTTATGGGACTTACTGAGTTAAGAACCCCTACCTACCTGAAGCTTTCCCTTACGGTCCCTCAAGGCCCTAGCAGTCAGCGACTGGCATTTGGAACTGTCTTCGGTGTCTGTCGTGACTCTCACCCAGGCACCACAAACAAATGCGATGCAGGTCGTTTTTCGACTTGCAGCCCCGAAAAGTCTTGAAGCCAGACCGCAGAGTCAGAGGGGTTGAAGACGACGACATATTCACAAGGAATGCACGAGGCGCGCAAGTCTCCCAAAAAATAAATAAATAAAAGGAACTTTGGCCGTGCATCCTATTTATAAACTCTGGTGATGACCTCGACTGAGGCCTTCAAGGGACATCGACCCAACGTCATCGGTGCAGGACGCCCTCTGCCATCATCCTGACACAGACCGAACTTAGTTTTTGGTTTAGGTAGGGGAAATTCCTCTCTGAGCAGGGTCATGAGGCCTTTTTCCAACCCTTTCGTTTTCAATAAAAAAGTCTTTAACCAAAAACATGACTAACTTGTGTCCGAGTTTCATTCCCGACTCCTCACATACCACAGGCTGTAAACCGTTTTCCTTTCTTTGCTTGAGGGGCATGTGGGGGTGACCTGGATGCTCAAATATCCCTTTGCAACATTAGGTTGGCATGTTTTTGTAGTTCAAAAACCAAGCTCAGAGAGAGGCAGATAACACCGGGCGTGGCAAAAACTTTGCTCATTCTGCTGCAATAGTAGCGCTTCATTCGCTCCGATATGGATGGACATGGGACTCTTCATGTGTACGAGAATTGGATACCAGACTTGCCATGCCCATGCCGGTGTAAATAAAATCATCCTACAGGGTTGTTTTCTTACTCACCTCAGTACCCTGTCTAACCAGGTTATTGTCAGGAAGGCACCTGTCCATGCTAGGGAGAAGACAACCCGCCCAACCCCCCCAGTTCCCCAGTGAGTCCTCTCCTGAGTACCTGGATCCAAAGAGCATTTGCTGTTGTGCTTGGCAGCAAAGGGATCAAAGTGGGGGCTACCCAATTTGAAAATTCATTGGATTTCTCATTTGTGGGACGTGGATAAAGTCCCTGCTTAGTTGCCTGTCAGAATGTTGATGTGTCTCTGCATACCACAGTGCGGATCTGTTACCTTCCAGCTTATTGGCCAGGATCTTCTCCCCTGCTTCTCCTATACTTCCCATATGGTATCTAGAAAGGATGTGGATGTCCCCCTTATCTTGTCTCTATGCTCATAGAGCACTGGCTTCTGCGGGGTTTAATCAAAGACCCCATACCAACGGAACTGAAAAAAAAATGATCTGCTAGCCTTCATAACAAAACCATCACACTGAAAATAGGCCTATAAAGGCAGACTGTGGGGTTTCTGTGAATAACATAAGGAAGGGCCATGTGAAAAAGGCCTGCCTGTCATTACAAAAGGAAAAGCAGCATTTTAATTCACAGCAGCAGAAGAAAGTCAAATTCTCCTTTCACGTGGAAAGCAGGATTCTCAAACACTGACGCCAAAATGAGTTTGCATGGGCATTTGCAGTTTAAAGCAAGACATGAGAAAAATGTTTTCATGGGTTACATGAGATTTCCCTGGAGGCCCAAGGCAGAACCTTTAGCTTGTTCTTGGCCAAACTTCACAAAGGTCTCCCTCACTGAAAGCAGCTGAATACAACTGCAATAAAGTGTGGCATTTAAGGGTGTAGAAAACAAACTTTCCCCAGACTCGGTATCCCTGAAAGCTAATTTTTGTGCAGGGCAGATGGCCTACCCAGTGCATGCCCGGAATGTACAGGGGAGGTGTGAAAACAAACAAGGCTGAACTCTGAAAATAAATACAGGAAAATAGAAGTTTTCCAGATCAAAATGGTGGTCCCCTTCAGATAAGAGGACAGGATGCAAGAGGTCTGCAGGGACTCCTGACATCACAGAGCCGGCGTAGCTCTATCTGCAGTGGGGTAATCTGTGCGTTGGCCAGTGCACCCCAAGTATTTACAACCTGCAGCCTACCAACTGCAAACACAAAGAGGCTAAAAAAAACAACACTCCGATTATAGGCTGGCCAAGAGTGGCAAATGGCCTGGAGACAGGAGAGCTACAATTTGCATGACATGAAGATTTCCTATTAATTTAAAAGGACTATAAGTATGCATTTTTCTCAGCAACCTTAAGTCGTACTGCCTTAATTTTTATGACATTCTTTTGTTAATTTCCAGGGAATTGTAAGGGCCAGCTAAAAAGGTGTTCCTGGCTGCTTTGAACAGGTCGCAAATTTAAGAGTTGGCGTTCGGGTGGAGGGTAAAATTTAGAATGTGCAGAGTAAATTGCATGTCCCTAATTATTATGCCTTTTGTATGAACTGCAGAAGATTGCCAAATGCCCATGCAACATACTGCAGACCCAGCTGTCATTTTAATTAACTCCCCATGAGTAAATGAATCAGAATATTACAGGGCCTGCGGTAATGGCCCTGTAGTTATGGTTAAGTTGCTCGACTCGTAGAAAGAGCATTTATAACTTTGGCACCAAAGAATCCTCATCATTCCTTGCAACAAAAAAAAAGCATATGGCCACCTGGGAATGATTTTGCAAAGTTTGGTGTGGTTGTGTCTGCTGGGGGCAAAGGTATAGGGGGGGGTGTCAATATTTTTAAAATCCTCAGACACAACGGGAAAAAATGTGCTTGCGCCTACAGCACAAACCACTGGACGGATTCACACCAAAATTGCACGAGGAGCAGTGGCTGGGTCCCGAAGGCATGCTTTTGCAAATTTGGTGTAAATACAAACAGCAGTTTCTTTTTTCAAATGACCAAAAAGTAGGCAAAATGTGGGGGAATCGTACACACCCGCTGATTGGTCAATTAAAAACATGAGGTGCCTCAAAATATTTGAAACAGACACCATGCTGGATTTGCGAACTGCGCCATTAGTTCGCAGACATTGCAATAAAAACATTAAAAAACACAACATTGCACCTGCCAAACTAACGAAACAAACTGAGGAGGTGAGGGGTGATGAGGATTGGATATGGCCATAAAAAGCCACAAATCGGGTGTTTTTTCTACTACAAAGTCCGCAAATATTTCAGATGTTCAGGGACATTCATCTGATGTTCGCAATCATCCATGCACATTTCTGCATTACAGGGTCAGTGAAAAGTAGTTTTTGGATGGCTTATAACTTTGGCACCACTTGCTGAAACTGCACGGAATTTTGCAATATATTTTTTGACCCGACCCTAAATGGCTCTGCAAAGTCTGGTGCTGTGCCAAAATTAAAGGCGTGGGGGGTCCCAAAATATTTGAAAGGTTTATACATTTGATGCCGTTTGACTAATCTGCACAAAAGTTTGCAGAAAGATTCGAAACTCAGATTTGAATGTTTTAATACAATTTGGTGGGATTTTGTCAAGAGGGGCAAAATTAGAGGCGGGGGACTCAACATTTTTAGATGGCTTATAATTTTGTTGCCATTTAAAGACTCTGCACAAACGATTTCAGAAAGATTATAGACCCAACCTGAATGGATTTTGTCAAGTGGGGGCTAAGTTACATGACTATTTTTTGTACGTACATTTTGACACTTCAAAAAATAAAACAAACGGATTTGCAGCAAACTCATGCAAGGTGTTTTGGCAAGGACCCGAAAGCATAGTTTTGCAAATGTGTCCCAGTTTTATTTTTTGAAAAGTGTCCCAATGTAGGTACAAAAAAATGGTGATATACCTTTCATGACTGAGGTATAGCATGTGGTCATGAGCAGTAGCCAGATTGTCTGTCGTGGCCAAAGGCCTTTGGCCACAACCCGGACAATCTAGCCACTGCCCATGACCACGAGGGACCGGCAATGGGGTTAAAGTGGGCATAGCAATCAGGGACCAGCTATGTGGTAGAGTTTTTCTAAATCAGGATAGGTTTGAATGGGAACAGAACATTCTGCTCGTGGCTACAGCCCAAAGTGCTGGAGAGAATTGCAATAAACATTGGCGAGGAACATCAGTAAGCACATCAAAGCATGGTTTTGCAAACCTGTCCTGCGTTTTATTTTTTCTAATGTGTCAAAATAGAAGTTCAAAAATAGTGATATCATTTTGGTGCTTAGACAGTGGGCCTGGCCCTCAGCAAGGACGAATGCCTACTCTGATTTACTTATTGGGCAATGCAGCATTGGGGAAGTCCATGCCCCATTGGATTGTGGAGACTGGCCATTGGTCACATTATGAGTGTATAGTGTACACTGACTAGGATGCAGAGTAGGTGAAGTGGGTAACAAGGGTGGTTTGGTGGGGCTGGGGTCATAGTCGAGCCTCATGCTCTAGGCAATTCAACCATGACTTGTCTTCCCCAGCATGCGCTGCTGAAAACGACACATCAGTATGCGTTGCACAACATATATTTATTAAAAGAGGTGTACAGTTCTTTAATATATGTTAAAAGAGGAATGATTAATAACTTCTATTCAGTGATGGAACATCATGAAACATTTTCACTCAAAAACCAATGAAATTCAAAGAAAATGACATGTTAAAAAGGGACGTTATGGTTAAGTTGCACTAATAAAAACCTATGAAATTCAGTGAAAAATGTTTGTTAAAGGGACGTTATGGTTACAAGTAAAATGGAAAACCCCCAGAAATTTGCTAGTTATGGTAAGCTAAGCAACCCAACTCGTGTCACCACCGTGCACTGCTAAGACTAACACCGTGTGTTCCGAGGAAATCCTTGCCGCCTGGAAGAGCCACAAAATGGCTGCCGTTGCCATGGAGACATCGACACCAATAACTGCTGCCGAGCAGTTCACCGCCGCAGGCCCAGGCTCCCATTTGCTGTGTCCGCCTGCCCGCCCCTCCCCTCCTGCTTTAAAGGGAGGGGGAGAGGGCCGAGAGGCGAAGCCGACGAGAGAAGGCCAAGAGAAAAGGCCTCCTGTGCTCTTTGCTGCTCGCCTGCCGTTTGCCCGAAACCTACGCCGCACCCAGAAGGTAAGAAGCTCTACCCCTGCACCACCTCAAGGCGCTCCAAGTTGCGCGCCCGTACTTTGAAAACTGCCTTCAGTTCACAGCCCATTCCCACGAGTAGTCGAAATACGCGACTATGCTCACGCACTGTACAACCCTCCTCACTCGCTGATAAGGCCAGGCACCTCCGCAAAACCTCAAAGCCTGCATCCACCTTAAGTACTACCAACTCAGCCACCAATAAAGTACTTAACTTGTCGTATAATTATACCGCCTCCATAACCAATGTAATTACAAATGTCTCCACCACCGCTGTAAATGTGACCCCCAATGTAAAATCTGTGATTTGCAATTCTTCTACCACCATTTTGAATGCTAGTGTGCCAAATGCTATACCACATGTGTCCACCACCTCTGAAAATGTGACCCCCAATGTAAAATCTGGATTGTGCATCTCCCCTAACACCCAGAGCTCAACCCCCCCCTCCACCAAACCCTCTCTCACCATGAACCCCCTCTCAGGCACTACTGAACCCCACATGAAATGCGCCATGATTAATGCTAGGTCCATCAATGCCCACGCCCTAGACATACACGACCTCCTAACCTCCCACAACCTAGATCTACTCATCTCAGAAACATGGCTACATGAGGCCTCCGGCCCGGCTCTATCCCTCGCCCTACCCCCTGGCTTTTCCATAACTAGACAAGACCGCCTCTCCAAAGGTGGAGGTGTAGCAATTATTGCCAGAGACTCGCTCTCCATCAGAAAGATAGAGAAATCCTTGACCAACAACAACAGCGACTACCTCCAAGTTAAAATAACCCTCTCTCCCCATTGCACCATTACTGTACACACCATTTACCGCCCTCCAGGCCCAACAGGAGACTTCCAAGCCTCTCTCATCCACCTTCTCTCCGACAACCTCAAAAAACAGTCCAAAGCCATTTTCCTCGGGGACGTCAATCTAGGGCTCCGGGATAGTAAGGACGTAGCAGCCAAATCCCTTGACTCTGCCCTCAATGCTCTAGGCTACAAGAACACCATCCTTAGCCCTACTCACACTCGGGGCAGAACGCTCGACTGGATAGCACAGCATAACTGCCCACTCATCATTACAGGTAACAATCCCACCCCGTGGTCTGACCACCACATCATCACCTTTAGCACCCTCACCACTAGCTCCCCTGCTGCCCCCTTTCCTCAACCGCTCCCCACCTTGCCTCGCCAGAAGCTCCCGCCAGCTCACTAAGGAAAGGCTACTGCCCTTCCTCCAAGGCCCAGCCTTCAGACCACCTTTTTCATCAGACCCAGAAACACTCGCAACAACCTATGATACCGCCATCAAAGCAGCATCAACTCCATTGCCCCTCTCAAACCACGCAAATCCAAACCCACTACCCATTCCAACTCTTGGTTCACCACTGAGCTCCTCACACTCCGCAATGAGAAAAAAGCTGCACTCACACAGTGGCAAACGCCCCACTCTGAAAAAGACAAGATGATCTTTAAAGCCCTATCCACCAAATATAAAAAAGCAATCACCCAAGCAAAGGCCAAATCCTTTGAATCCAGAATCTCGGAAGCCCAATCTAGCACAAAAGAAATCTTCGCCATTTTCAGAGAGCTCGAGACACCCACTCCCGCCCCCCAGAATTTCACCAAAGACAAAGACTGGTGTGACAAAATACAAACGGCCATGCAAACCAAATTAAGCCTCCTCAAAAGCAAAATACTAGCCACTAAACAAGCCCTACCCAGTAGGCATATCCCTATCCCATCACCCGCCCCGGATCCCCCCTACCCTTCTCCTTCAAACCCATCCAAGAAAAAGACATCAACATTATGAGGAACATCAAGCCCTCTAACTGCAAAGGTGATGCATGCCCAGCCTCCATTATCAAAGACTGCACGGAAGCGCTAGCGCCCTTCCTAACAGCCTTTCTTAATGCCTCCTTTACCACAGGGAAAGTCCCCGCCTCCCTCAAGGAAGCTTGGGTCCGCCCTCTCTTGAAAAAACCAACTCTCGATCCCACCTCCCCCCAACAACTACAGACCTATCACCACTGTCCCATTCCTCCTCAAAATATTGGACAAAGCAGCCTACTTGCAGGTCCAGCACTTCATTGAAGAGAACAAACTCCTTGGACTCCGCCAATCTGGCTTCCGCCCTAGACACGGGACCGAAACCGCCCTACTTGACTTGAAAAACCAAATGGACGATGCTAGAGACATGGGTAAACCAGCACTTCTCCTACTCCTTGACCTATCCGCGGCATTCGACCTCGTGGATCATGGCGTCCTATGCCACCACCTTTCCTCCACCGCCAAATTCTCCCTAGAGGCCACAGCTTGGATCACCTTCTTACAAGACAGAACCATGCAAGTATTCTCTGACCTAGCCGCCGCATCACCAACTATTATACTTTGTGGTGTACCCCAAGGCTCCTGTCTCTCCCCCACCCTGTACAACATCTTCACACGACCCCTCTTCCTCATCCTCGACGCTATGGGCATCTCATACACCAACTACGCCGACGACACCCAGATCCTCCTCACTCTCACAGGTAACTATGACACCGACTCCCTGACCCTCAACAACCTCTACAACACCATCCAAACCTGGATGGCTGACAACGGACTATGCCTCAACTCTGACAAGGCAGAACTCCTCCTGGTAGGTTCCCCTGACACGCTAAAAAACCTAGATGTCCAATTCAGCCACTTTACCATTGACTCCATTAAAATCCCGGTCTCCGATTCTGTCAAAACTCTGGGAGTCTACCTGGACTCCAGCCTATCCATGGATAGACAAGTCAACGCAATAGCATCCGCAGCTGCATATCATGCTAAACTATCAACGCAATTAGGCCCTTTCTATCCAAAGAGAACTGCACCAACATAGCCAGAGCCATCACCGGCTCCAGGCTAGACTACTGCAATGTACTCTTTCTAGGAACCTCCAACAAAAACTTAGAGAGATTACAAGTAATACAGAACAATGCTCTCCGGGCAGCCCAAGGCATTGCTAAAAGAGAACACATCTCTGAAGCCAGAAAACTAGCCCACTGGCTCCCAATAAAGGAAAGGATCGTATTCAAAGCCCTGACACTGACCCACAAGTGCATTCACTTCACTGCTCCTGCTTACCTTTCTCAAAGGATCCACCCTGTCTCCACCACCAGGCCAACCAGATCCCCGTACACAAACATGCTCTCTGTGCCTCTAGTAAAAAGAGTAAAAGCGGGTGGATCCAGCTTCCCCTACCTCGCGCCCACCCACTGGAATGCCCTACCTCCCACCATCCGTGGCGAGGACTCCCTCACCACCTTCCGCAAAACACTGAAAACTACCCTCTTCACATAAGGACCGACACATCAGCACGAATACCTATCATTTATGTTTGCAATATACGACCAAATGCAATATTTGTAACAATAGTATGATTTCTTGTACTATTCATAATGTGTCAACAATCGCTATCATATGTACCATGTAACTAAGTTATTGCAAGTAACAGCGCCTCAATGCCCCTGGGCTGCTTGCGCGCTATATAAATTTGAATAAATAAATAAACACCCAGGACATCAAAGATGACAGCGCAAATGTCATTGATGACATATATATTATAGACGTTAATAGCTAATTATGACGTTTTTGACACAACTAGATTGTTGCCAAAAGTTGACATGAAAACAAAAGGGGATTTCAAATGGGAGTTGCCAATATTCTGCTCTATACTCCTAAACCAATCCTTAAAAAGAGGCTGGACGGAGGGGGGCAAGAGAAGGGTAACTGTCCAATTCTGGTTGTGGGAATTCTTGCAGGGCACTGCTCAAAATTGAAATCTTGATGGTGTCATCACTGGTATATAAAGTGGATGCACTATGGGAGAGAGCTGCTGAAAATTACCATCTGACAACTGCAAGAAAACACCAGAGGAGATTGCTGAGCTTTGCATCTGCGTGGACCAGTCAATTGCTGGGGAGGCCTAAAAAAAGCTGACTGGTCCCTATGGTGAAGAGCTGGGGACCATCCTTGAGAGTGGAGTGTTCAGACAACTGACCTGTCCTCAAAGAGGGTCCTGAAATGCAGCTGGCTTTCCTAAACTTTAAACAGAAGCTTTTCATGCAAGTAGAACTGAGCCAATTGAAACCAAAGGTGGGGGAATCTGCTTGCCTTAAATCCTTTCCCTTTATGGGGGGGGAGGAAGTGTGGGGGACTGTGTAGATCCTTAACCTATTTGATTGAATATAATGTAATTAATTCCCATTCAGCAGAACAGTGCATTGTGACAGACTATTCGTTTTGACGTAATTGCATTAAGGTGAAGGGAAGGTTCCAGGGAGGTGTATAGGTGAAAAATTAAGATTGAGTAGTATTGACATTTCATTTGGCATTGTGAGTGGAAATTAGGCAACAGGGTGATTTTTGCCCCTGCAGAAAGGAAATTCTACAGAAATTGCAAAAAGCCCATTTGAAAAAAAGAATGCAATTGAATTAGATGATGCCCGGAGGCATTTCCTTACTAAGCTGTTCATTCGTGGTGAGTGGACAGTGGCAAATGAAGGGAGCTGGCAAGCTAAACTTACGTAAAAAGGGATTGACATCTGGTGTGAAGGTGGGATGTGGCACAAAGCATTTGAGGCAATTTGACCCAAAATGCTCAAGAAGAACTGGGTCAAATGACTCGGCACACAGCTTATCTATACTTCCAGCTGCAGTTACTGGAGGAGCGATTGCAGAAGAGTGAGGCCTGTGTGCAGAGTCAGACAGATTCTAAATGAGGTGCAGAAAGAACTTAAACAGTTAGAAGATCAAGCACAGCAGAGCCATATTTTCGAGTTAAAACAAAATAAGCCTCAAAGAGGAGTTAAAAGCCCAGCAGCAAGAGAGTGCAGTGTGAGAAACACAGTTTTCACCACTGCAAGATGCACATAAAAAGTGTGGAAAATTTGAGCACACTGCAGCATTAGGTAAATGATCCGAATATTTATAACAGAGGGCTGTTAGATGACATCATGGCCTTTCAATTATAGATAAAGGAGTTGAAAATATAAAAGTGGTTGATTCCCAAAATAACTTCGATCAGATATTTCAGAAGGTTCTTACTTTAAACAGAAAATTCAACTGGTGGAGGAAAAAGGCCTCTTGGACTAGGAGAATAGTGTCCTTGCACAGGATGTGCATCAGTTGAAAATGGATACAGAAGAGTCAGTCAGGTTTTCAGGAACTCACTGGAAATAGGCAAGACACTGTAGAACTCATGGAGCATGTGAACCAAGTGGAAGCCCACCTGTTACATGCATCGCAGTGAAGAAACATGCAAGAGAAAGGGACGCTTCGTATATGTATCCATACCCAACTGTCAATCCATTCCATTTCAGCAACTTGTACAAAATGCAAACCATAGCAGATTATGTACTACCTGCAATTCAGATAATCCTTCCACCTTACAAATACACACACATAGCAAATACGTAATAGTAATGCTTTTAAGTTACAATGCAGATAGTACCAAAACAACTGCAAGCTGACTGGATTCACATATGGTCAAGTATCATTTGGTAAGAAAACCTTCACAATAGGTATAATCAACCATGCAGGAGCCACAACCAATGCAGGTCACTACACTGCCTATATAAAAAAGAAATGTGGATGGTTTGAATGTAATGATGCTACCATTACTCTAAAAGAGAGATTACCAGCAAGTCTTGTAAACGCTTACTTCATATTCTTAAAACCAAAATGTAAGAACTAATCTGTGCATTAACAAACAAAACTTCAACTTCAAAACTATCAACAGTTCGAATACGCCAACAGGTATCCAACTGCCCCAAAAATCTGCAACAAGCCAACAGATAGATGAATACCACTAAAATGGAAAAAGAAAAACAAATAGAATACACCAACTGCGAATTGCAACAATACTACCACCACTTCCAAATCAAAAACCATACACCTAATAAATTCCTCCTACTGAAAACAATGAAAGAAATATATTGTACCACAACATAGAAAGGTTTTTTGTTTAATCCAGCATGGATTTTTTTTTTCCCACAGACCCAATGATTTAATAAACAAACATATGAACTGAGCAAATTGCACAGTACACTGGTTTGAACTATAGTACTTCTAAAGTACTATTAGGGTCGACAAAATACAGAAATGTCTACTATGCAATGCAATAACTCATTATCAACTACCTACACTAACATATGATCTTTTCTTTTATCACAGATATTGAAAAAGAATGTCTCCTCCAATTACCCATGTCATGATAAAACTGCATACAACCACAAAAAGTCAACAGTAAGTATATAATGATTGGACTCACAAACACCACAGCATAACACACCCATTCAAGCAAACACCTGACCATAGACCACAATCCAAAATGTTTTCTTCCATGGGTACCTTATGCTACAGTGCTTGTTGCCAAACCCTACAATATTGACTGCATGCCAGGGCAAAACTCTACATACAGCGTCAACAAAAGGAAACAGTAAGTATATAATAATTAGACTCAAAAACACCACAACAAAACAAAGCCATGCAAACGAACACCTCACCAATAAATACAACCCAAAATGCCTAGTCTTCAATACCAACATTCTGAACACAATCCAACAAACCAACACACATCATCTCAATATCCTATAAACATTATTACATTACTGCCAATCAGTACACATCTTTGAAAGCATATCCCCTAGGCAGCCCACTTACCACAGTCAAAATATTTGGTAGCATGGGTGTGTTATGCTGCAGTAGTTGTGGCCAGGGCCTAGAGTCTTGGGTGCATGGCCTACGGCCTTCGGCTATGCACCCAAGACTCTAGGCCCTGGCCACAACCACCGCAGCATAACACACCCATAGAAGCAAACCCCTACCAAATAACCACAACCCAAAAACATAACATCCACCTCAAAACATATCCACTTCAATTAACATTCTAAAAATAATTACAACCAATGCTCTACTAACAACCCAAAACCAACATCATACTAAAGTAAAATAGCCAGTAGTGCGCCCAGTGTTTAGTGTGTCCGTGGACAACCGTGGTGACCCCGAACACATCAAGGCCTTCTCCCACTTAAACAAATACAGTATTTGACCCATCTCTTACTCCCCCACCCTCTCACTCCTACACACCAACACACTCCCCAAAATTGGATTTAGGCTAACTCACACCGCACGGTCTGCAGATGTCTGTGGATCCAATATGGCGGGCGCACCGAAACAATGTGACCCATCTCATGCTTCATCCCAGCCAATCAACGAACACGTTGCATTTCCGCGGACATGACGCTGGCCGATTAACCAATCGGTGTCCTGTCCGCGGAGCGAACAGGGAAGTGGACATAGATATCACTAATTTATTTAGACCTAATTTCTGGTTGTTTAAAAAAACAACAATACTGAATGGATTTTCACAAAATTTACAAAAGCACGCTTTCGGGACCACGCCGCTGCTCGTACAGCAAATTTGGTGAAAATTCGTCCAGCGGTTTGGACTGTAGGCGCGACAGGAATCTTTTCTCCATTCAGTCTATGGGGAAAAAAAGAAATGTTGGGACCTTCCCTATAACTTGGATCCCCCCCCCCGACCAACTTTGCATAAAAAAATCAGAGTGGGCCATATACTTTCTTTGCAAAGTTTGGTGAGGATTCATCCAGGGGGAGCAAAGTTATAAGTCGCTCAAAAAGTGCTCTTCCTATGGGTTTAGCAACGTAACCATAAATACATGGCCGCTACCGCAGGCCATGTAATATATATATATTTTAAAAAATAGCAGTTACTATTAAAATATGAAGTTTGACACGTAACTAGATTTTTGCAAAAAGTTGACCTGAAAAAAGGAGATTTCAAATGGTAGTTGCCATGTTTCTGCTCTAGACTCGTAAACCAATCCTGAGAGAGAGGCTGGACTAGGGGGCTGAAGGGGCGGGGGTTAAGGTGGGGGAGGTCTAGGGAAGAAGAGCAACTGTGCAGTTCTGGTTGTGGGAATTCTTGCAGGGAACTTCCCAAAACTGAAATCTTTATGGGGTTATCACTGGTAAAGTGGATGCACTAAGAGGAGAGAGAGTTGCTGAAAAGTAACATCTGCAAGTAAACACCAGTGGAGATTGGTTAGCTTTGCTTCTGGGTGGAGCGGTCTATTGCCGGGGAGGCCTAAAAAAAAAAATCTGACTGGGCACCATGGTGAAGAGTTGGTGACCATCCATGGGAGTCGATTCACCAGACCCCTGTCCTGTCCTGTCCTGTCTTCAAAGAGGTTCCTGAAATGCAGCTGGCTTTCCTGAATTTTAAACAGAGGCTTTCCATGTAAGTAGAATTGAGACAATTGAAAACAAAGGAAGAGGAATCCGTTTGTCTTAAATCCTTTCCCCTTTATATTGGGGAGGAGGGGGCGCAACACGGTGTTGATGGTTAGCCTTTTTGATTGAATATAATGCAATTCCCATTCAGCAGAACACCACAGGGTGATTTTTGTTAAAATTCAAAATTAACAAAGTACATTCCCAGTGTGCACTGAACTATAGACTAATTTAATTGGGTAATCTTTTTGTCGAACTTCCCCAACGCAGGGCCTTAAAGTGGGGGGGGGGGGGGCGTCTGAAATCCAAAATTCCCAAATCATTCAAATGTTTGTCCGATTTCCCTAACAGACCAAATAAGGGGGTCTGAAAACAAACTGCTAAATCCCCTTGTGTTTATTGTAGAACAAAAGTGTGGGTGAAATAATTGCCATATGCATTTGTACAAATCTGTCAACCAAACTGCTAGCCTTTTAAGCACGCAGGAAAATCGAAATTGCACAGCACTGTTCACAGACCAGTATTGATCATTTCTTGAAGCAAGCTCTGTAGAAAGTAAAGTATTGTGATTGTGTTTTTCCCAACCAATTTATATCTAGAAGTGTAATCTTTTCTAGACGGGGAAACAAGTTAACATTAGCCACTGAGACTTGCAGCACTGGCAGGGTGTATTTATCACTGTGCTCCGTGGACAGGAGATAGAATATTTACTACTGTTTTTCCTGTAAACGACAGTAGTTGTGGATGAACGGCCATTAGACAGCGATTTTCTTCCTGTCTATGTATTTCCCTTGGACTGTTTAGTCATGGATGAGGGTTCCTTCATGGACGAGGAAGTAGTCTTGGACTAAGGGCCTTTAACAATATACGTGGATGAGGGTTTTTCATATACAGCAGGTTAGCCGTGGTCAGAACTCCTCGCATTCATGGTCGTGGACAAGGGCTCCTAGAGGTAATCGTGGACAAGCGACCTTTAGAAATAGTCATGGACGAGGAATTTTGCATAGGCGCAGAGTTAGCTGTGGACTCTGTCCATTGACGTCGACTCCGTAGATGAAGACTGCTGGTCTTTCTGTGATTGATCCCTCGTAGATGAGGCACCCGTCGGTGGCAATTTAGCGGCAGCGATCGGGCCGTGGATGCTGATATGGCAATTGTAGAAGACCTCACGGACATCCGTCCATGTGGACGATTTGTGGATGATGGCTTGTTATTGTGGTCGACGAGTGAGGTATTAGCTGCTGCTTAAAAAAAAAAAAACTTTTCCAAACAGTGTTTCTGGATGTTATGGGTGGTTCACAGGGCGTCCTAACTTCTTCTTACCGTTTTTCTTCAGGTGGTGCTGTCCCCCTTTCCGCTGATGAAGCTCTTCTCTTTGAAGGTTGCTTCTCAGGGGTCCGGATGGAAATTACAGGAGCTGCTTTAACATACTCTTCATCATCAGACAAATGGCACTTACACTCCAGATGAAGTCTCCTGTGCCTGTCCAGTAGGGTATTCTGTGTGAAGGTTTGACAAATGTGACATCTTAGAATGCCATAAGGGTAAGGCCAGTATATGCTTGAGTCTCACATGGCCATGAGGGGCAGGATGCAGGCTCTTACCTCGATTTTCAAAACAGTGTGTAAGGCAGAAGAGATTCCATTTCTGAAAGAATGGTTTGAAAAAGATTTGAAGAGACTGAATAATAAGATAAAGCTCAGGAAAGCTGTGGAGGATTCCATAGTCACTAGATTGCAGTGAAAAATCTGAATATCTGTGCCTGGGGTGGAGCTTAAACCCTGCCCCCTCATTGGTTTGGGTAAAAAGGGACTAAAATGAGGTGCAGGGACTACAGAAGTTAGCGTCTGTACAGTTATAATGGGCAAACTATTGTTTTTTCCTATGGGAAAAGTGTGTGTGTATTTTTTATTTTTACTACCGCCGATTCCCAGTCTGACAGGGAATATTCAAGCATGTGAATCTATGAAAGATCCAATGCTGGAGAAGAACTGGCCAATTGAGCCGCATACAAAGTCAAGTAGACCAGGACAAGCTGAACTGTTATTACCCAGGAGGGAATCCCCACCAGAGCAATAGTACTATCAAAGGATACACTAAAATGAACAGCTAAGAAAATAGATCTAACAAGTGATCCCGGAAAGCGATTCCCAAAGTGATGAGACAACTCAATAAGCCATACAAAGACCTAAAGAGAATGAACCAAGAAGGCACGAGAGACTTTTTGCAGATTGTGTATTAAAGACTGGTACTAGAAGTACCCTCAGGCGAAGGGAGTCATTCTCCTGACTTAAGGTAGCTTTCATAGTTTTAGGGTCAGTAAGGGTAGTTTTGGACAGCTGACTTGTTTCTTTGGACATTCATGACCGAATAGCACCTTAGTCATTAACATTGGTAGGCATCACCCAGTGATAGGGAAAGTTAAGCCTTATAATTTCATTTTAATAAAATATCAGCCACCATGTCCTCAGAGTCTGTATCCTCCTGACTCACCACAGGTGGTATCAAGGAAATGTACTTTTTCAGGGCAGTAGGCGAGTGATGGTTGAATGGAATTAATTGAATCTTCTGTAGAAGCTTATATGGTCCTGCTCACCAGCGGTCCAAATGACAATAGTTGTGCCATGATTAGATTGGCATAATGCGGCGCCTCCCGAGTAACCATGGCCGTCCCCAGTATTTGGAGATAAATATTGGTACCAAATGTGAAATAGTTGTGGGTTAAGATTCATTCTATGCATTTTGCTATGGGGTAAGCAAGCAGGTTATTTCCGAGAGCATTCTTGTACGCCTCTCTGCCATTGATGTGGGGAATATCAGTGTAGTGAATCCAGATCCACGATGGCTAGTAATGTACCCCTTGGAAGGGGGCCAATAGAGTTTAGTAGGTCAGTGGTGTCCTGGATATAGCTGGGGGTCTCTCTTACAAGTGGCTTCAAGATGTTCTCAACCCAGCCAGAACTTTTCTCAGTTAGCGTGCCTGATCCAGAGATTATTGGAAGCCCAGGGTGGTTTTCTTTGTGAATCTTGGGGTGCATATAGAATGTACCGGGACTGCGTTTGGTACCGGTACCAGGCCCTGAACCCTTTTTCCTTGATGTCATTTGGAGGGGAAGGGGTGTCTTTAGAATCTTGTCGAGTTCTCTTTTATATTGTTTGGTTGGATCTGTCAGAAAGTGGTCTGTCTGCTTCCTGTACATAGTCACTGGTGTTCTTTATGACAACTGCTCCCCCTTTGTCTGCAGATTTGATTATAATACTCATCACTATTCAGGGATTATATAGCCTCCTGTTCTGTGGGTGTCGGGTTACAAGGCTATTTACTGCGCTTTTCCAGTATGGCAGATGTAGCTCTGTGTCAAACTATCAATGTATCGATCCAGGTTTGGGTTACGTCCAAGTTGAATGGTCCAGTTGGAGTTACGCTTCTTTTCTCGGTTTGTGCCCCAGTCTTTCCATAGCTGGCTTGGCTGTCATTCCGTTTGTCATGAAAGAATTCCTTCATTCAGTGGCGCCTGCAGAAGCCTTAAAGATCACTGCAGTTCTTTTTTGTCAATAGGTTTAGAACAGAATGCAAGCCCCCTGAAACCTATCCCGACTTATCTGCCTGTGTTGGGATATAATTTGAGAAGTGGACAATGCAGTCCTGTTTTTGGATAGTTTCTTTTCCTTGACCTCATGTTGTGTTGACCAAGTATTTCTCACTGTCTTGGTGCTTCAAGATTTTTCTTCTTATTGTTTAGAAGAGATTATTTGAGTCTTTGTTGAGGAGTTCTATCCATATTTAATGTGTATGCAGCATGTGTCCAAAATAGTTCTGATCCCATCTTGCATCATCCTCCTGTGGTTGTAGCAGATGCTGATATGGCTGTTCAATAATCTTTCTGAAGTCCTAATGCATATTTGTTGTGAAAATCGTGTGTTGTAGGTCGTAGCCAGAGGGGTTTTTGATGATCAGTCCTCAATACAAAGATTCTCCCATCTGCATTGGCTTAGAAAGAACAGGTCGCTGTTGACGGGTACAATGTGGTATCATCCACATTTTTAGTTCAGTTTTCTTGTACCGTGTTAGCCAATGGCAATATAAAAAATGTTGCTCCGAAAAGACAAGATGATATCTTAGTTACACTAACAATGTAATTTATTTGCAAGCTTTCATAATGTTCATATTACTAAATCAGGCATAGGAAAAGAATGACGCTTTTGGAATAGTAGGGAAGCCAAAGGATTCACCTCTGGAAAGTCTTATCTGTTCGTGTCTGCTTCCGATTGGTTTCCTTCACAAGGATTCTCACACTCCACCCTCTGCCGCATGCATTCAAGGCACAAGGATTTAAGTGGGGCACTGAAAACGACATGCAAGCAGGCAAGAGAAAAAACAGTGCTGGGGTGCTCTCAAAGAGGCATGAAGGAATGCAGGAGTGTCATAGCATGTGCAAATCTACTGAAGGCCGGTATGTGATGGACATAAATCACTGTCTAAAACATACCTGCCTTCAGACGTAGCCACTGTATATGTTGCACCAATAGGTTGTTTTAGGGCGCACTAGTCATGGCCTTCGGCAGCGCCCATTTAATATGTTGACCAGTGATTTCATCATTGTGGTCATACGCTGCGCCAAAGGGGACGCATAGTTAAGCTGGACTTGCTTGAAATGAGATTGCTGCATTTCAGGGGGATTGCTACGTTAAATCCGAACATCTTAACACTCTCGTAACCACGTTTTTCTTGCGCTGAATTTCAAAGGTTTTGTTGCCATGTATTTTTCACATTAAATCTGATCGCGTTAAAACCCTTTAAATCCAGTTAAACCTTTAGAGTGTTATCATACTATAGTTTCTCTGAGGCCCACTAGCCATGGCCACTCTACATGTTGCACCAATAGGTTCTTTGGGACTCACTAGCCATGACCTTCGGCACAGAGACCCAAAGCCCCCTGCCTAGATATCACTGCAGGTGTAAAATGACTTTAATTTCACGCTTTCCCCGTTCCTGCAGGATTCCCTCGATAATGGCAACTAACTACCAATGGCAGCGGGATTCCCCCGGTATTCCTCCGATAACCTTTGAAAATCCAAATCTCTTCTCTGTCCTTACAGTTACTCACCAAGTACCCCCGTCCCTCTCTTTCCATGGTCGCCCCACTCCACTCAATTGCTATTTTCCTCCCTGGCCCTCTGCTGGCATTCATCGACATCACCGTTTGGTTCATGTGAGGCATTTCATTCTCCGGGGTGGTCTTGATTGAAATGAGAGTGCACAATTTAAGTTTTTTTGTGTTTAATCTGATCACCTTAGCTATGGCCACTGTACATGTTTCACCAACAGTTTTCTTTTGGGACTACTAGCCATGACCAATGGCCATGTCACACCATTAATTTGTTACCAAACACCCATTGCCCCTTTGTGCAGTAGGTGTAGGCACTGTGTTAAACTTTTTTTTTTTTTTGAACTCCTTATTCCTGTGATTCACTGTAAAGTTCTGTCAGTAGTGGTGTGGTTGGCTGATTCCTGAGATAACGGGAGAAATTGCTCAGAATTAAAGTCTACCACAAACTCACAACATGTGCCACATTTCTTTTTTCCAGGTCCACTCACTACACTCAATTGCTTTTTCCCCTCCCTAGCCCTCTCCAATACTCCCCATCACTCATCGCTTTGTGCAACACATTTTATTCTGAGCATGTCTTGCGGCGTCTGAGATTCAGGCAGTCTTCGCCCATATAAACTGAAACTGTCCTACACATAACTGGCTTATCAACCCACCCCCAAATCTCCAACTTCACATGGTGTCTTCGTTCCCACTCCCGACCTCTAGCCTGATGTGATTGCTAGTGGTATTTATAAAGCGCCTACGGCGAGGCCATCTAAGCGCTGTTTTTCAAAACAATCAGTGTTCCCTCAGGAGTGACCATATGAACAGAAGAGTTTTGAGTCTCTTTCTGTCGACAAGAAAGTTGTTAGACTCTGTAAGGTCATAGGGGAGTTTATTCCAAAGTTTGGTCCACATTTGCCCAGCAGTTATCACGCTATGGCTGTTCAAAAACTGCACTATTTTCTCTATGGGGAAATGAATGCGAGTAGGCTGAAAACTTTAATAACTTTTTTTAACGAATTGTTCCCAAAATATGTAGTTGTGGTGGAGGGGACAAACTGACAAAAAACATTCATCCAAATCCATCCAGCAAGTCAGTCAAAAGTTATTAGCCACTCTAAGCCACTGTGCTGCAAAACACCAAGACTGATGTAATGGTAAGGAGCAGAGGGCACCCCTTCTCTGTCAAATATTTTAAAAACCACTGGATGGATTTACCCCAAACCAGTCAAGAAACGTAAGTCAACGCTTTGTGGCTAAGTAGTTTCTAATTTGGTCCAAATCTCCCATCGGTTTTCGGTATGCAGCTTTTCAAATAATGCACTTTTTCTCTAGTGGAAAATTAATGGGCTGAAAACTGAAACGGTGGTGTTTTGTTTCCTTCATAACTTTTTCATTTGATAACGTATTGTTCCCAAAATGTGCAGTTTGGTGGAGCCCTTTACATACTTTTTTGTGAATTTCATCCAAATCCATACAGCAAGGCAAAATTTATTAGCAATAGAATTTTGGTGGAAAATTGCTGCTTTTTCATTTCTGAAAAGCCCTTCAGCCTCTGCTGCAAAGCACCATGGAAGATCTAGGTATAATTTTGGGAGAAGGGGACACCACCTTCTCTGTCTAATATTTAACTACTGGATGGAATAATCCCAGAACCCTCCTGGAAATAGAGCCAACGCTTTGTGCGAAAGTTGTTTCGTACATGGTCCAATTCAGTTCAGTGGCTTTTCCTGTGCACTAAACAGACAATTTGACTTTTTCCTCTATGGGGAAATGAATGGGAGCATTCAATTAATCTTTTCCAAAATGTCCAATCTGTGTGTGCCCGTGACAAACTTTGTCTGCAAAATATCAGCCAAATCCATCGTGGAATTCAAAAGTTCATAGCAATTCAATTTTTGTGTTTCCTAGGAACTTGATACTCACATTAACTATAGTGCAGCTGTCGCCGTATTATAAGGAACAAGTTACTTACCTGTAACTACTGTTCTCCAGCATTGGTCTGGCATGGATTCACATGCTCATGAACATTCCCCGTCAGGCTGGGAATCATCGGTAAAGAAAAAAATCAGTTTCAGTTCCACTTCTGAACTGTCTTTCTCCTAATAGACAATCACTGGTCTCTGGGTCATACTGCCCCCAGCCAATGACTACCCTCTACCTAAGCCCCTTCTCTGGCAGCCACCTTCAGATTTTGTAGCACGTAAAATGGCAGTAGGACCAAGAGAAGAGCTGCAGAGGGGTAGGCTGGAGGGTTCGCATGTGTATCCATGCCAGACCCATGCTGGAGAACAACAGTTACAGGTAAGTAACTTGTTCCTTCTCCAGCATGGGGTCTGGCATGGATTCACATGATCATGAATAAAGAATACATAGCAGTACACACATGCACAACCACGGGAGGTGGCAAGGCTCAACATTAAGCATCTCTTACCTCCTCACCAGGCTCACCTTCAAGCGAACCCTGTTGATGCAGAACTTCGTGAAGGTGTGCAGTGACCTCCACGTAGCAGCCCAGCAGATGTCCAGCAGGGGCACACCAGACAGGAACGCCATAGTTGCAGTGATTGCTCTGCTCGAGTGGGCTCTCGGACAAGGCAACGGTCGGTTTGCCAACCGGTGACAATGGGTGATGCAGCCTGAGAGCCACCTGGAAATGGAAGCCATGGAGAGGGCCTTCCTATGGTTTACAGGGCCAAAGTTCAAAAAAAGTTGCAACGCCTTCCGAAAAAACTGTGTGCGGTCCACGTAGAACTTCATCGCTCTAGCTACATCCAGCGAGTGCAAAGTCCTCTCAGCCGGCGATGAAGGCGTTGGGAAGAAAACAGGTAACACCAAGGGCTCGTTTAGATGAAAGTCAGACGGCACCTTGTGCATGAAGGGGGGGTGCATCCGTAGCACCACCCTCGTCTCGTGGAATGTCAAGTAAGGTGGTTTAAAAGAGGGCCTGGACCTCTCCCACTAGTCGTGCGGAGGTGATGGCCACAAGAAACGCTGTTTTCCACGACAAAAACTGAATGCATAGCCTCAAACGGGGGACCCACGAGCCTAGTCAGCACCACATTGAGCTCCCACGCCGGGGTCGGTGCCTTCACCGGTGGAAACGAACGGAAAGGTCCTTTGATTAACTCCTTGACCAGGCGGTGTGCCCATAACAATGACCGTCACGGAGGTCTGGTGTAGCAGGAGATAGCCGCCAGATTAATGATGGACGCATGAGCCAGACCTGCTTTGGCCAGTGACAGCAAATACGGCAGCACCGGCAGAGCCGTAATTTGCAGAGGGTCTTCTGTGCATGGCACCAGATGGTGAACCTCTTCCACTTAGGTCTATAGCATTTCAGCGTAGACAAAGCCCTGGAAAGCACCTCCTTGCAGTCCTCCGGGATATCATATCCCCCAAACTCTAGTGCTGCAGGAGCCAGGCCTGCAAGTTCAGCGACCCTGGGTCGTGATGCAGAATCGAGCCTCCTTCTCTGCCCAGATCTGCGGCCGACGGAAGCTTGACTGGAGGGGACACTGACAAGTCCAGAAGGTCTGGGTACCATATCTGTCTCGGCCACGCCGGTGCGACGAGGCTCATCCTGCACCGGGACCGTCTGAGTTGATTGACTAGTTGAAGAAGCAACGGCAAAGGAGGGAACGCATACAGGAACAGGCCATCCCAGGGGAAGGAGAACACGTCCCCCATGCTCCCCGGCTGGGGAAACATGCTGGCAAACCTCGGGCACTTGGCGTTTGTCGCCGTCGCAAATAGATCGATCTGGGGATTGCCCCATTGTTGGAACAGAAGATCCACTTGGTCCTGCCAAAGCTCCCACTCATAACAAGAGCGCAGCTCCCTGCTGAGGGAGTCAGCGACGGTGTTCTTCACTCCTGCCAGCTGAAACGGTAGGAGAAGCATCCCCGAGGCAATGGCCCAGCGCCATAGGTCCTGCGCCTCTCTGGAGAGCGCTGGGGGATCTGGTGCCCCCCTGCTTCCGGATGTAGAACATCCTGGAGGTGTTGTCCGTGAAGACCCATACCACCCTGCCCTTGAGGGATGCCAGGAAAGACTTCAGGGCCCAAAACACTGCCCGTAGCTCCAGTACGTTGATCTGCAACAACTTCGCCTCCGGTAGCCACAAGCCTCTTTCGTGGAGACTTCGGTGTGTGCGCTCCATCCTTTCAGGGAGGCATCCGTCGTGACCCTCTCCTGATGAGGTGGCGTCTGGAAGTCTGCGCTTGCCCACAGATGCGCGCTGACTCCCCACCACTGTATTGCTCGGCGGAAACTCTTGTCGAGAGCGATCTTGTCCTCGAAACTTCCCGATACCTGATTCCAACATGCGTCGAGGAACTCTTGCAGATGGCGCATCCGTAGCCTGCACAGCCGAATGAGGTATATGCATGACATGCCGAGAAGGGACTTGATGGACCTCACCCTTGCAAACCTAAGGGTCAACAGCCGTTGTACCTTGCCCAGGATGGCCGCCACCCTCTCCTGCGGGGACGCCAGGCACGACAATGTGTCGAGCCGAGACCCCAGGAACAGCAGGTCTTGCAATGGCACCAAGTAGGACTTTGCATAGTTCACCATGAACCCCAGCTCCGTCAGCAGTTGGACGGTCTTTGCCATGTGTAAGACGGCGATCTCCCTCGATTTCACCTGGATGAGGCAGTCGTCCAGGTAGGGGTAGACGTGGATCCCTCGAAGACGCAGTCGTGCTGCCACTGGCGCCAGGCACTTGGTGAAAACCCTTGGCACCGACTTCAATCCAAAGGGAAGGGCCTTGAACTGGTAATGCTGGCCTTGGACCACGAAGCACAGAAACTTGCGGTGCCCTTTGTGAATGGGGGGGGGGGGATGTGAAAATAGGCATCCTCCAATTCCGACGACGATAGAAAATCCCCTTCTTCCAGCTGTCCTAGCATGTGCTGAAGGGTGACCATACGAAACTTCTGGGATTTGATGTATTTGTTCAGACGGCGGAGGTCTAGGATGGGCCTCCAACCGCCTGTCTTCTTTACGAGGAAGTACCGAGAGTACACTCCGGAGCCTCTTTGGGATAACACCCTTCTTCAGCATGGCCCGTACCTCGAGTAGGAGCTGAGGGATGTAGTTTTCATGCCTGGTCACTGGTGGTATGCGAGGACACTTTCATTGGAATTCCATCCAGGGTGTGTCCGTGGGCCAGAACGTCCAGCATCCAACGGTCGGTGGAGATGAACTTCCACATGCTGACTAAGTTCCCCAGCCGGCCCCCCACCGGGGTGCGCGGGTGAGGGCCCTACATCACGGCCGGTTCAGTCATACTTCGCCATGAAGGTGCCGGCTTGGGGGCCTTGACTACGACAGTGACCTCCATACTTGCTGCGGCCACTGTAGGCCTCCTGGGCCGAAGAGCCGGACAGTTGACGGTAAGACGAAGAGCCTCTGCCGAAGCCTTTGAAGGAACCTTGGGATTTTCCTCCAGAGGTCCGAAAGGACGGCCGTCGCTGTTGAAGCATGCCCAAGGCACGAGCCGTCTTGGTGTCCACCTTGATGGACTGAAAGGACTCATCCACGGTCTTACCAAACAAATTGTCTCCGAAGGGCATGTCCAATACCCTCGACTGCACCTCCTGGAGAAAGTTGGTGGCCTTCAACCATCCTCACCGACGAAGGCAAACGCAGTTGCCCATTTGGCGGAATCCTGTGTCAGCAATGTCCATGGCCACTGTAATGGCATGGTCCGGTGCCGCCTCGCCCTCCTGTAGGATCTCCAGCGCTTCCGCTCTCTTGTCATAGGGAAGAAAGTCCAGGAGGGGAGCAATCTTAAACCAGAGCTCCCTGTCGTAGCGTGCCGTGATGGTGAGGGCATTGGCCACCTTGATGGTCGTCGATGCCGAGGTGATGACCACTCACCCCATGGTGTCCAGCTTCTTCCCTTCGCTGTCCAGGGGTGGAGGTGTGGGGGGGCGTGTGTAGGTCGTTGATGTGGAAGATCCAGCAGATTTATTCCTCGCCGCCGCGACCACTGAATCCAGGGACAGCTGGGACCTAAAGCACTTGGGTGCAGAGTCCGGCACCCTGTACTACTTTTTGTACCGGTCCCTCTTCGCCAGGGCCGAGGACGGGTTCTTCATAAGGGACAGTCCCTTATCCCAGATGTCGTCCAACAGAGGGATTGACAGCATAGTCTTCCTCTTCGCCTCACGCGTTGGTACAGGAAACCCTAATTTTCCTCTGGAGTCAGTTGAAAGAGGTCCGAGGCACTCGAGATCATGGCATGGAAAGAGCCTATCTCGTCGGACGGTGAGGCTCTGGGCGGCAGAGACGGGAGGTCCCATAAACCACCGTCTGTGCCCGTCGTTGCCATGTCCGTATCCTCCCTTGGGGGATGGGAGGGGGCGAAGGGTGATGATGCGGTGGAGGATGACCTCTCCTCTTTTTGGTCGGGGGTGCGCTTGATGGCCCCGGTGCAGAAGGATCCTCCGGTGCTGCGGGGTCCTCCGTCGGTGTATGGGGCATCCTCGTCCAAATCTACAAGCACAAGGTGTGAAGTGCCTGGAGGATGTCCACCGAGCTGTCCCCTGGTGGTTGCTGAGGTGGCGGACGTGGTAGCGACGGAGGCAGTGGTGTAGGGTTCTCCAAGACCTCGACACCTGCTCGGTCTCCATCTCTCCCTCGACGGGGTCCTTCCCGTAGGCCTTGGCCTCGACGAATTTTTTCGCCAAAACTGTAGGGAGAGTAGAGCGCTCCTCCTCAGGAGTCCGTTCCCTGTAGGATTACCGTGCCCACCCCCTTCTGTTCAACCAGGGGAGACTGTTTTGGGAAGATGATGGGCATCGCCTTCACCGGCATCTTCTCTAGGGGCTGAAACTATGATTCCCTCCTGGCAGGCAGGGACACTCTCGCCTTGGGGACCGTACCCTGCAAACCCTCGTCCATGGCCTTCGCTAGGGATGCCACCACGCCTTCGATGGAAGGCTTTGCCGGGTGAATCTGGGCCTGCACGACCTTGGTCGAGCTAGGGGCCTTCACCTTGGAGGGAGGGTCAGTGCCCCGCCCCCCCTTGGCCTTCTCTGACTGGCCCATTCGGGTCTTCTCCAGAAGCTTACTCGGGTGGTCCGACTTCCTCTTCTTTGCCGACCCGGAGCATTGGCTCGTGGTTGAGGGTGCCGGAGATGCTGCGCCACGCCCAGCCGCCGGAGAGCCCGTTGCAACGGCACTCTTGGTGCCCGCGGACTCGCAGTGCTTGGCATTATGTTAGGCCCCCGTCGCCGGGACACCCTCAGAGGTCTTCGAAGACCGCTCAGATTTCTTCTTGTGGCTGGAGGAGGCATGCTGCCGGGACTCACCCGTAGCAGGGGCCTTGGCCTGGGGCCACTCGGTGAGGCGCCTGCACCGGTCCTTCATGGTGCGGAGGACCATCTTCTGGTAAAACGCAGAGTCATCCTCCACGTGCGTTTAGTCTGAATGCAGGCAGTAGAGGCACACTGAGTGCCCGTCATCCAAGTAGATGTTCCGTAGGCTGTATCCTGGACAAATCCTGAACAGAGGGGTTGAGTCTTCCTTCTCCTCCGCCATCCCCACGCAGGGTAGGCCTTGAAGAAGCTTCTGGAATCCTCCAAATAGAAACTCAATGAAAAATCGCCCTGAAGAATTCAAAAACTGGTTCCCGTTAGTCGGACGATGGATCGATGGAGCTGAAGACTCGATTAACTGGAAAAATAGAGTAAAACACTTAGAAAAAACACAGTAAAAGCTCGAGAGCTACTGCACGAGGACTCCCAACACTTGAATGTGCGGTAAAAGATGGCTGCCAGAGGAGGGGCTTAGGTAGAGGGCAGTCATTGGCTGCGGGCAGTATGACTCAGAGACCAGTGATTGGTGGTTAGGAGAACGACAGTTCAGAAGTGAAACTGATTTTTTCTTTACCGAGGATTCCCAGCCTGACAACGGGGAATATGCATGAGCATGTGAATCCATGCCAGACCCCGTGTTGGAGAATATATATTTTCAGCTTTATTTCTGATTTGACTACACAAAAGCAAAAATATGTAAAATCACAATAAATACGAGCATTCATGTGTATAATATAATGCACTACACAAGACTAAACAAAATGCGTAAGAAATGACATGCAATCTTAAGACTAAACTGCAGCATGTATGGAGAGGTACGAGTATGTGGTGAGATGTTAGAGTGAGGGCTAGTGGCAAGCCCCATTGAGAGGTCCCATTTCACTAGTTATTATCAGCCTGGGGAGGATGAAAGTAAGATGGTTTGGCAGTACTTCCAGGGCCTTAAAAGCAGGGAGATTAGCAGAACCTTGGGAAAGCACCTAGGTGCCCTCCAAGCTCACCGAACCTCGGGAAGACATACGTAATATGGAGTTTTAACATGAAGATCCGAGGAACCCTCTGATTTGTGTGGCCTACAGAGGAAAAATAGCAAAGAGGACATAGCCTGGCAGAGCAACCTTTGCATTCAAGACTGAGTGACCCTGGGAAATTGCCCTGCCAATGACTGCTGATTTCAGGAGATGTTATGTGATGAAAGAACGAGAACTGCTGGTATTATAATTGAGTAGGTGGTGCTCCGGGAGATCCTAGTTATGTGGGTGAGCAATTGTTAGGATGATGCTTCGATTTCATGCGTTATCTGTCTGGGCTTTCCTGTGTGCATAAATTGCACCCGCAGTCTGTCTGTTGATTTGTAGGTTCCTCGTCGACGATCCTAGTTGTGGGGCATGACAGTCCCGACTACTTTGGGATGTAGATGACAAAAAAGTATCCACAATGACTGATCTGTATTTCCCTTTTCAGATCGACGGCAGTAAAACAATCTAACTGAATAGGAAACGTGTCAGTTTCATTTCCTCCCACCACGGCAGCCTGCCTTGCACGCGCCAGCGCTGCCACAAGCCATTAACCTTTGAGGATCTGAGCCATAGTCCATATGGTGAGATTGATTCCAATATGTGATTGCTGCACTGAATATTGTTAAATTGCGGTCAGTTCACGTGCAGATAGAAGAACAAACCCCTATTCAATTCCCTTTCATATCATAGAATTATTCACTTTGAAAGCACTGCCAGGTGCTTACAAGTCTTTATACCGAAAATGTTAAAGTGAAACACACATCGAGTATTTTATAACGAAAACCTGTATGCCGAGTGCATTGAATTTTTTTTTTTTACGGGGTTATCCCCCCCCCCTCCCCCAAACCCACGTTTACCACTCTTAAAAACCCACCCCAAATATTTCCCCAAAAAATGTATCCCTTAAACCCACCCAAAAATACATTTGGTATACAGGTTTTCGTTATAAAATACTCGATATATGTGTGTTTCACTATAACATTTTCAATATAAAGACTGCATACCTGCCAGGTGAGCACAAGTTATAATTTTTGCCAGACTTTTATTACGATCCAAACAGAAATCATCCAGTTAATACGGTTTTTCATTCTCTTTCCTTCTCCCCTCTACATTATGTGAATTTGTTGTATGTCCTGTTCAACGTTTGTGGCCTTTAAAACATGGTACCAACATGCACATTCATAATGGTGTATATACTTTACTGTTCTGACAAATTGATATGGTGGACTGATGTGTTAATTTGTAACTTAAGATGATTATACAGGCCCTGACAAAGGACCCTAACAGTCCGAAATGCATAGCCAAATGTACATCTGCTTCAAAATAATTTGCAGTTTATTAACTAAGATTACCTTTATTAGTGAATAAATTATTGGTGCTCATCACTTCAAGTTGCACCACTATTTCTTTTTTACACATTACGAACATCAAAAACCCCTAGGTGGATATCAATGTGTGCAGCCCACACAGTCGGCTGACCAGCCAAGGTTCTGTTGTCTCATTTTCGAGTGCCCTTCACAGAGGCACATAATAATGGGTTTTGTCAGGACTGGGGCAATTGGGAGTGTCCAGGGCACAAAGGGGCAGGTTACAGCCTCTATTAGGGCCTTAGGGGGAATGGGGAAGGCCCTCAGGTGTCCAACCAGATTTTCCAGGCGTGTTCTCCACCCCTTTTGCAGGAACAGGGCCCAGGGATGGAGAACCGCTCGAAAACTACATTATCCAGCAGGCCGTATGCTACACAGGCCTACTGGGAGAAGAGAAACCGCTTGTGCGCATGCGTGAGCCGCGCCCTGAAAGCGCTGCTCTCAATCCTGGCTACCGGCAAGGGGACATGTTTCCTACGAGCACCTGAAGGCACACTTACGCGGGGCACTGCCCGCCTGCATTAACCGCAGGCCCCGCGTACAACAAAAAGCTAAGTACCTGTCTTTACTATAGAACAGCAGATTTCTCCGTTGGAGGGAGACGCGCTACGCGCCACAGGGGAATGTTTACAGCCTAACCTTCCAGAGTCACGAAAAAGCGATCAAGCAAGCATATCAACCTTTTGCATGCTATGCATGACTATTAACCCAGGTAACCGCACCTGTAACAGTCTTTAATCCTTTAGGGAACGTTCATAGGAACGGCATTTTTGCATGCACGTGCACTGACTATCTTGCTAATTTCAGCTCCCAGAACGAACGGACCGGTGAGACGGCGTCACGGCCCACCAACATGAAAATGCCAGAGGACCTTGAACTCGTGCAGAACCCAGAGCTAAGTGTATTTGCACCTTGTGTGCATATTGTTGTTTCTACCCTAACATGGGGTGATGTGGGGAATTCTTGCCTTGCATATTTGGGGGATGTGTCTGCTTCCATGATGTGATGTGGGGAATTTGTTGCTAAGCACACAAGGGGTTTGCCTACATGAAGCAATGTGGGGAAGGTGCTGAACTACCCGTGTTTTAAGGGTGGCAGTGTCTAAACAAGGAGCTGCTGTAGCAAACTAATTACTGTGGTGCCTATTGGTTAGAGGCTCCAGTACAAAGGCCTCCCATCATTGAGGACACACCTAGGAGCGTGAAAGTGTTGTGTGAGTGTGCAAGGGCGGAGTCATCATCACTGAGGATGGCACAGGAGTCGAGGAGCAGGTTTACCTAAATTCCCCGTTCCCATCCATTGCAATTCCCTAAACCTCTTGCCGGTTATCCTGAACTCCCTCTACCCATCCAATCAACGGACCCGAACCCTCTTTCCCCAGGGTTGCGGTGGCCTGTGGTTTCTATTTCCCAGG
The DNA here is from genome assembly GCF_040938575.1 of Ambystoma mexicanum. NCBI lineage: Eukaryota > Metazoa > Chordata > Amphibia > Caudata > Ambystomatidae > Ambystoma > Ambystoma mexicanum. The sequence goes on from NC_090937.1 coordinate 277,907,734, forward strand.
TGCCAAGACCCAATGGGGAGGTAGGCGTTTGTGCTGCCTCTGTGCCAGTCAAGAGGATCGAGGACCTGACAGGTTTGCACTCCACTCCGACATAGAACTCGCTTGTAAATCAGCAATATAAGAATAAAAATATAACAGCTGTGCACGCTCACTGCTCTCTACATCTGGGGACCTCTCACTTCCCAATTTATACAGAAGCTGAAGTTGAAACTTGAAGCTGCCTATCCTTGCAGCCCAGCTGGAAGAAGAATTGCTGCTGCTTTCCTTCGATGAAATCTAAAAGCTGTCAAGTCTGTCTAGGACTGATACGAGAGAGGACCATGCTAGGAGACCTCTCCAAGAGCTAGGAACATGCAAAAGCTGATCTTAGAGGTACCCTGGAAGCCAGTCCGAAAGGGCTGTCGACTGGAGAAGGGGTCCACCGAGAGTCTTGAAGTGAAGCACAAGGACATAAAGGCCATCGCCGTCGACCAGGGTTCGGAGTATTTCTAAAACAGCTGGAAGCCAGTCAAGTCATGTTGCCCAGAAGCAGGACAACTTGGCACTGAGGTGATCGACGACCGGAGCCGCAACGCTCCACCTTGTCTAAGAACATTGAACAAAGGGGTCCCTTGCCATCACAGACGACCACTTTGTCCTGCCGGAGAAAGTCGAGGTAGTCTATGACTGAGGAGAATCCGCTGGTGGGTTTCGCGCCACGCAAAGCCACCGAAGACGCTGATTGAGTGAAGATCCCAAGTCCAGTCCATTGTCGAGTCCCAATCGCCAAAGCTATCGACGCCCGCTGCTGGGCGTACTTCCATCAGTGTAAGCTTTGAGGCGCCAAACTCTTTGCATCGAGGTGCACTGCACGCCTCGTCTTCACAGGACTTCCACGATTGATCACCGAAGAGCACTGCGAAGGTCGAAGCTGCAGTCTCGACCCAAGTGTTAATCTTTCTTCGAGGAATCTTGCCGCCCTGTGGCTCCTGCTTTAAAGGGAGTCCACTGTTGAGGGATCCGTCAACGAACCTCATCTACCTTGGGGTGGTCCAACATTTTAACCAGGTAACAAGACTATTTAAACATTAATGGACTGGGCTTGTTAATACTCTTTATTACAGGTTGCCCAGGGGAGGGGGGGGGGGAATCCACAGTCAACTGCCTCTAGGTAGATGGGGTCAGCATTTTGCCATTGTTTAACCCAGCTCATAGTCCTTCCTATGATCTATGCTGCTACACATTGCTGTATGATTTGTATGCCATTATAATTGTCAGCAGTTGATGCATTGTATATATATTTCCCATGTTAGAATTGCCAGAGTACAAAGTGTGTTATTAATTGATGTATACATCTTGAACGTTATTTTTTATATAAAGAACTGTGTTAGCACATAACAGTGTGTGGACATTCCTTTGTGGGGGTTTGGGGACTACACTGTTCTTAAGAACCAGCCCGCAACCCCTCCTGAGAGCTCAAGCCTGGTTTGCTTGTCCATTGCTACCACATAGAGAACCTTGACTGGGGTTCTCTGTGCTTCTACTCTGCCATACAGAGGGAAGGAGTACAGATAACCCCCCCTCCAGTCTTTCCAAGAATTAATAAAGAAAAAGTCAACCAAGCTTGTGTCCCGTTAAGCGCTTAAGGCCAGCTCACAGCACTGGGGGTGTAAGGAGGGAATCTTTCAAGCTGAAAGCCATAAATGCAAGCACCGGTGTGCCCAAAGGTCATCACTGAAGAGCCCTTCAGCTCCGATCAGACAATTCTGTGTTAGGCAGAAGTGCGTGACCCTGAAGACACTTCATGGCTAGGGTGGTTTTCAGTAGATCGATTCAAGGTGAGGACACAGTCTTGAAACTACTGCTTGAGCAACCATTGTGCCATATCAGCACATCTTTGAGGACTCCAGGACTGTTGTTGAGCATATGCGCCTCTTAGGCGGATGCTTAGTTCTTCTGGGAATAACTTTGATTTGGTGTGGAAATACTCCAGTTCCATTAAGAAAAAGTTTGTAGTTGAACCTGCCCACACCTACTGACTTACAAGGAATACCTTTCAGAAAAGTGTTCTGGGCAACTTTGACCTGTGGAAACAATGCAAAAATCAGGGTTGGCCACCTTCGGTAAGTTTTAGAAATGAGGGTGAAATTGGGTTTAGTCTCAAATTGTATTTTTTGCTAAAGAAGAACAAGTTACTTACCAACAGGTAACATTCTTTCGACTGGATGTTCCTCCAACGTATTCCACATCTTTGACATGTAATGGCCACAGCTGTGCTGCTTTGGAAATTTTTCAGCGTGGGCATCCTGCGTCGATAGCATTGGGTCGATGTCCCTCGAAGGCCTCAGTCATCTGAAGTTGTAAGTAGGAAGCAGGGCACCCGTAGCCTCAGTTCATGTTTTTTCCCCTCCACAAAGAGTGCCATAACCGCACACCAAGCTGCCTTGACTGCACATAGCCTTGTGGGAACACAAGCTTCAATAGCATAGGAAATTCTGCAGAGGGGCAAGCTGGGAGGGCGATGTGGAATAGGTTGGAGGAACATCCAGTCGAAAGAACGTTACCAGTTGGTAACTAACTCGTTCTTCGAATGGATTCTGTCCTCCAATGTATTCCACATCTTTGACAGACTCCCAAAGCAGCATCAGTGAGTGGAGGAGGGAGAAGAATTTAGATATACCCAATCAGATGGCAGAATACAGCACTACTTTACCAAAGGCCATATCTTGACCATGGAAAGTATCCAGGGAGTAATGCCTTACAAAGGTGTGGATGGGAAAACATGTTGCAGCATCACAAATATTCTTAACAGGATCCTCCCCGTTGTCAGGATAATCCACCTGGACAAGGTCTGTTTGGTAACAGCCTGGCCCAATCGCTGTCCAGTGTATCCCACAAAAAGTTAGTTGTCTACTCTGACCCTGGACAGCCTAGAAATATAAAAGCTCAAACTCTCCTAGGATCGAACCTATCGAGTCTCTCCTCATCCTTGCCAGGATGAGGAGGAGGATAGAAAGCAGGAAGCTCCACCTTCTGACTCAAATGAAATTCAGACACAACCTTAGGAAGGCAGGAAGGACGTACACTCAGTACAACTCTATCCTTGTGGAACACAGTAAAGGGTAGCTTAGACGAAAGTGCCTGCAACTCGCTAACTATGCGAGCAGATGTAACTGCAACCAAGAAAACAGTCTTGAGGGTCAATAGTCTCAAACGACAAGAGTGCAAAGGTTCGAAAAGGGGATGGCGGAAACACATTTGTGAGCCCTTTTAGAAACTAGGTAATCAAAGGAATCTTAAAATAAGAACATTCTTCAGAGGAGCGCTTGAAAATAGACAGCGCCGCCAGGTAAACCTTAATGGTACCTACTTGAAGACCCTTGTGGGCCAAAGAAAGTAAGAAAGACAGAACCATGGGAATTGAACAGTGAAACAGATCGACATTGAGGTCCCTGCACCAGTCGCAAAACTTACGCCAACGGCACAGGGATTTGGTTGCTGGCCGCCTGGCCGAAAGCAACACCTCCATCACGTCATCCGAGAGGTCCCAATCCTTATACCTCATCCTTTCAGAAACCAAGCGTGAAGGTTGAGGGACTTGACCTCTGGATGGAGAACCCAACCGAACGCGACCACCCCACCTGGAGCTGCTGGGAAGGTGTCAGATGCGACTTCTTGAAACTGAGGGAGAAGCCCAGCTTGTGAAGGGAATGGCAGGTGACGTTTTGATGAGCCAAGGCGTGTTTGGGAGAACGTGCCCTGATCAGCCAATCATCCAGGTAGGGGTAGACGTGAATCTCCCCCCCGCCTCTCCTCGAATATGCTACCACCACCATGAGCTTGGTGAAGACCCTCAGGGCGGAGGTCAACCTGATTGGCAGGACCCGAAAACCGAAAGTGCAAGCTGGCAACCGCAAATCTCAGGTATTTCCTGTGCTTCGGATGGATTGGCATATGGAAATAGGCATCCTGTAGGTCCAATGACACCAACCAATCCTGAAGTCGAAGGGCCTGAAGGACCTGAGAAAGAGTGACCATCTTGAACCTGTCCTTCCAGAGAAACTTGTTCAAGCGACGCACGTCCAAGAAGGGTCTCAGTCCTCCGTCTTTCTTGGGAATCCAAAAGTATGGGGACGAGCACCCCTTGTTCCTCTCCACCACAGGCACTAGTTCTATTGCGCCTTTCTCCAGCAGGGTCAATATTTCCTGCACAAGGAGCGGATCCGGAACCCTCAGAGATTCTCCGGTGGATTGTCATGAGGCCGACATAGGAAGGTTAGGCAGTAGCCATGGGTTATTGTCTCCAACACCCACGTATCCGAAGTAATGGCTCACCACTGTTCGAGGTGTTGAGACAGTCTGCCCCCAACCAGCAAACAATGAGACCTGGCCTCATGACTGTTTTGGAGTGGCTGCGGCAGTGCAGGAAGGCAAAGAGGCAGCTGCTTGAGCGGGCTTGGCACCACGTCCCCATCCACCGCAAAGACCTTTTCTGTGGCCCCTCTGACTGGCCGCCCCTCTCGTCCTACCAAAAGAGGAGTAGTAACGAAAGGAACCCCTCCACTGCTGTCCCCTAGGACGAAAAGGCGTAGGTTGGCGTACAGCTGCGCCCAAAGATTTAGCAGCAGCTTTGGAGGTCTGCAACATCTCAAGGCTCTTGTCAGCCTTGCTGCCAAACAAATGAGAACCGTCAAAGGGCATGTTGAGAAGACAGGCCTGCACATCCGGTGCAAAGCCAGACTTCAGAAACCACGCAAACCTGCGAATCACGGTGCTCCTAGCCATAGACCGGCTGAGAAGATCTGCCGTGTCCAACCCAGACTGAAGGGATTCACACACAGCATCCTTACCATAATGTACAATAGCAAGGAACCCATCCCCTTCTTCCCCCTCTGGAATATGCTCAGCCGCTAGAGAGACAATGCCACAGAGTGTGTGAAAACCTGGCCAAGGCACAGGTGGAGTTGGCAGATTTCAGTGCCATACTGCCAGCCGACAACACCTTGCGTGCCCATCAAGCGCTTATCGTCCCTATCTGGAGGGAGAAGGTAGGGTACGCCGTCTGTCTAGAGGTGGCCGTAGCCGCCTGAATCACCAAACTCTCAGCAGTGGGGTGCGTGGAGAGGTAGCTGGGGTCGCAACTGTATGGTCAGTATTTCTTAGACAAGGACTTGTTCACCGCCGGAAGAGACTCGAGTGGTCCAAGCCGCAGCCACCCTTTTCTGCAAGGCCATGTGGAAAGGCAACACCGGGTCAGTGGACAGACCCTGATCCAAAATGTCTGTCAGATCACCCTGATCGAACTGAACTGGAGGACCGGACCACCCCAGGTACTCTGTAACTCAGTACATCAACCTCCTATAAGAGGAGCATGTGCCCCAGGCTGAGGCCTGCCAAACTCCATCTCAAGAGTAGTATCCAAGCCACTGGAATCATGCAAAGACTGACGCAGATCCTCCAACTGAGAGTCCTCAGAAAATCACCCGTCAGGAGCACCAGGAGCGTCTCCAGAACCTGTAAAAGGCTCCAACTCCACATCAGAGCGTCCTCATCCTCAGATATCCTGGAGAGAATGGAAGAACTCCTTCTGGGGCACAGGAGCAGACCTGGGATTAAGAATGAGCCTCATCGACGTAGACTGGGGCTTTCTCAGAGGATCCACAGCCCGAGGGGTCTCCACTGGCAAATTCAAGCCTGCAAGCCCCGCTGTCATCAAAGGCGCCAACAGCTTCGGCATCGACATGGAACGTCGACGGCTCCAAGGGCCGATCCAAGGACAAAACCCCGACAGCCGGACTCGAGGGAAACGGTGCCGACTGTCAGGGACAAGGGCAGACAAGGACACAGACAGGTCATCCATAAGGGTGTTGTGGGAACTGTTATGGCAGGATCAGCTGCGAAAATACTGTTAGGGAAGCTGCAACCGTATAAAAGGCTGCTTTGCCCTATGTGCAGGAAATCTGCAGCACTAAAAACTACATTGCCCAGCAGCCGGCGCCGAAGAACTACAATACCCAGCATGCCCAGGGCCCGCCCGGGCCAATCAGGAGCCAGGACAGGGTGTGGCACCCCAACGTGCATGCGCAGAGCCCCAGGCACGGGGCTTGTGCTGGAGACTCCACGACGCGGGGACGTGTGTACCGGAGCTCCTGCAAATTCACACGCGAGTGGCCCAGCCCCACCCGAGCAGCAGCCGGCCCCTCGCCTTTGCAAGATAAGTACTTGTTCATGCCTGAATCAAAGGGGATCGAGGGTAAAGTGCAGGGGGCCATTGTTTTCCCATCCATATACCCTGCACCTCCGAGTTAAGATAAGTGGCCATAACTTCAGCGCCGTAGTGCGTGGGCGGCATATTTTGGGGGAATTAACCCGTACAGGGCTCCGCATTGTAGTTGGGGTGTTTCCGCCTCCTGGAGACCAAGGAAGGTCCACGAGGCGAAAACACCAGTGACATCCTGCTACGTTTTAAAACGCACACGCTCTTACGAGGGTCTGAAGAAAGACTGCTAGTGAAAAACCAGTGAAAGCTACAGTTACATCTGCAGGGGTCTGCAGAAAGACTGCTTGCTACTTGTTTTACGGGCATCTACCTTGCGCAATTCGTGCCTTGTGAAGGAAACCTTGTATGTTTGAGAGTGTGGCATGGGTGTGAATGCTGGAAACTCAGAGGGCATATTTTGTCCTTTCTTTCAGCTTGGACCACTGGTGAGAGGACTTCACAGATGTGCCAAAGAACTCGACCGCCTTTCCACGGACAGGAATCAAAAGACCACAGCTAAGTCTGCATGCAAAATGTATTGTCTTAAACTGTGTACTGGTCAGTTGACATAGGGTTAGATAGTGAAGGGCAGACCTTTTGTGCAATCTGGTGCTTATGTGAAAAGAACAGCTAGTAAGGGCTGAGGACATCTGAACAAAAGTCTGCAACAATCAATCTTGCCCTATACTTCCCCTGTCCTACCCATAACCTCTACCTTTACCCTCAATCCGGTTTACCCAACTCCCCCCCCTACCCATCCAACCATCAAGACCCTAACCCTCCTTCCCTGCTCTGGTCCAGGAAACCAGTGTAAGCTTGAACTTGCGGGCTCCGCGACCATAGTGGGGGTGGTTGGTACCATGTTGCTCCTGCGCCTTGGATCTGGATATCGTGACACCGACGGCGTCAACACCTTTCTCAACACCTTCCAACACTTCAACGGCCTCGTCAGGGACGAAGACCGTGAACTGGACCTGGCACGTCTCTGGCGATCCACCAAAGCCTTGTCCGAACGGGACCTCGACGGCTCCCAATGCTCATCGCGTCAACCGCCCGGGCTCGAAGGCGCGCAAGCAGCAGACAAGAGACTGTTCCCTGCCGGCTTCCACAGAAGACACGGATGGAACAGTGCCCTGAGATTGGAAAATCTCCAGCATTTTCACCCTGAACTCTTCCCAATCCTCCAGAGTAGAGTATTTAGTGGGGGAAGCAACATTCCTCGCGGCACCATCATCAGACGATGACTTTGAAGGCGACCGGTGATGTCGCTTCCGGGAGTGCCGCGACGAGGCAGACGAGTGGGGAGAACCACTCTGGGACAGAGAACCCCTGGACTCCCGCCGATGGGGTGAGTCACCTCTCGAGTCCTCTGTGGAAAGACCAGCAGATTACTTGGTTTCACTGGGCCTGGGAAGCCGACCTACCTGCAGCTTCCCCTTACGCTCCCGCAAGGCCTTGGCAGTCAGCGACAGCAACAGTCGTCGATGTCGTGGTTCTCACCCAGGCACCACAAGCAGATGCGGTGCAGGTCCGTGATCGACATCTTGTATTTAAAGTCCCAACACTTCTTGAAGGCAGACCGCGGGGTCAGCGGGGCAAAAGAAGAAGACATTATCGAAGAAAATAACACAAGGCGTGCCGAGTTCGCAAAGCAAACACGTTTGTGGAAAAAAAGGAAATGAGGCTCTGGGTGCTGTGCGTCCTACTTATAACATCCGATGACGTCACCCTCGACTGAGGCCTTCGAGGGACATCGACCCGACGCCATTGATGCAGGACGACCTCTGCCGAAAAATTTCCGAAGCAGCACAGCTGTGGCCATTACATGTCAAAGATGTGGAATACGTTGGAGGACAATCCATTCGAACCATACTTTCACCGGACAAAAACCTATTAACACAAAACATAGGGAGGGCTACTATTCGGAAGTGGAATCCCAAATCATGTCTGCCTGTTTCATATTATTCTATGAACAGAGAGCGTGAATAAGCAAGCAGTGTTATGGTGCAAAAAAAATAATACTTTAACAGCAGAATTCAAAGAAAATACATTTAAGTCTCGATGAACGATGTCATGACTGGCCACGCAGGAGAGGGTCTCCCTTAAACTGACTGCCATATAAATGTTTACTGTATCCCAATGAAGTAGGTTTTTCACATTTTCCGCAAAGATAATGAACTTCGATTACCTTATTCTTTGGGGTGTAATTGTTAGGGAGAATTCTCTGTAAAGGCTAATTTCCCAAACCTAGTGAGTCCCCCAGCAGCTTTGCTGGATTTTTGGGGTTTATTTTTTTCTCCTGCTAAGAGTGAGACTCTTTTTCTCCCACTCTTAGACATGATTTGAGGTGTTCCTTTGACGTTGTATGTGTTTTATGGGCTATGGGGTCCTTTACCCCATAGGGCTTCATGTGTTTTTGGTATATGGGTTACACAGCACCCTCCGTGCAGTAACCCAGGGGTGTCGTAGCGACCCCCAAACACAGACGCCATACCCTGGGACTGACTACTGTCTCCCAGGGCATGTAAAGTCACCATTGGCTTCACTAGTCTTAAATTGTGAACATGACCAGTACAAACCATCATATTGTGGACATACTGGTCGGGGCAATTCGATTTCCCCGGGGTCTGTTTGAGGGGGCACTGTCCAGTCCCCTCCCGACCGAGTTTTGGCTGGTGGCAGTGGATACTACTTTTTATATTCGACCGCGAATACATTCCTATGGAATTTTCCCATTGTTCGAGGCTACCACTTTTTAATATAGCCTCGAACATACCGCCGGTTTATTAAATTAATATAAATTCACCGGTTGGTATTTTTTGCCAAAACTCTGTTCCAAAATGGCGTTTGTGTTCGATTCTGTGACTCCAACCCAAGTCGAGCCCTTTGTTCCACTTTTTGGCGGGCTTCTCCACAGAAGCCTCCAAAAGTGATGCCACTCTGTCTGGGTACCACAGAGGGTGTGGGAGGGGGTTTAGGCACCCTGGACTGAGTTGCCTTGGCAACTCAAGTTGCACTCTGGTGTGATTGGCCCAGTGGTGAACCGCCCGGCTCACCACTTAGCATGTTTGAGTGACAGCTAGGACTGATGAATGGGGGTTTTCTGCATAAAAGCAGGGCTTTGGGGACTGGAACTTCAGAAGTCGCCACAGGACCTAAAGAATCTGAGGAGGGAGAAGCCGAGCCGACCTGCAACGACGATACCACTGGTGGAGCCCTGCTGAACCGTCTCACCACTTTTCCCGACGACAGAGGAGATCTCCAGTCCGGAGAGTCTTCTTCCTTTGACTGGTGGGGATAACCAGTTTGCCCGTCTTTACGCCTTCCTGGATCATCTCGTGGTCGCCTTGCCTGTGCCAAGCACCTCGGCAACCGGGATACCACAGTTTACCACTACCGCGAAGAAAAGGGTAGCACCTTGTAACCAGAGAACTCCGCGGCTGGTTTCTTCCCTGGCAGTGCAACGACCTTCATCTTTCCTCCACGTCGAGACCTCCTCTTCCTCTGGACGAAACACCGACTTGCACCCGCTGCCAGGAACAACTGCCCCCGTTGGAGCGTTCTTCACATTTCAGATACTGTGTCCCACCTGGCTTCCCTTGCGACAGATCTTTCGGGGTGACAGTAAATCCTCGAATTTCTAACCTGGGTTAGCCTGGGGCCTGTTAACTAACTTTTCCCGACTTGATCTCATCTTTTTGAACTATCTACAAAGACTCTTTGGGCATAACCCCACTGTGTGATCCTGGACACATTTCGCTTGCTCTCGCTAAGTGAGCCTGGCATTTGAACTTCCTTGCTCTCCAGTAGACTTTGCCTAACCTGCCTCACTGTGGTTCTTTTAAAAGTATTGAAATTGTGTGCTTTCATAACTCTGCCTTTTCCCTCCCTTTTTTTAATAACTTATTAGAGTGCCATCTTAGGTTAAGCGCTCACCTCTGTCTGAAAATAAGTGGTGTTTCTCACTAAGACTTGTCTAATAAGTAATCAGGGTTGTATATCTATAATAGTGACTGTGTGTTGAATTTACTTACCTCTTTTTGTGCTAGTGTAATTTACAAGTGTGTCTTTAAATAAATAGTTATATACTTTTAAACCCAAGCTCTGGCCAGTGTTTGCTTGTGCTACTGTATCTCTGTACCTATTGTGTATACTCTATATACTGCCCAACTCTTCTTGAGGGAAGTCTGACTGCTCAGCCACAGCTACCGGGTAAATCTGGGTGGTACAGACTGCTACCAATTGGGTTTACTGCCAACACCTGTAGTCTTAAGCATTTTGCAGTGGTCCCTAAGGGAACTGCACAGGCATCTGCCTAACAGTAATGCACACAATAATGAGCACATTTGTTGTAAAATAGTAAATGAAAAATAAAAATTAAAGGCACAATCGAAACATCAGCTACCTTGAAGTTAAAGTTTCTTTACTCTGAAATGGGTGCTTTCAAACACCACACTGTACAAACTAACACATTAGTTCCAAGTCAAAATATTAACAAACCTCCAGTGAAGTTGGCCATTTAAATAAAACCATCAACTAAAGCAGACACAAAAAACAAAGCTTGTTAGTTCAATGGATCTGCGTCATTTTACCGCTGGTGTCTTTCTCGAGGCTCTTCATAGCTCGGTGGAAATACTATCATCCTGCTCCTATCTCGCTGCTGATCGCTTCAGCCCCCAGGCCGGGTTCACCTGCTTTCTCCATCCTCCTCCCTGTCCCTCGCTAGTCTCCTTGACAACCGCTCCGCTCACCCCTGCGGACCCCATCTCTTGTGGTGCTCTTCTGATCCGGCCTATCTGCTCTGACCTACTGTGCCTCCTGAGGTGGGGGAAAGCTGTATCCCCATTCGTTTCCGCTTCTTCTTGGATATGTTAAAGAAGGACACCCCCATTTTGCTCGCTCTTTTCATCCATGCATGGGCATGGATGTTTGATTGTGCTCTCCATTTGCAAGCTTTTCTGCCCCTATACTCACTGCATGAACCAACCCGGCTCCATTTACAGGCTGGTGGTGCCTTTGTAAGGAGGGCTGCGGAATCATGGCTGCGACATCTTACCCCACTCCTAGTCAAATAGGACCACAGAGACATTGAAAGGAATCACCATCTAAAAACACAACAGAACAATATATATGATGCAAAAAGATTTTATCAAAACATTCGTATAGTTTTATTTGACCCCCTTTCCAATGACACGTTATGTTAAACTGGCAGTGGAACACCATAGCGAATGTATTTAAAAAAAAAAAACACAAACAGTAAAAACAGACAGGCCACCCAGTAGCCCCAGCCTGTCAAGTCCTTTGTGGTGTTTAATATCCTTATTGCTTAGCAACTTCGAGTAAAAATAACATTTATCTAATCCTGTGAATCGGAGTAAAACATTTAAGACTAAAATGATGCATTATTTAACACGCATGTGGTCAACATACAATACTTGGCAACACTCTGGAAGAATGATGGCAAAACAGTGAAACAGAGAAGGGACACTTTCTTGGCAGAGAAAAATGGAAACATGTTTGCAACCCACTAGGGTAAAAATTGAGGGTAGCCATCAATACAAAATCTCATGGGAATTAGAACTGGGCCGTTACTGAACGTAAGAGTTCAAATATGTACATTACCACTTAGCCCTGCTGCTTACCACTAAAAGTGTTCATCTTTGTAAAAATACAAAGCTTTATGCACATACAAACAACGAACAAGAAAAGGAGGTCCGATTTACAACAATTTATAATGGAAGGCTACAATTGATAAGTCAGAGGAATTCCCCTCGAGTGTCTAATGTAAAGGCAATAAAGAGACTAAAAAGGGAGTGAGCATGAATGTCTTGAACTGATGGCAATCAGCGAGGAGTAAAGCCACCTCGCTGTGCACCGCCACGTCCTCCCCTGAAGCCTCTTTCGCCACGAAAATTTCCTCTCATTCTTTCTCGGCCTCTCTCCCCACGGCCAAGCGAGGCCGCGCCTCTTCCTCCTCCCCTGGAAGGCCCACCTCGGTCCGCTTTTGATTTAAGAGGTGGCGATTTGGGTCTCAGTCTTTCAATCTCTTCTGTACAGCCAGTCAATGCTGAATTGGGATCACTGAAATAGGATGCATATGTTTCTGCGTTAAAGTTGCTGTTTGTGAGCGTGGGCCCCACAGTGAGCCACCCTAGAAAAGGGAACGGAAACATTATTATGATAGTTCTTTTTGAAAAGCACAAAAACAGTTTGCAGAGTTTGTTTCTTATTTTCTTTTATTTATATAGCGCGCCTGACCCAGGGGTATCTGGGCGCTTTACAAAATACAGTTGCATGATCATGGCAAACCGTTTGGCTGGGGAAAGCGTACATACATTCATATTAGTAAGCAGTTGGCAAGGCTAGAGTAGGTACATCAATGAAACAACAGTCCGATGCAGAGAGGTATTAGGATATACACAGATTACCAACTGCTGGTAGCACGCAGTAGTTATTTAATTCTTACTAAGAATCTAGGAGATAAAACTTCTCCTGAAGTTGTCGAATATTTGTATAGCCCTGATGTTAGCTGGAAGGGAGTTCCATAGTTGGGAAGCCAAGACCGGAAAGCTAAATCCTCTGGTTCTTTTTAGGTTGTATCTAGGGACCGTCAGGCAGAAGGTATCAGTAGATCTGGTAATTTGAATGGAGGATGTGTGTGTGAATTTTTCGTTGATAGGTGGGGCTGTGTGGCTCAACGCTTCCAAAGTGAGACAAGGTTTTCAGTTTGACTTTTTCGTTGATGGAGAGCCATTTGAGTTGTTTCCTTGTTGCTGAGATATGTTCATTTCTAGGTATGTTTAAGGCAGCTCTGATAGCATTATTCTGCAAAGTCTGAAGTTTATTAATTACTGTTCTGTTGGCACCTAAGTAGAGCCTGTTACAATAATCCAGTTTGGTGCCTATAAGAGCTCTGGCTAGAGTGAGGCAGCTTTCAGACGACAGCATGGGTCTGCAGGCTCTCATCAGTTTGCCTGTGTAGGCAGTGGCTGAGGCGGTCATATTTACTAGTTTGCTGAAATTGGACGTTGTGCCGAAGTAGAAGCCGAGCATTTTAAGTGCTTTGGCGATTGGGATGCTGTTCCCATCTATATTGAATATATTGTAGTTGGGGCTTAGTTTATTTAGATTAGCTGTCGAACCTACTAACAGTAGTTCTGTTTTATCATCATTCAGGCATAGGCCATGGATGGCCCTCCATGCCTGAATGATGGTATATATTTCGTTCACACGCAATACATCTGTGTCGTATGTGCCCGTGAGGGGTAGGAGTATCTGGGTGTCATCTGCATAGTTAGTGTAGGTGACACCCAGACGATCCAGTTCATCAAATAACGGTTTTGTAAAGATGTTATACAAAGTGGGCGAGACGCAGGACCCTTGGGGCACACCGCATGTGATAGGAATGGGGTCAGCTGCTGCAGTAGTCGAGAAGACTCACATGGTCGTATTGTTTAGGAACGATTGTATCCATGTGATGGCTGAGTTGGAGAAATATGTTGCTGTCGCCAGGAGATCACATAGTACCTTATGGTCAACCAGGTCAAATGCCGCCAACAGGTCCAGAAGGAACAAGACAGCGAGTTTGCCTTTGTCTTTAAGGTTCGGCTTTTTAGGTCAACAAGGGCGGCTTCCGTCCCATGCTGTGGTCTAAAGCCAGACTGTCGAGAGCCAAAAGTTTGTTGGCCTCAAGGTAGTCCTGGATTTGCAAGTATGCAACCCTATCTAGGATTTCTAACAGAAATGGGACCGTCGTAATCAGTCTATAGTTTGTGGGAATGGTAGGGTCTAAGGTTTGTTTTTTGAGAAATGGGAGTACCCAGGATTCCTTCAGGTTACTGGGTATTACGCCACTAGAGAAGGAAGCGTTGATGAGTTTGGTGATGAATGGGGCTAGGTCCCTGGCCACGTCTTTAATAATCTGAGCTGGGCAACTGTCGCCCGGACAATAAGATGGTTTCAGAGAGGCGATGATTTTTTTAACATTAGGTACTGGTACATTTGAAAATGTTAAACCGTGAGGCTGGGGGGCGGGGGATGGGTGGTTCAGTAATTCTGTAGGTGTCTTAGTGCAGCTTGGTTTGTGAGTAGTTTGCGTTTGTCTGCTATTTTGGTCTGTAAGCTGGTAATTTTATTGGTGAGCGCATTTTCAATGTTCGTACACCATGGTTTGCCTTTTATGCATGTGTCCGTTGGTTGGTTGGGCGTCTCCATTTCAATCAAGATGAAGAGTTCTTTGGTTCTGGAGCCTTCTTGATTTATTCTAGTGTTGTACATGTCACGTTTGGTACGGATGATTTCATTTTTGTATTTAGTGGAGATGGTTTAAGTTGGTTTTGTTCTCTGGCGAGGGAGTGAGCGAGTTTCCAGAGAGCTTCAAGTTTTCTTTTTTCAGAGCGGAGCACTTTCAGCTCAGGGGTAACCCATGAGTTCACATGGGCTCTTGGTTTCCCTTTACGCATTTTGAGTGGTGCTACTAGGTCAATAGCTTTGAGCATGGAAGAGTTATAAGCATCTACCAAAATGTTAGGGTCACTTGAGTTCGGTAGTGCGCTAAGGGTCGGGATTGCAAGGGGCATAATTGCCACAGCCGTAACATTCAGTTTATTTCTGGTAGGGCACGGGGGTGCTATGGGGCAAGTTTTATGTGGAATATTCATATTGATCTCAAATGCGATAAGGTAATGGTCAGTCCAGGTTTGTGGTAGGATGTTTACTACGATCTTGCAGTTTACATCTGCTACCCAGTCGAGGATCCTACCTTTCTCCTGAGTGGGTTGGATAATTTTTTGAGAAAATTCATGTTCAGCCAAGGTGTTAATTAGAAATGTTGCATGAAGGTCGTTAGGGTCGTTGTAGCGCAAATTGAAGTCTCCTAGGATTAGGACTTGCAAGGTAGTTTTGATATTGTCAGAAAGTAAGGTCGTTATATCCTCTTCAAAGGCGTTTAATGGCCCAGGAGGTCTGTAGATCAGGTGGATGGAGGTGGTACTTTTGTGCGAAATTTGGAGTTTGGCTGAGAGGATTTCACACGCGGAGAGTGGTGGTGAGGGGACTAATCTCATATCGAGTGTGTCCCTGAGGATGAGGGCGATGCATCCTCCTCTGGTTATAGGTCTGTCTACTCTGATGATAGAGTAGTTGTCTGTGATGGCTAGTAGTAATGAGGAACCTGCTGCCGCATGCAGCCAAGATTCTGTTACATCTAGGAAATCCAAGTGGTTGGATAATATGATGTCAGCTACGTTGGTAGCGTGAGCAACTAGGGACCTTGTGTTGATTAAGGCTCCTTTGAGAGGGGTGACTTGCGTAATGTTGTCTACTTTGGCCTGCCTCTGAATTTCTGAGTCGGTTGACCCAGTTAGGTCAGTTTTGGCTTGTTTCATAGTTACATGCTTGCTTGAGTTGGCAAGGTTGGTGGCTAGGAGACCCTGAGGGTGTGCCCTGTGGTACTGGGGGAGTGTCTGGTGTGGTATCTGTGAGAGGCAGGTTGAGGTTGTGAGAGTAACCTTGTGCGAAGTCTGACCTTTCTAAGTTTAGGGATAGGGCAGGTGGATAATGGGTCCGACGTGCTGTTTATAGTGCTCTTAGTAATGGTGTGAATGGGTGACATCACCATATTGTTCCTCAAAGTGTCTATGCATAGTTTGGGGAGGAATGTGGTGGGTTTGATTTTGGCATCTGAGATGCTGGTATTTGGTGCTGGTAGGAATGGGGTGGCTTTGATTCTACAGTTGCCATTTTTAGTGGGAGACATGTTGGTGCTCAACTGTGCTCCGATTAGTGTGGACCCCTGAGCAATCAGTAAAAGAGCAGGTAATAGAGGTAGGGTGAATATGATGGCCGCAGAGGTATACAATGTGGGTACTGTGAGTAGGGGGCTAGACTCGGGTAGTGAGCAGATATAATAGCAAGACTGTTACCTAGCTAATTCAATACAGAGTAGGCAAGTCTAGCATGCATATACTGTTATTAGTTCAAATTAAAATAGGCTAATCCAGCAGAGACACACTAGGCTGGTGCAGTGTACGAGGCAGACAAAGGTTCACTTAGGGTATTGCAGACAAGATAGGCTTAGTCGCAGCTAGTGCAGAACTAATGATAGTACTGAGTAGGCAAATTCAACATACATTCACGTATACTAATTCACGCAAAGGCTAATCAGGCATGGATTCACTTGGCTAATGCAGTCAGAAGGGGTTAGGCTAGCATATGCTTACTTGGATTAGTGCAGGCATGAAACGGCTGTTCAAGCGTTAATTCACTTAGGTTAATACAGACAGAATGCGCTGGTCGAGCATGGCGTCACTTAGGCTAATGTAGTTAGATATAGGCTGGCGACCAGCATATATATTGCTGAGAAATCTGTTAGTGCAACTTTACGGGAGTAGTTTAAAGTACGGGAATCAACAGGGGTGCTGTGGCCAAGCGCAGTATATTAGTACGCAGGTTGATGATGACTAGATACTGGCAAATTTTACAATGTCCATTTATGACAAGCAAGGAATGTGGGCACATAATTATACATACAGTATCGGTAAAGTAACTAGACGCAACAGATGGCGAGCGTTTGTTTACGGAATTGAGTGCATTAAAACAGTCTTAGAGCAGGCGTTGGAGCCTGTGAGTAACTCACGTAAAAACCTAGTAACGTCTACAATTCATTTGCACAAAAAATACTGTTATAAAATGTAGCACTACCAAGAGTATAGTCATTTTAATGCTACAAACGGTCCATCATATTTTGTGCAGATTTATAGATCTGCTTATGCCACAGACTCTGAAAACAAGCATTGGCAATACCAACAGTTTGGGATTTTGCATAGGCATGGGAAAGGCACTTGCCAGGCACTGCCGTTGTGTTATTAACTGGCTAGTGATAGTAACAAGTGCACAGTGGCGCAAGTAGAGGAGAATCTAATAGCAGTGCCTGGCAACTGCCTAATACTTAAACACAAGCCAAAACTGTTGGCTTTGCCAATGCTTGTGTTTAACAGGACGTCAGTGAAGGACACGCATAGTGCTTATAAATAGAGTGGCGGAAGGCAGACCTGCTTTAGACATTTTTATTGCACCAGAAGCAAGTTTACAACTCCAATTAAGACTGCTTTGAAAAAACACTAGCAGGCACTCTGAGTGCCAGGTTTGATGGTAAGGCTTGGGTAAAGCGAGCTCAAAGAGTTCCCATGAGGAGGTGTTGTAGGTGGGGAGGGGCAGGAACTGATGGGAGGGGGAATGGGCATAGTGATTTGCATGGCCATGTGCAGTCAATGGGTGGGCAAATTACCAAACGGCATCTATAAACATTGTGTCCAACCTCATATACCATTTCCCACTATCTGTACTCTAATCCAATAGTTTTGGCTTATAAATGCACCATCTAATAGCCTAGACTAAAAACACTAAGGATAGTTTTGGCATTCAAGTTAATCAAGTCATCAGTGAATGGGGTCATGTCCTAGGTTTGCAGCAACGTGTGCACACAGCAGAATGAGACATGTAACCCTACCCAATGGTTTTCTGTACCTGAATACTCCTAGTGTAGAGAACAGAAATTAAGAACACTGTAAAACAAAGTACTTACAATACATGCCTTGCACTAAACAGCACAGAGTCTGTGTAACACTGACAGAACCAACCACATTACCACCTAAATATCATCACCCAAGAACCAGCCTATGCAGGTCTACAGCACAAAAAGACAATTTGATTATCCGTGGAAAGCAACAAATCATGCATTCTCTCTTCTGGAAAAGATTTTTTTATTTTTATATTTTATGGTTTATCACAAACCTTTAAAATACATTTTCACATTCATATACTATTTCTTTCAACTTATGATTACGCTTCAGGTGGTCAAGCTATGTTCTACCATATTTAACCATTTTTTGTGCTCATCTGCTCTCAGGAGGACTTCTTACAAGTTACTTATAATTTTAATTGACAATAAGGGCGTTGAGCAGAATCCTATGCAGTTCAATTAGGGAGCACTACAGAAGATTAAGACTACAGGTATATGCAATAAATCCACTTTGGTATCAGTCTGTATCACAAAGATTTAGTTGGTAGCTGTGGATAAGCAGTCAGACTTATCTCAAGATGGAGATGAGCTGTATTCAGGGTTTACACAATAGGACTACATCACTATGGAACAAGGAAACACTGACCAAAGCTTTGTATCAAAAAGAATATATATTTTGCACACTCTTAAATCTTCACACACATCACTATCATTAAAGCAAGGAAAACAGTCAAGAAAATTAAACACAACTCCCTATTTAAATTGTAGATAGGTTTGAGCAAGAATGAAAACTGAGCAAAACGGCACAGTGGAAACCAAGCAGAAATGGCACTAACAACTTCTTCAGAGGGAGGGAAAGGACAAGTCATACAGGGTTGTAACTAAAACACACCAGCAACACTTCCCAATTGGATTGTGAACAAGTTATGCAAGGCAGTACTTTAGCATAAGCAATATTTAGGTGAAAACCGAGCAAAATGGCACTTCAACAATATAGAAAGGGGAAGGAAAGGTGGTTATAAGAGTTTAGGTTCACCAACACATTTCTTAGTGAAAAGCAATCTAGAGAAGGCAGTTGTAACATTTAGCCAGAGTCAATAGGCCTGTGCCAGAGTCAATGGTACAAAGCAAAGTGCCCAGGATCAAATGGTTCTAGTAGCTGCAGTCAAGTCTTTGTTTAACGATTTGAAAAGGCGGTTGCCGAAGGTAAAAGATAATGTTAGACGAAAGGGGCGGCCATCCCAGAAGGTAAGTAAAGGATTTAAAACACCTTTAGCAATACCCAACGAAACGGGAGGCCTGGCGGAACAATGTACCTTGAAAGTGGAAGAGGCTCCTGCAGTGGCGGTAGTTCCTGCAGTTCGGAAGATCCAGCAGAGGAAGAGAGGCTCTCGTCGTGGAGGAAGGTTTGAGTCACTGCACTGCCCAGGGATGAAGCCAGCTGCGGTGATGCCAAAACAAAATAAAAAGGTACGCTCCTTTAAATCGCGGTCGTGGTGGACGGGTGCCTTGCTATCCGGTCTCCTAGTGCTGGGCACTAGCGATTCGACCAAGGCAGGTCCTGGAAGGCGATTGGCGAACTGGTTGGCCCCACCAGCTCAAGGGAAGAAGACTCTTGTAGGTGAAGATCTTCGAGTCATTGGAGAAAAGTGGTGAGGATCTGCAGCAGGGCTTCACCGGTGGTTCAGTCGTTGTAGATGTCTTCAGCTTCTCTCCTCTTCGGGTTTCTTAGTTCCAGTGGCAACGTCTTGTCCTCCAGTCCTCAGAGCCCTCTTTTATGCAGAAAAACCCCCATTCATACAGCCTAGCTGTCACTCTCACAGTGGGGTGGCTATCCTGGCGGGATAACCCCCCCCCCCCAGCCTATCAGGGAAGAGTGTGACTTGGGTTGCCAAGGTAACCCTGTCCAGGGTGCCTATTCCCCCTCCCACACATACCGTCTACCCCAGACTCTGTGGCGCCGAAAGGAGGGCTTCTGTGCAGAGGCCCGCCAAAAGGACGAACAAAGGATCCCCGACCTGGGTTAGGATTTCAGATAAAGACACGAGAAAGAAATATTATCAAAGATCTGGCAATAAAAACCTACCGGAGTAAAGTTAATAAAATAAACCAGCGGTATGTTAGAGGCGGTCAGTAAAAATGGTAGCCTCGAACAATGGGAAAATCCCATAGAAATATATTTGCGGTCAAATATTTATGGTAGTAACCACTGCCACCAGCCAGAAACTTTGGAGAGAGGGACTGGACGGTACCCTCTCGAAAATGAACACCAGGGAAAAACTATTAACCCTTTCCAGTACTTCCATAGTAAGATGGGTTGTACTGGTTTTGTTCATAACTATTGACTAGTAAAGTCAATGGGGACTTTACATGCCCTTGGAGACAGTAGTCAGTCCCAGGGTATGGAGTCTATGTTTGGGGGTCCCTAGGACAGCCCTGTGTTACTGCACGGAGGGTGCTGTGTAACACACATGTAAAAAGACGATACCTATGAGGGTGAGAAAAACCCCATAGACCATAAGCACAAAAGATAGCCTAAAACACACATCAGCAATATGTCTAAGAGTGGGAAAGAGAGTCTCACTCTTAGCAGGAGAGAAAAATAAACCCCTCAAATCCAGCAAAGCTGCTGGGTGACTCTATAGGTAAGGGAAATTAGCCTTAGAAAAGAATTCTCCCTAACAAAAGGTAATTGCTGTTTACAGGTCTTCGTCTAAGATTTGGAAGCGCGACAAAATTTCTCCTATGAAAGAAGTCAGTGCTAAGGTTAGGGACCTGTCAGACTCGTCAAACAGCTGCCACCAGTCTTCGGCGCTTCGCATCAGACGCTTCAATATGAAACTTCCTAAGTGTTTTGTTCTCTCATGATGAATTGCAGGATAAAATAACGTCAGATGTTTCTTCATTAGATTTACACAGTCTGCATTGATCAATCGTGTTATTATTTTCTGACCAAGTGCTTGTTCTTTCTTCCGTTTTAAAGAAGTTTAGTCGAAACTTCATGTAGGTTCTTCCACGATGTAAGTCCGGAAATAATTTACAAACGTTTTGAGTTTCGTTAAGGGCTCTTTTATCGTAGGGAACACTTCATTATTCGATGGGTTCTTCTTTGTTCGCAAGTCATACACCAGTCACGTCTCCATAACATTTTTTTCAGAAGCTCTGGATTTGAGTGTAATGTGTCTATGTTGATGTGAAGTTCAGACATTAGTTCTCTACATTGGTTTGCCCATAACGTGACGACCGAATTCTCATTGACAGGGCCTGCGTTTTGCAAGATCTTAAATTGCAGAGGCGTTTCCTTCATGGTTGTTTTCCTGTACAAGGAAAGCATTTTCCAACACTCTCGAGCTTTGATGGATGTTAAGCTAAGTTTGTGGCGGATACAAGCTGTAGGGGTTCCTTTTGGTAGATTCAACACTCTGCACCAAAAGATGTTCTCAAGAGTACTCCACAATTCCCGTGGACAGCCCAGTGCGCATTCAGCGCCAAAGATTAGTGTGGGGACCACTTTTTGTTTATAAAAGGCCAAGGCTGGCATCAGGGAGTATTTGCCGTATCTTTTATTTAGTACGGCTGCCTGAACTGCCAATTGGTGGAATTTATTTTTGGTTCCTTGAACCCACGGGGTGTCATTTATGTTGGAATTAATTTGCATTCCCAAGTAACGCGTGTTCATCGTGATGTTTAACAAAGTTTTGTCCAAATTCCATCGAAAGTGTGGCTGTTGACACTGCTCGTTTCACTCAGATTTTCAAGTACAAGTATTTCCGATTTTGAGATGTTAATACTCAGACCGTTGGTTCTCACGTACTGTCCCAGTGCGTTCAATTTTCTTTGGAGGCCAATTGGTGTTGAATCAAGTAGTATTAGGTCGTCCGCAAACAAGAGACTACTTATGTGCGATCCATTTAATTTGGGCGAGAAGGATGTTGTACTTTCAATGCATTGGTCAATGTGGGAAATGAACAAGTTGAAGATGGAGGCTTAAGGGCATCCCTGTTTTACTCTGCACTGTGTCTGGATAGGATCAGAGAGTTTTCCAGAGCGGTCCAATCCGATTCTTATTTCCATATTCGTGTGAAGTTCCTTTATAGCCAAGAAAAGGCTTGCAAGACATTTCCACATGATCATTTTTTACCATAATATCTCCCGATCAAGGCTGTCAAAAGCATGTGATAGGTCAATTATGGCCAAGTAGATTTTGGTTTTTGTTCTTAAGGCTTTCATCTTTAGAATGTTGATGATTAAGAGATGTAAGCTGAACCCCACTCCTTTGACGAAGCCCGTTTGTCTCTGATCGATGCGCTTGCTCAACGAAGTCCAAGCTAAAAGCTTGCGTTGTAGTAGCGTGGCATAGATCTTGCTCAACACATCCAAAAGTGCAATTGGGCGATAGCCTTTTGGATTTGCCCCATTTCCCTTTTTAAATACTGGTACAATAATTGCACTTTTCCAGGATGATGGTGTTGCACACGCTCTAGCGATGTTCTTAAAGAGAGAGTAGCAGAAATCTGCTGAGGCCTGTGGATTTTCTTTTAATGTAAAGTTGGTTAGGCCATCTGGGCCAGGAGCACGAGACATGCTTATTCTGTTGATGATTTCTAGAAATTCAGATCTCTCAAATAGCAAGTCCCACGTAAAAGATTTCATAGCAGACAGACTGTCCGGGTCATCCGTTAAACTCATCTCTGCTAATAATGGTTGAAGTACAGAAAAGAACAGCTAACTCAACACAGGGGCTACTATACGGTTTACAATCCCCTTTCCTTCACACACATGTAAGATGTCACTCCGGAGAAGGGGCATGGACCAGAGCATGATGCAGTCTGTGCGCATGCACTAACACTCCCTGCAGAAGAAGCCCCTCCTTCCACTTGCTCTGGGCTCCAAATGCCAGGCATTTCCTTGGCGCTACAAGCATAGGGACAGTTTACAGGCCTCTAAAGGGCAGGCTGTATAGAGGAAAAAGTGAATAGGGATTAGCAGTTCAGTAGTCCCAATGGTGAGTAACCCTTTCTCACTCCTACATGTCACCCCTTTTTCTGTACATGTATTGGAGATTAACAAGCGCCCCAATTCTGGAGGCATGGCTTGAACTGTGACAAACATTGCTGAACAGGCATAAGTGCAAATACTAACCAAAAATGTTGTTCAGGGTATCTTGCCCAAATGGCACGATGGCTATAGAATACCCAAAGAGTAGCAGTTGCAAAAAGCATGCAGCATGGCACATATTTCCACTCTGTAGTTGTCCTTTTATATATCTAAAAAAGGTGCTTTTGCTGTTACTAAGTGCATGAAGACGTTAAGAAAAAAATAACATTGAAGAGCTTTGAAGAATACAATCCAGACTTCAAAATTGGCATGTGCCATAGAAAAATAAGTTAATCTCGGCAAATAAGCAATGGTGTGCTATGTACATACATGCATACATGCCAGGGGGTTAGTGAGTTTATGCCTGGCTATTAGCTTTAAACTAGAAATGTTTAACCCTGCTAACAAACAATTATTGTTTTTGCTGCTTTTGTACCAGGTAACTACAAGATGGGTTACAATTAAGCGATAGGAAGATCTGAGGTCTTTAGTATTCATAAGATAAAACTTCAGAGTCGTTCTCTACCCTTGGTTAAAAAGAATCCTTTCAGCCTCCATTTCTGGATTGGAAAGAAAACTGGTAGGCAGAGTTCCTCGTTTAAATGAAACTCTGAAACTACTTTATGCAAACAAGTGGGCAAGAAAGGAGCACCACCCTGTTAAACAAAAAAGTGTGCCTCTCAAACCATGAGGTCTGAAGTTCAATTATCCTAGGGGTAGTTGTAACCACAACCAAGAAAAAGTGTTTCCTACAACATCTATTGCTCATCTGTACAAGCCTTGCGCTCAAATGATGTGTAGTAAGGTGTAAAGCATATTGCGATTCTTGGCCGAGTGTGAAGGCTCTTTTTAAGGGAATTAAGAGAATGTCTTTTTGTAAAGGCATTGAATTACCTAGTTATCAATGGATAGCAAGGAAAATGGAAACAAGCCAACCAAAGGTTAAGCACTCCGAAATTATTCAATAATTTAGATTGGTGCCCAAATCGGATAGAATCGAGGAAATCAGAACAATCCTCTTCAGTACTGTTTAGCAGATGGATACTCATTGTCCAGACACCAGTGGCAAAACCTTGCCCACTTACAAGTGTACTGGCTCCTCGTAAAACTCTTCAAAGCTTCTTTCAATATTTCCAAAGCCCCAGGTGGTTAAAGATTAAGTCCTTGGGGAACCAGATTACAAAGGACAGAATGCGATGATGGGTTTAGAAGAATCACCTCCCATTATGACAGAATACCTCTCCTTCCTGGAAAAAACTATAGGTAGATCTTGGGCTAGTCCCTTGTAAGTTACCAGTTGGGGTATTTCAGCACTATTAGGGTAATGTGGCCAATATGGCTTCATTTGTGAAGGAGTTTCACGAACGGGAGAAGAGGGAAATCGTAGAGAGACACTACTTCACAAGGAAGAAGTGCCCCCAACTAGTCAAACCATTCATATCCTCCTGGATGTGCACAGGGGACAATGTTATTCTGTGTTTTAATAAGATCAAGAAGTGAAGCACCTTGTTTGTGAGCCTGTATAACTGCTGAATGAGCATGCTCGCACATTCAGCGCGCTTAGTAGATGGGTAAAATTGGATACACTTGCTTCAAAATCACTCATCACCAATGAACTTAAGCAAGCATGAAACCTGAGAAGAGCTTGTCCCTCCTTGTTTGTTGAAATTGAAGACTTACATTTTGTCGGTAAGATACTGCACTCACAAACCTAGTATGAGAGGTAGGAAGGAAGTGAGTGCCTTTAGTAACAAACTAATTATGTGCTTTCTCTGTCGCAGGGGCCTTCTAGGCCATGGATCTGAAGTCTCCACATAGTGCACCTCCCCCCACCATCCAGAAAGCACTCAAGATATACTGGGGTCCTGCTGGTAGAAGAGGACTCCTATGGCAAGCAGTTACACTCGTAGTCCACGATCGAACATGCTCTGGTATGCTATGGTTATGGCCAGCATTTAATGATCCTGCATGGGGGAACACCTTTGTACCCGCACTCCCAACAAAGATCCAAAAGTGAGCAGTGAAGTTGTGGAGTGAAAGCAGAGTACTATAAACCTCCACCCTTGGCTGGTGGAAGAAATCTTGGAAGGTACGTATTAGCACTCGATAGCGGATAGACTGAAAAGTATTGAGATTTATGACTTATTTAGCCCTTGTGCTTCCTAAAATATGAAGGCTCACAAGGGTGGAGATGAGGACCCACTGGCGGAAAAACAGGGAATGACTTCTGGTTAACATGCAATTGCTTGAATCCATAAATGAACTTCATGCGAACTGAAGAAGAGGTGGTTAGAACTAGGGAAACTGTTTAGAAGATTAAATCCCACATTTCTGTGTTGGAAAATTAATTACCTAGAACAATGCAAAAATGTATATAATCTACCATTCTTTAGCTAGCGATGTCTAGGCATGAGGAAATGGGACAGTGCACAGGAATGAGTGGAGAGCATGAGCGGGTCCTCCATCAGCAGAAAGGCTGCAGTACTGCATGTCCATTTACATGTTCTAAGACATCCTAAGCCAAAACAATTCTGACTACAGAAGAGCATATTATATGTATCACAAACCTAGAATATGCACTGCAGGAATTACATTCTTATGGACAACAATAGCCAATGTAATCCAAATCTACTCTAGGAGAATAAAAAATACAACAGTGCTTACAGGGATTGGGGAATGATATTAACGGTCCGGATTGATTAATTTGCCCCAAGGTTCACAGGACACAAGTCTGTCAACTTCAAGAAAAGAAAGTAAAAAAGATACGCACTGTAGGGACTACTGTACCCCTAGACCATCCTCCATGCTCTTGATTCTACAGAGCACATAAGCCTAAAAAGTTCTGAAATCCAAACCCGCCATCAGCTTAGGCACCAACGTCCAAACAATACTGTCTGCAGACAGAAAGTAAAGGGAGAGGCCAGGTACTGCCTTGGCAATGAATTCCCACTGGACATGCGTCAAAAAGCTGCAATGCACGGAAGCCCTCTTAACATGCAAGCATGCATGTAACAGCCAAGTCCTTGTTCAGAAAGGGATTCTGACACTTGTAACCATCCACAATGCACAAGACTAATCTGGGAGGAACCAGCATAATGCACAAAAAAAGATACTCTGAAGAACAGAAATCCTTAGTCCAGTCAAGGTAGAATCTCAAAGCGTGATGTGCATTGAGACCATGAAAACTTCTTTGACGCCAAGGACAGGTTGGGGAAGGTGGTCAGTACAGACAAAGCCTGAAGTTAACTACTTTTTGTGCCAAGGTGACCCCCCACAAGGAAGGCTATTTTACAGGAAATTATATATCAGTAGCTCAAATGTTTTGTGAGTAAATACCGCCCGTTTCCTCTGGCTTTCACCAGAAAGAAAAGATGGAGCAAACCATTGAAACAATGCTTCACTATAGGGTTCAACAAAAAATAGGGACAGTCACCCAAACTCTTTTAGGCCTCCATGGCTGAGAGGAAGGTTCAGAAGGACTCTATGGAAACATGATGAAGCAACTTCAACACAAAGGCAGACACTGAAACTACGCCACACGAGAAGGGGATTGAAATCCCTTCAACACATAGTGGTAAAACAAAGATCGCTTACTTTTATACTAGTCACAAACTGACTTTCTGGCTAAGGTTTAAGTTACTTATCTGTAACTATTGTTCTCTAGCATGGGTCTGACATGGATTCACATGCTCATGAATATTCCCAGTCGTTAGGCTGGGAATTGTCGGTAAAAGAAAAAACGGTACCACTTTCACTTTAAAACTGTATTTCTCCTCTAAACCAATAACTGTCCTCTGGGTCATACTGCCCCATCCAATGACAAAGCTCCACCCCTGGTGGACATATTCAGATTTGGTAAGCACGTAAAGTGGCAATAAGAAACAAAAAGAGCCACAGGTGGGAAGGATGGAGTGTTCGCATGTGAATCCATGCCAGACCCATGCTGGAGAACAATAGTTAGAGGTAAGTAACAAACCTTCTACAGCATGGCTTCTGGCATGGATTCACACGCTCATGAATAACGATTACACAGCAGTACATATACACAACCACAGGACGTGGCAAGGCTCAACAGAAGCAAACACTCACCTCTGGAACAAACTCACCTCAAACAAATGGGCTACGTAGTATCGCTTGGCCGACTCGTGACTCCTCCCTGGAATCCCTGTCGACGCAGTAGAACCTGGTGATGGTGTAGTCGAGCAGGGGCACACCAGAGAGAAATGCTGTTGTTGCTGCAATGGCTCTGGTGGAGTGTGCTCTCGGTTGGCCTGGCAGCGGCCCGTTAGCCAGTTGATGACGGTACATGACTCAGCCGGGGAGTCACATGGAGATGAAAGCCTTCGATAAAGCTTTTCCATGATTTACAGGTCCAAAGTTCATGAACAACTGAGATGTCTTCCGAAAACTCTTTGTACGTGCCACATAGACCTTCAAGGCATGAGCAACGTCGAACGAATGCAAGGCCCTCTCCGCTGGCAACAACAGATTCGGGAAGAAGACCGGTAATGCCAAAGGTTCAGTGAGGTGGAATTGTGATGGCACCTTAGGCATGAAGTGAGGGACTGTACGCAGTACCACCCTTGAAGTGTGGAAAGACAAGTAAGGCCGCTTGCAAGACAGAGCCTTGATTTCCTCGACCCGCCTGTCCGAGGTGATAGCCATGAGGAACTTGAGTGGGGCTTGATTCATAGGCTCAGAGGGAGCTCCCATGAGCTTAGATAGGACTACATTGAGCTCCCAAGGCTTCACCGAACTCCTTGACGAGTCTGTATGACCACAGAGAGGGTCTATCCGGAGATCTGGTGTACTGGGATATGGCAGCGAGATGCACCTTGATAGAGGCGTGAACCAATCCCACCTTGGTCAAGGAAAGAAAGTATGGTCAAAGCTGCGGGGCTGTGACACGCAGAGGGGTAATCTTCTGAGCCCGGCACCACACTCTTCCATTTATGGCTGTAGCACTTCAATGTTGACGAGGCTCTGGCCAGGATGTCCTTTTGTTCCACAGGTAAAGCGTAACCTCCAAACTCTAGGGCTGCAGGAG
This sequence comes from Ambystoma mexicanum, assembly GCF_040938575.1. Taxonomy (NCBI): domain Eukaryota; kingdom Metazoa; phylum Chordata; class Amphibia; order Caudata; family Ambystomatidae; genus Ambystoma; species Ambystoma mexicanum. The sequence continues at coordinate 277,935,637 of NC_090937.1, forward strand.
CAATGCTTTCAGGTTCAGCGACTCCGGGTCCTGGTGCAGAATCGCCCCTCCCTCTCTGGTCTGGGAAAAGTGGCAGCCTGATGGATGGGGCCACTGACAGATGCAGCAGGTCCGGGTACCAGATCTGTCGCAGCCATGCTGGGGCGACAAGTATTATACTGTAGTGGCACTGCCTTGAGTGTGTTGACACATAGCAGGAGTGGAAACCAAGGAAAAGCGTACAGGAACAGTCCTGCCCACAGGAACGTGTCCCCCCCATGCTTCTCGGCTGAGGGAACCTGCTGGTGAATTTCTGGCACTTGGAGTTCACTGCTGTCGCAAAGAGATCGATCTGGAACAGAAGTCTACCTGATCCTGGCAAAGCTCCCACTCGTGGCAAGAACGCAGCTCCCTGCTGAGTGAGTCCGCGATGGTGTTCCTAGCACCCGCCAGGTGAAAAAGGGACGAGGTACATGTCCTGATGAATGGCCCAGCGCCACAGATCCTGGCCTACGGAGAGAGCCCGGTGAGCTGGTCCCTCCTTGCTTCTGGATGTGGAACATGGTGGTGGTGTCTGCAGATCCTCACCACCTTGCCCCTCAACAACGTCAGAAAAGACTTTTGGAGGGGGGTGTGGGCAGAATATGGCCCAAAGTTCTAGGACATTGATGTGGAGGCCCTTTTCTTCAGTTGCCACAGGCCCCTCTGGTATGCAACTGTCCGGCGTGGGCTCCCAGCCTTCTAGAGAGGCGTCCATGGTGACAGTCTCCTGGCAAGGCAGAACTTGAGATGGGGTCCCCTGGACGAGATGCAGCCATACACCCCATCACTTTATCGACCGACAAAACTCCTTGTTGAGGGAGGTCTTGACCACAAAAGGTCCCCGATACTTGCATCCACCTCGCATCAAGGAACTCCTGGAGAGACCTCAACTGAAGTCCACAGAGGCAGACGCTACTGATGCAGGATGACATTGTGCCCAGCAGCAACATGATGGGCCACACCCCGTTGCAATCTGTGCCGATGACTAGCACTGTACTTTCCCTTGTATGGCCACCACCCTATCCTTCGAGGGGTATAGGAAACAAGATACTGTGTTGAGCCGGGCACCCAGAAACGGTGCATTCTGAGATACCATCAAGCAGGACTTCGGAAAGTTTAGCGAGAACCCCCAACTCCATCCAGCAGACGTACTGTCCTTGCTTTGAGTTTGCTCGCCAGAGCGTGTGAGCGGGATCGGACAAACTATTCATCAAGGTAAGGGTATACGTGGATGCCCTGCAGACGAAGATGCGCTGCCACTGGGGCCAAGCACTTTGTAAAGGCCCTCGGAGCCGATGTTAGGCAGAAAGGGCAGAGCCTTGAACTGGTAGTGCAGATCACGAATCGTAGGAATTTGCAGTGTTTCTTGTGAATGGGGATGTCGAGATAGGCGTCCTCCAGATCCAGAGTCAGAAAATCCCTTCCTTCAGCTGGCAGAGCACGTGTTATAACGTGACCACCCAGAACTTTTGGGACTTTAAGTACTTGAGGCGATGCAGATCCAGGATTGGCCTCCAATACCCTGTCTTTTTTTTCTAACCAGAAAGTATCTGGAATATGTTCTGGAGCCGGGTTCTATGCCCCCCCACCCTTCTGTAACACAGCACACACCTCTTGCAGGAGCTGTGGCCTGTGTTCTTGTCGAGGAACTGGTGGAATACGACGACACCTGCCCTGGAACTCCAAGGTGTACCCCTCCTCAAGAGCATCCAGCACCCATCGATCGGTGGTCATCTTCCACGCGCTGACAAACTTAGCCGGCCTCCCACTGGGGTGCATAATTGGGGGCCCGAGGTCATGGCCTGCTGAGGCCATGCCCTGTGGGCGCTGCCAACACTGTCCTATGGTGCCTTGAGAGCAACCCCTGTATGCTTCTTGAGTGGAGGAGCGTGAAGGGTGCCGGTACGGGGTAGTATATCCTTTGGAAGATCTGGCAGGCTTTCCTCTAGACGAACGAAAGGACAGCCGACGTTGCAGGGTTCCCAGGGAGTGCACCGTCTCGGTCTGTCATTACAGCTCGTAAAGACTCAAGTGCCTTGCCGAAGAGGTTTTCACCATCAAAGCAGCATATCCAGCACCTTAACCTGACTGAACATCCTGGCAGAAGTTGTTGGCCTTCAACCACTCTTGTCGACGAAGGGACACGCTGTTCCACCGTCTCGCGGAAACCCCTGTCCATGATGTCCACTGCCACTGTAATGGCGTGGTCTAAGATCACCTCCCGCCTCCTGAAACAGTTCTAGTGCCTAATCCTTCTTGTCCTCGGCCAGGAAGCCTAGAATAGGTCCCTGCTTGTACCATAGTTTCCAGTGATATCGGGACAAAATGTGTAGGGCATTAACCGCCTTGATGGAAGAGGCTGCTGTGTAGATCATTCTCTTGCCCATTGCACCCAGCTTCTTTCCCACCTGGTGTGGAGGTACCATGTCTGCCGACGATGGGTACGCCAATCGTTTCCTGGATGCGGCTGAGCTCACCGAGTCGGGTGAAGGCTGAGATCTTAAGCACCCGAGAGCTCAAACCCTTCCCCTGTACTACTTCTCCAGTCCGTCACGTTTGGGTGGGGCCAACTCTGGTTCTTCATTAGCGCCAGGCCCTCCTCCCAGATATCATCCAGGAAAGGAACGGACATAATCTTTCTTCTGGACTGGTGCTGCTGGTACAGGAACCCTTCTGTTTTAGTTTCCTCAGGTATCAAATGAAACAGGTCAGAGGTCCTGGACATCATGGAATGAAAGGATCCAACCATCCGGTGGGAAGGCCCTATGGGGCTCGTCTACGTGTGGATCCCCGCCAGCTGGCACAAAGTCGTCTTCCTGGTCGGTGCCTGAAGTCAGAGTAGACGTGTCCGTGCCTGTGTCCGTGTGTGGGGCTGTGGCACTGGGTGGAGTTAGTTCACAACGCGGCGGAGGGTGTCGGGTGACGTCGAGGACCACTAACCCGCCCTTAGACTCACTTCCTCAGAGGCTCCCGAGGGTCCTGTGGTGGCGCAGGCCCTGGTGCAGGGGGCATCCTCTGCCTGATCTCTGGGCAGTGTGTGAAGAGTTGTTATAATATATAATATCCAGAGACACGTCAGTCGGTTTACGGGGTGAAAGGAGCCAGCAGCGTAGGGTCTGGACTGACATGCCTCCTTTTGGGTGCAGGGGACATAGGCTCACTGCCCGCAGATTCCGCTCCTTCGTGGTCTGTATAGTAGTCATCAAGCAAATCATCTGTGCCGCTGTCGGGGGTTGAATAAGTCTGTACCGGCTTTTATGGAGCAGTACGTGTCTCCACATCCCGTGGAAATTACATTGGGGGTGTCTTGTCCTCCTCCCTTTCCTTCCCCGGAGGCTTCTGGGCCGATAGTCGCTGGGCCGGCTGCTGCCTTCGTTGCTGCCTCTGCAGCTGTATCACGCCTCGGGGGTAGGGACACACGTGGGGTGGCCGTCGTAGGCACGGCCTTCACAGACCCGCTCTCCTTCAATGTGGTTGTGGTGGACGTCGATTTTGTCGACAATGGTGTTTGTTGGGGCAGTCTAATTGGTTGACTTGGAAGGCTGATTGGTCTTCGTTTTGATGGATCCTTCCTGGACTTCTTCCTCGTTGGTTTGTCCACTGATAAACAGAGTTTGGACAGGGTTACAGACTTTCTCTGGGAAGAAGACCCCTTCGTCGGCAGACTCACCGCGGAGAGTGATGGTGATCGAGCTCTGCCCGACTTGAGACCCGCATCAGCAGCGGAGCCAGCATCAAAGAGCTTGGCCTTCTCTTGGATCCTCAGAGGGAGTTTGCTCCTCGAACTGGCCAGTCTTGGGTGAGGCATGACCCTGCCCAGAGTCAGGGGCCTTGCTCGATTTGAGCTATTCTGTTAGCCTGCTGTAGCGATCTTTCTTGCTTTTCTTTGAGAAACTATGGCACACCTCGCATCCCTCCTGATTGTGGTCCGGATGCAAGCAATATAAGCATTTATGATGTAGATCTTCTATGAATACGTTCCTTAACCCACACTTTCCACAGAGTTTGAAGAGGCTCCTGCTGTCCTTCTCCTGAGACAAGTTAAAAAGGTGCAAAGCAGGCCCAATGCCGGGCCTTCTCGAAACTTTGATGGATGATCCGACGGTGGATGAAGATCTTTGCCGGCATTGGATCCCCTTAGTTGGTAGCTGCCCTAGGGACAAAAACGATAAGCAGAAATTGGTCCAAATGATTTAATGTTCTATGAAAAACTCGAAAATGCACAAAAATAGTTCGGAGAGCAACGTGAGGACTACCAAAACTGAAGTGTGCGGTAAAAATCTGAAGATGGCCAACAGGGGTGGAGCTTAGGGAGATGACTGTCACTGGATGAGGCAGTATGGCCCACAGGACAGTGATTGGTTTAGAGGAGAAATACAGTTTAAGTGAAAGTGAAACAGTTTTTCCTTTTACAGAGGATTCCCAACCTGACAACGGGGAATATTCATGAGCATGGGAATCCATGCCAGACCCTATGCTGGAGAATATTAAGATATGCATGTAGCCATCCAAAAGGCCCAAATGTCAGGAACTATGCCCATAAACCAAGACTGAAGTTGTGGTGGGAGGCTGAAGAATCAGGAATCATGCAAAAGCAAATGGGAGGAACGGACGAAAAGCTCTGGAAATCTGAGAACCAGAGCCTGGTTGGCTGCCAAGTAATGCTAACCAAGATGCTGAAATGCACTTGCACACTAAATTGTTAATGACAAAGACAGATCTTTTATAATGCTTAATGATAAATAACTTCAGACAATAATTTGAGGTGCAGGGGAGAAAGACTCGGCCTTGGTATCTAGGCTGGAATATACTAGAGAACAGAAGAAATCCAAATTTTGGAAAGCTGCGTCCCCTGCACACTGTCAATGAGGCAATAAGCCTAAGGAGATGTAAAAACAGGTCTGAATGGTTTTGAGAAGACTTTGTATATTTTACACACATAGTGTATACAATTTTTAGGATGACAGTGATATGTAATTCACTACATCCAAAGAATGACATACAATAATTCTGTTCGTTTTTAGAAGAAAAGATGTCTTCTCCTTTTTTATTATTTTCAGGTTGGCCCAACGCGTTTCGAGATTCATATTCTCTTCATCAGGGGCATAAATCTTCAATAATTCTTTCACTTTAATCTACAAATAATTAATCAAGCATTAATTACTTTTTACAAAAGGTCAAAAGAAAAATAATTAACCAAGTTGAATCACTTTTTATAGAAAACCGTCAAAAAAACAATTTATAAAGAGGGGCATCCCCTTACAAGTTCCTCAATGAACCTGACCTTGCTAGTGTACAATTGTTGAGAGTGCAATGATTTGATTCATGTTATACATTTGGTACCGAAATATTATGTCATGTGAGACCAAGATTGAAAATAATGTAGTTTTAACAAGATTTCTACACATTATGAACCTTTAATTTACATGGATATACTATCTTGAGACATAATAATGCCTAGAAAAAATTTCAATAAATAGAGCCTCAATATAAAGTAGGGAAAAGGTAGGGAGAAGGAGAACTCACCCTTCTTCCGGTAAGATAGTGGATTGAAGTACAGTGGTTGCTGAAGGTAGTCTAGTGAGGAAGCTCTGTTCTCCTATGGGAGAATAAGAGCATAAGTGCCTGCAGTCCGTGTAGGCTTAAGAAATAGCTCTATGATGCGAAAGAGAACTTACTTTCAATTAGATGATAGAAGAAGCAACAGTCCACGGCAGGATTGCGGTCAGGAAGCCCAGCTCTCAGATCGCATCTGCCGCGGACTGTTTATTTATACTCAATGATGGAGCCGTGACGCCACTCGCGCATGCGCGAGCGGCGTCACAACAACCATGACGTCATGGAATTGTAATTAGATGGGAACACATTCTTAACAAGTGTTCACTGGACTTGATTTTGCTTACCATAGAAGAATTATCAAAATCTGTCATAACGCTACAACAAGAAATAGAGGAAGTCACAGTACAATTATCAAAACTCAAAACGGCAACTGAATTGAAACAAATCTTGGAGGATACAAATAATAAATTGGATTCCTACAAACAGGACATTGAGCAAAGAAAGATCAGAAAATTTCGCTGTGACACCCTAGATTACGCCAGAGATATCATCTATTCCTGGCAGGAGTTCTATGCCAATACTAGACCTCAGCCAAGGAGACCACAGAAACCTCATAACACACCAGACAGCAATACGGATAGCAGCGAAGTGCTAAGTGGAGAAATCGATTATAGACCTCATCCTTCAGCAGCATCAACCTCCGCTAATATTCCAGCAGTAGACCAACTAGAGGATACCAGTAATAGACCGACACCAGAGAATCGACCTGTTCCTTTTTTAGGAAACAGAAGACAAGACGAGGAAAGGAGGAAACTGCGTCAAAAAAAGAAATAGATGAACATTTGGTCATCAATATATCATCTAAACCGCTGACTTCTGCTCAAATTCAGACACTCAACCTAGGAATATCCTTAATTCCAAAAAATTCTACCTCGTTCTTCGAAGAAGAAGTGAACTTGTTTAAACTCATACGGAAAATGGAGTTGAAGGTATTTTTTAAACAACATAGAGGAGAATATACGATCAAAAGACACGCCAAGATATCTGGAGTTAAAGAACAAGAGTACATTCCATCCCCAAGTCAATCACCCTCTCATTAATCTGATTACACAAAGAACTATGAAAGATTTGAAATGTCAAATACGCTCAACCTAGGAAATGCAATATCAGGAAACACCAACTGAAATTAATAAAACAACTAGCAGAAGATACCATGTTGACACTAAAACAGGCAGACAAAGGTGGAGCACTCGTCCTGATGGATACCTCACTCTACGACAAAGGATGTCGAAAACTACTGGAAGACTTGCGGACTTAAACCACTAGACAATGACCCAGTCATGGGAATTATCTCAATCATACAGACAACGGTGGACAAGGCTGAAACTATGAATTGGATCTCTGGAAAAACAGCAGAATACCTTATTCAAAAACATCCCGTCACACCGGTGTTCTATGGACTCCCCAAAATCCATAAAAATTTGAATGATCCACCATTCCGTCCTATTGTCACTGGGACAGACAGCATTTTCCAACCGCTTGCCATCTACTTAGATACTGCTCTTCAACCGGCAGTTCAATCGATCAGCACATATCTTAAAGACACCACTCACTTCCTGAGAAGCTTACAAGCATTACAGTTGGAGGATGAGACTGTACTTCTGTTTACAATGGATGTAAATAGTTTATACACTTCCATCCCTCATTCGGAAGGTATAGAAGCCATGGAGTGGTTCCTACTGACTCACAGAGATGTGAACATCAACAAAGTCTTCGCACTAGAACTGCTACATATCATACTTTACAACTATTTCAGGTACAACGGACAATATTATTTTCAAATCTCAGGTACTTCTATGGGGTCGTCAGTAGCCCCATCCTATGCCAACATTTTTATGTACCACTTTATAAAAACACACGTACTGGACAACCTCAGATGGCAGAACAAGATACAAACCTGGCTACGATACATCAACAACATATTTGGAAAGGTACAGAAGCTTAATTACTTGAATTCTGGAACTACCTCAACACCTGTAACCAAAGAATTGGCTTTACAATGGATATTGGTAAACCTACGGTTAATTTCCTAGATGTCACAGTGGAACATACTGGCACGCATATGAAAACTAAGATCTTCTGTAAACCCACAGATGTGAACAGTTGTCTGCATCATGCAAGCCATCACCCTAAACATCTCAAAGACAATTTACCATACAGTCAGTTGTTAAGACTCAAAACAATTACCTCTGAAATGGACACACTACAAGAAGAATACAATACCATGAAGAAAAGGTTCTTAGACAGAGGATTTCCTCCACAGACCATCGACAAAGCCATCATATGCACTGAGACACATGACAGAAATGTACTCTTACAGGCCAATCGAAAGAAAGAAAAAAATCTGATACATACGCTCAAATATTCAACCCAAAGTTTCCAAATTAAGAGAATCATCCACAAAAACTGGAACTTGATTAAATCAAATGAAACTTTATCCAACTTATTTCCAGATCCCCCTATGATGGCCTATAAACGTGGAAAGAACTTCAGAGACCAATTGATAAGAGCGGAAAGGAGCAAATCAACAACCCAGGAGACCCTAAGTAAACCAAAATTTGGCACTTTCGCTTGCCTACATTGCCAGATTTGTAATAACCTAATTAAAGGAGACCACATCCGTCACCCACATACGGGTAAAAAATCATGTTGAAGCACTTCGCGACATGCAACACCAAAAACGTCATCTACGCAATTCGCTGCCCTTGCGGGAAATACTATGTCGGCAAGACAAACAGAAGGGCAAAGGATAGATGGACGGAACACAAATCGTGCATCAGGACACAGAACATAAAATCACCAGTCTTCAGACATTTCCGTGACTCAAGACACAATGTCTGTCAAATGCGATTAGTGATTCTGGAGGTTCTACATCCCCTCAGCAGGGGAGGTAATCTAACTTAACTATTGGCCCAGAGAGAACTGTTCTGGATTAATAAACTTGACGCAATGACCCCACTGGGTCTTAATGAGGACTATTATTTAGGTCCATTTCTGTAAACATGGCTATTTTTCACATTCACACAATGTGCCTAATAACCGGTAATTTGTTTCTAGGATTCCCCTATTATAACACCTTTTAGGATGGTACTGACAATAGATTGTACACCCTCCCGTTTTGGGGTAGACAATTTGTACAGGTGTCTGTCCTTCCTTTTCTTTGAAATGTTGATATGTAAAAGTTGGATATTCTGGATAGTCAACATTGAATCACAACAATGCTCTCCAGTGTACTTGGATTGTTTTTATTGCAATGATCAAACCATTGTTCTTATCTTTTTCATTAATGCAGCTTTCAAGAATGGCTCTTTAGCCGTTTACACCATTAGTTTGTGGCAGTAGGCAGTTGCAGTTTGACATGCAACATAATACCTTTTAGATTAATTCTTTTCACTTTTTTTCATAGACACACAGTGAATAGTGAGCCTTTATAACATTCCACTTTCACAGACCTTAACAGCGCGTGACAACAGTAATGTTATCACATCTCGTCTACTTACCTTCATATTGATTACAGGGTGTCGGGTGACGCGTTATTGACGCCGCCCGCGCACACGCATCCTGATATTTCCTGACATTACGCCGCTCGCGCGCGAGTGACATGGTTGTTGTGACGCCGCTCGCGCGAGTGGCGTCACGGCTCCATCATGGAGTATAAATAAACAGTCCGCGGCAGATGCGGTCTGAGAGCTGGGCTTCCTGACCGCAATCCTGCCGTGGACTGTTGCTTCTTCTATCATCTAATTGAAAGTAAGTTCTCTTTCACATCATAGAGCTATTTCTTAAGCCTACACGGACTGCAGGCACTTATGCTCTTATTCTCCCATAGGAGAACGGAGCTTCCCCACTAGACTACCGTCAGCAACCACTGTACTTCAATCCACTATCTTACCGGAAGAAGGGTGAGTTCTCCTTCTCCCCACCTCTTCCCTACTTTATATTCAGGCTCCATTTATTCAAATTTATTCTAGGCATTATTATGTCTCAAGATCGTATATCCATGTAAATTAAAGGTTCATAATGTGTAGAAATCTTGTTAAAACTACATTATTTTCAATCTTGGTCTCACATGACATAATATTTCGGTACCAAATGTATAACATGAATCAAATCATTGCACTCTCAACAATTGTACACTAGCAAGGTCAGGTTCATTGAGGAACTTGTAAGGGGATGCCCCTCTTTATAAATTGTTTTTTTGACTGTTTTCTATAAAAAGTGATTTAACTTGGTTAATTATTTTTCTTTTGACCTTTTGTAAAAAGTAATTAATGCTTGATTAATTATTTGTAGATTAAAGTGAAAGAATTATTGAAGATTTATGCCCCTGATGAAGAGAATATGAATCTCGAAACGCGTTGGGACAACCTGAAAATAATAAAAAAGGAGAAGACATCTTTTCCTCTAAAAACTAACAGAATTATTGTATGTCATTCTTTGGATGTATTGAATTACATATCACTGTCATTCTAAAAATTGTATACACTGTATGTGTAAAATATACAAAAAGTCTTCTCGAAACCATTCAGACCTGTTTTTACATCTCCTTAGGCTCATTGCCTCATTGACAGTGTGCAGGGGATGCAGCTTTCCAAGATTTGGATTTCTTCTGTTCTCTGGCTGCTAAGTAATGACCAGAATCATGGAAACAAGACTGCACACCCGATGAAGGAGAGGCAACTAAGGGAAGGCATACAGGAAAAGGTCTTCCAAAGGAGTCTTCAAGCTTTTCCACAAAGTGCACTTTGGGCTCTGAGAAAATTCCGGTACCACTAGGGGAGTGCAATACCAAGTTGTGATCTTGGAAGTTCCACATAATGAGAGCGTTTGTCTCTGGGTTGCTCTCCCCGGTAGGTGCAGACATAGGTGTGACCTAATGAGAGAGAGAGAGGGCACTCCCAAAGCTACACTGCCAGAAAGGCCAGCTAAGGCAATCTCATGCCTCCCTGCTTGATTTAAAACATAGCGGTCGAATTATCCCTCAAGATCTGGCTAACCCGGCGAGCAAAGTTCAAGAGGAAAGCACTCAGTTATAGAACACCAACAGCTCCTGTATATTCATGTGCATCAGTCTCTGCGCAACAAACCACAAATCAAGTACCTGCATGCCCCATTCAGTGTAGCCCATCACAAAAAGGAAGAATCTATTGTGATGGTTGCTGAAGGAATTGGCTCCGATTTACTCATTCTCTCCACCACTAGAGGGCCACCTGCAGGCCCTTTAGAATGGTGATCTATGTCATGATTCTAGACAGAGAGTAGATATAACTTCCTCATCCCAAGTGTGGCATGGGTGGGTGAAGGGGACGGCAGATTTAACTGTACCTTGGCCCGTTTTACTAGTCATCAAGTTGATGCCCAGTAAAATAAATGCCATGCCTGGGGAAGGCAGCATAATGAGTATACTGAAGTGGTACTGGCTGCCACATCTTTCCTGTGATGTGGCATTTTTTACGGTGACTCCCCACGTACATGCCTCAAAGTACAAATGTAACTAGCCGCCACTGTCCCACGAGATCTCCCAACAGTGGTTGGGCTCCAGGCATTACAAACAGAGCGTGGGTCCATTGCAGGAACCCGCCGGTCACTGCTGGTGTAAACACTAAACATGGATTTACCTGGCTTAAGCAGAGGAAAGGAGTCAGCAATGATACCGGGCACCACAGAAGAAAAAAAAAAAAAGGCCAAAAATCAAGCGTGAATGAAAGAGGAAAAGTGGGCATGAAAACTTCCCCTCTCGCTGGAGAAAGGGACATGTGGAGGCAAGGCCGGAGGCAGTTCGTACGCACATGCGGGACAGTATGTTAAAAAAAATACTACAAGACCATTTTCTGCTGGAAAATGGCTCCAGACCCGTCCAGCTGCAATAGAAGCTCTCATGAGCATCTGTTGAAAACCTTTACAAAGAAGGCTGATTGAGTTCCATTCCACTTTGCATAGAAAGGGTGCTTCAGCACAAATTAGCCACGTGTGAAAACATTCGTAACACTATGGAACATTGTTTCAGTTAATATGAAAGACATTTTTCAATTACACTAGCGCATTGTGATTTATACCATGTTATAAACACCACATTTCGTAATGTATCCATTTTTAAACTAGAGCAAAACAAACTGGTTGATGGCTGGAAGGTTTAGAATTAATCTTAACCTCATGCATCTCTCTGGGCAACCCTCCAGACCACCTCTTTGTTCACCTGCCAAAATTACAGAAAGGGAAAGGACCATATGCAAATCAGGCTTGGTCCCACCCCAAAAGAGACAGTGCCCGTCTGCGTGAGACCACAAGCATGTCTGCTCCCACCCATTTTAGTTTAGGGTGGGAGCAGACATGTTTCGGCATCATTGGGCGTCAGTGAGGTATAGCTTGGGTCTCTTGGCCGAGCAGACATGGGACCCGTGTATAGTCTTACCCCGTCCCAGTCGGGGTAGCTACAGCTTTGTTGGGCCTTTTCCTTTTTATCTTCTAGGACAGCTTTCCGAAGAAAGCTGGCTTAAATTATGTGAATGTGCATAGTCAAGTTGCTCATGGAGAGATGGGACACACTACCGCCCCTCTACACAACTTCAATGCAGTGAACAAATGAAAAAAACTTTAATGATCCTAGGATGCATCATTTCACAATGCACACATGTTGGTGTCATCCCCCAAGCCTAGAAACCAAAGCCAGCAGTAGTCTGGCTTTAAGGCTTACATTTGGTGCTTGCAATTATTTGATTCACCAAAAAAGGAACTTTGATGATAAAGCATGGGTGGCTCCATTCTAATCCATGTGCAAATGTCTCATGATCAAGTCAACCAGGAGGTCTTCAATACCCCAGCCTGAACATTGAGCCATTGGACAAATAAGGAATTTGATAGTGGGTGCAATCTAATAAAAAACAAATTAGTGGCAAGATATTAAGGAAGTAATAAAGTACTTCCCAACTAAATGGGACCACCTGACTGTAAATGTGAAAAGGCCATTCTTGATGGCCAGAAAAAAATGGTGGAAAGGAAGAGAAGAATGTACAAGGAAGTATGTTGAAACACAGGAACGTTGCAATTGTGTCACAAAATGGTGATATGGAATTAAAAGGTATTTATGAATGCACTGCAGTGTACAATGCAATATTAAAAAAAAACATGGCAATATAGGAGTCTCCATTTACCTGGCCTGATGGTGCTGTCCCTTCCAAACAAGTGCAGGCGCCTCCTACCCAAACAGAAATGCTCAATAATGTGAAAGATCTCCACTGGCTTCTCTATGTTGCCGATTTCAGGCTCTTCTGTGATGATTAGGTCGATGTCCACATTAGCGTGGATGAAATCCCCATCTGAGCTGCGGCGAACAGTTCCTCTGATTCCCATTAAACAATGTTCCTAGGAAAAAGGCAGAAACATAGCTGAACAAAGAGGAAACACAGTAACTGCAACCTCTTGTGACAGGCATGAGGCAATTACAAATGGGACATATGGTAACAATTGTATGCCTTCATTAAAATGGCTGACTAACCTTGAGGTTTAACACCGCGCGTTCGCTAGTCATGGGACTGAAGATCAGGTGCAAGGCAAAAAGAGACATCATTGGCATAATGTCTAGGCCTACCCTTTGACTTTATATTATATATTACAACATTTAATAACCAGCCAACAAGTCCATACTGAAGTTGAGTCAGTGAGTATTGCGGAGGTTGATGCACATTGACATTGCACATAGACTCTTTAGCTCCACCTGGACCATAGCAACAGCTCTCGTGCTGCTCCTTTCTCCGTTTTCCCTCCCAACTTGTATATGCTGCTTTTGCATTAATTTGCTACACAACTGTCCCAACTCAAGTTGCAAACGTGCTTGTGTGTCCAATTTGCAAAATGCCACCTCATGCACACACCTTTCCCGTAGTTTGCTATGTGTATATATGCCTGTAACTCAAGCTCTGAACTTCCTTGTAACCTGTATTCATGCCTGTAACTTAAGCTGCGAACTTCCTTGTAACCTCTGCACCCCGATGCCTCCGGGTCTGGCGCGCATTACAAATAATAAACAAACATGCCACCCCAACCTGGGATAAGTACCATTGCCATTTGCTTTTCTGCCAATGATGCTCAGAAACCGAGAAGACCAATCTCTTTTGGTCGTGGCGAATAGGACTGAAATGTGGAGATCATTCGAGCCCTCTGACCATTCTTGATTGAAGCCACATGCCTTCCATTAGATGTCCTGCCAAAGGTTCACACTGCTCGGACCATGTTTTGCTAAAGCGCATAGGATAAAAGCCAGGTCATATTTGGATGTGCAGAAAACTAATTAAGGTTTGTAAAAAGGGGACATATTGAAAGGATATATGGTTTGTTTCCTGGATAAAAAAAGAAAGTGTTTTTCAACCCTTCTACATTTCTTTGCACCTGGACAACTGATAGTTTAGGGAAGAAAAAAAAGTTTCCTGTAACGGTTCACCAACATCAATTAAAATGCATGTCAGAAAACCCAGAGCCTTGGTAGAGTGTCTTGAACATGTAAGAATGCAGACTGTTTCCACGTGCACATCATTGTCACTAAAAAGCTATTATGTGAGGCCACTGCTATACAGTTGATTTTTTCTGTGTCTGCCCCACCCTCATTTATACTACCGAGCTGCCGGAATCCTCTTATCTGGGCTCCCTCATCTTCCTCGCTGGTGTTTTTGCTGCTGGGTTAAGGGGCTATGCTGTAGGAAGGCTGGTTACTCTTCCATTTGACCGACGAGGTCTTCATTGGCCCAGGGGTCAAGCCCCTGGGCTCTGCATCCTTCAACTTCACACCTAGGCAAAAGCACTGCATTACCAAGTTATTTCATTCTGCTGGAGCACTTACCTCAGAATCCTTGGGTGAGCACTTATTGGAGATCATCCTCATAAGGGGTCCCCTCCGCTGGTCCGGGGTAAAAGCTTAACGGAAGCTGGCCACATTTCCCATTGAATAATATTTGGGGTATTCCTGCCTTTTGCTGCCTCATCTCCTGAGGTGCCTGGTTCTTCAGCCAACCTATAAATCTCTTCCTTGGGTCTCTTCTGGTGATCCCGGGGGTTGTTTGCTGCTGAATCGACACCTGTGGGATAAATCAGACTTACCTTAAATTGTCACCATACACACGGCTGGTTTACTGGCTTTGTCCTGTTCAACTATGGCCCTTTCCAGTCACCTTGGAACTGACCTAAAGTGACTGTGTGGCTACTTACATGCCCATGGGCATTTGTCCTGTACTCGTCTGGGGTTCGGAGAGTTCTAGGCAGAACTAGATTTTTAGCAATTACCTGTGATTTTACATGTATTTTTAAAGTCATGCTCTCCACTTCTTTCACTGTGAATGTAGTTGTATGCTGCATCTAATTTTGGTGACCGTGTAACTATTTTCCCCAGCAGTGAATTACAATGGTTTTTTGTTTTGGTCTAAAACGTATTTGGATTTTTTGGAGGCTGCAGTGGGCAGTGGTCTGCAGAGGTGATGTCAGCTGTAGAATGCAAGTAGGAACTGAGGTAAGAGGGTTTTATTAGTGGCAGTTACAGAGCAAGTGAGAAGTAACTAGGCTGGATGGTGGCACCGGTACGCATGGGCAACAACAGCAGGAAATGCTTACACCTTATCCATTACTGAGAGCACTGCTCATATAAAGAAAGGTGACTTACCATCCTCACACTCATATCTTTGTGACTTGCTTGAGTGTGTCCACCGGGGCCCCGGATATCTCACACCATTGTTGACGAGGAATTAAAGGCCCTTTGGGGCTGCTGCAGGTGGTGCAGTAAAGAAGACAGACTACCACCCCGAACCTCCCACCCAGAACAAGACACCACTCAGGGCTTAAGCGCCAACAGCGACCACCGCATTTTCCCCAGCCAGTGAAGAAGATGGTGGGTGCAGTGTGTCATCCAGCTGGTAGCATTGGGAGAACTGCAGGAGGGCTGCCCGTGTGGTGGACATCCGGTGCCTCCTGTGCCGTGCTAGTGGGTGAGTGGTATCGGCTGTGGCGAGCAGAGAAGATTGTTGGCCCTGTGGGGGTAGGAAGAACGATGCAGAATCAGTAGCGCCAACCAATCTGAGCTACGGAGTGGTTGTGGTGATGTCACTGCAAGGAAGACCAGTAGGTGATCACACCAGTTATCAGCGTCATTTTGCAGTAGTCAGTTGGAGGGACCACGTGTTCAGAGGTAAACGGCACAGTGTTGCTCCACACTGCTGGCGCTCGCAACTACGGTACATGCCTTACAAGGACAGTAATGCAGTGGTCTTGTGAAAAGGTGCAGCAGAAGAAGATGATCACATGGAGAAGGACTTGTCAATGGGAGGTTATTCCCAGGGGAACTGAGCAGTATTGAAGGGGTAATGCAGTAGTTGCTCAGAGAATCATTGTGGTTCAGAGGAGGAAGAGATGTTGGCAGCAGGCTTGGGGTTCTGTTTAGTGTGCAGTGATGGTTTAAACATGTTGGGAAATGACTATTTATTGACATTACTGGAACTGGATCCGGACGGGTTACATTTATTCAAGGCGATTACATTGAGACATGTAAATGTGGATTAGGGTTGTGATGGCTTATTCTCAATGTTTGTTATGCTACTGTAGTAGTTAAGATGGTTTTAATGTTCCCATTTTCAATCATAGCTGTGTATTTAAGTGCGATTTGTCCGCATTCGAGACATATCTGAGTTATCATTTGAGAAGTGGAATGTGGTTTTATGTAGGATAATTACCAGTATGTATGGGCATTATGTTTTTGCCTAGGTTATGCCAAGTTATAACTACCCTGTCTTTTATTGACCGTGATCAATGAGGCTGAATGGTTGTTTGGGGTGATGTGTAGTTCTAAAAGGAGAAATTACTTTGGAGCCGCTGCAGAGGAAGGATCCAGAGATTTGGCTGAAAACCGCCACAATTCGTGTTTAAAACGATGGGAAGCAATACATTTCTTCTTATTTTGTGGAACAGAACCGGAAAGAAGCTGTGAAGACAGCATAAAGCAGAAGAGGTTAATATAAGCCTATGAACCAACTGTTCACTGCGTCATCTCCTAAGAGTATGCTAGCCACGACAGAACTGCAGACACTTTACCTTGGGTAGGAATCCAGGTCACACCTTCAGTGATACTTTTTTTTGTAAAAGCGTGGGGCAGCATATGAAGGGGGTATTTTCCATGTGGAAAGCTGGAGGACAGCAAAATGAACAATATTAATGGGGCAATATAAGGAGAAATTCTCCTTGACTCCAACGTGTGTTTTCCCCCACTCTGACCACTGTGAAGGCTGAAGCCTGTAGCTGTCGAATGCCAATTTCCAAAGTCGATACACGCCGCGTACGATGGTCTATCTTGCAATCGTGTTCAGTCAAGACATCTCGCCAACAGTTTGTTAGAATAAAATACATTTAAATGTATCTAAACCACACACGCACGCGTCCTTTCCTACAGGTAGGTAAATGTACAGATCCTGAAATCACTATGCCAGTACAAGGGCTTGAACAAGCAACCTCTATTACGGTACAGAACAGAGTAACCCAACAAGTAGAAATAAGACAGTATAACACAAAGGGAGGGAAAGGGTTAAGCAAATAGAAAACAGGTCAACACAAAAAGCAAAGAGTTAGAAGTGTAATACTGGGCTTGTGTTTCTTAAAGTTTGTCCATAGGAAACAATGGACAAAATCCATAGGAAAGCTGTGGCTATAGCTAAGAAACGTTTGTACCCACAGATTCGGACAAAGGAGCAACACAGGAACCCCATTAAAAAGTTCCAGCTTCGCCACCAATCCAGATTAGGATGAATGCAGAGCAGGATTTCAACCAATGCAAGTCAATGGTAATACATGGTAGATGGGGCTTGCAATACACACTACTCCTTATCCCAGGGGACCCCCAAACGTAGACTTCAAGGAAACTATTAGGACCCACATGAGCCAGTAAAGTACTCATGGTGCCAGTCACTACGAATCTGTACCGGGAACAGTGGAAAAACAAGATAAGAACACAGATTGCGTTACAGGTCTGGAGAAGAGTTCCAGTAGCAAGGGACCAGAATCATTCCAGCTCTCCAAATTACATCAGAGGATAGCACAAAAAACCTTTGGAAGCCAGCCAATTAGGCTGGCAGTACAAACCACCAAAAACACTGGCCCCACCCACATACAATATACACTGGAGATGTCTAGGGCAGACAACAAGGCTAACCTAGCCAGTTCAAACCACTCCAAAGAGTACCTGGAGGTGCTCAATGAGCTGGCATCATTTTCCACTCAAAGAGAAGAGTCCAAGCAAAATGGTCAGGAGCAGCAGGGCTCAATTAAAAAATACATTAGTATCGCAGTGGCTACCACATTGGTGCATTGGGCTACTAACAGTAAATTACGGCACACCTTGTGCAGTCAAAACTAAATTGCAGCTTCCCCCATCTTTCTCCACAATACACTTGTTGGGTGATTGAATGACACAGACTCATATGGGGTGCTATATAGGCACCCTTCCCCTGGTAGCCATATAAACTACTAGGGCAGAACACTCAAAAAAAGGTTACAGTGGTAGGGGGAACAGCAGCGGAAATGTCCCTACCCAAATAACTAAAGACGAGAAAACAGGGAATCCAGCAATAAACAAGAAACACATTTGGGAGGCCCACAGAGTGGACAGCGCAACTCTGAAATACAGGTGTCTGCCCAAGAAAGCCTGTACAACCAAATGACAAAATAATGATGGCATCTTCACAATGAGCAGATCTCTGAGCAAAATGCTTTCACTATGGCTTCAGTTCTCTATCCAGTAAAAAGGAATCACATATGTCCTCTGGAATAAGTTGCACGAACCATCACGGAATACACCCTGGGACATCCAAGACAGCACAAGCATCTCCCAGTGCAGGTCTATACTTGCTCAAGACTACCCAAGAAATAGTCCGAAATGAAGCAGAATGTTCCTAGAAATCGAGTGCAAGCCACCCGTTTGGAGGTGATGGCACGTGTATATTGTAATTATTCAAATCAAAAGTGTTAAAATGTGTTTGAGTGTTTAGAATGGACAGACCATTTCAATCCACTGCACAGGGATCTGAATTGATGATGGCAATGGATCCCAGTAAAGGGTGTACCTCAATAAGAACCATACGAAAGATAGTTTGGCCTGAAAAAGACTAATGTTTTAAGGGATATATACAATTGTGGACACCTTTAGTCAAAACAGGAGAAAACTGAACATCAATGATCTCAGTAGTATATTTCAAATGTATCACACCACACAAGCCCATTTTAGGAAACCTTAAGTTAATGGCCCTACCAGAGTGTGGAATGGTACCAGAATGTCTTATGGCAGCCCATTCCATAATACAACTCCACCCGAGTAAATATGAGCATCCAAGAGTTCAAGGAGAGCAATACACATCTCTAATGGAGACAATGTGGACACAAGAAAGTGGGGACATTGGTTCATCGATTCACAATTAGTGGGAAATCACTAGCTTTTCATCGAAGTATTCTCATTCTGCTCAAACTACACAAACCAGCTCACTGCATTAATTTACTCATTTGCAAAAATATGTATATTCATAAACAGGATTCAGTATTTCTACCTTTGTTCTCTGAAAGACTGCCTTTGGATCCAGAGTCTTTGTCTTTCCAGGATTGTCTTTGTTAGTCTTAATCCAGCAAATATCTTCACATCTCCTGAAACCCCACTTGCGTAAGCACTGAAAGCAAGGTTTCATGCAAACAAGTAAAATATTAATTATTTAAACTAACTTTTTTTTAAACAGAGAAACAAACACTTTGAATCATTCAGATCAATCAAAAAAGGTCAGTGAAGGTGTTGAGATGGATTTTCAGGATCAAACCGGTGTACAGATTCTGAGACCATTCTATTCTGGTGAACAGGGAAAGGACACTAATGTCTAGCCAAACTATCAGATAGTATGACTGAGCAGCAACGCTTCCACTTAAGAGGGTGAGTGTAGCGAAGGATTCAGTTACGGACAGACATAGCACTCTTAAAACAAGTTAGGCATAATATATACAAAAACATTTAGGACTTGAACAACTCACCAATTCAAAGCCATAGGTAAGTAAATCACTAAACATACACTACTGTTATACGCACATTTACATTTGAGATGCTCTGGCTAGAGCACCAACCCCTGCACTTTTAAATACAGTACCATCAGCAATCGAACGCTGTAGTGTAGCATAGAAAGTGAAGAAAAGACAAGGTAAGTAAACCAATTTGAAAAGTAATATGTAGGAAGCAAGGAATTCAAACACACAACTATATAATTATAAGGTTCCAACACTTAAAAAGTCCTTCCCATGCTGGAAGAGATGGGGCCAAGTGCCCATCGACTCACAAGTTGAAATACAACCTTTGCAGGAGGGGTAGGCGTCTTTAAGGTAGTGTGAACAAGTGTTGGGAAAGCCAACAGGCAGTTTGTAAGTGTTTTTAAGATGATGAACAGGTCAAGTTCTTAGGAGATTGTTTCCCAATCCCACTACTTTAGGAGATGCCAACAGAAAGATCCTCCACCAGAACTCCCCTGATCACAGTCAGGCAAGGGAAAGATAGGGTAAGGACAATATACTCTATGGAGGGGGGCACATACAGGTATGTTAACTCACTCCCTGCACTCCCGTTTCACACGGGAACCCTGTGCTTCGGGCCTTCATTCTGTTGGAAGGGTTCCATAGAGGTCTATGGAGGGAAAGCAGCAAAAATCTTTCTTAACACAGGATGTCTAGAGCCACAGAGGTTCACTCCAACATCAAGCCCAAAGCAGGGTGACCACCTCTTGGGGCTGCGACATCTCCGGCTTGATTCTGGGGGAGGGGTGACCGTTCGTGGAGCAACAGATGCCAGGTAACACCTCCATCAAGAGAGCTGTGCTTGAGGTTGGTGGGTGACAATGCTCACCTCACCCTAATGCCCCCCGCCTGTGGCAGGAGCTCGCCAATTGAGCCTACTTGGCATGTCTGTCCTTTTAAGGGACCTTAGAATCCACCATACACATTGCACACCTCACAGGGGATCCTAAAATGAGGTCAGATATGGTGCCAGGTTGATACAACACTTTTGACATGAATGAAACGGCAAGGTTGCCAAATAGGAGACATAAACCAATCATGCTTCAGAATGCTGCGGTTTAAGAAAGATCCTGGGAGGCGGAAGTAGGTCCTTATTCAAGGAAGATGTTTTGTCAGAAGGATGTTGGTAGTTTGAAAGTGGAAGCCCGGTGCAGTAGGATGGAGAAAGAACATTTAGAAGGAGGTGGGGAATGAAGACAGAGGCTGGAGGAAAAGGAAGAGGTGGGCTGCAGCGAAACGGGGAAGTAGGAGGAAAGACTGACGAGAGGAGAAGAATAAGGAGGTGGTGATGCGGAACAGAAGACGTGGTGAGGTTAATAAGGTGGTGGTAGGGATCAACAGGGTGTGTGAAGAAATTGAAAAGTGTAAGGAGGTGGTGAGGCACATCAGGAGGAGTGAGGAAGACTGGGTTGGTGGAAACTCCATCAGAGGATAGGAGTTCATTAAGAAAGACATTGGACTAGGAGAGATGTAGGAAACTGGAGGGGAAGGCCTTAGGTTGTAGAGGAGGAGCAGACAACTCCCCAAACATTGAGAGTTGAGAAAAGGCAGGATGGAGGAACAAGCATGTGGTGAAGCTTCAATGAGGTGGGAGATGAGACTAGAACAGAAAGTAGAAGTAATTTGTTGATAAGCCCCTTAGCAGCAAAAACATCCTATATCATCAACAAGTTAGGGGAAGGTTGGGTGATGGAGAGCACAAGAAAATCCCCCAAAGAGGGCTATGTTATGGCACAACCAGTTGAAGTGGCTTAAAACTAAGTGGTAAATCTGGGGCCTAGGCTAAAGGTCCTCAGCCACACCGCTTTGCTGCTTTTGAACGGATGTCCGCGATTTCACTGAATCCACTTCACCTAAAGGTGAAATCTTCAAATTTTCTTTCTTCAAATAGTTTTTTTATTATGCGTCGGGAGACTCCCCACTCCCCCACATCCCTCTACCTTATCCTATATCCCCTTACTCCAACCCCCATCTATGTTTTAAAATGTACCCACTCACCTAAAAAAAAAAAATTTAAAAAAAAAAAGATTTCTGATAAGGTGAAAAAGGATTCGGTGAAATCTACGGTATCGGTTTTGAACACCACAGCGATGCAAGATCTGGGGAGAGCCAAACAACCAGAACAAGAAGAAACTAACCAGAGGAACCAATAGACAAAGAAAAAAAACACAGGCCACTTAAATCGCCAAACTATATTGATTATCTCTGTTACGGGACCATTCGGGAACAACGTTGAAAAAGAGAGCTTCATTGTCCAAAGACTATTTCCCAAATGTAACTAAGAAGATGCTATTCAGCGTTCAATTGCGGGTTTCTTTTGGTTATCATATTAGGGGAACTTCAGTATCCACCTAGAGACTTTTCCTTTCGTTTTAGAAGCCACAGAGCAGGCATCTAGTGTCTGTGCTATAAACCAAGAAGTTGTGGCAATAATCATGCATTATTGGGCATAACTAACCATCTTGAATAAAATCCTATATCAAAAACTCAATCACTGGTGTGTGCAGGCATCCAGATAAGCATCATACTGGGCTTTTTTATTCATTAAAATTGTGTAAATACAACTTTTATCTTTCTATGCGTACCATTTATGCACCAGTTGAGAACAGAGTGCAATGCAAAGGGCAAGTGACTTGATGGAAACCAGAGCACCTCTTGATTCTCATCTGCATGGATGATATTGCAGGCCATGTAGGAGAAGGTCAGACATTTTTCTCTGTGCTGCACGCAACACACCTGTCAGTAACAGCACACAGTGGGAGGAGGAATGGTTTCTTTCCGTTTAACCTCTGCTGTGTTTTTGGCTCTGTAGATTCTCAGGGAAATGATGCATTTCATAATGCATGGTTATTTATTCTCCTAGCATGTTGGGATCATGGCAGTAACAAGATAATACAATTGGGAAGTTTTCTTTTAACAAACAAATGATGCTTTTTAGTGAATGTTTTCTTGCATTCCAACAATGTATTTTTCAGAGTTCCTGTGTTGTGTGCATTTATTATTAATGACAGTGATGTGCTATTTATATAGGGCATTTGCCAAATCTCTGTACATATTTACATACAATTATCACCTAACTGACGTGGATACTCATTATCGACCTCAGAAGGATGAAAGGGCTGAGTTGGCCTTGACGGGATTCGAAACAGTCACTTGCAGATCTTTCTGACCTGCTGAGATAGTTTACCGGTGCGTGATGCATCAAGATGTAGCCATGTGGTGTGTGCAGACAAATTAATGAGTGAGAAAAGGTTTTTCACAAATGTAATTACTTGTTTGAACCCAGACCACTTTGCCACACAGCTGTTTTGTGTTATATTCATTTTCAAGTTTAGTAATGTTCTGGTTGCCTTTCACATAATATGCACACTCTAAGGCAAATTATTTGTACTCTTATAATTTAATATACACTCCAATTATTAAAACAGTGCTCATTACTGCCACCTCGTAACCTTATCTGGGGCACAGATGAGTATGCAATGTCTAGTTTAAACATTCGTCAAACCTTCGCATGCAATCAATGTTGTAAATGGTACTATAAATGTTCAATGGCATCAAAGCCCTTTCTCAATGGTGAGTGTTATTACAGTAATCATAGTGGTCACAGCCTCTTTCAAATCTACACATTCAAAACCTGACTCTCCAGTCAGCGCAAGTACTGTTACAAACCAAAAATGAAATGGTTACATTTGTAATGAAATGGACACTCACTTATTTTAGTGGTAATCCAGATAGGTATTTAACTGATTTATGTACAGCTTCATGCAGGTTTCCCTTAACTTCTAAGCAGTGTAATTGTTATTACCTTAGTGGATAGTTTAGTGACATCTGAACAATCTAAGGTTCACTTGTATGTTCGAACAGAGGGCCTAGGATTGGCTGAGCCCATCACCTTCTGGTCTATCGCAAAGCCGGCAGGCTTGCCGGCCCACTACCAAAGGCTCTGTGCCTGTCAGGGCCTTGCTGGGCATGTGGCCCCACTCTTCGGTACTGCTGGCAAAAACCTGAATTATGCTGGGCACTGCATCCTAGCACCTCTGGACTGTGGCATCCCTCCTGCCATCACGTGGGAACGGACTGTTGTTCAGTGGTCTGCCTCATCTCTCCTCGACTCTACCCTCCTCTTCCTGGCATTTCCATTGCCCTAATTCTGTTGACCTATGTACGTTTATAGGGACGATCTACCTCAAACTGATTTCTTCCTCTCCGGAGCTCCTATCACACTGCCCACACTTTTGTACTGCTGTGCTATAATAACTCTGTTGTTCGTTTTTAGGTGTGCTTTCTCCCTGCTCTCTTCATGCATGGATTGTGAATGTTAGTTTAAAAACGAATTTAGATGTGCCCCCCATCCTGCCTTTGCTTAGTTCTGCTAGTTAAAATTCTACTTACTCCCTTGCTCTGTTTTGTTTCTGTCCCTTGCTCCCCTGTAGGGCCCACCGTTTCTTCCCATTTCTATTTGTTTCCTCGTTCGCTTGCGCCCTCCTGTAAACTCCCTCCTGTGGGCCTGAGCTGGGTTAAGTGTAGCACGCTTTGTGCCCCCTCATAATAGCACTCTCTACCTCGCCTATCTTCTCCAACTGTTTCTCCTTCTCCTACCCTTCACTGCTCACCAAGTCTGGCAGGAAGAATTTTAAGGACACACTTTGCGCCATCCCAGTCCTTCCTATCGCTGACACCTATGTCGTGCTTCCACCAGAGAGACTCACACCGACATCCTCTTTGTTGTTCCTTCCCCCGCTCTATGGACTCTTCATATGGTTGCTCTGCTCTCTCCCTACTCTTCCTCACAGATCAGTGGTGGCACCCGTTGAGAGGTCCTTCTTGCCTTCTTGTCTATCAAAATTGTACCATCTTGGTACAAGGGCCTCAATCCAACCTCCTCCTTTTTGATAGGCTCCTCCCTCACCTTATAGACTTTCCACCTTCCTCCTCACTTGCTCCCTTGCCAACTGCATCAAAGGCCTCAATGTCTCCCTTGCCAGCTAGGCACACCTTGGATTCCTTGCCTCCACCCGATCACACTGCTGCTCTAAATATGGCTCCTTTGGCTTCTTCTACTATCTGGGCTTCCTTGCCCACACACTGAGTACTAGCATCCTTGTCAGCCTCTCCCACGCGGGTGCCCTGGCCACCCACTGCCTATGCATCTGGGGCTCCATAGCCCTCTGCAACCCCTCCTTCACTGGCGCCAGTGTCATCCATTACTGTCCCAGCTCCCTTGCCTGCACCCCCTTCGGGTCCTCTGTCTTCTCATGCCTCCATCTCTTTGGCACCTGTGCTGCTTACGGGTGGGACCTCTGTCCCCTGCACACCCCCCACCCCGGAAGTCCTTCAAAAAATATCTTTCCAGAGTGGATCCTTGTTTCAACATTCCCATTCAGGCCTATTCCTCTTTCGAATGCCTGGTCTGCAGGCTCTCTCTCAGTCTCCTCTCTTACTCGCTCTCGCTCTCTCCATTTTATCCTCTGGTCCGACGCACACGGCTGGCCACGCCTTTGAAACTCATCTCCACAGACATCCCTCTCACTACTTCACACTCATGGACTGATCACTCTTCTCTCCTCTCACTTGAAGCTTTTTCCGTCAGCACTGGTACATCCTGCACTGCCTCCCACCTAAAAGGTCTTCCGACCCATGAAAAAAGTGTCAGTGGCTGCCTTTGCCTCCACCTAATTTCCTACTCCTGCGGCTGACTCCCACATGGACACAGCGCTCTCCAGCTTTCACCTTTCCATCTCCAATACTCTAAACATCCTTGCCCCCGTCATGAGGATCCAACTGATGGCTCCCAAAAAGTGTCCGTCCCTGTCCGTCTCTGTCATCATGTCCTGGGTCCCCTTCAACTGCCCCCAACAAACCCCCTCTTCTCTCCTCCCTCTCCCGTCACACCTGAGGTGGTTTCTAGACGGGTCCAGTCTATGAAGCCCTCTTCCAAACAAGTGGACTCTTGCCCCCCCCAATTAATTTTACCTACTGAACAGGCTCACCTGAGGTGAACCGGTGGCATAGCACCGCTTGGCCGACTCTTGAATCCTCCCTGGAATCCCTGTCGACGCAGTAAAATCTCATGAAGGTGTGCGTGGACCTCCACATAGCAGCCCTGCAGATGTTCAGCAAGGGCACACCAAACAGGAACGCAATTGCAGCGATTGCTCTAGTGGAGTGGAGTCTTGGACGTCCGTCAGTGGTCGGTTCGCCAAACGATTACAGTGTGTGATGCAGCCGGAGAGCCACCTTGAGATGGAAGCCTTGGACAAGGCCTTCCCATGGTTCACAGGACCAAAGTTCATAAACACTTGAGATGTCTTCCAGAAAACTCTTTGTGCGTGATATGTAGAACTGTAGAGCATGAGCAACGTCCAGCGAGTGCAAGGCTCTTTCAGCCGGTGATTAAGGCTTTGGCAAAAACCCAGGTAACACCAAAGGATCATTGAGGTGGAAATCAAACGGAACCTTCGGCATGAAGGAGGGGTGCCTCCGCAGCACCACCCTCGATACGTGGAAAGTCAGATATGGCTGCTTGCAGGATAGGGCCTGGATCTCACCCACCCTCCTGGCAGAGGTGATGGCCACAAGGAAAGCTGTTTTCCATGAGAGGAACGAGAGGGGCCTGATGCATAGGCTTGAAGGGGGCTCCCATGAGCCTCGTCAGCACCACGTTGAGCTCCCACACCGGGGCAGCGGCCTTCATTGGCGGGAACTATCAAAACAGTCCTTTGATGAGGTCCTTGACAGAGTGCCAAAGAGAAGCTCTTCCTGGAGACCTGGTGTAGTGGGAGATAACAGCCAGATGCACCTTGATAGAGGCATGCACCAGCCCCGCCTTGGCCAAGGACAAGTATGGAAGTATCTGCAGGGCCGTGACCCTCAGGAGGGGTGATCTTCTGCGACCGGCACCACGTAGCAAAACGCTTCCACTTGTGACCGTAGCATTTAAGCGTCGATGGTGCTCTGGTCTTGGCAAGGACCTCCCTGCAGTCCGCTGGCAACTTTAGCCTCCAAACTCTATGGCTGCAGGAGGTAAGCCCTCAGGTTCAGTGATCCTGGGTGGTGATGCAGTACTTCCTTCTCTGGTGAGCAGATCCGCGACCACCGGCAGCTTGACCGGAGGTGAAGCTGACAGGCTGAGAAAGTCAGGGGTACCAAATCGGCCTCAGCCACGCCAGCGCAATGAGTATTGTCCTGCATCGGCACTGTCTGAGTTGATTAATGACTCGCTGCACAAGAGGCAATTGGGGGTGGGAGGGAACACGTACAGAAACCGGCCTTCCCACGGGAAGGAGAATGCGTCACCCAGGCTCGCCAGCCGGTGGACCCGGCTGGCTAATTTTTGGCATTTGGAGTTTGCTGCCATCGCAGACAGATCGATCTGGGGCCTGCCCCACTTGATGAAGATGCAGTAGACCTGGTCCTGCCGAAGTTCCCTATCGTGGCAGGAGCGCGACTCCCTGCTGAAGGAGTCAGCGATGGTGCTCTTGACTCCAGCCAGGTAAAAGGGGATGCGGAACATTTCTTATTCGGCGGCCCAGTGCCACAAGTTCTGCGCCTCTTTGGATATCGAGTGCTCCCCCCCCCCCCTTGTTTCTGATGCATCACATTGTGTTGGTGTTATCCGTGAAGACCCTCACCTCTTTGCCCTTCAGAAACGGAAGGAATGATATATGATATGGCATTTGTAACGCGCCTATACAAAAGTGTTTCAAGGCTTGACGAGGCAAGGAAGGAGGAACAGAGGGAAGACAGACACGATCTTACTAGGCCAAGTGACACTGAGATCATGCAAGGGGGGGGGGTAAAATGCCAGGGGAGAGGGCAGTGCTGTAGATGGGATCAAAACAATAACAAGAAGTGCAGACAGCAGGTGTCCAAAAGTGCAAGTAGGGGGACAGTAGGGTTACAGATACAGACCCAAGTACAAGGGTTGCCATGGGGCAGTGTGGGTGTACAACTGGGTCGCAGGGACATGGGCCCAAATCAGAGGGTAAACAGGTGGCCAGTCAAGTATCAGACAGGAAATCAGCAGGGGAGCGGAAGAGCGAAGGCAGAAGCAAAGAGGAAGGTCTTGAGGTGCTTCCGGAACCAGAGATGGTTCTCCTTAAATTTCAGAGAGGCAGGGCACTGACTTGAAGGCCCAGAACACTGCCTCCAGCTCCAGGATATTATTTATTTGCATTTTTAAAGCGCTCGCACAGCCCTGAGGCATCGAGGCACTGTTACAGATTTTATTGTTGTTGTCTTCGTTGCATATTTATAACGTGCTTAAATACCCAGAGGTTTCTAAGCACGGACCCGGGTATCGAATCTGTGTTGCTTCGTGTCTTGCTTCCAAGGCAAGCACGTTGCCACTGAGCAATCCTCCTGGGATGTGGAGATCCTTCTCCTCCGACAGCCATAGGCCTCTGGCATGCAGACTTCCGGTGTGGGCTGCCCAGCTCTCCAGGGAAGCATCCTTGGTGACAGTCTCCTGGTATGGGGGTTTTGAAACCCTGTGCCCGGGTGATGTTGGAGTGTACCCCCCACCACCTTATCGCTCGACAGAACTCGTCGTCGAGAGGGATCTTGTCCGCGAAGCTTCCAGACACTTGTATCCAGCGAGCATTCAGGAACTTCTGAAGAGGTTGCATCCTTAACCTGCAGAGTCGGATAAGGTAGATGCAAGACATCATACAGAGCAGAGACTTGATGGTCTGCACTGTCACAGTCTTCAGTGACAACAGCCGTTGCACTTTCCCCAGCATGGCACCTACCCTCTCCTACAAGGGCGATGCTAGGCAGGAGACAGTGTTGAGCCTGGCTACTAGAAACAGTGCGTTACGCGATGGTGTCAAGCAGGACTTTGGATAATTGATGGAGAACACGAGATCGGTCGGCTGCTGGACAGTCGTCTCAGTGTATTCGACGGCTACCTCTTGTGAATTGGCCCGAATGAGCCAGTTTAAGTATGGGTACACGTGTATCCCTCGTAGACATCGATGGGCCATCACTGGTGCCAAGCACTGCATGAACACCCCGAGATCGATATTAGCCCGAAAAGGTAGAGCCTTGAACTGGTAGTGCTTTCCATGTACCTGTGAATGGGGATGTGGAAGTAGGCGTCCTTTAGGTCCAGTGACTTCAGGAAGTCTCCCTCCTCCAGTTGGCCGAGCACGTGCTGCAACGTGACCATCCTGAATTTTTGGGACTTGTGGTACTTGTTGAAACGCCACAGGTCCAGAATGGGCCTCCAGCCCACAGTCTTCTTTTTGACTAGAAAGTAATCTGTAATAGAGCTCTGGAGTGGTCTTGGAACTAGCTCCATCACCCCTTTTCGTAGTATGGCCCATACCCCCTGCAAGAGTCGAGGGATGTGCTGCTCCTGCTGGGCCACTGAAGGGATCCACAGACACTTGTGCTGAAACTGCAGGGTATGTCTGTGGGTGAGAGCATCCAGCATCCATCTGTCGGATATCTTCTCCCACTCACTGACGAATCCCATCAGCCAGCATCCCACCGGGGTGCATGGGTGGGGGCCCAACCTCCTGGCCAGTTCAGTCCTGCTTCGGCGCCTGCGTTCCACCTTGGGGGCAACTACTACGCTGACCACCTCCACCAAAGGCCTTGGAACGGCCTCTGTAGACCTCCTGCGTCGTGGACCGGGAGGGCTGACGGTACGAGGAGAAAGCTTTCATCGATCTGCCCCACTTTCCCCGGGAGGCGCGAAAGGAAGAGTGGTGCTGTTGGAGTGCCCAGGGCATAAGCCGTCTCTATCAGTCTTGATGGCCTGCAAGGACTCATCGACGGCCTTCCCAAAGAGGTTATCCCTGAAGGGCATGTGCAGTACCCTCATCTGGACCTCCTGGTGGAGTGGAAATTTGTGGCCTTCAGGCAGCCTCAACGCTGGAGGCAGACACCGTTACCCATCTGCCTGAAACCTGTGTCGGCGATGTCCAGGGCCACTGTAATGGCATGGTCCAAAGCCACTTCATCTTCCTGGAGGAGTGCGATCGCCTCCACCCTCTTGTCGTCTGGCAGGAACTCCAGAATCGGGCACAGCTTGTACCACAGTTCCCTCTTGGAGCACAGTGTCTTGGGGCATGGCCTGTGGCTGGTCTGGGACTTTGCCACTTCACCACCCCGTAGTACACCCTGAGGGGTCAAAGCCGGGCTTGGTGACGGCATCCTCTTCTCTGCTGTGCCAGCAGACTTTGCCACCGACCCGGCTGAGGCCTCCTGCCTCGCAGTTATGGACACCCTGGGTGCAGTAGGGGCTACCTTCACAGGGTCAGCCCGTTTGGCCTTTGAAAGAGCGGCTGCCACCAGCTCAATCGTCGACGAAGATAACTCCTCCGGAGCCTGGGCCTTCTTGGGCAGGTCGGCCATCTTTTCTCCATCCTAGGCTTCTCGGGCTGCTCTCGCAGCTTAGTTAGGTTGGCCAACTTTCTTTTTGAGGATGAGCTCGATCGCTGGGTGGCGATGGAGGCAGATGGTGATGTTGATCGTGCCCTGCCCATCAAGGGACCCCCTTGCACAGCGACCCCGACGTAAACCTACTTGCGATGCTTGTCCTTGTCTTGGGCCCCAACAGATGGAGCGCCCTCAAAGGATTGAGAAGCACGCTCTTCAGACTGGCCGGTCCTAAGTGAGGCACAACCCTGTCTGGGGCATGGGTCAGAGGCCTGGGCGCTTAGCCATGCCGCCAATCTACTGTGTTGCTCCTTCATCGTTTTCTTGGAGAAGCTGAGGCAGATCTCGCACTCTCCTTCCTTGTGGTCTGGGTGAAGGCAGTTGAGGCATTGCAGGTGTTCGTCCTCCAGAAACATGTTCGGCAGGCCGCATATGGTGTAGAGCTTGAAAAGGGATCTTCCTTCCTTCCTTCTCCTCCATCATGGACAGAGGTGTGGAGTAGGCCCAATGGTCTTCTAGAAACTTCAATGAAACTTCGACGATCCTTGCACTTGAGGGGCGCTGAAATTCACTGACAAACGGATCCCTGCTTGTTGGCAGATGGAGAGAAGAGCACACAAGCTCTTTTTTTGCCAAAAATAGAACTTTTTCATTGAAAAAACCACAGAAAACTGTAGAATAGCTAACAGAGCAGACCTTGAGGACTCCCAACACTTGAACGTGCGGTAAAAATCAGAAGGCGGCTGCCAGAGAAGGGGCTTGGGGAGAGGGTGCACAATGGCTGGGGGCAGCATGACCCAGAGTACAGTTATTGGTTTAGAAGAGAAATACAGTTTGTAAGTGAAAGTGAAACTGTTTTCTTTTAACAAGGATTCCCGGCCTGATGACCGGGAATATTTATGAACATGTGAATCCATGCCAGACCCCATGCTGGAGAAGACGGCGATCTCCGTTTAACCTCCACACCGAATCTGTTGGTTGTCTCCATGACCAGTCTGGATTTAGAGCATCCAGAGGCATGGAAAAGTGCTCTTCTGAACACCTGTGAAGACCTGCTCTCAAACCTGGACTCCAACTCTCCCTCTATCCTCATTCTCCTTGAACTCTCCTCTGCTTTTGATACACTAAACCACATCCTGATCTCCCGTCTCTGTGATATCCTGGGCATCACATCAGGCCCTGGCATGGCTTGCGTCCTTTCTCTCCAACCTTTCTTCCCAGGTGGAACTTGGGTCCTTGCTCTCCGCTATCACTCTCCCTACTTGTGGTGTCCCCCAGGGATCTAATCTATCCCCCTGGTTTTTCAACATCTATATAGCGCATTTGGCCCACAAGAACTTTGCCTTCACCTCAAACTTTCAGTGCTATGCTGATGACACAGGCTGCCCTCTTCCTATTCGCTCATTCCGGACTATCTGTCCAAAATTCAGTCCTGGTGCACTACTAATGATCTCTGCCTTAATGCCAGCAAGACAGATAGTCCTCATTGGGACCCACGCTCCCACTTTCCCACTCTCACTCTAGCCGGCTTCCCTTGTTCCTGTGCACCCACCCACCGCTAAGGCAAAAAATCTGCGGGCCCATCTTTCACTCTACTCTCTACTCTCTCCTTCTCTTCTCACATCTCGGACATATCAAAAAGTCTCACTACCAGCTGCACCTCTTCAGTATTCTACATTTTCTCACCTTCCCCCAGAGCTCACCGTCTCCAGAGCCCTGGTCTTCGCCAGATTGGACTACCACAATAGTCTCTTTCTCAATCTTCCTACTTCTTCTCTCCGACCTCTTCAACTTATCCAGGACAGAACCGCAAGACTTATCCTTGGCCTCAAGCCCAGGGACTGCATCTCTATGGCACTGAAATCACTCCGCTGGGTCCCTGTGGCTGCAAGGATCAAGTTTAAGTCCCTCTGCATAGTCCACAAGGCTTTCTGGGTCTGGGGCCCTTACTATTTACAACGCCCTCTTCCCAAATACCCTCCATCTAGAGCCTTCCGCTCAGCTTCCTCCAACTGTCCGAGGTTGAGACGTTTTTCCAAACAGAGATTTGGGGGTAGATCCTTTTCCTTTACAGGTGCCTCCCTCTGGAACAGCCTCCCTGCCTCTCTCCGTCTTGAGTCAGAGCTCCTTAAGTTCTGGAAACTCCTCAAGACCTTCCTCTGCTCTTCCTTTCTCTCTCCCCAGCTAGCCTTTCTCTTCACTTCTTTCCCTTCTTTCTCTTCTCCAACCTGCTCAGTTCACTGACTGGTCACCTGGTGCACCTCCAGAGCGTCACAGGTCCCAGGCTCCCCCGCCAGTCCTGCACTTGCCTCCGGGCATCTGCACTCTTTATGGCACTACTGTAATCTGCCCCATGAGAAGGGCAACCACTCTGCACTTAACCCATGCCCCTGCTGGACTGAGCGCACTTGTCCCCTCCCTCGCACTTCCTGTTCTTGCGCACTTGCACGACCTTGAATGTACTAGGCCCAACAAGTCTGTCTTCCCGGTCCTCCCTCTGTCTCCCATACCTAGCTTGATTGTGCCTGAAATACTCATCGATAAGCGCATTGGATGATCAACCGCCAAGCAATGTGAAATGTTGCCAGGCCTAGTACTGTAGTTAATTGTTCTGTATGTTCCTTGCCCTCTGCCCCCACCCACTTCTCCCCTCACTCTTTGTCATGCACTTCATTAGTAGATATGCCTCTGGCCTAGTATCCCAGTTACTGTTATATCATTTGGAATCTTCAAGGCCTAAGAATGTCAACTGTAATCCCTTGTTCACTTCCCGCCTTGAAGCACTTCATTAGTGTATAAGCACTATATAAATAATTACAATAACTTAGGCCAGCTAACATTTGATCATGAGATTAGATGTAGAGTTTAGCATTGAGCATTTGCCTCGCTGCGCTATCGTATCGCAACAATGGCATACCATCAATTAGAACCAATTCCTGTAAATGTAGACTTTAATCATCAGACAATTCTACCATGGAACCTCAAAGCACAGAATACAAGTCATGTTTGCTTTACTCTGGAATTGACCAGGTTTGTCTGCGTCTTATGAATTAAAATATATACAGAGATCAAATGTGCAGGAAAAATGAGTCATACTGAGTGAATTTTCGTCCTGTAATATTATCATCACCTTCTGCAACATGCTTTAGGAAATGAACTAGCTGAATAGAGGCTCGGTATTGATTAACAAATCTTGTTTTTCTAAAGCTGAATTCCTTCCAATTGTGGTTTACTAACTTTCTACTATGGGAGTTTTTTCTCAATCTGGAAGCAGGGTTACCTTTCCTATTTGAACTAGTAGCTATCAATGCTATATAAGTGCCATCTGTTAGGGGCTTGCATTGCAGAGGCAATTAATTGTTCCTGTTCTATGTGGGTGGTGCGCCCACTGCTAGTAAGCTATGCTTATTCTATTTGATGGGAGCTATTTGATGAATCGCTTAGCCCCTGCTGGGCAAGTTCTTTGGGATGAGAATTTGGACTGCTGAGGCCCATGCTGTTCCATTTCTATGAGAGTCTTGCTTGCTTTTGGGGCCCTTCATTTACATATTCAGTGCGGGTGTGCTTGCACAGCTCCATCCCATGCAGTTTCATCTCTATGCGAGTGAAACTTCTACTGCAACCGTATCTATCTTGTACGGTTGAGAACCATGACATTCCTGTTCCAAGTGAGGAAAGAATACCGAGGCCCCTGGCATACCCTTTCTATATCAGGGAGTGTGCACTTTTGAAGAATATGTTGTACCTGTTCTATGTAAGGGGAGCTTCTACTGCAAAGACCCATTCATTTTGGGTTCTTTGTGGGTAGCTTCTATCCTTGCTTTGCCTTGGATGGATTAACTTCACCTGTTCTACACGATGAAGGTTTGCATTTCTGTTGCCCAGATTTGCCTTCTCTATGTGAAGGAAGTCAGAACGGCTCCTACTCAAGCTGACATGTTCTGCCTGAGGTAAGCATTAAGCAGCATGTGCGGCTGTTGTACCTATTCTTTGCATGCAGGGGAGGCTCACAGTGTTAGTGCTCATCTGTTCCATTTGTGAGAGGGTGCTTCTGCGCACTGTGCTTTATCTGTTAACTGTGAGAAATCCTTTTTGGTCACGATGTGAACCACATGGTAATGATGTCCATATGGTTAACCTTTTGTATCCATCGGCTGGATGTTGCATCTTTTACTCTTGTGAAGGAGAAATAATTTTTACCCCCCTGAAATCACATTTACTCTCAAACGTTTAAAAAAAAGGGAGCAAAATACTACCACTTCAAAATCTTATCTGGAGCACAGGGCGTGTTTGTTGTGCATTCCGCTCTGCTTCGTGACAGGCACGGCCAGCGTTCTAAAGACTAAATTATTCGTGCATATCTCCCACTCTAACCCTCCATGAATTAAGGGTTTGTGGTACAGAGGATATGGGTAATTCAGGTCTGTTATGGAGATTCTTTTCTCAGGTCCTATTTCTAGGGCTCAAATATATCAACCTACTTGGCTTACAGGGTATTTCCTTATATGTATCACAAGTGGCAGTTTATCTGGGCAGTCAATGCAAACTCTTCAGAAGGAGGAGGATGGTTAGAAAGGTAAAGACTATCTACAGGCACAAAAGAAGGTCCACACAATAAAACTACAATTTTACACTAAAGACAATATCTATCTGACTTAAGCAGCCAGAGGAGTTGCAGCTCAATGCAGTAATGGTAGGAGTCTGCAACAGAGTCCAATAACAATGGATGAATGGAAAGAAACCAGAGCTTGAATTTTAGGACTCTCCCAGTTAGCAAAAAGAATCCCTCTGTGGTAAAATGGCTACACAATGCAGACACAACATAATGTAACAGCCACTATGCAGAACCTAAGCACATTGTCTTGGCAAGGTTATTTGTATAGGACAACTAAAAGTCACCTTTAGGGTAGCAAGCACCTTAGGGGCCATATTGACCTTAAAGAAGCACACACATTACAGAGTCTTGTCCCTGGTGAGACCTGGATGAGACTTGCTGGGGAAAATTGGTCATGGCTTCACAAATGTTCTAGGGGCTCAAAAAATTGGAAAGGGTGGACTTGTGAAATCGTATTTGCTATAATACCGTCTGATAATATGTTGGCCTAAAGCACATTCGCATCACACTGTAGCATCCCTAATAGTTGAACCTAAAACTGAGAAGCCATTTTGTATTGTCTGCCATTTTGATGTCTCTTCACATACA
This sequence comes from Ambystoma mexicanum, assembly GCF_040938575.1. Taxonomy (NCBI): domain Eukaryota; kingdom Metazoa; phylum Chordata; class Amphibia; order Caudata; family Ambystomatidae; genus Ambystoma; species Ambystoma mexicanum. The sequence goes on from NC_090937.1 coordinate 277,970,930, forward strand.
TTCTGTGGCCTAGGCCTATACGTGGTAAGGAACCGTGGCTTGAACTTTGAAATGCTTACCTAAACTGCAATGTGAAGCTACTGCAATATGTTGTATGTCTTGCACCATAGAACCATGAAGCTGTGCATGAGCACGACTAATCAGCAAACCAGGTGCCATACAGTCTCATTAGTGCTATTGTAAAAGGCAGTAAAATAAGAATTATGTGAGGCTGTATGTGCTTCTGCGCGGAAGCTAGTATTTTCTCTGCTTTAGAACTGTCCGACCTTAGCCCAAGAAAGCAGCAACAAGATAACTTTAGCTGGTAGAGCAAGGAATGTTACCTTGCGATAGAACAAGATATTCTCCGCCATGCAGATGTGCCTTGTTCCCAGACAGTAAATCGTTTTGGAAACGGCAGCAAAGAATGTTCAATGTTTAGGCGAACCGAACTACGTATATGATTTGTGAACCCTAGCTCATGAGTTACGTGCAGGGGGGCTGAGCAATGCTTTCATACTGTGAATTGACCTGTATATATGTTGAAACTTTGCTGATGCTCGCTCTCTCACGGTGTCTGCGTGCACACGTCGTGGGGTGTTGAGACCCGCTCGGCCGAATGTGAATTCGAAATAAACATGTTTTGCCTTTGAACCTCGTGACTGGCGTGTCATTAGTATATGGTTGTAAGCCTTAATTCCTTATATGGTCTGTCAGACTTTCTACCTAGCAAAACCCCCCATTGGAAGAATGGGACTGTGGTAAAGTGAATTAGTGCATTTGAATGGGATTGCATGAGATGAGCTGGGCACTAGGGAAAGACACCAGAAGCTGTTCTACAGCCCCAACAGTAAGAGATGAAAGTAGGCTGGGTTTCTCTTTGGATGCACTGGAACGATGCTACAAGGGTACGTGAAAAGCCCCTTCAGCTAACGACCCTTCCACCATACAGTGTTGGATCAGGTAACATTTAATTTGATCACACACATTTTCTCTGAGTGCCAAAACTTCACAAAAATCACACCCTATCTAAAGATGGCCAGACCTTTCCTAGAGTGTCTGGCTCGTTGGATTACATTATTCCTTTGAAGTGCAGCTTAAGTGGTATCTATTACTTTCCTGACTAGGGGTGCTCATCTTAAGCTTCTTGAGGTAAAACAGCTTTAGAGGGCATTGTGAGTTTTGCCGAAAGGGCATAAAGTGGAACAAAATGAACACCAATTTTACCACTCCACTAAATTAAAGGTAACAAAAAAAGGGGGGTGATTTTACCAGTGCTTATTCCAGCAGAGGAACTACTGACAAGAACCTGTAGTGATTCCCCTGGGGATAATCCCAATGGAGGAATTTGCACCAAAAAATAAAATGCCAATTTTTCCATATTACAAGATTAAATGCAACCAAAATACACCCCAAAACAGGTGCTAATTCAGCCAAAGTGCAGTTACCTCCACCCAGAAGTGGCAGTAAATGTGTTTAGGTGATGGAAATGAAGTCACAGGTGCATTCAACTGGCCCAGGAATGGTATGTAAGGCTCAGACCTTCCCCTGACACTTATAAACACCATAAAGCCACTAACAGAAGTGAGGGGCCTGGAGGATAGCTCAGGGGCAACGCGACGAAGAGCAACACAGGTTCGAATCCAGGGTGCCCACGTAGAAACCGCTTCGGTATTAAGCGCGTTATAAAAAAAACAATTATAAATTAATAAAACCTTGAGCTCCAGAACCTTGTGGTGTAAGTTGAGCTGCAGAGGCACTTGCAGGAGCAGCGTCACATAATACAACTCTGTGGAGGCAATGTAGGGCACCAACTGATGGGCAACTAATTACACTGAACCGCCTTAAGTGGGAAAGCATACCTGACCTACTCACCCCAATATAGGTACATTTAGAAGGTAGGTACATAAGAACAACCATCATTCCACTGCTGAAGATGGGGTCCGTGCTGCAATATTTCACCAGCTGACACTTTAAAAACACACTGAAGACATGCTGCGAGGAATGTCACAGCCCAAGTTTTCTATAGTGCTTGGGGCGGGGGGGGCCTGGGGGGGGTGCTGGATGGGCTCATGCACCCTTGCCTGTCACAGCTGCAGAGGTAAATGCAAGAAAGGGATGATGCGATACAGATGCCCACTTCTCCAACTTCAATGCAGTTATGGACGGTATCCAAGTCTCGTTGGTGACACACCCCCCCCCCCACCCCACCCCACCCCACCTCCCAGGCATTGGAACAGATGTGCCAGGATAGGAAACAACAGCCTTCCCTTAATGTACAGGTGACCTGCAATGCAGACCTGACAGCTGCCCACTGCTGTGCCGGTTTCTCAAGTTCGATCAAATTTGGCATGGTCCTTCGTAACAGTATGCTGCCTGCATACATGGAGACCCACAGAGGGCATCTAAACTGGATCCTGGGTAAGTAGAAACACCATCAGAGAACTCAAACATGGGTGAAACCTGAGCAGGGTGGGAATTACCAGGGGTGCAGGGGGTTACCTATGCAATGTCCATGTAATGCATGCACTGCACAGTTTTCTGCATGAAGGCCTTGCCCTTGACACAAAATATACAAAGTCCTACAGCACCTGACAAGGCCTTAAATGACAAAGTCAGAGCATTACAAATTCATAATCCCATGCGTACAAAGATTGAACTACAGGTATCACAATGCCCATGATAGCTGCCTGTCAGTGTTGCACTGTCATCTATGTCTTGAATGCTGCACCCCATGAATGCCATTTCCAAAGTGCATGATCACTATCACAAAGTGCCAAGATCATCAGAAAGCTCATCAGAGCAAATACACGAGTGCCCAGTAGTAAATATCCAGAGTACATGTCCATTAGCAATCCACAACCAGCGTATGAATGTTACCTCTGGTGCGTCAGTGATGTTTGAAATGTGGCATTCGCCTAGCGACATTAATCTTTTCACCCCTCATTCCATGAGGCATGACATAATTGAGGGACACAGACCAATGGTGGAAAAATCAATGTTAGAATACGCAATTAGGGGAAATTTGGAACATCATGCCATGACTACTGGGTAAGCCTGCTGACTGTTCCGCAACCAACAGATTTCCCCACTGCCTTTGCAGGTGGTCCTGGCTATACCCAGCTGTGGCTGGTGACAGCTATCCTGAACACACAGACAGCACAAGATGTGGCATTTAATGAGGCACACATCAGGACTAGACTTTGTATTGAGAATACCTTTGGACTGCGGAAGGGACGGTTCCAGTGATTACAGACAGGAGGTGACCTAATGGTCAGGCCAGACAAGGTGGGGAAACATTTGTGGTGTGTGACATGCTGCACAACATGTGTGTCACAAACATTGTTCCCATGTTCCCAGATGTCGACACGAGGAGGATGACATGCCAGGGATCACTGGCTGCCACAAAATGACTGTATGGTAGCTAGGGACGAATGTCTCGTGAGGCAAGAACTGAGAATTTCCTTTAAGTTAACTGGACGACACAAACCTTACAGTCTTTCACACCCACACAATGACTCTGTGCTCTTCATTTCATTTTCATGTGTCCATTTTCAGACCAAACTACATCCTGCCACTCTCACCCCCAATACCCTTGCCGTACCCTCCACCCTCATCCCCAGCATAGTTCAGTCCGTAATCTCAAAGTAAGTGTCTCATTAACTCTAGTCCTATTTACGTGAGCGTTTGTACAGGCCAGATTGCTAAACTTGTGTGCATGCAGCAAAGTGTTGGGACAGACAGTGTGGGTTCTCTGCCTGTGAGCCTTCTCTGAGGATGACAGAAATGGCAATTTCTGATTCCTGCTCCTAGGTATGCTGTAAAATCATGAGCAGTGATGTATGCATGGGCTCAATACCTTACAATATAACCTATGCACACCACTGTTTTAGATGATGTTGTACTCAGAGGTGGTCGTATTGCATGTCGATCGCCCTAATAATCCATCAGGATGAGCCCTGAACAGCACCCCAGTGGCCTGCAGGTGTTGCAGCTCCTGTCCACAATGTTTTTAATACACTCCTGGAGCTGCTCAATGTTTAGCCTGCTACAGATACCTTAGCGGGTGCTGTGGCAAACTGTCAAGGGCACGATTGGAGCAAGCTGTGTTGCACAGGTACCTGGCCCTTCTCACACTTCGGCACCAACAGGTACAATGTCATCAGTGGCTGCGTCAGTATCCTGATGCTGCTGATTCGATGAAGCTGGGGAGGAGGGGGCAGGAGTGGCCTGAAGACTGGTTGGCAGTGTAACCCCATGGGTGGCTGCTGGAGTGTTCCAGGCTGGTCGTGCTGGGGGCAAGGAGCTGCTGCATCATGAGCAGTGTCAGTATTAGTGTTGTCCATAGAAACAAATACAGGAGGGGAAGCAGTCTGGCTGGCATATGCAGCTGCCATGCAGGTACTGGCAAGCAGATGAATCCTTAGCCAGTGGAATAACACAATTTGGGGGGCGGGAAGGGCTGTGGGCCATGCTGAAAGACCCACCACGCCCAAGCCCCTAAAAAAAAGCACAGGCAGCACCACACTCCGGGCCAGCCTGGAGTACCATGCATGAGCAATGCCCATGATCATGAAGCTGCAGGAGCACGCAACTGCACTAGGTGAAAGATGTAAGTATGTTTTTTAATCAAAGCTTAAATCTTTCAAATAGCGCAGAAACTAGTGGGTGGTGCCAGGCTCCTCAGACCCAAATGTACCAGACCAAAAGAAAGCACTGGCAGCCTCAACTGCAAGTTAGGTATTGTACCAGTCAGGAGAACACCCCCAGATAAATTAATAATTCTTTTATCAGTCAATCATTATTAGTTATTTGGTCAAAATTTGGAAATCAAAATGTTACCAAGTGCGTGAAATTGTACTCATGAAATTGACAGGAATTCAGCAAATGTAAGCCTATTAGGTATGTACCTTGGATATTTTGAATTTCCAAAATAATTTTTTGCTGTTGATTGAACACGTTATGTGAAAGCATATACCAGGAAATACAGCGTTCCTTCCTTGAAATAACCCCAAGCTGTTTTTCCAATGTAAAGATTGCCCCAGGAAGTCACGCTTTGGAACGGAACGATGTGGCTATATGTTGTTGCATGGGCTCAAAATATCCTCTGCCTGTGCAGATATTTCTAACCACGATGGGAAAGAATTCTTAATAAAGCTGCTTTGTGCACTTTCGTTTTCTCTTTATCGTGTGCTCGGATTTGTTAGCAGTCTTTGTTGTGGTGTTGTCATCTATCATGCAAAGGATAGCAGTGAGGTACGTAATATATGCCATCACGCTAGGTGCCAGTGATGGGCCGCAAATCTAGGTTGAGGGGACAGTGAGAGGCTGTCCCTATTGCTCTAAAATACAGTTAAAACCAGAAAAAAAGGAGAAACAAAAAACGGGAAAAGCTCAGCACCCGCGGAACACCAAGTGGTTTCAAAGTGTACACGCAAATGCTGTGTTCAGAGCAAGGATCCTTTATTTGTCTTGCTATAAGAACAGTTTCCACTCAAGTGCTCTTAATTTCTAACAAATGTGTACTCCATTGTTGCACATATATCCAGATGGCAGGAAATGATTTTATCGAATTTTCCTTTTTCATGAAAGAATTTTTAAGGAAGAATTAAGAAAAGAAGGGTGCCCCATAGTTCTTGGGAAACCCTGAAACAATGTTGGGTTTCAGTGGCATATGCGGGTTAAGCCACTTTCTTCTGGACCTATGATGCTGCATAGATTAGTGGGCATCCATTCTTCTAGTATCTGGCTGAAAACACGTGACAGCGCCCCATCCATGGCACATCTAACACCCACTCCAGGCGTGGGGTGGCCTCTCTGCTCATGGCAGTTAGTCCTTGCTCCTCTGTAAAGCTGCCTCTTAAAGATCAGGTCTACAACGCACGGAAGGGGCACTGTAACGTGTTTTCACCAGACAGAGGGCACCGTTTAGTATGGTTGGAGGGCTATTTAGAGAAAATTTAAATACCCGATAAAACTATTTGCTGTTGACATAACCTGTACAACTTGTGTGTGAAATTCAATCTTACATCACCAGGGACTCTGCCTGAGATGCTGCCTGGAATATGTATTGTGACCTGTGAAAAATCCAGTGGTAGAACACACTAATGCACCCTCATCCCCTGGACTTCATCACATTCAGGCAGTCTTACTGGATTCTTGAGGGACTTCGTACTTCCAATCGATTACTGTTTTCATTCTTCAGTTCCTACCAGCTCCGCCTACAGATATTTCTCTTGGGAATCACAACATTGTCAGCTACTAACTAGTCTGCAATCATCCTTTAAAGGCCCCTTGGTCATCAAGTTTTAGTTTGGACCGCTTCTGGTAGGGTCCTCACCATACCTAGCCCAAAGTTTGCCACCTCGCAGCACCCTTCCAAACTGTGTAACTTTGAACAGTTGTTTACTATAACGAGGAGATATGAAATGACTATTGGCCGTTTTTCTGGGCAAATGTTAAAACGAATTCATACTTATTTTAAAGTATATGAAAGTCTCACTTAACTGTTAGGAACCCATTTAATACTTGTTTGAATTATTTGTTGGTGCCCTTTAGGGGTCGCTTTAGTCTTCCGAATGCCCAATATCCAATACTTACCTTTTATGTAAATGTTTCTTTTATACACAACCTTTTAAAGTGTATTTTAAAAAGTTACACTATGTGGACATTACTTTAAAGTGCTTTGAGTGTAAACTGTGCTACCACCCCTCAGATTCTGAGAGTGAACATGTGACTACTCTACCCAGCTACCATTGTGAGACTAAGAATAGCATAAGGTAAACCCAGGCTAACACTATGGGTTGATCTGCCAAAGCCCCCATGGATGGCCTTTGGTAAATATTCCGAACACCTATTATGGGAACCCTGTGTAAGTCTAATCAGAAGCAAAGGACAGTGGGAGTCCAAGGGTGCCCAGCTTACCATAATGGTTTAAAACAATCTGGATTTCAACAGAGACCAACAAGTGTTCTCGAATCCAAAAACTAACGACTGCCTGAGAAGTTTGCTTTCGCTATTTCCAAAATAGGTGGCTAAGCATCAGAATGAACCCCTCTTGCTACGAATCCAGGCCTACATCTGCAGTTACAATTGTGGCTCTAGATGTGGCAGGTCCCAAAGAGAGGCAAGTACACTTTCCTTTTCCTCTTATTCGGCACACTCTTGACCAGCCTAATTTGAGGAGTGGTGTCAATATCCCGCCTTTGTGCCAAGCAGGAAGGGGGAAAAAAGCCACTCTCGTTTGGACATCAGGGATAGTGCCTTGGTGGAAACTCCAGTGTTGCCAATAATCTTGCTCGAAAGGCTGTGAGACCTCAGTTTAGCTCCTATGCTAGTGAGAGGTTTTTCGATCAGCATAGGAGCTCTCAGCAGGAGTTACAGTAGAAAACTGCCATGAAAGCTTGCTCCTGAGGCACCAAACAGACAACCCATAGAATCCCTCGGCACATCTCTTTCTTCGGTTGGGGCCTCCCTGCCTCCCTTAAACTTGAGAACCATCTCTGGTTCCGGAAACACCTCAAAACCTTTCTCTTTGCTTCTGCTTTCTCTCCCAATTACCTCCTGGCTGTAACCGGATCAGCACTGGATTACCTGGAAACCCTCTGATCTCACACCCAGGTCCCTCCCCGCCAGTCTCCCACACCCGCACTGCCTGCCTGGCAACCCCCGCACTTGGGGACTGTTTCTGTATCCCTACAGTCCCCCTACCAGCACTTGACACCTGCTGTCTGCACTCCCTTGCACTTGCCACCCGTTACTTTTACTTATTGTTATTAATCAATTACCATGTAATGCACTGTCCCTTCCCCTGTCCTACGCACATGCGCAATCTGAATGATACCTGGCCTAGTAGGACCGTTGTCTGCCCTCCCTCTGTTCCCCCTCCCTTGACTCGTCGCGCCTTGAAACTCTTGTGTATAGGCGTGTTATAAATGCCATATTATGTCATATAACAGAGGCAGTTAGGCCCAAAAGGTTCCTTGAGCAATGTATTGATGAGCTAGTAAAACCGTTGGCAGTAGGTCAGGTGGACCTCTCAGATATTGGTCCGGTTTGAGCCACTATGCGCTAGGGTGAAGCCAAAGGCAAATTCATATAATGGTCAATTGCGCACATCTTTCACATTTTATTGTGCTCATCTCATATCAAGATCCCAGCATGGAGCAATACATGTGAAAACACGTTCCAGGGTATTAGAACCTGTAGTATATGGGATGGCGAATTTACATCACAAGTGAAAACCACTTTACGCTCTTCATTTAATAGATCTCTTCAGGAAATTCATACACAGCTAGACTTCGTTCAGGTGACTTGCTCTGCTTCTGCACCCTCCCCCGCATTATTGCCCGGCACGGCTGGCCGTGCACTCTGCTTCTCCACCTTCCTTGTGTCCCTGCCAAAGAGTCACTAAAACTAGGAGCATGGCAGATTTGTTTTTTTTGTTTTTTACTTCCCCCTCACGTTCTTACCTATCAGGGACTCCAGAACCCATGGAGGAGGCTGGAGGAAGGAGGAAACGGACACACGAGGGAAATTAATCCTGGACTATGAATGAAAAGTGTACTGCACACGAAACAAAGGTAGCAGGTATGGTCTAGGACTAAAAAAGGGAGAACGCAGATGTGGATTTGCTGCAGAGAAGGGCAGAGAGCAAGAGAGACCCAGCTAGACACTGGAAACATTGGGCATACACTGAAATATGCCTGGCAAAGGCGTGTTAGAGCGGCCAGGCCGAATGGTGGCGCAAGGTTTTGGGTGCTGAGGTGTCCACACAATGTCCTCATCCTACAACATGGAGGAAAGGAAAGAGGAGGGGGTAGGAGGACTACATAAGGTGGGCGGAGCTGGGAACAAATTAGAGTACATGCTCTGGCTCCTCACAGGGTTTTCTTAAAAGTTGTGCATGCTCTGGTTTCTGCCAAGAGTAGAGGATATCCCATAGTAAGGCTAAAGGGGATGGGACGTACGAGTATGAATGAACATGTGCATCTTTGGAATGTCCAATGTTGGAGAAAAGATATAGTTGTGTGATCCACCAATAACCATACTGCATTTTGTGCCATTTCTAAGTGGGCCTGCTCTACTTCCCTGGTAGCATGGATGATGCGGCAAGTGGTTGCCGGGAGACCCATATAATCTTATATATTGATACACACAAAAAAAGGTTTAAACTGATCGACATGCATAAATGCAACTGGCTGTGCAGCAGTCTGCAGAATACTTAAAAATCACCCCATACCGACCCAATATTCAACCTCAGACCACAGTGCCAAGTAAGTCACAAACCAAGACACCAAATTCAAATGTTCACTTATGACACTTCATCACATAAAGGTAAACAAAAACAATGCAAATAAATGTCACTTAGGATGTCTCCTTACCACTCTGCCATAATCCAAACCCTCTCCAGAGCCGCACCACAGGAAGACAAAGGATCTAAGGTCTGCAATCTCTTCAATGCCCAAGTTCATAATCTGAAAACAAGTTAAGAGAATGAGCACAGCATAAGATATACACTGTGGAAAAAGGAGAGCACACTCATTGGACATCAGTTCCTATCAGAGCAGCTTTAAGAATATATGCATGGTTAGCAGGTGCTTTATTATGAAGCATCCTCTACATCAGCCTAAACGTTACTTGACAAAAAGCACACACAAATGAAAACTAACATTTTCTGTGAAAAACCAACATTGGCAAGGGGGATCAAGCATATGTAAAATATGCATGAAAGAGCTCACGTGCAAATAAGGGGCTCATTTGCAGTATAAAATCTGAAGTGATAAACTTGTGCTCACTGTTAAACACTTGAACTGTTGCAACTTATTTTATCGATCATACAAATCAATGGCATAGTTTCTCTGGCATGCCTGGCAACTATTATAAATTGAGTCACACTCTTATCCAGAGAAAGTCTTCTATATTCAGATCGATATTATGCAGCTACAGCACATCCACCTTCATGGACAAAGTCTCCAACTGCCCAGGTTCACTTTCTCTTAATATTCCTACTCATACAATAACAATACCATGTGGAATGCCATTGTGGGATTTCACAATGGAACACTATTGTACAGGGATACTAACAAAGATAAACTATATAACTATACAACACACCTCCTTCCCTCTAGAAACCTTGTTCATAAATATTAAATGGTTATGTAAGCTGAAATTACTTCAAACGTACCACCCTATCCTTGTTCCACACTCCCCGACCCCCTTCCACCCGCTTCGACCCTCATAGCATTGCTGTGTCTCTCGCCACCATCTTCTCCCTTGAATGCGTAGACTCATTTCTCTTTCCTTGGCAAATTTATTTAAATGTTACCTCCGGTAAAGAAACTCCTTCCTTCACATCCATGCATCTGATCATATCGCAATTTGGCTCTCTCACCACTCTTGTCAATCTGATCCTCGATTCCTTTTATATCGAAATACACTTTCGTGTTATGTGGCACAATCCGGTTTAGAAATACTGTTTGTATCAACGCTGTTTGCCAATTTTTATTCATACTTACTATAAGGAACTCAAGGTGGCAACAGTAAAGACACAAGTGATCACAGTTCAAGGGTGTTTATTAAACTGTATAATGGGTGAGAAAAACGCTTCATCTAAACCTACATCTAAGATGGGGCAAGCTACGACCATCAAATAATAAAGCAGTCCTAGTGGCGTCTTGTCAAATAAAAGGGCTTATACTATTTAAAAAAAAAAAAAAAAAAAGTAAATCGCCAATCCTTATAACCAAGTTACAAAATAGTGTGGGATAATGTTCAAGAAAAGAAAGAAGTGTTCACCAAATGAAAAGTCAGGATGGTATGGCTGGGTCTCCCTTCCCCACGTTTTTCGCACGGGACAAGGCAGGACCTTAGAGCACTGTACACTCCTGGGCCACACCAGCAAGAGGTTACAGTTCCTTTCAACAATTTCAGGACCTTCCGGGGCCAAGTCTTTCCTGCAAAATTCTCTTGCCTTAGAAAGCCGGCGCTACCAAAAATCAAACAAAAAGTTCCTTTGGCAACCTTTTGTCGTTCGGCGACTGCTGTTCGCCTCTTTGATCCCCTCAGCCGGGCTCCGATCCTTCTCCCTCAGTCGGGTTCACTATGGCCTTTCACTCAAAAAAAACATATCACATAACTGTCTTACTGTTCTGTTCACTAACTATCCATTGTGGACATCCCTCAGCCGGGTTTACACTTGTCGTCACAATGTTCTTGGGTATTTCACTAGTCACTCAATTCACAGGCATCCCTCGGTTGGGTTCACACTTGCCAGCTTTCACAAGTCAATTGACTTTCTCTTTCTATGTCAAAGACTTTTGAGTGTACAAGGGGTTTTGCTCGACCCTCGTAGGACCACTTTGACAATTTACACTAGCCTCTCCTGAGGCCTCTTGGTCTTTGTAGTTTCAAAAACAAAATAACCCCAAAAGAGCTTCAGTCATAGCCCTTCGAATGAGCGCCCCTCAACACCTGACGACTCTGCTTCTGAACCATTCGACAGGGTTTCTTTAAAGTTCAAAACACAAGTTCTGAGTTTAACAAGGTTGCCGCCTGCAACCTTGGGCCCAGAACAGTTTGGTTTCACTATCTGTCTTCTCTGACTCATCGGCTGTGCTGAACTATTGCAATATTTGTCTCGGGAATGAAGGATGGCACCACAGTGGCAAGCGCTTCTCCCCACTTTGACTATCAGCGCGGGAGGGCCCTGTGTACCGCTGACACCTGTCACACCACACACCAGCTCGACTTCTCGGTCTTACGATTTCCTTTTTGGAGGCTCCGTGGGTCTGAGGTGAATAGGGCAAGGATAATGCCCTCCTCGTTGTCCCTCCAGGTCTCTCCGCCTACCTCCTCCGTTTGAACTGGCGGTCCGGAATAGCTGCTTCGTGTGTTCGACCTTGCTCAGTGTGCTTTCATGCTCCACCTTTTATCCTGTAGGGAAGGGAAAGTGCCGTCAGGTGTGCATAGTTACGGTTAATTGCCTGACTCTTGCGTTGGGACATGTCAGGTAAACAGCCCTGGTGTTGGTCCGTTGTCTGTCTCGGTTTAGGAAAGTGTTCGTGTTGGAAAAGGGGGTTGGATGGGACTTCTGAATATCCTACGGGGGTAGGATGGGGATAAGGTGTTGTCGAGAAGGGGGTACCGCATATCACCGTCAGTGTCCCACTTACACTTCCAGAGGTCCCCTGATCCAGGTGGCCCCCGGCACTGGTCCACCCCGACGAACTGGATCCAATAGCAATGGCCGTGTTCTGGCCACCTGGATGACAGATCCCTGGGGACTAGCCAGGGAGGCACCTTCAGGTTTCACACCTCTCAGACATTCTAATTCCATCCATAATTGTACTATTGAACCTCTCTACATAACCATTACTCTGGGGATGATACAGAGCCTTCCTCTTGTGCTTACTTCCTATACTGTCAAACCAATTCTGAAACTGTCTAGACGTGAATTTCAGTTCATTTTCACTCAAAATCTTTTAATGAAATTAATCCCTCCAAAATACCCCTTCCAAAAACGTTGTTACTAGATGTAGCCACTCTGATTTTTTTTTTTGAAGTGGCGAGAGGTGGGGTTAGTCAATGAGAACTATGATGTAATTGTCCCTTACACCTGCAAAATTCAAAGGACCCAGTAGATCAATATCATTTGTTTAAGGCACACCCGGTGCTAACGGAATATCTATAGGGGTGGGGGGGCTCTAGCCCCCAACAGCTTGCCACTGCTGCTCAATATACTCATCCATCTCTGGCTACCAGAAATCTGTCCTTTTCACTGATTTGGTTATGGAAATCTGCATATGTCCTAACTTCATGCCCTAAATTCACTACAACTTCCTTCATTCCATTGGGAACCAATAACTGTTTCCCCCCAGACACATTCTCCTTGAACACTCAACTAATTCTTAACTCTCTTAAACTTCTTAATGTAACCAGAGCATTCAACTTCTCTCCCGTTGCATTCACACTACCTACCTTTGACGTGCCTTTTCCTTTCTTGATATATTACATCTTCTTCACACACTTTGTTCCAAACCTCCTCTACGAGACAACTCTGAATAGCAGAGATGTCCTTAATGTCATCTCCCGAACTTGCCTAAACATCTTCATCGTCCACAACCGCATTCCTGGGCAAACCACCCACCACTGTATTTTTGTTTCCTGAAACATGTTCAACAACAAAATCTAACCCTTGTAACTTTGTTACCCACTTGACAATTCTGGAAACTCCATCCAATCCTCTTCTGTTAAATATGGCCACCAAAGGCTTGTAATCCGTTCTCAAAACAAACAACCTGCCCCCCTCTTAACCTTCTCTCCCTCCCTCTAGTACCCTTACCTTTGTTCTCTTTATCTTTCCCCTTCTCGTCTAAATTCTCCTTCCTCCTACTACTCACTTTCTCTCCCGCTTGCCTCCTTCCACACCCCCTTTCTCCCCTTTTCTAATGCAAATTGTTCTACACGCCAATTTTCTGGTTTGATTCATTTTTACTGTTATTGCTTCTACTTCCATGTTTATGGATTCTTGTTGTTAACTGTAAAGCGCCATGGATTAAGGGGCTATATAAAACAAGTACAAATACAAATAAAGATACTCTAAACTGTAGGATTTCCCACGCCAATGCCAGTGGCCTCTTGCTCCATTCCCAAATAACATGTCTCTACATCTTTAAGAATCCTAGATGCAAATGTTACTGTGCTCTCACTTTTACTATCTTCTTGCATCAAAACTGCTCCCAAATCGCAAGCATCGGGATACACAATGGTTTCCAATTCATCACCGAAACCTCTTAACACAGGGGCCTTTACAAGGTCTTCCTTCACACCCTTTAATTGTTACATTCTTCCGACCACATAGATCTTAGCCCTTTTCTAGCGAGTTTCCTTATATCGTTAGTCTTATTCGATGACAAACTTGCCATAGTATTCTATAAGTTGCAGAAAAGATGCCACCTCCATCTTGTTCTTGGAAACCTTCATTTCAGTGATCGCCTTTCCTGCACTGCTCTTTGGTTTGACTCCTCTGACTAACAAACAGTGCCACTAATAATCCACTTCGGGTTTACAAAACTTGCACTTGTCCAATGTTAACGTGAGCACAGCAACTCCTTGCTTCTCCAATACTGTGCCCAGCCTAAGATCATGTTCCGCCTCATTACATCCCCAGATCAATATATCATCCCGATAGTACATAACACTTCTGACCTCCCAGAAAATACTGTGCATAGCTTTCTGAAACAACCTTGCGGCTAATATCAGTCCAAATTGCATTCTCACACATTTGAACATCCCTATGTGTGTAATAAATGTTGTTACATCTGATGATTCAGGATAAAGTCAGCAGCAGAATAATATGATGAAAAATACTATGGCTAGGAAAGCAAATATTGTCCAACCCTAGGAACGTAACAGATCCCAAACCCATGCATTGAGATCCCAATTACCCGTGGGAATGTGGACTTCTGTACGTAGGACGTGTAACCTTTTTATTGCTTTCAATATTGTGAGGGAGGAGTCGGCTACATAAACGCAGCACGCGGATCCCACTAATTTGCATACACCACCACGCTCAGATAGGATGACGTCAAGCACCATTCGGTTTTGAAGTGCTACCAATCTAATGGCTTTTTGTTCCAATGTCATATTATACAGGATATCAGTGGTTTCATTAATTGTTTTCTCTAAAACCCTGGACAGTCTTCTAATGTTCCATGAGTTTATCACCTGCCCCCAGAAAGGTACAAAGGATTTAGCGATGTCACCGAAAACCTGCCAGGTTTTGTCACTGTCGTCATCCCGTTGAGGGCGGCACTTGGACACCTTGGCAGTAGTAGCAAGATATACACCAGGCAGAAGTATTCCCAGATAACAAGTACCTCCCCAATCCCTGGGTAGTCATGGATATGTTTCATCCCCACATACGAAATAGATGGGACATCCTATATACAGTGGTCTTTCTTCATGTGCCAGTACTGCAGTATTCATGCATCTATCAAATGTACCCATTTGTCGAGAACTTTTTTTCGCAGGCAGAACAGGACAGTTTGGGTTATGGTTAATGGTGTAAGAAGGAGGCATGGCGTCCTTATTACCTACAAGAGCCATTTAAAAATATATCATGGATTGGTAAGGTCTGGAGAGTCTATCAATATGTCTGGTAGAAGCAATATTCAGTTTGCTTCTATTTGCAAATACAGAACAGCCTAAAGGAGTCAGCACGAGTCTCTCAAACTCATTTATGTTGGTTCCATCGAAGTTTCCAGTAACGCCATCATTCCACCTACCGAAAAACAGTACACTAAGTGAAGCATAACAGGCAGTGCTTAGAGGTAGAGGATGTATATACCAACCTAAACCCTAATCCCCATGCTGAGGCAGGTGCGAACATACCCAGCAGTTGGTTCTGTTCAGGATAGCATGCGTAGCGTTCATTATCATCAAAAGAGTATTGTTGTCATAGCCCCCTCTATGTTTAATGTCCCGAGGACGAATAGTATGGCAAAACACATGCAGTGGAATCACAGTGGAAACACTAGCAGTTGGCAATAGAGTATTCAGTGGATGTACATCTTCCAGGTACCAAAACACAGGTATCAATATGAGAGTACTACAAATAATCATTCAGTATCCATTTGGTTTTAGTGGACCATGGTCTCCTAGGGGTAGGCCCAGTTTCAATAAAGTGATCAATGTCTTCATTGGTGCGAGCGGATCCAAACATAGGCATAGGTTAATAGAAGTTTCTCAGCGTCCGTTAAGAAGCCTTGCTCTTAGGCTTTCCAAAGTTCATCCGTCGGTAGCACCATCACATGGCCAGTCTTGCTTGGAGGAGGCTCAGTAGAAGTCGATCACTGCAATCCTTGCCAAACCCTGCCTCTTATGCCACAGTGGAATGATGAGACTTCAATGCTGGTAGTTCCAAATGTCAGTCGAAATTATTTCCAAAAGCTCCACAATGTCAGAGCCTTGTGACAGTGTCGGAACAATGACCTCTTGCATGTCCATGCAAAGGTCAAAGTCCTTAATTTCCAAAATGTAGCACCTGGAAAACGTGTGCCACAGCATTGTCCCCAGCTCATACACGGTTGCTCCTTTTCCCTAGCCCTCTATCCCCAGCCCTTAAATGGCGGACCAGAGGTAAAGGCTTCTGCAAACGTGTAGTTAATTTCTGTTCAGTGGACGTAGGTTGTACCTTGCGGCACCAGGCACAGTGTGTTCTGCCAACAAAACTCTGTCGTTGTCTGTAGGAGATGCAGAAACCGTGTCGATCGTTGATGAAGCGGACAATGAAGAAGGCCGAAATTGTGGCGTTGCAGTCTCCCCATGCCCCACGGGCTCAGGAAGCCGTTTCAATTCAGATTTGGCATCTTTGCTGTCGATCAAAGGTGATGTATTCTGGGAGTTGGAGTCAGACGTCTTTTTCATCCCACTTGTCACATGGCAAAAGAAGCGGAATTCTTTACACATGCGTCGCATGGATCCAATGTCATTTGCCACCTACTCCAACTGCAGTCTGCGTTGCCAGGAGGACTTGGAATGGGCCTTTCCATAGAGGTGCAAGACAGGTACTTCTTTTGAAGTTCTTGACGAGGACCAGTCTCCTGGCCGCAGATGATGACCTGGGCCCATGTATCTGACAGTGAGGGCCTCTCGCACCTGCTGATGAATCAAACGCAGGTTTTGAGTCACCTGATCACAATATTCCGTTAACAGGGGGTACTCTTGTAGAGGAGGTCCCAAATATGGCCTGCACTCCAGGCGCCCATTTTGAAGTACCAGGAACGTTTGCACCGAGATATGTGACGTACGATGAGCAAATAAACCAGCAGAGAGCCGCACTAGGGCTCTGTCCAGTGCCAATCAGAAGAGCAATACCTATTGAAGTACCAATAACCAGACAACCATGGGCAGTAAGGTATCTATTGAGACATAACAGCAAATGACACGAAATGAAGATTGCTTAAACACTGTCCCAGATGAAACTCAAAAGGCCTTAATTGAAGACGAATGGTGACGACACAAGGGCCCGGACAGACGTACAGATGAATGTAACGACAACCAAAAGATGACACACAAAGACAAAAGGATATGAATAAGGATGTAATGAACTTAGAAGAGACGATGTTGAAACAGATAGAAATGTAAACTGTAACACAGGATGAAAATATTCAACCAGCTAATGCCTGTACATATGCTTGTAACGCAAGAAGCTAAGAAAACAGTGCAGCTTACTATGTTTAGTAGAATAGAGCGGCAAGCGCCAAATACATATCTATCACAACGAAGCACATTATATATGTGCGAGTCCACTTAGCAGAATTAACCCACGTTACTAAGGGTCAAACAGGCCAGGATTCTTATTACAGCTAAAACAAGGAGAGACGGCAGAATCGAAACTCAGCAAGGAGCAGGCCGTGCCTGGGAAATCGAGGTCAAACCAAGAGAGGGAGGCGGACAGTAACTTCTGAGAAACGAAACTTAAGAGCAGAGCAGCCTGCCCCGTGAAGGTCGAGATAAGGAGGCCCAGGTAGGTTGCGGCCGAGAATGAGAATTAAATGCACAAATAGAAGGAAAACAAAGCAAATTCACGGTGTGCTAACACGTGACCAGCCAAGCGAGAAGAGGTTACCAACGTCTGATGTCACCCAAAAGCAGAAGATACCATAACTTTTCCTGACAAGAAGCTACAGTTTCGAGGCCAACCACAGCCAACTAATTGACACATAGCACTAAAGTCCTGATTGATGGAAGGGAGGCAGGGTGAATCATGGGGCATCCTGCAACTGGGTTACCATTCTGCATGCTGCTAATTAAAGTGGAGATTTATGTATGGGGTTGAAGTCAACCCAATCACAATGGACCAAATAATCTAGGGTCCTATAGATAGAACCAATGAGATGTTGTACTTTTAGTGACATTTACATGAGTAATGTTAGAGGGAAGAGCGTAGACGGCCACCCGATAAGTTATCCAATCCTCACACTCCGTTACCATATACAGATAGCACCTATATTTAAGTTACCTTTTCCAACCAATAGAATTGCATGACAAACTTTTGAGTGTTACACCTCAATGATGACGATTTTTGGGTATAACTGTTACTGTTTGAATGAAGATCGTTGGGAGTTGAAGCGAGACGGGCCATCACATCATTGTTGATCTCCACGTTTCCCTGTTTTTTGTACTCGTCATTAAACAGACTCCCCTTTGCCAAACCATTGAGTTGTCCTTATTGATTGGTGTTGGAGTAAGGGAATCCCACACCCCATCCACCTCAAGGTGCAGCTATCTTGTCTTAAAGTACTTTAGGGTGAGCTCTGACTCTATGGGCCCGTCAGAGGTCACCCCCCCTCCCGTACACTCCATTTCTCCCAATTTCTTTGGCCCGAGTACATTCCACACATTAGCTGGTCTCCCCATAATCTCATAAGGAGAAAGACCAGTTTTTGACTGTGCAGTTGTTCGCATTGACAACAAAGCTAGCAGTAAAGCATCGGGCCATTTCAGTTTGCTAAGGGCACAAATCTTTGCTAATTTGTTCTTTAAGATTCAGTTTTGGCGTTCCACAAGTCTGGCACTCTGCTGGTGCCTTGCCGAGTGGAAACGTTCATGGATCTGTACAATATCACAGCAGCGATAAAATGTGGGCCATTATCAGACCATATTACCCGTGGCAACCCAAACCTCGGAAAATATTCTTTCAACATGGACTTGGCTGTTGACATTGGTGAGCAGTCTTTGAGCGGGTATGCCTCAACCCATTTGCTAAAAGCGCAGACCACTACAAGAACATATTTATAATTCTGGCAATGTTCCATTTCAATGAAGTCAAAGTAGATTACTTCAAAGGGCATCGAGGGAGGACCAAAGCTTCCCTTCAGTGTTGGCGTTCCCTTCCCAATATTATGTTGCAAACAAATCCTACAATTTTGGACCAGTCGTTCAGAAATGTTTGGAATATTGTCATTATACCAGACAGTAACTGCTGACACATTTTCTCTGTACACATGTGTGTTGGGCCATGGTGACCATTGCAGTTACATAAGCATTGGGCAGCATCTATCTTGGTTTGTCTCTATCCACCCAACAACCCTCCGTGTCCAATTCTGCTGGACCCTCGGACCATTGTTTAATTTCTTCAGGGGTGGCCTCTGCCTGCATTTCTTCCATGTAGCTAATCCCATCTTCCACCATGCAAGTGCTAGTGACCCATTTTTCTCAATCAAGAGAAAACATTCTTGTGTGTAAATCATTGGCAGTCTGTTTAGCAATCCTGTCTGCAAAAGCGTTTCCATTTCCTATGTCGTCACTGGTGTGCGGCACATTTCATTATCGCTAATCGTTTAGGAAGCGCAAGTGCCAACAACTGTACTATCAAAGTGCCATGTTGGATTTTCATCCCATGAGATCAGGAATCCCCTCTCACCCCATAGACGACCAAAGTTATGAACCACCCTGAAGGCATACGGACTATCAGTAAAAATCTTTACACTATGTCATTTGGAAATCTTGCATGCTCTAATCAAGGCAATCATCTCGCAAGCTTGTGCCGAGTTGTGTGGGATTAGTTTACTTTCTACAACAGTGGTTAATGTGGTGATCGCATAGGCAGCAGTCTATGTGCCATTCAGCAATTTGAAACAAGAGCCATCACAAAACAGCTCTCCATTGGGTCTTTTAAGGGTATGTCAGTTAAATCAATTCTCCGCTTCGTATCTTGTTCGGTTACAAAAAGGCAATCATGTGACATTGTCACTACTCTCCGTTTCTTGTGGAGAAGGCAATAATTCAGCCGGATTCAAAGAGCAACATCTCTTAATATGCGGTGCAAAGAGGATCAACTCGTACCTTGTTAGTCGGGCTGATGCGAGATGTTGCATCTGTGCTCTATTTAATAGAACATCTATTGAGTGGAGTCCCGACACGGTTAAAGAATGAGCTAAAACCATCCCCTCAATCTGTTTCACTGATGCGGCAGCAACAGCTCGCAAGCTGCGCGGCAAAGCACATGCAAGAGGGTCCAACATGGAGGAAAAATACCTGCATGGTCCATCTTTGCCCCCGTGGTCCTGTCTCAAAACAGCCAAAGCACATCCATCACGTTCATAACAAAACATTTCTCATCATTTGGCGTGCCCAAAACTGGAGCCGAACATAACGCAGCCTTGAGCAGGTCAAATGCAGATTGACCCGCCATGTTCCATGGCAAAGAAAAATCCTTTTTCGTCAATGCCACTATCGGTTTCACTATAAACGAGAAATTCGGGATCCACTGTCTACAATACAAAGCCATGTCAATCAAAGCCCTGACTTCCTTCTGCGTATTTGGAATAGACATATCAGAGATGCTTTGTATACGTTCTGGCGTCAACCATCTTCCCTCCTTCGATAGGAGGTATTCCAGATAGGCGACCTCCTGTCGACAATACTGAAACTTCAACGATACTTTGTGGCCATGTTCTGCTAAATGGGTTAATAGTAACAGTGCCCTCCTTGCAAGCTTCCTCAGAATCTGCTGCAATAAGCAGATCATCAATATATTAGAGCAATGTACACGAGGGCAGCAATTCAAGTATAATACGCTGTTCTTTTAAGGCCCTACTATAAATACTCAGACTTTCAATGGAGCCCTGCGGAATTCGTGTAAAGGTGAAATTGTGTAGCTGTGGCTGGAATCAGTTAGGATAGCAGTGACATCAGGGACGAGCGGGAATTGTCGGGCAACAATTTTGTTGATCGCGCATAAATCAATCATAAAACTGTAGGGAATGTCATTCCCTCCCTTCTTATAAACAGGGAGAATCGGACTGTTACACACACTTCCTGTAATTTCCTCAATCACCCCTCGGAGTATCAAATCAGACAATGCTCTTCAACGCCTGCTCTCCTTCAGCCGAAATCTTGTATTGTGGGATACGTGGTAAGGTAATGTCTATTTTCAAAACAATTTTAACGGGCTCTACTTGTAAAATTCCTACATCATTGTCACTCCCCGCCCATAAACATGCTGGGACCTTGCTCAATTCAGTAAGTAAAAGCAAAGCCATGAATTGCGATATGGGAGTGTGTTGTGGCGAAATAGTCAAATATACTCCATCCGGAGAACAATAAATCACAGCATTCAATTTCTTTAACAGATTCAATCCCAACAGATTTTCGCCACAATTCGTCATCAAGAGGAACGGACAATATTCAGAAAATGGGCCCAATGTGATGGGTACCGGCTGTGAGACCGGACTAACTACTGGCGTACCCGAGAAACCTACAGAAACATTGCTTTGCCCAGACAGTGGTATATATGGAACCTGCTAATGGTCAATAGAACACTTCTGTGCACCTGTGTCTACAAGAAAGATGTGCTCCCTATTCCCAACCTTCATTTCTACGTAGAGTGCCTGCTGATCAATGGGAATAGGCACTGGTTCCTGCCCCTGCTTCGGGCTTTCCTAGGGAAACAATACATCGTCGGATGTGAAATCTCCAGAAAAATATGCGTTGGAAGGATTATCAAAGACATTCTCTCCACTCGTGGTGTTCTGCTGTCGATTCCCTTGATTATCTTGGGACTGCGATGGATTATGTGTAAACTGATTTCTATTTGGTCCCCCTATCCACGGGCGACCTCTAAATTGTCTCCATGTAATGGTACCATTCGATCTCTGATGGAGGAGCGGGCATTGCGCTCGCCAATGGCCTTCTTGTCTGCAATATGCACACTGATTAATACAAGAGAACCCCATGTGCGTTACCCTGCGGTATATATTGGCCTCTAGATTGTGTATTCCTACGTCTAGCTCCTTTAGCTACTTGCTATAGAAGGACTCTAGTTTTCAAGTCGCCCTTCTTTTCTACTTTCTCAACATTAACTCGGTTTCATAATACTGTGGCAACAATCCTCGCCCAAACTTGTCAACAAACAGTCTTTTCCCAGGCTCTGTACTCAAATCCAACCACTAAACCCTGCAAACACTTCTTCAAATCTATTGACCTATTCTGTCGCACCTTCCGATTAGCCCTGCATGCAAGCCATAAGTTTATCCCAAATTCTTCTCTCAGGTACCAAAGTCTTCAATTTAGCCACTATGCGCGAGGGCAACATTAAAATGACTGGTGGCGGTTTCTCACCAGTATTCCTTTCGCTATCGGCTCTAGTCAAAGCGTCCCATGTATCACCCAAATTTGGTGCATCATCTACAGTTCTAATTTGTTTCCATATGTCAGCAGGAAGGATCACAGGGAACAATAAATCAATATCACCTAGCGTAAAAACAGACGAGTTCAAAACAGACTATTTCGTTGTAAAACCCAGCTGGATTTTTCCTAATGCCAGGAACAGAACGTTTAATGTACAGGTGCACAACTTACGGCCCGCGGGACAGTTGCTGCCCGCCATACAGTTTTGTCCAGGCCGCCAGGAACAAAGACTTTCCTAATGGAGGGTGGCACGCAAGCAGCATCGGCCGCCCTACATTAGGAAAGTCTTTGTAACTCTTCCGGGCCGGACAAAACACTGGCCCTCATTGGCTCAGGGCACACGTACCACGTGGCTCCTACGAGACACGTAGTGCGTGTGTGATGCACCAATGGAGGGCCAGTACTACGGCTGGCGTGGTCAAAAGGCTGGATGCCAGAAGGCATTTCAGCCTTGCCACGCCCACGCCAGCCGTAGTGCCAGAGACCTCGCCAGCGTTCCAGTACGGGGGTGGGGGGAGGTGGTGCGCCGTTTGCTTGTTTGTGCGTCGGGTCTGTCCTGCCTGTATGTTTGTATGTGTATGTTAAGATGCGGGTGTGGCGGGGGGGGGGCTGCGTGAGTGTTTTTGTGAAGTGCTGTGTATGTTGAGATGCGGGGTGGCGGTTCGGGTCTGTATGGGTGCATGGTGTATTGGTGTATGCTTCTGAGTTTGTATGCTGAGTTGGGGGGCTCGGGTTTGTATGGGTGCATGGTGTATGCTTGTGAGTTTGTATGCAGAGTTGGGGGGGCTCGGGTTTGTATGGATGCAAGGTGTAAGTTTGTGAGTTTCTATGCTGAGTTGGTGGTGGGGGTTCGGGTCTGTATGGGTGCATGGTGTATGCTTGTTAGGCTGTATGCAGTGGTGGGGGTTTGGGGTCTGTATGGGTATGTATGCATGGTGCATGCTTGGCGGCATGAGGCATAGTGTTTGGTTGGGGGGGTGGGGGCCATGGTGCATAGTGTACATATTCTTTTTCCATGTGTTTAATAAAAATTGGCCGTTGAAAAAGCCTCCTGCCACGCCCCGCCGCGCCTACCGCCCCACCCACATTTACTTTTCGGCCCACTATAGCCATCATGTAAGGTACTTTCGGCCCTCTGTCAAAATCAGTTCTGCGCCCCTGGTTTAATGGTTTTCACTTCTTGTCTTGAAAAGGGAACATGAACAAACTGTGCAATATAATGCGCTTCTATAGTATGAGCTGGAATCTGCCCAGCGGCAGCAATCGCTACTTTCAGGACAAATGTTGGAGGCACCTCTCTCATGGGCAATTGCAGAGTAGGGAAGTCTAAGTGTCTGTTAAGCAATAAGGCCAAATCAAGGGACAAAGCTGTTGATGCAGTATCAGGTGAAAATGCACTCTTGTAAATAACCAGCAAATCAGCGGGACAACACGTATTTCTCTTCATGCAATCATCCTGTAAATATTCCACCATTACTTGCAACACCTTTCTCTGCCTTTCCGGCGTATAACGTATCATGCACTTCAATGGGGGGGAAATGGTAGCATCTGAAATCCATCCAAGAGCATCTTTTGTACAAATACGCATTTCCTCACTAACGGGCTTCAATGAGGGAAGAAATCGCTTCTGCACATATGAAGTATGTGGTTCACGCTTATACATTACATCCGTATGCAACCTATCAAGTTCTCGCTTAAAACACAAATATCTGTCCTACATGCTCTCGTATTTTTGCAGCGCTCGCTCTTAATCGGGAAAGAACAAAATTGCGCAATTCCTGTGGCACTACTGTATCGGTCAAATCACTCCATACACCGGCAAGATAAATTCCCATTCTCTCAAGCAATACCGGTTGTTCGGGAATACCTCTATGATCAGGTATTGTACAGCAGCTTCATCACCCCCCCCCCCCATCTATATACGTCTCAGCCCACTGTTTCAGTTCATCCTTTCGTTGTTTGCTGATCGTACTACGGGTCTGTCTAATATCAGTACTTCCTCTCAATTACTGCTGGTGCAGAACTAATCGGCAAGGATAAAACATACAAATTGTGTTCTGTGGGAGGTGGAGGAAATTACGGCATCAGCGCAGAAGGGACTACTACGGGGGCGGTGGTTGCAGCAGCTGGCGCAGGAGTAGCAACAAGAGGGGACACAAAGTGAGGCGGTGCAGTCGGGTCAGTACTCGGGTGATCAGATCTTTGCTCATTTAATATCTTGTTTATCAATTCATCTGATGTATGCAAA
The DNA here is from genome assembly GCF_040938575.1 of Ambystoma mexicanum. Lineage (NCBI taxonomy): Eukaryota > Metazoa > Chordata > Amphibia > Caudata > Ambystomatidae > Ambystoma > Ambystoma mexicanum. Next base: position 277,995,354 of record NC_090937.1, read on the forward strand.
TCGTGAAGGGTACATCTTCTGTATATCTAATTGGAAGGCCCTATCCATACTTAGCATGGCTTCGGACTGTTTCTGTTGGTCATGCACTAACGCTATTTCTGCATTTGTCATATGTCTACGCGCATGTTTCTCTCTGCTCTTCAGGCGCCAAGTCGCTTCCTTTCTCCAATCTGACAGCATCGGATGCTGCAGGCCTAGCCTTTTCCCATAATAACAGACTCTAAATGTCCTATGCGCGTGAGCTCAAAACTGCCATAATCCGGCCACTGAAGTTCTGGTACATGTCTGGTTTGTCTATGCCAAAATGCATTAAACACAATTGCCCCTAAACCATATCGAATGTACATTTCATATGCCGGTGACCCCTGAGGTGGCGCGGGCTGGCCATGTTCCAAAGATTGACTTCTGCAGTGGAAAAATCTCACAAAGCAGGAAGACAATTTCCAAGGCATAGTTAACTCTTACCTCTTACCTGGGCGTTTGTACTTGCAAGTTCAACACTACAACCAAATATCAGGATTTTAAGAATCGGTGCACAACTAACCTGATTGCAACCAATTCGTCCTTTGGACGCAACCAAAATCATTGCGGCCCGCGTGTCTTGCAAACTAGCCTCGATTCCAGGACACTCATCGTGATGCCCGCTGGGTGCAGCCCGTCGTTCAGGGATCGGCTTGTGCACAGATCTTCAGAGGAATCACTTCTCACTTTGCAGGGGCGTCCGCCACCTTCCGGTCCCAGTCCGACGGCCTCGTCCTCGACTTTGCGATGGGGCATCACTCGGAGGGTCCCTATACGGGCGCCATCTTGTAAGACCATTTATGGAATTAAGGCACATAACCATTTACTGATGACACGTCAGTCGCGAGTTCAAACATGTTTATTCTGAGTTTCTCTCGATCGGCCGACCGGGCCACAACACCCCACGACATGTGCACGCAGACACCGTTAGAGGAGAGAGAGCGAGCACCAGAAAAGCATCAACATATTTACAAACCAGATCATCATAGCAAAGCATTGCCCAGCCCTCCCCTACACATAACTTTCAAGCTAGGGTTCATTAATTGACAGGTCATGTATGTAGTTCCTCGCCTAAACATTCGGCATTCTTGGCCGACGTTTCTAGGACCAGTTACTGTCTGGGAACATGGCGCATCTGGACGGCAGAGAATGACATGCATTACTTACCGTAATAGCATTTCTGACGATTGTATCTGCTTAGATTCACATGCTGTGCATACGGTCCGACATCCACTGGTAACCGCAGAGTATTGCATCTTGTCTTTCGGGGACCGAAAGGGGACGTCGGCATAGGCGTTTCTAACACTATCCCTATCGGGACATGTAGTGCACCCAAAATCCCTCACGCGCCGAGGTCCCTCCGATTGTATTTTTTCTGCCATGAGGGAGCCCAAGGCTATAGTGGGTGGAAGACCGGTGTTCTCCGCCCTACGGTGTCGAAAAGAGTCTTAGGGTGTCGGAAAGAGACACTTGACTATCTGTGTACTCATCGTAAGAATCGAGATCCCAATCCGTGAAAATTTTTTCCAAGGCTTGTCCCATCACTTTAGGCAGAACCAGGGTAAGACCCACCGCCGCAGTAATTCTTCAGATGCTGCTTTCGATAAGTCGCAGAATCGGCGTGAGACAGAGGTTCCGATGGTTTATCGGCAGGTGTAGTACCTTCCGTGGCACTAGAGGGCCTAGTGGTTGGTTTTTCGGGTAGAGGCCTAGCCGTAGTTTTCGGGCCTACCGCGGACTCGGGACCGTTGAAGAGTCAGATTTCCACGCTTCGACGTGTACGTTTTTGGAGCAGCGCCCTTACTTTATTTAGATTGCCCAGTCGCAAGATGCTGCTGCGGATGCGGGGAAGGCTTTGGATCTGAACGATCCAAGGGAACCAGCAAAGTTTGACGGCCCTGTTGGCGCTTTCACCTTTTTCGATGAAGACGTGGAAATTGGTGTAGGGGTCGTTAGCTTAGTGTGATGCGCTTGTACGCCCCTGTCGGCGGGTGTTGTCCCTGTAGTGAGACCAGAGTCAGGCCTTAAAGGGTCGGGGACGGGCGTGGCAGACCTAGAAATGTCTGCCTCGAGGTCTATAACATCCGCAATGGATGTTTGATCATCCGAGGTACCCCCGTCACTGTCAGCGGGTGTGGCGGTGGGGGAAGGGGATTCCACCCATGACATACCGTACTCGGCCCACCACTTTACACGGCGCTCCTTAAGGGTCTTGGGCCGAAGGAGTTTGCAGGCAGCACACTGCTTCTCGTCATGCTCTAGGGGGAAGACAGGCATAACACGCCCTGTGTTTGTCCTTCCAAGGATATCTAACCCTGCACTTAGGGCAGAATCTAAAAGGAGTCCTTTCCATAGCTAAAGGGAAGGATGACCAGACCAAAAGGGAAAAGAGGGGAAAGGAGAAAAGACATACCGACAATATGGCTGCCCCGACCCCACTGTCCCTACTGTATAGGTCGGCCAGAGGGTCAGACCACGTGGAAAATCCAGCCGCCGGATCTTAGGTGCCGAAATCCACACCCGTAGACGAATCCCCCATAGGCTTCGTCAGAGATGTTCTTGTGGCCGAAGGGACTTAAAAGGGAATAACCGACAATTCGGTAAAGATGAACAATGTCTCTAGTAAGAGCTCCGCTATAGGGCGACCAGTTATCTGGGCGGAAAAAAACAATCCGAGGGACCTCGGCGCATGAGGGATTTTGGGTACACTACACGTCACGATAGGGATAGTGTTACAGACACGCCTATGCCAACGTCCCCTTTTGGTCCCCGAAAGACAAGATGCAATACACAGTTACCACTGGATGTCGGACCATATGCACAGCATGTGATTCTAAGCAGATTAACAAGCATCAGAAATATTGTTCTCCCTGCGAGTTGACATTCCTTGTTTATTTATTTACAGCACGCGCCAGACCCGAAGGTATCCAGGCGCGAGTACAAGAATACTTTAAGCTTACAAGTTACCGTTACACATTTCAGGTACATACAGGATACGACAGCAGGAAGAATGCTTACTCTAAAAAGTTTGTACATGGGGTAATATACAGGGTTATATACACAGGTAATAGTACAAAGGGATGTAGACACAGTATACATTAAGAAGCAAAAAATCAGGAAGGCTAGGGGAGTAATACTTAAATATACGTTCAGCTATGGGTTAACAGATGGAATAGTCGTCGTGTCCGTCAGTTGCATGTAATTGTCTTTGAGCCATTTGATACAGTTAAGTCTGAAGTGTGGATAGGATTGGTCAGACCTTAAAGAGGTAGCGAGGGAGTTCCACAACTGGGTAGCTTTGACAGGGAAGCTGTTCCTTCCGGCAGTGCTCAGTTTAAATGGGGGCACAAATAGCTGGTTAGTATATGCTTCTCTGATGGGTCTAGTGGAAGCTCTTCTTTTATACCTTTCTGTAAGGTATTTGGGGGCTAAGTCATTAATACATTTGAATGTTAGTGATAATCAAGTTTAATTTTGTCTGCTGTAGAGAGCCAATTGCTCGTCTTCTGGCATCAGAAATATGCTCTCGTTTTGAGAGTCCTAAGGCGGCTCTGAGGGCACTGTTCTGCAAGGTTTGGATTTTTTGCAGCGTGTATTTATTAGACCCTAAGTAAAGCATGTTACAATAATCCAATTTGGATACTACCAGAGCTCTTGATAGGGTGAGGCAGCTGGTTGTGGACAGGAATGGTTTTGCTGCTCTAATCAGCTTGCAGGTGTATGCAGTGCTGGAGGCCATTGTACTCACCTGCTTTGTTAGAGAGGCATGAGTCAAGGTAAAAACCTAATGTTTTTACCTCTTTTGCTACTTTAATAGTATTGCCCTCTAACAAAATGATGAATAGTCATCGTTCAGTTTTTTTATATTTTGTGTGTTCCCCAGGATGAGTTCCGTTTTGTCATCATTCAGGCATAGACCGTGACAGGCCATCCATGCCTGAATGATGAGGTATATCTTGTTCACCAAGGCCAAATCCTGTTCATAATCCCCCGAAAGTGGGATGAGGATCTGAGTGTCATCTGCGCAGTTCCTGTAGGTGACACCCAGAGAGGCCAGATCATCGAACAGGGGCTTCGTGAAGATGTTATACATATTGGAAGAGACGCATGAGCCCTGTGGGGGACGCCACATGTGGTGGGTATAGGGTCAGACGCTGCCGAGGCAGAGAAAACCCTCATAGTTCTGCCACTTAGGAACGACTTGATCCAAGCAATGGCATGTGTGGAGAAGTTGGTGGCAGATTCCAGGTGGGTGCAGAGCACATCATGATCTACCAGGTCAAAAGCCGCTGAGAGATCCAGTAGGAGGAGTAAGGCAGTTTTTCCAAGGTCTCATCTAATCGACCTGGGTTTTGAGATCGATGAGCGCAGTTTCTGTACCGTGCTGAGGCCTGAAACCTGATTGTCTGATACCTAATAGTTGATACAGCTCCATGTATTTTTGGATCTGTAGGTAGGCCACTCTGTCTAGTATTTTTAACAGAAATGGTACTGTTGTAATTGGCCTACAGTTGGTCGGGATGGACCGGTCCAAGGTTGGCTTTTTAAGGAGGGGGAGGACCCATGATTGTTTGGGGTTGTCTGGTATCGTGCCTGATGCAAAGGAAGCCTTCATGAGTTTAGAGATGGGTCTCTGGCTGCATCTTTTATCAGTTGGGCTGGGCATAAGTCACCTCAACAGTTGGAGGGTTTGAGCAAGAGTATTATCTTTTTGATCTCTAAGATAGTCACTTTAGTGATGTTGAATTTTTGTTCTAGATTGGTAGATGTGGGTAGTTTACCACTTTGGTTATGGGAGGAATAATTTGTTTCTTTTTCTCAATTTTAGTTTGGAGTGTGGCTATTTTGTCGTTTAGTGCTGTTTGGATGTTGGAGCACCACATTTTATTTTTATCGCAGTTGTCGGGGCAGTGATGGGGTTCTCCAGTTCTTTTAGTATGATGACTAGCTCTTTGGTTCCGGATTTAGCCTGCAGTATTCGGTTGTTGAAGTGCTCTTTTAGCTCTCCTAATTTCATTTTTGTAAGTCTTAGAGCCGTTGATAAGAGCGGCTTTATTGGTCTCAGATGGGGTTAGTCGCAAGGCGGATTCACATTTGCGTTTTACAATATTAGGGATTTGAGGTGAGGGGTGAACCAGGTGTTTAAGTGTGCTCTAGGCTTACTTTTTCTCATTTTCAGAGGTGCGATAGTGTCCAAGGTTATGGCCATGGTTGAGTTAAATTCATTCACTAAATCTGAAGGGTTTAGTGATTCAGGTAAGGTGTTTAGAGTTGGGAGGATAAGTGGTAACAGTTTGTCACATTTTTTTTTATTTTCTAGTTGGTAGTGGGGGAGCCAGTATATTTTCCATAGGTTGGGTGGTATTTTCATTTATAAGGAAGGTTATTAGCGCATGGTCTGTCCAAATTTGTGGGATGACATCCGTAATAGTGATATTACAGTTGTGGTTGGCTACCCAGTCGAGTGCTCGACCTTTTATATGGGTAGGTTGTGATATTCTTTGGGTAAATCCTAATTCTGTGATGACATTGGCAATGTTGGTCGCCTGTGCGTCTTTGTGGTCGTTGAAACCTAAGTTTAGGTCTCCCAGAAGGATGGCTTGCGATGAGTTTAAGTTATTTGAGAGGATCGTAGAAATGTCTTCCTCAAAAGTTCCAATGGGACCTGGCGGCCTATAGATGAGGTGTATATTGATTGATTGCGAGGATGAGGTTAGGAGTTTGGCAGTCAAGGATTTATAAGATTTGGTATTTGATGGAGTTTCTATTTTTTAAAGGTAAGATTATTTTTTGCAATGATAGCTAGGCCGCCTCCTCGAGAGTTGGTTCTGTCTTCTCTGAGGATGTTGTAGTTCGGGGGCAAGGCAAGCATCAGAGCGGGTCCTGCTGCTTGGTGAAGCCAGGTTTCTGTTATGGCTAGGAACTCATAATCACCTATTTTTATGAGATCAGCAATTTCGGTAGCATGTGCTATTAATGATCTAGCATTAATAAGGGCACCCTCAAGAGGGGTGTTTGGTTTAGGTGTTACAGGGGCGACACGCCTTTTCTTTTTGCTTGTCTTATTGCTTAGATTGCAGTGAGAGTTTATAGGACTATTAAGGTGGGAGTCTTTTAATGAGTGAGGTGTTTGGTGGTATTGAGTTGGGGGTCTCTTCTGTTACTAGGTTTGGTGGCCCATCTGGCTTGAGGTTCATAGATTTTAGGTAGTCTTGACCGTAATGTGGCATTTCTGCTTAAGGTGTCACATGGGATGTTTATTAGAGAGTGGTAGGGGATAGGTAATTTTATAGGCTGAAGGTCAGTATGTAGGGTGATGGTCAGTAGGCGCTCAGAGTTCACTGTTGCAGTGGGCCTGGATTGCGGTGGGAGGTTTACTGTGATCATTATGGACCAAAGAGTGGTCAAATAGAGAAGGGTGGAGGTCATCCTATCCTAAAGATGATTATCTATGTCTAGTGGAGAGGCCACTATGATGTCTTGGTCATCACTAATCGATTACAAGGCTCATGGTTACTGGCATTATAGTAGTACCAGTCGTAGTGGTGGAGAGCAGAGTAGTTTGTCTCCTGTTAAGCTTGGGACATAGGCAGGTGCCAATGTTTACAAAATTGTGAAGGCAGCTCAGCGGCTGGCATTAGGTGCAAATCTAGTCAATTATTGAGGATGGGCAAGCTCGTGATATAGGTCTGCTAGCTAAATACAGCTGTCAAATGGCAATGCAAAAGGATGCTAAATGCAGATATCAGGTGTCAGTACAATTCTAAATACAATTATTAATTGGCAGTACAAATGGGTATAACCGTCAGGTGGCAGTACGAATGGAGGTTAGATGCAGGTATCAAATGGCACTGCAACAGCAGTTATCAGGTGACTATGATAGTGAGGCAAATACTCAAGTAGTTGCTTTACCGACTAACGTTATCTTATTGCTACTTTCATGGGCTAAGGTCAGACAGCTCTAAAGCAGAGAAAATATCAGCTCCCGTGGAGAAGCACATTCAGCTTCACATAATTCTTATTTTACTGCCTTCTACAATAGCACTAACAAGACTAGGAGGCACCTGGTTTGCCGATTAGTCGTGCTCGTGTACAGTTTCAAGGTTCTGCAGTGTAAGACAAACAATGTATTCTGCAGTAACTTCACATTCCTACCTATGTAAGCAATTCAAAGTTCAGGCTGCGGCCTCTTGCCACGTTCAGGCCCGAGACACAGAATATATTTGCAAAAGCGTCAGAATATAGAGACACATCAGAAATGGCGGATAATTACAAAATGGCTTCCCAGTTGTCACATTCAGGTTCAGCTATTCGTGATGTTTACTGTATGATGCGAGTGTGCTTTAGGCCAACATATCAGGCAGTATCATAGCAATGCGTTTTCACATCAGAGGGTCAAAGGGCTTAGGAGAGCCCCAAGAAACAGACAGTTCAGACAGGAGAAACAGAGAACTTGGATGTTTCCAATCATTAAGTATATCATAACCTTGTCAGCATCAATCTTCCTGGAATGAAGGAACCCTACGGAATCAGGTTTTGCCTACAAACTTACATAGAGGTTCAGAATTGTATTGCAACAATTGAGGAACTGTAAAGAACTGAGATTAGACCTACAGAACCCGCAGAGAGGTTGTGAACTGTGTTTTGATAAAACAAGAACATTGTACAGAACCAAGTCTAAATGGGTGGAATTATAATAAAAACCTTTCCTTTCTGGACAGAGAGAAGTGTAAAAAACTGAGATTTGATCTACAGAATCCACAGAGGTTGTGAACTATGTTTTGCAACATTGATGAATGTGTGAATCTTATGGACAAGAGATCCAAGTGATTGGACCAGGCAGAAGACAAAGACATAGGCCATTGCACCGGCCTCCCTTTTTTGCTTAAGTGGGGACAATTTAGCTATTAGGATTTGGACAAAAGACTAAAGAGGATTAGACAGGAGTTTTCGTTTTATTTAAATAAAATCTCTTCAAAATGGTACACCTTAGAGTCCTCCTTCTGGTGCAGCACACCACCCTCTGGTGTATCAATTTCTTAAAGGAATGCACATCACTATGCTGCCCAATGCTAACTTTTCTGTTTTGGGACATTGACATAGTCCTGAATCTACTACAGTTTTGGGGAGTGAATGAGGACGCGTCCAGAATTCATTGATATTGATTGATATTTTATTTCGATCGCGCTCGTACACAAGTGTTTCAGAGCGCTACAAGGCAAGGGAGGGGAACAGGGGAGAACAAAACAGCGATCTTACTAGGCCCAGTGACATTGAGAACGCGCAAGTGCATGGGAGGGGGGGGAGAAGTGGAAAGTGCGAAGCAGAGGAGAAACAGATAAATAACAATAAATAAATAATAAAGGCAACAAACAGTGCTAATGCAGCCAGCAATTTGCAAGTGCTAGGTTTAAGGCAGCAGACAGGGTAGGTCTGATAAGTGCAGGAAGAAAAGGGGGGGGGCTGAATGGGTACAGATACAGACCCCAGTGCAAGGGGCGGCCCGGAGGCAGTGTGGGAGGGTGGCGGGATGGGCAGGTACCTGGGCCCGAAGGACAGAGGGTGGCCAGGTGCACGGTGCCAAGAGAGAACAGATCAGCAGGGGAGAAGGGGAGCGAAGGCAGAAGAGAGGAAGGTCTTGAGGTGCTTCCGGAACCCGAGATGGTTCTCCTCAAGTTTTAGAGTGGCAGGGAGGCTGTTCCAGAGGGAGGCCCCAGCCGAAGACCGAGATCTACCCCCAGCTTGTTTCTTAGAAAAACGACTGACCCTGAGGGAGTTGGAGGTAGAGGAGCGAAGAGCTTGAGAGGGGAGGTATTTGCGGAGGGATAGCTGAAGGTATTTTGGGCCCAGTCCCCAGAAAGCCTTGTGGACAATGCAGAGAGTTTTGAATTTAATCCTTGCATCCACTGGGAGCCAGTGGAGAGATTTCAGAGCTGGAGAGATACGATCCCAGGGCTTGAGGCCAAGGACAAGTCTCGCAGTCCTGTTCTGGATTAGTTGCAGAGGATGGTAGATTTAGAAAGGAGGCTGTTACAATAGTCCAAGCTAGAGAGAACCAGAGCTTGGGATACCATGAGCTTCCGGGGGAAGGAGAGGAAAGGCAGAGTACCTCTGAGGAGGTGCAGTCGGAAATTTGACATTTTAGAGACCTCAGAGATATGGGCAGAGAAGGAAAGGGTGGAGTCAAAGATGACCCTGAGGTTCTTAGCCTCGCAGGTGGGGGTAGGAGGAGGGCCAAGGGAGGCCGTCAGAGTGAGGGGAAAGGATGGTGGTGTGCCGATGAGGAGGATCTCCGTCTTGCTGCCATTCAGACAAAGATCATTGGCGGCACACCAATCTTGAATGGCAGTTAGGCAATCAGAGATGAGAGAGGGAGAGGAGGTGGCAGAGGGCAGCCTGAAAATGAGTTGAGTGTCGTCAGCGTAGCACTGGAAATTTGAGCAGAAAATGGCAATGCAGTGGGCGAGAGTTGCCAGGTATTGGTTGAAAAGCCAGGACGAGAAGTTAGACCCCTGGGGAACACCACAGGTAGAGAGGAAGATAGATGAAAGGAAGGACCCAAGTTGGACATGGGCGGGTCGATCTGAGAGGAAAGAGGTCAGCCAGGCCAGAATGCCGGCCATAAGCCACATTTAAAAGCATTAAGGGAAGGCTACTGCAAGAGACAGAAGTGGATAGATGTTGAGGCAGTCTACAAACCATGGAACCCTGGTCCTTGCCTACGCAAGCAAAATGGGTTTGTTGGCTCAGATCATTTTTGTTGAATTGAAGCCCACTGATCTTAAGTACACACCAATCAGCACCGACACTCACAGCATCTTGGCCACTTCACTCTGATGTCAGTAGCTTAGTACCATCTCTGTTTCAATAAATTAAATAAACTCATTATAGTGCATTTTTATTTTATTGAACAGCCAGAGAGGAGTTCCGGAACACAGATACACAAGTGCTGATTGAAGCAAGTGGACTGCTGTGGCGCAGGCAAGGAGTGAGGCAGGCAGTGATGAAGGAAAGGGGTGCATTAGCAAGACCTGTGCAGCAAAGGGAGACTGGGCGCCAGCGGCAAGCAGAGGAAACATGCTGTGATGGGTGGACACTGGAAGCAGGGTTTTGGGGGGTTCTCCAGGCAGGCTTGGGACTGAAGGGGCACGTATAGGGTGGGTGTGTGTATGTGGGGGTGGGAGGTGATACTAGAATTCAGACAGGTGAATTGCACACATGGCAGGGTGTCAGTGCCTGGTAAGGAGGGCTGACCGTGAAGAATTTCCTAAGTGGTCCACATGGTGGGGGGGGGGGGTTGGGCTGCAATGCAAAAATGCACATGGGATGGAAGGGTATGAGTCACCCCAAGACCTCCATTTAAAGAAAGATGAAAGACGTAGTTAATGTGACAGGGGGGTCACAATGTAGGGGGAGCTGGAAGCAGAGGAGTACAGTTTGTTAGAGGGTGGGGAAGTGAGCAATGTGGGGTTAAGCGGCATGGTGACCCCTTTTTATGGAAAGATGTAGAGTAATCATGTGAGGAGTGAAAGTAGGGGAAACTGGAGCTGATAATTGAATTCATTGGTAGGAGATGGGGCAGGAAGATGGGTGAGCAAAGAGGGTGCAAGGGTGGAAAGCATGTAAGGGGAACCCATCAAAAAAAAATAAAAAAAATATGGAGACCACCTGGGGGTGCAGGAGAAGATGGCCGCCGAAGACCACAGCTCCCACTCCCTCCAGCAAAGAGGAGACGAGATTGAATGTGAAAAGCACAGGGAACCGCATCTGAAGGCATCCGCTGCATAAAGAAGGCTTCAGAGATTGTTTAAGCCTGAAACAGAAATTTAGAGAAGGTGCTGGTGAGGAAGTAGCCAGAGAACAGGGAGTGGCGACCTCTCCCAGAGTGGACCTGGGAGGCCGAGTGCAGGCTGCCACCCGAAGAACAGGTGCTTCGTAAGAGTACGGGTGGACGCAGACACACAGAAAGAGGAGCCTGGAGCCGCCAGGGACCTGCGCCCGAACGGACAATAGCACCCCCGAAGAGCAACTGAGTGGAGGGAGCTGGCGCACATAGAAACTGCAACGCAGCCGGAGCCACCCAGCCCGAACCAGAGGACATCCAGGACAGCGTGGGCAACGGCGGTACCCGAGGCGAGAAGGGAGCTGCGCAGCCAGCCCCAGAGGCGGAGGTGAGCCCGGGACGCAGAGGACGAGCGGAGCAGCCCTGGAGGACAACCTAGGAGGAGGTCAGGGGGGAGAGGAGGAGAGGAAAGCGCAGCTGCGCTATAGGTACGTCCACCCCCCCCTGCCCCGGTGCCCCCATTAGACGCCTTGAGCGTATAAACCTCACGGAGAAGGCACAGGGGAGTGGGGAACTTGAGGGTTAGGGGCAGACGGGAGAACGGACCTGCCAAAAACACTGGAAATTATAAAAACTGCACAAGCAGATGCTTAAAAAAGATAAAAAGGGGAACAGAGGTAAGAGACTAAAACAAGGCGCCCATAAAACTAAGGGTAAGGACACAAAGGACTACAGACTGGGTACCCGGAAGGGAGAGCCCCCACCCAAGCGTCCCCCACACCAGTGGGGAATCACTATGTGCTGCGACACTGACGCAGCTGAGAGTGAAACCAGGAGAGGCAATAGCAACGTGGCGAACAAGCCAGAGGCCGTTGCGGTGCGGGGAAGGCCTGGAGAAACGAACAGAAACCAAGCGGTACGACGGCTGCCAAACCAAACTGAGCCAGAGCTGAGCAGCAAAGCAAGGGCGGGACTCCCTCAGCACCCGCAGGCTTTACAAAGTCGACAAGTGAACACCTTACTCAAGTGGCAGGGAGGTCCACAGACAGGAGGCTTAGTGGAAGGGCCCTCTTGAACAAGTCGCCCAGAGAGTAACACGCACACACCCCGGGAGCAAAGGCTCAGTGAAGCGCCATAAAAGGGGAAGCAAAAGATAAACGTACGCTGAACCCAAATACCACCCAAATTGTAAAGGAAGATAAGGGGGTACGGGAAGGGGTCTCACCAGCCAGGGGGTAGCCGGGCCCCGCTGCATATAGAGGGAGGAGTGGAGAACCCCCCTCAAGTGGAACTTACACAGGAGTCTGATCGCCCCACGCAAAGGGAGAGTTAAAGCCCACACCAACTGCCCATTACACCGCCACAGAGATAAGCCAGACCGAGACATGTTCCGAAGAGACAACACAGAGGAACTACAGGCGGAAACACCAGTGACTGAGTAATAGGCCCTTGTCCAAACTGATCTGGCAGAGAACCTGCCCACACACTGTACAGCATGGAACTCAACAAAACAAACAAAGAACTCTGAAGGGGGAGGGACGATGACGAAGAAAGCTGGAGTGTCAGAAAAAGAAATGCCCATGGAGATGGATCCGTCAAGGTTCTCGACTAAGGAAGACATAGGGCACATATTGGCAGAGATAAAGGCCTTCGGGGGAGACATGCAATCCTCCCTTACAGACTTGAAGGGCAGAGTGACAACAGTGGAAGGAAAAATTTTCAACCTTGAGCACAACCAGTTGAACGCAGACATGGGTGAAATGAAACTGGACGCAAGGATGACCGAAATAGAGCTTTGTGAAGAGGAAGTTATGCTCAAGATGGATGATCTCGAAAACAGAGAAAGGCGCAATAACATACGGATACTCGGGTTCAAGGAAATCAGCAAGGGAAAAACTGAGGCAGGTTGAAGAAAAGGTCCAGGCACTGGTGCATCAAATCTTTGCGGCAGAAGGTGGAAAGACGGTGCAACTAGAGAGAGCACAAAGAGGCGGCAGACCCTGCGGGAATGGCCCCCGCTCCATAGTGGCTACGTTTCTAAGGTACACAGACAGAACAGAGGTGCTGAACAGAGCCAAACAGCTAAGAGAAGTGGAATTTGAGGGCTCGAAGTTTGCAATCTATCAGGACCTCTGAAACTTCATGCTGGCTAGGCGCAGAGCTTGTAAACCCCTCACGACATGGCTGCGGGACAAAGGAATCAGGTACAGATGGGGCTACCTGTTTTCACTACAATTTGAGGTGGAGGGGGTTGACTATCATATCGGCAGAAGAAGCAGAGTAGGCCCTGCGCCACCTCACAACAGGCCTGGAGTAAGAGCCAAGGAGCCCGCAGGGCCCATCCACAAGTGGGGAGGGGTCGAGGCCTGTGCCGGGCCCACAAAGGAGGAGGAAGGGATAAATGGGTGTTAGGGAGAATTCTCCAGAATGGCTAATTTCTCTTACCTACTGAGTCCCTCAGCAGCTTTACTGGATTTCTAGGATTTATTTTGTTCACCTGGTAAGAGTGTGAGCCTTTTTTCCCACTATTAGATCTGTTTTGCTGTGTGTGTTTAACATTTTTGTGTTCATAGAGTGTGGAGCTTCACCTACTCCATAGGCATCATCTTTGTACTGTGTGTTACACAGCACCTCTAGTGCAGTGACACAGGGTTGTCTTTCAGACATCACACTTTAAACTCCATATTCTGGGACTGACTACTGTCTCTCAAAACATGTAAAGTTGCCATTGACTTTATTAGTCTTTTTAAATTCACAGACCCAGTACAACCTCTTTTACATAGAGTACTGGAAAGGGTTAATAGTTATCCCTTTTTGTCTGTCTCTCATGGAACATTATTTCGTTCCCCTTTTTTTACGATTTGGCTGGTGGCACTGGTATCTACCATATTTTTCCTACCGTGGTTTATTTAAATAGCCCTGGTACTGTTTTTGGCTATCTTGGTAGCCTCAAACTTAAATCCGAGGGACCCCATTTACTTTTCTTTGGTTCCCGCTGGGTTTATTCGCCATTTCTTTTTGTAAAGGTCTTTCTCGTGTTTTATTCTGCGTGCCAAACCAGGTTTGGTTCCTTTGTTCGCAGTACTTTGGCGGGCTTCTGCACAGAAGCCCTCCTTAGGCGCCTGAGAGACTGGGGGGACAGGATGTGAAAGGGGTTTTAGGCCCCCTGCACAGGGTTCCCTTGGAAACCCAAGTCGCACTCTGGTTTGATTGGCTAGGTGGCTGTCCTCCGAGGACAGCCACCCTGCTGTGTGAATGGGGGAAAACTGCATACAAAGCAGGTCTCTGGGACCCGGAAGGCAGAGTCACCACTGGATCGAGAGAACCAAAGAGAAGCTGACAGAAGAGGACCACTACCACGACTGAACCTCCCGCTGAAGCACTGCTGCGGGTCCGAATCTCCAAACTTCGACGACAGAAAATATCTTTAAGGAATCTTCTTCCCTTGAGCTGGTGGGACCAACCAGTTCGCCAAACACAAAGCAAGGATTCCTTCCCCTGGTCGAATTTGCTGTGCATCGCTGCAGTGAACCGGATAGCCAGGAGGCTCGGACCCAGTTTGGGTTTTAAGGAGTGCACCTTTTATTTGTTGCTTTGCTCTGCTGCCGGTTTCTTCCCTGGGCAGTGCAGGACCCTCCAGTCTTCCTACTTTATGTCAGTACGACTGTCGCTTCAGGAACCGTGAGCCTGCAGGACCTGCCAGAAACTTTTGTCTCAGCTACAGCCTTCTTCATTTACTGTTCTGTTCTAACCCGGTTGTTCGTTCCGTCCCACCACATTTAAAGTGTTTGAAATCTTTTGCCAATCCGAGGGCTTGTCCTTCTGTACTCTTTTAAATAACTTTTCTTCCGACCAACTTCATTACAAACTCTTGGCAAAGACTTAACCGCGAACTACTCTGAACTGTGTGATCCTCTGCAAAGACTCTGTACCATTATCATTGGCCCAGGCCTATTGATTTGAATCCTCATTGTAGCAAGCCTTTTCTAGATTGCCCTGCCTACCTACTTGTTGGTGCTGCTTAATTTTGAAATACCTTGTCGTTCCCTCCCTTTTAAATTGCTTTTGCTCAGAAACCTTGAGTCAGTGTTTGTTTGAACCATAGTAATTGTTGTCCTTTGTGTAACTGTTGATACTGCTCACTTTACTCTGGAGATAAGTCTGGATGCTCAGCCATCACTACCACTTTACTGTGTTGTGCAAGCTTGTACCAAACGTAAATGTGCACTTGCACTTGTATTAATTGTGTGTGGTGTTCCCAAAGGGTACTGCATATGATTCTGCCTAACAATGGGTAGGAAGTTTGTGCGGCTCAATGGGCTCTCACGCCGCAAGACACCAGCCACACAAGATCAGAGGCATGAAAAGGAATTCGGAGAGTGGGACGCATGCACAGCGTAATGGAACCAAATGATCCCGGGCAGACACTCAAGCAAGTATAATGGAACTGCTGGAGGGAGGCAATTAACTCTGCTCAAGGGTGGCCCTCAGTGAGAAAGAAGGATTCTCCAAGAAACTTTCTAAGTTCGAGTTAAGGTTGTGTTTGGGGGTTTACATAAAAGCTACGGCTCCAAGTCAGAGATGGCACCAAAGAGGAACTTTGCTCCCATGCAAATGGAGATGCAGTGAGAAAAGTGTCGCCAGATAAATTGATGATGAACGTTCGCAACGGAGAGAGGTGAAGCACGGAGGGGTCTGTTGGTGGGGACGCTAAACGTGAAAGGCTTGAATTCCCTGACCAAAAGCTCATTGGTCACCAGGGCATTTCGTAAGGCAGACCTCAATGTGTTATTCCTACAGGAGACACGTTTAATAAAAAGGGAAAGGTGATAAGGGGAGCAGGAATAGGCCAAGTACACTGGGCGTCCAGAGACACGAAGAAGGGGGGAGTTGGAATAGTGTTACATAAACAATGCAAACTGTGGGACTGTAACCACCACTCTGTTTCAGGGAAGGTTACGGATACTGAAAGGGACATTGCAAGGGATGAGGGTGCTCTTGGCACCTCTGTATGCGCCAAAACAGGGGCAGGTAACTTTATATGAAATGCACTCAATGCGATACAGGAACAAGAAGCCGACCTGTACATAGTAGGGAGGGACTTCAACTCCTGGGCAGATGAAGCAATGGATAGAAAGACTGAAGGGGGCACACTGCGAGGGGAGGTGGGAACAATACCTGGGCACCTGGGAAGAACAATCGAAGCCTGTGGCCTGATAAACATGCAGAGAGAGCAACACCCGGGGGTGGAGGGGTACAAAATCTACTCCGCCCCACACAAGACCTACACTAGGATAGACTACCTTCTTACTAAGAGCAGGGGACAAGAGTGACCCACAGCGAAATCAGCTGGAGCTGCAACAAGATGCTGTGGAAATACCCTCTTTTTGCAGATCAGCCGGGAGAAGAGATCACAGAATATTTCAAACTGAATGACACTGGGAAGTAGGTAAAGGGGTGGTCTTGGATGCCGGTAAAGCAACCTGGAGGGGACTGCTCATCAGGGAGGGAGCGAGACGCAAAAGAGAAAGGAACTTGAGGGAAGAGAAGCTGAGGAAAGAGGTAGTGCAGGAGGAAAGGACGCTCTGGGAATGGGGGAAAACGGTGTGGAAACTGAGGCATTTCAAACAGAAATATTACGAGAAAGGAGACGAGGTGGATGTGCTGCTGGCAGCAAGACTCAGGGGGCGGAGAGGTGGGTGTCGACCCTAGAGACTTGCACAGTACTACCATGCCCTCTATAAATCCAAAGCAACAGTTGGAGGAAGGGGTGAGGGAATACCTAGACTGGATAGACATGGGCAAACTCACCAATTTAGAAGGTGGAACACCTGGAGAGCCTGATAACAATAGATGAGGTGCAGGAAGCGGTATCCCGCCTACCTAATGGTAAAGCCCTGGGGAAGCATGGATAAAGTGTAGGGTTTTATAAAAAAGTACTAAGGGATCCTGGCACAACACATGGTATGGCTGTTTAACCATATCTTAAAAACAGGAGAGGCCCCAGACACTTTCAGCAAGGCTCTAATATCGGTAAACCCCAAAGAGGGGAGAGACCCCACACAATGTGCATCCTACCGCCCCATCTCAATTCGGAACATCGATGAGAAAATATTCACGCGAATCCTAGCAACGCAGTTTGAGGAGAATCTGCCCAGAATACTGCACCCAGATCAGTGGGGTTTAGAGCGGGCAGGCAAGGGCCAGAGGCAGTGAGGAAAACCTTAGACCTCATGGAACATGTCGAAGGGACCCCAGGGAACTACAGGCTCCTGAGCTTAGACGCAGAGATGGCCTTTGACCGTGTCGAATGGAGGTCGTTTGCAGTAGTGCGGAAAATAGGGTTGCGAGATAATCTGTGCAGAGCCATCCGGGCCATATATTCAGGGCAGACAGCTAGGGTGGTAGTGAATGGTGCGAAATCTAGGGAATTTGGGCCAAGCAGGGGCACTAAACAGGGCTGCCCTCTATCCCCTCTGCGCTTCGCCCTAGGGATGGAACCCCTAGGGGCGAACATCCGTAGAGATGCCCAGAACAAGGTACTGAGGTAGGAGACATCAATAAACGAAGCATGTATGCGGATGATGTTCTGGTATACCTTTCAGAAGTAAGAGACAGTGCCGAGAGTACTCCAAGTGGTAGAAGAGTATGGTCAACTGTCGGGCTTCAAGGTGAATAAATCGACCCCCCTCCCACTCGGGGCAACAACGGAGAAGCAGAGAAGAGAATGGGAGGTGTTAGGGATACAGGTCGAGGAAGACAGCCTTACGTATCGGGGGCAAGGATCCCTAGGGATTTGAGCAAACTATATGAAGTAAACTCCCCCCCCCCCCTTTAGTACACTGTCTCTTTGGGGAAATCTAGGTCTGGTCACGCCTCACCATCTCATGGCTAGGGTGCCTGAATGCGTTCAAAATGGTCTTCCTTCCCATAGTAGAACTAGTTACTCTTACCTTGTAACGTTCTTTCGATGGGATGTTCCTCCGACGTATTCCTTATCTTAGATAGAAATCCTTCAGCTTTGCTGGCCTCGGAAAATTTTTTCGCCAGAGGGCGCTGCGCGTCGATGATCGCCGAGTCGATGACCCTCGACGGCCTCCGTGCCGACGTCGACGTCATCCTGCCTATAAAGGCCGCGCGCAGCGTCCGTTGCTCAGTTCCGTTTTGTAGTCCCCAGTAATGTTTTTGGATTAGACTAATCACCTTGAAGGAGCATAGGCTGCAAACCCACAGGAAGTCATACTGCGGGGATGGATGGGAGGGTCGATAAGGAATACGTCGGAGGAACATCCCATCGAAAGAACGTTACAAGGTAAGAGTAACTAGTTCTTCGAAGGGATTGTGTCCTCCGACGTATTCCTTATCTTAGATAGACTCCCATAGCAGTGGTATTGTGACTGGAGGCGGGAGTAATAAAAGTTATGTTACCCTTCCAGAATGGACAGAGTGTAACACAGCCTTGCCGAATCTAGTTTCTTGACTAGAGGAGGAATCCAGGCTATAGAATTTGGTAAATGTATGTGCGGACGACCATGTGGCAGCCGCACATATATCTCGAATTGGCACCCCTCTTTGAAGGGCTGAGGATGTTGCGATACCCCTGGTAGAATGAGCCCTTAGATTTTGAGGAGGCTCCTTTCCTGCCAATTTGTAGCACTCCAGAATGGCTAAAATAATCCATCTGGAGATGGTTTGTTTTGTTATTGGAAGGCCCAACTTATGTCCTGCATAACCTACAAAGAGTTGGTCTGCTTGTCTGATCTTAGCCAATCTGCTGATATAGAAGCTCAAGGCTCGCTTAGGGTCCAGCCTGTGCAGTCTCTCTTCCTCCTTCCCCGGATGAGGAGGAGGGTAGAAAGAAGGTAATATAATCTTCTGAGTGATGTGAAACTCCGAGACTACCTTCGGGAGGAAGTTAGGCTTCACCTGAAGAACAACTTTGTCCTTGTAAAAGATTGTATGTGGAGGTTTACACGATAAGGCTTGCAACTCGCTAACCCTTCTAGCAGATGTCAATGCTATTAGCAAAACAGTTTTGAGGGTGAGAAGCTTCAATGAACAAGAGTGTAGTGGTTCAAAAGGGGCACCCTTTAGGAAGTTTAAAATTAGGTTTAAATCCCATAAGGGAACTTGAAAAGGTTTCGGGGGATAAACATTAGTTAATCCTTTTAGGTATTGTATTACCAATGGAATTTTGAAGTATGAAGGCTCCTCTGCAGTGCGCTTAAAGATTGATAGCGCTGCGAGATAGCCCTTAATTGTGCCAACCTGTAGGCCTGAATTAGCCAGGTAAAGTAAGAATGACAACACCATAGGTGTACCACAAGAAAAGGGTTCAATATTCTTTTCTCTGCACCAGCTGCAAAATTTGTTCCAACGGCAGCGGTATAGAGTTTTAGTTGCCGGCCTTCTGGCCGAAAGCAACACCTCCATAACATCATCCGGAAGGTCCCAATCCTTGTACCTCAACCTTTCAGACACCAAGCGTGAAGGTTGAGGGTCTTGATGGCTGGATGGAGAACCTGACCTTCCTTCTGCGAGAGAAGATCCTCTCTGTATGGCAGTCGAATTGGAGGGCAGATGGACATGTCTAGAAGGTCCGGGTACCACGTTCTCCTGGCCCAATCCGGGGCAATTAGGATCATGGTCTTCCGAAACCTTCTCAACCTCCTGATCATTTGAGGAATGACAGGGACCGGAGGGAACGCGTACAGAAGTGGGAACTCCCAGTCCACTACGAACGCATCTCCTAGAGCTCCTCTCGGGGGAAATTCCCTTGAGCAAAATCTGTCGCACTTCCTGTTGATACTGGTGGCGAACAGATCCACTTGAGGGGTTCCCCAAAGGGCGAAGATCTCTTGAAGGACTTCCTGAGCTATCTCCCACTCGTGAGAGACTGTGCTCTGCCTGCTCAGAGCGTCCGCTGTCAAGTTCTTCTCTCCGGCTAGGTGAATTGCCGATAGAGAGATTCCTTCCTGAATTGCCCAAAACCAGAGCTGCATCGCCTCTCTGCACAGTGGTAGTGAGCCTACGCCTCCTCTTTTGTTGAGGTAGTGCATGGCCACTGTATTGTCCGTCATTATTAGGACGTTTCTTCCCCGTACAGACGGCAGAAAAGCCTTCAGCGCTAGTCTGATGGCTCTCAGCTCCAACAGGTTGATATGTAGTCTGGACTCCGATGGAGACCAACGACCGCTGATGGTCAAGTCGTTGGCGTGAGCTCCCCACCCCGTGAGTGAGGCATCCGTGACTACTGTTATCTCCGGCCATGGTTGCCAAAACATTTCTCCTTTCAGGATGTTCTCCCGACAGGCCCACCACTGAAGGTCTCGGGCTACTTTGACCGGGATCCGAAGGAGATCTGTCATCCTTCCTGAGAACTGTGACCACTGAGTTCTCAGTGCCCACTGGAGGGATCTCATTCTCAGGCGAGCCTCCGGCACGAGGAATATGCAGGATGCCATGAGGCCTAGCAACCTCAGAAAGTCGTAGGCTGGGAGATATTGGGCATTCTGAAATCTGATGACCATCTGCAGAATATCTCGAGCCCTCACCTCTGGTGGCAAGGCTTTTCCCAGGGAAGTGTCCAGGACTGCTCCAATGAATTGGAGTCTCTGTGATGGTATCATCTGTGACTTCTTTAAATTGAGGGAGAAGCCCAGCTTGTGAAGGAAGTGGCAAACATAATCTAGTTGTCTCTGAGCCTGTTCCGAAGATACAGCTCTGATCAACCAATCGTCTAGGTAAGGGTAGACATGAATCCCTTCCCTCCTTAGACTTGCAGCCACAACCGACATTAGCTTGGTAAAGACCCTCGGGGCGGAGGTTAGCCCAAATGGCAGAACTCGAAATTGATAATGAGAGCTGCCAATTGCGAACCTCAGGTATCTCCTGTGCCTGGGATGGATCGGCACATGGAAATAAGCGTCCTGGAGGTCTAGAGATACCAACCAGTCCTGAAGCTGGAGGGCCTGAAGGATCTGAGAGAGAGTCACCATCTTGAACTTGTCCTTTCGGAGGAATTTGTTCAATTCCCGTAAGTCTAAGATGGGTCTCAGTCCTCCGTCCTTCTTCGGTATTATGAAGTAGGGGGAGTACCAACCCTTGTTCCTTTCCGCTACAGGTACCAGTTCTATGGCACCTTTCTCTAGCAGGTCTAAAACCTCCTGCAAGAGGAGCGGATCTGGAAGCTTCAAAGGGTTGTTCCCCGGTGGATGACTCTGAGGGATATGTAGGAAGGGCAGGCAGTAACCTTGGGCCACTGTCTCCAGAGCCCAAGCATCTGACGTAATAGCCTGCCATTCCGTCAGATGGTGAGTTAACCTGCCCCCTACTGGTGTTCTGTGAGGGGAGACCTCAGAGTGGTTTTGAAGCGGCTGATGCAGTTGCCGAAGGTAAAGTGGCTCCTGCTCCTGCGGGTGCGGCTTTCTTTCCCCTACCCCGTCCACCACGGGTAAATCTTCCTTGGCCTCTTTGAGCCGGTCGTCCCCTGCCCCTTCCATATGAGGAATAGTAACGAAAGGACCGTCCTCTCCACGATGATCCCGAAGGACGAAAGGTATTCTGACGGATAGCAGCTCCCAATGACTTGGCTGCTGCCTTGGACGTTTGCAGTTTCTCCAAACTGTCATCCGCCTTCTTTCCAAAGAGGGTAGAACCGTCAAAGGGCATATTCAAAAGCCTGGTCTGCACGTCAGAGGCAAAACCAGACTTCCTCAACCACGCATGCCTGCGGATTGTGGTACTTGCCGCCATGGCCCTGCTGATACTGTCAGCAGAATCTAGGCCAGTTTGTAGGGTCTCGCACATCGCATCTTTACCATCCCTGATGATGTTTAAAAATGCGTCCCTTTCCTCTCCTTCTTGGAGGCAGTCAGCCGCTGATGAAGCGCACTCCCAAAGGGTGTGGCTGAACCTAGCGAGCGTACAGGTCGCGTTAATAGACTTTAACGCCATGCTACAGGCAGAAAAAACCTTCTTAGCCATGGCATCATACTTTTTGTCATCCCTATCCTGCGGAGCAGTGGGGTATGCAGATGTGCTGCCTGATGAGGTTGCAGCCTGTACAACCAAGCTCTCAGGAGTAGGGTGTTTTGACAAATATTCAGGGTCAGAACTAGCCACCCTGTATTTTGTTGACAGTTTTTTATTTACTGCCGGGATAATTTCTGGCGTTTCCCAGTTTGTCAAAATCCTTCTCTGTAGAGCAGAGTGAAATGGAACCACAGGATCCTCCTGTGGGCCCTTGTCCAGTATGTCAGTGAGGTCATCCTGCTGAAAGGCAGGAGAAGGTGCAGACCAACCCATAAATTCTATGATTCTAGACATCAGAGCTCTATATGGAGTCTCCGCATGTTCTCCTGGGTCTGGTTTGATAAATTCTGCTTCAGGAGAAGTGTCCAAGCCACTAGCTTCCTGAAGTGCATCCTGAAGATTTTTTAATCTTCCTTCCTCAGAGGCGAAAGTCTCTGGCTCTGGTGATGTGGTCCTCTGTAAATCAATATCTTGGTCTGAATCCTCCCTTTCCTCAAAAATCGAGGTTAAAGGGGGATACATTGGTTTTTGGAATGGTATAAACCCCATTTCCAATGCAGAAGGAGCCATCATCACAGGCCTTGAAAACGTCGATGTCGTCGACACCGACGTGAAAGTACTCGAAGGCGCCGTGAAAAGCGTCGAGAAATGTGTACTAGGCCTCGAAGAACTCGAAAGGATCGGAGTCCTGCTCGAGAACGACGTCGACGTTCTCGGCGTCGAGTCGGAGGTCTTTTGTCTAACCGTTGGCTGTGGAGTAGCCGTGGTTCTTTCCTTCACCGGCGTCGATATCGGCGTCGACGTCGGCGTCGACTCGATCGACTGATGCGCCGATGAATCCTTCGACAACGGCGTCGATGGCGCCGACCTCTGTTTCGAAGGAGTTTTCGACGATGGCGTCGATGATGCTTTATCTCCCGATGGCTCGAGGCGCTTTCGGGTTGACTTTTCCGCCGGGTACTGCGACTCGCGGCGTTTAGATTTTTTGGGTTTTTTACCCGGGGTATCACCCTCAGCTGTCTTCGAGGGGGACGAGGCCGCTTTCTCGAAGACGCTTAGCATCTTTTTCCTGAATTCCTCCCACTCAGCTTGCGAGCTGCGTTTTGTGGGGCAATGAACTCTCTCAGGAGAACTCGACGAAGATGACGAAGGGGATCTCCTACGTCTCTTCTTCGAGTGTCTCGATGTCGACGAGTGGTGGGAGCCACTTCGTGATCTAGATCGAGAGTGTTTTTTATGGTGAGGAGACGAACGTCTCGACTCTACCGAAGAAGCTTTCGAGGAAGTTAAAGTTGACCTACCTCTCTCGAGCTTCCCCCTACGCTCCTTCAAGGCTTTCGCCGTCATGGAAAGGCATTCCTCACACTCCGAACTCTGGTGCGTGATTCCCAGACACCACAAACAGACCCTGTGAGGGTCCGTCAACGACATTTTCTTCCCGCAGTCTCGGCACTTTTTGAAACCGGACCGAGGGGTCGTCGGGTCGGAGGAGGATGCCATCGATATCGAGGTAAATAGTAGTTATTATATACGTTATCTTGACGAGAACTGAGCAACGGTGTTCCGAGGCACAACGAAGCGCGGAAAAACGGAACTGAGCAACGGACGCTGCGCGCGGCCTTTATAGGCAGGATGACGTCGACGTCGGCACGGAGGCCGTCGAGGGTCATCGACTCGGCGATCATCGACGCGCAGCGCCCTCTGGCGAAAAAATTTTCCGAGGCCAGCAAAGCTGAAGGATTTCTATCTAAGATAAGGAATACGTCGGAGGACACAATCCCTTCGAAATATACCTTTACCATGCTCTGCCAATAGACCTGCCAGTCAGGCACTTTGGGGAAAAAGGAGGATGCTGAGGTTCCTCTGGCAGGGTAAGAAAGATAGGCTACTGGTGCAACCCAGGAGAAAGGGGGGGAGTGGGAGAGCTAGAAATGCGCATATACTACAGGGCAGCCCAGTTCAGAGCTCCGATTCCCCCCCACTTGCTGGGAGAGACACAAAAGCAGTGGGTGAGCATCGAGAATCTGCTCTTCCACCCGGTCATGCTCAGGGAATGGCTGTGGGCACCTTATGAGGGTGCCCCGAAGAAGGTAAGAGCGCACAAAATCCTAGGCCCGCTTTAGTGTATCTAGAGAAACAAGAAACATGACAGAGGTGACTACCTGGCCCTCGCCTCCGAGTCACATCTGGGCACTGCAATCAGGGACCGCATCCCTGGACACAAAAGATTCCAGGACTGCTTTGAGGGAGGGTGTCGAAAGAGTGGGGCAGATCTTCAAAAAAGACTGGGTCATAGAACTCGAGGAGCTGGAAGCAGTTCTGGAGGGGGCAAGATCTCGGTATTTAAATACTCAAAACTCAAAGGGGTTCTGATGTCTGAGGACTGGAAAGGAGACCTGCAAAAGGAACTCACACGCACAAAGTGATACACAGGAAAGGGGACGAAGGGACTCGTATCCGAACTATACCAGGCCCTACTGGAAGCGCAGGGAGGAGACAGAGGCACATAGAAGGAAATGGGAAAAGGGATATGGAAAGTGAGATGGAAGATGAGCAGTGGCAAAGGCTATGTGAAAACATGCACTGCACATCAGTGGCCTGCCAGTACAAACTTCATGGGTTGAAATTACTATACAGGTGGCAGTAGGACCCAGTGAGACTTCAAAGATGTATCCGGGAATCAGACCCCCCCATTGCTGGAGGAACTGTGGGCTGAGAGCAAACTACTGGCACATGTGGTAGGCCTATGTAAGGGTGCAGAAATTCTCGAAGGACATTTTGTGGTGGATAAGGGACCTGAATGGGGTGGAAAGGAAACTAGACCCCCTCCTGGTATTATTCAGGATAGAGGTAATGGACGCGGACTGGGTGAAGCTCCCCCACATGCAACACTTCTTGTTGCTAGCAGCCAGGGCTTGTGTCGCAAGCAAATGGAAAAGGGCAGGACTCCCAGGAGAGAAGCAATGGGCCGCCAAGGCTTTAGATATATACAGAATGGAACAGCTCACTAGACAAATACACGGCCAGACTCTCTCCAGGGAAATGGAATGGGCAACCTTCCTAGAAAGATATGACCTGGAGAGGCCTCGGCCCAGTGGGGTCCGCAGAACACAGGAGACCCAGAATGGGGAATGAGCCCTGAAGGGTAACAAGACACCAAGTAAAGGTGGGAGGGGAGAGGGAGGTGGGTAGATGCCAGAGGCCACACAATGGACCCCGGGGAGGGAACATGTTGAAACCTCGGCGAATGACAATAGACTCTGGATCATGTAAGGGAGACATCAGATAAGGCAACACCCGACCATTGGTCCCGGTGCTTCAAATATAGGTCTCTTCCAGGAGCCATGCTAGATGAGGGGATGGGCATGGGTCTGAAATCAGGGGAGGGGGTGGTTGGGCTAATTTTGTCCCTATGTTACGAAGAGAACATGGTATGCTGTCATAAAGAGCTGTGTACTATATAATTGTGTAATTGAGTGCCGATATATCTCAACCATGAATACTTATTAATAAACACAATTAAAAAAACATTACAAAACATTTAGACCAAATGGACAGGGGAGAGCTATTAAGAGTCATTGTGTTGGATAGAGTTAAAAGTAACTTGACATTTTTGAACTTTCATTTACAATGGGTAAAAGGCTTCTGGAAAAAGTCAAACACAATCAATGGGTCCTCTGTGTATCATCTCTATTTAAAATTGTATGCAATAGCAGTCAGGTACTTGTGGGCAGGAGTTTCTTGATACTCTGAGACCAGTTCCCTTTGTCTATCATGGGAGTCCTTTTTGGAGCGACTCAAAGTGACAGTATCTATGCAGGCAATTGTACTTTGCACCTGTTGGGCACAGTGTACTTTCTAAGTGTGCTTCCTAGTTTAAGTTGCAAGCTACTAGCCACATGCTCTCTATGAAATTCATTAACTCTTATAACATATTTACACATATTTGTTGTAGACCTGTTCTCTGACTATTTCTCCAGAATAATTATTTCTAATGAAAGTAGCACCTGTGGATTTCGACATTAGGAAATGCCTGCAAACTGTCTTTAAGTTCGGCTGTTTATAATACGCATTTGTGGGTTCCATGTCTTGTAATTGATTATGGATAGGCATGTGAAAACATCCATATCGGTTCTTGTGTTTTTTTACAACAGATTATGTATTCACACATGGAAATCTTTCCCGACCTCCTCTCAGCCGACCTCTCAGCCGACCTCCTCTCAGCCAATCAGAATGTTTAGAGTGTGTATGTTTATTGATTTTATATAGCGCTTTACACCAAAGCGCTTTACAGAACAGGTACAGTAATGAAGCAAGCATAATTTACAAACATGAAACAAACCAGTGATACAGTATTTAGAACAATTTACACAGAGGAGGGAGCGGAGAAGGAGTGAGGGGAAGGGGGGGGACCCCGGGTGACCAACGCACTAAGGTGGTTACAGCATCCAAATTGGGGTCATCGGGGGAAGAGGGAAGGGGGAGTAGGGGTGTGAGGGGGAGAGAGGTAGCGAAGGGGAGTCGGGGGGGGGTGGAGAAGAAGGGCTTTCAGGGAGGAGCGGAAAGATGGGTAGGTAGGGGTGGAGCGGATAGAGACGTAGGGAGGTCCAGTGGAGGGGGGGGGCCAAGAGTTGGAAGGAGCGGAATCGTGAGGAGGCACAAGGGGCTGGGGGTACAGTGAGAAGGTGGAGATCAGCTGAGAGGAGAGAGCGGGAGGGAGAGTAAAATGAGAGGAGGGAGGAAAGATATGGGGGCGCAAGGTCGTGGAGCGATTTGTAGACAAGGCAGAGGAATTGGAATTTCAATTGAGAGGAAGGGGAGCCAGCCGAGTTGAGAGAGTGAGGAAGAGATAGAGTCTTGAGGGCCAAGAAGACAGAGTGCGGATAGAGGAGTGGTAGATGGATTTTAGGGGTCAGGTGAGAGACAGGGAGTCCAAAGAGAAGAGAGGAGCAGTAGAAGAGACGGGAGAAAATAAGGGAGGAGATTAGGAGTTTAGAAGCGTGAAAGGTGAGGGAGGAGCGGATCTTACAGATGTTGAAGAGGTGGTACCGACATGCACGAGAGGTTAGGAGATGTGGTTGGAGAAGGAGAAAGAGGAGTCAATATGGAGGCCAAGGTTGCGGGCGTGGGTCGAGATGGGGAGATTGGAAGGGGGAAAGTGGATGAAGGGGGGAGTGGGAGGGGAAGGTAAGAGTGTTGGGAGGGAAGAAAAGCACTTCAGTCTTGTCAATGTTAAGGGAAAGAAAACGGGATGACATCCAATACCCACTGGCATTGACTGCATCCTGAACATTCTGTCTTCAAAAGAAGGCAGGGAACCAACAATGCAAATTTCAGGCAAGATTTTGTTTCAGCAAGATCCTGTCTATGGGAGGACCACTTTTTTGCTGCAACATGCTATTTAAACATACGAAAGAGGAAGAAACAAAATAGGTTTCACTTTCTTAAAGCAAAACCATTTAATTTTACATGACACCTATTGCACACTCATGTTAATCCTGTTTCAGTTCCATTTGCAATTAAAATGCTTAAACAAAACCACGTTTAAATTGATTAACTTGGTTTTTCTATTTACTTTACTCACTATTGAAGCACCATTTTTTACTTCACCACGAAAACTCTAAAACATGTATTGTTAGTACCACTATGTGCTAATACCCTTATAGAGATATATTAGTGGGGACTCTTATTAGCACATGGAGATAGTTATTGACCACTAAGCCAATCAGAATGCTCAGAGAACAGTCAATAACTTCAGGTATTGACTGCATTCCGAACATTTTGTGCTCAAAGGCAAAAAGGGAAACCATGCAATATACAGGCAAGATTTTTTTGTGCAAAACACTTAGGAGGATTGCTTTTTTTTTACTGCAACATCCTATTAAACAGGAGAAAACTCAAACTTTGGAAAACATTTACACATTCTTAAGAAGAAATGGTTTACTTTTTTACATGACAACTAACGTATGTTCATGCTAAATCTGCTGCAATATACCACATTTTACAATTTAAATGCTTGATTTATGACGACAATCCTATTTAAAAATACTATAAAATAAGCACAATTTACTAACTCAATTTGTCTATTGACACACTATTAAAATAACTTTTACTTCACAACAAAAACTCCACGACAAGTATTCCTATACTCGCTATGTGCTAATAGCACTATAGACCTCAGGAGGGGTTATCGTATAATATTGACTTGCCACCAAGTTACGGCCCAAGGCGACGCCTCACTCTTTAAGGCTATGTATTAAAACATGTACATTGTAGACCTGATTAAATATAGGCGGGAAGGAGTTAAACGTGCCATCCATCAGCCAAATGTCACTTCTTGTCAGGTTATCCTCCGTTGCGAATATAAACATTTGGTTTTCATTAAAATGGTTGCTGTATATACTGTCCCCCCGACCCACCTCCCCTCAGTGTTTTCCTGTACACGTCTGGTATTTAAAATTCAAACTGGTATCTTTGACCTATTCTCCGAATTCCTGAGGTTGCATATTTTTCTCGAACAGGTTTGCTTTTGGCATTTCCTATTGTTAAGTCTATTGTGCAAAATGTTTGTTCTTATTCTCAATGTTGCCTCAGCCCAGTCCTTGTTATTTGTTCCTCACCTCTACTTTGTTCGACTCTGGCACTTGGATTTGTGCTGTTGTGTAAAGGAAAACGTCATCCTTGGTGCAAGCTCTCACCCTGGACTTTACTCTGCAGTATTCCACACATTTCCAATGTTTTTCTATTGCTTGCTTTCTTATTGAAGGGGCTCCCCCTAAAATATCAGTAGCAGCTGTTGGTGCTGGGCTTGTGGATGCATCTAGATTTTGGTTTCCAGAAGTTCCACCGAACCCAATTTTGCACACTGTCCCAGACCGATAAACCGAAAATAAAACTTGGGAGCGCTACAACTGTGGGTGGCACAAAAACCTAGCATAGCAATTTCATCTCCCATTAGCATCTTGGAAGGGGGTGCTGGAAAACGAGGAAGCTCGGAAGGCGGATTCTATTCGCTAGTATAAGCCTGCGTTCCCAGGAGCCTTAGTGCTGCTGGCCTGCACTCTAGTCCTATTTGCACCCTTGTAGCTCACACACGGGTGTCAACGTTGCTGTCATTTACATGAAAAATAGATTAGAGAAATGCTGTGTGGTGCCGGACCCGCAATCTAAGATATATATGGCATACATTACTCACCATAATCGTATTTCTGATGCTTGCATCTGCTACGATTCACATGCTTCGCATAGGCCGACATCTAGTGGAAGCTGCGGAGCATTGCACATGAAGTTTTTCAAAGTACGAAAAGGGATGTTGCGGTGCTGGTTGCGAGCATAGTGTCTGCAGGAAGCTCCCAAGCATGTGGATCCACCGAGTTGTTCCCCATGAGGATTTCACACCTACGGGTTGGTCTTTGCAAGTCTGCAGTGACAGCTTGGGACTCTTGCCACAGTGTTCCCTATATGGTGGACTCCAGGGGTCTGGTCCAAGCTGTCCCCAGTGGTAGGGACCTGAGCACTTAAGCAAAGCCCACTCTTGGAATGTAACTGATCCGAGGGCCTTGTGGACAATAGGAGACCTTGAAAGTACTGGAAGAGTGCACTAGTAAGTATAGGAGATTAAGGACGAGAAGGTGCTCACAAGCCCCAAGCACAGTGGTCCATGCATTCAAAACTAAAGGTGCTGGTCGCCGAGACAAGAGCATTCAATTACCATTTTCAAATCAAATACATAGTGGTTTCTTAGTAAGACTAACTAAATTAAGCCAGTGAAGCAAGATAGGGAGAAAGAAAAAAAAGTCTTTATCTGATCATAACCAACATTCTTCAGGAAGGAATGCCATCTGTTCATCTGCTGAAACAAACTGTGTGGGCAAACGCTCTGCTGTGGCTATCTGGTTCTTAGTGAGGCAGCTCTTAGGATGCACCACAAAAACTAGCAGAGCTGCCATCAACCACTCAGTCTCTAAACAGCCAGTTGGTTAAGCTGTTCGCTAGAGGAACATTTATTACAGGTAACCCTGTTCCAAGGAAACCTAGGGGCTCTGGGAGTGGAGAGTTGCACAACAAAACTGCCACCATGCTGGTCTCCAATGGTAAATAAATTGGGTAAATCAGGATCTATAAGAAAAAAGAAACCCGAAACACTGCAAACAACCCGAGCACTTAGGACAGTGACTCTCACAGTAGGTCTACAAAAAGCATTGCGAGTTTCTCCCCATCTACAAAATAGTAAGCAAATACATATTCATTTTCGCTTCATGTTGGAGTCCATGCAATTCTAAGGCGCTGTAATAATCAGCGTCACTCATACTACCCATTTAAGGTACTTAACTAATGCTCAAGAAGGCGAAAGACCGAATGGGCCCAACAGTGGAAATCAAACCCATGTTGTATGCACCAGCCTGCTTCCTTCCAAGGTGAAAGTGTTGCGCATAGGCTATCAGCCTGTCCAGTCTCCAAGAAGGAACTGCTACCAGTTGTTGCATTTGTGTTTATTGACTTATAAAGCACCTTCGCCAAAGCACTGTACAGATATGACTAAGTGGTACAATAATCGCAGAACGAAGAAAAATAATAGAATATTTGAGGATAGGCAGGCCTATTAAGCATTAAAACAAGAACTAAATAAAGAAAGGGACCCGATTGAAGGATGCAGGGAATGCTAATGTGTAGGGGCCAATAGAGAGAAAGAACAAAGGCAGGATGGAGCACAGGGAGCTATGGAACAATAAGAACACATGGATTGAGAATTAAAAGTACAAGGAAAAATAAAAGGATAAGTAAAAAAGGACACAATCATGAACACATTTAAGTACAATACACAGAAAATGATCGAAAAGACGGGACTGAAAGGACAGCCAAGAAATTGAAAAAAGAAGGTGAAGTAGGGGTAAAGGGAGAGAGATGAAAAAGAATACAAATGACTGAAATAAAGATGGACCACAATGATGAGGGCTGGTAGGCAGAAAGTCCAACCAGAAATATCAAATGATAATCCAGTCAGGGGAGGACAACTGAAGCAATATGTTGTTTAGTAGCTTGACAGTTGGGGGAAAAGGAGGACCTTATAGAATACTACATAGTTGAAAGCGGAAGGAGTGGGCAGTGTTGGAAATGTGAGGACAAGGAAATAAACAAAAATAACCCCACAATTATGGGCAGACAGATGAAATGGAGAGGGAGGCAAATACAGAGGAACATTTGTAGCAGGAAAAACAAAAGGGAACCTCCGTTTTAGAGGTGTTAAGATGTAGAAATTGTGAGTGCATCCAAGATTGAACAGCGAGAATGCATCCAGTTAGCATAGAATGAAGAGCATAAGTGAAGGAAGGAAAAGAACGATTTGGGAGTGATCAGCGTAGAAATGAAAGGCAAGACCATATTTTCTGTGCTGGATTGCTCCAATAGGGCACTGCTTTTGTGGTCTAGTCCTTTGATTGTTTGTCCTTTTCCTCTCCCAGCTTCATATTAATCGGCTGAAGCAGTCTGGTGTCTCAGCCCTTTGTTTTTGGAGCCCTTTCTTACTTCTCTCCACTGCCTTCCCGATAGTAATCCTGTACAGAAAGTACTTGGTAAGGAGTTTACAGCCTTTTTGGGGTCTCACTGGAGGAATCTATCTGCTTTTTAGTGCGATTTCTAATCTTTTTTTGTGCTGGGTTGCCGTTTGAAGGCACTGCTTTTGTGGTCTAGTCATTTATGTCCTCTCCCCTATGTAAGAGGCTGGAGTAAAGAGGCAGACACAGTCTTGGTTGCTTCACAAACGTTTTTATTCAAATCATAAAGGGGTTGGGAAGAATGCCTCACTTGCCCTAGTTCTAGGAGGGTTTTTCCTTGCTTCAACAAAACTAGTGCGAGAGTTGTCAGGATGTCAAACAATAAAGAAATGTCCACAGTCCTGTGTCTGAAACCTTTTTGTAACCTCACAAATATTCAACGTTATTAACAGGAAAAACAAAAATGTCCTTGGCTGCTTCCCTACAACCGTTCTCAACTTGGAGGAGCAAAGTTTCGATTTGCCAGTCTGGCAACTGGTGGTGGTTCTGAAATAAAGTTAAACCTTGTTACCAGTCACTCTGGCTGGTTGATTAGGCCACTGTTTGGGGGAAGTGATTTTTGCTTCCCTGTGAAGTGTACCTTACCATGCCAGGAGGGTTCGGGGGGGGCAATCTGCATCCCCTGGTCTTTCCTAAGGCTTTGGGGTGCCTTCCAGTCACATAAATACTATTTACTCTTATTTAGCAGATTTCTTTTACTCCATTTGTCAGGGGGACAGTCCATGTCCCTGGTCTTTCCCTGTTGTATTATGAAGAACGTTGCCCAATTTGGTGCCTTTTCAAGTCTTTTCCTCCTGCCCTGTTTGAATCCATTATGTGCACAGACTCCTCAATCTGTCTAAGTGAGCCATAGCCTTATTATACATAAACAATAGTTTGTTATATTTACTATCTTCTGACAGAGGTGGATTTAGTTTCTGTCAAGTATGGTCAATTACCAGTTTCACTGCGACTAGGAAGAGGCCCTGTTGAAGGTGGGGTAGTCCATATGACATGCATTACTTACCATAATAGCATTTCTGATGATTCTATCTGCTTAGATTCACATGCTGTGCATATGGTCTGACATCCAGTGGTAACCACAGAGTATTGCATCTTGTCTTTCGGGGACCGAAGGGGGATGTCGGCATAGGCTTGTCTGTAACACTATCCCCATCGTAACGTGTGGTGTACCCAAAATCCCTCAGGCCCCGAGGTCCCTCCGATTGTATTTTGTCTGCTAGAGGGAGCCCAAGGCTATAGTGAGTACATAAAGAGAGAAAGTAGTAAAACGTCTATGTTCCATTCACCCAGAGAGGGGAGGAAGGGTGGGCGCATGTGAATCTAAGCAGATACAATCATCAGAAATGCTGTTACGGTAAGTAATGCATGTCTTCTGATGCTTGTTAATCTGCTTAGAATCACATGCTGTGCATAGACTAGCGAGCAGTACCCGGAGTTGGAGGTGGGTTGTGAGAAGGAACAGTAGAGAAAAGATGTCTTACTACTGCTTGTCCCACCTGAGAATCAGACCTAGAATGAGTGTCTAGACAATAGTGTTTTGTAAAGGTGTGTACAGAACTCCAGGTTGCCGCTTTGCAAATGGGCTGAAGGGGAACATTTGCAATGAATGCTATGGATGCCCCAGTGCCTCGAGTAAAGTGTGGTCTGGGCTTGAAGGCCAGTTCTCCCTTAGCAAGAGTGTAACATAGTGTGATGCATTTGACAATCCACCTTGAGATAGCTGATTTAGAGACAGGATCCCTTGCTCTACCCGCTGCCACTGAAACGAAAAATTGGTCAGTTTTCCGCAGTGGTTTAGTTCTTTCCAGGTAAAACATGACTGCCCTGCTCACATCTAGTGTGTATAGGCTTCTTTCGGCCAGGTGAGTAGGATTCTGGAAAAAAAGTAGGTAGTTCAATCGACTGGTTCACATGGAACTTGAGATGAATTTAGGCGCAAATCTGGGGTGCGTGCCCATAACTACCTTATCCCTGTGGACTGTAACAAAGGGGTCAAACAGAAAGTGCCTGTAGTTCGCTAACCCTTCCGATAGAAGTGATAGCCATTAGGAAGGCCGTTTTATAAGTCAGGTCTTTTAGACTTGCTTTATGCATAGTCTCAAAGGGAGCTCCCATGAGCCTGGTCAAAACCACATTTAGGTCCCACCCAGGAGCTGGGAGAGAAACGGGAGGGTACATCCTCTTAACCCCTCCCATAAAGGCATTAATCACCGGTCTCTTCCACCACAACACCCTTTGTTGTGATGTGGTGTAGGCTGACAGAGCAGCCAGATGAACCGTTAGGGAATTGAAAACTAACCCAGTGTCCAATAGATGGGTTAGTTACAGCACAATGTGTGTGGGTGAGCACTCGATGGGATTTACACCCTTGGAATTACTCCAGATGACAAAACGTTTCCATTTGCTGGCATAGCAATAACGTGTGTTCGGTTTCCTAGCTTCCCCGAGTATGTCCATGCACCTCTGAGGGAGCTGTAGATGTCCAAACTACGACCTCAGGAGCCAGGCTGCCAAGTTCAGAGTTTGTGGGCATGGGTGTAGGGTCTCCCCCCTGTCCTGAGACAACATGTTGTACGGGCCGGGTAGTTTTACTGGTGGGGAAAGGGACATTTCCATCAGATGAGCGAACCAGGATTGGCGGGGCCACCAGTATCATGGTAACTGGTTCCTGGTGCATCTAATGCACTATCTTGTGGAGAAGGGGAGTCAGGGGGGGAAGAGGGGGGGGCTTCATAGACAAATTTCCTTGACCATGTTATCCAGAGACCGTTCCCCTTGGAGCGGTTCTAGGGGTACCTGGAGTTCTCCTGAGTTGCGAACAGGTCGATCTCTGGGAAGCCCCATTCTGCAAAGACTTTGGACACAATGTCACCTCCCGACTGGCTACATATTGAGGAATCTGAAAAAGCATGTTCTGAACCCTCTCATTGGAGGGGAAGATGAGACCGTCTTCCGTACGAATTAGAGCTCCCAGAAATTGTTTTGTTTGACTGAGGACTAGACGGGATTTCTTCTCGTTGATTGAGAAACCCAGACTGAAGAGAAGATCTACTGTTTTTTGGGTGTTTGAAAAACATGTGTTGTATGATTCCCCGGTGATGAGCCAGTCGTCGAGGTAAGAGTAAACTGGGGCGGATAGTCTGCGCAGATGTGCTGCAGCCACTGCCATGACCTTGGTAAACACCCTTGGTGCCGAGGCGATGCCGAAGGGGAGTACCTTGAATTGGTAATGCCTGTCCTCTATCATGAACCTTAGATATTTCCTGTGCGCTGGCAACATTGAAATATGAAAGTATGCATCTTTCATGTCCAATGTTGCCATGTAGTCCCCCTGTTTCAGCAGTGGGATCACTTCCTGTAGTGTTACCATGCAAAACTTTTGGGGTTTTATGAACTTGTTCGCTGGGCGCAGGTCTAGAACAGGGCGCATGGTGAGGTCCTTTTTGGGTACAAGAAAGTACACTGAATAAATACCCTTGTTTACCTGAATAGGGACGGCTTCTATGGCGTCCTTTCCCAGCAGCGCTTCCACCTCTTGATTCAGGATCTCCAGATGGTCTGGTGAAAGGCGCCGCGAGCACGGCGGTCTGAATTGTGGAGGTCGGGCGAATTCCACGCAGTACCCGTGGGCAACCGTCTTTATGACCCACTGGCCTGAAGTTATCCCCTCCCATGCCGTGAGGAAATATGTTAATCGCCCCCCCCGACCGAGGTGACATGGGAGGGGACCTGGATCTGGTGGTCATTTTTGACCAGAGGCTGCAGCTGCTCTAGGATTGGGGCCTCTATATCTGCCTTTACCGCATTGCTGACCCCTTGAAGGGTAGTATGCGGGGCTTCCTGAAGTCTGTCCTGTGTTGAAATTCCCCGCGCCATAGTTTTGACCTGCACGGGACTGCCCTCGAAAGGACCACCGAGAGGTATTACCTCTCTGGCGGGAAGGTTTTTGTGTGATCGGTTGCAGAGACTTCAGAGTCTCATGCTCTTTCTTGGCTGTTTCCAAGGCTTCATCAACCGCTTTCCCGAAGAGGTTAGATTCCTCAATAGGCTTATTTGAGAGAGGCTTGCGTTTCGGGTTTAAACCCATAAGTACGCAGCCAAGCGTGTCTTTTGAGTAGGGTCCCTTGTGCCAGAGACCTGCCTGCTGTTTCAGCCATGTCCAGGGTGTTTTTAATCACATTTCGGTTCACTTGTCATCCCTCGACTACAATAGAGAAGTTTGGATTTGACAGGTTCTGGAACCTCTTGGAGGCCTCCCTGAAGCAGGTTCCACTGAGAGTCAGCATAACTTGCCAATAGCGTGGTATTATTTGCTATCCGCGTAGTGTATGTATGTGGCAGCCGAGGTGACTCGTTTGCCTAGAGCATACAGCTTCTTGGATTCCTTGTCCAGTGGTGCCTCCCCCGTGGCAAGGGTTACCCCTGCCCTTTTTCAAGTGATATCACTACCGGAGTCGGGGATGGCGTGCCTTCTAACGTATAGAGGGTTGGAAGGAGACGGCCGAAACAATTTTTCCACTCTTGGGTTCACTGCCCGGGTTTGAGCTGGTGATACCAAGGAAGGAGCCAGCCTTCTCTTGATGGAATTATGGAGGGGAATGGCTTGGCGAGATGGAGGTTTTTCCTTAAGGATATCCTCTACAAAATCCTGCTCCGGCGCAGCCTCTTGAGTAGAGATCTGAAAATGTTCAGCTGCCTTCTTCAACATAGAGTTGAAGGCCATCTGGTCATCTAAAGGTGAGGCCTGACGTGCCGGGGTGGACGGAGGGGAATCCAGACAAAACATCAGTGTCCTGATCTTGATGTGGCAGTGTCCATGGGTCTGTTCCCTCTTGCTGAGTTTCTTCCCAATTGTCTGTGGAACCCTGCTGTTCCTCTTCATAATTCTGTAGAAATGAAGCTTCTTCCTCTTCATTGTAAATGTCCCTATTGGTGTCCATTTGGACAATGTCTTCATGCTGGAATGAGACCGAAAGCTGATCTTCTTGATCGTAAGAAAATTGAGTGTTAGGCTCTCAACGAGACCTTTTCGGGGATGATCAGAAAAACTGATAATTCTCTCCAGCCGATCCATACACCCTTCGAATTTCTCTCTAGTCCATTTGGAGGACCCAGACGGGCCTACGGGTGGAAAAACTTCGTCTTCCGCCCTACAGCGCCAAAAAGAGCCTCTTAGGGTTTCAGAAAGAGGTTCTTGGCTATCTTCATAAGTATTGTGAGAATCGGGGCCCCAAACCGCATCCAAAGATTTTTCCGCGGCTTGCCCCATGATTTTAGGCGGAACTGGGATAAGTCCCACCGCTGCCGTAATCCTCCTGATGCGGTCTTCGATAACCACTGAATCGGCATGAGATAATTGCTCAGATGGTCTATCGGTAGGTGTATTACCTTCCACAGCGTTAGAGGGCCTAGCGGTCGGTTTTTTCGACTAGAGGCCTAGTCGTAGCTTTCGGGCCTACCGCGGCCTTTGGGACCGTCACAGCATCAGATTTCCACGCTTCGACGTGTGAAGTTTTTGGAGTAGCGCCCTTACTTGTTTTAGATTGCCCAGTCGCAAGACTCTGCTGCGGATGCCGGGAAGGCTTTGGATCTGCGCGATCCGAGGAAACCATTGAAATTTGACGGCCTTGTTGGCGCCCTCACCTTTTTCAATGAGGACGTTGAAACCGGTCTAGGGGTTGTATGCTTAGTGAGATGCGTTTGTACGCCCCTGTCGCCGGGTGTTGTCCCTGAAGCGAGACCAGAGTCAGGCCTTAAAGGGTTGGGGACGGGCGTGGCAGACCTAGAAGTGTCGGCCTCGAGGTCTATCACATCCGCAACAGATGTTTGGTCATCTGAGGTGCCCCCGTCACTCTCAGCAGGTGTGGAGGTGGTGGAAGGGGGTTCCACCTGCGACATACCGTACGCGGCCCACCGCTTTACACGGCCAGAGGGCCCGACCACGTGGAAAGTCCGGCCGCCGGATCTTAGGCGCCGAATCCCACCGCCATAGACTAATCCCCCGCAGTCTTTGTCGAAGATGTTCTTGTGACCGAAGTGACTTAATGGGAAATAACCGACAAGTCGGTATAAGATAAACAATGTCTCTTCTGTAAGAGCTCTGCTATAGGGCGACCAGTTATCTGGGCGGAAAAAAACAATTGAGGGACCTCGGCGCGTGAGGGATTTTGATATCGTCGCCCCACTCTCACCCTCTCTGGTACAGGTCTTGTTCTGGATCCGGTATCTCTTCCGGAAGGTGTCTGCTGCCAGAATTTCTCCCTTTCTCTTGTGATGAACACAGACTTCTTGTGAACTAACGGATTGAGGAAGGCATTCCTCTCCTGGTTTCCCACTCTTTGTTTCGCCAAGTCCGTCGAGGTGTTTCACGATCCGTGGCGTTCCGAAGCCTTGCTGACCTGAGTGGAGTCCAACTACTCGCTTGGCTTCTGGTACTGGCCATCAGCACCAGCGGGAAAAGGGTTCTGCATTCAGGGAAGCCTGCCCTGGTGACCTCGGGACGTTCCCCTTCGCCTGCTGACTTTAGGGAAATCCTTACGTCTCTCCTGTCGGACTTCTTTCTCACGGTGCCTGCCAGTGTTTCTCGGCTCCCCTGGGGTCGATGAGGCTGCCAGTTCCTTTGCACCCTACTACCACTGCTTCTCCAATAATGAGAGTCTTTCTCCTACTTGCATTCGCTACTTCTCCTCCAACCACACCAAAACAGACTTTGTCCTTATTCTCTTTTATTTCCGGCCTTATCTTTGGACATAGAAATAGGCCTAGAGTTCCATTTTGGATACTTTGCTCTTTTTAACTATGCATGGCATCATCTCGACAGTACTTTGAACGGGCTTCTGTCAGGCTGAGAGCATTCCTGTGTCCGCGGAAGCTGCTGAACCCCCGACAATCCCCCTCAAGTGTAATTCTCAGAACTAGATTAAACTCAGCTCTGCTAACTACACCCCAAAGGGAAAGGGGGAAATGGGACAACATAAAAAACACCATGCTTGAGATGTCACGACTAGCTGCTGCTGAACCTGCAGAGAATACATAAGCAAATACAAATCCTCATATTACTTACTAAACATTGGAGTTGAAGACTCTATATCCTTATCTATAAT
The DNA here is from genome assembly GCF_040938575.1 of Ambystoma mexicanum. NCBI lineage: Eukaryota > Metazoa > Chordata > Amphibia > Caudata > Ambystomatidae > Ambystoma > Ambystoma mexicanum. Next base: position 278,033,852 of record NC_090937.1, read on the forward strand.
TTAAAGAATCATGCCTGGTTCTTCTCATTAGAAATCACTGAGAAGTTTGAGGAATTTGCTGAAAATCTTTCTACCTCTATTCTGGAGGCTCTTGAGAAAGACAGCAACTCCTTTGTCCAAAGTAAACCAGCTGACTCTTGATCTTTGTCGTTAAAACAGTTTTTAGTTCCAGTAAATGTAGGTTTAAATGAATTCTGTTCCTTATTCTCTTCTCTAGAGTTTTAAAACACGCACACGATGCTCGAGTACGTTGTTTCATGAAGAACGTGCGTAACTGCAAAGGAAAACACGCAAAAACCTGTTCTGAAACGCGCGCTGAAGAACACGCGCGCTGAAGAACTCTCGTAGCAATTTTTTATACGTGCGCACACTGAGGAATAATCCTCAGAAATGCTTTTCTTAAAAACCCTAGGAATTCTACGCTTTAGTGAGCTCTCCTGACAATCCGCTTTGGTATGTTACCCTCAGCTTTTGAATTTAGCTGCACTAGTTATTGTATTAGAATGGTTCCCACTGCTTTCCAATTTAACCACACTGAAAATACACTGACTTAGTTAATGCTGCTTTTGAATTTAAACTGTTTTCAGAGCCTTTTTATCGTAGTCATTTGTGTTTATTCATGTAGCTAACCTTTTACATACACTCATCCAGGGCACGCAGTCTACTCGCCGACTCACACAGTCGAATAGATTTTATGAAGAGGAAGTACCATTTGCAGGGGACGTTTGAAAATGTTATTTAATATTTACTTTGTTTGCAGTAAATGCCACAACAGTTTTATTGTGCATGGCTGGCCTCGGGGTGTCAAACAAAGTGAGTTTTGGGTGACGTGCACCATTTTACACAAAGCGCATTTACATCTTTTGTCATCTGTTGCCAAGGGTTCAGTAGGTAGCCTAAGTTACTAGACCTGCAGGTCCAGCGGAATTGTAAAGAATTTGCAAGGCCTGACTTTTCACTAATGTTTTACTTCAGCCGTACACATAAATGCTGTATTGTTGCTAGTTTTGTCTTGGGTACAAACAACTTTTGGTGACATTAAACATATTAGTACACCATTGATAATGAAATGGGTTTGCTAACCAAGAACATTTTAATTAGCAAACTCTGCTCACTGGCAACAAACTTCAAATCACAACCATACTGCATGAAGAGCACAGGAATTAAGATTCAGACCCGAAATTGTGGTCACCAAAATAAGATGGTGATGGTAAATATTACAGTTGAAGGTACCTTGAGACAACATGCTAAAACACACAAGTATGATGTGTTGCATGCTCCAAACAAACACATTTTACATTTCAAAGTAAACCTGAGTAACACCCATTTAAGAATCTGGCTTTATTTTGCTGATCAAAAATAAAGAAATCTACTGCAAATGAACCTTAAGAAGGTCATGTAATTGTATTCATGAAGGATACAGGTGTTTCAACCAGAAGCATGTACAAAAGAAAACATTAAACAGAGCAATCCTGAGTCAGGTGACATACAATACAGGAGACAAACAGTAGCAGACCAGTGAATGATGGCGGGGCAATGTTACAAAGACTGGCAACAGGGCAAACCAGAGGGAAATCGTTGGGCACAAGTTAGAAAACACATTGCAGTAGGAGTATAAAGGTCAGGGAGGGGTTGTGAAGTCGAATTAGGCAGAGGGAGTACCATCTTCAAGGTAATAAAAGGGGATGCTAAGTGCAGGCTTAAATGAGCTGCATCAAAGATATTTTATTTCACCGTAATGTCATAAAAGTACAAACAATCAAATATATCATACATTACAGTAGTTTGTAAATCAAAAGATTTTTAAAAGTAATATATAAAGTTAAAATGTCACATACGATTTGTCTTTGATCCTACTGTGACCCACTCCAAAGGGGTACCCTTCTAGTTCAGCAAATTCCCAGTGCAAAATTGTCATAAGAACCCATCTTCTCACTGCAATATCCTCAGGACTGACCCCCTTTTTTATAGCTAAGGAATAAAGTGCAAGAAACCACCCAATGGCAGTATGAATAAGCACATAATGACATGATATTTTATTTGTATCGCGCTCGTACACAAGTGCTTCAGAGCGCGACTAGGCAAGGGTGGGGAACAAGGGAGAACACAACAACGATATTACTAGGCCCAGTGACATTGAGTACGTGCAAGTGCATGGGAAAAGGGAAAAAAGGGAGGGGAAAGGGGAGAGTGGAAAGTGCGGAGCAGAGGAGAGCAGATAAATAATAAATAAAAAATAAATAGAAAATGGAGGCAATAAACAGTGGAAGTGCAGCCAGCAAGTGAAAAGTGCTGTGTCTAAGGCAGCAGACTGGGTAAGTCTGGTAAGTGCAGAAAAAGAAGAAGAATGGGGGGTGGACTGTATTTTATTTATTTATGTGAATTTGTAAAGCGCCAAACGGCCCTAGGGCATCGTGGCACTGTTAGGAAGGCTTACTTAGTTACAAAGGTGCATTATAGGCAAACATACATACATACATGTTGCTTATAACAGTTACAATAAGTACTTGACAGACTACGTAGAACGGTGTGCAAGTATATAGTGCCAACCACATCTTATATGGCTGCAGCTACATAAATTGCAGGTCAGTATCGGTAAGCAAGAGCATGGTGCCAGCCACATGTTGCATGGCGGCAACTACAAACAGTTGCGTTGTCAAAGTTAGTATACATGTAAATGGTGCCGGCCCTGACTGACGGGCGGCAGCAGCACTTATACACGTGGTCATGGTTAAGGGTAAATGTGTGGTGCTAGCACAGAAGTACAAAAAAAGGCAAATCATACATTAATGCAAGGTTAGAGTCAGCATGTAATAGCATGGGGCCAGTCCCATAAACAGGGTGGCAAGTGCATACTAGATGCATGGGTCTGAAATCTACGGGCAATAACGTGGAACAGATCTTAGAAGAGGTGGGTAGCTGGATTTCTGGATGCATCTGAGACTGCTTAAGATGGTGGAGGCATCAGCAGGCTTTGTCCCAAGTTGCAGCGCGTGTCATGCATTAATAACGCAGCACTGTGTCCGCACTAAGTGTTCGTTTTGGAGGTCCGGTGTGTTTAACTGTGGGCCTTCTTGGCTAGGTCTGTGATGTGGGGTCGACTAGGGGCCGGGTCTATGTTATGGGGGTGCAGGTGTGGAGCTGTCTTTAGTTGATTAGCACAGCTTAAGTTCGTGGACGGCAGTGGGGAAGACACGCGCCGCCGTGTGCAGGCTCCAGAACGCAGAGCTGGCTCCTCCAAAGAAGCTCCCAGCTCAGTCGTCCCGCGTCCCATCGGGCCCTATCCTGGTGCGCTCCAAGCACCCTCAGCCGACCGATTCCCTAGAGTGCCAGCCTCGGGGGCCACAAGTCCGTCAGCAGCTGTGTGCGGCAACCCTGTCCTCCCGCCCGCTGCCCCCATTGTGTCCCTTGAGGGGGCGGGGGGGTGTCCGCCGAGGGGGAGAGGCACCGGGTGGAAGCCGCAGCTGCCTCCATATCCACCCATGGACGCAGCTCTCTGGGAGAGCCACCGTGGTGGTGGGCGCTCCGTTCCGCCGTGGATAGGTCACTCCACCGCTGTCCTGGTCGTGGGTGCATCTCCAGAGCTGCTCGCCTGTACCACGGTCGCCAGCGGATGCAGCCGGACTCCAGGAAAGCTGATCGGGGGCTCTGCTGCCTCCGAGGCCGCCGGCCATTGAGCTTGTTCGAGGGGGGAGGCGAGAGCGCCACCTCCAATACAATGCAGAGCACCGTCCGGGGCACACTGCAGGACCCCAGTGACTCGCGGGGCCCAGAGCTCACTTCCAAGCGGCCAGGACACAAGATCAGCCATCCTCTGCAATCGGCCCTGTCCCGGGTCACCAACCGCAGGGACTGGCGCCACCAGGCGTCACGGCCTCCTCCTCTGACGGGTGGGGGCTGCTTGTTCTGCAGTGTTTTCGGGGTAAGCTGGTACGAATTCCCTCGGAACTTGAACCGGCGATGCCTGATCCCTTTTTCTTCATAGGCATAGTGATATAGTTATTTTCCGGGCTAGGCAGACTCCCGAATTTCACCAAAATACCGGTGGTTCGTGGGGAGATGAGCCTTCAGGCTCCCATGCAGCCTGCGCCCCCTGTATTTATTTTATTTTATTTTTTACATTTATATAGCGCACAGACAGCCCAGGGGCATTATGGCGCTGTTACTTGCAGCAAACATAGTTACATATGCATAAGTTACAACATTGGAGCGCAGAGATGTAGTACATGTTATACATAAAAACGAGCATGTATGGGTACAGATACAGTCCCTAGTGCAAGGGGTGGCCGGGAGGCAGTGCAGGAGGGTGGCAGGGTGAGCAGGTACCTGGGCCGAGAGGACAGAGGGTGGCCAGGTGCACAGTGCCAAGAGAGCAGATCAGCAGGGTAGAGGGGGGATTGAAGGCAGAAGCAAAGAGGATGGTCTTGAGGTGCTTCGGGAACCGGAGATGGTTATCCTCAAGTTTTAGAGTGGCAGGGAGGCTGTTCCAGAGCCCCAGCTGAAGATGGAGATCTACCCCGAGCTTGTTTCTTTGAAAAACGATTGACCCGGAGGGAGTTAGAGGTAGAGGAGCGAAGAGCTCAAGAGGGGAGGTATTTGCGGAGCCACAGCTAAAGGTATTTTGGACGCAGGCCCCAGAAAGCCTTGTGGACAATGCAGAGGGTTTTGAATGTAATACTTGCATCCAATGGGAGCCAATGGAGTGATTTCAGAGCTGGAGAGATACGACCCCAGGGCTTGAAGCCAAGGACAAGTCTTGCAGTCCTGTTCTGGATAAGTTGCAGAGGGCGGAGAGTAGAGGTAGGTAGATTTAGAAAGAGGCTGTTACAATAGTCCAACCTAGAGAGAACCAGAGCTTGGGAGACAGTGAGCTTCTGAGGGAAGGAGAGGAAAGGCAGAGTACCTCTGAGGAGATGTAGTAGGAAGTTTGACTTTTTAGAGACCTCACAGATATGGGCGGAGAAGGAAAGTTTGGAGTCAAAGATGACCCCAAGGTTTTTAGCCTTGCAGGTAGGGGTAGGAGGAGGGCCAAGGGAGGCCGGCCAGAGAGTGAGGGAAAAGGCTGGTGTGCTGATGAGGAGGATCCCAGTCTTGCTGGCATTCAGACAAAGATCACTGGCGGCACACCAATCTTGAATGGCGGTTAGGCAGTCAGAGATGAGCGAGGAAGAGGAGGTGGCCGAGGGCAACCGGAAAATGAGTTGTGTCATCAGCGTAGCACAGGAAATTGGAGCAGAAAAAGTCAATGCAGTGGGCGAGAGTTGGCAGGTATTGGTTGAAGAGCCAGAGTGAGAGGTTAGACCCCTGGGGAACACCGCAGGTAGAGAGGAAGATAGATGATAGGAAGGACCCCAGTTTGACCTGGGAGGGTCGATCAGAGAGGAAAGAGGTCAGCCAGGCCAGAGCCTGATCAGTGATACCGAGGTTATCACAGAGACAGTTGAGCAGGATGGTGTGGTTGACCGTGTCGAAGGCAGAAGAGAGATCAAGAAGGATGAGGACAGAAGGAATGTTAGAGTCCAGGTTGGAGAGCAGATCCTCACGATGTTCAGGAGAGCAATTTCCGTGCTTCAGGCCACTCTGAAGCCAAAATGGTGGTCATAGAGACAGCCTACAGAATCGGAATGAAGGCTAAGCTGAGAGATGCCCAGCTTTTCCAGGAATTTGCCCAGAAAGGGGGTAATGGAAATTGGGCAATAGTTAGCCAGACAGGAAGGATCAGCTGTGGCTTTCTTGTGAAGAGGATGCACAAGGGAGTGCTTCAGAGGGGAGAGGAAGGCTCCTGAGGCAAAGGAGTGGTTGCAAAAATCGACAAGGGCTGGTGTGAGGGTGTCAATGTGGTCCTTGATGGTTTCGGAGGAACAGGGATAAACTTGTTTTGACAAGGCTTTCATAGATCAGACTGGTCTAGCGACCTCGTCAGGGGAGAAAATAGGAAATCTGGAAATGTAAATCTATTTTATGTACATAGGAAATGATCTATTTTACATAATATCTTTGTCATGACCCTTGCCCCGGGCCCTCACTGGCAAGTCAGCCTTCCAGTTAGGGCCAGGTCAAAGGCCTTAAAACCTCATCCAAGACAGTCAGTCCTGGCGCCTTTGGCACCAGGCTCATAACCATCATGAAGACCAACATTAGAATGGGACTATTTACTTGGTACTATTTAACTTGAACTGAGCTATGCGGTCCAGTCTTTTGGTTGTGGCAGGCCTGGGACTACTTTACCTGGACTACTTTGGGTGTGGCAGGCCTGGAACTTTTTTACCTGGACTACTTTACCTGAGACTATTTAAACCACACCCAAACAGCAGAACATGCTTTGCGTTATTCTGCTGTGGGCAGCGTAACACTCACTGTGTCCAGTTCTTTGATGCCAGTTTACCTGAAACCAAGGACCTGCAGAGAGTGAAAGAACACTACGAAACTTACCTGGAACAGTATCCTGTCTTCAATCCATCGCCGACTTCAGTTCCACTCACCTGAAGATACAAACTCATCATCCGGCACCGCATGCATCCTGGAATACCATAACCTGTAAATATGAGAAAGAAAGACAGCATTTACTCACATTTCTTCCCGAATGAAGAAAGCCACTCAATTCTTACCTGGGTAGTCATCTCCTGGTCAGTATCATTGTTGGAACATTACGGCACTCGGCAAGGAACATCGCAACCTGCAAGGAGAAAAGACACAGGTTAGCAATATAAAAGGCGAAACAGCCCTGCGCATCGCGCATTACTCACCGGACAGCATCGCGCACACCGCGCTTTCGCCTACCGGCCCATGCTCATCTTCAAACTGCATGACAACACCAAAATACCTTTCCATACCTAAAAGGAAAGAAGCAAGACATTATTCGAACTAAGAGGAACATAAGAACTGCATATAAAGACTGTAAAGCAGCAATCCTACGGAGTCGCAGCAGGCCTCGATTCCCACAGGGGTGCTTGCACCAGTGAAGTAACTTGGTCGCTGCTCGCCCCCACATCTACGCGCCCCTGCCACGAGGAGCAGGAGGGAGAATCCACCTTTTACAATATTAAGGTTAGGAGAAAGCCCAGGAGGGAGGAAGGAGTTGAGGCTAAGGGAGGTGGGAAAACAAAGAATCTGGTATTGAATCCAGTTCTCCTATATTGCAGACCCATCTTTAACCAGAGGCCTTACCAAGGGAACGGGAGAGAGTTCGAGAGTGCAAATCATCCAACCAGGGCTGGGTGGCGTCCCTGTGGATACCAAGTGAGCGTAACAATCTTAGATTGTGGTTGGAACTCTGGCTTCTCATGTCATTGCTATGTCAGGATTCTTTATGGGAAAACTGCACAGTTTAATGATCACAGTGAGGAGCTACAGAAGCAGAGCTACCTTCTTTTGTGTATTGTTTTGTACACTACATCATTGGAAATAAATTCTTAATATTGAAACAGCGCAATCCTTTCAGTTGATGTGATTGTCCAACTTATTTTTTATCATAGATGTAGGATAACACCTATATTAACTGGTGTTGCAGCTATCCTAAAATATTATAGAAGGTACCACAGCGCATGTATACACTGTCCATACCCTGAAGGTATTGAAAAAACAGTTATAGAATTTAAAAAGCTAGAAGAGTAATTTAAACTAGTTTCATTTGATAATTTCAAGAAAAAGTTAGAAGAGATTTGGCAAGAAATTAATGAATTCAAAGAACGCACGGTCAAAGAAAGAAAGAATCTGACGAATGAAAAACGATTTGGCTAATTTTAGCCATGAAAAAGCCTTCCCCCTACACAAAAGATGGGTTTACATTCACAGACAACACAACTAAGACCAAATGAGGAGTTAGATAGAAGAGATAGATTTGGGAATCCGTCTTTCAGTTCAGGTGATGATAGGTCAGGTGAAGAATGAAGAACTAGAGAGTTCGAGTCACATATGAGAGGTGGACCTCAAATGAACAATTTTAGAACTAGAGTTAGAGGGGAACGTAGAAATAGAGGAAGAGGTCGGAAACCATACAATAGAAGACCTTTTTTAGGACAAGACAGGGAGCAAGGAGAATGGGACTCAGAACCAAGAAAGTATTATAATTAATCTCCCAGCTACAGGCCTAATCTCTTTGAAACATCAGTATTAGAGAAAGGCCTAGGCTACGTTACTACCAACTTGCATGACAAATTTAGCTTCAGGATGGAATTTAGTCATTTTATGAGAAGGATCCACACTAAGCAATTCTTCGAAGAAAACAGCTTCACAGGAAAGATAACGAATCTGGACTTAGAAAACAAGACTACCTCTACGCCACACACCAGTGCACACTCAGCAGAAGCTGGGGTTTTTGAGAAGAAAGTATTAGCCAAAGTGACAAAATTGGAGCAACAAGCCAAGTTTGACGAATTTGTTCACATGTCAAAAAATTGAACTGAAGCAATTAGAAGTTTGAAGAATAATTCAGACATTATACGTAGAGCCAATAAAGGTGGGGCTATCGTCTTAATCAAAAGGATAGACTACGTAGCAGAGTGTCAGACAACTGCAAGACAAAATGTACTATCAGAGATTGGAACAAGATCGGATCAATCATTTACAATCGATCAAAGAAAGTATGTATAAAAAGCCAGAGAGGGAAGTTGGATAAGCACACAGGAGTCAGAATTTCTAATATGTTTTTTTAAAAAAGGAAAGTCCTGAATTCCTACATTTTACCTCCTGCCAAAAGTACAGGAGACCTTACTTTATCCTCCTAGTAGGCCTACTGTTTCGGGAGTCAAGTCAATACTTGAACCACTATTGCAGTATGCGGATACATATTTAGGACCGTATGTAAAAGATGCATTCATATCTGCAGGATACGACTATCGTCATCAATTTAGCAGAAGGTATCCCTTTTAACTGAGAAAGTCAAACATTGATGGGTCTAGATGTCACAACACTGTACACCATTATCCCGCAGAAAGCCAGTTTAGAAATGATAGAGGAATTAGGTCAAGAAGGACGAGCCCTGAATTACTTTGTCATTTGAGCCCCTAATTCATGTGTCATGAGGTGCCTATTGATGGCCATGGAAGAGAACCATTTTATGTTTCCAGAACATTTCTTTAAACAAATACATGGCACAGCAATGGGTGCTACAGTAGCAGCAAATGTATCGAATTATTTTGTGGAAATGCTGGAGAAAAACAAACTGTTGATTCTAATCCAGATAAAGATAACATTATATGTAAAGGATAGATTTTAAAAAAGAAATTTGGCAAGGGGAGATGAATGAGGCAGAAGCATTCATGACCTGGCTCAATGAGCAGGACACATTTAAAATTCACTGCAACCTTTAGTAGAATTGAGGTTAACTTCCTAGGCGTTATCATTTTGTATGATGAAACCACCCACAAACGATGGGTCAAACCTTTTAAAAAATCCACAGACATGAATGCCCTGTTGAGATACAACAGCTTCCATCCCAAAGATATTCAAAATAACATACCGTTTGGTCAATTTCTTAGATTAGGAAGGAACAGCTCAAGTACAAAATTGTTTGAATAAGAATCCAGCAAACTAATAAAAAATAAAAAATGCATTCTTGGTGGTTATCCAAAGACATTGGTTAGGGAAGCCTATCAAAGAGCCACAAATAATCGTGAGACAAATTGCAACAGTACGACTGTAATCTACGCAATTTGGTGGCCATGCAAATTGATATATCAGAAAAACCGAAAGAAAAATACGGATTAGAATTACCATGAACCCGAAAAGATAGCCTGGGCGGTCATTTATAAACTGAAACCAGGAAGAGAGGAAACGCACAGATAAGGAAAACATTTTTAGAAAAGAAAAGTAACTCATTTTCCTTACCAAAAGTGACACAAGGGCTAAATGAGAACAAAGAATGGCTGCGATTTAGGATTGGCCATCACTCGTGACTGGTATAGAGCAACCTTGGTGTGTATCCTGTGGGTTAGAAGGTGTTTGTTCCAATCAAGAAGGAGATACAAGGGACAAAGGGTTGAGTAATCTGTAAATGGAATTCATTGAGGAGGTGCATTATTAGCAATACTTTGATCAGCTAAATAGATCCCAGATATACATTTTACGTGACAAAAGATAGTCCATCTAGAAATAAAGGAAAGACTTAAGAGAAACTGTGCAAACAAGATAGTAGTGAGTCTTATAAGATTCGTTTGGAGCCCTAAAGTAAATGGAAGGGAGAGCAAGATACCTCATTTAAGAGCACAACACATTTGAGCATGGCGAATATGGTTTAAAATGGTCCTCCGCTTTGGGAGTCCGCTTATACACACAATATGCTGGATCGAGCAGTGGTTGAGATGGCTTATATAGTAGTTAGCAGTAACTGTTGTCTGCTCCCCATCAGGGCTGCACGTTTACAGCTAGTCTGTTAGCAAGGGACGATCATGTAGATGAGATTGCCCTGTAAAATGGAGAGGCATTGTGTAATCATACATGGACTGCGATCTGATAACACAGGCAAGATGGAGGTTTGATAATTCTAGTAAATGACTTGTAGTTGTAATACAACTACATTGACCGGAATGTTTTGCGAACTTCCGCAATACCAGCGAATACACAGGCATCATCACAAGACGCATACAAGTCATTTGGAATTATAATTTGAATGAAGAATGAAGGCTACCTTAGACGTCCAAGGGGCAGCAATTCCACAAGGGCCAAAGCGAAAGCCAGGTAAGAACAAGGACTACAGTCATGAGCGGAATATACATTTGAAACAGTAGCAGGCTCTTTATTAGATTGATGTTAGAACATGTGCTGTGTTTGGTTAACTCCGCAGCACACAGAGAATATCTGACAAGTTGTAGCGCGGTAATGAAGAATGCTCAGCTACTGCGAACAGTGTGTGTGTGTGTGTGTGTGTGTGTGTGTGTGTGTGTGTGTGTGTGTGTGTGTGTGTGTGTGTGTGTGTGTGTGTGTGTGTGTGTGTGTGTGTGTGTGTGTGTGTGTGTGTGTGTGTGTGTGTGTGTGTGTGTGTGTGTGTGTGTGTGTGTGTGTGTGTGTGTGTGTGTGTGTGTGTGTGTGTGTGTGTGTGTGTGTGTGTGTGTGTGTGTGTGTGTGTGTGTGTGTGTGTGTGTGTGTGTGTGTGTGTGTGTGTGTGTGTGTGTGTGTGTGTGTGTGTGTGTGTGTGTGTGTTCGTGCGCGCTCGTGCGCGCTCGTGCGTGCTCGTGCGCGCTCGTGCGTGCTCGTGCGTGTGTGTGCTCGTGCGTGTGTGTGCTCGTGTGTTTGTGGATTGCAATGGGCAGTACTGTGCAAAAGCCTGGTAAGAGCAATGGCCCTAGCCATGAGCAGGGTTCAAAAATGAGCGGGTCGTTTAGGAGATCAGTGCCAGAACGTACACTGTTAGTTTAGCTTTACAGCAGAGAAGTCCCAAAAAGTTTGAGTGTGATAATGAAGGAGACACAGCTATTTTCAGAGTGTGAACACGATTAAAACAAGTGTGCATGCTAAGTTTTCAACAAACAACCCTCTAGTGGTGAGTGTCTGAGGAATTCCAGGGCCAGACAGAATTGGAGGGTAAGAAATTACTACCTCCATTGTGTAATTTAATCTTTAGGACATGTTACAGCAGAAGAATTAAGTCCGGCAGATGTGTTGCAAAGGTGGGGAAAACACATTCCATCATGAGAGCTTGACGAAGCATCAAGTGGGTATAATTCGAGCATGTAGTGCACAGGAGGTGCCATGGTGTCAGGAGACGCACATTAGAGAGCAGGAAATACACACAGTCAGAGGATCCAAATAGGGATTTGCTGACCTGGGTACCAGACATAACCAGTTAAGCAGGCGCTACCTCTTGGAAACCAGGCGCTATTACAGACTGTGCAATAAATCTAACTTTGCGCAAGATGCGAACTCTAACTCCAACTCCAATTCATGTTATCCAATATGCTCTAAATGTCCCTTAAGTGTACTCTTTATCATCCGCCATATACATCCCCAAGCATACATAGTTTATATCACATAGCTTGGATTGTATGGCACCACTTGACACGAGGAGTCAAAAGTAGCTCCTGGTAGCTGTTGGTTTCAAGCTAACTAGGCTCCCCTTGGCTATAACCAGGAGCTAAATATCTCCCAGCTCCTGGCAATTTCGAACACTGCAGTGAGGGTGTAGACTACAGATGTGATGTGCATCAGAAAGTTTGAATTGCACCAATTGGCCCATGCTATAGTGAGGAATGCACATGAAGTACGAAGGTGTCTGCGGATTGTGAATGTTGCAGCACCCTTTGGTTACAGAGAAAGTAAATGGGAACACCCTAATTATAACAGCGTGACCCATAGTTGTGTTGTGCTTTCCACACTTATAGGTGCACTGCATGACACCTAATATTAAAAATATGAGCGTTACTTAGAAGTTCAGAGGTACAATGGTATATTTTCATTCATTCACAGAATGTTACATGGACGATGAAAGAAATGGAGAAGTGATTAAGTGATTGTCCTCAAAGAATTCAGCAAGCAAAGTAGGTATTGCTGGATGGTCTAGAAGAGAATGCTAGCCTTGGAACCATTTTTTAATATCAGGCATAGGTGATATATATGTGAATTAAGCATAGCTTATTACAAGTAAAACCCCATTTTAAAATATAGGTATACACAAGCCCCTGAAGAAGTTCCTGTGATTTTTCACATGGCCAGACTGGAACAAAACCTGTTGCGCAGGCTTATATAATCTGTATACCACGTTTGAGATGTTTAAGTGAATACGGTAGCATGTAGACACCTTGTAGTGACAGAAGAACTGCTTGAGCACACTGTACCAATAAGGTGGTTGCATTTGGAATATGGATGCAATAGACATCCTGTAGATAGATTTTAGGTTGCACTAGGTACTTTAGAGAAGAATTAATGAGTGTGAATGTGTAGCAGTATATCTGTATGCATTTTTGGGTCATTGTGATATGGTATTTACTGTTTTCTACAAGTGTTTGTGTTTTATATTGCTTAGACGGGGTTGAAAAAACAGTTTTAATATATGTAATTACTGAATGAATTGATAATCCATTGTACTTTTTGATTACAAATTAAAAGATTGGAACACTACCTTTGTAGTGCTCTATATGCATGTGGGCCTTGTGTTACAAGTCATAGGGTTGAACCAGATAAGCCAGAGAAGGACTGCTCAATGAGCCAAGTCAGAAAGAGCAAAAGCACAACAAAAAACAGTTTCCAACTATTGAGACTGCACAAATCAGTTAAACAAGTTTATTTCTTATTTCATATGCAAATAAAGAAGTGATTTGCATATGAAATAATCAATAACTTGTTTAAAATTTGAGATATATATATATATATATATGGAAAAAAGCAGACAAAGACTGCAATGCCTTGTTTCTTTAGAAGCTGCACTCCCATCCAGTTACGAAATCCAATAGCATCTAACAATAGTTGCCCAACGAGGAATTCAATCGTGGGGAACCAACAGCAGACAACTGCACAGCAAAAGTTTGCTTAAAAAGTTCAGCTTTATTTAAGAAATATTGCAGTAAAAAGCGGCTTCCCAGTTGCAAAAGAGGCTAGCTGACGCGTTTCGCCACACTCCTGTATATATATAAAAATGTATGTAATGTAGGAGGTATCAAATTCACGCAAGACTTCCTAAAAAGAACATTTGTATGTGGAAACAACCTGTCCTGAATACGTACTGAGTCATTGCCACTGGGAACTATTTTTTGTTCTGTTCCGTTTTACCCCAGTTCCCATGTGTGAAGGGGTAAGCCCTTCTGTAAATAGAAGGAGCAAGACAGCATGCAGTAACAAACTTGAGCTAGGTAGGCAGCTGCGTTTGAGCGCTTGCACATCAATGTCTGTGTGGCATCAAACAGAGTATGCAGATCTTCGCCCCTGACAACTGTATATATTCTCATGAGCATATTAGTATAACGAAGCTGAAAAACTAGCTACAAATGTTTATTTTTAAAGATTAACAGTATAGCTGACACATAAATCGGGAACGTTAAGGTCACGCTATGATTGCAAAAAAGGTTAGAATATCCAGCTCAATCAGAGATATATTTGTTTAGCTCAAGGGCTGTCAGTAGCAGCCCAAACATCTGGAATTCAACATGTAATACTGGCAAATTGATGGACTATACGCTTGATTACAACAGCATACCAAATTTGAGACAGAGCTCCGAACACAGAAGAAAAATGTAAAATATCTTTTACAGGCTATTCCAACTCATTCGCTTGTGTTCAGGGTTAGACCAAATGCTTTTAAGTGGTGATCCAGGAAACAAGCTGCCTACTAACCTCATAAAGGCAGCTCATCACAAAACGTTTTCCCAAGATATACAGTTGCGCACTTTCACATCTATTTGAGAAAGCATACACTGAAGGGGATCTGTGTGAGTAAACCTAAGCTTACTGCCAAACCTAAGCTTACTGCCATAGTAAGTCTGCCACTGAAGAACTACAGTCGCCATCATACTGCGATCACCTACCAAGTACTGCATCCTCAAACATCAGATTTTCTTTTTACAGAGAATGTGTGCTGTGTGATTCCAAGGGCAAGGGGGCATGATGTGCATGTATAGGAGAATTTGCAACAGTATGCAGGGAATGACAGTGAATCGTTTTTTACTCAAGAGAAAATAAGACAACTAGCCTTTGGTGCTCAAGACTATGAAATGTCCTCCCTTAAAAAACCTGTGGTCTAATTACATGCAAATAACCACAACACACTTTATCTATATTAACTTACAAAACTGCTGTATTGGTATTTTAAATACTTTTGATCATGAGTGATCCACACAGTAAGAAATGAAGAGGGCACAGTTGCAGATTGTTTGAGTCTGCAATGATGATTGGTGGGCAAATTCTTAAGCTCCAAAGATTCAGCATGCAACTTGCGAGTCCGAGTGAGATCCCAGTGATGTGCACACGTTTTCAATCCTTTCAAGGTTGTTAACAAGTACCAGTGTTTTAAATGACAATTTAGAGTTGGGCAAATGGGGTTTTTATAAACTTATAAAAACAAAAGTTAAGGTATTTGCAATTATTTGAACACTAAAATCTTTAAATACCAAAATCGTTCTGCTTGCATTATACCTTTTTGCAGACGAGACTCCACTGACACTATATTTGATAAATGATCACTTTTTATTGATAAGAAAAGAGCATGCATGACAGGCAAGCGTAAAAATCATGTCTATGCTAACATTCTTTACAGTTCAAGAAATGTTTAGTTCGAAGGACAAGTCATAAAAAGGCTTAAATATGGAAGATATTTTTTAAAATGAACAGATACTTTTACTCTCTCTGTATCTCTATCACACGCTCGATGTGGACTTACATCATGCCAATTCCAACACTTTTCGTTGGCAGTAATTCCAGTTTCCCGGTAGTATTCGTCCAACGGAGGTTCCAAGAGGATGACATCGAATTCAGACCTCAGCTCCCTCAGGTCAAACGTTTCCAAGTCTGCCTGCAAATACCTGTTGCACATAAAATAAGGTAGATTTAAGACAGGAAAACATAATTAATGTTAGTCTACAATGCATTGTGCCCCTGGTGTGCTTGCTCTGCTTGCTCACATAACAATGACTGCCTTATCTGTAAGACCTTTAAGCAAAACCCTCTAGCGCAAAGACCCTTACCCGTCAATTGATGACGCTTAGATTATGGACCCTTTCATTGGAGGGAAAGACTAAACGGTGTCTTTGGTATGAATTACTGCTCATAGGAACTGTTTTTGCTGGCTGGGGATTAGGTTTAAAACAGACAGGGAAAATTCTAATAATAGAGCAGTTTACTGCTCCACGATTATAAACTAGTTGCAGTGATAACACAAAGGATGTATGGAGAAGAGGGCGATGAATATATTTCAATTAGATATGTAAATGCGCTATGAGATTGCTAATGCTGACCCTACAAAGAAGCACACCCTATTCCTATCGGGGGTGCGCTGTCCCTAGCTTCACGGTGCTGTGTCACCGATCTAAAAGAAAAGGGAAGAAAAAACTATCCCTCCACTACAAGAAAAAAACCAAGACTGTTAAAAAGCACTTGCTGGTCCGCAACTAGAAACAAACAAATCATTCGATTTCTTATCATAGTGAGAACATTCCACAGTGGAATTTCCATCCTGTAGATGGCTTTATTCATCCACTATGCAGTGTGCTCCAGACCAGAAAAGCAGACCAGGTGGGTCTACGGGCTAACACTAGAAATAAAGAATTCTAAGAAAATGAGCGGAAAAACAATGCCTGCATTGCTCTGACCACACAGCTCCTGGGGGAAGTGCGAATGTAAAAAGTTGTACCCAATGTAGATCAAAGGATATCGGTAAACAAGGGGCCGAGCGGTTTCAAAGACATTGATAACATCTTCTTCAGGACCAAGAGATTCACTGACATGCAATTACAGCACAATCCAATTATTCAATGGTGCAGAATATTAGGCTAAAGCAATTTTTCAGTACTCAAGAGAATGAGATCCAGTCTGACACCACAGGGCTCCGTCCCACTTTGTTCTGCCGTCATGCAGCACCACACCAGAATCAATTAACCTGTTTAAAAAAGTTGAGACTCGTAAAAAAAAACAATACCCTTTGTGCACAATAATTGCCCCAAGCTTGTTGCCCAAATAAGGTTTAAGTTACTTACCTGTAACTATTGTTCTCCAGCATGGATTCACATACTCATGAATATTCCCCTTCAGGCTGGGAATCCTCAGTAAAAGAAAAAAAAAGTTTCAATTTCAATTTAAAAATGTATTTCTCCTCTAAACCAATCACTGTTCTCTGGGTCATACTGCCCCCATACAATGACAGTCCTCTCCCTCAGCCCAGGCTCTGGCAGCCATCTTCGGATTTGAAAGCACTTAAAGTGGCAGTATGACAAAGAGGAGCCACAGAGGGGCCGGAGAGAGGGTTCACATGTGAATCTATGCAAGACTCATGCTGAAGAAGAACAAGTTACTTTCTTACCTGGTAACGTTGTTTCAATGGGATGTTCCGATGACGTATTCCACATCTATGACAGGTAATCACCACAGCTGTGCTGCTTCGGAAAATTTTCGGCGCCTGCGCCCTACGTCGATGACGTTGATACGCTGTCCTCGAGGGCCTCAGTCGAGCTGACGTCACCGGATGTTATAAGTAGGACGCACAAGCCCGTAGCCTCAGTTGTAGTTTTTTCCCCAGAACATGTGGCACCAATCTTCTGTCAGTAGGACTACAGAAAGCCTTGCGGAAACGTAAGCTGCAATCGCATAAGAAATTTTGTAGCGGGGCAGGCTGGGAGGGTACGATGTGGAATACGTTGTCAGAATATCCCATCGAAAGAACGTTACCAGGTAAGAAAGTAACTTGTTCTTCGAAGGGATTGGTTCCTCCGACGTATTCCACATCTATGACAGACTCCAAAAGTAGTACCAACGTATGGAAGTGGGAAAAGAATTTAGAATTTTAGAATGCCCAATTAAATTGCAGAATAGAGGACCGCCTTGCCAAAGGCCAAATCCTGCCCATGGATAGAATCCAGGGAGTACTGTTTTACAAAAGTATGGTCAGAGGCCCATGTGGCTGCTTCACAAATGTTACGAATGGGAACACACCTCTGCAAAGCAGTAGAGGCAGCCACACCCCTGGTAGAATGGGCCCGTAAACCCACCGCAGGGCCCTTACCCGCCAGGCGGTAACATTCAGAAATTGTCACGATAATCCATGCAGACAAAGTCTGCTTAGTAACAGCTTGTCCTAAACGCCTTCCAGCGTATCCTACAAAGAGCTTATCGTCCACTCTGACCTGGGACATGCGTGAGATGTAGAAACTTAAAGCCCTCCTACGATACAACCTATGGAGCCTCTCCTCTTCCTTACCAGGACATGGAGGAGGATAGAACGCCGGAAGAATGACCTTCTGGCTTAAATGAAATTCCGACACAACTTTTGGAAGAAAAGAAGGACGAACCCTAAGGACAACCCTGTCCTTATGAAACACTGAAGGGTTGCTTAGCAGATGTTGCCAGCAACTCACTCACTCTGCGGGCGGAAGTAACCGCAACTAAAAATACAGTTTTAAAGGTGAACAGTCTCAAAGGACGAGAATGTAAAGGCTCAAATGGAGCACCCATTTGGAATTTTACAACCAGGTTCAAATCCCAACCGGGCACCTGGAAAGGGGACGGTGGGAACACATTAATGAGCCCTTTCAGAAACTGAGAAATTAAAGGAATCTTAAAATAAGAACACTCCTCAGACGAGCGCTTAAATATGGACAGCGCCACCAGGTAACCTTTAATGGTACCCACATGCAGACCCTTGTGGGCCAATGAAAGCAAAGACAGAACCACAGGAATGGCACATGAAAAAGGATCCACATTCTGAACCCTGCACCAGTCGCAGAAATTTCTCCAGCGGCAACGTTACAGGGACTTTTGTTGCAGGCCTTCTGGCCGAAAGCAACACCTCCATCACGTCTTCAGGGAGGTCCCAATCCTTATACCTCAACCTTTCAGAAGCCAAGCATGAAGGTTGAGAGACCCGACCTCTGCATGGAGAGCCTGACCCCCCTCCCGTGAGAGCAGATCGTCTCGGTAGGGAAGACGGCGTGGAGGGCAGATGGACATGTCAAGAAGGTCCGGGTACCACGTTCTCCGGGCCCATGCCGGAGCAATGAGGATCATTCGGGAACCAAACCTCCGTAACCTCCTCAGCACTTGCGGAATGACGGACTGGAGGAAACACATACAGCAGTGGGAAGGACCACTCCACTACGAACGCGTCCCCTACGGCTCCTCTTGGAGGAGATTCCCGCGAGCAGAATCTCGCACTTCCGGTTGACACTGATGCCGAAGAGATCCACTTGTGGGGTCCCCCAAAGGGCGAAGATCTCCTGGAGAATCTCCTGAGCCAGCTCCCACTCGTCAGAGACCATGCACTGCCTGCTCAGAGCGTCCGCCGCCTCGTTTTCGTCTCTGGCCAGATGAACTGCCGAGATCGAAATTTCCTGCTGGATGGCCCAGAACCAGAGCTGCATCGCCTCTCTGCACAGTGGGAGAAACCCTGCCCCCACTCCTGTTTTGTTGAGGTAGTGCATGGCCACTGTATTGTCTGTCAGAATCAGGACATTCTTCCCTCGCACAGACGGCAGAAAAGCCTTCAGAGCTAGCCTGTTGGCCCTCAGCTCCAACAGATTGATATGGAGTCTGGACTCCGACGGAGACCAACGACTGCTGACTGTCAACTCGTTGGCATGAGCTCCCCATCCCGTGAGGGATGCGTCCGTCACAATCGTCACCTCCAGCTAGGGTAGCCAAAATGGAGCCCCCTTCATCAGATTGCCTTCGACTGCCCACCACAGAAGATCCTGAGCGACCGATGGTGGCACCTGAACGGGATCCGACATCCTGCCGGAGGACTGAGACCACTGAATCTTGAGAGCCCACTGCAGAGATCTCATCCGGAGCCTGGCCTCTGGCACCAGTAGAATGCAGGATGCCATGAGGCCCATCAACCTCAAGAACTTGAATGCCGGGATACTCTGGGCATGTTGAAATTTGTGCACCATCTGCAGAATATGATGAGCCCTCACCTGGGGAGGCGAACACTGCCCCAGGGATGCGTCGAGCACGGCTCCGATGTACTGGAGCCGCTGGGTTGTTGTCAAGTGGGACTTCTTTAAGTTGAAGGAGAAGCCCAGCCTGTGAAGGGAGTGGCAGGTGACTGACAGATGATCCAGAACTTGCTCGGGAGAGCGCGCCCTGATCAACCAATTGTCCAGGTAGGGGTAGACATGAATCCCCCTTTCCTGAGATACGCTGCCACCACCACCATGAGCTTGGTGAAGCCCCTCGGGCGGAGGTCAATACGAACGGCAGGACCCAAAACTGAAAGTGTGAGTCGCGAACCGCAGGTACTTCTTGTGCTTGGGATGAATCGGCACATGAAAGTAAGCGTCCTTGAGGTCGAGAGACACCAACCAGTCCTGAAGTTGAAGGGCCTGGAGGACTTGAGAGAGAGAGTAACCATCTTGAACTTGTCCTTCCTGAGGAGCTTGTTCAAACTATGCAAGTCCATGATGGGTCTCAACCCCCCCCTCTTTTTTCGGGATAAAAAAATATGGGGAATACCATCCCTTGTTCCTCTCCGCTACAGGCACCAGTTCTATGGCGCCTTTCTCCAGCAGGGATTTGATTTCCTGCGCAAGGAGCGGATCCGGACTCTTCAAAGAGATTCCCTGGTGGATTGTCGTGAGGCCTCTGCCGAAAAGGAAGACAGTAGCCGTGGGCTATGATCTCCAGGACCCACACATCTGAAGTAATGGCACGCCATTCTACGCCAGCCTTCCCCTAACCGACGAACCATGGGACATGGCCTCATGACTGAGATGAAGCGACTGCGGCAGTGCCTGAGGGCAAAGAGGCAACTGCTCGAGCGGCCTTGGCACCTCGAGTACCCCGTTTTCCACCTCTGGTACCCCTACGTTGGCCCCTTTGACTTGCAGCTCCCCTCGATCTACCAAAGGTCGAGTAGTATCGAAAGGAACCTCCCCTCCATTGCTGTCCCCTAGGACAAGAAGGCAGAGGTTGGCGAACTGCAGCACTCAATGACTTTGCTGCAGCTTTGGAGGTCTGCAACCTCTCAAGGCTCTCATCAGCCTTGCTTCCAAAAGATTTTCACCATCAAAGGGCATGTTGAGAAGCCGGGCTTGCACATCAGGTGCAAACCCCGACTTCCGTAACCACGCAAATCTTCGCATCACGGTGCTCGCCGCCATGGACCGGCTGACACAATCTGCCACGTCCAGAGCCGACTAACGGATTCACACATGGCATCCTTGCCATCCTGTACAAGGGCAAGAAAGCCATCCCTTTCCTCCCCTTCGGGAATATGTTCAGCCCCCAACGAAACAACTCCACAGAGTGTGAGTGAAACGTGCTAAGGCACACACTGAGTTGGCTGCTTTCAAAGCCATACCCCCTGAAGAAAAGACTTTCTTCGCCCAACCGTCAAAACATTTGTCGTCCCCATCAGGAGGGATGGTAGGGTACGACCCCTGCTTTGCTGGGGCCATAGCCGCCTGCACCATCAAACTCTCCGGGGTAGGGTGCATGGACAAGTAGCCGAGGTCGCCACTGCTGGGCGGTACTTTTTCAGCAACGACTTACCCACTGCCGGGAGACTCTCCGGAGCAGTCCCAGCCACCGCCACCCTTCTTTGCAAGGCCATATGGAATGGCAGTACCGGGTCAGTTGGTGGACCTTGGTCCAAGATATCTGTCAGGTCATCCTGCAGAAAATCCACTGGTGGCGCAGACCACCCCAAGTACTCCGTCACCCTTGACATGAGCCGCCGGTATGAAGACTCTGCGTGCGTGCCAGGCTCAGGCCTACCGAACTCAACCTCCGGAGAGGTGTCCAGACCACTGGTGTCGTGAAAAGACTGACGCAGGTCTTCCATCTGGCTATGACCAGATAACAGGTCGCCAGGAACCTCATCCGGAACCAAACCTTCATCAGTCCCTTCATCCACCTCAGAAATACAATCCAGAGGCTGGAACAAATCCCTGGATGAGGGCACAGAGAAAGGCACAAACACATTCTTCGATTTGGCCAGGACCTTCCTCAGGGTTTCCACCGGTCTCCGGGGTACCTCCAATAAAGCCTCCTCAAAAGGCGTCGACGGAATCAGCGTCGATCTCGAGCGTGGCGCCGATGGCTTCGACACAGGCCTTGAGGGCGGTGCCCCGAGCATGTCCTTAGACGGCCTCAGCGCCAATGGCTTCCTCGGAAGCGGAGCCTCGAGAGAGTCCCTCGACGGACATGACGCCGATGTCTTCTTCGAAGACCTCACAGGCTCAGACGGTATCGAGGGCGTCTAGGACCAGGACCTGGAGCGGGCATCGCTAGAGCAATCCACCTTGTCCGATCGGGACCTCGAAGGCTCGCGATGATTGCGCCGACCACCTGCGCCCGAAGGCGTGCGATCGGTGGCCCTAGCACATTCCCTGCCGGCTTCTTTCAAAGGCGCGGACGGAACAGAGCCCTGCGATTCAAAAATCGGCATCACCTCCTTACGAAATGCATCCCATTCCGCAGGAGAAGAATGCTTGTTGGGACAAGCGCCCCGCCGACGGGCAGAGTCCTTGGACGAGGACATGGAAGGCGACTGGTGACGGCGCTTCCGCGAGTGCCTCGAAGAGGCGGAGGAATGGCGGGAACCAGTCCGGGACCGAGACCCCCTGGACTTGCGCCGACGACGCGGAGAGTCGCCTCTCGAATAGTCGGTCGAAAGCCAAGTGGATTTCAACTTTCGGGGTTTGGAAACCCTACCTACAGATAGCTTCTTCTTTCGCTCCCGCACGGCCTTCGACATTAACGACTGGCAATCGTCACAGTCATCCGTGTCATGGTCCTCACTGAGGCACCAGAGGCAGGTGTTGTGCGGGTCCATAAGCGACATCTTGGAACCGCAGTCCTGACACTTCTTGAATCCCGACCGTGGGGAAGAAGACGAAGACATGATATCTTTCACAAAAACTAAGTTCGAAGAACGGATAGTAAATATCAGAAGAACTGAGACGCGCCGAGAACTCCGAAGCGAATACGTTCGGAGAAAAAACAGAACTGAGGCTTCGGCGTTGTGTGTCCTACTTATAACATCCGGTGACGTCGGCTCGACGGAGTCCCTCGAGGACAGCGTATTGACGTCATGGACACAGGATGCCGAAAATTATCCAAAGCAGCATAGCTGTGGTGATTACCCGTCAATAGATATGGAATACGTCAGAGAAACCAATCCCTTCGAACAATTGTTACAGTTCAGTAACTTAAACCTTCTCCAGCATGCGGTTTGGCATGAATTCACATGCTCATGAATAACGAATACACAGCAGTAGAACATCACACAACCACAGTAGGTGGCAAGGCTCAACAGAAGCAAGGACCTCTTACCTCTGGAACAGACTCGGCTCAAAGCAACAGGTTGCGTAGCACTGTTGGCTGACTGACTCTTCTGGAGTCCCTGTTGGCACAGTAGAACTTTGTGTAGGTGTGCAAGGACCACCACGTAGGATGCCTGCAGATGTCCAGCAGGGGCGCACCAGAAATCGCTGCGGTGGAGTGGGCTCTCAGATGGCTGCGCAGCTGTTGGTTCGCTAATCGATGACAGTGCACAATGCCGCTGGAAAGCCACCTTCAAATGGAAGCCTTGGATAAGGTCTTCCCATGGTTCAAAGGACCAAAGTTCACAAACAGTTCAGAAGTCTTCCAAAAACTCCTGGTGCGTGTCACGTAGGACTTCAGAGCACAATCAACGTCCAGTGAGTGCAAGGCCCTCTCCATTGGCGACTAAGGTTTCAGGAAGATAACAGGTAACACCAAAGGCTAGTTTAGGTGGAATTCCACGGGAAGCTTCGGCATGAAAGAGGGGTGTGTACGCAGTACCACCCTCGATTCATGGAAAGTCAGGTACGGCTGCTTGCAGGACAGGGCCTGGATCTCACCCACACGTCTGGCAGGGGTGATAGCCACAAGGAATGCAGTCTTCCACGAGAGAAACACGAGTGGGGCCTGGTGGGCCCCAATGAGCCTCATCAGAACAACCTTCAGTTCCCACAACGGGGCAAGACCCTTCACCGGCAGAAGGATCGGAAAAGTTCTTTGAGAAACTTCTTGACACGTCTGTGGGACCACAGCGAGGATCTCGCTGGGGACCTGGTGTAGCAGGAGATAGCCGCCAGATGTACCTTGATGAATGTGTGAGCCAGTCCAGCTTTTGCCAAGTACAGCAGGGATGGAAGGATCTGTGGAGACTTGACCCTCCGGGGTAATCGTCTGTGACCGGCACCACGTAGTAAACCGCTTCAACTTATAGCCATAGCACTTCAAAGTCAACAATGCCCTAGCCTTGGCGAGGACCTCCCTGCAGTCCACTGGCAACTCATAACCTCCGAACTCTAAGTCTGCAGGAGTCAAGCCTTCAGGTCCAGCAATCCTGGGTCGTGATGAAGGATTGCACCTCCATCTCTGGTGAAAAGATCCAGAACCACTGGCAACTTGACTAAGGCAACGCTGATAGGCTGATAAGGTCCAGATACCAAATCTGCCTCGTCTAACCCGGGGCAATTAGTATCAGCCTACATTGACGGCGTCTTGTGTTGATGACTCGTAGTAGGAGAGGAAACGCATATAGAAACAGCCCTTCACACAGGGAGAATGTGTCGCCCAGGCTCAACGGCTGGTAGAATCTGCTGGCAAATCCCTGGTCTTTGCAGATGGTCATCTTTGTGTGCTCGTCAGCCAGCTCTCGCGAGCGAGCACGAATCAGCCAGTCGTCCAGGGACAGGTATACATGTATGCTCTGTAGACGTAGATGGGCGGCCACTGGTGCCAGGTACTTTGTGAAGACTCTTGGGGCTGACTTCAAGCCGAATGGCAGAGCCTTGAACTGGTAGTGCTGGTCCTGGACCACGGAACAAACATTTCCGATGTTTCTTGTGAATGGGGACGTGGAAATACGCGTCTTCTAGGTCCAACGATGTCAAGGAGTCTCCTTTTCCAGTTGGCCAAGCACGGGCACCAACGTGACCATCCTGAACTTTTGGGACTTGTATTTGAGCAGACGTTGCAGGTCCAGGATGGGTCTCCAGCCTCCTGTCTTCTTTCTGACTAAAAGTATCTGGAAGAGACTCCAGTGCTCAGGAGCGTTGGGGAACTAGCTCTATCGCCCCTTTTCGTAGCATGGCTCGTACCTCTTCCAGGAGCGGAGGAATGTGCTGCTCCTGTTGGGGAAGCAGCAGAATACGAGGACACCTGCGTTGGAACGCCAAGGTGTGCCCCTGGGCGAGAGCATCCAGCACCCATCTGTTGGTGGTGATCTTTCTTCACTCGCTGATGAATCTAGCCAGCCGGCCTCCCACCGGGTGCATGACTGGGGGCCCGACGTCTTAGCCGGTTCATGCTTGCTTGGGTGCTGGCGTCCTGCCCTGCAGGCGAAGCGGTCGTCTGCTACCATAGGCCTGGGAGCAGCCTCTTTAGGCTTCTTGCGGTGAGGATCGGGAAGGCTGTCTAAGACGTGGAGAACCCTTTTGATGACCTGCTTGATTTTCCCCTGGAAGAGCATAAAGACGACTAGCGGTGCTGCTGGAGAGTGCAGTGGGAGCAGGCCATCTCTATCAGCTTTGGTGGCCTGGGACTCGAAGACTGCCTTCCCAAACAAAGGGCATGTCCAGCACCTTCGCTTGGACCTCCTGACAGAAGTTAGTGGCCTTCACCCATCCCTGCCGACAAGGAAGACACCGTTCCTCATTTGCGGGAAGCCTGTGTTGGCAACCCCCACTGCCACTGTGATAGCATGGTCCGATGCCACTTCTCCTTCCTGGAAGAGGGCGAGGGCCTTCATCTCATCATCGGGGAGGAACTCTAGGATCAGTCCTAGTTTGTACCACAACTCCACGTCCTACCTGGCTAGGATTTGGCACTTCACTGGCCACCTTAATTGTGGGTGCCATGGTGTAAATCACCTTCCCCATGGCGTCCATCCTTTTCCCCTTCTGTCCAGAGGGACCGAAGACGACCAGGACGGGTTAGCCAACCGTTTCAATGCGGCCGCCGACACAAGTCCGGCGATGGTTGCGACCAGAGGCATTTGGGTAGGAGTCCGGCACCCTATATGTTTTCAGCCTATCCCGCTTGGCTGGAGCTGTGCACTGCCATGATAGTTTTCCTCTTGGCCTCTCGCCTTTGAAACAAGAAACCCTCCTTCTTGGTTTCCTCAGGCACCAGCTGGAATAGCTCGGAGGCCCTGGCGATCATTGAGTTGAACAAACCCACCTCGTCCGGTGGGGGGAAACCCTATGTAGGGCATCCAAATGTGGTGACTCATGTCCGCTGCAACAATATCTTCATCATCAGTCGTCGTGGCTGTATCCGTTCCTGTACCAGTGTCTGGGTCTGCAAGGGGAGTTGGGTCCCAACGTGGTGGAGAAGGTTGATATGGGGGCATCAGATTACGCTTCCGCTTCCTCTGTCGAGGCTGATCGGGAACCTGGGGGACCACAGGTACCAGAGGCATTCTCATCTGAATCTCCGACAGCACGGTGCCAATAGAATATCCAAGGAAATGTCCCTTGGCTGAGTAGGCAAAACAGGAAAACTAGGCCCTGCACCCTAGTCGCAGTCATCGTCCTCGTGGACCGTATGCATGGACTCCTGATCTTCGTCGTCCATAGACTAAACCTACATGGCTCCGGCAATGACCTGGGAGGACCTTTTCGCGGCCTCCTCACCCCCCCTTTTTTCCCTCCCCGGGGGTCTTGAACCGGGACCTGGGCAGGTATCTTCGCCCCCTTCCGGCGTGCCTGCAGACTTTGCCCAATTCGCTGCAGTGGTGTTGCGCCGTGGGGGCAGGGGCACTTTCTGCGCTGTGGGAGCCACCCTCGTAGGATCAGCACCCATAGCTGCCGTGGTAGTAGCAGTCGACGGAGTCACCGACTATGCCTTTTCCTGTGCCGGTTGAGCCTGCTTGGGCTGTGCGGCCTTTTCTGTCCGCGGCTTCTCAGATTTCTACTGTAGCTTAGCCGGGGTAGATGACTTCCTCTTTGCAGAGGAGCTTGATGGTAGGCTGGCAATTAAGGCGGACGGTGATGCTCATTATACCCTATCTACTTCAGTTCCGGTGACTCAAACTTGCAGATCTTGGCCTCATCTTGGGCCCCCACGGATGAGGCGCCTTTAAAGGACTTGGAAGACCGCTCCTCAGACTGGGGGAGGCATGACCCTGCTCGGAGCACAGGTCAGAGGCCTTATTCGCGTTCATCCATGCCGTGTTATCGGGTCAGACTTCTTCCTCTGGGCTTATGTGGTGACTGGTGGCAATAGGTGATCCTGCTCGGGACTGCTCCTGCGTGGAGAATAGGGGGCTTGAGTATGCCAGCTTGTGCGCCTAATCCCCTTCCAGATCCCTTCTCCCAAACCGTGGTAGCCGTGGGATGCGCTGTCCCTGGAAAGCTCAACCGTTGATTAGATTTGGCAAGCACTCCATCCTGCTGCTTCTGGCAGGGACGCTTGTATGATCTGGACCGAGTTCCTTCACTGGTGCCTTGCATGTGGTAGTCCAGTCCTGCTGCAACTAAGCCACTATACTTCAGGTAAGTGTTCCTGTTTGCCTTTAACTAAACTGGTCTTTAGTCTTCTTCACGGGGTCGGAGTTCGTGGATGCGGAGCGCAGTGCTGCGGCGTCAGGATCAAGATCACTGGATGTCAGGAGAGGAGTCTGCAGATGAAGCGATGAAGCACCGGTTTCCTAGAGGAGAGTATGCAGGAGAACTGCTGGTTTCAAAGGTAAGTAAACTGGTCCAAGTGGTGGTGAGCGTCACGTTGCACGAGAGTGCACAGTAACGCGAAGCACCAGTGTTATGGATGGAGCAGCTTATATAGCTGAGCTTCTGAAGTCACGCCCACCAGGTTCAGCCTGCCTGCCACACCCGATGAGTCAGCACACGACTACCAGGCCTAAGGACCCGATGAGTCAGCACATGAGGATGTTCTCTGGAATAAAGGCTTTCAGCTCCTGGGGAGTTCTTTTAAAATAGAAGTACTCCTGCACTGAAATAAAGTGTTCCTGCTCACATCTCTATATGAGCCTGGCGCCAAAGGCACCAGGACGGAGTCCAGCCATGGCCCCTGTGTTTATGGGTCCCAAAGGGACATAAGTGAGTCAGGTGACCCATTGCCCCCGTCACTAGATGGTGTGGTTTTTGTGTTCTGGGGCCTGTGGACATGACATGCCACCAGCCTACTAATTGTCCTTCGTTGTTTTCTTAGGAAAAACGAGGCGTATCTTGCACTTTACACCCTTATGGTCCGGGTGAAGGCAGAAGAGGTATTGTAGGTGCTTGTCCTCCACAAACACCTTCCGTAGACTGCATATGGTGCAGAGCCTGAAGAGGGGAATTCCATCCTTCTCCTCCGTCATGGTTGGAGGGCGAAGTAAGATGGCCTTCTAAAACCTTCGATCAATCCTAGCCCTTGAGGGGCGCGGAACTTCACCGACAATGATCCCTGCTGTCGGCAGATGAGGAAAAGAGCACACAGGCATTTTTTGTGACGAAAAACAGCAAAAAACATACAAATGGCTCGGAGAGCAACTCGAGTCCCAACTCTGAAGCATGCAGTACAAATCTGAAGATGGCTCCCAGAGGTGGGGCTTAGGGAGAGGCCCGTCATTGGATGAGGGCAGTGTGACCCAAAGGACAGTGATTGGTTTAGAGGAGAAATACAGTTTTAAAGAGAAAGTGAAATGGTTTTTCTTTTACAGAAGATTACCAGCCTGACGATGGGGAATATTCATGAGCATGTGAATCAAACCCCATGCTGGAGAAGACTGTCTTCTACAGGCATGTTTAGCAGTGTGGCCGGAGTCTCCGGTCTAAAACCAGAAATCCTTAGCCACACATGTCTTAGAGCGCCTTCAGCAACTATTCTACTAGCAGTGTCTGTGGTATCAAGTGTGTTTTTGATAACTGCTAGTCGTTTTTTTTGCCTTCTGCTAGTGTTTAGCATTTCTGACGTTCGGGGCTCATGAACACCATTATCAAGATCTTCCATGTGATCCCATTGTGCTCCATTAAAGCTTGCCATGAGCGCTGAATGATTTGCAATATGCATTTGGTAAGCGGATGATGTTGCCACTTTTTACCCATGGCATAAATCTTATTTACTTTCCTTGTCAGGAGGTGCCAACGTGGCTAAGCGTGTTCCAGCCCTTTCACAGGTAGTAGTGACAACCAGTGAATCTGCTTTAAAATGCCCTCTGTTGGTGCCGGCCTAAACCGCTTTTCAATGCGTGGGTGAACAGCCTTAGTTGTAGCTGGAGTAGAAAGGGATGCAGTTAATCTCATTTTGGCAGATTGTAACAAAAGGAATATACTGTTCAATTTGCTTTTTTCGCATTGAGGATATCACCACCAAAATCTGTGTCTTCAGACTAATGAGTCTGAATTTTGAAAATAATCTGCTGCTTTTTTTGGAGGTCATTATATAGAATGTGATCATCTATGGGCGATGATGATGATATGGTGCCATCCATAATGTCTGGGGTGGGGCAGTCAAGTTTCCTGGCTCAGTGCATGGGTCTTCCTCTGTAAACTTCCTCCTTCTGAATATAGCTCAATTATGAGCTCCTCATAAGTGGGTATGAGTTCTACTCCACCTTATTTTGGTGGAACCTCCTCTTTCTGTACAATAGGTTTGTTTTATTGGATGCTTGTCCAAAAAGTCCATAAATTAGGTCATGTGTCTTTTCAAACCTTTTTGTCCAAGCACCCCTTTAGGGTGTGGCCTGCAGTGGTAATACCAGTTCTTCCTTTTGGCCCAGATGTGCTTGTTACTGTTTCTTTAGTGTATATACTAAAGGGGAACGAATACCTGTGTAACATTACTTTTTCTCCTTCACTTGCATCAAAACAGTCTGTTTGGGTGCCTTTGATTTTTGTTTTGGTGCATGTGTAGTAGTTTTTGGTACAGAACCAGTTGCCTTCGCCGTCTGTTATTTTAACATGCATTGAGAGGGGAGCCACTCGCGAGGAGATTCTTTCAGATTGCTTGCTGAGGTTGTCTGTTCAACCAAAGACTTTCTCCCTTTCGATGAATGTGTCGAAACTTAAGTAGTGGGCGTTGGAGGTTTTTGGGAAGAAGTATGCTTCAATTTGGTCTGCGTTGCTGCACTGTGTGCCAAGTCAGTTCCATGAGAATGTTTTATAGGGGGGAAGCCTCCATTGCAGAGCGTGACACCTGGCATTCGGAGCTGGGCACTGGCAATCGGGAATCTTTAGTTTCCCTATAGGAAGTCTCCTCAGTGTCACTAATTAAACCGGCATTGTCCTGCTCAGCCTCGGATTCCTCCAGCCCAGTGGGGTATTCCATTGATGCCTCAACTTGCAACGCAGAGGCTGCCCAGCGTTTTGACTGTCAATCCTTAAGCGTCTTCGGTTTGAAGAGCATACATGCCAGACATTTATTATCCTGGTGGTTCTTGGAAGACAATAGTTATACATGTCGCGTGCATCTTTCCAGGGAAATCTTCGTTTACATGAGGGACAAAATTCAAATAGAGTATTCTCCATGGTTAACAGTGAGACTATAGATATTAAGGGGAAACTATATAAAAACATTCTCCTTCAACTGTATGTTTGCAAGTGCCTCCATCCCCACAGGCTCCCTACTTTGTAGGCTGAAGCATGAATTTGTAGGCAGTGGAATACCGAAAACTCTGGAACCTTTAAGAGTCGCATGCTCTATCAGGAGCCACAATCTCTGATTCCAAAGAACTCTGAAGTGCGTACAACCAGATGGCAGGAAAAAAAAAACTATGAGGACATCGATGCATGACGGATCATTGATTCGGATCACAGCACAGTAGGGATAGTATAACTAATGCCCCGTCGGCATCCCTTTTTCAAAATCGAAAAAGAAATTACGTAATAATCTGCACCAACCACTAGATATCAGCATATGCAAAACATGCAATTCTAAGATGGTCCACAAGCCTCAGAAATATATAACGCACACACACACACACACACACAGCCTTGCTGGACAATACCATTCCTTTTTGGGCCGGTTTTTCATATGCATGCTCCCTACTGCTTGATATTGTATTGAAGCACGTTCATCTATGTAATATCCAATTCTGGTGAGGAATGAGGTGCTTACCTGTCACTGTAGCTCTCCAGCATTGATATCTTCCATAGATTCACACGTGTCCATCCGCCTCCCCTGTGAGGCTTCTCCAAAAATACCTCCCGTCATTTGACTGGATATGAATCTGAGGATAGCGGCCCTGGGCGGAGCAAAGACCCTGTACATCTCATTGGCTGGAGTAGGACGATCAAACAAGGGGGTTGCCTAAACAAAATGAGGTGGAAGGCCACAACCTAGAGCCTCTATATAGTCTATATGTGCCATTTTATTGTTGAGGGTTTTTACCTTATGTTTCCCGGGGGGATTTTCAGTCTGACTGGGAATATTCAAGCATGTGAATCTTTCAAAGATCCAAAAGCTGGAGAAATACCACACAGAGAGGCAAATGCAGGGTTCGGTGGCAGTCATCTCTGCATAACAGAGCACATTTCTGGCAGATAACATCACATTTTATGCTTTCAGCATCCAGTCCTCTTCCCACCCATTCATGCAGCCTTTAATTCTTTGTTCACCTCCTTTTGTGACATTTCCTCTCGGCCGAGAACACTCCACTCCACAGTGAGAGCGAAAGAAAGAGCATGCAAGCAAGAGTAAAAAGCCAGAGAAAAAGACAAAGCGGGAAGATAAAGAGGGACCTATGTGGGGGAAAAGAAGAAAACAGATGAAGAATTACAAAGAGGAGGGGAGAGCAAGTGACTAACAGATGGGGGACTGTGAGGGAGATGGAACGAGGGCCAGAGGTGGGAATGTGGGGCAAGTGAGGTGGAAATGAGGGGCGTGGGACAAAGGGCCGGGAAAGCAGGACAAGGGGTCAGGAAACACAAGAGAGACTAGAAGAAAACATGGTGACCAGCACGGCACAATCTGTGATGCAGCCATTCGAGGACAATTGTATTGACGATTGCCGTACCTACCAAATATTATTCTTCTCTGCACCCTTTCCCTTGTCTCTCCACTGTAGGTTTGTTTTGGACACAAAGTGGCACTACAACTCCACCATATTTGCCGAAAACAAGAACGTGAACTATTAAGAAGAGCCAAAATCATACAAGATGGCCCTATGCAGAGGGGACACTAACCCTATATTGCACAAGCTGTGTAAAATAAGTCCTACTTTCGGTGGATGTATGGAAAGTCTGGAGAGCACATCAAGAGAAAAACAAGAGCTGTATCCCTGTGCAATCATCAAGTTCAATGATTAAATGCCTCCTCTTTTTAAAAGAAAAATATACTGATGCAGGATGCCCAGGCCATGCCTAGTGCTGTTATGCAAATACAGAGTCTCTCTCTACCTCATGCCTTTGTGTGTGTGCTGCCTCATCCTCTTGAGTTGGTTAACCTCTCTTTCCAATTTGTAGGTCTCTCTAGCTCCAGATTCCCCCTTTCTTCTCTTCTACATTGAAAAAGGCTTGCATTATATTTTACTCTTATCCTTAATAGCTGGAAAGAACTGCTCTGCTGTCAAAGTAGAATGCAATTGAAAGTACTTAACCAGGTCTAGGATTCATACCCTCTGGATCCTATTTTATTTAAAACCAGAGGAGGGGACGCGTACACTTATATCACACAATATTTCCAGTACTTATTGTTGAAATCAATGTAAATATATATGTCACTCCGCTTTTATATTGCGCAAAATCACCACTGTAGTAGTTTCAGAGCACCTGATCCTTATCCATGGCATATTGTGCCCTCACCCAGGGTGCTCCAGACCTTAGTCTGCTTGAGGAGTAGTGAACAAAACCTAATTCAAGAGGGGAGAGTGGGAAGATAAGAATACTGCAGAACTTTGGAAAACACTTGGGAGGTTCTAAAATTTAACAGTATAGTGTGCAGGGACAGAAAAGCAAGGCAGACAACGTTTACATGATTTCTCAAAATGTGCCATTTTTTATTAAATTATAAATGTCAAACGCCTCACTATCCCTACCCTGAGTAGGATTTCCCTGCCTATCAAAACTAAAGGAAAGCACTCTAACACAGGATATATGGCACTCGCACTTCATAGTTCCAGAGTTGAACAAAAAAAAGACGCAAGGAAATGCAAGTTTGCAACAAAGCTCCAATTCAGTTCTGGTCTCCTTCACTTTGTCAAAAGAAAGTTCTCTTAACCAATGTTTAACCAAAAGCAAAGCTTTCTCTCCTTCCTTGGGTAAGGATTTCCACTTCATCAAATATCATAAACTATGTTATGGGTCACAAGGTTTTGCCACAACTTAGAAATGTCAAAGAAGAAATGCAGTTCTTTGTCAGATTCAATGAAACACAACTTTTGGTAAGGTAAAAGAACCGCAGCTTTTGATAGCATTTCTTCAGTCTCGATGTAGCATTAGGAATCACTTTGTCAGGATGACTTCACAGCACCACTGCTACTACCTGGGCAACTCTCATACCAGGTTAACGTCTGCAACGATTCACCATGCAGGTCTACTCTACTGCCCCATACATAGTGTTCCACATTTAATTGGGCTTCTGAAGTTTCAAATCTACTGACAAAGCTTCAACAGTTTGCAACTTTGAGACCTTTATCAGCTTCTCAGAAATGACAATGTTCACATTAGTGTACCTAAATACCTTCAGATAGGTAAGGCACTCTTCCTCTGAACAATTCACCTTTCAGAAGGGCAGCCTCTTTGCTAATTTTGTCTTTCTGCCACTATAACAACCAATATTGCTCTTAAGGATGTAATTCTGCTTTTCTTACTTATGGCTTTGGCAATGTGAGCTATATCAATATTTAGGGAACATTTACAATCAGCAGGCTTCACCTTTTCACAACCTTGCATTCATTCTTTTGCTCTCTGCCCAACAAAGCAGCTTACTTATATGTCTGGTGTTCTGAGGACAGTGCTTGCACAACTCTTCGTTTGGGCAATGCTGGTATCCTTTTAGGCCTACGTTAAGGCTTGCACCATTCAACTTTGGGACAGTGTTCTTTTCACTACTGGCTTGGGCACTGCTTGTTCCCTTTTGCTTACAATTCAATTTTCAGTCCGTTAACTTCAGTGATACACTTGACAATGGACTCTTTGAATAACCTACCTCAGAGCTACTTTTTAAGCAAGCAGGACCAGTTTTAATCTGTTTTCAAAAGTTTAAGATTCAATTAAAGTGGTTTTACTCTTACGCGAATGCTATAGGAAGAGTTCACTTATACGAGCGTGCTAGTTTTATAACTTTCCGTTGACCGACAATCAACGGTTGGTGCATTACTGCTTTCACTCGCTCGCAAGTGATTCTGCCAGACTACAGTTGCCTGCCTTTGTTCGCGCAAGGGTTCAAAACGACCAGTCACTCAAAGGCTTCTGTATTGATATGATAGTTTATTTATATAGCGCCTATGCACAATGTGTTTCAAAGCGCTTCAAGGCAAGGGTGGGAACAAGAGAAAAAACAATGACATTCTTACAGGCCTTGAACAGTAAGGATGTGAAATTAACTATCGTACTCGGCCTGATGGCATTTCAGATAGTGCAAGAGCTAAGACATAGATGAGGACGGGAGTGGGAGAGTGGGAAGGAAACGGAAACAGACGGGCGACTACGGTGCAGAAAGGTAGGGGGGAACAAAACAAACTATCATATTAGGCTTGACGACTTTTCAGATAGTGCTGGAGAGGGGTGGGGAGGAAAAAAACAGCAGAGGGGTGGGGAGGAAAAAAACAGCAAGGGGAGGGAGGAGGAGACAGACGAGGTTGCTATCATACTAGGTCCAGAGACAATTCTGATAGAGTAAGTGCATAGAAGAAAGTAAGGGGAGGAGATAGGAAAAGGGAGAAGGGAAAGGAGGAGAGAACCGAGAGTTAGCAGTCAAAAGGAAAGGAAGGCACCAGGTGGGCGGGGCTTGCTAAGTGGTGAAAAAGAGCGGCAAACAGGAAGGCACCAGGTGGGTGGGGCTTGCTAAGTGGTGAAAAAGAGCGGCAAACAGGAAGGCACCAGGTGGGCGGGGCTTAGGCCAGGTCACCTAGATCCACTTGCACCTGCTCCCCATATGCTCCCCATATTGCTCCAGCACGTTTCGGGGTGTGCAATGTCTGCAATTAGGTTCACATGGGGAAAAGCAGTATTTCTTCACACTTTGATGCGCAAACTCTGCACTTCAGATTTTGGGGAAACAGGACCCTCTCTGGACAGGCAGCAGAAATCTGGATAAAGTCCTGGCGTCCCTTCTTTTCACCCACTTCTGTCTGGATTGCCAACATGCTCGGCTTCTACTGCTGCGACCTTTCCAGCTACAGCTCCCGTTTCTAATGGTATGCACCTGAGGGTGCCTTTTAAGCCGCTCTGCTTCCCTCAGGTGCAGGTCATTAAGCTTAACTGGCTGACCACTACTGCAACATTGCTCTTCCGCCCTCTACCTCGTCCCAGTACTTACGGGATTATCGGACTGGTAGTCCCAACCTACAGAATTAGGCTTTCTTGTCAATGTTATAACTTTAAATGCAGATCCATTTTTCTTAAATGCATTTAAAGAAGAATCACAAAAGTTTACTTGAAAAGAAGGCAGTTTGATTAAACCATTATTCATAGGTTTCCTTTCACTGTACCTCTGGGACAAAGGGAGATTTTTAACCTTAGAAGTTTCAAATGGTCCTTCTTTCCTTTGGGCATGTAAAGATGTCGCACCACACCTACAGGCTTAATATGCGATTCAAAGAACGAGAATATGCCATTACATGCCTCAGCATCTTTAAAAGGTTCTTCACTTTCAAGGACAAATACTGTCTCATCCCACGGGATCTCCTCACCACCCTGGGCCTCGTCTCCTCCCAGGTGATCGATCCTCAGTTCACCACCACCAAGGTCAGGATCAGGAAACATCTGACTATCCCTGGCCACCTGGGAGGAGACTTTAGGCCAGGTTTTAGTAAGGAAAAGCAGGACTCACCACAATGGGTAACAGACTGGGACCCATGTCAATGGGACCTTACCCAAAAGAAACTTGAGCATTCAGTGTTGTACAAGGATTGCAAGCCTTGCACATTTTGCTTTGCTCGTCCCCCCATAACACACCCGACTACTGTTTCTGCAAATTCAATTTAGTTACAGATTGCCTTTAATTACTTTGTGGTGTCATCTATCAATCAGTAAACTGCAGCAGGCCAGTGGGTCCACCTCAGTCTACGTCTCAGCAATTAGGACCTGAAATCTTACCCATAATTAATTTCCAACCAACACACAAAATCCATGTGCACAATGCACTTACATTTCATACATACTGTGCTACATAAAATTTAAATATTATAGGTTACACTGCTTGATAAAAATCCTTCACTGCATCCCAAGGCAGAACCATATCATTGTAATAAAATGCATTTTACTAATTTGGGTTTCAACTACCATTGTCCGTAAACTTGTCTCATAGTTGGACTTTTAGGCAACCTGAAGGTGGCCACAGACCCAGAAGACCTGGGTAGATTTTGCCTGTACCAGGTTATCTGTACGGACTGCCATGCATGACAGGAACTCGTTTAAGAATGTTCTCTACATAAAACCATTGTGTGAATTGGTTCTTTAAAAAATGGCTCCTGCAAAATAAAAGATCTATTCATCTGTGTCATCAGTAAGAGCTTAAAGTAAACGCCTTATGAAAGACCTCCTCTTTAAAAGCAGAGTAATGAGAAGACGCTTTTAATTGCATGTTCCTGTGTGACAAACTAAAGTCCTATATGAGTTTTGGCATTCGAAAATAGACGTTTAAACAAACTACAAATGTATTTTAAAAAAGGCTGTTCTTGAAGATCGGTGCCTTGAGATGGCGCTCTACACAGTTGTCTGCCCTAGCATTCTCCAAACTTGATAAGAAACCAACTGCTCGCTTTTCACACCAGTCCTAGCTGGAATACAAACAATCTATACTAGTCGTCTATCAACTGAATCTTGCTTTGCATCCATTAATCTGCTTTTGAAGCAACCTAATCAAAGTCTCCCATCCCGTTACATTAGAAAAATAGTTGAATTTAGAGACCAGGGAAGCCCTTCTCTAATCAATCGTCTATTCTCCAAAGTCACACAATCAAGGCACACAAATCCATTTCCTTAAAACGAAGTACCCTTTGAAGACTGAGCAAAGGGCCCTTTATCAAGATTACACTTCACCAAATTGAGTGGGTGGATAGTTTAATCTCTTTTGTACTGGCTAGGTTGTGTTTACCCAACACACAATTTAGAGCTGAAGTTTGCATAATACCAATCGCTTTTCAAAATAGTGAATTGATTCTACAGCCCTTCATCAATACGTGCCTTGGACGTACTGTTAAGGCAACACAAGTGTAAACACATTTTGGTAAACAACAACAGCCATGATCATTTGAACGAGATGGGTTCTGAAAAGTAAATCATGCACAATATACACTGCACAGTATGAGAACGATAGAAACGGTATCTGAACTTACATGGGAGGAGGGTTTGATTGACTAATTAAATCATCCTTCAGCCTTATGAGCTCCCTGAGTTTTGGATATTCTTCAAACCGGTCTGCTAAACCTGGGATATAAAAAGCAAGCAGGGATTTAAATGGAAACAATAAGTTTAGCATTGTATCCACAGTAAACAGATTATGATACAATATTAAAGAAACAAAACATTGCCAACCCATTACTGGTTTTCAATAATTTTGAACAAATAATGATGCACATGTTTTTCTCATTTCATGTATATGGTAAAAAAAAAAGGAATAGATGAATCACAATTTTCCTTTTATTATGGTAGGGGCATACTGTGCAAGTCATCACGGGAGGATAGCTCAGTGGCAACATGCTCTCCTTGGAAGCTAGACGACACTGAGCAACACAGGTACGATCCCCAGGTACGCGCTTAGAAACCTCTGGGTATTAAGCTCGTTCTAAATAACCTATCATATCATAATCATCATCATCTGAATATGTGCTAAACCTCAGGGCGAGTCTCCATATAAGTGCTCTAAGATGACATGAAATAAACCACAAAGCCCCTCATGGGATTTTGACTACAACAGTGAGTTAATTGCCAACAAAAGTCAAAGGAGAACAGTCTTACAAGAAGTGTGTAAACTGCTCTGGAGAGGCAGGTGGGATTGGTCTTTGCAAGATAAAATCTGAAACAGACTGTTCCCCATATGAAAATGTGCTCAGACGAAAATCAGACTTGTAACTGCAGAATCATCAAAACCTTCCACAACCGAGATAATATTTTGCACTTCTGGGCATTTTCAGCATGCAACAGCTGTTAAGCAGGGACTGATGAATCACAAAAGAGCTTGCACAAGTCATACAGAACATTTTATTTAAGCAGTTTTTTCATACAGATGTATAATGAAAACAAAAAAAAGAGGAACAAATGATAGCAAATCATATTCTCTCAATGTTTGGAGCGTGCAATAAATGTCAAGTCAGATTCTGACAATCAAAACTATAAAGTGGTCACAAATCCCACAACTTTAACAGCCACACAGGGTTTGAAAGGCTTGTTTAATGGGAAGCTTTCCGAATTCATGCAGGGCATCGATAACTATTGACATCTGTATTGAAGGATACTGGTCTGAACTACTTTTATGGGCTGCAATGGTATACACATGCTGTTTAGGTAATATATTTAACACTGCTCCAGCCTGTACCGGATGGCAAAGGCCTACAAACCAGGTTGACAAGCTTGAGCAAAGCAGGGGCCCTTGTTATACCTTTTCCCCAATCAAATCGGGGCAAATTGCTACCACCACGTTCTGCCGACAGCGATGTGGACTATTGCCATCAGCATCTCAGTATAGCATCCGGGGTGCAACTGCATTTGTGTTCTGTATTATTTTCTGCCCAGGAGTCCATGTGGGACTCCTGGCAGTGCCGCTCTTCCTATTTTTGGTTTGGTGTACAGACCCATGGGATACC
This sequence comes from Ambystoma mexicanum, assembly GCF_040938575.1. NCBI lineage: Eukaryota > Metazoa > Chordata > Amphibia > Caudata > Ambystomatidae > Ambystoma > Ambystoma mexicanum. Next base: position 278,072,370 of record NC_090937.1, read on the forward strand.
CTTATGGCACCCATGGGTGGGGGTACAACCCTGTGTCCCTAGTGTATGTTTTTGGGCACCTGTGTGGCCCACAGAGCAGGGTTTTGGCTGGTGGCAGCTCCATGCTGAATTTGACAGGTGTTCCGAGTATCCTCCATTTTGGGATACCCAGGCCCTGCCATTGGAATCAGTTGATTCCTGATAGGATACAAGAGGACCCTTGTGGCCTCTTGCTTTCTATTGCCAGTTACCTTGTTTTCCCAAAGTCCTGGGAAGCCCAGACTCTGTCCCTTCGCCCTGACTGGCTGCTGGGTGGAAGTTCCATATATGGTGTTGTGAAATCCAGGCCAGACTGGCTGGAGCCTTCCCAGTGACTGTATGTTGTAGGGAAACCCTGTGGGTGGGACCTGGGTGAAAGGAGCGTGTAACCAATATGAACTCCTTGTTGTGGATGTCTGGTTTCTAGTATGCAATACAATGACTGAAACAGCCCTGTCCGAAACTGGTATGAATGCAATGTAGAATGGCTGGGGACTTGTCCCAATACACATTCCTTGTTGTGAGTGTCTGAGAGGGAGGAGAATGGCCTGAATTGGCTGACTGTTAAATGCCCTTTTGAGCGATTGGTTGCCTGAGTGTGACTCAGCAGAATGAATGAGAGATCAACTAGTATATCTGGGGGCCTCTCACTGCTAGAATTCGTTCAGAAGCTGAAGTTGAAACTGACGCTTGATCTAGACAATCGGGCCTGAAGAAGATGGTTGACTGCTGTCTCCCTTCGCCGAAATCTGAAAGCCGCTGAGTCGTCGAGACTGATCCAAGAGAGGACCTGGTTAGGCACCCTCTTCCCATGTTACGAGGGACCATTGAGCACCGCTAACCTTCGCTGAAGCTCCCTGGAAGTCAGACCCTCGATAGGCTGCTGACCGGAGACGGGGAACACTGAGGAGAATGAAGATAAGCACCAGACATTCCGTCCACCGTCGTTGACCAGGGTTCGCAGGTTTGCAATAACCGGTGGAGGCCCATCGAAGCCATGTTGCCCAGAAGCGGGGACCGCTTGACACCGTGCCAGACGAACGGAGCTGCAACGCTCCCTTTTGCCCAAGACTTGATTCACAGACGCGGTCGTCCGCACCGCCACCTGACTTATCCTGTCGAAGGCCAGGCCGTCGACGTACCATAGGAGCATCGCCGGTGGGTTTCTCACCACCCAAAGACCGTACAAACGCCGGACGACTCAATGCCCTTGCTGGGCCACAGTTCTTCACAATCTTTGCGGTCCTGAACTAGCGACATCAAGGTGCTCCGCGCTCAGTCGTCGATGAGCACCGCTGGGACCGAAGCCGCTGCCTTAACACCAAGTTCACTTTAGACGATCCGTGGCTCCTGCTTTAAAAGGGAGCCGCTCAAGAAGGATCCGTCGACGATCCGACGTTGAAACCTACTATTCCAGGTACTTTGGGGTTGTAGAACATTTTAGAAGGGAATAAGACTTATTGAACAATGTGTGGACTGGGCTTGTAGGGTATGTTTATTTTAGGTTGGGGGGATGGTAGGAGGGGTTCTCCACACAGAACTGTCTAGTGGTAGGGGCCAGTATTCTGCCAATTGTTCTAACCAACTGCTTTCCTCCTATGTCCATGGTTGGTTACCTTTATTAATTGATTTGTGTGACATTTGACCAGAGTACAGTTGATGCACTTTAATGAAATGTGATAATTGTGGTACCACTTAGAAGAACAAGTTACTTACCATATCTGGTAACGTTCTTTCGATGGGATGTTCCTCTGACGTATTCCACATCTATGACAGGTAATGTCCACAGCTGTGCTGCTTGGGAACATTTTCTGCAGAGGGCGTCCTGCGTCAATGGCGTCGATACGGTCTCTCGAGGGCCTCCGTCGAGGGTCGACGTCACCGGATGTTATATATAGGACGCACGGCGCCCGTAGCATCAGTTATAGTTTTTTCCCAGAACGTGTGGCACCAATCTCCTGCCAGTATGACTGCAGAAAGCCTTGCAGAAACGTAAGCTGCAATCGCGTAGGAAATTCAGTAGAGGGGCAGGCTGGGAGGGGGATGTGGAATACGTCTGAGGAACATCCCATCGAAAGAAAGTTACCAGATATGGTAAGTAACTTGTTCTTCTAGGGGATTGCATCCTCTGACGTATTCCACATCTATGACAGACTCCCAAAGAAGTTCCAACTTATGGAGGTGGGAAAAGAACTTACAATTTAGAATTTTAGAATGCCCAATCAAATTGCTGAATAAAGGACTGCCTTACCAAAGGCCAAATCCTGCCCATGGATGAGTCCGAGGAATAGTGTCTCACAAAAGTATGGACAGAGGCCCAGGTGGCTGCTTCGCAAATATTGCGAAACGGAACACCCCTCTGTAGAGCAGTGGAGGCCGCCACAACCCTAGTAGAGTGAGCCCGTAAGCCTACTGGAGGGTCCTTTCCCACCAAACGGCAACACTCAGATCGTCAAAATGATCCATCTAGACCAGGTCTGTTTGGAAACAGCCTGACCCAAGCGCCTTCCAGCATAACCAACAAAGAGCTGATCGTCCACTCTGACCGGGACATCCGTGAGAGATAGAAACTCAAACTCAAAGCTCTTCTAGGATCCAACCTATGGAGTCTCTCCTCTTCCTTACCAGGATGTGCAGGAGGATAAAACGCCGGAAGAATCACTTTCTGGATCAAATGGAATTCCGACACAACCTTCGGAAGAAAAGAAGGCGGCACCCGCAGGCCAACCCTGTCCTTATGGAACACAGTAAGGGGAGGCTTGGCGGAAAGTGCCTGCAACTCACTCTGCGTGCGGAAGTAACCGCAACTAAAGAACAACAGTTGCAACGGACAAGAATGTAAGGGCTCAAACGGAGCTCCCGCTAGGAACTTTAAAATCAAATTCAAATCCCATCCCGGCACCTGGAAAGGCGCCAGTGGAAACACATTAGTTAGCCCTTTTAGAAACTGAGAAATCAAAGGGATCTTAAAATAAGAACATTTCTCAGACGAGTGCTTAAATATGGACAGCGCCGCCAGGTAACCCTTAATGGTACCCACTTGCAGGCCCTTGTGGGCTAAAGAAAGCAAAAAAGACAAAACCAAAGGAATGGAACATTGGAAAGGATCCACATTCTGTACCCTGCACCAGTCACAGAACTTTCTCCAACGGTACAGGGATTTCGTTGCAGGCCTACTGGCCGAATGCAACACCTCCATCACGTTTTCGGGGAGGTCCCAATCCTTATACCTCAACCTTTCAGATACCAAGCATGAAGGCTGAAAGACTTCACCTTTGGATGGAGAACCCGACCCCCCCTACCATGAGAGCAGATCGTCTTGGTAGGGAAGACTGCGTGGAGGGCAGATGGACATGTCTAGAAGGTCCATGTACCACGCTCTTCTGGCCCATGCCGGAGTACTGAGGATCATTCGGGAACCGAACCTCCGTAACCTCTGCAACACTCGCGGAATGACGGGGCCTTGAGGAAACGCGTACAGCAGTGGGAAGGACCACTCCACTACGAACGCGTCCACCAAGGCTCCTCTTGGAGGAAATTCCTGCGAGCAGAATCTTTCACACTTCCGGTTGACACTGGTGGCGAAGAGATCCATTGTGGGGTTCCCCAAAGGGCAAAGATCTCCAAAAGAACTTCCTGAGCCAGCTCCCACTCGTGAGACACCATGCACTGCCTGCTCAGAGCATCCACTGCCGCGTTTTTGTCTCCGGCCAGATGAACTGCCGAGATCGAAATTTTATGCTGGATGGCCCAGAACCAGAGCTGCATCACCTCACTGCACAACGGGAGTGACCCTGCCCTCCCCCTTTTTTGTTGAGGTAGTGCATGGCCACTGTATTGTCCGTCATAATCAATACATTCTTCCCCCGCACAGACAGCAGAAAAGCCTTCAGGGCTAGCCTGACGGCCCTCAGCTCTAACAGATTGATGTGGAGTCTGGAGTCCGATGGAGACCAACGTCTGCTGGCTGTCAACTCGTTGGCATGAGCCCCCCAACCTGTGAGGGATGCGTCCGTCACGATTGTCACCTCCAGCCATGGCTGCCAAAACGGTGCTCCCTTCATCAGATTGCCTTTGTCGGCCCACCATAGAAGATCCTGGGCGACCGAGGTCTGAATCTGAACGGAATCCGACATCCTGCCGGAGAACTGCGACCACTGCATCTTGAGAGCCCAATGCAGAGATCTCATCCTCAGCCTCGCCTCTGGCACCAGGAAAATGCAGGATGCCATGAGGCCGAGCAAACTCAGGTAATCGAACGCCGGGAGACTCTGGGCACGTTGAGACTTGTCCACCATCTGCAGAATGTGATGAGCCCTAACCTGGGGAGGCGAACACTGCCCCAGGGATGTGTCGAGCACTGCTCCGATGTACTGGAGCCGCTGCGTAGGTGTCAGATGGGACTTCTTTAAATTGAGGGAGAAGCCCAGCTTGTGAAGGGAGTAGCAGGAGACGGACAGATGATCCAGGGCTTGCTTGGGAGAGCGCGCCCTGATCAACCAATCGTCCAGCTAGGGGTAGACGTGAATCCCCCTTTCCTGAGATACGCTGCCACCACCATCATCAGCTTGGTGAAGACCCTTGGGTGGAGGTCAATCCGAATGGCAGGAGCCGAAACTGAAAATGCGAGTCGCCAACCGCGAACCTCAGGTACTTCCTGTGCTTTGGATGAATAGCACATGAAAGTAAGCATCCTTGAGGTCTAGAGACACCAACGAATCCTGAAGTTGAAGGGCCTGGAGGACTTGAGAAAGTTACCATCTTGAACTTGTCCTTCCTGAGGAGCTTGTTCAACCAACGCAAGTCCATGATGGGTCTCAATCCCCAGTCTTTTTTCGGGATCAAATAATAAGGGGAATACCATCCCTTGTTCCTCTCCACTACAGGCACCAGTTTTATGGCGCCTTTCTCCAGCAGTGATAGGATTTCCTGCGCAAGGAGCGGATCTGGACGCTTCAAAGAGAGCTTCCCCAGTGGATTGTCACGAGGCCTCTCGCGGAAGGGAAGATAGTAGAAGTGGGCTATGATCTCCAGAACCAATACATCTGAAGTAATGGCCCGCCATTCTCCAAGATGCTGTGCAAGTCTTCCCCCAACCGGCGAACCATTGGCCTCATGACTAAGCGGACGCGGCAGTGCTTGAGGGCAAGGAGGCAACTGCCCGAGCGGCTTTGGCACCCTGAGTACCTTGCTTTCCACCCCGGGTACTCCTACGGTGGCTTCTTTGACTGGCAGCTCCTCTCGATCTACCAAAGGAGGAGTAGTACCTAAAAGAACCTCCCCTCCATTGCTGTCCCCTAGGACAAAAAGGCGGAGGTTGACGTACTACAGCGCTCAAAGACTTCGCTGCAGCTTTGGAGGTCTGCAACCTCTCAAGGCTCTCGTCAGCCTTGCTGCCATACAGATGAACACCATCAAAGGGCATGTTCAGAAGCCGGGATTGCACATCAGGAGCAAACCCCGACTTCCGCAACCACGCAAACCTATGTATCACGATGCTCGCAGCCATGGACCAGCCGACACAGTCTGCCGTGTCCAAACCCGACTGAACGGACTCGCACATGGCATCCTTGCCGTCTTGCACAAGGGCTAGAAAATCATACCCGTTCCTCCCCTTTGGGAATATGATCAGCCGCCAAAAATGCAAAGTTCCACAAAGTGTGTGAATCTCGCTAAGGCACAAGTGGAGTTGGCCGCCTTCAATGCCAGATCCCCAGCCGAAAATACCTTCCTCGCCCAACCATCAAAGCGCTTATCCCATCAGGAGGGATGGTAGGGTACGCAGCCTGCTTTGAGGAGGCCGTAGACGCCTGCACCACCAAACTCTCCGGAATAGGGTGCGTCGATAAGTAGCAGGGGTCACCACTAGATGGGCAGTATTTTTTCGGAAGCAACTTATTAACTGCTGGTAGACTAAGGAGCAGTCCAAGCTGCCGCCACCCTCCTTTGCAAAGCCATGTAAAACGGAAACACCGGCTCAGTTGGTGGGCCTTGATCCAGGATGTCCGTCAAATCATCCTGAGCAAAAACAGGTGGAGCAGACCACCCCAAGTATTCTGTCACCCTTGACATGAGACGCCGATAGGAGGAATCCGCATGCGCCCCAGGCTCAGGTCGGCCAAACTCTACCTCCAGAGAGGTGTCCAGGCCACTAGTGTCATGCAATGACCGACTGAGTTCCTCCATCCGACTATGACCAGACAAAAGATCATCAGGGGCAACAGGAGGCACAACCATCTCCTCATCAGACAGTTCCTCAACCTCTGAAACGTCTTGCAACGGCTAGAAAAACTCCAATCTAGGAGTAGGAACAGAAAAGGGCTCAGAAACAGGCCTCACAGACTTACGGAGAGCCTTCCTCGGCGGCTCCACAGCCCTCCGGGGCCTCTGGCAAATCCTCCACAAACGGCGTTGAGGGCACCGAGGGAATCGGCGTCAATCGAGGCGCCAATGCCGTCGACAACTTCTTCGAGGGCGGAGCCTCGAGAGAGCCCTTCGACGGACACGGCGCATGGCGTTGACTCCTTCTTCGAAGGCTTCACAGGTTCCGACGGCACGACTATGGCGATTGCCCTTGACCGAACGGGACCTCGTCCGGCTCCAGATAATCGCGCCGACCACCTGAGCCTGAAGGCGTGCGAGTGGTGGACCGAGCCCATTCCTTGCCGGCTTCTTTCGAAGGCGCGGACGGAACTGTGCCTTGCGACTCGAAAATCGCTAACATCTGCCGGCGGAATGAGTCCCATTCGGCCGGCGACAGACTTGGTGGGACAAGTCAACCGTCTGGCAGAGTCCTCCTCCGATGAGGAAGGCGACCGGTGACGGCGCTTCCTAGAATGCTTCGATGAGGCACCGGAACGGCGGGAACCACTCCTAGACCGAGACCCCCTGGATTTACGCCGACACGGAGAGTCGCCGCTCGAGTCATCGGTCGAAAGCCCAGCGGATTTCTATTTATGGGGCTTAGACACCCTACCTACCTTAAATTTCTTCTTACGTTCCCGCAAGGCCTTAGACGTCAGGGACTGGCAATCCTCGCAGTCATCGGTGGCGTGGCTTTCGCGAGGCACCAGAAGCAGATGTTGTGCGGGTCCGTGATGGAGTTCGAACCGCAGTCCTGACACTTTTTAAAGCCCGACTTCGGGGGTAGTAGAAGAAGATGAAGACATCGTTTTCGAAGAGAAGAATCGAGCGCCGAGATTCCAAAGCAAACACGTTTGTGGAAAAAACGGAACTGAGGCTACAGGCGCAGTGCGTGCTATATATAACATCCGGTCACGTCGACCCTCAACGGAGGCCCTCGAGGGACAACGGATTGACGCCATCAACGCAGGACGCCCTCTGCCGAACATTTTCCGGAGCAGCACAGCTGTCGACATTACCTGTCAGATGTGGAATACGTTGGAGGACACAATCCCCTCGAACTGTATAGATTTGCCATTGTAGATTAACTGAGCACAAAGTGAGTTATACAGATCCCAAATGTTGGAATGTCCCTTTAAACGATTGTAAGCATCAACGGGATCAGGTAAACAAAGGACCTATTTTGTCCTGTCGGACTACTCAACAACTGGCTGCGAGTTTTCTTCTGGTTGGTGGCAGATTACCAAATTGTAGATGGGAATACAGGCACTAGCCTTATTGGCTGTTAAAACCCAGTACAGTGTTTTACAATCAGACCATGTGGGTGAATATTAAGCCATATGTTATTTCTTTTTTGTAGCAAAAATAAATCCAATTCATAAAACAATTACATTCAAAATGAGGTGAAATAAATTTACAAACAACTTGTGCAAGGTCAATCCCCACCAATTAAAAAGGTAGTCTGTCCGCCTACCACCTCTACAACCTCAACTTCTAACATAACACTGAGAGGGGTATATGTTTTACAAACAATGGGGCACTGTGAGACTACTATGCTACTCCCCTCGTATGCCTGTGGCACACCAGGCCTCAGAGGAACTAGGGAGCAATATGCATAGACTTCCCAGAAATAAGTGGTGCTGTTGCTCGTCACATAACGCAATGTTATCAATCCATGCCCTCTTTGGGAACTCTGATACAGCGAACAAGAAGGTCCAATCTACGATTGCCCTCATTGCCCACAAGTCCTCTTGGGCTGCCTTGATTCCAATCGATCTGAAGAGGGGTTTCAAACCATTGTGCTCCTCGACAAAAACACATTTGCAAAACCTAAAACCCAAAGAAGTGGGCTGCTGCTGACCCAACCTTTCTACTGCAACAGCCACATATGGTGTAATTTAGGCTTTTCTTCAGCCATACTCTTACCAAGGGCATGTGGTCCAACCTAAACCTTAACTATTCGCCCCCCCCCATCCTTTAGAGGCTAGGGAGGTGAGCTAGCCAAGCAAGACCCTCGCTAGGGGTCTGGGAAAGTTGCACTTCACTGGGAGTGACTCCCCTCTTGAGGACAAGGATACCTACATTCCTATAAGTAACTCAGTCTACATGGGAATCGGAAAGACTTAACCCTGCTTTGGATTCACCAAATAGGGACATTTCTTCAGCCTCTTTGGCTTCAGGTAATGCTGGATCCTGCCTCAATTCCACACTCAAAGAGGAACACACCCCTTTTGTTTGTGATGACGTACAGAAAATGACGAGGAACCTGAAATGGAAGAGAGAATCCTACACAAAGGCAAGGGTCTGACGGGAGGACGACCTGAATCAGCAGAGCCACGGTAGAATGCAGAGGCGGTAGTAGTGTGGCGAGTGAGCTGATCGTGATCAAGACGTCAAAAGGCTGGCATCCTGAGCGGCAACAAAGCCCAAGTAGAGAGGGAGATGGTAAAGAAAGAGTCTTGCACAGTGGCACAACAACCACGTGGTGGGCCTGTGGCTTATTAACCGACGCAAATACCAGACCGCAGCGGAGAGGTCAGATACCCGAGCCTCGCATAAGAAGTGCAACAGCTGCCAAAACAGTCAGAGCAAGGGAAGCGAACGGTCCCGAAGAGGTAAAACCGCCGAGAGGGGCAAAACACTAAATCGAAGGCTGGGGACATCACAAGAGTTACGGGAGCCAAGAAACCTTGAATGCTGGATACGTGGGGACCATGTCCCCACTAATGCAAACCTACAAGAGGGTCAAAGGGCGATGGAGAGCCCTGAAAAAGCAAGAGACTAATACCCGAGCCTGGAGAAGCCGAGAGGGTTACGGGAGCCTGAGAAACCCGAACACTGGAGATGGGCAGGTGCCAAATAAAGACCCTGACTGAATAAACCTATAAGAGGGTCGCAGAGATTCAGGGATCCTTGGACATATAAATTCACAGAGATCAAGTCTAGGAACAAGGAGAATCTGGAGGGTTCCTGTGCTCAAACACCAGAACAGAAAAAACACCAAGTCAGAAATGGTGGCATTGCATTACATTATTTTCATGTATCTAAGTATTGGATGTGTGTGAAAAAAGCCTTCTTTTGGAAAGAGATCCACTACATGATGAATGTTTAAAACCTTCTTTGGAGAGAAAGTAATTGGGTCAAGCAAAGCCAAGGATAAAGGCTATTGCTCTAGTCTGGTCTATTTTTGTTATGTTTTTCCCAAGTGGTAGGGCCAGATAGTAACTAGGTTTCGGACAAAGGACTATTTCTTTTGGACTTTGGACGAGCACCATTACTTTCAGTTTGTTAGGTAGGGAATTATCATTGCAGTAGGGCTGGATAGAAGTTTCAATATTATTTAAACAAACACCCTTGAACACGGCACCTCTTAGTCTGACGACTCCTGGATCGCCACAGGAGCTATAATCTATCTGTGAAAGCTATCTGTAATGAAGGCACACTTGCATTCTATGGAGGACAAGGCAGTGGTGCTCAGCGCCATTACCCTCCAAGTTGTTCAAGGACTCCTAAAATGCTGCACCATCAGTGGAGGCAAAGCATCATTTGTTAGAGTGGATGGATTAGCCTGAAGCTCCCTAGTTCCTATACTATGGAGTGACACTCCTAAATAAGGGGAGCCATAGAAACCAAGAAAACCCCTAAAGACTCAGTGTCCCTGAGGGGGTGTGGGTAAATTCGCCTTGGAATTGGAACAGACTGACAAAGTATAGGAGCAGCTTCAAGTGGATCGCATCTCCAATTGACCTCATTTCTAATTCAGCCTTTACGACTTCCATGAGGGTCTCACTTGGAATTCCCCAGCGTTTCCAACAAGCATTGTCCCAAGCGCAAATCTCTAGGGATGACTGTGTAATCCTCCAGATTTCTCCCTGAAACCCCCCCGCCCCCGCACCCTGACTATGCGGTCAGCTTTGGCACTGTGAACTGCCATCATTTTGCTTGTCAATAGACACCCCCATGCTTGGTTTGTAACGCTTGCAATCTCCTTGGAACAATGTTGCGGTAGCCTAAGCCCCCTATGCGATACAAGAGGTTGAGCTTGAAGATAGGACATGGACTTCATATGACATCAACAATGTCCAGCCGGGTGCCTGCTAAAGTGCACTTTCCAGTACGTAATGCTCCCTTTCCCTGAGTATTTGACTTGCCGAAGACCTCCAGGTCTAAGAGGCAGCACATGGAAAAAGGTTTGGGCAAGGACCACCACATTGTTTGAAAAGAGAACAGAGATACACTGGTGCACATTTTACCAGGGTCAGATGCCACTTTATGCAGGTCCCTGATAAGACCGCTAATGAACAGATCTAATAGTGGAACCAGCACACATTCTGGCATCTCACCTCTCACTACTGCGAAGCGATCAAAGACCTCGCCTCCAGCCGAAATAAAACTACTCTCACAATTATCAAAGCATAGGCCCACATGGTTCGTCAAGTACCCCAATGCTATAAACGGTTTCTTATAGTTTAGTCAAGTCATTTGTAGCAAAGACCTGTTTGAGATCTATGAAGGCCATTTTGAACCCCCACCCAGTAAGGTTTGCCTATTTGGAGATTCACAAGTGTAGGCGTCAGCGATGCACTGTAGTGCCACACCTCCTTCCGACTTGCAGTTGAACCAGGATCTCTCCATCGAACAGTTTCAATGTTCCGTTCATGTAGGCTTATGGATCAATAGACAGACGGCCTCATTAGGAGTTGGGCAGTGTGGGGAAAAATGCAGTGGTAATACCGTTACTGCCACATTACTGCACTTCCCCAACTAGGAGTTTGGCGGAAAGTTGGAGGATTCATCTCCAGATATGAGCTGGAGGTAAATCTGCCACCTTTCTTCAGCGGACTAACACCGTCACTTGTAATCCAGAAGTAATACCGCTGGACCAAGTGGCAGTATTAGGTTGGTGGTATCAGCAGATTTACTGCTGACTGCACCAGTCCTACCAAAGGTTGCCAAAAGTTCATAAACCAAGCTGAGATTCTTAGTATATGATGGCGGCAACAATGCAGAATGCATGTAAAGGCGCAGAACAAACAGTTGAGCAAGAGTACATAATTTAGTGCTGCCAAGAGGTAAAATTTATGAGATTTAAAGAACCATTAGGAGGAAACCAATCCCAATCCAGAGGAGAGACTTACCAAGAGCCCTACCAATGAAGATTATCCAGGTTTATAGCGCCGGGAGTCTTGATTCTATTTAAGACACAGAGGTGAGCAGTATGCTTAAACTCTTTAATGCCATTCTTTAAAGCAGCTTTTTATTTTATATTTTTGTTTTCAAAACAGTAAAACAACCACTACACAGGACTACAAATCCCCAGAAGTCCACTGTGTCCCTGTAGTTTTGTCTATTTTCCTAAACCAATCAAAATCCAGCACACCTCCCACATCACGTCCCGTCCCGGCTGTGCCGCCTCCTCTTTCTATGATAATCCAACAAGTAACAGTCCAAACAATAAACATCACTGCAGGATGCCCCCAACATGGACACTGTACCAACGGCGGAGCCTGCTCCCGGCTCATGCACGACCATTCCTGTAAGGCTTGTCAAGGCTCCGAAGAGGCCCTCCGATCAGTTGCTATCACCTAGGAGTCAACTAGACAGTTAGGGAGGGAATACACAGCCTACCCAATTACAACCCAATTATAACAGCCTTAGCATACAGGTCATTACAGTAATAAGATCCATCCACCAACCCTGTTATGTCGGGTGGGATAATGCTCGCGTCTGTGTCTTTAATAGAATCAAGACTCCCGGCGCTATAAGCCTGGGTAATCTTCATTCTATGTCAAGACCAGAGGGGAGCATCATGCTTGTTCAAAGCCATCTAAAACCCTTGTAGCCACTGATGATACAGTCTTGAAATAGGTCTTACATGTAGCCTCCATGGACCAATCCGCAGATTTTAAAATATCATGCACGGAAGCACCTGCCATGAAGGCCTTGGACGTCATCGCTGCATGGACAGAATGGGCCCCAAATCTATTCCCGCCTAGTGCATGACTTCTCTAACCCACCTAACTGTGGTGGCCAAAGCTATCACATGAAAAGGCTTCCTACATGCAATCAGCAACTGATGCTCCCCTGGAGGCCTAACCCCCCCTCAGTAGACTTCACATAAGTCTTTAATGCACTGAACTACGCACACCTTTGGCTCATCAGGAAATGTGTAAGAAATTACAGAGGAACTGCTCTTAGTTCTTTTAGCAATCTGAAAGACCACCTCTTCCAGGTAGAAAATGTTCTTGTTCCTTCCTTCCAGCGCCTTAAAATCCGACAACATCCTACATGAAACTAAACACAGCAGCATCGCCAATTTACTAGAAAGACAATGTATGGACAACTCTTCATTGACCAGCCACTGATTAAGCAGTCGGAAGACAACTTGCACATCCCAGAGCACGGAATATCTGCCCGTGGATCGCTTGCGCAACTTTACTGCACGCAAAAAATCTAACCATGGCCACTTGTTCACCCGATTGGCATGCCATCACAATTTTCATGACCTGCAGAAATAGCAGACCTGTATACTTCTAAGGTGCGGAAAGCTTGCCTATCCTGGGACAACTCAGCCAGGAAATTGAGGACCTGAACTACAGTCGCAGAAACGGCATGAATGTGCTGCTGCGTGCACCAATCTTCCCACTTGGCCCAAACGGCGTCCTAGCTTCTAAGGGTGGAAGGAGCCCATGAGTCTGATACAGTCCACAGCGACCCTCGAAAGGCCCAGCAAATCCCATTGTTGCCTGAAATTCTGTATGCCAATAGCTGCAGCACCCCTGCCTGCCCCAGAGGATGCTCCTGACCTTCTGGGCTACTGAACAGGTGTGGCTGACACAGAATCACTCTCGGAAAATCAGAGGAAAGTTCCATCAGAATCGTAAACCATACTTGAGATTTCCACAGCGGCACAACAATCACTAACTGCCTGTTCCATGCGGACCATCGCTAGAGTCCTCGCTAACACGATGAACAGGGAAAAGGCATAATGTTGCGCTACCGTCCAAGGGAGAAGGGAAGCGCCTGTCCCCAGCGCCCCCGGATCCACCCTCCAACTGAAATACTTGGGTGTCTATGCCTTCAACCTGGAGGCGAAAAGATCTATGTTTAATTGTCCCCAGAGGTTATGTAACTGCAAGAACACTGGCATGTGCAACATCCAATCGCTGGCATCCTCTGAAAACGTGTGCACATGCAGCCGCAGCACCATCTCTGCCTTTGCCCATCCCCTCTGGATATAGGATGCACAGATGCGATAGGATGGAGGGCAGGGGTGGGGGATTAGCAATTATTTATAGACTGTCCCCGTCGCTATGGGAGTCTAAGGGTTTTATTATGGACGGGGTGGAATCTATTCTGGTTAAAATCGGCTTGAATGCTGAGGTGACCATTAACATTCTTGTAGCTTACAGGCCACAGAGTATGGCCAGAGACTTCCAGGCAGGACTCACTAGTTTTCTCCTACCGCTATTGGGAACCCAATTCCAAGTTCCTCATCATGGGGGATATTAATTTGTGGCTGGGACACAAAGAGGATGCGGCCGCACTTGTGCTACAATCTGCCCTACTAGATCTTGGCTTCAAATAATTGGTTGAAGTACCTACCCATTGTCTGGAGAATACCCTAGATTGGGTTGCCTGTCATCAGGTTGATACGACCGACCTAGTAGTTTCACCTTGTCCTTGGTCGGATCATTCCTTTGTGGAATTCACAGTACTGGCAAACTTTACATTGAAACTGAAGGATATGAACAAAGTCAGGGTTCTAACTAGAGATCTGACATATTTCAGTGGATAAAGATGAACCCATGCTTGACTCTCAGGGGTCAAGATTGGACCGGACCTCTCCAGAGGACATGACTAACTCTATTCTTGCAAGTATTAAATTGGTGGCTGATACACTTGTACCGTTAAGAGGAAATTCTATAAACAGAATATCAAACGTAAGGAACAAGTTACTTACCTGTAACTGTTGTTCTCCAGCATGGGTCTGGCATGGATTCACATGCTCATGAATATTCCCCGTCGTCAGGCTGGGAATCCTCGGTAAAGAAAAAACCAGTATCAGTTTCGTTTCTGATCTGTCTTTCGTAGTAATAACCAATCACTGGTCTCTGCGTCATACTGACCACAGCCAATGACTGCCCTCTACCTAAGCACCGCCTCTGGCAGCCATCTTCAGATTTGGAAGCACGTGAAGTGGCAGTATGACCAAGTGAAGAGCCGCAGAGGGGTAGGCGGGAGGGTTCGCATGTGAATCCATGCCAGACCCATGCTGGAGAACAACAGTTACAGGTAAGTAACTTGTTCCTTCTCCAGCATGGGGTCTGGCATGGATTCACATGCTCATGAATAAAGAATACATAGCAGTATACACATGCACAACCACGGGAGGTGGCAAAGGCTCAACATTAAGCATTACATCAAACTCAACATTAAGCATCTTACCTCCTCACCAGGCTCACCTCAGGCGAACAGGTTGCGCAGCACTGCTTGGCCGACCCTGGACTCCTCCCTGGAATCCCGATCGACGCAGTAGAATTTCGTGAAGGTGTGCGTCGACCTCCACGTAGCAGCCCTGCATATGTCCAGCAGGGGCACACCAGAAAGGAACGCCGTGGTAGCTGCGATCGCTCTGGTGGAATGGGCTCTCGGACGGCCAGGCAGCGGTCGGTTTGCCAACCGATGACAGTACATGATACAGCCGGAGAGCCATCTGGAAATGGAAGCCTTCGAGAGAGCCTTCCCCTGATTGACAGGTCCAAAGTTCACAAAGAGTTGTGACGTCTTCCGAAAACACTTCGTGCGGTCCACGTAGAACTTCAGCGCTCTAGCCACATCCAGCGAGTGCAAAGTCCTCTCAGCCGGCGACGAAGGCGACAGGAAGAACACAGGCAACACCAAGGGTTCGTTGAGATGGAAGTCCGACGGTACCTTGGGCATGAAGGAGGGGTGCGTCCTGAGCACTACCCTCGTGTCGTGAAAAGTCAAGTACGGGGCCTTGCAGGAAAGGGCCTGGATCTCTCCCACCCGTCGTGCGGAGGTGATGGCCACAAGAAACGCTGTTTTCCACGACAGAAACTTCAACGGGGCCGAGTGCAGAGGCTCGAACGGAGGTCCCATGAGCTTGGTCAGCACCACGTTGAGCTCCCACGCCGGGGCCGGAGCCTTCACCGGCGGGAACGATCTGAACAGCCCCTTCATGAACTCTTTCACCAGACGATGAGACCACAAGGACGTCCGGCCCGTGGTTCTGGTGTATCGGGAAATCGCAGCAAGATGAATCTTGATGGACGCGTGTGCCAGTCCAGCTTTGGCCAGCGTCAGCAGGTACGGCAGTACCTGGGGAGCCGTAATCCGTAGAGGGTTAATCTTCTGTGCGTGGCACCAGACAGAGAACCTCTTCCATTTGTGTCCGTAGCATTTAAGAGTCGAGGACGCCCTGGCCTTTGCAAGAACCTCTCTGCAGTCGGCCGGTATGTCGTATCCTCCAAACTCTAGCGCTGCAGGAGCCAGGCCTGCAAGTTCAGCGATTTCGGGTCGTGGTGGAGGATGGCGCCTCCTTCCCTGGAGAGTAGATCCGCGTCCACCGGCAGCTTGATTGGCGGGGACGCTGACAAGTCCAGAAGGTCCGGGAACCATATCTGCCTCGGCCACGCAGGTGCGACGAGGATCATCCTGCACCGTGACCTCTTGAGCTGGTTGACGAGCCGGATTAGCAGTGGCAAAGGAGGGAACGCGTAGAGGAACAGGCCCTCCCAGGGGAACGAGAAAGCATCGCCCATGCTCCTCGCCTGGGGAAACCTGCTGGCGAACCTCCGGCACTTGGAGTTCGTCGCCGTCGCGAACAGGTCGATCTGGGGTGTGCCCCACCGTCGGAAGAGGCGATCCACTAGATCCTGCCGTAGTTCCCACTCGTGGCACGAGCGCAGCTCCCTGCTGAGTGAGTCGGCGATGGTGTTTTTTATCCCTGCCAGATGAAACGGCACCAGAAACATCCTTTGGGCGACGGCCCAATGCCACAGGTCCTGCGCCTCCTTGGACAGTGCTGGGGACCTGGTTCCGCCCTGTTTCCTGATGTAAAACATGGTGGTGGTTGTCGGTGAAGATCCTCACCACCTTGCCCTTGAGGGACGGAAGGAAGGACCTGAGGGCCCAGAACACTGCACGGAGCTACAGGACGTTGATATGGAGGGACTTCTCCGTCGGGAGCCAAAGTCCTCTCGCGTGCAGATTTTCGGTGTGCGCTCCCCACCCTTCCAGGGAGGCATCCGTGGTCACTGTCTCCTGGTGGTCTGGGGTCTGGAAGTCCATGCCCGCCGTCAGATGCGCGCGGATGCCCCACCACCGGACCGCTCGGCGGAAACTCTCGTCGAGTGTGATCCTCTCCTCGAAGCCGCCCGTCGTTTGGATCCAGCGCGCGTCCAGGAACTCCTGCAACGGGCGCATCCGGAGCCTGCACATGGGAATGAGGTAGATGCAAGAAGACATCATTCCGAGGAGGGACTTGATGGACCTCACCTTGGCCGCGTCGGAAACCAACATCCGCTGTACCTTGCCCAGGATGGACCTGGACCTTTCCTCCGACGGGGAGGCCAGAAGGGACACTGTGTCGAGCTTCGCTCCCAGAAACAGTGCGTTTTGCGAGGGTACCAGGTGGGACTTGGCGTAGTTCACGGAGAATCCCAGGTCCGTGAGAAGTTGGACGGTCCTTGCCGTGTGATCCACGGCGAGCTCCCTCGTCTTGGCTCGGATGAGCCAGTCGTCCAGGTAGGGGTAGACGTGGATCCCCTCGCGGCGCAGCTGCGCCGCCACCGGTGAAAGGCACTTGGTGAATACCCTGGGTGCCGACCGTAGTCCGAAGGGGAGGGCTTTGAACTGGTAGTGACGCCCTTGGACCACAAACCGGAGGAATTTTCGGTGCCCCTTTAGGATGGGAATATGGAAGTAGGCATCCTCCAAATCCAACGACGACAGGAAGTCTCCTTCCTCCAGCTGACCCAGGACGTGCTGGAGGGTGACCATCCGGAACTTTTGCGCCTTGATGAACTTGTTCAGACGTCGCAGGTCCAGGATGGGGCGCCATCCCCCCGTCTTCTTCTTCACGAGGAAGTATCTCGAGTAAACTCCAGAGCCCCGAAGCCTCTTTGGGACGAGTTCGATGGCGCCCTTCCTGAGCATCGCCTTTACCTCCAGGAGAAGTTGAGGGACTTGAAGTTCTTTCCTGGCCACGGGGGGGACGCGCGGACACCTTCTTTGAAACTCGAGCGCGTGGCCCCGGGCCAAGGCGTCCAGCACCCAACGGCCGGTGGAGATGGACTCCCACACGCTGACGAAGCTCGCCAGCCGGCCTCCCACCGGGGTGCTTCGGTGGGGGCCTGACCCCACGGCCGGTTCAATCCTGCTTCGACGAGGCTTTGCCGCCTTGACCTCCTTGGCGACAACGGCGGGGTCCGCCAGACTTGCCTCGTCCTCTGTAGGCCTCCTGAGCCGACGAGCGGGCCGCTTGACGGTAGGTGGAGAAACCGCCGCCGGAACTTTTGGAGGCGCCCTTGCCTCTGCTGCTCCGAAAGGGCGTCCGTCGTTGTTGCAGAACTCCAAGGGCCCGGGCCGTCTCGGTGTCCGCTTTAATGGCCTGAAAGGAATCGTCCACTGTTTTCCCAAACAGGTTGTTCCCATCGAAGGGCATGTCCAGGACTCTGGTCTGAACGTCTTGACGGAAGTCCGTAGCCTTGAGCCATCCACGCCGCCTAAGGCAAACGCCGTTGCCCAACTGGCGGAACCCAGTGTCGGCGATGTCCGTCGCAACGGTAATGGCGTGGTCCGAAGCCACCTCACCTTCCTGCAGGATCTCCAGGGCCTCCGCCCTCTTGTCGTCCGGCAAGAAGTCCAGCAGGGGAGCCAGTTTGTACTAGAGCTCCCTGTCGTAGCGGGCCACGATAGCCAAGGCGTTGGCCGCTTTAATCGTCGTCGCCGCAGACGAGATGACTCTGCGTCCCATAGCGTCCAATTTCTTTCCCTCGCCGTCCGGTGGGGAAGTCGATGTGGAGGCCGCACCCCCCCCCCCCGCTTTTTTCCTGGCCGCCGCGGAGACAACGGAGTCCGGGGTAGGCTGCGCCCGGAGGCACAGGGGGGCCGTGTCCGGGACCCGGTACTTCTTCTCGTACCGGTCTCTTCTAGCTGGCGTCGTGGAAGGGTTCTTGAGGAGGGTGAGGCCCTCATCCCAAATGTCGTCCAATAGAGGCACTGAGAGGACCGTCTTCCTCTTGGCCTCGCGCCGCTGATAAAGGAAACCTTCCTCCTTCTTCTCCTCAGGGCAGAGTTGGAAAAGCTCGGATGCCCTGGTGATCATGGAGTGGAACGATCCAATCTGGTCGGGCGGAGAAGCCCTGGTGGGAGGTGACGACGGTACATCCTCGTCGTATACCTCGTCGTCCGTACCCGTCGCTGCCGTGTCAGTCCCCGTATCATCCCCTCGGGTGGACGGGGAGGAGGGCTGGAAGGGGCGCGATGGCTGAAAAGGAGGCGGAGGGTGGATCCTTCTTTTCTTGGTAGGGGGAACCCCAGAAGGTCCCGGTTCTGGGTCCCCCGACGGGAGAGGTTCCGTCGGCAACGGTAGTCTCGTCCTTATCTCTGAGCATAAGGACTGTATCGCCACAAAATGGCCGCCGAGTTGTCTCGCGGCGCTGGCAGAGGGGAATCCGACGGGCGATCAGGGGCCCCGTCGGTACCCTCGACGATGTCGTCGTCACCTGCGTCGGGATCCATCCCGACGGGCCGGTCTTCTTCCACGCCGAGGCCGTGGCTTAAGACTTCGACCAGCTCCTCCTCCGAGGTTGAGGCCGAATCTACGACGACGCCCTGCCCCCCCTTTTTCTTCCCCACGGGGGATTTCACGGGGGTCCTATCGATGGGCACAAAAGAGGACTCCCTCCGAGGTGGCAGGGAGACTCTGAGCCCCGAGGTCGCCACCACTGGTGTAGCCTCCACAGGCTGAGCCAGGGCCGCCGCGACAGTTTCGATAGAGGGCTTGGTCGGATGGATTAAGGCCTTCACCACCTTAGGTGCGCTCACCGCCTTATCCTTGAGGGGGGGGACACTGCCTCGCTCCCCCTCCGCCTTCGAGCTCGACCGGGGCCTCTCCAGGAGCTTCGCCGGGTGCTCGGCCTTCCTCTTACCCGACCCAGAGCGTTGGCTCGTGGTTGATGGTGCCGGGGAGGGTGCGCCCTGCCTGGCGCCCGTAGAGCCCGACCGTTCAGCGCTCCCGGTGCCAGCGGACTCGCGGTGCTTGGCCTTATGTTGGACCCCCGTCGCCGGGGCGTCCTCAAAGGTCTTAGAAGACCGCTCGGCTTTCTTCCTCTTCTTCTCGCCGGACGGGCTCTTCCCTTCCAGCCAGTTGGCGAGACGTTGATGGCGGTCCTTCATGGTCCGCTCCGACATGTTGCCGCAAAACGCACAGTCCTTCTCCACGTGCGTCTTGTCCTCATGTAGGCAGTAAAGACAAAAAGAGTGTTCGTCCTCCTTGAAGACGTTCTGCAGCTAGCATCCAGGGCAGACCCTGAACAGCTTTCCGGGCGTCGAGCTTCCCTTCTCCTGGGCCATGACCGGGCCTGAGAAACTTCTGGAGTCCTCCAAAAGCGTAGCTCGACGAAATCTTCACCCTCGAGGGGCGCAGACGAATCCCACACGGGTCCCCGTTGATCGGATGGAGAATCGGTGGAGCTTGAGGCTCTTTTGACCGAAAAAACGAAGTTTTTGAGAAAAAACGTGAAAAAAATAGCACTAACGCTCGAGAGCAATAGCACGAGGATCCCAACACATGAACGTGCGGTAAAAATCTGAAGATGGCTGCCAGAGGCGGTGCTTAGGTAGAGGGCAGTCATTGGCTGTGGTCAGTATGACGCAGAGACCAGTGATTGGTTATTACTACGAAAGACATATCAGAAACGAAACTGATACTTGTTTTTTCTTTACCGAGGATTCCCAGCCTGACGACGGGGAATATTCATTCATGAGCATGTGAATCCATGCCAGACCCCATGCTGGAGAACTCGTGGTTCTCCCCGGAGTTAAAATCCCTCAAGAGTACCAGCCTAAAATTCTTTTATATTTGGAAAGCCAATCTAACTGGGCCAACATTATCCGCATATAGGACGGCAGCCAGACCCTATAAAGCAGCCATTTTGTAAGCTAAAAATTACTTTTTTAATAATAGGATCAGGAATGCGCAGTCTGAGACTAGGGAGTTTAACATTTTAAAAGAAAATGGAACAACGAATACAGTGGACTCCAGACCATTGGTCAAGGATAAGATGTAGTGTTCAGGAATCCAGCAAGCCATGCATGCAAAACTGAGCAGGATTTGGCCAGAGACTGACATGAAACAATCCACTTTATCTGGTGCCAGCAATCAGATTTTAGACTGGGTCTTTGAGAGATGCCCTTCTATTCCCGCCTTTAACTTCAACACCATCTCAATTGATGAATTGGAAGTGATCATAAATCAATTAAAGGCCACTAAATGCAAGAATGATGTCAGCAACCATTTATTTTAAACTTTATTTTTGACTTTTCAGTAAACATACAAAGGCAGAAAAGACAAACAAAGGAACAAGCTGTGTACCAGTTGGTCTTCAACACCCCTCTCCCCTGCCCCCTCCACTGCCCCAGAACAAAATATGCAAGTGGATAAACAGAGTCAGATTGTCCACAGCGTCTTGCAGGCCCACAGCGTCTCGCAGGCCAGGTGGGTTGATTTAGGGGAAGAAAATGAGTCGAAGCGGGAGGAGATTAAGTAGTTCACATAGGGGCTCCATATGTCAGGAGGTCTCGCACGGAGTGGCAGAGTTTTAATGTACATGGTCTCAGTGTCCTTGGCAGTAGGCTACATCGCTCTGCCACATTTGGGAACTTGGTGATTGGCCCTTCCCCAGGTCATTGCCACTCTTCTTTTGGCTAGAACTAAGAGAAGGCCCACCAATTTTCGTGTGTGGATCGAGACCCCGCTGGCGAGTCCAAGTAGTGCCGTTGTGGGGTCTTGTTCGATAGTTTCTCCTGCAATTGCTGTTATCTTCTCCCATACCTCCCCCCAGAATCTGTTCACTGTTGGGCAGTTCCACGCCAGGTGTATGAAGTCGGCATCCCGTGCTCCACACCGATCACAAGACCCAGAGATCTCAGCTCGTTTTTTGTGGAGCTTAGTCGGAGTATGATAGGTCTGGTGCACATAATTAAAATGTATTTGTTTGAATCGTGGGTTCAACACCACTTTTTGAAGTTTGAGGATATATGCCCACTCCTCATCGGGGATACTTTCCTCCCCCCTCACCCCCGAAGGATTTTTCCCATCTTAGTTTCGCGTATGTCGAGCTCACGAGGGTGTCATTGTGAAGGTATTTGTATAGCCACGATACCAACTTGCCTTCTCCCTGGGCCTGAATCGCGCTGTGTAGCAATTGCCATGTCTGTGGTTGGGTAGGAAAGGTGGGGAAGAGCGTATGGATAGTCTGGCGGAGCCTAAAGAAAATGAATGGGTCTAATGCAGTGGCAGCGCCACGCTTTCGAGCCTGCTGAAGTGTCATGAAGGACCCTAACAGGTCGCCCAGATTGTTAATTTGCAGCTTGCTGACCCAGCGAATAAAAACCCGTTCGCTAGTGAGCGGGACCCCCGGGATGAATTTTGCAGGTATGTGCGGGGAATACCGGACGTAGACTTTCTATTACATCGCCATTTATTTTCTATGTTGTATAGGTGGCGTGGACTATGTTCAGGGTTTTGGGTAGAGTCTGAATAGTGCCGATGATGGCAGCCCGTAACATGTAGGGGGACATTAGGGCCCGTTCGACCTGGACATGGGGTGTAAAACTGTGTGGCATACCAATGGCTTAAGAACTGCATCTGGGCTGCCCAAAAATAGCGCTCTGGATCCGGGAGGGCCATGCCCCCTTTTGCGACTGGTTGGATTAATGTTGTAAAGGCTACCCTCGCTGGCTTGCCGGCCCAGATCAGTTCGAGAATCATACGTAATGAGAGCAGCAATTTCTGTGGGAGTATAATGGGGCTATTCGCGAACAAGTAGAGGAGCTTGGGGAGGACTACCATCTTGACTATAGATACACGGCCCCAGAGTGTATCTGGAGGTTTTGTCTCGTAGTGTTTCTACTGTTTTCCCGTAGTTGTCTTGTAGGAGGGTGCTGTGGTCTTGACACTTGGATACCCAGGTATCGCACCTCCGACCGGTCCCACTTAAGCCCATAATCGTCCGCGAACACCTCTGTGGCATCGGTTAGGGGGAATACTATTGATTTCGTGCTGTTGATTTTTAGGCCTGAGAGTTCCCCAAATCGGATCACCTCCCGCATCACCGGGTTCTGATTCCTGGACAGTCTTGTATAAATAGGGCCACATCATCTGCATAGAGCGACAATCATTTTGTGCGGGCCGAACTTTAGGCCCCTGTGCAGGTTTTGGGAGCGTAGACTGGCTGCTAGGGGTTCCATTGCCAGTGCAAATAGGGCTGATCGGGTGCACCCCTGTCTGGTTCCCCTTCGCAGCGTTATACTCACCGATTTTGTCTTCCCCCATGCGTATACGTGACATCGGTTTTGCATACAGGAGTGTGACCAATTTCAAGAAATTATTCCCTATTCCCATTCTCCCCAGAACCGTAAAAAGGTAGGGCCATTGTACCTAATCAAAAGCCTTCTCGGCATCGAGAAGGACCGCCAATGCCTGGACAGCCGGGTCTGTAGCCTCAATAGCACCGAACAGGCGTCTTATGCCAAAGGTCGTGTTGCGCCCAGGAATGAAACCCGCCTGGTCTGCTATCACCAGTGCAGGCATTAGAGGGAGTAGTCTTGCGGCTAGAATTTTTGCCAGGATTTTATTGTCCAAGTTAATCAAGGATATCGGCCTATAAGAACTACGTTCTTCGGGGGGTTTACCTTTTTTGTCTATACGGATTATGTTTGCTTTCTCTAAGCGTCGCAGGGAGGCAACCCCTCTCAACCGCCTCCTGGGACACTTGCAACAGGAGAGGTGCTAGGAGTGTGGCAAACGCTTTGTAAAACTCTCCAGTCAGGCCGTGTGGCCCAGGTGCCTTGGAACTCGGGAGCGTTTTTATTGCCTCTGTGACCTCGTCGAGCGAGATGGGGGCATTTAGTGGTTCTCGCAATGTTTGATTCGTCCAAAAGAGTTCCATCTGATCTAAGTACTGAAGGATGGGCTCTGGTTTGTCGGATTTTGAGTTGTATAGGTCTTGGTAAAAGGCTCGGAAGGACTCCACCATGCCATCTTCAGTGAAGACCAGAGTGCCGTCGGGTTCCTTGATACATTCTATCTGGGAGGGTGGTGGGGGTGGGTCTTCTGCCAGAAGTCTAGCCAGCAGGGTGCCCGGTTTTGGCCCTCCCCGTACTGGTGTATTCTGTGACCCAGTGAGAGGAACTTGGCTTCCCTTTCTGCGCAAGCTTTGAAGTTGTTGAGTTCTCTTTTAAGGGAGGCAAGGGTGTGATGGTCCTTTTGTGTATCCCTCTAATTAACTTCAGTACCCAGTGTTCCTTAGCCAGGCACACTCCCCTTACAAAGCATTTGAGGGTTTCCCACATGGTCCCTGCTGATTCGACAGTCGCGGTTTATGTCAAAAAAGGACATTATTTCGGCGCGCAGTTCCTGGGCGAACACCTAGTCTTGTAGGATCCATGTTTAAACCTCCATGGGGGCCTGCCGCCTTTATTTCCATCTGGGACGCCTTCTAGAACAACCGGGGAGTGGTCCGAAAGTGTTTGTGGGAGTATCTGGCAGTCCCCCCACCTGATATTAGTGTGTGTGGACACAAGGAAATAGTCAAGCCTGGAGCTGGTGTTGTCTACCCAAGAGTGGAAGGTGTAGTCTCATAGGGTTTCTAGTCCTCCAGGCGTCTACAAGGTTATACGCCCTGCATATCTCTTCGTATCTGTAAGCTGGCCTTGGATTGCGCTGCATTATTTGCCTGAGATTTATCCGTGCTCGGGTTGAGTGTAGTATTCAAATCACCACCCCAGATGATTGTGGAGTGGCCCGTGTCTGCTAGATTGGTCATGACCCAATCGAAATTATTGGCTCATCTACATTCCGGCCGTAGGAGTTCACGAAGGTCACATCCTCCCCGTCCAGGACTCCGCGTACCAGGAGGGACCTGCCCTCCTCGTCGCTCTTTGCCAATTGTAGCCTGAATTTCGACCTTTTGCTGATAAGGGTGGCGACTCCGCGTGCATATGATGAATAGGAAGAAAAGTATCTATGACAACCCCAGCTGGGTGCCCATCTGCCTTCGGACGCTGGGGTGAGATGAGTTTCTTGAATCAGTGCTACGTCGTCATGGTATCTCCTGAGATATTGGACCACCCTGCGGGCTTTGGTGGGGTCGTTGCCACCCCCCCCAACATTCCATGTTGCTACCTTGAATGGGCTTGTGGACGAGTATATTCTTGGCGTATCCGGCCGCCTGCCCAGGAGGGCTTCGGGTTGGAGTCAGTGTTTTCAGAGTCACCTTGTGTATTATACCGGGCTGCTCGAGGGGGGTGGGCCATTTCACTTGTGGTACCATTCACAGATCGTTCCTCGAACCATAAACAAAACCGCAACATGTGTGTCAGCGTTGCTCTTTTTCCACTACAACCGCCGCAGCACACTCTGCCAGGTTTCCCTTCGGTGCCGTGTTCTGCCAAATGTGCCCCAGAGGCTCAGGAACAGTCACCTCCGTGGCTGGGCCGTAGCCAAAACAATGCCCCCCCACCCACGCAAGGGCAACCCCCAACCCGCCATCAGAATCCCCCCCGTTTCTACAACCATATAACATTAAACTTGGAGCTGTGCTAGGGGCGCTAGTGCCCATCCAAGAGATCCAGCTCCCATCAGACAAGGACACTGCGTTTCTGCCATGTTCTCCTGAGGAGTGGTTCTCAAAAAAAGCTCATCGAGTGGGTGATGCGGTTTTCTAGGATCTTAGGGCGGGTTCCTCCTTGCTCAATCATTTCTTGGTGGACTCGGGCTGTTGCTTACAGGTCGACATCCGATGCTGTCTAGGAACGCATTGGCTTCTTCTGGTGACGTGAAAAACTTAGTTGTCCCAGCATGTAGGATTCTCCGCTTGGCTGGGAATAGCACTGAATACTGCATTTCGTAGTCTCGCAGCCGGCGTTTCACTCCGGTGAAGGATCTCAGTTGTTTGGACCGCTTGGGAGAAGTCCAGGTACATATGGATGCGGTCGCCCTCAAACTGCAGTTCGCCTCTCTCTCTCGCTAACTTCAGAATCTGGTTGCTGTCCTTGAAATTGAGCATCCTGGCAGCTATCAGGCACGAAGCTGTGCCAGGCGCGGGTCGGCCAGATTGTACCCTGTGTGCCCTCTCAACGACGAAGAGCTGGGACAGCGCGGCGGCACCAAATAGTTCTTTGCACAGGTTTTCGATGAAATTCTCCATTTTGCCGGGGGATCTGCCTTTCTCTCACTCCAATCAGTCCAATATTGTTGCGCAGGGCCCTGCCTTCTGAGTCCTCGTTTTTGGCGCTCTCCACTTATTTGTTTTTCCAGCACCGTCACTCTGGCTCCCAGCAACACCCTGCTGTCGTCGAGGTCCGAGACCTGCTGCTCCACCGCGTCCAGCCTGTCGTTATGTTTATCAAGGCGGTGTTGCAGAAGGTCGACTTTGGAGGATAGGGAGTCCAGTTTGGAGTCGAGGTTGCCAATGCCTGCCTTTAGGTCTAGAAGGATCTCCCTAATATCTGGTGTTGGTACCAGGGGCGAGTCTGCTTTGAGGATCATTTCAGCCGCAGGAGACTCCAGTCGTGGATGTTTAGGGGTTTTGACCACGCCCCCTGGTTCGAAGGTCAACTTCCGCTGGGCTTTGTCTGTTTTACCCATTCTTGGACGCCGGTAGTGCAGGCAGTCCCACTGTGAGGGCGGTGCAGAAGGGAAGACGGGGCCGTGCAGGGGTGGTTTGGTCGGTGTTAATTAAGGTTGCACCTTGAAACCGGATACGCCAGATGTCACCAGTTCTTGTTTGTGCCCCTCGGCAAGGATCACACTGTTCAGCTATGGGGCAGTCAGAGAAGGCAGTCTCTGGTATCGGGCCGGGGGCGGTGTCATTTGGGGCTCTGTTAACAGATGTTCGCCAGTCACACCACGCTTGCTATGTTCACCACGGATGTGTGGCATACCCACACACTATGGCCGCCTTCCTTGAAGTGTGTCTATGGCGGCATTGCGGGCCCAGGCAGACTGAGTTTAGCAGTTTGGACCCTGCGAGCCCCTCTTGCGCCTCCACTCTGCTGCTGCACTTGGACCGGCTCCTTAGGGCCAAGTGGGTGAGGCCCAAACGGTGTCGCTGTCTGCGTGTCTGTGGGTTCGCCAAGCGTGGGCGTACCAGTGGGCTCTCGCCAAGATTGATGATGATGATGGGCCAGCGGTGGGGGCCCGCCGGTCAGGACAGGGAGGATAGCGCTTCGCGTTGCCTCCTACCTGCGTGCGGGCGGGCAGATAGCTCCAGCTCTCCAGTGGGCGCAGCAGGGCACTCCACCCGAGGTCAGCGCCACGTGTCGACCAGCCGCCGGTCAGGTAGTTGCAGGGCGCGCTGCTTCGCTGTAAGGAGGGGCTGATGCATTGATGGTCGCCTTTGTGATCGGCGTCCCGCCCGGAGGTCTACGCTGCTTGGGGGTCGCCCTGCGGAGTCGATGTTCTGCCCCGCCGACACAGCTCCTCGACCGCACCCCTCGCCAGGCGTCCGGGACTGTTGGGTCTGGGCGGATCGCCCGCTCTATCTTACTCTCCCGGATCGCTAGCAGCCAGGGCTGTCTGCATGCTGTGCCGGGTGCAACCGATAGATATCTCTGCGCGTCCGCTGCACCCAACAGGCATCTCCAGGCGGCTGCGTAGTACGGGAGCTTGGTGGGCGGAGCAGCCCGGCCCTCTGCTCTGCGTGCCGACCCGCGCCTGAACACCCACTCAGCTGGCTCGGTTTAGCAGAATTTATACACCGCTGTGTTCAGCGGGACTCACTGTGGTGCTTTCCGTCAGCTATCCGTTGGTTCCTGCACTCCAAACGGCTGTAAATTCAGGATCAATGGGAGCTCATTGCGGAGCTCAAAGAGGAGCCGCCATCTTGGTGGGCTCTCTAGCGCCCTCTGAAGAATGATGTCAGAAACCATGATTTTTAACACTTGCTCTCCTACTCTATTGGCATCTATTTGTACATGTATTAATACTTCCTTGGAGACGGGAATTGTCCCACAAATCCCAAAGCGGCTTGGGTCACAGCAATACTGAAAAAAAACACGTCTTTCCACTGATACTCCATTACCTTTAGGCCTATCACAAACACACTGTTCCTCCTGAAGATTTTAGATCAGGTGGACGGACTATCGACAAATTGAGGCATGTGAAGGAATATCCCATTCTTAATGACCTCCATTCTTAATGACCTCCAATCAGGTTTTAGGGCTGGATTTGGCACAGAGTCAGCTCGCCTAGAACTCTAATCTAAACTACTTTACTGTATGGACAATGGGGAGGCCTCCCTTTTAATGCTGTTGGATTTGTCAGCAGCATTCGACCTGGTGGATCACCACATCTTAGCCACCAGGTTGGGTGAGGTGGCTCTGAGGCGACACAGCGGATGCTGTATTTTCTTAGCAACCGAGAGAGCTGTGTATTCTGTCCGGAAGGTGAAGCTGATCCCATTAATGTCAGCTTTGGGGTGCCTCAGGACTCTTGCATCGCGCCTTGTTTTATATAACCTCTTCACTGTCCCGTTTTTTGCGATGTTAGCACACGAAGGGGTTATATTTACGAACTATGCGGATGATACTCAGTGTATCATCCCTCTCTCTGAGAATCATGACCTTGATGAAGTATTGATTAAAAAAACCTACCAGCTTATTGAGTGTTGGATGGTTCAGAACAAACTAGCCCTGAACAGAGGGAAGATAGAGATTCTAGTTGTTGGCTCACCTAATATGCTATGAAAATTGGGCACAGCATATGAATGCTTCCATGTAGGAGGTATAAAAATCTGTCCTATTAAGAAATTAAAGATGCTGGGGGTCCTGACAGACCAAAATCTTACCATGAAGCCTCATGTCTCCACTATTGTCTCATCTTGTGTCTACTATATTAGACTACTGGCTCAACTCAGGCCTTTGATCTCGCAGACCAATGCAGAGACGATTGCAAGGGCAATAATAGTTTAGTTTATTATTTGATAATGCGCTCCAAACCCAGGGGTAGCCGGGCGCAGCAGTCATAAGAATACTTAGGCTTAGGTTACATACAAAGGATACATACAGAGGATGTATTACAAGTTTTATTAACGTATTACAATACATATATACAAGAGATACAGTATGTGGGTACCTCACATCACAAGGGGCAATGAGATAGTCTATAGTCTAGTTTCAGCGGTATCAAGGTAATTATATGCAATGGGTCCAGGCCTAGAGCAGGGGATCGGTATGTTGGTCGTCTTTGGTCCAGAGCCAGCTTTTCACATTACATCTAAATCTAGAGTAGGGTAGATTTGCTCTCGATGCAGTAAGGAGTGCATTCCAGGCTCGGACAGCTCTAACAGGGAAACTTGCTCCACCCGCTTTTGTTAGTCTGAATCTGGGAGTTTCAAGTAGGAAGTGGTTAGAAGCTCTAGTGTGGTGACTAGAGGATTTTCTGGTCAGTCTAGCCGAGATACATGGGGGCGCAGTATTGTTTAGTCCTTTATGGATAGATAGCATCTTGAGGAGAACTCTGTCGCTAATTTTTAACCAATGATGGTCTTTCCTGATGTTGGATATGTGCACTCTGCGGGGTATGTCCGAGGCTGCTCTAAGAGTATTATTCTGCAGTATTTGCATTTTGTTTATGACAGTTTCACTGGCTCCCGCATATAGGGCGTTGCAGTAGTCTAGTTTAGACATTACCAGGGCGTTGGCTAGTGTGATACTATTGGTTTTGGAAACGTAGGGTCTGCAGGCCCTGATTAATTTGCAGGTGTAAGCAGTGGAGGAAGCCAAGGAGTCGACTTGTTTCTTGAGAGATAATGTGGCATCGAGGTAGAGACCTAGTGTTTTTACCTCAGTTGCCACTTTAATTATATTGCCATCTATGTTGAAGGCGAGATAATTAGGGCTGAGTTTTTTGAGGTTAGAGTGGGAACCCAGGATCAGTATCTCTGTTTTGTTGTCAATCAGGCAGAGGTCGTGGGAGGCCATCCATGCCTGAATGAGGAGGTAAATCTTGTTTACTAGAGCTGTGTCTTCGACAAAGTTGCCAGATAATGGTATGAGGATCTGCGTATCGTCTGCATAATTGGTATAAGTTACCCCCAGTCTGTCAAGTTTGTCGAAGAGTGGCTTAGTGAAGATGTTGTACACTCTGGGGGAGACACATGAACCTTGTGGGACACCACAGGTGATTTGTATTGGGTCCGCTGAGGCTAAGGGGGAGAACACTCATCGTACGGTTGGCTAGGAAGGATTGTACCCAGGCTATAGCTTCGCTTGAGAAATATGGCGTTGACTAATCCTGAATTTACAAATATTGTCATGTGGAAACACTACATGGATATTATTGTGATTTGGAATGGCTCCTCTGGCATATTTCAAGATTATGTCAACTATCTCAATCAAAACAACTTTGGTCTTGAATCAAGAAGAACGTACCGATTTTCTAGCTCTGAATATATTCATAAACAATGCCAAAAAATAGAAAGTAAAACCTATACAAAACCCACAGAGGTCCATTCTACCTTATATGCTTCCAGCTGCCATAAGAAATCAAGGCATAAATTAGTTTTCAAAGATTGATTAGCACAGTTTGCTCATCAAAATTTTCTTGGTTAGCAAACAAACTATTTTGATTAGAAATTGTATAATATTGCTAATGTCATGAGAACCGGTACAGCACTTGTGTGTACATCCAAAGTAAGGCATTAATGAGGTAAGTGTCTAAAATGCAAAGGTTAGCTGCATGAATGAACACAAATAAATAGGTCTGACAAAAAAGGTTCTGAAAACAGTTGTCAATGCTTGGCTAGGAGCAGCTGGGTGCAGTTGGTGTTCCACAGGACAGTGTCCTTTATATATTTCTATGCATGACCCATCATTTGCTCTGTAAGGAGATGTTAAGAAGTTTCATAAATCAGAAAGTTCACAGTGTTAAAGGAAAGTCATAGCCTGAGGCCAAATACTTAGTATTGCGTTTCTGCAGGCAGCGTAATTGTCAACTTCAGGTGGCACTTGCCGGTCCTTAATATCAATTTTTTCAATATAGCATTGAATATTATTTTCTGAGCAGGGCAGGACCGGTAATGATGATGAAGCCAGAGCCAAGTAGGCCCAAGGGCATCATTCCATCCCTGTCCACCCATGAAAGCGGTATTTATCACAAAAGTGACTGAGCCGCCATCAGGGGTGCCAATACTATTTTTGATTGTTATTAAGGGAACCAGGCTTCGCGTAATTCATGCTTCCCTTAAAAGGAAATTACACATGTTTACGATTGGAAATAACAATTGCCAGGACCGGGAGGTGAGCCAGGAAATGCATTGATGAATGGGCAGGCGGAAGGAAAGGTGGTGTGGCACTCCAGTAGAGACTCAGCCCTGATACGCACCTCCAAGGACAGGGTGAAGGCTGGGCAGAGGCGCACATGCCTGCATGAAATGCAGGCGGCTACTTGCAGATTCTGCATCCCTGGCTTCTGGATTGGCCAGCTCTGCCCTCGCAGGTGCTATTATATAATGCAATCATAATCATAGAGCAAAGCAAGCTTGGGAGGCGAACTACAGTGTATGGTATTGCAGTAGATCTGTGGATGATACGATTGATAATTACTTTGCATAAACATCTAGTTAGCTTTGAGTATTCCTTATATAAGTGGAAAAAAGTAAGACTAAGAAGAGTGGATGGCACAGCATGCAGAGAACTGGGCAAAAGTGGTGCAATATTGTAGTTTGCAGCCATCTCACTTTCAGGTTCTCTGGTATAAAGCAACAGGGTCATAAAATAGAATGTCAAGGACTACGGTGGGCTGAGCACCAGTTGCACAGAAGAAATTTCACAGGCCACAGAACCAGGTTTGCCATCAAAAGCATTTGGCCATGTGATAATGGACATTTTGATAAAGTGTGCACTTGTCAAAATGATGCACCTATGAGATTTAGATACACTAACCAAAACCTTACTGGAAAAACATGGAGATAATGCAATTTTCTACAGTATCAATACTGTAATTATGCAGCATGTAAAATCGTTTTTGGAATGGAATTCCAGGACTGTCATTAGAAAAAGGTTAACACTTACTGGTCTTTTCCAAACAGGATATAGTTTGCTTAATAAAAGTATCAACCCGATTACTTCTGGTTTGCAATTATTTGAAACATTTTCTTGCCTAGCACCCCCACATAGGCCTTTGGCACATTTAAGAACGGAGAAGATGATTACTGCTGCATTCTCTTTTCATTGGCCCCTTTGAGCTTGCAGCGAACAGACAAAAGAGGGTGGAGATAGCCCATAAGGCAAGAGAGGAATGCAGGGGTGAGATGCACTTTCATTGAACAGGGTCATGTAAATAGCTAGCTGTGCTATACCAGTGTCAATTTAATTAGCAAACCTACAGAACTGCATAGCAAATTGCTATACAGCACTGCTTATTTTATGCCTTGGAAATCTATTATGGTTAATATTTTGGTTGGAGAATTTTGTTGTGCGCAAAGAAACTGCAGTATAGATGCAAACTATAATCAAGAATGTGAACTATTAACTAACAGATTTCGAGAGAGAGAGGTTATACTAGCAAATGTGTATCTAAAGCATGTTACAAGATCCAAAGTATGACGAGACAAACCATGGTGAATCCAGTTGTGATAGATCAGATCCAATATCAGAATAAGGTGAGCTTCACCACCAAATATTCCAATGACAATGTTCATTTAAACTGGTTAAGAAACATTGGCACATCTTACGGATGAATGGGGTCTTATGATAAACCCACATTTCTCTACTCTAAAACACCCATCAAGAATATATGTCTGTCATTTCTTGATAATGACGTGAGCATGCCCACACAAGAAAGCAGACATCCTTAGATAATGTTATGTACAGGATAATTATAAAAATGCTGCACAAATAGGTGAAGATATTTCACCTCTGCGCATTTAAGTTACATGCGCAAGGAAAGTCTGGCATTGGCTGAATAGAATATTTTTGAATGTAGCAGTTAAAATGTCAGAATTCAGAGTACTATTAATTGACATGTTGCATGAGGAGCGTCACCCATTTTAAAAACAATAAAATGCATAATTTTCATCACCCCCCAAAAAAATAAAAAGAAATCAATTAATAATGTTTAGTTGAGGGGACATACGGCCAACCTTGCAATAAAAAAAAAATAGGACCTCTGAACAAACCCACAGTAGTGCAAGTCTTTGCAATTGATTTATTTTGGTTATCAAAATATTCTTTTGCCATGCACCCATCTATGCATTGGTGACTATAAGGGGTCAAGAGTAAGACTCAGACACAGTAATAAGCTTCATGTACATTTTGAGCTTTTAGTCATCATAAAAGAAACAGAAGTTGGAGAAATCCTATCTGTCCCTAACCCCCAAGAGGAGTTTCCCTGCCTCAACACAACTAAGGATCGCCTTTGTCTACATGTTAAGAAAATAAAGCGTCCTTTGTTCAAAAACCCTAAACTGACCCTTACACGCTAAACTAAATACAATGAGAATCTCAGAAAAGTTCCAAACAAATTACTCAAGTGTGGAAAAGAAAAGTAGTAAAGTTCCACCAGGAGAAAAGGGCCTTTCTCTTCCCCCCCCAATGTTTCGCCTGGTTCTGCACAGATTTCAGTTACTCTTCAAATTAAATTCACAATATTCAGCAGAATGTTTCGTCCCCTTTTCACTCCCCTGTTGGTCCTCCACTAATGATTTATTGCTATTCACCAACAAAAGAAGGGGGGCTTAGGGGGTTCCTTTTCCTCCCAGGTTCACCTTTAATCTTCTAATAATGCTTTATAGATTTTGATTTCACACTGAGCAGTTCGGATATGGTGTCACCACAGTTCCAACTTTGTTCAAGGAGGAACCCTCTTCCCTTGAGTCTCACAATTCTCCTGTATCAGAATACAGTTCACTTGAATCGCAACACAGTTCGAACTTGTCAAAGGGGGAACTGCCCTTGAATCTCCTTCAAAAGTACACAGGTTTCTTGCATCAAAACAGTTCTTTTGAATCACAACATAGTTCACAACAGAGTCCTTAAAGGGGCGCAAATCTTCCCTTTTCTGCTACACACTTTCATGTATGGGGTTTTGCCCCCTTTGCTTTCTTTATCCGTCTTCCTTTCCTTGATATACTCTCATGCCAGGGAATTCTGTCCTTTTTCTGAAAAGGGTTTAGTTTATTATTTGATAATGCGCTCCAAACCCAGGGGTAGCCGGGCACAGCAGTTGCAAGAATACTTAGGCTTAGGTTACATACATAGTAGATATACAAAAATTGCAGTACATGTAATATTGAAGAAATAGCATGAATACAGATGTTCAAAGTGTTCAAGTGAATACAAGAAGCAAAGTAAGGGTCCCTTATCTGAGGTAGACTACTAATATGTGTCAGTTAGATAAGTATGCTAGTCGATCCAAGGCTAGCGCAGAGGCGTCTATTGCAAGTCATCATTAGACCATAGCCATCTTTTCACATTACATCTAAATCTAAATCTAGTGTAAGGTAGGTTGGCTCTCAGTGCAGTAGGGAGTGCATTCCAGGCACAGGCAGCTCTAACCTGTAAACTTGCTCCACCTGCTTTGGATTGTCTAAATCTAGGTATTTCAAGTAGGGAGTGGTTAGAAGCTCTAGTGTGGTGAGTGGAGGATTTTTTAGTCAGTCTGGCCGAGATATAGGGGGGCGCAGTATTGTTCATGCCTTTGTAGGTAAGGGATAGCGTCTTGAGGAGGAATCGGTCACTGATTTTTAACCAGCGATGGTCTTTCCTAATGTTGGATGTGTGGGCTCTGCTGGGTATGTCCAGAGCTGCTCTGAGAGAATTGTTCTGAAGTATTTGCATTTTATTTATGATAGTTTTGCTAGCGCCTGCGTAGAGGGCATTACAATAGTCCAATTTAGACATGACTAAGGCATTTGCTAAAGTAATGCAATTAGTTTTGGAAAGGTAAGGTCGGCAGGCCCTTATTAATTTGCAGGTGTAAACTGTGGAGGAGGCTAGGGAATTCACTTGTTTTTTGAGAGGTAATGTGGAGTCGAGGTAGAAACCTAGTGTTTTCACCTCAGTTGCCACTTTGATTTTATTACCATCTATGTTAAAGGCACGATAATTAGAGTCGGAACCCAGGATCCGTATCTGTTTTGTCATCATTCAGGCAGAGGCCGTGAGAGGCCATCCATGCCTGAATGATGAGGTAAATCTTATTTACTAGAGCTGTGTCTTCAACAAAGTTGCCAGATAGGGGTAAGAGGATCTGTGTGTCGTCCACGTAATTAGTGTAAGTTACCCCCAGTCTGTCCAGTTTGTCGAAGAGTGGCTTAGTGAAGATGTTGTACATAGTAGGGGAGACACATGAACCTTGTGGGACGCCACAGGTGATTTGTATTGGGTCTGCTGAGGATGAGGGGAGAAGACTCATCGTGCGGTTGGCTAGGAAGGATTGTACCCAGGCTATAGCTTCACATGAGAAATGGGCGGCAGACGCTAGGTGGTTGCATAACACTGCATGGTCCACCAGGTCAAAGGCCACCGATAAATCAAGGAGGAGGAGCATAGCTGTTTTACCTTTGTCCTTCACCTCGTCAATTTGTGTCTTAAGATCGATAAGGGCCGTTTCAGTGCCATGTAATCGTCTGAATCCAGATTGGCGTGTTCCTAGTAGTTGGTTCGTCTCCAGAAAGTTTTGGATTTGGAGGTAGGCCACTCTATAGATTTTAAGGAGGCATGGGACTGTGGTAATAGGCCTGTAATTAGTGAGGATGGCTGGGTCAAGGGTCTGTTTTTTGAGGAGAGGCAGTACCCAGGATTCT
Source organism: Ambystoma mexicanum (assembly GCF_040938575.1). NCBI lineage: Eukaryota > Metazoa > Chordata > Amphibia > Caudata > Ambystomatidae > Ambystoma > Ambystoma mexicanum. Next base: position 278,107,811 of record NC_090937.1, read on the forward strand.
TTAAGGTTCGTAGGTCCAGTGCTGGATCTAAAGGAAGCATGGATTAGTTTTGAGATGAAGGGTGCTAGATCTCTTGCTGCGTCCTTAATGACTTGAGCTGGGCAGTTGTCACCTTGGCAATTAGAAGGCTTCAGTGATGAGATCACCTTTTCAGTTTCCAAAATGGATATGTTAGTAAATCTGAAAGGTTTGCAGTTACTTTGGGTGGCTGTTCTGGGAGTGTCGGTTGAGAAGGTGGTCTGGGTTCTTGTAAGGCTCAAGGATGCTTTCTTATTTGAGATTTTGGATTGGAGGGTTGCAGTTTTGTTTGCTAGGGCATTTTGGATACTAGTGCACCATTGTTTGTCCATGGGGGCATTGTCTGTGGGGGCAATGGGATTTTCCATTTCCCGAAGGATGGAGAACAGTTCTTTGGAGTTAGAGTTAGCTTTGCTAATTCTTTCGTTAAATGTGTCTTTTTTCGTTTGGATTATTTCCTTCTTATATTTTTTTAGCAAGGTTGTCAAGAAGGGTTTTATTCTCCACCAACGGTGTATGCCTCCAGATAGCTTGGCGCTTACGTTTTTGGATTCGTAGTTCTTTGAGTTGTGGGGGTGAACCATGAGTTAAGATTAGATTCTCGTTTACCTTTGCGTGATTTAATAGGGGCGATTATATCCAAGGCTGTGGACATAGCGTTGTTAAATGTCTCAACTAGCGTATTAGGGTCAGTGATAGTATCGCTAGCAGTGAGGGCGGGTAGAAGGAGTGGGAGCACATTTTCAGGCGTAATATCTTTTTTGCTTCTAGTTGGCATAGGAGGTACTGTATTTGTATTTATTTTATTTGTATTGCGCACCTTGCCCGGAGGCTTGCGGGCGCATGTTTAGTAGGCAGTTACAAGTTGCAGAGGAGAAGTTACAGGTTCCAGGAGAAGAGGTTAACAGTTACATAGGTAGTGATACAGTATAACATGAACGGTGAAAATGACAATGATACAGTATAACATAACGGGTGAAAATGACATAGATAATAACAACAAAGTAGCAGTACCCAAGGTTACAGTAGAAGGGTACGCGCTGTGAGCAGTTACAAATTTACAGGATGTCTTGTTCCCGTAACCAAAGTTTAGCTTTGGTTTTGAATACGTGGCAAAGCGGAATGTTCCTTAGTGCATTGGGGAGTGAGTTCCAGAGCTTGGCAGCAAGGACCGGAAAACTTGACCCTCCTGCCGAGCGTAATTTGAAGCTGGGGATGTCCAAAGTGTGCGCCTGGGCAGCTCTCAAGGGTCTGGTGGCTGTGTGATGCGAGAAACGTGATATTAAGTAGGCTGGAGCTGCATTGTTCTGAGCCTTGTGTGTGAGCACAAGTGATTTGAGTGATATGCGGTGCAAGATAGGTGACCACTGGATGTTGCGTCTGATAGTGGCTATATGATTCCGTCTAGGTATGTTGAATGCTGCCCTAATGGCGTTGTTTTGTGTGACCTGTAGTTTGTCCAGATTTCTTTGGCTCGTCCCAAGGTATAGGGCATTGCAATAGTCCATTTTGGATAAGATGAGGGTTCTCGCGAGGGTCAGACAATTATCTGGAGTCAGGAATGGCCTGCAGGCTGTAATCAATTTGCAGGTGTAGGACGATGCAGAGACAACTGCATTGGTTTGTCGTGTGAGGGACAGGGTAGAATCAAGGTAGATTCCTAGAGTTTTGGTGACATTGGCCACTTTGATGTCAATCCCGTCAATAGTGAAGGAATTGTAGTTGGCGTCAAGTTTCGCGAGTTTAGTTTGGGAGCCCAGGATGATTAGCTCTGTTTTTTCGTCGTTAAGGCAGAGCCCATGATTGGCCATCCAGGCCTGGATGACGGAGTAGACCGTATTAAGTGATTTTGAATCGGTTACAAAATCACCAGTGATAGGGATGAGTATCTGGGTGTCATCCGCATAATTAGTGTAGGAGACACCCAGATAATCAAGGATATCAAAGAGTGGTTTAGTAAACACATTGTAAAGGGTGGGAGATACACAGGATCCTTGTGGGACTCCACAGGGGACGTGGGAGGGGTCAGCCGCTGCTAGTGGAGAGAAGACCCTCATGGTTCTGTTGGCAAGGAATGAACTGATCCAAGAAGTGGCTGCTTCCGAGAAGTGGGCGGCGATTTTGAGATGATGACAGAGAATTTGGTGGTCAACCAGGTCGAAGGCAGCTGAGAGATCAAGGAGGAGCAGGAGTGCCAATTTGCCCTTGTCTTTCAGGTCCTCGATTTGGGTTTTCAGGTCCAGTAAAGCTGTCTCAGTGCCATGCCTGGGACGGAAACCAGATTGTCTCAGCCCTAGTAGATTGTTGCGTTCGAGATACTCCTGGATTTGGAGATAGGCTGCGCGGTCAAGGATTTTAAGCAGGAAAGGCACAGTGGTGATGGGCCTGTAGTTTGAAGGGTTGCTGGGGTCAAGATTGGCTTTTTTAATTAATGGTATGACCCAGGCATCCTTAAGGTTGTCAGGTACGGTGCTTGATTCAAAGGAGGCATTTATGAAGGGATCTAATAAATGGGGCGAGCTTGGGTGCGGCTTCCTTAATGATGACAGCGGGGCATGCATCACCTTGGCAATTGGAAGGTTTTAGTTTAGATATAATGATTTCTACTTCCTTGATGGAGAGGAGAGAGAAGCTGAATGGTTTGAAGTTGTGTTTGAGTGCTTGTATTTTATAATTCAGGGTGGTGCTCGTTGAACTTGAGAGGTAGTTTTTTTTTGCTTTGATTTTAGTTTGGAGAGTGGTGATTTTGTCTAGTAAAGCATTTTGGATGTTTGTACACCAATCAGTGTCAGGGGTACACTTATTGAGAGGAGCGATAGGGGACTCCAGTTCCTTAAGTATCTTAAACAGTTCCTTAGTGTTAGAGCGGGCTTGGGTGATTCTTTTATTATAAGCTTCCTTTTTGGCAGCAAGGATGGCTTCTTTATAGGCCAGGGTGGCTAGCGTAAGATTATTTTTGTTGGCCAGGGAGGGGATACTTTTCCATGAGGCCTCTGCTTTTCTTTTTTCTTTGCGTAGGTCACGTAGTTGCGGAGTGAACCAAGAGTTCAAGTGGGTCCGTGGTTTTTGTTTACGCAGTTTGATAGGGGCGATAGTATTAAGGGCTTTTAGCATAACACGATTATAAGTGTCTACTAATGCTGTGGGGTCAGTGCAGGACTCTGAAGCTGCGTGCAATAATGGGAGGATGAGTGGTAAGAGTTTCTCAACAGTGATGTCTTTTTTATTCCGTGTGCGCGTGGGCGGTGCGAGGTTTTGTGTGTCCTCAGGAGGGCTAGTGTTAATAGAGAACGAAATAAGATGGTGGTCAGACCAAGCGCAGGGGGAAATAGTAATATCATTAAGGGCACAGTTCATGTCGGCAATCCAGTCAAGAGTACGACCTTTGATGTGGGTGGGCTCTGTGAAATCAGTCAGGACATTTGCAAGATCTGAGGCTTTGGTGTCATTCTTGTCCAAGTAACCCAGGTTGAAGTCACCCAGGATGATGATTTGGGAACTAGGCTTCGCACTGGATGCTAGAATAGAGGAGATGTCTTCAACGAAGGTAGATGTGGGTCCAGGAGGCCTGTAAATTAGGTGAACAGTGGCTGTGTGATTGGGCGAGATAGATAGTTTGAGAGAAAGCGATTCAGCTGAGTGTAACTGAAGGCTGTCCGCAATTCTGATGTTAAGCGTATTCTTGAATATGACGGCTAAGCCGCCGCCCTTAGTTTGGTTGGTATCTCTGTCGCACCTGATTATGGTGTAGTTGTCAGGGATAGCGAGTGTCAGAGAGGGTCCAGAGGCTGCGTGCAGCCAAGTTTCCGTGACTGCAAGTAGGTCCAGGTTGTCTGAGACAATGAGATCAGCAATATCAAGGGCGTGAGCTTGGATAGAACGTGCGTTTATAAGAGCACCTTTGAGCTTAGGGACCGTGGTAACGTTGTCTTGTTGAGTATTCGAGGTAGGAGTAAAAAGGTGTTGTGGTTTGTGAGGGCTGGAACTGCAGGTGTTGCCTGATGCAGGGCTGGTAGTGTGGTAAGACCAATGTGTGCATCTAGATGCTAATTTGTGGTTCCTGATTGATAAGGCACAAGGTAGGCTAGGTTGGGTAGTAGCAACTGAGGTAGCGTGGTGAGCCTGTATGCTGTCAGAGGGATTGTAGGCTAGAGGTGTGGTGGGGCGCGAATCGTGGTAGCTAGTGCCAGTGGCTGTATTAATTGTTGCAGCGAGTGGGTACTGTGATACGAGGCGCAAGCGAGAACCAAGCCTCAAGTTTCTACTGAGAATTGTGCAGGGGTAGGTGTTGATGATATCATGGCAGGTATGCCTGAAGGGCTGGCGAGAGACAGGAGAGTAGGGTGGGCTGGTTCTTGAGTTCAATCTGGTGTTTCTCATAGCAGTTGTACAAGGTTGGTTAGGTGTTGGTCTAGTAGTGAAGTGGCGTATCCAAAGTGCTGGATCATCCAGGTACGGATTCGCAGGTGTCATGGTGCTGAGCCACAAGGAAGGGGTGGTAGTTCCCATAAATGAGCTAGTGTAGGAGTCTTGGTTTGGATGAGGGTTGGGTTGGCTAGTCCAATATCTGCTGTATGTATACAGTAAGTGGAGGAGGGTTGATCAGCACCAATACATGATGTGGGTGTTGCTAGTACACAGGGTAGCAGGTGTGGTTAGTTAGTGACCAGAGGCACAACACACTAATCAATGTGGTCTGTAGGCGACCATAAGGCACAACACACTAATCAATGTGGTCTGTAGGCGACCATAAGGCACAACACACTAATCAATGTGGTCTGTAGGCGACCATAAGGCACAACACACTAATCAATGTGGTCTGTAGGCGACCATAAGGCACAACACACTAATCAATGTGGTCTGTAGGCGACCATAAGGCACAACACACTAATCAATGTGGTCTGTAGGCGACCATAAGGCACAACACACTAATCAATGTGGTCTGTAGGCGACCATAAGGCACAACACACTAATCAAAGCGGTCTGTAGGCGACCATAAGGCACAACACACTAATCAAAGCGGTCTGTAGGCGACCATAAGGCACAACACACTAATCAATGTGGTCTGTAGGCGACCATAAGGCACAACACACTAATCAAAGTGGTCTGTAGGCGACCATAAGGCACAACACACTAATCAATGTGGTCTGTAGGCGACCATAAGGCACAACACACTAATCAATGTGGTCTGTAGGCGACCATAAGGCACAACACACTAATCAATGTGGTCTGTAGGCGACCATAAGGCACAACACACTAATCAATGTGGTCTGTAGGCGACCATAAGGCACAACACACTAATCAATGTGGTCTGTAGGCGACCATAAGGCACAACACACTAATCAAAGTGGTCTGTAGGCGACCATAAGGCACAACACACTAATCAAAGTGGTCTGTAGGCGACCATAAGGCACAACCTTATGTAAAGTCTTACTAGGGATATGTTGCATTGCCGAGCTCATGTGTAGGAGGGTAGAGGTGGCAATAGTAGGCGCAGGGGGGCTTCTTCTGCTCCTTGATGCTCCATTGTGCGAACAGGGGGCAAACAGGGGCCTTAGTACGGGCCTTCGTAGGCGGCCGCCGGCGTTTCCGCCTGCCGGCAGATATGGCCACTGCTAAATACAGCAGTAGCTTAGCAACGAGGCGCCAGCCTCGTTATGGTGCCGCGTCGCGCCCGGCATCGCAGGGTCAGGCAAAGATGGTCAGGCGGGCAATTTATGCGCTCCCCCGCTCTGTGGAGAGTGCAGCAAAGGTGCTTTGCGTAGGCCAAGGTGGATAAGGGCAAGGGCCTTACCACGGCGAAGGAATCGTGTGAAGGGATGAGATGGACTGGAGGCCGTGCGTCCGCGTGCCTCGATCCCCGCTCCGATCCCCGCTACTGATTTCTGATTCTTTGGTTTAAGCGGGTCTATAGTTAATGAGAAGCAGATGAGGTGGTGGTCAGTCCACGTTTGTGGTAGAATGTTAGTGATGGTAGAGGTACAGTTTCGGTTGGCTATCCAGTCTAATGTCTGTCCTTTTAGGTGTGTGGGGGCTAGAACATTCTGGGTAAGGCCATGATCAACTAGGATTGATTGAATGGAATGGGCTTGTTTGTCCTCATTATCATTGAAGCCCAGGTTAAAGTCACCTAATAGAAGGAGCTGGGTAGAGACTTTGATGTTATTGGTAAGGAGGCTAGATAAGTCTTCCTCGAAGTTACCTAGTGGGCCTGGTGGTCTATATACCAGGACGACAGTTAGAGTACTATTATTAGATATAGGTATTTTGGCCGAAAGAAGTTCGCAAGATGTTATTTCCGAGTGAGGGGTAAGTCTTACATCTAGTTTAGTTTTAGCAATGATGGCCAGGCCTCCTCCTCTAGCGTTGGGCCAGTCAACTCTTAGTATTTTGTAGTTGTCAGGTACGGCAATCATAAGTGCAGGACCTGCAGCATCACGAAGCCAGGTCTCAGTGATTGCAAGGAGATCTAAGTTGTCCATGGCAAGTATGTCGGCTCTGTGTTGTGAGCTATGAGGGATCTCGCATTAATGAGGGCTCCTGATAAGGTGGATGTTGTGGTTTTTTCTTGGGTGAGACTAGGATTGGGCTTATTAGGCCTCGTCTGGTTATAGAGAAGGTTAGTTTGTGTTTTATGGCGCCTTGCAGCCACTGGGGCGAGAGGGTTAGAGTCGGGCGTGGGCAGGACTGAAGTCGGGCCTAATGGTTTTGTTCTTTTATTTTTGAGGTCATAAAGGCGTGGCAGTCTCGCTCTGAGTCGAGTGTTTCTCTCTTGCAAATTGCAAGGTGTGGAATTAGTGTGGGCCATTGTTATGGTGATGGTTAGTAAAGTCCAGAGTATGTATGTGAGGCCAGTTTTAGAGTTGTACAAGTTGCGATGCAGGTAGCGAAGGGCCAATTGTATTTGACGAACTCAACAGTGGTTAGGATGCAAACAGCAGAGTATAGTTAACTTTGACACTCCTATTAACGACTAAGTTGCATACATCAGGGGTATCTAGATTTGACAATCCCATTAGCAACTACGATGCATACATCAAGAGCACCTAGATATGACAGTCCCACCAGCGACTAAAAATGCATACATCAAGGGCACCTAGATATGACAATCCCACAAGCGACTAAAATGCATACATCAGGGGCACCTAGATCTAACAATCCCACCAGCGACTAAAAATGCATACATCAGGGGCACCTAGATATGACAGTCCCACCAGCGACTAAAAATGCATACATCAAGGGCACCTAGATATGACAATCCCACCAGCGACTAAAATGCATACATCAGGGGCACCTAGATATAACAATCCCACCAGCGACTAAAAATGCATACATCAGGGGCACCTAGATATGACAATCCCACCAGCAACTAAAAATGCATACAGTAGGGGTCACTAATTTTAGAAATAGCAATCTGGCTACATTTACCTGTAATATGGTTGACATGCGCATAAACAGTTATGGGCAAAAATGGTGCAGCTAAGACAAGGTGCGATGGCACGCGACCTAAGGTCTCAAGTAGGTAACAAGATGCTCGTCTGCAGTTAATTTGGTCTCAGTAGATAGCCTAGATGTAGGTAAGCTAGGGTACGATATACAAGCATACATTAGCAAGACAGTTGAACAGTTAGGTAGTGGTAGTTCACAGTGAGTCATTAATTGCAGTGTTTGTTAAGGCATCAAAATGCATTATGAAAGGGATGGCTTGAAATAAGTTGCTAAGGAGGTGATTTGCTGAGGTCTGTGTGGCATAGTATTTAAACAAGTGATAAAATAAGAGTGCATTCTCACGGCATGGAAGTCATTATGGGTACATCATAAGTACTCCACTTCTAGTGTACATCTGTACAGTAGTTGGATTGGGCAACTAAGCGCGTTGGGTCTCACATGTAAGATCCACAATAGACATTAAACGTGTACCATTGGGACAGTCGGTAGTGGCAAGGTGATACTGCCAGCAATAGTGTACCAGTTTGGCAGGGGGTCCGCCGGGAATTCCACGTCTACCGGCAATGACGCATGGTGTCTGGCCGACGGCCGGAAAGGCAAGGACAGGCAGGGACAGGCCTAAAGCCTTTGTGCAGGCCTTAGTGCGATGGCTGGCTACGCCTTCCGGCGTGTGATAGGCTTCTGTTGTAGTCAGTGGATCTTACCTTCTTGTCACTCTTTATTCTTACCCCTGGTTTACTCGCCTGCCATGGTATCATCACTTTCTTGCTTGGGTGCGAGTCGCAGACTGACTGTTTTCTGGGTTCACTAACCTGGCAGGGCTTCTCGGCTCTTTGTTCGCTTTCTCTTTCAACTAGCTTACAACACATCTCCAGTATTTGGTCAGCGACCCTTTCTTATTAATTCCACTGCCTTCATTTAGGTTCATGCTTTCATTAACGTTGAGTTCTACAATAGTTACACGGTCTTAGCTTTTTCTCTTACCAATGTTCATTCTTATAATATTTTCACTGCCTTTAATTGGGCTCTTTTGCTTGACAATGATGGTTGTATCAGAAAGGATTGCACTGCCTTTGCTTAGGCTCTTTCTCTCATCAATGTTTGTATCAGTAAGATTTCACAGCCTTCATTTCGGCTTTCTCGTGCAGTACGCAGTACACAGCATTTGTCAAGAAGCACCCCAATAACCAGTTCACTCTCCTCGGCTTACCGGCGGTGTGTGGCATCTTCAGCATTCCTCCTGTTTCACCAGCTTCTGCGCTCCCGGTCTGTTTACTGGCAGTGCACCTTTTGAACTGTTCACGTCCTGCTTTGCCTTCCTTGGTGCGCGGCAGTTTCCGCTGCCTGTTACAGAAAAGTGGTGAACTTCTCTCAACCCCGTTTCTCAGTCTACGGTGCCCGCTGGCCTCTCCACTGCGCTCTGCAGTCTGCTTGCTCTCGGTGTCCTTCACAGCATCCATACCGGACAGGTGCGTCTCCAGCTTCTGGCCCTCGTTCTCCATCCGGTTCACCTGTGTTCCCTTTAAATGTCCCCGGCATCTCTGAAGCTTCCATAGACTAACGCAGCATTGGCTTACCGAGACTAGTCATCGTCATTACTCCATCCATCTTCATCATCTCAGTCACAAAAAAAGGAGGGGTGGGGGAAGATACACATGAGGTGCTGGGCTAGGAAACCCTGGAAAGGCAGAGTCTATATCACAATAAGCCATGTAAGAGTGCTGCAAAGGCTCATGCCTATTACAAAAGTGATGACTGAAGTGTTGTCTTGGCTCAGTCTTTTCCCGTCTTGGAGCTTGTCCTCTCCCACATGGTCCTCCCACAGATAACCACCCCAAGGGTTGGTGTCAGGTTGTTTCTGCCCTTCCATGGCAACGTAAGAGGCATCCTTCCAGGGAACCAGTGACGCAGTTGTCACATGACCCATAAGTACAGTCATATTACTATATTTTGACTTTTGTTTAGAAACAATTACTCAATGTAGAGACTGAACTCCTAACCCATATTTCTGTTTCCTCCATACTGATGGGAGTCCGTCCAGTAGGGTTTAGACCGGAGCCTTTTGCACTGGGAAAAAAAAAACAACTACTTCACCTTTAAATTTGTTGCACGCACACGTCTCCCAGTTTCCTCATCAGTCACTCCTTGACGGGTCTTCAACTACGACTACGGTGGAGAGAGGGTGGGTCGTATGGAGGAAAGGGGACTAAGTACAGTAGTCACTAAGGTGATTAACAGTTTCTAACTCCTATGTTCCAGCCCCTTTCCTCCATACTGATGGGCGATTTCACAGCAAGAAGCAGCCTTTGGGAGGGGAATAAACCCTACTGGCTAGCAAATAGATTGCATGGGACGGCCTGTACAAAACTGGCCTCAGCCCTGCAACTGGTGTCCAGACAATAAATGCTTGCATAAAGCAGATGGTGAAGACCATGTGGCGGCACTGTGGATAACATCCCAAGAGACATTGAGCTGAAAAGCCACGGTCCTGATGGCGTCAGCATGCCTGTATTTAGGATGCCCGTGCTTTGCAAGGAGCAGCGGTGGCTACAGAGGCCTGCAAGCCGGGGTGCTGACTGCCAAATGTAATGAAAAGGGCATCTGATTTCCTAAACTGTTTAGTTCGATGGGAGTAAAATGTGAGCGTTCTCCCGATATTGAAGGAGTGAAGAGTGGCACGACGACTGGGTGTTCCCGAAAAAAAGTTTGGCAAGAACACCTCCCTGTGAGTGCATAAAAACCACCTTTTCGTTATGGAAAATAGTGTAAGGCACAGAAGCAGATGGGGCCTGAATCTCGCTGACTCTCTCGGGCTCCCTTTCCCAGACTATTCCAATGTAGTCCTCCGCGTCTACTGCACTTCTCCTCCCCTGCCCTCCCCTCTCTTTCCATGGCACTTGCTACCTTGGCCCCACCAGCCCTTGCCCGCCCCCACCCGCGGGGATACCCCACTTCTGCACTTCTCCCTCTACCCCCTTGCACTATCTCCTTATCATGCACTTGCACAGCAGGATTGTCAGAAGCCCGCTATAACCGTTTCACAAAAAATACAAAAATGAATAGATGGGACTTGACCCAGAATTATATCCATTTGTCCACCCTGAAGGGGTATGAAGCTGTAATGCATGTAATCCATAGATACAGAAAGCCCCAACAATAACCTACTATTATGCCCAGACCCGGAGGTGTGTCAATTTGAGTTAAGGTTGCGGACAAATCAACTCCAGGTTTTAGCGGTCGTTGGGCCTCAGCTGGGCATTCCATTAAAGGATAGGTTTTATCGTATCTGTGTGAAGGGAGAACACCTAGAATCGACCAGGCACGTTTTAACAATGTGCCCTCGACTAGGCCCACTGTACCTGTTCTTGTTGGGAAAATTGGTAAGCAACTACAACACCATTAAGGGAGAGTCCTTTTGGGATTACTGTCTAAATTCTGACTCAATTGGGACCCAGCTGGCATTATATAGGGTCTGGCTCAGAGTTAATAGTATTACCAAACCTGTCAGCTATAGTGGATCCTAGAGTTGCTCCCTAGGGACTGGCCCTGGCCCCTGGCCCTTATGTCTGCCGTTGGATGCTTGGCCTTCAGGCTTGATGCTGGACGCTTGGTGTTTGTTTAGTGCTTAGTGTCCATTATTATTGACATGTCACAGGTATTATGTATATATGGGTTTCCCAGGATGTATAAAAAGGGAGATTTACATCATTTATTCATATATTGTACCTGGATTCATGTTTTATATTTATTTAATGTGTAGATTGAATATATGTTTGTATTAAGTTATTAGATTTATTTTGTACTTTGTATTGTTTGTGTAAAGTTCAAATTTGAATTCACAATAAATGTATTATTATAACCGTTTCACTGTTCTATTCTTATGATTTCCCATGTTCCCCCACTTGTCTTGTGGCGCCTGGAAACACCCGTTTATAGGCGCCATACAAATGTCCAATGAAATAAAACAAAATGTGAGAGCCACCAAAAGCTCAACCTTCCATGTCAGAAACATCACCTCAGTAGATGCTAAAGGCTAGAAGGGTTTGAATGTTACTGATGAGATGATGACATTCAAATGTTAAAACGGGTGAAATCTCTTGACAGCAGGATGAAGCCTGGTGAGACCCTCAATTTGTCTGCGCACAACCGTGTTGGAAGTGGAAAAATGCATATCATGGGAGGTGAGAACAGAGAAGATCAACAGGAGTAAACCAAAATATCAGAGAGCACAAGGTGGGAGATAAAAGAAAGGATCTTGTTCAGAGGGCAGGTCAAGAAATTGACTTCCTTGTCCAAAGCTCAGTAACAGAAACCGGTCCACTTGTGTCTGTACTGGTCCACTTGCGTCTGTACTGGGGTCATGGTAGATGCTTCCTGGCTGCCTCTATGGTCTGCAGATAACCCGAGGGGGCTTAAGAGGAGGTGCACAGAAACCATGCTGCTTAGCAGAGTAATCGAGAGATGGAGTGGAGGATCCTGCCCAGTTGTTGATGTAGGAGAAAGTGCTGCTGCTAGAGGAATCGGACCCTCTCGCTGGGCATCCAACTAGGCGAGAACCAGAAGCATCCTGGCCACTGAGGAACTATTAGAGTAGCATTCCGGCAGTTAAAGATTCTCTCCAGGACCCTGGGGAGAAAGGAATCGGAGAAAAGGCATACAGGGACAAGCCCCAATGTATCGTCAGGGCATCGCCCATAAAGTTCCTACCGACTCCTTCCTCCTCTTGAAGCGAAGAGTGGGTACTTGCTGTTCTCGGCCGTGTCAAAGAGCATTACCTCTGGGTGACCCCATTGAGGAGGAACAGTCTGCAAGACCTTTCGATCTCCTGCTTGTGGTCCAGTGAGGTCACCCTACTGAGGAGGTTGAGGCTAAGGAGGGCATCAGAGGGGGGGGGGGGGGTTCTGATCTCGTTGTCCCTGCTTGTTCAGAAAATTAGCTCCAGTTGGATGAGAACTCTTCCCTCCGAGGACTGGAAGAAAAGCTCTCATAGCACTGAAGATTGCCTGAAGCTCGATGTTGAAATGACAAAGGATCCCCCTACTGGGACCATAAGCCATGTGCCTTGAGTGATCCCAAGGTGGTCCCCATCCCGGCCTCCCAAGCCACCCCCAGAGGAGTTTTTCGTGGCACATTCCAGTGCCCAACCCCTGAAATGGCACTTCTTATTCTTAATTCTTAAATCAAATTGCCAAGTTGGCTCCTCCAAACCAAATCCTGTTATAGAAAAACTGGAATCAGAATGCTGTCTGATGGTCTCTGCATCGATTGGCTCTAGGAGCCAGATAAGTTCCACTGGAGAAGTCTTATTTTTCGGGGTGATAGCAATAAACATGCAGCAGTCAATCCTAGGAGCCTCTGAAATCACCAAGCCAAAAGTCTAAATATGCCAGACCCTCTGCTGAAACGGGAAGATCCCTTTCAGCCTGCGAGTCCCATACAAATCCCAGAATGGTAAGCATCTGTGAAGGAACCAAGGTCTATTTCTGATGGTTGATGAAAAATCCCGAATTGAAGAAAGTGCCCATCAATAATTGGGCCAATGTGGCCGCTGGTGAGCAGAAGGAGCAAGGACCAGCTTTTCTTACAAGTATGGGTAGAGCTGCATCTCCCAGCCTCCCTCCCAGACAGAGGCAAATGGTGACTGGTCACCAGTTTGGTAAATACTTTTAGAGCAGAGTTCAATCCAAATCGAAGGGAACTGCACTGGAAAAATTAAGTGTTACTCGTCCATAGTCCCCTTTCCTCCATCCTGTATGGGCGTCCCTCACCAGAACCCTTTCACCAGAAAAAAATCCAAAAGAACTTTCCGTTTAAGTGTGTAGGTGCATGGGGCGCAGCCTCAGGAGCACGGGCTCCCTTAACCCCGCCCACCGGCGCCACACTTCAGTCCCCTTTGACGTGTCGGCTGTATTATGCTGAACAACCTCGCTCTTCTTATTAGGGGGAAGGATGGTGGGGCGTATGGAGGAAAGGGGGCAATGGACTAGGAGTACGTTAGTCGCTCTGGCAAGTAACAATTACTACATCCCGTACCCTTTCCTCCATCCTGTATGGGCAATTACCACTGATACAAAAGCCCTGGGGAGGAGAGCTTTTATTTTTTGCAAAAGATTACACAGGACTGCTTGGCCAAATGTTATGTTACTTGGCATTTGTATAGCACCTTTTGTATCATTGGTATGATCTCAAAGCGCTGGTAGGTTGAACGCCCTCTGGAACCGTAGTTCAGAGTGAGAGAGTGAGAGAGAAAGTGCATGGGTGCACCGGTATGTGTGCAGCTGGTGTGGTTGTTGCACGATAGCTGCTTCTTAGCAGTAGGTGTGGTGCTGAGGAGATCAGTTGAATGTGTTCAGTCTGGAGGGTGGACACCCAGACTTGGTTCTGGTTGCGTTAGGCCTGAGGAGACGCCTAAGCTAGCCGGTATGTGCTCAGCTAGCAGTGTTTTATTAGGATGATGGGTAGTTTGATGGGTCATGTTAGTATGAGAACAGCTATACTGAATGTGTCATAGTACAGCTGTGTTCTAGTTGGATGGTGGTGTATAGGAGAGAGTAAGCGTAGTAGTGTGCTATTGTGGTAGTCAGTAAATTGCATGCAGCCAGGCACACTCAACGGTGTTGGGAATACCGTCTAAATTCAACGTCAGACCTGGCACAGGTCACCAGGCAGTAATATTTGCAAAATGGCTGATGGGGAGGCCCTTGTCGAAGCCCTGCTAATCACCTGCCAAGGCACGTGGTTCTGAAAAGCGACCGCCGCTGCCTTGGCCCTGATGGCATGAGCATGTATGTCCTTTGCCGGATCCTTATACTGCACTGTGTATGCCTCCTGGATCGGAGTAGTCATCCGTCAAGCTATGGAAGCTTTGGACGCTTGCTGACGCAGCTTTGAGCCACCAAACAAGGCCTCCGTCTTACGGAATGCATTTGTCCTGTCTATATAGATTTGTAATGCTCTCCTGACGTCTAGGCAGTGAAGAGCCCTTTCAGCGTCTTCCTTGGGGTCTGGAAAGAACGTGGAGAGCACCATCTCTGTGTTAATGTGAAAAGATGAGACCACCTTCGGGAGGAACTTCGGGTGTGTGTGGAGCACAGCTTTGTCGCAATGAAACCTATTATAGGGCTCCGAAGCCACTAATGCCTGTATCATGCTGACTCTGAGAGCAGAAGTGAGATCCACTAAGACTGCAGTCTTTAGCATGACCAGTTTGATGTCCATCGTGGCCATGGGTTCGAAAGGTTTGTGCACCAGGGCACTGAGCCACACGTTAAGATCCCAGAGTGGGTGCGGTCGTTAGGCCGGTGGGTACAGTCTGGTCAGACCGGTCACATGCCTTTTTACAACAGTATTGGAAGAAGAGAAGGTAACTGCGTCAGAGTTCCTGTAAGCGAAAATGGCTGCTAATTAAGTCCGGCAGGTGTCCACCTGGACCCCTGATCTAGCCAGGTGGGCCAAGAAGGATAAAACCTGGTCCAGAGTGCAGGCCAGGGGATCAACACAGTTTTCCTTGGACCTTAGGCAGAACCTGGTCCACTTGCTTTTGTACTGTTTTCTCGTAGATAAGCTCCTGGCTTCCTATATGATTTTCAGTTTGTCGCAAGAGAGCTGGAGATATTGAAGAGTTACCTGCCCAGGTACCATGCTGCTAGGGCTAGCCTCTCCGGGTAGGGGTGCAGTACTGTTCACCCCTGCAGGGCAAGGAGGGGGCCCTTCTCAAGTGTGAGGGGAATCTCCGGCTGGGCTGACATCTGACAAAGGTCGGAGAACCAGGGCCTTGTGGCCCACTGCAGTGCAATAAAGATGAGACGCAGCACGCTGCAACTGCCTGATCTTGCTCACTACCTTGTGGATGAGTGGTGTGGGTGGCAATGCATACGCCCACATCCCGTCCCAGGGTATATCTAAGCGGGATCCGCGCTCCAGGCCGCCCCAGGCCGCGGACTGCAGACAAATCCTGTTGCTCTGTCACAAACAGGTCTGTGGCCGGGTGCCCCCATTTGTTGAAGATTTCCCAGAGCACTCTGCCATTTGTAATTGTCAGAGTCCAACCGGCTGAGCCTGTCCGCCTCCAGGTTGGATTCACCCGGGAGATGGACCACTGAGATCCACACATTCTGTGCAATGGCCCACTACCAGACGTCTAGGGTCAACCAGCAAAAAGGAGGGGGATCTGGTGCCCCCCCCCGCTGCTGGTGGAGCAGTCTGTTTGGATACACACTGCACTTCCCCCCGATTACTGGAAGTAAAGACTAGAGTGCAAGCCAAATGGCTTGCAATTCTAGCCAGTTGATGTGGTTCTGCTATTCGTTCCAAGACCGTAGCCCATGGATGGCCTGTGTCCCCACGGCCGCACCCCACCACTGGAGATGAGAAACGTGTCAGGGTATGCTGTATTGGGGCGGTCAGAAGAGCCTGCCGACTATGAGGTTCTCTTCCTGGGCCTACCATCTGAGATCCTGCCGCAAGTGCAGTGGATGCTAACCGACACTCCCTGCTGACCGGATTCCTGGTCCCAGGAAGCCGTGAAATGCAGCTGCAGCCTCCTCATTCGGAGCCTGGTACATGGAATAGCCAGGCGGCATGCCGCTAGTACTCCCAGCAGGTGCTGGAACCACCACGCTGTTTGTTATGCTGCACAAGTGAGCAAAGAGGCCTTGATCGCCGCCATCTTCTCCCTAAAAGGGAATACCCTCTGCTTCTGCGTATCCCAAAGCAGCCCCAAGAAGGCCAGGATTTGAGTAGGACAGAACTGCGATTTCTGGTAGTTGATCGATTTTGCTTTGTGTCTCCTTGGCTCCATCTGGTGAGTGTTTTACTTTGGTGCCCCCTGCCATCTTTCCTCCATCCACCTTCCTTAGCCCCACTTCCCCCTGATTTCGCCCCGTAGCCCCGCCAGTTCTCCGCTTCTTGGTCCCCCAACTCCCGACCCGCCCTCCCGACCCACCCACCGTGCCCCGATTGGCCCCTGGACCATCCTACCGTGGCCATTAACAACCCTCCCAGGGCAGCCCCCTGCCCGGGCAGCCCCATCGGCTAGGACCCAGAGGCAAAGGGCGGCTCCTACAGAAGCGGCTCCAGATCGTATCAGCAGGTATCAGCAGGAGAAGCAAGAAGTCAACAATAAGTGTGGCAACATACTACCCTACCACTCAACCCTAGAAGCCAAACTATTGTACAAATGTTCATACCTTGGTGGCATTGCACTTAAAAGCCCGTCTAATAGCATTGCTGTGATACTGTTGCATCGAGAAAGTGTGCCTAAACAGCGTGTCTGTGGTATAGTTGCATCTAGAAAGGGGGAATTCAACGTTGAATTTAGAAGCGTCCCTAATATCCTCTCTGTGCAAAGTTGAATTTAGAAGT
Source organism: Ambystoma mexicanum (assembly GCF_040938575.1). NCBI lineage: Eukaryota > Metazoa > Chordata > Amphibia > Caudata > Ambystomatidae > Ambystoma > Ambystoma mexicanum. Next base: position 278,124,641 of record NC_090937.1, read on the forward strand.
GTGCCTAATAGCGTGCCCTGGTTGTCTTTAGAAGTGTGCCTAAAACGTGCCTTGCTTGAATTGGAATTGTGCCTATTAGCGTGCCTTGATTGAATTTAGAAGTGTCCCTAAAATCCTCGCTGTGCAAAATTGAATTTAATTGCCTAATATCATCCCTGTGCAAAGTTGAATTTGGTTGCTTAATATCCTCTCTGTGCAAAGTTTAATTTAAAAGTGTGCCTAATCGCGTGCCCTGGTTGACTATTAGTGACTGACAGTATAACCCCCACATAGGTGCATTGTGAATGATAGCATATCGCACTCTTAGCTGAGTTGTGAATGTTAGCTTGTGCCACGCTCAGAGGGAATTGTGAAGATCAGCATGGATCACATGCATACAGAGTTCAGAATGTTAGCATGTACCACATTTTAGACAATTGTGATAAACTGCATGTGCCTAAACCGTCACTGTGTTAATGCTGAATCTAGAAAGTGTGCCTAATGCGTCACTGTGTTAAAATTGAACTTAGAAAGTGTGCCCTAATAGCATCTCTGTGTTAAAGTTGAACCTTGACAGTGTGCCTAATACCATCACTGTTAAAGTTGAACTTAAAAGTGTCCCCTTATAGCGTCACTGTATTAATTGCTAAACCTAGAAAATATGCCTAAAGCGTCACTGTGTTAAAGTCTAATCTAGAAGGTTTTCCCAACATCATTGAGTGTGCCCAAATAGCGTCACTGTCTTAAAGCTGAACTTAGAAATGTGCCCCAATAGCATCTCTGTGCTAATGTTGAATCTAGACGCTATTCCAACATCATTAAGTGTGCCCAAATAGCATCTCTATGTTAAAGCTGAACTTAGAAACGTGCCCGAATAGCATCACTGGGCTAATTTTGAATCTAGACATTACTCAACATCGACTGAACACATTCAATTGATCTCCTCTGCACCACACCTACCGTAAAAGAAGCAGCTTTCATGCAACAACCACACCAGCTGCACACATACCTGGTGTGTGTGTGTGTTCCCCTCTCCCTTCTCCCTTCTCCCACTGCGGTTCCCAAGGGCATTCAACCTACCAGCGCCTTGAGACTATACCAATGGTACATAAAGCACTATACAAATGCAAAATAACATAACCCCAGCTCGTAGAGTGTAGTCAAGAGTCTGTCCACAGAGGACCTGACCTGCTCCGGCGCCCTCCCTCTGACTAGCCAGTCGTTGAGCTAGGGTTAATACATGCAGGCCCCAACTTCTGAGCAGGGCCGCCAGAGCATTCATAAGCCTTGTGAACTTCGTTCAGACCGAAGGATAGCACTGTGTATTGAAAATGCAAACCCATGACCCGGAACCTGAGGAAGGCCCAGTGGGGTTGCACTATGGAGACATGAAGATACACATCTTTCGCAGAGTGTCTCGGCTATGATAGCTAGCGTCACCATTTTGAATTTCTGCAAAGGTAGGTGAGGAATGAAAGATCTACCACCACTCGCAGGCCCGTCTGGTTCTTTTGAATGGCGAAGATGCAGGAGTAAAAGCCCTGGTTCTATTGAGGGAGAGTGACATCCTCCACTGCCTCGCTCAGCACGAGGGAACGAATCTCTGCTAATAATGAGGGTGTTCCCAACTGTGGGAGAAGGGGGAATAATGGGATGGGAAGGCGGAAGCACATGGAGATTACTGAGATCACCCAGGGGTCCAGACAGCGTAAGCTTGCACTGTGTTGGGCAAGCCGGCCCCCGACTGGGATGCTGTGGACCTCAAAAGAGCAGTCAATGTTTCTTTGGGTCTGAGGCGTACGACTGGTAGGGGAGACTGGAAGAACCCCTTATCTGCAGACTTCTGCTGTTTCTGCCTGTGCCAATTTGGGGACCTATCCGGCTGTCTTGCTCGACAGTCCTGAAACGCCCAGAATCCTACAAAGGATCGCCCCTTGTCTGCGCGGGAAAGAAGCCTTATGTAGAGGAGCAAGGCTGTATTTCTGGCTTTCCTGTCCAGGTAGCCACAAAACCCACCAAAGGACCTCTTGACTGGAATTGCTGGAGAAAAACGACTGCTGAAAGCGTTTGTGTGCTTCCTTTTATTCAGCATTTTGTCAGTGGATGGATTAAACCAATCCTGTCTGTCAAAGGACTATTCCAGAATTCAGTCTTGCTGCAAACATCCATGCTACTCTGCACCCAAAGCCATGCCCCCAACGGAGGGGCATAGCTGTGGGCACTAAGGTGGTGCTGATGTGGTGGACGGAAGCTTCAAGCAGGTCCTGAGCAACGAGCTTGGCCTAGATCACCCCAGATTTAAATGCTTCCTGCTTCTTGGTGGGAACAAAAGACAATATTCCCCCCAAAGCTGTTTGTTGGCATTGGCCAGAAGCACGTCAGTATTTGTCTGTCTGAAGTGCAACGAGGCGTTGATATAGACTTAGCAACCACAGGCCTCCAGAAGTGTCGTCCTTATTCAATAAGGCTAGCAGTAAGGAGGAGCTGCTTGAAGCAAGCTTAGCATAAAGTGATTCATATGCTATCACCGCCAAGTGAGGTTATGGGTGCGTGGTGAGGCACACGTTTTGGTGATTGTCCTCTACACACCTCAAGTCTCATATTGGTGGCTTGCACTACGTGAGGCTTTTCCCAGATCTTGCAAGCTTCTGCCAAAAAGTCCTCCTGGATTTGTACATCAGATCTGCCGGAAGATCTGATGGAAAAGACCATGGAGAGGACATCTGACTCTTGTTGAGGTTCTTCACAAGGGGGAACTCCCAGGAACTCAGACAGGCTGGTATCATCTAGTACTTTGCCTCAGCTGAATGAGGAATATAGTCCTCTGCTTTGCTTGACAAATCTTTGTCTGTGGGTCGGAAAGGTCTGTATTTGGAGCAGATAGCTGCTGAGGCAGCAACTGGAATTCAGAGAGGCTTTGGTTGGGTTGGCGGTGCTTGCAGAGGGTCAGATGGTGCTGTGTGCAGGCCCTGGTGCGTGAGGGAGACTTGCCGCTGCTGTGTTGTAGACTAGGTCAGCGCGACTGCATGCAATGGGGTGTCTGGAGATGTAGGCAGCTGGGGCATGTCACTAATAAGCCCCTAAGAATACAGTTTCATGGCTCTAGACCTCATAAGAGTTTGAAATCTGTCGAAGAACTGGTCCTCAGGCTAGTCTGAGACTGGGTGGCTGTCGACTGAGTCAACATGACTGCTGGCAGCGCGGAAGGAGATGGAACCCATAATGGTAGTCTACATCGAGCCATCCAAGAAGGAGGAGCCAATGGAGGAGGTGCAGGTATCTGATAAGAAATACTCCAGTTGTACAGCCAGTCTGAACAGGGCATGAATGATCTCTGTGGTACTGTGGTAGGAAGAGGCACTGTAGATTCATGGTGCCTGGGCATAAACCGCACAGCCAGTTCACCTGGCAAAGCACCGGCCGGTGATCCACGGTCAATGACATGGTGGTCCGTACCAGTAGAAGGTATTGCTTTGGGAATTGTCCGTGTATGCTTTGACATTTTGGGGTGCTCCTCGTGCACCATCATTTGGTTGTCCATTTTGTAAGCACCAAGGCCTGAAGAGTGAGGGACACAAGGCTGTTAGCCTACCAATGTGAAGCCCCTGAAGTTATGCCCTTAAGCATGGATCCAGGTAGCAGAGGCGTAGACAGGGTAGGGCCTCAGTGGGCAAGGCCCACCCAAAAGCTACATTGTGGTGGGCCCAACTACATTAGCTTCAGGCTCCCCTTGTTAGACACTCCTGGCTATGTCTCAGCCAGGTAGTAGTGACAGTGGGACTCACATGCATAGGCCCAGGAGTTACCGAAGTGCCCTCAGCAAGGACATTGCAGGTAACACCTGCCCCCTTGGAACTTACTCCGGTACAAGGCCTCAAAGTACCTTCAGCCTATAGCCAGAGTGAGCTGTTTCAGGGTCTGGGCTACCCCACAGTGTCTTGGAGGATCCCTCCAGCACACTACGGTCCTAAAGAGTCATCAAAGGGCTGGGGTGGCTGCGAAAAAAGGGTTCTTACCTCAGTAGAGCATGAAGCCCTTTGACAAGGATCTCGGATGTACTCTTTCACAAGTTGGAAAGCACCAAAAAGATTCTGCTGCTGACAGTATGCGACTAAGAGTGCAAAAACCAGAGCCGAACACGACGGGCAAGCATTCCAGACACGGACAGGGACCAAGCATCTAAGAAGCTGTCTGGTGGCAGGAATATACTGACACACGAGTAAATCCTGTTATCACCGGCATACTGCATGCCCATGCAACACATTTAAAGTAGTAGTAGTTGGTCATTTATATAGCACCTTTATCCGAATAGTATGGCCTTAACGCGCTTGTGGTTGGACTTTGGGGACCGAAGTCCAAGGTATGGGAAAATTGTCAGAAGGATAACAATGCTCGTGTGCATTTGGCCAACATACGGAGTTAAGGTGGGCTGGCAGAGCTCCAGTAAGCTACTGCGGATGGGTGCTGAGGTGGTCAGGAGAGTGCGTGAATGCAAGAGACTAGTTATTTGTCCAGCAAGACCGCATTTTATCATAGGTGGTCGCTGCATTCTGATGGCAGAGGTGTTGTGCTTTGTGTTTTAGTCTGGTGTTGGAGGCGAATCATTATGTGTCCAGCTAGACCAGATTATTGTTGTAGGTCGTTGCTGCATTCTCATGCATTCAGGTGGGTAGCTGTGCCTGCAGCAGATGTAATTGTAATTGGTTATTTATAACATGCTTAATACCCATCATTAATCTTCCAGGTGCAATACCAAGGCTAAGTGCAATAGAAAGGCTACCCTCAAAACTTGTAGGTGCAATAGACCGGCAATCCCAATAGATCTAATAAGTGCAATAGACACACTATCCTAGTTCATCTGCAAGCGCAATAGACAGGCTATCCTAATACATCTTCTAAGTGCAATAGACAGGCTACCGTCATATCTTCCTTAACAGAGTGGCTATCCCTATATATCTTCTAGTATAATAGACAGGCTATCCTTAGAAGTGCAATAGAAGCCCACCGCAGACAATTCACCTAAGTGCAAACACTGCCTGCCCTCAAAGTTCCTCCCCGTGCAAGACACCGACCCTTAGCGCCCCCCCCACCCAGACTCCTCTGAGTGCAATACCCTGGTCACTTTTGCCATGGATCTAGTTTCACATCATAGCTAAACCTCACATTAGTTCCAAGTGCCATACACAGAGGTCATCACATTGGTTAACGATAGTGCACAGTGTAGGTCAACAACAGGTTAGGCGCAGGTAATAGTGATGAGGAGTGGCAGGGTTTTATCAAAGCACAGTAATGCTGTGCCCCCCACCTGTACCACCTTACCTGGGGTGTAGCCGTAGGGTGTTCGGTGCAGCATCCAGGGACAAACGGGGAATGAGAGCTGCCCAGGAAAGGGTGCTGCTCTTTGCCTCTGGCCCTTAGATGGCTGCCTGGGCAAGGCTGCCCTGGAGGCCTCAGTGAAGAGGCACTAGAGGGTGAAAAAAATGAAACCAAAATTCGGGAGTGCAAAATTAAATCATTAATTGTGGCAGGGAAATTAAATAATTAAATGCAACATGGAAAATAATTAAATATGGCAAGGAGTGGTGGCTCTAAATAGTAAAATACGGGTTGGCGGGCGGAGTGGATGGGCACTTGCCCTAATCAAGTGCACCAAGCAAAGACGAAAGAGCAGGTACCACAGCATTGGTCTGCATATTGGAAAGAAGGGGGAGAAAGGGTGAAGCTGTTTTTTTTTTTTGCAGTGCAACACACTTCGGTCGAGTCACCGCAGGATAGGCTCCCAAATCAGTATGGAGGAAAGGGGATAAGAGTATGCAGCTTACACCTCTTCAAAAGTACAAGCAATACACATTTTTAAATAAAAACAAAATAGAGTAACAAAGCTTAAAGAAATTATATGTATGTGCCCAGGGCAGTAGGAGTGGTAAGCACAAAAAGGTTGTAACAAGGATTTAGTACTCAAGATCAGTTTAAATAAACAACCAAACTGAAGCAGGAGGATTCCTCAATGATGAATTGCGATCAAAAGAAAGGTCTCTTACAAAGTTCCTTGCTTGGGCTCGTCTTGGCCATGCTCCAATGCCCAAAGGAATACCCTGGTCTTATTATCGGTTTGCAGGTTTTTAGGGTTCCCAAACCCACTTTCAAGGAATCTGTGTTTGGGGGTTCTCTAGGGCCAACATGCCACGGCGTGATTGAATCTTAGGGTGTCTTCCAAATGTCTGAAAGAGATGGATCTTTCATAACACTAGTCCACTCTACCAGTGTTTCCAGGAAGGGTTTGAGGAGTTCCCAGTCACATGAACAACTCCCCAAGGTGCTACTATTCACTCCACACCGGACATAACCATGCTCCCCCCATGGTTAGGTGGTACCATCTCACACCTCTTCCCAGCCTTTAAGGATGCCCTTGATAGTTCTGGTCCGTTGGAAGCGCTGAGATTTCTGCAGCTAGTAAGGGGCACGGCTTTCCTCTCTATTCCTTGGGTCTTTGAACTATTTCCCCCCTCTAGTTTCTCTCCACACTCCTCCCCAGATGGCAATGGTTATTTTTCCCTTTCTTTCACCTCTATCTTGTCCTCTACGAATATCACTCCACATACTTCAATACCCCTTTCCAGATGGTAACAATTCTCCTCCAATTTAACCTCATTCAAACTTCATCCAGCTCCTTCTCCAACTCCCCACCCTCTGACTGAGGAAGCTGGCTGTTATAATCCCGTCCATTCTTCCTTTGGGCAGTGCTTCGAGGCATGGGTGTAGAGACTCTGGTCAGCCTCGCTGCGGTCACGCGCACCCTCGGGTTATGTTATGGAATGTGGGCTGCGTGACCACAGGAGGCGGTTGCAGTTTGAACTAGTTTGAGCCTGGCCATGAAGGGCTCCGGGGGGCTCCTAAAATAAAAGACTTACCCGCGTACCCTGTGTTGTCCGACTTCCTTCATCTGGCGACGAGGAAGAGGCACAGGGAGCCCGCCGCGGAGCCCAGCGACGTTCCTCTCCAAGTGATTGAGGGACATCCGCAGCGCTGGGGGCGAGTCCTTGCGACCGGCAGAGCAGGTCGCACGGTGAGCGGAGGGGCGTGAGGCCGGACTGTCTCGGCGGCGGCCAGTGTACAAGGTGCTGCGGGGAGACGGTCCAGGTGACGCTGCAGGAAGAGCGTCCCCGCCTCTGCTCTGAGCGGACGCACGTAGCATCAGAAGGATCCCACGCAGCTATTCCTGGTTGGTGCCGCCCACCCCGGCTCCTATTGTGCGGGAAGGTGAGGAGCTGGGGAGGAGGGGCAGGGCACAACCGGAGGGGGAGGCATAATTTAGTGGCAAGAGTGCCAATCAGAGGCCACAAGAAGGGGAGGTGCCTCCCAAAGAATAACATTGGAACTGTTCAATGGCAACTATAGAGGAATTACTACAGTACATTGGGAAGTATTGAAGGACTTGCAAAAGCAAGGATAATATTGAGACTGTTGATTTGGCAACAAGAAGGTTACTGCTACAGGCATTCGGGAGTATTATAGAACTTACAAAAGCAAGGAACAGTTTACCTTAAGGGACATAAGAGAGTACAATTGTATAATTGTGCAGATTGGTGTGACCAGTGCACCATAATAACACATAAGGATGGCAGCTGCAAGTATGTCACCACCACCACCGTTTTTGCCAGAACCAGGTGCTCCATCAATAAGGTGGGACAGGTGGAAGAAACTGTTTGACACCTACCTAATTGCCATAGGAGGTGATAAATTTGCATCGGCAAGAAAAAAAGCAATATTACTCCACAATTTGGGGACTGAAGGCAGATGTGTGTATGATGGATTGCCTGATCTTCCACAACAGGGACAAGGAGAAGTGGACCAATACTCCATGGCGGAAAGGAAGTTGGAAATCCATTTTGAAGCCAAGAAGAACATAACGTTTGAAAGACATCAGTTCTTCCAGAGGGTGCAAGATGCGCAAGAACCAGTGGAGAACTTTATTGCAGCATTGAGGTCACTTAGCCATACATGCGAGTTTGGACTACTCACTGACTCTCATAAGAGACCAATTGGTCCGGTCACGAATAATGTGAAAATACAGGAGAGGCTATTATCGAAAGATGCATCACTGGAGTCAGCTATAGACATGGCTAGAAGTATGGAACAGACCCATAAGTATATGTCAACTATGAAAGGAGAGAAGCCAGAGGGAGAAGTGGCTGCAGCGAGGGGATTTCGCAAGGGAGTCCCGAACAAGGAAGTAAGATGTTACAAGTGTGGGAGCAACCGCCACATCTCCACAAGCATGTTTTGTCCAGCCAGAAACATCTCGCGCTTGAAATGCAAAAAGGGCCATTTAGCGAGAGTTTGTCGGGAGTCGGAAGTGGTGCAAAATATTGAAGCAGGAGGAAAAGTGCCTGAACAAGAAGAGGATCACGCAATGGGAATGAGCAGCCAAGCAAAGCATGTGCTGGAAGTATCGGAAGTCTCAGCCAAGGGCAGTGCACCCACGGATGTGTTCATGATCAATGGGAAAATAGTAACAATGAAAGTGGACAGTTGCTCGCCGTGGACTTTGATGTCAAAGGCAACATTTCTGGGTTGCATGCAAGGAGATGTGAAGCAATTGAGGGAGCACAATATTGAACCTTATGTGTATGGGAACATGAGAATTGAAATTGTGGGGATGTTCAAAGCTTCCATTAAGTATAAAGGGAGGAGCTGCGAATCAGAGATATATGTTACTCAAGAAGGTTCATCACTCCTGGGGTGGGGTGAACAGTGGAAGTTGGGAATCAGAATTCAAGCAAATGCGGAGAGGCCTATTGATGTAGCTGAGATGAAGGACAAGTGGGAGAAGGAATACCCTAGAGTGTTTCAAGATGATCTGGGGATGTTGAAAGGATTTGAACACCAAATTCAGCTGAAGGCGGGTGCCAGTCCAAAGGTACACAAGGTGAGGCCTGGGCCTCATGAATTGAGTGAGAAGCTAAAGGTAGAAATAGAGTTGTTACTTCAAAGAGGAATAATAGAGAGGAGTGAAAGCTCGGAATGGCTGTCGCCGGTGGTGGTGGCCGCGAAGGCAAATGGGGACATTAGACTATGTGTAGACTTGCGAGATCTGAATAGGAACATCTTAATAGACAGACATCCCCTGCCGATACTTGGTGACCAATTATCTGTGCTAAACAATGCCAAAGTGTTTTCAGTCATTGATCTTTCGCAAGCGTACCATCAGATTCCACTGAAGGAGGATTGTCAACACTAGACGGCGTTTGTTACGGTGTTTGGAACCTTTAAGTACTGCAGGATGCCGTTTGGGCTCGCCTCGGCGGCGGCTGTATTCCAAAGGGTGATGGAGACAGTGTTGGACGGACTAAAAAACTTAATTGTGTTCCAGGATGATATTATGATTTATGCTAGTTCCACTGCAGAACATGATGAAGTGTTGAGACAGGTGTTGAGCAGATTGAGTGAGGCAGGGTTAACGGTGAAAAGGAGCAAATGTAAGATTGCGGTGAGCAAAGTAGAGCATCTCGGACATGAGATTGATGAACAAGGGGTGAGACCTAAGAGGAATTTAGTAGAGGCAGTAAAGTGTGCACCTGTGCCAAAAGATAAACAAGTGAAGTCATTTTTAGGTTTAGCCGAATATTATCATAAGTTTGTAAAAGATTTTGCCAAAGTGTCTATTCCTTCAAGAATGTTGCTCAAGAAGGGTGGGGAATTTGTATGGTCAGCCGAGTGTGAAATGGCTTTTGAGTGTATCAAGCAAGCGGTGAGTGAGGCACCATCCATAGGTAGGTTTGATCCCAAGTATAAGATTGTTTTGGTGGTTGATGCGAGCATGTTAGGGCTGGGTGCAACATTGGTGCAGTATGACAGGGATAATACTGAGAGAGTTATTTCATTTGCGTCTAGGACACGAAGAGGTGCGGAGTGCAAATATTCTGTCATTGAAAGGGAAACGTTGGCAATGTTCTGGGCGGCGAGTCATTTTAAATACTTCTTGTGGGGAAGAAGATTCGTAGTCAGGTCGGACCACAAGCCCATGGTTCAGCTCTTTGAAAGTGGAAGATGGGTGTTGGGTTCCCCAAGAATAAGTAGATGGGGTTTGGGACTCCAAAATTTTAACTTTGATGTGAGCTACTTGCCGGGGAAGAGGAATGTGGCGGCGGACTGCCTGTCCAGGCTGCCAGTAAACAGTAATCTGGTGGAAGAAAAGGAGGCAGAGGAGGAGTCAGTAGTGGCCGAAATACAGAGTGCAATTAGTAAGGAAGAGTGGACACAGGAAGAAGATTTAGATGAGGATCTTAAGCTTGTAAAGAGTTGGACAGTGAGGGGGTGGCCTGCAAAAAGAAACTTGGATAGTAAATTCAATACCTGGTGGGAGATAAAGGATGAGTTGAACTTGTGTGAAAGCAGATTAAGGAGGGGCAGATGCATTGTTCCCCCGCAGTCACTTAGGTCTGTATTGGTGAGACTGGCACATCAGGGACATCCAGGAGAGGCTGCTATGAAAAGGAAATTGAGACAGAGCTATTGGTGGCCGGGAATCGATAGAAGTGCTGAAAGATATGTCAAAGATTGCATGACTTGCCAAACTAGCGAGAAATGTAGAGTGGTAAGAGAAGCTCCGCTAATAGCTAATGTGATACCAGACCAGCCTTGGAGAAATTTGGCAGTGGATATAATGGGTCCCGTAACTGGGCTGGGAGAAGGCCTAAAATTTATGTTTGTAGTGGTAGATTTTCACTCCAAATGGTTTGAATGGGAGGCCGTAAAAGAGGTCACGGCTAAGGAGTCGATTGGTTTCTTGGAGAGAGTTTTTCTTAAGGAAGGTGTACCTGTTGAAATTGTGTCTGATAACGGGGTACAATTTGTATCTGTGGCAATGAAAAAATTTCTTGCAGGCTATGGCATAAAACACAGGAGGACGGCGCTGTATAATCCCAAGGCGAAGGTCTTGTTAAAAGAGTCAACAGGTACATAAAAGGAGGCCTGCAGATGGCCATGAAATCGGGACAACCATGGAGGGAGGTGTTAAAAATGGTAACATGGAATTAGGTTACTACACCGCACTCTGTGACTGGTGTATCTCCATTTGTGTCTATGAAAGGTAGAGAACCTGGAACAAGGCTTTGCCCAGGATGGCTAGGTATGGCCAAAGTGGTTAATGTTGATCGTGAGCACATAATGAGACTCATTACTTTGAGTCAAGAAAGAAATAAGGAATTGTTTGATTACAGGATGAAGGTGAAGGAACGACAATGGAAGGTTGGAGAGATGGTATATGTTAAAAATCCTAGGGTTGTGAACAAATGTGTGGAAAGTAAATTTCTGGGACCGAAAAGGATATGTGCAGTAAAGAGTAACGTTGTCATATTGGAAGGAGGAGAAGTCTGGTCAAAAGGAAGATTGGCAAGAGTGGGGAATGGTAAAGAGAATGAGTGGGTTAAGCAAGTGAAAGGAAGGGAAGTGAATGTGAACGATAATATGGAATTGGGAGAAGAGATGAAAGGAAGGGTGGTAAATGTGAACAGTGATGGCCCGGCGTGAGAACCAATGAAGAAGGTTTGCATAGATCTAGATCGAAGACTGTGTGGATGAAAGATTATGAAACTTGATATACAAATATGAATTACATGTCAGATCCCATTACATGATTTTAGCATTTGACTTTTATGCTTTAGCATATATTTCTTATATACTGCGTTTGCTACAAGTGGTTATATTGTTCTCCTTACTTATTCTTCTTCAAATATTCTGTTTTGTTATGTTTTCCCTAAAGGGGAAAGATGTGTAGAGACTATTGTCAGCCTCGCTGCGGTCACGGGCACCCTCAGGTTATGTTACGGAACGTGGGCCGCGTGACCACAGGAGGCGGTTGCAGTTTGAACTAGTTTGAGCCTGGCCACGAAGGGCTCCGGGGGGGGGCTCCTAAAATAAAAGACTTACCCGCGTACCCGGTGTTGTCCGACTTCCTTCAATGGGTTTCACTAGTCTACTGTGGGTCGAGATGGTCTGTGATTGGGCCATGTTTCACGGTCAGGTGGGCTGGCCTGACCTTGCATCACCATCTTGGATTTTATAACTACTCTGGGCCTGTGTGAGGTCCCTGTTACTTCTCCCCAGGTCTCCTCTGTTGGGTATAGGGTTTCAGGTTGGGGTGCATTGGAAATTATGTCTGGGCATCAGAAAACCCAGAACACCATTCTAGAAGAACCAAGCCAGCATCCCTCTTTCCGTTTCTCCCAATCCCAGAACTTCCTCACCATCTACTTTAGGCAGGGTTCCACCCCAACCCCACAAGTTGGACCTTAGTCTTCCATCACTCCTAGGAGGAAGGGTGTAGTACTAAGGTACAGTTCATCCCCCATAAGCACATACTGAAGGCAAGCCCCCACACAGTATCATTTACAGATAAACATACCATTTATAAACAGTAAAGTTTTAAGAAATGTCCACAGAAAAGCAAGTCATTTAATGTTTTAATACAGATTGCACTTTTATTTTCAAGTGCCAACAAGAGACACAAACAGTTTTGAAATCTACAGCATACACCTTTTCAAGTATAGAAAAGCGCATCAGTAATTTGAGAGATTTAAAAATTGGGAACGCAGTTTTTTAAGCCTGAACAACAACTTTATAAAAATCCAAAGTGTTCCTACAAATGACAAAGTCCTCTCCCAGCAGGTATTGAGTACATTTCACCAGGCAAGTCATTTCTCCAGGTACACAGTTAATTGAAAGAAATATGCAACAGTTGCCCATAGTGTTCAGTGGGACAAAGTCTGAAGATTAGCTCATGGTTATTGAGGAATGGTAGGTAATTGAGCTGAGGGGAAAGCAACCTTCAGTCCAGAGTGTCCTGGGTACAAAATGTGCACTCTTCACTGGCTAGTGACATTTCACTCTTGGCGATCTGTGTATATACAAAATGTAGGCGGTTAGTGACTTATGGCTGGCTACGACCTTGCAACTTTGAAATTGTGCACCCTGCGTTAGAGTACTAGGTTCAACAACCAGAGGGCCAAAGAGATAGGTTCATACAGCAGCCACATAATGAAGAAATGTTTGCATTCAGGGGGCCTTAAAAAAAGGGTTGCATATGATGCCCCAATAGGCTGGAAAACAGCAACAGATTGAAAGTTGGATGACCCAGAGAGGGTGAACCAGGCTGATTGCTAATGAAGAAGTCCCAGAGTGACGGGTGGAGTGGTTACTTAATGAAGAAATATCCATGCTTGAAGCAGCAGCAGACAAGCAGCAGACTCCCTCACTTCAGGTGCAGTGAGCATTGTAGTGAGCATTGTGGGTCCAAGAGGTTTCAAGGTAATACGAAAAGGCTACAGTCATGAATGTTCCAACCAGCAAGACTCAGTGTCAAGCGGATAATTAGTACAGGCGAACAGACTGCTTCAAGGCTCCTCAGGGACATGCATGGTCTCCAGCAGCTCTGGGTATGGTCCTCGTTTCAGGTTGCTAATCTGCAGAACAGTCTGTGTTCACCCTACATTTAGCAAAGTGGCAGGGGATTAATGTTGCCAACAATCCACAGCTGTGCAAGTTTCAAAGATTTGGCATCCATCCAATCAGGATGGTCCAGCGAATTTCACAGGCGCACACACACACACACAGAAGTATCTGAGAGAAACCGTATCCAGCCTTAACCATACACTAGTTGCATGTGGATGCCTTTGGGACCTTTAGAAGAATGGCACACGGAGGAACAGCCATTTGATTGTTCTTTGTGGCCCACACAGAGACCACAAAATGATCATGGTGTAAGACTTTTGAAATGCATTGGAAGTCTCTCTGCTCCTGTTCAAGGATTAAGCGGCTGTTAACGCAATAAAAACTCAGTGGTGTAAAAGGTTGGTCTGCCATCAGCCTACCGCCCAATACACTTGCTAGGTGACAAAACACTTGGGACAAAATGAGGCGCACTGGGAGCACACATGCCAGGCAGCCAACTAGCTACTAAGGACAGCAGAACATAAATGTGTTGCAGCTGTCAGAAGATGTTAAAGTCACTTTTTCAGCAAAAAGGAAATCTAGAAACCAAAAAGCCAGTAAACATTTTAGGGCACGAAAGCTAGCAAAAGAAATTCCAAAAATGAAATTCTCACTTAGTGTTTTTGTTCCGGTCACCGATGGGATTAACTGCAGCTGTTGGCTGCGTGCTGGTCCACTCAGAGGCTTCAAAACACCTGGTGACCATTCTGAAAATGTGCAGAATTCCTGCCCTTCCCCCAGCATCCATGTGGCTACATGCTGCGAAATGCAGGAAACTATCTGGGTCCCCCGAATCTAGTCCCCACTTTCCCCAGGTTCCATGAGCAGGGTGCATGAGCGGACCACATGGTTTATAGGCATCTCTCTGTCTTGCATGACCTGCACTGCCATGTTTCAGGTGGAAGAACCGGCGAACTGTACACATAACAAGCACAAATGTGTAGTGGGCGGGGATGTCACAAAAAAGAAGATCGGTCATGTTCGCGCAGCTTCTCGGTTTCAGCACTGGTGTCATCTTTCCTGGTCTACAGCACCTCCACATTGCTCATGGATGAAAACAGAGCAGAACTACATATAAAAGAACTAATCCACCAACATGTTTTCTTTTTCACCCACCCAAGAATGAATTGGAACTATTTTGGAAAGAGCTTAGAGGTTTATAATCAATGTATATACATAGAAAAATGCCACACAAAAAACGAGTATTTACCAATTTTAGAAGTGTAGACTAACAGTAGAATTCTCGCAAGAACTTCAAATAATACTAACTGGAGCAATAGCAAACTAACAAAGTAAAGAGTGCAGTAGTGTTTACCAAACAAGGCCATCTTCCTGATGGACAAAGGGATCAATTAGCGGGTTAATTCTAAAAGACTTGGAGGGGTGGCCCGGAAGCCAAGAATCTCTATATATATTCCAATAACTGCCTTGCTGGCTATACATCACTCTGGGGAAACATTCCCAAAACATAAAATACTTGGAAAAAGATTTCTAGAAATAGTTTAGCACTTCCATTACCACAAATGAAGGCCAAAATGTCACTTCTCATGGCATTGCTTTTTCTAAGGACTAGATTCGGATATTGCCAAGTAGTAATTAGATGGAACTTCAACATGTGCATGTACAGCAGGGACAGGGTATGAATGGAGAAATATTGTAGGTGACGCCCAATGACGTCCATGAATGCACATACTCTGAAACGCAGAGACATAAAACTAACCAAACTGGAAAGGATACGGTAAGATGAAACAGACATCAGCAGACATGTATTAATTACTTGCATGCTTATAAATGAAGGCATCAACACTTTCCGCACAACAAAAATAGCACAGTAAATATGACATGCATTACTTACTGTAAAAGTAAGTCTGATGATTGTATCTGCTTAGATTGACATGCTGTGCATAGTCTGACATCCAGTGGTCACTGCGGAGTAAAAGGTGACGTTGACATAGGCGTATCTGTAATACTATCCCTATAGTGACGTGTAGTGTACCCACAATCCCTCACGCGTCGAGGTCCCTCTGTATTATTTCTGCTCTGAGGGAGCCTTGTTAGTACGTGAGTGAGTACAGAAAAGAGAGAAAGTAATAAGATGTCTATGTTCCTTCCATCCGAGCGGGGAGGAAGGGTGGGCGCATGTGAATCTACGCAAATACCATCATCAGAAATGCTTTTACGGTAAGTAATGCATGTCTTCTGATGTTTGTTAATCTGCTTAGAATCACATGCTGTGCATAGACTAGCGAGCAGTACCTGGAGTTGGAGGTGGGTTGTGAGAAGGAACAGTAGATAAAAGATGTCTTAGTACTGCTTGTCCCACCTGGGAATCAGATCTAGAAAGGGCATCTAGACAGTAGTGTTTTGGAAAGGTGTGTACAGAACTCCAGGTTGCCGCTTTGCAAATGGACTCAAGGGGAACATTTGCAATGAATGCTATGGAAGCCCCAGTGCCTCGGGCAGAGTGCTCCTGGTTTGAAGGGCAGTTCTCTCTTAGCAAGAGTGTAACGGAGTGATGCATTGGACAATCCATCTAGATATAGTGGATTTGGAAACTACATCTCCTTCTCT
Source organism: Ambystoma mexicanum (assembly GCF_040938575.1). Classification (NCBI taxonomy): domain Eukaryota; kingdom Metazoa; phylum Chordata; class Amphibia; order Caudata; family Ambystomatidae; genus Ambystoma; species Ambystoma mexicanum. The sequence continues at coordinate 278,140,682 of NC_090937.1, forward strand.
TCCTGCCGCCACCGAGGAAAAGAATTGATTAGTCTTTCTCAGTCTTTCCATATAAAACATGACTGCTCTGTGCACATCAAGTGTGTGCAGGCTCTTTTCTCCCAAGTTTGATGTGTTTTGAAAGAACGTTGGTAGCTCTATAGACTGGTTGAGACTTTCCACCATGACCCCTTATGTTGAGACGTAGTGCAGCTAGGTGAACTTTAATAGAATTAAAGACAAATCCTGAGTCTAACAAGTGAGTCAGGCATAGGACAATTTGTGTGGGAGAGCAGTCAACGGGGTTGATGCTTTTAGCCCTACACCAGATGACAAACCGTTTCCACTTGCTAGAATAGCAGTAATGAGTGTTCAGTTTCCTTGCCTCTAAAAATGTCCATGCATCTCTGAGGGAGCTGCAAATGTCCAAATTCTATGACCTCAGGAGCCAGGCTGCTAAATTCAGGGTCTGTGGGCATGGGTGCAGCGTTTTGGCCCTGTCCTGTGACAGCATGTTGTACGGGCAGGGTAGTTTCACCGGTGGAGACAGTGTCATCTCCATCAGGTGAGCGAACCAGGGTTTCCGAGCCCACATTGGGGCCACTAATATCATGGTAACTGTTTCCTGGTGCATCTTGTGCACTATCTTGTTGAGAAGGGGAGTCGGCGGGGGGGGGAGGGGGAAGCGTAAACAAATTTCCCTGACCATGTTATCCAGAGACCGTTCCCCTTGGAGCAGTTCTGGGGGGTACCTGGAGGTGTAATCTTGGCATTGGGTGTTCTCCAGAGTTGCGAACAGATCTATTTCTGGGAAGCCCCATTCTACGAAAACGTTGGAGACGAGGTCTTCTTGTAATCGACATTCGTACTCTGCGGGCAGAGGGAGTCTCTGCTGAGTTAGTCTGCCAGAAGATTGAGTTCCGCTGGTACATGTTGAGATAACAGGAACATGTGTCGGAGAGCCCACTTCCAGATGTTCTGGGACATCTTGGACAGTCCTGGAGAGTGAGTGCCCCCTTGCTTGTTCAGGTAGTACATGTCTGTGGTGCTGTCAGTGAGGACCAGCACGGTCTTCCCGTGAAGGTGTGTCTGGAAAGCCTTCAGTGCTTTGAAGACCGCCAGTAGTTCCAGCAAGTTTGTGTGTTTGGACGCTACACTCTGAGTCCAAACTCTGTGTGCAGTCTGATAGGTGAGCGCCCGAGCCTGTGAGGGATGTGTCTGTGGATAGAGTGGCTTCCACTGCGGGGGTGGCGAATGGTTTCCCTATTAAAAGGTTTTCCTTCGACCACCACCACCACCGCAGCGAGAGAACCAGGGCCTGCGAGACCACCACTAGATCGTCTCATTGTCCGCTGGCCTGACACCACTGGCTGTTGAGCCACTCTTGCATTGGACGCATGCGCAGCCGTGCTTGAGGTACCAAATAAATACATGACGCCATCATTCCTAGCAATCGCATGGCTTTGCGTACCGTCACCTCTCGACCAGCTACATATTGAGTGATTTGAAACAGCATATTTTGGACCCTCTCGTTGGAGGGGAAGACAAGGCCGTCCTTTGTTCGAATTAGAGCCCCTAGGAATTGCTCGACTTGGCTGGGGTCTAGGCTGAACTTCTCGTTGATGGAGAAGCCCAGTTGGAACAAAAGGTCCAGTCTTTTGGGTATTTGAGAAGCATGTCTCATAAGAATCCCCTGTTATGAGCCAATCGTCGAGATAAGGGTATACTGGAATGGACAACCTGCGCAGGTGGGCCACTGCCAGTACTTTTGTGAATACCCTCTGCGCTGACGCTATGCCGAAGGGTAGCACTTTGAACTGGTAGTGTTTGCCCACTATCATGAACCTGAGGTATTTTCGGTGCGCTGGCGACATTGAAACATGAAAGTATGCATCTTTCGTGTCCAGTGTTGCCATGTAATCCCCCTGTGAGAGCAGGGGAATTACTTCCTGCAAAGTCACCATATGAATTTTGAGGTTTTACAAATTTGTTCGCTGGGCGAAAAAATCTAGTACAGGGCGCATGGTTAAATCCTTTTTAGGTACAAGTAAGTACACTGAATACATACCCTCCTTTACCTGTGATAGAGGCACGGCCTCTATTGCTCCTTTTTCTAGTAGCAGTTCGACTTCTTGAAGGATGGCGAGGTGCTCCGGTGATAGGCGTCTTCCCCTCGGGGGTCTGAATGTAGGGGACCGACTGAATTCGATGCAGTAACCGTGGGCTATGGTTGACAGTACCCAGCGGTCTGTGGTCATTCCCTCCCATGCTGGTAGAAATTATGTTAACCGGCCCCCGACCAGAGATGCAAGGGAGGGGAGCCGAATCTTCGGGTCATTTGGTGTTGGTAGCCGGGGAGCCTCTAGGAATGGGGCCCAACCTCTTCCCTTGCCACGACGTTGTCCTCTCTGAGCATATTGTCCGCTGGTTCCTTGAGTGGTGGACCATGTTACGCTCACCTGGCTCCCACAGGGGCGTTGGTCGGGCACGGACGGCTGCGGTCTCCACCAATGTGATGCGTAGAGCAGAGATGACTGACTGGACTGGCCCTCCGAATCTTGTCTGCTTGACCCATAGAAGTATTCTCCTGCAAGTGGAGAGATGGATTTAACCACCCGTGGATTCAAGTGATGGCACCCCCCACAGTCCTCCCCACTTATCACTCCGAAGTGCCCTCTCAGCAATCTCACCTTCTACTCTTGAAAGCTGAGCTCTCCATCCTGAATGGATTGCAGGGGCGCGTTGATGCCAGTTACTTCACTGGTTTGAAGGCGTGGGAGAGTTCCGGAGAGTATTGACTCCGAGGTTCCTGGCTAGGACCAGTAAGTATCAAGTTCATAGAGTTCAATATATGTCCGATGTTCACTCTTGTTCCCCCCCTTCCTTCCTTGTCTTGCAGCCGAGTTCGTGAGAAGATGCTCTCGTGGTAGCTGGTGGCACTCAGGTAAGAGTCTGTATTACCCGACGCTGTCTGGTAAATGTTGCACGTGTTTAACGTGTTGTTTTCTCTCTCTTTGCAGGTGCGGCAAGTGAAGATATGGAGAGTTATTAAATAATGCCTCCGGTGGTAATTCAGGTAAGTCTATGGTGATAAGAATTATATTTGTTGGTTTTCTTGCCTCACCTTGCTTTTTTCTTTTGTCCCCCAGGTGCCGGAATTCAGCGGCGAAGAAATGATGGAGGCGGAAGATGCTGCGAGGACTGGTGAGTATGGCGCGGCGCTGCAGCTGGAGATGCGACGCGTACTGAAATGTTCTTTCCAGGTGCAAAGGCGAGATGGATCCAGAATCAGGTGAGGAATTCGAAAATAGTTCATTTTCTAACCTTGTCCTTTTCTTTTAAGAGCTCCAGATTCGAGGCGGGCGTGGCAGAAGACTGGATGCTGGCTGCAGGCACGGTGAGCGTTACGCTGCTGGATGTAGAATAACGCGAAGCGTGTGCCGCTGTTCGGGTGTGGTTTAAATAGCCTCCAAAATAGTTCCAGGTAATAAGTTCCCCAGAACCACGCCCGAGTAAAAAAAATAGTCCCTGTAATAAAATAGTCCCATCCAGGCCTCACGTTGGCTTGGACTCACTTGCAGCATGGACTGCATCAGGTAAGTAAAGTCTATGAGCCTGGCGCCTTTGGCGCCATGACTGATTCCTATGATGAGCCTGGCGCCTAGGGCGCCAGGACCGATTCCTATGATGAGCCTGGCGCCTAAGGCACCAGGACTGAACCCAAACAGCCCCCAGACGGGGCTGTTGGGGTTTTAATAAGTGTTTGGATTCCTGCTCCCGGAGCTGATGGGCTTGGTCCTGATGCCCGGGTGTAGGCATCATGACAGACCAGTTGCCTGCTGAGGAGTACTGTTGTTGGTTTTGTCGTTGGCCACAAAAAAAGCGTCTGTTGCCGTAACCTCGCTTATTAGGAGGTCTTGTGATCTGATCTAGAGTCTTTAGGGTATCAAATTCCTTCTTCGCTGTCTCCAGTGCGTCATCCACCGCCTTACCAAACAGGTTTGAGTCCTCAATTGGTTTGTTGATGAGGGACGCCTGGGTTTCTGGCTTAAAACCAGAGTTCCTGTGCCAGACATGATGCTTGAGAAGTACCCCCTGGACTATTGACTGGCCTGCCGTCTCTGCAGTATCTAGCGTGTTTATAATGATGCTCTGGTTTACCCGAGTACCCTCTGTCACAGTGGCTAACAAACGGGTTCGTAAGGGCTCAGGGACTTCTTCGAGGCCTTCGCGTAAATTTCCCCATTGGGCATCCGCGTAGCTTGCCAGCAAGGTAGTGTGATTGGCAATTCTGGTGGAGAAAGCTGCTGAGGATGTAATCCTTTTTCCCAAGGCATAAAGCTTCTTTCCCTCCTTGTCTGGGGGTGCTTCGCTAGTAGATGGCGGAACCCCTGCCCTTTTCCTTGTGGTGGTTACTACCAAGGAATCAGGTATAGACGGTGAGGGACTAAAAAGTTTCTCAATTCTTGGGTTGACCCCTCTAACCAATGCGGGTGTTGATAAAGATGGTGTGAAGAGGAAGAACCTCTAGCTCACAACAGTCGGCAGCCGGTTGGCGAGAGCGGTCACGAGTCAATACCCGAATGCGGCCGCGCCCGTGAGTTGCTTGAACAAGACCGCCAGAGAAGCAAACCTCACCGCGACTCGGAAAGGAAAGGCAGCGTGTCAGAACTTGGCAAGGAAGCAAACGGCGCCCGCGGTACGGAATTCGACCGCGGGTCGCACTTAGACAATGTGTCGATGAAACCGATAAGCAACATAACACACCCAATCCGGCCACACGGGCTTGGAGTTGGTTGGATAGCACGGTCCCCGACCATGAGGCAGCAATAATACCCGCTCCCCGGGCCTGTTACTTACTACACTCACCTGAAGTTCCCCCCCAACAACAGTCAAAACCAGATAGGAGGGACATGGGAGAATGTAGCGGAGCAACCCTCGACCGGAGGGTAAGGGGGCGGGGCTTCAGGGAATATTTATAGACGTGACAACATAGGTGCCTCTGATTGGTTGATTAGTGTTTTTTCCCTATATAAAAGAGTGAAACTGACAAAGGACGGTGTGTGTTTTTTCCACGCTCTTACAGAACATTCGACCTGAGGGAGAGAGTCACACCAGAGGCGCACTGGGCCTATGAAGATTGAAAGGAGGAATTTGAAGACCCATCCATAACTAAGAAAACTGAATTCGTTTTATTTTTATTATTTTCTTCCACCTGAATAAAGGATTTTAATTTTCTTCATCCCTGCCTTCCTGCCTCATCCTTACAGATGGAATGAGTCGTCCTTTGACTGAGGTGAGAAGGGGAATGGCCTGACTATTAGGTGGTTTCTCCTCAATTATTTTCTCCACAAAGTCTATCTCTGGAGTAATTTCCCCTGTATCAATTTCAAAATGTGCTGCTGCCTTACGTAGCAGTGCATTAAAAGTGGGCTGGTCATCCACCGGTGACGGGTTTCTGACTGGTGTGGTTTGAGGAGAGGACAAGTCCAAAGCGTCAGTCTGTTGACGCCCCTGGAGACTGACAAGGCTGTGAGTCACCTATGTCAGGGTCTTCTCCGAAGTCCTTTCCACCAATGTCTGGGTATTCTTCAAAGCCCTCTACAGGGTCTAGTAGATACTCATTATTTAGGAACTCTTCATCCTCTTGTAAAGTGAGTGTCCTCTTCAGTGAGGTCATATGTATCAATATCCTATTGAAGTGGGTTAAAGAGTCTTGGATATTTGGCCCTAGGGTCTTCATGAAGTATCTCCCTTGGCCTCTTGGGTGTAACGTGTTTAAGGGTGGACATGAACCTATCTAGTTTGTCCATACACGATTGGAACCTTTCTAAAGTCCCTGGGGTAGCCCTGAATGGTCTGGAGGCGGAAAGGGGTGCTCTTCCGCCTGTAGCCGTCGAGAGATCCATCCCATAGTGTGGAGGATCTACTCCCCTCGCCCTCTGAGAAACCTTCTTGTGGGTGCGAGACTGGGGGTGTATCTCTAGGTCTTTCCTTCGCGGCTGGGGTGGGGAGGGGGTGTTCTGGCATACCTTCCGTCTGATTCGGTGTCTCCCAGGCCTTGTGAGCGGGAGTCGGCGATTCATTCGCCGTCTGTCTCTGAGCGTCAGTGGAGACTATTCTAGCTAGGCTTTCAACGACTAAACTGTCTGTGGAGGGCTGGTCATGCACGGTTTTCGGCGGTGCCGGAACGCTTTCGTCGACGGTCTCTTACGAGGCTTGTCGTCTGGCGTTTTGGTGATAGCGCCCTTAGTTGTGGACGGCCCTGTTGCTAGTCGCGCATGCGGCTGCGGGAGGGTTTGTGACCCTTACGGTCGGCAGAGGCTGCCAGTAGATCCTGCGTCTCCGTTGGCGCTAGGGCTTTCTACGCCTTAGTCGGAGGGCCGTGGGTTGTGGGTTTTGTTTTTTGCTTTCCATGTGTGTCGGCGTCGCCAGGGTGTACATCCCCATAAAGTAGGGCATTAGCCGAAACCGGTCGGGGCCGGGGAAAGACGCGGAGGAGCGGGAACGCTCCTAAGAGAGGTCAACAACCTCCGGTACCGTTATCACTGTCCCCCTCGTCACATTCGGCGGCAGCGGGTGAGGAATCAGCCTTTGACATAGCATAGGCTGCCCACCTCTTGACCCTGCAGTCCTTTAAAGTCTTTGGGCGAAGGAGTTTACAGGCCGCACAGCCGTCCTCGTCGTGGTCGAGGGGTAAGCAGCGGTTACACCGCTTATGCTTATCCTTCCACGTGAATTTGCCGTTACGAGGGCAATATCTAAAAGGAGTCCTCGACCCCGAAGGAAAGGGGGGGGGTGAAAGAGAAAGGCATTCTACAAGGAAACAGAAGTGTCCCCACAACCCCCGCTCTCCCTACTGTGTAGGCCGGCGAGGCCCGGCCACGTGTTCAGCAGCGCCCATAGGATCGCCTCCTTGAAACCACCACCGAAGACCTTGACTCGGTGGGGAAGTAGCTTAGCCGTCAAAGGAGGGCTGGAGCCGTTTGTATTTAGCGATAACTGACAAAAAACGGCCAAGGGTCGAATAAATGGTAATGGCAATGTCTCTTACGAGCTCTGCATAAGGCGACCAGTATTCTGGGCAGAAAAAAAACAATCTGAGGGATCTTGACGCGTGAGGGATTGTGGGTACACTACATGTCACTATGGGGATAGTATTACAGATACGCCTATGTCGACGTCCCCTGTTCGACTACGAAAAACAAAATGCAATATTCTGCAGTGACCACTGGATGTCGGACTGTGCACAGCATTGGATTCTAAGCAGATTAACAAACATCAGAAATGTATGTTACTAAAGCAGACAGCATAAATGATATCTTTAGAAATAAAAAGCAGAAAAAGCAGAGGCCATGACATTGCAATGGTTCATCTATATGCACAAAATGTCCAGGTATAATACCAATTTCTGTGTCTAACACATCTAGCTTAAACGTACCTACATCCCTGATGAAGTTCTGAGGTCTGTGTCCTGTATCCACAAAATGCTGACAGTAATCATTGTGAGGATTTAAACTCTGCGTCCCCTAGATAGATGTAAATGATCTGTTACGACATAATATTGCTGCAGTACATCACAGAATAACAAAAGCGTCACTTGTCAGGCAACCAGTATAAGATAGTAACTTATTTACACACAGTTGTTGCATTTTTTTCATCTCAAGAATTAACATGGTGGCAAAACAATATATTTTATTCAAAGAGTACATTATTTTACTTAATATTTACAGACGGTTCAATAAAATATAAAATGCACCCATACTGTACCAAAATCAGAGACAAACGAAAGGCAGGATTATTGAACCCTCTCCCACGGTTGTATGTCTAATCATTTTTTTAAATCATTTTTATTTCCCAAATTTTTTTGCTTGCATTATTTTATACTAAGTGGGGGAACTCCCATAATCCCCCTGCATGCCTCCGACCCAACCTGAACCAATGCTGCCTAACCCAAATGTACCATCTACATTTTTTGGGGGGAAATTAGACAAATATGAGAAAAAAATGCTATCAAACCAACAACAAAGAGAAAAAAAAAATAGATCACTTCCCCCCCCCCTGGCCCCCCTCACACATTGGGCTTCTGCCCCTTATTGCTTGGTAAACCCAAATCGCAATGATGGCTATGCATTACTGTCACAAGGTTCAGCAGACAACAGAGAATAGGTGCCTGTTCCTAGGGCATTTTCCTGGATGATGAACCATATTTTCGTTTTTCAACCAATCAAAAAAATACTGCCCAACAAACCTAATTTAGCATCCATTTACCTCACATGGCTATCAAGGGGACCATAACCTCATACGATCAAAAATACTCACTGTATTGAAAACCAAATATGCTTCTGTGCCTTGTTTCAACAATCCAACATAATTAAGTAATTGTCATTTTACTTTTATATTTCACTGTAAGCAGGGAATAAATATCTCATTAATGAAAATGCTTCTCACCGTAGTGTAGTGACCACTATACTCTTAGCACCAGCCCACTTTACTCCATATCAGGGAAACACCTTGTCTACAGGGACAGGAGCCATTATTAATAGCAAGAAATCCTCGAATTTCAGAACAAAGCTAGGGTGTCTGTGCATGGTGTGGCTCTAAACCCACCGGTTTTGCCCAACAGTAATTTTCATCGTCCCATTCCTGACTGACTGATACATCTAAGTTTCAGACTGAAGAGGGGTGGGCATACGGAGCAAAGGGGGCTACGAACTGGAGTATAGTAGTCACCATCAGTGACTGACCTTTGCATACTGTGGAAGGGTCAACAGAACACACGAGTCATAGCTCAAAATCAAATCTTCAATAACTTGTCAGGATCGTTGAGTGTAATACAGCCTCAAATTTTAAAGATAAGAATGCTACAGCTGTGAGGTGTGGCTTGCCAGCGAGGTATAAGCACGCATTTCTGCAGAGCTCCCGCTCCACCAGCCGAAATCCAAGAGAAACCCCAAAAAGTGACCCAGGACAAGCGCAAACGGTGCAGAAGGAGCTGTTGATGCCTGTGGAGGCTCCCAGAAGGGGTGGGGGGTGGCCAACACGGGCTTCATCCCCCATAAAACGGGTCCGTGATCTGGCGGCAAGGAACCACAGTATATAACCAAGATGGCCACAGGGCCCGCCTAATGAGAGAGCGGGCACCCGCAGCTACATAAGTAGGCTGCGAGAAGGGACCGACCCCCACAGGGGGTTCGGATGCAGCAAGCCTGGTGAGGGACAACGTAGCCCCAACTGGCACAAAAGGAGAGGCGAGCGTCTCCCGAGACTGAAAGGGGGTAGCGCTCGCCTGGCAGAACACTCCTGCTTGCCGCACGGACCCAGGAAGTGACGGGCCCACCCACGGGGCCACCCACAAGCCCCACCCACCCCAACCACCCCACCCACGGGGGTGGGATACAAGGCCAGGAAGCGGCTGTGTAAGGCACTGTGAACCATCATGAGGTGGAGGAGGTGAACCCGCGAGGAGCAGCGGGCAGGAAAGGAGGGACGGGCATAGCAAAACGGTGAAAAGAACGAGGAGGAGTCTGCGGCCCTGTACCGGCCAACCTGCAAAGAAATCTAAAACCTGCAAGATGCCATGGGGATATGAAAGGACTGGAAGGCCGGAAGGCCACATACCGATATCTGGACCAGGAAGCAAGAGATTAGAGGGAACGAAGACGGTGGACAGACACGCAACGAGAAATACAGAGGTGTGAGAGGCAGGAGAGCAGACATCACTGAAGCCATGGGCACCCCTAACAGATCGCACCCCGCCTCCCCTTTACACCGGTCAGGGCGTGGGGGGTCAGGGGGGGGGGGGGGGGGGGGGGGGAGAAAGAGATTAAGGCAGTGACCAGGACCAAAGGCTGAAACCGGGACAAGGGAGGAAAGCAGGGGCGGACAGGCCACTACAGGGAGAGGCAATGCCGGATGGACTGGTCTGGAGGCCTGGAATAGTCTCGAGAGCCTGAGGAGGCAATTCCCCCACAGCACCGCAAGGCACATCAGGTGCTGGACGAAGGTACCACATATAGATCTTGTTACCGGGCCAGAGCAGAAGAGGGCAAAGATACACAGCTGGGGCCCTTGGTGATTCCAAGAGGCGGGGGCAGCACAACTCAAGGACAGGCTTGGACAGTAACAGGGCCAGCATGGTCAAGGGTCAGCAGAAAATGGAGAAATACAAGGAAACGAAGGGTAAAGCTCCAGAAGCAGGAGGGACTGGCCCGGGCCACGCAGGAAGGGGCGACAGGAAGTGGCAGCAGGTTGACCCTGTATGTATTGATGGAAGCTAGTCAGGCCACCAGGTAGGGGTGGATGTGTCCCTGGTACAGGCTGACCTATGCAAGGTATGTGAACGAGTCACGGAAGTGGAACAACGAGTCAGTACAGTGGAGGATGCTATCCAATGTCTCAAAAATCAAATGGCGGGCCTGGTAGGATCGACCAGGAACTTGGAGGTGAGAGTGGAGGACGCAGAAGGCTACTCTAGATGCTGCAATATCCGGCTGGTTGAGGTGCCAGAGGGAAGAAGGGCCCAGTGCGGAGCTTTGTGGAAAACCTTGTTCTGAAGGTGTTGGATATAAAGGGCCTCTCCAAATTGTTCACAGTTGAGAGGTCCCAGAGGGTGCCGGGTAGAGCCCCGCTGCCGGGCAGCCCGCCAAGAGTAATAGTGGCAAAGATCATGAATTTTAGAGACCGATACGCTTTACTACAGGAAGCCCACAAGGCAGGTTTTTATGAAGTTGGGAACACGAGGCTAAGCATCTTCCCGGATTTCATGTTGTAGGTACAGCATCAGAGAAGGATGCATGAGTCAGTGCGGCGACGACTCCAACAACTGAACATAAAATATATGATGTTTTACCAGGCTAAGATTCATTTCAGGGGGAAAGTCATGGCTGTTTATGTCCCCAAAAGAGGTGTGGAATAGCATACATGCTTCACCATATGGAGAGGAGCCAGGAACTGGGAGAGGGTCGGAATGAGTACAAGCTCAAGCGGGGGACGGAAAAGGGCTTAGCGGTAGCCACGAGTGTAAGCTGAGGATCTATGTTTGGTGAACAGATGTTGGGGCAATAACGAGGAGATGGGGAAGGAGGTTTCTAGAGCTGGCGGGAGGGGGTGAAGTGGAACCCCCCCCCTAAATGATGCCACTGGCTGCTAGCCCACGAGGAGAAGGAAGAGGTGGGCTGTACCAGCCAAGGGGTCCAAGGATAAGGTTCGAGGCTGGGAGGGGGAGGGGCCGGCGGGAAGAAGGGGGAATGGGAGTTGGGGGGTGTAACATGTTGGGAATGGTTAATGGGTTGGGCAAAGTCAAGGGGCAGGAAGGGGGTAGGGATAGTGGGGGGGTGGGGGGGGAGACTGAGAAACAAGACATAATAGCTTAAAAGGGAAACCCGGGAGCGGGGATCATTGACACAACCGAAACATAATGGAATGGTGGAAGTGTCAGAGGAAGGATGTGTTAGGGGGGGGGTGGGTACAAGACAAAAGAAGCAAAGAGTGGGAGAGTTCCTGAGAAGACAGGGGATAGAGGTTGCCCTGATACAGGAAACGCATCTGGTCCAGACGGACCTAGTAGCTCTGTGGAGGAGATGGGGAGGACAGGGGATGGGCAGCATCTTACTCGTCACAGGCGAGAGGGGTACTGATATGGGTGGCGGCAGGGGTGCCTCTACAGGTGGAAAAGGTGCTGAAGGATGAGGTGGGTAGAACGATAGTCATGTTGGTGAAATGGGAGGAGGACTCAATATGCTTAGTGAATTTGTACGCACCCAATATCAATGAAAAGGAATACTTCCCCCGCTGTGCTATGTATGGTGGGACCCTACAGGGACGCAATGATGGTATTGGGGGGAGATTTGAATGGTTACCTGAACGAGCGCCTGGATAGGAAGAGCGGGACCCGGCAAAAGACAAATGACAGGAGGAATTTTACCTAGTGAAGATATGGAGAGAAAGAGATGGGCAAGAGAGGGGGTTTCGATACTATTCGGGAGCACATGGAGCGTACTCGCTTAGACTACCTATTGACAGGGAGGGAACACTGCCAACAATTCAATGAACCAGAATATTTGGGGTGCACACTCTTGGATCACTCGCCCCTGGTGGTCGAGTTGATGGGTAGGGGAGTCCCACGACGGATGTGGCGTATACAGTGAGATGCACTGGCAGATGGGGGGACTTCAAGAACGAGATACTGAAGGGGCTTGTGAGTTACTTCTAGCTGAATGAGGGGTCAGTGCCATCAATAGGGGTGCTGTGGGAGGCCTTTAAGGCAAATATAAGAGGGGTCTGTCTCTCGAGGACACTGGGAATGAGGGAGACCACAGGAGACGCTACGACAGACAGAAGAGCAGGTGGCGGAACTGGAGCGGGAGGCTGCAGAGAGGGAGGCTGCTAAGAGGAAGCTGGTAGGGGACAGATTGGCCCAGAGCCTGGCGCAATATAATAAGACCCTAACGGATCTGGCACACTTTGATAACAGAAGGGATATTCGATTACATGGAGAGGGAGATAAGGCAGGGAAACTCTTGGCCTGGTTGATAAGTAGGGAGAGTCGGAGACAATTGATAACCCAAATTAGAACCAAGTCAGGGGAAATAGTCGGCACCCAGGACTAGGTTAGTAAGATATTTATAGAATTCTATAGCGAACTTTACACGAGTGAAGGGAGATGCGTGGAAGAAGAGGCGGATGATCTGTTCGACACAATTCGGCTTCCAAAGCTAGGGTTGGAGTTGGGGAAGCTCTGGCGGCTCAGATAGAGGGGGACATCCGATGCGCTGTGTGCTCTATGAGGAAGGGAAAGTCGGCCGGTAGTGACGTGCTACCTATTGGATTTTATTCTGGAATATATAGACCTCCTGGCCCACTGGCTCCAGAAGGTGTACGATGAAGCTTTGAAAGCGGGGACCTCCCAGAATCCCTGAGGGGAGCTATAATAATAATGCTGAAAGAAGGGAAAGATCCATTGGACTGTATGTCGTACCGTCCCATTTCCTTGTTGAACATTCATGGGAAAATCCTGGCAAACAGAATAGTGAGAGTAGCGCCGGAACTGGTACACCCAAATCAATGCGGGTTGATTTGGGGAGAGGAATACGACTGGTAACATCAGTCGACTCCACCACGTGATGGACCATGTTAAATCCCAGGAGGGGGAAATGGCGATAGCATCCTTTGACGCCATGAAAGCGTTTGACTCGCTGGAATGGAAATGGCTTTTTCCGGGTACTGAAGGAATTTGGGTTTGGGAAAAACACCTGTAAATGTCTGGGTCTGCTATATAACAAGCCGGTAGCAATGGTGAGGACTAATGATTGGGTCTCGGAGAGATGGGAACTGAGTAGAGGAACAAGGAAGGGGTGGGCGGTCTTTGATATTATTTGCATTGGCCCTGAAGCCACTGGCAGAGTTCATGCGACAAGAGATGGGAGAGGCAGAGATTGTAGCAGGAGGGATGAGGCACATAGTACCACTATACGCCGACGGTCTAGTGCTATATGTGAATAATCCACAGGAGAATCTCCCAATGTTGTTGGAGGTGCTAAAGAATTTGACAACTGTTGGGCTTTCGAATCAATAAGGATAAGACGCTGCAGTTTCCCTTGGGAAGATTGAGAGGGTGTGCGGTGGGGGATTTACCAGAGTGGGGGATCAAAATGGGAGGCGGAATCCTTCAGATACCTGGGTATTCGGATATTCCATGACCTGCAAGAAACCCATGTACACAATACGGGGAGGGCGCTATCGAATAGGAGATTCATGCCAGTTTTGGAAAGGCCTACTCTTTTCCCTGATGGGGAGGGTGGCATAATGTAAAATGTGGATTCTCCCAGGATTACTAGATTTCTTCACCCACATACCATACGTAACGAAGGAGATTTTCTTAAAACTATTGGATGGTAGGGTGGGGGAGCCGATATGGAACACAGGGCGGAGGAGGGTATCCCTAGCGACATTTGTAAGGAGGGTGGAAGGTGGACTGGGCCTAGAGAAATCATTCATAGCGGCTCAATTGCAAATGGCACTGGAGTGGGGGCAGTCAGATGGGGAAGTCCTGAGAGGGTTGATGGGGCGTCTACCGCCTTACCGATTGAACTCTTGTGGAATCCGATAGGGAATAAGGTGACCACAATTGTGTTTGAAGCAGTCATAGAAGTATGGAGGAAATATGTTTGAAAGAAGGGACCTAGGGGGCCCTACGAGAGGTAATTACCCTGGGGGGTGGACCGGAAGTTGAGACAGGCGATAGGGAGAGCAGGGATTCAGAGGCTCCTCAAAAAGGGATGTGGTGTAGTAGGAGACCTGTTTGAGGGAGGGAAACAGTTGACATTCTCTGAATGGTGTGTAAAGTTTGAATTACCGAAAGGATTATTCTTGGACTATGGGGCAGTCGCGGGGATTAGCGGAATTGTGGGACGGAATACCGGCTGAACCAGAATCATGCCCACTGGGGGGGGTGAGGAGGGGCGAGGGTGTCAAAAATGTATAAGGTCCTACAGGAGGAGGAGGAGGAACCTAGGGGGGAACTAACGGGGAAGTGGGAGACGGACCTGGGGTGCCAGATATCAGAGAGGGAATGGACAAGGATCTAACGCTGGATTCTAACTGGTCCAATTTAACGTCCTGCATAGGACATATGTAACCCCTGCTAGACTACGGGCAATGAATAGGACCCTGAATGATGAATGCCCAAGATGTGGTAGGGGCCCAGTGGGACTCTGGCATATGGTCTGTGTAACGCTCACCTGGCTCCCACGGAGGCGCTGGTCTGGGTTGCTGTGGCCTCTTCAAGCGTGATGCGCAGAATTCGGACCACCAATTGAACAGGACCCCCAAATCTTGCTTGTCTGGCCCGTAGGAATATCCTTCTGCAGATGAGAAAGGGGATTAACTGTCTGCTGAATAATGTGCTTGCTCCCCCCTTCCCCCTTCGTTCTCCTCTGACTTCCTCCAAAACCCCCGGTTTAAGCTCACCTTATGGTTTGGAAGGATGAACTCTCCATCCTGCTTCTGGTGCAGGGGCGCGCGTTCGTCCAGTTACTTCACTGGTTTTCAGAATGGCGCTGGCAAATCCACTTGACTTTACTGAGCGATACGCCGTAAGTATGAAGATGCAAAAGTTCAAGTGTGAGCCTCCTTTTATGTTGTCTTTTTCTGTCCTTTATTTCAGGTGCAGAACAAAGGCGATGCGTTGAGGGGTTAAATTGCCGGGGTAAAATCAGGCGAGTCAGTGATGAGGGCGACCCCTCTAAATGTCTTTATAATTCCCCAGTAATGTCTTTTGTCCTTTCCCCATAGGGGCCGGGGTGCGGTACCTGCCAGAGATGTGGCGCCGACCCGAGATGTGGAATGGCTCACCAAGAATAGCCGGTAAGTAATATGGCTGAAAATCCGGCTTTCCTCTTGTGTTCCCTTGCTCACCTTTTGTCTCTTCTTCTCTCCCTTGGGTGCGGTGCAGAGATGTGGCGACCGGTACTGAGAGCCGCGATGGAGCCGGGCGGCGTCTCGGGAACTGGTGAGTGAAGCGCGGCGCTGCAGCGAGCAACGCAGTGCTTTTAAATAGAAGTCTTCCTTCAGGAATGCTGGCGTGAAGATTCCGGATGCAGGTAAGAAGGTTGAATTAGTTCTTGGTTTTCACCTTTCTCTTCTCTTATTCCCTTACAGGTGTTCCAGGATCGAGGCGGGCGTGGCTGGAGTCCAGGTGCAGGAGCAGACACGGTGAGCGTTCAGCTGCTGGGATGCAGAACAACGCGAAGCACGTGTGGTTGTCCGGGTGTGGCTTAAATAGCCTTGGAAGAAGTTCCAGGTGAGTATTCTTCCACAGCCCCACCCAAGTAACAAAATAGTTCCTTCAGAAAAATAGTCCCTCCTAAGCCTCATTTGGCTTGGTTCTTCATGCAGCATGGTCTGCATCAGGTGAGTGTGCAGCATGGTCTGTTTCAGGTAAGTGCACCAAACACTTCCCTTTATGAGCCTGGCGCCTATGGCGCCAGGACTGATGTCCAACATGAGCCTGGCGCCAACGGCACCAGGACAGAGTCCAAAGAGCCCCTATAAAGGGCCGGTGGGCTTTTACCCTGGGGCGTGATGCCTGCTCCCGGGGGTGCTGGGCCTGGCCTGGTGCTCCGGGGGTAGGCATCATGACAGCCTGGGACTACAGAGTCATAACGAATTACTGGGACAAGGTGGTTAAAAGGTGTTAATGGGTTATTGGGGACAAAACTGGAACGCAACCGGAGAACATGCATATGAGGGATCCTCCCGGGGAGTTGGGAGGCGGATAAAAGGCATAAATCATGCAACAGAATGGTACGATTCTTATTTATCTTAGCTAAGCGACGCATGGCGATCGCCTGGAAACACCCACAAGGGCCATTAATAGCGCTATAGCAGGCGGATGCCCGGAGACACGGCATAGCGGAATTGGAATATTTGTGGGGGGCAAGGACTGCCACGGAGGGCAATGAGGTAACGGCAGACTGGGGCCAGCTGCTGAATGATTTGGCTACACCCAATGATCTAAAACCACCAAGAGGAGTGGGAAAGGGGGAAGTGAGGATGTGGGGGATGAAAGGAGGGAGTGGGGTGTGGAGGGGAATGGAGGGAACTCATAGGGAAGTACTGCCTACAATGACTGTTATTTACAGGAAAGGGGCGAGGCTGATGAGGGAAGAAGGGTAGATGCAGGTTGAGAAGTCTTGCGGGAATCAATTGGAAGAAAGGTGGCTGGGGGGATGGAGATGTTGGGATTGTTGTTGGTTTGCTTTATTTACAAATGCAAATAAAGAGTTAAAATAAAATAATGGTACAGCGGCAAGGATGGGTCCAACATTTCTGACACGCCTACCTATAGGAATACTGATGCTCCCTAGGGTTCCCCAACTAAAGATAATAATCAGTCACACTCCTAAGCATGTAGCTCCATGCACGCTTCCTAGCAATCTCCGGAGTGAGTAAAGTGAGCGGTTGTTGTACCCCTAGGTCTATCAGCAAGTACTTCTTCCCCCTTGCTCAGGGTAACTGAGGCTTACATATTTCTCACCCTCTAGCCGGTCAACCATCAATACTTTCCAACACATTTATACCAACAATTATTTCTTCCCTACCCCTGGTAGGTTTTTGTGAGGCTCAGATACCACCGTCTAGTGTCTGTGCCTCTACGGATTGCGATAGCTAGGGAATCTCACCCACTGGCAAAGTCGCACTGCTGGGCCAAATACGTAATTTCTTACAATAGGAATAGACTAGCCAACCCCCCGACTGCAGACGCTAAGGGGTGCAAGTGCTTGATTTGGGTTTACCGAGAAACAACTTTCCTGGTCAGTGTCTCCACTTTGTTGCTGCAGCTCTCTAACTCTTAATCCTCTCCCCATGCTGCCTCCTGGACTTCAATATAGTCAGAGCGACTTTCATGCAAAGTAGTGGGCTCTTTTACTGTACCCTTGATTAGTTTCATCACCCATGGATGGATTGGATCGGTCTGTCTCTCATCTCCTTTTAGTGCTGAAATCGTCATTTATCCCTGTGCTCTCTCGTTTTCTAGCCTCTCGAGGGCCATCATGTGTAACTGATCATTCTGTCCCTGTTGGCAATTTTAGTGCTTGTACAGCGTAGCCGAGGGCTTAAGAGGTTTGTTGGTTAATTTGAAGTCTAGCAAAAGTGTAGCACCTGTGGCTTCATGGCTTTGCTGTGGGGCAGTGCCCGCCCAGGGATCCATGGAAGAGCACATATGCTCATAAGCGACTCAAGTGAACAGGATCCTAAACTGGGTTAGGACATGAAAGAGTACTGCACTGGGAAAGAAATGCTGTAACTGTCAGCAACATTAGTGGTCTCTGAACAAGCCTCAGTAAGGGAAAAATTATATATGCATCATAACACATCAAGTGGGGGCCTCAGAAAGGTTTTGGAAAAATTATTGACTTTGCCTACCTGGTATCTGTTTAACTTGGATGATTGGCAACAAAGCAAAAAAGACTAGGTCAGCAAGAGGAGTCCATCTACATCCCCCAAATAGCACATCACATAACAGACTGGCAGTCTAAGTAAACAGAGCCCATTTTACCCGCAAAGGAGGTTTGTTGAATGCATCTTTGGCACAATTCTTCTACCTCGGCGTTACCAATAGAGCTGTAGACGGCTTAGTGACCAGATTCCCCTGGATATTCACTTCCATAAGTAAAACAAGTCTGCCTTAATTACTCACAGGTTTTGGTCCAATCTAGATAATACTTGAACTGAAAATGTGGGGAATGAAGAGCCCTTAAATCTTCCAAGGCAGGAATCTGGGGAAAAGATTGGCAGGCATATTTCTTGGTTTATATAGAAATCAAAGAGGACTTTGAATAAAAACGGGTTAGGAGTTCTCAGAACTACTTTGTCTTTGTTGAAAACTGCTCCACTACTCACAGGATTGCAATTCACTTTATCTTCTTGGTAACACGAGTGCCAACATGAATACCATCTTCCAAGTAACTATCATAATATAATATTTTCAGGGGTATGAAGGTCATATGGGCCAAAGAAGCAAGTCTCAGATGTGAGAGCATTCAAGAGTGAACATGAGAGCACGCAAGGAGTGAGTCCACAAGAGTATGAGTGCACATGAGCATGTGTTTGAGTGCGAGCGTGAGACAGTGCATGTGCATGTCAATGCAGGGGCCATGCCACTGCACATGCCCCTGCCTAAGACTGCCTGGTCGAGTGGATTTGTAAAGCAGGACTATGCCTGTGCATGGTGGAGATCTGGGCACATAATTGTGATATTCAGCCCAAGAAGCATGTACCCAGCCATGCAGGTAACACCTGATCATATGGCCAAATATTTGGGCATGTGGTAGAAATAACCTGGTATGTAGTGGGAGTACCTGGCTACTGACAGCACATGGGCATATCAAAGCGGTATGTACCATTAGGACGGCGGTATACTGCATGGTTGTGTGTGATGATTTGCAAGTGCTGTGATGAGGACACAAGGGAGGCTGTGGGTGGGGGCCGAGGGACCCTCAGAGCTTGGCACCACCGCCCACTCCGGATGTGGTTTATGGGCTGGTGGAATTTGCTAGGAACTCTGTCCCATCACCGGACGTGAGTCAGGTTTTTTTTTTCTTTTTTTTAAAAATCATTGTAGTTTAGGAATCCGGTAACCCAAAACTGTCAATATCCCCACCATGGTATAAGAGTCTGACATTACCAATGGCCCCAAGAGCCAGGTTGTACACACTATCTTGTGGTCGGAAGGAACCCAAAGATTTTGCAAGTTGCTATTCATGGGCATGGGACCACAGGAACAGTGTCCGTGTGCACAGGAAAACAGTATGCGAGAGCAAGTGACAAGAACAGCCTGAAAAAAACTGTAGGAGCTTACAGTTATGTATGGGGAGATATATAGCAAAAGGATCCATGTGATATCACACTGCAAAAGTACCAGCAGGCTAGGAAGTGGCCAAGTAAGTAGTGCGGTCCAATTCCAAAATGGCAAAAGGGGTTTACCCAACTTCAATGCATGGGAGCAGGGGACCCGTCTTCTGTACCTTTCAAAACATGGGGAATTTTGGTTTGTACATTTGCAGACCAAACCCAGCGCCCTCCCCCAAACCCGCAAGCAGCTGCCAGGCATCACGTACACTCAGCCTTAATTACCAGTCCTGCTAGGATGTAAAGTCATGCAAAGTAGCCTATGGCGCGGTCTAGGTAGGCTTGCTGTGCCAGACCCAGGCGCTAGGACATGCATGAGGCAACCACTGCTGCTCTGCAGCAGTCGTCCTACGCAGCACAGAGAAAACTAGTGGCCCTAGCGAAGCAGGTTAAGTGGCCTAAGTGGCTGTATGGGCAGCCAGGCAGACAAGTGGGGAATCCATGGCCCAGTGGTGTTCTTAGGATTTTTTTTATATATTTAGCATTCCCTGGAAACGCTGCACTGACGCAATACTAGCCTTCCAGGCTGGGACCTGGATTGGATCTCCACTTAAGGTGCTACTTTTTCCTTTTTTTGTTGTTGATCTAACTATTATTAATGCTGCTCAACCTCAATCGAATACCCACTTTTTTGATCCTGCCTTCTACCACTTGCTCCTCTGACTTAAATTCCACTTTGACACTAACACATTCCCGCATTACAAAACAGAAGGCAGCAAACACATTAGCTCCCATATATATTAAGGCCAAGCAATAACAGAACTGACACAAATCGATGGAGGCTCAAAAGGATCATTATTAGTCTTGATTTCTTTAGGGAAAGGGTGGGCCAATAGGAAGTAGGGAATCAACTAGGAACAACAGGAGCGACTAAAGTAAACAATGTCAAGGATGGGTCAACACAAGGTGGGTCCCTGGCCAAGTATCTAACAGCCCAAAGGTTGACCAATACAAGTTCTTATCCTATTCTCAAAAGTCTGTATACCTCCCTAGGACACCATATATACAAAGTAATATTCAAAGAGGTAGCCAAAAGCAAATCCCATGTCTAATTTGAACAAGCCATTCGCCTCTCGGCTGCCTTTTGCTTTAACAGAAATGTTCCAAGGGTGGTCAACATAAGAGCTCGCAAGTCCTAATCTCAACTATCCATCCCTAAGGTAATGTAACAAATTAAAAGGTTCTCCAAGGAGTGAAGGTTCTTCCAGGTGTAATCACAAACTGGCCAGTCTTCGGTCTACCAGCTTTCACCACACCTCACCAGACATCTTCCAGGCTTCTCGAATCGAATCTTCATTCAGCTAATGCTTTCTTCAACATGAGCGTGAACTCCCACAAGGGTCCTTGTGGGTTGGTTGGATTCCTCTGCACGTTCATGATATGTTTACGGTCTAAATCCAGGACCACAGGTCTCTCAACCTTTGCTTCATGTTGCACCCCAAAATAGGAACCTCTCCTAGGTCCAATGAATATTCACTAAATCCCAATTCAGGGACCTTTCCATGCACAAATGATTCTGTCACCCTCCTCCCGCGAGTCTGGTTACGCTAATTCTCCTCAATAATAGGTCACTTGTGGTAAAAGCCACTGGGCTCTTCAGTTCTTCCAAGGGTTTGGGAGCAGGTTCTGGACCTCAACCTCTCTCTCCAAGGCTGACCCTCTTCCTGCTCCCTTATTAAATCCAATCTCTCTGCCTTTGTCTCGGTTTTAACTTCTCTCTTTAATTTGGCTAGGTCATCTGGTAATGTGCCCTCTTTTAATGTCACCACCATAATCCCACTCATTAACAAGTCTTCTCTGGAGCCTGCCAAATTGCTGTCCAATCTGTCACCTCTCTTCCATTTCAAAATTGCTTAAGCAACATAAGAACATACCCAGAACATCCAGCATATGGTGAGCTTGCGATACCGCTAAATGCAGCTAAAGACTTTTCTTTTGAGGGTTTTTTTCCCGACTTTTTTCCCACAAGTTTTTAAGGATTTAGCTGTGTTTGCCAGCGTCTTCGTAGTGTCAGGAAGTTCAGCCAGCAGAAATGTATCTGAATGTTGGCGGGGACGCCAGCTTCGTAGCTGTCCATTTTCCTCTTCCTGTGGAGCCAGGGGAGAGGCAGTCATACCAGTCACGACAGCCATGACTGCTAGACTGCCACTCTCCGCCACTCCGCGTCCGCGGTATGAAAGGGTAGTTGTAGTAGATCAGCAGGCACCACCTTCAGAAAGGAATGGACAGGGTGAACAGACTCAGCAGGTAGGGATGACTGCTAGACTGCCACTTTTTCTTTTAAAAAGTGCAAAAACTAGTTTTTGCAAAAAAAACTAGAAACAGCAGGTTTGTGCAAAAATGTCTTTACAAAGGAATAAAAAGAAGAAAAAAAAACAAGCCAGGTTCTCTAAACTTTTTTTGCTACACCCAAAAAAGGTAGCCCAGTCCACAAAGGACCTCAGAATGGGTGCATCCTATATGCACCCATTCAGAAGCCCTTGGTCATCTCTTTGCGGAAATCGGGGGGCGTTTCTGCACATTTAAAAGCACATCCCAGATTTACAAACAGGATGAGCTTTTAAAAGTGCAGAAACCTTAGTCAACCATTTTACCATTTCATGCCGCAATAGCCTGGATGGTCTTGCCAACTTCTCTTCTTAACTTGCATAACCTTCTTCGTTCAAATCAATCTAGTTTTTGACCTGGCTTTTCAACTGAAAAGTCTCAAATGTATGCTCGTCACCTTAAATACTTGTCTACTCTTGTCTAACTTTATCTTCGTGCAGTTTATGACACAGTGGATGGATCATCCTACACTTTTTTTCCCCACACTTTCATACTTGGGATGTTTGTATGATGTTCTTCAGTTGCTTCCGACTGCTCATTTCCAGTTTCTTGGAAGAGTTTGATCTCAGTCACATCCTCTTCCCTACAGTGTTCCCCACGGCTGGCTCTGTTCCAGTCCTGCTGTAATTTTCACTTAATACGTCACCTTTGGCCACTTTCATTCTAGACCACAGGTTTTCAGGTTGATCCGTATGCCAATGACATAGAATTGTATCCCCTTTTTTTAAATTGACTACTTTATTCATCAACTCTCTTCCTGTCTTTCTGTTAAATTATGGAAGTCTTCCAAAGTTCTACCGTCTTAATCCCAAAAGAAATGAAATTTGGTTTTTCATGCTTCTTCCATTTCTTCTCCCCCCGCAATCTTTCTCCTTTACAGCATCTTGTTGGTCACCAAGCACGCAATTGTTCCATTGCACTCTTATGTACACTACAATGCAATAGCTTTGGCTTGTATGTAGTGCTTTAGTGCCACCTAATAGCCAAAATGAATTTTAAAAAACACCCAACGGTGTACCAGAACGTATTTGCATCTACCTACAGTGGTGTAAGTGCTAAATAAGAAGTCTACAAAAAACATACAGGGTTACTCCCTCACCTCTTTATCAAGAAGACCTTTATTAACTCAATAAATGACAACCAACACATAATCTCTCCTTCCTATGTATCCGCAACAATACCTTGACTGGTTATTAAATTCATCCATAACATTTGTGCACAAAACCATTTACAGTAGATAGACAAATAAACCTGAGCACCTCAACTCATCTTGAGTTTTCATGAACTTAAAGTGCCAAACATCCAGTCAGCTGACACAGGTCAGTAAATGCCAAGAATTCAAAATAGTGAGCTACATAAAGGCCTCTACGCCCAAACAGGTATCACTCCATGAATAGCGTGGCAGGCAAAACCACAATTCTGAAACCAGAGGCAGCGCACCACTCACCCACAGTGCTTGTACGTGCTCTGTTTGCACTCGGGTGGAGGGGGAGGAAGTGGACGCTAAACCAGCATCTTTTCTCTTCCACCCAATATGAACATCGGTTAGGAACACAAGTGTGCCAACTCAAAATGCTGTGCTAATCATGAGCTGGGGATATGTGGGGCTCCTCGAAGTAGTGAGCAACACAGGTAATGTGAAGCTTAGAGAGGATCACTAGAGTAGCAGCATTGATGTACTGAGCAAAAAAGCCACTGAACTCAGAAGCAAACATCCCTTTGAAGTGAAGGACCTTAAGAGGATCTCAGCATTTTTTCTCTTTTTTTCTCTTCATACCTAAAAACTCCCTCTAGAGCAGCCCCTTTTGGGGAGCAGACGGAGAGCTGGAAAATGTAAAATGTAAAGCAGTAGCCTTTTTAGAATTGAGGCAATATAGGAGCTGTTGCAACCACACTCTTGGAAGGGCTTTTTATGGATTTGAGGCTGTTGAACCCTCCCTCACTGTTCAGGGATTAATTCACATCTCTCAATCTACAAGTCAGGCAAAAACCCTCCGCTCTGGCATGAAAATCCCACCAAATGCTCTACCGTGGCTAAAATGTAGTTTCCCTCTTGTATGGCTTACCTCAGAAGGCCGAGACACACACAATTCAGTTAGTCTGTAATTTTATGTTGGGGTCTTCCATCCCTTCAGGGGATTGAACCTCCACGAAGAGGAAGCCCTTGTCATGGGACATGTTTTATAACGTTACCTTAATTGAAACCAGTCTGCTTCATTCAATCGCTAGTCACCTTCTCCTCAGGGACCCAACTGCAAGATTTCAACTGTCAAATCAGTCACTTCCATTGGTCCTGTAATTTGTGTTCTCTAGCAACAGGTCCTTCCAGGTTACACAGCCACTGGGTAAAAGACTGCCGCCCCTACAATGGTAAGGCATTCCTAATTTCAGCCCATGCAGGATATCCAATAAGAACATGTGTAATATGATTCACCAAGGTCTGTGAAGTCAGGAAAAGTTAATCCCTCATTATAAAATCCCCTTCTCATCTTTGTACTGAAATCCTTTTTCAAAAAACAAACAGGATGTGGCTGTTCCCACAATAACGGGGGTAAGGGAGTAGGGGCATAGGGAATATGTGCGTCCCCTTTCCATACCAGTTTCAGGATTACAAATCTGTACTTGAAATTCATAGTTATCAATACATCTTGATTCAATGTCATTTACCTTATAACATGCATCATATTCTGTGGGAAACCAGTGCATTCCTGTTGCTGTAGTATCTAACAGGAGAACAACAGCATAGGCCAAGGATGCAATAATTTGTGTACCCAATGTTGGCGGGCAGAAATGAGACTTGGCAAGTGGAGCTGGTAGATGAGCCGTATACAAATTAAAAAGGCGTGACAACAACCTTGTTTTAATGGCTAGTCATTAACGCTTTTGAAAAATGTAGACTACTACTTTGTTTTATTTCAACGTCTGTAGGGGTTTTTCAATTGAATTCCATGCCCACTCAATAGGGCGTCCTGTGTACCCCATTTAATACGTTTTCCAAATAATTATTTTGGTGCACTGAAACAAAAGCTGTGGCAAGGTCCAAAAAGGCTGCAAAAGGGTCCTTTTTGTTCCTTCAGCACAGAGATGGGCAGGCCAATAACAGAGTGCAAGAAAGATAATCAAAAGGAGTAGCAACAAGAACATGAAAAAACAGATATCGCCAGAGTAACGACATAATAGAAGGAGGAGTTATATCAACCAACACAGCGAAATATAGGAGGAAAACAGCAACAATAGAATGCTCATATGGGAGTGGAAGAGTGACAGAGAAACAGACCACAAAATGTGGCATAGCAACACTTAAGAGTGAGAGGCAGAGCGTCAGCAAGTGACAGACAGGGAAAACGGGTAGCAAAGAAAAGAGAGAGGCAGTAAAAACATGGAGTGGCTGTCGGGCAGGTAGTGCCATGCAGCAACAGTAAGCCTGATAGTCAGAGAAGTGATGCTGGTAGAGTGAGGGACTTTATGTATCAACCGATGCAACAAGCTGGCTCCTGTAGTAGCTCTCAACAGTTTGTGCCCAAATAACACGAAGATGAAGCTGGGTAGTATTCATCTACAAGGTTCTGTGTGGGAAAAATGTTTTCCACAGGTGCAATACATTTAAAATCACTTTGAAATACAGCTCTTTTGTCACTAATGTTTTTTTAACAAAGTTTTAATTTTACACACAAACTGGATACTTGTCAGGAGCTTTTTACTCTCTTGCAAACAAGGAAACTCATTTATACTCTTAAAATTGGATTTGCTCTCCAATTCTAAAAAATGGTAGCAAAGAACAAGTTACTCTCTTACCTGGTAACGTTCTTTTTCGATGGGATGGTCCGACGACGTATTCCATATCTATGACATGTAATCACCACAGCTGTGCTGCTTCGGAAAATCTTTGGCATCTGCGTCCTGCGTCGATGATGTCGATACGCCGCCCTCGAGGACCTTCTCCAACGGCCGACGTCACTGGATGTTATAAGTAGAACGCACAATGCCCATAGCCTCAGTTGTAGTTTTTTCCCAGAACGTGTAGCACCAGTCTTCTGCCAGTCTGACACACAAAGCCTTGCGGAAACGTAAGCTGCAATCGCATAAGAAATTCTGTAGCGGGGAAGGCAGGGAGGGAGCGATATGGAATACGTCGTCGGACCATCCCATCGAAAGAATGTTACCAGGTAAGAGTAACTTGTTCTTCGAGGGGATTGGGTCCTCCGACGTATTCCATATCTATGACAGACTCCCAAAGCAGTACCAATGCAAGGAGGTGGGAAAAGAATTTAGAAAACAAATTTAGAATGCCCAATCAAATTGCAGAGTAAAGGACCGCCTTGCCAAAGGCCAGATCCTGCCCACGGATGGAATAGAGGGAGTAGTGACGTACAAAAGTATGTACCGAAGCCCAGGTGGCTGCATCACAGATGTTACGAATAGGAACACCCCTCTGTAGGGCAGTAGAGGCAGCCATACCCCTGGTAGAATGGGCCCGCAAGCCGACCGGTGGGTCCTTAACCGCCAAGCGGTAACACAGATAGCAGAATAATCCAGGGAGACAAAGTCCGCTTCGTCACAGCTTGGCCCAAACGCTTTCCAGCGTAACCAATGAAGACCCGATCGTCCACTCGGAGCCGGGACATGCGTGAAATATAAAAGCTTAACGCTCTCCTAGGATCAAGCCTATGGAACCTCTCCTCTTCCTTACCAGGATGTGGCGGAGGATAAAACGCTGGAAGAACAACCTTCTGGCCTAAATGAAATTCCGACACCACCTTTGGAAAAGAAAGGAAGGACGAACTCTAAGGACAACCCTGTCCTTATGAAACACAGTGAAGGGTGGCTTAACTGAAAGTGCCTGTAACTCACTCACTCTATGAGTGGAAGTGACCGCAACCAAAAATACAGAACAGTCTCAAAGGGCATGAATGCAAAGGCTCAAACGGAGCACCCATCAGAAACTTGAGAACAAGGTTCAAATCCCAACCGGGCACCTGGAAAGGTGACAGAGGGAACACATTAGTGAGCCCTTTCAGAAACTGAGAAATTAAAGGAATTTTAAAATGGGAACACTTCAGACAAGCGCTTAAATATGGACAGCGCCGCCAGGTAACCTTTAACGGTACCCACTTGCAATCCCATGTGGGCCAAAGAAAGCAAAAAAGACAGAACCATGGGAATGTCGCATGCAAAAGGATCCACATTCTTAACCCTGCACCAGTCGCAGAATTTACGCCAACGGCAATGGTACAGGGACTTTGTTGGGGGCCGTCTGGCCGAGAGCAACACCTCCATCACATCTTCAGGGAGGTCCCAATCCTTATACCTCAACCTTTCAGAAACAAGTGTGAAGGTTGAGAGATCTGACCTCTGGATGGAGAACCTGACCCCCCCCCCCTCCCGTGAGAGCAGATCGTCTCGGTAGGGAAGACGACGTGGAGGGCAGATGGACAAGTCGAGAAGGTCCGGGTACCACGTCCTCCGGGTCCACGCCGGAGCAATGAGGATCATCCGGGAACCGAACCTCCGTAACCTCCGCAGTACTTGCGGGATGACGGGGACTGGAGGAAACGCATACAGCAGTGGGAATGACCACTCCACCACGAACGCGTCTCCTAAGGCTCCTTTTGGAGGAAATTCCCGCGAGCAGAACCTCTCACACTTCCGGTTGAAACTGGAGGCGAAGAGATCCACTTGAGGGGTCCCCCAAAGGGCGAAGATCTCCAGGAGAATCTCCTGAGCCAACTCCCACTCGTGAGAGATCGCGCTCTGCCTGCTCAGAGCGTCCGTCTCGTTTTCGTCTCTGGCCAGATGAACTGCAGAGATCGAAACTTCCTGCTGGATTGCCCAGAACCAGAGCTGCATCGCCTCCCTGCACAGAGGAAGTGACCCTGCCCCCCACCCCCCCTTTTTGTTGAGTTAGTGCATGGCCACCGTGTTGTCCGTCAGGATCAGGACATTCTTCCCCTCGCACAGTCGGCAGAAAAGCCTTCAGGGCTAGCCTGACGGCCCTCAGCTCCAACAGATTGATATGGAGTCTGGACTCCGACGGAGACCAACGACCGCTGACTGTCAACTCGTTGGCATGAGCTCCCCAACCCGTCAGGGATGCGTCCGTCACGATCGTCACCTCCGGCCAGGGTAGCCAAAATGGAACCCCCTTAATCAGATTGTCTTCGACGGCCCACCACAGAAGGTCCTGGGCGACCGAGGATAGCACCTGAACAGAGTCCGACAACCTGCCGGAGGACCTAGTCCACTGGAGCTTGAGTGCCCATTGCAAAGATCTCATCCGCAACCTGGCCTCTGGCACCAGAAGAATGCAGGATGCCATGAGGCCGAGCAATCTCAAGAACTCGAACGCTGGGAGACTCTGGGCAAGCTGAAACTTGTGCAGCATCTGCTGAATGTGATGAGCCCTCACCTGGGGAGGAAAACACTGCCCCAGGGACGTGTCGACCACAGCTCCGATGTACTGGAGCCTCTGAGTTGGTGTCAAATGGGACTTCTTTAAGTTGAGGGAGAAGCCCAGCTTGTGGAGGGAGTGGCAGGTGACTGACAGATGATCCAGGACTTGCTCGGGAGAGCGCGCCCTGATCAACCAATCGTCCAGGTAGGGGTAGACGTGAATCCCCCTTTCCTGAGGTGCGCTGCCACCACGACCATGAGCTTGGTGAAGACCCTTGGGCGGTCAATCCGAACGGCAGGACCCGAAACTGAAAGTGCGAGTCGCCAACCGCGAACCTCAGGTACTTCTCGTGCTTTGGATGTATCAGCACATGAAAATAAGCGACCTTGAGGTCGAGAGACACCAACCAGTCCTGAAGTTGAAGGGCCTGGAGGACAAGAGAGTAACCATCTTGAACTTGTTCTTCCTGAGGAGTTTGTTCATACCGCGCAAGTCCATGATGGGTCTCAAACCTCCGTCTTTCTTGGAAATCAAAAAATAAGGGGAATACCATCCCTTGTTCCTCTCCGCTACAGGCACCAGTTCTATGGTGCCTTTCTCCAGCAGGGAGAACATTTCCTGCGCAAGGAGCGGATTCGGACTCTTCAAAGAGAGATTCCCCGGTGGATTGTCTGGAGGCCTCGGCCGGAAAGGAAGACAGTAGCCATGGGTTATGATCTCCAGAATCCACACATTTGACGTAATGGCCTGCCACTCTGCAAGATGCTGCGCCAGCCTTCCCCCAACTGGCGAACCATGGGACATGGCCTCATGACTGAGCTGAAGCGGCTGCAGCGTTGCCTGAGGGCAAAGAGGCAACAGCCCGAGCGGCCTTGGAACCTCGAGTACCTTGTTTTACACCTCTGGTACTCCTACGGTGGCCCCTTTGACTGGCAGCTCCTCTCGCTTTACCCAAGGAGGAGTAATAATGAAAGGAACCTCCCCACCATTGTTGTCCCCTAGGACGAAAAGGCAGAGGTTGGTGAACTGCAGCGCCCAACGACTTCGCTGCAGCTTTGGAGGTCTGCAACCTCTCAAGGCTCTCGTCAGCCTTGCTGCCAAAAAGATGTTCCCCGTCAAAGGGCATATTGAAGAGCCTGCACATAAGGAGCAAACCCCGACTTCCGCAACCACGCAAACCTGCCTATCACGGTGCTCGCCGCCATGAACCGGCTGACGCAATCTGCCATGTCCAAACCGACTGAACGGCCTCACACATGGCATCCTTGCCATCCTGAACCATGGCAAGGAAACCATCCTGTTCGTCCCCTTCAGGAATATGTTCAGCCTCTAAGGAAACAGTTCCACAGAGTGTGCGTGAAACGTGACAAGGCAGATACGGAGTTGGCCGCCTGAAGCGCCATACCCCCTGAAGAAAACACTTTCTTCGCCCAGCCGTCAAAACGCTTGTCGTCCCTATCAGGAGGGATGGTAGGATACGACGCCTGCTTTGCCAGGGCCGTAGCCGCCTGTACCACCAAACTCTCCAGAGTGGGGTGCCTGGTCAAGTAGCAGGGGTCACTACTGGCTGGGCGGTATTTTCGCGGCAAAGACTTGCCCACTGCCGGGAGACTCTCCGGAGCGGTCCAAGCCGCCGCCACCCTCCTCTGTAGAGCCATATGGAATGGCAGTACCGGGTCAGTTGGAGGACCTTGATCAAGGATATCCATAAGGTCATCCTGAAGAAAATCCCCTGGGGGAGCAGACCACCCCAAGTACTCGGTGACCCTGGACATAAGGTGCCGGTACGAGGAGTCGGCATGAGTGCCAGGCTCAGGCCTACAAAACTCCACCTCCGGAGAGGTGTCCAGTCCACTGGCGTCATGCAGAGACTGCCGCAGGTCCTCAATTTGGCTATGGCCCGAGAGAATCTCGTCTGGCACCGTATCAGGACTCATGCCATCATCAGAGCCCTCCTCCACCTCTGAAATGAACTAAAGATGGCGGTATGAAGGCACAGAATGTGGAACAAAGCAATGCTTGACCTTGGCCAGAGCGTTTCTAGGGGGTTCCACCGAGCCACGGGGTATCCCTGTCGAAACAGCCTCGAAAGGCTGCGAGTGAATCGGCGTCAACGCCGAACGCAGTGCTCACAGAATCGACACAGGCCTCGCGGCCGGAGCCCCGAGCATATCCCTCGACAGCCTGGGCGCCGATGGCATCGACGACTTCTTCGGAGGCAAGGCCTCGAAAGAGTCCATCAACGACTTCGGCACCACCGGCGTCGACTTCTTCCTCGAAGACACCACAGGTGCACACGCGTCGAGGACCGGGACATGGAACGAGCATGACGAGAATGATTCCCTTGTCCGAGCGGGACCTCTCCCGCGAATCGTGCCGACCACCCGAGCCCCCAAGGCGTGCGAGCGGTATCTCTCGACCGATCACGACAGACCCCACTCGGAGGCGCGGACGGACCAGTGCCCTGCGATTCGAGAATCGCTAACATTTTCTTCCCGAAGGAAGCCCATTCCTCCAGCGTCGCATGCTTTGTGGGATAAGGGACCTGCCGACGGGCGGGGTCCTCGGATGAGGATGGGGAAGGTGATCACGGCGCTTCCGGGAGTGCCTCGAAGAGGCACAGGAGTGGCAGGACCGACTCCGGGACCGAGACCCACTGGACTTCCGACAACGATGCGGAGCGTCGCCCCTTGAATCATCCGTCGAAAGCCCCACAGATCTCGACTTCCGTGGCTTGGACACCTTACCTACCAACGACAACTTCTTGCGCTCCGGCAAGGCTTTGGACGTGAGCGACTGTCAGTCAACACAGTCATCCATGTCATGGGCCTCCCCGAGGCAGGCATCGTGCGAGTCCGTCACCAACATCTTGGACCCACAGTCCCTGCACTTCTTAAAGCCCGGACGCGGGGTGGAAGACGAGGTAGACATCTTCACGAAGACTATACTTTCACAATACAAACAGGTTCGAAGGACCGAGAAAGAACAGTCGAGGCGCGCCGAGATCTTCGAAGCGAACACGTTCGCGGAAAAATCGGAAACTGAGGCTACAGGCGTTGTGCTTCCTACTTGTAACATCCAGTGATGTCGGCCTTCGGAGGAGGTCCTCAAGGGTGGCATATCGACGTAGGACGCCAAAGATTTTCCAAAGCAGCACAGCTGTGGTGATTACATGTCATAGATATGGAATACGTCGGAGGACCCAATCCCCTCGAAATACTCTCTCTCCAAAATCCTATCTGGAGCACTGGCTCCCAGTCCTACGGCAACTGTCACCAGTTCCAAGCAGGCATTCCACTTTCTGCTTGGAACTGATGCAGCCCAGGAGAACATCATTTCCAAATTCCCTTAGTTTCTTTACCCAGAAGACTGTATATAAAAAATTTTTTTAAAAAAGGAGATGCAGGAGTTGTTCATGAGTCACTGTTAAAGCACAATTGAGCGATCCTGGGAGAGCACAAGAGAACACGAGAGCTTAAATCGCCTATTCTAAGCACATTAGTTATAGAAGAGGTTTCTTTTGCTTTTTCAAACCAACGTTAATATTGATGCTATACAGTTTCCTATAATGAAGCCATTTACAAAAATACCTATGACTGAGACTAGATAGTAGTTTAGCTCAAGGTGCCTTTATGGATGATGACCGTAAACATTTGTGGATATATCAGCTTGAATGCTTAGAAGAATGCTGAAAAACACAACTGTTCCAATCGAACCTTGTGGTTAGAGGAGGACTCTCAGAAAGCACAACAGGCTCTTTACTGCAAACTAAAATTCAAAATACAGATGTACTACTCAAGTAGCTATACTCAGGAAAGAATTTAAGTTCCTGTCACAACAAACGAAATATGCCTTGGTTAAAAAGGTTTGGGAAAACGGATTAGCTGCTAAAGAGTAAACTCTGGGAAATTCTGAGAACTCATGGTAGCTAATCCCAAGCGACTCTGCAAAGTTAAATCAATTAGTCCTGTAAACAAAGAGTAATTGTATACGTTCACAAGTATAAGCGGGCACTAACCCCATGAGAGGCAAGCTTCTCGCAAATTAGGTCTTTGCTCCCTAATGCTTGTGACATTATCTTAATGGCTATAGATGTGAAGACAAGTATTCCCTCAATGAAAGCATACAAAGGAACCTGGGCCAGACGATATAGACACCAATCTGTATGCCAATATTTATGCAAATCAACCATATCTATGGAGCGCATTATAGTGACAGGCATTCAATGCAACAATAACGACAAAGCTATCGAATTACATGAAAATCTGCAACAATTTGCACCATTTTTAAGAAGGGGTAAGATGGACTCAGTTACAGACCAATCTCCCTGTTAGATTTAGCTTTCAAAATATTTGGGAAATTGATGTTGATAATCGACTGGATTTATGAGAACGTTATATTGAATATGCAATATGGTTTCAGAGAAAACCTAGGTAACTGAACTACAGTCTTTAACCATATACTTGTTGGTAGCTAAATCAATATATAATCAAAAAGAAGAACTTTTTTTTGCTACCTTCATGGACCTAAAAATGGCCTTTGATTTGGTCAATCGTTAAAAGTTTGGATCCCTTTTAACTACATTTTACACCATATGGGTATTCCATCCGACCTGCTGACAGTGTTAGTATATATAAAACACATGAGGAAAATACTGCAGCAGTAAAAACTGATTTTGGTAACATTACCAGACCATTCCCCCAACACAGGGTGTAAGGCAGGGGTGTGTACTGTTGCTGATGTTCTTTAATTTGTCAGGCATCTGAGGGCATCCTCACTTATTTCCCAAATATATCCTCCTCCCAGGTGTTCAGGGAAAGGCCGTCGCCATGGGATCCGGACCCTGGTTGTGGGTATGCAAGGGAGGATCACCTGGTTAGAGGAGACCTGGGAGTGGGGATGAGGCACCCTTGGGTGGGACGCGGTATTCCCCAGTTCCCTCTTCTAATGAGCCTAATATCCCTCATGCCTTTGTAGGTTATTACAAGCCCCTTCCCTGTCTTTACAGAAAATCATCTCCCAGTAAACACCAGTCAGGTACTTGGATGAGGAAGAGACAAACTAGAACCATACATCCTCTTAATTATCTCTTACACACATACACACCACTCTGGTACTGGGACGAGGGATGCGGAGTACCACGATCATTGGGTAATGAATGAGCATTGCCTGCACCTGCAGCCATTGAGGCATTATAATGGCCCACTCAGGTAAGGCCAATGGAAGAGACAGTTGAACGCGTGCTGGAGAAGCTGGAGGTGAAGGCAGAGAGACATGTGCCCCAAGTGCCTACGAGCTGCAGAGTCGCTGCAGCGGAAGCAGAGTGTGGCAGGAGCATTCGAGAGGTCTCGGGTAGCAAAGCTGATCTGCCTACCTCCGAGAGAGAGAGCGCGAGAGAGAGCGCGAGAGCGAGAGCGCGAGCGCGAGAGAGAGAGCGAGAGAGAGAGAGCGAGAGAGAGAGAGCGCGAGAGAGAGAGCGCGAGAGAGAGAGCGCGAGAGCGAGAGCGCGAGAGCGCGAGAGAGCGAGAGAGCGAGAGAGCGAGAGAGCGAGAGAGAGAGAGAGAGCGAGAGAGCGAGAGAGAGAGAGAGCGAGAGAGAGAGAGAGCGAGAGAGAGAGAGAGCGAGAGAGAGAGAGACTCCCTCTCCATATGGACGAGGCAGCGAATACCCTGGAGAAGAGGGACGTTGGGCCGGGAGCAGCGAGAGCCACAGCAAGCCTACCAATGGGGAGAAGATCACCTGGAGAACTCATACCCAGTTAAGTCAGAGAAGCCTCAGCGACTCCGGGATGTAGGCCGCATGGTTGCTGCAGACCGGGTCACTTGTGAGAGACCCCGTTTGGGCGAAATGAGTGACCATCGAGTTTGAAAGCAGACAAGTTACTGGATACTTCTGATAACGCTACAAGGAAATTGTTAAAACAAACCGAGAGAAAGGTTTGATCAATACTGAACTGTGAAAAAAGTAAAAGGAAGGCTAATCTGGAGCCAAGCAAAATCCCAGGATGAACCAAATGAGAGTGAGTTTAAACAAGCGGTTATAAGAGCGGGCCAGAGAAAACTGTTGATGGTTACAAAGTGACTGATTGAAAAGACAAGAGCCTTTTTTGAATATCCATCCGATTGAAAGCAGCTGTGTACAATTCTATCACAATAAGGAACTGTGTTTTGGCAAGCGCCATAAGAATACAAAGAACTGTGTGACTTGAAGAATAAGCAGGGGCAACAACCCTGAAAAAGTGTGAAAGCGCCACAAGTGTCTGGTGGTAAAACTAAGCAGTTAAAAAGCATCAAGAGGATGTGAGGGGAGAATAAGTTAAACTCCACTGTGAAGCTGAAACAGTGGCAAGGTGAAGGCCTATGATGAAGAGGCCTATAAGGTGTGTCGGTTGCGTGATCTGTAATGGGTGGACCATGTGGTCCGACAATGCCTAGACAGAAAACACCCATCTAAGGAAAAGCCACATAAATCACCAACAAGCTTGTGATTGAATAAAAGAAATAGGTGATTTGAAAATCAAGGACCTGAACGTTATGAAAGGCATCCAAGCCAGAAAAGCTGGACGTATCCCGAGGAATTGTGTTGGTT
The DNA here is from genome assembly GCF_040938575.1 of Ambystoma mexicanum. Lineage (NCBI taxonomy): Eukaryota > Metazoa > Chordata > Amphibia > Caudata > Ambystomatidae > Ambystoma > Ambystoma mexicanum. The sequence continues at coordinate 278,175,381 of NC_090937.1, forward strand.
TTGAAAGCTGAGAGACTTGAAACCTTGGGGAAGGGAACCCCTCCTTTTTGTAAAGTGAACTATCTTGAACCTTGGGTAAGGGAAAACCCCTTGTCCAACGAACAGCTGGAAGAAGCTCTGAACTTTTATTTGAACACTTCTTATTTTGAGGCGGACAACCCTTCACTTTGCATACAACTAAATGTAAGGGCAAGTATAGGTTTTGGACACAGTGTGTCAGGAAGTTCAAAGCAAATGTTTGTCTATCATTAGTTCTATTTAGGTAGGGAAATCCCACCTTAGCATAGGGCAAGTTAAGCCTTTTTCCAACCCTCATTTTGTTTTAATAAACGTTTCTAGCCCAAACTTCATTCAGTGGTCTCGGTATAGTGTAAAGGCATCATAGACAAACGGACTTGCAGCTAAACTCAGCGCATTGAAGGTCTATGTCCCACAGGTCATGGAAACGAGAGTCCCGGTGCCATCGTACACAGATGACTGTGGCGTTGGCCTAAACCCAAAGATCCATTCAGTGCCTAATTGACTAGAGAAATAAAAGGGATGACCTTTTTATTCAAATTACATCCCAATGCCATCAGTTTCTTTTTAGGATTACCTAGGTGTTCGTTGTTTTTCTAATCCTAATCAAAGCACTCCTATTTGAAAACAGGCAGCAACAATGAGGGAAGCTACGGGTGCCATTTTCAAATTCACACACAATTCTAATGTACAGCCAGTCAAGAACAATGTTAAAAACGTACAAAGCAAAAGCTAAAGCTTTTATCATGCATGGCAGTTGCATTTTGGGTTTGGGCATATCAAGGAACTCCAATGTATTGAAAAGGCTTTCACAAAAGAGTTTTAGAATTGCCACAGTCTGCACCCAATCTTGCAGCTCATAAAGCTTAATATGCCATTAGGAGGATCATCATTCTCAGCCTTGGCCCCCACTCTGTGAAACTCCCTTCCAACCCGCATTCGACTCACCGAAGACTATATGTCATTCCGCAAACTATTGAAAACGTGGCTCTTCTCTTAAAGAATTCAACACTCAGAACAAACATAGTAAATAGCCACAATAAACAGAAACCCAAGGGTTGTGGAATAATGAAAACAAAGAGCAAAGAGAATCGATCGAACAGATTGAAAGACTAAAAACAGATAGTGTAACTAAAACGGACGGAGTGGATGGAACGGACGGAACGGACAGAGGGGATGAATGGATCAGTAGATAGAGCAGAGGGAACCAATAGATGGTACAGAAGGAGTAGCTAGAGGGCTAGAGGGCTAGATCAGATGGAGAATGGACCGGATGAAGAGAACAGAACAGACAAAGAATGAAGTGGACGGAACGGACGGAGTGGAATGAACGGAACTAATCGAGTGGACAGAGGCAACCGATAGAGCGGATGCAACGGATCGAACATCAGATGGAGTTGATGAAACCAGACAGAACGGATAAAGTGGACAGAACGGATAAAGTGGACAGAACGGATGAAGTGGACAGAACGGATGAAGTGGACAGAACGGATGAAGTGGACAGAACGGATGAAGTGGACAGAACGGATGAAGTGGATAGTTGGATGGATGGATGGATGGATGGAATGGATGGAGCTGATCAAATGGACAGAACCGGAAAGAGTGGACGGAACCGGACAGAGTGGACGGAACCGGACAGAACGGATGAAGTGGATGGAACGGATGAAGTGGATGGGAAGGATAGAGCGGGTGGGTGGAATGGATGGAGTGGATCGTGTGGATAGAATGGATGACTGGACGAGGCGGATGAAGTAAATGGAACGGATGGAACTGGACGGAACAGATGAATCGGATAAACGGACGAAGCGGATAGAACCGATGAAGTGGACGGAACGACTGCTATGTACCTGTATCCCCATGTTGCCCTATCCAGTCTGTCGCTTTATATATGTATCCCGCTATGTGCGCCCCCGTCCTGCTCTCGTCCCTAACTGCTAGCACTTCACCGATAAACCACCATATCACACTACTACGCTTACTCTCTCCTATACACCATCATTCAACTTGAACACAGCTATGCTATGTCGGCCCAGCTGTTCTCATACTAACATGACCTCACTAACATCTCATCATCCTAATAAAAAACAGCTAGCTGAGCACATTCCAGCTAGCTTTAGGCATCTCCTCAGGCCTAACGCAGCCAGAACCCAGTCAGAGAGTCTACCCACCAGACTGAACACATCCAACTGTTTTTCTCAGCACCACACCTACCGCTATGAAGCAGCTATCATGCAACAACCACACCAGCTGCACACATATCCGGTGCGCCCATTACCATACCACATTCTCTCTCTCTACTGACCTGAACTACGGTTCCCAAGGGCGTTCAACCTACCAGCGCTTTGAGGTCATACCAATGATACTTAAGGCGCTAAATAAATGCCAAGTAACATAACATTGGGGATGCCATGATAATGACTCCAAGGCATTGCCCATCACGTCTGCAATAACTCTAAAGCTATGCTTTCCAGACAAATTCTGCTAAATGTTTGTACGAGCAAAAGGGCTTTGAAAATTTCATGGAGAAGACGTAGAAAAAGATGGAGTAGCATTGTGGGAAAGTTTGGAAACCTGATATTTCCCTTTGGGAACAGTGAAATTACTGTTTTTAAAAGTTTGTTAATCAACTTACATAAGAATAATAGAGGCAAATGTTGCTTTTTAATAATCCAAGCTTGCTTTGTCTGAATTTATCAACAGACGGTGGGATGTTGACTAACACTCTATCTGGCCCTTTTTTCCACTTATTATGAAATGCTCTGTCATTTCTTGTTACTGTGTCCTATGTATTGCACTCCAAGAAAACAATATCTTGTGCCACTTTTGATAAAATAAGGTTTTCACCATTGTAAACCGGCTCAGATTTACCTTTTGAACACATGAAATGATGGAAATAGCATCCCCACTTAAGAAATGTTTATATAATGCACTTACAAACAGGGAGGACGACGAAAGGTATATTTTTTTTTCCCAGACATGTGTTTACAATTACACATTTTATATAGGGTGTACTTGGTTCATGCTTAATATGGTTTTCATGTTAAATTAATGAATGGAAACATACCTTCTTTCTAGGAATGGACGTACTTTTTATTTTGATGATTTAATTAAATGAATAAAAGAAATGTATTTAGTTTTTATTAATATGTAATGAATGTTGAACTGAACGCAGTTTGGCTTTTTTTTGTCCAGGGGCGGGGGGGGGGGGTTAATTCTGCTCCAGATGCATTTGTTTAATTTCATTTATATACAGGGAGGAACAATGCTCTTTTGATCACAAAAGAATGTACTAATGTACAATAGATGAGAAATCAGATTTGGCGAGAAGCAGTAAACCTCTTACAATAGGGGGGAGTTCGAGTGACATTCTGACCAGGTTGGTGGGGGGAGAGAGTAAATGTAACGGTCACGAGGAGCAATACATGGATGTACATACATAGATTAAGGACAACCATCATTAGACATTTCTAAGAGCAGATAGGCAGTACGGCCATCTGTGTTGGGGATGCAATCACGATGGATGAAGTGCTAGAATGGAGGCAGAAAAAGTGACCAAAACAAGCAGGTTAGATGCAAAGGGAAAAAACGAGAGTTAGGTTAAGAGGTTATCTCCGAGGCAAGGAGGGAGGCTTTAAACAAAATCGATGTTAACTGTTTCTCCGATATCCGGGAGAATAGAATTCCATGCAAGTCAAGCAGAAGTGAGAAACAGTGGGGCAATGGGAGAGTAGACGTAAAGGTAAATTGAGCTTTTGTGCTTTCAAGAAGGTAATGTCCGTATGCCACTCTCAACCTGGTCACTGGAGAGGTATAATATTTTCCACCCAAGCAGAACAGCAAGATGAAGGAAGGGCCCCATACATCCCTAAAGTCACCATTGTGAGGAATACAATGACTGACCACAGAAACTGCAAGGCAACTGATAATCTTAAAACTGAGATTTAGAATAGAAACAGGAAGCAAAGATACTGATTGAAAAAAGATCCCCAAATAGCTTGCCAATAAGTAAAACACACACTATAGCAAAGGGGTGAATGCGAGCCCCATTTGGGCCCCCCCACCCATACCCCCCACCCCCCCGAGACCAGTAGGCTGATTGTTTAAATCCCAGCATGGGACATATGCACCTTTTGTCTTTCAGAGGGCGGTAAAATACTGCACTCTCAGCGACTCCTATTTGAGCATCAGGCGAAAACTGTGTTGAATTCGAAATAAATAACTGTTCTAAAAGGCTACAGCTGGCAGTCATGCAAACACAGTGGTAACAAACTTGCAGTTCTAGGTGGTTCATGTAATCTTAAAAATATTAACAGGATTTCAATTTGGCACCTTGCCCCCATGTGTCTAGCACCATACCAACAGCTTAACTTTAGTTATGCATCGATTATAATTCTAGCTCCAAACACGAGAAACATTGTGCTGTAAGCCTACCCAACACATGACATGCATTACTTACCGTAATAGCATTTCTGATGATTGTATCTGCTTAGATTCACATGCTGTGCATATGGTCTGACATCCAGTGGTAGCCGCATAGTATTGCATCTTGTCTTTCAGGGACAGAAAGGGGACGTTGCATAGGCTTGTCTGTAACACTATCCCTATCGTGACGTGTAGTGTACCCAAAATCCCTCACGCGCATGTCTTCTGATGATTGTTAATCTGCTTAGAATCACATGCTGTGCATAGACTAGCGAGCAGTACCCAGAATTGGAGGTGGGTTGTGAGAAGGAACAGTAGAGAAAAGATGTCTTAGTACTGCTTGTCCCACCTGAGAATCAGACCTAGAATGAGTGTCTAGACAATAGTGTTTTGTAAAGGCGTGTACAGAACTCCAGGTTGCCACTTTGCAAATGGACTCCAGGGGAACATTTGCAATGAATGCTATGGATGCCCCAGTGCCCAGAGTAGAACGTGCTCTAGGCTTGAAGGGCAGGTCTCTCTTAGCAAGAGTGTAACAGTGTGATGCATTTGACAATCCACCTTGAGATAGCCGATTTAGAGACAGTATCCCCTTCTCTACCAGCTGCCACTGAAACAAAAAATTGGTTTGTTTTCCTCAGTTTTTTTGTTCTTTCCAGGTAGAACATGACTGCCCTGCGCACATCTAGCGTGTATAGGCTTCTTTCGGCCATGCTAGTGGGATTCTGGAAAAAGGTAGGTAGTTCAATCGATTGGTTCACATGCAACTTCGAGATTAATTTAGGCGCAAATCTGGGGTGAGTGCAGAACTACCTTATCCCTGTGGACTGTAACAAAGGGGTCTAGAACAGAAAGTGCCTGTAGGTCTTTTAGACTTGCTTTATGCATTGGCTCATGGGAGCTCCCGTGAGCCTGGTCAAAACCACATTTAGATCCCACCCAGGAGCTGGGTGATAAATGGGAGGATAAATCCTCTTAACCCCTTCCATAAAGGCCTTAATCACCAGCATCTTCCACCACAACACCTTTTGTTGCGATGTGGTGTAGGCTGAAAGAGCAGCCAGATGAACCTTTAGGGAATTAAAGACCAACCGAGTGTCTAACAGATGGGTAAGGTAAACACAATGTGTGTGGGTGAGCAATCGATGGGATTGACGCCCTTGAAATTACACCAGATGACAAAACGCTTCCATTTGCTGGCATAGCAATAACGTGTGTTCGGTTTTCTAGCTTCCCCGAGTATGTCCATGCACCTCTGAGGGAGCTGTGACCTCAGGAGCCAAGCTGCTAAATTCAGAGTTTGTGGGCATGGGTGTAGGGTCTCCCCCTGTCTTGAGACAACATCTTGTGTGGGCAGGGTAGTTTTACTGGTGGGGAGAGGAACATTTCCATCAGATGAGCAAACCAGGTTTGGCGGGCCCTCTTGGGGGCCACTAGTATCATGGTAACTGGTTCCTGGTGCATCGTGTGTACTATCTTGTGGAGAAGGGGAGTCGGGTGGTGTGGGGGACGTGGGGTTAATTGTAGACAAATTTCCCTGGCCATGTTATCCAGAGACCGTTCCCCTTGGAGCAGTTCTGGGGGTACCAGGAGGTGTAGTCTTGGCATTGGGAGTTCTCCTGGGTTGCGAACAGGTCGATTTCTGGGAAGCCCCATTCTGCGAAAACGTTGGACACAATGTCTTCGTGCAGATGCCATTCGTATTCTTCGGGCAGAATCTCTGCTGAGCACGTCTGCCAGAAGATTGAGTTCCCCTGGAACATGTTGGGACAACAGAAACATCTGGTCTGAGAGCCCATATCCAAATGTTTTGGGACAGCTTGGATACCCCTGGAGAGTGAGCGCCCCCCTGTTTGTTCAGGTAATACATGGCTGTGGTACTGTCTGTAAGAATCAGCACGGTCTTCCCTTGTAGTTGCATCTGAAAGGCCTTTAATGCCTTGAACACCGCTAATAGCTCCAGTAAATGTATATGGTTGGACGCTACTTGAGGGGACCACACTCCATGTGCTGTCTGCTGAAGCAGGTGAGCCCCCCCACCCCGTGAGAGAGGAGTCTGTCGTGAGAGTGGCTTCCACTGCAGGGGTGGTGAAGGTCTTCCCCTTCAAGAGGTTTTCTCTTGACCACCACAGCAGAGAGAACGAGGGCTGGCGAGACAACTACCAGATCTTCCCATTGTCCGCTGGCCTAACACCACTGGCTGTTGAGCCACTCTTGCATGGGACGCATGCGCATCCGCGCGCGGGGATCCAAGTATATGCACAACGCCATAATTCCTAGAAAACGCATGGCTTCACGCACCGCCACCTCCCAACTGGCTACATATTGAGGGATCTGAAACAGCATGTTCTGAACCCTCTCGTTGGAGGGGAAGACAAGGCTGTCTTTTGTCCGGATTGGAGCTCCCAGACATTTTTTTTATTTGACGGGGGACTAGACTGGATTTCTCTTCGTTGATGGAGAACCCCAGACTGAACAGAAGGTCTACGGTCTTTTGGGTGTTAAAAAAACACGTGTCGTACAAGTCCCCTGTTATGAGCCAGTCGTCGAGGTAAGGGTAAACCGGGACGGATAACCTGCGCAGGTGTGCTGCAGCTACTGCCAGGACCTTCATAAACACCCTTGGCACCGAGGCGATGCCGAAGGGGAGTACCTTGAATTGGTAATGCCTGTCCTCTATCATGAACTTTAGTAATAATAATAATGATATTTCCTGTGCGCTGACAACATTGAAATATGAAAGTATACATCTTTCATGTCCAATGTTGCCATGTAGTCCCCCTGTTTCAACAGTGGGATCACCTCCTGTAGCGTTATCATGCAAAACTTCTGAGGTTTTATGAACTTGTTCGCTGGGCACAGGTCTAGAACAGGGCGCATGGTGAGGTCCTTTTTGGGTACAAGGAAGTACACTGAATAAATACCCTTGTTTACCTGAAGAATAGGGACGGCTTCTATGGCGTCCTTTCCCAGCAGCGCTTCCACCTCTTGATTCAGGATCTCCAGATGGTCCGGTGAAAGGCGCCGTAGGCGCGGTGGTCTGAATTGTGGAGGTCGGGCTAATTCCATGCAGTACCCGTGGGCGACCGTCTTTATGACCCACTGGTCTGAAGTTATCCCCTCCCATGCCGTGAGGAAAGATGTCAAGCACCCCACGACCGGGGTGACATGGGAGGGGAACAGGCTCTGATGGTCATTTCTGACCGGAGGCTGCGGCTCCTCTAGGATTGGGGCCTCTACCTATGGCTTTGCCGCGTCACTGTCCCCATGGAGGGTAGTATGCAGGGCTTCCTGATTTTTGTCTAGCATTGAAGTTTCTCGTGCCATAGTTGTTCCGACTTGCACGGGACTGCCCTCGAAAGGACCGCTGAGAATTACTTCCTCTCTGGGGGAAAGGTCTTTGAGTGATTTGTTGCAGACACGAGAGTCTCATGCTCTTTTTTGGCTGTTTCTAAGGACTCATTTACTGCCTTTCCAAAGAGGTTAGCTTCTTCAATTGGTTTATTGATGAGCAAGGCTTGTGTTTCAGGCTTAAACCCAGAGGTACGGAGCCAAGCGTGCCTTTTGAGTAAAGTTCCTTGGGCCAGAGACCTGCCTGCTGTTGCAGACGTGTCCAGAGTGTTCTTTATTACATTCTGGTTCACCTGCCTGCCTTCGGCCACAATAGTGAGAAGCTTGGACCTGACAGGCTCCGAGACCTCTTGGAGACCTTGCTGCACTAGGTTCCATTGAGCGTCAGCATAACTCGCCAATAGCGTAGTGTTATTTGCTATGCGCGTGGTATATGCGGCAGCCGAGGTACCCCGTTTACCTAGAGCATATAGCCTTTTGGATTCTCCATCTGGAGGTGCTTCCCCTATAGCAAGGGGTACTCCTGCCCGTTTCATGGTGGTAGTCACTACCAGGGAATTGGGGGTGGCGTGCCCTTTAATGTATTGAGGGTCCGAAGGAGCTGGCCGAAATAACTTTTCAACTCTTGGGCTCCATGCACGGGTTTGAGCTGGTGACACCAGGGAGGGAGCCAATCTTCTCTCAATAGAATTAAGGAGGGGAATGGCCTGGCTAGAGGGAGGTTTCTCCTTGAGAATATCTTCTACAAAGTCTTGCTCAGGCACGGACTCTGAGTAGAGATTTGAAAATGTTCAGCTGCCTTCCTTAACATGGAACTGAAGGCCATTTGGTCGTCTACAGGTGAGGCCTGGCGAGCCAGAGTGGACAGAGGGGAATCCAGGCACAATACATCAGTGTCCTGATCTTGATGGGGAAGCGTCCATGGGTCCGTCCCCCCTTGCTGGGTTTCTTCCCAATTGTCTGTGGCATCCGCCTGGTCCTCATCGTAATTCTGTGGGAAGGAAGGTTCTTCATCTTCACTGTAAATGTCCCTATATGTATCCATCTGGACGATGTCTTCATGATGGACGGGACAGAAGGCTGATCCTCTTGGAAATGTGAAGCAGATTGCAGATTAGGCTCTCCACAAGATCTTTTTTGGGGAAGGATGCTCAGAAAAACAGAATTCTTTCAAGACGGTCCATACACCCTTCAAATGTCTCCCTTGTCCATTTAGAGGACCCAAAAGGGCCTACGGGTGGCAAAGCGTCGTCTTCCGCCCTTCGGCGCCGAGAATGGTCTCTCAGGGTGTTGGAAAAAAGGCTCTTGACTGTCCTCATAGGTATCGTGAGAATCGGGGCACCATGGCGTATCCAAAGATTTGTCCGCGGCCTGCCCCATGTTTTTCGGCGGAGCAGGAATAAGCCCAACCGCCAAAGTAATTCTTGCGATGCTGTATTTGATTACCGCCGAATTGGCTTGAGTTAGTGGGTCCGAAGGGCTATCGGTAAACTTATTGCCTTCCGAGGCGTTAGCGGGCCTAGCGGTCGGTTTTTCGCCTTGAGGCCTAGTCGTGATTTTTGGGCCTACCGCGGCCTTCGGAACTGTCGGATTTCCGCACTTCGACGTGTAAACCCGATTTAGGGGTAGCGCCCTTGTTTGTTTTGGAATGCCCAGTCGCAAGACGCTGCTGCAGATGCAGGGAAGGCTTTAGATCTGTACAATCCGAGGAATCCGCCGAAATATTCGACGGCCCTGCTGGTGCCTTCACCTTTGTTGACGTACCCGTCGAAATAGGTGTAGGGGTTGTGTGCTTAGTGAAATTAGATTGTACGCCCCTGTCACCGGATGTTGTCCCTGAAGCGAGACCAGAGTCAGGCCTTAAAGGGTCGGGGACGGGCGTGGCAGACCTACAAGTGTCCAACTCGAGGTCTATTACATCCGCAACGGATGTTTGGTCATCAGAGGTGCCCCCGTCACTTTCGGCGGGTGTGGCGGTGGGGGAAGGGATGACCTCCATTATAATGCTGCTAACATGAAGCATTAAATATGAATTATGTTAAGCTCTTCATTTAATTAGGATTTAATAGAGTAAATTCCATGCTCTAATACATAGGCAGCAGAACGTTTTCAGAGATTAACTAAGGATATTTTGCATTGTCTATCCTCGTGGGGTTTTATGTACAAACAAATAATTACCAAGGTAGTGAATATGGCACCGAAGAGTTATGTAGTTAATGAACAAAGCTCTAGATATGTCAAACAGTTGGGCATTTTGGAATGTCCATGAAAAGTTCTCTTTTCAGTAACTTCCTGAACAGCAGTGACGTAATTGCTGAATTGTGAATGTTAGCATGTCCACTCTTGGATGGAATTGTGAATGTTAGCATTTAGAAGTACGCCGGATAGCCCTCTGAGAAAGATACACTAGAATTTGCATTTAGAAGCTGTCCCCAATTAGCCTCTCTGTGAAAGTTGAATTTAAAATTGTCCCCACCTCCATTTAGAAGTGTACTCAGTCGCATTTAGAGGCTGCGCCCGATAGCCTCTGTGAAAGTTGAATTTAGATCTGTTACCACCCACATTAGAACTGCTCCCACCTCCATTTAGAAGTGTACCCAATTGCAGTTGGAAGTTGCGCCGGATAGCCTCTCTGAGAAAGTTGAATTAGAATTGTTCCCTCTTACATGTAGAAGTGTACCCAACGGCATTTAGAAGTCTACCCAATTGCATTTAGAATCTGCACCCAATAGACTCTCTGAGAAAGTCGAATTTAGAATTGTCCTCACCTGCATTAGAATTGTACCCAATTGCATTTAGAAGCTGCGCCCAATAGCCTTTCTGCGAAAGTTGAATTTAAATCCGTTACCCGCATTAGAACCGCTCCCACCTGCTCCTGGAAGTGTATCCAATTAGAGTTGGAAGTTGCGCCGGTTAGCCTCTGTGAGAAAGTTGATTTAGAACTGTTCTCTCTTACATGTAGAAATGTACCCAACGGCATTTAGAAGTGTACCCAATTGCATTCAGAAGCTGCACCCAATAGCCTCTCTGTGAAAGCTGAAATTTAGAACTGTTCCCCCTCGCAACTAGAACTGTACCCCGCACCTCCTCAGAGAAAGTTGAATTAGAATTGTACCCTCTTGCAATTAGAAGTGTATCCAACAGCATTTTAGAAATACACCCAATTGCATTTAGAAGCTGCACCCAATAGCCTATCTGAAAGCTGATTGTAAAACGGTTCCCACCTGCATTTAGAAGTGTACCCAATAGCATTTTAGAAGTATACCCAGTTACACTTGAAAGTTGCACCCAATAGCCTCTCTGTGAAAGTTGAATTCAGAACTGTTCCCAGCAGCATTTAGAAGTGTACGAGGGTGTGAACTAGACGATGATAATGACTGAACGAATGTGTGGAGCGGACGAATATGAGGAACGGACGAATATGTACAACAGACGATGCTAAATATGCTTTGGAATGAAGGAAACACTTGAAAACATACATAATTACCACACCCCATGCTTACTCTCCCTCTTACACCACCACTCATCTAGAACACAGAGATACTATGACACCATTCGGTATAACTGTTCTCATATCCACATCTCCCTCTTACTCCACATCACTCTAAGTAATCATTGCTGGATTCACACCCCCCAGCCAGGCGTTCTCCTCAGGCCTAACGCAGCCACACTCGTTCTGGGTAAAACCGACCAGAGCAAACACATACTCCTGACCTCTCAACCACCACACCTACAACTAAGAAGCAGCTACCACTCGATTTCCGCACCAGCTGCACACATACCTAGTGCGCACACGCACTTTTGGACTCCCTCTACTCTCTATACTGACCTGAACTTCGGTTCCCGAGGGCGTTCAACCTACCAGCGCCTTCAGACCATACCAATGGTATATAAGGCGCTATATAAATGCAAAATAACAATAACACCGGCGACATACCGTACGCGGCCCACCGCTTTACATGGCGCTCCTTAAGGGTCTTAGGCCGAAGGAGTTTACAAGCCGCACACCGCTTCTCGACGTGATCTAAGGGGAGACAGGAGTTGCACGTCCTGCGTTAGTCCTTCCACAGATATCTGACCCTACACTTAGGACAGAACCTAAAAGGAGTCCTTTCCATAGCAAAAGGGGAAGATGACCAGACCTAGACGAGAAAGAGGAAAGACATACTGGAAATAGGGCCACCCCGACCCCGCTTCAGCCACCGGATCGTAGGCGCCGGAATCCACCGCCATAGACAAGTCCCCCATAGTCTTCGTCGAAGTTGTTCTTGGCGTCGTAATGATTTAAGGGGGGGGGGGGGGAATAACCGACAAGTCAGTTTAGGATAAACAATGTCTCTTATGTAAGAGCTCTGCTATAGGGCGACCAGTTATCTGGGCGGAAAAAAAACAATCTGAGGGACCTCGGGCGTGAGGGATTTTGGGTACACTACACGTCACGATAGGGATAGTGTTACAGACCCGCCTATGCCGACGTCCCCTATCGGTCCCCGAAAGACAAGATGCAATACTCCGCGGTTACCATGCACAGCATGTGATTCTTAGCAGATTAACAAGCATCAGAAAGGAGTTTATTTTCCTTGTTCACTGACATAAATGCAACTACTAATGAGCTTCGCCCTCTTCAGATTTAATTAAACATGTATCACTCAAACATCAAAATAGGTTGTCAGGAACTACAAGCAGTTTGATCTGTGACTGAGCACTGAACGGCTCGTGTATCCAAGGCACAGCTAAACAATCAGCAAATCAATCTTGGTGTATTCCCTTCTGCTGTGACTGTTATATTACTGCAGGCTTCTCAAAAACTGATAGTTTAGCTAGGTTGCATTTGTTTAAAGTATTTTTTTAAAAGAAAATACACGAACTATCAAGAACTGGACGCACAGATATCCTCATTCTTGGTCTAATGCATTAGCCAGGGGCAGGAATGAAAGATTGATTGTGGGAAACACAAGACAGAAAATAACATAAGAACTGTAAAGGTAACCAATTGGATCTTCCAAGGCCTGCAGATGAAAGTGGATAGGATTCCTTTAGAAACCAAGGAGGTGAACTGTCATCATTCCCCTCCATTCAGTCACCGGCTTCTGAAATTCCAAGCCATGTGACAGGAAGAGGGTATCCACAGAATAGTTATGATATATGATATGGTCATCTCCAAATGTTATAGCCAACCACAGTAATATCCATCCGAGGAGAATAATTACATGGCAGACATCTTGAAACATGATAGCACTCAACATCCTTCAATTCCCAACCCTTGTTCAATGCCTGAAACTCATTTCCACCACTGTTGAAGGTACGATGAAGTCCTAAACCTAGAAATGGTGTTTGCCGCCACATATATCAGACTGGCTCCAAAGCACCACAATTGTGGAGCACCATGCTGCCAGTATTACTGGCAGCCTAGGCGTTATGGTAGTCACAAGGCAGGCGCATACATAACCCAAACCTACCACTACACAACAAAATTTGAATAACGGATCAAAACGTGTCTTACCTTAAGGAAAGTGCTCGAGTCTTTATAAACTTCTTCTTCATAAGGCAGATTTTCCTGCACTTGTTGTGGTTCAATTTCCTCCTTAAAATGGAAATGCAAAAATAAAAGCAAATTTATCTGAAGATCACGTATCGTTGCTGAAGGACATATCTGTCCGTTTTAGTAAGCTTCAAGCAGAGATAATGTTTTCTTCGGACTACAAGACCTCAACCTGAGAAGTGATGGAATATACACGTTTTCACAAGCATTTACGCCCAATTATTAATATATTAACTAATGGCATAATTCCTAATCAAAACAAATTCCACATCATACTGTAAACCTTGTCCTTCATTTTGTTAATTCTCCAATTAAAGGACAAATGGCCCGACTAGAGGACAACGTTCAGTCTTCAGAGTTATAGCAAAATGCATTTTCTATCACATTCCAACATTCCACTGACTGGTCTGAATTCCTAGTTTATTCTCATCCTTCATAGCCAAGAGAATCATACCTGGCAATCCTGCCACTACCCTCAAGGCCCTCCGATCACCCGGGGAAGTTCGATACCTTATCCTTTACCAGAACTCAATAGAAATAAACATGCCAATCATATCCCAAAGACAATACAGGAAACAAATCTGCCCTCTAAATAAATTACTACTACAGTCCAACGGGTACTTCTTTTAGTACTACTATTGATACCATTACTAGGATCTATGTGAAAATATTCAAAAAACAATGTGAATCCAAAACCCAATTCTTTTTTTCCTTTACCCTACTTCAGTGAATATATATGCGAGGGAAACCCCCCCCCCCCCCGCAGCCTCCCTCCATACGCGCCTACATTATTAACTTAACCCATCACCCACATGCATATGCAGTGAAATGGGGCTTTAAAAATTCTACATTTTATTTTGTAGTAATACCCCATTACTACAGGCCCTACTACTTTCTTAGTACCATATGCCACTATTTTCTTCACAAATATGCTCCCTCTACATCTATACCTTCTTACAATGCACTTCTGCGGACTACTCCTTCAGCACGAAGGCGGTCATGCTTTTTAATTTGTGCTCCGGCTTTGTAAAACCAACTGCCTTGCTCCATTTAATCAATATAAAGACCAATTATCGATGGAACATCAAGACCTGACTCAAGTTAGCCAGATTTGCCAGAAAGTTGGTTCAAATGTTACAATTTCTTTAGAGAGAAGACTTTAGGCGACAGCCATTTTTAAGCTCTTATTACATTATATAAGCTACCAATTCCGTACTACTACTACTGGTTAAACTACCACCCTCTACTCCACACTCCTTTTATCGTAATCCTTTTTGAGATTTCTCACAGCTTCAATGTTGGTGACCCACTTTCCTAAAAACTTCCTCCAACCTTGGCATCCAAAGAAAGGTGCTTATTCGGATTGCATCCTATCTCACACATTATTTTCAATCTCTTAGAGCTTGAAGACCTGAACAAACACCCTTCCCTGCCAACGTACCTCAAGGTTCAGTAATGGTCCCTTTACACTTCCTTTCTAGGGAAACTCAATCACCTCAACTTTTCCTACCACCCTTAGTCAGACAACAGCCAGACCTTTCCCCATCTTCACCTTAGACAGCTACCTACTCCTCCCCAACTACCTCTTGGTCACACAACCTTGGATAACACTTTACAGTCGTAGGCTCAATTCTTCCCAGATGAAAGCCATCTACTTCTCTGACCAAATTACACCCATCGCTCATTTCCTTCGGTTGACAACCCCCTGTCCCCCGCACCCAGACAACCTCACAGCCTCCACCCATGATTCACAACCTTTTAGCCCTCTTCACCAACCCATCACCATCGCTGCTGCTGCTGCTCACCAACTACCTTCGGAACATTAGTAAAATCAGACAATTCCTTATTTACCACTGAAAAAGGTTTCACCTCGACTACTGTTCAAGCTTTCTACTGGCACCTCCATCCATTTATTCACTTTGCTCAATAAAAGTCTGAAATGTGGCTGCTTGCACTTTCTGCAAACTCTCCATCTCAAATCTGACTCCATGCTAGATGGCTCAATGCATCGCCATTCCAGCATTAAATTCCTTCTACTAATCCTTCAATCTATATATAGTATTGCCACTCTGTACCTAGCATGCACTACTTGCACTCTAAGGTCCAGACACCCAACTAAATCTGAATGTTCCCCATCTCTCTCAACTACCTCTTGCTTCCATTATTTTTTTCGGCCCTTACCTTTCCCAGTGAACTCCCTCCCCGCTGCAACTGAAAACACACCAGCTATCCCTCATTCTAATTTGCACTGAAACTCCAATACTTCTCACTTGGAAGACTCACTTTACTGTATCCCAAAGACCACTCCTCAGATATCCACTGCAGTATGTCAAATAATTTTGCATATCAAGAACTTCAAAAACATGTATACTCACAACTACTGTAAATATGTTCTATTTGTATGCCCATCCACAGAGTAAGACACCATTATTTTTACCCACCACCACTTGGATCTCAAATTAGTCTTGCATCAGTCATTCTGTTTTGTAAGGTACCCCAAACTAGGTTGCAGTTCCTTTGTACAGTGTTACTGTTCCCAGAAAATGCAAATAAAAATAATTCTTCTCGCCCTACAACATCTAGTACTATTATCATTATACTACCAGTGTTAACTGTAGTCATGTTACTGTTGATATCAGTAGCAGTTACATTATTATCTGTAATACTTTAGTAGTAGTGATGGATGCAATTCTAACAGTAGTGCAAGTAGCAGAAACAGTTGTGACAAGGTCTCCGATAAACCACCCATGGAGGATTAGGGCCCTCTGGTGATCGGGGGGAGCCACCACTCTGATGCAAGCCGTGGAGGTGGGATAAGGCCCTTCTGCAAGGGGCCACCCTCATTCTTCCTTGGTTGGCCCCGAACTACCATTCTTCCACAGGATGGTGAAAATGCCACACTCCGGTCAAGAGGGCCCATTAGAAACCCAATCCTAGTACCCCAACTCTAGAACCAACCGACAAAAGGAACAAACACTCTTTCCTTTCTCCATCCAGACTAGCCAGGGTAAAGATGTTACTTCCCAGATTCAATCATATGTACCAGTTAACTCCTCATCCCCCGCCTTTCTATCTCATCCAACCTCGGCAAACTCCAGCATGAACGTTTGGGGCAACCAAGGTACTGGGCTGCTGTTCAGCCACTGCTGTGTAAAACTAAACAAACTAGTGAACATCCTGCAGAAGAAAAAAAGCTTTAAAGCCCACCCCCCCCCACCCCTAGCATCCCTCAGACCAGCGCAGGGCAGAAGGGAACACAAGACCCACATGGGCTCTAAGGGAAGCAACATCACGCTGCAACAGGAAGGGGCAAAGTCTGGATCCAACTTCAAAATATATCCACGTCATTAGGGGAAAACAGCTTACACTTGTACCTAAAAAAGGATGTTCACCATAGGAAGCATTAGGACAAGGTAGCCCAAACAGTCCAGGACCAATCATGGACACCAAGTTGGCGAGAAGGTTCACCCACAGATCAGGCATCGTGTTGAATCAATGATCCAATCAGCCAGAGTATAAAGGGGAAAGAAGCTGGCTAAATGAGTAGGGATGGGACAGCACTTGTAGGGGAGAGTGATGTGTGAGAAACTTGAAGGTGTCTCACCTGCTAGTCCCTGGGGTTCTGTCATCCAGGTGGCCAGGACACAGCCATCGCTTTTGGATCCAGTTCCTGGGGTGGACCAGTGCAGGAGGATCACATGGGTGTGGGGTCCTCGGGGAGTGGAAGTGGGACACCGGGCGGAAAGATGCTGTATCCCCTTTCCTGTAACAGCTTTACCCCATCCTACCAGGCAGGATACTTCAGAATTCAACCCCTTCACCTCTTCCCCAATACAAACACTTTCTCATGGACAGCTCACCGTGAGAGAAAACGGACTAACACCCGAGCCATATACCCGGCATGTCCCAATACAATGGTCAGGCAGAGCCAGGCAATCGCAGACCATTACACACACCTGACTTCCATCACACCTCGATACGGATAAAAGGCGGAGCATGGAAGCGCAATTTGAGCAAGGCAAAGCACAGGCAGTAACAGCAGTTCCAAGATGGGAGTTTAATACAAGGCGAAAGACGGCAAAACCAAAGAGGATTGCAAGGAAGAGAGAGCCCTTGACCTTTTCAACAAGAGGCTGTTACTTTCAGGAACTTTCGAGAATAGCAAATGTAAGACCAGGAATCAAGGCTGAAGAATCCAGCATTGTGTGTCTGAGGTACCCGGGACTCTCCCGCTTCGATAGTCAAGGGAGGAGAATTGTTGGATGCTGTGGTACTGTCCTTGGCTTCTGCAACAAAGCGGCGCCAGTGAAGACACCCAGGTGGTGGTTCGGGGAGACTGATACCACACTGGTCTCTGTTGAAGCAAAGGTTGCAAGCGGCAACATTGTATAGTGAAAACTAATAACATGGTATAACGTGTGTGTGTGGCAAGCAACGCGAACACAATCAGCGGATGAGTGTTTGAACTTTGAAGCCAAGATACGATACCATAGACAAAGTGGTCCAGCACCACTGGTGCTCATTCGAAAGTCTGTTAGGTATCCAGCTGGAAGGTGGCAAATGTGAAGAGTGATAAAGAATTGTGAAATCGAAGTGGTCCTGCAATGGGTCAAGCAAAAACCCAGTGCACATTCAAAAGTCTTCCGACAGTTGAGGAAATCGTATATGAAGTTGGTTTAACCCCGGGGCTGAGGGAGATCAGCTAAAAGCCTTTGGGTAAAATAAGTTTGTGTAAAGTTACAAACATTGTTTTAAAAGGAATCTGAGCCTGACCGAGGGGGATCCGAGATTTGAGACCGACTGAGGGGACATCCCGGGTGAACCATGAGTCACCCGAGAGAATATCCTACAAGAAATTGGATGCATGAGAATATCCCATGAACATTGTGTTAAGGGGATCTGATCCCAGATGAGAGGGACCTAAGGTGAATAATGAATCGCCTAAGAAATGGAGTACTTGTGAATATCTGAAAGAAGAAAGGAACGTATCGTTTGTATGTTGCATCAGGCCCTCTGAATAAAGAGACTTTGGAAGGCAAAGAGACTGACACAGAAGGCCCTGATGCCAATGATTGAACTGTATCCTTGTGCTAGATAAGCCAGAGACTGTGCTAAGCTCGAGTGTACGGCCTTGTCCCGTGCTGAAAGCGTGGGGAAGAGAGGCCAATGGCCTTAACATCCTGACATAATTTTGTGAACACTTTTCTTTTTTGTAACATTGTTTCCCACACTACTTGTATTTATTTAGAGGTAAGGATTGGCAATAGGTTTATTAGTATAGGCCCTATTATTTTGACAAGACACTAAGAGGGCTATGTCATTATTATTTGATGGTTTAAGCTTGCTCCCATCTGTAGATTTAGGATTAGATCTGGGTTTTTCAAACTCTTTTTTAAGTTAAATAAAAACCTTGATCTGTGGTCACTTGTGTCCGTTTTACTGTTCATACCAGACCTCTCTTACAGATGACAAGAGTGAAACTAGAAGGAAGTGAGGAATGTATGCCAAGAGGGCCAATTAGGCACCAATAGTGAATGGAAGTAGGCTATGGCAGTGAAGTCTAGAAAGCCTGAGAAAAGCCAGGCATGGTGCCAGTTGCCCTGGCCTCAGACTGGTAAAGGAGCAAATCCTAAAATGGTAAGAAAAGCTAACTGGGAGCCATCTCCCAGATGCTCTTGGGAAGAGCAGGACCGCCAGACCAAATAAAGAAACTGCTGGCAGCTCGGAACCTTATGGGAGTAACAAAGCTACCACAACAAGTGAACATGCAAGGCTTGCAAGTGCTTCAAACCAAAGTATGAGCTACATACACCATGCACCCCCCCCCCATGGCCATGAGATGGAGTTTAGACCTCTGCCCTTTAGCGTAGACATTTCCTCAGACTGTTGAACCTTCACCACTGCACTCTTTCCTTCAGCACATCCTCTTGTGATTGAATGGGGCTTTGCCCAAGCCGTGAGACTTGTAACGCAGGGCATAACCTGCGTCTTGTGAGGCATTCAGCATACTCATCTTTGGTCGAGGAAGACTGCTTGGAAAGCACAAAAGGCAAGGGGGCTAAGTAGGCCCCACCCTTATCTTGTTATCTTTTGTTTTTCACCTCACCCTTCACTCATGGAATTCACTTTTTGAGAACATATTATCCTGTTGTGTTAATGTTCCATCCCCCCTAGTTCATGACCGTGTAGATGTTATTTTAGTGTGAATAGTGGTAATAATTAATGGCAATATTAACAGTAGTGGTGTTTCAGGAGTGGAGGCATCAGCTATGATCATGCAGGATGCCTGAGGCCAAAGAAAACCATCAAAATATTTGCACATTAGGCTTTCATTGGTTGCAATGGGTCCCAAGTATCATTCCCTGTTGTCGGGCCTGCGACATTCTTTCACTTGTGTGGCTGCCGGTTTTTCCACCAACATCTCATGGAGATGGTGTGTGGTGTGTGAGATTTTGTATTAGATAGAGAACTTTATCCATTTGGGTTTTAAAAGGCTGTTGTACCTTACATTCTTCAATGGCTTCTTCTTCAGCCTTTCGCTCCTCTGGAAATTTGCGTTTTGAATTTGGTGACGAACTATCATAGGTGGAGCTGTAAAGAAGCAACAACAAAATGTAAACATACAGTTACCATTCTGTAAATCCAAAGCAAACCCAACTTAAAGAACGCATGCCAAAGAACACCAACGAAAGCCCATGAATTTCATACTAAATCCAGAAAGTTCCTTTTGCCATAGCTGTTGGGGAGGATCAAGGAAAGGAGGCCTTTTTAATTTCATGGTTCCATTAGAATTCGG
This sequence comes from Ambystoma mexicanum, assembly GCF_040938575.1. NCBI lineage: Eukaryota > Metazoa > Chordata > Amphibia > Caudata > Ambystomatidae > Ambystoma > Ambystoma mexicanum. The sequence goes on from NC_090937.1 coordinate 278,195,510, forward strand.
ATTATTAGCTTGCATCACATCTAGACAGGATTGTGTATATTAGCCAGTGCCACATTAAGATAGAATGGTGAATATTAGCCTGTGCCACATCTAGAAAGAATTTGTTAATTGGCATACATAACATCTAGATACTGATGCCACTAACCAACCCACAAAAAAAAAGACAAAATAAAAAGACAAAATTCACCCTTCTGCATAAACCTCTCAAACTCTAACCAAACAGCACATATTTCACTACATTGCAACATCACAACAAATCACAGACTTGCACGACAGACCACGACGGCTACCAAACGAAAAGCACACCCAAGCTCAGCGGACTGTGTTACCCGAACTGAAGCAGCCAACAGAACATCAGTGCTCTGTTGCACTTTTCCCGCTGTGTCCTACTAACTTTCTTTTCAGATCCGCCTGGGGACCACTTGGTGATGATAGTGCGAGATACAAATGTCCTTTAATATTAATATAAATGTTTCTTTAAAACATATACAGCTATTCAAGAGGCAAACAGCCTTACATCAATCTAAGAAAGCCAGAAACCCATCTAGTCAGGTTCACTTTAGAAATGTAACCAAAATAATCTCATGTGGCAGCCGGCAGTGTGCAGCATGTACTTAATCAAAATGATGCTCATTGTGAGAGTTACTGGCAACAATTTATCTTTGCTATTCAGGAACAATGGTGAGTAAAGGCATGAAAAGTGGAGGTAGTACTTGTGGTGCAGTAAGTCAACTTTTCCAATTACTAGGACAGCATGATAGTCACAGACATTGCCAAGTTAAGCTCAATAATAAGAGTCCTACACAAACATGTGGCATATGGTCTTTGGGTGCTTAAAATATATTATGCAAGGAAAAGGCACCAGTATGAGTAGTCATGAAATATCCATGGAATTATCCCACAAATGTGCATAGCTGCACACAAGAAATTGTGTACGTCTCGACTAGTATTTACAATTCAAATTGGGGATCCCCAAACCACTCACAAAACTCCCTGGCGATTCCAGCGTCTACAATCTACAGACCTAATTTTAAAAGCTCAACAGCTTTACTTTTTTTTTTTTTAAGGCCAATTTAAAGCCATACGAGGGCAGACACCCCCCGCCGCCCCAAGTGCAGTGCATCAATCTACTTTTGTTATATCTCCTGACAATTTGAGCAATAGTTCTCAGTAGAAACAGTACCTTCTATGTCTAGCGCATATTGACAAAAGACCCATCTTCAACACAGAAACAAGTCTTCAGACATAGCTAGAGGTATTCCTTCCATGTCTGCTATGCCACTTGGTAATCCCCCGTGCACCTGTACATTCAATGCAGACTCTCTGCTGCTGGCCAACACAGTTTTCAAAATGTGTTAAATCATAATGTTACTTTTTATTTTGACAGGCAATACAATCAAATAGGAATCAAGGAGAACATTACATTTTAGGCCCACTCAAAATCGGTTGTATTTCAATGAAACACTACCTTCTGAAAATACATATTCTACTGGGGCAGCAGGGTCAATATTGGAAAAACGTAGAGCGTCCTCAGACTTCATCCACAAATCAAGCAGTTGGAAACACAACAAAATGAATGACTTTAGGATAGCTTTAATGGCCTTTAAAAGAAATGACATAGTACCCAATTCACCTACATATCTAAAAGAGCACTGGTCAGCGGCTGGAAAAAGGAACAGCAGATACGATTGAGGAGTTTGTCACAGGTTCCATGATTTCCTCTGTACGAGGACCCAAGAGTTGGGTAGCATTACTAGCAGTAATTCAAGGTTGGCCTCATTGGAGGGCTTTCACAGATAGTCTCTGGTTTTTATACTGGGGATCTGTAGTTGCATATTACACATGAAGATCCTCTCCATTCTTATAGTGAAGAATTGGTCATTAGAAAATGAGACATGAGGTAGAGGATAAGACATCTTAAATTCCATTCAGAGCTCCCATGGGAAGATGCTCTTGTGCATATCAACAGTGCTAGACAGTCCTATAAAAACTGGACGTGCAATGGAAGAGCCAGAAGACTACCGGATGACTCCTGAAGCCATGTTAGTTTGTCTATAAAAAAAAAAAAAAAAGTAGACCTTTTTCGAGGCTGCTTAATAGCATTGGCCACTCACAACCCAGTATGCAAATTAATACAGTAACAGAAATGGAGTGGGTTGCCCATTTTAAGTATCTATATTGCTAAAGAAGACCATGAATTTGGCTCTGTGGAATCATTTTATGAAAGTCCCAATTGTATGAATCATGATGATTGCAAGTCTGAAGTAGTATTCACAGCCATTCTGCATTTTAGACGCTAACAGGCCCCCGCCCCAGTGAGTTTACTGTTTTATTTTTTTTTTTTATTTAGGAGTGATTCAGATCTATGGTCCGAAGCATTAGCCATCTTGTTTCAGAATGGGGTGATAATGGGGGAAATGCCGGAATCCTTGTTCTTCTACTTTTGTAATTCCAATCTACAAGAGAGGGGACAGATCGTGTCCATTGAATTATTGACCCATTGCAATCTAAGATGCCGAAAGTACGATATTTGCCTAGATCTTACTAAATCATCTCGAATTGCAGTCTTTCAGATACTTAATAAATGGCAAACAGGTGCAATCTGGGGTCTATCTAAACAGATTAGTGGTAACTTGCCTTCAACACTTAGCCTGGGAAGGGACATAGGACTATCTTTATGGCATCGATTGATCTCGATTCTGCATTTGATGCAGTCGACCGCAATAGGTTGTGGTTGAAACTTCAGGCATGGGGTATTCCTATAGGCCTTCTGAGACTTATTGCGGGACTGTATGCGACATGAAGATATCAGTCCGCCTGAAGCACTCCGGTGGCCTCTCTAGATCTATTTCTACTGCATGTGGGATCAGGCAGGTGTTTGTTCTGGCGGCCTGTTTATTTAATGTATACCTTGCCAAAATACACGATTTTTTCACATCTTCACTCTTTATTTCACCTAAATTGGGCAATCTAAGATCATGTTCGTTGGCTTAGGCGAAACATTTTTTATTATTCAACTGTACTGCGGTTAGCCTTCAGTGACTAATTCCTCTGTCAATTTCATCGAGGCTCACTCTTTGAAGGTCAACCACGAAAAGACCAAGGTGATGCAATTCTCTAGACTAAGGACCAAGAGTTCATATTGATGGAAGATAAGTAATGCATGTCTTTCATTGCGTACCGTAAAAAAAATTCTGATGATTGCATCTGCTTATATTCACATGCTGTGCATATAGTCTGACATCCAGTGGTAACCGGAGAGTATTGCATCTTGTCTTTCGAGAATCGAGAGGGGACGTCGACAGGGGCGTGCCTGTAACACTATCCCCCAACGTGACGTGTAGTGCACCCAGAATCCTTCACGCATCAAGGTTCCTCAGATTGTTTCTTTTCTGCCGTGAGGGAGCCTTAGGACTATCGTGAGTGTACACAAAAAGAGAGAAAAGTAGAAAGACATTTGTTCCTGCCATCTGAGCGGGGAGTCGGAGCGGCACATGTGAATCGAAGCAGATACAATCAACAGAATTGATTTTACGGTAAGTAATTCATGTCTTCTGATGCTTGTTAATCTGCTTAGAATCACATGCTGTGCATAGATTAGCAAGCAGTACCCAGAGTTGGAGGTGGGTTGTGAGAAGGAACAGTAGTGAAAAGAGGTCTTAGTACTGCTTGTCCCACCCGAGAATCAGACCTAGAATGAGTGTCTAGGCAATAGTGTTTTGTAAAGGTGTGTACAGCACTCCAGGTTGCCGCCATGCAAAATGAACTCTAGGGGAACATTGGCGATGAATGCTATGGAAGCCCCAGTGCCTCGACTAGAACGTGCTCTAGGCTTGAAGGGCATTTCTCTCTTAGCAATAGTGTAACAAAGTGTGATGCATTTACAATCCACCTAGAGATGGCCGATTTAGAGACAGGATCCCCTCCTCTACCAGCCGTCACTGAAACGAAAAATTGGTTTGTTTTTCTTCAGTCATTTAGTTCTGTCCAGGTAAAACATGACTGCCCTGCGCACATCTAATGTGTGTAGGTTTCTTTCGGCCACGTTAGTAGGGTTCTGTAAGAAGGTAGGTAGTTCTATTGATTGGTTCATATGGAACCTGGAAATAAATGTAGGCGCAAATCGTGGGGGAGTGCGCAGAACCACCTTTTCTCTGTGGATTGTAACAAAAGGGTCTAAAACTGAAAGGGCCTGTAGTTCACGGACCCTTCTAATGGAAGCGATGGCCACTAGGAAGGCCGTCTTCTTTGAGACTTGCCTTATGCATAGGTTCAAATGGAGACCCCCATAAGTCTGGTTAATACCATCCGGGAGCTGGATTTGAAATGGGGGCGGGGAGGTGAATCCTCTTGACCCCTTCCATAAAAGCCTTAATAACGGGTATCTTTCACCACAACACCTTCTGTTGTGACGTAGTGTAGTTTGAGAGAGCAGCTAAGTGAATCTTAAGGGAGTTAAAAACCAGCCCCGAGTCAAGTAGGTGAGTCAGGTACAATACAATGTGAGTAGGAGAACAGTCAATGGGATTGATGCCCTTGGCATTGCACTAGATAACTAAGCGTTTCCATTTATTGGAATAGCAGTACCAGGTGTTAGGCTTTCTTGCCTCCCAAGTATGCCCATGCACCTCTGAGGAAGTTGGAGGTGCCCGAACTATAGGACCTCAGGAGCCAGGCCGCTAAATTCAAAGTTTGTGGGCATGAGTGAAGAGTATCCCCTTTGTCCTGAGACATGTTGCACGGGCAAGGAAGTTTCACTGGGGGAGATGGAGACATCTCCATCAGATGAGCAAACCAGGGTTGGTGGGCCCACATGAGGGCCACCAATATCATGGTGACTGGTTCCTGGTGCATCTTGTGCCATATCTTGTAGAGTAGGGGGGGAGGGGGGTGGGGGGTAAGCGTAGACTAATTTCCCCGACCATGTGATCCAGAGTCTGTTCCCCTTGGAGCGGTTCTGGGGGTACCTGGAGGCGTAGTCTTGGCATGGAGCATTCTCCAGAGTTGCGAACAAGTCGATCTCTGGGAAGTCCCATTCTGCAAAAACGTTGGAGACTATGTCTTCGTGTAATCGCCAATCGTACTCCATGGGTAGTGGGAAATCTCTGCTGAGTATGTCTGCCAGAATATTGAGTTCCCCTGGAACATTTTGTGACATCAGGAACATGTTTTGTCTGAAAGCCCACTTCCAAATGTTCTGGGACAGTTTGGACAGCCCTAGAGTGGGCGCCCCCCCCCCCCCGTTTGTTCAGATAGTACATGACCGTGGTGAGGATCAAGACCGTCTTCCCCTGCAGTTGTGTCTGAAAGGCTTTCAGTGGTTTGCTAACTGCCAAGAGTTCCAACAAGTTTATGTGGTTGGATGCTACGTCTGACGACCAAACTCTGTGCGCTGTCTGTTGAAACAGGTGAGCTTCCAACCCTGTGAGAGATGAGTCTGTGGTGAGAGTGGCCTCCACTGCGGGGGTGGTGAAGGATTTCCCCTTCAAGAGGTTCTCCCTCGACCACCAGCGCAGCGAGATAACGAGAGCCGGCGAGACAACCACTAGATCGTCCCACTGTCCGCTGGCCTGACGCCACTGGCTGTTGAGCCACTCCTGCATTGGACGCATGCGCACGTGAGGAACCAAATAAATGCAGAATGCATAATTCCTAACAGTCGCATAGCCTTGCGTACAGTCACCTCTCAACTGGCTACATATTGAGGGATCTGAAACATGTTTTGGACCCTCTCGTTGGAGTGGAAGACGATGCCGTCCCTTGTTCGAATTAGAGCCCCTAGGAACTGCTTGACTTGGCTGGGGTCGAAAGCTGGACGACTTCTCGTTGGAGAATCCCAGGCTGACTAAGAGGTCCATCGTCATTTGGGTATTTGACAGGCATGTTTTGTAGGAATCCCCTGTTATGAACCAGTCGTCGAGGTAAGGATAAACCGGGATGGACAACCTGCGCAGGTGTGATGCTGCCACTGCGAGTACCTTTGTGAATACCCTTGGTGCCAAGGCTATGCCGAAGGGTAGAACCATGAACTGATAGTGCTTGTCTTTTATCATGAATCAGAGGTATTTTCTGTGCCCCGGCCAGATTGAAATATGAAAGTATGCATCTTTCATGTCCAGTGTTGCCATGTAATCCGCCTGTGAGAGCAGGGGAATTGCTTCCTGCAGAGTGAACACAAAACATTTGAGCTTTACAAATTTGTTCACTGGGTGCAAATCTAGTACAGCATGGTTAGATCCTTTTTGGGTACAAGGTAGTACACTGAATAAATACCCTGGTTTACCTGTAGTATCCTGCATGGTCTCGACTTCCTGTAGCAGGAAGCGCAGATGGTCTGGCGTCAGGCGTCTTGAACGTGGAGGTCTGAATTTTGGGGACCGGTAGAACTCTATGCAGTACCCGTGGGCGACGGTCTTGAGTACCCACTGGCCTGTAGTTATCCCGTCCCATGCCCGAAGAAATGATGTTAGCCAGCCCCCAACTGAGGAGGCATGGGAGGGGACCCGGATCTGCAGGTCATTTTGAACCAGAGGCCTGGGAGCCTCTAGGCGTAGAGTTCCGGTGCCTTCCTTTCCCACGTCATTGACCTCTTGGGGGATACAGGGTGGTGTAACTGCTGGTTCCTTGGGGAGAGGACCAATTATTTCCAGAGCCGTATTGGTTTTGAGGGAAACGTTGGCCACAAAAAGGACGTCTAGAACTGACCTACCCCCCCCACCTTGTTGAGGGTCTCTGTGTGTCATACTCTTTCTTTGCAGTTTTGAGTGCTTTGTCGACTGCCTTTCCAAATAACTGACTCCTCCACCGGCTTATTCAGCAGCGAAGCCCGAGTTTCTGGTTTGAAACCAGAGTTTCGTAACCATGCATGCCTTTTTCAGAGAGGGTACCCTGAGCAAATGACCAACCCGCTGTCTCAGCTGCATCCAAAGTATTTTTGAGGATACTATGGTTAACCTGCCTACCCTCGGCTACCGTGGAGGGCAGGCGAGCCGGTAGCGGTTCAGGAACTTCTTGCAGGCCCTCCTGTAGCGTGGCCCATTGTGCATCAGCATAGCTAGCTAACAAAGTTGTGTTGTAAGCGATACGAGTAAATAAACACTGCAGCCGTGACAGTTTTCCCTATGGCATATAGCCTCTTGCACTCCTTGTCAGGGGGTGTCTCCCCAGTTGAAAGGTGAACCCCCACTCTCTTCCTGGTCATAGTCACCACAAGTGAGGCTGGAGTAGAATGGCCCCTAAGAAATAATGGGGTTATGGGGGAAGGCCGAAACAATTTTCCTAACCTAGGATTTACTGCTCTGGTGAGGGCAGGTGTCAATGAAGGAGCCAAATGCTTTTTGATTGAATTCAATAGAGGAATAGCCTGGCTGACCAGTGGTTTATCTTTCAAGATGTCCTCGACAAAATCAGCTTCAGGGACAGCTTCCTCAGCAGCGATCTTGAAACGTTCCGCTGCTTTCCGCAACATGGCGTCTAAAGTCATTTGGTTGTCCAGCGGAGAGGCCCGTCGAGCGAGTGTGGTTTTGGGGGGGAGGGCGTCAATCCAAGGCATCAGGTTCCGGTGATGGATTAGGTGACTGCAACTGCCAGGGCTGAGTATCACCCAGATCTGGGTTATACCCCACCCCTCAATGGGGTCATGAAGATCCTCAGGGTCAGTGAAAGATCATTAATCGTGAATGTATGGATCCACAGGGACCTCCTCTCCAGTGAGGTCATAAGTGTACTCATCTTCCTGAGAGGGGGGGCAAAAGACTTTCTTCTGGGGGTCTTTTGGGTGTGGACTTCTGAGATTTCTACAAATCTCTGTAACCTATCCATACAACCCTAAATAATTTCTCCCTGGTCCAAAAAGATGAACCAGAGGATTCTAGGGGTGGAAAGGGATCCTGTAAAGTTATCGCCAGATGCAGAATGTCGAGATTTCCCCTTTAACGTTGAAGAAATCCCTCCAGCGCCTTCCGAAAAGTCTTTTCGGGGGACCGACGGTGGATGTGTATCCTTGTGTCTTCCCTTAGGCCACTCAGAGGGTTCCGGTAAATCCTTTGGCCTATCTCTGGATCTCGACGAATCCTTAAGTCTTTTCTTCGGCATCAGCGAATCCTTGGACCGTTGCTTCTGACCTATCGCCGAAAAAATCCTAGCGATGCTTTCGGTAATAGCCTCAGAGGCGGGAAGATGCTTAGACCGGGCCTGCGGTTGCGCCGTTTTCGGTGGAACCAGGGCCTTTTCGCACGTGGATGCCTTCTTACGATGCGTCAACGGTTTCCTGGATATTGGGGGTAGCGCCCTTCCATTTAGAGTGCCCGGTCGCCAGGCGCATCTGCGGCAGCTGGGGAGGGCTTCCGATCCCGACAATCGGCGTGCACTGCCGAAGTGTGTCCGTTGGCGCTGTGGGCCATTTTGACTGCTTCGAAGACGGGCCGGGTTGTGTGTTTATTGCGTAGAGAGTGTTTGTCTTTGTCGCCGGAGTGTACTGTGCCCATAGCGGGGCCTGAGCCTTGCCTGGCGGGGCCAGGGACAGACTATGCGGAGCAGGAGCTCTCCGCCGAAAGGTCAATGGCCTTCGAATCGGAGGCCTGTTTGTCACCGAGACCCTTGTCACAATCGGCAGTTGTGGCAGCGGGAGAACTAGACTCGCCTTCGAAATCCCGTAGGCCGCCCACCGCTTAACACGGCGCTCCTTAAGTGTCTTCGGATGCAGGAGCTTGCAAACTGCATAACCCTTCTCGTCGTGATTAAGGGGCAAGCACCAATTACACTGTAGGCGCTTTCCTCTCCAAGGAAATTTGGCCTTACAAACAGGGCAAAACCTAAACGGAATCCTCTCCATAGCGGAGGAAAATTAAAGTGACAAAATGACCCAGGGAACAAAGAGGAAAGTCATCCTCAGAAAATCAAATGTCCACCCCGACCCAACTCTCCCTACTGTGAAGGCCAGCCAGAAGGCCTGGCCACGTGGTCGGCAGCGCCGACCGGATCACTGTCCGTCGAAGGTCCGTGGAACCGGCTTCCGCGTAGATCAGGAACAGCTGTCGATAGGAAAGGACGGAAGGGTAACATTGAATAACAATATAATATTCGACCAAGGGTCGAGGAATAACAGTAGCGTCTCTGGACGAGCTCCGCTTAGAGCGGCCAGTGTGCTGGGCTGAACAAAACAATCTGAGGGACCTCGACGCATGAGGGATTCTGGGTACAGAACACATCATGTTAGGATAGTGTTACAGGCACGCCCATGTCAACATCCCCTTTCGATTCTCGAAAGACAAGATGCAATACTCTGCGGTTACCACTGGATGTCGGACTATTTGCACAGCATGGGATTCTAAGCCGATTAACAAGGATCAGAAACATTGATATTGTATCTTCCATGATCAACTCTACGCCTAGTATAGGGAAACTGAACACTGATTTAACGACCATCAATGCTCTCTCCTCCCAGCTAGTAACTGTTGACCAGAAATACTCCCGAGTTCTCCTTGAAACCAGCTATACAATTATATGAAGGTAAACTTGTACCTAAGCATCTCTATGGTATTGAAACGTATCCCCTTGTGTAGTAAACTGCCTAATGGCCCTTGAGGTGATATTCTGGAGGAGAACACTTAGACTTCAAACTCTTTGCCGGTAGCAGCTATACGTTTAGAGTTGGGCATCGTACCCCGAAAGGCAAGAGCAGATTGGAGAATTCATCTCTCCTTCGGAAAATACTGTGTCCACCTATGGGGGTCCCTTTTTGGAGGACCTAAAATAAATCCCCCATATTTAAGGTTGCGCTTGGATAAATGTGATCCTTGAAAGAAGCGTGGCTATTTGAAATACTACTGGTTGATCTGTTGAAGATCTGGTGCATTCTCCAGCTAGGGTGAAATGATCTATGTACAATGACTGGATTAGAACTGATGCTTAACACTCATGCCCTTCAGTAAACCACTTGTACACGGATCATAAGAAGTTTGGTATTAGACTGCTTTTCTATGCATTTATCCAGACAAGTTACCAAGGGCCAATCTTCTACTCACAAAACAGATTCTCGTAAGATATGGCCAAATTCCCGCTGACCCGGTCATGTGCCGATTTTGTAATCTAGTGGGGTCTTGTGAAACTCTTGAGTCATCGTCTAATTGATGCAGGGTGAGCAAATGTCTCACAAAAAAGAACGTTTACCTCAAAACCCTTTTGCGTTGTAAAACAATTTTGGCACACAAGTCTGGCGGGGAGGACAATTTTCTGTAGTAATTGCTGTAGTGGGTTTTATAAAATCTCTTGAACTGGCAGCAACTATTCCTTTTTTAAATGAAATGCAAGATGAATTGTTTTTAGTGTATTGGATGTCATTGTTTTATCTTATTGGTTGTTTATGGAATTAAATGTCTATTTGTCCTGATGTTGAGGTATATTAAGAATTCTGTTTTACAGTTTATATATTTTGATTTTACTTATGCATTATGAGAGGAAATGTAGTTATGTTGTAACTTTTGACTTTTAATGAATTTTAGATTGTAATCATTGTATTTTTTATTAAAGTTTGAATGATTTTAACCATGTAATAGAAAATACAAATACATTTACAAATGCAGACAAGGTCTGCACTTTACATGCCAGGGCTTGTAAGCCTAGCATGCAAAGTGCAAACAGGACTGGCTAAGCCATCATGAAATGGAGCAATTTGGAAACCTATGCATGTGTTTTTCCATCTTTGTTGCTTGAATAACTTTACCCAATAGATCAAAAAGACCCCTTTACTATACTCCCAACTATGAAAACGTGTGCATTGTCTCGGTTTGCCTGGGCAAGAACTTGATTCAGGAGATTATGTGGTGTACTGAATTATTTGACCCTTGCTAACCCTTCCTTTGAGTTGGAGAAAATGTTCCAATTTTGAAACCTGCTTCAATGGAGTTTAAGAAAAAAAGTGGGAGGTGCCCAATGCACTGGAATGAAGCCTGTGAAATAGTGGCGCTGACCTAACATTCAGGAATTCAGAGTCCCAAACGAGGGACTGAGCAAGTCCAACGGTAGGGATTGGTCATGTCCGAGTGATGAACACACTGCGGGAAACTACCAGGCACAGAATGACATGGCTGCGACAAAACAAGGGAAGCTCGTTTACAATAACACAGAGGTTGGAGAAGGATTTGATGGGTTATTAGGAAAAGGGGAATACCATGTGTCACCTAAAGGCCCCCACTCCGAGTCCCCTAAGAACCCTCCACCCAGGTGATCCTCCCTTGCTTGTCCACCCCCATGGTCAGACTCAAAAAGCGATGGCCTTTCCCCTGGCCACCTGCACATAGGGCCCAAGAGGAATAGGAGTGCGAATTACCCTCAGGTTTCTCACAAGGGGCCATCATCACTGCAAAGACAACTATAACCTTTATTGTAACCCTCCTGGCAGCTAATCTGAGTGGCTTCCCCTTGGGCATGCTATGTCACTCCTGATCATTTAGGATGGGACTACATTTTTCTCCTCACTGGAAAAACGTGGTACAGTTTAATTATCGTATGCCAGGTCCACTGCCTTGGTACCCACAAGGAGTCATGTCTGCACTGCCCTGCTCACTGTGTATTCTGGGACTAAGAAGGTTGGTCTCCCATCTTCCTTGCTATATGCTCTGGCTATAGAACCAAGCCACACATTGTTTCAAAGAAATCACTCTATCCCTTTTACCGCCATTAGGATGAATAGGAATGCATTTATGTCCTGGCAGTGAAAGGCTAAAGCAGCCTACATCATAGAATCTTGTTATATGCCAACGTGTCTCATTACACACTGCTAATCCCAAATGTGTTGCCTGTGGAAATGCAGGATTTGGAATTAATATAGCCCAATGGCAGGATAAAGGTTCTACTTTCAGAAGTGTGAACGGAGGATGATCGGACTAGAACGAGACCCCGTTAAAGTTACAAAATTACAATGAAATGCATGGCAACTTTGTTCGCGAATACATATTACTCATCTTCCTAAAGCTAAAGATGTAGTGTCGGGAGTAAACTGAGGATCTCGCAAGAAGGGGCATGCAACCTCTATCAATTAAGCAGCAAATCAAGGCTATCAAAATTAATATACTTACTTCATTTAGCCCAAATGTTCCCACTCCGTCCCCTCATATACTTGTATGAAGATGAACTCCTATCGTCCAAATGTATGCGGTGAAATAAAGCTAGTATTTATGCTCCCAGAGTGATTTGGAAATGGAAGCATTTGGAATCTTATTTTAAGAAGTATCATTTCTTTAATTAAAAAGTCAATTACATTTTTTTCAATAAATTCAGAGTGCACTTGTGGCAGCTCTCCACAGAAAAAACGTATCCCACTTCCTGTTTTGTTCAAATTATGCCATCATGAGTAGGAAATGCCCATTTCCCTCCTTCAGAAAATAAGCATCAAACAAGTTGAAGCAGTACTGCGCTATATTTTTGGATTGCAAGATAAACATGCTGCTAAATGGTTAATCACTACATTGATCAGGCCTTGCTAATAATAAGCAGACTGTTAGCTGTATTTAAACCTGTATTTTAACTTGATATATGGATTTTAACTTATGGAAATTCTTTTGAATTTTGTAACATGCACATTTTAATTTAAATGAAATGTTGGCTGCATCTTTAACGCTTGTATATTGTGTGCTTTTTATGGAATTAGCCTTTTCTGAAATTACCTACACCATGTAGTAATACCCATTCCAAAGGGGGTATTTTTTGGGCGAGTAAAATAGGTTCACTGACTTGCCCCTTATAATGTTCTTTCGACTGGATGTTCCTCCCACATATTGTTCATATTTGATATACTCCGATATCCTGCTTGCAGCTCAGAAACCTCCCACAGCAGAGGGAGCTGTGCGTCAACGTCGCCGACTTAGTGTAGGACATCTGCATCAGTATAAAATGGCATGCACAGCGCCCGTTGCCTCAGTGCATGTTTTTCCTCTCAGCAGGACAGCAGTCTCAAACATGAGAAAAGCTTTAGAATGCAGAGAGGAAGGTGTATGGAGGGGCGATGAGCAATATGTGGGAGGAACATCCAGTCAAAAACCACATTACCAGAGCATTTGTTCTTCAAATGGATTGTGTCCTCCCACGTATTCCGATAGAAGTTCTTTGTAGGAGGTGGGGTGGGAGAAGATTCACGCTATGCATTACAGGTTTTCCAAATCTTGTTTCCTGGCCTGATAGCAAATCTAAGCAATAATGCATTCCGAAGTCCAGGTGGCAGCATTTCAAATATCTTACACGAGCACCCACTTCTGAGGGGCGGAGGAAGTGGCGGCTACTCTAGTTGAATGCGCCCTTAAGCCTTCAGGAATTTCTTTTCCAGCTAAACCGTAGCATTGGGAAATGCACAGGATAATCCAACGAGACATTGTTTTACAACCGCCTGTCCCATCCTATGGCCCAAATAGTCCACAAAAAGTTGATCATCCCATCTCAATTATGAGAGCCTATTGATTTAAAAATGTAATGCTCTCTTGGGGTCCAGTTTCTGGAGTCTTTCCTCCTATTTAGATGGAGGAGGAGGGTAGAAAGCATGCAAAACAATTGTCTGTGCCAAATGAATTCTGACACCATCTTAGGTAGAAATGAAGGACATACCCTCAAACTAATTTGTATTAATGAAAGATTGTAAATGGTGGCTTAGATGACAAAGCTTGAAGCTTGCTAACCCTGCGAGCAGAGATAATGGCCGTCACAAACAGTTTAAGGAAAGCATACTAAAAGGACAGAAATGCAAAGGCTCAAGAGGAGCGCACATCGAAGTTCAAGACTAGTTGTCTGTTCTTATGCGTATTGGATTGTTGCAGTAGTATAGAGGTCTTGTACAGTAGATAAAGATAAGTATTACAACTATTGTTAATATCATAATTGGACTGTTAGATATTGTATATATGGCATATTCCAAATGTTAACCTCTGATGTTCTTGATAAACTCGTATTGTTTTCTTGTCTGACTTGTGTTTTAAAATGATAAAGTGTTAAAAAAAAAAAAAGTTAAAGACTAGGTTAAGATCCCAGACCGGCACAATAAAGGGAACCAGCAGGAAGATATTATTCAATCCTTTCAAAAATTGAATGGCAATAGGGTCCTAAAAGTAGGAACCCTGTCCGGTGAGCGCTTACACATGGAAAGCACAGCCAGATAGCCCATGGCTGTAAAAACTTGCAGTTCCTGATGGGTTAGATGTAAAAGGAAAGACAACACAGATGTGTCACAAGTAAATGGGTCAATTCCTTCATCTCTACACCAGTTGCAAAATGTGTTCCAACGGCAGCGGTACAGAGATTTTGTTGCTGGCCTTCTGGCCGAACGGAACACCTCAATCACGTCTTCTGGAAGGTCCCAATCTTTGTACCATAACCTCGCAGAAACCATGCATGAAGGTTGAGGGTCCCGATTTCTGAGTGACGAATGTGCCCCCCCCCCCTCCACTGACGAGAGCAGCTCCTCTCTTTAGGGGACACAAATTGGAGGGCAGATGGACATTTCCAGAAGTTCTGGGCACCACATCCTCCTGGCCCAATGCGGAGCAATAAGGATCAGAGAGGCACATCTTCATCTCACTGATGAGGCCCAACAAGGCTGAAACACGTGTATGGGGTTGCTTTTAGTACTCTTGTTCAGAGAGGAATTCATAGCATTTCGGTGCTGGACTGCCCATGTGGGCGGGACAAAGACCGATATGCAAATGGATATTTCCCATCTGTGAAAGGTACAGTGAGAAAAAAGCATGTGCTGCAAACTCATCTCAGAACAGGTTATTATGCCATGTTCTTTCTGGAGAGGAGCGCCCGCTACCTTTTTTTGCAATAAGGTTCATGGGCTTCCCTAACCTCCTCAACCTTGTGACAACAGGAATGACGGCGACTGGTGGAAACAGGTACCGGAGTGGCAATTCCCAATCCACCACAAACGCATCCTACATAGCTCCTCTCAGAAAAAATTCCCTGGAGCAGAAACGATCACATTTCCTGTTGACAATGGACACAAACCGATACACTTGAGGGGTACCCCAAAGGGTGAAGGACTTCCTGAGCTAACGCCCACTTGTGCGAGACTGCTCTGCCTGCTTAGCGCATCCGCTGCCATGTTTTCCTCTCCGGCTAGGTGAACAGCTGCGAGAGACTCCTTCTTGCAGTGCACAAAACCAGAGCTGGATTGCCTCTGCACAGTGGTTGTGACCCTACACCTGCGCTCTTGTTGAGGTAATGCATGCCACTGTGTTGCCCATCATTATCAGGACGTTCTTCCCCCATACAGAAGGCAGAAAGGCCATCAGCTCTAGTTTGATTGCTCTCAGCTCTAAAAGGATGATATGCAGTTTGGCCTCGGATACCAGCGTCCGCTGATCGTCAGTTTGGTGGTATGCCCTCTCCCCCCCCCAACCTGCGAGGGAGGCATCTGCATCACGGTCATCCATGCATCCTCCTTAAACACGCGCTCTCTTCATCACGGATCAGCTGTTTTGCAGTGCGGGCCGATGCCGCGCTCTCCATATCCAGCCATCCAACGATCAGCTGTTGCCTTCCAGCCCTCGGAGAACGCACTCTCTGTGCACAACTTAAAAAGCATAATTTGAGCTTTTTCCTTCAGGCCTGCTGAGGCCGCGCTCTTGCGCACCTTGAATCTCCTCCATTCACGGCCTCGTTCCTGCGGGCACTTCTCCTGCTGTAGGTAAGCCCTGTGGTTATTTCCTTGCTCACAGACCACCACCCCAAACCCCCTTCAGGCCCTCCCGAGCAGCACATTTTTTTGTGTGGCAAAAAATGAAAGAAGCCTAATTGTAAGCATTTGTTTTTCTCGAGTGCTATAAAACGCAGCAATTTGTTTTCAGAAAGCACGTGGCTGAACCACGTGTTTTCTGCATAACACTCAGCTGTGGGTGCTCTTGTTGTGCTTGAGCTGTTTACACATTACAGTGGTCTGAACCGATTTCAAGATGGCCTCATGATTTTGCAGAATCCTGCCCTGGCCCCCTGACCACTGGCTGCAATTGCTTTTATCCACCAATCAGTGGGACTGTGAGGCGAGAGCCGGCCCACTTCAAAGGCCCTTGTCTGCTACATGAAGCTACTAACACACCCTGACCCTCCTTGGAGCTGCAAGCTCTCTCAGCTATGAAACTGGACTACCAAGACTCTCTCACCTCCTTCTACATGGGTTAGTTCCCTCCTGCCTACCCAGACTACCCCTTTTTCCCCCTTCATGGACCTTCACTCTCCTCTCTGCCTGTTCCAACTGGATTCCCTGTATGCTCTCTAATGCTCATTTTCATACCTCATTTCTTTTACCTATGGTGCATTAGCATTTGCCTCTGAAAGGCAAATTTGGGTGTGCTTTTGTAATATCAAATGTGGGTGTGTTTTTGTAATATCAAACTTGGGTGTGTTTTTGTAATATCAAACGTGGGTGTGTTTTTGTAATATCAAACGTGGGTGTGTTTTTGTAATATCAAACGTGGGTGTGTTTCTGAAAGTCTAGTTGGGTGGGTTTCTAAAAGTTTAATTTGGGTGGGGTTTTTCCACTCAACTATAACCCTCAATTATAACCTGCTAGCCCAGTGACTGTTACATACCGCTGTTCTTGCATATTTCTCCTACTGCCTCCTCTCTCTACCTGCCTGTGGTGTCATCTGTGTCTCCTATCTACTCCAACTGCTTCTCTATCAGCTATCCTTCCCTTCTCACAAAGTCTGGCAAGAAGAAATTTAAAAAGGATATCTTGGCTTCCAACCCAGGTCTCCCCATCTCCGATACCTATTCAAGCGCCTCTACATGACAAACCCTCGCTGACATCCTCTTTTTTGTTCCTTCGCCAGATCTCTGGACCCTTCATATGATCTCAGTTCTCTGTCCCGTCTCCTCCTCGCCCATTAATGATGGCACACGCTGGGAAGTCCTCATGGATTCCTTTGACTCCTCCAGAGTCATCATTAATATCTACCTTAATGGCACGGTCATGGTGCAAGGCCCTCAGGCTAATCTCTTCGATAGGCGGTTCCCATACCTCATCAACTTCCTCTCATCTCTAGCTGCCCACTACTCTCCTCCCTTGGCCACCTTGCCCTCCTTTCCTCCCTCCCCTGTCCCATCTCAAGCTCCCTCCACACCTCCACAGGATGTACCTCTGATCTGTACCCCTCCCCGGAAGGTCTTTAAGGCTGGCAACCTTCTCCAGCTTGCCACTCTTAACTCTCGCTCAGCTGTCAAAAACTCCTCTGACATCTGCCACCTCCTAGAAGAGCTTGACCTTGATGTCCTCGGTTTTACCGAGCTGTGGTTCACAGCCTGCCCTGTCACGAGTTTTGACACTCTCCTCCCTGATGGATACAAGATCCTCTCAGCCCCTAGATCCAACCGGCCAGGAGGTAGTGTAGCCCTGATCTTCCCCGAGTGGATTCCTGCCTCCATCATCCCCACTCAGACTTATTCTTCTTTCGAATGCCTCGTCTGAAGGCTCTCTTCTAGCGACTCGCTTACTGTTGCTACTCTCTACCGGCCCCCTGCTCAATCACCTCTTTTCTCTCTGCGTGGGCAGACCTCTCCTCCTCCCACCTGGCCTCTACCACTCTACTCCTCCTTGGTGACCTCAACATCCATCTTGATTCTCCCTGTTCCTCATCTGCTCTCTTCCGTCACCTTTGCAACTCACTGTCTATCCTCTCCTTTGGCCAGACTCACTCTGCTGGTCACACACACTTGATGTCTTGATCTCCTCCGGCCTCCCCCTCTCTACTCTGCTCACCACCCCTCTCTCCTGGAGCGATCATTGCCTCCTCATCTCTTCCCCTCAAGCCATGCCTACCCAAAGACTGCCACCCACTTTCTCGGACATCTGGATCATGAAGCGTGTCAGTCGAGGCTTTTGCTTCCACCTTCTCCCCTCCTCCCCTCCAGGCTGACTCACACCCTGACAAAGTCCTGTACCTGCTCTACTCCTCCATTTCTGCTACTCTTGCCCCAGTCATGAGGATACGCTTGAAATCCAAGTGCAACTCTTGGTATGACTCTGACCTAGCTGCACTTAAACTTAAGTGTAGGGCAGCTGAGAGGAAATGGAGAGCTTCTTGTTCATCCTCTGACAAACTGGCCTGCCGCCTGCTCCAAAGACAATACCGACTCACTGTCCGCACCAAGAAGAGGGTCCACATCCCAGCCTGCATCTCTGCGGCATCTAACAACTCGGCCGAACTCTTTAAAATCTGCAAGGAGCTGGCCAACCCTGCTGCAGTCTCCACCCCTCCTCTCGCCTCCCAGGCTCTTTGCAATGCCCTTGCCTCCCACTTTCTTTCTAAAGCCCAGGACATCCGTTCCACCCTCTCCCATGCTCACTCACCTCTTCCCTCTCCTTCTCAGCTTGCCGACACTCCCTCAGCTACCCACCCCTTCCCTCTTTCTCCTCTGATGAGGTCGCTAGACAAGTCCGATCTATGAAAGCCTCATCAAAACAGGTCCATCCGTGTTCCTCTAAAACCATTAAGGACCACATCGATACCATTGCTCCAGCCCTCGCCGATTTCTGCAACCTCTCCTTTGCCTCTGGATCTTTCACTCCCTTGTGCATACTCTACTCTCCTCAAGAATCCACAGCTGATCCGTCTTGTCCAGCTAACTAACGCCCAATTTCCATTACTACCCTTTTGGATAAGCTCCTGGAAAAGATGCCCATCTCGCAGCTTAACCTTCATTCCGACTGTCGGCTCTCTTCATGACCACCAATCTGGTTTTGGAGCTACAAGAATCACGGAAACAGCTCTCCAGAACATCTGTGAAGACCTGCTCTCCAACCTTGACTCGAGCATTCCCTCTGTCCACATCCTACTTGATCTCTCCTCTGCTTTCGACATGTTCAACCACACCATCCTGCTCAATCATCTCCGTGACAACCTGTGTATCACTGATCAGGCTCTGGCCTGGATGACCCCTTTCCTTTCTGATGAACCCTCTCAGGTACAACTTGAGTCCTTCCCATCTTCTTTCTCCCTCTCTATCTGTGGTGGTTCCCCAGGGGTCTAACCTCTCGCCCTGGCTTTTCAAACAATACCTGGCAACTCTTGCCCACTGCATTGCCATCTACTGCTCAAACTTCCAGTGCTATGCTGATGACACCCAACACATTTTCAGGCTTCCTTCAGCCACCATCTCCTTCCCTCATCTCGGACTGCCTAACCGCCATTCAAAATTGGTGTGCTGCCAACGATCTTTGTCTAAATGCCAAGAAGACTGATATCCTCCTCATTGGTACTCCTCCATCCTTTCCCCTCACTCTCTGGCTGGCCTCCCTAGGCGCTCCTCCTAACTCTACCTGCAAGGCTAAGAACCTCGAGGTCATCTTTTACTCCACACTTTCCTTTTCTGCACACATCTGTGACATCTCTAAAAAGTCACATTTCTTACTGCACCGCCTTAGAGGTACTATGCCTTTCCTCTCCTTCCCTCAGAAGCTCACTATCTGCCAAGCTCTGGTTCTCTCTAGGTTGAACTACTTTAACAGCCTCTTTCTAAATCTACCTGCCTCCACTCTCCGCCCTTTACAACTAATCGAGAACAGGACTGCAAGACTTGTCATTGGCCTCAAGTCCTGGGATTGCATCACTCCAGCTCCCAAATCTCTTAATTGGCCCCTTGTGGATGCAAGGATTACATGTAAAACCCTCTGCATTGTCCACAAGGCTTTCAGGTACCTGGGTCCAAAATACCTTCAACTATCCCTCAGTAAATACCTCCCCTCTCGAGCCCTGCGCTCCTTTACTTCCAACTCCCTCAAGGTCAGTCGTTTGTCAAAGAATTGTTAGCTACGATTGGTCACCTTGGTACCAAATCAAGACTAGGTAGTTGATTTTTCATTTGAGCACATGAGAACGCTTTTCTTGTAGGCTCTAACATTTCATGCTAATCTGTTTAAGAAAACATAGTCCATTACAACCCTGCAATTTCAGTTATACTGGCACTAAACCAATACAACTGGCAGACGAATGCTTCCAGCTTATACAGTACCTTTTCAGGAATTTGTTCTTGCGTTTCTAGTGAACAAAATGCCAGGAACTGTGATATGAATCTCTACAACTGAAATAAAATGCTTTGCAGCACTCTGAGGGGAGCTTTGGATACAGTCTTATAACAAGAATGAAAACATCTGTGTCCTGTGCATATGTAGAGGTTTGCAGTTCCCCTTTCTCTGGCATGGATTGCATGAGAATTCTCTGTGTCTGCATCTTCTTGTGTAGTACTAGAAGAGTCCAAAAAACAATGCAAGCTGGACACTTCTATATGTCACAGCACTAAAGAGTATTTGTTGTACCTTTGTGCATGCTGAAGCATTTGTTTTAGCTAGATAAGCAGTTAATTAATCTTTTGTATTCTGTGAAAGAAGCTCTGTCATATTAGCATTAGCAATGTGCATTCCGTCCATGATTTTGCAGTGGGCTAGCACAATTCCCTGTGGCTTCTTTTGCCTCGTCATACTGTGCAGACCTTTACAGGTCTGAATGCCTTTTGAATTATCGATTGCCTGTACCTATGCCATGCCATGAACAATTTCAACATCTCGGAGTCTCAGGTGTAGAGAAGGCTTTCTATGCATCAATCGCAGTCAAATGGCTCTTCGTAAATACAATTTGGGCCCCACAAAACACGGGGGTAAACTTTATATCATGCTGCTGCAGCAAACCCTATGACATGCAATGCTATTTCAATTTCCTTTACTCCTCCAGCTAGATTAACTAGACCAGGCTAGCCCTCCCATATCTTCTTTTTGTGTTACAGCTGAAGATCCTAGAATTTCGAATTAGGGCCCACCTCGTTAATGAAACCATTGGATTATGCAAAATGGAGAGGACTGATATGCAGACAATGCCCTACTCATTCTAGCCCACCCCGAAGTAGCTTTGCCACACCGAATGGCAATTAATCGAGAATATGGCACGATCTTGGGATAGGAAATACATATGAGTAAGACAGATGTTCTCTCCGTGGGGAACAGTCAACCTTCCCTGGACATCTGCTCAGTCCCTTTAATGCAGACTACTAGCAGTTTAATATTTTGGGGATCAAAATCAAGAGTACATTAGGACCTATGATTAAATCTAATTTAAATACACTGAGGAGATCAATGGCAATTTGAAGAACTGGAGCTCCCTTCCTCCAATTAATGGGGCAAAGTCTTGCTATTCAACATTGTTTCCCTCCATCAAATTCTGAATCTGCTCAACATGCTATTGATGATTTGTGGGAACTACTCTAGAATAATGTCTAATTCCCTACACATGCTTCTCTGGCAAGGAGGTGTGGGTGCAGATTATTTTCTGGTGCCTTCGTCAATGAGTTGTGCTAACATGAAATTAAGATGGTAATTGTTGTTTCATGCCTGAGCTAACAGTCTCTTTTCCCAACTTACTCATTTAATTGCATTTTAATTATATACCAACTTGGCTCTTGACAGTGATTGCTCCAAGGTGTTTGTCATGTGCGGACTGTAGCTTACACTGCTCTCTAACACCTTTCGGTGCCAAGGACTTAGGTGAACACGTGGCGCAAACTGGCATACCGCAGAATGATCAAAAAGGACATTTTGTGGGAATGTGAAGTGTTACGAGAGGCGGGGTTGGTAAACCCCTTCGGTGCCACCACATCGAGGGATCTTCTCCATGCCATCTGCATTGACAGAGGTTTGAATGGGCTGGGAGGCCCCCCTTCCCACAGTGAATGAGTTTTGGAAGGTTTCATATTAGTCACCTGACAGTGACCTATACAAGATGGTCGAGTCAGGTTATTGCGCTCCATTTTCAGTGCAGTGAAGATGTACTGCCTGGCCTTTGTCTTGCATGACAAACAAAGCTATTACACCAAATCAAAATGTGAACCTGGTTTCTCCATAAATTCTGGAGCCACCACTCGGACCAGTCGCACTCCATGGAAACATGCTACCTTGCAGGCCACTTTCCCTCTGGCATGCATAAGAGGTATGATTTTGCCCCTCTGTGCAGTCCCCAGACTGCTCTCATCTGCTCCGTCGCTGTATTTACTGTAAAAGTGATTTTGCCCCTTCTTCCACTGTACTCATTGTAAAAGCGATTTTGCCCCTCTGTGCAGTCCCCAGACTGCTCCGATCTGCTCCGTCGCTGTACTTACACTGCTGTGGTCGCGCACAGTGATCCTAAACTCTACTTATGTAATGTTAGCGTTACCTATAGCATCACATCACATTCTAACAGCAGTGTAATCTCAAACTGTGTCTTATGAGATCAACTGCATGCTGTGTCACTGTCCTCTACGCAGTACTAACAAGCCTTCCAGCCTTTAATACTGCATTTATTATTGCTGTCTTAGGTCATCAACTTATTTATATCACTGCAGCGTGCTACCTAAACTACACGTGCCTAACCTACTTGTAGAGCCGGCTCATGAAGTGCCATTATTGTGACGGCCCTCTATATGACTGATCTCAACCTCTACGGCTGACTTGAACTGCTCTACATTGTACTCCATTTGTGCCATACTATATAGCAATACCCCATCTGATTAATTAGAATCACCCCATTGCATCCTTATGTGCTATACTTGATCGTATACTTCTAATCTTAATTGCCCCATTGCATTTATGTGTACCATACCCGACTGCATTGTGTGTGCTTTACTCAATTGTACTGAACTGCCCCACTGCATCCCTGTGTGTTATACCTGTCTGCACACTTCCAATTCGAAAGCCCCCACTGCATATTTGTGTGCCATACTCAACTGCATCGTTGTCACTTGTACTCCGAACAAGCAAATTATGTGGCAATCCTAATTGTGCATGTCCTGTAACGAACAGCTCTGAACTGAATTACCTCTACTGTATCTTAGGTCATACACCCCAGTTAAAAGGCTGTTGAACGCAGGGGGGCGCTGTTGCGCACGACAAAGATGGCCGCCTGAATCCTGAGCTCCTGCTCCAGTACAAGATCCGTCCAGAAAACATCAGTTTTGGAGCCACCTAAGCACCCACAAATGGCTGTGTAGAGGAGCCGAAGTCTGGTCCCCAACGTCTCCAAATCCTGGTGTAAATCGGTCTCTGGCGCCGAAGTTACGCCGCTCTGAATTTGGCCCGACTGGCGTTGGGAGCGCGATCCGGCTCGAAGTTCCAGGCAGAGGCAACACAGAGCCGTGGACTCTGGCGAGGAGGAGGCCGAGTGGGGGCGGGGCCATTGTCAGCAGCCCGCGCCTGACTCGCGCCCACGCTGTGCAGCTGCGGACTGAGAGCTGTTCGGCCGTGAAGACGAGGAGACGATGTGCCCCCCTCAGGTACGATACCCGCTACTCTTCTGTGGCCCCACACCCCGGAATTTGCGGCACAGACGCCACTAGACAAGGCGGTGACATCCTGTTACGCGGCTGCTCGTGGCAGGGAGCCGGCACATGGGGCGCGGAGGAATTGGCCCCGAGTGATCCGACACTCCCGGTGGACGGGAAGCCGGTCTCTGTGTTACGTGCGGGCCCACGCCCGCTAAGACATTACATAAATTTACGGAGGCCAAAGCCCACGGCTTCGTGAAGCAGCGGGAGGTGAGGGGCCCCTGTGCCAGTGAGGGGAGACTGACGGAAACACCCTACTGGCGGGCAACATTGCTCCTGATATTACATTGCACGCCCTACATCCGTGTAGTCTGCTGCGATGTCCTTGCCTCCCGGTCCCCATCCAGAACTATCTGTTTGTCGTGGGTGCACATACGCAGGAGATTACACTACCTTTGGCGACTTCAGGCACGGTCGCCCTAGCACATGAAGCCCTGTGCTGGTGGCCTGGCCGATCCCACGCGCTGGTGGACACCCAGTCATCTATATAGGCCCTCTTTGGCGTAAACTGTGGCGCGCCCTGAGTTTTGACACCTAACTACGTGGGAGAAAATATTCATCGCTGGTGCCTAACATTGGGCCTTGGTGCCCTGGTACTGGGGTCCCTGCCGGAAAATCTACAGACGTCTTGGGAGCAAGGGGGGTGAGGCGGAGGACCCCTGTTGCCCCAGCTGCAAACTCTGTCGTCCTGATCCAGGTGGCTTCGCTGAATATCCACCAACGGGCCGGGGCTGGCACCATGGGCGAGCCGCTCAGGGCTGGGAAGGGAGGCAAGACGCCCAGTAACAAGAGGAAGGGTCCTATGGATGCATTTACCGGCAGCCAGGCGCCGGACGCCATAACTGAGGTGCACGCTGACGCTAATGAAACCCCACCTGCAGGACATTGAAGGACGGGAGGACAAGCTGACCATGCTTGTGGAAGATGGATTCCGAGCAGTGAACATGAAACTGGACGATATAGTGTCTAACATTGGCTCCCTGAAGGAAAGAGTTGAAAAAGAGAGCATACGTGTCACTGATGCAGAAAATAGAATTAGTAGTAACGAAGACGCTATCTCACAACATGGTCGTGACATCGCTCAGCTTAAGGAAGCCATGACTAAAATGCAACATAAATGCGAGGATCTTGAATCTAGATCAAGACGTAATAACATCCGTGTGGTCGGCGTGGCGGAGTCATTTGGGAAAGGCCAAATGGAGAAACAACTTGAACAACTGCTTAAAACACTATTCGGTCCAGAGTCATTCTCCGAACATTTCTTGCTGGAGAGAGCCCACCGTACTCTTGCCCCGGCCCCCAAACCAGGTGCTCCCCCTCGCACAATAATTGCACGGCTGCTTAACTATAGAGATAGGGACACAATCCTGCGGCTGGCCAGGGAGGCTGGTACGCTTCAACACGAGGAATGCCGAATACATATATATCCAGACTTCTGTGCCGGGGTCCAGGCGAGCAGGCGATCATATGAACCAGTCAAGAGACTCCTTAGAGACCGCCAGATTCCATATGCTCTGATGTTCCCGGCAAAGATGAGGATCCAACATGCGGGTAGGGCGAATTTTTTCGAATCCCCGACTGAGGCCACACAGTATATAGAGACTTCCATACCTCTCCCCCAGAGGGGGGGCAGGCCGGCACAGAACAATAGGCCAAGACCCGAGGACTAGGGATCTCCGGCGAGGATTGGTCTGTATCCTTATGTAGTATCCACTGCAGCCTTATGGGTCCTACAAGCAGGGGGGCTCCATTCCATGTGACTATTGGAGACTGGAGCCAATCAGGCGGCCATGTGAGGCAACATGGCTACACCGGGAATGTTCCACGATTGTTTTTGGGTACATCGTCAAGTTGGGGGTGATGATGAGGGGGGGGGGGGTAAGAGGGGTTGGAAATGGGTGTTCTTGGTGTGGAAATTTGGACCACCTGAAGGGGTTTCTTTCGAATACAAGGTTGGCTTCGGCCGGAAGTTTGGTCAATGCCAAAACAAGCTCGACCATGGTTATTGAGTGGGTCAATATTCCGCAGTTGATGTGGGCGGTGGGTGGGACAAAGTTGGGGCAGATGTTGTGGGTTCCTGGTGTCAGATCGGAATGCTTTTGGGAGTTTCTGTTTAAAGGAGTTTGATTGTTAAAATCGGAGAGCGGTTGCATGGCAGAATGGCCGCATCACTTGCGACAGGGGCGAGGCTATGGACAGATGATTTTTACAACATGCGGGTATGGCACAGTCTGATAGGGGCTTAGAAGTCAAGCTACTCTCCTGGAATATTCACGGGCTTAACAACCCGGTGAAGGCGAGGAGGGTGGCAGCATATGTTACACGCCACGATCCTCATATTCTTTTCATTCAAGAGACGCACACACTGGGTAATGTCAATTTTGCATTCCTGCCAAGATGGGGCCCCCAGAGATACTACACGGAATACTCACAGTTTAGGGGAGTGTTAACCCTCATACACCCCAAGCTGAGCTTTAAATACCACTCCAGTAAAATAGATCCGCTTGGCAGATATGCACTAGTCTGGGGGGAGTTGGCGGGCTACCAATTAATACTTGTTAATACATATGGGCCAAATGTGGATGATCCACAGTTCTATTGTACGATACTTGATATCGTAACTACCTCAGGGGAGGCACTGATAATCTGGGGCGGCGATCTCAATACTATTTTGGACCAGTCCCTTGATCGGTCCTCTACTGCCCCCAGGGCCCCCTCCAGACCCGCATTGGTTGTGCGGCAGTTGATGGAACAGATGGATGTGGTAGACGCTTGGCGCACACTGCACCCTACTGAGTGGAAATTCACCTTTTACTCTTCTGTCCATGATTCCCATTCACGTATCGATTACTGGTTCATTAGCTCACCCCTGGCCGGCATGGTCACCAGTTGTGAAATACACCCCCGCACCCTCTCTGACCACTCACCAGTAACACTTGGCATTCAGCTGGGTGATGCCTCTCCTCCAGTTAGACAGTGGAGAATGCCCCCCGCCATACTCAGGGACACTAATATTTTGCGAAGCCCTCCATACGGAGATCACGGAATTTAGTGAAATAAATGAGGGATCGGTAACCACTTATGCTACTCTATGGGAGGCATTCAAGGTCTGGATCCGGGGTACTATCCTGGGCAAGTCCACGGGTATGCTTAAAGCTGTAAGACGGGAGCTGGGCGCAGTCAAAACTAAAATAGGCCCGTTACAAACTGAATATAGCGCCACACAGGACACGGCAACACTATCGCAAATGCATGTCGCGTTGAAGGAATTCAACGCGTTAGCCAGCAGGGAAGTCTTATACATGGCTGCGCCTGCCAAGGCCCGTAGATATGGGGAGAGTAATAAGGCCGGGAAATTCTTAGCCACCATGCTTAAAACAGATAGACATCAGAGACCAATCCCTGGTATTTTGACACCCACTGGGGCTTTGGTTAATAAGGAGCAGGACATTAATTCCACCTTCGCTGAGTTTTATTCCTCCCTTTATTCCAATCATGACATCAAAAGTAAAGAAGACACGTTCTGGTATTTGGATAGCCTAGACCTCCCTACACTGACCACTGAGACCCGTAACATACTGGATCAGCCCATCACTATTGAAGAAATCGTAGAGACCATTGAATCTCTGTCAGGGAGCCGCGCCCCCGGCTCGGATGGACTTAGCGCCGAACTATATAAGGAATTTAGGACTGAACTAGCCCCCCTACTGTTAAAGGTGTGGGAGGAGGCGATGGATCAAGGGAACCTTCCAGAATCGATGCGCGAAGCTATTATTATTGTCCTCCTGAAACCCCGTAGACCTGCACATGACATGGGTTCGTATAGACCGCTCTCCTTGATTAATACCGATGCAAACATTTTCGCAAAGGTGTTAGCCACCAGGCTCCTGCCGTACATGTCGATCCTTGTTCACCCAGACCAGGCGGGCTTTATAACAACTAGATCTACAGCTCTCAACCTGAGGCGCTTGTTTAATGTTATGGCACACATTGATCCCACAACAAAGGCTGCCGTGGTGGCCCTTGATGCCGAGAAGGCCTTTGATTCCGTGTCCTGGTCTTATCTCTTCCTGGTGCTTGAACGATTTGGCTTTGGCCGATACTTCATCAAATGCGTACAGCTACTATATACTCACCCGACTGCTAAGGTTCTGACCAACGCCACTTTGTCCACCTCGTTTAGGCTCTACAGAGGTACCAGGCAGGGCTGTCCCTTTTCACCTATACTTTTCACACTTACTATCGAGCCGATGGCGGAACATATACGCCAGAACCACTCACATAGAGGGCTTAGGGTGACCGGCCCCCCCCCAGATCATTTCACTATATGCTGACGATACCCTGCTATATGTCCGCGACCCAGTAGAGAACGTACAGCACATAATGTCGGACATACATAAGTTCTCGGAATATTCAGGGTACAGAATCAATGTTCCCAAGTCCGAAATATTTCCCCTTAGGGATTGTACGGGTAACATCGCTGCAATTGCTGGGCTTAGGCCCACTCCGACTCAAGTACGTTACTTGGGTATTATGGTGGCCAGGGACAAACAATTGTTATATACACAGAACCATGGTGAACTGTTACTGAGTTTGACGACCAAGTTCCAAACGTGGGCTAGCCTTCCCTTGTCCTTGTATGGTAGAGTGGCTATTCTCAAAATGGTAGTCTTACCCAAACTCTTATATTATTTTAACAACATTCCGATATGGCCCGTCAAGTCCTTTTTCATGAAACTCAAGTCGCTCGCCTCTAATTTCGTTTGGAATGGGAAGACGGCCAGATTGGGGTGGGATAAAATGGTGGAACCATTCTCACGGGGTGGCATTGCTGCGCCAGATTTTGAACTATATTATCTGGCTGCACAGGCTCAGGTTTGACCCTGATGACACATCTCCCCACATCCCCCATGGAGAAACATGCTGATCGCCCCAATGACATCAGATCACTTCTTCTTAACCCTGTCTATGGAGACACATGCCCGTTTGACCCGGTATATACAACCATACGCGCCTGGGCCAAGATATATAACAGATTAGGCCTTGAGACCCCCTATGACCCGGAGGTCCCCCTGTGGAACTTCGAGTATATCCCCAACATTTGATAAAGCCATTCAACAATCCTGGGATCCTAACAAGTTATTCACACTAAGGGACATGTTCCCAAATGGCACATTCTGTGAACTCACTGACTTCATCGGGATGGTGGGAGGAGACCCACTTAAACGCTTTCAATATCATCGTATGAAAACTGCTTTTGCGGCTAGATGGCCATCTTTCCCGTTGGAACCCCAGTTACATGAATGTATTAGGGCAATAGTATCCCCTAAAAGTCACAATAAAGGGGTCTCGTTGGTATACTCACTAGTACAAACCCACTCCCCGTCACATAATACGATAAGAGACCTGGGAGCGGGATACGGGCACTCAGATTGATGAAATACGGTGGTCACGCTTCTGTCAACTCACCAGATCCGTCTCTATGAACGCGGGGCTACGGCTGATCCATTTTAAAGTTCTGAATCGGCTCCACTATGCCCCCGCCAGACTGGCCAAATTTGTTGAGAGTTGCACGGGAGCCTGCCCCAAGTGCAATGCACCAAACGCTAGCCCCTACCACATGTACTGGTCATGCCCTTTGATTATGGAATTCTGGCGGGAGGTGGCAGAACTCCTCGAAGACATAACGTCGATTCCAGTGACCCTGTCCCCCTTAAAGTACTTGCTTGGTGACATTGGTAAGGTGAAAGAAACTATGAGGCGTTTATTTAATATTTCATGTGTTGTCGCCAAGCACTGTATCCTTAAATCATGGAAGTCTACAACTGCACCATCCAGAGCCAATTTCTTAAAAGACTTATGTTTGGTAAATGACGATGAAGAACTTTGTTTTATCGGTCCCGACACAGTGTCGGCCCAAAGACATTTGGTCGCTGTTGTGTATTTATTTGTGTTCCCAGATACCGGACGAGGATGCTACGCCTCTCCCTTCGCCATGATGTGGGATGTTTGATGTGTTTTTCTTGCTACTCTGTATATATGTGCCAATACTGTACATGCCTCAATACCTTGTCAAATTCTTTCTTTAGTGGACGGTCTGAATGCTAACTTGCTCTCTTAATAAAATAAATGTTTAAAAAAAAAAAAAGGCTGTTGAACGCACTATTTGTACCACCTGCTCCAAGTGCCCTACAGGCCTACTGCCCAGCTTCTCCCTGCTCAACATTAGCCCAGCGCCATATTTCATCACTAAATTACCAAGACATAACCTCACCATGTACAGGCCTCACACTATAAACTATACATTACTTCTATTTTGTAGCTTACTCACTCCTGGCGGGACCCTCCCCAGCACCAGCAGGGACATACAAATTCAGCCCACCATGATACTGAATATGTTCAATATGTCCTGCACAACACTCACCACCAGCTTTAGACTCCCATCAGCAGAGAGCATTCCTCGCTCCACCTTCCTGCCCTCCTGCCCTCCTGCCTTCAGCCCATCACCAGCACCACCCCACCACTATTGAGATACCACGTAATCCTTACTTGAACTCACCAGCCTTTTGCTTGGAACACTTTGCCACCAAACCCACACCTAATCAACCATGCGCTTTGCATCTCAGAAACCTTATAGGCACTAGATTCTCACTTGCAGCCCAACAATTACAGAATCCCACCACCACTACCTCCAAAACGCACAATACCCCCATCAAACACACATACACTCCCAAGATAATATCTACCGAGAACACCTGACCTAAGACACCTTCCACTATCGCAGATATCAATCACACCCCTGACAGCTATCACTATCAAGGGTGCTCTAATGTGAGGTCACTCTCCACACGTGCATCATTGCAGACTACATCACAGTTCAAGATCTAGATTTCTTAGCCATTACTCAGAGTTGGCTAAACGCAGCTGCAGGACCATCACTCTCACTTGCCATTTCCAATGGTTACTATCACAAGATGCGATTGAGACTCTAACCAATCCAAAGGCGGGGCGTCACTTATCTCCAAAAGTTCCTTGGGCCTTAGACCCATTCCAAGTCAGCACATTCCATCAGCCGAGCTATTGTCCATCAAGATGCCTGTGTGAGCTACACAAACCATCACCATGCACCTCATTTATAGGTCACCTGGACCAGTTTCCTCATTCGCAGCAGACATTACCACATTCCTATCAGCTAACACTAAACCCAACTCAAAGATCATTCTATTAGGTGATCTTATTCTTGGCTTCCAAGTTGTCAAGGACCATAAAGCTCTAGAAATTGCAAGCATGATAACTGAACTTTTCCCATCACATCCAGGAACCTACCCACATCAAAGGGAGACCCCTTAATTGGCTGGTAGATCTTAACTGCATTATCAACATAGTGTCCAACACACCTTGCGCATGGTCAGATCATCATAAGATAACCTTCAATATAAAATCTGATAACCACCGTTCTAAACAGAACATAGCACCACCTATCAGCATGAGAAACAAAAGGGACATAACGAGTGAGAAACTGCTCCCACTAATAGTACCTATGCTAAACAATGCGCTGACCCCACGGCCCTAGTTGACATCTATAATCAAACCATACCCAAAGCCATGAACACCA
The DNA here is from genome assembly GCF_040938575.1 of Ambystoma mexicanum. Classification (NCBI taxonomy): domain Eukaryota; kingdom Metazoa; phylum Chordata; class Amphibia; order Caudata; family Ambystomatidae; genus Ambystoma; species Ambystoma mexicanum. Next base: position 278,226,456 of record NC_090937.1, read on the forward strand.
TTGCCCCGCTTAAATTACGGAAATCAAAACCACGTGCACACCTGAACTCTTGGTTCACGCTGCACCTTGGAACACTTCGTAAGGAAAAAAGAAATGCAGAGGCCTGCTGGAAAAGCCTACCTTCAGCTATGAATAAGGACAGCCTTAAACTAGCATCCCTGAATTACAAAGAGGCAATCTTCCTAGCCAAAAAAGACACTTATAACAATCAGATCTTGCAAGCTAATTCGAGTACTAAAGAGCTCTTTAAGATATTTAGAGAGCTAGAATCTCCTTCAGCTCCCCCACCCCCCCCCGATAACTGCATCAAAGATATTACATGGTACTTCAATATTCACCAAGCACTCCTAGATAAAATCACCACGCTACAAACTAAAATCAACGCCAAGAAAAGCAGTTTGTCCACTGACTCACAGTATAGTACTCCCACCAGAGCCTCTGACCTCCTTCAACACACCCACACACCTTAAAACATCTCACCACTCTCCATCAAAGAGGTAGAAAATATCATCCTCAAACTTAAACCATTTAACTGCCAGGGCGACACATGTCTAGCCCCCATTATTAAGGAGGCCATTCATCACTACTCTAATAAATGCCTCATTCAACACAGGTATCGTGCCCAACAACCTCAAAGATGCCAGGGTCCTTCCCCTACTTAGAAAAACCATCACTAGACCCGAGCACCCCCACTAACTACAGGCCCATCACCACCGTCCCCTTCTTACTCAAACTCCTGGACAGAGCAGTGTATCTGCAGATCCAGGGCTATCTAGAATCCAACAACCTCCTCGGACTTAGAAAATCTGGCTTCCGGCCTAGGCATGGAACCGACTGTTTGGAAAAAAGTCCAAAGTTGCGCTTGAACCTTTGTATTTGCTTAAACAGTTAAAAAATGAGGAATAATTAACTTTAAAAGGTTGCTCCAATCTTATGTATCTATTGATATCACCACAGTAGATATATGTTCACTTGAATTATCTTCATTCAAAGGAAATATGGTTCAGAATACGGCTGTAGTTTGCCATTCAACATGATTATCTGCTCCCAGACACGTGTTTCCCCGCCAATGTTTTCCAGCGGTTCTTCAGGAGGTGCAATTTAAGGGGGAAGGGGGGGGGTCTGTTTTAGACTCCCCATTTGTCCGTTCTCTTCTATTGTGCGTTATCACACCATTGGTGTGAAGTAAGCTTTTCAGTCCCAAATATCACGCTAAAATAAAAATATGGTCCAAATTTTAATGTTTTAGTACAATAGGTGTTTGAAGCCCACATTATAAGAGAATGCTTGCCCTTACATGGCTCTGTATAGAGAATTAGATGAATTTGTTCCTTCAATTTAGTGGTGTTGTAGATGAGACTATTGGGTCACATAGTTGCCCTAGATTGAGGACAGGTAGTGAAAACCTGGAGTTAATAATAGTTTCAAATTTCTAAGGACCTCGCTCATTATCAAATTTAATATAATATGTAAAGGCTTACCTAAGAGACAAATTGCATGGTCTACAATCGCTCAGTCCCGACGGTACGAATGGCATGCTGATTTCTACAACAAAACGTCCACTATATGTACTACGCAATGACATCACGTATAAGTGCGCGATGACGTTACGCGTTGTTTACATGTACTCGCCATTTTGGTTCGGGAGAACGGACCTGGTGGATTATTGCATCTTTAGGATTCCTTCATATATTGAAAAAATAGGTCTAATTAGGATTTCCCTTTTTGGAAGACTTGGTTTATCTTGGTTTTAGTTTACAAAAGAATCATTTGTAAATGTTATAAAAGTCATGTATGGACAAGATGAGAAGCTATAGTTGGTTGCTTTAACAGAGCTTAGAATCGCTATTGTTCGTTACATAAATTGATGGCATATTTTTGATAAATTTTTTGGCTCTTGATACATTTTTGTAAATGTATTTTTCAAATGAAAGAAAGTCAGATTAGGTGTTGGATAAACAAGACAAAATAAGATTAAGTTACTGTTGATATTCTTCATAGAAAATGGTGCAACTCCTGGTCTGTGTTGAGGCCAGAGATGCACGTGTCCATGGTACAAATCCAATTAGCTTCACGTTTTCTCAGTAGTTTTACTAAATGTCCACCTCTTGGTGGTGGGGATACCTTTTCTATCCCAAAAAAAAAAAAAAAAAAAAAATCAGTTGGGACAGTTATTCTTGGTTGTGATTTTTTTGAAAATGTGAAGCAAATAGCGATCTTGAGTCTTGTTTGAGAATAGCTCCCATGTGTTCTCCAATCCTTCATTTTAATGCCCTCATGGTGCTGCCTATGTAGTGTCTATTGCATACACATTTAATAGCATCAATCACATATTTGCTATTGCAATTGATAATTTGCCTTATTGTTTGTGTTCCATTAGGCATATTGATGGTGGTTTTGGCATTTTCCGAATATTTGCAAATTTGGCAATGTCCACATCCATAGTTGCCTTGAAATGGAGGTTGTAGCCACTGATTTTGACATCACTGGTTGTGGTTTTGTGTACTGGAAATGAAACAGACTTAGCTTGTCTTTCAAATTTTTGGTTTTGCGGAAGGTGATATTGGGATGATCATCTAACATGTTTTGGAGATCAGTGTCCACTTGTAGTATGTTCCAGTTTTTCGCTAGTATTTTTTTTTTATAATATAAGCATTTGTACTGTAGGTTGTAATTAATCGTATTTTCTGTTGACTGGCTGTTGCAGGCTCATTTATTTTGTCCTTAAGGAGATGGTCTCTTGTCCTGGTTAAAGTTTTATGTTAACTTTTGTTTAGATGACCTGGACTGTATCCTCATTGTTCAAAATGTTGCATGTTGTTAAATACATGTTTCTCAAATTCTTCATTAGTGGTACATTTTCTCTTGACTCAGCATTTCTACAGAAGGTATGTTTTGAATAATATGAGTAGGGTGATTGCTGGTTGCGTGTAATATACTGTTAGCCGAGGTTGGTTTGATATAGAGAGAGTAGTATAAATCATGTTTGATTGGATATAGAGGTTGATTGGATATAGAAGTTAAGGTCTAAGAAGTTGATTTGAGATTGGATGTATTGCGTGTAAGCTTTAAATTGTATGTATTGTTGTTGAGTTAAATAAAGTAATCCTGTAATTGTGGCAGGGTACCGTTCCAAATCATAATAATGTCATCAATGTATCGTGCCCAGAAAAATCACATTGTTGTGCTTTGTGAATGCTGGATGCCGCCATGCGTGCTCAAGGTCATAATGCCCCATGTAAAGGTTGGCATACAAAGGGGTGAACTTGGCACCCATTGCGGTTCCTTGAGTCTGTAAAGTTGCTTGCTAAAAGGTGAAGATATTGTTGCTTAAGGTAAAGTATAGCATCTCCAGAATAATTGAGGTTTGTTCATGATATGAGACCGATCTTGTTTTCAGAAAGTAGTCTGTTGTATGTAGTCCTTTGTTATGGAGAATGCTGGCGTATAATGCTGAAACGTCCATGGGGACTAGCCAATAGTTTGATTCCCAATTTATAATTTCCAGCTGTTGAATAATGTGTTTCGTACCTCTGATATAAGATAATGAGGCTGCTAATGGTTGTAATTGTTGCTCTATGTATTCAGATATTTTTTCAGTGAGTGATCCAATGCTGTTGATTATGGGCCGACTTGGTGGTAGGTTTTTGTATGTTTTGTGGATTTTGGTAGAACAGTGTGGAGATGGGGGAAGGATATGCTCATGTACAGGTGTTCTTCATCTGTTAGTAGTCCCCTGTCTCTCCAGCTAGGACTCATTTTCCAGTCTTCTTGTAGATGTGGGATTGGATTGTGCTGTAATTTCTCATAGCAATTGGTATCTTCCAGATGTTCCTTTGCTATCTTTATGTAATCTTCAGTTCTTAAAAGTACAATATTACCTCCTTTGTCTGCTGCTTTAACTGTAATGTTCTTGTCTGCCTGCAATTCCTTCAATGCAATTTTTTATGATAAGTAAGATTGTGATGGATATTCTTGGTTCCTCGTAGATAAATGGACCTTAGGTCAGATTGTGTGACTTTAAAAGAACATATCGATCGCGTTGTCAGCTGCTAATATAGGTAAGAATTCAAATGATTCCAATGTATTTGGAACATTTGGATCCGGTAGGTTCAATAAGTCAACACTTTGTTCCACATGTTGGACCGTCAGGTCTGATGGTATAATGTGGCTGGATGGTTGTTTCAGCATTTCAATGTGTGCAAAATATTTTTATTTCAATTTTCTGCAGTACTGAAAAAGGTCTACAGTGGTGGAAAAATAGTCAATGGTTTGTTGGACAAAAGTTAATTCCTTTATTTAGTGCCATGATGAGATGTGGTCAAAGATCTTGTTGTGCAAGGTTAACCACTAGGTTTTGCATTGTGGCAGTTGATTCTGCGATCTCGTTTGTACTCCCACTTTTGTTTTTCCTTGCTTTGTTTTTGGACCCCCTCCCACCCCCGCCACCCATTTTAATCCTGCACTTGGTGTCATGGTATTTCCTCTGTTTGAATAGGGTCTAGGGTAATTCTGCATGTGTTTTTGCTGGATGAACTCTTCTAAAAAAGATGGTTAAGGGAGGATTTCTTGGTCCACTTGTTTGGCGAGTGATGCTTGAGAGACTGTTTCTTTGTCTATTGCTTACTGCATCTGTGTCCGATTGTGGTGTTATTGGTTGGGTTGTTGGCGGTTGGGTTGATGAAAACTAATGTTTAATTCTTGAGTCTGAAAGTATAGTCTAATTCATCAGGTAAAAATGGTCTTTTTATTTTAAATTTGTTCTGAATATTGAGGATGGCATCCAGTATTTGATAGTTTTTTTAATGTATTTTCTGTTAAATTGAGTGTTTCTATGTCTTCCTTGATTTGAGTGATGTCCTTAATAAGTTTGTTTTTTAGCATTGTATAATCTTTGAATCATTTCTTTGGAAGCATTTGTAAACCGGTCTTCCCAATCTTGTAGTGCCTCAATGTCATCCTCTTCAAATGGGGGAAAAATGCAAATTCGAAGTCCTCATGGTACACAACCTACTTGTAGATATTTTTCTAGAGTTTTTATCTCCCACCAACGTGATAGTTCCCGTTTCAGTAATTTCTCTTGTTGTAGGAACAGTTTGCACAATGATTTTGTACTTTTACCCGGTGCATTTTTCATCTGTATATTGGGTCCAGAGAATAAAAGCTCAGCTTCTTCATCTCTTTGGGGAATAGTTTCGTAGCATTTGTGCGTTCATTTGGTATTTTAACCAATTGTGGAGGCTGCCTGCTGTGTTTGAACAATATTAGTAAACAATGACCAGCCTTTTTTGACAGCACTGGCGCACTCCTTAGGTTTTAGTTATGTAGTTTGTAGTTGTAGTTTGTGGGGTGCGTGGCTAACTAGCCATGGGATAAGCTCTGCATCTTCGTGGCTCCTGCTGATCCTTACATAATCCTGGAACGCTTGCAAGCAAGAGGTGCTGTACAGGCCATATAAGCAGACCTATGGCCATGGGAATGTATGCTGCAGGCAGTGCTCAATACTAGAGCCAGATTCGGTGCAGTAGAAGGAAGATCTGCGCAACGGAACAACGAGGTCCCGGAGATGCCATGACAAAACAGCCGCTCTCCGAGAACAAAGAGACTGAGGATCACATTCAGTGATGTGCAGCGGAACGAAGCGAGAACGTCTCTAACCTAACCGGGTTAGTGCGGCGATCCCTGGAGAGGCGTGCACTGTTAAAGGGTCGGAAGAGGCTGACGGGGAAGGCACGCTGGGCCTCCCGCTGCGTGCCGTGACGTGCCATGGCAGAGCAGAGCAGTTCGTAGACTGCTGGAGGTGTCCCGACGGTGTGTGCGGATCAGCGGTCAGCCGGAGCTCCACCTATGGAGAGAGCGGAGCAGCTGTTCAGAAAATACACGGATCAGGCACGTAATGGTATGCGTTCCGACTCGTGAGCGTGCTGACAGTGCAATGAGCCCAGGGTGATTGGGAAACAGCACACTGAAGACACGAGTGCCCACAAAATAAGATACATTGTTATAGCCCAGCGCCGCACAGAGCGGTGAGGAGGGTTAACCACTCGCTACAGTAACATACAGGATATGGAGAAGGCACAGAGGAGTTGACAAGTTCATCAAGTTATCGAGCGCTTGGCTGGGAGATGCTTTGTTGCCTAGGCACTGAAGGCTGCAAAGGAGCACTGACATACAAGCTTTTAGATGTGTAAGCTATGGTTGGAAAGCGTACATTACAAGAGCCATTGTGACAGACGGCCAGGGCAGTGCTGAGACCCACTCCAACAACGTGACTGCCAGAAAGCTGTAGCACAGTGGGGCTATACGAAGTGGGGTTATACGAAGTGGGGTACACAGATACCCATAACTTGGGCAAACAGTTAAGGGAAGAAGTAAGCCAAAAGAGAAGAGATAGGAGGCTTGGGGGCTGATAGCAGTGGCAGCAGCGGCATACATGTTCAGAACCCACACTGGAAGCGATTAGAGTCATAGTCGCTGGGCAAACGGCACGACAGACGCAAGCGTATGGAACTGTAGCTTGTGTATTTGAGGGAGGCAGCGTCTCCATGAACCAAGCATAATGTCACCTTGAGTATGCATAAGAGTACAATAAAGATGCGCAGAGAGTAGATGGACAAGAGACATAAGGAGTGGACCCCAGCGCGCAGGGGCGCACAGATGACATAATGGAAGGCTGAGACCAGTGCACTGGACACCCGAGGCGATCAAGGCGGAAGAGGAACTGAGGCGACACGGTGCGAGACACTCACACTGTGCATCACGCAGACAATAGCCCTCGAGAGCGCAATGTTTAAGATTTGGCCCGGGTACCGTAAAGCACTGGGATACTATGTATTTGGCAGTTCCACGTAGGGAGACAACTTCCAGGTCCAATATGGCCTCTAAACTGACTAAAGTGAAGGGGAAGCAGCCAATGATGGAGGAGTTTACCAAGTCACCATAGACAGCAGAGGTTGGCAAGAGCAAAGGGCAACATTCGCAGAGCGAGGTAACCCCAACACGAAATGATATTGGAGGCAATTGCGGACCTGAAGGCATCATGGGAGGCTAAGCTTGACGCTGCAATGGCTGGACTAAAGACCTCGTTGGAATTCAAGATTGACGCTGTGAAAGTAGATGTCAATTTGCTGCAACAGGATGTGAGGATGCTGGCAGAATGTACAAGTGAGTTAGAGGCGGTGGTCAAGACAAATACGACCACCTGCTTGGCAAACGCCACGGAAATACATACATTGGGACAGCAAGTGCGCAACCTAGAAAACAGAGCAGAGGAAGCGGAAGGGCGTGCACATAGGAACATACGAATTGTGGGAATCCCTGAGGGGGAAGAAGGATTGGACCCGACTGACTATGTCGAGACCATGCTATTACACGAAATCGGGGGAGGTACCCTCACACAAGGGTTTGTGGTTGAATGAGCGCACAGATCCCTGGTCAGGAGGCCTCCGCCGGGAGCTCCCCCTCAACCAGTTATCGCCAAAATACTGAATTAGAAGGACAGGGAGAGGATCCTGGAGCACTTTTGAAAAGGGGGAACAATAAACAGTGTCAGCAACCATCACAGCGTATCCAGACTACACCTTCCTGGCACAAAGACGGGGACTGAACTACGGGGCGATCAAAAGGAGGTTGCGTGAAGAAGGCTACAAATACATGTTGATGTACCCAGCAAAACGGAAGGTGTACCACAAGAATAAGGCCCTTTTTTTCGAGACTACGGAAGACGAGGCAGAGTGGCTGGACGCACGGAACTGCCCATCGGGAGTGGATGACCAGATGGAAAACGGAACCGATAAGTGAACCTGCACTTCCTGCATATTAATGTTGTATAAGAAATAGACTTTGGGACTTGATTATAGCACAACATATAACAAGCCTGGGAAAGATGTTACGAGTAGAGCTCTAGACTGAGCAACATACTGTTAGCTCAATGTGGGAGACACGATCACCCCCCCTTAGGTAGTTTTGTTGAGATACTGGTAGTACGGTATCCTCCTGCTGTGCTTCGAGTAACGGTTATACCGCGAAAGGGTTAGATGCGTGATAGCCTGAGATCCAGGGATGGAGCTGGGCGACAGTTAGGGGAAGTTGGGATGGGAGTTGGGAAGAGAATGGGGCTAGTTCAGGTAGGGCGGAGGGTTGGGGTTTGGGGAGTTAAAGGGATATGGATGGAGGTGTTTTGGTGAGGAGTTGGGAAGCAAGCCTACGGTTATATGGGGGGTTGAAGGGGGAGGGACTTCAACTGCACATTGGACCCCCAAGCTAGACAGGTCAGATGAGAAAACTGAGAGGCCTACCCCAGTGGCTAGCGCCGTGAGAACTCTATTAAGTGATTTCCGATTAGTAGATGTGTGGAGAATGCACCACCCACAGCACAGAGAATATTCCCATTACTCTCCCCCAGAGAATCTCCACACCTATATATTTGCTGCTTTGGAGTTGACAGGGGAAGTGGAATACAAGGCTGCAGACCACGCATCTCAGACCACGCGCCATTGACAGTGACATGGCTGTACTTGCCTCCTAGGGTGAAGATCCCGACATGTAGATTAAGAGCTGAGGCACTGAAAGATCCCGGATTCAGGGAAGACTTGAGGAAAGACATACGAGAGTATTTTGAACAAAATACTGGGAGTGCTGAATCGGCTGACACACTATGGGAGGCATTTAAAGTGGTAGTGAGGGTGGCTGCAATATCCAAGTCCAAGGGGTTGATGGGCGGCATCACACTTGCATGAGGCGTAGAATAGAGATTAAGATGAAGGAGGGGTGAATTCCCCAGAGGAGACTGAGACCATACACCAATTACAACAGGAGTGCAGGGATCACTGGGAGAGACTATGCAACATAGACTACAAGAGATATGTAGAGAGGCAACATGCAGAGGGGGATAAACCGGGCAGGTTATTAGCCTGGCTATGTAAAAGCGAGACACCCCCGACAAACTATTAGAGCAGTGCACAGGGAAGATGGGCAGGTATCAGACACGCAGGAAGGGGTAAATAAATGCTTGGGGTATTAGCAGCAACTGTATACGGACGCTGCCGGAGGGGAGGAAATGGAGATGCTGGAGACATTGGCAGAGATTGGCCTTCCTAAACTGACGGCTGCAGAAATAGAGAACCTGGAGGCCCCAGTTAAGTTAGAGGAATTAGAGGGAGTGATCAAGCTACTACCCACTAGTAAGGCCCCGGGGGCGGATGGACCCCCAAGTGAATTTTACAAAACATACAGGTCAGATTTGCTACCCCCGATCCTTGCAATGTTGAACGAGGCATTCGACAGAGGCACGTTGCCAGAGTCCCTCAGGGAGGCGATTATCATTCCACTACTTAAGCCCAATAAACCGAGCACAGACTGCAGATCTTATAACACTATCAATGCTCAATCAAGACAGCAAAATACTTACAGCAGTGATGGCCAACAGGTTGCGACCAATGATCAATAGACTTATACACCCCGATCAGACTGGGTATGTTCCGCAAAGGAGTATATCCGACAACCTTAGTAGACTCCCAGGAGGTAGCAGTAGTTTCATTGGATGCAGTGAATGCCTTTGACTCGGTCAAGTGGCCCTGGTTGGTGGCAGCCTTGAGGGAATACGGGGTTGGGCCCTCATATGTGAAATGGATTCAACTGGTGTATAGTAGTCCGTTGGCTCGAGTTAGGACAGGAGCGACCAGCTCAGAACAGTGGAAACTTGGTAGGGGCACAAGACAAGGATGCTCTCTGTCTCCGATGCTTTTTATATTAGCACTCGAACCCCAGGCAATATACTTGAGGCAAGCGTACGGGGGGTAGGGATTAGCACGAATAAGGGACATTTGCTATCAATGTATGCGGATGACATGCTGCTGTACTTGAAGTACCCTGTGGAAAACCTCCAGTACATTTGGAAGTTATGGAGCGATACGCTGCATTGTCTGGCATAACAGTGAGCCCCAAGAAATCATGTATATATCACCTGGGTAGATACGTGGGGTTACCGCGGGAAGAACTGCCGGTATTGCATATAAAATGGAAAACCAAGACTTTTAGATACTTGGGGATAGATGTGTAACATAAGGTTTAGGCTGAACACAAGGAAAACACTGAGAAGGCTCAGTCTAGGATTGAAAATAGCATAGTGTTTTGGGCCAAGCTCCCCATGACCATGATGGCACTGTTGAAGATGGTGGTACTGCCCACACTATTACACTTTATTGTGAACATACCATACATGATACCCAAACGACTCTTCACTGAAGTCCAGAGTATATGTAGAGGGTTCATTTGGCACAGCTGCACTAGCACTCTGTCGTGACCGCCTGCAGCACCTGCCCACATACATGACCTCTTGGGTTACTTCTGGAGCTGAGCCAGCCACCCCCTACCCCCAGTCCCAATCTTGGCCAAATGCACACAAGCCAAGCATCTTAACCCGCCTCTTAGAACTTTCCCAGACCTGGACTGTGACCCCAGAGGAAGTTTCAACCACTAAGCGCATGGAGGCTATACAAATGGGGAAATGGTGCTATAAAAAGGACTAGAATAGATATGAAGTTAAATGGGTCATCTGAAATTTGTTTTTTTGGTATTCAGCATTTTTTGCTGCAAATTGATGGGGTGATACAGATTTTTTACAAGTAATCAAGAGCAGTTTCTTCAGGGTGTGCACGCAGATGACCACCGCCTCAACCCAGATCATTACAACTGCCATTCCCCTCACAGGAAGTGGGACAAAAGCGGTCTCAGGAACAGATTGCCCCACACCACATGTCCAACAAACGACCAATTGCCCCTCAACATTTGCATGCAGGCTCCCATGACTTTCAGACTTGCCATGCCTCCTCTTCTCTCTGCCCAGTGTCATCTAAGATGTGGGGTGCTGCAAGGCTCTGCCTTGTCTCCAATTCTTTAATATTTACATCTGGGCACTTTCGTGTCTCACCCGCTGCTTCGGCGTCAGGCGCTACTCCTATGCAGACGACACCCAGATACTGATCCGTTTAGATCTTGATCAGTCTGAGGTGTCGTGCTTGCGGGAGTGCCTGGCTGCCGTGGGGGATCAGATGTACCACAATTGGCTCAAATTTAACTGAGACAAGACTCAGGTTTTGGTGGTGGGTTATCCTCCTGATCTTTCCCTCTGGGTGGCCTCCTTCTGGCCCGCCTCTCTCAGTCCCCTTCCGGCTTGGGAGGTGAAGGTGAAAAACCTGGGTGTGGTCCTTTCTGCAACCTTGTCTATGGACAATCAAGTAGCGCCTGTTTGACAATTAGGCCACTTTCAGCTGAAAGTGCTAAAGAAAGCGCTTCCCACGATTCCTGCCTCTCTTCGTCCGCCAGTAGTGGCAGCTATGGTGCTATCCCGGCTGGATTACTGTAATTCTCTATATTTGGCACAGCCGAAGGGGCTGATCCAGCAGCTTCAGCGCTTACAAAATCTTGCAGCCCGCGTGGCAACAGGCTCGTCCTATGGGGCCCACATCTCCCAGTGTTCCGTTCTTTCACTGGCTCTCGGTTGTTAAACACATTAGGTTCAAAGCATTGTGCATTGTTCATCGGGTGCTACACGACCAGGGCGCAGAATTCCTCAGAGTAAAGTTTACTCGCTACCGTCCTGCGCGCTGTCTGCATTCTACCTCTGCTGATCGGCTCTGTGTGCCCTCCTGCCGACGTGTGCGGATTGGAGACTGTGCTTCTATAGCAGCAGCTTTACTTTGGAAAGAGCTCCCGATAGCTATAAAAAAGCTACCTAACCACCTGGCCTTCAGGAAGGCCGTAAAGACCCATTTGTTTTAAACGGAGCACTCTCTCTTATGGCTTGCCTTGTGCTCTAGCGCCAATATACCTTAGGGTGATCATGCTAGACGTTTCTTTAACATAACAAGGGCAGAGTCATTGGCCAGTTTCTAAACCAGGAACAGGAAATTAATCATCACAGGCTTGAAATAGACTTAAGTACCATCCCAGAAGTATGCTCCAGGAAGATGGAAAAAGGTCAAATGAACAACTGCAGCCCGAATAAAGGAGAGTCATCAGCAAACTACTTTCACCCTATCCACCCAGCATTCAGGCATAGTCAAACCAGAGCACACCGCCAAAGACGCAGTAGGTAATGTTTTTGTTAAAAAACAGCAGCCCAAAATCCAGGCCCAGTTACAAATTATTTGTATCGAATGGCAGAATCAATCCCCGTCTGAACTATGAGATTGGCAAACCACTGTGTCTCCCAGGTCAACAACAAAAGAAAAATAAGATAGAAATCAGAATCAAGGCATTACAGCTGCAGAGGCAGACTCTTCCAGTTTCAGAGGGTGCTTAAAATTGTGAAGGAGGAGATTGGGCATAGGTGTCCGACAGGAGAGTCGGCCAGTAGAGTTCCCTGTGCTGAAATTATTACAAACAAGAGCCCATATAGGCCTCAGTGAAATAATATTTATCCAACCCAAAAGAAGGTCAAGTTCCCTAATCCAAATGCCACCAAGTTCAGACTGAATAAACCAGCGCACGTACCAACAGATTAGGAATAATACAGAGGCATCCTTGACGACCAGGCCATGAAGCCCCTAATCCCTGTAGATTGAGGCAGGCCATTCATGTTCAGTGTGAAGTCAGTGGCCAAAATATTTCATATTTAGTTGATAGTGGAGCGAGTAGGTCAGCGATTTGTTCTGACTGTTTCCCACACATTCCGTCATCCCATGAGACATAGGCTTTTTGAATACACCAGTATCACAACCTGCCGCAGAACCATTGTTCATTACACTGGGACCCATTACAGTACAAATAGAGCCCTTTAATCCCTGCATATCTACTAGATAGGAACTTCCAATATCAACTTAACTGCCTGATGCAATGCAAACCGGATGGAGTACTCCTAGGTGTCCCGAGTAGAAACAAAAATAAATAAATAAATTAAAAAAAAGGGTATTGCTGGTGGCATTACACGTTGCAGAAAAAACTTGCAGAACACATATGCACCCCCAGATTAAGAGGAGTTGTTGCTTTCAGTCCCAGACACTCCATTCTACTTGTGACAGAACGCAGAACCAGTTAAGATTAGGGTAGACAAGTCCAAGAGATTGCCTACACTGCTGCAATACCCATTACAGCAAGATGATAGTCCCTACATGTAGCTCTTGTAATACCCAGATACTGCCAGTCAAGACCCAAGGAGAGCTACATACAGATTTGTTCAGGACCTTCGAGCCTTTAACGCTGTTGTTGCACCAGCTTTCCCAGTAGTCAAACCAGAAACCATAATATTCTGTATTCCTCAGAGTGCTATGTATTTTACAGCATTAGTATGTGCTCTGCATTTTTCACCAGGGTTTGTAATTACCAGAGGCTAGAAGCTAGGAGCCTTTTAGCGCCTGGTTCTAGCCAAGGGGATCCTAGTTAGCTTGAAGCAAACCGCTATTGGGAGCTACTTTTGACTCCCCAAGCAAGCGGTACTTCTCAAACATAGCTTCATCTCATCAACTGTGTAGGTTTGGCAATGTGTATAAAAAGGGAGTAAAGGACACACTAAGGGACATTTAAAGCATATTGGATAATATATAATGGGAAAAATGTTAGTGTTTGCATCTTTCACAAATGCTGATTTTCTGCAAAGTATGTACTAGCCCGTGGGTCGCAAGAGGTAGCTCCTGCCCAACTAGTGATGCCCGATACCCAGGAACTGCTTTTTTGCTCATGGTCAACAAATCTTAATTTTGAGTCCTCATTCAGAATCCCCATACAGCCACAAAGCCAGGACTTGCATGCTTTTCCCAATCGAGTAATTCATTACATATTGACTAGGCTCCAACAGGGTTACACAGAATCAGCTATACTTTTTCGAACAGCTGAAGAAAGACTCAGACATCGATTTAGATGGCATTACATTCCATGGATAGCCAGTCTGCTGCAGGAGGTAGAGGATTATCTTTTTTGCCTCACCCTCATAAGAAGATTGAAAACTGCAAATGGGCCATGCAAAGACCATTAACATTAGCTAACAAGGGGCGCAAAGCATCCAGATGCAAAGTACAACTCTGCATGGAGTTCATTATTTATGACATGTAATGCCACAACTGGCTCCCATATAAAAACTGTTCTAAAAAAAAAAAAAAAAGGTACACAAACACCAGACAAAAACAGATAGCAAAAAGAAGGGCATTTTTAGGGAGTATTGGATACTCTAGGCTATGGATATTAGGTTATGCAGAAATAGTGAAACTTGTACAATACACTAAGGTTAATACGACAAAGCCTCTACTGTAGGTTAAAGAAGCAGAAGACACATTTGATAATGGTGAGAGCATTGCAATATGCCCAGGGCTCGCAAAAACTACAAGCCCACTAGCATTGGCGAGTAGTTTGTATGAAGGGCGAGTACCATTTGCATGATACCGGACCTTGCTGGCGAGTATGGGGATGTCACTGTAAGCACACTGTTTGCAGTAAATGGCAAATGCAAGCTTCACAGCACTGCTTGACAGCACTGCGCCAAATATGAAGTGTGCTAAAGGCGACGTGCACCATTTTACAAAAAGCACTGGTAAATATTTAGTCACCAGTCACCTTGGGGCAAGTGCATTTCTGTTAGGTCAAGTATGCAAACTAAGGCAGTCGCCCTGCAGGTCTAGTGGGATTTTTAAGAATTTGCAAGGCCTGATGTGACAACATCAAAGTTGCTCCATTACAAAAAAAATCTCACTCTTCTGTCGTGAAAGAAATGGATTTGAATTAGCCATGCACAGACAGACACAAACAATGGCTAATTGCCTATTAGAGTACAGCATATGACCCAGTTGCTGCAGGCTGTCCCCATGTCTTAGATCGGTGGTAAAGGCGGACATAGCTGTCCAGCAATGCAAAAATATTGCATTAGGGTGACCCTTTGAGGTAGAAGTCCATCATGCTACAGTTGCCCCGTTAATGAAATCTAAAAAGCACATATCCCAGTCATGATCCACAGAGTATGAGGTGTTATTGCTAAACTTTCAAACGTTACCTTGACTCGTTTCCCAGTACTAATCCAGCCTCCCAATCACCTATCCCACTGAAAGGAGATCCTTAGGTCTATGAACCTCCTGACTGTGCAGCCATCACTGACAATCTTAGTAGGGTAACAACGATGCATGCATCTAGTCTGCTGTTACTGGAGAGTGTTTTCATAGAAATCCCCTTTGTCCCGTACCTCCAATTCATACAGTGAGGACCAGCTACACAAAATGGAGGTTTGTCAGCGGGCGGTGGGGCCAAGGAAAACGATCACTCTTTCTGGTCGGCCCACGCTCCTTATTTGGGTTATCTAAAGTACTTTCCTTATCTACTTGGATGCTTCACTAAGGCACTTGGGAGGATCCATCCTCCGTGACCTTCTTGGCCAAGTAAGTTTTTCTCCACCTGGCACTTCTCTCTGCCAACACTCATAAGTGGTCAATTTTCAGTGGAGTTGTGGGCAGCACCCCAATTGGAATACTTGATTTCACAGAATTACTGGTTTTAACAATTGAGCACTCTGCACAGTCTTAGAAATCAGGTTTATGCCACGTCATTCTCTGATGGAAAAGGAGCTTGTGATCTCATCAACGATGGGAATTGCCCGCTTTTGCCCTCCCATAAGAACAAACCCTGCAATGTGGCCTTCAACTTGTGCTCATGTGTAAATTGTTTCAATGCTGCTTCGTGCCCTTTCAGCTCATCACTCTGGCGCAAAGCTCATCTGTGCTACGCACAGTTTCCCCCGCATGGTGACTGCAGGCTACCTAAACGTTCATGCATAATGTTAATTTCAGCAAACTAGCAAGAAAGCTTTCAATTGTAGACAAAACCGAAAAGAATTTAGGACCAAAGAAAGACACTGTTGGATGGTCAAGAAAGCGGACAATGGGCTGAATAAGGAGTGAATGCACCCTCATGTCAATCATGCAGTGACTATCATGCAGTTTATGTTCAAGTACCATATTGCTCCCAGATATTGCAGTCGTTCAACCCATCAAAATCTTTTAGCATCACATGTGGGAGTCACTCCGACCCTTTTCTTCTGTGCGCAACGCACCTTAAATCCCCAATGCCTAGCCTTAATCTCCTCTGTCAAAAGGAGAGGTATATGAAATAGGGGAGCTGGAGCGCTCCAACCAGCACCAAACCAGGACGCATTGAAACCATAGTCCAGCTCAGCAGCCAGACAATCCAGCTGAATGAGGTTTGCACTTGAACTGCTGCCAGCGCATTGATGCAATTGTCCTTTTCATTCAAGAAGCTCATATACTGACACAATGTTAAGAAAAGGGGCCTTCTGGGGACGGAACAGAATTGGCGATTGTCATGGCTAATTAGAACATAACCCTGGAAGATCTATAGGATTTGTCAGGTCATTTAGTGACCACAGGGAACGCTGAGCGTTCAAATCGTTGGTAGATGGAGAAGAATGTATTAAAACACTGGCAGGTGTGGGGAGGGAGCCATTTAAACAACTTTGAAGACTTAATGTCTGTTCCAACAAAGTTACGTTTGTTTGTGGAAGGTATAACTGAGATGGCGGCATCTGATCAGACGAGTCTGCTATGTAGCAGCAGGAAGCAAAGAAATTGAAGCATCGCACCCCAAAATGACTCTCTAATGGAGGGAAGGCTATGCTGGCAAAGTAGGGGAATGCAACAGCTTACAATTGATGCCAGTTTTAACTCACGGTTCTGGTGGATGAGAGATCCGTCAGAAGGCTATGAATGTTGTGTGGAAGAACTAATCTGTGGTATTCAGCGGTTGGGGTGTTGACTATTGCCGTTATGGCATGGGCAACAAATCAAGGACATGAGAGTAACTTTGGGTCTCAAATCATGGAAGCAATAGATTGGAAACAATTAAGGGGCATATCAGTAGAATAGAGAAGGGGTAACATCTACAGGAGACTAGGAAGGTTCCAAGTGGTAAAGGTCACTTTCTGAATTCAGTGATTGATGCAATGGTGTCACTTGAAGAGAAGATGAAGAGTAAAAATGTACCAATGGTCTCTTATGTGAGGATTGTGGGCTTAATTTCCAGTGTTTGAGTCATGTCTCTGTACAGCCGCAGACAATTTTGGATTGTCAGTTATGGGTGTAAAAGGACTCGTACCTCTCCGCCAGTGATTAAGAGGGCATTCAGGGTTCCTGTGTGAAGAACTATGGATGAGCACACAGTTTACAGATCCATGTGAAGAGAACACGTCCCGAGTGAAGTAAAAATGGGTATTCTTGGATGGGGAAACACTTCTTATGTTTCCAGACAAGAGTGCAGACTCGATGGTCAGGCGTAGGAATATGCTGGACAGCAGGATGTTCACCAATTTGGAGGTCTGAGAGTGGCACCCTGCATGTCTGAAGGTGTTCCAACAGGGAAAGAGGTTTGCCTTCACTGTTTTATAGGCAGCAACTACCTTCTTGTAGAAAGAATATTCAGACTGTGGTGTTTGAAGGACAGACATGTAGACAGAGGTCCTATGAATCGCTAGAAGGATGTGGCAGAGTCCAAGCCAGCCCATGGACTCCAAAGCAAACCTGCACAGCTTGGAAGTGAGGACTTTCTAAGTTTAACAGAGAAAAGGATAGAGGATGATGGGGGAATTTAGGTATGTTTGGCATTTAGGCTTTGGTTCCCCTTTCCTTTAGTATAGGTTCCCTCTTCCTTCATATTGCGAGATGGTGGCCTATTTCCACGCAGTGTTGGATGTTTACGTGGATGTGGCTCTATTAGGTTTAAATGTTGGGTTCCATTTTGCCATCCATTTGGTACCAGTGTAAACTGTTTGTGAACATTGCCCTAAACTTAAATGAAGAGGGGATTCCCTTAATTGCTTCAGGTTTCTCCCCTGGTTTTCCATGGCTGCCATGGAGAACCAGAGTCAACACATTTCAAAATACTAATAAAATTGGCATTAACAAAATAAAAATAATAATGATTCTTCATCATAAAATATTCTTTTATCATCTAGAATAAAATGGTACCCAGTGATTTAATCTCTGGAAAAAACATTGAGGGCACTCAATATTCTTTTAAGCCACTATCCAACAATTTCCCCAAACATTCTACAACTGGAGTTTGTTTATATGATTGCACAAGTCCTAAAGTATGTTGGGAAGGTTGGGTTAAAGGAAATATTGAGTACCCTTCAATGTTTTTTCCCCAGCGATAAAATCACATAAAACTGAATAAATCCATGCAGGGCTTGCAAAATCCACTAGCCCACTTGCAATGGCAAGGACATTTTATTAAGGGCGAGCACCATTTGCATGGTACTCGACCTTGTTGGAGAGTATGGGATGTTTTAAACATTTGACATTTACTGCAAACAAACTGTTTGCAGCAAATGGCAAATAAAAGTTTTACTGTGCATGGCGGGCCTTCGGTGATAGCACTGCACCAAATATTAAGTGTCCTTAAAAAGCTCTGGTAAATATTTTGTCACCATCACAATGGGGCAAGTGCATTTCTCGGAGGTCTAGTATGTATAGTAAGGAACTTGCCCTGCAGGTCTAATGGAATTTTAAGAATTTGCGATACCTTCAATGAATATGAAAAGCAGCCTGCAAAACCAAGCAATATGGAAGCATGTGTTTTTATAGCACCATCCAGAGCCATTCTGTGTAGCTACAGCAAAACAGCCCAAAGTCATCCATTAGCTATGCTCGCTTCCAAGGTCATTCTCTCCCAGTAGGTACCCAATTGTGCATCACTGCTCTTTGTCCCCTCAAGACACATGGGCTGTAGCTATTCATAAAGATACTCATAAGCAGCAACAAGAGGAATCCCTGAAAACCTTCGCCAATGACTAAACACCAATGTCCTCTCAATTTATCATGAAGAAAAGGTAAGCCAGCCACCTGGCAAAAGGGCTGTTTTGACTATAAACTCAAGGTTTCCCCTCACAAACGGAACCCCTTACTCAGGGCATTTTGTGTGTGCCCATCTAAATGAAAGGTTGACCGCCAAGAATGCAGGGTTGGAATTTGCTGGGAGGGATTTAGAACCTGCATATAGTCTAGAGAAGCCGGCTTAGCTTGACACCAACAGTTTACAGGTGAACTTTTGACTCCCCAGAGCCCAGGCTACCAAACCCAAGTAACAGTACCTCTATGTGCTTTAAAGTATGCATAATGGAGCGTTAGGACACAAAAGACACTTGTGGAATAAGGAGTCCTACATAACGGACACAAATGTATAATATGCAGCTCAAGTGGAAGATTTGTGGCTCCCTACGTACTAGCCCCTTGTTGACAGAAGTCTTTCTGGGTGATACCAGCAGGGTTCGAAATTGAGGGGAGCTGGGAGCTATTTAGTTCCTACTTGTAGACTACAAGAGCCGTGGCTAGCTTGACACCAACAACCAGGAGCTACTTTTGGCTCCCCAAGCCAACTGATGTTGAACAAACACACCTATGTGAATTTAAATCTGTGGGTTATAGCTCTGATCTATAAACATTTGTTTCGATCTATACAACATTTAAAGCTTAAAGGATAAATAATGGACAAAGTGATATGTTTGCACCTTTTTAGGAACGTAGATTTGCAGAATATGTAGTAGGTCTTAGTTCCCCAGTGGTAGCTCCTGGTCACTGGTTAATGCACGATACCCAAGAGCTGCTTTTAGCTCCTGCTTAGCAAATTAATTTCGAACCCTGTTAGATACCCAGAAGCATTGTTTTTGCCCCTGCTCAGCAATCCTTTACTTCAATCCTTTAGAATATGAAAATCTGGAGGATTCTCTAGTCAAGCAAATGTAACCTGAAATTCTTTTACACACTATGACACGATCCGTAACTCTAGCAATGTTTGTTAAGCAACCAAGTAGAGGCATGACTTGAAGGAAGAGCAAAGGAACCCATGCTTTCTCAAAATCATTCTGTTAGACGGCATCAAGATTGTGATGTCCGAGGTGTTTGGGCAAGGTCCAATCCGTTTCTGTACTGGTAATACCTGGGAAACCGAAACTACTACTACTTCTGGGGGGGGGGGCGAGGTTACAAAAGTTGTTTGTGTCTACAGCGGTTGGTCTGATGAAGCGTGACCCATCTGATGTTTTGATAGGAATAAAAAACCCAAGCAAGAGATGATTTGCTATCGTCGAACAGACTGGAGACTTATGTTGACAGGAATTGAAAGTGGAAAAAAAGGGGAATTCTGTTTGTAGGCCAACAACGCAGGAGATGGTGGTACATAAGAGAACCCAAATTCCAACAAGGACCTTTAAACTCTCACACGGATCCTTTAGGGGATGAATGTACAGGTAGGACAATGTTCTTGCACTATACATGTAGGACATAAATCTGGAAAGTTGGTGTACAAAGCAAATTCCAGCAAAGAACTTTAGTGAAGAAATGAGGAGGCGATACAAGAAGGAGTCCGGATGGCATTTGAACTTTGAAATGCAGCGATAACATTTTAGATAACATTTTCTATTGATGTGCGGTATGAAGGGTGATATGTTGAAGTAGGTGACTGAGCTTGAGAGGCGAAATGTGAATACGTAAAGATTGCGTTTCTTGGGTGTCTCTGTATGATGTGGATGCAATGTCCAAGTCAGTGTGAAATAAGTAACGGATTACTGGTGAGAGGGTAGGAAAGTCAGTTGTAGGTAGGCACAGAGGGGGTTGCTGCAGTATTTGTAAAATTCTTTCAACTGCAATGTGCCCAACAATCACATTGGATGGTGTAAGCAGATTGTACATTCTCCCTCTACCCTTCACCCTAGCAGCAACACTGGTGAATAAGAAATGGAGTCCTGCATATATGTATAGAACTGAGGTGGCAAGAGATACTTTTATGGCTGGCTAGTGGCTTGCAGCTTAAATGTTTGCCCCCTTTGATATCAATTTAAATTCATTTTTAACAATGTCATATATGCTAGATGTCATAAATTAAACACCATCATGCTGGAATCTACATTGAGACTTTGTAAACCAGCATGAGAATGTGCATTACAGCGACAACAATGTCCTTGCATTATTTTGACTGGCATCCTCATTTTCTGGTTGAAAATACAGGCCAGCGTTGCCTCCGTAAACATTTTTATGCTGATGCTCACACTACCTACAAAATGTCAGGATGCCAGCTTCAACAATGCCATGGTATTGATCCCCCAGTTAAGCACATGGTCAAGGTAGAATCTTCATGGACCACAGAACTGCCCAAAGCAGCATCACATTGTTCCAAGGTTTGCTCCACATCCCTCACATCTGCATCGAAACTGCCCATGACATGACAACAACCTCAGAATTGGCCAATGCATTTCACACTGCCCCACATTCATCACATTGTCCACAGAACTGCCCCATGGCATGTCAAACTTCCCCCACAACTGCATCATGCTAAACCACAATGCCCCCAGATTTGCCATGTGCTACATTGACCCCTGTTATGTCAAGAGCCTTCACACTGCCCCCTAAATTACTGGATGTCATGCAACACTACCTCCAGATGTATCCCATGCCACATAACATTTTTCAGGAACGAAAATCGTCATATCACATTCCATCTGGACTTTCCTCAGACCACAATAAACAGCCCCTTATTGCCACCACAGTTCATAAAGAAAACATAGCATGCACTTGGCGGGGACTTCTTGGGCATCCTAGCACTTCCCAAACAAATTCCAGCGTCAATACTCCCCGTAACACCTTGCATTCTCTTTTCATTGATCTTCTAGTCCTGCCAATCTTGGCAGCAGCTGTTCTGTTGTATGAGGCACCAACTCCCTGTGGAGTTGTGGAAACAGGAAAAGCCCAGCATGCGTGTACTGCACATACATAGTCTGTAAAGCACTGGCTCCCCCAAGTCATCCTATGGGCTGAGCTGGCCAACACATTGCCAACTTCCACCCGCAATAAAAGCATCTCGTTCAGCCATAGGTTTGCCAAGGGGCACATGCACAGCTAGTATGTGCCTGCATCATAGACTGGACATCAGTCCCATTCCTGATGCTGCAGAATACTAAGCTCAGCTTGAAAGCTGCTGAATTCAGCAGCTGTCGTACTGAGTAGCCTGCACTACTGTATGGCACATGGATCCTACTATACTGGGTAGTTTGAGTGATGAAGAACAAACAGATGCAAAATTCAGTACTAACCGACAGGTTCCCCTGGTTTCCGCGATCTCCCTTTGCTCTTCTTTGCTGTTCAATACTTCTCCAATGCTGTCAGCACTTTCTGCTCCCAGCTGAAAAAAATGAAAAACATAAAATGTCACATAACAGCTAAAACCATGTTCCAAATAAATGCACCACTTCTATTAGGAAAAAAGAATAAAGAAAGAAAATCACTGGTAAAAGTCATGTCTCATCCATAATTAATGTTATGGATAGGACAAGTTACAAGCAGGTACAGGTGAGAGTTCCTTTTTGGGTTCTAGCCTTAAGAGACTTAGATGCACCATGTGCGATGCAATGGTCGAAAAAAGCATTAATGGAGCAGAAGCACAATATAGGCTCCTTGGTGTCTGGATTTTCCTGTGATCAGGAGTTGCTCATCACAATGAAGGAGTAATTGAAGTCCAGTGTCTTGAGTGAGTTCTCAGGACAGTATCATTAATGGACGACTTTACAAATTAGCAACCCAAGATGATACAGATTGAAAACAAATCTTGGCTGTTCCAAGATAACATTTGCACTAGCAAATTCCTACATGTGCATACAAAGTAATGAATACAATACAAATATCATAAAATAACGCCATCAACATAAATCAATACATAAAATGGCACTAGCACAAAGCTAGGCAAAATGCCTTTGTCCAAGAACTAACATACTGCAGACATCAGGTGAACTCCCTTATGATGGGATGAGCAATAAAAGGGCTACTTGCATAAATGAAAAGCTGCTGCAGTAATTACCAGGGATTCTGCAGAGTACATCGTACCCCAAAATTGATCAGACAACCTACGGGGTGAGAAACCAAATTATAGTAACCCTTGTAAACATTCTTCTGCAGAGAAGAGCATTCCAAGAGAATGTGTCCACTCGTTTCAATCACCTACCCACAAAGGAGAACAGGGTATACCAGGACTAAAGCCTTGAGTGGCATTCTCTGCATATTTATTTTAGTTTAACTTAGCATTGTTTGATCGATCCCAAAACTGACTTTAGTCTTGAGCGACCGTATAAAAGGAGTAAGTACTCTTCACATGGTGATACCAAGCGAACAGAATCAAAACGTGTCATGGCAGAGAGCTCCAGATCACAATACAATTGTTTTTGACAGCAGTCGTTAAGTACAATTAGCAAGTAGGCCTAATAGAGAATTTGCACCATTTCGGGTCCAACGCAGTTTAGCGAAACAATTGAAGCACTGAATCATCCATAGCGTGATAAGGGAGGACAATCCAAGCTCAAACCTCAGTCCTTCAGCTCGAGGTATAGCTGAAATAGATTGAAGCAACGGTCCCTCAATCTGACCCAGCAGGGTACAAGCGGGAGGGCAATAGTTCTATCCCATATAGAATACCCACACACCGCTGATTTTGTAGATTTCCTAAAGCCCTTCAACATTATGTCCCCCTTGCTACTAAAAAAACTCCTAACAAGTGTCAATTTCTTATTAACGTCGAGAGATAAATGTCCCATATAAGGACAAAGCAGGACGATACTTGATGGTAATGCCCAAGTAAACATAAGAGTTCACAACCTCTAGAGTATCGTTATCAAGTTTCCAACTGAAGCACTTGCTTTCCAAGGAACATAATCCTCGACTTCTTGAGGTCAATTTGCATGTTCTTGGTAGCAACGGTGAAGATTACCTCTAAAAAAAATCTTTATGTAGTGTGGGTGCTTAAAATAAAAACTTTAAAAAAAAGTATTCATAGTTATGTGTGCTGCTGTTCTGCCTTCAAACATGAGACCTACTACAACAAACATACAGGGGAAAAAGTTATAGGAATTATAACAAAAGTAAAATAAAGTAAAGCAGTGGTGAAGTACACCTGGAGCATGGACTCTACTCACTGCAGTCCCACAATTTACATGCAGTTTTACTTTCCACCAAGAAGCGCACTTAGCCAGCAAACCTACCTTACACCCCCAAACATATTTCCTGGTGATCAAGCTAGTCAAACACTACCAATAACTTGATACTGCCTCCCGCTCCAATAGGTGCCTGGTGAATTTGGCTCAATTTACCGATTAACGAAGGAGCACTGTGTTCCACCCTCCCCTTATATCTATAAAAGATTGTTGTGGTAAATCTAGACCATTTATTAGCCACTGAGGTTTGCAATTTCTATAGAGAAAGGTTCTCTCTAACACCCACCCCTTCACACTTCCCAGACTAGACTACCTGCAAAACCAGTGTGATAGAGCCTGAAGCTCATCCCAGTGTGTGTGATTCATCATTAGGTTTTGTGGGGCACAGGGATGTGTTGTGTCCCAAATTATGAGCTGCAAAAGTAGGGTTTGTCCAACAATCGCTTTCTGTCCTTGATATTTGGGACAGAGGAGACTTTTCAGTGCAGCACTCTACATTGGCAAACTGAACATATAATGGCAGTGTACCAGCTAGGTTTCAAGCAAAACCATACTGGGATTGCATAAACTGGATATATATGGAGAAAGAAGTGTGTGGCAGAAAAGGACAAAAGTGGAATTGGCGCACTTGACAAAGGGGATTAAAGGGCTGGTTCATGGGCAGCAAGAGGGGACAATGTGTGAACACCCTGCCTACAGTGTGCACATATATTAACTATGATACGGATTGGTTTGCTCCCAAAAATTGCGCACACAACCAAAAATTAAGTTGCTTAATTGCAGATGGTTTAATGTTAATCAAACAACAGCCGACACTTGTTTCGAGCAAAGCTCTTCTTCCAAGGCTGAGAAAATTACCCAAATTATGTACAGTTTTGACAAACAGTAAACAGCAGTTAAGCATCATGCAGATCCAAAGAACATACAGTAAGCATGTGTGTGGCAACGGAAAAGCAAAATAGGTGTGACAATGTTTACACCAGTTAATATGCATTGCAAGGTATGATTATATGACATGACAAAATTAGAAATAGACATGAAAGGATATATAGACCGTAAATTGTTGGGGTGAGGCGAGCCGTCAAGTCAATGTCATATATAAAAGAAAAAAGGATAAAGATATATACAAGAGAGTGAGTGATGGGAACAGCCCTGTAGACACAAGACTCATCATACTTATATCTAAATAATGGAAGTCGTTAATGAATTAGTTTTTACCCGAGGAGGCTTGGCACTAGAAATACTAATTTAGAAATCAAAGACAAAAAACAGAAGCCAGAGTATTTAGATTGAGAATAGCCATATCAATAATTAGACAAGCCGCTAGAGATAAGATTGCCATGTTTAATTGTATAGAATCTTACCTGATTAAGGTAGATAAATGTCCGACAATTATAAGTAGCGACTCAGCTGTAAGCGGAACAAAAATGTTAAATGGACAATCTATAAAATAAGAATAAAAAAAATCATACCTATATAGACATGTATGCGTATTCAATTGTGGCTGTCAGCCAGAGCAATAAGAACCTAATTCGGTAGAGTTGAAGCAGACACGCGGCATCGTGTAATGGGGGAGACAAAAAGAGGAAACAACTAATTAGTCAATTAGAAGGCACTCGCAAAGGCGAGACGGTCACATGCGTGTCCCCCCAGGGTAGAGTATCCTTAGGGGTCGGCGCGAAAGACCCTCACTTACCGCCGTTTCCGCCCGAACTGATAGAATGGAGCCTCGCGCATGGTTGTTGAGCTTGTATTTAATACGGCCAAGCCCAGTTGAGCAACTAGAGCTCTGATGTAGGCTCTGGCGGCCATATTGGGTGTGAACCCAACTTATAGTTTTAAAGGTACGAAGGTCCATACACATTTGAATTGAGGATCAAGCGATAATTAGTACTAAATAAGGAGGCCATTTTGCACGAAGTGACTGATAAAAAAATGTACAAATTATGTACATTTTTGAAAGTTAATTTATGGTCGATGTTCGTACGAGGCACGAACAATGCAGCTTTGCTAATGTTAGTTAGCAAATAGTAATGATAACATAGGCCATATATGTTATTATTAGGCCTGATCTACCCGCAATGACAAAATTCAGATAAACAAGTAATGTTCACAGGATGCACAATTATTGCAACCTTGTGTTATTGGAGGCTGGTTATCAATTATGAAGGATGACATGGGCCAAGGTTAGAATGCCCAGTGTCCCCCAATTCTCGATGCTGCGTGTTTTGGAGCCAATTAGTTGAAATAATTGTACAAAAAAGTTAAATCCAATTTAAAAATTATCAGTCTTGTGTAAACCTGACAGTTCCCATCATCAATATCTAAAAATAAGTATGGAGTCCCATACAGGTCTGGTGCAACTCAGCACACAGACGTCAGAGAAACACAGATAGTTCATGGTCGCTGTTGAGGCCATTGGATACGGTTCGATATTAACCGTGCTTCCAATTGTCTCAATTTGAGGGTAAGGTTGCCTCCACGCTGTGGTACAGATACTTTAGCCATACCCACAAATGTAATCTGTGATTTATCTTCAAGCTGATGAAATGTTTGCCAATGCGTGGCAAGTGGATATTTGGACTCCTGATTTGAAATGGTGAATAGGTGTTCACGTATTCTCATTTTAAGGGGTCTAAATCGTACTCCCAATGTAGTATTTTCCACAAAGGCAACGAATGCAGTAAACACAAAATTTAGTATTACAATTTTGTCATGTCATATAATTATACCTTGCAATGCATATTAACTGGTGTAAATTGTTGGTTAACATTGTGACACCTATTTTGCTTTTCCCGTTGCCACCCACATGCTTACTGTATGTTCTTTGGATCTGCATGATGCTTAACTGCCGTTTATCGTTTGTCAAAACTGTACATAATTTGGGTAATTTTCTCAGCCACGTGTCGGCTGTTTGATTCACATTAAATCATCTGCAATTAAGCAACTGGATATATATGGAGTTTGTCAAACTTGGAGCATCCTGCGTTAATCAAAATGGAGTTTCATGAAATGGGTTCATAATGGGATTGTCAAATTGAAGGCGGAAGACCAACTATATTGGAATTGTGCAAACTGGTAATATACTGCAATTGTTGAACAGTAAACTGGGAGTGTACTATAGGTAAATCATACCAAAGTTGACAAACAAAGCTTACTAGAATAGTACTGATCGGTCATGTTGTCAAGTCTGGTCATGAAACTCCATGTCAAAGAGGTCCTATCACATTATCAATTACATGGCCTACCAACACATGACTTGGGGCGCACTAAACTGAGTTGTCAAACTTGTCAAGCTTGGAATATACTGGATTGCAAAAGAGGGAACCTTAAGACTGGGAGTATGAGGATATTGCACAATTAAATATAGGTAACCAGCACAGAGTACCTATATTGGAATTGTGCAGCAATAGTGAAGAGTACTAGAATGAAGTACACTGGGTTTATGTCACGGCATGAAATGTAATGTTTTGTTGCATGATATGTGATGCCATCACCAAAGCCATAAAACGCTTACCAAAAACATGCAATATAATTAAAAACACGAAATAAAATGAAATAGTAAAATATAAAATGTATTTATTTTCACATTTACAGAGCGCACTAAATCCAAGGGCATCGAGGCACTGTTGCAAAACCTGTTAGACAAGTAAAAAAAAAAGAAAAAAAAAGTACCCAAGCATCAGGGTGTTCTTTCAAGATTATAATATGCAAAGAGCCAGGTTTGTAATGCTCATCTAAAGACCCAGTAGGATTGTATAGCTCGCATGGCTGGTGGCAGAGCATTCCAGTGTTTTGCTGTAATTATTGGGAAGGTTGAGCCTCCAGTTTTGGTTCTTTTGAAGATCGGCTGGGTAGTTCTTTGTGCATGAGCTGATCTGGTTGGTCTAGAGGATTGAACTCTCTGGATCTTTTCTGAGAGGTATGGAGGTGCTAGTTTGGTGAGGCACCTGTGGGTGACTGACAACATTTTGAAAATGATGGGTTCTCGGATTGGGAGCCAATCGGCCTTTTTTCTTGCAGCCGAGAGGAGTCCCCTTTTTGATATGTTGGAGGGCAGCACGAAGCGCATTGTTTTGGATCACCTGCATTTTTTAAATATTTTTATATTAGACGTTGATGTACCAGCAAAGAGTGCGTTACAATAGCCCAGTCTTGCACCTATAATTGCTTGGGAGATTGTCAGGCAACAGTCATCCGATAGGAAGGGTCTAGAGGCATTCATCAATTTAGTAGTGTAAGCATCAGGGGAGAAAATGGCATTCACTATTCGCGACAATGAGAGCGAGGCATCCAAGTAGACTCCGAGTCTTCACTGCCGGTGAGACTGGGATCATGTTGCTATCGATGTTGAATGCGGTGTATTGAGCATTGAATTTTATCACCGTCGGTGCGCCCGTGAGGAGAATCTCTGTTTTGTCATCGTTTGTCAGGCAGAGACTGAGTGGCCATCCACGCCTGGATGGTCAGGTAGACAGAGTTCAGCAAGGCAGAGTCGTCATTGTAGTTGCCAGATAGTGGGAGGAGGATTTGTGCATCATCTGCATAATTCGTATAGGATATCCCGATGAGTCAGATGAGTCAAGAAGGTCAAACAGGGGTTTGGCAGGAGATAGGGCTGGTGGGGGGGGGGGTCGTTTGTCATTTTCAGCGAACACTAAGATTCTTTCTTTTAGGAAGGAGGCAATGCACTCTGTAGCTTCTGTGGAGAAATGGGCTGCAATGATGAGGGGGTGACAAAGGATCTTGTGGTCAACCAGATCAAAGCCTGCTGAGAGGTCCAAAGTAAGAGAAGGGCAGGCTTTCCTTCGTCCCTAAACCCATCCAGCTAGTTTTTTTTAAACGTTTTTTTATTTTTAGTCTAGCAATGCGGATTCAGTTCCATGGCCCAGGCGGCATCCAGATTGCCGCAAACCTAGGATATGGTTAGTTTCCAGGGAGTGCTGTATTTGAATGTAGGCTGCGCTGCCTAGTATTTTCAGGAGAAATGGGACTGTTGTGATGAGTCAGTAATTATTATTAGGTAACATCGGGTCTAAATAGGCTTTTTTTTTATTGGGGGTGAGGAAGCAGGGGGGGGGGGGGGAGTGACAGCCCAGGCTTCTTTAAACTGGTGGGAACCACTCCAGAAGAGAAGGAGGCATCAATGAAGGAGGTGATGAATGGGATAAGGGCCTCAGAACAGTCTTTCATGATGGTGGCTGGCAAGATGTCACCTTCGCATCTTGAAGGTTTTAGGCCTTTCAGGATGGTTTTGATTCATGCTCTGCGACGCTAGAAAACTGAAATGCAGGCAGAACTTGGCTGGGGAACAAGGCAATTTGAGTGGGGGTGTGAAGGTAGTTGGTTGGCTCCAAGGGTGGTTTACTTGAGATTGATTTGGTGTGCAAGGTATGATCTTGTTGATCAAGGCTTTTTGGATGTTGGTACACAAGGCCTGGTCTTTGGCAAATGAGGGAGGAGGAGCGGATGAGGTTTCTAGTTGGATTTTGAGTTCAGTATTCTGAATAGTACCTTATTTATTTCTAGGGCCGAGCTAGATCAACCTATATTGGTTTACATGTAATTTTCTAGGATTTATCCTGACAGTCCAAGAGGTAGACTGAGCAGTCAAGGAAGAAGGATAAAGATAGTTTAATGGGTATACTAATACATTTTATAAACATTGGATAAGTGAAGGTCAACACAAAATCTGTCAAAACTGTAGTCTTTATAAAATGTTGTGCAAAGTAACAACTATAAATATTACAGTTAAGAGCAACATTTCAGAAACATAGTAAACAGAAACACGTGACAACATATGGTCATACAAATTCACAAAACCACCA
Source organism: Ambystoma mexicanum (assembly GCF_040938575.1). Classification (NCBI taxonomy): domain Eukaryota; kingdom Metazoa; phylum Chordata; class Amphibia; order Caudata; family Ambystomatidae; genus Ambystoma; species Ambystoma mexicanum. The sequence goes on from NC_090937.1 coordinate 278,256,246, forward strand.
AGTCCAACTGAGCTTTTAATGATGTATGTCTAAAGTTTCTTTAAACCACAACCGTAATGTTATGCAATGGCCCAAAAGAAGTCAATAGAGGCAAATGCAAAGTTTGCAGAAGGGGCCCGTGAACCGGAGGATTCCAAAGAAGACCAGCAAATGATGAGGAGAACTCACTGAAGATGCAGATCTGGACATTCCAACTAGGAGCTCTGCCATCGAAAGCAGAAGGTGATGTTCCAATGTGGATAGGCAGGGTCAGCAAGTGAAGATCGTGGAGCCCAAAGAAAAGACTTTTGGAAGGGCGGATTGACACCAAGGAAGAGATTCCGATTAGAACACATAGCACAGACTCCAAGTTTGCACATAGACGTTCCTGGAGGAGCAGGTGGAAAAGTTATTTTGTTTCTTTTGAATGGAAAAAGGTCAGCAATTAAGAACACTGCAGCCAGATGATCTGAACAAAGACTTTTGGCATACTGCAGGAACCACAAAGATGAAGCGAAGCTGAAGAAATTGTATTGCAGCAGCTTTAGGGTCACTGGCTGTGGTTGGAACAAAGTACATCAGGAAAAGCCACTGAAGGCCACCACATTGGTAGGACGGTACCAATGTCAGACCACACAGTTGAATCATTGAAAAAACTGGTACAATCGGGTCAAGTGCAAGGTGCATTATACAAGGTTCTTTCTGGAAGGTGCAGGCTTCAGGTTGGTCAAGTTGGATAGGAAAAAAGCAATTTGAAGCCTAGGTGGAGTCAGCAGTTTGACAATGGCTCTGCTGAGTCGAGTCTGTGTTGGAGACGGGGTCTTTCAGCAATCGAGTCAGTCGCTCCCAGGATGTCAACCTCGTATTGGGCCTAGATGAGTCTAGATATCTCAAAGTGCAGTGATGTTTCCTTCAAGTGTCAAAAGCAGCCCTGTGAGTCCATTGGTGGCTCGAAGGGCGTCAAGCAAATGTTGATCCAGCTCGGAGAGATCTTTATGCAATGGAACAGGATTCCAGCTGCTTCTGTGCATATGGGCTGCTGGGAGATACAATCGAGGGGCTCCAGGACAAGGAAAGTCTTTCTGCACTTCCATCCAACCGAGCTTGGCTGGCACCTACAGGGCATCCTTCACTCCAGTGAGCAGAGTTCTAGTTCCAGTGCAGTCAGCAGTGAGGCCTTGGACCACAGCAATTCACCCCCCTCCAATGCTTCATGGGGATGGTTAGGGGACAGAGCTCTCCTCTTCCTTGGCTGCCTTCACCTCTATGGCAGAGGACATTGGAGCGGACAGCGCTCCCAACAGAGGTTCAATGAACGCTTCAGGTTCTTGCAAGAGTCCAAAGATGAATCAAAGAAGTAGAAGATGTTCTCTCCTTATAAAGGCAAAGTGTTCCATGGGATTAGTATAAAGCAAGCCTGCTGTTAAGGGGTCCAAGCCAGGTTGTTATAACAAATGCCCTTTGCCTTCTAACTTTAACTTTACACCCAGAGTGCCTTTGGTGAAGGAAATTGGGGGGTGGGGTGGTGTTGGAATAGGAAGTGGGAGAGAGCCCCAACAGAAACAAAGATGGCGATACCCTGTTCTTGGCACACCTTAGCATGCCTGTTGACTTAAACGGGACTCCGTTGGTTAGCATCCTGGTGAGAGTGGGGCTTTATGTCATGTCAATGCTGCCTTTGAAGCACCAGTTCTCAGTAGACCTCATGGGGAGGTTCCTGTGCTCGGAGTTGTCCTTCCTACACAGGGATCCAAGAGGCAGCATCCTGACCATTGTCCACATAGCAGCTGTGGAGACAGTGAGACCACACCAATATACATCAGTCCTGTCATAGATGGGCCAAGTTCATAGAGCAGACACCAGTGGGATATCAAATTGCTGTAGCTGTATAGGTCTGTGCTCTTAGTAGTCACCATGGCACCACCAGGCATCGCTTGTACTCACAGATTTACCTGCCACCAGACTGACAGGGTTCTGCAACCTTTGGCTATCCAGATGTTTTGCAGTACAACTCAACCAGTCCCAACCCACATTGACAATTGTGAGGGATCATGAACGTTGTAGTCCAAAACATCTGGAGAGCCAAAGCACTGCAGGCCTGGGAACGTTGGTAGGCTATCGAAGCTAAGGAACATGTTTGCACTATAACTGGCATGGAGCATTTATGAAAGGGGGCCGATTAGCACAACTCAGATTCAGACAAAGAATTAGCACCATAAATTTACATAATAAAATTAAAAAGGCTCAGGCTATACCGCCCTCACAAGATGCAGCAGAGAGTCCAAACACGGGCAGAAATGTATCATTCAACATCTTTATTCACAAATAATAGGATGAGTGGAGTGAACGCATATGGTACCTAGGGTCCCAACTGAAATGCACAAGGCATAAAATAAGCAGTGTCCCATAGCAATTTGCTATGCAATTCTGTAGGTTCTGGACACTTGTGTAGCACAGCTAGCTACTTAAATTACCCAATCCTGTTCAAGGAAAGCACAGCTAATGCTGCTTTACCCTCTTGCTCTCTAGGCTCTTTCCACCCTCTTTTTTTCTTTGCTTACTGCACATTCAAAGGGACTAGCGTAGAGAAAGAGTGCAGCAGAAATCATCTTTTCCACTCATGCCAAAGGCCTGTGTGGGAGTGCTAGGCAAGAAATGTTTTCTTTTTCAAATAACTGCAAACCAGAAGTAATCAGGATGATATTTTTTATTAAGCCATCCATTTCCTGTTTGGCAAAGAGCTGTATGTATTCATTCTTTTTTTTTTTCAAACAGTCCATCAATTCCATTCATAAAATGAAAGTTGGTAAGTAATGCATAATTACAGTATTTCTACAGTAAAATACTGCATGGTCTGTTTTTCAATAAAGTTTAGGTTAGTGTAACAATCTCATGCAGTCAACTATATTTCATTATGTTAGGGAAGGTGCATCATATTGACAAGTGAGCACTTTTGAAAACGTACATGATCACGCTGCCAAATGCTTTTGATGACAAACCTACTTCTATAACCTGCTGGCTGCATCCTCTGTGTAGTAGGTGCTCCACGCATAAGCTGATCTGAAGCGCCTTGACATTTCATCACTCTGTTGCTTTGTGCTAGCTACCCTTGCCGCAAACAGACAATATTTCACCTAATGTACCTGCTACGCCATCCACTCTGCTTAGTCTCTTACTTTCCTCTTACATAATGAATATACAAAGCCAACAAGATGATTATGCAAAGTAATGGGCAATAGTTCCATCCAGTCTGCACATCTACAGATCTACCACAATACCATGCACTGTAGTTAGCCCCCAGAGCTCACTTAGCTCTGAGATTATTATTGAATTATATACTAAATTGTGAAAAGACTCCTTGATAATATCTGCGCCCTCCGTGCGGCAAATTGTTCATTCAAATTCAATGAAAGACTTACACTTGCTGTGCATAGAGAGAATAAGCTTTTTAATTTGGTTCAAAATGAAAGTTTGATTGCATGTTGAATCACATTAAAAAAAATGTAGGAAAAGAGTCAGAGTTAAAGTACAAATTTGGTTCAATGGAAATTCACTACAATGTCTTAATCTGTTATGTCCTTAATTGCTTAGATTATCAATTGAGTGCTTGCAGTTTTTTGCGAACCCTTGAATTTGGATTCACATCAAACTCTGGATCTAGTAAGTCTTTGATTACTAGAGTGATCAATTGAATGCTTGTGAATTTCAACAAACCCTCGACAGGCGTTTCTCCAAATTGTGTTATTTGGTTTCTCAGGAGGGTGTGTTAACCAAATTGATTGTCAATAGCTGTGGAAAAGATGCAACATGTGAACATCAGTGATGGTCTACTTTTGTGGATAGAAAATACTTTACATGCAAGTTAGTCTTTCATTGAATTTGAATGAATAATTTGCCACATGGAGGGCGCAGGTATCATCAAGGTGTCTTTTCACAACTTAGTATATTTTCAGCACACTGGGCAGCCTCAGTGATTAAGCACCCATTTCTGCAGCCCCCCACGCTTCTTACAACTACTCACAACGATACCTGCAATTTACAGAACTCACCAAAGGTTGCATCAAGGCTGCAAGATTCTGTGTAGCTATTATAGAATTATATGTTACCTACTGCAGGAGAGGCTGTAAACGCAAACAAATAGCAGCTTGCATTTCATCCAGGCTGCTCCGCCTCTGCCCAGCCTTCATCTTGTCCTTGGAGGTAGCACCCCAGGGCAAGCCTCCACTACAGTGCTACAGCACACCCCCGCCACCCACTTACCTGTGAACACCTCCTTTATAACATCCAGGTCCTGGAAATAGTTATTTCCAAACACAGTCATACAGACATGTGTAATTTCTTTTTAAGCATGAATTGTGCAAAGCCTGGTTCCCTTCAAAACAAAACAAAAAAAGTATCCTCCGCTCCGATGGGGCTCAGAGTACAAATAGCAGTAAATACTAATTTCATGGGTGCGCAGGGCTGGAATCCGTGCTTGGGTCTACCTGGCTCAGGCTAAAGGACCTTTATAGGCCGCCCTCCCCCAAAAGTGTTTTCCAACGCTATATTGAAAACAGTTTATGTCAATGACAGGCAAGGACCATCTTGTCCACCAGAAATTGACAATTGCTCTGCCTGCCGCAAAACCATGCTACTTAGTTTCAGGCTATGAAGTTCCAAGGACGAGTATGCTCATCCTTTTGGATAGACTTGCATAATAGCCTGGCACTTAAGGGGTTAACATTGTGAACTTTTGATTAACGAAACTTCTGAACTTCTCCTTACCCAGCAAATATTCGGTCACGCATTCAATATACGGGACACTGCCCTGTGCAACACCAACAGCACCCAGTTGCAAAGTCTTGCACTGAAAATGGTTTTCAGAGCCTTTTTTTAATCATATCTATTTGTGTGCATTCATGCAGCTAACCTTTACATTTTGCAAACACTCATCTCACACTTCACCGGTACACAAAAATGCTGTATTTTTGCAAATGTTATGTCTTGGACACAAATAACGCCTGGTGACATTAAAAAGATCAGTACAAAATTGATATAAAATAAGTTTACTAATCAAAAATATATTTTACTTAGCAAACTCTGCTAATCAATGTTTTAAAACGTATTAATGCCTAGAATACATTAAGGATAACTACACTAAAAGGGGCCTTATGGGGTTTGCTCAAACAATGCAAGGGACTGTATGTGAGGGACCACCGCTCCTTTTAAGATTTCCTGATCCAATACAGAGGCCTAGTGATATAGCGCCCAGCTTGCTTCACATAACAAGTAATCCCCGAAATATTCTCAAAACATGCAGGATGCCCTCCTGGGATAAGAAGGGTACTTTTCCACAGTTCTACCAGGAAGTACTCACTCTCCCCCCTGCCCGTTTGTCAATCTCGGATTGTCACCCACATGTTTCCTCCAATTTTATTTTCTGGTAATGCAAACTTCTAATCATCGCAGTCGATCTCTCAGTGATCCAGGTTTCTTCTTCTCCATCTCTTGCTCCTACTCGGATCTGAGACATGGCGAATGGCAGGCCTATAGCTTCTTCTACTTCTCAGTCTTTGGCTCCTGCCTGGGACAGTGAAATAGTCTTAGAAAACACCTCTGGCTACCAGCGCTTGCAGGCGCTCTCCTTCCTTCTCCGTGTCCACAAGCGGACCTCACTGCAACCCTGTTATGCTGCGCAGAATTACTGGGCTTCTTCTATTTACACACGGATCGCTCACACTGGTTGGCGCAATTTGCCAAGTTGGGCATTTTTATCCAAGTTGTGTGTGTTATCGGGATGGAATCAGCTTCGTTGTTTGTAATGCTTTCATTTCCCAGTGAGTGCTACTCACATCTGTGTGCATTGCTTTCAGACCTTGTTGTTCTTAAGTTATTGTGGACATCACCCAGTCTCCCTGGCACCATCTACTGTTGCCCTTTTTTCACCTTTGTAGTCCCTGCACCCCCTTTATTCTGAATCTCATGTGCCTTTTGACCCTGCACAGGGTATGTTTTGTACTGCATTTTTGTGCTCAGTTTAGAAATTTAATCTAGGTGTACCCTGATCTTGCAGTGTATATTTTGTACTGAATTTTAGTGCTCCGCTTTAAACTAAATCGAATCTAGGTGCGCCTTGACCTTGCACAGCGTTGGTTTTGTACTGCGTTTTTTAGCACCCACCCATTCTGGGTTGTTTAATATTCTCTGCAATCCTGTGAATATTTTGTTTAAAGCACCTATTCCTTCTGGGCCTGCTTGGCTGCATGGCGAGTTATTCGTGCATTGTGCAGATCCTTTATCTGACTCTTTCTCTCTCCCTCCTCCCCACTACCTGGCTCTCTTTTTCCTCTTCTCCCATTAATAGCGGCACCAGATTGGAAGTACTCCTGGCATATTTCAGGCACATTTCGCACCCTATAGATGCATCATTCATGTTCATCAAAATGGCACCTTCATGGCCCAAGGGTCTCAACCAACTCTTCTCCTAACCGGTGCCTGCCTTCTCTCATCAACTTCCTCTTTTCTCCTGCTACCCCTCCTTCCTCCTTCCCCCCCCCCCAACCTCTCCACTACTGATGGGAGTACCACATCCCTGAACCCCCCTACCGGCTCAGAAAACTGTTCAAGGCGGCAATCAGCTTCACTTAGCTACTCTGAATGCTTGTTGTGCCGGCAAACACTCCTCTGACATCCGTCTCCTTCTTGAAGACTTGCACCCCGATGTCCTCGCCCTTACCGAGATGTGGTTCAATGCCAGTTCTGTCACTGCTCTCGACAATCTCCTTCCGGAGGGCTACAAAATCCTCTCCAAACCCATACGCAACAGGCCAGGAGGTGGAGTCACCTTGATTTTCCCTGAGTGGGACGCTGCTTCTATCATACCTACTCAATCCTACTCCTCTTGAATGCCTCGTCTGTAGGCTTGGGGGTCTCAACCTCTCACACTCTCACTCTCGCCACAATCTACAGGCCCTCCTGCCCCATTCCTCTTCCTCTCTGAATGAGCTGACCTTGCCTCCTCCCTCTCAACCTCTTCTTCCAAACTCCTCCTCTTTGGTGACTTCAATATCCACCTTGCCTCCCTTGAATCATCCACCTTTTGTGTCCTCTGTGACATCCCGATCTCCAACCCGGACACCACCCCCCCTCTCCTGGTCTGATCACCCTCTCCTCGCCTCATGCTTAGGGCTTCTTGGCCCTCTATCTGAGCCACTGCCAGACTCCTTCGCCGTCATTCGACCAATGAAGCAAGCGTCAGTCACAGCTTTTGCTACCACCTTCATTCCCCCCCTCCCCATCACCCCTGCTTCAGACTCCCTCCAACTCCGCCCTTGCCAACCTGCACCTCTCCATCTCTAACACCCTCGATATTCTTGCCCCGGTCATGTGGATCCACCTAAAACCTGCCTCCAAGAGTAACGGCTGGAACGATTCTGATCTTGCATCTCTGAAACATAAATGCAGAATTGCTGAACGGAGACCATTGCAGACCTTGGGCTTACTCTCTAAAAAACTGGCCTGCCGCTTGCTCTAAAAGCAATATCGTTTCTCTATCCACTCCAAGAGGAGGGGCCACATTCAAGCCTGCATCTCTGGAGCCATTAACACAGCTGAACTTTTCAAAATCTGCAAGGAACTCGCCAATCCTACTGTAGTCTCCACTCCTCTCTCTCCTTCCCTCCCAAGCTCTCTGCACCACTTTGGCCTCCCATTTCTCATCTAAAACTCAGGTCATCCTGTCCTCACTCTCCTCCACCCCGCCCCCATCTCCACCCCTTTTCCAGCTCCCCTGCCTCCACTGGCTCCCTTCCTTCCACCGCCCGCTCTCTCCTCCCTCATGTCCATAGTAACAGACGAGGTTTCTAAAGTTGTTCGCTCTATGAAGGTCTCCTCCGTACAGGTGCTCCCCTGCTCTTCTAGGACTATTAAGGACAATATCTCTGCCCTCGCCCCGGCTCTTGTCGACTTCTGGAATCACTCCTGCACCACTGGTTCTTTCCCCCATCCCTCAAGCACTCCCTTGTGCACCCTCTCCTAAAATAAGCCATCTGCTGACCCTTCATGCCCAACTAAATCTTCTACTACTGCTACTACCCCCCAATGGCATTGTTTAACCGTTTACAATATTTCGTTTCTTTGCAATTATCATGGATTCCCATTGCGACTGCATGGCACCACAAGGTCGAGTGGTTACATTTGGTCACCAAATATGGGCTAATCTGCGGGCTCCAAGAGAAATGACAAGTCATTGCACCAAAGATTCTCTAACCTTGTCAGAGACCCAGAGGATGTGGACTTCATGAGAAGGACTGCAAGCATTACCTTGACTGGCACCAGTCCTTCCGAGGGTTCACTGGAAGGTCAATGTTGCTTCAGAGCTGTGGAGTCACACTGCAATGGTGCGAATGAAAATAAAAAATCTGACAAATCTCAGGCAAAGTAAAAGTGTGTAGTATTTTTTTTTAATCCAAGTCCATACAGATAACTGGCCTGAATAGTTCCAATTACCATCGTCTCCCCCTCGGTCATGAAGAAAGAGAAGCAAAGGCATCTGAGGGAGTCTGGGAAATCCCCAGTCATCCCAGCTCACGTGTCCTCATCTAATGGTCAACCAATGCTTGTCCCCAAGACATATCGCCCAACGTCAAGTCACTGGCCAATGCTTCATAGGCAATAGCGCATCCTTTTTTATTGTCGGCTCTCAAATATTAGTAATTTTACATAATCCATTAAAAGATTACTGTTTCATGAATTAAATAGGTAGGTAGATGGGCAGAAAAGGGCAATGTTTTGATGACAAATAATAGCCGATAGCATCTAACACAGTGGTTTTACCAACTTGGTAGGGTTACCAACAACATTTATTCCAGGGAATAAAAACAAAAATTAGGAGGGAAGTTTGGGTGTGGTGAACAAAGCCAAAGAAATATTTTACAGGCAAGAATTCAGGTTATATAAATATATAGACGAGCAGCTATGTGGGGACATCAAACGTCCTCTCGGCCAATAAGGGTGTTCAGAACGTAGGCATTACCTCATGGTTGTTCTCAACTTACGAGTCCTGTGAACTGCAGGATACTACTCTCTTTCCATACGGTACTCTAGGAAAATCTGAACACGTTGTGTCCTACCACCAGGCATGCAAGCACTTCACGCCAGCCACCCTGGACATCCAATCGCGTAATCATCTGCCAACCTTCCTCTTCCAAGCCATATCAACTCTAATCATGAAAAGGGAGAAAGAACTAGGAGTAGCTCTCTTCTCCCTTCATCCATGACCACCATTTTCCATGATACCTTTTTTTTTTTTAAATGACGAAACGCTCACTGTGCTGTTTCACAATGTTAAACAAAAAAGCTATTCATATCCTGGACCGCATGCTGACTGTTAATAGCTATGACCGCCCCGCTGAGTAGGTGGCATTGTAGCCTATTATTGATGTATGGACCTTGTACAAGGCCCGGTCAGTCCTGGGCTATTACCAGGAGGTAACCTCAACTCCCACCTCCAGGGTTTTTGCTCAAGTATTCTCAATTACCTTATGCCATAGTAAAATCTTGGCCTGGTTACTGCCTTCTTTAATCTGACAAGTCTGAAGTATCGACTATTTCAGTTAGCTGCTTAAGCATTGCTATACCACCAACATGGAGGAGAGAGAAAGCCACTGCTCGACACAATTTCCCTTTCCGCTGAAATGATCTCACAATCATTTGTGGTGTTTAAAACTAACTACACTATGTGAAAAAGTGATTGTGCTTCATGTGGTGAATCAGGCAGCATAATGTGCATTTTTAATGCTGCAGCCAATATTATTCTTCAGTAACTTCAAGCCCCAATTCGTCCTGGCTATTTTTTGTACAAATTAAATATCATTATTCGCTATCAATCAGGTGGGCAACATATGAATAAAAACCACAAACCTACTTCATGGTAAATTAAGTGGAAATGTTAGTGTAAAAAAATGAAAACTCTAGTTTTTGCAAAATCAGCTAGGAGGCAATGCAACATCTAAAAGTGTGCTCTTGGTTGTCAGGGCAGTGCACCCGTTTACATTTAACCCCCTCCCCGCCACGTGATGGTCTTTGCCCAGGAGGATTGTGTAAGGTGAAGCCAATCCATGCTGTCACTAAAGACATGCCTCCTAAATAAATATTCCTAGCGATGGTCTTGGTTCTATTGCTGCTCTGACGAAGTCTAGTATAGCAGTATATGGCCAAGAGATAGTTTGACAATGGACATGGTTAATGGTGTTTTGGTCATCATCTTAGTTGTTCTTCGATCTTGGTGTGGGGTCCGTTAACATCCTACTTCTGCCACCAGGTGCGACATGTTTGGAAAGAACAAGATGGCTAAACACAATGGCTAGAGTGCAAACATTTTTTAGAAATGTTTGTATAGGTTGCCAAACGGTCCAGAACACTACAGTCATTGGTCGGCCAAGGCTTCTTAACTGCAATTTCCTTGAGCGCTTTGGACTAATCTCTCAGAATTGAGTTTCAATGTATCTCATCGTCGATGGAGACGAAGACTACGCCCACTGATGCTCAGTCGGCGAGTTTTGCAAAGTTACCCTTTAAGTCTCACTGTGCAACATTATACTGGATTTCTCATTCTGCTTCCAGGTCCAAGTAGTAGCAAGCAACACTACTCTTTGGTGCCATTGTGACCGACACGCAGAATGTCTAAAGGGACAGCCTTACCCTTAGGATTAGGAGAAAACAACCAGTCGGATGTGTAGAGGATTGGTTGCAGAGCTGCCCAATGAACTTGGAGGAATACAATATGTTGAGCAGCTCTTTGTTGTATTTGTTGTATATGAATTGTCAGATGAAACAATTAATATTTACTAATATAGTACACTGCATTGTCTTGCTTTAAAATTAACCAATTCCAAATAACTGCTTACCCCTTGCCTAAAGTCCCTTCCCCGTTAAATTGTTACTCAACCAATACCTGTAGTTTTGTCTATTTCATCGAATTTCTGTGCAGCAGTGGGAAGTAAAACTAGTAAATGTAGCAGTTATCAGAAGCCTGTGAAGTGTGGCTTGTTTCCTAACATGCGAAATTCATTCATTGCCCGACAGGAACAATAACGTATTTCCTTTTGGCAAGGTGGCAACCGCAATTTGTGAGGCCCGATTTAAAAACATGAGAACAAAAAAAAAATAAAAAAATAAAAAATACTATTTTCCTTACTTGGAATAAAATGAACATAGTTTATATTTTACCACGCTAACTATTCTAGCCCAACTCATCGACAAAATGAGAAATCTACACTCCACAATAGAAGCTTTTTCTAGCACAGAGTCTTGTCCTCAGATTAGGCTCCTTTTGTGTTTCAATGCCTCCTGCCTTTGACGGCTAACTAAGCCAGATCACGCCAGAAGCTGCATGTCACTAGCATAAAGGGGATTTGCACATGGCAGGAGGCTCGTTATGGAGCCAGCCTTGAGGGTGCATTTCAAACACCGTTTGCCGATTGTAGCACTGCTCTGAACATGTAACAAGTTTAAGGGAAAGCATGTGGTTGCGTTTTGACTGGATTGAGCTAGTTTGATACAACCTTTGATCGATGGATGGCTGGATACATTGATGTTGGATGGATTAATGTTTAAATCATAGAAATTGGCCTAGAATCTAGATGTTTAGCTCATAGTAATTGTGATGTAAAAGATCCTTATTGGCAATTTATAATAGCCCTTTTCTCCTTTAGACTTGCGAACTGCAGAACACAGTAGAGTCAAAAAAATGAATTTGGTCCAGCTGTCACATAGTGACGAACATAGCAATACTGGCTTTGCCTGAGCACTCTACATTATACTACACTGCCAGTAATTGAATAGTCACCTACATTCTAAATACTAGTGGGATTCTCTTTAAATCTCATGTTTGTTCAAACTATGGTCTGCCAAAGGGCCATTCCACCCACAGCATTACAATGGTAGTAAGCCCTATACAAATATCAAGTAACATAAAATACAAGAGCAACACTTGTTTTCTCTTCTTTATTTGAGGCCAATCCGGTTTGACCTTGAAGGAGATGGATCCTTGTAATCAAAACTCTCCTTTTTGTGTGCATCTGCATTCATTCTGCACACAGTCACAGCAGGCCAGCTTTACCAGAGCACCCACTTCAGCCATCATCATGAGGCGAGGATCCAATAAGATTAGCTTGTTGGTGGCAACCCCCAATAACTTTTATGAACTCTTGAGCACATCTCAAGGCCATCATGCATACACAACATGCCTCTGCGTAATACTGCCACCACGCTAGTAGTGGCTTCCATGAAAGTTCTACTGGCCAGTAAGGGACCACCAGTCATTTCTTTATTACATTTCCTGCTGGACAAAACAGTGAAAACTATATACTAATCCCAATGATCTATCACTTTTCATTTCCCTATATGCTATGTGTGAAGGCTATACGTTTATGTCCCCCCAACCTTTCCCATTCTTCCCCCTTCCTGCTCTCTTTGGATCAGTTTCCTTTTCACCAAACAGACGGGCCGCCACCCTGGTTGGGATCACAATTTCCTCTACAGGGACATGGCTCAGCGCTTTAAGACCACTACAGCGGTGACATGTGCAGCACAGAAGACCAATAACATAAGGAGCAAGTAATGCTATAAAACAGTTAAGAGGACTGCTGAATATAGCTTTCAAATAACGTTTTGTGGCCCTCAAAACTCTATTTAACATCTGTGCAGGTTCTAGCTATCTTCCATAATTCAACGCTCTCAGACAGTGACCTCTGCGGCAAATTCCGAAAATGGAGTAGATCCTGATGAACCGGAACCATCATTGCTCAAACACAGCACTGCTTACCTTGGAAGAGATCAGCATGATAGACGGATGTTGCTGTAATGCATGTGCTGAACATCAGCACTGGCAGCAGCATTTTCACTCAAACGATCTTTCTTCTAAGGTTCATCAGAGATTAAAACTTGGGCTCAGAAAGGGCTATGTACCCTGACAAAGCGTAAGCGTTTTAAGGGTTCATATATTGAAATAATACAATGATCATGGAGCACAGCGAAAGGTGTGCAGCGTTCAATATTTTAAACAGTCATGTTTTTCTGGAGCGGGCTCCTGTCAAACACCCAATTTACTACCAAGGAAGGTGCCGCTTGGTTGCAGCCAGTTATTTTTGCCATACTTTGGGCCGCATACTAAATGGGCAGGCATTTCAGCAGAAACAATATTTAAGGCAAATAATACCTCCGCCAATGGTATTTTCCAATACCACACCTTCCAGTGGTACGTACATTCGAAGATTTTTTTTTTGTATACGTTTTACTCCCGCCCATTCTCCCTCACCTTCAATGTGAGAGTTGAAATGGAGAATGTATCGCTGTGGCCCAGAACACTACTGTAATGCTGGAAATGCATTGGAGGGACAGGGCCTACGTATCCTTGTCCGTTACTGCTTTTTAATCGTGTGTTCTGTTGCGTTTTCCACGCAGGAGTTTGTGTGGGACTCCTGGCGGTGCAGCGCTCTCTCTTGGTTTGGTGAATAGACCCGTGGGATACCCTTATGGCACCCATGGGTAGGGTTGCACCCTGTGCCCCTAGTGTATGTTTTTGGGCACCTGTGTGACCCACAGAGCAGGGTACGGGCTGGTGGCAGCTCTGTGCTGAAATGACTGGTGCCCTGAGCGTCCTCCATTTTGGGATGCCCAGGCCCCGTCATTGGAATCGGTAGATTCCTGATGGAGACAAGATGCCCCCCGTGGCCTCTTTCCCTCCATCGCCTGTTACCTTGATCTTCCTGAAGTGCCGGGAAGCCCTGCCTCTGTCCCTTCCCCCCTGACTGGCTGTTGGGTGGAAGTTCCGTATATGGTAGTGTGGGGAAGTGCCAACCAGACTTGCTGGAGCCTTCTCAACGACCGTATGTTGTGGGTACGCCTGTGGGTGGGACCAGGGTGAATGGAGTGTGTGACGAATACGCATTCTATGCTGTGGATGTCTAGTATCTGGTGTTTGACACAATGGTTGAGACAGCCCTGCCCGAAACCAGTATGAATGCAGCTTGGAGTGTTGAATGGCTCGGTACTTGTCCCAATACACAACTTGTTGTGAGTGTCTGGAGAGAAGAGAATGGCCTGAATGCACTGTGTGCCTGATTGGCTGCCTGCCTGCATGAATGACCTTAGTCGTGATCAGATGCTTGAGTATGACCCAGCGGAATTAATGGGAGAACAGTATATCTGGGGACCCCCTCACTGCTAGGAATCGTGTTCAGAAGCTGAAGTCCACTACAACTGGAGTGAAGCTTGACCTTAAGCCCTGCTGGACGAGAAGAATTGCTGTTGCTCTCCATCGCAATCTGAAAGCTGCTGTGCCTTCAAGGACTGACCCAGAGAGGACCTGGTAAGGCGCCCTCTTCCCGAGCTACGAGGGACCATCGTGCACAGCTGATCTTTGCCTAAGCTCCCTGGTAGACAGACCTTCGACTGGCTGCCGACCCGATACGGGGATTGCTGCGGAACTCCAAGGAGAAGCGCCCGGACTGTTGTCCACCACTGTCGCCGACCGCCGTCGCCGACTGGAGCTGCCGTGCTCCCGTTGCCTAAGAACTTCATTGATCCAAGGATGTTCTCGTCCGCATCGTCGCCGCTGTATCCTGCTGGAGAAAGCCTAACCGCCGACGCGCCGAGGAGCATCCACCAGTGGGTTTCCCGCCACCCAAAGACCTCAGAGACGCCCGACGACTCGACGCCTTTGCTGGGCCACAATTCTTCAAACTCTTTGCGGTACAGAACTATCGACACCGAGGTGCCCTGCATGCCTCTTCCTTGCAGGACGTTTACACTTCCCTGTCAACGGGCACCGCTAGGAACGATACGGCCACTTCACCGCCGTAGCTCGACCTGTTCTTCGGACGCTCGACGACCCGTGACTCCTGTCTGAAAGGGAGGACACTCAAGAAGGGCCCTCGATTCCCTGACGTGGAACGCTACAATGCCAAGGTACTTTGGGGTTGCATAACTATTGGAAAGTTTAGTGGAACAATATATGGACTGGGCTTGTATCTTTCTTCTACAGGTTGCCCAGGTGGGGGGATGGGAGAGGGGGGTGGGGGGGGGGGGGTCTCCACACAGAGCTGTGTGTAACGGTAGTTACCAGTGTTCTGCCTATTGCCCAACCATCTTGCTTTCCTTCTCTCTACTGCTGGTTTCCTCTTTATATTGATCTGTGCGTCATTCTTACCGTATGCACTTTAATGAGGTCTAATAACGTTAGTACTACCACTGTAGAATTGTATATATTTACCATTGTTGATTTCTACGTACAAAGTGAGCTATTGTGATCGTGTACACCACTTCAAATATTAATTATATAAGACTGTTTTGATCGATACAGTGTGTGGACATTCCTTTGTGGGCGCTTGGGGACTACACTGTACTTAAGAACCAGCTCGCATCACCTCTTGAGAAGCTAGGCCTTGATAGCTCGACTACGTCTACCGATACTAGAGAATCTTGGCAGGGGTCTGTGTCTCCCCTCTACCATATAGAGAGAGGGTAAGTACAGACCCCTGCCCCTACGGTCTTTATAACTACTATACATTTTTTAATGCAGAAAAGATGCGATTCCAACAATATTTTGCAAATAACACTGGAATTACCGTTACCATTGAACTCATGAGATCCTAAATTATTTTCTAACTCAGGACAGAGATCGGTCTATGTTGGGCTATACAATGGATGTACTGCAACGATGCTAAGATTTTCCTCATTTGTATTTGTTTTCTTCTTCACCTCCTATAACTACCACATTTCATCTTCCCTTGCATACTGTAGTGTTGGTGTAGGAGTTTTAGACTAATTACCAGACTTGTAACTGGTGGATTCAGAAAGGTTCCCAGTGGTATTGGTTGAACAGGAGTTCCAAAACTATCAATTTGAGAGGTACTGCCAGCGCTGTGCCTTACTACTCCTTTCGACAAGATGAGAAAACTTCACAACTGTTGGCCAGGACTCAACCTCACCTAACAGTAAGCAGGTCATTGAAATCTTCACAGAAGTTAATGCCAAAGATCGCGTTAAGCAAGGACATGCCCCATTGCTCGGGAGTGCACAATTCTAGAGCTTCACCCCAGTCATCCTTCCAAACCCAATAATGACCGCAGATGTTGACAAGTCAACATTTAACAGCATGCACTTTCCCAATAGGCAAAACACAAAATGCTTGTAAGCTCCCTGGTGAAGGCTGTCCGAGGATTTTTGTGAACGAGATTAAGCCACAATAAATAACCATAATGTCACCAAATACTAACATTGCTAGGGATCCAAATAGAATATTTGCTTTAATTCTGGCAGTATCCAAAGTATCAATAATCCAGAACAGGACTGTCCTTGGCCTCAAACCCTGGGATCGTATCTCTCCAGCTCTGAAATCTCTCCATTGGCTCCCAGTGGATGCAAGGATTAAATTCAAAACCCTCTGCATTGTCCACAAGGCTTTCTGGGGCACAGGTCCAAAATACCTTCAGCTATCCCTCCGCAAATACCTCCCCTCTCGAGCTCTTCGCTCCTCTACCTCTAACTCCCTCACGGTCAGTAGTTTTTCAATGAAACAAGCTGGGGGTAGATCCCGGTCTTCAGCTGGGGCCTCCCTCTGAAACAGCCTCCTTGCCACTGTAAAAGTTGAGGAGAACCATCTCTGGTTGCGGAAGCACCTCAAGATCTTCCTCTTTTCTGCTGCCTTCGCTCCCCCTCTCCCCTGCTGATCTGTTCTCTTGGCACAGTGCACCTGGCCACCTCTGTCCTCTGGGCCCAGGTACCTGCTCACACTGCCAGCCTCCCGCACTGCCTCCGGACAACCCCTTGCACTGGGGTCTGGATCTGTACCTATACAGCCCCCTCCCCCTTTTTCTTCCTTCTTCCTGCACTTATCAGGCCTACCCTGTCTGCTGCCTTAAACGTAGAACTTGCAAATTGCTGGCTGCACTACCACGGTTTGTTGGCTTTATTTTTTATTATTATTTATCCGTTTCTCCTTTGCGTCACACTTTCCACTTCTCCCCCCTTCCATGCACTTTTCCCCTCCCCTTTCCCATGCACTTGCGCATTCTCAATGTCACTGGGCCTAGTAAGATTGCTGCTTTGTTCTCCCCTGTTCCCCTCCCTTGCCTTGTTGCGCTCTGAAACACTTGTGTACGAGCGCAATAGAAATAAAATATCAATTTAAATAAGAAACACTGCAAGTATTCCAGCACATGCTATCGACAGAAATAGAGCAGGCATTTTTGCCAGGAGATGGGACTTTCATCTCCATTTGAGATATAGAGCACCACTGGCCATGCCTTTCAGGATGGAGAGAACCTACAAAGCCCAGCCCCAGCCTTACCATTTCCAAAGATGTTTGCGACTTGTGAAATGGCTCCATTGTAATTAAATGCTTACGTTGCGCTAGGTCAGCTATTTGGAAACTGTTATATGGGTGATTCTTCAACTACATGGTACTTGCAGCTGAACTGTGAGGGGGTGGGGCGAGGTCTACTGTAGTAAACACTGCCTCTGACTACGCATTATTTGAACATGAGCTGCGAGTGATGAAATTAAAAGTATGCTGCCTCTTGATGAGTGCATATTATTAAGTGGTTGAATTGCGGGTGTTGTCTCTTCTCAATAAAGATATGATGACGCTTGTGTGTATACAGACCATGCATAAAAACAAACTGCATGCCTCCAAATCGATTAAGAGTATGTCGCTACCACACATTTACAACACAGAGGGAAGATAGGCCCATATCAGGTGAGAGGTGCTAAATGAACCCGGCTCCCGGCTTTGCATTCTGGTAGTTGAACTGTCTTAGTCGGAAAACACAGCTGTACATGCGGTACCACAATAGTAAATGGCGTGGGGTAAAAGCAAAGAAGTGAACATCACGCAGGACACACCAAGAGCTTCGTGGGTGCTTATTTTTAAAACAGCAAACAAATGGCTCAAAATGTGCACTCACCACTAGCCAATGGCAAGTCTGTGAATGTGGAGATTTGAGGGGGTGTGTACCTTTTTATTCCGGTCTATGTTGACACAACACAAAAGGTTTCACACACGGTATATAATACTAGAGTATGGCTCCATAGGAAATCATCATCATATGTAGCATACACCACTGGCTTACTTGTCTCTTAGCTTACTCATGGCACAGTCAATTGCGAGCCTGGTTCTTTCCTAACAGAAAAGTAGAATGAATGATATCACTACACATTAAGCGGGCAAAAGGCCTTGCCTTTGGTATGGCCACCAACTAGGTATTCTTTGTTTTATTTAGAGAAATCCCAATCACTACAGATAACAGTACAAGAACTCCATCGAGGCTTCTACCATATGTATATTTTTAAAAACAAAACTTACAATTGCACACAGTAAATAAGGGCCTAAACAGAGTAAAATAAGTTACAAGCATCACTAACATTCATTTCTTCACATTATTGTGATAAAACAAAATACAAAACTATTTTTTAAGCTCACTTAAGCCACTGATATTCAAACTTTAAAATGTGCTCATGTCCAATCCATCAAGTAGGACCAGATGGCACGATTTAACCAGGCCATTACTTTTCTAGTAACATGCTGTGATTTAACCGACTAATGCATTCTTGACGATATAGTCTTTGATACTATCAGTTGACCACATTTGGCGTACGCACTGATTTTACTGTCCCATGACACGTAGTGAACTGGTCACTCTAGTCGACCTCTCCCGACTCAGCCCAGTGACCAGGGCAAATGTGCCATCACATTCCATATGTAATACTGTGAGTGCATATAAAAAGCAAGCCAAAATCTTTATAGAAGTCTGGGGGTGGGATGGCATGGCTAACACAAGATGGATGCACAGCCATGATTATTTCAACTATCCCTCTTCCCCCACCGGCAACAGAAATAAGTACAGTATGGTCAGCAGAAGTGCAACAGAATAGGGACAGCAATTGCAAGCTCTAATACACACATACTCACACACTCCCTCCCATTGTAATCTGGGAGACCAACTTATGTTTCAATTAGGCTGGAGTGAATTGTCCGTCCAATGTAGATTTCAGGTTTTGGTTCGTTTACATAGGTATTTAGATCCCAGAGCTCAGTATTACCCGTCTCGCACAAAGTGTACAAGATGTTCGTTCACTCCATTAAGAGACAGAAAATAATGCAGAGCAAAAATTGCAAGACCAGATTTTAAAAAGGGATAAGTTTACCTGCATGACTTTCTGACCAACTAAAGCTTGGCACTGAGATATGTACAGTTAAAGATTTGAATTCTGGTAAATTGATACAATTAAGAATCATTAAATTGGATATTTACTCTTACTACATGACTTAGAAGAAGAGGGAGGGAACGGCCTTAAAAAGCACATGATAAAAAAACGAAATTATCATCGTTGTAAAAATGGAGCAGGGTTTGATGGGACACATATTATTGGTTATTTTTATTACCAAATGCAGCTTAAAGGGGCTGAGTGGGCAGGAAAAGGAAGATGCTAAAATGTACATTTTGGATTCTTAACCTGTATGTCAACTCAGGTGCTATGGAGGTGAGCTTGAAGGCACCCGATTAAGGTCAATAGTGGGAAGTCATTGAGGAGTTAATTTGTTTTGTTTGAATATTTTTCATTACTGGATTAAAAACTACACCAACAAATGACAACACAATGTGTTCATTGAAAAAGACATTAAAACACTAGAAAGACCAAATGCCTTTAAAATGTGTTTGCTATCCTTTCCGCAAAACAAGTCAAACCTCGTCTAAATGCACTGGCTCCCGCTGCAAGCACGCATCATCTTCAAATTCTGCTACATTATTTACAAGGCTGTCACCCTGAAGTCCCCAAGCTACCTGAGAAACTCTGCATCTCTGGAGGCCTACAATTCACCAGAGGTAAAGACGTGTGCCCACTTGAACTCTTCCAGTGCAGGGAGGAAAGAACCAGAAGACAGGCACTCTCTCAGCCTCAAGACACTGGACCCTCCTCCACATCAGACTCAACCCCTCACTTCTACAGTTCACAAAGGAGCTAAAGACCCTTCTCTTCAAGGAATAGCTACTCCCCAACACCTAGGTCCACACACTGTCCACTTTACCTTATACTGGGTGATCTGATCCCCCCAGTTTCATGCCCTGGTTGCTTGTAGATTGCTTTCTGACAAATTGCCTTGCTTCCACAGGTCCTGTTACCCGCCCACTCCTTTGCTTCTCGAAGCTAGGTCTGCATTCAAATACAATAGTAATAATATGCAGACAGTAGCTTACCTATTTATTTATCTGAATTTATAATGCGCACACACAGCCCTGAGGCATGCAGGCGCTGTTACAGTACATTCACTTGGATACATATTAAACAGATTCTTGAAAACGATTGCAGAGGTTCAAAGACATTGGGCCTCATTACGAGGAAGGCGGCCGCGGAATGAACGGTGCCGGTAAGGGACCGACACCGTTCATTCCGGGCCGCCTCATTACAAGGTCTGCAGAGGGTCCCACTCTGGACGCCTGGCCAGACCAGACGTGCAGAGCGGTACCCGCTAGCAGTCCAGGATGCTAACAACTTGTTAGCATCCTCCCCATTTCCATTGAGCCCTATGGGGGCTCAATGGGAATGGGGACGTACCGGGTCCGGGTACCGTGAAAGGGAATTACCGGGCCCTCAAGTTCGGTATGGCCTGGTAATTCCCTATTTTCTGGACCCGGTACCCGGTTTGGGGTTAGCCATGCCGCTAAAAACGCCGTGGCTACCGCCAAACTCGTAATGAGGTCCATTGTTGCAGAAGTGTTCCATGGTTACAGTGGAACATCATTAGAAAACATTCATGTGCAGTCGTAGTTGAATAACTTGGTTTTTAGCGCCTTTCTTAATGCCAGGAGGGAGTTTTCATTTCTTAGGCTGAGTGTGAGGGAGTTCCAAGCTTTTGGGGCCAACACTTCAAAGCTGGTACCACCAGCTTGGGCTTTGTTGAATGCAAGGACACAGTAGGTTGGAGTATTGGTCTCTTTTTGATCTATGGGAGGGTGCCTGATGTATCCGTTCAGCTAGGTAGGAGGGAGTGGCCTGGGAGAGGCATCTGTGTGTTATAGTGAGGGCCTTGGACGTTATGCGCTCTTTAATCGGGACCGAGTGTGCATCTTTTCTGGGTTGGGAGATGTGCTCTCTCCTAGGGTTGCTTAGGGCAGCTCTGAGCGCGTTTTCCGTGGTCTGAAATTTGTTGATGTTATTGGCAGATGTGGCCAAGAGTAAGACGTTTCAATAATCCAGCCTCGCGCCAATGGTGGCTCTTGCTATGTTGAGGCAGTTTTTGGCAAGAGGTGGGGTTTAAGTCTGTTGATTTTTGTCGTGAGGGCAGCAGATGATGAGATGGCACTGACTTGTCCATCCATTGATAATGAGGCGTCCAGGTATACACCCAGGGTTTTCACTGCAGCCGAGACTGTTATGACAAGGGTTCTCGATGCTGTATTTGTTATCTAGTTTAGGGACTCTTTGGGGCCTACCAGAAGAATTTCTGTTTTTTCCCCCCATTTAGACATAAGCCATTTGCTGCCATCCAGGCCTGGATGCGTGCATATGACTTCTGGAGAGTGTTGAAGTCTTGCTCAAAGTTTCCTGATAGAGGGAGAAGAATTTGTGTGTCATCGGCATAGTCGGTAAAGGCTATGCCGAACTCTTCTAGGTCGCTGAACAAGAGTAGATTGAAGAGATTGTAGACGGCGGGGACCGGAGGTGCAAGATCCTTGCCGGACCCACACCCGATGGGGGATGGGATGGCGGATGCGTGATCAGAAAAGACCCTCACGGCTCGGCCCTCCGGGAATGAGGTAATCCAGGTGGTTGCTTCCTGGGAAGAATGTGCAGTATTCAAAAGGTGTTGCACAAAATCTCGCGGTGCACCAAATCAAAAGGTGGCTGAGAGATCAGGGAGTAGAAGTGAGGATTTCCCTTTATCCATGGAGTGGAGTAGCTGATTCTTAAGATCAAGTAGGACTGACTCTATACAGTGACGAGGACGAAAGCCGGATTGTCTTTTTCCGAGGATGTCGTGTGTTTCCAGGTAGGATTAGATCTGCAGTTAAGCCGCCTTTGTCCAGAATTTTCAGCAAGAACGGGACGGTGGTGATTGGACGGTAGTTGTTGGGCGAGGCAGGGTCAAGGGTCTTTTTTTTTTTTGCAGTGGCAGATCTCAGGCTTCCTTAAGGGAAGGTGGAACGGTACTCGAGGCAAAGGAAGCATTCGTGAATGTGGTGACAAAGGGGGGCAGACCGGTAGCACAGTCTTTAATTAGATTAGCTGGGCAGATGTCACCTTTGCAGAGGGATGGTTTGATGTACTTCCTGATCAGAAGGACTTCTGGTATGGTTACTTCCATAAAGGCAAAGGGTTTAAGTGTGTTAGTGTCATGTGGGCCCTTAGTGGCAGAGGGTTTGGGTGTTGCAACAGTAGACAAGTTGTGTTTTGATTTTTTTCTGTAGTGTTTTAATTTTGTCTAACATGACCTGTTGAATATTGTTGCACCATGTTTCATTTTTCTCTGTGGGTTTAGTAGAGGTGGGGGGAGGGAAACGGTCAGCTCATTATAAATGGCGAACAGCTCTTTGGATTTTGAGTTGGCTTTCTCGATTCTCGTGTTATAGGTAGACGCTTTGGCTGAAGAGATCGACTTTTTGTATTGTTCCACAACTGCCAAGTAGGTATCTTGTGAGAGCACTGAAGGGCTTGTTTGCCATGTGGTCAGTGCTGCACATTTGGAAGTCGTATGTCTAGGATTTCTTGAGTGAACCATGAGTTGTTGGCATGCAGTATGTGCTTGGCTCTCTTTTTTTCCCCAGTGGTGCTGCAGCGTCTATCGGTGGCCAGACCACCCAAGACGCTTTTGGAACCTGCCATGGTGCCTGGACCATGACGTGCCTATATGAAGGTAATAAAAGAAGGGAGACTTCATTGTACGTCTGCCACAGTACTAGCGCGCCCCCACCTTGTCTGTGCATTTAACTTTATGTAGACCACCTGATCTTAAACCTATTTTGAACATGCATCATATCTTTTTAATGACTACAGACAGCATGGTACAATATGTGCATATTTGCCCTATTGACCCTAACTTGTTTTTGCCCCGTCCAGTTAAGGATTTCTGAAGAACCCTCTATGTAGCATAGATCATGGAATCAAATCTGGGGGCATTCGATTACAAAATGAATTAGATGTATTCACGAATATACATTTTCACGAGTACATTTGTGAACACAAAGTCAATTGCTCAGAGTAAAGGAGACACGACTTAGCTAGAAGTGTGTGTTCTACAACACCAATTAAACATGTTATGGTTTAAGTCGGAGAAGTAAAATCATTTCAGTAGGATATATTGTTAGTTTTACAGGAAAATAAAGATAACACTAATGCAGGGCGAGACATCCACTAACATTTCCAGCAGCCAACTGTCAGGTTCAAACACCACGTTTACCAACATTAACAACGTATCATATTAGAACCACTAATTAAAACATTTGCTGCCAAATGCAATTTACTTTGACATATCCAATGCAGCACGCAATGACTGCTCAAGCAACGTCCCTAGAACAAGGTTTCAACGATAACAGGGGGAAATCCAGACAATGTTTCTCATTGGTCACTACAGGGCTACCGTGGTAAAACCATGCCAAAATCGCGCAAAAGAAGCAGCGTGCCAAATACAGCTTGCACATGCACACACTTTCACTTTGGTCCAGTCTCACCTGCTGAGCCAGCAGCTGGCGCCGAAGCTTCTGTCGCTCGCGGATCTCCTGCAAGCGCCTATTCATTTCTGTAATTTTGGCTGTCTTGCCGCTAAGTTCCAAACAGTAAGAAAGGAGGTGTAGGCGTCCTACGTTACGAGCTGACGTCACACAACCTGTGAGTATATGCTCCGGGAGCCAGAGCTGCACGCAGAACTCAAGATTTGTGCAAGGAATAGACATCGAGAAGGATAGACTGGTAGGGCACCATCTAATGATGGCGGACCATCGGTGCGGCAGAATCGTGCGGCCATCTTGGAAGAACAGTGATAGGTACACACACGAAAAGTGCCCTCAAGAGTTGATTTATGCTATTGATATCAGATATCATATAACATTTTTAGCTATTAAAAATATTTTTCAAGATAATATGCAAACTGTTTTTCAATTAGGAGAAACATATACCAGAGAAGTACTAGGCCAAATATTAAGCTGAATGTGGAATTTACTGTGGTGGTAATGTAGAAGACTCTTTCTTCTGTGTTGAATCAGGCTTTATTTTTGTCTCAAGCTGGAATCACCAACACCTGGTGTGGGGCACATGTATTTGTATAAATCCCAGCCCTCCTGATTTTGGCGTGAGTCTCCCGATTATTTTTTAAAAAATTGTGCTATTTTGAACTTTCTCCCTCCTAAATATTTCTAATACCAATTCAATCCATTGGGAAAATTACATTCTCCTGATTATGGTTACAAAATCACCCATGTTGGCATGTATGATTTTAGGTGTGATGTTAAGACATAGCTCTCAACTCACCCGCTTTTGGCGGGTGTCACCCGCCTTGAAAGCAGATGAATCACCTGCCAAGTCCCTCATACGCCCATTCACTTCTATGGGCCTCTCACCCGCCAAAAATAAAATCGGGCGTTTTCACCCACCTTGGTGACAAAAAAGGTTGGGAGCTATGGTTAAGACAACAGAGACTTCAGGGGTGGCCAGACCACCCAGGACGCTTTTGGAACCTGTCATGGTGCCTGGGCCATGTTGTGCCTGTATGAAGGTAATAAAAGAAGGTAGTCTTCATTGTACGTTTGCCACAGTACTAGCGCGCCCCCCTAGTGTGTTTCGCATTGGCAAAGGGGTGGTCTGCACCCACACGGACCATACACCAACTGTGTCCCGTGAGCGGCAGTGTCCATACATGCCAACATTCCGTGGCACCTTGGAGGGAGATTTCATGAGACAAATCGGGAGAAAAAATGTTCCCATAGGAATGCATAGAGGAAATAATTATGGAAGATGGCATTCCACATAATAAAGGACTTGCTACTGACAGCAGCCACTATGGCCTTTTTTGGCAGGTCCAAGAGAACGGAACTGCTGGTAGATGCCAACCCAGTCGGAGAAGAGACATATCAGCAAAAATACTGAAGAAAGGAAAGGCACCGGGCAAGACCGACATGCGTAGTCCTGGCAGACGCAGCACCCATGCGCATGGTCATAGATGCGGGAGCCCCAGTTAATGTCATGCCGGCGTCCAGGTTCAAAAACTCACAGCGGGACGCTGACTCGAACAGAAGACAGTAAGGCTGTTTGCCTATGGAAGCAAGAAACAGTCCAGTAAAGGGGTCATTCAAAACCAACCTTACCTACAGCGAAACATGCCGCACACGCCTATATGCGGTGAACACTGGGATTCGGATCCTGCTTATCTGCAAGACTGCAGAACAACGTTAAATCATACAGTTCTTATTCAGTCGCCAGACCCCCAAAATCAAACAACTGCTGGACAACATAGCAAGCTGTTCCAAGGAATTGGGTGCCTGAAAAACAGAACAGTGACCGTACACATCGACACAACATTAGAGCCAATAGCAGTAAGGCACCTGCGGGTACCTTTTCATATGAGGAAAGCGCTCAAAGCGGAGCCAAGAAAGCTATAGGACCTCCACATCATTGAAAAGATGTCACACCCCACTCTGTGGGTCTCCCCAATAGTGATCACAACAAAACCAAAACAACCTCAAGCAATAAACATCTGCATCGACATGAGGTTGCCCAATGTAGCACTAAGACAAGAAAGGCACATTACACCAAATATCGATGAGCACATAGTGGACCTCACAGGTACCAAAATATTCAGCAAACTAGACTTGCGTTCCAGCTATCATCGGAGGAGCCTGAGAAACTTGGAAAGAAAAACCGCAGCGTTTTCCAACACAACCGCGTTGTTTCTGCCTGAATCTGCTTTACCATTTGGGGCTCTCGGGCTCGAGAGTTCAATTAGCTGCTTGCTACTTTCTTTCAACACAGTTTGGTTTCTTTATCAGCTCTCCCCTCGACTCACCAGCTGTGATGAACTGCTTTGCTTTCTTGTCTTGTCAAGTCAAGGCCGGTACAATTGGGCCATGCATCTCTCCTCGGCTTGGCTGTCAGTGGAGGAGGTGCTTGGGTACCCTTGACATCTGCTGCAACACACGCTTGCTTGTTCATGGTCTTACTCTTACTTCTCTTGAGGCTTCACAAGTCTCTATCAATAAGGCCAAGGTCACTTCTACCCTTGGTATCCTCTCCACTCGTGCCATCTTTTGCCTTCTCTTGAACTGCCGTGCTGCGTTAGCTTTCAGGTTGTGCGGCCTGCCTTGATCGTATTGTGCTGTCATGCTCCAACTTTTATCCCTGTGGGGTGGGGAAAAGGCCGTCAGGCGTGTGTGATTCTGATCAGTTGCCTGACTTTGCCTGAATATTGTATTTGACATGTCAGGTAAATGGCTCTGTTTGCAGCCTGTTGTCTTTTGTGTTGGGCGAAAGTGTTTGTGTCGGAAAGGGGAGGGGCAGTGTTTTGGAATATGGGGAGCAGGTGTTATTTTGGAGCAAGGGGAGGGGCAGTGTTTTGGAATAGGGCAGATGGGGAGTAGGTGCAAGTGGACCTGGCCTAAGCACCGCCCACCTGGTGCCTTCCAGGTTGCCGCTCTTTTTCCCCACTTAGCAAGCCCCGCCTACCTGGTGACTTCACGGTTGCCGCTCTTTTTCCCTACTTAAGGAGCCCTCCGGCCTCTTTTCCTTTGCAGATGGGGAGCAGGTACAAGTGGATCTAGGTCACCTGGCCTAAGCCACGCTCACCTGGTGCCTTCCTGGTTGCCGCTCTTTTTCCCTACTCAAGGAGCACTCCAGCCTCTTTTCCTTTGCAGATGGGGAGCGGGTGCAAGTGGATCTTGGTCACCTGGCCTAAGCACCACCCACCCTCTTAGCCCTGCCTCTTCCTTCCTGCTCTTAACCCTTAGATCAAGGGTGTCTCTCGCCCGGGCGTCTGAAGCGAAGGGCAGACAAAGAAAAGGGCAATTCCTGTTTGGACCAGGAGGACCCACGGCCGGACCGCCTGATCAGACAGCAAATAAGCATGTACCAACATGTGTTTACTCCCTCTGTCCCCATAGGCCATCCCCACCCCTTCTTGTCCCCCATGATGTTCCCTTGTGCCCCACCCTTCTCGCACACAGATGTTGCCTGTTTTGCTTGATTCTTCTACCCTGCTCCCCCTGACCCCGTTCAGCCTACTTCTGCAGGAGTCTGTCCTGATACATTGTGGTTTCACCATCACCGTTTTGTGGCCAATGCTGGATTTGACTTTTATGGACTCCATTGATTCACAGTGAGTCACCCATTCTCAACTCTCATGCTGGGCTTCCTTTGCATCTTGTACTCATGGTGGCCCTGAATCATGCTGTTCCCATCTTCATCTTGTATCCTGGCTTGCAATATTATGTGTTACTACTGACTTCTGCAATTGTAGTCGCTCTCCCCTCTTGCTTCTCCACTCTTTTTGGCTGCTTATTCTCTGTTCTCTGCTCCTCTCCCTTTCTCCTTTTTCCTATCTCCTCCTCTCCTCCCCTTACTTTCTTCTATGCGCTTACTCTATCAGAATTGTCCCCTGGACCTAGTATGATAGCAACCTCGGGTCGCCGGACTCCACAACTCAGAGGCTCACCCGCCTCCAGACCTCAGGGGAGGCGCATGTAGTACCCACTTAACTGAGCAGCTGGACTAATTCATTACATGAATAAGCATATCTATCACCCACCAGCAGAAACATAGAAACAGCAATGGTGCATGATTTGCAGGGGCAGCTTTGAGTATGGGCAGCCGAAGTTCTCCTCTTCACCTATACCAAGCAACGTGGCCCTGTGTGCAATCAGCTCTGAATTCACTGCGGGGAGGCTTCACTGATCTTCTCGCACCTTCGGCAATGTATCCAAGAAGTCATGTACAGCTGCAGGATCCGTGAAGAAGTGTGCGCGACCTCCGTGCTGCACATGTAGCTTGGACAGGTATAGCATGGCATATTGCAATCCCCTTTCCCCTAGGGCGCGTTTTGCCACCAGAAAGGAGAGATGGGCCATCTGCACAGTAGGGGTGAAGTCCGGATAGAATGACAGTCGGGAGTTCTCATGAGTCAGGTCTCCCAGCTCGCAGGCTCTTCATAGGATTGTGTCACGATCCCTGTAATTTAGCAGGTGCACTATTATCGGGCATGGGCTCTGGCCTGGCCTGTGAACTACCTGTGAAACCTTATGCGCCCCGTCAATCAAAAACTGTGTTGACAGCAGGGGCATCTCCAGCACTTCCCCGGACAAACCTCTTCATAAAGACCTCCATATTCTGTTGCAAGACGGATTCCAGGACCCACAAATACTCACAGGCAAACCGTATATGGGTGGGGGACTTCAATCTGGCTCTTGAACCAGAAAAGGACAAGTCAGCAGGGGGCACCCACCCAAGATCTAGAGCTGCGGAGATGGCGCAGAATTGTATGGCAGAACTTGAGATAGGAGATGTGTGGCAGTTGTTCCGGCTGGAGGGCAGGGAGTTTTCATTCCATTCAACGGTTCGCAACACCTCCTTGCGTATAGACCACGTTTTAGCGAGCTTACCCCTTATACGCAGGACGATCAACTGCACCCACCTCCTCAGTACACCATCTGATCACTCGCCGGTCCTTGCTGGAGAACCTGGGGTCGGTTCCTACGAAGAGTTCCACTTGGGAGGGATTTAAGGTGGTACTGTGGGGAGACAGGGGGTGTGCATATCACTGGCATTGGGGTTGCTGAAGACTTTATGTAGATAGTTATCAGAGACTGAGCGGGAAATCAAGAGATACGAGGGCAGGGATGACGGGGGGGGTGAATGCCGCTTGCAGGTCTGGTCTCATTGAAGCATTGGACCGCTTTAATGCCCTACTGGACCAGGAGGTTAAATATCTTGAGCGCCCGGTAATGGCTCGTCGCTATGGGGAAGAGGGTAGGCCAGGCAGGCCGCTAGCGGCTATGATCAGGTGCCAGACAGGAGCCATGATGATCGCCGCCATAAGATACAACGGCGGGCAGGCGGTTGTAAAGCTGGATGCTATCCTAGATTTTTGCCATTATTATAAGCGGTTATACGAATCCTGGGGGTTGGTCCCAGCTCCCAGACTGGTTCAATAAGCATAAGAGGCGTCCCTGTCCACATTGCAAAGCAAGGCAGTTGAAGCCCTTGCTAGGCCCATCACACAAAATGATGTCTGCTTGCTATACGCAACCTCCCCTCGGCTAAGGCACCCGGTACAGACAGAATCACAGCCGTGTTCTATAGGGAGCTTGGCCCCAAAGTAGCTCAGCACTGTCTGGGAGGAGGCGATGGAGGTGGGTCAACTCCCCTGACTATGCAGGAAGCAGTGATCACCCTGATACTTAAGCCTGAGAAGGACCATATGGAGTGCTCGTCATAACGCCCCATCTCCCTGCTTAACTTAGATACAAAAATATTGCCAAAGTACTGGCGGGCTGGCTACTTCTGCATGTCTCTACCGTAGTCCATGCAGACCAGGCTTTATCCGGGGAGGTAAACCTTGTTGAACCTCTGTAGACTCTTCGCTATTCTTGCTCAGATAGACCCCAAAGTGTAGGCAATTGCGGCACTGCTTGATATGGAGAAGGCGTTCCATTCCGTTGAGTGGGACTACCTATTTGGGGTCCTTCGGCAGGTGAGCATTCCGGGGTATTTCCTATTGGCGGTGTGCCTGCTGTATGCTGGTACAAACGCACAAATTGGACTGGATGGCTAGCGGTCTAGATCCTTTCCCCTAGGCCGCGTGACTCGACAGGGCTGCCCGCTGTCGCTGCTGCTCTTCGCTCTAGCGATTGAGCCAATGGCGGCTCGGTTACGTAAACTGCACTTAGAAAGGGGCCTGGTGATGGGTGGCACTAGGGAGCTGGTGTCGTATGCGGATTACGCCATTCTGTGCCTGAAATACCCTGTGACTAACTTAGGACTGCTCTCGCAGGAGATAGTGGAGTTTGGGCGGGCGGCCAGTCTTAGAATAAACTGGACCAAGTCCATTTTGTTTCCACTGAACGATAGTACAACTAAACCGGATGACACCAGGGATTATAAATGGGAGCAAGAGTCAGTCATGTACCTGGGGGTGCGGGTGAGCCCAAATGCTAAAATGCTACTGGACGATAACCACGTTAGGTATCTGAACGCTCTGAGATCCAGGGTGGAAGCGTGGTGTAGACTCCCACTCTCTCTGCTTGGCTGGATAGCGATTTCAAAAATGGTCATAGTCCCTAAACTCCTCTATCCATTCCAAAATGTCCCTTTGTGGCAGGGTGTCAGGTATTTTACTGAACTGAGGGCCCTGCTGATTAGGTTGGCCTGGCACCCGCGGATCCTGCACATTAGCTGGGACACCCTGGTCCTCCCCTGTGGGGAGTGGGAGCCCCGGATGTGGAGTTATACTTCCTGGCTGCGCAGCTGCACTTCACCTCCTACTGAATGCCGGGGGCGCCACTGTACCCACATGTATGCATAGAGAGATGCTTTGTGCACGCTTACACATTATAGGGAGCCCTGCTATCATGGAAAGTGGCAGACAAGTGTAAATTTGACACTGTTGCATGCACGATACATGCATGGAACCAGGCACTAAAACGACTACGGATCGATATCCCATTTGACCCCGGCCTAGTGATATGGAAAATAGAGTGCATCCCACCAATGATCAGGCTGTACTGCAAGACTGGAAGGGGAAGGGGATGGAATGCATGGCTGACCTTTATCCTGGGGGAACGTTTGTGTTGCCAGAGCAATTCATGGAGAATATGGGGAGAGGGCCCCACCATATATTGCAGTACCTTAGAATGCGGGCGGCATTCAAATCATGGCCCCCGTCATTACGAAACATACCAACAACAACAACGTTGATGCAGTACCTGGTTGTGTCTCCGGGTGCAAGGCTGAAAGTCTGTACACTTTATGGGCTTATCCAGCGCAGCGCCCCCGAGATCCCCTTAGGTGCACGCGCCAGTGGGAGGAGAATGCAGGAACCCCCTTTACACACAAGCAATGGGGAATGTTATGTGAACGTACGCATAGTGGGGCGTTTAGTGCACAACTACAACTGATTCAGTTTAAAACACTACACAGGGCTTACCTGGCCCCTGCCCGCATACATGGGATCGATCGCACCAGGGCGAGTACCTGCCCTAGATGTACCACTGAATTTGCAGACTTTATTCACATGATGTGGATCTGCCCCCAGCTGCAGGAGATTTGGGAGGGGGTGATGGAAGCAGTATCTGCTATGCTCGGGAGAGCGATGCCATGTGAATTACTGTGCTGCATGTTTGGCTGTGTACCCGGAGTTCCTAAACATAACTGGAAACTGATTACGACATGTTTGATAATGGAAAGAAATTGTATTTTAATTAGATGGAGCAGTGCAACCCCCTTCCTCCCAGGATGCAGATTTGGCTCATGGATATGGTCTGGCTTAGCGATGTGTATAAATAAAGAGTATGGACTACTATATAGCTGCAGACCAGGCCCAAGAGCATCTGGAGCCCTCTTGTGTCCTATCTTATTTCTCAGGACTCGGAGGTGGTAGTAGGGGAGACGTCAACTGCTCTGTAGGAAAAGGAAAAAGGGTGATGACTAGGCACAAGCTCCACAAGAACCAATAGATCAGAAGGTAGTCGACAACTAAAATATGCCCCCCACCACTGCATTTATGAGGAGGGCACCCTATTATTTGTTGATTGTTGCCTACTTGTACATGAACTCCTTGATGTACATCATGTTGATACTGTAATGTTGATTGCTTTGAGCCGTGAACCAACCAATAAAGAAAAGTTTCAATAAATACATTTTTTTTAAAAGAATGGTTATGTGTACCTAAATCTGTTTCTCTTTTGGAGACTGAACATTGTAACTTGAAGAACAAGTATTCTTTAAACCTAGAAGTTGTTGTACTAATAAGAAGAACAAGCATTACCCAATCCAAGAGGCAAACCCTTTCTAAAGTGAAGCAAGCTCTGTTTAAACCCATGCACCTGATTTACAAAGTTGTTGAAAGTCCATTGTCCACTGATACACCTGTGATATTGTTACCCAAAGCTGGGAGTGTGGCACTACAACTTCAGGGTAGCTACTGGAACTAAGAAGGTGTGAATAAAGCTGGTGAAGGGAGCTGGGTTCTTGTAAGAAGACTGAGCAAATAATCTGTAATTCTGTGACTGCTGAAGTTAAGAGAGTGTTAGTCTTGAAGCAGAGGAAGGTTATACTTGTGGCAGTAAGACAGACAAAAGAGGGTAAATGGCTGCCCTTTTCCTGGAGCAGAGGAAAGAAGAGTCCTTCCCTACCAGTAGAGGTCGACGAGTCTTGTCTTTAAATGCCTAAAAACTCTGAAGTACAAGCTTTAATCAGAAATATCAGAATTGCGGTTGTGTATAATACTGTCAGTGGATGTTACATTGAAGTTGGTTGAAGTAGTAGCATACTGTGGAACAAATTGTGTCAAGAAAAAAGCAACAATCCATGAAGACGCATCTTGACAATTATACCAAATGCATTGCAGAGGTCATAACCACTGGTGAAGTTGCAGAAGGATAAATTGTTAATCTATTCTTTTAATTGTGGCAAAACGGTCTTAGAAGGAGGATATCCAGGATTACAATTGGTGCTATTTTCTTGGCTGGAATTGGAAGGGGCTCTGTTCAGCTGAAAGCTGAAGAACTGTTACCAATGGATTTTTGCTTAATGACATTTTGTTTTATTTGGAACTTATAAGAACTGGTTCAAGACTTTACTTTTTCTTTTGAACATTTGGAGAAGTTGACTTTGAACAATCCTGGGGAAGGGATTTACCCAGCACAGGTGAAGATCATCCAAATACTGGTTAATTGTTGTATATTCTTTTATGTTGTTTTTTAATTTCTTTGAATGTTTTGTTGTTTGGTGTGAGGACCAGTTTGTATATAATAATTATTCCCATAGCCTTTAGACTAGGTAGGAAATTCACTGATAGAGTAAGATTAGCTAGGAATTGTTTCAATCTTGTTTTTTATAAAAAAATTTAATTTTGAAAAAACCACAAAAAGTTGTCTGCCTCGCATTAGTAACCTCTCACATAGGCCCTCATTACGACCCTGGCGGAATTCGCGGTGCTAAATGCACCGCGGAGCACAGCGGAAAGCTGCCGATAGCGCCATGGGGGTTGGCGGATTTTCCACCCCATGCCGACCTTGGCGGAGCGGTAAATCCCCAATCCCCATTTTGCCCTTCCCCATTCCCATTCTTGCCCCATAGGGTATAATGGGAGTGGGGAAGGCGTTAATTACGCCACCGTAAAGTACGGTGGCGTAATTAACAACGAGGTCCCTTAGCGCCATGGATTTCTCCGCCCGGTAAAACCAGGCGGAGAAAGGCTCCATGGCGCTACGGGAACTCGTAGTAGGGCGGACGGGTCCGCCACGATTACCGCTGGCGGTAACCCACTCCGCCAGGGTCGTAATGAGGGCCATAGTCCAATATCACAATGCCATACTTGCGCTCCACGTTCATGGCTTCTTGCAGACTTATGAAATCCAAACCTATGTTATTCCATACGCCATCAGGTATTTCTGTGGACAAAAGAGAGGATTGTCTCGCTTTCAAATGCTTGTCACTTTTTAAACATTCATGATGCGGCTCCAGCATATACTTTATGTCTTGATCCATACTGAGCCATCAGTTGGAATCTCTTATTCTTTGTTTTGTTATGTTGCTCCCCAAGTACCCAGAGTGGGCCCAGTCACGTATATTTCTTAAAAATATGGAGGGTATCACCATATCATTTCTGAACAACAGGCGATTTTCTCATATATTTCTTCTGCTGCCTTCCAAAACGGTAATAGGTCTTCCAGGACTGCTCTTTCATCTGGTCAGTCATTATTTATCAATTTCACCATTGTGGCTATACTCTCATCTTAGGCTGCTCATATCTAGGCACTCATTGCTCCTTAAGTCTTCCACCGATGCTGCTTATGCATTCTTCATGTAAGAACGTAAGGTTTTCACTCCATAATTCTGGCAGTCTGGACATACGGTCAGCCTGGGAGTTCTTCCATCCAGGGATGTGTAATATTTCCTACGTGTGCTCCTGAAGATTTGCGGATATGAGCGCCAACCTTAGAGTGGAGCTCTAAGTGCCTCCTGGCCTTATCATGTGCAAAGGTGGTTTGTGATCTGTCACTCGATAAATATGTGTTCCCCATACGTAAATCCTGAAATATCCCAATGCCCACAAACATACTAGCATCTACTTCTCAATCATAGAATAATGTATTTTCACATCTGAAAGTCCATTTGAAGCAAATGTCACTACATGTTCGGTGCTACCCTTCTTTTGCATCAGGGTTGCTCCTAGGCCATATTCATTGGCATCCATAGTAATGTATGTTTTCCACAGTGGGTTGAATGGCCTCAGGCACAAGGCTTCTACAATCTGCCTCTTTACTTCCTGAAACACTACCTTTAGGGCAGTCGTCCAGGAATATTCTGCCCCCTGTGACGAATCCCAGGATGTTGTCACTGCTTCCATTAGGGGAGCCCCCTCCCATTAGGCCAGGTAGGTGAGGCCTCTACCTGATATTCCCCTTGAGCGTGGTACTCAGTGGGAGGATCTCATGGGGAGGGAACACACCTATGGGACTGGTGAGGACTATTCAGGGAGAAAGTGGTATACACATAACACCCGCACTTCTCCTTCAACCCCACACTCTCTATCCCTACCATCCTCTCCCAAGTGTTTCTATATAGCCCCCGAAATAGAAACTACTGAGATGATGAAGAATAGGCAGGAGTAGGAGGAACTAATGTGTAACACCATTGAGATAAAGAAGAGCTGCGGAGCCCTTCTGAATAGACTGCTGAATCAACCCGAGCGGTCTAGACAACAGGAATCAAGTAAGATAAGCCTACTGATAAAAAGGAAGGAAGGACTACCAGAAAGAGTAGATCCTCCCAGTAGGAGCCGAGAGCCTGGAAGTCATCCGGCTTGGGCCAAAGAGGAAGATGCCAAATGGGATGAGGAGGTGACGTCCTTTTTTTGGTTTGCGGTCAGCAGACCAAAAAAGAGAGCTGGAGGAACGGGAGCAGAGCGGAGGCAAGCCCCCAAACCATGCAGCTGTTAAGAGAGACTCCAACCGCCCAGCCTCTACTGAGGTAGAGCTGCTGCAGAGAGAGAAGCACCTGTGGAAGAGAAAGAACGTGGGAAACAGAACAGAGTGACAGGAATGCGCCTTGCCTGGCAAGAAGCCCGGTGACCAGGGTCTGGGACCCATCACCTCGGAGCCACAGCAAAGAGGGCAGAGCCTGTGAGAGAGAGAAGGTGAAGAACCAAAAAGTGCTGCCGAAGTGCTCCCTACCTGAAAGGAAGACCCAGCAATGAACCAGAAGGTAACAGGGTTGTTGGGGAAAGCAGGAAATACCAGAGAAGCCAGAGAACCAGGGTCTGGGACCTGTATTCATGGGCAGAAATGGTCTTAAGGAGAGTAAGCCAAGAGAATACTTGGCAGGGTAGTGAACCAGGTGAACCAGATGCAGAATATAACATAAGGGTATGGGGCCCACAACTAAATAGCTAGAGAAGTACAATCTCTCTTCCTCCATCAGTCATTGGACTTCCACACAAGCCTGAGAATATCCAGCAGAAGGGATACATTCCCCCATCAGTTGTTGGACTGCCATACAAGCCTGATAAAGGCCAGGGGAACGGAAACATTCCCCACCAGTTCGGTGTGAACTTTATTTTGAGGACTCTCAACTGTATACAGGGAGGGTTTTAGTCTCCAGTCCAGAACAAAGGGATCATTCTTCTGGCCCAATGAAGCCTACTCCTTCAGTTTATTTTTTATAGTGTAAAGGAAAGAGTTACGATTCTGACATAGGACTGTGGACTTTTTACTTTGGATATTCTGTCAGACCCATCAGCATTTTAGTTAAGGCAGGGAAAACCCTCTTAGAAATAGAGCAAGATAGAGTTTCTTTTCATTTATCATTTGAATAGATGTTTTTGCCAACCACCTTGCCACCACTGTGTCAGTCTTACTTCTACTCCCTTACATCCCTTTTCAAAATGTTCTCTAATTGGTGCTGTTAATTAGGAGAAGTGTGGGACGAACTTCACATAGTATTCAGCGTGACTCAAGAACAAACACAAATTGTCTTCTTTACTTCGGGTGGGTGCATTCACAATGGCCTGTAGTAGATTTTTTTGTGAGGCTGATGCCAGCAGAGGATATTTTGTACCCTAGATACGCAACCTCCCTTGCTTTGATCTTGAATTTTTCATAACTCAATTTTACTCCTACGTCAGAACATTTCTCGGCTCAATGTCATGCATTTTCTCATCCTCAACATATATGAAGATATTGTCTCCCAATTGTTCGTAGTAATGTGTCCATCCTCCTTTGGAACACAGAGGCAGCAGAAGACAGGCCAAAGGGCATTTGGATAAACTGGTAAGTGCCAAATGGAGTTATAAATGGAGTGGCCTCGACTCCTTGTGTAGCCTGATCTAGTGGTATGCATCCCTCATGTACAGCTTCGAGAAGAGCTATGCTTCTTTCATCATTAGAATGAGTTAATTTATACTTGGGAGTGGATAGCTGTTCGTGACTAGTTCTTGGTTGAGCCTGCAAAGATCTATACATATCCTTAAAGCCTTTGATTGTGTTTTTTGATGAGTGCTGCTGGGTTCATCCAC
The DNA here is from genome assembly GCF_040938575.1 of Ambystoma mexicanum. Classification (NCBI taxonomy): domain Eukaryota; kingdom Metazoa; phylum Chordata; class Amphibia; order Caudata; family Ambystomatidae; genus Ambystoma; species Ambystoma mexicanum. The sequence goes on from NC_090937.1 coordinate 278,292,982, forward strand.
TCAGAGGACACTACTGGAACTATGGCACCTTCTCTCATCACCTTCTGTAGTTGTTCTTGTAGCACAGCTCTTGCTGTTACTGGCACTGTACGGACCTTGTGTTTGACAGTGATGGCACTCTGTCACATGCTTGTCTTGATTTGATTTGATTTTCAGATTTGTAATGCGCATATCCACAATGAGCCGGGCAGAAACTGCATCTGGGTGCAGTTGTAATAACAATTGGAACATGGCAGTTTGGTGAATCAGAGATGCATCACATAGAAAACCTGGCCTGGCATCCTTCCCATGTGGCCAGGGAAAAGCAGATGCTTTCTGATCGTAACCCTGGGGGTGGTGTTCCACAGGAGGATCACATGGTGGTTGGGGAAGTAGGTCAGGAAGAATGGAAACCCATTGTATAACTTTCCCCAAGACCCCAACCTTCTAATAGCCTATTGTAAAGTAGAAACAGTTAGCAAAGCCAATTTTGATATTGTGGACTTTAAGGCGCACAATTCCCAAAGTACTGGGACAAAGAAGAGGACTGCAGAGGCACAAAACTGCAAGTTGCAGCCTATTAGAAATAATGTCACACACCTGAGGATGGCTGGGAGGCATACAAATCCCCCTCAGGTGCAGACCATAGAGAAGAGCAATAGAAGAAGGTGGAGTAGTTTTGCGACCTCCACGTGGCAGCAGAAGTCAGGTGTGAGTCGAGAAGCTGGGACTACAGTGGCGTGTAAATTGAGTGCTGGTCCTGAGAGGGTGTTTTATGCTCAAAGCCGCAACTGCAGAACTTGCAAAGGGGGAAGCGTTGGGAGTGACAACTCTTTCTCTGATGATCACAGCTGCAGAGGTTGCGCAGCGGAAAGCGCACCAGTGAATAGCTTTCCCCATTGTCAGACAAGCACTGGTGGCAGGCGAGCACCAGAGAGTTATGAGAGCCAGACAGGCCCAGATGGTGACAGATGCTGGTCACAGGAAGCCCTGAAGGAGAAGTTGCTGGATTGCGTGGGAAAACAGAAGGAGAGGGCTTGGATGCAGTGAGGCGAACGACGCGCATGCCAGACCCGGTGAGTTCACTGTTAAATTGTGACCCCAGAGCACTCTGTAACCGCTTGATGGCCAATTCCAGGGCCTTAACCTCAGAAACTTGATAAACGTAGTTAAGTTGAAGAGGAGGAAACTTTTTGAATACCAAACTAATGTAAAACAGGTTAATTCTTCTGTTGTGAACGAAGCTGATTTTAAAAGGCACAGATTGCAGAATAAGAACCTGTTATCATGCCAGAAGAGTATGACTGTAACATTGTGGGGCATAATAAGAGTCAGCAACAAGAGAGGGCAATATCTCTAGAAGAAAAGACAAACCATCATTGGCAAAGCCAGAAGAGAAACATACCCAGGCAATTAAGACAGAACCACAATTGTGCAAGCCAAAAGAAGGCACTTGGGACTTTCAGTGTTGGTAAAACTATTGCCCATATGAAAAGGTAGCCCTAAGAGGAAGTCGTTTAACCCACATTCCCAAAGCCAAAGAAGTGTGAAAGTGAAACAGAATGTTTATCAGCAGTTGTTTAGTGCAAAAGGGGAGAAGCAAGAGTGGCAGGAAGGCTGCTCTTCTAAAAGAAGATATTCGGAAGGAGTGGAGCATAACCTGCTGAGAATGTGGAAATCACACAGATGTAGCAAACAACACCAGTGTGGTCTTTGTTTCCTTTGAAGAGTTTCTTATGCTTGATGTTGTGGAGTAAAATACATTACTAACCTGTTTGAGTTTAACCTTTACCACAGAAGTACTTGCAAGTAGTAGTTTATTCTGGCCTGGCAGGAGAGTACACCAGAGCAGAGAACTTTGTAGTAGTAAGCCTGACAGGTGAGTGGACCAGGTGGAAGCCGTTGAAGTACTATGCTGTGGTTAACAATCTTGAAGAAGAATTTGAAAAACCACTAAAGTGTATTGTGGGTTAATGCAGCATCATTCTAACAAATTAATATCACTGAAGCAATAATTGTGTGAACTGCTGAAGAAGTATTTAATATTATCAAACATGTGGCTTTCTATGAACTGGTGCAGAAATAACCTGACAAAAAACATTTTGTTGACACTAATGAAAGACGGAGTAATTCCTTGTTGATGAAAAGAAGTTGTTTCGAGATCTTTGATGCAAGAGAAAAGAGGAAAACGTTGTTGAACACTTGTGAACTGTTGGTTGAATACAAGTTGGAACTTTATGTTATCAAGTTGGAACAAAAAGAGAACTGAAGTCGAACTTTTGTTATGAGCCAGGATTTCCTTATCCTTTTGGAATTGCTTGAATCTGGGAAAGGGGAATTCACAAAGGTTATAAGGAGAAACAGTTATCATTATGTGAATTTGACTGTTACATGTGTTGCTTTTGAACTGCTATATATGACCTAGTTAAGTTGGTGTATCTATAGGTGTGAGGGACAGAAACCCTTTTGGTACAGTGTTTTCTTTAGTTTATTCTAGGCAGGGAAGTCCTCATTAGTGTGGGGATAGTGAGGCATTTATCCAACCTTTTGAATTAACAAAATGGCCTCATTTGAAAAACATTCAAAAAGTTGTCCGCCTCACATTCCTGACCCCTCACAGAAGGAAAAAGATTTGCGAGGACAGGTCATTGAAACAGATAGGGTTTCAATTTCTTCTGAAATCGAAATAGAGAGTCAATATTTCTGAGATCAGTGGGCAATTAATTCTAAATATGAGGGTCGCTAATGGAGAAGCATCTATCTCCATGATGAACTCATCTGGAAAAGGGAATGCCGGGGAGATTTTGGCCAAAAGACTGACACACACCCTGTAGATAGTGGAGCAAAACTTTGGTGGCAAGTTAACTCAGTGTGGTGCTACGAATGCATTTAAAGATCAGGCAGAGATTCTTAAATAAAATCCTCTGCTGCACAGGCAGCCAGTGTAAGGTCCTACGAACTGGGGAGGCTGAGGCAGACCCTGGTAGACTAAACAAAAGTGTGACTGCAGCGTTCTGGGTGACCTGAAGGCGGAGAAGCTGTCCATTTGTAATGCCCAATAAAAGGACGGTGGAATCATCCAAACTGGAATTAACCAGGGTCCCTGCAACTGTGACACGATTTGATTCTGCAAAGAAATGCAAAACTGGTTTCAGCAATTTAAGTTGATAATAAATGATAATTCTGAAAAAAAAACAGTTAGTTGTTTTTTGGGCCAAATACAATGACCTCAGATTTAGAGGGATTGTGTTGCAGCTTATTCTCGAGCATCCAATTTTTTAACGCACAAGCTAAAATCTAGCTAATGGCTTCTGAGGGATTTGTGAGTCCAACATAAATTTGTGAATCATCGGTGTATGAGTGGTATCTAATATTAAACTCAGAAAATGTTTTCAACAAAATGCGAATATAAACATTGAACAATAAGGGAGAACAAGTGGAACCGTGTGGTACCCTGCTAAAAACGGGTAGGGAATCAGAGTAATGAATTCCTAGTTTGAATTGCTGAGTTCTGCAAAGAAGGCATGGTATCAAACAGTAAGACAGGCACAAGTGATCACAGTTCAAGGGTGTTTATTGAACTTCAATTGGGTTTCAAAAATGGCCATATAATCCTAAATCTAAAGATGGGAGCAAGATACAACCATATAATAATAATAACGCAGTCCTAGTGGTGTCTTGTCAAAATAAAAGGGTCTATACCATTAAACCGATTGCCATTTCTTACTTCTAAATACAACTAGTTTGGGAAACAATGTTTTTGCAAAAGAAAAGTGTTGTAGAAATGATATGTCAGGATATTGTAGCCATTCGCTTCCCTTCCCCACGTTTTCAGCACGGGACAAGGCGGCACACTCAAGCTTAGCCCAGTCTCTAGCTTCTCTAGCACGAGGATGCAGTTTAAAACCTCAACATAAGGGCCTTCTGTGCCAAAGTCTCCTTGCCATTCACAGTCACTTATTTCAGAGGGCTTGATGCAACAAGACCAACATCAAAGTTCATTTCGTCTTACGATTTCACATTTACAAATTCTCACGTGATTTTCTGTTCACCCCGGGTCCCCTCTGCTCAGCTCAGATTCACTTTAACACAAAATCTTCAATTGGTCTCCCTCTGTCAGGCTCGGACCAAATTCACAAACTTTCTCTATTTCATCAAAATTAAAGACTTTCGGCTGTGTGCAGGGATTTTGCATGACCCGTTGCAGGACTACTTTGATACACATTTATTTGTTCTCTTTCAATTGGTCTCCCTCTGACGGGCTCCAACCAAATCTAACTACTGTTATTACTTTTCATCTGGATACCTTACAGAGACCTTCGATTGGGCATCCACGCGGTGATGGACCACTCCGTCTAAGGTATTGTAGCTTGCTTTACGGTTAAATCCCTCTTCAGCAGTTTAACTTCACTCATGTCTCTTATCACATGCATTTTACCATTGTTTGTTCCAGCTCTCATCATACAATGTTGCTGCTTGCAACATTGGCTTCAACACAGACCGTTCTTGTATCGGTCTCCCCAATTCACTGTCTGTGTTGACTTCACTGTTGCTGCTTTGTTCTTGGAGCCAAGGACGGTACCACGTTGGCTGGTGATTCTCCCTGCCTTGATCACTGAGGTGGCATGGCCCTGGGTATCTCTGACAAACAATGCAGGATTGTTCAATCTGGTTTCCTGGTCTTATGCTTTCTATTTTTGGGGTCTCTGGAAAGTAATGGTTCCTTGTCGAAAAGGTCAAGAGAATTTAATTTCCTGGCAAACTCCTTCGGTTTTGCTGTCTTTCCCCTGTTGCTCAGCTCCGTCTTGAAACCGCTGTTTCCTCATATGCTTTGCCTCGCTCAGAGTGTGCTCTCGTGCTCTGCATTTTATCCATGTGGGGTAATTGCCTGACCTCGCCTGACCATATTACAGGGACATATCAGGTACACGGCTCGGGTTTTACTCTGTTTTCCCTTATAGCAGGCTGTCCGTGAGAAAGTGTTTGTGTTGTAAAAGGGGGAAAAGGGGTGGAGTTCCTAAATATCCTACCGGGTAGGATGGGATAAAGGTGTTACAGGGAAGGGGATACCACGTCTCAGCATCCAGTGTCCCACTCCCCAAATAATCCTCACCCAGGTGATCCTCCCACACTGGTCCACCCTCAGAAACTGGATCCAAAAGCAATTGATGTGTCCTGGCCACCTGGATACAGTGCACAATAGAGATATGGACCATTAGATTGAGGATGACCAGAATGTTTTTTTTTAATTCTTCAAAGAAATGATTTTATTTCATTACACAGTTTAAAATACACTATGATTTTAGTACACATATAGACAATCTCACATTAATTTACTCCACAGCTCATAGGTATTCATCCATTCATCCCTATGATCTCCCTGTCTAAGTGACAACAAGGTATTTTCATTGATATGCCTATCTAACAAAAAATACTAACACAAAGTTCTTACACCGTTTCTTAGATACAAGTGTGTCTATCTATATGCTATAGATGGTATACAAAAAGACACGTGTTTCGGTTGGTAACATCAGGCTTTACAATTATAGCCCTTGTGTTGATCCAACCTTCATCAGGACAGAAGCTCTATGCCAGATATGCCTTGCTTCAAAAGTGGATGGAGTGAGGGACATCATTTATAAAAACAAATAATAGTAAAACCTATTTCCTTCATATTTCATACTAGTCATCCTCACTTATTTTACAAAACACAGTTTATGTGCATAAGTAACTTTCAATGTTTGTTACATCGTTGTGCTTAACTCAGTATATCATTATTGGAGGAAGTACAGAGGTTCTGGGCGTCATCCCTTGCAAACTCTGCCAAATCACAGATTGTTAAGCCAGAGCCTGAAACAAAAAGGAAACCATCGGGTTAGAAACATACCCAAATTCATGCACCCTAGCCTTGATTGCAAATACTTATTGAGGGATGCCAAGCTGAAATACTCACTATTTCGTCCACCAATGGCTGCTAATGGCTCAGATGCCTTCTTTAATTACTCCACAGTACCAAATAGATGTGCTGGTATTTCAACTGTGCGAGGTAATCAAATTGTCCTTTTTATCGATTTCCTGTAGGTGGAGCATAAAAATATTCCACCTTATACTCGTTCCCTCTCACTGTAGAATTAACAACAAGTTGATATTATATAGAGCTGAATCTTCGTTCTGTCCCTGTACAGCCAACAATGGCATCCATTTCTCCTGCATATACTAGACTCATTTTAGAGACCTATAGTCAATACTATCTGGGCTCTTACCTTTCTTCAATGTGGCTAATTTGCGGGACATGGATATATATTCTGCGGCGTTCACAGTCCGTCTTTGAGTCTGTAAAATTCAAACTCAATTGCATGCGTGGTGCTATCAACGCTGGTACCTGGAAACAAAGTTTCTAATTAGCGTGTTATCAGGCTTGAAATACATTTATTAGAAACAGCAGAAAAGAGCGGAGCAGGTTGGTTTAAAAGAACCTGACTCAACTCTGCAGGTTCCTATTGATATTATTGCATGTCTTTTAAATCTATCCCTTGTGGGAGTTCCTACACTGTTGCCCATTATTTTCTTGACCAATCGAGATCCTGGACTGAAAAAAACAGAAACAAATAACTCATGTAAAATGCCAAATGTTGCTTGCCTGCCAGCGATTAATGATCTCAATGGAAAACTTTCTATCACATTTGTCAGCTTGCAAGTATGGCACTAGTATATGTTTCAAATACTTGTTTGCCTCATTACGTAAATGCATGCGGACTTGTTTTGAATAGTGCCTGTTTGCCGGTACATCTGTAGTTAAGACCCAACTCGCTTACATTCAATTGTCCAAATTATTTAAGTAATTTAAACCGGGAATGAAGCCTACTATATTGTGAGAAAGCGGCCATGCCGTGTCTCATATTCTAATATTACAGATGCTCGAATCACTCACCTTCAGTGGTTTGCATCCATGTTTGGCTGCACCGCAGGCGTCTCTGTCTGTGCCTGTGGGCTGTCTACCTGATGTTTTTCAAAAGTATTAGTGATAGAGATAGATAGAGGACTGAGTATTTGTCATCTCCGATGTTTCTAATATTTAAGGTTCCCCCGTTTAAAAATTCGGACAGCTACAGAATTGAATTGCATATTAATCTACTGTGTGGGTAATTACTCAACCCCATACTTTTGTATCGTCTATGTTTAAATTTCGTGTCATATCTGTAGGACCAGTGTGTGATGGGAAATGTAATCCATAATTTTTTTCACTTGCAGCGTGGTTGTTTCATCGCTGCACAGTTTTTTTATTCAAATTTTCTTTTTCTAAGGTAAAGGTACACTTGTAGTGAACAGCTATCCTAGATGTGTTAGGTAATTGCTAATCCACATCCTTTTATGTCTTTTATTTTGTTGTCCATTTCATATCTCTGAGACCGTTATGTGATGGTAAAAATGGTCCATCAGTTTTATGCAACGGTTGCACAATTGGGTAAATCCTGTTTTGCTTCTATTTGTTTCTATTCTCAAACAGAAAGTGCTCTTAAATACTAAATGTATATCTTGTGATTCTATTGACTTCACTCATAATTATTGAGCTGTAGCCCACTTCTGTTTAATAGAACATGGAAAATGTACTCTCTCTACTTGTTACGCTCACCTGGCTCCCACAGAAGCGTCGATCTGAACTGGACAGCTGCGGTCTCCACCAACGTGACGCGTAGGGCCGAGATGACGGACTGGACTGGCCCACCTAACTTCGTTTGCTTGGCCCGTAGGAATATTCTTCTGCAAATGGAGAAAGCGAATTAACCACCCGTGGAGTTGAGCGTAAATCCCCCTACCCCCGTTGTTCTCCCCACTGATCACCTTTGATGTCCCCTCTTATAGTCTCACCTGATGGTTTGAAAAGATGAGTTCTCCATCCTGCATTGAGTGCAGGGGCTCGTAGATTAACCAGTTGCTTCACTGGCTCGAAGGAATTGGTGAGTTCCAGAACAATATTGACTCCGAGATTCCCGGCAAGACGCCATAAGTATGAAGTTCGTAAGAGTTCAAATGTCCGATTCACTCTTGTCCGATTCCTTGCAGGTTGCAGCTTGACCCAAGTGAAGAGTTCCTCGTGGCAGGTAATATTCTGGTAAGGATTTGTATTATCCAACACAGTTTGATAAAATAATGTCAATATGTAACCTGTTGCTTTCTCCCTTATTCAGGCGCTGAGAGAAAGTATGAAGTCTCGGGGAATAATGCCTTCGGCGGTAAAAGCAGGTAAGTCTATTGTGGTGAAGAGGGTTCCCCTTCTTAGTCCCTTTGTTTCACCTTGCTGTCCTTTTGTTTCCCCTTAGGGGCCGGGGTTCGGCGAAGATGCAGTGGAAGCTGCGCCGACCCGTGAAGAGGAATAGTACCCCCGGTGGTAAAATCAGGTAAGTCTATGGGGAGGTACCTAATATTCCTCTGTGTGTTCCCTTGGCTCACCCTGCTGTTCTTGTCTTCTCCTTAGGTGCCGGAGTGCGGTGAAACATGCAGGAGGATGCAGTGGAATGTGAAGATGCTGCGAAGGCCGGTGAGTTCAGCGCGGCGCTGCAGCAGGCGAGGCGACGCGCATAAAATAACTTCTTTCTTCCAGCTCGAAGACGCGATGGATCAGGAATTCAGGTAGGGATCAAAGCTATTGCTCTTGTTCTAACCTTTTCTCCTTCTTTCTCCCTTTTTCTAGGAGCTCCAAACTCGAGGCGGGCGTGGCAGAAGACTGGATGCAGACTTGCAGGCACGGTGAGCGTTACGCTGCTGGATGCAGAATAACGCGAAGCGTGTGCTGCTCTTCGGGCGTGGTTTAAATAGCTTCCAAAGTAGTCCCAGGTAAGTATTCCTCCCCAGCCCCCCCGAGTAAAAAAATAGTCCCTAAGTAAAGTAGTCCCTTCCAAGCCTCTTTTGGCTTGGAGCTCTTGCAGCATGGTCTGCATCAGGTACATTTGCAGCATGGTCTGCATCAGGTAAGTTTTAATCTATGAGCCTGGCGCCTATGGCACCAGGACTGACTCTCCATATGAGCCTGGCGCCATAGGCGCCAGGACTGCACCCAAATAGCCCCTAGCAGGGGTTGTTGGGCTTGCTTGGGATGACTTGATGCCTGCTTCCGGGGTTGCTGGGCTTGGTCTGGGTCCCAAGGGGTAGGCATCATGACACTACTGCCCTATATGGTTCGCTAGTATCGTGGATGCTGTGTCTTATTATTTCCCGTTTACCATAGTTGTTGGTTATAAGACTGCTGACTTACCCTGTAGCATCCATCTGTTCTCATTTGCTAATCAAATTGTTCCATTCTACTGAAACATTTAATCCGTGTCGTACAGTATTGAGTTTATAGATCCAGCGCTGTTCCATGCTGTGAAGGGTTGTGGCCATATCCTCACACGTGCCTGTGGTTTAATGGCCTGTAGTATGAACCATTTTAAATCAGTACCTTTATGGATCAGCCGTGCAAAATGCTCAACTAGGGGTTTGTTGGCTACTTTATTGCAGATAAAGGATCTGTGTTCAGATATCCTTTGTCTTACTTGTCTGAAGGTCTTTACGACATGGACTAAATCACACGGGCACGTGATGATATACATCACGTCTTTAGTAAGACAATTGGTGTGGTTTTTGAGATTCCAACTTGTACTTCCATGGTTGAATTCATGCCTTGTCTCTGTTAGGGGGAAAGCAGCACAATTGCTGCATTTGTAATGTCCTGTCAATGGGGGCAGGCCCTATTGGTTTAGAACCGTCTGTTTTTCTCATTGTATCCCGATATGTGTGTACTAGTTTCTGTCTCAAGTTACCACTTCTCTTGAAGGCAAACATGGGCTTTTTCGTTAGACTCCAATTTTTGTTCACGATTTATAAAATGTTGTTACTAATTGGGTTCAATGTAGTCACACATACTAATCTGTCATTTCTGGTCTTCTTTCGGGAGACAAGTCATATATCCCTATGAGTGTTGGCCGCCCTTTTCAAATTGTCCTTGATCAGTTTTTTTCGGATATCCTCGTTCAGTCAGCCTTGCTTTGAGTTTAGCTGCATGTACATCAAATTCCTGTTTTTCTGAGCAGTTACAACGAATTCTCAAAAATTGGCCGTATGGCAAATTTTGCCTAAGTCCTACCGGATGAAAACTAGAGTAATGTAAAAGAGTGTTTCTATCTGTGGGTTTCCTGTATAACGTGGTGTTCAATCTATCCTCAGATTTCTTGATAATGAGGTCCAGGAAACTCACTTCGATTTGACTCCATTCCATAGTGAACTTGATGTTGCTATCAGAGGTGTTCAACCATTGATGAAAGTTCAACAGGGACTCAATTGACCCCCTCCAGACAATGAACATGTTGTCGATGTATCTTCGCCATATTCTCAGATGCTTACTATATTCAGGATGTTGTTCCAGAGTGTTATTGGTCCCTGTAATAAACATTTCTTCATATTTTGCCATGTATTAATTGGCGATATCTGGGCCGAATGTCACCCCCATGCTTACTCTTTTTTTTGCTTGTACAATTGTTGTTTGAACAGAACAAAATGTTCTGTCATTGCTAAACGTTCACACTGAAGGATTCATCCTTTTGGAGGTATATGTGGAGTACTGCGTTGGTCAAGAAAGTCACTCAATACAGCTAAACCATCCATTTGAGGTATGGAAGTATATAAGGATTTGATATCAATAGTCACCAGGATATCATCACAATCTATGGTGACATTTTGTATTATCCTAATCATGTCTGAAGTATCCTTGACATACGATGGCATTTGGAGACCGAATGGTTTGAGGAAAAAATCAGTATATACTGACAGCAGTTCCAATAGTGAATCTATGGCAGAAACAATGGGTCTCCCGGGGGGGTTTCCTTGTTTTTATGGCTCTTGGGAATGATATAGAAAGCAGCTTTTTTAGGATATAACTTATTCAAAAAGCATCCTTCTACGCTAATTCATTCTTCAGTTACTGCATGAGTAGTCAAGCTCTTAATCTCATCTTGTAACCTGGTGGTGGGGTCTTGGTCTAGTTTTTTATACAACGCCACATCTGCCAGCAGGTGTATGCATTCATTGTCATATTTTGATGTTTCCATGATGACAATGCCACCCCCCTTATCAGCGGGTTTAATCGTGATATCTCGTATCTCACATAGTTCCTTGAGACACAACCTCTCTGCTGTAGTCAAATTGTCTGGTCGATAGTTTTTTTAGCACTAAGAACTTGTCTTGAACTGATATTACCGACCGAAACACGTGTTGACTTTTTGTATACCATCTATGACATATAAATAGACACACTTGTATCTAAGAAAGGGAGTAAGAACTTTGTGTTAGTATTTTTTGTTAGATAGGTATATCAATGGAAATATCTTGGTGTGACTTAGACAAGGAAATCGTAGGGATGAATGCATGAATGCATATGAGCTGTGGAGTAACTGAATGTGAGGTGTGTACTAAAATCATTGTGTATTTTAAACTGTGAAATAAAATAAAATAATTTCTTTGAAGAATTTAAAAAAACGTTCTGGTCATCCTCCATCTATTGGTCCATATCTTTATTGTGCACTGTATCTTAACCTGGAGGACCATAGGTTATTTCCAGGTACCCTTTATAATTTTGAACTGCCCACCTGGATGACAAACACCCGGGGACTAGTGGGTGAGACACCTTCTGGTTTCTCACAGTACTATTTGACAAGAAGGACGCAAACCATCTCAGTGATTCTTCAAAAACCAGGGCCTCTTGGGATAACCTTTGATAAGACTCTCAAAGTCGCACATGTCAAATGCTGCTAATAGATCGAGGATGATTAACATGCTCACCCTCATTTGCAGCCCTAAGGATTATCATCCCAAATGGCCACTAAGGCGGTTTCAGTACTACGTCCGGGCCTGAAGCCAGATTGGAAGATATTATGCACACAATTCTTTATTTTACCTAGTTCCTCTGAGAACAGCCTTGGAAACTCCTCTCTGGATAGTGACGCCCCTTCTGATCATCCAACCTCAACACAGCTCGTCCATTTTCTAAGAAGTTTCCTCTTGTCTTTGCCCTCTGACCCCTGAACTCCACACACACCACTTTATATATCTCATTGTACAGTGGCACCTCCAAACACCTTGGTTTGTTATTTCATCTTCAGTACTTATACCTCCTGACTTCCCATCATTTTCTTGTACGTGTTTATGGGTAGTATGGTTAGATCCAACCCTGAGTGAGCCATTAACCTTGTTTCTATCCCATCTATCTTTATGAAGCAATGTGGGTTTTCTCTCTTGCGTCTCCCGTGGTCGACCAGCTACTTTGTGAGTTGGTCATTGTCTGATGATTCTTCATCCGCTGCTTCAACCTTTATCTCTATTGTCATTTTCTCAATCACACTGTCACAAAAAGCCCTATCTTCTTGCAGTTAGCATATTCCTTTCCTCTAGCTGGGCACAGTTTTTAATTTGCCAAATGTTGTGTACTGATGCACTGGTGGCACCTCAATGGTTCTTTTGGTTTGTCCCTCTTCTGTGGTATCAATTGCTGATCTATTCATATTTCAACCTCTATGGTACTAGCATGCATGCAGTTCAGCACTCTGTGTTCTTCCCACCATCTTCTTGCATCTCAGTGTAGTTTCCCCTGCTGCCCTGTCTATTTGGATTGCTTTGTCCGGCTTCAACTCCTTCTCCACTATTTACTTGTCCTCAGTCTTCCTACTGTTTTTATGCATTGTGGGAATGTCACATATAATATTGTCTGTTTCATTCCCAAAGTCAATTAGCGCGGCTATCCCTCTCAGCCAGGTGACATAATCATGTATGGGCTTTGTATTATCTTGCTATAGAACCATATCCTGTGTAGAAAAGTGTTTTCCTTATTGGAAAATCGCTTCACTATGCTTCTGGTGTCTTCTTTATATGCATTGTCATCTTCTGCATCATCTGCCAGTCCTGCTTTTAAAGATAATATATATTTCAGTCCTGAAAATAATATCTGTCCTTCTAAATACATGGGTTTCAATAGCATGGCCTCCTTTCTCCATGGGGCATATTTTGGACCTCCCAACGCATATATGTACTTGATGAGCAACGGTTCCCACTGTAGCCAAGGCACCACTGGCCTACCTGCTGTCTGTAGAAATGACGGTGGGGTAGGTCCTTTCATCGCACTGAAGAGGAAGTGCCAAGCACCATTCGCACTCCAGCCGGCCCTTTCACAGTACCAGGAATGTACACACCGAATTGTGTGACGTATGATGAACAAATAATCCAGCAGAGAACCGCAATCAGGCTCTGTCCAGTGCCTATCAGAATAACTGCCCCTATTGAAGTACCGACACATAAGAAAACCTGGACAGTAAGGTACCCATTGAGAAAACCATATCGACAAGTGAGACAGAATGACGATTGTCAGAATGTAATACCCGAAGAAGCTAAGAAGATACTGAAGGAAGATGAATGGTGACATCATGAGAAATTGGACTGACGCACATATAGAAGATATAATGACCTGAGAATGATGACAAAGAGATGAAATACCATGGAAAAGTGACATCTTGAGCCTAAGGTGAAACAGCTGATGTCAAGATGCAGAAACTAATGCCATATGCACAATGAAGATATTCAGTTAGTTTAAACGTGCACAGATGCAAGAAACCACAAGAAGCAAAGAAATTGTGAGGCTTGCTTATGCTTAGTAGTAAAATAGATTACGGCAAGTATACTTCCACTACACACAAGAGCAGAATTAACCAAAGGTTACTAAAGGTCTCAAAAGGAGAATTTTGCAGCAAACAAATCAAGAATCGAGACTGGAGAGAAACTCAGCTGAAGGTAACCATGCCAAGGAGCCAGCTGGAATAGGCCAACAGTGGATACAATTAAAGAGAAAAAAGAACAGAGTATCCTGTTCAGAAAGGTCAAGATAAGCCACAGATGGCAGACGACTAACAGAATTAAATCAAATACACGAAATTGCATGAAGAAGAGGCCTATTTCACGGTGTCTGAATCACGTGACCAGGCAGGCAGAAGGGGATGAGTCTTTTACACCTAAGCATGGATCCTTGCCATACCAATATGCCTTAACTCTCAGACCACGAAGCAGACTCAGGGCCAACTACAAAGAAATAATTGATACATGACCACTGAGGTGATGATTGATTGTAACAATAATTGGAAGGAAGCTGGTGTGCATACAAACTCCTTGCACCTGGCTGGCTATTCTGCACCCTGCTAAGCGCAAGTGGAAAAGTATGAATGGAGTTGATGCCATCCCAGTCATAGACGACGGTGTAATCTAGGGTCCTATAATTAGTAGAACCAATGAGACGTTGTACTTTTAGTGACATTTACAGTGGCCATTTTGAAGGAAGGGCTTAGTTGCCCCACCTGACATTGTTTATCCTATCCCCTCTCCCCGTTACCGTATACAGATATAGCACCTATATTAAAGTTACCTTCCTATAACCAATCAAGTTGCCTGCTAAGTTTTAAGAATTACACATCAGTGATGATGAGTTTTTGGTATAAATGTCATGTTTTTTCTGAAGTTAATTGGAGTTTAAGCGAGAAGGAAGATCAAGCGATTGCTGATGTTCATTGAACTCCCCGTTTTTTGTACTTGTCATTAAATGGACTCCCTTTGCCAAACTATTGAGTTGTCATTATTATTTGATGCAAGAGTACGAATCTGCATCCCCATCTGTCTCGAGGGTGCTGCTGCTCATCTTAAAGGGCTGTTTGGAAACCCCCAGTCCTATAGGCCGGCTGGGGTCCGTTCGGCACAGAACTGTCTGGGATAGCTCTTTACCAGTCATGCTGATCCTGCCTCATCGCCAATTATGTTGTGAACTAAAACTCCAAATAAAAATGTAACCAAGTAATTTATTAACAAGATTTCTTTAACTATAAACTATACTGGCAGCAAGCTACTATTCAAGCATTGAAGGTCTCTCATCACATATTGTCCTCATATTATATGATGCAGTGACTGTGCTAGCATCCTCTCTGGATCACAATCCGTTTGTTCCCCTCACCCTGAGCACCTCCCTGTGCTCATTCTTTCCTTGTATCACAAGATCCCAATGGGCTCGCCAGTCTTGCAAGACTATCGCTTTACACTGTCTTTACAAGGGGCTTAAGACCAACCGACTCTATTATATATCACTTAGTATGCGTGTTACCCCAGCTAATTATTTTGCCAAGTCCTGTTATTGGAACTGAGTAAATTAAGACCAAACAACTATTACCTCCCTTTCAAACAGGCTTTTAGGCTGGGTATGGAAGTACACCTAATTTAATGGTGTTGTGGTTATTTATGTGGACAACTATCATACAGAAAGCAGTTGAATAACAGCTTATCATTGAATTGCATTGGGGTTAGGATTATTTCATGTGGGAGAAAGTAAAAAATAGCAATATTCTGTATAGAAAACTCATGAGTCTGTCGACTAAATCAGGAGGCTTAGGCTACATTGACTATCCACATCAACTATGAGTATCTTAATGTGGCGTTTATTAACTACAGTTTGCCATTTGATTGCCCTAATCATGTAGTATTATGGCAAAAGCTAGTACATCAGAGTACTAGTACATTAGTATGAACTACTAATAATGGTAATTGGTCTCCATGAGCACACCACTGTGAAAATTAGATTTAACAGAGCAGTGGAATAATCAGTGATATTTTGACATATACAGGCCTTAAGCAGGGATGCATTTTACTACTTATACTTTTTCATTTATACATTGCTGGCCACATGCTTATTTGACCGTTAGACACTCATTTCCCCCTAAATTGGGCAACACTCACAAACACTATTTAAGTTACGCAGATGATACAGTTCAAGCTGCCCACACCCATATTGACTTACAAAGGGCCTTGACAGCTATTGTCAACTATTCCCTTGCTCATGGATTAGCCATGTATTTATTTATTTTATTTATTTATTGGAAACTTATTAGGCACTTATACAGTTAGCAAAACACTGTTTCAAAGCGCCCACCGGGCAAAACGGGTGGGAACAGGGGAAGGTAGACAATGAATTACGGCAAGGATAAATAATTGCATTAATAGTACAACACATAATGAGAATAAGGGAGGAGGAGATGAACCTACTATGCCTTGTGAGTGTTCAGTTCAATCACACCTTCATAGGCTTCCATCCGTCGGGCTCGAGCCTCCTTCCACTTCCCTTCCGGTGTCGAAGACTTTCGCAACTGTGAGGGATTTGCTCTTACGTTGGCATGACCACTTCAACCTTCTCTCCTCAAACATCACTTTTTTTCTCTGACACCAAGGCCTATTGATAAATGTAGTTTTGAGCATAGTACATATTTCAAAGATATCTCTTATATCCAGGTTTCCCTCTGCCAGGATCTAACCTAACAGTTCCAAGACATTTCTCACATCCAGGTTTCCCTCTGCTGGGATCAAACCTAACAGTTCTAAGACATTTCTCACATTCATGTTTCCCTCTGCCGGGATCAAACCTAACAACAGTTTAAATCTCAGTTTCTTTCTCTTCCCGCTGCTTCTATGGCATCAGACATTTCACAGAGACTTTCGATTGGGCAATCTTATTTCGCCGGACCACTCTGTTACTTTGTATCTTTAATTTACAATTCTTTACAATGCTTTGCTTTCTCTCGTGTCTTATCGGCACATGCACATCCTTAATTCGTCAGATACTGTTGCCGTCAAGTTTCATTTAACACAGAACGGACTGTTAATGCGTTCATCAAGTCACCGGCAGTGTTAATTTTTTTTTTTTTTTTTTATTGTTTAATCAAAAAATAAGATTTTACAATACAAAGTATAAGTTCTTTAGTCATCATCATCAGATCGTTTTCTCATGGCAGGACTTTGCCAAGGCTTTTCTCGTTTTTTGTTATTAAAGTTGTTGGGCTCGAACAAGCATTAATCTTTGCTATCACTTCATCCATTTCAACCGGTTGATGACGGAACAGGTGATTTTCTACATAATGCTTTATTTATTGCTTGTCATTTTCATTTAGTAGATTGATTTCGATGTATCGAATTATTTGTGCCATTGCAATTTGCCATGTAGTTTTTTCGCCTCCTATTAGTCGACACCACCATGTCTTTTCTTCTGCCAAGATGTCAAAACCTGCCATAGGTGATAGATATTGTAGCCTGATGATAGTTGTGGCTGAGCAGCTCATAATCAAATGCCTTAGTGTTTCTTTTGGAGGGTCAGGATTATTTTCACAGAAGCGGCATCCGTTTGTTGCTGCTTGTCCTCGAATGTGTAGAATCTCCTTTGTTTTGTATAAGTTCAGCCGTGCTCGCAGGATTGCGTTTCGTATGTATCTGCTTGGGCATTGATTTACATATCTTTGTAACTCGTTCCTTTTTAACGTGTTACCGGGAAGATGCAGAGTGAGTTTCAATTTGGCGGCGTTTTCTATTGTCAGAGCCCAATCGTTGTCTTTCAATTTTTTTAGTATTCTGCATGGATTGTTTATGAGCTCTTGGTCTTCAGATGCGATGTTCTTCAGAATCAATTGGTTTTTATCCTGCCACTCATTTAGCATTTTACATTTTCTACTGTCCATTTCGCATTTTAGTAATCTGAAGACTTCGTTATTATGTGCCATTCGACATTTTCTATACAGCATGATGGAGTTGCAGAGGACTGTGCATTCTAGCGATAATAGGCTCAATTCACGCCTAATAGCTGACCCTGATACTGAAGATGGAAGATGTAATACTGTGCGCCAAAACAGCGCTTCCAATTTGGACCACAATCCTGTTGGTACGGTGGGCATTGCTTCTGCGCCATACGTAATTGTCGGTACAACTTTCATTTTATAAAAATTGATTGTTGGTACTAAGGAGAATTTTCCGAATTTGCCATCCACAAATTTGGCTTGGGCAGCTAGTTTTTTAGTTTTTGCGTAAAGTTCTGCCTGCATGGCTGTTTCTCTTTGAGAGCTGTCCATAATCACTCCTAAGTATTTAAATTGTGTAACGCTCCCGAGATTGATTTCTCCCAGATGCCATTTAAAGTTGTTTCTTTGTTGTTTTTTTTTTTTTTTTGTTTTCACTATTTTGAAGGATCATAACCTTTGTTTTACTCGTGTTGATTTCCAAATGATTCTTTATGGCATATATTTGAAGAGCATCAAGTTTCCGCTGCAGACCTATTTCCGTCTGATCGAATATTGTTAAGTCATCGGCGTACAAAAGATGTCCGATCTGCGTTTGCCCCAGCTTTGGTGGAAAGGCTCTGATTGTATCATTTATGCAGTTGATGGCGCCGATGTATGTCAAGAAGAGGGCAGATGCTAACGGGCACCCTTGAGGTTACACCTCGTTCGCTGTGGATTTCTTCTGATAGTATTCCATCACGGTTCAGATGAACTTTCATTGAGGTGTCACGATGTAAGGCTTGGATAGGTGCGAGTAGCTCCTCGGGGCAATGCCACGCTTTTAATTTATCCCATAGTGTCAGTCTTTCCACCCGGTCAAAGGCTTGAGTAAAATCAATGTATACGACAAATAGATGGCACTTGCTTTGTAGTGATTTTGCTTTCAGCGTGCTACATGCTAAGATGTTACAGGTTGTGCCTGCGCTTTTCTTAAAACCTGCTTGGAAGGGGTCGTTGCATTTGGCTCCTGCTGCCCATTTTAGAAATTTGGTCATAAGGAGTGAGGCATATACCTTGCCCATTACATCCAATAAGGCAATCGGGCGAAAATTCTCGGGATTGTTCATGTTGCCTTTTTTGTAAATTGGGATGATTATGGCTTTAGTCCAAGAGTGTGGTATAGATTGAGTTTCGGTGCACCGCTGAAATATGGCACTCATTAGGCTTGCCCACTCTTTGGGATGACTTTTTAACTCTGCATTTGAAATGCCGTCTGGCCCTGGGGCTCTGGAGTTTTTTAGTTTTTTGATGATGTTGAGGATGTCATCTTCTTGTTCTAAATTGACCCAAGTTGCTCTATTTACTTGTTGCTCTTTGGCTGGTGTACTGATGGCCGATTGGAAAACTTTGGTAAAATGCTTTACCCAAGTTACCTGGTTAATATTATTTAAGATCTGATTGTCCGATGTTTTATCTGCGTCCCTTATTAGAGACCAGAATTCTCGGCTGTTGTTAGTGACGAGAGTTTTGGTTATCTTCTCGGCATCCGCTTGATATAATTTGTGCCGATGAAATTTGACCCAGTCCTTATACCTTTTTTTTTATATCTTTGATGGCGTTTGGTATGTCTGTATTCGTGGTCCTGCGAACTGCTCTTATCGCTCTTCTATAATTGCGCCTTGTCTCAACCAATTCCTTGTTAAAAACATGCTTGGTGCTTTGATCAGAAACTGATCCGTTTCCCCGCTTGTGATGCATGTAGGGAGTCAGTAATGGTTGATAATCTATTCCATCGTTGTCGTCTGGATGTCTATTTTTGGTGTACTTGTTTGTTAGTTCGCAGATGTCTGAGGCCTTTATTTTTAGCCTTAAGCCTTGTGCGTTAGTTACAATTTGAGTGGTGTAATGCATGTTTTTTTTACTTTTTAGAGACCAAGTTGTTTCGAGTAAATTGTGGTCGCTCTTGGATGTGCGACGTACCGTGAAAGATTCAATGATTGGTAATAATGACTGCGATGCAAATATATAGTCAATAGTGGCTGTCGCGGGTGGAGGCTCCCACGTGGGTGGCCTGTCTGATGCTGGAAATGTATCATCTAGGTTATGAAGGCCATGTGGCTCGCAAAACTTTAGCCATTCTTTCCCTCTTTGTGCTGATGCCTGTTGTGCTGCCGTTGGTTTCTTTGCCTCCTTGCAAGTGGCGTTTAGGTCACCGCACATTATGACATCTGCTGCAGGGTAATCGATCATTGCTGTGCCAAGCAAGTTCTCACATAGATCGATGAATCTTTTTGTTGTGATTGCCGCTGGGTTCCAGTATCCGTTAGCTATGACGACATTTCTAGATTCTGATTTTGGCTTGGTCAGATCTTGCACAGATATCACGACTGCTAGCAGAGATTGATTTGTCAGTAAGATTTTCTCAATTTGGGTTCTTGTTCCATTGCGGCAGGCTATCATCAAACCTGAGGTTGGACGCCCCTTGCTTCCTCTAATGGCCGGAACTAGGATAATTTGATATCCTTCCAATACTGGTGTTTGTTGAAGCCACGTTTCTTGGAGGCAAATGATGTCGTATTCCCCTAGGTTTGGCCCACCGGCCATCGTCAGGTGGGAGTGGCCTCGGGTGTTCCAGGAGCAGAGGGTGAGTCGTGTTGGCCCTTCCTTTGGTATGTCGCATGTTGATGGGCCTCCATTCATGGATGGCTATTGAGTACGATGGTTAGCGAGCACTTTCGGCAACCAAGCCCATAGTCCTGTTTTGATATTTCGAGTTGTGTCTTTCTTTGTTTGTGCGCTCTTCTGCAGCTCTAATGTGTTAATTCTTTTCATTTTGGCTGCACGTCACCAACTCTGCTGTTCACCTGGGAGGGTGGCTGGTATCTTTGAAACACAAATAAAGTTTGTCTCTTTTCTCAGCTGTGCTTCCTTGTGCAGCCTTCAAGGCCCTTCAGAGGTAACAATCTCTCTGGGGTGTCCAAGGTTTCTCCGTACCTCTGTTCTGTCTCTTGTCACTCTTCCACCTGGTTCGCTGCCACCCTGGAAGAACTGCACCTTCTCGTGCATCGCCTTGCTCAGAGTGTGTCTCAGTGTTCCACTTTTTAACCATGTGGGGAGACCTAATAGGTACCAGGTGTTTGTAATTAAGATTAAGTGCCTGACCATGCCTGATCTTATCAGTGGGACATGTCCAATGTATTGCATGGATGGTACTCCTTTCAGCCTCAGATCTTCTTCCTCGGCTCAGTGTTTGTGTAGAAAAGGGGGGATCTGGGGAGTTGGAATGTCCTATAAAATAGGATGGGACAGGGTGTTTGGAAAGGGGGATACCATGTCTCATCATCAGGCACTCCAACCCCACTCCCCGAGGACCCCCTCACCGAGGTGATCTTTCCGCACTTGTCTACCCCCAGGCAGAGGCGTTCCCGGGGGTGGGGGAGCTGAGAGGGCTGTAGCCCCAGATCTTTTGGTTGTAGCCCCAGATAAAGCTCAGGGACTACAACCAAAAGGGTAGCTAGCCCCAAGTCCTGATAGTCCCGACACTAGCTTAGCCCCGGATCTTTTCCAGACCTAGCAACACTCCTGCTGCCCCCAGGGCCTGTATCTAAAGGCGATGGCCGTGCCATGGCCACCTGAGTAATGAATCCCCGGGGTCTAGGCAGTGAAACACCCTCTGGGTTTTCACAGCAGGTTTGCACATGCACACTGTTGTCTGTGCAGTGCCTGGCAGCAGAGCTGCATCTTCCGCAGGATCCACTGTAAGTATTTAATTTGCGGAGTTCCAAGATTGTTATTATTGTTTCTGATGAGCTCAGGTTTATCTTTCGTTGAGCCTGGTATGGGCAGGTAGTGCAATGTTCCGTGGGAGGCCACGTCTCGCTGACAAGGCCCTTAAAGAGCCAGTAGCATGTTCCCATTGCAAGTGGCAGGGATACAAGTGTGGTTGACCTGGGGATCCTACCCATACCACCTCTGGGCTATCATTCCCTTCTTATGGAGCTACCTGGTACCCTTTGGTGCCGGTTCATTATCCACTAGTTTCGGGTGCTCCCTGGCCTTTTTGGGAACCGCAATACATTCTCCAGATAAGGCAAGATAATTTGTCACACTCCACATTTATAGTCCCTACTACTAGTGTGCTCCCTAGAGGCAGTTCCCATCCGGCATACCCGGCTTCCTCTCTGGTCGACTCCACTGTGGCACGTAGCCCACCACAGCTGTTATCCTGTGACCCCACAAGGCTTGATATGGCGCTTCTGGGCATATGATTCAGAGGTTGTGCAGCATTTCTGGGGTACTGCCAGACTTAGTTTGCACTATGCCAACAGCATCATGTATTGGATCTTCAACAGCCTCCTCACTCTCTCCCCACATCCCTTCTCCAGTGGGGATCCTTCTGAATGGAAAAGGAATGTGGCCACATCCCCTTACAGCCTCCAAAGCTCCTCAGCGTGCCACTGCTTGGGCCCATCACCACCTCCCCAAAGTGGTTCTCTCCCGTGTACCCCAAATGACCAAGGTAAGGGAGAAGGCAGTCCCATGTGGCTTTGTCACAAATCACACACCCTTCTACCTTTCCACCCATGTCTCTTTATTATCTGCAAGTGATTCTAGCTCACTTGTGGTTCTTAGGAAGGTTAGCTTTGTACTGGGGTCAGACATATGAATCCCCTTTCTCCATTTGGATTCACAACTACTCCATTTCATTTCATCACTCCCCAGAAGTTTCCTTGTCACCTGTATTTACATGTCTCGCTCCATGAGGTACTCCAACTTTTCCTCAGGATCTTCCTCCTTGGCTAACTTCTCATCGGTTTTGCAGCCAACTGGGATCAAGAAGGATGCCAAGACCAGTCGTCAGCTTTCCAAAGTGTTTGTTACAATACTGAGTAATAAAAATTAAAAGTGGGACATTATCAAACAAGTTGTGAGTCAGGATGGTTTCCTCTTAAAATGATTGTCTTTTTCTCCTAAGCCCAATGCCTCCTTCATGGGATGCAGATAACTAGGCCCTTCCAGCATCGGAGGAAACATGTCTCCACTAAAACAGTTAAGGATGAGTTGCCTTACTCCTCTCTGGCATTGCAGGAATTAGGGTGACCTGAACTCTTCTTGCTTTCATCTAGATGCAGGAACTATGAGTACTGTAAACCACAGCTCACCCCTTTGTAGATTCTAGGGGTCAAGCAAGTTAGTGGATGCAGCCGGCAGGGAGAACTAAGGAAGGGCCCCTAAGGTCTCTTTAGACGTCCTACTGTTTCTTTCCTCAATTCTGTAAACTCATGATACACTCTGTGTTGCAGTTTACACCTTGTTCCACTCTCTGGTCCTGCGTAGGGCCAACCAAGCTCACCAAAATCTGCCTGCTCTTAGTAGCTAGGAGTTCGGTCTTATCCTCCTCGTTATATCTTTACTTGTCGTCTGATGTTCCTGTCTCGACTTTTGTTCCACCTCCAGTATAATTATTCCAATCGTCTTCTGTGTACTACCTTTCATACCACAGTTATCTCTTCCATGTGGTTTTCCCTCTTCAGTGTTTGTCTCTTTGCCTGAGTTTATCTCTTCCGTGCAACTCACAATGTCTTATGTTGCCACTTCCTCCTTTCCCTTGGCTCTCACCACCTCTTCCTGCAGCTGGGCTCCCACAACCTCGTCTTGCATTTCACTCTCCTGACTTGATGTTACTTTCTCCTCCTACCATGGTCCTTTTTCTGATGTTTCCTCCTTTTCTTCTGCTCCCTTCATTTAACTTACCTCCTCCTCCTCCTCTCTCCTATTCTTCTTCTTTCCCCCTTTCCATGCCCCCTTTGCCAACCCAACATTCAAATTGTTTTCTGTGCAAATTTCTTGACTACTTCCATTGTCTCCTTGGTCTTGATCTCCACCACCCTCTTGCCATGTTCTCACTTCCCACTTCTTCTACTAAATCCTCCATTTTGATCGCTGCGTCTTTCCCGTTCCTTATCTGGTTTCTTCTTTTTTGTTCCCACCTTTTGCTTCACCTCCTCCTCATCCACATCTCTTCTCCACACGCAGGGACTTTTCACACATTGGGCCTCATTACAAGTATGCCGTTCTGGAAAGAGCGGTGCCGGTAGCACCGTACCGGTTCCATTTTCTGGACCAGCACATTAAGAGTTGCTAATGTGAAAACACTGTTACCGCAAAGTCATACCTACGGTGCCACCGCGTCCGGCAGCACTGTGACCATAAACTGCGGTATGTGGCGCTGGACGTGACTGATTTACTGGCACAATGTTAGTACATGCACATAGCGAGTACCGCCTACACGGAAACACCGCCATAAAAATGGTGGTGACACCGTGAATACTGCACCTGTAATACCGGCACTGCGGATCCGGCGTTAAACAGTGCCAGGTGAGCAGCAACAGGCCGCAGGTGTCCAAAATCAGCCTAGCTGCACATCATTGACCACTGGAAATGTACAAAAGGACCACACCCACACCAAACCCCCCTCCCAACACAACCATGCTGGCAGTAGCTGTACCAGCAATTGGGCTGGGGTTCCTGCAAGGAGGGATTGTGTAGGAAGCAGCATAGAGGCACAGGATGTGGCAGAGGTGCAGGAAGTGAATGAGTAACGAGTTGGCCATGCAGAACATCAATGGCCAGCAGGTAGCACCCCGCAGGCAGCCCGCAATACCCTGCATCAGGGTCATACCCTGGAACCTGACCCCAAGCCAAATCCACACCCTGTTCCGGCTTGACAGGGAGACCATTACATCAGTTGTCACCCTGATACATGATGACTTCTGTAGCCTGATAAATATACTAACTGCAATCCCCCCCTTGCTGAAGGTAGTGTCGGTACTGCTATTCCTGGTTACCGGCACATACCAACCCAAGGTGGGTGAGCTGAATGGGCTGTCACAACCCTGTTTCTCCGGGGTCCTGTTCCAGGCCTTGGTTGCACTGCTGCACCATGTGGCAGACCACATCGCCCTACCCCGAATCCCTGCCCAGGTGAATGCCACCAAAGTGGCCTTCCATGCCGTGGCAGGCATGCCCAATTGCATCAACGCGTTAGATGCACCCATGTGGAACTAGTGGGCAAACATGCCATTGAGGCAGTGTATCGAAACCGGAAACAATTCCACTCCCTCAATGTGCAGACGGTCTGTGGTGCTGAACCCCTCATCACCCACTGTTGCACCCAGTTTCCTGGATCCGCCCACGACCCAATGGTACTGAGGAACTGCACGCTGCCAGGGTACAAGGCACAGCACAGCGGAGAGCACACCTGGCTTTTGTGTGAGTAGAATGACCAATGCATGACTTCTGTGTTGTGGTGGGGTATATAGGCACTCACCAGAGCCCACCTGGCTGGTCAGTGAGTAGATTGACCAATGCATGACCTCTCTTTATTGGGGGGGGGGGTAAATAGGCCCTCACCAGAGCGCACCTGGCTGTTGGGTGAGTAGAATGACCAATGCATGACCTCTGTGTAGTGTGGGGGGGGTGTAAATAGGCACTCACCAGAGCGCACCTGGCTGTTGGGTGGGTAGAATGACCAATGCATGACGTCTGTGTAGTGTGGGGGTAAACAGGCACTCACCAAAGCGCACCTGGCTGTTGGGTGAGTAGAATGACCAAGGCATGACATCTGTGTATTGGGGGGCGTAAATAGGCACTCACCCAAGCGCACCTGGCTGTTGGGTGAGTAGAATAACCAATTCATGACCTCTGTGAAGTCGGGGGGGGTAGATGCACAGTCAGCAGAGCATGTGCCAAATGCAACCTAACACACACAAATAGCATCCCTGATTTCAAAGGCATGGAACGCATGTACCAAAAGGGCATACGGATCACACCCATTCCCAATTATTTTGACGTCATAGAGGCAACTCAAAAGTACCACATGTACCAGAATGCATCCCACCATTTACAATCATCAAGGCAATAAGACTGTGCACATCCCCCACTGCCTGCATCACAGACAAGTAAATTGAATGCAATCTTACACACCACCAGCAGTTTACCCCAGTACATATGCCTGTCACAGGAGCACATACCCATATGCATGTGACATGTATGTGAACATGAATATGGGACACAGGAATGAATGGCAGTGATGAGCAATATACGACATATCAACAGACACAATATGGGCTGACACAAGGGGCATAGGATGAGAGCATGGAGGCATAGGCCAACAAGGCAAGGCGAGTGAGAATCAATGACAGAAAAGTGACTCCAAACCACCCAGTGAACAACCCTGCATAGGGACCAAGGCAATTGTCGCCATGCAAATCGACAACCCGCCATCCCCTACACAACTGTGCAGCAAGCACCATTTGCACATTACAGTTCACACACCCACCTCAAACAGTACCCAATTCTGATAATGAATGAAACCACACCATTGCGGCATAATGTGTGATGAACGATAAACGTATCACTGCACACAAGTGCCCCTATCCCAAATAGATGCACATCAGTGTGCCATCATGCAACAAATCGTACCTGTGATCACAGACATGTAAATAGACATATGAGCACTCAGAAGATGTAGAATAGCATGGTGAAGCAAGCAATACATACAACATGAACAAACAATGCAGTGGAATTGGGCAGCAATGTGTGAGACGTCCAATGGTCTAGTTGCTTCCCCTCATGAGGCGGGACTCCTCCAGGTGCTGCTGCACCAGGGCAGTGAGGGTGTCCTGACGCTCCTCCGAGCGTCTGAGACGCGCATTCATTTCATTGACAGAGGGGTAGGGTGAGCGCTGTGGGATTGATAGGCCCATCGGGCTGAATAGCTCCCCCACATCCAGGGTGTGATTGCTGTCATCCCCTGTGTCAGGTTCTGCATCTCCAGCTACATCCCCATTACTGGTGTCATTGCCATGGAAGTCAGGCTGCTGGGCTGGGGGTGGTGGCCGTCCCCATGTCGTTCCCCTGTGTGTGCTTGTTAAACAGCAGCTACTGCCAGGTGCTCCATGGCAGCTGGGGTATCCCACACAGGGGCTGCCTGTTGCACAGGGGTAGCTGGGGTATCCTCCACATGGGCTGCCTGGTGCCGGATGAACTGTCACGGGAAGTTAATGGGCGTTGTGATGTCTGCCTTGCACGTCTGGTGCCCCTCAATGTACCTGGTTGGCCGCCGTCCATGTCAGATGCTGTGCCTGTGGGTCAATGAAAGGCATGATGTCACTGACCAGCCTGGCTAACAATTGGCCAGTTACATGCAACATGGTGATCGTACAGCACTACATTGTGGAGACATGCAGTGCTGCATGGTATGCCACACTCATGCATGTGTTGTGTGACCACAGCTGCAGGCACTGTGCAGGCGGCACATGCAACTCAGCTGTGTTGGGACTGCTGCCATGTACACCCACATTTGGCTGTGAGTAGTGGCATGCCGGTCTGCCTGTGTGCAGGTCATTGGGATGTGATGAGGGGGATGTTGAGGGCGGTATTCGGCGGGTGCATGCCTGGAGTCGATGTGTGACAAAGTTGCATGCCCAGTATTTCTATGGTGATTTCGTGGTAGGGCTGGCAGGGTCATGTAAGGGACATGCACTCCCCATTGGATGGGTGGGTGCCTGCGTGTATGTGTGCAAGTGAGGGCTACCAGTGTTGTGGTGGCAGTGACTGCACAACAGGCACACATGCAGTAATCATTACCAGGGTGCCCAGTGTTTGCATCAGGGATTATGTTTTTTCACTTGGCAATACAGGCTGCCTATGAGGTGTTCATCAGGGTTCTCAGGTGCTGGTTATTGTGGGGGGGGCCTGGGTGCATGGTCAAGGCCGTACGCATGGTGTCCATGCAGGTGTGTATGGATGTCCATGCAGGGGGTGGGTGTGATGCAGTGTGCAGGTGACACTGGACCTCATTGTGTGGTTGGCTGTATTCTGCTGGTGCATCCGGTGAGTGTGGCTCTCCCTCTGCCACTCCATCCGCTGCCTGACTCACCGGTGCAGCAGGGTCATTGCAAGTCCCAGCAAAGCATGTGTTTAGGTGGCGTATTTGGGTGGTCCCCATTCCCATGGTGATGGTGGCTTTGAAGTAGCAGCACCTTTGCTAGTGGTGCTAGTGCTTCCATGCCTAATCAGCCTGCCAGGGCTGCAGCACCCGTCAGGGGCAGGTCTGTTGGGCTCTGCGGCCCTGGCAGCCAGTGTAATGGGGCATCATCATGTGTGTGCCGGTCCAGTAACATGGGTGCCAGTGATCTTACAGGCACCCTTGTTTCAGGACCGCCACACTCAAGATGTGGGCCACTGTGTGGTGCCTTGTCATGTGGTTGGTTATGGGTCATGCATGGGAGGCAGGGCATGTGACTTAATTTGCGCCCCATTGAATTTGTGCGGGGTAATACTAATATTGGGTTGGGTCTGGGTGATGTGGGCAGTGCTATGGCCATTTCAGTGCACATGGTGGTACAGGGGGGACAGTGTGGGCAGGTGTGCGGTTTACATTGGGTCACTTTGTTTACCCACCGGCCTCATCAGGTGTCCCTACTCCCGCCTCCGCTGCACTGACTCCCTCAATTCCCTCCATATGCAGCACGCTGCTGCACTTCTCCTCCCAGGGCAGCAGCTTGATGGGGGAGGATGGTCCGCCATCTCTAAACGTGCAGTGCCTGTGGTATGCAGCAAGGAGGATGCGTACCCTCAGGTGCAGGTCAACCCAGTGCTTGTGACAGTCCTTGACACTGCATGGTGTCACTCCCACTGCAGTCACCTTCCAGGCAACTTCCTCCCAGATTCCCTTCCTTCAGAGCTGCGTGCTGCAGCGCTGGTCACCAGAAAATAGCTACCTGGCATGCTCCACAATGATGTCAACAAGCATGTTGAGCTCAGCCTCACCAAAGCGTGGCTTGTGCTGGTGGGTTTGCGTGATCCTTGCTGTCATGTTACTTGATTGGTTCAGGTACTCAGAAGGGGTGGATGGTTTCCAGAACATGCAGATTGCTATGGATTGTGACTTTTGTAATGGTCGCTGGCCTCTTTCCAGTTCTGGTGATCATGTTATTTCCGGTTCCGGTGTTCCCAGCTCCGTTTCCGTGGTGCTGTTCCATCCGGAATGCATGCGGTGGAAGCGGATGCACCGCCCACCTTGTTGGCGGTGCACCCGTCTCCACTGGTATTATCGGGATGGCGGCGCCTCTGGTTTCGCATATATGGGATGCGCACGACGGACAAGGTTTAATACTACCTTGTTTCCAGCAGAGCGCATTGGCAGAACCGATGGGACCGTCATCACAGTAAAACTCGTAATGAGGCCCATTACGTCCTTCCTCCTTCTTTTCTCTGACACTGTTTTTGTGTGAAGGTTTTTTCTCTCCTAATTTTCTCCTTCTCTCTCACATGTCTACCTTCTTGCCGACACTTATTCTCTTTGCTTTCCTTCGGTTTCAAACTGCGCTCGGGCAGTACACGTCTGCAACCAACTGGAAGCTCTTTCTCAGGCATTCCTGTGCCTCCCCCATCTTTTTTTTCCCTATTGCTCTATCTTTCCCACAGCTCCTATAATATCCCTGTTTGCCGCTATCTATTGAAGCTTTTTCCACACACCACTTGTTTTCTGTGAGCTCCTCGTCATCTCATTCACTCTTGTTCAACATCTTTCTGGGGCTTTCTCTCATCCAGCAGTGCTCGTCCAGTCTTTCAGCGTTTCCCCACTAGTCTTTTTGTTTAGCATTTATGTATATTTATTCTCTACTAGAGATAGCATATGAGCATAAAAAATAGTATACAAATAGAATAGCCCATCAAATTGAAACATGCTAAATAAATGTGTTAATTGTTCATGGCTTCTAAAGACAGTTACCAACAACCAACCTAAAAGCAATGTAAAGCGATTTATTAAAAAATACTGTTAGCGCATTTTAAATCCCCTTATAGGGATTCCTCTTATCCATCCTCATGTGCTTTGATGGGTGAATTTAGCTTTGCCAAACAGATTAGAGGAGAAGAGAATGGGCCTCATTATGAGTGTGCCGGTTCGGTAACAACGGTGCTGCTAAGCTTCCGGCACCATTGTTACCGGACCGGCTCACTCCGAGTTCTGCGGGTGGGTGCACAGACCTTGATGGAAGCACCGGCACCGTTATAAGCGGTGCCGGTGCTTCCATCCTCCCCATTTCCATTGAGTACCATGGGACTCGAATGGGAATGGGGAGTTTCATTTTCCGGCGCCTGGCCGCAGGGACCAGAAAAAAAACACAACTCTGGTGCCAGCCTGCCGTTTTTACCAGTAAGGCTACCACTGGGGTTGTAATGAGGCCCAATGTTTTAATGCTCTATGCCCAAACTTATTTAACAATAAACTCAGTGTCTTAACATCACAGGTATGGTTGAAAGGCTAGCTCATAAAAGTACAGTATGGTGTATCTTAGTGATTTAACTATGAAAAAGAAAACTATGTTGCAAACAGTGGGTAAAAAAGACTTATTTTAGCCATGAAAATGTTGAAAATGGAAAAGAAAGTAGAATTTGAAAACATTGGCAAAAGGGACAATTTATGAGGCCATAGGCAGATTAACTCTGCCGTCATGAAGGCATTTGAAAGCTGTTAACTTCTTCTCATCAAAGCAGTTCAGTCTTGTTCAGTTCTGCCTCCAAAATATTGAAGCAAGCATAAACATTAGGATTTGGAAAAATTGCCAAAGTGCCAATTTGTAGGACCAAGGGCTTCTCATTAGTAACTTCTACTTGACTTATCAGCAGCTTTTGACTTGGTCAACCAACAAACTCTCTGCCACCACCTGAAAACTGCTGCCCACTTCTCAAATGAAGCTACTTCCTGGATCAGATCCTTTTTGGCAAACAGTACCACGAGGGTCTTCTCACCCTCTGCTTCGCTGAACCGTCTCCCGTCCCATGTGGGGTCCCACAAGGGTTGTGTGTTTCCCCTACCCTATATAATGTGTTTACAAAGCCTCTCTTTGACATTCTTGACTATCTGGTTGTGACACCTACACGAATGATGCAGACGACACACAGATACTCATCCCTATCGCAGAGGACTATGAAACCGACACAAAAATGCTTAATGAAGTGTACACACTCATCCAAGCTTGGATGGCGCATCATGGGTTCTGCCTAAATGAGGAAAAAACAGACTTACTTATTCTCGGTTCTCACTTCAGACTCAACAAATTGGACACTGCCTTCAAATCTTTCATTATTGATGGAAATATCATCAAGGTCTCTAATGATACTAAAACGTTAGGTATATACCTCGATTCTACACTGTTCCTCACGAGACAAACCGATGCTGTGCTAGCAGCCTCAGCCTACAACTGCAAACTAATTACTGCATGCAGTCCTTTCCTCGCTGCATCCAACTGCATTATCCTCACTAGAATTGACTATTATAATGCTCTCTACTTAGGGGCTAGCCAAAGAAACATCAACAAGCTACAAGTAACCCAGAATAATGCCATCAGAGCTGCCCTTAACATTCCGAGGAAACTACACATATCTGACACAAGACAAAACCTACACTGGTTATCTGTAGCACACAGAATTTCCCTTAAAACTCTTGCATTGACTCACAAGGCTCAGGCGAACCCTGCCCCGGCATACCTGTCCAACCAGTTTACTGCCCACACCTCCACTAGACCCCAGAGATCTGCACAAGCCTACTCTCTAACTATGCCCAGATTTAAGCTCCAGAAAGCTGGAGGATCCAGCTTCCCCGTTCTGGCTTCTAAACTGTGGAACACACTACCCTTTACACTTAGATCCGAAACCCTCTTATCATCTATTCAAGAGCAAAACCAAACTCTGGATGCATGAGCTTAACTTAGATGCTTCACGCACATAATGTTTATCCTTCTGTAATTGTGAATGAAGGGTCACTCTACCTCTCTCAGTTCACCTCTATGGTAACCACACTGACTGCTATTGTAAATTATGTACTATGTTAACTATACCAACTGCTATTGTAAATTATGTACCATGTTGTAATCCATGTACCTGCCTAAATATGTACTTGTACATTTTTACTATGTACCTTCACCACTATCATGTATATTTCATGTATGTAACCTATGTACTCCTTAAGAAATGCGCCCAGATGCACCAGGGCCAGGAGCGCAATACAAATAAATAAAATCCAAATACAAATACAAACTTCACATCTGTCTATCTCTGTATGCTTCTGTGCTCTTCTGTGATACTCTGTCTTGCAGCTAGTTATGCAATCTGAAGCCATACTCATCTGAATCTTACCTTTTTCATTTCAGCTAGTCTTGACTTGTGGGTGACCATACCGGGAGCTTAGTTTCTCATAAATTTACATTGCTTTTGTAGAAATTACCCCTGACAAATGTCAACAATATCTGTAACGGCCCAACAATAGTGCCTTGCCACAGCATGTTTAAATTTTCTCGTCTGAAAAACTGGACCTAGCCAGGAACTAATTTCTCATAGACTTACATTGCTTTTGTAAACATTGCTCTGCACATCTCATGCAAAGGCCAAAGTGTCCTTCCACAATTATTACAGTCAATTAGTGTTTGCTTCATAAGACTGGCAGTTGTGAAAAGGCAATTTTGTTTTCATGCCATCAAATTTGCAAAAAAGCAGGTTCTCTGAGAGTAACGCAAAATTGTACATTGGGGGTTTGCAGCTTATTTTAAACCAGCTCCGAACTTTCCAAGAGTGCATCATTACAAGGAATGTAAACACTGATTTCACAATGTATTATAGATGCATTGGGATATTATTTTTAAAATACCACATTCAGTCTCATTTTAAATAGGCAGAGTCGTAAATCGGGGCGTAAAAGCAAGGTGCAAGGCTTTTATACTTTGCTCCCGGCTGCGCACAGGTGAGGCCCCCCATCTAGCCCCTCGCTTTTTGGTGTGTTTCTTCCCATATAATTGTGTAATAAAGCGCTCCAGCGCTTCCTTTGTGCCCGAGTCCCTTCCTTGTTTCTCCCCGTCTCTGTCCCACCCATAGCCCCTGATTGGCTACACAACATCCATACTCCAGCTGGGACCTAGTCCCGCTGCAAGCCGCCTCTGCGCGCCACTTTTGCTCCCAGCTCCGCACAGGTGAGGCCCCCCCCATCTAGCCCCTCGCTTTTTGGTGTGTTTCTTCCTATATAATTGTGTAATAAAGCGCTCTGGCGCTTCCTTCGTGCCCGAGTCCCCTCCTTGTTTCTCCACGCCTCCGTCCCACCCATAGCCCCTAATTAGCTACCTGACATCTACACTCCAGCTGGGACCTAGTCCCGCTGCGAGCCACCTCTGCGCGACACTTTTGCTCCCGGCTGTGCACAGGTGAGGCCCCCCATATAGCCCCTCGCTTTGTGATTTTGCCCACAGGCCCGCTTCCCTCCCCTGCTCGCCACTTCCCTCCCAGCTCCCCTTCCTGGACCCCAGCCCCCTGCCTCCCATCCCGCCCCCGAGCCCTGACTGGAGCTTTGCTCCATGTGACACCTAGATTTGGTCCAGAAGCACTGTGAGCGCCCCGCCCTCATACAAACGTCCCTCAGCAACATCTCTGTTGGCCCTGAGGCCCCATCCTAACCCGCAGTAGTCCTTCCCCACCCGCACCCCCTTCCTGCTTTCCCCTTCCGTCTCGCCCCGTGATCCATCCCAGAGGCAGGTAAGTGCGGCCGCTTCCAGAGAGCCTCCTGGGCCCATAGCATCTACTTTCTGTGCCCATCCCAGCGCCCCAGTGCCGTTGCTGCCCACTGACCCTCTCCCCCACCCCCTGCTTCCCTCACTGGGAAGCCTTCTTCACTGGTCTTCCCAGTGCAGCCCTCTGCCCGATAGCCCCTGCAGCTAAAGGCCCAATGCCAAGGGCGGCCCCAACAGAGGAGGATCCAGGGGGTGTCGGCAGGAGTCCACAGGGGAAGGCATGCGCCAGCCGTCAACCATCAACTACAAGAACCATTAAGGTAGGAGTGGCCTGGGTTAGGAGTAGATCAACCACTCTACCCTATAGTCCTAGCCACTTAAACCGATATAAAACAGTTCCAAAATTCATCAGAATTTCTATACCCAAATTGTATTACAAGATATTCAGATTGCATTGATAGGCCTCTGCCCCACTATACAGGTCTCCAAAATGTATCAGGGTTTCTGTTTCCAAATTGTATGGTATGATATTCAGATTGCATAGATAGGCGTCTCACCCAATACACAGGTCTCCCAATTCTGGCAGGGTTTCTGTTCCCACATTGTAGTGTATGACATTCAGATTGAATTGATAGGCCTCCCCCCAATAAACAGGTCTCCCAAATTTAGGAGGGTTTCCTTTCCGAAATTAAATTGTATATTGAATCGTATGACATTCCGATTGTATTGATAGGCCTCTCTCCCACTGTACAGGTCTCCCAAATTGATCAGAGGTTTTGTCCACAAACTGTATCGTATGATATTCAGATTGCATTGTTAGGCCTCTCTCCCAATACACAGGTCTCCCAAATTTAGCAGGGTCTCTGCTCCCAAATTGTATGGTATGATATTCAGATTGCACTTATATGTCTCTCCCCCACTATACAGGTCCCCCAAATTGATCAGGGGTTCTGTCCCCAAACTGCATAGTATGACATTCAGATTGCATTGATAGGCCTCTCTCCCACTATACAGGTCTCCCAAATCTAGCAGGGGTTCTACTCCCAAATCGTATTGTATGATATTCATATTGCATTGATAGGCCTCTCTTCCAGTATGCAGGTCTCCCAAACTTGGCGGGAGTTCTGAACGCAAAATTCCATTGTGCGATGTTCGGACTGCATTGGTGGGTTTCTCTCCCGCGGTGCAGGTCTCCCTGATTTAGCAGGGGTTCTGTCTCCAAAGTTGCATTGTGTGACGTTCGGGTTGTGTTGTTGGACCTCTCTCCCACTATACAGGTCCCCCCCAAGTTCATCAAGGGTTTTGTACCCAAGTTGTACTGCATGATATTCAGATGGCATTGATAGGCCTGCCTCCCACTATACAGGTCTCACAAAATGACTAGGGGTTCTATCCCAAAATTGCATTGTATGACATTCAGATCGCTTTGATAGTTGTATTATATGATATTCAGATTACACTGATAGGCCTCTGTCCCACTATACAGGTCTCCCAAAATGATCAGGGGTTCTATTCCAAAATTGCATTGTATGACATTCAGATTGCATTGATAGGCCTCTCTCCCACTATACAGGTCTCCCAAACTTAACAGGGACTCTGCTCCGAAATTCTTGAATCATAAGGATTACAATACTCCTCAAGGTCCCCCCACCACACGAGACTCTAGAACAAAGTCAGAATTAGTCTCAAGCACAATCTAAGCCTAACCAACATAACATACTCCTAGTGAGGACCAGACCGTGATAGAATAGTTCTACCGCCCTCACCCCTTCCGAGAAACCTACATAGACAGCACTGAACTTTGACCTACACCCCTGATGAGAGTACCCCCAGCACCAAAACACCACCAGAGAGCGATACACAAACCGACCCACCGGAAGAACAGACAACACAAAAGCACCCAAGGCTACCAACACAAGAAGAAATACCAGCACTCCCATCACAAGACACAGCAGCCAACAACTCAACCGGCACCTCCGCACTGAGCACCAAAATGCCCCAAACCAGAAAGGGATGCCGAGAAAGGGCACAAGACAAGGCCGGACTGGACACAGGCACACAAAAAACCCAAACTACCACCGAAGTAACAACCTCAAATGGAGGAAACACTACACCAAAACGACCAGAACAAAATTCCAAAGGGAAAATTCTTTATATTTCACACTGTACCTCGCAACAACCCAAGAACCAGGATACCCCAATGTCACAGAGACATCAAGACACACAAAGAATATCCCGAGACAACAAGGAAAAAGACAGGAACACCCAAGAAGAAGGTGGCTAGAGTCCGACCCCCATCACCCTATACATCACAAGAACAGAAGGACACCCTCAACATACGCGCCATTCCGGACATAACGACAACGAAGATCTTATAACCAACAACCCAAACATGAACCTAACTGACCAATTCAACAAAGAAGAAGCCTTCACGGACCTTCACAAAACCAGCTCAAATGGAGAAGCAACACCACTGAACAGCCAAGCTTTCAATCTATCAGACCGCTTCAATGAAGATGCAGCTTCCGCTGATCCTCATACGCCCTCCTACAATGAAGATACAGCCTTCGCTGATCCTCATTCGCCCCCAATCAACGCTAACAACGATGCACCGCAACCAAACAACCACAAACCAAAAACAAGGAACAACCAACAAGCAAAACCACACCAAAAGGATCCACTGCAACCTCATCAATGCAAGATCAATGTCCAAACATGCCAGCGAGATATACGATCTGCTCTGCAATGGAGGGATCAACATCCAATTTGTAACAGAAACTTGGCTAGACGACAACTACAAGATCACCCTCAACAACTGCTTGCCTGAATACTTCAAATGTGTCCAATCAAACAGAAAAACCAAGAGAGGGGGAGGGCTGGCAATCATTCACAAGGGACACCTGGATATCAAACATGAAGACCCACTAATCATCGATAAATGCAAATCCCTAATCATACGTCTAGCAGTAACACCCAAAACAAACTTGAAATTCGTACTAATATATAGACCACCAACGTACGATGCAACCTTCGTAGACTCCTCCACAGAAGCAATCACTGTCCGAGCCATCAAACACAATCACCTGACAGTCCTAGGAGACTTCAACGGTGTCCGGACATTTCATCGAAAGAAATTCGTCGACAGGACATTTGGTCGACGTAATTTTGTCAAAAACCAAATGGTCGAATTTTTTTTTATGTATATATATATTTTTAAGGTTGTAGTTTAGGGAAAACAAGGTTTTTTTTTAGAAAAAAAGGGGGTTGGGGGGAACACCCCCAAAAAAAAGGGTAAAAATAAAAAATAAAAAAATTCGACCCTTTGGTTTTCGACCAAATTGGTTCGACCATTTGTCCAGTCGACCAATTTTTTTCGATCAAATGTCTGGTAACCGACTTCAACATCTGGTTTGAAGGAGAAAGCACGATCATACAAAAATCGTTAACCAGCCAACTAGCAGCAATGAACCTACAACAACTAGTCAAAGGAGCAACCCACTCGGCAGGGCATACACTTGACGCAATCTTCGCTAACACACTACTCCTCACCACAGACACCCCCAATTCAAATACCCTGGAGCGACCACCTCATCATCCCCTTGGTAATCAAAATGACCACGCTAACAAACAATCAACTGGACAAAACAACGAAAACCATGAAAAGAAATTGGAGAACCATCAAAAACTCCAACCTGAATGAACTCCTGGAGCTAAACAAACCACACCCAACACTCATGGAAGAAGATGACCTGGACAAAAAGGGAACCCTGCTACATTCCTGGATTTTAACTACTATAGACAACATTGCCAAAGAAAAACCCTTTGCTTCTTCTAATAAACGGTCAATGGCAAAATGGCTCACCCCACTACTTAGCACCATGAAAAGAAAAAACGGAAGACTAGAACTTGATTGGAGAAAACAAAACGATGTAGCGAACAAACTGAAATTCCTATAACACAACTGGGCTTACAAAAAGGAAATACAAAAAGCAAAGAGGAAATACTATGACAACCGGATCTTCGAAGCACCAAACACCCGAAAAGAGCTCTTCAAAATCATAAATGAAATCAAAAACCCTGCGGGATGCAACAACACACCAACTCCGTCCGCAAAACTCTTCAACGACCTTGCAGACCACTTCAAAACCAAAATCACCAACATCCAACAAACCATACAAAGCAGACCGTCTGATCTGACAACAACCCCAACCTACACTCAGGCGGAGACATTCGTCAAACTGGTGAATGAAAGCAATAACTCAGGGTCCCCCGAAAACCCCTGCCCACCAGACATATACAAATCGATCCTCAAACAAGGAACGCCCATGGAATACCACAGGAACGTCCTCAACCATTCCATCGCAACTGGGAAAGTGCCACAAGCCTTCAAAACTGCATACATCACGCCACTACTCAAAGATACAGCGGGAAATGTAGAGGATCTCTCCAACTACAGACCCATCTCCAATATCCCGTATACAGCCAAGCTGCTCGAAACTTACATATACAAAACAACCCAAAAGTTTATAGAAGAGCACAGCCTACTAGACCAGGCACAAGTTGGCTTCAGACCATTGAGAGGAACGGAACCAGCTCTACTCTTAATATGAGACGATCTAAAAATCAACGCAGACTCGGACAACAGCACTGCCTTGATACTCCTAGACCTATCGGCAGAATTTGACAGTCGACCATGACACCCTCATAACGAGACTAGAAGGACTTGGAATAACAGACACCGCCTTACTATGGATCAAATCTTTCCTAACAAACAGAACGGAAACCGTATGGATGACACCCTTCAAATCCAGCCCGAGAGATTCCACCTGTGGAGTACCACAAGGATCATCCTTCTCCCCTCTACTATTCAACATATACCTGTATCTACTGATCAGAATCATCAAAAGCCACGGCCTCACCTGCTGCAATTACGCTGATGATACACAAATAATCTTAAAAATACAAGACAACCCGGAAAGAAACTCAAC
This sequence comes from Ambystoma mexicanum, assembly GCF_040938575.1. Lineage (NCBI taxonomy): Eukaryota > Metazoa > Chordata > Amphibia > Caudata > Ambystomatidae > Ambystoma > Ambystoma mexicanum. Next base: position 278,331,109 of record NC_090937.1, read on the forward strand.
GCTGGAAAACTGCCTCCTCGATGTATTCTTCTTGATGAACTCTAACTCCCCCAAAATCAACACAGGCAAAACTGAAATAATGATCGTCACAAAAAATGGAGGAGAAAACCAATTCATCCCTTGGCAAAGGGAACTCGGGACAACCCCAGCATCCTTGCAGATTGTAAAAAACCTGGGGGTTCTGATGGACAATAATCTCACGCTAGAGCCACAACTAAACGCTCTCCTTAAGAAATGCTTCTTCCTCCTGCGAGCGGCAAAGAGAATCTTACCGTTTCTATCGTTCTCCAACAAAACAACCACCATCATCGCCCTCATCATGTCCAAAGTAGACTACGCCAATAGCCTATACCTAGGCATGCCAGAACGACTCCTAAAAAAACTACAACGCATTCAAAACGCAGCAGCCAGACTACTTCTGAAACTACCCTGAAGAGAACACACTACACCAGCACTGAAAACACTACATTGGCTACCAATAAAACAACAAATGAAATTCAAAACAATTTGCATTATGCACAGAGCAGTACACAACGAAGGCGCTGAGTTCCTAAGAGACAAATTGCGCCTACATCAACCAACAAGAACGCTCAGATCAAGCATGGACATCCGCCTGGAACCGAAGCCCTACAACAAAAGAAAACTAGGAGGATCCTCCTTCTCTCACCTAGCCCCGAAAACCTGGAACGAAGTCCCAAAGTACATACGTAACACAAGAAACCACCTATTATTCAGGAAATTACTCAAAACATGGCTCTTCACGTCATAACTAGAAAGACTGGCCACAGGGGCACCGAGATAACTAAAAACATCAATGAGCGTAGAGCGACCGCGATACACACCGATCAATCAATGGGAAAAGCCAAGGTAAATATCCCACGACATACCAAAGGACCAAACGTGAGACAGTCGCAATACGACCAAAGATAGCAAACACAGCAGACTAAGACAAAGACTAGAACGAATCATCAAGAGGACCATGACCGTAACTATTAACTTCCCCAACAGCCCTAAGGACAAAACATAGAGAGGGAAAGGAAGCACTGCACCATGGGCCCCAATGCAATGGGTGAGAAACAGAATGATTCAACACTACACATGGTCCACCAATACAAATCAGGAAAAAATGCCCCACCACACAAACTACAAATAAACAACAGTCCCGAGGATGTTCACCCCATGGAAACCAAAGAACCAGTCAGGACAGAAGGATACAAACGTCTGAATACACAAGCTCGCCAAGACGGATCCACTAGGACAACACATCAACACGACCCCGTCCCTGAACCATTCAAAGCCTCAACTGACCAAGGTCACACTAGATCATCTGAGAATAGATATCACCCACCTGGCCCCACACCTGAAGATCAGGTTCAGACGCACCCACCAATCCAAACTACACTCAATAGGATACAGTCGGATCAGCGCAACACCACCAAAGCGAGTCGGCCCACGAGGAACCAGCAACATCCCAACCAACAGGTGGTATACACCTTTAACGGAACCATAAGTACCTAAATCAGGATACAGATCCCACTAACCCAACCCTCAATCTTCTGCATACTTAAACCTACACAAAACCACACAACCATCTCTCTCCCAGCAATCCGCACGCACTTTACCACACAGCACCAACAACACATAAACCTCGCCAACAGCACTCGAGGCCTTCGCCCGATCCGATACTAGCACCAAAGCTCAGCACTCGGTGTATACCGAGCTGAAGCTGCCAACAGCACACCACTTCTCCCACTCTCCTCTCCCCTCTTCCCGACTAACCCTACCCACCCTTCCTGTTTACAAATCCACCAGAGCACCTGGGGACCAATTCCGTTGGTGATGGTGCGCTATACAAGTACCGCTAACATAACATTTGTCCGGCAGTGACAAGATGGAGGAAGGGCAGGGAGCAGAGAGCTCTCCTCCGTGCATTCCTCTTCCATCTCGTCAGTGCGTTTCATTTCACATCTGTATAACATTTTCCTGCAGACGTAAATTTAATGGATTCCTACAGAATCTGCATTGGTTTTGCACTTGGTCGAAACCAGGCAGATTCCATGGGAATCTATTAGTAAACTCTGCCTGCAAAGCATATTTGTAAGCAGAATTTACTTTTTGCTGAGATTAAGGAAAACAATGAAAGCGTTTGTATGGCTTTTTCTCTTTCCTCCTCCCCTAAGTCTCGTGAATGTTGAAAATTGCATTCAGGGATCCAAAAGCGTGAAAGTACTAATGTTGGTGGGGCCCTGCATGCAATTTGCTTTTTTTTAAGGAGGCTGGTTGTGTTTAGAAAATCGAGCATCACACTGTGTTGATTCTGTGGGCACTCTTTATTTGTATTTTACCAAAGCACAGTACATGTAAAAGTCGCTACAAAATCAGGCAAAAATTAAGCAATAAGCTCAGAGCAGGGGGGGGCATTACCATTTCACTTTACCTGAAGTGGCAATGCCCCCCTGCGATGGGTGTATTGCTAATAGTACTCCAGCCTGTAACAAAAAAGCAGTTTTTTCCTCTTCCAAAATGCTCTGGCGTATCGGAACAGAAAAAGAAAATGTAAAAAAAATAGCCAGTGGGCAAGGGAAAATGAAGTCCGTTTTCCCTTTCCAGGGCGGCCATTGTAAATAAGTGTAAAAAAGTAAAGAAACAAAATGGCCACCATGGGAAGGGAGAAAGGACTACATGTAGTCCCGTCCCCCTTTCCATGGCGGCCATTAAAAAAATAAGGGAAAATGTAAACAAAAAAATGTCTGCCATGGAAAGATGAGAGCGTACTACATGTAGTCCCTTCTTCCTTTCCATGGTGGCCAATTTGTTTCTTTACTTTTTTACACTTATTTTCAATGGCTGCTCTCCACGATCAGAATCCCTGATTGTCTCTGTGGACTACAGAGCAGCAGCCCCAGAATGGGTGACTTAGTATGAACCACTCCTTGGGTTAATCCATGAAGAATGATTTTTCTATTGATTGAGACATATTTGACAGTTATTCTGGTTCCCATTACATTTCTCCAGTAAGGACAACCTCACTGGTTCCTATGTACCCCTGTGCTTATAGGATCTGCACCTGTGTATTTAACTTCTGATTAGTAACAAGTGGCCCTTTTTGTTTTTCCTCCAACTGGGCCACATTGGATTGCATATCCGTGTCTTTCTTAGTTCTGCAGCAAACTCTGAGCATCTACCCATCTGGTGTATGCATTCTTCTGACGTTTGGCTAGGGAGTGTGAGTGCAAAAGGAGTGCCAGTGTTAGCAGACTTGGACCATCTCTCTTTCACCATGGGCGTCTGTTGAGAGCTGCAGTGTTAGGTGTAGGGGGCATCTTTAGAAGCAGCACAGTCAGGCAAGCCTCTACAAGGCACATATGCCTCAGTAAGTTAGCAGACTTCCGGCAGTTTTAGTGGAGGATGCACAACAATCCACAGGCAACCATACAGCCATAGAGACCAAGGTAGGGGTGATTATCTCTTGAAAATTACCTGGCACAAAGTTGGGGAAGGGTCACTATCCCAAGCAATAATGACCCCTCAAGAGGTATACAAAGCTATTGTAGTGTAAGTACTTTAATAGTGGTGGACGTAAAAAGACAAATTGAGTTAGTACATTAAGTGGGGTTTTATTTAGATAACATGTCTTCTTATGTTGAACATGTTTATTGCAAATTTAGTTGAACTGAAATATGTTTAACATGAGCATGAATTAGTTGTCATGGAAAAGTAAATGTTTTCTCCGTAGGAAAGTGAAAGCATTTCCCATGTTTTAGCTTTCTCTTTCATGTAATAGCAGTTATTGACTGTCCTCTAAATATTCTTATTGGCTAAGAGGTCAGTAACAGGCACAATGTCCTAATGTTGCTTATGTCTCAGAAGAAAGCAGAAACAAAGTTACAAGCGGATACACAGCACCTTTCTAACAGTAACATGTGGAGGCAGCGGCAGGATACAAAGTATCCAGCACATAGAACACTGTTCGAATACTATGTTTGCAGTTGCAGGGGATTGATCCTTTTGTAGCCTGCGTGTTCTGTCCATGCACTGCCTTCTGACTGCCAGTACCTGACTTATCACTTGCAGATGTCAACTCCTCATGGCATCTGTGATTTTACCATCCCGCCAATAGTCTTTCTGCCAGCCCTCCACCTCCATGTATCTCAGAGTCTCCAAGTACTTCTATAATACAATTGAATTCTCCTGTGCCATGATTATAGATGTCACGGTATTCATTTTTCAATGCTATCGTAACCTGCTAGCAAAATGATGTTATATCACAGTTATCACAGTATTGAGCAAGTATTTATAATTGCCCAAATGTAGCAGCATTTGCTCCACAGTATTGCATATTTTGCAAGAAACAAATATCACTAAATCCTAGGTTTTATTCCCTCTAAATTGACTTTATTTTGCTTTAACTATATCTGCTAAGTTCTGGTACACCTAATACGATGTTCTTTTTTTTATGTAGGGCACCCAGATTAAAAAAGAAGAGAGCATTTGACAACTACTATCAGTTTGCATTGGCTTGCTCGGCGATCTGTCTGTTTTTTATTGGCTACACCTTTAACATCATTAACAGTAACAAGTGTATACCCATTACGAAGGATTCACAAGTGCCAATTACGACGCCTCTTTATTTACCATCATTGAATGGACTATCACCCTAGAAATACATTATTGGGACAGCTTATATTCCCATTGCATGTACTACAGCTTCATAGTGCCGTAAATATCAGATGATCCTATTAACCAACTCAATACTTACTTTATGAGGGCGATACTCTAGAAAGCTAAGTGTACACACTAATGGCTTTCCTTAAACACTGTTTTCTTTCTTTGACATAATCTCAGAAGGGCATATAGGATCCCTGGGTTGTATACTAATTGACCTTTTCACAATTGACTTCGGGAGAATTGACCTAATTCAGAAGGTCAATTAGGACATATATACGGGGAACCCCCCCGCAACCCCCAATCCAAAAACCCCTGCAATCCCCCACCTAATCCCCTTATATTATTTTTTATCCAAAACCAACCCAATACATATATAAAATAACTAAAATAATATAAAGGTCAATTGTGCAGAAGGTCAATTGTAAAAAGTCAATTTGGGTAATACCGGATCCCTGCCTAGAGACATCAGGTAACATCTTTATGAAGGAAAGTGTCAGAAGGCTGCACTCCGGTGACTCGTTCCAGCTACCAGTGCTAATTGCTTTCCTCCTTATGAATTTAAGTGTTCAGAATATATTGTTTGTCCAAGAGCGCAAGGCACTACTTGCTGCAGTTAAGACAAAATACCGTCACATATCCCAGAACCATCATTTCACTTGTATGTAAAATGCAGCACCGGGGGGGGCGCTTTTGCGCACTACAGTGATGGCTGCCTGATTTGTGAGCTCCAGCTCCAACTAGAAATCCTGGAATGATACATCCTGTTCGGAGTCACCTAACGTCCTGAAAATTGCGGTGCAGACGGTCCATATACTCGTCCCCACTGTCAGAAAGTTTGGTTGTGCTATGTCTGGAAACGAGTGAGCTGTGTCGAGTTGAGCCCCGACCGACTCTCGCTGCGGGTGCGGGCCGCCAGGGAGCACCGTGAGGAATCAGTGAGAGGCCGCGGATCCGAACGTGCTGAGGGCCGCGGAGGGGCAGGGCCTGGGATTGTGGCCTGTACCCGACTCACGCCCGTGGTGTGAGGCCAGAACTAGTTACCCGGGTCGGCTGGGAGGAGATAGCCGAATCGGGCTCTCTCCACGCGCCAGCCCCTGAACCCCCTGGGCGCATCATGCCCTGCGGCTCCACGGCGGGGAGCGTCCCAACGAGCGTCAGCACCATACGGCGTCCGGAAGGCATGCAACCCCAACAATAAGGAGATTGAGAAGCAGTGGCAGGGGGGGAAGTGTCCAGTGGGCAGCCCCATCTGCTGTTCGACCTCCACCTCCACACGCATTGGCGTGCCTGTGGGTGCCTGCGGGAGCGGCGGGCCTGGCCGACGTGAGAGGAGGCCGCCGCGTCCCTCAGCCTAGCACAGCAACGGGAGGGCCCCGAGGGACTGAATAAACCCTGATTGCCGGCTCCGCGCAGCTGGCGGCCCGGAACCAACACACATATTTGAACTGGCAAGTGGGGCGTGCCGACCCCGGGATTGAATTCATTGTGATCAGGCCTCGCTGAAACATTTGATCCGAGGCATGAGAAGGCCTCGTGAGGTCTTGCGGAGCTGTGCCACTGCAGTCCACCATTAATCACTGAACTTATTGACATGTGGGAGAGCACAGTCCATGATCAGTGCACGTCTCATATGCCCTAATACCCTGCTGCATAGATCGCACTGCAACACTCCAAATAATCTTACGGACATGATCGGGCGAGCTTAAGGCGGCCGGCCAACGAAAGACATAACAACAGCAGAGGGTGGGACGGCACCTTGCTGCACACATCGCCCGAAGCATCACAATGGCCTCAAAAGACACGGGCGAGCAAGCTCCTGGTAGCTAACTAACAAGGGCCACAATACCAGCTGAATACTGGTCGATACCATGGGCGAACCCCAAAAAACAGGGAAAGGAGGCAAGTCCCCCGGCAACAAGAAGAAAGGCCCTATGGATGCGTACTCTGACATCCAAGCTCAAACTACTACTGCAGAGATACACGGCACTGCCAATGAAACTCTGAATGCAGAGAGTGGTGATAAAGAGGACAAGCTTACACTTATTGTGCAGGATGGATTCCGTGCGGTGAATACAAAACTAGATGACATAGTGTCCACCATGGGCTCCTTAAAGGCCAGGGTTGAAAAAGAGAGTGTGCGCATCACGGAAACGGAAGATAGAATAAGCACTAACGAGGATGCCATTGCACACCACGGTCGTGACATCTCCCAGCTCAAGGAGGCCATGTCCAAAATGCAGAACAAATGTGAGGACCTTGAATCAAGATCGAGAAGAAATAACATCCATGTGGTGGGCGTGGTGGAAACATTCGGAAAAGGCCAAATGGAAAAACAACAAGAACTGCTTCTTAAAACATTATTTAGTCAGGAGGCATTCTCTGAACATTTCTTGGTGGAAAGAGCGCACCGTACATCAGCCACGAAACCTGGTGCACCGCCCCGCACAACAATTGCTAGACTCCTTAATTACAGGGATAGGGATGCAATCCTTCGAATGGCCAGAGAGGCTGGCACACTAAAATACGAAGGAAACCGGATACACATATACACATATACAGATTTTTCAGCCGGGGTTCAAGCCAATAGAAGATCCTACGAACCGGTCAAAAGACACCTTAGAGAATGCCAGATTCCGTACGTCCTGATGTTCCCAGCCAAGATGAGGATTCAACATGCTGGGAGGGTGCACTTTTTTTCGAGTCTCCGGCTGAAGCCACACAATATATTGAGACTTCCATACCACTTCCACCCAGGGGGGGCAGACCGGCACAAAATAATAGACCCAGACCGGAGGATTAGGGCATACCGGTAGTCAGTACGTGTCCTACCCTACTGTACCGTGGAGGCCGCTGTACTAATAATCTGATGATCAAGGTGGCTCCACACAACACGATTATCGGAGATATGGAGACAATCTGGTGGTCATGTCGAGCAACATGGCCACCCCTGGAAGGTTCCATGAGTTATTTTGGGCACATCATCAAGTTGGGGGTGATGATGAGGGCGGGAGGGCGGGAATGGGGTTCTGGATTTTGTGGTGTTACTGTGGCGATGACCACTTAAAGAAGGAGGTTGGTACAGGTGATAGTTTGGCTACGTCCAATTGTTTGTTTTATGTGAAAATAATGGTTGCACTGAGACTGACGGTGATCTGCTTGTACCAAAAACTCATTTTTAAGGGTCATGCATATAGAGAGTATCTTTACTGGCAAGAACTGGCAACGGGATGAGAATAACATTTCTTACATGGAATGTAAGGGGACTAAATAACCAAATGAAAGTCAGAAAAATTGGTAATTACATTGTCAGGCACAGCCCACAGGTCCTGATGCTGCAAGAAACGCATACAATGGGAAGCAGTAACATCAATATATTGCCTAAATGGGGGAAACTGAGGTTTTACACGGACTACTCCACCCAGGCCAGAGGGGTAATTACCCTTATACATCCGGCTTTGGGATTTGGAGTGGAAGGCCACAAGGTGGACCAACAAGGTAGATACGTTGTGGTTTGGGGCAGAGTTGCTAGGCAACAACTACAGTTGGTTAATACGTATGGACCCAATATTGAGGACCCTGCCTTTTATGTGAATATGTACCAATTGATTGCAGCCTCTGGCATGGTTAATGTAATCTGGAGGGGGGACTTTAATGTTGCACTGGACGCCACGCTGGACAGATCCTCTAAAATCACTAGAGCCCCCAGTAAGACTGCCCTTGCTCTGAGCTTTGTCCTCGCGCAGATGTCGTTGACTGATGCCTGGCGTGAGATGCATCCTGGGAGCAGGAGGTACACATACTACTCTTCGGTGCATGATTCTGAGTCAAGGATTGATTATTGGTTTGTTGCATCAGGTATATCCACTGCACTACAGAAATGTGAAATCCTGCCACGCACGTTCTCAGACCACTCCCCAGTGATGCTAGAATTTAAAATCCTTGATGTCCCCTGCCCCGCAAAAAGATGGAGAATGCTGAATGGCATGTTGGGAGTGATAAAGGAATCTAGGAAGAACTATCATTTTAATGATTGCTGCCTGCCCATCATAGATAAAGGGAGTTTAGACCAAAAGCCAATGGATTTACGTAAGGCCTTGAGTGCAGTGCCGTTGTTGTGTTTGTGCATCAGTTCCGGTGTGTGTAGCACATTGACGCTTAGGTACCTAAATGTGGTCAGTTGCCACTGTATTCCCACCGCCGGTAAATCTTCAATGTTCCTACCTCTCTGGCCCACTAGTGGGAAAAGATAGGATTTCTGTCTCCTAAACCGTATACCCGAGAACGTGGAAAAGTTGTCCAAAACCTCCAGCACAGCATACTAGGCACATTTAAATGAGGGTCCCTGACGTATAAGAGCACGTCATCTGCATACAATGAGATTATGTGATCCACCCAGCCCAGTCGTATGGCAACATCAAAAAATTGCTTCCGGAAATAAATAGCAATTGGTTCTAGGCCCAGTATGTAGAGCATGGGGGATAACGGGCAGCCTTGCCTGGTGCCCCTGCGTATATCCCACGCTGCAGATACAAACCTACCAGACTTCACTCTTGATCTGGGTTTAGTGTACAGAATTTTCACCCATCTAATAAACCCTTCCCCGAACCCAAATTCCCGGAAGGCCTCCAGGAGCCATTCCCAATAGATGGAATCAAAGGCTTGCATGGCATCCAATGATAGTAACGCGTAGGAGCCACACTCTGAATCAAACTGAGCCATGATGTGTTGGTGCCTACAGAGATTATCCATGGTGTTGCGGCCGGGGACAAAACCATTCTGATCAGCGTGCAATAACCCACCTATCAATCGGGAGAGCCTATTGGCTAATATCGTGGTCAATATCTTGACAAAGTAGTTGAGCATTGCGAGTGGGCGGTACGAGTCACACTCATCCATTGGTTTCCTGGGCTTAAGCATCGGAATAATGAGGGTCTCCCGCATGCTTTCCGGCAGGACTCCTAGACTGTATGCCTCCCGAAACACTTTAAGGAATAGCGGCTTGAGCAATGACTCATAGGCCTTATAAAACTCTGGGGGTAGCCCATCGCTTACTGGGGTTTTGCAAGCAGCCAGAGATTTTATGGCCTCTGTGATATCGTCTGTGGTGATGTCAGTGTCTAGGGTTTCTCTCTGTGTGGGTGTCAGTTTAGGTAGCCCGATCTCCTCAAGTGTGTTTAGGATGTTCTCCTGTGGGACTGGGGTATCATGAGAGTATAATTGGGTATAGAACGCCTTAAAGGTGTCATTGATTCCCTGCTGTGTCCGATGCCCCCTTTAGTGCAGTCTTAAGATGTTTTGGGTGCTCTTTCTTACAAAGCCATGCCAATAGGCGGCCGGGTCTATCCACCTCTGTATGTGACCTAGCGGTTCTAGCGGCGTAATCAAACTTGGCCAATCTGCCCCACATCTCCGTGCATTCGCCCCTCATCTGAGCCATAGTTTTCTCCTCTGGCAGTGTGACCTGGGTGGCAGACTCAGCCCTCCTGATTTTGTCCTCCAGCTGTTCCAACTCGATACGCAGTTGTTTCCTGATACCCCCTGCTTTTGCAATAATTTCCCCCGTATGACAACTTTGAGAGCTTCCCATACTGTGCCTATCTTTTCCTACATTTACCTCAACATATTTCTCCAGGGATTCCTGAAGGTCGTTCTTGAATACCGGGTCCTTCATTGCCTCAGTGGGCCTTTTCCATATTGGAATGGGGGGGTCTAGGGCCGGCCATACACCATTCGACCACTAGGGGTGAGTGGTCCAAAATGGATAGACCAAGGTATTGTGCCAGTTCTATGTGGTGTAGGTGTTCCCTGCCAATGAGTAGATGGTTTATCCTGGTGTATAGGCCGTGTGGGGATGAGAAGTAGGAATATCCCTGCTCCCCTGGGTGCAGCTCCTGCCAAACATCTGACAAGTCCAGTCGTTCTATCACCGAGTTCAGTGCGGTGGAGGCCGCAGCAACACGGTTTGCAGGGTGAGTGGACCTGTGCAGGTCTAAGTTGCTGTCATGAGCATGGGTCATGCCCCTAGATTAGCCTCTAAGAATTCGTGGACCACTGCTTATCATGCTTGGTCGGAACAAGGAAAAAACCATGTCTAGGCTATAGGGCAGAAGACACTTCCTCATTACCTAAGATGGCAGCCTAGTGGTCCTATGGGAAGTGATAGTAAGGGTCTAGTGCTTCACACTCGCTGCACATATAAGCCCCTCCCCGCTCCTGTTCCGCGCTTCGCGTCGTCTGCTTCGCAGTGTACGCTTACCGCGGTGCCAGTTCCAGTCACAGTTTACCTCAGCCCATTCTTGAAATATTCTTCACCGTAGTTTCCATTGTTCCCCCTGAAGTTAGCCTGGTAACATCCCAGTCATTGCCACAGTGTTCCATAGTGTTAGTTTTTTCAGTCAGCATTAACAGCAGTTCCCTTCACGTCTGCCGCAGCGCTGTTGCCGTGCTCATTCCTGTCAGCGGAATATTTCCGTTGAATCTCCGTCAGCTGTTTGAAGTTCGTTATCTTTTCAACCTACGTTATCGCAAGTATTAACTGTCAATGTTTATTGTGTGCACTTGTTTTAGTGATCACTAGTTTGGCAGCGTGCATTTTTCAGTCAGTTGAATTACCCTGTTTTCGTGTCAGCTGTAATAAGTTGTTCCTCTGTTGTCAGTCAATCAGCCCTCTACACACACTGCAGGGAACTGCAGCCCAGTGACGTAGGGTTTAGTTATCATATATTGGGTGTTACAATTTTTTCCAGTCAGCGGAACCTACTAGGGTCATATTCGTTAGCTGTTGAAAGTTTCTCCCTCTAGTTAGCTACCGCACATTCCGCACAAGGCTAGTGTACCAGGTAATAAAGGCAAGCACATTGTTGAGAGTGTAAAGGTGTAGTTCACCTTGGTTGTTAATGTCCAGAGGGGAATCTATACATTATCTCAGCAGTTGACTTTGTCTGTTCACTTGTCTGCTCACTTGTCCACACGCACATATAGGCTTTCCTCATTTTTTGGTTTAGGAAGGTTAGGATTTCCTTGTCTTGTTCAATTTCTTGTCAAGGGAAGTTTTCTATCTCCTTACCCTTTCCCCAATAGCTCTCTCTCAGATCACGCACACTAGGGGTCATTACTCTTTTTAGAAACTTCCAATTCATCCCCATTCTTCAGAACAAGCGCCCCTGAGTAGAAGCAGGATGGAGAGCTCACCAACAAATAATAAAAGGTAAAGACCCGAGAGAGTTAGAGAAGTAATTACTGAATTGTGTATTTTACAAGCATATTGAGGATTGCTGGATGTTTTTTCTTAGATAACCTGACCACATTGATTTACAACGCACACTAAGAATAGAACAACCAGATTTTCCAGAGAAGTGCTCCCGCAGAGTTTATGAGGTAAGCGTTAAAGAACGCGAAGCCGTGCTGAAAAATACTCTGTTTGAGCATTCATGGAAAATACTGAGATGGACCAATTAACTCAACTTTTGGGGGAATTACGAGCTGAAGTCCACGCAGCTCGGTCTGAGACCAATGCCCTTAGAAGAGAGCTGGTGGTGAATAAAGATCGAACTGAAGAATTGGCTTGTCAACTGTTACAGGCTCAAGCGGGTCAGGTACTGCTACCATTAAGTAATCCCCAGAGTTCTGCGTCTACGGCGCACCAGGCTACAGTCCAAGTGGTAATTCCTGGAAACGTTCCGTTAGCTCCTCCATAGCGCTTTACGGGAGATCCAAAGAAATTTGCTGTATTTTTAAATCAATGCAGATTCCATTTTTTGTGCAGATGTGGAGTGTTCCCCACAGATCAATCAAAGGTGGCTTTCGTGTTATCTTATTTGGGCGGCTATGCGGCAGATTGGTCCATACCATTTGTAAATAGGGACGATCCTGTGTTGCAAAATTTTCAGGAGTTTCAGAAAGAATTGGAAAGGCTTTATGCTCGACACACTCAAGGACAGGCGTTGGATGGCGAGTTGCTGTCATTGAAACAAGGCAATCAAGAATTGCTGGCATATGTGGCCACCTTTAACAGGTTGGTGGCAGAAACCAATTGGCCTACGGAAAAAAGAACAACTTTGTTTTATCGGGGTCTGCGTAGTGAATTAAAGGACGTTTTGGCACAAGTGGTGAACCCACTGGAGAATATCAATGACTTCATTGATTTAACTATTGAGTTAGACCACAGGCTACAAGATCGTAGGACTGATCGTGCTCGCCAAGACAATCGAGCGTATGTGGTTCGCCCAAGAGAACCAGTGGCAAGATCAGGACCAGATACTCACTTGGAACCCATGCAGTTGGGGGGAATTCGAGGCCCGATTTCTCAGACGGAGAGAGAGAAAAGACGTCAACAAAAGTTATGTCTATACTGTGGTAAGGCGGGTCACTTCTTAAAGGACTGCCCATTGAAACTGGCACGGAAACCTTTGGGAGGAGTGAGTCAAGACAAGAAGAACCAGAATTCGGAAAACTCCAGTGCCCGGCAAGTGTAGAGGTCAGCTTGTCGAGTGTGGATAAAGTTTCAGTGACCTCGCACTTTGTGTTTCCAATCATCCTATTTAGTCATGAGATTCCCACTAAAAGGCATGAGTTGACTGCTTATATCGATTGTGGGGCTATTGGCAATTATATGGATCTTCACCTGGCTAGCGAATTGGGATTTTCCTTAACGGATAAGTTAAAGGCAGAAAATGTATCTGGGGTCGACGGCACTCCATTAGTGTCAGGTCCTGTTACACAGCGCATTAGCAATCTTATTATGCTCTGCCAGGATGGACACAGAGAGAGGATCTCTTTTGACCTGATTCGAGCTCCACAGTTCCAGATTATCTTGGGAATACCGTGGTTGGAGAAGCATAACCCATTGATCAATTGGCGAACTAGAACTTTGACCTTTGCTCCTGACTGCCTGAACTCCTGCAATTCTACGGAAGCTTCAGTGGAGATAATGCAACAGGAGGGGTCTTCAGAAAACACTCTAGGTCTTATAGGCTCCTTGCCCCATGAATACCGGAGATTCCAAGAGGTGTTCCAAGAGGAAAAACAAGCCGAAGTACTGTCCCCTCACAGACCTTACGATTGTCAAATTGACTTAATTCCTGGATCCCAGCTTCCGTGCAGTCGAATTTATGCTTTGACAGAAAAGGAAAATGTCCATTTGAAAACGTATTTGGATCAGTATCTGGCTAATGGGTTTATCAGACCATCTAAATCCCCAGCAGCATCACCCCTATTTTTTGTGCCCAAAAAGGAAGGAGAGTTAAGAACTTGTATAGACTACCGAGCTCTAAATCAAATCACTGTAAAGAATCGCTACCCCCTTCCACTCATCTCTACATTGTTGGACCAAGTAAAACAGGCGCAAATTTTCACTAAGTTAGACCTCAGAGGTGCCTATCATCTAATTCGCATAAAAGAGGGAGATGAGTGGAAAACTGCATTTCAAACCAGATACGGGCTCTTTGAATACAAGGTGATGCCTTTCGGGCTGTGCAATGCTCCAGCTGCCTTTCAATCCTTTATGAATGACATTTTCAGAGATATGTTGGATATTTGTGTGGTAGTCTATGTGGATGACATTCTAATCTTTTCTGATAACCCTTTGGAACATGTCAAGCATGTGACCGCTGTTCTCCAACGACTCAAGGAAAACTCTCTGTACGTTAAACTGGAAAAATGTCACTTCCAAGTTCCAGAAGTTGAGTTCTTGGGGTTCATTTTGTCGGCACAAGGAGTCAAGATGGACAATCGAAAAGTTGATGCAATTCTCACATGGCCTGCACCCACGTCTGTTAAAGGAATTCAAAGTTTTCTAGGGTTTGCAAATTTTTATCGACGATTTGTGTCTGATTTCTCGCGATTAGTTCATCCCATTACGTCCTTACTCAGAAAGAACAAAAATTTGATTGGACTACAGAGGCAGATGAGGCTTTTAAAAAATTAAAGGAGAGATTTACCGCAGCCCCAGTCCTCCAGCATCCTCGGCCGGATCTTCCATTTGTGGTGGAAACAGATGCTTCTAATGTGGCCATGGGGGCAGTGTTATCACAGTGCAACCCGGACTCCCACGAATTGCATCCAGTGGCCTTTTGGTCCAAGAAATTCTCCTCCGCAGAGCTCAACTATACAATAACTGATAAGGAGTTGTTGGCCAACAAGTGTGCACTTAAGGAATGGAGGCATCACCTACTTGGGGCAAGACATACTGTTACCATTTTTACAGACCACCGCAACTTGCAGTATCTCCGCTCGGCTAAGGCACAATCCTCCCATCAACTACGTTGGGCCCTCTTTTTTGCTGAATATGACTTCGTCATCACATTCAGGCCGGGGGTGCGAAATGGAAAGGCAGATGCACTCTCTCGTATTGGAAAAGGTGAAGAAGCTTATGTGCCTCCCATTCCTGTGGAAATTATTTCTGGGGAAAAGGTGCTTGGAGTAGTGGGTTCAACAGATTCGTCATGGGAGAAACTGAGAGAGGAAGTCAGAATCAGCATGACCTCCAATGAACTGCAGAAATGGGAAGCAAAGGGTGAAAACTTCAGTGTTCTGGATGGTTTACCATTCTATTGTAATCGTCTGTATCTGCCCACGCCTAGGCTGCAAGTTCAAGTAATTTCCGACTATCATGGGGCCTTGCTGGAGGGTCATCCTGGAATTACCAAAACCATGGAAAAGGTGAAAAGATCTTATTGGTGGCCCACTTGGCGAAGAGATGTAGTTCAATTCTTGAAAACTTGCGGAAATTGTGCTCAAAACAAAAATCAAAAGAGTAAACCTGCTGGCCTTCTTCAACCGTTGAGTGTGCCACCTGTACCCTGGCATACTCTCTCTATGGACTTCATCACAGATCTACCCAAGTGTGATGGGTATGATACCATATTGGTGGTGGTGGATCTTTTTTCAAAGATGGCGCATTTCGTAGCATTGAAAGGCCTACCTACAGCCTCGGTCCTGGCTAAAACATTTTTGGAGAATGTGGTAAGGCTACATGGTTTTCCTTCAATAGTAGTTTCTGATCGAGGAAGCCAGTTTGTTTCCAAATTCTGGAAAAAATGCTGCGAGCTAGCCAAGGTGGAGGTTCGCTTGTCCACCAGTCATCATCCACAAACGGACGGACAAACCGAGAGAACTAATCAAACCTTGGAACAGTACCTCCGGTATATGTTGCATCAGTCTGAAGACACCTGGTTGAATGTCTTATGGGTAGCTGAATATGCTTACAATAACTCTGTACATGCCTCCACAGGTTTGAGTCCATTTTTTACCTTACATGGTCAGCATCCTCGGACGTCTGCCTATGATCCTCCCGAACCCTTAGAAATGCCAGCTGTGAAAACTCTGCATGAAAAAATTGCCACCGCCCTGGTCAAGGCACGAGAACATTTGTTTGTTGCCAAGGAGGCCCAGAAGAAATTTGCTGATCTAAAAAGAAAGAACAATCCGGAGTACAAGGTGGGAGATTTGGCGTGGCTGTCTACCAAAAACTTAGCATTGAAAGGGTCACGAAAATTTCTTCCAAGATTTCTGGGACCATTTATTATCGAAAAAGTGATTAATTCAGTGGCCATGAAACTGACTCTTCCCAAGAAGTTGAAAATCCACCCGGTGTTTCACATTTCCTTGTTGAAACCAGTCAGCCCAAATACCAGAATTCCAGAAGCACCAGCTCCAGTGGAAGTTGAGACCGATCAGCCAGAGTATGAAGTCAAGGCTATTCTGGACTCCAAGGTGGTGCGCAAGAAGTTGTTCTATTTGGTGTACTGGAAAGGGTATGGTCCTCAGGATAGAACATGGGAACCCCAAGAGAACATTCATGCACCTAGATTGCTGAGAGCCTTTCATAGAAATAATCTGTGAAAACCTACAGAGGGGGATTCTGGCTTAGGAGGGGTTTTGGGGGGGGAATACTGTCATGATCATGGGTCATGCCCCTAGATTAGCCTCTAAGAATTCGTGGACCACGGCTTATCATGCTTGGTTGGAACAAGGAAAAAACCATGTCTAGGCTATAGGGCAGAAGACACTTCCTCATTACCTAAGATGGCAGCCTAGTGGTCCTATGGGAAGTGATAGTAAGGGTCTAGTGCTTCACACTCGCTGCACATATAAGCCCCTCCCCGCTCCTGTTCCGCGCTTCGCGTAGTCTGCTTCACAGTGTACGCTTACCGCGGTGCCAGTTCCAGTCACAGTTTACCTCAGCCCATTCTTGAAATATTCTTCACCGTAGTTTCCATTGTTCCCCCTGAAGTTAGCCTGGTAACATCCCAGTCATTGCCACAGTGTTCCATAGTGTTAGTTTTTTCAGTCAGCATTAACAGCAGTTCCCTTCACGTCTGCCGCAGCGCTGTTGCCGCGCTCATTTCTGTCAGCGGAATATTTCCGTTGAATCTCTGTCAGCTGTTTGAAGTTCGTTATCTTTTCAACCTACGTTATCGCAAGTATTGACTGTCAATGTTTATTGTGCACACTTGTTTTTAGTGATCACTAGTTTGGCAGCGTGCATTTTTCAGTCAGTTGAATTACCCTGTTTTCGTGTCAGTTGTAATAAGTTGTTCCTCTGTCAGTCAGTCAGCCCTCTACACACACTGTAGGGAACTGCAGCCCAGTGACGTAGGGTTTAGTTATCATATATTGGGTGTTATAATTTTTTCCAATCAGCAGAACCTACTAGGGTCATATTCGTTAGCTGTTGAAAGTTTCTCCCTCTAGTTAGCTACCGCACATTCCGCACGATGCTAGTGTACCAGGTAATAAAGGCAAGCACATTGTTGAGAGTGTAAATGTGTAGTTCACCTTGGTTGTTAATGTTCAGAGGGGAATCTATACATTATATCAGCAGTTGACTTTGTCTGTTCACTTGTCTGCTTACTTGTCCACACGCACATATAGGCTTTCTTCATTTTTTGGTTTAGGAAGGTTAGGATTTCCTTGTCTTGTTCAATTTCTTGTCAAGGGAAGTTTTCTATCTCCTTACCCTTTTCCCAATAGCTCTCTCTCAGATCACGCACACTAGGGGTCATTACTCTTTTTAGAAACTTCCAATTCATCCCCATTCTTCAGAACAAGCGCCCCTGCTTAGAAGCAGGATGGAGAGCTCACCAACAAATAATAAAAAGTAAAGACACGAGAGAGTTAGAGAAGTAATTACTGAATTGTGTATTTTACAAGCATATTGAGGATTGCTGAATGTTTTTTCTTAGATAACCTGACCACATTGATTTACAACGCACACTAAGAATAGTACAACCACATTTTCCAGAGAAGTGCTGCCGCAAAGTTTATGAGGTAAGCGTTACAGTCGCGTACACAATTGAAGTCCACCCCAGAGGAAAAAGCTGTTCCTATATCGAGTTATTTTAGTATATAACAGTTCCAGATGAGCTGGGACATTGCAATTGGGGAAATAAGAGTTCACTATGAATGTCTCTATCAGTTCAATATGGCCCCACAGTATCACATATCAGCGCTGTATGTCTGATTCTACCTTAAGCAACTTAAAAGGAATCTGAGGACTAATCCATGTGAACACCCCCCTCGAGAATTTGGAATAAGTCGCTCCGAACCCTCGGCCACCCCAGTGCTCTTGTAATTTAAGCATGGCCTCCTTCGTCAGATGTGTTTCTTGCAATAGGGCTATACCCACCTTCTTCCTGTTTAGATAAGATTTGATTCGGTTTCTGCGAAGGTAAGTACCCAATCCCCTAACATTCCAGGTTAACACTTTGACGCGAGCTGCCATTATGGTACAAGGGCAAGTTGTGGGGTTGCCACCCAGCCGCCGTCATTATTCCTCAGGTCAACAGTGGCACCGAAATCCGCTGCATCATATGCGCTCCGATATATTTTGACCGGGTTTCTAGCTACTTATCCACCCACCTCCCATCCAACCTTTCCAGGAGAGTTCAAAACTGACCAAACATCCACCAATATGAGCGGAAGAACAGACAACAATAACAATAACAAATAACTGCTCCCAGCTGTCACCATGGGTTGGTGGCGCTCGGGTGCCTCCCCACCGTCTGGGCCTGACCAGGCCATCTGGCGCGGGTGAAGTGCTAGCAACAGGCTCGCACTAGGTTTTCGTAGGGTGGGTTTTAGTGCACTGTACGTGTGGCTCGGCGGGCCCACCGTCCGAACCAGTCAACAAGTTGGTATTGCAGTGGTGGTGAGAAATAGTAAACATCTTCTAGTAGCTTCATATGATAACTATTGTTCTAAATACATTCCCTCGTTTCCCCCCCTGCAGGGCTTTAGTCTTTCATGTGATGGGTTCCTCATCCCGGCCAAGTTGTTGTGCTACAACCACAAGTTAGCTGCGTGAGGCGTTTCCAAAAAAATTGCTTTCCCTTGTAACATATATTTGAGATTGAGTTTTCGGAGCCTTGCCTTTATCGGCACAAAGGAATTCCTCGCTCACTGCACTGCGGGCGTGTAATCTGGGTAGATGAGGATCCTAGAGTCGCCCCTCTTGATTTCCCCGCCTTCCCTTGAATACCTGAGTATAATTTCTCTGTCCCGGAAGTTCAGGATTTTTGCGATCATAGGTTGTGGGTAGGAGCCTGGTGGGGGTCGCTTCTGTAGCGATCTGTGGGCCCTTTCCACCGAAAAGGCCTCGGACAGTTTGCCTGGCCAATCTCCTGCTGCAATAAGGATTCCACAAATTCATTTGGGTTCTCTCCCTCCATGTCCTCCGGGACTCCTAAAATACGAATGTTATTGCGGTGGGCGCGTCCCTCTGCGTCCTCGGATCGTGCCTCGAGTCTTGCCACCTTCTTCTCCAAATCTTGGACCCTAGTTTTCAGGTCAGAAGTGGTCTCAACGGTGTCCGGCAGGCTGGCTTCCGCCGTGGTCACCCTCTCAGTTAGGTTACGAGCATCTTGTTGCATTAACTGCATGTTGTATTTAACCTCGTCTATTTTGGTGTCAATAAATTATCTGATCACTGCGATAGCTTGCAGCACTTGTGCGTCCCTGGAGTTGTCAATAGAGGCAGGTCCTTTGTGTTGTGTGGCAAGCTCATGCTGTGACTGCTGTTTCGGCTTGGCCGCTGAGAAGGAATCCATTATCGATGGCTTCGGTTTGTTTTTGGAGGGGGACATGCCTGCTTGAACCTTCTGGGTTGTTGCAATGATGTCTGACTGTGAAGGTGTCGCCGTGATGTGATGAGTGCGAAACTACAGAGCCTGTCACCAATCTCGGGAGAGTGCGTGACCTTCCAACCCGACACAAATTATGTTTGTGATGTGCCCCAGTATCTGAGCAAAATTGCGAGTGGAGTGCTTGGGTGCCCTTGAGGCGGCAATCAGAGGTCGTGGATGCGAGTGGGTTGGGTGGATTATCAGTGGCCGTGGGCCTAAGTGGTGCAAGTGTCTCAATGGGACCCAGTCAGCAAAAGTAGTGTTCCTCCTCCTGGGTAAGGTGCACAGGTTTACTGGTGGGAGCCCAGTTGAACTAGCGTGCAGTTCATAACCAGTCTCTTAGGTGGCCACCTCAGTACCAGTCTCACTCTGTAGCACTAATATGGGCCCCTGTGTCGATGCAGTGGCCGCCAAGAGTGAAGAGCCTCACTTGGTGGTGCCCACAGGGTGAGGTGCAGCGTCCAGACGCTATGAGGATTCTCCCGCTGGGTCCGGGACGCGGGGTGATTCCCGTGAATGATGGAGGGCTTGAGGGCCTGTGTTGGGTGTGCTGTCCTAAGCAGGCCAAGCGTTGCTGGCAATTTGGTATCCGAGTGCCTGTGAGCCCATTATACAGAACAAATGTTAATGTTAATGTTAAAGGACATTTGTACCGCGCACTATCACCACCATAGTGATCCCTTGGCGCTCTGGTGGCTCTGAAAGAGGAGGGGAGGTTGAGTTAGTGGGAGGAAGCAGGAAAAGTGCAAGAGGGCAGTGATGTGCTGTTGGCAGCCTCAGCTCAGTGGGTCCGTTGGCTGGGCCTCGGGTGTTTGCGGCCGGTAGTCGTCGTGTACTGTTTTGCAAGGCTATGTGTGTTTTTGTTTTGTTGTTGCAATGTAGTGAAGTTTGTGCGGTTTGTTGTGCTGTAGGTTTTGGTTGTGTTTGGTTTGGAGTTTGAGAGGTGTATGCAGAAAGGGAAGTTGTTAGTGGGGTTGGTTAGTTTGCATCTCTATCTTGAATTGAGGCGCTTGGCTTGCGTAGTCTCCCCTGTTGCGGCTCTGTCCTGATCTGGGTCTGACTGGCATACAGGTTCCAACCTCTACTAGTCCCCGCCACTAACGTGCTCTCTCATAGCTCCCCTTATCCTCTACCCTCTAGTGGCCAGTTCATCTGCCAATGGCAACCTCTCAGGTAGTGGGAAGATTGCCGATGTCTCGATAATTCCACACCAATGTGGTACCTGGCGGTAATTAAATTAAGGGGTGGACGAAAGTGTTGGTGGGATTGTGTGGGTTGGTTGACTCAATCTCCGTGCGTGCCGCCTGTGTTCCTGTCTATCCGATGTCACCCGTCCAGTCGTTGTGGGTTTTACTCTCCCCGGTCAGGGATGTCCGTGTCTTTTCGGTTTAGTTATCCTTTTTACCAGTTTCGTTTTCCAGGTTTATTCTGTGGTGTTGTAGAGCCAGGTTTTTAGTGATTTTCTGAATTTTAGGTGATCTTTAGTGTTTCTTATTTCCTTTGGGAAGTTGTTCCAGGTTTTTGCGGCTAAGTGGTAGAAGGAGGTGCGTCCAAGTTTTTTCTTGAGGTATGGCTTGAGTTCCAGGGACAAGGGAGTGGGGGACAACCCCGCAAGGCACGCTCCCGTTATTCATATTTTGGGATTCGGCATTTTCAGCAATGCCGAATTCGCAGTAAAAGCGCATTCAGCATTTTCTCCCATTATTTTCTCGCAATACCGCCTGATGTTGTTCAGAAATCTTCTTCATACACCAACTACTAACATTTAAGAATAACATCTCTTATGTGACTCATAAAACCAATTAAGTGTCAATAGCATTCTCTTACCACACTCAATTGGCAGAGACATTAAAAATGGTGCTGGATTGTCCACATGCTTGAAGGAGGACTGCTCATATTATGCTATGTGACCAGGGGGTATGTAATCATGGATTAGATTTTTATGGCTTAATCGGTCTTTCATTATAGGTGTAGCTACCTCCCAGCTTCATATATATTTATGTGTAGGATTTATAAAGCACAAGCCTAGCTGGGAAGCAACAGAGCGCTGTCCCTAGGGGACGCACCCAAGAGGTTACAAGTACAGTATGGGTGGTGGGGGTGGTATCAGAGGAGCTGGGATGGATAATGGGAGCAAGAGAGAGGTTCTGGAGGGGGAGAATTAGGGTAGAGGGGAGCGACCAGTGATTGGCTAGATATTCTTTGAAGAGTGGGGTCTTTGGGTTCTTCCTGAAGTGTAAGAAGAAGGGGACCAGCTTCACTGTTTGCCAGAGAGGATCCCACGCGCACGTCCAGAATGATTCCATGTTTGAGCTCTCAGAGTGTCACAGCATAGAGAGTTTCTCACACCAGAACCCTTGCTCTTTCATGTATGTATTATGGGGCTAGCATAGTAGGTCTCCTTTAAGCGGGGTTATTACTAAATATATATATATTCAGTGAAAAAACTTTGTTAAAGGGACGTTGTGATTAAGTTGCGCTACTAAAAACCTATCAACTTCAGTGACAAAACGTTGTTGAAGGGATGTTATGGTTTACTTGCCGTAACAGAAACCTATCACCTTCAGTGGAAAACCATTCTTTGAGGGACATTGCAGCTGCTTTGCACAAAAAGCAGTGTATCCATGTTATGGTTACAAGTAAAACCGAAAAACCCCAGAAATTCGCCAGTTATGGTAAGCGAAGCAAACATAACTCACACCATCACCGTGCCCTGCTAACAATAACACTCATGACATCAAAGATGATATCACAAATGTCCCTTTAACAAAGTTTTTTCAATGAATTTTATAGGTTTTCACCGGGATGCCATTATTTTGTGTATATGTACCATACAGCATACAAAATTGATGTCTTCATACCAATGAGCACAGTAACCACGAACAGGACGTCTGCTCGCATATAGCGGCTACCATTCATACTGCTGGAAACAGCACGAGTTCTCTTACATATTGCTACCATGCACTGAAGTTAATAAAGATGTAAAAATAGCACCATGTGTGTACATTGCAAGGAAAACAAAGTAAGTTAAGTGGGCAAACTCTGTACTTGTGAAACAAACAGACCAAAGGCATAGAGTGTGCACCATAATGTAGTGCACTGGTACATGAAGTGACATGTGCATGCAACAATATTACCGCACTGCCGCTGTACATGGAAACGAAGAAGGAAAAAGCAGAGTATTGGCAGCAGACCGTAACTGCAACGTGGCAACTGCACTGAAGTCTCTCGTATGATTACAGAACTTCTGCAGTGTACAACAACAGCAAACCATGTTTTTTTTGTTATACGTAGCAATTCTAAGCACCCTAGAATGGCTGGAAGAGAACGTCCCTCTTCAGTAACTGCATTGGCAAACAGCACAGTGTAAAAAGTAATGTAGGTAATCTGTATTGCTTTATGTAGACTTCACACATATGTTTGTGTGCAACAGAACATACTTCACATAGAAAGAACGCATCAGAAGCGGCACCTGTTCCGCAACAGCATATCACCAATCGAAATCAATGAGATGCTGTTAAAAGCAACGTACACAGGTTGGACATCAACATGGAACAATTGGTAAACAATTTGTACTACCCCTGCCCTGTCCTAATAGTGCCCATCTTTCTTACAAATCAAAATCATTGGCAATGTGTGCATAGCTGTTGATTTGGTGCTGTAATTGCATTGTGCGTCTGTAGCGCACAGTACTGCCCGAAATGCCTGCAGGTAAACAAAATGAAGGTTTCCTACTGAGAGCGCACCTGCCTCGCATATATCCAGTCACAATTCAAGTGTCCGTAGGACTGGCCTCATGTCTGCATGTTCTGACGCACTTTAAAGTAGTTGTGGCAACGGACGTCTGTCGGTTGCACTGCTGTACGTATGCGTATGTCATGCTCTGTCTGCTGGTAATGCCGCCCCTGTCGCCAACCATACTAATTCATGCGACGGGCTACAGCATTTGAAGCAGTCCTGCCGCGTACGGATTTCATTTTGCAAAGGTACCAACTTATGGTTGTGTCACGCTTTGGCTGCCTTAGCCCACTGGGAGCAAGGAGCACCATGCTGCAGTGTACAATGGGTGTATTAAATGGCCCATTGCTTTGAAGGATGAGCCGCTTGCCCTTTTATGACCCGTGAAACTGACCCAGCGTCCCTGCACTGAGCACCGTAAGGTTAAGTGGCAAGTTGTTGACTGCGGTTTGTACAGTTGCAGAAAACATTGCACTGTACAGACGACAGTCCGTAGTGAGGCTGGAAAATATCAATGCTCTTGCTGCTTGCTAACTCACAGACAGTTAAATGTAAGCACAATTAAGTAAACAAGAAAATGTTCGGATCTCAAAGAATATGAGTGCCCCATTGCAAAGGCACTGTGGCCGCGTGCAGCTGACTCAACAACTATCTTGTTGCTCCTCCTAATCAAACTGCGTCTCTCCTTATGAAAACCATTTGTTTATGGCAAAATGTACTCATCTCCATCAATGCTACAAATAGGGCTAATGTCGTGGCATGAAGTGACGGTAGTTTGCCTTCGATGCACAGATTGCTAAATTGGAAGACGTACAAATAGCAGTTTTGTGGCAGAATACATGTCTTACATTGTGCTGCAGATCAATATCTGCGAGAACCCGTTATATGTAGTGAGCCATTCAGACATATGACAGCACCAATTCGTAAGCAGTTTCGGACTAGTGCATCAGACGTAGGATCTCCACATTCGCTTTT
Organism: Ambystoma mexicanum; assembly: GCF_040938575.1. Classification (NCBI taxonomy): domain Eukaryota; kingdom Metazoa; phylum Chordata; class Amphibia; order Caudata; family Ambystomatidae; genus Ambystoma; species Ambystoma mexicanum. The sequence goes on from NC_090937.1 coordinate 278,355,612, forward strand.
CTATTGTATTGTTCATAGGAATCTGTAAAGGGTGCGTTTGTTCACAGGCAAGAAGAAAGGAACATAGTGGGTATTGGGAGCGAGTTGCAGGTTAGGACTTTCATTCGCAATACGTCTCCAAATCCCTGCCCACCCTTTGTACTAGCTATTGCAATTACCTGCAAAAATATATGCAGTGCTATATTATTTCATTGGTGACTATTTAGCAAACAATACCATTCCAACACATTCGTGCTCACACCACACCCACAACCCTTATTGCACAATCTCTTAGCCTCCACTGACCCATTTCCATGCGTGTCGTTTTGAAAATGGTCCAGATGTGGCACGTGTAACCCCGGAAGTAACGCAGTGTTTGCTGATTTTTCATGCTGGGGCGTGGCGGAATAAATTTCAACCAGGACAGCGCATTTCATATAAATTGGTGACTCTGAAAAGAGCCTTTTCTATGTTTGTTGTTGTAGATGCTTTGAAGGAAACACTCTTTTTATGGTTTTTAAAGACATTTTTATATTTCTAGACTCTGCCCATTCTTACAGTGCGCTCTTCAATGCATCCTGTAGATGGTACAAAGAAATACCATTGCCAATGTTGGACAAAGAATTGACATTGTCATGGAAGAAGTCTGCATTTTGGGAATCAATGATGTCATTGTTGCAGAAGAACATTGCAGAATCGCACAAAAAATGGCTATGCTTGCACTGATGACACACCTTCTGCCCTTTGGCTGTGAACAAACTACATGGCAACACTTCCAAACTCTTCTTGTTTTTATAGATGAAAAAAGAATTTTCGCAGTGGGATAAAAACTCTTCACCGCTTTCATCAATCTCTTGACATGATAAAACACATATGAACAAGGCGTGTAACCCAAATGCAGGGCTCCGTACTATATGACGACAACATGAAACGGAGCGAAAGTCACCACTTCTTTGCAAATGTCAAGGACAATGCCGAAACTGCACACATCGGCAGCGCACGACAATGCCTCCACTCCTTCCAACACGAAATTGCCACGCAAGCCCCTATCCTGGGCATACCGGTTTAAATCTACCACAAAGGCATCACCCAGTAACAGCACTTGACGTCTCTCCATGTCTGCCAGTCTGAGTGCACGAAGTAATGTAAAAAAATATTACCGCCCCTTCCTGTGAATCAGTCACATTCCTATTGGCCTGCATGCACAGAACGGCAGAATGTGGCACGTGCACTTCCCGAACTAGCGCAAGGGCTGCTGCCCAGCCAAGCAACAACATTCCTTCTTTCCTTTGCAGTACTTTTTTCCCAACACGCCCTCATTGGCTACTGTAAAATAGTCACACACGCTTCCACCAATCACATGCAAGACCTCTGCATCTAACAGTAGCACTTCTGTGCAAGACTCCTTATCTTTCTAGCGTTCAACATTCAGATTAGAAGTCTGTGGTGAAGGGCATGCACCTCCAATAGAAAGGTCTGTAAAAGCATCCAAGATTTCTGCATCCACATTCCTGCACATTGGCACCTATCAGCACAAAGTACAGGTATAAATATTTCCTGTACACTATTTTGACAAGTCTCTGTACACCCCACAACCACAAACCTTAATAAGCAAGGCCTTAGCCTCCACAGTCCCATAGCCATGCCTGCCATCCAGAAAAAGGCTGCACGTCGCACGTGTAATCCTAAAAGTACTGCAGTCTGCAGATGTCACTCACCGTACAGTGAAAGCCTAGAGCCAGAGACCACGTCTGTATTGTTCGGGGTTTGATTGAAGAGCTCGGGTTGGAGCCTTCACCTGAGCCTCCTCTCTATGAGGGAATAAACTCTTTTTAATGATATGATCCTCTACCGTAGTGGTAGCAGTACAAGGACCCGATCACTCAAAAGAGTGGGGAGAACGCACTGCCACGGAACCAGCTGTAAGGCAAGAAAAAGACCATGAGTAACAAGTGGAAGACTACGGAAACAATCAACAACCTTTCTAGGATATACCTGATGGATTCTCCATGGGTTGTTACTAGGAAACGCAGGTCAAGGTTTTACCTACAAAACAAAGCACTGTTATAATAACCAATAGCTAATCAGGAGTTACACTACTTATTCAGCGGTTGTTCTTACCACTATATGCACTGGCTATTTCTTCCAGGGAAACAACGGCAGGTACAAAATTAAAAAAAAGGAATATTAGTTAGGAAACTACCCCTAAACGGCACGAGGAGCGCTCTAGATCCAGGTTGGTGCACGCACAGCAGGGCGTCCTTAGTGTACTTGCCGGTATGAGGTTTTTGATACCAGTAAGTAAAGTTAATGGTAAAGAGCATTCAAAGTTAATACCTGGATTTGTAGTAGTTCCCCAGGTTTGGAACTGAGAAATAAGGAAATGGAAACCAGAAGGTAAACAACTGCAATAGCTCAACTTAATTGTTTGCATGCAATGTCCTGGAGCAGCGAGAGATGAGGGCAGCGTGTAGTTGGAGAAGTGGGCGGGGCTACATCACACGCCAGGAATATAGGCAGTAGCTGCGACCAGGGGACCACAAGGTACGTTGTAGTCCAGCACAATGTGAAGTATGGAAAGCCAGGATACGTTCTGGGTCAATTAACAAACTGAGATGTCAGGAGCAAAATCGCAGCGCACAGCAGTTCCGTTGAAATAGCCAGGGGTCTGTTTAGAGGCGAGCAGGAATGAGGACAAAACGTGAGCCAGAAGAAGTCTGTATGACCGCCAAAAAAGGGTACACAAGAAATACAAGAGCAGCCTTAAAGAGGTAAGAATAATGAAGATGTGACTTCACGGAGTAACTTCAAATAGAAGCAGTGACTCCCAAGTTATGGTTGTTTTTGTTGGTGGAGCGCCGTAATGATCAGTGAGGTCAGAGCGGCAGTGTAATCACGCAACCCAGGCAGCATGGGTAATGTAGTCTAGGATGCATAAATTAATGGCTCCCTCGTAGCTTCCATTGAAAAAAGAAAGGAGCCACATAACGCTGCACACCGCAGGGTAGGGCTACAGGAGAAAGAAAACGAGTTTTGCCACCCTGTGAGTTGAAGGAATACAACGGCCGCCTGAGTGTGCGGTGGCGAAGTGTAACAGTATCCACCCTCAAAGGCAGCGCTAACCCCTTGCGGGAATGGAAACGAAGCACCAAGGCAGGCGAGTGAATGTTACAAAGCGGTTCCCAGGATCCGACCTCCGGACCATAGCCCTTCCAGCCCACCAAGTAATATGGACACCCCCTCCGTAGGCAGTAGTCCACTATATCCGGCACCTCATATTCCAGATCTCCATCCACACAAACAGAGGGCAGACGAATAGGCAGCCTAATAGAGGGAGGACATGGTTTCAACAGGCTAACATGGAAGACAGGATGTATCTTCCATGAGAAAGTCAAGGAGAGATGCACCGTCGCTGGGTTGATGATTGCCGCAACAGGATACGGCCCCACGTAAGGTGGGAGAAGCATACGCTTGCTAGGGATTTTCAGGTTGCATGTGGAAAGCCAGACTTTCATGCCCACACTGTACACCGGAGCCGGGATACGGCACCAGTCAGCATAATGTTTAGCTCGTTTTTTGGGCACGAAGCAGTTGAAAATGGACTGAACGGTGTACCTCCTTGAGGTTCCTAACACAAGACCGAGCCGCTGGGTTGTCCACAGGAAGAGCCAGATCCAAAGGCAGGGGTCGAGGATGCAGCCCATATTGTCATGAATAGCCGGTTTCGACCCTTCTGGACTTCATGGTCCATGATGCACTGCAGCATTAACTCTGCGACCCATCCAAGATGGCCGATGAGTCAGAACTGTTGCAGTCTAGTCTTTGCGTGCACTCACCAGCTTCCTAGAAAACCAGCACGCCCCCGTGGCTCCGCACGTCTCAACTCTACCCCTACGAGTTACTAGACGTTGTTCGAGTTCGCTCTCTGTGCTTCGTGCATTCCATCTTCCTCATTGTTCCTGGAACCCCTCTCCCCTTTATCCTTACCTTCCAATATCTTCCTTCCTGGATTTATTGACATTGTTCCTGGAAATCGAACGCTACCGGCTTGGCAGCCGGCTTCCACGCAGAAACCCGAGGACTCGCATTCCGGCTTGTACAAGTCACGGTCGGTGAAAAAGAAAGAAGCCTCGTCCCGGAAGAACACAAGCAAGGAGAAAAAGGTGAGAAAGAAGGAAGCTTGTGACAGATTGAGATGCCTAGACCCTGATACGGAAACAGATATGGAAGCGGCAGTCCAAGACCTCATGAGAGGTATGCAAGAATTAACTACCGAGGTCCAAAATCTCAAAGCCGAAAATACAGCTTTAAAACAGCTGGTTCTATCCCGGGATTCCACAGTCAAAGAAAGCATTCTGGTAGGAGGTGTTGTGGACAAGTATGATGGATCTTCTAGGTCCCTGCGTTCCTTCCTAGATTCATGCTTAGTGCACTTCACTTTCAAACCCTACTATTTTTCAACACTGCGAGCAAAGGTTGGATTCATGATAACCCACTTAACGGGTAATGCCTTATCCTGGGCAACTCCCTTGGTTAATTCGGGAAATCAACTTTTAGATAACTACGAAGGATTTGTGGATGCCCTAAAATCCATGATCGATTGACCAGAGCTTGTCTACAGTGCACAAGAAAGACTTCTTGAATTTAAGCAAGCGAGTCAGGATATGCTCTCTTATGTGACTCGCTTCAAGGAGCTAGCTAAAGAAGGCTTTACGTGAGTACCTGGATACCAACTTGACAAATGGAACCATCTGGACTTCAAAGTCTCCCGCTGGTGCGTCTTTGTTTTTTGTTCCCAAGAAAAACACAAAGGAGTTAAGACCCTGTTTGGATTACCGTGGTCTTAATCAATGTACCCCCAAGGACCATTATCCATTACCATTCATTTCTGACATCCTGGAGGCTGTTCGAGGAGCTGTTATTTTCCCCAAACTCGACCTTAGGGGTGCTTACCATCTCATTAGGATTAAGGAAGGTGATGAATGGAAAACAGCCTTTAGAACACCTTTTGGCCACTTCTAATATTTGGTCATGCCCTTCGGTCTTGCCAATGCTTCTGCAGTATTTCAACGATTCATGGACAGAGTGTTTTCAGATATGTTCTTCCTTTTTGTTATCGTATACCTGGATGATATATTGATTTATTTTAAAGATCCTCAGATTCATCAAGAGCATGTTAAGGCAGTTCTGCAGCGATTACGAGAAAACAAACTCCTGGCCAAACCTGAAAAATGTCTATTTCATGCTCAAACCGTTCATTACCTTGGATTTGTGCTGAGTACTAATGGAATTGGAATGGATCCGGGTAAGATAGATTCCATACTTTCGTGGCCGGTGCCTACCACTGTGAAGCAGATACAATCCTTCTTGGGGCTTGCACATTTTTACAGAAAATTTATTCCAACATTTTCTGAAATTGTACATCCCATCGTGAAACTTTTAAAGAAGGATACACGTTTATTTGGTCTACATAACAAGAGAAGGCCTTCCAACATCTAAAAAGAAAATTCACTCAAGGTCCTATCCTAGCCCAGCCCGACACTGATTGAACCTTCCTGGTGGAAACAGATGCTTCTGACTATGCCATTGGGGCAGTACTAAAACAAGAATTTGAGGACACGATGGAACATCCAATTGCCTACCTGTCCCGTACATTGATGCCAAGTGAATGCCATTATTCCGTCCTGGAGAGGGACCTATTGGCCAACCGACAAGCATTCACTGATTGGCATCATTTACTCCTGGGAGCTAAATATCCAGTGCAAGTACGAACAGATCATCAGAATTTACAAGTACTACAATCCCTGGAATGTAGAAACAGTCGCCAGGCCCGTTGGGCCTTCTTTTTTCGCACAGTACCAGTTTCAAATTAACTACCTTCCTGGAATCAGTAACATTGTCGCAGACGCCTTATCCAGACGTCCTGAGTACGAATCTGTCGAGGTCAGGGCCTTTCCCAAGACCTTTCCAAAAACTGTGTTTGAGGCACAAGCTAAATTCCTCCTGGATGACATCCCTGCTCATACGTCTTCCTCTGATCTCTGGAAAGAATACACCCGGAATAATCAATGGAACCTGAACACAAAAGATGGTTATCTCTTCAAGGACAAACGACTGGTCATCCCTACACAAGGACTGAGAAATAAAATCATGAATCTCTGTCATGACACCTTTCATTCAGGACATCGAGGCATTACTACTACCCTTCATCTCATACAGAGGCAATTCTTGTGGCCAAGAATGACTAATGACATAAGAACCTACATCCAATCCTGTGCTGTGTGCAATCAAAACAAACATGACAATAGGAGACCTGCTGGTCTTCTGCATCAACCTACATTACCAACACGTCCTTGGGAGTTCATTGCTACAGATCTCATTGTGGAATTAACCCCATCCCGGGGATATACGACTATAATGGTTACAATTGACTTGTTTACCCACACAGCTCATTTCACACCGCTGTTCAAATTACCCTCTTCACTTGAACTTGCTGGAATATTTATTGAACACATATTTAGGCTCCATGGATTACCTTCCAAGATCATCTCTGACAGAGGTCCCCAGTATATTTCCCAGTTCTGGAAACACCTTTGCCAAATACTAGGCATTCAGCGGGCATTGTCTTCAGGATACCATCCCCACACCAACGGGATCACAGAAAGAGTTAACCAGACTTTAGAACAATATCTTTGCTGCTTTGCTAGCAAGGTCCAGGATGATTGGTCGCTATTGATTCCGGTAGCTGAATTTGCTTACAACAATTCAGATCATTCAGCCATCAAGACAAGCCCATTTTTTTGCAGTCAAGGATTCCATCCTTCAGTTTTACCATCAGTTTTACCACATCCTACTCCTGTACCTGCAGTTGATTCCTAGATTGAAAAGTTGCTAAATGTTCACAAGGATGCTAAGGAACATCTGGAAAAGGCCAGGATAGCCGTAAAACGATATGCAGATGCCAAGCGGAGAGCTAGCCCTTCTTATTCAATAGGGGATGAAGTCCGGCTATCCTCCAAACTCCTTCCTCGACATCTACGGCCTAACAAACTGGCTTCTAAGTATAATGGACCTTTCACCATCAAGGAAATCATTAACCCAGTGGCATATCGACTTCAGCTCCCAGAATCCTGGAAAATAATTCATCCGGTCTTTCATTCTTCCTTATTGAAGCCATATGTACAATCCAATCAGACAGTTCCTAGACCTAATCCTGTGCTCATCAACGATCAGGTTGAATTCAAAGTCTCCAGGATTTGTGATTCCAGGTATAGACGAGGACAACTACAATACTTGGTTGAGTGGAAAGGTTACCCCCCCCAGCGAGGGCACCTGGGAACAAGTTTCTAACATGAATGCTCCTCGTCTACTGCAAAGGTTTCATCGTATACACCCGGGCAAACCTGGTGGGTCCGGGCTCAGGAGGAGGCATGCTGTCATGAATAGCCGGTTTCGACCCTTCTGGACTTCATGGTCCATGATGCTCCGCGGCAATAACTCTGCGACTCATCCAAGATGGCCGACGAGTCAGAACTGTTGCAGTCTAGTCTTTGCGTGCAATCGCCAGCTTCCTAGAAAACCAGCACGCCCCCGTGGCTCTGTGCGTCTCAACACTACCCCTATGAGTTACTAGACGTTGTTCAAGTTCGCTCTCTGTGCTTCGTGCATTCTATCTTCCTCATTGTTCCTGGAACCCCTTGCCCCTTTATCCTTACCTTCCGATATCTTCCTTCCTGGATTTATTGACATTGTTTCTGGATATCGAATGCTACCGGCTTGGCAGCCAGCTTCCACGCTGGAACTCGAGGACTTGCGTTCCAGCTTGTACAAGTCACGGTCGGTGAAAATGAAAGAAGCCTCGTCCCAGAAGAACACAAGCAAGGAGAAAAAGGTGAGAAAGAAGGACTCTTGTGACACATATAGAGCAAAAAACAGGGACACCCCAGAGGCCGAGTGTACGGAGCTGTTATAGGCATATTCAGCTGGAGGAAGCATAGCCTTCCAGGTGGACTGGTACTGTAGACAAAGACATCAGAGATATTGCTCCAAAGTGGCATTGGGCCTCATTAGGAGTTTGGAGGTAACCATGGCGCTATTAGCGCCATGGCTACCTGCAAATCCTTACCGACTCCGCCCTGGTGAATGGAGCTATTAATGCCCCATTCCAAGGTTGACGGGGGCGGTAATTCCCCCTTCATCAGGGCCCTTCCCCATTCCCATTTGACCCCCCATAGGGCCAAATGGGAATGGGGAAGGCGCTAATAACGGTACTGCAAATTGCGGTACCGTTATTAGCACCAAAGTCCCTTTGCGGGTCCCGTCCTTAACGCCGGTAACACCAGGCGTTAAGGGAGGACCCGCAAAGGGAACTCGTAATAGGGCGGTAAGGGACTACCGGTACCAGTGCCCTTACCGGTACCGGTAATCCCTTACCGCCTGGGTCGTAATGAGGCCCATTGACTCTTTCGGTCTGGCCATCAGTTTGTGGATAGTAAGCAGAGCTAAAGCGATCATCGATGCAAAGGGAGCGTGTCAAGGCCTTCCAAAAACGCAAGGTAAATTGAGACCCGCGATCCGAGAAGATCACTGAAGGCAGGCCAAAAAACCTGAAGATGTTTTTAAGGAACAAAGCTGCCAGTGCGGTGCCGAAGGCAATCTGATACAAGGTACGAAGACCGCCATCTTCGTGAAATAGTCCACAACAACCCAAATGGTGTCAAACCTACCCACTGGAGGCAAGTTGACATTGAAATCCATGGATATTCCATGATCTTTGTGGTACTGGGAGAGGTCGTAAGAGACCCATGGGTTTTGAGTGTGAGGACTTACACCGAGAACAAACAAAACAAGAAGCCAGGTAGTCAACAACGTGCTTGGGCATTGAGGGCCACCAGGCCCAGCGGGCGGATGGCTTCTAGGGTCTTCTGTTGCCACGGGTGCACTGCCAACAGTGTGTCATGAAACGAGGTAAGTGCACGCAAATGGGCCTTCCCTGGAGGTAAGTACAATCGACCCTGAATATACGGCAAGCCCTGCACGATGTCAAGATTAAGATCAGCGCACTCCACAGCATGAGACGAAACCCAGTCCGTGATCAGAGAACACAGACGGTTGAAGAGTGCACGCACAGAATACCCAGCATGGCAAAACCAAGGGACGATCCGTCGTGATTTTCTGAGGACCGGGAGCCAGGCGAGACAGAGCGTCAGCACCAGTGTTGAATCGTGCAGGACGGTAAGTAATGGAGAAATTAAATTGTTGAAAGAAGAGATGCCACCGAGCCTACCGAGCCTAATGGGCGGTGAGGCACTTCATGGACTTGAAGGCCAACAGACTCTGATGGTCGGAGAAAACAGTAACAGGATCCTGGGCACCCAACAGATGATGTCTCCATTCAGAAAATGCTTCCTTAATGGCCAACAGTTCCCTTTCGGTAATAGGATAATTCATTTCGTACTGAGTGAGTTTCCTTGAAAAGAAGGCAATGGGATGGGTTTCCCCCGAATCGGGACAGCGCTGAGACAATACAGCATCAACTGCAGATCCTGAGGCATCAGCCTCAACATAATAAGGCAATAAGGGATTAGGGTGTTGTAAAACAGGAGCAGAAGAAAAGGCTACCTTTAGGGCGTCAAAAGCCTGCTGGGCTTCTGGATTCCAATGGTAGGGCTGCCTGGAGCTAGTTAAGGCAGACAATGGAACCGAAATGGCCAAAAAGGAATGTATAAACCTTCTGTAAAAATTTGAAAATCCCAAGAACGACTAGAGTTCCTTGACACTAGTTGGTATGGGCCAGCCCAAAACAGCCTTGACTTTGGAATGACTCATACGAATGCCATGGTTAGTGAGATCATAACCACGGTGTCATGATCTCTGCTTCCAAAAGGTCAGGGTTTTCCCAACTCCCTTGGAAGCAGATCCATAACCCAGGTTCCGAGTGCCAACCAGTCCCAATTGGGACCTTTTGGACCCAGTCCTGGCGCCAGTGGCACCAGGCTCATAAATATGCCCAGTCCCAGCGCTGGAAGCGCCGGGCTCATAATGCTTGGGTGGACTTACCTGCAGCAGACCATGCTGCTTACTTGCCTGCCAGTTGAGCCTCTGATCCTCTTCTGTTTGGAACTACTTTTCCTGTTGGGTGGGGCAGGAGCCACTCCCTAGATTCAGAACACTGGAACTCTTCTGGAAAGCAGGAACTCTTTTCTTACCTAGGCGTGGCTGTGGAAGGAGACACCTAAGCACTACAGGAGGCTATTTAAACCACACCCGATGGATGAATCTTGCTTTGCGTTATTCTGCATCCTCTGCAGCAGAACGCTCATCGTGTCTTCTGCATCTGATCCTGGGCCTAAGGAAAAAGGCTTACCATCCTGAATCCAGTCTTCAGCAACACCTATAAAGACAAGAAAGAACAGGTTAGCATTACGGTCTTCAGTGACAGCTCTTCACTTACCTGGTCCATCGGCTGTCACCAACGCCTCGCGCTGCATTCCGGCATCTGAAAGACAAAGGCTTACCTACTCTTCGTGCGCTCCGGAGGTCTTCACACTGCATTCCGGCATCTGAAAGACAAAAGTTTACCAACTCTTCACACGCTCCGGAGGCCTTCGGCGCTGCATCCCGCATCTGAAAGACAAAACAAGGTGCGTTTAAAGACATTGGGGAACTTTAATACTCACGTGCCATTACTCCTTTCCACATCTAACCCAGTGGGTATTCCGGCACCCTGCAGCCGCTCCGAACTTGTACCTGCAAAATAAAAAGACAGTTAGAGCGCATCGTGAAGCAGGCAACAAGCGCTTACTTACGTGCTTCCAGGCGCTTCTATTCATCACACGGGCCCATTTCCAACTCACTTCAGCCCGTCATCCGCCATCGCCGGAACCCTGCAAAACAAGAAACATCATTACTAAAGACTTTAAAGACATTAGAACTACTCGAAACTTACCGTTCGTGCAGTAAACGACGGACAGCAGTCCTCTGAAGTCAAGAGGCCTGCTCCCCTTATCCAGTGAAGAAACTGGTTACAGCACCCTGCCCCGCGGCAGATGGAGAGCACGGCGTTCACTTACCTAAGGTGAGAGCGTTAACCTTTGGGGTTCTACAGGAGAAGAGAAAGGGAAGAAGAGAGAGACATTCAATAACCCAGTTCCTTAATCCCATACTTTCTATCTGCAGACATCTTACCCTTCGAGTCAGACATACAGTGCACAGAGGTCCAGCCCAAAGAGCCAGCCGTGTGTTACACATCACCTTTGAAGATACGGTATACGCCCAGTCAAGACCGGCGCCTCTACGGGAATCAGGTGAGCGTTACACACGGAGAGGCACTTCAGTGGTGTTAAAGACACATTTTTCAGCCTTTACAAACAAATGATTTTCTCTGAGCCGTTGCAGAACAAAACGCACATGATCGACATGTGCCTCTACAGATAAGGAGTAAATCAAAATATCACCTAAATACACCATCACAAACTGGTCAAGGCAGTCATGAAAATATCGTTCGTAAAGGCTTGGAATGTGGCCGGAGAGTTGCATATGCCGAATGGCATAACCAAATACTCGTACAAGCCATACAGCGTCTTGAACGTGGTTTTCCATTCCTCCCCTTTGCGGATATGCACTAAATTGTACACAGCCCGGAGATCTAATTTCGTGAAGATAGCAGAGGATCCGAGCTGATCCAGGAGGACTGATATCAACGGGAGGGGGTACTGGTTCTTTATTGTGACGGCATTTAATGCCCTATAATCAATGCAAGGGCGGAGGTCGCCTTCTTTCTTTGGGACAAAGAAAAGCAGTGAAGCTACTGGCGACCTGGAAGGCCGTATGAAACCAGTGGCCAGGGCTTTATAGATGTAATTGTAAGTGAGTATACTCTGCCCGCTGGGATTTTAGCTACGGGTATGAGGTCATTGAGACAGTCATGAGGGTGATGCGGAGGCAGATGTTCAGCCCCACCTTTGTCGAAGACATAGTGGTACGATGAGTACTCAGTAACAGCAGAGACAGCTCCAATGAGAGCTGATGAGGCCACTAAGGCCTGACAGGAGGAACCAGAGGAGACACTAGTGTTCTGAAAACACTGTTTGTTGCAGAGAGACAATGGAAACTGGACATTTCTCTTAGCCCAGTCAATGGCTGGATTATGCTGCTGTAACCACGGTATCCCCAAGATTACTCGGAACTGGGGAGCCTTGATGAGATCATAAGAGATTGCCTCCACATGCCCTTCCTCCCACATGCCCTTCCTCCGTTTGCATCCGGAGGTCATTTGTTTTTTGGGTAACCATCCCAGAGACCAATGAAGTGCCATCCATGGCATGGACGGTTTCAGGATGTGCCTTGGATAACAACGGAATGTTCTGGGAAACAGCATAATCATAGTCCATGTAATTACCCGTGGTTCCTGAATCAATGACCGCCAAGGAGGAAAAAGATGTGTCAGGAGCAGTGGCGAAAACCACGGGCCGATTGACAGGAGCAGTGTTTTTTTCTGAAGAGTCCAAAGAGAGAACCCCTGGCGTAGGGACTCTAGCTATTGCTGGGTTCTGGCGTTTCCTGCCTTCTTGGTGGTTTTTTCAGACAATCCTTTAACTGGTGTTCAGCTGACCGGCAGTACATACAAAGGTTGACACTGCAGTACTCTCTTTGAGCAGGTGTTAGAGGTCCCCGAACAGCCCGGACCTGCATTGGTTCCGGTATTGTAGTGGGTAAACCAGTGGTGTCCGGCAAGGGAGCAACTGGCGCGGCCGGCTTGCGTTCACCCTTTCTTTCAGCCCCCCATGCATCAATCTGTAATACCAGATCAAGGAGTTCACCAAATGTAGACAGGACCACTGGCACAGTGGCTAGTATGTCTTTGAGTTCTTCAAACAATCCTTTATAGAAAACAGCTGATTTCTTTTCTTCCGGCCAATCCGTCTCAGCTGCTAACTGGTTGAACTGGGTAAGGTATGCAAACAGAGAGGTCATGCCTTGGCACAAGTTCAGGAATTCCAAGTCAGTAGCCTGAGACTCATAGCGAGTACCGAAGACTCTATGCATGGCTGTTATCAGGGCATCACAGTCATATAGCAAGTAGCTGTTTGACTCGAGCAAAGGGTTTGCCTATGCCGCTGCTGAACCACCTAGGTGGGAAATCATGAATGTGACTTTAGTGGTCGATGTGGGAAAAGCCGTAGGACGGCATAGAAAATGCAATTTGCATTGATTAATGAAGCTCCTGTAGTTTTTTGGGTCACCAAGAAACCATTCAGGGGGGGGCAATGGAAACTGTGAGGCCATTAGTATCGGTGGCGCAGCAAACCCTGCACCCGAGGCTGAAGAGGCCTCTGAAGTTGATGCAGTAGCATTAGACGTGTCGACCCCCAGAGTTTGGAGAGATGGAAAGCTCCGAAGGCCATCAATACTATGATGTATGGCGTCATGGGCAGCTGCCATGTCTGCCCTAAATTCAGCCACCAAACGAACCACAGCGGCTAAGGGATCCTCTCCTTCCATGACTTCTATTTTTGTCACTCACCGTATAGTGAAAGCCTGGAGCCGGAGACCACGTCTGTAGTTTTCGGGGTTTGATTGAAGAGCTCAGGTTGGAACCTCCACCTGAGCCTCCTCTCTATGAGGGAATAAACTCTTTTTAATTATATGATCCTCTACCGTAGTGGTAACAGTACAAGGACTTGATCACTCAAAAGAGTGGAAAATAAGGAACTGCCAAGGAACCAGCTGTAAGGCAAGAAACAGACCATGAGTAACAAGTGGAAGACTATGGAAACAATCAACAACCTTTCTAGGATATACCTGATGGATTCTCTGTGGGTTGTTACTAGGAACGCAGGTCAAAGTTTTACCTACAACACAAAGCAGTGCTATAATAACCAATGGCTAATCAGGAGTTACACTACTTATTCAGAGGTCGTTCTTACCACTATATGTACTGGCTCTTTCTTCCAGGGAAACAACGGCAGGTACAAAATTTAAAAAAAGGAATATTAGTTAGGAAATTACCCCCGAATGGCACGAGGAGTGCTCTAGATCCAGGTTGGTACTCGCACAGCGGAGCGTCCTTAGTGCACTTGCAGGTATGAGGGTTTTGATACCAGCACGTAAAGTTAATGGTAAAGAGCGTTCAAAGTTAATATCTGGATTTGTAGTAGTTTCCCAGATTTGGAACCGAGAAAAAAGGAAACGGAAACCAGAAGGTAAACAACTGCAATAGCTCAACTTACTTGTTTGCATGTAATGTCTTAGAACAGCGAGAGACGAGGGCGGCGTGTAGTTGGAGAGGTGGGCAGGGCTACACAACACGCCAGGACAATAGGCAGTAGCTGCGAGCAGGGGACCGCAAGGTACGTTGTAGTCCAGCACAATGTGAAGTATGGAAAGCCAGGATACGGTCCAGGTCAATTAACAAATTGAGACGTCAGGAGCAAAATCGCGGGGCAGAGTAGTTCTGTTGGAATACCCAGGGGTCTGTTGAGAGGTGAGCAGGAACAAGGACAAAACGTGAGCCAGAAGGAGTCCGTATGACAGGCAAAAAAGAGTCTGGTACACAAGAAATGCGAAAACAGCCTTAAAGAGGTAAGAGCAATGAAGACGTGACTTCACGGGAGTAACTTCAAATAGAAGCAGTGACTCCCAAGTTATGGTTGTTTTTGTAGGTGGAATGCCGTAATGATTAGAGAGGTCAGAGCGGCAGCGTAATCACGCAACCCAGGCAGCATGGGTAATGTAGTTCAGGATGCATAAGTTACCGGCTCCCTCGTAGCTTCCATCGAGAAAAGAAAGGAGCCACATAATGCCGCACACCGCGGGGAGGGCTACAGGAGAAAAAAAACAAGTTTTGCCACCTTGTGAGTTGAAGGAATACAATGGCCGTTTGAGTGGGCAGTGGCGAAGTGTGACAGCAGAGTTATGTTACTATGAAAGGGAGGGAGAAAGAACTCTGAAAAAGGGTAGAATACTTTGTGTTTAGCAGTGGCTTTGGAAAGGGGACGATTTTTTTGTATTACTTGTTGTGACGTGCTTTCATACGACTCTCTTTTCTCTTCATATGACTTCCTATTGTGGTTGGCTGCTTACATTTTCACCAAATGATGGTCAAAGCTTCATGCACAGTGCAAAAGGAAATAGCATTGTCTCAATGGTGGTGAACTATTGCATATTTCCCGACTTCGTATTCTCATAGCAAGGGGAGAACATACCAGCAACCCGCATCAATTCACACATGCTTCTTTTTATAAAACGCCATCCGAACTCTGGCTGACAACACACTCCACTGGCTTGGGTGCACACTGCTCTTGGTGGAATGCAGGAGAAACTGACCTTGGCAAAGGGAAAAATCCCCATCACTGCATTCATCAACTTCTTGAGGTGACAGAGCAACAGTCCACACGACATGGAACCCAAATATAACGCTCCACGACAACGTGACCCATAGTGACAGACGCCACATATCTGCAAAGCTGAACCATACCACCAAAACTGCACTCATACAGACTGCCCCAGTCAGCATCCACTCCTTCCAATCTGAAATTAGCGGTCATGCCTCTTTGCTCGGCATCAATGTGTAGATGTTGCATAAACGTTTCACCCACGATAAGCACTGTCTGTCTCTCCATTTCTGCCAGCCTCACAGCACACAGATTTCTGAACAAATAGTACTGCCCCTTCCTGTAAAGCACACCCTCAACACCTAATTGCATAATCCCTGCACTTCCATTTCCATGGCCACCATGCTTATAAGGCCAGGATGTGGCAAGTGGGCTTCCCAATGTACCGTGAGGTCCACGCCCCGGTACAGCAGCAGTGGTTCGTCCCTTTCCACTATTTGTTTTCCACCACTACCTCATTGGCTACGGGTAAGCAGTCACTCAGGCATCCACGAACGCCATCCAAGATGTTACCATCTAACACTAGTAGTTCTGCATAGCACTGCAAAAGTACTGTACTAAATAAGCCTGCAAGTGTGCCGTCATTACAACGCACGTCTACTAGAAAATTCAGCAAAACGTTGCAAGATTTTTGCATCCACATTCATCCACATGACCACCCATCACCACAAAATGGAGGTATGCTACCTTGTCCCGCCGTATGTGTACAAATCTGTTGGAAGTGCCTCTGCGCACGGTATGTGGCACTGAGCGTCCATTACGGTCTTAAAAAAGCATACTGTTTCTTTTCTATCCCCTACCATGAAGTGGCACTTCAATGGTATGTGCTTGCAGAAACTCTGTGTTGTCCTTCCACAAATGCTACAATCTCTTTTCCCCACTAACCCATCTCCTACATAAATCGTAAACATATCCCACCCACAGCAGCACTTAATGTATTGTACCAACAGAAAGGAAGTTTCCATAAGGTGACTGTATGCACAGCTGTGCTTCTCTCTAGTCAGGACTGTTGCAACAGCCTTGTTTTAAATATGCCCGCTTGTACTCTCGGCCCTCTGCAACTCCTCGAGAATAGTTCTGTATGCCTAACAGATGCACCACCACCTGATGTCTGCACTGATCTTTGCATTTGGCACAATCAAGCCTTATTTTCATTTATTGTCATTTGTTCACCTTCTCGTGTACTGCACTTTCCCCTCCCCCTACCCATTCACTTGGGTGCTCCAAGTGACACCCAGCCTAGTAGATTTGTTATCACTGTCTCCCCTCTGTTCCGCCTTCCTTGCCTTGTTGCGCCTTGCACCACTTTTGCATAGGCCCATTAGGAATGCCAACTCACATGGCATCATACACACATTCCAATCATTACAACAGGATGCCTGCCACGTACCTTGTACACTTCCCAGGATTTTCCCCCCTACTCCAACATCTACAAACTGTGGAAAAGTTATTGCATAAAATCAGCACTGAATGCATGCTACCAACTTCAAACTAGTACAGACAGTTCATGCATACAAACAGGATGCTTGCCCCTTACCTTGCACACTTCACTGTAGCCATCTGTGCTTTTATATACAGAGACCTTTTGCCACAATTCTTGCGTACACATCACAACCACAAACCTTATGCACAGTCCCATTTCCATTGCGCTTACCCTGAAAATGTCCAAAGTGGCACATGTAATCCTGAAACGACCGCAGAATCTGCAGACTTTTTGTGCTAGCAAGGTAGTGGGTGGGGGAAGGCGGAAAGGTTAGGGGATTGGATCTTTAGTGGTCCCACTGAAAAGTTTACTTTTTTTTTTTCATTTTTTTTCTTCACGTTTATTTTTTTTTGTTCATGCATGCCAACAACCATTTTTGTTCTTTCTCTTTGTATAATTTTCTGTTTGCTTCTCCTCCTTCCATTTTTACCGATTTATAGGCAACGTCTCTTGCACAGTGTAAAAGGAAAAGGTATTGCCAATGGCGTTCAAAGAAATGCCATTTGCCTTGAAGCACTGCACATTTTGCAACTTCATGCTCTCATAGTGCATGGACAACACCCCTTCACTGGACATAAATGCAGATATGGTTCTGTTTGTAAGACACCTTCCGAGCTCTGGCTGGGGACAAATTACACCGACATGGTCTCATGCTCCTCTTGGTGGAACAGTTAAGAAAACGACCTTGGCAGTGGCAAAAATCAGCATCACTGCAATCATCAACTTCTTCAGGTGATGTAGCAAACATCCACATGGCATGCAACCCAAATGTAAAGCGCCATAATGCACCACCACACCTTCAACAGTAACAATAGTGGCCACATATCTTCAAAGGCGAACCATCCCGCCGAAACTGCATGCATACAGACTGGCCTAGAAAGCATCCACTCCTTCAAACCCCCAATTACCAGCTATGCCTCTTTGCACAGCATACCTGTGCTGATCCTGCACAAATGTATCACCCACGATCAGCACTTTGCGTCTGTCCATCTCTACCAACTTCATTACACAGAGTATAGGGAAACAGTAGTACCGCCCCTTCCTGTAAACAACTTCCATCACAAGTGATTCCATAATCCCCACAATTCCATTCGCATGCCCACCATTTTAGGAATGGCAGGATGTGTTGCATGCACATTCCCAGCTACATTGATGGCTACACCCCAGGAAAGCACACAGTCCTTCTCCCCTCTGCACTGTTATTCTTCCAGCTGTCCCGCATTCAGTACTCTACAATAATCATGCATGCATGCAGCAATCACAGGCTAGAACTCTGCCTCCAACACTATCATTTCTGTAAAGCACTACATTGTAAGTGATTTCAATCCAGCACTCCAACTAAGCCAATGCCTAGTAAGGGATGCCTAATGGAAACCCTTATTTATATATTTTTATGTCAAAAGTTCATTTAATTCTGGATGATGTACCCTTATATAACGCCCCTCTCTTTGAATTCCCCCGGTCTCACTGAACCAATAAATAGGTTTGTTTTGCAAATTAAAAGATTTATTTGAAAAATTGAACAATATATATATCACACTTTTATAAATATGGATAATATCTGAATATCACACTTATGAATTTGAACAATGATCAGCAATGGGTAATCTTAAATATCAACAATCTCTTTAATCAATTAGGAGTAGGAATGGGAAGAATAATGTAGCAGAGAATACTTTGTATGGGTTCAAGAAAATGCAATGATAGGAAGAATGCAACACAGAAATAAAACTTGATATGACTTCAATCAAAAGACAATATGATCACTCTTTCCCCCTGTTATTACTCACTCCCCCCAATATGCAATATGAAGATATGGAATGAGGGCACACAGGTATCAGGAATAACCATCAACAATGCAGTTCAATTCCACTTCCCCCCCAGCAAGCAGAGAGAAACAGGGCTGATTTTAAACAGGTCAAAGTGCTTTTAAATGTGGTTTGAATTGAATGGGAAAAATGCTAAAAATTATTTTCATTCGCTAAATGAGATTCAGAACTAGTGAGGGTTGCTTTGGATGGGTTCAGGTCAACACTAGCAATGAACATAGAATGATTAGTAGATGGAAAACGAAATTCAGAAGTTGAAAAAGAGAAATAGCTGTTTTTCTATGGAGTGAAATTTAGCCAAATTGCAAATCGCGGCACCTTTTCCGCGTGCGGGAAACGTGATTGCGGAAAAACTATAAGGAATTGGAATGTCGTTTTGGGTTTGTTTTAAAGCTGAGGATGTTAGCTTCAAAATGACATTTAAATTATTTCTAGGACATGTGGTTCAAAAGTTAGAGGTTTTTGTGAAGGTAGATTTTTCATAAACAGAGTCAACATTTCTAAATGACAGATTGCGCTTTAAAGATTCAGAACCAATATGGATTTATACTACGGGGCTATGAAAGTACAAGATACCCAACGGGACAACCACCAGAACAGGCTTCTTCCACTCTGATTGTGTCATGATGCCTACCCCCGGAGCATCAGGCCAGGCCCAGCACCCCCAGAAGCAGGCATCATGCCCTCGGGTAAAAGCCCAGCGGCCCCTTATAGGGACTCTTTGGACTCAGTCCTGGCACCTTTGGCGCCAGGCTCATGTTGGACATCAGTCCTGGCGCCATGGGCGCCAGGCTCATAAAGGGAGGTGTTTTGTGCACTTACCTGATGCAGACCATGCTGCACGCTTCAGGCCTCCCTGAGACCTGAAAGGGACTATTTTTTCATAGGGACTATTTTTTCACTCGGGCGTGGCCAGGGAAGGATACAACCCTGGTTGGGGAAGGATACATACCTGGGACTTCTTTGGAGGCTATTTAAGCCACGCCCAGACAGCAGCTCATGCTTCGCGTTGTTCTGCTTCCTGCAGCTTAACGCTCACCGTGTCTGCTCCTGCTCCTGGACTACAGCCACGCCCGTCTTGAACCTGGAAGACCTGCAAGGAAGGAAGAGAAGAGAAAGGTGAAAACCAAGGATTATTTCAAGCTTCTTACCTGCATCCGGAATCTTCTCGCCAGCATCCCTGAAGGAAGACTTCAATTTAAAAGCATTGCGTTGCTCGCTGCAGCGCCACGCTTCACTCACCTGTCCTGTCCTCGAGACATCTCCCGGTTCCATCGCGGCTGTCAGCATCGGACGCCACATCTCTGCACCTAGGGGAGAGAGGAAGAAACAAAAGGTGAGCAGAAGGACACACAGAAGGAAAGCCTGATTAACAGCCATAATACTTACCAGCTTTTCTTCCACATTTCGGGTTGGCGCCGCCCCGTTGGCAGGTACCGTACCCCGGCCCCTATGGGGAAAGGACTAGAGACATTTCAGAGGAATGATAAGGACATCTAGAGGGATCGCCCTCATTACTACTCACCTCGGCAGGTTAACCCCTCGACGCATCGCCTTCATTCTGCACCTGAAATAAAGGACAGATCACAGGTGAGAAAGACAGCATAAAGGGGGCCTCACTTGAACTTTGAACTTTCATACTTACGGTGCATCACTCAGGAAAGTCAAGTGGATTTTGCCAGAGCCATTCTGAAAACCAGTGAAGTAACTGGACGAACGCGCGCCCCTGCACCAGAAGCAGGATGGAGAGTTCAACCTTCCAAACCATAAGGTGAGCTTAAACCGGGTTTGGAGGAATAGAGAGGAACGGAGGGGGCAAGGGGGGAGCTAGCGCACCATTCTGCAGACTGTTAATCCCCTTTCTCATCTGCAGAAGGATATTCCTACGGGCCAAGGAAGCACGATTTGGAGGTCCTGTCCAATCGGTGTTCCGGGTCCTGCGCATCATGCTAGAAGAGGCCGCAGTAATCCAGACTAGATCAGCGCCCCCGTGGGAACCAGGTGGGCGTTACAGATTGTTGTGCGCTAGGACACTTGACTTTCTTCAAAAATATCAGCGCACAGATGATTATCGCTAAAATTATCACAGACAATATAATGAAAAGAATTCAGGATGGGCACAAGATTCTATAATGCAGTTCTGGACAGGTTGGAATGGATTGAATAGGATTACTTTAAACTAAGAGATTAGTATGGACAGTTCTAGACTAAATACTCACTCCTATGGCTTTGGAAGGGAATGGGCCCGTCAAAGATCTGGTCAAGGGTTGGGCTGGGATTCTCTCGCCACCGGACAGGTCTCAGGCACTGGGTTCTGCTCTCAGCAAGGTCCTCTGGTCTGCGCGGCCTCTTGGACTGGATCTGATGGGTTGGTTCTGGGTACAGCTCTGCTCTATGGGTCTGGATCTTGGTTCTAGCACAAGGTTCCTATCTAGAACAGCAAAATAGCTCCGCCAGGTTGTTGGATTTTTTGGTGCCCCTGGAAGTTTAGGGGTTAGAATCAGGTTGCAAAAGATTCTGAGGCCTGCTGAAAAAGGGTTTAGCTTCTTGGGTTAGGCCTCTCTGCTTCAAAGTTCTAGAGTTTGGTTCTAGAGTCTGGTCTCTGGATCTATGTCTGGAGCCTGGGTCTTCCTGCAGGGTGCTTCGCCAAGAAATCAGTTGAGGAGTGGAAAGTGTGTGTCCTGTCTGTCCTCAGCAGTCCCTATTTATCCATTTCCAAAGTGGATGGGGGGGCTGATTATCTATGCCCAACCCTCTAAGGATCTGATAGGTCAGAGAATTTCCCCTCTCCTGATTTGAGACAGGAGCAGTGTGTCATCAGGTGTCAGAGTGATGCTGTGTTTATGGCCCAAATGAAATCCCTCCCCTTTGCTTTTTCTTAGGAAATCTATTTTCCCCAAAAAACATATTTCCAAGATACACAAGTTGTTAATTATACATAATTCCATGACAGATTGCTTAAGGTAAATTTCTGTTCAACTCCCATCTTCCTGTGAGCTATGGTTCATAAATGACAACTTTTTCACGCTTTTGGTGGGTTTCTCAATGTTAGTTCTGCACCAATTTTAATACATGCACGCACGTCCACTCTGGGCACATTCCTGTAATTTTTCATGTTCCTAACATAAACACCATGGCTACAATATGAATAATTTCCGGGGTTCAGTCTCAGAACATCGGACAGATTCCAACTTAGTCTTAAACTGTGAGCGAATTTTTCATTTTAACAATCTCTAAGTTTCATATTTTTGTCAGTTTAGTACACTTTGCTATAAGCATTTTTCTAAAACATACATGTACACCAACTTCAATCAACAATTTCAGTCTGGCCCGCCTCGAGAGCTGGGCTGAGTCAGAGGGTCACATGGCGGCCTTCCTGCCAGAGCAGTTTGTTGTCAGTCACACCCAAATTAGCATTCCTATTCAGTCCAAGGAATCCATTGTTTCTTGGTCTGGGCAGCAGGGGAAATCTCCTCCCCTTCTGATTAACATGCCAATGCGAAATGCTCTCCTTTTGGGTGGGAATGAACAAGGTGTGAGATTCTCAGGGGAAGAAGGCCTCTTGGAAGTTTTAACTGAATCAGGTTACCTTCTGGTCAATTGTAACATAGTTCCTTGTGAAAAAAATACATTTATAAATTTCAAATAAGCAAACACATCTTTACTTCCAGTCCTTTCTCAACATGAATATCAATGTGTGGCACTCTTATATGGCATTTTGATGGAAATCTCTTCTTTGGCATAGTTTGAGTTCAATGTTCAACTTTACACATGATAAGTTTTAAATCACCGGCTTCTGACAGAGGTGAGTAACGGTACTACACGCATTTTTGACAGATTTCTTCCAGCTCAATCATCCTCAAAAGTGGACTTTGTTCAGATAATATATACTTCTGTGGAAATTGTATTTACGTGGATTCTCGAAGTAGAATGATGTTCAGCACCCAACAAGGAGGTTGGATCTTTAAGGTGGTTTGTGAGCCATGATTTTTGCACATTTTTGACAATCAAGAAAACGGATTTCCAAACAGCTCTGTGTTTCTTTTTGGCAATCAGCATTGCTTTTTCAAGTGATTTCAGGCTACTTTATGGGTAGCCCAATGGTGGGTTTTGGCAGTGGTCTCCTCTGTTACCACTGACATTGGCAAAAGTGGATGGCGGCCTATTTTTCAGATTTTTACTGCGCACTTTCTGGTGATTTTCAGCAAGCAGCATGCTTTCCGGCGGCCATTATGATGTTTCTGCTGCAAGCAATGCCCAGTAATGTTGCAGGGCTTGTACTAGTGGGTTGATACATCCCACAAGCTCCCCTCTTGCGATTGGCGTTGATCGTCCATCAATGGGAATTCGCAAGACTGGGATGTCAGCCTCAT
The DNA here is from genome assembly GCF_040938575.1 of Ambystoma mexicanum. Lineage (NCBI taxonomy): Eukaryota > Metazoa > Chordata > Amphibia > Caudata > Ambystomatidae > Ambystoma > Ambystoma mexicanum. The sequence goes on from NC_090937.1 coordinate 278,378,671, forward strand.
CTTTTCTGATTCCAACAATGGCAAAGTTCATCATCTTTTCCTCCATCAGGGGTGGATCGATCTGTTCTCCTCACGAGTTCTGATGGGAGTATTGAGCAATACTCCGTGCCCCTCGGATCTTTGCTCCTGGTCCCCGGGTAATCGTCCTTGGTTAGTCTCCATGGTTTCCAATCAACTATAGGTTATCTCCGAGGATGACAAAGCAAAAACATATTTGTAGACATTTCTCCACCACTATTAATGTAGTGGGGCGGACATATACATTTTGAGAAATCAGGAGACATTTTTATTATTGTATTTTATAGACTATATGTGGAATATTTTAGAGTTGGAATTTTATGGATCTGGAGTGGCCCCCTCTTCCCAAGGAGGCTCCCTAGTTCCCACAGAGTTGTGGGGTCTTTAAATTTCTGGAGTGCTTCCACTTTCTTTTCCTGGGGACAGAGACCCTGAGGAGTAATCTCATGCCCCAAGAAATTGACACGTGTTCTACACCACTGTGCCTTTTGAAAGGAAAGTTCTGCTCCGGCGGCCCTCAACTGTGTCAGAACATAACAGATCTCTGCTATGTGTTCCCCCACAGTTGATCTTTTGATGAGAACATCATCTACATAGGCCAGGTTACCTCTCTCACCCAGGTCGGGCATGGCCTTATGTAGGAAAATGTTGAATTAATTGCCGGAGTTCATGTATCCGAAGGGAGGCCGGGTCCATGTGTACTGCTGGCCCCAAAGGTAAAAGCCAGCTTGTATTGGTCCTCCCTACTGACAGGTACAGTCCAGTATCTATTGGTCAGGTCTATTGCAGTGAATACCTGTGACCCCTGGACCTGGGCCAGCCCTTGGTCAATGTAGGGAAGAGGCCATCGGGAAGTATGGACCCGTTTGTTGAGCTCCCAAAGGTCGGCACAGAGTCTCCACTGGCCATTTGGCTTCAATATCCCCAGCACCGGATTGTTGAAGGTGCTGTGGACTGGACGGATTATCCCACGGGACTCAAGGTTCTTAATTATTTGAGTAAGGGACTCCATTGATGCGAGAGGCAAGCAATATTGCTTCACAAACACTGGAGTCATGCCAGGGTCTGTGGGAATTGTTGTTGTGTGGATGTCGGTGCGACCACAGTCATATGAGTCCACCACAAAGAGATCCTGAAAATCCAAGAAAACTTGTTTCAACTTTTGCTTCTGCTCCAGAGTCTCACAGGCATCAGCTAGGTTGACTCTCTCTTCAACCATCTGCCTGAAGCCTGGAAAGACTTCTGGTTTCGCTATCTCACAGGCACCAGCTAGGTGGAGAAGTCCCTGGTCAGAGTGCTGATTTGGACTGGTGGCTTCAGGTGGGAAAGGCAGCCCTCATGGACCTGGAAAATCACCTCATCCCTCCTGAAGTCACAAGTCACATCTTCCTTACCATAAGGGCAGGAAGAGTGCACCAGGAAGTTCCCCCCATGCTGGGTAAAGATCCTGTCTAGTGTTGTGTTGTCATCACTGACACTGTCAAAGCAGTCCTTGGAGATTGGTCCTAACAGTTCATTTCCTAAATCAATGGAAAAATGTCCGTCATCAACCCCCATTCCAATAATGGTGCCTGCGGCTAGAGTGATACTCTTTAAGTCGCTGTTATCCACCTCTATTGGAATGGTGTCATGTTCTACATTGAATGGTGGTGTTGGGTTTACCCCCAACCCTTGCTGTTGGACAGAAGCATTTAGATGAATATAAGCATCAGGGTTTTTCAATTTCTGTCCTCTTTTAACTTTCACTTCCAGGGAGAATTGTCGGGTCCTTTCTGGGATGGTGACTTCCTCTCCAATCTGAATTTCAACTGCATAAGGCAGCAGTTGAGCTGACCTAAATGCTTTCTCTGGGTCATCAAAGCCCATGTGATTATCCGCTAATCGGGACCAAGCTTTGAAGTTTATTAGGTCCAACTAATGGCAAAGCGATTGAGAATGTCACTGCCTAAGTAAAAGGCAGCAGTGATGTCTCGCACGACCCAACAATTATGGACTATGCTCTTGTTGCCTATGGAGATTTTGAGCATACACCTGCTTGGCAGGAGATGTTTGGAATTGGGTGTTTCCAGATCCATTTCCCATTTGTTTATCAGTCTAAATGTGGGAATGGCTGGATCTTTTGGGAGTTGGCGGCACATGGCTTCGCTGATGAAGCTCTTACCGTTGTTCACACACACTCGGGCGAGAACAGAGTCCTTCCCTTCATTTAACTGAACAGGGATGAACAACTGCTCTCCAATTTGCTGCATATCAGCCAGGCTCTGAGCTGATTTCTCATCTTTCTGGACTATAGGAGTGGGAATGTCTGATTGTGGATTGGTAAAGAATTTCAGAGTGTTTACTTCCAGTGTGGAATGCCACCTTAGACTGGAAGGAAGTTGGATTTTCAGAAATAGAGAGGACCCCCCATCACTAGTCTGTTGTCCTACTGCAATTACTGTCACGTCTGGAATTTGGTTGTTCGGGAAGTGAAATTCTACTTGGTCAGATTTTTGTTCAACCATTGGCATGTGCCGTTTAAACTAACATGGTTGACATTCTGTTTCAATTTTATTGGTCGGCTAGTCTGTGTCCAGAGGACCTTGTCTACACAGTCTATTAGGGGTGACAACCTTCTCAGGAGGTCATTCCGCAGTAAACAAGGGGTGCCCTCTGGAGTCACAACTATGACTGGGTGCTTCACCTTGTGTCACCCGTTTATATGTCCAAATCCACAGTCCCCTCGACGGGAATTTCCTTCCCGTCAAAGTTCTGAAGTTGTCCAGGAAGAGAGGTGACAGGAATTTTGTAATTCTCCCCCCTCCTGAATTCAGTTCATCAAAGGCCTTTTTGGACAGAAGGGTAGCTTGGGATCCAGTGTCCACCAATGCCAAAATTGTACCCTGCCCCTGTATTTGTACCGGGGCATAGTATCTTCCCTCCTTCTCCGCAAGGGGGCACAGATAATGTACATTTTTGGACAACTGGTGGGTTAGTTTTTTAGTTTTGGACATTGAGAGAGAAGAGATTTGGACAGAATTCTGTGCAGAGTCTAGGGAATCTGAAAAAAAAGGTGGCAACTAGAGATGGGAGAAGTTTTGAGTTCCCCTGGTTCCGGTTCTGGGCTGCCCCCCCTTTTTGGAGGCAGTCACCAGGATGGGTGTGAACCAGGGGATTTTCATGCTGTTGGTTCTGGGGTTGGATGATGGGCGGCGCTAGCTCAGTCCCCACTTCTACCCATCCTGGATTTGAATCCTTTGGAACCCATTTGTCTTTGGGAGGAGTTCCCCCATATCTGAAGGAGAAGATCCTTTTCCCAGGCTCCTCTGAGGACCCTTCTACTTCAAATTGGAAGATCTGTACCTCCTGCACAAAATGGGTCTGTTTGGATCCTTTGTTTCTCCTACCCCCCTCTGCTCCTTGGGTGGCAGGCTTTCAGGGGCAGGAGATTTTGTTTCCGGTTCCTGGGTTTGGGGGCTGTTTACAAGTGGGGAAGGAAGCTTCCTCCAAGGCTTTACACCCCCCTTCCTCTTGTTCCTCCTCCCTGGGAACCGGTGGGTTGTCGGGGTGCTGCCCCTGTCATTGTTCTGGAGCACCAAGTCCAGAGTTTGGGGCGCTCTGTGCTGCCATGCCCATCTGAGGGTTCTGCTGAGCCCTCAGCATGCAACCCAGATCCTTTGCCATGTTTTGGACCTGGCGCTCTAACTGTGAAACCCACTCAGGCTGATACGGGGTTCTGTTTTCTCCACTGGGCTGATCCCAGGAAGAGTAGCTATCCCTTCTCTGGTAATACCCCGGGTTGGGAAGATTTGGGTACCCCTCCACCCTTGGCCTCCCCTCTCCCGGATTAGGTTGTCTGGGGTCAGGAAAGTGGGGAAAGAAGGAGGGATTATTCTGGGGTTGGAAATTTTGTGGATACCTAGGGAAAAAGTTCTGCCCAGGATTTGGGGAATTTCTGCCCTTCTGGGGGAGTTTGGAGGGAAGTTCCCTGGGTTGGGTGCTTGGTTGGATCCCCCCCTTGGGCAGGAGGAGTCCACACATAACCCAGGATGGGTCTGTTCCCCTTGTAGCGGGGATTTACATAGTCAGGGGAGTGAGGGACCCCATTTGTGGGACTACCTCCTTGGCTCCCTGTCTATGACTGGCCCGAGGGCCTTCTGGGCTTGGAATTATTCCATTGTGCAGGCCACCCCATCCAAAATGGGGGCAACCTTTACCTCTGCCACCTTAGCTGCAGCAGGCGTGTTGGTTGGTTTGGGGCTTTTCTGAGCATTCTTGTTTGGTGTCCAGACATTTGGTCGACTGAAAACTGGTTGAAAGACATTTGGTCGACGCAATTTGGTCGAAAACCAAATGGTCGAATTTTTTTTTTAATTATATATTTATTTTTCGGGTTTTCGTTTTTAAAAAAAAAAAGGTTTTTTAGAAAAAAAGGGGGTTGGGGGGAACGCCCCCTCCCCAAAAAAAGGGGTGAAAATAAAAAATAAAAAAAAATTCGACCATTTGGTTTTCGACCAAATTGGTTCGACCATTTGTCCAGTCGACCAATTTTTTTCGACCAATTGTCTGGTAACCTTCTTGTTTTCTATGGGCTTTTGCACCTCATAGATTCGGGTGGCCTGTTCAATGACCCAGTCTAGTGAACTTTTCTCATGAAAATCTCTCACTAGCTTGGGCATGATGTACTTTGGTAAGGCATGGAAAAAAGTATTAACAAATTCTTTGCTGTCCGTGCGCACCCTTCTGGTAGTCTGCGCAAAGGCACGCTTTAACTCCTGCACAAATTCTTGTGGGGCCTGATCCTGAATTGTAGGCTGCCTTGCGAGCCTCTTGGGGATTTCTGTGAACAGAAAAATGCTTCAAGATGGCCGCCCTATCTGTGGACCATCTTGAATGATTTTGGTCCTCCAGCCCCGCAAAGAAACTGGAGTATTCTGGTGAGAATGTCCATTTCACATAATGAATGCAGCTACTGCTGTCTTTCAAATGGAAAGTCTCCATCATTTGCTCAAAGAGCTCTAAGTGTTCCCAAACAGAATACTTAGCGTTCTTATGATAAGGCATGATGACACTCCTTATGGCCTTAATTTCTTTTAAGGGGTCCTTAAGCAGGGCCCTTTTTGCCTTATTGGCCTTCTTGGTTCGGGTAACCCTGGTCCATTCATCCTCTGACTCAGAGGCACTGCTCCCAGAGGTGCCCGTCTGGTGTTCCAGGTTCTCCGGGATTCTGACAGCCTGGGAATGGCTGGCAGAATGTGGGGGCCTAGTCTCCTGTGTCCTGGGGCGCTCAGAGAAGTCTTCTGATTCCTCCTTGCTTCCAGGATTTGATAGGTACCCCCTCCCCACTGTCCTAACTGGGCAGAGGTCTTTAGGATGCCCTTAGTGGGCCTACTCTCCTGGAGTTCCCCACTAAACTTCACAGTACTTAGGTGCCCATACCCAGATGACCGCCCATCCATACATGGGAGGTGCTGATCTATGAGCCCCATCCTTCTAACTGGATAGTAACCTGCCATCCCGTTGGCCCTGGGCTCATGTGCGCCAGGGGACATGGGGGTGGCAGAGTCCAGGGACTGGGAGAGATGAAGGCCTCTGGTACTAGGTGTTTCCTTTTCCCAATGAACCTCATCTCTATCAGCCCCTGCTCCCTGTTGCCATGCAAGAACCTGAGCTTTCTGTTCCTCAATTAAGGCCTTACTAGTCTCTATCAGTCTCTCTTGCATGGCTACCTGTCGCTGGAGCCTATCATTGTGCTGACAGAGAGCCTCATTTTCTCTCTGTGCTTCCTGGTTTGTCTTTCTGCAGGAGGGTTACCTCCTGAGTCCTGTCCATACTGGCCTATTCCTTTCTTGCCAGAGCATCTTCCACCCTCCTGGTGTGCTCTAACAAGTTTTGATACTCTTTTTGGAGGTCACCCAGTCCCTGGAGGGCCAGGTGATTTTCTTCCAGTTTCCCTTTTAGGTGACAGACTTCCTGACCTAAGGTGTCCCTTTCCTGCGTAAGAGCCTGCCTCTGTGCCACCAGGTCGTCCCTCGGCCTTTGAAGGGCACCAGCTTTCTGGGGCTCTTCATCAAACTCTGCCTGAGTATCCAGGTCTTTCAAAATTAATGTATTGCTCTCTGCCTTCACTCTATCTAGATGGCTTTGCAGGGTGACTACCTGCTCTGCGCATACCCTGCTGAAGTCCAGTTGTTGCTCCAGCTTTTTCTGGCTCTGTAGTAGGGAGTCCAAACCTTCTTGGGACTCCTTCTGCAAGGCCAGAAATCTGGCATCCTGGTCTGCCTTTTCCAGTTTCAGTATACCCATATCCTCTTTCATTTTAACTTTATACTGCCTGCTTTCATCTTCTGACTCCTGGCTCCTCTGCAGCCTCTGCTCAGAAGAGTCCAGATCAGATTGGGCCTTCTCTAACGCCATCAGTTTCCTACTTGCCAGATCTTGGCCTTCAGCATATTGATCCTGTACGACTCCAATAGACAAATATTAATACGCCGCTATCTTGGCAATCTTGTTGTGCTCATCCTTGGACTTAGGGGCCATATATAGTTCGCTCAGGGACACATGTAAGGGACCCTGGTCTCTTCATGTATCTGACCCTGTTGCAGTGATCTGTGGTGTGATTGCCTGCAACCACCCATTCTGGTCCTGCTCAGTCCACTCACCTCTCACAAATAACTTATGTAAAAGGTGCTCTCTAGCTATCTTGATGTCTACCAATGTGGCCATTCTGGAAATTGATTTCCTTCCTGACTTACAGAAGTTTATTATTTTATTTTACAAAACAGACCGTTTCCTTAGAGCGTTCCCTTTTGAGGGATGCTTTTACAGCGTAACACAGCGTGGTAGCTCAACAGGATTTATGTATCCTATTAGTTAGCACACTGTATTAAGCTGCACAAGGGATAGATCTAATCCAGAAGTCCCGCTACGAGCCCCCAATCTGTAAGTGATTTCAATCCAGCACTCCAACTAAGCCAATGCCTAGTATGGGATGCCTAATGGAAACCCTTATTTATATATTTTTATGTCAAAAGTTTGTTTAATTCTGGATGATGTACCTTTATATAACGCCCCTCTCTTTGAATTCCCCCGGTCTCACTGAACCAAGAACCAAGAAATAGGTTTGTTTTACAAATTAAAAGATTTATTTGAAGAATGGAACAATATATATATCACACTTTTATAAATATGGATAATATCTGAATATCACACTTATGAATATGAACAATGATCAGCAATGGGTAATCTTACAATATCAACAATCTCTTTAATCAATTAGGAGTAGGAATGGGAATGATAATGTAGCAGAGAATACTTTGTATGGGTTCAAGAAAATGCAATGATAGGAAGAATGCAACACAGAAATAAAACTTGATATGACTTCAATCAAAAGACAATATGATCACTCTTTCCCCCTGTTATTACTCACTCCGCCCAATATGCAATATGAAGATATCGAATGAGAGCACACAGGTATCGGGAATAGCCATCAACAATGCAGTTCAATCCCACTTCCGCCCCAGCAAGCAGAGAGAAACAGGGCTGATTTTAAACAGGTCAAAGTGCTTTTAAATGTGGTTTGAATTGAATGGGAAAAATGCTAAAAATGATTTTCATTCGCTAAATGAGATTCAGAACTAGTGAGAGTTGCTTTGGATGGGTTCAGGTCAACACTAGCAATGATTATAGAATGATTAGTAGATGGAAAACGAAATTCAGAAGTTGAAAACAAGAAATAGCTGTTTTTCTATGGAGTGAAATTTAGCCAAATTGCAAATCATAGCAACTTTTCTGCATGCGTCACGACTCGCTCCCTTCGCTCCCGTTCCCGCCACTTGGGGGCATGTTTTGGGGTTTATTCCCTACTGGACATTTCCTCCGAACCTAATGCTACAGTGCTGTGATGAATTGGGAGCGCTAAAACCTTATTTTCCAAGTTACTTCCCTTCCGGATCCATTCCAGGTTTTTGGAAGCCAGCATGCTACTTTACTCAAATGACTATGCTTCCCAGAATGCCTGGCTCACTGCTTCACCTCCTCCCTTGCAGGACAAGGTTGGGTGGAGGATAGGCAACACCTGTGGCTGCAGGTGCAGCAGGCGGCACACCTGAGGGGTGTGCTCGTTAAGCAGCTTTAAAAGCCTCAGTTTACTTCAGTCCAGCGCTGGCCATCGTTGCAGTGTTCCTGTTGTGACTAGTCCCTTGTTCCTTGTTCCTAGCTTTTGTGCCTAGTTCCTAGTTCCTGTTTCTTGTTCCTCCGCCCTGGATTTCGGATTCATGTGCTAAATTGATTTCTGCTTTCTGGATTTCCCTTTCTGTCTTCCTCTGTCTGCAGGCAGCCTTTCTCTGTGCTTTACCCTTTGATGCAGCCCAATTTGCCTGTGTTTTCTGTTTCTTTGATGCTGTCCTTTGCTACTGAAAAACTTGATGCATTAGTCTTTCCTTTTTTAGATTTAGCTTCCTGCCTTTTCTCCTTGGATGGGTGGGAAAGGTTTCCTTTTGTGATATCATTTTCCCTGCCCCTGATCCTTACTTTCTATTGGGATCCATTCCATGTTTTCCATTTCACTTCTGCATTTATTTCCCATTTGATTATTTAGGTGTGGGGTGCTGTTGTAACTAATCCCTGTGTGAATGCCTTTTGTTTTCCTCACTATTTCTTTAATCACAATTCCTACTTGCTCCTTGACTTAGGTCTTAGGTATTTAGTTATCCTCCACCCATTGCTGTTATAGCCTTCTGGGTCCCTGTTTGATCAACTGGGTTTGTGGGTTTACTGACATTCAAGTGGTCTTTCCGGTTCTCGTGAGTACTGTTTCTAAGTTCCTTATTCAGTATCATCCAGAGTTTCACCACACAGATCCTGTCCTTGCTTGCCCTCTACATGGGCTTAGCGCTGTCAGTATCTGTAATAGCATAGTAGGTAAGGAGTTTGCCGACTTTCCTTTCAGTCATAAGGAGGTTCTAAGTGCTTACCCCACATCCCTTTTCATATATTGGTATTTTTGTTTCACTCTATCTGCACTCCTGGGTTTTAGTATATATGAGTCGTGGTTCTTGTGTGCACATTGTTTTATTCAAGGTTATTCACTGTGCGAATTTGTGCACATTTTCCTTGCCATATTCGCTGCCTTTGTACTCACCTGATTAATCCTGACAGAATGACCAGCCCTAAATTCCCATTGAATATGGCAAGTTTAAGAAAGAAAGACAGCAAGGCCTCTAACAAGTTTGTACAGAAAGCTTCCCCCTCATTTACCTGTGATAATCAAATCACTAATCCTGACTTAAATGAACTCCTTGTCACGAATGGGCATTTACGTGCAGAGTATTTTTCCCACAGGATGGCACATCTTACATTGCCTGATCCTAGTTCTGTCTTTTATTCTGATCCAGATTCTATGTCAGCACAAGCCTTAGCAGCAGAAAACAACACACTGTTAGACTTACTATACAAGAGTACCTCTGTTGTTGAACCCCATGATTCCAGTTGTGCTTCACCTCAGATTGAACAGTTTCATGGCACAGACATAAAGAATGGAGGGGTTCCTTACATAACTTCTGTTTTCTACCCTCAGTCTAAAGCATACTCCTTTGCACAAGTACATACTGTAGTCCCTAATGCCAAGAGGTCTAATGTCAATAGTTTGCTTAAGGGAAACACAGACCAAGTTGGTAAGAGAAAGTATAAATCTCAGAACCTGCAAGCAGTAGATGACAATGTACAATCGGTGCACATCCAGATTGCTAGTGCAGGATCCAGCCCTGATGCCACTATGTCTCCCCCTGTGCCTACTGATAGTGATGTACAGTTAATGCAGGGCATGCTAAGAGCTAAGCTTGAGGAGTTAAGACAGGAATTCATTTCTTTACAAGAAGAGAATAAGACCTTGCACTCTTTACTGAATACACCTCAGACTTTATCCGTTGATGTTGATGAAGTGAACACTGTTCAGCCCCTGAGTGCAGAGACTTTGGTAAACCATGATATTTGTCAATATGTTAGATCTATTGGGAGTGAAAGTCTTTCTTCTAGCACAGCGCTTAATCTGGGCACAGTTTCTGACAATTGTTCTGATGTTTGTCAGGGATTGCAGTTAGCTGAAGATTTACAAGCCACTCCTTTACCTAAAATGTCCTGTGTAGCAGTTTGTCATAATTCTGAGCTTGAACACATACATGCTTCTGATTTCCAAACACAATCCAAAATGGTGACATACACAGAATCAGTCACTACTGTAGGCTTAGGTTCTGCCCTTGATCTTGCTGCTGAGACTGAAGTAGACGTTCAAGTTGATGTGGAAAACGATGCTACCTCTGTGTTCGCTCTTCTTTCTGCCAATTTTTGTCACAACGAACAGTCAGAGACAGTACAGATTTCAGATTTTGATGGACTCATTCCACAGTATACTGAACCAAAAACCTGGCAGACGATTCCTGAACTGTTGATTGTTAATCTGCCACTTTCAGAAGCTAAGACAGAGGAATGGACAATTGACGAAATCCTGATTAACAGAGACTTTACTATGGTGATTCCTCTGGTTGATATTGACTTCTACAAAGGAAGAGACTCTGTGCCATCCACTAAGGAGAGGGACTGCAGGGGTACAGCTCAGTCTTTGGTTACTGGTGCCAAGGAGTCAACTGCCCTAAAGGTGTTTTCCATTCCTGAGCCACAAATGTGTCTGTCGACTTCTGGGACCTCAGTCTGTCCTCCTACAACCATTGACTCTTCTATTATCCAGTCCACAGCTCTGCAGTCATCTTTGACACACGTGTCTTCAATCAATGAACAACTGCCATGTCTGCCATTCACTCAAGAGCCTTCACCATGTACGTGGTCAGTGCCAAAGACCTTGACAAGTTTGTCTTCAGCTAACGCGATGGCTCCAACTTGCATGCCTTCAGCCTCAGAATTTCCTCTGGCATGCCTGTATTCGGCTACAGTGACTCATCCAGCAGATTATCCTTCAGCCATGGAGCCTCCGGTAGTACATTCTAAGTGCAAGTCTTCGGTCCCAGAGCCTACTGCTAGTTTGGCTTCAGTTCATGCGAGACCTGTATCCTGCTCAGCCTCGCGGCCAATATCGGAGGTGTACCTGTCTACACTGTCAGATCCTGCTGCATATTCTTCTGCTCCCGAGATTCCTCCTGAATCCCAACCATTTATTACCGATGAAGGTCCAGCCTGCCCTTTGTATGCTTCAGGGGGATCACCAGATTGCCTGCCTTTTTCACAAGACAATTCTCCCAACTGCTTGACTGTAGCATCAGAGCCTCCCGAATATGCAGCATCTGAGTCTGAAACGTCTGCCAGCTCTCACTTCAGAAACATCAAGCTGGATCACGACTCGGGAGAGCCTTACATGCGAGGCCATTGGACTTGCCTGGAGTATTACGAGAGGGAGACGGATACCATCCGCCACGGCCCAGTCACCGAACAAGTAGCCGACCAGGATAGCGGGCTGGGTGGTTCGCATCTGGGGCCCGGTTCGGATCAGCCGCTTGACAGCTTTTTTGTTGCCGGATCACACATGAGCCTGAGGGAGGGGACTGGCACGGCCCCCCAGCAGCAGTACCAGTTGGGTGCTAGTAGCCAAAGGAAGGGAATGACTGCTGCAGTTCAAGATGTGCCTGTTATTGCTCCTGCTGTGAGTGTGCCTGATGTACTAAGTACTGCGTCTATCACTCCTAGCAGTATGAGAAACGTCCCTGCGGTTGTATCCCACGTGCAACAAGGTGGCTACACGACTGTCACCGGGAGTGCCAGCCTCGAACAACCCATAGGACTTCCAGGCCTCCAAGGCATGGAACATATGCAGTCAAACCTTAGTCACTTTCAACCACAAGCCTTTTCCCAGATGGATGACAGAAGAAGATCCGAACCTCTACCTCGGCCGCCACCTTCTTTTGCTGAACATAAACATTTCCTGAAACCTGCAGTTTCCTCACCTCCTGCGTGTCCACTTTCGGCAGAAAGGCTAACAGAGCTTCTACCATTGTCTAAGGCATGTTGCACCAGCCTGCCTCCCTCCTCAAAGACGTATAAGTGTCCACTCCCAGTGACTGAGCTTCCTGGACCTTCCAACTCTGCTTCAGGTCCTGCAAGTCCTTCATGCCTTTCTTCGAACCATGAGTCTCTTCCTCACCAGAAGCTTTCCTATGACTCTTCTAGACTGCAGCTTGATTCTATTCATTCCAGTCCATCTGCTTTTGCCCACAGGCCACCGTTTCCATCAGTGCCACCTCCAAAGACAAAGCGCTCCTATCATAGAAGGAAGATGTTTTATGCGGGTGACGGTCGCCTGGAGACGGCCGTGGAAGGGGGTATACTGTCACGACTCGCTCCCTTCGCTCCCGTTCCCGCCACTTGGGGGCATGTTTTGGGGTTTATTCCCTACTGGACATTTCCTCCGAACCTAATGCTACAGTGCTGTGATGAATTGGGAGCGCTAAAAGCTTATTTTCCAAGTTACTTCCCTTCCGGATCCATTCCAGGTTTTTGGAAGCCAGCATGCTACTTTACTCAAATGACTATGCTTCCCAGAATGCCTGGCTCACTGCTTCACCTCCTCCCTTGCAGGACAAGGTTGGGTGGAGGATAGGCAACACCTGTGGCTGCAGGTGCAGCAGGCGGCACACCTGAGGGGTGTGCTCGTTAAGCAGCTTTAAAAGCCTCAGTTTACTTCAGTCCAGCGCTGGTCATCGTTGCAGTGTTCCTGTTGTGACTAGTCCCTTGTTCCTTGTTCCTAGCTTTTGTGCCTAGTTCCTAGTTCCTGTTTCTTGTTCCTCCTCCCTGGATTTCGGATTCATGTGCTAAATTGATTTCTGCTTTCTGGATTTCCCTTTCTGTCTTCCTCTGTCTGCAGGCAGCCTTTCTCTGTGCTTTACCCTTTGATGCAGCCCAATTTGCCTGTGTTTTCTGTTTCTTTGATGCTGTCCTTTGCTACTAAAAAACTTGATGCATTAGTCTTTCCTTTTTTAGATTTAGCTTCCTGCCTTTTCTCCTTGGATGGGTGGGAAAGGTTTCCTTTTGTGATATCATTTTCCCTGCCCCTGATCCTTTGTTTCTATTGGGATCCATTCCATGTTTTCCATTTCACTTCTGCATTTATTTCCCATTTGATTATTTAGGTGTGGGGTGCTGTTGTAACTAATCCCTGTGTGAATGCCTTTTGTTTTCCTCACTATTTCTTTAATCACAATTCCTACTTGCTCCTTGACTTAGGTCTTAGGTATTTAGTTATCCTCCACCCATTGCTGTTATAGCCTTCTGGGTCCCTGTTTGATCAACTGGGTTCGTGGGTTTACTGACATTCAAGTGGTCTTTCCGGTTCTCGTGAGTACTGTTTCTAAGTTCCTTATTCAGTATCATCCAGAGTGTCAGCACATAGATCCTGTCCTTGCTTGCCCTCTACATGGGCTTAGCGCTGTCAGTATCTGTAATAGCATAGTGGGTAAGGAGTTTGCTGACTTTCCTTTCAGTCATAAGGAGGTTCTAAGTGCTTACCCCACATCCCTTTTCATATATTGGTATTTTTGTTTCACTCTATCTGCACTCCTGGGTTTTAGTATGTATGAGTCGTGGTTCTTGTGTGCACATTGTTTGATTCAAGGTTATTCACTGTGCGAATTTGTGCACATTTTCCTTGCCATATTCGCTGCCTTTGTACTCACCTGATTAATCCTGACAGCATGCTGGAAACACGATTGCGGAACAACTGTAAGGAATTGGAATTTCCTTTTGGGTTCGTTTTAAAGCTGGGTATGTTAGCTTCAAAGTGACATTTAAGTTTTGTTTCTAGGGCGTGCGGTTCAAACGTTACAGAGATTTCAAAATGACAGATTGCGCTTTAAAGATTCGGAACCAATTGTCCTTCTTGGCCGATTCCGCTAACTCCCGTTCCTCCCCACTCTCCTCACCTGATTCAAAGTCCTCTGGTTGCAGTTGCCTGTGAGAGAGATAGTCCTTCTCCTTCTTGTGTTGAAAATATCTGTCTCGAGAGGAAGCCACAGTGAGTGCTAAAGTATAGCAAACCTGGGGCCCCCTTCCCGAGACCAGACAATACGAAGGGAAAAAGCCTGTTCAGGCAGAAAAAACCCTCCGAGGTATGCAGCGGTTTGAGAGGATCCGGAGCAAGCAGTTGTAGTGGAGTTCTTGAGGCAGGTAGCTGATGGGAGCAGGCGAAGCCGGACATCCAAAGCAAAGAAGGATCCGGAGAGAAAGAGAGCCACCGGAAAGGGTACCAGCAGAGAAAACAACTCCGGAGCAACAGGAACCAGGGCGGCTGAATGACAGCGCAGCCGAAAGGTAAGGCAGAGAAGGCGGGCGTGGAAAACAGCGCACCGTAGAGCTGAGAAAAGAGGCGAGGGAAGGAAGAGAGAGAGAGAGGTAGTCCGGGGAAGGCGGACCGAAAGTACAGATAAGTGACCGAGGCGGTCAAGGCTGGAAAACTAGCATGTAAACCCAAAGGAGCGAGCTAGCGCAGTAAAGGGGGGGTTGCAACGCGGCGATCGCTGGGAAAGGAGGAAAGAAATACTTACCAGCGGCGCCATGTTGGAAAACCACTAGACCGTAGGGTGCGTAACAGAGAAATCACGTAGCGGAACCTCCGCTCGCCCTTCCAGCGCGTAACCGCCAACGCGGATACAAACGCCAAACAGGACGGCGAATGACAGTATGCCCCCTCCTAGAGCGCAGGACCCCCGGCTTAAAGGGGAAGCGGGCATGAAACTGAGCCAACAACCGAGGGGCATGAATGTTGGAAGCCGGTTCCCACGAGTCCTCCGACCTAGGGTAACCCTTCCAGGACACCAAATACTCCAACCTACCACGGTAGTGGCGGGAGTCACGTAAAGTAGAGACTTCATATTCCATAGAGGAATCCACCTGAGGAAAAGGCTGGTCGGGAACAGCTCTCTGGTGGACGTCCGGAATGAAAGGTTTGAGAAGAGAGGCATGGAAGACAGGATGAATGCAGCGGAGGTAAGGAGGTAGTTTAAGTCGAAAGGAAACAGGATTTATCTTGGAAAGAATGGGAAAAGGACCCAAAAAGCGAGGAGAGAGTTTAGAAGGGTGAACCCATCGCGGCAAGAACCTGGTGGACAGCCAGACCTTGTCCCCTTCCTTCCATTCAGGGCAAGGCCTACGATGTTTGTCCGCTTGGGTTTTGTTGTATTGACGACTCTTCTCCAAACACCTTCTGGCAGTGACGTGTGCATCAGAAATAGACTGCAGTACCTCTTCAGCCGTCGGGGAATTGGTGGGCGACGGAATGTAGGGAAGAAGAGATCTTGGGTGTACCCCATAGGTGCAAAAGAAAGGAGAGAGTCCAATGGCTGTATAAAAATGAGTTATTATAAGTAAACTCTGCCGTAGGAAGCAAAGAAACCCAATTGTCCTGAAGACGATTGCTGTAGCATCTAAGGTACTGTTCCAATGTGGCGTTAAGGCGCTCAGTTTGACCGTTGGTCTGAGGGTGGAAACCAGACGACAGAGCACGTTCCATACCAAGGCGAGAACAAAGAGCCTTCCAAAACTTCGAAACGAATTGGCTGCCACGATCCGAGATGATCTTGTCAGGGAGACCATGAAGGCGGAAGATATCCTGGGTGAAAACCTCAGCCATCTCGGTAGCAGTAGGAAGACCAGGCAATGGGGAAAACTGAGCCAGTTTGGTCATGGTGTCAACTGTAACCATAATACATGTGCAGGAGTTGGAAACAGGAAGTTCTACAATGAAATCCGTAGAAAGCAAACCCCAAGGGCGAGAGGGTACCTCAGGTTGGGTGAGAAGACCCAAGGGTTTGCCAGTAATGGACTTAGTCATGGCACAAACCGAGCAACTGAGTATGTAGTCCTCTACATCCTTTTTGAGTTCCAGCCAAAAAAAAGAACGAGTGATAGATTCTGTGGTATTTAGCTTCCCACGATGACTTGCAGTGAGTGAATCATGACACCAAATTATGATCTTCAGACGTAGTGGACCGGAAGGTATGTATAAACGATGGTTGAGGTATAGCAAACCCTCCTTGTTGGTGTAGGATGTCTCTCCTCTGAGTAGCGGAACAGTACCTTCCGAAGCAACACCAGCTCGAACCTCTTCCAAAAAGGTTTTAGCAACTGTTAAGATCCTATTCCTGTGGAACATCGGCTCTGGGGTATGTCTTTTCTCCTCACATTTGGGACCCTTCCGAGAGAGTGCATCCGCAAGAGTATTGTTGGTACCAGGCAAGTAGGTAATTTGCAGATCATATTGGGCAAAGAAATATGCCCAGCGAGCCTGCCTGGAGTTGACACACTCAATATTCTGAAGGACCTTGAGATTCTTATGGTCCGTTCTGATGATAACGGTCTGCCTTGCTCCCATCAATAGATGTCGCCAGGTCTCACATGCTTGTTTTATAGCCAGCAATTCTTTTTCCAGTACGGAGTAGTTGAGTTGGCTGGGAATCAACGTCTTGGAGAGGTAGCAAATGGGGTGCTCTCGTTCCTCGAACACTTGTAGCAGAACAGCTCCAATGGCCATGGCCGAGGCGTCAGTTTCGACGATGAACTGTCTATTCTGGTCAGGATGGCGCAAAATGGGAGCAGTACAAAAGAGATTCTTGAGATTGTGAAAACTCTGTTCTGCTTCGGAAGTCTAGCTAAAGGGATTGTTGGCCTTCTTGAGTAAAGAAGTAATAGGGAGAACTGCTTCAGAGAAGTTTGGGATGAATGAGCGATAGAAATTAGAGAGCCCGAGAAACCTTTGGACCTCTTTGATTGAAGTCGGGGAAGGCCAGTCCAGAATAGCTGATACTTTGCTGGGATCCATGGCGATACCTCTTTCAGAAAGATGATACCCTAGATAGGGCACTGAAGTAGCAGCAAAAACACACTTCTCTGGTTTGAAAAGAAGTTGGTTGTCTTTAAGTCTTTCCAGAACTTTTTGGACATGGGTTTTGTGATCCTCTAGAGTGCCGGAATATATCAGGATGTCGTCCAGGTATATGATCATGGAGACAGACAATAAGTCTGAAAACATCCGATCCATAAACCGTTGAAACACAGCAGGAGCATTCACCAAACCAAAGGGCATTACTCGGTACTCAAATAAGCCGAAAGGAGTGCGAAAAGCGGTCTTCCATTCATCTCCTTTGGCGATGCGTAACAAATGGTAGGCATTTCTGAGGTCTAATTTGGTGAACCAACGTGCACCTTGAACAGCTTCAATGATCTCATGTATTAATGGCATAGGATACCGATCTCGGATGGTAACCTTGTTGAGGCCTCGGTAATCGATACAAGGGCGCAAGTCACTAGAGTCCCTCTTCTTGACAAAGAACAAAGAAGCTCCGGCAGGAGACTTGGAAGGTTGAATGAGCCCATTCTGAACATTGGCATCAAGATAATCTTTAAGAACCCTTCTTTCCGCTTGAGTTAAAGAGAACATCCTACAGAAGGGAACCAAAGCATTAGGTTCTAAGTCAATGGTACAATCTTCTGGCCTATGGGGAGGTAAGGTCGCTGGCTTTCTTTCGACGAACACCTCCGAGTAAGGGGAACAGTACAGAGGTAGAGCATGAACCCCAGCCAGTTGTTTGGTAGACCCTGTAACAATCAGAGGAATACCGTCGTCAGAAAAACAGTTGAGCTTGCAGTAGGAGGAACAAAATTGTAGTTGATTGTCCGCCCAATTGACATGAGGGTTATGTTTTCTGAGCCATGTTATGCCAAGAATAACCGGAAAATGTGCAGCTCGAATGATGTCGAACCGGATTGTCTCGGAATGTTGAAATATGGTAACCGATAGGTCCTCGGTGGTGTGAGTAATGGGTCCTGAAGAGAGAGGAGAACCGTCGACCCCTTCTACCTTTTGATCTTCTTTGCGAGGCAAGGTACGGAGACCCATTCTTTTGGTCCAGATGATGTCGACAAAGTTTCCGGCGGCTCCGCAGTCCAGGAGTGCGAGACACTCGACTGCTCTGCCGTTGACCTTTATAGTAACAGGTAGAACCATAAGCCTGGAATCCTCAGGAATGTATGGAGCCGAAATAGAGAGAGAGACATAGGGACTGGTGGATGAATCAGAAGCCCCTCGGAACCAGGTCCCTACTGGTGCCGAGGGAAACCGTTTCCCTGACGTTTCTGAGGAAGTTCAGTACATTCCTTGAGGAGATGTTGATCCGATCCACAATAGGCACATAGACCTTTCTCCTTCCTTCTTCTTCTTTCAGCCGCGGAAAGAGGTCCTCTAGTAGCTCCAATCTGCATGGGTTCGTCTGAAGTATGGGAAGGAGAGGAGGAGACGGTGGAATCGGAAAAATGAACGGTTGTTCGTTGTTTTCGGTGTTCTGACCTTCGTTCCTGCAGTCTATATTCAATTTGTAAGGCTGCGGAAAGCAGATCCGGAAAAGATGGCGGCCTGGATGCTCTGGCGAGTTCGTCCTTGATTTCCTCCTTAAGGCCTCGCCGAAATATGGCAAATTGTGCCTGTTCAGACCAACCAGCACCCGAAGCCAATCTCTTGAATTCTGATATGTACGATAGAACATCCGATGACCCTTGTCGGATATCCAACAGGTCCTCACAGGCGGTGTAAGTGAGTTCGGGTCTCTCAAAGGTTTGCTTCAACAGGGTCTGAAAACCAGCAAAATCGTGTAAGATGGGATTAACCCCGGTAACCAGCGGAGTGACCCATGCCAGGGCATTGCCAGTCATGTTCGAAATCATGAACCCGATCTTTGTCTGGTCAGTGGCAAACAGCCGGGGCCTGAAAGTAAAATATACTAAGCAGGCCTCCAAAAACTCTTTGACCTTTTTAGGAGTTCCATCGAACTTCCCTGCCGAAAGAGCCATGACAAGAAGTTCTGGGGATTGTGGTTCGCGGGCAGTAATCATTGTTTCAAGACTACATTCTCTGCCTTAACAGTTTGTAACTCTTGGGACATTCCCTGAATGGCCTTCCATAATTCTTGTATCTGCTCTTCTGCCGACATCTCTTCTGATTGGCGTTGCAATCTGTCCTTCTTGGCCGATTCCGCTAACTCCCGTTCCTCCCCACTCTCCTCACCTGATTCAAAGTCCTCTGGTTGCAGTTGCCTGTGAGAGAGATAGTCCTTCTCCTTCTTGTGTTGAAAGTATCTGTCTCGAGAGGAAGCCACAGTGAGTGCTAAAGTATAGCAAACCTGGGGCCCCCTTCCCGAGACCAGACAATACGAAGGGAAAAAGCCTGTTCAGGCAGAAAAAACCCTCCGAGGTATGCAGCGGTTTGAGAGGATCCGGAGCAAGCAGTTGTAGTGGAGTTCTTGAGGCAGGAAGCTGATGGGAGCAGGCGAAGCCGGACATCCAAAGCAAAGAAGGATCCGGAGAGAAAGAGAGCCACCGGAAAGGGTACCAGCAGAGAAAACAACTCCGGAGCAACAGGAACCAGGGCGGCTGAATGACAGCGCAGCCGAAAGGTAAGGCAGAGAAGGCGGGCGTGGAAAACAGCGCACCGTAGAGCTGAGAAAAGAGGCGAGGCGAGGGAAGGAAGAGAGAGAGAGAGGTAGTCCGGGGAAGGCGGACCGAAAGTACAGATAAGTGACCGAGGCGGTCAAGGCTGGAAAACTAGTGTGTAAACCCAAAGGAGCGAGCTAGCGCAGTAAAGGGGGGGTTGCAACGCGGCGATCGCTGGGAAAGGAGGAAAGAAATACTTACCAGCGGCGCCATGTTGGAAAACCACTAGACCGTAGGGTGCGTAACAGAGAAATCACGTAGCGGAACCTCCGCTCGCCCTTCCAGCGCGTAACCGCCAACGCAGATACAAACGCCAAACAGGACGGCGAATGACACCAATATGGATTTATACTAAGGGGCTATGAAAGTACAAGATACCTAACGGGACAACCACCAGAACAGGGCGCCTTCCACTCTGATTTTTATGCACCAGGACACTTGACTTTCTTCAAAAATATCAGCGCACAGATGATTATCGCTACAATTATCACAGACAATATAATGAGAAGAATTCAGGATGGACACAAGATTCTGTAATGCAGTTCTGGACAGGTTGTAATGGATTGAATAGGATTACTTTAAACTAAGAGATGACTATGGACAGTTCTAGACTAAATACTCACTCCTATGGCTTTGGAATGGAATGAGCCCATCAAAGATCTGGTCAAGGGTTGGGCTGGGATTCTCTCACCACCGGACAGGTGTCAGGCACTGGGTTCTGCTCTCATCAAGTCCCTCTGGTCTGCGCGGCCTCTTGGACTGGATCTGACGGGTTGGTTCTGGGTACAGCTCTGCTCTATGGGTCTGGATCTTGGTTCTCGTACGAGGTTCTTAGCTAGAACAGCAAAACAGCTCAGCCAGGCTGTTGGATTTTGTGGTGCCCCTTGGAGGTTTAAGGGATAGAATCAGGTTGCAAAAGATTCTGAGGCCTGCTGAAAAAGGGTTCAGCTTCTTGGGTTAGGCCTCTCTGCTTCAAAGTTCTAGAGTTTGGTTCTAGAGTCTGGTCTCTGGATCTATGTCTGGAGCCTGGATCTTCCTGCAGGGTGCTTCGCCAAGAAATCAGTTGAGGAGTGGAAAGTGTGTGTGCTGTCTGTCCTCAGCAGTCCCTATTTATCCATTTCCAAAGTGGGTGGGGAGGCTGATTATCTATGCCCAACCCTCTAAGCATCTGATAGGTCAGAGAATTTCCCCTCTCCTGATTTGAGACAAGAGCAGTGTGTCATCAGGTGTCAGAGTGATGCTGTGTTTATGGCCCAAAGGAAATCCCTCCCCTTTGCCTTTTCTTAGGAAATCTATTTCCCCCAAAAAACATATTTCCAAGATACACAAGTTGTTAATAATACATAATTACATGACAGATTGCTTAAGGTACATTTCTGTTCAACTCCCATCTTCCTGCGAGCTATGGTTCATAAATGACAACTTTTTTGTGCTTTTCGTGGGTTTCTCAATGTTAGTTCTGCACCAATTTTTATACATGCATGCACGTCCCCTCTGGGCACATTCCTGTGACTTTTCATGTTCCTATCATAAACACAATGGCTACAATATGAATAATTTCCGGGGTTCAGTCTCAGAACATCGCACAGATTCCAACTTAGTCTTAAACTGTGAGCGAATTTTTCATTTTAACAATATCTAAGTTTCATATCTTTTGTCAGTTCAGTACACTTTGCTATAAGCATTTTTCTAAAACATACATTTACACCAACTTCAATCAACAATTTCAGTCTGGCCCGCCTCCAGAGCTGGGCTGAGTCAGAGGGTCACATGGCCTGCCTTCCTGCCAGAGCAGTTTGTTGTCAGTCACACCCAAATTAGCATTCCTATTCAGCCCAAGGAATTCATTGTGTCTTGGTCTGGGAAGCAGGGGAAATCCCCTCCCCTTCTGATTAACATGCCAATGCTAAAATTCTCTCCTTTTGGTGGGAATGAACAAGGTGTGAGATTCTCAGGGGAAGAAGGCCTCTTGGAAGTTTTAACTGAATTAGGTTACCTTCTGGTCAATTGTAACATAGTTCCTTGTGAAAGAAATACATTTATAAATTTAAAATAAGCAAACCCATCTTTACTTCCAGTCCTTTTTCAACATGAAAATCAATGTGTGGCACTCTTATATGGCATTTTGATGGAAATCTCTTCTTTGGCATAGTTTGAGTTCAATGTTCAACTTTACACATGATAAGTTTTAAATCGGCGGCTTCTGACAGAGGTGAGTAACGGTACTACACCCATTTTTGACAGATTTCTTCCAGCTCAATCATTCTCAAAAGTGGACTTTGTTCAGATAATATATACTTCTGTGGACATTGTATTTATGTGGATTCTCGAAGTAGAATGATGTTCAGCACCCAACAAGGAGGTTGGATCTTTTAGGTGGTTTGTGAGCCATGATTTTTGCACATTTTTGACAATCAAGAAAACTGATTTCCAAACAGCTCTGTATTTCTTTTTGACAATCAGTATTGCTTTTTCAAGTGATTTCAGGCTACTTTGTGGGTAGCCCAATGGTGGGTTTTGACAGTGGTCTCCTGTGTTACCACTGACATAGGCAAAAGTGGATGACCGCCTATTTTTCAGATTTTTACTGTGCACTTTCTGGTGATTTTCAGCGAGCAGCATGCTTTCCGGCAGCCATTATGATGTTTCTGCTGCAGGCAATGCCCAGTAATGTCGCAGGGCTTGGACTAGTGGGTTGAGACATCCCACAACATATGTACCATTGAACACTCGAGTACACGTTGCGTGTGCTCTCAAAACACCATCGGTACAAAGGTCTCCAAACAAATCCACACTGTCAGCATCAAAAATGAGCCAGAGCGGCACCATCACGCCTTTCACCATGCACACAAGAGTATAATGCTTGGCCATTCCCAGCACAACATAATGTACCCATACATGTCAACATGTTTTGAGGAACCACAATCTACAAACGTACCATTGGCAGTAGCACTTCCACCCAACCCCTGCAAAATAACACAACAACACATGGAAACCTGTAACAGTTAGCACGTTCCACTACATACCACTGCCTCCATCACCCCTACCCACTTTCATTCACAAAATATTATGTCACTGGCAATCAAACCACACAATCTTCACAACATTGGGCCTACTCCCAGGAAGCTACACAAACCAAAATACCCGAGCTCATACAATAATCACTTCAACCCTACCCTCTTCTATACCAACAGTGTTACAACACTGCACCCAGTGGGCACACTGCAAGACGGTTCACTGCACCATATGCAGCCATGCACCGAACACCGTAGGCTATTGGCACAATCACCACACCCATGGATCCAATTATATGTGCATAGCAGCGCACTTCTGCTGCTCCATGCAGTGTAAAATGTGCTCCTCAACCATTCTGTCAAGGTGACCACCCTCTGAAAGATGAAGTGAAAACTGCATTGCTTCGATGGGTGTGGCCTAGGGCTAGACTATTGAGTGCATGGCCTACAGCCTTTGGCCATGTACCCAATAGTCTAGCCCTTGGCCCCACCCACCACAACATAATCCAGCCATGCATGGCAACATGACACCAACTATCACAATCCACCCACGTTCCACAACCACCGCCACTGCTACCCAACCTCCACACTGTTATACAGCTACACATAGTAAGATGCACCGTTTTGCAGAATCTACAAATGTAATAGCCTCTGGCACCCCTACCCACGACATCCTTCCCGCAAACTCATCTCCTGTATGCTGCCACTAATACTGGCTACTTACATCTTCTCTTATTCCTCTTTCTTCTCAGATATATTGCACCTTACTGCTTGTGCCACCCTTCCACGTTCCCATATACTGGTGGTGGACCAAATATTGGCTGATTGCCATAAGCGATTTATGTTCTGTCGTTATTGTCTGGGCCCACCGATATGGGCTGGTATGTCCATTTGCTGTTTCGCCAATGCGAACCAACCTGCAAACCTTTATGCTGTGAGGCATCCCAGAGGCGCCAGCTGCTACCTTGCCTACCTTTCAAAGAAAATGCATTGTTCCGCACCAAGGACCACTAAGTACTCCTTTTCCCACTTTGCTACACAAGATCAAAACTATAGAAGTGCACAGATGGCATTGGTCGCTGGATTTTGTTTGCGAAATAACATAGTGGTGAATGCACCCACCTTACACATTGACGTTCACATTCTGTACCAAATTAGACACTTCAAACAATTGACTGTGCTGTTACTAAACTATAAAATCTGCTGGAACCGTATGCTCTGTGTGCGCATGTCTGTCTTTGCTTTTGTTTATGTTGTTCCTTTCCGGAGCTAGGCTCTCACATGACAGAGTACGCTACGCTTGGTGCGCACATGAAGAAAATACCTTGAGTGCATGCTGTTCCTTGACATTTTCCTGTTTATTTAGGACTCTCCATTTTTTTAGAGCAGATTGTGGAGACATTTCTTAATCATTTTTAAGAACATCTTTCGTAATTGCTTGTATGGAGTTTTTTGTGGGGTTGCTAGATCAGATCAAGGAATGTTTTTAATTATGTGGTTTTAACCTTTATAGATGTATTGTCTCACACTTCCTTTTCTCTTCTTCTCTGTGTTCTTCCCCTATTTGATATAACCTCAGTTTTGAGTTGAACTAAGATGGAACACGCTGATCATCCCCGCCAACTAAGGAAGAACCACATGAAGAAGGGGCACATGGAATAGGATCAATACATCTATCATTGTCTGTTAAAAAGTGCCTTTTGAAAAATTATGTGTGAAGAAATTGTATGTATTCTTTATAATTGACTACCAATTCTGTCCTGTCCTGAGGAAGACGACTGTAAAGCCTTCTCTCTCTTTTTAGGTAAAGAGACAGACATCTTAGACAATTCTTGCTAGTCGTCGAAACTACCTTTGTAAGATACCGGTGCAGCCCACAAGATTGTTGGTAGCTGCACCAGGTACTGATCGTTGAGTATTGTGGTCGAATTGGAGACAAGTATTGCATCTATTCTGGTTATTATTGATGCATTTTCAACTTGTCAACTTACTGTAAAATGTATCTCTTATAGAGGACAACTATCCAACTTTGCAGGAAATATTGATTGTTCTGACCTGCGTTGGACGGTGCCCTCTAGATATATACAGTCTTTGTTCATTTTTCTTTTTCCTTTTTTTTACTTTTCTCCTTTCTTCTTTTTGCCTTTTCCTGGTTATATAATTTTGTTCTTGAATACATACTGGGCATCAATTTGAGATTGGAGGCGTGCTCTTGTGCAATATGTTTCTGAATTATTTTATGCACATTGTGTCCACTTTATACTACAGGACGCGTACTAGATTAATATGCACTTTAACTGGAGGGATCCATTATTGACTGCCTGTTTTTATGCTGTTTTTATTGTGATTTCAGCACTATGTGTAATGTTATTAACTATGTGTATATTAAAGATTGATTGATCTTATACTTTCCTTGACCTGGTCTATCCCCTCATTAAGCTTCTACACAGAGAGCAATTTATCCTGTTGATTTGCTCAATGGTTTGATTCTCGTGAACCCCTCTTCTCTCTTGCTACTTGTGAGAAACAACTGTCCACAAGTAAAGTCACTGACGCTAGTGACTGCTGCGATGGTGTATGCTGTGCACACGTATAGGTAATGGAAGCGATGCACACATTACAATTGCACAGTCAGAGCACCAACCGCATGTGTTGGCCATCTCAACGAGTTTGCAAAACAAAGCTAACACTCTAATGGGCTGCCGTCCAGCATATGGCTGGACTTAACGCCGTTGATGATGTTGTCGGCTGCAAATGTATGTGGGTTGCTCTATACATTATCCATACTATGCATGTGTAATGCTTATTAACTCGTGTCATGTCATACTATCTTCCTTCACTCTCATAGGATAGGGTATTATAAGAGGCACACCATTCGAAACATAAATGGTGCCACTTCAGTCCCTGAATGGCAACAAGGCCAATGACCTACACAATATGCAAGTGCAGCCACTTCACACCACCTCTACTGGTGTGCCAACTGCAAAATGTCCTCCACAACCATTCTGTCATAGTGAGCACCCACAGAAGACATACATATTTCCAAGCGTGTACGCTCTAGTTACATATCAGTATAACAACTGACCCAAAGAAGGCAACATTGTGAAACCCACTTCCAACCAGTGGCCACACTGTTAGGTCAAAGGGCCGTAGCCATGCATACACGCCAGTTCGGCTTTGTGACTCCCAACAGAGCATGACAAACCGATTGCAAAAAACTCTATATCATCTCCAATACACTTCCCATCCCCAATGGGCTCTGCATGTAGTGGCCTGCGCACCTACCCCACAATGAATTATATGTCAGTAGCTGCGTACATGGTCCATGTTGCAAAAGTTACACAGTAAGAAAATCCCTTCATGTCCCACTTCCTTATTACACTCCCTGAAGCAGGGCTCTGCTCACGGCCACACCATTCCTAACGCAAATGGTGTCTTATCTCACCAATGCTGCTATAGCATCTATACCATGTCCTCCACAGTGCTTCTGCAAAGGCACTTACCTTACGACACTTAAATATTTAAAAGTCTATGGCATGTCTCAAAGTATGGTTATAATACCTTATTCAAATGACGTAAGGCAAATGACCTGTGTCCCGTCGTACACATATCTCTACCTTTAGGAAAAAACTCCACTGGCTTCCCATCAAACACTGCATAACTCATAAAATGCTCACCACGACCCACAAATGCCTCCGTTTAAGCAGTCCCACCTATCTGTCATCCTGTATTGGAATCAAACCTAATGTGAGGAACCTTCGCTCTTCCTCTGCGATCACTCTCAAACATCCTAAATTCAGGAGAGCCAAATTTGGAGGTAATACTCTTGATGCTCAGGGTTACGTTACGGATTTGTGGCCAACTGCCTACTCCTTTGCCACACCCACTGCAAGGTAATAGAGCCATGCATGGGAACATGTGACCACGTACCTTTTCTGTCCACAGGTACGTATGGGTACAGTAAGGAACCCAACCAAGGCAACATTCTGAAACCTACTTCCAACCAGTTGTCAGCCTGTTAGGTCAAAGGGCCCCAGCCATGCACACAAGCCAGTAGGGGTTTTTCAGGCACAACACAATGTAGCACTCAGACTGCAAATATCCTCATATTGCCTCCAATGCACTCCCCATCCCCAATGGAGTCTGCCTGCACTCACCAAAAAAGGATTGTGACCTCTACAACTGCCCGCCAATGCAGTACATGTGAGCACCTGCGCAAACAATTCCTTCTATGTGCCAATGTCTTACTGCCCTCCCTGAAGCAAGGCTGTACCCAAGCCCTAGCCCGTTGGGTACATGCAGCAGCCTATGGCCTCTGCCCTTGCACCCAAAAGGCTACGCCTTGCCCATGATTACTCCAAGACAATGTACTCATGCATGGCACCATGGCGGCCCACACCATACTTCACAAACGTACCACAGCTACCGACACCGCTACCCTCTGCCACAACACAATGCTAATCCACAACAGCAACATAACCAGCAACACCCCTAGCCAACAGCGGGATGTCAGAAGGTATGCATACAATAACTTATCCAAATGAGCAAAGGCCAAGGGAATGCATTCTTTGTACATATGTGTGCAATTCTCACACCATTATCACAGTGATCCCATACATGCCTGCATTGCATTGTGGGTGTTGTGCCAATGACCTACACTCTTGGGTCTGTACGGAGCCCTACGGCCTCTGCCCATGCCCCCAAGAACCTAGTCCTAGTACACACCCACTGCAAGGCAATACAGGCATGCATGGGAACATGTGCCCACATAGCTTTCCGTACTACAGGTATGTGTGGGTACACTAACAGACCCAACCAAGGCAACATTCCAACACCTACTTCCAGCAAGTGCCCATTCTGTCATGGCCAATGGCCGTTGCCATGCACACAAGGCAGTAGCGGCTTTGCAGGCACAACACAAGCACAACACAACATAGTACACCAACTGCAAATATCCTCATTTTATTTATCTCCAATGCACTCCCCATACCCAATGTTGTGCATGCGACACATCCTGCCATTCTTAAGATGGTGGGCATGCGAATGGAATAGTGGGGATTATGGAATCACTTGTGAGGGGAGTGGTTTACAGGAAGGAGCGGCACTGCTGTTTCCCTATACTCTCTGTGTAATGAAGTTGGTAGAGATGGCAAAGTGCTGATCGTGGGTGATACATGGGTGCAATATCTGCACAGGTATGCTGTGCGAAGTGGTTTATCTGGTAATTGGGGATTGGAAGGAGTGGACGCTTTGTGGGCTAGTCTTATGCGTGCAGTTTCGGCAGGATGGTTCGCCTTTGCAGATATGTGGCCTCTATTGTTACTGTTGAAGGTATTGTTACTGTTGAAGGAGTGATGGTGCATTATGGAGGTCTACATTTGGGTTGTATGCCGTGTGGACATTTGCTGCATCACCTGAAGCAGTTGATGAGTGCAGTGATGCCGATTTTTGCCACTGCCAAGGTCGTTTTCTCAACTATTCCACCAAGAGGAGCAGGGAACCATGCCGGTGTAATTTGTCCCCAGCCAGAGCTTGGATGGTGTCTTATAAACAGAACCATGTCTGCATTTATATTCCTTGATGGGGTGTTGTCCATGCACTATGAGAGCATGAAGTTGCAAAATGTGCAGTGCTTCAAGGCAAATGCCTTCTCTTTGAACGCCATCGACAATACCTTTTCCTTTTACACTATGCAAGAAGCGTTGCCTATAAACTGGTAACAATTGAAGGAGGAGAAGCAAACAGAAAGTTATACAAAGAGAAAAAACAAAAATGGTTGTTGGCATGCATGAACAAAAAAAGAAACGTAAAGAAAATAAAATGAAAACAAAAAAATCTACTTTTCAGAGGGACCACTAAAGATCCAATCCCCTAACATGTTTAACACTTGCTGCCCACCCCTCCTTTGCTAGCACAAAAAGACTGTGGATTTCGCGTTAGTTTCAGGATTACACGTGCCACTTCTGGACATTTTCAGGGTAGGAGCCATGGAAATGGGACTGTGCAGCGACATACCTTGCTGAATAAGGTTTGTGGTTGTGGTGTGTACGCTAAAATTGTGGCAAAAGGTCTCTGTACAAAGAAGTACAGATGGCTACGGTGGAAGTGTGTAAGGTAAGGGGCCGGTATCCTGTTTGCATGCATGAACTGTATGTACTTTTCTGAAGTTGGTAGCATGCATTCAGTGCTGCTTTTGTATGATAACTTTTCCACAGTTTGTAGTAGGTAGAGTAGGGGTGGGGAACCTGGGAAGTGTACAAGGGACGTGGAAGGCGCCCTGTTGTAATGACTGGAATGTGTGTATGATGCCATGTGAGCTGGCATTCATAATGGGCCTATGCACAAGTGTTGCAAGGCACAACAAGGCAAGGAAGGCGGAACAGAGGGGAGACAGAGATAACGAACCTACTAGGCCGGGTGTCACTTGGAGGGCCCAAGTGAATGGGTAGGAGGTGTGGAAAGTGCAGTACATGACAAGGTGAACAAATGACAATAATTGAAAATAAGGCTTGATTGTGCCAAGTGCAAGGATAAGTGCAGAATTCAGGTGGATGTGCATCTGTTAGGGATGCAATACTATTGTCAATGAGTTGCAGAGAGCACGAGAGTACAAGCAGGCATATTAAAATTGAGGCTGTTTTAATAGTCCTGACTAGAGAGAAGCACAGTTGTGTGTGCAGTCACTTTATGGGAACTTCCTTTAGGTTGGTACAATACATTAAGGGCTGCTTTTGGTGGCATATGTTTACGATTTATGTAGGAGATGGGTTAGTGGGGAAAAGAGATTATAGCATTTGCGGAAGGACAGCACAGAGTTCCTGCAAGCACATACCATTGAAGTACCACTTGATGGTAGGTGATCGAAAAGAAACAGTATGCTTTTTAAGACCGTAATGGACGCTCAGTGGCACATGTCGTGCACAGAGGCACTTCTAACAGAGTTGTACACATAGTGTGGGACAAGGTAGCATAACTCCATTTTGTGGTGATGGGTGCTCATGTGGATGAACGTGGATGCAAAAATCTTGTAACCTTTTACTTAGCTTTCTAGTAGACATGCTTTGTAATGACGGCACACTTGAAGGCTTATTTAGTAACGGTACTTTTGCATTGCTGTGCAGAACTACTAGTGTTAGATGGTAACATCTTGGATGGCGTTCGTGGATGCCTGTGTGACTGTTTACCCGTACCAATGAGGTGGTGGTGGAAAACAAATAGTGGAATGGGATGAAGCACTGCTGCTGTACTAGGGCGTGGACCGCGCAGTACATTTGGAAGCGCACATGCCACATCCTGGCTTTATGTGCATGATGGCCATGGATATGGAAGTGCAGGGATTATGCAATTAGGTGTTGAGGGTGTGCTTTACAGGAAGGGGCAGTACTATTTGTTCAGAAATCTGTGTGCTTTGAGGCTGGAAGAAATGGAGAGATGGACAGTGCTTATCATGGGTAACACGTTTGTGCAACATCTGCACAGGTATGCTGAGCAAAGAGGCATTCCCACTAATTTCGCATTGGAAGGAGTGGATGCTGACTGGGGCATTCTGTATGAGTGCAGTTTTGGGGGTATGGTTTGGCTTTGCAGATATGTGGTGTCTGTCACTATGGGTCACATTGTTGTGGTGCATTATGGAGCTGTATATCTGGGTTCCATGTCATGTGGGCGGTTGCTCTGTCACCTGAAGAAGTTGATGAATGCAGTGATGGGGATTTTACTCTTTGCCAAGGTAACTTTCTCCTGCATACCACCAAGAGCAGTGTGCACCCCTGCCGGAGTGTGTCCTCAGCCAGAGCTCAGAAGGCGTCTTATAAATAGAAGCATGTGTGAATTGATGTGGATTGCTGGTATGTTCTCCACTTGCTATGAGAATATGGAGTCACGAAATATGCAATGTTTTCATGCAAATTGCATTTATTTCACCATCATTGACAATGCTATTTTCTTTTGCACTGTGCAAGAAGCTTTGACCATAATTCGGCGAAAATGTAATCAGCCGAACACAAAGGGAATTCCTATGAAGAGAAGAAAAAGAAAAAGTTCTTTGAAAGCACATCACAAGAAGTAATAAAAAACATCTCCCCTTTCCAAAGCCACCGCTAAACACGAAGTATTCTACCCTGTTTCAGAGTTCTTTCTCCCCCCACTTTCATAGTAACATAACTCTGCAGACTGTGCAGTACTTTTAGGATTACATATGCGACGTCCAGCCTTTTTCTGGATGGCAGGCATGGTTATTTGACTGTGGAGGCTAAGGCCTTGCTTATTAAGTTTTGTGGTTGTGGTGTGTATGGAGACTTGTCAAAATAGTGTACAGGAAATATTTATACCTGTACTTTGTGCTTATGGGTGCCGATGTGCAGGAATGTGGATGTAGAAATCTTGGATACTTTCACAGACCTTTCTATTGGAGGTGTGTGCCCTTCACCGCAGACTTCTACTCTGAATGTTGAACGCTAGAAAGACAAGGAGTCTTGCATAGAAGTGCTACTGTTAGATGCAGAGGTCTTGCATGTGATTGGTTGAAGCGTGTGTGACTGTTTTACAGTAGCCAATGGGGGAGTGCTGGGAAAAAAGTACTGCAGAGAGAAGAAGGAATGTTGCTGCTTGGCTGGGGCGCGGCCCTTGCGCTAGTTCGAGAAGCGCACATGCCAAATTCTGCCGTTCTGCGTGTGCTGGCCAATGGGAATGTGACTGTTGGGATTATCCAATTAGCTGATGAGTTTCTGCTTCACAGGAAGGGGCGGTAATATTTTTTTACATTATTTCATGCACTCAGACTGGCAGACATGGAGAGACGTTGAGTACTGTTACTGGGTGATGCCTTTGTGGTAGATTTGCACCGGCATGCCCATGAAAGGGACTTGCATGGCAATTTCGGGTTGGAAGGAGTGGAGGCATTGTGGTGCGCTGCCGATGTGTGCAGTTTCAGTGTTGTCCTTGACCTTTGCAAAGAAGTGGTAACTTTCGCTCCGTTTCATGTTGTCGTCATACAGTAGGGAGACCTGCATTTGGGTTGCGTGCCTTGTTCATATGTGTTCCATAAAGTCAAGAGATTGATGAAAGTGGTGAAGCATTTTTCTCCCACTGCGAAAATTCTTTTCTCATCCATACCACCAAGAATAGTTTGGAAGTGTTCCAATGCAGTTGTTCACAGCCAGAGGGCGGACGTGTGTTTCATCAATGGAAGCATATTTACTTTTTTGTCTCATGCTGCAATGTTCTTCTGCAACAATGACATCATTGATTCTCAAAATGCGGACCTCTTCCATGACAATGTCAATACTTTGTTCAAGAGTGGCAATGGTATTTTGTTGTACCATCTACAGGATGCACTGAAGAGCGCACTGTAAGAATGGGCAGAGTCTAGAAAAATAAAAAGCTCTTTAAAAACCACAAAAAGTCTTTCCTTCAAAGCATCTACAAAAGCAAATATAGAAAAGGCTCTTTTCAGAGCCACCACTACATATGAAATGCACTGTCCTGGTTGAAATGTATTCCACCACGCCCGCACATAGCACAAAAAGTCAGCGGACACTGCGTTACTTCTGGGGTTACACATGCCACATCCAGACCATTTGCAAAATGGCGCGCATGTAAATGGGTCCATGGAGGCTAAGAGATTGTGCAATAAGGGTTGTGCGTGTGGTGTCAGCACGAATGCGTTGGAATTGTAACATTTGCAAAATAGTCACCAATTAAATATTATAGCACTGCATATATTGTTGCTAGCAGGTAATTGCAATAGCTGGTACAAAGGGTGGGCAGGGATTTGGAGACGCATCGCCTTCAACTCGCTCCCAATACCCACTGTGTTCCTTTCTTCTTGCCTGTGAACAAACACACCCTTTACAGGTTCCTATGAACAATACAATTGTAAAGTGAATGTATATATACAACGTCTGATGCACTAGTCCGAAACAGCTTGCAAATTGGCACTGTCATATATCTGAATGTCTCACTACAGGCAACGGGTTCTCGCAGATATTGATCTGCAGCACAATGTAAGACAGGTATTCTGCCACAAAACTGCGATTTGTACATCTTCCAATTTAGCTATCTGTGCATTGAAGGCAAACTACCGTCACTTCATGCCACGACACTAGCCCCATTTGTAGCATTGATGGAGATGAGTACATTTTGCCATACACAAATGGTTTTCATAAGGAGAGACACAGTTTGATTAGGACAAGCAACAAGATAGTTGTTGAGGCAGTTGCACATGGCCACAGTGCCTTTGCAACGGGGCACTCATATTCTTTGAGATCCAAACATTTTCTTGTTTACTTAATTGTGCTTACATTTAACTGTCTGTGAGTTAGCAAGCAGCAAGAGCGTTGATATTTACCATCCTCACTACGGACTGTCGTCTGTGCAGTACAATGCTTTCTGCCACTGTACAAACCGCAGTCAACAACTTGCCACTTAACATTACGATGTTCAGTGCAGAGACGCTGTGTCAGTTTCACGGGTCATGGAAGGGCAAGCAGCTCATCCATCAAAGCAATGGGCCATTTAACATGGCCACGGTACGCTGCAGCATGGTGCTCCTGGCTTCCAATGGGCTCAGTCAGCCAAGCGTGACACAGCCATAAGTTGGTACCTTTGCAAAACAAAATCCGTATGCGGCAGAACTGCTTCAAATGCTGTAGCCTGTCGCATAAATTAATACGGTTGGCAACAGATGCAGCATTACCAGCAGACAGAGGATGACATATGCATACGTACAGCAGTGCAACGGACAGACGTCCACTGCCACAACGACTTTAAAGTGCATCAGAACATGCAGACATGAGGCCAGTCCTGTAGTCCTACGGACACTTGAATTGTGACTGGATATATGCCAGGCAGGTGCGTTCTCGGTAGGGCACCTCCGTTTTATTTACCTGCAGGCATCTCGGGCAGTACTGTGCACTACAGATGCACAATGCAATTACAGCACCAAATCAACAGCTACACACACATTGGCAAAGAGTTTGCATGTGCACGTTTAATTTGTAAGAAATATGGGCACTATTAGGACAGTGTAGGGGTAGTACAAATTGTTTATCAATTGTTCCATGTTAACGTCCAGTCTGTGTACGTTGCTTTTTACAGCATCTCATTGATTTTGTATGGCGATCTGGTGTTGTGGAACAGGTGCCACTTCTGATATGTTCTTTCTATGTGAAGTATGTTCTGTTGCACACAAACATATGTGTGAAGTCTACATAAAGCAATACAGATTACCTACATTACTTTTTACACTGTGCTGCTTGCCAACGCAGTTACTATCGTTATTCATTTACTGAAGAGGGATGTTCTCTTCCAGCCATTCTAGGGTGCTTAGAATTGAAGCGTAAAAAAAAAACATGGTTTGCTGTTGCTGTACACTGCAGAAGTTCTGCAATCATACGAGAGACTTCAGTGCAGTTGCCACGTTGCAGTTATGGTCTGCTGTCAATACTTTGCATTCCTTATTCTTTTTTTCCTTCTTCGTTTCCATGTACAGCAGCAGTGTGGTAATATTGTTGGCTGCACACGTCACTTTGTGCACTGGTGCACTCAATTATGGTTCATACTCTATGCCTTTGGTCTGTTTGTTTCACAAGTACAGAGTTTGCCCACTTAACTTACTTCCTTTTCCTTGCAATGTACACACATGTTGCTATTTGTACATCTTTATTAACTTTGGTGCATGATAGCAGTATGTAAGAGAACGTGTGCTGTTTTCAGAAGTATGAATGGGAGACGCTATATGCGAACAGACGTCCTGTTCGTGGTTACTGTGCTCATCGGTATGGAGACATCAGTTTTGTATCCTGTATGGTACATATACACAAAATAATGGCATCCTGATGAAAACCTATCAAATTCAGTGAAAATCTTTGTTAAAGGGATGTTATGTTAAGTTGAGCAACTAAAAACCTATCAACTTCAGTGACAAAACGTTGTTAAAGGGACGTTATGGTTTACTTGCCGTAACAGAAACCTATCACCTTCAGTGGAAAACCTTATTTTAAGGGACATTACAGCTACATTGCACACACAGCAGGGCATCCATGTTATGGTTACAAGTAAAACCGAAAAACCGCAGAAATTCACCAGTTATGGTAAGCAAAGCAACCATAACTCGCACCATCACTGTGCCCTGTTAACACTAACACCCATGACATCAAAGATGACATCACAAATGTCATCGATGACATCACTGAGGACATCACATGTCTGCCTCCCTTTTTTTCCTTTATTGAAATATGTAGGGCAGGTGGTTTTCTTCCGTACTAGTCAGGAATTACAAATGTACTATATTTTTAGACCTTATCCTTCTCATATGGTCTTACACTACTTACCTTACGCTTCAGTCACATCATTTGATATATATACAAAGGGGAAGAATCAAGCCTGAAACACAGCAATTACTTATGTGTATCAATAGAAGCAGTTCGGGTTATATATATATATATGGAGCAACAGAAATGATCCGCGTGATGTTGGAAATGCATCGAGGGACAGGGCCTCTGCATCCTTGTCCTTTATTGCTTTTTATCATGTGTTCTGTCGTGTTTTCCGTGCAGGAGTCCACGTGGGACTCCTGGCAGTGCAGCTCTCTCCTTTTGGTTTGGTGTACAGACCCTTGGCATACCCTAATGGCACTCATGGGTGGGGGTACAACCCTGTACCCCTAGTGTATGTTTTTGGACACCTGTGTGTGGCCCACAGAGCAGGGTCTGGGCTGGTGGCAGCTCTGTGCTGAAATTGACAGGTGCCCTGAGTATCCTCCATTTTGGGGATACCCAGGCCCTGCCATTGGAATCAGTTGATTCCTGATAGGAAACAAGATGGCCCCTATGGCCTCTTGCTTTCTATTGCCTGTTACCTTGTTTTCCCAAAGTCCTGGGAAGCCCTGACTCTGTCCCTTCCCCCTGACTAGCTGTTGGGTGGAAGTTCCATATATGGTAGTGTGGGGAAGTGTCGACCAGACTGGCTGGAGCCTTCCCAACGACTATGTTGTGGGTACACCCTGTGGGTGGGACCTTGGTGAATAGTGTGTGTGATGAATATACACTTCTTGTTGTGGATGTCTAGTATCTGGTGTGTGACACAAAGACTGAGACAGCCCTGCTCGAAACTGGTATCAATGCAGTGTGGAGTGTTGAATGGCTGGGTACTTGTCCCAATATACATTACTAGTTGTGAGTGTCTGGAGAAAAGTCAATGGCCTGAATGCACTATGCACCTGATTGGCTGCCTGTCTGCATGAATGAGTGATTGGTTGCCTGAGTGTGACCCAGCAGAATGAACGAGAGACCAACTAGTATATCTGGGGGCTTCTCACTGCTAGAAATCATTCAGAAGCTGAAGAGAAACTGGAGTTGAAACTGAAGCTTGACCTTGAAGACCTGCTGGAATAGAAGAATTGATGTTGCTCTACTTCGCCGATCTGAAAGTGGTTGTGTCTCCAAGAACTGATCCAAGGGAGGACCGGGTAAGGAGACCTCTCCCCAAGCTACGAGGGAACATTGTGCACCAGCTGATCTTTGCCAAAGCTCCCTGGTAGACAGACCTACAAAAGGCTGCTGACTGGAGATGGGGCCTGCCGCGGAATCCCAAGGAGAAGCGCCTCGACTGTTGTCTGTCACCGTCCGCCGTCGCCAACCAGAGCCGCAGTGCTCCTGTTGCCTAAAAACTTAATTTGATCCAAGGACGCTCTCGTCTGCACCGTCAACCACTTTGTCCCGCCAGAGAAAGTTGAGGCCGTCAACGCACCGAGGAGCATCCATGATCCCACCGCCTGAAGACCACAGAGACGCTGACGACCCGACACCCTTGCTGGGCCAAAGTTCTTCAAACTCTTTGCGGTCCAGAACTATCGACATCGAGGTGCACCACACGCCTCTTCCTTGCAGGATGTCTACGCTCCGTCATCGACGAGCAACGCTAGGAATGAAGCTGCCACTTCTCCGCCGTAGTTTACCCTGTTCATCGCCGGACGTTCGACAACTCGTGGCTCCCGCCTTAAAGGGAGTGCACTGAAGAAGGGCCGTCGATTTCCCGATGAGGAACTCTACAACACCAGGTACTTTGGGGTTGCTGAACTATTGGAAAGACTCTTGTGAACAATATATGGACTGGGCTTGAAGTATATCTTTATCTTACAGGTTGCCCAGGTGGGGGGATCTCCACACAGAGCTGTGTCTAGTGGTAGGGGCCAGTATTCTGCCAATTGTTCGAACCAACTGCTTTCCACCTATATCTATTGTTGGTTTCCTTTACGAACTGATTTGTGTGACATTTAACCATACAGTTGATAGTAATTTTGGTACCACATAGAACTGTATATATTTGCCATTGAAGATTAACCGAGTACAAAGTGAGTTATCGTGATAGTGTATATAATCCTGAACCTTAATTATATAAAGACTGTGTTTTAACTAATACAGTGTGTGGACATTCCTTTGTGGGTGTTAGGGACTACACTGTACTTAAGAATCAGCCCACATCACCTCCTGAGAAGCTAGGCCTTGATTGCTCGACCATTGCTACCTTATTGAGAATCTTGGCTGGGGTCCTCTGTGCCTCTCCTCTGCCATATAGAGGGCAGAAGTACAGACACCCCCCACCCACAATCCGCACAACATGGCCTCAGATGACGGGCCATTATATGCCTTCTTAACGCACTCTCTATTTAAAACGGTAAATCAAAAAAGGCTTTAACCCAGCTAAATGCATGCTTACTTTAAGGTCCGTAGTCACAGTGGTGTGTGAATCGCAGGTATTGCAAAGCATCACATAGGCCCTGAAAGCCACCACACAGGAGTAGTGAGGGCAACCCTGCGTTAGGCCTAAATGATGGCCATGCCTCATGCGTGCAGCCGTGTAACTAGAACCGTAGCCCGGATGAAGGATGGTGCAGGGTCTGGGGCCCACGTGTGTAAACCGCACATTGAAGGGTGGCTTTCGAAGAAGCATCTAGGCGTTTTCCTCATGGGCCCTGCAATGCTGCGCATCTCTTCTGAAGAAATGAGCGGCGTTTATTATTTTCAGTTAAACCTGAATTTCACCAGCTACGCAGTACCTTGACCTTCCTCTGTCAGAGTGGTATGTAAAGCGTTGGGAATTACTCTATTGAAACTAATAGTGGTTTTGCAGGATTTTCGGACTCTTTCATTCCAGGAAGGAGTGAAACTGTTGCAGGCTGTCAAAGGTGGTGAGGGCGAGGCGGTGGTTGCTATGAGACTCAGATGGCAAGAGTATGCGATGTTTCCCAGGCTCACAAAAGGCGGGCACTTTGTTGCAATATATCCATAAATCCCAGCTTGCTGTGGGGGTGCGCAGGGAGTGATTGAAAGTCCACTGAAGGCGGAATTCCTAGTAATTGCTAATTTGTGATGCTTAGCTAAGCTATGGGGCTAAATGGCTCCATATTTATTGTCAAGCATGAGAGATAGTGTTTCTCCACCTCACCTATTACATTCCACTCGCATTCCCGCTGGGAAGTTTGTCCGTGGTTCTGAGAGCTCAGATGTCCTCAATGAAATCCAGATGGCATCTCCGCGCCAAGCGGGGCCAGTGGTGTTGTGATTCATAGAGCAGTCATTCCTTCCAGCTGCGATGAGATGCTACAGGTAGAAACAAGAGGAGATTTAAGCATGGGCCGTTGACAGAGAAATCCGGGAGAGGCTCCATACTGCAGACCACATGTATCCAGGTTTCATTACTTATATCAAAACCTATTTATCAAACAGAATAACCACAATGAGAATGCTGTCAACCCCCAGGACTATCGTTCCACCCTCTTACATTTCAATCATCTTTTGTAAAGACTGCACCCTCAGATGAGTGTCCCACACAGCGCAAATACAGGTAGCTATCAATTCACACATCTCAGTGGGAATTTGCTTCACCACTGTCCCAATTCCCAGGATATTCAATGGACATCTAATATCCTTGTAATAGCAGTAGTCTTAAAACTTGGCACTTCGGATTTTATTACAACCCATGGGACCATATGTATACACGCGGCCATGCGTTGTGCAAAGTTAGCGCCGCGCTGGTGGTGCCATGCCCGTGCGGTGCAGTGAAGAATGCCCACAGGGAGCAGCACCAAGAGAGCGAGTGCAGAGGACAGGCTTCCCAGTGCTACTAATGGAAATGACATGGCAGGGCTCAAACAGCGACATCTCATTATCTCTAACTGAGAACATCATCCGTCTCAGGCCTATGAGCTCAGGACCAGAACTTATAATAGGATCAACCCAATAGGGCCACGGATGGCCATAGGTGGAAAAGACACTCAACCAGTGGCAAGCCAGCACCAGCAGGAAGACCCCTTCACATGCGGACATGCCTGTTAGAGGACCAAAACATGCATTGACTCTAAAATGGTCATCCAGGACGAAGATGTCTCCCAGGGTGCATGCAAGCACAATAGTAAAAATGAGTTTTGCTGAGGCCAAAAAGAAGTCTATAGTGGGAGCATCTCTAAAAGAAGCAATGCATTGGCGATAGGAGACGGTTGTAACACATTTCAGGGATAACACACCTCATTGTTTGGCTGTCCAGCATTCGAGGCTGAAAGGTTACATTTCAAAGGTGACTTTTATAAACCTAACAACTGCTGCCTGTTGGTAAGGCAACCTGGGAAGACAGACTTCATCTTAAGTTATCTAAAACTTGTAGTGAAAGTTTGCTCACCTAACTATCTAAGATTATAGGAAAAATCGTTAAAAGGCCTCCGTGTTCCCTGATCATAGAAACGGGCGACTACGTTCATCTTTCCTACAAGGCGCAACAATGAGAAACTAGTACAAACCAGTCGTCCGATTTCGTTTTAAAATAAAATATTTTCTAAAATCATAGCTACTCATCTCGTCTGGGTCATTCAGGACCTGGTGAGGTGTGGTGCGGGTGCGGGGGTAGCAAGGGTTTGCGCACAGGCACAAGTTTAAAAAAAGTTGACTACACAAAGAAAACAAAATTATAAAACCACAGAACACCTCTTTGGTTCTAGGGAAATTAAAAAAAATAATATATATCTATTTATTGGTTTACTGAACGAACCAAGGTAGACAAATCAAACACCAAACATCAACAAAGCAAGGTCGCATTGCAACGATACAGTGGGCCACATTACGAGGTTGGAGGTAGTCATGGCGCTATTAGTGCCATGACTACCTCGAATACCGGTACTGGGTCTGCCCTCGTTCAAAGGGGACTTACCCGTCTAATCCGACCTTTGCGGGACCAGTAAGACCCCATTGAAAAAGCCATTCCTCATTCCCATTTGAGCCCCATAGGGCTCAAATGGGAAGGGGGAAGGCGCTAATAACGGTACCACAAATTACGGTACCGTTATTAGCTCTGAAGTCCCTTAACGGGCCCCGTCCATAATGCCTGGTAAAACCAGGCGTTAAGGAAGGGACTTGCTAAGGGACCTCGGAATTAGTGCCTCAACCCATTCTTCGGATTCCAACAGGCCCACTACCATCTCCCATTTCTCACAGAGCCGGGTCCCCAAAAGCGGTTATTACCGGGTAGAGTGTTGATATGACCTTTGCCGGGTTCCCGACCTGGAGAATGTTTGCCTGTAGAGGGGAACACTTTGGAATATCGGCCAACACTGGGAATTGGGCATGGATAGCATGTATTAATTGCAGGCGTCTGTAGCGCTCCCCAGTAGGAAATGCAAACCTGTCCTGCATGTAACTAAATGGTGATAGGTGCCTGTCCTGTGTCTCATCCACAAGGCTCCGTATCCCCAGGGGGATATGAAGCGGGGCGTTCTGGAGGACATGCAAACATCTTGGAATAGAGAGCATTTTAAAGAGGGCTGCTTTGCCCATTAAAGTCAGTGGGAGGGATTGCCAGTGGGTAAAGTCTACTTCAAATCTATCCACCGCTGGTTGCAGATTGGGACAAAGGAAGTCATCAGAGTTGCGGCTCACACCGATACCTAGGTAAACAAAGCTCTGAATGGAGACCGAGCAGGAGCAACGCCGCAGGATTGCGTCAATCCCTCCCTGGAGGGGGGAAAGCACAGTTTTCGGTTTATTCACTTTGAGACCACAGAAGTCTTGATGTTCGGTGAGGATATTCGTTACTACCAGACAAGAGGTCCTAGGGTTGCTCATGTAGATGAGCAAATCATCCGAATAGAGTGAAAGCCCGTCTTCCCCTCCACACGGCCATATAAATCCAGACCAATCCATTGACAACCTGAGCCTAATTGCGAGCGGGACTATGGCCAGCGTGAATAGCAGGGGGGCAAAGGGGCAGCCCTGCCTGGTAACCTGCCCCAGCCTAAAAGCCCTGGTGTAGGTACCATTAACCCGTACCACTGCTTCGGAGGAGTCATAAAGCATCTTGACCCAGGCTATGTAGTTGGCTCCAAATCTTATGCAGTCCATGATATTCCAGGAGGCCGCCCATCCCACCGAGTCAAAGGCTTTTTCAAAATCAACCGCTAATAGTGCAAGTGGGTCTTTTATCGCGGCAGCCTGGTCAATAGCAAACTGCACCCTTTGTAGAGTCATCCGGGTGGATCTGGATGGCATAAATCCACATTGGTTCGGGTGAACCAGGGAGTGTATAACCCCCAGCAATCTACTGGCTAAAACACGGGCGAGAACCTTGGCTTCTCCATTAATAAGTGAAATTGGCGTGTAGGAGGCACACAGCTCAGGTGATTTCCTGGGTTTGGGGATCACTACAATGGCTGCCTGCCTGAGATCTTGAAGCTGCCCTTCCTTTCGGGAGTGCACCAGCATGCGGTGCATGTGGCCTATTAATGGTACCGCCAGTCTCTTCCATGTCTCCACCGGGAAACCGTTCGGTTGCAGAGTTTTCCCGGATTGGATTTGGGACAGGGCCGCCGCCACCTCCTCCTCTGTGTTCTCAGCCTCCAGTTTACATTTCTGGTGCTCTGATAATCTGGGGATCGTGACGGAGTCTAGGAAGTGTGAGCCCTCAGTTCCCTGCGATGCCAAGTGGGGGAATAAAGACGCTCGTAGAAGGTGGCAAATGCCTCTGCAATCTTGCAGTCTTTGGAGAGTAATTCCTCCCAGCCCCCCGTATTGCATGTACATGCCCCTTGTTCCTATCTCGTCTTTCCAGCCACACAAGGGTTTTCCCAGCTTTGTCCCCAGTTTCATATAACTGACTACGCATGGCCCAGTGGCAGGCCTCGCATTGTCTGATGCCAAGTTCCACAGCGCACCCTCGGCCGTAACCAGAGCATCCCTTGAAGCCCCCGTCCCCACTGCAAGGAACTCCTCTTCTGCCCTAGCTGCACTCTCCCCCACCTCCACGATTTCCCGGGCGTGTAGCCGGCGATAGGCAGACACCAGAGAGAGGGCCTCCCCCCGGAGTACCGCCTTGTATCCCTCCCATAGTGTTATCGGACTGTCGACAGAGCCTTCGATCAGGGAGAAACATTCCACTGTTTTTTGGGAGAGTCCTTCTGCCACTCTTGGTACACCAAGATATTATGCATTGAGACGCCAGGTGGGTTTGGATATGTTTTGGCCGCGTTTTATCACCATGATCCGAGGGGAGTGATCCGAAATGCACATGACCAGATACGTGGCCGTCAGCAGCCTGTGTGCCATGTCGTGTAGGACAAAGAAGTAATCTATACGAGACAGAGACTTGTGTGCGTTAGAGAAGAAGGAGAACCCAGGGTCATGGGGTGTAGAGTTCGCCATACATCCACCCAACCAAGATCCTTCGCAAATGAGTTTCGTTTGGTCGGGTGGTCTGAATTCCTGGTGCCCGTGTGCATTCTGTCTCTGACCAAATCACCGCCCAACACCCCGTAGTCTGCTTGTTTATCCAGCATTACCGCTTGGAGGTCGGTCAGGAGTTCAAGTGTGAGTGGGCGGGTGCATACACTGCTACTATCCCCCAGGTATTGCCCCCTATTTCCCCAGTTACCACCACAAAGCACCCCCTCTGATCTGTCTGGGCCCGTCCCAGCTGGAATGGGACCCTTTTATGTATAAGGATCATCGTTCCCCATGCCCCGCTAGAGAATCCAGCTTGAAAGGCCGTTGTGTAATTGGATCACCGAAAAAATGTGCAATCCATGCCCATAAGATGTGTCTCGGTAAGCAGAGCGATATCGGGTGAGTGCCTAATCAGTTATTGAAGCACCAGCCTGTGTTTAATACTGGAGCCCAGCCCATTACCTTTCCATATGAGCATGGTTAGTTGTCCCTCATGTGCCATTGGTGTCAGAGGAGATGGTCACACAATGCATACAGTGTTCCCCCTCTCCATTGCTCCCATCCTAGACATACACCCAGTGGCATGTAGCCCATTGCCCAACCCCAGGTTACCAGGGTTACAGAATCAGGCACTCATGTGTTCGGGGCCGGCAGGACCCACATCTTCCCCCTGCAGACACCCCCCTATCAGAGCATTGAGACCAAAAAAAACAACTTCTGTAAGCGGACACCTGCAACTTCCCACTTTGTGGTGTCGTGTCAATCGAAAACCACTATGTAGAGCAACAGTCCCTACTTCCCACCCCGTACTTCCCCCCAACCTGAAGCACCTGTAGCCCTAACTGTGCACCAACAGGGCGCAAACCATACAGTAGAGCATTATTGGGTGTTTAGCCTGACTGCAAATACAGGTCCCACATCATTCGGCAGTGGCCACCATTGTGGGGCTCCCATGCAGTAGCAGTCTTCTACGGAAACCTGAGAGGTGGTGTAAGTGGTCATCCATTCTCGTCTCTGCCCTCCCCACTTCGTAGAGGTCATTTTGATTTGGTGACTTGAGAGTCCAAGTGCAGTGGGGATCAATTAATCCTTGGTCTCTGCCCAGGTGGCCATTTTGGCGACCGCGGATCTGTTTAGGATTTGGGTTTCCAGCCATTTCCATGCTTCTTTGGGTGAATAGAACAGGTGGGTGACTCCCTCATGGTGCACTTTAAGCTGTGCTGGAAAGAAAAGGGTGTATTTTGTAGACAAGGGCTAGAGTTTCTTTTTTACTAAGTCAAAAGATTGTCTGGCTCTTTTAACCACTCTGGTGTAATCAGGACAAAAGCCAGTGCAGTACCCATTGTAGGTGAGCGGGCCAGTGACTCGGGCCATCTGGAGAATGGCATCCCTGTAACGGAAATTCAGGAGTCGAGCAATAATTGTACGTGGTGGCGCGCCGAGTATCGGGCGCCCAGTCGAGATTCTGTATGCCCGCGATATTGAGAAGAAAGTTTCTTGGGGCAAATAGTCTGTTAAGCCACTGCTACAGGAAGAGCTCAACACTGGGCCCCTCCTCCTTCTCAGGGACCCCCTGGATACATATGTTGTTCCTACGCGCTGACCCCTCGTTGTCTTCCGCTCTGCTTCAAATTGGGTCACCATTGTTTTTCCATTTGTTTGAGCGTGTCCTCTGAATCTGAGGTCCTCTGCTCCGTCTCCCCCACCCTCTAGGCCAATTTTCAGAGATCTTGCCGGAGAAAGGACACCTCAGAGGACATGCCCCCAATCTGCCCTCCAAGGATGACCTTGACTCCCCTATAGCCTTCATAACGTCTGTGAGGAAGATGGATGGATCCTGGTACTCATCGCTCCTAGGCTCAGTTTCTGGGGTTTGAGTCGAGGATCTCTGGGAGACATCCACTGTGAAAAGGTCCATCTTGCTTTGGAGGGTCTGACGTTTAATCTTGTCCTTCACCATTGTGCATGCCCAAGTCTGGCCCTGTGTGGGAAGAAGGGCATCGTTGACCAGTCGAACAGACACAGGGCAGGGTCCCAAGGCGGGAGTTCCAAAGTCTCTTGTTGAGTCCTGTTGTTGTATGCGGCAGCCCCTCTCAGTGTGCAATTCCGTGTGGCAGCATCACCCTGGCATTATATAGATGACAGTAGCGAGTCAGCTTATTCCAGTGCTCTTCAACCAGCCCAATCAGGTAGATGTACAGTTGTTCAGGGGCGGCAAGTTCGGCACCAGGGGGAGAAAGAAAATGGAGGGGCCTGCCGCCCACTGGGTGTCCTGGGCGTTATTATGCTCCCCCCCCACGGAGCCCTGGGGCTCTACAAGCAATCGTTTCAAGTGACTAATCACAGGAGGAATAGCAATACTAATGTGCGCACCTAGGTCCTGTTCCGGTGCAGTATCAAATGTATGGCCACTCCCAACCCCCACGATACCACCACCCCTCCAGTGGTCCCCTTCTGCATTGTGTGCCAAGGTCTATTGTTGGCTGGATAAGGTTTCTATGCCCCTGTGTCAGCTGGGATGTCCCCCACACCCTGACCCACTGTGGTGGCCTCTCGCCATCCTACCAGGGCATATCAGGCCACAAGGCAGTCCCTGCACCCCTCCCAGGTGGAGGCAGGAAGCACCCTCACACCCCCTCACCTTGGGTCCGCCATCCTATCCAGGATTCCATTGGAGGCTGGAGCTTCTGTCTTATTGCCCCGGCAGTAGCAACCCAGGCATACACACTTCCCAGCC
This sequence comes from Ambystoma mexicanum, assembly GCF_040938575.1. Taxonomy (NCBI): domain Eukaryota; kingdom Metazoa; phylum Chordata; class Amphibia; order Caudata; family Ambystomatidae; genus Ambystoma; species Ambystoma mexicanum. The sequence continues at coordinate 278,423,604 of NC_090937.1, forward strand.
TCGGGCACCCTGTGCGGGGGATGGGCCTCCCTCTAGTCCTCCCGTTCTCCAGGTAGCACACCTTTGGTGCCGGAATATCCTGCGGGCTGCCGCAAACCACAAGGGGTTGCTGCAGGATCTCTGCAGCCCGCAAGTAGAGAGGGGGGAGGGGCAGCCTCCGTACACTATCGGCTCAGTACTGTCCTTCCTTGAGTACACAGGGCAAGGATTCGGGCAGGCTGCACCAAAGGTGTTTGCAGCAGGAAATCCCTCCCATTCACCCGCAGTCATCGGAGACCCAAAGTGATAGCCACAGCAGGCAGAAACACAATGCGGTTGTGTTGGAAAACGCTGCGGTTTTTCTTTCCCAGTTTCTCAGGCTCCTCCGAGCTGGAGGAGCCTGAGAAACTGGGAAAGAAAAACTGCAGCGTTTTCCAACACAATAACGTTGTATTTATGTTTGCGGTCGCTTCAAAAGCGACCGCAAACATAAATACAACGTTTTTAAAGCTGCGGTTTTATTTCTAAGTTTTCCGGGCTCCTCCAACCCGGAAAACTTAGAAAAAAACCCCAGCTAGTGCTTATTTTTTTTTTAAAATAAATAGCACTTACCGAGATTCAGCTGCAGCTTTCCTGCTCTGGTCTCCGGTCCCCGTCCTCCGCGTACAGCACTAATGAAGGGAAAGCCACCCAGCGGTAGCTTTTGTTTACTACAGCTGGCTGGCTTTTCCTTCTTTAGTGCCGCAAAAGCAAAAGCCAGCACAGGAGGGCATCCATTTCACAAAATGGATGCGCCCATGTGCTTGCTTTTGCGAATTTTGAGCTTGAATAGCTCAAAATTTTACATATGAAGTTTTAAAAAAGAGAATGCTAGTATTTTTTTTTTTATGTTGCCTATCTATTTTTTAAATAAAATTTTTTACTAGACCATGCCTTTAAGCAACACAAAATAATAGTAATTCAAGCTTACAAAAGTGATTAAGAACTAAAACTTTTAATAAATCAGTCCCAAATTCATGTACACTTCAGAGGCCAGATCACGGTATCCAATGCATTTCAGATCCAAGAACCTTTGTCAGGGAAAGATGTGAAAACAATAATCAATACAAAGATGAATATAGCCCAATCAGTGCATATAATATAGTAACCCGTGCTAAACATCACTGATATTGCAGAAAATATAAATGGTAAACATAAATGCATATCAAATGTATTTTTATGTTTTTGTCTACATCGGATTTATTTTTTATTGAATATTGTAAGAGTGCACCTTGGCAGGAGCCGCAGGGGGAATCGGGCACATCTGTGACTAAGAACACTGGGGGCCGAAGCGTTGTGTCAGCCCAACGGATCTCGGCTTTTAATGCAGCCGCGAGAGTAGGGTCGGGAACCACTGCATGTGGTGATAGGTGAGCCGCCCCGGACAGGCGGGAGGAATGTAGACGTTCCCGATTACTCCGGGGACAAGAACAGCAATACGCCGGGACGGCGGCCTTTGAGGAAGGCAGAACGAAGCCTCACGAACCAATGTGTAGAGGGCTAGGCAGGATACCTGATGATTGGTGGGGGCTTGAAATCAGGGACAAATACAAAAACGCGCCAAAACACGCTGATGGGTTCGTTTCTTTTCACAGGCCACGGAGGAGAGAGGAGAAGAAAGACCGGAGTGGTGGGCCTTTCCGGACACCACGAGATAGGACCAAGCTGGGAATTGCACCAGTGTATTTCAGAAGGGCAAGACACCGGTGAAGGAAACCGGATGAACTTTATTATTTATTCTCTTTGAGAACCCCTTTTCTACTGGAATTAAATATTGTTTTAGCATCCGCCTGTCTCCTGAGTCATAATTCACAACTGGCGACAAAGGTGGGATCCAGACAGCGCTATGGAGGCATTGATTAAGACTCTATCTGAGGGCCAGCAGCAGTTGCAACAATTAATACAGCTGAAAACAGCTGCGGACCGACAAGCCTTCCAACAGGCTATCCAATTACAGAGCACCATACAAACCACTGCCCAGGACAAACAGCATGAGACTATCTCCCGTCTCACGGGCGTGGTGGCCAACGCAAGAAACCAACCATTGGTACCATCAGCACTGCTTCAGAAATACAAGGATGGAGAGGACCTTGCTTTCTTTTTCACCAGTTTTGAAAGGATCGCTAGAAATGCGCAATGGCCTCTGGAACGGTGGGGTCAGTATGTCACCCCCCCTTCTATCTGGGGTGATGCAGGGAGCCTACCAGGCGGTAAACCCCAACGACAGCACTCTGTATGGGGAGATTAAGGCTGCAGTACTAGATCACCTAGGCCTGGACGAAGAAGCCTATAGGATCCAATTGAGAGAGACCAAGCTCAGGGCTGGGGAAAGCCCGCGCCAGCTATACTATAGAATAAAGGACTTGGCCGAGAAATGGCTACTGGCTCCAACACCAGCGAACCAGCCCCTACTCGACAAGATAATCCTAGAACAATTTATCGAAGCCCTGCCAGGACAAATGCAGAGGTGGGTCAGGCAGCACCATCGACCCACCTTAACTGAGGCAGTGGATATCGCCTCGGCATACCAGAAGGCGGGCTACCACAAATTACAGCCTACAGGGGTAACAGCCCGCATAGCAATCCCGATATCCGACCCCCATATGTTTAGGGGTGGCAGAGACTTGCCCATGAGATGGAGACACTCCGAAGAGACTACCAGAGGAACAGAGGACAAGAGACCGGGAGTCGAAGAGAAAACCCCTATGGCGACACCGGGATACAAGCAACCGCAATGCTATGATTGCAACGAATGGGGCCATATCGCCCGATTCTGTCCCAGGAGAAGACCAGCCTAGCAAATGGACATTGGATACCTAAACCCTGTGTCCAAGGAGTGTATCCCGGGACCATATGTGGTAGATATTCGAGTTGACAGCAGACCATCACGCGCTCTCCTCGACAGCGGAGCAGGCAGACTGCCATATCTCCAACCGTAAGTAACACTCCCTGCTTATCTAATATAACGGTGCCTATTAGATGTATTCATGGGGACGTAAAGTGTTATCCGATGAAGGACGTGGTGATCGAACTAAATGACACAACCACTCCCTTGAGGGCTGCCGTCCTACCCTGTCTGCCTGCCCCGGTATTAATAGGGACCAACCTACCTAACTTTGAACAGGCCTTGAAAGTCCTGGAGGAAGGGAAGAAGACTCAGTCCGAATCCGATGTTACAGGAACAGACTCTGCTTCCCCGAAATCCCTACCAGGACGGAAAAGACGAACCCGGATGGCTTGGTGTCAGACTAGCTACATGACCCGACCCATCGATTGGAATTTGGAAGATAACGAAGACACCATTAGGGGGGAGACTGTGGGATGTTTCAACCCACTAGTTCAGGCCCTGCAACATTACTGTGCATTGCTTGCAGCAGAAACATCAGAATGGCCGCCGGAAAGCATGCTGCTCGCTAAAAATCACCAGAAAGTGCGCAGTAAAAATCTGAAAAATAGACTGCCATCCACTTTTGCCTATGTCAGTGGTAACACAGGAGACCACTGCCAAAACCCATCTTTTGGCTGCCCAGAGAGCAAAATCATTGCAAAAGAAACACACAGCTGTTTTAAAAATCCGTTTTTCCCTGGCTGTCAAATGTGCAAAAATCATGGCTCACAAATATATCCTCAGCTTTCAATCGCATCAAGAACGACATTCAATTACCGTATAGTTTTTCTGTAATCACGTTTCCCGCAGGTGGAAAGGTTGCTGCGAATTTGCATTTGGCTCAATTTCACCCCATGTAAAAAACAGCTATTTCTTGCTTCCAACTTCTGAATTTCGTTTTCCATCTGCTAATCATTTTACAATCATTGCTAGTGTTGATCTGAACCAATCCAAAGCAACTCTCACTAGTTCTGAATCCCATTTAGCGAATTAAAATCATTTTTAGCATTTTTCCCATTCAATTCAACCACATTTCAAAGCAATTGACCTGTTTAAAATCCGCCCTGTATCTCTAAGCTTGCTGGGGGGAAGTGGGATTGAAAATGCAATTGTTGATTGTTATTCCTGATACCTGTGTGCCCTCATTCCATATCACCATAGTGCCTGTTGGGGGGAGTGGGTAACAACAGGGGGAAAGAGAGATTATATTGTCTTTGGTTGAATTCATATCAAGTTTATTTCGGTGTTGCATTCTTTCCTATCATTGCATTTCCTTGAATCCGCACAAAGTATTCTCTGCTACATTCATCCTCCTATTTCTACTCCTAATTGATTAAAGAGATTGTTGATATTGTAATAGTACCCATTGCTGATCATTGTTCATATTCATAAGTGTGATATTCAGATATTATTCATATTCATAAAAGTATAATCTATATATTGTTCAATTCTACAAATAAATCTTTTAATTTGCAAAACAAACCTATTTCTTGGTTCAGTGAGACCGGGGGGATTCAAAGAGAGGGGCGTTATACAAGGGTACACCATCCAGAATTAAACAAACTTTTGACATAAAAATATACAAATAAGGGTTTTCATTGGGCATCCCATACTAGGCATTGACTTAGTTGGAGTGCTAGATTGAAATCACTTACAGATTGGGGGCTCGTGCGCGGGATTTCTGGATTAGAGATACCACTTGTGCAGCTTAATACAGTGTGCTAACTAATAGGATACATAAATCCTGTTGGGCTAACACGCTGTGTTACACTGTAAAAACACCCCTCAAAAGGGAACGCTTTAAGGAAACGGTCTGTTTTGCAAAGATAAAAAAACTTCTGTAAATCAGGAAGGAAATTCATATTTCCAACATGGCAACATTGGTAGACATCAAGATAGCTAGAGAACACCTTTTACATAAGTTATTTGTGAGAGGTGAGTGGACTGAGCAGGACCAGAATGGGTGGTTGCAGGCAATCACACAACAGATCACTGGAACAGGGTTAGATATCTGGAGGGATCAGGGTCCCTTACATGTGGCCCTGAGTTAACTAAATATGGCCCCAAAGGCCAAGGATGAGCAAAATAAGATTGCCAAGATAGCGGCATATCTATATTTATCTATGGGAGCCATACAGGACAAATATGCTGAAGGCCAAGATCTGGCAAGTAGGCAACTGATGGCATTAGAAAAGGCCCAATCTGATCTGGACCCTTCTGAGCAGAGGCTGCAGAGGAGCCAGGAGTCAGAAAATAAAAGCAGGCAGTATATAGTTAAAATTAAAGAGGATATGGGTATCCTGCAGCAGGAAAAGGCAGACCAGGATACCAGAATTCTGGCCTTGCAGAAGGAGTACCAATAAGGTTTGTACTCTCTACTGCAGAGCCAGAAAAAGTTGGAGCAACAACTGGATTTCAACAGGGCATGCACAGAGCAGGTAGCCACCCTGCAAAGCCAACTAGATAGAGAGAAGGCAGAGAGCAATAAATTGATTTTGAAAGACCTGGAGTTTGATTGAGAGCACCAGAAAGCTGGTGCCCTTCAAAGACAGAGGGATGACCTGGTGGCACAGAGGCAGGGTCTTGCACAGGAAAGGGACACCTTAGGCCAGGAAGTCTGTCACTCAAAAGGGAAACTGGCAGAAAATCACCTGTCCCTCCAGGGACTGGGTGACCTCCAAGAAGAGCATGCAAGATCGTTAGAGCACACCAGGAGGGTGGAAGATGCTCTGGCAAGGAAGGAACAGGCCAGTAAGGACAGGACTCACGAGGTAACCCTCCTGCAGCAAAGACTGGCCCAGTACTCAAAAGCAACCCAGGAAGCACAGAGAGAAAATGAGGCTCTCTGTGAGAATAATGACAAGCTCCACAGGCAGGTAGCCATGAAAGAGAGACTGATAGAGACTAGTAAGGCCTTGATTGAGGAACAGAAAGCTCAGGTTCTTGCATGGCAACAGGGAGCAGGGGCTGATAGAGATGAGGTTCGCTGGGAAAGGGAAACACCTGAGCATAACCTTAGGAACCCTAGTACCAGAGGCCTTCATCTCTCCCAGTCCCTGGACTCTGCCACCCCATGTCCATTGGCGCATATGAGCCCAGGGCTGCGGGAATGGCTGATTACTATCCAGTCAGAATTATGGGGCTCATAGGCCGGTACCTCCCAAGAATGGATGGGCGGGCACCTGGGTACCCAAGTACTGTGAAGTTTAGTGGGGAAGTCCAGGAGGGTAGGCCCACTAAGGGCATCCTAAAAACCTCTGCCCAGCTAGGACAGTGGGGAGGGGGGAACCCATCAAATCCTGGGAGCAAGGAAGAATCAGAAGACTCCTCTGAGCGCCCCAGGACACAGGAGACTAGGTCCCCACATTCTGCCAGCTATTCCCAGGCTCGTGGAATCCGGGAGAACCTAGAAGATCAGACGGGCACCTCTGGGAGCAGTGTCTCTGAGTCAGAGGATGAATGGACCAGGGTTACCTGAACTAAGAAGGCCAATAAGGCAAAAAGGGCCTTGTTTAAGGACCCCTTAAAACAAATCAAGGCAATAAGGAGCGTCATCACGCCTTATCATAAGAACGCTAAGTATTCTGTTTGGGAGCACTTAGAGCTCTTTGAGCAGATGATGGAAACTTTCCATTTGAAAGACAGTAGTAGCTGCATTCAGTATGTGAAATGGACCTTCTCATCAGAATACTCCAGTTTCTTTGCGGGGCTGGAGGACCAAAATCATTCTAGATGGTCCACCTAGAGGACGGCCATCTTGAAGCATTTTCCTGTACACAGAAATCCCCAAGAGGCTCGCAAGGCAGCCTACAACTTGCAATGTGGGGAGGATCAGGCCCCACAAGAATTTGTGCAGGAACTAATGCGTGCCTTTGCGCAGACTACCAGAAGGGTGCGCACGGACAGCAGAGAATTTGTTAATATTTTTTCCACGCTCTACCAAAGTACATCATGCCCCAGGTAGTGAGAGATTTTCATTAGAAAAGATCACTAGACTGGGTCATTGAACAGGCCACCCCGATCTATGAGGTGCAAAAGCCCTTAGACAACAAGAATACTCAAAAAAGCCCCAAAACAACCAACCACCCTGCTGATGCTAAGGTGGCAGAGGTAAAGGTTGCCCCCATTTTAGATTTGGAGATGGGGGGGCCTAAAAACTTGCCTGCACAACAGAATAATCACAAGCCCAGAAGGCCCTCGCGCCAGTCACAGACAGGGAGCCAAGGAGGTAGTCCCACAAATGGGATCCCTCACTCCCCTGACTATGTAAGTCCCCGCTACAAGGGGAACAGACCCATCCTGGGTTATGTGTGGACTCCTCCAGCCCAAGGGGGATCTAACCAGGCACCTAACCCAGGGAATTTCCCTCCTAACTTCCCCCAGGAGGGCAGAACCTCCCCAAATCCTGGACAGAACTTCTTCCCCAGGTATCCACAAAAATTTGAACCCCAAAATCATCCATCCTTCTTTCCCCAATTTCCTGAGCTCAGACAACCTAATCTGGGAAAGGGAAGGCCAAATCTTCCCAACCTGGGGTACTACCATAGAAGGGATAGCTACCCTTCCCGGGATGAGCCCAGGGGAGAAATGAGAACCTGTCATGACCCACAGGACTCGCCCTTTTTGGTCTTCCTGGTCCTTATCTCAACGGGCCTTCCATTCCTTGACACTCCCAACATGGCCGTCCCGCGTGACACGCCTTCCGTGGTTTATACGTTGGACGTAAAGTATTCTACTAATACACTGCACCCCCGCGGCTCCGCGCCTCTCAATGCTATTGCCAAGTAGCGATCAGACGTGTGCTCCGTAGTTCACTGTATTGCTTTCCTGGTTCCTAGCTTTTCTACTCCCATTCCTTGCCCCTTTCCCTGTTACTCTTGTTTCCTGGACTCGTGCACCATCAGCACACCTTCTTCGTTTCCCGGATCCCCGGATTGCTGCATCCCGGAATCTTAAACGCACGCTGGAGTCGGAAGAGACTCACTCAGCCTTATTCAAGTCCAGGTCAGTCGGCAAGAAGACACTGCCCACGGAGTCCAGCAAGGATCGGTCTCAGGTGATAAGGGGGGAACTCTGTGACAGTTTGAGACGACTACCGACCGCACTCGAAGTCGACATGGAAGTGGCCGTCCAGGACCTGATGCGAGGTATGCAAGAATTAACCACCGAGGTGCAGAATTTAAAGGCAGAAAACGCAGCTCTCAAGCAATTAGTTCTATCCCGTGATTCAGCCGCAAAAGCAAGTGTGTTACTGGGCGGCATTGTTGACAAATACGATGGGTCAGCAAAAACCCTTCGTGGATTCCTGGACTCATGTTTGGTTCACTTTACATTTAAGCCCTATTACTTTTCCACTCCCAGGCCTAAGGTGGGTTTCATAATCTCTCACCTTTCTGGAAATGCTTTAACCTGGGCTACACCCCGAGTTAACTCCGGCGACGCTCTCCTAGATGACTACGAGGGTTTCATACGGGCCCTAAAGACCATGTTTGATCGCCCAGAGAAGGTCTTTAGTGCCCAGGAACGCCTCTTAGACTTTCAGCGGGGATCCCAGGATGTGCTCACGTATGTAACCCGATTCAAGCAATTGGTCAAGGCAGCTGACTGGTCTCCGGAGGCAAGTTTTACCCTTTCCAGGAGAGGACTAAATGAGGAGATTAAAGATGAGTTAGCCAGAGTGGCCCGACCGAACTCATTCCAGGCTCTTATGGACCTTGCCATGCAAATAGACTTTCGCATCCAGGAAAAGAAGGCAGAGAAGAAGAAATCTAGAAAACCCTCCGAGGGTGTCCTTTGAGAGTACCTCCAAATCTGACACAAACCCAGGATCCGTCACCGAACCAGAACCCACGCAGATAGGAGCCTTCCGTGGACCCATATCCCCGCAAGAAAGGATGAGAAGGATTAATACGAGGTTGTGCATGTATTGTGCCTCAGACAAACACTTGGTTAGAGAATGCCCTCTGGCCCCTCCTCGGCGTTCGGGAAACGCCAACTCCCGATCCTAGATGGAGCAGGGCTTCGGGAGAGAGATGTTTGCTCCACATCAATTCCATCCTTGAACTTTCCTGGACAAAACAATTTAGTGATACTACAGGCCTTCCTATCAACCTCCGGGAATAAGACCTATCCTGTTTTGGCCTTGATAGATTGCGGGGCTATGGGAATATTAATTGATCAAGATTGGGTTTTTAGTCACCACATCCCATACGAAACACAAAGCATCATGCAGCCGGTGGAAGCGAGCGATGGAAGACCCCTCACTTCGGGGCCCATAAGCCTGCAGACCAAAGAGATCCAGCTTTCAATTAACCACCACCAAGAGCGGATGGTACTGGGCATGCCCTGGTTACAGAAACACAATCCGTATATCAATTGGACAGCAGGATCACTATTCCTCGGCTCAGAGTTTTGTATGTCTCACTGTCTAATCCTGGATCCCTCCTTGACCCCTTCCAAAGAACCACCAATAGACCATCAAGCACCTCTCATGGTTTCCAATATTATATTGTGCAGGTTCCTAAGGCCTATCAAGGATTTGTTGATGTGTTCTCAACTGCCATAGTCCAGGCCTTACCCCCTCACAGGCCTGAAGACTGCGCCATAGACACGGATCCCTCAGTGGTGATTCCCTTTGGCAGGATGTTCATCCTTTCCGAACCTGAGAAAAAGGCCCTCCGAGAATACTTGGATACCAACCTTGAGAATGGCACCATAAGACCTTCAAAATCTCCAGCCGGAGCTTCATTGTTCTTTGTTCCTAAGAAGGACACTAAGGAACTCAAACCCTGCCTCGATTATCGTGGATTAAATCAATGCACCCTCAAGGACCAGTACCCTTTACCCTTAATCTCGGATATCCTGGAAGCGGTCAGAGGCGCTGTGATTTTCACGAAACTGGACCTCCTGGGTGCCTATCATTTGATTCGTATCCGGGAAGGAGACGAATGGAAAACAGCGTTCAGAACACCCTTTGGTCACTTTGAATATCTGGTATTGCCCTTTGGATTAGCTAATGCCCCAGCAGTCTTTCAATGTTTTATGGACAGGGTGTTCTCTGACATGCTATTCCTCTTCGTCATCGTCTACGTGGACGACATTTTGATCTACTCCAAGGATCTTCTAAAGCATGAAGAGCATGTAAAGGCAGTACTACAACAACTCTGTGAACATAACCTCTTGGCCAAACCCGAGAAATGTCTGTTTCACGTTGCTTCTGTTCATTACCTAGGATTTATCCTTACTCCAGAGGGAATTGGCATGGACCCTTCAAAGGTAAAGGCTATATTATCCTGGCCTGCTCCCACGTCCGTGAAACAAGTTCAATCCTTCCTGGGGCTTGCCAATTTCTACCGGAAGTTTATACCCACCTTCTCTGAGATTGTTCAACCGATTGTTGCTCTCCTGAGGAAAGAAACCCCCTTTGTCTAGTCTATTCCGCAAGATAAGGCATTCCAACTCTTGAAGACAAGATTTACTCAAGCCCCCATTCTGGCCCAACCCGACATTGATCGACCATTCCTTGTGGAAACGGATGCCTCTAACTACGCCATTGGAGCGGTGTTGAAGCAAGAATTTGAGGATAAACTAGAACACCCCATTGCTTACCTTTCACAAACCCTGACTCCCAGTGAGACACACTACTCCGTCCTGGAAAAATAACTTTTAGCCATCCGCCAAGCCTTCACTGAGTGCGACATCTACTCCTGGGAGCTAGATATCCAGTCCAGGTCCGCACGGACCACCGAAATCTTCAAGTTCTACAGTCATTAGAGTATCGGAACAGTCGTCAGGCTCGTTGGGCCTTCTTCTTTGCCCAGTACTAGTTCCACATCACTCATGTTCCTGGATCACAAAACTTGATTGCTGACGCCTTATCTCGACGGCCTGACTATGAAACTACCGAAGATAAGGCCTATCCTAAGATGTTTCCCCACATGATTTTTGTAGCTCAAGCAGTCAATCTCCTGGAAGAAATCAGAGTACAAACCCAATCCTCTGAACTCTGGAAGAATATTTCAAGAAAGAATCAATGGAACCTGAGAGTCAAGGAAGGATATTTGTTCAAGGACAACGCTCTGCTCATTCCGACACAAAAATTGCAACAAAGGATAATAAACCTCTGTCATGATACCCTTCACTCTGGACATCGTGGCATCACCAACACCCTCCACCTCATACAAAGACAATTTTGGTGGCCTAAAATGAAGACTGACGTACAACTATACGTCAGAGCCTGTGCAATCTGTAGTCAGAATAAACATGACAACAAGAGGTCGGCGGGTCTTCTGCTACAACCCGCAGTGCCAACAAGGCCATGGGAATTTATCGCGACAGACTTCATTGTGGAATTACTGCCTTCCAGAGGGTACACCACAATCATAGTCACCATTGACTTGTTCACTCATATGGCTCATTTTACACCCATCAGTAAGCTACCATCCTCATCTGAACTGGCTGGAATCTTCCTGGAGCACATATTCCGCCTTCATGGACTTCCTTCCAAGATAATTTCCGATCGAGGACCTCAATACGTCTCACAATTCTGAAAACACCTCTGTCAAATATTAGGAATCCAACGCGCTCTTTCATCAGGTTATCACCCTCAAACCAACGGGGCCACAGAACGTGCTAATCAGACTGTGGAACAATATCTTCGATGTTTTGCCACTAAGGTTCAGGATGACTGGTCGCTCCTGATACCCGTGGCTGAATTTGCCTATAATAATTCCGATCATTCAGCAGTTAAGACCAGTCCCTTTTATTGCAGCCAAGGATTCCATCCATCAGTTCTGCCCTCAGTTCTTCCACAACCCACACCGGTACCTACTGTCGACTCCTGGATTGAAACACTTATCAACATACATAAGGAGACCAAAGAGCACTTAGAGAAGGCCAGAACACAGACCAAGAGATATGCGGATTTCAAAAGAAGACCCGTGCCTTCTTATTCAGTTGCAGATCAAGTCTGGTTGTCCTCGAAATTACTACCCCGACATCTACGGCCAAACAAATTGGCCCCCCGGTATTATGGTCCGTTTTCCATCAAGGAAATTATAAACCCAGTCTCATACCGGCTCAAGCTACCAGAATCCTGGAAAAAGATTCACCCAGTTTTTCACACCTCCTTATTGAAACCTTACTTTCAATCCTCCCGGAAATCCTGCAGACCCACTCCTGTGATGGTGGACAATCAACTGGAATATGAAGTGTCCTGGATATGCGACTCCAGGTATAAACGGGGTCAGCTTCAATGTCTGGTTGAATGGAAAGGATATCCCCCCAGTGAAAGAACTTGGGAACCACTTTCTAATCTGAATACCCCTCGACTGCTCAGAAGATACCACCTCATACACCCAGGCAAACCTGGAGCACAGGTTTTCGGAGGAGGCATGCTGTCATGACCCACAGGACTCACCCCTTTTGGTCTTCCTGGTCCTTATCTCAACGGACCTTGCATTCCTTGACACTCCAAACATGTCCATCCAGCGTGACACGCCTTCCGCGGTCTATACGTTGGACGTAACGTATTCTACTAATAAACCGCGCCCCCGCGGCTCCGCGCGTCTTAATGCTATTGCCAAGTAGCAATCAGACGTGTGCTCTGTAGTTCGCTGTATTGCTTTCCTGGTTCCTAGCTTTTCTACTCCCTTTCCTTGCCCCTTTCCCTGTTCCTCTTGTTTCCTGGACTCGTGCGCCATCAGCACGCCTTCTTCGTTTCCCGGATCCCCGGATTACTGCATCCCGGAATCTTAAACACACGCTGGAGTCGGAAGAGACTCGCTCAGCCTTATTCAAGTCCAGGTCTGTCCGCAAGAAGACACTGCCCACGGAGTCCAGCAAGGATCGGTCTCAGGTGAGAAGGGGAGAACTCCGTGACAGAACCCGATATCAGCCTGAGGGTTTTCACAGCTAGAGCGCCAGGTCCAAAACATGGCACAGGATCTGGGTCACATGCTGAGGGCTCAACAGAACCCTCAGATGAGCATGCCGGCGCCAAATGCCTCAAACTCTGGACCTGGTGCTCCAGAACAATGACGGGGGCAGCACCCCGACAACCCACCGGTTCCCAAGGAGGAGGTAGAAGGGGAAGGGGGGTGTAAAGCCTTGGAGGAAGCTTCCATCACCACTTGTAAAGAGTCACTGGAAACTCAGGAACCGGAAACAAAGTCTCCTGCCCCTGAAAGTATGCCACCCAAGGAGCAGAGGGGGGGTAGGAGAAACAAAGTGCCTAAACAGACCCATTTTGTGGAGGAAGTACAGATCTTCCAATTTGAAAGAGAGGGGTCCTCAGAGGATTCTGGGAAAATGATCTTCTACTTCAGAGTGGGGGGAACTCTCCAAAAGAAAAATGGGTCCCAAAGGATTCAAATCCAGACTGGGTAGATGTGGGGACTGAGCTAGCGCCACCCATCATCCAATCCCAGGACCAACAACAATGAAATCCCCTGGTTCAAACCCATCCTTGTGACTGCCTCCAAAAAGGGGGGGAGTCCCAGAACCGGAACCAGGGGAATTCAAAACTTCTCCCATCTCTAGTTGCCAACTTTTCTTTTCAGATTCCCTAGACTCCCCACAGAATTCTGCCCAAATCTCTTCTCTCTCAATGTCCAAAACTAAAAAACTCACCCACCAGTTGTCCAAAAATGTACATTATCTGTGCCCCCTTGCGGAGAAGGAGGGAAGATACTATGCCCCGGTACAAATACAGGGGCAGGGTACAATTTTGGCACTGGTGGACACTGGATCCCAAGCTACCCTTCTGTTCAAAAAGGCCTTTGATGAACTGAATTCAGGAAGAGGGGAGAATTATCAAATTCCTCTCACCTCTCTTCCTGGACAAATTCAGAACTTTGATGGGAAGGAAATTCCCGTTGAGGGGACTGCGGATTTGGACATTAAAATTGGGCGACACAAGGTGAAGCACCCAGTCATAGTTGTGACTCCAGAGGGCACCCCTTGTTTACTAGGGAATGACCTCCTGAGGAGGTTGTCACCCCTAATAGACTGTGTAAACAAGGTCCTCTGGACCCAGACTAGCCGACCAATAAAATTGAAACAGAGCGTCAACCATGTTAGTATAAACGGCACATGCCACATGGTTGAACAAAAATCTGACCAAGTAGAATTTCACTTCCAGAACAACCAAATTCCAGACGTGACAGTAATAGCAATAGGACAACAGACTGGTGATGGGGGGGTCCCCTCTATTTCTGAAAATCAACCTTCCTTCCAGTTTAAGGTGGCATTCCACACTGGAAGGAAACACTCTGAAATTCTTTATCAATCCACAATCAGACATTCCCACTTCTATAGTCCAGAAAGATGAGAAATCAGCTCAGAGCCTGGCTGATATTCAGCAAATTGGAGATAAGTTGTTCATCCCAGTTCAGTTAAATGAAGGGAAGGACTATGTTCTCGCCCGTGTGTGTGTGTGAACAACGGTAAGAGCTTCATCAGCGAAGCCATGTTCCATCAACTCCCAAAAGATCCAGCCATTCCCACATTTAGACTCATAGAAAAATGGGAATTGGATCTGGAAACACCCAACTCCAAACATCTCCTGCCAAGCAGGTGTATGCTCAAAATCTCTATAGGCAACAAGAGCATAGTTCATAATTGTTGGGTCTTGCGAAACGTCACTGCCGCCTTTTACTTAGGCAGTGATATTCTCAATCGCTTTGCCATTAGTTTGGACCTAATAAACTTCAAAGCTTGGTCCCGATTAGTGGATAATCCCATGGGCTTTGATGATCCAGAGAAAGCAATTAGGTCAGCTCAACTGCTGCCTTATGCAGTTGAAATTCAGATTGGAGAGGAAGTCACCATCCCAGAAAGGACCCGACAATTCTCCCTGGAAGTGAAAGTTAAAAGAGGACAGAAATTGAAAAACCCTGATGCTTATATTCATCTAAATGCTTCTCTCCAACAGCAAGGGTTGGGGGTAAACCCAACACCATTAGTCAACATAGAACATGACACCATTCCAATAGAGGTGGATAACAGTGGCTTAAAGAGAATCACTCTAGCCGCAGGCACCATTATTGGAATGGCGGTTGATGACCGACATTTTTCCATTGATTTAGGCAATGAACTGTTAGGACCAATCCCCAAGGACTGTTTTGACAGTGACAGTGATGACAACACAACACCAGACAGGATCTTTACCCGGCATAGGGGGAACTTTCTGGTGTACACTTCCTGCCCTTATGGTAAGGAAGATGTGACTTGTGACTTCAGGAGGGATGAGGTGATTTTCCAGGTCCATGAGGGCTGCCTTTCCCACCTGAAGCCACCAGTCCAAATCAGGACTTTGACCAGGGACTTCTCCACCCAGCTGGAGGAGGCCGTGGAGATAGCGAAACCAGAAGTCTTTCCAGGCTTCAGGCAGATGGTTGAAGAGAGAGTCAACCTAGCTGATGCCTGTGAGACTCTGGAGCAGAAGCAAAAGTTGAAACACGTTTTCTTGGATTTTCAGGATCTCTTTGTGGTGGACTCATATGACTGTGGTCGCACCGACATCCACACAACAACAATTCCCACAGATCCTGGCATGACTCCAGTGTTTGTGAAGCAATATTGCTTGCCTGTCGCATCAATGGAGTGCCTTACTGAAATAATTAAGAACCTTGAGTCCAGTGGGATAGTCTGTCCAGTCCACAGAACCTTCAATAATCCCATGCTGGGGATATTGAAGCCAAATGGCCAGTGGAGACTCTGTGCCGACCTTAGGGAGCTCAACAAACGGGTCCATACTTCTCAATGGCCTCTTCCCTACATTGACCAAGGGCTGGCCCAGATCCAGGGGTCACAGGTATTCACTGCAATAGACCTAACCAATGGATACTGGACTGTACCTGTCAGTAGGAAGGACCAATACAAGCTGACCTTTACCTTTGGGGGCCAGCAGTACACATGGACCCGGACTCCCTTCGGATACATCAACTCCGGCAATGAGTTTAACATTTTTCTACATAAGGCCATGCCCGACCTGGGTGAGAGGGGTAACCTGGCCTATGTAGATGATGTACTCATCAAAAGCTCAACTGTGGAGGAACACATAGCAGAGATCCATTATGTTCTGACACAGTTGAGGGCTGCCAGAGCAAAACTTTCTTTTCAAAAGGCACAGTGGTGTAGAACCCGTGTAGATTTCTTGGGGCATGAGATTACTCCTCAGGGTCTCTGTCCCCAGGAAAAGAAAGTGGAAGTCCTCCAGAAATTGAAAGACCCCACAACTCTGCGGGAACTCAGGAGCCTAATTACAGTACAAAGTTCATTGAGGGCTACGCAGTGATCACAATACCCCTGATTCATCTTTTGAAGGGGGGGATCAAGTGGGAGTGGGGTCCAGAACAAGCCGAGGCAGTAAGACAACTCAAAAGAAGCCTCTCACAAGCGCCTTGCCTAGCTTACCCTGTCAGAAACAAGGAGTTCTTCTTGGAGACAGGGTTCTCTAATACATGCTTGACTGCAGTATTATACCAAAAGCATGACATGGTCAATAAGTGTAATCTCCTATGCGAGTAAAACTTTATCCTCTGTGGAGGAAAAATTCAACGATTGTGAGAAGGCACTCCTGGCAAAGTGACAGAATCCGGCCCGGAAATGTGAGTATTTCCTGAATTACTTCCTGGATTCTGTCAATGCAAGGCTTTCCTGTGGAGGTCAGATATGGCCAAAACAAGAAGAGTCCCCTCATGCAAGGTCTGGCTGAACTGTCTCGAGGACGAAAGTCTAAAAATCAAGGACAACATGGAGGCATACCTTAATTCCCCACACAAAGTCTTTGAAGAAGACAAGTGTGAGGGAATGGCCACTGTCTATGTGGATGGATGCTCTTACCATGTTGACAACAACGGGGAAAAAGAACTTGTGGCTGGCGTAGGGAATGCATGGGTAAATGAGATCCCAGAACCGTCCGCTGGGTACAAGATTGGTCCCCGAAGTAGTCAAGTGGCAGAGTTTATGGCTGTGCATCAAGCCATCCTCACGGCTGTCCAACATCAACTCCACGAACTCGTTATAATCACAGATTTGGATTATGTACGGAACGGGTTCATGGAGCATCTGGTTAATTGGAAAACCAGAGGCATGCTATGTGCTAATAACAAACCCTTGAAACATGGGAAGTTAATTCAAAATATTGATGATCTGGTCACCTCGAATGGGATGACCATATACTGAAAAAATATCAAAGGTCATTCCAAAGTAGAGGGACCAGACAAAACTGGAAATGACTTAGCTGATCAGCTGGCCAAAACCAGGGTCATCCAAGGGGATCTAATTGAGATCGAGTCCCTGTTGGGGGAAGTCCAGGTCACTGCTATCACTAGGTCCCAGACAAATGCTCACAATGATCTTTCAACTGCACAATGGAGTAAGGAGACCCCTGATGCTGATTTGATTACGGCTCAAGAAGGGGATCCAATAATTGGTAAGTTTTATCAAAACATTGAGGACCCTGAGAACTTTCCCCTGACGGATACCGCTTACATTGGGAAAGAGGACCTCAGAGTGTTGATGAAATGTCCAAAAATGTTCCGAATCCAAGACGGTTTGTTGGTAAGGAGATCCCTAGCTGGCCATGATCAGTGGGTGGTCCCTACCTCATTCCGAAGCCTGATGTTAAGTCACGCCCATGATGCGGCCACAGCCGGTCAAAGGGGGTTTCATACAACACTTGAAATCTTAAGAGAGGTTGCATACTGGCCACACATGGGGCAGGACCTCGACCAATACTTGAAGGGGTGTCTTGTGTGTGCACAATTTCAGCCAACATCCCTCACACACCGTGCGCCTCTCCAAAAGAGGGGGATGACGCTGCCATGGTCAGATTTGCAAGTTGACTTTATCGTGCCCGTGATTCACTCCTATAGGGGAAACAAGTACATGTTGACCGTGACATGCTTGTTTACTAAATGGGTGGAATGTCTCCGAGCCCCAAACTGCAAGGCAGAAACAGCAGCTGCCCTGATGATCAATCACATCTTTTCGTGTTTTGGACTACCCCAAAGGATCGAGTCAGACAGAGGTAGCCACTTCACCAGCGAAGTAATGACAAAGATGTGGGAGATACTTGGGGTCAAAAGGAAGCTACATATTGCTTACCGGCAGCCTCTAGTGGTGCAGTGGAGAGATACAAAAAAACAATTGTGAGCATATTAAAAAACCTTGTGGCAGATTCTGGGCCAAGTTGGGATATTCGATTACTCTTGTTCTAATGGCCATCAGATCTACCCCATCATCTGCAACTAAAATGTCACCGTTTGAGCTGATGACTGGACGCAGGATGGTGCTTCCCCAGCATCTGCTCTATAGAACCCAAGAGCAGACATTGATCAATGCCTCCACAACTCATGAGTATGTTGAAAATCTAAGAAAACCCCTTCAACATGCTTTTGCCTATGCTCAGCGAAATCTAGAAAGATCAGCCGACAGCATGAAGACCCACTATGACTTGAAGACTACCAGAAAAGAATAAAATGTAGGAGACCGGGTCTACTTACACAATTTCCAAAGGAACCAGGCCAAACAGCGAACATTTTTGCCTACTTGAGGGGTCCTTTTGAAATTGTAGACACAATCTCACCAGTCGCCTACAAAATCCGAATCCCCAAAGGCAGTTTGGAGGAAGGGGAAGATAAGTGGGTCAATATTAATCAACTTAAGTGTTGCCATCCTAGGCACACTCTGCAGCAACTGGAGGAGTCTTCTGGAACCCCAGAGGGGGCCACTCCAGCTCCATAAAATTCCAAATCTAAGATATTCCATATATAGCCTATAAAATACAATAATAAAAATGTGTCCTGATTATCAAATGTATGTGTCCGCCCCACTACATTAGTAGTGGTGGGGAAATGTCTACAAATATGTTTTTTGCTTTGTCATCCTAGGATAACTTATAGTTGATTGGAGACCATAGAGACTAACCAAGGAGGACTACCCAGGGACCGGGAGCAAAGATCTGAGGGGCCCAGAGTATCGCTCAATACTCCCATCAGGACTGGCGAGGAGAACCGATCGATCCACCCCTGATGGAGGAAAAGATGATGAACTTTGCCATTTGTGGAATCAGAAGAAGAAGAGATGAAACTGACATCCCAGTCTTGCAAATTCCCATTGATTGTCGATCAATGCCAATTGCAAGAGGGGGAGCTTGTGGGATGTTTCAACCCACTAGTCAAGGCCCTGCAACTTTACTGTGCATTGCTTGCAGCAGAAACATCAGAATGGCCGCCGGAAAGCTTGCTGCTTGCTAAAAATCACCAGAAACTGCACAGTAAAAATCGGAAAAATAGGCCGCCATCCACTTTTGCCTATGTCAGTGGTAACACAGGAGACCACTGCCAAAACCCATCATTTGGCTGCCCACAGAGCAAAATCATTGCAAAAGAAACACAGAGCTGTTTTAAAAATCCGTTTTTCCTTGGCTGTCAAATTTGCAAAAATCATGGCTCACAAACTACCCAAAAAGATCGAACCTCCTTGTTGGGTGGTGGACATCATTCTACTTCAATAATCCACATAAATATAATGTCAGCAGAAGTATATGTTACCTGAACAAAGTCCACTTTTAAAGATGGTTGCTGGAAAGAAATCTGTCAAAAATGGGTGTAATACCGTTACTCACCTCTGTCAGAAGCTGGCGATTTTAAAACCTGTCATGTTTAAAGTTGTACATTGAACTCAAAATATGCCAAAGAAAGACTTTCTATCAGAAGCCTAAGAGGTGGAGACCATTCAAAACTATATTTTAAAAGGGCTTGAATTAAGAAATTGGTTGATGTATTTGTTAAAAATGTTATATTTTAGGACAAGACAATTTCAGAGATTGTGTTTAAAAGTTAAAGTTTCCCACACTGAGCTTCAAAGACATTCAACACCCTTTTACCCAACAAAGGAATATTCCCCCTGCTCTTTGCTAAGAAACTGGCAGTCTGGTGTGAAAGGAACTGGGAGGGGCACTCTGCCATGTTGCTCTGAGTGGAGACAATGGAGTCCTTGAGCTGAATGGAAATGCTTATTCGGGTGTGACTGACAACAACTGCTCTGGCAGGAAGACAAGCCATGTGACTCTCTGACTCAGCCAAAATCTTGGAGGCGGGCCAGACTGAAAATGTGGATTGAAACTGGAGTAAATATATGTTTAAGGAAAAGACTTATAACAAATTGTACGGAACTGACAAAAATATGGAATTTAGAGATTATTAAAATGAAAAATTCGCTCACAGTTTAAAACTAATCTGGAATCTGTGCGACATTCAGAGACTGAACCCCGGAAATGTTCATATTCTAGCTCTGGTGATTATGCTAGGAACATGAAAAATTGCAGGAATATGCCCAGAGGGTATGTGCATGTACGGGTAAAAAATTGTACAGATCCTAAAATGTGTAACCACCCGAAAGCCCAAAAAACTGTCATTTGTGAACCAAAACTCGTAGGAACCTGAGACTTTGACAGAAATGTACCTTAGTCAATCTATCATGTAAATATGTATTATGAACAAGTTGTGCATATTGTATATATGTTTTTATGAAAAATAAGATATACTGTACAGAGACAAAGGGGAGGTTTTCTCCCTAAGCCATAAACATGACACATGATGACACATGATGACACACTGTTCCTTCCTCAAATCAGTAGAGGGGAAATTCTCTGATCTATCAGATCCTTAGATGGTTGGGCATAGACAATCAGCCTCCCCACCCACTTTGGAAAATGGATACATAGGGACTTTGAGGACCCACAGACACACACTTTTCCCTCATCAACTGATCCACTGGCGAAGCACCCTGCAGGAAGATCCAGACTCCAGAACCAGACTCCAGATCCAGACTCTGGAACCAGACTCTAGAACCCTGAAGCAGAGGCCTAATCCAAAAAGCTAAACCCTTTTCAGCAGGCATTTAAAAATCTTGCAAACCTGATTTAACCCCTAAACTTCCACGGGGCCTAACCTAACTGATCCAACAACCTGGCTGAGCTGTTTGCTGCTACTGGCCAAGAACCGTGCTAGAACCCAAGATCCAGATCAGTCCAGCAGAGCTGTAACCCAGAACCCATCAGACCCAGTCAAGAGGCTGCGCAGACCAGAGTGCCTTGCTGAGAGCAGAGTCCAGGTGGCCTGAAGCATGTCCAGTGGCGAGTGAAGTCCAAACCCTTGACCAGATCTTTGACGGGCCCATTCCATTCCAAAGCCATAGTTGTAAGTATTTAGTGTAGAACTGTCCATAACCAACCTCTTAGTATTAAGTAACCCAATCCAACCATTCCAACCTATCCATAACTGCATTATTGAATCTCTTTTGTCTATCCTAAATTCTTCTCCCTCCACATAATCCTTGATAACTGTAGTGATAATCATATTGGCGCTAATATATATTTTCTGGAGAAAGGCAATCGTCTCATGCAGACAGAAACCATCCAGAAGCGCCCCTGGATAGATGGCTGGGCTGTTCTGTAGTTTGCAGCTCAATAGACTCTTTAGTGTTAAGAAATATTGTTCCAAATCTTCAACAGCGCATCTTTCATTTTGAAATCTTGACTCTTTTGAGAAAAATCGACCTTTATTAAAACCTCTGTAACCTTTAAACCATACGTGCTAGGAACGCGATTTAAGTGTCATTTTGAAGCTAACATCCTCAGCTTTCAATCGCATCAAGAACATTCCAATTCCTTATATTTTTTCCGTAATCGCGTTTCCCGCACGCAGAAAATTTTCAGCGAATTTGCATTTGCCTCAATTTCACCCCATGTAAAAAACAGCTATTTCTTGCTTTCAACTTCTGAATTTCGTTTTTCCATCTGCTAATCATTTTACAATCATTGCTAGTTTTGACCTGAACCAATCCAAAGCAACTCTTGCTGGTTCTGAATCCCATTTAGCAAATTAAAATAATTTTTAGCATTTTTCCCATTCAATTCAACCACATTTAAAAGCAAATGACCTGTTTAAAATCAGCCCCGTAACTCTAAGCCTGCTGGGGGGAAGTGGGATTGAAACTGCAATTGTTGATTGTTATTCCTGATACCTGTGTGCCCTCATTCCATATCTCCATAGTGCATGTTGGGGGGAGTGAGTAACAACAGGGGGAAAGAGTGATTATATTTTCTTTGGTTGAATTCATATCAAGTTTATTTCTGTGTTGCATTCTTTCCTATCATTGCATTTCCTTGAATCCGCACAAAGTATTCTCTGCTACATTCATCCTCCTAGTCCTACTCCTAATTGATTAAAGAGATTGTTGATATTGTAATATTACCCATTGCTGATCCTTGTTCATATTCATAAGTGTGATATTCAGATATTATTCATATTCATAAAAGTATAATCTATATATTGTTCAATTCTTCAAATAAATCTTTTAATTTGCAAAACAAACCTATTTCTTGGTTCAGTGAGACCGGGGGGATTCAAAGAGAGGGGCGTTATACAAGGGTACACCATCCAGAATTAAACAAACTTTTGACATAAAAATACATAAATAGGGGCTTCCATTGGGCATCCCATACTAGGCATTGACTTAGTTGGAGTGCTGGATTGAAATCACTTACAAGACCCTAACCGATTCCACTCTACGGTTAGCCCGAGAAAGGGCAACCCAAGAAGGGGAACCAGACTTATCCAGGGGACCAGGGTTCCTTCTACATCAGGGTCGTTATACCGAAGGTATAAGGGCGACGACAAAGTCACTAAGGAACAATTGGTGCTACCAAAGAAACACTGCATCATAGTTCTACAGCTAGCACACAACCATCCCTGTGGTGGCCATATGGCTTCCCTCAAGACCCAGCAAAACCTACTGAAGAGGTTTTACTGGCCAGGAATTTATGGTGAGGTGGCGCAGTTCTGTAAAAACTGTCCTACATGTCAGTTGACTAGCGGTGTCCTACCAGCAAAAGCGCCACTACAGAAAATGCCCCTTATTGCGGTTCCATTCCAGAGGATCGGCATGAATATAGTCGGACCCTTGGACCCTGGAAGCAGGGGGTATAAATATTTGCTGGTCATAGTCGACTACGCCACCCGATACCCGGAGGCTTTTCCCTTGAAGGGGACTTCGGCCCAATTATTATGTGATCAACTGATCCCATTCTTTGCACGAGTGGGACTACCTTCAGAAATAATCACGGACAAAGGAACACATTTCATGTCTACCCTCTTATGTCAAGTGTGTGAACGGCTCCAGATTAAACAGTTGAGAACCTCAGTGTACCATCCCCAAACTGATGGGTTGGTCGAACAGTATAACAAGACGATTAAGAAAATGCTGAAAAGGGTGACGGGACCACGTCAAAAATTGGGATCGGGTGATACCTCTGGTGTTGATGGTATTAAGGGATACACCCCAATCTTCCACTGGCTTTTCCCCCCTTTAAGCTTTTATTTGGGAGACAACCCCGGACGATACTGGATTTGGTTAAAGAGGAGTGGGAAGCTTCCGAAGAAGTATCCTTAACCGAATACACAGAGGAGTTGAAGGAACATTTGACAGCATTACGAACTTTGGCCGAAGCCAATCTCAGCCATGCTCAAATGACCCAAGAGAAGAACCACAATAAGGGGAGCCGAATGAGAACCTTCAAACCAGGAGACCAGGTACTGGTATTCCTACCTACCAGTGCTAACAAGCTGTTGGCCAGATGTAGAGGGCCATACAAAATCACTGACATGCTCAGTCCAGTGACCTATCGGGTACATCAACATGATAGAACCACTCCTGATAAGGTCTATCACATCAATCTACTGAAGGAGTGGAACAAGCCTCTTCTGAGCGCTTTTGTGAATACCGAGGAACCAGAACCAGAAGAGATTGTGAACACCGCTCCCGATACCCTGGACACCGTCAACTGGGCAGATGCCCTATCCCCGGACATGAAGTCAGATGTCTTGAACAGGCTGTCTCCCTATGCCGATGCCTTTTCCACATTACCCGGACGACCAGTATGCTAGAACACAGAATCAAAACGGAGCCCGACAAACCGTAAGGCTTAGGCCGCATCAAATACTTGAAGCCAGACGAAAGATCATCAATTCGGAGGTGGACGAGATGCTGGGATGGACATTATCGAGCCATCCATCAGCGTATGGTCATCTCCCATAGTGCTGTTCCCCAAGCCGGACTGTTCAGTCTGCTTCTCTATGGACTACAGACAACTAAACGCGGTGTCTCAATATTAGGCTTATCCAATGCCGCAAATGGATGAACTCTTAGAGGGCCTCGGAGCAGCCCTCTTCCTAAGCACTTTAGATTTAACCAAGGGCTATTGGCAGATACCCTTGTGCTCCCAGGATAAGGAGAAAACCGCCTTTTCTACCCCGCAAGGTCTCTACCAATACAAGGTTCTGCCCTTTGGACTACATGGGGCACCCACCACATTTCGAAAGCTAATGGACATCATACTAAGACCACATGATGGATATGCGGCTGCTTACTTGGATGACATTGTGGTATATAGCAGATCCTGGGAAGCACATCTGAACCATCTAGAACTTGTGGTGGCTGATTTACATAAGGCGGGTTTGCACATTAACCCCAAAAAGACTACGATGGGAACCCATGAAACCAAATATCGGGGACACATAGTGGGTGGGGGAGTCCTAAAACCGCAAATTTCCAAGACCCAGGCTATACGCGATATTCCGACTCCCACCAACAGGAAACAAGTTGGAGCATTTTTGGGGCTAATTGGGTATTACAGGAGATTCATACCAGAATTCTCCTTTGTTGCCGCCCCCTTGACCGACGCTTTACGACTTAAATGTGTTCCGAATCTAACTAACAACGAGAGTGCCCTGAACGCCATAGCCCACCTGAAGCAAAGGATCACATCGAACCCAGTCCTATGTTGCCCGGACTTCCAGATACATTTCTTTTTACAAACTGACGCTTCGAACCAGGGTTTGGGGGCTGTACTTTCACAAGACCGAGGGGGGGGGCCTACAACCTATATGCTTTATCAGTCGAAAGCTACTGTCTCATGAGTCAGCATACTCTACTATTGAGAAGGAGTGTTTGGGCATCAAATGGGCCATTGACTCCCTCAGGTACTACCGGTTGGGTCGCCGGTTTACTTTGTACATGGACCATGCACCCCTGCAGTGGCTAGTCCAAAATAAGGACACCAACCAGAGGGTTCTCTGCTGGTTTCTCTCCCTCCAACCTTTTGACTTCCTCACATTGCACAAACCGGCCAGATTCCAGCTGGTGGCCGACTACCTATTCAGGTGTGCCCCCTGGCCCGATCAGCCTGGAACTGGGGTGGGGATGTGTAAGAGTGCGCCTTGGCAGGAGCCACAGGGGGATTCGGGGACACCTGTGACTAAGAACACTGGAGGCCGAAGCGGCGTGTCAGCCCAACGGATCGCGGCTGTTAATGCAGCCGCGAGAGCAGGGTCGGGAACCACTGCATGTGGCCGCGGCGAAGAAACGCCTCACCTGATAGGCGAGCCGCCCCGGACTGGGGGGAGGAATGCTTGCAGAGGCTCCAAGACGGGATAGGGAAGCGGTCGACCCATCGCCGCATTAAATCTCACGGCGGCCCCGGAGCGGGTCGTAGCTGGAGGAGGGTGCCTAGCGCCAGGGTCCACCCATATTCAGCACGGCCACGACCACGTGACCGACGCGAACGTTCCCCATTACTCGGGGGGCAAGAACAGCAACAGGCCGGGACGGCGGCCTTTGAGGGAGGCGTAACGAAGCCTCACGAACCAATGGGTAGAGGGCTAGGCAGGATACCTGATGATTGGTGGGGGCTTGAAACCAGGGACAAATACAAAAATGCACCGCAACAAGCTGATGGGTTCATTTCTTTTCACAGGACACGGAGGAGAGAGGAGAAGAAAGACTGGAGTGGTGGGCCTATCTGGACACCACGAGATAGGACCAAGCTGGGAAATGCACCAGTGTATTTCGGAAGGGCAAGGCACTGGTGAAGGAAACCAGATGAACTTTATTATCTATTCTCTCTGAGAACCCCTTCTCTACTGGAATTAAATATTGTTTCAGCATCCGCCTGTCTCCTGAGTCATAATTCCACAAATATGTAAAAAAGAACTTCCTTTTTTCTGACTGAATTACCATGAAATAACAGTTAACCACACCCCATGCACTACACTGGAACCCAGAAATAGGCTTAGTATTTCCGCACCACATTTTATGACTGTTGATGTTCATTATGATGAGTACCATAAAAGGACAGATAGGGATGTTCTGTTTACTTTTTTTGTTAGGGGTGGGAGGGCAATTATAATCTTTTCATCATTATTAGTAATTAAATGTTTATATTTTGTACATAAAATAATATCTTTTGAATAATTACTTTTTGATTTACTTTTGTTTTTCACTCCTTTTTGTTTTCTCTCCTATTCTTTAAGTACCTATTTTTTGTTTTATTTTGGGGGTATGATATTGTTCTCTTTCTATTGTGTTGTTCCCTGCAGGGTGAGACTCCCCCCAAATAAAAACTTGGATTTATATAATTCACTTGAGATTTACTGAAGAGTGATGTTTTCTAAAAATGCATTTATCAAGTACACTTTTCCAGAGAGGCATTAGTAGAAATTAATTTGGACATGTTAGAATTTTTACCAGAGATATACATGAAAGATGTTTGTATTAAAAGGTCTAATAGACAACATGAAATAAAAGGCACCAGGAAAATTAAAGAGCCAATATCTGGAATAAGATCATTAGGATCGTGCATTCAGTAAATACACCTGCTGTAAGCTGCACCAAGTGGGTCTCATTGAGGCATAGGAATGTTCAGCATTAAAACTCTCTCTGAGACAGTTAGATCAGTCTGTAGTCTCCCCACTAAGCAAAGCCTTATGTGGACCAGACAGACTGTCGTACCTGTATTACATAAACCATATTTTAGACTACTCAGTCAAAAAACAGTGAGGTCCGGTAAGCACCATGTTCAAGATCCAACCTGACAGGAGCAGGTTAGACAGAAGTAAGCTAAAGAGACCCAGAGGGATGTAAGGTAAAGGTACCCATCACCTTGCAAGAGAGCATGACCCCAGCCATGGAGCTCTATGTCAGCATCACGTTAAATGCCCATAGTGACACTTGATGGGAGGATGGGTTCCCAAACTTTATTAACATCCTGTTCCACATTGCAGAGGTGAGTGAAGGTACTGTATTTCTGAACTCCTAAAAAACGTTTTGCTGTGGAATTACCACTGGCAGGAGTGAGAGAAGCTGGGGTACTAGACTGAGTCTCTGACACCACTCAGGGAAGAGGCTGGGATGCAGGCAATAGGGAATGAGTCTGATTAGTTGCAGGATCAGCTCGTCATTTTGAGTACCACATTCTGACTGCGGCAAGCAACCTGTTAAAAGTCAGAAGGGCGATGAAGATGAGGGGACTCCAAATAAAGAAAGAGATGTAAAGATTTTGGAGATGCTGACAAAACTGACAGTTGGCATTGCTGACAGCAAAGCAAAGCTGTTTACTTCTAAGGAGAGTTGTCAAAAGATGGCTTCAAAAATTGGCACTTTGGAAGCACAAACTAATCCTATGGATGAATGAATCATGAAGATGTAGGACAGGATCAGAGAACTTCAACTTCATAATGAAAGGCTCAGTCACAAATTAGTGGAACAGAAAAATCACTCCAGACGAAATAATATATGTGCTGCAGGTATTCCTGATAATGCTGATCATGGTAGAACAACTGAATTTATATAAAAAAGCCAATCTAACATTCTGAATTTAGATTAAAAACATTTTGTGGATATTGAGAGAGCCCACAGATATCTGGGTCCCAAGCCTTCAATGGGCTAGAGACCACACCATTTTATAGTGAAAAGTCTGAATTTCCCTGGGAAAGAGATGGTTTTGAGGAGAGCAAGAGAGTTGGGCGATTTGGCTTGGGGCAGTCACAACATTATGATCTTTGGAGACCTAAGTAAATATGTTGTGGAAATCAGGAGACTGCTCTCTACATCAAAAGAGAAGGCAAGAAAAAAGGGCCTTAAATACTACATGATGTATCCATCGACCCTGAGAGTTATCTGAGAGGTACAGGTTTAGTCATTCAATGATCATGTGTGAGCAGAAGCCTTTTTATCGGATTTTACAGATCATGAGTCAGACCCCATGGAGGCAGTGCCTTCCTAAAGGAATCCTACTAGAAAGAACACAGTCATACAAATATGTGAGCCACTGTATATGTATTCATTATTATTCACAGAATTTGCGGATTGTGATCAATGTGGATACCTTGCTCATGTTATCTTCATGTTTAACATAATACTGTAATAAACTGTTTCTACCGTTATTAATGGTTTCTCCATGTGAAGTTGTCTGTGCTGCTATTATTTGAGCAAGAGCGCAGTGCGGAATTGAATGGAGCAGGAGATTCGGATCACATTCAAGACCTGATGTGCTTGAGGAGATAGACTTAAAGAAGAGGACGTGGAGATGCTATCTGCGTCATATGACTTCATAGCTACATGCTCTAAAATGAATGACGCTGCTCCGGGTGCTCACACAGTGACATCACTATCAATCACGCATTGTTTGGATATAAGAAAGTACTTGTGCCAGTCTGCTTTTACACTGTGGCGATGGTGACATGAGGTGTGCGCTAGGTGTAATGCGATGGCTGCCAACTCCATAATGCTGCCACTTATCTCACACACTTAAGTGAGTAGAAGGGTTGTACTGCTTGCTTCTTGACTCTGCTCTCCGATGGAGGTGTGTTACAGCGAAAAACTTGAATATATATGTTGTTATCAGGCTATGTATGGAGTGCTCTCAGCCGCACATCACATCATTGCATCATTTCATATTGATGGTTTTCACACTTTCCATGGTGTATTAATACAACACTACAATGTTGTGCACATAACGTGTTATTATTACCTTTTCACCCAATAACTATATTGCATGATGATTGTTCTATTGTATGTGTTCTTATGTTCATAGTAGGGTATGTATTATAAGATGCCATTGCTCATTTTTACTGGGTAGGTGAAGCAACTTGAGGTGTGTGGATCAGATCAGGATTAATTCCTTTGTATATGATAATACTTTGTTCAAGCCTGTTTATGACAGGGTTATGTATGGTTAGGATTGTTTTCTTGGTTTTTTTGTTTTTTTTCTTTTTATTAGTTTTACAATCTTTCTTTTTCTTTGATGGACTTTAGGTTATAGTTACACTACAAATTAGCTTGTACTTAATTCACGCCTATTTGATAACTACACTGATATTTGTTCATAGCTGTGATGAGGGTGGGATTGTGAAAAAATGACCCTTTTATCAACAACTATTTTCTTGACTTCTTAGTTAATGGGGAATGCTTTGAATTTCTTAACTTGGATAATTAGGGGTGTCAATAACTCACTCCAAAGAAAATAAGATCTTCAACAAGTTATGGAGGATGAGGGTAGACATAGTTCTTTTTCAAGAGACTCATGCGTTAGAGACAGACCTGAAAACTCTAGATATATATGGGCCTTATACAAATGTCACCTCACCAAATTGAGAGGAGTGAGTATTTTGTTTTGTAAAGGTTTGAATACCAGTGTTGAAAGGGTGGTGCGGGACACTGAAGGGAGATTTACTCTTGCTAGCGTAACCCTGGACAATGTAAACATTACTATTCAATAAATGTATGATGCATGCTCGACTGGCAATATGTTCTTAAGGGATAAAGCATTGCAGCTTTGAAATTTAGGTGATGACTGCATTATTCTTGGAGGGAGATCTGAATTGTGTTATGTACTATAAGCTGGATCGGTCAGCGACTTGTAGATACTCAGGGTATAATATTACGAAGGAGCTAAAAATACTTGATTGTTTTAATTTGGTTGATTGTTTGGAGAACTAAATATCCTGGAGCCAGAGAATGTATGTTCTACTCACCAGTTCATGACTCACACTCAAGGTTGGATCATATTTTCCTATCTGTTGTATTGCTTGATGGAGTGATCAATGTCAATATTCAGGAAAGGAGTACCTCGGACCATGCCATTGAAAATAACCATTAAAAGGATTAATCACAGTTATAGGAGGTCGAGACTTAATTCAAGTACCTTAACAGATTGAAGTGTGTCCTGGGGTTTGGAAGAGTTCATATTTCATATAAAAGGCATGTACTGCAAGCACCTAGGTGGGTTGGGACTTCTCTCAAGGCTACCATCAGAGGGCAGCTTTTTATTCAGACCTCACACCTCAAGGAGTTGTCTTACTGGAAGCTTCACTTTTAAAGGTGCAGAAAAAGTATGCTTTATCGAAGAAGGAAAGTGATCAAATCGAAAGCGTGGACTGAGGGGCCTCCTTGACTAAGATAGAACAGGCAGAGAAGGGCTTATTTTATGTATGACTATCTTTTTGGCAGAATGGAGAAGCAGGAGGTAATCATTTTGCTAGGAAACTTAGAGGGTGTTTAAATCATTGTATAATTAAAAACCTAGTTAAAGAATATAGGTCGTCAATGGTCCACTTCAGACATTAGCATATGAGAGTTTATGCTTACTTCATAATATCATATAACTCACTAAAAAGGTGTTGGAAAAGGGAAGAAGCTTCGTGAAAGCTGCAAGACACTTTTTCGAGTGAGTGTGCGGGGGTCTGTGGGCTTTGTAGTCGTTTGAGAGAGGCGGCAAGAAGACGTCATTCTCCTTGCTGCGAACTTACCACAGAAGACAAACGTACTCGCTCAGGTGAATGCACCATAGCACACAGTTGTTGGACAAGTAAAACTATGCTACACATGAGAGAGGTGACTTGTTTGCTTAACCTAAACCATTATATCTCCCCCAAGTGGCTTATGTGAGAATATACTCACCTTTGAGTTATCAAGGGAAAACAAACATCTTTCCACACAGAATAGGGTTTCTTTATACCTCATTAGTTATGTGAACTGAAACTTCAATTTTTGTTCTACTTTTACAGCAAACCAGAGCTTTACCATTCTATCTCGCCTTAGAATGTTTTTGAGGTCTATATATACTACATATGTTTTTACATGGTATATTTGATTAAGTACCATGGCTTCTTAAAAAAAAACATCAGAGCAAGAAAGCAGCTCCAGCAGTATCTAATACATTAAAACGGCTAAAAAGTGATTCACCACTGCCAAAGGAAGATATTATTGAGCCGTCATTGCAAACCATATTAATGAAACTATGGGCTCTGAAGCCCTTCATGGAAGCCACCAATGCAAACTGCAGCAATTGAATGATAAATGGTCAACGTTTGAAACCAGAATGGTAGAAGTTGAACACTGAGTTAGTGTCGCAGAAGATGTCACTTATAGAGTGGAAGTGCTAGAATCGGTAGTTCAAACATTGCAGAAACAGTCGCAAAGCGTAGAATGCAGAAACAGGAGGAACAACCTACGCATTGTGGGGCTTCCAGAAGGTACTGAAAAAGTTAATCATATCTTATATCTGAATGTCATGCTCTCAAAGCTTCTATATTTTACAGCGTCATGTAAGTGCCAAGGATGAGATTACTCGTCCTTTTTGCATAGACTTACATAGTAGCCTGGCACTTAAGGGGTTAATATTCAAAAGGCCCACCATGTGGGTTCTGTCAACTCTCTATGTCATGCTAGCAACTCCTCGAAAACTCTTATCTTTGCTCTTTTGGATTATACACATGTTCACATCATAATGAATAAGGTGAAACAAGTCAAACAGTTAGTATGGGATGGCCGAACGATTCATGTATCTCAGGATGTTTCTGATGCAACTGTTGCAGGAAGAAAGGCAATACTTACACTTAGACCCGCTCTGAAGCAATTCAATGAAAGATTTGGCATTATCCATCCAGTAATTCTGAAAGTCACCTTGAAAGGCCATACTTCTATGTTTGAAAATCCAAAAGACTTGAGTCATTTTATTCAAACTCATAAAATGGAAGAAATTGATACTTCGCTACCTACCCTGTAAAAACCTAATTAAAAATTAATGTAGCATAAACTCATAGTTCACTAATAAGATTTACTAATAAGACGTACATTGGAGTGCAGACTGGATTGGCCTCCTCTCACCTGGCTCCCCACCCCACAGTAGTAGACGCCAACATGCTTAGGTGTGGCTGTTTCCTGTTATCCACGTTATAAGTCTTAACTGAAAGTTGCTATTTAATATTGATACATTTTGTGTTGACAATGTTTGTCTCTCCACCTCCCTCCTGTCTCTATCTCTGTTTGTTGTTGTTCCGACAGGATAATCTGGGTTTACACTGTGAGTATATCCCTCTCTACAATTCCATTTTAAGTTCCCATCTCTGATGACATGCCACTAAATATAACTTCTTGCAATGTAAAAAGGCTACATAATCTTATCCACAGACAAAAAGTTCTTTCCTCTCTGAATAGATCTAAAAAGCCCATTGCGTGCATTCAGGAGAATCACCTTTCAGAAGCTGAAGCTGCTAAACTCAAGCGGTTCTGGGTAGTATTCACCAGTGAGGCACAGGGAAATAAATGGGGTAATTACTCTCATCAACAAAGCACTTAAATGTACAGTGATTAAATCTGATTCAGGTGATTTGGGTAGGTGGCTTTTAGTTAAAGCTCTAGTGGAATCAGTTGAATAAGCAATTCTTAAAGTATATGGTCCTACTATGCCGGACCCCTCCGTCTGGTCTCTGCTTAGAGACTATTGGCCTCATTATGACCCTGGCGGACAGCCGTGCCTGTAATAAAGGCACAGCTGCCGCCGGAGTCGTTTTTTTCCAGCGCGCTGGAATGGGCAATTACCAGGGTATTACAACCATGGCAGACACAGTAATTGCCCATTCCAGGGCACCTGAAAACATTCTTCCCCAAAAAAAAACATCAGAGCAACAAAGCAGCTCCAGCAGTATCTAATACATTAAAACGGCTAAAAAGTGATTCACCACTGACAAAGGAAGATATTATTGAGCCGTCATTACAAACCATATTAATGAAACTATGGGCTCTGAAGCCCTTCATGGAAGCCACCAATGCCAAACTGCAGCAATTGGATGATAAATGGTCAATGTTTGAAACCAGAATGGTGGAAGTTGAACGCTGAGTTAGTGTTGCAGAAGATGTCACTTATAGAGTGGAAGTGCTAGAATCGGTAGTTCAAACATTGCAGAAACAGTCGCAAAACGTAGAATGCAGAAACAGGAGGAACAACCTACGCATTGTGGGGCTTCCAGAAGGTACTGAAAAACTTAATCATATCTTATATCTGGATGTCATGCTCTCAAAGCTTCTATATTCTACAGCGTCATGTAAGTGCCAAGGATGAGATTACTCATCCTTTTTGCATAGACTTACACAATAGCCTGGCACTTAAGGGGTTAATATTCAAAAGGCCCACCGTGTGGGTTCTGTCAACTCTCTATGTCATGCTAGCAACTCCTCGAGAGGGCTCAATGGGAATGGGGAAGCCGCATGCACCGGCACCATTCGTGAATGGTGCCGGTGCATGCAGCATGCTGTGCTCGCGGGTGCCACTCTGCCCGCCAGATCAAACCTGAGCTGGCACATGAGGGAGTAAACACATGTCGGTG
The DNA here is from genome assembly GCF_040938575.1 of Ambystoma mexicanum. Lineage (NCBI taxonomy): Eukaryota > Metazoa > Chordata > Amphibia > Caudata > Ambystomatidae > Ambystoma > Ambystoma mexicanum. The sequence goes on from NC_090937.1 coordinate 278,457,024, forward strand.
CATGCTTACCTGCTGTCTGAGCAGGGGATCGGTCCCTGGATCCTGCTGGTCTGAACAGGTCCAAACAGGAATTGCCCTTTTCTTCATCTGCCCTTCGCTTCGGATGCCCGGGCAAGAGACGCCCTTGATGTTAGAGTTAAGAGCAGGAAGGAAGAGGCAGGGCTAAGAAGCATGTGGAAGCTTTGGCCAAAAAGGGCTGGCTCAAGCCCCACTCCACACAAGCTCTCCACAAAAAGCTGGATGCTAGGTTCAGGAAAACTGAGGGGAGCAGCATATTACTCTCTACACACCCGCAGCCCCTGCCATCAGTAATTGCTGCGTCCATGTATGCCAAACCCCAGGCTTCATCGTCTAGTACCACCACGACAGCCCTCCTCAACAAGGAAGAAAAGACCCTCAATTCATATGGCAAGAAGATCTATTCAAATGCTGGGCTGCACCTCAGGCAGGCCAATGCAGACGCTATCCTACCTGCGGCTAATCAACGCCTGTGGTGGGAGATCGCAGAATATCTGCCCGATATCCCTAAGGACAAGCAAGCCTCATTCAAGACGCATCTGACGGAGGCGATATTCATGCCCCAGGATATTATGGAGTCCTCTGTGGGCCACATTGACACGCCTAATAGAGCAATCTTTCTGGAAACAGACATGTGGCGCACTGCCTCGTTGAAGGCCACTAGGTTCAATCAGGATGTGCAGGATAGAATCCTTGATCTTCCGGTGGAGGGGGGGGTCTCTTTCATACCTCAACTGATGAGGAGCTTGATAAAAAGACCAGCTCCCAGACAGCAAGGTCTCTGGCCATACTTACCAAAATGACAACTAAACTGTTTGTTCAGCCCCAGTCCCGCTTAGACAAGGGGTGCACATTTGGCGGCTTCCACGGGTTCCAGGACGCAAAGCCAGACAGCTGGACATGTCTCCCAGTCAGTAGCGGAGAAAGCACCACAAAACATCTAATACTGGGTTCTTCCATTCCCCCTCCTCTGCCCCAGCCTATGAACAGAAGTAACAATGACGTTCCGCTTCAGGTCCACAGCACCCCAGTCAGGGGCAGGCTGGCCCTACACAGTCAGGCATGGTGGGTGAAGTTCACAAACGGATGGGTCCTCTCTGTGGTGTCCTGGGGCTTCCGGTTAACTCTTCCTTCTCCTCTCCCAAGTTCCCCTCCCCTTGCACAGATCGGCACACCATCTCTTGTCCCTTGTTGAGAGCGAAGTGGTTGAGCAGGCCCCCACCCCCCTAACTGCAGGGGCAGAGCTTTTACTCTTGCATCTTCAATATCCAGAAGAAGAACCAGGCAGGTCTGTGAGTAGTGTTGGATCTATCTTCCCATAATCTTTACCTACCATTGCAGAAGTTCAAGATGGTGATGCCAGCGCTTATTGCCGAGGCAATGTGTGGGGGAGACAGGACATGTTCCCTGGACCTGAAGGACACATAGCTCCATGTTCCCATTGTGCAGGCTCACTGGGCCTTCCTCAGCTTCCGGGTCATGGGCCTGCACTTCCAGTACAGGGTTCTGCCCTTGGGGTTAAATTCAGCTCTGAGAGTCTTCAGGAGGCTCATGAATGCAGTGGCAGCTCTCCTCAGGTCGCAGGGTCCGTACCTCAATGACTGGCTAGTGACGGGTACTTCTCCGGAGCAGGTTTGTGACTCATCTCTACCCTATTTGAACTGGGGTTTTTGAGCAACTACCCAAAATCTCAGCTCACCCCTACTCAGACGCTGGTGTTTCTGGGCCTGTTGTGGGACACAAAGCAGCAGAGGGTTTTCCCCATGGGGGACAAGGTGACAGCGATCCGATCGGCAGTCTCCCATTTCCACAGCAGATAAATCACCAGAGCCTGGTGGTATCAACACCTTCTGTGTGTGCTAGCAGCATGTCTCCTGGCGATCCCATACACCAGGCTCTGCATGAGGAGGCGCCAGCTACTTTTGTGGATTCCTGGGGCCAGGAATCGGGCCATCATGGGGACCGATCTCCATCCCCATCCCCCAACACCTGGACCACGACCTCAGATGGTGGCAACAGGAAGAGAATATTCTGGTGGGCAGACCCTTCTGTCCACCCTCTCTAGAGTACACTATTACCATGGACTCCTCACTCCATGGGTGGGAAGCCACCTTGGGAGCACACTCTGTGCACAGTCTCTGGACCCCAACCGACCAGCAGAATCACATCAACTGGTTGGAGCTTATGGCTATACGGTGGCACTCAGGTCCTTTCAACCGACCATCAAGAGCAGGTTGGTGTGCATCCAGACAGACAATGCAACCTGCATGTTCTAAATCAACAAACAGGGGGGCACCAGATCCCTGCAACTGTGCGCGTTGACCCTGGACATCTGGGAATGGGCTATCAGCCAGGTAGTGTGACTCTCAGCGATCCACCTTCTGGGGGACTCCAATCTGTAAGCGGACAGGCTCAGCCACCTTGCTGCAGACAATGTACGGATGGCAGCTGAACAAGAGAATTCTCCAGAAAGTGTTCAGCAGATGGGGTCACCCAACAACCGACCTGTTTTGGACAGACCACAATCAGACGTGGCAGCAGTTGGCATCCTGGGGTGAAGGGGGCGCAACTCTCTAGGAGACGCACTCCAGATACCCTGGGACGGGATGTGGGCGTATGCATTCCCACCCACGCAGCTCGTGCACAAGGTAGTGAGCAAGATCAGGAGCTCCAAGAACCTCAGGATCTTTCTCGTGACGCTGCACCTATCTCTTCATTTATATTTCTTTATTCCACTCTGCATTTCTTTTGTTTTTCCTTCAACACCCTGGTTTCCTTATGTCTTCCAACCTTTCTCCTTTCTTTCTTAAGTGAGATTTGGTCTGTTATCTCTCTCTCTCTCTTTCTTCGTCTCTCCACCCATTTCTTTTCTTTAGAGATGCCAACGTGAACATTTGATTTTGCTGGAGGATTTGCTTCAGTTAGACAGTGATTTACAATGACTCCTTCATCTCACTACGATCCCTTTGCTGTCTCAAAACCCAGATATTTTTAGCTTTTAATTCTATTGATCATTATATATATTGCATTCTACCCCATTTTAATAATCCCAGAAACATTTCCTTCTTGTGGCTAAACTGGCATATGTGAAGAACCAGACCTTAGTTTTAATTCTGGCTCACCCACTTCAATAGACAAATCATATGTTTCTCCATCAAAGGTTGCAACTGTTTGTGTCTGCATCAATATGTGCTTAGAAGATGGCTGTAGAGACGTCCATGTGGCATGGGGTGAAGAATGTGGCATTTATCTATAAGTATTAACTCTGCACATGACTCGTCTAGTGCCGGGCCCCTTAACTGCTCCTTTGTTTTTCCACTTCTCTTTTGTAGAGCATAGGCTGCAAGATATACTTACTTCCACTTTATTTCCAAAATATATTCTTTATTGACTTTTTGGCAGAGATAAAATAACTACTTTGGATTAATCCTTGAACACGTAAACTGTTGGCCCTCTCCTGAATCTTCAGATAGCACTACAACCATAAACATTTTACCTCCATTATTTCTCACCAAGTTGAACTTGGTATATTTTTTTTCAATGGAGTCAGTCCAACCTTTTCATTTCGGTTTCAAGAATATGCTTATCTATAATTCACCTGCATCTGCATTTGCATCTTTGATCTTCATTCATTATCTCCAAACATCTGTGTAAACTGACGCCATCCCAGCTCGATGTTCAACTGCTGTGAGTCAAGGAGCAAGGCCATTAGTTTTCCATTAAAAAAATGTCCCAGGCTCTTGCTATATGGTGGGTGTAAGGGGCTTCTATTTTACAGTTTATCGTTATCCAGGCTCTACCAGCCAGTAGGAGAAAGTGTATTGTATGTGGCAGTCCTCTCTCCAGTTCTAGTCTTCCATCTTTATGCCAAAGAGGGCCAGGACAAGATCCATCTCTCTGGTGATCCCCTCTAAGTCCCAGATCCATCCCAATACCTCTTTTCAGTATGCCTTAATCTTGGCATAAGACCAGTATATGTGCCAGTCTGATCCCGTTTCGCCACAATTTCACCAACACTGTGGATTCACATTTGGAAACATCTGTGATCGCTTTATTTGACCATACTGCCATCTATGTGGTAATTTATGTCTGTGCATCTCATATTTGCATGATATCGACGCCCTGTAGGCATTCACACACAGCACTTGTCTTTTTCGATGGAGTTAAGCTCCCTCCACAAGTTTCTAATCCATGTAGGGACCATAAGGATCCCCCGATAGTTGGGGTGCATAAAGAAGGAGATTTCCTATTTTTAATGGCAAAAGGTGATCACCAAAGATGCCGGGGAGCAAGCAGATCAGCAAGATGCCGTCCTATCCTGTGACCGCAGAGTGTTGTGAGCGATCAGCGGACAAAGAGAGGAATGGAACCACCTGCCAAATGTGGCAGGAAACGAGACTCACCCGCCCCCCCAAAGCAAGAATCGAGCCAGGTAGGATAATTGAGGATTCTTCACAGAGAGGTAGAAGCGGCACTTCAGGGAGACTTCAACCAGCAGATTGGTGAGTGGAGAAAGAAGCTGCGCCGTGCGTCGCCCATGTTGAAGGTTATGCGAGATTGTTAATGGCGTATAAACAGACTTTATCACAAGCTTGAAGTTGAAGGATAAAGGTCTGAAATTAACCTTACCAAAACAGATATTTGAATATTTGGTTTTGAAGGACTTGTCTCAGCAGAGTGGTCCTGCAAGGGGTTCCACACTGTCGATAGACTCTGTTATGTGAAGGAATTGAAGATTTAAATTGAATCTAAGAAAACTGCGATACCAGTGGAATAAACCTAGGGGAAGGGAACTCCAAGGTGCAACTAACTAAAGGGGTCTGAGCCCGGGGGAGGGAGACCTGAAATGTACTATAGCGAATTGTAGAAATATCAAGACCCACAATACAACAGTGTAGGAGTGGTCAGGCATTAAAGAAGGAGGAGTAGTGCCATTTCGAATGACTCTGACATAGTGTAATAGGGTAGCATGGAAGAATATTGAGAAGAAGAAAACTACAAGTAGGGAAGGCTGGTATAGAGACTTAAGGTGGTCATACAAGGGTCAAACCAAATCCCTTGTACAATTGAAAGTCCTTAACCATTTTCCAAAGTTTTGACATTGTGAATCAGGCATTTGCGCCCGGCTAAGGGAAACGCTGTGCGAACTGTGAATGTGCGAGGTCTGACTGGAGGCTAAGAGAAAGCCTGACTGGGGGCTGGAAAACTGAGGGAAGTAAATCCTGCATAGTGTTAAAACACCCATGAACATTGTGATGACAAGCGTGAACCCGACTGAGGGATGTCCACAGTGTGTCGTTGGTCTGAACCTGACTGAGGTTAGCTGACAATTGAGAGACGGATCGGGGCCCGCCAGTAGGGAGATCTAAGGGGGGCAGATAGTCACCCCATGTAAAGATTACCTGAAGGAAATGTTTTGTTGTTTTGATGAAGCAAGAGCCTTTGTATGAGAAGAGTCTTAAGCACAGATGGGCCCGATACTGAGAAAAAGAACTGTAAGCTCGTGCCAGGGAGGCCCAGGAGTGTGCTATGTTTGATAGTCCCGCCTTGTCCCGTGCTGAAAACGCTGGGAAAGGGAGACCCCGGCCATACCATCCTGACATATCATTTTGTGAACACTTCTTTCTTTTCTTGTGAACATTATCCCATATGATTTTTTAATTTAGCGGTAAGGCTTGGTAATAGTTTTTTTTAGTATAGGCCCTTTTTATTTGACTAGACTCCACTAGGACTGTATTATTATTATTTGATGGTCGCAGCTTGCTCCCATCTTAGATTTAGGTTTAGATTAGGTTTTTATCTCACCCACTTTACACTTTAATAAACACCCTGAATTGTGATCACTTGTGTCTGTCTTACTTTGATGCCATGCTTTTCTTACGCCATCCAAGATCACCGATTTTTATTCTGTCTCTAACGAAACTCCCTCGGGAGTAGGGGGGTTGGACGATATTGATTGTACTGCTAATCCAGCACTAACTGATTTCAGTTCCCAACTAATGGCGGAGTTGGCAGTCTCAGCCCCATGTCTTGGTTCCAAATTGATTGAATCTGTTTCACATGCACTGGAAGTAGGGGGGAGTTTCTATGACAGTGCCCCTCATCATGGATGGTACAATGCCTGTCGGGGTGGAGGGGCAGTATTAAACATTGTTGTGGCCTCCGGGACAGATGGAGATATTGGTCCCGACAAAAATAATTTCACATCTGTGACCAAAGAGATGGTAATGGCACCTGAGGTTAATCTAGTCTACAGTGCGGGGACAATAGAGTCACTGACATACACCTCTCCCCTGCTGCTTATTCAGCCTCTTTGTCCGATGTTTCTTTTTAAACCTTGGTGGATACACACATTTAACGGAACAACTCGACTGAGCTTGACGTGTTCATTAACTCTAGCAGAATAAGCATGTCAGAGATTTTAGGAACAATAGCTTACCGCTAGCTGATTCACTTGCAAATACACCAAATTTATTAGATTCATCTTATGTCAGCAATATTAGCATTTCAAGCAGGGATTCAGTGACTATGTTTGGGGTTCTAGAAAATCTACTAATGCAGCTGCTCGCCAAATCTGACGTCATTTTGACTAAGCTAAAGAAATAGGAAAATGTTATCAGCAAACATGTTGGGACTCTAACTGAACTGGAGTCTTCTCTTCAGGACCACACTAACTGTCTAGATAGAATTGGGGTGAATATTAAGTTAATAACATCTAAATGTGCACCCGAGGTCTCAGGGACGACATTTCACCAAAATGCCAGGGGTAGCGGAATTGACATCACACGACCCTTGAGTTCTGATGACATAACATGAAGTGATGTCATTTGACCCCACTCCGAATTGGGAAGCGATGGAACACAACCTTTTACCCCTTGACAAAACAGGAAGTGGCATCACATAAAATTGTTCATAAGTGTGCTACAAAACATATGGTTACGATATGCCTATAATCTGATATAAATTTCATACAAGAATGGATCGCCATGTCTATCGTTAAGATCAGTGTGCATATGCCCATATTACTAAATTACTAAGTATTGGTACTCATTTCGACCTCAGAAGGATGAAAGGCTGATTTGAGGTGTTTAAGAACAGATTAAATCAGTGACTCTCCCCCTGAAGTGTGCCTGAAATAAACCTTTAATGAGTCTAGCAATTATTGTATAGAATTCCAGAAAGACAAATTATTTGGTATTCCTATTCTTTCTTATTTAGGGTAACAGCTAAAAGTGTTAGACTTATGGAACACCTGCTCTTTTTTAAAATTATTTATTCTTTTTAAGGGGCCTGAACAAGAAAGCCAGCCACTCCAGAAGCAAAGAGGCACATTGCACTGGCCTCAGCCCAAGACCTTGCATTTTCCTTTTTAGGGGTAGCAAGGGAGACCTCAGGGGTCGCAGTGCGACCTCTGGTGACCCCTAAATGACATCCCAACTCGACCAAGGCAGCTGTGGTTTTGTCACCCTCTCACAGGGATTCTATTCCTGCTGTTGAGTCTGTTGCCTGGTTCGCAAGAAAATAGCGAAAAGTCATACACATGGCCAAAACGTACTCACATAATAAAACATCTAAAAAAGAGCCTCGAGGCTCTCCACAACTAGCAATTGCCAGTCAGTGTTTAGCTGTTGCACAGACTGTATCTAAGGACATTTGCTCTACTGACAATGTATCCACCAGCGCTCCCCATGAAGCGAATAAAGACAACTAAGGCTGCCTGAGTGAGCAGGTCTTGGCTAGGACTGCAATTCGGATTTAATGTGCTGTGCAACTCTTTTGCAATAGAGACTGGGAGTGAACCTCAGCAACGCAAAGCTCTGATCTCTACGTGTGCTCCACAAAGAGGATCTTATCAAAGGAGCTGGAAACTGCTGGCTTAACAACTATAGGGAAGAAGAAGAAGTGTCTAGAACCGCCCAATACACAGGGGTCTAACAGCTCCAAACATATTTGTTTTATTTGCACAGGAACACAGTGAGTGCCAAGACCCCTTCAGGAGAGCCCTATAGTTTAATTGTGCAGGCTCCGAGGCCTTTCTAGATCCCCCAGCAGCCCGCTCCCACCCCACACCCTCTTCCTGCCTCCCCTTCCCTCCCGCCTCCCGACCCGCCCAGGCCCGTCCTCATTGGTCCTTAGGACCTTGCTAGTGCAGACCCAGCAACGCGTGGTAGTCACCGGCTCCATTTGCACAGGAACACGGTGAGTGGCAAGACCCTTCCAGGAGAGCCCTATAGTTTAATTTTGCAGGCCCGAGGACTTTCTAGATCCCCCCAGCAGCCCGCTCCCACCCCGCACCCTCTTCCTGCCTCACCTTCCCTCCCGCCTCCCAACCCGCCCAGGCCCGTCCCCATTGATCCTTAGGACCTTGCTAGTGCAGACCCAGCAACGCGTGGTAGTCACCGGCTCCATTTGCACAGGAACACGGTGAGTGCCAAGACCCTTCCAGGAGAGCCCTATAGTTTAATTTTGCAGGCCCCGAGGCCTTTCTAGATCCCCCAGCAGCCCGCTTCCACCCCGCACCCTCTTCCTGCCTCTCCTTCCCTCCCGCCTCCCTCCCGCCCAGGCCCGTCCTCATTGGTCCTTAGGACCTTGCTAGTGCAGACCCAGCAACGCGTGGTAGTCACCGGCTCCATTTGAACAGGAACACGGTGAGTGCTAAGAAAGACCCCTTCAGGAGAGCCCTATAGTTTAATTGTGCAGGCTCCGAGGCCTTTCTAGATCCCCCAGCAGCCCGCTCCCACCCCACACCCTCTTCCTGCCTCCCCTTCCCTCCCGCCTCCCGACCCGCCCAGGCCCGTCCTCATTGGTCCTTAGGACCTTGCTAGTGCAGACCCAGCAACGCGTGGTAGTCACCGGCTCCATTTGCACAGGAACACGGTGAGTGGCAAGACCCTTCCAGGAGAGCCCTATAGTTTAATTTTGCAGGCCCGAGGACTTTCTAGATCCCCCCAGCAGCCCGCTCCCACCCCGCACCCTCTTCCTGCCTCACCTTCCCTCCCGCCTCCCAACCTGCCCAGGCCCGTCCCCATTGATCCTTAGGACCTTGCTAGTGCAGACCCAGCAACGCGTGGTAGTCACCGGCTCCATTTGCACAGGAACACGGTGAGTGCCAAGACCCTTCCAGGAGAGCCCTATAGTTTAATTTTGCAGGCCCCGAGGCCTTTCTAGATCCCCCAGCAGCCCGCTTCCACCCCGCACCCTCTTCCTGCCTCTCCTTCCCTCCCGCCTCCCGAACCGCCCAGGCCCGTCCTCATTGGTCCTTAGGACCTTGCTAGTGCAGACCCAGCAACGCGTGGTAGTCACCGGCTCCATTTGAACAGGAACACGATGAGTGCCAAGACCTCTCCAGGAGAGCCCTATAGTTTAATTTTGCAGGCTCCGAGCCTTTCTAGATCCCTCTGCAGCCTGCTCCCAGCCCGCACCCTCTTCCTGCCTCACCTTCCCTCCCGCCTCCCAACCTGCCCAGGCCCGTCCCCATTGATCCTTAGGACCTTGCTAGTGCAGACCCAGCAACGCGTGGTAGTCACCGGCTCCATTTGCACAGGAACACGGTGAGTGCCAAGACCCTTCCAGGAGAGCCCTATAGTTTAATTTTGCAGGCCCCGAGGCCTTTCTAGATCCCCCAGCAGCCCGCTTCCACCCCGCACCCTCTTCCTGCCTCTCCTTCCCTCCCGCCTCCCGAACCGCCCAGGCCCGTCCTCATTGGTCCTTAGGACCTTGCTAGTGCAGACCCAGCAACGCGTGGTAGTCACCGGCTCCATTTGAACAGGAACACGATGAGTGCCAAGACCTCTCCAGGAGAGCCCTATAGTTTAATTTTGCAGGCTCCGAGCCTTTCTAGATCCCTCTGCAGCCTGCTCCCAGCCCGCACCCTCTTCCTGCCTCCCCTTCCCTCCCGCCTCCCGACCCGCCCAGGCCCGTCCACATTGGTCCTTAGGACTTTGCTAGTGCAGACCCAGCAACGCGTGGTAGTCACCGGCTCCATTTGCACAGGAACATGGTGAGTGCCAAGACCCCTCCAGGAGAGCCCTATATTTTAATTTCGCAGGCCCCGAGGTCTTTCTAGATCCCCCAGCAACCCGCTCCCACCCCGCACCCTCTTCCTGCCTCCCCTTCCCTCCCGCCTCCCGACCCGCCCAGGCCCGTTCCCATTGATCCTTTGGACCTTCCTAGGGCAGACCCAGCAACGCCTGGTAGTCACCGGCTCCATTTGCACAGGAACACGGTGAGTGCCAAGACCCTTCCAGGAGAGCCCTATAGTTTAATTTTGCAGGCCCCGAGGCCTTTCTAGATCTCCCAGCAGCCCGCTCCCACCCCGCACCCTCTTCCTACCTCCCCTTCCCTCCCGCCTCCCGACCCGCCCAGGCCCGTCCTCATTGGTCCTTAGGACCTTGCTAGTGCAGACCCAGCAACGCGTGGTAGTCACCGGCTCCATTTGCACAGGAACACGGTGAGTACCAAGACCCCTCCAGGAGAGCCCTATAGTTTAATTTTGCAGGCCCCGAGGCCTTTCTAGATCCCCCAGCAGCCCGATCCCACCCCGCACCCTCTTCCTGCCTCCCCTTCCCTCCCGCCTCCCGACCCGCCCAGGCCCGTCCTCATTGGTCCTTAGGACCTTGCTAGTGCAGAACCAGCAACGCGTGGTAGTCACCGGCTCCATTTGCACAGGAACACGGTGAGTGCCAAGACCCCTCCAGGAGAGCCCTATAGTTAAATTTTGCAGGCCCCGAGGCCATTCTAGATCCCCCAGCAGCCCGCTCCCACCCCGCACCCTCTTCCTGCCTCCCCTTCCCTCCCGCCTCCCGACCCGCCCAGGCCCGTCCTCATTGGTCCTTAGGACCTTGCTAGTGCAGACCCAGCAACGCGTGGTAGTCACCGGCTCCATTTGCACAGGAACACGGTGAGTGCCAAGACCCCTCCAGGAGAGCCCTATAGTTTAATTTTGCAGGCCCCGAGGCCTTTCTAGATCCCCCAGCAGCCCGCTCCCACCCCGCACACTCTTCCTGCCTCCCCTTCCCTCCCGCCTCCCGACCCGCCCAGGCCCGTCCTCATTGGTCCTTAGGACCTTGCTAGTGCAGACCCAGCAACGCGTGGAAGTCACCGGCTCCAGTTGCACAGGAACACAGTGAGTGCCAAGACCCTTCCAGGAGAGCCCTATAGTTTAATTTTGCAGGCCCGAGGCCTTTCTAGATCCCCGCAGCAGCCTGCTCCCACCCCACACCCTCTTCCTGCCTCGCCTTCCCTCCCGCCTCCCGACCCGCCCAGGCCCGTCCCCATTGATCCTCAGGACCTTGCTAGTGCAGACCCGGCAACGTGTGGTAGTCACCGGCTCCATTTGCACAGGAACATGGTGAGTGCCAAGACCCTTCCAGGAGAACCCTATAGTTTAATTTTGCAGGCCCCGAGGCCTTTCTAGATCCCCCAGCAGCCCGCTCCCACCCCGCACCCTTTTCCTGCCTCCCCTTCCCTCCCGCCTCTCGACCCGCCCAGGCCCGTCCTCATTGGTCCTTAGGACCTTGCTAGTGCAGACCCAGCAATGCGTGGTAGTCACCGGCTCCATTTGCACAGGAACACGGTGAGTGCCAAGTCCCTTCCAGGAGAGCCCTATAGTTTAATTTTGCAGGCCCCGAGGCCTTTCTAGATCCCCCAGCAGCCCGCTCCCACCCCGCACCCTCTTCCTGCCTCCCCTTCCCTCCCGCCTCCCGACCCGCCCAGGCCCGTCCTCATTGGTCCTTAGGACCTTGCTAGCGCAGACCCAGCAACGCATGGTAGTCACCGGCTCCATTTGCACAGGAACACGGTGAGTGCCAAGACCCCTCCAGGAGAGCCCTATAGTTTAATTTTGCAGGCCCCGAGGCCTTTCTAGATCCCACAGCAGCCCGCTCCCAGCCCGCACCCTCTTCCTGCCTCCCCTTCCCTCCCGCCTCCTGGCCCGCCCAGGCCCGTCCTCATTGGTCCTCTCAACCTTCATCACTGGTCCCCCAATTCAGCCCTCTTCCCGGCAGCCCCCTGCGGCTAAGGGCCCCAAGGCCAAGGGCGGCTCCAACAGAGGCTGCTCCAGGAAGTGTCAGCAGGTGTGCGCAGGGGAAGCCAAGGAAGCCAGCAGACACCAACAAAACTGTGAGTTTGGCATGGGTGGGGTTTAGAGCAATTACTCTACTCCAGAAAGTCCCTATCACTCTACCTTACCTTCCATAGCGTAGACTGCCATAGACTTAAACAATACATACTTAGGAAGACTTTTGACCACTGTAAATGGATTGTAAATGCTGCCTTTGTGATGCATATGCTAGTGCCACACATCTAGGTGACTGAACTTTAGCTTTCACTGCATCTAGATATAAATGTGACTGTTAGCATGTGCCTCACTCAGGATTCTTAACTTTAGCTCGCGCCGCATCTAGATTGAAATGGGATTGTTAGCGTGTGCCACACTCGTATGGAATTCTGAACTTTGGCTCGCGTCGCATCCAGATAGAAATGTGATTCTTAACATGCATCACACTTAGAATTCTGAACCCTAGCTTGCGTTGCTTTTTCAGAGCCGCCAGAGCGCCGGGGGACCACATCGGTGGTGATAGTGCACGGTACAAATGTCCTTTAACATTAACATTAACTGTGTCTAATTTCCTCTCTGTGTAAAGTTGAATTTAGAAGTGTGCCTAATAGCGTGCCCCGGTTGACTTTAGAAGTGTGCCTAATATCCTCTCTGTGCAAAGTTGAATCTAGAATTGTGCCTAATAGCGTGCCCTGGTTGGATTTAGAACTGTGTCTAATTTCCTCTCTGTGCAAAGTTGAATTTAGAAATGTGCCTATGAGCGTGCCTTGGTTGAATTTAGAAGTGCGCCTAATATCCCCTCTGTGCAGAGTGGAATTTAGAAGTGTGCCTATTAACATGCCCTGGTTGACTTTTGTAGTGTGCCTATTAACGTGACCTGGTTGACTTTAGAAGTGTGCCTAATTGCGTGCCCGGTTGAATTTTTAAGTGCGCCTAATATCCTCTCTGTGCAAAGTGGAATTTAGAAGTGTGCCTATTAACATGCCCTGGTTGACTTTTGTAGTGTGCCTATTAACGTGACCTGGTTGACTTTAGAAGTGTGCCTAATAGCGTGCCCGGTTGACTTTAGAAGTGTGCCTATTACCGTGCCCCGGTTGACTTTAGAATTGCACCTAATATCCTCTCTGCACAAAGTTGAATTTAGAAGTGTGCCTAATAGCGTGCCCCGGTTGACTTTAGAAGTGTGCCTAATATCCTCTCTGTGCAAAGTTGAATCTAGAAATGTGCCTATGAGCGTGCCTTGGTTGAATTTAGAAGTGCGCCTAATATCCCCTCTGTGCAGAGTGGAATTTAGAAGTGTGCCTATTAACATGCCCTGGTTGACTTTTGTAGTGTGCCTATTAACGTGCCCTGGTTGACTTTAGAAGTGTGCCTAATAGCGTGCCCGGTTGACTTTAGAAGTGTGCCTATTAACGTGCCCTGGTTGACTTTAGAAGTGTGCCTAACAGCGTGCCCCGGTTGACTTTAGAAGTGCGCCTAATATCCTCTCTGTACAAAGTTGAATTTAGAAGTGTGCCTATTAACATGCCCTGGCTGACTTTAGAAATGTGCCTATTAACACTCCCTGGTTGACTCTAGAAATGTACCTATTAACGTGCCCTGGTGGACTTTAGAAGTGTGCCTATTAGCGTTCCCTGGTTGAATTTAGAATTGTGTCTAATTTCCTCTCTGTGTATAGTTGAATTTAGAAGTGTGCCTAATAGCGTGTCCCGGGTTGACTTTAGAAGTGTGTCTAATTTCCTCTCTGTGCAAAGTTGAATTTAGAAATGTGCCTATGAGCGTGCCTTGGTTGAATCTTGAAGTGCGCCTAATATCCTCTCTGTGCAAAGTGGAATTTGGAAGTGTGCCTATTAACGTGCCCTGGTTGACTTTAGAAGTGTGCCTAATAGCGTGCCCGGTTGACTTTAGAAGTGTGCCTATTAGCGTGCCCCGGTTGACTTTAGAAGTGTGCCTAATATCCTCTCTGTGCAAAGTTGAATCTAGAAATGTGCCTATGAGCGTGCCTTGGTTGAATTTAGAAGTGCGCCTAATATCCCCTCTGTGCAGAGTGGAATTTAGAAGTGTGCCTATTAACATGCCCTGGTTGACTTTTGTAGTGTGCCTATTAACGTGCCCTGGTTGACTTTAGAAGTGTGCCTTATAGCGTGCCCGGTTGACTTTAGAAGTGTGCCTATTAACGTGCCCTGGTTGACTTTAGAAGTGTGCCTAACAGCGTGCCCCGGTTGACTTTAGAAGTGCGCCTAATATCCTCTCTGTACAAAGTTGAATTTAGAAGTGTGCCTATTAACATGCCCTGGCTGACTTTAGAAATGTGCCTATTAACACTTCCTGGTTGACTCTAGAAATGTACCTATTAACGTGCCCTGGTGGACTTTAGAAGTGTGCCTATTAGCGTTCCCTGGTTGAATTTAGAATTGTGTCTAATTTCCTCTCTGTGTATAGTTGAATTTAGAAGTGTGCCTAATAGCGTGTCCCGGGTTGACTTTAGAAGTGTGTCTAATTTCCTCTCTGTGCAAAGTTGAATTTAGAAATGTGCCTATGAGCGTGCCTTGGTTGAATTTTGAAGTGCGCCTAATATCCTCTCTGTGCGAAGTGGAATTTGGAAGTGTGGCTATTAACGTGCCCTGGTTGACTTTAGAAGTGTGCCTAATAGCGTGCCCGGTTGACTTTAGAAGTGTGCCTATTATCGTGCCCCGGTTGACTTTAGAAGTGCGCCTAATATCCTCTCTGCACAAAGTTGAATTTAGAAGTGTGCCTATTAACATGCCCTGGTTGACTTCAGAAATGTGCCTATTAACATGCCCTGGTTGACTCTAGAAATGTGCCTATTAACGTGCCCTGGTTGACCTTAGAAGTGTACCAAATAGCGTGCCCTCGTTGAATTTTGAAGTGTGCCTAATATCCTCTCTGTGCAAAGTTGAATTTAGAAGCGTGCCTATTAGCATGCCTTGGCTGAATTTAGAAGTGTGCCTAATATCCTCCCGATGCAAATTTGAATTTAGAAGTGTGCCTATTAGCGTGCCTTGGTTGAATTTAGAAGTATGCATAATATCCTCTCTGTACAAAATTGAATTTAGAAGTGTTCCTAATAACGTGCCTTGCCTGATTTTAGAAGTGTGCCAAATAACACACCCTGGTAGAATTTAGAAGTGTGCCTGATATCTTCTCTGTGCAGAGTAGAATTGGGTTGCCTAATATCCTCTCTGCCCAAAGTTGAATTTAGGAATGTACCTATTAGTGCGCCTTGGTTGAATTTAGAAGTGCGCCTAATATCCTCTCCTTGCAAAGCTGAATTTTAGAAGGGTGCCTAATATCATGCCCTGGTTGAATTTAGAAGTGTGCCTGATAGCGTGCCCATGGTTTACCTAGAAGTGTGCCCATTAGCGCGCCTTAGTTGAATATCCTCACTGTGCAAATTTAAATTTGGTTGCCTAATATCATCCCCACTGCAAAATTGTTTTGGTTGCCTATTATCCTCTTTCTGCAAAGTTGTACTTAGAAGTGTGCCTATTAGCATGCCTTGGCTGATTTTAGAAGTGTGCCTAATATCCTCTCGGTACAAAGTTGATTGTAAAAGTGTATATAACAACACCACTCTGGCCTAGCAGGATTTGACAGTGTCCCTAATAACGTCACTGTGTCAAAGTCTTGAAAGTCTACCCTATATAGGGTGAGCCGGTGAAGTGGATGCCCTATATCGGGTGAAGTAATTGGATGGAACGGGTGAAGTGTTTGGATGGAACGGGTGAAGTATTTGGATGGAACGGGTGAAGTCTGTGGATGGAACGGGTGAAGTATGTGGATGGAAAGGGTGTAGTATATAGATGGAACGTGTGAAGTATCTGGATGGGACGGGTGAAGGGTGTGGATGGAACGGGTGAAGGGTGTGGATGGAATGGGTGAAGAGTGTGGATGGAACGGGTGAAGTGTGTGGATGGAATGGATGAGCTGATGTAGAATGGGTGAAGTAGGCGGAACGGGTGAAATGGTAGAACGGATGAAGTAGGTGAATGAACGGGTGATGTGCTTGGAACCGGCGAAGTGGGGGGAACTAGTGAAGTGGGTGGAACGAGTAAAGTGGGTGCAATTAGTTAAGTGAATGGAACCTGTGAAGATGACATATGTGGATGGATGATGCATGGAGAAAGGATAATGTGGGTAGAACAAATGAAAGGAGTAGTGCATAAAATGGTGGAGTGCATAAAATGGTTGAACTACATGGAACGGATGG
Source organism: Ambystoma mexicanum (assembly GCF_040938575.1). Lineage (NCBI taxonomy): Eukaryota > Metazoa > Chordata > Amphibia > Caudata > Ambystomatidae > Ambystoma > Ambystoma mexicanum. Next base: position 278,473,331 of record NC_090937.1, read on the forward strand.
GAGTGCATGGAACGGATGGGAGTGCATGGAGCGGATGGGAGTGCATGGAGCGGATGGGAGTGCACGGAGCGGATTGGAGTGCACAGAATGGCGGGACGTACATGAAATGGTTTGGAGGACATGGAACGTCTGAAAGAGCATTGAAAGGAACGGTCTGAGTGCTTGAAACGGTCGTAATGCACGGAACAGTCGTAGTACATGGAACGGATGAAGTTCATGGAACTATTGGAGTGGGCGCGATCTCAAGCACCTACAGTAAACCACCATATTCACATCTCCACGTTTACTCTCTTCTTTACACCACCACTCAAATAGAACACAGCGATACTATGACACCATTCGGTATAGCTGTTCTCATACCAACATCTGCCTCATACTCCCCATCACTCTAACTAAACACTGCTGGCTACACACCCCCCAGCCAGGCGTTCTCCTCAGGCCTAACGCAGCCACGATCGGTCTGGATAATTCCTGCCAGAACGAACACATACTATTGACATCTCAACCACCACACCTACCGCTAAGAAGCAGCTATTACACGAATACCACACCAGCTGCACACATATTCGGTGCTCACACGCACCTTTGACTCTCTCTACTCTCTTTACTGACTTGAACTTCGGTTCCGAAGGGTGTTCAACCTACCAGCGCCTTCAGACCATACCAATGGTATATAAGGCGCTATATAAATGCAAAGTAACATAACATAACAAATGCGTGATGCAGCCCCAGTATATCTTAGGCAACTGTTTATCACCTCTGCGGTCCCTCCAATTCTGATGTCTACCTCTGCATCAGAACGAAAAATGGCTGTGACAGTGGATGGAAGTTCAAACGGAAGCATGTTTCTCCACTGTATGCCCCCCAACTTTGACCTCTCCTGCACTGCTACGGAAAAACTTCTGTGACTGTCGAAGCCCAAAAGGAAGCGCGACTCCCCACTGAATGCCTCAGTGAGCACTCTTCTGATAAAGGCACTGACACCTTGGTGAAGGCATTACTTGTTAGAAGTAGTGGACTTGTTTCTATCGATTATTCCATTACATATTGTCAGGAGCAGCGACATCCGAATAGTTCACCAATGTGAAGAGGAAGAGTTTGTTACATCATTAGTTTATTTCTTCACGGATGCCATGATTGATCATATTGCAGATCACTGTTGGTTGTTCTTTCGAGTCGTTATGAGTGTACGGTTGTGAAATGTAGAGTGATAGGAAGTTTGGGGAATGCGGGACGTTTCAGACAACCACATGACTTAACCACTGCCCAAAGGGAAAATTCTGCTAATTTGATCTGTGCCCCGGGCAGGCAGTTATTTCATCTGGCGCAAGATTCATGAATGATCATTTAGATCCACAAGGCTTGGTGGGCAGCGGGCACACCATTAATGGCGAAGTACATCATTGGCAATGGCTCGCTGAGATGGTAACACAGAATAAGCAGCAGTCCTACTAGCTTCCCTTTCTTGAAGATGTGAGCAAGACTGTCTCTTTGATCACATCAACATTTTTAGCGATGTTGTCTTACATGAGACCTGGCTCGTTGAACTCATGGTTTTGGATGGGTGGAGTACCATTAATAAATGGCCGGTTAAGGGAAAGGTTGGGAGGCCTAAGGGAGGCTTGGTATTGTGCATAAAGAACCCGTTTGTGCTGATTAAATACACTGCGATTCCCCTAATATTCTTGCAGGTAGAATGATTTATCAAGATGCAGAGAAGAGAAAGGAGATTCTTCTCATTTATTTAAATGATCCACCGTATGCAGGATCACATGCCGTTGTCATGAGAGAATGGGAGGCCCTGCTTAGCAAAGTGGCGTCCACACTACCGATTCTGGTGTGTGGCGATTTCAATTCCAGGATTCCTAGACATTTAAATACCGATTGTGAAGCTAATGATACCTTTCCTCCATCTGCAGTATCTCATTTTAGGTTAGATTGCATCTGTCCTTGTGGAATCAGTTGGGCAGCTCAGCTTTACTCGAAAGGGTTTAGTATGATTAATGGAACGAAATCCTCAGATTGTTCTCCACATTTCACCAGGACTTCAATTAATAACTCCAGCATCATTGACTATGTTTTTGTGGCAAACAATCCCTTCCTAGTTGTCGACATGAGCGTCTATCATCAAAATGAGATCAATCACTTTCCTATAATACTTAGGGCCTCAGTACGAGGCTGGCGGTAGCCGTGCCTGTAGTACAGGCATGGCTGCTGCCGGTGATAATTTTTTTCCGGCGCCCAGAAAAGGGCAATTGCCGGGTCATTACGACCTTGCCGGACCCGGTAATTGCCCTTTTCTGGGCACCGTAAAAAAATTGAGCCGTCATGCTACCGTCATGTTCTGCTCGCGGGTGTCAGTACGGCCACCAGGTCAGACCTGGTGGCTGTAAAGGCACCCGCGAGCAGAACTCATAGTTTTCCAGTATGGTAACAACAGTACCGGCAAACTCGTAATGAGGCCCTTAGGCTTGATATTGAGGATATGGAGTCTAAGACTCTTACTTCCGGGACTCATTTGATGAATTCTATGTCTAGTCAAGTCATTTGGAGTTCGACTAAAATTGAAGCAGCTGCTGCCACTGCACATAAGGTATTCAAAAACGTTGTACAAACTGAGTGTATTCCTGAGATAAAGTCTTATTCTTTGTTATGCGCATTCACCCTGATGAAGTACGAAAAATGCTTATTGTCTATTCAAGAGACTATTTTACCTAAAACAGTGAGTAAAAGCAAGAGGGTCACAGGCCAATGTAATAAGCATCGGCATAGATTTGACAAAGCAATTCAAGAAAGAAAAAAGGGCTAACCATAAAGAGATACGTGCCCCGGACCATTCTGAATCAGACCTCTTACAATATGCCATTGGCCAGAAGTTAATTATGGCCAAATATGCCAGATGGCTGAAACTTTCTCGCTATTCGGTAGAGTGTCAGCGGTGGAGAGACTTAGCCCAAACCACTTGAACTAATGATACCTGCACATTTTGGAGCATAATTAATGGGAATCATGCACACCTCAGTTATATTAATGGGGTTTCAGAGTCAGAAGAGATTTCTTACATCAGTAGCAGTTGGGAGGACAAGCATCAGGGGAGCAAAGGGTAGACTTTGTATTGGGGCCTGGACTTTGCTGATCAATTCCAGAAAATCATCCAGAGCTCCAGTCATGGATGGTCTAGGCAATCTGTTAATGAGAAGTGAGTCTAACTTATGGGCAACTGTCCTGCATCAGCTCTTCACTTGCATTCCTCAATCCTGGCATGATAGCATTTTAGTTCCCTTATTGAAGAAGGTGTCCCACTATGATCCCCGTAATTATCAACTTTTAGCAATGCTTGATGTTTCGGCCAAGGTCTTTGCATGTGCTCACCTTGCGTAACTGATTCTCCGGGCCAAGGCTCAAAACATCATCCCATTGAACCAAACTGGTACCACTACCAAATAGTCTTGCCCTTACGACAGTGATACAGCAGTCTTGGATCATACGCAATAGACCGGTCTATGTGGCATTCAGACACTGTCGATAGAGCAAGACTCTGGAGGAAGCTACTTAGTTTGGGGATTCCACTGGGTTTATTAAACATGATTGTGATGCTGAATGATCATGCTAGGGTCAAACTGAGGCTGAAGGGAAACGGGGGGACTTCCAGTTGGATCCATACACAAAGGGGAGTCAAGCAGGGTTGCACTTTGGCACCCATGCTTTTCAACCTATATCTATCTGACATGTGGAAAGCACTAGCTGATCAGGCCTGCACACTGCCTAAATTGGGATTGGTGGTGCTACAGTGGATGGGCTATGCAGATGATATTGTCCTACTCGATTTAACTATACGAGGACTACATACTGCATTGAATAGTCTCCATACTTACTCAGCCGCTAATTTGTTAAAGATGAATGAATACAAAACAAAGATAATGGTTTTTTACTATAAATTCAAAAAAGGCAACAAGAACTAGTTGGAGGATGAATGCAGAGACTATGGAGGTAGTCACACAATATACATATCTGGGCATTACCCTGGACACTAAGCTCAGTGCTCTATTAAACCCTATCGCCTTTGGGTAAGAATGGCACACACTGTTGGTAGCATCACCTGGCTTTCGTATAAAGGGGGAGGCTACTCAGTTGAGATATTGACACATATTTATTCTACTGAAATTCTGCTTCTAATCACATATGCGACCGAGGCGTGGGCATTAGGAAGTCTGGAAACAATTTCAAAATTGGAAACAATGATTCTAAAGAAATTATTAAGGTTGCCGTCCTTTACTACATCTGAAATCATCTATTCGGAGTTCAACATATTTCCAATAAAAGAACATGTCATGCTTAACTGCTTAATTCTCTACTGGAAGTTGGCTCTTGTGGGAAAAAAACACTTTCATGGGTTGGATATTTGAAGTAGTGGGTAGTAAAATCACTTGTATGCAGACCAATGTGTTAGCAGTGATAAAAAAAGAAGCTGACACGTGGATTCCAAGAACACAGCATGATGCCTTTCAATGTCTTTGAGGGTATATAAAGGAATAACAAAAATCTTTATTAAAACCTCTTGCCACTGAACAGCTGATCATCAACATCACTTACAAATCTACCGGACAATGGTCCTTTCCATATATATTAGAATGACAGGTTGTCCTGGCATCTATAAAGCACTTTATTGGAAATGTTTTGGTTTGGGACTACATGCGTCTTAAATTCAATGCCGTGAAGAAAAAATAGATTACTGGGGGATGGTACAAAATTCCAAGCAATGACAGATTTTGTTGCCTTTGTGGCAAACTTCAAATGGAGTCAGTTCCCCACCTTCTCTGTGCTTGTCCATTATTGTATCTGTTATGACATCGAGCGGTAGGAGTGGATGCACGTATTACTTTTGATGTTCTCTGGTCACTTTTTATTTCAGGGACTAATGAAGACTGTACTATAAATTTTACTAAATTTTGGAGAAACGTTTCTCGGATTTGATCAATTTTAGAATAAGTATGTTTATACAAATGATGTGTTTAACTGTGATGAATTGGCATGTATTAAAAGATATTATTTTTAACTGTATAATACTAATAAAACATTTTTAAAATATATAAGACTATTCCTGGTTATTTTAGAAATTGTTGATAAATCCAAAGATAGTTTTGCAGTTGTGGCTCTTGATGCGGAAATCGTATTTGATAGGGTGGAGTGGGATTATCTGTTTGATGCTCTAAAATTGCATGGTTTTGGTAGCTCATTTTTATCTATGATTAATGTGTTATATTCCAACCCTAAAACTGCTATATTCGTTAATAGACAAATATTGACTTACTTTCCCCTGTTTAGGGGTACTCGGCAAGGCTGCCCCGTCGTCCCCACCTATTTAGATTGGCCATCAAACCATTTCAAGAAACAAATAGATTAGACGATGCAATACAAGGCATTGAATCCAGAGGTGCACAAATAGAATTTGCGGCTTAGGCAGATCATAAATGTCTGCTCCTTAAAAACCCTGATACCAGCATACAACATCTTTTTTTTATCATTTCACATTTTTCTTTAGCTTCTGGTTGTAAAATAAAAGCAGATGCATTTGAAATATTACCTCTCAATACCTATTACACTGAACGTCACATTCAAGCTCCTGGTATGCAATGTTGTCCAAATGGGATTAACTATATAGGTATATATATATTTCCTCTTCTACTAAAGGTATAATTAAGCAAAAGTCAAGCATTGTTCTGTCCAGAATTAAAGAATTGATTAATTCATGGTCCCCTCGATATTTGTCTTGGTGGTGTTGTCTATAGACCATTAAATTGATGACATTTCCGATTAATTCATAGCTCCGATATATGCTACCGGTCCCCTTTCCATCTATCCTTTATAAATCAAATGATTCGTGTTTGACTATGTTTTTATGGGGTAATAGGAAACATAGAATATCAATATGCAAACTTACTAAATCTACTTCTAATGGCGGTGTGGGGGGGTCCAGATTAAAAAAATTATCACTCAGCTTTTGTGTTGAGACAAACTCAAATGTGGTTTGCCCCGGTAGACTATAAAAATGCTACTGCATGGCTACTTTTAGAAAAAGCTATTGTATCCCCTTTTTCATTTATTGATTGCTATGCTATCAACAGAAATAATAAATTATTTAAATGTACAACTGTTGTAATTTCTGCTTGCCACCTTAGAACATATCTGTAACCACTTATTGCAAATTCATCTCAGTTTGACTCACAATATCTATGGTTTACTGGTTTGGTGCATGCAAATTGTAAGTCTGCCTTTTGGAGAACATGGCTTTATAAAGGTATTAAATATGTTCACCCGTTACTAGTTCAGTGAGTGCTGTTAACCTTTAATAATTTAGGGAAATGTCTCTACACTCTTATGCTATTGCTATTGCTCTTATGCTATAATAAGCTATTATTATGAATGCATTAATGGAGAAACTTCCAGTCATATTTTCTAGGTCCTCTTCACCCCTTAAAGACAGACTACAACATATGCATAATCTTGGTTTTAGTCCCTCAATGTTTTATAAGATCCTATCTGCCGAACAGACCATTGAACCTACGTGGCGGTCACAAATCGCATAGCAACAAGACTGTAATCTGAACAATGAAGAGAATTGTTGGCCCCTAGGTTGGAATAAAATCTCCTGTGTCCCATACATTGCCTGTGCTGGCTATCATTTTGTAAACATGGAGCGCAAGAAACACACAGAGAAAAGGAGGCATATTCCTTGCTGTTACATTCTGTCCACGGTCTTGGTCATTTTGGGATAAGTGGAAATAACTTCTCACCAGCTGTTCCTCCGGCGACGCGTTCTAACAGCCAACCATTCAATGACTGCCTCGATTGCATCCACAAAGAACTTTCAGTGGCAACCACAAGATGGCGTCCTACGTTCCTCATTCCAGACACAACAGTGAGAGGAACACCGACTCATCCAAACAAATACTGAAAATAAGAACGGCTCTTCGTGTTGCAACTTTGTTGCTACAATGCTAGTGTTTCCGAGCCTGGCGCTTTTGTTTGTTCCCTACTCTTGTCTTCTGGCTTCTCAGAGCCCTCTCGCGCCCTCCTCCTTGTGCCTACTGCCGCGCTGTCTCCTCTCGCAGCAGGACCTCTCTACGCCTTCATCCAGCCCGGTTCTTCTCCTGGGAGTTCTTTTCTGCATCCACTTCTGGGAGTTCTTCTCTGCATCCACTGCTTCGGCAACACCGCATCTTTGGTGCCTCTTCGGTCTATCCACACGAGAGGACCCGCAAAGACCTTCACAAGGTTTTTTCACCCCTACAGGGGTTTTTCCTTGGGGTCTGGCCTTCCTGGCAGCCAGGCTGCCCTGTGTTCCTCCAGAGGAGTCCTGGCAGTCACGGAGGACCGGCCCTACTTACACGACACCAAAACCAAGTCATCAAGCAAGCCGCAGGTGAAAAGGAGGCTTTCCAAGTCACCCTCATATCTAACTGATGAAAAGGTTGTGCATTTAATTGAGACTTCAGTGGTGGAATATATTAAAGATGCATCTTTCTGTTAAGACTCCTCCAGTGAGAGCTGCTTCTGCTGAGTCTGTAGTTAATGACCACACAGAGCAGTTTGGTGAAGAACAGGATATCGGAGAGGACCAGGGGCGGATCGTCCATTGGGTCTTGGCCCACTCTCACCCATTACGGAGGAGTCAGCCCAGTAAAATACGAGCACTCCCTCAGTTGGTTTTTCAGCTGAGTGAGTGCTCTTAATTGTGAAAGGGAAACTTTGTATTCCTTTCACAACTGCACAAGCTAAATTCGCCATGCAAGGCTGGGGGTGTTTGCTTCCTCAGCCTCGCATGGCTCATTTGAAATGCTGGCTGGGGAACTGCATGTCTGTATGTGCAAGGGGGCGCTCCCACGACTCCTTTCACATACAGACAGAGCAGGCTGGAATGGGGCATCTCTGGTCCCATGCTCAGACCTCTTGTATGCATGAACTTCCTGATTCCTGTTCATGCTTGCTGGGGGCTGGAACTTCCAGACCTGCGGCAGACGGTAAGTTTGTTTATGTTCATTTTTTAAATTTAAATTATGTGTATGAATGCGTGCATGCTTGTGTTCTTAGGTGAATGTATGATGGATGCAGGTGTGAATGAGAGAGTGCTTTCTGTGGGTATGTTATGTAAATGTGTGTGTTTGTATGTTGATTTGTTTAGTATTTAAATATGTGTATGGATGTGTGTATGCTTTTGTTATGAGTGAGTGCCTGATGGATGCTTGTGTGAATGAGACAGAGTGTTTGCTGCGTATGTGTGTTTGTATACTCATTTATTTTTTATTTAAGTATGTGTATGGATGCGTGTATGCTTGTGAAGAGAGGGTCCCAGGAATGCCCCTTGTTACCCCCATGAACATGATGGCCCGAAGAGTCAAGGATGCCTGAAGTCACTCCTTTTACAGACAACCCCCAAGTGCACCTCTGACTGGCACGTATGCAGAGAGGTATTCCCTCAGACAGCCATTCCAATCTTATCTAGTGCACGTCTTCACGGATACAGGTGACTCAGCGGTGATCATGGATCCAAGGTCCATAATGGACTGCATCGATCAGGTGCTGAGAAGCCACTGTGCTGGTGTCATTAGGGACACCATGATGTAGCTGTGTTAGCCATAAAGAACACTCACAGCCATGTAGAGCTTACACAAACACTCACTTGCATACACAAAGAACATGCTTACACAGTTCTATAGATAGAGGACAGATACATATACATACTGTCAAAGCTTTCAATATTTTTCTCATTAGCTAAATGCAGTAACGCTAAACGCAAGGCAACAAGAAATCATGAGCAAGTTTGGAGATGCTTATGGCAATTAACCCTATGGAACTACAGGAATATATATGGAGCCTGGAAGGACCACGTACGACTAACCTATAGGAAACATAGCATGGTATAAGCACATAGAAATCACATTATAACTCTAAGGAAAATTACAGAAGGCCTCAAGCTACAGGACTCCAGACAAGGGAAGCAGGCTTAGACTGCACAAAGCAGGAACACCGAGCTCACAGCCAAGGTCAGAGATAAACAGGTGCATTCCAAGCTCCAAACGACAAAGGACCACCTGCAGGAAAATAGAATAAATCCTCAGAGATGCAGACCCAAAGCTAAATTTTGTGGCCCAAAACCACATGATACGGCCGAACTAGATAATGGTTATTCACCTGTGGTGGGAAGATGAGCCGTTCTCAGCACCCCAGACAAGAAGTGAAACAAATGTTGTAACATGGAGTGCACTCTCATAGGTAAAGGTGGTCTATACCAGATACATTTGGGGCACAGTCACTTCACATCACCTTGAAGATGTGCACAGAGGGCTGAGAAACGAGTCAGGTCCCAGGCCTGGGGAGACCAGTTCCAACCAATTAGGAGACAGAAATCCAGGGGTGGACGACAGAGGGCAAGGGCCAATGGCAAGTCTGCAACCCTGCCAAAATGTAATCGATAGTTTCATGGTGAAGAGGTAGACTAGCCACCTGACATGAAAACACCAATTGACTAAGATCCATAGGTTATACTACTGTGAGCACCCAACCAGTAAAGGGGATAGGTTTTTGGGGAGGGCCTCGTTGATGACACCATGCGGCATCAAAACTGTGAAACGCGCCTTGTGAAGTTGAGAAGTACTGGAGAATCGTGATTGTCCTGTATGGTCCCTGTCAGTTTTTTGTAATAAATGACAGTTCTAACTTGCCTTTGGCTGAGTCCTCCATTTCTTCTGGGGAAAGGGTTGTTGGGCCCTTGGGAGCTGAACGGGTAAGCTCCTAGTCATCCCCAGACCTCTGGTATACTGTGTTTTCTCACCAACAAGTTGGTAGCAGAGGACGGTTGAGGCTACGCCCATACGGCACAAAGCTGCCTTCCCCGCCACAGTGCCTAGAGGGCTGCGGGACACCTCGCGGGTTTTGAGAAGATGTGGAAAGCGCACCCCATGCAGAGGCCTTCAGGAGTCAGCCTGTAAATATCCTGCCCACGGTCCGTGAGGAGTCCAGCAGACAAGAAGGGTGGCGTGGCAACTTTGGGAGACCCGGCAGCCGAACAGCGTCAGCAAATCACAGAGTTTAAGTATTGACCCAGCCACATGGCAACTAAGGGGAGAGGGAAAGTAACGGGGTGCGAGGGTAGTATTGAGTATTGCTGAGCATCGTGGAGTATAGTCAATTATTGTCTATTAGTGTCGAGTATTGTCAAGCTTAGTAGGGAAAGGAGCGGCAATAGATGTCATTTCTGTGGTTTGGGCAAGTTCGGTCTTGAGGTAAAAGGTTCTGGTGAACAACCTTGACTATTGACTTAAGGGCACGGATGACAGAAGTTGTGTGAATATTGGATTTCCTGTGGTTTGGGCATTTTAGCTCAGGTCATATATGATGGTATCCCCGTAAGGTTTAGCAGAGGGAGCTGGCCTAAATTGCCGAAGGGGATTCCTCTGGTTAAGTTTTGCGGAGGTGTTTTATCTACAAGGCAATGCTGTAGGTACAAACCGAACACAGAGAATATTGGTATCCAATGGTCCATCACTTTTTGACCCCACAGGTCTAGAGTACATTATTTCAGCCTTATGTACATTTTTTCAGATTCATGTTTAAATTGAATAAGTTCAAAACTTCACTGTCATTTGTTCTATAATTCAAATTTACCCAGTCTTTATCTACATTTTGGGGTGATTTTCCATATAAAAAGGCCAAAGATACCAGCCCTAATTGAGCTAGGGACAGTTAGCTATAGTCTGTTTTACAACCTACCCTGCACATTAAGATTTATAGACAGACCTAGGCTGCTGTCATACTGAGCGTGATCTGTTCAATTCAGCTTCTCTGTTTATCTTCTTTTTAAAGGCATATGTATTTGTGTATTACCAAAATGTTGTATGTTTTGTAAATATTTGTCATTTGTTGTGTGTAATTTTTCATTTTTCTTTTTAAGAAGCAATGATGTAATCAAAAACAGTGTATACAAGCTCCAAACATTTTTTTTTCTGGTTTATAAAGAATTGCATATTTGTGTGTATCACTATGTCTTTGTTGTTTTGTGTCAATGACAATATATACTGCACAAGCGTAGTATGCTAGGTGATATATAATTTCTTTACTAAATTAGATGATTTATTCATGATAGCTACCAGTTGAGTAATTACTCGTAGCCTTTCAATTAGTTGTTTAACTTTATTTACACGGGAACATGCCTTCGTTTCATTTCAGTCTTTTACTCCATTTTGTTCCTGGGGTATCTGGAGTTCCTCTTTGTTTCCATCCCTTGTTAGGAGGCAGGAAGACAGCTGTGGGTTTGTGTGGGGTTTTCTTTATAAATGTTTGTGTAAGTGAGACCTTAGCATTGTGCGCTCGGAAAGTGATCCTTAGCACTACCTTGTTCAGTAAGTTGGTGAAGTCACTCGTTAGGTTTTTGTAGAGGACTTGGAAAGCACGAGGTGTTGTGGATACGGTGTTCAGAAACCTTAGCTTGACAGAGGAAGTTGTCTAGTGGCGGAGCATGGAAGGCACATGCACACAATTGGTGGGTGTGCCTGATGAGGCAGAGAATTGTGAAAGGGCAGTGCGCGCATCACCCCTGACAGAGTGTTGTGGGCAACAGACGCGCAAAGAAAATTGAAGGAATTGCCATTGTATTGTGTTTTTTCCTAACAGCAGAGTATCAAAAACCTTGACTTGAGGTCAAGAAAGAATAAACGATATGTATCAAGGGAAGTGCAGGAGTGACACACCCCTAAAGCACTTATGTAAGACCCTTCTGCCCTATAAGGACACAATTTGTAAATATAGCATGGAATGGACAAAAAGCACCACGGGTAAATTGACTAAGCCTTGGCCACAATGCAGAAGTTTCTCCAAAGATGTGCAGCAACCACTATTGACACACTTAAAGGACACTCTTAAGGGGGAGACGTTAGCCAGTCATATGGCGATATTTGAACTCTGGAGGATGTTCCAGGAGGGAGAGGGGGAGGCTGTGAAGCGCCAATGTATGTTCCAAAGCCAACAGGAGACACCGGGGCAGGCATTCCCACCCTCTCCTGCAAGCGACAACGCAGAGGACACAGATGATGAGCAACAGCTTTACCCACTACGGGAGCTAAAGGCAGCAGAAGGGTACTCAAACCCAGTATTTGAACCTCCACCATATACCAAGGAGGAGGGGCTGAGAGGAGTTGGGCAGAGGAACAGTGGAAAAGGAGCGTAGGGCAAGGCACCAGCTAGCACAAAGTAGGGGCTAGGGCGCATAGCATCGAAGAAGTGGATGGACAGCAGAAGCAAGCAGAGGAAATAAACGAAAGATCGTGTAGAGACAGGCAAAAAAAAGAGGAACTAGAGTGTGAGCAGCGAGAAAAGAGAAGGAGGGAGCTCACAGAGAGAGAGACGAATGGAAGAAGATGAGAAGGAAAAGCACATTTTAGTAATGAGGGAGCAGAGAAAGTGGGAAATAGAGCAAATAGCAAGAGAGCATGCACACAAGTAAGAGGAGGAGCACACGATCAGAGACATAAAGGCACGGTGGACAGTGAGCACAGTAGATGACAAAATGGGAGGGGGTAGACAAACTGAGCCAGACAGCACCACTACACAAGATAGGACTACTGTGGTATCAGACAGGACAGGCATGGGGTCTTGCAGGGGAGGAGGTAGGCAAGACTTGCTTTACATCGACTTCCCAGTGAAGCCCAACTCAGAAATGACCTCCAGGAAACTGAGCTTCATAGAGGATTTTTGCAGTAATATGGACACTGACTCAGACAACGACGCAAAGGGTAGTGGGGACGAGGGGAGCGGGCAACTCAAGCATCAGTCCACGGGGGAACGGTGCAGACAGAAATGTGACCTGGGACAAGGGAAAAGGCACAGGGGAAGACAAGGACTACCGAACACAGAGGTCGGTGGATGAATTATTCAATCTAGATGAACTGTTTTCATATGTACAAAGGCTCCGGGATCTCCCAGAGTGACTGAAAGGGGAGCCAGTAAAAGCATACACTGACATTAGAGCCACTGACAGGCATATTAGACTGACTCAAAGAGCAAATGGAGAGGTAGGGTTTCCACAGTTTCGCCTGCTGGAAAAGGGAGGGGGTTTGACCTCAATATATACCATGGAAGCACATAGACAAAGAAAACTTGAGGTGTAGGCTGTCCTCGTTAACCGTCGGTGCGGGGAAATGGATATATGAGATGGAAAGAATGACAGCGGGACAGAAATTAGCAGTGGGAGACGTAAAGGGACTACTTGTGGCAATCCTTGGGGAGGCTGCTGATGATGTATGGAGAAGGGTTGTGTACCCAGGAGTAACCACCCAGGACACGGTGCACAATGGTTTGCCATTTGCAAACTGCCGAGCAGCCGTATGGTAAGCTCTAAGGACACAATACCCAGACACGTCAGACATTAGTACAACTATGGCACGCAAAATGGGGGCGGATGAAGACCCCTTACACTACATTCTGATGATCCAAGAGGTTCAGCACCTTTAAACGCGAGAACCGTGGGATAAAACAATGGCATTATTCTATCACACATTATGCCAAGGGTTGCCAGAACAGGTGCAAAAGCAACTCAATAAATTAGTAGGTATTGAGGCAGAGCCTTGGCCAGAAATACAGCTCACGATAGTACACCATTGTAGGCTACTGCAAGAAAACGCAAGGAAAAAGTGTGAGGAAAGAAAGCAAGAGGAATCTAAGTTAGTGCAGAGGAAGTTGTCTAAATATGCTATGGAAGGTGCAGTACTGACAAGCACGGCAGGACAGGGGACACCGCAGCCACAGTACACATCACTGCTCACGGGGGGAGGATTCATGGGGCAGGGGAACATGCAGCATGGGTTTCGAGGAAGAGGGGGGCCACCTAGAGGACACAGGTATGGGCCACACATACATCACAACCAAGGGGGATTTTCAGGGGGGTTTCAAACGTATGGGCAGCAGATGCAGCAAGGCCCACAGGGATTTTCAGGGGGGGTTGAAGGACAGGGTAGGGAGCCACCCCAGTACTGTGTATGCAGAAAGATAGGGCACATTTCGAGAGTGTGCAGAAGCAGGGGGGTGACACAGAATGGGGAAATGCAATACCAGCCAGCATACCAAGGGGAACAGGACAGTATTACACACAGGACCAAACACAACAAGGAATGGCACCGAGCGCATATCCGCAGCAACACTAGCCCATGACACAGGCACCACAGATGCAAGCACCTATACTGCAGTATTTGAAGTCACCACAGATGCCACAGATGCAAGGTAACTGTCATGATCTCTGCTTCCAAAAGGTCAGGGTTTTCCCAACTCCCTTGGAAGCAGATCCATAACCCAGGTTCCGAGTGCCAACCAGTCCCAATTGGGACCTTTTGGACCCAGTCCTGGCGCCAGTGGCACCAGGCTCATAAATATGCCTAGTCCCAGCGCTGGAAGCGCCGGGCTCATAATGCTTGGGTGGACTTACCTGCAGCAGACCATGCTGCTTACTTGCCTGCCAGTTGAGTCTCTGATCCTCTTCTGTTTGGAACTACTTTTCCTGTTGGGTGGGGCAGGAGCCACTCCCTAGATTCAGAACACTGGAACTCTTCTGGAAAGCAGGAACTCTTTTCTTACCTAGGCGTGGCTGTGGAAGGAGACACCTAAGCACTACAGGAGGCGATTTAAACCACACCCGATGGATGAATCTTGCTTTGCGTTATTCTGCATCCTCAGCAGCAGAACGCTCATCGTGTCTTCTGCATCTGATCCTGGGCCTAAGGAAAAAGGCTTACCATTCTGAATCCAGTCTTCAGCAACACCTATAAAGACAAGAAAGAACAGGTTAGCATTACGGTCTTCAGTGACAGCTCTTCACTTACCTGGTCCATCGGCTGTCACCAACGCCTCGCGCTGCATTCCGGCATCTGAAAGACAAAGGCTTACCTACTCTTCGTGCGCTCCGGAGGTCTTCACACTGCATTCCGGCATCTGAAAGTCAAAAGCTTACCAACTCTTCGCACACTCCGGAGGCCTTCGGTGCTGCATCCCGCATCTGAAAGACAAAACAAGGTGCGTTTAAAGACATTGGGGAACTTTAATACTCACGTGCCATTACTCCTTTCCACATCTAACCCAGCGGGTATTCCAGCACCCTGCAGCCGCCCCGAACTTGTACCTGCAAAATAAAAAGACAGTTAGAGCGCATCGTGAAGCAGGCAACAAGCGCTTACTTACGTGCTTCCAGGCGCTTCTATTCATCACACGGGCTCCATCTTCAACTCACTTCAGCCTGCCATCCGCCATCGCCGGAACCCTGCAAAACAAGAGACATCATTACTAAAGACTTTAAAGACATTAGAATTACTCGAAACTTACCGTTCGTGCAGTAAACGACGGACAGCAGTCCTCTAAAGTCAAGAGGCCTGCTCCCCTTATCCAGTGAAGAAACTGGTTACAGCACCCTGCCTCGAGGCAGATGGAGAGCACGGCGTTCACTTACCTAAGGTGAGTGCGTTAACCTTTGGGGTTCTACAGGAGAAGAGAAAGGGAAGAAGAGAGAGACACTCAATAACCCAGTTCATTAATCCCACATTTTCTATCTGCAGACATCTTACCCTTTGAGCCAGACATACAGTGCACAGAGGTCCAGCCCAAAGAGCCAGCCGTGTGTTACACATCACCTTTGAAGATACGGTATACGCCCAGTCAAGACCGGCGCCTTTACGGGAATCAGGTGAGCGTTACAGTAACACACAGCATGCATACACAGCACAGCAGGTACCACAGACACAGAAGAATGTACAACCAAACACTGGGACTTTGGCATGCTCAGACTCAATAGCAACAGCCCCCTTGGGAACCTGGTAGGGGTCACCATGGTGGGAAACAACCCATTCCTAGGGAACAGTATGTCCTTAAACCCTCAATACGACAGCCCATAGACAGACTTGATGTGTACCATCCTGTTGATTACACCCAACCCTGCGGAGGAGCCATGCATAGGGGTGATGATAGGTGACCAACTTTTTCCTTTCTTGTGGACAAATGGGCGACTAAATCCTGAATCCGGGAGGGGAAATATAGGTTGTCGGGCGATGCCAGGAACACTCAAGGATTCTCTGGGGCTACAGAAATGGTTCCTTTCACAGACAATATCACACTCTCTATATGGGAACATGATCTATCCTTGCCCCTACTTTACTCTCGACAGACACCTGTAAACATACTGGGGCGAGACATTATGAGCAGACTTAACATGACCATTTAATTCATGGAGCAGGGGTAAATTGCTCCAAAGCAGAGATACACCTTCTCAACGTGAGGGAAATCATTCAAGCTTAATGTGGACAAAAGGTACAAAGGGGGGTGCTGGTGGACGAGGAGCAGTTCCAATATGGGACTGAGATTGCAATAGCATGGCTCCCAGGATTCAAGGGAAGATGTGGTGCATTCCAAATGAGTACTTGTTCAGGCCAGATACACCATTGGATGAAACTGAGGGAAAATAGTGAAACTAGAATTAGAAGCAGTAATTGTGGGAGACGAGTGGATAGCAGTGCATGGGACAGATGACACAGGGCGACCATGGCGAGCAGTGATCGCTGTAGCTGAAGGATACAGGTTGAACACAGTGACAGACGAAGATTAATTCAGGGACAACAGACCAGACCATGAGATGGTGTTCAAAATGACCATCAAATATTGGGTGAGGATACATTACAGAGAGGTGCCTCAGAGAATGGTGATGGCGCTGAAGGCACCGCCAACCTTTCTCCAGGAGGATATGGCCAAGGTACCCAGCATTTTATGTACCACTAGTCCCTATGATGTGGGGCTTCTGAAGGGGGTGTGAGCAGTAAAGATCAAGCTGAAACCAGGAGTGATTTTACCACAAGTTAAACAGTACCCACTCTGAAGGTAGGCAGACAAAGGTATCTATGAAACCATTTCAGCCCTAGTGAAGCAAGGCATCGTAGTACCATCAGAATCACCATGCAACGCAGCTGTGTACCCAGTCAAAAAAGCGACAGGGGGGTTGTGGCGTTTTATACAGGACTTGCGCCCTCCTAAAGATGTTGTAGAAGCAGAATATCCTTTAGTTCCGGACTCAGTGACATTTTTGTGCAGCATCCCAACAGAAGCTGCCTGTTTCATGGTCATAGATTTGAAGAATGCTTTCTTCTCTATACCACTACACCCAGACCTGCAAGACTTGACTTCATTTCTATATAGAAATAAGACGTTGAAACATACAAGACTTCCTCAAGGGTACTGTGAATCACCGTCCATATTCAATAGTGTCCTTCAGATGGACCTAGGCAATGTACAGATGGAGAGTATGGTCATACAGTACGTAGATGAGATACTGATCTATAGCAAGACCGAAGAACAGTGCAGAAATGACTCAGTACCCATGCTAACAGTGTTAGCAGACAAGGGAAACAAGGTGGACCGGGCCAATTGAAATATTGTCAGACAGAAGTGCTATACATTGGACAGATGATCTCTCAGGATGGCCACGAGTGACACCTGAGATGACAGAGACAATACGTAAGACAGCAAGACCCACAACAGTAAGAGAGATGCAGTAGATCTTGGACTATGCAACTATTGACTACAGCACATATACCTGACCCTTACTAACTGTACTAAAAGAAGCACAGAAGGGGGTGAAAACTATACAATGGACAACAGAAATGACTGACGCCTTTAACGAGCTGAGGGAAGCAATCTGCACAGCTCCAGTGTTAGGGATCCCAGACTATCAAAAGGAATTCTTCTTGTTTTCCAACTCTGATGGAGTGGTAATGACAGCGGTACTGACACAAAAGACTAGCCTAGGGCACAAGCCACTAACATACTACAGCGGGAAGCTAGATCCAGTAATGAGAGGACACTATCCATGCGAGCAAGCATTGGCTGCTGCCGCATTCACAGTGGACATGTCAGTGAGTAATATCATGGGATGTAGCACCACTCTTTACGTGGAGCATGCTCTCTTTGCAATACTGGAGAGAGCAAGGAGCACACTGACAACACAAAGAGCATCAGGGTTTGAGGTGTTACTATTGAACCCGGCCCTCAAGGTAGTGAGATGCAGACTTGTTAACCCGGCGACATTTATTGCTGACGTTCTAGAGGAGGGTGACTACGTATATGACTGCACAGAAAATCTGGAAGAGTTCAGTGACCCTCACAAAGTACACGAGGACGCACTTGAGGAGGGAGACGTTCTCTTCATTGATGGGTCATCAACAATTGACCAAACAGATGGAAAAGACATACTGTGACAGAAGTGGTGAGACAGAGAAGACGGGACTAGTGAGGTAGTGACAAGCGCAAGACTGCCATCACATTACTCAGAACAAGCAGCAGAGCTAGTAGCCATAATATTGGCCTTAGAGTGCAGGAGGGGAAAGGAAGTGACGTTTTATTCAGATTCAGCCTATGTGACAACCCCAGTGCATTCTGGGCTGTCACATTGGATGGGGAGGGGTTTCAGACGTGCTGATGGATCTCTGGTGTAGCACACACTTTTATTGGGCAGACTAGTTGACGTCATACATCTAGTCAGCCACCCACCCCAAGACCACTCATCTCCTGAACCTCACCGCCGACCCGCCAGCACTGCCCAGGCCCGCTCTCCCCACTACCACACCCCACCCTGCAACCATCCACCCCGCGCCTCGCCACCATACACCTACCACCTTCCCCATCCGACTGCACCATTTCCCCTCCCTAAAAACTGCGCGCCTAGCCCTAGCGAGAACCGAAGCCGCCTCTCTCTCCCCCTCTGACCCTCCTACCCTCTCTCTCACGCCAATCGCAGCAAAGAAACTAAAAAGGAAGCGTTCCTGGTCCCCCTCTACCTCTCTGCTCTCCTCGCCCCCCTTGTCTCGCCCCACCACATCTCTCCCACAATCCCCCCTCTCCCCCGTATCCTCGGCCTTCCTGAAACCCCTCGCCCTCGATTTCACCACAACCGAAACTCCCAACCGCCCCCCCCCCATCCTCAAATCCCCCACCCCAATCCCGATCATCCCATCACACACATCCACCCAACCCCGCACGAAGCCTGCAAAACTCTCGGCTCGCCCACTCTTCCCTAGCACCACCATCCCTACCCCTCTCCCGCTACTCTCTGCCCCTCCGCCCCTTCCCGCTCCAGCACCAAAACCAACCTTCCCTGCCGATGTGAACTGTATCCTATTTAACGCCCGCTCTGTAGCAAAAAACAGACTTTGCATCTTTGACCTCCTCACCTCTGTCAAACCTGACCTAGTTTTCATCACTGAAACCTGGTTCTCTGATGACTTCAGCCCAATCGCAAATGAAGCCTTTCCGCCCGACTACCGCCTCATCCCACTGAACCGTCCGTCCAGTGGAGGGGGGGTAGCATTTGTCTTTAAATCTCTCTTCCGCGCCTCAATCATGGACAACCAACCCTCCATTCCATCCTGCGAATCTCTCCTCGTTAAACTATCCCTCTCCCCGTCGCTCTCACTCACCTTCCTAATAATCTACAGGCCCCCTGGCTACGATAGACATTTCGCAAACAACCTCTGCGACTCTATCGCCACCCTCCAAATAAACCATCCAAACCTCACCCTTCTCGGAGACTTTAACATATGGCTCGACATCCCCACCAATCCTATGACACACGCCCTAATCGACGGTCTAGATGCAATTAATCTCCAACCCCACATAAATGGACCGACTCATTTTAAAGGACACACTCTCGATGCCATCTTTAGCTCAGACACCCAGATTCAGTTAAAGCCCCCAACTCCTATCATCTGGTCCGATCACTTCATTCTCTCGTTTGCCATCACCGCTACCCTGGCCACCCGCCATGGGCAACTCACCTACACCCTCCAAAACGGTAAAAAATCTTGGTTGCACCCTAGACTCCGACCTAACACTCTCGCGCCAAGTCAACAATGTCTCAAAGTCCTGCCACCACCACCTTAAAAACCTAAGGCGCGTCTTTCCATACCTCTCTTTTCCCAACAGAGTCTCCGCTGTCCAAGCAATCGTTATATCCAGACTGGACTACGGAAACCCCCTTTACCTCGGAATCCATACCTACCAACTGAATAAACTCCAAAGAGCACAAAACGCAGCGGCCAAATTACTACTTGCGCTCAGTCCAAGAGACCACATATCCCCAGCCCTTAAAACACTGCACTGGCTTCCTGTAGCCCGTAGGGTAGCTTTCAAAACCTTATGCCTCTCGCATCGAGCACTGCATAAAACTGGACCGCAATATCTTCAAGACAAACTAATACCTTATCATCCCACTCGCACCCTAAGATCAAGCTCAGCCGGCCTCCTAGTAATTCCCAAGACAAACTCAGTCAGGCTAGGCGGATCATCATTCTCTGCCCTGGCTCCAACCCTGTGGAACTCACTCCCACCCCACATCCGCTTAACTGAAGACTTAACGTCCTTCCGCAAACTACTGAAAACCTGGCTCTTCCCATAAAACCAATCCAGCATCACCACAATAATACCGACCCATCAAACTACCTGAAGCGAGAATGACAGCTAAATAAACTCGAATGTAAACTAGAAAGACAAGCAGGCTTAAACGAGTAAAGTAGATCAAAACAATGAAACAGAGAATACGAATAAATCATTGAGAAACTCAGGAAATCTGAACCGATCAAAACGACATAATAAATGAGAAGGGAATACAGTGAATGACATAAATGAAACAGTTAGAATGGATGAAGCGTACAGAACAGACAATTACACTAAACGGAAGCATGTGGATGTGACTGGAGAACAGATGAGTTGTGGAAAGCGGTTGAGTGTGGAAAGCGGTTGAGTGTGGAAAGCGGTTGAGTGTGGAAAGCGGTCGAGTGTGAGGAGCGGTTGAGTGTGGGGAGCGGTTGAGTGTGGGGAGCGGTTGAGTGTGGGAGCGGTTGAGTGTGGGAGCGGATGAGTGTAGGGAGCGGATGAGTGTAGGGAGCGGATGAGTGTAGGGAGCGGATGAGTGTGGGGAGCGGATGAGTGTGGGGAGCGGATGGGAGCGAGAGCGTAGTGCAGATGAGAGCGAGAGCGTAATGCCGATGAGTGTGGAAATCGGGTGAGTGTAGAGAGCGGGGGAGTGTGGTGAATGTGGTGATTGTGGCTGAGCGGGTGAGCGTGGAGAGCGGATGAGCGTGGGGAGCGGATGAGCGTGGGGAGCGGATGAGCGTGGGGAGCGGGGGGAGCGGATGAGCGTGGGGAGCGGAGAGTGCATGAGTGTGGAGAGCGCATGAGTGTGTGTGAGCGGACAAGTTGTGGGGAGCAGATGAGCGCGGTTGAGCGCGGAAAACGGTTGAGTGGATAGAGCGGCTTAGTATGAGGAACCGAAATGAGCGGAGGTCTGTGGAGAGCGGAGGACTGTGGAGATCGGGTGAGTGTGCGGAGAGCGGTTTGAGAATGGAGAGCGGACGAGAGTGGAGAGCGGGTGACTTTGTGAGCGGATGACTTTGAGAGCGGATGATTTTAAGAGCGGATAAGCGTGGGGAACACATGAGTCTGGGCAGCGCATGAGTGTGGGGAGCGCACGACTGATTATGGACTGAACGAATGTCCTACCTCGTCCAGTATATAGACTGGACGAGTGGATAAACTACACAAGCATATAGTCTGGACAAATGTCTAGACCTGACGAAGTGTGCGGCCTGGACGAGGGTGCGGTCTGGACGAGGGTGCGAACCAAACGTAGGGTGCGGACTAGACGAATGTGTGGAGCGGTCAAGTATGAGGAACGGACGATTATGTGCAACGGACGATACTTAACATGCCTTGGAATGAAGGAAACTCTTGAAAACATACATCACGCCACACCCCACGCTTACCCTCTCCCTTACACCACCACTCATCTAGAACGCAGAGATACTATGACACCATTCGGTATAACTGTTCCCATATCTACATCTCCCGCTTACTCCACATCACTCTAAGTAAACATTGCTGGTTTCTCACCACCCAGCCAGGCGTTCTTCTCAGGCCTAACGCAGCCAAACTCGTTCCGGATAAAGCCGACCAGAACGAACACATACTCCTGATCTCTCAACCACCACACCTACAGCTAAGAAGCAGCTACCACTTGTTTTCGCACTAGCTGCACACATACATGGTGCGCACACGCACTTTTTGACTCCCCCCTACTCTCTCTACTGACCTGAACTTCGGTTCCCAAGGGCGTTCAACCTACCAGCGCCTTCAGACCATACCAATGGTATATAAGGCGCTATATAAATGCAAAATAACATAACATAACATAACATAGTTCTGAAATGCCAAGCACACAAGAGGGGAGCAGTAGATACGGAAGCAAAATGTGCTGCATATTTTTGGGACCTTTTTGAAATGGAGGCTTCCTCACATGCATGTGACTATGCAAGGACAATGATCCTCAAGGAGGGATACAATAAATTACCAGTGATACAAATCATTGAGCTGCAGGGACTTCTACCCAGGGAGGAAAAGGACATGTGGCTTAGGAGGGGATGTGAAGTATCTCCGACAGATGCTCTACGGTGACAGAATAATGGAGAGAAAGTGGTTATGTCACTCGCATTATTGCACACAGCATTAACAAAGCTACACTATCCAACACATACAGGGAAGGAGGTGCTTGCCGCCCATATTGGAGAAACATGGTTCTGTGCTAACTTGGTGGAACACATGGCCGAATTCATGAGTAGCTGTTTGACAGGACATACAATGAGAGTTGTGAGAGGAGCAATACCTCAACCAGTCAGTCCATTTCAACACCTCCACGTCGACTATGTTGACATGATCCAAGTTTGCCAAGGAAACCGCTACATGATAGTGGTTCTATGCCCATTTTCCTAGTGGATCGAGGCTGGTCCCTGTCTCATCCCAACGCCCTCAGAGCAGCAGAAGTTTGGGTCCGGGAATTGTTCCCACAATGGGGCATGTGTGAGGTCATGCAGTCTGACAATGGCCCTGACTTTGCAAATGTGATGTTCCAACATATTACAATGTTGCTAGGTATCCAACACACACTTATCACCCACACGCGAACAGGGTATGTGAACGCCTCAAGGGCCTGCTAAAGGAATCAATGGCCAAGACTAAAAAGAGTATCAATAAGAATTGGCTATGCTGTTTACCTCGAGTCCTGTTCACATTGTGCAACAAGCCAGGGTTCGACCACCATTTAACCCCACACGAGGTGGTAACAGGTCAGCGCATGCAACTTCTCCTAGCTCCTCCCACTAGGGCAATTAAAGATACGCAGAATACTGCAAATGTACTGGGTCAGGAAATGTATGATTATGTGACTTCCTTGATTGCTAGTGCTTCTTTTATCTCTCGCCAGACACTACGACACCAGGGGTGGCCTGAAGCCGGCAGAGACAGCAACGGCATCGACAACACTGAGAACTTACTTAAACCACCACCTGTTGTGAGGAACTCATGATGACAACAAGTAAGACAGACACAAGTGATCAAAGTTCAAGGTTGTTTATTGAACAATGAATGCTGTGTGCAGGTTGGAAAAATGCCTAATCTAAACCTAAATCTAAGATGGGAGCAAGCGTCGACCATCAAATGAAAAATAAGGCAGTCCAAGTGGCGTTGTGTCAAAATAAAAAAGGCCTATACTAAGAAACCTATTGTCAAAACCTCACAAATAATACAAAAACGGGTGTGGGACAGTTCTCAGGAAAAGAAAGAAGTGTTCTTAAATAATATGTCAGGATGCAGTAGCCTGGGTCCCCTTCCCCAAGTTTTAGACACAAGGTATGATGGGAGCTTGAAGCACAGTACGGTCTCAGGCTTCTCCAGCACGACACGACAGTTCCACTGGCAGCTCTCGGGATACCCTCTCAGGCTTTTCTAGCACAAGATGATAGTTCAGCTTTTACCCTGCAAGCTTTTAGTTATCAGGGCTGTCGATGGCCAAGTCTTGTGTCACTTGAAAATCTCTTGCCTTCGAGGACCTGATATGTTGAAACAACAAAAACAAAAGTTCCTTTAACAAATGAAGGTTCTTTTCCAATGATCGCTGGGTGATGGGTTCACCCCTGCTTCCCCCTCTTCTGGGTGCTGACCCTTCTCAATAATATTCCAAAATACATCACAGTTCCTTTATCAATCAACTTCGGGTGGCATCTTCACCCCTGGATCTTCCTCGGTCGGGCTCAGACCCCACTATCTTTTGCAGGATTTATTTTCCCTTGGTTTTTCAATAATTTCACGGTTGGATTCACTTCCCTTTCTCTCGTACTGTTGGTAGATCAAAGTCTTTCGATTGTAGAGGGATTTTGCTTGACCCTCTGTATGACCACTTTGACCTATTTCACCGGCCCTCCAGGGGCCTTCTGTTATCTGTACTTTCTCTCATATGGGGCATGACCAGAGTCTCTTGAGTTAGCACCCGTATGGTGCATGTTTCCCTCTTCTGCTGGTATCCCCTTCACACTTTTACAGTTCATTCAAAGTTCATCAGGTTTGGTTCAAAAACTTGCCACTTTGCGCTTCTCACTCAACACAGCTCAGCTCTTATTGGTTCTCCACTCGGCTAACCGGCAGTGATGAACCGCTTGGCATTAGGCTTCTCTGGAGTCAAGGCAGGTACCATGGGCACGGGAGCTTCCCTCGCTCCTGTTTATTGGTATAGGCTCACCTCGTGTACCGTTCATATCTGCTGCAGAACACTTATGCTATTGGTTGTGGTCTTAGGCTCCCTTCCATGAAGGTTCTACAGGCCTGGAACGAAAAGGGCAAGGTCACTTCTCTCCTCGCGACCCTCGTTGATTCACACCGCCTTCCTCCTTCTCTTGCTTTGCAACATGGTAGCTGTCTTGTTGTGCTGTCTGCTGTACTGTGCTCTCTAGCTCCACCTTTTATCCCGGTGGGGAAGGGAAAGGGGCGTCAGGTGTGCGTGATTCTGATCAATTGCCTGTCTTTGCCTGACCCTTGTATTAGGACATGCCAGGTAAACGGCTCTGGTGTTAGTCCATTGTCATATGTGTTGTACAAAAGTGTTAAAGTTAGAAGGGGGGGCAGTGATTTGGAATGTCCTCCATAAGAGGATGGGCAGAAGGTCTAACAGGTGTAACAGGAAGGGGGATATTGCGTCTCACCCGTCAGTGTTCCACTCCCACTCCCTCACGACCCCCAATCCAGGAATTCCTTCCTCACTGGTCCACCCCCAGGAACTAAATCCAATAGCGATGGCCGTGTCCTGGCCACCTGGATGACAGATCCCCGGGGACTAACTAGCGAGACACCTTCAGGTTTTTTCACACTGTATACCCCGGAGACCAGGTTCTCCTAAGGAATTTTACTCAGCGCTGGGATGCAACCAGGTTTACGGGTCCCCACACCATCGAGGCAGTGACTGAAAGAGTGATCAAACATGTGGGAAAGATAGTCTGGAATCACATTGGAGATATTAAGCCCTAGAAAGCTGTGGCCTCGCCTGGCAACGTGATCGACAGGGCCAACGATCCTCAACAAAGAGAGCAAGGAGACACTTTGGACACAGCACTGCCGAGCAGAGGATACCCAATGGTAATTCACTCACGGGCAGCCGAGTTAGGGCAAGGACACATCCAGAGTGAGGGTACACTGTCTGTTATTTTTCTCTATACATATATTTTTTGTGAAAGTGCGACTGTTTTTATTGCATAGTTTTTCATGCTGCCCAATGACTCACAACCTGGCATTTTCAAACGCCAATCTGTCCACTTCTTTAGGAAGTCCAACAGATTCCAAGCACGTCCTCCTAGTGTGTACTCCTAGTGTGTACTACCACATTTTTATAGCATATTTGGCCCAAGATTACCCACAACTTGAACAAGGAAACCCATCTGTCCTTGCAGTACTCAGAGACCTTAGAATGAGAACTGTGTGGGAACAACTATTTATTTTCTCACATGGTCCACAGGGCTTAAACTAATACAATACTAATCTAATAACGCACAGTTTTTGCGCATTTCAGGTGGGCAACTGACATCTTCAAGCTGCTCAAGCATCTGCAGCACAGGTAAATGGAACAAGTGATTAAAAATATGCTCATATTGTCTTGCCTCTTATTCCCAAGTGGGGTTTTTGCATTTCTCTTTTGCCAAACATCTCTTGTGTCCAGTGAAACCGCTGCATCCTCTACTAATATTACACCAACCACAGCAGGTGGAACAACCATGTCAGGTGGACAGGGGAGCACTGTAAGCACGGTAAGGCGAGGTAAGCGCAGTGCTGACACATACATGGGGGGTGGACCTATATATCCCGGACACTGCTCGAGTGTCTAACAACATGCGGCATAAACACACGACCAAAGTAGGTAAGGAAACCACTGGGGAGAGCTGCTATGTCTGCTCACCAATCCCCTATGCCATGAGTGCCTCCAGAACATTTATAGCAATTGAAATACCAGCAGTAACAGCACAATGCCTCATGTACCTATCCATGTTCACAACCAGAGGAAGGTTCCAAGGGAAAACAGGAACATTGAGATGGATGTCTCAAACAACATTCCTCTATGAAAACAGCTACATAAAGACTCTTTACATGATGAACAATTAGTGACAGACTAAGCTATACAATACATAACTGATGGCGCGCAGAAAGGATAGACAAAAACAATAACACTGAAAAAATAGGAGGAGAACCAAGATGATGGGAAAGACCGCAGATGCTTGTGTATGGCCAAGTATACACAGAGGAGGGATGGAAAGATGGAGTAGTAGTAAGCAAAGCACACACCCTAGTACAATAACCAGTGAACACAGTACAAGGAGAAAATGACAAGTCCCTGAAAGAATGGGATGCAAGTGCCAAACTGCTCACCTGGGTAAACAATGAAGTTGGACGGATGCCCATAATACCACTGAAGAAACTAGCATTGTGCTACAAGAATGAAGGTGCAGTAAAGGTGGGAGATAATATAGAATGTAGGTACACAGAAAAGCATCCAGCGATGAAGGTCGACATAGCCGTATTAATGGACTACTATTGGGGCGTGTGGATCCAAAGCATATGAGAAGCTGCCACCCAACTCGAGAGGAGTTTGCTCGTTGGTGCACATCAATATGCCAGCATTGGTAGGGCTACAGAAAGACGTAAAAATAGGCGACTTCCCGAAGATGGATACTAACATGAGAAAGAAAAGGTCTGTGGCAGTAGAAGAAAAGGGAAGAAAGAAATGATCCGTGGAAATGAGTAGAGTGGAGAGAGGCAACTATTTCTCATCAGAGTCAGAAGCTTCACTAGACGATGTACCACCTGAACATCGGTTATTCAGCAGGACAGAAATGTTTTTTGCTTCAGTGGTTCCAGCAGTTCAGACATATACAAACGCGAAATGGCTGCAGGTAACAAGGTGGGAGCTGATGCAGGCAATAAACTATACAGTAAATGGCTTCAATGTGATAAAAGAAGAGCTCTGTACAGTAAGGTTGATATGTTCTAGACCTTCTCACAGCAATGGAAAGGGATTTTGGGCCAAGATCGGGAGTTCCTGTTGCACATTTGTGCCTGCAAATGATGGAGAGAATGGCACAGTGATGGATGCAGTGACAAGATTACCGAAGATGAATGCTAACATGAAGAAGAAGCCAAAGGGACAGGAAAGGACCAGAGCTGGGTGGCATACCTATGGTCCTGGATGTCGTCATGGCTGGCGGATGGACTGAAGGTTTTACTAGGGGCCCTATTACAAGTACTAGTGGGACTGTGTTTGGTGAAGAATTGCATTACACAATGCCGCAAAACTACGAAGAAGTCAATAGGGATGAAGGTGATGGTGGATGTGAACCTGGGAGAAGTAACAGACAAGATAGTGGAAGAAAGAAAGACCCTAAGGACCAGGATAAAAGAATGCCTGATGTTTCCAACTGAGTTCATAAGGTTCGACAACCCATATGACGAAAATAGATACTGGGGGAAATGGGTGTGGTGCAACCCAGAAGGAGAATGTACCTATATGACCTGTAGTTTTGATGATCGTGCACGTTTCTATGGAAACCTTGGAGGAGTGACAAAGATATGGATGCCAAAAGCTAGAGTGATGAAGTAAGGAGGATTGGTTTACAGGTTGACCAGAGGGGGGACTGAAGAGAGGGTCCCAGGAATTCCCCTCATTCCCCCCATGAACATGATGGCCCAAAGAGTCAAGGATGACCGAAGCCACTCATTTTACAGACAACCCCCAAGTGCAACACTGACTGGAACATATGCAGAGAGGTATTCCCTCAGACAGCCATTCCAACCTTATCCAGTGCACGTCCTCACAGATACAGGTGACTCAACAGTGATCATAGATCCAAACACCATAATGGACTGCATCGATTAGGTGGCGAGAAGCCACTGTGCTGATGTCATTAGTGACACCACGACGTAGCTGCGTTACCCACGAAGAACACTCGCAGTCATGCATAGCTTACACAAACACTCACTCGCATACACAAAGAACATGCTTACACAGTTCTATAGATAGAGGACAGAACATATACATACTGTCAAAGCTTTTATTATTTTTCTCATTAGCCAAGTGCAGTAATGGTAAACGCAAGGCAACAAGAGATCCTTAGCAAGCTTGCAGACGCTTATGGCAATTCACCCTATGGGACTACAGGAATATATATGGAGCCTGCTAGGACCACATACGACTAATTTATAGGAAACATAGCACAGTATAAGCATGTAGAAATCACATTATAAGTCTACGGAAAATTACAGAAGGCCTCAAGCTACAGGACTCCAGACAAGGGAGGAAGACTCAGGCTGCATGAAGCGGGAAGACCAAGCTCACAGCCAAGGTCAGAGATAAACAAGCGCATTTCAAGCTCCAAATTACAAGGGGCCAGTTGCAGGAGAACAGAATAAATCCTCATAAATGTAGACCCAACAATCTCGATTTTGTGGTCCACAACCACGTGATGTAGCCGAACTAGACAATGGGTACTCACCCATGGTGGGAAGATGAGCCATTCTCAGCAACCCAGACAAGAAGTGAAACACATTTTGCAAGGTGGAGCACACTCTTATAGGCAAAGGTGGTCTACTCCCAGATACATTTGGGGAACATAGTCACTTCACATCATCTTGAAGAGGCGCACAGAGGGGTGAGAACTGAGTTGGGTCCCAGACTTGGGAAGACTAATTGCAACCAATTAGGAGACAGATACCTGGGAGTGGATGACAGAGGGAAAGGGCCAATAGTAAGTCTGCAACCCTGCAACAATGCAATAGATAGTTTATTGGGGAAGGGTTGACTAGCCATCTGACATGAGAAGGCCAACCGACTAAGACACCTATAGGTGATCCATAGGTTATACTATTCCGAGCACCCAACCAGTAAAGGGGATATTTTTTTGGGGGAGGGCCCAGGTGATGGTGCCATGCGGCATCAAATCTGTGAAACATGTCTTGTGAAATTGAGAAGTACTGGAGAATCGTAATTGTACTGTATGGTCCCTGTTGTTTTTTTGTAATAAACAACAGTTTAACTTGCCATTGGCTGAGTCCTCCAGTTATTCTGGGGAAAGGGTTGTTGGGCCCTCGGGAGTCAGACGGGTGTGCTCCTAGTCATCCCGAGACCTCTGGTATACTGGGTTTTCTCACCAACACTTGTGTTATGAGAGTGCATGATAGGTGCTCATGTGAATGAAAGAGTGCTTGCAGTGCATACACTGTCTAAATGTGTGCGTTTGTATGTTCATTTATTTATTTAACTATGTGTATGGATGCGTGTATGCTTGTGTTTTGAGTGAGTGCATGGTGGATGTTCGTGTGAATAAAAGAGTGCTTGCTGAGTTTAGGTTGTCTGTGTGTGTGTTGTGTAAATGTGTGTGTTTGTATATTTATTATTTAAATGTGTGTATGGTGCTTGCTGTGTGTATGTTGTGTGTTTGTGCTGGTCTGAGATGGCCTGAGATGATGGGGATAGGAGGTTTGTACAACAAAGGCATTTTAAAAATGCCTTTGTTGCACAAACCCCCTCCTGACTGGCCAAAATCAGCTCTCCATCTGAGATGCTGTGGGCCCCAGGGGACAGGGATGGTATTATTTTACTGGACATCTATTATAGATGTCCAGTAAAAAATACCATACTTGACCCCCTGGCCCCCACAGCACCTTGCATATACACATATTCATTTTGTTTGTGTCTGTTTGGCGCTGTAAGACCCAGTGGCCAGGTATGGTATTTTTTTACTGGACATCTATGATAGATGTCTAGTAGAAAACACCATACCTGCCCCCCTGGGCGCACAGCGCCTTGCATACACACATAATCACTTTGATTGTGTGTGTGTGTGTTTGGCGCTGTGAGGCATAGGGGACAAGCATGGTATTTTTTTACTGGACGTCTATGATAGATGTCCAGCAAAAAATACCATACCTGCACCCCTTGCCCAACCCCCCTCAGCCCCCCAGTGTCTTGCATACACACATAATCACTTTGCTTGTGTGTGTGTGTTTGTTTCTGTGAGGCCCAGGGGACAGGCATGGTATTTCTTTTTACTGAACATCTATGATAGATGTCTAGTAAAAAATACCATACCTGCCCCCCTGGCACCCAAGCACCTTGCATTCACACATAATCACTTTGATTGTGTGTGTGTGTTATGGTGCTGTGAGGCCCAGGGGACAGGCATGGTATTTATTTACTGGACATCTATGATAGATGTCTAGTAAAAAAACACCACACCTGTCCCCTCTCCCCAAGCTCCTAGCATACACACATAATCACTTTGATTGTGTGTTTGTGTGTGTGTTTGGTGCTGTGAGCCCCAGGGGACAGGCATGGCATTTCTATGCAACCAGTCTAGCCATTTCTTACTGAGACATGACATTTTGTATTGGGCATCTTTGATAAAGCAAGCAGCATCAGTGGTATTATTATTATTGCGGCATGACATTTTGTATTCGGCATCTTTGGTAAAACAAGCATAAATGTTATTATGTAGCTAGATTGGCATTCCAAAGCAGCCAGTCTAGTAATTTCTTATTGTGGTATGACATTTTGTATTGGACATCTTTGGTAAAGCAAGCATGATAAGTGTTATTATGAAGTAAGCCTGGCATTTTTTATGCTACCAGTCTAGCCATTTCTTACTGAGGCACAACATTTTGTATTGGGCATCTTTGATAAAGCAAGCAGGGTTGGTGGTGTTTTTCTTACTGTGGCATGACATTTTGTGTTAGGCACCTTTGGTAAAAAAAGCATCAGTGTTATTATGTAGCTAGACTGGCATTTCAATGCAGCCAGTTCAGTCGTTTCTTATTGCTGTCGGGCATTTTGTATTGGGCATCTTTGATAAAGCAAGCATGATAAGTGTTATTATGTAGCTCGACTGCCATTTTAGTACAGCCAGTTTGCAAATGTTTTCATACTTTGGCATGTATTTTTAATGGTAAAGCCAACTGGAGTATGTTCATATGTGGGGATACCCATATATTGGCAGAACAAACATGGCATGTTTTCCTATAGTATCACTACTGGCATTATGCACAAAGCAAACATGAGTATGTTCTTATATGGGAATAATAGGGTATGATGTTGCAGTCAGCATTGAAATGAATGGGCACAGCCAGTGGGAAAATGTTTTATGCTGGCAAATATTGTGGGAAAGGGCATTATGCAAATGTGTTGGACAAATGCTCCTTTGCCTTGTTGTTGACTTTCATCTGTTGGATTATTTTCATGAGTTACCATACTGTTTTGCTTTTCAGACTTGTTTAATGACCTCAGCATTTACCCTATTACACGGGCTAAATGTTCTTGGACTCAGGAGGGCAATAATGTACACTTAGACCACTAGTTGAAAAATAATTGGCTCTTTATTCATATTCTTTTGACATACATATTTCTACGAAATAAATGCAACTGATTATACATGATAAAACCAGCTGCCCTTAGCGGGACCCGCTTAAGGACCTCGTAATGCGGCGGTAAGGGTTTAACGGCACCAGCACCTTTTCCAGCGCCGTTAACCCCTTACCGCCAACCTCGGAATGAGGCCCATTGAGTATGCATTACTGTTAGTGCAGTTAGTGCAGTTGTAGGAGAAAGCTTAATCTCGGCCTTGACAACACTACCCAGTCCCAAGGCAGGTATGCAGAGAGATTGCACATCAACTAACGGGGTCTGGAGCGGGGCATCCTCCCTCTCAGCGAGACTTCAACAATTCCCAATCCCAATTCTCTGACTCTCTTGGGATACCTCTCTTCTTATGCAGGACAAATCCCCACCCCTCATAAATTGCTGACTGTCCCCGGCCGAAGGACAGAAAGCAAGCATGGGAGGCAAGAGCGGAAAAATCCAGTCAGTAGTGGAAAAACCCAGCTCATCTCCCGCGCGCTCGTTCCCAGCACCCCTTATCAATGCACCTGCACATCTCTGACTCCCCTCTCAGCTCGTCCCTGAGTGAACAATGCGAAGACTGTCCTCCATAATAAGCTAACATGCTTCACACAAAAATATCGCAATTGTTGCAGAAATTATGTCTGCCTTCTAACTGGGGTAACAAAAACATAGGGGGTTATTACGAGGTTGGAGGTAATGGCAAAACGATGCCGGTAAGGGATTACCGGCACTGCATACTGCTCTGGGCTATTCCGACTCGACAACCCGGTATTAGCGCCGCCGCTGATAGTGTGCTCCCCTGTACCAGCATGCACGTGGGCACGCGGCCCTTTGGCCCAACAATAGCGGGATGGCGCTAACAGGAGGACATCACAAGTCAAGTGGGCATGCAAATACCAGCATCATGAAGGTGGTAATGAGGGATGCCGGGATGCCGGCAATACCGGCATCGCGAACCACCCACAAACAGCAATGTGCAGTTTTCCCAACTGCCACAGGTGCACACAATCAGCACAGGTGGTGGCAATGGAGTCTGGCTCAGCACAAAAGGAGCACACCAACACACCACATCCCTTACCACACCAAAATGATTCCACTTGTAGTAGCAATACTGGGGCTGGAGGACATGCTTACATTGCTACACCAGCAACAACGACAGGCACCACAGAGGAGACGCAGGAGGAGAAGGAGGGTGAGACAGGTCCAGCAAGCCCCACCAGTGCAGCCAGTGGTAGCACACAGGCAGCCCCAAATCCCTCACATCAGAGCCAGTCCATTCAACCTAACCCCTGAGCAGATCCACACCCTGTACCATCTGGACCAGTACAACATCACCAACATTGTGGACATGATACACGACGACACTGTCAGCCTGATTGAAATACGCACCGCCATCCCACCTCTACTGAAGGAAGTGTCTGTGCTCCACTTCCTGGCCACGGGCACCTACCAGCACACAGTGGGGCACATGCATGGCATATCACAACCCTTATTTTCTCGCATGCTGAACCAAGTGCTGGATGCCCTCTTGAAGCACTCAAGGAGCTACATATCCCTACCACGGACTGCCCAGGAGATCTTTGAAAGTTGGCTTCCATGCACTGGCTGGCATGCCAAATTGTATTGGTGCACTTGATTGCACCCATGTGGAATTGGTGGTCCCGCATGCAACTGAGGTGGTGTACCGCAATCGAAAGCTATATCACTCAATCAATGTACAGATGGTATGTGACTCCAGCAAGATCATCACACATTGTTGGGCCCGATTTCCTGGATCAACTCATGACTCAATGGTCCTGCTGAACTCCACGCTACCACGCTACATGGAGCGACATGCAGGACGACGTGCCTGGCTGCTTGGTAAGTTGCATGACAGGCACATGATATGATATGATATGGCATTTGTAATGCGCCTATACGCAAGTGTTTCAAGGCGCGACGAGGCGGGGGGGAACAAGGGGAGACAGACAACGATCCTACTAGGCCAGGTGTCATTCAGATTGCGCAAGTGCAAAGGTAGAGGGGAAGGGAAAGTGCAAGGGGGAAGTGGAGAGGGGAGAGTGCAGTACATGGTTAATAGCATACAGGATAAATAACCAGGGCCAGCTAGTGGCAAGTGCGAGATACGTGCAGACAAGTGCTGGGAAGGGGGGCTGTAGGGATACAGACACAGTCCCGCAGTACAGGGGGTAGCCAGGGAGGCAGTGCAGGGGAGAGTGGCTGGGCGAAGGACCGGGAACGGTGAGTGGCCCAGTTGCAGATTCAGTGCAGTTTCAGAAGTTTAGCAGGGGAGAGGGGGAGAGAAAGCGGAGGCAACGAGGAAGGTTTTGAGGTGCTTCCGGAACCGGAGATGGTTCTCCTCAAGTTTCAGGGAGGCAGGAAGGCTGTTCCAGAGGGAGGCCCCTGCAGCGGAGGGAGATCTGCCCCCAACTTGTTGTTTGGAGAAGCGGCTGACCCTGAGGGAGTTTGAGGCGGATGAGCGAAGAGCTTGAGAAGGAAGATATTTAGGAAGAGAGAGTTGAAGGTATTTTGGCCCAAGGCCCCAGAAGGGTTTTGAACTTGATCCTCGCAGTCACTGGGAGCCAGTGTAGTGATTTCAGTCCTGGATAGATACGTTCCCTGGGCTTGAGGCCAAGGACAAGTCTCGCAGTCCTGTTCTTTGCAAAGGGCGGAGAGTAGAGGCAGGCAGATTTAGATAGAGGCTGTTACAGTAGTCCAGCTTTGAGAGAACCAGGGCTCTAGAGACAGTGAGCTTCTGGGGGAAGGAGAGGAAAGGAAGGATACCTCGGAGGAGGTGGAGCTGGTAGTGTGACTTCTTAGAGACGTTGGATATGTGAGGAGAGAAGGAGAGTGTGGAGTCGAAGATGACCCCAAGGTTTTTTGCCTTGCAGGTAGGAGCAGGAAGAGGGCCAAGAGAGGCCTGCCAGAGAGCTGCAGGGAAGGAGGGAGTGGCAGTGAAATGGTGGGAGAGATGCACACACCACCATGGTGTCATTGTTGTGGTGACAGCACAATGTCCACATCCCAAAACCCTGTGCCCAAAAGCACCCCAAACTGAACATGACAACCAATCCCCATAGCAATGAAGGAAGCTGCACACCAATCACAACATGCCAAACCTTCAACCACCCCACAACACGTGCACCACCCATCATCAGACCTCACCGTCCGTAACACAATCCAGCAACATGCTGTGAGTATACACAATGTAAATGTCTGCAGCAAATCACTACACAGGACAAGCATCCATGAGAGTGCACAAAACAAAACCACCAAGGGAATCCACTGCTGTCACAGGGCCACCACCACAGTAGTGCAGCATGTCACCATGGGAATAATCAGCGCTGAATGCTAAATAATGCAGAGACTACTGCCAACGCTGCCAGTAAGAAAATCATACAGAACAATACACATCAAATATATAACACAAACACTGCGGTATGCGTCCACAATGCATGAGCAACATCAAGACAGTGTACACTGTGTATCATCTTGAAGACGCAATCCACACCATAAGACCATGGCACAGCACACATTGAGGCAAAGTAAAATGTGTGCATACAACCTGTCAGGATTCTAGGTTTAGGCACACGGAGAGGGAGAATCAGGGCATGAACTACACTTCCCAGCAGGCAGTGGGTCATCATGTAGTTCGAGGAAGTGTTCGTGCGTCTAATCAGGTGAACCATCAAGAGCCTTCTTAACTGCCAACCGCCCGGCACCTGATGCAGAAAATTAATGTATGGACGGCACAGGCGGTGGCGGCGGTGGCGTTTGCAGCGCTAGGAGGGAGCCGGAGGACTGCTGACGGGAGTATTGCGACAGAGCTCATTCTACTAAACCCGCATCTTTGTGTGATTTACCCGAGCAGCCGACGGTGAGCGTGGGCAGCTGCTTTAGCAGGGTGATGTTGCTGGCTGCCTCATTGCTTTCGGCTGGCGTGCGTCACAGCTCCTGATTCCACGGACCACGGCGGTGAGACCGTCAGACTGGTTGATCTCCTGCATCATTTTCACAAGTCCGGAGTGTCCCCTGAGCCCTCCGGACACTGAGATAAGTGGCATTATTTTATGTTTTACAACGTTTGATATTAAGTGCATGGGAGACATGGAAACACACAGACTTTCTTGCCTTCATTTTTCCCTTCCTGTATGGGAGTGTTCTGAGTTACTGAATTGGGCCATATTTTCATTATGAACAGAAGGTGCACAGTCAGCCAAGAAGAGTTGGCTTACACCCACTTTGTTTTGTTATGTGTTGCTTACGCTTGCCCAGGAGGACATGTGTGTTTGTTTTCTGATCTAAGGGAATAGCCCCTTTGTTTTGTGCCATCACGCTTGCAATTCATGTTACAGTCCAATGCTAATGTTTTGTATATGTTATGTGCCAGAAATGAAACTACATGTGGCATGTGTTCTTTATGTGAACTAATACAGCATACTAGGGCATTTATGTCTACAGGAGGTCAGGAATAAGGTGAAGCCTTGTGTATAGGAGAGCAGGTCAACTGTTATCTTGCTCATGTGTTAACGTTGTGTAGGTAGATATATGTATGTTTTCTTCCTTTCCTTTCCTTTGTCTTTCCATCCCCTTTCCCTAACTCCGTCTTCCCCCCATTGGCTGCCACGTGGTTACCTGTGTAAATACAATTCAATTGCCTGTGCCAACCACGGTGGGAGGGTCGATCATTTCGGCTTCTGTGGTTCGGGAGAGGGGATTGATACCCCAACCCCTCAGTAGTCTTGACAGAATTATCTGCCCCCCATTGGGGATATTGAACCACCCAGGGCAAAATGGAAAACCCTCCCTCGTTAGCAGATGTGGTAAAAGTGTTACAGGAGATTCAGTTGGAGTTAGACAGGTTAGACAGGAATCGGCACGTTAAAAACTAAGGTGCAGGGGCTGGTAGCTCAAAAGACACCATTGGAGGAAGCAGGAACTTCTACTGGAATCCCAAAGGTTCCAGCACCCACGGTGATTGTCCAACCATCTAGTAGTGTTCCATTGGCTGCACCTGAAAGGTTTTCAGGTGACCCTAGGAAGTTCATGATGTTTTTGACACAATGTAAATTGCATCCATGTAAACCTACAGCGTTTAACACTATTCAGGCAAGGACCGCATTTGTCATTTCATATTTAACAGGAGATGCTGCAGCTTGGGCTATGCCTTTGGTGCAGAAGGATGATCCACTTTTGTACCATTGGGATCATTTTTTTGCAGAATTTGGCACATTATTTGACCGCAGAGAGGTTTCTTTAACCCAGGATAAGGAACTATTGGCCTTAACGCAAGGTACTCGGGATATGGTTTCCTATGTGACATTGGCCAGAAAATAAATAGACTGTGCTGTTTTATCAAGGATTAAGAGAGGAGTTGAAGGATGCGATGGCTCAGGTAGAACCACAACCCAGCACTTGCACAGCCATGATTGATTTAGCATTGAGGTTGGACCATCGGATGAATGAACGTAAAGGGGACTGGAAAAGACCGGAGGTTGTGCTTTTGTGAGATTGGATAAGGTCAAGGGAAGTAGGAGTGGAGAGGGAGAGCCGATGCAAATCGGGGGGACAAGAGGTCCCTTGACGACAGCCGAGAAGGAGCAAAGAAAAGCTAACAATTTATGTTTGTACTGTGGGCAACCCGGACATTACATTCGAACCTGTCCAAACACCCCGAAGAAGGTAGCAGGTGGAGACAGGAACAAAGGTGAGGCGGGAAAAGGTGTGGGCCGGCCTTAGGGGGAACTCAGGTGTCAGGCCCAGTGGAAAGTAGGTTCCCCGCTTGGGTGGCAAATACCGCAAGAAAGGGTAATTCCCACTTGTATATCTTGGTGACATTATTTTTTGCTTGTACTAAGCAAGTGGTTTCAGCTATGGTGGACGCTGGGGCTACAGGACATTTCATTGATATCAGTTTGGCTAAAAAATTGGAGTTACCGTTGAGAGAGAAAGCTCAGATGGAAGGGGTGCACTCGGTAGATGGGTCTCCCTTAATTTCTGGACCTATTTGTCAGCAAACTCAGCCTATAAGGATGAGATGTGAGTCAGGGCATATGGAAGAAATTGTGTTAGATTTGATAGCGGCACCGCAATTCGGACTTATTTTGGGTATGCCCTGGCTAATTTAGCACAACCCTAGGATTGATTGGGTGACACGGGAGTTGTGTTTTGAAGGCTCTGAGTGTAAGGGTCACATGGAAGAAGAATTGGGTCCCTCTTTGCTTCTAGTGGATCAAACTCCGGTATGTCAAATAGTTGGAGCCATAGGACCGAGTGTTTCAGACCAGTATCAAGATTTTGTTCGTGTTTTTGATAAAGGAAGGGCAGAAAGGCTGCCTCCTCACTGGCCATATGATTGTGTTATTGAGTTGGAACCAGGGGCAAAATTGCCTTGTAGTAGAATCTGTGCATTGACCGAGACAGAGAATCAACATCTGAGAGAGTATTTGGATGATATGTTGAGGAAAGGTTTTATTAGATATTTCACTTCTCCAGTTTCCTCTCCGTTATTTTTTGTGCCAAAGAAAGAAGGGGCACTCAGAACTTGCATTGATTACCGTGCTCTAAACAAGGTGACAGTAAAGAACAGGTATCCATTGCCATTAATCTCAGGTTTGTTGGATCAGGTGAAGAACGCAAAGGTTTATACCAAACTTGATTTGAGAGGGGCCTATCATTTGATTCGTGTGAAAAAAAGAGATGAGTGGAAGACGGCATTCAGAACAAAATGTGGCCTTTTTGAGTATTTAGTTATGCCGTTTGGTTTATGTAATGCTCCTGCAGCCTTTCAGTATTTCATGCAAGAGGTGTTAAGTGAATTTTTGGACATTTTTGTTATTGTATATATTGATGCCATTTTGATTTACTCGGCTTGAATAGATCGGCATATTGACCATGTGAGAGCAGTTTTGAAAAAATTACAAGAGTATCAACCTAATGTAAAATTGGAAAAATGTGCCTTTCATACCACTCAAGTGGAGTTTTTAGGATTTATTCTGACTCCAACAGGAATAATAATGGATAAGAAAAAGGTACAAGCAGTTACTGATTGGCCGACACCTCAATGTGTTAAAGATATCCAGTCTTTTTTGAGATTTGCTAATTTCTACAGGATATTTATTGACAATTTTTCACAAACTGTGACTCCCATAACTAGATTATTGAGAAAATCAACCAGGTTTTGTTGGGATCAAGATGCGGATAGAGCTTTTAAAGATTTGAAGATAGCTTTTAGCTCTGCCCCAGTACTGAGACACCCAGATCCCCAGAAAAGGTTTCAAGTTGAACAGATGCATCCAATATGGCAGTAGGGGCTGTATTGTCGCAACCGGATGAAGAAGGAGTGTGGCATCCAGTAGCTTTTTTCTCTCGCAAACTCACCAGTTGTGAGCAGAATTATTCAGTTACAGACAAAGAGCGGTTGGCCATTCAGGCAGCCTTTTTGGAATGGAGGCATTATTTATTGGGAGCCAGACATCAAGTAATGGTGGTTACGGATCATAAAAATGTGCAGTACTTTAAGACAGCACACAGATTAAGTCCCAGGCAGTTACGTTGGTCACAGTATTTCAATGAGTTTGATTTCCTGGTAACATTTCGACCAGGAAAGAGAAATGGAAAGGCAGATTCTTTGTCCAGGCAGGAGAATTGTGAGAACATTGTGACTGAGGTCAAGACAATAATTCCAGCAGAAAAGGTGGTGGGAGCTGTGGTAACCACCTTGTTAAAACAAGTAAAACAGGAAATGAGAAAACATAAGAATTGGGACTGGGGGTCGAAAGATCCTTTGGAAACTGTCAGAGATCAGCTTCCATATTATGCAGGAAGGTTATACTTGCCAACCATTGAGTTACGAAATAAAGCAATGCATTGGTGTCATAATTCACCACTAGCAGGTCATTGGGGAAGTCGAAAGACACAGAAAATGTTGGAAAGATATTTTTGGTGGCCAAATTTGAGACAAGAGGTCAGTAATCATATGCAGAACTGTGAAATATGTGTATGTAACAAAAGCGACCACACTAAGAAAGCAGGGTTTCTGAAACCATTTCCCACTCCGGAGAAGGTGTGGACTCATATCTCGATGGATTTTATCACAGACTTACCCCCGGATGAACAATATGATACTATTTGGGTTGTGGTAGACTACTTACAGGCTCATTTTGTGCCTTGTCAAGGAATTCCGGGAGCAGGGAAATTGGCAGAATTATTTTTGCAACATGTTGTGCGGTTACATGGACTGCCTCAAAGTATTATATCTGATAGGGACCCTCAATTTACCTCTAAATTTTGGTGAGCCTTTTGTCGGTTATTGGGAATCGACTGTGCTCTGTCTACCGTGTATCACCCTCAGACAGACGGTCAAACCGAGAGTGTTAACCAGGTTTGGAACAGTATTTGCGCTGTTATTTAAGTGAGGGCATGGAGTCATGGGTCCAAGCATTATGGTTAGCAGAATTCACATATAACAATACCGAACATGCATCACTGGGAATGGCACCAAATGAATGTTTATATGGACAGGTGCAAAATATGCTGCCAGAGCATTTGCCCGAAGTGGAGGTTATGCCTGTCTTGCAAGAGAGAAAACAGTTGCTTCTAAATCTCAGACAGAAGGCTCGAGCCAATTTGGAGCAGGCTAAAAGGCAGTATAAAAAATATGCTGATCAGAAAAGGCGGGTGGCTCCACAGTACAAGCTGGGAGACAAGGTATGGTTATCCACGCGAAATCTGTTGTTAGTTGGACCTCGTAAGTTTGCTCCAAAATGTATTGGACCATATGAAATTGTACAATGTGTATCAGAGATGGCTGTGAAATTAAGATTGCCTCACACGTTAAAGATACACCCAGTATTCCATGTGTCTTTGCTTAAACCTGCAGCTCCTGGGACACGGGTGCAGAGACCCTCCGCCATCATCAAGGAAGGTCAGATGGAATACGAGGTGAAGAAGATTCTGGACTCAAGGCAAAGGCATCACGAATTGTGGTATTCAATCCAGTGGGCTGGATATGGATTGGAAGACTGTTCCTGGGAACCGGCTAGCACAGTGCATGCCCCTCGCTTGGTAAAACATTTCCATGTACGACATCTTGAGAAAGCAGGTCCTGGGAGGTGCCCTAGGAGAGGAGGTACTGTCAGGATTCTAGGTTTAGGCACACGGAGAGGGAGAATCAGGGCGTGAACTACACTTCCCAGCGGGCAGTGAATCATCATGTAGTTCGAGCAAGTGTTCGCGCGTCTAATCAGGTGCACCATTAAGAGCCTTCTTAACTGCCAACCGCCCGGCACCTGATGCAGATAATTAATGCATGGACGGCATGGGCGGCAGCGGCGTTTGCAGCGTTAGGAGTATTGCGACAGAGCTCATTCTACCAAACCCGCGTGTTTGCGGGATTTTCCCGATCTGCGACGGTGAGCGTGGGCAGCTGCTTTAGCAGGGTGATGTTGCTGGCTGCCTCATTGCTTTTGGCTGGCGTGCGTCGCAGCTCCTGATTCCACGGACCACGGCGGTGAGACCGTCAGACTGGTTGAGCTCCTGCATCATTTTCACAAGTCCGGAGTGTCCCCTGAGGCCTCTAAACACTGAGATAAGTGGCATTATTTTATGTTTTACAATGTTTGATATTAAGTGCATGGGAGACATGGAAACACACAGACTCTCTTGCCTTAATTTTTCCCTTCCTGTATGGAAGTGTTCTGAGTTACTGAACTGTGCCATATTTTCATTATGAACAGAAGGTGCACAATCAGTCAAGAAGAGTTGGCTTACACCCACTTTATGTTTTGTTATGTGATGCTGACGCTTGCCCAGGAGGCCATGTGTGTTTGTTTTCTCATCTAAGGGAATATCCCGTTTGTTTTGTGCCATCACGCTTGCAATTCATGTTACAATCCAATGCTAATGTTTTGTATATGTTATGTGCCAGAAATTAACCTACATGTGGCATGTGTTCTTTATGTGAACTAATACAGCATACTAGGGTATTAAGGTCTACAGGAGGTCAGGAATAAGGTGTAGCCTTGTGTATAGGAGAGCAGGTCAACTCTTATGTTGCTCATGTGTTAACATTGTGTAGGTAGATATATGTATGTTTTCTTCCCTTCCTTTCCTTTGTCTTTCCATCCCCTTTCCCTAACTCCGTCTTCCCCCCATTGGCTGCCACGTGGTTACCTGTGTAAATACAATTCAGGTGCCTGTGCCAACCACGGAGGGAGGGTCGATCATTTCGGCTTCTGTGGTTCGGGAGAGGGGATTGATACCCCAACCCCTCAGTAGTCTTGACACAACCAGGGACATGTGCATGTGACCAACAAATAGCTGCAGGCATTTGTCATAAGTACAGCTGTCCATCATGAATTGACTAACACATACCTTATTTGGCACCCATGCAGGTGATAGTGGCTATCCCTTGAAGCCGTGGCTCCTCACCGCTGTTCGGAACCCGCAGAACAGGCACAAAGAGGACTACAATTGTTCCCATACCCGTACCCGTGTGGTCACCGAGCAGACCTTTGGCCTGCTGAAGGCACGTTTTCGCTACCTCAGCCGGTCTGGGGGGGCACTCCTCTACAGCCATGAGAATGTGGCCAAGATCATCATGGCATGTGTCATGCTGCACAACATGTGTATCCGACGGAACGTGCCCCTGCCCCCTGACATTGAACTGCAACCACCAGGTGATACTGAAGAGGATGAAGAAGATGTGAGTTGTGAGTGAACATCATCGCGGTGCAGATGCACAGGAGGGACGTGCTGTGTGCCAGTCTGTGATTGGCCAATATTTCTAAGAAACATGGGTGCAGAGGTGTGATGCTGGAAATGCATCAGAGGGACAGGGCCTCCGTATCCTTGTCCTTTACTGCTTTTTATTGCGTGTTCTGTCGTGTTTTCCGCGCAGGAGTTCATGTGGCACTCCTGGTGGTGCAGCTCTCTCTTTTGGTTTGGTGAACAGACCCATGGGATACCCTTATGGCACCCATGGGTGCGGGTACAACCCTGTGCCCCTAGTGTATGTTTTTGGGCACCTGTGTGTGGTCCACAGAGCAGGGTATTGGGCAGCTCCATGCTGAATTTGACAGGTGCTCTGAGTATCCTCCATTTTGGGATACCCAGGCCCTGCCATTGGAATCAGTTGATTCCTGATAGGAAACAAGATGGCCCCCGTGGCCTCTTGCTTTCTATTGCCTGTTACCTTGTTTTCCCAAAGTCCTGGGAAGCCCTGACCCTGTCCCTTCCCCCTGACCGGCTGTTGGGTGGAAGTTCCATATATGGTGTTGTTGTGAAGTCCAGGCCAGACTAGCTGGAGCCTTCCCAGTGACTGTATGTTGTGGGTACACCCTGTGGGTGGGACCTGGGTGAATGGAGTGTGTGACGAATACGCATTCTGCATTTGTGGGTGTCTAGTATCTGGTGTTTGCCACAATGACTGAGACAGCCCTGCCCGAAACTGGTATGAATGCAGTGTGGAGTGTTGAATGGCTGGGTATTTGTCCCAATACACATAACTTGTTGTGAGTGTCTGGAGAGGAGTGAATGGCCTGAATGCACTATGCACCTGA
Organism: Ambystoma mexicanum; assembly: GCF_040938575.1. NCBI lineage: Eukaryota > Metazoa > Chordata > Amphibia > Caudata > Ambystomatidae > Ambystoma > Ambystoma mexicanum. The sequence goes on from NC_090937.1 coordinate 278,516,726, forward strand.
TTGGATGCCTGCCTGCATGAATGCCGTTCTGACTGATTGGTTGCCTGAGTGTGACCCAGCAGAATGAATGGGAGATCAACTAGTATATCTGGGGGCTTCTCACTGCTAGAATTCGTGTTCAGAAGCTGAAGTCCACTACAACGAGTAACTGGAGTAACTGAAGCTTGACCTTGAAGCCCTGCTGGACGAGAAGAATTGCTGTTGCTCTCCTTCACAATCTGAAAGCTGCTGTGTCTCCAAGGATTGACCCAGAGAGGACCTGGTAAGGCGCCCTCTTCCCGAGCTACGAGGGGCCATCGTGAACCAGCTGATCTTTGCCAAAGCTCCCTGGTAGACAGACCTACGACAGGCTGCTGAATGGAGACGGGGACCGCCCTGCTGCGGAATCCCAAAGAGAAGTGCCCGGACTGTTGTCTGCCACTGTCGACAACCGCTGTCGCTGACCGGAGCCACCGTGCTCTCATTTGCCTAAGAACTTCATTTGATCCAAGGACGCTTTCTTCCGCATTGTCGCCGCTGTATCCTCCTGGAGAAGGCCTGACCGTCGATGCGCCGAGGAGCATCTGCCGGTGGGTTTCCCACCACCCAAAGACCACAGAGACACCGATGACTCGATGCCCTTGCTGAGCCACAGTACTTCAAACTCTTTGCGGTCCAGAACTATCGACACCGAGGTGCCCCGCATGCCGCTTCCTTGCAGGACGTTTACACTTCCCCGTCGACGAGTACCGCTAGGAACGAAGCTGCCACTTCACCGTGTTCTCCGTCGGACGTTCTACGACCCGTGACTCCTTCCTTAAAGGGAGGGCACTCAAGAAGGGCCGTCAATTCCCCGCCGAGGAACGCTACAACGCCAGATACTTTGGGGTTGCCTAACTATTGGGAAGTCTATTGTGAACAATATATGGACTGGGCTTGTATCTTTATTCAACAGGTTGCCCAGGTGGGGGGATCTCCACACAGAGCTGTGTTTAACGTTAGCGACCAGTATTCTGCCAATTGTTCAACCATCTTGCTTTCCTTCCTCTCTCTACTGCTGGTTTCCTCTTTATTGATCTGTGTGACATATTGACAGTATAGTTGATGCACTTTAATGAGATCTGATAATATTTGTGGTACCACTGTAGAACTGTATATATTTACCATTGTTGATTCTCGGAGCACAAAGTGAGTTATTGTGATAGTGTACATAACCTTGAATATTAATTATATAAAGACTGTGTTTTAACCGATACAGTGTGCGGACATTCCTTTGGGGGTGCTTGGGGATTACACTGTACTTAAGAACCAGCCTGCATCACTTCCTGAGAAGCTAGGCCTTGATTGCTCGACAACGTTACCAATAATAGAGAATCTTGGCTGGGGTCCTCTGTGCCTCTCCTCTACCATATAGAGAGCAGAAGTACAGACACCCCCCTCCAGTCTTTACAAGAGGATGCCATGAAAGTGGGACTGAGGGCACTGGTTGTGGGAGTACATATACACTACGCACTGTTGACCAATAAATGACACATATACAATAAGGAATGTCCACTCAAGTTCTTTTTTCAGGTACACAACGGGCGTATTAAACAGTACAATAGTAAAAAGTGCTCATACCCTCCACCTCAAACATGCCCTCTCCCCTTCCCCCTGCCCCTGCCCCTCCCCCCACAACTCCTCCACACACCCTCTCCCCCTTCCTCCTACCCCTCCCCCCACAACTCCCCCACACATGGTGTCCAATCAAATGCTGCAGGTCTCAGCATCAATTGCCATATTCAGGCTGTCCCATCTACTTTTTACCACTTCCCGCATCTGGTGGTGGCATATCTGAGCTCTGCAAGGTGCGCACAGACCTGCGAAGGGGGCTGGTCTGCGTGGAGCTGGAAGAGGAGGCCGTGCCCGCTTGCTCCAGTCTCGGGGCAGGATGCTCTGCCTCCAAGGCATCCGCTATACGGCAAAGGACCTGCCTAACAGCAGACAACTCCTCGATGAAACGAGTTGTGCTGGCCGCAATGGCGTGCCTCAAGGACGCAGTGTTGTCCCGGCCCTCCTGCCTTGCCTGGGCACCGTCCGAGACAAATTGTCTGACTAGGCCCGTCAGCTCCTCCTGGTCCTACTCCGTCTGCGCCATTTGCTGCACCCCAACCTGGACTTCAGTGGAGGTGGATGCTGCATGTGGCACATGTCCAAAATCATGTGGCTCCTGCGTGAGGCTCAAGCTTCCTTGCGCTGGCTCCCCACCAGACTGCTCCTGTGTGCTGTCATTGGTGGTGCTGATGGTGTGATCTGGGGTGATGGCGGGGGACTGGGTGTGGCCGGTAAGTCTGATGACTCGTCCTCCACAGGGACACACACCTGGCCTTGGCTCTGGACATCCTCGTCGCTATGGGGTGCCGTGGCTGCCGCCTCCGCGACAGAGCTGTTGGCAGCTGAAAGGGCCCCATCGACCACTGGCTCCTGTGCAGTGCACACAGCTGTTATGGGGACTGTGGCAGTGGCAGTGGCACTTAGACGCCCCAGTGACGTAGCATCCTGTGCTGCCTTCCCCTTCTGTGGTAGTTGTGGCTTACCTGGGCCTTTTGATGTCGAAGGCCTGTTGCCTTCTTCCCTGCCCCTGGCCTTCTTCCTGGGAGTTGTTGCCTGTGCCGCTGAGTCGCGGGCCTCGCTGTCAGGATCTGAGCCTGGGGGGGACCGAGAGAGGGACGGCACAGTGATGGTTCAACATGCATCATGCATACGTTGGTATTATTGCTGTTGTACACATTAGAGGGGATTAGGTATTGGAGGTTTGACATTCAAGCTGCTTGCTATATGGGGGGAGCATGTAGGCATACGTCAGGGTCACACATGTTTGAGTTGATGTATGCTGTGTGACATGCATTTCTGTTGTGGACTGCGTGCAGTGTGATTAATGCCGTTTCCATGTTTGTGGGGTTTGTCTGAGGTACGGCATTGGCATGCTGCATTCATGTGGATGTGTCAGTGCTGAGGACGGCATCTAGGCAGTGATGTGTCCATGCGTCTTTAATGGGCCATGCATTGCCTCATGGCACGGTCACATTGGTGGTCTATCATCATACTTTGCATTACAGTGTTTTCTTAGGACACTCACCTCCATCTGTGGATGATGTGGCACCATGTTCCATCTCGCCCACACCTTCGCTGGCGCACGTTTCCTCCCATCGGCTGAGTTTAATAGGCGAGCTAGGGCCACCAGCAGTAGCCAGGCCCTGGCTCCGGTTGGCCGACATGATGTTTCGCACTCTGATGCGCAGGTCGTCCCACCGTTTACGCACGTCCTTCACTGTGTGGGGGGTGTTCCCAACTGCACTCACTTTACGGGCTACGTCTTCCCAGATCTCTTTTTATTCTTGAGCTGGGCTGCTCTTTTGAGGTCATTCGCAAAAGACAACCTCAGCATTTTCAGCCAGCGTGTCTGCTAGCATTGTGAGCTCGTCCTCCGAAAACTGTTCCTTACGCTGCTGGGATGCACCTTTTTTCACTGACTTTGGCATGATGCTGGTGGTGTGGATGTTTTTCTAATGTCTGAATGAGTCTCCAGGTGCTGTGTAGTGAGGTTGGCAATGGATTGTGTTTTTGAAAGATGGCCGCTGTGCGCTTTCCCGTTCCGGCACAATGACGTTACTTCCGCTTCCGCTTATTAGCGGTGGCCGCTATTAGCGGTACCCACTAATAGCGGTGCCCGCTAATGCCATTCCATTGATGCCGGGCCCGTTATTTAGAGGTGGACGACGGCGGTAGTGCTGTCTGCACTTCCCATGATGCCGCTAAGGGGCATTTTTGTGACGTTAGCGGCATGCCGGTACTGTCGATACTGGCATGCCCCTACGCTTGTGCACAACAACTTGCAATAGGCCACTGTTAGCGGCCTCTTTCCTACACGGACACAGTATTTGCTCCATGCCGGTAAAAACAGTTTTTTACCTCCAACCTCGTAATGACCCCCAAAGACTTTCATTTTGGTTTGGAAGTGAATGTCCAAAATGGCTGCGTACCGGCGCCATGTTGTTTAGCTTATTTTCGCAGATGCATTACACCTACAAAACCCAATTGAAAACTGTCTGGGTTTGTACAACCTTTTTCTAAAAAGTGTGCTCTAAAATGCACCATTATCAATGATTATTTTTAAAAAAATCTCTGAGGAGTTGTGTGGGCTCCATCGCTACGCTTGGTCGCTCGGCCATATAAGGGACAAATATTTAAGTCCCTCCAGTTAAAAAATTCACCAGCCGCCACTGCAGAGGACACCACCCTGGACAGTTGTATGATGAAGAAGGTGCCAATTTCTCAGGAAAATATATCAGAACTTAGAATACTTGATATCTACACTACACCATATCTGCTTAAATCTGGTATCTCACCCTCCCGGTCCTGCAGAAAAGAAGATATGAAAAGAAATCATAGGACCTTCCTTCAACTGACTTTGATATGATAGGTTATTTATAACACACTAAGCGAGGACCCGGGAATGGAACGTGTGTTGCTCCATGTTGTCTTGCTTCCAAGGCAAGCACGTTGCCCCTGAGCTATACTCCTGAGACAGTTTTCACAAAGACACTTAAAATGTTCTTCCAAAAGAGTGGAAAGATACCTGCTTTGTCCAACCTCTAGATATCTGTTCAAGATATACACTTTAGATGACCTTGTTTGTTTGTTTGTTTGTTTATTCATTTGTTAAGCGCACCAGACTCGTGAGTAAAAGGGCGCAGTTATATGGAGATGCAAGACTTACATAGTTGCGTATACACAGGTTACAAAATTTACATAATAGCAAGATATACAGTTTTATACATGAATACAGGATATATACAATGTACCAAATATGACGAAGAAAAGAATAACCAATGAAATAATAAATGATCAGTAGGCACTGTACAGAGGATAAATGTGCCACGTGGGGCCCTTTGCACGAGTGGATCACAATGCGCAAGGTCTTCAGAGATTTATGCAAAAATCAAAATTAGTACAGTAGTCCGCTGTTACTGCAGGATGACCAAGTCACTAAGGAAATGGGCAAGTCCTCTAAGGGTGGTCAGAGACTAAGGATCCGTAGCAATGATATGTTTTATTAAGTTTTTCCTGAAATGTAAGTAGGGTTGGTCTGCTCTCAGCTCCTGAGGCAATGAGTTCCAACTTTTAGCTGCCTTAACAGTGAAGCTGTTACCCCCAATGGTGGTGAGCTTATATTTAGGAATTGTCAGACAATTAGTATTCCCAATTCTAGTAGGTCTGAGAGAAGTTCTTCTCTGGAGTTTATCTATGAGGTAGCTGGGGGCTGCGTTGTTAAGGGCTTTATGTGTCAAGGAAAGCGTTTTTAGTAGTATTTTGTTAGATGTGGATAGCCATTTATGTTGACGTCTCAAGGAGGAGATGTGAGTTTTCTTATTTATGCCCAAGGCTGCTCTTAGGCATTATTCTGCAGTGTTTGGAGCTTTTGAATTGTAGATCTGTTGGCACCACTGTAGAGGGCATTGCAGTAGTCGATTCTGGAGAGTATTAGAGCTCTAGCCAGGATCAAGCAACTATTGTCAGAGAGGAACGGTTTACCAGCTCTGAGTAATTTGCAGGTGTAGGCCGTGGCAGAGGTAAGGGATTTGACCTGTTTATCAAAGGACAGTGTGGAGTCCAAGTAGAATTCAAGGGTATTCACTTCCTTGGAGACTTTGATGGTGTTACCGTCAATATTGAATGATGAATATTCTTGGCCTAGTTTTTTGATATTAGCCTGCGAGCCCAAAATTATAAGTTCAGTCTTATCATCGTTCAAGCACAGGCCATGAGTGGCCATCCATGTTTGGATGATAAGGTAAACTTTGTTCACTAAACCCATGTCCGTACCGTAATCCCCAGAAAGTGAGAGGAGAATCTGAGTATCATCTGCATAGTTAGTGTAGGTGATACCCAGCTGGTCCAGATCGTCGAACAGTGGCTTAGTGAAGATGTTGTAAAGGGTAGGTGAGACGCAGGACCCTTGAGGAACACCACATAGGATGGGTCTAGGGGTCGGCAGCTGCTGAGGGGGAGAAGACTCTCATGGTTCTCTCACTCAGAAGGACTCAATCCATTTGATGGCACCCGTAGAGAAGTGAGCTGCAGAATCAAGGTGCCGGCATAAAACCTTGTGGTTGACCAGATCAAATGCGGCAGAGAGGTCAAGTAGGAGCAAGAGTACTGTCCTTCCTTTGTCTCTCAGCTCGTCTATTTGAGACTTTAGGTCGATTAGGGCTGTCTCTGTTCCGTGTAGTGGACGGAAACCAGATTGTCTGTTGCCTAGTAGTTTATGCAATGCCAAGTGTTTTTGAATTTGAATGTAAGCGGCTTTATCCAATATTTTTAATAGAAATGGGACCGTGTTAATGGGCCGGTAGTTCATGGGAATAAGAGGATCTAGTGTCTGTTTCTTGAGGAGGGGTAGCACCCAGGATTGTTTGAGGTTAGCAGGTATAATACCTGTAGCAAATGAGGCATTTATCAGTTTAGTTATAAATGGGGAGAGTTCTCTGGCAGCATCTTTTATTAGCTGTGCTGGGCAAATATCACCTTTACAGTTTGAGGGCTTCAAAGATAGGAGGATTTTTTCTACCTCTAGGGTAGACATTTTAGAAAAATGGAAGGTAGTATTATGAGCCGATGGTGACTCGTTAGGCAGGAGAGTGTTAGGCGAATGCTGTAAGTTCAGAACTTCTTTTTTTGTTGAATTTTATTCTGGAGTGTGTCCATTTTATTCGCTAAGGCATGTTAGATGTCTGTACACCAGGATTTGTCCTTAGTGCAGACATCAGGAATAATAGTTGGTGACTCTAATTCTTTGAGTATGCAAAAGAGTTCTTTCATACTTGAATTTGAGTTAGCAATGCGCACGTCGTATGAATTGCATTTTGCCTGGCAGATTTCCTTCTTGTAGTGTGAGGAAAGTGAGGTTAATTTGGCTTTGTTCTCGCTAGAGGGGCAAAGTCTCCAATTGGTTTCACTTTTATTCTTTAAGGTGCGGAGGTCTTTAAGTTGTGGAGTGAACCATTTGTTTAAGTGGGCTATTGGTTTGCTAGGCCTAAGTTTGATAGGGGCAATTTTATCCAGTGTGGTGAGCATAATATTGTTAAATTCCTGAACTAGGCTACTAGGGTCAAGATTTTCAGGTAGTGCGTTAAGTGTGGGCAGAATGGCAGGGATAACTTTTTCTACCGAGATACTTTTTTTACTTCTGGTTGAGCATGGTGGCGCTAGTGGTTGAGCCAGTGTAGTAGGTCTTATAGAGGATAGGTGAAAGGAGATCAGAAAGTGGTCTGTCCATGCTAATGGTAGGGTAGATGAAATAGTGGCTGAGCAATTAAGGTCCACTATCCAGTCCAGAATTCTCCCTTTAAGGTGGGTAGGTTTATTGACTTTTTGGGGGAGGCCTAATGCTTTGATCGTATTGGCTATTTCAGTTGCGTTTTTATCCATTTGGTCATTAAAGCCTAGGTTAAAGTCACCTAATAGGAGTAGTTGCGTGGTAGGTTTAAGGTTATTCGTAATTATATTATGCAGGTCTTCCTCAAAGATACCAAGAGGGCCAGGTGGTCTATATATAAGGTGTATAGTAAGGGATTGCGAGTTATTTATCTGAATTTTGGCAGTGAGTGTTTCACATGATTGTGATAGATAGGTAGGGACTAGTCTGAGACCAAGAGCAGTTTCAGAGATAATAGCAATACCGCCACCTCGGGCATTATCACAGTCTTGTCTAACTATGGTATAGCCATCAGGGATAGCTAGCATAAGAGCAGGTCCTGCTGCATTATGGAGCCAAGTTTCCGTAATTGCGAGGAAATCCAGGTTCCCTTCAGTGATTAAGTCGGCAATATCAGTGGCGTGTGCAACTAGTGATCCTGCGTTGAGAAGCGCTCCTTTGAGAGGGAGGGCCTCAGGTGTTTTGTTGACTCGGATAAGTTTGTCAGAGATATTGCAAACTTTAGGCTTATGGTTGTTGAAATGAGGGGTATTCGCGTTCAAGATGGACATTGGAGGAGGCAACGTAGAGTGGCTAGGTGGTTGTAAGTTAAGTTTGTAATTAGTTTTGAGGTTGGTGGCCGGAAGGGCTCTTCTCAGTGGTTCATATAATTTAGCTAGTCTAGCGCGAAGTCTGTTATTTCTATTGGGCGTGGCGCATGGTAAGGAGGCGTAAGGTATTGTCTCTCGGGCCTTGTTGAATATGGAGAGATTAGGTTGCACAATATTTGTAAGGGTTAGTAGGCTAAGGTCTAAGGAAGGTACTGGTGACTGGCCAGTGTGTTCTTGGCTGCTGGAGTGCACCTGTATGGCAGTAGCCATGGTACAGAACAGTATTGCTAAGTTTAGCATCCTTCCAATCCCAGTGCCAGGATGGTGTAGTGTCAAAGGTAGGGGATTCAGTTACCGCTAAATGGAGCAGATAAGTGGGTAGAACTAGGGAGTGTCTAACGTGATGTGGTCAACAACATTTGGCAAGGCATAGCATGAGGCATGTTAATGTTAACTAGTGATCCTAAGATACAGCACAGTCAAGATGTGGTCTACTGGTGACCATAAGGCACAACACCGTCAAAATGTGGTGTACTAGTGACCATAAGGCACAACACAGTCAAAATGTAGTCTGCTAGTGACCATAAGGCACAACACAGTCAAAATGTGATCTACTAGTGACCATAAGGCACAACACGGTCAAAATGGGGTCTGCTAGTGACCATAAGGCACAACACAGTCAAAATGTGGTCTGCTAGTGACCATAAGGCACAACACAGTCAAAATGTGGTCTACTAGTCAGTTAGCATCCATGATCCATACAGATGTTGGGCTCTATAGATAAACAAGCACTTGCCACAGGTGTAAGCGGGCAGGTGAGGAGCGAGGCAGCATAAAAGGGAAAGACGTAGCAGATTGGGTGTTACATTGTGCATCTTAGTAAGCAAAGGCCAGGTAGCCTACAAACTGTTGCTGGAGCGCCTAGATTCGATGTCACGATAGGATGCAGGGGCACTTAAGAACAGAAATCACAGTGTGTACCAGGAACGTAATATGCGGACTGATGGCCTGCTAAAGAACGAGGGTGCAACAATACAATGCAATATAATGGCACAATGGTCGTTAAACTACAGTAAGGCACTACACGTAGCACAGTGGACCATGAGCATCTGTGTTAATAGGCATTAAGCACATTGGAACAACAAAATGGGATGACCAGATAAGTGATCTGATTGGTCATGGTTATTTCACTTAGATGAAGACACTTCTGAAGATGTTGCAGATACAAAACATGAGAATACCCTGAAATTAACATATTCATTTAATAACCTTATAATCAGGGCATGGCTGCGTTCGGGTTTTGTAGTTGAATCCCATATTCTGGATTTTCAAATGCTCTATTGAGAATACCAGACATGAACTTCTACAATTTATGGGAAAACAAGTCCAGTTCCTCTCTGGCATCTTTATGACTTCCTGGAGGCACCTTGATCTGGACGGAGTTACTCAGGGGTGGGACAACGTTTCCTCTGGCTTTGAAATAGGAAAATGAGGCACCACATAGAGGAAAATACCAATTCTTGGTCCTAGCATCTTCTTACCACAACTTGATTCCAATAATGAGAAGTCTTTCAAGGACAAGAAGTATGCCTTTCTTGCCACGAAAGGTTGATGGCCATTCCCTAGTTCACCAAATAGAAGTGTCTCCTTCCTGACAGCCAGTAAGTAGCAAAGGTTTTTTAAATGGGTGTGGAAAAGGGTCCACAGCCAGAGGCCGAGGCAAATCAATGGGTTGCCCCAGCACCTCCACTTCAGCCCCTCCAAAAGCATGCCTAGATCAATCATTGTCAGGAGATTCTGGTTCTGGAGTGCCTGACACATTTCAAAGACGTCTAGCCGAATGTCTCAACCGCATGGGTGACAGAAGTCACATATAACAGCTATTCTATTGACTTCAGGGTGATCTCCCTGGATTACACGTTCATTGTTGTTGCACTTCCTTTATGCCTTGGGAAAAGGGAAGTTCTCCTACTGGCTGTACAAAGGATACTCCAGAAAATGCCCTCATAAAGCTGCTCTCATCGGAAAGAAGAAAAGGGCGTTTTCCACCCTATTCCTAGTAAAAAAGGCGCCAAGAGAATTCTGATCTATATTGAATCTCAAAGGATTGAACACGTTTGTGAAATGCCATCCCTTCTGCATATTGACTCGGCAGCAGGTCACATGATCAATCCTCCCTGGTGTCCTTTTACCTGCGAATGACCTGGAGCATGCTTATTTACACATCCTGATCAGGAGGCAGATTAAATATTTCTGAAGTTTTCAGGGGTAGACGACGTCATCCTTCAATAAGTAAAATACGTTGTCCGCATGATCACAAATTCAGAGAACCTTCAAACCCAACTTAAACCTCCCTTGTAGCACGAAACCTGAGTGGTTGGCAACCAGAAAAGCTTCATCATGAATTCAGAGTTGGCCCTGTAGTTAAAAAAACGCCAACGCACTTGTCTCTCCAGGTGTATGACCAGGATATGAACTTGAATGGTGACAAGGGCCCTTATTGGCTTGTGCTCTGATAGTACGCAGAGAGACGACAAGGTGGAGACAAGACAGGAAAATCACAGGAGGAATCAAAATAACCAATCACATTGCAAATACCCAAAAATACCCGAGTCCCTTTAGCCCAGAGGGAAGCTGGCAAGTGGTGTCAGGGCCTTATGAAAGAGTGGGGGGGCTTTGACAGAAGGGTATGAGAGCTTGGAGAAGGAGCCCAACCAGACACAACCGGACAAAAGAGACTGGACAGGTGGCTCGAGGACAAGAGAGGAGGTTGGACCTGGTGATGAGTAGAGAACAGGAGTGGAGGGGTGAAGGGTAGGTTGCAGGTGAGGAGATTGGGGGGGTGAATAGTAGGCAGGTGATTAGGTAGAAGGAGTAGAACCGTGGGGATGTTATTAGGGAGTAAGTGGTGATATTAAGGAGCTGATTAAAGAGGAGGATGCTCAGAGAGAAGTGGAGGAGCGGTGAAAGAAAGAAGAGAGTAGGAGTAGTTATTTATTTTTTATTTATTTGCATTTGTATAGCGCACATGCAGCCCAAAGGCATTGTGGCGCTGTTACATGAAAGTGTAGCAAACATTTTGCTTTAAAATGGTTACATGTGACTGTGAGGTCTCTTAGTTGCAGGTACATAAGTCAATCATACATACACGGATTCAAGCAGACATAAAATAACATTCAGTTGGTATTCATATGAAGAGTTTGATTTTGATTGCTTTGCGGAAGGCTTGGAGAGACTCAATCATACTTAGGCAGGGTGGAAGGGCGTTCCATAGTGTGGCGGCTATCGTGGGAAAGCTTGATCCCCCTGCACAGGCCTTTTTGGTCTTGGGCACGAGGATCAGGTTGGAGTACCCCTCCCTGAGAGGTCTTGTGGCGGTGTGCTTGACAATTCTCTGGACAAGATATGGGGGAGCAACATCATGAAGGCCAGGGAAAGTGTTTTGAAGATGAGTCTCTGTTTGACAGGGAGCCAATGGACCTGCCTCATAATTTCAGAAATGTGTTCTTTTCTTGAGGTCCCACTGGCTGTCCTAAGGGCATTGTTTTGAGCCAGTTGTAGTTGGCCAGGTTTTTGCAGGAGGTCCCAGATAGGAGGGCATTGCAGAAGTCGAGTCTGGAGCCAATTATGGCCCTGGCAATGGTAAGGCAGTTCTGTCGTGATAGGAAGGGTCTGGCTGCATTAATAATTTTGGCGTAGTAGGCTGATGAGGTGGCAATAGAATTCACTTGTCTGTCCATGGTGAGGTCAGAGTCTAAGTAGACGCCAAGTGTTTTAACGTTGTTAGATACCTTAATAGGTGTGTTGTCAATAGTGAAGGAGGAGTAGTCCTGACTGAGGTTACCCAAGGTGGTGGATGAGCCGATAAGTAGGATTTCCGTTTTTTCGCTAATAAGGCATAGCCAGTTGTCCGCCATCCAGGATTGGATGGTCGAGTAGATGGTAGTGAGATTAGACATGTCTGTCTTGTAGTCACCTGTGAGGGGGATTAGCACCTGTGTGTCATCCGCATAATTGGTGTATGAGATGCCCATGGAATCCAGGATGCTAAACAGAGGTCTAGTGAACAGCTTATATAGCGTTGGCGCTATACATGCCCCTTGTGGGACTCCACATTTGATGAGGCTAGGGGTGGCAGAGGCTGAGTCAGAGAAGACTTTCATAGCCCTTTCTTGGACAAAGGAGGTAATCCAAGCACAAGCTTTGGGGGAGAAGTTGGCAGCAGATGCGAGATGGCGGCAGAGGGTGTTGTGATCGACCAAGTTGAACGCAGCAGATAAATCAAGAAGCAGGAGCAGTGCCAGTTTGCCTATGTCTCTAAGGTCATCCATTTGGTTCTTTAGGTCAAGGAGATCCGTTTCCGTGCCATGTCATGGGCAGAAGCCAGATTGCCGCAGGCCTAGGAGACGATTCTCTTCCAGGTAATTTTGTACTTGTAAGTAGGCTGCTTTGTCCAGAATTTTTAACAGGAATGGGACCGTTATGATGGGTCTATAGTTCCCAGGGATGGTAGGGTCAAGTGACTTATAATAGACAGCAAACTTGGACGTGGAAATACACCCAGATTATGCAAAGGGCAGGTTTATCCTTTTTGGGCAGCCTCGCTAATTAATGCATACAATAACCTAATGTTATGGGTCGTTGCAGAACTGCTTCGAAAGCTGATATGGGTGTCATGAAGTATGTTATTCTCTTCCACCCAGTTCTGGAGTGATTTTAACACAAAAGTGGTAAACAGTTTGCCAGTAAAGTCAAGCAAGGATAATAATCTATAATTTGCTGGGGTTGGTAAGAAGCTATGGGGAAAACAGAATAGAAGAAGACAGAGGAGAACATTGAAAGAAGGAGCTTGACAGGCACTAAGTACATTGAGTTGACAGAGATTGTTAAAGAGACAGGGGTGACCTCTGAGCATGCACACTGTAATAGTGAAAGAGTGGAAGAGGAAACATGTGGTGGATCATTGAGGCACTGAAGTTGAAGCACAATCAAACTGTGAAGAGGAGAGGGGGGCTAATGAAGTTACCCCTAGGGATGAAGGACTGGTAGGACGTCAAAGATTAGAGAGTTGGCCGGTGGGAAGTAAGGGTAGGACTCTGAAACAGGGTGGTGTTGAGATCCCTCAAACAAACCCAGTGAAGCCAGTGTAGTGTCCCCTTCTGCCCAACGGAGACTGGTGTCTCTCCAAGCCTCTGGCGCCATTATACTTCCCTTGAGCACTTTGTTTTGTCGCTGGTGCTCTGATCCATTAATCAAGGGGACGCACTTTTCTTTCCCCCTTTCTACCACTGTATATGTAAGAAGGAAGATTAAGAAAGCTGGAAGACCATGAAAGAAAGACATACGGGGAGGAGTCTCTGAGAGGCTCGCATCTAGAGGCTGGGAGTGACTTTTATAGTGTCAAGGTGGCAAAAGGATTTTAAACCAAGGTCCAGGCACAACCAAACACCTTTCCTTGACTTTGTTTTAAGAGAAAGAGACATTCAAAGGGGCAATATCCAGAGGAGGAAACCTGGGGTAGAAACTGAATCATTGAAGAAACTATCCTGATTATTATTAAAATTATTTTTTATTTATTGTTTATTTGTACAGCCCTTACACACCAGTGAAGTGCTTCAAGGCGGGAAGGGAGCAAGGGACTACAGTGGTTATTCTTAGGCCTTGAAGTTTACGAATTATGTAAGAAAAAGTAACTAGCGTACTAGGCCTGACAGCATTTTTCCTAGTGCAAGTGAATGAAGTGTTTCAGGCGCAACCAAACTAGAGAGGGCAGACAAAGGGGGGACAAGACGGAATTTACTAGTCCTAGTTAATTCGGGTTATGCAAGTGTACAGAGAGACGTGCGAGGGACGGGGGGAGGGGTGAACGCAGTCCAGCAGAGCCCTGGGTTAAGTACAGAGAGGTTACACCTCTCATGAAGCGTATGCTGCAAGTGCAGTAGTCTGCACATAGTACAGAAGCCTGGAGGCAAGTGCAAAGGCTGCTGGGGGAGCCTGGGACCGCTGAGGCTCTGAAGGTGAACTAGGTTACCAGTCAGTAGAAATTGAACAGAGTTAGGAAGGGAAGGAGGAGTGAGGCAGGAGAGAAAAAGAGAGGAGGTTAGCAGGGGAGAGGGAAAGAGAAGGAGGAAGTGAAGAGGAAGGTCTTGAGCAGTTTCCAGAATTTAAGGACCTCTGGCTCCAAAAGAAGAGAGGCAGGTTGGCTGTCCCAGAGGAAGGCACCTACAGAGTATAAAGATCTACCCCCAAATATCTGCTTAGAGAAACGGCTTACCCGCAATAAGTTGGAAGAAGACGAGTGGAGGGATCTAGAAGGAGAGTATTTAGGAAGAGAGCGTTGAAGATAGAGTGGGCGCCAGCCCCAGAGAGCCTTGTGAACTATGCAGAGAGTCTTGAACTTGATCCTAGCAGCCACAGGGAGCCAGTGAATGGATTTCAGTGCCAGAGAGATGCGGTCCCTAGGCTTGACGGCAAGGATAAGTCTTGTGGTTCTGTTTTGGATGTGTCGTAGCGGGCAGAGAGTAGGAAGATTGTAAAAGAGGATGTTGCAGTAGTCTAGCCTAGAGAGAAGCAGGGCTCTGGAGATGGTGACACTTTGGGGGAAAGTCAGAAAAGGTAGAATACCTCTGAGAAGGTGCAGCTGATAGTGGGACTTTTGGGAGCTGTCCAAGATGTGAAAAGAAAAGGAGAGAGTGGAGTGGAAGATGACCCCCAGATTTTTATCTCACTAGTAGGTGGAGGCACAGAGCCGGCCAGTGAGAAATTGGAAAAGTGAGAGCAGGGGTCCCAATGATGGCGATCTCTGTCTTACTGGCATTGAGGCAGAGATCATTAGCAGAACACCAAGACTGAATTACAGAATGACAGTAGGAATGAGCGAGGAGGAGAAAGAGTCTGAGGGTAGCCTGAAAGAGAGCTGTGTGTCATCCGCATAACACTAAAAGTTAGAGGTGACGGTAGATATCCTGTGGCCCAGAGGGGCCATGTAGACATTGAAGAACCATGGTGATAGGTTAGATCCCTGAAGGACACTACAGGTAGAGAGAGTGATAGAGGAAAGGGCCCAAGTCCACCTGGGAAGGACAGTCAGTGAAAAAGAAGGCAAGCCAGGGCCCAATCTCTGATAGCCAGGGTATCACGGAGATGGGAGATAAGGATGTTGTGGTTTACCGTGTTGAAGGCAGAAGAGAGATCGAGAAGAATGAGGACAGAAGGAGAGTTAGATTCAAGATTTGAGAGCAGGTCTTCACGGGTGTTCAGAAGAGCAGTTTCCATGCCTCTGGATGCTCTAAAGCCAGATTTATGGTCATGGAGACAACCAACAGATTCAGTGTGGAGAGTAAGTTGTGAGATAGCTAATATCTCCAGGAGTTTGCAATGGAAAGGAGTGATAGAGATCGGGCAAAGGTTTGCAGGGATAGAAGGGTCAGCAGAGGGTGTTTTGAGCAGAGGGTGCACAAGGGAGTGCTTGAGAGAAGTGGGAAAAACCCCAGTGGTGAAGAAGAGGTTGTAGAGGTCAGCCAAGGATGGAGTAAGATAATCAATGTTGTCCTTGATGGTTTTAGGAGGGCAAGGGTCAACCTGTTTGGAGGAGGCTTTCCATGTACCTGACTTGTCTAGAGCCCTCCTCAGGTGTGACAGGGGAGAGGGAGGAGAGAAGAGGGGAGTTTCCCAAGGGGGGGCTCATGAGATGTGGCTGCAGGCAAGGATGAGGGGGAAAGAGAGGACAGGATGTCCTGTATTTTAGCAATGAAATGTGCACCCAGGCCGAGCAAAGGGCCTGGGTGGGTGAAGTAGAGGAATAGGTTGCTGTAGGATTGGCTAGTTCCTTGCAGACATTGAAGAGTTCAGCTGTGTTTTTAGATGCCGCTGATATGCAGGCTTCAATATGGACTCTTTTCTTGGAGAGGATGCAGAGTTTATATTACCTTTGAAGAAGGCGGCAGGCCAGTTTGTTAGATGGTGCACCTGAAGATACCCATTTCCGTTCTGCTGCTCTTCACTTTCATTTAAGCGCAGCCAGCTCGGAGTCATACCAAAAGTTGCACTTTTTGGATGTCTTCAGGCGGACCCTCATGATGGGGGCGTAAATGTCAAGAGTGTTGGAAATGGAGTGGTGAAAGATAGAGAGGGCTGTGTCAGGGTGGGAGTCAGCTGCAGCAGTAGAAGGAGGAGAGTAGGTTGGAGGCAAAGGCAGCCACTGTCACTCTTTTCAATGGTTGGATGACCTTGAAGGCAGGAGGTAGTGAAGGGAGTGCCAGTGCCAGAGGAGAAGAGAGCTTCACGTGGGAAGAGAGAAGAGAATGGTCAGTCCAGGAGAGCGAGGTAGTGAGAGGGATAGAGAGAAGGATTTCTGTGGGGATGAGAGCATCTAAGATGTGGTCAGCGGTGTGTACCGGGTCAGAAGGAAGAATGGGGAGAGAAAGAGAGTCATAAAGTTTGCAGAAAGGGCCTGAAGAGTCAGGAGAATCAAGGTTGATGTTAAGATCCCCAAGCAGGAGAGGCTGAGAGGAGGAGGAAAGGAGAGAGGAGACCAGGTCAGCCCATTCAGAGAGGAACAGAGTGGACTGGCTCGGCAGCCCATAGAAGGTGGCCATAGTAAGAGAGGAGACAGGCGAGAGAGCCTGCGGAGCAGGCTTTCAAAGGAAGAGTAGGTCTGAGTGGGAATGATGGAGGCAGGGATCCACTCGGGAAAGATCTGGGCTACTCCCCCTCCAGGTCTGTTAGGCATGGGTACAGAGAGGATCTTGTAGCCTTCAGGGAGAAGTGTGTCAACCAATCGTCGAGTGGGTTGGAGCGGTTGGGAGTTTTGCTGTTCCTATACTTTTATTTTAAAAAGAAACCATTCTGGAATGGTTTCGTTTTAAAATAAAAGTGTAGGAAGCAGTTGAAATGTGCACTTAAGTGCAATGCACTGATTGTTCCCGTTTTACAGCAGGCGCATGTGTTTGGGGGTTTGTAGTGTGGGTGGGTGGGGACATGGTGATGGGGTTTGTTGGGAGAGGTGGCAGGCCAGTAGGGAACATAGTTCCAATACTTCTTTTCGTACACTTTGACCACTTGTCAAAACTCGTGAAAGAGCTGTCCTTGAACCATGTCTCAGTGAGGGCTAGGACATTGAGATCCAAGTGTTCAGGGAGGTGGCAGATATCAGGAGTGCTTCACAGCAGAGTGAGCGTTAAGCGTGGCAATGTTGAGCAGATTGCTGTTTTTGAAAGACTTATGTGGGGGTACAGGGGATAGTAGTCCTCCCAGTAAGTGGCAAGATTGCCAGAGGGATAGTGGTAGGAAGGGGCAGAGGAGCCAAGGCAGACAAAGATGTCGGTGAGGGGTGTGTAGGCAAGGCAGCCAGGACAGTACAAGATGGCAAGGCAGCTAGTGTAGGGGGGGCACAGGGGACAATAGGGCCCCAGAAGCAGTGGCTGCGGATGGCAAGGGCACCAGAGTGGTGGTGGCTAACGAGGTTACCAGAGCATTTGACACCACCTTTGTTACCTCTATAAGTGTGTATTCCCCAAATAAACCTTGAATAGCTAAGAACTGTTTTTTGGCCATTGATTTTTCTCTGTTCGCCTTGTGACAAAAGGGGGTTCAAATATCCGTATCTAGCTAGAGATGATCTTTCTTGTCAAAGGCGATAGGCCTCGGTCTCTGGGAAACTTATCTGCACACCTTTTGCCCTCGTGCCATGTGCCAACCAGATCAACGGGTATAGATGGTGATCGTTCCTTCAAGGCTCTTGCTGGAAGGCTTCCTCTTTGCCTATGCGCTGGATCGCATCCTGTCACGGGTCATTCAGAGGTCCAGGGAGAACAGGCCACTGTGATCCTAATCAATCCATAATAGTCCAGGGTGACAAGGTTACCCCTTCTCCGGAACTTTGCATTGGAACACCCACTTCTCCTTATAATGAACCCTTCACAGCCGTGACACCAACGTTTATCTACAACTACATTGATTAATTTACTAACAACTTACAATTTCAATTCAAACTCCTACAAAATAAGGGAATATGTTCCAGTTTGACAAGAGAAATGTAGCTATCTCGTCATTCCAGGTTGGCTACATAGATAGGCCACTGGCACACATTAATGTCCTGCTGCAACGAACACAATGTCTCCCCAATGCAAGTTAACCTGCGGAAAATCATGGAATTCCTCTCTGATGGATTCACAGTGGCAATGCCTATTGCAACACTTCATGTCCCTTTGTCTTCCACTAATGCTTTTCCGGCTATGTGGGTCGACATATTAGAAATCAAAGTCTTTGTGGTGCATCTACTAAAAGGAGTCCTGTTCCGATGCCCTTCAGAGTTCCGATTTCTCCCTGGGATCTGGCCCTGGTTTTGTGGATCCTCCAATGCTTCCTGTTTTGATCCTTAGAAGAGTGACTTTCCTGAGAACTCACGCAGACTTCCGGCCTAAAGTCTGACTGGATTCTGCATGCACCAGGAGTTGGCCATCTCAACTGGTTGTCCCAACCCATTCTCTTTGGAAGAAGAACACACCCTTGATGTAGCAAGACGACCCATCTGGTTTCTGTAAGTCCAACACTTTGCCTCCTGCGGAGGTTCAGGGAACAAGCTACCTTCTGGGACTCGGAGCTGTTGGATCCGCTCAACCATCCCTACATCCTATTCTCAAGCTGAAGGACCTCTACCATGCCTCATCCAAGGTGGCACCTTGGGGACATAGCGGGATCTTGAGCGCAGGCCCATGACGATTCATGTTCTGCTATTTTAAAGGTTCTAATACCGCGCACTGTTGCCACCTGTTTGGTTTTTGGCACTCTAGAGACATGTGCAACACTGCCACGTGGGCCAGTACCCACACCTTTATGCCACACTATTGACTGTCCTCAGGAAGTTCCTTCGGGTGGTCAAGTTTCCTAATCGCTGGCACCTCCCCAAGTACTATATATCAAACAAAGAGAGACATTAAGCCATTTATCGACGTGTTGACCTGACTTATTACGCAATAAAAGCTGGACAATCCTTTGACAAAGGATCAATCATGTCTACTTGTTACCTTTCTTTGTCCTACCCAGGTCGCTATATATTAGTACTTTGAACAAATAGGTACTAAGTTTCAAAAAACTTTGACAAAACTAAACCACAAAACAGTAATTCATAATTTTATTACATATACATCACGCAATATCTAAAACATGTAAAATTTGTAAAAAATTCCTAAAACCTTATACAAATATAAAATACAATTACAAAACCATACAATACCATACAAAACCCAGTGTTGTATTTCAACCTTGTAACCTCCTGCCTATACAGAACTGAATAGTGTATAGTGCCTACAAGAACATTACCTTTCCTAAAGAAAGCACAATGGTCGGTAGCCCACAGGTTCCCTTTTAAATACTGGATACCTTGTGTTTTCTACTCTGTATATTAATACCCTTCATAATGCTACTCAAGGGTTTAGTCACAACTGGATTTACAATGTTGTTTGTGTATTGTCACGAACTCACAATACTACTCAATTGCCCAACATGTTTCGTCCAACAATTCAGTTCAATATAGTGCTCAAGAACTTCATCAGGGGGACCATCTGTACCCTTTAGCTCTCTTAATGCCTATAAGGTTGTTACATCACTTTTCAACATTTCACCCTCAGTGCCGCTCAACAATTACAATTCAGACTATATTACAAACACAGTTCTTGACCTGGGGAAGCAAAACGTAGGAAAAAATGACAAGAAACAACAGTCATTAGTACTTCAGTAGCTGTTGTACTTCCTAGTTGATACCTAGGTTTATCAAACTAAGGCTTACCGTGTCACTCCAAGAGTTCCAATTAACCACGATACCATAGGGGAGGGTCCCAACATATATGTCAGACCACTCAAAACCTAGAGAAACACAAGCAAAAAAGCACTTCCATGTGGTGAATAATCTCCATGCGAAACTACTTACAATCACTTTTCTAACGCGGTGTGCTCGCTATTCTTAACACCTCTTAGCCAAAATTACCATTAAAGAAACGCCATAAGTTGGTCCATAGTGCTTGAACTCCGACTTAAGGGTGCTTACTATGTTTGTACCATTAACTAATGGAACCACCTCTACGTGGCGAATCGGTCACCATCATCCACCTTCTACATTGTGTGCACCACACCTTCTATGTACTGCATTCTCTGATGTACAAAATGCCAGCAAGGGGCACACTCACATACCTTTTATCAACGGAACTTAAATCTCACGTTGATCGGTTGTACTTCGTACATTTGCAGCTCGTTTTTTTTCGTTAACATCGCTTTCACTTGTGAAGCTGTAATGCGTTCTTGTCCATGACAAGTGTATTGCCGAGTGAATTGTCTACACCAAAAAATGGGAAAATACACCACCTTCATCAAATCGTCACAAGCGTCATGGTGCGAATGCTCCCCTAGATCTCCATTCTATGTACAAAGTGCTTACCTCATCCACGAACTGCTACGACCTCGTCTGTCTCTTCTCAAACCGTGCTGTGCGCTAACGATATTCAGACACAGTAGATTATATCCGGGTTTCTAGCACCACGTACGCACGATTTGTTCTACGTCACACGGTGTGAACGTCTGTATCACGTGGAAGTTCACGTGACCGATTGTGTTTGTCTGGCTCTAATAGTTAACTCGTTGTAGCCCGTGCGAAGGACACCAAATCCGACCCTCTGTCTGAGTGATGCACGACACATCGCTCGACAGACCACATGCCCGCTGAACAGTCTTGCATGTACACTGGGTACCATCAACATGGTGAGTTTCAACGTTTCAGGTATAATTACTAATACCTCCCGCCTGTGTTATCTTCATTCCATCAATTGCCATAATAATACAGGTAAGAATGCAGTGGACCGCTATAGGATTCGTTCTCCTTGCAGTCCTGTATGGATCTACACTATCCCCGGTCTATGAATAGCTCGTCCCTGCCATTGGATCATCCAGAATTAAAATTTCCAATTGTTTAATTCGTTAAGCCCTGCATTCGCTGAGTCAGTTAAAAAGATTAACCATTGTTCTTTGTATTGGAGTTTCCTTAAATCTGCTTCTGTGTTATTAGTTCTTTCTGCTTGCCACAGTACCGTCCACTTCAGTTCCTCTACATTGTGGCCCATTACCATAAAATGGCTAACCATCGGAGCCAATATATTCTTATTACGGATACAACTTCTGTGTTCTCCTATTCTTGTGATCACTCTTCGTTCAGTCATGCCTATGTACATTTTCTGGCATGGGCACCATACTGCATAGATCACATGCGTTGAATTACAATTTGTGAATTTGGTCTGTTGCCACATTTTTTGTAATTTCAAATCAACCTCTTTTGTTCTCTCCGCGTGTACTTGCAATTGACACATTTGCCACACTGCGCATGTCCTACTAGTAAGGGTAACCCCCAGGCTTGTGTAACACTAATTTGATCTTTCAATTTCAGAAAAACATCATTCTTCGTTACTAGTTCATTTAAATTAGAAGCTCTCTTGTAGGCACATAAAGGCCTATTTAATGGGCTCTCAGCTCCTGTAAGAATGTGCCAGTTTTTTTGACAATCTTGATAACTTCATTGCTTCTTTCGTTGAACGTGCTAACAAACACGATCTCTCTCTTATCTGGATTTTTCGGATGGTACTCTAGTAATGCGTCCCGATGGTTGTTAGTCGATCTTTTATAAGCTCTCTTTACGATCTTCTTCGGGTATTTTCTACTCAGCAATTTCATTTTTAATGATTCTGCTTCCTCCTGAAACGTTGTGTTCAATGTGCTATTCCTTTTTAACCGAAGGAATTGCCCAAATGGCAAATTTTCTCTTGTGTGTCTCGGGTGGAAACTGTTAAAACTTAACAAGGCATTCTTTTCTGTTTTTTTGTGAAAGGGTTTCACTTGTAATATGTTCTGTACTGTATCCACCCAAATTGTAATATCCAGGAAGTCAATTTTTTCCGCGCTGTAGGTACAGGTGAACTTCAAATGTCTATTCTGTTGGTTGATCCATTCAAAAAATTCTAGAAAGGAACTCACAGTACCTTCCCATACTATTAGGATGTTGTCGATGAATCTACGCCATAATGCGATTTTACAAAAATATGGATTGGTGTTTTGATAAATGTGTTGTATTTCAAAATTTTCCACATATAGGTTAGCAGCTGTCGGTGCAACTGGCGACCCCATGGCAGTGCCATGGATCTGATGGTATAATTCATTATTGAACATAAAATAATTCTCTGTCAGAGCCATCTCGGCACACCATAGAATAAAGCTAATCGGTGTTACTCCTGTAGTCCTCTTGGTTAGTAAAACATTTTCAAGCACCTCTAATGTGTCATGTTGTGGAATACACGTGTACAATGCTACTACATCTAGGCTAACTAACAGATGAATGTCAGGGTCGAAACTCATATTTTCTATGGAATTGATAACCTCCATTGTATCTTGTATGTATGAAAACATCTCTAATACAAATGGTTTAAGAAATTTGTCTGCAAATTTTGCAAGCGATTCTAGCAACGACCCCATACCTGAGACAATTGGACGGCCAGGGGGTGCCAGTAGTGATTTATGAATTTTGGGCAGAGTGTAAAATTTAGGGATGGAGAGTCTGTGGACGATAAGCTATTCGTATTCCTGTTGACATATCCATCTTCTCCCAAGTGCTTTCTCGACTTTCTCTCGAATAAGATTCGATAATCTACCAGAAGGATCCTCTGTAACCTTAAAGTAATAGGACACATCTCTCAATTGTCGTTCGCATTCTGTTATATAAGCTTCTCTATCTAGAATCACTACAGCACCACCTTTATCTGCCTTGCGTATGATGATACTGTGATTTTTTGCTAGTGATTTTATAGCTTTTCTCTCTTCTTTACTCACATTTTGAAATTTAGAGGGAACATTTGTATTTTCCATTTTATGCAGATCTTGCCACACCCGTCTGGCAAAAACTATGGCCTCAGGTGTATAGCCAGCTACCGGAGGATCAAAGTTGGACGTTTTATTTAGCCCACTCTCATTCACAGCCTTTTCAAAATCTTTATCCATAAAGTACTGCTTCAAGAGGATCTTCCGCAGTAACTGTTCGATCTCAATTCTAGTTTGAAACTTATTGTAATGCGTAGTAGGGACAAATCCTAGCCCATGATTTAACACTCTCTCCTCAACAGCGTTAGGAGTATATTCCGCAGTAACTGTTCGATCTCAATTCTAGTTTGAAACTTATTGTAATGCGTAGTAGGGACAAATCCTAGCCCATGATTTAACACTCTCTCCTCAACAGCGTTAGGAGTATATTCCGCAGTAACTGTTCGATCTCAATTCTAGTTTGAAACTTATTGTAATGCGTAGTAGGGACAAATCCTAGCCCATGATTTAACACTCTCTCCTCAACAGCGTTAGGAGTATATTCCGCAGTAACTGTTCGATCTCAATTCTAGTTTGAAACTTATTGTAATGCGTAGTAGGGACAAATCCTAGCCCATGATTTAACACTCTCTCCTCAACAGCGTTAGGAGTATATTCCGCAGTAACTGTTCGATCTCAATTCTAGTTTGAAACTTATTGTAATGCGTAGTAGGGACAAATCCTAGCCCATGATTTAACACTCTCTCCTCAACAGCGTTAGGAGTATATTCCGCAGTAACTGTTCGATCTCAATTCTAGTTTGAAACTTATTGTAATGCGTAGTAGGGACAAATCCTAGCCCATGATTTAACACTCTCTCCTCAACAGCGTTAGGAGTATATGCGGATAGATTGACTAATAAGGATGATTGCTCCGAGTCCTGCGTTCTTCTGATTCCCATTCGTTCATTCTCTCCCCAAGTACTGCCAGTAGATGCATTCTGAGGAGTAATGCCAGGTCCTGAGAATGCTTCTACTAAGTATCAGAGGGTGTTACAAGATGTCTGCTTTCTCTATCTTCATTAGTAAGGACTGTGGGGGAATTATGGGAAGACAGAGGCTGTTCGCGAGTGACATATGGTAATCTGCATTACTCCTGGTGCACCTGCCTCGCTACTGTCTGTACCGCGCTCCCTCCTCTCCCTTTCCAAGTCCATCTGCCTCCTGGTGGAAAAAGGTAAAAACGATAGGGGAGAAACATACTCTTATAGTGGCGGTAAAATTGCATTAGTTTAGTACAAACATTGTTTGCAGCCTGGAAGGAGGCTAGTCTTCATTGTGATGTTCTTAATATAGCTCAGCGAGTCGTGCACCCATCACAGATATCTGTATGCAGCCGGTAGTTGCAGGTTTGAATCCTGGCGGCCCGACCGAACCCGTCATCATTCTCAGGTCGATAACTTGGTTGGGTAAAAATACGAACTTGTATTACAGCGCTTAGAAGTGGGAGCAATTTTGTCACAACGTGCTCTATAAAATGGATATCATTGGCAAAGTTGCAGCTGCCAGAGAAGTTGCTTTTCGATTCACATTATTATTTTCCGAAACTTCCAAATCGGCGTGTAGCCCTTTCTGTGTTCTTGTTTCCCTTGGTGTTGGCGCCGGCAGGGATAGCCAGCCACTTTGCTGCACCAGGCCTCCCCTAGCTCGAGAGTCCGTCCCGATGACATCCGGTAATAAGGGCATTCCTCCAGCAGGTCACTTGCAGTGCACACTCTTTGCTTCTTAGCGTAAGGTGGCATGGCTTGCCTTCGGCCCCCTCCTTAAGGTAGGCCCACTCTGATTTGTAGAGTCTGGGGCGGGAGGGGCTCCTTCTTTTAGTCATTTCTCCACATTTGGTGGAAACGGTATCTATTAACAACCTAATATGGCTGTAAGGTAGCTCAGCGGGTTGAGCGCGCGCTTCTGTGGTCTATGTTGGATATGCAGGTCGCTGGTTCAATTCCCGGTTTTGTCGACTGAGCCTTTTTCTAGGAATGTATGATAGCGGTAACAGTAGCAATGTCGTGTCACATAAAAACTGAAATCAGTTTCGATTTGGTAATCTTCAGAAATATTTAATTCCACAGGCATGTGGGAGGCAAAAACTCCCACAAACATAGCAACCTCTGCAACAAAAGAGCGGTGCCCCCTTCCCACGATTTAGCAGACTTTGTATAGATGTGTGATTGCATAGTGTACAATAGAAGAGGGCACTGGAAACGCCCATGACGTCATCAACGCGGCGCTTCTTCTTCTTCTTGCTGATAGATTTTATCCATCAGCTGTGATTTTTGGATACCAGGCTTGAGCCTCATTACTTCATCTTCTTGGGTTGAGTGTATAGTCGTGGGTTTGGTTTCGTCTTGGCCAGGCCAGTGTGGTCTTGTCACAGTAGGGCTGGTTTCAGAGGGTCTTCGCAGTGATGGACAAAGTGGCGACAAGCGAAAGCCTTATATTTCATGAAGACATAGTGCTGGAGCCTAAAATAGGGGCCCAACGTTGTTAGCCTTGCTAGTGGGTAAATAAACTTGCAGCTGGGTAGGGAGTGTGACATAATTAGGCTTGGAAGATGTCCAGAAGCGGAGAAGCGTGTGTGCCCTCCCTAACATTCCAGCAATGGAATATTCCGAGTCACTAATTCAGTTAACATGACAAGTATATGCACATGCAGTACATGGGCTATTCCTCACTTTCGATTCGCCCACTATGTTGCCCCAGCCAATATATGTCGGGCTCTTTGCAGTCTTACAGGCCCTGTGCTTTTATGACCAGCTCCTCTGTATTGCCCTTTAGGGATAGGCGTCACGTTCTGTTTTTATAACACAGTCATAACCGTAACCGGGAGGATAGCTCGGGGCAACGCATTTCTCTTGGAAACAAGACAATGCAGAGCAGCACGCACGGTTTTGCGCTTAGAGCCTGAACTCTGGCATGAAGTAAGCTATAAATAGCAATATTTGCCTTGCGTCCAGTTATACGGGAGGGACTTGCGTGTTTCTATCGGGCCTGGGACTGGCAGCACTAACTCTGTATTTCTTTCTACTGAGATGCATACATTGAGTAACAGTAGCAAGGTAATAACAGCGACTGTAGCGCTTAAAAGGCTGGGGAATCTGGCATACAGTGCTATGTACAAACGTGATATGTACAGAGCTTTTATCAAAACCCTGGTGTCTCGTAAAATCTATAACACATTATTAATTCACAATTGACTTGAGTTGTATGGAAAAACAGAGTAGCTATCAACAGGGATTAAACCTGATGTTAGCAAAGGTTCCATGCACAGTGCATTAACCAACTCAGGCTACCTCAGCGCTTTCTACCTCCATTTCTTTAGCATGCTGAAATACTGTCATGTTTCATATAGGGCAGTAAGAGAACAGGGCATCCACATATATGCAGTTACTGCCTTTGTAAGGTCAGCTCTGCATGGTCCAGACTGAACTACTGCAACGCACTACTCACTGGCACCTCTGAGAAAAACCTAAACAAACTACAAGTGAGGCAAAGCAATGCTCTCCGCGCCGCTCAGGACACCATTTCCGGAGCTAGAAGATCTGTTCACTGGCTCCCAGTCAGAGACAGGATCAAATCAAAATTCTTTCCAACACCCACTGATGGCCGTCCATCCATGCACCGCCATACCTTGCTCTGATGGTCACCAGGCGTGCTCCTGCCAGATACCTACGATCAGGGGACAAGTCCTAAAAATGATGGCGGGGGGACTTATCTACAAACGCAATGGGATTTGAGGTCGCCAGACATTAGCATATCAAGGTGACATATGCACATTTCATTAAATTGGCTTTGCATAACCACCCACATTGCACAGGACGAATGACATTTGCCTTTCATAAAATCAAGACACACACAAAACCAAGAGAGGATATCTGCTTCTAATAGTGTTTTGGAAAACGTTAAAAGGTGTGCATGTTTTAAACTCCAAGAACCAATACAAATGTTTTCCCTGGAACTTGCAGTAGCTTTAATTGTTTGTCATTGTTTATCAGGTAATAGTGCATTGGTGAAGTGTCCAGGGCCTGCGGAGCTGACTGTGGTTCGAGCTTTAATTCATAAATTCAAAAAGGACATTTAATGTTTCTCATTTTAGCTGTGGCAGAGGTGGAGGTTAGGGGGAGGGGTGAGTCCACCCTCTGAAAAAATTAGGTGGACTGTCCGCCAGCGTGTACCCTCGACTTTAGCCCTGCCTACGATCCACTCACAACCACTGCCTCAGTGTATCGAGATTTAAGCGCAAAAGTGTTGGCGGCTCCAGTTTACCGGCTGGCACTGCCACCCTCTAGAACAGCCTCCACCTTCCTTTGCGCAGGGAGGGAGCCCTCTTTCCACTGGTCAGGGAAAAAAGCGCAAAACTCACCTAACTAATCTCACTGTACTTGCTTGTCTACCGACATTCCTTTCACAGCTTGCTAACCAATTTAATTGTACTTACTTGTCTACTTACCTTACAGTAACAGCGCCTAGAGGCCCGTGGGCTTTGTGCGCTCTTATAAATGCAAAATAAAAAAAATACAATTCCTTCCACTCTGTCACTCCAGATGTGTCCAATGAGTTCACCCCATTGCACTTTAAAATCTTTAAATATAAACCCAATGCTCCCAGGATACATGCTTAATCTGCTAAATGGCACAATTCTGGAAACGCCACTGCTAATGGAGGGCATCTTGGATTGAATGCCCACTCCCACACGTAGACATCAGCAGTGTTGATTGATTTTATGAATGGGTTGTGTAATTCTGCATGTAAACCAGGCGGACCTGGCTGTCAATGAGGCTTTGCTTTACACCCATTCCTGAAACCAACCGTAGATTCCACCCCTGACATACCTGTGCGTGGCAGGCGGCATTTACACGATTCCCTGTAGAATACGCCTGGTTTTTGCGGTTCCAAAAAACATGCAGCTCTCAGTGCAGAATTGGGTCTCTCCACCTGCATGAAAATGTGATGTGGGGGCGTAGGCGCTGCACTTTTTGCACAGAGCGTATGTGGGAGGCGGATGCATTCTTTTTGCACACCATCACACAACGCCTTTAAACAACATAAAAGTCCCTCGGTCCCCTCTGCCTTTCCCACACTCTGTCCAACATATATTTTTCATCTCACAGTTCTTGATCAAACAGATTGCCACTGTGTACAAAGCACTATTGTCGTCCACAACCCACCTTCTGCTAACAATCTATGTTTGGAACCAAATACGTCCCTGCAGAACGCCTTCTCCCTGGTTGAGCCCCCTGTTCTTCAGAGCTGTGTGGCTTCTGTGTGTCTTATTGTCTACAGTCACAAGTTACTCTCCTCTGTTTACAATCATCCTATTGCTTTTGCTCACTTCCATTTTCAATGTCACTCCTTACTGAGTTACAGGCTTTTAGCGCTATATTTTCTCGAGCGTTTTCCTGCAGAGTACGTATTGCACATGAATGTTAAAGCTGTGGACATTGAACATCACCTCTCGATTTCTCAATCCATTTTAGATTGATTTGATGTCAGAGTTTCACTCCACTGACCCTGCGCTTCTCCAATTAAAAGCCACTTAATTCTCCATAGGTTCAAGGTTGTTTTAGTCTTGAAGATAAGAAACGTGTGCTTCTCGATTGAGGCTGATTTTCTGATGATATTGTACATGAATACCATCAGAGGGGCCTCTCGATACAGCCCTTCATGGTATCACGGCTGTGGTTACAAGACCCTCTATCCTCAGTGAAAGGAAATTTCTATGGGCAGCCGGGGCCTCGGTAGACTGCTCATTAAGTTATCATGGGAGCTGCTTACTGGGGAAATCCTCAGGCCTGGCTCCAGGAATTTGCATCTGTGTGGGCCAGGTTTGTGATCAGGGGGGCCCAATTGCCATTGGATGTAGGTAGATCCTTGATTCAGTAAAAACCTTTCTTCCCAGATCCAGACAAATGCATCTGCACAGCTCTATTAAATACAGTACAAAGCAAAAGAGAATCAAGGAAACTAGTGTTGCAACATCAATCTACCTATCTTCCCTTGCCACCTGTTCTCCCTTTTCTATTATATCCACTTCTCCTTCACCTTTCACCCCCCCAGTCACCTTCCATCACCCCCTGACCACCATGTCCATTTATCTCCACTGCCAACTACCCCCAAAAACCCTCACCATGTGTTTCTTGGCCTGACTGGGGAGAATCAAGGGTGATGCTTCCTTCTCTGCCAGGGCTGAGCAAGATACCAGTGTTTGTTCCATCTCAGATGGTGTGTTCTCAACAATGCCTTCCTGAACACTGTGGCTACTCCCAGTAGGCCTTGGAGGAGGTGCTTGTGGTTCTGCCACCTTGTTGTGAAAGACAATTCCGCCCCTCCAGTATACTGAAGCAAGGAATAGGACATTTTGGGCCTCATTACACGGTAGGCGCTAAGGGATTACCGGTAACGGTAAGGTCACCGGTGCCGGTAATCCCTTAGCGCCCTACTACAAGGGCCCATCAGCGGGTCCCATCCTTAACGCCTGGTCTGACCAGGTGTTAAGGACGGGACCCGCTAAGGGACTTCAGAGCTAATAATGGGAATGGTATTTGACATGGGGATTTACCGGGTCCTCCAGGGTCGGAATGACCCGGTAAGTCCCCATACCGCCTACCCGGTATGCGGTAAGGGAGTAGCCATGCCGCTAATAGCGGCATGGTTAGCTCCTACCGTGTAATGAAGCCCTTTGTTTCTTAAAAAATCAAATTTCGAAGCACTATTCATTTTTTTGTTGCATTTTTGCAAAACATTTTAATTCAGTTGAGTGCACAAGAAAGTGCTAGCATGCAGGAAAGAGAGCCAGGGTGGGAGGCATGGGGTCAAGAGGCTGATGGTGCAGGTGAAAGGTTTTCTGTCTTCCTGGTATCGCCCCCGGTGGGGCTTGACAGGGAGTAGGGGCCCTTGCTCCCCTGCCACTACCCTATACGTCATTGTCTGCTACAAACTGTTTACTTACTGGTTATTATATGCAGTTGTCCATTAGGGTTTTTTGTTTGATGCAGTAACTTTGATTTGGTATTGAATGTAACAATTTTGTTCAATAAATGTGGCCTGATATTTTCAAAGAAAGATGTGTGTGTCCTTGACAGGTCCTGACACATGCGTTGCCCATTTCAACCATGAGTGAGACTTTTTAAAAATAGCTTATACTGTGAACTGAATCACTTCCAGGGGCACCTAATGTTGGCAAGTAAGGCACAGTGTGATGACATGATTTGCCCAGGATCACATACTTTGGTTAAGTGGTAAAGCCAGAAATTGAGCCTATCCTAAAATTCTGAAACTTGACCACGCATCTTCCAAGTTCAAGTTGATACAAATATGTGTTGAAGTTTGGTTTTGAATAACTAAAATAATACTCAATTTTATACAGATTACTTTAAAAAGTCACATGATAAACCAACCTGACAATGTATGCATCATTGCGGAAATGTGTTAATGAAAAACAGTAAGGGAGTCATTTTGTTTTGAACCCTAAATTGCACAGAGGGGACCACTCATGTTTGCCATTTTTTGCAAAAGGGCCCCTCCATGCAATTTTAAGTTTTTCCGCCTAGTACTGGAAAATTAAAGAATAAAACACTGGCAAATATCGTCTTTGTGCTTCACTTTTCTACTACGTGCCCAGAAAAGTGCAAATCCCTCCCACAATTAATGATTGTGGGATTCCTCCACAATGGTTTCTTTTGGAATCTGCCTGCTTTTTCCAGGTGTAAAGTCAGTCTGATTCCATAGGAATCCATTGGTTTTTCCGCCAAAATAAAAATATATGCTGGTGAAAAACTAATTGGATTGGGCAGGGGGACCTGTAAGAGCAGGCACATTTGTTAAATCCAATCTGCTTTCCATCCTCGACTGCCAAATCATACAAAATCCTTCAGCACATAAAAAGTGTCTATAAATGCTTTTAGCACCACTTTTCCACTCCGCTTGACTTGGAAAAGGACACCCTATGGTTGTAGCTTTATTTTGCTCAACCTGAATGGAAGCCTACAAACTCCAGCATAGAAATTAATCCTAATTTGCAAAAAAATCTCATACAACGTCATTGCGACACACAGCTTGTTCTGGATCACCTTAATTTCTAATCACCCAACAATCATACAATTTTAAGAAAAAGGTGCCACAGCAATGGTCACTGCCAGTTACCATTTTCCATCTCTAATAACTTCCTGTTGTAAATAATCTGCCTCTGAGACACATTAAAAAGATAAGACCTCAATGGGAGGACCTTTGCAGCCCTGACTGTGTTTGAGGGGAGAGAGGCAGAGCTGGGAGAAGGGACATGGCCATTTGTCCCAGGTCCAAATGTGAAATCCACCTCTGATTGCACTCTTTAGGAAATTTTTAAATACTATATTTTTGTTTTAAAAGCTGTTAATATTTTATATTTTGCCAGCAGCATTACAGGAAACGCTCTCGCTCTTGTGTTATTTTCCAAGTGTCCATGATATATTTTCTGAGAGGCAAAGGTTTAGTGGGAGTGGGAGCAATCCTCCCACCCCCCTCCCGCAATCACTGATGGAGTCCCACAGCAAATCATTTCTATTTCCGGCACTGTCTAAACACCCAGCATGCAGGATTTTCATCATACTTTCCAAACAAGACCCACAATACACATGATGTATTCCGTTTGCATACAAACACAGTTAAGTTACTCAAACCGTATGAGGTTATCAATTCAGTACTTATCATTTAGAATCATGAAAAGTCCTGGCAGTTCCGGCAACTCTTACACACAGAAAAAGATGCACTCTACAATGGTCAGAACCCCACTGGTAAGCACGCTTGAGAAGAATATCTGAAAGTGGTGCATACTTGCCACCCTAGCCTTGTCATTTCAGGTGGGGCCTTGTTGGATCAACTCAGTGAGGTGCAGCTTGATTCCGTAGGCATAGCAAACAAGACACCCACATCTGTGCATAGACACTTTTACTGAGGGAGACAAACTGAAACAGAAACGCATTGACAAAGTGAACAGCTTGGGGTTTTGATTAGGCATGGATAGGCAGTTGCCAGTCACTGCCATAAGGGTAACACCTGGCCATAATATGGGAACAGCTGGGAAACCTTGCGAGTACCTGGGCATATAATGTAATTGCCCTGCAAATAGCTGTCTAATACATATGCACAAGCCAAAACTGTTGGCTTTGTAAATGCTTGTTTTGGAGAGGACTCCAGTGCAAGGAACTGAGGCATTGACACAGATATCTACATATATGTATAATGGAAAATATGTTCATTTGTTTGTTCCTCATACAATTTCACACCGTTCAGCCAATCTGCACCTTATTTTGCACACTTACCTGTTAGGACTCTCCAGATGTCACTGGCTACATTACATGTGGACACCCCACTCCATTCCCTGGATTTAAGCTTCTGCCACATGAGGCGTTTGGCTAGAAGTGGCAAAACATCAAGGTGGTCGTAGAAGGACCAGGCAGAGCAAATTTCAAGTCTCTGGACGCGAGGAACATAAGTTCAAGGTAAACCACATTTCCAGGCCCTAGGATGCACGGTTTCTGAGATATATGCACCGCAACGTGCAAAACATCAATGTGGTCATAGAAGGACCGAACAAAGCTCATTTTAACCGTCTCTATGCCAGGATCGAAACCCGAAGGCTCAAAACCCACGTTTCAAGGCCCTAGGGTGCTCAGTTTCCAAAATATCTGCACCACAATGTACAGCAACATACTGCACCGCGCCAGGGTGAGGCGACAGGTGGGGAGAGCACACAGAAGGTCCCATTATGCTGCTCCCCTCCACGTCTGCTCCACGATTGTCAACAATTGATGACAGTGTTATTATGTCTGTCTACAGAACCTGTGCGAAGTATGGGCACCATTTGCTAGTTGCTTATAAAAATCAACTGGCTGAAGACACACATAAAGAGATTTATATCACACCAATAGCTCATTTTCAGAGGCAATTAAGTAATTAAACACTCAAACGAATGCTTAGATATAACACTGGCAAGTCCTATACAGCACAAAGATTAGTGTTACTTTGTGATAGAACTTACACAGAGAGTTCCCAAAGGATACGTTTTGGCAGTGAGGGGCAGGTAGTTGGTAGTAATGCCATAGGCATTCACATAGCCATTGCTAGTCTTTGGGGGGGTAAATGACCAAACACGCCCATAGGAGGTGTGCTTCTCCTCACATCCTATCTCCATCCTATCTGTGTTGCACTGCAAGTGTTCTGACTTACACCTAGTAGGCAAAACTAAAAAAGGATGTATTTTTGTCTCTGAATCAATCATAACCACCGGCATTGCTCTGGTCAGCCTTCCATAACATTGTCTGCAAATCAGCCTTGGCCCTGACATTAATGTGAGCAGCCCTGCCTAAACTGCTAGACAGCTAGCCCACAAGCCCAAAAATTGTCTGTGGTTGCTTTTGTTGCAGTGCAGAGGGTACATGGCCTAGCAACTGAGACTAATCTGCACCTTTTGGTGATATGACCAAGAGTCATTTGCTAATGGCTTGTCCCCTTCTGTAATGGCACGGATATACTAAAGAATTATAGCATGAAATGTTGTGCAAAGAAATGATAGTGGTAATGTTTAATTCAAAGCGTTGTATCCATCACTTTTTCACTATACTGCTCTCCCCTCCAGAATTACATTTTTGTTACTACCATCCTTATTTTTTCGCTTATACTAAAGTAGTTAATGCAGCAGAATATATTTGTAAGGGTGCCCAGTCAGTTGATGCAGCTTCTACAGAAACCTGTGTGCAATCAACATCACCTGCCATTTGTTGTTTGACATAGTTAACCATTTTATTAAGTATGATGTGAAAAAATGCTATTTTCACACAAAAAATAAACATACTTTAAATTACAGAAACCAACTTTGCGACTTTAGGCTTGAGAAAATAGTTGTATGCAGCCTTCTTGAGTAAGCGCTACCTCACTTAGAGGTGTGAATGGCCCTTCATCTCCGTGGTCATTTGTGCTTTCATGGCTATGGGGCATCAATCATTGTCAAGGACAAGCAATCAAATCCTGGCCAGGCCTCCTTCAGTGCAGCCCATTAGAATGCTAATTTCTCTGCATTGCCGCATGTTTAGAGTTAAATGCCGCCCCCAATCCCCAAAGACTCCAAATGCCTCCACTCCCTCAGGTCCCACTTGCAATGCCTCCTATCTAGGGGGGCCAGGGGGATGACCTTGGGGGGGGGGTCTGGCCCCCTGGATCCCTCTGCTGGAGCCGGGCCTGGCAAATCCCCATGACGTATGCCATCTGCAAAACTGGAACTGCCATCCAAGGTTACATGTTCCAGAGATGTTTTCTGGCGCAACACAGAAAGCCCTGTCTCTCCCTCCTACTTGGTGAACACTTCGTTTGAACAATTGTCCAGATTTTGAATGTCTGGGGGTGGTTTATTCAATGAATCATTTAATGAGGAAATGAAGGGCATACATATATATATATACATATATGAAAAAACTTTGTTAAAGGGAAGTTATGGTTAAGTTGCACTAATAAAAACCTATGAAATTCAATGAAAAAATGTTGTTAAAGGGACGTTATGGTTACAAGTAAAACCGAAAAATCTCAGAAATTTGCCAGTTATGGTAAGATAAGAAACCACAACTCGCGTCACCAACGTGCACTGTTAAGACTAACACCCAGGACATCAAAGATGACATCACAAATGTCATTGATGACATCACTGATGACATCACATAACTGGGCCACTTGTTTTTGTTCACTGAGCTATCTAGGCCAAGTGGTTTTGTTCACTGACAATCAGAATATTAAAATTCAAAAGGTGCTATATATCTAGACGTTAACCTTGTCATATGTTCTTAAAGTACTTTACTTAGGGTTTGGTCTCAGCTCATGGTGCACATACATGGGGCAATACGCAGGCCTCAAACACACAATTCATTTGTGTATATGAAGATAAACTTTAATGTTAATATTATCTGATGATGCTGTTTCTTTCTTCCTTACTTTAGTTTCCCTGTATGTGCCTCTAATTTGTATGCATTGTGGGTCTTCATATGTATTGTTTGTACTAGCACAAGTGTGAAGTAAGTCTTGAATTGTTAGCTAGTTATTACATGTTTAACATTACTCAAAACTCTGACAAGGTAGCATTCATTATTTTACTATCCAAAATTACAAGATTATAAATATTGTACTTCTATGGTGCATGCTTCAGCCATTCCCTATATTTATGTGTGATTAGGTCCCTGTATTAACAACACTCCAATATAATGTTGTTTAGATGAGTACATTCTTTAATGGATAAAGTAGTTTTTGATAGGTCTCCTGATCATCCCTGACATCTTGTTACCAACATTATAAACACAACCACTTGTAGGGACTTTTCATCAAAATTCATTTCACATGTGATGTCATCGGAAGTGTACCGTAAGTGTGGCTGTTGGGCTGAGGAATACTTTGCTGCCTGGTGCTCTGCACTTTCCCTTCGGCAAGAGGAAGCATTTGTGTCGAAATGCTGTGACTGCTGCCTTGCACCTGAACTGTCAGCCGTGAAACCAAACCCCGCCCCCTGGCCAGATTCCCTCCTCCCTCCAGTACTCAGCATTCCATATTAACTTCTATGCTCACGCATCACGCGCGCGCATCGGAAGTGTGCCGTAAGTGTGGCTGTTGGGCTGAGGAACGCTTTGCTGCCTGCTGCTCTGCACTGTACCGTCGGCAAGAGGAAGCATTTGTGTTGAAACGCTGTGACTGCTGCCTTGCAGCTGAACTTTGCAGCCGTGACCCCAAAGTAAATATTTGGACTTTTGCATTGGACTCATTGGTCTTTACATTGGACCTCTCTTGTTGGCGTTCACTGCAACTAAACTCTCAATTTTTCCTGCTTTCAGCCCATCCCCCTGGCCGGATTACCGCCTCCCTCCAGTACCCAGCATTCCATATTAACTTCCATGCTCACGCATCGGAAGTGTGACATAAGTGTGGCTGTTGGGCTGTTAGGCTGGGGGCTGTGCTGGCGGGGCAGGGAGTCATGTTCACTTGATTGTGAATTGCGTGAGATGACATGACTCATGAAAGGTTGTAGTCTTTGCTATAAATTGTACTGAGTTAACTGTGTACTTGAATCTATAAAATAGCATTTCTGCGACCCTAACTGACTTTATTAGCCATTTTTTCAACAGTGCACTGTTTGTATTTAAAGTAACTGTTAAGTGCATCAGTGCCTGGCATTCTTGTCAGAAGGTAACTCGCAGTACCACAAGGGGCTTGTACCTCTGCATGTTTTTATAACATCTTCAACACCCCATTGTTTGCTATGTTAGACCAAGAGAACGTAATATTCACTAATTGCACGGATGACACGCAGTGTGTCATCCCGTTATCTGGATCACATGACTTGGATGTATTGGCCATTAAAAAATTCTTTACTATTTAAGCAATAGAAACCGAGCGCCGGGGGCATTACCGAAAGAGTCGGTAATGCCCCCGCAGCGAGGGTTCTATTGCTATTAGTATCCCAGCCCGCAAAATTTGCGTGACCGGGGTACTAAAAGCAATTTTTTTCTGTCCCGAAACGCTGCAGCGTTTCAATGATGCAGCGTTTTGGGACTGAAAAAAAAAACGACAAAGAAAATGGCCGCCGTCATGGAAAGGGAAAACGGAGTCTATTTTCCCTTTCCATGGCGGCCATCGGGAGCGGACGCGCTGGGAACACTTGTGTTCCCAGCGCGTCCGCTCCCGAAAGAGGATTAAAATAAAGGGAAGTGGGGTTGGGAGGGCGGGAATGGGACGGAGGAGGAAAAAATAAATAAAAAAGTACCTGCGTCCCCGACGGTGGGACGAGGGAAGCCCCCAGCCGTGTGGAGGCGCAGAGTGGGGATGGACCAGCTCCGAGTCTCCACACGGCTGGAGGCTTTCCTCGTCCCCAGCCGGGGACGCAGGATCAAGAAGGGTTGTTGGGGGGGAGGGAAAAATAAAAAAATAAAAAAGACTTACCCGAGTCCCCGGCTGGGGGCGAAGGCAGCCTCTCTCATTGGCTGAGGGGCTGCCACGTCCCCCGCCGGGGACAAAGGCCGTGGAATCCCGACGGAGGGATTCCCGGCCAGGTAGGGACCTGGTGAGAGCCAATCAGAATGCTTCTTGCATTCTGATTGTCTCTCGCCGGGGTACTAATATTGAAACCTGGATGGTTATCAATAAACTAGCATTAAACAAATCCAAAACTGAACTTCTCGTTATTGGTTCTTCACAGATATTTTAAAAAACTTGGTCCTAGTTGTCAGGCTCAGGGTCTAACTCCCCCTTCTCCTCACCTGAATCCTCAAAAGTGTGATCCTTAAGAACCGCTTCAGTCTTCTTCCGATCCTTCTTCTTCTTCTTGGGTTCTTGATCCTTGAGTTTCTGTCCCTTTCGCTCGTGTAAATAAGGTCTGGCCCCTCCGGAGGCCACCTTGACAGAAATGAGAATCTGCCCTCGGGGAACCCCGGGGGCCAGCCTCGCTCCCAGGGAAAAAGCCAGAAGGCAGAAAAAACCCTGGAATGATGGTGGTTCTCAGAGATGGTGTAAAGATCCAAAGACCAAAGTCTGCACAAAATACTGTCTGACTGGATAACAAAACTACTAATCAAGAAATGAGGAACCCGGGAAAGGAAGAAACTCAAAGGAAAGAAAGAAGGAAAATATCAGGAGGAAAGAATCTAGAACAGTTAAGAGAAAACATAAAGGAACAGACAGCTGTAAAAAAAAAATACACAGGCACAGTCTAGTAGACAGAAAATAGAAAAGAAAGCAGGTGTACTCCAGACGTGAGCGGCTCTACGCAAAAGGTAAGCCAGAGTAAGCAGATGGAACGAAATTGCCGTTCACGTCTAAGGTTGCAGGTGCAGCCGAGCAAGAACGGACAGGTTCCATGTACAGTAAAGTAAGAAAAGAAAAGAAAAGCAAACGCTACTTACGTGCAAGGCAGGCGATGGCAGCAGAGCCGAACGGCCAGGTGCCGTGAAAGGAAAAGTTTAGAAAACAAAGAATGGGAAAGCGAACACTGCTTACGTGTTAAGCAGGCGAAGGCAGCAGAGTCGAACGGCTAGGCACTGTGAAAGGAAAAGTATAGTAAACAAAGAAAGGAAAGGCAAACGCTGCCTATGTCCACTGCGGGCGCGGGCAGCAGAGTACACACGGACAGAACGCCGTGATAGAAAGATCACGGAGAAGAAACGTTAATAGACAGAAGACAGGAAGTAACGGACAGCTAGGGAGGGATGAAATTCCAGGGAAGGAAGAGTGCAAGCAACGCAAGAGTTTCAACAACTAGAGTAACGGAGAGTAACGGAGCGTAGTAACAGGAAGAAAACAGATACAACGCACAGGCAGGGGGTGGAGTCGGAACTTATAGGGCAGGACGCCATGTTTGTTGAGGACTAGAGTGTTAACATGAGCAAGTCAATGCCTCCAGTAGTTCCATAGTTTCCACCCGCAAGTCCTGACAGTATACCCCCTTCTCCTCGGGGGACCCCCAGGTTTACCCGGGTGGAAATTGTGAAACCTCTTTATCAGCCGGGGTGCATGTATGTGGCTCACCGGTTCCCAGGATCTTTCCTCCACTGGGTAACCCTTCCAATGGTCCAGGTATTGTAACCTACCCCTGCGGTACCGGGAATCAACCAAATAGGCCACTTCATATTCTTCTCGAATCTGGGTCACCTGAGTAGTCCCTCTGCGGACAGGTCTTTGGAAAGGGTCCTCCTTATGTTCCTTGAGCAAGGAGACATGGAAGACCGGATGCACTCTCTTGAGATAGTTAGGGAGTTTGAGCTTAAAGGCCACTGGGTTGATTTGTTGTACAATGGGGAAAGGCCCAAGGAATCGTGAGGAGAATTTGCCAGAATTAACCCATCTTGGTAAAAATCGGGTGGATAACCAGACTAATTGTCCTATCTTCCACTCTGGATTAGAGCTTCTGCCTTTGTCGGCCCATCGCTTTTGAGCTTGTTGGCTGAACAGGTGTGCATTCTTAGTGAGTTTGTGTACTTCATGTAGGTCCTTGAGAACTCCATCCAATGCGGGGATCTTGGTGGAAGGGGCACTGAGCCAGGGCAGATGTTGGGGATTATACCCATAAGTACAAAAAAAAGGACCCATCTGAATCGAGGTGTGAAGGGCATTGTTATAGGCAAACTCTGCTTGCGGAAGGAAATGATACCACTCTCCTTGCTGTGGGCTACAAAAACACCTTAGATATTGTTCCAGGCTGGCGTTCAATCTTTCAGTCTGTCCATTACTCTGAGGGTGGTAACCCGAAGAGAGAGCCCTGTGGATACCCAGATTCTGGCAGAGAGAATCCCAGAATCTAGAAGTAAATTGAGGCCCCCAATCAGAAACTACCGTCCGGAGCAAACCATGCAAGCAGACTATATCTCGGAGAAACACAGCCACAGTCTCAGAGGCAGAAGGAACTTGTTTGAAAGCAGAGAAGTGGGCTAACTTACTGAACGAATCAATAGTCACCATGATCACTGTCATGCCATTTGACAGGGGGAGATCCACAATGAAATCGGTGGAAATATGTTCCCAAGGGCGTTCAGGAAATGAGTGTTGTTGTAGTAGTCCTAAAGGCTTACCCGTCCGATGTTTGTTGGAGGCACAAACAGGACAGGTGGATACGTATTGACCAACATCCTTTCGAAGGTAAGCCACCAAAACCCCTACGTAGTAGGTTGTAAGTCTTTCTACACCTGGATGTCCTGTTAAGGGGGTATCGTGACACCAGGATAGGACGAGTTTCTGGAGCTTTTTGGTGGGAATGAACAGGGCCTTTTCATGGTAATATAACCCATCATTTCCTTGGATGATAGAAGAGGGTAGATCGGAGCCTGTTTGGTACTGGGGGATCAACTCTTGGAGAAAAGAGAGAGAAATATCAGTTGAGGCTTTCGTCAAACTGGTAAACCAAAGCAACAGATCAGGCTCTTCTGAAGACCCCTGCCCCCCAGACATATACAAAACAATTCTCAAACAAGGAACCCCCATGGAATACCACAGAAACCTCCTCAACCTCTCAATCTCAACAGGTAAATTACCACAGGCCTTCAAATCAGCCTACATCAACCCGCTACTCAAAGGCACAACAGGAAACGTAGAGGACTTATCTAACTATAGACCCATCTCCAACATACCTCACATAGCCAAACTGCTAGAAACGTACGTCTACCAAACAACCCAAGAATACATAGAAGAGCATGGCCTACTAGACCAGGCACAAGTTGGTTTCAGAGCCATGAGAGGAACAGAATCAGCTCTCCTCTCAATGTGGGACGGCCTAAAAACAAATGCAAACTCGGACAACAGTACCGCCCTGATTCTCCTTGATCTGTCTGCAGATTTCGACAATGTCAACCACACCATCCTCATAAAGAGATTAGAAGGACTAGGGATAACAGACACTGCCCTACTATGGATCAAATCCTTCCTAACAAACAGAACAGAAACAGTATGGATGAAACCTTTTAAATCCAAACTCAGAGAATCCACGTGCGGAGTACCACAAGGTTCATCCTTCTCCCCGCTGCTATTCAACATCTACATGTACCTACTAATCAAACTCATCAAAAAACACGGCCTCACATGGTACAACTACGCCGACGATACTCAAGTAATCTTCAACATACAAGATACCAGAGAAGAAAACACCACACTAGAGAATTGCCTTCGTGACATATTCAACTGGATGAACCTCAACCATCTCAAAATCAACCCAGGCAAAACAGAGATAATGATCATTTCAAAAAAGGGAGGCTACATAAACTACATCCCCTGGCCAAGAGAGCTCGGCACCACACCAGAACCATCATCAACTGTAAAAAACCTAGGGGTCCTGATGGATAACAATCTCACCCTAGAGCCACAAGTAAACTCGGTAATCAAGAAATGTTTCTTCCTCCTGCAAGCAGCAAAAATGATCCTACCGTTCCTGTCGTTTGCCAACAAAACACTTACCATCATCCCTCTGATCATGTCCAGAGTAGACTATGCCAACAGCCTATACCTGGGCATGGCCGAACGACTTCTAAAAAAACTGCAATGCATTCAAAATGCAGCAGCCAGACTCCTCCTCAAGCTACCCCGAAGAGAACACATCACACCCGCGCTAAAGATACTACACTGGCTACCACTAAAACAATTAATAAAGTTCAAGTCCATGTGCATCATGCACAGGGCAATACACAAACAAGGCGCAGAATTCCTAAGCGACAAACTATGCCTACATCAACCGACAAGAACACTAAGATCAAGCACCGACATACGCCTGGAACCAAAACCCTGCAACAGAAAAAACTCTGAGGATCCGCTATCTCCCACCAGGCACCCAAAACCTGGAATGACCTACCTAAGAATATACGGAACACAACAAACCACTGAGCATTCAAGAAACTCCTCAAATCATGGCTCTTCACAGGTAACCACAACGGAGACACACCAGAATGCACAGACATTAAAACAACGATGAAAATACTCCAATCCCGGCCACTCTCAATCTGGACAAACACTCAAACCAAAGAACTACCTGACAGAGCATAAGATATCATGGACAATAGCCACAAAAGGAAGGCTCTAGAGACTGAACACATACCTAGACACAGAAGAAAGCCCTCAAGTGACTCGCCCACTCGCACGTACCGGACGCGCCATATCCAGACCGGCAGACGCATTTAGATAGAATTGAGAATATTAGCATGGCCACACTTGGATGGAGTTGTGGACATTGGCCTGCGTCGCATCTAGAGGGGACTTTGAATGCTAGCATGCCCGCCCTTAGTTGGAGTTGTGAATATTAGCATGTCGACATTTGGACAGAATTGAGAATGTGAGCCTGCATCGCATCTAGATAGGTGTTATGCTTAATCTAAAATGGCGCTGGTGTGCAATGCATTCTGGGAGCGCTCGGAGCCATGATGGATATTTACTTCATACCGCAGTGAAACGCTGCCCCCAATTGCTGAGTGTTAGATTCACAGTGCTGAGACAAACATGCTTTCCAAACCTGGTATGCGGTCAAGGACATTTCTGCTGGGAAAGCTAACGTTGTTATGGCTTGCTACTGTTCTCCGTGGAGCGTGTTTTTAGAGAAGGGAGGCACTGCGCTTCTTGGGGGGAGCTCTCGATTGACCCAGCTGGCAACCGATGGCTGTTCCTCAACTGCGCAAGTGCAATTTCCAGAATGTTCGAGAATTGACTCCCCATTGTGGAGTGTGTGTATATATGCGGAAGCCCGGAGGTGGTCAGGTGAGACTTCAGCCGGAGAAAGGACACTTACGTCTGGCCCTCCTGTGAGCTGTGGTGCTCTCGGCCTGGCTGTTCCTGGGGTCTTCCAGCCGCTTCTGGACGAGATGAGGAATTCTGTTACGCTCACAGTGATGTATTTCCTTTTGACTTCTTTACTTCTTCTGTGATCTATGTCCATATTATTTTTGTGAGTTATTTCTATGTACTTTTAAGCTTTGAATAAATAGCCTTAAAGAGCTGCTTTATCTTCTAAGAGTGCGTGGTTGTGAGTTATTGTGTCTGTCTGTCTGTGGTTCAAAGTATTTGCTCTATAATTGCATTGATGATTTATGGTTGTTCCGTGCACTTTTGGGGGAGAGCAATACATTTTTGGCATCACGAACAGGATACTTGTGATGAGTTGTTCCGAGTAGCCAAGAATCTGTTGAAACGTAGATAGGATTTGGCAGTCGTGTAAGTGAAGTTTTTGAATAGTGAAGTTTTTTTTCTCTCTTTTGTAAGTGTTTGAGTGCCTGTGGGAGTGATTGCAGTGTGGAAAAGAAACTATATAGATTCAACGAGGTTTTGTTTTGTTTGCGATAATGAGTAGTTTGTTCAAGAAGAAGAAGGTAACCGCTGGCGGTGACTGTTCGGATGTTGTTATTCCAGGCTGGACTAAGAGTCCACATGATAAATTGGCTCAGGCATGGGCATGTGGTGCCGGTTTAAGTGAAACTTGGGATCAAGGATTGGGAGATGCCGATCCGGCTGATGTAATAGCATGCTTGCAACAAGTTCCAGTAGAACGTGGCAAAGAATGTGCGGCATTAGGTAGGCGAGGTTGGGTTCTTTTACATGCTTATAGGAAAATACATCAAATGAAGGTGGAAATGAAAAATGAGGTTTTGCGATTAGAGAGAGAGCTAGCTGCAGAACGGCAGACTGCGTTAATGCAGCAGATTCAAATGAAACTATTTAAAGATAAGACTGACACATATCAGGCGGTGGCCGAGCGGGCAGCAGTCAGGGTAGCCCAGTATAAGTATAGAAAAAGACCGGGAGGGGTCAATAAAAGAAAGGTGGCAACGGTAATCGCTACCGCTGGCGTAGACTGGGATCCGGATAAGTGGGATGGTGATATTTTTGATTCGACCAGTCTAGAAAGTAGTTCTGCAGAGGAGTCTGACCCCAAACCAGAGGTGAAACAGAAAACAGTGGCGGCTAAGCCTGTTAGGAGACGGAAAGCCGGACCACACACACAGAATCCTGGTGGTGGTATGGTGGATTTAACCACTTTTGAGGATTACACACAACAGGAGGTTGGGGAAATTATTACCCGGTTGAGGCAAACATCAGGGGAAGCTTTATTGACATGGATGGTGAGATTGCTAGATGGGGGTGCTGCAGGGTTGTTGGTAGATTCTACGGATTCACCGCGTTTTTTACCCTTGTCAATTGACACCAATGTACAGGAGGTCTTAAGAACAGGACCGCCCCCTGACGCAAATGGTCAAGATACACAGGTGTCTTTGTTGCACCTGGTAGCCCAAGCATGTAGCAGTAAATACCCTATTACCACAGATTGGCCCAGTGAAGAAACGAAGTGGTATACGTTGAGAGAAGCAATTCAAAAAGTCAGAGAGCATGCTATGAAAGAGGCGATTCACATAGATGCTCCTGATCATATGGGAACATGCCGCTCTCAGTTTCAACTCGAAACATGGTGATTAGAACTGCGCCACCCGCATCCAAAAGTGTCTTTATGACTTTGCTTGTAGGTATGACGGGCAAGGCTACTG
This sequence comes from Ambystoma mexicanum, assembly GCF_040938575.1. Classification (NCBI taxonomy): domain Eukaryota; kingdom Metazoa; phylum Chordata; class Amphibia; order Caudata; family Ambystomatidae; genus Ambystoma; species Ambystoma mexicanum. The sequence goes on from NC_090937.1 coordinate 278,560,671, forward strand.
ATGAGGTTGCAGATGCCATTTGGCAACTTGCAGACTTGGGAGAGTGGGATAAGAGCGATAACAAGCCACGAGAGAGAGAGTGGCGTAGTGAGAGAAGAACTGAAGGCAGGCGGCAAGATAGCAGAGACTCCCGAGTGTCCCGAAAAGACATGTTTTTGGCTTTGTTAAAAGATGGTGTGCCACACAAGGATATTGATAGCATTGAAACCAGAGTAATGTATGAATTATACAAAAAACAAGGACTTGCAGCCAAAGAGCGTTATAAACAGGTTAAGAAATAAGTAGTCACCACGCCACAGGGGGACTCCTCACCTTCTGCTCCCCCTGCGGAAGAACAAGACGAAGAGTCTCTGGGGACACCTTCCCCGTACCAGCGAACATACGCTGATTTGAGAAAGGTGGTGAGTGCGATGCTAGAGGCGGAGTCGAGTCACACTCATTCGAAGTTTGACTTGGGCTTCGGCCAAGCTCCGGCAGCGTCTGCCCGCATAAAAATGGATAGGCGGCCTCATGTTGATGTTAAGATTTTTTGGGGGCCAGGAAATACACAAGGGGTGCGAGCATTGATAGACGCCAGGGCGGAGGCCTCTTTGATTCATAGTAATCCGACACGATTTAAAGGCAAACAGTTTACTATTACAGGTTTAGGGGGAAAGGAGACCCCCGCAGTACAAACGAAGAGTGGAAATGAAAATAGGCAATTTAAAGAGGCAGAAATACCAAGTGTTGATTGTCCCGATACCTGAATATATAATTGGCTTTGACATTTTGGAAAGGCTAACCTTGGGACTTGGCGGTAAAACGTACCAGTTTGGGGTGAGGGCATTAATCTGTACACCCATTACTGTAGGCAAATTGAAGATGCCCCCAGTGCAAATGCCATTGGCAACCAAGCGGGTAGTCATGAAACAATACCTCATTCCAGAGGGGCACAAGGAAATTTCAGACACCATTAAAGAGTACGTGGAGGCGGGTGTATTACGCCCTATTACCACCTCATGGAACAAGCCGCTCTGGCCTATTAAAAAGGGAGATGGGTCGTGGAGGATGACGGTGGATTACAGCGAGTTGAATAAACACACTCCTCCCTTATTGCCCGCAGTCCCAGATGCTATTACTTTGATTGAGAATGTCCAAAAGTTGGAGGGGACTTGGTATGCAGTGATCGATTTAGCTAATGCATTTTTCTCCGTGCCAATTGCGGACGAGTGTCAAGAACAGTTTGCATTTTCGTGGGGTAGACGTCAGTACACTTTCACGAGACTACCTATGGGGTACATGCACAGTCCGACTATCTGTCACCGGCTGGTGGCAGAGCACTTAGACAAGATACCGTGTAAACCTGACATACAAATCTCTCATTACATTGATGATATTTTGATACAGGGCAAGGATGAGCACAATGTGCAAAGTCAGCTAGATGTCCTTATGGAAGGATTGAAGAAGGAAGGGTGGGAGATTAATCCGAGTAAAATTCAAGGTCCAGCTGAAACAGTGATATTCCTAGGGATTCAGTGGCATCATGGGCATCGAGAAATGGTGCCAAAAGCTCGACAGAAAATACTTGAATTCACCACTCCAACGAACAAAAAGCAAGCTCAGCAGTTTATAGGACTGTTTGGGTTTTGGAGACAGCACATTCCCCATTTAGGACAGATTTTGGCCCCCTCTACAAAGTGACACGAAAGAAATATGAGTTCCAGTGGGGGGAAGAGCAGCAGAAAGCCTTTGAGATGGCGAAAGACACAGTGTAGCAGGTGCTTGATTTATGGCCCTTGAAGGAAGGTTGAAGTGGAATTAAATGTGTCTGTACAAGACAATTATGCTAACTGGAGTGTGTGGCAGAAACAAGGCAGGAAACGTGTGCCATTAGGGTTTTGGAGTCGTAAGTTGCCCAACGCTGGTAACTCATATACTCCGTTTGAGAAGCAATTGCTGGCATGTTATTGGGCTGTTGTTGATACCGAGCAGATGACGGTGGGTCATGATGTATTCATGAGACCTGAAATACCAATCATGCAGTGGGTACTGAGCTCTCCTAAAACGCATCGTATAGGACATGCTCAAGAAGCCAGCATAATTAAGTGGAAATGGTATATTCAAGACCGAGCCAAATCAGGAAAGGGTGGAGTAGCAAAACTACATGAGCAAGTAGCCAACATACCGCCCTCAGATTACATGCCGCCGAAGGTGCCTGAAAAACATGAGTCTCCCGTGAAATGGGGAGTACCTTACAGCGATTTGACCGTGGAGCAAACAGAGCATGCTTGGTTCACGGATGGTTCAGCCCAATATGTGGGAACTGAAAGGTACTGGAAAGCAGTGTCGTACAATCCCAAAACAAAAAGATGTTGACAACGATAGGGAAAGGGAAGAGCAGTCAGTTCGCAGAACTTTACGCAGTTTATCAAGCATTGAAACAAGAGACCCCTGGTCAATGTCATGTGTACACAGATTCATGGTCAGTGGTGAATGGTTTTTCAGTGTGGTTGCCAACTTGGCAAAAGAATGGATGGAAGATTCATTCAATAGAGTTGTGGGGAAAGGAACTGTGGCAAGATATTGCAGAAATGTTGTTACAAAGTGAAGTTACTGTATATCATGTGGACGTGCATTGTGCCACAGATTCATTAGAACGTTGGTTTAATTCTGTTGCAGACGAACACACCAAGATTTCGACAATGGATGCAGAGGCTCGGGAAGACGATATGGAGGCTTTGGCCGAATGGGCCCATCAGAAATGTGGGCACCTTGGAGAAAAGGCTACTATCAGCTGGGCACAAGCTCGAGGCATCAGTCTTCCTTTAGAAGTAGTGAAAACAATCATTTTGCAATGTCCCGTGTGCCAACACCAATTGCATAGACCTATACCTCAAATTGTTTGAGGCACTTTGAGAAGAGGAAAATGACCAGGTCAAATTTGGCAGATTGATTATATCGGTCCCATGCCAATTAGCAGAGGTTGTCAGTATGAATGCCCTATTGTGGATACATCCTCGGGATATTTGATGGTTTTGCCGTGCAAACGTGTAACCCAATTGAACACCATCAGGTTGTTAGATCAGATCATATTACATTATGGAGTGTGTTTGCAGATTCAAAGTGACAATGGGTCACATTTCAAAGGCAAACTAATCCAGGAATTTTGTCAGGAAAAGAGCATTGAGTGGATCTATCACGTGCCCTACCATTCAGCTGTGGCAGAGCTAATTGAACGAATTAATGGGTTACTGAAAGAACAGTTGCGCAAATCTGGAGATGGCAGTTTGGCAGGCTGGCGTGATCGTGTGTTTGATGCGGTGCAAGCATTGAACAATAGGCCTGTTTATGAACTTGAAACTCCTTTGATCCGATTAATGACTCCTACTTTACAGGTTCAACCCAATTCAGTCAGAGAAACACTATTATACTGGGAAATTACTCCAGGTTCTTTAGCTCCCTATCGAGCAACTCCAGAGTCAGCAGGGGTAGACTTGCATTCCCATGAAGAAATCAGATTAGATCCAAGAGGAATAGTTGTAATTGAAACAGGGATTGGAGTACAGATTCCCCCAGAGCATATGGGATGGATTGCCCCTAGATCTGGCCTAGGATTGAATGGAGTTCAAGTGTTGGGAGGGGTAATTGATGCTGATTACCAAGGCGAGATTAAAGTCATCCTAATGAATAGTGGGGATCAATTGTTATCAATACACAAGGGTGATCGAGTGGTCCAATTGATAGTTATTCCCATTAAATTGTCCATGATTAAGAAAGGGGAGCCTCCTACAGTGTTAACTACCCGTGGGGATCAGGGTTTTGGCTCTTCAGACAGTATGGTACTGGGTGCAAAGGTGTGGGTGGAAAAGCCAAGTGGCCACCAGTGCCCGCAGATGTCATTGCATCAGGCAAAGATCAAGTAGTTTTAGTTATGGAGCCAGGTAGAAAGAAATGGCAATATGTACCCACAGACAAATGTTACCTGAGAGAGTGATGTGCAACACTGACATCTCTTTTCTGGGTTTGCTTGTAGATCCTGGGTCTGGTTGGTGTAACTGTGGCACTAAATGGACTCCATTTGGGCGAGTTAAATAGTCTGCTGCTACCAACAAAAAATGTCACATCTGTGCCAGTGATCAAGGGGATACTGATAGTGATGAATAATGTTGTCCCCAAGCAGCCTTATGCCAGTGCCGAAAAGCCCGCCAGACCGAAGACATGAATTTGTGAAATGCAACAAACACATCAGGAGCAAGTGAAAACAATCTTGATGCCAGTCGTGCAAGATTCGCTTGTAGGAAGACGGAAACACTCTCCTGTGATTACCCAAGAGGAGACTATGTGGATATATCTGGCACAGCAAGTACTGAACATATCACACTTTTGTCTTACTGATGTGCCCAATGCTGAAGCTTTATTGACTACGTGTTTACTAGCGGTGCCGACGCCTGTTCCGGTTTTAAAGCATATCTTCGGCGTCACACATAATAAATTCTTTAGTTCAAGACTCAGACATTAGACAATCTTTTTCAGTTTATGAGTACTGTTAGTTCTGCCAAGAGACTGACAGGAAATGGAGAAATTTGACACGTGTTATTACTTACAATATAACTCAAGGTGATGTATGTTACATTATGACGTGCAAGGCACAAGAAATTGGCAAATGCCGACAAATAGAGTTGACCATTCAGTACAATCATACTATGTTCGAGAGGCGACTATGTTCGCGAATGTCACGCAAATGCATCAGTGTAAATAACACTATGTCCTGCAATCATACAGTGATAACTGCTAGTCATTTGAATCATGTGAAACTTCCAACAGGATGGCTCTTTTCATGTGGTAACATTACATATACTTATATTCCAGCTAACATTTCTGGAGGTCCATGTGCATTGACTCGATTAGGACTAATGATGTTTCCTTTACACTCAGCGATAACTCAAGGTAAAAGGTCAACTTTTGAATCTGTAGGGCTATCTCCTGACTGTGATTCACATGAACATTTGTTATCAGAAGCTGAGGTTCTAGCATTAACCCTTTCATTAGTGGGAGTTTGGGGTTTAGCTGCTGGAGGTTACAAATCTTTGATGAAATTAGCGTGTTTAGTAGTTAAAAGTCTTAAAGGAGAGTTCCGGGACTTTTTTTTTATTGTCCCTACGGGTCGGCCATGTGTTTGTAAGCATAAATCGGTAGATCGTAGGAAACTTTCCTATGGACCTTACCCGACTTTTCGCCCCTTATCGCACTCGAAATCAGCCTCCATTTTGTGATAATCCTATCATTCCGCCGCATCGACCTGGCTCACCTGCCTTTGCGGCACTAAATCAAATCCCCCGCCCCTGAGCCTGACATCAGCAGACGCGTACTGCCCATTTCAAGCACGTCTCGTGTCAACAATCGCTGCGCCTCAGCTATTGACGTGTTGCCATGGAAATGGCAGGACGCCTCTTTCCCCAATAAGTATAAACAGACCGTTTCACAACATACAGCAGCAGATTTTCGATTCCATTCCTCTCTCTGTGTTACTTTGAGTATTCTGTGACTCGTTTCAGTGCTCTGGTCAGCTACCTTCGCCGCTTGTAGCCCGTGTGAACAGATACCAGTACCACCGCTATAAATTATTTTACTATCTTTACCGCACAATGGCCACAATAATGCCGTATATGTACGAGCCCGAGTACACCGAGGAAGAACTACTGGAAAGGCAAGCACGCGAAAACGATGGGGATTCGGACGGCAGTTGGGAGGACCAGTCAACGGATGAAGAGCCTGGACCATGTCGCATGGACGGCGTCTCCACCTGGTGCACGTGCAATCGGTGCGAGCTAATGCCAACTGAGGAGGAGAACTGCTGCTGCCGTGAAAATTCCGGGTGCTTGGCCTACATTTCGGAAAGCGAGCAAAGTCAGCAGGAAGGCGAGCAAAGTCCGCAATGCATCACCGAGCTGCCAGAGTTCAGGGAAGCCTGCCTCTCACGGACAGTGTTGAGGATGATGATGGTGCTTATGCACGAACTTCGTGGCACTGTTCGTCCGCGTAATCCGAGTAACGAGTAAGTATACTCTGTTTGTGATGTCAGTGATGCCACCACTATTTCATGGTCGTCTCCCACATATAAAATTACATTTACATATCATTGGAACGCATGTAAATTGGTTCCATATAGTGCATTTTCTAGATATAATTTTTTTCTAAGAAAAATGACATGTGTTACCTGAATCGACATTGATAAGAAAGTTTGGTCAGTTTAATACAGTTTGCATCTTTTTTTTTCACAGGTGGTACAGGCTGGTGGCCTATCGTTGCTTCACTTGGTGGCTTCACGGGAGGCTCGGACACCGCGTTCGGAGAGTAATACCTGCCTGTGCGGTACTTGCCATTAGACAACATTTCCCCAGTGACAGTGGACAATACCGCGGATTTTCCCTCGATGTGCTGCAACCTCAACTTTACAATGTGTAATGTTTATTATTTATGTTTAATTAAAATCTAAAATAAAGCCCAACATATATTTTAACAATGGTTGTTTTGATTTTTTAAATGAATCTAGTGTATATTCTCCTGGGAGGGTGAGGTATTTATAAACTCACCCCCCTGCCTTCCATGTAGTAGATCCTGCAGCCATCCTCTTACATTCAGTTAGATGGCCTCTCCTTGGTGAGGCCCTGCGGCAAACGGGTCTTGTCTGCACGACCACCGCCCCGATCCACCCCCCGCCCTATCAAAGGCAGTTCGCACCGGGGTACTTGAGCTGCTGGCAAGTGGAGCTGTCAGGGAGCGATAAAGGCCAAGAGGTGCCAAAGACCATGTACACTTCAAAGTGGTCTATAGAGCATGGGTTTGTTGTTCCCATGTCTACCTCCAGACCCCGTGTCTCCTGCCAAGCATCCCCCTCACGCTGGACGGCCCCCTGCAATCCACATAAGTGTGTCTCCATTCACGAGTCTTCCTGTGTCTTGTCTGCACGACCACCGCCCCGATCCACCCCCCGCCCTATCAAAGGCAGTTCGCACCGGGGTACTTGAGCTGCTGGCAAGTGGAGCTGTCAGGGAGCGATAAAGGCCAAGAGGTGCCAAAGACCATGTACACTTCAAAGTGGTCTATAGAGCATGGGTTTGTTGTTCCCATGTCTACCTCCAGACCCCGTGTCTCCTGCCAAGCATCCCCCTCACGCTGGACGGCCCCCTGCAATCCACATAAGTGTGTCTCCATTCACGAGTCTTCCTGTGTCTTGTCTGCACGACCACCGCCCCGATCCACCCCCCGCCCTATCAAAGGCAGTTCGCACCGGGGTACTTGAGCTGCTGGCAAGTGGAGCTGTCAGGGAGCGATAAAGGCCAAGAGGTGCCAAAGACCATGTACACTTCAAAGTGGTCTATAGAGCATGGGTTTGTTGTTCCCATGTCTACCTCCAGACCCCGTGTCTCCTGCCAAGCATCCCCCTCACGCTGGACGGCCCCCTGCAATCCACATAAGTGTGTCTCCATTCACGAGTCTTCCTGTGTCTTGTCTGCACGACCACCGCCCCGATCCACCCCCCGCCCTATCAAAGGCAGTTCGCACCGGGGTACTTGAGCTGCTGGCAAGTGGAGCTGTCAGGGAGCGATAAAGGCCAAGAGGTGCCAAAGACCATGTACACTTCAAAGTGGTCTATAGAGCATGGGTTTGTTGTTCCCATGTCTACCTCCAGACCCCGTGTCTCCTGCCAAGCATCCCCCTCACGCTGGACGGCCCCCTGCAATCCACATAAGTGTGTCTCCATTCACGAGTCTTCCTGTGTCTTGTCTGCACGACCACCGCCCCGATCCACCCCCCGCCCTATCAAAGGCAGTTCGCACCGGGGTACTTGAGCTGCTGGCAAGTGGAGCTGTCAGGGAGCGATAAAGGCCAAGAGGTGCCAAAGACCATGTACACTTCAAAGTGGTCTATAGAGCATGGGTTTGTTGTTCCCATGTCTACCTCCAGACCCCGTGTCTCCTGCCAAGCATCCCCCTCACGCTGGACGGCCCCCTGCAATCCACATAAGTGTGTCTCCATTCACGAGTCTTCCTGTGTCTTGTCTGCACGACCACCGCCCCGATCCACCCCCCGCCCTATCAAAGGCAGTTCGCACCGGGGTACTTGAGCTGCTGGCAAGTGGAGCTGTCAGGGAGCGATAAAGGCCAAGAGGTGCCAAAGACCATGTACACTTCAAAGTGGTCTATAGAGCATGGGTTTGTTGTTCCCATGTCTACCTCCAGACCCCGTGTCTCCTGCCAAGCATCCCCCTCACGCTGGACGGCCCCCTGCAATCCACATAATGCCACGACATATACACGTCATTCATTCACAAACACACCCCTGGTTCGAATTCTTTATAACCCACCTCATATTTCTAATGAGAACTTCTTTGCGCTTTGCTAGTCAACCCGTGAAGGTGCTGGTTATCTGCTCTTCGTCTCTGTGAACTTCCGTGACCACTTTGAGCAAACTCGTCAGTTTGCAACCTGTGAACTGCTCCCTGTTCTACGACAAGAAACTACTCTGATCCCTGCATCTAACTGTTTGTTCGTCAAGGTAAGTCCATGTACCATAATCATTTTGCGTCCAATTTTTTAATTTATATCTATTTGCTAGTAGTCATCAAATTGCATCCATGTTTTCTTTTCGTTCACGACAGTACATGCAAGGAACTAGTCACATGTTCTGAGTTTAGTCAAATTACTTTTTCTATTTTTTGAAAGTTATTGAAATACTTATCCGCATGTGAATAACGTGTATAGTTCCAAGAACCAAAACGGACCTTGCATTGAACCTTTTATGTGTCATTTACTGTTTTAACACATTGGTATTCATAGAGAATTGTTGATCTTTACTTTTCAGAACTTTCCATAATGCCTGCCTGTTCCATTGGCGGTTGCCCTTCGAAGACCCATAACAAATCTGAAGGTACTATAATGCATGTTTTCCCTAAGACAATAGATCAGATAAGAGGATGGGTCCGATATTGCGGATATCCAGCCTCTGAGCTAGAAAGTAGAGTCCTAGAAGTCTTTGCGGACAAGAGGGGTGATCGATACCGCATCTGCAGCAGGCACTTTAGCCCAGACATGTACTCCACATCATTGCTAATAAAGAAGAAAACACCGCGAGCGAGGCGAAAATTGCTCTCAACCGCTATTCCCACTCTATTCGTCCACATGCCTCCACTGGTGAGTCAAGTTTACGGATCTAGTTCTCGGCCTTGCGGTAGTGTGTAGCAGTAGCTAACAATAATTTCCCCATTTATGTATCCACTCAATATGAAGGCGGAAGATTCTCCATCCGTGTCGTTATTGCAGTCATCAGCCACTTCAAGCGCCTATCGGGTAATCTTACTTAGCTATTCTGACACTGACTTGTTTTAGGCATGTAAATCAATAGTTTTAATTGATCGTGTAATTATTTTACCTAATGGTACACCCTTGTACTCGTCCTCTAGTCTTTGTTTTCAGTTATAATTATTGTTATCCAAAATAATGCAAGTACTGTCTTTCAGGGAGATGCTGAGGAGTCCAACGCATTGACGACAACCGTAGATGTCACTCAGATGCTCGAGGTACGTTTCTTTCGTTTTTAGCCATTGATATGTCCTTCTGTCGTCGCCCTCCTATTTGTCTTCTTTTTTCAATATTGTGTTCATTACTAATGAAAGTCCTATGTTTCAGGGAGTCGATGGAGCATTAGTCCAAGTAGAAGGGGGAGCATGCAGTTACGGGTCGGCGCAACAGCTTGCAGAAGTGTGCACCGCAGTTACATCGTCCCTTGATGTTCTTATGCATTTCGAGGTATGGATACTGACAGTTCGATCAAGCGAAATCATATGACGTGATTACATCCGCTATACTTCCTTCTTTATTAACGCAAGTACTATGTTTCAGGGAGATGACGGAGCTTCTTCTACAAGAACATCACCCCTAGTAGTTGATGCAGATCTCTGGGTGGTGACACTTCCAACGATCGAGCAAATCGAATCATATTTACATATCCATTATTTATTTTAGACAACTGATCATTTGTGCAGGTCTATTTAGATGAGCCGTTGACGCCTGCTCAAAGTTTATGTTCTTTTTAACAAAATAGAAAAGCATACTAATGCAATTACTGTGTTTCAGGGAGTTGCTGAAGCGTCATCTTCAATAATATCATCAATGGAAGTCTATGCGGAGCCCGAGGTATGGATCTTGACAGTTCAATCTAACTAGATCAACAATGCGTGAACTATTGTCGTTTGAATGTTCTACACAATGCGTTCATTCGTGTTTTGCTATTGAGATGTACGTATGGGTATTGGTCCCCAAGTACATTTTGTGTTTTCAATATTATTATACATACTAATGAAAGTTCTATGTTTCAGGGAGTCGATGGAGCCTCAGTGAGTGATGGATGTGCTTATCATGAAAATATAGTCGTTGCAGCGCGAGAGGAAGTGGAGACATGCACACACGAGTCGGAGCAACAGCGTCCAGATGTTGAAGTTCGAGGCAAGAAAGTTTCAAAGAAAAGAAAGCAAAAGAAGGTTAGTGTCCTGTTCACTATATTATGTTGTCTTTCACTGTCAATAGTTCAATACTGTAAGTTGTGTTTAAACTGAACATCCCTTTTCTAATCTGTCCTCTAGTTGCGAGTGGGTGTAAGAACTAAATCTACACAGACAGTGAAGCGAACGAGAGATGTTGCTTGTCAAACCTTTTGGCAGGGACTTGAGACTGGAGATGCATCGTGCCAATGGGAAGAATATGAAGTGATTGACAACGGAGCTATACCACCACCAGCCATTGATAGTGAATGTCCTCCTGGTAGTTTGGATGCAGTCGGAGATCAATTCACAGAATCCACACCCGCAAAAAATAAGAGCGCGCGAAAGTTGAAGACATTGTTTTTTTCTCCCATCTCCGGACAAGGAACAGATGTTGCAATGGAAGAGAATGACGTGGACGACAATGAAACACCATCAATATCACTCAGCATAGCGGAAGACGATATCAGAGATTGTACCTTTCATGCGAGTGACATGTCCTCAACGTTACAGGCCGAACCAGCTGGGATGCAGAGTGAAAGTATAAGGAAAGAGGCCAAATTCATTGTATTCGATAGCTGTTTGATGGATATTATTATGATGATGAAATGTGGGCATTCGGTTGGTGGGGAAGTATGTGGGGAGCCATTGATTAATGTGACTCGTGCAATTCGAGGCACTAACCTTAAAATACATGCCACCTGTACACAATATCATCCGTTCGCATGGTCTGCACAACCCATGCTGGGGCAACTGCCAGCAGGCAATCTACTTTGTGCAGCGGCCGCACTTTTTAGTGGTTCAAGTTTTAAAAAGTTACAGTATTTCTTTCAGTTTGTGGGAATCCATTTCATTGCGAAAAGTCAGTTCTACAAATACCAAACCGATTATCTATTTCCAGCCATCAGCGAAGCTTGGAGAATGGAAAAAATGTCAATGGAAAGTACATTCGCGGGCAAACGCTTCAGGCTAGCCGGTGATGGACAGTGCGACAGCCCAGGATTTTCAGCCAAGTACTGCACCTACCACTTTCAGGACATGGAAAGTAAGAAAATTGTGAGTTCGGTGGTCGTGCAGGTGTCACAAAGTACATCCTCAGTGGCCATGGAGAAAGTTGGCTTTGTAGCATCATTGCAAGAACTACAATCGCGGGGAATGGTGATCGACCTGATAGCCACGGACAGACACGTTTCAATTGCCAAGACAATGAGAGAACAGTACAAAAATATAAATCACCAATTTGACGTTTGGCATCTTGCAAAATCAATCAATAAAAAATTGTCTGCTGCAGGTAAAAAAAAAGAATTGCAAGGTATTTCACAGTGGTCCAAGTCAATCAGCAACCATCTTTGGTGGAGCTCAAAAACATGTGAAGGGTCGTTGGAAATTCTACTGGAAAAATGGCGGTCAGTAATGTTGCACTGTAGCAACGTACATCGATGGTCGACAAATGAGCATTTCCACAAATGTGAACATGGCCATTTGTCCACAGAGGAGGCACGGAAGAAGAAGTGGTTGATTCCTTCATCACCCACTCACAAAGCCATTGAAAAGATTGTATTTGATAAAACTATAACAAAAGCTTTGAGGGGACTCACGGAATTCTGCCACACAGGAGATTTGGAGGTGTTCCACAATATGTGCCTCAAGTACAGGCCCAAAAGATTGCATTTTGGCATGGAAGGCATGATAAATCGGACTCTTTTAGCGGTCTTGGCACATAACCATAATGTTGGCCGTCAACAAAGTAGGACGACCGGAACTTTAGGGACGCTTCGCTACAATAAGGCCTTCACTAAAAGAAGTAAACAATGGGTGATCAAACCAGTGTTTGAGGATATGCAATATGAGTTTATTGAGAGACTTATCGTAGATGTCCTCGATAGGCACATACATGGAGTGGTGAACGAACCTATGCAGGGGACAACTGCATTGCCACCCAACATTGCCTCTGTTCCATGTCCACCTAAAGCAGAGCTCATTGAGAAATACACATCACGGTTTAAATGATTGTAATTTGATTGTCTGTTCTCTCGAGTCTCCTCATGTTGCAGGCCCATTGCAATTAAACCAAACAGTAATATAAATCATTTTTACAAAAATTATAGAATGTTTCCGTATTGCAAAAACATGGCCGACCCATAGGGACAATAAAAAAAAAGGCACGCAGACAAGATGTCCCTAAAACTAACTGCAGCTAACTAGAAATGTGTGCTCGCTCAAAGTGAAGGTCAGCTGCTTTGATGTTTTGCTCGGGTGGCGGAACGGCCCACGACCCAATATAAGGTTCTATTGTGATTTGACCTTGACAGGCCGGGACCATCCTGAAAGACTAAGAAAAGATAATGAATAAAATTTCAGAAACGAAACGATGAGCCACGTTCATTAGAAGAAGTAACGTCGGCAAAGAAGGAGTGGTGTTTCGGGTCTGCCCTACACAGAGACACAATGGAAAATGCAAATATAATGTAAGTAACTTTTGATGAGTTTATACCGCAATTTCATTACTATACAGTGGCTTTAAAGACGGGTTCAGTTGTACTTGTTCGTTCTATGTGGCATATTGTTTTCTACCGCGCACTATCTTGAGGAGAAACATCTGCTTTTACTGAAGCACCTCAAAACCTTCCTCTTTGCTTCTGCTTTCTCTCTCCCTCTCCCCTGCTACAACTGGTCCACTGTCTGCGACCTCAGTCCTGGGCCCTTCCACTCTCCACCTGCACTCCCCCCCCCCTCCATGCCTCGCCACGCCTTTAAACACTTGTGTACACCCAGTAGCGCTGTCCTCGCTATGAAATGAATAATTTTAATAAGGATCTGATGGTGAGACTAATTTCATTTTTTATGTTTTTAGGTACATCATTCACTACTGTCTGTGTCACGAGTACCAGACACCGGCGGACGGCTTCTACAGCCGCCAGTTGCTTCTCCGCGTGAACAACGTTACCACCCTGACCATTTTATGGGACGATCGCCAAGTACAAGTATGCCCTTACGCGGTACTAACGGTTAGATGCAACATACCTACCATTGTGGTGGCCTAGCGCCTCGTTGTTGGAACAGCCATGCGATTATCAGTGCGACAGAAGAGCTTATTTTTATCGTAAACCAACACCCTGTGTACTGCACACGAACATCGCTTCCCTCAAGACGAACTAATTTGGATCGAGAGCAAAGAAAAATGCAAATCGCTGAATATTCTCTAAACATTTGATGTCCAATAAACGTACTTTGCCAAATGTACAATCTTGCCGTTTGCTTTTAAACCACGGTTTCACATTCCGAATTGTGGTGCTGTATTGTGAGATGCTCTAAGACCCTGTGTACAGCAAAGGACCATCGCGTTCCTCAATACGAACTTTTTGGAACATGAGCAAATAAAAATGCAAATCGCTGAATATTCTCTAAACATTTGATGTCAAATAAATGTACTTTACCACATTTACAATCTTGCGGTTTGATTTCAAAGTACAGTTTCATATTCCGAATTGTGGTGCGCTGTATTGTGAGCTGATCTGTGTTGATTTCCGGGGTCTGTGTGGAGTCGCGTAGAAGACGCCTGGGCGCGTTTGCCTACGCAGCACAGTCACGTCACGGATAGAGGCGGGGAATATGAATGTTTTGATAAAGTCTGTTTCAGGGGCGGGGGATTTGATTTAGTGCCGCAAAGGCAGGTGAGCCAGGTCGATGCGGCGGAATGATAGGATTATCACAAAATGGAGGCTGATTTCGAGTGCGATAAGGGGCGAAAAGTCGGGTAAGGTCCATAGGAAAGTTTCCTACGATCTACCGATTTATGCTTACAAACACATGGCCGACCCGTAGGGACAATAAAAAAAAAGTCCCGGAACTCTCCTTTAATCATACTTCGCAGGCTTTAGAAGAATTACTCCTTGATTGTCAAGTTATTAGAAAAGCAACTTTGCAGAACAGAGCTGCTGTTGATTACCTATTTCTAAAACATAATTTAGGGTGTAATGCATTTGAAGGTATGTGTTGTTTCAACTTAAGTGACCACTCACTATCTATTCAAAGTCATATTCGAGGTTTGAGGGATCTAATTTCTCAAGTGTCTCAAGATCGTAATAGAAATTGGTGGGATTGGTTATTTTCATGGATACCTGATATTGGGGGTACACTACGTTACATTTTTGCTTGCATTTTTATTATACTGTCTATTATAATTTCTTGTTGTTGTTGCATTCAATGTATTCCCAATTTAGTCTTAACATTTCGTAGGTTTCAGAGACCGGTTCCTGTGCCACCGGGATATGGAAGATAAATATCCAAAGGGTGGAATTGTTGTGCTTAATCTAAAATGGCGCTGCTGCGCAATGCATTCTGGGAGCGCTCGGAGCCATGATGGATATTTACTTCATACCGCAGTGAAACGCTGCACACATTTTGCTGAGTGTTAGATTCACAGTGCTGAGACAAACATGCTTTCCAAACCTGGGATGCGGACAAGGACATTTCTGCTGGGAAAGCTAACGTTGTTATGGCTTGCTACTGTTCTCCGTGGAGAGTGTTTTTAGAGAAGGGAGGCACTGCACTTCTTAGGGGGAGCTCTCGATTGACCCAGCTGGCAACCGATGGCTATTCCTCAACTGCGCAAGTGCAATTTCCAGAATGTTCGAGAATTGACTCCCCATTGTGGAGTGTTTGTATATATGCGGAAGCCCGGAGGTGGTCAGGTGAGCTGTGGTGCTCTCGGCCTGGCTGTTCCCGGGGTCTTCCAGCTGCTTCTGGACGAGATGAGGAATTCTGTTATGCTCACAGTGATATATTTCCTTTTGACTTCTTTACTTCTTCTGTGATCTATGTCCATATTATTTTTGTGAGTTATTTCTATGTACTTTTAAGCTTTGAATAAATAGCCGTAAAGAGCTGATTTATCTTCTAAGAGTGCGTGGTTGTGAGTTATTGTGTCTGTGTGTCTATGGTTCAAAGTATTTGTTCTATAATTGCATTGATGATTTATGGTTGTTCCGTGCACTTTTGGGGGAGAGCAATACAATAGGACCATGAGTATTGGCATGCCCGCACCTAGGTGAAAGCTGAATGCCAACATACCCACACCTAGATAGAGTTGTGAAATATTAGCATGCGTCGCATCTAGATAGGACTTGGAGCGTTAGCATGCCCGCACCTATGCGAAACCTGAAGACTAGCACAGGCCTAGAATTGTGGACATTGGCCTGCGTCGCATATAGATGGGATTGATTGAAGGATAGCAAGCCCGCGCCTAGTTGAAACTTGAATATTGGCGTGTGTCACACACTTGGAATTGTGAACACCAGCCTGCGCAGCATCCAGATAGGGTTGCGAATGATAGCATGCCCACACCTGGACAGATTTCTAGACGCTAGCTTGCACCACATCTGGACGGGACTGTGAATGTTGGCTTGCCCACACCCAGATAGAATTCTAGATATTGGCCTGCGCCGCATCCAGATAGAGTTGTGGGGGTCAACTGGTGCCACACTGGGACAGAACTGCAAATGCTAGCATGCCAAAGGTCAGGTAACCCACTAACCAATATAAGCTCAAACTCTGCATACTTATCTCACTCAAACTCACACAACCATCTTTCGCACAACAAGCCGCACGCACTTCACAACACTGCAACAACACATAAGTCGGACCAACAGCACACGCGGCCTATCACAGACCCAATACCCGCACCAAAGCTCAGCATCTGGTGTATAGCGAGTTGAAGCTGCCAACAGAACACCACTCCTCTCACTATCCTACTCCCTCTTTACCTTACTAACCCACCCCACCTTATCATTTACAGATCCGCCAGAGCGCCTGGGGACCAATTCCGTTGGTGACGGTGCGCGGTACAAATACCTTTAACATTTAACATTTAACATTTCCTCTCGACTTCCTTTTATGTTTCTGTGTCATGTTTATTGTCCTGTAGCGCCCTCACGCCTCCGGGTCTATGGCCGTGCTATACAAATAAAATAAAGTAAAGTAAAAGTAAATTACCTATTAACATGGCTAGCGGTTTACAAAGTGGGAGATGCGTCGTGCCGGCTTTGTCCCACGGCAGTATCACTGATACCCTAGTGGACTTAGCCACTAGTTCAAGTCCGGGTAAGGGCGGTCCTTACATGGTAGATACCATTGAAGAAGGGAATGACGTTCCGGACTTGTTGGATATTGAAGAGGGTAAATTTGGCCTCCCGGGAAGCGCTGATCAGGAGGACAATAAGGAACAGTTATCAAGTATTGCTCACATCACAACCTATACCACTGCCCAGGTTCATCTTTCAGCAGGTGAAACCCCTAATGCGGCGGCAACCTCCTTTTCCCTGCAGGAAATGCAAAACTTGGAGCATTCTAAATGTTTTACCCATCCCGAATATGCGTCTGCTCAATTGCAAAAATCCTGTTCACCAATTGCACTGGACTCGAATAATGAGTCCGTGCACGATATATCTGTAGTTGGACCCGGTGTGATAGCCGAATTGGACAAGCAAGTAAGGTTATCTATTGGTCCATTAACACCCTTGATTCTGCTCCCTAGCGGCATTGAGGATATTGGTCTTTTCACAGGTAAAAACCCATTTGTCATCCCACCTAGATGCTCTGCTGCTACGGCTAAACTTATCAACGGTAACCAGGGGTGGGGTTCCAATGATACACGCTTCCATGAAAGTACAATTGGTGATTATGTTTCAGGGCAGGAAGTGCAACACCCAAATAATTCCCCCATGGTAGGTTATGAAGGCCTACTTTATAATCCCCAGTGTCCTTCCCCTGCCCTTAATCTATCCTCGATCCCCGAGCAGCAGGGACCTTATACTTTTCCTGTTATTATTCACATCCTAGATCTCCTGGAAAAAAGATCACAAGGTCACGCATCTTGAGATGCGCGATATCAAATTCTCTATTAATGATATCCTTACAAAACTTAATCGGTTGGAAGGATTCATATTGGCAAGGGAGTCCTGTGGAAAGATTGAAAAAGAATCATGCAGGGCTTTTAATATATGTAGCCTCTGTACCTCGCATATGAGGAAGACAGCAATACTTGATAAGAGCACGCCACGCAGTTTATCAATGTTGAACTAGCATCTGCTATGGATAAAAGGCGGCCCGAGGAAATGAATATTGATTCACACTCAGGAAATTCCTTTGCCCCTGGCCTTTTCTTTGAGTCTATTGCAGATGATATCAAGGAAATGAAATCTGTAATACAGGAACTTTGATCTAATTAACTTCAAGTTCACTCTGTTCCATCCACACCAATACTGCAACAGGAGTCTGAGGTTTTGGATAGTCCTTCTGCACTCACTAATATTATGGAACAGGAGGCTATAGGGGATTTGCCTGTGGGGAACTCTAATGGCTCGACGGTCTTCATGTCTCGATGCACCAAAAGACTGCATCTTAGAGCAGCGAAACAAGGCGAGAATAGAAGAAAAGCCGCAGAGACGCAGTCTAAGAAATCCAAGAATATGCCAGCAGTTAAAATAAGTGTGCATAACTCTAACATTAAAGATATCTGTGCCATTAATACCGAGGATGAAACAATAGATCTCAACCAACTATCTGAAGAGAGCCAATCTCATCTCCTTCCAAAGGAATTAAACTACTACACGAGGAATCTGGAACCTCTTATCCTGGGAACTGGGAGGAAAGTAATGGGAGGCGTACCTCAAATAGGGGGGATTACTTTAGCCAAATTATTAAAAACTGACTGTAGTACTGAAACAAAGGAACTTGTTCCTTCCAAACCGATGTTGTAGATGGAAAAGAAACAAAATATGTTACTTAATTATTTTCCATCACAAGGTCGGAAGCAATCACATACCACAGTTCCAGTCATCGACGATAGTAGCTCCTCTGTAAATTGCAAGCTGTGCACATGTATTCTATTAATACCGGTTGTGAGGATGATAAAAAGCACCTTTCATATGTGGAAGTTTGTCGTATGTCTAACGGCCAGAATCCAGTGGCTGTTCGGACTGACTCTGATGTTCCTGTTATAATTATTAGTTTGGGAATGTCAAGGGGATTATTGCCATCGCAGTCTGTGAATCACACTGTACAGGGGAATTCTTCACAGCAACCCACCAAATCGGTCCCAGGGGTATCTCCAAATGCCATAATTGTTCCCACTGCAGTTAATCCTGTAATTTCAATCCATGAGAGTGGGCATATGGGAGAAGTAGTATAGCCTCCCCCTCTTACTTCTTCGCAGGAGAACAAACCTCTTTCCGAGAGTAATCCCGCCCAAACTAGAGTCCCATGCACTTATTCTAGACACTCTGAAAAAAGCCCTTGTAGATGGCTTGTTTACTACAGAGTCTCTAATCAAAGCATTAATTGTACCTGGGCCCTTAGCGCAACTTCCTGATAAGCAACTGATGGCAAATGGTGCAGTATTGTGTACATCAAATGCTACTGTCGTAAATCTCCCCCCATCTCACCTGAGATCGCTTCTTGCTCTGTTCCGCGGGAGATTCCTCTTGTGGACGGATCGGGTCTTGTATAGGCTCGCTCGAGTCTCGTCCAGCTGCAGAGCGCGTTCAGAGTTCCGGGAAGGCCGCTGTTCCAGGATGTCCAGGAAAAAAGGTAGCGGTCGCTAAGGATGAGGATTCCGGGAGCAGATTAGAGGAAAGGGGTGAAAGGAAGGAAGAAGGAACCGGGATCTAGGAATAGTGGATTCGCCGAACAGCACACACACGTCAAGTCACTACCTAATGATAGCGTTGAGAAGCGCGGGGCCGCGGGGGCGTGACCAATGTATAGAATGTGCCGTGTGCGACGTGAAGGCTGGTGCGAGCCAAGTCGCTTGGCGCGGCCATGTTGGGAGTAACAAGGAATACAAGCCTTGTTGCGATAAGGACCAGGAAGTCCAGAATGGGCAAGTTCTCTGGGTCATGACAGCATGCCTCCTCCGAATACCTGTTCCACCAGGTTTGCCCGGGTGTATGAGATGGATTCTTCTAAGCAATCGAGGGGTATTTAAGTTAGAAACTGGTTCCCAGGTTCTCTTGCTAGGAGGATATCCCTTCCATTCAACCAGGTATTGAAGTCGACCCCGTTTATACCTAGAATCGCATATTCTTTACACTTGATATTCCAGGTGATCGTCCACAATAACAGGACTGGGTCTGCAGGATTTTCGGGTGGATTGGATGTAAGGTTTCAATAGGGAAGTGTGAAAGACTGGGTGTATTTTCTTCCAGGAATCAGGTAGCTTGAGTCGGAATGAGACAGGATTGATGATTTCCTTTATGGAAAATGGTCCATAGTATCGAGGGGCCAATTTGATTGGCCGTAAATGTTGCGGTAATAGTTTTGAGGACAACCAGACTTGATCACCAACAGAATAAGAAGGCGCTGGTCTTCTTTTGGAATCTACATAGAGCTTAGTGCGTGTTTGGGCCTCTTTCAATTGTTCCTTGGCTTCCTTGTGTATGTTGATGAGAGTCTGTATTCATGAGTCGAGAGTAGGTACTGGAGTGGGATGTGGAAGAACAGAAGGTAAAACGGACGGGTGAAAACCTTGACTGCAATAGAAAGGGCTGACCTTGAGTGCTTTGTGATCGGAATTGTTGTAGGCAAACTCAGCCAGGGGTATGAGGAGAGACCAGTCATCCTGAACCTTGGTGGCAAAACAACAAAGATATTGCTCCAGAGTTTGGTTTACACGTTCCATGGCTCCGTTGGTTTGTGGTTGATAACCTGATGAGAGCGCACGTTGGATCCCTAGAATACGACACAGATGTTTTCAGAATTGTGAGACATATTGAGGTCCTCAGTCCGATATGATCTTGGAGGGAAGTCCATGAAGACGGAAAACATGTTCCAGGAAGAATCCAGCAAGTTCTGAGGAGGATGGTAGTTTATACAAAGGTGTAAAATGAGCCATATGAGTGAACAAGTCTATCGTTACCATGATGGTCGTGTATTCTCGGGAAGGTGGTAATTCCACAATGAAGTCTGTAGCAATAAACTCCCATGGTCTTGTTGGCAGCGATGGTTGCAGTAGAAGATCCGCCGGTCTCTTGTTATCATGTTTTTTTTTTACTGCAGATATCACAAGCCTTGACATACTGTTGTACGTCGGTCTTCATTCGAGGCCACCAAAACTGTCTTTGTATAAGACAGAGGGGGTTAGTTATACCACGATGACCGGAGTGAAGGGTATCATGGCAGAGGTTTATTTTCCTTTGTTGTAATTTCTGCGCAGGAATGACCAGTGCATTGTCCTTGAATAGGTATTCTTCCTTAACTCTTAGATTCCATGGATTCTTCCTTGAAATATCCTTCCAGAGGTCAGAGGACTGGGTTTGCACTCGGATTTCTTCCAGGAGGTTGATTGCTTGAGCTACAAAGATAGTGTGGGGAAACATCTTAGGATAGGCCTTGTCCTTAGTGGCTACGTAGTCAGGACGTCGAGATAAGGCGTCAGCAATCATGTTTTGTGATCCGGGAACATGAGTGATTTGGAATTGGTACTGGGCAAAAAAGTAGGCCCAACGGGCATGACGACTGTTCCTGCACTCCAACGACTGAAAAATTTGGAGATTCCGATAGTCTGTGCGGACCTGAACTGGATATCTAGCACCCAGAAGTAGGTGTCGCCATTCAGTGAAGGCTTGGCGGATGGCCAACAGTTCCTTCTCCAGGACGGAATAGTGTGTCTCGCTGGGAGTCAGGGTTCGTGAAAGGTAAGCAATGGGGTGTTCCAGTCCATCCTCAAGTTCCTGTTTCAAGACCGCCCCTATGGCGTAGTTAGAGGCATCCGTTTCCACTAGGAATGGGAGATTTATGTCGGGCTGGGTCAGGATGGGGGCTTGCGTGAACTCTGTCTTCAATCGCTGGAATGCTTTATCTTGCGGCGTAGAGCAGATAAAGGGGGTGTCTTTCTTCAATAGAGCAACGATCGGCTGAACGATCTCGGAAAAGGTAGAAATAAACTTCTGGTAGAAGTTGGCGAGCCCCAGGAAGGATTGAACTTGTTTCACAGATGTGAGAGCGGGCCAAGCCAGTATGGCCTTTACCTTTGAAGGGTCCATACCAATTCCTTCTGGGCTAAGGATGAATCCTAGGTAGTGAACAGAAGTAACGTGAAACAAGCATTTTTCGGGTTTGGCTAACAGTTTGTGTTCACGAAGACCTTTACATGTTCTTCATGTTTTAGAGGATCCTTGGAAAAAATCAATATGTCATCCAGATAGACAATGACAAAGAGGAACAACATATCAGAGAACACCCTATCCATAAAACGCTGAAAGACTGCGGGAGCATTGGCTAGTCCAAAGGGCATGGCTAGGTATTCATAGTGACCAAAGGGTGTTCTAAAGGCTGTTTTCCATTCGTCTCCTTCCCGGACACGGATTAAGTGGTAGGCACCCCAGAGATCCAACTTTGTGAATATTACGGCGACTCTCACAGCTTCCAGGATATCCGAGATCAGGGGTAGTGGGTACCGATCTTTGAGGGTGCATTGATTTAAGCCTCGATAGTCGAGGCAAGGTCTGAGTTCCTTGGTATCCTTCTTGGGAACGAAGAACAACAAAGCACCCACTGGAGATTTCGAGGGTCTTATGGCGCCGTTTTCAAGATTGGTGTCTAGATATTCCCAAAGGGCCTTTTTCTCAGGTTCAGAAAGAATTAACATTCTGCCGAAAGGAATTACAGCGGAGGGATCTGTATCTATGGCACAGTCTTCGGGCCTGTGAGGGGGTAAGGCTTGGACTATGGCAGTAGAAAATACATCAGCATATCTCTGATAGGCCTCTGGAACTTGTATGATATTGGAAACCATGAGTGGTGTTTCTTGGTCTCTTGGTGGTTCTTTAGGAGTTATCGAGGAGGGATCCAGGGATAGACAGCGGGACATACAGAGCTCTGAGCCCAGGAATAATGATCCTGCTGTCCAATTGATATACGGATTGTGCTTTTGTAACCAGGGCATGCCCAAAACCATGGGGTAATGGGCTGACTTAATGATGTCGAATGTAATCCGCTCTTGATGATGGTTTATGGAAAGTTAGATCTCTTTAGTCTGCAGGCTTATGGGTCCTGAAGAAAGGGGTCTTCCGTCAATTGCTTCCATCGGCTGCATGGTGTTTCATGTCTCGTACGGAATATGATGACTAACAACCCAGTCTTGATCAATGAAAATTCCCATAGCTCCGCAGTCCACCAAAGCCAGAATGGGATAGGTCTTGTCTTTGGAGGGCGACAGGAAGGCCTGTAGTATTGTCATAAATCACCAAAGTATCAACTGAAAAGGATACAGTAACCAAAAAAGGATACAATTTGGTAGGGCTTTTCCGGATCCTATCTTCACACGACTTGATTGAAGGCAGGTCAAATTAGACCTTCCAAATGATACAACTCTCTGACTGAATAAAACAGGCAGAGAGATGGATCACTGGAAAGGGCGTGGGAATTGTACAGGAAGTAAGCCTAAAATAGTTAAGTATCATAAGACACTGTCCCAAATTAAATACTAAGAAACACAGAATTGGGATTAATTCAAACACTGACCTTAAGGCTAAACTGAAGAATTCCAGGACAATATCTTGAAGAGTTCCAAGAGTTCCAAGAGTTGAACAAACGACAAAGGAAGGGAAGATTAGTAAGGGAGACCTATCCCGAACGGCACGAGGCTCTTGCTAGATACCGGGTTGGTGCACCACAGGGTAGCGTCCAATGTACTGTGCACATTCACCTTCCAATAGTTCATGAAATACTTCCTTTCCCACAAAGAACAAAATAAGAATCTCACCTGTTGACTGTCACAGGTACCAAAAGTTCGAAGAAGTTCAGAAAAACACGTGCAGGATTGCACGCGACAGTATACGCGCAGCCAAGCCAGCCGCACCTGTAGACAGCGTTTCCGCGTGAAGAATTAGACACACGAACAGGATTCACGCAGCTCTGGACAGCCGCGCTAGCAGACAGCGTCCGTGTGGAGATTTGGCACGCGAACTGGATTCACACAGCTCAGGACAGCCGCACTTGCAGACAGCGCCCGCGTGGAGATTTGACACGCGAATTGGATTCACGCAACTCAGGACAGCCGCGCTTGCAGACAGCGTCCGCGTGGAGATTTGGCACACGAACAGGATTCATGCAGCTCAGGACAGCCGCGCTTGCATACAGCGTCCGCGTGGAGATTTGGCACGCGAAAAGGATTCACGCAGCTCAGGACAGCCGTGCTTGCAGACAGCGCCCGCGTGGAGATTTGACACGCAAAATGGATTCACGCAGCTCAGGACAGCCGCGCTTGCAGACAGCGCCCACGTGGAGATTTGACACGCAAACTGGATTCACGCAGCTCAGGACAGCCGCGCTTGCAGACAGCGCCCGCGTGGAGATTTGGCACGCGCACAGGATGCACGCAACCCAGGAATTAGCATGTGGAGGAAAAACAAGCTCAAATTAGGCCAAAGAAGTTTGCTGACAGGAATGCGAGAACGCAGGTCCGTGGTTCAGCTACAAATGCCAAAATTGACTTAATCAGAAGCAGCGAATGGAGTTTCCACGCTGCTTATGTGCGCACTGCCGTGATAAACGTGACAGACCTAAGTCACGTGAAAATTAACGACGTGAAAAATGCAGACGTCGTTTTCCGGGCAATGTATCGAACAACCTCCATTTTGAGTAAAAAGGTCTACTGGTTCTGTGGGCGTAATTCATCTTGTATGGAGAAGTTGTTACTGGTCCAGGGGTATGTCCGGCAGGCATGACAGTGCCACCCCCCAAAGGAGCAGCTTCTCCCCTTTTCGAGTGGAATCGCCTTAATAAAGCAGGAGCATGAATGTTCGACAGAGGTTCCCAGGATCTATCCTCAGGACCATAACCTTTCCAATCTACCAGATAAAATGGTTTTCCAGACCGCAACCTCATGTCCAGAATGTCATGCACTTCATATTCGTCAGACCCTTTCACTGAAATAGCAACAGGCCGTACAGGTAATCTAGTAGCATCCGAACACGGTTTGATGAGCGATACGTGGAAAACGGGATGCACTTGCCACCGTTGTGGCAAAGCCAAACGGACAGCAGCCGGATTTATAACTTGGAGAATTTCATATGGCCCAATGTATTTAGGCAACAATTTCCTTTTGCCGGGTATTCTCAAGTTTTTTGTGGACAGCCATACCTGCATTCCTGCTTTGTAGACAGGTGCAGGAATTCTATGAGCGTCGGCATAGTACTTGTCTCATTTTTTAGCTTGTTCCAATTGCTGCTCAACTTTTTTCTGTAGACTTTTAAGATCCCTATAAGTACGTCCTGCTGCAGGAGTATCCAAAGACAAACTGGAGTCAAAAGGAATGGAACAAGGGTATTGCCCATACAAAGCATAGAAAGGTGAAGTACCTATAGCACTATGATAGGAATTGTTATAGGCGAACTCTGCTGCCGGCAAAACATTGAGCCAATCTGACTGAAACTGCAAGCACAAACATCGCAGATATTGTTCCATAGTGCTATTGACTCTCTCAGTCTGTCCATCCGTTTGAGGGTGATAAGCACTAGACAACCTGTCATCAATTAATAAGGCCGAATTTAGTGCCTTCCAAAAACGTGACGCAAATTGTGATCCCCTGTCAGTGATGATCACTGAAGGTAGACCAAAAAACCGGAATATATGCCGGATGAATAGATCAGCCAGACCAGCAGCTGTTGGTACACCAATACAGGGGATGAAAAGCGCCAATTTTGTAAAGTAGTCCACCACCACCCATATGGTATCGTAGCCTTTATTTCTTGGAAGTTCAACCACAAAATCCATTGATATGATGTCCCATGGTTTTTTGGAACTGGTAGAGACTGGAGTAAACCCACTGGTTTGCCAGGAGTAGTCTTGCATTGACTGCATGCTGAACATGTTGAAACATAATTTATAACATCTTGTGTTATAGACGGCCACCAACACCATCTTTTCAATAGCTCTAGAGTCCTCTTCTGTCCAGGATGGGCGGCAATCAAAGAATCATGACCCCAACTGAGGGCTTTTTTCTGAATGGTATCAGTTGGTAGATAGAGTACTCCTTTTTTAAAAGGCAAACCATTGTATAAATCAATGTTCAATTCTTGGATCAATTGTGGATTTAGTTTCACCCACTCCTGCAATTCGTTTTTTAGAGACGGTTGTGCAGAACAACTACATATCACGTGATCTGCCAACAGCTTATTTTGTACTGATGATTCTTCTTTCACCTCTTCGCCGATGCGAGACAAAGCATCAGATTTGACATGTTGCCTGGCAGGGCGATAAGTAATTTGAAAATCGTATTGAGCAAAGAACACATGCCATTTGGCCTGTCTAGCTGTGAGACATTTCATAGTTTTAAATGACTGAAGGTTTCTATGATCGGAATACACCATCACCTGATGTTTGGCCCCAAGAAGATGATGTCTCCACTCTCGGAAAGCATCTTTGATTGCAAGTGATTCACGCTCAGTGACAGTATAGTTCTGTTCATAAGGGGTAAGTTTACGTGAAAAGAAAGCAACTGGATGCTCCTCCTTAGTTTCTGCACAAACCTGCGAGAGTACTGCTCCTGTAGCGACACTGGATGCGTCTGCTTCCACGATAAACTGACCATCCGGATCAGGATGCTGAAGTACAGGTGCAGTTGTAAATGCTTCTTTTAACTTCTCAAAGGAAGCTTGGGCATTTTGGTTCCAACAGAATGGAATTTTAGAGCTAGTTAAAGCTGTCAATGGGGCCACTGTTTTGGAAAAAGAACGAATAAATCTGCGATAGAAATTCGCAAATCCTAGAAATGACTGTAGTGACTTGACATTGTGTCGGATATGCCAATTCAATATCGCTTTCACTTTAGAATGACTCATTCGAACACCATGATTGGTAATGTCATAACCCAGAAATTCCACTTCTTGTGTATGAAAAACACATTTCTCCGCTTTAACAAAAAGTTTATTCTCTCTAAGTCTTTGTAAGACAGCTGAGACTTGTTTAACATGTTCTGGAAAGGATGATGAATATATCAAAATGTCATCCAAGTAAATCACCACGAATTGATCCATCATATCTTTGAAGAGATCGTTCCTGAAGAACTGAAATGTAGCTGGCGCGTTACAAAGACCAAAAGGCATCACTAAATATTTGTAAAGACCGTACCGCGTCTTAAAAGCGGTCTTCCATTCGTCTCCTTCACGAATGTGAACCAAATTGTAAGCGCCGCGCAAATCCAATTTAAAGAAGTACTTGGAAGTTCCTAATTGGTCTAACAGGACATTAATCAAAGGTAAAGGATACTGATTCTTTATGGTGATGTCATTAATAGCCCTGTAATCAATGCAAGGCCTTAGGTCTCCTTCCTTCTTTGGAACAAAGAATAAAGGAGAAGCAGCCGGCGATTGAGATGGCCGTATGAATCCCATATCCAGAGCTTTATCGATATATTCTTTCAAGAAAGCATCTTCTTTGAGAGTCAAAGAATAAACTCGACCAGTAGGAATTTTAGCTCCAGGAATCAATTCAATTGGACAATCATATTGCCTATGTGGAGGAAGCTGTTCTGCCTGACCTTTGTCAAACACATCGGCAAAATCTGCATATTCACTTGTTATATGCGTACCTTTTTGATGTACCACATTGATAGCAGAGATCCCCTCAATAGAGGCCAACATATGGGATTTATTTGATACCACCTGGCTGGTAAAGCAATGTTCGTTACAAAAAAGTGAAGGATATTGGATCAATCCCGTAACCCAGTCTATGGCGGGATTATGAAGAGTCAACCAATTAAGTCCTAGTATTATTTGGTATTGAGGAGCCGCAATGACATCGAAGACAATTTCCTCCGAATGACCATTTGATAAAGTCATCTGAATAGGTACAGTCTCCTGAGTTACCATACCGGAAATCAAGATTGATCCATCCACTTTATTAACAGTTTCAGGTTTGTTCTTGTCTATAAGGGGTATAGAACATTTCTTGGCATATGTGATATCAATGTAATTATTAGTAGCTCCCGAGTCAACCATAGCCTTGGAAGAGAAAGTCTTGATCATTGAAACGTAACATCATCTCAACAGCTATCGGTGCATGAGCTGGAAATGTAATGGAGTCAGATGTAACACTCGACACAGAGAGTCCTGCTACTGTCGAGTTTTGGCGTTTCCCGAAGGCTTATTTGGTCTTTTAGGACATGCCGCCAATAAATGCTCGGCGGAACCGCAATCCATACGAAGTTATTTCTCTTTCGGTTCTCTCTTTCGGCTTTAGACAACCGGCCTCTCACTGCGCCAATTTGCATTGGTTCAGGATCATTCAAAGAATGTGCCGGTGTACCAGAACGAACTGATGCCGGAAGAAAAGGTTTTTTCTCTCCTTTTCGGGCATTTCTTCGGGCGTCAATTTGTAAAATTAAATCAAGAAATTCTGAAAAACCTGTAGGAACCACTGGAACCATGGACAACGCGTCCTTGAGTTCTTCTGAAAGACCTTTGTAGAAAACAGCCGTCTTCTTGTCTTCCGGCCATCGGGTTTCAGGCGTTAATTGGTTAAATCGCGCAATGTAAGCCAACAGAGGTTGAGTACCTTGTTGTAAATTCAACAACTACAGATCTGTGGCTTGAGTAGCATATCGCATATCAAAGACTTTGTTCATTGCTGCCAGAAGATCATCGCAATCGTACAACAAGGGGCTATTTGACTCCAATAAAGGATTTGCCCAAGCAGCAGCTGTACCCCCCAAATGAGAAAGCACGAATGCTGCTTTAGTAGTAAGATCAGGAAATGAATTAGGCCGGCAAAGGAAATGAATTCGGCACTGATTAACAAAGGTTCTATAGGTTTTAGGATCACCTGTGAACCTTTCTGGAGGAGCCAAGCGAAACTGTTTGGGCATAACCACTTTAAGAGTTTCTTGTGATAATGATGGTGTCGTAGTCCCAGATCCATATGCAATGGCTGCTGGAATCTGTACTCCCTGAGGAGTGACTTGCATGGCATCTTGCATAACATCCATTCGATGCCGTAGCATATCCTGTGCCGTAATCATTTCATTTCTCAAGTCAGAAATTAACTGAGTCAAAACAGTTATAGGATCCGTACCCTCCATGGCTTCTGATTCTGTCATAAATCACCAAAGTATCAACTGAAAAGGATACAGTAACCAAAAAAGGATACAATTTGGTAGGGCTTTTCCGGATCCTATCTTCACACGACTTGATTGAAGGCAGGTCAAATTAGACCTTCCAAATGATACAACTCTCTGACTGAATAAAACAGGCAGAGAGATGGATCACTGGAAAGGGCATGGGAATTGTACAGGAAGTAAGCCTAAAATAGATAAGTATCATAAGACACTGTCCCAAATTAAATACTAAGAAACACAGAATTGGGATTAATTCAAACACTGACCTTAAGGCTAAACTGAAGAATTCCAGGACAATATCTTGAAGAGTTCCAAGAGTTCCAAGAGTTGAACAAACGACAAAGGAAGGGAAGATTAGTAAGGGAGACTTATCCCGAACGGCACGAGGCTCTCGCTAGATACCGGGTTGGTGCACCACAGGGTAGCGTCCAATGTACTGTGCACATTCACCTTCCAATAGTTCATGAAATACTTCCTTTCCCACAAAGAACAAAATAAGAATCTCACCTGTTGACTGTCACAGGTACCAAAAGTTCGAAGAAGTTCAGAAAAACACGTGCAGGATTGCACGCGACAGTATACACGCAGCCAAGCCAGCCGCGCCTGTAGACAGCGTTTCCGCGTGAAGAATTAGACACGCGAACAGGATTCACGCAGCTCTGGACAGCCGCGCTAGCAGACAGCGTCCGTGTGGAGATTTGACACGCAAACTGGATTCACGCAGCTCAGGACAGCCGCACTTGCAGACAGCGCCCGCGTGGAGATTTGACACGCGGACCTGATTCACGCAGCTCAGGACAGCCGTGCTTGCAGACAGCGTCCGCGTGGAGATTTGGCACACGAACAGGATTCACGCAGCTCAGGACAGCCGCGCTTGCACACAGCGTCCGCGTGGAGATTTGGCACGTGAAAAGGATTCACGCAGCTCAGGACAGCTGCGCTTACAGACAGCGCCCGCGTGGAGATTTGACACGGGAACTGGATTCACGCAGCTCAGGACAGCCGCGCTTGCAGACAGCGCCCGCGTGGAGATTTGACACGCGAACTGGATTCACGCAGCTCAGGACAGCCGCGCTTGCAGACAGCGCCCGTGTGGAGATTTGACACGCGAACTGGATTCACGCAGCTCAGGACAGCCACGCTTGCAGACAGCGTCCGCGTGGAGATTTGGCATGCGCACAGGATACACGCAACCCAGGAATTAGCGTGTGGAGGAAAAACAAGCTCAAATTTGGCCAAAGAAGTTTGCTGACAGGAATGCGAGAACGCAGGTCCGGGGTTCAGCTACAAACGCCAAAATTGACTTAATCAGAAGCAGCGAATGGAGTTTCTACGCTGCTTATGTACGCACTGCCGTGATAAACGTGACAGACCTAAGTCACGTGAAAATTAACGACGTGAAAAATGCAGACGTCGTTTTCCGGGCAATGTATCGAACAACCTCCATTTTGAGTAAAAAGGTCTACTGGTTCTGTGGGCGTAATTCATCTTGTATGGAGAAGTTGTTACTGGTCCAGGGGTATGTCCGGCAGGCATGACAAGTATCACCAAACTGTTTTGTCCAGGAGAGTTCAAGGATGGAATTGATGTGGAGCAAACATCTCTCTCCTGACACCTCGCTCCATCTAGGATCGGGAGCTGGTGTTTCCCGAACGCCGTGGAGGGGCCAGAGGGTATTCTCTAACAAGATGTTTATCCGAGGCACAATACATGCACAGGCCTGTGTGGATCCTTCTCATCCTTTCTTGAGGGGAAATAGTCCCACGGAAGGCTCCTATTTGCATGGGTTCCGGATCTATGTCAGGGGTTGGGGCAGAATCGGTTTTAACAGAGGTCTCAAGGGAATTCTTTTGAAAGGGTGTCTTGGTCTTTCTTCTTTCAGCCTTTCTTTCCTGGATTCGGAAGTCTATTTGCATGGCTAGATCCATAAGAGCCTGGAATGAACTTGGACAAGCCACCCTTGCTAATTCATCCTTAATGTCCTTGTTTAGACCCCTGTGAAATAGAGTGAAACTTGCTTCTGAGGACCAATCCGCTTCCTTGGCCAGTTGTTTAAATCTAGTAACGTAAGTTAGCATATCCTGAGTACCCTGTTGGAAATCAAGTAATCGTTCCTGAGCACTAAAAACCTGTTCTGGGCGGTCGAACATAGTCTTGAGTGCCTGAATGAATCCATCATAATCATCCAGGAGGGCATCCCCTGAGTAGACTAAGGGAGTGGCCCAGGTCAACGCGTTCCTTATGAAGCCCACCTTCGCCCTAGAAGTTGAAAAATAATAGGGCTTAAAAGTTAAATGCACCAAGCAGAAATCCAAGAATCCACGTAAGGATTTTGCCGAGCCATCATATCTGTCTACCACTCCACCCAGTAATACACTGTCCTTGTTAGCGGGGTCGCAAGACAAAACAAGCTGCCTTAACGCAGCATTCTCAGCCTTTAAGTTCTGTACTTCAGTTGTGAGCTCTTGCATGCCACGCATAAGGTCCTGGGCTGCTTTCTCCATAGCAGTATCAGTGTTGGTCGTTTGGCGTCTCAAACTGTCATAAATCCCCCGTCTCACCTGAGATCGCTTCTTGCTCTGTTCCGCGGGAGGATTCCTCTTGAGGACGGATCGGGTCTTGTATAGGCTCGCTCGAGTCTCGTCCGGCTGCAGAGCGCATTCAGAGTTCCGGGAAGGCTGCTGTTCCAGGATGTCCAGGAAAAAGGTAGCGGTAACTAAGGACGAGGATTCCGGGAGCAGATTAGAGGGAAGGGGTGAAAGGAAGGAAGAAGGGACCAGGATCTAGGAATAGTGGATTCGCCGAATAGCACACACACGCCAAGTCACTACCTAATGATAGCGTTGAGACGCGAGGGGCTGCGGGGGCGTGGCCAAATTATAGAACGTGTTGTGTGCGACGTGAAGGCTGGTGCGAGGCAAGTCGCTTAGCGCGGCCATGTTGGGAGTAACAAGGACTACAAGCCTCGTCGCGATAAGGAACAGGAAGTCCAGAATGGGCAAGTTCTATGGGTCATGACAGCTACTGCTGTGGGGAGTTTGCAATCTGGGGAGTTCCCATGACAGGAAGTGTTAAAGTGGTGCCTTCTGTAATGCATTTACCAAGTATACCAGCGAAGCTCTTGCTGCCTGCCCCTGCAGCAGATCTTCCTGGTACAGCCTTGACCACAGGTGAGGCTTGCACTACCATACTGAATATTATTGGTTTGGAAGGTAAGCCTGAGATCCTGGGAAATGCAAGAATTAATCGTACCTATGTGCTTGATCTAATATCTCGTATTCCATTGTTACAAATTTTAACTACTAAGGACTTTGAAAGAATATCACTACCACGCCAAAACAATCATAGAATGATTTGCTATTTACCTTCCGCAACCATTCTAAAATATATTTGGTCTTATAGGACTGAACTTAAGGATTTGAGTTTCACGCTGCATACCTTCAATGATGAGGATGCAGTGCAGAAATTCTTCCATTTCTAGGTGATCAGTCAGGGCTTAGAGGACAAGCAGACTACTGGAGGGG
The DNA here is from genome assembly GCF_040938575.1 of Ambystoma mexicanum. Lineage (NCBI taxonomy): Eukaryota > Metazoa > Chordata > Amphibia > Caudata > Ambystomatidae > Ambystoma > Ambystoma mexicanum. The sequence continues at coordinate 278,592,829 of NC_090937.1, forward strand.
CTGGTGGCGTAGTTGATGAGAAACATAATATCTTGCAACTATTATCCATTGCTGGAAACATTAAGTACTGGTCATGGATTGAGCCTTTAATGAAATCCATCTTTACGACCAAACCAGCCTCCGGCCTAGCGTCATCTTAATCACAAATGAGTTATATTCTCATGAAACACATGTGGCTACCAGAACCTCTTTAAGTGGTTTGCTTCTTTGCCTCCCTCCCAAAACCCAAACGTTATGTTTCTTCAGGAAACCATGAAAACTGATTTTTTGCTACTAGAAGGATTTCAAACTTATTGCTCACAGGCCACTAAGGGCCGTGAGGGCAGTCCTTCGGGTGGCTTAACTGTGGCCATCAATAACAACATGGATTGCACCACTAGGCCCATTTATTCATCTGAGCACATTTTAGTTGTGGATATGACTATCAAGGATAGGGCATGTAAATCATACCTATTGATGAGCCTCTTTTGGAATCCACTTAAGATTGCACTTGATAACATGCTTGATGAAATAGATAACACCTTGGAAAATGCACTTATTCAAAAGCCCAATTACGAAATTATCATTAGAGGAGACTTTAATTGATCTTGTCTAGAAAAGTCTGAGGAGATAGTGGTGGTTATTTACAATGGTTCAACAAAGGCAAGGTCTAGAGAGAATAGATGGGTGGCTTACTTTTACCACTGGGATATGGAATTTGTCCAAACGTCAAGATCGTGTCCTAATTTTACATGGAGGCGCGGGGCGGCGTGCTCCATGATTGATTTTATCTGTGTTTCCGTTTCACTTGGAGACATAGTTGATCTAGTAATCATTCATGACATTAATTACAGCGATCATGCGATCATGCAATCATGCGATTATACAGTTGTCCATTGGAATTCCCATCATTACCCATGTCATGGCTGAGGCACTGCAATTGTTGGAACTTGATTGTTACCTTATCTGACTGGATGGAATCCAACCATATGTTACCAACTGTCAGCTTTGGTCTCCCATGTTTTAAACAGCATGGGGGGGGCACTCCATCTGTCCCTTCCTCCCCAGCAATGTGATAATATTGTCACAAAAGCCTTAGCTTATTTGACTTCTTTTTTTGTTGAAAAGATTTTTATTGATAAACAGTAGGTATTCAGGGCATTTGATATAATTAACAAGCGATAATACTTAAGGCAAATAAAGCATAACGTAGAAGAAGGTATGGATACTTAATGCATTTTGTAAGCCTAGTATCCTTATGTAAAATTATACAATGCAGACATTGAAGATTTTTGAAAGTATAAGGGGATACAAAATGAACAAGGAGACAAGAACACAACTAGACATGTACAGAAGGAGGGGTGAAAGAGGGAAGGGGATGTTGCGGGTACAAATATAGTATGTAACATATGCTGTTTAGGAACTTACAGTATACTAGAGTGTATTAGCATCAGATAGGAAGTCAATGAAGTATTGCCATTTCAGCTGATATTTACTAAGTAGATAGGGGGAAGATGCGTTACAACTTTCTAACCTATGAATATTGCACATAGAATTCCACCAGAATTTATAATGAATATGGCTTAGGTTTTCCCAATTTGTAGTTATGGTTTGAATTGCAACATTTAGGCATAAATCAAACAAGTAGTATGCAAGTTTATTAATGAGGTTATTATTCAACATGGAACTTTCTAAAATGAGAAAATCAAAACAAAAATCTTGATAAAGGTTAAAGACACATTTGATGGTATTCCAGAGAGTTCCTAAATGGTATGACATACTGACACTCCATAAACATTTGTTTAAATGAACCTTGAGAATGTAAGCAGCTCCAACAATTATCATTGGCTAATAAGCCACATTTGAAAAGGGAGACTGGGGCAATGAAGGCACAGTGATGAAAGAAGAAAAGGGTCTGAGTTAGGCTAGCCGATACTGTAATCTTAGAGATATATTCCATTGAGGGGGCCAGCAGAATTGATTATTTAACAGTGGGCAATCATCTTTCCAATCATTGTGAAGACAGTCAATTCCTGGAGTAATTGAGGTCAAACGCATAGTTTTATAGAATATCGGGGCTGTAGTTTGTGAGTTTAACATACGGAGTAATCTTTGTGAATTGGGGATAGCAGAGCCATACATCAGTAATTCAGAATTTAGCAGTAAACTCATTGAACGAAATGGGAGTACTGTATGAAAAGTTGATTGCAAAATCTAATGCTTTTAGAGAGCCATGGCTTCCAAACAATGGATCTATCTTTAATTTTAATTTGGGGGTTAAGCTGAATTAAAGGGCATATGAAGTTGGATTGTTTGGAAATATGTGGGAACATATATAGCCTAAGATATAAGACGGATTGGCGTGTATTCTTTCCTTTAATAAAATAAAGGTCAGCAAAGGATATTGGAGACGCCATAGCTCTGGTGTCCAGTCAAATGGTCGACAGACAAATGGTCGACAGGACAAATGGTCGACACAATTTGGTCGACAGGTCAAATGGTTGAATTTGTTTTCTTTATATATATATTTTTTAGGTTTTCGTTTAGGGAAAAAAAGGGGTTTTTAGCAAAACAAAAAAAAGAGGGTTGGGGGGACCCCCCCAAAAAAAGAAAATGTGAAAAAACAAAAATAAAACAATTTGACCATTTGACCTGTCGACCAAATTGTGTCGACCATTTGTCCTGTCGACCATTTATTTTCGACCAATTGACCTAGAACCCATAGCTCTTTCCAGGCAGACCCAATTGGGTATACGGAATGCTTCATCTTGAGCAAACCACCACTGTGTTTGTTTGATGACAAAGGCCATGTGATATTTTCTAAAGTCTGGGAAACCAACACCGCCTTGAGATCGGGATTTTTAAAGTTTATTAAGCGAAATTCTGTGTTTCTTTTTACCCCATAACAATTTAGTAACAGAGGAATCAAGCAACTTAAAAATGGATGGAGAAAGGGGGATTGGTAACATATAAAGAAAGTAGAGGATAACAGGGGAAATTATCATTCTGATAGATTCTAATCGTCCACACCACAATAGACAGAAAGGGGACCAAGAGGATAGTAACTCTTTAACTCTAGCTAATAAGATGTCTGAATTGCATTTTCAAATACTATTAATGGAGGCCGAAATGTGGATGCCTAAGTATTTGAAACCTTGGGGACACCATCTCATACCTAGCGCACGGGTGTGAACGAGTGTGCAATGTATGTTGAGGGGAAGAATTTCCTACTTATCTATGTATTGTTTATAGCCTGAAGCTTTAAAAAAACCTAGAGATTATGTGTAGTAAATGTTGGGCACTTTGCTGTGTGTTTTTTACGAAGAAGAGTACATCATCGGCATAAGCCATTTTAATGTGTAATTGTTCATTTGAAATTCCTTGAATGTTATCATCTTGTCTTACAGCTTCTAAGAAGGTTTATAACACTAGAATGAAGAGAATTGGGGAAAGAGGGCAGCCTTGGCGAGTGCCTTTGGATAAGGGGAAGAAAGAGGGCATTTGACCGTTCACAAAGACTGCAGTTTTTGGATTATAATATAGGACTTTGATCATAGACAGAAATGGGGGACCAAAGCCATGCCACCTAAGAGTCTCAAACATAAAATCCCACTCAACTGTATCAAATGCTTTTTCTGCATCAAGCGCAACTGCAGCATGGGGGTCCTTTGATTTCTGCAATATATCTATGATGTTAAGAAAAAAGCCTGATATTGGAAGAAGCTATTCTACCTTTAACATACCCTACTTGATCTTGTTTAAGAAGATTAGGTAGAAAGGGGAGGAGTCTATTGGTTAAAATGTTTGCGTAAATCTTCTCTGTTGATAAGGGACATAGGACGATGGGTTTGAGGGAGTTCAGGATCTTTATTAGGTTTGGGAAATACAATTAGCATAGCTGAACCTTGGGCCTTGCTATTTGAAATAAAGTGAGAAAAGAGTTAATTAAGCTTTGGGACTAACAGATCAGAAAAATGGGAAATAAAATCTACAGGGAAACCATCAGATCCAGGGGCCTTTCCTTTTTTCAGAGTTTTGATGGTCAAATGTATTTCAGGTGAAGTTATAGGTGCATTAAGTGATAAAAGATTAGAGCAAGGATCTGAATTATGGGATAATTTATGCAGAAGTCATTAACAACGGGAATATTGGGCATGGCTTCAGAGGTGTATAAATTTGAATACATTTTTTTGAACACTAGAACGATCCCTTTATCTGAAAATTTCCTATTACCTAAGTGATCTTGTAAAACAACTATTGTTCTTTCTTTCTGTTTACGCTCACCTGGTTCCCACAGGGGCGTCGATCGGACCCGGACAGCTGCGGTCTCCACCAACGTGATGCGTAGTGAAGAGATAACAGTCTGGACTGGCCCGCCTAATCCTGTCTGCTGGACTCATAGAAGTATTTTCCTACAAGTGGAGAAAGGGATTTAGCCACCCGTGGACTTTAGTGATGGCCCCCCCCAACAGTTCTCGTTCTCCCCACTAATCACCTCCGATATCCCCTTTTGGTAACCTCACCTTATGTTTTTAAATGATGAGCTCTCATCCTGCATGGAATGCAGGGGCGCGTAGATACCAGTTACTTCTCTGGGTTGAAGGTACTGGAGGAGTTCTGGAGGAATATTGACTCCAGTGTCTATAAAGTTCAAAGAGTTCAATAAGTCCGATGTTCACTCTTATTCCATTCCATTGTTAGGTTGCAGCTGGGTCCAAAAGAATATTGCCTGGAGGCAGCTGATGGCATTCAGGTAAGAGTCTGTATTACCAAACACTGTCCGGTAAAAGTTGTATGAGTTTAACTTGCTGTTTTCTCTCCCTTTATAAGTGCGGCATAGGAAGATGCGGCGAATTAAAGAATAATACCTCCGGTGGTAAAGCAGGTAAGCCTATGGTGGCAAAGAGATTGTCTTTGTCGGTTTTCTCGGCTCACCTTGTTATTCCTTTTGTTCTCCCACCTGGTGCTGGATTTCGACGAAGAAAATAATGGAGACAGCGCCGAGTCGAAAGATGCGGTCGACTGGTGAGTATAACGCGGCGCTGCTGCTGGCAAAGCGACGCGTCCTGAAATAATGTCCTTTCCAGGCTCGGAGATGTGCTGGGTCCGGAATCAGGTAAGGAATCAAATAATGTTCGTGATCTAACCTCTTCTCCTTTCTTTTCCTTTTGTCTAGGAGCTCTGGATTCGAGGCGAGCGTGGCAGAAGACTAGATGCTGACTTGCAGACACGGTGAGTGTCACGCTGCTGGATGCAGAATAACGCGAAGCATGGGCTGCTGTTCGGGCGTGGTTTAAATAGCCTGCAAAGTAGTCCCAGGTAAGAAGTTCCCCAGAACCACACCCGATTGAAAAACTGTCCCTGTAATAAAATAGTCCCATCCAGGCCTCACGTTGGCTTGGACTCATTTGCAGCATGCCTGCATAAGGTAAGTAAAGTCTATGTGCCTGGCGCCTATGGGCCAGGACTGATTTCTATGATGAGCATGGCGCCTGTTGGGGTTTTAATGAGTATCTGGATGCCTGCTCCCGGGGCTAATGGACTCGATCCGGATGCCCGGGGGTAGGCATCATGACAGCACTCCCCCCCAAGGCCCCTCCTAAAGTTGTTCTTCCCCTTGGCCCTGGCTTGTCTGGGAAATCCCGATGGAATTTTTTCACCAATCGAGGAGCATGAATGTGGTCACTAGGTACCCATGACCTTTCTTGTGGTCCGTAACCCTTCCAGTCGATTAAATAAAAAAGTCTTGATTTAACCATTTTAGAGTCCAGGATGTTTTTTACCTCGAATTCAGGTTCTCCATCTATTAGAATGGGGTCAGGTGGTTTGGTTAATCTTGTCCCGGGTTGAACTGGTTTTAGAAGTGAAACATGAAAGACAGGATGAATCCGCATATTAGAGGGTAATTCTAATTTGACGGCCACCGGGTTGATAATGGCCTTAATGGTGTAAGGTCCAAATATCTAGGATTAAAAGTCTGAGTTCCTTTCAGAGGTATATGTTTTGTAGCCAGCCAAACTTGGTCTCCGATTCGATATGGTGGGGTCTCACTTCTATGTTGATCAGCATTTTTCTTGTATTTTTCTTTTGCTTGTTTCAAATGTTTTGTTGCCTCTTTAAAGGCACGTGTAATAGTAGAATGCAGATGAGTTACTGCCGGCATTTCTAAATGCTGGGGCGAATCGAGTTCTGAGGTTTGAGGATGATGTCCATATAACGGTATAAAAGGGGCTTTGTCCGGTTCCTGAATGTACAGAGTTATTGTATGTGTATTCAGAAATCCATAAAATGTCCTTCCAATTACTTTCGGTTTGGTGGAGCATACAACGTAGTTATTGTTCAAGAGTCTGGTTGGTTCTCTCCGTCTCACCATCGGTTTGGGGATGGTGACTGGTTGATAACCTTACGTCGATTTGTGCCAATTGACAACACTTCTGCCAGAATTGCGAAATGAACTGACTACCACTACCTCGGTCATAGATCAATATGGAAGGAAATCCATGTATTCAAACAATATTTTCGAGAAATTCCTTGGCCAAGATTGAAGCAGAAGGTAATCCTTTTAAAGGAATGAAGTGGGCCATCTTGGAAAAAAGATCCACAAGAACTAGAATGGTGTTGAATCCATTACATGGCGGTAGATCTGTAATAAAGTCTAAAGACAAAGTGTGCCATGGTGTGGATGGAATATCTAAAGGTTGTAAAAGACCAGCTGGTTTCTTCTTTTGACTTTTGTTCTGGGCGCAGGTGCCACAAGACAGTACAAATGACTTTACATCTTTTCGCCAGGTGGGCCATCAGAATTGTCTTTTAATTTTAGCTTCAGTTTTTGCAATGCCTGGGTGCCCTTCCATCAGAGCTTCATGGTAATTGGAGATTACTTGTTCTTGTAGTTCCTTGTGTGGTAGTAATAGACGCCCTTGATAGTAAGGTAGGTCATTGACAACTGAATAATCTTGACACTTTTTAACCCAGTCCTGCAGGGCTGCTGAATCGAAAAGTTGTTGGATCTTTAAATGAATATCTTCTAAGGTATGTAGAGTAGTTATCCCAAGAATTCTTTGTTCAGGAATTATAGGCACTGGTTCCGGGTTCGAATATGCTTATCCATCCCGATTCGGGACAAAGCATCTGCCTTACCATTCTTACAACCTGGTCGATAAGGGATCACGAAATTGAATTCGACAAGGAATAAGTTCCCATTGAAGTTGACGCGATGATTGGGCCTTGGCTGTTTTTAAATACTGCAAGTTCCTGTGATCGGTGATTACAGTAATGGTATGCTATGCCTGGCACCGAGAAGATAATGCCGCCAGGCCTTGAAGGCGGATTTGATGGCTAACAACTCTTTATCGGTAACCGCATAGTTTAATTCGGGGGCCGAGAATTTTCTGGACCAAAATGCTACTGGATGAAGTTGACCGGTTTCTGGATCCTTCTGGGACAGGACAGCCCCCATGGCTAAACTGGATGCATCGGTTTCAACTATGTATGGGAGCTCGGGGCATGGATGCTTTAAGACAGGTGGCGACGTGAATTTCAATTTCAGTTCTTGGAAGGCTTTTTCAGCCTCTTCGGTCCACAAGAAGCGTTTGTTTTTTCGCAAAAGTGCTGTGATGGGGTGTACAACATATGAGAAGTCAGGAATAAATCTGCGGTAGAAATTAGCAAACCCAAGCATGCTTTGCACCCCTTTAACTGAACTGGGTGATGGCCACTTGAGAATTGCGTCCACCTTTCGAGAGTCCATTCGGACTCCTTTTGGAGTCAGGATAAATCCAAGAAATTCAACTTCTGTAGCATGAAAAACACATTTTTCCAATTTTGCGTATAACTTGTACTGGCGTAGTTTCTCAAGGACTGCACAAACGTACTTAACATGGTCTGATTCTGAGGAGGAGTACACTAGAATATCGTCTATGCATACGACAATACAGACGTCAATGAGTTCACGAAGGACATCGTTCATAAAATACTGGAAGGCTGCTGGTGCGTTGCACAACCCGAAGGGCATCACCTGATATTCGAATAATCCGTACTTGGTGCGAAAAGCGGTCTTCCATTTGTCGCCCTTCTTTGCACGTACCAGATGATATGCCCCTCGGAGATCTAATTTAGTGTAGATGCAAGCATCCTTTACTTGGTCTAGTAGTTCGGGGATCAGAGGCAATGGATATCGGTTCTTCACCGTGATCTGGTTTAATGCGCGAAAGTCTATGCATGTTCTGAGGACTTAGATGGACGAATGAAGCCATTAGCAAGGTATTGGTCCAAGTATTGTCGTAGGTGACGGTTTTTGGGTTCCGTAAGGGCATAGATTCTACTGCATGGAGGTTGTGCACCGGGTATGAGGTCGATTTGACAATCGTATGATCTATGAGGTGTAAGGTGTTTGCCTGTTCTTTTTGGAAAACATCCTGGAATTCTTGATATTCCTTAGGTAACTGCATGACTGGATTAGCGAATGTGGCCAAGCTTTTGTTCAAGGTTTTTTCCGGGTAACAGGTGTGTGCACACTCCGGGAAGGTTACTCTCTTCTCTCGCCAATCAATACAAGGATTATGTGTTTCCAACCAAGCTATCCCCAGTATTATTTGGAACTGCGGGGCTTTGATTAAGTCAAACACAATAGTCTCTTGATGCCCATCTTGACCCAACAGTGTAATCCCTGTGGTGGAATGAGTTACAGGCCCAGAGGCAATTTCAGTTCCATCGACTGTGGTGATAACATACGAAGTGGTCTTTTTGCAGAGAGGTAGATTCATCCTAGAAGCCAATTCGTGGTCCACATAGTTTCCTACGGCCCCGCTATCAATGTATGCCCTAACTGCGTGCATACGTGATGGCTGCCTTGGATCAATAAGGACCATTGGTATGATTAGGTGCGAGGTCTGAGTGTGCTTCTTCAAGCTCGGCAAGTGGACCTCTACGCTTTTCGGGCGTGGTCGTTTTCCGAATCAGGCTCTATTTGATTTCTATCAGCAACTCCGACTACTTTCTTGGATGGTTTTATAGGGCAATCCTGTAGAAAATGTCCTGAGGCCCCACAGTACAGACGCAACTGCATCTGTCATCTCCTTTCTCTTTCTTTTTGAGTTAAGGGTCCCTTAACCCCCCCGATCTGCATTGGTTATGGTGCATTTGTTCCTTTGGGAGTAACATTGGGTTTAACCAATACCAGATTCTCAAACTTAGCTCGATCAGCTTTTCTATTCTGAAGTCGGTGGTCTAGCTGGACCACTAAGTCTATATATTCTGCGCAATCCTGAGGTGGGTTCACAACTTGGGCCAAAACATCTTTGAGTTCACCCCGAAGTCCACGATGAAATAATGTAATTCGCTTTACCTCTGGCCATCCGGTTTCCACCACCAACCTATTGAAGGTTGCGATATAAATGAGCAGGTCCTGCTTTCCTTGTCGTAGGGATAGAAGTTTGTTATCCAGGGCCTGTCCCTGTGAATGTCTGGCGAATAATCTTTCCATGCTCAATTGAAAACCATGAAAATCCCGAAGAAGAGGGTCATCCTGGTTGACTAATGGAATTGACCAATCCGCTGCGCTGCCACTAAGGTATGACAGTACAAAGGCTACTTGTGCTTGGTTGTTTGGAAAAGCTCCTGGTCTGCATAAAAAGAGCAAGCGGCATTGGTTCACGAACACGGCAAACCTTTTCGGGTCCCCAGCAAAGCGTTTGGGTGGAGCTAAAGGAATGCTCCCTGGTAGAACCACTTGCACAGGGCTGCTCGATGAAACAGGGGTTGAATTCCCCCCAAGTCCAGGTACTGGTGTTTGCCCGGCTTGGTTTTGCAGCAGTTGTCTGGCAAGATCCTCAGTGCGCTCCTTTGACACAATCAGTTCTCTCCTGAGGGCATTAGTTTCTTGGCGCACGGAGTGCAGTTCTGCCCTAAATTCTCCTAACAATTGGGCTAGTTGGTCGGTTTCTGAGGTCTCCATTACGCCCAGGTGGGGATTTGTAGATAGGCTTCGCGTTCTGTTACGCTCACCTAGTTCCAACGTGATGCATAGTGAAGAGATGACAGTCTGGACTGGCCCACCTAATCTTGTCTGCTGGACTCATAGAAGTATTCTCCTGCAAGTGGAGAAAGGGATTTAGCCACCCGTGGACTTTAGTGATGCCCCCCCCCTCAACAGTTCTCGTTCTCCACACTAATCATCTCCGATATCCCCTTTTGGTAACCTCACCTTATGTTTTTAAATGATGAGCTCTCCATCCTGCATGGCATGCAGGGGCGCGTAGATACGAGTTACTTCACTGGGTTGAAGGTACTGGAGGAGTTCCGGAGGAATATCGACTCCAGTGTCTATAAAGTTCAAAGAGTTCAATATGTCCGATGTTCACTCTTATTCCATTCCCTCGTTAGGTTGCAGCTGGGTCCAAAAGAATATTGCCTGGAGGCAGCTGATGGCGTTCAGGTAAGAGTCTGTATTACCAAACACTGTCCGGTAAAAGTTGTATGAGTTTAACTTGCTGTTTTCTCTCCCATTATAGGTGCGGCATAGGAAGATGCGGCGAATTAAAGAATAATACCTCTGGTGGTAAAGCAGGTGAGCCTATGGTGGCAAAGAGATTGTCTTTGTCTGTTTTCTTGGCTCACCTTGTTATTCCTTTTGTTTTCCCCCCAGGTACTGGATTTCGACGAAGAAAATGATGGAGGCAGCGCTGAGTCGAAAGATGCGGTGGACTGGTGAGTATAACGCAGCACTGCTGCTGGCAAAGCGACGCGTGCTGAAATAATGTCCTTTCCAGGCTCGGAGATGTGCTGGGTCCGGAATCAGGTAAGGAATCAAATAATGTCCATGATCTAACCTCTTCTCCTTTCTTTTCCTTTTGTCTAGGAGCTCCAGATTCGAGGCGGGCGTGGCAGAAGACTGGATGCTGACTTGCAGACACGGTGAGCGTCACGCTGCTGGATGCAGAATAACGCGAAGCATTGGCTGCTGTTCGGCCGTGCTTTAAATAGCCTGCAAAGTAGTCCCAGGTAAGAAGTTCCCCAGAACCACACCCGAGTGAAAAATAGTCCCTGTAATAAAATAGTCCCATCCAGGCCTCACGTTGGCTTGGACTCATTTGCAGCCTGGTCTGCATAAGGTAAGTAAAGTCTACGAGCCTGGCGCCTATGGCGCCAGGACTGATTTCTATGATGAGCCTGGCGCCTAAGGCGCCAGGACTGAATCCAAACAGCCCCCAGCCAGGGCTGTTGGGGTTTTAATGAGTATCTGGATGCCTGCTCCCGGGGCTGATGGACTCGATCCGGATGGCCGGGGGTAGGCATCATGACACTTTCTTAAGTTTAAGGTAAGTGGCCAACGATTTACTAGTTTTATTGAAAAATTGATACATCTTTGCCTTATATTTAAGCAGGTTGGTACATGAATATTGCATGATGATTTTTTTATACTTGAGACTTAGTTTTAGGATCTCTTTTAGGGTAGAGGAAGAGTTAGTACAGGCGAATTGGGTTTCTAGTGGTTTAAGCTGTCTGAGGATGGACTCTGATTCAAATTTAAGATTTTTCTTTTTGTTTGCAACATAAGAAATAATATGACATCTGAGAACCGCTTTGTAGCAGTCCCAATTATTGGTTATAGAAGTGTCTTGATTTTTGTTTTCAACGAAAAAATTATTATGTTGTTGTATGATGAGCTGTGTAAATGAGTCATCCTTTAAAAGATTAGTATTCAATCTCCATCTGTTGGAGTAAGGAGAGCTTATTGGGGAAGCAATTTGAATATGTACTGGTGCATGTTCCGAAAAAGTAATTTATTATATCTGGGCACCAAGAAGGAGAATAACCAAAGAGTTAGGAATTAAAATATAATCAAGGTCGAGAGAAGGAATTGTGAGGTGTACAATAAAAGGTATATTCAGAATCTGTAGGGCCGAGGATACGCCATGCGTCACTAAGGCCAACTTCAGATATGAAATTAATAAATTGTTTATGGGATGTAGTATTAGTGTACCGTACTTCAGATTTCCTATCCATAAAGGGATCAATGACTTGATTGAAGTCTCCACATGCAATCAGATTTTGAGGATTGCATTGAAGTACATGATCTCTAAGAGGCCTCCAAAAGGAGGGATCAACAGATGTTGGGCCATATATATTGAGAATCGTATATGTTCTGGAGTCAAGTAATAGCTTGAGAATAACCCATCTTCCAAAATTATCAGATTCTGTAGAAATTACTTTGCATTTAAGGGCTTTATTAATGAGTCTGATGACACCATTTTTTTTCCATTTGCAGGACAAGAAAAGACCTGACCCACCCAGTGGGATTTGAGTTTGGTGGCTTCTTCTCCAGAAAGATGAGACTCTTGTATAGAAGCAATTGAGGGCTTTAATCTATTGAGGTGCGAAAGAACCTTTTGCCTTTTAACCGGATTATGAAAACCTTTCACATTCCAAGAAACTAAATTAAGATGCATCGAAACTGGAGAGTGGGCTCATAAGTATAAAAGTAAACACCAGTCAATAAGAAAGAACACTGTCATGATCTCTGCTTCCAAAAGGTCAGGGTTTTCCCAACTCCCTTGGAAGCAGATCCATAACCCAGGTTCCGAGTGCCAACCAGTCCCAATTGGGACCTTTTGGACCCAGTCCTGGCGCCAGTGGCACCAGGCTCATAAATATGCCCAGTCCCAGCGCTGGAAGCGCCGGGCTCATAATGCTTGGGTGGACTTACCTGCAGCAGACCATGCTGCTTACTTGCCTGCCAGTTGAGCCTCTGATCCTCTTCTGTTTGGAACTACTTTTCCTGTTGGGTGGGGCAGGAGCCACTCCCTAGATTCAGAACACTGGAACTCTTCTGGAAAGCAGGAACTCTTTTCTTACCTAGGCGTGGCCGTGGAAGGAGACACCTAAGCACTACAGGAGGCTATTTAAACCACACCCGATGGATGAATCTTGCTTTGCGTTATTCTGCATCCTCAGCAGCAGAACGCTCATCGTGTCTTCTGCATCTGATCCTGGGCCTAAGGAAAAAGGCTTACCATCCTGAATCCAGTCTTCAGCAACACCTATAAAGACAAGAAAGAACAGGTTAGCATTACGGTCTTCAGTGACAGCTCTTCACTTACCTGGTCCATCGGCTGTCACCAACGCCTCGCGCTGCATTCCGGCATCTGAAAGACAAAGGCTTACCTACTCTTCGTGCGCTCCGGAGGTCTTCACACTGCATTCCGGCATCTGAAAGACAAAAGCTTACCAACTCTTCGCACGGTCCGGAGGCCTTCGGCGCTGCATCCCGCATCTGAAAGACAAAACAAGGTGCGTTTAAAGACATTGGGGAACTTTAATACTCACGTGCCATTACTACTTTCCACATCTAACCCAGTGGGTATTCCGGCTCCCTGCAGCCGCTCCGAACTTGTACCTGCAAAATAAAAAGACAGTTAGAGCGCATCGTGAAGCAGGCAACAAGCGCTTACTTACGTGCTTCCAGGCGCTTCTATTCATCACACGGGCTCCATCTTCAACTCACTTCAGCCCGTCATCCGCCATTGCCGGAACCCTGCAAAACAAGAGACATCATTACTAAAGACTTTAAAGACATTAGAATTACTCGAAACTTACCGTTCGTGCAGTAAACGACGGACAGCAGTCCTCTGAAGTCAAGAGGCCTGCTCCCCTTATCCAGTGAAGAAACTGGTTACAGCACCCTGCCTCGAGGCAGATGGAGAGCACGGCGTTCACTTACCTAAGGTGAGAGCGTTAACCTTTGGGGTTCTACAGGAGAAGAGAAAGGGAAGAAGAGAGAGACATTCAATAACCCAGTTCATTAATCCCATATTTTCTATCTGCAGACATCTTACCCTTCGAGTCAGACATACAGTGCACAGAGGTCCAGCCCAAAGAGCCAGCCGTGTGTTACACATCACCTTTGAAGATACGATATACGCCCAGTCAAGACCGGCGCCTCTACGGGAATCAGGTGAGCGTTACAAACACAGAAAAATATATATTCTTATTAGGGCAGTAAAATCGGTTGACATAGAATATGAGGAAGTAACCAGCAGAACAGCGGGATACATGTAAGAAGACATGAAAATCGGCAAAAGAGCAAAATATTCAAAAGGGGTCAAAAGAACAGTAGCTAATAGGAACCGGCCACACAAATTCATGTAAAAGAATAGTAAACTGGGGGGTGGGTGGGGTTGGGAGCCAAAAAAAAGAAGAGGGCCACCAAACACTGCTCTGTCGAAGGAGGTCAAAATGTGTAATGCAAAAAATGCAATGCCATAAAAATTCATTCAAGTAATGGGGTTAGAGGTATACATATTGTTCCTTTTGTGAGACTGGATATATTGTCTTAAATCTGCAGTGTTTTGGGCTGTCCGGTCAAATGGTCGAAAATAAAAGATCGAATGACCATTTGATCGAAAGTCAAATGGTCGGATAAAAAATGGTCGAATTTTTTAATGTATTTATTTATATATTTTTTTAGTTTTGTTTGGTAAAAAAAAAATTAATACAGAAAAAGGGGTGTTGGGGGGAACCCCCCCATAAAAAAAACAAAATTTACAAAAAAAAGAATCGACCATTTTTTCGATCATGTGACTCTCGATCAAACGGCATTCGATCATTTGGTTTTGGACCAAATGACCTACAACCGTGTTTTGGAAGGTAGAAGATTGCCCATTTAAAGTGACTTCTAAGGTTGCTCGATGAATAATACCATATTTGGCATTAAACTGCCTAAGGGCAGGTCTGAAAGCCAAAAATTATTTTCTTCTTACCGCTGTTATCTTGGAGACATCTTGAGTTATGGAGATTTTTCTACCTTCCCATGTTAGCTGTTTGAGTTTCATAATATGTGTGATGTGGTTAAAGTCTAGAAGGGCCAATATAAGGGTTCTTGGTGTATGCATGGTGGTTAGAGATGGTATAAATACGATGTGCTCTTTGAATGTTAAGCTGTACAGATGCTGGTAGGGTGAGAATTTGAGGAAGAAACAGATATAATAAAGCAGTAGGATTGTCCTTTTCAGTTCCTTCAGGAAGGCCACCAATGCAAAGATGGTTCCTTCTGTTTCTATTTTCAAGATTTTCCGTTTGTTGTTGTAATGAGGCTATTGTGGTTTCTAAATTAGTGACCTTATTAGAGAAATCTTCTGTGTCACTAACTCTCCTTTCCACCTCATTCATTCGTGACTCCAAAGCAGACCATTTATTATCCAGTTGCTGTACTTTAGCATTGGTGTCCTCCATAAAGGGCTTAAGAGCTCTTAAATCCAACAAAATGGTCTGCATGGCAGGATCTACATCATCCTTTTTGGGCGTTGGAGACTCACTTTTCTGTCTTTTTAATGCAGCAGAAGTTGATGCGGAGGCCTCTTTAAGCTGTCCGTTTTTGGTGGACATAATATATGTGTGGAAGGATATATAAACATTATAAATTTGTAATAAATCCACACCTACTCCCCCCTGTGTCACCAAAAGCTCCTCTAATATTTCCTTTTCCTCCTCACAGAGCTGGCCGGAGATATATGAAAAGGGCTCTCAGTGTTTAATTATTGGAATTCAGGCCAAATAATGATTTGGTTAGAAAGTATGCTTATTGAGGAGAAATAGTTCTTATATGTGGCACACAAGGAAGGGGGAAGAAGAGGGTATATTTTTGGCAACTCTCCTCAGAAACACCTTGGAATATGGACAGTTATTTAAGTAAGTAGTGAAAAAAATACAAAGGCGCTGGAAAAAACACTTAAAATAAAGTGTAGGCAGTCTATTAGTATCTTTTAAGCTTGCATAATGAAGAAACGGTAGAAAAGGACCTTTGTTGTGGTAGAATTTGCTTCCCAGCGTAATGCGAGCCACCTACATCGCGGCAGCCGACCAGCTGACTGTAACGTCGGCTGCCCACTCACGGGATGGCGCAGCTTCAAAGGCCCAGCTTCCGGAGGTGCTGAGATGCAAGGATTCAGCTGCGTTACTTCTTCGTTAAATGTCAGCGAGCGAAATAAATATTTGGGTAAGCAATATGAGGCATTTGTTTACATACCCGAGGTATTTAACAGGCAAAATTAATAATATAGAAAATCGCCGGAGTGGAGCGCTCACGCTAGGCGTCCGCCTCCATTGGCGCCAAGCCACGCCCCCCAGCTTATTTGACTTCTAACCAAAAACCATGCCATGGTTCAGGCAAACATAGCTCGTGCTGGGAAGGCTCGAGCATGTGCTATGCTCCAAAGTCTCACCTTGTCCCTTGCTAAAAACGTGGGGAAGGGAAACCTCAAGGCAATCACATCCTGACTTATTATTCGTGAACACCTTTTCCTTTATTTGAATACCCTATCCCACACTCTTTCTGTAATTAGTCGTAAGGAATTGGCAATATGTTGTTTTTTAGTATACGCTTTTTACTTTGACAAGACACCACAGGGACTACTTTATTTTCCATTTGATGTCGACACTTGCTACCACCTTAGATTTAGGTCAGGAGTTTTTCCACCCTGAACTTCCAGTTTAATGAACACCCTTGAACTGTGATCACTTGTGTCTGTCTTTACTGGTGTCACTATGAGTTCCTTACAATACGTCACTCGTGACATCAACCTATGTGGCATTTCATACAAACCTAACACCGGGAGGGATTGGATTAGGGGAACATATATACTTAAAGAATTATATATGTTATTATATATCTTGTATGTAGGACATGCCCTGAGCCACTTCTACGTATGTAACATACTGATTATAGCAGAGAATATGGCATCGGGCTAATAACTGCAACATTGTATATGTAAGTGTGTGGCAGGCCTTCTGATTGGATGGCAACTCTATCCAGCCTTGGACATTCGGCTCGTATAGCAGCACGTGACCAGAATGAAAACTAGGTGTTTGAGCTGCGTCAACTTGTTCTCTGTTTTCCCAATTATTCCATCGTATGTCATCCACCTGATCCTTAGCCAAGGTCTATCGTTTGTAGTTGAACTTGCAGTCTGCTCACTGTTCTGGGACATTCGAGGGAGTGTGAGCACACCACTATCTTAACCCAAAACTCTAACGAATAGCCTTTGTTTTGAGTTCTTCATCACATGTCAGGAGACCACAACTTTGTCAATTTCTGTCTCTCAGTTCTGCTGTTTGATTTAATTAAACAGGGTGGTATTACCATCTGTGGCCTTTAGAGACTTGCTCACTCCACCTCACATAGGCTTTTGCCTTCGTGGTTGTTCACTACTTGGCATCAGCAAATGTCCTTGGCCGCCTAATCTTAGCAGATATATGTCTCATGCACATCGTTTATTCATATGCCTCCCTTTGTGCCTTGCACCCATCTCTCGAAAGAAATAGCCTTTTTGACTTCAGGCCTATATATATATATATGTTCATATATATATATATACCTCTTTTTTAACAAGCTTCAATATGCTTTTTCTAACTTGCGTTACAGCCTATTTACAATTATTGTTCAGCAAGTTAGTTCATCTTATTTTCACGATAACGATACATATTCCTCTTAGTGTTTCTGTTACATCGTCAGGATACTTGCAGCAATCTAATAGACATCTCCATTCCCCAAGAGGATTCAACTGAGCACATTACTGTAGACCACTTAGCTGCTCATATGATCACCAATCCACTTGTGATACCTGCTGAGACACAAAAATTCCGGCATCCCCCACTTTTACCTGTAGACACCCTACGCTGTATGTTACTCAATACAAGATCTCTGGTCAAACATGTGCATGAGGTGGCAGATTATATAGAGCACCACCACTTAGACATAAGTGCCCTTACAGAAACATGGGGTTCAAGCTCTGCATGCCCGTCCTTGCATCTATCCATTCCAGCAGCTATAATATGTTGAGACAGGATAGAATTGCAGGTAGGGGAGGAGGAGTCGCATTAATTCTAAAAAACACACTGCATGGGAAGTAAAAGGCCATCTCATGCAGGGGGTTGAATTCATGCATGTTAAAATGGGAATGAATGCGAGAGCCACGATTAACATTATACTAATCTACTGCCCACCTTCCCTTACGGAAAATTTCTCTTTTGCGCTCTCTAGCTATCTACAACCTCTCCTAAAGCCTAATGCACGCATTATAGTTTTGGGCGACTTTAACTATTGGCTAGGGCATGCTGATGACCCCAGGGACTCAGGGCTTGCACAATCACTCACAGACCTGGGTCTGAGTGAAGCTGTTCAGGATCCTACTCACACATTGGGGCATACCCTTGATTGGATAAGAGTTGCCAATATTCTTTGTCATGATGTCTTGGTATCCCCCTGTCCCTGGTTAGATCATGCCTTTGTGCATTTCTCCTGTACAGTACCATTCCCCACCAAAATGAAGCCAAAAATATGTACTTTTGGATTAGTACGTAATGTTAAGCACTTGACCTATGAAAGAATTGAACCAGTCCTTATGCACTTACCAGTTGTCTCAGATGTAGAGGTAACATATATTATGGCCATGAAACTAAAGACTACCTTGGAAATTGGTGCAAACACCCTGCTCCATCCCAAACTTAAAAAGAATTCTGTTGAGATTAAAACAAGTAAACCATGATTTTCCCCTGAATTACAAACCTCAAAAGCTTCCTCTCTGAAGCTATTTTATATCTGGAAGGGCAATCAAACATTGTCAGCAATAATGAAATTTAAAAGCGCATCTAAGAACTATAAGGCAGCCATAGTGGCAGCTAAGAAGATCTACCATAATCTAAGAATCTCTCAGGCAACCTCAGATTCGAGGGAATTGTTTAAGATTCTTAAAGAGCAGGAGATCATACCCCAAACGAAGGCATCCACAATTATTAAAGACGATAAGTGGTGTATCGAAATTCAGAATGCTACGTCCCTGAAATTGGAGGGGATTCAAAAAGGCAATTCAATAAAAAAAGCTTTTACCTCTGGTAATGGGGACATTAGGGAGTGTAAAGTCTTTGTTAGAGACGAGGCTATCCCCATAATTAATTTTAGTCCAATCACTACAGAGGATTTAGCTCGGGTAATCCCCAAGCTTAAGGCGACTAATGTACGGGTGATCCCTGCTCTTCTATCATTATTAAGACCTGCCCACCCTCGCTAGTCCAGTCGATTTGCAAATTCATTAATTCATCTTTTACAACTGGCATGGATCCCGCTGATCTGAAACACGCATGGGTTACACCACTGTTAAAAAAAAACGGCCTCGACCAAAATATTCCCGCTAATTATAGGCCTATAACCAACACCCCCTTCCTTCTTAAAACCTTGGATCGAGTTGCCTATTCATATATTGCTAAAGACCTTAATTGCTTTCCTATCTTAAACCCTCTGCAATCGGGCTTTAGACAGGGTTTTGGGACCAAAACCTCTCTTTTAGACCTAAAATCAAAGCTATTAAACAGAATGGATAAAGGTCTCGCCTCACTGCTTATTTCTTTAGATCAATCTGCGGTATTCGACCTTGTCGACCATACCATCTTGGCCAAACGGCTGAAGGAAGTGGCAAACTTCTCATCTGCAGGAGTTCAATGGATGTTATCCTTCCTTTCCAATAGAGTCAGTAGGGTCAGTGCAGATGACGCAATGGCTCCGCCTATCTCTGTGCTTTTTGAAGTACCGCAGGGTGCCTGCACGTCGCCGTGCATTTATAACATCTTTATGGCACCTTTCTTTGCGCATCTTAAACAGGAAGGAGTCCTATTCTCTAACTATGCGGATGATACACAATGTGTCATTCCGCTTACGGGGTGTCACTGTCAAGATGAAATGGAACTGAATAGAATGTATGCTATTATTGAGCACTGGATGATGCAGAACAACCTGGCGCTCAATCGTGGTAAAACTGATTTTATGGTAGTCGGGTCAGTAGGAACACTTGCCAAGCTGTACCCAGTTTACAAGCACTTTTAGCTGGGGGATGTAGACATCTCTATGCTCCCTAAGGTTAAAATCCTGGGAGCCTTTCTTGACCAGGTACTGAATATGAAACCTTATGTAGGATGCACGGTTGCATCTGCAACAATTTACATTAAATTGCTGGCTCATCTTAGACCATACATCTCCCAAGATAATGCGGAAGCTATCGGTCGAGCAATGATAGGTGCCAAAATTGATTATTGTTGCTGTCTCCTAGCAGGAGCTAACAAAGCAACCATCAATAGACTCCAAGTGGTCCAAAATGGAGCTGTTACAGTCGTCATAGGTCTAATCTTACGCTCTTATTTAACAGAGTCTTAACACATGCTACATTGGCTCCCTGTGGAAGCACAAAGCTCTTTCAGGCTACTGGTTATCACATTCAAGTGTCAAATGGGTACCATGCCGACCTGTCTTCAAAATCATATTACAGAAAAACCCAACCACAGACGTCTGAGCTCCAGTA
This sequence comes from Ambystoma mexicanum, assembly GCF_040938575.1. Classification (NCBI taxonomy): domain Eukaryota; kingdom Metazoa; phylum Chordata; class Amphibia; order Caudata; family Ambystomatidae; genus Ambystoma; species Ambystoma mexicanum. The sequence goes on from NC_090937.1 coordinate 278,613,153, forward strand.
ACCAAAACTTCCTATTCTTACCAAAATGCAAAACTAAGAAGGTTCAGGGAGCAGCATTTTTTGGCAGAGCTCCCACATTATGGAACTCCTTACCAGCATCGTTGAGAGGTTTGTCGTGTCTGATCCTGTTTAAAAAAGAGCTCAAGACCTGGTTGTTCTGATAATGTAGTCCATCTTTTTTCAGGTGGTAGGAATATCCCCTCATATCCTGGACTCTCCATGTTGCTTGTTTTGTTTGTCCTTGTCTGCGCCCTCATCCGTTTATGGATGCGTGTTATAAATAAACTAAATAAAAGTAAAGTCTTCAGTATTTTCATATTGTTTCAGTTTAGGCTTATTTATCTTCTTTATGACATCATATTGCTGTCATCAGACTTTTGTTTAGAGTTCATCCATGATTCCCCTACCCACTTCCTGGAACTTCCCTCCATTGCCTCAGCGTGGGGGTATCTTCTGAATGGCTGTCCGAGAGCATATCATCTTTCGTACAATTGATGCGGCATGGACATGTCACATAAACTCGTGCATGAATTCCCATTTGTAGCTCTTCGTTTGCTACTCCAATAGGACGGGTGGTGAAGGGGTGGTGACTAGACAAGAGGCCTCCACCTGCTCCTCTACATCCCCCCTCTTTGGTATAAAATTTGACCATGCTCTTCTCTTACTCTTCTTCCACAATTCCTGCTTAATCTTCTTCCACCATCTCATCATATTTTCTTTTCTCTGGAACCCATGTTTTCATCACCCCCCTCAGGTGACCCACATTCTTTATGTGTTCATCCACACTCCAAGTCATGCAGCAACAATCCCCTTACTCGTAAACAGAATATCCATCGTCCCACATATCTCTTCTGAGCTTCGGAATAGTAGAACCTTGTTCCTGGAGGTGCAAGAGAACTCTTCTTGATATTTTCTCTAGTACTTTCTTCAGTCTACATCTTCTCTCCAGTGCCACTGTTAACATCAATCATTATCTGCATCCCAATAGCTTTCTTGGCTGTTTTCTGGCATTGTCCTAAGATGATTCTCAACAGGCAGAATCCTAGCAATACCAACACTAGTATTGCTCCAAGCAGTTTGAAAGCATTCACTAAACAAAATGGAATCCATGAAAACAGGGATGAGAACCAATCATCTCCTGCCGTCTGATCAGCGTCGTCTTCCATTTTTGTATGCAGGGTCATTAACATCGTTATTGCCTCTGTGAGTGTTCCATTTTGTCCATCATGTGATGGTATAAATGTACGCAAGAAGGTCCGACCTTCGCACAGACACCTTCTTCCATTGCTGTTATCAGATCCAGGACATACCTGTTCTGGCGAGTCATCAGCCTGATGACTCTCAATTCTTCATTTATTCCATTGAATCCTTTTATTCTTACATTAGTTGTCTGAAGTAATTCCTACCTAGTGATCTGCAACCACTTGGCATTTACTGCAGCATGACGTCCTGGTATGAATATAGATGTCACTATCATGGCGGTCTTACTGAATAGATTATGCCCATCAGAAATATCTTCACAAGCCTTTATTGAATTCAATGAAAAATAATTCTCTCTTTTTAGTCGGCGAAGATGAAATGATCTCTTCATTCTGTTATATTCATTCACACTCCTCCCCAATCTTTAGACAACTGCATGTAGACTCTGGATCCATAGGCCCAATATCAATCCATCAGAACTGCAGTTCCGCCATTCATTCCTGGTACTTCAAATATTTCTCTGCCACTTTTGTTCCTCCCAACATAGATCTTGACATCATTCTTGAAACAGGTTGTTGCGTTCTTCAATTGTTATATATGTATTGGTCCTGCTTCGTTGTCAACCCAGATTAATAGTTTTGCATACTTAGCCCATGATTTCAGACATTCCTCTTTCACATTTTGCACTCTGTGGACTGTGTTTTTCGTCAATAATGGTGCAGGGCATGCTATTAGTCCATCTTCCCATCCATTTCCGGCTGATAGACGCCCATACACCAACAGCTGTGCTCTCTCCCAGCATCCTGGCTCTCTTGATATTTCAGTCATGTCTGAGCAGTTAATTCTCTCCATATCAATAGTTTGCATCTTTTCTCCAAATTGACATTTTGTTTGTCCACCCCATTCCACTCTCCATTATTTTTGTCTTCTCATATGTATCTCCGTATGGGAAGGTCTGTCTTGATCGCCATTTTAAAGTGGCCCATCTCCCTTCAAATTGTCCTCTTGTGGTGCATGCTGCTAGACGACTGAGACATTTTTCACAGAGTGGGGACATTTGTCTTGCGATAAACGATCTTGCTGCATTCATGGCTTACAGTATTAATGAGCACACATAACAACTCTCTTCTGATGGTCTCTCTTCCACCTCTTTCATGTGCTGGTACCATAGATTATTTGCTAAATGAGCCGATTTATCTAAGTATGTGTTTATTCTTTCATTGTCTTCCTCAACATCTCTCTTCACTTGGGAAAAAGGATTTTTAATATCAGAATGCAGTGGAGTTTTTGGGTTCTTAATAGGAATAACAGGACTAATAGGAATGGTGAGGGATGTCTTGTTTTATGGCTCCTCGCTGCTTATAACATGTGTGAATGCAAACGTTATAAGCATAACAGTAAAAATCAAAATACCACAGAAAGCTCCAATCGTTTGGTACAACTTTTTCATGGAGCTGCAGTTCTTACCTCTTGGAGCATCTCAATTTCTCTGATATGAAATGTATCCATTTATTAATTATTTATAACTTTATTGAAAAATTGTAAAACAATTGCCAATATAATTCTGAGGACTATTGTATTATTTTTAGGGTTGCCAAGAAACATCAATATATCAGTATTTCTTTTTATCAGTGCTGGGTAAGACAGCAATATATACAAAAATACTGCAAGCAACAATGTGTGTACAATGGGTAGCATAAGAAAATAAAGTGATTTCCTTTTCTTCTGACTTCTACTGCTTCTGCACCATTGTGTCAGAATCCGTGGTAGTTGAACCCGATGTGTAGTCATCAAATTCTTCCTACCAATGTACCTGTCTGGACACACAAGGTGAAGTCCAGAGGAGTCAATTAGTCGAAAGAGGGGAGCACCACACGAAAGACCAGGCACTGCAAGGGAACAAGGGCAAGTTAGTTGAAAGTCTATTCCACACGGCACAGTAAATGGAAAAAGACAACAAGGCACTAATCGAGAGGTATTAAGAGCTATTCCTATCTGAGAAACTCCTAGGTCAAAGCAGATGGTTTAGCAAGAGAATATCTGTGGAAAAATAGTGTACATTAGTAAACCAAGGAACAAGGTCAAGGAACAAGGAATGAATACTAGTCCGAGACTGCAAATTACCAGGATGAGTCTTGATCTGTCCTTGTAGCCCAATGGAGAAACCAGTGCATTCAGTTCCTATGATGAAAACAGGACGGCACAAAAAGTCTCTAGCCCCAGGACTACCCCGCCGGCACGTAGACGCCCAACGACCTAAGCGCCAGTACTATGCAGTCTCCAGTCAAACAGCACTTTGCAGGAATGCACTGGTGCAGTGTTGGAGTCTTGCAAGACCAGAGGCAGGTGATATGCAGATCCGGTCTGGACTTAAGAAGTGAAGGAGTAATCCAGCACTCTAGGCAGGTGTTAGATGGAATGAATGTTTCGTGTGAAGGCTCAACCAGGAGGAAGGAGAAAAGGAGTCTGGGTTCGGCGTTGTGGAGGCGGTGAGCAGATCCAAATCAGAAGACAAAGAAGAGTCCAGAGGTCGTTCCGGGTTCTTTAACGTGCCGGCAGTTTGTTAATTGGAGTCGGCAAGCAAAGAGAGGTCCAGGAGTGTGCTAGGTCAGTTCAGATATGCAGGCATTGCAGGTTTGATTGGTAAGGCAGAAGAGAAAACCGTGAGCAGACCGGGTTCAGTACACATGTAAGAGATAATCTGTTTGTTGGGCAAGAGCGTAGTTCCAGTAACGGTCCAGGTCAAAAACGAACCACAAGGAAGCAATATCAGGGCAAGGATAGACAAGGGTACATGAAACAAAGTGAAGCAAAACAAGACGTGATTTGTAAAATCAGAAGCAGCGTCTAGTGCAACCCAGAAGTTATTTTAAGGGTTGTCATGGGAGCCTAACTCCACCCCTAAGTGTCACGCTCAGTAACGGGAGTGTAGCGGGTACCAAAGTCGCCATGACAACCCGTGTCCAGGACGCCTACGAGAATGGGTGCAGAGAAAACGTGATCAAACATTGAATGACTGCGATGGCACAGGCCTGCTAGTGTGTGAAGGTTGCCCTGAACTCTGAGGTCTCCTTTTGGCTGAAACAGAACGGGTTGGACGTGAGCAAATCCTGACAGTACCCCTCCTCAAAGACGCCCTCCGTAGGGCAGACCAGAAACTAGATAACAAGACCGGGGCATGAATGTTCCTAGCAGGCCCCCAGGTCCTGTCCGCAGGTCTGTAGCCTTTCCAATCCACGAGGTAAAGTCGTACACCACGACGGACTATATAGATGGATCTCGTATTCATCTGAACCCTGTACCGCAACTGGAGGTGGATGTGCGGGCAGCCGGGTAGCAGGGTGAAATGGCTTGAGGAGGGGAACATGGAACACTGAATGGATGTGCCAAGAGGTAGGAATTCCCAGGTGGACAGCTACCGGATTCACAAGATCAGTGATAGAATAGGGACCCACAAAATGAGGCAAAAGAGACCGTCGACCCAGTATGCGTAGATTACGGGTAGACAACCAGACATTGGATCCGACTGCGTAGCGAGGAGTAGGTGACCTGTGAATGTCTGCAAATGATTTGTGACGTGCCCTGGCCTCATGCAAGTGGCTGGATATGGCGTCCCACACCTTAGTCAGGTCACGCACACATGCCACGGCAGCCAGATTGGTTGGAGATAAAATGGATTGCAAAGGGAGTGTGCGAGGATGTCTGCCATACATTGCGTAAAAGGGAGAGGTGCCAGTCGAAGTGTATAACGAGTTACTGTACGCAAACTCGGCCATAACCAAAACAGATAACCAGGTATCCTTATGTTGAAGGGTAAGACTGCAGGTACTGTTCCAGAGTTGCATTCAAGCGTTCAGTTTGGCCATCAGTCTGTGGATGGTAAGCTGACGAGAAACGATCTACAATACCCAAAGATTTTGTGAGAGCCCTCCAGAAGTTGGACGTGAACTGTGTTCCACGATCTGATATGATAATGTCTGGAAGACCAAAGAAGCGATACACCTGCCGCAGAAAGAGCTCGGCCAAGACAGGAGCAGATGGAAGACCCTTACAGGGCACAAACAGACCATGACTATTCAGTAGTTCAACAATGAAGTCCATGGACAACATAACCCAAGGGTGGTCAGAAACTGGCAAAGGATACAACAAACCGATGGGTTTAGATGTGGAGGTTTTACACTGGGCACAGATTGCACAAGACTTGAAGTATTCGGGCACGTCCTCCTTCATTGAAGACCACCAACACCATTGTTGTAATAAGTCTAGGGTTTTTATGTACCCCAAGATGTGCTGCAAATCTGGAGTTGTGACACCATTGTAGAGCGGTTCTGCGGGTGTCAGTATCAGGAAGATATATCAACCCAAGATGATACGGAAGACCCTTGATGACAGTCAGGCCTTGTTTACATATCAGCCTTGGATTAGAACAAACCAACCTTGATATGGAGGTACGTAAGGGGGTCTTCATCACGCTAGCACAAACAACGTGATGTGGCAACAAGAGGGAATCACCTTCATGGTCACTGGATGGAGCCCCGTAAATGTGGGACAAAGTGTCGGCCTTGGAATGCCTTGGAATGCTTAGAACTGGGTCAGTACGTTATTACAAAGTGAATGGAGAAGAATCCATACCATCTAGCGTGGCCGGCCGTTGTACCTTTCACAGACTGTAATGTGAGGAGATTACGATGGTCCGTGATTACTTGCACAGGGGCGGTAGTTCCCAGGAAATTATGTTGCCATACCAAAAAGGCATCACTGATGGCCAACAATTCCTTTTCGGTGAAGGTATCGTTGGCTCCCTACGATGTCAACTTTCTGGAATAGAAAACTACCATATGTAAGACCCTCGTATCAGGACATTCTTGTGAAAGGCTAGCACCCACAGCTACATTGGATGCGTCTGCTTTGACGACATAGGGCAGAGCGGGATTAGGATACAGTAAAACAGGTGCTGTAGTGAAGGCAGATTTAAGGAGAACAAAGGCTGTTTGGGCTGCCTAATCCCAAGCAAAAGAACTCTTGGAAGTAGTAACAGATGTTAGAGGAGCCGCTCTAGTAGAGAAAGACCTGACGAAATGGAGTTGTTTCAAAGTAGAAAGAACCAGTCCAAAATAGCTCTGACTTTAGTGTTACTCATTTGTATTCCCCTGTCAGTGATATCATAGCCCAGGACCACCACCGAAGTGGCATGGAATATACACTTTTCCAAATTAGCATATATTTGGTTTTCCCTGAGCCGTTGCAAAACAGAGGAGACGTGCAAGACATGTGACTCATAAGTATGGGAATAGATGAGAATGTCGTCCAGATAGACCACCAGATAACTGTCCAACATGTCCTTGAAAACGTTAATAAAATGTTGGAAAGTGGCTGGGGCGTTGCACAGCTCGAATGGCATGATGCACTATTCGAATAAACCCTACTTGGTCTTGCATTTGTCACCAGAGCACATACGTACAAGATTGTAAGTGCCCCTTAAGTACAGTTTGGTGAAAATCTTGGACGTGCCCAGTTGGTCAAGCAGAACTGAGATCAGAGGTATTGGATATTGATTTTGGATGCTGATTGCGTTAAGTTCGTGGTAGTCTATGTAAGGACGTAGATCCCCTCTCCTTCTTGGGGACAAAAAACATTGGCGAGGCTGCCGGAGAACGCGAGGGATGGATAAACCCAGTGCTTAAGGCCTTATTAATGTCTGTTTCACAATAACGTTCAGCGTTAATGAATAAACCCTCCTGTTTGATATTTTTGCCCCTGGGATGAGATCAATGGGGCAGTCGTAGGGTCTATGGGGTGGGAGTATGTCTGCCCCCTTGGGATCAAACACATCCTTGAAGGCCGCATCTACCTGAGGCAGGGACACCGTGGACACTGCCCCATCCATAGGGACAATCCCCAGCAAGGACCGACATGGGCTCATGGGTGATGACTTAAGGCAATGGTCTGCACAATATGCTGACAAGAAACAGAGCCCCCCTGTTGTCCAATCGATAGCCGGGTTATGTACCTTCAGCCAAGGCAGACCCAGGATCATTCTAAACTGAGGAACAGTAATCACGTCAAACGAGACGGATTCCATGTGCCCCGAATCAGTGATCATTACCAGGGGAACGATTTGCTTGGTAACCAAACCAGATAGCAACGTGCTACCGTCCACAGCATTCACCAGTTCCGGACAGTCTTTCGGAATGAGGGACATGTTGTTTTCTTGGGCATAGGAAATATCAATATAATTCCCTGTTGCTCTGGAATCCAATACGGTTTGCCATGCCAGGTATTACACGATGGGCGTTGGAAAGAGGCATGCAAAATGACCAGACTTTTTAGGCTTTTTTGGGCATGCCTTTAGGAAATGCTCTGAGGAACCACAATAGAAGCGTAGATTATCCATCCATCTTCTTTCCCTTTCACTAGTGGTCAGAGGGCCTCTTACGGTGCAAATCTGCATGGGTTCAGGGTGGTTTGCCGACGTAGTAGGTTGTGAGACTAGAATCGGCAAAGACAGTCTCTTTTCTCCTTTCCTTTCCGCTCATCGGGTGTCGATTTGCAAGACAAGATCCAAGAGCTAATAAAAAAGCAGTCGGAACTACCGGTACTGTGGAAAGGATGTCCTTGAGTGTATCCGACATTCCTTCATAAAAACAAAGAAGCTTTCTTGTCCTCGGGCCATCCGGTCTCAGCGACAAGCTGGTTAAACTTGGCTACATAAGCAAGAAGGGTGGTATCACCTTGTTGCAGCCCAAGAAGCTCCAGTTCTGTAGCCTCGGTTTTATATTGCGTGTCAAAAACTCGACTCATGGCCTCTAACAAGGCGTTGCAATCAAACAAGAGAGGACTACCGGCTTCCAGTAAAGGATTTGCCCAGGCTGCCACGGTACCGGCCAGATGGGACAAGACAAAAGCAGCCTTAGTATCAGAGTCTGGAAACGCATTTGGGAGGCACAAGAAGTGCAACCAGCACTGATTCATGAAAGTGCGATAGACCCATGGGTCCCTGTGAAACCGCACCGGATGAGGAGCTAAAGGGAACTGTGTCGCCATGTATACTGGAGCTACGGCTACGGGTTGGGGCACATGGTTACCTGAACCAGAAGCGATGGCCGGGATAGGCAATGGAGCAGTAGCGCTTGCCTGGAGCTCATCAATTCGAGCCTGTGTGGTAGCGTGAGCTGATTGCATGTCAGCACGGAGCTCAGCCACCAATTGCGTAAGGGTATCCAGGGCTTCGTTGTTGTCCATTTATGAGACTTCTGATTATGTCAGAATAGTAGTTGAACCCAAAGTGTGGTCGTCGAGTTCTCCCTACCAATGTACCCTTCTGGACACACAAGGTGAAGCCCAGAGGAGTCAATTAGTCAAAAGAGGGGAACTCCACATGAAAGACCAGGCACTGCAAGGCAAAAGGGCAAGTTAGTTGAAAGTCCATTCCACACTGCACAGTACATGGAAAAAGACAAAAAGGCACTAACCAAGTGGTATTAAGAGCTATTCCTATCTGAGAAACTCCTAGGTCCAAGCAGATGGTTTAGTAAGAGAATATCTGTGGAAACATAGTGCACAATAGTAAACCAAGGAACAAGGTCAAGGAACAAGGAATGAATGCTAGTCCGAGACTGCAACTTACCAGGATGAGTCTTGATCTGTCCTTGTAGCCCAACGCAGCAACCAGTGCATTCAGTTCCTATGCTAATAACACAACGGCACGAGGACGCCTAGATTAATCCAAAGTCCCTAGTCCCAGGACTACTCTGCTTGCAAGAGGACACCTAATGACCTAAGCACCAGTACTATGCAGTCTCCAGTCAAACAGCGCTTTGCAGGAATGCACTGGTGGGGTGTTGTAGTCTTGCAGGACCAGAGGCAGGTGATATGCAGATCCGGAGTGTACTTGAGGAGTGAAGGAGTAATCCAGCAATCCAGGGAGGTGTTAGATGGAATTAATGTTTCGTGTGAAGGCTCAACCAGGAGGAAGTTCAAAAGGAGTCCGGGTTCGGCGTTATGGAGACGGTGTACAGATCCAAATCAGAAGACAAAGAAGAGTCAAGAGGTCAGTCCGGGTTTGTTAACGAGCGGGCAGTTAGTTATTTTAAGTCGGCAAGCAAAGGGAGGGGAGCATGCTGGGTCAGTTCAGATATGCAGGCATTGCAGGTTTGATTCGTAAGGCAGAAGAGAAAACCGTAAGCAGACCGGGTTCAGTACACGTGTAAAAGGTAATCTGTTTGTCGGGCTAGAGCGTAGTTCCAGTAACGGTCCGGGTCAAAAACAAAGCACAAGGAAGCAATATCAGTGCAAGGATAGACAAGGGTACATGAAACAAAGTGAAGCAAAACAAGCCATGATTTGTAAAATCAGAAGCGCCATCTAGTGCAAACCAGAAGTTATTTAAAGGGTTTTCATGGAAGCCTAACTCCACCCCTAAGCGCCACGCTGAGTAACGGGAGTGTAGTTGGCGCCAAAGTTGCCATGACAACCCTTGTCCAGGACTCCTAGAAGAACGGGCGCAGAGAAAACGTGATTGAACATTGAATGACTGCAATGGCACAGGCCTCCTAGTGTGTGAAGGTTGCCCTGAACTCTAAGGTTTCCTTTTGGCTGAAACAGAACCGGTCGGACATGAGCAAATCTTGACACATTTTGAGCCTAGTCTAGGGAAGATGTTCCAGGATCACTGTACCTCCATCAGTCCTAAACCCTAATCTAAAAATGTTGTTTCTTCTTCCTTTGTCTTGTCTTGGTTTTTGGTCCTGGATCTGGTTTGTATTCGCTGAGGTTGTTCAGTTGCTTCGGTAGGGGTAGCTGCAGGAGACGTCAAGGTTTTTCCTTTGTAGGGTTTAACACCATGGAGGTAAATCCACGCTCGCCTACTTTGTAATTTCACAGTGGTAGGGCTCACTTTCTCCACTTCATGGGGGTCATCAAAATGAGGGGTGCTCCAAGTACACACAAATGTACGCACCAGCACCTGAACCCCCGGGTACAGGCTGAGTGGCTTGAGCGCCTCTTACAAATCAATGGGCTGATTGTCTTTCTTGTTTCCCCTTGACCCCTTCTGTCGATTCTGGAGCTGTTGGGACATAAAGGACACACTTTCAGTCATTGTTTTCAAATAATCATGCATGTCAATGCCTAGAGCCCTCACCACACTGTGGGCATCTGTATTTGCCTTTGTTTGGGAAGTGAGAGAAGTTTTCATGCGGCATCCAGTCACCAGCTCATGGGGCATCAGATGATATGAGCCTGGTTGGTTCAGCAGCGCATATAGCGTAAGGGGTAGGCAATGGAGCCGTCCCTTCTTTAAAGTTGCTTTTAATTTGGCTATCCTCTCTTTCAAAGGCCGTTTAGTTTCTCACAAAAGTTGTTTTCTTGTGGATGATATGCAGAAGCAAATGTCAGATTAATGCCTAATAGTAGAACTATATTTTTGAATAGCTTATTTACGAAGTGCGGTCCATTGACAGATTGCAAAACTTTGCACACACCCAATCTTGGAAATACTTTGTGCACAACGAACTTGGCAGCACACGCGGCATCAGGGTGCGGCATGGACCTACCTCGATCCATTTCGAAAAAAGCTGCATACTACAACTAACATATACCTATATCCATTGCAAGTCTGCAACATATCTACATAATCTATGTGCAGATGTTGGAATGGTCTGTTTGGTCTGGTAATTACTCCTCTGTTCGTGGTATATCCTGCAGTAAATTTCTGACACACAATACAGTTTTTAATGAACTGTGCCACATGTTCACATTGGTTCGGTACAAACCATTCTTCTCCAATAGTAGCAGCTAGACTCTCTCAAGTCACATGCGCTGGCTAGTGAATCTGCTCCAACTCTACCCTCAATAGTGCTAGAGGAATAACTGGCTTTCCAGTGCTATCCTGTCTCCAAATTGCCTCAGTAGGGGACAGAAAACATCCCTGTTTGTTTCATAGCTTTTTCCTCCTGTGATGGTCATCCTTATATTTAAATTAACTGTACAATGGATGTCATATTGAATCCTTCCTTAACCAGCATGCATCGGCCTGTTGGCTGCCTTCTATTTTTTACTTCACTTTCAAATGCAGTTGGGAAATATGCTGCTATTTTGGCCTTTAAATCTGTGACTTCGTTTCTACGCGGGATTTGAATGGGCTGCACACTTCACAATCGCTATGGTCTCTGGAAAACTCAGCGCTTCAATACGTTTTCCTAATAATCCTGCATGTTGCACTAGGGTGCTGTCTGCACGAAGGAAACCCCTCCTTTTCCAACGTGAATGGCCTGCGTGTACAGTGACATCACATAGGCAGAGCCCGAGTACACCATCACTTCCTCATCCTCAAAGCTTCGCAGTGCATCAATAAGCGCGGCTACTTCTGCAGCCTATGCTGAATAATTTGGGGCCAATCTCCTAATGATCATTGCCTCAAATGTACCCTCTCGGTTCAATTTTACCACTGCCGATCCAGTATGTCTTACCGGTATACAGTGAATATAACTGAAAATAAATAACAAATGAGAATTATGACGAATTAAAAATAACTAAACAATACCTCATTTGTTAAGGAAAATATATATGGGGTGGGGTAAAGGGTTAAATCTTGTAAAGTGGGTTTATATTAAGGGGAACAAGGGTTTTGGGGCCCCCACCAAAATAAAAGTGTTATTTTTTTCAGTTGTTTTTCATACATTAAAATTTAATTTGTTATTTATTGATTCGGTATTAAGACATGAACCTGTCTTACCCCACTCTTTTGGTCAATTCTCAATGACCCATCAATGAAAACCACTTCTCCCCTCCAGGGATCTTTCTCTCAGATGACCTTTTCCTTTGGATCCAGAACCTGGGGGTGGACTAGTGCAGGAGGGTCACCTGAGTGGGAGGTCTTCGGGGAGTGGGGGTGAGAAAACCGATGGTGAGACGCGGTATTCCTCTGTTATCGTACCCATACCTCATCCTATTTTGTTGAATTCTCCTACGTTCCAAACCCCCTTTCTACACAAACACTGGGCCGAGGAAGAGGGCGACTGAGAGTAAAGAGGCTACCATGTACATATTTCATTGGACATGTCCCACTAATCAGGTCAGGCAAAGTCAGGCACATGACCGTAATCACATTCATTTGATACCCATTAGCTCCCCCCACACGGATGAAAGGCGTAACGTAGAGACACACTCTGGGTAAGGTGGAACAAGAGAAGGAGCATATCTTCCGGGGCAAAGGCAAACCCACTGGAGCAGGACAACCGATCGAGGGACCAGAGCAGGGGATAGAGGAACCCTGAAGTTCCTTTTAGGAGGTCATTGCCTCTCGGAAACTGTGAAGGAGATGCAGTGAAAGCCAAATCACAGACAAGAAGAAACCTGCATTGTGTTTCAAGGACGGAGGCGACCCTCCCAGGTGAACGACAGAGTTGGGGAGGCGAGGGCAATCCTGTGGTATTAACGTTGACTCGTGAATTAAAGCTGCAAAGACAAGAAAGGAATGCACACATCCGTGAGTTAGTGAAAGACATGAAAGGCTGGTGTGTGGCAAGGAAAGATTGAAGCTGCAACAGTGTATCTTACCAGTGAAGGTTGTGCACATGCTAATGTGACGCGAAAGAAAGCAAACCAGTAATGAACGTTAAAATACCAATAACTGTGAAGCCAGTGATATAGAGTAGCGGAGTGGTCCGGCGAAAGGAAGTAGCCCATCCAAAAGTCTCCACGAAATGCTTGATGTCATTATATAAAGTGAGCGAACTCAGAAAAAGTCAAGATAAACCCTGACGAAAGGGGAAGTTGAAAGGTGATTGCTTTAAGAGGAAGATTTCCGTGAACCTTTGTAGTTGTGGTATGGAACTACCAAGACCAAGAGACATTGGGGCGAATAGCATAAGAGAAAACTGAAGTGAAAGTCGAAGTGGTCCTTTGGAGGTTTATCATAAAAGCCTTGCACATTTGAAAGTCTTCGACATCAGCGAAATTTCTGAGCCCAACTGAGGCAGAAAAAGGTTAGGGGAATGGGAACCCCCAACGAATGTGAATACAGCTTGGGGAAGGGAACCCCTGCAAGTGCTGTGATTGCAAGGTCCGAGCCCAGCTGAGGGTGATCTGCGTTGAATATGGTACTTTTTGGTTGAAAGGTCCGAGCCCGATTGAGGGAGGCATACATGAACTATTGATGCTTTGAGAGATCTGAGCCCGACTGAGGGAGACCTACGTGAACTTTTTGTTGAACTGTGAGAGAACTTTTGGAAAGCTGGAATAAGTGAATTTTTAACGTGGACGGCCAAGCGGAACTCGGCCTACATTTTGAACTGCTTTTTGTGTATAACCTGAGTGAGAGTGTGACATCCGACTGACGGAGGCCGCCTTACTCCGTGCTGTCTAACTTGGGGAGAAGAGCTGACTCAGCCACATTGATCCTTTATCTTACCACACTGACTTTCCTTTGCATATACATTCCCCTTTGCATACATTTTGTATAAGAGATAGGGCAGACATTATGTTTTGTTATTATAGGCCATTTTGATTTTTCATACAATAACTAGGACTGTGTTTTCTTTATTATTTGATGGTAGAGACTACTCCCATCTTAGCTATAGGGCAAAGTAGGAGTTCTTCCAAACCCCGCAAATTCAATAAAGGTTTTGAAACTTGTAACTCTTATGTCAGTGTCATAGTTGTGATACCATGCCTCCCTTAAACCTCCCTAGAGCATTCTCTCTAATATGGGGATATCATCATAACACTCGGTATATGTGGTACAATCTGTTAAGATGAGAATCACGGGAATGCAGCGTACCTGTATTTCTGGATGGTCTCGACGGGGCAGCCAGACTGACGAGAAGACTTGGTAACACAAGCAACCAGCCCTTCCTCCACCCTGAATGGGAACTGGGTGGAAGATGGACCGATTCCCAATGCCACAACCAGGTTCCAGAGATGGCAGTTCTGCACAGCGTTGACAGAAGAAGTGGTTCGAGGGAATCCTTGAAGAGGAGTTAAGAGTCCCAAGGTGTGGGAGGCCACACCGTAGCTGGCAATGGGTGCCGAGGAGTTGAGAGTCCAAAGGTGTGGGAGGCCACACCCGTAGCTGGCAATGGGTGCTGAGAAGTAGGGAGTCCAAAGGTGTGGGAGGCCACCCCCGTAGCTGGCAATGGGTGCTGAGAAGTAGAATCAACGGTGTGGGAGGCCACACCCGTAGCAAGCAGTGGGTGCTGAGGAGTAGAGTCCAATGGTGTGGGAGGCCACACCCGTAGCAGGCAGTGGGTGTGGAGGAGTAGAGTCCAATGGTGTGGAAGGCCACACCCGTAGCAGGCAGTGGGTGTGGAGGAGTAGAGTCCAATGGTGTGGAAGGCCACACCCGTAGCAGGCAATGGAAGCTGAGAGGTTGTGAATCCAAAATGGCTCAGGAGAAAACTTAGGAAGTTGGCCAGGCCAAAGGAGGGAGAAAGGATGCAGGCAGAGAACCAAGGCAGACAAGAAGGAGAACCAGGAGGAATGAAGCAGGACCAGAGAATAATGCCAGGAAGGACCCAGGCAACAGGAGGGAAGACCGGCAACGGAGAAGGTAAGGTCTAGAGGAACAAGGGACAAGGTAAGCACTAACTAGTAGCGCGGGAGCAGGCGAGGACACGATCCGGAACAGAACGCGTTGAGACGCGATCTGCTCCCGACCGCGTCTCTCCCTTTATGGGCCGCCGGCGCCTGCGAGGCCTGGAGCGCAAGCCTGATGGTTGCCAGGCGCCGGCGGCCCCAGAATGAGGCTTGAGCAGCAAGCTGCTCCACGCCTCGGCTGACGCCCCCACGGCGCATGCGCGGAACCGTAATCGCGGTTCCCGACGCAAGCGCCGCGGAGCTGGCGCCCCTGTCCCTGGAGCTCTTCCCCCGGCGCCTCCCCAAACGCGGAAACGCGGGTAGAGGCGCCAGGGAGGAGGAGCGCGAACAGTGAACCCTGGTCTCCTGGTAAGCGTGACACTATACCCCCTCCCAGGAAGATCCGGAGCCCCAGGTTTCCAGGGAAACCGCCGATAGAACTCGCGCACAAGGCGCGGAGCGTGCACATGCCGAGAGGGTTCCCAAGTGCGATCACAGGCCGGGTACCCCTTCCAGTCAACCAGGAAATGGAGCACCCCCCTGCGATAGCGGGCATCACAGATCTCCTGAACCTCGAATTCCGGAACCCCCTGTACCAGGACTGGGGCCGGACAAACACTGGAACGACCATAAGGATCCGCCACATAGGGTTTCAGGAGGGAGACATGAAAAACAGGATGAATGTGCCATGAACGAGGCAGCTGGAGACGAAAAGCTACAGAGGATAGGCGTTTGACAATCCTAAATGGGCCAAAGTATCGGGGAGCCAATTTAACTGGTAGGTTGCGGAGAGGCAGATTCCTAGAGGACAGCCAAACCCTATCACCAACCTGGAAATCGGGTTCCATCCGCCTCCCACGGTCAGCCTGAACCTTCATGCGGTCACGAGCGGCCGCCAAAGAGGTACGTGCCAATTCATGCTGCTGTTGGATTGTAGAGACCAAGGCGTCAGCGGAAGGAACCGTACTGGTTGGTACAGGGTGGAAAGGGATCAGCTTGGGATGTTGTCCCATAGAACAATGAAAGGGGCTGGTTCCAATGGAAGAATGAAAAGAATTATTGTAGGAGACCTCAGCTAGGTCTAAATAGGTACTCCAATTGGTTTGTGTGGCATTAGCAAAACTACGGAGATAGGTTTCCAAGGTCTGATTAGTCCTCTCCGTGAGACCATTGGTTTGTGGATGATAACCCGAGCTTAAAGCTCTATGAATGCCGAGATGACCACAAACCTTACCCCAAAAGGAAGAGAGAAACTGAGACCCTCGATCTGAAATGATCTTCTCAGGAAGACCATGTAAACGGTAGATTTCATGAAGAAAAGCAGTGGCCATCTGGACCGCAGTGGGTATCTTCTTAAAGGGAATGAAATGGGCATACTTTGTAAAACAGTCCACTACGACCATAATACAAGTATGTCCTGCAGAAGGGGGAAGATCGACAATAAAGTCGGTAGCAATGGAGTGCCAAGGGTATGGCGGCAATTCAGTAGGAGAAAGTAGCCCTAAAGGATGTTGTCTGGGAACCTTGGATTGGGCACAGATGGGACAGGCCTGTACATACTTCCGAACCTCCTCAGCCCAGCCAGGCCACCAAAACTGTCGTGATAGTAACTCTTGTGTTGCACGAATCCCACGATGCCCTCCAATGGGGGAATCATGAACTCCATGCAGGATGCCATCGCGAATATCCCCTTTAGGGATGTATAGTCTTTTCCGAAGGAATAAAAGGCCATGACTTTCAGATATAGAGGGTCGTTGAAGCAAGACCGACCTCCAAGGATCTGACCGGGTGGCATCAGATATCGACTTTAAGAGTGGCGATACAGTCGACAGAAAACGATGAGAAGGAATCAGAGGTTGAATCTGACTGGGGCTGTCTTCGTTCTTCTCTCTCTCCAAAGACCGAGACAAGGCATCTGCTCTTACATTCGAGGATCCGGAGATGTAAGTAATATGGAACACAAACGGAGAAAAGAAGAAGGCCCACCGAGCCTGTCTGGGTGTCCGGCATTGTAAAGAGCGTAAATACTGTAGGTTACGGTGATCTGTACGGACCTCAACCGAAAAACGGGCTCCCAACAGATGGTGTCTCCATTCCTAGAAGGCTATCTTGATGGCCAATAGCTCCTTCTCAATTACTGCATAATTCCTCTCACTAGGATTCAGCTTGCGAGAGAAGTAAGCCACGGGATGTTCGACTGACGTAGCAGGATCCTCTTGCAACAATACAGCTCCAACAGCAAAGTCCGAAGCGTCTGCTTCCACGATGAAGGGCAAGTCATCCTGTGGGTGGCGTAAGATCGGGGCAGCCATAAAGGCTGACTTCAGGGCGTTAAAGGCTTGCGAAGCGGAATAATCCCACAGAAAAGTTATCTTGCTGCTTGTCAATCTCGTAAGAGGTGCTGAGATTTCAGAGAAGCGTGGAATAAATTGCCTGTAAAAATTGGCAAATCCCAGAAAGCGTTGCAGAGACCTTACGTCATGTGGCTGTTGCCATTCTTGAATTGCCTTTAGCTTCTTGGAATCCATCTCAATACCGGACTGACTTATTACAAACCCTAGGAATTCGATCCTGGATTGATGGAAGGAACACTTTTCCACCTTGACAAACAGGTGATTATGGAGCAGCCGATCGAGGACCTCTCGTACATGACTTACGTGTTCCTCCTTAGATCGGGAAAAGATCAAGATGTCATCCAGATAGATCCAGACAGAGATTCCAATTATGTCCCCAAAGATATGATCCATGAGCCGTTGGAAAATCGCAGGGGCATTGCACAGACCAAAAGGCATAACCCTATATTCGAAATGCCCAAAAGGAGTCTTGAATGCCGTCTTCCATTCGTCTCCACTCTTGATTCGAACCAGATGATATGCCCCTCGAAGATCTAGCTTAGTAAAAATCTGAGCCTGATGTAAGGTCTCTAGGATACTTCGAATCAGCAGTAGAGGGTACCGATCCTTGATGGTGATATCATTTAAGAGCCGGTAATCCACACAAGGTCTTAAGGAACCTTCCTTCTTCTTTACAAAAAACAGAGGGAACCCAGCGGGAGACTTGGATGGTACGATGTACCCCTTACTCAAGCAGTCCGATAAGTACTCCTGTAATACTCGTCTCTCTTCCCGAGACAATGCGTACAGCCTGCCATGCGGAATCTCAACTCCCGGAGACAGTTCTATGGCACAATCAAATGATCGATGAGGTGGCAGGGGTATATTACTCGGTTCGGCAAACACTTGTTCGAAGTCAGCATACTCAGGAGGAATCAGCAATGCAGAACAAAGGTGAGTCCCCTTGTCTCGGAGTTCCAGATTAGTTGAAGAAGCCTGAGTCTGGACAGGCAAGCTGCATCCCGAAGTACAAGAGGTGGAGGAGAAGGTCAAGGTATGAGCCCTCCAATTAATGACTGGATTGTGATGCTGGAGCCAAGGTAACCCCAAGACCAACTTGTAGGTAGGTGACCTGATGACGTCCAAAGCAAGCCTCTCCACGTGATTGGCGATCCTGAGTCTTAGTCCGACAGTGTGCAGACGAACTGGTCCAGAGGATAAGGGAGTACCATCAATAACCTCCACAGGAAGGGCTGAGTGTCTGGGAAAAAGAGGGATCTTATGAGTGCTAGCAAACTCCTCATCAATGTAATTGCCCGATGCTCCACTATCCAATAACCCAAATACTTCAAGTGTCCGGCCGGGCAGTTGAATCTGAATCTTCAAGGTTAATAGAACAGCTGGTTGCATGGGAAGAAGAATCGAGCAAAAGGCGGAAAGGTCTGAAAAAGGGGTGAGACCTGTCGTTGCCTCTCCTCCACACGACAGGTCCTCTAGTTTCCCGACTTCTTCTTCTGTGGCCGTAAAGGACACATTCCCAGATAGTGTCCAGCGGCTCCACAATACAGACATAATCGTAATGTTCTTCTCCTCCTTCTTTCTTCCTCTGATAATGGCCCTCTCACGGCACCCAAATGCATGGGTTCTGGTCCAGATTCTGTCGAACCAAAGGCGCCGGCGGGAAGACTGGCCGTTCTGGGAGCGACTCTCTCTAGTCGACGTCTCTCGGTCTTTCGTTCGGTTAGTCTCTGGTCTATGCGAAGCACCTGGTTTGTTAAGAGTTGGAGACTTTCAGGTTCAGGGATGTGAAGTAGTTCGTCCTTGTATTCCTCCCTCAACCCCCGGCGAAACAGGGTCTTTTGCGTAACTTCGGGCCATTGCGAATCCGTAGCCAACAGGCGGAAGCGACTGATATATGTTATTATGTCTGAGCTGCCCTGTTTGATGTCCATTAACTGATTCTGCGCTGCGGCAGCCAGGTTTGGTGTCTGAAAGACCTCCAGAAACGCCTTCTCGAAAGCAGCAAAATCGTTAAGAATGGGACTGTTGGTAGCCACAAAAGGTGTCGCCCAAGCTAGGGCGTTTCCAGTTAAGTTTCCCAAGATATAACCGATCTTGGCCTTATCATTATTGAAATAGGTTGACCTGAAAAGGAAATGGATACGACAGTGGTTGCAAAATTCCGCCACTCGACGCGGGTCTCCATCAAACCTGATTGGGGCAGTATGGGCCAATGAACTTTCGGCCTGTGGAACACCTCCTGTCCCCTGAGTTACCATCTGTCGTAGGACTTGATTTTCTTGATGAAGGGCAGACATCTCTGCCCTGAGGGCTTGCAACTCACTCCGCAGGTCCTGCATGTCCTCCATATCCAAATCGGAAGGAAGGCGTCTCAATCTGTTAAGATGAGAATCACGGGAATGCTGCGTACCTGTATTTCTGGATGGTCTCGACGGGGCAGCCAGACTGACGAGAAGACTTGGTAACACAAGCAACCAGCCCTTCCTCCACCCTGAATGGGAACTGGGTGGAAGATGGACCGATTCCCAATGCCACAACCAGGTTCCAGAGATGGCAGTTCTGCACAGCGTTGACAGAAGAAGTGGTTGGAGGGAATCCTTGAAGAGGAGTTAAGAGTCCCAAGGTGTGGGAGGCCACACCCGTAGCTGGCAATGGGTGCCGAGGAGTCGAGAGTCCAAAGGTGTGGGAGGCCACACTTGTAGCAGGCAATGGGTGCTGAGGAGTAGAGAGTCCAAAGGTGTGGGGGGCCACCCCCGTAGCTGGCAATGGGTGCTGAGAAGTAGAGAGTCCAAAGGTGTGGGAGGCCACACCCGTAGCTGGCAATGGGTGCTGAGAAGTAGGGAGTCCAAAGGTGTGGGAGGCCACCCCCGTAGCTGGCAATGGGTGCTGAGAAGTAGAATCAACGGTGTGGGAGGCCACACCCGTAGCAAGCAGTGGGTGCTGAGGAGTAGAGTCCAATGGTGTGGGAGGCCACACCCGTAGCAGGCAGTGGGTGTGGAGGAGTAGAGTCCAATGGTGTGGAAGGCCACACCCGTAGCAGGCAGTGGGTGTGGAGGAGTAGAGTCCAATGGTGTGGAAGGCCACACCCGTAGCAGGCAATGGAAGCTGAGAGGTTGTGAATCCAAAATGGCTCAGGAGAAAACTTAGGAAGTTGGCCAGGCCAAAGGAGGGAGAAAGGATGCAGGCAGAGAACCAAGGCAGACAAGAAGGAGAACCAGGAGGAATGAAGCAGGACCAGAGAATAAGGCCAGGAAGGACCCAGGCAACAGGAGGGAAGACCGGCAACGGAGAAGGTAAGGTCTAGAGGAACAAGGGACAAGGTAAGCACTAACTAGTAGCGCGGGAGCAGGCGAGGACACGATCCGGAACAGAACGCGTTGAGACGCGATCTGCTCCCGACCGCGTCTCTCCCTTTATGGGCCGCCGGCGCCTGCGAGGCCTGGAGCGCAAGCCTGATGGTTGCCAGGCGCCGGCGGCCCCAGAATGAGGCTTGAGCAGCAAGCTGCTCCACGCCTCGGCTGCCGCCCCCACGGCGCATGCGCGGAACCGTAATCGCGGTTCCCGACGCAAGCGCCGCGGAGCTGGCGCCCCTGTCCCTGGAGCTCTTCCCCCGGCGCCTCCCCAAACGCGGAAACGCGGGTAGAGGCGCCAGGGAGGGGGAGCGCGAACAGTGAACCCTGGTCTCCTGGTAAGCGTGACACAATCACGCATATCATCATCTTCTCCTACGGGTTCAGCTATAAACTTTGCTGGATTCACTGCACTGCACCTAACAATTTGATCGCAGGGCTTGAGATAATTACCTCATATCCTAATGCTCTTTGTGTAGTCAATGTATTTAAGGTTTTTCCAAAATTGCAAATAATGCATGTTCTATGAACAACGTTACTGAACACCCCATGGTCACACTTGAGGCCTTTTCAATTGCAAAGGCAGCTGCTGCCAAATATTGCTCACAAGGATAATGTCCTTTCATGACTGCATCTAAGATCCCACTATTATAAGGCAATGTTTTATTACCATGTCCTAATGTTTTCTGCGTGAGCACTGCTGTCATTACTTCTCCATTCAAATGAGAAAATAAGTAACATTCTTCACTATGATTTGGAATTTCTAACACAGGGGCTGGACAGATTGTCTTTTTTAATTCCTGAAATTCTTTAGTCATCTCTTCTGTCCATACTAGTTTATTTCTAGCCATTTGTGCTTCTTTGAGTCCTTTTAAAAGTGGCCGAATATATATGATATTTTATTTATAGTGCGCCCATACACAAGTGTTTAAAGGTGCAATGAGGCAAGGGAGGGGTACAAGGGAGGGCAAAACAATGATCTTACTAGGCCCAGTGACATTGAGAACGCGCATGTGCAGGGGAGAAAGAGGGAGCAAAGCGCAAGTGGCAGTAGAGGAGTGGAAAGTGCTGAGCATGTGATCAAAACAACAACAGGTAGTGCAGCCAGCAGGTGGCAGACGCAAGAATTAAGCGTAGACAAAGGGTGGCTAATAAGTGCAGATACAGGGACTGTAGGGTTGCAGATACAGGCCCAAGTGCAAGGGTTGCCAGGAGGCAGTGCGGGTATGCAGCTGGGTGGGCAGGGATCTGGGCCCGAATTCAGAGCGTAGCCAAGTGCCCAGTGCAAGGAGAGGAAGAGAGATAGCATAAGCAAAGAGGAAGGTCTTGAGGTGCTTCCGGAACCGAAGATGGTTCTACTCAGGTTTCTGAGAGGCAGGAAGGCTGTTCCAGAGGGAGGCCCCAGCCGAAGAAAGAGAGCTACCACCAACTCGTTGCTTGGAGAAGTGACTGACCCTGAGGGAGTTGGAGGTGAAGGAGCGAAGAGCTTGAGTAAGAAGGTATTTCCAAAGGGAGAGTTGAAGGTATTGCGTGCCCAGCCCCCAGAAGGCCTTGTGCACAATGCAGAGGGTCTTGAACTTAATCCTTGCAGCCACTGGGAGCCAATGAAGAGATTTGGGGCTGGAGAGATACGATCCCCGGGCTTGAGGCCAAGGACAAACCTTGCAGTCCTGTTCTGGATGAGTTGCAGAGGGCGTAGAGTAGTAGCAGGCAGATTTAGAAAGAAGCTCTTGCAGTAGTCCAGCCTAAAGAGAACTAGAGCTCTAGAGACAGTGAGCTTCTGGGGGAAGGCGAGGAAAGGAAGAATACCTCTGAGGAGGTGCAGTTGGTAGTTTGACTTCTTAGAGACGTCAGAGATGTGTGGAGAAAGGAAAGAGTGGAGTCGAAGATGACCCAGATGTTCTTACACTCACAGGTGGGAGCAGGAAGATGTCACGACGCGTCCGTTCTGGAAGTTGTGGACTCGATGGAAGAAACATTTACGGAACCATCTGCTGCGGTCTAGTGTCCGGACTGCCTTGCCACGCCCCCTGAGGCTCAACGTTATCTACGCACCGGAAAGCTACGCTGGTGCGTTGCAACCCTCTGTTTCCGCTTTGGGTCTACACGCTGAGTTTCTTCCTACGCGCTCTTCGTGTGAGTATTCTCTGCCCTCCTGCGGCTTCCCCGCTTGGTTTCTGTTTCCTGCTTTCCTCCGCTATACCTCCCGCTTGCCGCCTGCTTACCTTGGATCCTGCATTCCCCGCTCTGCGTAGCTCTTCTCTGGTCCATTTTCTACAATCTTCGTTCCCGCTCCTCTTCGTGTGCGGATCCCGCTTCCACTCTGCTGCATTCCACTCTCCTCCCGCTACCGCCTTGTTGTGCCTGGATTCCGCTTTGCTTGGATTTTGGAAGAGACTTCTGGGAATCGTAGTCTACGCTCTTCTGCATTCCATCCAGCAGCAGTCAACCATCACGCCAGGGTTTTTTCCGGCCTACGCCTTTTTCCCTGGAATTAGGGGAGGACTCCCTGAGGGTCCCACTGCCGAGCAGTCTGCTAACTGGCAAGGTGGCCTCCAGACGAGTTCGTCCCAAACCCTGCAAAGAGAGACAAGAGGGAACTTGGAGAAACAGAAGGACGATATCTTCAGAGAGCTCCTCTGAGGAACAAGATACAGGTGAGGAGGAAGAGGAGGAGGATCCTGGTATTTACCTTAACATAGAACCCCCCAAACCTGAGAGTTTGCAACGCCAAAAGATGGCCAGTTTGGAGCAATATCAGGAACTTGTCAATGCGATTCAGGGAATTACGTCTGAACTACAGGCAGTAAAGGCAGATAATAATACATTAAAGGTGGATAATGCTGCTCTACGCCTACAAGTTACACAAAGGGAGGAGGTACGAAATGACCTTCCTCCTATGCCCTTGCCATGTGGCAAGTACGAAGGAAATCCCAAAAGAATGAAAGAATTTCTTGACGCATGTCAGGTCTACTTTACCTTTCGCCCAAGGATGTTCGTATCTGACAAAGCTAAAGTCGGTTTTCTTATCTCCAATCTAGGAGGTAATGCCCTAGCTTGGGCAACCCCGTTGGGGACTAATTCTGACCCAATTCTAGCTGATTATGGAGCCTTTGTTCAACAGTTCCACACAAGATTCGAAAGACCCGAAGTTCTATTCACCTCATATGAGAACCTTTTGGATACTAAGCAGGGTCCTCAAAATGTACAGACGTACGTGTCAACCTTTCAAATGATTGCAGCGTAAACGGGATGGCCGGATTCCGCCAAACAAACCCTCTTCAGACGGGGTTTACTTGATGAGATTAAAGATGAACTCTTGAGGGTAGCTAGACCAGAATCCTTCCAGGAACTGGTTACTCTGGCTCTTCAGATAGAATACTGCATGGCCGAGAGACGCACCGAAAGAAGAAGGTACAAGCCTGGAATACCACCCTCCTCACCCTTCTCCTTTATACCTACACCACCTGAAAGAACCGTGCAACTAACAGAAGAACCCATACAAATCGGAACTGCAAGAGGGCCCCTAACTGCAATTGAGAGAAAGAGACGAAAAGACTTGAACTTATGTATGTATTGTGGTTCAGAGAAACACCTCCTGCGAGATTGTCCAAATGTACCTCCCAGGAGAGCGGGAAACGAAAGACCCGACCCTGAACGGGGACAAGGAAGGGGTTCAAACGGTAGGTCCCTGTATCACTAATACACCCCAAGTATCAGATGCCTCACATCAGTTGATGGTTTTACCGGTGATCTAGATTGGAAAGGAGGACACTCTGTAGAATGTCTGGCCATGTTGGATTGTGGAGCGGCAGGGAACTTCATGGACAATCAATGGGCTTTAGAGCATGCTATCCCCAGAAGAGAGAAACCTCTCCCAATCCCTGTAGAAGGGGTGGATGGTACCCCTTTGTCCTCGGGCCTTATCAGGCAGGAGACTCAGGAACTGGGAGTAAAGATGAAATTTCATCAGGAAGTAATGGTGTTCGATCTCATAAGAGCTGCTCACTTTCCGATTATCCTAGGCATCCCATGGTTAAGAAGGCATAATCCTGGCATTGACTGGACAGCCAATGGGTTTATAGTCAAAAAGTCGAAAACATAATGTCGAATAGCAAAAATGTCGAAAAAAAAATGTCGAATGTAAAAAAGTCGAAAAAACATACATATAATAGGAAAAGTCATAATTTCGAAAAAAAAATGTTGAAAAAAAAATCGAAAACCCAAAACACTTTTTTTTTTTTACCCAGATAGTAACATTTATTATGGGGGGGTCCCCCCAACCCCCCCATCCCAAACCCCTACCCCAACCCCCCCCCTCCTCCCCATCCCCCCACCCCCCATAGATATATCTTTAATTATTTTAAAAAAATCTTTAATATAATATTAAATAATTAATTAATTATTTAAAAAACCATCCCAAACCCCTATCCCCAACCCCCCCCCCCATCCTCCCCATCACCCCCACCCCCCATGGAAATACCTTTAATTATTTTTAAAAAAAAGTTTAATAAAATATTTATTATTAACACATAAAATCGAAAAACGTCGAAAAAAAGTCAACATTTTTGTTTTTCGACATTTTTGTTTTTAGACTAAATATTTTCGACATTTTTACTTTCGAATATATTGTATTCGAAATTATGACTGGATACCCAGCCAATGTAGTGGAATTCCGCTCTGAACGATGTTTCCGGTTCTGCCTATCCAACAAGGAACAACTATGTCCTCAAGTGTCTACTCTTTCTGTAAGAAGTATCAACACCATACCAATGCACTATCAAGGTTTTGCAGATGTGTTTGCAGACGTTCAACCCAGACCTTTACCTCCAAATCGCAATGAGGATTGTAAGATCGAACTGGTACCGGATGCTGTGGTTCCTTTTGGACGTATGTTTCCATTGTCTCTTCCTGAAAAGGAAGCTCTAATAGAATATTTGGACACCAATATTCAAAATGGTCTTATACAAGAATCCACCTCGTCAGCCGGAGCATCTTTATTTTTTATCCCCAAGAAAGGTACCAAGGAGCTCCGACCTTGTATTGACTATAGAGGTCTTAATAGCTTGACCATTCGGGATCGGTACCCCATGCCCTTGATTAAGGATATAATGGAAGCAGTGCAAGGAGCCAAGTGGTTTACTAAGTTAGGCTTAAGAGGAGCATATCATCTCTTGAGAGTACGAAAAGGAGACGAATGGAAGACCGCTTTCCGGACACCCTTAGGTCATTACGAGTACAAAGTGATGCCTTTTGGGTTGGTCAATGCTCCAGCTCAATTCCAGAGATTTATGGACAAGATTGTCTGTGATCTTTTGTTCAATTCAGTAGTGGTCTATCTGGATGACATTTTGGTATTTTCATCAACCCTAACACAACATCGTCAGCATGTATTAGAGGTACTCTGAAGGCTCAGTATTCATCATCTACTAGCCAAACCAGAAAAATGTTTGTTTGAGGCTGTTACAGTCCCTTATCTGGGATTTATCCTGTCGGAAGGAAGGGTAGAAATGGATCCCAACAAGACCTCAGCCATCCAAAACTGGCCCACTCCAAACTCAGTAAACGATATATTGAGGTTCCTAGGACCGACACATTTTTACCGTAAATTTATCACGGGATTTTCCAACATTGTCCTGCCCATCACAGCCTTACTGAAGAAAGGCACACGATTTTGCTGGAATCAGGAGGCCGATATGGCTTTCAAACATCTCAAGGAGGCTTTCGTTTCCGCACCTATCCTCAGGCAACCTGATCAAGCTATACCCTTCATTGTAGAGATAGAAGCCTCACAAGGAGCTATTGGAGCTGCTCTCCTACAAAGAAAGGAAGATCGACTGGAGCATCCTGTTGCTTATTATTCAAGGACACTCTCCCCGAGTGAAAAGAATTACTCTGTAGTCGAAAAGGAACTGTTGGCCATCAGACAGGCCAGTGAAGAATGGAGGCACCTTTTACAAGGAGCTAACTTCCCGTTCCAGGTACGAACTGATCACCGGAATCTTAGTGTACTCAAGAGTATGGAATGCCGAAATTCTCGCCATGCCAGGTAGGCATACTTCTTTTCTCAATATGATTTCGAACTAACATACTTACCAGGAAAGGAGAATCACCTGGCGGATGCCCTCTCCCGGAGTTTTGGGGAAGAATCGGGTTCATACTCCAATCACGAACAGTTACTTCAAGGGAAGAAATTCATAGGAACGGTCAACACCTTTTTACAACAAGTGTTAGAAGCCCAAGCAAGATCCACGGTCACACGTTTGCCATCCTTAATCAAGAAGGGTGAATACTTGTTTAAAGACGACCTGCTGTTCTTCCCGAATTCCGTACTACAGTCTCAAGCACTAGCCTGGTGTCACGATCTACCCACAGCAGGACACAAGGGTCGAGCGGCCACACTACATCTACTAAAGAGAAACTTTTGGTGGCCGACAATGGTCAAGGATGTCTATGCCTATGTATCCTCTTGTCCCACGTGTGTTCAAAGTAAATACAGTACGGCCAAGCCGCTGGGCCTTCTCCAACAGGATTCGTTACCTGCGGGTCCCTGGCAACATATATCCATGGATTTTATCGTGGACTTACCTCCGTCTGAAGGATTCACAGCCATCATGGTAGTAGTAGACTCATTCAGTAAACTTGCTCATTTTTCCCATCTCCAGGGAACTCCATCTGCCACCAAGACTGCAGAAGTATTTGTGAAAGGTATAGTCAAACTACATGGTCTACCACATACAATAGTCTCGGATCGAGGGACTCAATTTACCTCAAAATTCTGGTCCTCGTTGTGTAAACAATTGCAAATCCAAAGGGCGTTGTCTTCCGGATTCCATCCCAAGAGCAACGGACAGACCGAACGACTAAACGCTACATTGGAACAATACCTCAGATGTTACTGCAACCAGACACAGGATAACTGGAGCCAACTTCTATCCATAGCCGAGTTCTCCTATAATAACACAGTACATTTGGCGATTGGTATGAGCCCTTTCAAGTGTACTTATGGATACGAACCTTGACATATCCCACAGTCAGTGATCCCAACCACCAACATAGCCACTCTAGATCAATTGTTGAACGCCCTCAAACAAACCCACTTGAGAGCTCAGGAAACATTAACGGCCAGCCGTCAATCCTATAAGGAACGGGCCGACAGAAAGCGACGAGCAAACCCGACCTGGAAGCCTGGAGATAAGGTTTGGTTATCCACAAAATACTTACCAAGGTGGATACGTCCAGGAAAATTCACTCCAAGGTATATTGGCCCATACATCATTGAACAGCAAATCAATCCAGTAGCTTTTCGACTTAAGCTACCCTCTTCCTTAAGAAGGATCCATCCAGTATTGCATGTGTCCCTTCTCAAGGATTACAAAAAAGATCCATACCAAAGACAAATCAAGAGATGCATCCCAAACTTAGAAGAAGATCCCGAATATGAAGTCTCTCGTATCTTGGACTCTCGTTACAGACACGGGGTTCTCCAGTACCTCATACTTTGGAAAGGATACCCTTGGACTGAAAGGTCCTGGGAACCTGCAAGAAACCTCAGTGCACCCAGACTACTACGTCTCTTCCATAGAAACCATCCAGGGAAACCCGGAGGGGTCCAGAGGAGGAGAGGTTATACTGTCAAGACGCATCCGTTCTGGAAGTTGTGGACTCGATGGAAGAAACACTAACGGAACCATCTGCTGCGGTCTAGTGTCCGGTCTGCCTTGCCACGCCCCCTGAGGCTCAACGTTATCTATGCACCCGGACAGCTACGCCGGTGCGTTGCAACCCTCTGTTTCCGCTTTGGGTCTACACACTGAGTTTCTTCCTACGCGCTCTTCGTGTGAGTATTCTCTGCCCTCCTGCGGCTTCCCCGCTTGGTTTCTGTTTCCTGCTTTCCTCCGATATACCTCCCGCTTGCCGCCTGCTTACCTTGGATCCTGCATTCCCCACTCTGCGTAGCTCTTCTCTGGTCCATTTTCTACAATCTTCATTCCCGCTCCTCTTCGTGTGCGGATCCCGCTTCCACTCTCCTGCATTCCACTCTCTTCCTGCTACCGCCTTTTTGTGCCTGGATTCCACTTTGTTTGGATTTTGGAAGAGACTTCTGGGAATCGTAGTCTACGCTCTTCTGCATTCCATCCAGCACCAGTTAACCATCACGCCAGGGTTTTTTTCTGGCCTACGCCTTTTTCCCTGGAATTAGGGGCGGACTCCCTGAGGGCCCCACTACCGAGCAGTCTGCTAACTGGGAAGGTGGCCTCCAGACGAGTTTGTCCTAAACCCTGCAAAGAGAGACAAGAGGGTACTTGGAGAAACAGAAGGACGATATCTTCAGAGAGCTCCTCTGAGGAACAAGATACAGGTGAGGAGGAAGAGGAGGAGGATCCTGGTATTTACCTTAACATAGAACCCCCCAAACCTGAGAGAAGAGGGCCAAAGAAGGCCGGCCAGAGAGTGACAGGAAAGGAAGGCGCAGGAGTGCTGATGAGGAAGATCTCTGTCTTATTGGCATTAAGGCAGAGAGTGTTGGTGGCACACCACTCCTGGATTGCAGACAGACAGTCAGAGATGAGAGAGGGAGAAGATGTAGCAGAGGGGAGCCTGAAAACAAGCTGAGTGTCATCCGCATAGCACTGAAAGTTGGAGCAGAGAGCAGCAATGCAGTGGGTGAGGGGTGCCAGGTATCGGTTGAAAAGCCAGGGGAGAGGTTAGACCCCTGGGGAACACCAGAAGTAGAGAGTGAGATAGAGGAAAGAAAGGACTCAAGTTGGACCTGGGAGGGTCGGTTGGCGAGGAAAGAGGTCAGCTAGGCCAGAGCCTGATCAGTGATACCCAGGTTATTGCGGAGGCAGTTGAGCAGGATGGCATGGTTGACTGTGTCAAAGGCAGAAGAGGGGAGATTAGAATCATGGTTGGAGAACAGGTCTTCACAGATGTTCAGGAGAGCAGTTTCCATGCTTCTGGCTGCTCTGAAGCAAGACTGATGGTCATGGAGCCAACCAACAGAATCAGTGTGGAGGTTAAGCTGGGAGATGGCCAGCTTTTCCAGGAGGTTGCCCGTGAAAGTAGTGATAGAGATTGGGCGATAGTTGGCCATGCAGGAGGGGTCAGCTATGGGTTTCTGGAGAAGAGGGTGTACAAGAGTGTCCTTCAGGGGGCAGGGGAAGGCTCCAGTGGCGAAGGAATGGTTGCAGAAGTCAGCCAGGACAGGAGCGAGGGTGTCAATATGGTCCTTGATGCTTTTGGACAAACAGGGAAGAACCTGTTTTGAGGAGACTTTCATAGATTGGACTTGTCTAGAAATCTTGTCAGGGGAGAACAGAGGAAAGGAAGAGAAAGAGGGAGGAGAAGTGGTTCCAGGGGGGCCACAGGTAGCAGAGAGAGAAGCAGGAAGAGGAGGAGAGGACAAGAGGGTGGATAGGATGTCCTGGGTTTTAGAGATGAAATGAGAAGCCAGGGCCATGCACAGGGCCTGGGAGGTGACAGGAGAAGTAAAGACTGCTTCAGGATTGGCCAGCTCCTTGCAGATTTTAAAGAGTTTGGCCGAGTTGTTAAATGCCGCAGGGACGCAGGTCTGGATGCAAGCCAGTTTGTCAGAGGATGCAGAAGATCCCCATCAGGGAGGAGAGTGTCAAAGCTTGTGACAGAGCAGGCCATGAACCATGTCTCTGTGAGACCGAGGACATCGAGGTTGAGTTCTTCCAGGAGGCGGCAGATGTCAGAGGAGTGTTTGACAGCCGAGCACGAGTTGAGAGTGGCAATATGGAGAACATTGATAAAATCCATTTTCTTCAACTTTTTCATCTTGCTTTTCAAGAGCTAAAATAGGAGCCAAAGGTATTAGATATTCTCATTTATTCCAATTAAGCATCCACTCCCTTTTAACTGGATCTTCTTGCTCACTCTGACTCATTTTCCAGAGTTCTAAAACTGCCAACCTTTTCTCTAACGTTTTTCCTGAGTGTTGTGTAAGTATGTCGTCATGTGAGGCAATATCGATTTCGATAATGAACCCTCTTGAGGCCATGACATAGTGCTTTATTAGTTGTGCCCTTGACCCATTCGGAATGGTATTTTCTAATTTTGGCAGTATGTCTCGGCAATATTCTGCATTGATGTAAAACCGGTCAGTCTTTCATGTTAACAAGTAAATTCAGACTGTCAATACTTAGCCAGTCTGTAATTCCTCTTTCTAGGTTTATTAAATATGTTGTTATAAACATTTTTGAGCAAGCACCATCAATCACTGTTCATAATGAGTGAATTAAAAAAAAGGAAAACTTTTTGCAACACTACTCTTCTTGCTACTTCGTTTACACTTTCTAACAATTATTTTTATATCGTTCTTAGTTTTTTAGTATCTTAAGGTACTCTACTTTATTTATATACTAATTTCATCTAATTTTGACCTTCTGATTGACGTCAACCCTTTGTTTGAAAAGTGTACCAAAAATCACTTTTATTTATTCATTTTTGTTGTCGTTTTATATCTATCAGTTTAAATATGCTGAAAACTTTATAAAAACATATTATTCCCCATGCACATGTGCACTTTAATGTATTCCCCTACGTACGTCTCCCTTTACTATTCTTAGTAAATGTATCTCATCTCTTATTGACTCCCTCTCAGAGGTTAACACACGCCCTTCTTATTGGCTTTAAGCCTCAGGAATCCATTATCACTCCTATATGAAATTATTGCATCTATTCTTTCCATCCCTCAGGAGCATGTGAAATCGAGGTATTCGTCCTAAAAATTCCAGCGAATATTTCTGTATATATATATATATATATATATATATATATATATATATATATACTACAAAAAAACTTTGTTGAGGGGACGTTATGGTTAAGTTGCCCTAGCAAAAACCTGTACACTTCACTAAAAAAAACTTTCCACATCCCCTTTATGTTTCAAATTAAAACCAAAAAACCCCTGAAATTCGCCAGTTATGGTAAACTAAGCCCCCAACCCTGCCACCACCCCTGTGCACTGCTACCACTAACACCCAGACCATGAAAGATGTCATCTCAAATGTCAATGCTGACATCAATGACGACATCACTTGTTTAGCCCCTTTCATTTCCTTCCCTGCCATACATATATATGTACAATCAGTGAAAGAATTTCACTAAAGGAATGTTATACTTCACAGTGCAACCAAACACCACTGCACATTCCCCCATTATAGTAAGCTAAGCAACCATAACTCGCACCATCTACGTGCATTGCTAAGACTAACACCCAGGACATCCAAGATGACATCACAAATATCATTGAAGTTTTTTTTTGTAGTGAATTTCACTGGTTTTTGGGAGGGCAACTTAACCATAACGTCCCCTTAACAAAGTGTTTTTTGTAGGGAAGTGGGTAGGTTTTTTGAAGGTGGAAGGTAAGCATGAAATTGTGGCAATGAAGTTGGTGAGCAGAATATACACTGAAATCATGTGATTTTGAGAGATATGTAGTATAATCTACGTACTTGACATACATTTAACATGGAACATACAGAACCCCCTCCCTATTGATATTGGAAAGGTACGGACTGAGCGCCTGTTTGTGGACAGGGTTGGACAGGATCATCATTACCGAAAGAGGCGGTGGGTAGTAGAAAATGTACTATTGTTTTACACAAAAATTGTGCAACGTAGAAGAAGGACATAAAGATATTATAAGTAGTAATAAGTAAATATGGAAACCTGAAGCTGGGAAAAGAAAACAACAAATTTAATAAGCATGTAGAATTAAGTGGATGGTACCATAAAAAAAAGGATGCCTCCAACGTAATCACTTCACAGAAACTCGGCAGCCTGGAACGACAGTGGACGGACGCAGTAGGACGAAGGGAAATTACAGCAAAAGAGTGAGTGCAGATCATTTTTTTCTATGCGTGAGTTTTTTTTTTGGTATGTCGTACTTAAATAATCATGTCTTTCTGTTGTTTTGACTGAGAAATGGCAAGTACTTTGGAGTGGCTGGAGGAGTATTTCCCACATGGGGAAATGTCTGAGGACAGCGACAATAATGGTACACATTGCTCTGCATATGCAAAATAGTGACCAGTATTTTAGAGGTATTGAACTTATGTATTTTTGTTTTGAACAGACCAGGAAAAAAAGACGAAAGGGTAATAAACGAGACAGAAGAAGACAGTCCTTCCTTCATTGCAAATTGCAAAGAAATTCCAGTTACATGGCCTAAGCTGTTTCCTCCACAATGAATGATTATTATATATGGAGGACGCTCTGTTAGTAAAGTAACACAAAGAGGTACCAAGTCCAGCCATCTCATGCCACGCACGCCATGCCAGTGCTCTTCCACATGTGGAAATCCGAGATTTGTAGATAAACTGCAGCTTTCTGCATGCACCTTCAGCCAATGTATCCATGAGTCTCCCAAAATCCATATAATCTGTTTTCGAGCATGGAAAGCCATGGCTGTGTGGTCTCCTGTGAGGGAGAAGACGGTTTTATTAAAGTACGTCAGTCAGAACACACCTACTGAACTTTATGGAGCAATCCCTAGTGCCGCTCATTCTCATTTACATGCGGCTCCACCCTTGAATCCCCGGTGGTGAGATGTGCTGGCTGCTAACTTCCGCCATGTTTACGGACATATACAGGATCAGAGCGTGACGACGGTACATTAAAGTACTAATCCCCTTTTTCCCCTTTAAGGTAGGCTCTGAAAAGAGACGTTTTTAAAAACATTTGGCCAGATACCGTACAGACATCTGATATTTTATGTATTTTTTTGTATTTTTTGTCCTTGCTTTACTCTTGCAAACATTACAGAACCTTCTCTAAAGCAAGCCTTACGTTCCAAAAGAACATCGCATTTCCCAAAGAAGATAGCGCAACACCATCTCCTTCAAAGTAATGCGCATTGCTTGGATCAATGTTTTTGTGGCTGCAAAAAAACATACCAACTCGTAGCATGAATGCATGCATGCCGCGATTGATGATACACCTCCCGATGCTTTGATCTGGACAGAAAACAGAAGTGTTGTTCTATTGTACTCTCGGGAGTAAAGCAGAAAAAATTACTTTAGTTGTTGGGAAGATGGTCATGAGTGCTTCAACCAACTGCGCCAAATCTGCCAACAAAGTACGTGAAGTCAGGTATCCCAAATGGCAAGCACCGTAGTGAAAAATTACCACATGAGGAGTGGTCATTCTACACATGTCTCTACAAACTTGCAGAATTGCCGCAGCATTGGCATCAGTGTCAGCGCTCCACACAACCTCCACTCCTCGCACATCGAAATGGTGTGCCACATGCCTACTCTCGGCATAGTGTTGTAAGCCTTGCACAAAAATGTCCCCAAGTGTCAAAACCCTGACCCTCTCCACCTCTGCCATCTTTAGTGTGCGCACCGTCTTTCCACACAAAAGAGTAATGTGAACATCTGATTGGCTGGTGCCTACAGTCACCTTTCCATGCAGGATTTGCTGTAGAAACCCGTATGTGACACGCCCCACCAGCAGACAAGCGTTGCCTTCTTGCAGCACGTAACTCTTACCCAGTCCTTCCACCTTTTCTACAGTGGTACCAAAGTGAGTCCCTCATTGGACACAACTAAGCGGTCGCACAATCATCCACCAATCACATAGAACATCGCTAATTTTAACTTCGTCATCAACATTGCGCACTTCAAAATTACTGTCGATGATTCTGAATGCAAGTCGTATACCATTGCAAAGCACCTATTTCACAAGCTACTGTACAAGGATTGCAAATTTCTAGGTACAGCTCCATACATGTCCACATGCATCAGTATAGAATACAGGTATGTATATTTTAATCAGAGAACATGTGGAAGCCTTATGATTTAAATTAGACAAAATAATGCCGCTAAATATCCATACGGAACACATAACAACGCTCCCCCTTTAAAGTGCAAGATTGCCGATTTGTCATTCACAAATCGCACAACTGCTTACTGTCTTCCACATAACCTGTGCATACGTTGCAAGCATGCCTATTTAGGGCAGACCTCAATTCTGTATGTAAAAATGTCAGGGTTCTGTACTCTGTATGGCCTACAGTAATGCTACCTGCAATGTGATCGTATGAGAATAGTAAGCGCTCTCGATTGTAGTTCTGACATTTTCTTCTGAGGGTCTCCCGATTTTTCGACATTGTGCTTTTCATTAACAAGTACAAAATGTTTCCCCATCTAGTACTTTGCCCTATTGCTTACAAACCTCTCTCCTATGCATAGTACACTTTGTAAAGAACAAGGCATTTCCATACCCTTAAAAGATTTAGTTATTTTGAAGGACTTACGAGTACCATATTGCAAGTACTATGCCAAGACTTCACAGAGTGAAAATAAGCACAAGTAATGTCTGCAGTATCATCACTGCTGCAAACACGCAAAAGTACTATGCCAAGACTTCACAGAGTGAAAATAAGCACAAGTAATGTCTGCAGTATCATCACTGCTGCAAACACACAAAGTAATTGATTTTGTTTTTTAAATTCACAGTGAAGACTACTCTCCTGAGAATCAACAGCATCTACACTGCAGACGACATATCCGAAGAAACCTGGTCATCTTGTACAAAACAGTAAGTACAGTACAACCTTTATATTGTACCTACTCGTTAGAGAGGCTGCGTGGGTTATTTGTTTATTTTGGGCACCAAAGCAAGCATTGATTTGTAAACCATTCTACGTACAAATATCCATTTATTGAACAAAGAATAACAGGCAGAATGGCTGACAAATCCCTGTGTGCTTGGTACTGAAATAACATAGGTAATTCTTAGAAGGTTAGATTGTGAAAAGAAGTTGCTGTAGCAAGTTTTTGGCATTTCGGTTATTAATAATGGGTCTCGTCACAAGTAGGCCACTTTGTACTCTCATCTACAGCACATTGTAGTAGTTTACAAACAGTAAAGTAGCCTTACCAAATGATTGGTAGAGTTCACTGTACGTTGACACAACATGACAAAGAGCTTCCCCATCAGATTTATGCACACATGCACACTGCACACATACATTGGACAACAGAGAAAAGTATACTTTTTTTCTCAACAGACACCAAATAATGCCTACCAAAAAGCAACTTTGTAGAAAGGAACACAGAATTACAGCAAAGAAAAATAAAGATGCCCAATGTTATTATTATTGTTTATTGTTTTTGGTTTGTATTAAACCTTTACAAAAGTACATAGATAATTTCATATTAGTGAAGTATAAAACAAACATACATTTCATAGAATCATTAGCAATCATCTTACACATCAATCTGCATAAAGAAATGTATCTAAAACATATTGTTTCTTTATCGTAACTCAGCAGTTTAGGAAGCAGCAAGTCGTTTCTTAGTTTCAGAGCATCAGATCGAATCATGGCTTTTCCTATTTCATATTTAAACAATCTCCTCGTAAAAGGCATCATTACTCGATTCTCAGTGTAAGGATATGCTGCTATCATGATAAGTTACAAAAGTTTTTCAGGAAGGTTATTACTCTTATTTTTAAAACATTAGAGTTGCCATGCCGTATCTGATCCCACAACAGTTC
Source organism: Ambystoma mexicanum (assembly GCF_040938575.1). Classification (NCBI taxonomy): domain Eukaryota; kingdom Metazoa; phylum Chordata; class Amphibia; order Caudata; family Ambystomatidae; genus Ambystoma; species Ambystoma mexicanum. The sequence goes on from NC_090937.1 coordinate 278,649,169, forward strand.
TCTGTTGACACAGTGTAGTTGGTTCACAAATTGTTTAAAATATAAAATACGTTGTTGTAGCAGGGCTGGACAAACTAAAAGCAAATGCTGCAATGTCTCTTCAATTCCTTCCTCTCTACAAAACCGACATTCTTTATCAGCAATCAGCCATCTCTTCAATATGTACTTAGTTCTTAGGACATCGAATCTGAATCTCATGAACACACAGGATATGACTCGAGATATGTGTCAAGTGTAGGATAGAATTTCCAGAATGAGTATATGTGATACATAGACTTTGATAACATCACATACAGCATTGTTTGCTGCCAGTCATGCCCTTTAATAGTCTTCTTCAGCTTTAGCGGGTTTAATATTAGAGTGTCTACAGATAGGCCTAAGTCCTGGAGGTATGTTTTCATTAAATCGCTTTGGTGGATATAGTATGTGTTTCTATTGTCGTTTCCAACAATCGAGTATAACGTATCTGCAGGATTAGTTAAACATTTCCTCCATAAACATTACTTCTTCCATTTTATGATCGACCTCCAAGATAGCAGTCCTAATTCATATCTTATCGCCTCAATTGGGACGGATTTTGGTAGAAAGAAAAGAATCCCTTTCCATATCATGCTCTCTAGTTGTTTCAGGTAATCAGTGTCCTCCAAGTCATAGGGCCTCATTACGACCCAGGCGGTAAGTTACCGCCTGGGCCGTGACTTTACCACCATGGCGTAAACTATGTTTACGCCATGGTGGTTGGCGGACTTACCGCCCCATTCCGACCTTGGCGGGGCGGTAAGTCCCCAATCCCCATTTACCCTTCCCCATTCCCATTTTTGCCCCATAGGGCATAATGGGAGTGGGGAAGGCGTTAATTACGCCACCGTAAATTACGGTGGCGTAATTAACTCCATGGTCCCTTAGCGCCATGGATTTTAACACCTGCTAAAAGCAGGTGTTAAATCCGCCATGGCGCTAAGGGACCTCGTACTCAGGCGGTAAGGGTTGGCGCTGTTTACGCCGTCGTAAAACCCTTACCGCCTGAGTCGTAATGAGGCCCATAGAGTTCCATCCCATAGAACAAGCCTGGAATTCCCTTCATATTGTAAAAATCTTTAAGCGGCACTAAGGTACATTTGCAGTATTGGGTTTCTAATTTTCGCATTTGGCTTAAGATACTTTCAGCTTTGATTTTTAGCTGTTTTTTTTATCGTGGCAGGGGAACCAGACCCTGAGAAAAGGTATCCCAGATATTTAGGTATTCTTTTGCCTTCGACTTTCCAAGTAAGGTTTAACCATTTTTTTTTTGGGTTTGCCCAGACATATGATGGTTGTTTTGTCAGCATTGATTTTCAGTCGTAGATCTGCTATAAAAGTTACGAACGGATCAATCAATCTTTGTAAGCCGACTTTTGTGGAATCGAATAACAAAAAGTCGTCGGCATATGCTAGCCATTCCAATTGCATGTCGCCAATCTTTGGTGCAATCAGACCTTTGCCTCCTAGTGCTTTGTCCGTACCACACACATATAGGTTGAATAGAGTGGCTGCAAGCATGCATCCTTGACGCAAACCGTTTCGAATGTCAATCTCGGATGTCAGTAAGCCTTCAGAGTTCAACCTTACCTTAATCTTTGTGTGTGAATACAGATTGATAATAATTTGTAAAAGGTGATTGGGAATCTTCAGGTCGGACAGTTTTAGCCATAAAGTCGCCCTGTCTACCAGATTGAAAGCTTTGCTGAGATCCATTGCAGCTACAAAGATCGGGTTCCCATGTTTGCCTAGGGCCTTGGAAAGCATAGATCTCAAAATCAGACCTCCGCAGTCCGTGCCCATTCCTTTTTTAAAGCCTATCTGTTTGATGTTGAGTATGTGGTTTAGTTTTGTCCATTCGAGCAATTCTTCTAGGATAATGGAAGAACATTTTTTAGACTCAGGGTCTGTAATAGCAATCGGTCTGTAGCTGTCAGGTGCTAATCTGGAGCCTTTTTTAAAAATGGGAATAACTAGAGCCAGTTTCCATAATTGTGGTAGGGTTTTAGTCATTAGGATATCATTATACAAAATGTGCAGAATTTCGGACCATAGGGTAACATCAGCCTTTAGAATTAGGTTTGATAAGTGGTTGGGGCCGGGAGCCACCGAATTTCTGGATTTAGTTATTATGCGTCTGATGTTAATAGTGGATTTGTCTAGCGACCATTCGCAGGGTTCGTAATTAACATCAGCATGTCTGGCGTTGTTACATGAATAAATTCGGAGAAAATGTTCGCACCACCTTCTCTCACTTATTTGGGTAAATTGCATGTCTTTTTGTGTGCGGTCAACATCATTAACAATTTGCCACAAATTCGCAATATCTTTGCCTTTAATAGCATGGAGCATTTTTTCCCCGTCTTTTTCAGCTCTTAGGGACCTGTGGCTAATCGCCCAGTTCTTATACTGTTGCTTGACATTTTTAATCAAACGAGTTGTATCAGTACACACAGCATTTTCTTTCAGAATAGCACGAATATCTCTCCTCATTACAGATTTACGATCGTGGACCTCGGCATCAAAAAAATGTTTGTGTTGTGGTCTATTGGTCCTTAGCCTATTATCATTTTTTACGGTGTATTCACAAACATCATTCACATGATCAGTAAAGATCCCAGTACCAAAGAACCATGCACGATCGTTCATAGTCATTTCACAGAATTCTTGCACTAACACAGAAGTAAATCTCTTCGTTTTGGAGTAAATCCATCGTATTCTGTTGCCTTTGGAATTTGCAATCAGGCCTTCAGAGTACCGTGAGGTTTGTTCCGACAGGGTTGCAAACCACAGGTCAACATGCAGTAGCTTATGGTCACTGGTAGACATGTCAGTGACAGCTAAATCGGGCATATATTTCTCCAGACCACGAGTCACAAAAATGTAATCTAGCATAGAGGTACAACCTCTGGTTGCCCATGTGTCACATTCATTAGTTATTTTAGTCATTCCCATGATTTCCATAAAGTTACACCATAAAGCTCCTCTAATTTTGAGGTTCCCAGCAGCAGTTTCGGATTTACTAATTCCAAGGGTAGTAGACAGTATCATCTCATCCAACTCTTTGTTACTAATGTTACAGGCAGCATTCAAATCGCCAGCTATAATCACAAAACCATTCGTGTGCAACATACGCCATTCATCAATTTTAAGACTCAGATTGGTTAATTCCTTTTTAAGCTGTAGTATCGAATATTTCAAAGGATTCCAATATACATTTATAATAAGTAAATGCGTTTTGGTACCATTCCTAGCAATTACATAGGTTGCGGCCAAAAAAGAATTGAGGCTCGACCATTCGTTAGATACCAAGGCTTGTAAGGATTGTTTGCATGCGATAATCAGCCCACCCATTGGTCTACCTCTGGGCCCTTTCATGGCTGGTAGTTGAATCATATCAAAACCTTCCCAAAGCAAAATTTCAGTGGCCCAGGTCTCTTGCAATAGGAGCAGGTCATATTTCTGTAAAACATCAGTAACCTTATTATTATGAGTTAGGTGAAAATTTCCTCTGGAGTTCCATGAGGCAAAGGTGATGTTGTTCTCATAGCTAGAGTGGCTTTCTCATTTCATTTAGGGTATTGATTGATTCTCTAAGAGACAACGCCAGCCATCTTCATTCCTGTTTATCATTCATATTGGAGGTTGCAATCTCGAAGTTATTATAGACAGTAGCTGTTTTAATAGGCTCCGGTACATCAATCATAGCATGTCTGGGGGTGTCCAGCCAGCTGCTTTCATACTGAAAGATGTCAAAACCCCTGCGTTGCAGAGATTCAGCCTCTTTCAGCAGAATACTCCTTACCAAAGGAGATGTAACAACCAGTCGTACATAGTCAACTCTCTGCGTGTCTATAAAATCCACCAAGGCTATATCTGTGATGGTAATCAGTTTCAGTTCAGGGATAGCAGCAAATAAAGATAGTATATAGGGACGATTTAATACTATTTGGTTTCTTTCCCCGAACAATGCCATTAGGATCAGGCTTGGTAACTGGGGCAAAGCAGGTTTCTTTAGGTAGCCTGATTCATTAGCACCTGAATTGTCATTTGTCGACTTTCTGGATCCTCTAGGCTCCATAGCTTCTTGAAGCATGTCGGGCTCATTAGGCATCTTATAATTCGCAGATGAATAATCATCTTGTAAGATCCTCCCGATAATACAAGCGATTTCATCTTTTTTGGTGGCCATTGGCACTGTTTTGTCATTGTTATGGGTCTCAGTTGTCTTCGAGTCCATAGTATCAACAGCCTTAAGACTCGTGTCAGGTCCTGCTTGAATAGCGGGCCCGTTGGTAATTGCAGGGTTTTCGTAAGTACTAAGTTGGTTGTTGGATGTAGGTTCGAGGGTAGTCTCAAGAGGAGTAACCGCCAGACAACCAGCATCAACACCAAAACATGTCGCCTTGTCATCCTTACTCTGTGTATAATTAGAGTGAGTGACAGTATCTGCATCTGCAGTTCGAGAGCTTTCTTTTGCGCAGGCGGTAACAGCATTTGGTGGGATGGTAACAGTGATTTTTTACGTTTTTCTCGTCCAGTATTTGGTTGGTTGGAATAGTCGAATTGATTGCTAGGGTGGGAGGACGGTTGATATCAGCGGCTATTTTCATTGTTGACATCGAATTGGCTTTAAAAATTTCAAAGATGTCAACTAGCCCAGATTTCAGTGAAGATAATTGTGTAGCTATATCATCCGTTTCATTTTTTTTCTTTTTCTTTTTATTTTTCAACACGTCTGCAATCCGGGTGTCTGCTTCGCTATAGCTCTCTTGTGCACATTGAGTCATCTCGTGCTGTCCTCTAACAGGATTATTTGAGGTTTGCACCGATATAATTTGTACACTATCATTTGCATCTTTGCAGGTAGCCATTTCATTCTGGGCCTCTGCAATAGAGTTTCTAAAGTATTGGTCTCTTAGATATTTACGTGATGATTTTTGTTGGTTATTTAAATGGGCAGGGTTTCTTTTTTTTTACTTTTTTTTATTTCTAAGTTTGTATGCATCTGCCCCAACAACCAGTTCTTGGTTAGCAGGCTTAGTATTCGAGATTTTGTCCGGTATCTCATCCAGCATGGGAACGGTATCTACCATCGCTGGGTCAGAAAGGAATTCTGTATTCGTTTGAGTCTCAGCGATGGTAATGATCTCGTCATGCAGTTTGGGATCTGATGCAGGTAATAAAGGAATTTCCACTAGTTTGTGTTTATCGGTGTCATATTCAGGGATCTTTTTCGAAGTTGTTTCATATTTGGACAGGAAATCAGTCAAGTGGTTTGGGATCGTTCCAATAGAAACGTTAATTAGCGTCATCATTTCAGTCTGTCTTCTTAATTCGTATAAAATCAGCCTATTGGTGATACCAAACCTAGTGTATAGGTCAATATCATCTTTCGTGTCGTTGTTCACACTACTGTCAATGGAACCATTATCCATAAGGGACATAGTTTCCAGGTCAATAGTGCGAAAGACGCTAGGTGTATCACAAAAGGAAGCATTCTGCATCTGAGCCTCCACCTCAGAAGCAGCGATTGCTTTCCATTGTTTCTTCAATTCCTCTTTACCTAGCTGAGGTATTAGTGCTTCCTGAAATAGAGATTGTGATGATTCATTAATGCCTGCTTGTTCAGGAACACAGTCCTGGTTGGTTCGCAATTGGTTGGAGCAGAATTGGGCGCATTGTAATAGTTCCTCTTCCTCAATACAAGAGGGAGGTAGTGGTAACGCTGCAGCGCGTGCCAGACTTGCTCTGCGTGTGGATACCGCAGAGAAAAAGTCTGCTCGCGGATCTTTCATAATGTTGGAGGTTTTATGAAATGTCACCATGTTAGTACGGAGCTGAAGACAAATAAGAGATATAGGGGGGATCACTGACACCAAATAACAACAACACTCCAAATAGTCAGACCAATTACAGGTTGAACTTACTTAGGTTCCTCAAGGGAGTAGGCTCCTATCCAGGTTCCTCACGCTTCCTAAATAGACTGCAAATACTCAGACCAAACCCTAGAGACCCTTGGACCCTAAGCACCCTAACAGCCCAACAACCAAAACACTTATGAAAACACTTGCGATGCGTGCGCGATGCGCGTTCGCGGGTTATTTAGAAAACAAATCCAGGAAGTAGATGGGTGTGTTTCGGGAGGGGCGTGGATGAGTGGCAGCAGTCTAAGCAAGTACGCTTAGTTCAGCTAAATGGGGAGAAGGGAGAGTAACAAGAGTCAGGTAAGAAAGTCTTAAACTCAGGTCACAGGAACATAGGTAACTCAGGTCACAATGGAGATTGCATATCAAAGTCTTTACTTGCAAAGAAGGAGTTGACACGTAAGTCTGTGAAAGCGAGCCAGTGTTTCAACGCCGCTCGGGATTCCTCTTGCAGACTCGTATCTTTGGCAGGGCTCGTGGATGGAACAAAGTCACAGGCGGACAGCACCTTCAGCCCAACAGCCAAAACACTTATGAAAACACTTGCGATGCCCAATGTAAGCATCCACCTGTTGTAGAGTGTGTAGAGAATCTTGGTACAAACCAGCTAATGCAGTTGGGTAACATAATAAAGGAAGTCTCAACTACCGAAACTGTACCTCCTCCATCAAAAAGTGTCACAAAACACAGAAATGTTGGCAAAAAAACGGCTGCCAGTACAGCTAACAATGTTCCTAATAATCCTGATAGTAAGAACCCATGGTAAAAAAAGTATTTTAGCAAAAATGTTTTATCACAGAGTCCTTCAGAATCTACTAAGAAGAGGACCAATATCATGCTCACCCCTTAAAACGTACCGTAGAAAGTTAATTCTACAAGCACTTGTGGACAGTGCAATCCTTCTCAAAAGGAAGTTGTTCATATTAGTGTTAAATAGGATAAAAGCACTAACAAAACTAAGTACCAAATTACAAAAGAAACTCAGTAATAAACGGAATGTGAACAAAAATTATTTCTTGCATGTTTGTGGTGGTGAATAGAGTCACACAACAACCACAGAGCCATATTTTAATGAAGAAGCATACAAACAAAATCAAACAAACACAATTGCCATCCATAGCAGTGGATGAGGGTATGAGAAAATCAATACTACCACCATGGAACAAGAAACACTGCTTACAAAAGTATCTCCTGAAAACTCAGAATTACCTCTCGATTCAGCAGAACCACACCGTCCAGTATACAAATGGCTGTGCACATCAATGTGTGCCATTCCAAACAAAGCTTTCAAATCTTTACGTCAGTTCCTCAATCAATATGTAAAAGGTAAAGACAAAAGTAAAATGAAAGTGCTCCAAAATATGGATATTTGTGCAGTGTGGAAAGACACATGACTAAAAGGACATTCATTAGCCTGCATTTCTAGGCCTATTTGCAAAAGTACCTTCCATGATATCAAAGGAATATCAAAACATCATTCCAATGTAAGAAATTTAGTGTATAAAATATGCTATGCAAAAAGTCCAGCTTCAGAATTAGGCAATTTAAATACCACTCTTCTACATGGTACACCCAAATACTTACAAGAAGAAATGGACCGTATTCAGAAAAAGTATTTTGGAAGTGATAGCCACGTAGAAAATGCAACAGTTTTAGAACACAGTAACGACAATTCTGCACATAGCAACCCTCTACTACACACATACAGAAAAAAAATAGTAACATTTAAAAGGTCATCGGCTGAAGTACCAAACCATGTGTGTGTGTGTTGAAGCAGAACGTTTTACAAAAGGAACACAAAAAATTTGGACATAGCATACAAAATAGAAAACAATGAAGACTCTAAATGGTTTGAATTAGCTTTGTACCTTTTAGCTGAAAACAAATATGAAATAACTGAACGCCTAATATGTTGCAGTTACTGTACTGCAAAATTAGACAACAACCACACTCCTTCACGTGCTATTACACATAATTTGGAATTGTTTGCATTACCAAAAATCCTGCAAGAGCTCAATTTGTATGAGAGTGTAATAATTCAAACAGTTCACCCATTTCAAGCAAGTATACGCCTTCATCCAAAAACAGCAACATTACCTTCCTCTGAATTGGTGAAAGGTATTTGTGGAAAAGTAGTTTACTTGCCATTAGATCTAACGGAAAATGCACACACTCTAGGAGTGGAACGTTCAATAGAGCATTCTTTAATAGTCTTGGTAAATGGAGTACCAACAAAGGACAAAAAAATGTGGCAACCATTAGTGGACTTACACAAAGTTAGACAAGCATTGCAATATCTAAAAGACAACAATGAGTACTATAAGGAAATAAATATTGATGAAAGCTTAAGGTAAACAACTGAAATAATGAAAGAGCCATCAGAAACTGGACAATTCGAACTTCTGGATCCAGCTACAGTATCCACTCTTTTGGACCATTACACAATTCATCCATTGCATTCCAATGAAAGCATAGATGATGCACTAGAAACTTACCAAATGCGACAAACCAAAGGGTCACCAATGAGTATTTGGGAAAAAGGTATAGAAGCACGTGCTTTTCCACTGCTATTTCCTGCTGGCAAAGATGGGAGATATGATGATAGACCCGCTCAGATTAGGGCATCAGAATACCGCTCATTACAAATGTATTCGCAAGATCCCAGATTTAGACAAAATGTGGAATACATATTCCACCTACTCTATGAAAGTGAATTAGCAACACTATGTTATGGAGTTGCACACATTCTTAAATCTGGAACACACTTTCAAAATATGTCAGCTACGCAGTTAATACAAAACGTGCAAGAAAAAGATGAGGCTTTACAATCAAGTATAACAAATTTGTTTGCAAACATGCGTGGTACAAAGGAATACTGGTTCAGACGGCACAGCGACGTGCGTTGCATAATCAGAAATCTTGGACCACCAACTTGGTTTGTTATGCTAAATTGTGCAGAATATGCATGGGAAGATTTACATGAGTTCCTACGCATAGCAAACAGCAACAAAAACAACATAGATATATTAACACCTGGAGAACTTTGCTCTCTAGATCCAGTTAATGTCTTAAGATATTTCCATCATCGTTTCATTGCAATGCTACACTTTATTTGCAATAAAACTGTTCCTCCCCTTGGAGAAGTGCAACACTTCTTTTGGAGAAAAGAATATCAAGCGAGAGGAGCACCACATATTCACATGCTGTAGTGGATCAAAGGTGCACCAACATTTGGGCACGACAGTGATAGCACTGTTTTACAGTTTACCCAAAAATATGTCACATGTGAAATCCCTTCACAACAGACACATACTGAGCTGCATGGGCAGGTTTTACAATTTCAAAGACACAAATGTGGCAAATATTGTCGCCGTAAATACAAAAACAACGATAAATACTACACCAAATGCCGCTTTGGTTTCCCCAGACCAGTTACAGAAACAGTTGAAGAAAACAACTTCATGTCTTCAGTTCGACACAGTGTTAAAGGTAAATCACCTAAAAACACGTATTACATAAAAAGAAGGGAACAATCAAAATATATCAATGATTACAATGCAATCATTGCCCTATTATGCAATGCAAACATAGATGTGCAGTACATTGCAGACAATTCAACTGCTGTTGCACGATATGTTACAGCCTACTTAACAAAAGCAGAAATAACAGAGCTGCAAGACCTCTGGGATGACCTAGCATCAGACAAAACATTATCACAGAAATTGTACAGCCTAGGCATAAACATTCTCTCTCATAGAGAATGTGGGGCCTATGAAGCAGCAGATTGTTTAACCGGCACTTCTTTGTATGGAAAATCAGACAACAAAGTATGGCTCAGTCTTGGTCCTGCAAAATCTAGAAAAAGAGTGCTAAAATCATATGAGGACATAGAAAAAAATTGCCAGAAATGATCCCAACAGCCAAGACATTCTAAAATACAATTTACTGGACACATACTATCCGAACAGGAGTACCACTCTGGAAAGCATGTGTCTACACCACATAGCTCAAAACTTTGCATACAAAAATAATGTAAAACCTGATGAAAGCAAATGTAGATATACAGTGACCAATTGTGGAGGGAGCTTAGTTAAACTTAACAAACGAAGCTTAATTAATCATGTGAAATTGTCATTAAAAACTCCTCAACAGAAAGAACTATATTACATGTCTCTGTTACAAATTTTCAAACCATGGAGAAAAGAGGAAGACATACTAGATAATTATGAGTGCTATGAAGATGCATTCAAAGCAAATGAAAGCACTATCACCGATCTGAACTTTACGCAGTACAAAACAATGTTACACAATGAGCAGCAACAGGAAGAGGAAATTCAGGCCCAACTAGATAATGACTCTTCCAACAGTAGTTAACCTTCTGTAACAGGAAGCCAAGAACCATTAGGACAACCACTAATAGCAAATGAGGCTGAGGTAGCTATGGCAGAAGTAGAAGACATCATGTATCAGTATCAAGAAGATACAGAAGACTTAACTGTACAACAAGCAAAACTTAACAACGATCAGTGCACCATTTTTGAAGACGTAACAAAACAAATTGCACATGGTGTACAACACGAAAATAAAGAATGTACCTGCCAAAATTGGAGATAGAACAGGGAGCCTGGGAAGGTTTTTTGAATGCCGCCATGAAGAGGGACCAGAAGGCTTTTTGGGCATTTGTAAAAAGTGGTCCGGAGGGATGTTGGTCCAACGTGGGGAGTGGCACCCATGTGGAAGAAGGGGCATAGTTGGCGCACTTTGGTAGCCTATTTGGATCTGAACATTCAGAGGTCGAGTCAGACTTTATTGGCCCCTGTCTGACGTTTGAAGTGGAGGAGATTGCTAAGGCAATCAGGCTTCAAGCACACAACCGCGCCCCTGGCCCGGATATGATACCCTCAGATTTGTTCCAGGACCCAGTAGATTTGTGGGCCCCACTTCTGACTGTGGCATTTAATGCTTGTCTAAAATCGAGGAAATATCCTTCCTCGTGGAAGAGGGCAATAATATTCCCTATTTTTAAAAAGGGAGACATGTCTAGCCCCGGTGCATATAGGCCAATTTCCCTACTAGACTCATCGTTTAAATTTTTTGGGAGAATACTGCTGGCCCGTATAGAATCCTGGCTCGGGGCACAGTCAGTTCTTTCTGACATTCAATTTGGGTTTCGTCCTGGAGTGGGCACCACAGAACAGAGTCTTAATTTGTATTTGCTGGTGGCTAATTCTGTGTTTTGTAGGGGCGAGGCTGTCTATCTAGCTTTTATGGACCAAGCACCGCCTTTGATAAAGTAGATAGAGCTAAGCTCTGGGCAGTGCTTGGGTCCTTAGGGTGCCCAGGGGAAATTTTACAGGCTCTGGTTGACCTCCATACAAATAATGAGGCCTGTGTACGCAGTGGCTCTGGGGGGCACTGCACGGCTTGCTTTCAGGTGGGGTGTGGTGTGAGGCAGGGTTGTGTACTGGCCCCCATCTGCTTCTGCCTCTACATTAATGGCCTTTCACAGGACCTGATTGGAGTATTGGCCGATTTTCTAGTTTTGGGAAGAAGGGGGTTTCCAGTATTGGCCTATGCTGATGACACTGTCCTTCTCGCAAGAACACCTAGGGCCCTACAGATATTGATTAATGCTTATTCAAGGTTCATGGATAATCTGGGCTTAAAAATTAATTCTAAGAAATCTGCAGTAATGGCGTGCGTTGGTAGAAAACGTCCTGTGCCCATGAAACCCATGCTAAGTGCAGATGAAATCATCCCCAGAGTTAGGACTTTTGATTACCTTGGAATAAGTTTTTCGGAGGCCTTAAATGGTAAAAACCACGTGGCCAAACAATCTGTTAAGATGAGCCAACAGATTGGCGGAATCTTTAGATTTATGTCGAAGTGTAGGGGCCAGCCTTTGGATGTGATCCTTAAGCTCTATGGTACCCAAACTGTGGCTTCCACTCTGTATGGCGCAGCTATCTGGGGCTTCCAGAATACAGTGGAAATACAGAGTAAGGAGAGTACATTTTTTAAAAACCTGCTTGGGCTCCCGTCCAGTGTATCTGGAATAGCCGTCCATAGGGAGTTGGGTGTGGAGTTTTGGGAAGATCAGTGGGCGTTGGCCCCTCTTTTATTTTGGGTCAGGCTGTGGGCTAATGAGCATGCTTCCTTGTGCCATACTATTATTCGTACTGTGTTGGGTAAATGTGGCTGGAAAAAAATTCCATGGCTAGCGTATGTTTTTTCAATTCTGGGTGAAGCCAATTTAGGCGCCCTTTTTCCGCCTGATACTATTTTGTCCAAAAGTGAGGGGTCTTTTTACAAAGCCATGCTGGGTGAATTCATAGCAAGTAAAAGAACTTTGCTAGAGCGTGGCCATAGCAATGGTGAATTTCACTCAAGCATTAGCTGCCTAACGGGAATCCAACCTTACTTGCTTTGGAGTACGTTAAAAAAGGACAGGTGGCTGATTACGAGGGCACGGTTCGATTGCCTTCGGTTGCAAGGCAACACCTATAAATGGAAGGGTTTTCCCGACTCAGCGGGTTGCCCGGTTTGTGGACATGGTAGAGAGGATCTCTCTCATTTGTTATTCTTCTGCATAGGGTATGCAGGTATACGTAAAGTGTCCCTGATTCCTGCCCTTAAGAAGTCGATGATCCGCACACACAGGGCTGCTCTTGTGTTTCTCTTGAGCGCTGAAACAGTTTACACCGCTTGGGCTCTTTTGATGTTCCTGAAAAGAGCGATGTATTTTAGAAATCGTATTCTGAAACTGCAAGGTGGTGAGGGCCCGTAAGAAAACTTTATAGCACTCGTAATGGGTTAAAGCATTTTGTATTGTCTTCTAAATGAATCATTACTAAAATATCCTTTAATGTAGTTCATGACGAGGCAACCGTCCGATTGCCAAATGTATTTGTATGCTGCCTTCGGCAATGTTTTTTAACTCTATTTTTTTATGGAAGTGTAATTTTAAGATTTCGTAACTTGAATTAGTGTAATAATTGTGTTTATTTGTCGTTTAATGGTTGCTTTATACAACCGAATAAACTTGTTTGACTGACTGACAAACCTATACTGCTGTACGTCAGTGGTGAAGCTGGATCAGGGAAAACATTCTTAATCAAAATTATCAGCAAGTTCCTTCAACAATTGACAAACAACAAACTGTCAGCTGTTGTAACAGCCCCCACAGGTTTAGCTGCCTACAACATAGGCGGTGTGACTTTACACCGATTACTACTGCTTCCAATAGAGCATCAATATAAATTAGACTACTACAAACTTTCTGCAGAATCTGCAATGGAATTACGTAGAGTATTGAAACAAATGAAAATGCTACTAATAGATGAAGTGAGCATGGTCTCCAACCTAATGTTGGCTTTGATTCATCTCAGATTGCAATAAGTACTTAAAAGTAATAATGAAGAACTCTTTGCAGGGAAACACATTATTGTTTTCAGAGATCTTCTACAATTGACAACAGTTAAAGGTGAACCGATTTTTAAAACCTTAGGCCACAAACTCTGCCGGAAACTGTTGGTAGCGTAGGTAATGTTAACCTTTGGCAACATTTCCAATACAGAGAATTAACCGAGAACATGCGGCAATCTGCAGATCTCACTTAGGCCAACATCTTAAAAAGTATTAGAGTTGGTGTATTATCGCAAGAAGTACAAGCTGTATTGAAAGACCGCACTTCATGGCGATAATGCATGTGCAACTGATGTTATGGAACAAATAGCGCACAAAAATGTCAATTGTATGGCCTTAATGCTATCTCTTGCAAGCTGTTTCAAATTCAATTAAACAATGTTAAAGAAAGAAATGCAAGCAATAATAGAAATTAGTGCCACAGACAAACTAGACGTACATGGTATGACAGTACCCATGTGTGAGCAAGCCACAACAAGACTAAATAGTTTAGAAAATTCAATCTCCAACACAGCTGGGTTGGAAAAAATATTGAAATTATCATTAAATTGTAGAGTAATGGTGAAACGTACCCTTGATGTAGAGCAAGGGCTAGTTAATGGAGCACTGGGCACAGTTGTTGGCTTTCAATCATACCCATGTGATAGCAACATTCAGTTTGTAAATATTCGCTTTGATAAAGTTTCAGAAGTGAAAAGGATAGGGTGCTCAATTGCTCGATTTCGTCTCTTCAAAGACATGTATGTACATAGAGAGCAATTTTCTCTAACTCTTGCATATGCAGTTACCATTGATAGATCCCAAGGTCTTACCCTAGAGAAAGCATTGATAGATCTAGGAAAGACAGTGTTTAAGGAAGGCATGAGCTACGTAGCATTATCACGCTTACGTACACTTGACGGTCTATTGCTAATAAACTTTGATTCGAGTAAAGTCAAAGCTGATATTCCTTGCATTCTAGAATACAATAGATTGTGTACACTGTACACCCCTCATCTGAAAAAATACCCTGTTCCAGATAAAGTGAAACGTGGTAAAAGAAAAGTAAATGAAACAGAAATGCAACAGAATGCAACAGCAAATTCTGCAAAGAAAAGAAAAGAAGCTAAATTTTCTTCAATTGCCGCAAACATAGAAGAACCTATTAGGGAATGTAAACCAGGCACGTCGGCAAAGAAGCAACAGAAAAAAACGAAAAATGCACTCAGATGCAGAACTTGCTGGCCTATTCAAATTTACAAATGAAAGTGGGGTAAGTTTTTATGCAAATGTAGCAATGAATATTCTATTTCAATTGCCACCAATTGTTAACAATATTTACCTGCACAGCACAGACCACTTGTGTTTGCAAATGTTAGTGCTGCATAGAAATGCAACAAGCAATCCTGACAACACATACAGTGTTCATGGAGTAAGACAACAACTGGACCACTGTGCTGGAATGGTGAAATTCACTATGAACTCACAAGAAGATCCACACAAATTTCTAATGTACATACTATTAGTATTGGAACACAAAAGCATACCTGTAAATGAAATCTTCCAAATTTCGTACATGTGGAAACATACATGCACGCTCTGTAACAAGGTGATGCAGGATGAAATCCCGAATGAGCGATTTGTGTATGTTTCCATACCAAACAGTGAGAGCATTCCATTTCAGCAACTTGTACAAAATGCAAACCATGGCAGATTATGTAGTATTTGCAATTCAGACAATCACTCTACCTTACTGATACAATCACATAGTGCCTACATAATACTTATGCTTCTACGTTAAAATGCAGATGGCACCAAAAACATCTGCAAACTGACTGGATTCACACACGGTCAAGTGTCACTTGGAAAGAAAACCTTTACAACAGTAGGAATAATCTACCATGCAGGAGCTACAACCAATGCAGGTCACTACACTGCATACATTAAAAAGAATTCTGGATGGTTTGAATGTAATGATAGAACCATTACTCTAAAGAAAAGGTTGCCAGCTAACCTAACAAATGCGTATTTAATGTTCTTGAAGTCAAAATTTACGAAATAATGTGTACTTCAAAATTGTCAACAAAGTTTGTGAAATACTACAAACAGTTAGAATACGCCCACAGGTATCTAACTACCCAACAGGATGGAAGAATGACACAAATAAATGATTATCACAGATCGTTGGAAACAAATGCACAGGTAGAATACGCCTATAGGTATCTAACAGTTGTTAAAAATCAGCTGGAAGGCAACAAAGAAACCATTAATGGAATGATAAAGGAAACAGGATATGACAACGACACAAATTAATGAGTATCACAAATCTATAGGAACAAATGCACAGTTACAATACGCCTACCGGTATCTAACTGTTGTTAAAAATGGGCAGGAAGGCAACAAACATAACATAGAATTGAAAAAACATACGCTAGCCATGGAATTGATCAGAAAGATGAAGAAAACACTGAAATCAAAAAATTAAGTAGTTAGTACCATAGGAAATGAAGGTTTTTTTTAATCCGACAAGGATTTCTTTCCCCAGACCCAAGGATTACAAAAGCAAACACAGAAACTGACCGCAATGCACAGTACACTGGTTTGTAAACTAAATATGAGGGTAAAAAAAAAAGTTAACTGTCTATTATGCAATGTAGTAAATTAAAAAAAAATGCAAACACTACCACACCTTTTTCTTTCATCACAGAAATGAAAAAAGTGATACTTCCGCCAAGTACGATAGCCAATGAAAAAAAAAGTATGTGGAATCTGAACAAAGTAAGGAGTAAGTATATTGGCAGGCATTTTCTACACATGGGAATCTGCATGTCTAATCCATGGTACTAATATGCTGCAGTGCCTGTAGGCTGCCCTTCCATCCTTGGTGAGTTACCTACCACCTACGCCTTACAACCAAGGTACAAGGAGTATAGTTCATATCCACAACCATCGCTGCATATGGAAACCATGGTCCTTGTCAATTAGCTGCTTATAAATTTACTTTTCGGACCATCGTCTACAGCCATGAAGGTAAGACACTAGGGCATCAACACAACTAGCACATTTCACCACACTTATATTGACTTGTAACTCCACTGCTTATGACTTCATTCTTGCGTGCATGGGTTTTAGCCATGCACCCAAGAGTGCAGAGTCTCCCCACAATTACCTTGGTGATGTGTGGTAGTGGGGGTTATTCTACAGGTGTGTTATCCTTCAGCACCTCTGCCCAGAGGCTTCCCTCCTAGCTGTATGTCTGTAGATCTTACATGGGATGGGTGTGCAGTGTCTTCCAAATCTACTACTTACCACTTTTTACTTGGCTGCATGGCCTCCGGCCATGCACCCAAGACTGCACGCACTCCCCACAACTTGCCAATCAATATGCAACACTACGGGTGTATGCATGGGTGGCACATGAGGCAGTGGTTGTGGCCAGGGCCTACAGTCTTGGAAGTAAGGCCTTCTGCCTTTGGCCGACAGCCATGTATCCAAGACTCTAGGCCCTGGTCACAACCACTGTAGCATGTGCCACCCATTGCGGCGTACTAATGAATATAATAATAGCCATTTGAAAAAATAATTCACTCACGCCATATTGTCAATTACAATGTTCCCTAACACCATACGTGTCCTTACAAATGTAACAACTCCCCCGTGCACTGCACGGGCTGAAATACTGGCCTTATTGAATCCCTCATTTTCTGTGCGTACAAGGAGGCCATAGGACATACGTCATTAAGTAGGTATAAGTGTATTATTGGGTGCATGGCCTTCGGCCTTGCAACCAAGAGTGCAGGGTCTCCCCACAACCACCTCAGTGATGTGTGGTAGTGGGGGTTATTCGGTAGGTGTGTTATCCTTCAGTGCATCTGCCCAGAGGCTTCACTCCTAGCTGTATGTCTGTGGATCTTACATGGGATGGGTGTGCAGTGTCTTCCACGTCTAATACTTACCACTTTGTTCTTGGGTGCATGGCCACAACTTGCCATTCAAAATGCAACACTATGGGTGTATGCATGGGTGGCACATGCGGCTGTGGTTGTGGCCAGGACCTACAGTCTTGGAAGTAAGGCCTTCGGCCTTCAGCCGACGGCTATGCATCCAAGACTGTAGGCCCTGGCCACAACCACCGTAGCATGTGCCACCCATGGCGGGGTAATAATGAGTATAATAACAAATTGCTTCTTTAAAGGAGGGCGTGCGCAGGGCTTGGTGCCCGAAATCTATGACATTGTTGGGAATAATAGACCCGCAAGAGGAATCGGACATATAAGATGAATCAAGAGTGGTCTGGCTTCAAGGATCTATAGTTTAGAGGTATGGGTCTCAGACCTTGTTCGGATGCCTGGAACTTATCAGTGACATCATTGGGGGGGTATTTCCTGGATCAAGTAAGGGGCAGTGGGGATGTCGGGGTAGGGGGAGTTCTGTCCTGTTGACAGTTTCATTGTTGGTATATGAAATGCCAATAAAAATCAAGTTGAAGAATAATAGCCATTGGAAAAAATAATGCATTCACGGCATGATGTCAATTTCAATGTTCCCTAACACGACACATGTCCTTACAAATGTAACAACTCCCCCGTGCACTGCACGGGCTGAAATACTGGCCTTATTGGACCCCTCATTTTCTGTGCAAGGTGGCCATAAAACATATGTCATTAAGTAGGCATAAGCGTGCAAGATGTCCATACACATTACATCATGACGACCGACCCCCAGAACAAATGCATTGATCAACCATATCCTAAGACTCTAGCCCCTTTGCCACAAGCACCGTAGCATGTGCCACCCATGGCGGGGTACTAATGAATATAATAATAGCCATTGGAAAAAATAATGGATTCACGGCATGTTGTCAATATCAGTGTTGCCTACCAATACGCGTGTGCTTTCAACAGTTACAAATTTCCTGTCCAGTACATGGACTGAAGTGTTACAAATGTCCTGCCCACTACATGGACTGAAGTGCTATCGTTATTACACCCCACATTTACAGTGCGTACAAGGTGTCCATAGATATCACATCATGACGACCGAAGAACAAATGCATTGATCACCAATGTCTTACTGTCTGAACCTTTCCCAATGCTCTGTGACACAGCAAAATAGTTTCATGAAAAAAGCATGTGTACGCTGGTTGTTGCTCCGCTTTCCGGGGATCCAAGATGTTGGGCGCATCCAAACCATCTGAAGCAAAACACGTCTCGCAGCAGCCAATGGGCAGAGACGTCGCGTGTCCGCGGTCATGATGCCAGCCACTTAGCCAATCGGTATCTTGTTCGTCGACCAACAGTGAAGTGTGACCGCGGAGCGAACATAGATATCACTAATTATTTTAGATCTACTTTTTGATAATTATAAAGAAACATACTGCACGGATGGTTACCAAATTTACAAAAGCACGCTTTCTGGACCAGGCCCCTGTACCTGCCGCAGATTTTGTCAAAATCCGTCCAGCGGTTTCACCTGTAGCCGTGCGCAAAGTTTTTCCCACATTCAGTCTATGGGAAAAAAAGATGTTTTGGGACCCCCCCTATAACTTTGCCCCCCCCCGGCCCAAACATCTCCAAACTTTGCAAAAGAATTCAGAGCGGCCCATGTACTTTCGTTGCAAAGTTTGGTGAAGAATCGTCCAGGGGGAGCAAAGTTATAAGCCGCCCAAAAAGTGCTCTTCCTATGGAAACAGCAATTTAAACATAACTACCGTGGCCATGTAATATATATATTACAACACATAACAACACAATCCCTCCCTCTTTAACTTTTTACCATATTCGATGGTCTACTCACATTCGCTATTCAGCTTGAGTCCCTCAGCATTGACTCTCCCACAATTGACCGGTTCATCTTCAGTCCGCGTGGTACCTGTGGGGACCGTACAAGAATTTCATCAAGGAGGGACCTGCAAAGCCAGATCTTGATCCCATGATTTTTACGCTCCATCTCTGCAGGAAACTCCACGATTGTCTGGCTAATGGTAGGAGTCAACAATTGCCTGGGGTCTGGATCTGGGCCTAAATCTAGGTGGTTAGACTTGAACCATCCACACTGCTACCAAATGTGCTCTAGCACCTTGAAGCGTCTTCTATGTGCTAGATGGAATTACCAGTAATTATCACAGACCAAATAATCTGACAGATGAAAGGAAGGTGGTCAAATACTGCTTTAATCTCAGTGAAAGAAAGCAGAGAGAAATACAGCTATCAAATAGATGCTCGATATGTTCACATCAAAGTTTGCCTGCATAGGGTTTATATACTTTTACATACGTCATTCATGACGTCATCCCTCATGGCATTTCATACAAACCTAACGCCGGGAGGGATTGGATTAGGGCAACATATCTACTTATAGAATTATATAAGTGTTAATATCTCATTAGCTGCCCCTTATTATGTAGGACACGTCCTGAGCTACTTCTACATACATCACATACTGATTATAGCAGAGAATATAGCAACGGACTAATAACTGCAACATTGCATATGAAAGTGCATGGTAGGCCTTTTGATTGGTTGGCAACCCTATCCAACCTTGGACTTTCAGCTTGCCTAGCAGCACGTGACCAGAACGAAACCAAGGTGTTCGAGCTGCATCAACTTGTTCTCTGTTTTCCCAATTAGTCCATCGTATGTCACCAACCTGATCCTTAGCCAAGTTCTGTAGTTTGTAGTTGACTCGTACCTGTCTGGGTCATTCGAGGGATTTTCAGCACACCACTATCTTAACTCAAATCTCTAATGAATAGCCTTTGTTTTGAGTTCTTCATCACGTTTCAGGAGACCACGATTTTGTCAATTTCTGCTATTTGATTTAATTAAACAGGGTGGCATTACCCTCTGTGGCCTTTAGAGACTTGCTCACTCCACTTCACATAGGCGTTTGCCTTTGTGGTTGTTCACTACTTGGCATAGCAAATGTCCTTACCCTCCTAATTTTAGCAGAAATATGTCTCATGCACATGGTCTATTCATTCGTCTCCATTTGTGCCTTGCACCCATCTCTCGAAATAGCCTCCTTGACTTCAGGCCAACGTACTCCCTTATTCAGCACACTAAAACAGCTTCTTCATCAATTCTTCAATTTGCGATCATAGTCTCATTTTTGAGGTTGCTGGGTTGATTCTTTAACACGGGCAGTCATCTATTTTCTTCCAATCGACATTCTAAACATTATATATGCTTCTATATGCTTTTTGTACCTTGCGTTACAGCGTATTTACAGTTATTGGTCAGCAAGTTACTTCATCTTCTTATTTTCACGATAATGATACATGTTCCTTTCAGTGTTTCTGTTACATCGTCAGTCTTAAGTATTTTCACATAATTTCGACTTAGGCTTATATATCTTCTTTATGACAGAATAAAAAATCACATGCACCTACAGGGTCTTAAATCATACCAGCATACAACATATATGTTATGTACCCCGGTTGTCCCAAAGCTTTATCTTATGCTCTGTCCATATGAAAAGTTGTGCAGGCTTTTACTGCTACTCTGATTAAATAAGTTGCCTGTTTTAGGTAACATCGGATCAGCAATGAAAATGAAGCAAAGTGAAAGGTTCTGTTGCGTGTGCAAGAATGAAAATTGTATGGAAACAGAGAAACAAGTCCTTACAGAGTGTCCCTCGTATGGCGAAAGCTATCCAGTTAAATATAACCAGCTGCGTTCATGACCTGGTTTCAGTCAGAGAGAGCGCCTTTTGGCTCCGCTGCGTGAATGCAAATAATAACAGTTTACATTTGACTTTGTATCGCATATAGAGGGCTTTTTAGCAGCCAGAGGGGGGGGGGGGGTGTATGTAACACCCTTGTAAGCTCTTCTGCATACGATGATGATGTTGATGAAGTGAATGTCCATGTCAACGATATATTTTGTATTCTGCACTTTCTTACTCTATATCACTGATTTAATGTCATGTATTATATGTTTTACTCTGTGTATATGTTATCGTGTTATTTTGTTTTATTAGGATTATTTTCTGTTTTATGTGTAAAATCTTTATTTGGCTAAACCACATTAAAGCATAAATAAAAATCTTTATGACATCATATTGCTGTCATCAGACTTTTGTTTAGAGTTCATCCATGATTCCTGTAGCCGCTCCCTGGCACTTCAGCAATTGACATTCTTCTTGATAACTTCCCCCCATTGTCTCAACGTGAGGGTATCTTCTGAATGGCCGTCTGAGTGCATATCGTCTTTCGTACAATCGACGTGGTATGGACATGTCACATAAACTTGTGCATGAATTCCCAATTGTAGCTCTTCATCTGATACTCCAATAGGATGGTGGAGAAGGGGCAGGGACTAGAGAAGAGGCCTCCACTTGCTCCTCTCCAGGAGTGACCCCTCCACAGAGGTCACAGCTTGTTTGTTTGGTTTCTGGGCCACTTGTGCACTGAATATGGCTGCCCCCTCCTCCTCTGCCACTTGACCTCAATGGCAGTCAGGCCCTCACCACATGCGCTTCTTCTATTCTTACGGCTTTGATCACCTCCTCCATGTGGGAGTCTGTAGCGGTACCAAGTTCATGAACCCTGCTAAGCGTCATTATACGTTGCAAGGAAATGCTAGGTTCGATCCTTCAAAATTTGTTTGCACAGTTGGCATGAGAAGCATTTCTGTATGATTTCTGCCTGAATCCCACCATGTTCATGTGTCAGGTGTGGTGAACCAGAAGAAAGAGTTGTACTAGGACAAAGCATGTTCAAATGTTTTTATTTAAACAAAAAGGAAACCGCCTATCGAACCCTATTGCTATGAGGGTATTCCCCTACTTAACAAACTAACCTAAAGGTGCTCATCAAAGGTCCAAATTAATATAGTCCTCTGTCCAAAACATACTTGCAATCTGGCCCTACCACTTAATTTTATTTTACTAAAATAGACCAGAGCAATAGCGGCTCTGCTCAGGCTTTGCTTGGCCAAACTACTTGGGTTTCCTCCCAAAGAAAGGGTTTTCAAATGTTCAATGTTTACAATACATCTCTCCAGCCTCTTTGCAGGGTTTTTATGGGCTGTCGTAAGTCTTTACACACATCCAATACCTTCCGTTCTTTGAGGGGAAAATTGATTGTTTGAGTGTGATTCCATCATTTCTGATCTTCTATTTTATAGTGTTCTTGTTCAGGGTTTGGGCAATGGACCCCTCCAGGTTGTCTATGGTCCCGTCTATTCCCCTATTGTTTGTATTTCTAGGGCTTCCGGAAGCCCTCTTGCACTTTGATGTGCTTACTTCAGCAGCGTCTTGATTGGGCGTCTGCCTGTGTCCAGCGTTTGGGTTTCTCGAGCTCCTGTAACCCTTTATGCTTCCCCAGCCTCGTATGTCAAAGCCACTTAGTTCTCTAGAGTTCCCCGTAGCACTCAGACCCTCTAATATATTTAATGCAGTGGGGTCTCGCTAAGCATCTGCCCGTGTTCAGCATTCAGGGTTTCCAAGCTTGCATAACCCGTTTGGTTTCTCCAACACTCTGGAACACAGCCACTCACCCCCTCTCCTCGATGTTACCTTCTCTGGAGGGTCCACTTCCCTTGTTCTGCCCAGATCGGCAGTCAACACACTTCTCGTGCAGAGGTTGGTAATCCAATCTCTCTGCAGCGGTTTGGTCTCGGTGCAGGTTAATGGGCCCCAGGACCACCACAGCTCCTGTGTGGTTGTGCCACCAAGCGAGACAGTCTCCCTATCGCCTCCGTCTCATTCTCAGCTTTGGATTCATTGCCGCTCAAGGCGCCACTCTTCCAGAATCTTGCTAGCCATTCGCTCGCTCTCTACAATACCGCCGGCTCTGCGGTCTAGTGTGGCTCCACCCACTCCAGAACGTTCTCCCACCAGAGGCTTGCCTCTGCATAGGAGTCTCTGCTCCATTCAAGGTTCCTTGTCTTTTTATGTTCATTATCAATAACAAAAAGGAGTATGTCATTCCTCTTTGACTGTTGGGTTTAAAGGGAATCCAGAATTGCTTCATTACGAGGTTGGCGGAATGGGTTTAACGGCGCCGGTAGTGGTGCTGGTAAACCCATTCCGCCCTATTACGAGGTTCCCTTGTGGGACCTGCTCAGAACGTCTGGTCAGACCAGACGTCCTTTGCGAGTCCCGCAAGGGGACCAGGGAGCTAATAACGGGCTCGTTACTAACGGGCCCGTTATTAGCTCCATCCCCATTCCCATTGAGCCCTATGGGGGCTCGAATGGGAATGGGGAAGGGTTTTTTGAATGAGGAATTACCGGGTCCTCCAAGGTTGGAATGACCCGGTTAATTCCTCATTCACAGAACCCGGACACGATTTTGGAGGCAGCCATGGCACTAATAGCACCATGGCTACCTCCAAACTCGTAATGAGGCCCACTGTATTCTTGATGGGGAGTTCCTCATAGGAATGGGAATCCTTGTGTCCTAGAGGGGAGTCACTCCCAGTGAGGTCCCACTTTGCCATACCTCTAGGGAGGGTCTTGCTTAGCAGGCTCACCTCCCTAGCCTCAAAGGGGGTGGCTCCCCTCTGGGGATTAGGGATGACTAGTCCAGATTCGTCACATAGGGTACATGACAAGGCCACCTGTTTGTACCTGGCATGAAAAGCACCAAGAGATTTTGCTGCGCCTTGGCTGGCCTAGTGGAGTTGAAATCTCTCATATTCCATGTTTACCAATGGGCTAAACTATGCCTGCAGTGCAATTTGTACCGCTTTGTAGGAGCCATCCCCAGCAGGCAGCATCTGGAAGATCATGTGCACCTTCCAACCAGTGTAGAACAACAGCATGGAGGCTTTTGCCCTTCATCCATCTCATGGATCCATCCCCAGCAGGCAGCATCTGCAAGATCATGTGCACCTTCCAACCAGTGTAGAACAACAGCATGGAGGCTTTTGCCGCTTCATCCATCTCATGGAGCCATCCCCAGCAGGCAGCATCTGCAAGATCATGTGCACCTTCCAACCAGTGTAGAACAACAGCATGGAGGCTTTTGCCGCTTCATCCATCTCATGCGCAGCAGTAAACATCTTTTCAAGATATTCCACGCAAACGTCCAACCCTGTCCCTGCAGCACAATCTACTTGTTTGTGTTGTTCCTGCTGAGGGTGCGAACGGAACAATGGGTGGGCTACACTCTTGTTCCTGCTTCCATCTAATGAATGTCATATGTGTATTTGTGTAATTTTTGGAATCCTTTTTGCGCGTGTATTGATAGTTTCTTCTCCCGCAGCATAAGGCACATATTGTGTGCTAGATTAATCTCCATGTATAAGGAATGCCGGGAAATATTTGGTGCCTCGCTTTTATCTAATGTACAGCAGTTTTCGGAAGTATTCAATTTGTTAATTACTGAGACCTAATGCATCCAGAATTTAAACGTTTTCCAGCCTCTATTGTGGTGTTGCTAATCTTTGTTGTAAATGGTATTGCAGAGTAACCGTTTTGAGGTTGGACACCTCTCGATCATACTACTATGCTGAGTTAATGTACTTGTTGTTACAGGTCTCTGTCCCTTTAAGGCAGAAACATAACCTTGGCGGGAGGAAGGAGAAAGGAAGGGAAGGAGTTAAAGGGGTAAAGGCAGTACGTAGTTATCATTAAGACGTTGTTCCAAAACCTCTGGTGCCGTGTCCTTTTCTTAAGGTGTATGTCCCGTGTAACAACTGGCGACGAGGCTGTCTCCAACGGACCGGAGCTCCAATAACTGGCAGGAGATCCCACAGTGCCTCATCCATCCAGACTGCGTACGCGTTCCGCGTATCTTCCCAGGTGCCGGCGATCCCGCAGCACAGTGCAACGCCCGATCCCGGGCGGGAAAGAGGGCACAACACAAGACGCCCTCCCTGCAGTGCCCGGTTCGCCACCACGCACATAAAATGTTATGCATTTGATGACGTATAATTTGCCAGTGGCGTTGTGATCGAATTTTCTGTGTTTTTATTCCCAGGTATTTACATTTGTTTAAGCTCCTTAGGATGCCAAATGCATGTTTTTAAATGTCACAGTAACCTGAAAACTATTTGTGAGTTCAGTGCTGTTTCTTTGTGGATCAGGATGTGTGCGTAAGTTTGGAAAGTCATTGTGTGTTTTAGATTGTCCTGTGTGTGGTGATTGGTAACTACCAGCCACGATGACAACTATGACCACGTCGTCTGGTTCGTTTGTGTCCTCTGAAGGCTGATGTTCTAATTTGACACTATCCGTATTCTACATCCAAACTCGGCGCCATATCTAGACACCTAACATTCCGAAAACATGTAAAAGAAATGGTGATTGGTTCTCCTCGACTATATGCCTCTGCAGCTGCTCTGCCCCCTACAGGGATCGTGTCTCTCCTCCCTTTCTAGTGTGAATATCTCCCCATTATCTCATCTATCTCAGTCTCAGTCACCCATTGATTTCTAGATTTTGTCCACGCTGTCAGTGTACATCCAACATCCTTTTACTTACTCAAAGTAATGCAGAAAAGGTAGAAAAGAATAGAGGCTGCAGGAAAATGAGGAGCAAGACACATATCTACTACAACAGTTTGGGGTTATATACAAGCAGCTGTTAATACAAATCCTTAAGTCATGGATTTCCAGGTGGTGTATTTTTTGGAAATGGTATCACACAAAGCTGCCAAGAGGCCCCATGTCCTGAATGGCACACACTTGCCTTCCACATTAGAGTGTGGGACGTGGCAAATCATACATTGGGCCTCATCATGGCCTTGGCGGTATCCCGGTGGTAATACTCCCGGGATACCGCCAATGCAAATAGCGTTACCGCTACTCGGTCCGGCGCAATTTGCGTCAGATCACGAGTAGTGCTAATGCTGTAATTCCCCATTTCTTAAGAGGCCATGGACCTCATTACGAGTCCGGCGGTAACCGTGGCTGAAATTCCAGCAGGTTACCGCCAGACTTGTATTACCATTCCGCCTCTGAGATTCCTGTAATTACCGGGGCATTACGACCCTGGTGATTCCGGAGGCGGGATTCGGTAAATCCCCATTCCATTGAGTGAGTCCTATAGGACTCAATGGAATGGGGAAGTGGAAACACCAGCACTATCTCGTGATGGTGCCGATGTTTCCACGTCCGCCTGCAGGCGGGTGGTGTTAAACCTGCCAGGTCAGACCTGGCGGGAATGACACCTCCGCCTGCAGAACTCGAGATCACCCAGTATGGAAACAACTGTGGCGGCGGATTGACCGCCACCGTTATTTCCATACCGGGTGACTCATAATGAGGCCCCATAAGACTCTATGGGGATTTTCGGTGCTATTACCTCTGGCAGTAATAGCGCTAGCGGTATTTGTGCCGAAAACAGGCAGAAAGCTGGAGATTTACCTTCAGCAAAAAGCTGGAGGTAAAACTCCAAACTTTCCGCCCAACTCATAAATGGGCCAACCCTTAAATCCAGCAGTAATAGCATTGCCGCCGCATTTAAGGGCTACCGCCCATCTCATGATGAGGCCCATTCAGTGGGGAAAAGAAGCTGTCTGCAAATGACTGCTTGCAATGTCAGGGTTCGAAGTTGAGGGGTCCTGTGAGCTATTTAGCTGCTGCTTGTAGCCTAGACGAGTCTTGTTAGCTTGGCACTAACAGTTAACAGGAGCTATTTTGGGCTCCCTGGGCCAACTGATGCCATACAAAGACACCTATGTGAATTTAACTCTGTGCGTTTGGGACAATTTATAAATCAGTATTACAACACATCTATATGACATTGTTTAAGCATAAGGGGTCATTAAAAAAATAAGCACAGCGTTAAGGTTGCATCTTATGTTGAAGTTAGATTTGCGGAAAGCTATGTACCTGCTCCTGGTTTCCAGTAGCTCCTGCTCACTGGTTAATGCCGGATACCAGGAGCTGCTTTTTGTTCCTTCTCATCTAATCTGTATTTGGACCCCAGAATATAGAGAACTGTAAGGAGGAGTCACGTGGTAATTAGGTCCGTAGCAGTAGCAGCCATGTTTCCTGTTAATCTTTTTAGGTTTTGGCTCATCGCTCCATCCTTCGGTGACACCTACTCACCTAGAGTAGCACACAAAGTTAGCAGAACGGTGATAGATGTACATTTGTATGAACATGCAGACATTTGGCTTAGTGAAATGTCACTAGTCACTCCTTTTGTATGTTTCTGGAAGTATAATGTACTGACAGGTAAGCATGCTGTTTGTGCCTTAGTTTGGAGTTGGGTGGCTGCTTCCCTCAATGGTCAATTTCATTGATAGGGTCCCAGATATCTGAGGCTTGACAAAACAGTGCTTATTCGCTTTTTTTCCATTGTAGCTGTATATGAATATGCATTTTGTCATTATGCTGTCAGTTGAGCTTGCTGGAACGCGGGTGCCCTCCCCCCCCAGAGCACTCTTTGCCCCCCCTCGACCCGACATCAAATTCTGGCTCTTCCACTGTGTAGAAATACCTGTAAATTACCTCCTGTCTAATAAGCAGCTGCGGCTATTTCCTTGCAACAGATTGGTGTCGGCTCGTTGATTGTAATCAGGATCTTAGGGGGCTGGGGGAGGGGAGGGGGGCTCTCGATGTTGGAAAAGGGACAGGCTTGGGTCCTGTGGGAGATGGGATGGGACAGGGGGCAGGCCACAGGGGCCAGGTTTGGGATGTTGGGGCTCTGTCTATGCAGCCCTGAAAATGATGTTTGCACCCTGGCAAGGGGTGATAATAACATCCACATGCTGTGTCTAACTACTATGCGAGAAGTGCAAAAACAGCCGATATAATGTGAGAGCTGCTCCCAGTGCTAAAAGAACGAAATAGCCTTCCAGAGTGGCGGGGGCACGGTTCAAGTGAAGACGCGTGGGGGGAGGGGGCAGGGGTGGAATGGCCCATATGGAACTCTGGAGATTTCCCAGTAGGCCTCAGCTCCCTGAACCTCTGTTGTGTGGTAACCTATTTCATTTTCAAATGTTCTCATAGGAAAAGGGTTAGCCTTGCTAAAAATGTTTAATATAGGCCCACTCTAAACATTATTTGCAGGGCCTCTTTGGTTGCGAGTCCACCCCTGAGAGGGGGAGATTCAAATAGGGGGTGTAAGAGTTCAGAGAGAGCCAGGGCAAATCGTAAGTGCGCGGTTTGTCGCCAGTTACTTCAGTAATTTGGTAAATAGGCTAAACAGATGTCTTGGAAGTTTTTTAATGCTGCTTCTTCAAATGGTTGCATGTGACATTTCTGATTTTTTTGGCATCTATGTTTTCTACCGATAGGCAGGAAAGCCCGAAACTGGATCATAGAGAACAAAGAAAAGTGTCAGGCCACCTTTACATGGCTAAGGATGGGAGAGCGCAGGGAATAGGCCGGATAATCACTGCGAGGAAATGATACGCATCTGAAATGGCTGCACGTAATGCTTAACAGATTTATGTTTGACATCTGTCTGTACTTATTTCCATTCATAACTTTAGTAATACAAATAATTGGGCTTCCTCGACCTCTCGTGGCCATCCCAAGTCTGGCATTGCATGTTGACTTTGTAACAGAAGATCTGTGTGGTCAAGCGAAGACTTGCAGCCTCTGACCCTGCTTCCCTTCCAAAGGGAACATCAACTGCACGCAAATCCCCTCTCTGGCAGGAAATAGTGCTGAATTTATGTTACCATTACAAACGGCTCAGTGTTTGTTGCTGTAACTCTTTCTTGAGATTACAGGTCCTGGAAAAAGTCTCTCTCTGTACAACACTTTTCTGGTATTATTTACTGGGAAAAATACATCTAATTTATTATCAGTCAGTAGAAAAAAGTCTGTTTAGTCTACATGTCCTTATTACTAAGTCATATTGGGAATTTCGTGTTTCATTTTCACACACACATTCACGCGCGCGCGCGGGACTGTTATAGGTGGGTGCCCATTTAAGGCAAACCTCCTGAAGGAGAACGTCATGAGAGGAAGTGATGTTGAGGAGAGGGTGAAGGGGAGGAGGAAGGGAAGTAAATGCAGTAACACGTTGGATGTTAAATAAAATACATGTTCCGTATCACGCTGGTGTCCGTCTTGTTATTCAATCGGTCCAAGCTGCGAACAACTGGCGACGAGGTACACTCCCTCACCAGCCGTCCTCCTGCAGTGCGTCGGTGATCCCACTGTGCACCAACCCGCATGAGACAGCGATCCCGCTGCTCTCCAACTCTGCCATAGTCCTCCCTCGCACAGCCAGCGGTGCGCGGGTGAGCCAGCGATCCCGCTGTGCTACCTGACCATTCTCCAGCAACGCACAAGCGATCCCGCTGTGCCCGCCTAACAGCAGCCTGTAGCCGACACGAGCGATCCCACCGTGCCCACCCTCTAGCTATGCACGAGCGATTCCGCTGTGCCCGCCCTCCAGCAACACACAAGCGATCCTGCTGTGCCCGCCCGACAATTGCCGGCACACCCAGAGCGGATTTCCAGTAAGCCCATGTGGCAACACCGCCTGATCCTGGGCCCTAGGAACTCCTTTAAAGATACAGGTCCACGTGACCTCCCTTCACATCGACAAAGAAAGCAGCACTACACCCATGAAGGCTAGATCCTCTCTCACGAGTGGCCTAAAGGCGGAGAACACATTCTGCAAACAGTGCGCTGCCACGCCCGCTCCACGCAATCAGCAGTGGCCAGAAGACGCATATTGAGGGCTACAGCAAGTGGGGGCTACCTCCCCACCACACCACTTCTGTCCACTCACCATTTGAAGGTGCAGCAACGCTGAGCACATCCCATACCAAGTTGTACAACACACAGACGACATCATGAGCACTTCCCCTGATCAAGCGGGACAAAGCACACAACCAGCTGCATCAGTGACGAGGTTGACAGCAACAGAATGGCACATGCCCCCTCCTTTCTCCATGACCCCACAAGCAGATAAGGGGGCGAGGTGGGTAGAATGGCTTGAGGATTTCAACAACTTCATAGCCGCGGCAGTTGAAGAATCCCTGCCACGCCTATGCAGCATGTTTATCAACACGGCAGGCACAGAAAATAAAGACGTTAATCAAGACTATTCCACCAGCAGAACACACTGACTTTGCGGCCTTAATAACAGCCCTATTCAAACGGTTGGCCATAGCACCCAACAGGGACTATGGAAGATATATGTTTAACCAGTGCACACAACGCAGTGATGAAACGGTAGATGAGTTCATCACTAGACTCCAAATTAAAGATGCACACTGCCAATTTGATGCATTTTCTCTAGAAGACGCCATTCGACTACGAGTAATTGAAGGGTGCATCTCGCCCGCATTAATGAAACAGCAACTCAAGAAACCTCTCACCATTGAAGAAGTGAGTTAAATGGCCCGAATCCTAGAAAGGGTCGACAAGCAAGCCACACAAATGACAAGCACTACGACAAATAAGCAGGACAGAAGCGATATCATAGCAGCGTTCTACGCAGGCAACAACAGAGGAAATGAGAGAACCAGTGGGCCAAGTCACACATCAACCCCACGCATGCAAAGACAATGGCCCTCATTACAAGGTTGGCGGAATGGGTTTACCGGCACACGTAATGGTGCCGGTAAACCCATTCCACCCTATTACGAGGTCTCCTCGTGGGACCCGCAAAGGGCGCCTGGTAAAACCAGGCGTCCTTACCGGGTCCCGCGAGGAGACCAGGGAGCTAACAACAGGCCCGTTATTAACAGGCCCGTTGTTAGCTCCTTCCCCATTCCCATTGAGCCCTATGGGGGCTCGAATGGGAATGGGGATGGACCGGGTCCGGGTTCCTCGGACAAGGAATTACCGGGTCTTCCAGGGTTGGGATGGCCCGGTGAGTCCTCATCTGAGGAACCCGGGCCCGGTATGCGGTAAGGAGGAAACCATGCCGCTAATTGCGGCATGGTTACCTCCAACCTCGTAATGAGGGCCAATGTTACAGGTGTGGAATGACTTTTCCCCATGCTGGGTCATGCCCCGCTCTCACCCAAAAGTGTGGAAACTGTGGCAGGGAAGGACATTTTCAATCTGTATGCAGAGAAGGGAAACCATTTTCCCACACTACGCATGAACCCATCTCCACAATACAGATCGGTCCAAAGGACATTTCCAAGTCAATCCTACCAGACACGCTCATACCAGCAGGGACCAAGGAGGTACGTGAGAGTAGTGGAAGAACTATATCCGGAGGATGAGAGCCAAAAGTATGAGACACCAGAGCCAAGTCCACGGATTTGCGATGAGTACAACAGCCCGCCTCCATCACGACCGGGTTTTCACGCCATGTCGCAAGGAAGCCTAGACTATGGAAGTTGATCAATATGACCTATATGCTCAAGATGAATTTGTAAACCTCATCATGGATGAAGATGAGGCACGGGAAGCGCCAAGAATACAGGTAGACATTTGCAACAGACAGTTCTGTTTGACTCCGGGGCTACAGTAAATATTACGGGGGAAAAAGAATTCCAACAACTTCAAAGCAAACCCAGACTAGCTCAGACTACCTCCAAGATATTCCAATGGGGTGCAAACACCCCTTTACACAGCATGGGATCATTCAAAAGACGGATCATATTCTGTGACAAGTCAGCCACCACCATGATACATGTAATCGGGAGTCCGACCAAGAGACGATGTTTGCTGAGCTACCAAACAGCTTCCTGCCTGGGTCTAATTAACATACATATTCAGGACGGTGACATCATCAGCTCATCAGCACCCCAAAGTGAGAGGAATGGACATGTATACAACGTGAATCAAGGGTCCCTCGCCACCCCCACCATCACAAAAGAAGACATCACGAGAGAATTTTCACGAATATGTCAAGGCCTAGGCAGAATGAAGGGCCCACCAGTCAAACTGCACATCGACCCGGCAATCCGCCCGGTCCCACAACATCCGTGCAGAGTCGGGTTCCATCTACAAGAGGCAGTCTCAAAGGAACTAAATCAACTCCAACGTGATGACATCATTGAGCCAGCCACAGGATCAACACCATGGGTCTCTCTGCTTGTAATTGTCCCGAAAGAAGGAGGCCCCTACGACTGTGTGTAGATATGAGAGTAGCCAACACCACCATACAAAGGGAACGCCAAACCGGTCCCAAAATAGAAGACATGATCGTCCAACTGCTCTTTTCAAAGCTAGACTTAAATCAAGGGTACCACCAACTAGTACTCCACCCTGACTCACGACCAATCACCACGTTTGCATCCCATGATGGACTGTTCCACTACAAACGGCTAAACTTTGGAATCTCATCGGCTGCTGAAATCTTTCTAAATTTGATTTTTATTGGTATTTCCAAAACAGAACAACACATTGAACAGAATACCCCAACTCCCTCCCTTTATCCCCCCTCCCGCACCCAGGGTTCAAGAGAATTCCAGTGCTACCTTGCTTCACCCGAAGAACCATTCCCGCTAACCTCCCCCCCTGCCAAGTCCCTATAGGATGCGCTAAATTGTCATGCCCCTGCATGAGTCTGTTACATCAGGGTCGTCTATTATGCCCAAAAGTCGCATGCTCCGAGGGCACCACCGCTGCCTAGTACCATCCACCAAATACGAAAGTAGGGAGTCCCAGTCCGACCTGAACCTTAGATGATCTCCTTGTAGTGAGTATGTGAGCCACTCAAGAGCTACCAGGGACCACATCTTTGCCACCCATTCGTGATCCTGTGGAGGGTCCTCTGCTTTCCATCTGCGGGCTAGAACCATTGCTGCGGCCATCATCATTATTGCGTAAAGTTTGCGGCCCGCCTTGGTCTTAATTGATGCCAGGGTCCCCCCCCAAGCCCAGTATCGCCAGGCCTTTGTTGCCCCCGTGATTAATTCCCAGAACTTGGCTAAGTGCATCCCAGATCCCCGCCCAGTAATTCTTGATTTTTGGACATTCCCACCATATGTGCTCCCACGTACCCACAGCGCCGCAATGTC
Organism: Ambystoma mexicanum; assembly: GCF_040938575.1. NCBI lineage: Eukaryota > Metazoa > Chordata > Amphibia > Caudata > Ambystomatidae > Ambystoma > Ambystoma mexicanum. Next base: position 278,682,363 of record NC_090937.1, read on the forward strand.
TCCAGCACAAAGGGGAGATCCTTGGATACATTTTATTAAGTCTGGCGGGGGTCAGATGCCACTGAGTGAGAAACCTCAGCCACATCTCCCTTACTTGAAGAGATTTTGTTAGCTTTGGTATCTGCTTCCATAACCAGTTCCAGTCATTGTCCTCAATTGCGGACCCAATAGCTAGTTCCCAATTCTTCATGTAGGACCGCAGTGGAGTCTCCTCTCCCACCCTCCTGTGCCTATATATGGCAGTGATCAGGTGCTTGTCCCCCGAATCCCTGCTAAGATACTTTTCAAAGGGGGTTAGTTGTCAAGTTGCTGCTTGCTTTAGGGTGGGATGACTGAGCCAGTGTCTAAGTTGGCAGTAGCGAAACCTTTCCCTTTCACTCAGAGCAAATTCAGTCTTACATTGTTCGAACTGCTTTACCTGGGTCCCCTCAAACATGTCCCGCAACATCCTGCATCCCCCGTGCAGCCAGGCTTGAAAGGTGGTGGTATTGAGCCCAGGGGTGAACTGTGGGTTTGTGAACAGGGGGATGAAGGGCGATGGGTGCGTAGTTAGGTGGGCCAGCTGTACTGCTTCATCCCAGGTACGGGCTACCAGGGCTCGAATTGCACTACAACACATACGGATAGGCCTGTCCTGTTTCGGCTTCCACAGGACCCCCTCGAGATCCTCCCCCAGCAGCGCCCTATCCATGGGCCTCCAAACTTTCCCCCGGTCGTCCCTTTGCCAGTCCCGTAGGACCTTCAGCTGGGCCGCCCTATAGTACCCCCTAAAGTCAGGTAGGCCCATGCCCCCCAGCTCGGTGGAGGTTCTCATCACCCTGGCCGCTATTTTTGGGGATTTATTGGCCCACACAAACCTACTGGTAATTTTATTCAGGGACCTGAAGAAGGCTGGGGGAACGTGGACTGGCAAGGCAGCAAAGTGGTACAAAAGCTTAGGGAGTATTGTCATTTTTAAAGTGTTGATACGCCCTAGCCAAGATATCGCTAAGGGGCCCCAGTCAATCATTTTATTTTTTCATTTCTCCAGTAATGGCGGATAGTTCGCGTGGTACAGCAGCTCCACCTTTGACGATAATTTTATTCCTGAGTAGGTGAGAGATTGCTCCTCCCATCTATAGGGGGAAATGCGCTTCAAGGCGTGGGCTGCTGGCGTCGGGACCGTGAGATTGAGAATTTCTGTTTTAGAGGCGTTTATTTTCAGACCCGCCACACTGCCAAAGCACGCCGGTTCGGCTTCAACTGCTGGTATAGATGAACACGGGAAGGTCAGAGAGAGTATCATATTGTCCGCTAATGCAGCTATTTTATGCAATTGGCCTGCGAAAGCGATGCCGGTTATGAGGTGGTTGGCTCAGACCACCTTCGAGAAATGGTTCCAAATGAAGAGAGTACAGTATCGGGGACAGTGGGCACCCCTGCTTGGTGCCCCTCTCGACATGCACCCTGTCTGACAATTGCCCATTCACCGCTAGTCTGAGGGATGGATGCCTATAATTGGCTCTAACCCTATCCATACGTTTTGGACCAAAGCCCATCCTTATCATGGTTTCAAAGAGGAATCCCCACTCCACCCGATCAAACGCCTTCTCAGCATTGATTGCCATCAGGAGGGCGTGGATTCCCCTCTTGCAAGCCTTCTCTATTAAGTGGGCCAGCCTCCTGACGTTGTCAGAGGTCTGCCTGCCTCTGACAAATCCTGATTGATCCGGATGGACTAGCTTAGGGACCAGGTGATCTAATCTTTTTGCCAGGATCTTAGCGTGTATTTTGGAATCGACATTGATCAAAGCTCTGGGGCCGTAGGAAGTGCACTCGGTTGGGTCCTTGCCCTTTTTGTGAATGAGGATAACTTTCGCCTCCTCCATAGATCTCGTGATTGCGCTATCCTGCCCTATTTGGTTAAAGAGCGCAGTTAAGATAGTGGTAAGTATTTCCTTATGCCGTTTGAAAAATTCCGCGGCATAGCCGTCCGGGCCCGGCGATTTAAAATTGGGCAATGCTCTAATTGTGTCCCTAACCTCATCCTCTGTGATGTCCCTTTCCAGCATTTCCATCTCTTCTTGAGTTATGAGGGGCAATTTAACCCTATCTAGGTAACTTACTTGGGAAGTGTGCGCCGGAGTGTCGGATGTGTACAAAGCTGAATAGAATCGGGTGAATTCCCTCAAAATATCCTCATTTTTTGTACTGGTAGTCCCACCCCCCACCTTAATTTTTAATATTGTTTTCTCCTTCTGCTCCTTTCTGAGCATTCTCGAGAGGAACCAGTCTGCCTTATTAGCTTTAATGTAAAATGTCTGCCTGAGCTACAATAAGCTCTGTTCAGCCGCTCGAGTCTGGATCAGGTTCAACTGGCCCCGGACTGCCCTGTACTCCCTTTTGGTAGCCTGGGTTTCATTTTTTCCCATTTTTGCCGTTATCTCCCTTAGTGCTTCCTCTAGCCGCACCTCCTCTACTCGTAATTCCCTATCCCTTCTCGCTTTAATCGCTATTATTACTCCTGACAGAGCCGCCTTAAAGGCGTCCCACCTAATCTGGAGTGTCGTGTTCCCTGCTGAGTTCTCGGTGAAAAAGGTTTCTATTTCCTCCTCAATTTCTCAGACCAGGACTTGGTCTTTAAAGAGAGCAACCGGGTAGCGCCATTTCCACAGCCCAGGGGGTCTGCCCTTAGCTTTCAGGGTTATCATCAGGGGGGCATGATCAGACAGCATTGTGGAGCCCATGGAGATGTCTAGCGCCCTCCCCAAGATGTTGGCTGACATCCAGATATAGTCCATTCTCGAGTGGGTCCGGTGAGGATGTGAGTAAAAAGTATACCCCCCTGCATCCCCCTGCATCTCCCGCCAGGCATCCACCAGACCCAGGTTACTGATCTTCTCCTCCAGATCATGTGATGGTCTCCCCTGTGGTGCAGCCCCTCCCGCTGTTCTATCCTTCGCGGGTTACCATATGAAATTGAAATTGCCAGTAAGAATGATAGGGTGCTTGGCAAATTTCTCGAGCTTCCCCACTACCATCTGGAGAAAGAGATCTTGGGCTGTGTTGGGGGCGTATATCGTCACCACAGTGAGAAGGTGTTCGTTGCCCTCCAGAGAAACCACCAAAAACCTTCCCTGGTCGTCAGTGAGCTTTTCAGTGATATGTAGATCAGGCCATCCCTAAGGGCCAGCAGAACGCCAGCTTTCTTTTCAGCTTGATTTGCTTGTAATGACCTGGAGTAGCCCCAAAGTTTGACCCTTTTTTGATCCGCCGCTCTAATATGAGTTTCTTGGAGCGTGATAATGTCCGGCCGGTCATGCCTAATAAAGCACTCTACTTTCTTGCGTTTAATCGGCAAATTGAGCCCGTTCACATTGAGGGAGAAGATCCTCAATACTCGTTGGCTAGACATGGTGGTTCAGTGGGGATGACATAGATCATGCTGCGCCCCCCCTTGGCGTCCGGAGCACCTCTCTTGAGCTCCCCCTGTTGGGATATGCTGCACCAACCCTTTGTTTGCTTCTGGAACACTGGTTCTCCCAACCCCCCTCCCCTTTCCCGCCCTTTCCCCCCTTCCCTCTGGCAGTGTGTGATGACTGGCCTCAGCCCCCCTCGAATCAGAACCTCGAGAGTCCCATCGAATGCCATTCAACTGTTCCAACGCGGGACCGCCCCGTCCCATTCCAAGAACTGAGTCCCCCCCTGAGACCCTAAAGGTGTTGTTGAATATTCTCGAGCTTGCTAGACACTTTATCTGCTTCTATGCCCTCCCCAGGCATCCTTTCCCTGCATCGTCCTCCGGGACGTGTGCTGGAGTGCACTCCCGGTAAAGTTCTATTCACTTCTGGGATTCCTGGTCCTTCCTTGGTGTCAGACCTTTCTGGAGCGCTTGGTTGTCGTTTTTCCTTGACCTCTTTGACCGGGCCGTAGACCATTCCCATTGTCTACGTTCTGAGCGCTGAGTTGAGGGCGGTGTGGGGGAAGGCAGAGGGTCCTCTTCCAGCCCCAACAGAGCGAGACCCTGCTCACAAGTGGTAATCCTCTGGGCTCTCCCTTGCCATTCAAAGGCCAAACCGAAGGGGTGTAGCCATCTGTAAGGAGTGCCTTGGGCTCTTGGGTGGGAGAGAACCGGGACCATTCTTCAGCATTTGTTTAGGGTTGTTTGCGCCAAGTCCTGATATAACGCTATCTCCTTCCCATTATAGGTGTGTTGGCCTGCCTTCCAAGCTGCTGCAAGGATCCGCTCCTTCACTGTGTAGCTATGCATTGCCACCAGGACATCTCTGGGTCTAGCTCCTGGTTCTGCTCGCTTGGGTCCCACTCGATGTATCCTATCAAATACCATGTCCTCCGACTCTGGCGCCTCCAGAAGATCCACAAAAATGCCCTTTACCGCCTGGGACAGGTCGTGATCCTGGATATCCTCCGGAAGGGCCTTAATACGGATGTTCGAGCGCCAGACCTGTTTTCTAGGTCTTCCACCTGGAGTTCCAGGTTGTGCGTGGCTGTCGCCAAGGTATCCAGGAGGGAGTCCGTCTTCCGTGCGTCCTCAGCTAAGTCCTGAAACGCCCTCTTGTTCGTGTCCACTCTTTCTTCTATCTTGCCACTATCTCTCTTGATCTCCTGCAGACCCTCCGCCAGATCCTCCCTAAGAGCGTCCATTTGCTTTTGACTTGCTGTGGTGATCTTATCCACTATGTCAGCTAGGAGGAGCTTCAGTGCTGTTGCGTAACGGGTAGTTCTGGGGCCTCAAGGTCCGCCTGGGGGTCCCCCGTGGGCCATTCTTTGGGAGTTGCTCCCTGGACGTCCTCCGTTTCCTTGGCCCATATCCTGGTGAGTGCATTCTCCTGCGGTATCCTCTGGGGTCTTTGGAGGGGTTGTGTGTCCTTGGTTTTAGTCTTAGGCATGGTGGAGGTGACTCAGGGTGCTATGCTGAGCTATGGGCTTCCGAGTTCCAACAGTCGAAGGGAGAGCCCACGAGGTCCCCTGGGTCTCCGCCCAAGTGGGGGCCTCCCCGCACAGTCGGCAGCAGAAGCAAGTGCGGATGGGCATCTGCTGGTGAGATCACCTTGTGGATGCTGGTGGTCTTGGTAATTCTCTAAGGTTGGCTGCACTTCCCTTGGTCAATCTGGGCTGCACGCTCTGTGTGGGGTCTCCCCGCTTGGCCGGGAGTGAGTACTTCTGGCCCCTGTCGTGTCGGTGGTCCGCACCGGGTGCCGCAGGGCTGGGGCAGTGTTTGTCACCATGGGGGGCCCGTGCTAGTTTGTTTGGCGTGGTTACAAGTGTGCTGCAGTCCAAGGCAAAGGCACTCGTGATAAAAAAGAGGGGGGTCACATAGAGAGGGGGGACACCCTAATGCCCCTCTCCTCTCCCCTCCCCCTCTGCGGACCTCCAGTCTGCCAGTTGCCTTTAGGATCCAACCCCAGAAGGGAGCGGGTCAGTGGGGGACTCGAGGAGCCCAATTTGGGGCAGTTCTGAGGAATGGAAGCAGGCCCAGTGAGGAGGGGCCAGCGATCTCACCTCTTTCAACTTGTAGACCGGGGATGTGCCCTGGGGTGCGGCGTCCTCTGGTGCTCAGGTGGGCCCTGTACTGTGCGGCCCCTCCCGGGTACCCACACTGCTGGATCCGATGTATGCCGCTGTCCTCGAGGGGCGGGGGCTCCGGCTGGGTGGCCCCTCCAATGCCGGGTAATCCGCTTTGTGCAGCTGGCGCGGGCAACGCTGTCGGTGTGCAGGGGCCGGCTCCCGCTTGCTGCCGCCCAGGTCCCAGCCCCCAGCCCCTCCGCGAGGCCGAGGTAGGCAGACGTTCCGATGGAGGAGGAGAGCTGCGGGGGAGTTGCCACGGGTTGTGCCGCCGATCCTCTAGGCCTCGGTGCGGGGATTCTTTCTGCGGTGCTGCCCCCGCCTCTTCGTTCCCCGACAATTTGCGGGGTGCTGGATGTGCTCTGAGTGCTGCGTGGGCACAGCGGGCACCACTCTCGGGTCCACAGCTTCTCTCCTTTGACCCATGCTGGACCGGGGACAGTCCCTATTTGCTTCCCTGCTCCCACGGGGGGTCCGGTATCAGCTGCTGTTGCCTGGGGAGGGCTATAAGGCTTAGCAAGCCGTTATGCAGGGCCTCGGGATCGGGAGCTCGGTGGCCGCAGTGTTTACAGCATCGCGGGCAATGTTGGAAACCCTGGCTGCTGAAATCTTTGACGAGACGATCAGGCAGATCATACGACCCATAAAAGGGACTCTAAACTATAGCGATGACATCCTTGTATTCGGAAAGACCCACCATGAAAACAATGAGGCTCTTCGTGCCGCCTGTATGGTTGTACAAGAAGCTGGAAGTGTTGGTTCAGCAAGTCCAAACTCACGTTTTTTGGACACAACTTCTCTGCTGATGCGATGACCCCCGATCCGGACAAAGTCTCTACCATCTTTCATCTGGAAAAACCTGGTCAAGCAGCGGATGTCAGATCATTCCTAGGCATGGCAGGGTACTGCGCCCGCTACATACTCCACTTTGCAACCATCACTGGACCCCTACGACGCCTATTACAAAAAGACACCCCATTCGTCTGGACTGATGAGTGTCAATCTGCGTTTGATACCATTAAACAAGCCCTCGCTGAGGCCCGTAAACTTGCCTGTTTTGACCCTGATTGGCACACTGAAATTGATGTGGATGCCAGCCCAGTGGGTCTGGGAGTCATTCTTGCCCAAACCAGAGGCCAGGACATTCACCCGAGGCATGTAGTAGCCTACACCAGCAGGACATTGACTCCTCCGGAGTCGGCGTACTCTCAGGCCGAGAAAGAAAGCCTGCCAGCTTTCTTGGCTTGTGAGCACTTTCACAATTTCATCATTGGAAAAAATTCACCCTCTTCACAGACCATCAGGCTCTACTATCTCTCTTTGGGAACCCAAGAACAAAAATGCCCCCCAGAATTGAATGATGGGGTATCCACTTACAAGAATATGATTTTGAGATCATCCATAGACCAGGCGGCGAGAACAACCCCGCTGATTACCTGTCAAGGCACCCGTCTGGCATCCCAGTCCCAAGGCCAGGCGACTTTGAATACGTCAGCTACGTCACAGCCAATGCTCTACCCCCTGCCGTCTCCATCGAAGTGATTGCCGCTGCCTCAGCAGCAGACCCCTCTATGGCCTTAGCCATCAGTCTGACAGAGAACAACAAATGGAAGGACTTCCACAGAGCAGTTCAGATACACCCTGGAGCATGCAGAGACGAGCTTGAGAGGCTTGCCAGGGTACACACAGAGTTTGTCACAGGTTTCCCCCCTTCTCACCTGTCTATTTTGCCTGATGTCCTCCTTTGGTGGAGTCTTCTTTCGTATGGTTCGGGACTTAAATAAGCCCGCTCGGCCGTCCTCGGCTTCCAGATTACGTTCAGCTTCGATGTCCAGGACCACGGGAAACTCCAGGAGTATTCAAGAAGGTGTTGGGGGCGCACAGAAGCGGCACAGGGATTCCGGGAAGTAGTAAAGAGGGAAGAAGTCGGAAGAAGGGAATCCAGGGGCCAGGGGATAGCAAGTAGCACTAGAGAAGGTTCGGAACACACGTCCAATCACAGCTAGTAGCAGCGTTGAGACGCGCGTGGCCGCGGGGGTGTGGCTTCTTTATAGAGGACGCTGCGTAGAACGTGAAGACTGGCGAGCAGCGTGCTGAGCTTGCCGCCATGTTGGTAGTATTATGGAGTGTAAGGCCCGACGTGACAGGGACCAGGAAGCCCAGAAGGGGCGAGTTCGATGGTTCATGACAGCATGCCTCCTCCGGAAACTCGTTCCACCGGGTTGGCCCGGGTGTATGAGGTGGAACCTTCTGAATAGCCTGGAGGTATTTAGATTTGAGATAGGTTCCCAAGTGCGTTCACTGGGGGAATATCCTTTCCACTCCACCCGGGAACTGGAGTTTGCCACGTCTATATCTAGAATCGCAAATCCTGGAGACCTCATACTCCAGTTGGTCATTGATGAGTACTGGTTTGGGCCGAAGGTTAGTTCGAGAGGTCTGAACATATGGCTTTATTAAGGACGTGTGAAAGACTGGGTGGATTTTCTTCCAGGAGTCTGGAAGCTTGAGTCGGTAGGCCACTGGGTTGATGATTTCCTTTATAAGGAATGGCCCATAATATAGAGGAGCCAATTTATTTGGTCGCAAATGCCGTGGTAGCAGTTTCGAGGACAGCCAAACCTTATCCCCTATTGTGTAGGAGGGGCTTGGTCTTCGTTTGGAATCCGCATACAGTTTGGTCTGGGTCCTGGCCTTTTCTAATTGCTTTTTGGCTTCTCTTTGAACATTAATGAGCATTTCAATCCAGGAATCGACTGTTGGAACTGGTGTTGTATGAGGAAGGATGGAGGGTAGAACCGAAGGGTGGAATCCTTGGCTACAGAAAAAAGGACTGGTCTTAATAGCAGAGTGGTCCAAATTATTATAGGCGAATTCTGCCACTGGTATTAAGAGGGACCAATCGTCCTGGACCTTGGTAGCGAAGCAACGGAGGTATTGTTCCAAGGTTTGGTTTACACGCTATGTGGCTCCGTTGGTTTGGGGATGATATCCTGAGGAAAGAGCGCATTGGATTCCTAGTATTTGGCAAAGATGTTTCCAGAACTGAGAAATGTTTTGGGGCCCTCTATCTGATATGATCTTGGAAGTTAGTCCATGCAGTCGGAATATGTGTTCTAGGAAAATTCCAGCAAGTTCTGAGGAGGATGGCAGTTTAAACAGAGGTGTAAAATGGGCCACATGGGTGAATAAATCAATGGTGACCATGATGGTTGTGTATCCCCTGGAAGGTGGTAATTCCACAATGAAGTCTGTTGCTATGAATTCCCAAGGTCTTGTTGAAAGTGGAGGTTGCTGCAATAGACCCGCTGGTCTCTTGTTATGATATGATATGATATGGCATTTGTAACGCGCCTATACACAAGTATTTCAAGGCGCGACGAGGCAGGGAGGGGGGAACAGGGGAAGGACAGACAACGATCCTACTAGGCCAGGTGTCATTCAGACCGCGCAAGTGCAGGAGTAGGGGGAAGGGAAAGTGCAGTACAAGGTAAGTAGAATAGAAATAAATAGATAAATAAATAAATAGGGCCAGCTGGTGGCAAGTGCAAGGTAAGTGCAGACAAGTGCTGGGAAGGGGGGGCTGTAGGGATACAGAGACAGTCCCGCAGTGCAGGGGTTGCCAGGGAGGCAGTGCAAGTGGAGAGTGGCTGGGCCCAGGACCGAGGTCGGTGAGAGTGGCCAAGTATCAGATTCAGTGCAGAATTTAGTGAAGAATTAGCAGGGGAGAGGGAGAGAGAAAGCAGAAGCAAAGAGGAAGGTTTTGAGGTGCTTCCGGAACCGGAGATGGTTCTCCTCAAGTTTCAGGGAGGCAGGAAGGCTGTTCCAGAGGGAGGCTCCTGCCGCGGAGAGAGATCTACCCCCAGCTCGTTGCTTCGAGAAGCGGCTGACCCTGAGGGAGTTGGAGACGGATGAGCGAAGGGCTCGGGAAGGAAGATATTTAGGAAGAGAGAGTTGCAGGTATTTAGGCCCCAGGCCCCAGAAGGCCTTGTGGACAATGCAGAGGGTTTTGAACTTAATCCTCGCAGCCACTGGGAGCCAGTGTAGAGATTTCAGTCCTGGAGAGATACGGTCCCTGGGCTTGAGGCCAAGGACAAGTCTCGCAGTTCTGTTCTGTATGAGTTGCAGAGGGCGGAGAGTGGAGGCAGGCAGATTAAGATAGAGACTGTTACAGTAGTCCAGCTTCGAGAGAACCAGGGCTCGGGAGACAGTGAGCTTCTGGGGGAAGGAGAGGAAGGGAAGAATACCTCTAAGGAGGTGCAGCTGGTAGTGAGACTTCTTAGAGACGTCAGATATATGAGGAGAGAAGGAGAGTGTGGAGTCAAAGATGACCCCGAGGTTTTTTGCCTTGCAGGTAGGAGCAGGAAGAGGCCCAAGAGAGGCTGGCCAGAGAGCTGCAGGGAAGGAGGGAGTGGGTGTGCCGATGAGTAGAATCTCAGTCTTACTAGCATTAAGGCGGCGGTCGTTGGCAGCACACCATTCCTGGATAGCAGACAGACAGTCAGAGATGAGGGCAGGAGAGGAGGAGGCCGAGGGTAGCCTGAAAATGAGCTGGGTATCGTCCACATAGCACTGAAAGTTGGGGCAGAGAGAGGCGATGCAGTGGGCAAGAAGTGCCAGATACTGGTTGAAAAGCCAGGGAGAGAGATTAGATCCCTGGGGAACACCACAGGTGGAGAAAAAGATGTCAGAGAGGAAGGACCCAAGTTGGACCTGGGAGGCATGTTTGTTTTGATTACAGACAGAGCATACCTGGATATACATTTGTACATCAGTTTTCACTCCAGGCCACCAAAATTGCCTTTGAATTAATCGGAGGGTATTGGTAATACCACGATGCCCAGAGTAAAGAGTATCGTGACAGAGATTTATTATCCTTTGCTGTAGTTTTTGTGTTGGGATGACCAAGGCATTGTCTTTGAACAAGTATCCATCTTTGGTCTTCAGTTTCCACTGGTTCCTGTCCGAGGTACCTTTCCAGAGTTCCGAGGATTGAGTCTGACTGCGGACTTCATCTAGGAGGCTGGTCGTCTGGGCTACAATTATTGTGTGGGGAAACATCTTGGGAAATGCTCGGGCATCAGGAGGTTCATAATCAGGGCGCCGAGACAAGGCGTCAGCAATTACGTTTTGTGTTCCTGGAACATGGTGAATTTGGAACTGATATTGAGCAAAGAAGAACGCCCAACGGGCCTGACGGCTGTTCCTGCATTCCAGGGCCTGTAACACTTGGAGATTTCGATGGTCCGTCCGAACCTGGACAGGATGTTTAGCTCCTAGAAGTAAATGACGCCACTCGGTGAAGGCTTGACGGATGGCTAGAAGTTCCTTTTCTAAGACTGAGTAATGAGTTTCACTGGAGGTCAATGTCCGTAAAAGATAGGCAATAGGATGTTCCAGCCCGTCATCTAGTTCCTGTTTCAGAACTGCTCCGATGGCATAGTTAGAGGCATCTGTTTCCACTAGGAATGGTCGATTTATATCAGGATGAACCAGGATGGGAGCTTGTGTAAATTCTGTTTTTAGGCGTTGGAAGGCCTTCTCCAGGGCTGGGGTCCAACGATAGGGAGTATCTTTCTTCAACAAGGGGATGATCGGTTGAACAATCTCGGAGAAGGATGGTATAAACTTCTGATAGAAATTGGCCAAGCCCAGGAAAGATTGGATCTGTTTTACAGAGGTCGCAGTTGGCCAGGATAGTATGGCTTTAACCTTGGATTGATCCATGCCTATGCCATCTAGGCTAAGGACAAATCCTAGGTAGTGAACAGTGGAAACATGAAAAAGGCATTTCTGGGGTTTTGCTAGAAGCTTGTGTTCGCGTAGCCGTTGTAACACTGATTTAACATGTTCTTCATGCTTGTGAGAATCCTTAGAGAATATCAAAATATCGTCCAAGTAGACGATGACGAAAAGAAATAGCATATCCGAAAACACCCGGTCCATGAAGCGTTGGAAGATTGCCGGAGCATTAGAGAGTCCAAAGGGCATGACCAAGTATACGTAATGACCAAAGGGTGTTCTGAAGGCTGTCTTCCATTCGTCACCTTCTCTAACACGAATCAAGTGATAAGCACCCCTAAGATCCAATTTGGTGAATATTACGGCTCCTCTTAGGGCTTCCAGGATATCCGAGATCAAGGGTAATGGATAACGATCCTTAAGGGTGCACTGATTAAGACCTCGATAATCAAGACAAGGTCTGAATTCCTTGGTGTCTTTTTTAGGAACAAAAAATAATGAAGCTCCAGCTGGAGACTTAGATGGGCGTATGGTGCCATTTTTTAGGTTAGTATCTAGGTATTCACGAAGGGCCTTTTTCTCTGGTTCAGACAGGATGAACATCCTTCCAAAGGGAATCACGGCTGAAGGTTCAGTTTCAATAGCACAGTCCTCAGGCCTATGGGGTGGCAGGGCTTGGACAATAGCAGAATCGGCGTATTCCTGGTAGGTTTTAGGAACCTGGATGATGTTGGAGACCATAAGAGGATCTTGCTGAGTTGATGAATGTTCTTCTGATGTTGTCGGTGAAGGATCCTGGAGCAGACAATGGAACATGCAAAATTCGGAACCTAGGAACAGGGAACCAGCTGTCCAATTGATGTATGGGTTGTGTTTTTGTAGCCAGGGCATTCCCAAAACCATTCGGTAATGGGCAGATTTTATGATGTCAAACTTTATCCTTTCTCGTGATGGTTTATAGCAAGCTCAATTTCCTTAGTCTGAAGGGTTATGGGTCCAGAAGAAAGAGATCTTCCATCAATTGCTTCTACAGGTTGCTGGACGTTCCGGGATTCGTAAGGAATATGGTGTTTAAGGACCCATTCCTGATCTATGAATATTCCCATGGCCCCACAGTCCACTAGTGCCAGAATGGGGTAGGATTCCTTCTTAGATGATGATAAAAAAGCCTGTAAGACTACCAGGGAGTTTTGTCCAGGAGAGTTCAAGGATGGTATAGATGTGGAGCCTGCATCTCTCTCCCGAAACTGAGCTCCATCTAGGATCGGCAGCTGGCGTTTCCCGAACGCCGCGGAGGGGCTAAAGGACATTCTCTGACTAAATGCTTGTCCGAGGCACAGTACATGCATAAGCCAGTATGGATCCTTCTCAGCCTTTTTTGGGGGGATATGGGTCCACGGAAGGCCCCTAGCTGCATGGGTTCGGGTTCATTTGTAGGAGCAGGAGAATCTTCGGATTTTGAAGGGCTCACAAGAGGATTTTTTTGGATGGTTGACTTGGTCTTCCTTTTCTCTGCCTTTCTTTCCTGGATTCGGAAATCAATTTGTAGAGCAAGATCCATAAGTGCCTGGTAAGAACTAGGATGTGCTACCCTGGCTAATTTATCCTTAACATCTTCATTTAGCCCTCTTTGAAAGAGGGTGAAGCAAGCTTCAGAAGGCCAACCTGCTTCTTTAGCCAATTGCTTGAATCGAGTTATGTAGGTGAGCATGTCCTGAGAGCCTTGCTGGAAATTGAGTAAACGTTCTTGAGCACTAAAGACCTGTTCTGGGCGGTCAAACATAGTTTTTAGTGCTTGAAAGAATCCATCATAATCATCCAAAAGAGAATCTCCGGTGTTAACTAATGGTGTGGCCCAGGCTAAGGCATTCCCGGAGAGGTGAGAAATAATAAAGCCCACTTTAGCCCTGGGGGTGGAAAAATAATAAGGTTTAAAGGTAAAGTGGACCAAACAAGTATCCAGGAATCCTCGGAGGGTTTTTGCACAGCCGTCATATTTGTCAACAATGCCGCCCAATAGCATGCTGTCCTTTGAGGCAGAGTCGCGTGAGAGTACCAATTGTTTCAGCGCAGCGTTCTCCGCTTTCAAGTTCTGTACTTCGGTCAATAGATCTTGCATGCCACGCATAAGATCCAGGATGGCCGCCTCCATTTCTGTATCGACTTCGGTCAGGTGGCATCTCAATCTGTCACAGGTTTCCCCCCTTCTCACCTGTCTATGTTGCCTGATGTCCTCCTTAGGTGGAGTCTTCTTTCGTATGGTTCGGGACTTAAATAAGCCTGCTCGGCCGTCCTCGGCTTCCAGATTACGTTCAGCTTCGATATCCAGGACCACGGGAAACTCCAGGAGTATTCAAGAAGGTGTTGGGGGCGCACGGAAGCGGCACAGGGATTCCGGGAAGTAGAAAAGAGGGAAGAAGTCAGAAGAAGGGAATCCAAGGGGCAGGGGATAGCAAGTAGCACTAGAGAAGGTTCAGAACACACGTCCGATCACAGCTAGTAGCAACGTTGAGACGCGCGGGGCCGCAGGGGTGTGGCTTCTTTATAGAGGACGCTGCGTAGAACGTGAAGACTGGCGAGCAGCGTGCTGAGCTTGCCGCCATGTTGGTAGTATTATGGAGTGTAAGGCCCGACGTGACAGGGACCAGGAAGCCCAGAAGGGGCGAGTTCGATGGTTCATGACAGCATGCCTCCTCCGGAAACTCGTTCCACCGGGTTGGCCCGGGTGTATGAGGTGGAACCTTCTGAATAGCCTGGAGGTATTTAGATTTGAGATAGGTTCCCAAGTGCGTTCACTGGGGGAATATCCTTTCCACTCCACCAGGTACTGGAGTTTGCCACGTCTATATCTAGAATCGCAAATCCTGGAGACCTCATACTCCAGTTGGTCATTGATGAGTACTGGTTTGGGCCGAAGGTTAGTTCGAGAGGTCTGAACATATGGCTTTATTAAGGATGTGTGAAAGACTGGGTGGATTTTCTTCCAGGAGTCTGGAAGCTTGAGTCGGTAGGCCACTGGGTTGATGATTTCCTTTATAAGGAATGGCCCATAATATAGAGGAGCCAATTTATTTGGTCGCAAATGCCGTGGTAGCAGTTTCGAGGACAGCCAAACCTTATCCCCTATTGTGTAGGAGGGGCTTGGTCTTCGTTTGGAATCCGCATACAGTTTGGTCTGGGTCCTGGCCTTTTCTAATTGCTTTTTGGCTTCTCTTTGAACATTAATGAGCATTTCAATCCAGGAATCGACTGTTGGAACTGGTGTTGTATGAGGAAGGATGGAGGGTAGAACCGAAGGGTGGAATCCTTGGCTACAGAAAAAAGGACTGGTCTTAATAGCAGAGTGGTCCGAATTATTATAGGCGAATTCTGCCTCTGGTATTAAGAGGGACCAATCGTCCTGGACCTTGGTAGCGAAGCAACGGAGGTATTGTTCCAAGGTTTGGTTTACACGCTATGTGGCTCCGTTGGTTTGGGGATGATATCCTGAGGAAAGAGCGCATTGGATTCCTAGTATTTGGCAAAGATGTTTCCAGAACTGAGAAATGTTTTGGGGCCCTCTATCTGATATGATCTTGGAAGTTAGTCCATGCAGTCGGAATATGTGTTCTAGGAAAATTCCAGCAAGTTCTGAGGAGGATGGCAGTTTAAACAGAGGTGTAAAATGGGCCACATGGGTGAATAAATCAATGGTGACCATGATGGTTGTGTATCCCCTGGAAGGTGGTAATTCCACAATGAAGTCTGTTGCTATGAATTCCCAAGGTCTTGTTGAAAGTGGAGGTTGCTGTAATAGACCCGCTGGTCTCTTGTTATGATATGATATGATATGGCATTTGTAACGCGCCTATACACAAGTATTTCAAGGCGCGACGAGGCAGGGAGGGGGGAACAGGGGAAGGACAGACAACGATCCTACTAGGCCAGGTGTCATTCAGACCGCGCAAGTGCAGGAGTAGGGGGAAGGGAAAGTGCAGTACAAGGTAAGTAGAATAGAAATAAATAGATAAATAAATAAATAGGGCCAGCTGGTGGCAAGTGCAAGGTAAGTGCAGACAAGTGCTGGGAAGGGGGGGCTGTAGGGATACAGAGACAGTCCCGCAGTGCAGGGGTTGCCAGGGAGGCAGTGCAAGTGGAGAGTGGCTGGGCCCAGGACCGAGGTCGGTGAGAGTGGCCAAGTATCAGATTCAGTGCAGAATTTAGTGAAGAATTAGCAGGGGAGAGGGAGAGAGAAAGCAGAAGCAAAGAGGAAGGTTTTGAGGTGCTTCCGGAACCGGAGATGGTTCTCCTCAAGTTTCAGGGAGGCAGGAAGGCTGTTCCAGAGGGAGGCTCCTGCCGCGGAGAGAGATCTACCCCCAGCTCGTTGCTTCGAGAAGCGGCTGACCCTGAGGGAGTTGGAGACGGATGAGCGAAGGGCTCGGGAAGGAAGATATTTCGGAAGAGAGAGTTGCAGGTATTTAGGCCCCAGGCCCCAGAAGGCCTTGTGGCCAATGCAGAGGGTTTTGAACTTAATCCTCGCAGCCACTGGGAGCCAGTGTAGAGATTTCAGTCCTGGAGAGATACGGTCCCTGGGCTTGCGGCCAAGGATAAGTCTCGCAGTTCTGTTCTGTATGAGTTGCAGAGGGCGGAGAGTGGAGGCAGGCAGATTAAGATAGAGACTGTTACAGTAGTCCAGCTTCGAGAGAACCAGGGCTCGGGAGACAGTGAGCTTCTGGGGGAAGGAGAGGAAGGGAAGAATACCTCTAAGGAGGTGCAGCTGGTAGTAAGACTTCTTAGAGACGTCAGATATATGAGGAGAGAAGGAGAGTGTGGAGTCAAAGATGACCCCGAGGTTTTTTGCCTTGCAGGTAGGAGCAGGAAGAGGCCCAAGAGAGGCTGGCCAGAGAGCTGCAGGGAAGGAGGGAGTGGGCGTGCCGATGAGTAGAATCTCAGTCTTACTAGCATTAAGGCGGCGGTCGTTGGCAGCACACCATTCCTGGATAGCAGACAGACAGTCAGAGATGAGGGCAGGAGAGGAGGAGGCCGAGGGTAGCCTGAAAATGAGCTGGGTATCGTCCACATAGCACTGAAAGTTGGGGCAGAGAGAGGCGATGCAGTGGGCAAGAAGTGCCAGATACTGGTTGAAAAGCCAGGGAGAGAGATTAGATCCCTGGGGAACACCACAGGTGGAGAAAAAGATGTCAGAGAGGAAGGACCCAAGTTGGACCTGGGAGGCATGTTTGTTTTGATTACAGACAGAGCATACCTGGATATACATTTGTACATCAGTTTTCACTCCAGGCCACCAAAATTGCCTTTGAATTAATCGGAGGGTATTGGTAATACCACGATGCCCAGAGTAAAGAGTATCGTGACAGAGATTTATTATCCTTTGCTGTAGTTTTTGTGTTGGGATGACCAAGGCATTGTCTTTGAACAAGTATCCATCTTTGGTCTTCAGTTTCCACTGGTTCCTGTCCGAGGTACCTTTCCAGAGTTCCGAGGATTGAGTCTGACTGCGGACTTCATCTAGGAGGCTGGTCGTCTGGGCTACAATTATTGTGTGGGGAAACATCTTGGGAAATGCTCGGGCATCAGGAGGTTCATAATCAGGGCGCCGAGACAAGGCGTCAGCAATTACGTTTTGTGTTCCTGGAACATGGTGAATTTGGAACTGATATTGAGCAAAGAAGAACGCCCAACGGGCCTGACGGCTGTTCCTGCATTCCAGGGCCTGTAACACTTGGAGATTTCGATGGTCCGTCCGAACCTGGACAGGATGTTTAGCTCCTAGAAGTAAATGACGCCACTCGGTGAAGGCTTGACGGATGGCTAGAAGTTCCTTTTCTAAGACTGAGTAATGAGTTTCACTGGAGGTCAATGTCCGTAAAAGATAGGCAATAGGATGTTCCAGCCCGTCATCTAGTTCCTGTTTCAGAACTGCTCCGATGGCATAGTTAGAGGCATCTGTTTCCACTAGGAATGGTCGATTTATATCAGGATGAACCAGGATGGGGGCTTGTGTAAATTCTGTTTTTAGGCGTTGGAAGGCCTTCTCCTGGGCTGGGGTCCAACGATAGGGAGTATCTTTCTTCAACAAGGGGATGATCGGTTGAACAATCTCGGAGAAGGATGGTATAAACTTCTGATAGAAATTGGCCAAGCCCAGGAAAGATTGGATCTGTTTTACAGAGATCGGAGTTGGCCAGGATAGTATGGCTTTAACCTTGGATTGATCCATGCCTATGCCATCTGGGCTAAGGACAAATCCTAGGTAGTGAACAGTGGAAACATGAAAAAGGCATTTCTGGGGTTTTGCTAGAAGCTTGTGTTCGCGTAGCCGTTGTAACACTGATTTAACATGTTCTTCATGCTTGTGAGAATCCTTAGAGAATATCAAAATATCGTCCAAGTAGACGATGACGAAAAGAAATAGCATATCCGAAAACACCCGGTCCATGAAGCGTTGGAAGATTGCCGGAGCATTAGAGAGTCCAAAGGGCATGACCAAGTATACGTAATGACCAAAGGGTGTTCTGAAGGCTGTCTTCCATTCGTCACCTTCTCTAACACGAATCAAGTGATAAGCACCCCTAAGATCCAATTTGGTGAATATTACGGCTCCTCTTAGGGCTTCCAGGATATCCGAGATCAAGGGTAATGGATAACGATCCTTAAGGGTGCACTGATTAAGACCTCGATAATCAAGACAAGGTCTGAATTCCTTGGTGTCTTTTTTAGGAACAAAAAATAATGAAGCTCCAGCTGGAGACTTAGATGGGCGTATGGTGCCATTTTTTAGGTTAGTATCTAGGTATTCACGAAGGGCCTTTTTCTCTGGTTCAGACAGGATGAACATCCTTCCAAAGGGAATCACGGCTGAAGGTTCAGTTTCAATAGCACAGTCCTCAGGCCTATGGGGTGGCAGGGCTTGGACAATAGCAGAATCGGCGTATTCCTGGTAGGTTTTAGGAACCTGGATGATGTTGGAGACCATAAGAGGATCTTGCTGAGTTGATGAATGTTCTTCTGATGTTGTCGGTGAAGGATCCTGGAGCAGACAATGGGACATGCAAAATTCGGAACCTAGGAACAGGGAACCAGCTGTCCAATTGATGTATGGGTTGTGTTTTTGTAGCCAGGGCATTCCCAAAACCATTCGGTAATGGGCAGATTTTATGATGTCAAACTTTATCCTTTCTTGTGATGGTTTATAGCAAGCTCAATTTCCTTAGTCTGAAGGGTTATGGGTCCAGAAGAAAGAGATCTTCCATCAATTGCTTCTACAGGTTGCTGGACGTTCCGGGATTCGTAAGGAATATGGTGTTTAAGGACCCATTCCTGATCTATGAATATTCCCATGGCCCCACAGTCCACTAGTGCCAGAATGGGGTAGGATTCCTTCTTAGATGATGATAAAAAAGCCTGTAAGACTACCAGGGAGTTTTGTCCAGGAGAGTTCAAGGATGGTATAGATGTGGAGCCTGCATCTCTCTCCCGAAACTGAGCTCCATCTAGGATCGGCAGCTGGCGTTTCCCGAACGCCGCGGAGGGGCTAAAGGACATTCTCTGACTAAATGCTTGTCCGAGGCACAGTACATGCATAAGCCAGTATGGATCCTTCTCAGCCTTTTTTGGGGGGATATGGGTCCACGGAAGGCCCCTAGCTGCATGGGTTCGGGTTCATTTGTAGGAGCAGGAGAATCTTCGGATTTTGAAGGGCTCACAAGAGGATTTTTTTGGATGGTTGACTTGGTCTTCCTTTTCTCTGCCTTTCTTTCCTGGATTCGGAAATCAATTTGTAGAGCAAGATCCATAAGTGCCTGGTAAGAACTAGGATGTGCTACCCTGGCTAATTTATCCTTAACATCTTCATTTAGCCCTCTTTGAAAGAGGGTGAAGCAAGCTTCAGAAGGCCAACCCGCTTCTTTAGCCAATTGCTTGAATCGAGTTATGTAGGTGAGCATGTCCTGAGAGCCTTGCTGGAAATTGAGTAAACGTTCTTGAGCACTAAAGACCTGTTCTGGGCGGTCAAACATAGTTTTTAGTGCTTGAAAAAATCCATCATAATCATCCAAAAGAGAATCTCCGGTGTTAACTAATGGTGTGGCCCAGGCTAAGGCATTCCCGGAGAGGTGAGAAATAATAAAGCCCACTTTAGCCCTGGGGGTGGAAAAATAATAAGGTTTAAAGGTAAAGTGGACCAAACAAGTATCCAGGAATCCTCGGAGGGTTTTTGCACAGCCGTCATATTTGTCAACAATGCCGCCCAATAGCACGCTGTCCTTTGAGGCAGAGTCGCGTGAGAGTACCAATTGTTTCAGCGCAGCGTTCTCCGCTTTCAAGTTCTGTACTTCGGTCAATAGATCTTGCATGCCACGCATAAGATCCAGGATGGCCGCCTCCATTTCTGTATCGACTTCGGTCAGGTGGCATCTCAATCTGTCACAGGTTTCCCCCCTTCTCACCTGTCTATGTTGCCTGATGTCCTCCTTAGGTGGAGTCTTCTTTCGTATGGTTCGGGACTTAAATAAGCCTGCTCGGCCGTCCTCGGCTTCCAGATTACGTTCAGCTTCGATATCCAGGACCACGGGAAACTCCAGGAGTATTCAAGAAGGTGTTGGTGGCGCACGGAAGCGGCACAGGGATTCCGGGAAGTAGAAAAGAGGGAAGAAGTCAGAAGAAGGGAATCCAAGGGGCAGGGGATAGCAAGTAGCACTAGAGAAGGTTCAGAACACACGTCCGATCACAGCTAGTAGCAACGTTGAGACGCGCGGGGCCGCAGGGGTGTGGCTTCTTTATAGAGGACGCTGCGTAGAACGTGAAGACTGGCGAGCAGCGTGCTGAGCTTGCCGCCATGTTGGTAGTATTATGGAGTGTAAGGCCCGACGTGACAGGAACCAGGAAGCCCAGAAGGGGCAAGTTCGATGGTTCATGACAGAGTTAGCAGTACAAGACAAATCCGTTCTATTGAGAGGATGCCGGCTGGTCATACCCTCTACACTCAGGTCAGATGTCATTAAAACTATCCATGAAGGACACAGAGGAGCAGAAAACACGAAAAGACAACTAAGGTGCCACGTCTGGTTCCCCTTCATGGACGATATGGTCGACCGGTGGGTTAAAAACTGTACAGCCTGTCAATGTACTGCGAAAGCAGAACCCCCAGTGCCACTCAGAGTGACCACAATCCCGGACCACCCCTGGGAACGGGTCGCGATAGATTTCTATGGCCCATTTGAGTCGGGAGATTATCTGCTACTTTTCATAGATGAACATTCTAGATTCTCCATCGTAAAAAGAGTGAAATCCACAGCGTTTTCCCATGTAGCCTCCACGCTTGAAGAAGTCATCAGTGAGTGGGGGATCCCGAACACGATAAAGTCAGACAACTGGCCGCCTTTCAGCGGACATGAGTTTGGAGTGTTCGCAAAGCACATGAGATTCCATCACCAAAGGGTCACGCCACGGTGGCCCCAAGCCAATGGCACGGCAGAAAGGTTTATGGCTTCTATCAAAAAGACCATGAAAAGGGCACGCATTGAAGGGCCTGACCCCCATCAAGCATTATGCAGAATGCTAAGAGACTATCGGAACACACCCCATGAGGCCACCAACAAAACCCCGGCCAAGCTCATGATGAAGTACCAAGTCAGAACCAGACTCGTCCACAACCCAGCAATGTGGCCCGAACCAGACCGAGAAGTCATCCATAGAGATGAGGAAAGAAAAGAAAAGGCGCGAGAACAGACAGACAAAAGGAGGAGAGCTCAAACAAAGGAGTTCCTAGTAGGTGATGTGGTATGGGTGCAACAAATTGTAAACAAGAAAACAGACCCTCAGTTCTCACCCGAGCCACTACAGGTCGTTGCTGTAAAAGGGACAATGATAACAGCAGCCAATGACTCAAAGGAAGTGACCAGAAACAGTTCACTGTTTAAGCACATCATGAGAGGAGAGGGAGAGAGGCCTCCGCCTGCAGATTCAGATGCAGACTATATTGACATCCACGATGAAGAGTGGGTTCCCCTCGAACCGCAGGTTCTACGTCAGTCAGACCCAGCTGGTCACACTGACGGTGGCTCAAGTCAGGGGCCGCGAGGACGCCCCCAGAGAGTCATCAAGAGACCTGCAAGACTGGTGGAAGAATGTTAAGAAGCCGTTATAAGAGAGAAGTTGCATGCCTCACAAGGACATTTGTCCGGGAGTGTTGTTATAGGTCGCAGCCCCTTTAAGGCAAACCTCCCGAAGGAGAACGTCATGAGAGGAAGTGATGTTGAGGACAGGGTGAAGGGGAGGAGGAAGGGAAGTAAAGGCAGTAACAGGTTGGATGTTAAATAAAATACATGTTCTGTATCACGCTGGTGTCCGTCTCATTATTCAAGCGGTCCAAGCTGCTAACAGGGACCTTATGACAACAGCTGATCTAAACCACTTATTTGAAAATCAATAGGCACTTCAAAAACCACCACGAAAACACCACTTGGCCGATGATAAAATCTTAGTGGATTGAACATTTAGACACACAGTACTTTCCATGTACTCTGTGGTGTAAACATCCTTTGCGATCCCATCTCATAATTAGGTGGTATTTTAAAAACGAGTAGCATTTAAATACAGCCTGGTGGTACTCAAGTCAACATTCCTCACCAAAATCTGTAGGATAGTGTAGTATCACCACAGAAGAAAGCGTACAGGAACCCTTGAGCTGTGGCCTGCAGTAAAACAATGCCCCAAAATCAATCCTTCTGGGGTCTGAATAGGGGTATTGCACATACTGTAACATTATCACAACTGCATTCCAGCAGGTCGGACTTAGGGGTGAGAAACATTAAAAATACTGTGGACTTGATGCATCTCAATCCGTACAAACTGACTGCGGGCCCATCACACGCAGACGGAATGTTGTATGTCAGGAAGTGCAGGGGACCGTGACTGTCCACCTACAGATCCTTGATAGCACTAGCAGACCACAAAGACCATATGCACAGAAGGGCTCACTTAAGATACAGCTGACGAATCAACATACTCACCATGAGCCGACCCTTGTAGGGAAGGGGCTGTGATGCGGCAGCCATATTGGAATGAAATCAGACATGAGATCTTTCTGGGGTGGCATCATGGCTCACCATCTGCAAGTCAGGCCACCATCTCATCTGTGCTCATACACAACGGGCCTATCAAAGTCACCTAACGTTGTTTGGGGTCCTGGACTGCATCACCTTATGGCGAGACTACTTATGTACTTTTGGACTGCAAATGGCATTATTTTCAGGCACATTTCCCATTCTGTGTCCAACATCCAACTGTGCATTGTGTGATTGTCCAAGAGGATACCAAGAGACTAAATCAGAGGAGGAGGGGACCTCAAGCAAAGCAAGAGTTCCTCAGTCAGCCAGCCGACCTCCCAGTGCCCTGTCTAACCAGTCACCATCACCACAACCACGGCTGCTACTGCTATAGGATAGAAGCATAAGCACAGCACAATGCCTGGCAGACAATCTGCTACTATGAGGGTTGCCCTGTTGCTTCACAGGCAGAGTCCCATTGACAGAAGAGATTCTGGACCTCTCTGACTGATAAGATGTCGTGGTTTGATATTTGTCAGTGGAGGGAGTGAAAGAAGACATCACAATGCAGGAAAGGGTCAGTTTTTGTAGGTCTCTTCATTCAGCATCAGTAAGAAACAGACACTGACAAGTGTCTCACTGGTAGACACTCATGTGGATCCCTTGGCACCATAACGACAGTGCCCTTCCACCCACAACCACTTGCCAAACAATCTACTGGACCTACACCTGGAGATTTCTGGCACAGAACTTGGGAGTATAAACATGTTGAAGTAATTGCCTATCTTTAGGACATAGATGCGGGCTGGTGGTTCCAGGGAAAATAGCTGAGGATAGTTGCCAGCCCACATGCGAGAAATTCCGAGATGTTTGCCTACTACATATGATGCCTATGCTATCTGTAAGGCCAAAACCTTGGCAGCTATCCATAATAATCCAGGCTCAGCGGTCCACAGAGGCAATCAAGGCCATGAAGCAAGGGTTCAGCCTCCACTCTGCTATCCTCAAACAGTTGAAGTTCCTGGTGGCATTGGGCTAAACGCAGAGGGAGGAGGGAGGAGAACCAGGAGGGCTACTACATTCTCAACCTTTGCCTCCCAGAGCCCAAGACACGGCTTATCACAGGCTGCTGATCTCCAACCA
This sequence comes from Ambystoma mexicanum, assembly GCF_040938575.1. Lineage (NCBI taxonomy): Eukaryota > Metazoa > Chordata > Amphibia > Caudata > Ambystomatidae > Ambystoma > Ambystoma mexicanum. The sequence continues at coordinate 278,705,861 of NC_090937.1, forward strand.
ACTTCTTCTCACCTTAGAAGGGCTCACCTTAGTCTTTTGTTAGAGTTGTTGAGCTGGGAGGTAGGATGGGCTAGTGGGGCTTGGAGGTTGTTTTTCAGGGAGTTGGGCTGGGCGGGTGCTCAGAGGGAGTCCGTTTTTGTGCATGGCAATACAATCTGTCGCTTTTGTATCTTCCTGCGTTTTATCACAGTCGACAGTTGGGACATAGGTTAGTGAGTTATTTGGAATGCCATGTACTGCCAGTTAGTGTAGTTAGTCTGTGAGGTCTAGGTACAGATACTCCATGCAGGATGTCTCCACAACATTCTTCGTGTGGGCAGGCCCATGCTGGCCAATGGCTTCGTCATCCTTGATGTTAGGCTGGTGGTATCTTTCAGGGTCACTACTAATGGCCACAGAACCATGTGTTGGGTGGCATACAGTAGCCAACAAGTTCTCTCTTACGTTGTCATAGCAAAACACATGCATCACAGTATTTGCTTGGATGTAATGCAATGTTTGTGGTATCCCATTCTCACCATATGTCATCTGGTCACACATCTAACATGGCAATCTGCAGGATGTGTGGAAGGGTGTTTGCTGCTTCCTGAAGATGCCTCAAATGTTTCCAGAAAAACCCCAATGTAGTCGTATTGTTTTTTGGCATGAGAGTTTCTTTAAACCAATTATATGCCTTTGATGTGCATCAACACTACAAGTCCCATGAGGTCTGCACAGCTGTGTCCCTTGTGCGATGGACTCATTGGCTTATCCAAGTGATTGGCTATGGATCATGTGGCAATTCTGGGTTTCAGGGAGACAGAGGTGATGGGAATATGTTGTCCTTGGCTCGGGGAGCAGAGTGAAGGAGACATGAAGTTGGTGACATATACTTGGCTATGTGGAACATCCTTTTGGCCTGTGTGTCGCCATGGTCCGTCTTTTCTTTAAAAAAATGTATTTATTAATTTTATATTACAAAAATAAACCAACATCCCAATAACAGAATGACCCACAATGAACTAAAAACATCACTCAAAGGCATCTTACAAGCCAAGGCGAGGCGGTAGATATTAAAATACAACACAATTATTCTGCAGCATTAAACAAATATTGCACACATGGCACACACCTCTGGTGGACGGGCATGCAAAGGCACAGTACGGATGAAGACTGTTTCCACATCCTGGAATATGCCATGTCTTTCAACTACATTTGCATACTGGGGGGAGGGTCCTTCCACCAGGACATGGCAACCCTTCTACGGGCCACCAGCATGAGCAGGCCCGACAAACATCGGACCACCGGCGGCAGGTGTCTCGTGCATCCCAGCAATGCCACCATAGGATCTGGGACCAGCTGTTCCCCAATGATAAGTGAAATCCTGGCCAGCATGTCCCACCACTATCAGGAAATAGGCGGACATTCCCAAGCCAAGTGCAGAGACCCAGCCGGACTGAAGCCACATCTAGCACACGAGCCAGGGGTAGATGGGAAGTATCTATGGAGTTTTGCTGGGGTATCGTACACCCGATGCATACAGTTAAAATGAATCAACTTAAACTTGGAATTTAGGACTAGGCTTTGGGTTTGACCCATCATGTATTGCCAGTCTTCACTTATGATTTCCTTACTCAGATCTTTCACCAACGCAGCCTAGACACGTCACTTTTCCACGGGATATCTCCCATCCAACTGCGATACAACCGGGAGACCAGACGGCCCTCCCCTTGTGACTGAATCACTGCATGCAGCGGGCTGCTGAGAAAATAAGGGAAATGGGGTCTTAAATACATTCCGCACAAGTAAATACATAGACACATCGAAGGAGGTGGACCCGGCCCTGTCCCACGCCTGCTGCAGTGAGATAAATGTCTCCTCCACAAAAAAGTTGCAAACATTTAGTATGTCCAGTTTGTCCACCCACTTTAAATATGCATTTCCCCCGTCATTGATATTCTGGCTACATGTCTAACGGGAAGCAGCAGGGAGTATGGAGTGACAGTACCCATTTTGCATGCAACCTTACGCCACCAGACAGCACAGTTGACTTTCACAATGTGAGGAGATCTGGCCAACATCCAGAATCACAGAGCGAAGCAGATGGGGTTGGCCAGCGCCATTTCCACCTATACCAATACGCCAGATAATGTGCTTGCGCCACCCAGTAATAACGTATCAGGTCAGGCAAGGCCGAGCCCCCCTTCTCGTAGGTTTGTGTCAACGTGGCAAAGGCAACCCTACCTTGTTTCCCAGCCCAGATCAAGTCCAAAATAATTCCATGCAAACAGAGAAAGAAGCCAGTGGAGAGAAACAAAGGGATAATGAGAAACCACAGTTCTCGCCGTCAGGGCTGCGTAAAGAAGTGACACCAGTGAAATGAATTGCACACCCAACCCAAGCCAAGCTTCTATAAAATAGCGAACAGGTAGGGCCACTCGACAGAACTGAATGCCTTTTCGGCATCCGGTAGCACGACAACTGCCTATGTCTCCTGCGCCAATTCAGCTAGAACCCCGAAAAAAACAGAGCAGGCAGTATCTCAAATTTTTACAAGGTATGAAACCCGACTGGTCTACCATCACCATCCCAGGCATCATGGGAAGGAGTTGGTTGGCCAGAACCTTGGCAAAGATCTTATTGTCAATGTAAATTTAGGATATTGGTCGGTAAGGGGCACATTACTCGGACGGCTTCCAAGGTCGGACTGGACCATAAAGTTGTCTCGTGCACCAATGAAAAAGTGGCCCACAGTTGCAAATGGCTATTCATGCCTTTTGTGACACTGTTTGAATAGTAACTAAGGGGAGTTTTTTGATAAGGTGTGATGCAAATTGAGCACTTTAAAGACTATTTATTCAGCAACACTGTTCAAAACTACTAGCCGCAGAGTGATTTAACTCATCAAACTGGCCCAAATTGGTGGCCCACTTTAAAAAAAAAAAACAGGCCCACACCAGCATTTTGTGTTTTTAGTTCAGCCATGAGCCTATTGCCCTATAGGCCTGTCCGGGCCTGGCGCCTTCTCCTTTTTACGTAGTAAGATAATATTAGCCTCACGCAACGAAGGCGCCAAGGACCTTAGCTCAAGAGATTCAGCATATACCTGCAACAGCATGGGCGCGAGAAGGGGTGCATAAGCTTTATAGAACTCCCCACAGAGGCCATCAGGGCCAGGAGACTTAGACCTGGGAAGCTCTCTAATAACAGCCAAAAACTCCTCCAGTTACACCTCTCGGTTGACGGCCTCCCTAAGTGGGGAGTCCAGCCAATACAATTCTATGTCATCCAAACACCGCTGCAAACTCGCCTCATTCCGTTTATATCTAGAAGCGTAAAGACAGCCATAACATTCCCAGAATGTTGCAGCAATATATTTTTCTGCATAGAGTGACATCTCCCGAGAATACCTAATGATCTCAATGGGCAGAGTTCTTCTGTCGGCTGCCAACAATCTGGCCAGCAAGGCCCCCGGTTTTATAGTGTTGTATTGAGTGGCCCCTGCCAAGGAATTTAATCTCCCTACCAGTATTCGCCTGGAAGCCACCCAGCTCCAGCCGCAGAGCAGCCAGGACCTTGGGATCTGGCGTACTTCCGTAATCTCCCTCCAACTGCTTCAGTTTCAACTTGCCAGCTGCTAGTTCTTCCCTTATCAAACGGAGTATCCCGCCTTCCTTGGCCATGCAGACTGCCCTGATGTAGCATTTAAAACAATCCCAAAGTACCACTGCGAGGAGAGTGAGCCCTTGTTATGCGTGAAGTATGCCATAATGTCATTGTGAATTTCTTGCCGGAACACAGAGTCTGCCAGCACATCAGGCTTGAAACGGCAAGCATGGCCCCACCCTCTGGCCCTCGGCAATCCCACACTTCAAGATGACCGGAGAGTGGTCAGACAGAGTTCGGGCAGACTCTGACAATTACCCTAAGAAACCCTCCCACTGCGGACAGCAACAAATAATCAAGCCTGGACCTAGACCTGTGCACCAATGAGTGAAAACTATAATCTTGAACATCCCAATGTTGCATCCTCCATACAGCCACCAAATGATAGGTATCACAGATATCCAGGATTTGCCTACTCGCCTTGGGTTGGGAGCCCCTGTTGGCACCAGATCTATCACAGCCCGGCTCAAGCGCTGTGTTCAGGTCCCCGCCCCACACAATGGTGAATCTTGACACCCAGCCAGGTTAACAAGCACCCACTCAAAGGAGTCGGCGCTATCTACTTTTGGGCCATAGGTATTAACCAACGACACTCTCACATCCTCCAGAGCACCACAGACCATCAGGGCCCTCCCCTCATCATCCCTCACCACAGATAGCAGCCGAAATTGAACAGCCTGTTTGATCAATATTGCTACACCCCCCTTGCATAAGATGAGTATGAGGAATAGTACCTCTGGCAACCCCAGTGAGAGGCCCAGCGAGATTCTGAAGACGAGGTAAAATGGGTCTTCTGGACGAATGCTACATCCACCTTATGTCTGCGTATGTTTTGTAAAACCTTCCTAACCTTAGAGGGCTGATTCTCCCTCTGATATTCCACGTGACTATCTTAAAGTCCATCCCACTGTGGTGTTAGAAATGGAAGACATAACCACAGCCTCCTGGCCAGATATTTCAGAACATTGCCAAGAATAATATGCCAGTGTGTCACTGTAAAGGTTCTTGGACTCCAAAAAACAACACCCTAACACCATAACATCACATTCCCCCCCACGCCTCCACACAGGCAACCCCAATCTGCCCAAAATACACTCACCCATCCATCCCCAAAATGTTAACATACAACTGGTGCTGAGCTCGGGGCGCTAGTGCAACCCAGTGTGAGTCAGCCCTAATCAACAAAGGATAGACAAGCCACCCAGGGCAGACCAGAGTGGCCCAGCCTGCACGATAAGGTTCGGCCATAGTGCGGGAGCAAGCAGACAGCATCCCAGGTGGACTCAGGTCTGGCGGTATCCAGCATTCAGGGTTCCTCCTGATGCTCTAATCTGTGATTCCTGGCACCATTCCGGGGTCGTGGATGAGTTTGACGAGCCGCTCTGTCAATCCCATCAAAGAAAGAGCTCACAGAATCCGGAGACATGAAGAACTGGGTCTTCCCTTCGAACTGGACCCGGAGCTTTGTTGGGAAAAGCATGAAATATTGTATTTTATCTCAGAGTCTACATTTGACCCCAACAAAAGACCTCCGGCAGGCCTGCACAGAGGCTGAGAAATTCAGGAAGACTTGAAATGTATCCCCATCGTAATGCAGCTCCCCTTCCACATCACCAGACAAAGGATGGTATCACAATCCGGTAATTCAGGACATGCACTATGTTAGGGCGTGGAGGCGCCCCCAGCACAGGTTGTGACACTGGTATACGGTGCCCCTTCTCGACCACAAATGGCGAGGAGAGATCTGCATCACCAAAAATCGCTCTGCAGAGGGACTCAACAAACTCCTCCATCTTGGACTGGCCTTGGCATTCTCTTATCCCGACAGGTCTGATGTTATTCCTGTGGGCCCAAACCTCCAAATCTTCTTTCTTCACAGAAATGAACTTGAGCTGGCCTTCCAACGCAGACACCCTAGCAGCAAGCAACGTGGAGTTGTCCTCAATACCAGACACTCTGTGTTCCACCTTATCAAGCAGATCACCGGAGAGCCCAATTTGGAATCCAGACCTCCGATACCAGCCTTGAGCTCCAAGAGGATCGCCCTGATATCCAAATCTGGTTCCTGGGCCATCGCTCTGGGGCCAGTCCCGGCATGCTCAGGCAAAGCACAGGGTGTCCTGGTAGACGAGCCTCCTTCAAAGGAAAGCTTCTTCTGCAGCTTATCCATCTTACCTATTGCAGAGCCTGGGGACCTCAAACAGTGGGCAAGTGGTTATACGCATTTGAAAAGCATACAGCTGGGACTACTTTGGCTGCAAGAGACTTGAAACTTTGTTTGTGTTGATACTCCGGGTATCAGGCTGATGATATATGGATTAAAGCAGGGTATCCGAGGGTGAAATTGGGTGATCATAGCCATGATGAAGCACATTTTAACGGCATTAGGCCCCAAGTATGGGCAGCATTACAGCGTGCCTACCCTGACACGCCCTATTGATTATGCAGCAAACACAGAGCAATGATGTGGATCCTGCCCAATACATATTACATATACAAGAAATGTGGCGGGCGGAGACAGGGGATTCATGGGATTGAGCGATTCCTTTTTTCTATTTTGTAGTTAAAAGAAGGCACCCGAAAGAGGAGCAGAAGGCACTTGATAAGATAGTGGGGATTGAAGCAAAGGGTGCGTGGAAATTCAGTCTATTATTATCCACCATTGTAACGGTTGAGAGAAAAGGAGAAGGAAACAGAACAGCGAGCGCAAGCAGAGGGAGCAAAACTGGTTCAAAAGAAGTTAGAAAAGGTTGCATTGGAGGGTGCTGTGGCAGCAGTGCAGAAGGAAGGTTTGACAGACCTCAGGGCAATCCAGGCGGATGTGCACGTAGCACTCAGGTGGGGAGGAGAACACGGGTGGACAGGTGGGTACCAAACTCAATATCAAGGTGGGTTTTCAAGGGGTTGCAACAGGGGAGAGGGGAATTTTCAGGTGAACGGACAGGGCAAGGGTGTTTCAGAGGAATGGAACAAAGAGGAGGAGGAGCAAGCCAGTGTTGGACATGTGGACGCATGGGCCATTTTTCAAGAGAGTGTTGGAGTAGACCGGTGTATGCATAACACAAACAACAGATGTATCCTAATCCGCAGGGAGGTCCATTATCATACCCCCAGTCATATGGACAGATGCCCCCGGCAGCCCTTTACAGTGCACCAATGCCCACGGCTCTGCCCACTTACCCACCAGCTTTCCCGCTGGTACCCACTCTGGGAGCTAGTAATGTGCCGTCATACGCTGTACATCAGGGACAGCAACAGGGCCTCCATATCCCGAGCAATAACACTGTCCCAAGCGGTATAGGGAGCCCGTGTGGTTGGAGGAAACCCATTTGTTTTTCTGGGGACAACCACGTACCCTGATTAGGACATCCAATAGAGAGCCTTAACATGTCCAGTTCTATCAGTCACTGCGGAGGAAGCCTTAGTAGGCGTGGAGATAGCAAACAAACCATTCATTTTTATGGTAGATACAGGTGCGGCTAAATCATGTATTTACAAGGGAGGATTCCCTCTATCAGGTGAGGTTATGGAAATGCAGGCTTCTCTGGGGCAGTTCATTCGGTTCCTTTTATAAAGAAATTACCCATCAAAATAGGGGCAGAGAGGTGTGGGTCCCCTTGCTATATTCCATTGCGACTTCAATCAGTTTGTTGGGATGGAATATTTTGAGTAAGCTGAACATGACTATCTCGTTCACTGAAAGAGGTGTGGGGTGTTTCACAGCCGGTATGTGTGCCTTGATGGTAATGTTGACCCTCAATGCATTAGGCATTGGCCCTCATTACGACCCTGGCGGAAAGTGACTGACCGGACCGCCACAGCGTAAATAGCGTTTCCGCCATTGCACGATGGAGCAAAGTGCGGCTCATTCCGACCCATCGGGCACGAGCACCACGCCATGGCGGAAGTGCAAAGTCCGCGATGGCGGAAATGACCCCAAAACGGCCCACACCGCCGCCGTACGGCGCCCTAGGTGCCATACCGCCACCCATCTTAGCGGACACCGCAGTGAGCGCCAACCGGAAAGTACGGTCACCGTAAATATACGGAAACGGAAGTAAAAGCATGGTCCCGGAACGGGAAACATCACGCCGTACACCTATAAAACCACAAAATCCACACAACCATTAAAAATACTACCCTGAGACACATCCCAACCCGTCACCCACCCTAGTGAAACCAAGAAAAATGGGAAAAGTAGCAAAGAAAGCGTGCGACCGCAAGCGGCATGTCCACTTCTCCCGTGAGGAACTCACCGTGCTCACAGAGACCCTCCAGGAGAATGCTGCCGTCGTCTTCTCCACGCAAATGACCAGGACGGCACTTGCGAACAAGAAGGCCATATGGGCCCTGGTGGCACAGCGGGTAAGTGCGGTGGGGACCGCACCCCGCAACCCACAGCAATGCAGAAAGCGATGGGACGACCTGCGGATACGCGTCCGTAGCATACTTTCTGCCAACCGCAACATTGCCACAGCCACCGGGGGAGGATCGGAATCACCCATCAAGTTGACCCCCTGGGAAGAAATCTGTGCCTCCACCATAGGAATGGAGAGCATAGAGGGAGTCGGAGGGATGGAGAAAGGAGTGCAGACATCCGAAGAATCAGGTAGGTGGCCCAAATAAAACAATGCCAAAACCACAATGTCCAATCATGTGAAGTACCACGTGCCCACATAGTGCAACAGTAACACATGTCCAGGAGAACGTCCACATACATAGGCCTGATAGCACACTTCAAAACTCACATCAAATACATAAATTATTAAAAATCCTAAAAACACCCTCTACACGTGCAGCAGGCACACCCTAACTGCAGGCTGCCAAACAACTGCACCCTCACTCCACACACAAATGAAACCACCTCCAAGGCCCCGACCAAAATCACCCTCAGGTACCACCCCAATGCATGTGATACATTGCCATTCCAATTCCCACAGACCCATTAATAACGCTCGCCCTCCTTTACTCCACCACAGGGTCCGATCCAAACGACGAGCTCCAGGACACCCCTACCAGCACACCTGCAAAGAGGGCCAAGACCAACGGCCAAAGACCCTCCACCTCAGCTGCACGCATCAAGACACGGCAGCAGCACAAATCAAGTGGCAGCACAGAGGAGGGAACTCCAACAGGCACCCCAGCAGCCAGCATGCCCACAACACCACCACCACAGGTCCCCCCAATGGATGCCACAGTAGGCACTGCTTCTGGTGGCAGCAGCACCATAGGTGACACTGCATTAATGGCAGCATGCTCCGACACAGAAAACGGGGATGTCGAAGTCAGATCCATCCATGACCTGTCCCAATCCCCCTGTCTGTTCCATCCCGTACACCATGAGGATACCACGCAGGGGCACCCACAAGACGACGACTGGCCATCCCCCACAAGCCCTGTGGCAGGGCAACATGAGGCGAACAGCCACTCTGTGACACCACCGCAAATGGCCATGGCCCAGCAGAGGCAACAGTCCCTCGACCAGTTAATCGTGCAACAGCAGCAACTGGCCACGCTCCTCAAGGACCATGCCTATGAATGTGGGGGCACTAAGGCAGACATAGAAACATCAACTGAGACACTTAGGGCAGAAATGGAGAGAAGTAAAGAGACACTAAGGGCACAAATGGAGAGTAGCACCGAGAGCCTGAGAGTCCAAATGGAGAGTAGCACCGAGAGCCTGAGAGTACAAATGGAGAGAAGCACCGAGAGCCTGAGGGGGAACTGGATGCGACGCCAAAGACGTATGTGCCGAACTTGCCGCAGTGCGCCGTGTGCTCACTGAGCTCTCACAAACCCTTAGGGACATGCATGGACGTGAGCAGGCAGAGACATCATCCGTTGCAAGTTCCGTCCAGGGCAGCCCCCAACGTAGATCTGGGAGGAACCTGCGCTCCACAGGCAGGGGTGCCCCTGATACCCGCAGAGGGGGCTTGCAATAGCGACTGCCCACTGACAATGAGCATCTTTGGACACTGGTGTTCGGGGGGGAGGTAGGAGGGTGGAGGGGGTGTGTTGGGCTCACTTGGGTGGCGGGTCGATAGGGTGTTTAACATGATATCACATATGCCATAAACAATGCACGATCAACCAATGAGATGTGTGGACATTGATCTTTGTGTACGAGGCCATTATAGGCGTACAGTCCATATTGTGCATGTACCAGACACACACAGTGCCACGAGTCCCGTGTCCATGTATCAGCCACCAGGCGTGAGTGCTAGAAGCATGCATCTATGAGATGCTGACGAATGTCACGGCCCTCCTGTGCCTCGCAGACTCCTTGAGGTGCTGCCACATCCCCACCCTCATCATGGCCATCTTCAGGTGCTTGCAGTTCTGCGTCAGGGGGCATGGGCACATTTCTACGTACGCACATGTTGTGTAGCATGACACATGCCATCACCATCTTTGCAACCTTCACATGGCGGTACAGGAGTGCCCCGCCAGACCTGCTGAGGCATCGGAAACGAGTCTTCAGTAGGCCGAATGCCTGTTCTATGACTACACGGGTACGTGAGTGGGCATGGTTGTAGTCCTCCTCATGCTGGTCCCGTGGGTTCCGGACTGGTGTGAGGAGCCATCTCTTCAGTGGATATCCGGCATCACCTGTATGTGGACGATAAACGAATTATGTGGAATGCCATTGCTACGTACGCACCCCCCACCCCCCTTCCTGCCAGGTCATTGCCGCATCACATACCCCACATCATCATGCATGAAATGAGACTCACCGAGTAGCCAGGATCTGTTCCCTGCGTGTCGCTCCATGTAGCGTGGTATTGTAGAGTTCCTCAAGACAATAGAATCATGGGTTGATCCAGGGAATCGGGCACAACAATGTGTAATGATCCTGTTGGAGTCACACACCATTTGTACATTCAGAGAATGAAATTGTTTTCGGTTGCGGTACTGGGCCTCCATGGCATGTGGGACGACCAATTCCACATGGGTGCAGTCGATGGCACCAATGCAACCCGGTATGCCGGCAAGTGCATGGAATATAGTGTCCGTGAGAACAGTGGCTGTGAAATGCCATGCAACTGTCCGACTGTGTGCTGGTAGGTGCCTGTGGCCAGGAAGTGGAGTACAGACACCACCTTCAGTAGGGGTGGGATGGCGGTTGGGCTATCTATCATGCTGACAAGGTCAGCCTGTGTCATGTCCACAATGGCGGTTATGGTGTCCCGGTCCAAACGGTAGAGGGTGTGGATCTGCTCATCAGTGAGGTTGAACGGATGTGCTCGGAGGCGTGGGATTGCGGGCTGCCTGCGTGGTGGTAGTGGCTGTGCTGGCGGCCCTTGCTGGCCCTGCCTTGCCCTCCTCCTCCTCCTGCGTCTCCTCCGTGCGGCCGGTTGTAGTTGGTGTTCGTCTTCTTCTTGAAGTTGGAGTACTTGCAGTGCTATCAGGTCCCCCAGGGCCAACATAGCTAGTCCTGCCGGTAGCATTTCGGAGTGGGTGTGGTTGTGGGAGGAGACTGGGTGTGCAATTTATGTGTTTTCAGGCTGTATGGCCTCCACCTGTGGTGATTCATTCCACCTGTGCAAGCTGCTCTCCCCTTTGGGCGAGCACGTCCCGCACACAACGCTGCAATTCGACGAATGGCATCTTGCTATTACAATCATGTATTTGTACCCGATGGCAGTGTAACATTGGTTGATTTGTTCATTCGGCTATGGTCCCATTGTTTCACATACTATCTTTGCAGTCGCGAACAGACTTGTGAAGGGTCAGTGGAACGTAGTACTCGAGTAACGGTGGACCCTCATGCATCACTGTACCGAGGTTCAACGACGGGCCGGGCGTCCCATTTGTGAGTGAAGGCAGTTGCCATTTTCACACACAGCCGCACTAGATGGATTAATTTGTGATTTCAAGCGGCCACAGATGCCTTTTCGACGTGATGTTGCAAATGAGGAATTCGAAGGGCGGCGCTTTCGGTTTTCAGCTAGCGGCGAGGAGATGCCCACAGGTCTGACTGCAAATATAACGTTCTATTGTTCAATGTCCTTGGGACAGGGGCCATGGCGAGGATGCAATGATTGATATGAATAGTTTGGGATGCGCAATAGCGAAGTGGACGATGAGGCCGGACGTTCCCAAATACATGTTACTTCACAACACTGGAATTACGGGCTGGGGCACAGTGGATTTTGCAGGCTGCATAACGCACAGACTCAATGGAAATTTCACATGTTATGTGAGTATGGGAACAGGCGTTTTCATTACGGGATGAGGGAATGATGAATGGATGCATGGACAGATGATTTGATACAGAGTTTGCCATGTACAGGGCTTCTTGGAATCTGTCCGCCTCCCCTGCGCTATGTGATGCAGGGCTGCCATAGTGGGACCATCGTCTATCTGGCCTTGTTGAGCCCTCCCTGTCTCGACGCGCCTTCAGAAACTTGTGTCTATGCACGTTACCAATCCCATCTGATGGATTCTGTTTTAACAGACGCATGCACAGGTACACTCGTTTGTGATGGTGTTTTCACCTCGATATAGATAGTTATGATTCGCAAGTGGTTTTTGGGTGGTGATGATCCTTTGGAGTGGGCTAGCATGCATATGGCTGTGGATTTGGTGTGATCATTGAAGTGAGTAATTCAAATGTATTTCTTTTTTTTTTTAATTTTTTTTTTTAAACTTTTATTTTTGGTGGCAGAGGTTTGCAGTAAACACATACATCATGGCAACAGTAGTATGTAGCAAACATAAAAATGAAAAGGGAAAGGCAATTACTGGAGCAGTACAATAATCATAGTACATTAAACACAACAATGTCCATACATCCTTACAGAGGTGAAGAAGATACAAAGGATCATGGAGTGGGGGTAGGTCCTGGGGGGGCAGGGGACAAATCGGATCCGGGTGTACCTGCACTTAGGTTGTTGAGATACGTGTTGAACGCAGTCCATATATTTTGGGGACGGGACCGGGTCGGGAGCATGGTTAGGTATTCCTCCTCACAGTTTCGCGACCAGGCAAGCAATCGTAGCCATTTCTGATAGGCTGGCGGAGAGGAGCTCCTCCAATTCTGGAGTATGCATTTTTTAGCTACCATGCAGCTTATGTTCAGGAATTTAGCCGAACGTCTAGTGTCCAGTGTTCTCCAGATCCCAAACAGGACTGCTAAAGGATCGGGGTCAACCACAGCTTCAGTGATCGTGGTGAGCGTTTCTAAAACACTTTCCCAGAATTCAGACAATTTGTTGCAGGACCAGAACATGTGTAAGTGATCAGCTACTTCCTCCCCACATCGGGGACAGGGGTGTTGTGAGTTGTGGTTGAACCTCGAGGTTCTATACGGAGTATAGTATAGCCTATTTAGAAGCTTATATTGCATTGCGCGGTAGCGGAAATTGAGGGAAACCTTTTTAGTGTGTTGGCACATCTTCCCCCACATTTCGTCGGGTAATTCTAGGCCCAGTTCAGCAACCCACCCATCTCTTGCCCCAAGGGCTCGCACCGGGGTGGAATCCTGCGTAATCTTGTACAATGAGGAGATGACTCCCCGGGCACCGCCCGAGTTAGCAATGTATGCAATAGCAGGATTATCAGGGGGTTCATCCGGGAAGGATGGCCATCTGGAGCGAAATGCGGCCCGGAGACGGTAAAATTGAAGGGTCTCTAGTGCGGATCTGGTATGCCCTTGTTTCCAAGTTTGGGGGTCAATAAACCTGCCCTCGGTGTAGAAGTCTGAGAGCGCCCGGTATCCCAACGCCCCCCAATGTCGGGCCAGAGCAGCGTCATGCGTGGGCTCCAGACCAGGGAAAGACCACACTGGGAGCCACTTATAGTATGGGGAGGATTCTGGCGCTGGGTACAGTAGGCGCGCCCAGGCTTGAAGAGTTGTGGCAACAGGATCAATAGGAGAGTCGGGTGTATAATGTTGATGCAGTATAAGGGACATTATATTAGTGCCATTGGTTGCCATCCTTTCCAATTTAACATGCGGATGCGCCGGGGAGCCCGGGTACCAGTGAGTGGCGTGTTGGGCTTGGGCCGCAGTCCAATAATGTGAGAAGTCCGGAGCCGTGAGTCCCCCTTGTTCGTATGGTAACGCCATGTCAGACCACTTCTTGCGGACCGCGCCAGAGTGCCATAGGAACTGTGCACATAGTGTATGTAGTTTGACGAAGTATTCCCTCCCAGGCCATACAGGTATGTTGTTGAAGGTATAGAGTAATTTGGGAAGTAGTATCATTTTAATGAGGGACAGTCGCCCGGCCAGGGATAATGGGAGAGTGCGCCACCGCGAGAGTTTAGTATCAACTATTTGTGCCACCGCAAGGTAGTTGTCCGCAAGCAAGGCGGATTTGGTAAGGGATATCCTAGCGCCTAAATATCTGACACCGTGCGGGGACCATCGAAGAGGGAATTCGGTGGCAGGTTGTTGGGTAGACTTAGTGAGAGGGAAGATCTCGGATTTTGAATAGTTGATTGTGAACCCGGAGTGAGTGCCGATGCGCGTGATGTCACGAAGTATGGGGTCAAGGTGATTCGCGGGATCCCTGATGTATAATAGTACATCGTCCGCATATAGAGATATGATCTCGGGGTCGTCCTTCAGTCTAATTCCCTTGCGGGCGTGGTGTGCGCGAACATAGTCCGCCATTGGTTCTATTGCTAAGGCAAACAGGATCGGGGAGAAGGGGCAACCTTGACGAGTGCCCCTGCAAAGTGTAAAGAGGTCAGATGTCAGTGAATTGGCTCTTACGCGCGCCACTGGTGAGGTATATAGAAGTTTAATGTAGCTAATCATTTTTGGCCCAACACCCATTGTCTCCAATACCAACCAGATGTACTTCCAAGAGACCATATCAAAGGCCTTCTGAGCGTCAAGTGTGACCGCCACAGCCTGCGCCTCCTGATCAATCCGGGACATGACATTGAATAACCTTCTAATGTTGTGGGAGGTGGATCTTCCAGGGACAAAGCCTGCCTGGTCCTCATGAACTAAATATGTCATGATTGGCAGGAACCGATTCGCTATGATTTTAGCAAAGATTTTTGTGTCTAGATTCATGAGGGAGAGGGGTCTATAGGATCCGCACTCGTCGTCAGGTTTACCAGGCTTAAGTAGGATCGTGATGAGAGCCTCGCGCATGGAGGGCGGGAGGATGGAGTCTCGGAGTGCTTTGTTCCATACCTCAAGCAATTTAGGGGCTAAAATGGCAATGTGCTCCTGGTAAAATTCAGTGGTAAGCCCATCAGGGCCCGGCGCCTTCCCCCTGGGCAGCTCCGAGATGGCCGTGACAATTTCGTCTACCGTTATTGGGGAATCTAGCTGGTCCCTCGTAGAGGGGGCAATTTCTGTGGTGGGGATCTGATCGAGGAGATTGCGCATATGTTGTTCCGTGTGCTCAGCAGGCTGGGTGTAGAGGGATTTATAGAACTCAGTGAATGTATTTAGGATTTGTTGGTCCGACCATAGTGTGTCGCCATGTTCGTTTTTTATAGAGGCAATCTGGGTCCGGCCAGACTCTCCTCTCACTAGTGCTGCCAGTGTTTTCCCAGGTCTGTCTCCCTCACCGTATTTCCTGGCAGCCTGTGGGCGGCTAAAGTACTGGACCTCGTTGGTGGCGAGTGCATTGTACGATTTGAGTTCTTCACTGATTTGGGCGAGTATGGCGGGTTCCGCATCAGTGGAGCTCTGAAGCTCCAGTTGCTTTAGTTTGGATTCAGAGCGACCGAGGGCGGCCCTGATTGCCTTCAGCACCCCAGCCTCCCGGGAGATAGACATTCCCCTGATAAACACCTTGAAGGCGTCCCATCTGACCGCAGCGGAAGTGTCCTGAAGGGAATTGTGTTCAAAGAAGGAGTCGACGTCAGCTAATATTTCAGCCTTAAACACAATATCCTTGAGGGCCTCCGATTTAAAGCGCCAGGTGCTAAATGTCGGAGTGGGTATTCCCAACCCTATAGTTAGTGTGATTGGGGAGTGGTCTGAGAGCGTGCGGGGTAGGATCCGAGAGTCCTCAACCCTGCCCACGATCTCGCCTGACACTAGAAACAAGTCTATCCTGGATGAGCTATCATGGACAGATGAATAGAAAGTATACTCTCGCAGCTGGGGATGTAGCACTCTCCAAACATCGCAAATATTAAGTGCCTTGATGTGGCCAAGCAGTCTACGTGCAGCGCTGGACTGGGCACGGGCGGCAGTGCCAGTTCGGTCAAGGGCAGTGTCGAGGATAAGATTTAGGTCCCCCCCCCATATAACCTGAACTCCAACATAGCCCAGCAGTATGGTAGCTACATTGTCAAAAAACTCGGGGGAGTCGACATTGGGGCAGTAGGTGTTAACCAGTAAGTAGTCCCTATTCACCAACATACAGTGCAATATGACATATCGTCCCCCAGGGTCTACGTAGCTTTTGTGAAGGACAAACTTGATCGTTTTATGTACCATCGTGAGGACACCCCTGGATTGGGTAGAAAAGGAAGTGTAGTATCTCGCGGGGCCCCAGGATGGGGCCATCAGTTTTGTCAAATAGCCTTGAGAGTGCGTTTCTTGTAGGAACAGTATCTTACAGCCATGCCTATTAGCATAGGCCATCACCTTGCGGGACTTAGTGTGGTTGCTTAATCCCCGGACGTTCCAGGACATTATGCTAGTAGACATTTCAGCAGCATATAACTAAACCCATAGTGTATGTTTAATGAACGTCCCAGATCCAGCAGTAGTACAAGCTCCAATCAATACCGTTGAGAGTGAGGACGCGGACATTCAGTACGTGTGACGTGCAACCTCGTGTGCCAATTTTCAATAACACCCCATACCCTCCCACCTCCCTCACTACTAGACCAACAGTAGCAGTGTACCCATCAACCACCCTTAACTGTACCCGGCTAAGCCGACCCCAACATGGCTCAGCCTGTAAAACAGCCCAACTGGGGCTAACCCACAACAGAGGTGTGTTGAAGAGCAGTGCAATCGCAATGGGGTGCGCCATTGCCGTGCGCCAGCACGCATAGAACCAGTGGTTATGTTACAGAGCGAGCAGTGTCTGCGACAATTTAGTGCATTTCCCCGCATTTCTAGGCGGAGATCAGGGACCAAAGTATAAGGTTAGAATATGGTAGTATGAGCACAAATAAACGAAGATATGAGCAAAGTAATCAGTTCAACTTTGTGCCAGCAAGAAAACAGTGTGTGTACCAGGTATAGAAATCAGCATTTGCATAGATAAAGCCATAAGGCAGGCAGTCAGGGGTGACGTAAGACAGGTGGGAGTTGGGCCCGAGCCCGGGCAGATTCCAACTGCGCACAGAGCCGGGGCGCATAGAGGACGTGGACCACGGAGTAGTAAAGCCCGGCCATTACCGAGCAGTAGGGATACTTAGAGGTATGGGACAAGCCAGCGTAAACCCAGCAGACAAGGGCACCGTAGTTTTATACGGTATGAGCAGCAGGATCAATGAGGCAAGGCGCCTGGTGCAACCTAGCCGGTCGTCGAATGATTGGCAGTGCAGGGTAAACTGGCGTCATGTCATCATGCAAGCAGGAGCTTCACGATAGGATGGGAGCGGGGTGCTCACTCGGTGTCCATGTGGTCCTCGGCCGGGGCGTGCAGGGGGATATGCGCCTCTATAAACTTCACAGCCTCTGCGGGTACCGTGAAAAAATAAAGTTTATTGTTGAATGTGAACTTCAACCGTGCCGGAAACAATATGGCGTAAGGAATGTTCCTTTCCCTGAGCAATTGTTTGACCCCCAGAAACTGGCGGCGCTCCTGTTGCACACCAGTGGAGAAGTCCGGGAATATCCTGATTAACTGTGAATCCAGCCTGAGTTCACCCTTCTCTCGCGCCAGCCGAAGGATCAGGTCACGGTCTCTGAAGCTCAGAATTTTCGCGATGATAGGCCGCGGGAAGTCCCCGGGTTTGGGGCGTGGAGCGAGTGCTCTATGCGCTCTCTCGATGGTGAAGAAGGGTGATAGGACGGGATTGCCCAGTAGTTCCTTCAGGAGGTCCTCGGTTGCCAGTTCGAGTTGGCCCTTGAGTGCATTCTCGGGGACGCCAATAATGCGTATATTGTTTCTGCGGGACCTAGATTCGAGATCATCGCACTTAGCTTTGGCAGACTTCATGTCCCGGGCCAGTGTAGCCACTGTATCTTGCAATGTGGCAATGCTGTCTTCGGAAGCGCCTATTCTGGTCTCAGCTTCGGTGATTCTCGAGCCATGGTGGTCCAGTTTGGCTTTGAGAGATGCAACATTTGCGTTAATGTCGTCCAATTTCTCATGGAACGACGCAAAATTTCTGGCCATGGACTCCATCATTACAGTTAGCTCCGAGGTTGATGCCTCAGCAGGGACAGCCTTGTCCGTCTGACCATCGGGTGACTGGGCTACCTCAAGTCTCGGAGTCGACTTGGCGAATTTGTCCATTGCGCCAGACTTGTTTACATTTCTGGATCTATTAGACATCTTGCGAAAGCAAAGAGAGTGTGCGGCGCAGGGAGACGATGTCAGGAATGGAACACGGATCCTTCAGGTGTGCGGGAGCCACCCACCGGTACCACGGGTAAGTTGCAGAAGGTGATGTAGGCAATCGATGCACGGAGAGTTGTTGCGAGGTCAAGCAGAACGCCACCAGCGCAGCTCCACTAGTATGAGTCGTTAGTAGTGATGGTGAACAGTGGGCAGACAGTGCGATCAGGTCAGGGAGGATAGAAGTGCAGCCAGCGCCAGCCCACTGCTTCAGCCGGCTCGGCGCAGTATGAGTGGGAGCGCACTGGACTTAACTGGTGTCAGAGGCTGTATGGGAGCAGGTATGTATTGCAGGGGGGGCGTCGAGGTCCCTCCGTGTGGTTGCCCCCCCGCCGACTCCTCACCTGATGTGCACCGCACAGGAAATCGCACCAGCACGGACAGCCCCCAGGTAACGCGGCGCCCCTCCAGGGGCGCGGCACCACTGGATCTCAAAGGGTGCCCGCCGGGGGGGCAAGGAGCGGTCCGGTGCCGTGAAGCAGGAGGGCGGGCCCCGGGGACTCAGAGCGGGCGCCGCCGTAGTAGAGCTCCGGAAGCCTCCGGGAGCGCGAGTTCAGGCGGCCCCCAGCCTCCGACGTGGGCCACAGAGAGGCAGGAGAGCAGTACCGCGGATCAGCCGCAGCAAGATGTGAGCGGCCCGGGATGAGAGTCTCTGTCCGGAAAAGGAGCGGCTCCCGTCAGGCCACTGCGCGACCTCCCGGAAGCGGTCGGCCTCGGCAGAGCCGGCCGGGTTCAGGCCCAGAGCGAGTGAGATGGCCCGAGGCTCGGCTCTAGGGCGCGGATTCCAGCCGAAGTTACGGCCGCAGGTAGCCCAGAGCAGCAGGTATGCAGGGAGACAGGTTTCTCCGCTAAATGTATTGAATTGCCGCAGATGCGAGTGGATGAAGTGCGGTGGCGCACGGAGCTGTTAGACTAGGCAGCCATTTTGCCGGCTGCTCAACAGCGCCCCCCCAATTCAAATGTATTTCTGATGGCCATACTATTCTTTTTCATTTCATTTGGTTGACAGGTATCTCCTCCCCTTTTGCCACTGCCATCTGTATGCCACTCCTGCAGATGGATTTTACTCCCGACACCTGCTGCTTCGTGTTAATCAGTGGAGCAGCATTACGATCTTATGGGACGATCGCCAATGGGCCACATGCCCTTACGCAGTAATAGTGGCTAGGAGCAACATTTCGGCCTTTCAGCTGGACTAGTGCCTCCCTACTGGGACGGCCCTGCGGTTCTAGGCGCTTCCATGTTGCCTTTTCGTACGAGAATGTAGCCCCTGTGTACCATGAAGGAACAGGGCGTCACACAAGAAGTAGCTGGTCATTTATTGCGGATGCAGCCCACAATGGTGAAATGTGTTTTGGAGTTCATGGCCTAATGGCTGTATGGGCTTGGTGAATTTGTTGTGCATTAAATTTCTATTCTGATATGGACCGTGTAGCGTTCTTCTTTGCAAGTGATGTGGCATATTCCTATTTGGGGAGCGATGTATTGTGAGGAGATCTGCATTGGGTTCCAGCTTCGGAGTATAGTTGTGTGGTACTGTGCTGGGCGCGTTTGCCTACGAAGCCCAGTGAGGTCAGGGATAAGGGCTGCCAATATGACTGTTTTAATGATGTCATGCTCAGGGGCGGGGGATTAGCTTTTGTGTAACAGATGCGGTCAGCCAGGTGGATTGGTGGAATGATGTGATTTTCGGAATATTGCTGGTCACAGGTGCCTGTGTTTGCGTGCGTTTCTTGGTGGGAGACTGAGGTCATGTCCATTGGAATAGCTTCTGTATTCGTGCCATCTGTGCCCTGCAGCTCCCATTGGCCCCTCTTGAGATTCATTTGTTCATTGGCAGGCATGGATGACTAGTACATTTCACTGGTTGCATTGTGTGACTTCATTGCACCTACGGGGAGTTGTACAATGTGGCAAGGGAGCGGTGTACAGGCACTCAGTGGGGCCGTTTACGGTTGGTTCGCGATGCCGTACTTCTCACCATGGCGGAATGGTACTTTCCGCCGTGCTTGATGGCGTTAGGTGCATGTCCGCTAGGGTCAGAATTCGCGTACCGTTGCGCCATGGTGGTAATTACGGTTTGGCATGGCGCGCGCGTGCGTACTTGGTGCAGTTAGTGTTGGCGTTCACTACGGTGTCGCTAATGGCATCGTACTTTGCGGTGACGGGTCATAATCGCACCGAGCGCTATTCGATGGCGGTATTGCATTTCCGCCATCGTTTTTCGATTTCCGCCACGGTCGTAATGAGGCCCATTGAGTCTGTGGCAAGAGGAATACCAGTGGCCCTGATTTCCTTTTATATGCTATTACCATATCATTGAGTGCCATGCCACAAGTGGCAAACAAGTATTGGCAAGTACCCTCTGAGTTTCGGTTTAGGCCTGCCCAGCCACAGGAGATGGTAGTTTCAGGTACCATCATTGAACTGGATATGGAAGGAGTTCTAGTGGCAGAAGATCGGATTGTTTAGAAAGCAGTTGATTCCAACAACGGGGAATGGTGCAGGGTTCTGTGCATTGACCCCACAAAACCAATGAAAAATATCTCAGATGAGGAGTTGTTTGAGAACTGAGAAAAGGAGTGGCGGTGCATGTTCCTTGTGAAATCATGATACAGCATATACATGTAGTATGTTCCATTCTGATATTAGGGACTGCTTGTTCATTTACATCTGCAGATTTGACCAAAGTTCCTGACAAATTGTGGAAGAACAATCCACATGACGTGGGCCTGAAAAGCGTCACGCCGATAGGCATTATCTTGAAACCTGGCACAGGGTTGCAGCATGTAAAACATTATCCTCTATCGAAGGCAGCAGAGGACGGGATATTTCATACTATTATGGTCCTATTACATGAGGGCACCATACTGCCCTCAAATTCACCCTGTAACACGGCTATTTATCCAGTGAAGAAATCAAAAGGTGCTAGTTGGAGGATGATTCAGGATCTACGCCTGCTTAATGACATTGTACAGGAAGAGTTCCCAGTGGTTCTGAACCCTGCTACACTATTGTGCAATATATCCGTAGAGGACAACCATTTTACTGTAGTGGATCTGAAAAGTGCTTTTTTCTCAGTGCCCTTGCATCTGAACTCGCAGTATCGCACAGCGTTTATGTTGCCTGGTGCCGATTCCAGTATACAAGTCTTCCTCAGGGTGCTGTGAGTCCCCAAGTTATTTTAATAGGGTGTTACATGAAGATTTAAGTAACATCTCTGTCACTAGTACTATATTTCAATATGTGGATGACTGGTTGGTGTGCAGAAGCACAGAGCTTCAATGCAGGGAAGACTCTATAGCGTTGTTACAATTGTTGGCTGACAAAGTGTCATGAAAAGCAGACTTTGGTCCCTGTGGTCCTCTTCAAGGTTGTCATCCTAGACTGTGGGTGCCATTTTTTCTTCCGAAAGGCAGAACGTTATTCCGTTCAGGACCGACATGAGTGTGCTAGTGTTCTGGTTGGAGACACTCTAGCTGCAGTCAGTGATTAATGTTTACATGTACGAACGGCAGTCCGTGTCTCAATGCTTGGTATCCCCATACCTTGCACATCGCTTCTTGTTCGTCCTTCCACCCTGGTCTTGTTCCTTTCCCCCTTGCTTGCCTTTCCGTCCTGCTTCTGTCTTCTGAAGTTTTCCTCCCTCGATCTCTCTACCTTCCTGGGTAATTCTCGTTCCATCTGCCTCTTGCAGTTCAGAGACGAGTTCCGGTGCTTTCCTTAATTCACTGCTGAACTGTTACCAACCGATCAGAGGTTTCTACTTCCTTCGGGAAGGTTTTTGTCCTGTGCACTGTTGGAAGTCTTTCCGGAGGTCACCCAGCCTGAGCGCTTCCTCCAGGCAGGGTGGTGTCTGGGGAGGCTTGCCCCTTTCTTCATGATACTAGAACAAAACAAAAGAAGTGAAAGGAAAAGGCCCGCTATAAAACATCTCCTGAATCACAGGTGAGCCCTACCAGTGAACTTGCGGATTCTGACAGTTTGAGACAGCCAACTACTCTCAAACATGTGGTTATGGATCCAGTGCAGGACCTACTACTCCGGAATGCAGGAACTCTCCACGGAGATGGAGAACCTTAAGGCAGAGAACGCTGCCCTAAGACAGATGGTCATGTCCTGTGATGTCCTGGCCCATGAAGGAACCCCCTTAGGGATGACCCTTGAGCAGTATGACGGATCCCCTAAGAAGCAACGCTCCTTTTTGGATTCCTGTTTGGTCCACTTTATGTTTAAGCCCCATTTCTACGCTACCAACAGGTCCAACGTGGGATTCATGATCTTTCAATGCTCTTACCTGGGCAACCCCGTTGGTCTCCACCAATGTTCCCTCTAATAATTTTTTTCTATGTACCGCACTGATTGGCTGATGTGCGCATATTATTTTCTATGTGCGCAACTAACTAATGAGGTAAGCTACTTTGTGAGCATGCATATTTAGTGAACTACCGTCGCAGAAGAGAGTTTGGAAAGGAATGTCTTCTTCTCAGCCACTGCAATTCTTTACAAATCTTAAGACACTTTTTCCAAACACATAGGCTTAAATAAAATATGTCATATGAGAATATACAGAAAACTCATCAACCAGTCCAAGACTTTAACATCTGCCAAAGTACCTTGCAAATGTACTTCTATGCAGAGAAAAATGTATGTTTTATGCCACTGGAAAATCACTCATATCACATGTATTCCAAAACACAAATATCTTGTGTCATAACTGATGTGGCTGTCAAGAAATTCAGAAAGAATACAACATTTGCCGATGGATTAATGGAAATTAAAAGCAATGTGTCAATAAACATGCTGATTGGAGTTCAAGTGCCACTTTAATGAAGTAATTCAAGGGCCAGGAGAACATGCTTCTAATAATGTCTAAGGATGATAATTGCAGCAAAATAACTGCACCTCAGAACATGATATGATATGGCATTTATAACCCACCTATACACAAGTGTTTCAAGGCGTGACGCGACAAGGGAGGGGGAACAGAGGGAAGACCGAGACTGCGATCCTACTAGGCCAAGTGCCATTCAGATCTTGCAAGTGCAGAGGAAGGGGGAGGAGGAGAAGTGCGGAGTGTGAAGGGGGCTGGGGACAGTGCAGTACAAGGGGTAATAGAATAAATAAAACAATAAGAGAAGTAGGGCCAGCTGGTGGCAAGGATAAGTGCAGACATCAGGTGTAAAGTGCTGGTGGAGGACTGTAGGGATACAGAAACAGTCCCCAAGTGCAGGGGTTTGCAGGAAGGCAGTGCAGGTGTGTACAGTTTAAGCCAGGAATTCAGCAGGGGGAGGAGGAGAGAAAGTTGAAGCAAAGAGGAAGGTTTTGAGGTGCTTCCGGAACCAGAGATGGTTCTTAAGTTTCAGGGAGGCTGGGAGGCTGTTCCAGAGGGACGCCCCAGCAGAAGAAAGAGATCTACCACCAACTTGTTGCTTGGAGAAGCGACTGACCCTGAGGGAGTTGGAGGTGGATGAGTAAAGAGCTCGAGAAGGAAGATATTTGGGAAGAGAAAGTTGAAGGTATTGAGGCCCCAGGCCCAGAAGGCCTTGTGGACAATGCAGAGGGTTTTGAACTTAATCCTTGCAGCCACTGGGAGCCAGTGCAGAGATTTCAGTCCTGGAGAGATACGATCCCTGGGCTTGAGGCCAAGGACAAGTCTCGCAGTCCTGTTCTGTTTGAGTTGCAGAGGGCAGAGAGTAGAAGCAGGCAGATTTAGAAAGAGGCTGTTGCAATAATCCATCCTAGAGAGCACCAGAGCTCTGGAGACAGTGAGCTTCTGGAGGAAGGAGAGGAAAGGAAGAATACCTCTAAGAAGGTGCAGCTGGTAATGTGACTTCTTAGAGATGTCAGAGATGTGAGGAGAGAAGGAGAGTGTGGAGTCGAAGATGACCCCTACGTTTTTAGCCTCGCAGATGGGAGCAGGAAGAGGGCCAAGAGAGGCCGACCAGAGAGTGACAGGAAAGGAGGGAGCAGGTGTGCCGATGAGGAGAATCTCAGTCTTACTGGCATTAAGGCAGAGATAATTGGCGGCACACCACTCCTGGATAGCAGACAGACAGTCAGAGATGAAAGACGGAGAAGAGGTGGCCGAAAGAAGCTTGAAAATGAGCTAAGTGTCATCTGCACAGCACTGAAAGTTGAGGCAGAGAGCGGCAATGCGGTAAGAAGTGCCAGGTATTGGTTGAACAGCCAGGGAGAGAGGTTAGACCCCTGAGGTACACCACAGGTAGAGATAAAGATGGAGGATAGGAAGGACCCAAGTTGGACCTGGGAGGGTCGATCAGAGAGAAAAGACGTCAGCCACGCAAACACCCTTTTAAAATATTTGACAATTGAATGTCTGATGTAATACAATTTTTTTTCTATTCTTTTTACTTTTGTTACTATTTTAGAAACGTTTTACTCTTTCATACTGCCTTGTGATTATGTATTCAATATGTCTTTTTTCATTTTCCTTTTTTTGTCAAATTGTTAAATGGTTAATAGGCTGTTTGTTGTTATAATTTGTAAAATAATTGTGTAAAATATATTTGAAAAGTTGGTTTTGTTGACTAACCAAATAAAAAAACAAAAACAAAAAAAATAAAAAAGTCAGCCACGCAAGGCCTTGACCGGTGATATCCAGGTTATCACAGAGACGGTTGAGCAGGATGGCGTGGTTGACTGTGTCAAAGGCAGAAGAGAGATCAAGTAAGATGAGGACACAGGGCGTGCTGGAATCAAGGTTTGATTTGTTTGATGATCAATAATTCCTGTGCCTCTGCTTACTGTCCACTTATTATGGTGTTTTGTGGGTAGTGATAACACCAGCATTACAGCTAAGAGACATGTGTACCATCCATGTTTACTCCCTAAACAAATGTACCTAACAAAAACGAGAAACAATGAACATATTGTAGTGGCCTAGCAGCTGGCAGGATGAGCTGTGTGTGTGTGTAAGTGGAGTGGAGGTTGGAATGTGGTGAGGGGTCTAGAACCTAGGTGGCACCTAGGTACCAGGGATGACGGTTGGTGGGGAAAGAGATAGAGAGCCAGAGGGAGTAGAAGCTTGTTACCTGCTTTTCTTACTCACCTTCCTCCCTGTAAATGGAACAATAAAGCAAGCTTATGTTACGCTCACCTGGCTCCCACAGAGGCGTCGATCAGAACTGGACAGCTGCGGTCTCCACGAATGTGACGCATAGGGCCGAGATGACGGACTGGACTGGCCCACCTAGCTTCGTTTGCTTGGCCCATAGGAATATTCTTCTGATGGTTTGAAAAGATGAGCTCTCCATCCTCCATTGAGCGCAGGGGCGCGTTGATAACCAGTTGCTTCACTGGCTCGAAGGAATTGGTGAGTTCCAGAACAATATTGACTCCGAGATTCCCGGCAAGACGCCGTAAGTATAAAGTTCGTAAGAGTTCAAATGCCTGACTTTCACTCTTGTCCGATTCCTTGCAGGTTGCAGCTTGACCCTAATGAAGAGTTCCTCGTGGCAACCGGTAGTATTCTGGTAAGGATTTGTATTTTCCAACACAGTTCGATAAAATAATGTCAATATGTAACCTGTTGCTTTCTCCCTTATTCAGGCGCTGAGAGAAAGTATGAAGTCTTGGGGAATAATAGCTCCGGCGGTAAAATCAGGTAAGTCTATTGTGGTGAGGGGGGTTCCCCTTGTTAGTCCCTTTGTTTCACCTTGCTGTCCTTTTGTTTCCCCTTAGGGGCCAGGGTACGGCAAAGATGCAGTGAAAGCTGCACCGACCCGTGAAGAGGAATAGTACCCCCGGTGGTAAAATCAGGTAAGTCTAAGGGGGGTAAACAATATTCCTCTGTGTATTCCCTTGGCTCACCTTGCTGTTCTTGTCTTCTCCTTAGGCGCTGGAGTGCGGCGGGAACATGCAGGAGGATGTGGTGGAATATGAAGATGCTGCGAAGGCCGGTGAGTTCAGCTTGGCGCTGCAGCAGGCGAGGCGACGCGCATAAAATAACTTCTTTCTTTCAGCTCGAAGGCGCGATGGATCGGTAATTCAGGTAACGATTAAAGGTATTTCTCTTGTTCTAACCTTTTCTCCTTCTTTCTCCCTTTTTCTAGGAGCTCCAAACTCGAGGCGGGAGTGGCAGAAGGCTGGATGCAGACTTGCAGGCACGGTGAGCGTTACGCTGCTGGATGCAGAATAACGCGAAGCGTGTGCTGCTCTTCGGGCGTGGTTTAAATAGCCTCCAAAGTAGTCCCAGGTAAGTATTCCTCCCCAGCCCCGCCCGAGTAAAAAATAGTCCCTAAGTAAAGTAGTCCCTTCCAAGCCTCTTTTGGCTTGGAGCTCTTGCAGCATGGTCTGCATCAGGTAAGTTTGCAGCATGGTCTGCATCAGGTAAGTTTTAATCTATGAGCCTGGCGCCTATGGCACCAGGACTGACTCTCCATTTGAGCCTGGCGCCATAGGCGCCAGGACTGGCCCCAAATAGCCCCTAGCAGGGGTTGTTGGGCTTGCTTAGGATAACTTGATGCCTGCTTCCAGGGTTGCTGGACGTGGTCTGGGTCCCCAGGGGTAGGCATCATGACAGCACTCCCCCCCAAGGCCCCTCCTAAAGTCGTTATTCCCTGTGGTTTCGGTTTGTCTGGGAAATTTCGGTGGAATTTTTTCACCAATCGGGGTGCATGAACATGGTCACTAGGTTCCCATGACCTTTCCTGTGGTCCGTAACCTTTCCAGTCGATTAAATAAAAGAGTTTTGACTTTATCAGCTTGGAGTCCAGGATGTTCTTAACTTCAAATTCGGGTTCTCCGTCTACAAGGATAGGGTCTGGTGGCTTGGTTAGTCTTGTCCCTGGTTGCACTGGCTTCAAAAGTGACACATGAAAGACGGGGTGAATTTGCATATTAGCAGCTAAGTCCAACTTGACAGCCACCGGGTTGATAATGGCCATAAAAGAGTAAGGTCCCAAATATCTGGGGTTAAAGGTCCGTGTTCCCTTTAGCGGTATATGTTTTGTGGCTAACCATACTTGGTCCCCTATCTGGTATTGTGGAGTATCACTTCTATGCCGAGCAGCATCTTTCTTGTATTTTTCTTTCGCCTGTTTTAAATGTGTAGTTGCTTCCTTAAAGGCTTGTGTAATCGTAGCGTGCAGATGGTCCACTGTGGGCAGTTCTAAGTGTTGGGGTGAGTCAAGCTCTGAGGTTCGAGGATGGTGCCCATATAAGGTATAAAAGGGGCTTTGTCCAGTTCCAGAGTGTACTGAATTATTGTATGCATATTCGGCGATCCAAAGAATGTCTTTCCAATTACTCTCAGTCTGATGTAACATACAACGCAGGTATTGTTCGAGAGTCTGGTTGGTCCTCTCCGTTTGACCATCGGTCTGGGGGTGGTGACTGGTCGATAACCTCACATCGATTTGCGCCAATTGACAGCATTTTTTACAAAAATGTGAAATGAATTGACTGCCCCGGTCAGAGACCAATATGGACGGAAATCTGTGTATGCGAACAATGTTTTCGAGGAACTCCTTGGACAGGATTGAAGCTGAAGGTAATCCCTTTAAAGGAATAAAGTGTGCCATCTTGGAAAAAAGATCCACAATAACTAGAATGGTGTTAAATCCATTGCATGGGGGTAGATCAGTAATAAAGTCTAACGATAAGGTGTGCCATGGTGTAGGCGGAATGTCTAAAGGTTGTAAGAGTCCAGCTGGTTTTTTCTTTTGACTTTTTTTTTAGGCGCAAATGCCACAAGACATCACAAATGATTTAATATCCTTTTGCCAGGTGGGCCACCAGAATTGTCTTTTAATTTTAGCTTCAGTTTTTGCAATACCTGGGTGCCCCTCCATTAGGGTATCATGATAACGGGAAATGACTAGCTCTTGTAGTTCCTTGTGTGGCAGAAATAGCCGCCCTTGGTAATAAGGCAGATCATTGGTGACAGAGTAGTCCGGGCCTTTTTTTACCCAGTCCTGCAGGGCTGTAGGATCAAAGAGTTGCTGGATCTTTACCTGAATGTCCTCTAGTGTCTGTAGAGTAGTCATGCCAAGAATACTTTGTTCGGAAATTATAGGTACTGGTTCTGGGTTCACTTCTGCCTCTCCCATCCCTATTCGGGATAAGGCGTCTGCTTTACCATTCTTACAACCTGGTCGATAGGTTATTACGAAATCAAATTCGGCAAAGAAAAATGCCCATCGGAGTTGACGTGACGATTGGGCCTTGGCTGTCTTTAAATACAGTAAGTTCCGGTGATCTGTGATCACAGTAATGGTATGCCTGGCACCGAGAAGATAGTGCCGCCAAGCCTTGAAGGCGGATTTAATGGCTAATAACTCCTTGTCGGTAACCGCATAGTTTAACTCGGGTGCCGAGAACTTTCTGGACCAAAATGCTACTGGATGAAGCTGGCCAGTTTCAGGGTCCTTTTGAGACAGGACAGCTCCCATGGCTAGACTGGATGCATCGGTTTCCACTATGTATGGAAGTTCAGGGCGGGGGTGCTTTAATACAGGTGCAGACGTGAATTTCGCTTTCAGCTCTTGGAAGGCATTTTCAGCTTCTTCAGTCCACATAAAGCGTTTATTTTTTCGCAAGAGTGCTGTGATGGGATGTACAACATGTGAAAAATCCGGGATGAATCTGCAGTAGAAATTGGCAAAGCCGAGCATGCTTTGTACTCCTTTAACTGAACTTGATGATGGCCACTTAAGGATTGCGTCCACCTTTCGTGAGTCCATTCGGACTCCCTTTGGGGTCAGGATAAACCCAAGGAATTCAACTTCTGTGGCATGAAAAACACATTTTTCCAGTTTTGCATATAGTTTGTGCTGGTGCAATTTCTCAAGGACTGCTCGGACGTGCTTCACATGGTCAGATTCTGAAGAGGAGTATACTAGAATATCATCGATATATACGACAACACAAACGTCAATGAGTTCACAAAGGACATCGTTTATGAAGTATTGGAAGGCTGATGGTGCATTGCACAACCCGAAAGGCATCACCTGGTATTCGAATAACCCATACTTAGTGCGGAAAGCAGTCTTCCATTCGTCGCCTTCTTTTACACGTACCAGATGGTATGCCCCCTGGAGATCTAATTTAGTGTATATACAAGCGTCCTTCACTTGGTCTAGTAGTTCAGGGATCAGAGGCAATTGGTATAGGTTCTTAACAGTTATCTGGTTCAATGCGCGGTAGTCTATGCACATTCTGAGGTCACCTTCCTTTTTGGGCACGAAGTGGAATTGACCAATCAGCTGCACTGCCGCTTAGATATGACAATACAAAGCTACCTTGGCTTGATCGTTTGGGAAGGCTCCAGGTCTGCATAAAAAGTGCAAGTGGCATTGGTTCATAAACACGGCGAACCTTTTGGGATCTCCGGCACAGCGTTCGGGTGGAGCTAATGGAATATTTCCTGGTAGGTTTTTTTGCACAGGGTTACCCGATAACACAGGAGCTGGATTTCCCCCGGAACCAGGTAGGGGTGCTTGTCCAGCCTGGCTTTGCAAAAGTTGCCTAGCAAGGTCATCAGTTCGCTCCTTTGACAAAATCAGTTCTCTCCTAAGAGCATTGGTTTCTTGACGGGCGGAATGCACTCCAGCCCTCAATTCCCCTAGTAATTGGGCCAATTGGTCAGTCTCTGAGGTATCCATAACGCCCGTGTGGGAATTTGTGGGTATTCTTCGCGTTCTGTTATGCTCACCTGGCTCCCACAGAGGCGTCGATCGGAACTGGACAGCTGCGGTCTCCACCAATGTGACACGTAGGGCCGAGATGACAGACTGGACTGGCCCACCTAGCTTCGTTTGCTTGGCCCGTAGGAATATTCTTCTGACGGTTTGAAAAGATGAGCTCTCCATCCTCCATTGAGCGCAGGGGCGCGTTGATAACCAGTTGCTTCACTGGCTCGAAGGAATTGTTGAGTTCCAGAACAATATTGACTCCGAGATTCCCGGCAAGACGCCGTAAGTATAAAGTTTGTAAGAGTTCAAATGCCTGACTTTCACTCTTGTCCGATTCCTTGCAGGTTGCAGCTTGACCCTAATGAAGAGTTCCTCGTGGCAACCGGTAGTATTCTGGTAAGGATTTGTATTTTCCAACACAGTTCGATAAAATAATGTCAATATGTAACCTGTTGCTTTCTCCCTTATTCAGGCGCTGAGAGAAAGTATGAAGTCTTGGGGAATAATACCTCCGGCGGTAAAATCAGGTAAGTCTATTGTGGTGAGGAGGGTTCCCCTTGTTAGTCCCTTTGTTTCACCTTGCTGTCCTTTTGTTTTCCCTTAGGGGCCGGGGTTCGGCAAAGATGCAGTGGAAGCTGCGCCGACCCGTGAAGAGGAATAGTACCCCTGGTGGTAAAATCAGGTAAGTCTATGGGGGGTAACTAATATTCCTCTGTGTATTCCCTTGGCTCACCTTGCTGTTCTTGTCTTCTCCTTAGGCGCCGGAGTGTGGCGGGAACATGCAGGAGGATGCGGTGGAATATGAAGATGCTGCGAAGGCCGGTGAGTTCAGCTTGGCGCTGCAGAAGGCGAGGCGACGCGCATAAAATAACTTCTTTCTTCCAGCTCGAAAGCGCGATGGATTGGGAATTCAGGTAAGGATTAAAGGTATTGCTCTTGTTCTAACCTTTTCTCCTTCTTTCTCCCTTTTTCTAGGAGCTCCAAACTCGAGGCGGGAGTGGCAGAAGGCTCGATGCAGACTTGCAGGCACGGTGAGCGTTATGCTGCTGGATGCAGAATAACGCAAAGCGTGTGCTGCTCTTCGGGCGTGGTTTAAATAGCCTCCAAAGTAGTCCCAGGTAAGTATTCCTCCCCAGCCCCGCCCGAGTAAAACATAGTCCCTAAGTAAAGTAGTCCCTTCCAAGCCTCTTTTGGCTTGGAGCTCTTGCAGCATGGTCTGCATCAGGTAAGTTTGCAGCATGGTCTGCATCAGGTAAGTTTTAATCTATGAGCCTGGCGCCTATGGCGCCAGGACTGACTCTCCATATGAGCCTGGCGCCATAGGCGCCAGGACTGGACCCAAATAGCCCCTAGCAGGGGTTGTTGGGCTTGCTTAGGATAACTTGATGCCTGCTTCCGGGGTTGCTGGACGTGGTCTGGGTCCTCGGGGGTAGGCATCATGACAGCTTACCTTTTGTACATATCTGGCTCTGGAGTGGTTCCTGCTTACTGCTTGATAATCCCTGCCACCAAAGATACTACACATATCATTGCTTCAACCCACAATGCTCCACTGATATTTTATTGAATTAGTGACCAGAAGGAACTCTAATCATAATGCCCGATCTCGAGAGGAATTTTAATGGGAAAGAACATCTTTTAATACACAGAAAGTATCCCTATTGGCAAAGCAAATTACTTTTTTACTCCCTCAAAAATCATTTCACTCCAGGTAGGGAGCAAAATCTGATTAGAGCCCTGCTTTTACCCCTAACATAGGGTGTGAAATTACAGGGCACATAGTAAAGTCATTTGTTTTGCCCACACTTTCGCACCACAGCCTAGATCAAATGTAAATAGAGCCCTGTTGAAGAAAATCACATATATATGCCTTTTAAGTTGATAGCATCAATTCATCAGAGATACAACTGATTGAGTGCCTTCTTCTGTAACTATAGATCCCTCTTCTCTAATTCTTTGTTATCAGTTAAATAAGATGCAGGGAGATGCTAGAGACGATACACACAGAACACATGGTTATATTGAAAAGACCTCAGCAGCTGAGCATGGAAAGAAAAAGAAGGTGCTGTTGTCTAGACGGAGTTAAGTGAAAAAATAATTTTCACTTTACCGAGAAAAAAAAAGATCGATTTCGAAAGACTGCTCTGTGACCACAAGAGCCGTCTTTTTAAATCGAACTGTCACGCCCCTGCTGCAAAGTGCACCCAGGGGCTTACTTGCATGGCGAGACCCAGAGGAGCCGTTGCAGGAGTGTCAGGTCAGGTGAGTACGTATGTGTGGGGAGTAAGTGTGTGTTATGCTGAGAAGGCGATGGTGGGTGGGGAAATGGGGTATTCATGAGGTTAAAACCCCTGATTAACAAGACAACCAGAGGGAGAGGGAGGAGTGGAGAAGGGATCGAATTGCAGGGGCAGTATGTGATATTTCGGCATTTTAAAGCCAACACAAAAAGGGCTGGAAAACACAGTCTTTTTTTTGTTTTTGGTCTTTCAAATGTGGAAATATCACATAGAACCATCTAGAACCTATTCTTTAGCAAACAAGCAACACGTTTCCTTCAGTGTACTGCCGAAACGTCTGCCTTGCTTTTTGAAATATGCTGCTTTGTTCATCACATGCAAGGAGTGATGACCTGTGATGTTCCGCACATACCCTTCCCCAGCCCCTGTACTAGCCTCCAATACTAGTTGAGAGAGCACTGTAAAAAGTGAGGGATTGTAGAAGTAAACATCCACTGGGAAATTTGCAGACCCACAATACTTTGCAAGCAAGGCATATTTAATGCCTCAACATATTATGTACATTTTTAAGAATGTCATAACTCTGCATGTATACAATTCTTTTGCAGTGCATACAAGATTGTTTGCAACATACCCCACCCTTATATCATTGTTTAGGATTACACAAGTGTTCATTGAAACTGTTTTTGTATAGCACCGAGTAACCATATAATGTGTGAAGATCCATCCCCAAGGCAACTCTGAACAGTTGAAAATGATGCAGATTGTGTGAAAATCATTCTCCTGTCTGAATATCCAGTGCCCTGATAATATGGATGAGTAATTTGAGGCATATTCCATACCCATTATTCCTTGTAGCCAAATGATATTGCAATGTTGCTCTCCACTTATAGGGTAATGATAGCAATGCTATAGTAGGAGATGCTGAGCATCACATTCGTCTTCTCAAAATCCTTAAAGGGCAAATTAATATTTGAGTGTTTATAATGCGTTAACTTGGAAGGGGGCCGCTTCAAGGCACTTGTGTGACATATGTACAAAGAAGAGGAAGTATTTGATAAGTTTACACATCCGAGTAGCCTGCTTACTTACAGTCCGTATCTGATATTTGAGCTGGTAGTTCGATTATATATTGTGGGTGACTCTTTCGGTAAGGCAAAATGAGTAACAGAAATTCTGGCGCATGAACATTATTCATATTACAACAAACATGAAACAAGTGGATGTAGCTACACGTCTGCTAACCTTTCGCAGAGCCAAGAGAGGAAGCGTCAAGGTTGTCCGGTAGTATGTCAATGTGTTCTGGGGCAGAAGTTAGTCATAAGGTGAAAGTGTGGTAGTCAAGTTTAGGAGTCATGGGTGGGGAGGGAACATTATTTGGTTATTGTGTGCAGGCATATCTTGGTTAGATTCTTCTGTTCATGGAGCCAGTTTTTCATATTAATTTTTAACCTCTTGTGTGTGTATTTTGCTGTTAGGGATTTTAGTTCTTTAAGGTCACCCTTGCAAATGAGCAGAATATCAAGAATAGTTGCTTATTTTAAGAGAGAGAACATTTCAGGTAATTGCTGTGGCTTGTGCCTTATTAAATCTATTTGAATAGGTGAGAATTGTCTGTGTGTGCTGCTGAAATTCTTCTGGGCGGCACCCAGAAGGAAGCTGAGCAAGCGCACATGCGCACAG
This sequence comes from Ambystoma mexicanum, assembly GCF_040938575.1. NCBI lineage: Eukaryota > Metazoa > Chordata > Amphibia > Caudata > Ambystomatidae > Ambystoma > Ambystoma mexicanum. The sequence goes on from NC_090937.1 coordinate 278,739,587, forward strand.
CTTAGAGGGAACATTGGTCTCCACTTGGGACATGCGATTGGATGAATACGCTGCCTTTTTGGCTGACTTTAAGGCTATGTTTGATAGACAAGACATTGTCTATGCCGCCCAGGAGAAGTTACTTCACTATCAACAAGGAAATCAGGATATGTTAACTAACGTGACAACATTCAAACAACTAGCCAGAGAAGCAGATTGGTCACCTAATGCCTATTTTACTCTCTTCAGGGGGGACTTAAATGAAGAGATAAAGGACAAGTTATCCAGGGTAGTGAGACCCGATGGTTATCAAGCTCTCCCTGATTTAGCTCTTCAAGTCGACTTTCGTGTTCAAGAAAGGAAGGCAGAGAAAAGGCATCACTGACTACCAACGACAGAATCAGCCCCGTCATTTCCTGTTCCTCAGGGATCTTCTACAGCTTCCTTTGTCCATTGTCTTCCGAGGAGAGAAACCGTAGGATCGAAATGGGTCTCTGCCTATATTGTGCTTCATCAAAACATATAGTCCGATTGCACCCCCTCAGCGCTCGGGAAACACCAGTCCCCGTTCTTGAGTGGAGCCAGGAAACAGGGAGATAAAAACAGCTGCTTTCTTTCTACAACCTTGGATGCTTCTCTACGAACCTCTTCAGTGGTTCTACAAGTCACTCTACAGCCAGACGTTGGAGAAATTCTGGCAGTCCATTTATTTATTCATTTATTTATTTTTGTATTTATTTTTCCCTTGTTAGGTGCTTATAGAGGAAGTAAATACTGTTTCAAAGTGCCCACAGTGCAACAGGAAGGGGACAAGGGGATGAGAAACAATTGAAATACATACAAAATATTAAATACAGTGGGGGGAGAGACAAACCTACTATGCCTTATGAGTGTTCAGAACGTGCAAGTGCAGAAGGGAGCGGGGTATGGTATAGGTGCTGGGGTGCTCGTGGGGGAGCAACAGGTGAAGTGCAATGTAAGGTAAGTGCAAGCCTCCAAGGGTGGAAGTTGAGCCGAGGCAAGTGCTGAGGATAGATAGAAGCTGGGGGCCATTCGGTGTGGGAGGTCAGGGCCCTGAGGATGCATAAGGGCCCTGAACACCGAATAAACAACTGTGAGATTAGCAGAGGAGAGAGAGAGGGAATGAAGAGGTAAAGACGAAAGTCTTGAGGTGCTTCCGGAATTTAAGAAAGTCCTGCTCAAGTCGAAGAGGGAGGGGGAGGCTGCTGCAAAGAAGGGAGCCAGCTGAGGAAAGCGATCAACCTCCTGCCTCTGTTTAGTGAAATTATTTACATGCAAAGAGTTGGTGCCAGAGGAGCGCAGATGTCTAGAGGGGGGAATATTTAGTTAGAGAGAGTTGCTGATAGTGTGGTCGCCGGCCACAGACAACCTTGTGGATGATAAAAGAAAGATTTTTAATTTAATCCATGAAGCAACCAGGAGCCAGTGAAGACTTTTTAGGGCAGGAGAGATGCGGTCCCTGGGTTTGAGGCCAAAGATAAGTCTTGCTGCCCTATTCTGGATTACCTGGAGGGGGTCGCAGAGTGGAAGAAGGTAGATTCAGGAGGAGGCTATTGCAATAGTCAAACCTAGAGAGAAAAAGGGCTCAGGTAACATTGAGCTTCTGGGGGAAGGTGAGAAAAGGTAGAATTCCTTTGAGAAAGAAGAGCTGAAAGTGGGACTTCGTGGCAATGTCCTGAGTGTGAGGGAGGAAGGAGGGAGAGGAGTTAAAGATGACTCCAAGGTTTCTGGCTTCAGAAGAGGGAGCAGGGAAAGAGCCAATGGAAGAAGGCCAGAGTGAAGTGAATAAGTTGGGAGCAGGGGTCCCAATGGGAACGATCTCTGTTTTGCTGTTACTGAGGCAGAGATCATGTGTGTACCAGGCCTGGATGGCAGAAAGGCAGTCAGGGATGATGAACGGTGCAAGAGGGTCAGCAAGGAGTTTGAAGAAGAGTTGTGTGTCATCAGCATACAACTAGAGGTTGGGGGAGAAGGAGGAGAAGAGGAGTGCCAGCTGAGTAAGGTAGATGTTAACGAGCCATGGTGAGAGAATAGAGCCCTGGGGAACACCACAGGTGGAGAAGGAAGTAGGAGAGGAGATGGTGCCCAGGATAACTTGGGAGGAGCAGTCAGTTAGGAAGGAGGTCAGCCAGTCCAGTGCCTGCTGCGCGATACCAAAGAGGACAGAGTGGTTGACTGTGTCAAAAATGCAGAGGAGAGATCAAGAAGGATGAGGGCAGCAGAGGAGTTGGAATTGAGGGATGCGAGCAGTACTTTACGGGTGTTTAGAAGAGCGGTTTCTGTGCATATGGATGCTCGGAATCCAGATTGATGGTCGTGGAGACCACCAAAAAGTTCAGTGTGAGAATTGAGTTAGGACAGGGCCAACTTCTACAGCAGTTTTCCCAGGAAGGGGGTGATGCAGATAGGGCAGTAGTTGGCTGGAAAGGAAGGGTCTGCTGATGGTTTTGTAAGGCGAGGGCGCACAACAGAGGGCTTGAGGGAAGAGGGAAAAGAACCAGTAGCAAAGGAGTGGTTAGAGAGATCAGCGAGTGCATGTGCAAGAGAGCTAATGTTGTCCTTGATGGTTCTGGGTCAGCAAGGGGAAACCTGTTTGGAAGAGACCTTCATGGAGCGGACAACTCTGGTGACTTCTGCCAGTGAGACAAGGGCGAAGAAGGAGAACAATCATTGAACCCATTACTCGTCTCCTAAAGAAAAACACACCCTATGTTTGGTCTTCCAAGCAGAACACAGCTTTGTCTTGTTACTTGTGTAAAAGAAAGTTTATGGAAGCCCCCATCCTTTGTCAGCCCGATACCACCAAACCCTTTTTGGTAGAAACAGATTCTTCTCAGGCTGCCATAGGGGCGGTCCTGAAACAAGTCCCAGAAGACTCCGAAGAACACCCAGTGGCGTACCTGTCTAGAACCCTCACTGACTGTGAAAGACACTATCTAGTCTTGGAAAAGGAGCTATTAGCCATCAGACAGGCCTTTCTAGAGTGGCAACACCTCTTACTGGGATCTAGTCATCCTGTTCAGATCAGAACTGATCACAGGAACATTCAAGTGCTTCAGTCCCTGGAATGCCGGAATAGCGAATAGCAGACAAGCCAGGTGGGCCTATTTGTTTGCCCAAATTCATTTTCACATCACCTATATTCCAGAAAGGCAAAATCTGGTGGTGGGTGCTCTTTCTCGAAGGCCAAATTTGCAGAGAAGCACTGCCATCGAGTACCCCATGATATTCCCAGCAAAGGTATTTCTTAGTTATGTCAATACGTTTCTGGAACGTGTTCATCAAGAAACTATTAACTCTCAGGAGTGGAAGGCATTACCTCAATCCAATCCTTGGGGACTTTGCAAAAAAGCTGGGTTCCTCATAAAAGGATAGTGTCTATTTCTAACCTCCACATCAATTCAAGAAGCCGCTCTTCAATTGTGCCATGACTCGCCACCTGCCGGACATCTGGGCGTATCAGCCACTTCACACACCATTCTCACATCACGTACGGTCTTGTCTGGTCTGTGCCCAGAACAAGTATTCCCATCATAAACCACTTAACCTACTACATCAACCTTCGGTACCTTCAATACCATGGCAGTCTATTGCCACCAATTTCATTGTGGATTTACCACTTTCCAGGGTCTGTACCACAATTATGGTTACCACTGATCTGTTTTAAAAAATGGCACACTTTACTTAACTGGCAAAACTTCCCTCAGCTTCCGAGATGGACCATGTTTTCCCAACATAGGTATTTTGTTTGCATGGTTTGCCATCCACCATCATCTTAAACCGAGGGAGTCAATATATTTCCTGATTCTGGGCCAAGTTGAGTCAACTGCTGGGTATTAGGAGAGCGATGTCATCTGGCCACCACCCCCAAATGGCATTACTGAGGGAGCCAATCAGACACTCAAACAATTTATTCGATGCTTTTCCACTCAAGTGAATGACAATTGGGTTACTCTTATTCCCATTGCTGAGTTTGCCTACAATAACACTGACCATTCCTCTCTGAAGACCAGTCCTTTTCATTGCACCTATGGTTACCATCCAAGAGTCTTTCCTTCTGCTCCTTGCAGCTCTTTTACCGTACCATCAGGAGACAGCTACATCGCCAACCTAACTACAGTTCACAGACAAGCTAAACACCACCAGTTTAAAGCCAACGAGTCGACCAAACTGGATGCCGACAAGAAACGCCTGGATTATCCTCCCTTCTCAGTGGGTAAATCAGTCTGGCTATCCTCTAAATACCTCTGCAGACACCTATGTCCTAGCAAACTCTCACCCCATTATTATTATGGGCTGTTTCTTGTTGACAAGGTGATACATCTGGTTGCCTTCCGCTTTCGCTTACCTTTATCCTGGAAGAGAATCCATCTGGTATTTCACATGTCCTTGTTGAAACCACATCCTTCGTCCTCAGGATGGCTGTTGTTCCTCCTATTATGTCTACTGACCAACAGGTGGAATACAAGGTCACCAGGCTGTATAATTCCCTGTACAGAAGGGGACGTCTGCAATATTTGGTGGAGTGGAAGGGCTATCATCCCAGTGAACGATCATGGGAACCGGCCTCCAACATTCATGCCCTGTTGTTCCTTCATCGATTTTATCATTTGCACCCGGGCAAACCCGGTGGGGCCGGATTTTGAGGAAAGCAGGCTGTCCTGAAAGGCAGACCTTGGTCCCTGTGGTCCTCTTGGAGGGTGTCATCCCAGACTGCGGGTGCCATGTTTTTTTTCTTCCAACATGGCAGAATGTTATTCAGTTCAGGACCGACATGAGCATTCTAGTGTTCCAGTTGGAGACGCTCTACCTGCAGTCGGTGAATAATGTTTACATATACCGATCGCAGAAGCTATGGCTCTGAGTCTCAATGCTTGGCATGCCCGTACCTTGCTCAGTGCTTCTTGTTTATCCTTCCTCCCTGGTCTTGTTCCTTTCCCGCTTGCTTGCCTTTCCTTTCTGCTGCTGCCTTCTGAAGTTCTCCTCCCCCGATCTCTCTAACTTCCTGGGTAATACTCGTTCCTTCTGCCGCTTGCAGTTTGGAGATGAGTTCCGGTTCTTACCTTAATTCATTGGCGAACTGTTACCAACCAATCACAGGTTTTTTCTTCCTTCAGGAAGGTTTTTGTCCTGTGCACCTTTGGCATTATCTCCGGAGGTCACCCAGCCTGAGAGCATCCTCCAGGCAGGCTAGTGCCTGGGAAGGCTTGCCCCTTTCTTCATGATACTAGAACAAAATAAAAGAAGTGAAAGGAAAAGGCCCATCGTAAAACATCTCGTGAATCACAGGTGAGCCCTACCAGTGAACTTGCGGATTCCGACAAAAAGGGTACAAAGTAGACCAAACAAAATTGCAATATTGCCAGCAGGAGGTACTGTACTTGTGACAGTTGATTTCAGTGAATGGCAAAAGAGTAACCCCAGAGCGAAGAGCAGCAGTGCACGCTACACCCCAGGCAGTGACAGTGAAGGATATACAGACATTTCTTGGCCTATGCAATTATTGTAGAGCATGAATCTTTGATTACACATCATACACTAAACCACTGCGTCAGGCCCTCAAATAAGTGCAGCATACAAAAAATACGATTATCTGGACTGTTGAACTGGTCACTAAGTTTTAGGAGCTTAAAGATGGAATTTCCACCGCCCCAGTATTGGCTACTCCTGATTATACATAAGAGTTCTATCTCGTCTCAAAGTCTAATAGTCAAATGATGAGCGCTGTACTGACACAACACAGTACAAGGGGGCATAAACCTTTGGCCTATTACAATTGCATGTTAGATTCTGTTATGCATGGACAGTTCCTGTGCGAACAAGCATTGCCTGCTGCTGCCTTTGCTATTGAGAAGTCTGCGACTATTGTCATGGGATCTTCACTAACATTGTATATGGAGCACGTGGTTTTTGCGATATTAGAAAGATCCAAATCCACTCTGACCACACAAAGGGCTTCTGCATATGAAGTAATACTGTAAAGCCTGTCTATTCACATTGTTCATTGCAAGACAGTGAACCCAGCTACCTTTTTGACTGAACCTGTTACTGACGATGACGAGGTACATTATTGTGTTACCTATGAAGGTCCAAAAGATGGTATGCCTAAGGCATGCAACTACGCTCTTGATGAAGAGAGGTATATTTTGTTGACGGGTCTTCAATTATTGACCAGGAGACAGGTTAGAGGCTGCCAGGTCATTATTCAGCACAAGCAGCAGAATTAATTGCCCTCATTGAAGTGCTTGAGCCAGCACAGTATACTCGGACTCAGCGTACATTACAACAACTGTTCATTCAGGACTGTCAAGATGGATGAGGAGAGGGTTACGTAGGGCAGATGGATCCCCCATAAAGCATGCAGCTTTGTTAGACAGACTGATTGCTGCGCTTGCACAACCCATGCTCGCTGCAATAGTAAAGTGCGCAACCCACACCAGCGGCGTAGACTTTGTCTCCCTGCGGAACGAAGCGGCAGACACCACAGCGAAGCAGGCCACTTATTTGCGTGTACTAGAGATTTGTGAAAATGGAGCTACAGTTGCAGGTGCCATACATGGCCCTCCTCGTTACAGAAATGATTGAAATACAAGGCCAGGCCCCACAAAGTTAAAAGTTAGTGTGGCAAAAGAGAGGGTGCCCACAATCCCCAACTGACTTGGTGTGGAGACAAATGAGTAAAGGGAAGGTAGTGATGCCTCAAGCATTGCCATTGGTGGTGTTCGACCAGCTCCTCTATCCCACCTACGTATCTAAACAACATATTGCAGCAGATATTCAGGAAGATTGGTATGTGCCTAACATTCAAAAATTGTTATCCTTGTTCACATCCAGCTGTGCGGTGTGCCAGACTTATAGTACAGGACAAACTTTGAAGATATTAAAAGGCACTTTGCCATGCCCTATTGGTCCATTCTGTGATTTGCACATAGATTTTGCTGATATGGGAGAGAGGTGTAATTCTTTTTGGTACTTGATAGTGGTTTTATGTCCTTTCTCCTGTTGAATTGAGGCTGGTCCCATGTACACATCCTGATGCCAAATCGGCTGCCAGGTTTTTGGTGAGAGAAGTGTTTACCCAATGGGTAGTGTGCGATACCCCTAGGATCGATAATAGCACCCACTTCTTTAATTAGTAATTTAAAGAAATTGCAGCTCTTTTAGGAATCAAGCATAAGCGCTGCTTCATTTATCAGACACGGGCCAACAGAATTTTAGAGAGGATGAACGGTCTGCTCAAAACAAAATTGTCCAAGTTGTGTGCAACACTGAAAAGGAACTGAGTGCATTGTCTCCCATTGGCCTTGTTCATCTTAAGGACTCAGCCCTGTAAGGACCATCACCTCTCGCCTCATGAGATTGTGATGGGGAGACATATGCACATGCCATTAACCCCTGTGTGGAGTGCTTGAGATGCTCACGGGGCTGCGTCAATCCTGGGGGGTGAATTTAATTCATATTTGACTCAGTTAACAAAGTGTTTTAAATGCCTTTCTCAACAGATTGCTCCACGGTGATCAGAAGACACTGATAACAGCTCTGCACAGGGAATCTGCAAGCTTGCTACCATTGCAATTGTTTCCTAATGACAAAGTTTATATTGTATTGTATTGTATTCATTATTTATATAGCGCTCTTTCCCCATTTGTATGGCCTCAATGAGCTTTGTGATTGGAACACCCTCGGTGACCACAGTCAATGCGTAGGAGTTCCAAAGAGTTAAGATAAAGAGATGCTTGTATGCATTTTTGCCGGTTTAGGACTTAGGTGGCTGGCGAGGCTCCAGTGAGCAGTTTTGTGCGTAGGTGGTGTGAACCCAGTTGGTCTTTATACTGTAGTATATGCTACTGCCCTTGCTGTTAAAGTATAGGAACTGCATTATTGAGTACTTTTGTCAGATGTTCAAAAAGCACCACAAAACATGCTCCCACCTGCAAGTATTTTGACTGAATGTTTTTGAATCACTGTCATTGGTTCATTAATTTTGTTGTTGTTTTAAGCAACTTACAGCAGTATCAATTGTGTTATTTGTTTTTCTTGTTTTTCCTTTTTGGATTTTTGAAGAGATTTCTTTTTGTTTTAATATTTTTGACTGTTTGTTTAGTAAAAATATTAGATTATGGGACAATATTAGAGATGTGTATTCTGCCTGTACTTCTAGTGTCAGGCTGTATTTACTTATGAGTGGGTTTGCCTTTGGATTGTTTATATACATATTCAGTGCTGCTATATGGGTAGACCATACAAGGGGGGAAGGGGTAAATGTAGTAGTAATATCACAAAGGAATGTACATGTTCACATTTTTGACACATTTCTTGAAGCTACACCACCAAATGATGAATATCTAACCACAGTGGTAAACTTTAAGTGAATGAAAATACAGGATACTTTATTATGGGATTTAAAAATATGAGTGAAAAGGGGTTTGGAGGAGGAAAAAGAGTATGATCAGTACAAAGGAGTAGTGTTTGATGCAATATCCTATGTGCACCACCCAGAGTTTAACAATATGTGGTATAGCCATTTGAACTCAGTGGGGAAACAGAGGTACAACAGGAGCTGTTATGTCTTCTCCCTCATCCGCCATGCATCAAGATCACCCAAATGTTAGTACCCCAGGAGATATCACCCTTAGAGGCTCATTGGTCCTCATTATAACTTTGCCCGTCCGGAAACAACAGCTTAAGCTTACCGGCACCATTGTTTCCAGACCGGCAAAGTACAAGTCTGAAGGGGTGTGCCCTCCCGCCTGGTAGGTGTGACTTGCCGGGCGGACTGACACCCGCCAACAGACTTTCACGATGCTTCCGTGTTCCCCACTCCATAGAGTCCTGTAGGACTCTATGGATTGGGGAACAACACAGTTACCAGCGTTTGACTTACCGGCAGCCGGGGTTGTAATGCCCCAGTGTTACTGGCAAGCCTGGTGCCGGTAACAATTTATGGGTCTGGTGGCTACCTGCCAGTTTTACCGGCGCAGTTACCACCGGACCCGTAATGAGGGCCAGTGTCTGGTTCACTTGGCGCTGGGGTTTGAAGTCTATTCCAGGTGCACAAATACATGTTGTACTAATGGACAAAGATGAAGAAAAGTGTGCAAAGGATAACAATGCCCCTCAATGTAGCCCTATCCTATGTTGAAATTGGATGGAGTATTGATCATATCAAACAGATGGGAGAAGGCAGTGGTGAGCTATGCAGCAGGGGGGTTGGCATGGTTTGGAGAAGATGTGATATGAAACATTAATAAGAACTGCTTCGAGATATGGTCTGCACACATCTCTAAACTAACATGGATTGAAGGATGTGAAACACCAGTAAAAGTGCAATCAGGGGTTGAATACAAGTTTTGCTTTCAAGGGCATCACCACACAGGAGTTAGTGGCATGTGCACAGAACTGTTCTAGTTGGCACTGACACTAAGTGCAATAAGACATTTTTCATTCCAGATCTTGCAAATGGAACATCTGCATTGATGGACATGTACTGGGTATGCAGTCAACAAGCATACCTTCACCTTCCACGCTTTGGCGAGGCACCTGTGCATTGACAACTATGCACTCAGCTATCCTGGTCGTGCCAAAAGTACACTTCACAATGGCATCTGAATGTGAGGTGGTGCAGTCAATCTCACCATCTATGCACTTGCCACCAGCTGCCACCAGCACCTACCTTGCACTTGCCACCAGCTGGCCCTATTTATTTATTACTTTACGCCACTTACCTTGTACTGCACTTCCCCTCCTCCCCTTCCCCTTGCACTTTTTCCCCTCCCCCACCCCTGCACTTGCGCGATCTGAATGACACCTGGCTTAGTAGGATCGTTGTCTGTCTCCCCTTGTTCCTCCCCTCCCTGCCTCGTCGCGCCTTGAAACACCTGTGTATAGGCGCGTTACAAATGCCATATCATATCTATCCAACCCCCCCCCCAGGTGAAGATGAACAAGCGGTCATTGCAGCTGAGAAGGAAGAGATTGAACTATTTGTCGGAAGAACTGTCTAAACTGCTCAAAGCAATTCCAGATAAGTACTGGCTGTACGCAAAAATGGAAATATTTTTAGCCTCCCTCATGTCTACAGGAATGCAGGCTGCAATGAATGCCAAGTGGCTGCAAATTGTTCGGTGGGAGGTGATCTAATTGGTGAATTACACTGAACAAGGCCTCAATGCGATCAAAAGTTAACTGAGGGTGATCCGGCTGATGACGCTTCAAAATGGATTTGTTGTAGATCTCCTAAAGGCGATGGAAGGGGGTGTGTGCAAGACGATTGGGTTGTCATGTTGCAGGTACATACCCCCAAATGATGCATAGAACATGTCCCTGTTGCGTATCATAGGGGCCTTGCATACATTGAAGACCGGAATGGAAAATTAAGCAGGTGTGTAACCCGAAGATCGTTTGACACATTGATCTCATGGGCACCGTCCTGACCTAGTGAAGATACTAGTTCTGATTGTGGTGTTCCTGTTGGTGGTGTTCTGCACATGCCAGATGATGCTCTTATGCTGTGTCAAGACTATCCCGAGGCGTGCAAAAATAATGGTTACTATTTGGTAGCTCTCCCGGGCACAAAAGAGGGGCATGCTCAAACTGAGAATTTGAATAAGTCATGTATGGTTAGAATTGAACAACCCCTTCACTCCCCAGGGCACACACATCACTTCCACCAGATGCTGAGAACTACACTGAGCAGGGGATAGATTTAGCGGGCGATGGGGATAGCATATATCCTACATGTACTCCAGAAAAGTATGCAAGAGACGGAGGTAGTCTCCGTCATGTGTGTAGGGCATTAGTCCCTAAGACCTAAGGATGAAGCGGATGAGCAACGTGAAAGAGATAAGTTAGTTAATGAAGAATTAACTAAAGGGGGTAATGTTGGGATGCGCGTTCAGACCAGCGCCCCTCCTAAACGATTTAGATTACGAAAAATATATTAAATTACGGAAATGATCTTAGGATGGTGTACGGGTATGGGGGGGTGTTATGGGAGGATAATTGACGGGAGTAGGAAATCATAAAGGGGAAGTTCATCAGTAGTGTTACAATTGAGTAATGTAGGATATAGTATGCATATATACACGACAGTCATAACATGAACTAACACTGCATCTACAAGTAGGCCTGAATCCTCGAAAGGTTGTGTTTTCACAGAAACACAGAACAACAAGGCCTTATCCCTCACCTCACCTTTGTTTTTCAGTTCCCAGATGCGGCAAAGAACACACATATGCCTCCACATCAGTTAGGCCTTTGAACTAATTGGTAGGAATGTGTGTAGCCACAGAAGTGAAGGGCTGCAGCCTAGTACCAAGGTTGTATTCCTGAGAGCGAAGGCAGAGGTCTCAGGATGTCAAAACATGAACCAAGATTTAAGGCATTAGCGCCCCCCGCCCAGAATGACAGCCACTCCACTTGAACAACCAGATGTGCAGGGAAATGGGCTCTAAATCCTTTGTGAACTGGATTGATTAGTGGGATGCTAGGCTCACTCGCAGGGAAGGGAACCGATAACAGGGGACAACAGAAAATGACATGATCTCTGTTTTGTGCCAATTTAGAGCTAAGAATGATGCCCATAAAGTGGGGGGGCATTATGGAGGTGCCAACGTGTCTGGGATAAGAAAAGGGCTGCTTTGTCCGCAAGGACCAGGCTGTCTTTGAAGAGTCCCACTGAGTTCACATTGATAACCATGCATGTCATGTGGTTATGATAAAAGGTAGGGTGGTGCCAGTTGATGTTGACCAATTGCTTTACAGCATTCCATGATGGACGAGGACATCACCCACGTGTGGTGAAGATGAGCGAGAAGACAGCGGAACCAATTGGAGAATGGTCTATATGTAATCATTAGCATGTATATAGGCGGTAGCCAATGAAAGTGGGGGATTAACACTGCATATCGATTACATTATGGGTGATGATTTGTGTGTTCATAGTTCGAATTCTGTATGGAAGATGTCAGAGAGCTCTGTGACAGTGGACTTATCTGTCGCCTTTTCTTTTTGTATACAAAATAAAACTCTCGTCCTTCTCAAAAGTGGGTACACCTAGTCTAGAGACATCCTCTGTTCTCCATTTCAGTTTGCTTCCCGTCTTGCGGTTTCTCCAGGGAGGGATTCGCTCGCCTTCATGGTTTCCCTCTTCAGTTTTGAATGGGTTCTTCCCAATCAGGTTTCGGGAAAAACTAGACTGTTCATTCACATTCTCATGAGTGCTCTCTATGCTTCCGCACTTCTTCCTTGTCCCAGTACTGATCTTGTGGTCTTCCAGTGAGTCAATTGTTCTCTCCATCGTATTAGTACTTAAGGGATACTTGGAGTCCACACTGTTCCTTGTCCCAGTACTTCTTATATCGGTGGTATGGTAAAAACATATAGGAACACTAGGAAAAGTGTTGGTAGAAGGGGGGTAGGAAGATGTATCAGGGGTGGTGGGCTTTGGGGATACCATGGTCTCCCCAGGTCATCACTAATCCCATAGGGGACTTCCCTCCCCATGAGATCCACCCACTGAGTATCACCCCTAGGGGGACTATCAGGTAGTGGCCTCACCTCCCTGGCCTCGTGGGAAGGTGCTCCCTCTGGGGAAGAAATGGCATCCAGGGATTCATCACACTATGTACACTTCACTGTTTTTATGGTGCATTGGGGAGGGGTTGGAGTCCTGGGGTTCTGGGACCCTCCAACCATTCAGTGTGACAGTGCGACCTTATTCATGGCTGGTACATGTATTGGGCGATTCTGAGGACCATTTGCGGCCATTGCGTGCCCAAGGCATAAATTACTTTTCAAAAATGGATTAGCAGAGTTTGCTAATTTAAATGTTTTTGATTAGCAAAAACACCCATTTGATTAGCAATTTTGTACTAATATTGTTAATGTCACTTAATGTTATTTGTACCCAAGACATGAAATGAGCAACGATTCAGCAGTTTTGCTTACAGCTGAAATAAGACATTAGTGAGGAGTCAGGCCTTGCAAATTCTTTAATCTTCAGCTAGACACGCAGGTCAGGTAATTTAGCTTACCTATTCAGCCTAAGAGACATGCACTCGACCCATAGCAACGGAGGACAACATATGTATAATGTGATTTCTGTAAAATGGTGCATGTCACTACAAACCCACTTTATGTTTGGCACACTGCTGCCACCCAGAGTCCAGCCATGCACAGTGAAACTTTTATTTGACATTTACTGCAAACAAAGTAGATGTTAAATACAAGCTTCAAACATCTCTTGTAAATGCTACTCGCCCTTCGTAAAATCTACTCGACTGAGTGGGGGAAATTACTTTGCGACCCATAGGTGCATGAATGGACACAGATAAATAGATTTGATAAAAAAAGGCTCTGAAAACAGTTTGCCCGGCTGTCTCCTGTAGGTGGTAATATATATTACAATCATAAAGTAAAGCAAGCTCTAGAGGTGGCTAACTACAGTGTTTGGTATTGCAGTAGATCTACAGACTGGATGGATCTATTGATCGCTACTTTGCGCAAGCATTTAGTTCACTTTGTGTATTTATTATGTAAGAGGAAAGAAAGAGACTAAGCAGAGTGGATTGCGTAGCAGGCAGAGAACTGGATAAACTAGGTGGAATATTGTAGTTAGTGGTTATCGCACTTTCAGGGTCCCTGGATTAAAGCAACAGAGTGAAAATATAGAATGTCAAGGAATATGGGTTCGATCATGGGTTGAGCACCAGTTGCAAGTTGTATATAACCTGCAGGTTACATAACTAGGTTTTCCATCAAACGCATGTGATCATGTGATAATGTACATTTTTAATTGTTCACTAGTCAACCTGATGCATCTTCCCCAACAAAGTGAAATATAGTTGACACTATGAAATTCAGATAGACTGAACTAAACTTTGCTGTAAAGCATGGGTCGTTGCAAGGTTTTACAGTCTTAATACTGTAATTATGTATTATTTAACAAGTTACATTTTAGGAATGGAATTGAATGACAATCTTTTTAAAAGATATAAAGTTGACATATACTTGTCTTTGCCAGACAGGATATAAAAAAGCTTAATAAAAAAATCATCCCAATTACTTCTGCTTTGCAATAATTTGAAAAGAAAATGTGTGCACTCCTACACATGCATTTGGCACGTAAGAGTGGATGGAGGATAAGATTACTACTTTACTTTCCTTCCATTAGCACTTGAAGTGAACAGAGAAAAGGGGGTGAAGAGAGCACCAACGGCAAGAGACGAATGCAGGGCGAGTTATGCTTTCATTGAAGAGGGCAACTTAAATAGCTAACTTTGCTACACACGTGTTCATTTGATTAGCAAAACTTCAGCATTGCATAGCAAATTGCTATGCAACACTGCTTATTTTATGCCTTGCATGCCCTATTTATTTTCTGTCTGTAAGACCTTTTGGAAGGAGTTATTTTTTGAGGACTTTTGGCTGTATTTTATGTGGACCTTGAACTTGTAATAATCTGAGTGCAGCTGTATTTCACAGTATTTCTGGGATAGCTCTGAATTTTCATTGTCAGACTTCTGATGGCAGTGTTTGACCCTGAATAAGGTGGTCGGTGAAAACTCTGGTGTTGGTCAAATATTGCCATTTGTACCACTAGTACCCAACTCATAAAGACCTCTATGCTCTTTAGGAACAAACGAGTGGTGGTGATGCAGACACAGCAATATCAACAGAGTAAACATGAGGGAACAGTGAATCCACACTGTGCTCAGCACCGTCTGACACATTGGAGGGCATGCAATCCTGCAGGTGCACAAGTTTAGGATGCATGTTTGATTTGCTTCAGCCATGCCACAACAAAGGCAGAATGATACCATATCTATGCTATAGTGCCTTGATATGATTGGATGGACAATCACTGGAGCACTGGGTGATTTTGGCTCTTGCATGGCGTCATTTGCTGATGTTTTTTTCTGACTTGGAGGCCATTTCACACGTGTCTTCCCTGTGGTTTGTCCCTGTCAAAGGATGGAAGTGCCACAGACAGGACAAGGGAGGGTACTGTCCTATGTGCAGGTGCAGTGCAGAATCCATCCTTAACATGGCCCTTTATTATCGTACACGCATGTACTTTCCATATACATTCCCTGAGGATCATGCATGCCACCTTGAACATGCACAAAATGCTTGAAGGGTTATAGAAACACTTTATCATCTATTGATGGAATGCCATGTGTTAACCCCCGACGTGTATTACATTTTAATGATTTGATCCAGGCACATGGATCTCTATTGCGGTGGCTTAGTTCGGCAATACATCTTCACTTAAAAATCAAATGGATGGAGACTTCCTGAGTTACGCTTTTTAAAAGAATTATTCCCATGATGGATTCTTGATTAAAGGAGACTTTATTAAATCATAGTATGGATTTAGGTGTTTTTAAAAAGATTTAAATTATAACTTGTTAAAACGTTTTTAAAGCTGCTGTGTAAACTGAAATGTTTAATAATGTTTTACCTTCTGATGTGTTGATGAATTGATAGTAATGAATGTCTGTGTATTCTGTATTTTCCAATTTAATCTTTTTTATGCTTATGTTTCAGAAGTGATATAAAGATATTGGGCCTCACTACGGGTCCGACGGTAACCCTGCCGGTGCTACCGGCGGGTTGCCGCCGCAACCGTAATAATTTACCGGTGCCTAACTTCCTGCTGCCACCGGGCTATTACAAGTCTGGTGGTCGGGAAGTCAGGTGCCGGTACATTTGCTAATTCCCATTCCCATAGAGTCCAATGGGACACTATGGGAGTGGGGACACAGGAGCACCGGCACCGTTAGCAACGGTGCTGCTGCTCCCGCGACATGTCTGCCTACCGTGGCTGCTGAGCCCGGCAGGGTCAGACCTGTCGGGCACAGTGGCTCCGGCAGGAACCCTTGTTTCCAGACCGGCAACATTATAATGAGGCCCATTGGGCCTCATTACAGGTCCGGCAGTCCCTGCTGGTGCTACCGGCAGGTTGCCGCCAGACCTGTAATATTTTATCGGCGTCTGACTTTCCAGTGCCACCGGGAGGTTACAAGTCCGGCGGCCCAGGAAGTCAGGTGCCAGTAAAATGTAAGTCCTCATTCCCATAGAGTCCCATAGGACTCTATGGGAGTGGGGACACGGAAGCAGCGGCACCGTTGCTAACAGTGCCGGTGCTTCCGTGACTGGTTTTCCTACTGTGGCCGCTGCGCCCGGCAGGGTCAGACCTGTCAGGCATAGCATATCCAGCAGTCAGACCTTGTTAGGGAGAATTCTCTGTTAAGGCTAATTTCCCAAACCTAGTGAGTCCCCCAGCAGCTTTTCTGGATTTTTTGGCGTTTATTTTTTTCTCCTGCTAAGAGTGAGACTCTTTTTTTCCCACTCTTAGACATGATTTGAGATATCCTTTGACTTTGTATGTGTTTTATGGGCTATGGGGTCTTTTACTCCATAGGGCTTCATGTGTTTTTGGTATGTGTGTTACACAGCACCCTCCGTGCCGTAATACAGGGGTGTCATAGTGACCCCCAAACATAGACTCCGTACCCTGGGACTGACTAATGTCTCCCAGGGCATGTAAAGTCACCATTGGCTTTACTAGTCCTAAATTGTGAACAGAACCAGTACAAACCATCATATTGTGGGTGTACTGGTAGGGGCAATTTGATTGCCCCTGGGTCTGTTGTTCGAGGGTCACTGTCTAGTCCCCCCTGAGCGAGTTTTGGCTGGTGGCAGTGGATACTACTTTTTATATTCAACCGCGAATATATTCATACGGGATTTTCCCATTGTTCGAGGCTAATACTTTTTAACATAGCCTCAAACATACCGCCGGTTTATTTATTTAATATTAATTCACCAGTTGGTATTTTTTGCCAGAACTAGGTTCCAAAATGGCGTTTGTGTTCGCTTCTGTGACTCCAACCCAAGTTGAGCCCTTTGTTCCACTTTTTGGCGGGCTTCTCCACAGAAGCCTCCAAAAGTGGTGCCACTCTGTCTGGGTACCACAGGGGGTGTGGGAGGGGGTTTAGGCACCCTGGACTGAGTTGCCTCGGCAACTCAAGTCACACTCCTGTGTGATTGGCCCAGTGGTGAGCCGCCCGGCTCACCACTTAGCATGTTTGAGTGACAGCTAGGACTGATGAATGGGGGTTTTCTGCATAAAAGCAGGACATTGGGGACTGGGACTTCAGACGTCGCCACAGGACCAAAGAATCCGAAGAAGGAGAAGCTGAGCCGACCTGCAACGACGACACCACTGGTGGAGCCCTGCTGAACCGACTCACCACTTCTTCCAACGACAGAGGAGATCTTCATCCCGAAGAGTCTTCTTCCTTTGACTGGTGGGGATAACCAGTTTGCCTGCCTTTTCGCCTTCCTGGATCATCTCGTGGCTGCCTTGCCTGTGCCAAGCACCCCGGCAACCGGGATACTACGTTTTTCCACTACGCAAATAAAAGGGTAATACCTTTTAACCGGAGAACTCTGCGGCTGGTTTCTTCCCTGGCAGTGCAACGACCTTCAGCTTTCCTGCACGTCGTGACCATCTCTTACTCTGGACGACGCCGTGACTTGCACCCGCTGCCAGGAACAACTGCCCCCGCTGGAGGATTCTCTCCACTTTCAATGTACTGTGTCCGCCTGGCCTCCCTCGCAACGGTCTGTGTGGGGTGTCTCTTAAATCCTCAACTTACCACTTGGGTTGGCCCTAGGCTGGCTAACTGAACTTTTCTGAGCTGAACTGATTCCTTTTTAAACTCTCTGCAAAACTGTCCAAGCCTTTTAAACTGTGTGATCTTGGGCGCATTGGTGTTCTACTCCCTCACAAGTAGACTTTGACTTTCCTGCCATGCTGAGTGCTTCTAAAGTATTGTGTTGTGTGGTATTTTTAATTTCTGCCTTTTCCCTCCCCTTTTCTTAACTTATTGGAGTGTCATCTTTAGTTAAGCGCTCACCTCTGTCTGGAAATAAGTGGTGTTAACTAAGACTTGTCTAATAAGGAATAAGGGATGTATATATATTAATAGTGACTGTGTTTTTTGAACTTGCTTACAATAATAGTGCTAAAGTGTTTCTAAGTGTGTCTTTAAATAAATAATTATATACTTGATACCAAACCTCTGGTCAGGGTTTGCTTGTGCTACTGTATTTTGGTACCTATCTTGTATACTCTATATACTGTCTAACTCTTCTTGAGAGAAGTCTGGCTGCTCAGCCACAGCTACCAGGTAAATCTGGGTGGTACAGACTGCTACCAATTGGGTTTACTGCCAACACCTGTAGTCTTAAGCCTTTTGCAGTGGTCCCTAATGGAACTGCACAGGTTTCTGCCTAAAACTGGTGTACAGTGGTGGGATTTGTATTGAGTATACATTTTAGTGTGCTTATAGATACCTCAGTGCAACTAACCACAAAGCTTAGCACTAAAAAAGTTATTTTCTAAACCTGTCAACATTGGAAAGTTATAGTCAAGAGTCCCTTGCTACAAAAACTGCTGATTGTTTAAGAGTTCTCTGTAAGCATAAGAATCTCCTGACTAAAGGCAAGAAAATGGAGCTAATAGAAAGGCTGTTAGCAAACCAAAGTCTGGATGGTGGTTCAGAGGAACCTACCACTCCAGCAAATGTAGATAACAGCAATGATATTGATGTTGATGCTAGTATTGATAATCTTGAGTCAGAAGCAGAAGAGGAGGGTGAAGATGATGTAGTTGTCTCCCCTAGGCCTCTACCTGCTCTGCCAGCTGTACCTACTGGACCTTTACCAGGTCCCACCATTAGTCCTCAATGTCTTGAACTAGAGAAAATTAAACTTGAATTGGAGTTTAAGAGACTTAATGCTCATACAGAACAAAGGCACCAAGAACTAAGGCTCAGAGAAATGGAGCTCAAGCATGAGCTAGAGATGAAGACATTGTCTGTTGAAAATGCTTCTCTCTCCAGATCCTCTAGGAGTTCCAGTCCCAAAAGACCCCGGATGCCTAAAGAGCTTGTGGGTATGTATGAGCCTAAGTTGAATGTGTTGGATTGGTTGAGTTTGTTTGAGTATAATCATGGGCTCCAGAACATTACAGGAAATGAGTTACTTTCCTGGTTGTTCTCTAGGCTCCCCCCTGTTGCAACTGATGTGGTAATCGAGTTGGGGGAGGAGGATAAGAAGGATTATGAATGTGTGAAGCTAGCTTTGATAGCTAGATTTGGGACGACCCCTTCCCAGTACCTTAAGAGGTTTAGGACCCTCAAAAAGCATGATGGTACCCCTTAGGCTACCTGGGTGAGTGAAAGTTTGAAGAACTTAGAGGGATGGATTAAGGGTTACAAGGTGAACACTTATGAGGGAATGAAGAATCTTGTGATGTTGGAGTCAATTTATGATGCTTGCTCTCCTGAGCTCAGACAGCACTTAGCTGATTCAAAGGAATTAGATTCCAGAAAACTAGCTAAGGCTGCTGACTTGTGGGTTGCCAACAGGGCTACTCACAAGCACTCTGGGGTAACCCAGAAAAAGGATGAGGGGAAACAGCCAAAAAAGGACTCCAAAGAGAATTCTAATAATTCCAATCCCAAAGAGGGCCCCAAAAAAAAACAATAGGAGTAAGCCACAAGGGAAACCAAATCAGAGTAGTGTACCTTCTGGTGGTAAACCAGAAGGAGGTCAGAGCAAGCCACCATTCCAGAAAGCATTTGGTAAATGCTATATTTGTAGCTCGCCTGACCATGTGAAAGGAGATCCCAGATGTAAGGGTAAACATTCAGGGGTCCAGCTTGTCTCCTTAGCCTTCGCTCCAGAGGAGGAAGTACAAATGGCAAGTGGAAACTTTCTGTTACTAGCTGATGAACCCATTGGAGTGTCAGCTAGTGTTTCTTTACTGTCTCTGGGGTTGTGGGAACAACAGAATTTAGATGTATATAATTCTATCCCAGATAATACTAAAGAGCATTATAAGGACAGTGTCCAGGTGAATGGTCAGGAGACTCCTGCCATTAGGGACACTTGGGCCAGCATAACTGTGGTGGATACATCATTTTTCAGGCAGAGGATGTTGCTAAGGCACCCAAACGCCTCACCAAGTTAGCTGGAGGGCCTGTGCAGATGCTTCGTCAGTTACCAGTTCTCATCCAGTGTAATGACATGACTGTGAAGATACCTGTGAGCATACAAAGTGAGGTACCAGGAAGGGTTCTGTTGGGTAATGACCTGAAGACTCTTGGAGTAGTCTCACATACCCCCAGAACTCCTAGTAAAAGGTTACAGGAGCTCACCAGACCTGCAAGGGAGAGAACCATGAGAGGTACTCCCAAGGAGATGATGAAGAAGGATATCACTCCTACTCCACTGGAGTTACAACTTGCTATCTCTGAACAACAAGAAGCAAAGGGGAAACCCAAGACTTCTAGGAAACAGCCAGCAGCAAGCACTCCTGTGCTTCCAACAAGGACTTCCCCTAGGTTGTCCAAAGTTACACCTGTAACTCCACCTCCAGCTGAGGCTGAGAGGGAGGTACAACCCTGTGTGGTTGAGCTAGACTCTGAAGAAGAGCTAGTGGAAGGGCAAGAACTCATTGGAGATCTGGATCCTGTTGACCATCCTGCGCTGCAGTCTTTACTGGCAGAAGGTGGACCCAACAGGGCAGACTTCAGTAAGGGACAGAGAGAATGTCCAACTCTGGAAGGTCTTCGCCAACAGGCAGCTTCTCAGGCTGATGGGCAAGAGCATGGGAAGTATAGGTTGCACTGGGAAGATGGCCTCTTCTACAGTGAACCAACTGAGTCTGCACCTGGAGACTACAAGCGGCTTGTAGTACCTCAAGACAACGGACAACAGTTCTTGCAACTGGCCCATGAGATTCCTTTGGCTGGTCACTTGAATTTCAAGAGGACCAAGGAAAGGCTCTCACTCTACTTTTATTGGCCAAAAATGGGGGCTGAGGCAGATAAGTTTTGCAAGAGCTGCCACACCTGCCAAACTTCTGGTAAGGTTGGTTCCAGGAATGTGGCACCTTTAGTGCCTCTCCCAGTTGTGGGAGTCCCATTTGAGAGGGTAGGGATTGACATTGTTGGTCCCATTGATCCCCCAACCTCCTCAGGCAACAGGTTTATCCTTGTTGTAGTAGACCATGCTACTAGGTACCCTGAGGCAATTCCTATGAGGACTGTTACAGCTCAGGCTGTGGCTAAGGCCCTCCTTGGTATTTTTACCAGGGTTGGGTTTCCTAAGGAAGTAATCTCTGACAGGGGGTCACATTTTATGTCCCACTACATGAAAGCCATGTGGAAAACCTGTGGAGTTACTTACAGGTTCTCTACCGCCTACCGCCCTCAGACAAACAGATTGGTAGAAAGGTTCAACAGAACCATGAAGAGCATGATAGGTGCTTTAGAAGATCCCCTTAAAAGAAAGTGGGACCTTCTATTGCCATGCCTTCTCTTTGCTTATAGAGAAGTCCCTCAGGAGGGAGTAGATTATTCTCCCTTTGAACTTCTTTATGGACATCCAGTCAGAGGTCCATTGGCCCTGATTAAGGAGGGGTTGGAGAGTGCTTCTTCCCCCAAGCCAGTCAGAGTGACTGACTATGTGATAGGTCTCCGGAGGAGAATGCCACACATGATGGCAGAAGCTAGTGATAACCTGAAAGCTGGGCAAGCTTTGGTCAAGCATTGGCATGACCAAAAGGCTAACATGGTTGAGTTCACTCAAGACCAGCTAGTTCTAGTTATGATCCCAACAAGGCAGAGGGCCTTGCAAGATAAATTGATGGGACCCTTCAAGGTTGTGGGTAGACTTGGAGAGGTGAACTATCTGGTGGACTTGGGCAATCCTAAGGAGGCTCCCAGAGTCTTCCACACCAACCGACTAAAGGCATGTGTCTCCAGGCCTGAAGTTGGAGCCTTGCTTCTAGCTTCAACAGAAGAGGAAGAAGAGAGTGAAGCTCTCCCTGATCTCCTCAGAGGCTTACCCTTAGATGAAAAGATTGAAGGAGTAAATCTCTCTTCAAATCTGACACCTGAGCAACAAGAAGAGTGCAAATCTATGTTAAATCAGTTTGCCTCTCTGTTCTCACTTTCACCAGGCGTGACCCCTTGGGGACAGCATGATATACTCACTGGTGACTGTTTGCCAGTCAAAAGCAGAGGATATAGAATGTCAGAAATGTAAGGACCCACATCAAAGGGGAGGTCAAGAAGATGCTTGATCTCGGGGTAATAGAGCCCTCTACTAGTCCATGGTCTAGCGCAGTTGTGTTAGTACCAAAGGCAGGATCCAAAGAATTGAGATTCTGTGTGGATTATAGAGCTCTTAATGCAGTCACCAAGACCGATGCCCACCCTTTGCCAAGAACAGATAAGTTGGTGGATAGACTTGGTTCAGCCAAGTTCCTCAGCACATTTGACCTTACATCAGGCTATTGGCAAATAGCCCTGACAGACCATGCCAAGGAGAAAACTGCATTTTCTACCCCAGTTGGCGTGTATCAGTTTAAGGTTATGCCTTTTGGATTGAAAAATGCACCTGCAACATTCCAAAGGATGGTAAATCAGGTTCTGGCTGGGATGGAGGACTTCTGCATGGCATACTTGGATGACATTGCAGTATTCAGCCAATCCTGGGAAGAGCATGTTAACCACCTAGGACATGTTTTGCAGGCTCTTGGACAGGCCAATCTGACCATAAAGGCAAGTAAATGCCAGATTGGTCAGAGTAAGGAAGTCTACCTTGGGCATGATGTAGGAGGTGGAGAAATAAGGCCTTTGCTCAGTAAGATTGAAGCTGTGCAAAATTGGACAACACCTACTACTCAAACCCAGGTGAGAGCCTTCTACGCCTCACTGGGTATTACAGGAATTTCATAGAGAACTATGGGTCCATAGCTTCTCCACTGAATGTAATCTCTTCTCCAAAATTCCCTAAGAATGTCAAATGGAATGAGGAGTGCAATCAGGCCTTTGAAAACCTGAAGAAAGCTCTATGCCAAGCACCAGTATTGAGAGCTCCTGACTATCACCAAACTTTCATTGTGCAGACAGATGCTTCTAATGTCATGACCCGGCGAAATTGCCCCTTCTGGACCTCATGGTCACTGTCACGAAGGGCTTGTACTCCTTGTTCCTGCCAACATGGCCGTACCAAGCTCTGTGCTACGCACTAGCTTTCACGTCGTGGCACGTACTATAAATTGGTCACACCCCTGCGGGTCCGCGCATCTGAACGCTATCTTCGGTAGTGACCCGACGTGTGTTTACTCTCCACATTGGTTTCCTTTGATCCGCTTACTTCCTTCCTTGCCTTTTATCCCGCTCCTGGATTTCCCCCCCTTCTTACTCGTTCATCGCTATCCTGGATACCCTGGAACCACGAACTTCCCGGAACTCTGAACACGTCCTGCAACCTGACGAGGCTCGGGCGAGCCTATTCAAGACCCGAACCATCCACAGGAAGAGTCCTGCAGCCGAACAAGGGAAATCCCGATCACAGGTGAGACGGGGGGGGAGATTTATGACATCTAATGTAGGTATAGGTGCAGTCCTTAGCCAACTGGATGAGAAAGGTAGGGAGCACCCCATTTGCTTCATCAGCAGAAAGCTGAAGGATCCTGAGACAAGGTGGGCAACAATTGAAAGAGAATGTTTTGCTAGTGTGTGGCACTGAAGAAGTTTAGGCCATACTTGTATGGTTCTACTTTTGTCATTCAGACTGACCACCAACCCTTGAGATGGCTGATGCAAATGAAGGGGGAAACCCCAAAACTACTGAAATGGTCAATCTGCTTGCAAGGGTTTGATTTCACCATTGAGCACAGGTCAGGGTGTCACCACCAACATGCTGATGGTCTCTCTAGGATGTATGTCATCGACTAGAGGTATGAGATTCATCCAGGAGTGGATTAAATCCACCTGTCCCTTAGTCTGGGGGGGGGCGAGTGTTAGGGAGAATTCTCTGTTAAGGCTAATTTCCCAAACCTAGTGAGTCCCCCAGCAGCTTTGCTGGATTTTTTGGGGTTTATTTGTTTCTCCTGCTAAGAGTGAGTCTCTTTTTTTCCCACTCTTAGACATGATTTGAGATATCCTTTGACTTTGTATGTGTTTTATGGGCTATGGGGTCTTTTACTCCATAGGGCTTCATGTGTTTTTGGTATGTGTGTTACACAGAACCCTCCGTGCCGTAACACAGGGGTGTCATAGTGACCCCCAAACATAGACTCCGTACCCTGGGACTGACTACTGTCTCCCAGGGCATGTAAAGTCACCATTGGCTTTACTAGTCCTAAATTGTGAACAGAATCAGTACAAACCATCATATTGTGGGCATACTGGTAGGGGCAATTCGATTGCCCCTGGGTCTGTTGTTTGAGGGGGCACTGTCCAGTCCCCCCTGAGCGAGTTTTGGCTGGTGGCAGTGGATACTACTTTTTATATTCAACCGCAAATATATTCCTATGGGATTTTCCCATTGTTCAAGGCTAATACTTTTTAACATAGCCTCAAACATACCGCAGGTTTATTTATTTAATATTAATTCACTGGTTGGTATTTTTTGCCAGAACAAAATGGCATTTGTGTTCGCTTCTGTGACTCCAACCCAAGTCGAGCCCTTTGTTCCACTTTTTGGCGGGCTTCTCCACAGAAGCCGCCAAAAGTGGTGCCACTCTGTCTGGGTACCACAGGGGGTGTGGGAGGGGGTTTAGGCACCCTGGACTGAGTTGCCTCGGCAACTCAAATCGCACTCTTGTGTGATTGGCCCAGTGGTGAGCCGCCCGACTCACCACTTAGCATGTTTGAGTGACAGCTAGGACTGATGAATGGGGGTTTTCTGCATAAAAGCAGGGCTTTGGGGACTGGGACTCCAGACGTCGCCACAGGACCAAAGAATCCGAAGAGGGAGAAGCTGAGCTGACCTGCAACGGCGACACCACCGGTGGAGCCCTGCTGAACCGACTCACCACTTCTTCCAACGACAGGGGAGATCTTCATCCCGAAGAGTCTTCTTCCTTTGACTGGTGTGGCTAACCAGTTTGCCCGCCTTTTCACCTTCCCGGATCATCTCATGGCCGCCTTGCCGGTGCCAAGCACCCCGGCAACCGGGATACCATGTTTTTCCACTACTGCGAATTAAAGGGTAGTACCTTTTAACCGGAGAACTCCACAGCTGGTTTCTTCCCTGGCAGTGCAACGACATTCAGCTTTCCTCCACGTCGAGACCATCTCTTCCTCTGGACGACGCTGCGACTTGCACCCGCTGCCAGGAACAACTGCCCCCGCTGGAGGATTCTCTCCACTTTCAAGGTACTGTGTCTGCCTGGCCTCCCTCGCCACGGTCTGTGTGGGGTGTCTCTTAAATCCTCAATTTACCACTTGGGTTGGCCCTAGGCTGGCTAACTGAACTTTTCTGAGCTGAACTGATTCCTTTTTAAACTCTCTGCAAGACTTTCCAAGCCTTTTAAACTGTGTGATCTTGGACGCATTGGTGTTCTACTCTCTGCAAGAGGGAGCCTGGCCTCTGAACTTTTTGCTCACAAGTAGAATTTGACTTTCCTGCCTTGCTGAGTGCTTCTAAAGTATTGTGTTGTGTGCTATTTCTAATTTCTGCCTTTTCCCTCCATTTTTCTTAACTTATTGGAGTGCCATCTTTAGTTAAGCGCTCACCTCTGTCTGGAAATAAGTGGTGTAAACTAAGACTTGTCTAATAAGGAATAAGGGGTGTATATATATTAATAGTGACTGTGTTTTTGAATTTGCTTACAATAATAGTGCTAGAGTGTTTCTAAGTGTGTCTTTAAATAAATAATTATATACTTGATACCAAAGCTCTGGTCAGTGTTTGCTTGTGCTACTGTATTTTGGTACCTATCTAGTATACACTATATACTGTCTAACTCTTCTTGAGAGAAGTCTGGCTGCTCAGCCGAAGCTACCAGGTAAATCTGGGTGGTACAGACTGCTACCAATTGGGTTTACTGCCAACACCTGTAGTCTTAAGCCTTTTGCAGTGGTCCCTAAGGGAACTGCACAGGTTTCTGCCTAACAGACCTGTAATATGCCGGTCCGGAAACAAGGGTGCCAGTGAGCTTACTGGCACCCTTGTCTCTGGACCGGCAGGGTCCTAATGAGGCCCAGTCAGACTAAAAGGTGAAGTGCCAAGAGGATGGCAGACGATGAAATGGGAGAGACAGGATTAGGCCATCAGAGGTTAATGGAGGAGTACAGGCTGTTAAGATGGATTTCTAAACTCTGACCTGGTGGGCAAAAGTTTAGGAGGCCACCCTAGTTTAGTGGAACAGGGGAACCTTCTGGGCAAGCCAGACCAATCCACGGTAGCTTGACAGGCGGTCAAGGCTAAGGGCCTGATCGCGACTTGGCCGTTACCGCCGGCAGTATTACCGCCGGCGGTAATAGCCCTACTGCCGAAATCCCCGGCCCTAATAGCGCCGGATCACGAGTTTGGCGGTAAAGTCATTCCCCATTCCCCATTGAGCCCATTCGGAATGCCCCATTCCCCATTGGGCTCATTGGGGAATTTTCGCGCTCTTACCGCCGGCGGATTTTCTTTCATTCAGACGCTGTGAAAGTCTGCCATGTGCTTCAGCATTACTTTTTAAACTAGAAATCGGTTGGTAACTGTGGTGTATGGCCCACTTAACTGTGGGCGTATGGCCCCTTTAAGAAAATGACTCATGGCTCCCTCAGGACTCGTCTGAATAAAAGGGCCTCTGCTGGCACGTGAGAGGCAGAGCAGCAGAGCAAAGGAGGGAACAAAAAAGGCACGTGGCCCGCAGTGGTGAGATACAAGACCGCTGAGGCCCTGCAGTGGCCTGGCAATAAGGGGAGAGGCCTGACGAGCTCCGGGCCTGCGGCGGTGATGGTGCAGCGGGCTCTCGGGCTCCCGCTCCGGTGCCCAAAGAGCATTGGGAGCAGGGCGGGTGAGGCTGTGTGAGTGTGGTGGCCCGTACATTGGCCGCAAAAAGAAAAAAAACCTGAAAAATAAGGGCAAAGGAATTGTACAGCGAGAGGAGGGGCATGGCCACCCAACACAGGGCCCACTACTATGTTTCAGATGAACACGGAACTGGCCGCGAGAGCAATCTGTGGTCCCTGCAGGGAGCTACAGGGCCTGAGCCTCCCAGCCCATCAGGTGGGGGGGAGGGGGCGAGAGAAAAATCAGGGGCTACTTTGCCCACGAGCAGGTAACACTGCAGCGCTGCCCAGACAGATGCCCTGAGGGCCCGTCAGTCACCACTCTGTAGCCCCGAAGGCTCATCGATAAGGGGCACAAGTACAAGCCTTGAGGGCCCATTAATACATCCCTCACAGCATGGGCCCATCAGTCACCACTCTGCAGCCCTGGAGGCTCATCAATAAGGGGCACAAGTACAAGCCCTGAGGGCCCATTAATCCACCCCTCGCAACATTTCTTCACCTTTCACCAGGAGAGACACGGAAGGGTAGCGGCTCCACAAGTGTACCCTTGTGCACCCTCAAGGACAACCAACTAGCTGAGCTACACTGGGTGCCCATCATCAGGGAGTATCAACTGCACTGAATCAAGAAACCACCAAAGGGAAATGAGGAAAATGAACCGGCATTTCGACATAAGGGCCAGCTTGAGCCCCTGTATTCCTTTGATGTTGTGGGAGCTCCTGCCAGTCTAGGACCCTGGTGGACGGCGTGGGTGGAAAACCTCGAGTTGTATTTCGAGGCTGTCGAAATCAATGACATGGCAAAACGCCCAACCCTGCTGTACTCAGCCGGCCCGGCTGTCCAAAGACTGTTTAAGACCTTGCGCCCCAGAGACCAGTCATATGACGCCACCATTGCAGCACTGAACGAGTACTTTATGCCCATGGTCAAAAGGGATTATGAATGGTTCAGGATGAGATGCACGAAACACGAGGGAAGGGAGAGCCTTGACACATTCCATGGCAAGCCGCGTGGCATCGCGTTGTCCTGCGCTCTGGGTAACTTTGAGGATGACGAGATCAGGGCTCAGACCATCTGTGGCTGTATCTCCTCTGAACTGCAGAAACAGGTCCTCGGGGAGCCAGGGCTGGGCCTCGACTGAATACTAGAGGTGGGCCATGCCCAGGACCTGGAGCAGGCGCGTGCCTCGGCTATGGACCTCTCCAGGCAGCAGCTGATGCTGGAAACACCCAGGCAATGAGTGAAGTTGGAGGAGTTGTTGGCCGTAGGCAGATGGCAAGGAGGCAGAACAACAAAAAGATCGGAGTGGCCACGGAGAGGGTCAGGTATCACGATATGCCATCAGTGTGGATGGGACTCCCGCATGCGCAGGAGTGCCCGGCCAAAGGCCATACGTGTGGAAGGTGCGGACAAGAAGACCACTTCGCACGGCTGTGCCCAGCCCCAACACCGGCCAGCATGGTTGGGTCATCAGCAGGAGGTATGTAAAAGGAGCCATGGGGAGGAAGCGGCCCAAAGTAGCGCTGGTCCAGGTGGAAGATGAGTAAAGGAGGAGACTGTACGACTATGTGGAGGACGAAGATGTGGAAAATGTGTTCTTCTTGTACTGTAGCAGCACATGTGGTCAGTTTGATCCAGGCATTTTCTGATCCCAACACTGGCCACTGGGCCTCCCATGGGTGCACGGACTGGAATGCAGCATAGTTTGCAGTGATTGACTAGTCGATAGGAGTGGTGTGCGGACTCGAATGCACCACTTGTATGGGCCTGGTTATAAGGTCCTGATGTTATGTTTTGTTGGTTTTGTTATAATAAAGGAGCAGTGTGGTGCATGGCCCACTTAACTGTGTATGCCGCCTTTAAGGTAATAAGTCATGACTCCGTCACGACTCATCTGAATGAAAGGGGCTCTGCTGGCACGTGAGAGGCAGTGCAGCAGAACCCCAGGAAGTGGCAATTCAGCCTCTGCGTGGTTCTTTGGTCTTTGTACGCCATGTGATCATGGCCTATTGCCGCAGCCACGGCCTAGGTGCCCCCAGCGCCGAGGCTGCCATATGCTGGGTGCTCCCAGCCACAGTGTCTCTGTCGAGTGCTCCGGATGCTGCAGGGTGCCCCCTGTGGTCCGTTCACTGCGAGCCTGCAGGGTCTTTGGTGGTCCGGGTGATCCTGGCATTCTGGTGCGGCCCGCCCTGGTGACTGGTGGCGGGCCGCCACAGTAACGACGTTGCATTCACTATCTGCTTTCCAAGATTGTATGCTCAGATCAATAACTGCTTGTCTCCAAGTATTTGGCAGGGAACTCGTCTGGCTTAATGAAATCTATCCTCTTCTTGGGATTTTCACGCAGAAATGTTAACGAATTCTATGACAAGACAGGAGGCTCATATTATGCATTACAATCTTTACTCTGAAACCACAGCAGCAAAGAAAAAACTTTTACAAACAAAAAAGTTTCAACAACAGAACTAGATAAAGTTCAATGTCAATGCATGGGGAACTCCCCAAACCATCATGGAGGATAGGTCATACCCTGCAGGGGACCAATGAGCAGGGACCCTCCTTTATATATGTCCATTACTCTAACGCCAACCCCTCTTTCTTTGCTGCTGACACCACAGAGCTAAGTCACCCCTTTCAGTTGTGTCTTACATTGTTTGTCAGTAGTAGGCTTTATTAGTTTGAATATGACATATATTATTTATATGGTAAATATGTGTTAATTACCTTTTATTATAAAGGAATTTGTGTATTTGATACAATGTATCTGGATAGCCGCGTGCGGCCGTTGGTTTCATTTTGGTGTCTTTCAAAAAGAAAATATGTATTATGCTCATACTTCCTGTTTCAGCTGAAGCAGTGGTACAATGGTTGAATTTCGGACTACAGTCCATGAGGTTGTGAGTTCGAGGGAGCTCTCTAATTTATTTCTTCTTTAAAAATTTCTCACGCTTGTAAACTCAGGTGTTTCTAGTGCATTAATCAACTCGCTCCCGGCGTGCGCGAGAGCAGTGTTGTTTACACTGTTCCCTCTTCATTTCGCCTGTTTGAATTCGTGCCCCTTGACAGATTTATGGTCACCTGGGGATTCCAGGTGCTGCAGGCTTTGGGTTCGGCCTGCCCCTGTGGCTTATGTTTGTAACAAAAGCCTCTGTTTCAGTACTGAGCCAAGTTAGCTCAAATATAGAGCTGCAGGTCTCCCATGCAGGAAGACCCGGGTTCGCGGCCGACCAGCGCATGTTTATTTGTATATTTTAAGATTAGATATTTTAATTGTTATATTTTAAATAATTGTATTTTACAATGGAGGTATTTGATTGTCACCTTTTTTTGCTCAGTTGAGCAGGGATTTCCTAATGGGCATTTGGTCGGTTCATGACTTCTTCAGAAAAATTATAGCACAAACATTTTAATAGTAAAAATGTGGTTTTGTTAAATGTTTGTAATTTCGTATCCCTGGTGACACAACACATTTCCTTACCTTTAGTGCTGGAAAGAAAGAATGTTTACTGATAGACTGTGGGTTTGTTAGGTCAAAGTCTGACCATCCAGCGCAAGAGCCCGATGCACTGCCAGTCTGCAGTTTTATTTTATTTTCTTTGTTTATTTATTCATTTACTTATTTCTTAAGTTATGTGCTTTGCCTTCACTGTAGGTGCCATAAGTTCGGTTTCAGGTTCAGCCTGATTCTATTGCGAGGTTACCCCCTCGTGTACTGCTGATTATCACACCCTGCTCGGGCGAGCAGTTGGAGGTGCACTTGCTCAGTGTATCCTACCTTCAACTTGACAGTTTTCTTTTGTTTGGGTTATCTTCCCTGGAAAGGTGCAGTCACCTACTCGGTGGCAAGGTTACCTGGGGTTTCTGCGAGGGGTCCCCTTGTATACGGCTGTGTCCACCCCCTGCTAGGGTGAGCAGTTGAGGTACACTTGCTCAGTGTTTCCTCCCTTAAAGTGGGCAACTTGGGTAATTACCTTAACTGGCATGCACCATAACCTGCTCGGTTTCAGGCTCTGCCTGAGTTCTAATGCGAGGTTACCCCCTCGTGTACTGCTGATTATCACGCCCTGCTCGGGCGAGCAGTTGGAGGTGCACTTGCTCAGTGTATTCCTTCCTTAAGGTCGGCAGCTTTGTTTAGGTGCTGCATATGGCTGACGCCATTGTTTGGTCTTGTAGGCGTGCAGTAACCTGCTCGGTTTCAGGCTTCGCCTTGTTCCTACTGCGAGGTGCTCCCTCGTGTACTATTGGTTGCCTCACCCTGCTGGGGTGAGCAGTTGAGGGGCACTTGCTCAATGTACGCTTTGATACACAATATGTTTAAGTGTTGACTGGAACACATTTGCGTTTTTTTCAGAATTGTCAGTGGCCCAGAAAGCTCAGTGAGTATCAGCTTATATAAGGGCCGGGGATTCGGTCCCCTGTGAGGGCGTAACCCCTCTTCTTTGGATATTTTATATATATTTCATATATTATATATTCTTTATTTATTAAGTGCTTTAAAGAAAAGAGTGTGGAAGTGGTTGTAAACAGACCCATATGGGGTTGTACCTTCCTCTCTAACCATCTATCTGGTGTTATCATTCATCTTTTAGTTAAAAATTCTGTCACCCTTTACCTTAGTTAGTTTCAGGACAACTCAGTCCTTTCCTTAGGTTTTGATTCCCGACCTCAATTGCTCCACCCAATACCAGTGCTGATTAAGCTACAGTATTTTCTCTCAACATGAGGAAGAATAAAGATGATGCGTTATGCCTCTATTGAGGTCTGTAGGGCTTAAGGCTCTCTTTAGTGGGGACGTTTGTTCTCCCCTACTTTTGTCCCATTGGACATTCCTTATTCTTTTGGTTTCTGGTGGAGACAGGGTCAGCTCGAGGGTAACCGTTCAGTTTTTTTACATGACAAGTTGAGCAACCATGTTTTACTTGGATGGAGTGTTTGGAAACACTTGATGGTATCAGTTAGACGAGTTGCCAAATAATAACTTGCTGGCGCCTGCCTCATGTTTTTCCTCCCAAAGCTTGGCCTATGGTTCAGCTAACCGTCTAACAGTGTGTTGCAACTTCTCCTCTGCTCGAGGAGTACACGCAGGCTTCTGTACCCTCATGAGCATTGCTTAACCTCTTTAGAGTGCTGTTTTCATATCCGTGCTGACCGTTCTGATACAGGTTCCTAATTTTGGAAAGGTCTACATCAGTCTTTTATCCTGCTGAGATCGATAAGTGAACACCTCACACCACACAACGCTCGTAGTAGTGTTAAGCACCACTCATATACCTGAGGGTTCGTAGTACTGTATAAGTACTGTTTTGCTATGGACAATGTGCTTAGTTTTTCCTTCCCCTGATTCCCTTAGTGGCCAGTCAGCCTCACATGAATACAGTGACTCAGACCTCAGGGTTTGAGGGGACAGTGGTCCCAGATTTCTTCTCAACCTTGCATTTACAGGGCATTGATAATTATCCAGAGTTCTTTCCCCCTCATTCCCCTTCCTGCCATCCTTGGGGGAGATTGCATCATAATATTACGCCTCTGGGAGTATCCAATGGTTTCAGTTTTCCTGCCATCCTTCGGGGAGATTGCATCATAATATTACACCTCTGGGAGTATCCAATGGTTTCAGTTTTTTCCTTTTTACAGGAGTTCTGGCGGGTGACCAGTGCAGACTCGCACTGAGCATTTCCCTCCCGTCTGTTACTTTCCTTTGTGCTAATCTCTGGTATTTCAATAAGTTAACTGGAGTCTGTCCAGTCAGGGGATTGGTTAGAGGCGCTAGTGGGTATTTATTTCTCTTAACGGTGTAAAGCGGGGCTTTAATGTGGTCCTCAGGGTAGTTTTCTTTCTGGATTGCAAGGTTTTTCCTTTGGATAAGTGGGGGAGGTTTCTCCTCTTTTGGGAAGGCTCAATATCCCTTGGTGGGATAGAGGGGTCTGGGAGTGATACTATCCCCCATCCACGTTATGACCCTCTATCACGATGCGTTCCAGAGTCTATACATTAACTTTCAGACGGTGTCTGCCGCTACGATTACCAGAGTGCTGGGATATATATATTTGGTTGATGACTTGATTATCATAGTCACCTGTATGGCAGGTGGACCTTTGGGGTTTTCACAAGAGTTTGTTTGCAGTAAGGTGCCAGCTCAGGGTGCTGTGAGCTTCAAAGATCTGCAAATTGGCTGAAATATAGGTTGGACCTCTTCTGGTGTACACCTTCAGTTTAACCATTTAGTGATCAGTTCTTTGCAGTTTAGAGTCTTGCTAAGATTTTGGAAATTTGGTGTCCTCCTTCGGTTACTTTTGATCCGCTAGGGGATTTATCACCAGGGAGGAGGGATCAAGGTTCAAGCACCGGGCATACCTACAAAGGAGTTTAGATATCACTATAATGGTAGTGATTGGATGTCGGATACATTTTTTCTTCTTGCCAAGTTTGGCCTCTTAAGGATCAGGTTTATAATATCTGCCTTTTGTCATGGTAGCAGAGTCCTTCTTCAAGAGTTCGGGAGGTCTGAGGGTCTCCGTGTTGGCGGTTTGACGGGTTTAGCTTCTCAGGTGGGGCCCTCTCTTCCATTCTGCTTCTGCCTCCAGAAGAATTCCCTCCTTAGTATACACATATGTCTGAAGACAATTGTAGATTAATTCTATTGCTTTTCAGCTCCGCTCAGGATGGATTGTCCTATTACAAAATTTATAAAAATGATTTTTTACTCCCATTTTACCCTTTTGAAGATTTGTCTTTCCCTCTTGGTTCCCCAGTGTAGTTCTGTGACATGCCCTGTTTCTAATGCGATATCTTCCTTTAATGCATGGGATGGAACCTATAAGACTTTCACCCCTATGGGGTACTTTTCTTTATCTCCAGGAGAGCTAGGTGTTTGTTTTCATTGGTTTGCTTTCTAGGTCCCCAAAAATGGTACGAATTTAAGTGTTTTGAATATTTGATTGAACAACATAGGTGTTTATTTCAGATGGTTTTGTCCTAACCTATTAGTATAGGAAAACTTTGTTCACTGTTTTCCCCTCTTTTAACCAGTTGGTTTTGGTGGCCTGTAAGGAACGCTGGATTTGGCACATTCCTGTTTTTCTTGCAGTGGATTTGACTTTGCCTTATAAGACAGCTTTTCGGGCAACCTAGTCTTGGGCAATTCTCTGATTGGTCAACAGATTGATTTAATGAAAGCATTTAAAAAATGTTACCTTTCCTTTAATTTTATTATATTATCTATTATATTGGATCATTTTGTACTTACTAATGAGATGCAAGGGCTTTGAACTTGCATAATATGAGCCTCCTGTCTTGTCATAGAATGACTAATCCCCCACACTAACGTGAGATGGGGGTTTAGATTCTATTAAAGACAAGGAGGCGATTATTATCCCTCCCACCCACCCTGGATATGATATGATATGATATGACAATTGTGATACGCATGTAGACAGGTGGTTCAAGTGAGAACATTCTTTGGTTTGTTGTTCTTCCCAACCACCCACCCTTCTTGCTTGTTGTTCTTACAGGTACGAGTTGAGGTTCTGCTCAGGAGTGTGGATCGCAGTTACAAGTTCTGGAGTGCGTGATTTCGGGTGAGAAGTCCTATCCAGAAGAACTTCTTCATTGCTTCAGGCTGCGGAAAGGTTGAGATCTCCGGTTTCGCTGGATCCTTTTTCTCTGCGCTACGCAGTTCAACCGTTCCATTGGGCGTCTGGTGCAAGTCAGCTGCAGAAAGAGGGGTTGGCGTTAGAGTAATGGACATATATAAAGGAGGGTCCCTGCTCATTGGTCCCCTGCAGGGTATGACCTATCCTCCATGATGGTTTGGGGAGTTCCCCATGCATTGACATTGAACTTTATCTAGTTCTGTTGTTGAAACTTTTTTGTTTGTAAAAGTTTTTTCTTTGCTGCTGTGGTTTCAGAGTAAAGATTGTAATGCATAATAATCGCCTCCTTGTCTTTAATAGAATCTAAACCCCCATCTCACGTTAGTGTGGGGGATTAGTCATTGTGTCTTTTGAACAAATATTCAAAACAAACAGAAGGGGGTCCAGGGTATGGGGCACCGCAGGGCAGAGGAGAAAGTAAAACAGAAATGGGAAATGTGGTCTTCCCACACAAAGTTAAGATAACATCGATGGCAGATACGTTAATTTCAACTACGTGAAAACAAAATTCTGAAAAACACATAGGTTCACCGAAACCGCGTTTCCATTTGCAACATCTCGAAAAGTCTTTTCAAGGCAGCTCATTTCGTTGTTTGCGTTTCGAGAACATCACAGAACACTAGACAGTTGAATACATCTAATGGCGGGTCTTCTCTGTTGTTCCAAAACAGGTGTTTCCGATCTACGGGTAGTTATCTGGTGAAATGGACGCCCTCTAGGTATGGGTAAAGGAAGGAACCAATCCCTGATCTTGTGAGTCTGAAATCCCGCCCCCTTCCGCCGCCCATCCCCTCGCACGCGATGAAGCTGCCTTCCAGCCATGGACCTATCTATGCTGCTTTCCTGACTCACTGCTAATTGTTACAGGGCTTCAGCAAGAATGCAAAGAAAGCGGCCTTTAAAACAAGAGAAATACTCTGTGAACCTCATTTACATATGTAAGGAGTTCATTTCAGTTTCTCCCTCACCCCCACAGTGCCTCTCACGCCACCCCCACACACGAACACGTATATGTATACGGGTTCAAATGTTCCCCACCAAATACACAGAGTACTCTGAATTCACAAATGCGTGCATACTCATGTAACCCCATGTGTGTAGAAGAAAACATGCCAGCCACACGTTCACCGCCCTTAATAACAAATCCGCGAACACTTCACTTCCACGCGATAAGACTTAAAATGAATGATAGTCTGAGATTAGCCAATGGTTTCTTTATTCCAGTAATTATTTTATGTGTCTTCTATGACGTTACAGCCGTTTGTTTTCATAACACCACCTGGATGTGCGGGTTCACACCAGGCAGTAAATCTTATGGGAAAATGCATGCATGATTGGAACTGGGTTCTTGGCAGCTGGTCGAACTGTGGCAGTCAAAGGATTCGTCCTTGACCAAAGTTTTCGTTGCAATTTTAGCATCCCTGCTTTCTCTTTTCCATGGCATTGTCAATGGCCGCCGACAATGGGTGCATGTCAGTCATTTGCGCCAACAATACCAGCTTTGTTTGTAGAGCCGAGGGAAGGCCAGATCAACAGGGCAAGGTCACTTGGCAAGTCCCCCTGCTTTAGGAAGAACAGACGTCACTGTTTGCCTGAGACCGTCGCGGAATTAGGCCCTCATTCTCCTGTCCCGGGAGTTTCTTTAAATTTAAAAACCCGTCCTAAAGAGAGGGTGCCCACTTCAGAAATACACTAAATCAATGTGATATTTATTGATAAACAGTTAAACAGTTCCTTGGCTTCCCATTATCACCATTGTCACATACATATCTGCCTCCCGTTGGTAGCCTCGAACCCTCAACCTCTCTGTTCACAGCCACATGCATTTACTGATTGCCACTGAGCTGAGACTGTAAGTAGTGTGAGCGGGCACCACAGTTTTAAACAAAAATTATTGTCACATTTTATCTATCATAAGCAGTATTTGGGATCAACCAAAACCTGGAATGCACTTTTCCAGGGAAATAACGACCCAAGCAGACTGGTGAATCTAATTCATCAGAATTGGTGACTCCATATGTAGCAATCGCTACTGCATTGTTGCGTATTGATACAATATAGGACCATAACAAATATGGTCAAATGTTATTGTATTGTACTTGTCATTTGTATAGTGCCAATTTGACCATTATTATAGTTTCAATGCGCTGTTATGGGATCGCCCTTGGAGGATCGAAGTCTGGAGTGTTGGAGATCTTGCAGCACAGTTATGATGTGTGTGTATTTTGGCAAAAAGGCAGAGCAGGGCTGCCCAGGCTCTGGTAGAAAAAGCTGCCCATGTAGTTCAGGCACGTGGAGAGGTGCTGAGAAGGAAAGGGTTGGCGTCAGTGCTAGTGACTTGTTATGTGTTCAGCTTGCCCAAATTTATCGTAGGATTGCGCTGCATTCTGCTGTCAAGAGGTGTTGAGGCATAGGCAGGTGTAGGTAGGTGCAGAATTTATGTGAACAACACGGCCGGATTGTTGTCGTAGTTGTTGCTGTATACTGATGTATGTGATTAGCCGTGCCTGCGGCCAGTGGAGTGGTGTATTATAGGTACCATGCCCGCCAGTTGGAGGCGTTTTGATGTTAGGGCATCCGCTAAAGTGTTTGGCTTCTTCTGTTGGTTCTTGCGGCTGTGATATAACGGTTAGCTGCAACAACAGTCTATGTCCCAACTAATCGCCACGGGCAGCCAGATTCTTCTATGTGGGTTAGGTGTTAGATTGCAGTGGAGGAGGCGTTGGTTCAATCACACCACTGTGCCCCTTCTACTATTGTTGTGATTAGCCGGTTTTCTGTCGGTTTACCTGGTGCAGTCGTTCATCAATACTGTGACATTGCCTATGAGAGTGGTATGAGCTAGCTAGTGGAGCTTAAGGGAAGCCAGGCTCGTTATAGGTGTATGAGAGTGTGTGGTCCCGGGCTGCCACAAACACAGTCGGCACCATCAATTGTATGAAGCAAAAAGGTTGGAGACGCTATGAATGCAGCCGGCCCCGGCTGGGGAGAACAGTTCATCTACTTCAGGATTATGTGGCTTTCAGGATAGAAAAGTAAAAAGCCAGGTTTTGAGGACTTTTTTGAAGGAGAGGTAGTTTCTGATGCACCGGATGTGCAGGAGAAGAGTGTTTCAGATGGTGGGCAGTAGGATAGAGAAAGCCTAGCCACCAACTCTGGTGGAGTGGTGCAGTGGAATAGCCAGGAGGAGAGCTGTGCCAATCAGAGGTTTCTGGGGGGCTGGTAGTGGATGATTTTGTTCTGAAGGAACTCAGATCCCGAATTATGGAGAGCTTGGTGTGTGATGCACATGGCTCTGAAGGTTGCTCTTAGGCTAACTGGGAGCCAGTGCAGAATTCCAAGTGCAGGGGTGGTGTGTTCTCTGAGCGAGAGGGCGAGGAGCAGTCTGGCTGCAGCGTTATTGGATGCGCTGCTTTGCAGATAAAAACTTACCACGGAGCAGTTTAACATTAATGTTAATATTAAAGGATATTTCTACCGCGCACTATCACCACCGGAATGGTCCATTGGCGCTCTGGCGGCTCTGAAAAAAAGGGAAGGAGGGGGGTGAGTTAGCGGGAATAAGCTGGAAAAGTGCAAGAGAGCAGTGATGTGCTGTTGGCGGCCTCA
The DNA here is from genome assembly GCF_040938575.1 of Ambystoma mexicanum. NCBI lineage: Eukaryota > Metazoa > Chordata > Amphibia > Caudata > Ambystomatidae > Ambystoma > Ambystoma mexicanum. Next base: position 278,777,733 of record NC_090937.1, read on the forward strand.
GCCCGGTGGGTCAGTTGGCTGGGCTAGGGATGCTTTCCGTTCGGTAGCCCCCGTGTACTGTTGTGCGAGTCTATGTGTGTTTTGTTTTGTTGTTGCAGTGTAGTGAAGTTTGTGCGGTTTGTTGTGCTATAGGGTTGTGTTTGTTTAGAGTTTGAGAGGTGTATGCAGAGGTGTGAGATTGTTAATGAGTTGTTTATTGATTCATGATTATACGCTTGGTCCAGGCTCGGTGAAATCGCATGTCAATCATTAAATCACATTTCTATCTAGATGTTGCGCAGATTAAACTTAAGTATTCCATCTGAGTGTGGTATATGCAAAGAAAACCCATTTCTATCTAGATGCGATGGAGGCTAAACTTAAGAATTCCATCTAAGTGTGGCATATGCTAACAATCACATTTCTATATAGATGTGACTCAGGCTAGGTTGAGGATTCCGACCAAGTGTGGCACATGCTAACATTTACAGTTCTTTCTAGATGTGACGCAGGCTAGGTTTGAAGATTCTGACCAAGTGTGGCACATGCTAACATTTAAATTTCTATCTTTATGTGGCACAGGCTAAACTTAAGAATTCCATCTAAGTGTGGACTATGCTAACAATCATATTTCTATCTAGATGCAACGCAGGCTAGGTTGAGGATTCCGTCCAATTGTGGCACATGCTAACATTTACAGTTCTATCTAGATGTGGCGCAGGCTAAACTTAAGAATTCCATCTAAGTGTGGCATATGCTTAAATGTACAATTCTATATAGATGCGACGCAGGCTATGTTACTGATTCCCTCTTAAGTGTGGCACATGCTAACATTTACAGTTCTATCTATATTTGGCACAGGCTAAACTTAAGAATTCCATCTAAGTTTGGTATATGCTAACAATCACATTTCTATCTAGATGTGACGCAGGCTAGGTTGAGGATTCCGACCAAGTGTGGCACATGCTAACATTTACAATTCTATCAATATGTGGCGCAGGCCAAACTTAAGAATTCCATCTAGGTGTGGCATATGCTAACAATCATATTTCTATCTAGATGCGCCGCAGGCTAGGGTGAGGATTCCGTCCAAGTGTGGCAAACGCTAACATTTACAGTTCTATCTAGATGTGGCGCAGGCTAAACTTAAGAATTCCATCTAAGTGTGGCACATGCTAACATTTACAGTTCTATCTAGACGTGAGGCAGGCTAATCTTCATAGTTCTCTCTAGGTATGGTACTAGTTAATATTGTAATTCAGGCAATATTTGCTGTCCAGCCATGAATAGATTTAGGCTGGTGGTCACATATCTCTCTAAGAATGCATGGTGTAAGTGCTGGAGAGAATGAGCTTGTGGAGGTGCCGGAGGGGGCTAGGCCCTCGTTGACTTGTGTACAGAGCGTGGAGGGGCCAATCGAAGGTGCTGGGAGGGCCGGGAGGTGGGTCACAAAGAGAAATAAGGAAATGGATGCAGAGGTGGTTGAGGGGGAAAACACAGAGAACACCGGACTAAGTTGCTTTTTAAAGGCCCAAGTATTCAACACAGAGCCGTGCGCGATGCCGCTTTGCAGACAAAAACTTACTACGCGGCTGGTGCTGGAGAGACTGAGCTCGTGGAGCTCATTGCTTTGTTAAAAGTCTTATATTGGCATTCCATCTGCCCTCTTTGAAAACATTCCCAGGTGCAGAACCCAAAAGCCGATGCATTTCAGACTAGATCAGTGCATCCTCAGGGCTATGTCTGCAAATGAATATACTTCACATCACCACCATCTTTGTGCTGGTAACTGGTGTACTTGATAATGTGGTGTGCCCCATCCATGGTAGAACAATTCCTCCAGATGATACCGTGTCTCTACTACACGGTATCATCTGGAGGAATTGTTTTACCACAAATGCATTCCAGGTTTGGTTGACCCCAAATACTCCATTTGCTTTAGTCACTTGATACTTGCACGATTTATTATTGTCCCAAAAAGGGGCTGGCACCGGAGTTCCTGATTTTAATAGCCTATTAGGCAGGGGACGTTTGGGTTTCACTCTAATGACATTTTGCACCGAAGCAACTAACTGAACATTTTTTTGCAAAATCACTTTTGATAGTGTGAAACATGACCGGCTTACTAAACGTTTTGGCAGGCCTTCCTAATTAACCACCACCGTCTCTAAAGTATGTGTGTTTTTCCTCCCTCAGCATAGAGCCTGACACATTACACCTTTCAATTGAGCGTGCCAGAGAGTCAGAGAGAGTTCACAAACAGTTAGCATTTCCACACTTAGAAAAGCATCAGGGAAGATGCATGAAGCACGTACTAGGCAAAGAGACAGAATTGTGACAGGGTCTTGCTGACTTAAACGGCATTTTGAATGGTTGATGCGAAAAAAAGCAATATGTGCAGAAATCAATGTGAGTGTAAACCAGAAGCTGCTGGGGCCATAAATTGTATTAATGGTTCGCTTCCATTAACCGTGCATTTTATTATTAATGGTGCACAAGGGACCGTTTTGTCTGTGTACACTCTAACCTTGTTCTCCCCCTCTTCTTAGGCTTTTGTCAGGGCGTCTTCCGTCCAATGACCTGGCCCTCAAGTGGCTAATTTAGGCTACCATTAGAGTGTTCCCCATTTCCCCTAATAGCAAACTGTCTCAATTGCTGATACTTTTGTAGCAGCCTCAATCTCAATTTTCCTTAACTCTTCTGTCTGAACTACTATCCTTTATTCTCAGGTGTGGTGACATGAATTCAGCCACTGCCTGTGCATGTTGGGTAGGAGGCACAACAAATGCTGACCTGGAGCAACATAGTGCAGCCCCACATGCAACATCCCCTTCCTTCAACGTGGAGAGAAAACCACACTAACAACATTTAAACCCTTTGACCTTGTTTGTTTAATGTTGCGCGAACCAAGTCAAGGGCCCTCATTACAAATTTGAAATGAAAATGCCGGTATTTCTGGAGTACTGGTATTACCGTTTCCAGCAGGCCGAACGCCAGAATTACTGGTGCGTTACAGGTCCTCGAGCGGAAGGCATACAGCCCTGCCGGATATTGTAATAACGCACGCAAGAATTACTGCTGTTGGCAGTAATGCACTGGTATTACTGGCAGAAATGTGCCGGTAATAGCGATACTGGCACCCAAACTGCTGGACTCCCTGGCACCAGAATCACTGTCATTGGAACTACCAGTGCCGGACATAACATCACCGCCAGAATGGGAAGCTCCTGGCAGCCATTTTGAAAACTCAAACCCCTTTGAATCCCCCACTTCCAACTGCCATCTGCCAACATGTCTGGGAGCAGGAAATCCAGTTTCTGACATCCGGCTAAGGAAGCCAAAGTTCGCAGAGGCGGAGCTGGCTGCACTGCGAGACACAGTGGTGCAGCATGCAGAGGCCTTCTTTGGGGCTGGCCACAGGACGACCAGCAAAAGGTGGAAGACGGCCATCTGGCAGGAGGTGGCAGACAAGGTCATGGCTGTGGGGACTGTGCCCTGCATACAGAGGGACTGCCACAAGCGGTGGGACGACTTGCGCCTAAGGGTCAACAAACTACTATCCAAAGACAGGAGGGAATCTGCTGCCACAGGAGGGCACTCCTAAACCTCATGCCCTGGGAGGAGGGGTGCTGTTGCATCATTCATTTACAGGGCAAAGAGAGAGTCGGGACAGTAGAGGCAGGAGCTGGGATCCAAGGTGATGGTGGTAAGTACAACAAACCCTATGTAAATGCAAATGTTGAGTCCAAATATATGCATCCCCAGGCAGAGAAACACCAAATGGTCAAGGGAACAGGACTAATACGTGTCAGTCACAGCAAAAGGCCCAATCACACACACATGCCAGGAGATGCGGGCAGATGTAGCTACGCACAAGCACTGTTGCCAAAATGTACAGACCCAGACATGGATACATGACGAGCGCCCATGTGTGCCAAGGGAGAGGAATAGAAGAAGTGGAACAAGTGACGAGAAGTGATGAGAGCACCCCACTGAGAGTTCATTGTTTCACCTTACAGAACCAGAGAACAGTTCAACGCACCAACCAATGAAGAAGCGACCATGCCGAGCAGAGAGGAAGAAAACAGAAGTTGCGAGGAAGACACTGAACGACATGAAGATGACACAGTCGCCAAGTCAGGCGAAGAGAGACCCAGAAAAAGAAGATGGGTTCCAGAGAGGTTCTGTCAGTATGAACGTATTGATCTCAGCCAATGTGAACTTTTATAAGAAGAAATGGGTATGATGTAGTGATGCACGTGTGCCGCCAGCGCGCCCTGTCCCATGTCACAACAGCACGCCGCTCATGCAGTGGGATGGAGTGCGGTGGTGTCACAGGGCCTATCCCAGAGCGGGGGAAAAAAGTCAGAGGGCACGCTCCCGTGCGACTCTCCTGACTCCTCAGAGAAAAACACTGCAAAATTGGCCGTGTGTCGGTAGAACGTAGATACTTTATTAAATTAATAAAGCAGCATTTAAAATCAATTCAGGCTGCTCTCATTAGACAACTGCCTCAAATGGTATGTACCTATGCACATTTCTACAATATCCTCATGTACATGGATACTGTGGAGAAGGCCAAATAATCAATGATCGATTGCCAAGATCACATCCTAGTGAGCAGAACACACCCGAAGTGGGATGAAATGTTAGCACCTGCCAGACACATGTGTTCAGTATTCTCCACCCATCCCCGGGCTGCAAGGGTGGGGTGAAGCAATCTGCCTTTGTTTTCTAGGCATGCGGTGACAGTTTTTTTGTTCTTATGTCTCCAATCTGCAGCTTTCGAAGTTGAAAAAACAAAAAGGGCTTACACAAATAGCGAGTACTTGGAGTCAGAGGGAATCTGTCTTAGTCTGGCAGTGGAAAACAAGATGGCAGCATTCAACTAGGGGACCTGCAAATGGGGCAAAACGCAGCTGTGGAAGAACAGTTTATACCCGTGCCTTTGCCAATAGAGCAACAGTGTATGTACTGTCGTGCTATTGGTCCCAGGGGGGCACGTGATAGAAAGCAAGGGGAACCGAAATGGTCATGTGACCACATTTGAGGTGTGAGGGACAAAAAAGAATAAAGTTTAGTTTGCACCATGAGCTCGAGCCGTGTGGTCCTTGTGTGCCGTGTTGTGAGTTGGTGCCTGTTGTATTGGGGCCTGCTAGGGACAGCCAGCAGACCACAGTATGTTACGGCACATCAGCACCATGGATCGTTGCCAGGGAACACCCCGTCTTTGTTGGGGGCAGGGCGAGCCATACCCTTAGCCATGCAGACCTCTGCCACCGTCCTGGCACGAGGGTCCCACAGCACCTTGGCCTGCAGGCCCGTGCTCACACGGTGTGAGCCTGGAGGCCTACATGAATGAGACACGGACTCAGTCGTTCCTCTTTGGGAGTCTGTAGCCGTTCTAATGCACATGTCTGCAGAGGCTCCTTTTATTAACTTAGGACCTGACAGAGTCATGGCCCATGTTAAAAGGGCAATACACAGGGTAGGGACACATTCCCTTAAAGGGGCAATACACTTGAGAGGGTCACACCACACTGCCTGCATCAGCCTTCCCCTGAGTGGGGACATAATAGTTGATATGCCTTTTTTGCATCCAGTTGTTAAAAATTGATGATAAATATGATTTCCTTTCAGGCGAGGTTTAATGCTCTTGGCTTTCTTTACTTAAATGCACTTACCATATTGAAGCAAGATGAACGAAAATGAATGGCTGAGACAGGGAGGGAGATTTGTGGGTTGGATTCCTGTTGCTAAAAACACTTCTTTGGTCAGAGCCCAGACCCTCGTGCCTTCCCACATTCTGGTTAGAAATGCATTCAGCGACTACCTGGCAGTGCATTGTAGTGCAGCACGCCAGAATCACAGGAGACATTTTCCTGTCCCCAAAGGCTCTCACCTACGATGAACCTTTCAAAGGTGCAATTGCCCTCATGGATATGTCATGGCACATTTACATTTTTTGTTTTCAAGTGTATTTTTCCCACAAAGGAATTTAAAAAAAGAACTAAAAATAAAGACAAAATATGAGTCGGAAAAAAGCCATTTGAAGACCTCTCTGCGCCCATGTGTTTTGTTTTAAAGCCATTTTTGAGCGTTCCAAGAATACTGGCAATATGACTTCTTTTATGTTCCATAGAAAGAGCATGACCTGAGGGACATGAACAGAGAGGGCCGATTATGCGAACGTGTCAGCAGAGAGTCGAACTTTCTAGTCTTGTGTGTTTTACTCTATCCACCAGAAGCGGCGCGCACACGACACCTTATTTTCTAAATGTTTTTGGGCAGATGGGGGTAAATGTGCACTGGCCTGTACGGCTCACCTACTTTATGTCTTGCCAGCGCGGTACAAAGGGTTTTGGGAAATCTGGGGGAAATTCCTTTCTGCCGCCCACCACCCACACCCCGCAGATGGAGCCTAATGAAACCTAGCTCTGCTTGCTTCCCTAGGCGAGTGTCTACATAGGGTTAAGAATTTCCATCTTTATTGTATGGAAACAAATCTGCTCTGCCCCCTACTGGATTGGAATTACGGTAAGCGTTTTCAGGCACTTTCCTTTTTTTTTTTTTTTATCATTGACCTGCTTTCCTAGATAGCTAAACTGAAACAGTTAACGGCTGCACATTTTGTGATATATGAGGTAATGCAGGGATTATTTACTGGTAATCTTCATTACTACTAGTTCTACTCATCCTTGTTACCATACTTACGCGTTGTGGTTTCACATGTATCATGGGAGACCGGGGTCACGTGATGGGGGCGGGGAGAAGAATAAAGGAACCACCGGAACTGCGTCGAAGACGTCAGTCTGGGTTTATGCATACTCACAGCGTGTCGTGTTATCTGTTTGCTCCGCTGTATGTGTGTAGGCCCGTGCAGGCCAATGAATGCTGAACGACCTCCCTGCAACCAGAGGTCGGCCGTAAACCAGAGTAGAATGCGCGTGAGGTGACCCACCTCCGGCAGGAATCCTTTTTCTATTTCTAAACTCTGTAAATCAGTCCTGCCCCCTTAGCTGAGGGATATCAGCAGTGCCCACCCGAATGGCCATTGTTCTGCAAAAATCCAATCACAGCCCCATTCAGCCAAGTCTAGAGGGAGAGTCTGCAAAAATCCAATCACAGCCCCATTCAGCCAAGTCTAGAGGGAGAGTCGGTACTGCAGTACTATAACAAGTAGGAGTCATGAAGATTACCAGTAAGTGTGCACTGCATTACCTCCACGTCCCTCTTCCTCTTTCCAGTACTTTCGTGTGAGGTATACCAAAGGCAGCAAGCTGGATAGGCAAGAACAAGACACACCAGAAAAAATGAGATACAAAAGGTCAGTTCCATTTATTCAGAACAACACAACCAGAGAGTCAGAAGACCCAGGCCCCCAGAACACTGGAACAAAAAGACACAGCACCCACCTAGTGCACATTGAAATGATAGTGCTGGATAAAGATATCAGGAGAGGTCCAGGTCGCTGCCTGACAATTCTCCTTAAGCGAGATCCTCAGCGCCTCCACCCACGAGGCAGCCATGGCTATTGTGGACCTACCCTGCACCCCGCAGTATAGTGAACCCCTGCAGACTGGTATGCCAGAAAAATAGCCTCCCGGACCCAATGACCTATGGCTGGCACCGAGGACCTTCGGGGACGGCTTAGGGCCCCCAAAAGTGATAGAGAGATTGTCCTCCTTCCAAAGAGGCTGGGAGCGAGCAAGGTAAACCAACACCAACCTGCAGACATTCAACCGACTCAACCCCTACTCGTCAGCAGAGTCCGGATTGGGATAAAAGTCACAAAGCACCACTTCCTGAGAGCGGTGAAACTCAAAAGACACTTTCTGCAGAAAAGAGGCTGTCACATCTGAGGGATAGAGCATCCTCCCGTACCAACAAAAAAGGAAGGCCTACACAAAAGAGTACAAAGTTCTCTGAGCCACTTAGACGACGTGATAGCTACCAAAAAGGCTGTCTTAATGGTGAGAATCTTCAGAGAAAAATCCTCCAGGGGCTCAAAAGGGGAAGCATGAATGGCCTTGAAAACCAGAGTGAGATCCCAAGGGGGTAAGTCCAAAACCTCCACAGGACAACGCAAGAAAAACCCCTTCAAAAGCCGAGAAACCAGAATGCAGTCCTTGGCACCCCAACAAGAGGACACATGAAAACCCCAGACTGCAGCACACTGGGTCTGCAAGGAGGACACAGAGAGGCCAAGGTCAAAACCATCCTGCAAGAACTGAAGCACCTTCGCAAGAGAGCCGGTAGCCCCACTGGAACCATGCCTAGTGCACCAGCCCTGAAACACATCCCAGTGCCTGGAGTACGACTTTACCATGGACAGACACCAGTCCCCCCTGGATAGAGGCCACCATATCTACAGAGAACACCCTGACCTGCAGCCGGCCCCTTTCAACTTCCAAGCCCCCCCCAGCTGACCCCCAACCCTTGAGCAGGAAGGACCGTGGATGGAACCCATTGCAGAGACAGACCTGGCCCCACTGCCAAGTTCAACAACTAAGGGAGCCAACTCCTGTATGGCCATATGGGAGCTACCAGAATCACCACCACGTTTTGACTACCCTGATTTTGACCAACACCTGGGAGAGCAGGGGAGAGGAGGGAAGGCATAAAGGAGATCCTGAGGCTACAGGAAGACAATTACATCTGCCCCCACACCCCTGGACAAGGAAACTGGGTGCAAAACTGGGACACCAGAGCCGGCTGGGGGAGGCAAACAGTTCCAACCATGAGACACCCCACCTCAAGCAGAAATCCTAGAGGGCCCTCTTCCACAACACCCGGTCAGTGGATGGGAACACCCTGCTGAGCTGGTCCACCATCGCGTTGTGCACACCCCTGACGTGCATTGCCCTCAGAGACAGCAGGTGCCGCTCCACCCAGAAACACCCAGAACCCCAGGGACTTCGCCAGGGCCCCCAATTACCTGAACTAGCAAGCCCTGTCTGCTGATGTAGGACACAGTCGTGGTATTGTCTGTCCACACCGTGTTATGCTTGAGCTAAAACATGGCGCTGATGCGCAGTGCATTCTGGGGGCACTCAGAGCTATAATGGATATTTATTCCATGCCTCAGTGAAAACTGCACTTGCTTTGCTAAAAGACCTTTTAATGTTATCCATTGCTGAGCCTGGTATGCAGACTTTAGTGAAGGACAGTGTGCTGGGAAGCAGGTTTTGTTGTGTCTTTGTCATGATTCCTGCCCTCATGTCCCCAGCCCTCCAAGATGTCAGGCTGGATCCAGGCCACGATCACCTACATCCCTCCAAAGACCCACTTGGAGTCAGACTTGGCGCTTGTGGCACCAGACTCACTCACTCCCATAGGATAACATTGGGGATTGGACTTGTAGTGCATTGATGGGGACAAGATGGATGCCCCCACATATTTCGGTTCCCAGAACTGCATGTGCAGTCTAGTCTTTTGGGTGTGGTTCAGCCCAGAGACACCTGAGATACCCAGAGACTATTTAAGCCACGCCCAGGCTGAGAAACATGCTTTGTGTTTTCTGCACCTGCAGCGAGACACTCACCGTGTTCGGATCGGTCTCCAGTAGGCCTGCATCTTTCTTCTGCGCTCAGCTCCTGCAAGAACAAGAACACCGTTAGGAACAGCCTAACCTTGCAGCGCTTCTGCCCATCATTCATCGCTTCTTCTGTTCTGCGGGCATCTTCGGCGGTGTCATTCCCATCCCGGCACGCCGCTTCCTAAGGAAAAGGGAAAAGAACAGAAAAAAGGCATTAGTAAACATTCAGCAAATCTTCGCTTATTTTTAAAGACTGTACGAGCTTCAAACGCTTACCTGAATCCCAGCCGCTCTGGGGGAACTCTGTCTCCGGAACTTCTCATCCATCTGCAAGAGGGAAAAGACACTCCAGGTTAGCATGGAAACATCTAGAGGCGCCGCATACCGCGCTTACTCACCACATTTCTTCTTTATGAACGGCATCCACGCTGAAAACGATGCGGCAACTAAAAGACACAGAAAAAGAACTCAGTTCAATACAAATACGAAAGGGTCGCATCGTGCATCGCGCTCTCAATCACCTTCAGCGCTACTCATCTCAGCAGCACGTCGCCATCCCCGGATGCCGGCCATCATCTAAGGAAGGAAAGGAACGAAGTTAGAGAACTGTTCAAAAGGCTCATTATACTTACCTGTAGGACTCTTGCCAGTGAAGTAACTAGGCAGCAACAAGCCCGCATCAATCGCATCAATCAGGATGGAGAGCACACTTTCCAAGAAAACAAGGCCCAGTTTCCAGTCGAGTAAACTCTAGGGAAGGGTTCGAGGTCGTAAGAGGTCAGAACAGGCTGAGTGACGTCCCCGTGGATACCAAGTGAGCGTTACAGTCTTGCTATGAGTTATGGAATTGCTTTTCCGTGGTGTTTAGAAGAGTGAAGCTTTACTCTTTGGGGGTTACTGTCGGTTGACCCGGCCGGCAACCAACAGTCACTCAACAATGTGCAAGTGCTAATGCCAGAAGGTTCGAGAAATTGCCACCCCTTTTTAGGAGGGCATATATTGGGAGGCTCTGGAGAGGTCGGGTGGGGGAAAAACACAAAGACCTCAGTCGGAGGGGGGACGCCTTGTTCGGACCTTCCTGTGGGCTGTTGTGCTCTCTGCCTGGCTGTTACCGGGGTCTTCCAGCCAATTCTGGCGAGATGAGGGATTCAGTTACGCCCACGGTGATGTATCTTCTTTTGAATTCTCTACCTTCTCTGTGATTTATTTCTGTTTTATCACTTGTTGCTTCTTAGCTATGAATAAATAGCCGTATAAGTGCTCATTATTTCTAACTGCGTATCTGGTTGTGAGTTATTGCTCCGTCTACCTGCGTTCAAAATATTTTCTGTGCTCTGCAAATGTACTGGTGATAAATAATTGTCTGTGGACTTGGCAAGCAATACATTTTGGCTCTGTGAGCGAAAGTTTGCTTTCATTTGGCAGTGAGCGTTGGACTGTGTTCATCTGTTTTTTTTTCTCTCTCTTTGAGTGTGTGTGCGTGCTTGCGTGAGTGACTGCAGTGTGGAAAGGAGAAAAAAAATAAAAATAAAAAAGAAGTTTTGCAAATTACTGTAATGATGAATAGTTTGTTCAGGAAAAAGGGTGTTCCCGCTGGCGGTGAACCCAAGGTTATGATTCCAGGTTGGGCTAAAAGCCCATATGATAAATTATCCCAGGTGTGGGCGTGCGGAGCGGGGCTGAGTGAAACATGGGACCCTAGTTTGGGAGAAGCTGCTCCGTCAGAAGTAATGCTTTGTTTACAGCAGATTTCAGTAGAAAGGGGACGTGAATGCATTGCATTGGGCAGGCAGGGGTGGGTCCTTCTGCATGCCTATAGGAAAATGCATCAGAAAACTGTGGAAATGACAGAACATATTTTACAATTGGAAAAAGAGTTAGCTGCCAAGCAACAAATATCTTTGATGCAGGAAATTCAGATTAAACCTTTTAAAGACAAAGCTGATAAGTATCAAGCTGTGGCAGAGCGTGCCACCGTTAGGGTAGCGCGCTATAAGTATAAAAAAAGGCGAGGGGGGGTCAACCAAAGTAAAGTGGCAACTGTAATCATTACTGCAGGTGTGGACTGGGATCCTGATAAGTGGAATGGAGACATTTTTGACTCAACAAGCCCAGAGAGTAGCTCGGCAAATGAGTCTGATTCTAAGGCAGAATTGAAGCAAAAGACAGTGGAAGTGAAGCCGGTTAGGAGACGGCGTGCTGGATCCTACCCACAGAATCCTGCGGGCGGGGTTGTGGATTTAACCACTCTGGAAGATTACACCCAGCAGGAGGTTGGGGAAATCATTACTCGTTTCAGGCAAAAGTCAGGGGAACCTTTACTGACATGAATGGTGGGATTGCTAGATGGGGGTGCTGCAGGGTTGTTGGTAGATTCCACAGACTCACCGCGCTTTTTGCCTTTGTCAACTGACACCAATATACAGGAGGTCTTAAGGGCCGCCCCTGATGACAATGGGCAAGATTCACAGGTTTCTTTGTTGCACCTAGCAGCCCAGGCATGTAACCGTAAGTACCCCATTACCACAGATTGGCCTAGCGAGGAAAAGAGGTGGTACACTTTGAAAGAGGCGATTCAAAAGGTCAGAGAGCATGCTATGAAGGAGGTAATTCATGTAGATACTCCAGGACACATGGGGGCCGTGCCGCTTTCAGTTTCAACCAGGAATATGGTGATCAGAACTGCACCGCCTGCATACAAGTGTCATTATGACTTTGCTCGTAGGTATGAAGGGCAAACCCACTGATGAAGTAGTGGATGCCATCCGGCAATTGGCAGATTTAGGGGAGTGGGACAAGAGTGATGACAAGCCCCGAGAGAGAGAGGGGCGTAGTGAGAGAAGAACTGAAGGCAGAAGGCAAGATAGTAGAGACTCCCGAGTGTCCAGAAAGGACATGTTTTTGGCTTTGTTAAAGATGGTGTGCCACGAGAAGAAATTGATGGCATTGAAACCAGGGTAATGTATGAACTATACAAAAAGAGAGGGCTTGCAGCCAAAGAGCGCTATAAAAAGGTTAAGAAACAGGTGGTGACTAAGCCACAGAGGGACACCTCACCTTCTGCTCCTCCTGAGGAAGAACAGGAAGAAGGGCCTATGGGGACACCTTCCCGTACCAGCCAACATACGCTGATTTGAGGAATGTGGTGAGTGCAATGTTAGAGGCAGCGTCAGGTTACACTCATTCAAAATATGACTAGGTTTATGGCCAATCCCCGGCAGCGTCCGCTCGCATAAAAGTTGATAGGCGTCCCCACGTTAATGTTAAGATTTTTTGGGGGCCGGGAAATACACAAGTGGTGCGAGCATTGATAGACACTAGGGCGGAGGCCTCTCTGATTCATGGAAATCCAACACGATTCAAAGGCAGACACTTTACCATTACCGGGCTAGGGGGGAAGGAGACCCCCGCAGTACAAACAGAAGTGGATATGAAAATAGGCAATTTGACTAGGAAGAAATACCAAGTGTTGATAGTCCCGATACCTGAGCATATAATTGGCTTTGACATTCTAGAAGGATTGACCTTGGGACTTGGTGGTAAAACGTATCAGTTTGGGGTGAGTGCATTGACCTGCACACCCATTACCGTAAGCAAATTGAAGATGCCCCCAGTGCAGGTGCCTCTGGCGACCAAGCGGGTAGCGATGAAGCAATACTGCATTCCTGCGGGGCACAAGGACATTTCAGACACCATCAAAGAGTACATAGAGGCGGGTGTGTTACGCCCTATTACTATCGCGTGGAACAACCCACTCTTGCCTGTCAAAAAAGGTGACAGGTCTTGGAGGATGACGGTGGATTACCGGGAATTAAACAAACACACTCCTCCCTTGGTACCCACAGTCCCAGATGCCATTACCTTGATTGGAAATGTCCAAAGGTTTGAGGTGACCTGGTATGCAGTGGTAGGTTTAGCCAATGCATTTTTTTCTGTGCCAATTGCTGAAGAGTGGCAAGAACAATTTGCATTTTTTTGGAACGGGCATCAGTACACCGTCACAAGGTTACCTATTGGGTACATACATAGCCCGACTATCTGTCACCGGCTGGTAGCAGAGCACTTAGACAAGATACCGCATAAACCTGAAATACAAATCTCTCATTATATTGATGATATTTTGATTCAGGGTAAGGATGAGCGCAGTGTGCAAAACCAGTTAGAAGTCATTATGGAAGGATTGAAGAAGGAAGGGTGGGAGATTAACCCGAACAAAATCCAAGGGCCAGCTGAGACAGTGATATTCCTAGGGATTCAGTGGGATAATGGGCATCACAAGATGGTACCGAAGGCCCGACAGAAAATTCTTGAGTTCACCACTCCATTGAACAAAAAGCAAGCTCAGCAGTTCATAGGGCTGTTTGGGTTTTGGAGACAGCGCATTCCTCATTTAGGGCAGATACTGGCTCCCCTCTACAAAGTGACCTGAAATAAATATGAGTTTCAGTGGGGGGAGGAGCAGTAAAAAGCATATGATTTGGCGAAAGACACTGTGCAGCAGGTGCTTGATCTATGGCCATTAAAGGAAGGCGAAGTGGAATTGAATGTGTCTGTGCAAGACAATTACGCCAACTGGAGTGTGTGGCAGAAACAGGATATGAAACGTGTGCCATTGGGGTTTTGGAGTCGTAAATTGCCTGAGGCTGGTAACTCATACACTCTGTTTGAGAAGCAGTTGCTGGTATGTTATTGGGCCCTGGTCGATATTGAGCAAATGACAGTGGGGCATGATGTGCTGATGAGGCCTGAAATCCCAATTATGCAATGGGTGCTGAGCTCTCCTAAAACACACAGAATAGGACATGCTCAAGAAGCCAGCATAATCAAATGGAAATGGTACATTCAAGACAGAGCCAAATCAGGGAGGGGTGGAGTTGCCAAATTACATGAGCAAGTGGCCAACATACCACCCTCAGATTATATACCACCGAAAGTGCCTGAAAAACGCGAATCTCCCGTGAAATGGGGAGTACCTTATGGCAATCTGACCGTAGAGCAGACAGAACATGCCTGGTTTACAGATGGCTCGGCCCAATATGTGGGAACTGAGCGATATTGGAAAGCAGTGTTTTATAACCCCAAGACAAAAAAGATTTTGACAACATCAGGGAAAGGGAAGAGCAGTCAGTTTGCAGAACTTTACGCAGTTTACCAAGCATTAAAACAAGTGACCCCTGGTCGATGCCATTTGTACAAGATTCATGGTCAGTGGCGAATGGATTGGCGGCGTGGCTGCCAACCTGGCAAAAGAATGGGTGGATGATTCATTCAAAAGAGTTGTGGGGAAAAGAACTGTGACAAGATATTGCTGAGATGTTATCACAAAGTGAAGTCACTGTGTATCATGTGGATGCGCATTGTGCTGCAGATTCATTAGAACGTTGGTTTAATTCTGTTGCAGATGAACACACCAAGATTTCATCTGTGGATGCCGAGGCTCAGGAAAACGATTTGGAGGGTTTGTCCAAGTGGGCTCACCAGAAATGTGGGCACCTTGGAGAAAAGGCTACTACCAGGTGGGCACAAGCTTGAGGAATCAGTATTCCTTTAGAGGTAGTGAAAACAATCATTTTGCAATGTCCAGTGTGCCAACACCAACAGCATAGACCTATCTCTCAGATTGTCCAGGGTACGTTGCGAAGAGGAAAATTACCAGGTCAAATTTGGCAGAATGATTATATCGGTCCCCTGCCAATCAGTAAAGGCTGTCAGTATGCATGCACTATTGTGGATACATACTCTGGATACATGATGGTTTTACCGTGCAAACGTGCCACACAACTGAACACCATTAAGTTGTTGGATCAGATCACGTTGCATTATGGGGTGCCTTTACGGATTCAAAGTGACAATGGGTCACACTTCAAAGGCAAATTAATACAGGACTACTGTCAGGAAAAGAATATTGAATGGCTCTACCACGTGCCCTATTACCCTGCAGCTTCAGGATTAATTGAACAAATGAATGGCGTGTTGAAAGAACAGCTGCGCAAATCTGGAGATGGCAGTTTAGCAGGCTGGCGTGATTGTGTGTTTGATGCGGTGCAAGTGTTAAACAATAGGCCTGTGAATAATCATGAAAGTCCTTTGATGCGGCTAATGACTCCTGCTTTACAGATTCAACCCAACTCAGTTAGAGAAACCCTCCTGTATTGGGAAATTACCCCGGGTTCTTTAGCTCCCTATCGGGCGACTCCAGAGTCAGCAGGGGTAGACTTGCATTCTCATGAGGAAATCAGATTAGACCACCCAAGAGGGATTGTTGTGATTGGAACAGGGATTGGGGTACAAATTCCTCCAGAGCATATGGGATGGATTGCCCCTAGATCTGGCCTAGCATTGAAGGGAGTTCAAGTGCTGGGAGGGGTCATTGATGTCGATTATCAAGGCAAGATCAAAGTCATCTTGATGAATAGTGGGGACCAATTGTTACCGATCCATAAGAGCGACCGGGTGGCCCAGTTGATTGTTGTTCCTGTTAAATTGCCCATGATTAAAAAGGGGGAGCCTCCCACAATGTTAATTACCCATGGGGATTGTGGTTTTGGCTCTTCGGACAGTATGGGTTCGGGTGCGAAGGTGTGGGTTGAAAGACCAAGTGGCCCACCAGTGCCCGTAGATGTTATTGCATCAGGCAAAGACCAGGTAGTCTTAGTGATGGAGCCCGGTAGAAAGAAATGGCAGTATGTGCCCGCAGACAAATGTTACCTAAGAGAGTGATTTTCAACACTGATATCTCTTTTCTGGGATTGCCTTGAAGATCCTGTGTCTGGCTGGTGTAATTGTGGGACTAAATGGACTATGTTTGAGAGAGTCCAACGGCATGCTGCTTCCCACGAAACATGTCGCATCTGTGCCAGCGATCCAGGGGAGACCGATGACGATGAGCAATGATGTCCATAAGCAGCCCTATGCCGATGCCGAATAGCCAGCCAGACCGAAGAAATGGATTTGTGGAATGCGAAAATCACGTCAGGTGCAGACGCAAACAACGTTGATGGCAGAGATACAACAGATGTCTCTAGGACGATGAAAATATTCCCGATGATTACACAAGCAGAGAATATGTGGACATATTTGGCACAGCAAGTACTCAGCATTACGCACTTTTGCCTTACTGACGTGCAACATGCAGAAGCTTTGCTGACACCATGTTTAGTAGCGGTACCGACGCCAGTTCCGGTTCTAAAGCACATTTTTGGCATCACGCACAATGATTCTTTGGTTCAGATTTCGATAAGAGACAATCCTTTTCAGTCTATGAGTACTCCAGATTTTGCCAGGAAACAGATCGCAAATGGAGAAACTTGACACGTATTATAACATAAAATATACAACAGAAAAATCAAACTGTGTTTGAGAGAAGGTTGTGTTCACGAGTTCCAAGCACATTGTCATGATTCCTGCCCCTCATGTCCCCAGCCCTCCAAGATGTCAGGCTGGAGCAAGGCCACGATCACCTACATGGCCCTCAAGGGCCTCTCCATCTCCCAAAGACCCACTTGGAGTCAGACTTGGCGCTTGTGGCACCAGACTCACTCACTCCCATGGGATAACATTGGGGATTGGACTTGTAGTGCATTGATGGGGACAAGATGAGATGGATGCCCCCAGATATTTCGGTTCCCAGAACTGCATGTGCAGTCTAGTCTTTTGGGTGTGGTTCAGCCCAGAGACACCTGGGATACCCAGAGACTATTTAAGCCACGGCCAGGCTGAGAAACATGCTTTGCGTTTTCTGCACCTGCAGCGTGACACTTACCGTGTTCGGATCGGTCTCCAGTAGGCCTGCATCTTTCTTCTGCGCTAAGCTCCTGCAAGAACAAGAACACTGTTAGGAACAGCCTTACCTTGCAGCGCTTCTGCCCATAATTCATCACTCCTTCTTTTCTGCGGGCATCTTCGGCGGTGTCATTCCCATCCCGGCACGCCGCTTCCTGAGGAAAAGGGAAAAGAACAGAAAAAAGGCATTAGTAATCATTCCGCAAATCTTCGCTTATTTTTAAAGACTGTACGAGCTTCAAACGCTTACCTGAATCCCAGCCACTCTGGGGGAACTCTGTCTCTGGAAAAGACACTCCAGGTTAGCATGGAAACATCTAGAGGCGCCGCATACCGTGCTTACTCACCACATTTCTTCTTCATAAACGGCATCCATGCTGAAAACGACGCGGCAACTAAAAGACACAGAAAAATAACTCAGTTCAATACAAATACGAAAGGGTCGCATCGCGCTCACAATCACCTTCAGCGCTACTCATCTCAGCAGCACATCGCCATCCCCGGACGCCGGCCATCATCTATTGAAGGAAAGGAACAAAGTTAGAGAACTGTTCAAAAGACTCATTATACTTACCTGTCGGACTCTTGCCAGTGAAGTAACTAGGCAGCAACGAGCCCGCATCAATCAACGCGCCCCTGCGCTGAAAGCAGGATGGAGAACACACTTTCCAAGAAAACAAGGTGAGCTGTGGATCAAAGGGAAGGGTTGGACCCCGGGAAAGAAGGGGTTCAAGCACACAGAGAAAATAGGGAGTTAAACTCTACCAATCCTGTGTTTCAGGCCCAGTCTCCAGCCGAGTAGACTCTATGGAAGGGTTTGAGGTCGTAAGAGGTCAGAACAGGCTTAGTGACGTCCCCGTTGATACCAGGTGAGCATTACAGAACGCAAAGCCTCACATCAAAATCCACCTGGGCGTCATGGAAACGTCAGAAACCGACCAGTTAGCCCACATGTTGGGGCAGCTATGTTCCGAAGTACATGCAGCCAGGCAGGAGACCAACACCCTGAGGAGAGAGCTGATAGTAGCCAAAGAACGCACTGATGATTTAAGCCGGCAACTTCTCCAGTCACAAGCAGGGCATGCACCATTGCCGGGAAGCGTGCCCTCGATGCTAGCACCATCAGCCAATCCTGTTCAGATAACCCTTCCTGGGGCAGTTCCCTTGGCCCCGCCTGAACGATTTACGGGGGATCCCAAGAGGTTTGCAACGTTCATGAACCAGTGCCGCCTGCACTTCCTTTGTAGACTAGGGGCCTTTCCGAATGACCAATCACGGGGCGCTTTTGTGCTATCCTACCTGAGTGGTAGCGCCACGGACTGGTCTGTACCCTTTGTTGCCCAAGACGATCCTTTGCTGCATGACTTCATGGGCTTTCAGCAGGAGATGGAAAAGCTGTTCGCTCGTCGTACTCATGGGCAGGCATTAGACAACGAACTTCTGTCCCTACGCCAAGGGAACCAAGCCCTATTAACATACGTAGCCACGTTCAATAGACTCGTAGTTGAAGCAGAATGGCCAGTGGAGAAGAGAACCACGTTATTTCATCGGAGGTTGCGGTGGGAGCTCAAGGATGTTCTCGCACAAGTAGTGAGCCCCCCGAAAGACTGCCCAGAATTCATTGACCTTGTTGTTCACCTGGATCATAGGTTGCAGGACCGACGAGCAGATCGAACTAGACCAGACCCTTGCCCTATGTATGTGCGTTCAAAGGACAATATTGCCCGCACACCGGAAGGTTCAGGAGAACCAATGCAAATCGGGGGGGTCAGATCCCCTTGACTAAAGCGGAAAGGGATAAAAGGAGACAGCAGCAGTTATGTCTGTACTGTGGAAGGTCAGGTCATTTCCTTAAAGAGTGTCCTGTGAAGTCACCGAGGAGGACGGTAGGGGCCATGGACAAGGAAGATACCATCAAGGAATCGGAAAACTCCCCAGCCCGGCAAGTGTAGGGGTCCACTTGTCAAGCGAAGAAAGTGAACTACAGACCTTCCATTTTGCACTATCTGTGGTCTTCATCAATCACCAACAACCATCTTGGATGCACGCAGTAAGAGCGTACATTGACAGTGGTGCCGTTGGGAATTACATCGGCCAGGATTTTGCGGCAAAGATGGGGCTTCCGTTACGCCCTAAATCAACCACTGACACTGTTACCACTGTCGACAGCACGGAAATAGCTTCTGGTCCAGTATCCCAATGTACTGCAGCTTTAACCCTTCTGTGCCAGGATGGACACCAATAATCTATCGTTTTCAACCTCATTAAGGCACCACAGTTCCGGTTGATTTTGGGAATGCCATGGTTGGTAGCTCACAATCCTCAAATCGATTGGCAAGCAAAAGAATTGGCCTTTCCCAAGACTTGCGCCCACACATGTTATCGCCAAGAGAAACCACCAATAGATACCAGAACCTCCACGCTTGTGACTGTGGCAATCGGCACCCTACCAAGTGAATACCAGGACTTTCAAGATGTCTTTCAGAAAGAACAGGCTAATACCCTGCCACCGCATAGACCATACGATTGCCAAATCGACCTGATACCCGGCGCACAAATCCATTGTGGGTGAATTTACGCACTCACGGAACCAGAAAACCAGCACCTGAAGGCCTTTCTTGACCAATACCTGGCCAACGGGTTCATCCGTCCCTCGAAGTCTCCAGCAGCCAGTCCTCTATTCTTCGTACCGAAAAAGGAGGGGGAATTGAGAACGCGCATTGACTATCGCGCACTGGACCAGATTACCGTAAAATACCACCACCCCCTGCCACTGATCCCTGAATTGCTTGATCAAGTCAAAGATGCCCAAATCTACACAAAACTAGACCTGAGGGGGGCATATCACCTTGTTCGCGTAAAACAGGGGGACGAATGGAAAACTGCTTTTCACACCAAATACAGCTTGTACGAATACCAAGTAATGCCCTTTGGCCTTTGCAACACGCCTGCAGCATTTCAATACTTCATGAACGATGTCCGTGCTCTAGTGTACATTGACAATATTCTAGTATATTCTGCATCAAAGCAGGACCACGTTATACACGTCCGATCCATATTGGAGAAACTCTGTCAACACCAGCTCTACTCCAAGCTCGAAAACTGCTCATTCCACGTCTCCGAGGTGGAATTCCTGGGCTTTATTTTCAGCCCGAATGGAATCCGAATGGATGTACACAAGGTAGACGCTATCCTGAACTGGCCGTCCCCAAATTAATTCAAGGGGGTTCAAAGTATGCTGGGTTTTGCAAACTTCTACCGCTGGTTCATCCCAGGATTTTCACAAATCGTGCATCCCATCACGTCATTGCTACGGAAAAGCAACAAAAGGTTCCAGTGGACAACAGAAGCCAAGGAAGCTTTCCAGGAACCCAAAGCAAGATTCACATCTGCCCCAATCTTACGCCACCCTCGCCCTGATCTCCCATACCTGGTGGAAACGGATGCCTCAAGCATCGCAATGGGAGCCGTCCTCTCACAAAAGGACCCCAAAACGGGCTAGTTACACTCTGTTGCCTTCTGGTCGCATAAATTCACACCCCCTGAACTCAATTACGCTATCACAGGCAAAGAACTCCTGGCCATTAAGTCAGCCTTTAAGACATGGCGGCACTACCTCTTGGGCACCAGACACCCAATCACCGTAATAACTGACCACCGGAACCTCCAGTACCTAAAAACAGCAAAGGCCCAATCCTCACGACAACTACGTTGGGCTCTTTGTTTTGCTGAATATGACTATGTGATTATATTTCGACCAGGGGTGAAAAACGGGAAGGCCGATGCCCTTTCCCGTATGGGGGTGGAAGAGCAAGGGTATCAGACCCCTGACCCAATAGCAATCATCCCGAGTGACAAGCTCCTAGGAATCACAGCAACCATAACTCAGAAAGAATTACATGAAGAAATCCAAAACCTGATGAGTCCGGAGCAATTACAAGCATGGAATGCACAAGGAGAACATTACATGATAAAAGATCAGTTGCCCTACTTCAGGAATCGTTTATTCTTACCAAACCAAGACCTACGAGAACAAGTCATGTCCGGTTATCATGATTCCTTGATCGAGGGCCACCACGGAATCGCTAAAACCCTAGCCAAGGTAAAATGAAATTATTGGTGGCCCACGTGGCGTAAAGACATTATCCAATTCATCCTATCTTGTGGAGTGTGTACTCAAAAGAAGTCATCCAAGCAGAAACCGGCTGGGCTATTACAACCATTGGAAATCCCACCAGCACCCTGGCACATGTTCTCCCTCGATTGTATTACTGATTTACCACCCAGTCAAGGGTTTAACACTATTCTTGTGGTCGTGGACCTATTTTCAAAAATGGCACATTTCATTCCTCTCAAGGGGCTCCCAAATGCTTCCACTCTGACAAAGATATTTCTTGAAGGCATCGTACGGCTCCATGGGTTTCCTTCAGTTTTGGTCTCAGACCGAGGTACTCAATTCGTATCTAACTTGTGGAGAAAATGCTGCTCTATGGCCCAGATCGACATCCGGCTATCCACCAGTCACCATCCCCAAACGGATGGTCAAACTGAGAGGGCAAATCAGACGCTCGAGCAGTACCTGCGTTGCATGTTACGCCAAGCTGAAGGAAGCTGGTTCGACCTATTATGGATAGCTGAATTTACTTATAATAATTCCCTACACACCAGCACTGGGCAGACACCCTTTTATACCATGTATGGCAGGCACCCACATACTTCTGAGTTGGACGTTCCTACAACCCTGGAAATGCCAGCAGTCAAAACCTTGCACACAACCATTTCTCAAACCTTTAAAAGGGCAGCTGAACACCTACTTCAAGCTAAGAATCGTCAAAAGAAGTTTGCTGATCAACACCGAGCAAAGGCCCCCAACTACCAAGCGGGAGACAAAGTCTGGCTGGCATATAAACACTTGTCCATTAAAGGAACCCAAACTTTCCGTCCAAGATACCTGGGTCCATTCACCGTCACCTCTGTGATAAATCCTGTGGCGGTCAGACTAGCTTTGCCGTCAAACATGCAGATTCATCCTGTGTTCCACGTGTCTCTCCTTAAACCTGGTCAACCTAGGACCCGGGTAGCAATGCCACCGCAGCCAGTAGTAATCGCCGGAGAGCCAGAATTCGAAGTCAAGGACATCCTGGATTCAAAGTACGTCAGATCCAAATTATACTACTTAGTAGACTGGAAGGGGTATGGTCCACAAGACAGGACATGGGAGCCTTGTGAGTACATCCATGCACCTCGCTTGCTTAGACGATTTCATCAAAACCATCCAAACCAGGACCAGACAGAAGAGCCACCTTGAGAGGGGCCTCGGGGGGAGTGCTGTCATGATTCCTGCCCCTCATGTCCCCAGCCCTCCAAGATGTCAGGCTGGAGCCAGGCCACGATCACTTACATGGCCCTCACGGGCCTCTCCATCCCTCCAAAGACCCACTTGGAGTCAGACTTGGCGCTTGTGGCACCAGACTCACTCACTCCCATAGGATAACATTGGGGATTGGACTTGAAGTGCATTGATGGGGACAAGATGGATGCCCCCACATATTTCGGTTCCCAGAACTGCATGTGCAGTCTAGTCTTTTGGGTGTGGCTCAGCCCAGAGACACCTGGGATACCCAGAGACAATTTAAGCCACGCCCAGGCTGAGAAACATGCTTTGCGTTTTCTGCACCTGCAGCGTGACACTCACCGTGTTCGGATCGGTCTCCAGTAGGCCTGCATCTTTCTTCTGCGCTAAGCTCCTGCAAGAACAAGAACACCGTTAGGAACAGCCTTACCTTGCGGCGCTTCTGCCCATTATTCATCGCTCCTTCTGTTCTGAGGGCATCTTCGGCGGTGTCATTCCCATCCCGGCATGCCGCTTTCTGAGGAAAAGGTAAAAGAACAGAAAAAAAGGCATTAGTAAGCATTCAGCAAATCTTTGCTTATTTTTAAAGACTGTACAAGCTTCAAACGCTTACCTGAATCCAAGCTGCTCTGGGGGGAACTCTGTCTCCGGAAATTCTCATCCATCTGCAAGAGGGAAAAGACACTCCAGTTTAGCGTGGAAACATCTAGAGGCGCCGCATACCGCGCTTACTCACCGCATTTCTTCTTCATAACCGGCATCCACGCTGAAAACGTCGTGGCACTTAAAAGACACAGAAAAAGAACTCAGTTCAATACAAATATGAAAGGGTCGCATCGCGCATCGCGCTCTCACTCACCTTCAGCGCTACTCATCTCAGCAGCACGTCGCCATCCCTGGACGCCGGCCATCATCTAAGGAAGGAAAGGAACGAAGTTAGAGAACTGTTCAAAAGACTCATTATACTTACCTGTCGGACTCTTGCCAGTGAAGTAACTAGGCAGCAGCGAGCCTCCATCAATCAACGCGCCCCTGCGCTGAAAGCAGGACGGAGAGCACACTTTCCAAGAAAACAAGGTGAGCTGTGGATCAAAGGGAAGGGTTGGACCACCGGGAAGAAGGGGTTCAAGCACACAGAGACAATAGGGAGTTAAACTCTATCAATCCTGTGTTTCAGGCCCAGTCTCCAGTCGAGTAGACTCCATGGAAGGGTTCGAGGTCGTAAAAGGTCAGAACAGGCTGAGTGATGTCCCCGTGGATACCAGGTGAGCGTTACACACATGTACCAGTGTGAATAATACTATGTCCTGTAATCATGCAGTGATAGCTGCCAGCCATTTAAGTCACATTAAACTTCCAACAGGGTGGCTCTTCTCATGTGGCAACATCACATACACTTACATTCCAGCGAACATTTCCGGAGGTCCATGTGCCTTAACTGGATTAGGGCTAATGATGTTCCCTTTACACCCAGCAATGTCTCGAAGCAAAAGGTCAAATTTTGAATCTGTGGGTTTATCCCCAGATTGTGATTCACGTGTGCTGAGGATCTAGCATTAGCCCTTTCATTAGTGGGAGTCTGGGGTTTAGCCGCTGGGGGTTATAAATCTTTGATTAAACTAGCATGTTTAGTGGTAAAAGGACTGAATCATACTTCTCAAGCATTAGAAGAGTTGCTCCTTGATAGCAAAGTTATTAGAAAAGCAACTTTGCAAAACAGGGCTGCCGTTGATTATCTCTTGCTGAAACATAATTTGGGCTGTAACGCAGTTGAAGGTATGTGTTGTTTCAATCTAAGTGACCATTCACGATCCATTGAAAGTCATATTAGAGGTTTGGGGGACCTCATTTCCCAAGTGTCTCAAGATCATGCTGGGAATTGGTGGGATTGGTTATTTTCATGGATTCCTGACATTGGGGGTACACTGCGTTACGCCTTTGCCGGCATTTGCATTATTTTGGCTATTATAATAATTGGTTGTTGTTGTATTCAATGTATTCCTAACTTGGTTCTAATGTTTCGTCGGTTTCAGAGACCGGCTCCTCTGCCACTAGACTATGGAAGATAAATATCCCAGGATGGAATTGTTATGCTTGAGGTAAAACATGGCACTGATGTGCAGTGCATTCTGGGGGCACTCAGAGCTATAATGGATATTTATTCCATGCCTCAGTGAAAACTGCACTTGCTTTGCTAAAAGACCTGCTTTCAGTGTTATCCGTTGCTGAGCCTGGTATTCAGACTTTATTCAAGGACAGTGTGCTGGGAAGCGGGTTTTGTTGTGTCTTGCTATGAGTTATGGAATTGTTTTTCCGTGGTGTTTAGAAGAGGGAAGCTTTGCTCCTTGGGTGTTACTGTCTGTTGACCCGGCCGGCAACCAACGGTCACTCAACAATGCGCAAGTTCTAATGCCAGAAGGTTAGAGAAATTGCCACCCCTTTTTAGGAGGGCATATATTGGGAGGCTCTGGAGAGGTCGGGTGGGGAAAAAACACAAAGACCTCAGTCGGAGGGGGGACGCCTTGTTCGGACCTTCCTGTGGGCTGTTGTGCTCTCTGCCTGGCTGTTACCGGGGTCTTCCAGCCGCTTCTGGCTAGATGAGGGATTCAGTTAGGCCCAAGGTGATGTATCTTCTTTTGAATTCTCTATCCTCTCTGTGATTTATTTCTGTTTTATCACTTGTTGCATCTTAGCTATGAATAAATAGCTGTATAAGTGCTCATTATTTCTAACTGCGTATCTGGTTGTGAGTCATTGCTCCGTCTACCTGGGTTCAACATATTTTCTGTGCTCTGCAAATGTACTGGTGGTAAATAATTGTCTGTGCACTTGGCAAGCAATACACACCTCCACAGCCCTCCCCCCAAGGCAAGGCCAAAAGGCTTGGAGAGCCTGAAAAACGGCTGCCATGTATCACCTCCCAGGACCTCCACAGCCCCTGGAAGGATTGGTCCCTCAGAACAGGCCTCAACTATTGTGGCTGGCATCAGTGATAAGAGTGATCGGACAGGGCTGGGAAAGGAGAAAGCCCTTCAGAAGAACCCCAAGGATAGAACAACCACTGCAGGGCCCTCCGCAGAGAGGGCAGCACAGGAAGAAGGCAGTTAAAGTCGTGCTCCGACTCCCTCCAGTTCAGGTGCAGATGATCCAGGAGAGAATGCAGGTGAAGACAGGTCAGAGGCATCAGGAAGACGCAGGATGCCATGTGTCCCAAGGACCTAGGAAACTCCCTAACAGGAGCCTCTGATCTGACTAACAGAGACCAAAGCGTTCTCAACAGGTTGACAGCCGTGTCCTAGGGCAACAGAACCCGATCCCCCCAGTCCAGAACCGAGCCCCAATGAACTGGAGATCCAGTCACCTTGACATTTGCAACTTGTTCCAAGTCCGACAAGTCCGATGCAGTTGGATCCTAAGGCGAGAAAACGAGGGTGTCAACACCAGCCAGTCGTCCACATATGGGAAAACCCGGTTCTTTTGATGATGGAGGATGTCCAACACAGGACCCAAAATCTTTGTGGAAAGTCTGGGTGCCGACTTCAAGCCGAAGAGGAGAGCACAGAACTGATAATGTAGCCCCTCCACCAAGAAGCAGAGGAAACACTGATGGGGACCCCAGATGGGAACATGGAAAGAAGCGTCGTAGAGACAGAGAGATGCCAGGGAATCTCTTTTCTGGACTAGGGGAATCACTTGCTGCAAACATTCCATTTTGAAGTGGCAGGTGAGAATGTGCCAAATTAGCTCCTTCAGATCTATCATGAGACACAACATCCCCTGTGGTTTGGGGACCAAGAAGAATATGGGCCCAGACCCCTCTCTCGGCGAGAGACCGCAGACACCACCCGCTACCGAAGAAGCTTCAGAACAGACAGACGCATGGCAGACCTCTTCTGCAAGTTTCTGGCTGCGGAATCCAGACAGTCTCCGAGGGCACGGGAGAGAGCTGCACTGCAGGTGACTGCCCCACCTCACCAACTGATTGGCCCAAGGATGCCCGGGACAACCAAGACCAAACCTTCCAGAACCCCTGAAGACGACCACCAGGTGACGGACACCTGCCCTTAGGAACCCACCAGGGCCTCTCCTGGCCGGGACGACAAGCATCATAGTGAGGGGCCCGAGGCTTAAACTTGTCAGTCTTCTGCACTGAAGGCTTTTATTCATGCTTCTTATGCAACTTCCCCTCATGCTTATCCTCCGGGTACACCTTGTGGACCTTCTCCTCCAAGGAGCCCACAAAGAGAGTATGGCCCTCAAAGGGATCTCAGGGCAACCACCTTCTGGTGGGAGTCTGTCTGCCAGTCCCACAGATGGAGATGTCGGCAGCCAGCAAACACAGAACCCAGGGTCATGGCAGAAGCCCTGACTGCGTCGTAAGCCAACTCAGACAAGAATTCCAGCTGCGAGCCAACCATCTGAATGTGGGGCAGAGGGTCAGACCCCTCCTGCAAGGCCTTTGAGACAGTCCACAGACCATCAAGAGCAGTTTCACCAGTGTAAGAGGAATGTATATAGAGCAGTGCAAGGATGAGTGCGTCCCAGCATAAGACTCTCTCAAGGACCCCTCTGCCTTCCTGTCAGTCCCATCCTTTATGGCCTCTTCTGGGGCCACGGAAGAGCGACCCACCAGGAGAGGGTGAATATCATTGACCCTCACAGACTGTGGCAGGATCTTCTCTTCACCCTGGGAGGGTACAGCTCAGCCAAAAAATGGGGAACAGGAACCCCGTCAGGTTCTTTCCAAGCTGCCAAGACCTCCTCCTTGATGTCAGTTAGCAGAGGAAGGCTATCCTCCAAGGCTTTCTTAAACTGAGGAGGAGGGACCCTGGGCTCCCCTTCCGTATGGCCAGTAGAAGGATCAGGTGAGACAAATCCCATTTAATGCCCCACCTGGATGAGCACAGACACCAATGCCTCCTTATCCAAATACTCCCCCATAGATACCCATCTCTAAAGGCCGGTGAGTCAGAAGAAGCAGTCCGAAAGGAGGAGGAGGAAGGACTGGATGGCGGAGTGCAAGCCCGAACCCTCCTCTTGTGGAATGTGGCCTTCTCTTCCTGAAGAGCCTTCTCCAAAACCTGCCAGAGCTATTTCTCAGACCATTCAGCTCTGTGTTTGGAAGTCTGCTCCGGGGAGGACTGCGACAAAGAAGATGAAGAGGAAAACAATATGTGCTTCCTTTTGGCCGTGTGTTTCCCCATCAAGACAGCAAACTCACAATTAGACCACCAGCACTACAAAAGAAGAACTGTGGTTGCACTAACAACAATACACCTTCCCCAGTAGCAGGGAGAGAATAAATATGCACCATAAAGTGCAGGAAGCGAGTGGGGTCCCATGGAGACGGTCTCAGCATCAACCGTCTCTATGGGAACCCAAACTGGAAGTGCTGGAGCGGCTTAGGAGCCCAGGCCCACCAACCACTTTGCCCCAGACCAATGGGGGCATGCCCATGACCTCCCTGCAGCCTCTCTGCTGAAGGAAGCCAGGGCATGGCAGATGAGGGACAATGAGGCCGGAGTACCACAGGGCCTTGCTATCCACAGCAATGCAGCTTCACAAGCTTGGGACCATACGTTTTTCAGGGGACCCAGCATGCCCGCGAGAGAAGGATCCTGATTCACTCTGCAGCAGGACTCGCCACTGGCACCTGAACGAAGCTCACTTAAACACAGCAAGAGAAGGTAAGGAAACCATATGAAGGTGAGTTCTTGCATGGGGCAGTAAAATAAAGAACTGTGGCTGGTCGGGTGGACAATGCTAATATCCCTCAGCAAAGGGCTTGGACCGACTTCCAGTGTTTAGAAAGAGAAAAAGGATTCCTGGAGGAGATGGGATACCTCACATGTAAGTACTGGAACCAGGAAGAGGGACATAGAGGTAATGCAGGGATAGTGCGGAATGGAGAGACAGGTACACAAGGGTGATGAACTGCAGAATTACTCTCTAAGTGCCGCGTCTTCCCCTTAGGCTCTGCACACGTGTGCCAGCCCAGTTTCCCTCTAGGTAGAAGGATCAGGTGAGACAAATCCCATTTAATGCCCCACCTGGATGAGCACAGACACAGACACTGCAGAACAAAAAAAATGCTATAGATGCGGATTCAAATTTCCTCATGTTGGTCCATGCCCGTGGATAGGTCTTCATTGTGACAAATGCGGTGGCGATAACCACTTCCAGTCTGTCTGCAGGAACATCAAATTCTTTCAATCAGCTGAAACCGACAGAGACTCCTGGAGACAAGATGGCCGCCATTCGAGGCAGGAAAGTTCACAGCCCAACATGCAGCAATCACCGACCACCAGCAGGCGCTGCTCTCATAGCACATCACGGGAGCCGTCATGCAACATCAGACGGCGGGAGGAAAAGAGAGACAGCTCCAGTTGTTACAGAAGTAGGCACGACTCCCAACAAAGGAAACCAAGACAGAAAATAAGATACCTAGATGAATCGCCTCGAAGAAGACGTGCCTCACATTCATCCTCATCCAGCGGGGACCGCAAAAGAGGGTACGTCCATGCCATTGGAAACAGCACAGACGCAGAATATAGTCCAACAGTACTGCTACAATTAAATGGACAAAGTCAGGAATTTCGAATTGACACCGGAGCAATGGTAAACGTAATTAATTTTGATACTTACAAGTCTCTCACCACAAAGAAGGAGTTAAGAGAAGCAGACACCCTGATCTACCCCTACGAGTCAAACAAACCTATCAATTGTCAAGGCATGTTCACGGCCACATGCCAATATAAAGATAAAAGCCAAAGAGTCAAGATCTACGTCATAAAAGGAGAAGATGTGCCAGGAGGAAGCATATTGAGCTTCAAATCAGTCATCCAAATGGGCCTCATTCACATAATGTACCAAATAATGTCTGCATACACCACCAGCCCGAACGACATGATACAGAAATTATTATCCGGTGCTTTTCAAGGTTCTGGGAAAGCTAAAGGACAGACAGATCACGCTACACATAAACCTGCACATTCCACCGATGGCCCAACATTACAGGGGAAGCCCCCTCAACATCCAGAGGTGTGTGGAAGACAAAATTCAATCTCTACTACATCAAGACATTATTGAACCGGCGTCAGGACCCACACCCTGGGTATCCAATATTGACCCCGTGCCTAAAAAGGAGAACAAAACCAGCATCCGCATCTGCATAGACATGAGGGCCCCGAATGTAGCCATAGAAAGAGAACGCCACCTTGCCCCCAGGATAACAGACATGATGCATCTACTCCAAGGGGCAAAAGTGTTCTTTAAACTGGATTTAAACAAGGCCTACCACCAGCTTGAACTGCGTCCATCGTCGAGATACATCACCACATTCTCAACACACCTGGGATTATTTAGATACAAAAGGCCCAGCTTGTCATCTACGGCCAAAATCTTTCAAAATGAAATCCACCAAGTGATTAGGCACATCCCAAATTGCTTAAATTATAGTGATGACATTTTAATATTTGGCACCACCCAAGAAATAAAGAATGACACCCTAAGAAGAGTGTGCATGGCTCTTGAAAACGCTAATCTCACACTCAACGCGGACAAGTAGATCGACGTTAAAATTCTTTTGACACATATTCTCGAGCAATGGCCTACAACCTGACCCTGAAAAGATGCAAGCGCGGGTGGAGGCCCCTACACCCACTTCTGTGTCAGCAGTACGCTCGTTCCTAGGAATGGCGAGTTACTGCATGCGCTACATCCAAGACTTTGCGTCCATAAGCACGCCTCTCAGATTACTCACAGAGAAACAACAAGAATTCAACTGGTCAAGTGCATGCGAGAAAGCCTTCCAGGAAATTAAAAAGCGCATCGCAACAGCATTGTGCATGGACTACTATGATCCGGACCTTGATACTGAACTGACAGTAGACGCCAGCCCAGTGGGACTAGGAGCGAAACTGGCACAATCCAAGCCAAGAGCATCACCAGACTCCCCGAGACGCATTGTAGCCTATGCAAGCCGCAGTCTGTCAGCAACCGAATGTGCATACTCTCAACCCGAGAAGGAAAGCCTAGCGGTCGTATGGGCATGTGAACACTACCACCTATTCCTATATGGACGTCCATTCGCAATCATCACTGACCACCAGGCCCTCACCACCATATATGGTAAACCAACTGCCAAGATGCTGCCATGCATCGTCAGGTGGGGACTAAGGGTACAAGAGTACTTCTTCAAAATCATACATCAAGCAGGAAAGGATAATAACCCAGTGGACTTCCAGTCCAGGTACCCACTTCCAGCCCACGATGAATGTCAGTCTGTCAAAGCTAATCAATACATAAGTTACTTAATAAGCAATGCTCTCCCCAAATCCATCACGATGGGTCAACTAGTAGAAGCCACACAGAAAGATCATCTACTCCAAACAATACAAGAGTGCCTGAAGACCGGTCAGTGGTACGACAGACTCAATCATGGATGAAATCTATCTCCAAGTGAAGAAAGACACTTTTGCACGTTCAAACTCATCAGACACACACTATAAACATTGCTGTAAGGCCTTCTGTTAAAAGAGAACAGAATTGTTGTCCCAGCTAGTCTACAGGAACAAGTGCTAGCCCTAGCACACTTGGGCCACAGGGGAAAAGTGTCGACCAAACGGCAGCTCAGAACCAAAGTTTGGTTTCCCCAGATGGACGAAAAGCTGGAACAACTACTGGGCAAGTGCCTCGCATGCCAGGCAGTCGCCCCAAGCACATTCCCTGAGCTGCTCAAAACAGCATTGATGCCTCTGCAAGTATGGGATGGAGTAGCCATGGACATGTTTGGGCCCCTGGAAAATGGCAAGTACATGCTAGTGATCATTGATGAAATGTCTCGCTTCCCTGAAGTGCACCTCATCCACTCCACTAGCGCCCAGGCAGTAATACGAGCCTTGGACAAGACTTTCGCGGACTATGGGATCCAATCCATAGTAAAATCAGACAACGGCCCACCATTCAGCGGGCATGATTTTGCCATGTTTGCGGAACACCTTGGTTTTCAACGTTGCAAGATCACGCCACTGTGGCCACAAGCGATTGGAATGGTGGAGAAATGCATGAGCAATGTAAAACGTGCCCTCCAAATCTGCTCCATTACCAACGGATCTTTCATGCAGGCTATCTGCACACTACTACGATAAAACAGGAACACACCTCACAGTTTGACGGGGGAATGTCCATCAGCCCTGATGTTTGGGTGGGTAGTAAGAACCACGCTACCACACAACCCCTGTTATACTCTTCCCAACACCTATGTGGACAATGCAAGAGCGAAAGACACGGAAAGCAAAATAAAGATGAAATAATATGCGGCCCTCTGGAGACACGTGAGACCAAGCTCCATCCAAATAGGTGACCAGGTTCTAGTCCGACAAAATCAAAATGCCAAAGACGCTCCAGCGTTCAAGCCAGAGCCAATGACGTGACCCACATACAAGGGTCAATGATAACTGCTGCAAGCCCACAAGGCACCATCACACGGAATTCATCGTTCTTCTGGACTTTCGAAGGTGACCGAGAACCATCAGGCACTAAAATGACCATGGCAGATGAGTCATCAGATATAGACTCTGACTACATAGAAGTAGAAGACAGAGACGCTGACGAAAGTGACAGTGA
Source organism: Ambystoma mexicanum (assembly GCF_040938575.1). Lineage (NCBI taxonomy): Eukaryota > Metazoa > Chordata > Amphibia > Caudata > Ambystomatidae > Ambystoma > Ambystoma mexicanum. The sequence continues at coordinate 278,810,012 of NC_090937.1, forward strand.
CTGTCCAAAACCAAGTGAGCATCCACCTGCACGCATCCCATCACGGAGGACAATATGAAAACCATCAAGATGGATAGAGGAAATCAACTAACAACCCAGTTTATATGCTAAGGAAGGGGGAGATGTAATTTCCCATCTCTACTGATACTGTTTAGTGTAAAGCAGTCGAGTCTCCTTTCTATTGTGTTGGTTCCAGTGGGCTGCGACCCACTTGTTACTAGTGGGTGGGGCTACCGCCCACAACTCAGTTTGTGCCTAATTAATGAAGAGATAAGACGGTCACCTTCGGCTCTGTGTATTATTTCGTTTCCTGCTATATTAAAGCGTCCTTGACTTACTGATGAAGTCAAGACCCAACACCTGTCATAAGCAGTTCAACTGAGCACTTGCAAAATCCCATTCAACTGTATTAGGGGAGGAGATGTTGCAAACAGTTTTCATTGGCCTGCAAAACAATTGTTTACAATGTATGCAGATTTGTGACATTTCCTGCTTTTCTTAGAATGCCCCATCATACCCCAGCAAGGCTTCAAATATTTGTTTGCAGGAACATTATTGTGGGTATGCAAATATCCCAGAGTGTGTTTTACTGCTACAATTTCTATTCTCTTTTTACTGAGCCTTGTCCACTAGCATTGGGGGCCAGCAGAGAACAGGATGAATGCGGGGGCTAGGCTGGGGTTAGGGGAGCGCAAGAGCCCATTCCTTTGGGGCGAAGGACAAATGAGTCAGGACTATTTTCCCAACTTTGTCCGGGCATACATCAGGGCTCCACCAGTGCGATCTAGGCAATGGAATGGTGCCTTGAGGAGTCCAAAGGTGCGTTCAATGCTTACACAGGTCCGGCTGTGGGCATAGGTGTAGGCGGTCTTGTGCGGTGTACGTGGATCACACATAGGGGACATCGGCCACGCCAGATGTGGATATCCAGAGTGTACTGCATGGGGTGGAACACTGACATTAGTCACTTGTCTCATACATGGGTATGCTCACACACTGTGTTGGGGCATTGGTCGACGTATGCATGCAAGTGTACATCCCGCCATTGCACTGTGTGCTGTCTGTGCGGCCTTTGTGTATGGCGAGATGCATGCCTTAGCCTATAGATGCATTCTGTGGCAATGTGGTGGGTGTTCTGTGGCGTGTTCCAGGTGACTGAATATGGGCAAATGGCTGTGGCATGGGTGGGCATGCTGTTGGGTGCTGCCGTGTGGGTCTGTGCTGCATTCCTTATGCATTGTGGTACATGTGGTATGATGTGTCGTTGTGACGGCAGCAGTGTGTCCCCGTCAGCATGTGTGCCCAGGTGTGTCTGACGCGTGCATGCTCCGTGGAATGCCATCTTTCATTGGTGCTGGTGCTGCCTGGGTCCTGCCGGTGAATGCACTTGTCATGCTATGCTTCATTCATGCGTTGCTACGGCCACCCCCCTCACCCCACCCCACCTTTCTGGCCTGGTGCTTTAATGTGAATATGTGGCAGGTGTTGTGCACACCCACAATCCAGGTCTGTTGTCCTCTCCATGTATCCTGGCTGTGTGCTGTTGTGTAGTACCATGGAGTCACAGGTGGAACCTGGGTAGCGGACACAGCAGTGGGTGATGAGGTCAGTCCTGCAGGTCACCTACACGTTGAGGGAGTGGTAGTGCTTCCAGTTTCTGTATACAGCCTCATGGGCCTGGGGCACCACCAACGCAACATGGGTGCAGTCAATGGCTGTTGTGCAGTGGCATGGAACCTTGCCTTCATGTCATTGACCTGGGCCTGGGTGGTCAGCAGTGCAATATATGGGTTGACATGGCGCAGAAGGGCATCCAGCACCTGGCCCAGAACTGCACTGAATGTGGGCTGTGCCATGGCATGCATCATGGGCGCAGAGTCCTGGAAGGTGCCTGTCCCCAGGAACTGCAGGACTGCCACCAGCTTCACCAGTGGGGGCATGGCTGTAGGCATGTTGATCCTGCTCCCAATGTCTTCATGAATTGTGTCCAGCAGCTCAGTGATGGTCTCCCTGTTCAGGCGGTACTCAGTTACCAGCTGGGTGTCGCTGAGGGCCCTTGGTGATGGCCTGACCCTGAGGATAGATGCTCGCCTTGCTGGGGCTGTTCGAATTCCCTCCCGGTTAAACGACGGAGTTGGGGAGGAGCAAGGCCGGCACAGGAGGCCCGGACCCAAGGCAAAGACAAAGCTTAATAGAAGGAAGGTCAAGTCAACTGGTGAGTTCTTGTGTACAATGGGAGAGAACCCGATTTGTGACATTTAAAGCAATTATCGTAACAAGTGACTGTTACATTGTGGAATTTGTAGCCCTACGAAGCAGCGACAGAGAAAGAATCCAGTATATAAAATGTTGTGAAGCAACAGAGTGGTCCGGCGAAGCTCAAGTGGCCTTAGCGAAAGTGTCTGACTAATGTCAATGGTGAATCACATGAGAAATTATAGTGCGTGTGAAATCCTGAGAGGAAAGGAACTTATTGTTTGTTTGTCACATCAGACCCTCTGAAATAAGAAACTTTGATAGGCAAAGAGACTTGGGCACAGAAGGCCCTGATGCTAATGTTTGAACTGCACCCTCGTGCTAGAGAATCCAGAGACTGTGCTAAGCTCGAGTGGGCCACCTTGTCCTGTGCTGAAAACGTGGGGAAGGGAGGCCAGCGGTCGGGATATCCTGACTTATCATTTCTTGGACACTTATTTCTTTTACATAACACTGTTTCCCATACTATTTGCAATTCGAGATAAGGATTGGCAATATTTTCTTTTTAGTATAGGCCCTTTTATTTTGACAAGACATCACTAGGACTGTGTTATTATTATTTGATGGTCGTAGCTTGCTCCCATCTTTAGATTTAGGATTAGACAGGCATTTTTCAAACCTTTATTTAAAGTTCAATAAACACCCTTGAACTGTGATCACTTGTGTCTGTCGTCTTACTGTTGACACTATGGTTTCCTTACAGTAATCCTTCTTTTCACCTAGTAATTCATGACTATAAAAAACCATAATTTTTCCTTCAGGTTTCTCTTCAGAACAGGCTGTAATATTGTTAGAGCTCCTTCCTGTCCTGCTGGTAAAGGTGCTCGGTAAATATCAGCGGACCTTTGTGGGAGGAAGCAAGAGGAAGGCCTCTACATGCCCACTGTATCCTGTTTTTATTGTTTGGCATAGTTTTGCTCATTATTTTTCGGGTTGGAAGTATTTTCCTGTTTTTTTGTGAGTAAAGGTGTGTTCTTCTCTGCTTCTCTGTACAGCCAGTTATGAGTAAGTGTTGTCACTGCTCTGTTCTCAGTGCAATGTAATGGTGATGGTAAGCAGTGGAAAAGGTATTCTGATGATCATACTCTGGGGTGCTGCTATTCTGATACAGTTATTCCTCTGCCAAATAAACTATGAGAGGCATGTTCCCTGACCCCTTCATTACCTAATTCAAGTAACACATGAAGTCCCATTGTTATGTTTTCGGGCATGTCTGCTCCTTTTGGCTGCCATTATTCCGTTTGGCAAATACTGCCACCCACATGAGTTCTGATAAGCGATATTTGTTCTTTTTAATACATTTTCAGATGAGCACATTTTCTTCCAGTGTCATAAAACATGGTACACATTAAATGAAAAACCACACTTAGACCAATGTTCTATAATGCATTATTTGTTGCATCTCAGCATTTATATCTGCGCTGGATTGATTTTGCTACGTACTGTGGCAGATCGTGAAGTCTTGGATTGGTTTATGAGCTCTCACTGAACCATCTATGAAACATTTGTTTTTTATGCCAATGTATTTGGGGAAAGTGCTTTAAGATGCACGTTTTATAGTACTATGTAAAGAATTACAGTAATTGGGGCTGGGGACCATCCCTTCCAATTCCCTTCTGAGATTATAGCTCACTAATTGCACATGCTCACAAAGCGGCTTTCTTCGTTAGTCAGTTGTGCGTTGCGCACATGGAAAATAGCGTGCACATGAAAGCATGCAAGTTCTGCACTCAGAGAAACATAATTAGAGAACATTGGACCAGACTGATATCGTAGGTGTTGTGACAGTGTCTGGTTGTGTGTCCTTGGGTGTCGATGGGCGTGAATGATGTGTTACTGCTGTCTCTCTAAGAAGGAGCATAGCTTAACAGGTTTGGATGGTCTTTTAGTACAGTTTAGTACAGTTTGCTTTTAAGACCCATCCAACTACCTGGTAGCAGGGAGAGTAGCTGGTAGAGGCATGGTGTTTCAGCTCCCATGGAGGTATTCATTTACTGGGCATCAATTGCTGGTGTAATGCGCTGCGGGTTACAGTGGTATGTTTCACTGGGACAGTGAGCTATAAGTTTTGTGTGTGCTACAGAACCAGGCTACACTTATTTTCCTGGTCTAAGAAGATTAAAATGAGTTATGAGAAGTCATCTGAAAGCCCCTGACAGATGTGATTAGTGACGTCATTTCACCAAAACATCTGGGGCTGCGGAAGTGACATCACTCACTCAACGACATCTCAGGAAGTGCCATCGAATAACCTATGACCTCAGTTACATCATATGAAGTACCGGTTCATGATTTTTAACCTTGCAGGTGCCAAGGGAAGCACCATCACTGATGTAAAATCTGTATGATAAGCAAACATTAAATAAATAATGGATATTTTCTAAAGTAGGTAAAAGGTTCATTTTGTTACCAACAACCTATTAACTAGGGTACAGCGCTGATGCGCCATGGGTGCAGTCACGATATGTCAGTGGACTTCCCAGCAGAACCATCATAGGTAAGGAGAGCTACCTCAATATGCCAGCAAAGCTCCATGTGGCTAGGTACTTTCATTGTGAGCCACTTATATTTTATGCCAGTTATACCCGCACATGTGTCAGTTACATTTTCATCATATGCAAGGTATCGCCTCCCATACCCAGATACTGACATCACTTCCTGACTGCACCTCAAGCCTCCCTTACTTTAGGAGAGTCTGCCTCAATGTCAGGGAGTTGTGGAGGGTTGTGTGTGTAGGGTTCCTCAGCTAATAACGCTGTAACAAGTTTAACATATGCCACAGACCTTCTATCTTACTAAACATATTCCAATATTTTATATAGTGCTGCATGGTAGAATGCTAGACCTTCTAAGCAATATAATAATAGGTGCTATTAGCACCCAATTTAATGATAATCAATGTAAAGATCATGGTAGGACCCATCATATGACTGCAGGTTGCACATATATCTCTGAGGTGAGCACTTAACTCGCTGAACTGTCTTAATTACTCGTGTGTGAAGCCTGTTTCCTTAAAGCACCGTTTTACATGTAGCCCAGTACCATAGGTTTAAGAATTACTATTAAATATTTGTTACTGTCACCTCTGAATGAATATTTTTTTTTTCTGGAGCATATACCCTTAGCAAATCAACATTAAATAGGAAGCAACATTCGGCCAAATTACTAGTTGGGCAGTGCGGGTAAAATGCAGTGGTATTACCATATACCGCCAAATTATTGCACCACCCAACTATGAGTTTGGCCTACAGTTGGTAGATTCCCCTGCAGTGGAATTACTGCGGTGGAATTACTGCGGTGGTAATTCTGCCAAAAATCCCCCATAGACTCCTATGGACTAAAACAAAATGGGAACTTACACCGCCAACGCCACTTGTGATCTGGTGGTAATACTGCCGGACCACGTGGCGGTAGCAGTATACAGTTTGGTGGTATCTGGGTATATTTACCGCCCACATACCAGTAAACTTGTAATGAGACCCAATGCCCTTTATATGTTGGATCCCTTTAACTTAAATTCTGAAAATAACATTCCCCCACCATCCTGATATGATATGAAATGATATTTTATTTATATTGCCCCCATACACAAGTGTTTCAGAGCGGGACCAAGCAAAGGGAGGGGAACAAGGGAGAACAAAAACAACGATCTTACTAGGCCCAGTGACATTAAGAACGCTCAAGTGCATGGAAAAGGGAAAAAAGGGGGAAAGTACGAGGAAGGAGGAGAAGTGGAAAGTGCAGAACAGAGGAGAGAACAGAATAAGTGAAATAAATAAATAAATACAAGCAATGAAAAGTGGTAGTGCAGCCAGCAAGTGGAAAGTGCATGATTAGTCAGATAGGGTATATCTGATAAGTGTCATGATGCCTACCCCCGGGGAACCAGACCAGGTCCAGCAACCCCGGAAGCAGGCGTCAAGTTATTTTGAGCAAGCCCAAAAACCCCTGCTAGGGGCTGTTTGGGTGCAGTCCTGGCGTCTATGGCGCCAGGATCATATGGAGAGTCAGTCCTGGCACCTATGGCGCCAGGCTCATAGAGTAGAATTTACCTGATGCAGACCATGCTGCAAGCTTACCTGATGCAGACCATGCTGCAGAGCTCCAAGCCAAATGAGGCTTGGAAGGGACTATTTTACCAAGGGACTATTTTTTACTCGGGTGGGGCTGGGGAGGAATACCTACCTGGGACTACTTTGGAGGCTATTTAAACCACGCCCGAAGAGCAGCACACGCTTCGCGTCATTCTGCATCCAGCAGCCTAATGCTAACCGTGCCTGCAAGCCTGCATCCAGTCTTCTGCCACGACCGCCTCGAGCCTGCAGCTCCTAGAAAAAGGGAGGAACAGAAGGAGAAGAGGTTAGAATAAGAGCAAAACCTTCGATCCTTACCTGAATTCCAGATCCACCGCGCCTTCGAGCTGGAAGAAAGAAGCATTTTACGTGCGCCGCCTCACCTGCTGCAGCGCCGCGCTGAACTCACCGGTCTTGGCAGCATCCTCACGATCCACCGCATCATTCTGCACGTTCCCGCCGCACTCTGGCACCTAAGGGGAACACAAGAACAGCAAAGGTGAGCCAAGGGAATAAACAGAGGCAATAGTAACTACCCCCATAGACTTATCTGATTATCGCCGGGGGTACTATTCCTCTTCACGGGTCGGCGCAGTCTCCATTGCATCCTCGCCGTACCCCAGCCCCTAAGGGGAACAAAAGGGACAACAAGGTGAGACAAAGGGACAAACAAGGGGAACTCTTCTCACCACAATAGACTTACCTAATTTTACCGCCGGAGGCATTATTCCCCGAACTTCATATTTTCTCTCCACACCTGAATAAGGGAGCAAGCAACAGGTTACATTCTGGCCTTATTTTATTGAACTGTGTAGGAGAAGCCAAATCCTTACCTGAACTTCGTCAGCTACCACGAGGAACTCTTCGCTGGGGTCAAGCGGCAAACTGCAAGGAATCGGACAAGAGTGAAAGTCAGACATGTGAACTCTTACGAACTACATACTTTTCGGAGTCAATATTGTTCTGGAACTCACCAATTCCTTCGAGCCAGTGAAGCAACTGGTTATCAACGCGCCCCTGTGCTCAATGCAGGATGGAGAGCTCATCTTTTCAAACCATAAGGTGAGACTATAAGAGGGGACATCAAAGGTGTTCTGTGGGGAGAACAGCGGGGGTGGGGGGATTTACGCTCAACTCCACGGGTGGTTAATCCCCTTTCTCCATTTGCAAAAGAATATTCCTACGGGCCAAGCAAACGAAGCTAGGTGGGCCAGTCCAGTCCTTCATCTCGGCCCTACGCGTCACATTGGTGGAGACCGCAGCTGTCCAGTTCAGATCGACGCCTCTGTGGGAGCCAGGTGAACATGACAATAAGTGCAGAAGAAAAGTGGGGGACTGTGTGGCTACAATTACAGATCCCAGTGCAAGGGGTGGCCCGCAGGCAGTGCAGGAGGGAGGCAGTGTGAGCAGGTACCTGGGCCTAAAGGACAGAGGGTGGACAGGTGCACGGTGCCAAGAGAGAAAAAAGATCAGTAGGGGAGAAAAGGGGCAAGGGCAGAAGCGAAGAGGAAGGTCTTAAGGTGCTTGTGGAAATCGGAGATGGTTCTCCTCAAGTTTCAAGGTGGCTGGGAGGCTGTTCCAAAGGGAGGCCCCAGCTGAAGAGAGAGATCTGCCCCCAGCTCATTTCTTTGAGAAACGACTGACCCTAAGGGAGTTAGAAGTAGAGGAGCAAAGGGATCGAGAGGAGAGTTATTTACAGAGGGATAGTTGAAGGTATCATGGAAAAACAAAAAGAATGCCCTGTGGAAAATTCACAGCCCCAGCGATTCAGTCCAGGAAAATGTTAAAAAGTGAAAAAAACACAATTTTGAGGGACTTTGGATTATTACTATCCAAAGATGAGGCTTGTATACTGAAGGTTTTAGCTAAATATGTGAATTCTTGTAAAAAGAATTGGTCTATAAATCTGGAAGAAAATTATTGGATAAACAAAAAACACTTACTAAAAAGGCTAATGAATGGGACTGCTCCATGAAAATTACCCATTTAAGTTCATTAAAAATCTTAATGAGTATTCGAGACAGTCCTTCAAATTACTCACTACTAGAAAATACATGAATTTTATTTAGAACAAAATTGTTATGCAACTAAGATTAAACTGTCTACCGTCATTGCTGATCAATGGTGCACAGATGGGAATTCCAAGAACAGAGAGATGTTATAGGATTTGCACTGTCATTAGAATCCACATGTCATTTATTAACTTTATGTTCTTTGCTTAAACCTTATTAGCGCGTGGAGATTGTTATTGGCCTCCTCTCAAACAAAAACACTGTTCAGAGCGCAGTCAATAACTACTGATATTGACTGCATTCTGACCATTCTAACTTCAAAAACAAACGGAAATCACAATGCAAATTCGAGGCAACGTTTTTTTTAACAGGACACTATTTCATAGAAGCGTTTTATAATGGAAAACCCAATTGGAAAAGTTTCTGTGAATAAGGGCCCTATTCTCTCAGAGGAAATTTGTTTCACTGCGACATCCTTTTAAACATACCAACGAGAAAGCTAATATGCTTTCACTTTCTTATAGATGATACGTTCATTTTTACATGATGTATAATGCATGCCCATGTTAAACCCACTCCATTTTAACCAAGTTTGCAAGTTGTTGTCATTTAAACACTTCAAAATAAAACCACATTTAATTTACTAACTCACTCTTTCTAATTACCTTACTCATTAAAGTAACATTTTTAATTCACCCTCAAAACTCCAAAACATGTATTGCTACTACCACTCTTAGAGCCTTATAGACCTTGGGACGGGACATTATTGCTTAGGATAATGACCCCTCCCCAACGTATGCATTATCCTGCAATAATGACCCTTCCCTCGGTCTATAAAGCTATATTATGAGTTGCACGATACCAGACGTAGTCACAATTTAGATTGTATTATTACTAACGAATTCTGGTCATATATATCATCGGGTAGATGAATCATTGCATCAAATATGGTATTTGAACTGTGGAAAAAATGGCTTTGAAATTATAGAAAAAAGGGGTATTGATTATTTGAAGCATATATCTGTTTTAATATTTGATAAGGTTCATAATTGCAGGATCTATGTGAATTTAACGAAACATGTTTTAAGTTGGGGGGTGTCCCTCCAAGCTCCATTTCTCTACGATTATAACCCAACCCTCGACTCCCCTCCCCACCCGTTTTAATACCTTGCCCCACACCATATATATTTTTAATAGGAAAATGCTGTGTTTTTCCAGTATTTTTTATTCGTGAGAAAATTATTTGTTAACATTTATTTGTTATTATCACTGGATACCTAATTGCATAGTAATCAATTAATTGATAGACGATGTATAGCAATATATTTCTATTATAAAATGCATTTTATGTAATTTTAAATTAATGTTTTATATCATATTAAATGTTTTAAAGGTTTATTTGGAAACCAAATGAGACTAATAAAAAACAAAAACAAAAAAGATTCAGTCAACTACATAGCCAAGAAGTTTGATCAAATGAATTTCAAGGAAAATCATGCAGATTTTTAAACAAAGCAGCATGTAATGGCATTTAGCATTTCACTCAATAAATGCGTCATGTTTAATAACAGATTTAAAATGCATGCTGTTTTATTAATATAGTGAATTGCAAGTGTCCTTGAGCCAGACCTGTCTAAATGCCACTGACAGTGCCTCTCTGACGAGTGGTAGCAGCAACATTCCTCAGGAAAGGTTCCACCTCATCGTTTGCGTGTGGTCAGCCTGATCTGGTCTGGAGCGTTTGAACGTCAACGCAAAGCGGTGGTCTGTTTCAACTCTTAATTTCTTTTGGCAGCTCGTGGATACTGTCACAAAGTTTGGCCCCACAAGCAAAGTGGCCTGGACCATCTTATTCACTATGCACAAAAAAGAAAAGGGGAGGGATGGGAACTTGGTTCATTTGCACACAACCACTACAGAGAAAACAAAAAAAATTCACCAAGACAGAATCTTGTAGCCTAAGATTTTCATCTGTAGGTCAGGTTGCAGGTTAAGGGTCAGATGAGGTTAATCCAATCCCAGCCTTCCTGACTCCTCAAAGGGCTAGTTTTATACAATACAACAAACTATGTTACTTGTACTAGTGTCATGCGCACTTGTCGTGGAGAAGAAAAGGAAGACCAAACAATGCCTCTTATTCTCCAAATTGTAAGCTTTGAATTTTTAATTTAATTTTTTTTTAATTGTACATAAATTCAAGGCGTGCCCTTTGTGATTACACATGTTTCGACGTCTGCGTCTTTTTCAAATCAGGGCTAATCCAGTTGCATTAACAGAGTTATTATTAACATTTACAAAAACGAAAAAGATAAATGAGCAATAGTTGTATACACATTCCAAATAGAACATAACAATTGCATGCATGCAAAAGGTTGGCCATTGAGGGAGGGGGAAGGGTGGGATTGTTAGGGATGGTTGACAAAAAGAAAGAAAATGCAACAGATAATGATAGCAAACATAAAGAAGAAAGACATAAAGAAATAATTAGTTAATAAATAATGTCCCGTTGCATTTTTCAAAGAAATTATTTTAAAACCTTAATCAACCCAAAAAAGAGGGAGGTGTGTTTCTTCTTACCTAGTAAGGTTGATTCAAGGTTCATGTGTTGGTGGTTTGAGTTAAATAGTCATGGGTTAAATCCCTAAAAAGAGACATCATGTGGCCCATTAATGAATTGCCTTCCTTTAGAATTAGTGAAGTGCACTTTACCAGTGAATAGAGCGAGCTATAGATTGTTTAAAGAATATCATAATATAATTTCCCAAGTGACTTTAATTTTGAACTCCATGTTGTAAACTTGTAAACTGGGCTTATCTGTTAAAGTTTATTCATGAAAATAAGCATTGGACCAGGTCTTCATTTAAATCAACCATGGTCTTCCAAATCGTGTTTGCACGCCATGTGTGCGAGTGTTTACCATGGTTACTTGAAGCTAAAGTTGCGCTAGCACTCCACGTGTTTAGCACGTACGGTCGCATTATGTGAAATAAGCCCCCCTGCGGGAGCCCCTCCAGCACGCTTACCTGTGTCGGCGTGTTCCGTCGCAAAGAGTCCACATTTGCTCTGTGCCGTGTTACTGTTATTATTGCGGCCATGAAAACTAGTCAGCTAAATCCTACTTTAGTTTTCATTATGTTTGTTTTTGGTGTTAAGCTGTTGGTATTACATATGTTGTTACGGGCTTCCCTAGTGTTGGATGAATGAAGGAAATTTGAAACCAATTATAAATTGTTGTCTGGATCGAATCACGATTTTTTGAAATGTCCAATTAAATGCCATATTCGGACACTACAAATTTTCCTGAACTACAAATATATGTTTCATTTTGTATGTTATTACCAATTTTGGTTTTAAAAGTTGAAAATGCAAAAATCAAAGTGGACGTCTGAGCATCTCTGGTAGTCCTTTTATGGTTTCTAATGTCGCTGCCATATTTTGGGAAAAACAAGATTGTACAGCGCGGGAATCGCGTTCCCTTGAAACAATTTACGGCGGAATGCCCATCTAAAAATATTGTGGTTTGAATAGAGTGGATATACGTTTTTTGGGGGTTTTTTACGTAGGGAGGAATTCTTAATTAACTTGTGTCTGGTGTTACCAAAACTTAAAACTGACTATAAATGGTACAGAACCTGGTATGTGTTTATGCACACTTCTCAAGGATATGAGGCATACATAGCTTAAGGTTGTCTGTAAAAAGTGAAAAACAGGGGTTCAAACTTGGTATATAAAGCATGCTTTTGTAACATATTAACCTCTGTCAAAGTAAATGTTAGAAATTACAGATGAAAAATCACAGATGAAAGTTCTGATCCCTGTTGAACCCCTGTTTTTCACTTTTTACAGACAACCTTAAGCTATGTATGCCTCATATCCTTGAGAAGTGCGCATAAACACATACCAGGTTCTGTACCATTTATAGTCAGTCTTAAGTTTTGGTAACACCGGACACAAGTTAATGAAGAATTCCTCCCTACGTAAAAACCCTTCTTCAATAGCCCTTCTTCAAATTGTCTCTTGAAGAATGTCCCTTGCATCACAGGGTTTCTTGTCAACATTTCCTGGCAGGTGGGTAGGTTTTCCATTGGCCAATCGAGGGAAGATATTGCTGATGTATTTCAACAGGTCGCTTTGGAAATCTGTGGTTTGGGTTAGCATAACGCAGAGGGGAGGCTTGCTTGGAAGTTCTATGGGGTTCCTAGAAGGCTTTTGTTTTTTCCCCTGACCATGGGAGGTGATCCTAAGAAGCTCACCCACTCTTACTTTCCTCATCACCAGATACAGACTCACTTGTGCCTATGGGCCTGAGGTCTAACATCACCCGCAACCTAGAAGTGTCTTTGGACAGACCTCCTTGATGTTCCACTATAAACGTGTTCCTCCTCCCATCTAACCTCTGCAAATTGTGAATGTTAGTTGATTATTATACCTCTTTCTCCAAATGAGCTACCACTACCCTCCAATCCCAGTCTCTCCTTCACTTTTTCTTCCACTGATCTAACTCCTCCTACGTCCTGGACTTCAAACTCCTACCTTTTGCTTTTCTCTACCACTTCGTCATTTGAAACTTGGCTTCACTACACCTCTCCAATTTGGGTTCAGTGCTACTTTCAATATATCACTCAGCCTCCTTTCACTCTTGGCTTCATCTTTTCCCACTCCTCCTTCCAAAGCTCCACCACATCTCTCCTCTCCCTGTTGTCCTACTCTTTCCTCTTACACAGCCATTTTTTCCAACCCCTCTGGCTTCTTCACTTCATTCTGGATTTCCAACCTCTCCTCTTCTTTGCAGCTCTTTGCCGCCTTTAACCTATTCTGTACCACCAACCTCTCTTGCATCTCCAACCCCTTCTTTACAGATATTTTCTCTGCCCTGCTACTCCAAACAACCCCCCTAAAGCCAAGTTCCTCCTGCAATAGTATTATTATGTGGCAGTGCAGGATTAGGTCTTGCGTAACTTACAGTGAATTAAGCTGTACAATCGAGCAGGATCTCTGAGGGGAGGACCAAGCCTACAAGACGCTAGTATGTCATCTTGGTTACCTCATTGGCAGACCTGCGCAGTGATGCAGACATCTGTTAGCTCTTCACTAGGGCTAGAGCTACATGGGAGAAGCCTGGCTCGACGCGGTTGCTGTCCGTTTCCTCCCGTCTTGATCTAGCTTCCTGCTTCAAAGAACAGTGTCATGCAGGCTCTGCATGTGAAGAGCCCTTGATCCATGGCCATGGGTTTTTGAGGGAGATCTCCCCATACAGCACCGGGTGCCACAGAATGTAGCAGGTGGTGGTGACTGGCCCCTTAAATCTCCCACACAAGCACTCCCAGGGTCAGGAACAAGGCATTATCACAGTACCCAGAATATGTTCTGCCTATTGCATTAATACTTCTACTGCTATGCTGGTTAGCGTTTAAACCTCGGGATATTTGTCCCTCCATACTTGTAATGATTGGAAGGGTGCAGAAGTCTGTGATTAGCGTCTGTATTTTGTATTTGTATGTACCTACATAAATTACAAAACGCTTCCTCAAGAAACACTGAACAGAGGGCATATTGATGGCTGGATCAGCCCTGTCTCTGGGTGCTTTACAAACCTCCACAGAGTCATAAGATAATAGTCAATCCATTGAACTGGCTGGTCACAGAGAAAGAGCTGGAAAGAGTAAATGAGGGCTCCAAGAGAAAGACGTTAGATGTATGTTCATTATTTACAGATCTACACAGATGTACACCCCTGTGGTGACGGTAATTGGGGATCGTTGAGGTGGTGGCATGAGAGCATTTTGAGACTGATTTTCTCCTTGGAGAGAAGGAGCTTTATTTTTTATTTAAAAAACGCTGTTTAACAATTGCGGTTGTGTAGCTTGCACAACATTCAAGGATAGGCGTTGACATCAACCTTGAACAGCATTGTTGCACACAAAGTGGTTTAACATTAATGTATGCACAATTCGGCACAAGGTTAATGCAAATATTGCTAGTCAGTCCCAATAATCTGCTAACATGCAACGACCAAGAAGACTATCCACAGGTGTGTACCCAGCGACTCTATTGGCAAGAGTGTGTGACGTATATGGACCATTTGTTTCTTCATCCCAGATGAGAGCCACCCCTTTTGAGGCTAGGCTAGGGAGGTGAGCCTGCTCAGCAAGACCCTCCCTACAGGTCAGGGTAAGTGGAACCTCACTGGGAGTGACACCCCACTCAGGAACAAGGACTCCCATATGTAAAACATTCCCGGCCCAAAGTACATTATCGACCTACATGGGAATAGGAAAGACTGTTGTTAATTCTCCCAATAGTGACATTTCTCCTATCTCTCTGGCTTCAAGTAATGCTGAATCTCACCTGAACTCTGCAGTTAAAGAGCGGCGCCACACCCTTTGTGTTTGTTTTATGCTGTGTAATGACGTACATAAAAGAACGAAGGACTTGGAATGCAGGAGAGAGAATCCTATGCAAAGGTGAGTCTCTGAGGGAAGAAGTCCTGGAGGGGCAGAGCCACGCTGGACCACGGAGCCAGCGGTAGTAAGAAGAGTGAACAAAATGCTTGCAAAATGCTGGAAGGCTGGTGTCCTGACCTGCCAAGAAGCCATGGTCGAGACTGAGACAGAGATGGTAAAGCGAGTGCCTCGCATGGTGGTGCACTACATGGAATGCATGGTGGGCCTGGGGCCCATTAACTGACCGCAAAACCAGACCGCAGCGGAGAGACTGGTACCCCGATTTCCATGTGAAAAGTGCATTAGCAGCCGAAGGGAAGAAAACGCTCCCGAAGAGGTAATGCCGTTGAGAGGGGCGAACTGTGATATCAGAAGCTGGGAAAGCTACATGAGTTACAGGAGCCGAGGAAGCCCGTACGGGCAGATGCCCTACCAAAATTGTGATAAAGCAAGCCTACTAGAGGGCCAGAGGGATTTCGAGAGCCCGGGAAAACTGAGAAACATTCATAGTCGAGGCTGGGACGCCACCAGGGTTACAGGAGCCTGGAAATCTCAAACGAAACCCCGCTGGAGTAGGCCTGTTCGAAGGCAAGAGGACTTTGGAGAGTCCTGTAAACACGAACTGGGAGGACAATGAACACGAATGGTTCCAGTGCTTAACAACAAAACAAGGATACTATTAAGGACCAAGTAAGAAATGGTGGAATTGTATTAAGAAAACATTGTCTATCCTGGGAAAAGGGAACCGTGTAAAGACTTAAAATCTGACATTGCGTTATATTTTCTTAAGTGGTAGGGCAAATTAGCTAATAGGATTTGGACTAAGGACTGTTTCTTTTGTACTTTGATGAGCACCCTTACTTTAAGCTTGGTTAGGCAGGGAACGTCCCTCATAGCGGTAGGGCCAGATAGGCTTTTTTCTTATTATTTAAACAAACATCCTTGAACATGGCATTACTTAGTCTGACTCCTTCTACTGGTTCGCCAGAGGTGGCAGACCCGCCTTAGTCCACAAGTATACTTGGAATCTGCCAACAAGTATTTGGGTATATAGGATGGCACAATCATTCACCATAAGCTTCTTACTGGTAATGGCAACATGTTTAAGCAAGTCTGTGCAATTGGGTGATAGCCGCTGTTTCAGGTTATAGCCTCAGCATTTGGCCAAAATAAGCAACAGTCCCACAAATGTTCTATAGTGCATGCAAAGACCTTTCATTGCATCCTAGAAGGATAAACTACAGGGAGGTCTTAATTCATTCCCCAAACAACCAGTGTATCTCTCCATACACAGCAAGAGAGAAGTGTGACACTAGGAGACATATCCAAGTCAAATGCATGAAATCAGAATTCATGCAGACACACCTACTATATGGAGTAGAGACATGCAGAAGGTCTGATGTAAGGTGGATGTGGTTGTAAGGGTGATGTTCAAAGATAAAGTACAAAAGCGTGAACCTATAGTTAGCAATCCCTTTTTGTTTGTTCGGCAGATATAAGACTACTGCTCTTCATTTACAGAAATTCCAAGACAGAACTCCCACCCACCCTCAAACATCCACAACAGACACTAACTCTTTGTGAAATTAGGACATACACAATCAACTCCAACCTACCTCTTACTGTGCACCACGATTCAGGCCACGTGTTTGGATGTAAAGCACTAGTTGGGAATATCAGACCTCAGTCTGACTGCAGGAAAACCTCCAATGGTGAAACACACCCATTTCGCTTGTAAAGGTCTAGAGGCAGAAAGTTTGCTCCAGGATGTCAGCCACTAAAATATCTGATCCCCAATTTAGTGCTTTTCTGGATGAAAATGGCTCTGAGGTAATGGAAATCCCTGAGACGCAAGTCAGTGGCAGAAGAGAGGAGAACAGAGCAAATAGTCCACGTTAAGGGAATATTTAGAACAGATACATACATTTAGTCTGACGTACCATTTCAATAAAGGAAATTGTACCTATTATCAACAATGGGAACTGTATCCGTTTTTCAACAAGTGTGTTCAGTTTGCTTACAGCCTGTCTGAAGTTGAGGTTAACCAACAGATCTATATGTAGTCCGTGGCCCAATTAAGGCCTAGAAAGCTGTGTTGCTTGTCCCCTGAGGGAAATATTGGTAAATTAACAGGCACCAAGGTGTGGAAATCCTTTATTTAAATGTGTATCTGTTGTGTTCTTACTATAAGACTTATCTGTGTTCTTCTGATTGTCTGGACTGTACCATCCAGCCGCGCTATGGGACTAGATGGAATTCTGAGGCGGAAGGAACAATGGACAGATATCCCCGGCCCAGGGTTGGAAACTTTATTTACACAGCATCCATAACAAATCCCAATACAATCAGCGTATATCAAATAACACATGAAAAAAAAACACAAGAAAAGCACATTTTACACAGTACTATGTACACGCGAGATATACAATACCCTAAATCCCCAACATCTCAAATACATCTCTCAAATACCCCCCCACCCAACAACTATAATGTCAATTTAAAACAACTGCAAAAATCTGCCCCATATTTTCTCAAACAAAGCCAATTTACCAAGTCTCCTATACATCACTCTCTCCATATTTGCCAATTCATGCATCTCAGACAACCACGTCTCCACATTCAATGTCAAAGCATTCTTCCAGTTCCTCAATATAATTCCTTTACCAGTCATCGCCCCTCTGAACAACCACTTCTTCTCACTTTGAGTGAGATCATCCAAAGACTCTTCACTCCCCAATATGAGCACACTAAAATCCAAGACCGGGAGACCACCAATCACTTCATCACACACATCCAATCTCACCCCAAAACAGTCTCACCAGCCTACAATCCCATAGCAGATGTTCCATCGTACCAATCTCACATGAATATCTCCAACAACCTGCACTCTCTAGGGAAGAGAAATGGAAGACTACAAAAAAGACCATTGGCAAATGACAGTTGTAAAGAGGAAGAACACGTCCCCTGTGGGTCTGTTGCCTACAGTGGTCCCTGAGGTGTCAGTAACTCCCAGATCTGGGCGGCATATGCCAGGAGGGCCCCAGCATTATCCGCGAGCCCTGGAATGCATGCCTGGTGCAGCCCAGTCAAGGTGGGGGCAGAAGAGGAAAAGTCCGAGGTCACATTTGTGGCGTGGTCTGGGTGAAGAACAGGGCCGCCTAGCCTGGACCACATGAGTGAGGGCTCCCAGGGCTGGCACCACTCCTCGTTTGGCCATCGAATATTCTCTGAGTGGGGGAATGGTTTTCTTTCATGCGCTCATTATTTCCTTGAAACACCTGTGTATAGGCGTGTTATAAATGCCATACCATATCATATGTCATATCATATCATAGGCACAACTAAATATCAAGGCAAGCCACTTTGTGAGCATGGGTAATTAGTGAGCCATCATCTATTAAAGGAAATGTGAAAGGGAATTTGCCCTTCCCCAACCACTGCAATTCTTTAAAAAGCAGCATAAAAGGTGCATTTTACAGCACTTTTTCTAAATACATTGGCTAAAAAAAAAGGTTTTATGTGTGGAATTAAAAAGCTCATAAACCATTCCAAGATTTCAAGATCCAACACAGTCCCGAGCAAAAGTATTTTTGTGCAGGGAAAACATACATGATTATATAGCACACGAAAGCAGTGTGAACCAATATAAACAATGGGTTTAGTTGTGGTTATTCATTTATTGAGTGGCAAACGCTGCTCAGCAGCACTGTGGAACATGTGTTATTCTATTGGGAAAACATGCTCTTGTGTGTTACAAAGAACAAATATAGCTTATCATAACCATTGGCTGAAAATAAATTCAGACATGATTTGTTTTTTGCCATATGAAATCATCATCATCATCATCATCATCATCATCATCATCATCATCAAAATAAATGTAACCATGACTTCAATGTAACACTGCATCATATCCGTATGAAGAGAAACGACAAGGAGATCAGTATGCCTCTGATTATCACCCCCAAGACTTGTTAATCGCAATGGGGCACAGTAGTGTGAAAGATCCCCTTTTCATTTTCACATAGCAATTCGAGACCCCTCAAGCCTAGAACCAAAATGATTGCATTTAACCTTTTCCCCAAAGTTGTTAAATTCGCACCAGATAATGCAGAATTATATGCAAAGCTTCCAAATATGCCAGCGGTTTTCAAGTGAGGATAAGGGCTGATTATAATCCTGCTATTTGCAGTCCAACCAGGGTTCCTGGCTCTACCTAGAGCACTATTGGCCACTCTTTGATCCCAAACTTCTAGCCTAACAGAGTCACAGGGGTTGTCACCTCGCTATAGCTTCCCTAGTCATGAAAGCACTGCCGCTTACAGTACGAAGCCAGTGCAAGCATTTATTTGAGAAGGCATCCCTTGATTCTTGCTGGTTGGGAAATAATGTGGATACCCCATGAATAAATACTGTGGTCCTCCTTGGCCCCCCATGTGTCCAGGAAGGCTACGTCTCTCACTGCTAGTGCTGGTTGTAGATCCGGCCCCTGGCTAGTCAGCTCTGGTATGGGGTGGGAGATGGACACGTTAGTGGAGACCGGAGGGTGACAGAAAATGCGTGATATAGGGAGCTTTTGCCCGTTGTTGTTAGCAAATATCCATTTCCACTGCCAGTGTCTGTATCTATTTCATTGTCATTGTCAGGGCAGGTAGAGGGTCCTAAGGTGATCAACAGAACTTAATTTGTAGTTGGTTAGTCTTCGTTTTTGGCCGCAGGAGTTTCTTCAGGACATAAACCAGTCAGACACCCTAGCCTGATAATTATCTGTCCTCTGTGGTAAACTCCTGGTTTGTTTATCGCCCCCCCGCCCAAAAACATCTTGATTAGACCCCAGTAGCTGCTTAATTAATTTTATCAGGAAATAAGCTTCTTCTGTTAATGTAATGGGGCTGCAGTCTTTTTCTGCAAGAACAGTGTCAGTGTCACACTCCACACCATATCGAGGGGGGGCAAGTTCCCAATTTTCACCTCACGGTTAGGATCTTGTGATTGGGCTCTGCACAGGCTTGCATGATTAGCAGAGGAATGGACTGAGTGGGATGAGGCTCTGGAGGGTGTAGGGAGGTGGAGAAGGGCTCCAAAACCTCCATGAGAGATATTCAATTTAGCCCCCACATTGAAATCAAAGCAACAATCACCACACTACAATCCCCAGCCCATCCTTTCTTCACTCTCACCTCGTGATACTCTTCCAGTAATGATCCTCAGTATCCAACAAAATCCAGTGGTTGGGCACAAAGATATGGTCACTTCACCTGGTCTGGGCACCGCTCACCCTGCTCGCGTGGTACACCCCTGCTGGAGTGCAATATTCTGCGCCCTTGGACCCCTTGGGCTTCAGCCGTAGCGGGCTGGACAGCGGGCTTTCAGGATGCTGGGGTCGTGGCCAGAGATCCGACAACAGAGGCCCTCCTGGGCCAAGCACAAGCAAAAGCGTACACCTGCGCCCTTGGACACCGCAGGCTTTGGTCCTAGCGGGCTGGAGAGCAGGCTTTCAGGCTTCTTGGGGCATGACCAGAGATCTGACAATGGAGGCCCTCCTGGGCCAAGCACAAGCAAAAGCGCACACCCGGTGCCCTTGGTCCCCGGTCCCCTCAGGCTTCGGCCCTAGCGGGCTGAAGAGCAGGCTTTCAGGCTGCTGGGGGCGTGACCAGAGATCCCACAATGGAGGCCCTCCTGGGCCAAGCACAAGCAAATGTGCACACTACACACCCTTGGACCCCGCAGGCTATGAAATAATGGCAACCAAAAGGAGTTTGCCAGAAAACATGCCAATAAAAGTGTATGTGGTACTCGAAAGAAGTAATTCTGGGACCAGGGGAACATGTCTCTCGGAGTTCATATAGTAGGTGATGCACTATAGAGAACAATCAGCGGAGTTCCTGTGCCACTACTTCCCATTGACATTACATTTCACAGAGGAGTGACATCACATTTCACAGAGGAGTGACATCACATTTCACAGAGGAGTGACCAAACTCACAACCAGCCCTAGACTTAGGAGGCATGACAGCCACGTTTACTCACTAAAAACAGGCAAATATCCCCACCAACAAAATAGGGAGCAAGAATACACCCAAGAAAAAATAGGAAACATTGGACACATAGGAGCCTACAGCTTGCTTCCATCCGAGACGTTTCCGCTGATATTTGTGTATCGCTGATACCAGTAGACCGGTGATGCATAAAGGAGCTCTAATAATATTACTAATTGATATGAAGAGGAACTTTAAAGGAAAAATACTCTTTTAATAAGCATTAACTACTAGGTGGAAAAACCTTTGATTACAAAAAAATAATCTGTTCTAGAGTTCAACTATACACCACTTGCCTGAAAAGTTTACCCATTACCATTGCAATATTAAATACAATCTTATGGAAAACACGCTTGTAACTGTGTCACAGGGAGTGAAATGGCTGGAAATAGAATCTAGCCTACAGTTGTAGCGACCACCCTTCCTCGCCGGAGCCTAAACTAAATTAAATAAACGAGAAGGGGGGGGCCCATTTTAAACAAAGGAGGTTGGCCTCATAGGTTAGTATTAGCACTACTCAGAGGTGAAGCAAATGGAGTGCCTTCTCATGTGACTAGGACCCCTCTTCTGCAATTCACTATTAACAGTTATACAAGGTGGCGGGGATGCTAGAGGCTCTAAACTCAGAGTACATAAATATATCGAAAAACCATCACCGGCTGAGCATGGATAAGAAACAAAAGGGGCAGTTTCCTAGACTGTTACTGGAGGTTGCTGTACTTCAGTGCAAATGAGCAGTATGTTTGCTTCCCTCTTCTGTATTGTGAAACAGCTGACCTGGTTTTGGAAAGTGGCCCATTTGTCCTTCACCATCAAGGAATGTGCTTTTATGCTCCTCGGGCTCCTGTGCTCTCCTCCAATATTAGTTCACATAAGACAGTCGAAACTTGAGGTGGACTCTTCTTAGGGGATTGTAGTGGTAAAACACTCATTGGCATGTTTGCATACGCAAAATGGTTTGTATGGAAATACATGTTTAAAGCTTTACCATGATATTGTGGGCAGTTTCAGAAAATGTCATGAAGATGAATCTGCATACTCTATTGATTTGGCATTCAACATTCCCTCTCCCTAATATTGTTGGGCAGGGGCTCAATAACACCATTCATTGATATGGGAGAGTTACTGAAGAATTCTTGAAAGTCTATGGCCGATAGAACTCTGAAAACATGGAATGTATGCATAAAAAGCATTGTAGATTTCTGAATATCTGTGAGAAGTGCCAGGAATATTCCCATACTCATAATCCTTTGCAGGCAAAACAAATGCTATTGCAATGTTGCTTTCCTCTTGTGGGTAAAGTTAGCACTGCTAAAAAAGGAAAGGCTGAGTATGGAGCTTTCCTACCCAGAATCCCTATCGGGCGAATTATTAGATTTCCGTGGGGGGTTAGCATAGTTTGTAAAAGTGGACAGTAATTTAGGTAGTGTAACGCCAGAATATCAAAGCTAGTTAATATGAGCAGGCTTTCTTAACAGAGAAAGAAAATGGCAGATAACATCTCTAGCTTGTGTCTTCTGAATGCTTGAGAAGGTGGTAATTATCTGTGTGCACTGCTGATCCTGTTCTGAGCAGCATCCATAGGGAAGCTGGGCAAGCGCGCATGTCCACAGCTTAGCGGGACCATAAATCTCTTCTTTCTCTCCACATCGCTTCTTCCTTCTTTGGGTTTGAATCTGGGTTCTGTCTGGAGTTAAAGCTTGCAGTGGTCAATGGCGTCATCTTGGACTTTTGAACACCGTGGGACACGCTACTCCCGATTCCATTATTTCCTGGGCATGCCTGCCCTAGCGTCTCTCCAGTTCCGCTGAGGATCTACGCAGGTGTGTCTGTGTCTTCTCGTTCTTCGAAAGGTAAGATTTGCGTCAGTCTGCAAGAAGGCATGTACATGCTGCTGAGTTGCTCTCTGTGCATTCTCCCTCCTGGAGTATTCGGGAAGCATCACGATTTCATGATTTCTATGACAAATACCCCGCAAACCTGAGGAAGGCTTATGAGTGGATCAGTATTCGATGACTTCATAGTAATTCAGGGATGCAATGCTAGGTCCAGGTTACCATTCATGATCAAATGGAACATGGGAATTCTGGGATTCATAGTCTCTCCATATTTTATCTCTTGCCTGTGAACTCCAGGCAGTCTCATACAGGATCCCACCTTGACCACCCTTGGGAGGCACATTGGGTGGTGGCCAGATCAACCTAATCCCTATAGGCCCACTACATCTCTAGGGGTCCGATGGGGAGTTCGGCCGCCTCAACACAGGGGCACATCGGGTAGCGGCCAGAAGAACTCTGTCCCTAGAGGCTCCCACCTTACATCAAAATATGGGGTGTTTATTCAGATCACCACAGTATCATAAGCTCCAGTAGCACACTTTCTCTTGATTGGCCCGGGAGACCCGGGGGAAGGTATTGAGTGGTCACAGTCGATGAGTGCGAAAAACAGGTACTCTGGTGCTGGCATGATAGGAGCAACCTGCATGGAGAGAACGCTTTTTCAGAAATAAATGCAGCTCCCCTTCATCCTTCAAATTGCTCGTCTTCGTCCTTGTGGGGTTCCCTGCAGAAGTCGCCCCAGCATGCTCCCAAGACAGGAGTACCAACCTCTGCTGAAGCAAACGTATGTCTAAGTCCCAGAGTCATTAAAGGAGTGCAAACTAAAGCTTACTGTGAAGTGCATTCTGATCCATGCCTGTCGGTCAATGTCGGAATAAAGGGGAGAGGATATGGTGGAATGAGATTCATGCTAAATGTAGAAATAAGTGAATAAATAGCACCAAGAGTCTGTGGTATTCAAAGTCTAACCATACTTATTGAAGGATCACAAATTAAAGTTGCTATGAATAAAAGTCGAATCATACTTGATGAACATTAAACTGATAACTGTTGGGTGACTATGTCCTGCCAAATTGCATTGTGTACTTTAAATAGGAAGAGACATTATCTGCATATTACACAGGAGATAGGCTATGGGATTTGCCCTCCCAAGTTGCCCACTACTCTCTGCATTACACAACGCATGTGGGGCTCTGGTATCACTGTACCTTGTATTATATAATGTGTTAGTGCCTCCACCTGTCCCATCGGGCACACAGGGACCCTTAATAAAGTGGAATTAGTGCAGTGACCTGTGCACTTGTATATACATATGTGCAAACGTCATTTAAGGAACATAGACACCACTAAAATAAGGAATACAAAATTACTTCTCTATAATCAATTTTTTTTTATCGGCCGTGCTTCGGTCATCAAACTTGCAAACGGTATTTTCGGGTACATTAAACATATATGGGGGAGATCTAGTCAACAATGAATCACTCTAGGGAGGGTCCATATTTATTCAACACAACATCCTCTGTACAGTCCCTTGTCCCTGAACCCTCGTGTGCACACAAATCTACCCAGAAGATCACATAGGACTTGTGTCTCAGGGTGACACCATTTACTGTTTGCTCACCGGATCCTTTTCTAACTGTACACCGAGGTCTTCAATCACTACCAACACTACTCACCACTTTAATACATCCTGTTATGAAGACATGGGGTTCACACTTGGATGATTTATTTGTTTTTCTTCGTTTGTGGTCTCAACGCCACACCCACTAAAGGCCCATGCACGAAAGGCTGCATATAGAAGGCTGCGTCCCATATGTAGTTCTGGAGGGGGCGTGGCCTAGAAGGAAACTGGAAGAGTTTGCCGGAGCGCAGCAGTTAAGTGTAGGGAGGGGGGAATCATGTGAAGGGGATGGGGCCTTGCAATGGAAGAAGGTGCAGGGCATTGGTCACCAAAGAAAGAAACCGGGAGAGGACTGGGAGCAAAAGGCCGACCTTGTGGATCCGACCTTCTCTACCTGGAATCTGCAAGGTCAGTCTTTTTTTCCCGGCTTTAGACCCCAAACCATTTTTTTCCACCACAATTGGAGGTCTTTGTTTTGAAGAGAATTTCTCTTCCAAATTAAGCAAAGGATAAAGCCCTAGCGATACCTACCTTGAGCAACCTGCTTTTGTGTAGCCTGAACACGTTTCTGGTGAGGATGTTCGTAAAGATAAAGTCTCCAAGGATCCCTCTCCTGTGGAAATGCCCAATCTAGGGCGACGAGGGCTAGGCTCCCCTGGAATGTGTGTAGGGTTCCTTCCTGGCTGCAGCGCTCCTTGGTGTCCCCTGCCATCTTGCCAAATTGCTTGGGCATACTTCAATATTTAGGGGTGCTGCTGTCCAACTGTATGGTACCCCATTGTATGGTACTCCTAAACTTTCCTTCTGGTTTTCTAGGATCTATAACCTTATTTTTGTGCTCAGAGGGACTTCCACTGAAGTCCCCATACTTAGCAACCCTTTTTCCTATAGAGTCCAAGGGTGCTCCTAAATACTGTATTTGACTCTGGGGTGATTATATCATGCTACACTAGTGTTGTGGAGTAGGCTGGTGGCAGCTATTTTTTAGTTTTTGGTTTCATCAGGGGTGCAGTTGATTTTACTGTATTAGTAGTCCAATATACCAGCAAGGTAGCCAATGGAGTAGAAATGCATTTGTTTAAGGCCTACTCTCTGCCATTTTGTTTTTTGCCATCCCTTTGTTTGGACAAACCATGAGAAAGGCCTAAAAAAGCATGGTTTGGGTTGGTCCTGTGCCCCAGACAGCCCAATCCACAAACGGCCATTTTGTAAGGGGCAGCCTGATTGGCTGGCCACCAAACCCTTTGTGTGTCTGCCTCATGTGTGACTTCAGAGCTGGGTTAGGCCAGCCCATGACTGAATGTGTATAACTGGTTGAGTGTGCATACCTCAAATATTCCTCAATTATTTTCATGATCTGTTCAATGCTTACCTGAATTGCTGGAGGATTTGCCACGGAAACGGGCTGCTGAATCTCCAGGACCAAGATTGGACACATTGGATAAGCTCTTTGTCTTATTTCCGAGATCTGGCTTCTTCTTTTGGTTGCTAGGCATCCTTTCTGGGCTGTCCCTCGTCCTCCTCCATAGGTCTGTGTGTCGTGTGGCATTTGATCACAGTATTGGTTCTTAAAGCATGTTTATATTGTTTTTTTATTTTTCATTTAGACTGAATGTTGATTCTTCATACTTTGGGAACCCTTGCCAGTGGGTCTTTCGGTACCTAGGTAAATTTGGTATAACCCTGTACGAGTCACTTTTAGTACATTCTCTTAATATCTGCATTGCTTACGCTCTGTGTTCCCTCTGTACTACACTTCACATCACTCTAGTCTTTGGGTCTTGGCTGTAGTGATCGTATCAGCCGAAACACCTCAGGCTCAAAAATGCAAAGCCTGCTTGATCCTATTCGAGGGTGGTAGAGCAACCGACGATCCATGCTCGCAGACGTGACAAATAGATCTTTTTTCTGTCTTTTGCGGCTGGTATTTATTAGGTCCCCACAGTACAGTTTCTATACACTTCATTAAGCATGGAAACTTATTGCCGCTTAGAAGCAGCTGGGATATCATTTCAGAGCTAGACTATTGAGCCTCATTAAGAGCACACCAGTCTGGTAAAAATGCTGGAAACAATGTTGCTAATACCGGCTCTGGAATTTTAACCGGACCGGCACACTCTGAGTTTGCTGGTAGGGGCAGTAAACTACCGACAGGCCTGATCTGACGGGAGTTCAGGCCCCTACCGGCAAATAATTGCATCAATCACTGACATGGTACTATCAGTGCCGTGATTATGGCAAACCCATTCCATGGAATCCTGTGGGACTCCACGGAATGGGAACTTACTGCTGTTGCAGGCATCCATAATATCCTGCTAACACCAGGATATTTAGCGCCGTTAACGCTAAGGCGGCTTTGACAGTAACCCACCGTTATTACAGGCAGGTTACCGGCAAACCCGTAATGACAGCATTAATCACAAACTCATTCCATGTGGCTCAAGTACACACAATATGTCGTTCCAGTGTGCACTCATTAACACCAGATCAGCAGTTACCAATGTCATTTCCCTATTTGATTTAGTGTCCAAAATGCCACTTTACATTCTGTTTGCTACTAGTACTGTTTTTCGGAATTCTTGTTCCAACTAATAATGGATTTCAATGGTTACATTGAGAAGGGGAGGTATTGGAAACATCTATAAAAAATGATCTGGTACTATGAAATGTTATTCTCTCAGTTTGGGATAAGGTTTCTCAAATTTGCATGGCCCTTTTTTCTATGTCTCATACTTTTACCACTAAGACTGTGCTCTGTTATCGACCACGCGCATCAGCAACATCCTTAAGGTGTTTCTCCAACTTTTTATCATCTTCCACCGTACAATTGAATCATTTTATGATCAATATACCAATTGATCTCCACGAGAATCCAGATACCTTTGAGCCTTTTAATGTATCTTATTAATAAGAACTCTCACACCAAAGTTCATTGTTTATACCTAATTTTATTTAGGGGATTACACTCTACTTTGTCTCTTTGTCTAATATATCTCCCGTTCCATCGTCGATTACTGATACAATTGACTATTGTATTAAAGAGAAAACCTGGAAAAATGTTGCAATATGCAGTCTCTTGTGACAAGTTATCAATAACTCTCCAACCAATATAGTAGTTTATGGTTTTAATTTGTATTTGTACACAAGGGTGAAGAACAAGGTTTAGGAGTGATTCCATGATTCTACCCCTCATCCTTAGAGTCTCCCGTCTCCCTAATACAGGTTCACCTATCAGCAGCTGGGAATTCTCTGGACGGCCCCCTAAATACAGGATTGCCCTACCGTCTAATCTTTCGCTACCTGCATGGAGGCTTTAAGGCCATCGACCTAACTCTCTCAGTCCCTTAGGATTTCCTAAGGGAACTAACAGGAATAGTCACACTTGTGGTGGTTAACAGTCTTCTTCCTCTCAATCCTGTTATACCCCCCCACTTTTCCAGTCATCATGCACATTTACTTTTCCTTCTGCCACTCCAATAATCTATTTTTACTCCTACCACTTTTCCTACTCACCTTTGTACTCCTCTCCTCACTACTCCTCACACTCCTCACAATCCGCCCTTTCTCTTCTTTCTCCTCCTGTCACCCCTCCTCACTTTTCTCTCCAACTTACTATTCTCCCTGTCTCCTTACTTCTCCTCTCACTCCTCCTCTAACACTCTCTTTCACTCCTGATCTCAACCGCCCTTCTGCTCTCCCTACAAGATTGCCTTCAATCACTCTCTTTCTCACCCTATCGGTACTACTCTCTCAAGCCCAACACCTTACCATCACTCTCTACAAACAAGCTAGTAGTCTCCTCCACCTCCTGCTTCACACTACTCTCTTGTCTTTTGGTCCTCCTGCAGGTCTTGCAACCACACCAAAACAACTCTCTCTGAACACTGACACTACTGGGATTTTATAGCCCTCCCCTTCAAGTCCAGAAACTCCAGCACCCTTTCAGTCTCCTTTTTATTTCACCCGGTCATGCTATTTATGGTATTGGTTGCTCTCTGCTCTCCATCTCCTCTTCCTGTTTCAGGGAAATTACTGTCCATAGACTTCTTTGGGAGTGTTCCCTGTTCTCCCCTTCGACCGATGGCTCCCTGCTGGTTCTAGCTTCACCACTGCTGTTCTATTGGTCCTCACTAGCGGGTTTGGTGACCATTTTGCAAGTGCCGGGTCTCCTATTTGACTCCTTAATGAGTGGAGAAGGCCACACACATCTGGACAACCATTTCTCTATTTCTGATCTGGGTATTGGCTGTTGAGCACAGGTGCATTGCGGAACTTGTCGTCCTTTGCCATCCAAGGTTTCCTCTCTCCTGCTTTTCATGGCAGCATAATCTCTCTGTTGGCACCTAAAGTCCCCAGTCCTTGCTATTGGCTTCTGAAAGGCGCTGTTCCCTGTGGTTCACTAGCCATTATGGTGATATAAAGCGTGTGGTGCATGCTTGTTGCTGTATTCTCTGGGCCTAGCATCAGGATGCTGGACTGCTCTGATCCCCATTGCTCTGTGGGACCATCTGAAATATTAGAGAGACATGGCCAGGACAGCGGGTTCTAGGCACCCGATAGGGATTCAATGTCAAACATGCTGGGGAGCCAAGAACTGGGGTCTTCCATAACTCTCCCTTAGAACTCCTGGGGTAACTCTGACCATGGCTATGCCCTGGTTGGAAGCCTAACCCAGGTTGAGAGGGGGACCTGTGCTGCTCTGACATGGTCATACCTATGACCCTGTTACACTCTGCTCAGTTTCAGAAATGCCCTGCAGACTTATAAACATGCTGTATGGGAAGCTAGAAGCCGGTTTCTTCTATTGCAGCTTCAATAAGAAACCCATAGGAACTGTCTAAGCGTGTTGACTCTTTCTTAATGCTTTCTGCATTCAAAATTCAGCTGCTCCATCTCCTTCCAAAGCAAATAACAGTAACTCTTTTTTCCACTCCATGATTTTCTACATTGTGCAAGACATTCCAAACAAGATGTGTCTTTGCCCTTCTATTCACATGCTAGACAAGACCCCTTGTTAGTGTATGCTTTGATTTGAAACTCTCTGCAACTGACAAGGTTGTGTCCGTTACCTCATTTTTTAAGCCTAGCTGTCAACCAGAGGATGCTTTGGCAGCTTTAGTAGCCTCCCAGCGGGCTGACAAAGTAGCACCTTTCGTGACTAACCTCATGAATATGTCTCTCCACAAAGCAGAGCTCCTTTAGTTTTAAAGGAAGCTTTGAACATCCATTTATTAATCATTCCTTTATTTAAAAAATCAAATTTCAATCCCTCTATTCTGAAAATTATCACCACATGGCAGGCTTGCCTGGCCATCGAAGGCCTTGGAGAAGATTGTGGCCTCTCAACTTCAAGCACATGGGGGGAAATATAAATTTCTTGATCGCATTCAATCCGGTTTCTGTCCAGAACAAGGTTTCTGTCTGGGAACACGTTTGAGGGTAGTATGTCTATGTTGGGGAGGCTAGACTGTCTGCAGCTATTGATACTGTGGGCTATAGGACTCTGCACTCCTGATTCTCAGAAGTCGTGGGGGTCTAAGAGGCCGTCTTTGGATGTTTTTGCTCGTTCCTGTCTGTTAGATTCCATCATGTGGGAGGGGGCCCTTTTCTTTCATATTCAATATTGGTGCTGTGATGAATCTAGTGAGATCATCACTGAGACCCCGTTATGGGCCTCCTCTCATGTTGCCAGGGGAAGGCAGCCGCTACCTAATCCTGACAATGGGGGCGGTATTATGTGGGAGGATCACACAGAGGAAGACTCATGCCAAGGGGAATTGGTGACCTCTTCCATTCACGATTCCCCTGTTCCCCCTGAAGTATTGATGGACTATTATAAAATTGAGCAAATCGATGAAACTGCTGTGCATTCCATTATGGACTTCAAGATCCATACTGCCTGTGGTACTGGGACGAGGAACAAGGACTCAGAGTCAATGATATCAAAGGTGCCATGGAACATAATGAGCGGTCCAGTTGTTGTAGTGTGAGGCCCCTGAGTGGGAGACATTTAAATCCAAGAACAAGCTACAGCTCAGAGAAGATGCTGAAGGAGTAGCAGAAACAGCAGCAGTGCAGAACACAGGGTTTGCCGTGAAAGCAGAAAGGACGCCAGCTGAAGCTGATGCACGACGAGAAGGCATGTGGCACTGCAGTGAAAGCACAGCTGGAAGCAGCGTTGTGGTTGGCTGTAGGAAGGGAAGCCCAGCCATATGGGAGACACGCTCCCAATACGACATGAGCTGCTCTGGTGACAAAGTGGAAGCGTAGACCCTATGGAGCTGTCAGTCCTCCAACAAAGAGCTGTGTAGACCGCTGAAGGTACACAGGAGCTGGCAGCACAGGCAGTGGAAGCCCTAAGGTATGGCAAAGAGGCACAGAAGATTGCTGAGTTGGCCTGATAGTAAAGGTGACCCTGGGGCGCTCCTAGCAGGACACTGGGCTCTACCCAATATTTTTGAATACCGAACACACAAAGTGCAGAGGCAGCCAGGGTACAACTCTCCTTCTATGGTACACCAATTGGGGGAGACTTGTCACCCGCATTGCCAAGAGGCTGTGAAGAAGTAGCAGCTAAGTGAAACGGGCTCAGCTCCCCTTTTATGGGAAACCAATTGGGGGATACCTGTAACCCGCATTGCCAACATCCAAGAGTCTGTGAATCCGCAGTAAAGAGGCAACTGAGGTACAACTTCCCTTCTAAAAAATACCAACCTGTGGAAACTTGTCACCCACATTGCCAACAGCCAAATGGCTATCAAAAAGCAGTAAGAAGGCAACCTGGGTGCAATCCTCCTTTGGGACACCAGTTTGGGGAAACCCGTACTCCACATTGCCATGAACCCAGGGACGATAAAAAGAGGCAGTCATTGTTCCGCCCTCCTCACAAGGGATGCTGGTGGGGAGAACACTGGAACAGATATTGCCACTGAACTCATTTGTAGTTGAAGGAGTTTATCCTCCTGGCAGGAGAGTCAACCAGGAAAGGGACCATTAGTAATCCTGGCAGGCGAGCATACCAGAAAGAAGAAGATATTTTGAAGATGTGTTGTAGCAGAAAGGTGTGGTGGAAAGAACTTGTTAATGCTAATCATTGATGCCAAACTGTGGTATCATAAAAGGCAGTTGCTCTGCTATCCCGACAAAAGTATTCCAATTGAACAATAACTGTGATGTGCTAATACCTGTTTTGAATCCTGAAGAAAACACTTGCTTTGGTTTATGAACTGTGGTTTGAAAGAGAGACATTTGCCTTATCAAGAAGGATACTGTGGAGGATAACTGTTTTGATTTTCGACCAAGAGATTATGAAAGAGGCATTTACTTTGCAAGTGAAAGGACGCAGTGTAGTGAAAAGACAGTCTGTGGTGAACTGAATACAAATTTGTTGAAACAGAACTTTATCACAAATATTCCTGCATTGATCCAGGGGCAGGGAGTCCAACCCTGTTCATGAGGAGTACTTGTTAATTATATAAGTTTGAACTTTTATCTTGTTTGCGGCATTAAAATCAGCCAAATAGTCCTTGTATAATTTTGTTGTATGTATTAGTGTGAGGGTCAGAGACTTCATTAGTTTTAGTTTGTTAGGTAGGGACATCCTTGTTAGTATAGGGAAACACAGACATTTATCTCAACCCTTTTACTTTCATAAATGGCAAACATTGAGAAAGCTATACCTGTGTGTCTGTCCCACATTTCTGACCCTCACAGTGCCTTGTAGGGTACCCCAGGGATCAGCCCTTTCTCCTTTATTGTTAAATATCGTTATCCATCCCTTCTTCTCTCTTCATAATAAAACTGGTTTGCCGTATCACTACCATGCGGATGATACACGCATTTATGTCAAAATCATTACCCCATCAGATTATTTTTCTCAGACAATGTATTGCAAGTAAAGCTTTTTAAAACAGATGTCATTCTCTTGAAGAAAAAAATCTGTTAGATGACCCTTCTAGGCCTCCCATCTCCACGCCTTCCATCTATGGCACCACCTTTGCCAAATTAGTTAAGAATCTGGGTGTGCATTGGGAGACTGATCTCAGCATAAAAAGGCAGGTGGGTGAGGACATTAAGTACATGTATGTTTTAACCTCCTGCATTACGAATGATTCTCTAGTAGCTTCCAAGAGCTGACTTTGCTGTAATGGTTGGCTCGCTGATAAATGCTAAACTGGACTTTGCCAACACATCATTTGCAGGCATTCCTGAAAACCAGATGGGACACCTTCAGTACATAACCACATTAGAGTCCACCTCAATTATAATATAACGAAATCGCATTCCAGCTGTAGTTTTTGGAAAACACTATGTTGGCTGCCGGTCTGTCAAAGGATACAATTTACATTTCTCTGCCTGTTTTTTAGGTGCGTTCATGGACTAACCCCTTTTTATTTGACTGATAAGATCCCCCATTATCAACCCGTGCTGAACCATCACTCTCAAGATGGTTGCATCTGGTTGTGCCAAAGATACGCTTCTTAAACAAGGGATGACCAGAGCTTCCCAGAGGTTGGCCCTCACCTTTGGAACACCCTACCTTTCAAGCATCAGTTTCGCTCTCCTCTGCTCCCTTTCATTAGGCTTTGAAATCCTTCTTGTTCTGCTAAACTAATAAGGGCTTTTAAACCTTTCTGCTTTGGAGCCTTGCTATGTCGATCAGTTGATTATTCTGATTACGCATACTGCTCATCCTTTCTACCTGAGCCCATATGCAGTTTGTTCTGCCCAGCTTGCACACTATTACATGCCTCAAATCAAACCCAAATCAAATGAATTGGCCCGAGTATCCCCACTAACTGTAGGCCGATCACCACGGTCCCTTTCTTATTGAAAATTCTGGACAGGGCAGCGTATTTACAGATTCAAAATTACCTAGATAACAACAACTTGCTTGGCACAAGACAATCTGGTTTCCGTCCCAAACATGGGGCGGAAACAGCCTTACTAGATCTGAAAACCCAAATTGAGGACCTAAAAGATAATGGCAAACTTGCCCTACTACTACTCCTTGATCTATCGGCAGCTTTTGATCTCGTCAACCATCAAATCCTCTGTCATCACCTGAAATCCGCCTTCCACTTCTCTGCTAAAGCTACCAAATGGATCAGCTCTTTCCTGGACAACAGGCAGATGAGGGTTTTCTCACCTACCGCTTCTGCAGAACCTACTCCGGTGCCTTGTGGGGTACCTCAGGGCTCATGCACCTCACCACCGCTCTATAACGTCTTCACTAAACCACTGTTTGATATTCTTGATTATCTGGGTGTCACCTACACCAACTACGCTGATGACACCCAGATACTCATCCCAATCACAGGCGACTACCTAGTGGACACAGAAGCTTTGAATGACATCTAGCAAGTCATCCAAGCCGGGATGGCTCAGCATGAGCTCTGTCTTAATGACGACAAGACAGAGCTCCTCATCCTGGGCTCTCAGCAACGACTAAACAGACCTGATCCAGCCTTCAAAACTTTCAACATTGATGGTAACACTATCAAAGTCTCTTCCGACACCAACACATTAGGAATTTACCTCGATTCCACCCTATCACTTAATAGACAAACTAACGCAGTTGTCTCGGCATCCGCCTACACATGTAAACTTATTACAACATGTAGCCCCTTCCTAACCACACAGAACTGTACTATCCTGGCCAGGATATTGGTTATGTCCAAATTAGACTACTGTAATGCCCTATATCTGGGGACTAGCCAACGTAACCTGAACAAACTACAGGTTATGCAAAATAAAAGCTGCCCTCAACATCTCTAGACCCTCACACATTTCTGAGACAAGAAGAAGCTTACACTGGTTGTTAGTGACACAAAGAATTGCTCTGAAATCTCTTACCCTCACACATAAATGTGTCAACAATCAGGCCCCCATTTATCTTTCCTCTCGCTTTTCTCACTACACGCCCGCCCGACTACTTAGATCGGCTCAAGCACACTGTCTGACTTTCCCTAGATACAAACTGCAGAAATCTGGAGGAACCAGCTTCCCTGTCCTTGCCTCCAAACTATGGAACTCGATTCCTCTACCTATTAGATCTGAACACTCTCCTACCCTCTTCAAACATAGAACCAAATTATGGCTAGCTAGCAATGTTGCCTAAATGACCAAACTCATTCCAGCTCCCTTTCGGCTCACAACTGCCTTCGCCTGTATGTATTCCTGCTAACTGTAAATATTGTGTACAGCACATTGTTAACCATGTATAGACCTACCGCGACTGTAGATATTCCTGCACATTATATTGTATACTATGTGTAACCTTGTTGTATGTATATATTGTGTTAACTTTCCACTTTTAATTGTAACCAGAACTGTACTGCACTGCCTTGTCAAGATA
Organism: Ambystoma mexicanum; assembly: GCF_040938575.1. Classification (NCBI taxonomy): domain Eukaryota; kingdom Metazoa; phylum Chordata; class Amphibia; order Caudata; family Ambystomatidae; genus Ambystoma; species Ambystoma mexicanum. Next base: position 278,844,650 of record NC_090937.1, read on the forward strand.
TGCACCCGGTTGCCCTTGGGCCTGGCTGCGCTATATAAATAAAATAAATACAAATACAAATGTCCCTTACTGGGACTGTTTCTGGCCCGTTTTGCCACCATCTTCTCCTGTAATAGCACTTAAAGGTGGGACACCTCTGTCACCCAGAAGGGTGGTGGGACAGCACTATCCTGCCTCTTCTCTTTGTCTGGGCCGTATTGGGGTGCCTTCACTGTTGCCGCTGTCATGAGACAGTTTTCTGTTGGATGGCAGCTGCATTGTACCATTTAAGCCACCTGGATCCACTTGTTTAGGTTCCGTATTTCTGATGCTTTCTCTCTTATTGCTAATGTTTCTCTTATCTCTCAATTCTTTTGTCTCTGGCTGGTGGATCACACTCCTAAAAAGGCTGACTATTCTTATTTTAGGCCATCTGGTTTGTTGTTGATTTAGGTTGCAAGTCCCTGGGTACCACAGCCTTTAACTCGGCCTATGGAAAAAGCTTTATACTTACTGTGCGGCTTCACCATTCCTGAGCCAAGGTGTCTGAATCTTGTGCTGTGAGAAGTTACCCTGCGGTCCTTGCCTCATAGTTATTAATTGGATTTCCCATAAGGGGTTACCTAGGTCCGGTAAGAGGTCACTACATTAAGTCATTGACTTTCAGTTCAAGGATGTTTATTAAACTGCAAAGGTAGGTTGGAAAAACATCTAATCTAAACCTAAATCTAAGATGGGAGCAAGCTTTTACCATAAAATGAAATTAAAGGCAGTCCTAGTGGCGTTGTGTCAAAATAAAAGGCCTATACTAAAAAAACCTATTGCCAATCCTTACTCTAAATACAAAAAGAATTGTGGGATACTGTTTCAAAAAACAAGGAAGTGTTCACAAATAATAAGTCAGGATGCTGTACTTGAGGTCTCTTTTCCCCATGTTTTCAGCGCGGGACAAGGTGGGACTTTGGAGCACAGCACACGCTCGAGCTTTCCCAGCACGAGCCAACAGTTCCGTAACAGCTATCAGGTTCTTCGATGGTTAAGTTTCTTTTAACAAAAGTCTCTTGTTGTCGAGGTCCTGATGTCCTCAACAAACAAACAAAAAGTTCCTTTTCCAAAATGAGCTTTGGAGTGATGACTTTCCACCCCCAGATCTCCCTCTTTTAGGCTCAGACCCCCTCTAGACGTCATCCTCCCTCCCTTGGGCCCACTATGGCTTTTCTTGCATTCACAAGTCTTACTGTGTTTTCAAACAATTTACTGTGGACCTTGCTCGGTTGGGTTCACTCCTGTCAACACACTGTTCATAGGGTGGTCCGGCTCGGGCCCCTTTAGGTCAGCATCCCTCCACCGGATTCACTCTTGCCAACTTTTGTAACACACGGTTAATTCGCTAATTTCAACAAGCGGGATTCATTTCCCTTTGCTTTGCAATCATCTGTTGGTCAAAGACTTTCGACTGTACAGAGGGTTTTACAAGACCCCTGTATGACTACTTTGACCTCTTTTCCGCCTTCTTCCAAGGCTTTCTGGTTATCCTAGTTTCAACAATTGGGTAACCTTTCAGAATTTCCTGAGCGAACATCCATGTGGTACTGAACTCCTCTGCTACTGGTTTCCCCCTTTCTAATATCAAAATGTTCTTTATAGTTTCACAGTTCAATTAGCCATTTGCTATATTCGGTCCAACACAGTTCAGTTTCTTTATAATTTCTCCCTTCGACTCACTGACTGTGATGAACTGCTTGGCTTTCCTTGTCTTTGGAGTCAAGGTCGGTACCACAGAGACCAATGTCTCTCCCCGGCTTGGTTATTAGCGGAGGAGGGTCTCGTGTACCATAGACACCTGCTGCAACACACGCTGGCTTTTGTTCCTGGCCTTATGCTTCCTTCTGCAGAGGATTCACAGGCCCTGGTCAGAAAGGGCAAGGTCGCTTCTCTCCTTGTCACCCCACGCTCGGCACCATCTTTCTCCTCCTCTAGAACTGCCGTGCTGAGTTAGTTTTCACGTTGTGCGCTCTGCCTTGCTCGTCCTGTGCTCTCGTGCTCCACCTTTTATCACCTTTTATCCCCTGTCAGGTAAACGGCTTGGGTGTGAGTCCATTGTCTGTCATGTTGTGCAACTGTGTTCATGCCGGAAAAGGGGGGGCAGTGTTTTAGAATAGCCTACGTGGTAGGATGGGGAAAAGGTGTTGAAAGAAGTGGAATATTGCGTCTCATCCGTCAGTGTCCCACTCCCACTCCCCAAGGACCCCCCATTCAGGTGATCCTCCCTCACTGGTCCACCCCAGGAACTGGATCCAATAGCAATGCCTGTGTCCTGGTCACCTGGATGACAGATCCCCGTGACTAGTAAGGGAGACATTGTGAAGTTTCTCACAGGTAGCGCTCCGACTTGCCTGACTTCATCCTGTGACCGGGCCTCTCCCATTAGATTTGTCCTGTTATTCATGAGGGGAACTTTTACCAACTTTTGAAACTTCACTAAATCCTGGATGCCTACCTAAAAACCGGAATTATATCTGGTACCTCTGATTACTATGTACTTTTAAATCACTGCATTACATTCCTGCCTAGTAAAATGCACCAGGTTACACTGTATAACTGCTAATTACTTTTGTATCTAATTTCTAGGAGTGTAAATACTGTCAGCTTAATCCAGTTCTGCATTTATTTTGACAATCTGGACATTGCTGGAAAAGTGCTAACCTCCTTTACTCCCCCTAGGTGCTTTTTTGTGATCTATTCTACATGTGTATTAACATTTGTACTATCTGCTACTGGATTACCGTGACATTTCATGTGTGGGCATTTTGGGTTCTGGTCATGACTATGTGAATGCATTTTACTGTGTGCAGGGTTCAATTCTTCTCCCCGCCCTCTAGCTCCATATGTCATTTGCTTACCACCAGGTATTAATTTAGCTTACGAGTGCAACGGGTCTGTCTATGGCCCAGTACTATTTTACTACTTACACTGTGCCTTACTGTGGGTTATGTTTAATTCAAAGCACTAATTTAACCTTATAAATGTTCTATCTGTGATTTTAAAATAAAGTGTATATTTTTCAGTATACCAGTGTGGTGTGTTCTCTGGGGGTAACTATTGCGACTAACTGTACTTCACTGCCAGCCTCTTTTCCCTTGAGTTAAGACAAACTGATCTTCATAGCTACCACTTTAGAGAGTTTGGTCTATTTTTTGGTTGGAACCCTGTCTTGCCTTTAGGTTAAATGTTTTTACACCCCTCACCAGAGGGCTGTAGAAATATCTGCCTAGCAGGGCGTGGTTACAAAACAAAGTAACAGTTCAAATACAGATTCGTTTTTCTTCTGGTTCCACAAGGAAAGTTATCAAATAACCTCTCTTTCTGTGTGTCGCCCCATCTTACTCAGAGGGAATCATCTCGAATTGGGTGGTACATTGGAGTTTTATCCCGGCACCATTACCACTGGGATACCGGCAAACTCCTGATGAGGCCCACAGTCTCTTATGCACAACCTCTTCTGGCTGGATGGTGTCCTGCTCCCGCTGTGCCTCACCCAGTGACAATTGGTTTCACAATGTCCCTCAGGCCAAAACAAATTCTTCCGTTGAAGTTATAAGCATTCTGCCAACAAGGTCCCCAGTGTCTTCCAGAGATGAGATAGGACACGAGGGCATCTAGGTGCTTGGTCAGGTTCTACAGTATTTTCTATGTCAGGAGCCTGATCCTATTACCAAGCTTGTCTCCCGTTCCTCCTCAAAATCAATGCTTACTTGTGATGGGGAGAGCCAGACTCTAGATCTCAGCTCTGACCCTTGAGTTATTTGTTGGCTGTAGATTTGTAAAACTGTAGTATCCCTTCTACCTAGAATTAACCTGTTCTATGGGAAGGTTGCCACTTAGAAGTGTCTACAACCACGCTTCAGTTCAATGTACCTTTCACTGAGGAGAAATATCTATTTGCATATCAGTCTCGTCGCACCCACAGTCCAAAACCGAAATGCTAGGCAATTCTCCTAGCAAGAGTACCATCAGCAACCCCAGACATGCATTTCTGCCTTGTTGGGTGTCATTATTGCGGTGAGGCTTAGCCTCTCTAAGCACAGTGAGTAAGGGGTTCACGCCTGGATTACCCTTAGTAACTTAGTGTTAAACCCCGAAATGTTTCAAAATGTGTAAATATGTGGGAGCCCCCAACAGATAATGAACACAGCCAAATTACCTGTTTTCTGAAGAGGTTCCCACTCAGAAGGGTGTGCAACCATAATCTAGTGTGATTATTTGTTGGCTGACCTCCTCGCCACTTTACCACAAGCTAGTTCCTCCTCCCACTTGGTAGACTGGTGTTGTCTTTCTCCCCAGGCCCAACATACACTAGTTTGGGGTAGCTCCTGGCACCTTGCACCCATCTCCTAGCATTCTGCAGAGCCATGCAGAGGAATTCATCACACTACCTAGATAAAGATTTCACTTTCATGCAACTGCATATTGTCCACCTGCTCTGATGCTGCCCCTCATTCCATAGCATTTGTGTTGTAACATTGTCTCTTTAACTTCCATCCTTTGTTAGTGGGATGTCGCACCAGCAGATGTGTTGTGTTTTGTGGCTGAAGCTCAACAACAATTTGCCAATAAAAATAACGTCCTGCTTCTGTCAATAGCCTAGTGAGATTAAACACAGTCAGATGCAAATTAATTGTCATTGCACTTCTCTATCAGGGTTAAATTGCAAGGGAAAATAAATCAGCTTGCTCAGGGGCCGAGAATGTGCACAAAATAAATGTATTTGTGTCATCTTAATGGTCAGATCTCAGGCCAAACACAGAAAGTTTGTTTCTCTCAGGGAAGTTCAAAAGTGTTCAAAGTGAAAGTCCTTCAGTCCTTGCTAAGGCTGTGATATGGTATATCTCAGTGGCTTAAACTAACGAAACAGATATGTTGAACAGGCTCAGGTTAATCCTAATAAAACATAAGGGCCCCAAATAAAATACAGTGCACGATTCATCTAGCAGCTTCACAGTGTCCCTCCCCATCAATCTTATTCTTTCAGCAAAGTCCTGATCTCGAGAATACATCTCCCGGATCGCAACACTAGGAATCATGCTGAAACTGCCCTTAAACTCAGGCCTGACGCCATAGCAAGACAGGAGAATTCCACATGTTATCTGCTCGGAATTTCACTGCCTCCCTATCAGGAACCAAGATCTGTTGTGACTCAATCCATGCTGCCTCTCCTCCTCCAGTCTTGCCAAAAGCTTGGACCTAGCAGGACTGTTCCTAATCCATCTTTAAGTACCTTGCTGTCTGCTGTAAGGAAGGCATGGTATCAAAGTAAGGCAGACACAAGTGACCACAGTTCAAGGGTGTTTATTGAACTTTTTTTTTTAACAACTTTATATTTGCACACAGGTTATGCACATACATTTATACCATTCGATTAATTAAGCATAAATACATATACAGGTCAATTCTCTTCAGTGTTCAGGTTTTCAGGGTCTGCCAGTTCTGCCAGATATTGTTTATATTGGAACCAAAGGTTTCTGGGTCTACAGGGGGCCATGACTGAGTCTATGTATAGTTCTTCAGTATCGTAGACCCACACCATGTCTCTGTTCCAGTCTTCAATTGTGGGTGACTGCGCATTCTTCCATCTCATTAAAATGACCCTTTTCGCTATTAGCAGGCTTAGATTCTATAGTTTCCGCCATGTTGGGTTCATTTTTCCTTCTGCCCCCAACATGCAGATCTGTGGTGTCCATTTCACCGGTTGGTCTGCCGTTTTATCCAGTGCTCCACAAACCTTTGACCAGTATTGTCTCAACTTGGCACAATCCCATAGCATATGAAATATGTTCGCATTCTCAGAGTTACATCTCGGGCAGGTACCCGCCGAGGTGGGATATATTTGCTTGAGTCTGGACGGTGTGTAATGTGTCCTATGGACTATTTTAAAATGAATCAGCTTGAACCGTGCATTACAGGATATCCATTTGGTCATTGCACAGATCCTGGACCATTCCTGGTCTTCTATCGACTGCCCCAGGTCGTGTTCCCACTTGCCCTTAGCCGCATGAGTCACAGCTGGGTGTGTTTGCAGTATGGTTTTGTAAAGAGTGGAGCAAGTTATTTTCTGGGTCCCTCCTGTGAATACATAACCTAGTGCCATATTTATCTCAGGTTCCTTTGGGAATGTTGGGTACATATGTTGTGCGAAGGCTGCCACCCTATAGTATTGCTGTTTACGTGTGTTTGTGTTCCCTACTACATCTTTAATGTCCTCCCATTGGAGAAAGCTATGATCTGGGAACAGCTGCCCCCACTGGGTGACACCTCTAGCACTCCAGTGCATTACCATTTCACTCTCGATAGCAAAGGGTGTGTGTGGGTCCCCCCATATTGGCATACTCGGATGGTATATTTGACTGGGTCCGAATAAGTCAACAATTCTGGTCCATGCTGTGGTTGTCACCCTGGATGGGTTTGTCGTGTTGTACTGTTTAGGGTGGGCTTTGTTATCCCATGCAGAGCCAGCATCGCCTCGCGCTCCCTCAGTGTGGGAGGTCAGGGGGCGGGGTTGAGAAAGCATGTGGCCCACCCAGCCGCGTGATGTGCCTGCGCTGCTAGGTAGTTTAGTTCCATATCTGGTGCCATCAGCTCGCCTCTGGAGTGCGTGTCTGTTAATACCCTCCAATTCAGCCTGGGGTGCCTTCCCCATACAAATGCTATGCAGACGCTGTTAATTCTAGAGAACAGGGCACGGCCTGGCCACACTGGCACCGTACTGAAAAGGTAGAAGAGTCTCGGCAGTATCACCATTTTTATCAAGGCTATCCTCCCGGACAATGATATGGGTAACGCATTTCAGCGGGTCATCTTGGCGCACAGTGCATCCGCCAGTGTCGTGTAGTTCAGTGCACGGGATAGTAGGGGGGATCAGGCTATATGTGCTCCTAAATAAACAATATTTACCGGGTTCCATAAAAGACCATGTTGGGGTTGGGTGGTGTTGTCTGTGAGCGGGAATACCTCTGACTTATTGGGATTAAGGCACAACCCTGAGTATTCCCCGAACTTCCCCACTTCTGCCAGCACCCTGCCAAGTGTGCAATCCGGATTCTTAAGATATAGTAGAATGTTGTCCGCATATAGCATTATAATATGGAGCTTGCCCTCTAGTGTTAGCCCGAACGTACTGTATCGAGACCTGAGTATGTCTGCTAGAGGTTCTATCACCAGCGCGAAGAGTAATGGGGAGAGTGGGCATCCCTGTCTGGTGCCACCCAACAATTCCAGTATGTCTGTGAGGGATCCATTGACTCTTATCCTTGCGTAGGGTCTTGTGTATAGTATCCGATTCTATCTTATGAATTTTGGACCAAACCCATAGTTCCGCAGTACTCCAAAGAGAAAGGGCCAGGAGACTGTGTCGAACGCCTTCCTCATGTCAGGGGAGACAGCTATTCCCTGAGTGGCGGGGGGGATTGTGGTTATTATTTGGAGACATCTTCTTATATTTGTTGCTGTGGATCTACCCAGTATAAAATCGGCCTGGTCCTCATGAACCATATATGGCATCAATGGTGTGAGTCTGGTCGCTAGTATTTTTGCTAGGATTTTGGCATCAGTATTTATTAAGGACAGTGGTCGGTACGATCCACATTCTCCAGGAGGTTTCCCTGATTTAAGCAAAAGTGTGATTATTGCTTCTCTGGTGGTTTCTGGGAGTTGGCCCTTTTCCAGTGCTTCCGTCCAGACAACATGCAGTCGGGGAGCTAGTAGCTGACTGAATTCTTTGTAGAATTTAGCTCCCAGCCCATCCGAGCCCGGGGCTTTCCCTTTGGGAAGAGCTTTTATTGCTGCACCTATTTCCGCCACTGTTATAGGTTCTTCCAACGATTCCCTAGTCACATCCGCTATAAGCGTTGTCGGTATCTGAGAGAGGTTTTGTTCTATCTCAACCTCTGTGACAGAACACTGGGGGGAGTATAATTCTTTATAGAGCATGTAGAATTTTTCTTTCAGTTTCTCCTGATCTGTGGACATCGTGCCATCTGTTAGCTGAACACAAGGTCTGTTCATGGGGCCTCTCTCCCCGCGCACCATTCTGGCTAATAGTTTCCCCGGGCGTTCCCCTTTTCCGAATCTACGCGCCGCTGTGGGTCTGTCAAAGTATCTGATCTCTTGGTTTGCTGTTTCTCTAAACTCATCTAGCTTAGTCTTTATTTCTGTACCCAGATGAGGGGAAGAGGATAGAGCATATTGGGTCTGCAGTGATGTTAGTTGTGCTTATAACCTACCCAGTCTAGCCCGAATCTCCTTGAGAATTCCCCCCTCTATGGATATCGACTGCAGCCTGACTAGATACCGAGTGTTCATTGATCTCGAAGTATTCCTGTATGTATTGCGCCATAGAATCATTATATACTAGATCCCTTAGGGCCACCGGTTTGAATCTCCAAGGTGGTCGGTCCCTGGTCTTGTCCGGGATTTGCAATGTCAATTGTATCAGAGAATGATCTGAGTAGGTCCTAAGGTGTATATGTGTATCTATTACCCATGCCATGCTGTCTGTGTCTATCAGCCATAGGTCAATTCTGGAGTGTGTGTCGTGGACGGTAGAGTAGTACGTGAATTCTTTCCTGTCGGGGTTTAGTGTTTTCTATTCTCAAAACGGTTCTGAGTCACAGGTAGGGATGAACAGACTTCTTGCGACTTCTTGCTCTGTGAGCATATACTTTAATATACAAAAAGAAAGTCCGATATTTAAATAGGTATCACTAAACACTCTTCCCACATCAAGTGGAATCAATTATCACAAAATTTTATTAAGATTCAATACATTTCATAAAATAATCATAAAAATGATCATAGTACATAAAACATATACATTATGTTAAAACAATACAAGTAGAAACATCATGGGTGAGTAATGTTGCAATTGTTTCTTTAGGATCACACACTGTGTGTACATATCACACTCTGATTCCTATACCTCACTACTTTTGGCCTATTTCCTGTTAGTGTAATACAAACAACCCGACTTGTTCAAGTTTCTGTCCTTGATATCCAATCATGTAGGACATTCTTCAGGGGAAATTGTCTTGTGCCGGAATTAAAAATCTTCTTTTGTAGGGGAGAACCCTGTTAATCAAAAAATGGACACCCTATTAGTATCTAATAACAAAGTATCAATCTCTATTGGCATGAAACTGTACCCTCATCCCTCAAAGGGTAATAGAGTAGTTTTTAATTACACACCTCTCTTCCCATTAATAAATCTTGGGCCTGTTCTGTTATTTGCTGCAGATTCCCAATTTCTTCAGGAATTCTTGCGTTTCCTTTTTCTCTTCTCTATAGTAGTATACAATAAAGGCAAAATTAAATCTATGGGGACATCTACATAATCCCATTTCTATTCACTTAAAAAATCTGATAAAACTAGTGGTGGTAAAGCTTACCTATCTCAATACATGATTATGATGAAAGAATGATGGTCACTTCGTCAAAGGCTCAACATCTGGGTCCCATGTCAATATTCCAAAAGGTACTCTCACATATGAGGGTAAATGCACCGTCCTCACTACCCTCACAGGGTAGGGTCAATAAATCTGTGAAGACAGAAAACGTGCAGAACCCCTATTTAGTCCCACCTCTCATCTCTGATTATCAAAGCAAAAGGCCCCCAAGCACCTCAATATGGCCTTCCCCACTTACTTGGAAGTATTCCTCTCTCCTAATGTACACCGTCAAACTGGTCCTGTAGTGCTGCAGGGCTCAGCAGGCTCGCGTAGAATTCGTGGGTCAGAACGTACTACCGCGACGGCGTGACGCCACCACGCACTCACGGCACGTCATGACGTCACGACACCGCGTGCACGTCCAAAAAACGGCCCAAAACGTATCGCGGACAAAAACTCTGGCAGGTATGTGTTACTATGGGACTTGTAGGCCAGCCACATTCATATACTTAAACACACTTCAACCTTCATTCAGAGCCTCCTATTATACTGGTCACTACAGCACCGTAACGTAGCAATCAGCTACACCGATTTGAGTACACTACAACTTACTGTCAATCAATTCGAAAATAATTGTTGGCGAAACAATAACTGGCAAACACAACCTCCATATTACAATGACAGTGAACATAATGTCATCAGGGACTGTCACAATTGTCAATAAGATATTAAATGTAATTGTGCCCCAAACAACATATATATATTCAAAAGGTGCTTCACATTATTAATCCCATTGGCATTATATAGTGTTGTATCACCTTAGCATTTCATTATCCCTAAGGGGAAGACAAACAAGCACAACGTGGGCGATCACAAATCATGAACACTAAGAAACCCCAACCTCCGCAGGTCAACAGCATTTTCATTTCCCTTCTCAATTATCTAATTATAGTCAAAGGGTAACTCGTGATCATTCTATTCAGATTAGAATACACATTGTCATGGTTCTCCAGTAATATAGTTAGGCATTATGCCATTCAACTCCTTCGTTCAGTCCTTTGATATGACTTTTAGATAAAAAAATAAGTTTCTGTTCCAGATGCAGTAGTTTCCTATTAATCACCATCTGTGACCGCCCTTTGATCTGCTTCAGAATGCACCACTCAAAATCGTTAGAAGAATGTTTCATTTCTATAAAATTTTTGACCATAGGCGCTTGTTCCACCTTATTCCTGATACAGCTCCTATGCTCAATCATTCTGGTTCTACATTTCCTGTTCGTTTTGCCAATAAATATCCGTTTACATGGACATATAATCAAATAGATAATATTATCTGTATTACAATTCGTATGTTCATTGATGTTCCACATCCTGTCAAGGCCCAAATCTACACTCACTGTCTTTTTCGTTTGGGAGCACATCGAGCAATTGCCACAAGGGAAATGCCCTACTACTGGGGGTAAACCCCACAAATTAGTTTGTTGCGAGGGCTTCTTTTTGATACTCACATCATTTATCATTTTCAAATTACATACAGTGGTGCTTTTTTTAAAAGCCACAATAGGCCTACCTACTTCCTTGGTCATAATCTTATTCCAATTTCTAGTTATAATGCCCTTAATTTTGTATGACAGGTTGCTGAACGTATTTACAAATACTACAGGCGTTTCTTTTGCCTTTCTTTCTCTCTGAATTTGCTGATCAAGGAGCGATTCCCGATTGTTGTTAAAAGCCCGCTTGGCTGCTTTTTTTTACCAAGGGGGTAGGGTAGCCTCGATGTACCAACTTAGTAATCAAATTGTTAGCTCAATTTTCATATGATTTGCTAGTGCTGCTGTTCTTTTTCGACCGTAAAAATTGTCCGAACGGGACATTATTCTTCACATGTTGGGCATGGTGACTCTTAAAGTGCAACAAAGCATTCTTATCAGTGACTTTAGTATAAGGTCGGACAAGAAGGGAACCATTCTGATGGTATATGCAGATATCTAGATAATTTACTTCCTTGTTGCTAATATTACTGGTAAATTTCAGATATCTGTTTTGTTGGTTCATCCACTGTAAAAAGTGGCCTGCTTCCTCTTCATTCCCTTTTCAAATGACGAATACATCGTCTATATAACGAAGCCAACAGATAATATTATTCTGAAAAGGATTGCGTTCGTAATAGACTACAGTTTCCTCAAACATGTTAACATACAAATTGGCAACATTAGGGGCCATAGCTGAGCACATTGCTGTGCCTTCAATTTGTTTGTAGAATTGTCCCATAAATTGAAAGACATTTTCTGGGAGGGCCATTTCTGTATACCATTTGATAAAGGCGTTAGATACTGGATTTTCATCATCTCTTCTCAATAAAGTCTCCTCCACTACCTCCAATGTGGCCAATTGTGGTATGTTGGTATATAAAGCTTGAATATCTAAGCAAATTAGTAAATTAGTCTCAGGGTCAAAAGTGTTCCCCTCTATTCTGTTGATAGCGTCCGTGGAGTCCTTAATATAGCTTCTCATTGTTGGAATGAAAGGTCTCAAAAAGAAATCTACAAATTTGGAAAGTAGTTCCAGGAGGGAACTCACACCTGAGACAATAGGTCTACCCGGCGGGTTCTCTAAGCTTTTATGAATTTTGGGGAGTGTATAAAAAATGGGCACTCGGCCATTCTCTCTAGTAAGGTATTCACCCTCTTGTTTACTAATCATCTGTTCGTCCACAGCCTTCTGTACCTTATCTCGAATAGTGTTTAAAAGGTCATTACTGGGATCTTTATCTATTTTTAGATAATGGTTCTCATCTGATAGTACTCTTTCACATTACTTAATATAGTCGCTCCTATTCAATATTACAATAGCGCCTCCTTTGTCGGCTTGGCGAATAATTATCTTTTCATCAGAACCCACATTTTTAAGATCTTCTGTTCTGTTATACTCAAATTAGAATGGTGAGGGATACCTTTGGTTTCCAACTTTGTAACCTCCTCCAAAACCTTCCTTTCAAAAACCTTTGATTCTGCTGAATGTGCGTTGATAGGTGCACAAAAAGTGGAGGGATTTCTTAGACCACTACAATTGTCTCCTTTATCAAAGGTGTTGTCCATAAAAAACTCTTTAAGGTGTACTTTACGCATGAATTGGTTGAATTCAATCCTAAACTCAAAAGGATTGTGAAATTTGGTAAGTACAAAATTCAAACCCTTATTGAGTACTTCTTCTTCTTTAACAGTAATCTGGATATTTGAAAGGTTCACTATCAGCCCCTTTAGCTTCTTGTTTGCATGCGTTCCGGTTCCTACTGTCTCTGATCTCCTCCTCTTCCTAAAAAAGATTGTCTTTGGTTATTACCTCTCTGACTATTGTTTATTGTGCTTCTTCCTCTAAAATGACGGCCTCCCCCCCTGTTATTTGGAATGTCAGTATCAACAGATTCGTCATAGTCCGAGGAGCCTCCTCCACTTGAACTATACGATGTATTCCGGAAACGTACTCTCTGATTCTGTTTTGTATTAGGTCTGGGCTCTCCAAATTTGTAGTCTTTATTGGTATAGCGGAATGCTTTCTCATGGGAGAAGTTCAGAATGTCCTTTTTCATTCTTTTGACTCTTTCAGAGACAGTTTCGTTTTTAAATTCTTGCATCTCTTCTAAGTGTTTGTCTAGGCCTTTCTTAAAGGCTTCCACATCGCATTTGCTCTTATCTTTTTCCTCTAAATTCTTCAGATCAATCTCGATTTATTTAGCTGTTTCTTGTGCTGTTTCTATAATTAGTATTAACCAATCACTGCCACATTTATTAGAAATGTAACTCCATTTTAATTTAAACTCTGGATTGTCCAAGAACAATCTGGGTTCATTTCTCACAGTGAGACCCTGGGGTAAAGCCTGATTTTTCACATACTCTAACATGATGATAGCATGTAATTCTGTGCGGATGAGTCTCTTCCTCATCTGGACTAGTTCATTCCATTAGTCATCTTTATCAAGTTCTTCCAAGTCTTTATTTAAACCTACTATTGGTAAAGATTCTATTAATTTCCGAACATACTCATCATCATAAGCTAAACACTTTTCGGATTCCATGACGGTATCCCTATTAAATGCCTCAATGTATACTACGTAGAGAAAACAAGGACAAAATCGTGTCACTTGTCACGTCTACCACCGAGACCCTATTGGTCTCCAACAACTCTATTCTCAAAACGGTTCTGAGTGACAGGTAGGGATGAACAGACTTCTTGCTCTGTGAGCATATACTTTAATATACAAAAAGAAAGACCGATATTTAAATAGGTGTCACTAAACACTCTTCCCACATGATTTGGAATCAATTATCACAAAATTGTATTAAGATTCAATACATTTCATAAAACAATCATACAAATGATCATAGTACGTAAAACATATACATTATGTTAAAACAACACGAGTAGAAACACCATGGGTGAGTAATGTTGCAATTGTTTCTTTAGGATCATACACTGTGTGTACATATCACACGCTGATTCCTATACCTCACTACTTTTGGCCTATTTCCTGTTACTGTAATAGAAACATCCCGACTTGTACAAGTTTCTGTCCTTGATATACAATCATGTAGGACATTCTTCAGGGGAAATTGTCTTGTGCCGGAATTAAAAATCTTCTTTTGTAGGGGAGAACCCTGTTAATCAAAAAATGGACACCCTATTAGTATCTAATAACAAAGTATCAATCTCTATTGGCATGAAACTGTACCCTCATCCCTCAAAGGGTAATAGAGTATGTTTTTAATTACATACCTCTCTTCCCATTAATAAATCTTGGGCCTGTTCTGTTATTTGCTGCAGATTCCCAATTTCTTCAGGAATTCTTGCGTTTCCTTTTTCTCTTCTCTATAGTAGTATACAATAAAGGCAAAATTTAATCCATGGGGACATCTACATAATCCCATTTCTATTCACTTAAAAAATCTGATAAAACTAGTGGTGGTAAAGCTTACCTATCTCAATACATGATTATGATGAAAGAATGATGGTCACTTCGTCAAAGGCTCAACATCTGGGTCCCATGTCAATATTCCAAAAGGTACTCTCACATATGAGGGTAAATGCACCGTCCTCACTACCCTCACAGGGTCAAAAAATCTGTGAAGACAGAAAACGTGCAGAACCCCTATTTAGTCCCACCTCTCGTCTCTGATTATCAAGGCAAAAGGCCCCCAAGCACCTCTATATGGCCTTTCCCACTTACTTGGAAGTATTCCTCTCTCCTAATGTACGCGGTCAAACTGGTCCTGTAGTGCTGCAGGGCTCAGCAGGCTCGCGTAGAATTCGTGGGTCAGAACGTACTACCGCAACGGCGTGACGCCACCACGCACTCACGGCACGTCATGACGTCACGACGCCACGTGCACGTCCAAAAAACGGCCCAAAATGTATCGCGGACACAAAAAATCCAGCAGGTATGTGTTACTATGGAACTTGTAGGCCAGCCACATTCATATACTTAAACACACTTCAACCTTCATTCAGAGCCTCCTATTATACTGGTCACTACACCACCGTAACGTAGCAATCAGCTACACCCATTTGAGTACAATACAACTTACTGTCAATCAATTCGAAAATAATTGTTGGCGAAACAATAACTGGCAAACACAACTTCCATATTACAATGACAGTGAACATAATGTCATCAGGGACTGTCACAATTGTCAATAAGATATTAAATGTAATTGTGCCACAAAAACATATATATATATATATTCAAAAGGTGCTTCACATTATTAATCCCATTGGCATTATATAGTGTTGTATCACCTTAGCATTTCATTATCCCTAATGGGAAGACAAACAAGCACAACGTGGGCGATCACAAATCATGAACACTAAGAAACCCCAACCTCCGCAGGTCAACAGCATTTTCATTTCCCTTCTCAATTATCTGGTTATAGTCAACGGGTAACTCGTGATCATTCTATTCAGATTAGAATACACATTGTCATGGTTCTCCAGTAACATAGTTAGGCATTATGCCATTCAACTCCTTTGTTCAGTCCTTTGATATGACTTTTAGATAAAAAAATAAGTTTCTGTTCCAGATGCAGTAGTTTCCTATTAATCACCATCTGTGACCGCCCTTTGATCTGCTTCAGAATGCACCACTCAAAATCGTTACAAGAATGTTTCATTTCTATAAAATCTTTGACCATAGGCGCTTGTTCCACCTTATTCCTGATACAGCTCCTATGCTCAATCATTCTGGTTCTACATTTCCTGTTCGTTTTGCCAATATATATCCGTTTACATGGACATATAATCAAATAGATAATATTATCTGTATTACAATTCGTATGTTCATTGATGTTCCACATCCTGTCGAGGCCCAAATCTACACTCACCGTCTTTTTCGTTTGGGTGCACATCGAGCAATTGCCACAAGGGAAATGCCCTACTACTGGGGGTAAACCCCACAAATTAGTTTGTTGAGAGGTCTTCTTTTTGATACTCACATCATTTCTCATTATCAAATTACATACAGTGGTGCTTTTTTTAAAAGCCACAATAGGCCTACCTACTTCCTTGGTCATAATCTTATTCCAATTTCTAGTTATAATGCCCTTAATTTTGTATGACAGGTTGCTGAACGGATTTACAATTACTAGAGGCGTCTCTTTTGCCTTTCTTTCTCTCTGAATTTGCTGATCAAGGAGCGATTCCTGATTGTTGTTAAAAGCCCGCTTGGCTGCTTTTTTTACCAAGGGGGTAGGGTAGCCTCGATGTACCAACTTAGTAATCAAATTGTTAGCTCCATTTTCATATGATTTGCTAGTGCTGCTGTTCTTTTTCAACCGTAAAAATTGTCCGAACGGGAGATTATTCTTCACATGTTGGGCATGGTGACTCTTAAAGAGCAACAAAGCATTCTTATCAGTGACTTTAGTATAAGGTCGGACAAGAAGGGAACCATTCTGATGGTATATGCAGATATCTAGATAATTTACTTCCTTGTTGCTAATATTACTGGTAAATTTCAGATATCTGTTTTGTTGGTTCAACCACTGTAAAAAGTGGCCTGCTTCCTCTTCATTCCCTTTCCAAATGATGAATACATTGTCTATATAACGAAGCCAACAGACGATATTATTCTGAAAAGGATTGCGTTCGTTATAGACTACAGTTTCCTCAAACATGTTAACATACAAATTGGCAACATTAGGGGCCATAGCTGAGCACATTGCTGTGCCTTCAATTTGTTTGAAGAATAGTCCCTTAAATTGAAAGACATTTTCTGGGAGGGCCATTTTTGTACACCATTTGGTAAAGGCGTTAGATACCGGATTTTCATCATCTCTTCTCAATAAAGTCTCCTCCACTACCTCCAATGTGGCCAATTGTGGTATGTTGGTATATAAAGCTTGAATATCTAAGCAAATTAGTAAATTAGACTCAGGGTCGAAAGTGTTCCCCTCTATTCTGTTGATAGCGTCCGTGGAGTCCTTAATATAGCTTCTCAGAGTTGGAATGAAAGGTCTCAAATAGAAATCTACAAATTTGGAAAGTGGTTCCAGGAGGGAACTCACACCTGAGACAATAGGTCTACCCGGCTGGTTCTCTAAGCTTTTATGAATTTTGGGGAGTGTATAAAAAATGGACACCCGGCCATTCTCTCTAGTAAGGTATTCACCCTCTTGTTTACTAATCATCTGTTCGTCCACAGCCTTCTGTACCTTATCTCGAATAGTGTTTAAAAGGTAATTACTGGGATCTTTATCTATTTTTAGATAATGGTTCTCATCTGATAGTAGTCTTTCACATTCCCTAATATAGTCGCTCCTATTCAATATTACAATAGCGCCTCCTTTGTCGGCTTGGCGAATAATTATCTTTTCATTAGAACCCACATTTTTTAAGATCTTCTGTTCTGTTATACTCAAATTAGAATGGTGAGGGATACCTTTGGTTTCCGACTTTGTAACCTCCTCCAAAACCTTCCTTCCAAAAACCTTTGATTCTGCTGAATGTGCGTTGATAGGTGAACAAAAAGTGGAGGGATTTCTTAGACCACTACAATTGTCTCCTTTATCAAAGGTGTTGTCCATAAAAAACTCTTTAAGGTGTACTTTACGCATGAATTGGTTGAATTCAATCCTAAACTCAAAAGGATTGTGAAATTTGTTAAGTACAAAATTCAAACCCTTATTGAGTACTACTTCTTCTTTAACAGTAATCTGGATATCTGAAAGGTTCACTACCAGCCCCTGCAGCTTCTTGTTTGCATGCGTTCCGGTTCTCACTGTCTCTGATCTCCTCCTCTTCCTAAAAAAGATTGTCTTTGGTTATTACCTCTCTCACTATTGTTTCTTGTGCCTCTTCCTCTAAAAGGATGGCCTCCCCCCATGTTATTTGGAATGTCAGTATCACCAGATTCGTCATAGTCCGAGGAGCCGCCTCCACTTGAACTATACGATGTATTACGGAAACGTACTCTCTGATTCTGTTTTGTATTAGGTCTGCGCTCTCCAAATTTGTAGTCTTTATTGGTATAGCGGAATGCTTTCTCATGGGAGAAGTTCAGAATGTCCTTTTTCATTCTTTTGACTCTTTCAGAGACAGTTTCGTTTTTAAATTCTTGCATCTCTTTTAAGTGTTTGTCTAGGCCTTTCTTAAAGGCTTCCACATCGCATTTGCTCTTATTTTTTTCCTCTAAATTCTTCAGATCAATCTCGATTTATTTAGCTGTTTCTTGTGCTATTTCTATAATTAGCATTAACCAATCACGGCCACATTTATTAGAAATGTAACTCCATTTTAATTTAAACTCTGGATTGTCCAAGAACAATCTGGGTTAATTTCTCACAGTGAGACCCTGGGGTAAAGCCTGATTTTTAACATACTCTAACATGATGATAGCATGTAATTCTGTGCGGATGAGTCTCTTCCTCATCTGGACTAGTTCATTCTATTAGTCATCTTTATCAAGTTCTTCCAAGTCTTTATTTAAACCTACTATTGGTAAAGATTCTATTAATTTCCGAACATACTCATCATCATAAGCTAAACACTTTTCGGATTCCATGACGGTATCTCTATTAAATGCCTCAATGTATACTACGTAGAGAAAACAAGGACATAATCGTGTCACTTGTCACGTCTACCACCGAGACCCTATTGGTCTCCAACAACTCTATTCTCAAAACGGTTCTGAGTGACAGGTAGGGATGAACAGACTTCTTGCTCTGTGAGCATATACTTTAATATACAAAAAGAAAGACCGATATTTAAATAGGTGTCACTAAACACTCTTCCCACATCAATTGGAATCAATTATCACAAAATTGTATTAAGATTCAATACATTTCATAAAACAATCATAAAAATGATCATAGTACGTAAAACATATACATTATGTTAAAACAACACAAGTAGAAACACCATGGGTGAGTAATGTTGCAATTGTTTCTTTAGGATCATACACTGTGTGTACATATCACACTCTGATTCCTATACCTCACTACTTTTGGCCTATTTCCTGTTAGTGTAATAGAAACATCCCGACTTGTACAAGTTTCTGTCCTTGATATACAATCATGTAGGACATTCTTCAGGGGAAATTGTCTTGTGCCGGAATTAAAAATCTTCTTTTGTAGGGGAGAACCCTGTTAATCAAAAAATGGACACCCTATTAGTATCTAATAACAAAGTATCAATCTCTATTGGCATGAAACTGTACCCTCATCCCTCAAAGGGTAATAGAGTATGTTTTTAATTACATACCTCTCTTCCCATTAATAAATCTTGGGCCTGTTCTGTTATTTGCTGCAGATTCCCAATTTCTTCAAGAATTCTTGCGTTTCCTTTTTCTCTTCTCTATAGTAGTATACAATAAAGGCAACATTTTATCCAGGGGGACATCTACATAATCCCATTTCTATTCACTTAAAAAATCTGATAAAACTAGTGGTGGTAAAGCTTACCTATCTCAATACATGATTACGATGAAAGAATGATGGTCACTTCGTCAAAGGCTCAACATCTGGGTCCCATGTCAATATTCCAAAAGGTACTCTCACATATGAGGGTAAATGCACCGTCCTCACTACCCTCACAGGGTCAAAAAATCTGTGAAGACAGAAAACGTGCAGAACCCCTATTTAGTCCCACCTCTCATCTCTGATTATCAAGGCAGAAGGCCCCCAAGCACCTCTATATGGCCTTCCCCACTTACTTGGAAGCATTCCTCTCTCCTAATGTACGCGGTCAAACTGGTCCTGTAGTGCTGCAGGGCTCAGCAGGCTCGCGTAGAATTCATGGGTCAGAACGTACTACCGCAACGGCGTGACGCCACCACGCACTCACGGCACGTCATGACATCACGACACGCCGCGTGCACGTCCAAAAAACGGCCCAAAATGTATCGCGGACACAAAAAAATCCAGCAGGTATGTGTTACTATGGGACTTGTAGGCCAGCCACATTCATATACTTAAACACACTTCAACCTTCATTCAGAGCCTCCTATTATACTGGTCACTACACCACCGTAACGTAGCAATCAGCTACACCCATTTGAGTACAATACAACTTACTGTCAATAAATTCGAAAATAATTGTTGGCGAAACAATAACTGGCAAACATAACTTCCATATTACAATGACAGTGAACATAATGTCATCAGGGACTGTCACAATTGTCAATAAGATATTAGATGTAATTGTGCCCCAAAAACATATATATATATATATATTCAAAAGGTGCTTCACTTTATTAATCCCATTGGCATTATATAGTGTTGTATCACCTTAGCATTTCATTATCCCTAATGGGAAGACAAACAAGCATAACGTGGGCGATCACAAATCATAAACACTAAGAAACCCCAACCTCCGCAGGTCAACAGCATTTTCATTTCCCTTCTCAATTATTTAGTTATAGTCAACGGGTAACTCGTGATCATTCTATTCAGATTAGAATACACATTGTCATGGTTCTCCAGTAACATAGTTAGGCATTATGCCATTCAACTCCTTTGTTCAGTCCTTTGATATGACTTTTAGATAAAAAAATAAGTTTCTGTTCCAGATGCAGTAGTTTCCTATTAATCACCATCTGTGACCGCCCTTTGATCTGCTTCAGAATGCACCACTCAAAATCGTTACAAGAATGTTTCATTTCTATAAAATCTTTGACCATAGGCGCTTGTTCCACCTTATTCCTGATACAGCTCCTATGCTCAATCATTCTGGTTCTACATTTCCTGTTCGTTTTGCCAATATATATCCGTTTACATGGACATATAATCAAATAGATAATATTATCTGTATTACAATTCGTATGTTCATTGATGTTCCACATCCTGTCGAGGCCCAAATCTACACTCACTGTCTTTTTCGTTTGGGTGCACATCGAGCAATTGCCACAAGGGAAATGCCCTACTACTAGGGGTAAACCCCACAAATTAGTTTGTTAAGAGGTCTTCTTTTTGATACTCACATCATTTCTCATTCTCAAATTACATACATTGGTGCTTTTTTTAAAAGCCACAATAGGCCTACCTACTTCCTTGGTCATAATCTTATTCCAATTTCTAGTTATAATGCCCTTAATTTTGTATGACAGGTTGCTGAACGTATTTACAAATACTAGAGGCGTCTCTTTTGCCTTTCTTTCTCTCTGAATTTGCTGATCAAGGAGCGATTACCGATTGTTGTTAAAACCCCGCTTGGCTGCTTTTTTTACCAAGGGGGTAGGGTAGCCTCGATGTACCAACTTAGTAATCAAATTGTTAGCTCCATTTTCATATGATTTGCTAGTGCTGCTGTTCTTTTTCAACCGTAAAAATTGTCCGAACGGGAGATTATTCTTCACAAGTTGGGCATGGTGACTCTTAAAGTGCAACAAAGCATTCTTATCAGTGACTTTAGTATAAGGTCGAACAAGAAGGGAACCATTCTGATGGTATATGCAGATATCTAGATAATTTACTTCCTTGTTGCTAATATTACTGGTAAATTTCAGATATCTGTTTTGTTGGTTCAACCACTGTAAAAAGTGGCCTGCTTCCTCTTCATTCCCTTTCCAAATGACGAATACATCGTCTATATAACGAAGCCAACAGACGATATTATTCTGAAAAGGATTGCGTTCTTTATAGACTACAGTTTCCTCAAACATGTTAACATACAAATTGGCAACATTAGGGGCAATGGCTGAGCCCATTGCTGTGCCTTCAATTTGTTTGTAGAATTGTCCCATAAATTGAAAGACATTTTCTGGGAGGGCCATTTCTGTACACCATTTGATAAAGGCGTTAGATACCGGATTTTCATCATCTCTTCGCAATAAAGTCTCCTCCACTACCTCCAATGTGGCCAATTGTGGTATGTTGGTATATAAAGCTTGAATATCTAAGCAAATTAGTAAATTAGACTCAGGGTCGAAAGTGTTCCCCTCTATTCTGTTGATAGCGTCCGTGGAATCCTTAATATAGCTTCTCAGAGTTGGAATGAAAGGTCTCAAATAGAAATCTACAAATTTGGAAAGTGGTTCCAGGAGGGAACTCACACCTGAGACAATAGGTCTACCCGGCGGGTTCTCTAAGCTTTTATGAATTTTGGGGAGTGTATAAAAAATGGACACCCGGCCATTCTCTCTAGTAAGGTATTCACCCTCTTGTTTACTAATCATCTGTTCGTCCACAGCCTTCTGTACCTTATCTCGAATAGTGTTTAAAAGGTAATTACTGGGATCTTTATCTATTTTTAGATAATGGTTCTCATCTGATAGTAGTCTTTCACATTCCCTAATATAGTCGCTCCTATTCAATATTACAATAGCGCCTCCTTTGTCGGCTTGGCGAATAATTATCTTTTCATCAGAACCCAAATTTTTAAAGATCTTCTGTTCTGTTATACTCAAATTAGAATGGTGAGGGATACCTTTGGTTTCCGACTTTGTAACCTCCTCCAAAACCTTCCTTCCAAAAACCTTTGATTCTGCTGAATGTGCGTTGATAGGTGAACAAAAAGTGGAGGGATTTCTTAGACCACTACAATTGTCTCCTTTATCAAAGGTGTTGTCCATAAAAAACTCTTTAAGGTGTACTTTACGCATGAATTGGTTGAATTCAATCCTAAACTCAAAAGGATTGTGAAATTTGTTAAGTACAAAATTCAAACCCTTATTGAGTACTACTTCTTCTTTAACAGTAATCTGGATATCTGAAAGGTTCACTACCAGCCCCTGCAGCTTCTTGTTTGCATGCGTTCCGGTTCCCACTGTCTCTGATCTCCTCCTCTTCCTAAAAAAGATTGTCTTTGGTTATTACCTCTCTCACTATTGTTTCTTGTGCCTCTTCCTCTAAAAGGATGGCCTCCCCCCCTGTTATTTGGAATGTCAGTATCACCAGATTCGTCATAGTCCGAGGAGCCTCCTCCACTTGAACTATATGATGTATTCCGGAAACGTGCTCTCTGATTCTGTTTTGTATTAGGTCTGGGCTCTCCAAATTTGTAGTCTTTATTGGTATAGCGGAATGCTTTCTCATGGGAGAAGTTCAGAATGTCCTTTTTCATTCTTTTGACTCTTTCAGAGACAGTTTCGTTTTTTAAATTCTTGCATCTCTTTAAAGTGTTTGTCTTGGCCTTTCTTAAAGGCTTCCACATCGCATTTGCTCTAAATTTTTTCCTCTAAATTCTTCAGATCAATCTCGTTTGATTTAGCTGTTTCTTGTGCTGTTTCTATAATTAGTATTAACCAATCACGGCCTAATTTATTAGAAATGTAACTCCTTTTTAATTTAAACTCTGGATTGTCCAAGAACAATCTGGGTTCATTTCTCACAGTGAGACCCTGGGGTAAAGCCTGATTTTTAACATACTCTAACATGATGATAGCATGTAATTCTGTGCGGATGAGTCTCTTCCTCATCTGGACTAGTTCATCCCATTGGTCATCTTTATCAAGTTCTTCCAAGTCTTTATTTAAACCTACTATTGGTAAAGATTCTATTAATTTCCGAACATACTCATCATCATAAGCTAAACACTTTTCGGATTCCATGACGGTATCCCTATTAAATGCCTCAATGTATACTACGTAGAGAAAACAAGGACATAATCGTGTCACTTGTCACGTCTACCACCGAGACCCTATTGGTCTCCAACAACTCTATTCTCAAAACGGTTCTGAGTGACAGGTAGAGATGCACAGACTTCTTGCTCTGTGAGCATATACTTTAATATACAAAAAGAAAGACCGATATTTAAATAGGTGTCACTAAACACTCTTCCCACATCAATTGGAATCAATTATCACAAAATTGTATTAAGATTCAATACATTTCATAAAACAATCATAAAAATGATCATAGTACGTAAAACATATACATTATGTTAAAACAACACGAGTAGAAACGCCATGGGTGAGTAATGTTGCAATTGTTTCTTTAGGATCATACACTGTGTGTACATATCACAATCTGATTCCTATACCTCACTACCTTTGGCCTATTTCCTGTTAGTGTAATAGAAACATCCCGAATTGTACAAGTTTCTGTCCTTGATATACAATCATGTAGGACATTCTTCAGGGGAAATTGTCTTGTGCCGGAATTAAAAATCTTCTTTTGTAGGGGAGAACCCTGTTAATCAAAAAATGGACACCCTATTAGTATCTAATAACAAAGTATCAATCTCTATTGGCATGAAACTGTACCCTCATCCCTCAAAGGGTAATAGAGTATGTTTTTAATTACATACCTCTCTTCCCATTAATACATCTTGGGCCTGTTCTGTTATTTGCTGCAGATTCCCAATTTCTTCAGGAATTCTTGCGTTTCCTTTTTCTCTTCTCTATAGTAGTATACAATAAAGGCAAAATTTAATCCATGGGGACATCTACATAATCCCATTTCTATTCACTTAAAAAATCTGATAAAACTAGTGGTGGTAAAGCTTACCTATCTCAATACATGATTATGATGAAAGAATGATGGTCACTTCGTCAAAGGCTCAACATCTGGGTCCCATGTCAATATTCCAAAAGGTACTCTCACATATGAGGGTAAATGCACCGTCCTCACTACCCTCACAGGGTCAAAAAATCTGTGAAGACAGAAAACGTGCAGAACCCCTATTTAGTCCCACCTCTCGTCTCTGATTATCAAGGCAAAAGGCCCCCAAGCACCTCTATATGGCCTTCCCCACTTACTTGGAAGTATTCCTCTCTCCTAATGTACGTGGTCAAACTGGTCCTGTAGTGCTGCAGGGCTCAGCAGGCTCGCGTAGAATTCGTGGGTCAGAACGTACTACCGCAACGGCGTGACGCCACCACGCACTCACGGCACGTCATGACGTCACGACGCCGCGTGCACGTCAAAAAACCGCCCAAAACGTATCGCGGACACAAAAAATCCAGCAGGTATGTGTTGCTATGGGACTTGTAGGCCAGCCACATTCATATACTTAAACACACTTCAACCTTCATTCAGAGCCTCCTATTATACTGGTCACTACACCACCGTAACGTAGCAATCAGCTACACCCATTTGAGTACAATACAACTTACTGTCAATCAATTCGAAAATAATTGTTGGCGAAACAATAACTGGCAAACACAACCTCCATATTACAATGACAGTGAACATAATGTCATCAGGGACTGTCACAATTGTCAATAAGATATTAGATGTAATTGTGCCCCAAAAAACATATATATATATATATATATTCAAAAGGTGCTTCACATTATTAATCCCATTGGCATTATATAGTGTTGTATCACCTTAGCATTTCATTATCCCTAAGGGGAAGACAAACAAGCACAACGTGGGCGATCACAAATCATGAACACTAAGAAACCCCAACCTCCGCAGGTCAACAGCATTTTCATTTCCCTTCTCAATTATCTAGTTATAGTCAAAGGGTAACTCGTGATCATTCTATTCAGATTAGAATACACATTGTCATGGTTCTCCAGTAACATAGTTAGGCATTATGCCATTCAACTCCTTGGTTCAGTCCGTTGATATGACTTTTAGATAAAAAAATAAGTTTCTGTTCCAGATGCAGTAGTTTCCTATTAATCACCATCTGTGACCGCCCTTTGATCTGCTTCAGAATGCACCACTCAAAATCGTTACAAGAATGTTTCATTTCTATAAAATGTTTGACCGTAGGCGCTTGTTCCACCTTATTCCTGATACAGCTCCTATGCTCAATCATTCTGGTTCTACATTTCCTGTTCGGTTAGCCAATATATATCCGTTTACATAGACATATAATCAAATAGATAACATTATCTGTATTACAATTTGTATGTTCATTGATGTTCCACATCCTGTCGAGGCCCAAATCTACACTCACTGTCTTTTTCGTTTGGGTGCACATCGAGCAATTGCCACAAGGGAAATGCCCTACTACTGGGGGTAAACCCCACAAATTAGTTTGTTGAGAGGGCTTCTTTTTGATACTCACATCATTTCTCATTATCAAATTACATACAGTGGTGCTTTTTTTAAAAGCCACAATAGGCCTACCTACTTCCTTGGTCAAAATCTTATTCCAATTTCTAGTTATAATGCCCTTAATTTTGTATGACAGGTTGCTGAACGTATTTACAAATACTAGAGGCGTCTCTTTCGCCTTTCTTTCTCTCTGAATTTGCTGATCAAGGAGTGATTCCCGATTGTTGTTAAAAGCCCGCTTGGCTGCTTTTTTTTACCAAGGGGGTAGGGTAGCCAAGATGTACCAACTTAGTAATCAAATTGTTAGCTCCATTTTCATATGATTTGCTAGTGCTGCTGTTCTTTTTCAACCGTAAAAGTTGTCCGAACGGGAGATTATTCTTCACATGTTGGGCATGGTGACTCTTAAAGTGCAACAAAGCATTCTTATCAGTGACTTTAGTATAAGGTCAGACAAGAAGGGAACCATTCTGATGTTATATGCAGATATCTAGATAATTTACTTCCTTGTTGCTAATATTACTGGTAAATTTCAGATATCTGTTTTGTTGGTTCAACCACTGTAAAAAGTGGCCTGCTTCCTCTTCATTCCCTTTCCAAATGACGAATACATCGTCTATATAACGAAGCCAACAGACGATATTATTCTGAAAAGGATTGCGTTTGTTATAGACTACAGTTTCCTCAAACATGTTAACATACAAATTGGCAACATTAGGGGCCATAGCTGAGCCCATTGCTGTGCCTTCAATTTGTTTGTAGAATTGTCCCATAAATTGAAAGACATTTTCTGGGCGGGCCATTTCTGTACACCATTTGATAAAGGCGTTAGATACCGGATTTTCATCATCTCTTCTCAATAAAGTCTCCTCCACTACCTCCAATGTGGCCAATTGTGGTGTGTTGGTATATAAAGCTTGAATATCTAAGCAAATTAGTAAATTAGCCTCAGGGTCGAAAGTGTTCCCCTCTATTCTGTTGATAGCGTCCGTGGAGTCCTTAATATAGCTTCTCATAGTTGGAATGAAAGGTCTCAAATAGAAATCTACAAATTTGGAAAGTGGTTCCAGGAGGGAACTCACACCTGAGACAATAGGTCTACCCGGCGGGTTCTCTAAGCTTTTATGAATTTTGGGGAGTGTATAAAAAATGGGCACCCGGCCATTCTCTCTAGTAAGGTATTCACCCTCTTGTTTACTAATCATCTGTTCATCCACAGCCTTCTGTACCTTATCACGAATAGTGTTTAAAAGGTCATTACTGGGATCTTTATCTATTTTTAGATAATGGTTCTCATATGATAGTAGTCTTTCACATTCCTCAATATAGTCGCTCCTATTCAATATTACAATAGCGCCTCCTTTGTCGGCTTAGCGAATAATTATCTTTTCATTAGAACCCAAATGTTTTAAGATCTTCTGTTCTGTTATACTCAAATTAGAATGGTGAGGGATACCTTTGGTTTCCAACTTTGTAACCTCCTTCAAAACCTTCCTTTCAAAAACCTTTGATTCTGCTGAATGTGCGTTGATAGGTGCACAAAAAGTGGAGGGATTTCTTAGACCACTACAATTGTCTCCTTTATCTAAGGTGTTGTCCATTAAAAACTCTTTAAGGTGTACTTTACGCATGAATTGGTTGAATTCAATCCTAAACTCAAAAGGATTGTGAAATTTGTTAAGTACAAAATTCAAACCCTTATTGAGTACTACTTCTTCTTTAACAGTAATCTGGATATCTGAAAGGTTCACTACCAGCCCCTGTAGCTTCTTGTTTGCATGCGTTCCGGTTCCCACTGTCTCTGATCTCCTCCTCTTCCTAAAAAAGATTGTCTTTGGTTATTACCTCTTTGACTATTGTTTCTTGTGCCTCTTCCTCTAAAAGGACGCCCCCCACCCTGTTATTTGGAATGTCAGTATCACCAGATTCGTCATAGTCCGCAGAGCCTCCTCCACTTGAACTATACGATGTATTCCGGAAACGTACTTTCTGATTCTGTTTGGTATCAGGTCTGGGCTCTCCAAATTTGT
This sequence comes from Ambystoma mexicanum, assembly GCF_040938575.1. Lineage (NCBI taxonomy): Eukaryota > Metazoa > Chordata > Amphibia > Caudata > Ambystomatidae > Ambystoma > Ambystoma mexicanum. Next base: position 278,872,540 of record NC_090937.1, read on the forward strand.
AGTCTTTATTGGAATAGCGGAATGCTTTCTCATGGGAGAAGTTCAGAATGTCCTTTTTCATTCTTTTGACTCTTTCAGAGACAGTTTCGTTTTTAAATTCTTGCATCTCTTTTAAGTGTTTGTCTAGGCCTTTCTTAAAGGCTTCCACATCGCATTTGCTCTTAATTATTTCCTCTAAATTCTCCAGATCAATCTCGATTTATTTAGCTGTTTCTTGTGCTGTTTCTATAATTAGTATTAACCAATCACGGCCACATTTATTAGAAATGTAACTCCATTTTAATTTAAACTCTGGATTGTCCAAGAACAATCTGGGTTCATTTCTCACAGTGAGACCCTGGGGTAAAGCATGATTTTTAACATACTCTAACATGATGATAGCTTGTAATTCTGTGCGGATGAGTCTCTTCCTCATCTGGACTAGTTCATCCCATTGGTCATCTTTATCAAGTTCTTCCAAGTCTTTATTTAAACCTACTATTGGTAAAGATTCTGTTAATTTCCGAACATACTCATCATCATAAGCTAAACACTTTTCGGATTCCATGACGGTATCCTTATTAAATGCCTCAATGTATACTACATAGAGAAAGCAAGGACAAAATCGTGTCACTTGTCACGTCTACCACCGAGACCCTATTGTTCTCCAACAACTCTATTCTCAAAACGGTTCTGAGTCACAGGTAGGGATAAACAGACTTCTTGCTCTGTGAGCATATACTTTAATATACAAAAAGAAAGACCGATATTTAAATAGGTGTCACTAAACACTCTTCCCACATCAATTGGAATCAATTATCACAAAATTGTATTAAGATTCAATACATTTCATAAAACAATCATAAAAATGATCATAGTACATAAAACATATACATTATGTTAAAACAACACAAGTAGAAACACTATGGGTGAGTAATGTTGCAATTGTTTCTTTAGGAACACACACTGTGTGTACATATCACACTCTGATTTCTATACCTCACTACTTTTGGCCTATTTCCTGTTAGTGTAATAGAAACATCCCGACTTGTACAAGTTTCTGTCCTTGATATACAATCATGTAGGACATTCTTCAGGGGAAATTGTCTTGTGCCGGAATTAAAAATCTTCTTTTGTAGGGGAGAACCCTGTTAATCAAAAAATGGACACCCTATTAGTATCTAATAACAAAGTATCAATCTCTATTGGCATAAAACTGTACCCTCATCCCTCAAAGGGTAATAGAGTATGTTTTTAATTACATACCTCTCTTCTCATTAATAAATCTTGGGCCTGTTCTGTTATTTGCTGCAGATTCCCAATTTCTTCAAGAATTCTTGCGTTTCCTTTTTCTCTTCTCTATAGTAGTATACAATAAAGGCAAAATTTAATCCATGGGGACAGCTACATAATCCCATTTCTATTCACTTAAAAAATCTGATAAAACTAGTGGTGGTAAAGCTTACCTATCTCAATACATGATTATGATGAAAGAATGATGGTCACTTCGTCAAAGGCTCAACATCTGGGTCCCATGTCAATATTCCCAAAGGTACTCTCACATATGAGGGTAAATACACCGTCCTCACTACCCTCACAGGGTCAGAAAATCTGTGAAGACAGAAAACGTGCAGAACCTCTATTTAGTCCCACCTCTCATCTCTGATTATCAAGGCAAAAGGCCCCCAAGCACCTCTATATGGCCTTCCCCACTTACTTGGAAGTATTCCTCTCTCCTAATGTATGCGGTCAAACTGGTCCTGTAGTGCTGCAGGGCTCAGCAGGCTCGCGTAGAATTTGTGGGTCAGAACGTACTACCGCAACGGCGTGACGCCACCACGCATTCACGGCACGTCATGATGTCACGACGCCGCGTGCATGTCCAAAAAACGGCACAAAACGTATCACGGACAAAAAATCCGGCAGGTATGTGTTACTATGGGACTTGTAGGCCAGCCACATTCATATACTTAAACACACTTCAACCTTCATTCAGAGCCTCCTATTATACTGGTCACTACAGCACCGTAACGTAGCAATCAGCTACACCCATTTGAGTACAATACAACTTACTGTCAATAAATTCGAAAATAATTGTTGGCGAAACAGTAACTGGCAAACACAACCTCCATATTACAATGACAGTGAACATAATGTCATCAAGGACTTTCACAATTGTCAATAAGATATTAGATGTAATTTTGCCCCAAGAAACATATATATATTCAAAAGGTGCTTCACATTATTAATCCCATTGGCATTATATAGTGTTGTATCACCTTAGCATTTCATTATCCCTAAGGGGAAGACAAACAAGCACAACGTGGGCGATCACAAATCATGAACACTAAGAAACCCCAACCTCTGCAGGTCAACAGCATTTTCATTTCCCTTCTCAATTATCTAGTTATAGTCAAAGGGTAACTCGTGATCATTCTATTCAGATTAGAATACACATTGTCATGGTTCTCCAGTAACATAGTTAGCCATTATGCCATTCAACTCCTTCGTTCAGTCCTTTGATATGACTTTTAGATAAAAAAATACGTTTCTGTTCCAGATGCAGTAGTTTCCTATTAATCACCATCTGTGACCGCCCTTTGATCTGCTTCAGAATGCACCACTCAAAATCGTTACAAGAATGTTTCATTTCTATACAATCTTTGACCATAGGCGCTTGTTCCACCTTATTCCTGATACAGCTCCTATGCTCAATCATTCTGGTTCTACATTTCCTGTTCGTTTTGCCAATATATATCCGTTTACATGGACATATAATCAAATAGATAACATTATCTGTATTACAATTTGTATGTGCGTTGATGTTCCACATCCTGTCGAGGCCCAAATCTACACTCACTGTCTTTTTCGTTTGGGTGCACATCGAGCAATTGCCACAAGGGAAATGCCCTACTACTGGGGGTAAACCCCACAAATTAGTTTGTTGAGAGGTCTTCTTTTTGATACTCGCATCATTTCTCACTATCAAATTACATACAGTGGTGCTTTTTTTAAAAGCCACAATAGGCCTACCTACTTCCTTGGTCATAATCTTATTCCAATTTCTAGTTATAATGCCCTTAATTTTGTATGACAGGTTGCTGAAGGTATTTACAAATACTAGAGGCGTCTCTTTTGCCTTTCTTTCTCTCTGAATTTGCTGATCAAGGAGCGATTCCTGATTGTTGTTAAAAGCCTGATTGGCTGCTTTTTTTACCAAGGGGGTAGGGTAGCCTCGATGTACCAATTTAGTAATCAAATTGTTTGCTCCATTTTCATATGATTCGCTAGTGCTGCTGTTCTTTTTCAACCGTAAAAATTGTCCGAACGGGAGATTATTCTTCACATGTTGGGCATGGTGACTCTTAAAGTGCAACAAAGCATTCTTATCGTGACTTTAGTATAAGGTCGGACAAGAAGGGAACCATTCTGATGGTATATGCAGATATCTAGATAATTTACTTCCTTGTTGCTAATATTACTGGTAAATTTCAGATATCTTTTTTGTTGGTTCAACCACTGTAAAACGTGGCCTGCTTCCTCTTCATTCCCTTTCCAAATGACGAATACATCGTCTATATAACAAAGCCAACAGACGATATTATTCTGAAAAGGATTGCGTTCGTTATAGACTACAGTTTCCTCAAACATGTTAACATACAAATTGGCAACATTAGGGGCCATAGCTGAGCATCCTCTTCAGTGTGGGGCTCCCAAGGGAGCCTAAGTCTTGCCATTCCTTCCGCCTTCTTGTACGCCACGGTGGCTGAGTTGCCTTATGCGCGTTTTGATAGCTCTTCTTTCAGGTTTGTCCATTATTTGGGGGGATATGTGTCTCTATGAAGCTCGCGGCTTCTTCCGGAAATATGAAGAAGTATGATTTATTTTGATGCTGAATTTTGAGCCTTGCGGGGTAGAGCATTGCATATTGTACTTGTCGCTCACGTATCATTTTCTTGATTCCTGAGAATAGCTTTCTCTCCTGTTGAACCGCCAGGGTGAAATCCAGAAAGATGCGTATAGTGTTGGCTTCCCATTTCAGCTCTTGTTTTTCCCTGGCTGTTTTTAGGATCAGGTCTCTATCCCTGTAGTTTAGTATGCGCGCTATAATGGGTCTGGGGTATGCCCTGGGTTTCGGCTTTGGAGCTAGTGACCTGTGTGCTCTTTCCACCATAAACACAGGCGACCAACCCCGCTCCCCCAGTAGTGTGCGCAGGAGGTCCTCCACCGCTTTCTCCATTGATCCCTTAAAAGCCCCCCCCGGAACCCCGATAATACGGACATTATTTCTTCGGGATCTTGCTTCCAAATCTTCACACTTGGATTTTACTGTCCCTAGCTCGATGGCCATCGTTGACACCGTTGTCTTCAGGGTTTCCATAGCGTCCTCTGTGCCTGATATTCTTGTCTCAGCATTTGTAATGCGAGCTGTTGTTTTGTCAAGTTGCGTTTTTATACTTGCGACCAGTGGCGGCTGGTGAGTTTGAAAGCTGGTGGGGCGTAAATTTCCCCGGGCGAATATAGTAGCGAGCGCGTGCAGCGCGTGAGCCCACTCCCCCAAGGGGGGTGCAGGGGGGCTCTCCCCCTGCGAAATGTTTGGAAAAATGGCCTACAAAATGTGCAATTTACTGTCCAAAAAACCCACCGAAATATGAAAAAAGCATTCGGTTTTACATATTAATGGTGGTACACTATTCTTACGTGTGCAAGTGTGATGGTGTATTTTACAGCAGCTTGTATTGGGAATAGCTGGTACTATGGTGTATGCATAAAGATAGATCGATAGATAAAACCTCCCAAAAGTTGTCTCCTCGGTTCCTATTTCCTTTTGTTATAATCAAACATATCAGCCAATTGGACTACAAGTTAAAGCTGCCCAATAAATGGAAAGGCCCATCCAGTGTTCCACATTCTTGCTCCAAACAGCAGACAAAGAGATACCTAGCAAACAAGTCTTCCCAGGTGTAAAAAGTGATTCAACAATGCAATATGGGTTCGATCCCCGAATCCAGCGCATTGAGTGGGCGAAATAGACCAGTAAGTTCGCTATAAATCCCCACTAATAACATAATGCGATATTGTTTTTCAGACTGCGTAATTGTAATTGGTTATTTATAAAGTGCTGAATACCAGAGGTTTCTAAGCATGGACATTGAATTGCCTTTGGGGCGAAAGCATGTGGTGAGTTATTTGAACCGACAAAGGATGCTGCAAATGGTATACCTGAAGTTAATTTGGGAGGTGCTCACATGGATAAAGATGGTATTGTGTTCTTATATCTCAGATGCAAATGGGGCCCTAGACTAATTTATGGAATGGCTCCCTGCGATCAGCCTAGTAAGAATACCTTTGTACGTTCCTGCTGCCCCTCCACTATTATATTTTCATTCTTCTGGCTTAAAGTGGTTGGTTGATTTACAAACTGAAGAAAGATTGGATAGAGACCATACCACGTGGCCCGTGCTGCTAAAACTGCTTGTATCTTTATAATCCCTTTCAGTAAAGTTGTTTAGTGTGGGGAGATAACGGCATCCCAGGCACAAGGGATTTTCATTGTTTCTATTGTTAGAGGCGAGCCCTTTCTAAACTGAACTGCAGACTACCACTACTTAGCATCATTCTAGCACGGCAAGTGGCAGTAAAGTGGTTTACTGTGGTCTGCTGGGGCCGGTGGTGGTAGGGGTGGAGCACCTTCATTTATAAATAATCTAAATTGGGAAGCTGTTCCTGATGCTGGAACTTTTTCCTTTTCGATCTACAGCAAGTAAATGCCTATTACTTGTTTTTGCTGAAAGTCATTCAAAATGCCATCCATAAGTACGAAATATCAATTATGCAGTTCTGACCGAATGGCTAGCAAATGTGCTATGGCAACCAGCAATTTAATTAAGAAAAAAAAAAGAAATTGCAAATAAAACATGTGACCGAGGTTATTGCTAATAGTATTAAGGAGAAGAAAGGTCTCCGCTCGCCTGTTCAGGGGAAAATTATCTCATTTTTGAAACCTCAGGCAGCCCAGTCACACCTCCTCCCCTGCAGATAGCTCGTCTTTCCCCTTCATTTGATTCCTCTGACGGTGAAAATGATGCTAATTCAGAGACCATGGTGATGCTAAGCCGCGGCCGACCACTCCCGCATCATGCTAATTGTGCCGTTTTATATTTTCGGCATTTTTCGACAAAAAATGCCGAAAATATAAAACGGCACAATTAGCATGATGCGGGAGGGTCGGGACTCGCGGGCCGCGGCTGCGTTTCACCAGTACTTCCCAGTGAGCAGACGGACATATTCCAAGCACTCTCTGACCAGCCTGTGCTGCTACAGGAATTCGGCATCGGCACACATTTGAGGAGAATGTTACTCCTCTTACAATGCTGCCGCAGAAGGAGAGTCTGTGAACATTCCCAGCTTGAGCGCCTGGGAATGAGTCGATGCTGCTAATTAATTGGTAGAGGCATTTCTTTTCACAGGGGAGGGAAAGGTTATGTTACCATGCAAATTGGCACCCCTCTGTGCCCGTGCAGGGGTGTCTCAAGGAACTCCAACCCCAAATCATGGCACACTATCTGGCAACTGCTGCAGCAAGCCGCTTATGGATGAAGCTGTGAGAACAGTGCCACCCATAACATTCTGTATAGAACCAAGCCAGTACTTAGAATAATTCATCTGCTCAGAAAAACAACCCCACTATATTACACGTTTGTCGGTAACGAGCCGTGCAGCCAATCCACAGCAATAACGACAAGCCCTTCAGAGCACAGACAAGACAGACGTTTGCCGCCAGTACCAACATTTTCCAAAACACAACTTTGCGACATTTCGCAAAACTTTCCTAGCTTACTAGTTCCAGCCATCATCCTCATGCAAGGATGAACATCCCGGTCCGTGCCGTGGCCCAAGGGTCTTGCCTTGGGCCACGCCGGACGGTACTCAAGGCCCAGGCCAGGGCACTGGCAGGCAGGCGTGCGCTAGCGCTGCCCAGTATGGGCCTAGCAGCGCCAGCGCACGCCTGCCAGTGCCCTGGGCCTTGCGTACCGGTCCGGCGTGGCCCAAGGCAAGGCCCTTGGGCCACAGCACGGACCGGGGCTAAACAAAGCAGGCCCAGGCGGCTCCCGCCTTTGTGGTAGCGGGCAGCCCGCTACCACCAAGGCGGCTCGCCCCAAGTTGACAGCAGGCTCGGCAGCAACACTGAACGACGTGTAGGCCCCCTGGCCTACACGTCGTTCAGTGTTGACTGGGCCTGGGCCGCGTGGTGGACCACATAGTTTGGGCCCGGGGAGGGGAGTAAGTGTAACAACACTCCCGAGTCCCCGGGCCCAAGAAGAAAGTTAAACAACGCACAATGCTGGGGTACTTACCGTGGCGCCGCTGGGCTGGTGGCCTGGTGCAGCTGCAGCACTCGTCGACTCGTGTGTGTTGTTGACTCCGGCTGAAAGAAAGACGGGTGTGAAGGCGGCGCAGGCGCACGCACACACCCTGCGCCGCCAGTCATACACATAGATACAGTAATGTCATTGGCTGTTTGCCAGCCAATGACATTACTGTATCTATGGCAGGGGAGGGAATATAAGTGCGCTGTTTGCGCACATTTTAATACTGGCGGGGCCAGCCCTGAAGCGCCCCGCCAGGCTTCTAATAAAAGGGGCTACGTAGAGTGCGTGGAGTTACGAGCTCCACGCACTCTACTATAAAATAAATTATACTAAATTGGGACGCGCCCCGCTGCCGGGCCGGCCATAGTACACTAGTGACTATTGTTTCCTTGCCACAGCGCCCCCGCACTGTTGGCAAAGGATATGCAGCAGCATCTTAGGCTAAAAGAGATTCAATCAGAGAAGTTCTCTGATTGAATCTCTTAGCTTCGCTCTTTTTTTCTGGGGGGGCGGCGCCCGGCCGCCCTATCATAGCAGCCGCCACTGCTTGCGACACTGGCCGTTATACCATCCAGCTTGTCTGTCAACGCTGCAAAACCCTGCTACATAGCTTGGAAAACAGCCTGAGGATCCATCATGGAGGCAGAGGGAATATGTTCCACTTGTGCGGGCATTTCTCCCTCCCTTTCAGGCTCGGCATCTTTCTGCATTGTGGTTGTAAACTTATCCATAGTCCCTCTACTCCGTTTATGGCCAGCATTTGTGGGCATCGTTCCGGATCTGGGGCATGTATTCGGAGGAGTACCCCTTCCTATAGCTGCCTTCGCCACTTGCTTCGTAGTTCTGAGACCGGGTCAAGATGTACTTCCAGCATTCCCTCCATTCGGTGGTGGATTAAGCGGGGCAGCGGGGCGAGGGGTGGCCCCGCTTGGCTACCCTCAATTACCGTTTGCACGTTCCAATGTTATGTTGTATATGGTGGAGCGGGCGTGCGGCCCCGACTGTTACTGCCACCGCTCGAGTTGTTCCGGCGCCGGGCTCCTCCCTTCCCTCCGCGGCATTCGTGCCTTTTGCCACCTCGAGGTACTCCTGGGTCCACAACTCGGCTCTCGCTTCACCTTTCGGGCCCAAATTTCACGTGGGTTGTCCAGAGGTATAGTTACACGTTCTGTGTAAGAATCGCACCAAACCGGAGTGAATAAATTGATTATGTAGGCTTTTCGGCCCTGGATACTGCCGGAGCTCACACAGAAGCTGCCATTTCCGTCCGTGCGCAACAGCGCCCCCGTATTTATTGAACTTTATCAAGGGTGGGATAAATGCCTATCTAAGCCTAAATCTAAGATGGGAGCAAGCAACGACCATCAAATAATAATGCAGTCCTAGTGGAGTCGAGTGAAAAAAGGGCTTATACTAAAAAACCTATTGCCAAATGTGACCACTAAGTTACAAATAGTGTGGGGTAATAATGTTCATGAAAAAGAAAGAAGTGTTCACAAAATGATAAATCAGGATGTTCAGGCCTTTGGCCTCCCTTCCCCACGGTTGCACCACGGGACAAAGCAGTTCACTCGAGCATAGCACACTCTTGGGCTTCTTCGGCGTGTGGACACAGTTTTATTTCAAGTACCTGGGCCTTCTATGACCAAGTCTCTTAAGTCATCAAAAGTCTCTGGCTTCGAGGGGCGTGGCTTGGAGCGCCATCGATGTGGTCGCTCCTCTGAGGCCGCCCGTGGGATGTCCGCCGCCGCCGTCGAATTCTGGTGGTTCTAGGCGGGGTTTCGAGTCGCTAATGCCATCTACAGCGACCGGAACCGACATGGCATAACCTGGCTAAATATCGTCTTCGACCGTGGCGGCGTTCTACTAGAAATTTGAAGCTGAACTCCTCTCCCATACCCGACGGACGAAACTAAGATGGCCGCCATTCCGGGGCTCAGCAGCACGCTCCGCACCTGCCGATAGCGGCACCTTGGGAGGCAGAAGAACCGGAGAGGGGGAGCGATACCTAATATAGAAACCCCTGACTTCGGTTGGGCGGCCTGGATTCCTCCTGGGTTGCTACCGAGAGCAGGCCTCCACTCCTCCCCCCGCGTTGCAGAACGACTGGACCACTGCGGCCATCTTGGATCAGCTCGGCCGAAGTCCTGCCGAAGTCCTTCTCCCCGTTTCACCCTTCCTGGGGCGCCCCTGCCCACCCACCTATACCTGAGCGGGAGCGGAGGCCAGGGTGACGGAGTTCTCCAGTTGTGAGCAACATGTCGAGACAAACGAAGGTGAGCAAAGGCACGGATATCTCTGCCATGTTTACGGCTACAGAGAAACCCAAGAAACAGGAACCTCCCAAACTGACCCCACAGAAGCAGCAAGAGGACAGGGGCGAGCTTGCCACTAAAGGAGACCTGATAGCCTTCATGGCGGACATCAAGTCCGAGTTCCGCGCTTGCCTCTCGGAACTCGCCACCAAAGTTGACCAAACAGATCAGAGAGCCGCGGAACTCGAGCAGAGGTTTGGAGAGATCGAAGATCATGCCCAGGAGCAAACCACCGCTATGGGGGAAATGCAAAAATCGATCGATTCCCTACAGCACAAATGCGAGATTATGGAATTCAAACAGGAAGATCTCGAAAATAGGTCCCGGCGCAATAATCTCCGCATCCGGGGCATTCCATCCTCCGTCCCCGATAACAAGCTAGCGGACTACGTGGCAAATTTCTTTGAGGCTCTACTTCCAGATCTGGACAAATCTCAGCTCATATTGGACCGCACCCACAGGCTTCGCCAGCGCCGCGGGACAGATTCGGACCCCATTCCAGACGTGATCACCAGGGTCCACTTCTTTACAGCGAAAGAAGCGATATCAGCGATCAGCCGCCAAGATGAAGAGATCACTTTCCAGGGCACCCCTCTTCAAATTTACCAGGACCTTTCGCCACTTACGCTCCAGAAAAGAACACTTCGGCCTCTAACATTATTCCTCCAGGAGCAACAGATCCGGTACAGATGGCTGTTCCCGACAGCTCTTCAATTCACATATAAGGGCACCCTACGCCGAATCAGCCACCTGGAAGATGCAGAGAAAATCTTGCATCCGACCGCTCCCCGGGACCCTTCCACGCCACTCTTGGAGGGGACTGAGAACCCTGGTCCGCCTCCCTCCCCAAAAGCTAAACGCACGCCTTGGTCGTCGACACGACGAAATAACAAGAATTGATGCCTCCAAGGTCCCAGGCTCCGTCATCGAGCTAGCCGGGACACAGATATGCTCGTTTGAATTAGAACCCGCTATCTATTTGCCAACCTTTTTTTTTTTAAGTACACGACGGCGGCGGGGCATTCCCATGGCTCATACCCACCCCAAGGATACTTTCCATCTTCTGTTCCCACAGTATGGGACAATTGGCCCTGTTGGCCTTAGGTATGACCGTACTGAAAAAGTCGGTCGACCTCCCTGTTAAAGTTGCGATCCCCCGTTGGGATTTCGCGTTAAAACCTCAAGTGCAGAATGATTTTGTGAGTGCTTCCATCAGTCATGGCAGTTGAACCTCCACCCCAGGACCTCCCCCCCCTAACGCAGGGAACGGAGAGTGAGCCTTCAGAGGACCTTCAGTCGCTTCGGATCCTCTCCCTGAATGTTAATGGCTTGAACTCTCCCAACAAGCGAAAGGCAATTCTGTTAAAACTCCGCGATGAGGAAGCTGCGATCGCTATGCTTCAAGAGACCCATCTGTTGCCCGCTGATGTATCCCGCCTTCGGTCTCGGCTATTTCCGCTTCAATTCTTTGCCTCCGGCACAAGCAAAAAAGGAGGCACGGCGATTCTCTTCAGGAAAGACTTGAACCCACAGATTCTGGAAACAAAGACATGCCCAGAAGGCCGATTTATAGCGATCAAATGTCTCCTGATGGGAGACTTGTACACTCTCGTTTCAGTATACGCCCCCAACTCTGGACAATCACATTTTTATGACGCCTTGGGCACATCGCTCGCCAACTTCGTGGAGGGCCAAACGATCGTCGGTGGGGACTTCAACGGTGTTCTTGACCCCACTAAAGACCGATCACACCCCCCGACCCCAGGCGACTTCGCCCAAGCACTTAGCCTCCTTCGTCTCTTTAGGACCCTGGAGATAATAGACTCATGGCGGGTGTTTCACCCTGATGAAAAGGACTTCTCCTTTTACTCGTACGTCCACCGCACCTTCTCAAGGATTGACCTATTCCTGATTTCACCTCACACGTTCCCCTCAGTTAAGAAGGTCACTATCGGCACAAGAGCGATCTCCGACCACGCCCCAGTGCTCCTGGAACTTCGGGTTCAGAACCCTGACCCCACCACCCCGCGCAAATGGATGCTATACGACCCAATCCTCAACGACATGGCCACCAGAGACAAGATCGCAATGGAAATAAAGAACTTCTTTGTGGAAAACCCGGCCTCAGACACCTCATTAGCAAACAACTGGGACGCCATGAAGGCAGTAATCAGGGGCTCCCTGATATCCCAGGGTGCGGCCTACCATCGAGATAGACGACGAACCCGGACGGCCCTGGAGCTTGAATTGAGAGAGGCCGAGGCACTCCACAAGGAGAAAGGCTGGTCCCCCAGAACACAACGGGCCATTCGCACGGCACGGAAAAGACTGGAAGCCCACTACGCGGAACAAACCGCCCAACTAATGGCAAAGGTCAAACAGTCATATTATGCGAAGGGCAACAAAGCAAATAGGTTCCTGGTGGCCAAGCTAGCCAAGCAGAGACGCAGCATCGCGATCATGGGCCTGCGAGATACCAACGGGGCCATACTATACTCAGAACCCGAGAAGCAACGCCTCGCGATTGAGCACTTGGCCCAAATCATGAAGGCAACCCCACGAGACCCAGCACAACAGAAGGAATACCTTCGGCAGGCAGAGGTGCCCCAGCTCCCCGACGCAATGAGAGATGAATTGGAGGAGCCCATCACGGGGGAGGAAATTGAGGATGCCATCAAATCTCTCAAAACACGGGCCCCTGGCCCGGATGGCTTCTCAACCAGGTTCTACAAGCTATTCAGGTCGCAACTGACCCCCCATCTCACCACCCTATTCAACTCCTTCAGGGAAACGGGGGCGGTGACCCCATCGATGCAGGAATCGACCACCATCCTTTTGCCCAAACCTGGAAAGGATCCAAGAAGCATAACCTCGTATAGACCCATCGCACTCTTGAACATAGATGCGAACATTTACTCGAAAATTTTGGCGACCCGCTTGAATCGCATCCTGCCGAACATCATTCATCCAGACCAGGCTGGGTTTATCCGGCATCGGACCGCAGGCGATAATATCCGGAGAACCCTGAATCTGGTGGACCTCGCTTCCCGGAACGCCCAAAAACTAATCCTGGTGGCCCTCGATGCAGCTAAGGCGTTTGATAGGGTGGATTGGACGTTTATGGAACACACTTTAGGGGCCTTCGGCTTCGGACCGGCGTTCCGGACGATGGTGCTGGCCAACTATGATCGACCTACAACAAGCCTGAGGATCAACGGCCACTTCTCGGCCCCAATCCCCTTGTCACGCGGGACTCGGCAGGGTTGCCCGTTGTCGCCCTTACTTTTTGCACTCACCATGGAGCCCTTCGCACAAAAAATTAGGCGGAATGACCAAATCAAGGGCATAACAAGCGGCCCTTCACATCATAAACTTGCCCTATATGCGGATGACATCTTACTTACAATCTCGGAGGCCCCCTCATCGCTTGAACATGCGATTCGCGAAATCACCAGCTATGGCGAAGTCTCGGGCTTCACCATAAACTTTGACAAATCTTCCGCCTTGGGCATTGGCCTCACCCCAGCAGAGCGAGAACCGCTGACTAGGATGTGCCCGATAGTATGGGAAAGAAATGCCATCCCCTATTTGGGGGTTTACATTCCGGCGGATCCAAAAGAGACGTATAAGTCCAATTTTCCCCGACTTTTCAAGGAACTGGAGGGCGACTTGAAGCGATGGGGGACCCAGGAGATTTCGCTGCTTGGACGCATCACGGCATGCAAGATGAACCTTCTCCCGAGATTTTTATACATATGCGCCTCACTGCCAGTGGCAATCCCCACGCCGATTCTCCGAGGGATCCAGAGGAAAATGCTGAACTTTATCTGGAGAGGTAAGAAAGCGAGAATCCCTCTCAGAACTATGTTGGGGAGTCCCAAACTGGGGGGTCTAGGGGTTCCAGACCTTCAGGCCTACAGAGCGGCAGCCCAACTGGCCCTGGTCCAGGCCTGGCAAAATACGACAGACCGCCCGAGATGGGTGGAGCTGGAACAGTCGCGGACCCCCCTGCCTCTGCGATTTCTGCCACACATCCCGCCCCCCCCTCAGGTCCCATGGGGGAGAGCTCCTGCTTTCGACCAAACACACCCTTAGCACTTGGGACTGGGCGCTGAAACGAAAGGGAGTGCCAAGAGGACTGAGCCCACACTCCCCGGTCTTTCTCAACCCAATGTTCGCACCGGGCATGCATCCCCGCAATTTCCAAAATTGGACCAAAGGCGGGCTAGAAACTATAGACCAGCTGTATGCAGGGGAGAAACCACTCACTTTCGCCCAATGTAAGGAGAAGTTCCAACTTCGGGAATGTGACAGATTTACTTACATCCAACTACGCCACTGGTGCTCGCACCCCCAAACCTTGCAAGCAGCGACCCGTCCTCCCACTGCCCTGGAACTTACCCTAGGAGACCTTCCGACCCGCGGCAGCGTATCCACCCTCTACAGACGTTTCTTAAGCGACTTCTTAACCACAAGAACCCGATGTATGGCCCAATGGGAAGCGGACCTGGGACACCCGATAGAGGATCAAACCTGGGTGGACATATGGACCCGGACACATACCGCATCCACCTGCATCACCAACAGAGAATGCGCATACAAAATCATGCTGCGGTGGTACTATTCGCCCCTCAGACTCCACCATATGAACCCCCAGATAGACCACGCTTGCTGGAGAGGATGCGGCCTCCCTGGCTCTTTCTTCCATATGTGGTGGGACTGCCCGAAGATCCGACCATTCTGGAAAGCTTGTCTAGAGTCTATTTCGCTGATTACCGGAACAATGATTCCCTTGAAACCAGAACCGATCCTGTTAGGAGCTCCAATTCCCGGGATCTACCCGCGCTCCGGACCCAGAGCGAAATTATTGACTCAGTGCCTACTGGCAGGAAAAACGGTGGTGGCCCGAACCTGGAAAGCCCCGGAAGGCCCCCACATTGCCCAATGGTGGACCAAAGTATGGGACATTCTGATAGCGGAGAAGGTAACGGCAGCACGAGCGGGGATGCTACATCGCTTTCGGAACATCTGGGCCCCAGTCCTGGAATTCGACCAGCGCTTCCCCGCCCTGACCTATAAACCCGCCAGAGCCCTCTGGATAGTGGCGAACCAGGAGAGCCCGGAGGAAGACTCATGACCGCTGAGGCTCCAGCCGGACCGCCCAGGCGGGAGGAGCCCGCTGGCAAAGACTGTGGGACTGATAACCCAGGGAGGAGGATAGAGAAAGAGGACACAGGGGGGGTCTAAAGACTGGGGGTCAACTTGCTGAGATAATCTGTGCATATAATGTCTGTAGTTATCATTCTGCCTTGATTTAAAATAAACAAAGTTAAAAAAAAAAAAGTCTCTGGCTTCAGAGGGCCTGATGTATCAAACAAACGAAAGGTTCCTTTCCAAGTATTCACGTAGGGCGATTCACTCTTCACCCTGGATCCCCCTCAGCCGGGCTCAGATCCCTTTTGCTTCCACAATCCCTTTTCAGGTGACTAGTGATTCACCCCGGATCTCCCTCAGTCGGGCTCAGATCCTTTTTACACAATTAGTCTCCCTCAGGAGGCTTCGGACCAATTACAGTTTGAGCTAGCTATCGAAGACTTTCGAATGTGCACAGGGTTTGGCTTGACCCGTTGCAGGACCACTTCGATGTCACAATTCCCAATTTTGCACTCTCAGTTGGATACCTAACAGAATGTCACGCTCACCTGAAAACTCTGCAGGAGTGATGGATTCTCTCGACCTCTACTCTCCTATCCTCTGAATTCTGTTCTATCTCCCTCTCCTGGGGTTCTTCCTGTAAGGGTAGGTAAAGGATGGGTTAGATACTGTGCCTGGCCCTGATACAACCCCCCTCCCAACTTCCTGAGTGAGCACAGTGTTTAGGGGCTCACCTCTTAATTTGGTAAGGCGTGCTCTCCGTCCTGGCTCTGCAGGGGCGCTATGGTGTGGGGCCGGATGGCTGTTGTGCTGTATGAAAGCTGTCCCCACTTGTGTGGTTTGCAGCGGAAGAAACGACAAGACCGCCTCCTTGAGTTTTTGGAAAGTTCAGGCGATCCAAAATAAGTTCAGGGACAGTTAATTTACTGGCCCTTATATGGTGGATGTGAGAGCTCAATGTCCAAGTGTCCTCGGAGGCCCAGTTTCTTCACTAGGAGCGGGTAAGGAGAAAAGTATGTCCTTTGGGTACTTGAACCCAGAATTGTCTGTAGCGACTAATCCGCCTTTCTCTTGTCTTTTTCCTAACAGGTTTTGTTAAGAAATACCTCTGCAGAAAGGAAATCCAACGAGCTGCTGAGGCCAGATGGTCTGCGTGATGAAGATTGAGCTGAAAAGACGATCGGACACGCCGAAAAACAGGTGAGTAGAAAAACAAAGTTCGCTAATGCTTTCTGTTGTTTCCTCCTTTCAGATGCGGAGCTCGAAGAAGCGAGGATGCCATCCGGCCGGGGATCGGGTCTGCAGAAAGCTGTGGAAATGCTCCAGAGGCTGAACCAGGTAAGTGCGTGCTCACTGCTACAGAGAAAACACACAAAGCAAGTCTTTGTCTTTGGGCGTGGCTTTTATAGAGAGCCTCGCCCAAAGACTAGAGCGTTGCATAAAGTCCAGATTGGCACAAAAGGAATCCATGTAAATGGAACAGGAAGTTCTTTGCTATTCTATGCGGGGTAGGAGGTCCCTAATGGAGACTTGGATATCAACCTGAGCTTGCCTTCCAAGCTCTTACCCATAATGCTCCCGACTGATTTCTCCTCGTGCCATCATGAACTGGGTATGAAATCGACTCTCTGTATATGGTATCTTGAGGGTTCAAAAGTTCAGTCACTCCTTAGATATTCAATTATATTTGAGTCGCTGATCACATATGCCTTACTCTCTGTTCTTTGCAGATTTTTGCAGATTTCTTCATACAGTGTTGCTGCTTGCAACCTTGGTTCTAATACAGACCGGTGCTGTGCTGACAATGCTGGAGCAGCTTTGTTGTCGAGCCAAGGACAGTAACACAGCGGCAATTGATCTTCCCTGCCTTGGCTATCGATGCGGGGAGCCCCGGGAACCTTCGACACACAATGCACCTTTCTTCAGCTTTAATTCACGGTCTTATGTTTCTTATTCTCGAGGGCTTGTGAAAGACGTGGTTTTCTTATCTGAAAAGGCCAAGGGCAATTCCCTCCTTGCAAACCTTTCTGGTCTTGCCGTCTTTCTCCTTGTGTTAAACTGCCATCTCAGAACTGCTGGTTCCTCATGTGTTTTGCCTTGCTCAGAGTGTGCTTTCGTGCCCGCCTTTTATATGTGTGGGGTAGTGTGATGGAAGTCAGATGTGTGTAATTATCCGTAATTATCTGACTCTGCCTGACCCTTGTATTGGGAAATGTCAGGTATACGGCTCGGGTGTTAGTCCGTTGACGCTTACGGTGAACTGTCCGTGAGAAAGTGTTTGTGTCGGGAAAGGGGGCGGGGGTTTGCTCTCCTAGGTATCCTACCTGGTAGGATGGGGAAAAGGTGTTATTGAGAAGGGGATACCGCATCTCACCCTCCGGTGTCCCACTTCAACTCCCTGAGGACACCTAATCCAGGTGATCCTCTCGCACTGGTCCACCCCCAGGAACTGGATCCAAAAGCGATGTCCGTGTCCTGGCTACCTGGATGACAGTTCCCCGGGGACTAGCGGGTGAGACACCTTTAGGTTTCTCACACTGCTGACTCCTGTTGTACATCCTTGACACTCTGTCACATGCTTATTCTTCCTCCCATCCTGCTCACAGCCCTGGTACATGTAGTGTGAGATCAGCCCTCTTGGATCTTCACTTTCCTCCTACTCAGCTCCACTTATATCTAGCTTCTCCTCAGCCCTTCTTACCAACTCTTTCTCTTATTCTCCCA
Organism: Ambystoma mexicanum; assembly: GCF_040938575.1. NCBI lineage: Eukaryota > Metazoa > Chordata > Amphibia > Caudata > Ambystomatidae > Ambystoma > Ambystoma mexicanum. The sequence goes on from NC_090937.1 coordinate 278,890,085, forward strand.
TGAGCAACTCCTGGATGGCTCCTCTTTTCAGCTTCTTCTCAACTCCTCTTTTCAGCCCATCTTTATTTCTTCTATAAGCTCCTCCTGAGCTCCTCCCTTCAGTCTTATCACAGTGCCAACATTGCATCCATATCCCAATCTGCCTGAGGGCAGGAATGACAGGATCAACCCTGAACTGTTCCCGAAACTCCTAAGAGAGCAACTAGTTATGACCTACCAAGTATCAAAGAAACTTGCTGTTTGGGACTGCACCTCCCAAGATGCATCATGTTTTGAAATTCAAAACCAAGAGGTTTCAAGGAATATATTTCAGGGATTCAGAAAATGATATGCTATGGGGAAACACTAGCACATTCTGAGAGACCCCTTAGTCAACAGGTAATCCCCAACAGGTAACACCCCCTCAGCAATGCCGGTGAAGGAAAACAGGTTTCTCCCTCCCCAGCAAAAGTATTTTTCTTTTGGGGGGCGAGGGTGATTTTACACAGCTTGGAGCATACTAGATGTTTTTCTGCCCATTAGTGATGGCATATATAAACACCAGAAACCAATAAAACGTTCTTCTGTGCAGGGGGACAGCCAAGAGGAAAGGCAGGATTAGGGGAGCAGGCAAATACCAACTCTGGCAAGAGAAACACACTGAAACAAATATAAAATGGCAGCAAGCCTTTTAAAGACTTCCCTCCCCTGACTTGGAACAGGAAGCCAATTAACCAATCAATTCAAAAGTTCACCTCAGCCAACGGGAGGATGGCGAGGGCTTTAAAACTGAGGCTAATGTCCATAGACAGTGGGCCTCATGATTAGTTTGGTAGTACGCTGCCAGTAAATCCAGCGGGATGCCACCAAATGGTAATACCGTTACCACCACTTGGTCTGTTACAGGCACCTTTATTTCTGTACTGGGTCAATTATAATGAGGCCCCCAGTGTCTCTGAGCTGGGAGCAGAAGAGAGACATCTGTTGAGAAAGCTGAGGACCACCAGAGAGGTTGAACCCCTTACGCCCAGATGAGGGGTAGGCTCCAGTGAGGGGGAGAAGAACCTCTTAAAACCAGAAGAATGAGGCCCCTGATGCAAGAGAAGGGGATGAGAAGTAATAAGAAAGAGAGTGGCTTTGATCAGCAGATGAGGGAATGTGTAACAGAAGTGGAGAGCTCATTGAACCCCAGAGGAAGGGTGTGCCCAGTGAGGAGGATGAGAACCCTGTAAGTCCAGAAGAGCGGTATGCCACAGTGAAGAGTGAGAGAGAAAGAGAGAGGGGCTTTGATCCCTTAGAAAGGGGATGTGTAACAGAGGGGAGAGACCCTTGCCCGGAAGAGGGGAGTAAGTAACAGGGATAAGGGGAACCCCAATAAGGTGAAGAATTTTGGGACACTTGGTAAAGGGAGGAAGCCCTAAATACCTGAGACAGGTGGGGAGGCCTCATGGTAGCCTGAAGAAAGGATAAGAACTCAGCTCTAGAAATCACTTAGCAGAAGAACTAACCATCTGGAACTTTATGCATGACTTTTTTTATGCTGTCCTACATATATAATCTATCTTTCAAGGACATTTCCAAAAGATGTTTATGTTACAGCCATCATGAAACAGTTTCCATGCAATAGTCTTAAGTTTTTTTTTTCTTAACAAAACCCTTTAACTTTATTCTGGTGTCAGAAGTTGTGTGATCCATTGGCCATATGACTCTAAGCAATTCTTCCGAGCACCACCTTTCAGCTCCTCCTGAGGCACCCCTGTATCATGTACCACTTGCTACACACTGTACACCACCTCATCCTCAAATGAGTTTCTATCAGGTACCACTGTCCCCTCACTATGCACCACCTCAACCCCAGGCACCCATGTATCAGGTACCACCTTGTCCTAACTATACCTCCTCCTCAGGGACCCCTTTATCATTTACCAGATTATCCCCACTATTCATTTCTTGCTGTCTAACCACTGTGTCTCAGTCATGCCTCCTGCACTTCTCTTTCTCTCGCCGGCCTTCTGGATCCGTTCTCCCAAGCCTCATGGGTCTGTCTCTCTGCTACTTCCGAGTATGTCTCTCCCAAGCCTCCTATATTCTCCTTACACCAGCCTCCTGCGTCGTCCTTTCCCCAGCCTCCCATTTCCCTCCTCTGGTTTCCTGTTTCCTGCTACAGCACCTTCTGCACGCTTCACTTGAAGGCTCAAAATGAGCTCCTACTCTATACTCCCATGGCCTTCTGACACAGGCCCTTCGTTTATAGGGCCTACACCATGCCTTCTAGCTTCTATCTCACTGTGTCTCCTCATGCAGCTGGTATGGGAATTGGCAGGTGGTCCCTGCCCCAGGGATGTCTAACAGTTTTAACGTGGGACTTGGTATTGGTTAGTCCCTCCCCACTGATCGTTCTCTCTCTGCTGTCCCCACACTGGCCCTGCCCTTTGGGTGAACTCCCTTAGTACAACTGGTCTTAGCTGTATGAGTGTTGTGACCTTGTGAAGTGACATTTTAACTGCTAAAATTTCCCGGCCTAGTTCAGGTCCCGCTCTTTACCTCTGCAGTTTTGTGTGGGATTTCTCCACCTGAGGAAATGCGAGCTGAGCATTCAGGTGCAGCCACCTCTCTGGGATTGCAGCCCATACTCGGTTCCCTCAAAGGGACAGTGGGCCTCGGCGCTTACATGTGGTAAGACTTTGCCTTCTGTAGGTGGCAGAGTGAGGATAGCCGGGGGATACTCCCTATGCCACCCCCCAGTTCCACCTTAATGCAGTTTGTGGCAATAGCAAACCCCCTTGGTCATCCAATCATCCCCCAGTAAATTCAGACTGGGGATTTTGTCAAACTTTTACACTTATGTGACAGGGATCAATCACAAGACACACACAGAAAATGTAAGTTTAATGTGGTTTATTATTTTCTTTTTTTATTTTATTGATTTAAAATGTTTACACATTCTTTTACAATCTTTTATAGGATTTCTGGCCAAATTTCCAGTCTACCTCCTCATGATCCATTGAGTTTGGAAAAGTAATGTGAGGCAGATCACATAGGAGTTCCACATAGATCCATTTTACACAAGTTCTATGGACAGATTTGATCATGTTGCATGGTCACGGTACGTCAAACCTGTCCACCAAGCAGGGATCGAAGTTCAGCAGGAAATAAAGGGAGGGGGGCACCCTACCCGCCATTCAAAGGCTTTCGCAAAAGGATTTGTCCACTTGTACCCCTACAGGGCTCAAATGTGAGTCTACTTCTATGATTTTGTAAAGTCAATCTGATGTAGAAATTGAATTACTGCAATGGTTTCACTGGTGTTGTCACCCTCCATTAGATGATTCCACCAGCTCTCTTCTTCATAGTGGTAGAGGTCCTTGAATATGTGGATCATGTGGATGGTTCTTTCTTTCGTGAGACCAATACAGTTCAATAGGAGATGTCTCAAGGATTCCTTAAGATCACCTCTCCCACAGAACCGACATCCATCTATATTCGATGTACCTCTAATTGCTCTTATTTCATTCGTTGTCAAAATGTTAAGGTGGGCTCTCATGAAAGTTTGACGGTATTGCTTATTTGGGGAAATCTCTAGGTGTTTCCTTATGTAGTTTATTTTTCGCTGATTGAGGTTATATGAGCAGCCAGTTTATATGATCCTGCTAGGTCTTGAGTCTTTATCCAAATCCAAGTTTCCAACTTTGTCACCACTTTTGTTAGATTATGCACTAGTTCGTCTTCTGAGGATCCTATTTCTTGCAAGGTCCATGTGGTTTATTAGGGAACTTTAACAATTCGGGATCACATTTTTAAATGGGGATGGCATAAAGTACAACTGAAACCTGTCAGGAAAGATCTGCCCATTTATTACTGAAATTCAAGGACACCTAAAAGTTCAAAAATGGCTTTCCTCCAGGCTTTAAATGTGCCAGGGTTCAATTCCTGCCTCAATAGTTTGTAATAAACAAATTGGTCTTTAAGCAAAATCTCTGGCTTGCCCGCACCTGGGATTTGCCTTCTCCCAGGGTTTGTGGATGGTCCTCATCAATACAAGTTTTCATGGGGGCGTCTCCACTTTCTCTCCCCTCTTCTTTCATGTCCTGTTCTTATTGGTCTCCCATCTGCCTTCAGCATCGGCAGCTTCTGGACCTCGAGGCACTATACGTCCCTGGGAATCTCTGGAACTCAGGTGCAGCAAATGAGGGGCTTATGGAGAGAGCGTGGCAGATCCCAAAGTACTGGATGCAGACTCAGACAGTGTGGTAGGACAGGTAGGTTGCCAGCTGCTCTAACTCTTCTTTCCTATAGTTCCTTTACATCTTGCCTCCTCCTCACTTGCTCATACCCTGCTTCTCTCGTCCTTAAATTCTCTGAACCAGAGCTGGCCTACGTCTTCGTGTAATGCCCCTCTTCTAGCTCTTGTTTTAATTCCTGCATCAAATTCTACTCCTGATCTCCTGATCATCCTTCTGCTCTCCACTTCCTTTATCAACTCCTGTACCAACGCCTCACCCCTTTCATCCAGTCCTTCTTCCTTCTTCCTTCATCCTTCATCCTTCCTTCATAGCCACCTCTTGACGCTCTGTTCTCCTTCCAACACTTTACTCTCCTTCTTGCCTTCATTACGTCTTTGTGCACCTTCCTTTTATCAGTCCCAAATCTCCAAATATGCACTCTCTCCCAGGTTCTTGGCCCAATCAGGCACCTTCTTCTTTGCAATCAATGTCCTCCCGGTCCACCTTCCTCAGCCCTCTGAGGACCAGCCACCTTCTCAATGTCCCTCTCTAAATCACAACTGTGTGGTCTCTCGTACCCCCTTCATCCTTCTCATTAATCTCACTTCTGTCCATCACAACTTCATCCCTCTGGACACCACCTCTTTCTTCAAGGGTCAAGGCTCAAGTGTGGCCCGTCCTTCTGGACCCCTCTTCCATCCTCCTGGACTCTGCCTCCATCCAGTTCCTCCTGGTCTTTCCAGAAGCCTGCTCAAAAGCAGCTCCTGCCTTTTGTCTCCAGTGACCAGCTTCCAATCTCTCTGGTGAAAGGGTCTTCAGATGTGCCCCTCCCTCTCGTTTGGATGTCCTCTCTGTGTCTGCCATGCCCTGGTCCTGACTTCTAGCCCCTCTCTTCAGAAAGGGAGCAAATGTATGTCTGTACAGGCAGCTGGGATAGTGATGAACTGATGGGCCCTACTCCTGATGCCCCAATGGTTAACATAGTTTTGGTGTGGGATGCCAGGCTGGCTAGTCCTTTCTATTGGGGAGTTCCCCTCTATCTCCTGGATTTCCACTTATCACCAGGAAGTAGAGTGCTTTACATCTAACATACAGGGTAATACCATGTTCACAAGAGCATGGCCAGGTGGAGAGAAACACCATTTTACCGTATGAGAAGGAGAGGCAGGTAAAGTGCAGCCATGGGCCTCTTTGGGTCATCATATGGGTTCGTTCATAGATCTCATCTGTTTCTCTATTTGGATCGAAAGTCTCCTCCATCTTGGCTTGTGTCATCTCTGGACAGTAGGTCCATGAAAGAGCCTGGTTCATGGAGGCCCACCAGTTCTTAGATTGGAGGTCAGTGATAGAAGGGTTTCCTAGGAGACTGTACCTCCTGTCCCAAATTGAACGCAACAGGTTGTGAATACTAGGTAATTCTTTTTCTTTTTTTTCCTCCAAAATATCTAATTATTGTTTTCTTTTTTTAAGAACTCTACTTTTATAATAGACATTCATCTTAAAATTAATCTTAAACCTACCCACGACCCTACCCAACTTCCACTCCTCCTAGGGAGCACAGTTATACCCATCCGAATACTCTCATTACTTGATACCACTCTGTACTGCACTGGACTTTATTCACAAGGAAATCAGAATGATCTTGCCTTACCATTTCCCCAATAAACCACCTTCCCACAACACACAGTTGTTAATTATTCTTGTGCCAAGGAATAAATTGCTGCTTTGAAACCAAAAAAGATATATATATATATATATATATATATATATATATATATATATATATATATATATATATATATATATATATGTTTCTGTACAAAATGTAACCATTCACACGCAATACTGATTTGCAAATCATGGCACATGGGTGTTAGTTTTTCCATCTCGTAAATATTCCTCACTTTGAGGATGTAGTCTTTCTCAGTAGGTGGGTTCTTTTTTCCAATGTGATGCCAAACAGGTTCTAGCAGCTAATAATAAGAGGTGGGTGATATGCGATAGACCCCTCCAGATCTCCTCTATCTCATCTGCAAGCCGCAGAGAAGCACTAGCGATGGATTCGTGTCCCTACGACATCCCTACAGGTCACTAATCCACCCCTTCGCCTGCTTCCAATATGTTGGAATTCTACCACATCTCAACCACATATACCAGAATGACCCTATTTCCCACAATTCCTCCAGCAGTTGGGGCCTGTAGAGGGTAACATCTTAGAAAGTCTCATGAGGTTGTATTGCGATCTGTGTAATAGTTGTACCCTGTGAATTTTGTATTGACATGATATATACGTCCTGTAGGCTTTCATGCAGAGGGTAAACCGCAGTTTTGTTAGGGAATTCAGCCCAAACGTCTTCCTCCCAAAACCTTTGCGCCCCAACTTCAATGCCGATTTAGCTAGGACAGTGAACAAAGTGAGCAGGGACAGTCGGGAGCGGTGTTCCACTATTTTTATTTTTTTCTGTTTACAATTCCTCTACTTTTTATGACCATATTCAACATTCTATACCGAGGATGTGTCCATTCATGTCCTTGTGCAAGTGTAAAGTTGTAATAGGAGCCTTTGTTACTAGTTACTTAGACTACTGCAATGCCCTGGCCGCAACAGCTTGTCACATTTGCACTATGCTACTGCCTACCCTCTCCCCTGCAGAGACCACAGTTCCACTACTTTTTTCAGTGCATTTCTACCACTGAGCTAGGATTAGATTCTGATACAACTGAGTTATGAGGCCCCTTGGGCCCTTATGGGTGTCTAATACTTTCCTCCTCAGGACTTTCACCCATTTTGAATCTTGAGACCTCCCTTTAAATGGAGGTACATGGAAACAGACAACTTCCCCATATTTAACTCCTCCTCTAATTGTTGAAGCGAGATGAAATGTGCCCATACCATAGTTGCCCAACTTTCTCCAACCTATCCTTGAGCCACTGCTGGAACCTTAGTGGGTCCTCAATGCTGAATGCTTGAATTCTTGCCCCTTTCCAGAGTTCCCATAGAGTACCTAGAATGCCGTGCTTTCTAATCCTCTTCGAGAGCCTATTTTCCAGGGCCCACAACCACTTGCCTACCGTCAGTGGAGCCATCACCTCGGGAGGATAGCTCAGGGGCAACGCGCGAGGATAGCTCAGGGGAAACACGCTCGCGCTCGCCTTAGAATGAAGATGACGTGGAACAACACAGGTTCGATCCCCGGGTCAGTGCTTAGAAACCTCTGGATATTAAGCACGTTATAAATAACCAATTACAATCAGCTACAATCAATCAGCTCATTTCCCCAAAACACCCACTGTTTTTCCTTATCCATTCACAAGTGAGCTACCAGAACCCTCAATTGGAATGCCCTGTAGTAGCTCTCTATGTCTGGAAGTCCCACACCCCACTCTTCTATTGGAAGAATCAAGGTTTGGTAGGTGATTCGCTATATTTTCCCTTGCCACAGAAATTTCAAGATCCTAGACTGCAGATCTATGAATACGTCCCTGGCACCTTTGCTGGATGACTGGAAATTGAACTACATCCACAAATCCCCATGCATGCTGCGGTCTAACACCTGCTAGTATTCCCACCAGCAAAATAACCAATTCAAAGCCATGGAAAGATCTCACTGCACGGCTTCCAACACCTCTGTCCCCTATCCCATACCCCATTTCACGAATGCCCATGGTTTTCACAACTCCGTCAGCTAATCGATCTTGGGTTCTGTCATCTGGACAGAGAGACACTCAGCTATCACTGTAACAACCCACCTAGATACATACTGGCACAAAGGATGCAGGTTACTTGTGACATTAACACATTAACACCTCAGGTTTCTTCACTGCCTCTTCTACTCCCACTAACACTCCTGCCCCTTCAATACCAGAACCATGCACCAAGAGGCAACCAAAATAACACAAGTGTGCTATACAAAGTCACTGTGTATAATATTGCAGTAGATTCACGAAACAAATGAATGTAATCAACCAATACAAAACCTGACAATCTTGAACAAGATCGTCAATAAAAAGGTTGCATTTTATGATGTGTAGTCAAACTTCCTGAGACATTCAAGAAATTGACACCTAAAAGAAAAGGTGTTAGGACTTGACGCCAACATTCCTGGAACATTCATGAAACAGATAGCTAAGTGAACGTTAGCACATTCGGACTCAAAGCCAAAGTTAACAGGGACATTCAAGGAAGTGATACCTAAGAGAAAGTCTGTGACAAACCCAGAGGCAAGACCGAGAGTTCCAAACCACGTGACTTGTGCTTCCAATTAAACCATTGACCTCTACCTTGGGTTTCATGTCATCATTATTGTTAACCTCGTCGCAGCAGCCATTACATCTAACATGTTTGCTATATTCCCTCTAGTGGCTTCAGCAGTGGCTATAGAATGTGGGCGCAGTGAATTAAAAACTGAAAACAAAATAGCGGTGCTAGCCCCTACTATGGCCCCCTCCCCAGTAATACATCATGTCCCATATACTTTGTCCACACATAATGAGATGAGACAGAGACCTTCTTTGAAATTTTGAAAAAACATATCACATTTTATTGCAAAAACACATGGTCGCTTTCTTAGAGTCATCCTGGCGGGTGGTCCCTTCCCTGCTCAGGCCATAGGTATGCCTGGCCTAAAAACATCATCCTTTCCCGGGTGGCTCTGCCAATCCCGTATTACATAGTCCAATTTCCAAACCGGTGAGTCTTTCTCACTTCCATTTCCACTCTTGCGAGAACAGCCCTCCCTGGTATCTGACTGCCAGTTCAGTCACTCCCATTTAGTCAACGGAGCCAACAAGGACACTGCATCAGTTGTTGAGGAGTACCAACCGTGCCTAGTGGAATCAGTGGCAGTTGCCCCCATCCTGGCTAATGCAGCCAGTGGTTATAGACCGCAGCATGCCTCCTTCTCTAGGGCTGCCCTTGTAACTTCGCCTGTGACACAGAAAAAAGAATTACAAACATTGCTACAATCATCTATGAGAAAAATGTTGAACTGGTTCGCAAGCGTCAAACATCAAAACCTGCACAAAATTGAAGAACAAAATTGGCACTGTCTTTAATCGTGGCTAAACTTAGTCCTTTACCTCATTTCTGGAACTACAGCTTGGGTGGGAGGGTGGTTGCTGATGCCTATGCTGGAAGAGAGAGCTGGCCCTCTCAGTCCAAACTATTTAAGTGCCTCCCCAGGCCAGGCTGTTTCCGGCCAGACCATAGGGGGGCACGCACTTCTGCCCTCTCGGTGAGTGGAGGCGAGTCCACGGAGGGGGTGTCTAAAGGGGCGACCCGCTATGCCAGCTGCCCCTCTCATGCCCCTGCTTGGGCTGGTGCATCTGCTTAGCGGGGTTACCCACTACTACGACCCTCTACCCAGTAATACATCATATCCTATATACTTTTTCCACACATAATGAGATGAGACAGAGACCTTCTTTGACATTTTGAAAAAACATATTACATTTTATTGGAAAAACACATGATCTCTTTCTTAGAGTAATCCTAGTGGGTGGTCCCTGCCCTGCTCAGGCCATAGGTATGCCTGGCCTAAAAACATCATCCTTTCCCGGGTGGCTCTGCCAATCCTGTATTACATAGTCCATTTTCCAAACCGGTGAGCCTTTCTCATTTCCATTTCCACTCTTGCGAGAACAGCCCTCCCTGGTATCTGACTGCCAGTTCAGTCACTCCCATTTAGTCAACGGAGCCAACAAGGCCACTGCATCAGTTGTTGAGGAGTCCCAACCATCCCTAGTGGTATCAGTGCCCGTCTCCCCCATCCTGGCTGATGTAGCTAGTGGTTACAGCCCGCGGAAAGACTGCAGCATGCCTCCTTCTCTAGGACCACCCTTGTAACTCCGCCACACTTTGGGGGTGGCCCGCCACGACCCACAATGCCCCCGGAAACCTCATTTACATCTCTCATACTCACCATCAAACTATGTACATCCTGCCTTTGACATCACTCGCTGCAGCACCAAGTTGAAGGTAACCTTCTCGGCATCGGACAGATGAACCCCATCTTTAGCAAAGTTTGCCGGGTCTCTATCGCACATCAGGTGCCTGGCAAAAGCCAGCCCTTCCTGCTTCATAAATCGTTCCATATTTTTATTGACCCATCTCCTAGACTTTTCCATTGTTGCGTTGGACTCCGCTGCACACCACACACTCCTCTGGAGCATTTCTGGTCATGCTATTTCTGTTTCAGGAAGCATCCGCCCTAAGATTCTGATGCCTTCCTGCATCTCCTTAAGTAACCGACCCCTTCACAAATTAAGCAAGGTCATTATCCCCCTGTGTATTATCAGCATCCTGGGTGCCCCATACTGGCCAGTTGTCTGCGCACCGCGGGGAGGAAAGCGTGCCATCGCATGCACAGTGTGTCCAGCCAGACCAGCTCAGTGTCCTGAAATCCTAAGTGTGCCTCTTGCCTAGGCCCTGCTCGGGCCCTCTTTTCTGCCCGGGCGATGACAGAATGGCCAATGACCCAGACTGTGAGACCCGCTGGAACAGAAACAAAACACCACATGTTATAAAGCACAGTCCTTCCATCCCACCAATTCCCCCGACCCCCAGCTTTCTTCCTTGCACCCTCACCTCCCTGGCGACATGTCCTGCCCTCTCTCCCAGATGTACAGCTTATACCGATCTGACTCCCATCTACCCATCTTATGAATGGCTGACCCCTGCATACCCACCTGAAATGCTGTTGTTGCTGCCCCTATCCTGAACCTATTTGAAGAACACTCTTCCCCATGACATGCTACTGTCTTTAATGTTGCTGCCAACTCCCTGCAGAATTAAAACATGGTCAAAGGGGACGATCCACGTGAACCAGAAGGTACCTACCCCCCGTTGGCCTACCTGATTGATACTGAGAGGGTAACCAGGTGGGGCAACTGTCCTGAACCGCCGCCCTGTATAACATCACTTTAAACGTATAAACAGGGACGTCATGTGGGGGTCAACAGGGGTCGCAAATGCGAACCCTGCGGTCTCCCTTGCTACCCCTAAAAAAAGAAATAAAATAAAAAAAATATTTTTTTTTTTTACATTGAAGCTCCTGGTCTGTGGCCACTGCCATGTGGCACTTTGTTTCTGGGGAGGCTGGAATTTAATTGAGGCCTCTTTAAAAAAAAAAATAAAACAGGGGGGTTCCTCAAGTGTAACACTTTGAGCAGTGACCCTAAATAAGAAAGAATAGGAATAACAAAAAAAAAGATTTCTGGAATTCTATACAATAATTGCTAGACTCATTAAAGGGGGAAAGGTCATGTTCTATGGCCTCCCATGATGTCACTTCGGGGTGGGGTCAAATGACATCACTCAGAGGCCAAGGGCCATGAGATGTCACTTCTGCTACCCCTGGCATTTTGGTGAAATGACATCCCTGTGCATAAACCACAATTCCAAATAGATTTTAACGTATCCAGTGGAGACGCAAACATAGTTGTGGTAGTGTGAGAGAAAAGACAGAGTTTGACACTAGTTAGATGTTGGTGTGTCCCAGCAGTCTGCGGAATGGGCATCCTAGCTGGGAACAGTGCTCTTTATTGTATATTTAGCTGTTTTTTCTGAACCAGTTTGTATTTTATTCTGCTTTTATCCATACCATTTTTCAAATACCTAATATACATTGTGCAGTCAAAAATGGTCCTAATTTAATGGTAAGAATATTAACAGGTGAGCATAATGCAGTGTGCGCGTCATTGATAATGTTGTGCATGATTAATACATTAACAGCCACAGCTACTGTACTCTTGTCAGCCCCCAGGCCATTCTGCAGCACCACCGGCTGGGACCCCCTCTGTGTCACACCTCAGGGATTTTCTGTCGAAATATTGATATGACACTCGCTAGCTAATGTACACACTTCCCCGCCACTCTCTAAAATTAATTAGCTGCTGAAAGCAAAGATGGCTGCTTCCGCCCTCTTCTCCTAAGGCACCGGCAGCCGCTTGCAAGGCCCGTGACTGGATTTACATCTTGAATATGGATTCCCCCTCCTATCAGGTTCCCGCTGAACTTGCGAGGCAGTTCCTACAGGAAGTATCAAGTGCGTGCCCTGGTATCAGGGTGGGCCTGCGTTGGGTTACACTCTGACAGTGACAGCGCTGCTGCCCCGAGCTTTCCATGGTCGGCCACCTGATTTGGCAGCCCCTCAACGTTTTGACTAACTGTATGCCTGCCTCAGCCCACCGACTGGTGCAGCCTGGGCGCTTGTGACAGATGGAGGCAGCAGGTGGAACAGAATGCCAAAATAACGAGGACAGGGCCCAGGCCTTTGACGTTAATCCAGATCAAGTGACGCTGCGCAGTGCGGCTCCAAATGGAGCCTTAAAGTGATACTAATTGGTCATGTTGCATTCTTGCAGTGTGCGTAGTTAAGCATACACGTGTTGGTGAGCTTAAAATATGTAGTTCGGAAGTTGTTCGGGCAGAGTTCAGGATATGGCACGTGGGTTAAATCACTTCATAGCAGTGGCACCGACTACCGGGGCAGTTTCTAGTAGGGTGGTCAAGTTTACAAAATGGTTCAGAGGACTCTCTGGGCGCGGAGGCGCATCAGAAGCAGTCTGTTGTGCGCCTGGTTACCGTACAACATAATTCGCGCCCTTTTCTCCTCCTATATCCGAATTTAATGTTAACATTAATTGCATAGGCATTTTAACACACGTACAACACGAAATAAAACTTAACAGGCCTGTAGGACTGTTATGCATACATGGCACTGACCTGTTAGATTTTTCTCCATGGCCCGCCCTGCGATTTCCTAGGCCCTGTGCAGCAAAAAGCACGCAGACCCCTGAATTTACCTTTTAATTGACATCATCAGAAAAGACATCAGAGAAAATAACATTGGCAAGCATCTCATCAGAATTTAATACTCTAAGGAAGGAATTGGGCTGGAACAACATGGAGCAAAGACAAATATTGTGTTGCTGGAGCTGCGGAGCACCGTTCTGTGTAGATCCAAATGACATAAGAAACTACTGACAATATACACATTGTTATAGAAATACGTATAGCAAAAATAATATGATTATAGCTTTAATTTTCCTCAACCTAAATGGAAAATTACAGTTGCAGCCTGTAAAGGTACGTGAACTTAAACACATCTAATTGGGGTTTTAACCCTGTATCTACAGGTAAATAAAATGCAATGCGAAGTCATCTGCATGGGCCGCTATTCCACACAGCATGCAGTGTTATGCTCACCTCCCATGTAATCACCCACCATTTTCCCCTCTTAAGGAACATCAGTCCTTTCCCAGGCACCGCGTGTCTGAGCCATCAACCACCAACAGCATGTAGCCTAATGGTTTGTCGAAACAAAATGAGACTTCATCAGGAGCAGTTGCGCTTCCCTGCGATTTGAACTATCACACGAAAAAGTGTGGGTCTAAGCTGGGAAGGATTTAGAGAGCTTATCCTGCTGCTAGGCAGCCAAGTCAGGACTGTCACACGTCCTGGGCAGGCTGTGTGTGGGGCGGAGGACACAGCACACTAAATTGGGACAGTTCCACAAAATACAGGACAGTTGGCCACTCTCATTTCTAGACAATTTAGCGCACATGGCGAAATACTGAAATGCTCCCCCTCATACCGCAAAGTCTGCCCCATCATTATAAAATCAAAGCCATGTAAACAAAAAAATCAAAGAAATGTAAACAAAAAATCAATGCAATGTAAACAAAGGCTTCTCACTTCTAATTAAAGTACTTACAAATACAAGGAATTGACAGAAAAGGAGGCAACAATATTGCAAAAAATATTTTCCATAATCTCGTGTATATGGCTATTATCTGAACATTCTTATAAAAAGAAATGTTTTATTGTGATTTAGTTTACAAAGAAAAACCTTACATAAAGTATAACATGAAATATCAGAATTCAGAAAAAGAAATGTAAATATAACCAACATTTCATTTGCTAAGGTAACAATTAATCAAGGCAAGTTAAAATAATAGGGGTAATAGCATCTATTGTCTGAATCCAGTCCTGTCTAGAAAGTTTCATTTTTGCCCCACCAGAGCGATTTAGAAGTTCCTCTGCAGAAGAACCAATAGAGACAATCAGTTCCTGCATCCTTTTAACACAGGCATTCATAGAATGAGCGTTTTTATCCCCAGCCACCTCGCTTAAATCACAGTACAATGAATTCACTGCTGGCCTCATGAACTTTGAATAATTTAATAATTCTCTCCACAAATAACGAGCTTGTAATGATGTAAGAGCCAGCTCATGGCAGATTACTGCATTGGGAACTGACGGGGCAAGGCTAAGGACCTCCTTCCGCAACTGCCCTTGCATGACATTGAAGTGATTTCATAACTCCATGAGGGATATATTTAACCCATGTAACAGGACTGACCCAATCTTCATTAAGCAATTGTGAAGCGCTGGAAGAAGAGAGAATCTGCACACACATGACAGTAGGCGTTTCATATGCGAGACGAGTGGACAGAGCTTGACCCACAAGGGGTCCCTCCACATAAGCAATGAGGAGGCATTTGATAAGATTGTAGCCCAGGGACTTCATAGGTGGAACACGCTCTATCCTCTCATCTCCCAACACCCACGTCATCACCTCAGGTCTGGTAGCTTTGGGGAATATAACAATTTTGGATTTGGTGCCATTGGCATGAAGATTGTTCTTACCAGCATATTGGAAAAATAAATCCATCTTCGCTGCAATACAACTGGAGTACGATCGAAGAAAATCACATCATCTGCAAAGGAAAGCCAGTGCAGTTTCAGCTTGCCTATTTTCGTAAGGTAAATAGTTTCCGCCTGCCACAACGCCTCTATATCAGACAGATATGTGTTAAATAGTGTGGGGGCTAAGATACAACCCTGTTTAAGTCCAACCCAAGAAGGGAAAGATCTTGAAAGCTCACCGTATTGGTTTAGACAGATCTTTATGAAGGTGTTCCTATGCAATAAGGCAATAAACTGAACCAGTTTTAATGGTACTTTGCTTCTTAACAGTTTAGTCCAAAGGATTTCACAGATGAATGTGTTGAAAACTGAGGTCATGTCCAATGATGCCAAGTAGACTGGACCGATGTTACTATGCTTGATAGTATGGAGCAGATGCGTTAGTACAGTTGCATTCAAAGGTGTACCCGTATTCTGTCGAAAGCCCACTTGATATTTTGACAAGACAGAGAATTTGTCCACAATCAGGTTCAAATCTCTCAATGGGAGAATAGAAAAGACCTTGGTAATTGCATCAATAAGAGGAATGAGCCTGTAGTTTGTTGGTAAGCTCGGATCACCCTTCTTATACACCAGAATTATAATCAATGTGCGCCATAACAATGGTATGATGCAAGTCTTGTGCACTCAAGAAGGGGATCCAGCGTGATGGAGATTTTTTTATAGCAAACAGTGGTATACCATCCAGACGAGAGGCCCTGGATGGTCTGAGTTTTGAGATGCCCATTCAACATCCTCCTCTGTCCACGGGTAGGAACCAGAAATAATACAACTATTGGAAGGGTCCTGAAGATCTTGGTAAACACATGACAGTTTAAACGTATCCATACAGAAATCAACCCATATATCCTCTGGTATGGAGTAATTTATAGAGGAACGAGCTTCACTGATGGTGTTATTAATCCTCGCCCAAAATTGACTGCTATTAGACTGCATTAGATGTTTAAGCACATATTCATTGTCCTCCATATATAAGTCCATCTTAAGGGATTTGGCCAGGTTTCTATAGCGTTGACAGATTAAATTATTTTCTTTATGATACTCCGTCAGGGATAACCCCCTATCACAGACCCCTTTTATTTTTTTCCATTTGACCCTCTTGGAGGCCACAATTTTTTCATCAAATTGATGTAAGTATTTGATCTTACTACCGCCTATCCCCATTAATAGTTGATTTTGGGTAGTCCGTTTGAGGCAGATGTTTAAACTTTCATTACATTTTGCCACCATCCCAGTATCATATTCCACTTAAGTCTATGACCTCCCCCTCGAGTATGACACATGCCAGAATGAGAAACTGTTCATAAGCCTCATGGAGAAAGCCAACTGTAAAATATGGGACACAATGATCCCCTACTTTGGGATCCACAAGTTTAAGAGAACCACACGAGGTAGGCCTATATATATTACATGGCCACAGTAGTGGCCATGTAGTTATGGTTAAGTTGCTGTTTCCATGGGAAGAGCACTTTTTGGGTGGCTTATAACTTCGCTCCCCCTGGACGAATCCTCACCAAACTTTGCAAAAAAAGTATATGGCCCACTCTGAATTTCTTTGCAACGTTTGGTGAGGTTTGGTCCAGGGGGGGCAAAGTTATAGGGGGGTCCCAGAATTTCTTTTTTTCCCATAGACATAATGGGAAAAAACTTTGCTCACGCCTACAGCCCAAACCGCTGGATGGATTTACACCAAATTTGCGGCAGGAGCGGCGGATTGGTCCCGAAAGCGTGCTTTTTTTTTATTTGGTGTAAATCCGTCCAGTAGTTTCTTTTTAATTGACCAAAATGCAAAGCAAAAAAATTTGTGATATCTATGTCCGGTCCGCGGCTCACTTCCCTGTTCGGTCCGCGGACTGGCCTCTGATTGGCTGTGCTGTCTGCGGACTGGCCTCTGATTGGCCGAAAAATTCACTGACTTTTGCGTGGTCCACGAACACCGGGACGCGTCCGCTGATTGGATGGTGAGAAAATGTGAAATGCGTCTGTTTTCTTGAAATGCCCGCCATCTTGGATTTGCAGACTTTTTTGGGGTCTGCGAACGGCACAGTGAATTTTTTTTTTTTTTAAAGCAGCATTTCACTTTTCAAACTCAACAAACAATCTCTGGGGCGGTGGGAATGGGGATGGGATGGGATATGGCCATAAGAAGCCAAAAAACGGGTTCTTTCACCCCCGAAAGTCCGCGAGCACTCCAGATGTCCTGGGACAGTCCTGTGGTGTTCGCAAAGACTCCAGATGCCCTGGGACAGTCCTCTGGTGTTCGCGAACACCCCAGATGTCCTGGGGCAGTTCTGTGGTGTTCGCGGACACCTCAGATGTCCTAGGACATCTGTACCTATTTCTGCATCACAGGGTTGGGGAAAAGCATTTTTTGGATGGCTTATAACTTTTGCGCCACTCAGTGAAACTGCATGTCATTTTGTAATTTTATTCTAGGACTAATCCTGAATGGTTTTGCAAAGTTTTGTGGGATTCTGTCAAGAGGGAGCAAAATTAGAGGGGGTGTCCCAAAATATTGTAAAGGCAGATAAATGTGGTGTCATGTGACGAATCTGCACATTTGGCAAAATGATTTTGGAATTTTGGATCTAGATATAAATGGTTTTCTAAAGTTTGGTGGGATTTTCTCAAGAGGGGGCGAAATTAGAGGGGCGGTCTCAACATTTTTAGATGGCTTATAACTTTTTGCTATTTGACGAATGTGGACACAAGTTTTGACAAAGATTATAGACCCAACCTTCAATGTTTGTGTAAAGACTGAATGGATTTTGTCAAGTGGGAACTAAGTTATATGACTATTGTATGTACATATATTTTGACACTTTTAAAAAAATAAAACATGGGCGGGTTTCGAGCAAACTCGTGAGGGGCATTGGCAAGGACATTAAAGCATGGTTTTTCAAATGTGGCCGTGTTTTATTTTTTGACAAGAGTAATAATGTAGGTACAAAAAATAGTCATATACCTTTGGTGACTGAGGTATAGCCTGTGGCCGTGGGCAGTTGCCAGATTGTCTGGGTCATGGCATAAGGTCATGATGCGGATATCTGGCTACTGGCCATGACCGCTAGGGATGAAAAATGGTGTTAAAGTGGCTATGTCTACCTGGGACCGGCAATGTGGTAAAGTTATTCGAAGGTAGGATAGATTTGAAAGGGAAAAAAGTGTTTGTGGTAATATGTTCATAGGGTTTTGCAGGCTGCCGTGGCAAGGGAAGAGGGGCTGTGTACGGAGCTCTGCCTTCTCTTTCCATGTTGGCTGTCTTGGAAAAGGATTTTCCTTCCTACAGCGGGACGCCGAAGGCGACCCGCTGTAGGAAGAATAATCCTTCCATTTTACAGCGGGACGCCACAGGCGTCCCGCTATAGGAAGAAAAATCTATGTTATAGCAGCCTGGGTTCCCGCTTTGGGAACCAGGGGTGCTAATGGCCTTTATCCCCCATTTCAGGGGCTGCAATGGATGATAATGGTCTGTAGCCCTCCTTATTTATTTATTTATTTATTTATAACGCACCAATGCCCGCAGACATCAGGCTGTGTGGTTACAGTATTTGTTAAAGAAGATGTGGTGGAGGAAGTTCTATTTTTTATCTGTGAAAGGTGGTTCCTAAAGGAACATTCATTTTATTGTTTTTGGATGGGAAATGAGGGAAGAGGCACCAAACACTACTATGGAGGGGCAGGTGGACAGGGGAAAATGTTGCGCGTGTGTTATTTCTAATGTGGGCTGCAGTGTTTCTCATGCTCCTTGATTAAAGCAGTGGTGGTGTCTCTTGGAGAGGAGGGATGGCATTAGCTGATTCCATTTTAAGAGAAATAGCAGTTTTGCTAAAAGTATGTACTGTGTACTAGATTCCCAATGGATGAGTAGGAATAGGTGTTGGAGCTGTACAAGCGAAATTTTAAGTTGAAAGTTCCTAGATCAGTAGAAAATGCAGTTCCGAACTGTCCGCGAAGGATGGACCTTATTGTGAAGTGCGGACGGGTTCTTGGACACGTCATCATGCTGCGCGCTAGCGTATGATCATGTGGCACTGTCTGGAAGGTCCGCAATGAAGTCAGATGTTCGAAGACATCTACGGATGCAAAACTAGTTGAAATAGTTGCAGAAAGTGTATAGAAGTGTTAAAAATGATTCTAGAAGGTGGGAAATGGCAGAGTTTTAAGGTGACACTTTGTAAATTCGACACAAAATTGTTATATTTGGTAAGTATGATATTAGTAAGTTGTAGGAAAATAACATGCACTAATAAAAACCTATGAAATTCAATGAAAACACTTTGTTAAGGGGATGTTATGGTTAAGTTGCACTAATAAAAAAAACTTTGTTAAAGGGATGTTATGGTTAAGTTGGACTAATGAAAACCTATGAAATTCGCTGAAAAATCTTTGTTAAAGGGACATTATGGTTAAGTTGCACTAATAAAAACCTATGAAATTCAATGAAAAAACTTTGTTAAGGGGAAGTTATGGTTAAGTTGCACTAATAAAAACCAATGAAATTCACTGAAAAAACGTTGTTAAAGGGACGTTATGGTTAAGTTGGACTCATAAAAACCTATGAAATTCAATGAAAAAACTTTGTTAAGAGTACGTTATGGTTAAGTTGCGCTACTAAAAACCAATGAAATTCACTGAAAAAACGTTGTTAAAGGGACGTTATGCTTAAGTTGGACTAATAAAAACCTATGAAATTCACTGAAAAAACTTTGTTAAAGGGACATTATGGTTAAGTTGCACTAATAAAAACCTATGAAATTCAATGAAAAAACTTTGTTAAGGGGAAGTTATGGTTAAGTTGCACTAATAAAAACCAATGAAATTCACTGAAAAAACATTGTTAAAGAGACGTTATGGTTAAGTTGGACTCATAAAAACCTATGAAATTCAATGAAACAACTTTGTTAAAGGGACGTTACGGTTAAGTTGCGCTACTAAAAACCTATGTAATTCAGTAAAAAAACTTTGTTAAAGGGAGGTTATGGTTCCAAGTAAAACAGAAAAAACCCTGAAATTCGCCAGTTATGGTAGGCTAAGCAACCATAACTCGCACCACCACCGTGCACTGCTAAGACTAACACCCAGGACATCAAAGATGACATCACAAATGCCGCTGCCATGTTTTTAGATTTCTTTTTGTTCTTGTTCTTTTTGTTTTTATTAGTTCTTCTTTGGTGGTTTAAGTGAATTATAGGTTTGGATGCGGCTTGATCTGTATTGATATGAATCCCCGACTTTTGTTTAGTTACATTAGGGGCTGTGTTTGAATCCACCCCAGACACAACAGCAATACCACGTCCAGGAGAGTAAAAAAGAACTGGTGATGCCCCTAGATCAGCAATAAAGTCAATCAAAGGTGAAGGTGTATTAAGAGTCTGGGAAATGAGAATAGGGGACTCTGCCCCATCAGAAAGCTGTACCACGCCCACCCCTCCCCCTGACCATATTTACAAATTCAGGCTGATTAATTTTGTAATCGTTTGCTGAATCACTCAGCTTATGTATGGACTCTTCCAATGATGTTAGTTTTTGTGCATTTGATGAAACTATTGACTTAATATCATCGTAGAGTCTCAGCATTGACTCCAGGACCAGATGAAGGGCGGAGATAGAGGCTGGTCCCAAAGAGTCCATTCTAGGAATAATATTGGACTGCCTCCTTTATCCATATTTCTTGGGGTCAAGTATTCAGGATCAATATGGCTCTGAAAAAAAGGTTCCTGTGGATTCCCCCTATGATTACAAGGGACATCTCCCAACCCTTGTGCACCCAACACTGTTGTCTCATCCACGGAGGCAAGATTGGTAACTTCAATGTACCTGCACAATTGTATAAAGGGTGCATCCAAATAACTGAGTGGTCCAAACTTGGTGGAAAACTTTGGTCAAAAGGGACAATTGGGCCAGTGATGGGGTGTGTTATCGCTGTATTGCAGGCAGTATAGACTCTCTGTCCTCTCTAAGAAGAGAGCCTACATCCAAGCCCACGTCTCTGCGGCATCTAAATACTCGGTCGAACTTTCAAAATCTGCAAGGAGCTGGCCAATCCTGTTGCAGTCTCTACCTCTCCTGTTGCTTCCCAGGCCCTCTGCATGGGCTTGGCTTCTTATTTCACCACTAAAACTCAGGACATCCTGTCCACCCTCTCTTCCTCTTTCTCCTCCTCGACCACTTCTGGCCCATCTGTGGCCATTTCTCCTCCTCCTTTCTCCTCCTTTCCCTTGTTCACCCCTGATGATATTTCTAGACAAGTCCGATCTATGAAAGTCTCATCGAAGCAGGTTCTCCCCTGCTCACCCAGAACCATCAACAACCACATCGACTCCCTTGCTCCAGCCTTGGCCAATTTCTGCAATAACTCTTCTGCCACTGGAACTTTCCCCTCCCCCTTAAGCACTCCCTTGTGCACCCCCTTCTAAAGAAGCCTTCTGCTGATGCTTCCTCTCTGGCTAACTATCGCACGATCTCCACCACTCCTTTCCTGGGCAAACTCCTGGAAAAACTGGTCATCTCCCAGTTTAAACTGCATACTGAATCTGTTGGTTGTCTCCTCAACCACAGCCTGGCTTCAGAGATGCCAGAAGCACAGAAACTGCTCTCCTGAACACCTGTGAAGAGACGCTCTCTAATCCCAACTGTAAACTGCCTTCTGTCCTCATTCTCCTCGATCTACCCTCGACTTTTGATGCGGTCAACAATGCCATCCTGCTCAATTGCCTCTGTGACAACCTAGGTATAACTGATGAGGCCCTGGCCTGGTTGATCACCTTTCTCACTGACTGACCCTCTCAGGTCCAGCTTGGATCTTTCCTCTCTTCTAGCTCTCTCTCTACTTGTGGTGTTTGTTCCCCAGGGGTCTAACCTTTCTCCCTGGCTTTTCAACCACTAACTGGCACCGCTTGCCCACTGCATCGCTACTTTCTGCTCCAATTTTCAGTGTTATGCGGATGACACCCAGCTCTCTTTCAGGCTCCCCTCAGCCACTTCTGCTCCTTCTCTTTCTCTCATACCAAATTGTCTGGCCGCCATTCGGGAAGGGTTTGCCGCCAATGAGATCATTGGTGCCTTAATGAGAACCTTAATGCCAGTAAGACTGAGATCCTCATCATCGGGACACCTGCTCCCTCCTTTCCTCTCTCTCTCTGGCTGCCCACTCTGGGCCCTCTTCCTGCTCCTTCCTGTGAGGCTAAGAACCTTGGTGTCATCTTTGACTCCACCCTCTCCGTCTCTCTTCACATCTCTGACGTCTCTAAGAAGTCAAACTATCAACAGCAGCTCCTCAGAGGTATTCTTCCTTTTCTCACTTTCCCCCAGAAGTTCACTGACTCCAGAGCCCCGGTCCTCTCTAGGCTGGACTGCTGCAACAACCTCTTTGTAAATCTGCCTGTCTCTACTCTTCAACCTGTACAACTTATCCAGAACAGGCCTGCAAGACTTATCCTTGGCCTCAAACTATCCCTCCAGCTCTGAACTCTCTTCACTGGCTCCCTCTGGCTGCAAGCATCAAGTTCAAGACCCCCTGCATCGGCCACAAGGCTTTCTCGGGCATGGGAGTGCACTACCTCCAACTTTCTCTTCCTAAACATCTTCCTTCTCGAGCTCTCCACACATCCACCTCCAACTCTCTGTAGGTCAGACGTTTGTCCAAGCAGAGAGTGGGGGGCAGATCTCTCCCCTCGGCTGGGGCCTCCCTCTGAAACAGCCTCCCTACCTCTCACAAACTTGAGCAGAACCACCTCCGGTTCCAGAAGCAACTCAAGACCTTCCTTTTCACTTCCGCTTTCTATATTCCTCTCCCCTGCTGATGTCCCTTACTGCTCTGTACACTGGTCACCTGGCTACCCTCTGAACTCGGACCCAGGCTCCTGCATGTCCAGTTGCCCTTTCACTGCCTTCAGGCTCCCCCAGCACTTAAGGGGCTGTATCTGCAACCTTACACTCCCTTCTCTCTGCACTTATGAGCCACCCTCTGGCTGCACTTATTGAGTTACCTGCACTTCTCCCTTCCCATCCCCCATGGCACTTCTCCCATCGCTCTTCCCTGCACTTGCTCGATCTGAATGACACAAGGCCGACTAAGATCGTTGTATTGTCCTCCCTTTGTTTCCCACTCCTTGGGCCTCATTCCGAGGCTGGAGCTATCCATGGAGTAAAGAGCACCATGGTAAGCAACCATGGAGCTATTTACTCCATGGAAATCCGGCATGGTGAATGGAGTAATTACCGGTCCATTCCAAGGTTGGAGGGACCGGTAAGTCCCCATTCACCATACCGGTTCCCCATCCCCATTCCTGCCCCCATAGGGCTCAATGGGAATGGGGAAGGAGTAAATTACGGCACCGTAAATTACGGTGCCGTAATTTACTCCAAGGTCCCTTTGCGGGTTGGATTTTTAACGCCTGCTAAAAGCAGGCGTTAAATGCCAACCCGCAAAAGGGAACTCGGAATATGGTGGTAAGTGTTAACGGTCACCGTTGCCATTAACGGTGACCGTTAACCCTTACCTCCAGCCTCGGAATGAGGCCCCTTGTCTTGTCGCGCCTAGAAACACTTGGGTACAGGCGCGTTATAAATATCCTATCATACCAAATACTTTTCAGGATTTCCGTTTGTAATGGGGTCCTCTCTGGCAATAACCTGTACAACAACCTGCGCACCGAAAAAACCCTCTATGTTGGCTCCCATTGTAGGCAAGCCACGCACAGTTTGTGCTATTCCAGAACTAATTTCAAGACACACAGCAGGAGAAGGCATTAGATTAGTGTCTTTGGTGGGGCGAACTTGAGGTTCTTGTCGTGTCGACTTTCCACCAGCCCGCATTTTTACTTCGAATGGTTGTTGCCATAATTAAAATGGCCTCTCCCTGCAAGTATCAACAAGTGTGTTGGCAACGTTGGTCAAAGCATTTACTATATCAGGGTGCAGGCTATAAAACCAATATCCAATTTGGATTCTCACTCCCAGCTCTCCTGAAAACAATGGATGCCTCAATTCTTTAAAAGAAAAGGGCTATGGGCATATATCATGCACCCACAAGGCAATGCTAGGGTATGCAGTTGGCAAGGCCACCACTCGCCGCCCAGCTCCGCGGTAAAGCCCAGATAAAGCTAATGTGGAGAACGAAATAATAAATAAATAGATTAACACTCTGCTGGGTGCTGCCGCTTTAGACCTCAAAACCTCAAACCTCACCCATCATTCAATGTCCACGGAAGGCGGGCCATCGTCAATGGACCCGTCCGTAACAGAAACTGCAAGAATGGGCGCCACACAGTTTTTCGGTCCTTCGAGCCTAAGGTCCTACGCACTTTGAAGACCACCAGAGGTGAGCAGCAGAGACTAGAGGACCTATGCATGGGAAATCTGGGCTGCTCTCCAACTTGCAAATTCTCAATGCAGCCGCTTTCGACCTTGTCTAAACAGTGCACAGCCGCCTATATTTCTCTGTTTCAAAAGCGTGTATTGCTGCTGTACAATCTTATTTTCCTGATCATGTTGCTCTGTATCGAAAGCTCATCAACAATAAAAGACCATACATATGTAATACGCCATGTGTGAATTTTTTATTTCAATAGCACACGCTGCTAACTGAATCACGTGCAGGGACCTCCAGTTTTTGCAACTAAGGCAAAGTGACATTAAGTGATTTGCCCAGGAACACACAACACGTTTAAGAGGTGAAGCCATGCCTTAAGCCCAGCCTTAAGTTCAGGAACGTGACCACATTTCTCCCTAGTGCTAGTTTGTACAAATACGTGTTAACAGTGCTGGAGGTCATGGTAGCACACAGCATGCAGCACGTATGCACCCCTCTTTCATATAATCACCCACCCATTAGCTCTTCTTAAGGGAGATGCCACTCCAATGACACACTCAATGCTGTCTTTCCAGCTGCCTACCACTACTCGCTTGCCTTTTGATAATCTTGCTGATAGCACAGGGAAGGGATACATTTAAAATACGTGTCACAGCTTTGTCAGCAGAGACTTGTGCTGCTGTTTGTCTCTGTGCTTCAAATGCAAAGTGGAAAAATGAAAAAGAGGAGCAGAGCTCTCCTGTCGGTGGACGGGCTGAGCTGTGCAAGGCTTAGGTGTACGCCGCATTAGCAGCGGCACGCACTGCTCCTGGGGGTCCAGCTCGGAGGGAATGGGGAAGCCCTGGGACCAGAGCTAGGAGTTGGAAGGGGGCACGAGGGGGTGGAGCCGCAGGGCGGGAGAAGGAATGTTTGGGGGCGGGGTGTTAACCTGCAAAGGGCAGGGCGTGGTAAGGTTTAAATAGGTTGCCCAGGAGCAACTGATCCTCTTTCGCAGGTATGAGGTTGGGATGAAGTAACCCACCCGCCCACACCAGGAACGAAGTTGATAAGATGTAATAATGTTTTGCAATAATGGTGATGTGTTTTGTCATATGCATTACAGAGCCGTCGCAGTGGAGGTACATGGTGTGTTCAGGCTGGAATTTCTGCCCGGGACCACAAGTGACTGTGCCGTCACAACGTTAAGGCAGCAGCACTGGGGGCTTCACCTCTGGGAAGCCATAGGTCATGCGGAAGGGAAGGGGGCGGGAAAGCTAGCAGCACAAGCGGGGTGGGTGCAAGTAAAGCGAGGGGAAAACAAGGATTATGGGGAGTTGGGCCTGTGCTGAACAACTTGTAAAAAAATTTGGAGAAGAGGGCAGGAAATCTAGCAAACAAAGGAAACGGTATGGGGAAGGGAAGTTGTGGATGGAGGAGGTCAGGTGGACAGGGAAAATGGAAACTGCTAACATTAAGCTGTTGGGGGAATCCAACAAGAAGGTCTGGGAAACCAAGTGAGGGTGTTAGAGGTCAGGAGATCTGGTAAACTTAGTAAATGGATGGTAAGGGGGAAGGCTATCGGAAACCAAGGAATTAGGTACGATGGCTGGATACCTGGGAAACCTAGTATGGTGTAAGAGGCTGAGGGGCCTAGGAAACCAGGAATAGTGTTACAAGGCGGGAGCCCTGGGAGGACGGAGCAATGGCATAAAGGGTGGAAGACCTGAGAAACAAGCCAGGGCGAAGAGGTGGGGATGGACTGGAAAGTAAGAGCGTTCGGGATGGGAGATCTGGGCAACTATCAAGGACGTAAGAAGTGGGAGACCTGAGAAACTGAGGAAGGGTGTAAGCCATGCAGAAGTTCAGGTAACCCTAGGTGGGGGTACAGTCGTTATAAGGACCCCATGCTCAGCGTAGAACCCTGAGTATGTGTGGTAATGATAATGATAATGATGTGTTATTTATATAGCGCCTTTATCCAAAGCGCTTTACACAGCACATAGTTACATGCAATATCACCCAACCGAAATTGGTAGAAATGGAACACCAGCTGTAAGTTATTTCCTGCCTAATAAAGCAGCTGCAGCCTTTCTGACCCACAAAACATTGTGGCCCTCATTACGACCCTGGCGGAAAGTGACTGACCTGACCGCCATAGCGTAAATAGCGTTTCCGCCATTGCACGACGGAGCAAAGTGCGTCTAATTCCGACCCATCGGGCACGAGCACTACGCCATGGCGGAAGTGCAAAGTCCGCGATGGCGGAAATGTCCCCAAAACGGCCCTCACCGCCGCCGTACGGCGCCCTAGGTGCAATTCCGCCACCCATCATAGCGGTCACCGCAATGAGCGGCAATCGGAAAGTACGGTGACCGTAAATATACGGAAACGGAAGTAAAAACATGGTCCCGGAACGGGAAACAGCACGCCGTACACCTATAAAAACACTATTTCCACACAACCATTAAAAATACTACCCTGAGACTCATCCCAACCCGTCATCCACCCTAGTGAAACCAATAAAAATGGGAAAAGTAGCGAAAAAAGCGTGCGACCGCAAGCGGCAGGTCCACTTCTCCCGTGAGGAACTCACCGTGCTCACAGAGACCCTCCAGGAGAATGCTGCCGTCGTCTTCTCGACGCAAATGACCAGGACGGCACTTGCGAACAAGAAGGCCATATGGGCCCTGGTGGCACAGCGGGTAAGTGCGGTGGGGACCGCACCCCGCAACCCACAGCAATGCAGAAAGCGATGGGACGACTTGCGGATACGCGTACGGAGCATACTTTCTGCCAACCGAAACATTGCCACAGCTACCGGGGGAGGATCGGAATCACCCATCAAGTTGACCCCCTGGGAAGAAATCTGTGCCTCCACCATTGGAATGGAGAGTATAGAGGGAGTCGGAGGGATGGAGAAAGGAGTGCAGACATCCGAAGAATCAGGTAGGTGGGCAAAATAAAACAATGCCAAATCCACAATGTCCAATCATGTGAAGCACCACGTGTCCACATAGTGCAACAGAAACACATGTCCAGGAGAACGTCCACATACATAGGCCTGATAGCGCACTTTAAAAGTCACATTAAATACATAAATAATTAAAAATCCTAAAAACACCCTCTACACGTGCAGCAGGCACACCCTAACTGCAGGCTGCAAAACAACTGCATTCTCAATCCACACAAAAATGAAACCACCTCCAAGGCCCCAACCCAAATCACCCTCAGGTACCACCCCAATGCATGTGATACATTGCCATTCCAATTTCCACAGACCCATTAATAACGCTCGCCCTCCTTTACTCCACCACAGGGTCCGATTCAAACGACGAGCTCCACGACACCCCTACCAGCACACCTGCAAAGAGGGCCAAGACCAACGGCCAAAGACCCTCCACCTCAGCTGCACGGATCAAGACACGGCAGCAGCACAAATCAAGTGGCAGCACACAGGAGGGAACATCAACAGGCACCCCAGCAGCCAGCATGCCCACAACAGCACCACCACAGGTCCCCCCAATGGATGCCACAGAAGGCACTGCTTCTGGTGGCAGCAGCACCATAGGTGACACTGCATTAATGGCAGCATGCTCCGACACAGAAAACGGGGATGTCGAAGTAAGATCCATCCATGACCTGTCTCAATCCCCCTGTTTGTTCCATCCCGTACACCATGAGGATACCACGCAGGGGCACCCACAAGACGACGACTGGCCATCCCCCACAAGCCCTGTGGCAAGGCAACATGAGGTGACCAGCCCCTCTGTGACCCCACCGCAAATGGCCATGGCCCAGCAGAGGCAACAGTCCCTCGACCAGGTGATCGTGCAACAGCAGCAACTGGCCACGCTCCTCAAGGACCATGCTGATGAATGTGGGGGTACTAAGGCAGCCATAGAAACATCAACTGAGACACTTAGGGCAGAAATGGAGAGAAGCACCGAGACACTTAGGGCAGAAATGGAGAGAAGCACCGAGAGCCTGAGAGTACAAATGGAGAGAAGCACCGAGAGCCTGAGAGTACAAATGGAGAGAAGCACCGAGAGCCTGAGGGGGGAACTGCATGCGACGTCCAAAGACGTATGTGCTGAACTTGCCGCTGTGCGCCGTGTGCTCACTGAGCTCTCACAAACCCTTAGGGACATGCATGGACGTGAGCAGGCAGAGACATCATCCGTTGCAAGTTCCGTCCAGGGCAGCCCCCAACGTAGATCTGGGAGGAACCTGCGCTCCACAGGCAGGGGTGCCCCTGATACCCGGAGAGGGGGCTTGCAATAGCGTCTGCCCACTGACTATGAGCATCTTTGGACACTGGTGTTCGGGGGGGAGGTAGGAGGGTGGAGGGGGTGTGTTGGGCTCACTTGGGTGGCGGGTCGATGGGGTGTGTAACATAATTTCACATATGCCATAAACAATGCACGATCATCCAATGAGATGTGTGAACATTGATCTTTGTGTACGAGGCCATAATAGGCGTACAGTCCATATTGTGCATGTTCCAGACACACACAGTGCCACAAGTCCCGTGTCCATGTATCAGCCACCAGGCGTGAGTGCTAGAAGCATGCATCTATGATATGCTGACGAATGTCACGGCCCTCCTGTGCCTCGCAGACTCCTTGAGGTGCTGCCACATCCCCACCCTCATCATGACCATCTTCAGGTGCTTGCAGTTCTGCGTCAGGGGGCATGGGCACATTTCTACGTACGCACATGTTGTGTAGCATGACACATGCCATGACCATCTTTGCAACCTTCTCATGGCGGTACAGGAGTGCCCCGCCAGACCTGCTGAGGAAGCGGAAACGAGTCTTCAGTAGGCCGAATGCCTGTTCTATGACTACACGGGTACGTGAGTGTGCATGGTTGTAGTCCTCCTCATGCTGGTCCTGTGGGTTCCGGAGTGGTGTAAGGAGCCATCTCTTCAGTGGATACCCGGCATCACCTGTATGTGGACAATAAAGGATGTTTGTGGAATGACATTGCTACGTACGCACCCCCCCCCTTCCTGCCAGGTCATTGCCGCATCACATACCCCACATTATCATGCTTGAAATGAGACTCACCGAGTAGCCAGGATCTGTTCCCTGCGTGTCGCTCCATGTAGCGTGGTATTGTAGAGTTCCTCAAGACCATAGAATCATGGGTTGATCCAGGAAATCGGGCACAACAATGTGTAATGATCCTGTTGGAGTCACACACCATTTGTACATTCAGAGAATGAAATTGTTTTCGGTTGCGGTACTGGGCCTCCATGGCATGTGGGACGACCAATTCCACATGGGTGCAGTCGATGGCACCAATGCAACCCGGTATGCCGGCAAGTGCATGGAATCCCACTTTTGTGTTCGTAATTTCCTGCTCCGAGCGTGGTAGAGAGATGTAGTCGTCTGCGTGCCTCAGGAGGGCATCGAGCACTTGCAATAGTGTCCGTGAGAACAGTGGCTGTGAAATGCCATGCAACTGTCCGACTGTGTGCTGGTAGGTGCCTGTGGCCAGGAAGTGGAGTACAGACACCACCTTCAGTAGGGGTGGGATGGCGGTTGGGCTATCTATCATGCTGACAAGGTCAGCCTGTGTCATGTCCACAATGGCGGTTATGGTGTCCCGGTCCAAACGGTAGAGGGTGTGGATCTGCTCATCAGTGAGGTTGAACGGATGTGCTCGGAGGCGTGGGATTGCGGGCTGCCTGCGTGGTGGTAGTGGCTGTGCTGGCGGCCCTTGCTGGCCCTGCCTTGCCCTCCTCCTCCTCCTGCGTCTCCTCTGTGCGGCCGGTTGTTGTTGTAGTTGGTGTTCGTCTTCTTCTTGAAGTTGGAGTACTTGCAGTGCTATCAGGTCCCCCAGGGCCAACATCGCTAGTCCTGCCGGTAGCATTTCGGAGTGGGTGTGGTTGTGGGAGGGGGTTGGGTGTGCAATTTATGTGTTTTCAGGCTGTATTGCCTCCACCTGTGGTGATTCATTCCACCTGTGCAAGCTGCTATCCCCTTTGGGCGAGCACGTCCCGCACACAACGCTGCAATTCGACGAATGGCATCTTGCTATTACAATCATGTATTTGTTCCCGATGGCAGTGAAATATTGGTTCATATGTTCATTCTGCTATGGTCCCATTGTTTCACATACTATCTTTGCAGTCGCGAACAAAGTTGTGAAGGGTCAGTGGAATGTAGTACTCGATTAACGGTGGACCCTCATGCAGCACTGTACCGAGGTTCACCGACGGGCGGGGCGTCCCATTTGTGAGTGAAGCCAGTTGCCATTTTCACACACTGCCGCACTAGATGGATGAATTTGTGTTTTCAAGCGGTCACAGATGCCTTTTCGGCGTGATGTTGCAAATGAGGAATTCGAAGGACAGCGCTTTCGGTTTTCAGCTAGCGGCGAGGAGATGCCCACAGGTCTGACTGCAAATATAACGTTCTATTGTTTATTGTCCTTGGGACAGGGGCCATGGCGAGAATGCAATGATTGATATGAATAGTATGGGATGCGCAATAGCGTAGTGGACGATGAGGCCGGACGTTCCCAAATACATGTTACTTCACAACACTGGAATTACGGGCTGGAGCACAGTGGATTTTGCAGACTGCATTACGCACAGACTCAATGGAAATTTCACATGTTATGTGAGTATGAAATCAGGCGTTTTCATTACGGGATGAGGGAATGATGTATGGATGCATGGACAGATGATTTAATACGGAGTTTGCCATGTACAGGGCTTTTTGGAATCTGTCCACCTCCCCTGCGCTATGTGATGCAGAGCTGCCATAGTGGGACCATCGTCTATCTGGCCTTGTTGAACCCTCCCTGTCTCGACGCGCCTTCAGACACTTGTGTCTATGCACGTTACTAATCCCATCTAATGGATTCTGTTTTAACAGACGCATGCACAAAAACACTCGTTCGTAATAGTGTATTCACCTCGATATATATAGTTATGATTCGCAAGTGGTTTTTGGGTGGGTATAATCCTTTGGAGTGGGCTAGCATGCATATGGCTGTGGATTTAGTGTGATCATTGAAGTGAGTAATTCAAATGAAGTTCTGATGGCCATACTATTCTTTTTCATTTCATTTGGGTGACAGGTATCTCCTCCCCTTTTGCCACTGCCATCTGTATGCCACTCCTGCAGATGGATTTTACTCCCGACACCTGCTGCTTCGTGTTAATCAGTGGAGCACCATTACGATCTTATGGGACGATCGCCAATGGGCCACATGCCCTTACGCAGTACTAGTGGCTAGGAGCAACATTTCGGCCTTTCAGCTGGACTAGTGCCTACCTAATGGGACGGCCCTGCGGTTCTAGGCGCTTCCATGTTGCCTTTTTGAACGTGAATGTAGCCCCTGTGTACCATGAAGGAACAGGGCGTCACACAAGAAGAAGCTGGTCATTTATTGCGGATGCAGCCCACGATGATGAAATATATTTTGGAGTTCATGACCTAATGGCTGTATGGGCTTGGTGATTTTGTTGTGCATTAAATTTCTATTCTGATATGAACCGTGTAGCGTTCTTCTTTGCAAGTGATGTAGCATATTCCTATTTGTGGAGCGATGTATTGTGAGGAGATCTGCATTGGGTTCCAGCTTCGGAGTATAGTTGCGTGGTACTGTACTGGGCGCGTTTGCCTACGAAGCCCAGTGAGGTCAGGGATAGGGGCTGCCATTATGACTGTTTTAATGATGTCATGCTCAGGGGCGGGGGATGAACTTTTGTGTAACAGATGCCGGTCAGCCAGGTGGATTGGTGGAATGATGTGATTATCAGAATATGGCTGGTCACAGGTGCCTGTGTTTGCGTGCGTTTCTTGGAGGGAGACTGAGGTCATGTCCATTTGAATGGCTTCTGTATTCGTGCCATCTGTGCCCTGCAGCTCCCATTGGCCCCTCTTGAGATGGGCCTGGCTGCTCAGTCACTCTGCCAACTTGTGTGGTGCATGCTTATGCTGATGGTTGGTTTGTTTACTGGCAGGAGTACAGGGCTGGTGCAGTCTCACTCAGGATACTGCTTTGATTGTTGCCTTACACTGGTGTCAGTCGATGAGGGGGCCTGTTTTTGTTTGTCTCATTTTTCTGTTCATGTTGCTGGACTTGGCCCTTCACATGCCTGTGCTGCATCAGTGCGGCAATGGTGCCATGGCAAATATGGATGGCCACTCACAAGGCACTTGGAGCCCCTAGATTCATTTGTTCGTTGGCAGGCATGGATGACTTGTACATTTCACTGGTTGCATTGTGTGACTTCATTGCACCTACGAGGAGTTGTGCAATGTGGCCAGGGAGTGGTGTACAGGCACTCAGTAGGGCCGTTTACGGTTGGTTCGCGATGCCGTACTTCTCGCCATGGCGGAATGGTACTTTCCGCCATGCTTGATGGCGTTAGGTGCATGTCCGCTAGGGTCAGAATTCGCGTACCGTTGCGCCATGGTGGTGATTACGGTTTGGCATGGCGCGCGTGCGCGTACTTGGTGCAGTTAGCGTTGGCGTTCACTACGGTGTCGCTAATGGCATCGTACTTTACGGTGACGGGTCATAATCGCACCGAGCGCTATTCGATGGCGGTATTGCATTTCCGCCATCGTTTTTCGATTTCCGCCAGGGTCGTAATGAGGGCCTGTGTGTCCTGTTATTGATTGCAAGATAATGCACAAAGGAGGAGGCGGGTAGGGAGCTCCTGGGGCGAGAGCTTGGAGGGAGATTGTGAGGTGCTTGTCTGCAGATGGGGTCGCAACGGCAAAGTGTGGGCTACCGCTGCTATGTCTGAGCTTGAACGTTAGTCTCTCAGCAGCTGATCTTGTGCCCTAAAAGCAAGTGACCCAGAAAGCCGCTTGCTTTGCCCAACCATAGAAAGGGCCCTGTTGATTGTACGCTATGGAAGTTTTCAGCCCCCGCCTGTGAAATGGGAGAGGTTGGGGAAATCCGAAGACAGCAACCATGTGAACTGAGGAGTCTGGTAGACAGGCAGCCGTTTCTTTGTTCCTTTGGCCTTTCGGCCGAGAGCAGACACAAGCAGAGTCATCAGCTGTGCAATGGAGCACCGTTAACACACCAGTGTGACATTCCCACCTGTTGTCATGCACTTACCTGAAGCGGAGCATGTGTACAAGGTAATCTCTATAGACCGGGTTTTATTTTTTGGTTAAAACAAGTTATTGCAACTTCTCTCTAAAGGCTTTCTTTGTAGGAGGGTTGCCTTGACCACTATGTGAAGCCTAACGGTGGCATGGGAACAGGCAGCGTTCCGTGGAACACGTGCCATTTAGAGAATTCACAGCATTATAACGTTTCATAGATTGAAATACAACTTTTCTTTACAAATGACACACTGCTCTGCTGTGATGTTTAAAGGTGTAAATGGACTTTTTGGGAAACAGGTTTGTGGGGGACTTACAACAGAGTAAAATATGTGTTCAGTCGTTCAGATATGTGCAGATCACAAATGGTTACACTTCCAACTTCCTTAAAGAAATAGACTGTTACAAGTAAAACCATTTGCTAAAATTGAAAACCGCCAGACAATGTAACTTACTGCATATGTTTCATTTTGTTGTTGTTGTGGTAATGCAACTTGTGTCCACATCATCCTTCTCAATAAGACACACTGATTTTTCAAACACTGACCAAGAGCAGACGTATTTGTCACACATGCATATTAAAGACATTATAGATTGGACCATGTGAGATGTTATGGAGCCGCTGGGCTTGGCATCATTGATGGGCCATCACGCATTCACGTCAACTTCAGGACACACTCTAGTCTTTTTACAAGATAGCGCGGCCGTACCTTTTAATGCTCATTCCTTGGTCGGCGGGCGCCTTGCGTTGCAACCTCACTCTTTTTCTATCACAGTAAGATGCTGTTTTCCTTTTAAGTTTCTTCGCTCTTGCTTACCGCTCTTGCTGCCTTCGCCTCCCCCACCAGTTTCTCTTACCTCTGTTTACTGCTTGCTTACCTTTCTGCTGTTGTTTTGCTCTACGCCCTTACGCACTGACTTGCTCATCCTTTTATAAACTATTCTGTTTAGATTTCTACCTGTTCCTTCGTCTCCCTCTGGACTACGGAGCCTCATTGAAACTTGCTTGTGGACGGCTGTTTTGTATTTTCACCATTATTTCTACTTGGATAACCGGAATCTGTGAACACCACTTCTGCTGCAGAAAATACACTTCAGAGTTTTTTTTTAGCCTATCGGCTTTTTCCCTCTGCCTGGCAGTTCCTGAGGGGGGAGTGGGCCTCGTGCTTTGCTAGTACACCAAGTGGGCATAGTGGCTACTCCTGGAGGTTGGCGCTATCTGCACAAGGACCGCCGGTCTACATGAAAGAAGAAGAACCCTCTTCCCTAAGAAGAATCGTCCTCATTCGACACTGAAGAGGAATTAGGTGAGGAGGACCCTATTGCTGGTAATAGTGACAGTTTGCAACGCCTAGAGACACAGTCCAGGATGGCCTCGGCTGAACAAGTACATGAACTTGTTAATGCGGTTCAGGGGCTTTCATTGGAGGTTAAGAACCTTAAGGCAGAGAACATAGTTCTGAGACAGCTAGCCACTGCCACAGAAGACCGGTCCACAGATCTCCCACCTATGGGGTTAGCCTCAGGCAAATTCAACGGATCATCCAAGAGGGTTAAAGAAGGTATAGATGCCTGTGTCATTCACTTTACTTTTCGTCTTTCCACTTTTGCCACGGACCAGAGCCGAGTGGGCTTTATGGTTTCCAACATGGTTGGCAATGCATTGGCTTGGGCTACTCCTCTGGCGATATCGGCTAATCAAGTTATAGAGGACAATAGATCATGTATTGCCCTCCTGAGATAGACCTTTGACAGAACAGAAGTGGTCTATACGGCCTGTGAGGATCTCTTAAACATTCGTCAAGGATCCATGGATTTAATAACATACATCAGCCAGTTTAAGAAGACTGCGGATCAGGCTGGATGGCCTCAGGCTGCCCATTTCTCCATCTTTAGGAGATGTTTACATGAAGATCTAAAGGATGAATTGGCCTGGACTGCACAACTAGGTACTCTTCAGGAACGAATCACATTGGCATTACAGATTGATTACCTACTGATGGAAAGGAGTGCCGAAAGGAAGAAGCATTACAGCAAGACTCCTCCATCGATTTCCTCTTCCATGAATCCTCTCCCTTCTGTGCTTGAACCCTTCAAGGAAGAACCTATGCAAATCGCCTCAGCTAGAGGATCCCCATCATCGTCAGAAAGGAGAAGGAGAAGAGAACTCAGAATCTGCATGTACTGCGCATCGAGTTCCCACCTGTTGTGTGACTGTCCAGAGGTTCCACAAAGGCGACAGGGAAATGACAGACACAGGTCCTAGAAGGGACCCAGCACCGGGGGGGGGGGGAAGAAAACTGGTCCCTACACAGCTCTTCAGGTGGGTTCTGCTGACCAGGATTCGCAGCTCCTTGTCATCTGGATAGTTCTCCGGACATCTGACAGAACCATGGAGGCCTTGGCATTGGTTGACAGCAGAGCAGCAGGCCATTTTTGGATAACGTTTGGACCAAAAAGGTCAGAATTTCCTTACAGGAATGGTCTGTCAACCAGCTGGTGGAAGGGGTGGATGGGAAACCAGTGAGCTCTGTTCCTATTACCCACTCCTCAGAGCCCACAATGGTCTCAATGTTAACCCCATTTTTTGGTCATTCTGGGTATCCCTGGCTTCGGAAGCACAACCCTCTCATTGATTGGGAAAAGAATACCATTTATTTCGAATTGGGCTATTGTATGGATCAATGCTTGCAAGAGAAGGATACGAAAAGTGGAACACTGTCCACAGAGAAGACAAAATCCTTGTAACGCTCACCTGACTTCCACAGAGGCGCTGGCCTGGTTTGCGCTGCTGTGACCTCTTCTAAAGTGATGCGCAGGGTTCGGAAGACGGACTGGACTGGGCCCCCAAATCTGGCTTGTCTGGCTCGCAGAAGTATCCTTCTGTAGGCGAAAATAGGGGGTTAACTGTCTGCGGGGTAATGCAATCAGCCTCCCACTTTCCCCTCTCACCCTCCTCGAAACCCTTCTGTGATTCCTCGTAGCGTCTCACCTTAGGGTCTGGAAGGACGAGCTCTCCATCCTGCTTCTGATGCAGGGGCGCGTTGGTATCCAGTTACTTCACTGGATTTTCGATTGGTGAGAACCAAACTTGCTTGGCTTCCAGGTAAGTTTTTTGATGTGTCCATGCATTAATGTACTAATGCTAGTGTATTTTTCCCCATAGGGGCTGGGGTACGGAATGCCGGGGAACAGGCACGGACCCGAGATGAGAGGTGAAATCCTTGTAGAAATCAGGTAAGTCTTTAATGAGCGTTTTTTGGTAATGTCTTTTCATTCGCTCATTAACGCTGATGTCTCTTTTTCCCCTTAGGGGCCGGGGTCCGGAAATGCCAGGATGCGGCGCGGACCCGAAATGAAGAGGGAATGAATCAACAGGTAAGTCTTAACATGGAGATTTAGCTTTCCTTATTCCCTTCTCTCTCTCACCTTTTGTTCTGGTCTTTTTCTCACTAGGCGCTGGGGCGTGACTGCGAATCCGGATGATCGCTGCTGAACATGGAGGCGCCCACTAAAGGTGAGTGGAATGCGGCGCTGCAGCGATTGACGCGATGAGCTTTTAAATAAAAGTCTTCCTTTTCAGGATTGTCGGCGAGATGTCTCCGGGATGCGGATTTAGCAGGTAAGGACTTTTCCTTCTTCTGTTCTCTTCTTCTCTTCCTTTGCAGGTGATCCAGGATGCTGGCAGGCGTGGCAGAAGTCAGGATGCAGGAGCAGACATGGTGAGCGTCCAGCTGCTAGATGCAGAACAAAGCGAAGCACGTGTGGCTGTTCGGGTGGGGTTTAAATAGCCTTGGAAGAAGTTCCAAGTATGTATCCTTCCTCCAATCAGGTATGTATCCTTCCCCGACCACGCCCAGATGGTAAATTAGTCCCACAGGTAAAGTAGTTCCTTTCAGGCCTCAAGGAGGCCGGGATCCTGCAGCATGGTCTGCATCAGGTAAGTGCACCCAAACACATCCATAATGAGCCTGGCGCCTATGGCGCCAGGACTGATGTCTTTTATGAGCCTGGCGCCATAGGCGCCAGGACACTGTCCAAAAGGCCCCTATATGGGGTTGCTGGGTCCTTCCTTGGGGACTGGATGTCCGCTTTCGGGGACGCAGGGCTTGAACCAGCTCCCCGGGAGCGGCATCATGACAATCCTGGTCTCAGATGGCTAGAGTTCTCAATATTCAGGGAAGGTATCAGGAATATCGGGAGGTGTTTCTGGATAAGGTACCAAAGGAACTTCCCCCCATTGTCCTGAAGACTGCATTCTAGACTTGTATCTGGATGCCTTGGTACCCTTCGGCTGTATCTTTTCCTCAACCATTCCAGAGAAGAAAGCCTTGAAGGAATACTTAGATGAGAATCTCCAGAATGGACTCATAAAACCATCCAAGTCACCAGCAGGGGCATCATTGTTTTCATCCCAAAGAAAGACTCTTCTGAGCTCCGGCCGTGTATTGATTATAGAGGGCTCAATAGAGTAACAATACGAGACAGGTACCCAATGCCTTTAATCAAGGACATCTTAGAAGCAGTCAAAGGGGCTGTCCGGTTTATCACGCTTGATCTACATGGAGCCTACCACCTCCTAAGGATTTGCTCAGGGCACGAGTGGAAGACGGCTTTCAGGACCCCTTTTGGTCTCTATGAATATAGGGTTATGCTGTTTGGCTTGGTGAATACGTGGCAGTGTTTCAGCAGTTTACGGACTGACTGTTTTCGGATCTACTGTTCAGAAAGGTCATTGTGTATTTGGATGACATGTTGGTATTTTCCAGATCCGCCGAACACCACCAGGCTCATGTTACTGAAGTCCTGGATCGGTTATACGTTAACGGGCTTCTGATCAAACCAGAGAAATGTTTGTTTGAGGTCACATCAGTACCATACCTAGGGTTTGTGCTGTCAGATAAGGGAATTGAAATGGACCCACATAAGGTATCATCTATACTAAAATGGCCTGCTCCCACCTCAGTGAAGGAGATACAGCGTTTTTTAGGGGTGGCCAACTTCTACTGAAAATTCAACTCAAATTTCACGGAAAAGGTACTCCTGATCACCAATCTCCTGAAGAAAGATCAAACTTTTGTTTGGAAACCAGATACTGAAGATGCGTTTCAACGACTGATGGACTTGTTTTGTACAGCGCTCATGCTCAAGCAACCTGACCAAAGCTTCCCATTTATTGTGGACACTGAAGTTTCAGCAGGCGCTTTAGGAGCAGTTTTGAAACAACTGTCTAACGGAATGGAACATCCGGTTGCGTACCTTTCAAGGACATTCAGCCCAAGCGAACGCAAATATTCGGTCATCGAGAAGGAGCTTTTGGCCATGAAACATGCTTGTACTGAATGGCGACATTTATTGAAAGGGGCTGCTCACCCTTTTGAAATCTGAACCGACCATCGCAACTTCAGCAGATGGATTGTATCAATGCCCGTCAGGCTCGCTGGCCATATTTCTTCACACAATTTGACTTTATGGTCACATACATTCCTGACACTGAGAATAGCGTGGTCGACGGTCTAGCATGGAGCTTTCCTTCTGAATCTGCAAATCCTGCCAGAGCTGAACCGATATTTCCTAGGAACAGAATAATATGTACTGTGACTTCCTTCCTCCAGCAAGTAAAGAAAGCGGCTTCAGACCTTATAGCTAGTAGTCCTCTTCAGCCTTTCACAAAGAAGGAAGGATTTATTTTTCGAGAAAAGAAAATGGTCCTTCCCCAGGAGTCTCTTCAAAGAGACTCTATGATGAAGCAGGATAGACTGGTGGGTAGAGGAGGGGGCGTGGCTTTGATTTTTAGATCTTCATTGAATGTATGAGAAAAAACTAGGACAATCATGAACGGTATTGAATCACTTCAGGTAAAAATTGGTCTAAATGCTGAATCCACTCTAAATGGGATTTAAATGTATAGACCTCCACCTTGTCTGAAGATTTTACATCGGCTCTGTCTACCCATTTATTGTCCTTCCTTAAACCCAATTACAGCCTTCTACTGCTCGGTGATTTTAACTTTTGCTGGGCCTCAAAGAGGACCCCCGGGGGGTAAAGTTGGAAATGACTCTGGCGAACCTAGGGTTTGACCAGAGAAATCGGTTGCCTACCCATATCCTTGGACATACATTAGATTGGGTTTCTGCTATCAATGTTGTTAAGAAAGATCTACAGGTGTCGCCCTGTCCCTGGTCTGATCATTTGTTTGTCCACTTCGTTATCCAGGCTGATTTCCCTAAAAAAACCTAAGGGAATGATGCATACCACTGGTCTTAACTTAAGAATAATTATGATGACTAGAATAGAACCATTACTGACCCCCAACATTAACTTCTCTCCCAAAGAGTCGGTGGGGGAGATGTCGAAAATTCTGATCTCCAACTTGGAGGAGATTACCCATACCCTAGCACCATAAAAACACAAAATAATCCGAAAGTAGAAAAATAATAAACCATGATTCTCAGAGGACTTGCAAAAGCAAAAATCTAATATGAGGAAACTGTTTTATTATTGGAAAAACTCATCACTGAAGGCATATAAAGGCACAGCCAGAGTGTACAAACTGGCCATCCTGGATGCTAAGAAAAACCTCTTTAATGAAAGGATTGTTAATGCTAAATCTGAAGTCAAAGAACTTTTTAAATTATTGATAGAACAGGTATCTACCACCTTGCCTGACGTCTGGGTTGTTTTGAAGGACGTGGCATGGTGGCAGAAAATCCAAGACGCCATGACTAATAAACTGAAGGGCATTAAGGCAGACATTTCTCAAAAGAAAGTTGCCTCCTCGTCGGACCTGAACAAACCTTATACAGAGCATTTTAAAAGATGTCCTTTCATCCCACAGTTTAATTTTTCTCCAATTACTGTTGAGGAACTGGCGGAGGTAGTAACTCATCTTAAAACCACTAGTTGCAAAAGTGACTCTTGCTCGGCTTTGATCATAAAAACCTGCCCCCCCCCCCTCCTTACTTGCAGCAATCTGCAAATTTGTGAACGCATCTCTTGTTGAGGGTCACGTTCCAATTGATATTAAGCAATCCTGGGTCACCCCAATTCACAAAAAAACAGGTCTATCTGTGAATTAGCCATTGAATTATAGGCCCATCACCAATATGTGACCGGGTTGCTTATAGGCAAATTGCCCAACACTTAAAGAAATATCCCATTTTGAAATGTCGACAATCTGGTTTTTGAGCAGGCTACAGCACGGAGGCTGCGCTATTAGAATTGAAATCCAGACTTCTGGATAGAATGGACAAGGGGCTGGCGTCAATGCTCATGCTTTTGAGCTTATCAGCCGCGTTCGACCTGGTAGACCATGTAACATTGGTCAAAAGGTTAGAGGAAGTGGACAACTTTTCTCCAGCTGCTACACGCTGGGTGTCCTCCTTCCTCAATAATAGAGAAAGCAGAGTCTGCTCGGAGGTGGCGGAGTCAGCTTCAATTCCGGTGGAATACGGTGTACCACAGGGGGCCTGCATGCCCCCCTGTCTGTATAACATCTTTATGGTGCCGTTTTTCGCTCTGTTGAAACAGGAACGGATCTTATTACCAACTACGCGGATGATATGCAGTGTGTCGTCCCCTTAGTGGGATCTCATGAACAAGATGAAGAAGAACAGGATAGGGTCTATGCACTTATTGAGAAATTGATGTTATGGAACGACCTGGCTCTGAACAGGTCAAAGACTGAGTTATTGATTGTCAGTTTGCAGCCTTTGCTGTCTGAACTGAACTCGGTTTATGATACCTTCTTATTGGGGGACATTCAGATAACCCCCCTTAATAAGGTTAAAATGATGGGTGTCACTTTTGACCAGTGCCTCACTATGAAAGCCCATGTAGGGAGTCTGGTCACAGCAGCCACGTATTATATCAAACTTCTTACTCATTTAAGACCTTTGATAACTCAGGCCAGCACAGACCATATCAAGAGCTATAATTGGTGCCAAATTGGATTATTGTTGTAGCCTATTAGCCGGGCTCAGTAAATCAGAAACAAGTAGACTACAAATAATTCAAAATGGTGCTGTGAGGGCGGTCATGGGCCTCTCCAGACGTGAACATGTTTCTAAGGCGAGAAGAGCTCTGCACTGGCTTCCGGTGGAGGTCAGAATTTGTTTTCGCCTCCTCGTGATTACTTTCTAATGCACTCTCTGCATTATGCCTTGTTACTTACAGGAAAAAGCCTGCGCATCGATCCCTCATACTTAATATTCAAAAACTTCTATAAATCGCGAGATTAGGAACTAGGAAGTCAGAAAAGGGAGCATTCTGTTTCGCCACCCCTAAGGCAGGGAATGACCTACCTCCTGACCTCAGATTCCAAGACAAGCTTGAATCCTTTAAGAGAAGGTTAAAAACATGGCTGTTTGCCTAAACCTCTCTATGGTACTTCCTTTTCAGCCTCTCCCCTGCTAGTTACTGGCTTTAATTGTCCTTCTTTGGGCTTTGTTATTTGTTCTATCATTACCCTCATGCCCATGGTTTGAAGGTTGCGCTATACAAATAATTAAAGTAAAAGGCAGGTTAAGATCTGGTGCCATGATGAAAAGACGGCTGGTCACAAAGGATATCAGGCTACCCTTAGATCTCATACAACATTCATTTTGGTGGCCTCACATGACAAAGGATGTGAAATCCTCTGTTCTTACATGTCCTTTGTGTGCTCAGGGCAAATATAGCTTGAGCAAACCCATAGGCCTATTGGAACAAGACAAAACACCTGCAAGACCTTGGAGCAACATA
Organism: Ambystoma mexicanum; assembly: GCF_040938575.1. Lineage (NCBI taxonomy): Eukaryota > Metazoa > Chordata > Amphibia > Caudata > Ambystomatidae > Ambystoma > Ambystoma mexicanum. The sequence continues at coordinate 278,932,118 of NC_090937.1, forward strand.
TTCACCGACTTTGTCGTCGAACTTCCTCCCTCTCGGGAATATATGGCAGTTATGGTCACTATCTATTCCTTTGGTAAAATGGCACATTTTGTGCCCCTTCCGGGGTTACCAACAGCTGCAGAGATGGCCGCAGTGTTTTTTTCTAGAAATCTTTCGCCTGCATGGACTTCCGGAAAAGATCACCCCAGATAGAGGATGTAATGCTCACCTGGCTCCCACGGAGGCGCTGGTCTGGTCTGGGTTGCTGTGGCCTCTTCAAGCGTGATGCGCAGAATTCGGACCACCGATTGAACAGGACCCCCAAATCTTGCGTGTCTGGCCCGTAGGAATATCATTCTGCAGATGGGAAAGGGGATTAACTGTCTGCTGAATAATGTGCTTGCTCCCCCCTTTTCCCCTTCGTTCTCCTCTGACTTCCTCCAAAACCCCCGGTTTAAGCTCACCTTATGGTTTGGAAAGATGAACTCTCCATCCTGCTTCTGGTGCAGGGGCGCGCGTTCGTCCAGTTACTTCACTGGTTTTCAGAATGGCGCTGGCAAATCCACTTGACTTTACTGAGCGATACGCCGTAAGTATGAAGATGCAAAAGTTCAAGTGTGAGCCTCCTTTTATGTTGTCTTTTTCTGTCCTTTATTTCGGGTGCAGAACAAAGGCGATGCGTTGGGGGGTTAAATTGCCGGGGTAAAATCAGGTGAGTTAGTGATGAGGGCGACCCCTCTAAATGTCTTTATAATTCCCCAGTAATGTCTTTTGTCCTTTCCCCATAGGGGCCGGGGTGCGGTACCTGCCAGAGATGTGGCGCCGACCCGAGATGTGGAATGGCTCACCAAGAATAGCCGGTAAGTAATATGGCTGAAAATCCGGCTTTCTAATTGTGTTCCCTTGCTCACCTTTTGTCTCTTCTTCTTCTCTCCCTTAGGTGCGGTGCAGAGATGTGGCGACCGGCACTGAGAGCCGCGATGGAGCCGGGCGGCGTCTCGGAAACAGGTGAGTGAAGCGCGGCGCTGCAGCGAGCAACGCGGTGCTTTTAAATAGAAGTCTTCCTTCAGGAATGCTGGCGTGAAGATTCCGGATGCAGGTAAGAAGGTTGAAATAGTTCTTGGTTTTCACCTTTCTCTTCTCTTATTCCCTTACAGGTGTTCCAGGTTCGAGGCGGGCGTGGCTGGAGTCCAGGTGCAGGAGCAGACACGGTGAGCGTTCAGCTGCTGGGATGCAGAACAACGCGAAGCACGTGTGGCTGTCCGGGTGTGGCTTAAATAGCCTTGGAAGAAGTTCCAGGTGAGTATTCTTCCACAGCCCCACCCAAGTAACAAAATAGTTCCTTCAGAAAAATAGTCCCTCCTAAGCCTCATTTGGCTTGGTTCTTCATGCAGCATGGTCTGCATCAGGTGAGTGTGCAGCATGGTGTGCTTCAGGTAAGTGCACCAAACACTTCCCCTTATGAGCCTGGCGCCTAAGGCGCCAGGACTGATGTCCAACATGAGCCGGCGCCAACAGCGCCAGGACAAAGTCCAAAGAGCCCCTATAAAGGGCTGCTGGGCTTTTACCCGGGGGAGTGATGCCTGCTCCCGGGGGTGCTGGGCCTGGCCTGGTGCTCCGGGGGTAGGTATCATGACAGAGGACCACAGTACACATCGACCTTCTGGAAGACCCTCTGTGATCTTATAGGGATAGAAAGAGCCCTGTCATCAGGGTATCATCCCCAGACCAAGGGGCAGACTGAAAGGCTAAACTATACCATGGAGCAGTACCTTCACTTTTTTACCAACAACCAGCAGGAAAACCCGGTTGAACTATTACCAATAGCAGAATTTGCCTACAATAATACCAAACACACTGCCATAGGAATGAGTCCTTTCTATTGTGCCTATGGCATACATCCGCAAGCTTTTCCAAGTTTGGCCTTCCCAGCTTCCCTTGTTGCTTCAGTTGATTTTCTCCTGGAAAACATAGCCCTAGCCCACAAAGAAGTCTACGTAAATCTAGAACTGAACAAAGAGAAAAACAAGAGGCATGAAGATGTCCATAGGAACCCTACCCCAAATTTGGATATTGGAACCAAAGTCTGGCTGTCGACCAAGTTTCTGCCCAGGTGGGTGCATCCCACCAAACTATCTCCCCATTATCTTGGATGTTTGAAATACTCACCAAGATCAATCCAGTGGCCTTTCGACTTAGGTTGCCATCAAGCCTGGATGGCCCAGCAGCAGCTATGTCTGAACGACGATAAGACGGAGCTACTTATCCTGGGTACATCACAACGCCTGAGCAAACTTGAGCCATCCTATCAGTCATTCATCATAGATGGCAACTCCATACAAGTCTCGAAAGACACTAAAACACTAGGCTTTTACCTGGATTCCACCTTATCCTTGTCAAGACAAACTAATGCAGTCAGGTCCACCTCCGCCTACACGTGCAAACTCATTTCAGCCTGCAGACCATTCCTCACCACCCACAATAGCGTCACACCAGCGAGAACACTTATCATGGCAAAAATAGATTACTGCAGTGCTCTATATTTAGGCACCAGCCAAGAAAACCTGTCCAAACTCCAGACCACCCAGAACATTGCAATTCGAGCGGCCCTGAACATCCCTCATAACCACCACATCTCAGAAGCCAGAACTAGCCTTAAGTGGTTACCCGTGAAGCAGAGAATTTCCCTAAAAACGCTTGCCCTCACGCACAAATGCCTAGCCAACAAGGCTCCGATCTATCTCTGCAGTCGGCTTTCGCGCCACTCCACTGCCCATCCACTAAGAATTGCTCAGACTCACTGCTTTACTATCCCTAGGTTTAAGCTCCAAAAAGCGGGAGGCACTAGCTTCCCTGTCCTAGCCTCCAAACTTTGGAACACCCTCCCCGCTGCCATCAGAGCTGAAGACTCCTTCAACGCCTTCAAGAATAAAACCAAATCTTGGCTCTTTGACCAGCAATAGTTGTGTTAGACATCTGTCCTACTTACCCAGCCCGCCTGTTCCCCTGCACGATTTCCGGTCTGCTACCTTCCCAACTACCTCAGGGATACTTCCTCTGCAGAGCCTAGGGACACTGTACCATGTGTAATATTTGTAATTATTAAGATTGTTATTATGCTGTATTGGTATACTTTTATTGTAATTTATCTCCCTGTATGTTCTTTTCTTGCAACCCTGTACAAATTGCGCCCTGACGCCCCCGGGCCTGATGGTCTGCGCGTTATAAATAAACAAATACAAATACAAATACAAGGTTGAAGAGGCTTCACCTGGTATTTCATTCTTCTTTGCTGAAGCCAAACATCACTGACCCTTTCCTTTGGAAATCTCATGGCTTTGTATCCACACCAACTACTGTTCCAGGGGAGTATGAAGGCTCCCATATTTGTGATTCGAGATACCACCGAGGCGTTCTGCAGTACTTGATCCATTGGAAGGGGTAATCTTCTTCGGAATACACTTGGGAACCTAGAACACATATCAAGGCACCCCTTTTGATTCAGTGTTTTCACGGATTGCATCTGGGTAAAGCCGCACCTGTAGCCACAAGAAGGGGCATACAGTCACCACCCGATCCCTGTGGTGGTTATGAAACTGCTGGGCTTGGTGCCATTGATGGGCCATCACGCATTCATTTCATCTTCAAGACGCGCTCTAGTCTTTTTCCAAGATTGCACGGCTGCACCTTTTTATGCACCTTCCTTGGTCAGTAACTAGCGTTACAACCCCATGCAGTTTCTATCAGGTTAAGATGCTGTTTTCTCTTGCTTACTGCTCTTGCTCTTGCTGCCTTTGCCTCCCACTCTAGTTTCTCTCGTCTCTGCTTACTCCTTGCTTACCTTTCCGCTGGTGCTTTGCTCTACGCCTTTGTGCTCTGCCTTGCTGATCCTTTTACAAACTATTCTGTTTACATTGCTACCTGTTCCTTCGTCTCCCTCTGGACTACGGAGCCTCATTGGAACTTGCTTGTGGACGGCTATTTCGTATTTTCACCATTATTTGTAATTGGCTAACCAGAATCTCTGAACACCACCTCCGCTGCAGAAAACACACTTCAGAGGGTTTTTTCAGCCTGTCGGCCTTTTGGGGATAGTGGCTTCTCCTCGAGGTCGGCCCTATCTGTACAAGGACCGCCGGTCTACACTAAAGAAGAAGAAAAACCCTCTTCCCTTAGAAGAATCGTCCTCATTTGACACTGAAGAGGAATCAGGTGAGGAAGACCCTATTGCTGGAAATAGTGGCACAGGTGGCCAGGGCACGGCCATCGCCTTTGGATACAGACCCTGGTGGTGGACCAGTGTGGGAGGATCACCTGGGTAAAGGGTCTTCAGGGAGTGGGACACCTGATGGCAAGACGTGGTATACTCCTCCCTGTAACACCTTAACCCCATTCTTCCTGGTAGGATATTTGGGAACTTGAGTCCGAACGAGGGAGACCAATTGTGAATATTGTGTTAAAAGGGGGTCCGAGCCTAAAGGAGGGAGACCCATGGTGAACAGTGGACTCGAGAACTTGTGAATGTGAAAATCCTGATAAGAAAGGAACTTTGGTGCTTGCTTGTTATGTCAGGCCCTATGCAATAAGAGACATTTTTTGTGAAAGAGACTTTGGCAGAAGGCCCTGATATCTATGCTTTGAACTGTATCCTCATGGCAAGGAAGCCAGAGTGTATGCAAAGCTCGAGCACGATGCCTTTTCCCGTGCTGAAAACGTGGGGAAGGAAAGCCAACTGCTCAACTATCCTGACATACCATTTCTTGAACACTTTTCTTTTTGCATACATTGTTGTCCCTCACCATTTGTATTTAGAAGTAAGGATTGGCAATAGGTTTATTAGTATAGGCCCTTTTATTTTGACAAAGACTCCACTAGGACTGTGTTATTATTATTTTATGGTCGTAGCCTGCTCCCATCCTTAAATGTAGGGTTATATAGGAATTCAACCAACCCATTAAAGTTCAATAAACACCCTTGAACTGTGACCACTTGTGTCTGTCTTCACTATTTGATACCATGCCTTCCTTACATATTGCACATCACATACAGAATTTCCCCTTTGCTTGATCAGTGCCCATGGCACCATACACTGTGATCCATGGCACACTCCTAAAAGAAAAGTAAAATAAATGAAGTAACACAATGTTTGGATGGCAAGGCACTCTGGCTTAGGTCTTGACAGTGTAAGGCGTCCAACAACTAATTCTTCTCTTAGAACCACCCTTAAGCCTATTGGAAGTGGCCACTGGTCTCCATTTGCTACACAATATGTGAGTGAACCACTGGGGAAGAAATTCATGTTAGGCATAGGGTTGCTTGACTAGTCTTGAGGCTTGTTAACTTGCACGCATTGCTTTACTTTTTCTCCCCTCCCCCACCATCCAGAACATGTGGCTACCACTTGCTGTTCCCACTTTGCCCGCTGGGGTGCTGGGGGGGGAAGCTCCCCTAAGTGTGAAGCCCACTAGCATCTGTTTGCCTCTTGCTTGTCCCTTCCCACACACGAGGAAATTAGCCAACTTAATGTTATTTGTATCAGCTTCAGAAGGATTAAATGATCATTGGCACATCCAGGAGAAAAATCTGTGACCCGCTGCTTGCACGCAGATCGCTGAAGCAGGCTGGAGAGGGAGTCAAATGCTGCACTCAAATCTTTGGTGAGGTTATTTTGGTAAATCTTTAATAGCAGAGCTGCAGGTAGAACACACGTGCCGATAAACGAGACCCCCAATCGGTCCCCACACTGTGTTGCTCTCACCCCTTGTTGAACAATTTATCTAGATTTCTGTTTATATTGACTCCAAGTCAAAGAATGGATGATTTTATGCTTCACTTGGGAGGATTTCACTCCTTCTGGTCAGTACAATGGAGTTCTGTAAAAAGACAGGCAAGCCTGGTCTTCCAAGTTCACTCCTGCTGCCTTTAAGAGATAGATATCAGCTCAATGAATTCATAATTCAATTAAGATTGACACGTTCTTGTCATCATTTGATTGAAGCAGTTTTGAGTAGCACATAGATAACAATTCTGGAAGTGTAATCGAGGTTACAAATATATGTGCTCAAACTGCAGAAATCGATTAAGCTGGTAAAAATACAGTTTCATTGTCCCAAGCTTCTTTTCTCCATTATGACAGCAATATTATTCTAAATGGAATCTTCTCTAAGCTACACTAGGTCAGAGGGCATAAATGTAAGCCCTTGTTCTTCCAAATCATTATGTGTTTCTCGTTTCCCTTTAGATTCAGCTACAATTACATTTCCCATCTACATTATTTAGGCAATCCTTTACATACAACTGCACTTGTCCTGAACAAGATAGATCAAGCAACTGAGAAACCTTACAAATTATATTCAAATTATTCAGTGGGTTTAATGTCTTGAATTCAGTTGAAAAATAAGAGCTAATAGACGACAAATTTATTTCTGGAGTGGAAAGTGGAGTAAAGTCAGAAACGGTTGGATGTGTTTTGGCCACAGTGGGATCTTAGTGTTAAACCCTCAGGATTGTCTTTATGAATACTAGATGATTAAACTATGCTGATTAAGCCATCTTGATGTACCATAGGCAAAAGGCATTGATAGTTCTTCTAAAACATCTTTTGGAATTGAACTTTACGAAAACTAAAGCTTCTGGAGAGCTGCAGGTTGCAGACACCAATGTTAGTGGTGGACAGACTTCCTCTTATAAACATTCTGCCTTGAGATTGAGAAATTATCTTAGATTTTATATTATAAGAGAAGAGTATTTGTGATTTAAAGGAAATTGATATTATATTGTTAGATGAATGTTTATATTTTAAGTGTAATGCTTCTCCATTGATTGATAATAGTCAGTAAAATGTGTTTTAAACTGTTACACAATTTAATTAAAAAAGTAACGAAATGTAATGTAACTGGATTTTGTATAGCACAAGTTCTTCCATTTTGGAGGACATTTGCATTTAAAAAGTGATGGATGCAAGGCTTTCAATTAATCCTGAACACTATCATTGCTCTGGGCAGTCTTCCATGTCATAATGTGTTATCTTGTCTGCCCCATTGCAAAAGTGGAAAAGCCAGATACATACCCCTACCACCAACATGTGGTGTGTACGGTTGCCCAGTCAATGTTAGTGGTTAGGATCCATTTGAAACCATCTATCTATACATTTTTAGTTTTGATTAAACTTAAGAATTCATCTGTTGTCTTTTCTGTCCTTCCAGAAAGTGAACACTGCGGGTCCTGCTGTGCAGGGTCAAACTTTCCAAAAAAATTGACCTTGGTGTCTGGCTTTGTGGGTCTCAGCTATTTCTACAAACTCCCTTAGTTCATTAGTTCCTGGACATTGGAGTATTATTGAAGCCATGGACAATGGTGAGTATCAACAGTGCCTTTTGAGGACCAACTGGATGGATTGCTAGAGGTGCCAAGAGTCCGGTGGTGGTTGTGCTTTATCGGCCTTAGTCTGCAGCATATGGGGTGTGGGGATTGAATAGCTTCTGTGGCTCTATGGTGCTGGAAAGGACCCGTGCTCAGAACATGCCCTACTGATGGAGTGTCGCTTAATGGCGTACCTACTCTCTCCTTCAGATATCCAAGGCTATCGACATGCAATGAATATGATCTTATGCAAGGCATCATTTCCATACATCTATAAGGGAAACTGTATAGGAGTCACAAGGATCAACATTACCACTTTGGTTTAGCACTAGGAGTTGTTGGAGGTGTTTAGCAGATCAGAGTAGGCTGGCACTGTGGCACACTCATGTTTCCTTATTGGAGTCTACTCAGATCACTCTTGGTGGGTCTGCATCTGTTATCCCAAGACTATTTTGTAGGTATTGACTCCTGGTTTGGCTTTGAGGGCCATGCTGATTGCAGCAATGCCACTACCCTCTGAGGGGCTGGCAAGAGAGTTGAACTTGGGTTTGCACTGGTTTTGGCTTATTGTTTTCCTCTCCTTTCTTCCCAGTCACTGACTGGCTATAAGTGTCTGGAAAACAATAAATCCTGGCTTGTTCTTGGAGTTCATAGATTCCTGTGTGATAGCTGGATGTTTTTCTGCCCCAGGTTTTGTTGCCTGGTCTGGCATACACAGATAGAACAGTTGAACACGTGTGTCATGCCCGCTTTGACTGGTCTTTAGGAGTTGCCTAAACATTTGTGCAACAGCCATAGATTTCAGGGATAATGATATTGGCTTGCCTCCACAAACCTAGCAGTAGAGAAAGTGGTATAAAGGCTACCATTGACCCTTCTGACAAGATAAAATAAGGTAAGGCACGCCTGGCATAGACAGACCGTGAATGGGGAAACAGGTGACTGTTAAGTAGGGTAACACAAACAGTCAGTGGTGGTGTACAAGTGAGTTAGAGCAGTACGCAATGGTATATGTGATGCTTTACAAGAGCATAAAGTTGGAGCAATGGCAAAATGAAACAAAAGTAGGACACTCACACAAAAGCTTGCATGTGCAATGTTGTAAGCATGCAACAAATCTTTATTACAAGCCCCTTGCACAAGAACCAGTGATGACAGTGGTCTTCTTTTCTGTGGTTAATAAGAAGCAGGTGTGGTAAAAGGAGATTGTTGCTTGGTGGTAGCAGTGCGTGGTACAAATCAACATAACATAGAAGAAATCAGAGAACAGTTGTATTGATGCAAATGCAATAGTATATGTACAGGGAAATATGCAGGTACGTAAACAATGAAAAATGTGCACTAGAAAATATGCTGGTATACAGAAGAAAAAGAATCGATAAACTATGGCTTTGTCGCGAGGACACAATCCACCATGCTGGAAAAAATAAATCTTAGCAGCAAACTCAACTGCAACAGCCAGAGGTTTCAGGGATAATGATAATGGCATGCCTCCACACAGGTAGTGGTGGGGAAAGTGATGAATGGGTTACCTGTGATCCTGTACCTGAATTCTTTACAAGAAAACAAAGTAACAGGCAAAGTAAGTTATTTACATTATATTTCACACTCTACAAAGGGTCACACAATGCTCACAAGACGAAACAGTTCCAAACCCTAAAATATCCAAACCAATAGAAACATGTGTCAGTACAGAAACTCAATAACAAAAGGCGAGAGACCTCTAGATGTGGTTTGAGGTACTGCATCTGAACTCAATCCCAGAAATCAATCATAAAATGTGTCTATGTAAATGTGAGTGCTGCGCCACCCATTAACGGTTGCAGATTAGTGTTCCAGGGTTAAACAAAGCACTTAAATCAAAGCAGAAACATATGTATTAGAAAAAGGTGGAAATGCAGCTTTAACAAACTAAAGGAAAAAAAACACAGTCTTGCAATGATGGGAGATCACAGGCTGCAATGATCAAGTAAAACTCCAGCACGCCAGAAGAGTGGGCAGCAGACAGCTCAGAGGGGATGTAAAGGAGGGGGAACCACGCGTATCTTGGAGGATACTCTCAAGCAGAGATTACTAGATGAGGTAGCGCTGATACAGAACGAATGGATGTATTACATTTTGCTCAAACTTGTGGAAAGAGCATTGAAGAAGTAAGGCAAAAGGAAGATCAAGATAAAAAAGATAGAGAACGAGAGGAATTATTGAAAGAAGATGGGACTAGAAGGAAGGATAGACAAAGACGGGAACAGCTGTATCAGGATGAACATTGAAAAAGCAAGAAAGGGCAGAGGAACAAAGAAAGTATGATAATAGAGAGAGGGTAATCAAAGAACGGGACAAACTTGAAAGAGAGAGGAAGAGGAAGAACAGAAATTAAGGGTTAAAAGAATACAAAGACAAAGAGATGAAGAAATACGTACGGCGAACGAGAGGAGAGAAATGAAAAGACAGGAAGAGGACAGGGTAAGAGAAGAAGCAGAAAGCGAAGGGAGCTCGACGATGAAATAGAACAAAATAGAAGGCAAAGAGCATGTGACATGATCACGTAGAAAAGGAATGAATGGATCCTAATCCAGTAGTAGCATGGAAGGACATAGAAGAATTCTTCCCGGCACATGAACCAATGCCAGGTCTGTCTAGAGCAAATCTGGACGATGAGTTTGACTCTAGAAGTATTGGGGACGCGACCAATAAGGTATATCATGATATGAGGAATAAGAAAGAACCAAAAGGAAAGGGTAAAGATGATCGACTCGAAAGTACGGAGTTGTACGGAAGAGATGGAGGCTCGTATAATTTCGAGAATAAAGAGTTGTTTTTAGACAGGCTAACTCTGAATAGAGATGAAAGGGAGGGAAGTCATACAAGTTGGGGACAGGATATGTCGGATGAGGACAGAGAAACCTTCCGTGGGGAAGAGGTCACATGTAAGGATGTTTTCCAATGGACAAAGAAGTGAGATACAGGAAGGGGAGGATCCTCTTGTTTACATTCAAAATTTCCAAGAGCAGTAGTCTTTGGAAACGCGCGAGCCGTAGGGGAAATCTATACCTGTATTCTATCATATATTGTGCCAAGAGCTGTCAGATTCAGGGCAAAAACAGCTCAGGAAACTAGTGGGTATGGAGGTGAAACCATGGTCAGAGATACAGCTCACCATCGCGCATTATTTCAGATTACTGCAGGCGAAGAATCGAAAGAAAGATGGCATTTGGAAAGATGAAGAAGCAAAATGAGTGCAAATGAAATTGTCAAAATATGCCATAGAAGGGGTGATGTTGACTAGCGGAGAAGGGTCAGGTCCACAGCAACCAGCCGGCAGGCCACAGGTGAATAACCAAAGGCAGTTTGATCAAGGTAATAATGGATTCGTACCACGGGGTAGGTGAGGCTTCAGAGGCAGAGGCTTCCAGAATAATCAGGGATATTTTCAGAATAATCAGAGTGGGTTTTAAAACCCGCAGAATGATAGTCAAGGCATGCAGGGAGGGCAAATTAGGAGATATCCTATATGTTGGACATGTGGTATGACAGGGCACATTGCACGCATGTGTTGAAGCCAAGGATCCATGCAAAATGGGCAATTCTCAAGAGGGGGGACCACATGCCCCCCTGCATACTGCATACAATCAACAAAGTTTAGAGGGGTTTGCCCAAAATCAGAGAGCGCAGCAAACACACACGCCGAGAATCCAACCAGGTTTGCAAACACAGCAGACAATAATGAATCTGCCGCAAGGGCAGTCACAGCATTCACCCATGCAGATATAGCAGGGCACAAGCACGGGACAGTTAATGACTCCTAGGATAGGGGGTGTCACTGTCGAGGGAGGAAATACTTTTACAGGCATGGGAATAAGCATGTACCCACAATAGGACAGCTCACTGGGAGACTTGATGTGTTCAGTACTATCTGTGAATCCCAATCCTCAAGAAGAGCCAAGGGTTGACGTCACTATAGGGGGCAAATCTTTTTCTTTTTTAGTAGACACAGGGGCAACACGCTAATGTATACAAGAGGGGAAATTTACAATGTCTGGAAATGCCATGAATGCTCAAGGTTTCACAGGAGCTACAAGTAGAGTTCCTTTTACTGAATAATTACCAGTCTCCATAGGAGAATGTGACAGGCCTGTACCATTATTGTATTCGAGACAGACACCAGTTAATATATTGGGTCGAGATTTAATGAAAAAGTTGAACATGACTATTTTGTTCACTGATGAAGGCATAGTGTGTTCGACTCCAGGAATGGATTATTTTAAACGTGAGTGACCGTATTATGGCATTCACAGAACAAATGACCATACAAGGAGTACTGTTAGAACCAAAGGTTTTTCACTATTGGGTATGCATTTTGTTAACATGGCTACCTGGTTTAGTGGGTAAGACTGTGAGAATACCAGATGAGTTTTTATTTAGGCCAAGGATACCTACGGATGAAGAGGGAGGACAAGTCTTTCCCTTAGAATTACAAGCAGCTATAATGCAGGGAGAGTTAGCTATGCTTGATGGAGTTGATTATGAAGGCAGACGATGGTGCACAGTGATTGGCAATGGAGAGGGTTACAGATTGGCTGACGTCACTGACGAGGATAGGTTTAGAGACCATCCGTCAGATGACAAAGTGATATTTGAAATGAGTGTCACTTATTGGGTGAGAGCGATAAGACGTGAGATTCCACAGAAAATGATGTTAGCACAAAAGCGTCCAGAATTTTCAGATGAAGACATGGCAAAAGTGCTCATTTCTTTATGGACAACAGGTCCCTATGACGTAGGCCTATTAAAGGGGGCTGGAGAAGTTAAGATTAAACTGATACCAGGAGCAATTTTGCCTCGAGCATGACAGTATCCCAGGTATTTTTAAGACAATATGTGCCATTTTGGAGCAAGGTATCTTAGTGATGTCAGAGTCACCACGTAATACTGCAGTGTGCCCTATCAAGAAATCTAAGGGGGGGTCATGTCATTTAATTCAAGACATAAGACCAATTAATCAGATTGTAGAGGCAGAGTTTCCTCAAGTTCCTAATCCAGCAACAATCTTATGTAGTATCCCTTTGAGGCGCGATATTTCACTGTAATTGACTTGAAAAATGCATTTTTCTCAATCCCATTGCATAAGGATTCTCAAGGTCTGATGTCATTTACCTTCAGACAAACTAAGTTAAAAAGCACGAGATTACCCCAGGGATACTGTGAGTCTCCATCGATTTTCAATAGAGTCCTGCAAATTGACTAAGCAATATTGATTTGCAAAGTGTTTTGCTGCAATACGCAGATGACATATTAGTCTGTAGCACCTCAGAAGAAGAGTGTAGACAGGACTCAGTTCAGCTAATGATTATTCTTGCAGTGAAGGATATAAAGTGTACAAAGGGAAATTGCAGTATTGCCAAGAAGAAGTGTTATACATAGGTCTGTAAATTTCGCATGAAGAAAAGAAAGTTACTCCTTAAAGGGCTGAGGCTATTTTAAAACCAGCAAAGCCACACACGATAAAGCACATGCAAAGAGTTTTGGGAATATGCAATTATGTTAGAGCATGGGTCTTCGATTATAGTTCATATATAAGGCTCTTGTTGCAGGCTCTGAAAAAGGCATAGGCAACTCAGGAAAAAATGGTCTGGACTGAGGAAATGGAGGAAGGGTTTGATGAGTTGAAAAAAGCAATTTGCACAGCTCCAGTTCTATGGATTCCCAATTATGCCGAGGAATTCTTCTTATTCTCGCACACAAATGGCACAGTCATGACAGAACTACGCTGGGGTACAAGCCCTTAGCAGTGGGATTCTAGACCCAGTGATGAGGGATCCATTTCCTTGCAAACAATCTTTGGCAGCCACCGCGTTCGCCATTGAGAAAGCTGCCAGCATAGTGATGGGGTGTTCCATGACGTTATTTGTAGAACATGCTTTGTTTGCCAATTTGGAAAAACCTAAGGGTACGTTGACTTATCAAAGGGCTTTTGCCTATGTGGTAGTCATATTGAATCCAGCGATTAAAATAATCAGATGCAGAATAGTGAACCCTGCCATGTTTATAGCGGAAGATGAGCATGCGTATGATTGCTTAAATTATGAAGAATTATATGATCAGATCCCGAGGGTGAAAGAAAATGCTTCGGCAGCTGGGGAAATTGTCTTTATTGATGGTTCTTCTAGAATCGATCAGAATGATGGACAATGATTACAGGTGCCGCTGTGGTGTGGCACAGGGCCAATGGGGAGTTTGAAGTATTGATAAGTGCACGACTACCCTCTCACTTTTCAGCACAGGCTGCAGAATTAGTGGTGCTGATTGTCCTGCTAGGGAAAAATGCAGACCAGGAAGTAACCGTGTACAGTGACTCCACCTATGTGACGTCGACAGTACATGCAGAGCTAGCACTTTGGGAAAGGAGGGGCTACCTCCGAGCGGACGGCACCCCAATGCAACATGCCGCCTTATTGGACAGACTCATTAGTGCAATAGAACTCCCAGTAGCCATCGCAGACGTTAGGTGCGCAGCTCACACCAAGAAAGCAGACTTTATCTCACGTGGATATCAAGCCACAGAAGAGGAAGCAAAACGCATTTCATGTTCTGACATTGTAATGAATTTTGATATGCCTGATGTGAATGAAAGCATGGTGGTGATGATGAGTGTGTCTGATAGTTTTAATAACTTATCCAAAACATGGGAAGAGGCTCAGGATGAGAAAGACCTGTGGACACAGAGGGGGTGTTCTCTACCCCTTTCGAAACATTGTGGCAACAGGAAAGCTTTGGTAAACTGGTGGTGCCTGTAGCCTTATTAAGGGTGGCGTTGGAACAGCTGCACTACCCTGCGCATGTCACTAGAGAAAGCCTTGCAACAACTATTGCAGAGGACTGGTTCATTCCGGATCTGTTAGAACATGTTGAATCATATATAGTAAACTGCATCGTATGTCAAAAGTTTACTGCTGGTCACACACTGCGTACAGTTAGAGGAGTCATCCCACGACTTAATGGTCCTTTTCGGCATTTGCGCATCGACTATGTCAACATGCTGCATGTCTGAATGGATACAGATATATAATAGTGGTAGTATGTCCCTTTTCAAGATGGATTGAAGCTGGTCCATCTACACATCCAGATTACACCTGCGTAGCGAGATATTTAGTATGAGAAATGTTTCCTAGATGGGGAATATGTCAAGTATTAAGAGCTGATAATGGCCCTCATTTTGTCAATTAAGTCTTTGAGCAAATAAGCTTGTTGCTTAGTCTAAGGCACAAGTTTTCATCAGCTTATCACTCGCAAGCGAATGGGGTCTGTGAGAGACTCAACGGCCTGCTTAAAGAAATGATAGCCAAATTGAAGCTTAACGTGAAGAAAGGATGATTACATTGCCTGCCACTTGCATTATATGCGTTGAGAAATCAACCAGGCTCTGACCATAATCTTACACCCCATGAAATAGTGACAGGGAGGCGAATGAGGACACCCCTCACTCCGCCATCTAGAACTTTGTCTGGAAAAAGGATGACTCCTTTGTATACATAAGAAACCCTGTTAACCGTCCTGTGATCAGCCAGCTGCTTGAAGAAACTTGTGGCGCAGGTTCAACAGCTACCAGAATATTTCATGAGATTGCCTGATTCAAGTAATTATTTCTTTCCTTAAAAGTAATTACAGGCAAGATCGGAAATATTGATAGTAATGATAATGTTGTTAACAACAAGAGGCCACCACGACGAGCACGGAGCTACTGTTGCTTCAAATGGGCCTATTGGTATAATATTTACACCTGCATCATGTTTATTGTAATTCTTCTCTCACTTACAGTACACACTGTTTACTATGTAGATCCAAATAAAGCAAGGATCCCTTTGCATCTTCTTATGCAGAAGGTGGGTACAGATGTGGCAACTACAAAACAGCCAAGACCATATGTGATTGGTCGTACACAATTAGCACATGTAAAAACACCAAGCTTACTGACATATGTTCCTATGATTGGCCCAGTAAGGAGGAATTATGCGGACATACTTCATGAGATGATTATAGAAGCTCATAACAAAATAATGAGACCTAAAAGAAGTACTAGGAAGAATAATCATGAGTTGAACGATTACCTGGATAGTACAGCACGTTTGGGAAACAACATATTGTATCAGCATATGAAAGAAGTGGGAAGGAGGACCTCAAAGGAGGAATGCTTTGTATGTGCACCCCTGCTTTATAGTATGGGGAAGTCTAAAATCTTCATAGCTATTGAAATAGACATACAGACAGCACATTGTCTATCTCACATTGCCCTCTGCCGTACAAGAGGTCAGTTCATGGACCGAACAGCCTATCTCATATGGGCAACTGAATGGACAGATCCAGAAGAAGATGATTATGTCCAAGACACAAAGACAAGGCTAAGGGCTCATACCAAGAATCACATGATCAGATACGAAATGCCTGGAGTAAAATGAGCTGGAATCAGATGGGAAGTAAACAGAAGACTTAAAAGTCCAGCAAAATCTGCAGAGGAAATTCGAAGATGGAAGAACAGAGGCCAGATGCAGATTTGGGGTTCAGTGCTTTCACCTGATGGATGGGAAGAGGAGTGGTCTTCTGCAGAACACGGGTAGTCATTGATTTCTATCAGCCAACCATTGACATATTACAGAATGCATGCAAACCTTTATGGCCAAAACTTGCAAAACTACTGACATGGGTCGAAGATAAAGGAGGACGTTTGCAGATAGTACCTTTGGAAAGTGCAAAACTGTGTTTCAGAAATAATGGCACAAGAAAAGTTGGAGAGAACCAAAACTGTGGTCGAGTCTTTGATGTACCAGGAATGAACATTGGGACAGCCGTGATCATGTATCACTACTGGGCTTGTGGATCCAGAGCTTATATGAAGCTGTGCAAGGAATGGAGAGGACAATGTTCTATAGTAAACGTTCAATGTCCAGCGTTGGTGATTCCTAAGAGTGACTTGAACATTGATAGCTTTCCAAAAGCAGATACTCACCTGAGGAAGAGGAGATCTGTGGAGCTGATGAATCGAATGAAGACAGAGAACTATTTCTCAGCAAAATCAATAGAAGCTTTTGACTCTATTCCTTATGAGCACAGACTGTTCAGCAAGACTTCATCGATATTCACGATAATCATAATGCCCAGAATCCAGACAGATGCAAACACCAAATGGTTACAGATAACCAGTTGGGAGTTGCTGTAGACGATTGACACTACCATATAGGGACTCAATGCTATCTAGGAAGAGCTGAGAGTCATTTGACTGATGACTCTTCAGAATAGATACGGCCTAGATGTGATTACAGCTATGGATGTTGGTGTTTGTGCCAAAACTGGAGAATCATGTTGCACGTTTATACCTTCTCATGATGACCAGAATGGTACCCTGATAGAGGCCATAGAGATGCTGACGAAGCTACACGTCCAAATGATAGACAAAGTGGAAGACATTGCTGATGATAGTTTGGATCACTCTTTTTGTGCGTTCCAGAATGGATGGCAAATATGTTAAAATTCCTTGAAGCACTGTTGGTGATGATCATACTTGGATTCTGTGTAATCAGATTGACTATCCACACAATATAAGAAGACTGCAAAGAAAGCCATAGGAATGAAGATCACGATCGATGTTGAATCAAGGTGGAAAACCAAAGAGCTAACAGATGAAGAAATCAGAGATTTTGTGAAGGCCAGTATCCATGCACCTGAGGGAATGAAGTGCCTGTATCCAAAGAACCATAAGAAGTATGTGGGAAAATGGATCTATTGCAGTCCAAGTAGACAGCGCATGCTCATGACTTGGAACAAAGATGTCTGAAAGGAGTAATCAAGATATGGGTCCCAAAAAAGCTTTTCTTCAGACAAGGATGTCTAGATGTGAAGAATGATGGGAGAGTGGTCGATGAATCACCCAGAGCGGGGAGTGTAGAGAAGGAGCCAAGTACCCCCCCCTCAAGCATCTTGCCCATATTGCCTATATGTTGGGAACCAAAGTGTGAAGTATGTGCAGTACCAGTGAAAATACCAAATACGAAAGAGAATCCTGGAAGCAAGGTTCCCATTGAGAAAGCCATACCTGCATACGAGACAGTATGATGGTAATTTGAATGAAATCCCAGAAGGAGAGTCAGAAATGAGCAAAAGAGCAGATTGGTGATGTCACACCAAGTGAGACTGACACACCCAGAAGAGATGCAGAGACAAAAGAATGAAGATAGTCTGTAAGCATCGAAGATAAAGAAACATTTCGGGATCGAAATGAAGAGGATTATGCTGCAGAAATGATGGAGATATCAAGTTATTTTACACGTGTACAGATGCAAAGAAACACAAGCAGACAAAGTATTCTTGAGGCCATCTATGTAGTGAATAGATTGCGGCAAGCGCCAACGTATATATATATTGGAGTGAGTGAACTATTGGACGATTCCACTAGGCATTATAGCAGATCTGGACCAGGAAAAGGAAGGCCTTTTTTCAATGTGACGCAGTTAAGAAAGCAATTGAATTACAGGAGTCAATCTCAGAAGGGCAGGCTGGAGCAGCCCCAAGAAGCCAAGGCCGTGTCAGGCTAGGATGAGCAGACATTAGTTACAATCGTTTGAAAGAACAAAACTCCTGTTCAGAAGAGGTGAACGAAAACAAGGAAGACATCAGAGGTTCATTAAATAATACTATTTTAAATGCACCAGAGCTAAAATTTGTGGTCTTCAGTCATGTGGAGGGGTAAAAATGGACAATCATGACAAACCACACCTACGCAAGGAGACAGAGCATGCCTCCACACCCTCATTCTCTCCAGAGCAACATTTCCAAGGCCAAGGCTTAATTGATGTGCAGACCACTGAGGTAATGATAGATGATATACTATTTGGTGGGAAGCTATGGTCAAGACCAACCCTCCAGCCCCTGAAGACCAGCCTGCGTGCTGCTGGCATTGGTGGAAAATCACTGACAGATGTAAGGGTGCCAACCAATTATAGGGGGCGGCGTAGTCAAGGGCACTATAGCTTGTGTAACCAATGGGACGTTGTGTATTTTGTGACACTCATAGTGACCTGTTTTTAGGGAGGGCTTAGTTGCCCCACCTGACATTAAAAAGCCTATCAGTCTCTTAGACTAGTATGGAACGTATACCTAGATGTTCCCTTAGACCCAATCACGTTTGCCACTAGGTTTTTGGAGTTTCCCACGTAGGATGACATTAGCAAACACGTAGGTTGACGTCAGCAATGTTGAGTTTTTGATATAAAAACAATATTTTTTTATGAATTTCTTTGAGATCATGCTGTGAGACGTCCATTGATGTCCGTTGTACTCCCTGTTTTAGATAATTGACATTAAAACAGTCAAACTTTGCCTACTTTCTGAGTTAGTCTGATTATTGATGTTTGAGTATCTTCTGCATCCCCATTCATCTCAAGGTATTGCTACCTCGTCTTAAAGGGCTGGGTCAGCTGTCCTGGTTCAATGACAAGTATGTGTGAAATTCAAATATGGCATATTGAAAGTAAAACACGAGTCGTATGAAGCATAAAAGAAAGCAAGTATGGAAGATTGCGAGAGAGCATGAAAGTAAGGTGGTGAAGGAGCAAAACCACCACAATGTGAACTTTATATAAAAATACATTGTGACAAGGCCAAACGACTGGCAAAGTAGAGAACACATTGTGGCAAAGCCAATAGGCTGACAAAGAGAAGCCAAGTGAGTGTGAACCATCACATAGGTACAAATGCAGAAGAAGCTGTGTGGGCTAGAGAGCCGAGGGTTCCTGGTTGCGCGACCTGTAATGGGTGGATCGTGTGGTCTGACAAATGTGCCTATACCAGGGAATCCCACTTGTGAAAGCCAAAG
Source organism: Ambystoma mexicanum (assembly GCF_040938575.1). Classification (NCBI taxonomy): domain Eukaryota; kingdom Metazoa; phylum Chordata; class Amphibia; order Caudata; family Ambystomatidae; genus Ambystoma; species Ambystoma mexicanum. Next base: position 278,951,322 of record NC_090937.1, read on the forward strand.
AGGTTGCTGAAGTGAAACAGGAGAAAGCAATCTGATTGAACTGTTAATAAACCAGAAAGAGTATCAAGGAGGCCTGGAGCTGCTTTCGAATTTTGAACGAGTGAGAACAAGTGCAAGTGGAACTGTGTTGAACTTGGGGAAGGGAACCCCACCATTTTGTGGAACTGCCTTGAACTTGGCAAAGGGAATCCTGTGACCTTTGTAGAACTATTTTGAAATTGGGGAAGAGGAGCTGATAAGTAAGCTAGGAGCTGGAAGAAGCTCAGAACTTACTTTGGAACACTATTTCTTTTATAGCTGACATTCCTACACATAGTTTAGCTTTAGTTTTGAGGGCAAATATAGGTTTTGGACCCAGCCAAACTTTTAAGTTGAACTTTCTGACTCAGACTTTCCTTAGTTCCTTTAGGTAGGTAGACCCCACCTTAGGATAGGGCATGTTAGGCCTTCAACCATCCTGACATTAATAAAACATTTATGTTTGAACTTTGAATCTGTTGTCTGTGCCTTGCTTCATGATGCCTTCACAAGAAGTTAAAAGGTTGGCACTGTGAGGGGTCAGCAATGCGAGTCTCAAGACTTTGTTTACTATTCTCAAGGTTCAACATTTTATTTTAAACCAAAATTAACAATAAACCCTAACTAAACCTACTCTAACAGGGGATTCCCTATCTAGTCTAGGATCTACGGGAAAAACTCCTAGCATTCACAATATTAACCCTCACACTAAACAACATAAACATTTAAATAAACATGAAAACAGCATACATGATAGGACATCAAACAACTAGTATCTTGAATGACTTGTACTTGTTCTGGGCAGATCTTGTTCCCCTAGGAATATACCCCAAAGTAAATTCTACCAAGGAAAATAAAAGTCTTGAAAAGTTCCAAAGAAACAAATGTTCACACAAATAAAAATTCACTGATAGCGGTTTTTCTTCACTTGCTGAAAAGATTCCCCTTTCCAAGTTCCACAAAGAACCAACAGTATCAGTTTGCAACTTCTGCGGTGTTTGCTATATACAGTTTTGTCAGGATGCTTCTGCTTAGGAATTGCTCTCTCTCCAGCAACTCTCCTAATGAAACTGTGAGCACAGTTGACGTTTGACTTCTGCTGCATTGAACTACTACAGTTCTGACAATTGTATTTGCGACCAAAGTTCTGCTGCTCTGCTGCTACTGCAATTTATAAGGTCAGGCAACTTTCACAATACTTCTGCGACCTTTACAGGTTGGCAAGGCACTCTTCTCTCTTATGTGGTAAGAGAGCACAGTCTCTTTGCCTTTCCTTCCGCCTTGTAACTACCAACCACAATTATACTGCTACTGCTACAACCTTTAAAATATTTAGGCATCTTCATCAAGACTTCTTCGACCTCCACAGGTTGGCAAGACACTCTTCTCTCTTGTGTCACAAGACAGGGCAGACTCTTTGCCTTTCCTTCCGCCTTGTAGTTACCAACAACAGTTATTTTGACTAAGTACCCTACTGCCTTCCCTAGCTTTAATGACACTGTTTCTTCTACCTTGGATATCCTTTGTCACCCCTAGTGTTGGAAGTCTCTGAGGTAACACAGCTTCAACTACTCTTCAACAATTTTGTCCAGTGCTTAGATGAGCTGGATATGCTGTAAGAGGGTTTGGGCCATTGGCTTGGCCTGTACTTGTTCTCTGCTCAGCTTCTACTGCTTTTATGACTTCTACTTCATTGTTTGTGATGTAACAAGAGATCAGTTCTCCAATAAAAACAAAATCAAGCACACGTGATTTTGTTTTACCTTTGAACTGCCACTTCAAAGTTACGCGTTCCCACCTTTTGGTTAGCTTCTAGCCTCCAAGGTACTCAGGAAACAATGGGCCTCATTACGAGTTTGGGGGTAGCCATGCCCTTAATAAGGGCATGGCTACCCCCAAACTCAGGTCCGGGTCCCGCAAAAGGGGACTTACTGGGCCATTCCGACCTTGGAGGGCCCGGTAATTCCCATTTGCGGGACCTGGACCCGGTACATCCCCATTCCCATTTGAGCCTGCATAGGGCTCAATGGGAATGGGGAGGATGGTAGCAGCGGTGCCGTTCATAACGCCATAACACTCCTAATGAGGCCCAATGTCTCATAACTGTCCAGATGTGAAAACTGTGCTTGTAACGCTTCGGGGGAGTCAATTAAGATTCAATACCTTTACTGGCAGCGTTCTCTGTGCTAACAAGAGCCACACGACTGCCCAGCATCGAAATATATTTAACAATGGGAAAATAAAAGGTTTTAACAACACGCAGGTGTTTCAGCTTTGATAATTTAATCGCATGTTTCAATTCCAGTGTTAATATGACTTCCCACTTCTACAAACAAGTCTATCTCGCTCAAATATGCACACAAGTGTTAAGAAAGCTGGCTACTGTTACCGGCAAGGTATTTTGGTTGATTTGGAGTACAGTGCTTCACTTTCCCCAATGTACAATCACTGCGACTGTGGGATGCTTCTGCTTCCTGGCTTGCTTTCTTCAACTACTACTGCTTCAGGCCTCTTGGCACCCACACCCCTCTGCTGCATGGGTGCCTCTGATTGGGCCTCATCAAAGGAGAGACTTCCCCTCTCCAGTTCCCCTCTGCTTGAGCTCTGCATTCACAGCAATTTGGCGCACCTAGAAAGTCTGCCTATTTCTTCCAGTCTCTTCCAATGCTGCCCCAGCCAAACAGGGTTTGTGAGCATGGGACAAACTCAGAGCCTGCAAGTGAAATCTGCCCTTCCTCTACTCCGGCGTCCCTTCTGTGGTCACACTTCCTTGTGAACTGCCAGCCTCGTGCTCTGCTCCTTCTCTTTCTGCTACTGCCGACCCTCCAGCTACCACTCCAGCTTTTTTTCTACTGCTCCTCCCTGCAGGCCTTTTATGCCCCTCAGGTGGGTTTATTGGTTTCAGGTAAAGGCCCTTCGAATGAATTGCCTCACCCTGTAAAAAGCTATTAAGCTTGCCTGCCTGACCTGAGCTCCTGCATGTCTCTTTAGCCCTCTTAATCTTCACAGTGCCTGAGGGATTCAGGGACATGCAGTCCATTGTAGAAAGTTTCAATTTCTCTACATCTGAAATTGATTAAGTAAAGATGTCTCTCCCTTGATGTTATTATCATAGGAGTAAATATGTTTAACCTTTTTAGAGACAGATGGGGCAGAAAACGTCACAGGTTCTCTGTTCCTGTTGGCATACCTTTGACATTCTGGAGGATATAGATTTTATGGGTATGAAAGATAGGTTATTTAGGTTCAACACTCAGTGGAATAACATCTCTAGATTTTACCTTTATACCCTTAGTAGGAGCCTGAGATTTATTGTAATTGTAATTGTTTATTTGTATAGCGCTGAAATGCATCAAAGTGCTTTGGGGCGGGAAGGGAACAAGGGAATACAGTAGTCATTCTTAGGCCTTGAAGTTTCCGAATGATCTAACAAAAAAGTAACTAGCATACTAGGCCTGACGGCATTTCTCCTAGTGCAAGTGCATGAAAGTGTATCAGACACAACCAGATAAGGGAGGGGAGACAAAGGGGGGACAAGACTGAACTCACTAGGCCTAGTAAATTCAGGTCATGCAAGTGTACAGATGGAAGTTCAAGGAAGGGGGAGTAGGAACAAGTGTGCCTAGTCTAGTAGGGCCCAGGGTTAAGTGCAGAGAGGTAACCTTTCTTATGGAGCGTTTGCTGAAAGTGCAGTAGTGCTGAGCATAGTGCAGAGGGCCGGAGGCAAGTGCAAAGACTGGCTGGGAGCCTGGAACCTGTGAGGCTCTGGAGGTGAGCCAGGCGACCAGTCAGCAAAGCTGAACAGATTTTGGGGAGATATGTAGGAGTGAAGCTGGAGAGAAAGAGAGAGGAGGTTAGCAAGGGAGAGGGAGACAGAAAGAAGAAGAGAAGAGGAAGGTCTTGAGGTGTTTCCAGAACTTATGGAGCTTCAGCTCAAGGCAGTGAGAGACAGGGAGGCTGTTCCAGAGGGAGGCACCTGCAGAGGATAAAGATCTACCCCCAAACCTCTGCTTGGAAAAACGGCTCACACGCAAAGAGTTGGAGGAGGCCGAGCGGAGGGCTCTAGAAGGAGAGTATTTAGGAAGAGAGCATTGCAGAAAGTGCGGGCCCCGGGCCCAGAAAGCCTCGTGGACTATGCAGAGGGTCTTGAACTTGATCCTAGCAAAAGACTGCCTATTAAAATGGCAATAAGCCAATTCTGCCTCTAAGTTTGGGATAAACAAATTCTTCCCCCATGAAAAATACTGTTTCTCATCCTGTGAAATCTTCCCACTTCCCAGTGCCTGGATTCTACCCAAGTAATCCTCCCGCAGCACACCACTCCCAGGATTGGGATCAGGAAGCATCTACCCTCTCCTGGCAACTTGAGAAGAGACTCTAGGAAGGGTTTTATTGGGGGATCCACAGGATTCTCCACAGTGCATACTTACCTCTTGGCTTTTTTGATGGCCATACATGAAGATACTATAGTCCAGCTGGGGCAGAGTGGGCACGGATACCTGACAGAGGAACATAAGACACATCAGGGCCTCTGTCAGGGTTGTGTCTTGGCACCCTGCCTATTCCAACTGGAGGGGGTTGCTTTTATGCCACTGAAACTTGGGACTTTGAAAATCTGTTGGACGTCCTAGGCAGATGATGTAATCTTGATTGATTAAAAATAGAAAGGTCTAAAAAGATGAATAAATGCTACCATAGAATATGCCAGAGAAAATGATTTGATCATTAATAGTAAGAAATCGTGTATTATTAGATTCTCTGGCCGAACTTCTAGAATAGTCATTTCTACATGCAAGGAAGAAGATTCGTGTATTGCCCCTATAGCTGATATTAAATATCTAGGGATGGTGTTTCCATCCTCATTGGAAGAGCACAAGGCCTTTGATAGACGTATGTGTAAGTCTCTGCAGGGTGCATTGCAATTGAAATGGTTGCACCTCAGATTTTGTAAACTTACTATTAGACCATTGCTGGAATATTATAAGATGGACATTGTCCCAGTGCTGTTGTATGGCCAGGAGGTGACTTGAACCTCCCATGATTGGAATCACCTTGAAGCCCTCATTTGGTAGAACATTTTTAATTTACCTATTTGTATGCCAATAACGGTGCTACGATTTTAATTGGGACTGACTTTGCTCAAGCCTTAGTACCATTTGAAAACTATCATTATATTGAAAATTGTTAATGCCCAATCAATCCATTTTGTTTGTTTGCGACTTCGATTTTAGCTAATATAAGTGTTGTGCCTGAAATGTTGATGACCCCCCCTGTTTTGGTACAAAAACTACTTTTGCGTAAGGATTGGATAGACACAATTGGTCAGATGAGGTCTTATTGTCTATAGAATATTAACCATGTTTCCCTTTGATAGTTTAAGCCAACTCAGCAGTGTTTTCACAGCTGCAGACAGCAGCCGCGGGAGCGCTCATTGGTTGTACAGGGCTGCCTTGGCTTCCCCATAATGGGCAAGGGTACTGGCACCCTTCTAACCCCCATTATGGATGAGAGGTCACTTTTGCAATTACTACTCCCTCAGTGCATAAATTATCCTGCCTGTCTCTTATTTTCAAGACCCATCTGTCTGCCTCATCTCATCCACACAACTGTCCCAGTAATTTGCTTGTTTTGTTCCCCTGTTCATATATCCTACCTTTGTTTAACCAGTTAAGATGTCTAGCGTCATCCAGGGCTAACGCTCTGAGTCTGATATTTACTAATTTAGGGATTGTGGCAGCTCTTTCTCCAGTTGCAACATCCTAGCTTCCTCTTATTGTATCATCTTATGCTTCTCCTTTTCCTCCCTCTGCTCCCAAGAATTCAAATTTCTGTAGATTAGCCCAACATACTCCATGGTAGGGATTTTCTGACTAGTGTTGCTACACCACTCTTCTCTGCTCCCCCCTTCATCCAGCTTGTCTCTTGGTCCCCCGCTCCTCCCTTGACCTCACCCGAGAAACCCAATCCATCCTCTTTGCTGCCCAACCTTCTGTCTTCCCCGTTCACCTCCAATGGCTTACTTCCTCACATGGTTCTGCTGGCTAACTGCAAGCTGTTCTTTCCCATGGGGAGATGTTGCAGACAGGAAAAGATTCCAAAAGGATTGTAAATCCACCCCCTTTTCCTCCCTGGGACTGCCATTACTCCACCATGGTGGTCATCACAATCAATGTCAGGTTTGTGTGAGGACTGCTGGCCTCTCAGGCATGCCGGATTGGAGAGGGTTCCACCGCGTAGCCTCCGAGCAGGTGAGTGTTTTGTCCATAATAGTCTTAGTTTTACTGGTTGCTCCATGCCCAGACTTGCACTGGCATTCTGCCGGCATGGACTTCTTAACTGTGGGTGGTTTGTACAGGAGAGCCCTGCGCTCTGGCTCGTCATGCTGTCTTCTCCAGAGTGGGTCGTGTAGCAGCGTGCTCAGCCCCTGCTGCTACGTGGCTCATTCTATTTATTGATTGAGTATGAAAGGTGAGGTATTGGTTGATGGAAGAGAGTGGTAATGAGGTTTGAGTGTGCTCGACTGGTGGGTGAGTGGTATTAGTGGTGGGAGAGTAGGGAGTGAAAGGAAGGTGACTGAAAGAGTAAATCGAGAGTGGCTGGGGAGAAGGTGCGAGTGGATTAAAGTGTAGTGTGAGGGAAGAGCAGCAGAGTGTAGTAGTAGTAGTAGTGTGGCAAGGGGAGTGGTATTGAAGCTGACAGGGTCATAGTAGCGTGGAGAGAAGGGTAGTAGTGGTGTGGAGAGAGGTGGTAGTAGTAGTATGGCAAGGGCAGTAGTATTGGTGCAGAATGAGTGGTAGTAGTGTGAATAGAGGAGTAGTAGTGGTGTGGAGAGAGAGGTAGTATTGTTGAGAGGTGGGGAGTAGTGCCATGGAGATAGAGGTAGTGTGGAGACAGGAGTAGTAGTTGAGAGAGGAGGGATGGTAGCAGTAGTAGGGGTAGAGAGGAGCAGCAGTGGAGAGGATATGGAGAGTAGTAGGGAGTAATATCACATGGTGGAGGACAGTTGTAGGAGAAAGACTATTGGAGGGACCAGGGATAAAGAAGCAGTAGGGACAGAGAGAGAGAAGATGATGAGTGGAGTAGGAAGGGGAGTGGATGGCAGTGCAGGAGTAGACAGGGAGAGTGACAGTAAGATCCAGGGAGAGGAGTATCTGCGCGTGAAAGGAGAAGAGCAAGAGGGATCAGAGTGTCTGGAAGATATGCCTGATACAACTTAAGTCAATGGGGGGACAATAGAACAGGGTTCACCTAGATTGTACCCTGAGGGAGACTAGATAGATGAGGCATTTGCCTTAAGGTCGCCACTGCAAGTCAGATAGGCTTTAGAAAGTAGAAGTTACTGATCTCTAGCGACCTTTCGGGAGTTGAGGGATGCCTGGGTAAGGGAGGGAATGCCCATTTCTAGATTAGATTTAGAGGGATGCCCCTAACGGAGCCCCCTGACATTTTAAGAAATCCTTGAATGTGCTAACTGAATATGATGGATTCTGCCGATGATGTGTTAATTGTGGCTATGCTGTGATAGATGGCCAAATGGAAAACTAAACAGGCCCATGTAGAGTATACAAGTATGTTGCCTGGATGTGATAATAGGTAATAATGAAAGACAGTTACGATGTGTTAACTCGACACAACATGGTTTGAGTAGCGTGGCATATAATGGTATATGGCATAAACACCTCCCATCTGATGTTAATTCCTAGCTTAAGCAACAGTGTGTATGTCTCACCTGTTCATGCCAATCAGTAATGATTTGATTACATAGGGTTTTGATGGCAATACTTGACACTGGTGTGAATACCTAGATATTCTGTACAGATACCTATCAATTGGTTGAGTACCTGGGATTTTCACTGGAGAAAACACTGTCAATAGTGTAAGTACCTATGCATTTGAATGTATTTTTCATATTGCTGACTGTTACGTGCAGGCAGACTTCTTCTGAGGAAAAGACCTAGGATACAATAACGATATCTGCTATATGATGTGTGTTTATTTATTCATTTGTGTGTTGTTTTGTAAAGTGCCGAAAGCTACAAAATCATTTTAGAGCGTGAAGGTTGAAGGATGGCAGGCAAAGATTACATAGATAACCCCAGTGTTCTGTGCCTGGCAAAGTCTAGGGATGTAGAATATCATGGAAATGTGTGACACATTAAGTAGTGCATGGCTTGATGCAAGTTTAAGTGTGCCAGGTTCCAGGAGGGTCGCAGAGTTATATTAAATTGGGGGTGTTGCAGCCTTCCTGCCCCCTATTTAATAGCCACTACTGATTATTCATGCACGTACCTCTTTATCAAATGAGAAACCTGATCATAATTGATGAACGGATATGTTGCGGCTGGATAAGTTATAGACATGTAATGTTTGTTGGCCGATAGGGTACGTTGCAGATGAAGATGCAGCACCCGAAGAAGTATCCATTTCTGAAGACTGAAGCGCTTTGATGAGAGCATGTAATTCATTAGGATCCGAGTATTCTTTGGTGGCCCCGTGAGGTGGAATAATAAGCATTCCAGCAGGTTCCAGTATACCATTCTTGATATCTACACTCTTAAAGGTAACTCTCAATTCCAAGAATCTTTTCCTTTTATCGTGCATGGCTTTCAGAAAATCCAGAGAAATTAATATTTTATTGCCTTGAAAGCTAAACAGAGATTGTTTTTTGGCAGCCCGCAAATTTTGTCGTGCTTGGTGATGACGGAGTAGACATGCAATGAGAGATCTTGGTGACGAGCTGTTAGTAGAAAAGCAGGGTAGAATTCTATGTGCCCTTTGAAACTCCAGCGGAGGAGTAAAGGAGATATTCCAAATTTTGGGGAGCCAATATGTTACGAATATAATGGGATCATTTTGCTCAGAGTTATTGGGCACCCCATGAACTCTGATATTGTCTCTCCTGTTTCTGTCTCTAAGTTGGATATTTCAGACTCTAAATTAAGAAGCTTATGTTGCATCTGTTCTAGACCCTAGAGTCTATCTTCAGTAAAAAGAGATCCGCTCTTCTGCGTCAGCAAGCCTTGAATTTGTAGTTTTTAAATCATTTTTAAAGGTGCCAAAATCTTCCTGCATAGACAAGGACCTTGAGTTTGGCACAGAAATAGAGGACTGAATACTGGAAAGTTCCATAAAAACTTTCTCCATACCCTTATTACTGGTTGTGAATTCATTTGAAGAAGCCATTGAGCTCTGTTCGGACATATTGATGTATAAAATAATTATCCAGAAACAAATCCTTCCAAATAAATGAAATCCCAGAGAACTGATCCAATTAGGGTAACATATTACCAAAACAGGACACTGGGTGTCAGCAGTGAGAAGGCCACAGTGCAAGGGAGAGACCCCGCTAAACTGGATGGACCCCAGCCGGCCCATAAGACTGGGGGTCCCCAAACAGCCCTTTAAGATGAGTAGCAGCACCCTCGAGATAGATGGGAATGCAGAGTCATACTCTTGCACCAAATAATTATGACAACTCAATAGTTTGGCAAAGGGAGTCAGTTTAATGACAAGTACAAAAAACGGGGAGTTGAATGAACATCAGCAATCGCTCATTCTTCCTTCTCGCAAAAACTCCACTTCATTTCAGAAAAAACACAGTATTTATATCAAAAACTCATCATCATTGACGCGCAATCTTAAAAACCTAACATGCAATGTGATTGGTTATAGGAAGGTAATTTTAACATAGGTACTTTGTCTGTATGTGGTAACAGGGAGAGGGGATTAGATAATCAATGCCAGGTGGGGCAACTAAGCCCTTCCTTCAAAATGGCCACATTAAACATCACTAAAAGTACGACGTCTCATTGGTTCTACTCACTATAGGAGCCTAGGTTACACGGTCCACTATGATTGGGTTGGCATTAATCCCACTCATACTTTTCCACTTGCGCCTAGCAGCATGCACAACAGCCAGCCAGGTGCAGGGAATTATTCTGCACCCCAGCTTCCCTCCAATTATGTTACAATCTTTCATCATCTCAGTGGTCATGTGTCAATTACTTCTTTGCAGTTTGGCCTCGGGTCTGCTCTTGGTCTGAGAAAGTTAAGGAGTATGGGTATGGCAGGGATCCATGCTTAGGTGTGAAAGTCTCATCCCTTCCTACCTGCCTTGTCACGGGATTCAGACACTGTGAAATCGGCCTCTTCTTCATTCATTTTGGTTTATTTTATTTAATTCTGCCAGTCTTCTACCATCTGTGGCTTATCTTGACCTTTCTGAACAGGATACTCTGTTCTTTTTCTCTTTAATTGTATCCACTGTTGGCCTCTTCCAGCCTGATATGACCTTGGCTTCTTGGCATGGTTACCTTCAGCTGGGTTTCTCTCTGTCTTAATTCTCGAATTGTTTGCTGCAACACTCTCCTCTTGAGACCTTTAGTAACCTTTGTTCAATTCTGCTCATGTTCGTAGTGGATTTACACTCATCTATAAAGTGCTTTTGAGGTATATATATATCTATAGTTGGCGCTTGCCGCAATCTATTTTCTACTAAGCATAAGCAAGCTTCACGATTTCTTTGATTCTTGCGGTTTCTTGCATCTGTACACGTTTAAACTAACTTAATATTGTCATCGTGCATATGGCATAAGTTTCTGCAGCTTGACATCAACTGCTTCACTTTTAGGCTAAGATGTCACTTATCCATGGTATTCCGTCTCTTTGTCAGTATTCTTACGTCATCATATCTTCTAAATGTGCATCAGTCTGATTTCTTATGATGTCACCATTCGTCTTCCTTTAATATCTTCTCGGCTTCTTTGGGTATTCCATCCTGACACACGTTAGTTTGTCTTGCCTGTAGATATGGTTTTCTCAATGGGTACTTTACTGTCCAGGTTTTCTTACGTATCGGTACTGCAATAGGTGCTGTTACTCTTATGGGCACTGGGCAGAGCCCAGCTATGGCTCTCTGCTGGTTTATCTGTTCATCATACGTCACATTTCGTGGCGTGAACATACCTGGTACTTCGAATGGGATGGCTGGAGTGTGGATGCTGCTTGGCACATCCTCTTCACCGCTCTCTAGTAACTCGTTAAGCCATGAGTTACTTCACATGAAGCTGTGATGTGATAACACTGTTAAGTGCTGGAGTGGAGGTGAAAGGAACAGGCAGGCTGAAAATGGCTCTCCCAACGGTTCGCACTCCACAGACCTGCAAGTTCCAGTCAGGACTCCAAATGCAGATGCCATCGGCACCGCAAATGTCCCAGAGCTGGATGAGAAGTTCATATCGGTACAACAAAAGCAGTCAAAAGCTTCACCGGAGGATGGACAGAACCAGAATATAGACCTACTGAGGCAATTTGGATAGATTTATAAACATATAGACATGCTGGGGGCAAAGTAGATAAACTCGGTTGAGAGAGCTGAAATATTAGGCAGCCATCTTACTTAAACACTGGAAAAGCACACCATTCTAGAAATAGATCTGATCACAACCCCCCTCTAAACCCCACCGAAGGTCCTGACAAGCATAGAGACAAATCCAGGTCCCCTATAAAGCAAATGCTTCCAGATGAGGCTAATTCCAAATAATTAATTCCTCACTCATTGTCGGCTTATTAACACATCTTTCATCCCTTATGGTCATGTTGGTTAACTCTACATTTCTGCACACTATGCTCCATTTGAGCCTGTTGATTTATGGTGGTCTGTCCTGTTCTTACCTATGGCACCTCCTAATTGTTACTTTGATATGCGCTACACATTCATTCTTTAGATTTGTTTTTTTCAATAGCTTTCATTGTTATTTTCATACCCATTTTATTTCCCTACCTATTGTGTGTTCCTTCCCCTCCAAAGTGGTGTGTCGTTCTCCAATTATATTACCTAATTATAATGTTTTATTTCATATGCCAATTGTACTGTTTTCCTTACCGCTGAATGAAATATCTATGTCTAGGCTTGATCTTATCATAACCTTGAATTTGTATTACATTGAGTATTAAGGTTATGGCATGGAATGTTAAAGATTTGAACAACCACATTAGAGACAAAAAGTTTAAAGTCATATTGGGAGAAGTAAGATTGAAATTGCTTGCATCCAAGAGACTCCTTTAGAATCTACTGGAGAAAATAATAAGTTATCTAGATTGTGGGATAAATATGTGCTTTTTGCACCTGCTGTTGGCAAGAAAGGAGGGGTTTGTATCCTCATCCACAAAAGAACTTCCTTCCAACTAATTAATGACATCACAACTCTTCTGGCTGCTGGTAAATCATTGATGCCCTACTTAATAATTTGGCAGTCACAATTCTTAATATGTATTGTCCCAATGCCCCATATCCTTTATTTTGGGATAATTTGAAACCAAAAATGTTGAAGATACACTTTGATCGTTTTATTGCATGTGGTGACTGCACTCCCATTTATGACTTTACCCTAGACAGGAAATCCGATACTAAATGTATTCACTCCAAATCGCACAAACAATTCATTAATTTCATAGAAGACTTTGCCATTGTCGATTTATGGCGTGTTTCCATCCTGATGCCAAAGAATACACTTTTTTCTCTTCCCCCCATAAATCCTGGTCCAGACTTGATCATATATTCATCAATCCTTTGTTAGCGTCCAAAATTATTCACTGCGAGATCGGACCCATAGTTATATCTGACCAGTCTCAAGTCTTTACAATCCTTGAATGGAAACAACAATATATTTCTTCTTCCTGGTTGATATTCAACTCCTTTCTATTAAATGATACCTTTTTTTAAGCAAGTAAACGCATTCTGTGCTGAATTCTTTACTAACAACAACCCATTGGATAGTTCTATTCGTAATAATTGGGATGCGTTTAAGGCTACTTTACGTGGTTTTATTATGCATCAAAATGCAATTGAAAAGAACCAAAATGAACAATGCTCATGTGATTTAGTTCACTCAATTAAGGCACTTGAATTATTATACTTCAATCACCCCACCGAGGCTACTTTTAAATCTCTTATGTCTAAACACATTGAATTTAATAAATACAACACTAATAAAGCGTACTCATCTCTGCTAAGAACTAAAGCAACATTTTACGGCACGTCTTATAAATCAGGTAAGTTGCTAAAATCCTATCCCAAAAGAAAAAAGAAAAGTTTATCATAACTTCTGTTATTAACCAACAAGAAATTAGGGCTACAGGTGTAGAACTGATCAATAATTACTTATTTTATTTCTATTTGCAGCTTTACACATCTGACCAAACTATTCTTGATAACATTCAGGATTATTTACAGAAAAATAAAAAGATTATGGATTACACTGTAGACTTATCCTTTTTAGATACCCCACTTTCATTGCAGGAAGTACAAACAGCTATCCTCGATCTCCAAATTGGCAAAGCCCCTGGACCTGATGGTTTCCCTATTCATTTTTACCGAACTCTTTTAACTATGCTCGCTCATAAACTTCTCAAACTATGTAATCACTTTACTTCTGTAGGTCACAGTTTAGGCTCCTTTAGTGAAAACCTATCAATTTTATTTCCCAAACCTGACAAAGACCCTTCTTATATTAAAAACAACCACCCCATTTCTTAAACAAATTCTGAATCGAAAATACTAACCAGTCATACCTAATAGATTAGATGGCATTATGTCTAAATTGGTTAATATCGATCAATCATCAGGTTTTATTAAGTGCAGGTATGCTTCCTCCAACACTAGACTTATTTTTAATGTTCTTTCTCGTGCACAAACAGCTTCTGACCCTCTTATTCATCTCACATTGGAGGCTGAGAAAGCCTTTTATAGAGTACTCTGGCCCTTTATGTTTCATTCTTTGTTATAGCACAGGTTTAGTCTTACATTCTGTAAACTCATTACTCTTTAATATTACTCATTACTCTTTTATATTTTTCACCCTCTACTAGACTTCTTATTAATAATTATTTTTCTAAATCCTTCCCTATTTCACAGGGAACTTGACAAGGATGTTCCCTCTCTCCCTTGCTCTTCATCCTAGCGCTAGAACCTCTCCTTCAAAAATGTCTATTAATGACAATATCAAAAGTATTATTATAAAAGGCATCCTCTTCAAGTTTTCCGCTTATGCCGATGACATCTTACTGTGTCTTTCAGAACCCTCTACATCTATTCCAGGACTAATGTCTACCATTGAACAATTTTCAAAAATTTCAGGTTACAATTTAAATTGTGACACATCAGAAATCCTTCCCCTAACTAATTCCTGCATAGTGCCTAATTTTCCCTTATTTGGTATGAAATGCTGTCCATCTTCTATTCAATATTTGGGAATCCATATCGCTAGAGATATTCCCTCTACTTTAACTTTAAATCAAATTACTATTATTGACAAAATAAATTCCTCTATCAACCAATGGTTCCCTTTGTTTCTTTCCTGGTGGGGTCGTTTGGAATCTCTCAAGATGACACTCGTCCCCATGATTCTTTATTACCTCTCTATGATACCAGTTTTGCTACCGATAGCTTACTTTAAGAAAATTAACAAGCATTTATTGACATTTGTATGGAATAACAACACCCCCAACATTACCTTTAACAAACTTAAAACTGAAAAAAACAGCGGTGGAGTTCAATTTCCAGATTTCCTCACATATCAAAATCCTTTTTATTACGACAAGTTATCCTGTATCAAGCTAAAGAATCTCAATCAATTAACTCTCCCTCTTGGATCAAATTAGAATCGGAATATATAAACTCCCTTCTCTTTACTTCACTTTCCTAAACCTTTTCTCGGCGCAGTATCAAAAAGTATTGGCTTCTGCAGTCCTGAAAAAAATGCTTAGAATAGTCTAGTATCTTGCTCACCCAATGTTCAAGAATGCGCTGATGCTTTTATATGGTTTAATACATTCTTTCTGTTCAAACCTAAACATGAGTTGCTATCAAGATGGTATTCTGCCAGTATCTTTTTAGTTAAACACTTATTTTGTTATAACTCACTGATACCTTTTCATGAGCTGTGGGCCCGATATGGTGTCAATAATAAGGACCTTAAAACTTATAGAAACATTATTACTTTGATCACTAAAGCTTTTCCCTTTTACCACCAAAATGTTCTCTCTGCATTTGTCCAATTTAGAATTTGCTCCCTCTCTACTAAAGCCTCTAAATTGTATTCCATCCTCAACCAATCAAACGATAATAGCGATCCCATCTCTAAAACAACCATGTTATGAGAACTGGATTGGAAGATCCAAATTCCCATGGTGTCACGCCTCTCCGGAGATCGTGGTCACTGTGGCATCGTTGGTCCCATAGGCGGATTTCGGCCATTTTTACTGCCAAGATGGCCGCCGCTACGGAAGGTGTGGGTCTAGACGTTGAGCAACCCAGCGCGAGGAAGGACCGCCCTCCTGTTCGAGATTCAGTTCATCTGTTCCTGTCAGCAACGCGCGGACGCGTTGCTACTCTTCATTGACAACGCTACGTGAGTTCGTTTCTAGGAAGTCTTGTTACTAAACCTTTCTGCGTTCTATATTCCTTCCTTCTAATCCTGTCTTCCTTATTTCCCTCATTCAGACTGGACCCTCTCTCCCGGCTCCTTCCTGAAGCAGGGGACTTGAGCCCTCGCTGTTACACTCACCAGCTACGATCCGGAAACTGCAGAGCAGTCCGCCAAAGGGTTTCACACCCTAGCGTTCGGTACGTTTGATAGAATAATCAGGGTTCCAAGGTCCCGATAGAGAATTCAAATTGACTCTTTCTATCCATTTACAATACTTAGGAGCCTTGAGTCCTGTGGTCCAACCGCCCTCTCGGTGCTTGTTCTTGCCGTACTTCCTTATACGTCCCCGTTTCTGATCCCATCAGGTAATATTCTTAAACTATTCATCTTCCGTTTATTCTGAACTCAGTTCTGAGCTAACCATTTACTACACACATCAGGTTCTTACCAGAGGACTTCCCTTCCAGCCTGATAGGTCAACCACTCCCTTTTACAGGTAATTCCTTGCTCTCTACCGTGAATTCCCTGTCTCATACTTACCTACCCCTTACTCACCATCCTCTTCTGCCTTTTCCATTAGACGGCTCTCAACCTGCGGGTTCCTGAATCTCCGCCATCTAGACGACATCACTCCAGCAGCCGCCGACGGAGGGTTATCTCCCCGAGAGGGTTTCCCTGAGGCTTTTCCCCTCCTCTAATCTTGACCAAGAGGCAGACGAAGGGACTTAGGGAGGCCTTCGCATTCACCCCCCTGTTGGACACTGTTCCTGGGCAAAGAGGAAGCAAGGAAAGGAAGAAAACTATTGGTGAGTCCTTGAGGTAACCATTCAGTTATTTACATCACTGTTCAGAAAACATATATGTTACAGTTAGCAACGCCCGTTTTGGTAACTGGGATTACCCAGGTACTGAACGGTCATCTCAAGGTTACGGTAGCTATCTTCAAGGGAACTATGGACCCAGCCCAACAGCAACAGTTAGTTACGGCAGGACAATCTTTGACTGCGGAAGTGCATGCATTAAAACAGGAAAACGCTTTCTTGAGGCAACAGGTAGGAGTTCCTAGCTGTTCCGAATTGCCTCCAGGCCCCATTCCGGGGGGTTTATATGATGGGAATCCCCACAAACTTAAGGCCTTTATCAAGGCCTGCACAGTCCAATTTTCATTTAAAACGGCATTTTTTCATAATG
The DNA here is from genome assembly GCF_040938575.1 of Ambystoma mexicanum. Taxonomy (NCBI): domain Eukaryota; kingdom Metazoa; phylum Chordata; class Amphibia; order Caudata; family Ambystomatidae; genus Ambystoma; species Ambystoma mexicanum. The sequence continues at coordinate 278,967,959 of NC_090937.1, forward strand.
ACCGAGACAAGGTAGGACACATGATAGCACACTTAACTGGGCCAGCGTTGGCCTGGGCGACGCCATTAGTTATCACAAACAACGCTCTGCTAGATTCTTATCCCACCTTCTTGAACAACCTTAGATCCATGTTTAGTAGACAGGAGATCACAGTTTCAGCCCAGGAACAATTGTTAGACTTCAAACAAGGATCACAAGATCTACTGTCATACATCACCACCTTTAAACAGCTAGCAGCTGGAACCTCTTGGGCTGATGATGGGCTGATAACGCTATTCTGTAGAGGATTAAATGAGGAGCTGAAGGCCAAGGTGTCCAGAGTCTCTCGACCTCCAAATCTAGCGGAAATGATTACGATAGTTATGCAGATGGATTATCGTCTACAGGAAAGACTCAGAGAACGGCGTCAGAATCGTCCTATGAGGCCCTTGACTACGCATCCTCCCAGTTCAATGAAAGCTCAGACTGATGAACCTATGCAGATAGGAATCACAAGAAGTAGACTCTCCTCGGAAGAACGCAACCGGCGTAGAGTTAAGGGGTTGTGTATGTATTGCGGATCCAAGGACCACGCAGTCCAAGACTGCCCTATCATCCCTACCTAGAGATAGGGAAACGCTTCTTCCCAACCGCACGGGAACCGCAGCTAGGGAGTCAGTAACAAGTTCCTCAACGGCATCTCTACCTTCTCAAGTCACAGATATACCCGATCTCCCTATGATTGTCCTACAGGTCATGCTAGAATGGGGTGGCTCGGACTCCATTTTAGTTCCTGCCTTGATTGATTGTGGAGCAGCCGGAAACTTTGTTGATACCCACTAGAAGGATAATCATAGACTACATGCTCCACCAAATCTACAGCAATCCCAGTGGAATCAGTAGACGGGAGTCCACTGGTTTCTGGCCCCATCAAAGAACAGACAAGACCTATTCAGATGAAAATCGCTTCCCATCAAGAGACATCGTATTCGATGTCATCCGCACGGCACATTACCCCTTGATATTAGGGTTACCTTGGCTTCGAGCCCATAATCCATATAGCAATTGGAAAGCCGGCATGATATTTCTAGGGTCAGAACATTGTCTGACTCATTGCTTTTCTGATGGAGCACTTGGTTTCCGTTCTACAATCTCCTTGCAAGAAAACAAGTGCACTTCATCAGTGTTAAATAACATCCAAGAAATCCCCTCTGATTACCGAGATTTCCAGGCAGTGTTTCCGATTCCGAATACGCAGAGTTACCTCCGCATCATAGAGATGACTGCGCCTTGGAACTCATTCCTGATGCTCCAATTCCCTTTGGTCGCATGTATATACTGTCTACACGTGAACGAGAAGTCCAAAAAGAATATCTACAAAAGAACTTACGCACTGGGCTTTTTCAGGAATCCATATCTCCAGCCGGAGCTTCTTTGTTCTTCATCCCCAAGAAGGATTCAACGGAACTTCGACCGTGCATCGATTATCGGGGGTTTAACAAGATCACGACCCCTGATCGATACCCGATGCCCTTAATACCTGATATTCTTGAGGCTGTTAAGGGAGCTATGATCTTTACTAAACTGGACCTCCGCGGAGCATACCATCTTATCCGTATCCGCACAGGCGACGAGTGGAAAACAGCCTTTCGTGCTGCCTTGGGCCATTACGAATATAGGGTGATGCCATTCGGTCTTTCCAATGCCCTGGCTGTTTTCCAGGGTTTTATGGACCATATATTTTCTGATATTCTTCTGCACACAGTCATCATCTATTTAGACGACATATTGGTCTTTTCAGCATCAGCGACTGATCACATCCAGCACGTGAAGGAAGTTCTGCAGAGACTGTCGGAAAATCATCTTTTTTGCAAGTTGTGCAAATGTGAATTCCATAAAGATAGAGTGACTTATTTGGGGTACATTCTATCAGCCGAGGGAATCGCCATGGATCCCAGGAAGGTCTCGGCTATCATGGAATGGCCGGTTTCATTGTGCGTAAAGGATCTGCAGAGATTCTTGGGATTCGTTAATTTTTAGAGGCGCTTCATCACCCACTATTCCGAGGAAATCCTTCCGATGACGGCGCTTCTTAAGAAAAATGCAAGATTGCATTGGTCAGAGGAGGCCCGCCAAGCCTTTGAGAGACTCAAAGAACGCTCCACCACGGAGTTAGAACTGATATCATTTTGTTTCATCCTCATTGTATATGTTGGCCTATGCCCAGTCGCTTTGCGAGGAAATCCGTATTACAAGGTCGTGACCTTAAGTGAATCAAGCCTCCATTTTAGGTTAGAGCCGCCATTTTAGTTTATTGTACAAAGTCACCCTGTGGCCTAAAATGGCTGTTTTGTGTTCTCTTGTTCTTGCTTTAAACTCTTCAACCTCTGGAGGAGAGTTAATGTCCAACCTGCCTTCAGGCTACATGTTAGGGTCATGTAGACCTTGTCCTTTGTTGACCTCGGGATCAGGGGATAACTTGAATCGGCGATGTTAACCTACAAGTATATAAGAACAATAACGCTATCTAAACACGACATGCAAAACATTTGTTTGGTCTGTATTAAAGCAATGTGTAAAGAGTGTAAAGTTAAACTTAGAGAATAATGGTGTTTGTTAGTAAATGTATTAAAAAGTAAACCGCATGCACGAGATATGTAAATTAGGAACGAACCTGGTGTGACCCTAGCCCAGTACATGATTAACTTGAAAGAGGCTTGACATCGTTATAACGAAACTATATAAATACGCTGATGTCCAGCTAGCAAATCCTGTTCACTGCTCACTTTGAACCCTGCTGGTGGTCTCTGTGATGTACTGACGGCCAAATAGCTATTTGTGTACTTTGTTTTGTAACTGTTCAGTTTTGCAATAAAGATTCTGGGAATCTTTACAAGCCTGTGTCGGTGTATTTCTCTTTGCATGGTGTAAAAGCCTTAATATTGTATTTACTGATTCCACAGATGGCGCCCGAATAGGGACCCTCAAGATCGACTTTGTCTCGTTGAGGGTTGGCTCGGCTATCGGACCGGGATCTGGACGAGAAGTGAATTCCTCGACAGCACTGCACGATCCAGTCCCTGAACGGTGAGCTGTAGCCCGAGATGACGTCTTGACGAGGGTCCATATATCGAGGTGGGTAATTATGCCGAAATCACCAGACACGTGGGTCCTTAGCATTGTCCTTAGTAACCCGATCGGGCCTCCGAGTCCTTTGGTCAGGTGAATCGTGACCCGATTCTTAATTTAACCCTGACAATTTGAATTTGGCGCATTGTACTCACGAGCACAATTATTTGACCAGGTAACACCAGAACTTTGATATGCCTGGGAAATTGTCTGCCTGCTTAAGGGCATTATTCCGCAGTGACAAACAATCTTTGGAAGATAGCCGTCCCGCACCACAGGAGGGGTCGCCGGCATGTACTATGTACTGTAAGAAAGGCTTTGGTAGTATAGCATTTAATGACATTTGGCACAGACAGACCAGACATAACTCTAATCTTCAGTGGCCAACCAATGGTAGCTCTGAAATCCCTCGTATAGAATATCTAGAGTCTGTATTAGTAAAGAAAAAGGCTAGACCTGCAGCATTTGACGCATTGCATAGTTGGAAAACAGAAGCTTTGCAGCAACAAAAGAGTAGAGAGAAACATATGCGTAGACATATGACAAGTGTCGAAAAGGCACGGTTATATGATCAAAATAAACAATTGGAGTCAGTCAGGAACACGGATAGGGCGTTTCAATTAGGCATTCAGAAAATGTACCCTTCAAAAGATTTTCATACGTCAGATGAATTGATTAATAAACTTTTGCATGAATGAAGGCCTGGTGCCTCCGCGCCACCTCCGTACGTCCCTCCTCCTGGCGCTTTGCCCATTCCCGTTGTTATTCCTCCTCCTATAGTTCCTCCGGTCCTCCCTGTTGTTCTTCCAGCTGTCGCTCCTTTGCCTGCCCCCTTGCCTCCACCTGTTGATATTCAGAATGTGCCTATTCTTCCTCTTCCAAGTGATTCTGCATCGCTTGTAGTAGACCAGGGGGCGGGATCAAGGGTTGTGACTCGTAATACTGTGTCCCCAGAAAAAAAGAATGAATTGATCGCTTGGGCTAAGCATTGTATGGAGAAGGGTGAACAAGCTGATGTTTTTTCCACACTCGAAAATTTAAAAGGTATTCCTGAGAAAAATGTTTTTATTGAAGGATTAGGGATTCATTTGAGTATAATGTGGACTAGATTAAATGATGTAGATTTCCCACAAGGGTTACGGGATTTGAACACCTTATCGTTGTCCAGAGATACTGCGGAGAAGGTATATGAGCATGTTGAGAGTATTTTTGTGTATAGGAAGGAGTTGGAAGAGTTACAGAATGAGGACGCAGAAGGTGATAGTTTAGGTATTATGTTCTTACAGAAACGGTTATCTCCTCACCGTGAATTAAAAGGTGAGGAAGCACGAATTTGTACAAAGGATGCGATAAAATGGATTTCGGATATGTCGATAACTCCAGATGAAGTATATGACACATATAGTCAGTATACGTTAGAAATGCAAAAGAAGGTGATACAGGTTATGGTAGAATACCTGCAGAATGAGTGTGTAAAAAGAAAGATTTGTTGTCCCGCAGAATTGTTGAGTGTTTATAAGAGAGCCTTTTCGATTGATACTTCTTTGACTGCCTTAGCGCTTGATTTGGCTCTGTTGCTTAGTAAGCGTTCGGACCTGCCTACTTCTCAGTTGCCTATGAGAGAGGTCCCTCCGACATTTGTCCCGAAAGTTGAGATTGCGGCCGATGCCGCACGAGGAATACTCGCGGTGGACATTCCTGCACATTACGTATCGCAGTTTGTTCACGTCCCGTTTTCAAGACAGGAAGTGAACACCATAAAGCAATCTATTCCCGATGTAAGAAAGAATCAGACCGGGTTCTATAAAGAAATAGAGTCGGTCTTACAGTCATCAGTATTCACCTTAAGTGATATTGATTTATTATTTCCCGTACTCCTGCCAGTTGATTTATGGAAACAGATTAGGACTGTAGATGATGTACCTGGGTTAGGAGATACATGGGATAACATGGTTAGGCTAGATAGAGAAAGACCAGCTGGCGAGCGACCGCCTCAAGTGATATTAACTTTGCCTGATAGGATTATTGTAAAATTGAAAACTATAGTTCCTGAAAAAAGAATCATTTGGGACAAGCTTACGGCCTGTGTCCAAGGAAAGTCTGAGGGTGCTACCGATTTCTTCAATCAGTTTGAACAGGTATTTTCAGATTTCAGTGGGCAAGACTTAGGCACAGAGTCAGGGAAAAGGCTGTTTGTTGACACATTTTTACGTGGATTGCTGCCTGACATCCAGTTACAGATTATGTCTTCCGAAAGTGCTTTGCAGGCGAAGTCTCGATCAGAAGTACTGCACATGGCTCAGTACTATGAAAATCGTGTGAATAATGAAATGGAAAAACTTGAGAAAAAAAAGGGTGACCTGTAAACAAAAGTCCTATTACAACAGATTGTTAGAAACCCTAGAGGGGGTAATCAATTTAGAGGTCAGTACATTCCACAGGGAAGTACGCCCCTGGCTCTGGTAACCATTAACCAGTGTGCCTATTGTCGATAAGAAGGCCACTGGCGCACACAATGTCCGACCTTGCAGAAAAGGTCATTTGGGAACCTCGGTAGACGATCCAGAGGTCGCCCAGGTGCAGGAGGCCCTGGCAGAGGTCAGTTTGCACCAGAATCACAGCAGTTGCTCCTTCACAGGATAAGCAAGTTTCGAATGTGGATAATAGAAACATTTTTGATCACCCTTCTGCTGCGTACCTCTCTGAAGAGCTTCCTTTTGACAATATTCTGTTTCGCTAGGATTGCCCGAAGCAGGATTTGGAACCAACGCCTATTCCCGTTCATCAGAAAGGCCCCTACGTTGAGATGGCGGTGGGAAATAGGAAGCATCTATTTTTAGTAGATACGGGAGCACAGAAATATTCCATTGACCATTCACGGGTTCCAAATATTCCCCTGTCAGGGCAGTCCAACATTTCCGTAGGGTTTTCAGGCACACCTGTAGTTTGTCCGGTCTCTTTTCCGGTACCGATTACACTGGGTTCCTTGACGGAGCAGTGCCCATTTCTACTTACCACAAACTGTGGGGAGAACTTGCTGGGGTTACATTTTTTGAAGGAATTGCATGCAGTAATACATTGTTCTCCGGACGGAGTTCGGTTAACAATTTCACCTCAGCAATTACTCGCCTCTCAGTTTTCGACTCGACCTTTACCGCCAGAATTCAGTAATGTTCCCGGAATGCTTATGGGCAATTGATGATAATGATGTGGGCATTCTTCAAATTGAACCTGTTAGAATTATTCTGAAACATGGAGTTAAATTGCCTCGCATCCCACAATATAAGATCTCAGTTGAAGGCGAACAGGCTTTGAAATGTATAGTCTCTGATTTTGTACATCGTGGAGTAATTGAGGAAATTACGGGTAGTTTGTGTAACAGCCCGATTTTGCCAGTATACAAGAAAGGTGATAATGCGATTCCCTTTCGGTTTATAATTGATTTACGTGCTATTAACAAAATTGTGGCTCCTCAATTTCCTATTGTACCTGATGTTACAACGATACTAACCATGATTCCGGCTTCTGCCACTCACTTTAGCGTTGTTGACCTCAAAAACGCGTTTTTCAGTATTCCCATACACAAGGATAGTAGGTATTTGTTCACGTTTACCCTAGGTGGACGCTCGTTCACATTCACTCGTGCACCACAAGGGTACACTGAGAGTCCAAGTATTTATAGTAGGGCGTTAAAAGAGCAGCTCAATACTCTCGAGTTGCCTACTACTTGCAGGTTACTAGAGTATGTAGATGATCTCCTCTTGGCTGCTGATTCTGAGAGTGCCTGTAAAGAAGGCACCGTATTGTTGCTTTGTCATTTAACGAAGCATGGCCACAAAGCTTCACTCAAAAAATTCCAATATTGTTGTCAGGAGGTCGCCTATTTAGGCTATCTCCTGTCAAAGGAGGGAAGACGGTTGACACCTGAACGAATAAAGACTATTTCTGGCATGTCTGTCCCAAACACGCAGAAGGAAGTTAGAGCCCTGATAGGTATGGCTTCTTACTGTAGATTGTGGATCCCTAACTTTTCGTTAACGATTAAACCAATGCTAGCTTTGACAAAGAAGGGCATTTCTTTGCCATTACCATGGACTTTGGAACACCAGACAGCATTTGACTTGCTCAGAACCGCGCTGTGTTCAGTGCCGGTTTTAGGAAATCCAAATTATGAGAAGGCCTTTGTGTTGTATGTGCATGAACATGATGGATGTGCTTTGGCTGTGTTAACACAGGAACATGGAGGGAAGAATAGGCGTGCAGCTATTTCTCATCCGCCCTTGATCCTGTTGCATGCGCTTTGCCAAGATGTTTGAGAGCTGTTGCTGCTGCTGCTGCGTCTGTAAAACAGAGTGAGGGAATGGTCTTGGGTCATGCGTTAACCCTAATGGTACCTCACTCTGTAGATATTTTATTGAATAGAACTTAAACGCAACACCTCACCTCTGCACGATTGCTAAGATACGAACTGATCTTGTTTGCTCCCCACATTCAAATTCAGAGGTGTTGTGTATTAAATCCGGCTGAACTTTTACCTGCCCCGCAAGATACTGTTGATGGTGACAAAACATCACACGATTGCCTTTATGCGACAGAACAAGAGACTAAAGGTAGAATCGATCTGAAAGACACGCCTTTGAATAGCACACAAGGAGAGCTATTTTGTGATGGCTCTTGTTTTAAACTTCCGAATGGTACATCCACAGCTGCTTATGCCGTTACTACTTTAAGCACGATTGTAGAAACCAAAAGAATTATGCATAATTCTGCACATGTCGCAGAAATTATAGCGTTAACTCGAGCCTGTGAACTTTCTGAAGGGCTTACAGTAAATATATATACCGATAGTCAGTATGCTTTTGGGGTGGTTCACAACTTCGGTAGACTTTGGAAAGAACGAGGTTTCTTGACCTCACATGGCACGAAAATTCGGCATGGCACTTTAATAGTGTGATTTCTTTCAGCGCTCGCACTCCCTGTTCAGTTAGCCATTATAAAATGTGCAGCACATCAGAAAGTTACAGATGATATAGGAAAAAGGAATGCTTTTGCTGATCAGATAGCTAAGCAAACTGCCACTGATTTTAGTTCAGAAATGTATGCTGTAAGAGAAACTGTAAATATTTGCACTTTTGGTGAAAGTATCGATTCTGTAAAAGACATTCAAGCAGATGCTACTATAGAGGAGATGGGTCGAGGGTGCCGGAAGGTTGGATGATGATGGGTGTTGGGTGGACAATGTTGAAGGAAAATGGTTACTCCCTGACGCCTACATTACAATGATGGTTATTATGGCTCATGGTCCGACACATGTCTGTGCGCGTAAATTGACTAAAATGCTACACAGTGTATGGGCCAATGATAAGATTTTCAAAACTGCGGAGCGCTTTGTCCAAGGGTGCATGGTCTGCTTGCAGCATAATGTAGGAAAAGGTACCTCGACTCCTAGAGGAAGTTTTGCTCCACCTTCTGTTCCGTTTGAGGTTATTCACTTTGATTTTATTGAAATGGAACGTTGCAATAATCTTAAATATGTGTTGGTTGTCATTTGTGCTTTTAGTAAGTGGGTTGAGGCCTTCCCTGTTAGAGATGCAATGGCCATGACCACGTCAAAAACTCTGTTGAAAGAGTTTTTTCCTAGGTTCGGGCTGCCGAGAGTCATCTGGTCGGCTAAGGGCCACACTTTATCGCTGCTGTAATCCTACAAATATGGAAAGGATTACAGATTGATAAACGGTTCCAATCGGCCAGACATGCCCAAAGTGCCGGATTAGTGGAAAGGCATAACGGCATTATAAAGAACAAGCTCGCTAAGACGTGTGCTGGCACCAAGTCAATGGCCGGACGCCTTACCGATCGTGTTGCTGTCGATGAGAACAACCCCTCAAACTAAGACTGGGCTCTCTCCCTTTGAGGTGGTGATGGGGAGGCCTTCTAATATTTGGGGTATGCCAAAAAGTAGCTTGTTGCGGGATATAGAGAATGTGCTTCTTTCAGATTACTGTAACCAGTTGACTAAAAATCTGTTTTCAATTTATCACCAGGTGCGAGAGGCATTACCTGTACGTTACGAGGGTCCTGGTCACAGTCTACGTTCGGTGGACTGGATCACGAAAGTTTTCGAAAGGTCGTTTTGCCTTGCACCTCGGTGGAGGGGTCCTACTAGTTCCTGCTAGTCACCCAGACTGCTGTGCGGGTAGCGGGCCATAAGAACTGGATCCACACGACGCACACAAACGGATCCCGCAGCCCATGCCATAGGATACAGAAGACACATAATCCCTTTCCACTGCTGTAACCAATGGGCCCAAAACAGCAATAATCGACACGAGAGTATCGGAGACCGTTCCAGAATTCGCAAGGCCAGACAAAACGGCCATCTTGTCTCCGCACTCTCCAACAATGGTACTTCTGGATCATTTTCTGATCCCATTTCTGTTCACTCGCCACCTCCAGTGGGAAGTGACGACATTTTGCTTTCTGATCCTTCAGCGCCAGAAATTGTGAAATACAATTTACGTCCAAGGAAATAGACGTACAGCACGGTTTGACTGTGAGATTGAGGAAATCATTTGAGGGCTTGCCTTTTGGCCCGACTGTACGGAAGGATTCTGTTGGCTAAGGGTTGTGGGAAAGACATTAAGAAGACGCACGACTGGAGTCGCCAGCAAACGAACAATTGGTGTTTTTTGATTGAAGACTACAATGCCTGCACCCGCTACCGCTCGTATCGAACTTTTAGATAAATATGTGACTAGCAGAGACAATGATCAAGCATGCAATGGGACCCCCAAAGTGTATTGTTGCCTTTTTGTAATAATAACTGGTTTTTTTTCGTAACTGTTGGTTTTGGGTTATGGTATCTGGAGGAAGCATATCCGCTAGACGACTTTTTAACTATTGAAAATGTATCTGTTTTCCCCACTCCTTCCGTGCAATTGCATACTTTATCGCCTAGAGATTCTTCGCATAGACGGAACTATCAGAATAATACCCTTTTGTTAATAATGAATGCCACTCATGCAATTTTAAATAGGACCAATTGCTGGATCTGTTCACATCTACCGCAACATGGGGATAAGGGGCTAGGTTGATATATTCATCCTTTACCTTTGACAACTGCTTGTTATGCTTCTCTTAGAGCACTATTCTTTGGCCGATGGAATGACAGCATCTCAGGGAACTTTGATGGTACAAATCTGAATAGTTTTGAAAAACGTGTTTTGATGCCCCTGGGATGCTTGCTTTTTGCAAATAGGAGTAAACCAAACATTGCTTCTGTTAGGCCCTCTGATAGATTGTCTTGTCCTTTTCAGTCTTTGATCTCTTTTAAAATGGCTCCTATAGGCAATAAGGATGCCACGCCTCCATCTTATTCTGTTAATCATAGCCCCGATTCAGTAACCTTCTGCATACAGAGGAATGGAACACGGTCAATGGGTAATTTTAGAAAATGCGCCAACGTTGCAAATTTGATTAGTGAGAACAGACCTCTGTACGTAGGCGAACCTGTCTATTTTGTTTGCGGTAATGTGGCATTTCCATGGTTGCCCAGGGATTGGCAAGGAACCTGCTATTTAGGGATTCTATTACCTGGGGTATTTATTGCCAGTACTGCAGAAATTTCGAAGACTGGTCCACGATGAGGTGTGAAAGGGGATACTCCAGCGCAAACTCTCGGGGACATCATGAAATCCTTTGTGCCATTTTTTGGGCAAATTACGAATTCAGAAGATATCAGGGGACTAGCGAGAGTATTGGAGAGAACCATCAACCGGACCACTGACATACTCTATAATATGACGTTAGAACAGAAAGCGATAAGATTAGTGGCTCTTCAGAACCGGATGGCATTAGATGTCATTCTGGCTGAGCGTGGAGGAGTATGTAAATTAGTGGGGTCCGCTTGCTGCGTTTACGTACCAGACTCCTCTCCAACGATCTTTAGGGCTATCCAAAATCTACATGTTCTTAGTTCACAAGTGCATGTTCCTGAGGGAAACTGGGAACTTAGTGCATGGTTTTGGGACCTCCTACGGTTGTGGGGATGGAAGTTGTTTTCGGCCCTGCTGATTATCTTGGGAAGTTTTCTGTTCCTTTGTTGTTGTATATAGTGTCCCCCTGGCATATATTCAGTATTAGGGGGGTGTTGCGCGCAAGCACCAAGTGTATTAGGGCATAAAATATACGCCCCGGATAAGGTTTCCAAGGTTTATGTATTGAAAGAAACTCTAGTGTCTAATCTAATGTCAATAGATATGTCTGACAATGATTCGGGGCGTATAGACGTTGAAATGTGGAGTTAATCGCTAAATGATTGAAGGTAGTTTAGCATTTGGCATAGGCCAAAAGGAGGGTTTGTTAGAACTGATATAATATTGTTTCATCCTCATTGTATATATTGGCCTATGCCCAGTTGCTTTGCGAGGAAATCCATATTACAAGGTCGTGACCTTAAGTGAATCAAGCCTCCATTTTAGGTTAGAGCCGCCATTTTAGTTTATTGTACAAAGTCACCCTGTGGCCTAAAATGGCCGTCTTGTGTTCTCTTGTTCTTGCTTTAACCTCTTCAACCTCTGGAGGAGAGTTAATGTCCAACCTGCCTTCAGGCTACATGTTAGGGTCATGTAGACCTTGTCCTTTGTTGACCTCGGGATCAGGGGATCACTTGAATCGGCGATGTTAAGCTACAAGTATATAAGAACAATAACGCTATCTAAACACGACATGCAAAACATTTGTTTGGTCTGTATTAAAGCAATGTGTAAAGAGTGTAAAGTTAAACTTAGAGAATAATAGTGTTTGTTAGTAAATGTATTAAAAAGTAAACCGTATGCACGAGATATGTAAATTAGGAATGAACCTGGCGTGACCCTAGCCCAGTACATGATTAACTTGAAAGAGGCTGGACATGGTTATAACGAAACTATATAAATACGGTGATGTCCAGCTAGCAAATCATGTTCACTGCTCACATTGAACCCTGCTGGTGGTCTGTGTGATGTACTGATGGCCAAATAGCTATTTGTGTTCTTTGTTTTGTAACTGTTCAGTTATGCAATAAAGATTCTGGGAATCTTTACAAGCCCGTTTCGGTGTATTTCTCTTCGCATGGTGTAAAAGCCTTAATATTGTATTTTCTGATTCCACAACGGAACCCATACTACTTACCCCTGACCAAACCAAAAGATTAATTGTAGAATCCGACGCTTCACACTATGCTGTAGGGGCCGTTGTACTTCAGGAAAATGGACAAGGGTTAGAGTGTCCCATGGCCTATCTATCCAAGACGCTCTCACCTTCAGAAATAAATTATTCGGTGCTCGAAAAGGAACTACTGGCGATCAAGAGAGCCTTTGAGGAGTGGCGGCACCTACTACTGGGGGCCAAGCATGCTATCGAAGTACAAACCAATCACAGCAATCTTCGAGCCCTGCAATACTCGCAGACCCGGAATAGCCGTAAGGCCAGCTGGGCCCATTTCTTTTCACCCTATGAGATCATCTTCTCCTTTATACCAGGAAGAGTCAACCTTAAGGCAGACGCAGTGTCCAGAAAGGATTATAACTCTACCACCCCTTTCCGGTCTGAACCCTTATTCCCCAGAGCAAAATGTTTACAAGAGATTACGACCTTTCTTCAGTTGGTGACTATTGCAACCTCTCAATTTCTCCTAATCAATCCCCGGTTTGTGACTATTTGGAAGCTTGTATCCTCTCAAGGATGCTTCTATAGGAACAAACAACTGTTTATTCCCTCCGAAGAATTAAGAAGAACAGTACTACAGCTCTGTCATGAATCTCAGAAGGCTGGTCATCGAGGTGTGACTAATACCAAGGAGTTGGTCCAACGCCATTTCTGGTGGCCAAAGATGGCTCGAGATATTCAAGATTATGTTTCAGCATGTGCCACATGTTTACAAACCAAGTCCCCTCGGTCGGCCCCATTGGGTCTTCTATCAGTGATGCCTGTCCCAGATCGTCCCTGGCAAATGATTTCAACAGATTTCATAGTAGAGCTACCTATCTCTGACGGTTGTACAGTGATCATGGTGACAGTGGACTATTTCACTAAAATGGCACATTTTATTCCTCTTCCTCGCATTCCCACAGCAGCCTACATGGTGAAAAATCTTCCTTTCATGGATATTCACGCTCCATGGACTCCCAGAAACAATCGTCTCAGATCGTGGATCCCAATATACGTTGCGATATTGGCAACAAATATGCAAGAGTCTTAACATCTCCGGAGCTTTAAGTTCTGGCTTTCATCCACAAACTAACGGCCAGACAGAACGGCTTAACCAGACGTTGGAGGGTTATCTGCGCTGTTACATCTCCGCTTCACAGAACAATTGGTGTTCTCTATTACCATTGGTGGAATTCGCCTACAATAACTCTCATCACTCTGCTCTGGGTTCCAGCCCTTTCTTTTGTTCATATGGATTTCACCCTTCCTCTTTCCCTACCGGCCGCCTTTCTTCATCCCGGTTTCCGGATGTGGACACTCTGCTCAAGAGCATTCAGACGGGCCATCAGGCGGCCAAGACTTCTCTTTTGGATGCTCAAAGAAGAGTCAAACTATTTGCAGACACACACCACTCTCCGGCGCCGCTCTTGGTGCCGGGTGATTCGGTATGGCTGGCCTCCCGGTTTTTACCCCGTCTCTTGGTCCCATCCAAATTGTCTCCTAGATATTTCGGTCCCTTTCCCATTCTGCAGAAGCTGGGTTCATCAGCCTTCAAACTCAGACTTCCCCCTTCATGGTCCAGGATCCATCCAGTATTTCATGTGTCCCAACTAAAGAAGGATGTGATGGATCGGTATTCTAGGTTGCAGAATACTCACCCTCCTCCTATTTCCACTCCGTCGGGACCAGAATATGAAGTGGCTGACGTTTGTGACGAGGCGGCTTCAGTTTTTGATTGATTTGCGAGGATATTCGCCAGCTGACCGTTCCTGGGAACCTGCCTCAGCAGTTCATGCCCAGGTGCTGATTCGCTGTTTCTTTCGGAATCATCCTTGTAAACCGGGGGCCCCTACCCTTCGGAGGGGGCATACTGTCACGCCTCACCGGAGACCGTGGTCACTGTGGCATCGTTGGTCCCATAGGCGGATTTCAGCCATTTTTACTACCAAGATGGCCGCCGCTATGGAAGGTGTGGGTCTAGACGTTGAGCAACCCAGCGCCGAGGAAGGACCGCCCTCCTGTTCGAGATTCAGTTCATTTGTTCCTGTCAGCAACGCGCGGACGCGTTGCTACTCTTTATTGACAACGCTACGTGAGTTCGTTTCTAGGAAGTCTTGTTACTAAACCTTTCTGTGTTCTATATTCCTTCCTTCTAATCCTGTCTTCCTTATTTCCCTCATTCGGAATCGACCCTCTCTCCCGGCTCCTTCCCGAAGCAGGGGACTCGAGCCGTCGCTCTTACACTCAGCAGCTATGATCCGGAAACTGCGGAGCAGTCTGCCAAAGGGTTTCACCCCCTAGCGTTCGGTACGTTTGATAGAATAATCAGGGTTCCAAGGCCCCGATAGAGAATTCAAATTGACTCTTTCTATCCATTTACAATACTTAGGAGCCTGGAGTCCTGTGGTCCAACCCGCCCTCTCGGTGCTTGTTCTTGCCGTACTTCCTTAAACGTCCCTGTTTCTGATCCCATCAGGTAATATTCCTAAACTATTCATCTTCTGTTTATTCTGAACTCGGTTCTGAGCTAACCATTTACTACACACATCAGGTTCTTGCCGGAGGACTTCCCTTCCAGCCTGATAGGTCACCCACTCCCTTTTACAGGCCATTCCTTGCTCTCTAACGTGAATTCCCTGACTCATACTTACCTACCCCTTACTCACCATCCTCTTCTGCCTTTTCCATTAGACGGCTCCCAACCTGCGGGTTCCTGAATCTTCGCCGTCTAGACGACATCACTCCAGCAGCCGCCGACGCAGGGTTTTCTCCCCCAGAGGGTTTCCCTGAGGCTTCTCCCCTACTCTAATTTTGACCAAGAGGCGGAGGAAGGGACTTAGGGAGGCCTTTGCATTCACCCCCCTGTTTGACACTGTCCCAGGGCAAAGAGGAAGCAAGGAAAGGAAGAAAACTATCGGTGAGTCCTTGAGGTAACCACTCAGTTATTTATATCACTGTTCAGAAAACATATATATTACACACGGATACCTGGGATAAAATTTGGGCTCAGTGTTTCTCCACCTTGGTTGCCGCTAACTTAACACAATCACACTATTTTATATTGCAAAGGGGTTATCTAACCCCTCTTAAGATCGCTAAAATCTCCAACTCTGCTCAAAACAAATGCTGGTCCTGCAAATCCCCTTCTGCTGACTTTATTCACTATGGCCCTCATTAGGACCCTGGCGGATTTTTTCCGCCGTCGGCGGACTTTTCCGCCATGGCGCAAAGTCCCTTTACGCCATGGCGGATGGCGGACTTACCGCCCCATTCCGAGGTCGGCGGGGCGGTAAGTCCCCATTGACCCATTTACCCTTCCCCATTCCCATTTCGGCCCCATAGGGCTCAATGGGAGTGGGGAAGGCGTTAATTACGCCACCGTAAATTACGGTGGCGTAATTAACACCAAGGTCCCATAGCGCCATGGATTTTTACGCCCGCAAAAAGCGGGCGGAAAAATGACCATGGCGCTATGGGAACTCGTAGTTGGCGGTAAGGGGTCGGCGCAGCTAACGCTGGCGCAAACCCCTTACCGCCAGGGTCCTAATGAGGGCCTATATATTTAAGCGTACATTTGTTTTTTTCTCTTTGGGAGCAAATATGGAAATGCTTACAAAACATTTTCTCATTTCTGGAACCATTGTCATTTTGCAACTTAATGATTGCTCATTTAGTTGATCCATATATGTCATCAATGTCCTCACCTGATTTATTTAACTTCTTTGTTTATGTTGCTTTCCATCTTATTGCGTTGCGACTTATTGGAAAAACGCACAGAAATGATCATAGTCTTTAGTGGAACTCGATCTGTTCTTTCCATAGAATTGAAATAATGCATGCGCTATCATTCGCGAACATGCTTACGCTTTACAGCAAATGGAATGTATTTATCACCTATTTAATGTGAATCATCTATGTCTTCTATTATTATGACAACCCCTCTCCTCCCTTCCTTATATGTTTCTGAGTTTGTCTTGTCGTCTCTCTCCTCTTAGTCTCATCCTCTTTAAGAACAATTGTTCAGATATTCCAACACCATTTCATAGATATTACTTCCTCTCAAAGTTACAATGTATATTCTAATTTGATGTTTTTGTTATCATATCAATTTCATATGCTTTTTTTATGATATCCAACTTGTATACTCTCTAACTTGCTGCATTGTTAATGATAACCCCAATGAAATTATCTAACAGAAAATAATTGATGAATGGATCTTAATTGCCTGTCTCACAGCCATGGAAGTCAATAAGATCAGCAGCACACTACCAACCAAGGGTAAAGCAAGCTAACAGTGCAAGTGCCTCATGATACCTGCACTGCCCCCAGGTCCAGCATTGTGTAGCCACTTTGTCACATATGGTAAGGAGAACGCTGAGGGTATGTACACAGTTTGGATAAATGTCTTCCAGTGTATTTACGCAAATGCACCGACAAAGCATCCAATTCATTAATTTCTTATGGAAGGACCTCAGCAAGGAAAGAACTTCATGAAACCTTCCCTTGCCATTTATGCCAGAAGATTGGGCACCATCTACTGCACCATCAGCGGGTAGATATAGTTCTGTAAATCTGCACTGTTGATCTCTTTTAAGCTGGACATATCATACAGAAGCCAAGGTGTGTATACTGATTGCAAAGGCCTTTAAATAGTCCATCAATGGACAATGTGGCAGTATGCACAGGAGGAGCACTGTGGAATTGCTCCTGCCAGTCCTCTTTTGGCATGTCAGCCACCTCAAACTCAAACATTTTCTTTTTCCTTGGAATTGTAGTTTCCATTTCATCTTATGTTTCATTTACGGCAATCAGTGTAGCTGTAAAACCATCTTGGAAAGCTTATTTTCAAGAATGCAAAACGTCATCTTCATGCTTCACACCTATATCTAGTTGCATATTCTCACCCTACATCAGTTTACTGACAATGTTTGTCTTCCCTTAAATGGCAACCATATTGCCAAGCAAAGCAGAAATTTGTATGATGCAAGATCCAATGCTAGTGATTGAACTTTTCCTGTGGCCTAAACATCAGCGACAGTTCAAGACACCTGTGGACATTGGTATTTATTTGACACTTATATAGCACTGTACTTCAAAGCGCTATACACAAAATAGAACTACAGTACAATATATGAAATTGACAACTGTACAAAAAGTACAAGTTTCAATTAGGAATGGAAAAAGATGATTCTTCAAAGATTTACGAAATAAAGGATAAGAAGTGATAGAACAAAGAGAATAAGCAAAGGAATTCCAGTGCAGAGGGGCAAGAAGGGAAAGGGACCGAAATCGTGGCACATGGGAGGCAACATGCTTCATGTATGAGACTTTACTGAAACCGATCCGTTTTCAGACTTCTAACACAGCATTCTCACCAGCTGCCTGGGAGGCCTTTGGGATACAGGGAAACTCCTGCTTCAATCAGCACGTTTCATTTTTTTGTAGATGCTGAAAAACATGTAAAGGGGCCGAATTACACCAAAGATGTTTGCTTCATAAGCAGATGAAGCTGCTTAATTTCCCAGGACTACGTTCCAATTGTGTCGGGCGCACAAGGTGAACAAGCACCCTGTTTTTCTTTTAATATTTGAGTTTACACTCCACTGTTCTGGCCTCACACATCAGCAATAATGTCATGTTATTTTCTACACAAGTCTAGAAGATCCAGATTCTGTTACGCTGAATTGTGCAAAAATGCACCAGTGAGAGATTTCCCAATTTACTTTTCGCTGCGTATGAACCCAATAAACATTTCCAAAAAGGTAACAGAAAGAGTTCAACAACGGGCACACGTCTCAATGAACGTCATTTGTTCTATATGACTCATATGAGGTGTGCATTCCAGCAATACTAAACATTGTAGCCGGCAAGGGACAATGATATTGTAACAAGCAAGCTCATTGTCAGGCCGGTCGCGGCCGTGTCCTGTCTGCCCTGGAAAGGGTGAAGGGACTACGTGTTGTCCACTCTCCCTGTTCCCTGGTGGCCATCTTTATTTTTTTTTTTTATTTTATTCAATCGTCGTCATGAAAAGGGAGAAGGGACAATTTGTAGTTCCTTCTCCCCGTTCCATGGTGGGCATTTTTTTAGTTAACTTTTTTCATCATTTTTCAATGGCCGCCATGGAAAGGGAGAAGGGACTACTTAAAGGTGTCATGCAACTTTTCAAAAAGTCACTATTAGTGTCCATGGTCTAACAGGCTGAGGTACTAATAGCAATAAGCCCCTACCCGTGGGGGAAGGGCATTAGCGCATTAGGTAATGCCCTGGGGCCTGATATCTCTACAAACATGTGCCTTCACCATGGGATGATACTGACCTAAACGTTCCTCGAGCCCTAGCATGTTACCATTGTGGGGATGGAACTAATGAGTCACACTTTCACGAAAAGCTAACTAATGTCAACGCGGATAATTGGTGATTTCCGAGAGTCTTTATAAACCCTCCTCCGATGCATCTGTTCCTGCTGGATTTGAACAATGTTATTAGCAATAACCGCACCGCCTCTGCATAAAATATTCAACATCTTTATTGATTGGGTGGTTAATTAAGAGCGGATGAAGGCCCTGCACAGACACGACCCAACATCAGCGCGGCTGGTGGCTAATTGCCACTCGGCCTTCATGTTGGAACACCCCCTTCTTGTTTCCAGTCTAGAACTGTACCCTGGTCCCACGATGCTTGTCAATAGTGCATTTCTTTCGTATCGAAGTTGACTTTCATGCCACTTGTGAACATTTCACGTGTTCCTGTGAATTCTCACGCTGAGGGTGGTGGCAGTCACCTGATAAACCGCTGACACACTGACTCTTAAAGAAAGAAACCGTGAAAACTGTACAGCCGAAGCAAAACCGCATTTGTGTAAGTAGAATACGTAGCAGTCGGCAAGTAAGAAGCTGCCCCCTGCGCAGGGGCGTTGCTAGGGGGGGGCTAAGGGGGCTATAGCCCCTGGTCTTTTGGTTGTAGCCCCGGATAGAATCTCAGGAGCTACAGCCAAAA
Source organism: Ambystoma mexicanum (assembly GCF_040938575.1). Classification (NCBI taxonomy): domain Eukaryota; kingdom Metazoa; phylum Chordata; class Amphibia; order Caudata; family Ambystomatidae; genus Ambystoma; species Ambystoma mexicanum. The sequence goes on from NC_090937.1 coordinate 278,987,255, forward strand.
GGCTAGCTAGCCCCCAGTCCCAATAGTTCCGACATTAGCATAGCCCCGGGTCTTTTCCAGACCTAGCAACACCCCTGCCCCTGCGCACCTGCCTTTCAAAATGGATAGGATAGGAGGATTGATTTTCACGGTCACGTGGGAAACATTCTGGTGATTTATGGCTAGCGTTTCTAGGTCGGCCCTCTGCTATGTAATACCAGCTTTTATCATACAAAGTGGGAGCCCATTCCCCAGGGTCATCAATGTGTCTAACGACCTCTCCCTGAAATGCAAGGGTGGGTCCATGCCTGGAGCCTGCATGGTTAGCAGTAGCGCATGCTGTGCTCTTCCGTCCAGCGCACCACTCAGAGGCATCCTCTGGCCCTTCCGCGGGGTCCCCTTTCTGCGCCAGGGGTTTCTTGCCCCAACACCCGAGGAGACTGTGCCAGTGGTGGCTGTTCCTTCTGGTACTATCTCCTGCTTCAGTTGCTGGAACTCGGCGCATGCGCGTAAAGTGCCACAAGCCGTCCCTCTTCTCACAAATGCGAGTGAAGATTTTCTCTGGTTCTTATCCACTTCGCTCTGCTTTCGTTTCCGTTTTCTCTATAACGGACCAGAGAAGTATGTTCGCGCTGTGTCACTCTCACAACGAGCCATTTCTACTGATATTTAATGACGTACATGTAAAATCTTTGTAACATTTTCCAGGCAGCAATGCAATTGGACAGGATGTTTAAGGTTTTACATTATAACACATAGCAGTATCATGTAGTTTCTTTACCATTACACCTAAAAAGCGGTCTCTTCTCCACTCAATCGAAAATAAAACCACACAAAGCTTAAATGAATAGAGTTCTCATTGCTAGTTATAGGGTGCCATGAAAAGAGATGGTTTACACTCAATTGCTAATTATGTAGGATGTGTGTTTATCTGTCTTTAGTCTATGGGCTCCTCGCAAATAAATGATTTTGCAGCCTTAAACCCGTGTACCCTATGCGTGTGTGCACACTCATCTACTCCCTCACTCACACTCACGCTAGTACCTGCTCTGGTACCTGCTCTGATAGTACCACACTGAAAAGGTTTTCAAAAAGCCTAAGAGAAGTGTGAAATGATTCCCGAGCCCTCGGAATACTAATGCCACTTCCTCTCCCTGCACGGCTCCAGCACCAGCTCCAGCAGTACACGTGTAGATACGCCCACACAATGTTAAGGAAGTGGAACCATTACATTGGTAAATGAGGCCACAGTCACCTCAGAATGTGCCACAATACTGACCATGCCTGACAGTGTCGCACTAAGCCATGTTAGTGTCAGGGAACATTGCACATTAGTTCACCCTCAGCAGTGACCTAACATAGAAATATATAATTACTAGTAAGATAGTAGAGAGGGTTCATAAATAGCGTACTGCAAATAAATGTGTACAACTTGCAGGTTGCAGCATGCCCTGCCTGGCTCTGGGAGCTATGTATGGGGGGGACAGAGGGACCAGCTACTGCCACCTACCATGTGATGCAGCTTGCAGCGGTTGTCTAGGGAGGATCTCCTGGTCCTCCCACTTTCCCAAGAGTGTGGCAAGAATTGGTCACAAGGCATCAACCATCAGCCTTACCCAGTGGCGTAGCAAAACATGTGAGGGACCCCCTGTGAGGCATGCTGCAGGCCCCCCCCCCCACACTCCTCAAAAAGGCACTGGCCGCAGCACTCCGGGCAGGCCTGGACCGCCATGCATGTATAATGCATATGATGGCCATGCTACTGCAGGGGTATGCCATGCTCTGCACTAGGTGTAAGATGTAAGTATGTTTTTAATTGAATCTTAACTCTTTCACCTAGCGTAGGAGCAAGGGGGTGATGCCTGGCCCCTAGGACCCCAATGTGTTAGCCACCTCTGTGTGCGGCCAGTAATAGCGCATGAATGATACTAAAAGAAAACATGTTCATGCTGGCTTTATTAATATATGCCAGTATCCCTATTTAAGAAAATACTCCTCTTAGCTTCGTCCTTAATGCCAGTAAACATTTCATGCTACATGAAGAATGTTATTGCTGGCTGCACAAATTCTTTCCACCCCATCATGTAATAAAATCTTTCATGTTGCCTTTGCCCTTGCAAGTACAAAAAGAATGCCCCAGTAAGAAACCATCATTTCTTTGCTAGCTGCCTAAACAGTCTCCACTGCCCCACCATGTAAGAGCAATCATCATTTTGACTTTGCCATTGAAACCGGTATAAAATGCAATGCCACAATAAGGAAGCATTTCCTAGCTAGCTGCGCAAATGCCCCTCATCCCCTCAATGCAATAAAACAGTTCATGTCAGCCAGGCCTTGCCCTTAATGAGAGTAAAATGCCATGCCATAGTAACAAAATGCCGAGGTTGCCTGCCCCATTGAAACACCAAGACCCTCTTTCACGTAATAAGCCCATCAAGTTGGATTTACCCAAAAATGTCAGTAAAACAAATGTCAATGTTCCAGTGCCCACTGGGCTCCAAACGGCATGCACACATTCATACCAACCATTCACCCACCATCCATTCACCCATACAACTTCTCACGCTCATCGCTGGTCATTGGGCCAGCTCTCACCGGACCCGAGATCCGGCACCAGATGTGTAGCCAGAATCCGCCACCCCAAACACCTGCTCTGCTCTGGGGAGAAGAGGAAGAAAAAAATAAATAGCGCCCGCGAACAAACTGTAACTTCCTCTGGTGACCCCATGCAAGAGGCCACAAGAGGAAGTTACAGCCCTCAGCCACGACCCGGTCCTCTGGCAGGACCCAGTTTATTTACTTATTTATGCAATGTTTGTCGGATATATGGACCCAGATTATTTATTTATTTATGCATTGTTTATCAGATGCCTGTATCCGACAAACATTGCATAGATAAATAAACATACAGGTATCTGACAAAAATTGCATAAATAAATACCCCTATGAACATCACACACGATGCAGCCACCCAACTCCTTTCAGAGGAGAGCTGCAGGAGCTGTGCTGGGTGTGGTTCAAGTAAAGGAATACGTTGCTTATGGCGACACCATGTTTGAATAGTACCCAAGGGGAAGTTTTTTTTTAAAAAAAATGTCATGCAAATTGTGCATTTTAAAGAATATTTACTCGGCAACACTGGTCAAAACTATTATTCGCATAGTGAAGTAACTCATCACCAGTGCCATGGAAGTGGTTTAAAGTGGACTGGGTATATAGTTTGAAAAAGAAGCAGCATGAAAGAAATAGCGCTGCTTTAAACTATTATTTTGGACGTTTCCTTTGATCAGAGGTCAACTACCAGCTCCGCCCCCTTAACCCCGCCTCCTCGGGCACCGCCCCCACGCCGGCCCTTGTGGGATCTCCCACCAATTTATATCCATTTCCACAGATTCCACCACTGCTCACCCTCAGCCATTAACAGACGCACTCCCATTCCCCCCCCCCCCCAGAACATCGATGCTGAATTCTCATTCACGTGATACACGCACTGGTATGGAAAACAGCTTCTTATTTAGGGAAGCTTTATTTTTCCTCGAATTGGATTAACGAAAAAGGGGAGTTGCATGCCGAGCCCCTGGGAAACACATACATGAAGCATGTCATTTGAATTCTCTCACAGCTCCTCGGCATGGCCTTGTGAGATGACTCGCCCCCTAAGCACCTTTCCTGCCGTTCCCCCTTGATTTCGCCTTCTCCCTATCTCACTGTGCTTCTCTCTTGGTCTCTCTCATCATCTCTCCATGTCTCTCTGCCACTCTCTTTATCTCTCTGTCTTGCTTTGCCTTGCACTCTATCAGCGGCGTGCTGGCCATTAATCAAGTCGAGCACTCACCCCATGGGTCGGCACAATCAATAGCCTCCCAGTGTGTGTTGTCAGTGCCCTCCCCTTCCCCTGCAAGCCATGAGCCGCGTCAATGGCGGCCAGGCAATCAAAGAGCACACATGAGCATAACTAACGGGCGTTAGACTCAAGCCCTTCCCTCCTATGGTCACCTGCATCTACATGGTGCTTGTTCACATCATAAGGTACTGTGGTGGTCAGATCCGGGGTTATACAGTGGACAGCGTGTTCACATCCAGGAAGGACTCCGTCATTTTTTCCTGGTGTTGCGAAACTGTGTCACATCAAAATGGCCAATATAAAGAAAAGTGCAATAGGAACATGAATGCATGTACTGCTTACATTGCCATGCTAGCAATGGGCACAGAAGTCGGATGGTGTGGCAGTGCTCAACAGCGCAGACGCTTTCACAATTGTGTGTGTGGAGAGGAATAGTTGAACATTTTTGGAACTGGGTGGAGACCCTTTCTACCCGGGCTGCTGGTGGGCTCCCAGTAGACCCCTGTGCTCTGTCCCAGTCTCACTGTGTGTGCCCCGCTCTGTTGTCCCTCCACCTGCCTCGCTGTCTCAATTCTCTTCCCACTCCCTCTGCTTGTATCTCACAGACTCGGCTTCTCTGTTTTGCTCCATTTCACCTACTTTCTCCCTCATTGTGTCTGGTTTCAGTTTCTCATGCTCTCACCGCCACTTCCGTCTCTCTCTTTTAATCCTTCACTGTTTTTCTTGCTTTCTCTCCCTCTCTATAGGTTTCTGTCATTTCCCCCTCTATCTCTTTCCCTCTTTATGTCTCTATTTCTCTCTCTTCCTCTCTCTTGCTTTCTCTTTTTCACCACTCTATCCCTTTCTCTATTTCTCCCTGTCATTCACTATCTCTTTCTCCCTCTCCCCCCTCTCTTTCTCTCACTCTCATTGAATCTTTCCCTGTGTCTGCCTGCAGCTTCCTTACCTCTGTCTCGTTCTCTCTTGGATTCTCTATCTTTGTCTGCCTCTCCCTGCTAACCATACACACACCTCACCCTTCACCCTGAACTCACTCATACACACGGTTACAGACACACACCCGTATACATAAACCCATTCAAACCAAAAGGCTTTTTTTCTTCACTCTGCCTCGTTCTCTCTGTCTCTCTGTCTCTCTGTCTCTCTCTCACACACACTCTGTGTCTGACTCTCTCTGTCTCTCTTTCTCACACACTCTCTCAGTCTCTGTCTCTTAATCTGTTACACATACACATACCTCACCATTCACCCTGAAATCACGCATGCATACACAGACACAGCCTTGCATGCACGCTTACATAAATACAGTCCCTAATGTCTAAGGCTGCTCCTCGCTATTGTAGCTCTTCTGGGCAGCCCAAGCCTGTCTCTGATGAGGAATGAAACATTCTGTCTTGATTTAACTATCTTGTTTTGTGTGTTGGGTGTTCTGGTTCTGCTAGTTATGTCTGCTAATGCCTTGTATCTGCTGTGCCTTATTTCTGCCTGGCCCCTGTCTGTGCCCCTGTTTGGCCTGTCTCACCCGAGAAACCTGCCCTTGAAACATTGCAAGCATCTGCCACTCAATCTACTGATCTTTTTCCATGCAATATGTGTTGCCTGCTCCTGTGGTCCTTTGGTAGCTACAATTCTCCCAGGAGTCCTGGCAGTATGCTACGGAGATGGTGCCCACGATACTGAAATATCAAGACACTGGTAGTTTGTGAGACAGGGCCACTGTACAAACTCAAGGGAAGCTGCCAGAGAATACTCAAAGTGTGATCGAAAGAGATGATGGACAAACATGGCAAGAGAGTAGCCCTTACCAATGACGCGTCCAAGGCATATAATGATGCCTTTCAAACCCACCCGACACTTGGGCATTACAGACCAAAATAAAAAACTAGTTCCTGTGTTTTTTTTTAAATATTTGAAGTTCAATTAGCTTAGGTTATTTAGATTTAGGTCATAGCGAGTTGGGCGGTAACCCTTAAATACGGCGGTAACGCTATAACCGCCACATTTAAGGGTCTGACAAACCACGGGGTTGGCAGCATTTACCCCCAGCTCTGAGCTGCTGGAAATCTGGTAGAATTAACCGATTTTCTGCGCTATTACTGCGTGGTAATACCGCCAGCGGTAATAGTGACAATAATTCCCCATTGGGCCCAATGGAGAATGGGGAAGTACCGTTCCTCCAAACCCGTGATCCAGCGCTCATAGCGCTGGACTGGTTGGCAGTAGCGCTATTAGCGCGGGCGGTATCCCAGCGGAAATACTGCCGGGATACCGCCTAACTCGTGATGTGGCCCATTGTATAATAATTAAATCAAAGAAATGAATGAAGTGTTTAATGAGACATGAATATATTTACTTAGCTTCTTGTTTATTCTCAGTTGGCAGGTCAAAGTGAAAATGTGCACAGTGTGATCATACAGAAATATTTACATATTTACGATGTAGTTAGACACTATAAGGGCTACACTGTTGCCATTCCACTGGAGAAGGCCACACGTGACGTGGGGTGAGAACGAGGTATTATGCAACCACTGAGACACTCTGAGATACAGCTCATGCGATAAGCAGAGAAATATTGATAGCACTCGAAGACAGGAACACTGTTAAGACAGCCGCGACCCACAAGAGTTCAAAGGTTGTCCCACCGGTCAATAATTCCACAGGTTTGACACAAGTACATCGGAAACAAGTAAGAAACTGCTGCACTCTCTGAATTGGAAGGACACTTCCACACGTGCTGTAAGTCTGAGAAAGAGCATTGACCAAAGTAGGACAATATTGAATTATGGAAATTGGAAGAATGATATTTGCTCAAGAGTTACCAGTCTACGAAACGCAATTCAATCAAGTCAGAACATTCTGCATTTGGGGAATGGGTGACATAGGGCCTCATTGCACGGATGGCGGAGAACCATGGCGCATAAGCGCCATGGTTCATGCCGGTAAAATACTGGCACCGCCTTGGCGGAAAGGGGAATTACCGCCCCATTCCAAGGTTGGCGGGGCGGTAATTCCCCCTTCCACCATTGCCCTTCCCCATTCCCATTTTTGCCCCATAGGGCTCACTGGGAATGGGGAAGGCGCTAATTACGGTACCGCAAACTGCGGTACCGTAATTAGCTCCCTGGGTCCCTTTGCGGGTTGGTTTTTAACGCCTGCAAAAAGCAGGCGTTAAATCCCCCAACCCGCAAAGGGACCTCGTAGTAAGGCGGTAAGATTTTACCGGTACCGGTATTTTACCGGTACCGGTAAATCCTTACCGCCATCCGTGTAATGAGGCCCATATTCTCACAGGCGTGTCAAGTCTGAGACAAAAGAAGGAATCGTAACTTGTGAAGCAAAAACTGTCTGAGAGGAGTTTGAGAGCCTTCATTTATATCCACAACGAGCTATCGTCCAAAAGTTACATTTTTGCAAATAAAGGCTTGTTTAATTAAACTCTATTTCTCTCGTTCAAGTTTAATACACTCGATACCACTTCACCACACAACTTAATTTAAATCAGAATTCATCTGAATGGTTGCTGAAAGTGGAGTGGTCGGAATGTTGAGAGGGCATATAAGGGTGTACCCCATTTCAGTTACTTATGAAAAATAACAACTAAGTACAAAGGTACAATTCCTTTTTATATTCCACCGGCATGGCTTAAAACAAGGTCTCCCGGTGACTCATTGATAGAGGACAAAAGTCAAGCACTGATCTCAAAGAAAACGCTGGGGAAACTATTAAGAAAAATGAGGGACAGGCTTTGATCATACTAGCCAGAAAGCATTTTTGCTTCTTCTGTTCATTCACCAAATATGATATGATATGATATTTTATTTATATCGCGCCCACACACAAGTGTTTCAGGGCATGACGAGGCAAGGAAGGGGTACAGGGGAGGTCAAAACAATGATCTTACTAGGCCCAGTGACATTGAGAACCCTCAAGTGCAGGCGAGAGGGAAGGGGGAAAGTGCAAGGGGCAGGGAGGAGTGGAAAGTGCTGAACAAGTGATAAAACAACAACAGGTAGTGCAGCCAGCAGTTGGCAAGTGCAAGAATAAGGCGCAGGCAACATGTGTCTAATAAGTGCAGGAAATGGACTGTAGGGTTGCAGATACAGAACCAAGTGCAAGGGTATCCAGGAGGCAGTGCGGGTGTGCGGCTGGTTGGGCAGGGATCTGGGCCCGAAATCAGAGTGTTGCCAGGTGCCCAGTGCCGAAGCAGACAGAGATCAGCAGGGGAGAGGAAGAGCAAAGGCAGAAGCAAAGAGGAAGGTCTTGAGGTGCTTCCGGAACCGAATATGGTTCTCCTCAAGTTTCAGAGGGGCAGGGAGGCTATTCCAGAGGGAGGCCTCAGCTGAAGAAAGAGATCTACCCCCAACTAGTTGCCTGGGGAAGCGACTGACCCTGAGGGAGTTGGAGGTGGAGGAGCAAAGAGCTCGAGTAGGAAGGTATTTCTGGAGGGAGAGTTAAGGGAATTGAGGACCCAGGCCCCAGAAGGCCTTGTGGACAATGCAAAGGGTCTTCAACTTAATCCTTGCAGCTACTGGGAGCCAATGAAGAGATGTCAGGGTAGGAGAGATACTATCCCTGGACTTGAGGCCAAGGACAAGTCTTGCAGTCCTGTTCTGGATGAGTTGCAGAGGGCGGAGAGTGGTGGCAGGCAGATTTAGAAAGAGGCCGTTGCAGTAGTCCAGCGAAGAGAGAAAAAAGAGCTCTAGAGACAGTGAGCTTCTGGGGGAAGGAGAGGAAAGGAAGAATACCTCCGAGGAGGTGAAATTGGTAGTTCGACTCCTTAGAGACGTCAGAGATGTGTGGAGAAAAGGAAAGTGTGTAGTCGGAGATGACCCAGAGGGTCTTACCCTCACAGGTGGGAGCAGGGAGAGGGCCAAGGGAGGCCGGCTAGATAGTGACAGGAAAGGAAGGGGCAGGAGTGCCGATGAGGAGGATCTCTGTCTTACTGGCATTAAGGCAGATGTCATTGGCGTCACACCACTCCTGGATTGCAGACAGTCAGAGATGAAAGAGGGAGGAGAGGTGACAATGGGGAGCCTGAAAACGAGCTGAATGTCATTCGCATAGCACTGAAAATTGAAGCAGAGAGCAGCAATGCGGTAGGCGAGGGGTGCCAGGTATTGGTTGAAAAGCCAGGGCGAGAGGCTAGACCCCTGGGGAACCCCACAGGTGGAGAGTGAGATAGAGGGAAGGAAGGACCTAAGTTGGACCTGGGAGGGTCGGTCGGAGAGGAAGGAGGTCAGCCAGGCCAGGGCCTGATCACTGATACCCAGGTTATCACGGAGGCGGTTGAGCAGGATGGCATGGTTGACCATTGTGTACTAGGTACTACCAGGTACTACTGCTTCTAGGTAGCCCTGAACTTGCCATAAACAAATGGAAATATATTAATTTAATTGGAGTGCTTTCATGTGTGTGATTGCATGAACAGACCAAAATATGTGTATTTACATTCTCTCCACATTGCATTGTAAACAACAGCTGTTACTATTACACAACTAAATGGTCCTCATTTTATGAGCAGTGTAAGTATGAAAGGCAGAACGGATCCTGTCAGAACTTAAATGTTAAATGTAGCCATTTAGGTTCCACAAAGACCTCTGAAAATTGACATATTTGTGACCATGGCATGAACACTCTTAAATGATCTCCTTTGCCCTGACTCGCCCAAGTGTTCCGTCACTCGTCCCAGTGTTCTGTCGCTCGCCCAAGTGTTCCCTCACTCGCCCCAGTGTTCTGTTGCTTGCCCCAGTGCTCTTTTGCTCGCCCCAGTGTTCTCTCGCTTGCCCCTCTCAGTATTCCTCCTCTTTTTGAACAGCAAAGCATTGCTTGGTGGCTAGGTTCATGTGAAATAAATCTCATACTTACAGAGGTAAATGATATCTGCATACACAATATCTGTTGTGATGAAGTTTCCTGCCTCACTCTGGGGAGCTCCAGTTGGATGGCCAAGGGGTCCGAATGCCTTCCCCAAGCTAGCGGATGATGGGTCCTTGAGTGGTATGGGAAAGATCCCCTGGTCACCGTCACTTGTCCCTTTCTAAGGGCAGCGTACAGTCATATGGTGCCAGGTAGGGACAGAGTCATCACAAAAGGCATAGAGCCTCCACCTGGGAAGTGGAGATCATATTGGGATCGGGGAAATCAGGTTCTCCCCGGCACCGAAACACAGTGCTTTTGCTTGCACTTAAGTTGGTGACTCTGCAGCTACTGGCCCTTTAAGGCAATCTAGGCAAAGTGATCTGGGAGCGATGCAATGCTCAGCTCCCCATGTACCGGTGCTGTAATGATATTCACAGAGGGGAAAACGGAGACATGCATAAGGAAGGGAAACCTGCCGATCAACCAGCCACCCATCATGCCAGTTAGAAACAGATGGGATCAAGGAGTCAACGCAAGGGGCAGGTTTAGGGCGTGACAACCAGAGAGAAGACCTATCACGAGAAGGGACTAGCCATCCCAAGCCCAACATCAGAACTGGGAGCCTTCCTTGGGGGGTGGGGCACATCAATCCAACCCTACAGCAGCTGCCATTCAACACACCTGTATTCCTTTTTCATAGAGTGAGTATGGCGGAGATAGGATCAGCACTGAGGAAGGTCTTGCCAATCTGTAGCTTTGTACAACATGAGTTCTTGATCTTAAAATTACAGGAGGGTCACAAAAGATATTAAGTGTACATTCATGACCTCAACCAAGCGAAGCACATACAACACAATGCTGAATTTTTAACCCTCTGGGGTGTTTTTCTGGTATTTTCTGAATAGGTTACTAGGGGTGATCCTAACTCCACGCCTATAGTATACCATGCACAAACTTGATGCTATTGAAGTAAGTGCACCCTGTTGTCTGTTTATATTTTATATTGACACTACTGGTAGTGAGCGTATGACTCCTTACACACACATTTTGTTTCCTCATATATTTTGTAGAAACAGGAAACAAGTCCTGATGGAAACTAGCCTACCATGGGGCTTTAGTTGAAATTAGAATTAAGGGGAAGGGTTTCTCCCCTTCAGTAGGAGCTCAAGACACGAATCATACAGAAGACAATCACTGGAACTGAGATTGTCTCACCTAGTAGACTGGAAATGAGTGCTATTTCCTTTCCCTTTTCCATTGTGTTTTCCAATGTGATGCCATGGTGGACACCAACTTGATATGGCTGTTTTGTTTGATGTGAAATTTGTGACATCAAATTAGATTGTGATTCAAGAAGGCTGTCTATCTAGCAACCTGACGAAACAGGAGAAGAAGTGTATAATATGCTCTACCTTCTATTCTTTCTCCCTGTCCTTTACCCATGACCACATGCTATTGCACTACTCTGTCCTTTATTAATTTTGTGACATATTTATTCATGTTTTTTCATTCGTTTTTTAACTTGTATGTGTTATAGCCAGCAGCACGCGGCCACATTGAATTATTAAAAAGCATATACATTCATCATTTTTTGCTTTATTGAATTTAACCCTCTTTTCTCTCCTTTTGTTGTACTCAACTGGCTAGTTGACAACAGGTTCGAATGTTTTCCCTTTTTTCATATATTGTTATAATTGGGGAATCTTGATTGTGTTACTATATTTAGGAGTGTTCTTTGTTTGATTATATTGAGAGCACTTGAGAATAATGAGTATTTCACACTATGTGTTGGGCTTGTGGATCCATCCCCTTCGGCAGTGTCACTCTTTTTCACTGCCCTGGACTGCACTTGATTCTGTTCCTTAGACCTTAATAGGGATTTTCATGTGTTAAGGATGAGTGTTCTTCTACTAATAGTGATGTGATTTAGTTTAATGTTTTAATGCATATTTATCTTATCACATTTCAATGTATTTCTTTAAAGTTGTTTTTTCATTTTGTTCTGGGTTTGTGCTGGTGCCGTTGCCATTGATGGCCCAAGTAGTGAGTTCTAGATCTTTGATTTGATGCTGATCTCATGTGACATTAGATTCTTTGTTATTTTGAGCGGTAGGATAAGGGCATGGGAGACGAAAGAGGACTAGCCAAGGTTGGGGGTAGGAGGGAGGAGGAAATCCCATATTCCAAAGCAGGGCAGTAAGCAATCCCAGAGGGCTGAGCCCAACAGCCAATCTGCATGCCATCTGGCAAACCTTAGTCCCCTATAACAAGATAGATGCTGGTAAGTGAAGATAAGGCCCTATAGAACCCCAAGAGCTGAATCTGAGAGGGGAAGTGGTTGGAGCAGGAGCTGGAGACCGAAGAGAGAAGACATTTCCTCGTTAGTCAGTTCCACAGCTTTCTCTTCTTAGGCCTCTGCGGTTCTTGCAAACTTCACGTGTCCGCCTCTCCCTATCATTGGGCTATCAACACAGGAAGTCTCTTTTAGACAGTGCATTGCTCCAAATCACAGTAAGTCTCTCCCAGACCATAGCTTTCTTAGGAGTCACAACAAGTGTCACCTGGACCTTAGGTTTCTCAGGATTAAAACAATCTTAATGGTCATTCCCTCCCCCCATTCAAAGTATTTTTTGGGCAGTCCATACTATGTCATCCTCCTGCCATGGGTCCAGTCTTTCTTTTCTTGTCCTCTCCCAGGGGTTTCTGGTGGGAAACCTTAGATCTTTGCTTACCAATTCTCTCATGGTTTTGGGGGGCCTCCTCGATGCTTGCAGTTTCTAGCAGCTTCCAGTCTTGATATGATATGATATGGCATTTATAACGCGCCTATACACAAGTGTTTCAAGGTGCGACGAGGCAAGGGGGGAACAAAGGGAGGACAGACAATGATCCGTTTAGGCCAGGTGTCATTCAGATAGCGCAAGTGCATGGGAAGAGGGGAAAGGAGAAGTGCATGGGAAGGGGGGAAAGGAAAAGTGCGCAGGGGGAGGGGAGAGGGGAAAGTGCAGTACATGGGAATTAGAATAATAAGACACATAAAACAGCCAGCTAGTGGCCAGTGCAAGGAAGTGCACACGTAAGTGCTGGTAGGGGGACTGAAGGGATACAGAAAATCTTCTCCCTTCTGATTTGACAGCCCTGGGTCGCCTTTGCTCCCAAGTAATGTCACGAGGATGATTGAATATTCGTATTACTTGATATGACCTTTTCTTGCAGGTGAAGGTGAAGAGAATTGTGAGTATAAGACAAACAAAAGCAGTACTGGGCCGGTGAAAAAACCAAGTCTGCATGTGAAATCGAGAGACTATAACGTGAACTGTAACAGTAATGCAAATGTAGACAGTGCTTGGAAGGTGAGTAAATCAAGTCTGTGTTTGGGACTGAGGGACCTGGAAGTAAAGGCAACCAGGTCTTCCAGCCAGGGTCAAGGACTCACCCGGGTTTGGAGAGACATTCAGACTCCTCTTCTTTGTCGCAGTGCCTGGTAGAGGGAATCCAGGACTGCAGGGTGTACTTGAGCTAAATGAATCTGTGAGTTCACCTATTTAGTGTGGATGTCAAATAAAGGTGCAGTGAGGGTTATGCGTGATAGTACAGTGGAGGGTTTGATAGTCCTAGCGCTCACGCAGGGAAGTTGATGGCTCCGAAAGCTCCCTTCATGTGTACTGCGACCAAGGGGAAGGCTGTCTTGGCAGTCTTCCATTGTAGCCGATTGGTTGCATCCACCGTTAGAGGTCCATGAAGCATGATTTTGTCATGAACCATCGGACGTGTCCCTTCTGGACTTCCTGTTCTCTGACCCATAGGGGCTTGCACTCAGCAGTACTCCCAACATGGCCACCGAACGCGGAACGCTGTTTACCAGTTTCCGCGTCGTACGCATTACGTTCTATAAAGCTGACACGCCCCCGCGGCTCTGCGCGTCTCAACACTACCACTTGCAGTGGCTAGACGTGTGCTGCCATAGTTGGTTATTGCTAACTCCTTTGATTCCTGGTTCCTGGTCCCCTAAATTCCTACTCTTTCATTCCTTTCCTTCTTGTCCTCTCTTTCATTCTGGATCTCCGTGCACTCGTTTTCCCGAGTGCACTCTTCGCCATTTCCTGGACTTTTCCCGGACATCTGTACGCTCCAAGGAGACGGGACACTGAACGCATGCTGGAACTCGAGGACATACGCACAGGGTTATACAAGACCCGAACTGTGCGAAAGAAGACTCCATCGAAGAACTCCAATAAACAACACAGACAGGTGAGAAGGGGGGAAACCTGTGACAGATTGAGACGCCAACAATCTGATACAGATACGGACATGGAGGATGCAGTCCAAGACCTTATGCGCTGCATGCAGGAGTTAACAACAGAAGTTCAGAATCTCAAAGCCGAGAATGCCGCATTAAAACAATTAGTCCTGACACGTGATTCCGCGACCAAGGAAAGTGTATTGCTGGGAGGAGTAGTGGATAAATATGATGGTTCATCAAAGAACTTTCGTGGCTTCCTTGATTCATGTTTAGTACACTTTACCTTTAAGCCCTACTACTTCTCTACCCCCAGGGCAAAGATGGGCTTTATGATTTTGCATCTTTCCAGGAATGCATTAACTTGGGCTACGCCCTTAGTTAATTCTGGAGATGCCCTCCTGGATGACTATGATGGGTTCGTACGGGCTCTAAAGACCATGTTTGACCGCCCAGAAAATGTTTACAGTGCCCAAGAATGCCTACTGGATTTCCAACGAGGTTCCCAGGAAATGCTTACCTATGTAACACGCTTTAAGCAACTGGCCAAGGAAGCAGATTGGTCCTCGGAGGCCTGCTTTACCCTTTTTCGAAGAGGACTGAATGAAGAGATAAAAGACGAGCTAGCCAGGGTAGCTCGCCCATGTTCCTTCCAGGCTCTTATGGACCTCTCTTTACAAATAGACTTTCGTATCCAGGAAAGGAAGGCGGAAAAGAAGAATACTAAAATGCCTTACCAAAAGACCTCTATAGAACCTTCCTCCAGACCTGAGGCCACGCCTGCCCCGACCAAGGACTCAGAACCCATGCAACTGGGGGCCTTCTGCGGACCCATATCCCTGCAAGAAATAATGCGACGGATTCACACCGGGCTGTGTATGTATTGTTGCTCAGATAAACATCTTGTGAGAGAATGTCCTTTAGCCCCTTCAGGGCGTTCGGGAAATGCCAGCTCCTGATCCTAGATGGAGCACAGCTTCGAGAGAGAGATGTTTGCTCCACATCTATTCCATCCTTCGACTCTCCTGGACAAAACAACCTTGTGATCTTGCAGGCCTTTCTATCTCCGTCCAAGAAAGAAACTTACCCCATTCTGGCATTGGTGGATTGTGGGGCCATGGGGATATTTATAGATCAAGATTGGGTCACTACCCACCACATTCCATATGAAACCCGAGACATCATGCAACCTGTAGAGGCCATCGATGGAAGATCTCTCTCTTCAGGACCCATAACCCTGCAAACCAAAGAGATTCAGCTCTCGATAAACCATCATCGAGAGGTGATCAAATTTGACATCATAAAGTCTGCTCATTATCCAATGGTACTGGGTATGCCCTGGTTACAGAAGCACAACCCATACATCTACTGGGCGGCAGGATCCTTGTTTCTTGGTTCCGAACATTGTATGTCTCACTGTCTACCCCTGGATTCCACATCAACATCCTCCGAAGGTACGCTGACAGACCAGCAAGGCCCATTCATGGTCTCAAATATTACCCAGGTCTCCATGGCCTATCAGGATTACACTGATGTGTTTTCAACTGCCATAGTTCAGGCCGTACCCCCTCACAGACCTGAAGATTGCGCTATCGATACTGATCCCTCAGCAGTGATTCCTTTTAGAAGGATGTTCATTCTATCCAAACGTGAGAAAAGGGCCCTCCAAGAATACTTTGATACCAACTGAGAAAATGCCACCATACAACCATCCAAATCCCCGGCGGGAGCTTTGTTGTTTTTTGTTCCCAAGAAATATACTAAGGAGCTTAGGCCTTGTCTTGATTATCGTGGTATAAATCAATGCACCCTCAAGGACCGCCACCCATTGCCCTTAATCTTGGATATCTTGGAAGCAGTCAGAGGAGCTGTAGTCTTCACGAAATTGGATCTCAGAGGTGCCTACCATCTGATCCGTATCAAGGAGGGTGATGAATGGAAAACAGCCTTTAGAACACCCTTTGGTCACTTTAAATACCTGGTTATGCCCTTCGGACTCGCCAAAGCCCCAGCGGTCTTCCAACGTTTCATGGACCGGGTGTTCTCCGATATGCTATTCCTCTTCGTCATAATTTACCTGGACAATATTCTGATATACTCCAAAGACCATGTTAGCATGAAGAGCATGTTAAGGCAGTCTTACAGTGGCTGTGTGAACATAAGCTCCTGGCCAAACCTGAGAAATGCCTTTTCCATGTCTCTACTGTTCACTATCTCGGATTTGTCCTTAGTCCAGAAGGAATTGGAATGGACCACTTAAAAGTAAATGCCATACTATCCTGGCCTGTTCCAACTACTGTGAAACAGATTCAATCCTTCCTGAGGCTTGCCAACTTCTACCGGAAATTCATACCTTCCTTTTCGGCGATAGTCCAACCGATCATTACATTGTTGAAGAAGGATCCTCCCTTTCTCTTTCTGGATAGCAGCCCAAGATGAAGCGTTCCAACGATTGGAGTCGGAGTTTACACAAGCCCCCATCCTGGCTCAACCCGACATTGATTGACCTTTCCTAGTGTAGACGGATGCCAACTACGCCATCGGAACAGTCCAAAAGCAGGAATTCGAGGACAAGTTAGAACACCCCATTGCTTATGTCCCGCGAACCCTAACAGCCAGCGAGACTCATTATTCTGTTCAGGAAAAGGAACTGTTAGCCATCCGTCAAGCCTTCATAGGGTGGCGTCATCTACTAGTGCAAGCAAAACATCCTGTTCAGGTCCATACGGACCATCGGAATCTTCAAGTTCTACAATCCCTGGAATGTAGGAATAGTCGTCAAGCCCGTTGGGCCTTCTTCTTTGCCCAGTACCAGTTCCAAATCCATCATGTTCCTGGAACACACAACATAATTGCTGACGCCTTATCCCAATGTCGGGACTACGAAACTCTTGAAGATCGATCCTTCCCAAAGATGCTTCCCCACACAATTTTTGTAGCCCAAGCAATCAGTCTCCTGGAAGCCATTCGGATTCAAACCCAGTCCTCTGAGATCTGGAAGGAATTTACAGGGAAGAATCGTTGGAATCTTAGAACAAAGGACGGGTATTTGTTCAAGGATAATGGCCTGGTCATCCCAACACAGAGACTGCGACAAAGGATTACAAGCCTCTGCCATGATACCCTTCATTCAGGACATCGTGGCATCACCAACACTCTCCGTTTAATACAAAGACAGTTTTGGTGGCCAAAAATGAAAGTTGACGTCCAGCAGTACATCCAAGCCTGTATAGTCTGCAATCAAAACAAGCATGATAACAAGAGACCGGCGGGTCTCCTACTCCAACCAATGCTACCAACAAGGCCCTGGGAATTCATTGCTACAGACTTTATTGTGGAATTGCCACTTTCCAGGGGATACACAACTATCATGGTTACCATTGATTTATTCACTCACATGGCTCATTTTACGCCCTTATATAAACTACCATCTTCCTCAGAACTTGCTGGAATCTTCCTGGAACACATATTCCGACTTCATGGACTCCCTTCCAAGATCATTTCAGACACAGGACCTAAATACATATCTCAATTCTGGAAACACTTATGCCGTATACTAGGAATCCAACGTGCCCTCTCCTCAGGTTATCATCCACAGACCAACAGAGCTACTGAACGTGTGAACCAAACCCTGCAGCAATATCTTTGTTGTTTCACCACCAAGGTCCAGGACGATTGGTCACTCTTAATACCTGTGGCTGAATTTGCCTACAACAATTCGGATCACTTGGCTGTCAAGACCAGCCCTTTCTTCTGCAGTCAAGGATTCCACCCTTCAGTTCTACAATCCATTCTCCCACATCCTACACCAGTTCCTACAGTCGACTCCTGGATTGAAACCCTCATCAACGTATAAAAGGAAGCCAAAGAACACCTTGAAAGGGCCCAAACTAACACCAAGCACTATGCGGACTCCAAAAGAAGACCAGGGCCTTCCTATGCAGTGGGTGATAAGGTCTGGCTATCCTCGAAACTACTTCCTCGACACTTACGACCAAATAAGTTGGCTCCCCGGTACTATGGCCCCTTTTCCATAAAGGAAATCATTAACCCAGTGGCCTTCCGACTCAAACTACCAGACTCCTGGAAGAGGATCCACCTAGTGTTTCACACGTCTCTAATGAAACCATACATCCAGTCCTCCCGGACTGCTCCAAGGTCTACCTCTGTGATTGTCGATGACCAGCTAGAATACGAAGTGTCCAGAATATGTGACTCCAGGTACAGACGTGGTCAGCTACAGTATCTGGTTGAGTGGAAAGGGTACCCTCCCAGTGAACGCACCTGGGAACCAGTCTCAAACATAAATGTCCCCAGATTACTCAAAAGGTACCACTTTATAAACCCGGGCAAACCCGGAGGAAAAGGCCTTCGGAGGAGGCATGCTGTCATGAACCATCGGACGCATCCCTTCTGGACTTCCTGGTCCCTGACCCATAGGGGCTTGCACTCAGCAGTACTCCCAACATGGCCGCCGAACGCTGATTACCAGTTTCCGCGTTGTACACATTACGTTCTATAAAGCTGACACGTCCCCACGGCCCTGCACGTCTCAACACTACCGCTTGCAGTGGCTAGACGTGTGCTGCCGTAGTTCGTTATTGCTAACTCCTTTGATTCCTGGTTCCTGTTCCCCTAAATTCCTCCTCTTTCATTCTTTCCCTTCTTGTCCTCTGTTGCATCCCGGATCTCTGTGCACTCGTTTTCCCGAGTGCACTCTTCGCTGTTTCCTGGACTTTTCCCGGACATCTGTACGCTCCCAGGAGACGGGAAGCTGAACGCATGATGGAACCCGAGGACATACGCACAGGGTTATACAAGACCCGAACTGTGCGAAAGAAGACTCCATCGAAGAACTCCAATAAACAACTCAGACAGGTGAGAAGGGGGGAAACCTGTGACAGATTTCATCATGTCTGTTAATGCAAAGGCAAAGCTGCTTCTGACTGATTTACTGTCTGAAAGAATCGCAATGAGTGTGAACTATGTTTGAAGGTTCTGTTCAGATGGAAGCTCTGCAACAATGTTATTCTGCAACTGATCTTCCTCCTATGGGAATGGAGACTACAGCTGTAATTATGTGCAAAGATACATGCATGTATCAATGTTCAGCCCTTAAGTCATAGCTACAAATATTATTAATTCAGCCCCTGACTAAGAATTAATTTAGCACACTCCTGAATAATAGTATTACCATTTGCGAAAGTAGGTCTTGGTGCTGTGTGGTGCTCCTAAAGGGGCACAAGCATTCTATATGATTCAAAGTCAGGGACAGCTAGCAAATCTTTCCAGTGGAGGGGTATTCATATTGCCCCCCAACTAGCATTAGCGACCAACCATATCCAGGAAGCCCTAGGTAATGTAGTTGGGTAATGAGGCAAATACCAATAGAGAACATGTTTTTAAAAATGGGTTATACAGCACAATTTTTGAATATTTGAATAAAGTGGGGCAAAAAGCCACACAATTTACGATTTTTCTGTAGGGTAACATCACTCAATCAACAAAAATCAACAGATACCAGGTTCCCAATTGTAACATCAGCATTTTATAACATTTTCAAGATGCCTTGGCAGACAATGGGCCTCATTACATGGATGGCGGTAAGGGATAACGGTCACTGTTAATGGTACCAGTGACCGCTAACCCTTACCGCCTTACTACGAGGTCCCTTTGCGGGGTTAGAGACTTTAACGCCTGCTTTTTGCAGGCGTTAAAAACCAACCGGCAAAGGGACCAGGGAGCTAATTACGGTACCGCAATTTGCGGCACCGTACTTAGCGCCTTCCCCATTCCCATTGAGCCCAATGGGGCAAAAATGGGAATGGGGAAGGGGAAGGGGGAATTACCGCCCCGCCAACCTTGTAATGGGGTGGTAATTCCCCCTTTCTCCATGGCGGAGTCGGTATTTTACCGGCATGGACCAAGGTGCTAACAGCGCCATGGTCCACCGCCTACCGTGTAATGAGGCCCAATATATGACAGAATTGACACTGTCAAATACATTCATGATATTTCACCCACAATATATGCCACCATTACCAATGCACAATATATTGGCGTGAAGCGCTATATAAACACAATAAACATAAACATATTCATGTTTCTGCAGCCACAGTATCTGCCAGAATTACCATTGGAATGTCAGCAACTCACCATGTGACGTGTACTCCATTTATGAACTCCTCAGAAACTCTTCTGCAGCCGACAAGTGCACTCCACACACGTTTTTCAAACTGTGAATTCGTACTGTCTTTTTCATGGACTTTGATTTCTCAATTCATCTTTTCACTCATACGGACGATGTGCAAATTACTGCATTGACTGGTTCTTGGGCACAACACAATTGGGCTAATTGGGCTGCAGCCCCCCTGGGAATTCTGCGCCATGCCGGAAGGGAGCTGCTGACCTTCAGAGCGGTCATCAGCAGGACGGAATCTATTCGATGAACACATTCTGGTTCTGTGTAGTGACTTTCCTTTTCTTATCAGCATTGCTTTCGTAGGCGTAAATTGGTAGGCAATTGGCAATGCAATGGGGCACTTCGAACTGAAAGAACGCCCCTGCCCCCTTTACAGCTCCAATAAACTAGAATATCTGTATTGGCAATTAAAGTATTAAAGATTCGTTTACACCCATGATATCCACTACCTTGACATGAAAAAAAGGTTTGCTTTTATGTGGCTATTATATGGTTTTAACCTCATGCAATACAGCAAGCTGGAAGTAAACAACCTCTATACCAGGTGACCTTTTAACACAATTTCCCTTACAGAGGAGACCATGTTTATTATGATATAGCATAAAAAGCCCGTAGTAAAATGTATACGTACGAGTTTTATGCATGCTTTTTACGCAGAACCATATTTTCATTCATTTGTGTGGTGGAGAAGGAGCACGGAACAGAATTGCTTTTTCTGCCACCCCCATTCACTCCATCATACAAAGACACACAAATGTACACAAGCGTGACCTTTTGATGCTAACGGAAATGTTTGGGGACTCTGCCTGCTTTATGCCCCAACTAAAACATGTGGTCTCCAAAATTATCAATTACAAAAACTGCCTGTCATGCATAAACAGGAAGTGGCATTTACTCACTGCAAAGTGAAAAAACCAAGGCGTACAGGTGAGTAAGCCTGCATGTACACGTGTTTTGCATGTACAGTGCACATGACTAAAATTGCATACTGGGGACCTGTTTGCCGTTACGCCAAATATACCAGATCCTCGCTGTGCAGTTTCCATTCAAAAGGATCCCCTTGTATTTCTTAAAGTGCTGAAAGCCCAGTGCTGTACACTAAGAGATTTTTCGGGCTATTATTATTTTACATTGTAGGTCCTGTAGCCTTCCATTCTGGATGTGAAATGGAGGTATAATGATATTCCTTTGGCTTAAAATGTTTCTATTGTATTCAGATATTTCCAAATTAATTGGGATTTGTATAGATTTGTATAGCTTTCAAGTAAAGACTATAAGATAGAATCACTGTTGTCTTTCAAAGCCAAAACTTACATATTTGAACCAGGCAGAGCTCAGAAGGTATGTGGGTAATTTGAAAGGGTGTTAAAATCCCGGGTTTACTGTTTATAGTGCATAATCTCACTGTGACTTAATTGCAGAAAGGGAAGTCCTTAGAAGAGATTAAGTTCACACTATTGTGGTATATTAGAAGGAGTCAGACTGGTTTGTGTCATATCTAACATATTGGGCCTCATTACAAGTTCGCCAGTAGCTTTGCCGGTAAAACCGGCAGGCTGCCGCCGAACTTGCAAATTTTTCTGGTCCCTGGCAATGGGGAAATACAGGGCCAATACAACCCTGGCGGACCCTGTATTTTCCCATTGTCAGGGGCCGGAAACTTGTGCTCCCATGGTTCATGGTTCTTCGGTGTGGCCTTGTTTAGCCACGGCTGCTGTGGTCTTGCTGTGGTTTCTGGACTGAACTGTCCACCATTCCCAGGTCACGCCATTGCTTACTCTGCTCTCCTTTCCTCTGGGTTCTCTTCCCCTACACGACACGGACCTCTGTTTTCCCTGTGCCTCTTTCAGAATGCCCACTGGCCAGGTCTTCACGACCGAGGATCTCTCCATTTTCAGCAGCACACAGCTCTTCCCAGGTTTGAACTTCCCGGGCTTCACTCCCCATCTTAAGTCCTTCTTCAATTTTTATACACAAGTTCTTGGTCATCCCCAACGTATCATTAAAGTCCTTTCTCTTTCTTTGGTGAGTATTCTCTATTAATCGTCTAAGCTTCTACGTCACAGTTTGGTTAACTTTAGCCCCTGGAGCGATCTGTATTGCTCGCTCATCTCTCTTCTTTGTCTCATTGATCTTGGCAGACATTTCTTCAAGATGAATGTTATGGCTAATATTACAATAACAAACAGTGGCTTGCTCTACTGGACTTCTCATAAGCATGGATGTTATTGATGGTCCACAAGAAAGGGTTTTTGGGAGTTCCTTGATGGAATGGTTGTCCTGATCCCGAAAGAGGGGGGTCTCTCCTTGTGAGGTCCCACTTACCGCCACCCCTGGGGGGAAAGTTGCGTAGCGGGCTCACCTCCCTAGCCTCACAAGGAAAAGCTCCCCTCTGGGGAGAAGTGACGAAGCCCTGCGATTCATCACACTATTAAAAGAATCGGCCTTAATCGGATATTCTGATTTTAGGGACAAAATGGTATTTAGCTGTGCTCCTTCATTAGTAGGATCTGAGGCCGCCCCCTAGAATTGCGTTATTGTTGCAGTGACTGTCCCTCAGTTCCCATATCACTTAATTTGACAGGCAGAAATATAAACTCACCATCCAGTCACTGCACCAGAGAATATAGCATAGCAGATCGATATTAATTTCCTGCCCTCTTGCCAGGTTTCCTGGGTCGTTCAGGGTACTCCTCTGCATGAGAAAGATCAGTTTGCTATACAAGGTTATGCTATGGTATTTAGTTTTGCTTAACAAACCTTCTAACTTTTTCACATTTATTTTGGAGCTTCGGATCTGTTAGCGGTGGCCCAGGGGAGTAACACAGGGCAGGGCAAAGATGCTTTGTTGCAATGTTGGTGTGTGCAGATCTGAAAAGATAAGGCTTTCTGTAGGGTGCAAGTTTTAGATATGTTGTGACTTGTCTAGAGCAGTGGTCAATTTGCACTTCAGGTTGCTGACATAAATTGTGCGGTTGATTGTGGTGTCTGTCAAATGTGTTGGTGTATTTGTGGTGGGTTAGTGTGGTGTTTGGTACATTTTGTGTAGACATTTGTCTTTGGTCGGAGGACATTCCATTGTGTAACATTTGCTTGTTTGGTGTTGGAGTTGTGTGTCGAGATGTGTTATTAGGCTAAGGGATACCATGTCAGGTGACACTATGCCGTGACACAAATTCAGGGACCACAGCATCTGGTCACTTTCCTGGGACCTCCTATCTGACTCCTCACTGATACCTCAAAGACACTGCAACTGTAGCGCCACTCAGTCTTACATGGGATTATGGTACAACTAGTCATAACCGCCCTTGCCCCAGTCTGAAGCTGACATGCACATGGGGGTCTGCTATAGCTTTGTGCATGTTATATTGTGTTCTAACTTCCTATTTTTGAAAAATTGCAAAATCGGCAATCTCCCGGAATCGCTCCACCTCTGTGCAGGTCGAATGGGTGGGGTTGGTCAAATTTCACTATCCCCTTTCCACCCCAGACTGTGATGCCAACCTTGTGTCCTAACTTCCAGTTTTTGAAAAAGTTACAAAATCATCAATCTCGTCAGGCCGGACCCTGCCCTGTGCAGGGCAAATGGGTGCGGTTGGTCAGATTTCACTATCGCCAGTATACCCCAGACTGCTATGCCGACCATGTGCCAACATTTCAGCCCATCAACTGTTATGGGGCTGGAGCCATCCCTGAACATATAAACACACTTTCACAACTATATATATATATAGGGCTTCATTACGACCCTGGCGCTAAAGGGTTAACAGCGCTGTAAAAGGCTGCGGCGCCGTTAACCCCTTAGCACCTAATTACGAGGTCCCTTTGTGGCTCCCGACCTTAACGGCTGGTCTGGACCAGCCGCTAAAGTAGGGACCCACAAAGGGACCTTGAAGGTAATTACGGTACCGCAATTTGCGGTACCGTAATTACCGCCTTACCCATTCCCATTGAGCCCTATGGGACAAAAATGGGAATGTGGAAGGGCCAATGGTGCATGGGGAATTACCACCCCGCCAACCTTGGAATGGGGTGGTAATTCCCCATTGCACCATGGCGGACTCGTTACAATACCGGCAGCAACCATGGTGCTAATAGCGCCATCGGTTACCGCCAGTGTTGTAATGAGGGCCATAGAATGCAGCTGGATATGCACCATGAACCACCAACTGATGAGTCCAAGCATGCACCACAACACAACCAAACAATACCATGCTGCCAGCCACCATCAAAATGTGCGTTTTGTGTTTAAAACATATCAGAACTCATTGTGGAGTCCCCCGTAACATAAATGGAGGCGCTAAAGACAAGCATAACAGTCTGAAACCTTTCATTCATACGCCAGGGGATTTTCATTGTTTTTGAAGGTGGAGGATGGGGGCGGAACAGGAGCGCCTTGTCCGCCTCCCGTTTGCCCTCTGCCTTCAAAAACAAATTGGTTTTACGCCAGCATGAGATTTTCATGCTAGTGTAAAACCAGTGATTTCCTATGAAAACACCTTGCCTTTTGAACCAGTAAAAAGCAGGCGGTTTCCATAGCAAATCATTGTAAACGCTGCCTGGCATGCATAGGTGACAGGCGGCGTTTACTCTATTTGCAGTGTGGAGTGCAAACAGAGAAGTGTAAAGAGGCTTCCGCTTCCTCTTTCCACTTCTCATTTACACTCTGCCATGCGAACGTAGGCGCTCATTTCCGGGCAATTTATGCATTTAACAAAAGTAGCTCCATCATGTGTTCAGGCAATGTCATTGGCCCAATAAGAACCATTGGTTGCTTATTTGGCAATAGTTCCCCAAAACATTCCTTTGGGACAACAGGGATGGGGCACCACAAAAGTTTGCCCTGCCCACAAAAAGTCTCTGAAGGTAGTCCCTCCCCTGCCATTTGATGCAGGAAGCTATGCTCTTGTTGCGCCCCTGGAATGTTTTATGTGTATTATGATTAATTTTTACTCAAGCATCTTCAACGACACCAGACGTTATTCTTTGTGCAATAAACTTTATTTAGTGTACTTTCTGTCTGCAATGAGACATACTGTATAAGCAAACATTCTGTAACAGCGCCACAATGCCTCTGGGCCGCTGGGCCCTTTATAAATCCAAATAAATAAATACATTAGATTTGGACGGTGCTTTGAATGGGCCAGCTCCCACCCTCTCTCAGTACCTGCGCCTCTTATTTTTGGCAGTATCACGGGCCGAGACTTCCTCAAGCTTGCAGGGAGTAGGCTGCTAAATGTCCCGCACACATTAGCATTCCGAAGCTTTCCCAGTTCGGCGTTCACACTTTGCCCCGTGAAAGGCCAAAGTGCAGGAAAGCACATCTAATCGCCCTGGAGTTTCGTGTTGTGTCAACAGAGCATTGCAGTAAAATTCAAGGCTGTTAGCCCAGGCACAAGGGTGCCTGGGGAAGCACTATTGTCTGTTAAAAGGTGCGAAGGGCGGTGATAATAAATGGGAGGGCAGTGAAGCTTTGCATGCTGTGTGAAATAAAGACTCCAGCAGATGACATTGCATTCTGATGCATTTGCTTTCACTGGAAATTTAGTGGATACAGTTTTAAAAACACACACACTTCTGTAGGCTTTTACTGTGATCTTCTAGCCAGGATGGGTAAAATAAAGCTATTATCCTATTTCTGCTTGACATGTTTCTGAAATGATTTATATAATGTCTGGTTAGTGCTTCATGTAATTCGAGTACTTTTGAATGCATTGCAGTAATACTATTATTTAATCTTTTGCTGCTCTCTGTGCAAATCGCAGAGGGAAGAAAATGACTCCATTGAAATCAAGGAGTAGGCGTGGTATGGTGCTCTCAGTAAAATCTGCAGATAAACATTCGAATGATCAGATTCCGATCCAAGTAATGTATTTAAACCTCTGCAAAGCAGCTCATTAGCATGATCAGGCATAAAGCTGAGCTGTACACCTATCTGCTCCTTGTTTCCTTTATGCCAACACCCTGTATTCCTCAGCAGGTTTCAATGGGGATCGTGAGAGTTTATCTGTGACTTTTCTCGTTTACGCATACTAGTTTAGCCATAGATCATGATTATTGGTAAAGTATTAAGTGTCTTTCTTACACTCCTTTCCTTCAAAGCCTGCAAACTTCTATACATCACAATATTGGTGTCAAAATAGGGAAAAAGCTGTCTCGATGAACGCCTTTGAGGGGTGACTGCATTAGCCTGACAGAAACACATTTCAAGGGAATGACTTAAAAGTGCATAAATATGAGTTTATGGTTGGAATCGCTCATTGTAATGTTTTACAGTACCAGGGTACCAAGGGCCAAGCTCAGAAAAAGAGCGATGTACACAGAGGGAAATATTGTGAAAATATGACTGTAGCAAGGGGGATATAAGTGGGGCGAGAAACAAATAGAAAGTGATAAAAACCCACAAGCCCACACACAATTCATTGTATCAGGAAAGACAGATGCACAAGAAGTAGCCAAAATAGGACAAACCAGTCGGCAGAAGACCAACCATCTTAAAACACCACACCTTAGCCAACCAACATCAATAAACAGCACGCCTGACTGCCCACTGGAGGAGAGCCCCTTTGCTGAAACAAGACCAAAATCTCTTTACTTAACATGCTGCCTATCAACTTACTACCCACTTGCCCAACCAACCACCCACAAACACACTAAACCTATAGGGAGGAATACTTGAAACATAAAGCACAGACATAGGAACTACGTAAGCACAACCAAACTAAAACTCAACACACCGGTTATCACTAAAAATTGTCGAGACATAAAGAATCAACAACACACGCAGACGACCCCAAAGAAAACATCAACCCGAAATGCAACCTTCTAAATGTGCACAACAGAGAAACAGAAGCAACAAAACCAAATGCAGAATCTAAAGGAAAAGCAAATACATACCAGTTCAAATTACCAGTGCCACCTTCAAAAGAGAAGCAAAACCCAGAAAACAAAAAGAGAAAATGCAACTTACGAAAAGCCAAACCAATGGCAAAACCCACCACGTAGATATATGAACTCCTAAGTAATGGAGGAACCGACATCGGTAAGGGTGTAGAAGTAAGAGGTTGACACAATGGTGGCATGTTTATTGCTAAAAAGGTTTATTAACCAATGGCAAAACCCACCACGTAGATATATGAACTCCTAAGTAATGGAGGAACCGACATCGGTAAGGGTGTAGAAGTAAGAGGTTGACACAATGGTGGCATGTTTATTGCTAAAAAGGTTTATTAACGAAATGAGGGTTGGGGGAAAACCTCACTATACCTAATAATAAGAGGGATTTCCCTACCTCAAAGAATAAACTAAGGAGTCTGTCAGGATGTCGAAAGAAAACAAAGTCCACCATAGTGTCAAACCTAATTCCAGCCCTTACACTAGAAACTTAAACAAAGATGCAAGGTGATCTCGGTTGGCCCAAAATAATGTTTTTCTTGTTCTGGAAGTGACTTTTAAACGTTCCTTTCCAGCTTGTAAAACAATGTTGAAATGGTGCAAAAGAACAAACTTCCAAAGGATGTGCAACCTTGTGCCATAAAGGGTTACCGGGTCATCACAAGGACAAGAGAATGTCTCCCTTCTCTTGGCTTTCCAAAATGTTCCCAAATACCAGGGGAAATGACACCCTGCCTCCGATTTCTCCTCCGCTTCTTAAAAGTGCCAAGAGAATGCCTCCCATCTCTTAGCTTGATATACTGTTCAAAACTATCGGGAGAGGGGCAGTGCTTACCTTCACCTGATTCCAGCTCTACCACAGTCAACCTATTTCACAAACCTGCCAGGCAG
The DNA here is from genome assembly GCF_040938575.1 of Ambystoma mexicanum. Taxonomy (NCBI): domain Eukaryota; kingdom Metazoa; phylum Chordata; class Amphibia; order Caudata; family Ambystomatidae; genus Ambystoma; species Ambystoma mexicanum. The sequence goes on from NC_090937.1 coordinate 279,015,164, forward strand.
TGATAGAAGTGTACCATAAAAGTGGAGGAACTGTGACTCCGACGGGGGACAGAGTAGGAAGGAAGGGAGCAACCTGCAACACCTTTCCAAGGGTTGCAGTCATGCTGGTTGACAGCCAATTTAGTTGAAACAGATTTCAGGTTAGCTGTAACTGATATCCGGTGGTAAAATGGAGAAGTGTGCTTTAACTTCACAAAGAACAGTTCCGGAATGGGGAAAATGGTTGCAAAAAGTAGTGGAGCTGTTAACATTAAAAAATAAAGTAGTGCAACACTGCTCCCGACTGTTCCCACTCACTTCGACCACTGCTGTCAGGTCATCTGACTATGAAGATGTCCAATGATTTGATCCTCACATGGGTTCAAGTCCCAGACTCGCTTTTCTGACTTATTTTTGGTTCCTGCAATACTTGGTATACTCCCCTGCCAAGTATCATAGGCCGGTTTTGGATATGTTAAAGTTCTCTTGCCTCTGTCAGGGTCCTAGACCCTGTCTTCCGGACTTTTCTCACCCTTCCAGGTTCTCCAGCATACCTTTTTTTTCCAGTCTGCGATGGGCTCAGGTCTTCTCGACCGCCTGCAGTCTGTTGTGCGGCTTCTCTGGCCTTCATGGTCTTTCTGCGGTCTGCAGTGGCCCCACAGTCATAATTTTCTTCTGGGGAAAGCAACGTTTCCCTCTTGCGTTCTCCAGTCTGCTGCGACACCAGGAGTTTCTCCCCCCAGGTTCTTGCAATGATCTTGCCATTCGGGACCTTCTCCACTTCTGCTTGCCCCTGCCTCAGCGTCTGGGTCAGCGTTGTTCCTTCTCTCTGGTCTCTGTTTGCTCTTGCAGCTCAATTCCATTCCCAGCCCTTCCTCTGTTTTTATCCTTTGTTGTTCTTCAGATTGTCCAAATTGACTAGACCATGCTGTTTAAGACTTGCACAGTATTCTTTATTACTCTGCGACTCTTCTTCCTCTCAGTTTCCCAGTCACTGTATTCAAATGGGCAGTCAGTGTGCTCCCTCGTCTCAGTGTAAGGTAAGGAAATGGCATTTTCTACCTTATAATAATGCATAGAGGAGGGAGGGACTGGGTTGCCCTGAATAGGGTTAGAGGGTAAGGGAGTGGACAATGCAGTATGTACACACCGTGCTCTCCCTGTATCATTGTCCCTCGTCCCATAAGAGATTTCCCCACCCATGTCATCCTCCCATGGTGCACCAACCTCAATGGGACTATTGGACCATGGCAGCACTGCCCAGGCCACATGGGCGGGGTCCTCCCCCATGGGAGAAGGGACGCAATCCAAGGACTCGTCACACATCCTATTCCTCACTGAAACCTGGCTAACTCAAAACTTCAAGGTAGTCACACACAAATCCCTACGCAACAACTTCAAATTAAAACAAGCCAACAGAGAAGGGAAAATAGGAGGCAGCCTCACAGTTTCAAACAAAAGGTCACCTAAAGATGACAACAGCACCATCACTAAACATTCCAAACTGTGAGTCACTCTTTCTGCACTTAGCCTTAGACCACCAAACCAAACTGTCATTCCTACTCATCTACAGACTGCTGATATACAACCAAACTTTCACAGGCACAATTGTGGACACCATCACCAACATTGCCATAACAAATGACCACCTGATCATACTAGGAGATTTCAACATCTGGTTTGAAGAAGAAAATACCAACTCACCTAAAATACTAACAACTCAACTAACAATGATGCACTTGTATTTATTTTGCATTTATTTGTCATTTATATAGCGCTTTACTCCAAAGCACTGTACAGAACACATTTATCATACAATAAAATGAGGTTGCAAACTATACACAATCTTCAAGATTAACATCAGTGGTGAAGTAGATGACTCTTAAGGGTAGTGCGAAATAGCGAGTAAGAGTTCATAGAGCAAAGTGAGAGGGGAAGAGCATTCCAGTCGAGTGGAGCAAGCAAAGTAAAATAACGAAATCGTGATTGAGCACACAGGGGGCAGGGAACTGATAATACAAATTGAGACTGAAAATGAAGTGAACGAGAGGTAAGATAAAAAGAGACAAGAGACAAAAGATAGGAATGCGCAAGGCCATATAGAGATTTAAAGACAATACATAGGAAATTGAATTTAAGGCCTGAATGAAAAGAAAGCTAACTGAGAGAAGACAAGACACTGAAATAGAGTTGCCAGGAGAAAGCGAATATAAAAGACAAATGGAAGAATTAAAGACAGACTTTAGAGGAGCTAAGTGAGAAAAAGGAAGACCAAAAAGTGCAGAAGAGCAAAAGAATAGAGATGAGAAAATAAGTGAGGAGATCAAAAGCTTAGTAGCATTAAAGGTCAGAAAGTGCCGAACTGTACGGATGTTAAAAAGATGATAACCACAGGAACGGGAGATGATGGAAATGTGATGAGAGAAAGATAAATCATTATCAAGAAAGAGGCAAGGTTTTGAGCAGTGCTAGAGAGAGGAAGTAGAGAAGGAGGAAAAGAGACAAAAGAGGGAGGGGATGTGGGAATAGTATTAGCGGGGAAAAAGAGAACTTCGGTTTTGGATGCATTCTAAACAGGAAAATTATCTGACATCCAGGATTTAATAGCTAGACAGCAGGAAGTAAGATTGTCATGGATAGAAGGTGAAAAAAGAGGAAAAGGACAGAAAAAGTTGAGTGCCATCTGCATAGAAGTGATGAGATATCCCAATAGATGAAATGATAGCAGCAAGAGGAGATAGAGGAGAAGAGTAAAAGGAGCTAAAGAAAATGCATCTACAGCAATTGGTCAAGGGCGCAACACACATAGCAGGGCACAGCATAGATGCACATTTTTTCAAAAGAGACCTGCTCTCCACGGCTCCCCTTATGCAAATCCTCTGGAGCAACCACCTCATAATACCCTTCGTGAACCACCCAACAACACGAATACCAAATAACCTCCTAAAAACTCCTCCAATTGAGAAAAGAGCCTGGAAATCCATGAATATCATGGAAGTAAACAATAAAATCGGGTCTGCAAAACCATCTATTGCCATCTTGGACTCATCCAACATGGCAGAAAGAAATGAGACAATCCAAAAATGGATCACAAAAACACTAGATGATATTGCACCCTCACTAAAGAAAGCAATAGCGAGATAGCAATGGCCCAGATGCCTCCGGGTTCGGTGTGCTTTTAAATGTCAAAATAAATAAATAAATAGTTCACACCCCACCTGAGAGCACTGAAGAGAACTAACAGGAAATTGGACCAAGATTGGTGGAAAATTGGGAAAAGACTGGAGGAAAAACAATGCTCAACAGAAAAAAACCACATACCAAAGACAGATACAACTATACAAAGCTGAAATATGCAAAGCAAAAACCAATAGTACAACAAACGTATCACAAATGCAAACAACACCCAGAAAAAGATGTTCAACATCATCAACGAGCTAAGAAACCTAACAGCCTGCAACAACACGCCCACACCCTCACAAAAACTATGCAATATCATTGCGGACCACGAGCATGCCCAAACACACAGACAACTCCCCTAATCAGTCAATACCGTAGCCAACTACCAGTCTAAACAACTACTCACAAATTTCGACAGAACAATTCACCAGCTTAGTCAACAAAAGCAACAGAACCAGATCACCAGCAGATCCTTGTCCATCAGACATGTACAAGACTATCCTCATCCAAAAAACAACTCCATAATACTTCCTTATCCTCCTCAACCATTCACTAGCAACAGGAAATGTGCCATGAGCCTTCAAATCTGCACACATCAAGCAACTACTCAAAGACCCATCAGGAAAAACGGATGACCTAACCAAATAACGACCAATTTCAAACATCGAGTACCCAGGAAAAACTCCTAGAAAGCTGCATTTATGAACAAATCCTGGAGCATGAAGAAAACAATTGGATACTAGATCAGGTACAAGCAGAGACCCAAGGTGGGCCTGAGGGGGAAATGCTCACCCAAAACCTGTAAATACCCACTCAGCATGCAGCGCTTTGTGGGTATTTAAAGATGTCACCCTGCAGACTGAGCAGCAGGGGTCACTTTCCAGCTCCCTGCGCTCTGCACATGTCAGGAACCAGAAAGCTCTCCCTACTTACTGGTACCTGTCTGCGTGGAGCGCGGGAGCCGGAGCCTTACAGAGCAGCCCAGTAGGCATCATTATGCCAAGTTTGGAGGGGGAAAAGCAGGTAAAGTGTGTCTATGCGAGGGCACAAGGGTTGTTTGTATGTATCAATGTATGTGTACATGTATGTGAGTGTGTGTGTAAATTTGTGTATGTATGTAAGCATGGAAGGATGTGTCTGTATGTGCACACATATGAATGAACGCAGTGTGAATGGTGTACAGGTGTGCAAGTGCATGTGTGAATGCAGTATGAATGTTCTGGGTGCTCGTGTGAATGACAGAGAAGCTGTATGTGTGCTGTGAAAATCCAGAAGGTGTCTTATCCGCAAGTCCCCGGTGATCTGTCATCCAGGGGGCCATGACACAGCCATCACTTTTGGATCCAGTTCCTGGGGGTGGCCCAGTGTGGGAGGATCACCTGGGTGAGGGAACTTTAGGGAGTGGGAGTGGGACACCGGATGGTGAGACGTGGAATCCCCTTCCCTGTAACACCTTTTCCCCATCCTACCAAGTAGGATATGTGAGAAACTCATGGTGGCAACAAGTAAGATAGACACAAGTGATCACAGTTCAAGGGTGTTTATTGAACAATGAATGCTGCTTGCAGGTTGGAAAAATACCTAATCTAGACCTAAATCTAAAATGGGAACAAGTGTCAACCATCAAATAAAAATAAGGCAGTCCTTGTGACGTTGTGTCAAAATAAAATGGCCCATACTAAGAAACTTATTGCCAAACCTTACAACTATTACAAAAAGTGGTGAGCGATAGTTCTCAAGAAAATAAAGAAATGTTCTCAAATAATATGTCAGGATGCTGTAGCCTGGGTCTCCTTTCCCCACGTTTTGGACACATGGTAAAATGGGAGTGCAGTACATTCTTGGGCTTTTCCAGTATGAGACACCAGTTCTAATGGTAGCTCTCAGGACACACTCTCGAGCTTTTCTAGCACGAGATGACAGTTCAGCTTTTAACTCTCGAGTTTTCAGCTATCAAGGCCGTCGATGGCCAAGTCTCATTACACTTGAAAGTCTCTTACCTTCGAGGACCTGACATGTTCAGCTACCAAAAACAAAAGTTCCTTTAATGAATGAAAGTTTGTTTCCAATATTTGTCAGGTGATGAGTTCACCCCTGGGTCCCCCTCTTCTGGGTGTTGACCCTTCTCAATTGTTTCTCAATTGTTTACCACAGTTCACATGGGATTATGGCTTCACCCCTGGATCTCCCTCTGCCGGGCTCGGACCTCTCTTGACTGCTAGTACATTGGGTGATAGCTTCATCTCTGGATCTCCCTCTGCTGGGCCTGGACCCGTCCACTGTGACATCCCTCCTTCTGGTTCACTCTTGCGGTCTCTAAACATTTGCTTTCACTTTCAATCTTTGGGTGACAACTTTTCACCCTTGGATCCCCCTTTGCTGGGCTCTGACCCCTCTCGATTCTTAGCCTTCCTTCACCGGGTTTACAGTGGCTCTTGATCAGGGTGATAGTGGCTCACCCCTGGGTCCCCCGATTCTAGATGCTGAACCCTCTCTGCTCTCAATGTTCTCTTTTTACACAGTTCATTGTTAATGGGATTCACTTCCCTTTCTTACACAGTGCTTGTAAATCAAAGTCTTTCGATTGTACACAGACTTTGCTTGACCCTCTGTATGACCACTTTGACCTATTTCGTTGGCCCCTCTATGGCCTTCTGGTAATTGTAGTTTTCTCAGATGGGGATTGACCACAGTCTCCTGAGTTAGCACCAATGTGTTGCCCGTTTCCCTCTGCAGCTGGTCTCCCCTTAACACTTTTACAGTTCATTCACAATTCGTTTAACTTGCTTCAAACTTGCCACTTTGCAATTCTCTAACTCAAAACAGCTTGGTTCTTATTGATTCTCCCCTCAACTCACCGGCAGTGATGAACTGCTTGGCCTTTTGGCTTTTCTGGAGTCAAGGCAGGTGCCACAGATTCAGGAGCTTCCCTCGCTCTTCCTCATTGGCATAGGCTCGCCCTGTGTACCATTGACATCTGCTGAAAGACACTTGTGCTATTTTTCGCGGTCTTAGGCTTTCCTCCTCGAAGGTTCTGCGAGCCTGGGATGAAAAAGGTAAGGTTACCTCTCTCCTTGCCACCCTCTTGATTCCTGCCGTCTTTCACCTTTGGTTGAACTTCCGTGTTGGGTTAGCCTTCTCGTCGTGCTGTCTGCCATGCCTACCTTGCTCGTACTGCATTCTCTTGCTCCACCTTTTATCCCTGTGGGGAAAAGGAAGGGCCATCAGGTGTTTGTGATTTGAGTTAATTGGTACACAAAAAATAGGGTAGTCCCGGTTTGCTAATGTGGATTTTGGGGTCAGTAAGCAATATTCAAACAGTAAAAAATGGAAATTCACTTCCACCCAATTATTTAAAGGTGATATTCATAAAGATTTAGAAAAGACTAATTCCAATGCTCAAATGAGTCATCATACTGGAAAAAGAGAAATATACAGATGTTCCTTCAGTTTATCTAAATTTATTGCCAACGTAGATGGTTTCAAACGTTAATATATATATACAAAAAAATGAATTGTTAAAGAGGATTGGTAAAACATAAAAACATTGTTGCACAAAGGACAACATTCAAGAGGTCACATGAACGAACTTAAGAAGAAAGGATGAAAACAGTACAAAGAAATTCAGAGTTCAATAGACATTTTTATCTACCACTCATGTGCACCAACAGTATCACTCATTAGTTAGAATTAAATTCTCGAGCTGGTTACATATGTGTATGTTGAAAGTATGAGTTATGTATGATCTGAATCTGATCATATCTGGTTTTTATTAAACTTGCCAAATCTGCCTAATTGGGTCGATGTGGATTTCCATTTTTTACTGTTTGAATATTGATTTGAGTTAATTGCCTGACTTTGCAGACCCTAGGGTTGGGACATGTTAGGCACACAGCTTTATTCAACCATTATTTTTGGTGTGCACAAGTGATTTTGTTGGAAAAGGGGAAGGTTTGAATGTCAGAGCATCCTACAGAGTTGGAAGGAAAGAGGCGTTGTATGGGATCATATCTTTCGTATTTGGGTCCGGGGTGCTCTACCGAAGGGTAGGATTTGGAGGGTTTGTTAAATAGACGAGAATTACCGGGATGGAGAACAGAAGAGAGGGGATTGTGGGAATGGTAGTGTTCTGTTATAGTGGATAGGGTGCTCAGAAAATGACAATCAGAGGGACAGGATTGGTAGGGTTTGTGGGGATTATGAGATGAACAAAGGGGATTATGGGAACAGTAGTACTTTATCTGAGCTGGTTGGGAGTGTGGGAAAGAATAATTAAAGGATGTGAAAAAGAAGGATCGGGATATTCGGGTGCATAACCGGAATACAAGGATTTGGGAGATGTATTTTCCCACGGCACTGGGCTATTATAGGGTTTGGAAAAGATAGATAGATATTGGCTTTGGCTATGGAAGATTCATTAGGAGGAGGGGGTTTAGAATTGGAGTATCCTACAAAGGTTTTAGGGATCTCTTAGGGATCTCATCCTCTGCTTCTTCTTCTCCCCTGGTATTATACCGCTTCTCACCTGGGGCATTTCCCCGAGCACAACCCCGGGTCCCCTTACCCAGTTGATCCTCCCTCGCTCATCCACCCCCAGGGTTGAGATATGAGAGTGCCAGCCCTTCCCTAGCCACCTGAATAAGGGATTCTCAAGGTCTTGCGGGGAGGATACTGTTAGGTTTCTCACAGATATTTAGAAACTTAACCCCGCCCCCTTTCCCAACACAAACACTTTCTCACAGACACCTCGCTATGAGAGAAAACAGGCTAACACCAGAGCTGTATGCCTGACATGTCCCAATACAATGGTCATGGAGGGTCAGGCAATTACTGACCATTACACACACCTGACTTCCGTTACACTTCCCCACACGTATAAAAGGTGGAGCACGAGAGCATACTCTGAGCGAGGAAAAGCACACAAGGAGGCATCAGTTCCAAAATAGCAGTTTATTGCAAGGCAAAAGACAGCAAAACAGAAGGGGATCGCAAGGAGGGAAGTGCCATTGACCTTTTTTATGAAGAACTGTTACTTTCATGAACCTTTGAGAATAGAAAATGTAAGACCAGGAAACAAGGCTGAAGAATCCTGCATTGTGCGTTGGCGATACCTGGGGCTTGCTCGCGTAGATAGTCAAGGCGGGGAGAATCGCTTTCCACCGTGGTACGGTTCATGGATCCTACAACAAAGTAGTGCCAGCGAAGTCAGCAGAGCTGGCGAGTTGGGGCGTTTGATACCAGACCGGTGTGTGTTGAAGCCAAGGTTGCAAGCGGCAACATTGTATAGTGAACGCTGAAGCGAACATTGTATGAAGTGTATGTGATAATCAACGTGAGTAAAATGAAACAACAGATAAATGATTGACCTTTGAAGCCAAAGATACGATACAGAGTGCTCCGGCACCGCGTGCATGGTCATTCGAAAGTCTCTGTTAGGTATCAACCAAAAGAATGACAAAGAATTGTGAATCGAAGTGGTCAATCAAAATCCTGTGCACAATCGAACATTTTTGATGTTGGTAGCATAAAGAAAGTTGATGACAAAGTAGATGAAGTTGGTCCGAGCCCGTTGGAGGGAGATCAGCTGAGGGTTTTTGTTAAAGCAGGTTTGTGGTAAAGAGTTAAATTGAAATTGGTCTGAGCCCGGCAGAGGGATATTAATTAAACATTGTGTTAAAAAGGACCTGGCTGAGGGGGATCAGGTGTGAACCGTGAATCACCCGAGAAATTGGATGCATGAATATCCTACGGGCATTGTGTTAAGAGGATCCGAGCCCTACTGAGGGGAATCCGAGGTGAATAGTGAATCACCTGAGAAATTGAGTACTTGTGAAATCCCAAGAGGAAAAGAACGTATTGTTTGTTTGTCGCATCAGGCCCTTTGAAAGAACAGACTTTGAGAGGCAAAGAAACTTGGGCATGGAAGTCCCTGATGCTAATGATTGAACTGTATTCTAGAGAAGCCAGAGGTTGTGCTAAGCTTGAGTGTACCGCCTTGTCCCATGCTGAAAACATGGGTCTGGAAGGCCAACGGCCTGAACATCCTGACATATAATTTCTTTTTCATAACACTGCTTCCCATACTATTTGTATTTAGAGGTAAGGATTGGCAATAGGTTTATTAGTATAGGCCCTTTCATTTTGACAAGACACCACTAGGACTGCGTTATTATTATTTGATGTTCGTAGCTTGCTCCCATCTATAGATTTAGGATTCGAAAGGCATTTTTCAAACCCTTTTTGAAGTTCAATAAACACCCTTGTGGTCACTTGTGTCTGTCTTAATGTTGATACCATACCTTCCTTACAGTACATGACTGGTGGGTGAATGTGTTTGAATATATGTGTGTGTGTGAGTGTCTGTGAGTGTGAGTGTGTGAGAGTGTCTGTGTGCGTCTGTGCATTTGTCTGTGTATGACTCTGTGTGTTATTGTGTCTGTGTGTGTGTCTGTCTGTGCGTGTATACATGAGGCTAGGCTCAGGGAGGGTCATTGGAGCATGAACATTTTTTGTGAAGGGCATGGCATGTTTTACTGGAATTTATTGGGTGAAGCAAAGCTAACCTGAGTATTATGTAAATATTATTAATGTGTTTTAGTTAATTAAAACTTTATACATTAAAAAACAACATGTACAGAAATTTACAAAACCCTACATTCATCGTAATTTGTATTTTATATCAAATCCATTCAACAAATACACTGCTGTGAAAAACCAGAGGGCGTTTCACTGCCTAGAACCCTGGTATCCCTCACTCAGGTGGCCAGGGCACGGCCATCGTCTTTGGATCTAGAACCTGGGGGTGGATAAGTGTGGGAGGATCACCTGGGTAAGGGGTCCTCGGCGAGTGGGGGAGGAACGCCCAATGCAGAGACATGATATCCCCCCTTTCCAAATACCGCTGTCCCATCCTATTTTATAGGATATTCCAACTTACCAAATCCCCCCTTTCCAACACAAACACTGAGACGAGGAAGAGGAGGGCTGAGGCTGAATGGAGTACCACCCATGCAATACATTGGACATGTCCCACTAATATAATCAGGCAGGGTCAGGCACTTGATCTTAATTACAAACACCTGGTACCTATTAGCTCTCCCCACATGGTTAAAAGGTGGAACACTGAGACACGCTATGAGCAAGGCGATGCACGGGAAGACGCAGTTCCTCCAGGGCGATGGCGAACCAGGTAGAGCAGAGCGACAGGCTGATGGATGCAACTGTGGTACGGAGAAACCTTGGAAACCCCGGCGAGAGATCGTTACCTGTGAAGGGCCTTGAATGTTGTGCAAGGAAGCCCAGCTGGAGAGAAGAGACAAACCTCTTTTGTGTTTCAAGGATACCAGCCACCCTCCCAGGTGAATGGCAGAGTTGGGGAGGTGCAGCTGCGGTATCAGCCTTCACTTTGGGATCAAAGCCGCAACAGCCGAAAAAGAATTAACACATCCGGTGAGTTGATGAAAGCAATGAAAGTCTGGTCTGTGTTAAATGAAACTTGACAGCAACAGTATTCGACGAATGAAGGTTGCGCGTGTGCCGATAAGATGCAAGAGAAAGCAAAGCATTGTAAACAACTGTATATTAAACATACAAAGTAACAGAGTTGTCCGTCAAATGAAGATTGCACAATCGAAAGTCTCTGTGAAATGTCTGATGCCTTAGAAGCGGCGGGAAGAGAAAGAAACTGAGATGCAAGATTTGAACTATTAGGTTTGATCCCAGCAGAGGGAAACCTATATGTGAGCGATGTCTTTGAACTGTTAGGTTTGATCCCAGCAGAGGGAAACCTGTATGTGAGAGATATCTTTGAATTAAGTTCCGTGCTCGAAACAACATTTACCAAGATGCCTTAGTTTAGGAGAGAAAAAGTGACGTTTGAGCAAAGAAGGTCAAAATGGTCATGCCGAGGTAAAAGCAAAAGCCTTGCGGTTTCGAAAGCCTTCGACAGTGGAAGAAAAGTGAAAGGAGGCTTGAGCCTGACCGAGGGAAGCCTATGAAGGTGTGATTGGAGCTTGGGGAAGGGAACCCCCACAAATTGTGATTGAAAGGGTTGAGCCCGGCAGAGGGAAACCTGTACTGAATTGTGGTAACCAGAAGGAAACAAACTTTTGTTGAACTGTATTATAAGCTAAAAGATGACATGGGCTGGAGTAAGAGAAAGCCGAGAGGTCCAGTGGACAATCTAGTGACGTTTTGTGGAATGCCAAGTAGGCCCTGGTCCATGAAACCAACTACATCCTTGTGTCTGATGCCAGAGCGTGTCGCAAGGTCCAAATGTGCCAAAACATGGGGAAGGGAGTTTACTGACATTTCTTTGGAACACAGATTTTCCTTTTTGCATTACACATTCCCTTTCACACATTTTTCTTTTTAATTTGTTTATTGATTTTATAACATCATCCAAGTACTTACAATACAGTATCTTCTTTTAAATTTCACATTTTGCATCTATGTCTTTCCCAGTGCCCCTCCCTCTCCTTCCCGTAATCACAACTTAAAATAAACTGACAACACGGCTATCACCTTCTGACAGTTCTCTGACATTCTGTCCCATTGTTACGCTTGATCTTCTATTGAGTGCCGGGCCGTCCGCCCTTTCCTCGGGTCGTAGCCCTACTCATATTTAGTGTCTATTCCTGGCAGCCCTGATTACAAGTGCATTCCAAGTTGTTATATCATCCAAGCTTTCCCTTCTACCCAATTGGAGTGCCTCATGCCACAACAATGCTTCCGCCATGGACCATCTCTTTAGGTCCTCCCACCATCTGTCTATGTGTGGACCCTGCCTTATCTTCCATGCCATTGCAATTCTTCTATTTGCTAGTGCACTGGCCAGATCAATCATCCTGTTCTCTGGCTTTGCATACACCGCGAGTAGGCATGCTTCCGGCGACCATTTATATCCTGTCAAGCCTCAATTTTTTTGCCTTGCTTCCATATCTTGCCAAAACCTCTGGATTACCGAACAGGACCAGAAAATGTGCCCAATAACTGCTCCTCTCTATCCGCACCTTGGGCAGAGAAACGTGATACTAGCTGAGGGGTATGCTATGTGAAGTATATAGTACTGGATTTGCTTTAGCCTGGCATTTCTTGAGACCCTCTTGGGGTATGACAATGCTCTCGACCACTCCGCTTACGTGAGCGTCCTGCCTACCTCTGCTTCCCATGCACTTTTTGTCTCAGTAAGTTCTTTGGGTAACACCTCTAACAGTCCTTGGTACAGCCTGGACACTGTGTGTCCGCCCTCCGATGTGTCATAGAGCAATCCCAGTACCTTGTTCGCTTCCCCCTAGTTTGGGAAGTATGACCATTTGTTTTTTAGCATGTGTATTATTCTAGATACGTAATGAACTGTCCTTTGTTTATCCCAATGGTTTTGCTCAGTTCCTGGAATGTTAGGAGCCCATCCGAGGAGTAGAGATCTCCTATCGTTACTACCCCCTTACCATCTCAATGCAGTCTACTCTGTGCTAGATGTTCCCCATTATCTCCATATATGGTGCCAGGGGTATCTGAGGGGAGTAGGGTTCTTTGAGTTTCAGAATCGCTTTCATTCTGGCCCATATCTGCATGCCTAGCTGCAGGAGACTCAGTGGTCTTTGATCCTCTTCCTATTAAGCCACAGCGCCTCTTTTAGGAAGAACAGGAGGATACCCGGGCTCATCAACTTATGTTTGCCTGTTTCTGTGTCTGCTAGCCACCCTGCCACATGCTTAAGCTGTCCTACCAAGTAATAAAGTTCCAAGTGAGGGCGGAGCAGCCCACCCTCTGCTTATTCTCTACATAAGATATTAGGGCTATCAGTCTTCTGCCGCCTCCCCATGTAAAGCTACCTATCATTGAGGTTAGGCCCTGAAAGAAGGCCCTGGGTATGAGATATGGGATATTTACAAATTGGTACAACAGGCAGGGGAGGGTTACCATTTTTAAAAGTGCTGTTCTACCAAACACGGAGACGGGCAACATTTCACAAAATGTAACAGAGGCTTCCAACCCTGACTTCTCCTTCAGTGTGTTGTGTTGGTGTGTGTCTTTTATGTCATGGTGAATATCCAATCCCAAGTACATAAAGGTATGGGCCTTCCATTGCAGTCCCAGGTACTGGAGTTTGTCCCTCTTCCACTCCCACCCATTCTGCCAGCAGGAATAAGCAGGATTTTGCCTTACTTATCGAGGGCGCCGATCGAGCCGCAAAATTGTCCAGTGCCTCCAGGTACAACTCCAGGTTGTCTTCGGGGTGATTTATATATAACAACATGTCATCTGCATATAGGGATATCACATGGTGTACCCTGTCTACATAAAGCCCTGTCTGTTTGAGCCCCTTCCTCATGTATATTACCTGAGGTTCCATGCTAGGATGTACACAAGGGTTACAAGGACAGCCCTGTTTCGTTCCTCTGTGGATTAGAAACTGTTCCGATATATATCTGCCAGTGCGCACTCTCACAGTCGGGCTCGAGTAGAGCATCTGGACCGACCTCATGAAGTTGTGCCGGAGCTCTTCAGGGATGCAAACAGCCACTCCCATCTGATAGAGTTAAACACTTTGATGGCTTCTAGCGCCACCACTGAGCAGCCCTCTGAACATTTTTCTGTTCCGTCTGTTACTGCGTATAATCTTCTCAGGTTTTCTGTTGTTGCTTTGCTTGGTACGTATCCCGTTTGATCCGGGTATATCAATGTTGTGATCACTCTTTTTAATCCTTCGGCTAAAGCTGCTGTAAGGATTTTGGTGTCTTGGTTAATTAATGATATCAGTGGGTAGGATTCGCAAACTTTCCCGCCCTTACCAGGCTTCAGGAATGGGATTATGATGGAGTCCTCCATGCTATCGGGCAAGCCTCCCTTTCTCATATGCCTCTTCTAGGGTCAAGAGTAATATTGGGGCCATTACATCTACAAACTCCTTATAAAACTCTGCTCGTAGTGCATCACCTCCTGGAGTTTTACCTGTAGGGAGCATGGCTATCTCCTCTTTAAGCTCTTCCACTGTAAGTGGCGCGTCTAGTATTTCCCTCTATTCTGTGGTCAGAGTGGGCAAGACCATATCTATCAGGGTCGCAATTATTTCACTCTTTTTGGTGGTTCCCTGGTCCTCATACAGATCCCAGTAAAATGACCAAAAGGTTACATTGATTTTTTTTTGCGACCTCCAAATTTCCCCACATTCATCTGTTATTTCGATAAACCCTTCTCGAGTTCTTGTGCTGCTAGTTAACCAGGCCAGCCGCCTACCTGGCTTATCCCCTTGCCCTTGCACTTTCTTGGAGTACTTTGCATAGCTATACCTCCCCAACCTTTCCTAGTGTTTGAGGCAGTCCTGTCTGTGTTTGATGAGTTTCCCCTTCTAATTCCCTGTCTTTGTCCCCGATCCCTCCATCCTCTTAATCTGGGCCTCAATGTCTGCTTGCTGTCGTTCGAAATCTTTCTGGATCCCTCCTGCCTTGGCTATGGCTACTCCCCTTATCACCACTTTAAAGGCTTCCCATGTGATCCTCATTCCTTCCACGCTATCCATATTGAGGCTGAAGTATTCTTCAATCTGCTGGCTTAGCACTTCCCGGAAGGGGCCACCTCTTAGGGTTTTTACTCTTAATTTCCACATGGGTGCTGGGCGGGGTGGTTGGTAAGTATCCACTCAACTCCTCGGGGCGAGTGATCTGAAAGAATTCTATCTTCATAGGAAGCACTAACAAAGTCCCCCAGCTGGTCTCTCCCTCTGTGAATTTAATCTATTTGGGTGTGTACTTTGTGCACACTTGAATAAAATGAGAATTGTCTTTTCGGTCTGTGTATCATCTCCAGATCTCATGTAATTCTACATCCTCAATCAGTGTTCTCAGGGCCCGGTTCGGAGGAGAAGGGCATATGACTCTATCATCTGATCTGTCTAGTTCCAGGTGCAATGTGAAATAGAAGTCTCCTCCCCAGATCCATGTCATACCTCTAAAGGGGGCTAGTTTGTCGTATAGGGAGCAAAAGAAGGGGCTGTTGCGCCTGTTAAGATGGATTTCTGAACTCTGACCTGGAGGTTCAGAAGGCCAGCCTAGTTTCTTGGAACAGGGTAACCTCTGGACAAGCCAGACCAATCAGGGTAGCGATGGCGGCAGTCAATTTTATTTTTAAATGTTTTTATTGGCATTTATAAGTGTACATACATAAGAAAAAGAAAGCTGTTAAGCAACTCCTCTGGGTTGTATCATCTGATGCATACATTGTGTGCCAATTAGTCTTATAAAAATGCAACAACAAATAAACAAACAGAATAACAACAGTGACTGTCCCACCGTGTACTAGGGCCTTGTATTCCTCGTTTCTAGGTTAGGGGCATGGGTCCGGAGCCAGTTCTCTGCATTTGTCCACTCAGAGCGGCGACAAAGTTGAGTACTTAGGTTTGATGGGCTGTTCTTTGCTGCCTGTTGTCTTCTGGGGTTCGGGGGGGGACAGGCTCAGGGGGGTTTATGGGTCGTTGAAAAGATCATGTTTCTCAGGAGGGCCCTCCAAGCCTCTAGCGTGTTGCTCACGTCGTCGCCTCCCCGTCTGTTCCCCTCCTCCCAGGCTCTGGTTTCAGCCGTGGTCCACCTCTCCATCTCTTTGATCCAGGGCTCATACCTGGGGCCTGCTGGGGATTTCCAGGCCATGGCAATTGTCCTCTTGATTAACACGCAGGCCATATCCATAATCTTCGTTAGGTGCTTGATTTTAGTTAGTCTTGGGTAAGTGCCCAATAGGCACTCCTTGGGTGTCCACTCGTATGTCTCTAGGCCAGCGTTCCTGCAGGTTTGTTGGGCGGCCTGCCATAATTTCTGAGCTTTGGGGCAGGTCCAGAACATGTGGATCATGTCTGCCAGGTCTGAGGAGCACCAGGGACATTTTGGGTCGGCTGTGTTGTTGAACGTGGATATCCTGTGCGGGGTCATATATGTTCTGTAGAGTATGTTCAGTTGGATCAGTCTAAACCTGGCATTCCCAGATACCTCCTTTGGATATATCAGGGCTCTTGACCACTCGGTCTCTGTGATTTCGGTCCCCAGGTCTGTCTCCCATTTTTCTTTCAGCCTTGCGCTCTTTGGGTTGGATCTGTTGTTTATTTGGGTGTACAGCCTAGACGTCGGTCTCCATCCGTCGCTGAGTTCGTATATTTCCCTCAGGAGGGGATGTGTCTCTGGCTCCTCGGGCCATTCGGCCCAGTTCTCTTTGGCTGCATGTTTCACTCTTTGGTACCAGAGGAATTGGCCTGGTGGGAGTCCATCCCTTTCTTGGAGTGAGTCAAAGTCCCTGAAGAGTCCCTCGTAAAACATGTCCCCCCATGTGTAAAGGCCGGAACTCTCCCATCTCCTCGTCGTTGATAGATCGCTGGGGGTTTTGCAGATGTCCGCCAGCATGGGAATGTCGGGTGCGTATGAGTGTTGTAGTCCGACTATGGATCTCACCCTGCTCCATACCTGTCTCCCCACCTCCAG
Source organism: Ambystoma mexicanum (assembly GCF_040938575.1). Lineage (NCBI taxonomy): Eukaryota > Metazoa > Chordata > Amphibia > Caudata > Ambystomatidae > Ambystoma > Ambystoma mexicanum. The sequence continues at coordinate 279,031,792 of NC_090937.1, forward strand.
TATCATGGGTGGGTTGGATGGGCCTGCTCGAGTGTTCCAAATTAACTCTTTGGGGTGTAGCGGTGAGGAGGATTGGGATAGCAGATTTAGCTCCGCTGTAGGTTCATCTGATAGCCATTTTGCTAGGTGTGTCGATTGAGCCGCCAAGAAGTACCTATGGAAATCGGGGAGTTGAATACCGCCTTCGGCGTAGGGGAGTGTGAGGACGTTTAGCGTGAGTCTGTGCCTAGCTCGTCCCCAAAGAAAGTCTCTCATCATGGATTCTAGCTTCTTGAAGAAGGATGGGGGGATGTAGTATATCACGTTGGTGAAGTGGTAGAGGAACCTGGGGAGAATTATCATTTTGGATATTGCAGCTCTGCCCATCATGGAGAGCGGGAGCTTCGACCAGAATTGTATTGATCTACGCACTCCACTCATTGCCGCCTCCGTGTTGTGCTTGTGGGTGGATATTGGTGTGTGTGTGATGTCCAGGCCTAGGTATCGAAAGGTGTCCACCTGCCAACGGATCCCGATCTCTGGAAGCTCCTCCACAGGTTTACCCTTTAGTCTTGCAAGTGGGAACGAGCATGACTTCTGTCTACTGAATCTTATCCCCGAATATTTCGCGAAGTTGTCCAAGACATCCAGTACAATCGGGCGTTTTCCAGGGGGTCGCGCAGGTATAGAAGGACGTCAACTGCGTATAGGGAGATAATGTTGTCCGACCCACCAATGCTAATGCCAGCGTCGAAGAACTGTTTCCTAAAGTATATTGCCACTGGTTCCAGTCCTAGGATATATAGCATTGGTGAGAGCGGGCATCCCTGCCTGGTGCCCCCCTGGATGGGCCAGGCCCTTGATACCATAGCGCCTGTTTTTACTCTTGCTACTGGGTCGCTATAAAGGACCTTGATCCAGCAGATGAAGTGCTCTCCGAGCCCAAATTCCCTCAAGGTCTCTATCAGCCATTCCCAATAGATAGAATCGAAGGCTTTTATGGCATCCAGTGAAAGTACTGCTAGGTCCTCCTCGCTTTCGGTCGTGCGTGCTATTATGTGTTGGAGCCTCCTGAGGTTGGCAGTGGTGTTTTGTCCTGGAACAAAGCCATTCTGGTCCTCGTGCACCAGAGATCCGATCACCTTCGAAAGCCTCTTAGCCAATATGGTTGTTAGTATTTTGCCGTCATAGTTTAGGAGCGCCAATGGGCGATACGAATCACACCTGTCGGCTGGTTTGCCTGGCTTGAGCATTGGGGCGATGAGGGTTTCTCTCATGGTATTGGAAAGAGTGCCCGACTCATATGCCTCCATCTATACTGCATGTAGTATAGGGGACAAGGTCTCCTCGTAGGCTTTGTAGAATTCTGGGATGAGGCCATCTGTCCCGGGGGACTTGCTTGTGGATAGAGATCTAATCGCATTCGTGATGTCCTCAATCGTGATGGCTTCTCCCAGTTTGTCCCGTTGTTCTTGATTCAGCCTGGGTAGTCCTACTTCGGCCAGGGTGTCTCTTATGTCTGCCGCGGGGATCTCGTTCTTATGAGCGTATAGGTCATTATAGAAATCCGTAAAGGTGTCGTTGATCTCTTGTTGTGTCCTGCGGGTCGTATCCTTGCTGTCTTTAATCTCCTTGAGGGCTTGTCTCGGGTGTTCCTTTCTACATAACCATGCGAGTATTCTGCCCGGCTTATCTGCTTCCCTGTGGGCCTTCAGGGTGCGGACAGAAAAGTCGAACTTTGAGAGTCTCTCCCATGCCGCCCTGCAGTCTTCCCTGATCGGTTTCAATTCTGATTCCTTTTCGGTGGTCAATGGACCGTCACTTTCGAGTTGTTTGATTTTCTCCTCCACTGCCTCTAGTTCCCTGCGTAGTTGCCTCCTGATCCCGCCAGCTTCGGCGATTATCTCTCCCCTTGTCACCACTTTCATCGCCTCCCAGAGTGTGCTCCACTTCTCGACTGAGCCCTTGTTTATCAGTAAGTATTCTTCTAGCTTTTCTCCTAAGGTTTCCTTGAATGCTGGGTCGGTCAGGGCATCTACTGGCATGCGCCACATCGGGATGGGTGGGCGAGGGCCCTTGAAACAGAGCTGCAGCAGTAGAGGGGAGTGGTCCGATATTGATCTGCCCATGTATTCTGCCGATTCTACTTGTGGGGTTAGCTCATTGGCGATGAAGAAATAGTCTAGCCTGGTGTGGAGGTTATGGGGAGCCGAATAGAATGAGTATGATCTGTCGTAGGGGTGGAGGTCTCTCCAAATGTCAGTTAAGTGTAGGTCTGCCACCATCTTGGGGAGGGGCCCTGGGGAAGGGCTGTTAGGTATGCGTGGGGTCACTGATCTGTCTAGTTCAGCATTCATGACGGAGTTGAAGTCCCCCCCCCCATATGAACGTGTAATCTCTGTAGTGCAGCAATCTGGCACATAGTTCCTTGATGTGAGAGGGTATGTTGTGATGAGGAAAGTATGAGTTTACTATGCATAGAGGGGAGTTCTCGAGCATGCCCCACACTATTACATACCTTCCCTCTTTGTCCAGTTCGACCCCCATTTGTTGAAACGATATTTCCGGACTGACCCACGTGTAGACTCCTCTTGCATACTTTGAGAAGGATGCGCCGTTGCCCTGGCCCCCCCAGTAGTTCACCATCTTGTCTGTGGCCTCCTTGGTTAGGTGTGTTTCTTGAAGAAGGGCCAGCGATATTCTTTTTCTCTTCAGGTATGAATATATTCGGTTTCTCCGTATGTATGTTCCCATCCCTCTAACGTTCCATGTGATTAGCTTGAATTTTGCTGCCATTGCGTGAGTGGGTTCTTCGTTGTGGGGAGCGCCTCCCCTTCCTCCTTTGTCAAATGTGTTGCATCGTGAGATGCATGATGTTTCGCTTGTGTGGGGTGGGCAGACCTAGCCTCTGGTTCGGGGTCCAGACCAGGCCAATCTTTGTTCATCTGAGGTAGGACAGTCGAAACGATAACAACTTGAAAAAAGTAACTGTAACTGACGCGCCCAGCTTCTGTCACCGGAGTGCAGTGCTCGGGGGCTCTCACGCTGTCTGACCTAATCCGGGTCTCTGGCGCGAGTGGGTGCGTGCAGGCAACTGGCCTGCACTGGTCATCGGTGGGTCCGTGGTCTGTGTCCATGGGCGGGAGGTCAGGCAAGCCCCGCAGTTGTTTAGCATTCTCACTTGGTAGTTTTGCTTCAGTGATAGTGTAGCTTCGTTCTGGTTTAGGGTGCGATGCAAGGGGCTTGGGTGCCCCGGCCGTGGTAGTAAGCGATCAACCTTGGTTGCTTTCTTTGTGTTTCTCAGATGTGGATTCTGTGGGGACCTCGGCCAGGCTGTTGTGTTCCATCCACATGATGGCTGCCTCTGGTGGTTCTAAGAATATCGCGCGCCCTTTATGGATTACTTTTAATCGTGAGGGGTATAGGAGCATGTATTTCAGGTTTAGCTTCCTCAGCCTGGCCTTGATCGGAACGAAGGAATTCCTTGCTCTTTGTACCGATTGGGTATAGTCAGGGTATATGGTGATCTTTGAATTGCCCTGTTCTATTTCTCCTCCATCTCTTGAGAATTTCAAAATCACCTCACGATCACGAAAGTTGAGAACCTTAGCGATGATGGGGCGGGATAGGATCCGGGAGGAGGCCTCTTCTGAAGAGATCTGTGGGCTCTCTCTATGGCAAAGCCCTGTGAGAGGTTCGATGCCCCTATTTCCTGCTGTATTAGGGATTCTACATAGGCTGTCGGATCCATGGTCTCCGTCCCCTCCGGTATGCCCAGGATCCTGATATTATTTTGTCTGGCCCGCCCTTCTGCTTCTTCGGACCTCGCCTCTAGGAAGCTCACTTTGCGTTTTAAGTCTGCAACCTCTTTCTGCAGCGACGATGTCCCGTCTGAAATGTCTTTCTGGGAGGATTCAATGATGGTTACGCGCTCCGTTAAGTTGCGGGCGTCTTGCCTTATGAGTTGGATATCAGCCTTAACCTCCCCTATTTTCGTGTCGATGAATGTTCTCAGGGCTGCGATCGCCTCGAGCAGTTGGTTATGCCTGGCCTCTTCTTCCGGGCCATCGTGATTTGCTGGGTTCTTCGGGGTGGATTGGGCAGTGGGGTGAGGCTTGGGTGTTATGAAGGGGTCTAGGGTAGCGTTCTTGGCTTTGTTCCTGGCGGCGGCCATCTCTCTTTTGCCTGGTCTCACCAGGTAATGCAGCGTATCTGTAGTTCCCCTTGAGGGAAGTATCTTGTGTGGGCTCTCAGACGTTGTTTCAGCCCAGTGTGCGACTGTGTGGTTCTGCCGCTCACCTTGATGGTCTGGACCTCAAGGCGTGATTGCGTCTCTAGGGACCGTGGGCATGTCCCCCTGGGGTGGTCTATGATGTTGAAGGGCCTCTGAAGGGGCTCTTGAGATGGCACCGTTCAAGTGGTATGATATGTGGTTGAAGCGGTGGGGGGGGCTCCCCAGTGCGAATTAACAGAGTCCGGTTGTTTAATTCGTCCACTATGGAGTAGCCGTAGTCCTTGACGGCTGTGGTCTCACTTGGTAGGTGGAGGAGGTTGGCGCGCCGGCCCCAGGGGGGGGTTGTCCGTGAGTGCCGCGGATGGGCTGCAATGTTCTGGTGCTGTGGGGTCGTGGGGCTGGGTGGTTGGGTGATGACCCGGCCCCCGTCGGTGAAGCAGGATCTCCCTCGGGGAGCGGACGCTCGGGTCCCCTGCGTTGAGGTGGCCGTCCGGGAATCCGGAATTTTGATGCTGCGGGTTGAGGGAGCTGGGCAGCGGTCGCCGGCACTGCTGATGGAGGAGGCCCCGCCCCGGGGAAGCGGCCCCCCGATGTTGGGGTGTCCTTCGGGTGGTGGGGTGAGCGGTCCCGGCGGGGTCCGTCAGCGTGTCACCCCTGAGCGGAGTGGCGTCCCCCTCCGGCAGGCACACCGGGCTCCCGGGTCGTTGATCAAGAGGGACACTCACCAGATGCGTTGGTGGGGTGCAGCTCCCCCCGGCGCGGGTCAGCGCCGCCCCCCGGGCGTGCAGCTCCTCTAAGATGGGCTCCAGCCGCACAGTGATCCTGCGTGGCGCCGACCCTCGGCGGCTGTCCGGGGCACTCAGGCCGTGGGGGGAGGGGCCACCTCCGGTCCTTGATGGGGTCCTAGCAGGCTCTGGCTGTCGGCCCGTGGGTTCGTCCGGTGCCCCCAGGGAGGGACATCAGCAGGGGGGCACTCGTGACCAGCCTGGGTCTGCCTGGGTCTGTGGTCGCTGGTCGCCGGCCCCGATGTGCGCCGCGGGTCCGTCAGCGCGAGTCGGCCGCCATCTTGTGCGCCTCGCATGGGGAGGAGGGGGAGCCGGGCCGGATCGCGGCAGAGGCTTCTCGGGCTCCGATTTTTGTCGGAGTAGGGCGGAAAGCACAGTTCTTCGCCTCGATCGTTGGTGGATCCCAGTGTCTATGGTGTCTGTAGGCAGAGGCACCCAGAAAAGGATCGGAATGCTGTGGGTTAGCCGGAGCTCAGGGAGCCTGCGTCCTCACTCCTCGGACATCAGGCCACGCCCCCGCGATGGCGGCAGTCAAGACTAAGTCTCAATAGGGGTGAGGGGGATTGAAAGACCTCAATGAGCACACAAAGCAAGGACACTTACAAATTACTTCAGACAGGTGTTATATTACAAATATAGACACATTTATTACAAGGCCTTTGTAACATCGACCATAGCAAAGAATCACAATAATACTAAAGTAAACCAACACATCACAATAAATACAATATATATACAAGACCGAGGGGTCTAAGGAGTTATGAGCACATAATATGTAGACCACCTAGATGGGGAGGAAAACAGGCAGTGCAAGTAATCATTAGACCCAGTTCGACATCAGAAATACACCTAACTAGGAGGAAGTCCCAGCCCTACGAAGAGAGGAGCCTTATGCTCAAAAGTACCTGCATGCGCTGGTGCCAATGGATAAAGTAGGGTCTCTTCAAGGGTCTTAGGCAGTTCAGGAAGGTGAATGAAGCAATGCAGAACACGTCCCCACTACTCAAGCAAGGCCTCCACTTGTGGGCAGAGGCAGGGTGAGAGTGCGGCATAGAGTCGCTATTTCGCAACAGCGGTAGAAAAGAAACGGGCTTCTTCGTGAGGGGCCACCGGTTGGGGTATGGATTACTCACCGGTCCCCGACGCAGGCAGACCCAGACTTCTCCAGTTCAGTTCACTTTGCTGGCAGGTTCAGCTGTGATGATCAGGACGTCTCGACACTGTGTAGATTCTGTCCCAAATGCAGCGGACGTGCACAGGTTGTTACCGCAGCAGGGCAACACAGCAACCGCATTTACTCTGGTCCGGGTGCTCTCCTCTCACTTCAGACCTGGGAATGCCAAGTGTACGAAATTCGGGGTGAGGGTGCCGTGGATGCAGAGCAAGCAGTAGACCAAGTTTCGAGGGCTTCCCCGAAAAGGCGGCGGTGACAGAGCAAAGCCTCCTGCGTAAACTGGTCAGCCCACTGGTTGGCCCAGGGACACTTCCGAAGAGGCTTACTTGCAGGGTTTGATGAAGGTGCCGGGAATAGTTGATCCCACTATTTCAATGGGTCGAAGCGCCTTCGCAGACCTTCTAGGATGTTCAGATGCAGAGGGGTCTCGCAGGACGACAGCAGTTCAGGGTGCCAAGCCTTCAGCGGGCCACCAGCGGTTCCTCGGCTCAGCTTCTTGTTGCAGGACACTTGGCTCCTTATCCCTTGTTCGGTGTGAACTCAGGAGATCAACCTGGTAGTGATGTTTTCAGCCTCCTCTTATCCAAAGTTCCCTTCGCGCCAAAACAGGAGATCTGCTCACAAACACTGACACCATAAGTGGACCTATCACGGACCACGGTTGTCCCAGGCATTCAGGACACTCCAGACTCTCTGGCACCCAGGATGTGTATTGGGAACAGACATCCCAGCCTACATCCTGGAGGCATACACACAAGGCATGCAGAAGCCCGCAAAGTCTCCCAGTACTGAATGTCTTAAGAGCATGTCAGTTTTCCCCTAAAGAATTGAGCGAAAGCCCAGAGGAGTGCGGCGGAAGGCTGCGCTTTTTTGGCAAAGTCTAGATCAGGGTGTAAAACAACAGCAAAATGTTTGGGGGTTGCCACATGGAGGGAAAATTACATACAATTATGAAATCTTTCCTAACACTCGCCCCTCCCAGACTAAGGACAGGGGGAACTAATCCACCCCTGGATGAGTTTCTTGTTCAGGTTGGTTAAACATTCTGGACAACCCATCAGCATTGCTATGTTGGACACCTGGCCTATTCTCAATAGTGAAGTCAGAGCCTTGTAGACTTATGGACCACCTAAGCAACTTTGGATTCTCTCCCTTCATGTTCATCAGCTACTTTAAGGGCTTTTGGTCAGTTTGCACAGTGAAGTGGGTCCCATAGAGGTAGGGCCTCAGCTTCAATAGGGCCCACACAACAGAGAAACATTCTTTCTCTACTGTGGACCATCTGAGCTCTCTGTCCTTAAGCTGGTGACTAATGAAACCAATAGGGTGTTCCTTACCCTTCTCATCTACTTGTGATAGTACAGCTCCTATCCCAGTGTCAGAGGCATCTGTCTGCACAATAAAAGGTCTTTGGTAATCAGGGGCCCTGAGGACAGGGGCCTGGCACAAGGAGTCTTTTAAGCCATTGGAGGCCTTCTCACACTCTTCAGTCCAAGTTACTTTCTTGGGTTTCTACGGAGTGTTGAGAGCAGTCAGAGGGGCAGCTATGGTGCCATAGTCTGCCATGAAATTTCTGTAATACCCCGTCAGTCCTAAGAAGGCTCTCATTTGGGTCTGTGTAGTGGGGGTAGGCCAGTCTTGTACTGCTTGTACTTTACTGGGTAGAGGCTGTATCCGCCCTCCACCTACTTCATGTCCAAGGAAACCAGTGAGATTTGTCCAATCTGGCATTTACTGGCCTTTATGGTCAAGTGGGCTTTCTGAAGAGCCTGTAACACAATCCCAAGGTGTTTCACATGGTCTTCCCAGGTGGCACTGAGAACTGCTATATCATCAAGATATGCAAGACAGAATTCATACAACCCATTGAACACATGATTCACAAGCCTCTGGAAAGTGGCAGGTGCATTCTTCAACCCAAAAGGCATTACCCTGAACTGGTAAAGACCTTCTGGAGTTGAGAACTCTGTCTTCTCCTTGGCATGTTCTGCAAGAGCTATTTGCCAATAGCCTGCAGTGAGGTCAAACGTGCTGAGGTACTTGGAGGCACAGAAGGTATCCACCAGCTCATCTGTTCGAGGCAAGGGGTGTGCATCTGTCTTGGCGACAGCATTCAGAGGCCTGTAATCCACGCAGAACCTCAATTCAGAAGTACCTGCTTTTGGAACCAAAACCACAGGGCTGGACCAAGGACTACTAGAGGGTTCAATCACCCCAAGATCTAACATTTTGTTGACCTCCGTCTTAATGTAAGACCGTACTTTGTCTGACATCCTGTATCCCCTACTTTTGGTAGGTACACTGTCTCCTGTGTCAATGTTATGTTTGCACCAAAGTGTCAAACCAGGCGACTGTGAAAAGAGGGGGGGGGGGGGAATTGCCTAAGCAAACTTTTCACCTCAGCCTGCTAATCAGAAGTCAGGTGAGGGGCCACTCGGACACCCTACAAGGAGCTATCTGAAGGACTGCTTTGAAACAGGTCAGGGAGAGGTTCAGACTTCTCTTCCTCAACATCTGAAGCCAATAGCAGTGCTGCGATTTCAACTCTTGGGATGAAAGCCTTCAGCCTATTTACATGGAACACTTTTGGAGCTTGTCCAGGCCTTCCAAGGTCCACTAAATAGTTGACCTCACCCAGGGGCTCCACCATTGTGTAAGGGCCTGACCATTTATCCTGTAAAGCTCTAGGCCTTATGGGATTCATGATCAGGACTTGCTGACCAGGTGTGAAGTTGATGAGGGAAGCTTTCTGGTCATACCAATGTTTCACCAGGGCTTGTCCTGCCTTCAACGTATCACTAGCCAGACCCATCAGGAGTACCATCCTTTTTCTGAGCCCTAACACATAGTCTACTACGTTGGTAGTGATAGGGGGAGTGGGCATCTCCCATCCCTCCTTGACTATGGCTAAGGGTCCCCGTACAGAGTGACCAAACAGAAGTTCGAAGGGGCTGAAACCAACACCCTCCTGTGGTACCTCTCTGTAGGCAAACAGTAAGCATGGTAAAAGAAGATCCCATTTTCTTCTCTGAGGTTCTTTCAGAGCCCCAATCATACTTTTTAAGGTCCTGTTAAACCGTTCCACCATACCATTGGTCTGGGGGTGGTACGCAGAAGAAAACATGTAGGTGACCCATATTCTGTCCACATAGCTTGCATATACTTTGACATACAGTTGCTGCCTCTGTCAGACACAACTTCTTTAGGGAAGCCAACCCTAGTAAAGATGCTGAGTAAAGCTTTTGCGACTGACTTGGCAGTCACAGTTTTCAATGGGATGGCCTCAGGATATCTGGTGGCATGGTCGACCAATACCAGGATAAACCTATTGCCTGAGGATGTTTGGGGGTCAAGGGGACCAACTATGTCGATCCCTACCCTCTCGAATGGTACTCCCACAACTGGGAGTGGTACTAATGGAGCTTGGATTGTTTAACCACGCTTACCAGATAACTGGCAGGAGGCACAAATCCTGCAGTGACTTTCTACTTGAACCCCCATCTTGGGCCAGTAGAAGTGCATGGATAACCTTTGCTTGGTCCTCTTAATACCAAGGTGACCAGCAAGGGGCACTTCATGCGCCAGCTGCAGGTGGAAGGGTCTTACAGCAAGGGGAACTGCCAACCTCCTATGGTCTCCTTCTGTAGACTCTGTGGGCTCACTATACAGGAGTTCACCTTCCCAATAAATCTGATGCTTCCCAGGAGGTTCACCCTCAAGCTGGGAGTAGGACTGTCTCCTTAGGCCTTCCAGAGATGGGCACTCACGTTGGCCTTTACTGAACTCTTCCCTGTCAGGACGACCTTCTACTAACCAATCGTTTAGTTCACGATGGTCATTGGGGTCAAATACTTCAGGCATCACCACCTCCTTGTCAGGTCCGGATGATTGACCAAATACCTCCACCGCAGTGGTAAGCGAGTTAGGGGAGATATTTTCTTTCCCTCTTTTTGGTTTTCTGACTCCTTTAGCCTTGGGTTTCCCCTTTGGTTGGGGCAGGGCATTGGTCTTGGCCAATCCTGCCCTCGTTTGAGACCTTGTGCAGGGTCTGTCAGCAGTATCTCCCACAAGCCCTAAGGCTCTGAGATCATTGCCCAACAAGACCTTTCATGGGACACTCCTCTGAATGCTCACTGGAATCCTGACTGCTGTACCATTGATAGTAAGATTTACAGGTATTATTGGGAACATGAGAGGTGGGCCGTCAGCCAACTTAGTGGGCATCAGAGTAGCTCTGGCAAATTCCTCTGAGCCTACCAAGGTAGAATCCACTACAGTTCAACGGCACCCACTATCCGTAAGAGCTGGAGTATCTACTCCATTGATCAGCACACTGTCTTTAAAGTAGTGCTTGGTGTTATCTGGAATCATAGCATAAGCCTCTGTGACTTTAGGCTCCCAGGAACCCAGGGAAACTAAAACTACCTCAGCTTCTATCCCACTGGAGAAGGAGTCTGAGGAGAAGGATGCTCCGGTAATCTCTTCTTCCTTGTAGGAGGGGAAGGCCAGATTAGCAAAGGGGACCCCCAAGGTTTTGACCTTACATCTGGGATCCCCCTTCACGTGGTCAGTTGCTCCACAAGCAAAACAAGATCCATTGGGTCTGTTTACATAGGGAGGGTTATTATAACCAGAGTTCTTTTTCGGAGGCTGACCTCCACTACCCTGTGAGTTCTCTTGTGTCTTACCCTTATTTTTCTTTTTGTGGCCCTTTTGGGAAGAAGATTTATCAGTTTCCCCACCCTCCTTATCTTTGGACTTTTTCCCTTCCTCATGCTTACCAGGATGAGTCTTGTCCTAATGGGACACTCGATGTGACACCCATAAATCTGCTGCAATGACAAGCTTCTTAGGATCTATCTCCTTTGAATCTGCCAAATGCTGCTTAAGCTCAGGGGAAGAAGATGCAAAAATATGTTCCAGCATGACAATACTTATCATCCCTTTAAGGGTAGAAACCTTATAACCTTCGACCCTGCCAGTCAAGTTTTTTAAGGATTCAGTTACATAAAATACCCAAGTACCACCTTCTTTTTTCTTATACTCTCTGAATCTTTTTAAGTATTGGGCAGGAGTCTTTCCAAACGTTAAAATGAGAGTCTGCTTCAACATTGCAAAATCTGCTCTCTCAGCTTTCGATATTTCCATAATGGCACTGCAGCCAGGATGGGGCAGTCTGCTAAGTAACCAGGCAATTTTATCAGCATTGTCAACTTGTTGAACTTCACATGCATACTCAAATGTATTCAGCCAGTCCATAATGTCATTCATTTCCTCCTACACACTGAGCAGATCTGTTGGAAACCTTGGATGAGAGGAGGCCCCAGACCCATGTCCAGGACCCTTGGATCCATTGGCAACTTGAAGCTTGGCCAGTTCCAACTGGTGATCCCTGTCTCTCCGTTTTTCTGCCTGTTCGATTTTTAGTTTGGCCATATTGAAATCAAGCTCCTTCTGCCTAAACAACACCTCTTGCTTCTTGAATTCAAGTATGAGTTCCACAAGGCTCATCACTCTCACCACTGCTTTTCAACAACTAATGACCTCTCTCATCCACCACATCAAACGACATAGTCTTACTTGCTACAACTACGTAGATGAAACACAAATCATCTACTAAATCAACAGTTCTGGAGAACATGACACAACCCTTATCAACTGCCTCACAGAAATAAACCATTGGATTAGTCCCACAGCCTTTAACTCAATCCAGACAAAACGGAAATCATGATCATGCCCAACGACCAGTCGAACTAACAATACATTCCATGCTCTACCGAAATGGAAAATTAACCAGATCCAAAGTGGTTAAAAACCTTGGAATATTAATGGACAACGAATTAACACTCGAAATGCAAGTCAACACAGTAGTAAAGAAGTGCTTCTTCTGCCTACACACAATCAAGGAGATACTACCTTTCTTCACCTTCCCACTTAGAGCACTTTCCTTCATCTCCCTTGTCATATAAAAAATAGACTATGCCAACATCATCTATATCAGAATCAACACTACTCCTCAGACTCATTGAGAAAGAACACATCACACCAGCACTGAAAACCCTAAATTGAAAACACCCTGCATAATCCACAGAGCAATCCATGGCCAATGAGCGGAGTTCATACAGGGATAATTCTGCATCTACAAACCACACTGCACACTAAGGTCCCACAACATCATTCGCCTCCAACCAAAACAATGCTCAAAGCGTACATTTGGTGGATTAGCATTCTCCACCATCTTGGCAAAACTTTGGAACTTACTCCCAGAGGAAATACAAAAAAACAGAAGACCACCTAAAATTCAGAAAATTGCTAAAAACGAGCTATTTAGCTCACTGGGCTAAACAGCAAACACTTAAAGGGAAACAGCCAACAAAAATTAAAAAAAAGAGAAAAACACCCTAGACAACTTTAACCTAATGACCCAAAACCTCGATACGCCAACAAATAAAGCATTTGAATACAAAACAACATAGAAGAGTAGGAACCCTGCCAGACCAACATAACCATTGCATAGAGGGGCACAGACTACTAACATCAGTAACTAACCCTAATAAAAACTTTCTGATATCCTGCATACTCACCCTCAAAGACCACAGCAGAAAACTAAAACCACCACAAAATGCACACACTCAGCAACAGCCAACTAAACACAACACACTACAGAAAACTAAAGCAATTACGTACAAATCATCCCACATACAATCATACAACACACACCACCTAACCCGTACCAAGGAAAAACAAACCCAGCACACAGTGACTGTTTTTTCCCAAACTGAAGCTACCAACAGCACATCAAAGATCTCTATGCTTTCCCTCTTTACCCCACTAACTAAACCCTCCCACTCCTCCTTCCCGTTCAGATCCACTAGAGCGCCTGGATACCTTGAAAATGGCAGCAGCGCGTGGTATAAATCACAATAACATAACAAATAGTGAGGCACAAAGAGTAAGAAAAAACATAGAAAGTGAGAAAAATAGAGAGCTACTTTACTAGCCAAGGAGAAAGGGTGACTTACATGGAACTAGGTGGGGGATCCCCAGCGGGGCCCTGGCACAAGAACATTTTTTGGACCTTGCTTGGTCTGAACCCCGGCCCACATAAAGCATAGATTGGTGTGTACCTACACTTCATTTTTCCATTCAAAGCACTGGATTTGGAAGAAATCTGGCCTGAGAAATAATGTAACTAGGTGGAGTTCCAAGTTACCTTCCTGTGCTGGATTAGCCTGGCAGCCTGTGCCTCGCTTCTGGGCAAGGGCACCGAGTGGACACGGGTGCTCTGGGACTTTTTTTTGGGCGCTGGCACCCCCCGGGAAACCCGGAAGTTGATGCCCCTGCTTCCAGCTGCCTTCAAGAGTTGGGAGGTCGCCTTCAATCTATCTAAGTCAGTAAGAGTCACTCATTTTAACTGTAAAGAAATACACTGGGACGCACAGAATGAATAGTAAATCATACATGCTTATTCAATGGCTTTAAGAGAGTTCTGTCACCCCAAGCATCGTCCGGGGATGCCCCCCTACACCCCACATCAAACATCTAAACATTCTCTGCCAGCGTCAACACGCTTTAGAGTTGTGAGGCCTAACCTGCAGGCTTTGGCAGTGATATTATTCGCCATACACAGTTCTAACGCTCGCGCTGAAACGCAGGTGCAAACACTGGCTTGTCAAATTAATGTAGGCAAATACCTCCACTGATGCAGAGACTGTGCCTGCACACGTTTCACCGAACATTTAAGACGACGTGCATTTTGGGTGTGTGTTTGTGGAATGTGTTCGGTGCCAGAATTGCTAGAATACAGGACTTCAGGAAGGGGTCAGTCTGGGAGCTGTAGGGTGGACCCGAGGTTAAATGTCGGCTCAGGTTATGCTGATACGTAGAGATAAGAGTTGTGTGTTCACGTAAAAAACCGTGGACTTCTTCAGAAAATATGCGGCGCCTGTGGGAAGCGGTGTCAGAAGCACGGTCAGGCTGGAGCCTGCACATGCCTGAACTGTTAAATGGAACGTCAAATGGCGCAGTACAAGGTTGGGCACTAGTCAGGTCTGGATTCTGGAAAATCCTCTTAACTTTACAATTGCGCAATTTCCTAAAAGAATGAATGCGAGGTGAAATATGGGTGAAGAAAAAGAACAGACGGGAAGCGGGCCAAACGTGCCCGCTGAATATAACAACACGAAATGTTTGTCAGTCTGTGGCTTTAAGTTTGATTTTTTGACATTGTTATCAACGCATTTTCTGTTCACAAAACAAGAGAACTGCAGAGGCTTTCTGGACTGAATCGGCAACTATGGTGAGCAGGCCAATATATAGTCCAAAATGTACCTCAAAAAGTAGAGACTGCTGTGCGATAGCAAAACCTGTAGCTATACTGAAGTTGTTTCCAGGCCTCCTATTGGAGCTACGTAGCTCCCAGTAGTGTTCCTGGACTGCAGCATACCACTATACAGTCCTGGGTGTTTACTCATTTTAAGGCCCTCGTAGTTTCGGACCCATTTTTAGGACCTGTGACCCAAAGGAGTCCAGGACCGACCTTTTCTCTTCCAAAAAACCAAATACTTATTTGTTTAATGCTTCACAAGGGTCCCTCTGCGGTCGTCTCTACTTTGTTAATTGTACAATTTCTTTTATCTTTGATAAATTCTTAGGTTCTCCTATGAACATTTGATTTCAGGATATTTCCTGGCTTACACTACGAAGCAATTTCTTTACTCTCAAATGCATGGTCCCCACTTGGGTCTTATTTGGGATGTAATTGCTGCCCCCCTGTTTGGGTCAAGAAGTAGGGGGCCATTATTTGTGAGTCGGTGTGAGGCTGCGTTGCACTTGGCTATGGAGACAGATATATCTCTGGGTTATTGACTAAGTCTATTCAAATCCATTTTCAAATTGAGATGGTTACCTTCTCTGGAAGCCTCAATTTAAATGTTTATAAAGCCTGAGTTTACATGCGTACCTTTGCAGTTGGGATGTGGCCGTTATGGCTGCTTTGAAGCCTCTTCTCTGAGTCTTCTTTTCAGTTTCAGGTATGCTTAGCAGATCTTCAAATGATGGGTGCTTTTGCCCACTTCTCTCAGTCTGATCCTCACGATTAACCTTCTCTGATTTATTGTTGTCACCAACCATGGCTCCGATAGTGGAGAAATGATGGGCTGGGCTACTATAATGTAGTGACTTCATTCTATGTCACTCTGTCAATCTCTGGCACCTCCCAATTCTCTATCTCCTGGTGCAACATCATCTCTCAAGTCACTCCTCTAACTGTAGGTGCTAGGCTCTGTCTTGGGTCTTCTCCTCTTGGCACTCTAAACATCTGCTCATGGGGCACTGATCTCCTTCTTTGGGTTCTCGTACGAACTCTTCGCAGACACAAATCTTCTTCTCTTTTCCTGATCTCTCCTGTGAGCTCTCTATAAAAATATCCCCTATCTCCCTGCCTAAAATATTGGATCGATTTGCACTCTCTGATGTTAAACTCTAGCAGAGCAGAGGTGCTCTTCTTCCCTGCCAAATGCTCTCTCTCATCTCTTCCTCCGCCTATCCTGTTCCCACCTGACACCCTCGACAACTCCTATTCAGCTAGAAACCTCTGCGCCATCTATAACCCTTCTCACACCTTCTCTGCCTTCATCTCCGAAACTACAACAGCAGATCACCTCAACCTCCTAAATATCAGGTAAAGCAGGCACCCCCCTTCCTTTCAACACTGCCAAGTTCTCTTACCCACTCTTGTCTACTCTAAACTGGACTGTGCCAGCATTCTCTTTGGTCTCCCCAACTAAGCTTTCTGTCCCCTTGACAAGATAATTAACCAGGACTCTCTTTGAACTCCTTCACTTCATAACTACTTCCTTATACCGTCACCAGGCTGGATGGCTGACAATGTAAAAAAGGGCCAGATTTAAATGTCTTCTCCTGATTCACAAATCCATCCACGGTAAGGCACCACTGTATCTATCCTCCACTATCCAACTCTACAAGCCTTCTCGTAATCTATGTGCTTCCTCTTGCTTCTGCTCTTTCTCTCTTCTTACTCCACTTGCATGTAATTCTCTTCCCCCAGACGTTGGAGAAACAGTCCACACAGATGTGTTCAACACCAAAATAAAGGCCTACCTCCTCCATCCGAGTTCCCCACTTAACCTACCTCTCATCTGCCATCTAGCTAACCTGTTTCACTCGCCTCTAACATGCCTCTTTCCCTCCCTTCCTCTGCCTCTACTCTCACACTTCACCCATCATGATCACGTCCCTAACACAACTAGCCATACCACCTTTCTGCACTTAAAAATGTCTAGTGTTGATTGTACTTAATCTATGTCCACTTAAGTATCAGCCCTGGTGACTGCTCCATTTGCTCCCCTCCATAACTTGGTCAGAATGTCCCTCAAACTCACCCAATTGTAAGAAACTCACTGCTTCCCATCACATCTGATTTCTTATCTATTGTACATTCTTTTGTGATCTAAAGAGCATTGTTCCTATTGGTATATAAATAAAAAATAAAATAAAGAAAAAATCATTCTGGCAGTTTCACAAACTATATCGCCTGTCCTTTTGAGCCTCACTTGGAGATCTTCCCTGTTGACTATGCCAAGAGTTTTTGTTTTTCTCTCCAGCTTCCACTTTGGCCACGTTTGGCGGTTGGCAAACAGTTTTCGTAGCCTGTACTTGTATTTTTTATAGTAGTTTGTGTCTGCAGGGTTATTATTTCCATCCAAATTCTATGGCGAGGTGAACTGCCAGGACCTGGCCCTGGTTGTTTCTGGCTGAAAATATATGTATGCATATATGTATGCAATGGGTTATTAGTTAGTGCAAACCTAGCTGTGAAGAAAGAGAACTCTGTACTGTGTCCCTACTTAAAGCCCATGGGCTTTGTTTGTTGGCCGAGCATGGCCTTGCAAGAAGAGGGGCTGGGGGTAGCAATTGGGAAAGCAGAAGAGGCAGATGCAAAATCTGCTGCGTTGATTAGTACAGGGGAGAAGTACCCCACAACTAAGTACCACTCTGCTTCTATGGAAGCCCAATATCTGATAGACTACCGCATTTTGGGCCTACTTAGCTGCTGATGTGCAGGAGAGCACTAGGGCTTGAGAGGAGAGCATAGTCCGAGCTTGATTAATGTTCCAGTGGTAACTGCTAGGCCTCCAGTGGCCGTGTGTGGGGGACATTGTGGGGCTGATTCATGGAATTTGTGCACCGGAAAATTGGGATTTGTGCGCCATTCTGCCCGCAAATCCGCATTTGTTAAACAGGGATTTGCAGGCAGAATTGGCGCAGAAATCCCCGTTTTTCAGCGCACACATTCCATGAATCAGCCCCTGTGTATGTAGTCTGATGTGGTAGGAGAGTTTGGGGGTTAGTCGGGGAGGGGAGAGTAGTAGAAAAACAAGAGGTACAAGTGGTAGGGAAGGAAGTGTTGGGAGCCATTCAGTAGCAAGTTAATTGGTGCCATCCAAGGAAATGATTAGGGTGTGTGCGTACACTCTTGAAACCCCAAATAGCAAATCATTACATGGCAGAGCAAAGAACGAAATAAGCAGGAACGTCATTGCAAAGCATTACAAGTCACAGCAACACATGAAAAGGGCCTTACAAGGCTAAAAGGCTAAACATCCTAGTGTCTCCGCTGCGCTTCTACTACTAGCCTCTTGCAGGCAGGTCCCATTTCACTTTCTCTATTAAAGAGATACATTGCACCTTGTTTGCAACAAGGAACTGAGAATTGGCAGATATGGGAAGGAGCAGTATGAAGAGCTCATTCATTATCATGTGTCCAGGGTTATGGGTGACAAGAAACATTGGTTCCGAGAAAGGGGTGCTTTAGATTAGAGGATCCCAAGAACCCTTTCAACTTTCTTTATATGTTGGTTGGCAGGTGGAGAGTCATCTCAAACCATACTGTACCGTTCGCAGGTGCTGTGCCCAGTGGCCAGCTGGAACGTTTACCCAAACAGCATTTGTTAGGTGATCAGGACAGAGACACAAATGCCTCGTTGTTTCTTCCACAAATCTACCCCAGTGTCTCTTACACGCCTCATTGCCTCTCACACAGTGCACAAAGGCACAGGCCAAAATGAAATGACCCCCGAGCCACACCCATCACCACTCACCTAGTGTTTGAAAATGATGCTGTAATCTTGCAGGGGGTTCTTAACAATGAAATGAGGAGCAGGAACGATAAAAGGTGGAGTGGGGAATCTCGAAAAGGCCCCCAACGCTGAGTACACCATCTTTTGGCCCAAATGAAATGCTGTGGCTGTAGGGTGGGGAGGAGAAGGTTGCTGGCAGTAATGGAAAGAGGCTTGGTGTGGGGGATAGGATGGGCAATCCAATAACACTTCAAACTTACATTTGTAGAATCAACTGCCCCTTACAAGAGTCGAAGAAAACAGAGCTCCCAAGCAATGGATTTGGATAGCATCATGAAACATAATAACCCACAGCATGTCCCCTTTCAACCTACAAACTGCAACTCCACTCGCACTGCGCAAACATGGTCTTTTATGCACTTTCAGAAGCTGATGATGAGCACCTTATCAAAAATGACCTCATAAGTCTGCAAACATTTGATGCTTCCCTGGAAAGATGCATTCTTTCGCTTCAGGCAGCGAATTTCCATTTGTCTATCTTTTCTATCCTTTACACTTGCTGTGTTTCCTCTGGTCACGTGATGTAATTCCTTCTGAAAGTGCCCGGTTTCAGAGGTTACCGTGAGCGCTTCCTGCCGAATTTGACGCATGGAATTCTGGGCTTTTGTATCTACAAATGTGGTAGATGTATCTCCCCCTCTGTCTCCAGCGTTCTGTGGGGCTAAGTGCTCTGTGGTGCTCTCTGTAGTCTTTCCATTCTATTTCCACATTTGTATACGCCTTAGGTGGAATTGGGGTTTGCAGAAGATTCAGGGATTGTTTGAGAAGGAAAAGCTATCTGATTTGGCCTTTATGTTTGTTAAACAGCTTGAATTTTGTTAAGGTCTTTCGTGGCATTAGTTATTCCTTAATTCCAGTAATGTGGGCCTAATGCTTTATTCAGAACATGTATCTGTTGTATCCTTGTACAAATAAGGAAGTGACACCAAGTACAGAGAGCTCCTTCCTTTTATTACCTCCTTGGACAACGTACAACTGATAACTGCCTTTTACCTTTTGCTCCGCCCCCTTTCATTCTCATCACACATCCCACTCTGCTTTCCTCGCTTGCCTTAAAGGCACAGTGGCCTCCAACAACACCCTCGGACTTGTGTTCAAAGGTCCTGGCTTAACATTCTTCTACCAACCAGGTGGGCCTCTTAATGGCCTGCTGGGGGCGGTGTGTTCCTTCTTCGGTGTCCTCACCTGTTCGCCCTTCTTCTTGGTCATTTCCGCTTTCTCTTGCTCTGGCTGGGGGCAACCATGGGTCATCGTGCGGTGTGAGCCATTCTGGTTCCAGGTCTGCGATCGGTATGACCTCCTCCTCTGTTTGATGAAATGTTTAAACTGTGAGGCGTTCCTTGTGCTCTCTTGTTGTGCGTTCTGCGCTTTCACCATGGTTCCATTTAGTGCTACTACAGTGAGGGGTCTTGGTGAGTAGCGGGTTTCTGTTTTCCTGACCATGGGTTGCGGTACTAGGACCTCCTCACCGACTGTAAATTCTTTGGGCACTACTCTCCGTCGGCAGTCAGTGTCTTGGCTGGCGCGCCCTTTCCTCTCAGCGTCTCTCATGGTTATGTCTCTGTCTGGTTCTTCGGGATTGGTTGAGTTTATTACCAACCTGGTCTGTACATGATAGCGCATCATTATTTTGGCAAGTGTTTTGCCAGTTGCTTTGTGAAGGGTATTTCGGTAGTCTCTGAGCATTCTGCACAACGCTTGGTAGGCGTTCATTCCTTCGACCTGAGCCCTCTGGATGGTCTTTTTGATTGATGCCATGAATCGTTCTGCTATCTCGTAGGCCTGTGGTGATCTGGGGGTGATCTTCTGGTGACGAAATCCCATGTGCTTTACAAATGCAGAAAAGTTGCGCTGCTGAAAGGAGGTCCGTTGTCGGATTTAATTGTGCAGGGTATGCCCCATTCACTGAACACCGTGTTGAAAGTGGCTGCGACCTGTGGATACACCATTGTGGCTATCTTCTTGATGATAGGAAATCTTGAGTATTCATCGATGAATACCAGCAGGTAGTCTCCTGTTTCCATCAACGGCTACGCGGTCCCATGGTCTGTCCGGGATCTGTGTGGGTTGCAGCAGTATGGCTGCCTCCTCTCTCGCGGTGCACTGACAGGGCAGGCAGTTTTTGCTCCATTCCTCTATGAGGGTGTTCTTGAAAAGGGACCATGCGTGGAAACTCAGCTGTTTTTTGTGTTATCTGCCCCCCTGTGACCTTCGTGGGCTGCTCTTATGACTTCCGCCCTGAGTGCGGGAGGGATGACGAGCTTCCAACTGCTCAGTAGTATTGAATTGTCCTTGACGGCTAACTCAGTGTAGATTTTGGCCAGCCTCTCAATCTCGTGTCTGCTCACACCTGGGTGGCTTGCGAGCTGTCTGCGGTAGTCTCTCCACCTGTTGTTGGTGGTCAGTGCTATTGCCAGTGTCAGAAATGCCTTAGCTGTTTCAAGCAAGAGTGCCAGCGGTAGTGCGTTCACCGTGACATAGTTATGATATGATATGTTATTTATAACGTTCTTAATACTCAGAGGTCCAAGGCGAGCACGTTGCCCCTGAGCTATCCTCCCGAGTATTCTATGCCTCCTTTTCTTGTTATTTGGTTCCCCGTGGGGTGGCTTCAGATGTAGTCTGCAGGGTTTTGGTCCCCTCACCCCTGGTCTGTGGATGATTGAGTAGTTGTAGTTGAGTAGTTGTATTCTTGTAGGCGTATGCCCCACCTCTCAATCCTCTGTGGCATTTTGGCCCTGGGGTTCCCGAAGAGTGAGAGGAGGGCCTGATGGTCAGTGATCAAAGTGAATTTCTTTCCTATGACGAAGTCATGGAAATGGTTGCATACCCAGACTGCTGCTAGGCTTGCTTTTTCGGCTTGCAAGTATGCTGTTTCGGTGGCTGATAGGGCCCTGCTCGCATATGCAACTATGTGTCGGGGATGGGTGTCTTCTCCACTGGTCTGGGCAAGTGTGGCTCCAAGTCCAACCGGGCTGGCGTCCATGATGGTCTCCGTATGCCAAGTGGGGTCAAAGTAGGTAATGCGTTTGGCTTCAGCCAGTACTTGGTTAACGTTCTCAAATGCACCCTGGCATTCGTCGGTCGGCAGGGGCGTCGCTGCCGTCTTGCAAAAGTCAGCATCGTCTGGAACGCCTCTGCAGCATTTTCCGTAGCTTTGAAGCTCCATTGTGATTTGGACGTACGACTGGTAATTCTGCAAGCAGCTGTCTCCTCGGCTTATAGGTAAGGGGTGCACATATTTTTACTAGATTGTTAATGCCTTGTCTTGCATTGGGCTTGACCTCTCAAGGGAAACAATGACGTCGGTATCTTCCGCTGATAATGTGCTGTGTACATTCATGAGTTTACCACAATAACCCTAGACAAGTGGGTAACCAAGTGAGCTCCCAAAAGATTGAGGTTATTTAGAATGTTCCCTGATTTAATACCCCAATTCTACGGTCATAGTGAAAGGTCAATTCCTATGTGACTCAAAGTGAGGTGAGTGGCCCTTCAGTGGCCTTTTCAATATGTTGTGCTCTCATTTCTGGCCCTCTCTTGACACATGTCCTAAACGCGTCCCTGTGGTGAAAAGTCTTGGTTCCAAATTGGATGCGTCGCTTACTTTTCTCCCTCTGCTCAGTGTTATCTCCTCTTCCTGTTGCTATTATAATCGTCTTCTCTGACAGATTGTTCCTTTTCGTTCCCACTCTGCACATATTTCTGCTTTTACTGCACTTCTACGATCACATCTAGGCTTTTCTAATTCTCGCCATCGTGCCCTAGTTCCCTGCTACAGTGACTGTAAATTCTTCATCACTCTGCTTCCCGTCTTGATTTAAGCCTTTGCCACTCTGCTCAAATCACCAACTCACATTGATCTGCGCTGACTGCTGATTAAGTAGGGAGTGCCGTTCAGAACTGGCCCTCTCTGTCTATCTAATGCTGCAGATCAAAGTTTACTCTCTGGCAAGAAGCCACTGTCCATCCCATCTGAGAAATCTGACTTTCCCCAGATTTAGTTATGCCTGTAAAGGTGGGCGCACTTTTTCAGTTCTTGTCCCTTCACCCTGAAACTTGCACTCCCTTGGGCTATGTCATTGTTATACCTTGTTTTTTGATGCAAACTTAAAACCTGGCTTTTACACAGTTATGGTGGGCATGTGCTGTACTAGAGATGATCAACCAGTATAAAAAAGGATAGAATTGTAATACTTCCTACCATTGGTCACAGCAGGATAGTGGTGGGCATTAGGAGCTGGCACTCTATGCTTACACATGCAAAGCTGCACGGGCATCTGTCTCCTCTCAGCACTTAGTAGTTGATAGAGCTGGTCCAATTCCCTCTGGCTAGACTCTCACCACTAGCCACCAGAAAGACAAATGTTAAGAGCAGCAGGGTCAGGAAGCCCTGCCCCTCATTATCTTAGAAACTGTGCCTCATTACAAGTACTCCGGTCTGGAATTAATGTGCGAAAATTCCGTTTACGGACACATTTCCGGACCGGCATACTACAAATTTGCCAGTGTGATGGCCTGTATTGCATCCAGCCAAAAGCTGGAGGTAAGTCAGGCACGCCATTGGCAAAAAACAGCCTGTGGTGCCGGTAATACTGGCAATCCCCCTATGGAGTTCTATGAGTGGGGATTAACATACCCTTAATGCCATCTGTAATCTGCCGGTAATTCCGGCAGACTAGGTGCCGGAAATGGTATTATTATTATCTGCATGTTGAGCCCAGAATCCAGAAGAACCCCAAGTGTCTTAACATGAGAACAGATTTGCATAGAGCAATTGGTGATTCTTAGATGGCTACATCTAATGTCCATCTTTTTTAACCGATTGGCTGAGCCGACCAGCATCAGCTAATTTTTCTCATTGTTTAAGGTGAGGGGCGCGTAACGCCAACAGGCTACTTCTATTATTATGTGTGACAAGCATCCCAACTATATAGGGTGCCAGGGGAAAAAAAACACTATTTCAGAACAAAAAATCGGCCATAACCTGACCCAATTGGGTGTGCAATTGATTCTTTTTGTGTGCCCAGGTTTGAAAAAGACCTGGTGAGGGGTCAAAACATGTGTCACGAAGGGGCACATCTGCAATAAAGAATAAAAAATCTTATTGGGCATACAATAAGGCTCAATCACTTTTTTGGCAAGGCGCTATACACATGTTAAACCATTTTCCCTTGAATTACTTTAATGGTAGGGTAAACATTAATTTACCTGGATGAGCGAATGTCGATTTCAACGGATTGATACCCACCTTAAGATTAGTAACAGCGGATGCAGAGGGGTAGGGAATTACCCCATCCCACGATTCGGTTTTGGATAAGGTCATAGACTCCGTTCACCTTAGCAGTGTCAAGATCATAGTTACCAGAGAGCTCAAGCACAAGCTGAGTATCATCAGCATAGTTTGCGTATTTCACATCTATACCCTCAGGCATATCAAACAGGTGATGTGTATAGATGTTAAAAAGAGTATGCGCCTTGAGGAACGCCGTGTGCTAATGTTTCCGCTGGGGTTGAAATCCCCAAATGGCAACACTAGCTTATCTTTGACTAAGAGAAGATGACATCAATGCTAAGGTCTGCTTGGAGCAAGTAGTAAGGCTGCCCACCCTCTCCAAGAGCAAGGAGTGATCCACCAGGCTGAAAGCCGCTGAAAGATCTAGTGACATCAGTAGGTCAATTTTGCCCCTTCAGCGGTTTTGACCAGGTTGTCTCTAAGATTGAACATAGAAGTCTCTGTCCCATGCATGGCACGAAAGCCAGACTGATGTGTGCCCAGTGCGTTGTTTTGTTGATATGCTTTTGTATTTGATTATACACAGCCCTGTCAAAGACCTTTAATAAAAAGGGAGTGGTCGTAACAGGGCGGTAATTCCCTATAACCTCAGGGTGAAGTTTTATCTTCTTAAGCACAGGAGTGACCCTGACCTCCTTGTGACTTTGAGGAACCACCGCGTGTGAAAAGGAGGACTTGATAATGTTCAAGACTAAAGGGGTGAGGCACTGAATGCAGTCCTTGACTATGGTTCCCGGACAGATATCACTCGGACAGGCAGTAGGTTCCAGACCAGATATTATGTCAAGGAGAACTTCATTAGTAATGGGACTGAATGAAAAGGTAGGGACAGAGAAAGAGACCTTAAGGGGTTGAAACGTCCTGACTGTCAGGGGTAGGTACATCGTAATTAGTGAGATCTTGACGCCGAGCATTAATAATGTCCTGATGGGATTTGAATTTGGCGGAGAAGCCTGCTTGGATTTTCTTACACCAATTAGTGCTAAATTGCATTGCTGCATAAGAAGTTGTTCTACCTTCCAATTCTTTAAGAATTTGAAAGAGTTCTTTCTTATCAGATTTAGCCTCTAAAATCGTGGAATTACAACTATACTTTTTAGCAGACAGGATGGCCAGTTTGTAATTCAATGTGGCGGCTTTACATTTGCATCCTCCTGTTTTTTCTAAAGTTTAGGATGTCTAAAGAGAACCAGGATATGTTCCGGGCTTCAGTTTTAAGTGTTTTAATTATCATGGGGGCAGGTTTATCAATGGCTGTAGCAGTCATTTTACAAAAAATGATTTTTTTAAAATTTTATTTTATTTTATTACATTTATTACACGCCCAGACCCTTGGGTATCACGGTGGGGTTACAGACAGTTTGGTAATAATTGGACAGGAAAACATTTCAACATATAAAAACATGAACAAATATATACAGATGTATGCATCATGTAAGCATTGATACAGAGTGATTACAATGACCATTTATGCAGGAAATTACAGCATTATTTACAAATTCTGGGAATGCAACTTCATTGGTATTGGTTGAATAACCAAGTTTTTAGCAATTTTGTAAAGCCAAGGAAGGATTCCTCTTTTTTGATGTTGAGCGGGAGGGAGTTCCAAGGTTTAGGAGCTAGGCATTGGAAACTACTACCCCCAGCTCTGGGATTTCTGTAGCAGGGAGTTGCCATAAGTAGGTGGTTGTTAGACCTTAAGAATCTAGTGGATTCTTTTTAGCTATGGCATTGTTCAGGTAAGTGGGTGCTTTTTTATAGTGGCATTTGAAGGCGATGCATAGTGTTTTAAAGATAATTCTGGGTTTGATGGGCAGCCAGTAGGAATCTCTCCTTGTCTTGGAGATACAATCGAATTTTTGTATTCTTAATGCAGCCGTAATGCTTTATTTTGTATTAGTTGTAGTTTATTGATGTTGGTGTTGGAGGTTCCATGTAGCAGCACGTTGCAATAGTCGAGCTTTGAAAAGATCAAAGCTCTGGCCAGGGTGATGCAGTTGGTCGGTGTCAGGAATTGGCAGCTTAGGGCATTTAGTTTGGCGGTGTAGGAGGTGGATGATGAAAGTGTGCTTACATGTTTGGATATTGTGAGGTTAGCATCAAGGTAAACTCTTAAGGTTTTTACTTGCTTAAATACGGGTATCATCTGGCCGTCAAAGTTAATGGCTGAGTAGTCTGGGTGGAGAGCACTTATTTTTGCTTTGGAGCCCACTATGAGAATCTCTGTCTTCTCATCATTGAGGCATAGGCTGTTCAAGGCCATCCAATTTTGTATTATGGCATAGATTTTGTTGATGGTCAGTGTGACTTGGGCGTAATTACCTTAGAGAGGTATAAGGATCTGGGTGTCATCTGCAAAGTTGGTGTAGATGACACCCATGTTGTCTAAAGCTGAGAGGAGGAGGCTTATGTATGCATTATAAAGGGTAGGTGAGAGGCATGATCCTTGGGGGACTACAATGGGGACTGGGATGGGATCTGCAGCTTCTTTACCTATCGAGACTCTGAATGTTCGTTCGGCTAAAAAAGATTTCAACCTCATGGTAGCACCATTGGAGGAATTGAAGTCATTAGCTAAGGTGTTGTTGGTTTGAGTAAGATTGGTTAACATGGGGGTAACAACTTGTTCGAAACCCTCAGGAGTAACTCAATGTAGATTTCGAGATCTAGGGCGCGATTCATGGAATTATTTGCACGTGAAATACTTGATTTGCATAACAAAATGCGTCCGGAATCCCGTCCGTTGATTCATGGAAAAGAATGCGTGGGATATTTTTCTGACTTGCATTCATTACCAGCTTGCTCCGTACATCTCTGCGAGTGGCCAAGTGCCTTGCGCGAGAGATCAAGCAGGGAGTGGGCGAGGCCTACGCAGAAGGCGGATTTGTGGGAAGAACATGAACATGGGGAACAATATGCCAAAAAGTGAGCATTCCGAGGGACTGGCCGCAGGTAGTCCATAGCACACCCACAAATGTGCACAACAAAGTGTCTTCATGGATGTGACCGCGCAACCTCTTGCCTGCAAAATCTGCACACAAAGGCCTCGATCTCTCTGCCACGCGAAAGCAGGCTTACAGACTTGTGCAGAGGATTCGTAACTTTGGAGGTGAGTTTGTATGTTGCATTTAGGGGTCCATGTATGCAGACAGAGTCCCGATCGTAGTTGTGGGAGGTTGCATATGCAGCGTAGTCGAGTGCAGGAACAGTTTACAGGGTATTGCACATAGATTCACCCAAGTGATAACCGAGTTTTGGTAAATCTTATGTATGTTGTCGTGGTGCTGGTGACAGTTGCACAGGACCCTGTGCTGGGGCCCCAAGGTGCAGGCCTGCTTGCGGGGGATTCCACGCACTGTTTACAGGGTGCATGTATGCACGTCTGGGAAGCGCACAAATGTAGCTGTTTCTGGGTGTTTTGGCTTGGCATGGGGGTGTGTCGGGTCGTTCTGGCCCTGACTTGCATATACTGTTACTTTGCACAGAAAATCCCATGAATAAGTGGGGCGTGCATTTTTTATTCTGCGTGCAGGCTTGCGCAGTATCATTCTCGGCGAGTAGGCTTTGCGGGTAGAATGCACACTTTTGATGTCCCGTTGGCACGGGGAAGTCAGGTGGTGGATTTGGCATTACGAGGACGGTGGCAACCCACCGGTACCATCGACGGGTTACTGCCGTACTCGTAATGAGACCCATTGTGTCCTTCCTTCATTGGAGGCCAAATGTACAAAGGTCCCAAAATGCCTGCAGCCATTCCCCAAAGTCCATTTCCCCAAAGGTAGTGCATTTTCTCCTGATAACAGAGTGCTATGGAACCACTTCACATCGTGGACATCAACATTAGGGTCTTGATGTGGGCCAATCGAGATTGTGCTGTTGGATAATAGGGAGCTTTTCATAATGAAACCCAGAATACAATTCACTGTTCGCTGGTCCCAGAGTTCAACCCGGATAGAGTCATGATCACTTAACCCTCTGTAATGCATCTTTGTGCAGTTCAGTATGGTCTCTCGGGTTACAAATAGATCTCCACGTATGGTATGAAGCCAATGTAAGCTTTTATTGTTCAGAGCTTCCTTAGATTCATACTGATTTTGGGGTAGATTTTGGACCTGATGCAAGTAAACATGACGACCCGTTTGGCCCCAGACAGAGTACATACTGCGGTCCATGAAACGAGCACAATTCTTTGCATGATTTTGCACTGCATGACCAACCCCAACTGTTAGGTTTTCTTTTGACGTTTTAACTCTGTGGGCCTGATCTACTCCTTTACATGAATCGTGCTTCAGTGGGTAAGTAAGTTGACTTCTTGGATTTAAGGTCGACTTGGGTTGACCAATTGGAGCTGGGTGCACCTACACGGTCCTTGCCGTTTCTGGTCCTTTTAGATCTCCACTTGGCCATGGAAGCTCAGCCCCCCTTGACCCCAGATTCATTTTGCTTTGGGTAATATACCCTTTGCTACAAGCCGGTTCATCTGGTCTTAGTTTTGCCTCCTTGCCATGCGCCATTCCCGCTGGCAAACCCCCCAATGCTCCTCCCCTCTCCAGGGCCTTTATAAAAACCATGAGCAGCCTCCTCACATCCCTAGGTTCCACAAGTACAAGAATGCAATCACAGCCACAGAGAGTAGAAGCTCGCGCATCAGCAGTGGCAGCGCCAGGAGCAACAGTGTGTTGGAATAGGGAGTCTGTTAATGTTGGGGTACATGAATTGCTCCGGCATAACGATTGATTACTCTCCCAGTGGTTCTTGTTTTGATTGGGGCCTATGGGCGGGTGAGCAGCGGGCATAGTGTCTTCAACAGGCCCCTACATGGCCTCCTTGCAAGCAGAATACATTCCGGTCTCGGGTGCTGGAATTCCTTTCGGGTCCGGGGGAGAGTCTAGCAAGTCAAACTTAATTTGGATTCCCATGAGATTGGAGTGCAATCTCTTTTTTCTTTCTTTTTTTTTATATTTCTTTATTGAATTTCCATCAAATTACAACAAATTTGCGTATATCTAACAAGATTTTACAATAAACATGTAATGAACATGTTTATCTTGAACATCCACAATATAGATTTCAGGAATCAAACCCCCCTTACGCGAAACGCAAAAGTAATCACCACCAAATACACTCATTACCACCACAGACAAACATCAGACAACATAAACAACAAGAGAAAAGAAGAGAAAGAGGATGGAGAAGAAAAAAGAAAGAGAAAAAAAACACTTTACTTGTTCCGTCCAATATCCCACTGCTTCATCCATAAAGGTCATCAAACGGTCCCAATAATGACAAGTACACCTCTTCCTTATCCTTTTTTTTCAATGAGATCCTTTCATATTGTGACAAAATTTGTAATTCCATCAGCCAGTCATCAACCTTAGGTTTCTTCCTCGTCTTCCAAATTCTGAGGATCAACTTAATTGCAATCATCACAGCCTTGTCAATCCATAAATTATATTTCCTAGTCTTCGCACATCTATCTTCATGCGAGAGCAAGATTATGTTTGCCGCAGAACGCGGCAGGTTTATACCAAAAACTAAATCAATCCTGTCTATTACCTCTCTCCAAAACGTCCGAACCCTTGTACATTCCCATAGCAGATGCAGAAGCGTACCTCTGCCACTACCACAGCTCCAACACAGGTCATCCAATCTCAGTTTTAACTTAAACATTTTAACCAGAGTCCAATAAATCCTCCCTATAATTTTCTGTCGAATCAAATGCAAAGTCATATCTCCCTTCAAATTCACACCGACCCTTAAAATATTCCTCCAATCATTCTCAGATATAAACCTACTCACATCAATCGCCCAGGCCTCCCTCAACCTATCCCAAGCTAAAACATGACCCGCTTCCAAGGGCATAAACTGCATATAAGTCCTTACACCATACTCCTGTCCCTCTAACAATTTACTAATCTCAGGTTTCACTCCAATCGTACCATTAGCCATATTCCTCCTTTGATTAATCAAAGCAACCAGATCCAAATATCCATGCAATTCTCTCTGCCCTAGATCAAATTTACCTTTAAGTTCATCATAATTCAGCAATCTGTTTCCATCCAAAATATCTCCCAGCTTCAGAATTCCTCTCTAAACCCAACTCTTCCAGTACAGACATCTATTATCAATTTGTAGCGCTTCATTATACCAAATAGAGGCATCCGAGCTAAAACCATAACTCTGTTCATTATCCCTAAACCATAACCCCACAGCTTGTCTAGTTGCCAGTATCGTTGGCCCTTTTAGCCTTTTATTAGGCAATCTTCCCATGCTATATATGTTATCCAAATGAAATGGTGCACACACCTCCCTCTCCATTCTCAACCAAATCTGTTCCTTAGCGTGTTCTTCCTTAAAATAATGTGAACTCTTTTTAAGCAAAAAAGCATTGCAGTATTTCATCAAGTGTGGATATCCAAACCTACCTTCCTCAACTCTCTGCATTAACATACATTTTGGAATACGAGGTCTCTTATTAGCTCTGCACAAAAAGGATTGAAAAAGTTTATCTATTTAGGACAATTGTTTTCTATATATACGCAACGGTATTGATTGAATAATATATAACAATTTAGGTAACAAAACCATTTTGATTGCATTGATTTTCGCCCACAGATTCAAATTTAATCTCTCCCATTTTTTAATAATCAATGATATTTTAGGTAGCACCATGTCCAAATTACACTGAACTATTTTACCCAGATCTCCCACAATATAAATACCCACGTATGTAACACCTCCAGGCGACCATTTACAATTCCAAGATTCCAAGATACTACTATCACATGTCCTAGATAATGGAAATATCACAGTTTTTTCCCAATTAATTTTGTGTCCAGATAATTTTCCCACTTCTTCAAACATCCCCTTCAGTATAGCCCCACATTCTTCTGGATTAGATAACAAAATCATCATATCATCTGCGTAGGCCAAAATTTTTATCTCAGTTTTCCCTACCCGTATTCCTTTTATCAATTCACATTGTATGATGTATTCCGCCAAAGGCTCCAATGCCAGATTAAACAAAAACGGTGATAGCGGACAACCTTGACGTGTTCCCTTCAAAAGTGGAAACGACTTCGAAATCTCCCCATTAACCTGCACCTGCGCCCTCACATCACGATGGATACACTCTATCATCCTCATAAACATTGGTCCAAACCCCATTTTCAGCACCGTATGTTCCATAAATTTCCAGTTGACCATGTCAAAGGCCTTTTCAGCATCAAACAAACCAACAATGTACTTCAAATTTTTCCCATAATGTGTGCCAATCACATTTAACAATGTCCGTATATTATCGTACCCAAACCGTCCCGGAGTAAAACCCACCTGAGACCCATCAATCAGATCACCCATACATGATTTCAACCTATTAGCCCAAATCTTTGTAAACATTTTTAGATCAACATTCAATAGAGAGATGGGTCTATAATTCCCACATTTTTTATGGTCCCTATTTGATTTTGGAATTACAATAATCAACGCCTCTTTCATTGAATCACACATTATTACAGTTCGCAAAAAATCATTATAAACTTCACATAAAATTGGCGCCACTATAGAGTCAAACTTCTTATACAACTCTGCCACCAAACCATCCGGCCCAGGCGATTTCCCATCCTTCATTTGTGAGATAGCAGTATATACTTCAGCAACATCAATCACAGAGTCCAACATGTCCCTTTTCCCCAAATCTAACTTAGACAGAGAAATGTTATCAAAAATTTTTTCCAGGTTCTCCGTACTGGGATATATCCCCTCCTTGTATAACTGCTTATAGTAACCCCTAAAACCCTCACAAATTTCTTTTGTCATATGGAAAGTAACTCCTGCATCCGTTTGAATAGAAGAGACACATGTGTCTGTAATCATCCCTCTAAGCCTACCGGCCAATAATTTACCATTCCTATCGCCCGATTCCCAAAACCGTTACCTTGAATAAAACATACTATTATTTGCCACATTTTGTACACGGTCATGCAATTCAGCTTCCAATTTCAACAATCTAATCCTATTCTGATCCAGGTTATCAATTGCACATACCTTTTGCATAACTTTCACCTCCTCCTCCAATTTACTAATCTCCCTTGTTTTTGTCTTCCTAGCATGTGTACCTCTACATATCAACTCAACCCGCAGTACCGCCTTAAAACAGTCCCAGACAGTCTTAATCCCGGTTGTACCTTTATTATCTTCAAAATAAATTCTTATAAAATCTCCCAAACCCTTTGTTACTAACTCATCCTCTAGGACGTTCGCTTGCATCCTCCATCTTTTGGTTCGCACCCCTGTGTATTCCAAGTTAATTTGCATATCAAGCAAAGCAATCTCTTTGACCTTTAGTGGCTGTGGATTGGTTGAGTCGCTCAATAGGGATTTCCTCACTTGCAGTTCTCCCCTCAGAAGCTTGTTCGGGTAGGGGCTGGTTGTGCATTTTAAGTCATTTTGCATCCGCTCCGGAACATCATTGTGCAATTGCCATTTGACACAGTGAGGGGTTAACAGTGGCACATTAAGGCTGTCCAAATCTTCAGGAAATGTCATTTTGGCATGCACTTACTAATCCATGCAACTTGCAAATCATTTTGCACCTTGCCACCCTTTATTCACGTCTGTAACTACAGCACATATGTATGTATGTATGTATGTATGTATGTATTTATTTATTTAAATCTTTACTGTGTATTTAGCTATTGAACAAGCCGTAAGCACATTAACAAACCACAAATAACAGCAATTAATTACAGAAGAAAAAATACATAAAATACATCATAATGATTACATTTTGGTAAATAAATAAGTGTTTCTTAAAACCACACCTTAAAATAATTGATTACAAAAATATTAGATTTGATAGTAAAAAATATAAATCAGCCAAAGGTTAAAATTCACAATGCTGTTCGTTATTGAGCCCTGCTTGAAAAAGATTTAAAATGTCTGTCCTTCTTTTATAAGTTGTGTTAGTTATAACAACAGATTCTGTGCAGTACAACATGTTCCAAAACTGGTCAGATTGTATCTGTTCAAGATGACTAATAAGAGTGCTATACCCCCTGCTACAATATGACTGTAGAAATTTGCAGGATGATAATAAATGACAAACCGACTCTGTGGCCCTTCCGCAAAAACGGCAAGCCGATACTATGTGTGTTTATTATTTGTATTGCGCTCCAGGTACCCAAAAGGCTTAAGGGCGCAGACAACAAGGAACAAACAATACAAACAGTTCTCGACATGAGACAAGAATGAACAAAAAATATAACCAAAGCAATATGCAAAGCAAACAATCAACAAAAAACATGGCATAGAGAAACCAAATCAAAAATCAAATAATCAAATTGCAGCTGGTGGATCCCCTCGGCATATATCTGCACAGTCTTAGAAAGGCAGGTAGGGAACTGGACCCACACCCCACCAAGACGCAGTCCTTATTGTCATGTGAGCTCCAGTCTCTCAGGTCCATCCTATGAAGGATTTTGAGATCTGATAACCTGACCACACCCGGTCCAGTTCTCTGTTTTAGCCATGCTAGAACTTTAAGCCGCAGGGCTTCTATGGATTCATGGCCATTAACCTTGCTAATATTAGTAATAATAAAATGTCTCTGGTCCAGGACAAAATCCTGACTACTCATATCTTCTATTTTGGGCATTCGACATTTTCTAATACGCAGGTTCTGGGAGGTGACCAACTTCGGAAGAACATTAGTCTGTAGAGGGGTTATGTGGGTATCTTGCCCTGATTTCTGTGCCCCTGCAATAGTAGTGACAGCTGGTTCAAAGTTGGGGTTGACAGTGTTTGAGATTGTAGTTGTGCTGCTTTTATTCATCAAGATACTGTGCAGTACTTCAACTGTCTTACTACAATGATCCGATTGTGAGGCCTTATCTAGTAGCTCTTTTTGAAGGTTGATTTGACAAGACTTATCCACATTGTTTGTCCCAATTCCAGCATTTAAGTAGAGGGATTCATTAGTTTGTGAGGCCTTGTTCATGCTCAGAGAACTTGGATTCACCACAAGTTTACTAAGAGACTCCACTAGGAGACCTAAATCAAAAGGGCTTGTGCAAAGCAATAGCTCCTTGGCAATGCTGGCCATAAAGTCTGGCCAGTGATCGAGTATAGATTGGTCTAAGGAGGAAGGAGGAAGTCCAGTCTCCTCTTGAGGGACCGCAGTGGGTGACTTCCAGTGCTCCATATTATTTCCTAAGGGAGTCTCACACCCCTCATGAGCATGGAGGACAGCAGAGTTACTATACTCTCTTTTTAAAACAGTCCCTGGGGCTGCGGGAGTTAAGGGCAGTTTGGGTTCAGTCGCATGTTCCGCAATCTTCGTCTTCTCCGGGTACTGAAGGTCAGAACCTCCTGTACCTGCTTTCTTGTCGGCGAGGAAAGAGGAGATGGAAGGCCAACCTGTCCCAATTCCATTCCGATCTGACTTGTGGGACTTTTATTACTACACATAGGGGAATTAATGGGCTGCTCCTGAATCCTTGAGCGTAAATTATAGATGTCCCCTTTTGTGCTGGCTGCCATAAAGTGAACTGTTCCCCACACAAATTATGATTGAACAGTGCGCCAGCAGGGTGAGAGGCCAGTCAAGTGTGTGTGCAGCCCCTCTCTCCAGGGAAGATCCTCTCTCCAAGGGAAACTAAGCCTGTGTGAACGACCGCACACCTCCTCTCAGTCTGTCCCGTTCTTCCTACGCTGTACATCCAAAAGGAGGGATAAACAAAACAGAGAGCGGCAAGGCTGCAAATATACCTAACATACTTTTCCAATGCTCACCGGCCGCCGGTTTAGGTCTGCTCGGTCTATTGGGCAGGGCACATGAGTCAATCCCAGTCCTGGGCACCGTTTTCTCCGAGCTGGCACCTCTTGAGGTCTCCGACCACGAACGCAGCTGCGGTCTCCACGATCTCCGCAAGAGAGGCCGCGCCGCGAGAAAAGCTGCCCGAAGTTGCAGCCGACACGTCTGCTGGATCACGTTACTTAGAGAAAGGGACCTAGAAAGATCAGTGAACGTCAAGCCGCACGGCCATAACCGCCGCTTCCGACGTATGGTGCATGCTGCAACCATTGCCATTGCCTACAAAGAAATACCATCCCATACACCAATGTACTCTCCCCTTTGAAGGAAATTTAAGCGTAGACATACAATAAAACGCTTAAGGTCAATTGCACAAAATGTAGTGAGGTATGTATGAGGGGAATTTAACAAGAAGCTCTGAGGCGAATATTCAATATATCTTCTCTTAATTGATAATTTGCCTATGCTATTCACTTTATCCCAATTTCTGGACATTGGGCCTCATTACGAGTATGGTGGTAAGGCAACAACGGCGCCGGGAACCGGCACCTTTGTCACTGTACCACCATACTCATAACGAGGCCGAATGTACAGACATTGGATAAAGTGAATAGCATAGGCAAATTATCTGGTCCACCATACTAGGAGTTCTACTCACGCGTGCCCTTACAGCCACCAGGTTTTACCGGGAGGCCGTACCGGCATCCGCGAGCAGAACTTGATGGTAGCAACGGTACCATTAATAATGGTACCGTTGCTACCACCCTCCCCATTCCCATTGAGCGCTGTTGGGCTCAATGGGAATGGGGATTCATTTTTTCCGGTGCCCAGAAAAGGGCAATTACCGGGTCCCCCAAGGTCGTAATGACCCGGTAATTGCCCTTTTCTGGACGCCGGATAAAATCCAATACCGGTGGCAGCCGTGCCTGTACTACCACGAGTATGGCGGTAGCCATGCGCTTTTAGCGAACTGTTTGTGTAAAGTGATTTGATAACATGTAAAAGCTGTTGATCCATCCCGCTCTAACTTTTTCCACAGCAAGGCACGAGAAACCAAATCAAATGCCTTGCTGTAGTCAATATAACAACAGTACAGATTATGTATGGGGCCGCAGGAAGCCAGTAGCAGCTAGCTTCGGCCATCAAA
Organism: Ambystoma mexicanum; assembly: GCF_040938575.1. Classification (NCBI taxonomy): domain Eukaryota; kingdom Metazoa; phylum Chordata; class Amphibia; order Caudata; family Ambystomatidae; genus Ambystoma; species Ambystoma mexicanum. The sequence goes on from NC_090937.1 coordinate 279,067,381, forward strand.
TATTGAATGGCACATATGTTGTTAAGCATCCCGTGCACTTTTCGAAAGCATGTCTGAAAGGGCTTAATCAAGTCCCTGTCTTCAGCCCATCTAGTAGGCTCTTTTAATAAGATTTTAGAACACATTTTCTGACTGGAATCCAACATTGCCAGCAGTCGGTAGTTTCCAGGATCAAGTCTGTCACCTTTTTTATGGACATGAATGAGAACAGATCTTTTTCAGCTGTTGGGAACAATGCCACTAGTCTCAATTTCACTAAAGATGTTAAATAGGACCTTGGCCCAGAATTGAGGGTTTGCTTTATAAAGGACATTCAGTATTCCGTGAGGCCCAGGAGCACGTGAGGCCTTCGAGTTCCCTATAACTATCACAAGATCGTCCAAATCATAACCCACGGCAGAGATGTAATTTCACCAAAATGTCAGGGGTAGCGGAAGTGACATCACACGACCCTTGACCCCTGATGACATTACAGGAAGGGATGTCATTTGACACCACCCCAAAGTGATATCGCGGGAAGCGATGGAACACGACCTTTCACCCGTTGACAAAACAGGAAGTGGCATGACATAGCATTGTACACTACGAAAAATATGGTTACAATATCACTATAATGTGATGTACATTTCATACCTGAAGGGATCGCCATATGTATCATTAAGACCAGTGTGTATAGGCCCATATTACAAATTACTGTGATTGCAAGCAGACGTCCATGACCAAATGATAATGATGTGTTATTATATAGCACTTACGCTTAAGCGCTTTACATAGAAGAAATATACACACAACCTGTGTTGGTACCCATTTATCAACCTCAGAAGGATGAAAGGCTGAGTTGAGGCGTTTGAGAACAGACTAAATCAGTGACTCACCCCCTGAAGTGTGTCTGAAATAAACCTTTAATAAGTCTAGCAATTATTGTATAGAATTCCAGAAAGACACATTTTTTGGCATTCCTATTCTTTCTTATTTAGGTTCAGTGCTGAAAGTGTTAGACTTGTGGCCCTCATGTTCTTATTTTTCTTCTTTTTTAAGGGGCCCGAACAAGAAAGCTAGCCACTCCAGAATTAAAGAGCCACATGGTGCTGGCCACAGCCCAGGGGAAAACATGAGGGGGTGTCCTGTCTATGAAAGTCACAGCTTATTGCAATTTGATTATATGCAAATGAAATTAGAGGTGTATCTAATCCTCTATTGTAGCCTTATTTATGCATATCCAGAGGATAGGTGTACAAACAAAGGAGTAATAATACACATGCACTCGTATAAATGAAAACTGGGAGTAGTTTTTATTTTCTCTCCTCAGTCATTAAACCACAGCCCAGATCAGGAAAAATCTTTTTTAATTTTTGTAATTTTTTTTAGAGGTCGCAAGGGAGACCTCAGAGGTCGCACTTGCGACCTCTGGCGACCCCCAAATGATGTCCCTGACCCACGGGTGTTACATTCATTCTATTAATATGATGTAAGGCCTCTGTATTTTTGCTTTTAGGATCTAAGTAAAGTTTACCAATGTAGGAATCCTGTAAAGTTTCAGGGGCAGGATGTAATTCCATAGTGGAGTGAATTCCCTGAGACTCATTAAAACGAGGCCAGAATTTGCGTTTATCTTTGATTTTAAGCAAGCCAAGCAATAGTAGCCAATTCACATTTCTGGTGGAATGTTTATGCTGATGCAACCAATTCTTAAAACCTGTAGCCAAACGAGTTACACTGGTCTCTTTAGCTTTACGTGGCATTGTTAGATGTCCCCTGATATTCGCCCGGTCTTTACTGTATGCCAACTTCTTTTGGTGTGTTAATATGTCAAATGTAGATACATGAACGCTCCCTTGTTTCCCAAATAGGTTAAGTTTATTTGAATATGTACAATTTACTATGTTTTTTACCAGTGCGTTCATGTCCCAACCGCCCTGCGTCATCCTGGACTCAAGCTGAGTGTAATTAGCTGACAGAATGTTATTGGCCTCCTTACTCATATAGCCCGTCCATATTATTCGATTGCCCTGTTCATTCACCCTCAGATTTACATTTCTTGAGAGGCATCGACCCACAGGGGCAATATCCACAGTCCAGCTTAAGGAGGCATGATCACTCACCTCAGTAGGTTGGATTTTGACTAAGCCACAACGTTTCATCCTCGCTGAATCGTTAATGACGGAATCGATATGCGAACAAGAGTGTCCATTGGACCATGTATAGGTAAAATTCCTATCATCTATTGGGTAAAAGGGCAAACATTCCAAGTCGTACTTGCTTAAAAAATGTTTCCATTGTCAAGCCGAATTACACGTTCTCCTGCTCTCTAAGTGGATATTTTTCACATTAAAATCTCCAGCTATCAATATGTGACCTTTAGGACATTTTCTTACCAAAGTAAAATGGTCTTGCCTATTACTGAATGTGCAAGTAAAATGGCCTTGCCTATTACTGAATGTGCTTGGTATGCAAACCAGATGGCGGGGCGTAAGCATTAAAAATCTGTATTACTAGACGTATGGCGTTGGAATGAGCAAAACATTGCGGATTACACATGAGGAGAATTAATGTGACCTAAAGGGCTCTGACTGATAGCGAGTTGCACTGCAGAAATACACTCTGCACAGTTCCATGAATAGGGATGGTGCCGGCAGTGCAAAGTCACTTTTCAGCAGTGCAAAGTGCAAAACAGTACATGGGTCGGGTCCATAGGGTACACACCAGAGACGACAAGATTTGGAACATTTGAAGATAGTGCACCCACTCAAGTCCTGGACCAAGGCAGGTCCCTGAAATATGACAAGAAAGTGGAGCTGGAGGATTGAGGAGGTATACAAGCAATCAAAGCCCTCCAAGCAGCTACCGAGACTATGCCATATCCGCTCCTGTATCATCCTCCAGACCCACTTAGCGTTTTATAGGGAGAGGCATATTGTAGCAAGGAGCCGGGAAGTGACGTGCTATCAAGGAGACATGGCAGATATGGTCAAAGCACAGCTGAGGAAAAATACACACAAGCAGACGGCATCAGACCGGGCCGCTCTATAATGAGCAATCAGCTGACCTGCCACCAACTATGGTGGAGCCAACCCAGTCCAACACCACTGCACCACTCCCGGACAGGCAGGAGCTGGGACATGCCCATAGGTATCAACCCCTTCCTGCCTGGCCTATTCACTTGACTGCCCTAAGCAGTGCCACTCCTGCAGGTGGCAGATGGGAAGGCCCTACAGGTACCTTATAACCCAATCACTCCATTCACGGAGCCCACAGACCTATACTATACCATACTCCAGGACAACTCCCATCACCAACGCTAGAGGCCTTTCCAATGACATGTTTACCATAGTCACCGAAAACGTGTAAACGTCCTCGGCGCCACAAAGTCGTGCACATGGCAGGGGTGCGGTGTATGATATCCCTTGAGGAGGATCAAACAGTGTGGTCCACCTAGAACGCTGGGATTGGAACTGTGTTTTCCTCGTTTCACATCTACCGATTGAGTCGGTAGCCGTTCACACTCGGCTACCATATAAAGGGCAGCGACTCCTCGGGCTGGGTTAATAATCTGCCCACTTAACGAATGCATAACCGTGCGCAGAGCAAGAAGCCACTGGCGCACACCTTGCCAGCCCTCGGCGCCGCTCCCTCCCCCACTCTCCCCGCCCGGGTGTGGGATGGTCTCTGCTCCTCTGCCCGGCTCCGCTCACGCTGTGCACAGGGAGCCCCCTCCTGCATGAATACGAAGCAGGCGGCGGGAGATTAGTGGGAAGAGCGGCCCCGCCCCTCCCCGCACACTACACCCAGGGAAAGGATCCGAGTGGGCCATGGAACACAACCGAGGGCACTGGCAGCATGACAATTCCCGGCTTCATTGTGGCTCTGGTGCTGGGGGCCCTCCCGGGAGGGGGATGCCTTGACAAGGCGGCCAGCGTACCGGGGCATCACCGCCCGGCTGCCCAGCGGCTCCCCCCTCGCCAGCAGCCTCTGCAGCCCCATCCCCACCGCCCCCTGCCACCTTCCACTCCGTACACCGGTTGCCCGAAGAGCAAAAGTGGCGGCAGCCCCGTGGGCGACTTCGTGAACGTGACAGACTTCGGGGCGCAGTGCTTGAACTGGCTGGAAGTGCCAACTTTCTTGGAGAGGACCCCGGGCAAGGGACTTGGGGACCACAACTTCTGCCGCAACCCCGATGGGAGAAGCAAGCCCTGGTGCTTCTACAGAAATAACCGGGGCCGGGTGGACTGGGGCTTCTGCGACTGCAAACAGGGTGAGTGACACAGCAGGTCGGACAGGGAAGTGTCCAGGCGGCCGGGGACTGCGAGTCACCCCTGGACATAGGTTGCCAAGATGCTCTGTGCGGCGATGAGGGCACAGCACTGACAGCACCGAGAGGCAGAGTCCACGCGGTCGTGCTTATACTTTATATGTAGTGCCAGGTGTAGAGCAAGGCGGGTTATGCAGCCAGCACGGGGGCAGTGGAGTGAGGGTACATTGCAGTGACATAACCCAATGGCTCGCAGGGCACCAGATAACCCTGCAGCACTGGTGCATATTAAAACAAGGTTAAAAGGAGTTCTGTAAATGGTTTGGGCACTTTAGCTGAATATACATTTAACACACAAACTCAACGTGGGTGACAAACAACATAGTTACGTCATGTCTTTAGTGCCTCGAAGGGGCCAAAAAGGCTCCTGCTACTACAAAACAAAATACATGCGGAAGACCAGATACTCTGGCGAGGTTTTAAAAAGTGAGGCAAATTCACTATAGTGCTTTCTGACACTTCCGAGCCGAGTATTTTTGAGTCAGTAGAACCAGTGGGCAACTATGGAATGCGCGGCGCAGGGCCATTAGCGAGCCAGCTGTGGAGTGTGTTATCTGGCTGGTTGGGCCACCTGGGGTGTGAGGCAGCGTTATCTATCCGGCTGTGACATGACGTTATCCGGTCACCAGTGAGCCGCACACCGCTTTGAACGGACAGGACCTGGTTAGCTGTGGTAAGGCGCTGCGGCTGGGCTGAAGTCACCTAGTCAGCTGCGTGGACAGGACGGACCTGAACGTGGTGTTAACTGGGGGGCCACAGATTTCACTTCGGAGTGGCGTGTTCTGGGGAGCTGAACTTGCACTATCTGGGAACTGACGAGCTCTGAGCTTGGCGTTCTCTGGTTATCTGTGACTAGTGACAGCGGCCGCTCCAATCCTTCCGATATCGCGCTGGGTTCCCCGCTGGGCTAGAGCAGCACTTTGCAGTGAGGGGGGGGGGGGGGCTGCGGTTGCGCTCCTGTTTACTTCCACGGAGTGGGCACGCTCGCCTGTCCGGACAGCAGCACGCACCTTCCTAGATGAGCGCGCGGCGGCGAAGGAAGGAAACCCCGAGAGGTGCGCACCTCACGCTCCCTGCGTCTTCCCCGCGCAGCGTGTGGCCCTCTCCAGGTGGCGCAGGCATATCTATGCCTACACGAGGTCCTCCTTATCGGACCATTGTCCCAGCTAACACCTCGGGCGACTTTACACCTTTGCTAGTTATTTTATCTCATCAACGGGTTTCGTAGTTATTTGTTCCATGCGCGCACCCGCCGCGCATCATTGTGCGCGTGTTTCCTTTCTGCGCTACGTGACTAATTATGTTACCTCATGTCTACGTGCAACGACTACTTGTCTCCAAAAACATAATCTTTTTAATGTGAACCGAGGTTTAAACGGCACGCCAGAAGATGTAGGCAAATGCTTTGATAATGCAAAATGGGCCAAACAGATTCCGTCACAATCCATACTGTCTAAAAACCTTTGCACTAGTGCACACATCCATGAGACTCTTTTTTGCACCATATACAACAAAAAGCGTCTACTACGTTTCTTTTCAAATTTCACAACAAATATGCTAAATATAAATCAGCCTGCTTCCATGTTTACCCAGTGGACATTTTGCTTCGATAATACCGTTTGGTGCTAAACCTGTTTTTTCCATTATCTATTATCATAGCAGCAAAATCGCTTTTAAACTCATTTGCTCCACTTTTTTACACATATGCAAATCTTTTCTAATCTGGGCCCAGGTGGAGTTTAGTTTGCCGATGTGCAATAAATCTGCTAAACAAATCAATGCTTGGGCCTGGTTATGAATATACCGCCAATGGTAAAAGCGCGGTATTTTACATAGATCCTGATTTTTAAAATATCCATTATGATTTGGGATTGCATGGCTTATTTACAGAATGCAGAAAATTGAAAGTACTGTAAATTGTAAACCATAGTTGCCCCATGCCATAATATACATATTTCCCAGGAAATCCCTACTCGTAACTGGCTGTATTTTAAAAACGAGAAGTACTTCAAATTGTACACCTTTTTAAATGTACCACTATATTCACAGTAAAGTCCTGAGTGTAGCGGGACGCTGTTTGCACCACTGTACGTACACACAGCATGGAAACCCGTGTGGGAAAATTACTGAAAGTGCCAACACGCTGGCTCTGCAACCAATCCCAATGCTAAAATGACAAGTACACCTCTTCCTTATCCTTTTTTTTCAATGAGATCCTTTCATATTGTGACAAAATTTGTAATTCCATCAGCCAGTCATCAACCTTAGGTTTCTTCCTCGTCTTCCAAATTCTGAGGATCAACTTAATTGCAATCATCACAGCCTTGTCAATCCATAAATTATATTTCCTAGTCTTCGCACATCTATCTTCATGCGAGAGCAAGATTATGTTTGCCGCAGAACGCGGCAGGTTTATACCAAAAACTAAATCAATCCTGTCTATTACCTCTCTCCAAAACGTCCGAACCCTTGTACATTCCCATAGCAGATGCAGAAGCGTACCTCTGCCACTACCACAGCTCCAACACAGGTCATCCAATCTCAGTTTTAACTTAAACATTTTAACCAGAGTCCAATAAATCCTCCCTATAATTTTCTGTCGAATCAAATGCAAAGTCATATCTCCCTTCAAATTCACACCGACCCTTAAAATATTCCTCCAATCATTCTCAGATATAAACCTACTCACATCAATCGCCCAGGCCTCCCTCAACCTATCCCAAGCTAAAACATGACCCGCTTCCAAGGGCATAAACTGCATATAAGTCCTTACACCATACTCCTGTCCCTCTAACAATTTACTAATCTCAGGTTTCACTCCAATCGTACCATTAGCCATATTCCTCCTTTGATTAATCAAAGCAACCAGATCCAAATATCCATGCAATTCTCTCTGCCCTAGATCAAATTTACCTTTAAGTTCATCATAATTCAGCAATCTGTTTCCATCCAAAATATCTCCCAGCTTCAGAATTCCTCTCTAAACCCAACTCTTCCAGTACAGACATCTATTATCAATTTGTAGCGCTTCATTATACCAAATAGAGGCATCCGAGCTAAAACCATAACTCTGTTCATTATCCCTAAACCATAACCCCACAGCTTGTCTAGTTGCCAGTATCGTTGGCACTTTTAGCCTTTTATTAGGCAATCTTCCCATGCTATATATGTTATCCAAATGAAATGGTGCACACACCTCCCTCTCCATTCTCAACCAAATCTGTTCCTTAGCGTGTTCTTCCTTAAAATAAGGTGAACTCTTTTTAAGCAAAAAAGCATTGCAGTATTTCATCAAGTGTGGATATCCAAACCTACCTTCCTCAACTCTCTGCATTAACATACATTTTGGAATACGAGGTCTCTTATTAGCTCTGCACAAAAAGGATTGAAAAAGTTTATCTATTTAGGACAATTGTTTTCTATATATACGCAACGGTATTGATTGAATAATATATAACAATTTAGGTAACAAAACCATTTTGATTGCATTGATTTTCGCCCACAGATTCAAATTTAATCTCTCCCATTTTTTAATAATCAATGATATTTTAGGTAGCACCATGTCCAAATTACACTGAACTATTTTACCCAGATCTCCCACAATATAAATACCCACGTATGTAACACCTCCAGGCGACCATTTACAATTCCAAGATTCCAAGATACTACTATCACATGTCCTAGATAATGGAAATATCACAGTTTTTTCCCAATTAATTTTGTGTCCAGATAATTTTCCCACTTCTTCAAACATCCCCTTCAGTATAGCCCCACATTCTTCTGGATTAGATAACAAAATCATCATATCATCTGCGTAGGCCAACATTTTTATCTCAGTTTTCCCTACCCGTATTCCTTTTATCAATTCACATTGTATGATGTATTCCGCCAAAGGCTCCAATGCCAGATTAAACAAAAACGGTGATAGCGGACAACCTTGACGTGTTCCCTTCAAAAGTGGAAACGACTTCGAAATCTCCCCATTAACCTGCACCTGCGCCCTCACATCACGATGGATACACTCTATCATCCTCATAAACATTGGTCCAAACCCCATTTTCAGCACCGTATGTTCCATAAATTTCCAGTTGACCATGTCAAAGGCCTTTTCAGCATCAAACAAACCAACAATGTACTTCAAATTTTTCCCATAATGTGTGCCAATCACATTTAACAATGTCCGTATATTATCGTACCCAAACCGTCCCGGAGTAAAACCCACCTGAGACCCATCAATCAGATCACCCATACATGATTTCAACCTATTAGCCCAAATCTTTGTAAACATTTTTAGATCAACATTCAATAGAGAGATGGGTCTATAATTCCCACATTTTTTATGGTCCCTATTTGATTTTGGAATTACAATAATCAACGCCTCTTTCATTGAATCACACATTATTACAGTTCGCAAAAAATCATTATAAACTTCACATAAAATTGGCGCCACTATAGAGTCAAACTTCTTATACAACTCTGCCACCAAACCATCCGGCCCAGGCGATTTCCCATCCTTCATTTGTGAGATAGCAGTATATACTTCAGCAACATCAATCACAGAGTCCAACATGTCCCTTTTCCCCAAATCTAACTTAGACAGAGAAATGTTATCAAAAATTTTTTCCAGGTTCTCCGTACTGGGATATATCCCCTCCTTGTATAACTGCTTATAGTAACCCCTAAAACCCTCACAAATTTCTTTTGTCATATGGAAAGTAACTCCTGCATCCGTTTGAATAGAAGAGACACATGTGTCTGTAATCATCCCTCTAAGCCTACCGGCCAATAATTTACCATTCCTATCGCCCGATTCCCAAAACCGTTACCTTGAATAAAACATACTATTATTTGCCACATTTTGTACACGGTCATGCAATTCAGCTTCCAATTTCAACAATCTAATCCTATTCTGATCCAGGTTATCAATTGCACATACCTTTTGCATAACTTTCACCTCCTCCTCCAATTTACTAATCTCCCTTGTTTTTGTCTTCCTAGCATGTGTACCTCTACATATCAACTCAACCCGCAGTACCGCCTTAAAACAGTCCCAGACAGTCTTAATCCCGGTTGTACCTTTATTATCTTCAAAATAAATTCTTATAAAATCTCCCAAACCCTTTGTTACTAACTCATCCTCTAGGACGTTCGCTTGCATCCTCCATCTTTTGGTTCGCACCCCTGTGTATTCCAAGTTAATTTGCATATCAAGCAAAGCAATCTCTTTGACCTTTAGTGGCTGTGGATTGGTTGAGTCGCTCAATAGGGATTTCCTCACTTGCAGTTCTCCCCTCAGAAGCTTGTTCGGGTAGGGGCTGGTTGTGCATTTTAAGTCATTTTGCATCCGCTCCGGAACATCATTGTGCAATTGCCATTTGACACAGTGAGGGGTTAACAGTGGCACATTAAGGCTGTCCAAATCTTCAGGAAATGTCATTTTGGCATGCACTTACTAATCCATGCAACTTGCAAATCATTTTGCACCTTGCCACCCTTTATTCACGTCTGTAACTACAGCACATATGTATGTATGTATGTATGTATGTATGTATTTATTTATTTATTTAAATCTTTACTGTGTATTTAGCTATTGAACAAGCCGTAAGCACATTAACAAACCACAAATAACAGCAATTAATTACAGAAGAAAAAATACATAAAATACATCATAATGATTACATTTTGGTAAATAAATAAGTGTTTCTTAAAACCACACCTTAAAATAATTGATTACAAAAATATTAGATTTGATAGTAAAAAATATAAATCAGCCAAAGGTTAAAATTCACAATGCTGTTCGTTATTGAGCCCTGCTTGAAAAAGATTTAAAATGTCTGTCCTTCTTTTATAAGTTGTGTTAGTTATAACAACAGATTCTGTGCAGTACAACATGTTCCAAAACTGGTCAGATTGTATCTGTTCAAGATGACTAATAAGAGTGCTATACCCCCTGCTACAATATGACTGTAGAAATTTGCAGGATGATAATAAATGACAAACCGACTCTGTGGCCCTTCCGCAAAAACGGCAAGCCGATACTATGTGTGTTTATTATTTGTATTGCGCTCCAGGTACCCAAAAGGCTTAAGGGCGCAGACAACAAGGAACAAACAATACAAACAGTTCTCGACATGAGACAAGAATGAACAAAAAATATAACCAAAGCAATATGCAAAGCAAACAATCAACAAAAAACATGGCATAGAGAAACCAAATCAAAAATCAAATAATCAAATTGCAGCTGGTGGATCCCCTCGGCATATATCTGCACAGTCTTAGAAAGGCAGGTAGGGAACTGGACCCACACCCCACCAAGACGCAGTCCTTATTGTCATGTGAGCTCCAGTCTCTCAGGTCCATCCTATGAAGGATTTTGAGATCTGATAACCTGACCACACCCGGTCCAGTTCTCTGTTTTAGCCATGCTAGAACTTTAAGCCGCAGGGCTTCTATGGATTCATGGCCATTAACCTTGCTAATATTAGTAATAATAAAATGTCTCTGGTCCAGGACAAAATCCTGACTACTCATATCTTCTATTTTGGGCATTCGACATTTTCTAATACGCAGGTTCTGGGAGGTGACCAACTTCGGAAGAACATTAGTCTGTAGAGGGGTTATGTGGGTATCTTGCCCTGATTTCTGTGCCCCTGCAATAGTAGTGACAGCTGGTTCAAAGTTGGGGTTGACAGTGTTTGAGATTGTAGTTGTGCTGCTTTTATTCATCAAGATACTGTGCAGTACTTCAACTGTCTTACTACAATGATCCGATTGTGAGGCCTTATCTAGTAGCTCTTTTTGAAGGTTGATTTGACAAGACTTATCCACATTGTTTGTCCCAATTCCAGCATTTAAGTAGAGGGATTCATTAGTTTGTGAGGCCTTGTTCATGCTCAGAGAACTTGGATTCACCACAAGTTTACTAAGAGACTCCACTAGGAGACCTAAATCAAAAGGGCTTGTGCAAAGCAATAGCTCCTTGGCAATGCTGGCCATAAAGTCTGGCCAGTGATCGAGTATAGATTGGTCTAAGGAGGAAGGAGGAAGTCCAGTCTCCTCTTGAGGGACCGCAGTGGGTGACTTCCAGTGCTCCATATTATTTCCTAAGGGAGTCTCACACCCCTCATGAGCATGGAGGACAGCAGAGTTACTATACTCTCTTTTTAAAACAGTCCCTGGGGCTGCGGGAGTTAAGGGCAGTTTGGGTTCAGTCGCATGTTCCGCAATCTTCGTCTTCTCCGGGTACTGAAGGTCAGAACCTCCTGTACCTGCTTTCTTGTCGGCGAGGAAAGAGGAGATGGAAGGCCAACCTGTCCCAATTCCATTCCGATCTGACTTGTGGGACTTTTATTACTACACATAGGGGAATTAATGGGCTGCTCCTGAATCCTTGAGCGTAAATTATAGATGTCCCCTTTTGTGCTGGCTGCCATAAAGTGAACTGTTCCCCACACAAATTATGATTGAACAGTGCGCCAGCAGGGTGAGAGGCCAGTCAAGTGTGTGTGCAGCCCCTCTCTCCAGGGAAGATCCTCTCTCCAAGGGAAACTAAGCCTGTGTGAACGACCGCACACCTCCTCTCAGTCTGTCCCGTTCTTCCTACGCTGTACATCCAAAAGGAGGGATAAACAAAACAGAGAGCGGCAAGGCTGCAAATATACCTAACATACTTTTCCAATGCTCACCGGCCGCCGGTTTAGGTCTGCTCGGTCTATTGGGCAGGGCACATGAGTCAATCCCAGTCCTGGGCACCGTTTTCTCCGAGCTGGCACCTCTTGAGGTCTCCGACCACGAACGCAGCTGCGGTCTCCACGATCTCCGCAAGAGAGGCCGCGCCGCGAGAAAAGCTGCCCGAAGTTGCAGCCGACACGTCTGCTGGATCACGTTACTTAGAGAAAGGGACCTAGAAAGATCAGTGAACGTCAAGCCGCACGGCCATAACCGCCGCTTCCGACGTATGGTGCATGCTGCAACCATTGCCATTGCCTACAAAGAAATACCATCCCATACACCAATGTACTCTCCCCTTTGAAGGAAATTTAAGCGTAGACATACAATAAAACGCTTAAGGTCAATTGCACAAAATGTAGTGAGGTATGTATGAGGGGAATTTAACAAGAAGCTCTGAGGCGAATATTCAATATATCTTCTCTTAATTGATAATTTGCCTATGCTATTCACTTTATCCCAATTTCTGGACATTGGGCCTCATTACGAGTATGGTGGTAAGGCAACAACGGCGCCGGGAACCGGCACCTTTGTCACTGTACCACCATACTCATAACGAGGCCGAATGTACAGACATTGGATAAAGTGAATAGCATAGGCAAATTATCTGGTCCACCATACTAGGAGTTCTACTCACGCGTGCCCTTACAGCCACCAGGTTTTACCGGGAGGCCGTACCGGCATCCGCGAGCAGAACTTGATGGTAGCAACGGTACCATTAATAATGGTACCGTTGCTACCACCCTCCCCATTCCCATTGAGCGCTGTTGGGCTCAATGGGAATGGGGATTCATTTTTTCCGGTGCCCAGAAAAGGGCAATTACCGGGTCCCCCAAGGTCGTAATGACCCGGTAATTGCCCTTTTCTGGACGCCGGATAAAATCCAATACCGGTGGCAGCCGTGCCTGTACTACCACGAGTATGGCGGTAGCCATGCGCTTTTAGCGAACTGTTTGTGTAAAGTGATTTGATAACATGTAAAAGCTGTTGATCCATCCCGCTCTAACTTTTTCCACAGCAAGGCACGAGAAACCAAATCAAATGCCTTGCTGTAGTCAATATAACAACAGTACAGATTATGTATGGGGCCGCAGGAAGCCAGTAGCAGCTAGCTTCGGCCATCAAATATTGAATGGCACATATGTTGTTAAGCATCCCGTGCACTTTTCGAAAGCATGTCTGAAAGGGCTTAATCAAGTCCCTGTCTTCAGCCCATCTAGTAGGCTCTTTTAATAAGATTTTAGAACACATTTTCTGACTGGAATCCAACATTGCCAGCAGTCGGTAGTTTCCAGGATCAAGTCTGTCACCTTTTTTATGGACATGAATGAGAACAGATCTTTTTCAGCTGTTGGGAACAATGCCACTAGTCTCAATTTCACTAAAGATGTTAAATAGGACCTTGGCCCAGAATTGAGGGTTTGCTTTATAAAGGACATTCAGTATTCCGTGAGGCCCAGGAGCACGTGAGGCCTTCGAGTTCCCTATAACTATCACAAGATCGTCCAAATCATAACCCACGGCAGAGATGTAATTTCACCAAAATGTCAGGGGTAGCGGAAGTGACATCACACGACCCTTGACCCCTGATGACATTACAGGAAGGGATGTCATTTGACACCACCCCAAAGTGATATCGCGGGAAGCGATGGAACACGACCTTTCACCCGTTGACAAAACAGGAAGTGGCATGACATAGCATTGTACACTACGAAAAATATGGTTACAATATCACTATAATGTGATGTACATTTCATACCTGAAGGGATCGCCATATGTATCATTAAGACCAGTGTGTATAGGCCCATATTACAAATTACTGTGATTGCAAGCAGACGTCCATGACCAAATGATAATGATGTGTTATTATATAGCACTTACGCTTAAGCGCTTTACATAGAAGAAATATACACACAACCTGTGTTGGTACCCATTTATCAACCTCAGAAGGATGAAAGGCTGAGTTGAGGCGTTTGAGAACAGACTAAATCAGTGACTCACCCCCTGAAGTGTGTCTGAAATAAACCTTTAATAAGTCTAGCAATTATTGTATAGAATTCCAGAAAGACACATTTTTTGGCATTCCTATTCTTTCTTATTTAGGTTCAGTGCTGAAAGTGTTAGACTTGTGGCCCTCATGTTCTTATTTTTCTTCTTTTTTAAGGGGCCCGAACAAGAAAGCTAGCCACTCCAGAATTAAAGAGCCACATGGTGCTGGCCACAGCCCAGGGGAAAACATGAGGGGGTGTCCTGTCTATGAAAGTCACAGCTTATTGCAATTTGATTATATGCAAATGAAATTAGAGGTGTATCTAATCCTCTATTGTAGCCTTATTTATGCATATCCAGAGGATAGGTGTACAAACAAAGGAGTAATAATACACATGCACTCGTATAAATGAAAACTGGGAGTAGTTTTTATTTTCTCTCCTCAGTCATTAAACCACAGCCCAGATCAGGAAAAATCTTTTTTAATTTTTGTAATTTTTTTTAGAGGTCGCAAGGGAGACCTCAGAGGTCGCACTTGCGACCTCTGGCGACCCCCAAATGATGTCCCTGACCCACGGGTGTTACATTCATTCTATTAATATGATGTAAGGCCTCTGTATTTTTGCTTTTAGGATCTAAGTAAAGTTTACCAATGTAGGAATCCTGTAAAGTTTCAGGGGCAGGATGTAATTCCATAGTGGAGTGAATTCCCTGAGACTCATTAAAACGAGGCCAGAATTTGCGTTTATCTTTGATTTTAAGCAAGCCAAGCAATAGTAGCCAATTCACATTTCTGGTGGAATGTTTATGCTGATGCAACCAATTCTTAAAACCTGTAGCCAAACGAGTTACACTGGTCTCTTTAGCTTTACGTGGCATTGTTAGATGTCCCCTGATATTCGCCCGGTCTTTACTGTATGCCAACTTCTTTTGGTGTGTTAATATGTCAAATGTAGATACATGAACGCTCCCTTGTTTCCCAAATAGGTTAAGTTTATTTGAATATGTACAATTTACTATGTTTTTTACCAGTGCGTTCATGTCCCAACCGCCCTGCGTCATCCTGGACTCAAGCTGAGTGTAATTAGCTGACAGAATGTTATTGGCCTCCTTACTCATATAGCCCGTCCATATTATTCGATTGCCCTGTTCATTCACCCTCAGATTTACATTTCTTGAGAGGCATCGACCCACAGGGGCAATATCCACAGTCCAGCTTAAGGAGGCATGATCACTCACCTCAGTAGGTTGGATTTTGACTAAGCCACAACGTTTCATCCTCGCTGAATCGTTAATGACGGAATCGATATGCGAACAAGAGTGTCCATTGGACCATGTATAGGTAAAATTCCTATCATCTATTGGGTAAAAGGGCAAACATTCCAAGTCGTACTTGCTTAAAAAATGTTTCCATTGTCAAGCCGAATTACACGTTCTCCTGCTCTCTAAGTGGATATTTTTCACATTAAAATCTCCAGCTATCAATATGTGACCTTTAGGACATTTTCTTACCAAAGTAAAATGGTCTTGCCTATTACTGAATGTGCAAGTAAAATGGCCTTGCCTATTACTGAATGTGCTTGGTATGCAAACCAGATGGCGGGGCGTAAGCATTAAAAATCTGTATTACTAGACGTATGGCGTTGGAATGAGCAAAACATTGCGGATTACACATGAGGCGAATTAATGTGACCTAAAGGGCTCTGACTGATAGCGAGTTGCACTGCAGAAATACACTCTGCACAGTTCCATGAATAGGGATGGTGCCGGCAGTGCAAAGTCACTTTTCAGCAGTGCAAAGTGCAAAACAGTACATGGGTCGGGTCCATAGGGTACACACCAGAGACGACAAGATTTGGAACATTTGAAGATAGTGCACCCACTCAAGTCCTGGACCAAGGCAGGTCCCTGAAATATGACAAGAAAGTGGAGCTGGAGGATTGAGGAGGTATACAAGCAATCAAAGCCCTCCAAGCAGCTACCGAGACTATGCCATATCCGCTCCTGTATCATCCTCCAGACCCACTTAGCGTTTTATAGGGAGAGGCATATTGTAGCAAGGAGCCGGGAAGTGACGTGCTATCAAGGAGACATGGCAGATATGGTCAAAGCACAGCTGAGGAAAAATACACACAAGCAGACGGCATCAGACCGGGCCGCTCTATAATGAGCAATCAGCTGACCTGCCACCAACTATGGTGGAGCCAACCCAGTCCAACACCACTGCACCACTCCCGGACAGGCAGGAGCTGGGACATGCCCATAGGTATCAACCCCTTCCTGCCTGGCCTATTCACTTGACTGCCCTAAGCAGTGCCACTCCTGCAGGTGGCAGATGGGAAGGCCCTACAGGTACCTTATAACCCAATCACTCCATTCACGGAGCCCACAGACCTATACTATACCATACTCCAGGACAACTCCCATCACCAACGCTAGAGGCCTTTCCAATGACATGTTTACCATAGTCACCGAAAACGTGTAAACGTCCTCGGCGCCACAAAGTCGTGCACATGGCAGGGGTGCGGTGTATGATATCCCTTGAGGAGGATCAAACAGTGTGGTCCACCTAGAACGCTGGGATTGGAACTGTGTTTTCCTCGTTTCACATCTACCGATTGAGTCGGTAGCCGTTCACACTCGGCTACCATATAAAGGGCAGCGACTCCTCGGGCTGGGTTAATAATCTGCCCACTTAACGAATGCATAACCGTGCGCAGAGCAAGAAGCCACTGGCGCACACCTTGCCAGCCCTCGGCGCCGCTCCCTCCCCCACTCTCCCCGCCCGGGTGTGGGATGGTCTCTGCTCCTCTGCCCGGCTCCGCTCACGCTGTGCACAGGGAGCCCCCTCCTGCATGAATACGAAGCAGGCGGCGGGAGATTAGTGGGAAGAGCGGCCCCGCCCCTCCCCGCACACTACACCCAGGGAAAGGATCCGAGTGGGCCATGGAACACAACCGAGGGCACTGGCAGCATGACAATTCCCGGCTTCATTGTGGCTCTGGTGCTGGGGGCCCTCCCGGGAGGGGGATGCCTTGACAAGGCGGCCAGCGTACCGGGGCATCACCGCCCGGCTGCCCAGCGGCTCCCCCCTCGCCAGCAGCCTCTGCAGCCCCATCCCCACCGCCCCCTGCCACCTTCCACTCCGTACACCGGTTGCCCGAAGAGCAAAAGTGGCGGCAGCCCCGTGGGCGACTTCGTGAACGTGACAGACTTCGGGGCGCAGTGCTTGAACTGGCTGGAAGTGCCAACTTTCTTGGAGAGGACCCCGGGCAAGGGACTTGGGGACCACAACTTCTGCCGCAACCCCGATGGGAGAAGCAAGCCCTGGTGCTTCTACAGAAATAACCGGGGCCGGGTGGACTGGGGCTTCTGCGACTGCAAACAGGGTGAGTGACACAGCAGGTCGGACAGGGAAGTGTCCAGGCGGCCGGGGACTGCGAGTCACCCCTGGACATAGGTTGCCAAGATGCTCTGTGCGGCGATGAGGGCACAGCACTGACAGCACCGAGAGGCAGAGTCCACGCGGTCGTGCTTATACTTTATATGTAGTGCCAGGTGTAGAGCAAGGCGGGTTATGCAGCCAGCACGGGGGCAGTGGAGTGAGGGTACATTGCAGTGACATAACCCAATGGCTCGCAGGGCACCAGATAACCCTGCAGCACTGGTGCATATTAAAACAAGGTTAAAAGGAGTTCTGTAAATGGTTTGGGCACTTTAGCTGAATATACATTTAACACACAAACTCAACGTGGGTGACAAACAACATAGTTACGTCATGTCTTTAGTGCCTCGAAGGGGCCAAAAAGGCTCCTGCTACTACAAAACAAAATACATGCGGAAGACCAGATACTCTGGCGAGGTTTTAAAAAGTGAGGCAAATTCACTATAGTGCTTTCTGACACTTCCGAGCCGAGTATTTTTGAGTCAGTAGAACCAGTGGGCAACTATGGAATGCGCGGCGCAGGGCCATTAGCGAGCCAGCTGTGGAGTGTGTTATCTGGCTGGTTGGGCCACCTGGGGTGTGAGGCAGCGTTATCTATCCGGCTGTGACATGACGTTATCCGGTCACCAGTGAGCCGCACACCGCTTTGAACGGACAGGACCTGGTTAGCTGTGGTAAGGCGCTGCGGCTGGGCTGAAGTCACCTAGTCAGCTGCGTGGACAGGACGGACCTGAACGTGGTGTTAACTGGGGGGCCACAGATTTCACTTCGGAGTGGCGTGTTCTGGGGAGCTGAACTTGCACTATCTGGGAACTGACGAGCTCTGAGCTTGGCGTTCTCTGGTTATCTGTGACTAGTGACAGCGGCCGCTCCAATCCTTCCGATATCGCGCTGGGTTCCCCGCTGGGCTAGAGCAGCACTTTGCAGTGAGGGGGGGGGGGGGGCTGCGGTTGCGCTCCTGTTTACTTCCACGGAGTGGGCACGCTCGCCTGTCCGGACAGCAGCACGCACCTTCCTAGATGAGCGCGCGGCGGCGAAGGAAGGAAACCCCGAGAGGTGCGCACCTCACGCTCCCTGCGTCTTCCCCGCGCAGCGTGTGGCCCTCTCCAGGTGGCGCAGGCATATCTATGCCTACACGAGTGTTGTAGGTGTAGACCGGCATGCGGGCTTGCAATAGGAGTGAATATAAGTCACTAAGAGCCGGCGCACAGAAATACACAGAGACAGCGGCGGTGCGTCTTTACTCTTCTTTATTCTATATACGACTGCCGCGCCAAGCGCGGTAACCCCGCCTCCCACACCGCATGGGGCGCAGCCCACTTTGTCCGTCATAGACAGAGGACTCTTCCTCTGAGCATGCCGTGGAAATGAAGGTAGGACACTACATCTTCCCCCTACTTAAGCAAACACTTAGATGGTGTTTAGTTGGACTCTTCGATCCATCTAATGGGTCTGCGAACGACCCTCCTGGATGGGCTACGCAGCGGTGGAACTGACTTTACCAGTGTGCTGTCGCTTTCACTGCCACTGTCATCTGCGTCCCTTTCCTCTTCCTGATAGGTAGAGTCTGTGTCTGAGGAGTCACTGCTTGATGTTGTTGGTGTGTTGGCCGTGGTGTCCGTGCCATTGAAAGTCTTGAAGAAGGATGAGTTTCTTGTGATTGTGCCAGAGGGGCTGGCGGCTGTTATCATCGACCCTTGGATGTGGGTCACTCTCATGGGGTCTGGCTTGAAGGCTGGCATGTCTTTCGTGACTTGCTTTTGTCGTACTAGTACTTGGTCGCCGATGCAGATGGTGGTGGGTCGGGCATGTCTTCGGGCGTCCGTGTACGCTTTCGTCTTGTCCTTGCTTTCTTGGTCTTTGCCTCTGGCCCTCTTTGTGTGTGTGGACTCATCCCTCTTGTGTACATGGTGGGGAAGTCGTGTCTTGATGACGCGTCCGAACATTAACATTGATGGGCATTCACCAGTTGAGCTGTGCGGAGTGTTCCGATACTCTCGTAGTAAGGTGCAGATGGCTTGCATGAACGATCCATTTGTGATGGAGCAGATTTGTAGTGTGCGTTTGAGGTTTCCCATGAAACGTTCTACCATGCCATTTGCTTGGGGCCATAGTGGAGTTACTTTGTGGTGTTGAAAACCTAGATGTTCTGCGAACATGGCAAAGTCATGGCTCGTGAAAGGAGGTCCATTGTCCGATTTGACTCTGGATGGTATGCCGTAATCGGCGAATGTTTTGTCCAGCGCGGGTATGATGGACTGTGCGCTGGTTGAATGAACCAGATGTACTTCTGGGAACCGTGACATTTCGTCAATGATCACTAGTACGTATTTGCCATTCGCTAGTGGCCCAAACATATCTACAGCTACTTCGTCCCACACTTGTAGTGGCATCTCCGAGGTTTTGAGTGGCTCCGGAAATGTGCGCGGTGCCACCGCCTGACATGCTAAACATTTCCGTAGTAGCTGTTCTACTCGCTCATCTATTGACGGGAACCATACCTTGGTCCTCAGTTGCCTCTTGGTCGACACTATTCCTCTGTGTCCGTCATGGGCGATGTCTAGTACCTGGTCTTGCAGGGTTCTTGGGATGACTATTTTGTTTTCCTTTAGTAGTAGTCCTTCCGGTGATGTGGATAGTGTATGACGGACTAGTTTAAAAGTACGGAAATGCTGTTCTTCGTCCGTGGACAGAGCGGATGCTCCTTTTGTTTTGACCTGCCATTGGTTTGATTTAAGACAAGTTTGTACCATCTGGAGTAATCCATCCTTTTGTGTCTCTTCCAGCAGTTGTGTTGTGGTGATGCATTTAGGTAGTGCACTGCTGATCAAGTACCTTAGGTATTGATTGGCTTTGTGTGATTGACGTTCATCATGGGCTGGGAGCGGGTATCGTGATAGGAAGTCGGCTGGATTGTTGTCCTTGCCTGGACGATGTATTATCTTGAATGAATATTCTTGTAACCTTAAACCCCATCTGGCGATTCGTGGTGGCATTCTCGCAGTCGGTTTCCCATAGATGGTGGTGAGGGCCTGGTGATCTGTTATTATGGTGAATGGGCGGCCATAGAGAAAGAGGTGATAGTGTTCACATGCCCATACTACCGCTAAGCTCTCCTTTTCGGGTTGGGAGTATGCACATTCTGTCTTGGAGAGGCTGCGGCTGGCATAGGCTACAATTCTTCTTGGGGAGTCCGGTGGTGCACCACGTCTGGATTGTGCTAGGATGGCTCCTAACCCTACTGGGCTCGCATCTACTGTGAGTTCCGTGTCATAGTCAGGGTCGTAATAGGCCATGCAGGAGGCCGTTGCGATTCTTTTCTTGATTTCTTGAAATGCTTCCTCGCACGCATTCGACCATTGGAATTCCTGATTTTTCCCAGTTAGGAGTCGAAGGGGCGTGCTTACTGAGGCGAAATCTTGTATATATCGGGTGCAGTAGCTCGCCATTCCCAGAAAGGAGCGTACTGCTGAAGCTGACGTGGGTGTGGGTGTCTCAACAAGGGCTTGCACCTTTTCCGGGTCTGGCTTTAGGCCATCCTTTGAGAAAATGTGTCCAAAGAATTTGAGCGTGGATTTGCTGATTTCACATTTGTCCGGGTTGAGTGTGAGATGGGCGTTCTCCAGTGCCATGCAGACTCTCCTCAGGGTGTCATCATGGCTTTCTTGTGTGACGCCGAAAATCAAGATATCGTCCGAGTAATTTAGACAGTTGGGAATGTGTTTTATCACTTGGTGTATTTCATTTTGAAATATTTCGGCAGCTGAAGATACTCCAAAGCTGAGTCTTTTGTATCTGAACAGACCTACATGGGTTGAGAAGGTGGTAATATACCTCGAGGTAGGGTGTAGTTCTAACTGATGGTATCCCTTGTTTAGGTCTAGCTTAGAGAATACCTTGGATCCGTGCAGTAAATGCATCATATCGGTCATTCTTGGAGCCAGATGTCTTTCCCGCTCTATGGCTACATTAGGGGCCCTCATGTCCACGCATATGCGAATGCTGTCCTTGTTGTCTTTCTTCGGTACGGGTACGATGGGGGATACCCAGGGGGTTGGTCCTGATGCTGGTTCTATGATGTCCTGCTGCAATAGTGACTGAATCTCGTCCTCTACGTGTCTTTGTATGTTTAGGGGTATGCCTCTGTAGTGCTGTGCTGTCGGGGTTATTTGAGGATTGATGTGTAGTTTTACTTGTTTGTCCTTTAGTTTACCTAGTCCTCTGAACAGGGCGGGAAACATTTGTTTTATCATGTCTTTGGGGTTAGTAGTGTAAGCTGACATTAGTTGATACATGATTTGGATGAGTCCCATTTGAATCGCAGATTTGAAACTCAAAATGCTGCCGCCTGGTACTTCTCCTTTTATGACGTATATTTTGATCTTTTGACTCTTGTCTTTGTACTGACAGTGTGCCATGAACATTCCTTGGCAGTTGAGAGGCGTGTTTGAGCCATAAGAATATATCAGTGTGTCTGATTCCTTCAGTGCCTTCTTGAGGTTGAGTCTTTTGTAGGTCTCATCATTGATGACATTAACCGTTGCCCCTGTGTCGATCAGAAATTCTCTGTTTTGTCCATTCAATTGTAGTAGCAACGTGGGACTGTATTCTGTGGCTATGCTGTTTCCAATTGCATGCACATATCCCCTTTTCCTGTCCCCGCTGGATGAGGATGACTGGGGGTCGCATCTTCTGCGAGGCGAGCTTTCTAGCTGTCTGATCTTCTGTCTGGAGTGTCTCCTGCTCCTGTATTCTCTTTTTTCTTCCTGCCTTCTCCCTTCCCGTGGTGTGTCACGGGATGAGCTTTGAGATGGTCGTCTAGATGTTGTAGGTGACTGTCTTCTGCGAGCTCTCGGGCTTTCTCTTGCTGGACGTCGGCCTGACCTCCTTGTGTCCCGGTGCACTTCAGTAGATGTATAGAAATTTATGTTTCTGCACACAGATTGGAAATGGTTTTCACCTCCGCACTTGTCACAGTTGTGTCCAATGGCTGGACATGGACCAACATGAGGATATTTGAAGCCACACCTGTAGCATTTCTTTTGTTCCGTGGGACGTGGTGCTTCTTTGGAGGTTCTGATGGGGCATATTGATGCCATGGAATTGGACTGGGTGATTTTGATGTTGTCCAGTGATTCTGTCTGTTGCATGAGAGCGGCATCCGCTCGAGCGAGTTGTAGTATTTCTTCTAGTGTCCTGCTCTTCTGCAACAATTTCTTCCTGAACTCTTGCGATGCACATCCGGCAATGGTTTGGGATTTTATCGCTTCTTCTGTTGAATATCTGTCGAAGTCACAATATTTTGCTCTTTTTCTGAGGCGCATTACAAAATTGTCCATGTTTTCGCTGCTATCCTGTGTGGAGGTGTGGAAAATATGGCGTTCGTAGTCGACGTTTCGCAGAGGCGCGAAATAAGCATTCAAAGCATTAATAATACCTTGGAAGGTGTCTGTGGTGGATTCAGGCATTTCAAAGACGATGTCTCGTACTACTGGTCCTAGAGAGTGGAGTAAGATTCCTCTGAGTCGACGCTCCTCCCTTACCCCTGACGCATCTATGTAGACATGTAATTCTTTGAGCCATCTGGCCCATCTGGGAGCAAGGCTGCTTGTGTCTGACATGTCAAAAGGCGGCACAGCCAGTAGTTGTAGGGATTCCGATCCATAATCTTCTCTGTGGGTGGCTTGCCGGGGCGTGGAACTGGAGGAGGGGCTCAGGCTGCCACTGTCCGGGTTGTCTGCAGACATGTTTTCTTTATATGGCGGTGGTGCCTTGACTTTGATGTGCGCGTGCAGGCGAAAGATGTGAGGCCTTGTTGTGTGATTTTCAGCACCCACGTGCTATGGGGGGGTTTATAAAACACGGTTGGCTCTTTCTGCTGGTGAGGTAGCGTGATAGGGCAGAGCACGACGACTTCGCACGTGCGGGGCCTGAACATGGGCTTAATTCAGACTGGCAGTGGAGCGCGATGCGAGTGCGCGCGAGCTAGGCTTGACGATGGTTTAGCATTCACTCCGCAGCATATGAGGGACCTTTTCGCCGAGTACCGCGTGTAATACGCGGCGCGCGTGACGTGACTTCACGCTGGTAGGGATGGCCGTATGTAAGTTGACGCTTACTTGAGTCCGAATCAATCAGGGCCGCATGGATTGCGAGCGGCTTCGGAGCAGTGAGCGAGGATCCCGGGGTCTCGAGTAGACGGCTGTCGGGATTTTCCTGCGTGTTCCGGCGCTCAATTATGAAGTCCTCGTCGCCATTGTTGTAGGTGTAGACCGGCATGCGGGCTTGCAATAGGAGTGAATATAAGTCACTAAGAGCCGGCGCACAGAAATACACAGAGACAGCGGCGGTGCGTCTTTACTCTTCTTTATTCTATATACGACTGCCGCGCCAAGCGCGGTAACCCCGCCTCCCACACCGCATGGGGCGCAGCCCACTTTGTCCGTCATAGACAGAGGACTCTTCCTCTGAGCATGCCGTGGAAATGAAGGTAGGACACTACAACGAGGTCCTCCTTATCGGACCATTGTCCCAGCTAACACCTCGGGCGACTTTACACCTTTGCTAGTTATTTTATCTCATCAACGGGTTTCGTAGTTATTTGTTCCATGCGCGCACCCGCCGCGCATCATTGTGCGCGTGTTTCCTTTCTGCGCTACGTGACTAATTATGTTACCTCATGTCTACGTGCAACGACTACTTGTCTCCAAAAACATAATCTTTTTAATGTGAACCGAGGTTTAAACGGCACGCCAGAAGATGTAGGCAAATGCTTTGATAATGCAAAATGGGCCAAACAGATTCCGTCACAATCCATACTGTCTAAAAACCTTTGCACTAGTGCACACATCCATGAGACTCTTTTTTGCACCATATACAACAAAAAGCGTCTACTACGTTTCTTTTCAAATTTCACAACAAATATGCTAAATATAAATCAGCCTGCTTCCATGTTTACCCAGTGGACATTTTGCTTCGATAATACCGTTTGGTGCTAAACCTGTTTTTTCCATTATCTATTATCATAGCAGCAAAATCGCTTTTAAACTCATTTGCTCCACTTTTTTACACATATGCAAATCTTTTCTAATCTGGGCCCAGGTGGAGTTTAGTTTGCCGATGTGCAATAAATCTGCTAAACAAATCAATGCTTGGGCCTGGTTATGAATATACCGCCAATGGTAAAAACGCGGTATTTTACATAGATCCTGATTTTTAAAATATCCATTATGATTTGGGATTGCATGGCTTATTTACAGAATGCAGAAAATTGAAAGTACTGTAAATTGTAAACCATAGTTGCCCCATGCCATAATATACATATTTCCCAGGAAATCCCTACTCGTAACTGGCTGTATTTTAAAAACGAGAAGTACTTCAAATTGTACACCTTTTTAAATGTACCACTATATTCACAGTAAAGTCCTGAGTGTAGCGGGACGCTGTTTGCACCACTGTACGTACACACAGCATGGAAACCCGTGTGGGAAAATTACTGAAAGTGCCAACACGCTGGCTCTGCAACCAATCCCAATGCTAAAACATCAGGCATACATTGTGTGACGAGAAGTTACATAGCTTAATAAATGATCAGTAATTTTGGGATGATATTCAACCTTGAAAACAGGGGAACTTTTCCACACATTCAATTGTGCAATAATTTATGTAATTATTAAGGTCATGTTCACCAAATGTGTGCACTCGCTGATGCTAGCTAGTGGTTTGTTTAGACAGGACAAGGCATAAAATAACCAGTGTTGCATCGCAATTTGCTATGCAAGTGTGTAGGTTTGCTAATTAAATTGACACTTGTGTAGCAAAGTTAGCTATTTAAGTTACCCTGTTCAATAAAAAGCATTGCTCATCCTGAAATCCTCTCTGGCTCTCAAGGCTCTCGCCGCCGTCTTCTCTGTTCACTTCAAGTTCAAACGGGCTAATGGGGAGAGAGTGCAATAGTAATCACCTCCTTCACTCAGTACCTAATGCCTGTGTGGCACTGCTACGCAAGATTCTTTTTCTTTTTCAAACAATTGAAAACCAGAAGTTATCTGGATGATACTTTTATTAAGCTTCCTATATCCTCTTTGGCAAATATATATTCTCTTTGGCAAAGACCAGTATCTGTAACTTTATTAAAAATAGGCATGCAATTTCATTCCTAACAATTTAAGTTGTGTTATAGGTTCCATGTCTTTAAACCAACATCATAAATAATGGCATACATTTTTGGTGACACCTAAATTACGAAAACATTTCTTTAAAAAATATATATATTTGGGGGTTGCCCCCCAAGCCCCTGTTTCCCTGTCCACTAACCTCCTCAAACTGCCCACCCTTTTTTTATCCCTTACCCAACCCCCACATATACTGTTTATTAAACATTTCAATTTTTTTTCGTTATTCAGGTTTCACTGAAAATGTTTGTTGTTATTTATTTTTCGTTATTAACACTGCATACCTGTTGCATAATGCAGAACAACTGTATTGCTTCCATTGTTTACACTAAAGTTTAGGCAGTAGTGTATCCAAATCTCAGTGTCTACTAGATTTCTTTTTGTGGGGGGAGGATGCATCACATTGATGAGTGAACACTTTTGAACATGTATATGATCACACTGCCAACTGCTTTTATTGTCAAATTTAGTTCTGTGACCTGACCTGCTGGTTGCATTTATCTGTGCAACTGGTGCTCAACGCATGTTTGAAACTTTGTAACATTTACTTTTTTTGCAGTAAATGTCAAAGAAGTTTCTCTGTGCATAGCTGTCTTCCGGGTGGCAGCAGTGTGCAAAACAAAGTGGGTTTGTGGTGACATGCTCCATTTTACAGAAAGTGCATTTACATTTCATCTGTTGCTATGGATTGAGTGCAATTCATTTAGGTCGAGTAGGTAAACTAAATTACTTAACCTCCAGGTCTAGTGGAATTTTAAAGAATTTGCAAGGCCTGATTCGTCTCGCTAATATCTTACTTCAGCTGTGCACAAAAATGCTGTATTGATGCTCATTTGCTATTTTGGATCCAAATAATTTCTGGTGACATTACAACATTGCTAATCAAATGGGTGAGTTTGCTAATCAAGAACTTTTTAATTAGCAAAGTCTGCTGATCAATTTATGAAAACTAATGTATGCCTTGCAGGGTGATGTGTGCATGCTGAAGCTAGCTAGTGGTTTTCTTAGACTGGGAGATGTGCGTTCGCTGATGCTACCTAGTGGATTGTTTAGGCAGAGTGATGTGCGCTCGCAGATGCTAGCTAGTGGTTGTTTAGACAAGGTGATATAAGCTCGCTGATGTTAGCTAGTGGTTTGTTTAGACAGGGTGATATATGATTGCTGATCTTAGCTAGTGTTTTTTTTATACAGGGTGATGTGCTTTCACTGATGCTAGCTAGTGGTTTGCTTAGACAGGATGATGTGTGCTTGCTGATGCTAGCTGATGATCTGCTTAGACAGGGTGAGCTACAAGCCCTCCCGTAAATTCAGTTCTTATGACTACCCACAAAGCACCACATCTCTGGCTGTTTTGAGAGCTTAGTCCTCCCACCCGAACAGGTCTATCATTAGCACTCATCGTCCCAGGTATGCAACAGATGTTCAAATGGACCCATGGCATGCAGGACACCCACACTCAGTCCTCTTCTGCGTAATGGAATTGTATCCCCAAACATATAATGCGAAAAGTGGAAACTACAATACGCGGTTTCCAAATACTGCTGGGTAAGAAACCAGGCAGTCCCGGACAGAGTGGGCAATTTTCCTAATTCCATGCGTAAGAAAATCATTTAGTCCTGTTTCTTCCTTGGAATTCTGGGCCTTGTATTATAGTCTTTTCCATTTAAAAAGTGGGACTAATAATTCCCGAATTCCAATATTAAAAACAGGACTGGATGACATTCTCATGCATGGAATTGGGAAACTTGAGAACTCTGGATCCCTATTAATCCGCCCCACACCTTAGATGAGGCCATTTGGCAGTTATGGATTATATACTTTCCCTTATATTGTACTGCAGTTATGTCGATTAACTAGACATAATGCACTAAACTCTGGTGCATGTGGCCCGCAGCACGCTGTTCAGTATGCATGTGCATCGCGACACAGGTCTGGGTTTTTGGTAGACCATTCTCTTGCATAGCATGTATGACATCAGTGCATGGCAGCGTCATGCAACAGTCCTAGAGGCAGAGAACCCCGAGTAGATCAGTGTAGTATGTCTACGGCAGCTAGGTGCTGTGTGTCCTCGTTACCAAGGCAACAGGCCCCATTCCTTGAGGGGGAGGCTAGTCCATTTCTGACTTTTACTTTACATTTAGGGACTTGCAGTCCTGGATTTCCACATTGGAAATCCATGATTACAAGTTCCAGAAAGCGAAGGAATAAAAAGCCCATCGTTTGCATCTCCTAAATGGAAGGTGGGGCATGTATGCATGTGTGGGTTTGGGGTGCACTGTGTCACTAGCTAATTCAGGCGTGTGAAGGATAACGTGCATAAACCTGGGGTGTCGTTAGTTAACGTGTGCTTAGGGGTCCCCAACTATCGGATGCAGGTGCCAGTTCTACATTTCCCTGCATCAAAATTGTGCTACAAGTGAAAACTGCATTACATGGTTCACCAAATAGTGCATTACGGCAGTCATTTAATAACATTATGCACTAACGCGGCCACCGGGACCATGCCAAGCATTATAAATGTTCCTGTTATATGTACACACCCATAGACTGAAAATACCAAGGGCCCGATTCATGTAATTTTTAGCGTGGTGTACAGTGACTTTGCACTGCCAACAAGCACCCTGATTCACAGAGCGGTGCAAAGTGTAATTTTGCAGTGCAAAATTACTTTGCACCACTTTTGCACAAGTGCAAAGCCATTTTGCACTGCAGAAATACACTTTGCACCGCTCTGTGAATCAGGGTGTTGGTTGGCAGTGCAAAGTCACTTTGCACTTTGCACCATGCCACAAGTTCCATGAATCGGCCCAAAATCTAAACACGAAGGGGCTGATTTACAGAAGTGTTTTATATTGGCGCAATCCCATTGAAAAAAGGTCGGTCAATCAGTCCCTTATTCAGAAAATTAAATTCTCCAACCATTTTCATTGCCCTTTCTACTTTCAATTCAGACAAAGTGCACCTGAGTTGCACCACGCATGATTTGTAGCCTCTATTTCCCACTCCCATTTCCTCTCATCTTCCGCTCGCTCCTTCTCTTTCCTCCAGCAGGGGGCACACCACACCACTCCACGTACAAGCCTTGGCGCTATGATAATACTACAGTGGTGATTTGGCTCAGCAGAAAAGACTATTAGCATAACCTAAAATGAGGAAAAGTGCGATAATTGTGCTCCATAAAAACATTTCCCCACAGCCAGTTTCTCCCCCCGTCGACCAAATGATTAGTCTGCAAATGCCTTGAAAACATAGCCTGGGAATGTGGGGCTGCAGGTAAAAGGCCCTATTGGGGCAGAGGCACACTACCCTTTGATGCAGACCTGATATTTGGCGAGGGCAGCGGGGTAACTCCTGCCACGTCTATGAATATGCTGAATACACAGGAAAGGGCACAGAGATGCAACGAGTTAGGGGGAGGGGATGTGATGGTGGGATTTTGGGGGGTGCTGACGAAATATCACTTTTTGCTCCTCCTATCTAAGCACATATAGTTTTCAGAAAATACTATATTAATACGTATCATACGTATCGTGCCAGGCTATTATGCAAGTCTATGCAAAAAAGGACAAGGATACTCGTCCTTGGCACTTAAGGGGTTAATATGGAACTAGAACCCAATCTGCGGCGAGAGAGTTGATACCGCAGGTGCAGCACAATGAGACTAGCATTGCTCTGCACGCGTGCGAGAGCTGAGCTAATGCGCCGATTAATAAAAAGGTGTGCAAGATTAAGAGAGTTGATGTTATTTGGTGCAAATTACTGGTGATTAATTGTTTGAAAAGCATTTAGGATAAATGATATCTGTATGGTTAAGATAGACACTTTTTGAACAATTGATATATTTTGTATCATAAAGTTTTTATAATGCTCAGTGGCATCCCTACAAATCAGTATGGGGGCAACACGGGGGGCACAAATACAACATGGTGGGGCGGGGTGGTGGAACATCAAATCCCCGTCAACAGGCCATACTGGTTTAAGTATACCTATATTTTACCAAACTGGTTACAAAAACATGACATTTAGCATGTTGAGAGTACGTTTAATGCAATACACAAAAAATGTAACTCATGTTGAACAGTTGAAAACATGCCATTGCACTAAGCAAGAGACTGCATTCTTTTAACGCAGGCAGACACTCCCAGCACTCTTCTAGGGATCCAGCCCACAGACTCCTCCCGGACTCTTACAAGCCGGTCAGGAGGACCAACGCCTCCACTAGGTTGTTTGTCCCCCCCTCAGTCTGGCTACAACCGAGCCATTAGTCCTCTCTTGGACCTCCCCTTCATCACCTGCCCAGCCGCAACGCCAGTCAAGCACCAAGTAACGCTCCAAGCATTACTTTTGGTGAGTGGTTTTGGTATCTGGAACTACACTGGATCTGTCAATATGTTTAGATATTCACTTCTTACCCTCCCAAGCACCCAGCTGCTTTTTTTTAACACATCGTTCATTCTTTTACTTGTCTTCTACGCAGAGTGACCTGACTCTCATGGCCCCAGAAGAAGGCTTCCATCACCTCAGCCGAAACGGCAGCAGCACCTATGCCCATACTCTCCCAGGTCATTTTTAAAGGCTGCACTGATATTTCTAACATTCTATTTAGACGTAGACCAACTACGAGGTCAGATTCTAGCCGGGCATAGGAGACCTTTAATCAAGGTCTCCCTCTCTTAACTCTCAATTATACTCTGTGTTCGCTGAATTCAGCTTCATGATGTTTTTCACCTACTTATGAGTTGTCTTCCAAATGTTTTAGCGTATTCATCACGCCTTGGAATGATCATGCTTGTGTACTGTACTTTGGGCACAACTGTGGTGAACACTAACTGTTTCACAACTATGCATATCACTAATTGTTCTCTATAAAAATCTTTTTTTATTTAATTGAAAAAAAGCCAAAGTATCAGCTAATTAATAGAAAGCTGTGGTACTACATATGAATGTTATGTGTTTTCATAAGTAGCTTGCTTTTGGTACAAATGGTGAATGCCCCATTTAGATAGGTATTCACAAGGATTCAAACAAACTTGCATTTAAACTGTCTTGCAAATATTTGAATTTTAGAGGGTAGGACTAACCCCCAGTTACAGACACTCCCAGCGCAGCTTCAAATAATGTGTAGTTAGAGGTGTTTTTTTTTTTTAGCAGAAGAGACATCACTTTCAGCTCAGCGTTAAATAATAGCCAGTCAAAAAGAATCAGTTTAATGGAAGAGATATCACTCATACCTCAGTTTCAAAGGATAGGGAAGGAGAGTCTGCTTAAGAGATGAAACTTCACATAAAGGTGCCGAGCACAAAGGGAAAGGAGACAACTGCTCCCTTGATTCTTAAGCAATGGTTGCAAGAATCTCAGTTTGCCACCGTAGAGTTGTTCCCAGTTTTCAGTTTCAGGCTGTATATCTCACCGGCGGCTGGTGAATTTGTTTATTGGAGGGACGCACATATTTTCCCCAAATATGCTATTGTGATGGAGCGTAGCGAGGAAACCTGAACCAATCAAAAGGTGTTGGGGGCTTCCCTTCCATCGCCCCCAAGATATGTTTTAAAATAATTCCTCAAAATGGTGCGTTTTACAGCAGACTTTTAGAAAAAAATTGGGTAAATTGCCAAACAGTTTTTGCAATTGTTTTTGTAGGGTGGCGCATGAAAGAAATCCAATCAATACAAGTCACCAACAGTGCAGGGGAGCATTTCCCCAACACATTTTCATGATGCCTTTGCACACAATATATTAAACATTAAAAAACATTTTCTCACTGGCTGCGCCCATACATTTCCATGCTAGCTGCACCAATATATGCCAGTATTCCAATATAAGTACATATTCATGTTTGCTTTGCACATAATGCCAGCAATGATGATACTATAAGAAAACATGTCCACGCTTGTTCTGCTAAAATATGGCAGTATCCCCACATAAGAACACACTTGAGTTGGCTTTACCATTAAAAATGCTATGTCACAGTATGCAAACATGTCCAAACTGGCTGCATGAAAATGCCAGTCTAGCCACGTAAACAGTTATTATGATTGTTTAATCAAATATGCCCAATACAAAATGTCATGCCACAGTAAAACTTGGCTAGACTGTCTGCACCAAAATGGCAGACTAGATACATTTTAGCACTTATCATGCTTGTTTTTATTGAAAAATGCCGAATACAAAATGGCATGTCAGAATAAGAAATGGCTAGACTGGCTGCATCAAAATGTCAGTCTACGCATGTGATAACACTTATGCTTTCTTTATGAAAAATGCTCAATACAAATTATGACACAGTAAGAAACGGCTAGATTGGAAGCATTCAAATTCAAGTTTATCTACAAAATAACACTTATCATGCTTGCTTCATCAAAGATGCCCAATGCCAAATGTCAAGCCACAGTAAGAAATGGCTACACTGGCTGCACCAAAATTTCAGTCTAGCCTCGTAATAACACTTATCATGCTTGCTTTATTGAAGATGCCCAATACAAAATATCATGCCACAGTAAGAAATAGTTAGACTGGATACATTAAAATGCCAGTCTAGCTAAACAATAGCACTTATCATGCTTGCTTTATCATAGGTGCCCAGTAAAAAAAGCCATGCCTGACCTCTGGGTCCCCAAGCACCTCGCACACACACTGTGATTGTGTTCATGTAAGGTGCTGGGAGGTTTAAGGGGCAGACATGGTATTTTTTACTAGGCATCTATAATAGAGTGTGGCCTTGCCAAAATCAGCTCCATGGCCCAGAACAAACACACATGCAGACACAATCACACAACCTTCATACGCAGCATGCACTCACTCATTCACGCACACCAATCATCATACACTCACTCATTACATACAACACAAGCATACACACATACATACATATTTAAATTACCATACCTTTTTCCCCGGTCCAGATGTTTTTTCACCAGCATTCCAGCTCCTGCGTAGCAAGATCAGGAACCAGGAAGCAAAGAGCGCTTCCTAGTTCGTTCACATGTGCGCAAGAGCCGGAGCACTGATGACAAAATGCCCTGCTCCATTTATATGTGAGAGGAGGCGCAGCAGCAGCCCCTTTGTCGCACATGCAAACATGCAGTTCCTCAGCCAGTGTGCCATGTAAGGTTGGGAAGCAAAATGCCCCCTCATTTGCATGGCTCATTGGATATGCGAGGCTGAGGAACAGCACTGTCAAACGGAAAACACATTTCACTTTGACAGTTCAAGCCAGCCGAGGAGCGCTCCCTCAGCTCCAAAAAGCAGCTGAGGGAGTGCTCAGTCTATACACTAGGCTGTCTCCTCCATTATGGGAAAGTGTGCCTATGGGTCGCTGCCCCCTCGTCCATTATGGAAAAGCTACCACTGGTATACCGTCAATGAATGTATGCACAGGGTCATTGTGGCCGGAGATTAAATACTGTTGACTTTGAAGTCATGTAAACGAACTTCACTGTTGGGAACGCAGTGATTTTGAACACATTAAGGGATCCATAGACATGCCCTACAGTAGAAGGCTAGAGTAACTGAGCATGTTGAGTGACCGTTGCTAAGATTTTATATACTTAAACTGGCTGTAAACCTTAGGACTTTTTGCAATTCCTTATAAAAAAAAACAAGTGCTATAAAAAGTGTTCGGCCATGGGATGGGTTTGGCAGGTAGCTTGCTTATTTTCAGGGTGAGCGTGGGGTAATTCTGCTCCATAGTGAAAATCAAAAGTTGCCACCCACGCACAGTTTAATGTCCCAATAACTGTTGTCAGTGCAGTAGAAGCATTTATTTGTGATTAAACAGTTTGACAAACATATAACCGCTTTAGAAATATTTCCTGTGATAAAACAAAAAGCACGGGATATTTTTGTGGCATTCTGACAAAAAAACATTTGAAAGAAAACTAGTGAATGTAAGTTTAATAAGCATGTTTCAGTTTGTAAATGTCTTTTTTTTTCTAGACAAGTGTAAGCAGCCCATTTGGAAACAATATGTGTCCAGCATTAGGACGCCCGATTTTAACAGTTTTGGCCCCCACCCCAGTGCTATTCATGGCCCATTAGTTTCTGTGGTGTCCCTTTCTGGCCGGAAGAAAGAACACAGGCTCAGCAAATAAAACCTGCAAACACACGAATGAGGGGCTGATTGAAGGAGCACCTTTAAGGGGCCTGGAAAGGGTTATTTGCCAGAGGGGGTGGGGAGTGAGGTAGGCAGGCCACTAATCGGGGAGGGGGCAAATCACCCAATAAGGGAGGGGGGGGTGTTTGCCCCCCTCTTGGGACACCTAGGAAAATGCCGATAGTGAAATTGAATATCATATGTTCTTTTGATGATAGAAGCTGCTTGTTAATGCCTTGGAAACTTTGAGCCAGTGCTGTATTAATACGAGGCATGTTGGAGCGCATGCATTTGTCATACGGGCGTGGTCGTGTTTTAATAAATGAGACAGGATTTTATGATTAAAAGACTACACCCAGGAAATGTTTAATGGAGCAGAAATTAGTATCAACTCGCTAGTAATGCAGTTTAGACGTTTGCTAGTGGGGAAAACAAAGAATTACTTCCTTCCACATTTGGAAGCCAAACATCAACGTAGTGTGCACCCCCACTTGGTCGGTGTGATCTATGATAGCGAGAGAAAACAATGCTGACAGAGGGAGGTCAGGTGGTTCCATCTGACGGCACTACACATTCCCACCCAGGGCTCTTGTTCAGCTTCCTACTAAAATCTAGTCTCGGGCAACTTCAATTGAGCAGATTGGACTTTGGCACCTGATGCTGAAGACCCACTGAAGGGAAGGCCAGGGCTGGCATCTCCCAGTGACGTGGGGTCAACTGGCCGAGCACACTTGGGGAGTGTGGGGGGTTACTGAGGCTGAAGCACCCAATCACTGGAACCCCAGGGCTGGAAACACCCCTCAGGGTAGGCAAGCTGCTCCGTTTGAAGCACATTGGTCGCTTTGAAGAGTTTTATTTTCACATTAAGAAATGCCTTTTAAACATTGCTTTCTTGCCTCAAACTATAATAAATGAATGTGCAGTCTGAGCTTAACTCCACTCTACAAAGCAGTTCTGTGCATTTACATTGTTAGGCATTTGTATTGACGCATTTGCATCTGTGGTTTTGCATACATTTCTTAAATGGGGTGGCAATCCTTCACCCCGCTCCTCTTCCCGTGTTCATTTTTCTATACCCCCTTACTTATTTTTTTGCTTGTTTTTCTTGTTCCTTGAAAAAATAGCCAAACGAATCTAAATAAAATGATGCAACTATAGTGTTGTAAACACATCACTAACAAAATTGCAAATAAAATGTTAGCTAATTGTCACTGTGTTTTCACAGGCACAGACCCCACAGCACAGGGAGTACCAGAATCATTCACAATCAGACCTGGGATCACTATTTCCACTATAAACTAAATCTACAATCATTGTGCACACATTTTCCTTATCCAAACATCCTTCTGTTTTGGTCCCAAACTTATCTTGTTTTGTATTGTGCCTGGTTGGCCTTCTCATTTGTGAAGGCACTACGTGTCTTTAATATAGCTTGTACTTGCATATACAGCACCCCAGCTTCCTTGCGTTGCGATAAACAATAGACTGCTTTCTTGGCAATGTTATGTTATGTAATCTTGCATTGGTATAGCACCCCTGCCATAAGTTACTGTGTCAAAGCGCTTTTTGAAGAGGCGAAGGAAGAGTGTGATAGAACAGACAGAAGTGGTAGGGTGGAGCAATGTTGGGTAGATAGTTGGGGGGGGTAGGGGGTAGATAAGATGCTCAGGAAGGCATTGGAAGGAAAGAAGGAGGAGCTAGGAGTACCATTGGCCCACATTTATAGTGGGACTCAGCTGTATTCTTTGGGGTGCAATTCTGAAATGTGAGACAGCTGGAGATCGGTGTTCGCCACGCCAGGGGGTATGTCTGGAATGTACTCATCTCGTGGTGAGCCAAGACATGTTGAAGCCATGCCCAAGAAGACAGACGGCCAAGCCCTTCTGCTTCCTTTCTTTTCTAAGCCCCCAATAAACATTTGTCAGAAATCCGAACTTGCCAAGTTGGAAAGAAGCTCCATGAAATACGAGCAAAGACTATCCTTGCATTTTTGGTATTCCTCACTTATGACATGATCACCAAAAATCAATGCATTCCATGTAGACGCTGTTGGTCCATTCAAGCAAGTTCTTCTATTGTTCTCATGCCATACAGGGTTCAGGCATTTAATTCTTATGTATTTATGTTTGGTTTTGATATAGTTCCGACGTGTTGCCTTCTAGCCAATTTGCAACACTAATCCTAGACATTGAAGGGCCAAATCGGAGTTCCACGTAAAATAAGAAAATTGTCATTTTTGGGGGGATCAATGCTTTTCTTTTTTGCTCCATATTATGTGCCTATATTTATATAAATCAGTGGTCTGCCACCTATGGCTCTCCAGATATTTGGGACTACGACTCCCATAGTCCCGCACTGTTGACTTAACTAGCTAGGTCTGATGGGATTTGTAGCCAAAAACACCTGGATGGCCAAACGTTGCAGGCCCCTGATATAGATACAGAAAAAGGGGAAAATAGGTAAAGTGCCGGTCTATCACGGAATGACACTTTTCTTATTTCACATGGAGCTCAGAATCAGATGAGGGAGTTGATTTCCCACGTCTCTCCACGCCCAATATGTATTAAAAAGAGTGCACTTAAAAAGGTGGCGAGTCAAAGCGGATTTCTAAAAACAGAACAGTTGCTGTTAACCCAGACTGGAAGTTTCAGGGGTAACCCGGCCCCCCCTGTTCATCCCTTGACTCCCCAGCACAGGTCAGAATTCAGCCATGTCAAGGTCAGCGCCAAGAGGTCGTGTAAATGAACATGCGCTTCACAAATCTCACCTAACATAAAATGGCGAATAACACACTCTTGCATTATGGGCATGGCTGCAGCTGGGGTGCATTTTCGAAGTGAGGGCTTGGCTCGGCTTCAGGGGCTCTAGAGTTACAAATAAGAACGATAGGCAAGATGAATGCCTGGAGGCACAGGCTTTGACACCACGCCTGAAAGAATGGGTACCCTCTACTGAGTAAAGCTTTGTCCCCACTGTGGAATTCAGGTTTAGCAGACGACCCCCATGTCACAGGGCACATCAAATATCGAGCCTGCGCTTCTGTTTAATAACCTAATGCATTCTGGCAGCTGTAGTCTTCATTCACTTCAATTGAACCAATTCTTCTAAAGTACGAGGACTGGGACCCTGATGACGCAGATTCGTCATTTGGTAACCCCAGGAAACGGAGACGCCTGGTTTGCTTAGTTGATGCAGGTCACGTGGTTGCCCCCCCCGTGCTGCTCATGGACGGGCTCGTGTGAGCTCTTTAGTCATGCGGAGAAGCCGGGCCATTCCTTCTCGTGGAGATGTTTTTCTCCGTCTAGTTGTAAAGCGTTCCTGCGCCGTCAGGAAGCCCCTGATCCAGCGATGGCGTCCGTCAGAGAGACTCATGTGCAGGGCTCCCTGTGGGCCACTTGTCTATTGGTGAATTATATAGCACCCATAGCGGCAAGCTGCTTCGTGACTCCGGGGTAGGGAAGGTGGGGCAGGCTGAGGACGAGCTTTCGAGTTTCATCATCAGTGAGTAGTAGTACAGTAAACCGGCCATTATATAGGGTAGGGTAGTGAAGGGTATGTTAGAGGGGGGTTGGGAGGGAAAGGCTAGTCAGCCATTCCCAGTGGTTTTTTACCTATCAAGCAAGCTACGTGCCCGTAGCCAGGGGAGCCGACTTGTACATTTCCGGGTTGGGGGGAGGGAGGCGGTGGGGGGGCCAAATACAGGAAGTGACATCACTGGCAGTTATATGACCACAAATTTGCATGTAGTCGCCCACCTGTTGCAAAGGCGCGCGGGGGGGGGGGGTGGGGGCGCGCGCAGAACTGTGGAAACATTGGCTAGCATGCACTGCATATACTAAAGTCAAGTAAGATGGAGATTTAAGCCATCGAGTTGTATTCCAGTAAGACATCACTGCCCCGACTCCACCACTCTATAATCGTCCAGGTTGTAGTAGCCCTCCCTCAAAAGGCAGAGCAACACAACTAGGATGGGAGAATGAAATGCTTGCTAAACAGAAGGTACAGCTACAAGGTGGAGTACCACCACCACCACCCAAAAAAAGTTCCCAATTCAAGAGAAACGAGAAGTAAAGATGTTTCCCGATTAAAAACTACCAAGCAAGACGTGTGTGGTGCCATAGTTCAGTAAAACATCAACAATTAAAACTTAAAATAGTGCTGATGTAGATTGGCCAGCCACAAGTGACATTTGCTACGATGTTACCTCTGGGTAATCAGATAGAGTTAGGGATGTAGCTTAATCTTAAGCCTTTCAGTGGACACATCAGATGGTCTGCTGAAGTATAATGCAATCCTCGCTGAAGTATAATGCAATCAAGTGTGGTTTCAGACTTGGGGGGGAAGAGCGTTAACTGCTTTTAACATTGTAGTTTAGCAGAAATTCTGGTAAAGTTGTGTACAATGTTAAAAAAGCAGTTACCCATGCTCACCCTGCACCCAAGTGATGTTTGGGACTGACAGAAGCACTCGCGTCTAAATGTTGTAGCCATGGTTGTCTCCATGTTTTAAAAACTCCCACTTTCCTGGTTTTCAACATTCATTTGAAACACCCCTTATTCAAAAAATGAAGGTGTCAGTAAAAAAAGTACACCCCACTTATTCTTAATAACGTCTTACTTTCCAAGAAACGAGCATACACCTCATTTGTCAGGGACTGCTATTAGAGGCCCTGGCAGGGCCGGGTCTATCACTAGGCAAGGTTAGGCGCTTGCCTATATGTTGGAAATGTTAGAGCTGCTAAATGCTTTTTTTAACACCCCCACACTACTGCCTTGCCTGGTGATAGCACAGGTCCTGTTGTTAGTTACTGTCTGCAGTAAGGCTGGCTGCAGCAGCAGACCAGGTGGTGCAGTGAAGGTTGGGACTTGGGGCCGGGTCAGGGTCACAATGGGTGAATGGGCGTGGTGGCAGCGCTGGCACCTGTGCAATGTGCATTAGCACGCCACCAAGCACCACAAGTGCCCCCTTGACCGATCCGATCGTGAACTCAATGGTATGAATGCTGCAGTGCAGTGCGACGACCACGACGCCGGAGTCAGGACAGGTGAGGAGGACCCCTGGACCGATGTGCCGTGCCGACTACACTGCCAACCAAGTAAGTAGATGTACCAGTGCGCAAACCCACGTTAAACGTGCTTCCTTACTTGCAGAACACACATGCTGAAAAACTGCAGTGAAGGGCTTTGTGGCGGCTCAAGAATGGGTTCCACATCAAGCCCCAATCAGACTATTCAAATCAACAAAGCCAGAGTCAGTGCCTGCGAGATATCTCAGCAAGATTGGGGGTGGGGGACTGGGGTGTGGTTGCTGAAGATGGCAGTGGGTCGGTGACGAGCAGCGTCGTCGCCAGCGAGACGAGGCCCAGTGCCAGGCTCAGTGCCGTCACCCGTCTCTGGGGCTCCATGGCTGGGGGCGCAGGGCATCAGGGGCTGAGAGCGGAACTACTGTGGGTGGCAGTGGCCAGCATGGAGCCTACGCCCCCCCCTGCAGACTGCAGTCCTCACTCAGTGTGGGGGGCTGTACCGCTTGCTTCCCAGGAGCGAGCGCTCCAGGTCCGCCTAAACCACAGTACTTCCATATGTGGCTCAAAGGCTCTGTCAACCTGTGGTAACATAATATTGCCTGAGCTTTACAAAATGTCATGTCATGTCATGAGGGTCCGTCTGAAGTCTCCCAAAAAGTGCAACTCTTGGTACGACTCCGATCGGGCAGCCCTAAAACGCAAGTGTAGGGCAGCTTAGCGGAAATGGAATTTGTCGGGCGAATCCTCTGACAAACTGGCCTGCCGCCTCCTTCAAAGGTGATATCGAATCTGCATCCGCCCCAAGAAAAGAGCCTTTATTCAAGCCTGCATCTCCGTGGTATCAAGCAACACCGCCAACCTTTTCAGTCTGTAAGGAACTGACCAATTCTGAAGCAGCCTCTTCTTCTGTCACACCCACCCAGGACCTTTGCTCGGCCCTGGCTGCACACTTCATCACAAAAACTGAAAACATCCTTTCCTCCCTCCCTTCCACACCACAACATACACCTACACTGGAGCCTCTTTTGCCCCCCCACCACTTCCCCTCTCTTCCCTCTCACCCATCTCACCCGCTGAGGTCGCCAGACAAGTCCGGTCCATGAAGGCCTCATCCAAACAGGTCGCCCCTGCCCCTCCAAAACCATTATGGACGACATTGACTCCCTCGCCCGAGCCTTGGCTGATCTCTGCAATCTCTCCTTTTCCACTGAGTTTTCCCAACGGCTCTTAAGCACTCCCTTGTGCACCCTCTGCTCAAGAAACCCTCTGTCAACCCCTCCATTCTGGCAAACTACCGCCCGATCTCTATCATTCCTTTCCTGGGCAAACTCCTGGAGAAGTTGGCTATCTCTCAGCTGACCCTCCACACTGAATCTTTTGGGTGCTTCCACGACCATCAGTCTGTTTTAGAGTATCCAGAGGCACGGAAACTGCTCTTCTGACGCCCTGGTACTCGCACCATTTTGCACCTGCTACAATCAAAGGCCAGTTAATACCACTATGGCTGTGCCTGGCAAGTGCCTTTCCCCTGCCCGCACTAAAGCCCAAACGGTTGGCATTGCCAATGCTTGTTTGAGGTTACTGTAGACGGATGAAGAGAGAATTAAAGTGTGCAAAATAAAAAACGGCATTCACCGAAATATTCCACATTGCGAACACTTGGGCAGTTCCACACCACTGCTGCCGCCCAGGCCCGTTTCTTGGCCCGGGCGAGGCGGGCAGCTGCCCGGGGCGCAATTGCCCCGGTCCCTGCCCCTGGTTGGCGGGGTTCACATGTCTGGGTTTGTGGCGGCGATTGCTGAGGGCAGAGAGTTCGGCAGCGCCGTAGCATGTTCTGGCGCTGCCTCTTCTGACTGTAATGTCACGTAGTACATAAGTACTACGTGACATTACGGAAGTCAGAGCAGGCTCCCAGCCCACCCCCTCCCTTGACTTTCACGCCACTTGGGGTGGGGGTGGGCTGGGGCATAAAAAGGTGCCTTTCCTGATGGCTGCCCACCTTTGCTGCTAGCTGTATCCTGTGCTCCAGACGGCTGCTGTCCTTTGTGCATTCCTGGCTTCCCGGTGTTGGACCCTGCGATTAGAAGACTTCACTACTTTCCTTGCAGCATTCCTCGCAGAAACATTTCTTTGCAGCTCGGGCTTGTTTGTGTGCACGGTGCACCGCTTCATCAGAAAGAATGTAGGTGCCATGTTTATTTTATTATGCTTTGTTCTTCTAAGTCCTTGACCCCTTTGTCTGTGTTTTCCCTGTCGGAGCCGTACTATGCATGATTGCTCTCGTGTGCGTGTACTAAGTGTGTGTTTGTGTCAGCATGAAAGTATGAGAGTGTGTGTTTTCACTGGTCCCCTTTTCCCACTGTGTGCCCCCACTGTGCCCCCACTGTGCCCCAATGTGTGCCCCCACTGGTCCCCTGCCCCCACTGGTCCCCGTGTCCCACTGTTGTGCCCCCACTGGTCCCTGTGTCTCAATGTGTGCCCCCACTGGTCCCTGTGTCACGATGTGTGCCCCCACTGGTCCCTGTGTCACAATGTGTGCCCCCACTGGTCCCCGTGTCCCAATGTTGTGCCCCCACTGGTCCCCGTGTCCCACTATTGTGCCCCCACTGGTCCCTGTGTCTCAATGTGTGCCCCCACTGGTCCCTGTGTCTCAATGTTGTACCCCCACTGGTCCCCGTGTCCCAATGTTGTGCCCCCACTGGTCCCTGTGTCCCAATGTTGTGCCCCCACTGGTCCTCGTGTCCCAATGTGTGCCCCCAATGGTCCCCTACCCCCACTGGTCCCCGTGTCCCACTGTTGTGCCCCCACTGGTCCTTGTGTCCCACTGTTGTGCCCCCACTGGTCCCTGTGTCCCAATGTGTGCCCCCACTGGTCCCCGTGTCCCAATGTTGTGCAGTGTTATGTTGAGTTTGGGAATGGCGCGCGGGGTGCGGTGGGAGTGGGGTGCGGTGGGAGTGGGGCGCGAGGTGGGGGGGCACATTCCTAGTGTTTCACCCTGGGCACCAAATGGGCTAGAAACTACCCTGCTGCCACCACCCATAGTGTGACAGAGGCCGGTCCTTTGTGGGGCCTCAGGCTCCATTAGGAGCCCATTCATGAAGAAAATAAAAAGCACACACCTTCTTTTGTCTTCATAAATAGGCTGTTAATGGAGCCCCAGGCCTCACAAAGGCCCGGCCCCTGTCGCACTAAGCATGTGTGGCAGGGGCCGTGGATCGGGCTGCTGCTTGTTGATGAAGCAACAGCCCGATCCTTTGGTAATTTATCCTCTTTTTTTTTTCTTTTCAAACTGTGGATGCGCGCCCCCCTGGGCATGAGGCTGCGGCCCACCAGAGGGGCGTGCCCCACAGTTTGAATACTGCTGCCCTAAGCCCTCCCCTCCAGGACCATACACCAATATGAGTCCTAGAGGGGAGGGCTTAATCGGACATGTTCGCACTTTTACCCGGCCGGAGAGAAGTGATGCAGTATCGATGGAAAGGGCCATCGATGCTGCATCACTTCTCTCTGGTCGGGGGGGAGGGGCACAGCCCCGACTTGATTTTTCCCGGGGGGACTTGGGCCCTGGAGCCTCCCCGTACTCGGCGCCCCTGCCCGTAGCGATAATTAGTTGCCTTGTTCATTTAATTATATTTACCCCTTTGATTGACCAATTAGCTCACACCATCAGCGTCTTGGGCGCTGTGAATGCTGGTTATAAAAACAAGTTTTAGCTGGGAGTCTGCGGGACTTGGGGCTGAGGAGGGTACTGGACTCACTACCCCCACCTCAAATTAAGAGATGTGTATGATGGATATATACAGTGGCATCAAAAGAAATCAGTATTAAGGGGGACAAACTGGTGCACAGAAATAGAACAAGGCGGGCTGTGCTGGTGGCACATCAAATAAGGGTCAACAGGCCAAACTGGTTTAAGTATAACTATATTTTACCAAGCTAGTTAAAATGATGTGACACTAAGCATGTTCAGAGTAGGACGTCACTTCCAGCTCAGCTTTAAATAATAGCCAGTCATAAAGAGCCATTATAACAAAAAGAGATATCGCTCATACCTCAGTTTCAAATAATAGTCAAGGACAGTCTGTTTGACAGGTGAAATATCACGTAAAGGTGATGAATACAAGGGGAGGCAACTGCTCCCTTGGTTCTTTAGCAATGGTTGCAGGAATCTCACGTTGCCGCCTGTGGTGAGTCGGAAGAAGGACAGAGACAGAGACTAATATCTTACATTCAAGGACTTTTATTGAACAAAATAAATGATGTAAACTCCTGACTATCCCTAAATTATGGGTTTTCCCTACCTAACACCAACTAACTCGGGGGCTATTCAGTCAGTGGCCCTCATTACGATACCGGCGCTAAACCATGGCGCTATTAGCACCATGGTTGGTGCCGGTATCGTAACGTGTCCGCCATGGTGAAATGGGGAAATACTGCCCCATTCCAAGGTTGGCGGGGCGGTATTTCCCCATTTCCCCATGGCCCTTCCCCATTCCCATTTTTGCCCCATAGTGCATAATGGGAATGGAGAAGGCGCTAATTATGGTACCGCAAATTGCGGTACCGTAATTAGCACCAAGGTCCCTTTGCGGGTCCCTACTTTAACGGCTG
Organism: Ambystoma mexicanum; assembly: GCF_040938575.1. Classification (NCBI taxonomy): domain Eukaryota; kingdom Metazoa; phylum Chordata; class Amphibia; order Caudata; family Ambystomatidae; genus Ambystoma; species Ambystoma mexicanum. Next base: position 279,110,752 of record NC_090937.1, read on the forward strand.
GTCTACACCAGCTGTTAAGGTCGGTTCCCACAAAGGGACCTCGTAATTAGGCGCTAAGTGGTTAACGGCACTGCAGCCTTTTACGGCGCTCTTAACCACTTAGCGCCGGGGTCGTAATGACCCCCAGTGAGTACAAAAGAAAAATCTATCCTCTGTCCAAAGCTATCTATTCTGTCCCTACCACTAAAATAACTAAGGCACAGGAGAATGTCCCCCTTCTGTGGCCTGTTTTTCAGCACAGTCACTTTAGTAACTTAATCGTAGGTAGCTCTTGGCAACTACTTTGACCAGTCATACAGTTCAGTTTCTCAATCGTGTCCTGGACATCTTGTTGTCCACTTCTGAGGTTATTGTTCTCTCTCTCTTTGTTTATTACAATTTATGCTTTTTCTCTACACAATGTCCACTCTCCCTGCCTGGGCGAATTAGAAAGATTGTCAAAAGAATTCTCATGTTCCTCTTTCACTTGTTTGTTACTTGGACGAGTATGAAGATTCCAAAAAGGATTCTGGCTTGTCTTCACTTCTTTGGTCTTGCTCGGACGAGTATGAATGTTCCAGTCATGATTCTCACTCCTTTCCCCTTCTTTAGTCTTACTGGGACGAGTATGATTGTTCCAGTAATGATTCACGCTTTTCGCCACCGCTTTGGATTTACTGGGAAGAGAATGAGGGTACCAGTAATGATTCTCACTTCTCTCCTTATTGGTACAAGTATCAGGGTTCAAATAATAACTCTTAGTGCTCTCTATTATTTCGTCTTTACTGAGACGAATATGAATGTTCTTATATGACTTCCTACTCTGTTGTTTGAGTACTTTGCATTACTCCAACAATCTTCTTCTTCCCAGTACTACATTCATATTGCTTCTCATGTTGATTTAAGATTTCTACACCACAGTAACAAACGATAACTTGTTCTTCATGTCCTCTTAGGGTAGAAGTTGTTGATGGTGGGCTGTGGGTGAGTATCTTAGGGAGTTCCTCTTAGAAAAGGGAGTCCTTGTCCTCAAGTGGGGATTCTATCCCGGTGAGTTTCCGCTTGCCTCTATCCCTTGGGAGAGTAACATGCAGCAAGCACACCTCTCTAGCCTCAGATAGAAGGCTCCTGCCGGGGGAGAAGTAAATGAATCCCACGATTCTTCACACCCTGTAGAATTGTTTACCATTTTCAGTTTCTGGCTATACATCCCAGTGGCGGTTGGTGAATTCTTTTAATTGGAGGGGCGTAAATATTTCCCCAAAATATGCCAGTGTGATGGAGTGTAGCAAAGGAGCCAGAACCAACCAAGAGCTGTTGGAGGGCTTCCCCTCCCCTCACCCACAAGAATATTTTTTAAAATAATGGCTTAAAATGGTGCATTTGACAGCTATTTTTTTTGGAAAAGTTGGGTAAAATGCCAAACAGTTTGCAATTGTTTTTTTTGGGTAACTCCAATAGATGCAAGTCACCAACAGTGCAGAGGAGGAATACGCCAACACACCTTCATGATGCCTTTGCCCACAATATATGTAATTATAAAAACATTTTCAAGCATACATTTCCATGCTAGCTGCACCAGTATATGCCAGTATTCACATATAAACACATACTCATGTTTGCTTTGTGTATAATGTGAGTAATGATACTACAAGAAAACATGTCCATGCTTTATGGTAAAAATATGGTAGTATCCCCATGTAAGAACATACTCCAGTTGGCTTTGCCATTAAGAATGTCATGCCACAGTATGAAAACATGTCCAAACTGGCTGCATCAAAATGCCAGTCTACATACCTAAAAACACTTATCATGATTGCTTTATCAAAGATGCCCAATACAAAATGACATACCAAAATAAGAAATGGCTAGACCAGTTGCACCAAAATACCAGTTAAGGCACGTAATAACACATAGGCTTACTTTGTCAAAGATGCTCAATAAAAAATATCGTGCCACAGTGATAAGTGGCTAGACTGGGTGCATTTAAAGGCCAGTTTAGCTACATAATAACCCTTATCATGCTTGCTTTTAGGGGTGTACTGAATTTTCAGCTTCGAGTAAGTATTCGGTCGAATTTTAGAGGAAAATCAGCTATTCGCCTTTGGCCGAATACTTATGTTTTGGTATGCCAGAGGACTGGGGGTTCGCACCAAAGGTTTAGCAGAGTACCCAGGGCCCATCAAACCCTCCCATGGCAACGACAGAGGACTCAGCCATGGGGCAAGTTAGAACTGTCTTTTATTCACCAAACAGACAGGGATCATACAGGAAATCCACAAATCTCCAGCAATCACAGCGCCTGAGCCTATGTCACAAGCTTTTATCGCATAATGACACCACAGTTCCTAAACCTTCCCCAAAAAACCTAAGAAGCAAACCCATTGGGTAGCTCAGGTAATTCCACCTATAGATATACCCTATATGGTTTGTTGGATTGGTCTTCCCATGTCAGGTGGGTTCACCTGAGACGTCCCCAACAAACTATCTATTACATTGTTGCAGGGTCACAAGATGATCATTGGTCCTTGCTCCATTGCACACCACCCCAGGAATTGAGTGTCCTGAGTGGCTGGAGCGGGTCTGCTCAGGCCTGGGACCCTGTTCTGTTCACAGCACTCAGTGTACCTTTTCAAGATAATGAGAAAGACTGTGTGTCCCCATTGTGGCCACTGATATAGCCACCTAGCTTGGGAGGGTGCCTGCCGGTTGTAATGTTTGGTGGACAACACATGTATTGATTCGGTCTGTCTTGCTGGGAACGGCTCTGCTTCTCACCATGAGTATAAGGCCATTGTTTGGCTTGGCTGAGTCATGTGGGTGAGGACTGCAAAACTGAGCTTTCGGTCTGCAATTAGTGAGGATTTATTCTGTTACTTTGCAGATGGCTTCCTGCCCCGGGAGCCAGGAATGTTCCACCCGCCCTTGTCCTTAGCTGCGAGCGCTGACTCTGGGCTTCACGCTGCAGAGTCTGCATCCATTCATCCATTATTCTGAGGCCTGTGGCTTCATGTGAATTTACTACAGTCATTCTATGGTTTCCCTATGTAGTGTATTATTTTCCTTAGGGGTTAGTAATACTCAAGCCCTTTCAGGTTCTCTATACGTTCCTGTAGCTCCATATGGTTAGTTGTAATATGCGGCTGCAAGCTTGCTCTGTGTGAACTTTACTTTTCTTGGTTTCTTTCTTTGGCTAACGAAAGGGGAAGAGTTCTGACAGTATGTATATGTATCTGCCCTCTATCTATAGAACGGTGTGTGCATGTTCTTTGTGTATGGATGTGTGTGTCTGCGTAACTTCGTGCAGGCATTTCAGTTTACTTCATGACTAACACTCCTATGTCATGTTGTCACTAATGATGTCAGCACAGCTGGACATTTGTCATTGGTCAACCTGGTCCAGTGATGGGGCACCCGTATCCGCAAAGACATTGGCTGCATAGGGTTTGAACGGTTGTCAAAGAGAGTGTCTGCTCACATACATGGAATGCACCGGTCCACTTGGGGATTGGCCAAAAATCCACTGGCATCTTTCGTTTCTCATCCTTTGCGCTGACATGTGCATAGGGGACATGAGGGCCATTCCAGGAACCCTCTTTTGAGTCTCCCCTCTGGTCAACCTGTCGACCACTTCTCCAAACCTGTTCACCTTTGCCCCTGGGAGCCAAATCTTTGTCACTCCTCCAAGGTGTCCATAAAACCTTGCATGCTCATCCAAACTCCATGTCACGTAACAGCAGTCTCCTTCTACGTTGCACCACACCCATTTCCCCCAATATTCATTGTAGTCGTTGGGATCCTCGAACACTACTCCGGTCAGGAACAGTGGACACCCTGTTATTTGCTTCCGTAGGGTATCTTGAGCTTCTATTATCTTGTCTTCCTCAGAAGTTGTTTTTACTAATACTTTAATTCCTACATTGTGCTCTGTTGTTTTCCAGCATTGTGTGATGCATAGCCTGATCACACACAGTGTCAGTAAAATTAGAACTAATGCTGCCAGCAACACTTTCAGTCTGTTGGCCATCGATGTAGGTATCCATGAGAAAATGTATGACAGCCAATCTCCATCGTCTTTGGCCCCTTTCACTTCTTTTTCTATTTTGGCATGCGTTTGCAACAATCTGGTAACTGCTTCAGTTACTGTCCTGTTAGCTTCATCGTTTGCTGGGACGAACTTGCAGCAAGAAGATCCGATCTTGGCACCAGCTCCTCCTTCCATTGCTGTGAGAAGATCCAGAACATTACCTGTTCTAGAGGGCCATCAACCTTACTGCTCAGAGCTCTTCTTTTATGAGGTTGAAGCTGTTGACAGTTGAGTTTATTGTTTGCATCAGCTCCCATCTCATAATTTGGAGCCATTTTGCCTTTGTGTATGTCTGTACTGCAGGAACGACTGACACGAAGAACATTTCTGTTCTGCTGAACAATTGGTGCTCAGGTGGTATGTTGTCCAGAGAGTCTTCCGATGCTGATGACATATAGTTTCCTCTCTTAACCTTAGTTAGTTCTGCAGATTTCTTCTTCCTTTTGTTAGAGTCCATTTTGGAAAAGTCATCCATTTTGATTTCCTTTTGTGATACTACTAATACTGATGTGTTGATGTGCACTAGTGAGCACGCCACTGCCCAGTTGGGTGGCAACTTCTTGTACGCCCAATAGTGATCCATTAATACTGCCGGTCAAATTTCATGCCTAGAGCTTTTACCGTCTGCTTGCATATTTGTTTTCTCCAATCTTGGTGCTCTGTCATTCTGGAAACATAATGCTACCCCTTTAAGTGGTATTTTGGGCATGAGCCCAGCTTAATTGTCTACCCATGATAGTAGCTTTGCACTTGCTTGCCATTCCTTCAGGCATTTGTCATTTTCTTCTTGCCCACTACTACTCCTTCTTTCCATCCTTCGGCTGTGTATACTTGACCATATACAAGCATCTGTGGTCTTTCTCAGCATCCTGGTTCTCCTCCTATTTCTATTGGTCCTTTCTTAGGGCATGGTATTTCTTTCAATGTTATTGTTTTTTTGTCCCCTTTCTGTGGGCCGTCAGTGATATATTGTATAGCCTGGTCTTTTTTCCAATAACTGTCCATCATGTCTAGTTTTTTTTTATAGTTGTCTTCATAGGGACATGTTGCCTTGGACATCCATCTTAAGGTTGCTGTTTTCCCTTGGAATCTCTCTCAGTGGTATACATTGATAGGTACATTAGGCACTGTGCTCTTACTGCTGGTTCTTCAGATGCCACAAACGTTCTGGAGGCACTCATGGCATAGAGGATGAGAGAGCAGACATAGCAGCTCTCCCCAGTGGTCTGTTTACCTACTTTGGTCTTGTGCTTGTACCACATGTTATTGGATACTCGAGCAGTATCAGTGAGATAGGAATTGACCCCTCCTACATCTGTATCAACACTGCATCTACCTCTGCTTATTGGTCTGGCAGTGCTTACCTCCCGACCACACTTGGTAGCCACACCTGCCAGAATTAGGGTTGTGTTAGTAGGGATCACAGCTTAATTTTCTATAACAAAAGACATTCGCCAAAAAATAAGGGCAAAAATACCAAGTGAAAAGAAGACACAAGTCAGCATTATCACAATTTTAATAATGGCATTCATTACGTATTCTACTTCGGAACCCTGTGTAGCCTTGAAGATATTGTTGAACCACCCGAAATGCGCTAAAAATGCATTATTTTGTTGTTAGCACTTATTATTTTAAGCTCAGTGGTCGCGATGTTGTTCAACTGCAATAAGAAATAACTGTTCCCACACAATACGTATTCTGGGGTCACGAAGAACTTCAAGTATGGATGGATTTCCTCGATGGAGTTGTGGGTACGTTTGGGATGGATAGGCCAGGAAGACAAAGAAAAATAAACTAGGTGAGGGTCTTCTTACTTGGTTAGTGTAACGCTCACCTGATTCCCGCAGAGGCGCCGGTCTTGACTGGGTGAATGCCGTATCTTCAAAGGTGATGTGTAACACACGGTTGGCTCTTTGGGCTGGACCTCTGTGCACTGTATGTCTGACTCGAAGAGTAAGGTGTCTGCAGATAGAAAATATGGGATTAATGAACTGGGGTTATTGGGTGCCTCTCTCCTCTTCCCTTTCTCTTCTCCTGTAGAACCCCAAAGGTTAACGCCCTCACCTTAGGTAAGTGAACGCCGAGCTCTCCATCTGCCTCGGGGCAGGGTGCCGTAACCAGTTTCTTCACTGGATAAGGGTGCAGGCCTCTTGACCTCAGAGGACTGCTGTCCGTCGTTAACTGCACGAACGGTAAGTTCTGGGCACTTCAAATGTCTTAAAAGTCTTTTGTAATGATATCTCTTGTTTTGCAGGGTTCCGGCGATGGCGGATGGCGGGCTGATGAGAGTTGAGGATCGAACCCGCGTGAGGAATAGAAGCGCCTGGAAGCACATAAGTAAGCGCTTGTAGCCTGCTTCACGATGCGCACTAACTGTCCCTTTTATCTTGCAGGTACAAGTTCGGAGCTTTAGAGAAGCTGAAGGGTGCTGGAATACCCACTGGATTTGGCGTGGGAAGGAGTAATGGCACGTGAGTAATAAAGTTGCCCAATGTCTTTAAACGCACCTTCTTTTGTCTTTCAGATGCGGGATGCTGCGCCGAAGGCCTCCGGAGCGTGCAAAGAGCTGGTAAGCTTTTGTCTTTCAGATGCCGGAATGCAGTGCGAAGACCTCCGGAGCATGCGAAGAGTAGGTAAGCCTTTGTCTTTCAGATGCCGGAATGCAGCGCGAGGCGTTGGTGACAGCCGATGGGCCAGGTAAGAGATGCGCTGCCACTGAAGACCATAGGGTTAACCTGTTCTTTCTTTGTCTTTACAGGTGCTGCTGAAGACTGGATTCCAGGATGGTAAGCCTTTGTTCCCTTAGGCCCAGGATCAGAAGCAGAAGACACGATGAGCGTTCTGCTGCAGAGATTGCAGAATAACACAAAGCAAGATTCATCCATCGGGTGTGGTTTAAATAGCCTCCTGTAGTGCTTAGGTGTCTCCTTCCACAGCCTCGCCTAAGAAAAGAGTTCCTGCTTTCCAGAAGAGTTCCAGTGTTCTGAACCTAGGGCGTGGCTCCTGCCCCACCCAACAGGAAAAGTAGTCCCAAACAGAAGAGGATCAGGGGCTCAACTGGCAGGTAAGTAAGCAGCATGGTCTGCTGCAGGTAAGTCCACCCAAGCATTATGAGCCCGGCGCTTCCAGCGCTGGGACTGGGCATCTTTATGAGCCTGGTGCCACTGGCGCCAGGACAGGGTCCAAAAGGTCCCAATTGGGACTGGCTGGCACTCGGAACCGGGGTTATGGGTCTGCTTCCAAGGGAGTTGGGCAAGTCCTGATCTTTTGGAAGCAGAGATCATGACAGCACCCCCCTCAAGGCCCCTCCCAAACCGGGCTTCTCCGGGGATTTTGGCTTGTTAGGAAATGTTCGATGAAATCTTTTGATTAGACGAGGCGCGTGGACATATTCTGCAGGTTCCCAGGATCTTTCTTGGGGACCGTAGCCTTTCCAGTCAATCAGGTAAAATAGTTTAGATTTGGAGATCTTGGAATCCAGGATGCTTTTGACTTCAAACTCGAGTTCTCCATCAACTAGAATAGGTTTTGGAGATTTAGTTAGTCGGGTTTGAGGTTGCACGGGTTTTAATAGAGAGACGTGGAAGACCGGATGTATCTTCATGTGAGGGGGCAAGTCCAACTTGACCGCTACTGGATTTACTATGGTAGTGATGGAATAGGGACCAAGGTATCTTGGGTTGAATGTGCGTGGTCCTTTTAGAGGTAGATATTTGGTGGATAACCAGACTTGATCTCCTACTTGATATTGGGGGGCTTCCTTCCGATGTTGGTCTGCTCCTTTCTTGTATTGTTCTTTAGCCCTTTGAAGGTGAGAAACGGCTTCCTTAAAGGCTTGGGTGATTGTAGAATGCAGGTGGTCTACTGCTGGTGTTCCAAGACCTTGGAGTGGATCCAACTCCGAGGTTCGAGGGTGACTACCGTATAAAAGAAAAAACGGGGTCTTCCCAGTTCCCGAGTGGACAGAGTTATTGTAGGCATATTCGGCTATCCAAAGGATATCTTTCCAAGTTTTTTCAGTTTGTTGTAGCATGCAGCGCAAATACTGTTCCAGAGTTTGATTGGTCCTCTCGGTTTGTCCGTCGGTTTGAGGGTGGTGGCTGGTCGAAAGTCTCACATCAATTTGAGCCGACCGACAGCAACTTCGCCAAAAATGAGAAATAAATTGACTACCTCGATCCGAAATTAGAACTGAAGGAAAACCGTGCAGTCGGACGATGTTTTCGAGAAATTCTCGGGCCAGAGATGCTGCTGTTGGTAAGCCTTTGAGTGGAATGAAATGCGCCATCTTGGAGAATAGGTCCACGATTACTAGGATCGTATTGTATCCGGAGCATGGAGGTAGATCGGTGATGAAGTCCATAGAAAGCGTATGCCAAGGGCGAGGTGGGATGTCAATAGGGCGTAAGAGGCCGGCTGGTTTTTCCTTTTGACTCTTGTTTTGGGCGCATACTCCACAGGACATTATAAAGTCTCTGATATCTTTTTTCCAAGACGGCCACCAGAAGTAGCGCTTGATCTTTTCCGAGGTTTTGGCCATACCGGGATGTCCTTCCATTAAAGAATCGTGATAACAAGAGATTACCTTCTTCTGTAAATCTGTGCTGGGCAGGTATAACCGTTCTTGGAAATATAATAGGTTGTCCTTCACCGTAAAGTCCTTTCCCTGCAGATGCCAATTCTGTATGTCTGCTGGAGTTACCAGTAGCCTGGCTTTATCCTTAACTTCCTCTATGGATTGTGTGGCGATTACACCCAGAATTCTTTGTTCGGGAATGATAGGTACAGGTTTAGGATTGATCAAATGTTCTTCCACTCCCATCCGAGAAAGGGCATCAGCGTTACCGTTTTTTGTACCAGGTCGATAGGTAATTATGAAGTCAAACTCGGCAAAGAATAGTGCCCAACGGAGTTGCCTATAGGATTGAGCTTTTGCGGTTTTCAAATATTGTAGGTTTCGGTGATCTGTAATCACAGTAACGGTGTGTCGGGCCCCCAGAAGATAATGCCGCCAAGCCTTAAAGGCGGACTTGATAGCTAGAAGTTCCTTATCAGTAATAGTGTAATTGATTTCAGGAGGCGAGAATTTGCGGGACCAAAATGCCACGGGATGCAACTGATTGGTTACCGGGTCCTTTTGTGATAGAACTGCCCCCATGGCAAGGCTCGAAGCATCAGTTTCAACGATGTAGGGGAGTTCTGGGCGAGGATGTTTTAAGATCGGTGCAGAGATAAATCTAGTCTTCAAATTCTGGAAAGCTTGTTCCGCCTCGGTAGACCATTCAAAACGTTTGTTTTTCTTTAACAAGGCGGTGATGGGCTGGACTATTTGAGAGTATTCGGGGATAAACCTGCGGTAAAAGTTAGCGAAGCCTAACATGCTTTGAACACCTTTTTACGGAGGATGGCGATGGCCATTTGAGAATTGCATCGACCTTCTTTGAATCCATACGCACTCCGCTAGGTGATAATATGAATCCCAAGAATTCAACTTCAGTCACGTTGAAAACACATTTTTCCAACTTAGCGAAAAGTTTGTGTTGACGCAATCTCTCGAGGACCATTTTCACGTGTTTCCGATGTTCAGTTTCCGATGAAGAATAAACGAGGATGTCGTCAATGTAAACAACAACACACACATCTATGAGCTCTCTGAGGACATCGTTCATAAAATATTGAAAGGCGGCCGGGGCATTGCAAAGTCCGAAGGGCATGACCTGATATTCAAATAGCCCATACTTGGTGCGGAAGGCCGTCTTCCATTCATCGCCCTCTTTTACTCGTACCAAGTGGTAGGCTCCTCTAAGATCCAGCTTTGTATACATGCATGCTTTTCTGACTTGGTCCAGGAGTTCAGGGAACAAAGGTAACGGATATCTATTCTTAACAGTGATCTGGTTCAGGGCGCGGTAATCTATACAAGTTCTAAGGTCCCCTTCTTTTTTTGGAACGAAGAACAAAGCTGAGGAAGCAGGGGACTTGGAAGGACGAATAAACCCATTTGCTAGGTATTGATCCAGGTATTGTCGGAGGTGAAGATTCTCAGGCTCGGTGAGGGCATAAATTCTACTACAAGGAGGAGTAGATCCAGGTATCAGATCTATCTGGCAGTCATAAGACCTATGAGGAGGTAGAGAGTTAGCCTGATCCTTCCGGAAAACATCTTGGAATTCTAGGTATTCGGGAGGTAACTGGGGAGCCTCCGAAGAAATTGCTGCCAGTGCAACACCAGGTCGAGGGTGACAAGTAGAGACACATTCTGGAAACTGAACCGTTCTTGCTCGCCAATCGATCTGAGGATTGTGCTTCTCTAACCAAGGAATTCCTAGAATAATCTGGAACTGAGGAGCCTTGATCACATCGAACACGATCTTCTCATGGTGTCCATCTTGACTTAATAGCGTCACTTCTTGGGTGGTATGCGTTACTGGTCCGGAGTCTATCTCCGTACCATCCACCGTAGTAATGACGTCCTTTACAGCCTTTGGACAAAGAGTCAGATTCATCCTCAAAACCATTTCATGATCCACATAATTGCCGATGGCACCGCTGTCGACGTAAGCTTCAATCGCATGCAATCGATCCGGATGTTCAGGGCTAATGAGGACCATACGTATCACGAAATGCGAGGTCACAGAACTGGTTTTAACGCTCGGCAAGAGGACCTCTATTCTTGTCGGGCGAGGTCGTTTCCCTGCTCAGAGTTTGTGACCCTGGTAACTGCAGCTCCTACTGCCTTCTTGGCTGGTTTCACCGGACAGTCTCGAAGAAAGTGCCCTGAGTTTCCGCAATAGAGACATAATTGCAGCTGTTTTCTCCTTTCCCGCTCCCTTTGTGTTAGTGGTCCTTTCAGGCCCCCTATTTGCATGGGTTCCCCGGAGACTACTCCTTTGGTAGGAGTTGGTGGTTTGGAAAATACTCGAGCATCAAACTTGGAACGATCGGCCTTCCTGTTCTGCAGTCTGTGGTCTATTTGAACGACTAAGTCAATATAGTCCGAACAGTCTTGCGGGGGATTCACTACTTGGGCTAACACATCTTTGAGCTCTCCACGTAGACCTCTATAAAACAGCGTAATCCTTTTGTCCTCAGGCCATCGAGTTTCCACTATCAGTCTGTTGAAAGACGCAATATAAGCCAAAAGGTCTTGATTACCCTGTCGCAATGAAAGGAGCTCATTGTCCAAGGCCTGCCCCTGTGAATGTCTTGCAAACAGTTTTTCCATACTGAACTGAAAAGCTTTAAAATCATGGAGAACCGGATCATCTTGATTAACTAGAGGGATCGACCAGTCTGCCGCATTGCCACTAAGGTACGAAAGCACGAAAGCTACCTTAGCTTGATCAGTTGGAAAGGCTGCTGGCCGGCATAAGAAGTGCAAACGGCACTGATTAATAAATACCGCAAACCTCTTTGGGTCACCAGAAAATCGTTCGGGCGGAGCTAGAGGTACATTCCCAGGTAGGTTGATCTGTACTGGGTTCGTAGAGGATGTTGAAGGAAGATTTGCCCCTGATGCGGGTAACAGAGTTTGTCCGGCTTGTGACTGTAGCAATTGTCTAGCGAGATCGTCTGTTCGCTCCTTGGAAATAATCAGTTCCCTTCTTACAGCATTCGTTTCCTGACGGGCTGCATGCACTTCTGCTCTTAGTTCCCCAAGTAACTGGGCTAGCTGGTCGGTATCCGAGGTTTCCATAGCGCCTGGGTGGGAGTTTTGCGGTAGGCTTTGTGTTCTGTAACGCTCACCTCATTCCCGCAGAGGCGCCGGTCTTGACTGGGTGAATGCCCTATCTTCAAAGGTGATGTGTAACACACGGTTGGCTCTTTGGGCTGGACCTCTGTGCACTGTATGTCTGACTCGAAGAGTAAGGTGTCTGCAGATAGAAAATATGGGATTAATGAACTGGGGTTATTGGGTGCCTCTCTCCTCTTCCCTTTCTCTTCTCCTGTAGAACCCCAAAGGTTAACGCCCTCACCTTAGGTAAGTGAACGCCGAGCTCTCCATCTGCCTCGGGGCAGGGTGCCGTAACCAGTTTCTTCACTGGATAAGGGTGCAGGCCTCTTGACCTCAGAGGACTGCTGTCCGTCGTTAACTGCACGAACGGTAAGTTCTGGGCACTTCAAATGTCTTAAAAGTCTTTTGTAATGATATCTCTTGTTTTGCAGGGTTCCGGCGATGGCGGATGGCGGGCTGATGAGAGTTGAGGATCGAACCCGAGTGAGGAATAGAAGCGTCTGGAAGCACGTGAGTAAGCGCTTGTAGCCTGCTTCACGATGCGCAATAACTGTCCCTTTTATCTTGCAGGTACAAGTTCGGAGCTTTAGAGAAGCTGAAGGGTGCTGGAATACCCACTGGATTCGGCGTGGGAAGGAATAATGGCACGTGAGTAATAAAGTTGCCCAATGTCTTTAAACGCACCTTCTTTTGTCTTTCAGATGCGGGATGCAGCGCCGAAGGCCTCCGGAGCGTGCGAAGAGCTGGTAAGCTTTTGTCTTTCAGATGCCGGAATGCAGTGCGAAGACCTCCGGAGCATGCGAAGAGTAGGTAAGCCTTTGTCTTTCAGATGCCGAAATGCAGCGCGAGGCGTTGGTGACAGCCGATGGGCCAGGTAAGAGATGCGCTGCCACTGAAGACCATAGTGCTAACCTGTTCTTTCTTTGTCTTTACAGGTGCTGCTGAAGACTGGATTCCAGGATGGTAAGCCTTTGTTCCCTTAGGCCCAGGATCAGAAGCAGAAGACACGATGAGCGTTCTGCTGCAGGGATTGCAGAATAACACAAAGCAAGATTCATCCATCGGGTGTGGTTTAAATAGCCTCCTGTAGTGCTTAGGTGTCTCCTTCCACAGCCTCGCCTAAGAAAAGAGTTCCTGCTTTCCAGAAGAGTTCCAGTGTTCTGAACCTAGGGCGTGGCTCCTGCCCCACCCAACAGGAAAAGTAGTCCCAAACAGAAGAGGATAAGGGGCTCAACTGGCAGGTAAGTAAGCAGCATGGTCTGCTGCAGGTAAGTCCACCCAAGCATTATGAGCCCGGCGCTTCCAGCGCTGGGACTGGGCATCTTTATGAGCCTGGTGCCACTGGCGCCAGGACAGGGTCCAAAAGGTCCCAATTGGGACTGGCTGGCACTCGGAACCGGGGTTATGGGTCTGCTTCCAAGGGAGTTGGGCAAGTCCTGATCTTTTGGAAGCAGAGATCATGACAGTTAGATCTTCTAACAAAGAGGTCAAATTGGCCTTGGAAGGTCATGGGTGGGGTTCATCAGGGAGCATGGGACAATGGAAGGATGACAATGGCAGCTTTCATGATGAATGCTGTCAGTGTGCAAAAAGAAAAATAAACACACAGTGTATCCTCACTCTGGATGTGTAGGACGTCCTTTCCCTATCTCTCCTGCTCAGAAGCGAGTAATCATGGGTTGGCCTCTGTTAAGCCGCAGTGCTCGTAGGTGATCTTTTGCTCTTCTTCTTGTGGAACGATGGCCCTTTCACTGTCGTTGCTTGGTGAGGCTGCTGCTTGACAGGACTTGACATCCCCAAGCTAGTTCCATACTTTCTTCCCCCTGATCTTCACGGTGCAATCAGTTACTTTTTCAACCTGATGGGGGCCTGCGAATCTGGATTTAAATCAAGTCCTCGTAAAATCGTGCAAAAGTACTGTGTCGCCAGGATAAAGTTGTAGTGCTTTCAGTCGTTCCTCATTTTTTTCTGTATTGTTGCTTTCTTTCTTTCCTTTGGTCCTCTCCTGTTGTGCCTGCAGTTGTCGAGAAATAAAAGGGGCACTAGCCATCAAGGCAGTGGTGTACTCATACATTTCCTGACCCAATACATTAGACATTGTTTTCAGCATCAGTCAGCAAGTCAAGTCAAGTCAAACAAGTTTATTCGGATTAATAAAAAATCCATTAAACAACAAAAACACTGTTATACACATATAAAATCACGGTTTCATCAAAACGTCTAAATAATTAAGAACCATGAACCATCAGTCAGCATCCTAGTGGGAGGCGTCGGGGGCAATCGCATGCGTCACCAGGTTACCACCTCATGTGGGGTTAAATGGTGGTCGGCCCCTGGTTTGTTGTGCAATGCGAATAAGGCTAAGGGCAAACAGTGTAGCCAGCTTTTATTCAACTTTTTAAAATAAATCTTGGCTATGTTTTCCTTGAGCAGCCCGTTGAGGTGGTCACACAACCCGTTCACTTGCAGTTGGTAAGCACAGGAGAATTTGTGTTGAATCCCTAGCAAGGTTATGATGTGATGAAACATCTCATTGGCGAAGTGAGGACCATTGTCAGACCACAGGACCTCACACATGCCCCACCATGGGAAAACTTCCCAAACCAGGAATTTTGCCAGCCTAAGGGCACCAGGATGGGACTAGGGGCCAACTTTGATCCATTGGGAAAGTAGGCACACAACCATTATCATGTAGCAGTAGCCTTGGCATATGTGGAGAATGTCAACATAGTCAACATGAAGGTGTCGGAATGGATCCATTGGATGTGGTATGACTACTCTCACTACCTTCAATGTATGACCCGCTGTGAACATTTTACAGACAATGCAATTGATATGATATGGCATTTATAACGCGCCTATACACAAGTGTTTCAAGGCACAACGAGGCAAGGGAGGGGGAAGACAGAGACAATGATCCTACTAGGCCAGGTGACATTGAGATCGCGCAAGTGCATGAGAGGGGCGGAGGGGGAAAAGTGCGGGTGGGGGAGGGGGCAGTGCAGTATATAGGATAACAGTAAAATAAATAAAGACAATAAATAAAAGTGCAGCCAGCTGTTGGCAAGTGCAAGGGTAAGTGCAGACGTAAGGTGTCAAGTGCTAGTAGGGGCTGTAGCAATACAGAAACAGTCCCAAAGTGCAAGGATTGCCAGGGGGGCAGTGCAGATGTGCAACTGGTGGGGAGGGGACCTGGGCCCGAAATCAGAGGGTAGCCAGGTAACCAGTGCAGTTTCATATTCGACCAGGAGATCAGCAAGGGAGAGGAGGAGAGAAAGCAGAAGTAAAGAGGAAGGTCTTGAGGTGCTTCAGGAACCGGAATTGGTTCTCCTTAAGTTTCAGAGAGGCGGGGAGGCTATTCCAGGGGGAGGCCCCAGCAGAAGAATGAGATCTGGTCATACATTCTGCCACCTGTTCTGCCAGTTTGGGAAATAACCAATCCTCTCTAATATGAGCAGCAAGCACATCCTTCCCCATATGTGTAGGATGATGTAGTTGTGTCAGTGCTTTGAGTAGTAACGATAGTGGTATCACTACCTTCCCTGTGCTTTCCTGCTGCGATAGGGTGTCTGTTGGAGATATAGAACATCTCTTCTCAACCATAAATCCTTTTCCTCTTTTGATGCAGCTCCCTGCAAATCTGTAATTTGTGTCACTGGTAATGTGTTATACCCTTCTTTCAACACAATTGCTCATACATAAGTACGCACCTGGGATGGGGTGTCCATCTCTAACATGTCATCAAAATATGTGGTGCGTTTTGCTTCCGCATCTGCTGCCTCATTGCCCCTGGAGAAGGGATCCTCCCCCTCGTGTGGGCCTGGTATTTCGCAACCGCTATGCTCAGCGGGAATTGGAGTGCTTCTATCAATCTACCCAATAGGAGCACGTGCTGCACCAGTGACTCGTCAGCATGACGGAAGCCCCTCCTTAGCAGCGCGACAGCGCAGAATGCACTGTAGATGTCACATAGGCTGAATCTGAATATACTGTCACTTCCTTATTCTTGCTTTGCTCCAGCGGCAATATTAGAGCTACTAATACTGCAACTTGCACTGAAAAATGTGACACTAAGAGTGTGCTTACTACAACCTCACTTGTCCTGTTCTACTTTCGCTTCACTATTGCCACCCCAGTATGTCTTTCTCCAGTTGTCTGGTCAATTGTCGATGACCCGTCAAATATAAAGTATCCTCCCCGTTCAACTGCATTCTCCTTTATCTTTGGGATGTTGTCATGGCTTTCTATGTTTGTTGTGCAGTCATTTACATAATCTTCTTCCTCTATGGGCTAGGCGACAAACGTCCAGCATCACCTCATATCCGGAAGCTCTTTGGGTAGTCAGTGTACCTTTGGGCCGTTCTAGTATTGTAAAGAGGGCATGCTCCACAAAAAGTGTGGTGCTGCATCCCATTGTAATACTCACTGATTTTGTTCACTGCAAATGCGGCAGCAGCTAGTGCCTGCATTACTGGGTCTAGTTTCCCACTGTAATATGTTAATGGTTTGTGAGCCATGGTTGTCTTCTGCATCATCACTGCAGTCACTGCTACTCAGTTGGAGTGTGCGAATAAGTATAATTCTTCTTGATAGTCTGGGTTCCTCAACACTTGAGCTGTGCATATTGCTTTTTACAGTTCTTCAAATGCATCATTCATTTCTCCGATACACTGTAATGTACCCTCCCCCTTTGGGCTTCTTTCACTGCGCTTAACAAGGGTCTCGTATATGTGCTGTAGTCAAAAACCCATGGTCTGCAATAATTACAGAGACCTAGAAACTGCTCCATTTGTCTTATGGTCGTGCGTTTTGGGGTCTTGCAGATTGTCTCTGCTCTTTCTGGTGTCACCTTCGTCCCTCTTGCGATATTAGTTGCCCAATATATAACACATCCTTCTGGCAATGTTGTAGTTTAGCCTTGTATACCTTGTACCCTTTTTCTGCTAGTATAGTCAACATGTGCATGGAGTCATTCCTACACTGTGTTTCTGTTTTGCTGCAAATCAAGATGTTGTCTACGTATTGTATAACAACACTTTCTAACTGTACATTGCCTAAGTCCATCTGGACCCTGTTAAATATGGAGGTGGACTTGCAGTACCCTTGTGGAAGCCTAGTGTGTTTCCATTTCTTATGTCTGTATAGGAAAGAAGTTAAATCTTGTGAGTCTGGATGGAGGGATATAAAGAAGAAAGTATTCTTCAAATCTATAACTGTGAAGTGGATAACTTCCGTAGGAATGCTACACAAAATTGTTGCGGGGTTCGGAACTAGAGGAAATTCTGCCTCGACAATATGGTTCAAAGAACGCAAGTCCTGTATAAAATGCCATGAATCCCCTTTTGCTTTATTCACAGGGTACACCGATGTGTTGCACAGTGACTCTGATGGTATTAGAATGCCTTGCTTCACTAGGCTTGAAATAGTCTCATAAATGCCCTTATCTGCCTCCCTTGACAGACAGTATTGTTTTGCTCTTGGTAGAATAGCTCCTGGCTTAAGTTTTATCTTTATTGCTCCTATTCCCTTCAAAAGCCCCACACCATAAGGATCTGTGGTCCAAAAGACAGTGGAAACCTGGCCAGCTCTTCCTTGAGAAATGATGGCGGTGCTTGTAACATCATCGCCATTCTCTGTGGTACCTCCCTGTTGTGTATTTTCACCCAATATGTAATGCTAATGTTGAACACCATCTTGTGATCCGAGCAGTTATCTTTGAACAATTCTTCGTCAGTGACGATAGTCAGCCTGTACCCTTCTCCCACTGCAATCACTGACCCCCATGCCCGTCTGGTGTCATCTGTCCCGTGTACTGCTATTCTGTCTTCCCCCACTATTACTGCCTCTAGTTCCAGTGGTATCACTGTCCCCTCTGGCTCATCTAATGGTAGTTCTGGTTTGAATATATACTCATTTGGAAGGCGCCATAGTTTTCCTTGAATCCCCGGTAGCCATGCTATTATAACGTCAGCTCCATATCAGACTATTTCTTCATCTGCTGGCACCCCCCTCTGTACCATTCGTCTGCAATAGGTTTGAACAATTTCCCTCACGTTTAGGAGGTGAATCCCAGGTGTTGAAAACACTATCCCTTGGTCAGTGAATGAGGTGGTCATGTTCAGTTTACTCATGATGTCTCTTCCCATTATGTTTACTGGTGTAACTCGGGAATATAAAAAGGGTAGAGATAAGTCATGCTTCCCTATAGAAAGTGTGAGATCGTCTGTAAAAGGAACCAAATCTGTAGCCCCAGAAAATCCCTGCACATTCATGGCATTGCCTAACATTAGGTAACTTCCCTCCCTGGTGCAAGATCTAGTCGCCCCCGTGTCTACAAGAAGGAGAAGGTCTTGTCACCTATCATCACCCTTATCCGTGGTGCCTCTGCTAGGTTGGGTGTAATCGATAGGATGGAACACATCAGGTATGTCTGTGGGCTGTCCTATTGTGGGTATAATGACAATCCTGTGGATGTGTTGCCCCCCGCCAGAGTCACCCCTCCCAATTTCCAAATGGGAGTCATTCCCATGGAGCCTGTGTGTGTCAATGTCCCATCATTTTGCTGTGCCGTGTATGGTGACTGTGAGTTATTCTGCATCTGCGAGTACTGCTGTGCAGGCGCCTGCATCTGGGGTGTCTGTGTCATGGGTTGGTATGCCTGCAGGTATGCGCTCGATGTCTGTACTTGTTGGTGTTTGGTCCTAAGCATAGTACTCAGTGTGTTCTCCCTGATATGTGGGCTGATATTGCATCTCCCTATTCTGTTGCATTACCCCTGCTTCTACACACTCTGGAAATGTGACCTTCTTGTCCACACACCCAGCACTGGGGCGGTCCTCCAATTGGTCTGCACGTGTCAATGTGCCTTGTATGGTGACTGTGTTTTATTCTGCATCTGCGGTGCAGGTGGCATCTGTGAGTACTACTTCGTGGGCACCTGCATCTGGGGTGTCTGTGTCATGGGTTGGTATGCCTGCGCGTATGCATCCAATGTCTGCACATGTTGTTGTGTTTGGTCCTGAGCATAGTACTCAGTGTGTTCTCCCAGATATGTGGGCTGATATTGCATCCCCCATTCTGCTGAATTCCCCCCTGCTTCTACACGCCCTGGAAATGTGTCCTACTTGTCCCCACACCCAGCACTGGGGCGGTCCCCTGTTGGTCTCTAATACCCTCCTGAAAACCCCTCTTAACCATGCTTTCTCGCATTGTCTTGCATTAGCCTAAAATATTGTACTATAGTGAATTTCGGACCATGGTTTGGCCTCTATCCCTACTAACTTCTTGAGCTGACTTTGCACATGCTCCGGCAACCTGTGACATAATATATGATATAATAATCCCACTGTCTTGACCCACAGTTCTCGCGTTTCAAGTCTCCATTTCTCTTGAATAGCTTCAATTTACTGCAAGGGGTCTTCGTCTTCCCCCATTTTGCGTGCCATAATCGCGCTAATGCCTGAGGATTCTGGGTACTGTACCCATAGAGCCTGCCATACGGCCTCTCGACAGTTGTTGAACGGCGAACCGTTGTGCACTGTGATCTGAGCGGTTATTCCTGGGTAGAGTATATCCATTTCCCTGCTCCCGCGGTCAACAAGGGTAGCTTACACCTCAAGTTGTTAATCTGTTGCCATGGTATGTATTGAGGTCACCCCTCTCTCTTCACGAATAAAGGAAATTTCATCAGTCTGGTCTTCCCACCCTCTCTGCCGGTGTCTTTGGTGGTGGTGAATGCCCTCATCAATTCTCCCCTCCTCTGTGCTGGAAGGTCCCTGAGTCTCTGCTTATATGTAGTAACGCTATCTGCGCTGCGCGATATAGCCCTAGAGCGATATGCCCTCTCATCTAGGTCACCCCTCAGTCCACCCATGTCTTTGCTGGCTTCCCATATTGTGTCCATGTCTGGACTTTTCCCTGTAGACGGATGGGCAGGTCACCCCACTTCCTTGTCTTCACTTCGCACTAAGTCATCATCTGACCCAGTATCTCCACCAGCGGTGTCGGTATTATCTTGGAAGCTTAGCCTTCATAACACTTTGCCTCCCTGCTGCCTTTCTTCTAGGTTAATCATGCTCCTGCACTCCCCCCTCGTGGAGGATCCAATATTGTCTCTGTCTGCTAATGCGGCTGCCCTACTATATCTGTTGCCTCAGTCCCGTTCTCCTTGCTCCTCTCTCTCCTCATTGTCACAAAGACTTGCTAAACCCAATTTCACTCGCAGTTCCCTCACAGCGTGCTTATCCTCCTCCCTGTGCTGTCGCACTCTAAGTAGCCATTCTACTTCTAATGTCCTCTTCTCTTTTTTATCTGCACTTGCTTGTCTCTATCTTTTTCTGCCCTTTTCCTCGTCATATCTTTGATCTCTCTGTGGCTCCGCACCTCTCGCTGTTCGTGCTCTCATGTTTCTGCTTTCTGTTTCTCACTTCATGCTCTCTTGCGTTCCTCCTTTTCCCCTCTCTCTCGCATCTCTCTACTTCCTCCATTATCTTAGCCCATTTCCTTGCTTCACTCGTGTCCTTACCACCCATTATTTCTTTATTAGCACTTCCCATTTCTCCCGCTTTCTTCCCATCCAGTTTAAGCAGTATTTGTCCCCTTACCCACTCATGTGATACTACATTCTCTGGTCCCTCCTGTTTCCCTTCCATCCCCATGTCGCTCTCTTTTCTGCGGGCCTGGGTCTCGCTGCGCTCTCTTTTTCCACCTCCTGTACTTTCAGCTTCTTCTACTGCATGTCTGGTCTCCTTCTGCCCTTCCTTCCTGCTGTACACTGGAGGTGCAAATATTGGATTTGTGCACCAAGCCGCTGCTCTTAATTCCCTTGCAGGATATAATCCCTGGACCCCTGCTGTTGCTCCTTCGCTTTCATGTTCAGGAGGAGGAGGGGTGGTTGCTGAGGGGTTTTTGCCCACGGCCTCCTGTTGGTTCAGCATCCACTAATGCCGCGCCATACCCCTCCCTCATCTTGGAACATTTTTCACAGTTCGAAAACAGCCATTCGCTTGTTCTGTTTCTTTCCCTTGTAGACCTTGTGTATATGAGTGTGTAATGGTTGCTGCACATATTTGAAGATGCTCCCACCTTTTGGCCATGGTTAAGGCATTTACCCTCTGTGCTTCATGTCCATTCTGCGCTATATTTACAGATGTTGTCCTTATATTGCAGAAGGGACCAGCACATGTGCAATAGGGAGTTTGTCCCCCATGTTGCCACCAGAATACATTACTTTAATACTTACTTGACCCCAAGTCAGGCCTTTTGACACTTCCCCTGTTATCAAACAAATGCACTTTACATGATGTTAACCTCAAATATTCAAATAACAGTTCAATCCACAAAATCCCAAGCCTCTCCGGGTTCAGCCGATATCCTGGGAGTGCTCTGCGCACCACCCTTCTGCAATTCTCCGCCTTCCCAGGCACACCCATTAATTTTGCGCATGCACCTTCCACGCAGTGCCACAGAACACCATTACTCCTTCAATCCTTGATTGTCTAAAAGGTTCTGCACCTCCTCGTAGCCTCAGAGTCCTATACACAAGCCTCACTGGTGACGTCACCTCAATAATGCATAAGGATTAAAGGAAAACAGAATTGCTGACACCCGCCCGCTCACAGCATTGACCAAGACAATTCCCAGGGACACCAAGACCCCGACGAATACAAACAATATATATCCACGGCCGTCTTTCTGCCTCCTAACAGGGGATACCAATATTTCACATGCTCAATAGGTACCTACAGCATCGCCTTGTAGATAAAACGCCTCTGCAAGACTTAACCAGAAGAACACCTTCCGCAATCCAAGATAGCATCACTTGCTAAGCCCTATACATGGGGATACTGTCATCTATGACTAGAGCTACAATGCCCAACCCACAGGAAATCCAATATTTACATAACTTCTGTCATCCATATCCATCGGTCAATCATCTAGGCCAGCTGCTGCAACAGATCACCTCAAGATCAAATGTTCCCTAACCACAGATAAATAAAATCAAATTATATGTCTTACCACCCACTATTCAATACCACCCCACACCCAACATCTGTTCACCACTTACCCCCGTTGTCGTATGGCTGAGTCTATACTTACACCTCGTGATCCGCTGACGTCGCTCAGCCACCGACTCTACCCAAATCTGCCACTCCGCCCGTCTGGTCTGCTGAGCATCCCATGGACCGCGGGCAGGATTTAACCAAGGTGGCTCCGGACTGCCTCTTCACGGGGTGCACCTTCCATGTGGTCCTTGTTTTCTGTGAGTCACCTCATAGCCTTCCAGGCGTTGAGACGGAAGAGGCAGCTCCGTGCCGATCGAATCTAGCAAACTGTCCACTGCTGCCACTTTGTTTTTGGTACGACTGAAGACCGGGGGTTCACACCAAAAGAAATAAATCACAGCTTAGCAGAGTACCCAGGGGCCATCAAACCCTCCCCTGGTAATGATGGAGGACTCAGCCACGGGGCAAGTTAGAACTGTCTTTTATTTTCCAAACAGACAGGGATCATACAGGAAATGCAAAAATCTCCAGCAATCAAAGCCCCTCAGCCTGTGTCACAAGCTTTTATGCCGTAATGATGTCACAATTCCCAACCCTTCCCCAAAAACCTAAGAACAGAACCCATTGGGTAGTTCGGGTAATACCACCAATAGATATGCCCTATATAGTTTGTTGGAGTGGACTTCCCATGTCAGGTGGGTTAGCCTGAGAGTCCCCAAAAATGATCTATTACATTGTTACAGGGTCACAAGATGATCACTAGTCCTTACCCCATTACACACCATGCCAGGATTTGAGCGTCCTGATGGGCTGGAGCGGGTCTCCTCAGGCCTGGCACCCTGTTCTATTCACAGAGCTCAGTGTACCTTTTCAAGGTAATGAGAAAGACTCTGTGTCCGCATTGTTGCCACTGATATAGAGACCTAGCCTTGGAGAGTGCCTGCCGGTTCAAATGTTTGGTAGACAACACATGTATCAATTCTGTCTTGCTGGGAACGGCTCTGCTTCTCACCACAAGTATAAGGTCATTGTTCGGCTTGTCTGAGTGACGTGGGTGAGGACCTCAAAACTGAGCTTTTCGGTCTGGAATTAGTGAGGTTTTATTCTGTTACTTTGCAGGTGGCTCCCTTCCCTGGGTGCCAGGAATTTTCCACCTGCCCTTGTCCTTGGCTAAGCACTGGCTCTGCGCTTCACGCTGCAGAGTCTGCATCCATTCATCCATTATTCTGAGGCCTGTGGCTTCATGTGAATTCACTACAGTCATTCTATGGTTTCCCTATATAGTGCATTATTTTCCTTAGGGGTTAGTAGTACTCAAGCCCTTCCGGGTTCTCTATACATTCCTGTAGCACCATATGGTTAGTTGCAATAAGCGGCTGCAAGCTTGCTTTGTGTAAACTTTGCTTTTCTTGCATTTCTGCCTTTGGCTAGTGACAAGGGAAGAGTTCTGACAGTATGTATATGTATCTGTCCTCTATATAACGGTGTGTGTATGTTCTTCGTGTGTGCATGTGTGTGTCTGCGTACCTTCGTGCAGGGATGCTAGTTTACTTCGTGACTAACGTTGCTATGTTGTGTTGCCAGTAATGACATCAGCACGGCTGGACATTTATCATTAGTCAACATGGTCCAGTGATGGGGCACCTGTATTCACAAAGATATCAGCTGGATAGGGTTTGAACAGTTGTCTAAGAGAGTATCTGCTCACATACGTGGAATGTACCGTTCCACCTAGGGGTTGGCCAAACAGTGACTGGCATCTTTCGTTTCTCATCCTTCAGGCTAACATGCGCACAGGGGACACAAGGGCCATTCCAGGGACCCTCTCTTCACTTACTTGAAGGCTTACTCGAATCCGAAGTCCAGTCCATTTTCTATGATTAGCTATCGCTTTCTGTTGAGATGTTAATCATAGAAACAGGGATAGGTTGCAGCAGCAAAATAAGGTATTTCCTTATTGGCTGCTGCAGCCTGCCCCAGCCCCGAGACCAAGGTAAGCCCTCTTGCCACTGCCCCCACCCCTGTTGTTAGGGGGTGACCACGTCTTTCCTTGGTGGCCCCCTCCCTGCTCAATAATGTAGCTGTGTTTCTGGGGAGCGAGGGGGTTGGTTGTTGCCAGCCTTGCAATGAGTTTTTTAAAATACAAAACAATATGGGGGAGTTACCAGGGGAAGGCCCACTGGCCCACTGACCCCCCCATGCTACAATTGGGGGGAAGGGCGGTGGTCTCAGTGATTTGCCCTCACAAACCTTATATTGTTTTGTCTTTAAAAACTATTTGGCTTACTATTCGGCCCAGGCCGAATACTTGGACCAGCTATATAAAAGATGCCCAATGCAAAATGTCATGCCATAGTAAGAAATGGCAAAACTGGCCGCACCAAAATGTCAGTTTAGCTAGTAAAAACACTTATCATGCTTGCATTATCACAGATGCCCAATACAAAATGTCATGCCACAGTAAGAAATGGCTAGACAGGCTGCATTGAAATGCCAGTCTAGCTACATAATAACACTTATCATGTTTGCTTTATCATAGATGCTCAGAAAGAAATGCCATGCCTGCCCACTGGGCCTCCAGTGCCTCAAACTTGGACAATGCGATTATTATTTTTGTAGGCATTTATCATAGATGCCGAGTAAAAAAAAATGCTGTACTGCATCCCCCCTCCACAGCACCTTGCAAGGGGAGCTGATTTTGGCGGGTGGAGATGGGATTTGTGCAACAACCTCCTCCCACCAAAATCAAGTCTACGGCCCAGTACGAATACACATACACACACATTCACACAACCTTCACAAGCAGTATGCACTAGCTCATTCACACGCACAGCAATCATCATACACCCATTCATTACACACAACACAAGCATACACACATACATACGCATATTTAAATTAAAGTACCTTCTGCCCCAGTCCGAATGTTTCCTCCCAGCGCTCCTGCGTAGCACAAACATCAAGCAAAGAGCGCTTCCTGGTTCATGCACATGCACGCAAGAGCCGGAGAGCTGATGATGAAGTGTGCTGCTCCGTTCGTATGTGCAAGGAGGCACCTCCCTCACACATACAAACATGCAGTTCCTCAGCCAGCATCCTCAATGGGCCATGCAAGATTGGGGAAGCAAAACACCTCCGGCTTTGCATGGCTCATTGTATGTGCGAGGCTACGGAACAGAACTGTCGAACGAAAACAGTTCAAGCCAGCCGGGGAGCACTCCCTCATCTGCAAAAAGCAGCTGAGGGAGTGCTCAGTGTTTACATTGGGCTTACTCCTCGGCTCCTCCATAATGGGGATTGTGCACGTGGGTCAGCACCCCATGGCCCATTATGAAAAAGCTGCCACTGGTACACCACCAATGAATGTATGCACAGGGTCAGTGTGGCTGGAGATGGAATAATGTTGACTTTTAAGTCATGTACACAAACTGCACTGTTTGTAATGCAGTGATTTTCAACAAATTAAGGAATCTATAGACATGCCTTACAGTAGAAGACTACCAGGGTAGCTGAACGGGTTAAGTGACTGTTGCTAATATGTTATACATGAAAACTGGCTGTAAATCCTATGACTTTTTGCAATTCCTTTTAATAAAACAAGTGCTTTAAAATGTGTTCGGCCGGGATATACGTCGGGCTGGTAGCTTGCATTATATTGAGGGTGGCGTTAGGGGAATTTCTGCCCCTATGGTGAAAACCAAAAGTTGGCACCCATGAACCCACAGTTGAATTTCCCAATAACTGCTATCAGTGCAATAGGAGCATTTATTTGTGATTAAGCAGTTTGACCAGCATGTATCAGCTTTAAAAATATATCCTAAAATGCAAAGGAAGGGGAACAAAAATCACAGGGTATTTGTGTGGCAGTCTGACAAAAAAACAAACCCATTTTAAAGAAAATTAGTTAATACAGGTGGAAATGTCTTTCGTTTTTGTCTAGACAAGTGTAAGCTGCAATAGTGTGCCCAGCATGTAGGAAGCCTGATTTCAACAGTGATGGCCCCCACCCCGGTCATATTCATGGCTCATTATTTCCTGTGGTGTCCCTTTCAGGCCAGAAGAAAGTGCACAGGTTGAGCAAATAGATCCTGCAAACGTGCAAATGACGGCTGGGTGAAGGAGCACCTTTAAGGATCTTGGAAATAGTTATTTGCCAGATGGGAGGGCAGACCACCAATTAGCGGGGGCAA
Organism: Ambystoma mexicanum; assembly: GCF_040938575.1. Lineage (NCBI taxonomy): Eukaryota > Metazoa > Chordata > Amphibia > Caudata > Ambystomatidae > Ambystoma > Ambystoma mexicanum. Next base: position 279,136,747 of record NC_090937.1, read on the forward strand.
AGAAGGCAATAGGGCCTTTTCCCTGCTCTATGGACGCCTATGGATATATACATCCTAAGGCCACTCACACGTTTATTAATACTGCACACTGCATACTCCTGCCTTAAAATGTAAATTAACCACATTGCAAACCGTTGCCCTGATACATTTTCCATTCATGCACTGGCATTTTGGTCCGCGCCCCATGCCTGAACTTTTCCCTGCCGTGACTCTTAGAAGCGTACCTTCTCTACAGACGCCTTACTGGGAGGCTGAGACCCTGAAGCAGGTGCTTGAGAGCAAGTTTCAGCAGAGCAAGACTTGTCCCATCCCAGAGCATGAAGGCAGGTTCGCCCACAGGCACTTCTGACCTGGCGCAGTGGGGGTAACTTTCTTTGCATGCAGAAGGCAGCCAGCATTAGCACTTAGATGGTGAGGGGTGCCCTGCATGCAATTTTAAACTTTTGCAAAACAGGCTGCCACAGTAAAGCGTAAACGCAGACAAAATAGCCTTTAGTCTTCGGTTTTACACCCTGTTTTTTAAACATGTAAATGCCACCTGCAAATTACTTGGGACTCTGCCTGCCTTTAACAGGTGTAAAAAGCAGTCGGATTCCAGGTGAACCCGTTCCTTTTACTCCTGCGTGAAAATCTCATACAGGCATAACACCAGGTGCACTTGGAAGATTGAGGAGATAACTGCAGAAAAGGTGATTCTGCTTCGTGCCCCTTCTCTGCCGTCAAAGGGAAAGAAAATGTCCAGCGAGGCAAGTCAAGGCATAAAAGCTCTCCACTTTGCTTTTATGCCTTGGTTTCCCCATCTGACCCCATAAAAAGTGTTAGGGCCCGATTCATGGAATATTTGCCTGGTTCAAAGTGACTTTGCACTGCTGAAAAGTGACTCTGCACTGCCGACACAAACCCTGATTCATGGAACCGTGTAAAGTGTATTTTTGCTGTGCAGAGTCGAGGCAAAGTCATTTTGTACTGCAAAAATGACTATGCGCTGACTTTGCCAAATACACTTTGAACCGCGCACACATTGCATGAATCGGACCCTTAGTGGCCCCGTAGGAAACAGAAGAAAGGTGTGGTTTGGAAAATACCCCCAAATCCATCCCTGACTGTCATATATCAGGTGAGGTATATTTGCATTGGGCAGGCATTATCAGGCTTAACATCACCGAACTTGTTAAAGGGAGCTCTGTAAGGATGCAGTGGCCGCACGCCCTGGTTGCCCATGGTGCCCAGTGCACCCACAGCCTCCCACTGGCACCCTATTAGCTGCCCCTGGGACCAAAAGCTGTTTCTGCTACTGTACGCAGGGATACTCGGATCCAGTCTATTACTTCAGTATGGCATCATGTCATGCGTGATGATCTGAGGTGATTCTTTTGAAATAAAAATACCAAAAATGCTTTTTGTGAGGAGTGTGGCAGAAAGCTGTTGTTTGAGAGGGAAAACCCCAGACTCCTTGCTGATTCCCCATCCCTGCTGTTCATCCTCTATATTTTCATCCTGAATTACATGGAAAATCATTATAAGCCCCGCCCACACCTGTACATGAGAGGTTCAGCAAAGACTGCACTCGCCAGCAGATGTCAGCAATAGTTGCACAGCTGCCAGGCGGCTCCATGTTATATTAGCCACCAGTGCTTTGTATACTGGATAGACGTTGTGGGCCAGGGATCTGCAACCAACGGATCTCCAGATCTTTTGAACTATGGCTGCCATGATCCCTCCCGATTGACTATTCTGGCTAGGATTTATGGGAGTCGCATAGATGCCAACATTCCTACGAACCTGTGAGGTAGATTTTTTCGGGGAAATCGGGAGGCACGCATTTTCCCATATGAATGCATTGGGGCTATAATTATTTTAGTTGGGAGAATGTGAAAAATAGCAACATTTTTCACTGAAAAATCAGGAGTCTCCTGCCTAAATCGGGAGGGTTGGCATGTATGGAGTCGTAGTCCAAAACAACTGTAGAGCCAAAGGTTGGAGACCCCTGGTTTAGGCCCCTAACTACATGGGCGTAATTTTAGGGGGGGGCAGGGGTATTTGTCCCTCCCCCCGCAACTTTCATGGCACACCATTTTGTCCCCATTCATTTGGCTGGGGCACCTTTTCTTTAGATGTCATGACCCCCCAACATTTTCAGCAAAGTTACTCCACTGTCTAACTATAATGTGGGGACTTAAATATATGACCCAGAATGCAAATGGCTGTTTGCTGAAAAGCCAAGGCAGTCCAAAGCTGTCTCACATGGTATGGCTCCGTTTAGAAATCTCGATCTATTAGCTTACAAGGGAAAGGGTACATTAAAGTGACAGGGTACATTAAAGTGACATGTGCAGGAATAAATGTTGCATGCACTAAGATTAAATAGTTACGTGGCAAACGAACCCATGCTGATTAGACATATGTTCTCCAACACCTTCATGCCACCAGGAGGGCCCTGCAACCTAATTTGTTGTCCTGTCATGGGCGTGACAGAAGTGTGAGCACCAAGATGGGTAGGAAAACGCCAAGAGAGAAATTATAAATGAAACAAGTGAAAGACTGAGGATGGGTTGTGGGTGTCATGCAAAGAAGACGATTTCGTCGCATTCTGGGTACCCAAGTAAAGTGAGCACCCAGGTCAAATCGGACTGTACCAGTGAAAGAACCGAGGGGTGAAGGTGATGGGTGGAAGACTTCTTGAAATAGTAATTTTCGGGAAGAAACCCGCTTAGGTTAGGAACTAATTATATGAAACAATTAGATGTGTGTTGTGTATGAAACCTGAAGGGACTACATTAAATAAGGTACGACCTTAAGGGCAGAAGGAAGGACACCACACGAGGAAGGAGGGAGGAAGAGAAGGGGTTACTAGAGCGCGGGAGGGGGGAAATAATTAGTGGCATTTTGCCTCTGGGGTGACCAGATGACTTGATCACCAGGACACTACTTTACCCACCTGGACTCGGAAATCTGCCCTCCCTGTTCGAGAAAGTGCAGCTCCTTCTGAATAGAATAAAACGTGACCGCGCGCGCTGTCATTTCCAATTCCATATATCCGGGGAGTGCCCGAGCGCAGGCGGAATCAATCACTGCCCGCGCGCAGCTGTGGCATTACGCCACAGACGAGAGCGCACGCTCCCTGTAAGCGTTCCTGTCACCAGGGACCCAAGCGGTCTGGCTCTCTGCGGGTTCACGTCTGCTCAGCTGTCTCGGGACACGAGGTGAACGTCTAAGGCTGACAGGAGGGCAAGGGGGAGGAGAGGTGGGATGGACTGGGCTGGGGTGGCAGGGGTCACTGCGCAGTGAAATGTAACAGCAGGGGCAGTTGGGATCTAATCAAATTAAAGGAACGCAGTTGGGTGAAGCCTCTTTGGGAAGTGGAAGGTGTTGGGGCTTAAATGTTTTAAGTATGTATATAGGGCTAAAGAGCCTCAGATCCTGTGATGAGCTTATAAACAAGGTGACAGGACAGTTGACAATGAGCAATTTTGGAGATGTGGTCTAGAGAGAGGGTTGCTGACCCCCAAACCTTGCTTCAGCAGCTGACCAATGACTTTTCTTGATTTGTTCGTGAGTTAACGGATCTCCCTCTGCCCACATTATAACAGCTTCATTTTCAGCCTCATTTTTATTTAAAAAAAACTTTAATTGCATGCAGGGGCCAACCAATGTTAGCATTTAAATGCTGTTGAGTCCCCTGCATGCAATTTTAAATGTACATGAGGCGGGGGGGAGGGAGAGGGGTGGATTTGCAAGGAAAGAGTGACCGCGAGGCAAACTGTCTTTTACTCTTCCATTTTCCTCTCCATTTCCTGGACAAGTTAACCTCTGCTTGCAAATTGCGCTTTGTAGACAGTGTTTACTAATGGATCCCTACGGAATCCGTCTGGTTTTGAACAGGCGAAAAAACTAAGCAGATTACATAGGAATCCATTTGTTTTAGAGTTCCATGAAAATCTCATGCAGGCGTAAAATGAAGTGCGCAAACAAGACAGAGGAGGAAACTATGGCCAAGATCTTATCTCCATTCCATTCCCCATCTCTGACTTGTGTCAGCAAGAAAATGGGCTGGATTGCAAACTGAAGGCCTAAAAGCACTACTCCTTTCTTTTACGCCTCCACTAATGCACCTCCCATTAGAAGGTGAGGCTGAATGTGTGTCTATGGTGAAGCAAAGTGCACAGCATTTAAGCTCTCTTACACACGACATTTGTCCGTGGTTTCTGCAGGACCAGCGATGGATGAGCCTGACTTGTTCATGATGTATAAAGAGCATCCGTCAGAGCGAAATTTCAGGACCTGTCTCGGCCCTCGTGTCAGCTATCACATGGATTCAGTTTCGTAGTCACAATGGAATATTAGCTCATGGAGATCGTCATTGACCTCCTCTCCGCCAATAAGAATGCTTTGAGTGCAGTCAATAAGTATTGCTATTGACTGCATTCTGACCGTTATGCCTTCAGAAGCAGACATGGAAACGACAATGCAGTTTTTCAGGCAAGATTTTTTGCAACAAGAAACTTCCTCTCTGGGAGGACCTTTTTTTGCTCCAGAATCCTATTTAAAACATGAAAGCGAACGCTCAAGAATTAGAACATGCTTTCACTTTCTTATAAAGAAACCATTTACTTTTAAATGACAGCAAATGCATGCTTGTGTTAAACCTTTTCCAGTTCAACCAAGTTACAACAAAATGCTGAATTTATGAAGACAGCCATGTTATTTAAATACTGCAAAATAAAACCCCATTTACTTTACTAATTCAGTTTGTCCACTCACTTTACTTACTCATAAATTAACTTTTTTAAAACTCATCACAAAAACTCCAAAACGTGTACTTTCTACTACCACTATGTCATAACAGCCTTATAGACCTTGGAAGGGTTCATTATCACTTGGGGTAATGACCCTTCCCCAACGTATGGCCCGAGGGAAAGTCTATACGGCTATATTATTCTATGTACACTACCTCTTCTACTGCAGCCCCGCTCCAATAACCGTTTTTTCCAAAACACTGCCCGGCTCCCATGTCTGTGCTATATAACATTCCTGGAAAATAAGGTTGGATGGGAAAGAGAGGCAGCCTGGGTGGATTGCAGAGATAGGGGAAGATGGAGTGGAGTGACAGAGGTATTAATGAGTAAGGGGACAAGATTGGAGGAAAGGTTGGGACATCGGGGCCATTGCAAGGGGGCTGGTAGATGAGATTGACCAGGGAGCCTCTTATCAATGGAGGCATAGGCTAGGGAAGGAGCGGGGAGACTGGGAGACTATGACCAAAAGGGGCATGGAAGTGACAAGAGAGGAGGCACAAATCCTAGGATGAAAGGAGCGACTTTCGAAAAGAAGCAAACAAGGACTCGCAAACGTAGCTTTTTTTGGTTTGGCTGAGGGCCAGCCATATACATTGTACAGGGAAAGTAAAAGGCTTGGCATGCCCATATCAGTCACATGATGGCAGCAGAAGGGGCATCAGTTTTCCATCATTGTTCATTGTGTCCCCATCCATAAGAATCTGTCTGCAAATGGAGGAAGAAGGAAGTCAACAATGGCTGTCTTTCAGGACAGTTCATCTGGGACCACTGCATTCATACCCCCAGTTCAACTTCCCAACCCTCAACCAATGGGAGTCTGGGTAGGCTTAAAGGTGGGACTGGGAGAAAGTTCACTGTTTTGTCTGTTGTTCACCATTCTCCCTTCTGAGCCATGTCTATAAGGGGACGTGCAGTCCTGTGGCACATATCCACTGAGGGAGGCAAGGTACATTTTGGACTACTTGGGCATGCGCCACAGGACCTATATCGGTGGTCATCAGAGGATGGAATAGTTGAGCAGGTCAGGACTGGAACGTCGATGTAATGTCTTCCCAAGAAGCCTTTATTAACAAGCTATGTCATTTGACAGTCCCAAGATAAAAACACCACATCTCTACACAGTGGTCGAAGGGTTCCATGTATCCATGTAATAATGTCGCCACAAAAATATCGCCATGCAAAAATATCGCCGAACAATTGTCCTTTTTTGTGGTGACATTATTGCATGGAACATGCGGGGGACACCCCCGCAACCCCCAAATTATTATTTTTTTTTATTTTAATTTTTTTTTCGTAATTTGTTTTTTTTTTGCCCCTGTCGCCATATATATGGTCACCCAAATAATATCAGCACAACATTTTCACGGTGATATTATTTACGGCGACCATATATGTGGCGATATTATTACCTGATACCGGTCGAAGTGTATGAAAAGAAGTAGTGGAACTATGTTCCCTGCTGGCCTGCACCCACTCCCCACAAACCCCATCACCACGCTCCCTCCCACACACACACAATACAAACCCCCAAACACATGCACCTGCTGTTTAAGGCAATTTTCACTGCAGTGCACTGAAAGTGCACGTTCCAGCTTCTTCCTGCACTTTTATTTTAAAAACAAAACCATTCCGGAACGGTTTCTTTTTAAAATAAAAGTAAAGGGACAGTAAAACTTCATTTTAAAAGTAGAGGAGCACCGCTCCAAACTGCTCTTGCTCACTTCGACCACTGTCTCTACAAATGCACTATACTAGTCTACTGGAATATTTTTCAGCACCACATCCCCCATAGTGCACTGTATTGGTCTAATGACCCAAACTTACAATACATTATGATAAAAATATAATTAAAGGTCTATGATCCATCTCACACCTTCTCTACTTTCATCGCCAAAACTGGAACAGCAGCTTGCCTCAACCTCCTAAATATCAGGAAAATCAGACACCTCCTTTCTTTCGAACACCGCCAAGCATCTCCTAACCACGCTTGTCTTCTCTAAACTGCACTACTGTGCCAGCATCCTCTTTGGTCTCCCCAACTATGCTTTCTGTCTTCTCGACAAGATCATTAACTTTGCTACCAGGACTTTCTTTCAATTCCCTCACTTCACACCTACTTCCTCGTACAGTCACCAGGCTGGGTTCCTAATGATGCAAAACAGGTCCAAGTTTGAATTTCTTCTCCTGGCTCACAAATCTATCCACGGTAAGGCAATACTGTATCTATCCTCCTCCATCCATCTCTATAAGCCTTCTGTTAATCTCCGCTCTGCCTCCTTGACTATCCTTGTGGCTCCTCACCCTCCCTGTGCTTCCTCTCGCTTCCGCTCCTTCTCTCTTCTTGCTCCACTTGCATGGAATTCCCTTCCCCTGGAAATCCGAGAAACAGTCCACATGGATTTGTTCAAAGCCATCTAAAAGTCTACCTCCTCGCATCTGAGTTACCTTCTTAACCTACCTCTCATCTGCCTGCTAGCTAACATTTTTCCCTCGCCTCTAACCTACCTCTGTGCCTCACTTCCTCTGTCTCCACTCTAGCACTTCACCCATCATGGTCACATCTCAAGCACAGCTGGCCGTACCTCCTACATGCACTTAAACATTCCCAATGTTCATTGTCCTTTATGTATGTCCACATATGCATTGTTCCTGGTGACTGCTCCATTTACTCCCCTCCACAACCTGGTCAGACTGTCCCTCAAACTCATCCGCTTGTAAGAAGCTCACTGCTTCCCGTCAAATCGATTTCTTATCTATTCTACGTTCTTTTAGAATCAAAAGAGCATTGCTCCACCTGTATATAAATAAATAAATAATGGAAGGCAGGGAACTGGAATTTGCACATTGATGTACACCATCTGCCAAAATACAGTCTGCTGCAGTGGCGGGTGTTGCTAGGATTTTAAAAGATGTGGGGCTACGCTAATGTCAGGACTGCCGGGACTCGGGGCTAGCTAGCCTTTTGGTTGGAGCCCCTAAGCTTCTATCCGGGGCGTCAACCAAACGACCCAGGACTATAGCCCCCCATCCCCAAGTCCTCCCCTAGCGAAGCCTCTGGCTGCTGTACTTGACCCAAAATATACACTCTTCAACGCTACATTCACCAAAATCCACACTGCTTGTCACATGGAAATTCTGGATTTGAAGCGGGTTGATTTGGACTTCATGGATACTGTGATGTTGATTGCTATGCAGTCAAATACATTTCCCGCAATGCACTGCACTATTCCACTAGAATGCCTGGGCCAGGAATATGCACTTTTCAAACGTCTTGATCTTGCCATGCTGGCTACTTTTTAGCCTGTATCTACATCTTGCCAGATGCCTTCGATTGAACTATTCGTTCGCTAGAAGGAGCACCCAATCAGGTTTTTAGTTTCTGTGGGAGGGAGCCAGGCTTGGACTGGCCTATAGGGCAACAGGGCAATGCCCAAACCAAAAACACAAAATGCTGGTGTGGACCAGTTTTTGTGGTCAAAGTGGGCCATTTGTTGGGCCAATGTTGGCCAGTTTGATGAGTTACTTTACTATGCAGCTAGTAGTTTTGACCAGTGTCACTGAATACATATCTTTAAAATGCAAAATGTGCATTACATTTGATCGTAAACGTCCCTTTGAGTATTATTCAGTCTGTCACAAAAGGAATGAATTGCCATTTGCAACTGTGGCCCTTTTTTTCATTGGTGACCGAATTTCATGCCCCAGTTCGACCCTGGACGGAACCCTCCCAGTTAAACTTGCTCGTAAGGGCCAATACAAACAAGTCGCCTCCTCTCCCCACGCCCACACCCAAAGCCATTTAATGGTGATTTTTGGTCGCCCTTTCCAGCCGTTCAGCGCTTTTGGATTCCTTCGGTATGGCCGAGGGTGCTAAAACCTTACGCTACCATAATCGCTAGCTTCCGAAGCAAGTGTTGGCTGACTTCTGCCCTCTAAATTGGTCTAGAAAGCTGTTCTTAGTGTCTCTCAAGGCTTCCTTTTGGGGTTTTGGTCCAGCGCAATATCCATTCCCTGTGCAGTAACGCAGTTGCCTTTTTTCGCTGTCCGGAAACTGTACATTTTAATGCCATGTGCAACCCTCACCAAGCCGTTCCGGTTTCTGGGCATCTAGTGCCCGAATGTTCATTATGTCCTTGGATTCCAGTAAAAGCAAAACTACAAGAACAGAAGCCAGGCAAACACAGCTGGCTGAAAAACACTGTGGTTATGTCTAATATATGGTCAAAACGTTTCTTTGACTTTAGCCAGCATAGGGTTTTGGAAGGCACTCAAATTTGGTTTAGTGCTTGAGGAGTCAAACTAATTTTAAAATACATTGCCTGGAAAGATCATCTCCATACGATAGGGCTGAATAACTTCCAACCCTGGCTGAGCTCGCTCTTTCTCCCCTCGACGGGTTTCAATTCTTTTTCATTAGTAATTTATATTTCTTCGTTAAGTAATCCACCACTTTAGTTATAATATTTCCAATATTTTTTGAATAGCTGTCGCGTACGGAGAGCAGGAGAATAGAGATGATACGCGCTAGATAAGGATACTGACAACAGAGGTGAACATACACTCTGGGGACGAAAAGCCAAACAGTGTTGATAGCCCTGATGATGGACGGATGTCCGAAATGCATTGGCAACAATTTTGAAACACTGATTGGTCAGGAATAAATAAACAATTGAAATATTGGAAATATTATAACTAAAGTGGTGGATTACTTAACGAAGAAATATAAATTACTAATGAAAAAGAATTGAAACCCGTCGAGGGGAGAAAGAGCGAGCTCAGCCAGGGTTGGAAGTTATTCAGCCCTATCGTATGGATATTGTTTCAGAACCTAGTGCCTAGGCTCAAGGGTGAGCCCCCACAATTGATTGTAGAAAAGTGAACAAGTAGCAACAAAGCAGTGCCCACCCCATTTCCTAACTGGAAAGATCATCTGCCACAAGGAAGTATGTCTTCAATGAGTCTGGTTGTATTGTATTTGTATATTATATTTAATGCATTTTTATGTTCTCTTGTTTAAATGCTACATTTGAGCATGCAAGGCTACCTGATCATGTTGGGAGTACGTTTAATTTTAATGTCCTTTTAAAACAAGATATCTGTCTCCTATTCCAATCTGCAATTCCTCCAAATGAACCTATTAAAATATCACAAACAATAGAGACCAGCCAATGTACTTCTATCTCAAACTACATATAACAAGGCATTTTAGTGGCAAGTTTAAAATAACTACATTTTTGCATACATGTGTTTGTTTATAGGTGCGCATTGATACATACCTGCATAGTTACTATGTGCGATACCAAGAGTCAGTGCCGGCATTTCACTTTGCATGCTGGGACTTGTAGTCCCACAGTTATAATAAGAGACAAACTAACTTGTTTTTGCATATGATTTTGAACTGCAAACTGTCGAAATTGGAACAAAATCTAAGTTTGCCAAAATGCAGGTTTAAAATGTTAAGCCTGAATTCGTTTAGGTACTTGTATGTTTCCTTATCAGTGTAGAACTACAAGTACCATAATGCAATGCATCCCACCCGAAAACCAAAGGATGGCTGAAATCGCACACGTGACGTCACACCGGCCAAGTTAAGCACTTTGGTATATATCCTACAGTAAGCTGAGATATCTCCACTCGCCCTGTTAAGCGTGAGTAGCGTCCGGCGTTTTCTGCGTTTTATAATTGCAGTCACAGACGTATGTTCTGGCATGTCATGAGAAACCCTTGTCGTTTTATGACTCTCCAATCACGTTTAGTCCAAGGGCTTTCAAGAACTCCAGTCCTCGAAATCTTCATCATAGCCGTACCAAAGTATTAAAAACAACACCCCCGAGGTCACAGATCCATACTGCATAGTCCAGTCCTCTGGAATGCTTTCTCTACCCCATTTCCAAATGCACTGCGAAGGCACCCGCCTTTGCTCACTTACTCACCTAGTTCTCTTTTCCAGTCACAGTACATACATCGATCTCTTCTCCCGCCATATCTTCACCTGTTCTTTCCACTTGCTTTCATCCTCGCTTCCTTTAAGATGACCCTGCCTCTGCTCTGCAGTGGCAAATTGTCCAGCATGAGCTTCTGTATGACCAATAATTAAATAATAGAGTTCAGGTCGCTCATAGAAAAAGAGGTTTGCCAGGGCCTGTTTGTACATGCCTTCGGACGCGTTTGGGCAGTGAGATTGCATCTGACAGGACTGAAGTGACCCCTTATTTTCAGGCCCTCCAAGTAAAGACTATTCAGAAGCACTATATGTGGCATAACCTTGCAGTGAGGATTTAATTTTTTACTTAGGCCCTGCCCTGAACATATGGTGTTGGTATATGGGCATACATGGCTTCACCCATTATAGATATATACTGGCGGTATCTACACATTTGAGGCTGCAGCTGGCACGACCAAGATATTTTGTACAGCTTTAATACAGCTTAGAACAAGGTTTTGGTGTGTTTGTAAAAAAACGTGTTGCAAGGTTTGAATGCAAAAAACACATATTGGTAAACCCACAAGTGGATGGAGACTGGGCCAACCACCTTATCATACATGCCATATTCTGTGATAAAAAATCTGTAGGTATCTTAAAGTTTCAAAATTATTGAAAACATCGGTATTTGTTGCCACTAAATCGGTAGGCGGTAGGACTGCTTAAAAAGCGGTATCCTACCGCCTAAATCGGTAGGCTTGGCAAGTATGTAGCTGGTGCCGGAGAGAGGGGCGCTGCGTTGTGCAGCTACGCTGAAGAAATAGCATATTGCACTTGCAGGCGGGTGGAAGTGGCGAGACCCGCGCAGGGCGGGGCTGAAACGTGCAGTTTCCCCCCGGCTCCTGCCGCAAGCTCACACCTGCCAAAACTCATTAGGAGGAGTGGCTTACCATTGCTTCAGCGGCTCGCCCCAGCATGTAGATGACTGGCACAGGGGAGCTGAGGTACAGTGAACCATGTGGCTGTTGATATCCAGAAGTTCTGGAGTGGATCTCACGGGCGCCTCTGACAGTCTGGGGAGGTTGCACTGGGGCACTGGTCTGCTAACTGCTGCCAGTAAGAACACACCATTATAAAAGCAGCAGCTTGGACATATCCCTACTGAAGAACGTTCCTTGGATTCTGTGTACTTGCGCACCATGCAACCATGCCTGAACAGGCTGCTAAATCCAGGCCAAAAAATAAATTAAAAAAACATTACAAAAATAAATCAATAAAATCGGCATTTGTTGCCACTAAATCGGTAGGCGGTAGGACTGCTTAAAAAGCAGTAGCCTACCGCCTAAATCGGTAGGGTCGGCAAGTGTGCCTGATTTGTAAGCCCCTGGCAATGCACATTTTCTCGTACGTGAAGGGTCGGCTCAGGGTGGCAGGCTGGTGTAGTGTTTGTAAGGGCACAGTCACACGAGAAACCCATCTGTCAGCAGCTAGCAACAGTGCCAGAGCCAAAAAGGATAGCTCAGTGACTGAGTGAGCAGAACAACTGGGCCTCTGGCAACAAAACCAGGTTCTTCACATTACGAGGTAAACACTGACCCGGAAGCAATTCAATACTGGACGCGAACGCTCATACCAGGAAGTAAATATTTCAGTCTTAAGTGGTTTTTACTTAAGACATTTTAAGTACACTGCCTAACACTCAGCTAGACTATAACTTGAGGTTTTATGTAAATAAAACCAGAAACCTCTAATTCTTCCAGCATTACTATGTGAACTATCATGTGGGTGGAGTTAGGAAACCATCAGTGGTTTGTCACTGATGAGTCAGAGAATGAGTGATAGATTGAGAAACAATTTCAACTTTATTCGGCAATTAAAAAAACATAAAGGTTCATCACGTGATTATAAAATTGTGATATCAATATAAAACCAATGATTAAAAAACCATAAAAAGTAGGGAGAGTATATGTGCAGCTCTATAATCAAATACATCATTCTTCAAAGATACAGATAACTCTACACACGGTTCAAGTATTTTCTTAAATGCATGAACATAATTTTTCGTCTGCATAGCAATGCCCGTTGAACATAACGTGCTACACATATCACAAAGGCTTGCAGTTCTTTTACACAGTTCTAGAGCATCCGCAATTGACCGAATTACCTTCATCATCAACTGTCCCTAGCCTGAAACCAACAAATAAGGCTCTTGCATAGGGTGGACTTAAGTCATCTAGATCGTCTTCTTGTCCACAATCTGCCTTACATGCTACATAGGCTGGGCCTAATTTTAACAATGTTGCAACTTCAATCATTTCCATCCTGTCAAAAATAAGTACTTTTTCCTTGATGTAACATCCCTAATGATGGTATGTGGATTCTCCCCAAGCTCTGTTTCATTGAACAGTAATTTCTTCACATGGGCTATCCAGGGGATACTTTTGCCCCCCCACCGACCCCCCACTAAATCCAGGATAAGTTTCATAGCATCTCGATATTTCCCAAGTCCCTCAGTGCTCAGTAAAGTACTGGGTTCAGGGCAGCCTGTTCTCCAGTCGAATACACATCAAGCTCTAGGTGCACTAATACCTCCGGGAGCCTGATGGGACCTGGAGAAGTTGCTTCCAGTGCTTGTTTTCGGCCCTTTGTAAATCTGTTGCATTTCCATAACCTCGTAGTTCTGTACCATGAAGGCTCGCTAGGATTGCTTGATTACGATAAAGCACTAGAGCTGGAGAAATTGCACCCCTGCCATGTCTTGCATGAACAATTCTATGTGGTCCTGTACATTTCCCCAGGCTAGTACAGGCATTGGCGTAACGGGGGACCCCGCAGCCCTGGCGGTGCGGGAGGCCCCACCAGCACATGTCCCAGGAGGGAACCCCATTTGGAGAAAAAAATTATACATATTTTTTTCTTCAAAAAAGAAATTTTTTTTTTTCTTTTTGATTTCACTTTGCATTCATAAAGAAATTATTTCTGTAACAGAAATTATTTCTTTATGTAGGCAGAGTGACTACAAAAAGAACATTTCTTTAAAGTCCGAGGGATTCCCCCCCCACCCCATGCAATGGAAGACTCTAGGCTGGAGGCCTCCATGTCATGGGGTGGGGAAGCCCTATGACTTCAAAAAGAAACAGTATCTTTTTGAAGTCACTCTGCATTCATAAAGAAATTATTTCTGTTATGGTTCGGTCCTTAACAGAAATAATTTCTTTATGAAGTCAAAGTGACTTCAAAAAGAAACAATTTCTTTTTTATGTATTAGGGCTCCTCTAACCCCATGACGGATGTGTGTATGTGTGAGTGTATGGTGAAAGGGTGCACACTTAAATGTACGGGTGACTGCCCAGGTGTGCCTGCATGGTGAAAGGGTGCACACGTAAATGTATAGGTTGCTGCCTGTGTGAGTGTATGGTGAAAGGGTGCTCACTTAAATGTATGGGTGGCTGCATGGGTGTGCCTGTATGGTGAAAGAGTGTACACTTAAATGTGTGGATGGCTGGGTGTGCATGTGTGTGTATGGTGACGGGTGTGTGTGCTTGCGTTCAGGGGTGCAACAAAACCTACATTTCGGGGGGGGCTAACCCTTCAAATGTTGGGAGAGGTGCTAACTTCACGGACGGTGGGGGAGGGGAAAACTTATTTGTGTAGTGGAATCGAATTTCTGTACGCATTTTAATGAAACTATTGTAGTGTAGCTTCAATGTTACAAGCAGTTAACTCTTCTTCTTTAAGGTTGAAAGCTCCCACTTATGGACTGCTGCAAGAATTGAGTGGTCTCCTGTTCCCTCTCTACCCTTCCAATCACTCCCGCGGCATGCAAGTACTAAACCCACATCACGATTTAAATTGCCTAACAAAATTGGCATTTGAATACAGGTACTAACAGTGAAATGCTTTATGTTGGTAATTGCTGGGCTCTTGTTAACAGCGAAACCCAGGTGCCATTTAACATCTTTGTCCTGGTCTGTCAGGCAACTGCCCTGAAGGCCAGCAGTTCGAGTCAGCATAGCCCAACAATTCGGGTGTTGGGGGAGGAGTGCTGAATCCCAGTCAATTCAATAGTGTTGCACCACTACTTGTGTTTAATCCCTCGCTTACTTATTGCTCATTTTCATTACTCCTAGCCCTATTCTTCCTCGTCCCAGTACTTGTGTATGAGGCAATCTGCCTCATACACAAGTACTGGGATGAGGCAGAGGTACATGGAGGTAATGCCTGACTTAGCTACCTGTAATCTTTATTATTCCTAGTCCAACTCTTCCTCATCCCAGTACTTACCTATGAGTCAAGGAGCCTCATACGTGAGCTCTCGGACAAGGAAGAGGAACGTGGAGGTAATTCTGGGCCAAGGAGCTGATTTTGGAGGTTGGGGTAAGGGTGGGAGGGAGAGGGGATGTTTGTGGGTGATGGGGGTGCAGGATTGTGCGACAAATCATAATGGTTGTCATTGTCCAGGCTAAGCAGGCATGATATGAGGTATTAGTGGCTAGAGAGGGATTTTGGTGCAGCCAGTCTAGTCAATCCTCAATTTGGTATGACTTTTTTTTTTATAACTGTGCATTTCTGATAAAGCAGTCCTGCTAAGTGTAATTACCTGGCTAGACTGGCATTTGGGTGCTGCCAGACTGGTCGTTCCTTACTGGGGCATTGTATATTTTTCTGGGCATCTGTGATAAAATCATATGATATAAGTAATTTATAAAGCGCCTGTACACAAGTATTTCTAGGCGTGACAAGACATGGGAGGGAAGATAGAGGGAGGACAAGACAAACGATCCCTGGATTTCTGCTCCTCTTACCCTCTCTCTCAGTCATCCCAGCCCCTTTCTTCCATCTTTAATCATCCCCACATCCCTTTGAAGCAAAGAATAGGTTATGAAGGTTTCAGTATCATAGTCCTCACATAACAATTGTTTTCTGTTAATGCCTATGTTATGTTATGTATTTGGCATTTATATAGCGCTCTATATATCATTGGTATGATCTCAAAGCGCTGGTAGGTCGAACGCCCTCAGGGACCGCAGTCCATGTAAGTAGAGAGAGAAAGTGTCATAAGGTGGGTGGGTGCACCAGTTATGTGTGTAGCTGATGTAGTTGCCTGACGGTAGCTGCATCCTAGGGTTAGGTGTGGTGGTGAAGATATCAGTTGAAAGTGTGCAGTCTGGTGGGTGGACACCCAGACTGGGTTCTGGCTGCGTTAGGCCTGAAGGAAGCTTATGGGAGCAGGTAGGCCAGATTTTCATGGGATAGCCGTTTTTGATTAGGGTGATGAAGTGTTCATGGGGTAGTGTTCGTATGTGAACAGCTAGGCCGAATTTATCGAGGGGTATAGCTGTGCTCTGTGAGATGGTGTATAGTAGAGAGTAAGCGTAGTGATATGATATGATGGTTCATCTTTAAAGCGCCCGAGACCAGGCAGGTGAATAGGTTGGCAGGGGTACACAGCGACACATGGGCATACAGTGACAGAGGGCTGGGTTTACAGCGACAGGGGTGGGCCAGAGGGAGATATAGCAACATCATGGGGCACAACAAGGCAGGGTACACAGTGACACACGGTCACAGTGTGCACACAGCGACATCAGGGACTGGAGGGCAGGGCAATACAGTGGGATACATAGTGACATCACGGGAACAGGAGGGCAGGGTACACAGCGACACACGGGCATAGAGGGGCATACAGCGACAGAGGGCTGGGCTTACAGCGACAGGACGGGGCAGTGGAGGGATACGTAGCAACATCCTGGGGAACAAAAGGCAGGGTACACAGCGACACACGGGCACAGTGGGGCATACAGTGACATCACAGTGGTTAGAGGGGATGATAATATAGAGGGGTACATAGTGACTTCACTGGAACAGTAGGGCAGGTGTACACAGCGACACAGAGGGGACAGGGGCACACAGCGACATCACAGGGACGCATTACGGGCTGGGGCAGAGCGGCCTCATGGGAGTTGGAGGAGTTATGATTTAAGGAGATCATTATTCAGTGTTCAGGGATACGGTTGTGTATAGCCAAATCAGTGGACGTATTCATTGATGACATGATTGGGAGTCCCATTATGTATTTAGTCATTGGGTTGTTAGAAGTTCAGACACATCTTTTAAGGTTGAGGTTAGTGTTGTGGAAAGAGCCACGTTTTTAGTAATTTGGGAATGTCATATAGTCTTGGGTGTGTCGAATGTGTGGTGGAAGCGAGTTACAAAGAGTCGGGCCAAGGCTGAGAAAGAGGATCCTCCGATCCTGACAGAGTTAGTGGTTGGGTTCCCTTAAAAGAGGGCAGTGCTTGATGTTAGGTTGCGGGTTGGGATGTAAGGTTTTAGCTTATCTTGCAGGTATAGTGGGCCAGTCTTGTGCACTGCTCAGTGACTGATGCACAGGGTCTTGAAAGTGGCCCTTCGTCTGACTGGGAGCCAGTGGAAGGTTCGGAGAGCTGGAGAGGTGTGGTCTCTTGGACCCAGGACGAGGACCAGTTTAGCAGCAGTGTTTTGCGCTCTTTGGAGTTTATTAAGGTGTTATGCCAGGACTCCTAGGTATAGGGAGTTGGCATAGTCCAGTCTCGACATTACAATACACATAACAGTGTAGGGAGAATATGCTTTGAAATTAAGTATTGGACTCCTTTTTCCAAATGTTCTTCTTGGGCAGAAAACACACCAAGCAATACCTAGATGGCCTGGGCTTGCTGGCTTCATTGCATGTTGCAATATGGAGCCACTTTGAAAAACATTTCCAGGTCCTCTTTTGGTTCTGAGTCCACTCCTGGTTTTAGTGGAAGAAAATGATGCAAACGGCTACTTGCGGCCAGCAAGGGCATTCTTAATGAAAGATAAAGTATGGGCCGTGAGGGAGGTTTGAAAGCACTTACTGTTATTGATTAAAGCAGAGCTGCTATAGTTCAGCACAGCAGCCGCGTAGCCCTGAGGGAATAAAGACGCAAAGATTACGCAAACAGTTCCCGGAAGTGATCACTGCAATTTGGCCGGGAGTGGATAAATAATAGAAGCGGCTTCCTCTGTCTCGTTTTCAAATGATGTCATGCTAGTGCCCGCTGTGAAAAAACGCTGGCCTTTTTCTCAACATATATATACATATATATATATATACACCCCAAGGACTCCTTTTAAATACTGCGTCTTCTCCCGTCCTCATTTCACCCACAAGTTACCACCATATGGGCGACATCGTTTTACTGGTTGGGAATTCATGGTGAATTGTGCTTCATTTGCAGCCTGATTTAGGGCCTAAAATAGACGCAGTGGTATTCACTTTGTTGTTTGTTTTGGCTTTCAGTGGCGGTTTTGGATGACAACTATTTCGTTGGTACATACGAAGACTTGTTACTAATGTCGGCACTAAGACATATGTTAATCAGGGAACTCTTTCATGGCCTCCAGAGTCGGGGAGGTAGGAGAGGTGACACCACAGATAATCAAAAAATCATTGCAACGGATAGTTTTTTTGGTGGTGAAAATAACATATTTGACAAACACACTTCAATTCATCATAACAGGAGTTGAAGGAGCCCAGCCATGGTCTTTGCAGTGGCGCCCCCAGACATTTTTCATAGGGGTGGCCTGATGAGGTAACACCTAAGAGGCAGGTGGGACGGTGGGGGGTGGCAGCGTTTTTATAAGGGGGCCGTGGCCCGCCTTGGCCATCCCTTTGTGGCGCCTCTGAGCCGATGGGTAGATAGTACAGAGACTGGAGGGCTGCCTCCCCCCTCGATCCACCTCTTAAATCCGGTGAGAAGTGGCTGATCACTTTCAGCTCGTTTCTGAACCCATTCTTTGGGAAGGTGCAGGCATGCTAAAAGTGCATCCGCCCCCAGACTTGTGGTAGAGTTTTCTCTTCCCTTGACTGACCCGAGAGACAACTGACAATAAAATCCCACTCTAGGAGGTGTGTCTGCATTTTATTGGCACTTACTGCAGTCCCTTACTGTTATGGTTCCTCGATGTCATTACTTAAACAAGGTATTGATATTCGGCTAAAGCAGGGGTCTGCAACATGCGGGTCTCCAGAGGTTTCGGACTATAACTCCCATTCTCCTTCACCATTGACTATTGTGGCTAGGGTTGATGGTAGTTGTAGTCCAAACATCTGGGGAGCGAAAAGCTGTCTCTTCAGCAAAGCTTTACTGATGGAAGTAGGTCTGATAAAATTCACCAAGTAATTATATGAAAACAAACAAGCCAGGCATCGGGAAAGCATGAACAGCTACAAAGCAATATGATGCATCATTGGCATTCTTACACATTAGAGTGTAGTTATGTTTTTGCGCCGGGTGGCACGCTGTTTCTAAGCCTATACGAAAGCTGAGTTCTTGGAGATATATTTAAATTTATCATATAAAGCATTCATTCAATAATGCAGAAGTATTACCATTCCAAAAGCAAGCCAGATATGTAAAGGGTATCCCTTTGTAATGTAGTTCATTTGTTAACTACTTACCGACACCAATGCTCTGCATTTAAGTTTGGATGTAACAAACGGGAAAAACAGTTGCCACCTACCCAATTATAAGTCAAATTATAAATCAGGAGGTATTGACCTCGTTTAAAATTTTGAGGGAATACAACATGCTGTTTATACAGCAGTATTAAGAGGCAAATACCTTCTAAATGTTTATCCAATTTTTCCCAGCGCAGAATTGGTGGAGGTGAAATTTGTAAATCAGCTCCCGCCATAAAAAAGTTTTGTCCATTAAGCTGAAGTACAAAAATATTCACGCAGAGCCCAAATGGAATGAAAAAATATGGGGGAGTCAGATGCCCGCTGCAGTGAGTGACCATCAAGATATCATCAATGCAATCCACCCTATGTAGATGACGGCTGGACCCATCCTTCTTCTATATCCAGGACAGACTGACGTACCTCTCAACTCACACGCTTTTAGCAGGTGTCACCCGCTATGGGGTTTGGTCCTCACCCACCATACCCCTTACCCACCCATACACTTAACGGGGTTCTCGCCTGCCAAAAATGAAACCCTCTACTTTCACCCGGCCAGGTGACCCAAAAGGTTGAGAATCATGAAGACTGACCATCCATGACCCAGGAGAGGGAGACGGTTCCTTGACGGAGATGCTGGGTGAGCGGAGGAATGCAAATAGGCTGAAGAAGGCAGGAAAGTAGTTGTGACTGACAGAGCCATTAACATTTTGGGAGGCAGTAGCCATGACGACAAGCAAGGCCTATCTGGAAGAGCCAGCAAAGCCTCTGAGGTGCTGCTGGTTCAAGCCACAATCAAAGAGGTTTCTGGAGTCCAGGGACACTGACACTCAGAAGTCATAGATCAGTCCAAGAAGCACAGATGGACAACAGGCCGAAGGGACACAGCACGAGAGAAGAGAGAGATGTATTTAGCAAAGTCCTAGAATGCAGTGAGAGATGCTGTGAAAGGTACATCTCTGGCAAGAGTAAGGGAATACATTGCTAGAGACGCAGCAATATCCAAGAAGTAGGAGAGGGAGATGTGAAGACCAAGCTGCAAGAGCTCTTCAGGATGGCCTGAGCTACAGACCATAAGGGGAGTGGGGGAACATTGCCAGGACCTGTAATTCGTTACCCGTTCAAGTGTTTTAATGTTACCTCATTGCAGATGTGCGCTCTGTATTTAGATGCATATTGACTCTAGTTCTTATGATTCAACCCTCGTGTATTATCTTTAAAAAATGTCCAATCTGTTGCGTCAACATTAAAAATGAGCCTACATCATTTATTTATATAGCGCACCAAGCCCTTAGGCATCTGGGAGACACCATTAAATAGAAACCACTCCCATCACTCTAATGGTATGGGAAATAATTCCCTCTAAGTATCAGCCAATCACAGATGACGTTACTTTTTTTGTGCTGTTGATTTACAGATCAATGTATCCCTAATGCTCAAAGCAACAATGCTTTAGCTGCTGGCTGGCATGGAATTGCACCGAGTAGTGAAACCCAATATCATATAAATGCAATGTATATGTTATGTGTTTTATTTGGTACCATTAAGCCGAACCAGGACATTTACATTGAAATGCAAGAGCACGGGCTATGTATATATGGCAACTATACATCAGAATGGGAAATGAAACGGTCTTAGTTTTAACATGAACCAGATGCGATTTTATTAATTGTAGCTGATAAATTGTATTCCTATTCTGGCTATTAGTCATTTCTAAGTGTTCTGAATTTTGGGGGATGAGGAAACTCATTAGGGCAATGTAAAGGCTTTTGCTAAACAGTGTGCCCAGTTCCGGGCTCGGGATTCAAGCTAAGGTGACCTGAGACCAACGCCACCAACTTGGTCATTACACAACATCTCCTTCCAAGGAGTAGAAGCTGGCCAGCCCCTAGAGAAAGCAGCACTTTTCCCAACAGCTCAGGCCATTGGGGCTGGGAAGAGCCCGACATTAACTTAAGGGTGCCCCAGCCTGATCGACTTTCACAAATGGTCCATTCAGCCAATTCACAAAAGAGTAAACGCCCATCTGTAATGTTAAGTGGAACACCTCTGATCACAGACGTTACCAGGGCATTTTTAAATGCTATTTGGGTTTAGCGGTCGATGTGGTAGGCCGAGTGGTGAAACACAAGACTCTGAGATTCAAAATGTAACAATATTTTATTGGGGTAGGGCTGGGGAAAGGTCTACGGATTCTAGTAACGCAGAATCCTAAATTAGAAGGTGATGGTCAAAGCAAATAGAGAAGGGACTATTTAGTTTAACACCCTCTTGTATCAGGGACCTACACTCGTGTAGTCTTTGTATCGGGCTAAGACCCTCAATTCTGATATTCTACTTAGAGGGGATTGCACTTAGTCGCACAGTGTAGTATGGCCACACTTGAAAAATATTTCCATGGCCACTTTTGGATTCCACTCCAACACTGGAGGTCACGTAGCTTTATTGGCAATAATCCCAACCCCACCTGTTTTCAGAACATAAAGATGTTGAACTTGATCTTAGTCTTGTGTGTTCTGTTGATCCTTCGTCCCATTGTCCCCAGGGATGTATTCTTAAATGAAGGTGGTAATAATCATGTAACGATTTAGAAAGCGCTTCATACCAGTGTCCTCCCGCTTGCAAGCACTGGGATATCGTTATTACTGTGAAACCGATCGACCTTGGAATGATAAAAGGCTCAGTTGGCCCTATTGGGATGCGACCCTGGAATCTGCAGGCTTGTCACACATCTGAGATTGACACTAACGCTATTTCTATTTTGAATTTCTACAATTTATAATGCTCTGACCTGGCAGAATCCAGAATAAACCTCATTTGGGTGCAGGTGGAATATCAGTATGACAGTTGGAGCCAGAACAACTGAGTGGCACAAGAACTTGTATTTGTATTTTTATTGAATCTATAAAGCGCTGATACAAGTAAAACGAAAACGGTACAATCAAGGTGAGCAATGCATTCCAGATTAAATCGCAAGAAGAGAGAAAGATAAATAGGACCGTGCAATCAGGATAATAAAACAATTCTAAGTGAGAGAGTCCAGTAGAGGGGAGGAGAACAAAGTTCATTTATTAGAAAGAGCAAATAAGAGAGGAGCTTTAAGACTAGGCTGAAAGATACAGTGAGAGGAAGTAGAGCGAACAGAAAGGGGAAGAAATTCCAGTGTTTGGGCGGTAGAAGAGCAAAAGTCCTGAAACAAGGGGATGCACAAAGGGGTTTAGGACCGGAAAGAAGGGAGTGGTTCTGGGAACGGAGGGGCCTGGAAGGAAAATAAAGTGGGATAAGTGAAGAGAGATAAAGAGGGGCGAGGCCATGGATACACTTAAATACAACTGGAAGAAAATGATAAAGAACATGAGTATCAAACAGGAGAAGCGCAATAGAAAGCAAAGAAGGTGTAATCGAGGAAGAAGATAGAAGAGGAGACGAATAGAAGAATTATTAATAGAGCAAACAGGAAGAAAATAAGAGGCGGGAAGGCCAACCAGAAGAGCTGAGCAATAATCAATGCGAGAAAAAAACAAGCTGGAAAGAAGGAGCTTAGTGGCGTGAAAGGAAAGATAAGGTTGGGAACGACGAATATTAAAAAGAGAATAGCGACAGGACCGAGCAGTCGAGGAAATATGTGAAGAGAAAGAAAGGTGGGGTCAAAGATTACATCCAGATTACGAGCACAGGAGCAGAAAGGGAGAGAGGAAGGTTGACAGGAAAGAGAGGGAGGGGGAAGAGATGGAGGAATGTTAATAGCAGGAAAAAATAGGACCTCAGCCTTTGAAGGATTATGATAATATGATATATGATACGTTGTGGCATACATAACGCGCCTGCACACAAGTGTTTCTAGGCACAGCAAGACATGGAGGGGAAACAAGGGAGGACAAAAAAACGATCTTACTAGGCCTTGTGTCATTCAGATCGCGCAAGTGCGGGAAAGAAGGAAGGGGAGAAGTGCCAGGGGGGAGAGCAAGGGGGAAGGCCAGTTAACTCACAAGTGCAGCCAGCAGGTGGCTCATAAGTGCAGAGAGAAGGGACTCTAGGGTTGCAGATACAGACCCTTAAGTGCTGGGGAGCCCACAGGCAGTGGAAGGGCAACTGGACATGCATGAGCCTGGGCCCGAGTTCAGGGGGTGACCAGGGGACCAGTGCACAGAGCAGTCAGGTGCATCAGCAGGGGAGAGGAAGAGAGAAAGCGGAAGCAAAAAGGATGGTCTTGAGTTGCTTCCGGAATCGAAGTTGGTTCTTCTCAAGTTTGAGAGGAGATAGATCTGCCCCCAACTCTCTGCTTGGAGAAGCGTCTGACGCTCAGAGAGTTGGAGGTAGATGAGCGGAGAGCACGAGAAGGAAGATGTTTTGGAAGAGAAAGTTGGAGGTAGTGCAGTCCCAGGCCCCAGAAAGCCTTGTGGACGATGCAGAGGGTCTTGAACTTGATCCTTGCAGCCACGGGGAGCTAATGAAGAGATTTCAGTATAAAAAGAAGAGAAAAGATCCTCAAAAGAAGTGAAGGTGGGAAGACCAGAAGGAGGTGGTCAAAGAATGCCTGTACCACCCTCATGGCCAAAGGGGCGGGGAGAATGGGAGAAGTGAGTAGACGAAGTATGGAAAGATGCAGGAATAGAAGTGCTGAATGAATCATTGAAACAGATATGCAGAACCTTTTGGAATTGCAATAGCAAAGTGATATCTCTTAGTTCAAGAGACAGAGAGTTCCACAGTCATGGGCCATATACAGAGAAACGTCTGTACCCTCTATGGGAAGGTGGTATTATCAATAGTGGTTTGTCCTCTGATGTAAGTGATCTTGTGGGTTGATAAAAAGAAAATGTGTTTACTAGATATGTTGGAGCAAGTCCATACACACATTTATACATTACGGATAGTACTTTGAAGTATATTCTTTTACCTGCCACCATCCAATGCAAGGAGGTGCAAAGATTTGATACTGAAGAAGACTTTGAGGTCTTAAACATCAGTCTGACGGGCGCATTTTGAGCTAGCTGCAGACGTCGTAATAGGCACTTGGGGATTCCTGCTAAAGTGGCATTAGCATAATCCAGTTTAGAATTTACTAGGGATCCAACCACTATAAGTAAATCCGACTGTGCCAGAAATGGAAGAACTAAGGGAAGGCATTGAAAGGTGTAGTAAATACATTGAACAAATGAACCAATTTGGTCATTACAGCTCAAGTCCGATGCCAATGACAACCTAGGTTCTTCATCCTAGTGGTATACATGGAGGATAATCCAAATAAAAGAGGAGGAGATGGAGTTGCCGCTGGATTGTTAAAGGGGCGTTTTGCTCCTAGAAGTATAATTTCTGTCTTAATGGGGTTGAGTTGCAGTCTATCCATGGTCATCTGCTATGCAATTTCATCGGGACATTGAACAATATTTTCCAGATGTTTTATGGAGTCCTCAATCCTCAAATGTAACTGGGTATCGTCTGCGTAACAGCGATATCACTAATTAAATTTGGCGATTATATCCATCAAAAGTTGTATGTAAATATTAAAAAGGATATGAGACAGCGAAGAACCTTGTTGGCGGTCGGTCAGAAAAGAACTAAACCAGGCTAGGCCTTGATCGGACACCAAGTCTTTATCATAAAATGTTGAAATCTACTGTGGCGAATGCTGCCAAGAGGTTCAGCATAATGACAACCCTTAGGGCACCCTGATAGGGATATTTTAGGATGCTGTCCTATACTGCAACTAGAGCAGTCTCAGTACAGTGTAGTGGGCGAAACCAGGATTGGTATAAATCCAAGATTTTATGCTTGTCTAAATGTGATTGCAGCTGGGAAGTCACAATCTTTTCTAGTACCTTAGCCAGCCAGGGGAGACCTGCAAATGGCCGGTAATTCTGCAATACCTCTGGGTCCAAGGATTTCTTTTTAGTAATGGAGTTAAGGTGGTGACTTTTAGTGCAGAAGGTGCACCACCATCATTAAGGGAGAAGTTGACCAATAATAAATATTATACAGGTGATGCAATCCCTCAAATGAATGGATAGTAGGTTTCAAACTTTGAAGAAGCTTAACAATGACATCAGAGCATGTATCATGAAATTCAAAAGCGAGAAGAACTGATACCACAACCACACGATTCAAATGTAGTTTACTTGTATTCTGTGATCAATATCTTGATGGATGGCCTCTATCTTCTGTTTAGAGAAGGTATTCAATGTGATAGCAAGAGCGCCTGTAGGAACCAGCACAGTGGATGTACTTGAGAGAGGACTTAACTCACTGGGCTATCTTGCTGGTCGTATGTTAATACAGATGTAAACATGACCCAAAAGTGCTTGTTATGCAAGACACTACAGATCCCTCATCCAAGGCCTTTGTAGTCTGAAACATTTGCATGATCAATGCAGACCATCCCGTGCTGGATTGCTCTGGGAGCTTGCTTTTCAGAAAACTATGTTGTTAATTGACCTCTTGTTTAAAAAGTGTTTTGAAACCCACATGTCATTTGGCTGCATTTCTGATCATTCCCTACTTCTTGGCTACACCCAATGGGCGAGAGCACTTCTGTCACAAAGAATGTTGGAATGCGCATAAGTAACATGTTCCATGTCGCAACATGATATACCTGGGGTTTTAAAAGCTGTAGGAGTTCATTTTTGTAATGGAGTAAAATAAAAAGCAGGCATAAAACGTATCTGTTGAAATGTTCCTCGTGCTTTTTACCCTATTCATATTTTCATTTATTTGTATGGCAGAGCTAAGGCACGGAACGGATGCCATTTATGCCACCCTCTTTTGCTATGTCATACAAATCTGCATGCATTTATGGCAGCATGATATTTTCATGCTGGTGCATCTGTATAGGACTCCTAAGGAACCTGTCAGCTTTTTATACAAGCTAATGTGATCAGGCACAGGTAAATGCCATGCGTAAATGGTGGGCGGCATTCACACAATTCGTACTAAGAATTGTATAAAAAGGGTCTAAAGGTGCGTCAGCATGTTTTTGTTCCTTTTTTTCACACTTTTTAGTCCCAGATCCTCCGTGCAATGTAGGAGGTCCTGGAACCCCTCCTACCCACCCTACAGTGTTTGAGAATAGGTGGTGGACAAAGCTCTGTTTCCCCGGAGCAGCTGCATATCTGAATGGAACGCATATTCACATTCAGGAGATTTTCAAGTATCCTTGCCTTAAAATTACAATGAAGGGGCTCATGTTAGAACTCAGAGCATTATAAAATAAGTGTAAAAATGGAATAAAAGGCTTATGCCCGTCTTTACCCTTATTTTACCACTCAGGATCACTGTAAATGCCGTCGGAGGGGAAATAGGTTTCCTCCTCCTTATTTCTGCTCTACCTGCCAAAGCACCCTCCGGGGACATTTAAGCAATTCATGTTTTGCAGGCATAGTGGGAGACATGGGGGGGAATCGGTTTCCTTCCTGTCCTTACCAGCCCCCCCCCCGTTCCCCTGCAAAGCCTCTTCGTTGCATGCCTGCCTGCATACAGCAAATGCATTCCGATGGAATCCAACTGGGTTCAAACCTGCTAAAATCAGGTGGATTCTGTAGGAATCCATTGCAAACGCCATCTGTAAAGCTTTAGCTGTGTGCAGGTATAGTAAAAGTAAAGAGTAAAGTCTATTTCACCTGTGTTTACTCTTTACTTTTGAACAAAATACAGCACCAATACCAGAGTGGGGGACAATACATGCCTCTACCTGGTACACAAAGGTCAGACATAACATACCTGGGTACTCGCCGCGCCATCACGCCTAACAATTAAATGGACAGGAAAGAAAAAGAGAAATAATATGCCTACTCCATAGGACAACCGGATACAGAGAATAAGAATTATAAGGACTAAGAGACATATAACCGCTAACCCAAAAGCTCCAATTTCTGCATGCTTAACTCACCCAAAAATCCACACAACCACCCTTTTGCATGGCAAACTGCACACACTTCACCACACTGCAACAACAAACAAACAACACATAACTCGCACCGACAGCACATGAGGACTCACATCGATCCGATATTCACACCCAAGCTCAGCGCAAAGTGAAAACCGAACTGAAGCTACCAACAGGACATCACTTTCCTCCTCCCTCTTCACCCAATTAACCCCCCCCCCCCATCCCTGCCTTCTTGTTTACAGATCCGCCTGAGCACCTGGGAACAATTCTGTTGGGGACTGTGCTTGGTACAAATACCTTTAACATTAACAACTCTGTTTTGCAAAAGTAGCAAATTGCATGCAGGGGACTAAACGGCACAAATGTGCTACTGTCTGTGGCCCCCTGAGTGCAATTAGAAGGTTTTAGTGCATGAGCCCCTTTGTTTTGCACTAAATACAAATCCTGCTTGTCAATCATGCATGCGAGGCAGCATTTGCAATGGATTCCTAGGGAATCCGCCTGCCGATACAAGGTGCTAAAAATAGGCAGATGCCATAAAAATCAATACGTTTGGCAACTGCATGACAATCTCATGATGGCGTAAAATGAAGTATTTTTGCAGGCAGAGGCAGAATCATATATCCTCGATCTCAAGCACCTACTGAAAACCACCACATCACACCACCATGCTTACTCTCTCCTATACACCACCACTCAACTAGAACCGGGCGATACTATGACACATTCGGTATAGCTGTTCTCATACCAACACCTGCCACATACTCCCCATCATCCTAACTAATCACAGCTGGCTGCACACACGCCAGTCTAGGCGTTCTCCTCAGGCCTAACGCAGCCAGAATCAGTCTGGTATCACCCTGCCAGAACGAACACATACTCCTGATCTCCCAACCACCACATCTACAGCTAAGAAACAGCTATCATACTAGTGCCACACCTGCTGCACACCTATCCGGTGCACACATGCACCTTATGACTCTCTCTCTACTGACTTGAACTACGGTTCCCGAGGGCGTTCAACCTACCAGCGCCTTGAGATCATACCAATGGTACATAAGGCGCTATATAAATGCAAATTAACATAACATAACACTTCACCTGCAAAAACCAATGCAAAATCACCCGAGATCATAATAGCAAGATGTAAACCATTTACACCTCAATTTTGCACCATGTTGTACCACTGCATTGCTATTAATGCATCTTCAGTGCTGTAAAAAGACCAAGAGTTTGCTCTTTTCTTAGCAATGCGCCAATCAATGCACCTACAGCTATTACATAATAAAATGTCACATTACTAGCTGACATTCATCGATGCATGGCTCGCTGCCGCGAGCGTGTCGGTCTCTTTATAAACGGTGGGTCGAGCGGCGGAGCTATTCTGAGATCGGTCTCATTGGCGCAGT
The DNA here is from genome assembly GCF_040938575.1 of Ambystoma mexicanum. Lineage (NCBI taxonomy): Eukaryota > Metazoa > Chordata > Amphibia > Caudata > Ambystomatidae > Ambystoma > Ambystoma mexicanum. Next base: position 279,165,224 of record NC_090937.1, read on the forward strand.
CAAGACTAACATGATGGGAGCGAGTTCTTCATTTCCCCTATCCAGGACACACACAGACCTTCCATACGCTTTTCAGATTTATGTTCACAATCTCTTAGCCCTGGTGCATTTATTCTCATTTGAGCAGTCGCTCTTATTAAAAGTGGTGACATCATGGCTTCTAAGTCATTCTCCTGAATCCCCGGGATTTCAATCTGTTTATAAAGACCCCATAATTGGTGCACTTCCGGTCTGCCCGCACCTGCTCGTTAATCATTGCTGCGTTTAGTGCACTCAGTATTTTTGCAAGTGGGGACCCTTTAGACCCCATTTAAAACATAAATAAACACGATTTCACTACTTCATGCCAAGCATAATGTTGCCCTGACGGGGAGTCCAGGTCCATTGGGAATGCATTCATTACATTGGGCTGTGCTTCTTACTCAGCGTGTTTGCAATGTGTATTCAATCATGGCTATAGTTATTTGCTCGTCATGCCAGCCTCAGGGTGAGGTTCTACTTCTGGGGTTCTCTCTGGGGCGCAATCCCATTGGAAAACGCTCTGTGAATCATGCCCCGAGTGTTTCCGTAGGTTTTTTTGCAACGTGATGTTCGCAAATGGTTTTGCGTAATCCGTGATTTCCATCCCAGAAAGTGCCCCCCTGCAGAGCGAAGCATTCCATTTAGGGTCAGATCCCGCCAGGTATTGTTTCAGGATTTCAGTTCCACATTAAAAATAAAATCGAGTAACACTTTTTAACTTTAATAGTCGAAATGTATTTAACTTCCTTGCAGTCGGTGTGGTGTCCTGCCAGTACCGGTTTTAGCAACAGTCATGATGTCTGTTGGTCCACCGTTTCTACTTCTAGATCAACAGAAACCCAACTATATTTCAGTGTAGGACCGCCAAAACAAAGAATCCTTGTTTTATACAGATGTCATTTCCGGTGATGTGATGTGATGTATAATAGTCATATGCTTTGGACAAACCTTTGTGAAACCCCCGGGGTCAGATCTCAAAGATTTGCATCAAACCGAGTTAAGCCCTGGCCTCTAGAGCAGAGCTTTTAACCGTGGTCGGTAGGAGGAGGACTAACAGGAGGGGTGCCAGGTCGCAGCCCTGCCTCACTCCCCTGTCTCCCTCATAGTTGTCTGCTGTGCCCACTCTTTTTCCTATTCACACTGCTTCCGTAGCCCAAGAACAGAATTTGTACTAGCTTCAGCAATCCTTGGAAATTGTAAGGATATTTGGCGTGTTACAGCACAGAGTACAGCACTACTGCACAGGTAGCAATTTTTTTTTTTGCAGCACCACCACAAGGGTGCGGTGCATTGCTATATGTGTTACCAGATTAACAAGAAAAGACAGGCTATTCAGTCAAAAACGATTTTAACATATAAGATGCAAATCTATTTTTACAGTTAAAAGCACACGTGCACATTCAAAAATGCACACTATTTTTCACCTGAAATGCCTATGGTGCGAGAGACACATTTGAAAATAATAACTAACTTTACTGATAACTAACCTGACTAATGAAACATAATCCACTAATAAAAATGTGTCTCCACTACAGAATTAGGCCTATTCTGAAAGTGAACTTTTAAACGCACATCCATTTTTTTTTCTGTTCTCTCTGCTGCCCTGTCCACATAACTACAGGAAGCAAATGGGCTCGAAAGAACAGGTAATCAGTTGGTTACAAAGTATTACTATAAAAATGAGCCATTGTGTAGAGAAGGAGGAGATGGCGTGATTAATTCTGATTGGAGCAGCGTCATAGCATGTATCATGCTAGAGGGAGTGATCAGGCTTTTTGCTGGGGGGAAGTTTGAGGGATGAAAAGGCAGTCGAGATTGGGGAGAGCTGAAAGAAGGACCTTTCCACTGGCTGAGGCATTCCTATCTGCAAAAGCTGAGAATTCCAGGCAATGACCCCGGTTTGAGAAGGCAAGCGTTCCTTTTTACTGGAGTTAATCTTCAAGGGAGCCACATTCAGAAAGAGAACAGCCAAAGAGAACAACTAAAAAGATAAGGTATTTACAGAAGTGTGGGAGCTGAGTGTGTACGATAATATGCAGTCAGTGTAGGATTCCTGTGCATGCCTTAATCAAATGCTAATGTTGCAATTTGAGTTCTGTTCTCCGCCACTCTCTTTGCAGTGTGTCATAGACAATGCTTTTACTGTACCATTTTATTTATTTCTGTAAAGAATGAGATCGTGTTTAATTGCAACTTTTATAATACAGAAAAATATTTGAAAACAGACGGGTGGTGTATCTACTATTTACCATTACAATGCTGATGATGTGGGGAGATTTTAAACAGTGCAATGGTCATTTTAAGACAGATGTGTGCATGTCAGATTCAGTATGAACAGTTGTGAGTGACTGTAGCATAGCTCGTTGGAGGTACATGAGCCAACGGGAAGAGAGACTCTCTGAACATAGCTCTCTACCGTATATAAGGTAGTGGAAATTACCACAAGATTACCATATATAGCTCTCTGTCGTAAATAAGTCAGTGAGATCGCCCATGGTGGCACACTAACACTAACACTGAAAAATGTGGTATTCCTAAAATGTAGGTCTGAGGTCGATATTGGTTGTTTTCCCCCTGATTGGATCTATTCTGATACCTCTCAGGTGATTGATGTCGGTTGGGATGGTTTCTGAACTCTTGATTCATTTGTGGAGGGGAGCGGGTTGCACCCATCCTTTGATTATAGTCCCCTGGTGGGGAATCATTGTACTGGCGTGGACTGTAGTTCACGTTTTGCCTCATGTCCTGTCTCTCAGATTGTGGGTGCTGGCCCCTATGTTGATTTCCATTATCAGTAAATCGATCCACATATCGGGGCCTATCCTGATTACCATATATCATGGTGCTGGGATCAAATCTACTCTGTGTCCCCAATGACTGGTAGGGACCATCATTTCTTTGATCTTGATTTTGTCTCTGGTTATTGTTCATACCTGCCATATCAGGCCGATATCCTACCCGGGGTCTATCCCCTAAATACCTAGGGCTGATGTAGCTCTCTCTATTACTAGGATCATGTGATTGGAACATTGGTACAGGAAATGGCGATCTTTGTTGATTACCCCTTTGTTCAGGTGTCACATTATTTTTACCTTGGCTTTGAGCAGACTCAAGGGACATTTTGGCTGACCTGATTTCCATTACTGTGGCTGAGGGTTCTTTAGATTTAGGCCTAGTATCTTTCATTTTATCACTTTCTCTACCCTGACAATAGAGTACCTCATATAGCTTTGTGCTTTGATGTACAATCCATTCAAGGGACTTGTCACGGTCAAATTCACGGACCAATTGGGATATGATGTCTTTCTGTAGCCCATAGAAGTATGCAGTTTTAAACTCATTGGAATTTGAGTCAAAAGATACATCAAAGCGAGAGAATGCTCTTTTTAAGTCTTGTAAAAATTGGCGAGGGGATGTATTAGGTCCAGCAGTAATTGTGTACGCGACTTTCTTTGCCTCCTGCAATGACTGAAAAGGAGAAAAATGACGCCTAATTTCTTTTTCAAACTCCAGCCATGTCATATTCTGCTGTTCATTTAATCCCCTTATGATGCTGGCCGTCGGGGCATCTAAAGTTAAATGAAAATATTGTCTGTACTGTTCCTTAGGTATCTGGAGTGCTTTAAAAATGTCATGCACCGCTTCTAAGTGATCCTCAATGCAGCATTCACCTCCCTTTTTAAATGGTTTGATCAGGGCTTTAATGGATTTCATTATTTTTATGGGGCTACTTGTTGCAATACATGGAATTGCACTATTTTGTGATTCAATCCTGTTTTCAGGTGTATGATATTGGTGGCTGCCCCCAATGGGAGTATCAAATCCCCCAAGGGCGCTGCAACCAAGTTCAGTCACCGGCCCAGTCACTGGAGCACTAGCTCTTTGGGCAGAGCTAGAATTCACCTCCACTCCATTGAATGTGGTACCCTGCCGCCTCTCCTGGGACCTGGGAATGCACATTTGCTGTTCTAAGTCCTTACACTTTTTAAGGAGTCTGGTTGCTTCATTTTGCAAATAATTATTTTCATCACTCATTTTATTAATCACCTCCTGCATTTCGCACATTTGCATTTGGCATTCATTGAACTCTTTATTTCTCTTGTCTCTTTCTTGGATCATTTTAATCATTTCTTGTTCTGCACTCTGGAGATCACCTTCATTTTCACAATGTTCTTTTTGTAAAATCTGCATTTCTGAAACAACCTCATCTTTATCCTGCCTAATGTGATCCACTAAGGCTTTTAAGTGTGCCAATTCTTGCTCACTATCTTCAAATTGTTTCTTGCTTTTGGATAACTGAGTATCAAAATCTCTGCATTTTAATTGCATGTCTTTTTGGCATACATCCAATTCTGCTCTCAACATTTCCTGATTTTTACTTGCCCCCTCTAATTCAGTCTTTAACCTGTTAATTAGCTGAGTATCATTCTCTTGCATTCGCAGGGACTTGTTTAAAATAAACCATATTTTGCCGCATAGCCGTATTAAACAGTCTTTCTCTGCACTTTTATCGGCTGCATTCAATAATCTTGTAAGGCAGACCTGAATTATGCTGCCTTCTGCAAAAATATTGTCTAGTTTTTCTTTCTGCACCTCACCCTGAATGCGGTTACTCCATTCTAACGTGCTATTCGAAGACCAATTACCATGTGCAAATAACTTTGCCTCTAAATATTGCACTAGATCTGAGAATGTGGTTTCCCTTTGTGACATTCTGAAATTCGTTTTTAGTGGCACACTGCTATTATAAAATGGGTTCCCTTTAATGTGCAAATGGCAGTGTGAGACACGCTTGCCACGCCCAGTAGGTACTCTATGATCACTTTCCCGGCCTGCAACGCACCATAAATATGTAGGGTATTTTGTGGAGATTTGGGGCCTGACGGTATTTTCTTACCGCCGAAATATAACTTAGCAACAATCACTCCTTGTATTCAGATTGGGCCATGTACAACAATAATACAGTGAACATGCATTATTTCAGCACCCAGGCATGCATATTTGGTATGCGTGGGTGGTAGGCGTGGTTGGTGGTATTTTGGTGAGCATAATTCCCTTGTTTTATTTGTGGCCCCAATGTCCAGAATCCCTTATCTTTGCTTAGATTTTTCGTGTAATCACTAGAGAGACCTCAGACCTACATTTTAGGAATACCACATTTTTCAGTGTTAGTGTTAGTGTGCCACCATGGGCGATCTCACTGACTTATTTACGACAGAGAGCTATATATGGTAATCTTGTGGTAATTTCCACTACCTTATATACGGTAGAGAGCTATGTTCAGAGAGTCTCTCTTCCCGTTGGCTCATGTACCTCCAACGAGCTATGCTACAGTCACTCACAACTGTTCATACTGAATCTGACATGCACACATCTGTCTTAAAATGACCATTGCACTGTTTAAAATCTCCCCACATCATCAGCATTGTAATGGTAAATAGTAAATACACCACCCGTCTGTTTTCAAATATTTTTCTGTTTTATAAAAGTTGCAATTAAACACGATCTCATTCTTTACAGAAATAAATAAAATGGTACAGTAAAAGCATTGTCTATGACACACTGCAAAGAGAGTGGCGGATAACAGAACTCAAATTGCAACATTAGCATTTGATTAAGGCATGCACAGGAATCCTACACTGACTGCATATTATCGTACACACTCAGCTCCCACACTTCTGTAAATACCTTATCTTTTTAGTTGTTCTCTTTGGCTGTTCTCTTTCTGAATGTGGCTCCCTTGAAGATTAACTCCAGTAAAAAGGAACGCTTGCCTTCTCAAACCGGGGTCATTGCCTGGAATTCTCAGCTTTTGCAGATAGGAATGCCTCAGCCAGTGGAAAGGTCCTTCTTTCAGCTCTCCCCAATCTCGACTGCCTTTTCATCCCTCAAACTTCCCCCCAGCAAAAAGCCTGATCACTCCCTCTAGCATGATACATGCTATGACGCTGCTCCAATCAGAATTAATCACGCCATCTCCTCCTTCTCTACACAATGGCTCATTTTTATAGTAATACTTTGTAACCAACTGATTTCCTGTTCTTTCGAGCCCATTTGCTTCCTGTAGTTATGTGGACAGGGCAGCAGAGAGAACAGAAATAAAAATGGTTGTGCGTTTAAAAGTTCACTTTCAGAATAGGCCTAATTCTGTAGTGGAGACACATTTTTATTAGTGGATTATGTTTCATTAGTCAGGTTAGTTATCAGTAAGGTTAGTTATTATTTTCAAATGTGTCTCTCGCACCATAGGCATTTCAGGTGAAAAATAGTGTGCATTTTTGAATGTGCACGTGTGCTTTTAACTGTAAAAATAGATTTGCATCTTATATGTTAAAATCGTTTTTGACTGAATAGCCTGTCTTTTCTTGTTAATCTGGTAACACATATAGCAATGCACCGCACCCTTGTGGTGGTGCTGCAAAAAAAAAAATTGCTACCTGTGCAGTAGTGCTGTACTCTGTGCTGTAACACGCCAAATATCCTTACAAAATACATGTTTTGTTCAGTTTAGCCCGTAGATCCGATCTGTGTACGGTGTCAAAATGAAGCATAGACATTTCCACCCTTTGTGGTAACATGTTTATCATGTAATCGGTTGAGCTTAGCCCTATGATCAGTCCTGCTGAAATTGCTCCCGCACCAGGCTATGCTGTCGGGTAGAATGTTATTAGATACCTTTTGGTTATTAGTTGTCACTTTTGCACCACCTTTAAGCCAAAACTATTTCAATGGAGTGCAGATAGGAGGGGTCGGAATTCAACACTTTCTTTGACCAACCATTTGCCCGAATTACATTTGATCACATTTTTTATATTTTATTTAATGCAAAACTGATATAGTTGGTGGGTTTGGGTTAGGTATTTAGAACGGGGGAAAGTGAGTAAGGTTGTGGGAGGGGGTGAGGTGTCTTCCACCGCATTTTGCAGCAATAAAATAGTTAGAAAAATTTGACGAAATGTAATTCATTTAAAAAACGTCATATATCCGGATGAGATGGGATGTGAGGAGGGGGCACACGGCCTGTAGGAATTGCTTGGTTATTTACCCGCCCATTGACAGCCCAGGGCAATGTTCATCTCTGTAGCCATTCCCACCAACTACCTGCACCACCACGAAACAAAAAAAAATAGTTTGGTGGCATTTGTGATTGGGTCTAAGGGAACATCTAGATATACATTGCCTACTAGTATAAGAGAGTGATAGGCTCCTCAATATCAGGTGGGGCACCTAAGCCCTCCCCTTAAACAGGTCACTATGAACATGCATACCATTATCATTCAATAACATTACACTTTTTTCTTTATATAGCCCACCAATTATATTTCTAATCATTCTTCTGATATTTACAGTGGCAGCTAAACCATTAAGGGAGCTCCTGATGTATTACGTATGATGTCCTATGAAAAACAAGCACTGACAAAGCTAACAGTTCTGGCTTGGGAATAGGTATTAGATGGACATTTGCCAGATCACACCATAATAATCACACCATTTTCCAGCTGTTGCCATCGTATTGCCAGGTAGTACAATTATAGCAGTGCCTGGAAAATCCCCAATCCATGGTTTTAAAAAAGCCAATACTTTTAGCTTTGCTAATTCTTGTTTAGAAATGAAACATCTCGGCTAGTTCCATTGACCAAACCCGTTTATTTTTTGCAAATTCTCATTGGAGTTTTTTAAACAAAATTTGTTGAGATTTAGTTTTTTCTATCTGTTTGAAAACTACTGATAATGGATGCTGTTGCAATCACCACCACATAGCTAAGCAAAGGGAAGTCAAGTGTCAAAAATCCGAAAGCAAACCTCAAAAAGGGCCACCACGCTGGAGTTAAGAAGAGGTGTTTTCTCTAGAGCCCAAGAAGACTGTCAAGTAGATTGTTAATATTGGTAAGGCAGGGGCCCCTCAGCCTTCCTTTGGCTCAACTATTGGTGGGGTGTACTAGAAACCAAGGTAAAGCACTCTGGAGGGATATGAGGGTAGTCAGGAATACAGTGTAACAGAGGAATATGTTTAATAAATGGCGACATATACAGAGACATATGGTATGTACAACATATCCAATTTCAGGAAGGCATACCTATATGTAGAAATAAGGGTAGGAAATATTTAGAAAGACCCAATTTCCTCGGTGGAAAGTTTTTCCAGATGTATCCTCCCAATAAAGGGAACGTTCAGTGAAATTGAGTCCCGAGGAGATGCTGGGCGACTCCTAGTCCAAACACAATGTAGGGCTAACGCAGGGTATAGGTTTGTTGCTAGGAGATTGGAAATTGGTTGACCTGGAGATGGTCCTGATGTGATGTCGCTTATTGTGGGGACCGAGGAGGCTGGAGGGACCCGGCCAGTGCATGAATCCATGAATCCTCTTCTCCCCAAATTGGATAGATAACCAGTACATAATTTGTGAGAGAGGCTCTGCAACAGTCTGCAAGCCTGTTTTCTTCCATGTGGGAGAATATTGTGAGATAGTGAAAGATGGGGCTCACAGAGGAATTGACAGAGAAGAAGGCCAGATGGTACAGCAAAAGGCCCTGGTGCATGATGGGGGAGAAAGATAGACAACGAGAAAAAGAGAGAGAGCCTTTCTCAGCAAAAAAAGGTTTATTTTATTTTGATTCATTTTTGGATTTTGACTACAGATATGCCCGCCTGGGTTGCAGATTCAGGGAAACCTTTGTTTGATATTTTATGATGTTCTACATTTATACCGCCTACATACGGGTCCCTCTGGCGTCGCAGAATGGGGGCAGTGTTTTATAAAGGTTTTGCCATTTTGTGAACTATTTTAAAGTATTTTTATTATCTACTGTGGGATCGGACCAATGACGGGGGATATGGAGTGGCAGGGGGGGGTTTGTTTGTTCTCACCCTCTCCCCGCATAAACGTTTGCCTCTCGGAAGATTATTCATGAACATGTGGAATATCCGGACAGGGACGTTTCCTATGTTACAGGTAAAGTGCATAAGGTACATTTTAAGCATAAAAAGCTGTATTCAAATATATCCTGCAGAGTAAAAGCCTAAGAAGCCATTTTACAGGTATTCTGGTCAGACGTTTTGGTGGCCTTGTGTCTGTGTCACCCCATGTCCTATATCCCGGGGTTCGAACCATGGTTTTCCCACCATTTAAAAACTGAACACACCAATTGGTGGCTGCAAATCATTTTTTCCTGGTCTTAGATTCGGGGCAATTCTTATTTATTTTTTTATTTTTTTGCTGGCTCCCAGATCAGGGGAAAATGCATGCCGAAGTCCAACTCTAACTGTTTAACACAAATGGTGATAAAGGGTTTAGACAGTTTTTGGTGGCAGAGTGTGAATGGTTGATGGGTAAGAAAAGGGACATGCGGGTTGTTAAGGAGGAAGTGAGAAGAGGCAAAGGATTCGAGATAGGGAGGGTAGAAACGTGAGCAAGTCTGCGTGCAAAAGATCGAAATAGAGAGATGAATGTTATGTTCTCAATACGGATATAATAAATACACTGACAACCGTTATGTATCCTGCTATCTCCTTTATTCCTGTTGAACTGCCCGATCCGACCCCATCATCCTAGAATGTCCTTACCCTTATCATTCTGCATTCGATCTATTCTAATACTGCACTAACTTCAATACATAACAATGAATGAGGCTGGGAGAAATAAAAGAGGCAGAGGATAGGATGAGAGATAGAAAGGGAGTAAAGAGAGGGGAGGTTCATGCAGAGGCAAAGGGTGACTGCGAGATGGGGGACGGTAGACTTAGGATAGCGCAGAAAGGGGGTGGGGAGAAGCAGCGACATATTTAAGGAGTGAGAAGGATGCTCCTCGTCACCAGGTATAACTCGCAGTGGCAAGAAGTGAGGCAAATCACCAGCACTTGTTAACAGAGCAGCGGTGCTACGATAACCCCCTCTCAATCCTTCCCTGGCTGCAATTCTGTTTTATTTGTACAGTGCTGCCACTTCTCTGGGATAGCACCAGTAACTTTGAATGGAGCAGTATAATGCTTCTCAGCAGCGTTGCTAAAGTTTACTGAGACAGTACAAGCATATCGCAGGGTTATTTATATAGGAGTGAGTTCATCCTCATAGTGCTGTGCAAATACCAGCTAACATAATATAACATAACAAATGCCTGGCAGAACGTTAGCATTGGAGCTGTTCTTGGAAACGCGTAAAGATAAGCAGAGCTTCCTCATGCTACCTTTTGGGATAATCGTCATTTTCTTAAGCATTTCATGAATCTGCTACTTTTGAGTTTAAAAATATTTTTTATGTGCACAACCAACCCTTCAAAGAATAAATCCTAAATTCTGGTTCATTCTTTCTCCTTGATATTCTGTTCATATAATCATTATATGAGAGTCAATAGGACGGAGCTCATACAGTACATATTATTCAGGCATATTTAAATGGAGTGCATATCTAATAGCTATGATTTCTTTAGTTTTGAAAAATCACTACTTATAATGATATTTCCAGGACACAATGACTGATGCGCTGTTACACTCTTGGATACGCTTCAGGGGATATTACCCTTTATCTAAGTTGAGGCTTAGTGTGGAATAGTTGAGATTTCAGATGGCATTTTTGTATTATTTTGTATTTTTAGACTACAACCTACCTCAAGTATTGCGATCTTCTGGAATATGTATACTGCATAGGGTGCATAGAAAGTTCCACATGATGTAAAGTACTGCATGAGATAACTACCCATATTCACCCAATCTAGTGCTTTCTATGTACCTCATAAAATAAAATAACCCATATGTACCCAACTCATAATTAAGTGGTATTTTAAAAGTAAATACCACTTTTTCCGTTACTACCATGATCATAGTCAAAACATGATGTTATGTATTTAACTGAATGCGTGTTTTACTGTTGATGTATTGGAGATATTTATATGGCTACAATCAAAACATGGAGTTCAGTCCCCCCTCCCATTCAAAAGTGCCACACCAATATTCCATTTATGTTCAATCTAGCCATGTCATATAGAACCACGTAGATCCCTCACCCTTTAGGGTATGATAAGATATGATAAGTCATTTATAATGTACCTGTACACAAGTGTTTCTAGGCACAACAAGAGAGGGAAGACAGAGGGAGGACAAGACAACGATCTTACTTGGCCTTGTGTCATTCAGATCGTGCAAGTGCGAGAAGGATAAGTGCAAGGGGAAAGGAGCGGGGAGTGCAAGGGAGAGGGGAGGGGAAAACGGGGTAGGAATGCTCTGAGTAAGTGCAGACAGGGCAGCGTGGCTCTTGTTAGTGCAAGGAGAACAAGGGACTGTAGGGCTTCAGTTACAGCCCCTAATTGCCTGGCAGGCCCGGAGGCAGTGCTAAGGTGACAGATCAAGAAAGAGCCTTGTACCCAGTGAGACTCTGTGGGTAGCCAAGCAACCAGTCGGTACAGCAGACAGGTAGGTCAGGTAGGTCATCAGGGGATGGTCAGAGAGAAAGCAGAGGAGAAGAGGAAAGGTTTGAGTTGCTTCCGGAACCTAAGGTGGTCCAACTCAAGTTTGAGAAGGGCAGGGAGGCTATTCCAGAGGGAGGCACCTGCAGAGGAAAGAGATCTACCCCCACTCTCTGCCTGGAGAAGTGTCTAACCCTTGGAGAGTTGGAGGTAGCTGAGCGAAGGGTTCGAGAAGAAAGGTATTTTGGAAGGGAGCGTTGGATGTAGTGTGGTCCCCAGATAGCCTTGTGGACAATGCAAAGTGTCTTGAACTTGATCCTTGCAGCCACCGGAAGCCAGTGGAGAGATTTCAGGGCTGGAGACATATGGTCTCTGGGCTTGAGGACAAGGATAAGTCTTTCAGTCCTGTTCTGGATAAGTTGCAGAGGGTCAGAGAGTAAAGGAAGGCAGGTTGAGAAAGAGGCTGTTGCAGTAGTCCAGCCTAGAGAAAACCAGGGCTCTGAAGACAGTGAGCTTCTGGGGGAAGTGAGAAAGGGAAGAGTCCCTTGGAGGAGGTGCAGCTGGTAGTGGGACGTTTGGGATGTGAGGAGAGAAAGAGAGAGTGGAGTCCAAGATGACACCAAGGTTTTTTGCCTCACAGGAAGGCGAAGAAAGAGGGCCCAAGGCATGCAGCCAGAGTGAGAGAGGGAAAACAGGGGCAGGGGTCCCAATGTGAAGGATCTACGTATTACTGGCATTAAGGCAGAAATCGTTGGAGGCGCGCCAATCCTGAATCGCGGATAGACAGTCAGGAATGAGTGAGAGAGAGAGGAGAGGAGGCTGAGGGGAGCCTGAAGGAAAGCTGAGTGTCACTTTTAATAACATGTAGCACCTTCAAATATAACTGGATCATACACTGGGCCCTCTACTTTATATGAAGTTTAATTGAATTAATATGCAACACTTTACTATTTTCAAAAATAATTTCACACATGCAGCGCTCTGTATTTTTAATCTCCCTGCGCACTTGGAAATGCTAGCAATATTGGAGCACAACAGACTTAAAAAAAAAACCTTTTTATATATAGAACCCTTCTTCTTCACCAGAATGCAGTGAAGAATCTCTCTTCTACCACTAGTCACTTTCCCACTCTCAGTAGAGAGTGTGCTTTTATCTCAAGGACTTCACTTTATTTAATTTGGCAATACACTTTTCTGCCACAGCACTAGCAAAACCCAGATATTCAGCATTCAGCGCCCCTCTGCTTTTAGGCAGGGTCTGAGAAATGGTGAACAGCTGGGAATTTTGTTTTTTATGCACCCCTCCCTCTAGGGAAGTTTGGGGTTGGCAATGAGAAATAGGAGTACCCAATTATTTTACAGACTATATTTTTCTTCACACTGGAAGCGATGTTGTTGAGTTTCAACAAAATCACCCCATGTTAGTTAGCTATAGGGGAATTAATTAAATTATTATATAGTAAAAATACTAAGGGTCTACTTAGTCTGCCCACCCAATTAATAATGAGAAGATATGCAATCAAACAGATCCCTACAAGACTTGGTTGATTGCCTTGAAACACTTGTGTATAGGCGCGTTATAAATGCCATATCATATCATAACATATTATTGGACAATTTTACTTACATAGAATATCTGGGTTATTTGTGCTCAGGGAAAAGACACCACCCCAGGCTCCTGGATACTCAGCGGAAACATCAGGACTTGGTTAGAGGCCTCTCCAGGTTTAGTCAAGAATGGCCTCCAACATGAATCCCTTTATGATTTGCCTCCTGTTGTGGGTCCCAGCCAGCATTTAGTATTTCACTGGTCTCCTCCAGCAATTTTGTCAGTAGTAGTTCCAATAAGATGATATCAGGCAGCTTTTCCTGATTCCCATTGTGCAACACCTTTTAACATCTAAACCACCTCCCAAATTATTAAAATTAGGATGTGGCAGCTTATTGGCTCTTGGTCTGGATTGGACATCAGCTGTCCTCCCCTTGCAATGATTGTTTCCTGAAGTTAATGGATATCATCCCTATGGACTCATAACTCCACCCTCGGGAAATTGCTTTTTTTCCCACTTCTGTGATACCTTTAAAAACGACAACGTGACAACTTTCTCTAATTTCTAATAAACCTAACACTACATATATTTTTGAATTCTTCTCATCATGCCAGACTTATTGAAATGAGTTCCACGACGACACAAGTTTGGAGGTTCGATTGGTTGATTTTCATGATTTATAAAGAAAATGTAAGAATTGTCAACACAAAATTTCCTATACAGATATCTAATTTATTAAGCTGTCATCTCCCCGAATCTCTGCTTTGTGACATTTTCTGGGGAGCTGGAAACACATTTTAGGTTGTTGCTTTAGTTCTTAAGGTCTTGTTCTAAGCTGCTAAATGAACACCTTCCCATGGTAACTGTTTCTGCTTTTGCAAAGTTACACCTTATTCTTTGCTCTCTGTGTCAGCAAGGCTTTACATTAGAACTCAGTCACATGTAATGGAAAGTACTTTCTGGCCTTTGGCCTAGTCACTCAAATTCAAGGCCCATTTAGTGTTTGTATTTCACTTGCTCTGAAAACAGCATTCTGATATTTGGCAGGTGCATGTGAAATAATGCCTTTTTGTCTGTTAGCCAACAGTGTGCCTTTAAATGTCCTTCTGTGATCTTGTTTCATTTTTCACATTTTCCTTGTTTCAGCTGCAGAAGTCCATACATTTCCATGGTCTCTTTTTGCTATTAATAAGCTGTGTTCAGGCTGTTACAGCCTAATTCTTTTGAACTCAATAGGCCCATTGGTAGTGTCAAAATGTTCCTGCTGGCCTTTCAGCCTGGCAGCCCACAATGTATTCAGTGTTCTGCATTGTTAGGCCCAGCATGGCCTGGGGCAGTTCACTTTTGTCTTGGGGCTGAATCTGAACCCCTCCAGATGCAGTAGGGTTTCTTTTAATCAAAATATCCACTGACAGATGTTAGTGCATTTGATGTAAATCTGAAGGGATCGTATTGTGATCTTTGACTAAGTTATGAAAACCGAGACAACAGCACAAACTTCCATTTACGTATTATGATGAAATACCCTGCCCAATTTTGCTTGTGAGGGCTGGGTAAGACCACCAGCCAGATGATACTGGTCCCGGGTGTAATGCCTGGTGACCCTTATCGTGCCACGTGTAGGAGGCAGAGGCTTGTCAAATTGCCACTGTAGATGATGCTGCTGCTTTAAGGGAGTAGGGAACCGATGATTCCACAAAGTCACCCATGCCTGCAAACTCTGCTCCCTTTTTTGGGTATAGAAACTTGATATAGAACCAAAGGCCAAAGAGTGAGATCTTTAACAGAAGGTAGCACATGAGCAATCCATCAATGACTTCCAAGGGCCCCATCCTGATACAGCTAAGATCCTTTAGGCTATGGGTGTCACAGATAGGCAGGTCCAGGGAATGGCAGAGAGAGAGGAGCACCCAAGGGGAGGGATGAATTCCCCCCAAAGCTCACATCAGGTCTGAAAGCGAATCCTAACAGTGGGGCCCATCAGCCAATCCTGATCCCAGCTTCCAAAGGAAACATACCTGAGTTTCCTTACACGAGAGAGAGGCACGAAGGCAGGGCAACAGCCCCATCAAAGGCTGGCCCTGTGGCAGTAAGCAATGGGATTCAGGTGAGAGAGTTCATTCGGAGTTGGCTGAAGAGGGAAATCGAAAGAATTGGACAAGCGGTTGGAGAAACATCAATGAGGTGTTAGAGGGAAGTGAAGAGAGGGAGAAAAACATCCGGGAGGAGGTGATAGAAAGAGGAGTGGAGAAATAGTGGAATATTAAGGATGGGAAACGAAATTTCACATCAGCAGAAAGTCAGAACAGGAGGGATGAGAAGTGCGTGCTGTCCCAAACCATGCCAAGGGGAAAAGCTGACAGGCCTTGTGGACGAAGCTTGGCCATGGCCTTCAGGTGGGCCAGAAGAGTTTAAAACAAAAAGAGTGAGAGGAAGGTCTGTGTTAGGACCTTCTAGGAACAGATGGTGAGCAAGAAACTGGAGTAGGTGGCCGCGGAACCAACATCCTGGTGAGAGGGAAGGGGGAAAAAACCTGGAGAATACCCTGTCAAAAACGTAGAACCACCTCCTGTACCCCTGCAACTCTGGGCCTTGGTTGAAGGCCATGTCAACTGCGAGACCACCTAAAAAGCCTGCAACAAGCTCGAGTCTGGTGCTGAGACCAGGAAGGAGACTTCCCTTTGTGAAAGCTGTAAGAAGGGTGCAGGAACCACTTACACCCGAGACTGTGAGAGTGTTGCTCATGGTATTAAGCCACTAGGAGAGACCAGGGCCTGGGCTTTTCGAAACTAAAGAGATCTTTTATTTGGACACTTTTTTGTTCTCCTCCAAGTGATACTATTTTGCTGGGGGTTTTCGTCAAGAACAGAGTTCATACTGGGGAAACACCATCCCTGGCAACTTTAATTAAGCTCAGACCATATTAGTTTGTTATTTTGACCCCAATTTGTACACAACCCCTAATCCTTTGCTAAGCGTATCCTTTTGTTTGTTCTCTTATGTGCCGACCAATGTCAATCACATGGCTGTACATATATGTTTAGGCATGTTACATCCTTTGTGGTGCATTGGCAACATCAATAAAATGCCTGATGTGCCCAGTGAATTAACTTGTGCTTGACATTTCCACAAATCCTCGACAATCGTGTATGATGTCTCACAGCCATTGGCTCTCAGAATGAGAGACATGTTCTCACTTGCTATAGGCCACTGGAGCTCCGCCCCACTAATACTTTCACATGTGGGACCCAACGGGATGGAAGAAGCTGGGTTTACCAAATGTGTGCTGTCAATGATTTAAAAAAAAAAAAAAAAACACTTTAAACATGATTACTGTAAGCTCCGCACAAAATGTTCTTGACGCTATCTGGCCCGTACACTTTGGAGAACGATCCATCGGCGCACTGGGAGTTGAAAGGATTTCATGACAGCTCATGCTTGTGATCTTGGACAAGTATTGTATCTTTAATCCTAAATTCTGGTTTTCTATATGAACAAATGACTTGGAATTGTATACACATTCATTGAGGACTGCCTTGAAATAAACATTTTTTTCCAAAGAATGGTCTGACCTGCCCCCCTCTAGAGCCCCTCCTTCCGATAATTTCTCCTTTGATCAGGACTCCACGAACATATTTGCATAACTTGATCCCATTAGGATGGCAGTATCTGGATGACTTCATTAGAGCGCGAGAGTGCAGCTGTGCATTAGTGGTGATCAATGTTGGTGTCCGGAAACAAAAACGTGACTGTCTGGCAGATTTCAGTACTTTTTCCAAGTTTGGTTCAAGTTTCCTTCCATGGACTTCTCCTTGCGTTATTTATGTTTCTAGATCCCAGGGTCCTGCAAGTAAGGGCTGGCTGTCAGTGATTAGGCTTTCTGTGAATGAATGGGCATTCAATAAAACAATTTTCAGCGCCTTGGTGTAAAGCGCTCTATAAATCATCAAATCAAATGAAACTTTGAACTCAAGCAAGGAGTCCGACTCAAAGTAGACCCCTCCTTTCTCGTGACCCCACTCCCTCCTGTGCATGTCATGCGTTTGTGCTCATCCCCTGTAACCCAGTCCTGGACTATTTTTAGTTATTCTCCAGGAGACAAATAGATGACTTCATTACAATGACACGACTTGACCTTTGGTGTAACCGGAGAGCCGAAATAGCAGTCAGATGTATTTTCTAATGAGGAGGATAGGCCGTGCAGGCATGAAGGCAGGCCGCGTTCTGCCCAGACAACACCTGGCCCTCGGCCTCAGAGCGCCCTTGGTTGGGGTTCTTGGGCGGCTGCAGACAGGCTCCGAGCGGCCCCTCGGCCAATGGGGGGAAGGGGGAATGGGAGGGGTACCGGAATGGACGCCTCAACAGCTCAGCGCGGGACAGCTCTTTGAGCCAATATGGGATACGTTTTTTTGACTTGGTGCCAATATGAATATCCCAAAAACGTTTTCTCAAACACTTCAACATGTTTCCACGCTTATAACCCAATATACTACTCAACGGTTTATAAAAAGCTCACAAGCTTTTTTGTGCTGAAAACGTACTTTTTGTTCGCGTACGACCCTCCATATGTGGTAGAAATGCCCACTGATGGGCAGGGACGGACTGGGGCATAAAATTGTCTCGGGCACCAATGAAAAAGTCTCCGATAGTTGCAGATGGCAATGCACTGCTTTTGTGGCAGACTGTTTGAGTAGTACCCAAGGGGAGAGGTTTTTGATAAAATGTGATGCAAATTGTGCATTTAGTAGAATATTCGTTTAGTAGCACTGGTCCAAACTACTAGGCCCATGGTGAAGTAAGTTATGAAAGTGGCTCACTTAGACAAAAAAAACTGGCCCACACTAGCATTTTTGCATTTTTGGTTCGGGCATTGTGCTGTTGCCCTATAGGCCAGTCCAAGCCTGGTGATGGGTCAGTACACTTATCGTCTGCAAGCAAAACGAGAACTGAAATTGAGGCTTTGCTCAAATATATTCTGTCCCCATGTTTTCCTTAATTTCATTTGACTCGGAACTGCGCCCAAATGATGGCTGCCGTTCACCCACAGGGTCAAACTGCTGCTAGAATTGTCCGATGTTCACATCATTTTAAAATGAAATGTTCCAGGGCAGTGGTCCCTCGGCTATCTATCCGGTTGAGACGTGCCTTTGCGATATGGCAAAGACTCCGGCAAGTCTCAGAAGTTGGTCACAAGTGGGGTAGGCGGGGCTGGCTGCGGCCCCGGAGAGGCCCTAGAAAAGCATTGGAGAAATCCATTCTATCGGGCCGAAAAAAACGGTGCCTCTCACTTTATTTAGGACCCATGCATGTACTTTTATTTCATCCCAATTTCATTCCCATTATTATTTAATTTACCAGAGTGTAGTAGTACAGAAATATTGTTTTGTTGCTATGGAAACAAAAACAGTGAGCTCTCAAGCTTGGAAGGTAAACCAGAGGTTCCAGTCGGCACAGTGCCCGGTCAGCCTTACTTAAGCGTCCACATAAATAGCTTTACCACTAACAGTACTACAGATAGGTGAAACAATTGTGCCTTTGATGACAGAACCATGCATTTTGGCACACCCTAATGAACATTTTTGGCTATGAGGCCATCTGAGATTTTTCCTGGATTAAAGTTGGCAGCCCTGTTTAAAAAATGGCGCCTAGTTGCCATTTAGTTATCTTAATTTCAGTGGATAGTCATTGTTCTTTCTTTTACTTGTGGTCATGCAATGCCTATTGTACACTTTAGAAATATAAATGAACACAAATAGTAAATAGTAATGTTTTTCTTTCATAATGTATAGCCGAATTTATAAATTCATTGATTTGGTCAAGGGCAGAAAAACAAAACCATTAACAATTATTGATTTTTGTTTATCTAATGCAAATACTGTGTCTTATATCACTGATTTGTATGTTATTGTTCATTATTGAATATTGACACTATTGCTGAAACAGATTATTGGAAATAACAGCTCAAGCCCTATTTCAGTCAGTACAAAGAGCATCACAAGTACAAATACTTAATTCTTCTTCTTCCACCCTTAATCACTTGGCGATGGAAGCTGTGGTGTTGAGACCATTGTTTGGGCCCAGCAGCAACCAGCCTGGTAGACTGCTCTTTTTGTAAGCTCAATGAGCACATCTTGCGTGGGAGACAGATTGCCAATTGCTCTACCTTTCTGAGAAAATAGATGTTTTCTTGCCCCATTAACATGTTAGTCTCTACTAGTACAGTCATATAGCAAACCTGCAAATCTCTCCAATGACCTCTGAATTTCTTCTACTGCCTGCTGACTAGGCCTGTCAGCCAATCCACAAAAAGCTGAGGTGACATGTCTGTATGCATTCCAGGTGTCCCATGCAGTCCAGCCTCTTCCTCCAAAAGAGGACACAGTGTCACACCCAGTTAGTGCATGAAACATTGGTGCAGCAGTACAACGATCAGCACCCAAAGCTCTTGCTAACTCAAGAGCGCTAAAGAGCCGGAAGTTCTTCCCTACTCCTAATGCAAACCCATAGTTCCTCAATGTTCAGACGTTGTGCAGATGTGATGGCGAGAACTAAAACGTCAGTGTCCATAGTGCGTATTTCGGCTTTGTTATATCCTTGCTGCACGCAGTGTCTGCTTCATTGTGTGAGCATGGAGCCAGTCCCAAGACATCTTGATAATTTATAGAAAGAACATTGTGCTATTTGTGGTAATTACCTGCTTGCTTGTGTCAATCGCTGTTAAGGTTTTTGCCAAGAATGGGAACAATTAAATCATATTTTCATAATTCCGTAGAAAATCCTGCCAATTTTTAGGAAGTGCATTTGTTGGTTCAACACGTTTCCGAACACCTTTTCCCTTTTTACTAAATGCGTCACTCTTCAGGCTGTAAGGCCTGTAGACATCGCAGATGATATCTAGCCTTGTCATATATTGAAGCTGAGATTTGATGTAGGGTATGAACACAGTACTGGCTTTACCCTCGTATTTTTTCCGTAAATCCTGGTTGCAGCATGTTGACAAATGCAGTGCCGTCAAGGATGGTGATTTGAACTGTTGGTCTGGAAGTACTGTTTTTTTCGGGTGTGAGCTCTTCCAGGCAAATCAATAAATCAGACTTTTTTCTGGTTCTTAGACTCCCTAATTTCAACAGTGCTGGAGGATAGGCTTGGTTTCCATGTCTAAAAAGTTCATCCAGATCTTCATTATGTATCTTTGATGCAATGTAGAGTCTAGAAAATAGTGAGCAGTAATTCCTCAGCGATGTCATTTGTAACTTTTTATTTGACTTTTCACAAACTGGAAGATGGCTGGAGAGGAGGAGGTTATTCCGCTTAGTAGGATCTGCTATAAGTTTAGTTTCATAAACGAAGCCTGTCGCTGACATATAACTCCTACTGGTCAACTCCAATTTTTTCAGTATTTAGCTATGTGTCTTCAACTGCTTGATGTACTATATTTCTGCTGTCAAGTTCCACTAGATCACAGCTAGTTTCACTAAATGGGGTTCCCATATCTTGTATTGCATGAGTAAGAGACTTGATATCTTTTGCAAAAGCCATCTGTGAATGCTTGTTGGCCCTATGGCGATGCTCATCTTTTTCCCCATCTCTTCGTCTTTGTAGAATTACATTCTTCCACTAAGCGGGCCATCTCAGGACCAGAGACCATCCAACGAAGAAGAGCTCTTGGGCATTCTGTCAGGCCTACAGCCCCTCCATTACCTTTGACTGATGCGTTATGTCGTTCATGGGCCTGATTAATGGAAATAGCATAGAGCGCATACTTTGCCATTTTGGTCACAAACCTTCCTTTCATGAACTTTATATAGGTGTTAGGGTGATGTTTTTTAAGTGAAACCATATCACGTAAGTGGGCAGGAATCCATCCTTCCTAGTGAGTATGGTCTAAGAAAAAGAAACAGGGAAAAATCTTGGATAGTGGCTCTATATAGAGCTAAAAATCTCCTTCTCGTATCGCCTTACAAAAGTCATCAAAAGAAGTTCTAGTTTAAGAATGATGTACCAGAATCTAAATTGTGTACATACATCACTTCTTTCTTTACACCAGCCTTCAAGTGACTCAACTTGATGGCTATCCTCTATATCCTGCCTGTAGTCATTGTAGGCATGCTGCAGAAGTAAATAGAGATAATTTGCTCTGATTTGTTGAACCCTACTGGGACGAGTCACATGGGAACCTTTAATAAATGAATCAGCTTTTCCAACTGTGGTACTATCAGCCCGAACAAGTGCTCCAGTCCACCCACTTTCCTCTATTTCCAAGAACCTTGGGAGCTGCTATCTCAATATGCAGCCCACCAAATATTACAATGAATTGATCTTTGCCATGAGTTGTTGGCCAGTTCCACTAGATTTGTTTTGCCAATGCGAGTGGCTGGTCAAATGTAATGACTGGAATCTGCCCAGGATTAAGGCCTTTAACGGCTGTCTTCAAAATATAAATTGAATGGCTAATCAGGGCCACGGACAAAGCATGGTCTGAAAATAGAGGCAGCAGGGATGGAAGTGTTAATTCACAATCTTTTGGAGTATCTTTTTGTTGATGGGCATCTGCTGCCCACGTGATTATTTCATCCCCTTGTCAGTTGTCACTAGCCAGAACCTCGATTACATGCTCCTGCCTGGTGTATTATTTCACCCTAGCTTGCCGTGTAACTTGGTAGTCCAGTAAGTTCTCCTCCACTGTTGCCAGAGGACAATCATTTCTCATAGGAGGAACAGGAGGCACGCTGGCGTAGCACTCAGGAACAGGATTTTTAGTCATAGTTCGATCAGTGCCTGTAAAATCATCGTCTCGATGTTGAAATATTGGTATTCCTGTACCATAGAAAGAGTCATGATCTGTGGAAGCGCTTGGATTGTGGTCTATATTGTCGACCGCACTAGTCGTGAAGAGACCTCCATCTAACGTAAGAGGAATGACAGCATTTTCTGTGTGAAATTGATGACATATTTCATTGCCAAGTTCTGTGGAGATGTGCAGCATACGGTCGTATGATATGCTTAACCCGAGCTCGAGCAGGCTTTCAACAACTTAACACTTGCAAGTTCTTGTATGGATTAAAATACCTAAGCAGATAGGCAAAGGAGTTTCCATTCTCGGGTTGTGCCTGAAGTTTCTTTCAGACTCATACTCCCGAAGTCTCACACTGTTGTACATTAGTAACTGTGCAACAGTGAGGATTGGTTGTGGCATTGTTGAATAACTTGACTGTGCTTTAATGTTTGGGCCATTCGTAACCATAGCAACTAGTGCTATTGGAGATTCTGGCACAGAGTCTTCCTGACACTTGCTTCCAAATGTTGCTTTGGAGGGATTTTTCAGTTTAAAGATGTCTCTTCTCACTATATTTGCTGTTTTAGCAAGATGAACAACGTCACTATCTGCATCGCTTTCACGTGCTTTGCTCAGTGCAGATCCAATATCATTATTAAATATAAGCATCACATGACGGCCTTGCTTATTTGCTTCCATGTCAGGAAAGTAAGCAAGTATTCTGTTTTTCAGTTTTGTGGAATGTATGCTTCCTGAAAGATCACTGCAAAGTTGTTTCATCCTCATGCTGTATAGATTTCATAGGTCAACAAGTTTAAAAATGGGTGCAATTTCATTGTCCATTCGAGTATCTTCAATGTATGATATTAAGTTCTGCAAACGCAATACCATGGTTAATTTGGTCCATCTCAGTTTCTTGTGTTTTCTGTGTCTCTTGCTTTCTTATATAATAATATGAGGCAATGAATATAGTACATGCATTTTGTGCAATAAGATAACCTGCACCCAGTTTAGAGCGCAGGGGTTTGTCTTCTAGTTTAAGGGCACAGTGACAAGCATGAGCTTCAAAGCCAAATGTAGATGCTTTATACAATGATCTTCCAGCTGGGGCCGGCATGTTACCAAAAAAGCATAGTGGTTTTGTATTCACTAAAGAAAATTCTGTAACACTCTGATAATGGGTGAATTTCATAGAACTATCAGCATTATCCTCTGGTGATATCTTCCTTTTCTCTGCTCTATGCAGTATTGTTTTATTGAATTGCAATCTACACGAATTGTAAAACTGAGCTTTACATCATACCAATGTTGCCTCGATATCTACATCTTAAGCCAGACTCGACAGATTAATTGTCCTTGGAAACACCCTAAACTACTAAACCCCACCAGCAGATCGCATATTGTCATATAACCAGCTCGCTTTGTATCACGTTTAGTTTCTGTTGGACAGCAAAGAACCTCAGAATTGTCTTCTTGGCAGATGAAACACTTACTTGCTCCACTCTGTTTCTGTGATTAGTTTAGAAGTATCAGGCTTGAACAGATTCATCAACTGATGTACTTTCTCCATATTTGTATCTCCTTTTTCTTCTTAAATTGTCATACATTTCATCTGTGAACAAAAAAATTAGAATAATATAACACTACTCTTTTTTCGCACCTTTGTTTTGTGTATGCATTTTATGAACTATTGGATGTTTCGCACACATTTATAACATACATTCACAGAAAATCAAATTTAACACAGAAGTAACAGAATCAAATAACATATGAAAGAGCAGATTGACAATTTTCTGAGGTTGCCATTTTGAATGTCTGCCATTGCTGTTAGGGGGAAAATCTGTGATTATCTCATAGCCAAAATAGAACTTCTTCATATGTAGTAGATGTGTCCCAAGTTTCATGCTTCTATAATCATTCCTGCTCCGTGTAGTGCCGGACACAGAATGGACCCCACCACCATTCATGCAGGTGAGGCCCTCTTCGATCGGTGAAGCCGCCTTCCCGTTTTATTTGTTTATTTTAGCACCATTTGTGCTTTCCCTTGCCCTCTCATCCCATCCTCACTCCTTTTCCCCCCTCGCCTCCCGCCCTGTTCCCACCCCCCACCCTTCCTGATTGGCTTCAGGGCCACCGGGAAGTCCGGCAATTTAAAATGCATGTCGAGGCACGCCTGCTCTCCTCTCTTGATCCGTGTAGTGCCGGACATGGACCTGCACCACCATCCATGCAGGTGAGGCCCTCTTCGATTAGTGAAGCCAGCTTCCCATTTCATTTATTTAATTATTTTAGCACCACGTGTGCTTTCCCTTGTGCTTTCCCTTGTACTCTCCTCCCGTCCTCACTCCTTTTCTTCTCTCCCCCCATCCTGTTCCTGCCTCCCATCCTCCCTGATTGGCTTCAGGGCCACCAGAAAGCCTGGTAATTTAAAATGCATGCCGATGCAAGCCCTCTCTCCTTTCCTGTTCTATGTAGTGCCATACACTGGCCCACAGAACCATTCATGCAGGTGAGGCCCTCTTCGATCGGTGAAGCCGCCTTCCTGTTTTATTTATTTTAGCACCATGTGCACTTTCCCTTGCCCTCTCCTCACGTCCTTGCTTCTTTTTCTCCCTGACCTCCTTGTTTGGCTTTAGGACCACCAGGAAGCCTTCATAGCTGGGAGTCCCAGAGCAGCCTTGCCCAGACAACTGGCCAAGGGTCAGAGGCAACAGCAGCTCCCTTGGGCAGCTCCCATCCCTTGTTTGCTCTGTTAGCCCGGGCGCCCCAGCCGTGCACCTAAGCTGTCTGCAGAAACCTTCAGGTAAGAGACAACAACATTTGTTTCTTCAGTGTAATGTAATGTAAATTACATAGCGGAAGTTAGGTGCTTGGAGTTCGGTAGGTGTTAAAGTCAGGCGCATATCTAGTCCATAGCCACCGATTAAGTTTAGTGCACATCAGAGCATATCCACTATTCTCTCCAAAGCTAGCCAATGTACTGCAGTTAGAAGAATTTTGAGGTTACACAATACTTTGCACTCAGATGAATCATGAAGGTAGCTAAGGTGTTGCACTTATATGTTTGATGCTAGACAATTATTTGCACTCAGATGAATTGTAAAGCCAGCCATTGTGCTGCACTTAGAAGAATGTATGAGGGTAGTCAATGTATTGAGGGTAGACAATACTTTGCACTCAGATGAATTGTGAAGGTAGCCAATGTGTTGTACTTATGAGAATTTATGGGGGGTTACCAATTTATTGCACCTAGAAGAATTAATGAGGGTACCCAATATATTGCACTTAGAAGATTTTTGAGGGTAGACAATACTTTGCACTCTGATGAATTGTGAAGGTAGCCAGTGTGTTGCACTTAGAAGAATTTGTGAGGGTAACCACTGTATTGCACTTAGAAGAATGTGTGAGGGTAACCAATGTATTGCACTTAGAAGAATTTTTAGGGTAGACAATACTTTGCACTCATATGAATTGTGGAGGTAGCCCATGTGTTGCATGTAGGTGAATTTGGAGGGTAGCCAATGTATCACACTTAGATGATGTGTGAAGGTAACCAATGTGTTGCACTTAGAAGAATGTTGAGGGTAGCCAGTGTATTGAACTTAGCTGAACGTGATGCAACCGTCCACTGACCCACTAACAACACCCCAGTATCCTGCCTACTCACCCTAAAACACAGAACAAAACATGCCATACCTCTACCGCAGTGAAACATAAAACCACCACAACTGCACACACCATGCAACACTGAACAAGAAACTAAGCCAGCCACACTCAAATCTCCACACACACACGCACTCATACACCAAACACCACAAAACGACTATCAACTAAAAGCAAACCAGTACACAGTGACCATTTTTTCCGAACTGAAGCTACCGACAGCATAACAACGTTCTCTTGCGCTTTTGCCTCTCAATCCTACTAACTAAGCCCCTCCCAGCCCTCCTTCCTTTCCAAATCTGCTAGGGCGCCTGGAGACTGCAAAAGGTGGCAGCGGTGCATGGTATAAGTCACAATAACAGAACATAAATAGAACAGTTCTTCCAAATATTTCACCTTTCTGCTGTACTATAAATCAGAGAAATGTATTAACCCCTGTCCTGTTTCCCTCAGATAAATGTTTATTTACTCTTTTTTAATAGTGATATTTAACCTTTGAAACAATTATAGCATTTAAAATGACTGTCTTTCTTTACATTTTAAATAGAAATATAATTCAATAAGTAGATCTAAAAAGGAATAATTGGAAAACAAAAAAATACATTTTCACTGCCATGTGGCTAAAACACATTATTAATATGCTTACAGTCTCATGCGTTACCATCCGTAAATCGAAAAAAAGTAACTTAGACTAAACTCCCACTGGAAGATACAGGTCAGAGAGAAATTCTTCTTGGAGCCCTAGCAAGACAGGACCCCCTGGATTTGAGAAATTTTAGAGAAGGTGCTAGGCTTCTTCTCTGGGAGTGGTAAATAATGGTCTGTTTGAGAAATGAACCCTTGAAGAGCCTGTCTCGGGCAAATTAGGCAAGATGACACCCCCACCCCACCCCATCTATGCCTCTATGTCTGAAGGACTGGCCACAAGACCAGTGAATGCATGTCTGTCTTCATTGAATGCCCAGCCATTTTGGGCAGAGGTTTCCCTGTGGTCAATCTGTCAGGCAAAAGCTATGAAATGTCTGTGGCGCAAAATTACAGATTGAATGTAACTGGCTGCAGAGTACACTTGCTTAAATCACCAATACGAACATGGAACCTCAGCTTTCTGTCTCATGGAACAATTCCCCTGAGTTAGCAGATAAGACTACACTTTGTTTCACAAATACATTTGTGTCAGATAGTGCGCTGCCCTTAGGCCGAAAGAAAAAGGCAGACCTGAACTGTTTCAAAAGGACCTTTGATCGTGTGGCTATCTGTGTGTGAACCTGCTGAACACACATGATCTCACAGTGCAATACATTGCCCCTTTACAGGGGGAGGGTTCCTGATGAGGCAAATCAAAAGACTACAATGGTATCCCTGGTCCTCCCTTTGGAAACCTGGGTGAAGGTCAAGACTTAGGACCTCATTATAAGGGTGCCAGGCTGGAAAAAATGCTGGTAATTCCGGGTCTGGCATTTTGTTCCAGACTGGCACACTTCAGTTTTGCCAGTAGGGAATGCCTGAATCACTGGCACCATTACTAACGGTGCTGGTGATTCGGACAATCCCATCCCATGGAGTCCCATGGGACTCCAAGGGAATGGGAACTTACCGGCACTTCACCGCCTGTAATATCCCAGAAATATCGGGATATTGTGCAGCAGAGACGGCTAGACATGTTTGCTGGTATCCCGCCTTAATTACAGGCGGAATACCAGCAAACCTATAATGAGGGCCTTACTCATGAGAGGCGCAACCAGTTCACCAAACACAAGGAAAGATATTTTTTATTTAATTTATTTGTTTTGGTTAAAAAATATAACCTTTACAAAAGTTAAAAACAACAAATGTAAGACATAATAAACGAAAAGAAACTTCTAGATATGATGCATAGGACACAAATACAAAAAAGAAAACAATATTAAAATAACATAAATTACATTACAGCCTAGTCCAATGTTTTCCTCATATCCCAGAAAAACACAAGACCAATTGATGTTACAGACACTGGAAAACATAATTGCGTTTCATCCTGCTGCAATAATTTGCAGGTATTTGTAAGAAATCGTAAATCCGCAATCTGTAATGAAACTGCACCTCGGTGTAAAATTTCACACCAGAGAAGATCGAGGTCCACTCTTTCATGATTCATTCCAAATTTGTTAAAACAGATGAACCGCTCGTTTCTCAATGCCGAGCATTCTATCAGCAAATGACGAAGGGTTTCTGTACACTCAATTGATTAGCAGAATTTACAAAGAGACGAACCCGGGCAAAGCCCCCTCCTTACATCATTGATTTCCCCCATCTTTAGGGCATTAAACCGAAATCTCATAAAGTCTGCTCTTCTTTTCTTGTCTTGAAATTGCATAAGGTGTGTTTCCAAACTCCCCATTTTTTTATAATGTGAAACCATTTGGTAACATAACTTTGTGTTCAGAACAGCTTCCATTGTCTTGGCCCAGTCTGCATACTGAAGCTGTTTTTTACTCTTCTGGCATTGGATACCAAAGATTCAAATGTTAGACCAAGTTTCTCCAAGATAATACAACATTCTGCTTTCAGCTCAGACAAAAATCTCAACTCAAAATAACCTTGGCGTAACCCAATCCCTAATATGGCATATAAGGTATTGTTGGAACTCATGCATAATTTCCTGCAAAGGGACAGTCTTCTCCAAGCAACGCGGCTTTCCAATGACAGCATACCCAATTCGTAGTGAATAGCTATATAAAGAACTGATTTAGGGAGACAGTATAGTGTAGACTGCCATATTCTGGCTTCATACTTCTGAAGCTCCCTCCTTGCCCACTGTGGAAAGAATTCTAAGCCGTAGCACAATTGCAGGAGAACCTTAGAGTTATAGAACCGAAGAACTGGAAGTAGTGAGAATTTATCATACTTGCAATCAACTTTTTTCATCTGGGTTATTTGTTTGTCTACTTTGCCCTCCAGATACTGCCGATAGTACTGTTTTTTATTATTTGCAAAAATGTGAAACCATAAATACTTCATAGAGGTCCTAACCACTAGCCTCTCATGATTCAGAAACCATGCAGAGCCTTATGTAGTTGTACGACTGCTAAGTCTCATTATTACTGTCTTCTTCGCATTAATTCTTAGGCCATTCCTTCCAATATATTCGCTGAATGCATTTGGGAGGTGTTTCAGGCCTCTAGGAGTATAATCTACTAAGAACAAGTCATCAGCATAAGCTGTTCAACTAAATTTAACACCCTCTATCTTAGGCGAGGCAAATGCTACCTTCTCCAGAGCTCTACCAGCATCTGCCATATAAAAATTAAACAGCGCAGGCATGAAAATGCATCCTAGATGCAGTCCATTAGAAATGCTAATCGGATGAGACAGTAATCCTTCTTTATTAAGGTGAATCCAAATGAGCGATCCCTCGTGAACCTGGATCAAGATGGAGAAGAGCCCTGCAGGAACACCCATGCTGGATAAGTTCTGCCATAACGTTGTTCTTTCCACAAGATCAAAAGTCAAAGGCAAGTCCATGGCTGTAATGTAGATTGGGGTGCTCTTGTCCTTCCACACCTTTTCCTGCATGATAGTCAATGACAGACCTCCCACTTCGGTGACCACCTCTTTCCTAAACTCAATGTGTTGATAAGATATATTACAGCTCTGTGACCACTCTTGAATATGTTTTAATACAATTCCTGCAAAAATGTTGGACTCAGCATCCAGCAGCGCGATCGGTCTATAGTTTGATGGACAGGCCCTATCACCTTTTTTATAGATGGGGACAACCAGTAAAAAGTGCCAAGAAGTAGGTATAGACCTGGAAAAAATATATCTGTAAACAACAGATGTAGGGCCTTTGCCCATAAATCCCGGTTTCCTTTCAAGGTTGCCTTGGAAAGTCAATTTGGGCCCACCGCTCTGGAAGGGCTAGCTTTCACAATTCGATCTTTAATTTCTTCAATAGAGAATTCAATATCCCAAGAGTGGTCTCTTAAGCTATCCAATCCCGGCTGATCGCAGCGCTTCACTGCATATAATGAGCTGTAGTGGTCCTCCCAAACTTCCTCTGAGATAACGGTGGTTTGGGCAGAAATTTGGGATGATTCAGGGCATTTATAAAAATCCAGAATTGTCTGGACGTCCCATCCTTCAAAGCCTTAAACAACTCTTCACTATCTGCTTGGTACAAGTGTGCCCGATGGCCCCTTAACCAGTTTTTGAGCTTTGCTTTTTCTTTTCTTATGCCCTTTAGTTTCAGATCCCACTATTCAGAAGATTTTAAGATCAACCTAACAGCTTTTCGGCTCTGATTTTTATTTGCTTGCACCTGACTATCAACCATGATTATGAACATGGCACGCTCACCTACCTGGTCTAAAAGAAGTTTTTACAACTTTGTTTATTAGGGAATCTAAGTGCGTGCAAAAGTGCTCATATGAATACTGAGCCAATTTAATATAAAAACTAGACGCATCAAATTCGGATAAAAATACAGCATTAAGTTTTGCGACGTTCTTCTTGGGCCAGGAGATTCGGAATTGGCGTTGTTTATAGAAAGGGAAGCATCATATATGTTGCAGGGATGCTTTACCGCTCCCCCGATAAGATTACTTCAAACATCAAAGGATCACTACAGGCAGACTTCTTTAGGTTAAATGCCTAGACTGTGTCAATCAGGGACTTCGACATAAAAATGTAGTCTATTGTTGAAAATCGAGCAAAGTAGGCGTGGCTTCACGCCATGTTGAAATACACCGGTATTTTGAAGTCCAAGAAAGAAAATCACAAAAACACTCCCACAGCGTTCCACAAAACAGCGTGACAGTGTGGCCAGCAGGTAACAGGTACTCTCGGGCACTTTGTTTGGAAAGATATTGCTTTCCAAACAAAGGTATATAAAGATTCAATCGTATTGTCCTACTACTAAAAAGAGAGTAGAAGAAAAATACACAATCGAAAGGGGGGGCCCATGTAAAATAGTCCTCCCTCTTCCAGTGAAGCTGATGAGATTACTGTTTAACAAGGGGTACTAAGGGGAGCATTGTTAACCGATATAAACAATGTCCTTGATGGATAACAAGGCCAGTCTCTGGCTTGCAGCATAAATCTAACCAGAATGCAAGTTCGCAGGCTAGCTCCACTAGGGGCTCCTTCAAGTATGGCAGCCGTACCGCTGTCTCGGTCAGTAGTTACTTCTACTATGAAAAAGCTCATACCAGCCTCAAGCCCTGTCCGCATCTAGTGACTCCTCTCCTTCAATGGGCTGAGGCAGTGTCCTTTGCAGGTTCATTCTGCCTTCCCACTCCCCCCGGCACTTGTAAGTGGGTGAATTTCCCTAAAATTGCTAACAGCTCCTCTAGTGCCCCTTCTAGGTACTTGCATGGGTTTCGGTGTCTCAAGTCTTGTACTTGCTGTAGAATCCTCCAGGTTCCCCCCTCAGCTGGTGCTCTGGCTCCCACAGCATGGCAGGGGCAGGCAGGTTCCTATGATACTCCTTTACTATCCAACCTTTTGAGGGATACGTTGGAGGGGACAGCACTTCACCCGCCACCCGACTCATGCAAGTGGCAGGCAGTCCTTCTCAGCCCTGTCAGTCTGTGAAGGTGCATCCACAGGCCAGTCATCCGCATGGGAAACCATTTGGGAGCCAATGTCCTTACAGCCATAAGGCCCAAAATCATACCATTGATTGCATACAAGCTTGCGTATTCCCCATAGTTGTGTCCAGCCAACATTTACCACATAAAACTAAAGAGTTCATATGGTGACAGGATTCTACCTCTATCCATGAGATTCCGAAACCTCTTCCTGCCCCCCAGCCCCATCTCACAGGGAAGTAGCCTCTGCTGTCTGAGGCCTGGTACAACCTATTCCTCTGAGAACAAGGAATTCCCTAACTCTTTGGCTCCTTTTACCTCCTCCCTCAACAAGCAGAGCTCCTACAGATGAGCTCTCCAACCGGACACATAAAAGGCTGCTTCAGCATTCCATCACACTCAATATGTAAGTTTGTTGTGACGGGGCAGCCCACCACAAAAACCATGCTGACTTGTATGTCAAGTCCAAGGGATTTTATTTGAGCATTACAATCAACTTAGGCTAGGGACTTTCGTGTAGTTATCAGGGCTAATCGGGTCCTTGGGTAATTGCCACTAGGGCTGTCCCTGTCTATCTCGACTTTCCCCGTTCTTACCCCCCTAACGCACCCAGGCATCCTTATCGGGATGTTAATATTAGTCAATGGTAACTCCTGTATATCTGTTTCTGACTTAGGCTAATGGTGAGTTTTCCCTAATTTGATGGCTGTCTCACTCCCTATGGGTTTTTAAGGCTTTCCCTAACCTAGCCCGCTTAGTAGTCTCTGGGATGTAGGGATGGTGCCTTCTTCCACCGGGTGTCACACCCGCTCGTACCTGACCCTTCACTAGTCTGGTCTCTCCAGATACTCTCTTCCCACCACGTCACTGTCCCTCCAATCTCTAACTCTGTCTTTTCACCACCACCATTTGATCTTACTTATTGTCTTACTCCTGTTCTTTCTATTGCTCGTACCTCCAACTACCCCTTTACGTTCGTTATCTTCTCTCCTTCCTCTCTTCTAGTAACAGCGAAGGGAGAGGTGTAAACTAAACACAATAAAACACCAATCAATCACTAACTCTGTACAAGAAATCTCAGAAGAAAATGATACTCAGTAGAAGTGTGTGAACCCAAGGCTTGCTGTACATGGGGTCTGCCAGGTGACGCTGGGAGAAGGAACAGTGGCTAATTGATTGCCACATTAACAATGAACCAAGCGTGGCATCCTGAGAGACAGGCTGATGCCTCCTAGCTAGAAGGAATGTTGGCAATGAGTCCCCTGCAGTAAACCTGGAAATTGAAGCAATCAAAGGCTACAGATGGGCTTTATGACACGTGATCTTTGGGAATACTTATTTCCTAAATACAGAAACATTTTTGTGTGGAGCAAAACATGTTTGTTGATGGATTATTGCCGTATGGAATGATCCTTATATGGTTGTGTGGGTGCTGCAGCCCTGAAGTAATCCAACCCTAGATATCACAGTATGACTTCCAAAGATCTCCTTGTTTCTCTGTGATAACTGGACAAGGAGATTCGAGCATACAGCGTAGGATTGCCATGGCATGAAAATCCCCCAAGGGCCCACAGATCAAATGTTGGTGGATGGACCTGAGGCGATGGTCACAGGCGGAGTCACTGGTTGGCTATAGGGCAGTGTACAGAGGGATGAGGGAAGGGAGTGGAAACGTGACTGCCTGGAACGTTCTCATACAGAACATTTTTGCTCCTTCGGATGATATGCCTCCATGAAGGCCTGGAACTCTTGTTCAACGATTGCGCCCTAATCGGGGATAATGTCGACCTGGGGTACAGAAGCTGGCACAGAAGGTGTGATGGAGGTATCTAACAGGAGCAAGTGGGGGACCCCTGGGGAACATAGGATAGCACAGGGACAACATGCTGGTTTTGGAAGCAAGATCATGCCGAGCAACGCGCTTAGAAACCAAACTCGGGTATTAAGTGTGTTATAAAAAAACAATTAAAATTAAATAGAAAATTGTGGCTAAAACAGACTAGGAGCCCTGAGCCAGTAGGTTGTGAGCTGTTGTTTATGTATGTCGGCTATAAGTTACAAATGTTATATAGTTCAGGCTGTAAACAACCCAAGCATGGCTGATTGCAACAGACTGAGATATTACTTGAATTGTTGCTGGATTGTGTAATAATCAAAACAATAAAAACAGATTTTATTTTTTTTAAAAGGAGATTCGAGAGCACTATTTTTGGGATATTTCAGAATGGCACTTACAGGATTAGCCGCCACACCTCTAAAGCACCTACTCAGAACCTCGCGAACACTCTGCTATGCATCGGGCACATCTTTTGACCCGCACTTACACTTTCTTATACCTCTGGGATACACTAGGCCTGCTCATAAACACTCTCCTGTGCTTCTAGGATGCCTCTGTAAAAGCCTGAAGGAAACGCTGACCACCTGCAGACTGCCTTTACCTCTTCATTACTCTCCCTATGAGACCTTTCCTATGCATGCAATAGGGGCAGGAGGCATCAGCATCCTTTTGGTCACCACCTACATTTTCCGGGTCATGGGTACCATGCTCAGATGTGGGAGGGTTGTCCAACTTCAGGCCTCGAGGCCCCGATCCATGTTGGGTTTTCAGGATACCCCTCATTAATATTCATGATATGAATTTGCATACAATGATATTGAATGTATGCACATTTTTCCTGATGGATATTAATGTGGGATATCCTGTAAACCTGTCAGGATCCCGGCCCTTGAAGCCTGAAGTTGGACAACCCTCCACCAGCCAGCTCAGAGGCTTGGCTCCCTTTATTAGGATCATGGCTGATATAGGGGGCTCTCTGTGCTGCATGGCACACATGCATTTTTAGATACCCGTGTACCAAATATAGGAGACTGGAGCATTCAGATCGGAGAAGCTGAATCCTTGAATTGTGCTAACCAGCACGAACCACTCCAACCTGCCAACGCTATAACTCGAACCATGGCAGTCAAATAGTGCATTGAAAACGGCACACTGTCTGCACCCGCATTTAGGCCTCATACCTGGGCAGCCACGGCACATGCTGCTAATGCCAGCAAGACAGCGCACAAAGAAAGTCAACTCTGCACCCAAGGAACCTGACCGCAGTCCACCCCCTCACGATATGAAATAGGTGCTGCGTCATTTACAAGAAGCATGGTGGCCTGGAAGCAATACTTGCATTCATGTGGAGCACAATTATCAACCTTTCTTCTCCTGGTTCCTTAAAGGGAGGGCAATGAGGCTGGTTTCTTTAAGCTTTGCCCCATCTTGCATATAGCCATGCAATTTTCTAAAAAGGTGTGTGTATATTTGTGTTGCACACCCTGTTTTAAGCTGGTAGCCTCCTACTTCCTTCTCCAGAGAGTGGAGTGCACACTCCAGGTCCTAATGCTCAGCCCCGTGCAGATTCCCCCGGTGCGGGTTGCTCTCCAGAATCCTAAACAGAGTCCTAAAATATCAACAGTGCAGCCATGTTTTAAGACAGGAACAACAGTAACTAGAAAGTATTAATATAAACCCATCCTAATCTCAGAGAAAAGCACCCAAGCACATTTCAAGCTCTTACTATCACCCTGGATCCCGATGCCCCGATGTCACTGCAAGAGGCTAAAATCTCCATTAGAACACGCTAGAGGGTGTTTGACGGCCATGATTGGTCACTCTGTGGGCTATATGTACTGGTATAGCCCGCAGATTGATTACATCCCCGAAAAATGTAAGCAAAGCTTACCTACGATGCGGCAGCAGTTGATTTCAACACGGCACACACAGAACTGAAACAGTTAAAGTTCTGTGTGTCGTGTTGCTTTTGCAGCATGCCTGGCGTGGCCCGCCCCATCAAAGAAGCAAACGTCCTTTCATTATCAGTTGCCAATATCCACCAGTACCGTGGGCTGCACTGAAACAGCCACGTTATAAGAAAAGACACGTTGGGCTGCAGATGATTGCTAAGAAGGCACTGGAGAAATGCAAGTACCTCACAGTCAGTAATAAAAGCTGCAGCTACATAGGAAATATGGGTAAAATAGATGGAGTACACAGTTTAGATTTTTAAATGACATGTGCGTAATTTGTAAGTAGTTCAACCCTATATTTGCATACATTAAAAGATATGTATCATTTTGCATTTTTTTCTACTTTAAACGTTTCTCAATAATTGTACTTTAATTAAACACTGAGTGTGTTCTAATAGCTTTATAGACATGGAGCTTGGGCCGTACCGGGCGTTATGGTCCCTCATACCTCGTTCAAGGTACAACACTGTCTTCAGGGCCCACAACGCCCGATGCGACCCTCGCTGCTGGTCTATAAAGCTATATTAGTAACACTGCCTGTCTGTAGGTGGGATCCAGTAAGAGTCCCAGCGCACCTAACAGGGGCCTTGCTGAGGGGGCTATAGCCCCGGGTCTTTTGGCTATAGCCCCGCTTAGAAGCTCAGGGACTACAACCAAAAGGCTAGCTAGCCCCGAGTCTCCCGACAGTCACGACATTAGCGTAGCCCCGGATCTTTTCCAGACCTAGCAACACCCCTGCACATACATATAAAACGGGAAACTGTTCCCAGCAGGAATGATATAGAAATGTCTGTAAGTTTAGACAATGACTTGAGTTATCGTGTGCCCCATGGGGGATGCACTAAACGAACCATCAGAGACACATATTAGCACCCCTCAGCATCACTCTAGTACACATGCTAAACATTCACTTGAAAGGAGGAGCAGAATTTAATAATGTTTCACATGTTTAAAGCCATATGAAATACTCAAATGTATGAATGCGGTCGCCAAATACAATGAAATAAGGGGGGAAAGAGGCATAGAGCAGCGCATGATGAGTGCAGAGCGGTTCTCACAGTGGACTGGCAAACGAGCAGCTACTATAAAACAACGCAAAAAGGAAAAACCTAGACATACGGACCGTCTCAAGTGGCTACTACCCTACAGGGGCCACTGAAACCATAGTGGAAAGCAGTGCAACCAGGAACGAAGCCTAGAGGCGTGCACTGACCCTGTATCAAATTGGTGCAAATCTGCGGATGACCCCTGAGCCGACCCTGCATTGAATAACAGAGACCAGGTGCCACTGCTCTACAGGAGCCACTTACACCAGGGTCTGCAAAGGGTTAACAAAGCATGTCTAGTGAAGCTGGGCAGCTCCTCGCCCAACCTCTCCCCCCATCCCGGCTAGGGGCACTACGCAGCTGAAAGTAGTCTCCAACTTTCCTGTTGCCCCTCACTGGCGGTGGACCCAGGGGACGGGCGCCTGCACGCGCCTCCAGCCACCCCTAAACACCCCACACATGGGCCTGCTCCTCCCTTTTATCTTGTGGAAGAAACAACACGTGTAACACGTAGAAACTGCCTGGTTCTGGTCTCCGGTGGTATGGAGGCGTTGACAGAGTATGTCGTCACTCCCCCAGAAACATCTGGCTCCTCAACCACAGCACACCATATGCCACGATACAAAGCCATACTGCAGCCTTGCCCATGCTCAGAAGCTGAGGGCCCTACATGCCGCTAAAACCCTTTACTTTCCTACGGTCACTCGTTTTTTACGTTTCATAAATAAAGCGAACACTCTTGAAAACACCAGCACCCCCTGCAAGTGGCGACCATTCAGCAAATGACACACTGTCGCACTGGTGGCATATTCATCCAGGTACATTAAGCGCACAGAAGCACAGCGTTAGACTGTCCATGTTGGCAAGACTCACAACTGACATGGGGGAAGGTTTGGATTGGCCTATAGTGCAATAGGGCAATGCCCAAAGTGCCAGTCCAGGCTTCTAGTATGGGTCAGTTTGTTTGGCAATAACGGGCCCTTCTTTTGGCCGGTGTGGGCCAGTTTCATACGTTACTACACTCGTTTTAATCAATGTGCACAAACAGTCTGGTCTGAAAAGTGAGGAACTGCAATGTGTGATTGACATAGCATAACTACACCTGACATGCCATCGCATAAATGCACCTGACACACCATAGCATAAATGCAGCTCACGTGTCATAGCATAACTGCACCTGACATGCCATAGCATAACTATGCCTGACACGCCATAGCATAACTGCACCTCACACACCATAGCATAACTGCACCTCACATGCCATCGCATAAATGCGCCTGACATGCCATAGCATAACTGCACCTCACACACCATAGCATAATTGCAGCTCACACACCATAGCATAACTGCACCTGACATAGCATAGCATAACTGCACCTTGCATGTCATACCATAACTGCACCTGACATAGCATACCATAACTGCACCTCACATGTTATAGCATATCTGCACCTGACATGCCATAGCATAACTACACCTGTTATACCATAGCATAACTTCAGCTCACTCACCATAGCATAACTGGACGTGATATGGCATAGCATAACCGCACTTCACATGTCATAGCATAACTGCACCTCACATGCCATAGCATAACTACACCTGACACACCATAGCATGACTGCACAGCACACACCATAGCATAACTGCACATCGCATGTCATAGCATAACTGCACCTGACATAGCATAGCATAACTGCACCTGACACGCCCTAGCATAACTGCAGCTCGCACACCATAGCATAACTGCACCTCATCTGCCAAGACATAAACATCCCTCCTCGCCTAGCACACGTGTGCCTCTCATCAACCTGCGCATAGCATCACCTCATGAACAGAGACACACATTCAACTCATCAATAATGTCATAATTGCCCCTTTTCTAGCAGGAAACATAATTGCCTCTCATTGGCTGCGACTCCATATCCGCCAGGACAAAGTTCACATGAAAAACCTGCCTTTCCTGAGCCTGGATTACCCTTCATCTCTGAAAATCATCCAGTGAAGGCACCTGTGTCCTAAAAGCTTTCAAGACCAAGTATGCCGTGACCTAAAGGGGCATCATCGATCCACAATTACTCGCTTCTTCTTATTACCTCAGTAAATATCGCCAGGCAGAATTACTGTTACCGCATGTGGTAACGGTATTCTATGGCATGACTCCACTGGGGACAGGCGGAATGACCCCATGAGGTAATTCCACCACCGTCGTTACCGCCGTTGTAAGTGTAAGTCAAACCTCCACTAACAAGCTGCCGGATTTTTGTTGTAAGGGTGATGAAACCCATGATTGTGCGGAGCGATAAAACAGGCGGTATTCCAAAATACCACCTGTTTTGCCACTAGCGTACAACTCGTATTGATACCCAAAATTTGTAACCCTGCCAGATGGTGTGAGGCAGTGACTGACATCTGATGGCCAGAGCATGAATGCATGGTGCTGTGTGGCACCAGTTCCTCTCTCTAAGGGGGTGGCTCATTTTAATCTACTGGAGCCCCTCCAATGGTTGATGGCAGTGAGGGGTGATGATGGGCAGGGCAGTTTCTAGCCAACTTCGTGCCCAGGGCGAAACATCAGAATGCGCCCCACGCCCCCCGACTGGTGCACGTCACTACCAAACTACACCTCTGTGTCGTGCGACAAACCTCCCGGCCCCCTCAATATGAATAAATAATTGCTATATAAATGAAGCGCGTTTCATTACATTGTAATTCAAGTACTTTACAGAAGAATTATAATGTGAAAACACAGCTGTTGCTGCCCAAGTAAATGGTTTTTCTGTCACCCGCTCTTAGGGAAGGCCTTGCCTGAATGCAGTTTCAAACTGGACTGGCACACTGCGGTGTGACCAGCCTACCGGGGTCTGAGGGCCCACTGACCACTGGCCCTGTGTTGCAGGTGTTGTGTTTGTACCACCTCACTTTGATTTCGCAAGGGACAATACTAGACTAACCATATGAATTATTTTCTGCAAGAAGGTTATCATTCCAAGATGGGCAGTCTGGTACACTTTAATTGTACTCTGACAGTGGGAAAGGGAACAAATAGTACCAATGAGGATTCCTGTATACTTTGCATTAAATCAGACAGCAGTTTAGGGCTATAAAGTGATCAGAGAACTTTACATTTGATAAACAAGGCTGTGATAAAAGGATTGCATGTGTGAATCTCTAAATTCATAACAGGCACATTGCTTGGTGCTCACATCACGGTTTGCAATACTCACCATAACATTATAATGTTGTAACCATGAACCATACATGCTCATTTGGACAGTTTAAGTTTTGGATGTGAGTATAAAATATCTGCAAGGGTTCTTTTGCTTCTTGTTTCTGAAGAATTTTAGATGACAAAGGGCTGGGTCTGTATTGCTCTCCCCAAAGTGCACAGAAAAACATAAATCACCAATGCAATTACAGAGCAAATACTCTGAACGCAGACAGACACAATAACTCACAACCACACACTCTTAGAAGATAATCAGCTCTTATACGGCTATTTATTCAAAGCTTAGAAGCAACCAATAATAACATAGAAATAGCTCACAAAAGTAATATAGACATAAATCACAGAAGAAGCAAAGAATTCAAAAGGAAATACATCACTGTGGGCGTAACAGAATTCCTCTTCTCGCCCAGAAGCGGCTGGGAGACCCCGGGAACAGCCAGGCCGAGAGCACCACAGCTCACAGGAGTGCCGGACTAATAACTTGACTATCAAGGAGTAATTCTTCTAATGGCTGAGAGGTATGATTAAGGCTTTTGACTACTAAACATGCTAATTTCATAAAAGATTTGTAACCTCCAGCAGCTAAACCCCAAACTACCACTAATAAAAGGGTTAATGCTAGAACCTCAGCTTCTGATAACAAGTGTACATGTGAATCACAATCGGGGGATAGACCTACAGATTCGAAAGTTGACCTTTTACCTCAAGTTATTGCTGGGTGTAAAGGAAACATCATTAGTCCTAATCGAGTTAAAGCACATGGACCTCCAGAAATGTTAGCTGGAATATAAGTACATGTAATGTTACCACATGAAAAGAGCCACCCTGTTGGAAGTTTCACATGATTCAAATGACTAGCAGCTATCACTGTATGATTACAAGACATAGTATTATTTACACTGGTGCATTTGCGTGGCACTCGCGAACATAGTCGTTTCTCAAACATTGCATGATTGTGCTGGTTTGTTAACTCGATCTGTCGGCATTTGCCAATGTCTTGCGCATTGCAGGTCATAAAATAACATACATAAC
Source organism: Ambystoma mexicanum (assembly GCF_040938575.1). Classification (NCBI taxonomy): domain Eukaryota; kingdom Metazoa; phylum Chordata; class Amphibia; order Caudata; family Ambystomatidae; genus Ambystoma; species Ambystoma mexicanum. The sequence continues at coordinate 279,205,302 of NC_090937.1, forward strand.
CTTGGGTTATATTATAAGTAATAACACGTGTCAAATTTCTCCATTCACGATCAGTCTCTTGGCAGAACCTACAATATTCATAAACGGAAAAAGACTGCCTAATATCCGAGTCTTGAACCAAAGAATCATTGTGTGTGACGCCGAAGATATGCTTTAAAACCGGAACAGGCGTCGGCACTGCTACTAAACACGTAGTCAATAAAGCTTCAGCATTGGGCACATCAGTAAGACAAAGGTGTGATATGTTGAGTACTTGCTGTGCCAGATATATCCACATGCTCTCCTGAAAGTGCATCTTGCATGACTGGCATCAAGGTTGTTTTCACTTGCTCCTGATGTGTTTGTCGCATTTCACGAATCCATGTCTTCGGTCTGGCTGGCTTTTCGGCATCGACATAAGGCTGCTTTGGGACAACATTATTCATCACTATCAGTATCCCCTTGATCACTGGCACAGATATGAAATTTTTCGTTGGTAGCAGCAGGCTGTTTAACTCTCCCAAATGGAGTCCATTTAGTACCACAATTACACCAGCCAGACACAGGATCTACAAGGCAAACCCAGAAAAGAGATATCAGTGTTGCACATCACTCTCTCAGGTAACATTTGTCTGCGGGCACATATTGCCATTTCTTTCTACCAGGCTCCATAACTAAAACGACTTGATCTTTGCCTGATGCAATGACATCTGCGGGCACTGGTGGGCCAATTGGCTTTTCCACCCACACCTTTGCACTCGGTACCATACTGTCTGAAGAGCCAAAACCGCGGTCCCCACGGTTAGTTAACACTGTAGGAGGCTCCCCCTTCTTAATCATGGACAACTTAACGGGAATAATAATCAATTGGGCCACTCGATCACCCTTGTGGATTGATAACAATTGGTCCCCACTATTCATTAGGATGACTTTAATCTCGCCTTGGTAATCAGCATCAATTACCCCTCCCAACACTTGAACTCCCTTCAATGCTAGGCCAGATCTAGGGGCAATCCATCCCATATGCTCTGGGGGAATTTGTACTCCAATCCCGTTTCAATTACAACTATCCATCTTGGGTCTAATCTGATTTCTTCATGGGAATGCAAGTCTACCCCTGCTGACTCTGGAGTTGCTCGGTAGGGAGCTAAAGAACCTAGAGTAATTTCCCAGTACAATGGTGTTTCTCTGACTGAATTGGGTTGAACCTATAAAGTAGGAGTCATTAATCGCATCAAAGGAGTTTCATGTTCATACACAGGCCTATTGTTTAATACTTGCACCGCATCAAACACACGATCACGCCAGCCTGCCAAACTGCCGTCTCCAGATTTACGCAACTGTTCTTTCAATAACCCATTCATTCGTTCAATTAACCCTGAAGCAGCTGGGTAGTAGGGAACGTGGTACAGCCACTCAATGATCTTTTCCTGACAAAACTCCTGGATTAATTTGCCTTTGAAATGTGACCCATTGTCACTATGAATCTGCAAAGGCACTCCATAATGTAGTATGATCTGATCTAACAACCTGATGGTGTTCAGTTGTGTTGCACGTTTGCATGGCAAAACCATCAAATATCCTGAGTATGTATCCACAATAGTGCATGCATACTGACAACCTCTACTGATTGGCATGGGACCGATATAATCAATCTAACAAATTTGACCTGGTAATTTTCCTCTTCTCAATGTGCCTCGAACAATCTGTGGGATAGGTCTATGCAGTTGGTGTTGGCACACTGGACATTGCAAAATTATCGTTTTCACTACTTCTAAAGGAAGACTGATTCCTCGAGCTTGTGCCCACCTGATAGTAGCCTTTTCTCCAAGGTGCCCACATTTCTGATGGGCCCATTTGGCCAAACCCTCCAAATCGTCTTTCTGAGCCTCTGCATCCACAGATGAAATCTTGGTGTGTTCGTCTGCAACAGAATTAAACCAACCTTCTAATGAGTCTTTGGCACAATGCGCATCCACATGATGTACAGTGACTTCACTTTGTGATAACATTTCTGCAATATCTTGCCACAGTTCTTTTCCCCACAACTCTTTTGAATGAATCTTCCACCCATTCTTTTGCCAAGTTGGCAACCACACTGCCAATCCATTTGCCACTGACCATGAGTCTGTGTACACATAACATTGACCAGGGGTCTCTTGTTTCAATGCTTGGTAAACTGCGTAAAGTTCTGCAAACTGACTGCTCTTCCCTTTCCCTGTCGTTGTCAACATCTTTTTTGTTTTGGGATTGTACGACACTGCTTTCCAGTACCGCTCACTTCCCACTTATCGAGCTGAACCATCCGTGAACCAAGCATGCTTTGTTTGTTCCACGGTCAAATCGTTGCAAGGTACTCCCCATTTCATGGGAGATTCACGTTTTTCAGGCACTTCCGGGGGTATGTAATCAGAGGGCGGTATGTTGGCTACTTGCTCATGTAATTTTGCCACTCCACCCTTTCCTGATTTGGCTCTGTCTTGAATATACCATTTCCACTTAATTATGCTGGCTTCTTGAGCATGTCCTATTCTATGCGTTTTAGGAGAGCTCAGTACCTATTGCATGATTGGTATTTCTGGTCTCATGAATACATCATGGCCCACCGTCATCTGCTCGGTATAAACAAGAGCCCAATAAGACGCCAGCAATTGCTTCTCAAACGGAGTGTATGAGTTACCAGCGTCGGGCAATTTACGACTCCAAAATCCCAATGGCACACGTTTCCTGTCTTGTTTCTGCCACACACTCCAGTTAGCATAATTGTCTTCTACAGACACATTTAATTCCACTTCGCCTTCCTTCAATGGCCATAAATCAAGCACCTGTTGCACGGTGTCTTTCGCCATCTCAAAGGCTTTCTGCTGGTCCTCCCCCCACTGAAACTCATATTTCTTTCGTGTCATCTTGTAGAGGGGGGCCAATATCTGCCCTAAATGGGGAATGTGCTGTCTCCAAAACCCAAACAGCCCTATAAACTGCTGAGCTTGCTTTTTGTTCATTGGAGTGGTGAATTCAAGTATTTTCTGTCAGGCTTTTGGCAGCATTTCTCGATGCCCATGATGCCACTGAATCCCTAGGAATATCACTGTTTCAGCTGGACCTTGAATTCTACTCGGGTTAATCTCCCACCCTTCCTTCTTCAATCCTTCCATAATGACATCTAAATGACTTTGCACACTGTGCTCATCCTTGCCCTGAATCAAAATATCATCAATGTAATGAGAGATTTGTATTTCAGGTTTACACGGTATCGTGTCTAAGTGCTCTGCCACCAGCCGGTGACAGATAGTCGGGCTGTGTATGTATCCCATAGGTAGCCTTGTGAAAGTGTACTGACGTCCACTCCTCGAAAATGCAAACTGCTCTTGACACTCTTCAGCAATTGGCACGGAGAAAAATGCATTGGCTAAATCGATCACTGCATACCAAGTCCCCTCAAATTTTTGGACATTCTCAATCAAGGTAATAGCATCTGGGACTGCGGGCACTAAGGGAGGAGTGTGTTTATTCAACTCCCTGTAATCCACGGTCATCCTCCACGACCCATCTCCCTTTTTAATAGGCCAGAGAGGATTGTTCCATGCGGTGGTAATAGGGCATAATACACCCGCCTCCACATACTCTTTGATGGTGTCTGAAGTTTCCTTGTGCCCCGCAGGAATGCGGTATTGTTTCATTGCTACCCGCTTGGTTGCCACTGGCACTTGCACTGGGGGCATCTTCAATTTGCCTACGGTAATGGGTGTACAGATCAATGCACTCACCCCAAACTGGTACGTTTTACCGCCAAGTCCCAAGGTTAACCCTTCCAAAATGTCAAAGCCAATTATATATTCAGGTATCGGGACAATCAACACTTGATATTTCTGCCCTTTCAAAATGCCTATTTTCATCTCCACTTTCGTTTGTACTGCAGGGGTCTCCTTTCCCCCTAGACCTGTAATAGTAAACTGTTTGCCTTTAAATCGTGTTGGATCACCATGAATCAAAGAGGCCTCCGCTCCGGTGTCTATCAATGCTCGCACCCCTTGTGTATTTCCTGGCCCCCAAAAAATCTTAACATCAACATGAGGCCACCTATCCACTTTTATGCGGGCAGACGCTGCCGGAGCTTGGTCGAAGCCCTAGTCAAACTTCAAATGAGTGTGACTCGACTCCGCCTCTGACATCGCACTCACCACCTTTCTCAAATCAGCGTATGTTGGCTGGTACGGGGAAGGTGTCCCCATAGACCCTTCGTCTTGTTCTTCCGCAGAGGGAGCAGAAGGTGAGGTGTCCCCCTGTGGGGTGGTGACTACCTGTTTCTTAACCTGTTTATAACGCTCTTTGGCTGCAAGTCCTGGTTTTTTGTATAATTCATACACTACTCTGGTTTCAATGCCATCAATTTCTTCGTGTGGCACACCATCTTTTAACAAAGCCAAAAACATGTCTTTTCGGGACACTCAGGAGTCTCTGCTATCTTGCCGCCTGCCTTCGGTTCTTCTCTCGCTACACCCCTCTCTCTCCCGTGGCTTGTTATCGCTCTTATCCCACTCCCCTAAATCTGCAAGTTGCCGAATGGCATCTGCTACCTCATCAGTAGTTTTGCCCGTCATACCTACGAGCAAAGTCATAATGACACTTTTATATGCGGGTGGTGCGGTTCTAATCACCGTGTTTCGAGTTGAAACTGAGAGCGGCACGGCTCCCATGTGATCAGGAGCATCTATGTGAATAGCCTCCTTCATAGCATGCTCCCTGACCTTTTCAATTGCTTCTCTCAACGTATACCACTTTGTTTCTTCACTAGGCCAATCTGTGGTAATGGGGTATTTACGGTTACATGCTTGGGCTACCAGGTGCAACAAAGACACCTGAGTATCTTGACCATTTGCATCAGGGGGCAGTCCTGCCCTTAAGACCTCCTGTACATTGGTGTCAATTGACAGGGGTAAAAAACGCGGCGAATCCGTAGAATCTACCAACAACCCTGCAGCACCCCCATCTAGCAATCTCACCATCCATGTAAATAAAGCTTCCCCTGATTTTTGCCTCAAACGGGTAATCATTTCCCCAACCTCTGTTGTGTGTAATCCTCCTACGTGGTTAAATCCACCATTCTGCCAGCAGGATTCTGCGGGTGGGGTCAGGCTCGCCGTCTTCTAATGGGCTTAGCCGCCACCGTTTTCTGTTTCACTTCCATTTTGGGGTCAGACTCATTTGCGGAACTACTTTCTAGACTGGTTGAATCAAAAATATCACCATCCCACTTATCCGGATCCCAGTCCACACCAGCGGTAGCAATTACAGTTGCCACCTTTCTTTTGTTGACCCCTCCCCATCTTTTCCTATATTTATACCGGGCTACTCTGACTGCTGCCTTCTCGGCCACCGCCTGATATGTGTCAGCCTTATCTTTAAACAGTTTCATTTGAATCTGCTGCATTAACGCAGTCTGCCGTTCTGCAGCTAGCTCTCTCTCTAATCGCAAAACCTAATTTTTCATTTCCACCTTCATTTGATGTATTTTCCTATAAGCATGCAAAAGAACCCAACCTCTCCTACCTAATGCTGCACATTCTTTGCCACGTTCTACTGGAACTTGTTGCAAGCATGCCATTACATCAGCCGGATCGGCATCTCCCAATCCTTGATCCCATGTTTCACTTAAACCTGCACCACATGCCCACGCCTGGGCCAACCTATCATATGGACTCTTACTCCAGCCTGGAATAACAACATCAGAACAGTCACCACCAGCGGTAACGCTCTTCTTCATGAACAAACTACTCATCATCGCAAACAAAACAAAACCTCATTGTATCTATATATTTTTTCTCTCCACGCTGCAATCACTCCCACATGCACTCACATACTAGCAAAGGTAAAAAAACTTCACTACTCAAAAACTTCACTTGCAAGACAACCGAATCCTATCTACGTTTCAACAGATTCTTGAATACTCGGAACCACTCATCACAAGTATCCTGTTCGTGACGCCAAAAATGTATTGCTCTCCCCAAAGTGCACTGAAAAACATAAATCACCAATGCAATTACAGAGCAAATACTCTGAACGCAGACAGACGCATTAATTCACAACCTCACACTCGTAGAAGAAAATCAGCTCTTATACGGCTATTTATTCAAAGCTTAGAAGCAACCAATAATAACATAGAAATAACTCACAAAAGTAATATAGACATAAATCACAGAAGAAGCAAAGAATTCAAAAGGAAATACATCGCTGTGAGCGTAACAGAATTCCTCATCTCGCCCAGAAGCGGCTGGAAGACCACAGGAACAGCCAGGCCGAGAGCACCACAGCTCACAGGAGTGCCGGACGTAAGCGTCCTTCTCCGGCTGAAGTCTCACCTGACCACCTCCGGGTTTCCGCATATATTCAGTTTTCGAACCTTCTGGAAATGGCACTTGCGCAGTTGATGAGCAGCCGTCGGTTGCCAGCTGGGTCAATCGAGAGCTACCCTCAAGGAGCAGAGTGCCTCCCTTCTCTAAAAACACGCTCCACATAGAACAGTAGCAAACCATAACAAAATTAGCTTTCCCAGCAAAAATGTCCTTGACCGCATACCAGGTTTGGAAAGCATGTTTTTCTCAGCACCATGAATCTAACACTCAGCAAAATGTGTGCAGATTTTCACTGCAGCATGAAGTAAATATCCATCATGGCTCTGAGCGCTCCCAGAATACACTGCACAGCAGCGCCATTTTAGTTCAAGCATAACAATTCCACCCTTGGTGCTCACATCACGGTTTGCAATACTCACCATAACATTATAATGTTGTAACCATGAACCATACATGCTCATTTGGACAGTTTAAGTTTTTGGATGTGAGTATAAAATATCTGCAAGGGTTCTTTTGCTTCTTGTTTCTGAAGAATTTTAGATGACGAAGGGCTGGGTCTGTATTGCTCTCCCCAAAGTGCACAGAAAAACATAAATCACCAATGCAATTACAGAGCAAATACTCTGAACACAGACAGATGCAATAACTCACAACCACACACTCTTAGAAGATAATCAGCTCTTATACGGCTATTTATTCAAAGCTTAGAAGCAACCAATAATAACATAGAAATAACTCCCAAAAGTAATATAGACATAAATCACAAAAGAAGCAAAGAATTCAAAAGGAAATACATCACAGTGAGCGTAACAGAATTCCTCATCTCGGCCAGAAGCGGCTGGAAGATCCCGGGAACAGCCCGGCTGAGAGCACCACAGCTCACAGGAGTGCCGGACGTAAGCGTCCTTATCCGGCGGAAGTCTGACCTGACCACCTCCGGGTTTCCACATATATTCAGTTTTCGAACCTTCGGGAAATGGCACTTGCGCAGTTGATGAGCAGCCGTCAGTTGCCAGCTGGGCCAATAGAGAGCTACCCTCAAGGAGCAGAGTGCCTCCCTTCTCTAAAAACACGCTCCACGGAGAACAGTAGCAAACCATAACAAAATTAGCTTAGCCAGCAGAAATGTCCTTGACCGCATACCAGGTTTGGAAACCATGTTTTTCTCAGCACCATGAATCTAACACTCGGCAAAATGTGTGCAGCTTTTCACTGCGGCATGAAGTAAATATCCATCATGGCTCCGAGCGCGCCCAGAATACACTGCGCACCAGCGCCATTTTAGTTCAAGCATAACAGGGTCTCAGTTTGAGCATGCCCAACCCCAAAACAGAAGCATCTTTAGGGAATTCAATCTACAGGCAGGACAGGATACTGTACAAGAGAGACCCAATAAACAATGCACAGAAAGGCTACACAGAAAGGATTTTACCTCTTACAAACTTTAGCCTGACCAGTAATAAGCTTATGAAGCGTTTTAAACAAGGGTCCACAGTTCATCAGCCACTACCTCCTCACTATTACACAGGCCTCGAGGGTTATTTCTGAAAACAAGAGCAGGCCTATGCTTTATCTAACAGAGCTGGCATTAGCATTTATTATTAGTGCTGGCTTGCAGCTAGTGAAAATCATGATGTGGCAGTGTAGAAAGGGTGTTTGGTCTAGTGGATGCACAATTTGAGGCAACTTCTTTGATTGAGGAATGTGTTTAAGTGTGGGGACATTATGGCATGCTTGTCAGAACCACAAAAACAAAACATTCCAGTGTGCTATTGTATGGACATAGGACACATCAGACAAAGACAGGTATATGTGCTGTTACATATGGGAGCACCACATAGACGCCATTAACCAAGAGGGTGGTGACATGTGCAGCGCACAAATCATTGCTGCACACATATCACTGGATTGATTTGCCATGGACTATTGCTTTCCTAATCAAGGTTCCAAGTCAAATTGAGGTGCCATCTGGTGTGTGCGCTAGGCAGTGGCTGGCTTGTTTAGAAAATTAAAAGACCTTTGATGCTGAGCAAATGCATTTAGTTCATGTCCCAAAGCAGCCAATAGAATACTTAAGCAAGAAAAGGACGGTAACTAAAAAGTAATATACAAAAAAAACGTGTTGGTGTGTCAAATAGACATGAAAATAAAGAAAATAGTTTAAAACTTTTTCTGTGCGGCCCGTTAATTCTCTTTGAAGAATGCATAGGTTTGATCGGCTGATACTTGTGCTGGCCATTTGATTAAAAATGACCCATGTTAATTTCATAATACTGAAATGTTAAGCACATACTGTGTAAAACAATTGCCCCACTTGAAAGGCTGTCAGCACAAATAATGAGGGGCATGGGGTGTTTGACTCCAGAGCATCTTACATGCTGCATTTGGAATATGCATTCCTTTGTTTGCATATTCCGAACGCATCACTGTCATCCACAAGTCAGCAGAGAGCAGCCAGCCGCACGTTGTAGAGGAGTGCTCACCGGCACAGCAGGCTGCATAGTCTGTTGCCCAGCAAGCTCAGAAGCAGCTTTCTGGGTGGGCCCCTTACTGCTCCCTCCTCCTGAGCTACTTGGCTCTGCGACCCGGGCGGTCGCCCGCTCCGCCCGGGCCAAGAAACGGGGCTGATAATGGGGTATCACTGTTCCCTGCAATTCCCGGAAGAAGACTCGCCAACAGTTGACTGTCTCTGGCATCGTTATTTGCATGCTCTTCGGCCAAATGATTAAAAGCAATTAAGCTGCCTCTGCAGCTGTTTGTTAAATGGGGTACAGGCATTACCCTGGACTGTGGCATACCACTCAAGGGATAGCAGCTTGTTGATAGTTCGGTGTTTGCCTGATATTGGACAGCAACTCCTTTAACATCACCATCTTTTTTATTGTATTGGTTTATTACAAACCTTATGCTTACACATATACACATTTAATTAATGATCATGATTATCTAAAATGATCCAATTACATCCAAGATAAAAAAACAAATAATGTTGAGTGGAAAGAGGGGAAACAAAGAATCCACTTTGATTTTGGCTTAAAAACACATCATAAGATCACCATTGCATTGCCTCACAGAAATGTTTAGTCTCGTTGCACTGAGGATATGTCAATAAAGGGTGATGGTAGGTTCCCTTGGCAAAAAGGCAACATAGTATCATTGATAGAAACATTACTGAGCGCAAAGCAGCAGGAGGTGGAAACCTTCCTTCTACATCACTTGCTAGCATTAGCTGAACGCGGCCACTACTCATAGGAGCATCTGCTGCTACTTACAACATCAACATGGCAACATAGTATCACTAATAGAAACATTACTGAGCGCAAAGCAGCAGGAGGTGGAACTCTTCCTTCTACGTAGCCACACTTGCTAGCATTAGCTGAACGCGGCCACTCCTCATAGGAGCATCTACTGCTACTTACAACATCAACATGGCAACATAGTATCATTAATAGAAACATTACTGAGCGCAAAGCAGCAGGAGGTGGAACACTTCCTTCTGCGTAGCCACACTTGCTAGCATTAGCTGAACGCGGCCACTCCTCATAGGAGCATCTACTGCTACTTACAACATCAACATGGCAACATAGTATCATTAATAGAAACATTACTGAGCGCAAAGCAGCAAGAGGTGGAACCCTTCCTTCTGCATAACCACACTTGCTAGCATTAGCTGAACGCGGCCACTCCTCATAGGAGTGATACACTTAGAGGAGAGGAGTCCACGCTGCAAACAACTCAATATGTTATATGCTATTCTAGATACTGTAAAAAGTTCATTTCGTGCAAAAAAAGTCACTGGGAGTATCTCAGACATAGGTTAATATTTTATATAAGTGACAAATAAAGGAATACGTTTTTGACATACATATCGGACACAAAAAGCATACTTGCAAGAATTAAGTTGTGAGACAGTAATTGATACAATAAATCATTCAATTTAGAAAAACATACCTAATATAATACAATGATACAAATGACAAGAAAAACAAAAGCCAAAGTTTGCACAAAAAGCAAAAATGTAAAATTGGTACATAGGAGTGTGTGCTATACTTACATCAGCATGGCAACGTATTTCGACATAAAGTGTTGTGCAGAGCCGGTAACTGCCGGCTCTCGTGGGTCACCAGATTTATTCATACATCCTGAGGCAGAAAGTAAACCTTCTACGTTTCAGGAAAATCTTAAAGACAACGTTCTTTAAATAATCCACCTAATTCTATAGACCTTGACCTCTGCCATTGTATCGTCTTCACGTCTCTTATTTTTGTCACTGTGTTCATGTGCGCCCTGATGCCTGCGGTATCGTCTTCACGTCTCTTGTTTTTGTCACTGTGTTCATGTGCGCCCTGATTCCTGCAGTCTAAAGGTGCGTTATAAATAAATAAATAAATAAACATAAATAAAACAAACATCAATAAAGTGGGCCACCTTGTGCAGGCAACACTCCAGTGAAGATAAAGCTCAGCATTCCTACTGAGCAAGAGGTCAATGGGTCAACACCTCCAGCCCATTTGATCAAGGTTCTAGTCCCTGCAGTGGCATTATGTAAAAGGTATTGGATCTCCCAACTACTGTTGGAGCCTTTATTGTTATAAAGAACACTTGTTTGGAGAAAATTACCAACCACAATTTTTAATTAGATGGATGGAGGCCAGTGCAGTAAAAAACGGAGGTATAAGTCAACGTTTGGGACACTGAAGAGATTCTGTGAACAGCGGCAGAGCAGCAGAAAATAAGGCTTGGTCATAGCAAGTACCTTCATGCCTGGAAATAACAAGGGTACAGGGCTTTGCAGAAATGATCTGCAGCTCATTGGCCTCTCTGGAACTTCTGTCCCTAATGGATGATGAAAATTGTGGTCAGTTTGCCTGATGTGTGTCAGAAGCCAGGAATGATGTGAAAAGGACACAGGCTAATCCTCTGATAGGAAAATGGACATCAGTGCGGTGCAGAAGTATGCCATGATCTATAATTTTGAGAGTTGCTGGAAGATTAGGAAAGATCAAAGATCCATCTATCGCCAGGTCCCTGGTGTTGAGGAGTTCCTCTCTGATTTTGGGGAAGGTCGCTTCTGTCCCGTAACAAGGCGAGAATCTGCACTGAAAGTCACCTAAGAGGTCTTGATGTTCGATGTGGGAGCTGAGCTGCAGGAGAGATCGCTGATTTGATGGCTTTGGCCACACAAGAAAGACCTGAAGTGGGCCCACAGCTTGTGAGCAATGACCTAAGATTGCCACAGATGCGTTGGAATGGTTCGTGTGAAGTAAAGACATGTTACCAACAAGTGCTCTCGGTCAGCCCTTTCTAATAGTTTTCCACATAATATCTTTGATATAGAATTTTTATTTTTGCACAATTGGCAATGTGTTTGTATCCACATATGTGAATGCAGGAAGCTTGACAGTCAGCAATGCGGTTAGATTGTCTCCAAATCCTTTCCAATGATATACTTTGGCATCAGAATACTATTTGTTGGCAAGCGTTTTGGAAGACTTTTGGGTACTTTGTTCAGAAGGGTGATTTGGCCCACAGCAAGCGATATAAAGTCATTGAATTGTTCTAGTAGAGCAATGGTGGAACCATCTGTTATTGGTCAGGATGTAGAACGGACATGCAAAAGTGCTTCTTGTTGAATCCTTCAAAGTATTCTTTGCAGTGGTTGAAGCGGGCGGGAGCGGTTGGGAGCGGTGCTCCTCTACTTTAAGTTTTACCATTCCTATACTTTTATTTGAAAAAGAAATCATTCTGGAATGCCTTCACTTTCCAATAAAAATGTAGCAAGAAGTTGAAACGTGCACTCCCGTGCACTGCACTGAACGTTCCCTAAAATAGTAGGCACGTTTGTGTGGAAGTTTGGATTGCATGCAGGAGTAGCGTAGCAATAGGGTTTTTGGGGAGCTGGGGCAGGTCAACAGGGAACATAGTTCCGCTACTTCTTTTTGTATACTTCGACCACTGATTCTTGGTAGTGATAAGTTGGTCCAATTGTCGAAGGAGTGCAAGTGCTCCTGGAATGCTTAAACAAATGCAAATGAGACTGGTCGAACCATAAGATGGGGATATAGACTACAACGTGGGTGAAGCCCGGGGCATCCATGTCCTCCAGCTAGTCTCCGTGTATGGTGGGGATCATGACAATTGTGTGCCATGTCTGGGAAGTCTGTCTGGAAAGAAATGGGTAGTTCATGGGTGATGGAACACAGAGCAAAATCAGACCCTGGGTGTGTGGTTCAGTTTACAAGCTAGTACTCATAGGAGTCAAAACGTCATCCTTATAGTTCTTTGATCATTAAAACACTGGATTCCCAATATGTCTCTCCTATTGGATTTTAAAGGTAAAACGCAGCCAGTCATACAGGATAGGATGCAGTGAATATATGAGCCTGCTCTCTATGAGCTTGTGGAAATGCGAGTGTTTGGTGTTTACACCTTGAATGTTGAGGATACTTTGTGAGGCCAATCTGGAATTTAGGATTGTGGCGGCAAATGCCAATCCCTCTTTCCCTGTTGTCCGCTATCCGGCTCAGGTAGGCATAACACCTGATGTAGGAAGAAGCAAAAGGTGGGGAGGAATAAGGAGGCAGGCACCAACTCCATTCTGGAAAAGGGCACAAAAAAGATTAGGACAGGGGCAAACAAGTTAGTATCTAAATGCCAAATAAAAAATAACAAATGTCTTTAAGAGTGTTCCAAAAGTAGGTAACCGAATTTATTGCGCAGAGCGGAGGAAGAGCGCAGATCTAACTTACACAACAGCACAATGTTGGAAGATGGAAGGCAACAGAAGTCTTGGCTGCATGGAACACACAGGCGCAGACACACGGCATCTGTTCATATGGCGCAGGTAGTCCAGGCAGGCGATGAACGTCAACCCCGAGATTGGCAGGAGTCTTTGGATCAATACAGATCCAAGCAGAGGAGGGCGAGGAGGAGTCTTAGGGAAGACAGGGCTCAGATGACAGGGTGGACGGAGGAATCACAGGTATCCTGAAGGAGGCAGCGTCAGTCTGGAGAGAAACAGATGAGGGGAAGGACTGGGGATGGGTGGAAGACAACTATGGTTGAGAGGAACGACCAGGGCCAGCGCAGACACACTAAGTTCAGCAATGGATGGATGATAACGATAACCTACAAATAAGGAGAGAAGCCACCCATTACGGCATGCAAAGGTTGGCAATATTGGGTCAAAAGGACACTACCTCTATTTAAGGGCATAACAATGGCAGAAGTGAGCTACATACATGGTAGAAACGTAACATAGCATACCATAACACTAAAATACTTATATGTGAGCCTCATTGCAAGACTGACACTAGTGACAATAAGTTGGGACCGTACACAAAAACGGCTCTACTGAAAGGTTACCCTCACTGAACATTTCAGCAAAAGTTGGCCTCACAGGGTACAGAGCACCATTGTTGTCTTGGGCGGAAAGCTCAGGGGCAACGTCCTCGCCTTGGAAGCAAGACGATACGGAGCAAACTGAGCGTGTTATAAATAACCTATCATATCATTGAAGCTGACTCTTAGTGCAAGTCTTCAACAAGTGCAACTTCCGCGTGACTCCAGGACTCCTGCGCTGAAAGGGACCCCCGCTGCATGGCTGCTACCTCAGGCAAGACACTACCATTGCAAAGTGATCCACCACCAGGAACACCTCGCACAAAGCAGAGCCGCTCTGCTGCGATCGTGAAAGGCAACTCTCTCTGGGCCTTTGAAGAAGCCCATCTCACGGGGGAGGGGGGCATTCATTAGCATTATTATAGAGAGATATACCCTCAAGTTGCTCCTGAAACTAACACCAAAAGCCTCCTCTGCCCTCACTAGTCCTTACTCTTGGCCTGGAAGACATTTATAAAAAGAGGCTTGCCACCACATATAAGAAGAGACTTTGCCACCATGCCACCATATATAATAAGAGGCTTGCCACCATATAGAAGAGGCTTGCCACTTGTAAAATGCATTCCGCTTGTTACCCACTACGTTCAGAGTTTACTCCACTTCCAGAACTCTCTGCTTCGTGCCACCCTTGCTCCAATCACAAGGCTGTTCAGCTGGCAAAAGTCTTGTGCGTGTGGAACAGTATCAGAGCCTTTGCCAAAACCCAAGTAGGCCTCATCCATCACCTCTCCCTTGACATAGCCCGTGGCCAATCAGTCAGATGAGTCAAGTCTATCTGTCAGGCAGGATCTCTCTGGAATGTCCCACAATCCTCCCCGCTGAGGTCAGGCTGACTGGCGGATAGTCGGCAGCCTTTTCGCTGCTCCTTCTTTCCCCTTATTTCAAAGGTCTTATTTAAATGATGCGTAGAATACATGTACAGCGCCGCGGTGGGGGGGCGGCGGGGGAAGAGGTTCACTTTTAGAATATTTGATAGACTCAATCAGTGTTTATTTTATCATGCAGGAGTTAGAATCCTCAGATGTTAGCCTTCAACCTCAAGCAATGCTGCATTGGAACGGTACCGTTTTCAGTTTTTTCTTTTTATATTGTACATTAATAAAAAATAGACTTTATATATAATTATCAATAATTCCAATTACAAAACGACCAAACCATCAATAAAACCAATCACTCACAATACAGGAATATTCAACATTTCCAATAAATAATCGTAAAATTTGAGACTGCAAAACATAATATAAAAATCATCACCACTCATAAAACAATGCCACAATTCCGGATTAGAAAAACGAAAAACATTTTTTTCTGTATTTAATTAAATATTGTCTTCTAACAGATTCTAAACTCCCACCATATATAAATAAATGTTCTAAAACATTATCCCCACACGGCCGGCACATGCGTTCTTGTCGTTGTGCTATGCCCATTCAGGTGCCCATTATTTCATAGGTAGACACGCAATTACATTTAACCAACATATACTGCCTCGCGATTCTAAAGGTACATTTATACCAACTAAATTGAACTTTTATTTACCTGAATAGACACGATGTGTAGAGAGAGGCAAATTGGACAAGAGACACCTTCATAATGTTCTAATTTATTGGTTATTGATATCATGCTTAAGGCCGGTGCCCGGGGATCGAAGTCGTGTTCTACAGCATTTGACTTGCTCCCAGTTTTCTCCGACGTCCTCTTTATCTTGAACGGAACGTGGGCAACGGGTCGCGGAGATGTGCAATTTCTACCAAGTTATTAAAATATAAATGCTGTGTGTATAGGGAGAACACCCACATGTATGTATGCAGGGCCTCAAAACTCTTAAGATGGCACTGATTTGGGCTGAGAGACTCGATTGCAGCAGCTGGTTTTAATCAGGCACACCTTAATAGCATATGCGTGCAAGAGATAACTCCAGTCGTTAGGGCAGCGCAGCGGATGCGTGGAAAGTGCACGCAGCAGCGTGTTGCATCATTTCCCCAGTCACGTATCTGCCTTGGTAAACGCGCTTCCTGGTTTGTAACCACTGCATTATTCTGCAGATGTGTCTGGATTCGATGATGGGACAACGTTTACTAAAGCAGCAAGGCATGCCATGACGCATCTTTCCTCTCAGAGTACGGCAGGTGCGACGTCTGGGAGGAGCGAGTTCACATCCTGACGTACAGACGTGCCT
Source organism: Ambystoma mexicanum (assembly GCF_040938575.1). Classification (NCBI taxonomy): domain Eukaryota; kingdom Metazoa; phylum Chordata; class Amphibia; order Caudata; family Ambystomatidae; genus Ambystoma; species Ambystoma mexicanum. The sequence goes on from NC_090937.1 coordinate 279,221,214, forward strand.
TTCTGTCAAGGAAACTTCTCAAAAGATACGTTCATTGCACTTGGAGATATGCTGTGGGTCTTGAAGTCTTTTGAGAGAAATTTCAGTTGCCCCTGGCCCGGTGTACTTCAGCCCGCCTTCTAATGGGCCATCCATCATTTTGCCCCACATTTCACTGGCAAAGGGGACACCAAAGCATTGATTTAATTGAATATGTTTCATGCTCAGGGACAGTTGTCAGGGACTGTTGTCATTGTCGCGACTTAAGAACGATGCAGTGTTTGTGTATACACTACCTCTGCTTATAAACCTAAAAATGTGCTTGGCATTTTTTTCCTCATGTGATTATTTATTCAGGATAGTAAAATCCTGAAGAGAGCAAGCTTACCTCTTGCTTTGCAACTTTTGAGGAATTCTCCCAGGCATGATGGGGAATTCCACTATCCAAGTAATGGGCCGTTGTCTATATGTGAACCTCCTCCTCCTTTCACTGCAGTTCACCTGCCTTGCACTTGCTCTCTTTATGCATTGTTGCACCCATGCTTAGGCGTGATGGGGAATGCAACTATCCCAGTAATCGGCCGTCGTCTGTATGTGAACCTCTTCCATCTTTCACTGCGGTTCACCTGCTTTGGACTTGCTCTCTTTATGCCTCGTCCCACCCATGCTTGGGCATGATCGGAATTCCATTATCCCAGTAACGGCCATCACCTATATGTGAACCTCCTCCATCTTTGTCTGCTGTTCACCTGCCCTGGGCTTGCTCTCTATACGCCTCATCGGACCCTTGCTTAGGCATGACAGGGAATTACACTATCCCAGTAATGGGCCGTAGTCAGTATGTGAACCTCCTCCATCTTTCACTGCGGTTCACCTGCCTTGCACTGGCTCTCTTTATACATCGTTGCACCCATGCTTAGACGTGATGGGGTATGCAACTATCCCAGTAATGGGCCATCGTCTGTATGTGAACCTCCTCCATCTTTGCCTGCAGTTCACCTGCCTTGCACTTGCACTCTTTATACATCGTTGCACCCATGCTTAGGCGTGATGGGGAATGCAACTATCCCAGTAATGGGCAGTAGTCAGTATGTGAACCTCCTCAAACTTTCACTGCGGTTCACCTGCCTTGCAATTGATCTCTTTATACATCGTTGCACCCATGCTTAGGCGTGATGGGGAATGCCACTGTAACAGTTATGGGCCGTCGTCTGTATTTGAACCTCCTCCATCTTTGCCTGCAGTTCACCTGCCTTGCACTTGCTCTCTTTATGCATCGTTGCACCCATGCTTAGGCAGGACAGGGAATTCCACTATCCTAGTAATGGGCCATAGTCAGTATGTGAACCTCCTCAACCTTTCACTGCGGTTCACCTGCCTTGCACTTTCTCTTTTTTATGCATCGTTGCACCCATGCTTAGGCATGACAGGGAATTCCACTATCTCAGTAATGGGCCCTAGTCAGTATGTGAACCTCCTCCATCTTTCACTGCGGTTCACCTGCCTTGCACTTGCACTCTTTATACATTGTTGCACCCATGCTTAGGCGTGATGGGGAATGCAACTATCCCAGTAATGGGCCGTCGTCTGTATGTGAACCTCCTCCATCTTTGCATGCAGTTCACCTGCCTTGCACTTGCTCTCTTTGTGCCTCGTCACACCCATGCTTAGGCATGACAGGGAATTCCACTATCCCAGTAATGGACCATAGTCAGTATGTGAACCTCCTCAACCTTTCACTGCGGTTCACCTGCCTTGCACTTGCTCTCTTTATGCATCGTTGCACCCATGCTTAGGCGTGATGGGGAATGCCACTATCCCAGTAATGGGCCGTAGTCAGTATGTGAACCTCCTCAACCTTTCACTGCTGTTTTCCTGCCTTGCACTTGCTCTCTTTGTGCCATGTCACATGTGTGCTCTTTGTGCTAAACTGCATTTTGTGCAGTCTTTTTTTATTGTATTACTGCATTTTATGAAGGTATATTATTTTACGCATACCTATAATCATATCTAAATACATATATTTGAACATCTTGCATTATAAGTTTACTTTATGTGCAGGAATATTATATTCTGGCCTTAGAATGTCAATCGGGGCCCCTGATTACATCATGACCTTGGACCATGTGCTGCGTTGTATTGTTTACATTTGTATAACCGCAAAAGGGGACATATCTTGAATAATTGTTTGATTGTGAGTCCCAAATCAAATTATCTGGAGATTGGCAGTCACACAAAAGCGAAGAGTGAATTGGTTGAAACTCTGTTTACAACAAGACTGCAGCCCATTGTGGGGGAGGACTTTTGAAATGGCGGTATATTGATATCGGGGAGCGAATGTCGCCTGGTTACAGAAGATGGAAGTAAAAGTCCATTGAGCAAGATGTTGCAGCCCTCACACAGTCACTCCCCCGGGCACATGCCCTCAATGTCTTGCATGGAGCAGTTACCAACAGTGATGACCTTTGTGAACGGGCCTCACATACAGAAAGTGCACGGAGATGTGATGCCCACACAGCTGAGGTTGACCGCGTAACGTCTTTTGTTCAACCTGCACAGCATTGTGGAGAAGTTGAATGATCACAGCCCTGCGTCGATCAAATCAATGCATCGTGGTGGCCACCGCGCTGCCTTTTGTTCTTCCGGACAAATACTGGGCGGTTACGTGCCACATTTGCACAGTTGTACTGGGCACTAAAGAATGGGAAGTTAAACAAAGGTTTGGGGGGCAATTGATGGGGGTCTTTCTGCTTCTTAAAAAGGAAGACCTTGGGAAGTTGGAGAATTTTGATTCGAACCTTTGACCTATAACCCTTTTATGGTACACAGACAGCCAAGTGTACTGTGATGGCGTGTATAGGCGCGTTGTTTCTTGCCTTACTTCTTTTCAGTTGCCTTTTTTTTTGTAGTTTAGAAACAAAAATGGTCACCCATACACCAGCTAAGCGGAAAAGGTTTATGTTTCAGTCTAAAGTATTTTTGATTCCATTTTAATGTTTTGCTGGGGATATGATGAGGATAATTGGGTTAAAGTGCTTAATGTTTGTGGAAGATTTATACCCCATATGAGGGTATAAAGCTTTGTAGGCTCAGTGGTGGTAATACTAGAACTGTGGCTCGCATGCTTTCATTATGTCTTAGGCCTTCATTATCATTACAGCAGTAAATGTAAAAAGTCATGTTTTTAACATACCACCCAGTTGCCATTTGGGATTGCATTGAATATTTACTCTTGGGGTCCATCTATAGCCGGATGGAGGTTAATAGGGGGTATTCGCCCCATTCATTACTTTCTGGTACCTCATGGGGAAAATGCAGCTAGACATCCCTATTCCTGTCTAGGTTCTATTTGAATAAAAAACAGGTGCCACCTAAATTAGGAGAATCCTCCGTCCGCCTCTTAGTGGAGTGAGCAGGCAGGAATGTCAATGCCACCTTTGCGTCCTGCTGAAGGACGAGTGGCGCAAGACTTGCTTTTGATGAATGCACCTGGCCCCCTGGCATTAGGGAACATTTCCTCTGTCCCTTTGAACATTCTGATGTGAACTGCTCTGCAAACAGATCAAAATGTGTGTTTGTAGCATCCTTTCGGTAACCTAAATTGATCACTGATGTATTTCTATAATTAGGGTGGTATAAAGTTCCATAACTCTTCAGCTTTCAGATTTTTCAATTCTAGTAACTTTAAGCAGACCAAGTACAGATTAATTAATGGATTTGCTTGAAAATTGACAATAAGCACAATATTATTATTCGGTTTTTGTACTGCGCCAGCTCACCACCATAGTACAATTGTATAAACCATGTCTGAGTTAAAGTTAATACATTAGGAGTTTAGGGCCTAATTCACAGAACTTTTAGCATGGAGCAAAGTGACTTTGCACTGCAAAAAGCACTTTGCTCCGTGCTAATGGTCTGTGAATTAGGCCCTTAGTCTGCAACTTTATATGTAAACATTTGTTTATAGTCACAGCTGTTTTATTTTATGACCTGTTTCTTTTACTTGTTCATTGTATTTATTTAATGTATTTATTCATTGGACATTTGTAAGGTGCCTATACAACAAGATGTGTTTCAAGGCGCAACAAGACAAATGGGGGGGGGATGAGAAAGATAGAAAACACTCATACTAGGCCTTGTGACATTCGGATCGTGCAAGTGCTGAACAAGAAGCGCTATGGAAGTGGGGGGGGTGGGTGCTGGTCTGAGCGATAAGAGCTAAGGTGGGAGGGGAGGTGAAGGGGGCAGTGCAGGGATTACGAGGAGGCCCAAGGGCAAGTACTATGGAGAGCAGGTAAGCACACAGAAAAAGGAGGGGGATCTGGGGGATGACTGGGCGAAAGAGGGCCTGGGACCCTGTCATACTCAGAGGGAACCAGGAAGCCAGTCATAGAGGGGGAGGGAAGAGTTTAGCAGGGGAAGAGGGAGAGAGAAGGAGGAGGAGGAGGAGAAAAGGAAGGTTTGAGGAGCTTCCGGAACTTTAGGAGATCCTGCTGAAGCCTCAGAGGGGGAGGAAGACCATTCCACAGGGCGGCTCCTAAAGAGGAGAGATGTCTACCCCCATTCTTTGCTTAGAGAAGTGCAGGATTCACAGGGAGTTGGAGCTAGCCGACCGATGGGCTCTAACAGGGAGGTATTTAGGGAGAGAGGGGAGGGTGTAGCGGTATCCCAAGCCCCAGAAAGCCTTGTGGATGATGCAGCGGGTCTTGAATTTGATCCTAACAGCAACTTGGAGCCAGTGGAGAGACATTAGGGCTGGAGAGATGCAGTCCCTGGCCTTGAGGCCAAGAATAAGTATTGCAGCCCTATTCTGAATTAGTTGAAGGGGACGAAGAAAGGAAGAAGGGAGATTAAGGAAGAGGCTGTTAGTAGTCAAGCCTAGACAGGACCAGAGCTCTGGAGACGTTGGGCCTCATTATGAGTTTGGAGGTAGCCATGCCGCTATTTGCGGCATGGCTGCCTAAAAACTCGGTCGGGGTTCCTTGAATGAGGAATTACCGGGCCATTCCAAACCTGGAGGACTCAGTAATTCCTCATTCAATTTACCCATCCCCATTCCCATTTCAGCCCCCATAGGGTTCAATGGGAATGGGGAGGGAGCTAACAATGGGCCTGTTATTTGTTAGCTCCGAGGTCCCCTCGCAGGACCCACAAGGGCGGGTCCCGTGAGGGAACCTCGTATAGGGCGGAATGGGTTTAACGGCACCGGCACCATTACCGGTGCCGTTAAACCCATTCCGCCAGGGTCATAATGAGGCCCGTTGAGTTTCTGGGGGAAGGTGAGGAAAGGGAGAATTACTCTGAGGAGGTGCAGTTGATAGTGGGCCTTCTTGGCAAGGTCTGCAATTTGAGGAGAGAAGGAGAGAGGAATCAAAGATGACCCCAAGTTTTTCTGCCTCACAAGAGGGTGAGGGGAGGGGGCCCATAGGGGCAGCCAAAGGGAGGGTGGGAAGGTAGGAGCTGGGGCCCCAATGGAAAGGATCTCGGTCTTACTGGCATTAAGGCAGAGATCATTGGCAGCGCACCATGACTGAATGGCAGTCGACAGTCGGGGATGAGTGAGGAGGGAGAGGAGAAAGGGGAGGGAAGCTTGAAGAAGAGCTGTGTGTTGTCTGTATAACACTGAACATGAGGAGAGAAGGAGGAGATCAGGTGGCCTATGTGGGAATGGTAGATATTGAAAAGCTACGGCGAGAGGATTGATCCTTGAGGGACACGCAGGTGGACATTGTGATAGGGGAGAGAAAAGGGCCCAGTTCAACCTGGGGGGGTCTATTGGAGAGGAAGGAGGTCTGCCAGTCCAGAGACAGACCTGTGATACTAAGGGTGCCAGGAAGTCAATTTATCAGGGTCGCATTGTTAACAGTGTCAAAGACGGAGGAAAGATCGAGGAGGACAAGAACAGAAGGAGAGTTAGAGTCAAGGTTAGACAGCAGGTCGTCACAGGTGTTCTGTAGAGCAGTTTCAGTGCTTCTGGCATCTCCGAAGCCAGACTGATGGTCATGGAGACAGCTGACATAGTCAGAATGTTGACTCAGTTGGGAAATGGCAAGCTTCTGGAGGAGTTTGCCAAGGACGGGTTGATGGAGATAGGGTGCTAGTTAGCAGGGTAGCAAGGATCAGAAGAGGGCTTTTTAAGGAGGACATGCTCAAGGCAGTGCTTGAGGGGTTGGGGGAAGGAGCCATTGGCAAAGGAGTGGTTGCAGAAATCTTTTACGGAAGGCTCAAGGGAGGCAATGTTGTCCTTGATAGTTCTAGAGGAACAGAGGAGCACCTGTTTGGAGGAGACTTTCATAGAGAGGACTACTCTAGAGACCTCATCCGATGCTATGGGAGAGAAGGAGGGGAGGGGTGGGGGAGGGAGTAGGGAAGGCATAATAGCAGGAGAGGGAGGGGGGTAGAGGAGAGAGAGGACATAATGTCCTGAGTTTTTTAAAGGAAGTGGGAGGCCAGAGAAGTACAGAGGGTCAGGGATGGAAGGGGAGATGTGGAGACTGGATAACGATTGGCGAGTTCCTTACAACTTTTGAACAGTTTGCTAGAGTTGTTAGTGGCTTTGGAGCTGCAGGCTTGGATGTGAGCCCTCTTCTTAGAATGAATGGGGAATTCCTCTGGAGCAGGCGACAGGCCAGTTTGTCAGAGGATGCATATGAAGCCCGCCACTTCCACTCACAGCTCTGCACTTGCGTTTCAAATGGCTTGGTCGGAGTCATACCAAGTGTTATGGTTGGAGGCAGGCTTCATTTAGAACCTCATGACAGGGGCAAGAATATCCAGGGTGTTTGTGATAGAAAGTTGAAGATTAGCAAGTATGGGATCTGTGACGAATCAACTTCTGGGGCACCATTGGTCCAGGCATGGATATCGGTTTCTAAAGCATCAATCAGCCCCACATCTCTAGTACACCAGAAGGAGTCTGAACAGATTGGAAACACATGCAAATTATAAACCTCCTTGTCCAATTATGGTAACTTGGACGGAACGACAGGCATATCTCTGCAAGGTCGTGGATCGTTGGTTAGTTGCAACACAGCAAAAATACAATTATTATCCAATGATAAAAGGGACTGTCCAGTGAAGGTTGTATAAAAATATCAACTTTATTATTATCACAACAGACAGTTCTAGCACACTACAAAATACAACCCACCCTGATAGGAATGCAGAGGACAAACAGTTTCAAGAAGGAAAAGGAATGTACTCTGGATACTGACAGGAGGGTAGTCGGCAAAGTAATTAATTGCAATAGTTTAAGGATACTTGGTTTCAGCACAAAGAGAGCAATGGGTCGTAAAATGTCACTAGGGCTCTTTGGAGAAGGACCAAGGGGAAAGAACCACAATGTACATTGTCCTTGTAGAAGTTTCTGGTGCTCGACAGTGTAGAGTCAGTTTCAGGGTGCTTTGCAGCTTCTGCGACAGAGTTCAAGGCGGGAGACAGCTGTGGGTATCAGGTGGCAGGCAGTTTGGGGAGTGAGGCTGGACAGGCTGCTGCTGGCTGGCCTACACGGCGGCTCTGGGTCAGAAATCGTTGTCTCAGTGCTGGTTGGCGGGTCCGAAGCACTGGTTAGGGTGTCTCAGACAAACAGTCGGTTGTAACTCGAGGGACTCGATTAGATCGAAAATGTCTTTTAAGGCGGACGCTCGTTGATGCTTGTAGATGCACTCCTCCTAGCTTCTTCACTGGGTTTGTGTAATCTTTTAAGGTGGATGGCCAAAAGCTGAGGAGAGTGTTTCAGGAAATGGCCTTGTCCTTGGTTTGGTTTAGAGACTCTCTTGCACTTCCCACCTAGGAAACTTTCTTGCAGAGCCTTGCAGGGCATGCTGTGTGCTGGCCGCATACCGGTCCTGGGGCTGCTGGAGGGTCCTCTGGATTCAGTATCTCCCTCTGTTCCCTGGGAGATCTTTATGGGAGGGATCCTGCTTCCCTCTTTGTAAATCCTGGCCTTCCTTCACTGGCGGAAGCTGTAAGGCAGACTGTACCTTCATCCAGGATCCAATGCTGAGTTCTTCTTGTTATTCCTTGCAAAGTCTTCAGATGATCTGCCCAAACGAGGGGCTCAGCCCTCTTTTAAAGCCAAATGAGCCACAGTGATTGGTGTAGGCTAGGTCTACCTTAATGAACCAATTCTGGGTCCCCGCCACCAATGTCCAGTATGCACGAGGTCATAACGAGTGCTTTGCAACAGAAAAGGTAAAGGGGTAAAAACATGTAATACTACATCCCACCCATCTTCCTGTCTGATCAAATAGTCTATCTGGTTAATTGAGCTCTCTGTGGTTCCTGATTAAAGCAGTAGGTCTTCCTTGAAGCTGCGGCGGGACCAGACTTTTGGTCTCCACCAAACAACATACTTGTACCTTCTGAATGTGGTCCCCCTGTGGGGGTTGTCTACTGGAAACACCATGGCCCAGACTTGACAGCCCACTGTCATTGATGCTTGAGGGGGGAGCTGGCTCAGGTTAACACAGTGCATATGAAAGGAGTTTGGAGTTTCCTGTCTCATTTGTTTAGCCTCTGCAGACAGGCCTCATGTGGGCCTGTTTGAATTAAACTTTGTTTAGTATGCAAAGCTAAAAGATATATAAAGGGCACCTGGCGGAGTCCTGATATGCCCAGGAGGGCATCTGTGTACAGAAAGCTAGAAAATCAGGGTGAGAGATCTGTAGACAGCTATCTGATTTGGATGCTATTTTATTTTGCCTCCAAAACAATTTTGCACAGATAATAAAATTAAATATTTACATGACTTTCGATAAGCAGGAAAGTGTACGGACAGACGTTGTTTGAACACAGGGAATACAGATAAGTATTGTCCTCTCTCTTGTCGAGGACCAATTCCCAAAGTGATGCACAAGCATACAATACAGGTAAGTGAGAACAAAAGATTTTTCCGTGGCACAACTCCTTTGTATATGTGTTTATAGATAGTGTTGTGTACACCGTCTTGTTCAGAATCCCCAGACTTACTACAGTCCTGGGCAGCACCTGGTAAAAAAATCTTTTGTTCTCACTTGCCTGTATTGTATACTTATGCATCACTTTGGGAATTGTACCTCGATAAGAGGGAGGCCGATACTTACCTGTATTCCCTATCTTCAAACAACGTCTGTCCGTAAACTTTCGTGCTTATCGAAAGTCATGTAAATATTTAATTTTATTATCTGTGCAAAATTGTTTTGGAGGCAAAATAAAATAGCATCCAAATCAGATAGCTGTCTACAGATCTCTCACCCTGATTTTTTTCTAGCATTCTGTACATAATATGCAAAGCTGCCACCAGCAGCAGAGGTTAGACAAAGGGAAAGGACGGATCCATGGAGCCGTGTTAGTTAATTAGTCTGAGCATGGCAGGTGGAAGGTTTTGGCCCTCCCCCTTGCGAGATGCATCATGTTCTCCACCTGTCAGATCACAACTAAATATGACAGGGGGACGGCGCCTGTAGGCTGTGCCCACCCAAAGTACACAGGTCTCTGTGTATGTTGTGCGGTGAGCAAAGGAAAACATGCATGGATTAGCCCTACACATTTTCCAGAGATGGATCTACCATCATTCAATTTCATTTAAAATGTCCAAAAAAGCCCAAGCGAGGAAACACCCACTGTGTGGATAGTCGATTTCCTCACAGAGACAGCTAGGGGGTCCGAGGCAGAAGAGGGAGAGGGAATGAAGGTGGCATCAAAGGCAGAAACGGACACTCAAGGCATAGTAAGGGGACCTAAGAGATGTAGATGAGAAGATATGACTAAGTGGTTAGACCAAGGGAGAAGAGTAGTGCGAAGGTTGGATATAGGAATGTCAGAGGAGATGAGAGCATCCAAGGTATGTCCCGCAGAATTTGTTGGACCAGAGGGATGGATGGTGAGGGGGAGAATGTTACAGAGGCTACAAAAGGTACTAGTAGCAGGAGCCACTGCGGAGGAGTCCAGGGGAATATTGAAGTTTCCAAGGAGGAGAAGTTTGGCGTTAGAGGCAAGAAGGGAAGAAGTGAGGTCAGACCACTGGAAGAGGAAGAGGGCGACCCGACCAGGGGACCTGTAGATGGTAGCAAGAGCCAATTAAAGGGATGGAGAGACGCCAAGCCTGCAGATGAGGCGTTCAAAGGAGGAATAGGATTGAGTGGAAATGACAGTGGCAGGGATACGGTCTGGGAAGATCAAGGCCCCCCCGGACTGGTTAGGCATGGGTTTGGAAAGGATCTTGTAGCCCTCAGGAACGTGTCTGTCAAAGGATGTGACAGAGTTGGCAGTGAACCACGTCTCAGTGAGGGCAAGACAGTATAGGTCAAAGTCTTCGAGGAGGAAACAGATATCAGAAGCACATTTAACAGCAGAGTTGGAATTGGGGGTTGCAAGGTGGACCTGCTTACCACCTTTGAGGCCCCTCCGAGAAGGGGTACAGGGACGTGGTACACTCATCGGAGGTGGAGAAAGGAAAGGGGGGGGTGGCTGCTGGAGGAGTGGTGGGGGAAGGGAGGCAGTTGATGAGAGAAGGAAGACACCTGTCAAGAAGGCTGTCATGCCCCGCTTTCCTGCACACGGACGACTAGGGCCGTCCGTTTCCAGGTGGAAGTTGCCTTGGCGACTAAATCCAAGCCGCGGGACACGCCGCACTACGTTTCCCAGCATCTCCACTTCCTACGATCACGTGACACGCCGGCAACGCGTCTCACGTCCTGGGAATGCTAATCGTATTTAACTAAGCCGGTCCATGCAATAGGTGCTCCTAAAACTAAGCAGTTAGTTTAAGCGCCCGATTCATGTTATCCTGTTTCCTGAATCTACTAGACCCGGCTCATGCTTTAAGGATTAACCTATACGTCTCAACCCTTACTATTTCTGGCGACAAAACCCCCTCCTGTTTTCCCTTTGGTACTCGAACTCCTGGCTTTGTATAACGGACTGCTCTCTCCTACTCCTGTTTGTTGTGACGTTTTCGGATTTGTTTCTCACCGCTGAATTTCCAGATAAAGATTTGTCCCATCTGATCCCTATCCCTATCTTCACGGACTTCCTACTTCCCCTTCCTTTTCCACGCAACAACGTGACTATATGGACGCTCTCCTGATTCTACTGGTCACTATTTTGGATCACTCACCTTCACTGCAAGGACGCTTTGCTGAATACTTTCAGGGATTGCTTTTGGACATTAGCTGCGCCCTCTTGCCGTTCGGGTTAGGTGGACATCTACACTAACTCTTACCAACTGGAAACCTTTCTCCTGCATCACCTGGTTGTCGTAGAGTGCCTTGGACCCACAAAAAGGTTGTGGGATTTCTCTCTAGCTCAGCAGGTAAGAGAGGGTCATTGTGGGTGGCTGGTTGCTGCATTTCGGGTAAACTTAGTTGCTCTCTTGAACCATTGTTTTTTGTTTGTTCCCTTAGCTCTGTTGTCGCTGCTCCTGCCTTTTCGCCCAAGCCCCTGGCCTGTTAGTTATTATTTAAATTCCTACAGGCTACGCTCTTGGGGGGGGAAGTCTTGTTTAGCATCACGCGCAAGGTGTCCCGGAAGAATCTGGTTCGCTGCACGTTCAAGATACCCCAGAACGGAAGGGCCCCCTGAAAGTGAATACCGACTGTATCCTTTACACGACTGTATCCTTTACAAAATTTGTCTAATCTGTGACAGATTTAGGAGCCTATTTTTTGCCTGTCGGTCATGGAAGCCGGAGCCGATCAAATGGCTGCCTTGCTGCAAGCCTTTGCGGCTTTGCGTACCGACATGGCATCGGCACATGCGACCCTCCATCAACGCATGGATGTACTACAGAGTTTCGTGCAGCCACTACCACCCGATGAGGAGTTTGGTGATGCTATTGCAGCAGCCCCTCCTTCGCCCCAAGTTCCACCTCCTGCTTCAGCCCCCATTGTTCTTCCGGGACCTTTCCCTTTGGCCCCTCCGGAACGCTTTTTTGGAGATCCGAAAACATATCGGACCTTCATTAATCAGTGCCGTCTGCATTTTCTGTGTCGGCCGCTGGCATTTCCTGACGCTGTTACTAAAGCAGCGTTCCTCCTTTCCCATTTGGGAGGAACAGCAGCAGCTTGGGCTAACCCGTTGCTCGAAGCCAATGACCCAGCCTTGTATGATTTCGATACCCTTATTCAGTCCATGAATAGTGTATTCGATATGCGTTACAAAGCACAGACTTCCGATCTCGAGTTCCTTGCTATCAGCCAGGGCAAATCGGACCTTTTATCCTACCTTGCCCGCTTTAATCAGTTGGCAGCGGAAACTACCTGGCCAGAACCAAAGAAAGCAGCCGTCTTCTATAAGGGACTTTCAGAAGAATTAAAAGACGCTTTATCAGTGGTACCGGCTCTACCGTCCGGTTTTCCGGAACTGGTAGACTTGGTTTTGCAGGTCGATGCTAGGTTACGGCAGAGACGTGGCGAAAGGCGTTTCCCTGATCTTCGTCTTTCAGCCAAGGCAGAAAGCCCCCCTTCTACCTCTTCAGGGGAAGTCGAACCGATGCAAATAGGGGCTATCAGAGGTCCGTTAACCAAAGCCGAACGTGAACGGCGTATGGTTAATAATTTATGTTTCTATTGTGGCCAGTCCGGTCACTTCATCCATGTATGCCCTAAGCGACCTGTCAAGACGGCGGGAAACGCCAAGACTCGTCCTTAAGCCGAGCCCTAAGGATGAGTCACCAAAGGGATGGCTCGGACCAATGTCCTCCCTCCTCGCACATCTATCTGGCAATGTCTTTTGTGTTCCCGGGTGTTGAGCCTTTCACCAAACCAGTCATGATTGATTCGGGGGCTAACGGTAACTACATGGATATACAGTTAGCTCGATGCCATGGTGTAACGGTAGTCCCTAAGGCTAGACCTGAGGAGGTGCATGCTGTAGACGGTTCTCGTCTGGTATCCGGATGGGTAACGGAACAGACAATCCCGCTTTGCATGTCCACCCAAGAAGGCCACACTGAACATATAGTGTTTGACCTTATTTCGGCCCCTCAATTTGGAATCATTCTTGGTCTTCCCTGGCTTCGAACTCACAACCCTGTAATTGACTGGGTCCAACGGACGGTGCTTTTCTCTTCCACGTTTTGTAACCAACATGGTTTTCAAAACCTGGATATGTCGCCTGCTTCTCCTTGTTTGGCTTTATTGTCTAATGTCCCCTGCATTAATGCCACGCTAAAGGATCCAACGCCCGAACTGCCGATGGTATACAAAGAATTTTCCGATATCTTTGACAAGGGACTATCGGAAATATTGCCCCCACACCGTTGTTACGACTGCCCCATTGACTTGGTACCTGGGGCAGTGGTGCCTCACGGTCGTGTCTACTCCTTAACCATCAAAGAGGAGGAACATCTAAAAGGGTATGTGGAGAATGCATTGCGTCTGGGTCATATTCGACCTTCCCGGTCCCCTGCTGCCTCTCCCATATTCTTTGTGCCAAAAAAGGAGGGGGACCTACGCCCTTGCGTAGATTACAGGGCCTTGAACAAAATAACGATCAAGAACCAGTACCCGCTACCTCTCATAACGGAACTACTTGATAAAATGACATCTTCCACCATTTTTACCAAATTAGATCTCAGAGGGGCATATAATTTGGTCAGGATGCGAAGCGGTGATGAATGGAAAACCGCTTTTAAAACGAAGTTTGGGCTCTACGAATACTGCGTTATGCCCTTTGGGCTTTGTAATGCCCCAGCCACTTTTCAGCACTTTGTTAATGACATTTTTGGAGACATGCTGGATTGTTATGTGGTGATCTACTTGGACGATATCCTGATATTCTCGGATTCACTCGCTCAACACATCCAACATGTTCGCTCCGTCTTGCGGCGTTTGCGGACTCACTCTCTCTATGCTAAACTAGAAAAATGTGTGTTCCACGCCACCTCAGTCGAATTCTTAGGGTTTCAGATCTCGGCAAAAGGGGTGCTCATGTGTACTTCCAAAGTCAAAGCTGTATTGGACTGGCCAATTCCGGACTCAGTAAAAGCGCTCCAGTCTTTTCTGGGTTTTTCCAATTTCTATAGACGTTTTATTGCCTCCTTCTCTGAAATAGTGGCACCTCTTACCCGTCTCACTAGTCCCAAGGTCCCCTTTGTTTGGGACAACGAAGCCCAGTCGGCCTTTGAGTCATTAAAAAAGGCCTTCACTACAGCTCCTGTTCTGCAACACCCGAACTCCTCTCTCCCTTTCATAGTGGAGGCGGATGCCTCCGCGATAGCGGTGGGGGCTATCTTATCTCAGATCTGTCCTGCTACACAACGGTTACATCCGGTGGCCTATTTCTCTCGAAAACTATCTCCGGCTGAACGCAACTACACCGTCATGGAGAGAGAGTTTCTGGCCATTCGAGCGGCTTTCAAGGAGTGGAGACACCATCTCCTGGGTGCTCGACACACCATCACGGTGTACTCCGACCATCGGAACCTTCAAGCTCTTTCGCATGCAAAATGCACCAATGCCCGTCAAATACGTTGGCATTTGTTCTTCACACTTTTCGATTTCACAGTTACTTATCGCCCTGGCCTTCTACATGGGAAGGCGAATGCCTTATCCCGTGTCGGTACTGATTTTAACACCCAGGACTCGGTATCACCTATATTGCCCTCAGGTTCTGTGGTATGTGTCTGTTCGGTCTCCGCCTCCTTCCTTGACCGAGTACGACAGTGGACCAAAGATCATGCTTCCTTTCTCAATACCTTAGATGCCCAAATTGTTACGGGTCTTCCTTATGTTCGTGGGCTTTTGTATTTACCTGATGACCAATCCAGACGGAAGGCCTTGGAATGGGCACATGATACCCCGTTGGCTGCGCACCCTGATCAACTTAAAACATATGACCTATTACACCGATGGTGCTGGTGGCCGGGTATGAAGAATGATTCTAATTCGTACGTGTCCAAGTGTGCGGTGTGTATTCAATGCAAAAGACAACCTGGGAAACCGTTCGGTCTATTGATGAAAATGCCTCTCCCACCACATCCGTGGCATACGGTTACCCTCGATTTCGTGGTGGAACTCCCTTCGGTCAGAGGGATGACAACTGTACTTGTGGTTGTGGATGTTTTCACAAAAATGGCACGGTTTATACCATGTTCCGGACAACCTACTGCTCCATTGTTGGCTAAATTATTCTTTGATCATGTGGTGCGTTTATTTGGTCTTCCCACAATCATGATTTCCGATCGGGGCACCCAGTTCACCTCACGGTTCTGGAAAGCCCTTACCCATTCCTTGGGCATAGATGCACGGCTCTCGTCATCCTACCACCCTCAAACGGACGGTCAAACCGAACGCACCAATGGCACCATGGAACAGTACCTTCGTTGTCTGTGCTTACAACATCAGACCGACTGGTTGTCCGTTCTGGGAACCGCGGAATTTGCTTACAATAACTCTCGGCACTCTTCAACAGGTTGTTCTCCGTTTTACGCATTATATGGTGTACACCCAAGGATTCTTCCACATGTCCTACCTTCACTGGACCAGATTCCTGCTGCAAAATCTACAAGAGACACGCTGGTTGCTATACGCGACTCGATTGTGTCTCATCTATTGGCTGCGCAGTCTCGGACGAAAACACAAGCGGATAGGCATCGTTCACCTGCCCCTTCCTATGCACCGGGTGATCGTGCCTGGCTCTCGACCAAGCATCTTAACATTCGGGGTAAGCGAAAACTTTTGCCTCGATATGTGGGTCCCTATAGAGTACTGCACTGTCTCAATCCTGTTGCAATCCGTTTGGACATTCCATCTCATTGGCGGATTCACCCTGTTTTCCATGTTTCCCTTCTCCGTCCCTTTGTGCCTGGCACTCGACTTTCTGTTGCTCCTGCTCCCATCAATGTGCGGGGGGAAGACGAATACGAAGTACATGCTATACTAGACACTCGTCTGCGCCGCGGAGTACGATCTTATCTGATTGATTGGAAGGGTTACGGCCCCGAAGATAGAACTTGGGAGCCGGCCTCAAATGTGCATGCACCCCGGCTTTTGCGTGCCTTTTTTCTGGAAAGGTTACGTGCCTATCGGGGTTGTCGCTCTTTGCGGAGGGGTACTGTCATGCCCCGCTTTCCTGCACACGGACGACTAGGGCCGTCCGTTTCCAGGTGGAAGTTGCCTTGGCGACTAAATCCAAGCCGCGGGACACGCCGCACTACGTTTCCCAGCATCTCCACTTCCTACGATCACGTGACACGCCGGCAACACGTCTCACGTCCTGGGAATGCTAATCGTATTTAACTAAGCCGGTCCATGCAATAGGTGCTCCTAAAACTAAGCAGTTAGTTTAAGCGCCCGATTCATGTTATCCTGTTTCCTGAATCTACTAGACCCGGCTCATGCTTTAAGGATTAACCTATACGTCTCAACCCTTACTATTTCTGGCGACAAAACCCCCTCCTGTTTTCCCTTTGGTACTCGAACTCCTGGCTTTGTATAACGGACTGCTCTCTCCTACTCCTGTTTGTTGTGACGTTTTCGGATTTGTTTCTCACCGCTGAATTTCCAGATAAAGATTTGTCCCATCTGATCCCTATCCCTATCTTCACAGACTTCCTACTTCCCCTTCCTTTTCCACGCAACAACGTGACTATATGGACGCTCTCCTGATTCTACTGGTCACTATTTTGGATCACTCACCTTCACTGCAAGGACGCTTTGCTGAATACTTTCAGGGATTGCTTTTGGACATTAGCTGCGCCCTCTTGCCGTTCGGGTTAGGTGGACATCTACACTAACTCTTACCAACTGGAAACCTTTCTCCTGCATCACCTGGTTGTCGTAGAGTGCCTTGGACCCACAAAAAGGTTGTGGGATTTCTCTCTAGCTCAGCAGGTAAGAGAGGGTCATTGTGGGTGGCTGGTTGCTGCATTTCGGGTAAACTTAGTTGCTCTCTTGAACCATTGTTTTTTGTTTGTTCCCTTAGCTCTGTTGTCGCTGCTCCTGCCTTTTCGCCCAAGCCCCTGGCCTGTTAGTTATTATTTAAATTCCTACAGGCTACGCTCTTGGGGGGGAAGTCTTGTTTAGCATCACGCGCAAGGTGTCCCGGAAGAATCTGGTTCGCTGCACGTTCAAGATACCCCAGAACGGAAGGGCCCCCTGAAAGTGAATACCGACTGTATCCTTTACACGACTGTATCCTTTACAAAATTTGTCTAATCTGTGACAAAGGCGAAGGTTGAAATGAGAGCCCTGTGCCATGACATTGCCATTGTGGTAGACATTAATGATGCACCCAGAGAATGAGAAACTAGCCAAGAGTACTTCCCATCTGGTTCCACCATTAATGGGAGATGAGAATCGAGAGAGGACAAAAACCATAAGTATAGTCCATAGGTCAGAAGAGGGAGTGACAAAGAGGATGTCTGTAACAGTCTACCTGGGAGAAGTGTTGACATAGGTGTCAGCGGTGGGACGGCCTAGTTTGGAAACCAAGAGATTCCTTTGAACTTTTTCCTTCCAGACTTAGAGAGGGGGGAGGGATAGGAGATAGAGTAGCAGTTGGAGTAAATAGGAGAGATGGAGAGAGCCATGTGTGGAGAGAGAAAGCAGGGATATGGAGGTAGAGCAGGTGGGAGAGGAGAGCTGCACAGGCACAAATAATTCACAAGGCAGCCTATAGTGTACAGATGACGTAAGAAATAAGCAGAACAGCATCTATTTTTGTTCTCTTCTGGGCCACACAGACAGTCATCCCTCCTTCCAACCGAAGGTGATGCACAGATGAAGCATGTGAGGGCAATAGGAACTAAAGTCAAAACTGCAAATAGGTGGGTAGAATTCTTCTCAGGTAGAAGGGCTCAGTGAGGAGAACAGTGCCAAAGAGATTGGGGCCTGATTTCTAAAAATATGTCAAGCCCTTGGTATCAGTGAAAGTGCAGGTGCATTGACTAAGGGATCCATCTAAAACCTCAAAATATTTGATCACTCTTGGGACTTTAACTTTATTCGTACATGTTTTCCTTTGTATCAAATATGTGCATTCTGCAAAATAGTAAAGGGACTCGAAGGTGAGGCTCTATGGGCTGTGGTGGGATTTGCACCTCTCCACCATAACACTCCTCTCCCCATTGGCGCTCTTTTGAACTCTTCGAATGATGAGGAAAGCACTTGCTTCTAAGCACTTTGTGTGCTTTCGTGCTTCATTTTCATGCTCAGCGCAGCTCCGCAGAAATAGGCAGGATGTGGTCTAACTTCCAGTTGGATCTGACACCAGTAAGCCTTGTGGGGAACGATGGATGGATTTGGGGAGAGGGGGAAAGAGACACGCGCGTGCATACTAGTTTCTACTGACAGTGCCTTTTAAGAGTGTTCTTCTCGCTCACCTTAACAGCAAGCACAGAGGAGACCACAAACAAAGCTACATGTAAACCTCCCCACTTTTCATGCACACAGCATTCAATTCTGAGATGAATACGATTTTTAGCCACAGTGATAAAGTGCAAGCTTGCAAAAGAGGTATTCCTGTGGTTCTGTTTAAACCAACAAGCCAGAGGAAGACCAGTTCCATAATCATCAACTTGGTTGATCTCAATGCAGCTGTAGAACTAACCACCATCGAAGTGAATTAGAGTGTGTTCGATGCACAGAAGAATAAGTGGACTACCAAAAGGCAGATCAGACTTTTATGACGTTGCATACATTTGCAACAGTTGTTTAGGTGCGTTTGTTTTGTGTGTATAAACTTTCGTATCTAGAATCTAAAGAATGCACTGAAGCTGCTCAGGTGGTTGTGCACTCTGCACTGAGACTTTAGGTCACAGATGACCTCCGGTGGTAAGCTGGGCCCAGTGCAAGGGAGGCACAAGATGGCAGCTGGACCGTGGTGGAAGACTTGAGAGGCAAGAGGCCGGTTATCATGGCTCTGGAGAAGAGTTTGAGGGAAGATAGACAGGCCCTCCTAAAAGCTGTTCGTGCACAAGAGTAGCAGTGCTGATCCTTGAACAGCTTGAGCGGGTGAGGCGCATCCACAACAGTTTGCACATCAGAAATGGGAGAAGATGTACCATGGTGTGTAAAGGGGTGGGTGCTTGCAGCAGCAGACATCAGATGGTGGTGGAGAGAGGCAACGTCTGAGGTGGTGTTGAGGCAATATTGAAAAGTGTGTGGGTCTGCAACGTAGGTTGGACAGTCTGTGCACCTATAGCTGCGGCATGGCTGGAGTCTGCTTCTTCATTGCGAGCTCAATGTGAGAGTCTGGCTTCATTGAGCAAATCATTTGGGGGTGATTCACTGGTGACTGTTGAGGCTGTCCTGGGTCAATAGGAGTCCCCAACACCCAGGCAGAGGTGGCAGCTTTACTTGACAAAGACCCTGAAAGATCCAGAGGGCACACTACAATGAATTTAGGGGTCATAGTGATCCTGTGCTAATAGTTGGGTTGATCAGCACCACCAAGGGAGTGGGGGGGATTAATCCCGCTAAGGTTCTTCTGAGTATTTAATCCTGTAGTGACTTAGCTGAAAATAGCCCTACTCAGTGATAACAACAGTGGCTGACTATTGTGCAAAATTCAATACGACGAGTTCCCAAAGTACACGAGCAGGACAGTCACAATTTGACTAGTTTGATTCTGGACTCTAGAGAAGCTCTTGAGAGCAGGATCAGGACAGTCCAGATTTTACTAGTTTAATTCTGGACACTAGAGAAGCTCTTGGGAGCAGGATCAGGACAGTCCAAATTTGACTAGTTAGAGTACTCAAGAGAAGCACTTGAGAGCATGCTCAGGACAGTCCAAATTTCACTAGTTTGATTCTGGACTCTAGAGAAGCTCTTGAGAGCAGGATCAAGACAGTCCAAATTTCACTTGTTTGATTCTGGACTCTAGCAAAGCTCTTGGGAGCAGGATCAGGACAGTCCAAATTTGACTAGTTTAATTCTGGACTATAGAGATGCTCTTGACAGTGGGCAGAGGTTGCCTTATTGTTATCAGATCTGAGAAAATCACTGACAGGGTACCGGAGAGGGATGGTCCTCAAAGTAGAATTCACTGTCAGTTTACTCACAACAAAAGGCAAAGGCCTGGCACTGAGACGTAGACAATTGGAATGGAAGGATAAAACTACTGAGGGGAGATCTTCAGAGAAGCAATTGACTTCTTGGCCTTCTATAAGAGGAAGAGAGCCACAACATCAAATTATTTTTTGGAAAAGATGGGTTGGGGCTATTATGAACTCCCTCAAGCCCAAAGAGCTTTGGACATTCTTTACCATTTGAGAGGGTGCACATAGTTTCACGAGTGAGACCATCCTCCCGGGCCAATGCCTGTCACAGGTTTCCCCTTTTCTCACCTGTTTTCTCTGTTTTGCGGAGTCCTTTGTCGGGGTTTTCTTCCGAGCAGTTCGGGTCTTGTACAAGCCCGCTCGGCCGTCTTCGGATTCCAGTATTCGTTCAGCTTCTTCGTCCGGGATCTAGGAAACTCCAGGAAGCTAGGAATGGAGGCAGCAAGCGGAGGCGGTCTGAGCGGAACGCGGAAGAACAGGATCAAGGAAGGTAGAAGGAAAGGAGAAGGAGGAAGGTCCGGGAACCGGGAAACAACACAGTTCAGGAGAACGAACTACGGAGCACGTCAGGCCACAGCTATCGGTAGCGGTGAGACGCGCGGAACCGCAGGGGAGTGGCTAATTTATAGAATGTGCTGCATAGGATGTAAAGGTCGATAGACTGCGTTCCGTGTATACGGCCATGTTGGGTGTACTGCAGCGAGTAACCCCCGATGTGCCAGGGACCAGGAAGACCAGAAAGGGCGTGATCGACGGATCATGACAATGCCAAGGGTGTTTTTAGCTAAGCTACTAAAATGTAGAGGCCTGGATCTCATTTTGCACGATGCTAGGAAATACATATGGCAACAGCACATTTGGAATATTCACAGATTTTACTCATGTGTTTTGGAAAGAGAGGAAGTAACTTGAGGTCATCATTATTAATATTGTTATTGTTATTATTAGGGTATTTATTAAGAAGCAATGAAGTACTTTACAACCACAGAGGGAAGAACATGGTGAGAGAAACAAGGGAGTGGGAGCTAACAACAGGGGAGGGGGAAAGTAGGCAATTTGTCAGGAAGGGATCCACAAGCAACCAGGGGAGGAAACAGTGGGGAACAGATCACCCAGTCTCAGGTAGGGTGGGGAGTGGAGGGTGTGTGGTCCTAGGTGTTAGGGAGGAGCCATTACTTGAAGAGGAGGGTCTGGAGCTCCTTGCTGAACTGTAGGAGTCTGATGTTGACTGGGTGGAGGTTCCCTCAGGAAGCCATCAAGAGGAAGCTGCAGACACAGGGCTTTCTCTACATAATGAGATTCCCTGCTAAGGTGAGATTGTGGATGGTAAATCATGGTTCTTCGCGGTCCGTGGGAAAGCCAACTTCACAAGTAAGTCAAAAAGCGGCAGCGGAGCATGTATTCATGGAAAATGCATGCTCCCGCTGTAGAGAGAGACGAAGGAGACTCTGGGGCAAAGCACAAAGATGGATTGCACGACCCCTACACAAATGATATGAGTCACGAAAGAGGACACCTGGAAACTAGTGACACAACAAACAGCCTATTCAGAGGGATCTCAGAACAATGTTGCAACATCCAGTGTGATGGACTATTATGACGTACGTTTCACCGGGGAGCTGTTAACCATCACAGATGGCTGTAACTATTTTTCTGCAAGTACTTCCTGTTCGTGCTGGGTGGGGGCCATGGAACGACCTTACATTTGAGTCTGGCTGAACTGTGCTTCCAATTTGCAAACATTGAATCAATGGTATAGTCGCTGGTTCATGGAAAAAACGTGTATTAGTGGGGGAATTTAACGTTGGTGAGTGTTCGGGGCATACAGCATGATCCTTCCTCTTCAGTACAAGGCGTCCTGAACTACAACGTACATTTGGACTAGTTGGATTTCTGTTTGTCCTGCAATAACTGTCAGTGCTAAGGAATGGTGGCGAAGCATGCTGCCAGGTGAGGGGCTGGTGTGAAGTTTTATTGCTAGGTCAAATGCAGAACTCGGGACCTTGTATAGTGAGCATTAAGCCTTTTGGCTCCCACAGAGACGCTGCGGTGGGCCCACCGAGGTGTTCACTATTTCAATGAGCCTTCGAGGCTAGGGAGTGAAAAGGGAGGTCTACTGCAGAATTACGTTTGTTAATGTTTTGAGCTTGGGATGTAGAGCCTTTGTGGAATTGTGGGGTTGGTTCTCATCTTTCCAATACACCCATTTTATGGTTGCATCCGAAGTTGGAGGTGGGGTAAGAGGTTGTGTGTGATGGAAATATAAAAGGGAGGGGTTTTGGTCAATTACTTTGTTTGACATGCACAAAAGATGGGGTTAAAGGGGATGAACATATGCATCATTGTTTTCTGGTTATGCTGGGAGTGAAGTCCAATATGGGGGAGGGGTAATGTTCCACTTATATGTAAGACGCAATAACGTGTAAAGAGGACAGATAACGCAGAGTCTCCTTGGATAGGTGCACGCAGCGAGTATAGTGCTACTTTGATCAAATGCCCATAACATTGACAATGCTGGGTATTTTGAAACCATGGAAGAGGCAC
The DNA here is from genome assembly GCF_040938575.1 of Ambystoma mexicanum. Lineage (NCBI taxonomy): Eukaryota > Metazoa > Chordata > Amphibia > Caudata > Ambystomatidae > Ambystoma > Ambystoma mexicanum. The sequence continues at coordinate 279,243,718 of NC_090937.1, forward strand.
CCTGGTGCTACTGGGATCATTGGGTATTGTTTATCAGGGTATGCCCTTGATGCAGACCACCTAGAGACAGATTCACATACAGTACCCTGGCGCTTCATAGCTGCTCGCATCAACACAGCAGTAAAGCTGGCTTTTATTTCTCCTTGCTCCCCACTATTCCAACACACCCGCCTCTCTTCCAGATGCACCAGAATGCCTGGAGACCATGCAATGGGCAGAGTTGTGCGATACAAATCCCAGTAACATGACAAAACGTAACTTAAGATGCATCTTGGATGAGATATTAAATAGTGCCTGCATTGGACCACCGAAGACGATTCTCAGGGAATTAAGCCATGAAGTATTACCTCCCCGTCTATAGGAGATCGGCATCCGTGAGTGGGCATTGCAGTGCTTACAATCATTTATTTCCGGACATGAACAGAAGTGATAGTTGCCCTATTTGAATCAAATTTCTACACTACTAACAGGTACGTCATTTTGCCAAGATGCCAGGGGTAGTGGAAGGGACATCACATGACCTCTGATGACATTGCAGGAAGTGATGTCATGTGACCCCGCCCCAAGTGACATCACGGGGCGTGATGGCATACAACCTTTCACCCCTTGACAAAACAGGAAGTGGCATCACAGAGCATTGTTCCACTACATTAAGAAAGATATTGTCACGATATCACTGTAATATGATATACATTTCATACAAGAATGGAGCACCACATGCAGCATTAATATCAGTGTGTACAGCGCCAACAACCCTAAGGCAATAAAGCGCTATCAACCGGCCGCTGACAGACTGTTGCTGCTGGAGTGGAAAACAGTGTATGAATAACCAATATAGTGAGAAACACTGAGATCAATATATGCCCAGAACAAAAACGTTCTTTAAAGCTTTTCACAGCCTGTAAACTCAGCTTCTGCCCAAAGAGAATACATAAGTTGATACCAGATTGGGACTCCTGGTGTTGCCAAAATGTACCACCTGCTGACAGCAGACCTGCGGGAGTCTCCAACAAAAAGAGGCTGTCTCCCGCACTTCCGCAATTTAACATAATTCTACAGCAAAAATAGTCTGGAGGGAATCTTCCTGTTGCCCAAGCAAATATCAGTCTTTCTTAAGATAAGTTAAAAGAAGTCCCCAATTAAACACTTATATGTGCTAGAAAAAAGTTTCTTGATGATTTTCCCATACAAAATGGTGGCAGTGACTGCTACTTTAATCTCGGAAAGGGGCAAGGAGGAAATCTGACGAAGTCAGAAGGCATAGAATACAGACATTACAAAGGTCATGTCTCACTGCTTGTGCCAATGTGTGTTTCTACCCAGTGGTATTGCATACATCAGTCCATCCATGGAAATATGCTCCATTCCATTTGGAATATAGTAGTATAGCCCTGTTTCTTTCTTTGCAATGCATTCTAGGATTTGTAGGCCTGTGTTTAGAATGGAGAAATCTATGACTATCAGTCAAAGAATGCATGTAAAAACACATGACTGGACTAACATCTCCTGATTGGAATGTAGCAGGTATGTCAACCATTCTGTGAGGTGGCATTAGCAAGAAGGTGACGGCATGCTGTAATGCATAGTGCACATAGTGCACGATGCCTGTGGGCTTCTGTGGGCTTGAAGCTGCAGATAACAGACACACTTTCTTTTACAACTAAGGCTAAAATGAGTGCCAGATGCAGCCAAAAGCCTGACTATGCCAGAGGGAAGCTATTTAAAGAGGAGTGCCTTTCATAAAGAAATGTGTGGAAACATTCCCTGCTAGTAATCATGGTGCACTTTTAGTTGCACCAGCCCTTTTGGCTACACACTTCAGAAACACAGATAAATGTTCAGGCTACCATGGAGGGTTTTCAGGAAATCACTATCCAAAAAAGGATTTGTCCAAGATTACACCATTGGTTCAAGTGAGTCAGCCAGGATTAAAACTAAGGTCTGGTTTTTCCACTGCCAGTTTAGCTACTCGACTGAATGTGCACAATGGTTGTAATGCCTTGATATGAGCACCTTAGTGCTGAAGAAAATAATAATCTAGAAATACAGTTTGGAGGTGATTCTGTGAGGTGTCGGCTGGTAGGGGTCTTTGGTGTCAATATGAGAGAAATAAACAACCTCCAGTGATATCAGTTCTCGGCCTAGGCATCACTGTGCTCACTGCAGATTAAACATTGGTGGAATAGTAAGCATCATCATTGACGGACACAGATGTAGTATGTAGATGGTTTATGCCGCGTTATGCAGGCGAGGCAATTGGGGATGGGGGGGCGATACTGTACACACATTTGAGGACAACAGTGGCAACCTTAAATTTAATACTAGCTGGTAGTGGGAGCCAGAGAAGGTGGCACAAGATTTGGGTAGCATGGGTCCTCTAAATTGCATTGGTAACAATCTTAGCAATTTGATTCTGAAGCACCTGGAGTGGAGCCTATGGATTCGATTTTTCAGGACACCCGTGTGAAGTTGCAAAATGCCAATGTTGCCACTTACGTATTCTAGGTCGTCTTGTCTCTGGCTTGTGGTTGACTGTTATTGGCCATCTCCCCAACCTTGTTCCCTGGCAGAACTGAGTCACACTGTGCCGCGTCTAGCTCAACTAAACATACAACCATGCCTTTTCTCTTAGGAGGAGGCTATTGTATCTGCACTCACTGGTTCCCTTTAGCGCCCACAGAATACTCAATGAAATAGCGGCACTGCGGCAGCGCCACGCATGTGGCTCACAATAGCAGTCATGCATGTTCCCTCAGGAGGCTTTTCAGAATGTTCTCTTGGTCTATTGTGTGTGGGGATACTGGGGTTATGTGCCTATCTACCTCCTACTACCCTAATCAGTGAATGGAGTGCACTACTCCTCAACTCAGTCATGCTCAGTGAGTCGCTCACCTCACGGATGGTGACGGTCCCATAGTGAAGTCATTCAGTCTGACTCACCTCACCAAGCACGCATGCTAGCCTCGCTCGTCTCACACACGGCTCACGCACGCTCACCACCAGCACCCACCACCAGCTCCCCTGCTTTCTCTCAGTGTGCCGTCCTCATGAGTTAACTTCTTGGGGCCAGGGAACCAACCAGGACAGGGCACCACAGCATGCTACATGCACACAATATGGCAAAGGGGGCAGCAGGCAGGCCGACAGGTGAGGGGTCTGACTGTAGACTGTAGGAGTCAGACTGTCCCTCAGGTCCTCAGGACAGGAAGAACTGGAACACTGGTGGTCCCTCCCAGGCAGGCCACACTTGTATCTTCTGGGCTTGGGGCAGGCTACATGGCTAAATTGCTACATTATAGCAAATGTGCCCTGTGCTTGCCTGCCGAGTGCACCTGTGTTGCCAAAGGCTCCAGAAAGTCTGGGTTTTGGTTGGGCCTGGCCCCCGGAAATAAATCAAAAATACACAAGTGTTAGTGTGATTTTCAGCACGCAGGCGGCTAGGCCGGCGGCACGGCACCTGACCTAACACTGCACACCAAACGCTGACATTATGCCATACGTCCATTTTGCAGAGGGAGCATCATCAACCATAGGGTGGAAAGAGGGCGAAGGGCCAGATGGCCTCCGGCAGCCAGTTTAAAAGAAAGATGATTTTTGTTTTGGCCAGGGGTAGCAAGGGAGACAGCAGGGGTCGCAGTTGAGACAGCAGGGGTCGCAGCAGCAACTGCTCTGACCTCCAAATGACATCACTGACTACTAACGTTTGGGTACCCTAAACCCCAGGTGTCCTTGCATTCAGCCACCATTTAAATGGGAGATTAAATCCATTGTTTACGCTGATGAAAAGCTTTGTTGCAAAAATATAAAACTATGCTGTTGACAGCCAATTTATGTTTAAGCTTGCTCAAAACCTAATAATTAACTTTCAACACTGCTTACAGCAAAGAAATACCTTGATGTTTCAGAAGAAGTATCTCAAAATGAAACCCTAGTCAAACCCAAACCTTGTTGGTGGGAGTAGTGCAGGGTCTAGTCAAATCTGGTCATTTCAACTTGGAAAGAGCCAAACGCCTGCTAAAATGTCAAAGAAGAGTGGTGCTTTGAACTTTTAACTATTGTTAGCTCCCTGATTGCAACCATAGTCAAGAACGTGTTTTTAACCTGCACACAAAGATCATACATTCATGTTCTTGCCCTTGCCATGCAAATCGATTATAGCATTAGTAATGTCTGACATTGCCCATGCCAGCAGCATCAACGCATGCGCACCAAGGTACTCGCTGTGTCCAGTGGAAAGGCTGAAGAATGGGGCTAGGCAGGTTACTGGGTTTGCAGAGGTTTGAATACATCTCTCCCTCCCTATGTCTATTGTAATGGTGTTTTGTCGATACCCGCCCACATTTTAAATCCCTGTGAATGGACCGTTATGTATCAGGTCCCATGTGATGTTACCGAAAACGGTAATACCGAAAAAAAAAATCCACAGCACTTTTTTACAGAAAAAGTGACCGATTGTCTTTTTCTTTTTTGGTGGGGTGCACCACAAATCCACCACTTACTAATGCTCATAATCCCACCCTAACAACCCCTTTACCCATTTCGCCTACATAGCCCACCCCCATATATATTTCTTAAAACTTTCGATATGATATTTTTTTCGGTAAAAGAGGTTTTGTTGTAACCTTCTTCGGGATTGCCCATTCGGTAACATCACTGGATACCATGTATTAGTGCTCGGGACGGGTGAGCCAGCCAATTAGGTTGCTCAGTTCCCACGATCCAAGGCCACAATCCGAGCAACCTGAAGGCTGCTCACACCCGCTCCGCCATCTCCTTCCCGCCTTCCCCTTCCCTCCCCACAACCCTATCTCACTTACTTTCTTCCATTGGCAGCAGCTCCACCGCCACCACTGCTATGCGTCCCGGCCGCCTTGGAAATGGAGGAGGGGCTCCTCATGGCATGCAATGTTTGGGAGGGATGTTTTGATTTTGGCCTGGGGACATAGAATGAAATGTGTTCACTGCATTTATTGCAGAAGAAATGAAAGGTAACCTACAAAGGAGCTCAGTTTGCTATTGGCAGAGTGTAGAATAGTCATGAACTCGTGAAAGGAATCCACTCTGGAGGTACAGACTTGTCTAAGTGATCTAAGGAACTGGGTGGCAGCAGCGTGACATTTAGGGGGTAGGAAGAGAATACCTCCATCTTCACCGGGTGGTTTGTGAACTAGACTCTCGGATTTAGGCTGGCCTGAGGCTAGCTGGGTTGGCCATCTTACTATCGCTCTACCCAGATGTGGGCTCTTGTTCACCTGGTGGCGTCCTAGCTGACGCTCAGACTATTAAGAGAGAAGCAGGGAGCATATGGGCGAGGAAGGAATTTAAAGCTGGCAAGCAGCTGTTTTAAAGTTGGCAATGTTCTACAAGCTGTCAAGATTGGGCTAGGTACATCAGTGAAGCACTAATGTGCATGCCAGCCGATGTGCTGCTATGGCGATCTGTAGCAGTCACAGATCCTTGGATTCAAAATACCCTTTTGCCTTGTTGTATTACCCCCACCTCCAAAATGCAACTGCTTCCATTTCTCCATTGGCTTATTTGCCTCATTGGTGGTAGTGCCTACAAGCCCTGCCCATCATCTGTGGGGGGACCATTTTCCAGATTTGTGCAGACATCTTGAACAGCATACAGAACATGGAGTCCATTAGCTAGAAGGGATGGGGAAGAAAGAGGACAGGGAAGTCTCTGTCCAGACTCTGCACCATTAAGGTTGGGTCTGTGAGCAGTGGCGGAGCCAAGTGGGGTGCACGGGGTCGGCCACACCCCTGCCTCCCCCATGGGTCCCAGTGCGCCCCCCCAGCCTCCCACTGGCGCCCTATTAGCTGTGCCCCCTGGCACCAACAGCTGCCTCTGATACTGTCTATGAGCTGTGACTAGAGCGAGAGGAGCCACCCACTTCCAGCAAGGTGTACCTATGCCAACCATGCTGCTGGGAAGGACACTGGAGAAAGAAGAAGAGTGGTGGATGATGGCAGTGCAGGAGTCCAGCAACTTCATGCCATTAGATGACTGACTTGCTTGTAACTGTAGGTCAGAGGTCAGAATTGTTTGCAGTCTAGATCCTGCAGGCCAGGCAGAAGCCCAAGGCACCAAAGGTTGCGCACAAATGCACGACTTGCTGTGCGTTGCATTTCTGGAGTTGCGGTGTCTAGATCACGAGAAGAAGTCAGCAGGAGGCCAGGCAGGTGGAAGGCGGTGGAGGGGCACCTCAGCCCATGGTACGTATATCTCACACCACTAGTGTGGACACAGGCCGCAGGCACGGCCATGCATTCATGCACTATAGAACACGGCTATGGCTAAGCACATCCGGCGTAGTTCGCACATAGCCGTCCAGACTGAAACACCTGACGTACCTCAACAACCTCTTCCACTAGCATACAGAGACCACCACCTGAAAGGAACCCGGTATAGCTGGCCCCACATAGACTCTCTCAACAATAGCAATCTATCGCCAAAACTCAACAGCACCCACACATGGGTCTGATCTCTCTTGGGCTGCTTAGTGGACCCTTGCCAGCAACACAAGTCTTATACCGGCAACATGCACACATGCATCTCTTAAATTCCACTCCCTAGAATCTCCAACCACATCGACCACGGTCACCAAGGGCGTTCAACTAAGAAAAAAGCACATTGAGGCCACACAAGTGGGGAAAGAGCGCTACATAAATAACCAAATACAATACAATACAATACAATCCACGCACCGGGTGTGTGTACAGAGGCAACCCTCCTCCCCCCAAAGGGGCGAGGGACAGGAAAAACAGGCCGTGCTTGTGGTGCATTCTTCTCGGCATGGAATTCGCAGTGACAGCATTTTGTAACTGGTGCTTTTGACCCTAAACCATCACAGTCCTGCCAGGATTGAATCGAACTTTCACCTGAATGCCAATATGTGTGGTAGAAGCCAACACACTATCTCCAAATACCTCTTTTCCTTCATGTGCCAATATTGTAGGAGCCATTGGAATCAAACTATATATGTTGTGCTTAACTGCTATGAGAACATTTGAACAGGACTCCTAATTTGCCAAACACTTGGGTTTGGAAAGCCCAGGTTCATTGGCTGTCGCTCTCCATTATGTCATCTGGTGGATGAGTGTTATCTTCCACGCTTGGCCAAACTGTAAGCATCCTTGACCAATCACTGAGCTGGAAGCAGTTGGAAAATAGCTAAATGCTAATAATTGGGACCAAGGCTCTTCGCTGAAAGGAGCAAGTGCACACATCCTCATCACCAATCAAGTCACACTTGCAGCAGGTGCACTGCCACTTTTTACACTTACCGTCTTCAAAAATGGTACGAAAATAACCTGAATTCTCAGCTTTAAAGTATTTCCAAGCTGCCAATGCCACTGCTTGTTACTGATGTATTGGTTGTTTTCTTCTTTTTAGTGCTGGCTATAAGTTGGCGTCTAGGTATAGCTAGGAAGGATATGACGTGTGGAGGGACACACAGCTTGTGTGTGTTTTATTATTAACCCATCTTTTGACTCGCCATGGCAATGCTAATCTCCATGGCCATTCTCACCCACTTCCTGCCCAAAACGCATCATCCTGGGATCTCATTGAGCTAGATTTATCAAGAAGTAACATCACACCTTGACCTGCCAGGGCTATGTCTAAGTTGTCTGCTGAGAGTTAACGCAGTCATAAATGTGCCACTGGTGTAATAAAGTATCTTAACCAAGTGTGCCTTCATCCACATGATTTATATAGGTTCCTTGCATACAACTCCTTTTAAAAACAAGCATTGCCAAAGCCAACTGTTTTGGATGTGTGTGGGTATTGCATATGCATTTGCCAGGCAGTGCTATAACATTCCCAGATAATCACACCATTTTCCAGTTGTTGCCATTTTGTGGCCACGTAGCATCATTTTGGCAATGTGTAACAAATGCCTACACAAAACCCAAAACTATTTGTTTTGCCAATGCTTGTTGCCTACTAAAGCCCAAATATCTGGCACTGAACATACAAGTTAACCCTAGACTATAAAACTAGTGAAGACTCAGTATCTGATCACCTGTGCCACAACGTTTGAGAACAATTATAATCTAAAAGGACTGCCTGTGAGCGTATACAATGAAACTGTCATGGCAACCAGACTTAAAATTACAAGAAGACACAGTCTAATAAAGCATGATTACAATGAAAATAGCGCAAGCGGTTGCAATGAATGCAAAACTAGGAATTACATGCTTTAGTTGATTTTTTAAAATTAGCAAATGTTGCCACCTGACGTTCAGAAATGTCCAGTTTGTATTGCCAACTAGGCGACATTGTTGCCCCTAATGCGAGGCCTGCCTACAGGTCTGTGCTGGATGATGGTGGTCTGTGTTCCCAGCATGCCATGTGGATTTGCCGGGAGACGTATCTCACTAGAGCCTTGTGACACTTCTGCACCGTAATAAAGGAATGCTGTGGGATTGGGATAATCTACAGACCCTCGGTGTTCTGCAAGGAGGAAGTTGAAGTAAGAAATGCATCCTTCTCTCATGGCTATACTCGGGGAACTTGCGGACTCCTTGCTCACTTCATATTATTTTTAAGGATGGATGACTTCTATTTCAAGCAGATTGGGGCTCACACATTTATATTCTATGATGCTGTTCTTATTGTTACTGAAATAGTAGCGATTCGATGCAAAAACAAATTTGACTATGCATTCCTGCACTGGTGATGTTTGATACATTTAAGTTTAGGAATTCAATGTTTAAATAGGCTGCATTTAAGCATGTGTAATGTGTGTGACAGATTTAGATCTCAAATAGTGTGAAAGCCCTGACTTTTTAATTCTGATTCACATAAACTGATGCAGGTAATTCTGTTGATGAACGAGATGTCTGCTAATCGGAACCCCCTTTCATCAATGCTTCCTGGCAAAACTATAGTGCACACAAGTGCCCTTGCTGGAATAGCCTACATATGTCCTCAACCCCTTGCTCTGTAGTGGCACCGGGCAGGTTCAAAGGTATCGTCTGCATCCCTGACAGCGGTTGGGGCACAAAGTTCCTGCAGTCAGAGTTGGCTTTTTCATCTGCAAATTTGATTGAAATTATAATAAGTGTATGCCTCAATATAGTGGTCTGTACATCTTTAACTATAAGCCATGCCTAGTTCTGGCATGGTGATTTATAAAAGCACACAGTTATACAACCACAGTAATTTTATACCACACAGTGCCAGATCTGTAGGCAGAGCTAGCTATGACAGAAAGGATGTGAATTGGTGTTTGGTTTGACTGTCTCCACTACAGCCATGTGGAACAATAGCCAGGATACAGCCCCTTCGATAACACCTTCCAGCAGGGCATAGCAATTTCCTCCCAGGAGGTCTCCTGGAGACCAGTGCTCCAGGGACAGATCTTAGATGACAACATCACTCACACTAGGGTGCTGACTATTGGAGTCCCTTTGAAGTTCACAGGCATGGGAAGGGGCGGAGTTATAGAAGCCAGATGGGAGAGGTAGGCCAGGACAAGAGTCCCACCATTGTTGTGTTAGTGCTCTCTTCCCTTTTTCTGTCCCCTCCACTCCTTGTGGGCAAGGTACTCTGGGTGTGATGTTATAAGGCAAAGGGCAATTGTTATAACTTGGAATTAACCCCTTACAACAGGCGTGCTTTGTACCAATCCCCTCTGACATTTTGCCTTTAAATCGAGAGGGACACCCCCTTATTCTTTGGTTCATCTCTGGACTGCCACAAGATCATTAAGAATATATCTGGATCTCTGTTAGGGATACGGTCTATCCCAAAGTCCTGGTACAGGTAGATGAAGACAGAAGGCATTCAAGGCAAGCTCTGACCCCTAACCATCTCCAAGGAGCAATGGGATGACTGCTTTTGGACCAACTACTGTATATTGGCTGCACTGGAACCAAGCTCCTGTTCAGAGGTGAAAGATCCCCTGTAGGTGCAAGCCAAGCTCCCTGTAGCGGGAGTGCAGAATGACTAGCCTTGTCCTCGAGGCCCTCGATTCTGACTCACCAGAAACCACAGAACCAAAGATGTGTCCCCTGGCTCCCCCTGCATCCCCGAACTGCCTCAATACTGGCTTGGGCACCTTCAACAAGATTCCAGCTTCTGCATGATATCTGGCAATGTCCTCTCTAACCCGACGATGAAACACGTCCACATTTCTGAGTTTCACTTGATGCCAATGCGGAAGGCCCTCTGTCTCTGCATCTAAGATCCACTAAATTCTCTAGAATCCCCAACTTGACACTGCCACCTGGTCTTCAGCTCCTTCGAGGTTCAAGCCTAAGCCACTGCAGCATCCTGACACTGTGTTGAGTTAGCCAAGCCCCCTCGCTGCCCAAATCCAGGGTCTCCTTCTCTGCATGTAAGGCCGTCGTGTTTTCCAGTGCTTCTGAATTGACATCACCTGCCGTCCCAGTGTCTTCCACCTCCAATCCAGCGCCACCGCTGAACAGCTCTGCATTGTTGGACCCCGCACCACTGCTCCCTGACTCGACACCAGCCCAGCACCCAGACTCCCAGTTCAATGCTGAAAACCCTGCCTCAACGCTGTTGAACCCCAAAGACAAGAGTAAAGCTACTGCGAAGAGGCTCCATACACCTGATCCACTTTTGGGTCCACAGTGAATTTTAAGCAGCACTTCTGACCTTTATTCAGAGAAACACATATCTTTTAACAGTGATGTTTTGACAATCTTGCGCCTGAACATCCCTGTTCATCTAGAAATGCAAATAAAATAAATAACCAGACTGCCCTTTGGTAAGTCTGCATTAGCTGTGCTCTTTTGCAATGGTGGGCTTTCTCAGTAGCTTCTGATTAGTTGATTGCATTTTTATTTTTGGTTAAAAGTCTATATTTTGATTGAACCTTAGTTGGACATTATTTTATTTTCGACCATTGTGCTTGAGTTATTTGGGCTGCTACTGGAGGCCGGGAGGATAGCTCAGGGGCAATGTGTTTGTCTTGGAAGCAAGAAAAAACGCAAAGCAACACAGGTTTGCATACCGGTCTCGCGCATTAAGCGTGTTATAAAAGAAAATGTATATTACATTAAATAATTATATACTGCTATCCCCCCACACTCCTCCTGAAGAGTACAGCCTGCTCCCGCCTACACTACCACAAAAGGTGAAGAAACCATACCAGACGGCTATGTCTGTTGTACCTTTATGATTGGGATCACTTCTAGTTTAGTAATAGTGTGGAGCTGAGTAGGTGTTGTTTGGCCACTACTCAGCCCTGTACTCCTACATTTTATCACAATTTGAGCATTGTGTTTTTCAATAGGGCCTCCCTGGGCCAATTTTCAAATCTCCATGTTAATTTTCAACCTTTTTTGTATTGCCAAGGTCCTCTAGCACTTACTATAAAACATGTTTAAACTGGTGCAGCAATTTCTGAGAAATACACTGTCAAAAAAACAAGTGTAAAACGAATTCTTTCAAATTACCTAGATCACTCTCCCACATCTTTTGACATGCATGCAGATGTTAGTAAAACATAAAAAACGTAAAAATCTGCACAGTATTTGGGGAGACAAAATGGTGTATAAACCACGAAAAATGTATCGGTTTCAGACATAACAACAGGTGTACAATGTCCACAGATAGCTCCCCAGCTTTTACACAACTAGGCCTTGGGCAAAGTCCCAGTTTACATCCTGTACCTTTTAGTTAATTAAATTCAATGGTAGTACAGTAGGTAAGTTAAATACATATATCAATGTTATTGAGATACCATCATAAAAAACACTTTGATAAAAAATGTAAAAAAAATCACATCAACATAATTATCCAATCCAGTCATGCCCAATTATTATTTCGGACATTTACTTTCAGTGTCATGTGTTGGATATTATTCTTCACAACAATCTCAAGTGTGGTTAGTAACATAGGTAAGTGGCTAGTGCCAAATAATTCTATGGGCATTTGCCCTCACGTTTTCGCGTCTACACCAGTTCGTGTTTCTAATTTCGAACAAAACCCCAATGCGACCCAATTGTTTTTATGGGCTCGTTCGGAGCCGTCTTCAGGACACTCAAGATGCTTTAGCTGTACACTTATAACACGCTTCTTCATGTACACATAGGGTGACCAGGCGTCCGAGTTTTCCTGGGACAGTCCGGGGAAATCACCGGATGTCCCAGGGTCCCGATAGTTTTTTCATTTTATAAACACCGTCTGGGGTTTTGGTCACGGTGCCTTTTTTTGCCAGGACCCCGAAATCGGGTCCCGACGCACCTCTTCCTGTGCGAATGGGGATTTCACGCCCCCATTTCCTCCTCCTTCCCCTCCCCGACGCTCTCGTCCAAAGAGAGGAGTGTGCAGGTTAGCACACCCCCTCCCCACCTCCCGCAACGGGGCAGCGACATAGAAGTAGGACTAAAGTTATATGTTCATTTACTTTAGTCCTACTTCTATTTCAATGGCCCGTCCGTTTTTTTTCTAAAAGCTGGTCACCCTATGTACACATAATCATGTGTGTGTGAGATTCTTTATGTGCAGTATTTTTCTGCTTCATGGAATGTTGGCGCGATGGAACACAAGGATCGATTCCTTTGTTTTGGTTAGTCGAATGTTGTTGTTTCCTATTCACTGCTATTCACTTTTTAATTTGGTGATTTATGTAGTCGAGTGGGTGATTCTTTTTCCTATTTTTCGTACAGGAATTTTTCGATTTGGTGCTTCTACATGTTGTTTATCCCAGACCATACGTGAATTAGGCACACACTCTTTTTCAACGTCGGTTTAAGCAGTTGAATGCGATGTTTATTTAGACGCGCTAGGGATGTCTCAATTCACTGGCTTTGCGTGTTTCTTACTTCGGTCCGTAAAGGCTGTGCGCACCTGACTTGTTTATCACAGAATTTCGAGCCCGACATACACGCCAACGCAAAAGACATTCTATCACACACAACCACAATGAGGAAATGACCAAATGTGTTGCGTAGTAATACGCCACTGTGCGCATGCGTGAGCGGGAACGAGGCTCACGCATGCGCTGTTGAAAATAAATACGGCCCGCCGGCAGTTCGCCCCGGGGACCTGACTGGCAACACGTCTCCGGCGTGTCTCCTTGTGTGAGTGCGGCGTGCATGAGTGCATGACAGCGTGGGGCCCACCAATGCCCTCACACCGCCCAACAAAATGCAGACACAAACGAGCCAAAGAAAGATAAAGAAAGACCCCATTCTGACAGAAGTCGGGAAATGAACATCTTCAGTTACTTGCATTAAAGTGAAGATTCCTCATGGGTAACATGCAGGAACATCATGGCTTAGTAAAGGCATGAAGGCGCATGCTGTGCCCCTGGAGACCTGGCCGTATAATGTGGAGGTGCGCCTGTCATTCCAGCCTGAAAAGCTGTCCTCGGTTCATTCAAGCCGCTGTTTGTTTTTACGATTCCTCTAGTTTCATGTGAAGAAAGATTTTGGAAGAGTTATGGCTTCGCAGTGCAGAAGTGCCAGCTTCTGATGGGCAGGCGTTTTCTGCTCTGGGGTTTGCAGTTCCAGAATAAAACTATTTCCCCAAAGTTTCTGATGCTGGGAAACTTCAGTAACCAAGAAAGTGCACAATATCGGATTATGAAGCTTTAATAACATAATGGCTTTCCAATATTCTGGCTACAGAAACTGTACGTTATGGGGCGAAGTTGGCACCTGGCAAGTAATGTTAAGACGTGTTGGGTCTGGATCATAATTGCGGCAAGACATTTATTGATTTATTTTTTTAATTGTGCGATTTCGTTTTTAAACAAAACTTTTCACACATATGAAAATCAACAACCAAACACATAGCTTATCATCATAGTACACTGCTAAACATACAATGACATAAAGATAGAATCAATACAATTAATAACAGTGTGCAAAAAAAACACAATACAGCACAGTCAACACATTTTGCAGTTAGAGTCCTAGTTGGGGCAAGGCCACGAAGCATAGTCTGGGCAGCCCTTTGTGATAGGATAGCAAATTCTATTAAGACCAGGCAGGGTCGTAATGCAGATCTTGCCCTGCAGATTGTGCAGGTAACTCAATGTACCCATCAAAATGTCGGCCACACAGCCTGATATATCAATCATCCTGCCAATCAGAACTGTTGCAGATGCCAAAACATGTCATGCCCTATGGACGAAGTGTCATTTTGTCGTCCTTCCCCACATGCGATGCATTCCTCACACCTGGCACGGGGGCTGCCTTTGTTTCCTGTACATGATGTCTCGTGCTGGCGGTGCTCAATGCAGGGGCCTCATTATGCAGTACCAGCGAAAACACGACCTAGTTGAATTCACCCTATTTTTAAAAAGCCATCTACTTATGGCTGGGAGGTCATGAGATAGTTCCTACACTGTGGTACCTAAAAAACAATGCATAACCCATATTCACCTATGCTGTACTACATCCTGTGTACGCCGTTCAAAACGTGCCCCATGTGATCATAACACAGAACCAGGCAGCATCTTAAAAACAAGTGCTATTCCAAAAGTCACATTTTGGGCCTCATTACACGGTAGGCGGTGAACCATGGCGCTATGGTTCATGCCGGTAAAATACCGGCACCGCCTAGGTGGAAAGGGGAATTACAGCCCCATTCCAAGGTTGGCAGGCGGTAATTCCCCCTTCCACCATTGCCCTTCCCCATTCCCATTTTTGCCCCATAGAGCTCTATGGGAATGAGGAAGGCGCTAATTACGGTACCGCAAATTGCGGTACCGTAATTAGCTCCACTGGTCCCTTTGCGGGTTGGTTTTTAACACCTGCAAAAAGCAGGCGTTAAATTCCCCAACCCGCAAAGGGACCTCGTAATAAGGCGGTAAGGATTTACCGGTACCGGTAAAATACCGGTACCGGTAAACCCTTACCGCCTACCGTGTAATGAGGCCCTTTGTATCATTGCCACCATTCTCATATGGAGCACTCTTGCCTCAGAAAGGGCCCCGCCGTAGGGGCTACACTAAGATATCTCGGGAATAATAACCGTCTCAGCATGAAGCAGTGAAAATCAACAGGTCAAAGTACACTGAGAGTAATGCAAATTGACAAAAATGTAGATTTTTAACGAGGAAAGTAAAAATAATGTAAAGTATTGAAACTCTTTACACATATATGCATATATTTCAAGTGTGTTTTTTCATATTGATGTAGGAGGATTGGACCCGTCCAGCTCACCCCAGCACCCCTTGATTTGCAGCACTTCTTCATGTTCATTTATAAGCTATACTTTCAAAATGTTGAAAACCGCCCCTCCATCCTCCTGTGCCCAACTCCTGTTCCTCTTGCTTGCCTCTCATCATAAAGCTGCTGGTCATTTTTGTTTTGATCATTTTTTTGATTATTTTAATGTCATTATATATCTTTGTTGCTTTTGCTTTCTTCGCTTTCAGCTTGGTTATTTTCGCATAGAATATTTGTACCTCTGTACTTGCATTATTTGTGCAGTTATTCTTGCTGTGTGATCATATGAAGTGGTAACTTGACAGGTCATAATGGAATTTTTACTTTGAGCGATTAGGTGGCGCTGAAGTGCCACCTCCGCGCCAAGCCTAATGCATTGGAGTGCAGGTAGGCGGCAGATGACATGTGAGGAGGGACACACAGTTTGTGGGGTGTTGTTTGGTAATGTACCCACCCATTCACTGCCCTTGGCAATGCTACTCCCTATTGCCATTCCCACCCACTACCTGCCCCCTCCCAACCAAAACACTTCCTCCCGGAGATCTCTGTGAGCTGGTTCTATCAAGAGATAACATCAAACTTTAGCCTGTCACTGTTATTTCTTTGTAGACTTCATGGAGTCAATGGTTTAATTACAGCTGCAAATGGCTATTGGAGTAATAAACATGTCTTAACTGAGCAGGCCTTCAGCCACTTCATGTATATCGCTTCCCTGCACTTTAGTCCTGTTAAAAACAAGCAGCGACAAAGCCAACAGTTTCGGCTTGAGGTATTAGATCAGCATTTGCTGGGTACAGCCGTCATAAACCCAGGTAATCATTTGATTTTCCAGCTGTTGCGATTTTATGGCCATTATGCCAGTGCCTAGCAAATCCCTTTCCCATGCCTAAACAAAAACCCAAACTGTTGGCTTTATGCTTCTTTTAAGAAGCGGGAGGAAATTACCCTACCAAAATGTAATTGGGAAAGTGTTTAACCATAATTTGATAACATTTTGTATGTATTAGTATTTGTTATTAAATGTTTTGGAGTGCAATGATGATAGTTGATTGTGAAAAGTTTTGATTTGAAACTATAAGACAATTAAAAAAAAGGATAATAAATCCTAGCAGTTTGTTGCTTGGAGAAAGGCAGTGGGGGCTGCGTGAGTGACACAGCGCCCCCTGGCAGGCTCCATCCCACCCCTGGGGGGCTGCGTGAGTGAAACAGCGCCCCCTGTGAGGCTCCATCACATCCCTGGCAGGGGGGCTGTGTGAGTGAAACAGCCCCACCTGGGAGGATCCATCCCACCCCTGGCAGGGGGGCTGCGTGAGTGAAACAGCCCCCCTGGGAGGATCCATCCCACCCCTGGCAGGGGGCTGTGGGAGTGAAACAGCCCCCCCTGGGAGGATCCATCCCACCCCTGGCAGGGGGGCTGCGTGAGTAAAACAGCGCCCCCTGTGAGGCTCCATCCCACCCCTGGCAGTGGGGGCTGCGTGAGTGAAACAGCGCCCCCTGGCAGGCTCCATCCCACCCCTGGGGGGCTGCGTGAGTGAAACAGCACCCCCTGGCAGGCTCCATCCCACCCCTGGGGGGCTGCGTGAGTAAAACAGCGCCCCCTGTGAGGCTCCATCCCACCCCTGGCAGTGGGGGCTGCGTGAGTGAAACAGCGCCCCTGACAGGCTCCATCCCACCCCTGGCAGGGGGGCTGCGTGAGTGAAACAGCATCCCCTGGCATGCTCCATCCCACCCCTGAGGGGCTGCATGAGTGAAACAGCGCCCCCTGGCAGGCTCCATCCCACCCCTGGGGGACTGCGTGAGTAAAACAGCGCCCCATGGGAGGCTCCATCCCACCCATGTCAGGGGGGGCGGCTGCGTGAGTGAAACAGCGCCCCCTGGGAGGCTTCATCCCACCCCCTGGCAGTTGGGGCTGCGTGAGTAAAACAGCGCCCCTGTGAGACTCCATCCCACCCCTTGCAGTTGGGGCTGCTTGAGTGAAACAGCGCCCCCTGGCAGGCTCCATCCCACCCCTGGCAGTTGGGGCTGCGTGAGTGAAATAGCCCCCCCTGGGAGGATCCATCCTACCCCTGGCAGGGGGGCTGTGTGAGTGAAACAGTGCCCCCTGTGAGGCTCCATCACATCCCTGGCAGGGGGGCTGTGTGAGTGAAACAGCCCCCCCTGGGACGATCCATCCCACCCCTGGCAGTGGGGGCTGCGTGAGTGAAACAGCGCCCCTTGTGAGGCTCCATCACATCCCTGGCAGGGGGGCTGTGTGAGTGAAACAGCGCCCCCTGGGGGGCTGCATGACTGAAACAGTGCCCCCTGTGAGGCTCCATCCCACCCCTGGGGGGCTGCGTGAGTAAAACAGCGTCCCCTGTGAGGCTCCATCCCACCTCTGGCAGTGGGGGCTGCGTGAGTGAAACAGCGCCCCTGACAGGCTCCATCCCACCCCTGGCAGGGGGGCTGCGTGAGTGAAACAGCGCCCCCAGAGAGGCTCCATCCCACCCTGTCGGGGGGGGCTGCGTGAGTGAAACAGCGCCCCTGACAGGCTCCATCCCACACCTGGCAGGGGGGCTGCGTGAGTGAAACAGCGCCCCCTGGCCCACCCCTGGGGGGCTGCGTTAGTAAAACAGCACCCCCTGGCAGGCTTCATCCCACCCCCTGGCAGTTGGTGCTGCACGAGTGAAACAGCGCCCCCTGGCAGGCTCCATCCCACTCCTGGCAGAGGGGGTTGCATGAGTGAAACAGTGCCCCCTAGGAGGCTCCATCCCACCCCTGTCGGAGGGGGCTGCGTGAGTGAAACAGTGCCCCCTGGGAAGCTCCATCCCACCCCTGTCGGGGGGGGGGGCTGCGTGAGTGAAACAGCGCCCCCTGGCAGGCTCCATCCCACCCCTGGCAGTGAGGTCTGCATGAGTGAAACAGCGCTCCTTGGAGGCTCCATCCTACCCCTGTCAGGGGGTGGCGGGGGGGAATGGGTGAGTGAAACAGCGCCCCCGTGGCAGGCTCCATCCCACCCCTGGCAGAGGGACGGGGGGCTGCGTGAGTGAAACAGCGCCCCCTGGCAGGCTCCATCCCACCCCTGGCAGAGGGGGTTGCTTGAGTGAAACAGCGCCCCCTGGGAGGCTCCATCCCATCCCTGTCGGGGGGGGGGCTGCGTGAGTGAAACAGTGCCCCCTGGGAGGCTCCATCCCACCCCTGTCAGGGGGGGGCTGCGTGAGTGAAACAGCACCCCCTGGCAGGCTCCATCCCACCCCTGGCAGTGAGGCCTGCATGAGTGAAACAGCGCTCTCCTTGGAGGCTCCATCCCACCCCTGTCAGGGGGGACAGGGGGGGGAATGTGTGAGTGAAACAGCGCCCCCGTGGCAGGCTCCATCCCATCCCTGGCAGAGCTGCGTGAGTGAAACAGCGTCCCCTGGGAGGCTTCATCCCACCCCCTGGCTGGTCCTGGGCTGGCTGATTTTGTCACCGAGGTCCTTACACACCTTGGTCGAGTGCCCGAATGGTTATCGCTGCTGTGGTGCCTGGAAGGAGTTAGTCATCAGAGAGGAAATCTGAAGGAATAACAGACGGCGCGCACACCCACAGAGCACAAGGTTAATTGACTCCTCAGTTCTTTGGCAGTGATTTGCCTGCCTTGAAAGTTTTATGAGCCACAGCGCGAGGCAGGACCTTCTCACAGCGAAGCGTAGACCGGAAGCCAAGGACACTCAACAGCTCAGTGAAATGACAGGGAAAAAATCTTTTATGAGGTGATTTCTCTTTTCCTTACTGTGCAGACATATGAAAGACGGATGGCGGGAACTGGGGCCAAGGGTTCGAGACAGTCTGCAGGCTTCCCCGTGCTGCCCAGCACACCTTGGTATTGATTTCCCCTGCAAAAGTGCAAGTTTCTCTTGTGTCTCCAATTACTTCGACGTGCCTGGCGTGGGTTGACCTCGTAGGCTCTTACTGCTGCCTGTTGTGGGCTGCCTCCGGTCTCCGGGGCAGCCCACCGATGGTGTCGGGATCACCCGACACGAGATGTGCGGCAGGTACCAGCCAGCGCACCTTGCGTAGGGGAGCACCCTACGGCGCCCGGTGCCACCGGGTGCAAGACTCACGGTGCGAGGGTGTCACCCCCAGTTGCCACAGCTGTGGCTCTGAGAGCACTCGGGCCGCGGTAAACAAGAGGCCACGTCCACGTGGCAGGCCCACACACAAGGAAACACAGACACGAGTTGCCACTTCCTGGGGCTCTGCTGCTCTGCCCTCGCAGCGCCAGCAGAGCCCCTTTTATTAAAGGAGCACGTGAGCGTAATGACGCAGTCACGGCGCTCACGTTACCCACACAACTAGACCCCCACACAACATCCCTCCTTTATTATAACCAAACAAAATCAAACAAAACCCACCACAAACATTTGGTGCATTCCAGACCGCGCACCACCTAACCGCTACTCAAACCCAAACATTTTTTTGACACCGCAAAACAAACAGGTGTATCCCAGTCCCCACACCATGGGGCCCTATGACGGGGTCCTCCAACTCAGAAAATCCCGGGATCAAACTGGCCCCTGGTGCCGCTGCAGGAAAAGAAGAATATATTCTCTTCGTACTCCTCCCCCATATCATACGGTGCTTCTCGGGGACTCTCCGCCACCTGGACTGCCGCCACCTTGGGGGTCCTTCTCCCCTTCACCTCACTCCCCCATGATGCCCCCGCCATGCCGACTGGGGCTGGAGCGAGACACACTCGTGCAAAATGGTCTCCTTTCCCGCACCTTCCACAGATTTGTCCCATCGCCGGGCAGTCCTGCGGGTGTGGCAGATCCCACCCACACTGATGACATATTGTGGCATTGGGGTCTCTCTTCGGCCAGCCTCCCCTCCTCATCACTCTTCCTCCTGGCCACCTGCCGACAGCCGCCACCTCCTCAACCTTCACTCGCTGCATGTGGACCTCCATCTTTAGGTGGTGTCTCGAGGAATCCATGGCCGAGGCCCACAAGTGGAGCCGCAACCCTCGGGTTTGACACCGCTCCAGACAACAGGAGGATATACTGTCCTATTTTCCCCTTTTGCTGGGCCACCTTGTGAATCTTGAGGCCCCTTCTGGCAACCAAGGTGTATTTTCTTTCTTGGGCCCGGCCGTTGATGGGCCTCCCTTTTCGGCGTAACCAGGCTCTTCCCCGCGGCAGCCTGGGTGTAGGAGTCTGCTTCCCTCCCTCCACACGAGAGACAGAGAGATGGCCCCACCCCTTTTCCTCTGTTAGGTAGTCCTCCCGAGTGGAGGGCATGCCCCCTTCCGGCCGCACCGCCATCCGAGTCCGGAGCCCCCACTGTGAGTTTTAATGTTTTAACTCCTTTTTAGCAGCCCATTTGATCATGGGCTGCCGGCTCCCTGGCTGGCGCTTCAACTGCAGACGGCTGTGTGACCGCGTCTGCCTCACCAGGCCCACGCAGTGACTTCACTCGGCACGAGCCCTCACAGGCCCCACCCCCCTCCTTTGTTCTGGCCCGGGGCCCCGACACGCCGTCTTACCGGCAGTTCATTGTTCGGCGGCCTGCGCCACAGATGGAAACTCCCCTTTCAGGGATGGAGGCGAAGGGCCTCGGCACCGGGCGCCCACTGTCAGATGTGCGTCCTTGGGCTCCGGCCGCCGAACGCGACCACACACGCAGCGTCTTTGCTCCACCCCACCTCTCACACGCCTTC
Source organism: Ambystoma mexicanum (assembly GCF_040938575.1). Taxonomy (NCBI): domain Eukaryota; kingdom Metazoa; phylum Chordata; class Amphibia; order Caudata; family Ambystomatidae; genus Ambystoma; species Ambystoma mexicanum. Next base: position 279,264,553 of record NC_090937.1, read on the forward strand.
ATGCAGCGCACCGCCGGGGCCAGTGGACAGGTGCCGGAGTCTCCCAAAGACACAGGGGGCTCCAGGTCCACCCACCGCTCCTTCCACACACGTCGATACCGCAACACGGGGTACTGCAGGGCCAGCTTCGGCAGACTACGCCGGCTCTTCCACACGGCCGTGTGCGCGGGTCGTTTCTCCGCCCGCCACAAACACCAAACGGCAGGCACGATTTCGTCGTCAGTGTTGTGGGCTGCCTCCAGTCTCCGGGGCAGCCCACCGATGGTGTCGGGATCACCCGACACAAGATGTGTGCCGGGTACCAGCCGGTGCACCTTGCGTAGGGGAGCACCCTATGGCGCCCGGTGCCACCGGGCGCAAGACTCACGGTGCAAGGGTGTCACCCCCACTTGCCACAGCTGCGGCTCCGAGAGCACTCGGGCCGCGGTACACAAGAGGCAATGTCGACGTGGAAGGCCCACACACAAGGAAACACAGACACGAGTTGCCACTTCCTGGGGCTCTGCTGCTCTGCCCTCACAGCGCCAGCAGAGCCCCTTTTATTAAAGGAGCACGTGAGCGTCATGACGCAGTCACGGCGCTCACGTTACCCACACAACTAGACCCCCACACAACACTGCCTTGGAGGAAAAGATCAGTCTACATAGCCCCAGATAAACCTGTCACCAGGGGGAGTCAGGTGCGCCAAACAGATATATCACTGCCAAAAGTGATGTAAGTGCAGCCGCTAGAATAGTCCTTAGCCCCCTGGAAAGGGGTGCTGGCCAATCAGGATGCTCGGAACGTGGGCTGTATTGTATGGTACAAGCCTGCAGTTCGAGCAGCCTGGAAAGTTGCTGGGCAATGCTCCCTTCCCTTTCCCCCTCCTCCTTCCTTTCCCCGCCCTCCCCCTCACGTCTTAGCACCCGTGTAGTTACCTACGCGGTTGCTAAGAGTGTGTTTTTTTAAAAAACATACGTTTTCTAACATCACAGGCATCAACATTGAAAACAGACTCTGTGAACCACAACGCTGCACCGGGCTGTGCAGAAAAGGTACATTTCTTTTTTTTAAACATCACACACCATTAGCACCCACGTAGGTACCTACACGGGTGCTAATGGTGATATTATCCTCTGTGGCAGGCCGACCCTTTGGATCGGGCCCTTAACAAGACATCAATCCAGCTATGACATGTGACGTTTTAATATTAATTTTATATTATTACCATGTCCTTTTCTAAAAAAAATAACTTTATTTATCAATAACACTAATTGAGCAAAACAGAAATTCAATGCTTTGGGCAAGCCCATACCTGTGAAGGCAAGTCCCTTTTTACGCACACTCCAGAATAAAGACAACATGCTAGAGAAATAGGAAATAGCGTTGCAAGGATTACAAGGATTATTTGTACAAAATATTTAAAAAAATAAGCACAGGAGACTGCTGCACGAGAGCACTCTGACTCGTCCAGTTACAGACAGGGGTTTAAAAACCCCACCAGGGTCATAACATACAGTACAATTGGGTACCACTGATTGGAGGTACTTTACACATGGGCCGGCTCCATAGGGGATGCCAGGCAGTAATTGATGAGTTCTTTCTCGTCATCTGGATCCACGTGTCAGCTGGGCTCATCATCGCAGTGAAGGTCGGGGCACACATTAATACATTGTTTCTGTCTAAACTAAACATGCTAAGCCTGGTTATTAATTCATTGTGGCAGGCACCTGGGTGGCACAGGAAATGGTGCCAGGGGGGAAGGGAGGATAAAATACACTCATGCTGACCCATACATTCATGGCTTCATTGATACCGCAGTTCCCACACTCAAGGTCTCCACCCTGGGTTTTGATCTTTAATGTATCCCTCCCTGTACCTTGTGTTACAAGGGATATGTTTTCATGCTAGAAAGTAATACAGCCGCGCATGCTTAGATCCTCTGTGGACACTTGATTTGTTTTGGGACCTGGGGGTCGCTTGCTTATCAGGGAATGCATGTGTGGGAGTCGGGTCAGTGGTGTGGGGCTGGCTCCGGCCGGCTGGGTGGGGGTTATAGGCCAAATGGCAGTTTAGTGGAGATGAATGGACGCAGAGCAGAGCCTGGGGTTGCCTCACACTCTTGCAGGGTGCATTCCTTTGGAAGATACTAAATATTTGCAACACAAGAGGAAGGAGGGGGACGTGGACTTCTGTGGGAACAGGGCTCTTGCGACGTCTGTATGTTTTATGAAAATTAAGCCTTGTGAACCGGGAAAGTGAACAGCGCAAGCCTGCAGCTTATCCCTTCTGGGCCTACTACAAAATGAAGTCATGGGCTATGGGTTTTGGAGTGGAGCGCATCTACCTCTAAGTGCTACGGTGCCTCCCCATGTTGCCTGATAGTGCAGATTTCTCCCACCTTGTACGTTATATCACCTCATATGGTGTTCGGCTTACCTGGAAGCGCTTAGGGGGGTGGGATAGGTTCATTTCCATCCCAACACCTGTACTTTAAACTCTTTTCCCCATTACATTCCCTCACTACCCCCACATCATCTTCTTCATTACCACCCACACTACCTCACCCTTTCTCGTCCATCTCCCACTAGCCCATCTCCCTCATCACAGTCCCCTAATAACTCCACCTCACTCTTCCTCATCATAGTTCCCCACTACCTCCACCTCACCCTTCCTTGTCGCAGTACCCCACACCCTCACCTCACTCTTCCTTGTCACAGTCCCCCATTACCCCCACCTCACTCTTCCTCATCACAATCCCCCACAAACCCTTCCTCATTCTTACTCGTCGCATCCTTCCATTGCTGCACTTCACTCTTCCTTGTCACAGTCCCCACTGCCCCACCTCACTCTTCCTCATCACAATCTCCCACTATACCCACCTCACTCTTCCTCATCACAGTCCACCACTAATTCCACATCCTTCTTCTCCCTCACAGTCCTCCACTACCCCACCTTACTCTTCCTCATCACAGTCTCATAATACAAACCCCTCACTATTCCTCAAGATAGTACACCCACTACCCCACCTCACTTTTATTCATCTCATTCCACCACTACTTCCACCTCCCTCTTCCCTCACCTCCCTCTTCCCTTTCACAGTCCCCCACTGTCCCACCTCACTCTTCCTCATCACATTTCCCAAATATTATCACTAGCATTACCTTCACATCCCTCTTCATCATCCCAGTACCTAACTATTAATCCAACCTTTACCATCGCCTCCCTCCACCTCATCATCCCAGTACCCATGGGAATCTTACATTTACCCCCATATCCCTCTTCTTCATCCCAATACTCAATGAGAATGATCCCTCTATACCACATCTCTCTTCCCTTTCCCAGTATCCAAACAAATGTTTACCTTTACCCCCAGATCCCTCCTCCTCGGTATATCCCCCCTCTACCCCATGTCATCCTTCCTCATCACATTCCCCAACTACCCCACTTCACTCTTCCTCATCACAGTCCCCCATAACTCTACCTCATTCTTCCTCGTCACAGTCCCCCACTTTACACACCTCACTCTTCCACAGTACCGCAATCGTAATGAACAGTTTTACCCCATATCCTATTCCTCATCACAGTACCTAATTATGAATCCTATCTTTATCATTACCTCTCTCTTCCTCATCCCAGTACCCAATAGCTATCCATGTTATTACCCCTACATCTCTCTTCCTCGTCCCAGTACCCTATGGAAATCCTGCCTTTAGCCCCATATCCCTCTTCCTCGTCCCAGTAACCAAAAGTATTCTTACCTTTACCCCACATCCCTCATCCTTGTCACAGTCCCTCACTCCTCCACATCACTCTTCCTCATCACATTTTCTGATTACCCTATTTCACACTTCCACATCAGACTCCCACTACACACACCTCACTCTTCCTCATCACAGTCCCCCACTACAAACACTGGACTCTTCCTCATCACATTTCCCAAATAGTAATCACTAGCATTACCCCCACATCCCTCTTCATCATCCCAGTACCTAACTATTAATCCTACCTTTATCATCACCTCCCTCAACCTCATCCCAGTACCCAATGGTAATCTTACCTTTAACCCACATCCCTCTTCCCTGTCCCAGTACCCAAAAGTATTTTTAGCTTTACCACCACATCCATCTTCCTCATCACATCCCCCTTTGTCTAATGTCACTCTTCCTCAACACAGTCCACAAGCACCCCACTTCACTCTTCCTCATCACAGTCCCCCATAATTCTTCCTCACTCTTCTTCATCACAGTCCCCCACTTTAAAAACCTCACTTTCACAGTACAGCAATATTAATAAATAGCTTTACCCCATATGCCTTTCCTCGTCACAGTACCTTATTATTAATCCTACATTTATCGTCACCTATCTCTTGCTCATCCCAGTACCCAACAGTAATCCATGTTATAACCCTTACATCCCTTGTCCCTGTACCCAATGGTACTCTTAGCCTTACCCCCATATCCCTCTTCCTCGTCCCATTACCCAGTGGTAATCTTACATTTTACCCACATCCCTCTTCCCCTTCCCAGTAACTAATAGTATTCTTAACTTTACTCCTACATTCCTCATCCTCCTCACAATCCCTCACTACTCCACGTCACTCTTCCTCATCACAGTTCATAACTACCCTACTTCACTCTTCCTCGTCGGTTTCCCATTAGATACACCTCACTCTTCCTTATCACAGAACCCCAATAGTAATGACTAGCATTACCCCCACAACGCTCTTACTTACAGGGATCAAGTCGCGGGTTCACACGGGTGGATGGAGTCCACCCATTTTTTTCAGAGGGTGGACTCAGTCCCCCCCAGCAAAAATGCAAAACATTGAGGCCTGTATTCACAGAACGTTTTCCAATGGGGTTTTGCCATTATAAAACACTTGTGTGAATTAGGCCTTAAGTGTCTTCTTTGAGTTTATGAATTAACACCAACTCGGGGCAAGAACCACGGTATTTAGGTACACAGGGCAGACACTGCACTATATGACATGATGAAAGATAACAAACACCTAAAGGTTACATGTCCCATGTCGGTATTGCATGTTCCAGGGAAAACATTGCTATTGGTCTTGGAGTTTAAAACATGTACACCTTTAAACGTTTTCAAATACACTATTAGAAGAAAATATCCTGTCTTAGTTTTGTGTGTGCATTGATTTTATGAAAGGCAAATGCCATTTGTCCTGTGCAATTTGGGTGGTATCGCAAAGACAATTCAATGAATTGTGCACATTTCACCTTGATATGCTAATTTATGGCAACATCACATCCCATTGCATTTGTGAATGAGACCCCCAATTCTTTTTTTAGGACTTGACCCCTGCTTACTCATCACAGTATACCATTAGTAATCCATTCTTTTCTTGAGGACACTAGTAAAGATGAAATACTTGATAAACCCTATGTTGCTTAGCTGACGAAAAAACATTGATTAAAAGAAGGATATGAAATCAGTTATGTTATCAGAAAAAGGCAGAATTACAGAACAAAGCCATTGAGAGACAGTTAAGGTGAAAATTTCAGTGCAACAAAACACTTGAAATTCAGTGGAAAAAACTTTTGTTGAAGTGCCATTATGGGGCCGATTTAATGCAACATAACCCTTGGAATTCTGCAGATGTTGGATGCTATGCCACCTTAACTGTGAGGCCCCCTTTGCCTAGACCTTCAGCACACTGACAAGTCACCACTCAGTTAAGGCTTGTATTCAACACCTTTCCCTACTTCCTCAAGGCCCTGCCTGCTGCAGACCCCCTCCACAGGCCCTGCATACAATCACTCTCAACCCATTCCCCAAGTCTCTGCCTACAAACCACCCCATGAGGCCCTGCACGTAACCCTTTTCAATGACACCCCTGGGCGACGACCACATATTAACCCAAACCTGCATACCCACCCTTTCCACCAGACCATGCCTAGTGGTTATCCTAATGCGTTCTTTCAAGGGCCCCTGTAGCCACTTTCCCATCTAACCTCACCCAAATATTACAATGTGTGAAAAATAAAAGACACACACCTTTCATTCCACAATACAAGCACAGTGGATCCTGAGGCAAAACAATGACAAATGACCTGGCCCTGCAGAACACCTCACTCTACGAAATGTGGCTCTGACTGTAGAGCCCTCCACATCCTTCTTGTGAGACCACTGAATGTACAAATTGGAGGGGGTCCCTTGAATTTCCTTTTCGTTTAGGGCCACACAACTCCAAGGTCCGGCCCAGTTCAAATCCAGTGGCTGCAAAATAGTCACACGGTCACTCTTAACAGTGCAAGACTCATGATAAAAATACAGTATTCGCTTATCATGGCATGTTCATTCTAGAGAGGTGCGCCTGCTACCTTGTATTTTTGCAAGGAACTTGGGGTTGGTGACCCTAAGTTACCTGGGGGAACCCAGACGTGGGCCCCTTGCTCACTGTGCTCAGAGAGGCACAGCTCCACCTCACTGATGAGGCCCAACAAGGCTGAAACACGTGTCTAGGATTGCTGTTGGTACTCTTGTTCAAAGGAGGTTTGCCTGGCATTTCGGTGCTGGACTGCCCTCATGGGAGGGACAAAGACTGATATGCAAATGGATATTCCTTCTTTGTAAAAAGTACAGTGAGCAAAAAGCGATGGCTGCGGACTCTCAAAGTGGATAAAACAACTGAACAGGTTATCATGCTGTGTTCCTTCTAGAGAGGGGCACCTGCTACCTTTTTTTGCAAGCAACTTGTGGTAGGTCACCCTAAGTTACCTTGGGGAACCCAGACATGGACCCCTTGCTTATTGTGCTCAGAGAGACACAGCTCCACCTCACTGATGAGGACCAACAAGGTTGAAACACATGTCTGGGGTTGCTGTTGGTACTCTTGTTCAAAGGAGGTTTGCCTGGCATTTCTTGGCTGGACTGCCCTCGTAGGCGGGACAAAGACTTATATGCAAATGGATATTTCCCATCTGTGAAAAGTACAGTGAGCAAAAAGTGATAGCTGCGGACTCCCAAAGTGGGAAAAATCCACTTAACAGGTTATCATGCCATGTTCTTTCTAGAGAGGGGCACCTGCTACCTTTTTTTGTATCCTTGTATAAACATGTTAATCTAAAAGAATATAATTGTAACTTTTTTCACATCCTGAAAGTAAAACTATAAGTTCCAGAATACAATGTAATTAAACTCTGAAACATCACCTATTTAACACCACTGTACATTCACCTCTCACTCACTGAAAGAAGTTTGTTATAAACTCAGTTAGGTAGGAAGATTAAGGGCCTCATCACGACTTGGGCGGTAAATGTGGCGGATTATCCGCCGGACCTAATTAGCGCTAACGCCAAGGCCCCCGGCGGATAATCCGCCAGATCACGAGTCATCGTGCACGCGCCCCGGTTCCTGGCGTTAGCCTGATTAGCGCAAACCCTTAAATCCGGCGCACCGTGCGCTACCGCCATGTCGCGCTCATAGCGCGCGCTCATGGCGCGCGTGCTTTTAGCGCGCGGGAAACACGTCACCGCCGGAATGGGAAATAAAGCGGCGGCCATCTTGGAAATCACAATCCGTCGGATATCACAGCTACTGGAAGCCATCCACGTGATCCAAGGCCGGAAAATGTCTCAGGAGCGCACAAGGGGCAAGTCTGCACTGGACAGGGTGAGGAAGCCCAAGTTCAGTGATCAGGAGCTCGAGGTACTGGTTGAGGAGGCACTCATATACCACGAGGAGCTTCAGCAGCGGAAAACTAGTGCCCAGCGCAGAGGCCAAATATGGCAAACCATCGCCCAAAGGGTCAGTGCTGTGGGGCGCGTGCCCCGGGATGGGGAGGATTGCCGCAAGCGCCTGAATGACCTGCGCGTGCGAGCCCGTGGCATCCTGTCACAGCACAGGAGTGCAAGCAGGGGCACTGGAGGAGGGCCACCACCACCCCCACCCGACCTCACACCATGGGAGGAGAAATTGACAGCCCTGATCGACGTCGGAACCATCGAGGGCATTGGTGGAGCAGAGGCAGGGACTGGCATCGACCCTACGGCAGGTGAGTCCCATCCCCAAATACATGCAGCTGAATGAAAGTGAAGACATGTGTCTGAGGCACTGCATACACCCGTAAGTGAGGCCCACATCCCTAGAACGGTAGTGCTGCCTAGACGACCCCGTACGTGCAGTGCATGAATGACAGGGGCAGGGGATAGACTTCCATAGCCATAGGACAGCTACGTAGAGTTGTAGTGTGCATCAACACACCCACAAAAGCCTGAGCGCAGACCACCCCAACCACACATTCCCATGCAGTGTACCTCCATGCACATCCACAACAAGCACCACATGGCGACTGAACAGAATGCAAGTTGAATGCGTCATTGTTACTGTCTTCAATCACACTTGTTGGCATGACCTGCATCACACAAATATATGTAGCATTGACCTCAAACCACCCCCTGTGTGCCCCACAGGCACACGTCGATCCCAACGGGCCAAAGATGATTGGGAGGAGGCCACATCGACACAGCGTCCACAACACCGAGCCTCCACCAGCACCCCACAAAGACGCTGCACCCAAGGGAGAGAACCCAGGCCAACACTCACCTCACCGCAACGCAGCCCCGCCAGACAGCAGCGGTAGCCGCATGGCCGCAGGGAGGCGTCCGCCAGCTCACCCCAAGCCACCATTCACAGCCCCGATGCTGAGGGAGAGAGGTCTGCATCAGAGCCCGACGTGGGAGCAACACCTCCACGTGGCCATCATGGCGTAGGACAACACTCTCCCAGTAGTAGTGATGCTGAAGGGGTGCCAACACCCCAGAGAAGCCCAAGGCCAGGCAGACAGCATGCAGGGGGTCGTCATGTGCCTGTGCGTCGTTGCAGCACACCGCAGCCGGATGTGGACACACCATCCTATGTGAGCCCAGAGGACCAGCACTCTGAGCCAGGCAGCCCAGTCCAGGCTGGCGGCATGTCGCCATGCAGCACCCCCCCCCCCCACAGCACACAAGTCGTGGTCCACCATGTGAGGCACCAGGGGAGCCCTTTGTCACTGGGGCAGCAGTCATGGGCCGACTGGACATCATTGAGGCCAAACAGGCCCGAGTGGAAGCGATGGCAAAGGTGCAGAGCAGGCACATAAAGGCCGTCAGTCAATCTATCAGGCATGGGTGCAAGTATGTAGCACGGGACAATGCGCGTACACGCCAAGTAGTCCAACAATGCACCACTGCCCTGACAAGCTTTGGCCAACGAGTCCGGGAGTTCATGGAGGCAGTCTCAGCACTTGCTGAACAGACACGCGAGTCGAACAACCTCATGCGACAGCACATGATGGCCACCGCTTCTGTCCCCTCGACTTCGACCACACCCAAAGAGGGTTCCCTAGAGCCTTCTCCGAGGCGCCGGTCCATGCGCCACCTAAGGGCACGCACACTGGAGTGGCCTGGGAGAGGGAAGCGCCCGCGCCCATCCTAGTGGTGCATGGCATCGTTGTTGTTGGCCTGATGAGGCAACTGCACAGTTGGGGGTTGTTCACTGGAGGAGAGGGGGGATTGTGTTCTGGGTGTTTACTGGGGGGAGGGGGGATTGTTGGATGTTAAATAAATCTTGTTAGAAAATTCAAAATGCATGGACAGTAGTGATTTTCACTGAGGAAATTCAATGTGGAAGTGACATATTTCCGACTTACCCATTACCCATTTCTGAAATGATCCATCAATCAATCCCTGTCTGGCCAACCTCCCCTCCCTCAGCCCAATCCTTTGTGCATGTGCAACACATTACGGCACTTCCTCGCCCTCACTACCATCCTTAGGTGGATGCACATGAGCATCAAGGGGCAGTGGCACATTCCTGCAACAGCAGATGTTGTGCAGCATGGCACATGTCAGTACAATTTAGCCTACTCATTCTGGTGCATACATCATTGCACCTCCCGTACGGTCGAGGCACCGGAAGTGTGCATTCGCCAGTCATAATGCCCTCTCAACGCAGATCCGTTTACGGGCATGGGCAAGGTTGTATGCCCGCTCCACCGCCGTGTGTGGGTGACGCACAGGGGTCATGTGCCTCGTGTACTGGGAATATGCAGATTCACCTGCAGGGGAGAGGAAGACAGTATGGGGACAAGGTAAGTCCAGTGGGTGTACAGAGCTCTGTCATCAGTGTCATTTAGCCTTTCATATCATTTGGACTATAACATTGTGGAGTGTGCTGTCCTAAAGGCATGATTGAATCAATGGGGTACTCTCCACTTGGTACGCCTATGTATCTGTATGTAAGAGTACTCATTCAGTTGTCGCAGGATAAGGGGGCACCTCCATCTACTTCTGCATGACAGAAGTGGCTGCCTCATGTGTCATTGCAAATCCATTTGGCTACAGTTGCATTTGCTGGTTGTCACTGCTCTGTACTGTTCTCCATGCATTTCCCTGCACATTTTGGGGACAGTGTTAGTGGGATGAACATTGTCATTACTCTGCCTACTTATGTGTGGTGCGTTTGTGGTTGTGGCAGCTTATGGTTTAGAAAATAATCATTGTCGGGTGGCCAGGTTGGGAATTCTGTACTGTGTCAGTGTTCAGAGCCATGGTGTAACGCACACAGGTGGCTTTATTGTGGTGGGTTTTCCATATGTCACTGTGCCACCACATGTCTTACATCCTGCATGGGTGTGTTCTTCTGTGTGGCACGTGTCTGGGGTTTATCGTGCAAGGTGCTTGAATGTGTATGCTGCAGTAATCCTGCTGACTATTGGGTATGATGGATTCTGTGACAGGCACCATCTGTTGTGGATTGACATGCTTCATGTTATACATTTGTACCCACCCAGTAGCCATGTGTTTTGCCCTCGATGCATTTTCATGTACACTGGCAAGGCACTGTTGCGCAGGACCATGGAGTCGTGGGTGGATCCTGGGTAGCGGGCAGAGCAGTGGATGAAGGTATGGTCGGGACCACATGTCATCTGCACGTTGAGGGAATGGTACTGATTCAGGTTTCTGTAGGCAGCCTCATGTGCCTGGGGTGGTACGTGTGCCACATGTGTGCAGTCCAGGGCTGCTATTACACTCGTGACTTGGGCAATGGCATTGTATTGACACTTCAGCTGGTGCAACTGTGCCTGTGTGGCTTGCAATGCAATGTGTACGTTCACATGATTCAACAGTGCTTCTGGCACCTGTCCCAGCATGGCACTGAATGTGGACTGGGCCATTCCATGTATCATATCAACGGTATGTTGGTAGCTGCCAGTCCCAAATAATTGTGGCACAGACACGAGCTTCACTAGGGGAGGTACTGCCGGGCTGGTGGCTATGTGGCTGCCAATGTCACCCTGGATTGTGTCCAGCTACTGGGTGATGGTCGCCCTGTCCAGCCGATGATCTGTCACCAACTGGCCATCAGTCAGGGCCCAGGGTGTTGGCCTGACCCTGGAGATGGTTGGCTGCCTTGCTGGCGCTGCTCTCCAACTCCTTTTCCTCATCCCCACTGACCCCTGCACTCCCAGGGCCCTGGCCTGGTTGGCTGGCCTCTGTAGCTCCAGACACAGCAGCTAGTAGTCAACCTCAAGGCTCTCAGCTCAATATGGCAGCATGGTGTTGGGGTGGGTGTGTTGTGCATGGGTTGATCCTTTGTAGGCCTCTGATTTGCAGTGGGTCCACCTGGGTCCTTATTGATGTCTCCTCCCTGCTCCTGCTGGTGTTATGATGTTGGGGAGGGTGTGTTGTGCATGGGTGGATCCTTTGTAGGCCTCTGATTTGCAGTGGGTCCACCTAGATCCTTATTGATGTCTCCTCCCTGCTCCTGCTGGTGTTATGGTGTTGGGGAGGGTGTGTTGTGCATGGGTGGATCCTTTGGAGGCCTCTGATTTGCAGTGGGTCCACCTGGGTTCTTATTGATGTCTCCTCCCTGCTCCTGCTGGTGTTATGGTGTTGGGGAGGGTGTGTTGTGCATGGGTGGATCCTTTGTAGGCCTCTGATTTGCAGTGGTTCCACCTGGGTCCTTATTGATGTCTCCTCCCTGCTCCTGCTGGTGTTATGGTGTTGGGGAGGGTGTGTTGTGCATGGGTGGATCCTTTGTAGGCCTCTGATTTGCAGTGGGTCCACCTGGGTCCTTATTGATGTCTCCTCCCTGCTCCTGCTGGTGTTATGGTGTTGGGGAGGATGTGTTGTGCATGGGTGGATCCTTTGTAGGCCTCTGATTTGCAGTGGGTCCACCTGGGTCCTTATTGCTGTGACCTGTGTTCTGTTACCTCCAGCTTTTTGCTGGAGGTATTTTCGGCAGATTGTCTGCCGCTTTTATGGCGCTAATAGCGCCAACGCCGTACTCGTGATTGGTGATGTTTTAGCGCGAATGCTTCCTGGCGCTGTTATGGCCGGCGCTTGTACAGCTGGCTGTACTTGCGCTGGCTGTGATAGCGCCGGCGGTATTTGCACTCGTGATCCGACGGACCCTTAAAATCGGCGCTAAGAGCGTTACTGCCGATTTTAAGGGTTACCGCCCAAGTCGTGATGAGGCCCTTTGTCACAAACTTCCAGCTCGTTTTTATACACGATGTTATGAATATCTGATTATTAACATAAAGCACATTTTGTGTGTGGATGTTGAGCTAGTCGACATCCTAGAAATAAACAAATATTCAAAAGGGCCCTTTATTCGCATACTCACTTTAGCTTATTTTGAAGAGACGGATTTGCTAGGTAAATGTTTCTGTCTGAGGGTCTTTCAGTTGGAAATGGGCCATTACACATAAGAAAGGATCTGCTGCTGATAACCGAAGATGTGTTTACAAAGATATTAAGGGTGCAGGGTCGTTAAGGTGCTGCCTGCACAACATTAACTGTGCTGTGTGTGTTTCAGCCTGACTGTGTCTTGAGAAATGGGCAGTGCTTTTGTATCAAACTTCCACCTCTGTCAGGTGTCAGACTCTTTCAAACATTTAGACCTAAAACAAGCTTACCCCCGCTGGGTGTACTAGGACAAGGCCGCGGTGTTCAGCAACGCAGGTTCGCAGGAGACACTGCCTATTTTCTACATGACACGTTTGTTACGTCCACGCTACCGAGCCTATAATATCTGATGTTTGGACCATCTACAGCAAAGCCCTTGCAGGACAAGTCCGCAGTGTTGAGCGATGCTTTCGCAGGAGACGCTGCCCGATTACCACGTAACACGTTTGTTACTTCCATGCTACCGAGCCTATAAAATCCGAGATTCTGACCCTCTGTGGCAAAGCCCTCGCAGCACAAGGCTGCTGTGTCGAAGGACACAGGTTCGCAGGAACTGCCCAACATAGTATGAACAGATTAATTGAGAAAAGGATTTCTGTAAACACCTTTTACATATTTCAAATGAATGTCATATGAAAGTCTTTCTCACACTGTTCGTGTATTAATGCATGTTCATTTTATTTATTACTCAATATTCTATCTGCATCATCACACGTAATGCGTATCTCCACTTAATTCGAAAACTTAACTTGCCAACACGTGTTTAGAGCTTTTACTCTCTTCGGGGCAAGATTTAATGCAATTAAATTCCATTACAACTTCATATTATGTTATGTATAACTTAAACATCATTAATATGTACTTCAATGGTGTGGTAGTGTTGCCAGAATATCAAATCCTCACAAATTGATTGTCCTTTTTGTATTATCTTACTTATTGTTGCTGATATTAATTGTTGTCCCATTTAGGATATTATTTTATGCTATATTAGTTATTCGTTTAACACATTCTATTCTTCTACTGCCATACATTCCAACCTGAATCTTGACCGGAATCCCTTGGTACAAAGATGCCCCATGTATGGTGGCACCGACAGCAATGGCGTGTCCAGGGAGTGGCCTGGGGTGGCGCATGCTACCCATGGACTCTGATTGGCCACCCCATTTCCCAAAACTATGATCATTATGGGTGTCGACGCTCGTACTTCATGCCACCCCTGCGTAAATCAGTGCCCCACTTGGGCCACCCCAGTCAAAAGAGTCTGGACACGCCACTGATCAACAGGATGCAACCAGTGTTTAAACACACGCCTTGCTTTTTAGGCTGTCGCACTGGACCCCTGCTAGCTAGTGCATTACCCTAGAAATAGTAAAAAGTGTTCCGATGCAACTGCGGGTGCACAGAGTTCTATGTGCTAACCCTATGCTTGATGCAGGGATCTTCAACCTGTGTCTCTCCAGATGTTTAGGACTCGAACACCCATGATCCCTTGCCAGTGACTATGCTTGGTAAGGCTGATGGGAGTTGTAGTATAAAACATGTTGAGACCCGGAGGTTGCAGACCCATGGCTTAATGTAATAGTGTGCAGAGGCCAATTTACATTTTTGAGCTTTGCAATGTATTAACTTGCACACATTTTTAAGCTTGTATTTATAGGGTTATCTACACTATTTAGGTATTCTTTGGAAATGTACAGTGCATTTTTAGATGGCGACATTCCCATCTCAGACCGTGTTGCAAATTCACAAATTCTCCTTGAGTAAGATGCATATATCTAGTCAATACAAGGCTTTAAAAGGATTGCAAGTTAGACTTTGCACTCTATTACATTTACTATGTCTATGCCTTAATGAGCAAATAACTGGAGATGGAAACCAGACTCGAACACAGTACGAAAAAACTGAGGAGCACCACAACTCTGGTGGAGTAAGGCCCAACTGAGCTTGAATTTTCATCCCCAACTGAAAATCCATAATATGATCAACACAGAATCGCAGACAGTCATATCCACTCAAGACCTTTGTGAGTCCCGGGTCGGAACTCACACAGGGAATTACCCTATATGGTCCTTTTCAGTGACCTCAGAGAGTTTCCAGGTTGCCCAATTACAAATAAACCAGAGTCCACATTATAGGGCTCTTTCAGAGAACAAGACATGCTCCATGTTTTGCTAAAATGGTCACACACGGTGCAGCCACAAGTTAATGTACTTTCCCAGAGAAAATAAGGGCTACCGCTGTGGTAGCTTCCACCTTGGAAGAAGGACCAAGAGACAACTCAGAGCCCAGAACACATGCTTAACAATGATTTATTTAACAAGTTGCATGACCAAAGGGATAAGGGCATACCCACAACAATGTTTTGGAGAACTCCAAGAAAACAGTGAACAATCTCAACTTGCTTAAGGACCAGAGACTGTCAATCAATCCCTATCTTCCCTTTGACACCGGTATTTGGGCAGTCAAACAAAGATACTCAACCTTTGGAGTTTCCAGTGTTCCAACACTTCTTTGTTGGCTTTGGTTTGTGAAGAAGGCCTCTGTCTCACTCTGGGGCCTAACAGTGGGTGACCAAAGGGGCAAGGTGCCTCTCTAAGCTGGTGGTTGATGGGCCCACGGATGGTAGGGGGAGCATCTCCTGGTCACCCCTACTAAATCCCTGTCTCAGAGCAGAAGAAAGCCCTATGGCACCAACTAGGGATGGAGTCGACTTAATGGTATAGCGCCCACACATATGAGATAAGGAAAATGTGTCACAATGTGAACAAATTACAAGTATTACAAAACAATGCGTTGAGAACGGCTTTCAACATCCCGAGTGCCCACCATATCTCATCAGCAAGACATAACGCCCACTGGCTGCCATTTCAGGACAGAATTGCATTTAAAACCTTAGCACTAACACACAAGTGCCTCTCTAACTCAGCTCCAAAATATCTGGCAATCAAAGTCACTAGAAACCAAACTGACCTACCCACCCGGTCCATGCATACACACTGTCTAAAAGTTCCCAGATTTAAGCTACAAAAAGCAGGGGGCAATAGTTTTCCAGTATTAGCTGCCAAACTATGGAATTCCATGCCATTAGCTCTTAGAGCAGGACCTTCATTCTGGAGCTTTAGGAAAAATTTGAAAACCTGGCTTTTTGCACAAGAGCAGCAATCATGCATCCAACCCTCCAACTTATCACTATATGATATGATATGTTATTTATAACACGCTTAATTCCCAGAGGTTTCTAAGCGTGGACCGGCGGATCGAACCTGTGTTGCTCCGTGTCATCTTGCTCCCAAGGCAAGCACGTTTCCCCTGAGCTATCCTCCAGAAACTGTCACTATATGTATGCTAGGATTGATGTCCTATTACCTGTAACACCTTCCGAGTACTGAATTGTTTTTTCTGTCTCGCAACAACATTGTAAACCTCATGTAATGCGCCCAGATATCTTTGGGTTAGGTGCGCTATATAAATGAATAGTTAAATATAAATAAATAAATCAACTCTGATGCCCAGTGCTTTAGTTTTCTCTGAAGCTGGGGACTCTGTAGCTACCAGCCTTTTACAGAATCCAGCCTTCCCAGAGCAAAGCCATTGCCATAGCCCAGCCAATATTCAGCTTCTCAACAAAGAAACCCACCAAAAAGCCAAAGTAACTGTAGAAGAGAGCCCCATTGTGGAATAAAAAATACTTAAAACCCCAGAGAAATGCTCCATGAGATTTTAACTTCCCAAGAGAGATACAATCCATTGCTTGCCAGCAGCATATCCACTTGTGAGTGAAACCAAGTTGAAATCTGAGGACACACAAACGTTCTTTTGACTCTCCGATGCACTTTTAAATTATTTACCAATCTCCAATCCAAATGTTGCACAGTCTGGGAAGCTGCACAGCTTAAAGGCAGGGTTTACCAGCACAAGGACTCACGGAGTGCATTCCAGGAAAGTGGACACGCTCGTTACATTCTTGGTACTGGTCCTCAACTGGAAAATACACTTCAGTGAACCAAATAAAGGCAACCTATCAAAGCTGCTCACAAATTTCAGAACACAAGTGCAGACCCTCTCGGTGAACCAAGCCCGGGAAGAAAGAAAACATTACTATAAAAACCTAAGAGCTCAGCCTGACTGTATGGGTGTTTAGTGTAGGAGCTGGTGACTGGAGAGTGGAGACAGGATCTCATTTGGAGAAGGTTGGTGGAGAGAACAATAGATTGAGCAATGCCCAAGAGACTTGAAAGAAACAGGAAGCTGGCCAATAAGGAACCTGAGAGTTAGAGGAAAGATCCAGTGGAAAAGACCAAGGAGTCAAGCGACCTCGAGCAAGAACAAGATAAAAAGAGAGGTGTCCAAAGAGGGTGAAATCATGGGAAAGAAGATGATGTCCTAAGGGGTGCAGAAGGTGCCCTTACGGGAGAGGTGTAGGCCACTGACCTGCAAAATAGAGGGAAAGAGGGAGATGCTGAAAGGGGTGAAGAAGGTGCAAACAGGGGTGAAGAAAAAGGGAGGGACATAGAAATCCTTCAATGGGAATGTGTTATGACTTGATGGTCGTGAAGATTATGGGGCCTCTGTCCACAAGTTCCACTCAGAAAGATACAAATAACTTCCTGAGCAATCCTTGAGGCCACAGGTTTTTTGAGTGCCGAAGAACGCCAGGAACCAGGAGCAATGGTGACCCCTCGACCGCTGTCAAGCAAGCAATGGGTCAGTACAATGGCAAACAATACACTGAATAGCGAGGTAACAAATATCAAGGGGCTTATCAAGGGTCTGGGGACAGGAAGAACAAAGATGAGAATGGAGGTGTTCCGTGTGGCTGCAGAGTGTAGCAAGTGGCAGCGGGTAGGCGTGGATTGTTGTAGAAATAGGCACTGCAAGACCTGTATGGAAAGGGTACTCCAAAAGGTAACAGAAGAGGAAATCCGAAAACAGTCCGTTAAGAGTTCCAAGGTCAAAAGCCAGCCAAGTTCGTCGTAACCAGGGGGTAATCCAAAGGAATCCAAAAATACAGTTCAAAGGTCCTGAAACAGCAGAGCAAAACAGTATCCAAGGGCTTGACAGAGGAATCCAAGAAGAACAGTCCGTAGTCCAGGTTGAAGATGTGGAGACAGGAAGACGCCGAACAGTGCCTGGTTGGGTCAGCTGTGAAGCACTGAATGAGCGTTCCCTCTCTGGTTTTAAAGGGGCCTAGGAATGTCACATGACCCATCACGTGACCGATGAAGTAGCACGTTTCCTTGTCACATGACCCAAGTTTTCAAAACGCTGCCGGGTCTTCCTGAGGGCATGACGAAGCAAAGGAAAAAGCCGGCGTCTCCGTCGACTGTCTCCAAGATGCCAGGGCAGCTGCCAACATTGCAATGGGTGAATATGACCATAGCGCATTAGATGCCCTCGTGTGCGCCGCTGCCGTGCTGCTTGAGGGAGTGAGGACATGAGGTCAGAAGGGGAAGGCAGATCAGGACCTGATATAGAGGGCTTAGTGGCTGCACCGGTATTCGTGTGCGTAAGGTGACCAGTGGATGGTGTAACAGAGCCCCTCCCCAAAGGCCCATGACCCCGTGGACAAGCAGGGAAATCCCGATGAAACTGGGCCACCAAACGTGGGGCATGCACATCCCGGGTATGAACCCAAGAGCGCTCCTCAGGATCGTAACCCAACCAATCAACGAGATACTGGAGCTGCCCCCTGAAGAGACGAGAGCCCAGAATACCCCCAACCTCATAAACATCAGGGTCATCCAGTGACACGGGGGCAGGGCGAGAGACCAGGCATGTAGGACCAGGGCATGGTTTCAGGAAGGAAGTATGAAAAACTGGATGGTCCTTCCAGGTCAAACGAAGGGATAGGCGATAAGCCACAGGACTCAGGACACCAAACACCCGAAAAGGACCAACAAACTTGGGAAGCAATTAGCGACAGCCAGGCAAGTGTAGATAACGGGACGACAGCCAAACTCGGTCCCCAACACGGTAAACAGGAGCAGCAACCCGTTTCTTATTGGCTGAAGCTTTCATGGCCAACTGAGCTTCCTGCAGATAGGCAAGAGTCTGGGCATGAACCATGGTCATGTAGCGAACACAAGATGAGGCAGCAGGAGCACAAGAGGATGCATATTCGGGAATGGGCAATGTACGGGGGTGTTGGCCATAAAGGGAGTAGAACGGAGAAAAGCCAGTAGAAGACTGCAAGGAGTTGTTATGGGCGAATTCAGCGAGATGTAGCAGGTGTACCCATGATTTCTGATGTTGTAGTGAAAGACAGCGTAAATATTGTTCCATGGTCTGATTTACCCTTTCTGTCTGTCCTTCGGTTTCCGGATGGTAAGCAGAGGAAAATCGTGCATCAATACCCAATAATTTACTGAGCGCACGCCAGAAACGGGACGTGAATCGTGAACCTCTGTCAGAAACCAAGACCGTAGGGAGCCCAAACAAACAAAAAATGGACTTGAAAAACAGATTTGCCAATGTAGGTGCAGAGGGTATACCAGAACAAGGAATAAAGCGAGCCATCTTTGTGTAGGCGTCTACTACAACCCATACTGTGTCATAACCCTGTGAACGAGGGAGATCAGTCACAAAATCCATTTTAAGGGTATGACAGGGTCTGGGGGGAATCGGCAAGGGCTGTAAAAGACCCAAGGGGCGGCCTCTACAGGACTTACACTGGGCACACACTGAGCAGGTGTTGACATAATTCTCAATGTCACGCCGCATCGAAGGCCACCAGCACCAGCGTTTAAGTAGATCCAGAGTACGCTGTTGTCCTGGGTGGCCATGGATGGCAGCATCATGAGACCATTCCATAGCTAGATTTCGAGTGTCACTAGAGGGTAGGAACAACCTGTTGTGAACAAAAGGTAGACCATCGTGATAAACTGATCCCATTCTGCTAACTGTTGTGGATGTTGGGAAACCCATGTGGTATGGCTGACAACAAAGGAGGCCAAGGAGTGCATAAGCATACTACGTGCCCGTGGTCAAGCACTGTTTCTGGGAAGACCGGAAGTGACACCCCTCCAGGAGAGCGGGATAGAGCGTCTGCTTTACCAAGAGACAGACCAGGACGGTGTTTCACAACAAAGTCATAGGCTACGAAGAATATGTGCCAACGCACCTGACGACTGTTGACGCACTTGAGGGATGCGAGATCCTGCAAATTCCTATGATAAGTGAAAACTGTGACTTGGTGTTTGGCCCCCATCAAATGGTGTCTCCATACCTGAAATGCGTCTTTAATTGCCAGGAGTTCCTTTTCGGTAACTGTATAATGGGACTCAGTAGATGTAAACTTGTGTGAATGATACGCTACAGGGTGTAAATGACCAGAGCTTGGGCAGGGTTGTGACAATACCTCTCCCAAAGCAAAGGATGATGTGTCTGCCTTGACAACGAATGGCAACTCCGGATCCAGGTGTTGTAGGACCGGAGCTTAGGTGAACGCAGATTTCAAGGACTCGAAAGCGGCTTGATGTTCGGGGGTCCAGATAAATGCGGCACGTGGACTGGTCAATTTAGTTAATGGTGCCACAATAGTAGAAAAAACAGGGATGAACCGCCTATAAAAATTGGCAAAGCCCAGGAAAGACTGTAAAGACTTCAGGTTTACCGGGACCGGCCATTCCAAAACGGCTCGTACTTTAGACTGATTCATAGTCAACCCACCTGGTGAAATGTGTAAACCCACAAATTCTAATTCTTTGGTATGAAACTGGCACTTCTCAGGCTTGGCAAATAGCGCATTCTTGCGCAAACGGGATAGGACTTCTTGGAAGTGAAGGATGTGTTTGTCTAAAGAGGAGGAAAATATCAGAATGTTGTCCAAATAGACCACCACATAATTGTCCAGAATGTCACCAAAAACCTCATTCATAAACCGCTGGAAGGTGGCAGGGGAGTTGCACAACCCGAAGGGCATTACTAGGTATTCAAATAAACCATGTCGGGTGCAAAATGCCGTCTTCCACTCATCCCCTTTGCGGACACGTATAAAATTGTATGCTCCCCGAAGATCTAATTTGGTGTAGATGGAGGCGTGTGTTAGTCAATCCAAGAGTGGAGAGATGAGAGGTATGGGGTATCTATCTTTGATAGTGATGCGTTCAAACGTCTGTAGTCTACACAGGGGCGAAGATCCCCCTCTTTCTTTGGAACGAAGAAGATAGGGCATGCAGCAGGCGAGGAGGAGGGCCGAATGTGGCCTAAACGTAATGCCTCCTGCAAGTATTCTTTCAAGGCTTTATCCTCCACTGGTGATAAAGAATAGATTCGGCCCTTGGGGATCTGAGCGTCAGGGAGCAGGTCTATGGGGCAATCGTAGGGTCTGTGTGGAGATAAACTCTCTGCGGTGCCCTTGTCGAAGACTGACAAAAACTCGTGATAAACCGGAGGTATGTTGGAGAAGACAGCACCAAAACCATGTTCGAAGTGGAAGAGTGATCTCGGATAGGGTCAGATGTGCTACTGCACCCAACGCTGCAGCAGGTGTATCGATTACCTCCTCTCTCTCGATAAGACAAAAATGTTGACAGACTTCGGATTCAAAACAGACCTGGCCAGTACCCCAATTGATTAGCGGATTATGTTTTTTAACCAAGGGATGCCGAGAATGATACCAAACTGAGGGGTGGTTATGAGGTCAAAGGCCATTGTTTCCATATTTGTTTCCTGGATGACTACTTCCATGGGAGCAGTCTGTTGTCAAATAGGTCCAGAAGCAAGGGAAGTCCCATCCACAGCCTGTACAGGCTCAGGAAACTCCTTGGTAACTAGTGGAAGGTTCAAGGCGTAAGCCATTTGTATGTCGATAAAGCAGCCAGTGGCCCCAGAATCAATGATAATCTGAACGGGGTGCATTGTGTCAGGAGTAGGCTTTAATAAGGCATGGACTGTGACTGGTCTAACAGGCCCAAATTCCGGAGGAGAAGAAGAGGGGGACTGTGGAGAACTCGTCCTGGCCCCCATATTCAGGGACGAACAGTCGGAAAACCTGGATTCTTTTGCTTTGGGCGGCGTGGACAAGTCTTGACGTAATGTCCATTAAGTCCACAATAAAAGCAAGCGTTGTCGGTTCTCTGCCTTTCTCGTTCCGTCATGGTTATAGGGCTACGTATTCCACCCACTTGCGTGGGTTCGCTGGCTACATCAGGAGAGACCGACAACTCTGTACATGAGAATCTGACTTCTGCCTTGCACTCGGTGCGTCGAGCGTCTAACTGGAGTGTTATATCAACCAGATCAGAGTACTGAGTCGGAAGCGACGGCACCACTGCCAAAGCGTCCTTAATGGAGCCACTTAGACCTCTGTAAAACACTACAGCCTTCTTTTTTTCGGGCCAGGATGTTTCTGCCGCTAACTGGTTGAATCGTGTTATGTATTCTATAAGGATGCTTTCCCCGTGAGTGAGATCTAGTAATTCCAAATCTCTGGATTGAGTTTTGTGTCTAGTGTCAAAAACCTTAGAAATTTCAGTCACTAGTAGGTCAAAGTCATAAAGGGCTGGATGATTGTTTTCAAGTAATGGGTTGGCCCATGTGGCGGTGACGCCAGACAAATAGGAAAGCAAAAACGCAGCCTTGGCAGGTGCATCAGGGAACGCTGAAGGTCTACAAAGGAAATGTAATTTACATTGATTAAAAAATGTACGGAATTTCCTGGGGTCTCCCTGGAATCTCTCAGGGGGTGCTAAAGGAAAAGGAGTGGGAGCAATTACTGGTGTGATGATGGAAGGGGTGGAAGGGGTGGCAGAAGGACCAGGGGTTGGAGGTGTGGGGTCCCCAAATTCAGAATCAAGAGGTAGGGGATGGCGAGCACTCTGAAGGGAGTCAAGGCGGTGGTGTAACGCCATGGTGGCTGTGGCCATATCAGCCCTCAAGGTAGTAACTGCTTGCAGTAGAGCGGCCACGGGGTCCCCAGCCGACGCCTCCATAATCTGAACGACCTGTTGGCTTCACAGTCTGTTATGACTTGATGGTCGTGAAGATTATGGGGCCTCTGTCCACAAGTTCCACTCAGAAAGATACAAATAACTTCCTGAGCAATCCTTGAGGCCACAGGTTTTTTGAGTGCCGAAGAACGCCAGGAACACCAGTGACCCCTCGACCGCTGTAAAGCAAGCAATGGGTCAGTACAATGGCAAACAATACACTGGATAGCGAGGTAACAAATATCAAGGGGCTTACCAAGGGTCTGGGGACAGGAAGAACAAAGATGAGAATGGAGGTGTTCCGTGTGGCTGCAGAGTGTGGCAAGCGGCAGCGGGTAGGCGTAGATTGTTGTAGAAATAGGCACTGCAAGACCTGTAAGGAAAGGGTACTCCAAAAGGTAACAGAAGAGGAAATCTGAAAACAGTCCGTTAAGAGTTCCAAGGTCAAAAGCCAGCCAAGTTCGTCGTAACCAGGGGGTAATCCAAAGGAATCCAAAAAATACAGTTCAAAGGTCCTGAAACAGTATAGGAAAAAGGGATCCAAGGGCTTGACAGAGGAATCCAAGAAGTACAGTCTGTAGTCCAGGTTCAAGATGTGGAGACAGGAAGACTCCGAACAGTGCCTTATTGGGTCAGCTGTGAAATACTGAATGAGCGTTCTCTCTCCGGTTTTAAAGGGGCCTAGGAGTGTCACATGACCCATCAAGTGACCGATGATGTAGCACGTTTCCTTGTCACATGACCCAACTTTTCAAAACGCTGGCGGGTCTTCCTGAGGGCGTGACGAAGCAAAGGAAAAAGCTGGCGTCTCCGTTGACTGTCTCCAAGACGCCAGGGCAGCTGCCAACGTTGCAATGGGTGAATATGACCATAGTGCGTTAGATGCCCTCATGTGTGCCGCTGCCGTGCTGCTTGAGGGAGTGAGGACATGAGGTCAGAAGGGGAAGGCAGATCAGGACCTGAGATGGAGGGCTTAGTGGCTGCACGGGTATTCGTGTGCGTAAGGTGACCAGTGGATGGTGTAACAGAATGCAGAGCACAGGAGAGTGCTGCCCAAAGAGGTGAAGAAGTGGGTATTAGTAGTAGCCAGGAGAAGAGTGACATCCAAAGGGGGGTAGAAGTAGAGGCTGAAAGTAGTACACATGAGAGTTCTGCTCAGAGGATCAAAGGGGAACAGAGCTGGAAACAAATGTTGTGAGAAATGTATAAAGGTTATTAAGGCTGAGAATAGAAGAAAGGGTGTTGCTCGGAGGAGCATAAAAAGTACTGAAATGGGTGAAGAAGGAATTGGGAAGAGAATTTTGAGAACAATGAGGATAGTGACCAAGGGAGTGAGACATGCAAGAGGACGAGGTGGGATCTGGGGAATATTGAGATTAGTACCCAAATGTGTGAATAAGGTGGGAGGGAATGTAGAGAATTTGAAATTGGAGACTGGGAAATGAGCATGGCCCAAGAGGTTGAAGAAGGTGGCAGAGAGAGTGGGGCATGGAAAGAGGGGGATACAGATCAAACAAGGCTGCAAAAGGAGAGAGGTCTACAAAAGAGAGACAGAGGATCTACAGAATGATTAATTAATGAAACTAACCCTGTGAACAGAGAAGCATGAACAGGTGACAGTGAGTTGGTAGACAACTAAATGGTATACATAGGGAAGCAGGAGTTTAAAAGAGGGCAGTCAAAACCAGGTGCTCAGCTCTTAGGAAGATGACCTCTAGGCACAGAAGTTGGCTAGCCTCTCATCTTGCCAAGCTCCCCTGGTCCACATGCAGGACTGTTGGAGATGCCAACGCGTGCTAAACAGGCCCCTTATTCTTATGCTTTGGGAGACCAACAATTCCACTGCTGAAAGAAATTGTCTAGAGGAGCAGACAGTGTGGATCCCAGGGAAAGACAACCAACAGCAGACCAATATGACCTGGCTAAAGAAGAGAAGGAGAAAGAAAGAGGTGTCCTGTGAAACCATGCTCGCATTACTCACCAAAGAACCTGGAAGGGGGGAGTCCTAAACTGAGAGACTTTGCTGTAAGACTTTCTCTAGTTATAAAACATTTTCCTAGGAAGCGAAGTCTGTGAACCATTTGAGGCCGTAGAGAAGCAGTCAGACTAGTCCTGACATGTAATTTGTCTTTTCTTATTTTGGCCCCACAATGTAAAGGTTCCCTAATAAAACACTTTAAACTTAAGTTTCTAGGTTTGTCTGCTCAGTTGATTCCCATCACAGATGTGACAGGTTGTTGACTGCATCTTCTTTGTACTTATCAGAATGTCTCGCTCCAGGGTACAGATTCATGGTACATGAATTGTTTCCTCTAGTTTAGTTGTTCACTCACTGTGTTAAGCTCCTTAGTGCCCTAGATGAACTGTTGCCCCACTGTCTGAACTCTTTGCCCAACTTTAAATGTTGCCCAACTGTAGTCTGCTCCCTATCACTGAATGAATTGTTCATGCCAATTGATTTGTTTCAACTAGTTTAACTGT